>NC_142640.1:37569604-47569604 GCF_053813885.1 Theobroma cacao
AAACTCGGCATCAAGTGAAGAGGAGTTTTATACTTTTCATTAATACTTAAACTCAAAAACTTAGGGGGAGCTTTTCAAATCGAATTTTTCTCATTATGTTTTGTTATATCAAGAAGAGGAAGATTGTTAGTTTTATTATTGATCCTTGTTTTAATATAACAAAAACCTAATGATCAAAATATGAGCTTATAAGTACATTAGGACTTCATAAAAACCCCTATGCAATTTGGTTGAAAAATAGGCTAAGTACTTAAGTTCAAAATACCTTGAAAGAAGCTTAACTAACCTGAAGTATCAAGACTTCACATGAGGGTATTGAGACTTTAAGCTTTGGATGCCTTAGGAAATAACCTACAGAAATAGGTGTATCGAGACTCCATGCGTTGGAAGACCAAAATTTTGAAGGACAAGTATTAAAGTATCAAGATTTGGACACTATGTATCGAAACATCTTCTTAGAAGAACAAAAGTCCTAAGAGCAAGTATCTATGTATTGAAACACAAATTCAAAGTATTAAGACCTTGCTTTGAACCTTCAGATTTTAGAGAATAAGTCCAAGAGTATCAAGACTCGAGCTTCCAAGTATGGAGACTTCCCCTTCAAAAATCAAATTCTAGAGATGAAGTGTCAAAGTATTGAGAAACCTTGACTCAGCATCGAGACCATGTTTCCAAAGCCTAAGATTTCAAGAGGTCAAGACATGAGTGTCGAGACCAACTTGTCAAGTATCAAGACCACATCTCCACATCTCCACATCATCAGATTTGAGAGTGTATAGTGTAGCTTCATTTTGACTTTTAACAAAGCCTTGGTGAACCAAATGATCATTGATTCTGTTGTACCATCTCCTAAGTGCTTGTTTTAAGCCATATAAAGTTTTATGGAGCTTATATACCTTGTTTTGACCAAAAGAAAGTTCAAACCCGTCAGGTTGTTCAATGTAAATTTCCTTTTCTAAGATGCCATTAAGAAATGCAGATTTTACATCTAGATGATAAACATTCCACTTAAGTGCAGCAGCTAGAGCTAACAATAATCTAATTGTTTCATACCTGGCTACTGGTTCAAATGTTTCTCCATAGTCAACACCAGGTAATTGACTGTATCCCTTAGCTACTAATCGTGCCTTGCATCTATTAAGAGAACCATCCAGATTTAGTTTCTTCTTAAATATCCATTTAACACCAATGATGTTTCTATTTACAAGTCTGTCAACCAGAGACTAGGTGCCATTTTTCTGGATCATTTGAAGTTTTTCCTACATAGCTTTAAGCGAAATAGGATCCTTGAATGCTTCATCATAGCAACTAGGTTCTTTAATAGAAACCAAACTACTCTTATATATATCTTCAAGAGATCTGATTCCCCTAACTGACAAATCATCTATACTCTGATCTTCTTCAATTTCAACTTGATCATTACGAGTGGAAGCTTGAATATGGTGTATAAGAGATGATGGTTGAGGTTGAGGTACATTCTAGTTCCAAGTGGAAGTTTCATCAAACACTACATCTCGACTCATAACCACTTTATTTTTCTTGGTAAGTAAATTTTGTATGCCTTGGTTTGAGAATTATAGCCAAGAAATACTCCAGACTCAACTTTTTGATGCAATTTATCTCTCAAAGTATCTGGTATGTGCACATAACATACACAACCAAAGACTTTCAAATGAGCAACTAAGGGCATAAAACCATACCAAGCTTCAAAAGGGGTTCTATTATTCAAAGCATGTGTTGGTAGCAAATTTTGCAAATATACAACAGTATTTGCAACTTCTGCCTAAAACTTCTTAGGCATTATTTTCCGATATAACAAGCATCTACAAATTTCCATGACTATTCTATTTTTCCTTTCACTAACTTCATTCTGTTGAGGAGAGTATGGAGTAGTAAATTGATGGACTATCCCTTCTTGTTTGAGAAAGTGAGTGAATTCATTAGAAGTATATTCACCACCATTATCAATTCTCAAGATCTTGATTCTACAACCAGCTTCTAGTTCAACTCTGGTTTTAAAGTTTTTGAACAAAGCAAAGACTTCTGACTTGAATTTCACGAAGAAAATCCAACTCCATCTGGTCATGTCATCAATAAGCAGAAGGTAAAACTTACTATCATTTAGTGATTCCTCACTTAGAGGTCCACCTATATCAGAGTGGATAAGTTCAAGCTTTGACTTGGCTCGACTGGAACTGACTAAAGGAAACAGTTTTCTAGAAATTTTATCAAACTAACATACACTGCATACTGAAGCATTATTAAATAACTTTGGAAGCTTATCAAGCATACCTGTGTTACTGACTTGTTTTAAGGCCTTGAGATTGTAGTGACCCAGCCTTCTATGCCATAGATCTATTAAAGAGATAGATTCTCCCTCAACTTGCAAACACAAATGCTCAGGTTTAATAGAAAAACATCTATTTCTCATTGGTATAGTTAGAAGATAAAAACCTGAAGGATTATAAATTCTGCAAGTTTTGTCCTTGAACAATAGAATATAACCATTTTTTAACAATTGACCAACACTCAGAATGTTTTGTGTAAAAGAAAGTACAAACAAAACATCAAATATATACCTGTGTCCAATTGAACTTTGTATTCGAACCTTTCCTTTACCATATGCCAGTAGGTAAATACCATTACCTATTTTCACTCTTGATTGATGGTTCTTATCCAAATCAACAAACACAGCTTTAGAAGGTGCAATATGTCGTGAACTGCCATTGTCAAAAAGCCATTCACTATTGTCAATATCACTTTCTGAATCTGACTGAGCCATGAACAACACTTCTTCTGCTAATTCTGAGTTTTCATTAGACTGTGCATGTTTATCTTCAATTGTTCTATCCTTACAAACTTGATCAATATGTCCTAGTTGGCTGCATATTTTGCAGTTTGCATCTGGCTTAAACCAGCAATGGTCATCTATATCATTCCTTTTCTTGCAATAGCAACACGGCTTGAACTTGCTTTTCTTGTTTGAAGATTGACTAGTTTGAGTAGCTTTCTTATCTGTCTCTAAAATTTTTCTTGGTAAATGCCTCAACTTTTGTTTTACCTTTGCCTTTAGCAAGAAAGGCTTCCTCCCCAGAAGCCTCATCTCTAGCTGATATTCTCAACTTAGCAGCTTGCAGAGCATTGACAATTTCTGTAATTGAAATGTCAGGTAGATCTTTTGATTGTAGCAGGGAGGTTATTGTAGCTTCAACTTCCTTGGTACATCGTTGAGAATCTTTTTAGCTACTCAAACCTCTTTAAGCTCTTCACCAAACATTTTTATCTGGTTAACAAGCTTAAGAAACTGATCTATATATTCTTTCACTAACTGACTCTCCTTCATCTGCATTATATCTTCTCAAGTTCTGTGCCTACATGTGTCTTGTTCTAGATGTCCCAACATATTCTTCTTGTAACTTAGTCCAGGTTGCTTTAGCTGTTTCACACTCCATAATTCTACTAAAAATGTTCTTTGATACAGCAGACTAAATGAATGAAAGAGCCCTAAACTTTTTTGCAATCTCTTCTTCATATTGCTTGACTTGTGTAGCAAAAGCATTACCCCTTGGTACTTGTGGTTCAACATCTTGTTCTGCAGCATTCCATAAATTATAACCTTTCAAATAAGTCTTCATTCTTACAGCCCATACACCGTAATTGGAGCCATTGAAGATTGGAGGTTGTTGAGTTATATTACATGTTGTCATTATAGCAGTGGACTAGTCTAGAAACAAGAGGTTAAAAGAAGACCACTAAGAACTCAAGAGTATTAAAAGAAGGTTGTGTAAGGTCCTATAGGGGTTCAAGAATCGCTCTGATACCATGTTATAGTCATGATTTATACTATAACTCAAACTAAAGAAAAGCTTAGAGAGAATTAGTAAGCTGATATGTAAAACAAGGTATTCATTGTTAGTACATGATGATCACACGGTGATCATATATATGACAAGATGTTAGAGTGTATAGCACTTGTAACAACTGCTTAACAGGTGTTCAAGTAAAATGAAAACAACACAGCATTATACTATCGTAATATCAGAGGTATTGACAACAAGTAAGCATACTAAGCACGAATTATATTGTCAAAATGCTTGCACGTGTCCATGCCGATGTTATTTTCTAACAGTCATGTGAAGTTATGAATTGAGATTGACTCTGAAAATGCTATAATGTGATTTGATAGACCACAAGATGCACCATGGAGAGTTAGAATTTTACTTTGAATTGAACAATTAAAGAATTTAACAATCTAGTGTACGGTAACAAATATTTTTAAGGAAACCAATGAAGAAGCGGACATATTAGCAAAGTTGGAAATAATAGAAGAGAGAATTTGGTTCAAATGTTTAGTTAGAAGTATGGTTTATTGAAAGAGTAAGACTTGGTACGTGTGTCAAACCTTGTTCTATAAAATAATTACGACATCATTTACATGCTCAATAGAATGGTTGCATATTTAGGAAGTTTGAAAAATCGTTAAAAGACGATATTGTCCCTAATTGTATCATTAAGTTGATTAAGCCTCGAACTAGTTCAAATAGGAATTTTAAGGTGAAATTAAGAGTTTCACGGTCCAAGGATGACTCAAAATGGTAATTCAAAGTTCGAGGATCAATTTGGAGTCAAACCGAAATTTTCACTATCTAAGGGCAAAATGGTCATTTGTCACTTGGGGACAAAATGAGAATTTTAGAAAAGATTTTTTTTTGACCCCATTTGACTTATTGGAGTATGATTTGAGTATTGGAGTATGATTTGAGGTTTAGAAGTGAAAAAATTTAATTTTGATATAATTTGGAGTATAGGGGCAAAATGGTAATTTTGTCACCCCAGGGGCAAAACAGTAATTTTGCCAGACCAGGGGCAAAACAGTAATTTTTCACCATCAGGACATTTGTCCAGCACATGGTCTTCCCTTATCCTCATTTTGACCTTTGACTAATCATGTGGTGGAGATCAAAGGTTTAAACATTTTTAAAGTTTTAAAAATGGACCAATGGAAACATGCCATGTGTCAAGCTTAGGATATTTTATTATTTAACTTAAAAATCAGCGTAAATCAGCCCATTATCTCTCCAAATATTCAGCCAAGCAAGGAAGAGAGGGAAAGAAAGGAAGAACAAACCCTAGGTGAAGAATTTCAAGAGAAAAAGTGGAAAATCAAGGAAAACAAGTGAAAAAGGTAGGATTTTTCAACTTAAGCTTGAAATCTATTTTCCTTAGGCATTTCTCCTTATTTTTCATGCTTAAATTACATGTTTTCATGATGAATTCATGGCTGGTCAAAATGGGTAAGGAGAGAGAAAGATGTTGGATTGATTTGATTTTAAGATATGTTAGTGTTTTTAGTTAGTTTAGCATATTTAAAAGCAAAACAATAAGAAAAGAATCCATTTTCCCCATGAACCTTCAATGGCCGAATCCTATGTGAAATGTAGAAGTAATGACTTGATTTTGTGATCAAGTGAATTGGTTGAAAAATTGATGAAATGATGATTTATGGTGAGAAAATGGAATGGGAAAATTTTTAGTGATAGTGCACCACAATGGCCGAAATTTTCAAGAAGAATTGTGAGGGTTGTTAGGCTGAATTTTAGATTATTGGAATTGTATTTAGTGAATTGAAATATTAGAAATGAAATTGAGCAATTTGGAGCCAAATCGGACACAATTGTCATTTAATCGAGTAATAGGCCGAATTAGGTCAGCATTGCATTTAAGCGGTAGTCGGATAAGTTGCATATCATATCATGCATATACACCGAGCCTGAATTGATTTTATAATGGTCAAACATTGATGTGGTGAATTATGTATTGTACATTGTGGATAGGTGGTGAGTAAATTATACTGGTAAAAGTACAAAGATTGTGCTTGGAGACTGAGATTAGGAGTACATCGACTCCTAGAACTGTGAGTAAACTTATTATCGTCTTAATTATCTAGAGTAGTTTTATACAATTGTGTGATTTTATAGAAAATGGGTTTAAATGGTAAATTGCTATGTTTTAGGAGAAATTGTGATTTTATAAAATGATTTTATAAATTTTCTAGAAAATTGAATACTGGTTTTGAAAATAGAGTAATTGGAGACTGCCTGCTTGTGTTATAATTTGTGTTTTAAATTATATGGCTTATAGCAATATGTGAGCATGAATGGCAAAGTCGATATTTGTATCAAAATTATATATACTATGTATTTAGCCTTGATAAGCTAGATTGCGATAAATTGCCATGTCATGCAGATAAAGATTTTATAAATCAAGTGGTAGATAAAATAATCCATAGTCACTACAGTGGTGGGGGTTTCCGTGGACTACCTATGAGAGGGGCACGGTCACCTAATTATATATTTATCTCCGGGAGGAGATGTTGGATGAAGTGTCTCCTGAGGTAAAGATTTGAGTGCACTTCACGTGGACCACCGCGTGAGAGTGAGACTCAGCCAACGCCAAGGCATGGCTAGAATTTCAGATGTAAAGACATTTAACAGCCTTGGTGGTCTCGATCAGATGCGTAGGCCAAGGCATCCCCGAGAATGATTTTTGATAGGAGCCAAGTTTTGTGAGATATATAAGCCATGTTGATTAATTGAGTAAACTGAATATTCATGTTATGAAACATATATTATAAAAGAATATTTTAATTCATCTCCATTTACTCACCTTTAGATAGTTTATATGGTGTTTGTTTACTCACTGAGATTTTATAATCTCACCACCCTCATTTCCTCACATTTCAGGCTCAAGGGAATTCCATAGTTAGCTGACTTTGACAAGGACCTTCATTTGGACTTGATTCGGCAAAAGCTGTTGGTTTTCAACTTTCGATGCATTTTGGTTAGATGTGGGCCCATGTGTCACTGTAAAAGTAATTTTATGCTTTGGTTATTTGCTTATTAGTATATATGAATATAATTAACTTTTACGCTATAAGAATTATTTACCGATAGCTTTATAAAAATTATTTTACAAGAAAATAGTTTATTTTATTGAATATCTTTATTATATTCAAATGGTCAAATTTTCACTTCAAATGAACGTTTTAGATACTTGATTTGTTTTTAAATCACTAAACATATATTTTCTGCTTCCCTACTACATTTTTAGCAAGTTTTGAGATTTTCAACGAAAAAGCCCTAATGAGCCAGAAAACAAAATGTTATGTTCTGATTTGGAAATGAGTCGTAATCCTTCGAATTACGATATTTGATAACTATTTTTCACCGAGGAAGTGCGAAAGCTGATATGAGAGCCTTGCGAGGTTTCGATCGGCATTCGAGGTGAAGAATGTTTACCGAGGCTTCACGGCTGGTGTCACGAGCTCAATGAGAGTTCCGGATCGTGACAACGTGTGGCTAAAGAAGTGTGTTTGAGTTGTGGCTTAAGTGGTTGTTCCAATCTCTGTTGAATGGTTGGATATGGATCAATTTTAGCTATCACATAAATATTCTTTGCTTATGAAAGGACTCTCTTTTGTGAAAGGACTCTCATTAAATTAAATTAGTTAAGTTGCTATAAGACTCTAGTAGTCTAATTTAATTTGGTAAGTAGGAAGGTTTTTCACTGCAACATTAGGGGTTATGGTTACTTCATTTTGGACATATCTCTAATGCATGAGATAAGGGAGCAGACATATTTTTATTGTGTCCAAGAATGAGCAAATATATGGAGCCAGAATATATTAGAATTCCACGGTGAATAGCTGCGGTTTTGGTCTAGATATCCTAAGAGTCTGTTTGGCGAACCTTTTTTTTAATTTAAAAGCTATTAACAAGCTCTTATGAAAAATAATAACTTTCAAAATTAAGCTAAAACTATTTGGTGAAATAAATTATATAAGCTTTAATTTTGGTTAAAATTACCATAAAGGGTATTAATGCCATCTTCAATCACGTAATAAACCAAAACAAAACTAGTTTGCTTTGATACGATTTCAAATATCAAAATAAAAAAAATTCATAGAGAAATGAAGAGAGAAAACCTTGAAATAGTACATGAATGTAACTTTGAATTTGGATTTTCTTTTCTCTTAATCATTGTAAGAACAAAAAAATCTCAAATTTTGTTATTATGTTACTAAGTCATCTTTTTTTTTTTAATAACTTTGTAAAGAGAAGTAAAGGAGAGGGAGATTGCGATTTTTGTTGAAGAAGGATAATTTGTAGAGGAAGGGAGAAGAGAATGAGATTAATTGAGAGAAAGGAGCATTTTTTAAAAAATTGATTTTTTTTTTTTAAAAGAGAAGATAAAAGCTTTTATTTGGAGCTTTTCTTTAAGCTCTTTTAAAAAAAAATTATTTTTTTATTTTAAATGCTTCTCAAAATCTTGTTTGACGTGGCTTTTTTTTTTAAGAAGTAGATAAGCTAAAAAAAAGATAGGCCAAACAAGCACTAAGTCCATGCATATTTTTGTGGGATTTAATTTATTTTATTTTTATTGCTTTCTTTCTCTCTTTGTAATCGATGACTAAGGCGAATTAGGGTTGGAATTTAGCAATAAAATTATATAATTTTAAAAAAATACAAACATTATATATTAATTAGTTAAGATTCAATACATCTATATATTTGAACAAAAATAAGAAGATAAATTTAAATCACCTATATGTATAGGTATTTTAAATTACCACTAAGTAATAAATCTATAAATTTGAGAAAAAAATACATCAATTAATATATCAATCAGAATTAAAAGAAATAATGTCCACACAACAATACAACAAAATTGTATGCGAAATATGTAGTGGACATTATTTAAATTTAATTAAATCTAACTCTCTTAAACTTTCAATAATTAAGGAAAATTCAATTTTACCTAATTGAATTATTTAAATCAATTTTTATGCATTTATTATAAACAAAGATTTTGTATCCATGGTTGTCAAAAGTCCATGATAAATTTCACGGAGCCAAGTTCATGGGATCACAAATTTGTTTAAAAGTAGGTTAGAAATTTTTAAAATTATTTTCTTTATTTATTTTAATTATGTAATTCTATTATTTGGTAAGAATGAAAAATAAACGACAAACAGTAATGAAATATTTTATGTATAAAGTGTAATTGTAAAATTGAATTCAATTATACTAATAGAAAGATTTTTTTTTTAATATCCTTTTCAATCACAACAAGTATTTCCAATCAAATGAAAGTTATATAAAAGTTAAAAATACATTAGTAAAGGAAAGAAATTTATATTTTCATCTTAAATTACTCATACACTAATATTTTAAGTTATATTTATTATTTGTATAAAAATATTTAGAAGATAAATATAAAAGATATTTTATATTTTTATTATCTCTTAAATAACTAATATAGTTTATATATTAATCAAATCAATATATATACATTTATTTTTAAATTAATATATTTTAAAAATAATATTATGCTATGTTTTAGATTAGATTATTTTTGGGTTAATTCGATTCTACCTGAACCAGTTTAGGTTGTTAATTTTTTCTGATCACATTGGATTGACAAGTTTGGATTTAGACGAATATTTTTTATTTGGGTCAACCAATTGTTAGACAAGTTAGCATCCATGACTTAGTCCATTGAATTTTTTTTTTTTTTGAAAATTTTGATAATTGTCAGGATGTGGTAACTGTTTTGAAGGTTTGAATAGTGCAAACTTTAAAAATAAAATTTTGATATTTCATATCCACTCGTTTGTATTGATACTTGTCAAATTTCAACTTTTTTCTTGACATAATATCTAAAAAAGTCTTTAAACTATTTAAGAAAATTTAAATAAGTTCTTATACTTTTAGTGCATTTCATCAAATTATTGTACTTTTATTTTGAGTAAATAAGCCCTTTCACTTTTATTTTGAATCAAATAAGCCCTTATGTCAAAAATAGATTAATCAAAAGCTAGATGGCGAGAGAGAAAAATGGGTATCACAGCAGACGAATGGTGGAGAGAAAAATTGAGAGCATTTAATTTATCTGAAATGGTTTTAAGAGTATTTTTATCATCTTATAGTTAAAATTGAGTAAAAACAGTTAACTTTATATTGAAAGTTATTTTTGAAATAGATTTATAAGGATGACCATTTCTCACCATTTCTTATAGGAAATATGTAGTGATTTTGGCAACCCTAAAGATGGAATACCTTGTAACTCTATCTTTTACTCTATACGAAGTTAAAGTGGGTGTTAGTGAATATTCTTGTGAGGCTATTGAGAGATGGTGTCAAGGCCAGCCCTTGGGTGAAGCCAACCAAGCAAGGGCTTTAGGCCTCCAATTTAGGGAGCAAGGCCTCAAATTTGAGAGGCCTTATAATTTAATAATAATTATAAAATAATTAATTATATTAAAAATATATAAAAAATAAAAATAATTAATAAAATTACTTATTCTCTCATTTCTCTAATTATTTACTTAATGAATCTCAATTTTCTATTAGTTCCTAATTTCTAGGACGCTATTAATTATTAACTATATTCTCTTATTTTCAATCAACTAATTGTCATATGTATTTAATCATCTCCAACAGTCATTTTTTTCTCATCTATTTCTGCTATTTCCAATTAACATTTTAATAATTTTCAATAGCTATTTTTTTTCCTATATATAAAACCAATTGTTTTTTTCAATGTATAATCTCTACTTTTGAATTCTTCTTTTCTCATTTGCTCTTTCTCCCTTTAACTTCAATTTTCTTTCAAAGAATACACAAGAAGTTTGTTATGTTATTATTTTCATAAAGTCGTGAGCCTCATTTGCAGTTTGCAATAAGCATTCAATAATTAGGTATTATTGTTCTAATCTTTATAAACTTTTTATTTTAATTATAGTTTATATTATATTATTATATTGTCTTTATTTTATATGATAGTTGATTTATTTGAATTATAAATTTTGATTGTTGATTTTATATTAGCCATTTAAAAAATATAAGAAAATTATAATAGCTAAATATTTTCGTTCCTCATAATAAATATTTGAATATGTCAAATCGAAAATATAAATCTAGCTATTCAAAGTTAAAAAACAAGAATTGAAAGTTTAAAACAATCTCAAAAAGGAGTACTTGATAAATTTTTTACAAGTAATAAAAATAATTAATCATAAATTATTAATAAATGTCCCTTAAAAGAACAAGTTAATAATCATAGAGAGTTTTTTTTTTTTTATAATTGGGGGAGGGGGGATTCGAACCCTGCTCTTTAGGTAAAGAGATTATGCACTAACCAATGAGCCAAATGCTCGGGTGCTAGTAATTTTAGAGAATTAGATGATGATGAAATACTAGAGCAAGAAGTTAATGAAGAGATTCAAAATGATCATAAAAATCATGAAAGATTCAAAATGATTATAGAAATCATGATAAAGAGGATCAAACTATTAATTTAAATGATTGCATTACTAAAAATATTTATGATGCAACTCCATGGACAAATATTGATTTAATTTAAGAGATTTATTAGTAGAAAATATCTAATTAAAGTTAATAATTTAGATTTTCCTAAAGATGAATTTTCAAGATATTTTTTTGCTACATATTATATTCAAAAGTTGGCAAATGAGGAGATGCATGAAAAAAGATAACGAGTTTATTCAAAACACTTAGGTAGAGTATTTTGTTTTTGTTGCAAAATGTTTAATTTGGCTTCTAGAACAAGTAAACTAGCTAATATTGGCATCAGAGATTGGAGAAATCTTAGTGCTAAGCTTAAGAGTCATGAAATGACTCATTTGAATATTTCGTTTTAGGCTTTTAAACTTATTGAGCAGTCCCTGGATAGTGTACAAGGGTCTTTGGATTGATTTGAAAAATTATTTAGAGAGATTTATTTTATTTTAGTTTCTCAATATAGAAGAACTCTTTCACTTCGTGAACATAAGTCAGAGGTTGAACCAAGTAAATTCTTATGTTTTCTATTTATTTGATTTCTTTGGATGTTATCTTTATTATTATTTTGGGTAATTTTAATAACACATATCAATTCCGTACACGATTATTATCTTGTCAGAGTTTCTTTCTTTTTTTTTTTGTCAAACTGTAAATTATAAATGATTATGATGATGAAATACAAAATGCACTTTGTTAATTTGTTATGACTATTTTTTTAATTAAAGAAGACCATGGAATATATATAGCACTTAATCCACTAGGAGGGTGGGGCAATTAACAAAGTGTATATAGTACTTATACTTTATATTTCTTTTAGGTTTATATTTGATATACTATTAGTGTATAGTATTTATACACTATCACTTAATAACAAAGTGTCACCTCATAAATGTATAAAGGTAAAATTTTAAAAAAATTTCAGCATGAATATTTTTAAAATTATGAACATTTATTTTTTAGGATTATCAACTTCTAAATTTACTTATTAATGAGGTGACAACATTTAGTTAAATAGTAATAAATAAGTATTAAATATTGACAATGCATCAAATATAAATCTTTCTTTTTTTTTTCGTAATCTCATTTATATTGTCACATTTTAATCTTCTATAGTTAAAAGGTAAAAACAAAAAGGTCAAATTATCACTAGATGATAAAATGACGGGAGTAATACCATGATAAAAAACTAAAAAAGATTTTATTAATTTTTATAAGAATTTTTGTATATGCAAAATTTAGAATTACAATCAATTAGTTTTCAGTATAAATATTTTTTTATTGTAATACATGAAGTACATATGTTTGGTGCATCTTGATCCAATAGTTACTACATGATTGGAAATTATATTGGTCAAAATACCCGAAAGGTTCCAATACCCATGTGTTTTGTTTAATTTAGTCCCTCTACTCTAATTTGAAGCTCTTTAGTCCTCTTTTTAACATCATCCAATTTAGTCGTTAAATAAAATGACGACAACACTGACGTGGTGCATTTTTGCTAACGTGGTAGTGTGGTGTAGTGGCATGTTGACATGTAAACCTGTCAATATGGGCCAGCCCGGCCCTAGCCCTTCTGGGTTGAAAAAATATGGGACGAGCGGGGCTAGCTCCTTTTTTATATGGGCTGTGAAATCCCCAATCCAGCCACCCCTTGCTAGCCCATGGACTGGGTTGGGCCAGCCCTTTTTTTTTTCAAAAAAAAAAATTTATTTTTATAATTTTAGTTAATAAATTTTCTATTAATAAAATTATTTTATAATTTAATTCATAAATTAAAATTATTAATTTGATAAGTAAGATTAAACACATTAAAATATATAAAATAAGTAATATTATTGATAATTAAATTATTACTTTTATATAATTAAATATATAAAATTATTAAATTAATTAAAATTATTAATTTTTTTGACCCATAGGGCTGGCCCGCCCCAACCTACCCCAGCCCATTGATTTGGTGGGTTGGCCCATTTAGGCCCGGTTTAAATATGAGCCTAAATTTTCATGACCTACCCCACCCCATATTTAATAAAAAATGGACTGGCCCAATGGGCTAGGCCCATTTTGATAAGTATACTGACATGACACTACTGCATGCCAAGAGATTGACACGTCACTCTCTTTTTCTACAAAAGATGATGTGCTCTTATTAAGGTTGGAACTCAAAACCTTTAGCAAGAATACTAAGCTCCTTACCATCATGCCTAAGTCCTTACTTTCAATCATTTTTTACTTTTTTTTTCTTTTTTTCTTTCTCTTTTTTTCCTAAAATTACATCGTTTTGGAGTCTTTTTACACTCTCAAAAACCATAACTATAAAAACTCTAATTATAGGTGAGAGAGAAAAAAAGAAGAGGTAAAAAAAGAGAAAGGAATAAAAAATGAGAAAAAGATGCTTTTATAGTTAGAGATTTGGAGAGTATAAAAAAGCTCCAAAATGAAGTTGTTTTAAAAAAACAAAGAAAAAAATTACCAAAAATAAAGGCTTAGGCATGATGGTAATAGTGTTCTTATAATAGATCATGGGTTTGAACTTTAGTAAGAGCATATCATATTTTGAAAAAGAAAAGGGTGACGTGGTAGTCTATTAACATGTCATGTGGCAGTGTCACATTAGCATGCCGTTACCCCACACCACCACATCAACAAAAATATGTCACGTCAATATCACGTCAATGTTGATGTCATTCTATTTAACGGCTAAATTGATTGTCGTTAAATGGAAGGATCAATTGTCAAAATCAAGCGATTATATTACTTTAAATCGGAGTAGAAAGATTAAATTGAACAAAACATATGTATACAGAGGACCTATCAAGTATTTTGACCAAATTATATTAGAACAAACAAGCGAATTTTGTGCAAAAGGAGTGTGTTTTATCTTCCTTTCAAAATAAAAGATAAATAATATATTAAAGATTAAATGAGAAATTTGAAAAATTGTAGGGGACCAGTAAGGATCAAAATGAAATGCAAAGAAAAATTGATGGGCCGAAAGGTGGTTTCAGAAAAGCGGTTTGCCAACCCTCGGCTCCGTCCCTGATTCGGTGAAGAATGACATCAATCTCGCGAAAAGTTACAATAATTTGCTTATTAGCCATAAATGCCGAAAAATTAAGTAAACTGACTCTTAAAAGGGCAAAAAGAAAAAGTGTTCCTTACGAACACTAACAACGATCCTTAGTAACTTTCTTTCAATCCAGATGTATACATGGTTGGTTGTGTCCCGTGGTCCACGCCATGGAAAAGAGTGGATCACATCCATCCCTTAGTTTTGGAATAAATCAGATTAATTATACTGTCAGAGAGGCTCACTGAAAAGTTATACGAGTCATGCTATTTGTCACATTTTTTTATCTTAAATATTTGTAATTTTAATATCTATTTATTGAATTGATTCAGAGATCACGAGTCTACTAATTTATATAGATACATAGATAAAATTTTATAATAAAATCAATAAATTACCATCACACTAGATGAGACAACCAAGAATAAAATCTTGTATAAGAGTACTATATTTCTTTAAAAAGAAATCTTATCAAACAAATGGGGGTCCATTTTGCATTAATATCACAATCAATTTTATTCCACAATGGAGAATTTTCAGCATATGTTATAAGTTGGCTGACCCATTTTGCCAAAGAAAAAAAATCTATACCTTGGCTTTAAGCTTAGACTGATTTCTAAAATTAATAAGTATCCTAATGGTGGATAGGAGATAATATATTTGAGATCTCCATATATACTCTGTCAAGTTGAGGTCTAAATGAGCCCCATCCTGAGGTGCATGGAGGAACGATGTTTCGAGACTAGTAGCACTTTTCGTAACATAAGATCTCACTCTCTATAGGGCTCTGAGGTTCATGTGCTGGGTTCACTCCTGAGATGAATGCAGCCGTCCCTAAGTTTTAAAATTTACTGTCTCCTTTTAATGAGGTGGTTGGGCAATTGTTCTCTATTTGTTGAAATCCGCCACGGTTGCTCTCCTATGTAGCCTACCCTTTAAATTATAGCATGAGTTTGGTGCTTTTCATTACTTTCCTGAAGCATACTAACATTAAGTTGATGCAGTAATTTAAGAGGTTTAAGTCATACATGATCACTTTATTATGCACTACAGAGCTTAATAGTTAAGATATATGTTAGAAGTATATTTGTAACGTGTTCATTTTTAATTAGATTGTTTTTAGTAATTTTTCGTTAATGACGACTAAAATTTATTAATGAAGCAAATTTTATGGCACATGGTTTGCCAAGGACCAGAGAATGGTGCTAGGGAAAAATAGAATATCTGGGATGACAAGTAATGTCGTAGGTGTTGTATAGCAAAATCAATAGAAAATTAAACTTGTAAAAACATTAAATCTCAGTGGTAAAAAGTATTACAGAACAGTTAAAATACTCCTCTTCTGCCATCTGCTTTTCCCTAGTGAAAGTTAAAAATGGCAGTGTCTATTAAAAACTGTATCACTAGGCTATTTGCCAGCAAAAACAGTAAATGACTTGAATTGAATCCTTTCCTGTCGATAGGTATTACGTCTATGGAAAATACAGTCTAGAAAATTAAGAGAGTGCACCAAATAGCCAATTTAACCCGACGTATCCGGTAAGTCATTATATCACAAAGATAAAAGAATGCTCTCAACAGGACCAAACATCACATCATTAACTCTTCGAAGCTCTTTGTCTGAAGTTGTAATAAGTGATTTTGCTGTGTGTTTTATGTTGACATTAGATTTTTTTTTTCTTTCCTCTCGTGCTTTGCTTCGATGTCAATGATGAATTTCAGTAGAATCAACAACTTACAGCTAGATGCTCTTAAGGCCTATTAATTACCAAGAAATTAAGACCCGGCCGATAGACTGGTTGACAACTACACAGATAGTAACAAGCATTAATAAGGGGACCCTACAGGGACAACACAAAAGCAATAAAAAAGATAGAAATGGAAAACCCTGGAAACCAGACCACAGTCTTATGATGATCTACGAATTTAGCTATACCAATTTCTTTTTTCCGTGTACAATCAGAACACGAATAGCATTTTCTATTAACACTCCAGGTTTATTTCAAGGGCTAATCCAACCTGTTGTCTCCAAACTGTTTTTCCCCTTCATGGGGTACATTAATTGATACATAAATAAGCATCATATGAGGTATCTATGCAAATTCATGATTTGAAAAGAGAAGAAAAGAAAAATGGAAAAGGATACAGTATGGCAGAGACAAATGAGTAGATGTTATGAAAAATACACAGGAGAAATATAAATGCAGAGATCCAGAAGGATCAGAACTTCATGATTTTAGCAAATTACTGAAACCAAAGAAGCTAACCTATCATTCAACCCATTTTCTTGTAGCCTAGAGCTTGACAACTTCAGGGATATGAACGGGGTACCTATCAATGCAATCCGCCCAAGGCCCGTCTGTTGGGGTTTTGATGGTCCTGTTGCACTTCCATACTGCACTGTTACACTTGAATCCACTTCCAAAAGCTATTTGCCAAATCCTATCACCCCTTTTCATCCTCCCCTTCGCTTCAATGTAGCTCATTTCATACCACAATGATGACGACGATGTATTTCCGAATCTATGCAATGCCATCCTGGATGCCTCAACGTGCTCTGCGGAAAGCTGCAGGTTCTTTTGCAATTCATCTATGACTGCTCGCCCACCAGCATGGATGCAAAAGTGCTCAAACGCCTGCTTGAAGTCTGGAATATAAGGCTTCCACTTGGGGTTGAAGATTTTACGGCCAATGAGAGTGAGAAGAAATAGGAGCTGTTCAGATGCTGGAAGAACCAAAGGCCCGATGGTGGTAATGTTAGATTTTAAAGCCTCTCCAGCAATAGCCATGAGATCTTTAGATAAAGATATCCCAACTTTGCCTTCTTTGTCCTCTTCTTCAAACACGCATCGATAGGCCTTGTCATCAGCACCTTTGTGGGTTCGAACAACGTGCACAAGGCGGTACTTGGCACGCCACCTCTCAGAGCGACGGTTCGATAGGAGGATCGCAGCTCCACCCATACGGAAGAGACAGTTGGGAAGGAGCATCGCTCTTTCATTTCCTTTGTAGTAGTTTGGAGTGATTATCTCTGTGCTCACAACAACTGCATTAGAATTAGGGTGTACTTGGAGAAGATCGCGAGCTAAATCAATGGAGATAAGCCCTGCACTGCATCCCATTCCGGAAAGATTGAAGCTTTTTATGTTACTCCTCAGCTTGTATTTGTTGATCACCATAGCAGACAAAGATGGCGTTGGAGAAAAGAGGCTGCAATTGACAATAAGAATATCTATGTCTTTAGGTTTCAGCCCCGTTTTCTTGAACAAAGAATCCATAGCTGAGAAAATAACAATCTCAGCCTCGCCTCTTGCAGCTTCCATGGTTGGAGTTGGAGGGATGTAATGAATAGCAGGAGGCAAACAAGTCTCTTCACCGAGACCAGACCTTTCAAGAATCCTCATCTGAAACTCGACGCTCTTAGGATTGTTGCTCAAGATCAGCCTGGAGTGCTCCATGAAGGTGGCAAAGGGAACCCGGCAAGTAACGGGAGGTTTGTAGCATGCATAATCCACAAGGTAGATGCTTCTTGGCTTGGACATGAAGTAAACAGTGGCGATGAAGATGATAAGGAAAGAAGAGCACAAGATTTGAACAAGATCAAAGTGGAGCGAGTTCCATAGGTTAACAATCTCTTTGGGGCCTAAACGAAGAACTTCAACAAGAATTCCAGCCATAACAGGTATAAGCGTAAGTGTGAGAATGTGATTGACGAGGTATTGGTAACCAAGCTTAACATACTTAAGCTTAACTGAGCTAGAGAAATCTGGCAAGGTCGGAGGCATTTCTGCTAAGCAGAGTGAGACACAAGGAGGAACAAAGACAAGAGAAAGAAGGGGGAAAATTGTTGTTTGTGGGTGAGGGAGAGAGGAGAAGAGGTTGGGTATATTAGGTGAGAGGGAGGAAGGGGGATTTAAAGGCAACGGGACCAAAAGCAATGAAGGGGGCAGATGGGAGGATTAAATGAGGACGCGCGTCACTCAACGCTCACTTAACTCGAAATTAATTTTCTTAACTCCCCAGTGTCCGAGTTGTAACTAAATCCTTCCTTACACCAATAAGATCTCTTTTGGTGTATCCGTCTCCAGCAATTTCGCGCTTTAGCTTTTTTTCTCATTAATTAAGCAATGATGGGTCCCCTTTTACTCCTTCACAATCTATCTCCTTAAGTAATTATGTATATATATATATATATATATATATATATATATATATCCTTCTAAATTCATTCTTCATTTTCTCTTTTTCTTCCATCCAAAAAAAACTTTGATCATTACCTACAATTTCAAATTTGCAGTTAAAATTTCAATCTCTTAATTTTGAACAATCCTCTATTCAAAATCTTTAAATCTTATTCTTTTAAAAGATTTTAATTTCACATATTTTCATAAAAAAATTACTGTCAAAATTGATTAAATTCAATCTAAAAAAATGCAAAGTAGACATTCAAGAGTGTTTCTTTTCCATACATATAATTCTGGATTATATAATAAAATTGCTTTTCTCCCATTCCATAAAAATGATCTTTTTTTTTTATTCCAGATTTGAATTTGTGACTTTCAAATCTGTTTGAGGGGTATTAATTGTTGAGACATCCCCTTTAGGACATCTAGGTAATAAACTAAAGAATAGGTTTTCTATTTCTTATTTCTTAATTGATAGTATAGTTTAATACTTTAATTACATAATAAGTTATTTAATGATTATGTGCCTATTCAGTTCAAAATAAAAAAGAAAATAATGTGTAAAAATTTATTTTTATTTTAGAAAATGTAAAAGTGTTACTATTCAAAAAATTTGACAGTTTCAAACATTTGAAATAAAATCAACAAAATAAGAGATGGGAGAATAAAAAGGTAGCATAAAGGTATAAAATCA
Source organism: Theobroma cacao (assembly GCF_053813885.1). Lineage (NCBI taxonomy): Eukaryota > Viridiplantae > Streptophyta > Magnoliopsida > Malvales > Malvaceae > Theobroma > Theobroma cacao. The sequence continues at coordinate 37,588,916 of NC_142640.1, forward strand.
GCTTAGTATTTAATCATAATATCTAACAAAACCTCTTGAATTATTAAGAAAATTTCAAATATAGTCTTATTCGTTTATTGTATCTAATCAAATTCTTATATTTTTATTTTTATTTATTATTTTGAGTCAAATAAATCTTTAAGATTAACAATTGATTAAATGTTATTAATCAAAATACTATTTATTATTTTATATTATGTGAAGTTGATGTGACATATTGACATATAATAATGGATAAAGATGTGATATATTAATATGACATAACAACATAATCACATAGTATTTGTGGCATTTCACTCAACACCACGTGACATAAAAATGACAAGTAACATTTAAACTAATGACAATTAATCAATAATTAATCGTTAAGACCTATTTAATGTAAAATAAAAAATAAAAAACTTTATTGAACACAATTGAAAAATAAAAATTTTTGTGAGTTTTTTAAAGTATTATTTCTTAATATTTAATTAAATCAAGAACATAAAACCAACTTATAAATATACTGATGAAGATTTTAGACTCTAAGTTATGTATAAAAATAAGTAATAGCTTAGCTCTATATTAATATATCAGGTCAAATTTAATAAAAAGACAACGCAGATGGATTTCAATAAATGTATTTATTAGATAATGAATTTACGTACGTAAAAAGTGAAGATTTCTTCAAAAGGAAAAGCCTTTAGTTTTTATTAATGCTTTAAAAATTTTGTCTTTTATGATCCAAGTGGCACTTCCCAGTCCTCCATTGGAGGGCATGGACAGATAATGACTTGTCGCTTGACCAGGCTGGAATTGTATTCACTGAAAATTGAAGGAGTCGCTCCCTGCGTAAATCGTTTTTTGATGGTAGAAATTGCAGCAGAAAATAAATGTATTTGACTTTCACAACTGCACCTCGACAAATTTATAGGGGGATCCATTAATGTGCCGAAAGCAGAGAGAAAAGTCAAAGTAAGCGATCCGTGAACATGGTTTTTTTAGGAAGGAAAGGATGTAGAAAGAGTAGTTTGTTTTTTTTTTTTTTTTTCTTTTCTTTAAGATTTAATTATTTGTGTTAGTAATATCAGGAATGGAGGAGGGTTATCGTTTTTGGATAGCTCACTCAATCCAACTCGATTTCAATGGCAGCAATCATCAATTGAGCTCAATTGATTGCCACTGGATAATTTTTTTTTACTTGGCTAGGAAAAAAAAAAAAAAAGAGAGAGAGAGAGAAATAAAGGGGAAGAGAAAGAGAAGAAAGCAAAGAGAGAAGGAAAAGAGAAGAAGAGAGAGTGAGAGAGTTGTTGTGCGCCGACGATGAACCTAGCGCAAGTGACAACAGAGGGAGCAACGTGGAGAGTGAAAAAGAGAGCAAGAGGCTCAATTAAGATTGAGAGAAATGACAAAAAAAAAAAAAAAAAGGAAGAACAACAAAGAGGACCTATTAAGGGGAGATAGAGTCGACTGCTGTCGAAATCTGACCCAAGTTCCTTGGTTTATGTCCAATCTTGAAACATTCATTAGGCCAAGTCTAAATATCAGTCCAAGAGAAAAAGGGCAATCTCTCTCCTTTTCTTTTATTTTATTATTAAAGTGTAATCCTTATGCCTTTAAGACATAATTATTTGATATATGAATAAAATATAAAATTAATTTATATTAATAATAAAGATAATTGTCTAAAAATAAATGGTGAACAAATGTATCATTTACAAACATGAAATCACATTTTAATTTGTAAAGATAAATGTCCAAAAATTAATAGATATTTTAATGATTAGGGGCGGAGCTAACCAACTTTTGTTAAAAGTAGACCTAACATTTTGTATTAACGTGTCGTAAACATGTCAGACACGATTAGACACGAAATACGTTAAGGCTAAATACGAACACGATACATTTAACATTCGTGTCTTAAATTTAAAACACGTACAAGTATAAGTTTAATACATGTGTAACACGACACGACACGATTAACACGTTTATTAAACGTGTTAATATACGACACGATATGATTAATAACACGTTTAACACGATTAACACGTTTAACATAATTAAATAAAAATATTTACAATTAAATATAATTTTATTATTTAAATTTAAAATCTATAATTATAAAAATAATTATAATAAAACAATAATAATAATAACATCAAATAATTACTAAAAGTTAAAAATTAGGATTGAGCATGTATAATTACATTATACCCTTTATAAAATTTAAAAAACTTATTAAAATAATTATTTAAAATTATTTATATAAGGTTAAAATAGTTTTTAGCTATTAATTTTTAATAGGTTAATAAATGTGTTACGTATATACGTTTAAACACGATAACACGATTAAGTAAACGTGTTTAAACATATTTTAAATGTGTTTGTCGTGTCAGATACGTTAAGATATGAAAATTTTCGTGTCTTAATGTATTTGACACGATTAGACATGAAACACCTTAATACTAAACCCAAAATCTGTTTAACCCGTGTCTTCTCGTGTCGTGTTAACGTGTCGTATTCAAAATTGCCAAGTCTAGTTATAAGGGACAAAAATAGAAAACTAAGGGTTTAAAATTTTAAAAATTAATATGTTGAACTTAACTAACAATCAAAAAATTGATAATAAAAAATAATTTTATGTGACATGAAAATTAAGAAAAAAAAAGAGTTATAATAGTTCAAAAGTTGTGCTCAACCATATGTCCTGGATTCAAATTCATCAATTATTAATTATATATTGAAAAACATTCATTTCTTTAGGATTGAGTCTTAGATGTTACGATTCACATTATTCTTATTTATGAGTTGAAGTATTGAGGCTTGGTGGCTTAAGTGTAGAATCATTTGGATGATTTGCACAATTTTTTTTAAAAAAAATTTGTCAATTATTTTCAACTTACTCATATTTTAATCAAACTTGAAAAAAAATTAATGCAGTCAACTTTTAATATTCTTATTTTATTTCTATTTAAACTTATAATACCAAATATAAAACTAAATAGTTAAATACAATATACATGATAGATAATTTCCTTTTATATGATCAAGATTGTTTAAAAATGAAATACCCCATACTTTGATATGGTGATAAATAAAGTTGATCGAATGTAAATTGAGGTCAATTAAAATGTTTAGAAGTGATAAAAGACGAAAGGAGTAGTTTAGGATAAAATGTTTCGCAAGTGAAAAAAATAATAATAAAATAATAATAATTTTATCGGAGGAGAATTTGTGAGATAAAAGGCGATTTGGAAGTCAAGTGAGGCATAATAAGGTATTTTTGGTACCAAGGAGACAAGATAAAAATTTTTAGAATAAAATAATATTTTATTAATAAAATAATATTAAAATATTAATATTTAGTCGGATGTCGAAGTCAATCAAGAAGGAGGATCATATGGTTGATCCAAGTGGGGGAGAAGATGACAAGCTCGACTCTATAAAAATATTTATCATGACATACATGTGATGGATAGTATGTTTGCATGCTAGGAGAGTTTCGAAAAATTTACAAAAGTCGGTATTGTACCTAGAGGTACAATAAAGTTGATTTAAGCCTCGAACTAGATCAAATAGAGAATTTACAATGAAATTAAGAATTTTAAAGTCTCAGAATGGGTTCATATGGTGATTCGGAGTTCGAGGATCAATTTGGAGTCAAACTGGAATTTTCGCTATCCAGGGGTAAAATGGTCATTTGCCACCTGAGGACAAAATGGAAATTTTTAGAAAAGATTTTTGGCCCCATTTGACTTATTGGAGTAAGATTTGAGGTTTAGAAGTGAAAATTTTTAATTTCGGTATGATTTGGAGTAAAAGGGTAAAATGGTAATTTTACCATTCGGAATCGAAAATTTAATTTTTTGAAAGGATTTTGATCAAATTTAATTATTTGGAGTGTGAAATGAGTATGAGGAGTGAAAATTATGCATTATGGAAAATTTTCAATTTTTGGGGTAAAAATGTAATTTTTGAAAAGTTCAGGGGCAAAAGTGTAATTTTGAAAAATTTGCTCCACCAAAACTTTGGAAAAATCTGGAAATATCACTTAAGACTTGGATAAGTCAAAGGGAATGCATGGTGAAAGAAAATAGGACAAGTGGATGGCTAGAAAAAAGAAATGAATTAATAAAATATTTAAAATATGAATTAAATAATATTATTTCATTAAACAATAAAAATGCATAAAAAAAAATCAGCCCACCCATTCTTCTTCTTCAACATTCGGCCAAGCAAGAAACAAGAGAGAGAAAGGAGAAAACAAAACCCTAGAGAGAGAAAATCAAAGAAAAAGTGTGAATTTTCAAGGAAATTAAGTGAAAAAGGTGAGATTTTTTCTATTAAGCTTGAGTTTTCTTATTCCCAAGCATTTCTCTTTATTTTCCATGATTAAATTACATGTTTTCATGATGAATTCAATTCTGAAAAATGGGTTAGGAGAGAGAAAGTTGTTGGATTTATTTGATTTTAATTTATGTTAGTGTTTTTAGTTAGTTTAACATATTTAGAAACAAAACAAGAAGAAAAGAATTTATTTTCTCCCCCAACCATTAATGGCTGAATTTACCATGTAGTGAGTGAGGATGAGTTTGATTTTATTCTAGGAGAATTGGTTAAGGAATAATGAATTATGAGCCTAGAAAAATAATGGGAATTTTCGGAGCAAAAATACGAATTTTTACCCACTAGGGGTATTTTCGTAATTTACTATTGGGACTGATAATTTGCAACACACTGAGGGACATTAAGTTAATTTGGGTGCAATTGAGGTATAGAAACTGAAAAGAATTAAATTGGAGTTTAAACGAACCCGTTAGGAATTTAATCGGGTGATAAGACGAATTAGGCTAATATCGGATTTAGATAGTTACTAGCGCATTTTTGCATTCCATATCATGCATTGGTAGTCCAAATTAGTTTAATTTTGATTTAGTACCAACTTAGTGAAATTTTCGATTTTGTACTGTGTCAAGGTGGTGAGTCCTCCAGTAAAGGCAAGGAAATTGCATCCGAGGACCAGTAGACAGAGTGCTTCGAAAGTCTGCATTCTAGACATAGTGAGTAAACTTATTATCGTCTTAATTATCTATAGTAGTTTTATACAACTGTGTGATTTTATGAAAAATGGGTTTAAATGGTAAATTGCTATGTTTTAGGAGAAATTGTGATTTTATAAAATGATTTTATAAATTTGCTGAAAAATCGAATACTGGTTTTGAAAATAGAGTAATTGGAGACTGTCTGCTTGTGTTGTAAATTTATGGTTTTAAATTGAATGGCTTATGAAAATATATGAGCATGAATGGCTAAATTGATATTGGTGTCAGAATTATTTGTATTGTGTATTCAGCCTTGAGAGGCTAGATTGCGATAAATTGCCATGTCATGCTAGAATGAATTTTATTAAATTGGTGGAGTATATATTAATTATTTACTGCAGAGGGGGTTCCGTGGACCAGCCTATTAGAGGGGCACGGTAAACTCTATTATATTATTACCTCGAACGGAGAGGCGCGTAGGGTATCTCCTGGGGTAAAGCTTAGGGTTCACTTCACGCCAAACCACCACGTGAAGGGGAACTCAGCCAATGCCAAGGAACGGCTGTATTTTTCTCAAACTAAAAATATATTTTAAGTGTATATGAAATTTTAACAGCCTTGGCGGACTCGGTTGGATGCCCTGCGCAAGGTATCACTGAGTATGAGTTTTGGCACGAGCCAAAGTTTTAAGAAATTCATAAGCCAAGTTGATTACTCGATTTATATGGATTGATTTTATTTGGTTGAAATGAACTGAAAGGTAATGAAATTACAGTATGATGACTTATTTTAATTGTCTCCATTTACTCGGCTTTAGATACTTTTGATGGTATCTGTTTACTCACTGAGATTATAAAATCTCACCCCTTCTTCCTATACATTTTTCAGGCTCAGGACAGTTTGTAGATAGTCGAGTAGGACGAGAACTAAGCTCGGAACTGCATTATAGAAAGTAAGAGTTCACAGTCTTACATCCTCTTGGTCAATCGGAGCCCACGTGTCATTGCAGATCAAAACTTATATTTTGGTTATCTGTATTTCTATTCATACAATTTTTACTTTACTTTCATGTGCGAAAACTTATTTACGAATATTTCTATAAAAAATTATTTTATGAGAAAATATAATATTTTATTTATTATTTTTGAATAGTACTAGTTGTCAACAATTTGCTTTCAAATGAACGTTTTAGATACTTAATTTTTTTTAAATCATTAAATATATATTTTCGGCTTACTTACTACATTTTTAGCAAGTTTCGAGGTTTTCGATAAAAATGACAAAAATGCCCTTGTGAGCAAAAAAAAAAAAATGTTATGTTATGATTTGGAAATGATTTGTAATCTTTCGTATTTTGATTATTTGATAACTATTGCTCACCGGGGAAGTGCGAAAGCTGTTACGAGAGCCTTGCGAGGTTTCGATCGACATTCGGAGTGAAGAATGTTTGTCGAGACTTCGCGGCGATTGTCACGGGCTCGATGGGGAGTTCCGGGTCGTGACAAAAAACTATATATTCAAGATAATTTCCTTTCAACTAAATATAAATGTAAAACATATAAAAAAAAGGTATATTCAAGATAATTTGCTTTTACATAATCAGGATTAATAAAAAAATGATACATTAATGAAATTTTAAGCAAAAGTGCAACACTACAACTTATATTTAAAAATTACATAATAATTTATTAATTTTTAAATATTAAAATCATAGAAAATAAAATCCATATATACGAAAAAAGAAGAATATGGCTAGTAGAAGATAGAATCCACATGTCACATAACAAAAAAGAAAAAAATAAGGTTGATGGTTCGTAGAAATTCAAAGAAGATAATCTATCGAAATTTAAAACATATGAACAAATAGAAAAGAAATGAAAAAAAATAAACAAATACAAATAAAAATAATAATATAAGTTGAGAGAAAAAAACAAAAAAAACTTTAAAATTGAGACATGTGAAATCATTTTTTTATTTTTTATTTGTATTAATTATTAAATAAAAAATTATTTTAAAGGGACGGTTAAAGAAATATATAAAAAATTTTAAAAATTTTATATAATATAAAAATTTTAAAAATTTTATATAATATAAAATTTTTTTTAAATTTTTTGGAGGGGCCATGGTCCCCCCAAAAAGAAAGGAGGCTCTGCCCTTGTTGATGGGTATCTTTCAAGTTAACTTGGAGACTACTACCATATTGAAAACACAAATCAAAATTCACAAATGGTGCTATTTCTCCTATTAAAAACAAAGTAAGTTGAAAAATTAAATATATATATATATAAATTAGTTACATGCAAAAAAGTTTAAAGTAAAAATAAAAATAACAAATATAGTAAAAAAATTAGAGATTTCATTTGAAAGATAAATAAGTTGAGAAAATAAAAAGAAACAAGAAAAAAAATAAAGAAAATGAGGAAGAAAATGATGAAGAGAAAAACTAAAGCGGAAAAATTAGAGAAGAAAGGGACAAACAAGTCTTGAAAGAGAAACCCAAAAAAACCTTGTAAAATTATAATAATCCTAATCAATTATACTCTTGAAAACTAATAAAAAAACCGCATCAATTTAAAAAACCAGATATTTGGAAAAAAATATTTTTTCAAAATCCAACAAGAATGAAAATCAGGAATTGATATCATATGAGTTGGATGTGATAGTGAAAATTATTTATCCATAAAGCCCATAACAAATAATAGTATTTTGAAAGGGCTTATTAGTAAAAATTATTGTGAAAGGAACTTTAGTGATAATTCTTTCTTTTGCAGAGGTTGGTTGCAATGTATTCATAGATATTTGTCAAATCTCATTTTTTGGAGGATTGTGATTGGCATTTGATCTTACGTGGATATGGCACACTAGGCCCTAATAAGCTTCTTAATCATCATTCATTCATATGTGGGCTTATTAGCCACCATCATCATCTATAAAAGCATTTATCACAATGAGTACATACATCCATACATACGCATCAGTACACAATTATGAAACTTCTTAACATAAAGTGTGTTAATGCATTTCATTAATAGCATCTGTAAACATACATATACATTTCATGACATCATTAGAATGCACCTTTGGTGATCATATGGGCCCTTAGGCCATCATTTATAACATTTATACATTTCCATATAAAAATAATGCCATTTAATGGCTCAACAGTCAACATAAACAAGTATTTATAAACAAGAGTAATAAAGACCGACTCGTCAAGCGAAACATGACCCGATTCTCTAGGATTCAAAAGGGCTCCTATATGACCTATTGAAAGAAGAACCAATCACATCATCGTGACTTTGGTGGCTGGTGAGCTACCACTGATCTGTAACAAAAATATGGAAAACTAACGTGTAAGTCACGAAAACTCTGTGAGTGGATATGGAAGGGGAAGACTAGTTATTCATCAAATAGAAACAAAAAATCATAGCAAAAGAAAATAAACAAATAAAACGCACCTCACTTTCCTAGGATCACATTCATTCCGTAATGAACGCCAAATCAAAATATAAAATAAAGCTATATGATCATATCATATTACCTAAATTATAAAGGTTGATAAATCTTTTGTTAAACCACCAAAATAGCCTTTAAAAAGCTCAACCACATTAGCTTGGTTGTTGCAAATCAAAGCTTTCCAAGGATCCTTGTGCAGCTTTCAATGGTAATCCATAGCTTTCAATGGTAATCCACATCAATGAATAAGAAAAGTCCTTTTCTAAGGATTGGGAGTGCTATGCCTTGACATTGTACTAGCAAAGATGAGTTTCATAAACTCAAATTTTGTTGTTGATTTTGTATACACAAGTATTCGTATAGCTCAAGTTTTATGGAAGTAAGTCGAGTATTGTTTCCCACAGAGATTTGCTCTTAAAGTTATACTAAGTATTAAATCTATAACAAAATTTTTCCTATCCAAGCAATCGATTTTTAATAGTAAATTAAAGTAAAATTTTCTATTTAAACTGAACTAAAGATATGAATGAATTTTTTTTTACTAAAGAAACTATTATTGTAAAGACTTAAGATCATGGTGTTTTTCAATATTTCATTTAAACATAGTCTTTTTCTTTAAACTTAAATTAATGGGGTATATGGCTAACCTAAAAACCAATTTTATGTACAAGTCTTTGTTGAGATTCTTGGCACACACAGTTTTCAAAATTAATCCCATATGTCTATGTAAATTAGTTAAGAAAAGCTCTTTAAGTTTATGTTTTAATTTGGTTGCCTAAGGTATTTAGGTATATGTCTATCTTAAATACAAATAAGTCACTTAACCTCTAAGTGAATCAAACATAAGCTACCCAAAACAATGGTCTAGTTTAAACTCCTTCTATCAAGTTGCATTTAGAAAATCTAATTATTTCAATTGGTGATCAAGTAGAGAAAAGCATTTAACATGGATTTGAATAAAGCGTACAATGCCCATTAATACTAAGCAAAGAAAAATCGTATAATCGAACTACATATTTAAATAAACCATAATCCTAGAAAAAGAGATTAGTTCATCATCATTTCTTCAGCAAACATCACACTTTCAAGAGAATAAATAATTTCTACAACAGTAGAATAAGAAAGAAATGAAAAACTAAAATGAATAACAAGGCTACAGTTGACTCTTGATCTTCAATCCTCTTCACTTTCTTATTGTTTCTTTCCTTTGTAGAACCTTTTTTCTTTTCTCTCTAGCTATCATTTCTTTCCTGTCTTAGACTCCCCCTTTCAGCTACTGAAAATCACATATTTATAGCCACCAAAAATCCTTGAAAATTGAAATCTTGAATAGTTTAGTTCTATTGAAACACATCAAAGTACCATAGTCTTCATCCCTGAGCACCACGATGCTGAGCTCTCAGGATTTTGTATGGGAGCAGTGTTACTCCCTAGGGTGCTGCGACCTTGAGTCTTGCAAGGCCGCGACTTTGCTCTTTGTATTGCCTTGGTGTAAACTGCTACAGTACCTCATCTTGCAACACCATTTTCTCCTACCTTGAGGCTGATTTGGTGAAATGGTAAACATGAATGTTGTAGGTCTTCCTCTCTGCTTTTCAATGGTCAAAGAATCACATTGATTGAATCTTTGCATCTTAGGTTATGTCTAAATTACCACAATATGTTTAGTGAAAATTTGGACTTAGTCTCCATTGCATAGTTCATCACTGTTTAACTTTATACATTTGAAAACCTACAAACATAAGGACTAAATCAATATTGGCTTAAAATAAGACTTTCAACATGAAAATGAGCTAGATTTACTTGAATTAAACTAAGTTAACATGCTTTAAATTAATCACTAAAAACATAAAAGCTATTTAAAAACTATTTAAAACACAATGACTTAGCTACATTAACATCCCAAAATGTGGCTAAATAACTCTATATAATAGAGTTATCACGACCCAAAACTTAATATTTTTCTAGTCTTCGAACAAAATTAAAAATAAAACTAAGATGGCATAGTTGAAAACATCAAACAAGGAGATTGCACCAATCCATTAATGTCAAACCCTGTTCTATAAAATAAGTATGATGTCATTTACATGCTCAATAGAATGTTTGCATATTTAGGAAGTTCAAGAAATCGTTAAAAGACGATATTGCCCATAATGGTATCATTAAGTCGATTAAGCCTCGAACTAGTTCAAATAGGAATTTTAAGGTGAAATTAAGAGTTTCACAGTTCAGGGATGACTCAAAATGGTAATTCGAAGTTCGAGAATCAATTTGGAGTCAAACCGAAATTTTCACTATATAAGGGTAAAATGGTCATTTGCCATTTGGGGATAAAATGAGAATTTTTAGAAAAGATTTTTTGGCCTTATCTGACTTATTGGAGTATGATTTGAGTATTGGAGTATGATTTGAGGTTTAGAAGTGAAAAATTTTAATTTCGGTATAATTTGGAGTATAGGGGCGAAATGGTAATTTTGCCATCTCGGGGCAAATCGATAAATTTTCACCTCGACATTTGTCCAGACCAAGGGATTTTATTCATCATGCAAATGGATAAACATGAGAAATGTGTGGTGGAGAATTAAAGAATTAAAAGTCAAATATTTAAAATTTGAACTAATAAGGAAATGCCATGTGTCATGTTTTTATTGTTTTATTATTTCTTTATAAAAAGGCAAAAAATCAGCCCATTTCTCCCATAGTGATCAGCCAAACCAGAAGAAAAGAGAAACCAAGGAAGAACAAACCCTAGGTGGGAAAAATCAAAGAGAAAGTGTTGGAATTCAAGGATTTGATCAAGTAAAGGTAAAATTTCTTTGATTTTGCTAGTGATTTACCTTACCCATGCATTTTCCCTTAATTTTCATGGTTAAATTACATATTTTCATGATGAAATCATGGCTGATCAAAATGGGTATGGAGAGAGAATGATCTTGGATTGGTTTGATTTTTAGGTATGTTAGTGTTTTTAGGTGATTAATGATGTGTAGCATGAAAACAAGTGAAGAAAACCACCAAAGGTTTGGAACCCATCAATAGCCGAATTCTCTAAGTGAATAATGAGGAAGAATGGGATGTTATTCTAGGTGATTTGATTAAGAAATAATAGTTTTTGGTGTAAGAATTAATGAATTATGGAGAGAAAATTAAGTAGGAAAAATCATGGAGTTAGCGTACCATTGTTGGCTTAAAGTTCCAAAAAGAAAAGTGAAGATAAATTTTACCTAATTGTGTGTTAATTAGTTGTGCTTGATGAATTGAGGGATTGGAAAAGAAATGGAGCAAGTTGGAGTGAAATTGGATGCATTGGCCAATTTATTGGATGAAAAATCGACTTAGGCCAATACTGGGTCTAAATGGCTACCCGTGCATTTTCCATTTCATGTCATGCATATATATCGAGCCTGAAATAACTTATGACTGTTAGACACAATTTAATTGGAATATGTATTATGGATTATGGCTAGGTGGTGAGCCATTGGAAACTGGGTAAAGGACTGTACCTGCGGACTGAAAATAGGAGTATTTTTACTCCTAATACTGTGAGTGAACTTATTATCGTCTTAATTATCTAGAGTAGTTTTATACAATTGTGTGATTTTATGGAAAATGGGTTTAAATGGTAAATTGCTATGTTTTAGGAGAAATTGTGATTTTATAAAATGATTTTATAAATTTTCTAGAAAATCGAATACTGGTTTTGAAAATAGAATAATTAGAGACTGCCTACTTGTGTTGTAAAATTATGATTTGAATTAAATGGCTTGTGATAAATTGGCATGATTGGCTGAATTTATACTTGTGTTGAAAAATATGAACTGTCTGTTTTGCCTTGATAAATTGGTTAGTACTGTAATTGCTATGCTATGCCATTGAGATTTGATCAATTGGTGGATTAAATATTAGCTACTGCAGTGGTGGGGGGTTCCGTGGACCAGCCTATTAGAGGGGCACGGTAAATTCCTTTATATTCTCACCTCGGTCATAGAGGCGCGTAGGGTATCTCCTGAGGTGGGCTTTTTGAGTGCACTTGACGTTAACCACCGTGTGAGAGTGAGACTCAGCCAACGCCAAGGAAGGGCTGTGTGTCAGATGCGAAAACATGTTTATTGGTATGGGACATTTAACAGCCTTGGCGATCTTAGTGGGATACTTTGACGAAGGTACCCGCGAGAATGATTTTGGCAGGAGCCAAGTTTTGTGAGATATATAAGCCATGTTGATTAATTGAGTAAACTGAATATTCATGTTATGAAACATATATTGGAAAAGAATATTTTAATTCGTCTCCATTTACTCGCCTTTAGATAGTTTAGATGATGTCTGTTTACTCACTGGGATCATGTAATCATAATCTCACCCCTCTTCCTATCCATTTTTCAAGCTCAAGACAGTTTGTTGATAGTTGATTACGACGAGAATTAATCTCGGAGTTGCATATTAGAAAGTAAGGGTTCGTAGCCTTACACTTTCTTGGTCAGTTTGGGGCCCACGTGTCACTGTAAAAGTAATTTTATACTTCAGTTATCTGATTTAAAGTATGTGTGAACATATTTATCTTTTAGACTATGTTTTTGGCTGGTTTTGGTATTTTTGAAGAAAAATGACGAAAATGCCCTTGTGAGCCAGAAATTAATATTTTATTATTTTGATTTGGAAACGACTTATGTTTTCTTGAAATGCGAGATTTAATAACTGTCGCTCACCGGGGAGATGCGGAAGCTGATGCTAAGCCTTGCGGGGTTTCGATCGACATTCGGGGTAATGTGTGCCTATGTAGACGTCGCAGCGGTTGTCACGGGCTAGATGGGAGTTCCGGGTCGTGACAATTAATCACCTTTAATTTCTTCATAAATTGTCTTGTTTTCCTAACTCACAACAAATCATCAATATTTTGTCAGTTTACAATCCTTTCCAATGTAAAGTTATGTTTGAATGAATTTTTCTTGTGTGTGTCATATCTTTTACAAAGAGTGTCATGCATGTTAAATAAGATTATGCTCATACAGACTTCAAACTAGCTCAAAATTTCATAAGTTTGCTTTTCACCTATCTCTCCACTAATGTAGGCTAACACTTAGCTATGGATCATTAAGAATTTATTTAGCTTGTAATATATGGCTTGGGTAAGGGTAGGATATAGGATATAATAAGGCTCAAATCACCCTAAGCATATAATTATTCTAGGACCTATATAGCCTTATTTCTCTTCACCAAGTATACCTTTTTCTTTTTCTTTCACTTTTCATTCATCAAGAATATTTTTTTTAATTCTTTACCCAACACCCCTAAACTTGTTTCTTTCAATGATAGTGGAATGAATGCCTTGCATTAAATTTCAAAATTTTCTCCACTTCATCTTTTCATCGAACAATTAATAAATAGTTCCTAAAATAATGCACATGCTTAAGAGTGAGAGACGTAGAGTAGGAAAATTATTTAGAAGCTAGCCTAACTTATTTATGGTTGACAAAGAAAAAGAGAAACCTTTTTTTTGCTTAAAGGCGTATACTAAAGGATAAATTTGATTGGGTTAGCTTAAAAGGCTCAATTGATCCAAAAGATGCCTAAGTCATTTCCCTAACTAAGTGTAGCCTAAGATTTCATGTAGTTCCCCGTACCTTGATATGGTGGCTAATAATGTTAGTTTTATGTTATTTGTATTTATTTTATGTTTTTATAGGAGTAGAATAAAAAATAATTTCAATTGGCGAAGAAAGGTGCATAATGGGCTGTTGCTCTATTTGCATATGTTTTGTTTTTTCAAGTATATCTCCCACTACACAAGTCCAAATGATATGATTTTTTAACCATTAGAAAGCTAAGAGGTAGGGCTACAACTTTGATGTTTACCACTTTACCCAGTTTTAGCGGGAAAGTGGTCAAAATCTTTGTTGAAGTGAAAGTACTGTGCTAGAGGAACAGAATTTGGTAGAACCTTTGAGCCCCGCGGCATAGGAAATTGAGAGCCGCTACCCTCACCATATTTTCCACAATTAACAAGTTTATGAGAATTTGGAAGCTAGGGCTTTTGGGAGGCTATTCAAGAGACCTTTTTAGAGGATTTGGACCTTTTCTTAGTGTCAAAAGAATAAAAAGATTGGACAAAGGATAGGAGTAAGATAAGCCACCTTGTTAAGGGCATTATTGTAAATTGTATGAAAAATTGGATAAGCTTTAGCTATAAATATCTAGTTTCTAGAAGCTTCCTCCCATTTTCCAGCAGTTTCTTCTTCTTTTTCCTTCCACCTCACCTTTCTCTCATCTTCCATGAAAGCTTCTTTCAAAGCTTCCATCGCTATCTCAAACTAACCTCAAATTTCATGCTTTACACACCTTGTTATAGGGTTTTTCATACTCTTTTACTCCTTCACCTTAAAAACCCTTAAAAGTCTTACTCCCATACTTTCTCTCACTCGTTGGATGTGTAGAGAGAGAGAACGAGTGATTTCCCTTACTAGCTTGAAGAATCTTTAAAGAGAATTCAATTATAAAGACCACCAAGGTGAGTATGGGTTAGGGTTAATCTCTTTAGTGGTTGATGATATCTAGTAATTAGATTTGTGAGTGTTTTATTGTTGATGTTGATTATTCATTTTAGTATGACTAGAGTAGTGCAAATAATATCCATTTGATAAAAGTTGGAAGCTAGTTAGAAATGAATAGTGGAACCTGATTTAGGAAATAGCTTTTAGAATGGTATTAATGCCAAGTTGGGTTGATTGTGATGTTGTTGTGTGTGATAGGTTCCAACGAAACCCTACACCTCCATTCGGCACATTAGTCGAAGTTAGAGTCCATCAAAATGTCAACAAAGATCGATGAGTGAACTTGCATTTCAAAATGGTTTTGGGAAATGTAAATGTATGTGGATAAACATTTGAATGATTTTATCCAACTTTTCATTAAAAATGGGTGCTTGGGAACAAGCCCTTGATAAAATGTTTTGATGTTATGAAAATGTGAAATGTGTAAAAAGGATGAATCCATGTGCTCCTATATTATGTTGGTATATATATATATATGAACATATGTTGTGCATTGATAAATAATATTGTGTGATGATTATAACCGAGTGTGTGTGGTGGGAAGGGCACATACCGGTACTGACGGTGGTGATTCCAGCTATGTACGATGTGGGGGGACACATAAGCTGATGACCGGTGGGTGATGATTCCAATCGTGTGCGATGTGGGAGGACACATGGGCTGAGGACTAGTGGTGGTCTATATCCAGCTATGTGTGATGTGGAGGGGACACATATGCTGAGGACCGTTGGGCGTATACATGCTTGTATATATCTATGCCATAGTGATGATCATATATGCTGTGAAATTGTTTATATATGTTATGGAAAAAGTTATAAGAATAACATGGGATTATGTTGAATATTGTGAAAGTTTGGTTATTATCAATGTGTGTGCAACTTAGTGTTCAATGTGGCAGGAATGGACCTTTGTGACATATGAAAACCCTTTTAACCTTATCAGCCCTGGATCTCGTTGTAGAGAGGATCCATTCTCACTGCAGCGAGAAATTTGCATATGCCTTTCCTCTGCAGTGAGAATCAGTCTATTATGTTGCCTTGTTTGGATATTTGCTGAAATTTTCACTCTTTCAAATTTCATGTTGAGCATGGATCTTTCATCATTAAATGATTTGATAACCAAGGGTTTAATTGAGGGGTTTTAACAAGAACTTAAACTAAATTGCACTGTTTTTAAATAAGTGCATCACAATTTCTAAACTTTTCTTAACGTTGCTTGTTCCCTTCTTATGTTCACTCACGGGTTTATACTCACATTTTTAAACTTCATGTTTTAGGTTTTCTGAGTTAAAGGTGATTGGATCCTAGGACAAAGTGCTTCTCCTTATCCATTGCCCTGTAGTTTTGTCATGATACTAAGTGTTAGCACCCACGCCCAGGGTCACTCTGCTGACGGTCAGAGTCTTTGAATGTGTACTTGTAAACTAGATGTAACTTGCTAAGAATCGTTTGGCAAACTATTTATGTATATTCCGATTAATGAATACCATTATGAGTATATACTTGGATTTTATGAATTGATTTCAATGAAGTTATTATTTGACATTATGATTTATAGATCTTAAAAAGGGAGTATGGATGATACATGAACTGATGTACAGGTTCATACAGGAAGGCTTGCTAGGGCCTAGTGAGCTATGCCTATTGGGTCCTTGTGTCGGACATGGTCCAAAAATTAGGTTGTGACATTTCACCTCAAGAAAGGATCAAACAAATTCTAAAACTCCAAACATAGTCTAAAAATTTGCATTCACATAATCATTCTCTAAATGCGTATAATAGCTCAATATAAGAGATAAAGTACCCATTTGTTAAATTCTCATCCTTCCATAATGCTATACATCAGAATTCAACATACTACTTCAACTATATTCATATTTTACTAAAAGTGACAAGAATAACAAGACAACTTGGTTTCATTATTGGATAGGTAAATTAATTTCATGGTGCATTACTTTACCTTCAAGGTATAACACACTCCTAGCCTAACATGCAAACTGACTAGTTTAAAATATAAATGTAATATATTAAAAGAAATCATAAAAAGTCCCCCTCCTAAACTTAAAGTGAGCATTGTCCCCAATGTTCTTGAAAGTAAAAAAAAGAATACTCCCCCATGCTTGTAGAAGACATCACTTGTCATCCTCATTCTCCTCATCGTCATGGTTATCCAAGGTGGGATCAGCTGCAACGTTGGGAAGGTAGCCATGTTCATGCCAACATGCTCGACATATGCCTTCATCATCTCTTTAGTGGCTTGAAAACACATTGCTTGATGGTCCTTATGACCCTTAAGTCATTACATTCATTGAGACATTGAAAGATTTTGGTTACACATCTAGGGCTGAGGTGCAGCTGATGAACTTTTATCAATGGTAGATTGCTTGCTCATGTGAAATCGGTGAATGATTCTAACTTCCAATGGGATTTTTGAACGTAACAATTTCGCATTAGATGACCAAACAACTCCAGCTTGATAGTCGAAGGCAGTGATCAATGAGGGGTACCACAGTCTATCAAGTGGTGAATGGGCTGACATGATAATGTTGTTGAAGATCAATTGTCCAATGCCAATAGATTTCCCGATCACAATTGCATACAAGAGGACCACTTGATCTTTTATCACATCACTCTAGTGTTTCACTAAAAGAAATTTTGCAATTAAGAAATGATATCAAACCTTACAATCGCTGTCCATGGCATTAGCTTTAAAAGATATTGGAACACCTTTATGTTGTTTCCATTCTATGCCTAAGTGTTAATTGATCTAAGAACTTCATCCAGATCAACATCACCGTTCAAGAATTGCCCGTACTTATTGTTCTCAATGTCAAGTGTGTTATAAAACTGATTAATAGTGTAGTTATCAAAAGATACTTAACATCCTCGAATGAACGGTCGCCCATTTACATGTTCAGCAACGTTGGCATAGAATTCACCAACAACATGCATTACCACTACCTTTGGCTGGGCACAAAATTTCTCCCATTGCTGTGCATCAATAATGTTGTATATGTCAAGATAAATCCCTTTCCAAACATCAATGCCATGCTTTGGTACTAAGAATTTTTACAAAAGGGACTGAGCGTGACATTTTTCAACTTCGTTTGAAACAAATTTACTTCGATAACTGCTTCCATTTCCACTAGCATTTGCCTTTTTCTTTGGTGCCACAGTGATTATCTCAACACCAACCACACTTACAACAACTTTCGACCACAAATAGTTAATATACAAAAATTAAATGATTTATATATACAAAATAATGAATACTAACTATTCAGCACGACAACGGTATGAATAACACTAATATTACCATAATGCGAAAATTAAATTCTAAGTGTTGAAAATTAACGTTATTCATAACACCAACTATTCAAAATTCTAACCAAAGTCACAACACAAAAAATTTCATGAACCCACATGCTATATTATCAAAGTAAGTACATGCCCATCAAGACTAAGCAAAAACTCATATTCTAAACATAATTTCATCCGTTAGAAAGTTTATTCAAAGGACTAGAGCACTTACTAAAATATTTCTGCACTTGAACACTTTGAAAAGAAAAACTACTCTAAAATCCACTAATCTACAGTTAAAGTTCAAAGAAATTGATGTTTTGAAGGGGGTTCGGAGTGGGTAAGTATTAAAAGGAATGAAAGGCTACAATTTTGGAAGAAGGATGAAAAATTTGTGACGTTGGGGTTTAAAATTTAGGGGAGAGTGGTTTGTATAGGGCCATGGGCCCTATACAGCATGGCAACGCTGAACCTGGCATGCCATAGCACTTCTTTGGGCTATTGGCCTTGTATTTATTTATTTTTTAAGTTGTGGAGCACTAAAGTGCTCCTAAGGTAGTGTCCCAACGCTTTAGCCTCGGGTTCCACTATAGAACCCAAATGATGCACTAGCATAACGACCTCCCATGGCTAGCACCGTAGCACTGGCTCAGATTTTTTTTTATTAAAATAAGAGAAAGTCATTATAGAAATTTGCCTGCAAAAATAATAAAAAGATAAGAAAATTTGGAATCAATAATTAAAACGCAAAAAGTATCCAAGTGTAGAAAACTTGGGTTGCCTCTCAAGCAACATATTCTTTATTGTCTTTAGCTAAACTCTCCTTTCAGCTTAAATGAGATCGGAAAGGTTGACAAAGTTGTGTTGGTGATCGATGTCACCACTCGAATAACACTTTAGCCCCTGCCCATTTACCTTAAACTTTTCATTAGTTGTGCCATCTACAAGTTCTACGACACCATATGAAAACACTCTCGAAATACAAAACAATCCTGACGATCTTGACTTTAATTTTCCTCGAAAAAGATTCAAATGAAAATTGAATAACAACACATGTTGATCTAGCTCAAAAGAATGCTCAATAATTTTTTTATCATGCCGTCTTTTCTTTATAAATCCTGGCATTTTCATAAGCATCTAATCTTATCTCATCCATCTCATTTAATTGAAGAAGACATTTCTCACCAGCAGCTTTTAAATCAAAGTTTAAACTTTTGAATGCCCAAAAGGCATTGTGCTCTAATTCAACTAGCAAGTGACATGCTTTTCCAATAACTAGATGGTAAGGAGACATACTAATAAGAGTTTTGTATGCTGTCCCATATGCCTATAAAGCATCGTCAAGTTTCTTGGCCTAATCTTTTCGAAATGGAGCTACGACCTTTTCCAAGATTCGCTTGATTTCCTAATTAGATACTTCAGCTTGTACACTTGTTTGGGGATGATATGTGGTTGCCACTTTGTGCATCACACCATATTTTCCAAGTAAAGCAATGAATAGTTTATTACAGAAGTGGTTACCTTTATCACTTATTATTGCTCTTAGTGTGCCAAATCTTGTGAAAATATGATTCTTTAAAAATTTCAAGACAACCTTTGAATCATTTATAGGTGGTGTAGAAGCTTCTACCAACTTCGATACATAGTCCATAGCTACCAAGATAGAGTGATTGTTGAATGATGAGATAAAAGTTCTTATGAAATCGATCACCTAAACATCAAATAACTCCATTTCCAATAAATTAGGTAATGGCATCTCATGATTTCTTGAGATATTCCCCACTTGTTGACACCTATTACAATGTAAGATAAAATTATGAGCATCTTTACAAAGTGTAGGCCAGAACAAACCTGATTGAAGGACTTTTGTAGCTGTTCTTTCCCCTCTAAAATGTCCCCCATATGCCGAAGAATGACAATGCTTCAAAACGTTTTCAACCTCTTCATCTGGAATACACCTTTTCAACATTTTATTTGCACATTGCATAAATAAAAAAGGTTCATCCCATAGAAAAAGTTTGACTTCATGAAGAAACTTCTTTTTTTGATGAAAATTTAAGTTAGGAGGAAGAAGGTTACTTACAATGTAGTTGACGTAATCAACATACCAAGGTATTTTCTTTTGACCAACAAATAATAATTGCTCATCAAGGAAATTTTCATTGATCAACATTGAGTCCTTACCTTGATTGTCATTCTCTAACCTTGACATATGATCTACTAATTGATTCTCTGTTCCTTTTCTATCTTTGATTTCAAGTTCGAATTCTTGTAATAGCAATATCAACATTATTAATCTTAGCTTGGCATCTTTCTTAGCAAGTAAATACTTAATTGCTAAATGGTCAATGTAAACAACAACTTTTGTGCCAATCAAGTAAGAATGGAATTTATCAAATGCATACACAACAACTAATAGTTCTTTCTTGGTGATGGTGTAGTTCTTTGCGTTTCTATCAAGATCTTGCTAGCATAGTATATAGAACGGAACATTTTATCTTTTCTTTATCTTAAAATTGCAACTACAACATAGTTAGTAGCATCGCACATAAGCTTCAATCGAAGTGACCAATCAGGGAATACAATAATGGGTGTAGAGATCAATCTCTTTTTTTAAACTCTACATATGCAACATGGCATGCATCATCAAACTTAAAGGGAACATCCTTTTCCAACAAGTTACACAAAGGTTAAGATATCTTGGAAAAATCTTTAATGAAACGCCTATAAAACCCGGTGTGTCCAAGAAAAATTCTAATACCTCTTACCAAATTTGGAAGTAGGAGCTTTTCGATTGTCTCTATCTTAGCTCTATCCATCTCCAATCCTTTACTTGAAACTTTATTGCCGAGAACTATTCCTTCTTGCACCAAGAAATGCATATTTTCCTAATTCAATATTGGGTTTATCTACTCATATCATCTCAAAACTCTATCAAGATTCAATAAACAATCATCAAAATTATTACCAAAAACAAAGAAGTCATCCATAAGTACCTCAATTGATTGCTCCAACATGTAAGAAAATATAGCCATCATGCATTGCTAAAAGGTGGTCGGAGCATTATAGAGTCCAAATGGCATCCTTCTAAAAGCAAAGGTGTCATAAGGATAGGTAAATGTCATATTCTCTTGATCTTTTGAGGCTATTGCTATATAGTTGTATCCTGAATACCCATCCAGGAAATAATAAAATTCCTTCCCTACTAGCCCATCTAATATCTGATCAATAAATGGTAGTGAAAAGTGATCTTTATTTGTGGTGTTGTTGAGCTTTCGGTAATCTCTGCATACCCTCCATCTAGTTACGGTTCTCATTGGGATGAGCTCATTATTGTCGTTAGCTACCACTATTATTCCTCCTTTCTTGGGTACACATTGAATTGAACTTACCCATGCATTATCTGATACGGGATAGATAATACCAGTGTTGAACAATTTGATGATCTCATTTTTCACCAACTCATTCATGATCGAGTTGAGTCTTCATTGATGTTTTGTGGTGGCTTTATGGTCCTCCTCCAATAGGATCTTATGCGTACATATTGAAGGACTAATCCCTTTTATGTTTGCAATCGTCTATCCTAATGCCTTTTTATGTTCTCATAAAATTCTCACTAACTTATCTTCCTGCACGTTAGTAAGGCTAGATGAAATAATAATAGGAAGTGTAGATGAGTTACCGAGATATGCATACCTCAAGTGATTGGGTAAACGTTTAAGTTCCAAATTTGGAGGCTCCTTTATGGATGGCTTTGCTGGTGTAGATGAAGATGAAGCATCCAACACCTCATACTGTGTCATCATGACATTGGAAGGAGCATTTAACAAATTTACACATTTAACAAAATCTTCGTCATCTCTCTTTAAAGTAGCCACTAAGGAAGCTTTAAATGGGTTGGTAGGGTGACTCTCTTCAAATATTTCTGTTGTGACTATCAAATATACTCACTGCATAGCATTTGTCATGATCATTAGCGAATTTTAAAGCTTTAAAGATATTGAAGGTTACATTTTGTTCCTGAACTCTCAAGGTAAGCTTTTGCGTCTTTACATCTATGAATGCCCTGGCAGTACGAGGGAAAGGTTTCCTTGGATGATTGGAACTTTTCTGTCTTCCTCCATATCGAGTACAATTATATCTACTAGAAAGATAAACTTGTCAACTTTCACTAACATAACTTTGACAATGCCTCTTGGATATGTGATGATGTAGTCTACCAATTGTAAAATCATTGTGGTGGGGTTAATCTGCCCCAAACCTAATTTCTTATAAATAGACAGTGGCATCAGGTTGATACTAGCTCCCAATCACTCAGAACCTTGGCAAAATAAATTGCACCAATAATGCACGAAATTGTAAAGCTATTTGGATCCCTGAGCTTTGGTAGAAGCTTGTTCTATATAATTGCATTGTATTCCTTAAAGAGTGCCATTCTCTCAAACTCACCCAATCATCTTTTCATTGATAATATATTTATTAGAAACTTGACATATGAAAGCATCTGTTTGAAAGCTTCTGTAAATAGGATGTTGATGTGAAACTTCTTGAACACCTCCATAAACTTCTAAAATTGGCTTTTTTGTTGTTGCTTTTTGAATCATTGAGGAAAAGGTGGTGGTGATGTAACTTTAGCTTCCTTCTCTTAATTTTGATTGTTAGGATTTATTATCTGTGTTTCACTCTAGGTTGTCTTGTCAACTTGTTCAACTTGTCGAGTATTACTTTCAACTCCTTACCATTTCTCAATGTAATGGACTTAATTTGTTCTTTCCTTTCCTTCCCCAAATTGGCCTCTATATCGTTAAGCAAAGTCCCTTAAGCTCAATTGTTGATTGAACTTACCAATTATCCCACTTGTGGCTCAAGGTTTCTCAATGAAGCTGCCGGCTATGAATGAGGGAGTCTATCTTAACCATGTATTACATCAGCAACTCCTCCATTGATGGTTTCTTATTCGGAATAGGGGCTCATGTTGTTGAAAAATGGGAGGAATATTTAGCCTTGAAGTTGATGTTTCTTGATTGTTTCTCTAAGAGAAGTTTGGATGGTTTCTGCATCTATGATTATAGGTGTTGGAGAAGGGGTTGTGTTACTATATATTACCCAGGCCTTGAACCGTTTTGTATGTTGCTACGTAGACACTAATCATTAGCATATCCATCTCCACAATATTCACTCACTACAAAAGGAATTTGAATAGGATTAAAGCTAAGAAAATCAAAAATTTTAAATAGAGCATCTATCTATACAGTTAATGCTGTGATGGCATCCATTTCATGAACTCTAGCTACTTTCCTATGTGCAGATCACTTCGATGGCTATTGGTAGTTGTTCGATGCCATCTCTTCCAATAGGTTGTATGTGTCATTAATGGACTTCGCCATGAGTGCTCCTTCAACAGTAGCATCAATGGTGATTCTTACTTGACCACTTAAACCATTGTAAAATGTTTGTACTTGGAGCCATTTTGGAATACCATGATAAGGACATTGCCTAAGTAGGTTTTTGTATCTTTTCCAAGCTTCGTACAGTACTCACTATCAAATTGTGTAAACGAAGTAATATAATTCTACATCTTCGCTGTCTTTGCTGGAGGAAAGAATTTGGAAAGGAATTTCGAGGCAAGGTCATCCCTGGTTGTAATTCAACTAATAGGCAACAGGTTCAACCGCACCTTCACCTTGTCTTGCAATGATAAAGGAAACAGCCTCAAGCAAATTGCATCATTCGTGACTTTGTTTATGCTTAAATGTATCACATATTTCAAGGAAGTTTGAAATATGCGTGTTTGGATCATTATTTAGAAGATCTCCAAATTGAATTGATGTCTAGATCATAATGATGATGGCCAACTTGATCTTGAATTATTTGCTTGAATGGTTGGCCTTCTGATGCTTGATGGAATACCTTAGACTAGCAAAATGGCATAGTCTCTGAATGAATGATTTTCACCCACTTTTTCTCTTGGACTTGTCACTCTTCCTATTGTTTAGCCATTGTACTAAAAAAAGTAGAATTTTGTAAATTTTTCTTTCTAAGTCTCCGAAATGTCCTTTCAATTTTTAGGTCACAAGAGATAATTTCCAAGTTTCTTGTTCTTTTCATACAATGCCCAAGACGTACCTGGAAAACACAAAAGAAAAAACTTGTGGTAAAAAAAATTTGTTTAATTTAATATCAGCAAAAAAAAATTAAGAAATACAAATCTCTAGCAATGGCGACAAAAATTTGTTGTCGATTTTGTACATGCAAGTATACATATTACTCAAGTAATATAGAAATAAGTCGAGTATCGTTTCCCACAGCGATTTGCTCGTAAACTTATACTAAGTATTAAATTTGTAACAAAATTTTTCCTATCCAAGCATTCAATTTTAATAGCAAATTACTATAAAATTTCCACTTAAGCTAAACTAAAGATATGAATGAATTTTTTTACTAAAGAAACTATTATTGTAAAGACCTAAGATGATGGTGTCTTTTTCTTTAAACTTAAATTATTGGGGTATATGGCTATCCTAGAAACTGATTTTATGTACAAATCTTTGTCGAGATTCTTACACACATACTTTTCAAAATTAATCCCATATGTGTATGCAAATTAGTTAAGAAAATCTCATTAAGTTTATGTCCTAATTTGACTGCCTAAAGTATTTCGGTATATGTCTATTCTAAATGTAAATATATGACTTAACCTCTTAGTGAAATCGAACATAAGCTATTCAAATCAATGGTCTAGTCCAAACTCCCTCTGTCAACTTGCATTTAGACAACCTAATCATTTTAATTGGTAATCCAGAAAAGAAAAGCATTAAATCTGGATTTGAATAAAGCATACAGTACCGATTAATACCAAGCAAAGAAAAATCGTATAATTAAACTCCATATTAAAATAAACCATAATCCTAGAAAAAAAGATTAGTTCATCATCATTTCTTTAGCAAACATCATAGTTTCAAGAGAATAAATCATTTCTACAGCAGAAGAATAAGAAAGAAATGAAAAACTAAAATGACGAACAAGCCTGTAGTTGACTCTCGATCTTCAATCCTCATCGCTGTCTTCTCGTTTCCTTCCTTTGTAAAACCTTTTTCTTTTCTCTCTAACTGTCGTTTCTTTCTTGTCTCATATTCCCCCCTTCAGCTACTGAAAATTACATGTTTATAGCCACCAAAAAGCCCTAAAAATTGAAATCCCCGTATAGTTGAGTTCTATTGAAACATGTGAGAGTGTCCTGGACTTGTTTCTTGGGTGCCATGACGTTCCACACTTGCATATTTGTTGTTTAGTGTTTTCCAACAAGTTCTATGGCCTTTCTCCATGTGCACTGTGCTGTTGAGCTCTAGGGATTTTGTATGGGAGCAGTGCTGCTGCCATGGGAGCAGTGCTGCTGCCATGGGAGCTACGACCTTGGGTCTTGCAAGGCTGCGACACTGCTCTTTGTGCTTCCTTGGTGCAAACTACTGCAGTGACTCTTCTTGATATGTGATTTTCTCCTACCTAGAGTCTGATCTGAGTGAAATTTTAAACATAAATGTTATAGGTCTGCCTATTAGCTTTTTAATGGTGGAAGAGGCATGTTAATTGAATCTTTGAAGCTAAAGTTATGTTTGAAATACTACAACATGTTCAGTGAAATTCTAGACTTAGTCTCCATTGCATAGTTGATCACCATTTAACTTTATACACTTGAAAACCTACAAACACAAGGATTAAATCAATATTGGCTTAAAATATGACTTTCAACATGAGAATGTACTAGATTTACTTGAATTAAGTTAAGTTTACATGCTTTAAACTATTCAACTAAAAACATAAAAATTGTCTAAAAACTATTTAAAACACAAGGACTTAGCTACATTAACATCACAAAAAAGGGCTAAATAACTCCATATAATAGAGTTTTCAAATTCCCACACAAAACCTTATAGTTGAACACTCTGAAAAACTAAGTGAAAGAAAAACTATTTTTCTCTTTATAATGGGAAGTTAAGCTAGAGAGTTTTTCAAGTGTGTAGGCTTCACATTATGTTAGGAGGCT
Source organism: Theobroma cacao (assembly GCF_053813885.1). Taxonomy (NCBI): domain Eukaryota; kingdom Viridiplantae; phylum Streptophyta; class Magnoliopsida; order Malvales; family Malvaceae; genus Theobroma; species Theobroma cacao. The sequence continues at coordinate 37,615,284 of NC_142640.1, forward strand.
ATAGCAAGGTATTTATACCTTAGATTATCTTTAAAACCCTAATTAAGTCAATTACATAATCTTTTATGCAATTGTCAATTAATCCAACAACTTAATAAAACAATTTAATTAAGTTCTTAAGAAGCTTATAAGTTCTTATTCAATTAAGTCCAATAACTTAATTAAATAATTTAGTTAAGCCCTTGAGAAGCTTGGAACTTCTAATTTGATGAAGTCCAACTTAATCACCTCTCCCATTTTATTTTCAATATTCATTTTAGGTGTGTGACCCATTAGGCTTCTAACATGTTGGCAATGAACGTAAGATATAATCTTTAAGTTAAACTTAGGATTAGACAAATTTAAATTATTTTAAATTTATCATTAATCAAATTAACTATCTAGAGTCCATAGACCAAAATTGGGATTTAGTAATCTATCATGGCCACCTAAATGTTAGAAGAGTCAAGATGGTTTGACTCAACCTTTTAGTTATCAGCCTTTCATTATAGTTCATTCCTTCATTGTATATCCTGAATATGGTAAAAGCATGGTGTAGTGTCTACTCTTATTGATCTCCGTATTCATTCTTGAAGTTAGATCACTAGCTTTATAGAGAGTCAAGAAACTCTTTTCATAACATCCAAGTCGCCTTGGCCAAAAACTTCAAGAAACTATTATCAACTAAGAACTACTAGGATAAGTCCCTTGAGTTACTTAGGGTGATGATTCCTTTGTTGACCACTAGTTTGCTTCACATGCTACATGCTATACTCGACCATATCTTATTTCGGCATCCTTGGTAAGACCCGTAAGGATATTATAAAAAATATAGCACTTCATAAGTAAGACAATATGGTGTCTTAAGTCTAAGGAGTATTTACACGACTGTCAAATGAGAAATATTTGCATAGACACTAAAGTGAGATACCAAATGCATTTCTCATGTCGAGTCATGTTTAGTGAACTTGCTCCAAAAACAAGCACTTACATTCTAGTTCCAAGTATCTCCACACTTTAACTTATGAGATCGGTTGCTTACTTCTCAAGTAAGGAACATAGAATATACCAATCTCTAAGCATCATTGATGTCCAGTCTCAATGATACATCGACTAGGAATATTTAGAGATTATTCTTTGATGCATTGAAATCTCATAATTGTAACACTTTACAATTTCCTTGCAAGGCATTAATCTCATAGACTTATAATAATTATCTTCATGAAGGAAAACCTCTAATCACTCGTCATGAATGATATGGTTGCATAATTGGATATAAGCCTTGACCAATCCAATTGGCCGCAAGGCTCAATCCAACATCCTCCTACTAGCACAAAGCCAATTACTAGGTCATAATATCTGGATCCAATCCATATAGTAATTGTGTCTTTATGGAGACTCGCTTATGCCATTCAATGTGGTTAATCACTTTTTATTAATCTTTGCGATGTTTAAGCATCTTTGTCATATTACTATATTTAGATCCAATAAGACTCGGGTTTTGTTAATATGGCTTCATTGTTACATTAACAATGTTTAGAACCCTTTATTAGTTCCATGAACTAATGATTTAAATATCATCCTATTGGAGCCTTTTACAATAGATGTATATACTTTATATACATGTATAGTCCCTTTTTCACTTTGGAACCGTTCCAATTGGACTATGCTGTATGCATCTTATGCATATGTCACTTCGTGTTGTGCTATTTGTTTCTTTTTAAATCTTGTAGTTTCTCTGTATACACATTGCATCCCATGGAATTATGTCACCAAAGAATCATATTCACTCCCACTAACCTTTTTATGAGTATGAAATGAATACACTAAAACATTCTATCAAATCCAACTCTTTTAGATCTTCTTTTAAAGTGTAAAACTCCAACAAAATCTTATATTTAGTAGATTCATCTAATATGAATAATAAATCTTCAATGTATCTTGCTAAATCCATGGAGTTCATACATATGAATTATATTGAATACCCATCTTTATGCAAAATCTTAAGTGTTAGTGAAATACCCCATACTTTGATATAGTGATAAATAAAGTTGATCGAATGCAAATTGAGGTCAATTAAAATGTTTAAAAGTGATAAAAGACGAAAGGAGTAGTTTAGGATAAAAAATTTCATAAGTGAGAAAATAATAATAAAATAATAATAATTTTATCAGAGGAGAATTTGTGAGATAAAAGGCGATTCAGAAGTCAAGTGAGGCATAATAAGATATTTTAGGTACCAAGGAGACAAGATAAAATTTTTAAAATATTAATATTTAGCCGGATGTCGAAATCAGTCAAGAAGAAAGATCATATGGTTGATTCAAGTGGGGGAGAAGATGACAAGCCCAACTCTATAAAAATATTTATCATGACATACACGTGATGGATAGCATGTTTGCATGCTAGGAGAGTCCCGAAAAAAATTTACAAAAGTCGGTATTGTACCTAGAGGTACAACAAAGTTGATTTAAACCTCGAACTAGATCAAATAGAGAATTTATGATGAAATTAAGAATTTTAAACTCACAGAATGGTTTAATATGGTAATTCGGAGTTTGACGATCAATTTGGAGTCAAACCGGAATTTTCGCTATCCAGGGGCAAAATGGTCATTTGCCACCTGAGGACAAAATGGGAATTTTAGAAAAGATTTTTTTGGCCCCATTTGACTTATTGGAGTATAATTTGACTTATTGGAGTAAGATTTGAAGTTTAGGAGTGAAAAATTTTAATTTCAGTATAATTTGGAGTAAAAGGGTAAAATGGTAATTTTACCATATGGAATCGAAAATTTAATTTTTGAAAGGATTTTGATCAAATTTAATTATTTGGAGTGTGAAATGAGTATGAGGAGTGCAAATTATGCATTATGGCAAATTTTCAATTTTTGGGATAAAAATGTAATTTTTGAAAAGTTCAGGGGCAAAAGTGTAATTTTGAAAAATTTGCTCCACCAAAACTTTGGAAAAATCTGGAAATTTCACTTAAGACTTGGATAAATCAAAGGGAATGCATGGTGGAAAAAGTAGGACAAGTGGATGGCTAGAAAAAAAATGGATTAATAAAATATTTAAAATATGAATAAAATAATATTATTTTATTAAACAATAAAGAGGCATAAAAAAATCAGCCCATAACCCATTCTTCTTCTTCAACATTCGGCCAAGAAAGAAACAAGAGAGAGAAAGGAGAAAACAAAACCCTAGCCAAGAAATTTAAAGGGAAAATAGGTGGAAATTCAAAAATCAAGTGAAAAAAGGTAACATTTCTTAAATTTGTCTTGTGCTTTACCTTTCCCATGCATTTCCCATCATTTTCCATGGTTGAATCATGTGATTTGAGGATGATTTCAATTCTGGTCATATGGGTTTAGAAAGAGAAAGTTGTTAGATAAATTTGATTTTGAGCTATGTTAGTGTTTAGTGTTAGTGTAGCATGTTTATGAGTAAAACAACAAGAAAAATATTTATCTTCTCCATGAATTTCCCTAGGCCGAATCTAGCCAATGATATGTGAGGATGAGGTTGACTTTATTTCAAGAGAATTGGGTGGAAAAATGATGAATTATGAGGTTGAAAATTAAATGGGAATTTTTGGTGCAATAAATTGAAATTTTTATCCACTAGGGGTAAAAGCATAATTTATAGTCCGAACTGATAAATTGGACCAAATTCACAGTCATTGAGGTATTGTGGATATAATTGGATAATTGAAATTGAAATGGATGGAATTGGAGTCGAATTGGGGATTTTAAGAATTTACACCGTGTATAGGCGAGTTAGGTCGGACACCGCAATTAAGCGATTGTCTAGACATTTCAAATCCTATCTAGTGCATACGCATGGATAAGAGCCTGAAATAATTTATGATAAATTGACACAATTTATTGAATTTTGTGTCATGGATTATGGATAGGTGGTGAGTCAATTGTTTCGGGTAAGGGACTGCACCCAAAGGCGGAAGATAGGAGTATTTCTACTCCTAATACTATGAGTAAACTTATTATCGTCTTAATTATCTAGAGTAGTTTTATACAACTGTGTGATTTTATGAAAAATGGGTTTAAATGGTAAATTGCTATGTTTTAAGAGAAATTGTGATTTTATAAAATGATTTTATAAATTTTTTGAAAAATCGAATACTGGTTTTGAAAATAGAGTAATTGGAGACTGCCTACTTGTGTTGCAAATTTATGGTTTTAAATTGAATGGCTTATGACAATATATGAGCATGAATGGCTAAATTGATTTTGGTGTCAGAATTATTTGTATTGTGTATTCAGCCTTGAGAGGCTAGGTTGCGATAAATTGCCATGTCATGCTAGAATGAATTTTATTGATTGGTGGATTATATATTAATTATTTACTGCAGAGGGGGTTCCGTGGACCAGCCTATTAGAGGGGCACGGTAAACTCCATTATATTATTACCTTGAACGGAGAGGCGCGTAGGGTATCTCCTGGGGTAAAGCTTAGGGTTCACTTCACGCCAAACCACCACGTGAAGGGGAACTCAGCCAACGTCAAGGAACGGCTGTATTTTTCTCAAACTAAAAATATGATTTATGTGAAATGTGAATTTTAACAGCCTTGGCGGACTCGGTTGGATGCCCTGCGCAAGGTATCACTGAGTATGAGTTTTGGCACGAGCCAAAGTTTTAAGAAATTCATAAGCCAAGTTGATTACTCGATTTATATGGATTGATTTTATTTGGTTGAAATGAACTGAAAGGTAATGAAATTACAGTATGATGACTTGTTTTAATTGTCTCCATTTACTCGGCTTTAGATACTTTAGATGGTATCTGTTTACTCACTGGGATTATAAAATCTCACCCCTTCTTCCTATACATTTTTCAGGCTCAAGACAGTTTGTAGATAGTCGAGTAGGATGAGAACTAAGCTCGGAACTGCATTATAGAAAGTAAGAGTTCACAGTCTTACATCCTCTTGGTCAATTGGAGCCCACGTGTCATTGCAGATCAAAACTTATATTTTGGGTTATCTGTATTTCTATTCATACAATTTTTACTTTACTTTCATGTGCGAAAAATTATTTACGAATATTTCTATAAAAATTTATTTTATGAGAAAATAGAATATTTTATTTATTATTTTTGAATAGTACTAGTTGTCAACAATTTGCTTTCAAATGAACGTTTTAGATACTTAATTTGTTTTTAAATCATTAAATATATATTTTCTGCTTACCTACTACATTTTTAGCAAGTTTTGAGATTTTTGATAAAAAATTACGAAAATGCCCCTATGAGCCAGAAAATAATATTTTATTATTCTTATTTAAAAATGACTTATGATTTTTTTGAAATGCGAGATTTAATAACTGTTACTCACCAGAGAGATGCGAAAGTTGATGCTAAGCCTTGCGGGGTTTCAATCGGCATTCGGGGTGAAGAATGTCTGTCGAGGCCTCGCGGTGGTTGTCATGGGCCCGATGGGGAGTTCCGGGTCGTGACAGTTAGATTCCAGTATATCAAAATGATACTGAAGAAACTCTTTTCTTAGTGTCATCATACTCCCACTAAATCCAAGATCCTTTGTGAGAGTAATATTCAAACTATTTTACATATTCCATGAAGTTACATACACACATTTCAATGTATGTTTGGAATCCTATTGGAATGTTACGATCGACTATAATGTATTGGAGAGGTATGAACCAAATTCATATCACTATATAAATTTGCTTTCTACTTTGAACATCTTTATGTTATATTCTTGAGAAAGTTCCAATTTACATGAATCTATATTCATCCTTTTGATTAATTAACCATATATTCATGTGAGCTACCACTGAGATCTCATGTAATCAAAGTCACTCAACTTAGTGGTTGATATGAATTCTTAATCAAACCCATTTCAAAATATTCGCAATTCATAATTGATAAAATATAATTGCATGGACAACTATGAAATGTGGATAATAAACTAACATAATTATTTGAAATAATTATTCAAATATGAAACATAAAAAAATTACATCTAATGTTAAGCATTAATGTTTCACTAGCCATCCATATGGAAATAATCTAGATATCATAATGTTTCATAAACATCCATCAAATTATTCAACATTTCATGTTTAACAAGAGTGCAACTACCCAATGCAGCAACCAATGCTCCATCTACTCCATCCATGGGGTTACTTCCTCAATTAGGATCCTACTCATTTTATCCTTGGTTCTTGTACTATGTCATATACCTTTAAAATAAAGTAGAATTACTTAGCAAATAGTACCTAAATTCGAAGCTTCACCAAGCTTCTTTCTCTTGCTCAAAAGGCCTAGGTATTCCTTGCAATTCCTCCTCCAATGCTTAGGTTTTCCATAGTGATAAGAAGTCATATTTTCATTGTCCTTCTTGACACCTCCCTTAGGCTTTAGTGACTTATCGCTTTGGAACTCGACCTTATTCCCTTTTAGGGCTTTTTTCTTCTTTGGCTTCCTTTGAGCCTTCGAAGATGAAATAAGAAGTAAAGCTCCTTTGTCTTTCTTGATGGACTTCTCCATGTATCTAGAATATTTAGAAGTTCGGGAAGAGAACTTCCAAATAGTTTATATGGAAGGTCAATACAAATTGGTTAAAATTGTCAAAAAGAGACTATAGAACTAAGTTAGTACTTAGCTCATAGTCCATCGTCAACCCCTATTGTCTAAACCTCTCGATTAGTGCAATCATTTTTAGCATGTGAGGCTTGACAAAATTGCCTTTTGCCATCTTGCACCAAAACAGTTCCTTAGAGATCTTATATCTCTTAGTGTGTAGTAGCTTATTAAAAAATTCTCTAAGGTGGAAATCACAGTTTGGACATCCATGTGCTCATGCTGGTTTTGAAGCTCGAGAATCATGCTGGTTAGCATCACACATGCTGCCTGATCATTGTCATCCTTATGACATTGGTCGGCATCCCAATCCTTGGCACTAGCATCATCAATAGGGATTGATGGAATAAGAGTGTTTATGACATATGATTTTTTTCCTATTTCAAAACAATCTCGAGGTTCTGAAACCAATCTAGGAAGTTTAGGCTAATGAGTTTGTTTGCATCCAATTTGCTTTGAAGTGACACGTTATTAGCCATAGCAATGTCTATAATTAAGCTTGAATGAAAAAGCAATTAGTAAATAACATGCATAAACTATTTAAAACAAGGTTTTAGCATTTTTAAATAATTCTCCCATTATTTTGTATGCACAATAAGAACCCTTAAAGTCATTTTGGAAGGTCTTTACTGGGATCTTTCTAGTAGGCTAGGACCCCATTCAACTTATCATGATCTTAAGTTTGCTCAACAAGCCATGATATACCTAATTGGGTAAATAACTTAGTTTGTCGATCGTATCTCTTATGTGCCTCCTAGATTTAGTTAAGTGACAACTCGTTGTCTAAGTATATCTCATACACTTCACTTAACTATTGCCTTTTGTTTCACAATAATCATGTTTCTAAGCATCCAGATTTTGTGAAACTAGTTGGGTAAAACCCACCCTTCATAACGTAAACATATTTTTAATAAAGTTTGACATTAAGTTTGCTCAACAAGACTCCATTATGAAGAACTCTAGTTTTTACTATTAAGGTGGAAGCCATCTTGATCTTACATGGCATGCGACTCAATATTTTATAAGGGATTTTAGTGTTTCTTATTAGGTCTCATTTGTATAACATGCATAGCATGTAATATATCGCATAAAAGTAAATCTATCACATGTTGTTCTACTAGGATGGCTGTGGACTTTTCTATTCTAGTTTTTTTGAGCTGCCAAAGGAAACTAGTTGATCAAATCTAAGGGGATAGGATTTATCATGCATTATAAGCCTTAGCTTGCATCCTCTTTTGTTCTTCGTGGCGCCATGGATCTCCATCTTAACATTTACAAAATTCATTTCCTAATCTAACTCTATTACTAATTACAATTGAATGTAAAAACTTGGAGTTACATTTGAAGAGAGTAAGATAAGGAGAAAATTTTACAAATTTAGAAATTAAGAGATAAGGTATGGTGTTTAAACCCTATTTCAAAAATTTTTCATAAATAACAATGTAACCAAGCATCTACAATCATATTAGGTCTATAGTTCATAACCATCCTTGTGCATCCACAATTTAATTATGAACATATAAGATAAACATGCTCAATATGATGAGGATCTTGCATTTCATTTGAAAAATGTCATTTAACCATTGAGGATCACAATTCAAATCATTTGGTGCTTAGGTTTGAAAATGTTTAGTAATTGTAGAAAAATAATTTTCTAAATTACTTAACAAATGAATTGATCATATCGAGACCTTTGGCCAGCTCAAAATCATATTTGAGTTAATTCAATTGGTAAGTTCTTTCTAATTAAACTTTTTTAATTAGAAACCTAAACCATTTTAGGAAACTTCTTAATTTCAGTATCTATCCTAAACCATTTAGGAAGGTTTCATGATCCTAATCATGTATAGTAAAAATTTTAGGAAATTACTAAATATGTCCAAAACATTTTAGGAAACTTTCCATATTTAGCCAAAACACTTTATCAAACTTTCTAAATCGAGAAATTCATCCTAAACCTTTTTAAAAGGTCCTTATCCACTTTATAATCTTGTACTATCCATTAATTTTAGTGTTCTAATCATTCTTCGAAGTCTTAATTCATTAGTAAACGTTTCTTAATTAAAAGGCATTCCTAATCGAATTAGAATGTCATCTTCTCAAGTTAACTTGCCATTTTTATTTAAGCTTATATAATCTAATTAGATGTTGACAAATTTAAATCACAATCCCTTATTTTGGGAGTCCTCATCAAATGAGGAAGACTTAATTGATTTGGAGATTTGATATCAATCAAATTATTAATTGAAATCAATCAAGGATCATATCCATAATTTTTGGTGATTTCAATCAATTAGATATCCATGATTTTAGGTACACATCCCTAACATTTAAGGATTCAATAATCAACTAAGGAAAGAATCCTTGCTGACCATTGAATGTTGCCTTATGTGGCAATTTGCCATCCATCCAAGAGCTGGTGGCTGCCACGCCAATGGCAATTCAAGCCACCCTATGCTGCAGCCCTTGCAGCAACCTTTTCTCTTTGGTAGCTGTGGCACTAGGTGAAAAAACTTCCAAAATTGAAGTAATTTTTAGTTGCCTTTGAAACTGATTTCAACCTTAATCCAACCTCACACATGAACAATTCATGGTGAAATTAATTTTGGAAATTTTCAGAATTAATGTGAAACAATTTCCTAATGAAAAACTGAAACACATGTTGTAATTCTTCAGCAGGCAAACTCGGGTTTGCTTTGTTTTATGCTTTGTTTTAGAATCATGAATAATTCATGATTTTGCTACGCAAATATCTAGCAATAAATTTGTAACAGTTACACAATTTATTTGTCAGAAATTAAGCATTAAACAAAATCAAACATTCCATCTAAATCGCGCATATGCATGTTGAATCACAACAAGATAGCTTTTGTTTTCACTTCTTTTTTGCTCAATTTCAGCCTCTTAAATCATGAACTTTTCATGATTATTTGCTGTCTACTTTCCAACAATTAATGTGAAACAATTTCACATTTTTCTTTTGGTAACTATATTTTATAGAGTTATATTGTCACAATTTTGGGTATTAAAGTAGCTAAGTCCTTGAGATTTAATTTAAATATATAGTATTTTCATTTATTGATTTTAGTTTGGTAATTTATGTTGAGTTCATTTAATTTAAGTTATTTTATATTATTTTTTTATTTAGATTAGTTATTACTTAAGAATTGTTGCTTGTATTGGAAACCATGCAAAGGGTGCTTAATTTGTGAAGGAAATGCATTTAAGGTGCAATCTTCCACTGCATAGGTTCTGATATTTCAAGTATATCTTTTACTACAGAAGTCCAATTGACATAATTCTTTGACCAATGGAAAGCTAAGAGGTAGATCTAAAACTTTCATGTTTACCAATTTGCCCAGTTTGGCCTCAAAGTTAGAGAAAATCGCATTGGAAGTTAAAACACTATAGTACAGCTTGAAGACCAAGTCAGAGGTCTCGGCGTCACAGCCACCACCAGCCAATGCCAAGGTGTTGAAGAGAAAAAGTAGAAAAAATATATTAAGAGGTTTAAAAGATGGAAAAGGCTTCTTGTGCCCTTGGACTTTTATTTTGACACAATCATAAGCCTATTTAAGCATCCTTTCAAAGGGAGAGGAAAAAAAGCAATAAATAGAGAGTTTTTCTCTGAAGAAGAACCAAAGAAGCAAGCAAAAAGGCTAAAGAAATTCTTGGAGATTGGAGATCAAATGCTTGACAAACCTTGGAGTTCTTTCTTCTTTTATTGTCTTTATACTTTTCTTGTTCGCTGTTATGGTTAAGCTTTTTTGGATGATGCTTTTAGTTATTATGGGGAGCTAATTTACTTTTTCTTGGTTTGTAATTGAAATCAACATGTAGTTTGGATTTTTAATCTCTTTTGATTTATGTTTTATGGAATTTGAGTTGTTTATTTCAATTCTATATTTAATGCTTCAAATTGGCTGATCACCAATTAGATTGATTCAAAAACCTAAATGCAACTCAATAAAAGGAGTTTAATGTAGACCATGAACGAAATAGTATATGTTCAATATCAATTGCATTGGATGATTGATTTGATTAGCATATAGGATAGACATATACCTATGTGTCATATAAAGCCAAGATTAAAGCCTAAACTTAATGAGTATTTTTTCAATTTAAATTAGATAGACCTATAATAATTTGATTAGGAGGGATTTTTTTTATAAGAAACTCAACTGGGACTTAAAAATAATTTAGGATCTCTAGGTTAGCGACTTAGGCCATTAAAAGTAAGTCAAGAGATAAAGATAAAATTCAGATGTAGTGTTGATGGATATTATAAATCCTAAGCTTTTAATTAATTGATTCTCATAAAAAGTTTGCTATTTAGTTTTTTATTAGTTTTGTTCAAATTTAGTTTTAGTTTTAATTTTATTTAATTAATTTAATGTGATTATCTGGATAAGATTAAGGTGTGTCAATTTTAATATGTAGTAATAGGATTAAACAATTCTCTGTGGGATTGACATTCTACTTTTCCATTATATTACTTGTTTATAATACATGCACTTGGGTGGTTTATCTAACAAACAAGTTTTTAGCATCGTTGCCAGAGAATTAATTTTAATTCTTTTGTTGATATTAATACCAAGCAATCTAAGTCTTAATTCATATTTTTTTTTTCTATTTTCAGGTACTTTTGGTTGTTGTAGGTGAAGAGCTAGAAATATAGAAATTGTTGCTTTTAATATGAAAATGGAAATGACTTTTCAAAACCTCAATAAGGAAATTCTACAAGTTTCTTTTCACATCGAACAAAGGCTGATCAACCAGAAGAGAGCAAGTTTTCGCGAAAGTATGCTGTACTTTTTGTTCAAGGCCTTCGTTCCAGTATTCGTAGACCCACCATCCAAGTCAACAACTTTGAAATTAAGCTAGCAATCATTCAAATGATTCAAAGTTTAGCTTAGTTTGGGGGATTGCTGAATGATGATCCAAATGCACATATTATGAATTTCTTGGAAATTTATCATACATTTCAGACCAATGGTGTTTTCGATGATTCTATTAGATTGAGGCTTTTCCCATTCTCACTGAAAGACAAGGCAAAGAGTTGGTTAAATTCACTTCCAACGGGGTTCTATTAATACTTGAGATAATTTGGTTCATAAATTCTTGGCTAAGTTTTTTCCACCAGCTAAGACAACAAATATGCATAATGATATCACCTCTTTTATGCAATTTAATTTTGACTCATTGTACAAGGCTTAGGAGGGGTATAAGGATCTGCTTAGAAGATGTTCTCACCATAGGTTACTTAAATGGGTACAAGTTCAAACTTTCTATAGTAGTTTGCTGGGACCAATTAGACAGCTAAAGGTGCACTTATGAGTAAATCCATTGATGAGGCTTATGATTTGTTAGAGGAGATGGCTTTTAACAATTATCAATGGCCATCTGAGAGATTGGGTCCAAGAAAAATTGCTAGTATTTGTAACACCCCTAATTTTTTATATAATCTAAGTTAACTAAGAATGATTTATGAAATAAATGAAGTTTTGAGAACTTTGATAAATTAAATGTGCCAAGTGTATGGGAGTATGCATATTGACACCTAGGTATTTTTTTTGAGAAATATGTGATTAAACCCTATAGCTTGAGGTTTTGATTTGAATATGATGTTATATTTGAGAAAATATGTGCAAAAACATGAGATATGATGGTTATTGGAATCTTAATTTAAGCAGGAACAATTTTGGGGGTGTTAAGTTTGGATTTTGGAAGTTTGGAAGGGTGAAAATCTACCTATTGGAGAAAATGTATTGATACATCCCTTAATGTATCGATACATTCTTGATAGGATGAACAATAAAGGCCTCTAAGAGTTTTTCTATCAATACATATAATAATGTATTGATAGATTTAGCTAAAAATGAACATGTATCGATACACTATCCAAATGTATCGATACATTTTAGGCAGAGAGTACCCATAAGGCATTCAGGGGAAAAAGTATCTATACATTCCCTCATGTATTGATACATTTTAGGTAGTGAACATTCTACTTGAAATCGATCAATATATTACCTTAATGTATCGATAGATTTGAACGAAAAGTATGCAAATGTATCGATACATAACTGAAGGAAGGTAAAAATAAAAAGAGTTTCGAGCTGTACACTCCATTCTAAACAAAACCCTAACTCTCCCTCTCGTTACCACCTTAAAACCTTAAGCCCTAAATGCATTTTTGGAGCAATTTGGAGCTAATCTAAGCTTGGGGAAACGTTATTGAGGTAAAATTAAATGCTTTTACCGATTATTTTTCAATTTAATTGATTAGATTTTAAAAATTCTAATTTCTCCAACTTAGGTAAATCTCCCTCAATTTGGTTTGATTTTAGAGCTAAGATTCATGCAATCTAGCTTCTAAGGTATGAGTTTAGCTCGTTATTGAAAAATTTGAGCTTATATGTTGGATTGGTAAGGATTTAGTTATTTTTATAAAAGTTGGTATTTTTCGAAAGCCATATTTAAATTAATAATATGATGTTTTGGTGTGTTCTAAGGGGGAAGTGAAGTAAATTGTCTCATTGGTGAGCTAGAGGACAATTGGAGGCAAAAGTTAAGCTTGGTGGTAGGAGCACCTCCAATTTGTCATTATGAGTGGGTTTAGTTTAAAACGCATGTGATGCATGACGCATGGAAGATGCGCTGCACTATTACTAGATTTTTGTATGAAGGCCTAAATGAACATGCCTAGGCTAAAGAACAAATGATTTATGTGAATGTGTGTGTGTGTATAGGCATATATATTTGTTTGAATGGTATATGTGGAGATTGCATGCCTTAGTGTAAGCCATATAGGTGGCCTATGTTGTGTGAGTCTAGACTAGGAAGTTTAGAGGATATGATCGGCATCTAGTAGTAGACTTCTTTAAACCATTAGCCTTTAATGGATTATGAGCATTTGATGCTTTAAAGGATAAAAAGGCATTTGGAATTATGTCGAGCTTATAGACGATTTGAAGCTTGTAGAATGTGATTTATAATTTGATTCGAACATGTGGAATGTCAAAGACATGATGGCCTCAGTTGTGGATATATGTTCCGTTCGATGGATGAATTCCATAGGTTGATTTGATTTGGGGTTAAGTGGAATCCAATACCCTATGACTTTGTTTTGTGCTTGTAGGGATGGTGGTATGAGTCTCGCCTATGATTCTCGCCTATAATGCTTTGATGCCACCTGTTTAAGAATACTTCAGGTGATGCCGACCATCGCGAGATTACTTCGATCGATGATTTTGATTCTTCGTAGTTGCTTCGGTACTGAGCGTGATTTGTTCTCCTCCAGTGGCTTGCCCTAAGCTTGATTCGATTCTCCATCGATTGGCCACTGTGTGTGATTTGATGCTGTCTAGAGGAGGACCACTCTTTGAGTATGATATGGATTATGAGCGATGTGATATAGCCTCGGATAGGCTTAGCTAAATTCAAACTTGAATTTGATATGATACCCTGGCAACTAGAGTGTGCCATAAGGAATGATTTGAAATGGCTAAGGGATAAGCCTAGTGATTTGTATGATTGTATTTAGAGACTTTAGGGAAGATGATGTGCCACTTTAAATTGGAAATGTTTGTTAGAGCATTTGGATACATTGATGGTGCAAATATTTTTATATATGTGACTAATATATATGATTTTGATTATCTACATCACTAATTGAGTTTTAGATGACTCATTCATTATTGTACCATGTGCAGATAAATAGGTCACTGGATAGTGCGTGGCAAGGGTCGTCCATTGACAAACCGATTTTGGCATCCGATAGGTTCTCATTTTGGTCACTTCACTGAGTCTGTCACGAGGTTTCGCATATTTTTTGCTTTGATGTATGTAAGCACGATGTGCCATTGGAACTTGTGTAAAGGCTGTTATGTATAAACCCACTTTGTATGGCTAACATATGGCCTTATAAATATTTTGTATGGATTAAGTGCCAAGGATAATTTTATGTATTTGGGTTTTAGATCTTCTATGAATATGAATATTTGGAATTTCCCTAGCTATGTGTATGATTTGATCTTTAAGGCTTGCTTAGGTCTCGTGGGCTTCACCTGCCAGGCTCGTGCGTTGATCATGGACCCCCCGGTTTGGGTTGTGATAGCACTCATGAGTTTGATGTAATTAATGCCTTGACTTCACAATTGGTTGCTCTTACTATGAAAATTGATACATTAGGTGTCTATATTATTTAGAGTCCTTTTTCGACATGTGAGTTGTGTGGAGATAAGCATCCCAGTGATCAGTGTCCTATTAAGGTTGAATCTATACAGTTTGTTGGAAATTTTAATAGGCAGCAGAATAATCTATATTCAAACAACTATAATGTGGGGTGTAGGAATTATCCTAATTTTTCTTAGAACAACAACCAAGCATTTTCATCAACTCCTAAACCAAATTTTCCTCTGGGTTTTCCACCATAAGCTAAAGCTCTTATGCTAGAGAAAAAGCCAACCATGGAAGAGATGTTCATGCAATTCATAGCAAAGAATGATGCCATCATTCAAAGTTAATAGCTATCATTCAAAGTCAAGAGACATCAATTAGAAATCTTGAGACACAATTGGGTCAGTTAGCTAATGCCATCAATAATAGACCTCAAGGTACTTTACCTAGAGACATGAAATCCAATCCAAAAAGAGAAGGTAAGGGGCATTGCAATGCAATCACACTCAAAAGTGAGAAAAAGGTTAGTGGTAGTCGAGTACAATTTGAAAATTCAAATAAGCCTACTGAAAAAGAAGTTGAAATTGTTGCTGAAAAAGAAATTGTGGTTAAAAATTCTGGTAAAAGAGCTAAAATTGAAAAACCACAATTAAAACCTTCACAAACACCTCCACTACCTTTTCCTCAACATTTTTAAAAGTAGAAACTTGACAAGCAATTCCAGAATTTGATTGAGATATTTAAAAAGCTTCATATTAATATCCCTTTTGATGAAGCTTTGGAGAACATGCCAAGCTATGTGAAGTTTTTGAATGACATCTTGACAAAAAAGAAGAAATTGGAAGAGTTTAAGATAGTTGCACTTACTGAGGAGTGCAGTACTATAATCCAAAATAAGCTTCCATCAAAGCTTAAGGATCTAAGGAGTTTTTCTATTCCTTGCACTATTGGTAGTTTTAAAATTTCTAAAGCTTTGTGTAATTTGGGTGTTAGTGTTTCAATAATGCCTTTGTCTATTGCTAAGAAACTTGGACCTAAGGAGTTACAGCCTACTACAGTTACCTTGCATTTAGCAAACAGATCAATTAGGCACCTCGTTAGGATTATAGATGATGTTTTGGCTCAAGTTAGGCATATGTATATTCTAGTGGATTTCATTGTGCTTGAGATGGAGGATGATGTTGAAATTCCTCTTATTTTGGGACCACCATTATTGGCTACAACAAGGGTAATCATAGATGTGAAGAATGGCAAAATAACTTTCAAAGTTGGAGAGGAGGAAGTAGTGTTTAATTTGTTCAATGCTATTAAGAATCCATATACGAATAGTTACTATAAAGTGGATTCAGTTAATGAGTTAGCTAAAGAGGATTTGACAAGGATGATCCTCCAACAACAAGTACAACAAATTATGAGGTTGGACAATAAGTTTTGTTAGTTTCCAAATCCATGCTTCAATATTTTTCTATGGAAACACAAATCAAGATGGCTGGGTCCTTCTAAAGTGGTTAAGGTTGATCCTTGTGGCATAATAGAAATTGCTAATGAGGTAGCTGGAACATTCATGGTTAATGGAATAAGCTTGAAGCCTCATTGTAGTGGTGAAGAAGTGCAAAAAAGGGTACCATAGTCAAGCTAGTGACTATAAAGAATTGCTTCTTGGGAGGTAACCCAAGAATTCTAATGGAATTTATTTTCATTGTTTAAATTTAGCTAAACAACTTACTAATGGACTTTTTTTTTTATTTTGTTAGATTAAAAAAAAGAAAAAAGTTGGCTCGATGGCCACCACCATAGCACCTTGATCACCAAATACATCAAAACCCTTTTTTTCACTTGAGGCCGTGGAGAGCATTCTCCATGGTTGTGGCACCCTGACATGATCTTTCATCATTTCCTTCCAAGCTCTATGTTGTGGTGAGCTAAAGCCATGGCCACAGCACTAGACTTTTCAAGCCCAAAGCTCACCTAACCCCAATTTACTTCTTCTTAAGCCCAATTTCGCACAACCCTCCTTATTTAAACACCTTTTCACCCTCTATCAGCCACCAAATCTGCAAACACTTTCTCTTACTAGTCTCCCATCTCTAAAATCCTTTCTCTCCCTAGCCTTAAACTTTTCCATCTTCTAAGCCTTCAAAATTCACAAAACCCATACCAACTCCATCAAAATCATCAACAATCAAGTGGGTCTCAATTTATTTCAAGTAAGTTCTTTTTTTTCTTTAATTTCATCAGTTATTTGAGGAATTCATCTTTGCTCGTAAGGGCAATGATTTGTTGAGAATTGTTGATGGAATTTTTTGCTTTTTGAGCTAGTTGTTTCGATTAAGTTAGTGGGCATTTTGAAATTATTGAGAAATCTTGAGTTAGGAATGTGGATTTGTTTAAGGACCAATTTAATTAACTTTTTGTACAAATTACTATTACATGCAATTATTTAAGAATTGAGAAGTTGAATTATTCCTAGTTGTGATTGTGTGATTGGGAAATTGGAAATATTTTCTTTGCTTTTTTGGGTTGTTTTGCTTGGTTTTGTGTTGAGAATTTTGCAAAAAATTTGATCATGGCACCCAATAGATCAAGAGTTTTTACTGATAGTTCTTTTGATAAGACATGATTTGTGTCTCCTAATGCTATGATAAGGCGCACTAGCTCTCTTTTTAATAGGGTGCTAATCTTAGAGAGAATACTTGATGTTGCCTTAATTCGTCACCTTGGTATTCAAGCTGAAATTGAAGAGCAGAATTGGAAAAATGTTATGCAAATCCAGAAGTGGCTGTCATCCCATTGGTAAGGAAATTCTATGTAAATTTACCTAAACATACTAATGGGTTTGTTTTGGTGTGAGGTAAACAAGTGCCATTCCACAATCATGCCATCAATGATTTCTATGAAGTTTTGGTTATTGAAAACGATGGCTATGGGGAATATTGTATGGAGCATCAAGATTGGGATATGATTATTATGGTACTCTGTGAAGAAAGGGCTCAATGGAAATTGTCAAAAAATGAACTGGTTTCCTTTAAAATAAGTGTCATGAAGCTAACGAGAAAGGTTTGGTGGTACTTTATGGTAGCAAATATGCTTCCTACCTTATATGTCAATGATGTTACAAGGGATAGAGCTGTTCTTGTGTATGCCATTGTGACCGAGAGATCCATCAATATTGGCCAAGTAATCTACCAAGCCATGATCCATACAACTAACACCAAAAGAGATGGTTTGTGGTTCCCTTCATTAATCATGGCTTTGTGTAAGAAAGTTGGTGTTCCATGGGATGCAAGTGAAGAATTGCTACATGCGAAAGTACTAATTCATGTTGGGTTGATCTATCATTACTCTCAACCTTTAGTTGATGGTTCTTCTTCTTCGGCAGCACGTTCCCAAGCCCTTTGACTAAGAGCCTTGACCTTGACCTTGCCTTAATGCATTGAGTAGCTAGAGCTCCGGTTTACTTAGTAAGCTTTCTACCAAGTCCAATGTAATCAAAAAATAGAGCAAATGCTTAGAGCCTATGGAAGTTTTATGAGGATAGACATGGACAACTTCCCCACTTAGTGAATCCTTCAACTAACTTGGGCAACAATGGGGAGGATAAAGATGAAAATGATGAGGAGGAAGATTAGAGCATCTCTAAGAAGTCCTTCAACTACCAGGAGAGTATTCTTTACCCTTTTCTTTATTTACTAACATTGAGGACAATGTTGACTTCAAGTTTGAGAAGGGGGAATTAAATTTTTTTGAGAGTTGAATTTTTTGGAATTGAAATTTATTTATTTACTTGCATTTTTTAGGATGGTTTATTATTTACTTTTTGTTTATGCTTGTTTGAAAGTTTTAGAATCTAGAGTAAAGTAATGCCTATTTTTTTGATGATTTTCTTATCTAATGATGAGAACCTAGTTGTCTTGTATCTTTAGCTTTTGATAAATGTGGATATTGTTTGGTTTGTGCTATATTTTTTTGCTAAGTATCATTGTAGGATGTGATTTCCATAAATTGAGCACTTTGTCTTCTGCTTTGAATTACCATGCATATCTAGAGAAAGTTTATATTAATGTGAATTTTGAATTATGTCAAGAATTTTAGAATTTGCGCGATTCTCTCTCGAGGTGAAATCCTAGGCAATACTTAGTTAAGGAGATGATTTAAGTAATCTTTTGGACCATTTAAGCCTTTTAAGCCTACATTATTACATTTTATCCCTAGTAATCCCCTTGAGCCTAATTTTCCCTTTTCTTTATTTAACCACATAATAATTGAGCTTAGCCTTTTAAATAAAATTCCAGTTTTGCATCCCTCACTCCTAAGTATATATATCATTTTAGGAAGTGTATTGAGCTAGTTGTTGAAAAGGGTCGAAAAAGGTGAAGCCGTTGAAAAAATTAAAAAATTTCAAAATTGGTGATAAAAAACACCCCACTACCTACAATACAAAGAAATAAGTTTGGGGGTGTGAAATTGTGATATAAAAGAAAAAGAAAAGAGAAGAAAATGTTGAACAAAAGTAAAGTTCACAAAGGTTGTATGTGGAGGTTACGAATAAGAGCTCAATATAGGTCTTAGAACGATTATGTGCTTAGGGTGATTTGAGCCACATTAATGACCTTTATCCTACCTTGACCTTAGACATACATTACAAACTTAACAAACTTAACAAACACCTATTCATCCTTGACTTAGTATTAGTCTACATTAGTGGAGAGAGAGATGAAAAGTAAACCTATGGAGTTCGAGTACTAATTTAAAATTTTGCATTGGCATAAACTCACACGGATAAGTATGATATGCTCTGTAAAAGATTCAACACACATGGAAATCCATTTGAGAATGACCTTGCATTTGAATTGAAACATGAATTTGAATGATATCTATATTATATCTTGAGTTGGAGATGTATAAATATACTTTTGAGGAAATTATGGAGATAATTGAATTGGTGCTACTTATCTCTAGTTAGTTTGTTATTTATGATTGTTTTCAACATTTTAATTGCTTTGATTTTAGTTTTTCTTTTATGTTTTCCTTGAGGACTAGCAAAATCTTAAGTTTGGGGGTGTGCTAACTCTATATTACAAAGTTATTTTGTCATAATTTTGGGTATTAAAGTAGCTATGTCCTCGAGATTTAATTTAAATATTGAGTATTTTCATTTATTTATTTTAATTTGGTAATTTATGTAGAGTTCATTTAATTTAAGTTATTTTATGTTATTTTGTTATTTAGATTACTTATTACTTAAGAATTGTTGTTTTTATAGGAAACCAATTCCAATGGTGCCTAATTTGTGAAGGAAATAAAATTAAGGTGTAGACTTCCACTACACATGTTCTAGTATTTTGTGCATATTGTTCACTACAGAAGTCCAATTGACTTGGTTCTTTCACAAACAGAACACTAAGAGGTAGAGCTATAACTTTTATGTTTACCAATTTGCCCAGTTCGGCCTCGAAGTTGGAGAAAATTATGTTGAAAGTTGGAACACTACAATAGAGCCTAAAAACCAAGTTAGAGGTCTCGGTGCCGCAGCCACCACTAGCCATCGCCATAGTGTTGAAAAGAAAAAGCAAAAAAAAAAATATTAAATAGGGGTAAAAGACTTCTTGTGCACTGGGACTTCTATTTTGACATAATCATGAACATATTTAAGCATCCTTTCAGAGCACTTATAGGGGAGGAAAAAAAAGCAATAATTAGATAGTTTTCCACACTTCAATCTATGAGATCGGTTGCTTACTTCTCAAGTAAGGAATATAGACTGTACCAGTCTCTAAGCATCATTGATGTCCAATCTCAATGATACATTGATCGGGAACATTTAGAGATTATGCTTTGATGCATTAGGATCTCATTATTGTAACACTTTACAATTCCCCTACAAGGCACGTTAATCTCATGGACTTCATCCAATAGACTTATAATAATTGTTTTATTGATGAAGGAAAACCTCTAATCATTTATCACAATTGATATGGTTGCATGATTGGATCTAAGCCTTGACCAATCCAATTGGCTGCAGGGCTTAATCCAATAGGTACAAGTCAAGGGGTTAGAGCTTTTGCACAAATATAACTATTAAATAACCATGCCTGTATGAGCTTTTTTATGCACATTTTTCCACTTTACAAATAAATATAAATCAAGCCTTTGAACTCATAGTGAAACCTTTTAAATAAAACATTTGAACATCAATATATCAAAAATCAATTTTCATCAAACCTTTGAATGTCTTTTAAAACCTTTGGAAGTTGTTTATATCTTTGGAATAAATCTTGAATGTAAAACCATTTAGAATACATCAAAAGGGCTAACTTTCTCATTCATCATTCCGTTTCATTCATATCAAGGCTTCCTTTCTATGGCTTGATACCTCATCCTTATAAACCCAAGTTTGGGCTATTTCGGTTTTTATTTGTCCCATTTGACTATCTATACTTAAGATTAGTCTTACATCTTAAATTTCATTCATGATTAACTAAGATACCTCATTCTAGGTATATTTTACGTAACATGCATTAGAATAGATAAACAATTTACACATTGATCAAGTCAAAATCAAGTTAAACTCAAGTGTCTATGAAATTGTCTATCTCTTATAGGACATATGTCAGTAATGGTATGTCCCCTATTACTCATGGGATTAATAATGGTATAACTCCCATTATCCAAGGCATACGTGGAGCACATGGGAATGGAATCACAAGCTCACTTCCGTTCTCATAAAGAGGTGGTATTAGTATAGCCCTTATTACCTTAGGTCTCAAAGTTGTCAATAACATATCCCCCATTAACTTAGGCAACCTTTCATTTCATTCCAATCTAACAATCATTTTGTACTCATCATGTATTTCATTTTTCTCATTCAACATACGTCATGTGTGTGGCATTTTAGACATGTACCATTACTTATGTCATATAGCATGTGGAATCATCATCACATAAATCTCACACATAGCATTCATCATGTTCTCATTCTTATCTCATATAGTATGTGGAAGCAACCTCACATACATAGCAACATATCATACATCATGTGCTCATTCTTATCTCATATAATATGTGGGACCAACATCATATACATTACAACATGGCATACATTATGTACTCTTTCTTATTTCATATAGTATGTGGGAATAACATCACATACATTACAACTTAGCATATTTCATACAATATATGCATATCTCATTGAAGAGGTAGTTTGGTTCAAAACAATTGAAAGAACTTGTCCCCTTTTGTTGAAAACTAATATATAGTAGCATATTTACATAAATGTATAAGTTTGAAAATTATTTCAAAACATGATCTCAATCACAGACATATTTCAACCTTTAAAAAAAATATTAAAACTTATGCCAATCAAGTAACTCATCCAATCATGCTTTAGCATTACATATTAAAATAATTTTGAAAGCTGTGTATCCACCCACCTTGACAAAAACATGTTTCTAAGCGTTGCTTCATCAAACATTGCTTGTTCTATGATACTTGAGCGCAACAAATCTTATCACAATAATTTTTAGCATAAGTTTCCTCATTTTTCCAACAAACCTATTTTTGAAACTATTCAAGTTATCGAATATTCTTTATTTAAATTCCAATAAGTTTCCAAACTTCAAACCCAAGTCATATACTAAATAACTTGAACATTCTTACCTTCATAACCTTTTTTGGAGAGTGAAAATCCCAAAAATCCTCAACTTAGAGAAGAATTAATTTGCTAAAATTAGTGGAAATGTAAAGTTACGCTAATATCATGAGATTCAAACCTAAAACGCCAAATCTTACCTTAGATTCCAGTTTGAAAGGTTGGATCTTTGTCAAATGGGCCCTTGAAGGGTTAGGAGAGGGTTTGGAGATTGTTGGAGGCTAAAGAAACAAGAAATAAGAAAAGAGGCTCGAGTTAGGGCATATTTTTTTCCACACTAGACCTTAGCTATCAACCCTTTAACCTTTGGGGGTTGATCCCTGTGCTTTTATTTTCTGCTTGGGGCTTGTTAGGATTTACCGTTTGTCCTTAAATGGCCAATCTTATTGATTTCCAATAGTTATTTTTGAGTTCCAACTTGTAGGGGTTGATCGTTTTAGCTTTTAGGGGTCGATCCTTGTGTTTCCCAAAAGTTTCTAAGTGTTTCATCTTATGGGGATTGACCCTCCTTTTGTCAAGGGTCGATCCTGGGCAATTCCATAAACTAATTCAAGTGTTTTCTGATGTTGGGATCTACCCTCCCTTCCTTAAGGTTCGATCCTGGACATTTCTAGAAGTTATTCCATGTGATTGTGTTGTAGGGATTGACCTTCCCTTCCTCAAGGGTTGATTCTAGACAATTCTAGTAGCTAACTTGAGCCAAACTACCTTCACGGATTGACCTTCCCTCCATGAGGATCGACTTTTGTTGCCTTAACTTCCAAAATACCTTTCTTTGATTTCCTTTTCCAATCATTCTTTCATCCATTAAGTTCATATTAAATCAACACAACACTAGAGAGAATTTATCACAATACAATTGGGAATACTCATCCAACACCCAAATTATATTAAAGCATAATCTATTCACTTAAATTTAAGCAATATCATTAAACATAAGATTGAGGTTTCACAATAATATTAGAATTAGTGGGTAAAAAGGCTTTGTAATTAATTTAAGAAATTTAAATAATAAAATTATAATAAAAAATTTTCAAGTAAAATATTAGTGATGAGAGAGATCTCTAAGGATTCGACACATATTCTTCTTTTAAGCATTTTAAATGTCTTGTTGGCATATGAGTTAGGTCAAATATACTTGAATATTACTATGTATTATTTAAGTACTTGTATCATAACAAAAGTGTAAGACAACATCATGTATCAAATATGAATTATAAAAGTACTTAACTTGATTAAATCAGTCTGATCAAGTCCCCATAAGCTTTTCCTATAATTTGAAAGTTTAAGAGTCAAACATCTTGTTTTTTCTATTTACAATAAAAAACTCCTTTCGAGATCATTGGCTTATGTTAGCTTTACTAGCACGTTTGGCATGGGGAATAACTTAGCTATTACCCCTTTATTCCCAACTACTATGCAATCCCCTTGTTTGGTTGGTAATTTAGCAAGGAATAGCAATTCCTTTGTTTTAGCTATTCGTCATAATTGGTAAAAAGTCTTCTTTAACTACACCCACCTCCCTCCATGGTATTAGCTATTCCATGTCTAATGGAATAGCTTCAAGAATTATTATGACTAAAGTACCCTTTATAAATTTAGAAATTTACAACCTCAAATATCAATGATTAAATTATAGATAAAATATCAATATTTAAATGATCAATTATTAATATTTTAAAAAAATTATAAATGATTAATATTTAAAAATTAATAATCATAATATCCTTTAACTTATAAATAAAATATTAATATTTTTAAATATTAATGATTATCAAATATTAATATTTTATATAAATTATAAATTATTAATATTTAAATATAAATAATCATAATAGTATTTAAATTATAAATAAATTATTAAGATTTTTAAGAATTAATGATTAAATTATAATAAAATAGTAATATTTAAATTATCAATTAGTAATATATTGATTAAATTATAAATTATTAATATTTAAAAATAAATAATCATAATAATATTTAAATTATAAATAAAATATTAATACTTTATAATGTTAATGATTAAATTAGAAATAAAATATTAATATTTAAATGATCGATTATTAATATTTTAAATAAATTATAAATTATAAATATTTAAAAAATAAAATAAAATAAAAGAATCATAATAACATTTAAATTATAATAAAATATTAATACTTTATAATATTAATAATTAAATTATAAATAAAATAACATTATTTAAATTATCAATTATTAATATTTGTAATAAATTATAAATTATTAATATTTAAAAAATAAAATAAAAATAATCATAATGATATTTAAATTATAATAAAATATTAATATTATGTAATGCTAATGATTAAATTATAAATAAATATTAACATTTAAATTATAAATTATTAATATTTTAACTAAATTATAAATTATTAATAATGAAAAAATAAAAAATAAAAATAAATAATCGTATATTTAATAAAAGATATTTTTGTTCTTTATCTTCTATTCCTTTTTTATTTCAAAGTTATTTTTACCAATCAAACACTGCAATAAGTTTTAATAACTTTTCTTACTCTATTCCATTCGTCGTATCAAATTACGTAATAACTATTCTATTTTATTTCCACAGAATAGCTATTCATTCTATTTCTGTCTATTTGGCAACTTAAACTTGTCATACAAGTAACGTGGATGATGTGTGTAAGTTGGCCTGGTTTCAAATCTTTTGCGTACAAGCAAGAAGCAGAAAAATAAAGGCGAATGTTGGTATATTATATATATTTGAGGCAGCTAGGTTTTATATTATGTGAAGAAGGAACTGAAGAAAAAGAAGAAGGCCACCCGGTTCTGGCTATAAGTAGCAGTTTAATAGACACTGAAGCGGACAACAACCATAAAACAAAACCTAATGAGATGACAAAATGTTCGTTAGTTGGGTAGGTATGCAAAGTGGGAAAAGCAAGTGGTGTTTATCGTGCAGCATTCAATTTGCTGTAGCTTTCTGCAAGCCCAATTAAAAGCATTAGTCTTCCGAACGAACACGAAAACAAAACGGAAATAATCAATGTTTCTTTTTTGCATCATTGTGTGTGTTTCATGTTTTATCAGATGGAATTACGTTAGCTTTTCCATTTCTTTTTGAACTTTTTAGTTTTAACAAAGCTGAGCTTTCTTATATATGATTAGTATCTTACTTTGGTTCCTCTAATCTAATTATCTCTAAATATGTTGCATTCATTATCTTCTGTGATAAGTATGTGGTCTGAATTATAACCAAACATATTATTCTCTCTGGTTAAATTAAATGTTTATCTTTCTCATGTACTGAAATTAAATTTTTATCTTTCTTTTTTACTACATTTCAAAACTATGTCCATTACCTTTTTTGAACACATATAACTCTTATTTTTTAATTTTTGATACTAAAATAAAACAAAAGTCAAAATATTTTTCTCAATTTCCATACCAAGTGATCAATCAAAAGTAGACATATAATTTGATACCGAACGATTATTACTTATCAACTTTTCTTAGGTTCAATAAATTTCAACCATATTTGTTAAATCGAGATACATATCGTGTATTGAAATTTTATTTTCAGTATCAAGTATTGCAATATATAATTTTTAAAATTATTTATAATTAACATATATACATGTAAAATAAAATAATTTTAAATATGTTATATTTATTAATAGAATGGAGGATTATATGATATAACTTCAAAAGATGACTGTTTTTTAATTTAAACTTTCAACATACTTCTTAATAATATATTTTAAATAAAATATGTATTTTTCACGTCAATTTGTTAATTAAAAGTTAACAAATATTTAAAATGTTGAAGTCCAAAAGGTGACTCTGATTTTTTTTCGAAAGTCTAAATCTTGAATATTGAAACCCATGAAAAGTAGTTTTTCATGTTCCACTCGAAAATAAAATAAATAAATAAAAGAGTTTATTAACAACAATTAATTAGGTTCTGTTTGATTAACACTTTTTCTATTTGCCTTTCACTTTCAAAAACCAAAAAATAAAAAGTAAAAAGTGCATTTGCATCTAAAAGCAAATAAAGTTTTTGAAATATTATTGTAAAGAGGTTCTTATGATATGGAGAGAGGAAGTGTTGCAAATAAGTAAAAGAATTTGTTGGGGGTGGCAAAGAGGAAGATGGGACTAATCCCTGAGCTTCTGAGTGTTGTAACAGGTAGAAAAGAATATGTGAATAGTGGAGAAATTGAGAATAGGTAGAGAACAAGCAAGAGATAAAGTACTAGTATTGTCAAAATAGTATAGTAAGATTGAGAATAAGGTCGAGAAAAATTAAGTAGAAGAGAATTAGAAAGATAAGCTTACAGTGAAAGTATGAGGTAACAAATAGGCGGGCAATAAAGTAATAATATTGCCAAAGCAGTAAAGTAAGATTGTGTAAAACCCAACCCTATAAATACATGTCATGACATACATGCACTGACGGTAGTATTGTCAAATACGCGTCTAACGGTAAGATTTTTCGATTTTAGCTTGATTCCTACCTTTCCTATGCCTTTATTTCCATTTAGCATGCTTGAGGAGAGAGATCAAAAAGTGATATCAAGGGCTGGACGAAATTCTAGGAGAGAGAAATTGAAATTTTTAGGTTTTGATTTTTAGTTAAATTGATAGTTTTAGTTAGTTAAATGTGTTTAGAAATTAAATTGGGCAAGAAATCAGTAAATTTTCACAATACCCACTCTTGGCTGGATGCTCAATGCTGTACAATGATGATGAATTGATTTTATTCTAAGGAAAATGAAGAGAAATGATGAAAAACGATTAAACGTGATAGAAAAACAAAGTAGAAAATTTACCGAGTTAATGTCCCATTTTTGGCCGAATTTTCCAAGGAAGGGAGTGAGCTGATTTTGTTGTTTTTAGAAGGTTATTGGCTGATATTTAATGGTTAGAAATGTTGGAGAGAGAATGGGATGATTTAGAGCTAAAATGGAGCGCGTTAGCAATTTATCGGGCAAAGTGCCAAAAATAGGTTAATACCGCATTTAAGTCGTTTTAGGCTATTGCATTTCATACCATGCATTAGTATAGGATTTAAGTTAATTATATAGTGATTTAGCATCAATGTGATGAATTGTGTAAATTTTTGTAATGTGTCTAGGAGGAGAGCCTTCCGGAAAAGGCAAAGAAGTCGTACCCGACGAGTAGTGATCGGGGCGCTTAGAAAGCTTTTATTTTGTACAAACGGTGAGTAAACTTATTATTATTGGAAATTATCTAGAGTTTATTTTTAAATGCCCTTTATGTATTTTATGAAATGAAAACGGGATTTTTGATGTTTTAGGAATAAATGTGATAAATAAAAATATATTGTATTGATTATGAAATTGAGTAATTGGAGGCTACAAATTGACTTGAAAAATATATTTTACTAGGAATGGCTTATGAGAAATGAGTATATGTGGCTATATTTTGTGAGTACATTTGGGAAATTTATGTAAGTTGATTTTACTATGCAGGCTGGATAAATAAATAAAAGCCACGTTATACTGTCGAAATTTTATTAAAATTGGTGGGTTAGTCACTGCAGTGACGGGTTTCCGTGGACTGCCTATTAGAGGGGCACGGTAAACCCAGTTATATAGTTACTCCGGTTGTAGAGGCGAGGAGGGTAACTCCTGGGGTAGTATTAGAGCTCACTTCACGTCGAACCCCCACGTGAATGTGTAACTCGGCCAACGCCAAGGGACGGCTTGTTTTAAAAATAAAAGTGTGTTTCACGTGTGAATATTTTAACACCCTTGGCGGACTCGGTTAGATACCTCGGCCAAGGTATCCCCGAGGATTAGTTTTGGCTTGAGCCTTGTTTTAATAAAAGACATAAGCCTTAACAATTGTTTTGGTAAATTACAAATATTTTGTGGTTTAAGAAATAAATTGAAAACATTATGAAATGAGTTGAAATTTGATGTTTAAACTTGCCTCCATTTTACTCGCCTTTAGATATTTATGATAATGTCTGTTTACTCATTGGGATTGCAAAATCTCACCCAACTCCTTTCCACCCATTTCAGGTTCAGTATAGACTGTAGATAGCTGATCTCATCGAGGACTACTATTGGATCTGCATTTTCCAAACCGTAGGTTCACAGTCCTCTTTACTTTTGTTTATTCGGGGGCCCTCTTGTTATTGTAAATTAAATTAAATATTTTGGCTTACTGTATTTCAGTATGTATAAATTTATTTAGCTTTTACGCTATAAAAAATTATTCACGTATAACTCTATAAATATTGTTTTATAAGAAAATAGAATATTTCCCTTAATATTTTTTTTATTTTCTTATTATATTCAAATAACCGTAATTTCGTTTTAAATGAAGATTTTAGACTTTTAAACTCATTTTGAATATGAATTATGTATTTTGTACTTGTATATTACGTTTTAGCTAGTTTTGAAATTTTGGAGAAAAAAATGACCAAAATACCCCTGTGTGGCGAAAATTTTATTTTGATTGTTTTTGATCTAAAATAGTATATATTCTCTAAAAACTCGATATTTAACAATGATTGCTCACAGAAAAGGAAAGAAACCGATATGTAAGCCTTGCGGGGTTCCGGTTGGCATTCTGGATAATGAGTGTCAATCGGGACGTCGCGGCGATTGTCATGGGCCTGAGGGAGGTTCCGGGTCGTGACAATTCTATTGGTATCAGAGCTTTTGGTTTTAAAGATCAAATTTTTTAGTTTTAAAATTGTTTTAAAAATTTACAATATCAGTGTGGCCCCGGATTAAGTTAAGTTAGGTTAGGTTGAATAGAATGCATGCATCTGCATATAGAGCCTAAGGTTATCTAAACTTGCTCGTATTTTTATAGATTATTATGCCTCCTCGACGCGGACGTCCACCTCTCACTAGATCGGTTGGGAGGGGAAAAGGTCGTTCCCAACGTCATCAGCCAAATACAGTAGAGGAGGAATCAGCTGCATCTACCATTCGGGCAGCACCTGCTGCTGAGCAGGCCGATAGTCCTCCACATCCTCCATCTCCTCAGCCACCTACGGGTATTCCCGCCATGCCTACTGAGGCAGCACAAGCATTGACAGCTTTCTTTGCAGCAATGGCTGGTCAAGCTCAGACTGGTCAAGTTCCACCTGTAGTGCCTCCAACTACTCCTTTAGTTCCACCACCAGTACAGGATGTATCCATTTCCAAGAAGCTGAAGGAGGTTAGGCAATTGGGTTGTGTATCTTTCACGGGTGAGTTGGATGCCACTGTGGCAAAGGACTGGATTAATCAGGTTTCAGAGACTCTCTCTGATATGAGATTAAACGACGACATGAAGCTGATGGTGGCTACGAGATTATTAGAGAAGAGGGCTCGTACTTGGTGGAATTCGGTGAAGTCCCGTTCCGCTACTCCTCAGACATGGTCTGATTTTCTCAGGGAATTCGATGGTCAGTATTTCACTTATTTCCATCAGAAAGAAAAGAAGAGAGAATTTCTGAGTTTGAAACAGGGAAATCTAACTGTAGAGGAGTACGAGACTCGTTTTAACGAGTTAATGTTATATGTACCAGATCTGGTGAAATCTGAGCAGGATCAGGCCAGTTATTTCGAGGAAGGGCTCCGTAATGAGATTAGAGAGCGGATGATAGTGACTGGTAGGGAGCCGCATAAGGAGGTGGTACAGATGGCTTTACGAGCTGAGAAGCTCGCGACTGAGAATAGGAGGATTCGAACTGAGTTTGCAAAAAGGAGGAATCCTGGTATGTCTTCTAGTCAGCCAGTAAAAAGAGGCAAGGACTCAGCGATTTCAGGGAGTACTACTTCTGTTTCCGTGACATCTCCTCGACCTCCATTTCCACCATCACAACAGAGACCTTCGAGGTTTAGCAGATCTGCTATGACTGGTTCTGGGAAGAGTTTCGGAGGTTCTGACAAATGCAGAAATTGTGGGAATTATCATAGTGGGCTATGTAGAGAGCCAACAAGATGTTTCCAATGTGGACAAACGGGTCATATTAGGAGTAATTGCCCACGGTTAGGACGAGCCACGGTAGTTGCATCATCTTCACCAGCTCGCACTGATATACAGAGGAGAGATTCTTCTGGGTTGCCACCGAGACAGGGAGTGGCCATACGGTCCGGTGTGGAGAGTAATACCCCGGCACATCCACTTTCGAGACCACAGACTCGTACCTCGACAAGAGTTTTCGCTGTGACGGAAGATGAGGCACAGGTCCGACCTGGAGCAGTGACAGGTACTATGTCTTTATTTGATAAAGATGCTTATGTTTTGATAGATTCTGGCTCAGATAGGTCTTATGTGAGCACCACATTTGCATCAATTGCTGATAGAAACTTGTCACCATTAGAGGAAGAAATTGTAATTCACACCCCTTTAGGAGAAAAGCTAGTTAGAAACAGTTGTTATAGAGACTGTGGGGTAAGGGTAGGCGAGGAAGAATTTAGGGGTGACTTAATTCCTCTAGAGATCTTAGATTTTGATCTAATATTGGGTATGGACTGGTTAACTGCACATCGAGCGAACGTGGATTGTTTCCGAAAGGAAGTTGTTCTTCGAAATTCGGAGGGAGCAGAGATTGTGTTTGTAGGGAAACGTCGAGTATTACCGTCCTGTGTAATCTCGGCCATCAAAGCTTCGAAATTAGTGCAGAAAGGGTATTCGACTTATTTGGCATACGTGATTGATACTTCAAAGGGGGAACCTAAGTTAGAGGATGTCCCGATAGTAAGTGAGTTTCCTGATGTATTTCCTGATGATTTACCGGGACTGCCTCCTGATCGAGAGCTTGAGTTCCCTATTGATTTACTTCCAGGTACCGCACCTATTTCTATCCCTCCATATAGAATGGCTCCGGCAGAGTTGAAGGAGTTGAAAGTACAATTGCAAGAGTTGGTGGACAAGGGTTTTATACGCCCTAGTATATCTCCGTGGGGAGCACCGGTTTTATTTGTGAAAAAGAAAGACGGTACACTTCGGTTATGTATCGATTACCGACAGCTTAAGAGAATGACCATTAAGAACAAGTATCCGTTACCGAGGATTGATGATTTTTTCGATCAATTACAGGGAGCTACAGTGTTTTCCAAGGTTGATCTAAGGTCTGGGTATCATCAGTTGAGGATTAAAGAACAAGATGTACCCAAGACAGCGTTCAGGACTCGGTACGGTCATTATGAGTTCTTGGTCATGCCTTTCGGGTTAACTAACGCACCGACAGCTTTTATGGATCTCATGAATAGGGTGTTCCACCCTTACTTGGACAAGTTTGTTATTGTGTTCATTGATGACATACTGATTTACTCGAGAGATAATGATGAGCACGCTGCCCACTTGCGTATAGTATTACAAACTTTGAGGGAAAGACAGTTGTATGCAAAGTTTTCGAAGTGTGAGTTTTGGTTACAGGAAGTGGTATTCTTGGGACACGTAGTATCGAGAACTGGAATATATGTTGATCCTAAGAAAGTAGAGGCAATTTTAGAATGGGAGCAACCTAAGACAGTGACGGAGATTCGTAGTTTCCTCGGATTAGCCGGTTATTATCGGAGGTTTGTTCAGGGGTTTTCCTTAATAGCAGCTCCTTTGACCCGTCTAACTCGTAAGGGAGTTAAGTTTGTGTGGGATGATGTTTATGAGAATCGATTTCAGGAGCTAAAGAACAGGTTAACCTCCGCTCCCGTTTTAACACTTTCTGTTAATGGTAAGGGATTTGTAGTATATAGTGATGCCTCAAAGTTGGGGTTAGGGTGCGTATTGATGCAGGATGAAAAAGTTGTGGCTTATGCTTCTAGACAGCTAAAGAGGCATGAAGCAAATTACCCTACCCATGATTTAGAGTTAGCAGCAGTGGTGTTTGCTTTAAAAATCTGGAGGCATTACTTGTATGCTGAGCATTGTCGGATATTTACGGATCATAAGAGTTTAAAATATTTGCTCACCCAAAAGGAGCTTAATTTGAGGCAAAGGCGATGGTTGGAGTTGATAAAAGATTATGACTTGGTGATAGACTATCATCCGGGGAAGGCGAACGTTGTAGCTGATGCCTTAAGTCGTAAGTCTTCATCGTCTTTAGCAGCACTTCAGAGTTGTTATTTTTCAGCATTAATAGAGATGAAATCTCTTGGGGTCCAGTTGAAAAATGGTGAGGATGGATCCTTATTGGCAAACTTCATTGTGCGACCTTCATTACTTAATCAGATCAAGGACATTCAGAGGTCTGATGATGAGTTAAGAAAAGAAATTCAAAAACTGACCGATGGGAGAGTTAGTGAGTTCAGATTTGGAGAGGATAACGTCTTGATGTTTGAAGATCGAGTTTGTGTTCCTGAGGGAAACCAGTTGAGACAAGCGATCATGGAAGAAGCCCATTCATCTGCCTATGCATTGCATCCCGGAAGCACCAAGATGTATAGGACTATCAGGGAGAATTATTGGTGGCCGGGTATGAAGCGAGACGTAGCAGAATTCGTAGCAAAGTGTCTCGTATGTCAGCAAGTTAAGGCGGAGCATCAGAGGCCAGCAGGTACACTTCAGTCTTTACCTGTTCCCGAGTGGAAATGGGAGCATGTAACTATGGATTTTGTTTTGGGATTGTCGCGGACACAGAGGGGAAATGATGCGATTTGGGTGATCGTAGATCGGTTGACTAAGTCCGCTCACTTTTTAGCTGTCCATAGTACATACTCTATTGAGAAGCTGGCTCAGCTCTATATAGATGAGATTGTGAGGCTACATGGAGTTCCCGTTTCTATAGTGTCAGATCGAGATCCTCGATTCACTTCTCGATTCTGGCCGAAATTTCAAGAAGCTCTTGGAACCAAATTGAAATTTAGCACTGCTTTTCACCCACAGACGGATGGTCAGTCAGAAAGGACTATCCAGACCTTGGAGGATATGTTACGGGCTTGTGTCATTGACTTTATTGGGAGTTGGGACAGACATTTGCCATTGGTGGAATTTGCTTACAACAATAGCTTTCAGTCTAGCATTGGTATGGCACCATACGAAGCTTTATATGGAAGGAAATGTCGTACTCCACTTTGTTGGGATGAAGTGGGTGAAAGAAAGTTAGTGAGTGTGGAATTGATCGAGCTAACTAATGACAAGATCAAGGTTATACGAGAGAGGCTAAAGGTAGCCCAGGATAGGCAGAAGAGCTATGCAGATAAACGGAGAAAAGACTTGGAGTTTGAGATCGATGATAAAGTTTTTCTTAAGGTTTCTCCTTGGAAAGGTAATAATTTGAATACTTTGAAGTATTAAATCTTATTGATTATACTATCATGATAAATTATGGTGTTTTATTGGATAATGAAAGGTGTGATTCGATTTGCGAAGAGGGGAAAGCTCAACCCGAGATATATTGGACCATTCCGAATCATTGAAAGGATTGGACCAGTGGCTTATCGGTTAGAATTACCTCCGGAGTTAGATCGGATCCACAACGTTTTCCATGTCTCCATGCTTAAGAAATATGTACCAGATCCCTCTCACGTCCTCGAAGCACCTCCGATCGAGTTGCATGACGATTTGAAGTTCGAGGTACAACCTGTGAGTATCTTGGATTGAAAGGATCGAGTACTGAGAAACAAGAGTATTTCAATGGTCAAAGTATTGTGGAAAAATGCTCGAATGGAGGAAATGACATGGGAAGTAGAGCATCAGATGAGGAACCAATACCCGCATCTATTTGTCGAATCTGGTAAGTGAAATTTTGAGGTCAAAATTTTATTTTAAGGGGGGTAGAATTGTAAAACCCAACCCTATAAATACATGTCATGACATACATGCACTGAGTAGCATGTTATTATGCTAGGAAAGCACATAAGAAAAGACGAAACCCGATATCGTACCTAACGGTACACTTGAGTTGATTTAACCTCGAACTAGTTCAAATAGGAATTGTAGGATGAAATTTAATATTTTATAGTTCAGGAATGACTAAAAATGATTGTTCGGAGTTCGAGGGTTCATTTGGGGTAAAATTAGAAATTTTGATATTCAAGGGCAAAATCGTCATTTTGCCACCTAAGATAATAATTTGATCATGGAGTGAAATTTTTGACCAAGATTAACTATTTGGAGTATAATTTAATGATAGGAAGTGAAAAAGTTTAATTCTGGTGATTTTTGGAGTGTAGGGGCAAAATCGTATTTTTGCCACCCACGGACAAATTTTGAGATTTTGAGAGAATTTAGATCAAATTTGACAAATTGGAGAATGTTATGAGTATAAGGGGTGAAAAATATGTCTATGGACAATTTTTCAATTTTTGGGGCAAAAATGTAATTTTTGACTTTTACGGGGGCAAAAGTGTAAATTGCAAAAATTACTCCACCGAGACTTTGGATGAGTCTGAGAATTTTATCTAAGCTATGAATATATGAGACAAGTGTATGGTGAAAATTTGGAAACAAATGGATGAAATTTTAAAAATGGGCCAATGGGAAAGTGACACATGGCATTTTTTAATGAAATAATATTATTTTAATGAAAAGTCAGCCATTTAAACCCAAATTTTGAGTGCTGGCCTGCCATAAGGAAGAAAAACAGAGGAAATAGAGAGGAAAGGAAGAAGAAAAGAAAAACCAAAGAGAAACAAGAAAATTCAAAGAGAAATTCGCGGTTTTCGACCGTTTACGCGTCTAACGGTAAGATTTTTCGATTTTAGCTTGATTCCTACCTTTCCTATGCCTTTATTTCCATTTAGCATGCTTGAGGAGAGAGATCAAAAAGTGATATCAAGGGCTGGACGAAATTCTAGGAGAGAGAAATTGAAATTTTTAGGTTTTGATTTTTAGTTAAATTGATAGTTTTAGTTAGTTAAATGTGTTTAGAAATTAAATTGGGCAAGAAATCAGTAAATTTTCACAATACCCACTCTTGGCTGGATGCTCAATGCTGTACAATGATGATGAATTGATTTTATTCTAAGGAAAATGAAGAGAAATGATGAAAAACGATTAAACGTGATAGAAAAACAAAGTAGAAAATTTACCGAGTTAATGTCCCATTTTTGGCCGAATTTTCCAAGGAAGGGAGTGAGCTGATTTTGTTGTTTTTAGAAGGTTATTGGCTGATATTTAATGGTTAGAAATGTTGGAGAGAGAATGGGATGATTTAGAGCTAAAATGGAGCGCGTTAGCAATTTATCGGGCAAAGTGCCAAAAATAGGTTAATACCGCATTTAAGTCGTTTTAGGCTATTGCATTTCATACCATGCATTAGTATAGGATTTAAGTTAATTATATAGTGATTTAGCATCAATGTGATGAATTGTGTAAATTTTTGTAATGTGTCTAGGAGGAGAGCCTTCCGGAAAAGGCAAAGAAGTCGTACCCGACGAGTAGTGATCGGGGCGCTTAGAAAGCTTTTATTTTGTACAAACGGTGAGTAAACTTATTATTATTGTAAATTATCTAGAGTTTATTTTTAAATGCCCTTTATGTATTTTATGAAATGAAAACGGGATTTTTGATGTTTTAGGAATAAATGTGATAAATAAAAATATATTGTATTGATTATGAAATTGAGTAATTGGAGGCTACAAATTGACTTGAAAAATATATTTTACTAGGAATGGCTTATGAGAAATGAGTATATGTGGCTATATTTTGTGAGTACATTTGGGAAATTTATGTAAGTTGATTTTACTATGCAGGCTGGATAAATAAATAAAAGCCACGTTATACTGTCGAAATTTTATTAAAATTGGTGGGTTAGTCACTGCAGTGACGGGTTTCCGTGGACTGCCTATTAGAGGGGCACGGTAAACCCAGTTATATAGTTACTCCGGTTGTAGAGCCGAGGAGGGTAACTCCTGGGGTAGTATTAGAGCTCACTTCACGTCGAACCCTCACGTGAATGTGTAACTCGGCCAACGCCAAGGGACGGCTTGTTTTAAAAATAAAAGTGTGTTTCACGTGTGAATATTTTAACACCCTTGGCGGACTCGGTTAGATACCTCGACCAAGGTATCCCCGAGGATTAGTTTTGGCTTGAGCATTGTTTTAATAAAAGACATAAGCCTTAACAATTGTTTTGGTAAATTACAAATATTTTGTGGTTTAAGAAATAAATTGAAAACATTATGAAATGAGTTGAAATTTGATGTTTAAACTTGCCTCCATTTTACTCGCCTTTAGATATTTATGATAATGTCTGTTTACTCATTGGGATTGCAAAATCTCACCCAACTCCTTTCCACCCATTTCAGGTTCAGTATAGACTGTAGATAGCTGATCTCATCGAGGACTACTATTGGATCTGCATTTTCCAAACCGTAGGTTCACAATCCTCTTTACTTTTGTTTATTCGGGGGCCCTCTTGTTATTGTAAATTAAATTAAATATTTTGGCTTACTGTATTTCAGTATGTATAAATTTATTTAGCTTTTACGCTATAAAAAATTATTCACGTATAACTCTATAAATATTGTTTTATAAGAAAATAGAATATTTCCCTTAATATTTCTTTTATTTTCTTATTATATTCAAATAACCGTAATTTCGTTTTAAATGAAGATTTTAGACTTTTAAACTCATTTTGAATATGAATTATGTATTTTGTACTTGTATATTACGTTTTAGCTAGTTTTGAAATTTTTGAGAAAAAAATGACCAAAATACCCCTGTGTGGCGAAAATTTTATTTTGATTGTTTTTGATCTAAAATAGTATATATTCTCTAAAAACTCGATATTTAACAATGATTGCTCACAGGAAAGGAAAGAAACCGATATGTAAGCCTTGCGGGGTTCCGGTTGGCATTCTGGATAATGAGTGTCAATCGGGACGTCGCGGCGATTGTCATGGGCCTGAGGGAGGTTCCGGGTCGTGACAGATTGAGAATAGGATGTAGAAAGGACTAAATAGAAGAGAATTAGAAGAAAAGCAGATGAAAATATGCTTGCACTAGCTCTAGAAGTCTTGTCTCCCCAAAATCAATTGTCAAAGCTCTATATATAGAGCCAAAAAAAGCAGTTCATCAAGAACAAGCTTTAATACACATAATGAGTAACAGTGTCTGAAACTCATTATGTGATCATTGAAGTAGTAGTTTTGTTGTACATAATGAGTAACAATTAGAAACTTATTATGTGGTTATTGAAGTAATGGGTGTTTCATGACCATTAATAGTGTAACACTTATAATCAGTCAATGTTCTAATTCACTGACCGAATTGTCAACAAAAAAATCCGTTGGCATGTGGTTGAGAATACCCTCATCGTTAATAACCATTCTGTTGGTGATGGAATAATTCGTCAAAATATTATTCAAGAGATTATTTCCTTGATAAGGGGTTTGGTTGGTGATACAACCATTCCATCGGTACAGTACCAATGGATGCTATCGACGGAATAGCCGACAAATGGAACTAGGGGTAGAGCTAAAGCATTTTCAAAAGGGGGGCCAAATAGAAAGAGACATTAAACAATTAAAGAGAATTTTATATATAATTCAATTATCACTCATCTAAAAGATTAAAAAAAATTCAAAAGACATTGAACATATAAAAAAATGCACATTAATAGTAATGATGGTGTCATTTATATATATGACTAAATAAAACCATCAAAGGAGTCTCTTTCACTCTTTGCACGCAAGAATGGAAGAGAAAATAATTTTCAAACTTAAATGAATTACCTCTTTACTTTGTATGTCCTAACTCTACTCTTTTTTTCTATTTGCCTTTTAAATCGCTAATTAAAATATTGAGTTATTGGATTGAACTATTGAAATATAATATGTTATGATAAGCTATTCGGTTGGACTATTAAGATGTAAAATGTTATGATAGGCATAAATTTATATTAAAACTTAATGAGTTTGAATTAGTATACTCACTTTTATTTATTTTTTTTTTGTAAATTTGATATGCTTAATATATTTGTTTAGAATTTATTTGTTGGGCTTAACTAGTAATATGCTAACCATAATGATTCTAATTTTACCAAATAGTTTGAAGAATAAAATTAATTATTAAATAAAAAATTATTTTGAGAGTCATTAAAAATAAATATAATAAATAAAATTGTATTGAAAAAAATACAATTATTTCATTCTATCAATTTATATATATATCCTTATTACTTAAAGTTTACAACATGCATACTAAGATACATTGGTTATTTTAAATAAAAAATAATATATTGATGAAATTCTAAGTAACAGTGCAACACCACAACTTATATTTGAAAATTACATAATAATTTATTTATTTTTAAAGATTAAAATTATTGAAAATAAAATCCACATAACAGACCAAAGAAAAACAAAACAAGTAGAAGATATAATCAACATATGACATAACAAAAAAGAAAGAAAAAGAATATGATTAATGGTTCGTATAAATTTGTGAAGAAAATCTATAAAGATTTAGAACATATGTGTAAATAGAATAGAAATAAATAACTAAATAAATAATAATAATAATAATAATATAAATTGAAAAAAATAAAAAAAAACTTTAAAATTGAGTTAAGCATATGATATTATTTTTTTTTTCTTTATTTGTATTAATTATTACATAAAAATTTATTTTAAAAGAGCCATTAATAAAATTTATAAAAAAAACAAAAAAAAATTTATTTAGTATGTAAAAAAAATTTAAAATTTTGGGGGGGCGAGAAGGCTCCGCCCTTGAATGGAACAAGACCTCATCATCAGATTCTGTTGGTAAAAGTGTTAATCTGTCAGTGTTTTAAAAATTAATTTGTAAATTATATATTATTACTTATTTTGTCAATTGTTTACTAATACATTATTCTATTTTATTAATTAAACTATTTAATTAAGTTATTAGTATAATAATTAATTTATTTTTTAACTTAAATAATATTGCTTATTTAATTAAATTTTATTTAATCAATTAAACTATTTAATTAAATTATTAACACATTAATTAATTTAATAATTTTTTAAATTAAATATTATTACTTTTTTAACACATTAATTATTAACATCAAACAAGCCACTAGACATGAGTTAAAAGTCACCGGACATAAACAGTATCATTAATACTAAGTGTTAAAACCTATTAGATCGTAATTGTTAAACCGATATACGTATCGTGTATCAAAATCTTATTTTTTAGTATCGAGTATCGAATATCATATAGTAAGATACAATAAAAAAAATTTTAAAATTAATTATAAATAACATTTATAAATATAAAAGAAAGAAAAAAATTTGAAAATATTATATCTTTTAATAGAATTGAAGATTATAGTGCATAAATTGAAAAGATGATTATTTTTTAATTTAAACTCTTAACATATTCCTTAATAATATATATTTTTATATTAATTCAAAATTAAAAAAAATTATCATATTGAAATCAAAATAGAATTCTATTTTTTTTATTATCTTTTGTTTAAAATCTAAAGATTGAAACTCATAAAAAATAGTTTTTCATATTTTGACTCAAAAAAATAATAAAAAATAAAATTTTTAATAATTAGTTAGAATTAAATTTATAAAAAATGTATCAACTATATCATACGATACGTCCTTGTATCGTAAGATACATATCGCATATCGTATGATATGCTTTCGATATTTGATTGAATGCGATACAACTATAGATACATATCGTTTTCTGCTAGTATCGCATCGTAGAATACATATCGTGTATTGTACAATATTGATAACTATGCATTAAACATAAATAGTGCCATAAATACTAACATGTATTAAAAGCCACCGACCACCAAGCATCTAGACCATTTAAACAACCAGCATCAAACAACCACATCAACAACTAGCATTAAACAAATAATCAGCTTATAGATTTGAAACAAAAAACATCAACAACTAGAATTAAACAAGCAATGCACTAGCAAGTATAGCCAAACCAAAATGACATCAACTCACATCCCTTGGCATTAAAATCCATCAGAGTCAACATTGCCTACAACATACGCACATCAACATAGCCAATCGTCTGCAATATGGGGGATTTAATGGAATGGGGCATGTAAAGGGTCAGGTGGAAAAATGAAAGAAAAATGCTTGTAAACAAAAATCAAACCAAAATTTAAAGGTTATACCAACAATAATCAAACAAAATGGGAAAAACAGAGGAAGGAAATACCTGGACAACATGAAATGTCACGAAGGTCTCGACTAGTGTTCTACATTCAAATTGGTTGAATTAGCGGCAAATAGGGTAGGTTCGGTGGCAGAGAAGCTGGGTTTGCCACGGGTAATGACTAGGCACCGATGAAGCATCGGGGATGGGCTTTAAGGTAGTGGGTCGAGAGGGTTAGGGTTAAGGGAGAGAGAGAGAAGATAGAGAAAAGAGAAGGGAAAAATGGTAGGGGGAATTTGTCTGAGTCGATTATATAATTAAATTTATTGACGGATAAAGCCATCGGTAAGGGTTTTTTTTCATTATTATTGAGGGAAGGGGGATTCGAACCTTGCTCTTTAGGCAAGGGGATCATGCACCAACCAATGAGCCAAATGCTCGGGTGCAATCCATTGGTAAAGGTTAATGATGTTTATTTTACCTTTTCCAATGGAAATTCTTTCGGCATAACTTCGACGTTTAGGGCATTATCGATAGGATTGTCATCAGTATTTCTATTGGTATTTTTCTAACAAATGTATTCCCCTAACGTTTGCCTTCACCTTCCCCAACAGAAATTCCATCGGTATTTTTGAAAATTTCGTTGGTATAATATTGACGTTTAAGGTAGCCATTATCAATGGAATTTTTGCCAACATTTCCATTAGTATTTTTCTAACGGTTGCACTCCCCTGACATTTGACTTTACCTTCCCTAATGGAATTTTCATTGGTAAATACATAGTCCATTCTGTTGGGATTTCCTAACTGTTAAAATGGTTAGCTCAAAAGAAAACCTCAGGAAGATGGGGTGAATTTAGTATTTTTAAAATTCTTTGAAACCCCATTTGCAAGACAAAACTCTTTTGTAATGTATAGATGAAAAACCTTTAAGACCAAGCAATAAAGAGTTGCAAAAATTCTTTTGAGAGTGATTTGAAAATGATTTGGAAGTGAAAGCACAATGAAAGGAACTTTGACAAACACAAAGAAGACACAATATTTATAGAGGTTCGGCCTCAATGCCTATGTCTTCTCCCTTGGCTCACCAAGGAGTTTGTATTCTACTATGGAAAAATACTTTTTAAGGCTCAAGTATAACCTTTAAAATAATGCCTTTTTCCAAGCTCAAGCACAACCTATACAATGCCTTTTCACAAGAACAAGCATAATCCTTGTAATGTTTTTTCATAGGAGCAAGCACAACCTTTACAATGCCTTTTCAAGGAGAAAGCACAACCTCTTTACCTTTTCACAAGCTAAGGTATAATCTATCAATGCTACCTATTCAAGGGTTAAGGTATAACCATTTTAAGCATTCTACCTTTTAAGGGTAAGGTATAACCTTTACAACGATTACAAGAAGTATTAAGTTTAAGCTCAAGAATGCCTCTAAATAGGCTGAATATAATTAATGAATACAATACAAGATGAAGGCTTAAAGAAGGAATAGTGAATTTTCAGCTCAATCAATCAAATATGATGAACACTTGGCTTGAAGAGTGAGGAATAAGGGATTTTCTCTTTAAAGATTCACTCTTTCTTAGGATTTATTCTCTAGGTGTTCCCATTTCAAAAATGAGTTCCAGCCTTCTATTTATATGTAGAAGCCTTGTTTTACCCATTTGAGGGTTTGATTTCAAAATTATGGCCATTAAGTTGGTCTTTTACAATTTGTCAAATATAAAGTCTCGATATATGTGATCTAAGCCTCGATACTTTTACTTCCAAAATTAATTGATATCTCTATACTTGTTCTTCCTTGACAACTCCCAAACAAAGCCTTGTCTCGATACTTCTTTGGCCTGGTCTCGATACATAGCAGATTGGTCTCTGAAAAATCATATTTAGAGATGTAGTCTCGATACTTGTGCACTTGACGTCTTGAAATCTTAGGCTCTAAGAACAAGGCCTCAATACCATGTCAATGTGTCTCAATACTAGGACACTTTATCTTTAGAATTTGATGTCTAAAAGTGAAGTCTCGATGCATGAAAGCTTGAGTCTTGATACCTTTGGACTTTATCTCTTGAATTTGTAAGTTGAAAGCAAGGTCTTTTTACCTTGAACTTGTGTCTCAATAAATTAGTACTTGCTCTTTGGAATTTTGCTCTTATGAGGAGTTTTCTCGATACTTAGCGTCTAGATCTCGATAGTTTAGTACATACCCTTTGGAATTTAGTCTATCAATGAATGTAGTCATAATACCCATCAGAGATGTCTTAATACACCTTCTTTCGTAGGATATTTCTTGAGGCATTCAAAGGTTATATTCTTGATACCCTTATGCGAGGTCTCGATATTTCAAGTTAGTTTAAGCCTCTTTTAAAGTATTTGAACTTAAGTACTTAGCCTACTTTTAAATCAAAAGCATATGGGTTTATATATAGTCTTAATGCACTTATAAGCTCATATTTTGATCATTAGCTTTTGTCATATTAAAGCAAGGATCAATCATAAAGCTAACAATCTTCCCCTTTTTGGTATGACAAAATATAATGAGCAATATTTGATTTGAAAAGCTCCACCTAAGTTTTTGAAATTAAGCACGATTAAAAAACACAAAGGTCACCCTCACTTAATGAAAAATTTGTGTGTGTGTGAGGTGTATTTTGCTCAACATACTTCTATCCTTTTTTGTTACATTAAAAAGAATGTAAGATCATATTTGGAGGATCAATATAAAACAATATGTGAAGAAATAAGAATAATATAAGCAATATAGGCATAATTCTCACATAAGCAAGCAAGTAGCGATTTACATATGTATCCAATCACACAATCATCAATGAGGTAAGCATAGAGATTTAATTAACATCAATCATTTTCATTCATCATTTATTTGGCTATGAACAAAAAAATATAAGCATCAAGCCAAGTTAATGCACAAAAAGATAATCGTACGATGATGATAAAGTATGTGAATGTAAATGATGGAGTGAAAAATCATCCAACAGAAGTAAATATCCAAATTTTTTACAAAACATAAAAGCAAATGTGCCGCAATGCACAAAATTAGGGTGAAAGGTCAAGGTTAGGATCCATGGGGTAGGTGCAAGGGTAAGTGGGGTTGACCGCTGCCACTGACGGCTAGTGAGGTCATCACAGTTGGAGGGTTTATTGGTAAGTTGGCCATGTCGGTTGAGCAATTGTGATATTGGAATCGATGCTGTGAAATTCAATAATTGTGGCAACATCACTCTCAATGCTTGTAATCAACCCCTATGTTCATCTATACTACTAATGATCACTATAAACCCAGTATCAAAATGAGCTTTCATCTTAGCCATCAATGCAATGTCTCCCATAGTTGATGCACCAACTGGTGCCTCATCATTTTTTCTACTTACATTTGTCTCCTCAATTCTTATTTATCCTTAAGCTTATAAAGATGAAACATTATTCAGAAGCCACTGCCCATTGACCAATTGATGCCTAAACTTGTTGATCGTATGCTCTCTGATTGTAGTGTGGAGCTAGTGTTAAGTTTAAGGATCAACTCTAGTGTCGACACCATGTCCATCAATGAGAC
This sequence comes from Theobroma cacao, assembly GCF_053813885.1. Lineage (NCBI taxonomy): Eukaryota > Viridiplantae > Streptophyta > Magnoliopsida > Malvales > Malvaceae > Theobroma > Theobroma cacao. Next base: position 37,659,310 of record NC_142640.1, read on the forward strand.
AACTAATAGCCATCCCATGTACGGGTGCATTGCTTTCCCTTTGATGACATGCATCATGTCCCGAAAGATGAAATCAGAAAGATTTATTTGGACATTATGCTTGATGTGATGCAGGAAGAATAACTCATATGAGACTATTTCCTTCCATTCGGTTTAAAATTCCAAGAGATAATCAAGTGAAGGATCCTATCATGAAAGTTGAGTCGACTCACATTAAGGTACCCTTGTTCAGTAAGTGGGGGGAAAATAAAGAATTCTCTTTGCAACCCAACCCATTTTCATCAAGTCCATCTTTTAAGTTGTATAAGTGTCTTCCCGTGTTGGGAATGCGTCGCCCATGACTAATCATCTCCCTACCAACATACATACTCTTTCCCATAACACTAGTCATAAATCTATCATCATGCAAATAAGGCTCCTCATAATCATGAGTAGGGTTCTTTGAAAATATTTATGGCATTCGAGTAGAACACCTTAGTCAGATTTGCATAAAAGGTTTTGCTTAAGCTAAGAAAGTTCATCCATCATTGTTGGGTAAGCTCCTTTATGTATGAAAATCCTAGACTCTTAAGCTAGGATAAACTTTGAGTTTAGAGAAAAATTCAAATACCTCTGTTCTTAAGTTTGATTACTAAAGTTCTTTCTAAATCTGTGATAGCCCCCTAATGAAGATTCACCTCGTTGACACTTAGCTAGTGTCTTGTGTCTTGGTGCCTTGGATGGTGAGTTTTTAGTTCTAGGGTTTTTGAAGGGTTTTTAAGAGAGTTTGGAGTTGGGTTGAGGACGAGTGATAAAAAAATGAACAAGAAAATTGAAAAGTATACTTAAAGAGGCTGAAATAGGTGGCCAATTTTTTGCCTTCCTACTATGAGGTATTGAGACCTTCGACCTTCAAAAAAGGTCTCAATACTTTAATTGGGGCTTTTTGTTGCTTTTAGTTGTTGTGATTCAAGTCTCGGTACAGATATAAAAGTATCAGAATCTTTGACAATTGCCTTTCAAAATCTAAACACACTGAGCGATCAGTATTGAAACCTTGAAGGATGTTGTGACACTAAGTGCTTGTTTTGATACCTTGTCTCCGCAGTTGAACAAAACATGATGTTTTTTATTCTTAAAAGTCATGTGATGGTCCTTAGATGATAACTATGTTATACAGATTTATTTTTAACATATTTTGGGGACTTTATGAGCTAAACCTTTGAGTTTTAGGTTCATATGTGATCATTTTAGTTGTTTTTCTGAGTTAAGTTAGATTACATGTTGAATGGTAAATCAAGTTGTTTTAGTTTAATTTTACTTTACTTTTATTTTTTTTATTTAGTTTAAGAAGAGTTAATGTCAATTTCTCTCGTGGTTTTTTGTGCAAGATATGTGATGAGTAGGGTGAAATTGAGTTATGATAGCATAAGTATGGTGAAGGAGTAACTCACACATGCTGTAGTAATTTAAAGACAACTTGAGCTAAAGAAGTCCAATTGATGTGATTTTAGTTTCATTGGAAAGCTAGAAGAATGGGTTACAACTTTCATGTTTACCACTTCACATAGTTCAGATCAAGTAAAGATGAAAATCACATCCAAAGATGATAGATAGATGCAAAGTACACACAAGGCAGTATGCTGATTGAGGCCGCGGCGTTGAATCACTCAAGGTTGTGGAGATGAAAGGACCACTGCTGTAATGTTGGAAGCTTGTATCCACAGCCCTGGGCTAGATGGGTGCATCATACTAAAGGTTGAAAGTAGGCCGTGGCACTACTAAGGCTTGTTATAGCGTCGCGGTGGCAAAAAGTCATGGCCGTGGCACCACCTCGATTTCCAAAATTAAAACTTGGACAAAAAATTAGAAAGTAGGGAACCTTGCACATATTTAAGAGGCTTTTTGAAAGCATTCAAAAACAGAGACAACAACAACTTTTCTAGGGAATTCGAGCTACGAATCATTCAAGAATTTAAGAGTCATTGAGAAAGATTAACAATCAACCAAGCTTCGACATTAGTTTATTTTTCTCCTTTTGTGTTATTCTTATTTCCTTGTTTTGAATTCAAGACTAAAGTTCTTTGGATAGTGTTTTATTTAGATATTATAAACTAATTTGCTTATCTAGGATTATGGTGGATTTCAACATGTAGTCTAGATACTTGTTTTTCTAATATTTATCATGAATGGGTATTATTTTACTTATTCAAATTTGTTCTTAATGCCTTTAATTGCCTTATCAACAATTAATTGAATTGTGAATCTACTTGAAACTCAACAAAGAGATTTTAGGTTGGACACAGATTTGAATAGTGTATGTTCATGTCACTTAAGTGATCTGATTTGTGATTCAAGTGGACATACGCCAATTGTCATACATAGCCAAATTAAGACACTTTCTCAATGAACTTAACTTAATTGATTCCTATAGACATATAGTGAACTGATTAAGTTAGGTATTTGTGCAAGCATCTCGATGGAGACTTGTCCATAGCTTTGGATTCTAAGTTAGTAAAATCACCTAGGAAAGAAAAATAACAAGAAAAGCTAATATTAGATGAAATGTTGAATGAACCTGTGATCTTAGGTCTTTAATCTACTGATTTTCTCAACATATTTAGTTTTTGTTAGTTAATTTATTGTTTATTTTTTAATTTTGTCTTTGATTAGCTTTTCAATTGTCAATCAACTTAAATAAGATTAATTTGCTATATAATTTTAGTACTTAATGAAACTTTAGAAACAAATCCTTGTGGGAACGATAATCTGGACTTATTATCTATTTTACTTGTTCGATACATATACTTGTTTGTATTAAAATTGACAACATTAGACATTTGTAAACCAAAATATGATCAATTTTAAGTTAAAAACTCATTTGAAAGTCATATTTTGACTTGTACATGTGATAATTTAAAACTATTTAAAGCTTTTTCAATTGTATGACTTTGCAATGTATATATGCATAACATGACATAATATGGCGTGTACAAGAAGCAACATGCATGTTCTTTTATGACATTCAATCTCATGAGCAATAATTTTCAAGTGTGGCATCCACAAAGTCTAACATGCCAACCAATAAGAATTTTAAATACAAGATCATCCATATTTTAATCATGTTCTCACATATTTTTGGCCTTTGAGCCCATTCCATACCTTATAAGAAGAGTCATCGATGGTTTCATCTTGTGCAATACTTCCTTTCTTTCTTGATAGGTGAGTCCTTTTCTCTTCCCAGACTTTGTATCTTATTGCTTTAGTTTGCTTATAAGAAATAATGTCATTTATTCTTTTGTATCCAAGCTTTCTAGGATCCATCTTGTTAGTGCTCACTGTTTTGTTTCCCTTTGGAGCCCTTTCCATCCTCACAATTTTACAATGAGAGATTTAGTCCTTCTAAGAATCCATACACTTTTGATCAGTTTATTTTTACATGCAGTAACTCTCAAGGAGTAGAAGTAAATAGAATGACCAAGTTTATGATAGCAAATGCATACATTGATTGCATCATATTTGTCTCTTTCTTTCACAAAGAAGTTCTTAATGTTAGTTTCATTTTGTGATCCATTATATCCTAGTTTTTCCTTGTTAAATAATGTTTTTTGGCTTTATAACATTTTATTTAGCTTTTGTGAACTCATATGCCACTTTGAGTATGATTCATGCAAGCTCTCATTCTTTTTCTTCAAAGTACATACTTTTTCTTCTAAGCTAGATGTGAGACCTCGACCTCTATAGGCACGCAACTAGGTGTAGACGAGGTAACACGGGCCAAGGGTAATTTCATCATTTCCTTAGTGAGCCCCTAGAAGTAGGCTTTCAAACAACATTAAAGCCTAAGTAGGCCTAAGGCATAAAAGAATGATGAAAATAAAGGTAAAATGACAAATGAAATAAAAATAATGATGATTTCCAAGATAGAGGCAAAATGGTCATTTTTCAACTCGGGTCAAAATTTTTAAGTTTTCGTGAACCCGAGTATTTCTAGACTATTATGGACTTTGTCTCAGTGTCAAAAGAGTAAAAAGATTGCACAAAGGATCGGAGGAAGACAAAGCCAACTTGTTAAAGGCATTTTCGTAATTTAAGTGGAGTTGGATAAGCTTGAGCTATAAATATTATCTTATAGTAGGTTCTTCTCATTTTTTTTCCAGCAACTCTTCTTCTTCTTCTTCCTCCCATCTCACATTTCTTTCACCCTCCTTGGAAGCTTGTTATGAAACCTCCATAACTTTTCTCAAGTTAGCTCTTAATTTCATGCTTTTGTGCACTTTTGCATGAAACCTTTGTGCTCTTTCACTCTCTCACTTTAAAACCCTTGAAAGGTCTTACTTTCATACTTCCTCTCATTAGCTAGGTGTTTTAGAGAGAGAAAAAGGGAGCTTATATAATAGCTTGGAAGAATTTTGAAAAGAAATTTAATTACAACCAACCAAGGTGAGTGAACTTGCATTAAAATGTTTTGGGTTTTGGGCATATGTGGTTGATTAAATTCATTGAAATATTTTATCTGCTTTTCTCTAAAATATGCATGGGAACAAGCTTTTAATGAAACATTTTGCGTTGTGGAAGGTGATTGTGATAAATCCATGTGCCATGTGTTATGTTGATATATATATAAATCTAAATATTTATGGTATGTATTGATAGTAATATTGATTGTAAATATAACCGAGCATGTACGCGATGTGGGGGAGCACATATCGGTGATGACGGGTGTGGGAGTCTGAATGATGATATTGCCTATGCGCGATGTGGGGGATGCACACGGCGGTATTAGTTGTGCACGATGTGGGGGATGCACATGATGACTCCAACTATGTGCGTGATGTGGGGGTTGCAAATGAGCTGGGTGAGGCAGTGGCGGTATTGATGGTTATGTATGTACATATATATATATGCAATAGAAAGTTCATGAATATGGGATATGGTTGTAATGATGTGAAATCTTGCATGTTGAACCTTGGAAATTGTTAAGTATTTTCAAGTTGATTTTGTCATTTACAGCAAAATGGTCTTTTCTTGATGCAATGAAAGTTTTTTCTTGGTGTCCTGTTCCTCATTGCAGCGAGAAACTCTCAGGTTTGGAGGGTTTGCACGAGCCTGGTTCTCGCTGCAGCAAGAAATTTGCTGAAGCCTCTTGCCGTAGCGAGAAACTTTCTGTCTTGCTTGTTACCTTGTTCGGTTGCTGCCCTATTTTCCACTTCTTTAGCACCTTAGTTGATCATGGACTTCCAACATCAAGGAATTAATTAATTAAGTTTGAAATAAGGGGGGGTTTAGTGAGAAACCCTCAGCCAGCTGAGAAACCCTCGGCTAGTTGATAATTTGAGCCAAATTTCGCTACAGTAAAACGTTGCAACGAGAATGCCTTTTCGCTGTAGCGAGGAGCTGTCGTTTCACTTGACTTGCTTGAATGCTATTAAAGTTTTCCCTCTTCAAATCCTTTGTTGTGCATGGATCCTTTATCGTCAAGTGACTAACTCATTAAGGGTTTAATGAGGGGTTTTAATAAGAACTAAACTAAATTGCATTGTTTTTTGAAAATAAGTGCATCATGATTTCTTTAAACTTTCCTTATCGTTTGCTTGTTCCCTTCCTTTGTTCACTCACTGGGTTTATACTTACCATTTTCAACTTCATGTTTTCAGATCAAAAAGCAGCTGGTAACTAGGCCGATGTGTCCTCGTAGATTCGTCTCCTTGGTAGGTATCTCGGCATTCAGTAGCTAAACTTTCGCCCGAGTCTCTCCGCTAAAAGTCTAGTATTCCTTTTATTGTGTATAGACAAACTTGATATAAATTATTAAGATGTATGTTTTAGACAATATATGTATATTTTGATTAGTAATGCCACTATGAATTGGAAATGGTTAGCATTATTTTGAATTAGAATTATGAAATGTGACTTTAGCAACTTTTGATGGAATGATGAACAGGTCATATAAATAGGCTTGCTTAGGCTTAGTGGGCTACGTCCATTAGGCCCATGGGCCAGTCATGGCCCGAAATCGGGTCATGACACTAGATACTTTGTTTTCTAACTCAATTGAATCTTGGTTAGAGAATCATTTTCACTTTTTAGCTTAGGGATTATGTTCTTATGTTTTAATGTCATGCGTTCAAATTCAGCAACTAATTCATCAAATGTGTCTTATAATTCTTCATTTAGTTCATATGAAAATGATGCTGAGATTCAACATCATGCTTAAACATGAAAATAATCAAGAAATAAAAGTATAACGCAATGAAAAATAAAATTAAGGGAAATATTAGAAACCCTCAAGATCAATATTTGTGTTTTTCATGCAATTTTTAGATTAATTATGAACACTCATAGGTTAAAGTATTACGTACCTTGCTCTGGATATCATTATCAACAGCTAATTAAGTCCAAAAATGCTTGTGATGAAGCAAGTATCCTAAAATGAGAATAACACAGTTTGAAATCCTATAGTCAAAATCTTTACTTCTTCACCATTAAGATTTGTCAAATTTTTAGCTACCCAAGTGTTTGGCTTCTAACAGTAATCCACACAATGATTGAATAAAACCTTCTCAAAGGTAGGATTTTACTTGAACTAGCAAGTTTTGTTTTTGAAACAAAAAAACCAAAAATTCTTACCAAATTTTATTTCTATTAGACAAAGAAAACTATTTTTCTTTTCTTATTTTTATGGAACAACTAAGAAGTGGCTTAAGGCTTAGAGTTTTAGTTAAATAACATAACATATTCATATAGTTGAACTAAGTTGTAACCCTAGATGCAACATATGTATTTTTATTCAATTAAGTCCTTGTGATCTTAATTAATTTTCTCACTTTATTTTGGTCTATTTCAATTAAATCCAACTTAATTGATTATCCTTATATAATCTCAATCATGTCACTTAATGTGTGTCACCGATTAGGCTTCTAACATGTTGGCAATAATCAAATATCAATTTAATAATTGATTTATATTTATAGATCATGAGTGGTATCTAGAAACACATTCTGATCACCCAAATTTTAGAGAGTCAATTAAAGAATTTGACAAAGCTTTTCAGTGTAATACGATCCTTTCATCAAATATCTCGGATAGGTCATAAAGCATGGCTTAATGTCTACTTATGATATTCCATATTATTTTCATAATTCATAACTAACCTTATGAATTTATGAAACTAACTTTCCTCAAATTCATCATGCTTTGACCAAAGACTTTATACAAGTTAATCTAGATTTAAGAACAAGTGAGATACATCCCCTCATATCACTTAGAGTGATGAATCCTCTCTTGAGCACTCATCCACCTTTGTATGCTTCATGGCATACCCAAAAACACTCTATTTAGGCATCTGGTCGTCTCCAAACCTGTAATGGTGAAATCAAAATATGTCATTCCGCATACAAGATGAACTAGTGTCTTAAGTTTGAGGAATAGTTGCACGACTATCACATGAGAACATATTCCATAGACACTTGAGTGAAATACCAAATGAAGTTCTCATAGCGAGTCATGTTCAGTAAACTTGTTCTTTAACAAGCACTAACATGTTATCCTCAAGTATCCCATATATTTCAGTTTATGAGATCAATTGCTTACTTTCACGTAAGGAGGCTTAACATGTACTAGTTTTTCAACATTGTCAATGCCCTATCTTGACAATACAATGACCAAGAACAAGTTTAGGATCATGGCTTTGATGCATAGTGATCTCATAATTGTAATAACCTTACAATTCTCTTGCAAGGCTTTTATGTTCCATGAGCTTCATCCAATTAGTTCTTGTAACTCCTTGTTATTGCACCAACATGAAGGAAAACCTCTATCACATATAGTTATGTGATTAAGCATGCATTAAATGACAATATAGCCCCTGACCAATCCAATTGGCTATAGGGCATATACCAATAAATAAAGCATATGAGTTAAAGCGTACCATGTGCTCTTCTAGAGCCATGAAGCATAAGATGGCAACTTCCTCATCTTTTTCACTTTATGATTCATTGTTATCACTCTATATGGTCATCATTGCTCTCCTTTTAGATTTCTTAAAGTGGGCCTTGTTGACACTTAAGCATTCATACTAAGTGTGATCCATCTTCCTACACTCATAACAAATAATATGGTCCTTTCCATGATCATTCTGGTATTCTTCTCTTTTTGTACCTTTCCTAAAGTTTTCTCTTAAGTGGTATTCTATCTCTATCACCTTGTTTGTTTTCTTCACTTTTTAAGGTTGCTTTAAAAGCAATATCCTTTGCATTTTGTTTCTCTTTCACTTTCAATTTTTTCTTCTCTTTCACTCCCATGTTTAAGGGGTAACTCATATGTGAGAAGTGATTCTACAAGCTCATCTAATCTAAAGGTATATAAATTCTTAACTTCCTCTATTACTGTTATCTTAAGTCTCCACTATTTAAGTAAGTGATAACTCTATGATATAGAGTTGTTTAGACTTAATTTTGATAATAATTTATCTTAATTATTGTAGTAATGCATTGAAATTAATTAGATTTTATTATTTATTTTAATTTAGTTAATTAGACAAGTCAATTTAATCTTAGTTAATTTTATTCATAAATTGGTGCTAATGTGCCTAGGATATGTTATTATTGATTAATTTGCTGATTTTGTAGGTGTGCAATTAAAAGGGTGAAAAGTTATCAAGTTAAGTGCTCATGCGATGCAGACCTTCACTGCACATGTCTCGACATTTTGACCATAACTTTCTGTACAAAACTCCAAATTATTCTTTAATCATTGGAAAGCTAAGAGAAAAAGCTAGAACTTTCATATTTACCACTTTACCTAATCCGGCTTAGAAAGTGGTCAAAAACCTTGTGGAAGTTGAAGTATTGCAACAGTCCTAGAGAGATCATTATTTTTGCAAATTAAATAGTCAAGGTTGCAGTCTTGGTGGAGGTAGGCCATGGCTAACGGAGTCTAATATGAAAATCCTAGTTAAAATTGACTTCATTCTTCACCCAATTTGGCAAAACTTCAAAGCCTTATTAAAGCAGCCTTTTAGAAGACTTTTAGAGACACAAAACATAAGATTTACAGCTTAGATTCAGCCATAAAAAATCATTGAAAAAGGACTCATTGGAGCTAAGAAGAAATTGAAGTATTCAAAATCTCCATATATATTTGATAAACAAGTAGATCATGTTTACTTTTCTTAATAAAAAGTGTGTTATCTATACTCTCCATAGAAAATCTTTTTTTAATAAAAAATTTTGAAAGTCTTTCATACCAAGCTTTAGGAGCTTGTTTCAATTCATATAGTGGTTTATGAAATTTATAAACATGATTAATCTTTTCAAAGTCTTCAAAACCAAGGGGCTATTCCACATATACCTCTTCTTGAATAAAACCATTTAGAAATGCAATTTTAACGTCCATTTGGAATAATTTGAAATTCATATAACATACATATGCAAGCAAGAGTCTAATTGCTTTTAATCTAGCTATGAGAGTAAAAGTTTGATCATAATCAATTCCTTCCTCTTGATTGTAGCCTTGAGCCACTAACCTTGCCTTGTTCCTGACCACATTATCCAACACATCCATTTTCTTTCTAAATACCCACTTGGTACCAATGATAGGATGGTTTGTTAGCCTTGGATATAAGGTCCAAACTTTTTTCCTTTCAAATTAGCCAAATTCTTCTTGCATGGCCATCATCCAACTTTCTTCCTTTTTAGTTTCCTCAAAATTCTTGGGGTTCCACTTGTGATATGTAGGCCACAAACTCACAAGTTTCTTTTAGTCTTCTTCTGGTTTTGACACTTTTCAAGGGATCTCCAATTGTTTACTCTTGATGATCTTACAAATTTCCAACTTTTAGGAAGATCATTGTCTTGTTTTTCAATTCTTTGCAAGTCTTTCAATGATGGCTTTCTTAATTCCTCCTTAATATCATCTGCATCATCATCATCCATTACCTTTCTTTGTGCAACATTAGTCTCATTATAAACAACATGAATAGATTCTTCTATAACTAATGTTCTTTTGTTAAACAATTTATAAGCTTTAGAATTAATTGCATAACCTAAGAAAATAGCTTCACCACTCTTAACATCAAACTTTCCCAAGGTGTGTTTTCCATTGTTTAAAACAAAGAACGTGCATCCAAAATTCCTTACATGTGAAATGCTTGGAATTCTTCGTTTGTAAAGTTCATAAGGGGTTATTGAAGTCATAGGCTTAATGGTAATGCTATTTAAAAAGAACGAGGCTATGTTTACAACTTCAGTCAAAAGTATTTTTAAAAATTGTTTTCTCAAAGCATTGTTCTTGTCATTTCCTTTTATGTCTTATCTTTCTTTACAACTCCATTTTGTTATGGGGTTTTAGGGGTTGAAAAATTGTGATCAAACCATTTTCATTACAGAATATTTCAAAACCACAATTTTCAATTGCACCACCATGGTCACTTCTAATGTTAACAATGGAAACCCTTTCTCATTTTGCACTTTCTTACAATGTTTAATAAAAGCATGCAATGCATCATTTTTGTGAGCAAGGAAACACAACCAAGTATACCTAGAGTAACCATCAACAATAATAAAACCATATGACCTGCCTTCGTGCTAATAACATCAATAGGTCTAAACAGGTCAATGTTCAATAGTTCAAATAGTCTATAAGTTGAAATCACTTTCTTTGAGTTAAAAGAATTTTTTACTTTTTTTCCAAATTGACATGCATCACAAACTTTATAATTTTAAAAAGAAATCTTTGAAAGTTTAATAACCAAATTTTTTCTTAAAATCTTTGAAAGTGTGTGCATGCTAGCATGTCTTAGTTTTTTATGTCATAATCATCACACACATCATTGGCCACAAGATAAGACTCATTTTGAATATTAATTTCATTAAGAAAAATCACCTAAACATTTTCAAATCTTATGCCAATAAATGCAATTTTGTTACTATCAATGTCAATCACATGGCATACATGAAAATCAAAGCAAATTCTAAATCCTCTATCACAAAGTTAATTAATGCTTAAGAAGTTATGCTTTAGACTTTCAACAAATAAAACATGCTTGATTCAAGTTTCCAAAGTGTTACTAATGGTTCCAATTCCTTAGCTGATACCTTTGGAGTTGTAACCAAAAGAGACACTACCACTTTTCTTTCTATCAAGCTTGACAAACAAATTTTCATTTCTAGTCATGTGCCTTAAGTAGCCACTATCCAAGTACCAAGGTTGCTTCTCCTTTGATTGAGCTTTCAAACATTGTTCTTTTTGCTCTTGCTGAACCTATAAAAAAATTTTTCATTTCTTTTTCAAAGGTACCCAAACTTTAATGGATTCTTGAGGGTTAGAAGCACATGAGAACTTTTAGGCACTTAAGCCAATTTAGTCTTGAGAAGGTTACTTCCTTTATGATTCCAATCATAAAAGATGCGACCCTTTTTGCCACAAAAATGATAATAAGATAAAGATGCATCCTTTTTCCTTCTAAAATTGGCCTTTCTCTTTGGTTCTTTTTCCTTTCCAATTTCAATTTTGAACTCTCTTTCGTTGAAGTTTTAAGAGCAACATTTTCATCCAATGCCTTTTGCAAGGCTTCATTTTTGCTATCAAATTCCAACTTCAAGAATTCAAAATCAGTTTTGGGTTGCTTTAATTTAGCTTGCAAAATATTTCTTTGATCAAAAATATATTTGAAATAAAATGAAACCTTTTCCAAATCATTTTCTTAAGACAGAGCTTCCTTCTTCAAAATTTTTTGCTTTAAAGCAAGTTTCTCAAATTCAACGTATAATCCTTCATACTCATTTTGAAGCTCATCATAAGGAAGATTAAACCACTCAAAAATTACCTCATTTTCTTCTTCTTTTACCATTAAACAAAATTTGGCTTTAGCTTCCCTCTTCTCTTCTTCTTCTTCTTCTTCTTCTCTAACTCATGGTAAGGAAGTGAGCCATAAATTTCATCAAGCATTATGTCATTAAGATTTTTGCCTTCTCTAATTGTTGTTACCTTTGGCTTCTAACTCTTTGGTAAGCTTCTAAGCAACTTTTTTACCACTTCATGTTCAGGAATTTCTTTGCTAAGTTACTTGAGCTTGTTGACAATGTTGGTGAATCGATCATATATGGTTGTGATGTCTTCACCTAGTTCCATCTTGAACATCTCGTAGTTATGAGTGAGACGATCTTGGACTCCTTAACTTGTGAAATCCCTTAATGAATGATCTTTAACTTATCTAAAATTTCTTTAGCTATTGTACAAGTAGAAATTTTGTTGAACTCAGCAAATTTGATGCATAATGGAGAATGTTTATGGCTTTGAATTTTATTTGCACTGTTATTTAAACTTTAGTTCACTTATCTTAGTTTTTGGAGTTTTCTCACTAGTTACAAGATCAGTTTTCGAAAGAACATAAGGACCTTTAGTGATGACATCCCATATTTTATAATCAACAGCTTTTATGAAAATAAAGACCTATAACTCCAAAATTGGTAGCTTGTTCCATCAAATAGAGAAGGTCTATTTGTGGATCAACCCTCAACAACAATAAAACTTTGGTTAGCCATTGGATCAACACCTTAGGATGTTAAGCCTAAATTTCAAAGGTTAGGCTCTAATACCACTTGTTGGTCCCAAAAAGAGTGCTAAATGGGGTGAATAGCACTTTAAAAATATTTTAAAGATAAATTCATAATTTTGAAAACTGTTTGGAAGATTTAGGATGGATAGTTGAGAACTTGTGAAGGTTAGTAAACATTAAGTAAAGAAAGGTTAAAAGAAGTGGAAAAAATAAAATATTTATAGTGGTTCGATCCAACTGACTTACATCCACTACCTTGATCTTCCCAATCAAGGATTTGTAAACCAAATTCACTAAAACTAGTGGAATTAACAGCTTCCACCAAGCTTTTACAAGGTGAGCTTATAACCCAAGCTTAAACCCTTTTACAACAAGTCCTAAGCTTACCCTAGCTTAGACCACCCTTTTAAGTGTCTTGCACACTCTAAGTAAATAAGAAATAGAAGATAAAATAAGGTATAAATGATCACCTAACTGATCTAAGTTGTACAAGTTTCAACTCAAACGCTTTCACAAAGATAGGAGTGGAATAGTAGTATAAATGAGAAGGTTTTTGCTCTTCTAAGCTCTTTTAAACTCTTAAAACTTCTCTATATGATTTTTGATTGTTGGAAAGGTTTTAAATACTTGAAAAATCACTTATGGTAGTTGGAGATAGAAACTAACCGTTACAAATAGTTTTTGCCTGTTATCTTGTCTTTTTGTGCTTAAACTCAAATGTGCAGATAATGTTTCATTAATCAATTAAAGACACGCTCTAACTGATTAATCTTTCTCTAATTTGCAAATTACTTCTCTGTGTCAACCAGTTAATGATGCTATTAACTGATTAATAACCTTATGTTTTCAAGCACATTTAAACACTGTTTTTCATCGATCATTCTTCAACTGATTAGAGCTCTAACTAGCTGATTGAGGCTTTTCTCCTTTCTTCATTAATTGATTAAAATGGGCTCTAACCAATTAAGAATTCTTCAACTTTGAATCTCTTGGTTTGGAGCCTTTGGACAATCATCAACATTTTGAATTTGGATTTGGCTTTTTTTGATACTTCAGGCTTGACTTTTAACTAATTAACTCCTTTGATTAACTGATTCAAAAGCCTATATTTATTACCTAGTATATTCTTAATCAATTATGACTTGTGCTAACTAATTAAGGCTTTTCTTCTTTCCTTTGATGTAGCGCCTTGAATAATCTTAATTAATTAAGGCTCTATGTTAATCAGTTAACATTTTTTTACTTTCACTTAGTCCTTGGTTATTTTGTTCCTTTAACTGATTAACCATTCCGGTAAAATGGTAGGCTTCTTAACTTGCTTTCAAGCAATATTTGTATTAATGGATTTAAAATTAGTCCTGCACACTTAAGTGAAGTGGTTCGACATCAAAGAAGGAGGAATGTTTTGTTATCATCAAAAACATATGAAGTCAACATAACAATTCTAAGTAGTCTACCTGTCAAGGGTAACTTATAACCTTTACAGGGATTACAAAGAGTATGAAGTTTACACTTAAGAATGCCTCTAAATAGGCTCAATACAATCAATAAATACAAGAAAGGATAAAGGCTCAGCGAAGGAGCAGCTTAATCAATCAAATATGATGAACACTTGGCTTGAAAAGTGAGAAAGAAGGGATTTTCTATTTAAAGCTTTATTCTTTCTTAGAATTTCTTCTTTAGGTGTTCTCCCACTTCAAAAATGAGTTTCAACCTTCTATTTATATGTAGGAGCCTTGTTATAGCAGTTTGAAGGATTGATTTCAAAATTCTAGCCATTAAGTTTATGCTTTTGCATCTTGTTTGATATAAGGTCTTGATACTTGCGATATGAGTCTCGATACTTTTACTTGCAAAATTAACTGATGTCTCAATACTCTAGATGCCTATCTTGATACTTGTTCTTCCCTTACAGCTCCCATACTAAGCCTTCTCTCGATACATTTTTGGCTTAGTCTTGATACATAATAGCTTGCTCTTTGGAAACTCATATCTAGAGATTTGGTCTCGATACTTAACAAGGTGGTCTTGATGCTTGTGAACTTGACCTCTTGAAATCTTAGGCTCTGAGAACAAGGTTTCGATATTGTCTTAATGTGTCTCAGTACTAGGACACTTCCTCTTTGGAATTGATGTATGAAGGTGAAGTATCAATACATGAAAGCTTGAGTCCCAATATATTTAAACTTCTTCTCTAGAATTTGAAGTTGAAAACAAGATCTCGATACTTTGAACTTGTGTCTTGATACACTGGTATGTGCTCTTAGGAATTTTACTCGTATAAGAAGAATTTTCGATACTTGGCATACAAATCTTGATACTTCAATACATACCTTTTGGAATTTTGTCTCTCAATGAATGCAATCTCGATACCCACCAAAGATGTCTTGATGCACCTTTTTCCTTAGGCTATTTCCGAAGGTATTCAAAGGATATAGTCTTGATGCCTTCACACAAGGTCTCAATACTTCAAATTAGCTTAAGCCATTTTCAAAGTATTTGAACTTAAATACTTAGCCTATTTTTCAATGAAATGCATAGGGATTTTTATAAAGTTTTAATGCACTTATAAGCTTATATTTTGAACATTAGGTTTTATCATATTAAAACAATGATCAATCATAAAGCTAAAACTGACTTTTAATATAACTATTACAGATGGAACCAATATCGTCAATGTGTTTCGTCGGCATTTTCTTGACATTACATTTAGCCATCATCGACTAAATATCCATCAGTATTTACAGATTCATTTCATCAATATAAACCCTAAACCCTTAACGTTTTATATAGCTATTACCTATGAAATTTTTATTGGTATATCTCACAGTGTTTTGTACACTGATCAATTGATAACTCCATGATATAGAGTTATTTTATCACATTTTAATCATTAAAATGGGCTAATTTCTTGATTATATTTAGGAATTAGATATTTATAGTCATGTATCTTATTTTAGTAAATCATGTTGGGCCCGATTTAATTTAAGTTATTTTGAGTTATTTTATGATATTTGCCTTAAGTTTAATTCTTATTTAAGTTAGTTTATTGTTTTTGTAGGTTTTCACTTGAAAAGGATTGAATTGATGAATAAATTGAATAAAAGGTCCATACTTCTTTTGCACATGTTTTAGAATTTTGAGCATAACTTTCACTATAAAAGTCCAATTATTATGAGTATTTTAAGCCATTGGAAAGGTAAGAGACAAAGCTACAATTTTCATGTCTACTACTTTACCCAATTCAGCTTAGAAGAATTAGAACATCGGGTTACAAGTCAAAGCAATGCAGTAGAGCAAATGTGGCAAGATAGAATGTTGGGTGCTATGGCCATGGATCAATGGGCACAACGATGCAATGAAGAAGAGGAGACCATGGGTCAAGGCAGAGAGATCAGCACCACAGCACTAAGGGAGTGGTGTCGCGGCATCAACACGGTATCTCAAGTTTTGCAATTTTTGAACTTCTGTTTCAACAAGGATTTTGAGCCTTATTTAAAGACTCTTTAAGAGCACTTGAGAACAACAATTAAGCTAGGTTTTCTCTGAAGAAAAAGAGCCATAAGCAAGCAAGAATGCAAAGGAGAAACTCTTGAAGTTTGAAGATTGAAGTTTGACGAATCCGAGTTTTATTTTCTTCTTTAGTTCTTTTTATACTTTCTTTGTTTTGTGTTGATAGTTAAACTTTTTTGAATGATGTTTTTAGTAGTTATCAGGAGCTAATTTTCTTATCTAGAATTGCAATTGAACTCAATATGTTGTTTGAATTTTTAAGACTCTTTTTTCCTTATGATTGATAGTGTTAAAAGTTGTTTATTTCAATCCCGTGCTTAATGTGTCGATTGCTTGATCACCAATTACATTGATAGGGTACCCTAAGCAGAATTGAGAGAAGGAGTTTAGTGAAGTCTTGGATGAAATAATATATGTTCAATATCAATTTCCTGAGATGATTGATTTAATTCGCATGTGAGGTAGACATACACTTACATGTCATATGTAGCAAATATTAGAATTTAAGCTTAATGAGTCTTTCTTAATTGCAATTTGCATACACATATAGTGAATTGGTTAAGAGGGATATTTTATAAGAACTCGTTGGAGACTTATAAATACATTAGAATTCTAGGTTAGCAACTCAACTGTCTAATAAGTAAAGAGATAGGAGAAGAGATTCAGATGAAGTGTTGAGAGGATATTGTCATTCTAGGTTCTATTTGATTGATCAATTCTATTTAAATTGCAATTCTTGTTCTCGGTTTTAGTTTATTTAATTTTTAGTAACATTAAAAATTGGTTGTTTGTATAAAAATAAGTTGTGTCAATTTTAGTACTTAGCAAAAGGTTTTGTTGCAATTCTCTATGGGAACGATACTCTACTCTTCATTATATTACTTGTTAACGATACATGCACTTGTGTGGTAAATCCAACAAACACCAATTAACTCCATCGATAGTCTTTGCACCAATTAGTTTTATTATGTGCCAAATAAATACCAATCAAACACTGAAAGAACCGTTTGTGTCAGTGAATTCTATTGGTATTCTGTTGGTGTTCTGTCAAAAAATTGCACAACTGCTCTTTATTGGCAATCCATTATTATTGGCTAACAGAATTTTACAAACAGAGTCATTGCCATTAGTAATAGTTTATTTTCTTGTAGTGTAATATATAAGATGTGTTCTTGACCAAAGGAAAAGTGTGAGACCCTGTCAAGCTCGATTAAAAGACGATATTGTATCGAGTGGCACAACTAAGTTAAATCGAGCCTTGAACTAGTTCAAATAGAAATTCTAAGAGGAATTTGAAAATTTTAAAACCAACAGAATGGCTTAGAATAGTGATTTGGAGCTCAAGGTCCAGTTTGGAGTCCATCAGAAAATTGACCGATTAGGGACAAAACGGTCATTTTACCATTTGATGATAAAATGGAGATTTTTAGCCAAGATTTGATCACATTTGACCAAGAATAATTAAATGAAATATAATTATGATTATTGGAGTATAAAATGATGTTTAGCAGTGAAAAATTTTGATTCTCGGTATTTATAGAGCACAAGGGCAAAATGGTAATCTTACCACTAGAGGACTAAACGGAAATTTTTTTTAAGTAATTTTTACCCCATTTGGTTAATATTGATCAATATTAGTGTTATTTTAGGTTGAAAAGTAGAAACAATGAGATTCCGGTACATTTCGGAGTATAGGGGCAAAATCCTAATTTTTTCGTCTCGGGGGCAAATCGGTAAATTTTTCACCCCAGCACTTGTCAAGACCAAGGGATTTTAATTGGGGTAGGATTGGATAAATACCAGAATATTTGTGGTGGAAAATTAAGAAGAAAAAGTCAAAAAGTTAAAAATTGGGCAAATAAGCATGTGACACATGGCATGCTTGATTATTTTATTATTTTCTATAGAAATCAGCCCATTAAATCCCCAATTCCCTCACCATATTCGGCCTAGACATTCAGCAACAAGAAAAAAGGAAGAACAAAAGGAAAAACAAGAAAACCTAGGTGGAAATTCAAAGAAAAAGTGAAGAAATCAAGGAAACAAGCTAGGTAAGTTAAAATTTCTTTAATTCTCCTTGATACCTAGCTTAACCATGCTTTTGTTCTTGATTTCCATGGTTGAATATTGAGTTATCATGATGAATTCAATTCTGAAAAATGGGTATGGAAGAGGAATTGTTGTTGGAATAATTTGATTTTAGACTATGTTAGTGTTTAGGGATAGTTAAGCATGGTTATGAACAAAAACACAAAAGAAATATTCAATTTCTCTAGGGTTCCTTATTGGCCGAACCATGAGGGCTGAATATCAATGGGGGATTGTTTTTATTTCTAGGAAAATGGCATGGAAAATGATGAATTAAGGTGAAACGGTTATGTAGAAAAAAAAATTCGATGCTAGTGCACCAAATGACCAAATTTTTCTATAAGGAATTGTGAGGGTTCTAAGGCTGAATTTGGCTTTATTTAAATGTATGTGGTAAATTAAGGTATTAGAGGAGAAATGAATTAATTTGGAGGTTATTTGGACGCAATCGCCGATTAATCGGGTGATCGGTCGAATTTAATTGATACCGTGATTAAGCGGTAATCGGGTATATTTGTGCATTTACATATCAAGCATTAGTAGTTTAAATTAATTTATATCAATTTAGGGGCAATATAGTAAATTCCTCAACTTTGTTATTTGTCAAGGTGGTGAGACATCCGGAAAACCCAAAGGAATTGCGCCTGAGGACTATTAGTCAGAGTTCACCCGAAATCAGGATTTTTCGACACCTGTGAGTGGACTGCCTATCAAAATTGTTTTGGGAATATGACTGTTTTGAACAAAGTGTTTGAATGATTTTATGCAATTTTTCATGAAAATGAATGCCTTGGGAACAAGCTTTTGAGAAAAGGTTTATGTTATG
Source organism: Theobroma cacao (assembly GCF_053813885.1). Classification (NCBI taxonomy): domain Eukaryota; kingdom Viridiplantae; phylum Streptophyta; class Magnoliopsida; order Malvales; family Malvaceae; genus Theobroma; species Theobroma cacao. Next base: position 37,678,275 of record NC_142640.1, read on the forward strand.
AAATGTGGTTATTATGGATTTCTATGTGGCTGCATTATGTTGATATACATATATGCTTGAATATAATGTTGTGTAATTATGTTGACTCGGCTATGTGCGAGTAGGGAGTGTGCATAAGCCGAGGATGACCCGGTTATGTGCGAGTAGGGAGTGCGCATAATCCGGTGATGACCCAGCCATGTGCGAGTAGGGAGTGCGCATGAGCTGGTGATGATGATGATGAGCTGGTGATGATGATGATGGGTTGGTGAGATGATGATGATGGGTATATACGTATATATATATATACATATGTAAATGTGTGTGATATAGCAAATTGATGGACAATGATTTATGGTTGTAATGTACGTAAAATTTGACACATTATACTTTGAGAATTTTCATGAATGTTAGGTTGATTTTATTAGTTTAGCAGGATGGCTTTTGTTGAGTGAGGAAAAATGTTTCTCTTGTTGCTTTGTTTTCACTGCATCGAAATTCATGCTCGCTGTAGCGAAAAACTCTGGGGTTTGGAGGGGTTTTAAATAGGAATGAACTAAATTGCATTGTTTGAAACAAGTGCATCATGATTTTAAATATTTCCTAATTGTTGCTTGTTCCCTTCCTTGTTCACTCACTGGGTTTATACTCACCATTTTCAAATTCATGTTTTCAGATCACGAGGTAGCCGATAATTAGGACGAGGTGTCCTTGTAGATCTGTGTACATCTTCTGGTAGGTGTCTCGGCATTCGGTAGCTGTATATCCATCCGAGTCACTCCGCTGGAGGTCGAGTATTATTTTGTTATGTATAGATGAACTTAAATGTAAATTTTAAAAGAGTAATGCCAGTACGAGTTGGCAATGTATATCACTATTTTGACTCAAAGTCATGAAATAGGACTTAGTGATAATAAATAGAATCATAAGTAAGATAAATAATAGGCTTGCTTGGGTTTAGTGGATTACGTCCATTGGATCCATGCGCCGGTCATGACCCGGAATTTGGGTCGTGACAAAAAGGTATAAAAGAAATGATACAAGAGAGCAAGGTAAGAAGGAAAATGTCATAACTCAATTTCCCAGGTCATGACCGGCGCATGAGCTCAATGAGCATAGTTCACTAAACCCAAGCAAGCCTATCCATTTACCTTTGCTTAACAAATTTATCATATCATGCATACACACACACCTTTTCTCGAGTGAGAACATAGCCAAAACATAATGGCATTATCAATAATAATATACATGCACTATACCAGTCATGTATTTAACAATTTACATTGCATACACATATTCACATTGTTAGATTGTATTCACAATACAAAAAGACCCATGACTTCCAGCGGAGACATTTCAATAAAAGGGATTACTACCGAATGCCAGACACAGACCCAGGAGATGCACTACGAGAACTCCTCGATCTAGGGTCCAACAGTCACCTGATCTGAAAACATGAATTTTTATAAAATGTGAGTACAATACTCAGTGAGTGAACAATAAGGGAACAAGCATACCATAAGGAATGTTTATCGAAATCATGATGCATTCATTTTCTCAAAACCATGCAATTGTTTTAGCTCCTTTAAACCCCTCATGTAAACCCCACATGAGTAAATCACTTTACAAAAATCCATGCTCAACTATGGTACCAAAGAAATGGGAAATATGGCAAAAACCCACAAGTTAGCAAAATGGACAGAAAGTTTCTCGCTGTAGCGAACTTCATTCTCGCTGCAACGAGAACCAGAACATCAAGGAAAAAGTCTCTTTTTTCCCTTAAAACAAGTCATCCTGCTAAAATAACAATAGCAACATCTAACACATGTAAACTTCCAAATTTCAACAAAACAAATGCTTACATATTTGCATTTACAACCATATACCCATCATCAACATGCACACCATTCCATCATCATCATCTCATATGCAACGGCTTATGCGCAGATAGCCGGGTTAGCAACGGCTTATGTGCACTCCCACTCACACATAGTCGGGTCAGCAACGGTTTATGTGCACTCCTACTCGCACATAGCTGGGTCCAAATCAACATGCAAAGAAGCATTCAATGCATATCATGCATTTTATAATATTGTGATAACACATAAACCATTGTATAGCACATTTTCACAATATAAAATCAGTTTACTAAAAGCTTGTTCCCAAGGTACATTTTCCTAAGACAAGTTGGATAGAATCTTTCATATTCCCCAAAACAAGTTTGAAATGCAAATCCACTCACTGGTATTAGGAGTAGAAATACTCCTATTTTCAATTCGCGGGTACGTCCTTTACCCGTATCCAATGGCTCACCACCTAGCCATAATCCATGACACATATTCCAGTTAAATTGTGTTTAACAGTCATAAGCTATTTCAAGCTCGATATATATATGATATGAAATGAAAAATGCACGGGTAGCCATCTAGACCCGGTATTAGCCTAAGTCGATTTTTCATCCGATAAATTGGCCAATGCGTCCAATTTCACTCCAAATTAATCCATTTCTCCTCTAATACCTTAATTTACCACATACCATTTAAATAAAGCCAAATTCAGCATTAGAACCCTCACAGTTCCTAATAGAAAAATTTGGTCATTTGGTGCACTAGCACCGAAAATTTTTCTACATAACCGTTTCACCTTAATTCATCATTTTCCAAGCCATTTTCCTTGAAATAAAAACAATCCCCCATTGATATTCAGCCCTCATGGTTCGACCAACAAGGAACCCTAGAGAAATTGAATATTTCTTTAGTGTTTTTGTTCATAACCATGCTTAACTATCCCTAAACACTAACACAGTCTAAAATCAAATTATTCCAACAACAATTCCTCTTCCATACCCATTTTTCAGAATTGAATTCATCATGATAACTCAATATTCAACCATGGAAATCAAGAAAAAAAGCATGGGTAAGCTAGGTGTCAAGGAGAATTAAAGAAATTCTAACTTACCTAGCTTGTTTCCTTGATTTCTTCACTTTTTCTTTGAATTTCCACCTAGGTTTTCTTGTTTTTCCCTTTGTTCTTCCTTTGTTCTTGTTGCTGGTTGCCTAGGTAGAATATGGTGAGAGAATTGGGGATTTAATGGGCTGATTTCTATAGAAAATAATAAAATAATCAAGCATGCCACGTGTCACATGCTTATTGGCCTAATTTTTTAACTTTTTGACTTTTTCTTCTTAATTTTCCACCACAAATATTCTGGTACTTATCCAATCCTACCACAATTAAAATCCCTTGGTCTTGGCAAGTGCTGGGACAAAAAATTTGCCAATTTACCCCAGAGTGAAAAAATTACGATTTTGCCCTTATATTCCGAAATGTACCAGAATCACATTATTTCTACTTTTCAACCCCAAATAACTCTAATATTGATCAATATTAACCAAATGGGGCAAAAAAATCATTTTATAAAGATTCCCGTTTAGTCCTCTAGTGGTAAAATTACCATTTTGCCCTTGTACTCCAAAAATACCGAGAATCATAATTTTTCATTGCTAAACATCATTTGATACTCCAATAATCCTAATTATATTTCATATAATTATTCTTGGTCAAATGTGATCAAATCTTGGCTAGAAATCTCCATTTAATCATCAAATGGTAAAATGACCGTTTTATCCGTAATCGGTCAATTTTCCTGATGGACTCCAAACTGGACCTTGAACTCCGAATCACTATTCTAAGCCATTATGTGGGTTTCAAAATTTTCAATTTCCTCTTAGAATTTCTATTTAAACTAGTTTAAGACTCGATTTAACTTAGTTGTACCACTCGGTACAATACCGTCTTTTAATCGAGCTTGACAGAGTCTCACAGAAAAGTTAAGAAGAAGCAACACTTGTACTTTAGAAAAATGTTAAGAGTAAAACCTCTTAACTATCTCTGTATCTAAGCCACTGAACCAAACTCTCCAAGACATCAGAAGGTAAAAGTAACCAATGAACCTTACCACTTGTTCCAGGTTACTATCATCGCCATTTACGTAAAATAGTTGTTCCACTCATTCTAGTTTTTTTTTTTTGTTATCTGTATAAGATTATACTTGTTGTAAAACAATGCTCAAAGCAATCATAAATTATTAATCAAAATCAAGTATCTACATTTTCCCCCAGCGTAAGAATTTTTTCTTGAGAAATTCTTATGCAATGATTTAAGGGAAAGTTATATTTTGTGCTGTAACACCTAATGTGTGATAGTGTGCTGGCATGGTATAAACGCCTTAAGCAATAGTAAGCTAACGTCTTGTGTAATGTATCATGCCAATTTCTTGTGTAATAATTGATTCATTGCATAACAATATATTTTTTATGCATAAGATAAAATAAGATTGTCAAGGCAAAAGTTAATTAATTTTAAAAGGAAAGTGAATATTTTTCATAAAAAACTTGATTCTCTACGTCCTATAAATACAAAGCTGTTATTAAAATTTGCTTTTCATTCAAATTAAAAATAGTATTCAAAGTAAGGCAAAATTCAAAGCAAAGTTGTGCTTTTATTTTTGTTATTCATAATAACGTAAAATTCAAAGCAAAGCAATGATTTTCTTTTGTGAATCTTTTTGAGCAAGTAAGTTTTTCTTCTTCTTCTTTTTCCATTTTTCATTCAATAAGAACAAAAAAATAATTTGAAATTATTTTCTTTTGATCCAAAATTAGTAGGACCTAAACCTTTTTGTTTTAAATTTCTCACTTGTTGCCCCCTACATGAAAATATTTTATTGAAAGAAGAAAACAATTTTCCTACATAGGATGAAATTTTCTCATTGAAAGATAAATTTTTGTATGCTCAAATTGATTTTTTTTATATGCAGCCCCTTTCTTTTTTTTATGAGTCCCTTGCACAATCACTTACACGTGACACTTGTTGCATGTAAAAATGATTTTATGGACATAAGATGGATGTATGGGTTCATCACAACCATGAATTTTAGTCTTATAAACAACTAAGCACATTTTCCATTACACCCAAAATCCTATGCACTTCCCACTGTAGTTTGGAAGAATGAGCTCACAAATAGTGAATTTTGTGTATGGGTTCATAGTTCTCAATTGCCTTCTATGATCAAGAGTGGTAGTCCAGTGGAGATATAGATTCACTCTTTTTTAAGTGTATTCACTTTATAGAGTGGTGTGCCAAATTAGGTGTGACTAGTCAGCTTTGCTTGATCCTTTTTCACCTATCAAATTTTTTTCTTGTATTTCTTCATTTCTCATGACAAGACTTCAACTCCATTTAGATAAGCTTAAGAGCTCTATTGTCTCAACTTTTTATTGAGTTGGTATTCATACTTTTGAATGGTTTACTTATTGGAGATAGTGAGCTAAAGGATACAGATCTTTTGTTGTGCCACTAGCTAATCCCAAAGCTCATCTTTACACTCCTCATGTTAGTAACAACGACATATCCTTGTGCTTAATCCTTCTTAAAAAGAAGAAAGATGTAAATGAAGAAAGAGTTAAAGTTCTTGCTTCTCTTCTTGCCTTGTAACGTCAAACAATAGAGAAACATGTGTATTAAGGAGTAAGTTTACAATTTGCTTTTTCTTTTAATGTATTAATTTCCTCATTTTGCTCTTTTATATATACATATATTTTTAAAAAGAATCAACTACAAGAGTAAAAGTTAACTCAATTTAAGAAAAGACTTTTAATGTTGAGATTGAAGAAAAATCATGTAAATCAAAATGTAGTAATGAAATAGGTGACGATCCTATTGATGCTAATGAGGTTGAGGTTGAAGGTCCTGCCACTTATTTTAGGGCACAAGATGCATTGACAAACTGCTTTGATGATCTTATTGATTTGAATGCCCTTCTTGCCTCTAATACTCAAAGAGCAAATACAAATTAGGTAGAAAAAATGTTAAAATGATACTCAAGCTAACGTTGTTCCAAATATTTCTAAAACTAAGATTATTCTTACTCCACAAGCTACTCAAGCTAAGTTTGTTCCTATGATAATTCTATAAAGTAGAATCATTTTTATCTCAAATTATTCTTAAAAGCTAGCTAAGTTCTTGAGTTTAAGTTAGAACTTAGTTATTTTTTGTTATATTTCTATTTACTTTATTTATATTAATTTAATTTAATTTCTATCTTAATTTAGTTATTATTTATTATTATTTATGTTTTTGTAGGATTCTAGAAGAATAAGGCTTAATTGGGTGAAGTAACGTGTTTAACGAGTTTAGGCCCTATTTGTACATGTCGAGGTATTTTAAGCATAACTATCACTCTGAAACTCTAAATAATGTTATTCTTGGACCAGTGGAAAGCTAAGAGACAGAGATACAACTTTTATATGGATCACTTTGCCTAGTTCTGCCTTGAAGATAGAGATAATCATGTTTGAAGTTGACAGAGTGTAGTAGTCGACAAGAAGAATACAGGAGATCAATGGATCACTGTGACTTAGAGGGGGTGTGCCACAGCTTTGAAGGGGTGTGCTACTATGTCAAGTTGGAAAAATTGAAGAAACAAGGTGAAAAAGAGCAAGCTAAGGGCTGACTCAGTCCCTATTGGTCTTTGCACTTATTCTAAGCCCAAATTAAGAGATTTTAGGCTAAAATAGTTTAGTTTAGGCAGAATTAGGTTAACTTAGGTTATAAATAGTTAGGTGAAGGAGAAGTTAGCCATATACACACATTGGGGAGAAATCGTAAGAAAGATTCAAGAAGCTAGAAGTTGAGGCTAAAGATTGAAGATCAAGGCTGCAAAAATTAGTTTATTTTCTTCTTCCTTAGCTTTGATTATTCTCGTTACTCTTGATGGCTAAACTTCATAAGTTTTTATTTACTTTTCCACCTATGTCTAGCTAAATTTATTTTTTTAGGATTGCAATTGAATTTACATATAGTTTAAATTTTTAATCTCTTTTTGGCTTATTTTCAATGGGATAGAATTGTTTAGTCCAATTTGTTCTTAATGTTTTTACTTGCCTGATGACTAATTAAATTGATAGGAACCTAAACAAACTTGGGAAAGGGAGTTTAGTGTAAACTAAAATTGGAATAGCATATGATCAAATTTATTTACTTAGATGAATAATTTGATTTGTGTACAGGATAGAAATATACCTATATGCCATATGTAGCTAGTGTTAGAGCTTGAACTTAATGAGTTTATTTTAATTTCAATTCACATAGGAATATAGTGTTTTGGTTAAAGTAGATATTTTATAAAAGACTTAGGAAAACATTATAAACAATTGAGGACTCTAGGTTAGAAATTCAACCCATTAGAATAAGTTAAGAGAGAAAAGTAAGATTTATATGAAGTGTGAGGGATATTGTAATCCTAGGCTTTTCCAATATGATTTTCATTCAATTATCTTTTTGCTTTGATTTTTAATTAGTGTTAATTAGTTTTGTTTTGGTTGGTTAATTTTTAGTTAATTTAATTATCCAAATTTTGATTGTTTCAATAAAACTAAATTGTTTTAATCTTAGTACTTGATAAATTTTTAGAACAATTCGCTGAGGATACGATACTCTGCTTACTAATATACTATTTTTTTAATACGTATACTTGCATAGGTAGAATTTTAACTGACATCTTAACATTGAGACTATTCTTGATGCTGGGGTTGTTCTTGATGCTAAAGTTATTCTTGTTGTTGGAGCTATTTCTGATGTTGAGGTTATTCTTGATGCTAATCCTAATCCTTGTGCTTCTTCCTCCTTAGTGCCAGAGCATAGAGATATCACTAGTGTTTTTGGCACTTATATAGCACGTATTGAGTAGAGTGGTACAAAAGTCAACTTACACGACTTTCAAATTTTATTACAAGATGTAGAATATTTAGAACGTATTTATGCTATGAAGGGGGAGTTATGCATAGTCTTCATTTTTAAAAGCATAGATGCCATTTCTTCTATGGTGGAGATATTGGGTAAAGTGTTAGTGATTGCCCATATTCTATGAATGAGTTCTTCATTGGAAAAAATGAAACTTATATTCCAATTTATAGATGATGTTTGTAATGTTAGATTCAGACTTGAAAACCTTAGTGCGTATATATATGTCTAGAGTTAGAGATTTTTTTGAATTTGAGGATGACAACTCTCTGTTGGAAGCTTCTTAATACTATTCTTCTAATTAACTCACTATTAAAAGGAACAAAGGGTGAAAATTTTAAAACTTTTTAAAAAGCAGACACTTGTTTGTGATTAAAAAATTTATGGTATAAAAGAATGTAATAGAGAAAAAAAAGTAATAAAGTATCATATTTTAAATCCCATAGGGACAAATGCTCCTTTCCTGCTTCAAATGACTAGATTTTTTTTTCTTTATTCTTTTTGTAATTTACATCTATTTTTCCTTTTTGGTAAAAGCCATTCATTTAAATTTTAACTATATAGAGATTTAACAAGATCCCTAATACATAACAATAGAGCATAATATTCAATGTTCAACTGACTTTTACTGTTGAAATACCACAGAGTCAAAGTACAATCTCCAAGGTGTGAACTCCTAACCTTAATTATAAAATTGAACTTTTGAAAAACTTGATAGATCCTAATTATATAATATTCAATTGAAATCATTTTGATTTTTGAGTAGTTTTCATTTGTTTTTAAAGGTATATTAGAGTATCAATATGGTGCCCACAACCCACACATATTATAAAAAAAAGAAAAAAGGAGACAAAACCGAACCATGCTAGAGCAAAGAAAATAAAATGTTTTTATGTGAAAGCAATTAAAAATTGGTTCATAGTCCAAACTAGTGGCGACACAATAAGGTTAAAGGCCTAAAGCGACTATCATATATTTTTTAAATGACTAATATAAATCATCAATCAAAATTTTTAATTCAAATAAATCAACTATCACATAAAATAAAGATAATATAATAATATGATATAAACTTTAAATTAAAATAAAAAATTTGTAAATATTAAAATAATAGTACTTAATTATTGAATACTTATTACAAACCGTAAATAAGGCTCATTATTTTATAAAGATAATAACATAACAGACTTCTTATTTATTCTTTGAAGAAAAATTGAAGTAAAAAAGAAGAAGGAAGAAAGAGCAAATGAGAAAAGAAGAATGCCAAAATAGATATTATACATTGAAAAAAAAATAATTGATTTTATATAAAAGAAAAAAATAGTTGTTGAAATTTATTAAATATGTTAATTGGAAATAGGAGAAATAAGTAAAAAAAAAAAAGCTGTTCGAGATTATTAAATACATATGACTGTTAGTTGAATGAATATAAGAGAAATAATTGAGAATTAATAGCATTCTAGAAATTAAGAAATGATAAAAAAATTAAAATTTATTAACCACATAATTAGAAATGTCACGACCCGGAACTCCCATCGAGCCCGTGACAACCGCCACGACGTCTCAATTTACATTCATTACCCGGAATGTCAACCGAGACCCCGCAAGGCTTTAATATCAGCTTCTCATTTCCCCTGTGGGTAACTGTTTCCAAATACCACATTTTAAAAGATTTTAAACTGTTTCCAACTTAAACAAATGAAATAATAATTTCCGTCTCACAGGGGTATTTTTGTCATTTATCCCAAAAATCTCAAAAATCATCTAAAAATATAGTATGTAAGTGGAAAACACATATTTCTTAATCAAAAATAATTTTGGATGTCTAAAACATTCGTTTAAAATGGAATTATGACTGTTATAATAAAATAAAAATATTCAATAAAATATTCAATTTTCACATAAAACGATATTTTAAGAACACTGCATAAATAATTTTTATAGCGTAAAAGCAAAATAAATTCTTACATACCGTAATACAGATAACCAAAGTATAGAATTTAATTTACAGTGACACGTGGGCCCACGAATGACCAAAAGTATCAAAAGAAATGAACCTACAGTCTTTGGATGTGGCAAGTTCAACTGTAATCCTTGCCGATATCAGTTATCTACAATCTATTCTGAACCTGAAATGGGTGGAAATGAGGGTGGTGAGATTATAAAATCCCAGTGAGTAAACAAACATCACTCAAAATATCTAAAGTCGAGTAAAAGGAGACTATTAAAACATTTCATCAAACTGTAATTTATCATCTTTCAACTTATTTCAACCAAATGAAATCAATTTATTTAAAGCAAGTAATCAGTATGGCTTATGAATTTCTTAAAAAAACTTGGCTCATGCCAAAAATTATTATCATACTCAGTTATTTGGGATACCTTGGCCGAGGGCTATCCCAACTGAGTCCGCCAAGGCTATTAGAAAGTCATGTTTTTATTTTGAAAACATAGCCATTCCTTGACGTTGGCCGAGTTCCCCTTCACGAGGTGGTTTGGCGTGAAGTGAACTCTAAAAGTTATACCTCAGGAGTTACCCTACTCGCCTCTCCAACCGAGGTAAAAATATAACAGGATTCCGTGCCCCTCTAATAGGCTAGTCCACAGAATCCAACCCACTGCAGCAGGTCAAACCCACCATACAATAAAATTTTGACAGCATGACAGGGCTAATATATTACTACCCAGCCTGCAAGGGTAAAATAAAGCAATTCATATAATTCATAAAAACATAGCCCAGCCAGTCATGCCAATACAATAACATAAGCCATTAATTCAATTTTAAATTTACAACATATCAGTGGTCTCCAATTACTCTATTTTCAAAATCGTTATTTCGTTTCAAGACAATTTATAAAATATTTTCATTTAAACTCATTTTGTTTACAAAACATAAAAATTTACCATTTAAACTCATTTTCATAAAATTCACCAAAACCGAATAAAAACATACTTTAGATAATTAAAATGATGGTAAGGTTACTCACCGTGTCTAGAGTGAGGATTTTCGAAATACTCAGACTATTGGTCCTCGGGTGCAATTCTCTTGCCTTTATCAGAGGACTCACCACCTTGACACAGTACAAAATCGAGAAATTCACCACATTGGTACTAAATTGAAATTAAACTAATTTAGACTACTAATGCTTGATATGGAATGCAAAAATGTCTAAATTTTTGCCTAAATGCGGTGTTAGCCTATTTCGGTCTTTTACCCGATAAATTGATATACGCGTCCGTTTAAACTCCAAATTAATTTTTTTCAGTTTCTACACCTCAATTGCACCCAAATTGACTTAATGTCCCTCAGTGTGGTGCAAATTATCAGTCCCGATAACAAATTACGAAAATACCCCTAGTGGGTAAAAATTTGTATTTTTGCTCCGAAAATATCCATTATTTTTCTAGGCTCATAATTCATCATTATTCATCATAATTCCTCAAATAACCATCAAGATCAGCAGCCAATATTCCCCTAGAAAATTCAGCATAATGGGTTTCAATGGGAGAAAATTATATTTCTAGCTTATTTTTGCTATATTTCAATATAACTTAACTAAAATCACTTAATTCAATTAAAATCAACCAAAAATCAAGCTCAAAACTCATCCATGGAGGTTTGGCCAGCATGGGTGTCCATACCCACTTTCTAATTTTGCATGGAAATGAGAAAAAAATGCATGGGTAGTGAAAATCACAAGGAAAATCAATGAAATTTACCTTTTTAATGCTTGATTTCTTGATTTCTCTTGATTTTCTCCAAATTTTTCAGGTAGGATTCTTGTTTTTTTTTTTCCCCTTTTCTCCCCTGGTTTGGACAGCTGAAGAAGATGAGAATTCCGGAATTTTTACCTTTTTAAAGGCTAAAATAATATAATATTATTTTATTCCTTTTTTTAATGTTTTATTAATTCCTTAAATTCTAGCCATCCATTTGTTTCCAAATTTTCACCATACACTTGTCCCACATATCCATAGCTTAGGTAAAATTATCAGACTTATCCAAAGTCTTGGTGGAGTAATTTTTGAAATTTACACTTTTACCCCCGTAAAAGTCAAAAATTACATTTTTGCCCCAAAAATTGAAAAATTGCCCATAGACATATTTTTCATCCCTTATACTCATACCATTCTCCAATTTGTCAAATTTGATCTAAATTCTCTCAAAATCTCAAATTTTGTCCGCGGGTGGTAAAATTACGATTTTGCCCCTACACTCTAGAAATCACTGGAATTAAACTTTTTCACTGCCAAACCCTCAAATTATACTCCAATACTCAAATCATACTCCAATAAGTCAAATGGGGCTAAAAAAATTCTTTTCTAAAAATTCCCATTGTGTCCTTGGGTGGCAAATGACCATTTTGCCCCTAGACAGTAAAAATTCTAGTTTGACTTCAAATTGATCCTCGAACTCCAAATCACCATATTAAACCATTCTGGGACTTTAATATTCTTAATTTCATTTTAAATTCTCTATTTGATCTAGTTCGAGACTTAAATTAACTTAATTGTACCATTTGGTACATTGTCGTCTTTTAACGATTTTTCTTTCAAGGCTTTCCAAGTATGCAAGCATATTGTCAATCATATGAATGACATGGAAAGTATTTTATAAGATCGGGCTTGACAACACTACCCCCCTTAAAATAAAATTTTGACCTCAAAATTTCATGTACTGAACTCAGAGAAAAGGTAGGGGTATTATTTTCTCATCTAATGCTCGACTTCTTATGTCTTCCCCTTTATAGGGAATTTCGATTTGTTCACCTCATTTACCTCCAATTCAACTCAAGTACTTCGCTTATGTCTATTATTATCCTTTAAAATCAGATCAACAATAACCTTCACAATTATGATCTCTTATATCGAGACACCAAGCATGCTTTTATTACTATCATTAAGCTTGAACCATAACTCCATCTCAATCATACCAATTTCGATCGCATTTTATTCTTATTTAGGTATACCAATCACTATCTTATTACTTCATTCCATATCAAACTTCTCGACTTTCATTCATTCATCCTATCCTCATACACTATTGTGTAGTTTACAACATCATTAACACGCCATACTCATTCCTGTACATATCCTCAGCGTTCAGGAAAATTAATGGCTTTAATTATTTCTACATATTTCATGTTTACTTTGCATTTAGGAAATTTCAATCTTCTTAATCCTATTAATCCATCTCATATGGCTTAATCGTACTATAGATTATATTCCCTTAACTATTTCTCCAAAATTCCTTAGGTCACCATAAATCGTCTTCTGATAAGATTCTTAATCGTTACATTATCTATACAACTCATCAAATATATTGAGTTCAAATCTTGAACCACTAAAACCATTATTCATTTAGTTGGGTACATCACTACTCCACACATACATATACATATACATTCAAATGTCTATATTCCTCATTATGTATACGAGTCTCTGTTTTCAAATGCCTTCAGACTAATTTCTCTTAATTCATTCCCATCCACAATCAAGATTCAATAGAATAAGCTTCATAATTCATACAAATTCTCATCATGCCTGTGTATAGTTCCTCATCATTTATATACTTATATTCTCTTCTTATTGTTTCCAATTATATGCTTAAGTTTCCTTGTACTGTATATCATTGCATCACAATGTCATCTCCATTGAATTATAATCTATTATGCGTGTATGTTTTATAATCCCATTGGTATCTAAAAAATTTATCTTGACTTGATCATTGCATCTTATGCAATACTACAATTCCTAAAAGTCATCCTTATTCCTCGATTATCCTTCATGTCTCCTATATATTGTATCTTTATTGCATTTCGATATTGATTTGTCACTTAAAACTCAGATTCATTTGAATCATGTATGCCTCACGCATTTTCGAATTCCAATTCCCATAATATATTAAGAAAGTTTCATTATCTGACTTCATTATCAAGGTTAACTTCTATCATCCTTTATTCCACTCTTTCATATGAATATAACATCATTCTTCCTTAACTAATTTACAAATTGTACTTGAAATTACAAGACTTGAAACTAAATTCTCCTCAAGTACTTTTTAATGTTAATACTTATACCACTTTCAGCTTATAGCTTCCTTTTTATAACTACATAACTTAATGCTTGCTTTCACAAGATCCATGGCAGAACTTCTCTTGAGTATTTCCTTAGGGATATTTATTTTAAATTTATGTCTCATAACATATGATCATTTAACCCGTAACTTAGCCATTTGGCTCCTTAGCAAGTTTCAAAGTCACGCATCTTATGCCCATCATGTATAACTTATAATTCTTTCTCAAGGGCGTGTAAACATTCTTGAAACACTTAATCACTTATTTACTCTTTTATACACCAAGTATATCATTTCCATAAAGGCATGCCCAACTACTCATGCTTCAATTTATCTCCATGGGTTTCTATCATGTCACCTAGTTTACTTGTGTTGTTACTAATCCTTTCCTTTCAACAAGGTCAAGACAAGATCAGTATATTCTCATAACAATATTCTATATAAACTCATTTGCTATATCATTATTGAAATCTTTATTTACATTTTCCTCACTTGCTATTGACATCTCTTATCAGTATCTCATACATTCATCTAACCTTTCGCTCGCTTCCTCTTTAGTCTTTAACAAGACTTAATCTCTTGTCTTCTTTATTTCTTAAGATTTGACTTCAGTCATCATATTATCCATCTTAACACTCCACATGTTAATTTATTTTTATGTAGCCATCTCAAAAATTCTCTAACTTTTCTTTCTCTTACATGCCAATATATATAAGGCAATAATAAAAAAAACTTTGCAATTTCTCTCATCATCTTTATCTTAATACCTCCCAATGCACTTAAGACTCCAAACAACAAAGCTTAGCATGAAAACCAATGACCATTCTTCAACTCGTGTGTTTTATCTTCATGCCACTCTCAATTTGCTCTGCTTTCTAGCCATTAGGGGTTCTTAACGTGACAGCGTTTGATAGTCAGTACTGTGGCGTTGCAACGGTTTGAATTCACTTTATCTTAGCAACTCTTCCACCTTTAAAGCTACTACCTCAATTATTCACAATCGTGTGGCTTCCTTTCGAGTCTATACCACAATTAGCAAGACTAACTTTCTATCACAAGTGTGAAATCAAAACATTGATTTAACGTATTTTTTTTTTGCCACTAGCATTCATATATCTTTACCATAACATTTAATACGAGTTTGTTTAAGCAAAGATCTCCAAATTTATTCATAGCTACATGTATCTCAAATTGCTCATCACTTATCATCAGTCAATAAATCCCACTCGAAAATACCCTTTCCATATTGTATAGTGATTTCACCATATAGCATCACTGCACGATGTTCCTCCATTCTACTATCATGGATACTCCATAGAAATTAATTAAAAGATTTACGTACCCTAACTAATGCTTATTCCATTTAATCATATCTTAAATACTTCAAACTTGTAAATTACAACTCCAAATGTATGTCCATATATTGATAATCTTTATATATTTCATGATCATGAAAACTACAACTTACAAACTAGCTTTCTATCATACGTACTTTATTAGAGCACTAATTTCAACTTATTTAATCTACCCTTGGTGGTATGTCAAAATCATCCCTGTCTCGGTTGCAATCCAGAGGAATCTCTCCTCTGTATATCCGTATGAGCTGGTGGAGATGGAGCAGCTACCGTAGCCCGTCCTAACTGTGGACAATCTCTCCTAATGTGACCCAGTTGATCACAATGAAAACATCGTGCAGGCCCTCTGCACGGCCCAACATGATAATTCCCACAATTTCTGCATCTACGTGAACTTCCTGAAACAGAGGAGTTTTTGCCCCTGTTTGGTGGCTGACTAGAAGATACACTTAGATTTCTCCTTTTTGCTAACTCAGCTCGCAAACTCTTATTTTCATTCGCAAGCTTCTCGGCTCTTAAAGCCATTCGCACCACCTCTTTAGCCACGGTTGCGTCCGACTCACCCATAAAAGAAACACAACTATGTTGCCTAGCCTCTTTAAGCTTCTTAGAATCAGAAACATCTAGCACTGGTGGTAGGACAGGAGGTGGGGATGGTAGTACTAAAGGAGCGGCTAGAGGAACTGTAGGAAGAGCTTGACCAGCCTGAGCCTGGCCAGCAATAGCAGTAAAGAAGGTTGCTAATGCCTGAACTGCCTCAAGATGCATAGCAGGAATACTAGTAAGTGGTAGAGGAGGTGGAGGATGTGGAGGAGTCTTGGTTTGTTCAGCAGCAGGTGCTGCCCGAATGGTGGATGCAGTCAATTCCTCCTCTATTGCACTTAACTGACGACGTTGGAAACGACCTCTTCCCCTTCCAGCTGATCTAGTGAAAGGTGGTTGTTCGCGTCGAGGAGACATAATAATCTATAATAGGGAACAAAGTGAGTTTAGGCAACCTCAGGCTCTATATGCTTATGCATGTATTTTATTCAACCTAACCTAACTTAACTCGGGGCCACACTAACACTGTAAATTTTTAAAACAGCTTTAAAATAACTTTAAACCCAAAACTCTAATCTTTCAAACCAACAGCTCTGATACCAACTTAATTGTCATGACCCGGAACTCCCATCGAGCCCGTGACAACCGCCGCGACGTCTCAATTTACATTCATTACCCGGAATGTCAACCGAGACCCCGCAAGGCTTTAATATCAGCTTCTCATTTCCCCTGTGGGTAACTGTTTCCAAATACCACATTTTAAAAGATTTTAAACTGTTTCCAACTTAAACAAATGAAATAATAATTTCCGTCTCACAGGGGTATTTTTGTCATTTATCCCAAAAATCTCAAAAATCATCTAAAAATATAGTATGTAAGTGGAAAACACATATTTCTTAATCAAAAATAATTTTGGATGTCTAAAACATTCGTTTAAAATGGAATTATGACTGTTATAATAAAATAAAAATATTCAATAAAATATTCAATTTTCACATAAAACGATATTTTAAGAACACTGCATAAATAATTTTTATAGCGTAAAAGCAAAATAAATTCTTACATACCGTAATACAGATAACCAAAGTATAGAATTTAATTTACAGTGACACGTGGGCCCACGAATGACCAAAAGTATCAAAAGAAATGAACCTACAGTCTTTGGATGTGGCAAGTTCAACTGTAATCCTTGCCGATATCAGTTATCTACAATCTATTCTGAACCTGAAATGGGTGGAAATGAGGGTGGTGAGATTATAAAATCCCAGTGAGTAAACAAACATCACTCAAAATATCTAAAGTCGAGTAAAAGGAGACTATTAAAACATTTCATCAAACTGTAATTTATCATCTTTCAACTTATTTCAACCAAATGAAATCAATTTATTTAAAGCAAGTAATCAGTATGGCTTATGAATTTCTTAAAAAAACTTGGCTCATGCCAAAAATTATTATCATACTCAGTTATTTGGGATACCTTGGCCGAGGGCTATCCCAACTGAGTCCGCCAAGGCTATTAGAAAGTCATGTTTTTATTTTGAAAACATAGCCATTCCTTGACGTTGGCCGAGTTCCCCTTCACGAGGTGGTTTGGCGTGAAGTGAACTCTAAAAGTTATACCTCAGGAGTTACCCTACTCGCCTCTCCAACCGAGGTAAAAATATAACAGGATTCCGTGCCCCTCTAATAGGCTAGTCCACAGAATCCAACCCACTGCAGCAGGTCAAACCCACCATACAATAAAATTTTGACAGCATGACAGGGCTAATATATTACTACCCAGCCTGCAAGGGTAAAATAAAGCAATTCATATAATTCATAAAAACATAGCCCAGCCAGTCATGCCAATACAATAACATAAGCCATTAATTCAATTTTAAATTTACAACATATCAGTGGTCTCCAATTACTCTATTTTCAAAATCGTTATTTCGTTTCAAGACAATTTATAAAATATTTTCATTTAAACTCATTTTGTTTACAAAACATAAAAATTTACCATTTAAACTCATTTTCATAAAATTCACCAAAACCGAATAAAAACATACTTTAGATAATTAAAATGATGGTAAGGTTACTCACCGTGTCTAGAGTGAGGATTTTCGAAATACTCAGACTATTGGTCCTCGGGTGCAATTCTCTTGCCTTTATCAGAGGACTCACCACCTTGACACAGTACAAAATCGAGAAATTCACCACATTGGTACTAAATTGAAATTAAACTAATTTAGACTACTAATGCTTGATATGGAATGCAAAAATGTCTAAATTTTTGCCTAAATGCGGTGTTAGCCTATTTCGGTCTTTTACCCGATAAATTGATATACGCGTCCGTTTAAACTCCAAATTAATTTTTTTCAGTTTCTACACCTCAATTGCACCCAAATTGACTTAATGTCCCTCAGTGTGGTGCAAATTATCAGTCCCGATAACAAATTACGAAAATACCCCTAGTGGGTAAAAATTTGTATTTTTGCTCCGAAAATATCCATTATTTTTCTAGGCTCATAATTCATCATTATTCATCATAATTCCTCAAATAACCATCAAGATCAGCAGCCAATATTCCCCTAGAAAATTCAGCATAATGGGTTTCAATGGGAGAAAATTATATTTCTAGCTTATTTTTGCTATATTTCAATATAACTTAACTAAAATCACTTAATTCAATTAAAATCAACCAAAAATCAAGCTCAAAACTCATCCATGGAGGTTTGGCCAGCATGGGTGTCCATACCCACTTTCTAATTTTGCATGGAAATGAGAAAAAAATGCATGGGTAGTGAAAATCACAAGGAAAATCAATGAAATTTACCTTTTTAATGCTTGATTTCTTGATTTCTCTTGATTTTCTCCAAATTTTTCAGGTAGGATTCTTGTTTTTTTTTTCCCCTTTTCTCCCCTGGTTTGGACAGCTGAAGAAGATGAGAATTCCGGAATTTTTACCTTTTTAAAGGCTAAAATAATATAATATTATTTTATTCATTTTTTTAATGTTTTATTAATTCCTTAAATTCTAGCCATCCATTTGTTTCCAAATTTTCACCATACACTTGTCCCACATATCCATAGCTTAGGTAAAATTATCAGACTTATCCAAAGTCTTGGTGGAGTAATTTTTGAAATTTACACTTTTACCCCCGTAAAAGTCAAAAATTACATTTTTGCCCCAAAAATTGAAAAATTGCCCATAGACATATTTTTCATCCCTTATACTCATACCATTCTCCAATTTGTCAAATTTGATCTAAATTCTCTCAAAATCTCAAATTTTGTCCGCGGGTGGTAAAATTACGATTTTGCCCCTACACTCTAGAAATCACTGGAATTAAACTTTTTCACTGCCAAACCCTCAAATTATACTCCAATACTCAAATCATACTCCAATAAGTCAAATGGGGCTAAAAAAATTCTTTTCTAAAAATTCCCATTGTGTCCTTGGGTGGCAAATGACCATTTTGCCCCTAGACAGTAAAAATTCTAGTTTGACTTCAAATTGATCCTCGAACTCCAAATCACCATATTAAACCATTCTGGGACTTTAATATTCTTAATTTCATTTTAAATTCTCTATTTGATCTAGTTCGAGACTTAAATTAACTTAATTGTACCATTTGGTACATTGTCGTCTTTTAACGATTTTTCTTTCAAGGCTTTCCAAGTATGCAAGCATATTGTCAATCATATGAATGACATGGAAAGTATTTTATAAGATCGGGCTTGACAAGAAAAGTGAGAAAATAAATAATTTTATTAATTATTAATTATTTTTATATATTTTTAAAATTTTATATATTTTTAATATAATAAATTATATTATAAAATTATAAAACCTTTTCAAATTTTGGGCCTCTCTAAATTGGGGGCCTAAAGCCTTTGCTTGGGTGGCTTGACCCAAGGGCCAATCCTGGTCCAAACCCCTAACTATTGGCGAAGAGCCAAAAAAAATGTATCTCTAATAAATTTCTTCTCATTTTTAAAATTTTAAACTAAATGGTTACATCGTGTTGTTGTGAGATTAAATTTTATTGAATAGATTTAAAAGATTATTATTGTAATTTATTGTTTAAATAGTTATACTATTTTCAATGCATGAACATAATGTTCAGTTTTTGTTACTTTAAAAATATAAATTGAGAAATTTTCATATTTGATGATTTTTGTACAAAAATATTTAAGAAAAGCAGGAATAAATAAAGAAGACAAAAAAGAAAAAATATTAGGAAAAAAAGGTTTCATACTTTTTTCATCATTTTATTCATTTTTCTTCCTTCTTTCTATTATCTAAAACGAAGGAAGTATTAAAATAGAAAATGAAACATGAGATAACAAATAAGAATAATAGAAGAAACTCAAATTTTCATTTTACATTTTTCCCTTTTCAATAGCATATTATTTGTCACGACCCGAAACTCTCCATCGAGCCCGTGACAACTATCGCGAAGCCTCGACAAACATTCTTCACCCCGAATGCCGATTGAAATCTCGCAAGGCTCTCGTATCAGCTTTCACACTTCCCCGGTGAGCAATAGTTATCAAAGATCGTAATTCGAAAGATTACAAGTCATTTCCAAATCAGAACATAACATATTGTTTTTTGGCTTACAAAGGCATTTTCGTCATTTGTCGTCGAAAATCTCAAAACTTATTAAAAATATCGTAGGTAAGTAGAAAATATATATTTAGTGATTTAAAAACAAATTAAGTATCTAAAACGTTCATTCGAAGTGAAAATTTGACCATTTGAATATAATAAAAATATTCAATAAAATAAACTATTTTCTTGTAAAATAATTTCTTTATAAAGCTATTAGTAAATAATTCTTATAGCGTAAAAGTTAATTATATTCATATATACTATAAAGCAAATAACCAAAGCATAAAATTACTTTACAGCGACACGTGGGCTCACATCTAACCAAAATGCATCGAAAGCTGAAAACCTACAGCTTTTGTCGATTCAAGTCCAAATGAAGGTCTTTGTCAAATTCGGCTAACTATGGAATTCCCTGAGCCTGAAATGTGAGGAAATGAGGGTGGTGAGATTATAAAATCCCAGTGAGTAAACAGACACCATCTAAACTATCTAAAGACGAGTAAATGGAGACGAATTAAAATATTCTTTTCCAATATATGTTTCATAACATGAATATTCAGTTTACTCAATTAATCAACATGGCTTATATATCTCACAAAACTTGGCTCTTGCCAAAATCATTCCCGGGGATGCCTTGGCCTAGGCATCTGACCGAGACCACCAAGGCTATTTGAAATACCCCATACTTTGATATGGTGATAAATAAAGTTGAGCGAATGCAAATTGAAGTCAATTAAAATGTTTAAAAGTGATAAGAGACGAAAGGAGTAGTTTAGGATAAAATATTTCGCAAGTGAGAAAATAACAATAAAATAATAATAATTTTATCGGAGGAGAATTTATGAGATAAAAGGCGATTTGGAAGTCAAGTGAGGCATAATAAGGTATTTTTGGTACCAAGGAGACAAGATAAATTTTTTAGAATAAAATAATATTTTATTAATAAAATAATATTAAAATATTAATATTTAGCCGGATGTCGAAGTCAATCAAGAAGGAGGATCATATGGTTGATCCAAGTGGGGGAGAAGATGACAAGCCCGACTCTACAGAAATATTTGTGATGACATACATGTGGTGGATAGCATGTTTACATGCTAAGAGAGTCTTGAAAAATTTACAAAAGTCGGTATTGTACCTAGAGGTACAATAAAGTTGATTTAAGCCTCGAACTAGATCAAATAGAGAATTTACAATGAAATTAAGAATTTTAAAGTCCCAGAATGGGTTAATATGGTGATTTGGAGTTCGAGGATCAATTTGGAGTCAAACTGGAATTTTCGCTATCTAGGGGTAAAATGGTCATTTGCCACCTGGGGACAAAATGAAAATTTTTAGAAAAGATTTTTGGCCCCATTTCACTTATTGGAGTAAGATTTGAGGTTTAGAAGTGAAAAATTTTAATTTCGGTATAATTTGGAGAAAAAGGGTAAAATGGTAATTTTACCATTCGGAATCGAAAATTTAATTTTTTGAAAGGATTTTGATCAAATTTAATTATTTGGAGTGTGAAATGAGTATGAGGAGTGAAAATTATGCATTATGGAAAATTTTCAATTTTTGGGGTAAAAATGTAATTTTTGAAAAGTTCGGGGGCAAAAGTGTAATTTTGAAAAATTTGCTCCACCAAAACTTTGGAAAAATCTGGAAATTTCACTTAAGACTTGGATAAGTCAAAGGGAATGCATGGTGAAAAAAATAGGACAAGTGGATGGCTAGAAAAAAAATGAATTAATAAAATATTTAAAATATGAATAAAATAATATTATTTCATTAAACAATAAAAAGGCATAAAAAAAATCAGCCCACCCATTCTTCTTCTTCAACATTCGGCCAAGCAAGAAACAAGAGAGAGAAAGGAGAAAACAAAACCCTAGAGAGAGAAAATCAAAGAAAAAGTGTGAATTTTCAAGGAAATTAAGTGAAAAAGGTGAGATTTTTTCTATTAAGCTTGAGTTTTCTTATTCCCAAGCATTTCTCTTTATTTTCCATGATTAAATTACATGTTTTCATGATGAATTCAATTCTGAAAAAATGGGTTAGGAGAGAGAAAGTTGTTGGATTTATTTGATTTTAATTTATATTAGTGTTTAGTGTTAGTTTAGCATGTTTATGAGTAAAACAACAAGAAAAATATTTATCTTCTCCATGAATTTCCCTAGGCCGAATCTAGCCAATGGTATGTGAGGATGAGGTTGACTTTATTTTAAGAGAATTGGGTGGAAAAATGATGAATTATGAGGTTGGAAATTAAATGGGAATTTTCGATGCAATAAATTGAAATTTTTACCCACTAGGGGTAAAAGCATAATTTATAGTATGGACTGATAAATTGGACTAAATTCACAATCATTGAGGTATTGTGGATATAATTGGATAATTGAAATTGAAATGGATGGAATTGGAGTCGAATTAGGGATTTTAGGAATTTACACCGTGTATAGGCGAGTTAGGTTGGACATCGCAATTAAGCGATTGTCTAGACATTTCAAATCCTATCTAGTGCATACGCATGGATAAGAGCCTAAAATAATTTATGATAAATTGACACAATTTATTGAATTTTGTATCATGGATTATGGATAGGTGGTGAGTCAATTGTTTCGGGTAAGAGACTGCACCCGAGGGTGGAAGATAGGAGTATTTCTACTCCTAATACTGTGAGTAAACTTATTATCGTCTTAATTATCTTGAGTAGTTTTATACAATTGTGTGATTTTATAAAAAAATGAGTTTAAATGGTAAATTGCTATGTTTTAAGAGAAATCGTAATTTTATAAAATGATTTTATAAATTTTCTGGAAAATCGAATATTGGTTTTGAAAATAGTGTAATTGGAGACTGCTAGTTTGTGTTGCAAATTTATGGTTTTGAATTGAATGGCTTATGACAATAAATAAGCATGAATGGCTAAACTGATTTTGGTGTTATAATTATTTATACTATGTATTCAGCCTTGAGAGGCTAGGTTGCGATAAATTGCCATGTCATGCTAGAATGAATTTTATTGATTGGTGGATTATATATTAATTATTTACTGCAGAGGGGGTTCCGTGGACCAGCCTATTAGAGGGGCACGGTAAACTCCATTATATTATTACCTCGAACGGAGAGGCGCGTAGGGTATTTCCTGGGGTAAAGCTTAGGGTTCACTTCACGCTAAACCACCACGTGAAGGGGAACTCAGCCAACGCCAAGGAACGGCTGTATTTTCTCAAACTAAAAATATATTTTAAGTGTATACAAAAATTTTAACAGCCTTGGCGGACTTGGTTGAATGCCCTGCGCAAGGTATCACCGAGTATGAGTTTTGGCACGAGCCAAAGTTTTAAGAAATTCATAAGCCAAGTTGATTACTCGATTTATATGGATTGATTTTATTTGGTTGAAATGAACTGAAAGGTAATGAAATTACAGTATGATGACTTATTTTAATTGTCTCAATTTACTCGGCTTTAGATACTTTAGATGGTATCTGTTTACTCACTGGGATTATAAAATCTCACCCCTTCTTCCTATACATTTTTCAGGCTCAGGACAGTTTGTAGATAGTCGAGTAGGACGAGAACTAAGCTCGAAACTGCATTATAGAAAGTAAGAGTTCACAATCTTACATCTTCTTAGTCAATTGGAGCCCACGTGTCACTGTAAAAGAAATTTTATGCTTTGGTTATTTGTTTTATAGTATATATGAATATAATTATCTTTTACGCTATAAGAATTATGTACCGATAGTTTTATGAAAATTATTTTATAAGAAAATAGTTTATTTTATTGAATATTTTTATCATATTTAAATGGTCAAATTTTCACTTCAAATGAACATTTTAGATACTTAATTTTTTTTTTATCATTAAATATATATTTTCGGCTTACCTACTACATTTTTAGCAAGTTTGGAGGTTTTCGACAAAAATGACGAAAATGTCCCTGTGAGCCAAAAAAAAAAACATGTTATGTTATGATTTGGAAACGATTTGTAATCCTTCGTATTTTGATTATTTGATAACTATTGCTCACCGGGGAAGTGCGAAAGCTGATACGAGAGCCTTGCGAGGTTTCGATCGACATTCGGGGTGAAGAATGTTTGTCGAGGCTTCGCGACGGTTGTCACGGGCTCGATGGGGAGTTCCGGGTCGTGACACTATTAAATATCTTTACATCCAAAATTATAACCATGCCTTGGAGTTGGCTGAGTCTCACTCTCACGCGGTGGTCCATGTGAAGTGCACTCAAATCTTTACCTCCAGAGAAACCCTCCACACGGCTCTCCGATCGAGGTAAGGTATATCTGATTCTGTGCCCCCTCTCTTAGGTTGGTCCACAGAACCTCCACTGCAAGGATTATGGATTATTTTATCCACCACCTGATTTATAAAATCTTTATCTGCATGACATGGCAATTTATCACAATCTAACCTCTTAAGGCTGAATACATAGTATATATATAATTTTGATACAAATAGCAACTTTGCCATTCATGCTCACATATTGCTATAAGCCATATAATTTAAAACACAATTTATAACACAAAACGGGCAGTCTCCAATTACTCTATTTTCAAAACCAGTATTCAATTTTTCAGAAAATTTATAAAATCATTTTATAAAATCACAATTTCTCCTAAAACATAGCAATTTACCATTTAAACCCATTTTCTATAAAATCACACAATTATATAAAACTACTCTAGATAATTAAGACGATAACAAGTTTACTCACAATTTTAGGAGTCGATGTACTCCTAATCCCAGTCTTCAAGCACAATCTCTGTACTTTTACCAGTGTAATTTACTCACCACCTATCCACAATGTACAATACATAATTCACCACATCAATGTTTGACCACTATAAAATCAATTCAAGCTCGGTGTATATGCATGATATGATATGCAACTTATCCGACTACCACTTAAATGCGGTGCTGACCTAATTCGGCCTATTACCCGAATAATGACAATTGTGTTATATTTGGCTCCAACTTACTCCATTTCTTTTCTAATACCTCAATTCACCAAACATTATTCAAATAACACCAATTTTTGCATCAAAACCTTCCCATTTCTTCATGGAAAAATTCGGCCATTATAGTGCACTAACACCGTGATTTTTCCTACTTAATTTTTTCACCATTATTCATCATTTTCTAAGCCATTTCTCTTAAAATAGTAACAATCCATCACCCACACACATCAAGGAAGATTCGGCCATGAAAATTCATGGGGAAAATGGATTCCTTTCTTGCTGTTTTGCTTCTAAATATGCTAAACTAACTAAAAACACTAACATATCTTAAAATCAAATCAATCCAATATCTTTCTCTCTCCTTACCCATTTTGACCAGCCATGAATTCATCATGAAAACATGTAATTTAACCATCAAAAATAAGAAGAAAAGCATGGGAAAGGTAGATCACAAGTCAAAATCAAGAAATTTTAACTTTTGTTACTTGTTTCCTTGAATTTCCCACACTTTTCTCTTGAAATTCTTCATCTAGGGTTTGTTCTTCCTTTCTTTCCCTCTCTTCCTTGCTTGGCTGAATATTTGGAGAGATAATGGGCTGATTTATGCTGATTTTAAAGTTAAATAATAAAATATCCTAAGCTTGACACATGGCATGTTTCCATTGGTTCAAATTTTAAATATTTGATTTTTAATTCTTAAATTCTCTACCACACATTTCTCATGTTTATCCATTTCCATGATGAATAAAATCCCTTGGTTTGGATAAATTTCAGGGTAAAAATTTACCGATTTGCCCCTGGGATGACAAAATTACCATTTTGCCCTTATACTCCAAATTATATCGAAATTAAAATTTTTCACTTCTAAACCTGAAATCATACTTCAATTACTCAAATCATACTCCAATAAGTCAAATGGGGCTAAAAAAATCTTTTCTAAAATTCCTATTTTGTCTCCAAGTAGCAAATGATCATTTTGCCCATGGATAGTGAAAATTTCGGTTTGACTCCAAATTGATCCTCGAACTCCAAATCACCATTTTAAATCATTCTTGGATTGTAAAACTCTTAATTTCACCTTAAAATTCCTATTTGAACTAGTTCGAGGCTTAATCGACTTAATGGTACCATTAGGGGCAATATCGTCTTTTAACGATTTCTCAAACTTCTTAAATATGTAACCATTCTATTGAGCATGTAAATGATATCGTAATTATTTTATAGAACAGAGTTTCACATTATTCTTCTTTATTCCTCTTTTTCTTGAAAGAACTCAAAATATTTTTTTTCAATTAAAAACATTCATTGACTAAATTTATATGCATAATAATGTTTTTTCATTAAATTATTCTAAATTATGTTATTTTTTAAAGATATTTCCAAAGAAAAAAAAGAATAAAGGTGAATAAAAAAAATTAGAAAAAAATTAGAAAAGGTGCAGAAAGCAAAACATTTTTTAATTGGTTTCGTTGCCTGTTTCTTCAATATATTTTTCTTTCCTTTTTTTTTATTTAGTTTTCTTGCCCACTTTTTCAATTTTATCTCTTCTTTTTTTAGATAAAAAGACTAAAATACCCTTAGAACACTTTTATGAACCCTACACCTTAAAACCAATATATTATAGAGGTCTTAATGAAGTTGAAAGTGACATCGTGGCTGTGTTAAATTTCTTGATACCTTTATTGAAAATAAATCTAAATTGCAAATTTTATATTTGATGTATTATAATGGATAAATTTTATATATTATTAGTGAAAACACCTCCAATTGCATTTCTATGAAAAGCATCATTCTCAATTGTCGTTGTGAACATTCTTCAAAGCAACATGATTTGTTTATTCACTCATTTTAGATAAAATCATTTAATAATTTTTTCTGATTTTTACGAGTTTTATTTCTGATTGATCTCAATTGTTATGGGTTCAGGTCAATAGAGGTTTGCGTCTTTCTCAATTGATCTCAACTCGTATAACAGCGCGAGAATCCTACATATCCTTTGAAGAACTACTTAGAGGGTAACGTGGTACTTGTAGCCGTTAGTTTTCTGAAGTAACATAGATTCAATCTTTGCTGAATGAGCTCAAAGTTAATCTTTCTGGTTCACCAATTAGATATTGTGATAATCTCAATGCAACTTATACATGTGTGGATCCGACCTTTCGTATAAGGATGAAAACATACGGATTTATATTTTCCTTTTGTTCGAGAAGTGGTGAATCATGGCCGGTTGCAAGTTAAGCATTTCTCTATAGTTGATCAGTTAGTAGATGCACTTACCAAGCGTCAAAGCTGTTATTATTTGTTATTCATTTACATAGTCATATAAAGAAGAGAGATGCTATTAAGTGTCCTAAGTTTTATTTATTTATTTTTAACATGAAGAAGGAAATTGTTAAAAGTATTATTTTTAGAAGACATAATGTTCAAAAAAGTGTCTGAACTAGTAAAAAATATTCAAATAAGCATTTATTCTTCTATTACATCCAATCAAACCCTTATAATTATATTTTGGGTCAAATAAATTTTTATAATTAATAGTTGACTAATTACAATTAGTAAAAATATCACTTGTTATTTGATATCCACATGGAGATGATGTGGTATTGATGTGTCGAGGTAAAAATTGTCACATATCCATGTCATTATGCTACATCAACATGCCATGTTATTATCTATTATGAAATTTCAACATGTCGTGTCAGCATCATATATTATAGATTTACAAGTAGTACTTTGACTAAGTCAATCATTAGTTATAAGGGCTTATTTAATATAAAATAAAAGTATAAGAGTTTAGTTTGACTCAAAATAAAAATATAGAAACTTGATTGAATGTAATAAAAGAATAAAGACTTATTTGAATTTTCTTAAATAGTTTAGAATTTTTTAGATAATATACTTTTTTAAAATTATTCTAGTATTTAATGGAATACGACTTATATTTCATGAAAACATCATTTAAGGGAAAATAAAGTGATGAAACAATATCTTAGTCAACCCTAAAGAAGTTAGGCAATTGAAGAAATTAACAGAGCCAGAATGAAAAGCTTTACTTCTAACTTTTGACTATGGTTATGGTGTTAATAATGAAGAATGGAATACAAAACGAGCAGACAGTTTTGAGTTCTAAAGGAGTGGGTGCATCTCCTTTGACCAAGTGGCAGAAGTGGTGCAACCGATCATAAATTATTCCAATTTCTTCCAAGCTTCAATTTTCCAACAAAGTTGGATTTGACATGTGGAACTCATATTGGTCTCTCCATAACTATGAGTAAATAGTTTTAATACTGAGAGTTGGACCAACCAGCTCCCAACCACCTTATCCTCATTGGTCAATCCTAACGATTAATTAACTACCCGTCTACCATTTCCTCTAGCTGCTGCTTTCAACATTACACATGAACTGATTAAGCCAACATGTGTTTGGGTGCATATGTAATCATAAATCAAATGGTAGGAGATAGTCTTTTATCTCACCTTCTCTTTTGACTTTTCATATTCGAATCCCAAAGCTTCAAATTGGAGTACTCTTTAGGGTTTTAACTACTAGGGCGTCTCTTTGGGACATTGATTAAGACAATTGTCAAAACACATGCGAGAGAAAGACTATCTCTTACTCATGTTTACATCTAAACAGTTGAAGCTGTGGGTCGGATGCTTTTCATAGATTAAAATCATTAATTCGATTGCCATTCCTACCAAATTTATATTTGACATGCTCTTATTCGGAGAATCTTAATTCTCCAATATAGAAACCATTGATTGAAACTCTCTTCTCCAATAGAGTGACTCTTGGGCCCAGAGAGTAGGCATAGTAAATGAGCTACCCAGAGAAATATGGGACCACGTATTTCCTTGTCAATTTAATTACAAATAAAATAAAATGCATTAATTTCCAGCTTGATTTACAGAATCCGTGACCTAACAAGAAATTTATTCAATATATGAAAATGTGATATAGAAGGTATAGTAATAATGAGAACTAGCTTCCATGCAACACAAATGATAACTAAAACTAATTAATAGCCACCAATTGAACCATCCAATAATTTTAGAACCTAAGTCTTTAATTCATCCTAAAACTGGAAGGATGGGATTGTATGGATGCGGGAGAACTACCCCTTATTGTGTATCTCATGCCCAAGGAGTCGCACACTTATAAAAAACAAAAAATAAAAAACCTCAACAATAATCAATAATTCATTGTAAAAAAACAAATGTGTGTCATATATACTGATTTTACATAATTAGACTATTCTCCATTTATAAAAAAAGAAGTCTGTTAAATTTCTTTGGCAGAAGAAACATACCTTACAGCTTAAATAGGAGCAAAATAATTATTATTTATTAATGTTATTAAGATTAAATTTAAATATTCATCTATCATGAGTTTTTTAAAAAATTGAATTAAAATATATGTAATATATTTTTTCTTCTCTCTCTTTTGGATTTTTTACCTCCCTTAACTGATATTAGTCAATCATTCCTTCTGTATCATTTTGTTTGTCTCTATTTAAACTTTTATTGATTTTTTTGTAGGAAACAAGAACCAAGCATGATTAATGAAATTTAAGAATATCAAGGGTCTTTGTCAAGGAATCACATTTTTTAGAACCAAAATTCCCTTAAAGGCTTCAAAAAAAAAAAAATTCCCTTAAAGGCTTTCAACTGGCAAACTAGCATACAAAGTCAACAAACACAAGGCAAGAAACAGTGCCAACATGAAGCATACTGGTGCAACTCATAGGTGATCAATTCTATAAGATATGATCACTGAAAATTGTAACATCTTGATGTTGGGTGAGGCTGATCATTCATCAAATACAAATAAAACGCAACAAAAATAAATTCAAAAGAAATAAATTACGTCTCACCCACTTAGGATCTCTTTCATGCCAAATTGAGTATAGAATTAAATTAATAAATAAAATATATGATCATATTATTTTACCTAAATAACAAAGGTTGATAAATCCTTTGTTAAACCAACAAATCAACCTTCAAAAAGCTCAACCACCTCAGCCTGGTTGTTGCAAACCAATGTTGTCCAAGAAATCCTTGTGCAACCTCTAATGGCGATCTACACCGATGAATTAGAAAATCCTTCTTTAAGGATTGGGAGTGCTATGCCTTGACAATGTGCTAGCAAAGATGAGTTTCAAAAACTCATAATCCACACAAAAATTTTGGGGTTGAATACATAAACGAAATCAAGTGAATGAAAAACTATTTTTCTTCAAACAAGGAATGGCAAGACAAAAAGAATTTCTAATGTGTCGTTCTCTCTCATTTTTGTTTGGAGGCTATAGCAAGGTATTTGTACCTTGGATTAATTTTAAACCTTAATTGTAAAGCTATTTTGTAATTGCCAACTAATCTAATAATTTGGTTAAACAATTTAATTAAGTCCTTAAAAAGCCCAGTTAACTTAATTGTTTAATTTAATCAATTAGGCCCAATAACTTAATTAAACAATTTAGGTAATTAAGCCCAACAATTAATTAAACAATTTTAATTAATTAGGCCCAATGACTTAATTAAACAAATTTAATCAATTAGACTGAATGACTTAATTGTTTAATTTAATTAATTAGGCCCAATGACTTAATTAAATAATTTAATTAATTAGGCCCAATGATTTAATTAAGAAATTTAATTAATTAGGCACAACTTAATTAAACAATTTTAATCAAGTGCTTGAGAAGCTCATAGCTTCTAATTTGATTAAGTCCAACTTAATCACCTCTCCCATTTTATTTTTAACATTCATTTTAGGTGCGTGACCCATTAGGCTTCCAACATGTTGGCAATAAACTCAACATATAATTCTTAAGTTAAACTTAGAATTAGATAAATTTAAACTACTTTAAATTTATCATTAATCAAGTCAACTATCTAGAGTTCATAGACCAAGATTGAGATCTAACAATCCATTATGGCCACCTAAATGTTAGAAGAGTCAAGATGGTTTGACTTAACCTTTTAATGATCAGTCTTTCAATGTAATTCATTCCCCCATCATATATCTCGAAGATGATAAGAGCATGTTGCAGTGTCTACTTTTATTGATCTCCATATTTGTGTTTAAAGTTTGATCATCAATTTTATAAAGACTTCTGAAACTCCTTTCATAATCTTCAAGTCGCTTTAGCTAAGGACTTTAATAAGCTAATATCAACCAAGAACAGTTAGGATATGTCCCCTGCATTACTTGGGGTGACGATTCCTATCTGGAGCACTCATTTGCCTTCACATACTTCATGCTATACCCAAAAACATCTTGTTTTGGCATCCTTGGTTAGGCACCTGTAAGGATGAAACCAAAGCATAACACTCTACACATTAGACAACCTAGTATCTCAAGTCTAAGGACTATTTACACAACTAACACATAAGAAGTATTGCATATACACTTGAGTGAAATACCAAATGGACTTCTCATGACGGGTCATGTTTAGTGAACTTGCTATCTTAAGCAAGCACCTATATTTTAGTTTCAAGTATCTCTATACTTTAATCTATGAGATCGATTGCTTACTTCTAAAGTAAAAAACGTAGAATATACTAGTCTCTAAGCATCATTGATGTCCAGTCTCAATGATACATTGACCAGGAACATTTTGAGATTATGCTTTGATGCATAGGGATCTCATAACTGCAACCTATTATAATTACTTTGTAAGGCATATTAATCTTATGGACTTAATCCAATTACACGTATAACTCATTATAATTGAAGTCTTATTGACAAAGGAAAACCTTTAATTATTCAACATGAACGATATTGTTGCATGATTGGAATTAAGCCTTAACCAATCCCAATTGGTTGTAGGGCTCATCCCAACACTTGATTACTAATTGTTAATAGGCACAAAAAAGAGTTGAGGATTAAGACAAGTATATAAGAGTTTCACTCGATATTCTTAAGTCATTTGAAAGAGAAAAGCTTAAATTGGATAATGGAACAAGAAGGAAAATATTGAAATGAAGTGAAAACAGCTTAACTTTAATTCAGTATTAAGTAGGATCGATGCCTATTGGGGTAAATGTCGATTGTTAGTGTTGAAGGTGTGGAAGGTATTCTGTTTTGGAAAGTTAAGATTGACCCTTAAGTGGGGGAGGTTGATCTTTGGAGCAAGCAATAGTTGGAAAAAGATTTTAATGGTGTAGAATCGACCCTTAAAATGTATAGGTCGATCCATGGCTGTTGGAAACTTAAAAATTCTTCCAAGGTAAGGTAAGATCGATCCTTGGTGAGGTATAGGTTGATCCTTGGAACATCCAACGGCTGGACAAGGCTTTTATGGGGTAGGATCTACCCCTTGAAGAGGAAGGGTCGATCCTTGATGAACGAACACTTAGAGAAATGTTTGGAGGGTGTAAAATTGACCTTTTGAGATTTTGGTGTCGATTCTTGAAGTGCGGGGGACATTTGGAAGCCAACAGTGAAGCTAGGATCCTTTTTAAGTGCCAACTCATCAAATTCAACCCATTTTAAGGTGCTAGGATCAACGCCCTTAAGCAAAGGGGTTGATCCCAATAGGGTTATATAGCAAACATTGGGCAGTTCATCCATTTAAGTTTCAAAAGCTTTTCTTTCTTCTCTTCTTGGTTGAGAGCCTTGCATGCATTCCTTGGGTTGTCGAGCTCTAAAATAATTGATATGAAGTTCGAAAAAGTGAGAAATGAGGTAAGGACAAGTTGTTTTGAGGCACAAATTTCAATTTAATTTGTTTAGATTTTAAATTTAAGTTATGTTTCACACTCAGCAAGTTGTCATTCCTTGGTTGAGGACTTCAGGGAGTTTTCTTGGGTTGATTTTTGATCACCAAGGTAAGGAATAATGTATAGATTATAAACATACATTGAGGTGTTTAAATGTTAATTGGAAGTCTAGAAAACTTAGTGATAATGTTGGGAATTTTTTGAATGTTAGGAAAGTGGGAATGTTAATTTGATTAAAGCTCAAGTGTGTGCTAGGAGGTTGGAAGAAAAATGATTGAAGTCTGGTAAAGCTATAGTGAAGTTTTAGAACTGGTTGATTCATAACAATTGGTGGATTGTTGGCTAGTAGGAACTGTTGGTCTTAATGGAGTGCTAGAGGGAGAGGGTGAGTAGAACTTAAAAAATATTTTGAAGGTAGCCCTTGAGGTTGAAAAACGTTTTGTGTAATTTTGAAATAGAAAGTTTAAACTTGTTGAAGTTAAAAGACACCAAGTAAGGGGAAGGTAGAGAGAAGTAGACAAAACACAAATATTTATAGCGGTTTAGTCCCATTGACCTACATCCACTACCTTGATCTCCTAATCAAGGTTTTTTAACTTAACTTCAGTAAACCAATGGAATTAAAAGGTTCCACCAAGCTTTCACACCGTGGGCTTTTAATCGAAGCTCTAAACCCTTATAATAATCCCTAAGCCTTCCAAGCTTAGCTACCCCTTAGAGTGTCTCACACACTCTAAGTAAATAAGAAATGGAGTAGAGATGAAGTACAGTTGATCACCTAGTTGATGTAAGATATACAAAATTCAATTAAAACAATTTTACAAAAAATATAAGTGAAATACAAGTGTAAAGAGAAGGTTTTTAGTCTTTTAAGCTCAAAATAACTCTTGCTAACTTCTCTCACCCATTTCTAACCATTTTAACCTCTATTTATACTTGAAGGACAATTTTTAGCCATTAGAAATAGATTTAGGTCAGAAATAGCCGTTATTTTGTCTTATAGCGACTCTTTTCAAATTGCTAGCATTGACTCCTTAATTGATTAGAGGTGAGCATTAACTGGTTAAAGCTTTTCAATCTGGCAATCTGCTTCACTGTGTTAATCGGTTAAAGGTTGCTTTAACCTATTAAGGAAATTATGTTTTCAGACTTCTCCAACTAGCAGTCTTCTTGGTTAGTCCTCCCTTTAATTGATTGACCTTTTCTTCCTTCAACTTTAACAAATTAAAATAAGCATTAATTGATTAAATTATCTTCAAATTTGAGTTCCTTCAATTGGTGCTCTTCAATGGTCAACTTCAATTTAAATTTGAATTTTGATGCTTTTTATGTACTTCAAGTTGACCATTAATCGATTAACCCTTTTGGTTAACCGATTAATAACCTTTTGTTTTGTGTCTAGTACCTTCTTAACTAATTA
The DNA here is from genome assembly GCF_053813885.1 of Theobroma cacao. Classification (NCBI taxonomy): domain Eukaryota; kingdom Viridiplantae; phylum Streptophyta; class Magnoliopsida; order Malvales; family Malvaceae; genus Theobroma; species Theobroma cacao. The sequence goes on from NC_142640.1 coordinate 37,712,739, forward strand.
AGCTTTGTGTTAATCAGTTAAGACCCTTTTGCTTGCCCTTAGTGTAGTGCCTATAATTGCTTTAACTAATTAAGAATCATTATTAATTAGTTAAAACTAATTTGTCTTCATTAAAGCTTTTTCTTCTTTACATGTTTAACCAATTAACCCATCTTGCAACTAAATAGGCATCTTGAAGCACTTTCAAACAATAGATATGTTAAGAAATTTAAGCTTTCTCCTGCATACTCAAATAATATAATTAGACACCAATAAATAAGGAATGTTTTGTTATCATAAAAAGCATATGAAGTCAACATTCTCTCTTTTTTTGATGACCACAAAACACTCCTCGATTAAGAGTGCAATGTCTATGTTTAGTATGAATGCTTTAAATCTTTATGTATAATGAGGATTCTTCCTCCTTAGTTAATACATCTAGTTTTCTTTAAAAATTTGCAATAAAAATTCACAATATCCACAGTAGCTAAACAAGATATACAATATCCATAGTAACTAAGCAAGATATATTCAATATCTATAATAATTAGCACATAATAAACAACAAAACTATAACTAAGCATCACACACAACAAATTAAACATAAAGACCTATCAAACTCTATTTAACTTAGCTTTTTTTTTTCCCTCTTTTGTCATCATTAAAAAGGATATTCAAAAATCCCCTTTAATGAGTGCATCTAGATTTAAAGAAAATTAGGCATTCATGTACAAATAGTTTTTTTCATCAAACACAATAGCAAACGCAACAGTTCTTTGTTCTTTATCCCCCATTCTATCATTATTAAAAAAAAGGTTAAAGGTTAAACAAGGTTAATTCAAACGCGATGCAAAAAGAGAAGGGATAAAGGAGATAATCAACTTTAACCATAATCTTACTCCCTCTTAAGAAAATCATGAAACTAATAAGTTCCCAATTTTTAAAACACCAAATGTTAAGAGAGAAATCTTGAGCCTAAAATAAATGAGTATTAAGTAAATATTCATCATGTTTATTTAATACTCAAGTATTCATGGAACTTGATGAGTATGAGCATTTAAATAGGTGTTCAATATACGTAAAGTAGTTCCTAAGCATGTCTAAGGTATCATTAGTTATCAAGCATCATTCTCAACTAACATTAAGCATTATCAATAACTAATCATCATCAAGCATTTATTATTTATTCTTAATGTCTATTTAGCAAGTATCACCAAGCAATACCAATCAAGCATTTCCATGAAATTCCCTAATTCATATATAAAAGAGCAACTCAAGGAAAAAAATTAAGCATCCTTAATTACTATCTTTAGCAAGAATTCCATGAAATATTCTCCAAATCATGTATGAAATTATCAAAACAAGGAGAATTTTCACATCGAGAAAATATCATTATTAATGAAGCATTACCAAAGCATTTTGCACTTATTGCAATCATGTAAAAGAATATTATGATCAAGTAAGCACAAATATGATTACAAGAAATAAAATGGTGATCTTCATTAATCATGAATCTAATTTGTTTTACAAAATGCAAGCATGAATATAAATTATATAGACATATACCAATCAAAAATATGCAAGCACTGAAATTCAAGGTACATGTTATTTCTCAATAATTCATGATTCATGAGTGATATTAATTGTTATGGAATATTGAAAATAAAGCACTCAACTCATGAATATGTTTAAAATGAACATCCAAGCATCAATGAATACTAGTTGTCAATAATCAAGAAATGAGTATTCAATGAAAGCACATTAGGCATTCACTGCTCACTTTTCATTTGACATTCTATGTTATTTATAATAACCTATGAGCTAAAGTGGATGCACACCAAATATTTAGATCATGTAAACTTTTAACGCTCAACGAAGATATAGTAATATTTAAATCCATAATTAAAGGATATTTCAACTATGTCGACACAAACTCTATGTCATGATCAAACTTGACTTGAGTTATGAAATTAAGCACTCTAAGCAATTCTATCACTCGACTCAAGTTATAGATTTCAATCATTAAGGTCAGGAAAGATTAAAAGTCATGTAAGCATTTGACTTGACAAAAAAAAATAGATGAACCAAAAAAAAGTTTCATTCAGTTTAATGATTTCGTCTTAGTCAATTTTATGAGCCTAGGCAATGATTCAATCTTGAAACAATAATTTAAGTACGAACATCAATCATATTTCACGAATTGTTCCTAGAGTAAGCATTTGAACATTTCAATTCTCAATAAATGATTTTTCAATGTAAGCACATGAGAAATAATAAAATCAAGCACTTATGAAAAATTTCTCTACTTTCAAATTTTGTCAATTAAGCACAAAAGAATTAATATTATCAATATGAGTGCCCTGTTTTGGAAAAAACAAATTCAAGCATTTATGAGAATGTTTTCATTTTTCAACAGGCTTTGTAATTTCAAGAACATGTTTTTGCACCAAATGATCATGAAAGTGTTCATAATGCATGTTTTTAAGGGCCAAGATTGTTTTTAAGCTAACACAGAACCGTTTTAATTGATTAAAGTTCACTTTAATCAGTTAAAACTCTTTTGACTTTAAAACTCAATTTTACTATGAAGCAAATTAATTAGTTAAAAAAAGAATTTTAATCAATTAATTTGAGTAACGTTTGCTCCAGATCTAGTATAATTGATTAAATCATGATTTTAAACAATCACAATTCCATTCTAACTGTGTAAAAAACCTTTTTAATCAATTAAAAGAAGAAATTAAAGCATAATAGACATAAGAATTCATCAAAAACATATTAAATCAATTCAATCCAAGTTCGTGCACATCAAGCTTTCCTAATTCTCTTCTAATTTTACAAAATTGGTCTTCACTCAAAGATTTGTGAAAATATCAGCCAATCGATTCAAGATACCAACAAATTTAATTTTAACTTCTCTTTTAAGCACATGAACTCTAATAAAATGTTGTCTAATCTCAATATACTTATTTCTAGAGTGTTAAACAAGATCGTTTGAGATGTTAATGGCACCTGTATTGTTACAAAAGATAGGAATATTATGCATGGACATGTCAAAGTAATTCAGTGTTGTCTAATCCATAAAATTTGTGCACAACAACTACCTACTAAAATATACTCAACCTCAGCAGTTGAAAGAGCAACTAAATTTTGTTTCTAACAAGACTAAAATACAAGCATGCTTCCATGGAATTGAGAAGTACCACTAGTGCTCTTTTGATCTACTTTGCTACCAGCAAAATCAACATCAGAATAGCTAAAAAGATCAAAAGATGACCCTTTTGGAAACCATAGGCCTAAGCTTTAGGTATCCAAGAGGTATCTAAAGATCTTTTTTACAGTTGCTAAGTGTGACTTCTTTAGGACATGATTAAAATCTTACATAAGGGCATACACTAAACAACTACTTGCTGTTAAATAAAAAAGTGGACCAATCATACCTTTATAGAGCTTTTTGGTCCACATCGTTTACTTTCTTTATTAAGCTTTGTTGAGGAGCCCATTGGCGTTTCAATTGAGTTCACGTTCATCACACCAAATGTTTTCAACATCTCCTTAGTATATTAGCTAGGTTGATAAAGATCCCATCCTCACATTGCTTGATTTGTAGACTAAGGAAGAAATTTAATTCTCCCACCACACTCATTTCCAAACTTACCTTGCATCTCCTTTGCAAAATACTCACATAATTTTCATTAGTAGCACCGAAGACTATATCATCAACATATATTTGAACAACAAGTAAATCATTTTTACTTAATAAACAATGTAGTATCTACACTTTCCCTAGAAAATCCTTTTTCAATAAAAAGTAAGAAAGCCTTTCATACCAAGCTTTAAGAGCTTACTTCAATCTATATAAAGCTTTGTGCAATTTATAAACATGATCAATTGTTTTTAAGAGCATAAGGCAACTTTTCACTATAAAGTATTAGGCACATAATTTCATTGAAGGAATCAACAAGAGTCACCATTACAATTTCTCAAGTTGCAATAGTTTTTATTAATCAAGAGTAAGAAATATTCAATAAATACACAATCAACCTAATATCACCAACAAGACATTATCATATCTCACATAAGGTTGGTGGAACGTACTCCAAAGATTTTATTAAAAATTGTAACGATTGCTCCTCGATTGCTACCGACATTTGAGACCTTCGAGAGAACCCGTTAAGTCCTGAACAAGCCTTATTAGAAATTCTCGTTCACCAATCCATGTTAATTCTTTAAACCAATACTCTCGTGACATGATTTGAACATTAGGTATAATAAATCAACTTGACCTTTAATCCATATTATCATATGTTAATACATTATAGTCTAAAATTTCCAATTAAATATTTATATTGAGACTAGTGTTCATTTACAAAAGAAAAATAAGGTACAGTGACTCGACCTTTAGTAGCGGAGCGACTCGGAATAAGATGCTATGAGATGCCTTTACCTATCTACGGTGGACAATGATTGCCGATTTAATGTACGCTAGGCCGATCACTATCTGCAAAAGGGAAATAAGGGGGGTGAGTCTCACAAACTCAGTGATCATTGACTCCATAAGCAGGGTGTAGATGGGAAACAAGCTAAGAGCAGAAGATTTGAATGTTAAAACATAAAAGTATGCATAAACCAATTAAAATGAAATGAAGCATTTGTGCCTTATTTGTAAAATCAGGAATTTTAGTGCAACGTAATCATTTAACAATAAATGTATCCAAACTAGTATAAGTATAAGATTTCCTATCTTTGAATTCATTTTATAGCTTTACTCAAATCAATCCAACATAAACATGCATGCTCCCATGAAATCAAATATTATTAAAGCTTATACACAAATTCGCAAATTGCCTCATACGTGAAGAGTTAAATCCAACATCATAATATAAATAAGGGAGCTTCGAAAAATCTTATAATTCTCACTATGCTAAAGAATACGTATTGAAAACCCAAAGAGATATCACTCTCAAGTAGGTAATTGTAAATAACAACCTGTGGACCCACTTCCATGTAATAACATCCGGGAGCTTCGCTCTACCAGATCTCACAGCCATGGCAGTCTTGACGATGTTGGCTGACATCAGAGAAATCAAGCGATCGCAACCGTGTATATCAACTTGTGGCCAAGCCACATATAACAACTTGTGCCCTTGTCACGTATAATCACAGACCGTGGTCCCCGCCAAGTTTAACAGCCCATCGGTGACCCAAAGATTCTTTAGCTAGAGCTCACTTGTGTATAAGGGTCACACTATCCTGATGTGACATTCGACCTACTCTCAAATCTCTCAATTTGACAAAACCATTTAAAAATCAAGTTGGGTTTCCAAAAGCTCATTTCAAATCCATTTCAAAAGTACCAATCATAATAACATGATAAAACCTCTTTTTGTAAGACTTTGCAATGTAAAACCTTTGCATGAATTTTAAATATCAAGTAAGCATGGTGAATATATATAATTTGTTCATAAATGCACATTAAAAAAATCAATAAGGCACACTTTGATACAAATCGTGGTAAAAAGCTTGTTTCTTGGTTTGCAAATCCTTTTACATATATAACTTACATATATATATATATAGCCAAAACAATTTCAAACATTATTGCATCCACAATCGCCTAGTATTTCCACCAGCTCATGCTTTCCACAATAATAGTTTGTAAATCTCTCCAAACCAAGTATACAAATCACTTACTAATTTCTAACAACACATGCTTTCCATAATGGCATTAAATAAATCATCGATAAATTACTTTACATATAATATTGAATCTTTTGAAATAGACACCCCCTACTCACTTTACAATAGCGAGATACTATGTCGTTATTGATTCGGATGCGTATCTAGCTAATTCTACTTACAGATCACCCGTCACTTCCTTCTATACGCCACCACAACACATTTTCTTTACTTTTACACTTCCTAGCAACCATTCAAACTCAATGCATTTAATTATACTCATATACGGGCAGCACATCAATCAATAAATCCTTAACCTAATTTCATAGTTTTCATCGATATTACTCACAATTATTTAACATATAATCCATATACTTCAACCAACTAAAGCTTGCACAACACCATGTAGTCACATTGCGTGCTTACTTTTTAGTTTTAGCTTGAGTTCCACAAACCAAGTTCACAATTTTCTCACATCCATGGTCACCATTGCTGCCACAAGCACAAACAATTAGCACACATCTCATTTCTTCTTTCTACTTGTGATTTAGAGATTAGAACACTTACCCATTACTTAATCTAGCTCAAAATCACCATGCATTCCAAGATCCTCCTACATGCATACATCGGGTTCTTTGAATCTTTGTAGATTCTTGCTACCACAAACATAATCTCACATCACAATCAGTTTACAAAGCATGCATTCAACAAAATCATAACTTGCACCTTCTTTACCTTAGAATCACCAAGCCGATCCTCCACTTTGTCCTTCAAGCTTTAACAATTGCATGCATGTCACGATCTAAATTTTCAGGCCATGACCAGAGCATGGGCCCAATGGACGTAGCCTAGTAAGCCTAAGCAAGCCTATCTATATGACTTATTTATCATTCCATCAAAGTTCTTAAAGTCACATTTCATAATTTCAATTCGAAATATTGATAACGATTGCCAACTAGTCGTGGTATTACTAATCAAAATATACCTATAAGGTCTAAGGCATGCATCTTAGTACTTTACTTCACATGTATGTATTTACAACAAAAAAATGACTATTGGCTTTCAGCGGAGTGACCAAGGTGAAGGTGCAGCTACGGAATGCCAAAATACCTACCAAGGATACGAATCTACGAGGGCACCTCGACCTAGTTACCGGCTGCCTCTTGATTTGAAAACATGAAGTTGAAAACGGTGAGTATAAACCTAGTGAGTGAACAAGGAAGGGAACAAGCAAACGATAAGGACAATTTAAAGAAATCATGATGCATTTATTTTTTTCAAAAACAATGCAATTTAGTTTAGTTCTGATTAAAACCCCTCATTAAACCCTTAATGAGTTAATCACTTGGCGAAAAGGATCCATGCACAACAAAGGATTCGAAGAGTGAAAATTTTACTAATATTCAAGCAAGTCAAGTCAAGTAAAACGACGGGTCCTTGCTGCAACGAAATTTCATTCTCGCTGCAACGAAATTTGGGCTCAAATTATCAACTGGACGAGGGTTTCTCAACTGGCTGAGGGTTTCTCTCTAAAACCCCTCTTGTCAAACTTAATTAAATAAATTCCTTAATGTTGGGAGTCCATGATCAACTACGATATTATTGAAATGGAAAATGGGACAGCAATCAAACAAGGTAGAATGCAGGACAGAAAGTTTTCTCACTGCAACGAGATTCGGTTGGCAAAATAGAATGTTTCTCACTACAGCGAGTATAAATCTCACTGCAGCAAGAAGCATCAGCAACTTCCTCGCTGCAGCAAGAACCAGGCCAGTACAACCCTCTAAACCTGAGACTTTTTCGCTGTAGCGAGAAATAGAACACTAACAATAAATTTTCATTCTCTCAAGGAAAGGCCATTTAGCTGCAAAGACAAAAATCAACTTGAACATGCTTAGAAATTCCCAAGGCTTAACATGCAAGATTCACATGTATTACAACCATATAGCATACTCATGAACTTTCTACAACACACATATTTATCTATATATATATATATACACATCATCATGTATACCATCCCACCATCATCAGCTCATGTGCACTCCCCATTCACACATAAATGGGTCATCAGCAGCTCATGTGCACTCCACACCACACATAGCTGGGTCATCATCAGCTCATGTGCATTCCCACACGCATATAGCTAGGTCATCATTATCACATAAAAAAAAAAAAATCCAAGGCATACTATACATATCAACATATTGTAATAACACATGAACCATTATATGGCACACTTTCACAAGATAGAAACATTAACCAAAGGCTTGTTCCCTAGGTAGATTTTTAAGGAAAAGTTGGATAGAATCGTTCAAATGTTTTGTGCAAATACATTCACATTCCTAAAACAATTTTGAAATGAAAGTTCACTCACCAGTATTTGTTAAATCTTTACTCAACTTCAACTTTCTCTAATGGTCCAAATGGGGCGGTGGGGCTTCGTTGGAACCTATCATCACATTAGCATCACAATTAACTTAATTCATACAACTATAAATTCTAAAAGCTATCTCCTAACTAGCATCCCATTGCCATTAAGTAGCTATCTATTTTTACTATCCTAATCACTTTAAAATGAATGATCAATCTCAACTACAAAACACTCACAAGTCTAATCACTAGCCATTCTCAACACTTAAAAAAAATCAACTCTAATTTACTACTCACCTTGGTAGCTTTGTAAATTTGAAATTCTTTCCAATAATTTTGCAAGCTATTATAAAAGCTCCCTCTTTCTCTTTTTAAACACCTAGCTTGTGAGAGAAAGTATGAAAGTAAGATTTTTCAAGGGTTTTAAAGTGAGAGAGTTAAAGAGCACAAAGGTTTTATGAAAAGGTGCACAAAAGCATGAAAAATGGAGCTAACTTGAGAAAGTTATGGAAGCTTGAAGAGAACTCCCATGGAGATGAAGAAACGTGAGAGGGAAGAAGGAAAAAAAAGAAAAAGCTGTTGGAAATGTGAGAAGAAGCTGCTGGAAGATGATATTTATAGCTCAAGCTTATCCAACTCCACTTAAATTACGAAAATGCCCTTAGCAAGTTAGCTTATTCTTCTCCAATCCTTTGTGCAGTCTTTTTACTCTTTTGACACTGACGCCAGGTCTACAATGGTATAAAAAAACTCAGGTTTATGAAAACTTAAAATTTGACTTGAGATTAAAAATGACCATTTTGCCCCTACCTTAGAAATCATCATTATTTTTATTTCCTTCGTCCTTTTACCTTTGTTTTCATCATTCATTTATGCCTTAGGCCTACTTAGGCCTTAATATTGTTTGAAAGCCTACTTCTAAGGGATCTTTAAGGAAATGACAAAATTACCCCTGGCCTATGTTATCGTGTCTACACCTAGTTACGAGGCTATATGTGTCACGACCCAAAACCTCCCTAGGGCCCATGACAACCGTCGCAATGTCCCGATGGATACTCGTTACCCGAATTACCAATCGGAACCCTGCAAGGCTTACATATCAATTTTAAACAATTTCTAGTCGTTTCCGGCTCAAGTAAATCAAAAGACAAAAATATAGCATTTTTATATAAAACAATATTTATAGAAACACGTGTAAGTAATCTTTTGTAACTTAAAAGTAAAATAAATTCATACATACAATAATTTACAAACTTATAATGCACAATAATAATTACAATGACAAGTGGCCCATAAATACACCAAGTGTTGGTGATAGTAACCTGTTGTTTGTGTGATAGAGGGGTCAACTAGAATCCTCGACAAAATCGGGTATCTACAAGCTACCATAGGCCTGAAATATTTGGAAAGGAGGTGGGTGAGATTTTGCAATCCCAATGAGTAAACAGACATTATCATAAATATCTAAAAGCGAGTAACATGGAGGCAAGTTTAAACAACAAATTACAAACCATTTCATAACGTTTTTAATTTATTTCTTAAACCATAAAATATTTGTAATTTACCAAAACAGTTGTTAAGACTTATAACTTTTATTAAAAACAAGGCTCAAGCCAAAACTAGTCCTTGGAGATACCTTGGCCGAGGCATCTAACCGAGTCCGCCAAGGTTGTTAAGATATTTACATGTTAAACACATGTTAGTTTTGAAAACAAGCCGTTCCTTGGCGTTGGCCAAGTTACACATTCGCGTGGGGGTTCGACGTGAAGTGAGCTCAACACTACCTCGGGAGTTACCCTCTTCACCTCTACAACCGGAGTAACTATATAACCGGGTTTACCGTGCCCCTCTAATAAGTAGTCTACGAAAACCCATCACTATAGTGACTAAACCCACAAACTTTAATAAAATTTGGACAGTATAACGTGGCTTTTATTTATTTACCCAGCCTGCATAGTAAAAGACAGCTTACATAAATTTTCAATGCAATTATAAAATATAGCTACATATACTCATATATCATAAGCCATTCATAGGAAAATATATTTTTCAAGACAATTGGTAGTCTCCAATTACTCAATTTCATAATCAAAAGTTTCTTATATCAAAAAATCAAAACAATATATTTATTTGTCACATTTATTTCTAAAACATAAAAAATCTCATTTTAATCTCATTTTTGTTTCATAAAATCCATGAGAGCATTTAAAAATAAACTCTAGATAATTTACAATAATAATAGGTTTACTCACCATTTGTACAAACTAAATGCTTCCTATGAGCCCCGATCACTGTTCGTCGGGTACGACTTCCTTGCCTTTACCAGAAGGCTCTCCTCCTTGACACATTGCAAAAATTACACAATTCACCACATTGATGCTAAATCACTATATAATTGACTTAAATCCTATACTAATGCATGGTATGAAATGCAATAGCCTAAAACGGCTTAAACGCGATATTAACCTATTTTTGGCACTTTACCCGATAAATTGTTAACGCGCTCCATTTTAACTCTAAATTGTCCCATTTTCTCTCCAACATTTCTAACCATTAAATATCAGCCAATAACTCACTAAAATCACCAAAATCAGCTCACTTTCCTCCTTGAAAAATTCGGCCAAAACTGGGACATTAATTCGGTTAATCTTCCACTTTGTTTTTCTATCACATTTAACCATTTTTCATCATTTTTTCTTCATTTCTCTTAGAATAAAAATCAGTTCATCATCATTGTACATCATTGAACATTTAGGCAAGGGTAGGTATTGTGAAAATCTCATGTTTTCTTGCCCAATTTGATTTCTATACACATTTAACTAACTAAAAATCAAAACATAAAAATTTCAAATTCCTCCCCCTTGAATTTCGTCCAGCCCTTGATATCACTTTTTAATCTCTCTCCTCAAGCATGCTAAATGGAAACAAAGGCATAAGAAAGGTAGAAATCAAGCTAAAGTCGAAAAATCTTACCGTTAGATGCATCAACAGTCGCAAAACGTGATTTCCCCTTTGAATTTTCTAGTTTTCCTTTGGTTTTTCTCTTTTCTTCCTTTCCTCTCTATTTTCTCTCTTGTTCTCTCCTTATGGCTGGCCATCACTTAATATGGGGTTTAAATGGGCTGACTTTTCATTAAAACAATATTAAATCATTAAAAAGTGCCATGTGTCACTTTCCCATTGGCCCGTTTTTAAAATTTTATCTTTTAAACTTCAAATTTTCACCACTTAAAATACCATAGTTATTCATACGAAAAATAAATAAATTCTATGATTTTGACAAGTTTTGGGTGGTAAAAATTACAGTTTTTACCCCGGGACGACAAAATTACTATTTTGCCCCTATGTTTCAAAAATTGCCAAAATTGAAAATTTTCACTTCCTATCATTAAATTATACTCCAAATAGTTAATCTTGGTCAACAATTTCACTCCATGATCAAATTATTATCTTAGGTGGCAAAATGACGATTTTGCCCCTGAACATCAAAATTTTAAATTTTTTTTCAAATGAACCCTCGAACTCCGAACAATCATTTTTAGTCATTCTTGGACTGTAAAATATTAAATTTCATCCTACGATTCCTATTTGAACTAGTTTAAGGTTAAATTAACTCAAGTGTACCGTTTGGTATAATACCGGGTTTCGTCTATTCTTAAAAACTTTCCTAGCGTAATAACATGCTACTCAGTGCATGTATGTCATGACATGTGTTTATAGGGTCGGGTTTTACAATATGTGAGACCTTGAACCTTATTGACCCGTAACTAGCAGTAGACGCGATAACACGAACTAGGGGTAATTTTATCATTTCTCCTGGTTAGCCCCTGAAATTTGTTTTCTAATGTTATTAAGGTCCAAGTAGGCCTAAGGAATGAATGGATGAGGATAAGATAATGAAAAAGATAGAAATACTGATAATTTTCATGATAAGGGTAAAACGATCATTTTACATCTCGGGTTGAAATTTTTAAGTTTTCATGAACCCAAGTATTTCTAAACCGTTATGGACCTTGTCTCAGTGTTAAAGAAGTAAAAAGATTGCATAAAAGCAATGGAAAAAAAACAAAATGACATAGTTAAGGGCATTTTGGTAATTTTGCAAGAAATGGATAAACTTAAGCCATAAAAATCTAAGTTTCGAGGATGTTCTTCAAATTTCCAGCACTTCTTCTTCTACTCCTTCCTCTCCCACGTTCTCTCACCCCCCCATGGAAGCTTGCCTTGAATTTTCATATATTTCCTTGAGTTAACCCCAATTTTTCATGTTTTTGTGTACCCTTTCCTAAAGTTCTTTGTAGTTTTCTACTTTCTCACCATAAAAACCCTAAAAAACCTTTCCTTATTACACTCTCTCACTAGTTGGACATTTTAGAGAGAGAAAGTGAGATTTTTAGGATAGTTTGAAAGCTTTTGGGAAAAAAATTCAATTACAAAGCTACCAAGGTGAGCAGTGAAATTGAGTTGATTTTTTTTAAGTTATTGAGAATGGCTAGTGGCTAGATCGGTGAGTGTTTTGTAGTTGAGGTGGGTTATTCATTGTAGTGTGACTAGAATAGTGAAAATATATAGTCACTTGATGGTAGATGGCAGCTAGTTAAAAACAACTAGCAGAACATGATTTAATGGATAGCTTTTAGAAATATAATTATGCAAATCGGGTTGGTTGTGATGTTGTTATGATGATAGGTCCCAACGAGGCCCCACAGTTCCATTTGGACCATTAGTGGAGGTTGGAGTCGAGTAAAGATTCAACAAATACCGATGAGTGAACTTGCACAAAATGTTTTTGGATTAAGGCACATGTGGTTGATTGAGACATTTTAATTGTTTTTCTATAAAATGCATGGGAACAAGCCTTTAGTGAAATGTTTTTGGTGATGTGGAACATGATTGTGATGAATCTTTGTACCTTTATATGATGCTGATGTGTATATAAAAATATATGATATGTATTGCTAAGTAATTTTGTGTAATTGATGTAACTGTGCATGTGCGGAGTGGGCAATGCATATACCGGTTGAATGACGATGTTGTGACAACTACAACCGTGCATCTGTGGAGTGGGTAGTGCATATGTCAGTCGAATGATGATGTTGTGACACTTAAAACTATGCATGTGCAGAATGGGCAGTGCACATGCCGGTAATGATGTGCGTGTGGGGAGTGCATGTTGGCTGAGGGAGGTGGTGGTATTCGTGTTTATATATATATATATATAAATGCATAGTAGAAAGTTTATGAATATAGTACGTGATTGTAATGTATGTGGAATCTTGCATGTTGAACAGTGAAAGTTGTTACGTATTTTCAAATTGATGTTTATTGCAGCAAGGAATTTGGCTATAGCGAAAATGAATTCTCGCTACAGTTAGAAACTCTCGGGTGGTGATGCAGTTTTGTCACTTTAATAGAGATTTTGACTACCTTTCGGTCAGAACTAGGCAAAGTAATAAACATTAAAGTCCTAGCCCTGCCTCTTAGCTTTGTAATGATCTAACAAGCATATCAATTGGACTTCTGTAGTGGGAGATATGCTTGACAAACCGAAACATATGCAAACAGAGAATGCCTTTTGCTGCAGCAAGAAACTTGCTGTCATGTTTCTACCTTGCTCCATTTTTTATATAATATTCTTCACTCTTTTATCTTCAAGATTGAGCATGGGTCTTTGCAACACTAAGAGTTTATTTACCAATGTTCGAAACATGGGGTTTAGGGAAAAAATTAGACAAAACTGCATTGTTTTCAAAACAAGTGCATCATGATTTTTAAATTTTCCTTATCAATTGCTTGCTCCCTTCCTATGTTCACTCATTGAGTTCATACTCACAGTTTTTAACTTCATGTTTTCATATCAAGAGCCAGTTGGAACCTAGGTCGAGGTGTCCATGTGGACTCGTCTCTTTGGTAGGTATCTCAGCATTCAATAGCTGTACCTTCGCCAAGGTCGCTCCTCTAGAAGTCAAGTGTCTTTATGCTATATATATAGATAAACGAAATGTAAAATTTTAAGATACTTGTCTTAGACAGTATATACGTATATATATACTTTGAATGGTAACGCCATTATGAGTTGGTGATGGTTATCACCATTTTGAGGTAATATATATATATACATGCGAATATTTGATCATGGTAAAATATCATTCAAGTACTTACAGTTGAGATCATGAAATGTGACTTTAGGAATACTCAATAGATTGATGATTAGGTTATATAAATAGGCTTGCTTGGACTTAGTGGCTATGCTCATTGGGTCCATGCGTCGGTCACGACCCGAAATTTGGGTCGTGACACTATAGAGGTCGAGGTCTTACAATGCAAGAGAAAACCTTTCAATTTTTCTCCAATCTCTTCCAAAATTGAGCCTCCTCCAAGCCTTTTTCTTCTTTCTTCTTTCTCTTTTCTCCTTTTTTTCAAGTCGATTCTCTTTCTATTTTTCGCTCCACTCTTCCTCTCCTCTCGGGTGAAAGCTTCACAAAGCCCTCTCCTTTCCATTTCTCTTCCAAATGGGCAGATCACTCCTGGGACTCACTTGTTTTCTTCACCTTTTTCTTTTAAAACCCGAGCCCTTCCTTGCATGTTTCTTTCTTCCTCTTGGATGGAGTTTCTTAAGCTTACTCTTTTCTTTTTTCTTCTCTAAATGGCTGGCCCCTCTCTCAACTTCCCAAAGCTAGTTCACTTTTCTCTCTTTTACTCTCCCAAAGGCACAATTTTTGCCTAAGTTTCCAAGCTATTTTCCTTTTCTTTTCTCTTTCTTTTAATTATTTACTTGGCCACCCTCATGAACTAATCAGAATGCATGCATTCTTATTCTTCTTATTTCATTTGGCCATCTTAACAACCAATGGGTTTTCATGCACCAATTTCCTTTCTTCCACATTGGTTAAATATCCACTCTTCATTATCCTTCCATTCTTTAATTCATTTCATTTTCATTTCCTTTTAATGCCACTTTATCACCCAATAATATTTCATGCTATAATTATACCTTTTTCTTTTCAAATCACATTACCATCCTTGCGTTGTTTACCATGGGCTATCTTTGCCAAACCATGATTTTCTTTCACTTAAATACTCTTTATTCTTTTTCTCTTTATCAACTTTCACATGGTCAGGTCCCACATGTTTCCCACTAGCTTCTTACTTTTTGCATGCAATGATTTGCCTGTAATAGTAAATTCACATGTACATCTCCTATCCCACATAATCTAACTTTCCTTGGTTAGTAAATGTCCATTTAACTCTAAATATTGAAATTACACACAAGCCCTCAAACTTTTCCTTATTTGCCATTCGACCCTCCAAACTTTCATCCTCTACAATTTGGTCTTTCCAATGTTTATTTAATTCCAATTTCCTTCTATCTTTCTTCCTTTACACTTATACAAATAGGATATAAAATTTGTACTTCATCAAGATGTCACCATAATATTTAAATATATACTTACCTGCTCTAACTTTATTTAATAAAGACACGTGGGCTCCACTAACGTCATTTTTCTTCAAAATTTTTCCTTATTTCCACTCCCCCCACTTAGAAAACTTGTACAAATCACACATCCTTTGTGTAATATAGTCAATTTGACATCGGTATTATTTTAATATTATTTTATCTAAAAATTATTATTTTATTCTAAAATTTTCCTCTAACCTTATAAAGCTCTAAATACCTTACTTTACCCCGATTTAGCTCTATAGCACCTTTTAACTCCACAACTTTGACCTCAACAAGATATTATTATTTTATTATTATTTTATCGCATCCAAAATATTTTATTCTAAGATATCCCTTTCATCCTTCAACACTCTTAAACACTTAAATTTATGTTAATTGGCCCTTTGTTTTGTCAATAAGGTCATATTGGTTTCTATA
This sequence comes from Theobroma cacao, assembly GCF_053813885.1. NCBI lineage: Eukaryota > Viridiplantae > Streptophyta > Magnoliopsida > Malvales > Malvaceae > Theobroma > Theobroma cacao. The sequence goes on from NC_142640.1 coordinate 37,728,649, forward strand.
CGAGGGTATGGGTTGTAACAAAAATAGTCAAAATGCAAATGTTATAATGAGAAATAATATCACCAATAAATTTAAGTAAATGAAAATTTCTCATTTGTCAATTTCATCAATGCAAGCACAAAAAGTTTGAATTTGCACCAAATAATTATGAAAATAATCATAGTACATGTTTTAGGAGCCAAGAGTCATAATTATAATGAAATCCATGAAGTAAGTTAATGCAATGGACAAGGAATGGAGTACTGACTCATTTTAAGGCATAAAAACTTGTCCATTTTGGCTACTGTCTTGTAGGTATCAATATTTTCACTTTTGTAGCTTGAAAATGCAGAAAAGTTTTACATTCACAGCTTGTGAATGGAGTTCAAAAATGATTTTTGAGTAAAATTAAATTCAAATAGCTTTAAATTATCATTTTGAACATGTATAGCCTAAAATTCTTCAATAGAAATATGTTTTCTCAAAATTTGGCTCACATTTTTCAATATTTGCTTATTGTGCTCAAAGTCTAGGTACTTAAATAGCTCATTTATAAACTTATGCCTCTAATTCATTTATAAATGTTCGTCTTTAATATGCACAAGCAAGCTTAATTTTCATCATGATGCATGAATATGATTTATAAAATTTACAACAAACGTATTAGGTAATGTTTAAGCATAATTGGTAACTTTATAATATAAAGTTATTTGGACTTAATTTTGATAATAATTTAGCTAAGTTCTTGGAGTAATGTATAGAAATTAGTAGGTTTTATTTAATTATTTTGAGGTAGTTAACTAAGTGAGCCAACCTAATCTTAGTTAATCTTGCGTTTAAATTGATTGTTATGTGCTTAAGATAATTTGTTATTGATTTATTTGTGCCTTTATAGGTGTTTATAGAAGAAGGACTTTTAATGGAAGAAAGAGAGAAATTATGAGATGTAGACCTTCACTACACATGTCTAAGTATTTCAACCATAACATGAACTATAGAACTCTAAATGAGGTGATTCTTAGACCATTCAACATATAAGGGAAACATCTACAACCTTCATGTTTATCACTTTTCCCAATTCAGCTTAAAAGGTGGTCAAAAACCTTGTTGACATTGAAGTGTTGTAGCAATCCTAGAAAGAAATATTAAATCTTGATTTTTGTAAATCAAATGGCTGAGGCTGTAGCCTTGGTGGAGGTAGACCATAGCTCACGTAGTCTGATGAGGAAATCCTTGTTAGAATTGACCTTTTCTTCACCCAACTTGGTCTAGCTTCAAAGCCTTATTAAAGCAACCTTTTATCGGACTTTTAGAGGAATGAGAAATACCATATTAGAGCAAAGGTTTAGCCACAAAAAATTATTGAAAACAGTCTCATTGGAGCTAAGAAGAAATTGAAGGATTCAAAAAGATTTGGAGATCAAGATTTCAACTCTTAGAGGTTCTTTATTCTTTTTGTTATTCTTTATTTTTCTTAGTTTGGTTTCAATATTTAAACTTATTTGATGATGATTTGTGACATTATGGGGAACTAATATAGTTATCTAAGATTATGATTGAACTCAATAAGTAGTCTGAATTATTTACCTTTCTTTTGCTTATGTTTGATGGTTTTAAATTGTTTATTTTATTTTGTTCTTAGTGCTTCTAATTGCTTGATCACCAATTACATTGACTTAGAAACCTAAGTTAAATCTTAACGAAGGAGATTTAGAGTAAACCTTGAATAGAATAGCGTATGATTGAATGCACTTAGTTAATTAGCTATTTTATTTTGCATATAGGGTACAAATACACCTATAAGCTATATGTAGCCAAGATTAAAGCATGAGCTTAATGAATCTTTTTTCAATTTAATTTGCATAGACATATAGTAAGTTACTTGAGAGAGATATTTTTATGAGAAACTCAATAGAGACTTCTAAATAATTTAAGACTCTAGGTTTGCAACTTAATCCATAGAAGTAAGTTAAGAGAGAGATACAATGTTTAGATGAAGTACTGAGGGACATCATAATCTTAGGTCTGGTAGTTGATTAACATATTTGCTGATTAATTTTAGACTAGTTTTAGTTTTAGTTTGTTAGAATTAATTTTTCTTTTTCAATAATTTAAATTTTGTTGTTTGAATAAGATTAGGATGTTTTAATTTTAGTAGTTAACAGTAGGAATTAATTCAATTATCTGTGGGATCGACACTATACTTTTAATGATATGTGCACTTGTGTGGATATTTCGACAATAAGTTTTTGGAACCGTTGCCAGGGAATTGATTTTTCATTCTTTCTTGTAATATTAATACTAAGCATTCTTAACCAACCTTCAAACTTTTCTTTAATTTTCAAGTATTTTTGGTCTTTATATGCAAAGAGCCTCAAATTTGAAAGTTGTTCCTTTTGATCCAAAAATCAAACAGACTTTTCAAAGACTTTAGAGGAAAAATCAATAAGTTTATGCTCAAAGTAAAACAATGGCTGATCATCAAGGAGAAAAGACCAAGTCTTTGAGGGAATATGTTGTTCCATTGGTACAAGGTCTCCACTCTAGTATCCAAAGACCTCTTACTCAAGCCAACAACATTGAAATTAAGCAAACAATCACTCAAATGATTTAGACTCCTATTCAATTTTGGGGTTTGCCTAATGATGATCTTAATGCTCATATTGTGAATAGCAATTTGTGACACATTCAAGGCTAATGGTGTTATTGATGATAGCATAAGATTGAGGCTTTTCCCTTTCTCATCGAGAGATAAGGTAAAGAGCTGGTTAAATTCGCTTCCTACTAGTTCTATTAGTACTTGGGATAATTTGGCTCATAAATTCTTAGCAAAATTCTTTTCACCTGCTACGATTGCAAAGATGCGTGATGGGATCACCTTTTTTATGCAATTTGATTTTGAATCATTGTATAAGGCTTAGACGAGGTGCAAGAATTTGTTAAGAAAGGTGTCTTTACCATTGTTACCTAAGTGGTTGCAAGTTCAGACTTTTTATAATGGTTTGCTAAGACCTATTAGAACCATCATTGATGCTATAGTTGGAAGTGTATTTATAAATAAATCCTTGAGGAGATGTCTTCCAATAATTACTAGTGGCCATCTGAAAAATTGGGTGCAAGATAAGTTGTTGGAGTTCATGAACTAGATGCAATTAATGTTTTGATTGCACAATTGGCTTCTTTCACAAAAACAATTGATAAATTGAGTGTTAATGTTGTTTAGAGCCCCTTTGTGACTTGTGAACTTTGTAGAGAATGACATTTTAATGACAATTGTCCCATCTACACTAGATTTGTTCAGTTTGCTAGAATTAGGCAACAAAATAACAATCCTTATTCCAATGCGTATAATCTTGGTCGGAGGAATCAACCTAATTTTTCATGGACCAACAACCAAGGGTTTTCATTAGCATCAAAACGAAACTTGCCTCCTGGATTCCTCCTAGAGCTTTTATGCTAGAGAAAAAGCATTCAATGAAGGATATGTTCATGCAATTCAAGACAAAGACTGATGCCTTCATGACAAACTCTCATGGCAAAGACTAATGCCATCATTAAAGTCAAACAACATCAAGTGGGCTCACTTGCCAGTGCTCTTAATAACAGACTTTGAGGTACCTTACCTAGTGACACTAAGCCTAACCCAAGAAGAGAAGGTAAAGAACATTGTAAGGTAAGCACTCTTTGCAATAGAAAAGAGGTAAGTAAAGAGGTTAGCGGTAAGGATTTAAATTCTGAAATTTTAATTCAATTCGGTGAGAAAGAAATTACAAAAGATGTTGAAAAAAAATTATGGTTGAAAAATTTGTTGAAAATTCAAAAGAAGAAAAATTAGAATTAAAACCTACTCCCACACCTCCACCACCTTTTCCTCAAGGATTTCAAAAAGAAAGACTTGACAAACAATTCCAGAGATTTGTTAATGTTTTAAAATAGTTATATATTAATATTCCTTTTGCTAAAGCTCCGGAACAAATGCCAAGATATGTTAAATTCTTGAAAGACATCTTGTCTAAACAGAGGAAATTGGGTGAGTTTTTAACTATTGCACTTACTGAGGAGTGTAGTGCCATTATTTAGAATAAGTTTTCACCAAAGCTTAAAGATCTAGGTAGTTTTACTATTCCTTGCACTATTGGTAGTCTTTGTTTTGCTAAAGCTTTATGTGATTTGGTTACAAGTATAAATTTGATGTCACTATCCATTTATTAAAAAAATAAGCTTGGAAGAAATTAAGCTAACTTTTATAACTTTACAACTTACTGATTGATACATCACCTATCTTTATTGTATTGTGGAAGATGTTTTAAAGAAAATGGGAAGTTTATTTTTCTAGTAGATTTTATTATACTTGATATGGAAGAAGATCGTGAAACACCGATCATTTTTGGGAGACCATTCTTGAGAACTGCTCAAGCTTTAATTGATGTGGAAAAAGGTGTGCTTACCTTAAGGGTTGAAGATCAAAAGGTAACATTTAATATTTTTAAAGTATTTAATTTTTCCAATGAACATGATGAGTGTTTCTCAATGAATGTGGTGGATAGCATTAATAATAATGTGTTTATTGAGAATTATTCTGATGATCCACTAGAAACATCTACGATTTCTTCTTGTAATATTATTGATGAAGGTGTTCTTGAATATTCTAACCATCTGGATGCTGCATCACATCTCCCAAAATCCCAATTTGAGTCTCTGGAATTATGAATTACAGCTTCACCAATCAAGCCTTCCATTCAAAATCCTTTTTCACTTGAGCTCAAACAACTACTTAACCATTTAAGGTATGCTTTTTTGGGATATTCTTCTACACTACTAGTAATTGTTTCTTTTTTTTTTTTATAAGCAGGAATATAAACTCATTGGCGTTTTAATGGAACACAAGAAAGCAATTGGGTGGACCATTGCAGACATTTAAAGAATTAGTCCATCTATTTGCATGCACAAAATTCTTTTGGAAGAAAATCACAAGGCAACCATTGAGTATCAACAAAGATTGAATCTGATCATGAAAGAGGTGATAAAGAAAGAAATTATTAAGTGGCTAGATGCAAGTATTATCTATCTTATTTTTGATAATTCATAGGTAAGTCCAGTCTAATTTGTCTTGAAGAAAGGAGGTATGATTGTAGTTTCTACTAAAATAATAAGCTCATTCTTACTAAAATTGTGACTAGTTGGAAGGTATGTATGGACTATAGAAACTTCAACACAGCCACTAGAAGAGATCATTTTCCACTCCCTTTTATTGATCAGATGCTTGATAAACTAGTAGTTATTAAATATCTGATATAGAAGAAGGATGCAAAACAACGCTTAATAAGATGGGTACTTTTGCTTCAAGAATTTGACTTGGAAATTCGAGAAAGGAAAAGCACAAAAAATCAAGTGGCAGAGCATTTATCTAAGTTGGAGAATGAGGAACAAGTTGGGAATTCAATAATGATCAATGAGACCTTTCCTAATGAGCAGTTGTTTCATGTAGAAAAGTAGAAATATTTGCTATGGTATACTAATTTTTTTATCTACCTTGTGAGTAAACTCTTCCCTCCAAGATTTAATTCTAAACAAAAGAAGAAATTCTTGCATGGTGTTAAACACTACATGTGGGATGAAAATTTTCTTTACAAGTATTATGGAGATCAAATCATTAAAAGGTGTGTTCATGAAAAAGAATTTGATAATATTCTTCATCACTGCCATTCATCTGATTATGGAGGGCATTATCGAGGAAAATAATTGTTACAAAGGTTCTACAATCAGATTTTTACTGGCCTTCTCTTTTTTAAAGATGCTCATAATTTTGTTGAAAGATGTGATAAATGTCAAAGAGTAGGCAATATATTTAAGAGACATGAGATGCCTTTGAACAACATCCTTGAAGTTGAAATTTTTGATGTGTGGTGAATTGATTTTATTGGTCCATTTATTCGATCCTTCAATAATGAATACATCTTGGTTGCTATTGATTATGTTTCTAAATGGGTTGAAGCTGTTGCATTAGCAAGGAATGACTCTAAGGAAGTGATAAACTTCTTGAAAAAGAACATCTTCACACATTTTGGTACACCTAGAGCCATCATTAGTGATGAAGGGTTTCACTTTTGTGACAAAACTTTTGAGGCACTGCTTGCCAATTATGGGGTCAAGCATAAAATAGCCACTGTTTATCGTCCTTAAACTAGTGGCCAAGCTAAAGTTTCAAATAGAAAAATTAAAAAATTTATGGAGAAGATTATTTATCCTTCCAAAAATGATTGGTCGAAAAAGTTGGATGATACTTTGGGGGATTATAGGACTGCATATAAAACTTCAATCAGAATGTCTCCTTTTAGATTAGTTTATGGTAAAGTTTGCCATCTTCCAATTGAACTTGAACACAAGGCATATTGGGTAGTTAAAAAGTTAAATTTTGATCTTCAAGCAGCTAGAAAAAAGTGTCTTGTGTAACTCAATAAGATGAATGAATTTTGTCAAGAAGCATGTGAGAATACAAGAATCTACAAAAAGATGAAAAAAATGGCATGATTAGAAAATCATAACGAGAAGCTTTGAACTTGGCCAACATATTCCTCTATATAATTCTCATTTGAAATTATTTCCTAAAAAGCTGAAGTCTCGTTGGTTTGGACCTTTCGTTGTTACGAGAGTATATCGTCATGTAGCAGTGGAGGTGGTTGATGATAAAGCAAGCTTCAAGGTGAATGGGCAATGATTAAAGCACTATTGGGGTGGTGATTTCGATCGTTAGAGGTCCTCAATCACACTTATCAACGCAATTTGAGTAAGAGAAAGTCAAGCTAATGACTATAAAAAGTGTTTCATGGGATACAACCCAAGTGTTTTAACTTAATTAACTTACTCTAAATTAATTTTATTTATGTGTTTTCCATTGCCAAAAATTTTGCTAATTAATTTCTTTTATTTTGCAAGTACATTTACCCACCTTTCCCAAAAAAAGAAGGGGGGTAGACTTGGCATCCATGTCACAGCCCAATTTTTGAGCCATGACCGACGCGTGGACCCAATGGGCATAGCCCACTAAGCCCAAGCAAGCCCATTTATATAACCTGTACATCATTCTATCAAATGTTCCTAAAGTCATATTTCATAATTCCAACCTACAAGTACTTTAATAATGTGCTACAGCAATCAAATACTTGCATTTATGTTAACCCAAAATAATGTTAACCATTGCCAACTCATAGGGGCATTACCAATCAAAATATACATATATTGTCTAAGACATATATCTTAGTAATTTACATCGCATTTATCTAAGCACAACAAAAACACACTCGAATTCCAGTGGAGTGACCTTGTCAAGGTATAGTTATTGAATGCCGAGATACCTGCCAAGGAGATGAATCTACGTGGACACCTTGACCTAGGTTCCAACTGCCTTCTGATATAAAAACATGAAGTTGAAAACAGTGAGTATAAACTCAGTGAGTGAACATAAGAAGGGAATAATTAAACGATACGAAGAGATTTTGAAAACATGATGCACTTTAGTTACAAACAATGCAACTTAGTTTAATTTCTTGTAAAGCCTCTTAATTCAACTCTTGATTATTTAATTCCTTAGCACTGAAAATCCATGATAAACCATGAAGTTGAAAAGAATGAAAATTTTCAACAAATATCCACGTAAAACAAGCAAAACAGAGGGTTTCTCGCTGCAGCCGAAAGGCATTCCTACTGCAGCGAAGTGAAATTCAGACCAAAATCTTGAACCACTAGAGAGTTTCTTGCTACAGCGAGAATGCATTCTCGCTGTAGCGAAAACCACCTATAGGTATCTCGTTGCAACGAGTTACAAGACTGTAGCCAGCCTCCCAACCCGAGAGTTTCTAGCTGTAACGAAATTTATTCCCACTGCAACGAGGAACAGAACACCAAGAAGAAATTTCTTATTACATCAAGAAAATGCCATGTTGCTGTAAATAAAAAAAATCAGTTTGAAATTACTTAGCAATATCCAAGGTTTAACATGCCGGATTCACCATACATTATAACCATATACCATATTCATAAACTTTCTATTGCATAAGCATATATATACATATATAAACACGAATACCACCACCACCTCACCTAACTCATGTGTAACCCTCACATCGTGCACATAGTTGGAGTCATCGTGTGCACCCCCACATCACGCACAATTAATGCCATTATCTGCAACCCCCACATCGCGCACAAGTTGTCATAGCCCAAATTCCCTGGCCATGATCAGCGCATGGGCGTAATGGGCATAGCCCACCAAGCCCAAGCAAGCCTATTATGTAATCTTGCTTAATATCCCATCAACTATTCTCAAGTCACCTTTCATAATTCCAACTTATAATTACTTTAATAATGGGTTATAGTAATCAAGAATTTCATTAATATAAACCCAAAATGATGTTAACATTTCAACTCATGGTGGCATTAACAGTTAAAATATACATATTTCATCTAAGACACGTATCTTAGTATTTTACATCATAGAACATACTCATAAAACAAAATGACTCTTGACTTCCAGTGGAGTGACCACAGTGAAGATGCGGCTACTGAGATGCCATAATACCTACCAAGAAAGCAAGCATATGTGTGCAACTCAATCTAGGTCCCAACGGCCTCCAAATCTTAAAACATGAATTTTAAAAACGTGAGTACAAAACTCAATGAGAAAACATAAGAAGGGAACAAGCAATCAATAGGAAGAATTTGGAAATCATGATGCACTTGTTTCAAAAACAATGCAATTGATTTAATTTCTTACTAAAAACCCCTCATTTCAAACTTTGATTAATAACCTCATAGTGTTACAACAACCCATGATCAATCCATGAAGTTAATTGGGTGAAAAATATGTCAAAAATCGAATAGGGTAGCATGTAGGACAGAATGTTTCTCACTGCAACGAAGTTCATTCTGGCTGCAGCGAGAAATAGTACTAGTTTGCAAGTGTTTCAGTTTTTCTAGTATATCTTCCGCTACAGAAGTCCAATTGATGTGATTTTTGTCCCATTAAAAAGATAAGAGGCAGGACTACAACTTTGATTTTTACCACGTTTCCCAGTTCGGAAGAGTAAGGTGGTCAAATTCTTTATCAAAGTGAAGGTACTGCATTAAAATCTGAGAGTTTCTAGCTGCAGCAAGATTTATTTTCGTTGCAGCGAGTTTTCTACTGCTAAAACTGAATGTTCCTCGCTGCAGCGAGAAGCAGGGTACCTAAGTGAAAAAGTGACCTCCTTTGCACAAAAAATCCATTTGGTCCTACAATAAAGATCAATTTGCAAGAAAATGGGAATTTCTCAAGATTCATCATGCCAAATTTCATATGCATTTCAATCATATATCATATTCATGACCTTTCATTTCATAAGCATAGATATGCATAAATACATAGATAAACATCAATATCATCATTATCACACCCGGCTCATGTGCATTCCCCCACATAGTGCACATAGCTGGCGCCATCGTGTGCATCCCCCCACATCGTGCACACGGGCACTATCATCATCCATCTCCCACACCACCATCATCACCAGCATGTGCATTCCCCCACATCGTGCACACACACGATTATAATCATCATACACAATATCAACAATCATGCACAACATATATATATATATATATATATCATCATAATGCAATAGTGCATGAATCCATAACAACCACATATCACAACATAAAACCATTTAGCAAAAGCTTGGTCTCAAGGCACTTGTTTTAAGAAAAAGTTGTATAAAATCATTCAAATGCTTTGTACAAAACAGTCACATTCCCAAAACTATTTTGAAATGCAGTTTACTCACCGGTATTGCTAAACCTCTAATCGACTCTAACCTCAACTAGTGGTTCAAATGGTCAAGTGAGGCCTTGTTGGAACCTATACACACACAACATCACAACCAATCCAATTTACATTAATATCACTCCAAAAGCTAGTTTCTAATTCAAATTCTTCTAGTCATTCCTAATTGGCTTCCAACTATATCAAATGGCTATTCCTTGCACTACTCTAATCACTCTAAAAATGAATAAACAACTCAACAATAAAACAACTCATAATCCCAATTACTAGCCATTATCAACAACTTAAAACCAAGCCTAGTTCATCACTCACCTTAGGGTTTCTTTGTAGTTGAATTCTCTTCCAATAGCTTCCAAACAGTTGTGGAAAATCTCTCTTTCTCTCTCTAAACCTCCAGCTAGCGAGAGAAAGTGCTGAATAAGGACTTTTAGAGGGTTTTAAAGTGAGAGAGTGAAAGAGCACAAGGGTTCTATTCAAAAGGGCACAAAGGTATGAAAATTAGAGCTAGAGAGAGAAAGTTTTGAAAGTTTCATATCAAGCTTCCATGGAGGATGGAAGCAACGTGAGATGGAAGAAGAAGAAGCTGCTGGAATGGGAAGATATTTATAGCTCAAACTTATCTAATTCCGTTGAAAATTATGAAAATGCATTTTAGCAAGTTAACTTGTTCTTTTCCAATCCTTTGTACAATCTTTTTATTCTTTTAACACTGGGACAAGATCCACAATGATCTAAACTACTTGGGTTTACGAAAACTTAAAATTTTGACTCGGGTTGCAAAATGAGCATTTTGCCTCTATTGTGAAAATTATTGTCACTTCTAGTTTTCTTTGTGTTTTCATCATTACACATCATTTATTCATTCCTTAGGCCTATTTAGACTTTAATAGCATAAAAAAACCCACTCGTAGAAGTTCACCAAGAGAAATTACAAAATTACCCCTAGTTCGCATTGTCACGTCTACTTCTAGTTATGTGTCTATGGAGATTGAGATTTCACGAGTTCACTTCTGAATTACCCTTTTAACTCAGTAATCAACCTCAATTGGCATCCGTAAACTTTATTAGCGACCGTATCAAAATACAGGGTACTATAGTCTCCGCCATTTAAAATGAATTCGTCCTCGAATTTAAATCGGAGTAGGGTGAATAATCGAAGTTCTAAAGTTCGGCCACATTGCTTTCGTTAGGCATTCTTAACATAGCTTCTTGGTTTATGCATCATATTGACTTCCAATCTTATAGAAAACTTGACAATGTCATAGTATATAGTTATGTGTACTACTCTTGTTGGATCAAAACAATATCATCCTTCATCTTATGAAGAGAATTCAAGTAAGCTATTAATTCTGGTCACACCTCAATCAAATCATCCTTAAATCATCAATTATGCATGTTTATGTAACCATCCACAATTCCTTTACTTTGATCTTTTATCAAACCTTCCAACATTCAAGCATTTATTCCACCATTGACTATGGGTCTAAATGGTTAACCAACCTCTATTCCGTTTCACATACCTCCATACAAATTCCATTCAAGCATTTCATATTACATAAGGATCAAGCACTCTTTATTTATTCATATATGTTCAACATTACGGACGATTCAAATCTTGTAACCATTAGTAACCATATTCCCAAAAACAAACTCCAATACTTTCATGATCAAGTGCTCACTAGATAGATCTCAACTTATACCACAAGGCATTTCAATAAATTATGACATTTTACATACCCCTTTATAATCTTAACCAATCTCTTAATAAATAACTCAACCTCTCAAGATTAAAGTTGGTCAAAATTTTCCCTTTAAAGTTCCTTTCCAAGTCTCATCTTGATTACTAATCATTTCTATATTTCCAATGTCGTAGTTAATTTGTTCATCATCAATCACCTACAACATATCTAACTTGGTATTTCTCAAATTTACTCCAAACATCAGATCTCATGGCCTCATTAGTTTATCAATCTGAAGATCAAATTAAACATTTATCTCTCTTTAAGTGCACTTTAAAATTTAAGAATCATCTATTAAGACTTTTCTGATATTAACTTTTTTTGTCCTTTTTACCTTAGAAATTAAATCCATACTCATTCATTTTGAATCATGAGCTTTATACTAATCAAGGTAGATTTTACACTTTTAATTATACTAATTCAAATGCACACCTTTACGCATAAGTTATAAACTTTTCAGCACATCATTGTATATCAAAACTATATATATTGAAGCTATACCAAAACTGATACATCATTTTCCATTGCCCCTTAGGTATTAAATTCATGTCATACTTCTCTATTTGTGTACTTCATAATAGCCTAATAATTTCTAGCTCACAGTTAAACTAGGTCATATACCAAGCCTTTCAAGCTATATCAAAACACCAAGTTTTATCATGATATAATAGAATTTGATGAACTCATACCAAAAGTATAAACACTTACTTTTAAGCTAACAGAATTATAATCCACTTGTTCACTGCCAAAATCAGCAATAAATTATCTTAATCATTGTCTAGCATTATAACCATTGATAGAATATGATCATCGAATCAAATTATAACTAACTCCGCTTGAGCTTTTATACCAATATGCAACTTATATATTTCCAAAAATTTTAACTTCGAATAGCCTTAGGCATATCAAGCCCAATAAGCCGTCTATAAAATCAAAATAACCAACAATCAAGTTTAGAATCATTTTTTTTCTCTTGGTTGGTTAGATCATGCTCCTCATTTGTGGTGAATACACAAAGTTGATTCCAGTATTTCATTCTCATACAAGAGTTAACCACTAATTGGCACTATCTCCAAACACCACGTGTTTTATAAGTCGATTTTTCTTAGTCAAAATTTATATTGTAGTATTCCATCTCTAGGTCATGTCTCATTACCAAATCTTTACTAGTATACGAGTACTTGAATTCTCAAATCATCATCTTTTTTCTAAGTAGATTTCTACAATTTCCGTAGTGCATTTCTATTCCCTTACCAAGGGTAGTATCATTTAATCAAACCATGTCACCCTTATTTTCTAAACATTTGAAATATAATTTAACCTTCCACTATCTCTATCAGGCACTTTACCTTGATAGTTACTCAAAATAAATTGGAACTTGTGGGGAAGCACATTTCACAATTTATGCTTTACGTTTACAATTATGTCGAGACCAGAACCTCATCGAGTCCACAAAACGATAGGATAATCATTGCCTTAAACTAGTATTTCCAAGTATACTTATGCTTGTATGATATCTTCATACTTATGTGACATGTCAGTCATGAGCCTAACTTGACTGTATAGCCATTTGCTCTTTGAGCTTTAATGTTTCCTTATTGTGAAAAGTCTTTCGAATTCATCTCATCAAGATATTCACAAGGTGGATACATGTCCATATCTTACAGTTCAAGGCCTAAAGCATTGAACACAACCTCATCATTGATGCTCTACGCTATATTATATAATACAAAATATAATCTAATAATTATGACAATGGAATTTTAAAGTTCCACCTTTATCTACCAATCATAGCTCCCTTTATGAGCACATACTTTACACTGCTTGATTGTTCACAAGCCACTCATGGCCATCCAAATTCGACCTCTTATAGCAAGTCAAGGTAATATATTCTCTTATGCTTTTCCATACACTTCCAAAACACATAAACACTTCCTTTAATAGGGTTCTGTTGAGAACTTAATCAATCAAAGGCTTATCTTCAAAGCCACTCATAACTTTAATCATTCATTGTATGCCCGATAACAATTTAGCTCACTGACCCCACTAGACATTATTTTAAAATCTCCTAAGGTGTCTGTGTTCTTAGTTCGAATCATACCATCTAACTTTGTATAATTGCATTAATTATCCTTAAGCTCTTTATGCTCAGCATATCAACATCCATATTTCCCCCTCATTCATGTTATTGACCTTGTTAAGGTATATGTGGCTTTTTAACCTTTCACAATACATTCCACATTTATGCCAGGGCATTCTCAATCTCATGCCAAGCCTATAGTCATGTAACCATAAATCAAGATAAACTCCTCTATGGGATATCTTCTTCCATATGATGCATGGGGATCACAAGATGTACAACTCCAAGTGTATGCCTATCTATTGATAACCTCCATATTTTTCATGGTCATAAAAACCACAATTTGCAGAACTAGCTTTCTATCACAATTTTGCAATCGGAACATTAGTCTTAACATATCTCACTTTGGGCATACTTCACTACTAGCATTCACATACCTTTACCATAACATTCAGTGCAAATTGATTAAGCTATGATCTTCAAATTTACTCTTAGATGCACATATATCAAATTGTACACCACTTAGTGTTGAGATCTTGACTTTACTCATCAATTCTTAACCAATTACATCCACAAGATAAACAATTCACTAACTTTTTGTATCTTGCTTTTGTAATCATAAGGTCAAAATTTCTTAAGCTTAAGATGCAGAAGCTTCCTCTTAAAGCATATCCGGAAATCCACATGTTTTAAGTCCCTTATCCTTGGGGAAGTTACATTCAAGACTAATCATTTACATCATAGGTTGCATATTGAACCAAACATATTTTTAAATTGACCTTTAAAGTAATTCATATATCGATCTTCATATAGAACTCCATATGGCACTCTGACTAAATTTGTCATTTTCATGTCATTTAATTTCAAACTACTAAATCCATATTTAGTCCTTTAATCCTTTGGCTCCACACTAAGCATAGCAAAATTCAAGCTCATCCTTAGAGTAGATCATTTACTAGCCTTTTACTTCATGACCATACATCAACTATAATAATCCGTAATTTTCACCCTTGAGCTAATTCATGCAATTATAACCATAAGCCACAATAATTCAATCCAAGCCTTGGAATCTCAAAATCACTTAGTTGAAATCAAAACCAACTCCATTTAAGCTACTATACACATATTCAACACTTATACGCTTATAAAATATTTCAAAAGCCCACACCATTTCTATAAGGGCATGTCAAGCTCAATTAACACAGTGCACTTACCTCAGTGCACATAAACATTGGTTTACATTTTTCCTCGATACTTAAATTTATAAACCTCAAGTGAGTCATAACAATCACTATTTATTCCAGTCAAAATACAGGTCTTATTACCGTTATCGTATGTTCTCCCTATATTGACCTCACATACAATCCATAGTCTCTAAAATTTTAAATTTTAATTTTTTTTTAACCATGGGTTCAAATCATAATTCCACCAAATGAATAAACTATTATGGACTTAACAGTCCAGCTCCACCTTCCTCCATCCTTAGTTGGAGGAATATATCATTATATTGGCCTTTCATTAGGAGCATTTGCTTAAAAATCTTTCCAATAATGGTTTGTGTCTCGGGTGGCATCTCAAACCTAGACAACGGCACCACTTATGACCTTCACATAATGTTAGCAAGAAGGTAGGTTGCTAGGAATAGAAGTTCATATAGCCTCTTATCTATGAATTGTGCTGCAGTCACAAACCATAAACAAGACTCTATATTAACTCCAACAACTCCGCTGATTGACACGAGAATCCCTAAGACTCGACTAAACCTAGAGCTCTGATATCACCTTTGTCACAGCCCAAATTCCCGGGCCATGACAGGCGCATGGCCCCAATGGGCATAGCCCACCAAGCCCAAGCAAGCCTATTATGTAATCTTGCTTAAAATCCCATCAACTATTCTCAAGTCACCTTTCATAATTCCAACTTATAATTACTTTAATAATGGGCTATAACAATCAAGAATTTCATTAATATAAACCTAAAATGATGTTAACATTTCAACTCATGGTGGCATTAATAGTTAAAATATACATATTTCGTCTAAGACACATATCTTAGTATTTTACATCACATGAACGTACTCATAAAACAAAATGACTCTTGACTTCCAGCGGAGTGACCACAGTGAAGATACGGCTACGGAGATGCCATAGTACCTACCAAGAAAGCGTGCATATGTGTGCAACTCAATCTAGGTCCCAACTGCCTCCAAATCTGAAAACATGAATTTTAAAAACATGAGTATAAAACTCAATGAGTGAACATAAGAAGGGAACAAGCAATCAGTAGGAAGATTTTGGAAATCATGATGCACTTGTTTCAAAAACAATGCAATTGATTTAATTTCTTACTAAAAAACCCCTCATTTCAAACTTTGATTAATAACCTCATAGTGTTGCAACAACCCATGATCAATCCATGAAGTTAAATGGGTGAAAAATATGTCAAAAACCTAATAGGTAGCATGTAGAACAGAATGTTTCTCGCTGTAATGAAGTTCATTCTCGCTGCAGCAAGAAACAGTACCAGTTTGCATGTGTTTCAGTTTTTCTAGCATATCTTACGTTACAGAAGTCCAATTGACCTATTTTTTTGACCATTAGAAAGATAAGAGGTAGGGATACAGCTTTGATGTTTATCAGTTTTACCAGTTTGGAAGGGGAAGGTGGTCGAATTCTTCATTAAAGTGAAGGCACTACATTAGAACCTGAGAGTTTCTTGCTGCAACGAGATTTATTTTCGCTACAACGAGTTTTCTGCTGCCAAAATAGAATGTTCCTTACTGTAGCGAGAAAGCATTCTTGCTGCAGTGAGAAGTAGGGTACCTAAGTGAAAAAGGGACCTCTTTTGCACAAAAAATCCATTTGGTGCTACAATAAAGATCAATTTGCAAGAAAATGGGAATTTCTCAAGATTCATCATTTCAAATTTCATATGCATTTCAATCATATATCATATTCATGAACTTTCATTTCATAAGCATAGAAATGCATAAATACATAGATAAACATCAATATCATCATAATCACACCCGGCTCATGTGCATCCCCCCACATCATGCACAATCAGTGCCATCGTGTACATCCCCCCACATCGTGCACACAGGCACTATCATAGTGTACATCCCCCCACATCGTGCACATGGGCACTGTCATCATCCATCTCGCACACCACCATCATCACCAGCATGTGCATTTCCCTACATCGTGCACACACACGGTTATAATCATCATACACAACATATATATATATCATCATAATGCAATAGTGCATGAATCCATAACAACCACATATCACAACATAAAACCATTTAGCAAAAGCTTGTTCCCAAGGCACTTGTTTTAAGAAAAAGTTGTATAAAATCATTCAAATGCTTTGTACAAAACAGTCACATTCCCAAAATGATTTTGAAATGTAGTTCACTCACCGATATTCTTGAACCTCTAATCGACTTTAACCTCCACTGATGGTTCAAATGGGCAAGTGAGGCCTTGTTGGAACCTATACACACAAAACATCACCACCAATCCAATTTACATTAATATCACTCCAAAAGCTAGTTTCTAATTCAAATTCTTCTAGTCATTCCTAATTAGCTTCCAGCTATATCAAATGGCTATTCCTTGCACTACTCTAATCACTCTAAAAATGAATAAACAACTCAACAATAAAACAGCTCATAATCCCAATTACTAGCCATTATCAACAACTTAAAACCAAGCCTAGTTCATCACTCACAGTTGAATTCTCTTCCAATAGCTTTCAAACAATTGTGAAAAATCTCTCTTTCTCTCTCTAAACCTCCAACTAGTGAGAGAAAGTACTAAACAAGGACTTTTTAAGGGTTTCAAAGTGAGAGAGTGAAAGAGCACAAGGGTTCTAGTTAAAAGGGCACAAAGGTATGAAAATTAGAGATAGAGAGAGAAAGTAGTGAAAGTTTTATATTAAGCTTCCGTGGAGGATGGAAGCAACATGAGATGGAAGAAGAAGAAGCTGTTGGAAATTGAAGAAGATGCTGGAAGGAGAAGATATTTATAGCTCAGACTTATCCAATTCCTTTAAAAATTACGAAAATACCCTTTAACAAGTTAACTTGTTCTTTTCCAATCCTTTGTGCAATCTTTTTATTCTTTTGACACTGGGACAAGGTCCATAATGATCTAAACTACTCAGGTTTACCAAAACTTAAAATTTTGACTCGAGGTGCAAAATGACCATTTTGCCCCTATTATGAAAATTATTGTCACTTCTAGTTATCTTCGTGTTTTCATCATTACACATCATTTATTCATTCCTTAGGCCTATTTAGACCTTAATAGCATAAAAAAAACCCACTCGTAGGAGCTCACTAAGAGAAATTATGAAATTACCCCTAGTCTGCATTATCGCATTTACTTCTAGTTATGTGTCTATAGAGATCGAGATTTCACGGGTTCACTTCTAAATTACCCTTTTAACTCAGTAATCAACCTCAATTGTCATTCGTAAACTTTATTAGCTATTGTATCAAAATACGGGGTACTACACAAGTTATATCATCGTCCACACTTCCACACCCATCATCACCGGCATGTGCTCCCCCCACATCCGCACATGCACGGCTGTATTTATTACACAATATTAATTATCCATACACAACATATATATATATATATATCCACATAATATAGGAGCACAAGGATTCATCATATTACATATTCACAACATACAACATTTTATCAAGGGCTTATTCCCATGCAGTTTTAAAGAAAAACTGATAAAATATTTCAAGTGGTTCAATCAAGCACATAATCATTTATTCCAAAACATTTTTAATGCAAGTTCACTCATCGGTCCTCGTTGATTCTTAAATCGACTCTAACTTCCACTAATGGTCTGAATGGGGATGTGGAGTCTCGTTGGAACCTATGAAACATAATAGCATCACAAATCAACTCAATTCACATAACCATAATTCTAAAACTATCTCCTAAATCATGTTCTACTATTTATTCCTAGCTAGCTTCCAACTACCATTAAGTGGCTATCTATTTTCACTATTCTAGTCACACTAAAATGAATAAACTACCTCAACTACAAAAAACTCACAAATCTAACGACTAGCCATTCTCAACAACTTAAAAATCAACTCAATTTCATTACTCACCTTGGTAGCTTTGTAATTGAACTCCTTCTCAAAAGTCCTCAAGCTAGTATAGGAAGTCTCTCTTTCTCTCTCTAAACACCTAACTAGTGAGAGGAAGTATCAAAATAAGACTTTTGAGGGTTTTCAAGGTGAAAGAGTAAAAGAGCACAAAGGACTTTGTGAAAAGGTGCACAAAAGCATGAAAATTAGGATTAACTTGAGAAAATTTATGGAGGTTTCAAAGCAAGCTTCCATGAAAGGTGAGAAAACGTGAGAAGGATGGAAGGAAGAAGAAGATATGCTGAAAAAATGAGAAGAAGTTGTTGGAGAGTTAGATATTTATGCCTAAAGTTTATCCAATTCTCACATAAATTACCAAAATGCCCTTAACAAGGTCACTTTATCTTCCCCTTACCTTTATATAATCTTTTTACTTCTTTGACACTAAGACAAAGTCCATAGTAGTCTAGAAATACTCGGGTTCACGAAACTTAAAAATTATGACTCGAGATGAAAAATGACCATTTTACCCATACTATGGAAATTATTAGTATTTCTATCTTCTTCATTCATTTTACCATCATTCATCTATTCCTTAGGCCTACTTAGACCTTAATAACATTAGAAAGCTACTTCTAGGAGCTCACCATGAGAAATAACGAAATTACCCCTAGTTCGTGTTATCGCGTCTACTTCTAGTTATGGGCCTATAGAGGTCAAGGTTTCATAGTCCACATGTGCCGTAGCCCACAAGAACCCAAGCCATAACCCTTCACCCCTTGAAACCCTCTTTTTCTCAAATCTTGGCGAGGTTGTAATATCCTAGGGGTAGGTTGCGAACTAGCACAGGTTGCCAAAAATTTAGTAGCTCGCTCCTTGAAAACCCCCTTCCCCCCTCTTTTTTTTTCTTTTTAAATTTCCCCATCCCCTATTTAAGCCCCTCACCCTTCGTGAACCCTAAACCTCCCATCTCCTTCGAACTTCTTTGCACTTTTCTTTCCAATTTTTTCTATAACCCCATTAATCCTACCACTACCTAGTTATCCTATGGGAGACAATAAGCTAAAGGATGATAAGGAAGAGGAGGCGGATTCGAGCTTTTCCAAATTTTGTAGCCATCAAGGGAGTATTCTTTACCTTTTTTTTATTTTTTTAACATTGAAGACAATGTTTAGTATAAGTTTGTGGTGGGGGTTAATTTATTTTTCTGCTGGTGAATATTTTGTGGAAGCATCAAGATTTAGTTTTATTTGCTTGTTTATTTTAATTTTTAAGTAACTAGTATTAGTTTATCATTTAAATTTTTATGCATGCTTAAATTTTTAGGAATCTAGAGTGGAGTTGTGCTAGTTTTTTCGATGATTTCCTTATCTAATGATCATAACTAGTTGTCATGAATTTTTAAGTTTAGGTGAATAAGGTTTTTGTTTGGATTCATACTAAATTTTTTTGTTTAATATCATTGTTAGGATGTGATTTCCATAATTTTGAGCACTTTATCTTTTTCTTTGAATTATTGTGAATATTTAGAGAACGTTTGTGTTGATATAAAATTTAAATTATGTCATGAATTCTAGAATTTGCTTGATTCTCTCTCAAGGAAAAATCTAGGCAACACTTAGTTAAGGACATGATTTAGGCAATTTTTGGACAGTTTGAGCCTTTCAAGCTAATCTTGATATATTTTTATCCCTAGCATACCCTTTTAAGCCTAATTTCCCTTTTCTTTGTTTAACCGCATAATAATTAAGCCTAGTCTTAAAATAAAATTTCACATTTCGTAACCCTTACTCCTAAGCATATATATTGTTTTAGGAAATATATATTGAGCTAAATGCACATGGTAGAAAGGTGATGTTGATGTGAAAAAGTTCAAAATATTAAAAATCACCCCACTACCTATAATACAAAGAAATAAGTTTCGGGTTGTGAAATTGTGATTAAAAAAAAGAGAAAAAGTAGAATAAAAGTGTTGAACAAAAGAAAAGTTTAAAGAGAAGAAAAAGGAGTTACTTGGAGAATAAAAATAGAGCTATATATAAGCCTTAGAACAATATTGTGCTTAGGGTGAATTGAGCCAAATTATTATCCTTTATTCTACCTTGAACCTAGCCATACATTACAAGCTTAATAAAGACTTATTGATCCTTGATTTTGTGTTAGTCTACATTAGTGGAGAGAGATGAAATGTAAACTTGTGGAGTTCTTGTACTAATTTGAATTTTGCATGGACATAAACTCATCCGGATGTCATGATATTCTTGGTAAACGATTTCACACAAGAAATCCATTCAAGAATGTACTTACATTGAAATTGAAACATTAATTTAAATGATGCCTATATTTTCCTTTAAGATAGAAATTTCTAGACATACTTTTAAGGAAATTATGGGAGATCATTGAGTTGGCGCATTGTATCTCGCGTAATTGCTTTACTTATTTTGTTTTCACCATTTATATTGTATTTTGTAAGTTAGTTTATTTTCTATGTTTTGCACAAGGACTAGCAAACTCTAAAGTTCGGGGGTGTGTGACAACTCTATGATATATTTGGAATTCATTTTGATAATAATTTAGCTAAGTTCTTATAGTAATGCATTGAAATTAATAGGTTTTATTTAATTATTTTAAGTTAGTTAATTAAAAGTGAGCCAACCTAATCTTAGTTAATCTTGTTGATGGTTATGTGCTTGAGATAAGTTGTTATTAATTTATTTGTGCCTCTGTAGGTGTTTATTAAAGAAGGACATTTAATGGAAGAATGAGAGAAATTATGAGATGCAAACCTTCACCACACACGTCTCGGTATTTCGACCATAACTTTCTCTAGAAAACTCTAAATGTCACAACCCGGAACCTCCCTCAGGCCCATGACAATCGCCGCGACGTCCCAATTGACACTCATTATCCGGAATGCCAACCGGAACCCCGCAAGGCTTACATATCAGTTTCTTTCCTTTCATGTGAGCAATCATTGTTAAATATCGAGTTTTTAGAGAATATTTACTATTTTAGATCAAAAACAATCAAAATAAAATTTTCGCCACACAAGGGTATTTTGGTCATTTTTTTCTCAAAAATTTCAAAACTGGCTAAAACATAATATACAAGTACAAAATACATAATTCATATTCAAAATGAGTTTAAGAGTCAAAAATCTTCATTTAAAACAAAATTACGGTTATTTGAATATAATAAGAAAATAAAAGAAATATTAAGGGAAATATTCTATTTTCTTATAAAACAATATTTATAGAGTTATACGTGAATAATTTTTATAGCGTAAAAGCTAAATAAATTTATACATACTGAAATACAGTAAGCCAAAATATTTAATTTAATTTACAATAACAAGAGGGCCCCCGAATAAACAAAAGTAAAGAGGACTGTGAACCTACGGTTTGGAAAATGCAGATCCAATAGTAGTCCTCGATGAGATCAGCTATCTACAGTCTATACTGAACCTGAAATGGGTGGAAAGGAGTTGGGTGAGATTTTGCAATCCCAATGAGTAAACAGACATTATCATAAATATCTAAAGCCGAGTAAAATGGAGGCAAGTTTAAACAATAAATTTCAACCCATTTCATAATGTTTTCAATTTATTTCTTAAACCATAAAATATTTGTAATTTACCAAAGCAATTGTTAAGGCTTATGTCTTTTATTAAAACAAGGCTCAAGCCAAAACTAATCCTCGGGGATACCTTGGCCGAGGCATCTAACCGAGTCCGCCAAGGGTGTTAAAATATTCACACGTGAAACACATTTTTATTTTTAAAACCAGCCGTTCCTTGGCGTTGGCCGAGTTACACATTCACGTGGGGGTTCGACGTGAAGTGAACTCTAATACTACCCCAGGAGTTACCCTCCTCGCCTCTACAACCTGAGTAACTATATAACTGGGTTTACCGTGCCCCTCTAATAGGCAGTCCATGGAAACCCGTCACTGCAGTGACTAACCCACCAATTTTAATAAAATTTCGACAGTATAACGTGGCTTTTATTTATTTATCCAGCCTGCATAGTAAAACAACTTACATAAATTTCCCAATGCATTCACAAAATATAGCCACATATACTCATTTCGCATAAGCCATTCCTAGGAAAATATATATTTTTCAAGTCAATTTGTAGCCTCCAATTACTCAATTTCATAATCAATACAATATATTTTTATTTGTCACATTTATTCCTAAAACATCAAAAATCCCGTTTTAATCTCGTTCTCATTTCATAAAATACATAAAGGGCATTTAAAATAAACTCTAGATAATTTACAATAATAATAAGTTTACTCACCGTTTGTACAAACTAAAAGCTTTCTAAGCGCCCCGATCACTACTCGTCGGGTACGACTTCTTTGCCTTTTCCGGAAGGCTCTCCTCCTAGACACATTACAAAAATTTACACAATTCATCACATTGATGCTAAATCACTATATAATTAACTTAAATCCTATACTAATGCATGGTATGAAATGCAATAGCCTAAAACGACTTAAATGCGGTATTAACCTATTTTTGGCACTTTGCCCGATAAATTGCTAACGCGCTCCATTTTAGCTCTAAATCATCCCATTCTCTCTCCAACATTTCTAACCATTAAATATCAGCCAATAACCTTCTAAAAACAACAAAATCAGCTCACTCCCTTCCTTGGAAAATTCGGCCAAAAATGGGACATTAACTCGGTAAATTTTCTACTTTGTTTTTCTATCACGTTTAATCGTTTTTCATCATTTCTCTTTATTTTCCTTAGAATAAAATCAATTCATCATCATTGTACAGCATTGAGCATCCAGCCAAGAGTGGGTATTGTGAAAATTTACTGATTTCTTGCCCAATTTAATTTCTAAACACATTTAACTAACTAAAACTATCAATTTAACTAAAAATCAAAACCTAAAAATTTCAATTTCTCTCTCCTAGAATTTCGTCCAGCCCTTGATATCACTTTTTGATCTCTCTCCTCAAGCATGCTAAATGGAAATAAAGGCATAGGAAAGGTAGAAATCAAGCTAAAATCGAAAAATCTTACCGTTAGACGCGTAAACGGTCGAAAACCGCGAATTTCTCTTTGAATTTTCTTGTTTCTCTTTGGTTTTTCTTTTCTTCTTCCTTTCCTCTCTATTTCCTCTGTTTTTCTTCCTTATGGCCGGCCAGCACTCAAAATTTGGGTTTAAATGGCTGACTTTTCATTAAAATAATATTATTTCATTAAAAAATGCCATGTGTCACTTTCCCATTGGCCCATCTTTAAAATTTCATCCATTTGTTTCCAAATTTTCACCATGCACTTGTCTCATATATTCATAGCTTAGATAAAATTCTCAGACTCATCCAAAGTCTCGGTGGAGTAATTTTTACAATTTACACTTTTGCCCCCGTAAAAGTCAAAAATTACATTTTTGCCCCAAAAATTGAAAAATTGTCCATAGACATATTTTTCACCCCTTATACTCATACCATTCTCCAATTTGTCAAATTTGATCTAAATACTCTCAAAATCTCAAATTTTGTCCGTGGGTGGCAAAATTACGATTTTGCCCCTACACTCCAAAAATCACCAGAATTAAACTTTTTCACTTCCTATCATTAAATTATACTCCAAATAGTTAATCTTGGTAAAAAATTTCACTCCATGATCAAATTATTATCTTAGGTGGCAAAATGACGATTTTGCCCTTAAATATCAAAATTTCTAATTTTACCCCAAATAAACCCTCGAACTCCGAACAATCATTTTTAGTCATTCATGGACTATAAAATATTAAATTTCATCCTACAATTCCTATTTGAACTAGTTCGAGGTTAAATAAATTTAAGTGTACCGTTAGGTACAATATCAGGTTTCGTTTATTCTTAGGTGCTTTTCTAGCATAATAACATGCTACTCAATGCATGTATGTCATGACATGTATTTATAGGGTCGGGTTTTACACTAAATGTGGTGATTCTTGGACCATTGGAAAGATAAGAGAATAATATACAACTTTCATGTTTACCAATTTCCCAATTAGGGCTGGAAGGTGGTCAAAAACCTTGTCAAAGTTGAAGCACTATAGTAGACCTAAAGAGAAAAATTAAATGACGATTTTTGTAAATTAAATGATCAAGGCTACCACTTTGGTGGACGTAGGCCATGACTCATGTAGCCTGATGAGAAAATCCTTGTTAAAATTGACTTTTTTCTTCACCCAACTTGGTCTAACTTCAAAGCCTTATTAAAGCAACCTTTTAGAGGAATTTTAAAGGAATAAGAAACGCAAGATTTAGAGTTGAGATTTAGCCACAAAAAATCATTGAAAAAATTCTCATTGGAGGTGAAAAGAAATTGAAGGGTTTTCGAAGATTTGAAGATCGAGATTTTAGCTCTTGGAGTTATTTATTTATTTTTTTGTTATTTTTTATTTTTCTTGGTTTGGTTTCAATGTTTAAACTTTGTTTGATGATGATTTGTGACATTATGGGGAACTGATTTAGTTATCTAAGATTGTCATTGAACTCAGTATGTAGTTTGAATTATTTATACCTCTTTTGTTTTTGTTTGATTATTTTAAGTTGTTTATTCTATTCTATTCTTAATGCTTCTAATTGCCATATTACCAATTAGATTGAATTAGAAACTTAAGTTAAACTTTGATGAAGGAGATTTAGGGTAGACCTTGAATATAATAGCGTATGATCGAATGCACTTAGTTAATTAAGTGGTTTCATCTACATATAGGGTAGACATACACCTATAAGCCAACATAGCCAAGAGTAAAGCATGAACTTAATGAAGATTTCTTCAGTTTAATTTTCATAGGCATATAGCAAGTTACTTAGGAGAGATATTTTTATGAGAAACTCAACAAAGACTTATAAATAATTTAGGACTCTTGGTTAGCAACTTAATCCATTGAAGTAAGTTAAAAGAGAGATAAAATATTCATATGAAGTATTGAGACATATTATAATCTTAGGTCTGGTAGTTGATTGAGTTTTTTAAAACAAATTTGCTGATTAATTTTAGATTAGTTTTAGTTTGTTAGATTTAATTTTACTTTTTGAATAATTTAAATTTGGTTGTTTGAATAAGATTATGGTGTATTAATTTTAGTAGCTAATAGTAGGAAATAATTCAATTTTTTGTGGGATCGGCACTCTACTTTTCATTATATTGCTTAGTTAATGATAAATGCACTTGCATGGATAATCCAACAATAATAATAAGTATCAAATTTAACATTTTCAACATTTTGCAACATATAGACAAAAATGCCATTCAGATCATTCTAGCATTTAATCATGCATTCATTTGCAACAAGAACAAGATATAATAGCATTTTCAATGCAAGGTACACTTGTTCAAGTTTTATATCATTTAAAGCATTGTAATATGAAGGATGTCAAATGTTACAAATAGACTTGTTTATTTCCTTGAAAAATGCCATCAATGTCGAATTATCACACTCAAGATCATGATTAAGAAATCCCTTTCAATCAATTTCCCCAATCATGAGAGAAATACCAAGTGACGTGGAATTTTTACAATTTATATAAATATATCAAATGAATTTTGCTCAACCATACTATATCATCAAAAACAAAGAATTAATAAATCAATTTCAATCAAAGAGGGCAAGATGGTTTGGCAAGAAAATCATTTGATAAACTTTTAATCTCTTTTTTTCAAAATTTTGGCACTTAAAACATATAAGATTGAGTTGGACATGCTTTGTGTAAAATAATGAGCTCAATGTCACTCAATTTTGTTTAATTATACTCTAAATAGTTTATGGAATATGCAATGAGGATAATGAATCATGTTTATGCACGTCAAGGGTCATTTTCAAATATCTCACAATCATGTGCAAAAAATGCCCTTATGACCATTAAAGCTTACAAGCAATCATGCATATCCAATAAGAACAAGTCAATACACATTTTCATCAGGAAACAAACTTATCCAATTCATAAATCATTCTAAACTTAAGGATGGCAAACATTTTTCTCATATAAGTCCATTTTGCTTTAAAAGACCAATCCAAGTAGTCAATGTTTATCATTCTAATTTTAACCAACTTGAAACATTCAAATAAGTCTTAAAAGAAAAGTTGTTGAAGTGGTCAAATTATCTTAGATGCAAGGAAATAAAAAGGTCAATTCTTTGAACTCAATTTTCCTTGTTTATAGGCAATTATGTAAATCAATCTAATAAGCACATATTAGCCATTTCACACATACCTTCAATCATCAAGTTCTTGTGCTCAATGTTAGGCTTAAAAATAAATTTTTCAAAGAAGAATGGTATGAACCAATTTCACAAAAGCATGAGGAAAAATTATGCAACATATACACAAGTATTATAACAAATCATTTTACATAGCTAAGCAAAATTAGTCCAAAAAAAGATGACTATACAAAAAATTTTCTCATTCAAAAGAATGTTAACTTCTAGCAATAGATCTGTGAAACCTCGACCTTCACAGATGTGTAACGGAGGTAGACACGATGACGTGGGTTAGGGGTAGTTCTTTCATTTTCTTGGTGAGTTCCTAGAAGTGAGTTTTTCTAATATTATTAAGGTCTAAGTAGGCCTAAAGAAAAAATGAATGATGTATACAATAATAAAATAAAAAAAATAGAAATAATGATAATTTCTACAATAAGGGCAAAATGGTCATTTTAGGTCTCGAGTTTAAATTTTTAAGTTTTCATGAACTCGAGTACCTCTAATCTATTTTGGACCTTTTCTCAATGTCAAAAGAGTAAAAAGTCTAAACTAAAGGAAAGAATAAAGAAAAGTTAACTATGCAATCGCATTTTTGTAAATAAAAGGAACTTTAGTCAACCCAAGTATAAATATCTCATTTTTCCAGCACTTTTTCCTCACTTCCAGTAGCTTCTTCTTCCTTCCATCTCTTCTCCCCATTTCATGTTTTCCATCTTGCATGGAAGCCTCCCTTGAAACCTTCATGATTTTCTCATGGTAACCCCAAATCTTATGTTTTTATATACCTTGTCATAGATTTTTCATGCTCTTGCACTTCTACACCTCAAGAGCCCTCAAAAGTCTTTCCTCAATACTTCCTCTCACTAGTTGGATGTTTTAGAGAGAGAAAGAGAGAGACTTTCCATAATAGCTCGAAAACTCTTGAAAAGGAATTCAACTACAAAACCACCAAGGTGAGTAATTAGTTAGGTTTGATTTTAAGTTGTCGATGAATGGCCAATAATTAGAATTGTGGGTTGTTTTATTGTTGAAGGTTACTTACTTATTTCTAGTGTGACTAGGGTAGAGTAAATATGTCACGACCTAAATTTCGTGCCATGATAGGCCCATGGGCCCAATGGACGTAGTCCACTAAGCCCAAGCAAGCCTATTAATATAACCTTTTCACCATTCCATTAAAAGTTGCTAAGTCACATTTTATAACTTTGAAACAAAATAATACTAAACATCTCCATCTCATAGTGGCATACCAATCAAAGAGTACATATATTATCTAAACATAATTTAATAATTTACATCGGTTTGTCTATACACAACAAAAGAGTACTTGACTTCCAGCGGAGAGACTCAAACGAATGTACAGCTATTGAATGCTGAGACACCTACCAAGGGTCGAATATATGAAGACACTTCGACCTAGTTACCAATTGCCTCGTGATCTGAAAACATGAAGTTGAAAACGATGTGTATAAACCCAGTGAGTGAACAAGAAGGGAATAAGCATACCATAAGGAATGTTTAACGAAATCATGATGCATTCATTTTTCAAAACAATGCAATTTGTTTTCGTTCTTAGTAAAACCCCTCATGTAAACCCCACATGAGTAAATCATTTTATGAAAAGGGTCCATGCTCAACAAAGGATTTGGAGAGTAAAAACTTTAATAGCATTCATGCGAATCAGGTCAAATAAATGACGGGTTTTCACTGCAGCGAGAATGAATTTTTGCTGCAGTGACACTTGATTTAAATTATCAACCAACCGAGGGTTTCTTAACTGGTTAAGGGTTTCTCACGAAACCTCCTCATTTTAAACTTAATTCATTTATTCCTTAATGTTGGAAGTCCATGCTCAACTATGGTACCAAAGAAATGGAAAATAGGGTAGCAATCGAACCAAATGAGGAGCAAAATATAAGGTTTCTTGCTGCAGCGAGATTTTCGACTAGCCTTACCCTTCCAACCTGAGAGTTTCTTGCTACAGCGAGAAATAAGGCACCAGTAAAAATTCCCTATTTTCCCTCAAGCAAAGGCCACCCTGTTCACATGATCAACACAACATGAAACTCATATAATTTTCCAAAGTTTAACATGTCAAATTTCACATGCATTTCAACCATTTATATATTCATGAACTTTCTATAACACACATATCTATACATGTATATATATATATATTCATCATCAAGCACATTCTCCCATCATCATCAGCTCATGTGCACTCCCCACTAGCACATGGTTGGGTCATCATCGGCTTATGTGCACTCCCACTCGCACATAGTCGGTCATCATTGGCTTATGTACACTCCTACTTGCACATAGCAGGGTCAACATCAACATACAAAGAAACACTCAATGCATATCATGCATATTATCATATTGTGATAACACATAAACCATTGTATAGCACATTTTCACAATATAAAATCACTTCACCAAAGGCTTGTTCCCAAGATACATTTTTAAAGGAAAACTGGATAAAATCTTTCCAATGTTTGTACAATTGCATTCGCATTCCCAAAACAAATTTTGAAATGCAAGTCCACTCACCGGTATGTTGTTGGACCTTTAATCGACTCTAACTTCTATAATTGTCCAAATGGGATGATAGGGCTTCGTTGGAACCTATTATCACATTAGCATCACCATTAATTCAAGCCACATACTTATAAATTCTAAAAGTTTTCTCTTAGCTAGCTTTCAATGGCCATTTAAATGGCTATCTATTCTCACTACCCTTATAACTCTAAAATGAATGAATAACCCCAACTATCAATTCACCCCCAAATTTAAACACTAATCATTCCCAACACTAAAAATCAACTTTAGTTTACTACTCACCTTAATAGCTTTGTAACCTTGAAATTCTTTCCAATAATCCCAAGCTATTATAGGGGCTTTCTTTCTCTTTCTCTCTCTAAACACCTAGCTAGTGAGAGAAAGTATGGAAGTGGGATTTTTCAAGGGTTTTAAAGTGAGAAAGTGGAAGAGCACAAGGGTTTATGGAAAGGGTGCACCAAAAGCATGAAATTTGGAGCTATTTGAGAAAGGTTGTGGAGCTTTCTTCTCAAGCTTTCATGGAGGTTGGGAAGCAACGTGAAAGAGAAGAAGAAGAAGAAGAAAAGCTGCTAGAAGAAAGAGATAGTTATAGCCCAAGCTTATCCACTCCACTTAATTTACCAAAGTGCCCCTCCACAAATTAACTTATTCTCCTCCAATCTTTTATGCAATCTTTTTACTCTTTTGACCCTGGGACAAGGTCCATAATGGTCTAGAAATTCTCGGGTTCATAAAAACTTAAAAATTCTAACCCAAGGTGAAAAATGACCATTTTGCCCCTACCGTGAAAATCATCAAAATTTTTGTTTTCTTGTCATTTTTCCCATATTTTCATCATTCATTTATGTCTTAGGCCTACTTAGGCCATAATATTGTTTAAAATCTTACTTTTATGAGCTCACTAAGGAAATGACAAAATTACCCCTGATTAGGGATATCGCATATATTACTAACTATGAGTCTATAAAGGTCAAGGTCTCACAAAATAAATAGCTAGTCAAATGGTAATTGGAAACGAGCGAGGAATAACTAGTAAAGTTTGATTTAGAAAAAAGCTTTTGGAGTAATATTCATGTCAATTGAGTTGGTTGTGATGCTATTGTGTGTGACAGGTCCCAAGGAGACCCAACATCTCCACTTAGAGCATTAGCGAAAGTTGGAGTCGATTGAAGAATCAACAAAAACAAGTGAGTGAACTTGCATAAAAGTATTTTAGGATAAATGAATATATGTGTGATTGAATCACTTGAAATGTTTGATTGGTCTTTTCTTTAAAATATGCATGGGAACAAGCCCTTGATGAAACATTTTTATGTTGTGAAAAATGTAATATGATGAATTCATGTGTTTTTACATTATGTTGATGTGTATGTTGTGCATTGAATGGCACTATTGTGTGACAATTGTAACCGTGTGTGTATGGTGTGGGAGTGCACATGACGATGATGGTGGTGTGTGGAGTAGGAGTGCACATGCTGATGATATATGCCGATGGTGTGCAATGTGGAAGTGCACACACTGATGATATATGCCATGTGCGGTGTGGGAGTGCATATGATGATATTGCCATGTGCGGTGTGGGAGTGCACATGACGGTATTAGCTATATGCGATGTGGGAGTGCACATGACGGTATTAGCTATATGCGGTGTGGGGGTGTGCATGAGTTGGTGAGCCGGTAGTGGTATACATGTATATATATATATATATATATTATAGAGAGGTTAAGGAAATAAAATGTGATTGTATTGAATATTGAATGTTGAAATTTGACAAATGCTTTCCAATTGATTTTCATTGCAATAAAAATGGATTTTCATTGTGATAAGAATTCTTCTGACTTAATAGCCTTGGTTTTTGCTGCAGCGAGAAACTCTCGAGTGGTTGGGAAAAATGTCAGCCTTGGTTTCGTTGCAATGAAAATGCATTCTCGTTGCAGCGAGAAAATCTCGAGTCGTTGGTTCAAATTTTTGCCCTGAATTTCACTACAACGAAATTTCATTCTCGCTGCAGTGAAGCTAGATTTCCTCTGCCATGCTTACCTTGCTTGGACTCTGCTGTAGTTTTCTATCACGACCCGATACTCCCCTCGAGCCCGTGACAACTGTCGCGACGTCCCGGTAGACATTCGTTACCCGGAGTGCCAATCGAAACCCCGTAAGACTTTAGTACCATTTGTTTTTTCATCTCCCCTATGAGTAATCATCGCCAAACCTCGTTTTAAAGAATTTTAAGCTTTTTCCCTTTCAAAATCGTGGAAAAATAATTTTCACCTCACAAAGGCATTTTCGTCATTTTTTCTCAAAATTTTCAGAACCCGACTAAAGATATAGTAGATGAGTGGAAAACACATATTTCATGATTTAAAATAAATTTGGGTGTCTAAAACATTTATTAAAAATGATATTGCAACTATTTGAATAAAATACAAATATTCAATAAAATATTCTAATTTCTTGTAAAATAATATTTGTAGAGTCATCGGTAAATAAGTTTTGTAATGTAAAAGCTAAATAAATTCATACGTACTATAATACAGATAACCGGGATATGAAATTTACTTTATAGTGACTCGTGGGCCCATAAGGAATAAAATTGCACAAAGGCAGTAAATCTACAGTTTTTGGAGTAGTAAAGCCGATTATAATCCTTGACGATATCTGTTATCCATAGTCTACCTCGGCCTGAAATGGTTGAAAGGAGGGTGGTGAGATTATAAAATCCCAGTGAGTAAACAGATACCATCTAAACCATCTAAAGTTGAGTAAATGGAGACAGATAAAACAGTTTAACGTACTGAAATTCATCACCTTTCAACTTGTTTCAACCAAACAAAATCAATTCATATAAATCGAGTAATTAACATGGCTTATGAATTTCTTAAAACTTTGGCTCGTGCCAAAATCATCATCATACTCGGTCATTAGGGATACCTTGGTCACGGGCTATCCCAAACCGAGTCCGCCAAGACTATAAAACAGTTATGTACTCATAAATCATGTTTTTTATTTTGAAAATATAGTCATTCCTTGGCGTTGGCTGAGTTCGCCCTCACGTGGTGGTTTGGTGTGATGTGAACTCTAAAAGTTATACCTCGGGAGTTACCCTACTCGCCTCTCCAATCGAGGTAAGAATATGACCAGGTTCCGTGCCCCTCTAATAGGCTAGTCTACAAAACCAGCCCACTGCAGCAAGTTAAACCCACCAAACAATAAAAATTCAATAGTATAACATGGCAATTTTATCATTATCCAGCCTATCAAGACAAACAACAGTTTATACATTTCAACACAAATACCAATTTAGCCATTCATGCCAATATTGTCATAAGCCAATCAATTAGAACCATAAATTCACAATACTTCAAATGGTCTCTAATTACTCTATTTTCAAAGCCATTATTCAATTTTAAAACAATTCTATGAAATCATTTCATTAAATCACATTTGGTTTATAAAATCGAAAAATTAATCATTTAATTCATTTTCCATAAAATTCACAAAATCGGATAAAAACCGCTTTAGATAATTAAGACGATAGTAAGGTTACTCACAATATTAGGAGTCGATATACTCCTATTCTTAGTCTTCGACCACAATCTCTTTACCCTTGTTAGAGGACTCACCACCTATACATCATACGTCACACGAATTTCAATAAATTGTGTCAATTTATCATAAACTATTTCAGGCTCTATAAATCTATATGAATGCACGAAATGTGATGCAAAATGTCCGAATAGCCGTTTAAATACGGTATTCGACCTAATTCGCACTATTCTTGGTGTAATTGGCTAAAACCTCCAATTTAACTCCAAATCGATTTCTTTCACTTTCTACACTCCAATTATACTTAAAATACCTCAATAACTGTGAATATGATTCAATTTATCAGTTCGAACCATAAATCGAACATATCTATACATTAGGTAAAAATTCAGATTTTCATGCCAAAATTTCCCATTAAATTTCTGGCCTCACCATTCATTAAATACCACCAAAATATCATGAAATATCATTAATTTCAGCCTCAATATCCTCCCTAGAAAATTCGGTCTCTTGTGGGTTTGTGAAGAACAAAGTGATTCCTTGCTAGATTTTCATACTTTTCCATTACTAAATAACTAAAAACACTTAATTAGCTTGAAATCTAGCAAAATGAATGCTCAAAACCTCTCATCTCAAATTTGGCCAGCATGGGTTAATCGTGCAAACTTGAGTTCTAAGCATGAAAAATGAAAAAGAAAGCATGGGTAATGTAAATCACAAGATAAAATCACAAAATTTTACCTTTATTAGCTTAATCCCTTGAAATCCCACACTTTTTCTTCAATTTTCCCACCTGGGGTTTGTGTTCTTTCCTTTCCTCTTCACTTCATGCTTTGGCCGCCCATATGGGTGAGAAATGGGCTGATTTTGTGCTAATTTATAAGGAAAATAATAAATTGATGAGATTTTGACACATGTCACTATTCCATTGGTCCATGTGTCATACTTAGCCATTTAAAATCCATGTGCTGGACAAGTGTTGGGTGGTGTAAAATTACGATTTTACCCTTGGACGGCAAAATGACTATTTTGCCCCTATGCTCAGAAAAATGCCGAAATTTAAATTTTTCACCTCTTAAACTCAAATCATACTCCAATGAGTCAAATGTGATCAAAATCTTTTCTAAAAATTCCCATTTTGTCCTCGGGTGACAAAA
The DNA here is from genome assembly GCF_053813885.1 of Theobroma cacao. Taxonomy (NCBI): domain Eukaryota; kingdom Viridiplantae; phylum Streptophyta; class Magnoliopsida; order Malvales; family Malvaceae; genus Theobroma; species Theobroma cacao. Next base: position 37,762,868 of record NC_142640.1, read on the forward strand.
TTACCATTTTACCCCTAGAACATGAAAATTCCAAATTGACTCCAATTTAGCCTTCGAACTCCAAATCATCGTTTTAAGTCATTCTGGGGTTTTAAAATTATCAATTTATCTTAAGATCTCTATTTATATTAGTTCGAGGTTTAATTCAACTTAATAGTACCATTTGGTATAATATCGACTTTTGACAATTTTTCGAGGCTTTCCAAGTATGCAAGCATATTGTCAATCACATAAAGAACATGGCAAGTACTTTATAAGGTCGAGTTTGACATTTTCACTCTTTTCAACTTCATGGTTGTCCATGGATTTTTCAACACTAAGGGATTAAATAATCAAAGTTTGGAATTAGGGGTTTTAGCAAGAAATTAAACTAAATTGCATTGTTTTTAACATAAGTGCATCATGATTTCTACACTTTCCTTATCATTTGCTTGTTCCCTTCCTATGTTCAGTCACTGGTTTTATACTCACTCTTTCAACTTCATGTTTTCAGATTTAGAGGCCGTTAGGACCTAGATTGAGGTGTCCACTTGTATTCACCTTTTGGTAGGTAGCATGGCATTCAGTAGCCGTACCAATACCTAAAGTCACTCCGCTAGTAGTCAATGGTCTTTTGCATGTGTACATGTACACTTAATGTAAATTGCTATGACTTATGTTATAAACAATATATGTTTATTTTGATTAATGTTGCCACTATGAGTTGGCAATGGGTGACATTATTTTGGATGATATAAATGTAAGTAGTTGGTTGCCATGTTATATTGTTGAAATGATTATACTTGAGAATTACGAAATATGGCATTTAAAGTGATGGATAGAATTATGAACAGGATCATACAAAAAGGCTTGCTTGGGCTTAGTGGGTATGCCCATTAGGCCCATATGTCTGTCATGGCCCAAAAATTAGGCTGTGACCAGATCTTGAAGAAATATTCAAGTTCATATAAAAGCAAACACTTATCAATCTTTGACTCCTACTCTCTTCAAGATTATACAATTTATAACATGTATCATATTAAATTTATTTTGCATAATCAAGATTTATCCGTAAGGCTCAAGGAAGAATAGTCATAGAATTATACACTTAATATTAAAGCAAGAATAAGCAGCCAAAATTTTCAATTAAGAAAAGCAAACAATTTTAGAAGCCAAGATAAGTCAAAGAAACATTCAATATATAAGCAATCAAACTTCTCGCTTAAACAAACAAAAGGCTTTTAGCATAGAAATCACCCATTCTCCTTTATGAGTGACTAAAGAGCATTCATTCTTCAAGAATTGTTTGTCCTTGCTCTACCACACCTATAAGAGACATTTTTCATGTAATCTTTGGTATCCAAAGTGCTTTGGATCCTTGAAAGTTAGTCTCGTCACACAAAGTTCCTTTTGGAGCCCACACTTGCCTAAATTTATAAGTTAAACATTTTGTAATTGGACAAGTGTATGAACAATAACCAAAAAATATGCAATGAAAGGATTTGATCATTTTGGAAGATGAAGAATCCGTGAAAACCTTTTGTTTCCCATTTAATAAATCTTTAAATGTTCATTTCACATCAAAATTTGTTTTTCCAAAATATTAATTTTCTTTTGGTTAGCTTCAAAATCCTTTTTCAAATTTTCATTTTTGATAACTTTATAATGTAGAGTTATTTGGCCACATTTTGGATGTTAAAATAGCTAAGTCCTCGTGTTTTAAGTCAATTTTAGATAGTTTTGATGTTTTTCGTTAATTAGTTTTAAAGCATTTTAACTTAGTTTAATTCAAGTAATTATAATTCATTTTCATGTTGAAAGTCTTATTTTAAACCAATACTGATTTAGTCCTTGTGTTTGTAGGTTTTCAAATGCATAGTTAAATGCTGATGAACTATGCATTGGAGACTAAGTGCTGATTTTCACTAAACATGTTGTGATAATTCGAACATAACTCGAGCTACAGAGATCCGATCAATATTATTCTTAGATCATTTGAAATCAAATAGGCAAATCTATAACTTTTATGTGTGCAACTTTGCCCAGATTAGCCTTGAGGTAAAAGAAACTTGCATTGGAAGATGAGGCACTATAGTAGTTCTGCACCAAGGAAGCACAAGGAGTAGCATTGCAGCCTTGCAAGACTCAAGGTCGTGCCCAAGGGAGTAGCAATGCTCCCATACAAAATCTCGAGAAGCCAGCATTGCAGTGCCCAAGGAAGAAGGTCGTGGCACCGATTGAAAGACAATGAAAAAAATTATAAGTCTAAAGTGCCACAGCGCTTATGGAGCAAGGCAGCAGCACTCTGATGTGGATTATGAAAATTTAGTGAATTGGGAATTGAGTTTTTTAGGAGTTTTGAAGGCTATAAATAGGTGATTTTCAACAGCTAAGAGAAAGGGTTTAGAGAGGCAATGAACAACAATTTTTGAGAGAAAAGAAAAGGGTTTTCAATGAGGAAAACGAGAAGAAATCAAAGGAATTGAGGATCAAGAATCGAAAGAAGATTTGATATTTCATTACTGTTCATTTTCTTTCTTGTTATTTTGTTGTAGAAATGGTCTTTTCTCTTGATTTACTCATGTCTGCTATAAAAACAATGATGAACTAATTTTGTTTTCTAGGATTATGGGTTATTTCATTATGTAGTTTCAATATTTGATTTTTCCTTGCTTAGTTTTAGTGGAAATTGCATGGTTTATTCAATTCTGTAGTTACTGCTTTTCACTACTTGATCACCAGTTGAAATGTATTAAGTCTCTAAATGGAACTCGCCAAAGGGAGTTTAGAAGAGACTACTGTTTTGAATACCGTTTGTTCGATTTACTTTGGAGGTAAGTGATAGCTTCATGTTTAAGATAGACATATACCTAAATACCTTAGGCTGGCATATTAGAATATGATCATAATGAACTTTTTCTAATTAATTTGCATAGACATATGGGATTAATTTGGAAAGGTATGTGTGCATGATCTCAACAGAGATGTGTACATAATGTGGAGTCTAGGTTAGCTATGTATTCCATTAATATAAGTCCAGGAGAATAATTAAATTCAGATGAAGTTTTGAAAAATGCCATAATCCTAAGTTTTGAGTAAATATTTCTTTTAGTGATATTTTGTTATTCTTTAATTATTTAGTTAATTAATTAGTTTTCATTTAATTAATCATTTGAAATCGAGTGCTTGGATAAGGCTATTTTGTTCTAAATTTGATACATAGTGAAAAATGGGTACCAATCTCTATGGAAAACTATACTTTACTTACCTTTATATTGCTTGTACGACCATGTGCACTTGCGTGTATTATACCAACAACAATTTTTTTTTCCAAGTCAAGTTTTGTTTTCACCAAAAATTCATGTTCAACGTTAATTATGGAAATGGTTTTCTTATTTTTCAAATTAATTTTCTCAAACTCAAATACTAAATCCTCAAAAGCATCATGCAATTCATCAAAGAATATGAATTAAGTTCACAAAATGAAGAAATTAACTTTATCTCTTCAAGAGCCATGAGGCATAATTCAATTTTATTTGAGGTGTAACACCCCGTACCCTCGTATAGAAGTCCATAAGTCCTTATCAATAAGCTAAAGGGTCAATTGACGTAAATTTAAGTGTCAAAAAGCAGTGATCGGTGAAAAGAATATTTTGGAATAAAATATTTCATATGCAAGGAAATAATAATATTTTTATCGAGGATGAATTAGCAAGTTAAAAGGCAATTTGGAAGTGAACTAGGACAAAGTGAGACATTTTACATCCCGAGGAGACAAACAGAAAATTTTGGAATGAAAAGAAAGAAAAGAGGAAAGGCTCTGGTAGTGAGGGTTTAAGAGAAGCTGTGGGGGAAATGAAGGATTTCTTGCCTTTTTCTTCCATTCCACCCATTCTTTGATCCTTAGAATCTCAAAGGTACACATGCGCATAAGTTTTAAGGATTGATTCAAAGGCATTTGAAGAAATATCAAGTGGGTTTCAAGATACAAGAGAAATAAGGTAAGACTTGTGGCTTTAGCTTGAATGATCTTTGAAAATGGATTGGTAATTATACGAACTATTTAATGGCAGCAAAGATTGGCTTGATTGAAGAAGATTTGGTGACATGCAAGCTATCAAAACCGTGGATGTATGGTGGATTCAAAGTGAAAGAGAAGTGGTAAGCATAATATTGTGTTTTAAGCCCACGATTGGTAAGATCTTTGAAGAAATAATTTGTGAATCATGTTGGTAGCTTGTTGATTAAAGTTTTGGAGGAACCTTGGAGTGCATGTGCCGATCAAGCAATCATTAAGTTAAAAATAAATAATGTTTTAAGTATAGTTGAGAAATCTTGAGAAAATGGCTATTGTTGTGTGGTCGAAATCTTGAAAGGTGCATTGTGAGGCATAATGGTTGTTAAAAGGATCTCAAATGCATAAGCTTGATGGACATGTTAAGTTTGCTTGTTATGTTGTTTGAAAGAAATGAAAAAGGAATAATGTGGATGGAGGATTGAGAAATAAAGCATTGTAAATTAGATAGACAATTATGCATGTAAACTTGGAAATAATTGAGTGAGATTGAGAATGATTGTTGCTGCCATATATGTGGTTTATGTTGTAAAAATATAAGATGAATTCGAATGAAAGTTGCTTGCAAAGGTTGAAATGAACACTTAATGTCGTAAATAAGTTGCTGGTATATATAATATAAAGAATTACGCAAGTAAAAGATACGAATTCCTTTAGTAAGAATATGTCAAATGCAAATGAATATGAAAAATTAAGTGAGAAAGAATGGTGATTCTAGCATGATGTGAGTTATTAACATGATGGTTAATGTTTGAATGAAAAAGAAGAAAAATGAAAATGATAACCACTAAGTACATTAAGCTTGGTTTATTGCTAGGAAGTGTACAAGTGGAAAAGGATTATCGTGGTGATAAACTAAAGGAGGAAACGTAATCGGATTAGTGGTGAAGTAATATCCCGCCATTTTGAGGTGATTAGTGGGTGCTTATTTCAAATCTCCATACTATATATCGATTTACGTTAATAAACGTTGCCGATTTTTTTATGAATGCGATTGTGGATAGCATAAGCTATTAGCCTTGTTAGGAAACCTTAAAATGGATTTACAATTATTTATATATTGCTATTGTGGAAAGCATGAGCTGGTAGAAACCCTAGGAAATTGTGGATGTAAATGATTTGTAAATCATTTGTGTAGAATATATATATATATATATATACACATATGTAAAGAGTTTTAGAAATCAGGAAACAAGCCTTTTGCACTATTTTGAATAAAAAATCCGTGCCTTGTATCTTTGTGTGAATGCATCGTTAAATGATTTTAAATACAAACTTTTGAGAACCGATTTTATTTCGATCCTTTTACAAGTGTTTACACAATGCCATTTAATCTGAAAAGCAATTGGAAAGATTATCAAACCTTGATTTTAAATAGTTTCAAGAAAAAGTCTCGAAAAACCTTGATTTGGTTTTAAAAAGGTTTTGACAAACCGAGAGCGTTGAGAGTAGGCCGAATGTCACATTGGGATAATGTGACCCTTATACACAAGTGAGCGCTAGCTAGAGAACCTTTGGGTCACTGACAAGTTATTAGACGTGGCTGGGGCCATGGTCTATGATGTATATGTCACAGCCTAATTTTCGAGCCATGACTGGCGTAAGGGCCCATGGGCTCAGCCCACTAAGCCCAAGCAAGCCTATTTATATAATCTTGTACATTAATCCACAATTCTTTAAAATCCATAATTCGTAGTGTTCCAATATAGTTCCTTTGAAAACAATTCATAAAACCCCATCGTGCATTCATAATGGCATCATCAACCATTATATACATATAAAGATTAACAAATGAATCTTAACATTATATTGGACCTTGATTGTCAGCGGAGTGACTCTGGGCACGATTGATAATCCTTAGTGGCATGTTAAACCTACCGAGCAATGTATAGGGAAGAGCACCTCGTCCTAGGATCCAATCACCTATAACTCAAAAAACCTAAAACATGAATTTTAAAAAGAAAACGTGAGTACAAACTCAGTGAGTGAACATAAGAGAGGAACAAGCAACATTAAGGAAGGTTTTAGAAAACATGATGCACTTGTTTCAAAAACAATGCAATTGAATTAATTTCTTACTAAAAAGCCCTCATTCAAACCCTTGGTCGCTTAGTCACTTGATGATGGAAAACTCATGAACAACAAAGAAGTTGAGAAGTGAACACTTTAGTAAAATTCAAGCAAGTCAAGCATAATAGATTGACTCTCACCGCAGCAAAAAGGCATTCTCACTGCAATGAAATTCTGGCCAGATAAAATCCAAGGGGCTTTCATTGCCACTGGGAATATCCACTCATGCCACATTGCACATTAAATTGAACACATGGACAATACTCAAGTTTTCATTATTCATTTCAATCATATGTTATAATCATAAACTTTCTATCACATATACATATAGAAACATATATACGCATGTACACCACCCCACTTCATTCATCATCATGTGCACGCCCTACTTGCACATTTCCATATCATCATCATAATCATCATCAGATCATGTGCACTCCCTACATCCGCACATAGCTGTGCATAACATATATTTATATACATACATACCAACATAATATAGGAGCACACAGATTCATCCTTTTACACATTTCACATTTTCACAAGATCGAGACATTTTTATCAAGGGCTTGTTCCCTGGCACACATTTTTAAAGAAAGGATAGATAAAATCATTCAAATGTTTCACCCAAATACATTTAAATTTCCCAAAGAAAATTTTGAAATGCAAGTTCACTCACCTGGCAACAATGAGATATTAAGTCGCTATTTGTTTGGAGGTGTCTCTAACTATTTTCACTAGTCGATCGATCATTATTTACTCTACCACAGTTCTCTAACCTTAACTTTGCACTTCCTAGCAATAATACGAACTCAATATATTTAATTACATACATATACAGGCAGCACTTCAATCAATTAATCTTGACTCAAATTTATATTTTTCATCCTATCATGAAACCATCTTCAATTAACTCACATCTTAATACATTTTTACCAAAATTACTTATATCCATTGCTTACGAAATTCCTTAGATTATATCACCGGCAACTTATTTATGATTTCACGTGCCTACTTTAACCTTTCTAAATAATTTCCGCCAAAATCCATCTTTATATTTCCACACATAATCCACATATATGGCAGTAACAATCATTCTCACTTTAACTCGATTATTTCCTAGTTTACATGCATCGTTATCTATCTAACTTTCAATACTTTGTTTCTCAATCCTCCATCTACAATATTCCTTTTTCATTTCTTTCAAACAACATGCCATACAATCTTAATAATTTTCAACTAGCTTAGGCAAATAAATCCTTTCAACAACTATAATTCCTCACAATATTCAACTAAACGTAGGCTTTAAAACATAGTGTTAAGCTTACCGTTTTCGTTTTCCACTTTGAGTCCTTCATGTACCCATGGGTTTATTGGCTTACATGTTACCAATTTTTCTCCCATCAAGCCAATCTTTGCTACCACAAGACATTTCTCTAAGTTACTAACTCATTTTCAAAGACTACTCAAGCCAAAAACAAGAATTCTTACCGTTCATTGCTTGAATCACCAAAACCAAGCTTTTTCTTCCTTTCTCTCTTTTTCTTTCTTCTCCTCTTAAGGTTTAGATGTGTTGGAAATTGGGGTTAAAGGCTGTAAATTTAGTGCTCAAGAAGTTTGGAGAAGAAAGGAAAAGAAAACATGGAAAGGAAAGTGAAGAAAAGTTGATTTCATGGTGGATAAAGAGAAAATGACATGGAAGCTTCAAGAATGGCGCGGAGCATGGATGAAGAAGAAGAAAAATCTGGTGGGGGAAAGGATAATGTCACGACCCGGAACCATCCTTGAGTCCGTGACAACCGCCGCGATGTTCCGGCAGGCACTCATCCCTCGAATACCATATCAAGACCTCGCAAGGCTTTCGTATCAGTTTCTTATCTCTCTTGTGGTTAATCGTTGCCAAATGTTGTATTTTAGAGGCTTTTAAGCCTTTTTTCGATTTAAAATAGTGGAAAATAAAATTTCACTTCACAAGGGCATTTTGGTCATTTTTCGTCAAAAATTTCAAATTCGACCAAAATGTAGTACTTAAACAAAAAATGCATATTTCGAAATCGAAATTAAATTTGAATGTCTAAAACGTGATTTAAAATGGAATTATAACCATTTAAATAAAATAAAAATATTCAACAAAATATTCTATTTTTATTTTTACAAATTAATATTTATAGAGTATTCTGAAAATGATTTTTAGTAGCGTAAAAGTTAAATATATTTATACAAACTATAATACGGAAAACCAAAGTATGAAATTTAATTTACAATGCTACGTGGACCCATAAATGAACAAAAGTAGTAAAGACAATAAACCTATAGTTTTTGAAGTAGTATGGCCAACTATAGTTCTCAACGATGTCTGCTATCTACAGGCTAACCCAGCCTGAAATGATGGGATAAAAAAGAAGGGTGAGATTATAAAATCTCAGTGAGTAAACAAACACCATCTAAATAATCTAAAAGCGAGTAAAGGGAGACAATTAAAAATAATTCATTTCAGCAAATTTTTCAGAAATCACAAAATCGAATAAAATCTACTCTAGATAATTCAGACGATAATAGGTTTACTCACAGGTTTCAAAAGTTCAGATTTTGGGTGTACTCAGCTTAGTGATCCCCAAGCGTAATTTCCTTGCCTTTGTCGAAGGGCACACCACCTTGACACAGTATAAAATCAAGGAATTTACTACGTTGCCCTTAAATTGAAGTAACTAATTTAGATCACTAATGCATGGTATGAATGCAAAAGGTCTAAATTTTGCCTAAACACCATATTGACCTATTTCGATCTTTTACCCGATAAATTAAAATACACATCCAATTTAGCTCCAATTGATCCCATTTCTTTTTCTAATGCTTCAAATCACCAATGTCCAGCCAAATAACCCAAAAATCAACAAAGCCACATTCATATTCCTTCTTGGAAAAATTCGGCCAAAATGGTGCATCATTGTCACAATTTTTCCTACTTGATTTTCTTTCCATAATTCATTAATTTCCATATCAAAAACCATGATTTCATAATCAAATAACCTAAAATAACATCACATTCTTCCTCACCATTGACTTGAAAATTCAGCTAAGGCTAGGTAATGGGAAAAATGAATGTTTTTCTACATATTTTGTTTACTAACATGCTAAACTAACACTAAACACTAACATATATCAAAATCAAATCAATACAACAATTTTCTCTCTCTAGACCCATATGACCAGCCATTAAATCACCATGAAAACATGCAATTTAATCATGGAAAATAAGGAGAAATGCTTGGGAATAAGAAAACTCAAGCTTAATAGAAAAAATCTCACCTTTTTCACTTAATTTCCTTGAAAATTCACACTTTTTCTTTGATTTTCTCTCTCTAGGGTTTTGTTTTTATTTTCTCTCTCTTCTTGCTGGTTTGGCCGGCCATGGGGTGGAAGATGGGCTGATTTTTGTGCCTTTTAAAAAGGAAAATAATAAATTAATAAAGGCATGACACGTGGCATCATGTCATTGGCTCGTTTTTAAAACTTAAAAAATTTTAATCCTTTTTATCTCCACCACACAATTAGTCAACGGTCAAAATGAGAATAAGGGAAAACCATGTGCTGGACAAATATCCTGGTGGTGGAAAATTACTGTTTTGCCCTTAGGGTGGCAAAATTAGCATTTTGCCCTTATGCTCTGCAAAATACCAAGAATAAATTTTTTTTCACTTCTTAATCCTCAAATCATACTCCAATAAGTCAAATGGGGACAAAAATCTTTTCTAAAAATTCCCATTTTGTCCTCAAGTGGCAAATGACCATTTTACCCATAGATAGTGAAAATTTCGATTTGACTCCAAATTGATCCTTGAACTCCAAATCACTATATTAAACCATCATGGGACTTTAATATTCTTAATTTCATCTTAAATTCTCTATTTGATCTAGTTCGAGACTTAAATCAACTTTGTTGTACCTCTAGGTACAATATCGACTTTTGTAAATTTTTTTCGGGACTCTCTTAACATGCAAATATGCTATCCATCACATGTATGTCATGACAAGTATTTTATAGAGTCAGGCTTGAAATCTTTTCCCCTTCTTGGATCAACCATATGATCCTTCTTCATGTCTGATTTCGATATCTGGCTATATATTAATATTTTAATATTATTTTATTAATAAAATAATATTTTATTCTAAAAATTTTATCTTGTCTCTTTGGTTCCCAAAGTTCCTTATTGTGCCTCAATTCACATTCGACCAACTTTATTTATTACCATATCAAAGTATGTGGAATTTCAAATAAGGTCGGTCTTGGCCTAAAAAAATCATAGTCATTCACATAAAATTATCGTTTTGCCCTTTTTGTTTCCTTCCATTTTAATTTAGTCCTCCCAACACTCATTTAACTCTAATTTTCTTCTATTATCTTCTTATACACATGTACAAACAAAGTATAAAGTTTGTACTCCAACGTAGTGTCCCCATAATATTTATTTGCTTGCGCTATATTCACTTAATAAAGACACGCGACCCCATTAACTTCATTTTTCTTTGAAATTTTTCTCATTTTTCTTCTCCCCCACTTAGATTGACCATATGCTCCTTCTTCATGAAAAATTTGGACACTGAATAAAATATTAATTTTTTAATATTATTTTATTTCAAAAATTTCCTCTTATCCCCTTAGTACCCAAAATACCTTATTATGCCTCAATTGACTTCTGAATCACTTTTTATCTCACAAATTCTTCTTTGATAAAAATATTATTATTTTATTATTATTTCCTCGTGTGTGGAATATTTTATCTCAAACTATTCCTTTCATCTTTCATCGTTTCTAAACATTATAATTAACCTCAATTGGCATCCAATAAGCCTTATTAGTCAACATATCAAAGTACAAGGTATTATAGTATACATGTGGCTAGGCCACAAGATGTTATATGCGGTTGCGATCGCTTGATTTCTCTAATGTTTGCCAACATCGTCGAGACTGCCATGGCTATGGGAATCTAGTGGAGTGGAGCTCCCGGATGTTATTGTTGGAATAAGATCTTAGTGAATTAATGTGATTGTGTAAAGCATGGATTTAAAAAAATTTCTTTTTATAAAGGAAGCAAGCAATCCAATTACACAAGTGAAAACACACATTATTATCATTACAAGCAATATAATCACATCAAGAAATAAAATAAGAATCTATTAAGTAAGAAAAATCATACCTTTATTTTGAGATTCTTATTTTCGGACACCACCACACCAATGAATGATTTCTCGACCGAATAAGTTTACCACTTATTCTTCAAGAATACTTTCAACTTAAACCTTGAGTGGACAAGGTGTGGAATGCAAGGCTACAAGATGGCAACCGATTTTATTTTTTTCTCTCTTTTCTTTGAAAAGCTTAGAGGAGGAAAAGAGAAGAGATGGCTAAAACTTTTGTTTTTTTTAAGAAAAAGTACATTCTCAATATTTTCTTTTAATCTCTTCTCTTTTTATTAAAACTCTTGCTTCAAAGGTTTAATCAAAATGAAACACCTTTGAATCAATCTTGACCATCCATTCAAAGTTATGGAAGCATCAAACATGCTCCATAATTATCAAAATAAAAATTAAAGAATAAATAATTTAATTCTTTAATTATCATTTAGAGTTATTGATAAAATAAAACTCCTTATTGAATAATAACTCTTATTTTATTATTATCCATCTTTATTTAAAAAGAATTAATAATAAATAAAAGAGTAATAGTCAAATATAGAGTCCCCTTTTATCAACATGGATGTCTAGATTCATTTTGCAAGAATCCTTTTAAAATTATCTTAATTTAAGACAACTCTTGTTTGTAATTAAGGCAAAAAAATATTTTATCTTGTCTAAATTAAGACAAAAATGTTAAAGCTGTCATTTTTGTACACAATTTAATTAAGCAAATCAAACATGCATTCCAACTTAAACAAGTTGAATTCTACAAAGCTAAGTGGGGAATCTATTTGGACATAGATATTCTAAGCTCTAATAAACTTTGAATTATTCTTAATCTCATTAAAAATAATTCAAGCTTATTAACTATGAAATCACTCCACCATAGATTCATGGTTGCACTCTTGGATTAACTATAATTACAAGAAACAATTCAATAATTGATATTAATTGCTAGTTGTCCAATTGCAAACCTTATATTGTGAACCCTCATAACCATCCAATGACAAAAGGTGAAATTACTGTTTTACCCTTTATGTCAATTTTGTCCCTTAGTCTCAAATTTCATCCAATTAGTAATTCAATACTCTAGATCTAATCCTTTCAGTATCCAGATGTGATGAGTAGCTAATTCATCAATCTACTAGGCCCAGATTAATCACCAATCTTCTTGAAATCACTAGAAGTGATGTTAATGCTATGAACTCCATTATCTGGATATATGTTCCCAGATGTTCATCTCGTTTATAATCTCAAAATACGGAGTCTAGATCAATGCTTTATGATGATCATGCTCATAGTAAATCAAAGATTATAAGGAGATTAAACACAAGTCTTCCATTAGGATTTCGATTTTACTCTAAGCAAATGCATAAGTGTGAGATCAAGATTTAGGTAACGGTAAAACTTAAATTTGATTCTCACATGATTCCAGTTCATGTTATAGTGTCATTACTCGAAATCAACCATTTTGATGATTTGAGACTCATCATTCCCTTGAAATGAATCACATTCTTTTCATTGGAAGTAATCTGGACACTACAGCCTTAACATAATAAAGTGACCAACTTTATTATATGGTTGTGAACAATTTTTTAGATTCAATTAAAATATATGTCTCCTATGTATGACTCTTCATACAAATGTATTTTAATATCTCAATAGAATTTTGGTACCTTAATAACTAGATAATGAATGCTTACTAAAACAAACTCTTCGCCTTATTATCAAAATGTACTTTCATTAAAAATAAATTTAATGAATTTAAGCATGAGAATATACTTGCTTTCCAGGGCACCATATTCTCAAAATTCCTAACAATCTCCCACTTGCCGTAAAGCAAGTATGACATATCCCTCATTCCTAGACCTTCTAAGTGACCATCGAAACTCTTTTGTGTTAGAGTCTTTGTGAATGGATCGACGAAGTTTTGCTCTGTTGGAATTTTCTTCACAATTACTTCTCCACGTTGCATGATCTCTCGAATGAGATGATACTTCCTTTTAATATGTTTTGCTGCTTTATGATTCTGCGGTTCTTTTGAGTTAGCCACTGCTCCATTGTTATCACAATAGAGTGTAATAGGCTTGTCTGCATCTGGAATTACTTCAAGGTCCATAAGGAACTTACGGAGCCATACAACTTCCTTTGCTGTTTCACAAGCTACAACATACTCTGCCTCCATAGTAGAGTCTGCAATAAAAGATTGTTTTACACTCCTCCAAACTATGGCTCCTCCTCCAATAGTGAAAATAGATCCTGATGTTGATTTTTTAGAATCAACATTAGACTGAAAATTTGAATCAGTGTACCCTGTCGCTACAAGGTCACTTCCAGAATATACAAGCATGTAATTTTTTGTTCTACAAAGATATTTAAAAATGCACTTGACTGCAGTCCAGTGCTCCACGCTTGGGTTTGACTAAAATCTGCTAACCAATCAATTGCATAGCAAATATCTGGCCTAGTGCATAGCATAACATACATGAGACTTCCAATGACAAATGCATATGGAATCTATCTCATGTTTTTAACTTCCTCTAGAGTTTTAGGTGACATCTCCTTAGAAAGTTTGACTCCATGTCCAGAGGGCATAAAACCCTTCTTGGAATCTTCCAGAGCAAACTTGGCCAAAATCTTGTCTATGTAGGATGCTTGAGATAATGCTATCTACTTGTTCTTACGATCCCTTATAAGTTTGATCCCTAGAACATAGCTAGCTTCTCCTAAATCCTTCATATTGAATTGTTGGTTCAGCTAACCTTTAACTATTGATAACATTCCTATATCATTCCCAATGAGTAGAATGTCATCAACATAAAGAACTAGGAAAACAACCTTTTTATCCTGTATCTTTTTGTAGACACAAGGTTCATCAACATTTTGCTGGAAATCGTATGATATGATAGCAGCACCAAATCTTATGTTCCAAGACTTAGATGCTTGCTCAAGTCCGTAAATAAACCTATGCAATTCATAAACCGTATGCTCATGGCCCTTTTTAATGAAACCTTCTAGTTGAGCCATATAAATGCGCTCTTCAAGATCTCCATTTAAAAATGCAGTCTTGACATTCATTTGCCATATCTCATAATCAAGATGTGCGACCATGGATAGGAGGATCCTGATAGATTTAAGCATAGCAATAGGTGAGAAGGTTTCCTCATAGTCAATCCCTTCTCTTTGGGTAAAACCCTTGGCCACTACTCTAGCCTTGAAGGTCTCTACCTTCCCATCACTTCCTCTTTTTCTCTTGTAAATCCATTTGCACCCTATAGGTTTTATCCCTTAAGGTGGATTTACTAGAGTTCAGACTTTATTAGAATCCATGGAGTCCAACTCAAATTTCATTGCCTTCTGCCATTCTTCAGCATCAACATCGTTAATAGCTTCCTTATATGTAATAGAATCATATTCATGTTCGTCTGAAAGTGCAATCATGTTTTCTCCCATACACATGTATCTTTCTGGTTGTCTCACAACCCTCCCACTCCGTCGTGGCACCACTATTTGATGTTTGGGTTGTGTTTCTGTTTTAACCCTTGAATCAGACTGTGTTAGGACATCTTCAGAATTAACTCTTAAATCTGAAGGATTAGACAATTCTTCTAAGACAATTTCACTTCTAGGTTTATGATTTCTCATAAACTCTTCTTCTAAGAAAGTGGCATTCGTACTAATGAAAACTTTCTTATCTTAAGGACTATAGAAGTAATAACCTCTTGTTCCCTTTCGATATCCTGTAAACAAGCACACCTCAATCTCTGGCTCCATTTTTGTGGACTCAGGCTTTAAAACATGTGCAGGAAACCCCCAAGTTCGCAGATGACATAGAGATGATTTACGCCCTGTCCACAGCTCCCTTGGTGTCTTAGGCATAGCCTTAGATGGAGCAAAGTACTGAGCAGTTTACATACAATATCCCTAGAATGAGATTGAAAGGTTAGCATAGGACATCATTGATCTAACCATTTCTAAAAGAGTCATATTTCTTCTTTCAGCTACACCATTATGTTAAGGTGTTCTTGGCGTCGACAAATTGGAAATTATCCCATTGTCAGTGACATATTGCAGAAATTCATCTAATAAATACTCACCTCCTTGATCTGATCGAAGTTGTTTCAATGGCTTGCCTAGTTGCTTATCAACTTCGGCTTTTAATTCTTTGAACATTTCAAAGGATTCACTTTTTTTGTGCATTAAATACACAAAGCCATGTCTTGAGTAATCATCAATAAAAGTTTTGAAATATTCATAACCTCCTTTAGCTTCTACGTTCATTGGTCCACAAACATCTGTGTGCACCAAGTCTAGAACGTTTGGCATTCTGTTACCTTTCACCTTAAAAGGCCCTTTAGTCATTTTAGCTTCAATACAAGACTCACATACTAGCAAAGGACACTCAACCATGTCTGGTCGAGTACCATCCTTTATAAGCCTATTGAGTCTATTTTGATTTATATGACCTAAACGCAGATGCCGATGATAATTTTGATTTATACTAGATTCTTTGACTCTTTCAGTTTCAAATCGTATTGCTTCTATAGCATTTGTAGAATAAGTCATAGGCTCAAGGAAATAAAGATTATATCTTACAATTCTAGAACAAATAAAATCTTTATTCAAATAAATAGTGAGTGTCTCACTAAAATAAACTGAATATACTGACTTTATTAGACAAAAGACAAAAATCAAATTTCTCTAAGTCTTTGGAATGTAATAAACATTTTTCAAAACTAACCTACGACCATAAGGAAATTGAAGAATAATGGCTCCCACTACTAATGCTGAAACGAAGGTGTCATTTGCCATCCTCATCCGAAACTGCCCTTTACTCAGTTTTCTCCTTTGTTGAAACCCCTGTAAAGAATTGCAAACATGGTTAGTGGCTCCAGAATCTACTATCCAAGTATCTATAGAATCAAACACTAAACAGGCTTCTAACATATTTAGAAAACCCATACCTTGTTTATTCTTCTGGATTATTTTAAGGTAGACCTTGCAATTTCACTTCTAATGTCCTTTCACACGACAATGGAAACATTTTCCTTTGGTGTTGTCTTTTAAAGCAGTCTTTTTCTTCATGGGCTTTTTCTTTGCTCCCACTGAGCCCTAAGAAATCTTTTTATTTCCAACTATCTTCTTTTTACCCTTGGGTTTGGGCTTAAAATTGGAAATTGCATGTGCCTCAAGCTTCTTTTTCAAATCAAGAACCTCCTCCACATTTTGAAGATCATTCATTAGCCCACTTAGGGTGTAATCCCTTGTGTGCAGTTCATAATCCAATTTGAACAGTGAAAAGTACGAATTCAAGCTATGAACAATCATTGATATTTGCATTTTCGCATTTATCTCAGCACCATTTAGTTTTGCCTCATTGAGACAAGAGATCACTTTCAGCATGAAATCTCTAAGTGGCTCCTTAGGTTTCTGCTTAAGGTCCTTAAAAGCATTAATTGCTTTCACCTTAGTAGATCTAGTTACTGTACCGAACATCTCATATAGGTGCAATATTATGTCAGCAGCATTACCCATACCTACGTGCTGCTTTTGCAATATACTGTTCATAGAGGCTAGTATATAGCATTTAGCCAGCTCGTTTACATCATGCCACTTTTTATGATATTCAATATCTTGTGGAGTTAACTGGAGAGTCAGTGCTTCAAGCTCATGGTCAGAAAGAACCCATGTGATCTTGTCATAATTAAGGACAATATTAAGATTTCTTTTCCATTCAGAGTAGTTATCACCATTTAGAGTGCATTTGTTTAGCAAAATTGAAAGTGGATTCATATTTGTGATGCAGATATATTTCTGAAAGTACATTTGAAATTATGTAAGCATACTAGTTATTCATAGACTTTGAACATTTCATGATGCATATATAAATGATGACAATATATAAAACCTTATAAATTATATTATTGGTTTGACGGTCATCTACCTTTCTGTAATAAATTAATTGACTATGGGCCGTGAGAATTTACTACGAACTAAACTAGGACCCTCCCACTTAACTATATTGCCCAGTATCTTCATACTTAACATGGTTAAGGAGCTCCTTCATTTGGTCCACGAAGTTTACTAATAGAGCTACTGTAGGTAGGTTAATAGTAAATTCATGTTGAGTGTAACAACCATTGTTTAATTCTTTTAAGCTCCTTACTCGGTAATCCTCTATGGGAGGTCTCACTTTATAATCCACCTAAAAGGATTTATCCTTTCAAAGACCTAGTCCATCATGATCTAGATTCATGTCCGCCTGTAGGGAGTGACATGTTTCACATGCCAATGGGCCAACAATGGAGACTGTGGACTTTATAACTCTAGGACTCTAGGATTACTAAGGGTTTTGATTAACCTTTTTTTACCGAATTTTTTATATGCATATTTAGAATATCCTAAGTCAAATTATGGGCTTGGTTATGTTTCCAACTAAATGCTTTGAGTATATAACTAAGTCCATATTACCATCTTGTCTAGATGTGATTTATTTTCCTATATTCATTATGTATCTCATAGTATAAAACTCCTTTTAAACTAAAATACATAATGTATGCATGGCATTCCTTAAGAGATGTTGGCACCTTAATTCTAGATGACATGTTTTCAAGCATACAAATAATATCTAATATCATTCATATAAATACATATAAATATTTATATATATAATAAGCCACATTAATGTCCATCGTAGAAAAAATAAAATAAAATTACAACTTGTAATTCTTTTCAATCTTGCTTGCTTCCGTTGCGCGTTAGAATCACATCCATTTGACACTCTTTTGAATTTTTATGAATTTTTAAGAATCCTCAATTTTAATTTTAATTTTAACCCAATTTGAGAAAATAATTTTATTTTGTCCAATCAATTAATCTCATTAATTAATACCAAAATAATATATATATTTTTAATCCAAGGCTAAAATTAATTTTCCAAAAATTCGATAAATATTTATCTGCTTTATGCTTGTTTCCCATCTACACCCTGTTCACGAAGCCGATTATCACTGAGTCTGTGACACTCACCCCTTATCTCCCTTTTGTAGATAGTGATCGGCCTAGCGTGCATTCATTGGCATTTATAGTCCACCGCGAATAGGTAACGGCATCTCATAACATTTTATTCCGAGTCACTCCACTGCTAGAGGTCGAGTCCTTGTAATGTATTTTTTTCTTTTTGGTAAATGGATACTGGTCTTGATATAAATGTACAATTGGAGATGTTAGACTATGATGTATTTACTTACAATTATATAGAATAAAGAACAAGTTGATTTATTATGTCTATTGTTCAAACCATGTCATAAGGGTTATACGATTTAAAGCAATAACATAGATTGGTGAACGAGTATAATGAATTAACGGTAATTTCTAATTAGGCTTGTTCAGCACTTGGTGGGTTCTCTCGAAAGTCTCGAACGCTGGTAGCGATCAAGGAGCTGTCGTTACATGAGGATTCATCTTCACTTCATTTCTTATCTGCATTTGCCTTTTTGCTTGTTGAGCATTGATTAGACTTGTCTTACAATTCATTTTCTTTCTTTGTTTAGTCATATAATTCTTCTAATTTTTTCCAAATTTTCTTGGCACTTTTTCACGGGAATACTCTATTGTATTCTCTATAATCAAGTGCACAAATGAGAGTGTGCATGGCCTTGGAGTTTATTTGTACACTCCTTATTTTAGCTTCTGTCCTCTTATTTTTATCTTTGGTAGTTTTCTCACCATTTACCAAATTAGTATTTATAAGGATGAAAAGACCAGCAGTAATGACGTCCCCCATCTCATAGTGACAAGCCTTAACATAAATGAACATTCCAGTACTCCAAAATTGGTGATTGGTTCCATCAAATAAAGGAAACATATTTGTGGATTGTGTCACGACCCAAATTTCGGACCATGAACGACGCATGGGCCCAATGGACTTAGTCCACTAAGCCCAAGCAAGCCTAATAGTCTGACGTGTTCATCATTCCATCATAAACCGCTAAGTCATTTTTCAAAACTTAAAATCAAAATAGTAATAGACATTGCCAACTCATATTGGCATTTCTCATTTAATATATACATACATTATCTACAACATGTATTCCAATAATGTACATTAGGTTCGCCTATACATCTCAAAAAGAAGACTTGACTTCCAGCGGAGGGACTCGGATGAATGTACAGCTACTGAATGCCGAGACACCTACCAAAAGATGGACACAAGTCTACAAGGATACCTCGTCCTAGTTACCGGCTGCCTCGTGATCTGAAAACATGAATTTGAAATGGTGAGTATACACCTAGTGACTGAACAAAGAAGGGAACAAGCAACAACAAAGGAAAATTTAAAATCATGATGCACTAGTTTCAAAACAATGCTATTTGGTTCATTCCTAATAAAACCCCTTATTGAGCCCTTAAGTGATTAATCATTTGAAAATCATGAACCCATACATAGCGAATCATTTGGAGAATGAAAGCTTCAATATTGCACAAGCAAGTCAAATACAACAACGAATCTTCGTTGCAGCGAGAATGAATTTTCGTTGCAACGACATTGGAATTTAGTTATTAACCGAACGAGGGTTTCTCAACTGGCTGAGGGTTTCTCACTAAACCTCCTCATTTTAAACTTAACTCTTTTAATCCCTAATGTTGGAAGTCCATGCTCCCATATGGTAGCAAAAAAGTGAAAGATAGGGCAGCAATTGGACAAGATAAGAGACCAAAACAGAAAGTTTTTCACTGCAGCGAGATTGAATCTCGCGACAGCGAAATTTCTACCCAGAAACAAAATGTTTCTCGTTGCAGCGAGATTGAATCTTGCTGCAGCGAAATTGAAACTCAGAAAACAGAAAGTTTTTCGCTGCAGCGAGAATGCATTTCGCTGCAGCGAGAAACTACAGTGTCATTCTTGATGCAGCAAAAATGCATCCTCGCTGAAGCAAGTTTTCTGCTAGTGTACCCCTCAAAATCCGAGAGTTTCTCGCTGATTCTCGCTACAGCGAAATACAGGGCATCAATGCAAAATTTACCTTTCTCTCAAAGGATAAACCACCCTGCCAAAAGGTCCAAACCAACATGAAAACACATAACAATTTCTCAAGGTTTAACATGTCAAGTTTCACATGCATTACAACCATAACCCATTATCCATCAATTTCCTATAACACACATATTTACATATATATATATATATATATATACCCATCATCATCATCACACCATCCCATCATCATCATCACCAGCTCATGCGCACTCCCTACTCGCACATGTTTGGGTCATCACCGGGTTATGTGCACTCCCTACTTGCACATAACCGGGTCATCCTCGGCTTATGCGCACTCCCTACTTGCACATAACCGAGTCAATATAATTACACAACATTATACTCAAGCAAATATGTATATCAACATAATGCAGCCACATAGAAATCCATAATAATCACATTTCATAACATAAACCTTTTCTCAAAAGCTTGTTCCCAAGGCATTCATTTTCATGAAAAATTGTATAAAATCATTTAACCACTTTGTCAAGTCCATCATATTCCCAAAATCAGTTTTGAAGGTAGTCCACTCACCAATTAATTGTAGAACTTTTAGTTGACTCAAATTCCCCTAATGATCGAATTGGAATGATGGTGCTTCCTTAAAAACCTAGGATCACATTAACATCAACAATAGATCAATTTACACACTATGAACTCTAAAAGCTATCTCTTAGCTAGTTTTCAATTACCACTTTAAATGGCTATTTATGTTCACTATCTTAATCACTAAAAAGTAATGAACATACTAAACAATGAAACAACTCATAAATCACAATTACTAGCCATTTTCTACAGCTAAAAATCAAACTTGGTGCATCACTCACCCTAGGGTTCCTTTGTAGTTGGATTCTCTTCCAGTAGCTTCAAAATCAATGGAGTGATTCTCTCTTTCTCTCTCTAAAATGCCCAACTAGTGAGAGAAAGTATGAAAACAAGATAGTTTAATGTTTTTGAACTGAGAAGATGAAATAGCACAAGGGTTTATGGAAGGGTGCACCAAAAGCATGAAAATTGGAGCTAGAGAGAGAAGGTTATGGAAGCTTGAAAATCAAGCTTCCATGGAGTTTGAAGAAACGTGAGAGAGGAGAAGGGAAGAAGAAGACCAGCTGCTGGAAAATTCAAGAAGCTGCTAGAAATTTAAGGTATTTATAGGCAACCTTATCCTTTCCTTTAAAAGTGCGAAAATACCCCTCGACAATTAACTTACTCTCCTCCAATCTTTTATGCAATCTTTTTGCTCTTTTAACACTAAGACAATATCCATAACGGTCTAAACATGCTCGGGTTCATAAAAACTTAAAATTTTAACCCGAGGTGAAAAATGATCATTTTGCCCCTGTTATGAAAATTATTGAAACTTCTAGTTTTCTTCGTGTTTTCATCAGCACACATCATTTATGCAGTCTTATACCCATTTAAGCCTTAAAATATCATAAAACTTTCTTTTGGAAGCTTATTAAAGAAAATGACGAAACTACCCTTAATCGTATTATTACATCTATAGTTAGTTACAACCCTATAAAGGTTGAGGTCTCACATTCTCCCCCACTTAAAGAAATTCGATCCCCGAATTTAAATTCACTGTAAGATAACGTACCTCTAAGTATCAAAAAGATGGGGATACTTTGCTCGCATTTCCTCCTCGGCTTCCCACGTTACCTCCTCGCTAGTGTGATTCCGCCACAACACTTTCACTTATGCTACTTCCTTTGAACAGAGCTTTTTAACTTGCCTATCAAGGATAGCTACCGGTTGCTCCTCATAGGTTAGATCATCTTGCAACTGAATGGTTGCATACCATATTACATGTGATGGATCTGGGTTGTACTTCCTAAGCATGGACACATGAAACACGGGTTGAAAATTTGAAAGGTCTGGCGATAATGCCAAACGATATGCCACTGCTCTAACCCTTTCTAAAATCTCGAAGGGTCCTATATACCGAGGACTTAACTTCCCTTTCTTGCCAAACCTCATTACCCCTTTAGTTGGCGAAACTTTTAAAAATACATGATATCCTACTTGGAACTCCAAGTCTCTCCGTCGGTTATCAGCATATGATTTCTGTCTACTTTGTGCTATTAACATCCTCTGACAGATCATGTTTATTTTCTCAGTGGCATCCTGCACCAACTCAGGCCCCAAAAGTTTCCTTTCTCCCACCTCTAGCCATCCAATGGGTGACCTACACCTTTGTGCATACAATGCCTCAAATGGTGCCATTTGGATGCTAGATTGGAACTGTTGTTGTAGGTAAATTCCACTAAGGGTAGATATTGATCCCACCTGACCCCAAGGTCTATCACACAAGCCCTTAACATATCCTCTAATGTTTGTATGGTCCGTTCAGACTGTCCATCAGTCTAAGGGTGGAATGTTGTGCTGAAATCCAACTTAGTGCCCAATGCTTCTTGTAACTTTCCCCAACACCTACTAGTAAAATGAGCTCCTTTGTTAGATACTATAGAAATGGGGATACCATGCAGCCGTACTATCTCATCCACATAAACTCGAGCTTATTGGGTAGCCTCGTAAGTAGTCTTAATCGGAAGAAAATGGGTTGACTTTGTTTAATCGATCTACTATGATCCAAATCGAGTCATAACCGACACTAGTTCGAGGCAAACTCGTTACAAAGTCCATAGCAATATGTTCCCACTTCCACTCGGGCACTGGTAATGGCTGTAGTAGCCCTACAGGCTTTTGATGCTCAGCCTTAACCTGCTGACAAACCAAGCACTTGGAGATAAACTCAGCTACATCTCTCTTGAGTCCTTCCCACCAATACACCTCTTTCAAATCTTCATACATCTTTGTAGCCCTTGGATGTACCACATAAATTGCCATGTGAGCTTCCTCCAATATTTCTCTCCTCAACTTGTCACCATCAGGTACATAAAGTCTGGTTCCATACCTCAACACTCTATCTATGCCTTTGGTAAACATTTTTCCTTTCTTTCCTTGAGAATTCTCTAAGGCCTTAGCTACGAAATCATCTTTACTTTGTGCCTCTTTGATTCGGTCCATTAAGATAGGCCTCACTCTAAAATGTACTAGCAAAGCATCTGTCTCTGTAACTTCCAAGTGCACACCTATGTCTTCCAAGCTATGGATCTCCCTAACCAAGGATCTCCTTTTTGTAGAAATATGTGCCAAACTTCTCATTGATTTTCGACTCAAAGCATCCACCACTACATTGGCCTTACCAGGATGGTACAGAATAGTACAATCATAATCCTTTAGCAACTCCATCCATCTACTTTGCTGTAAGTTAAGATCCCTCTGCTGAAATATATACTTCAAACGTTTGTGGTCCGTATATATCTCACAAGTCTCACCATACAAATAATGTCTCCAAATTTACAAGGCAAACACGATTGCTACCATTTCCAAATCGTGTGCGGGGTAATTCTGCTCATGCCTTTTAAGTTGCCTGGATGCATACACAATCACCTTCCCGTGCTGCATTAATAGACACCCTAAACCAACCCGCGATGCATCACAGAATACCGTATAACCCCCCGTGGCTTGAGGTAAGCTTAATACTGGAGCTGTAGTGAGACATGCCTTAAGCTTCTCCAAGCTATCCTCACAAGCATCATACCACTCAAATTTTGTATCCTTACGTGTCAACTTAGTCAGAGGGGTGACTATTTTAGAGAAGTCCTTTACAAAGCGACGATAATAGCCAGCCAAACCCATAAAGCTTCTAATCTCTGTAACTGATGTTGGCCTTGGCCATTTTTCCACTGCTTCAACTTTCTTTGAATCAATTTGTACCCCATCTTTAGATACCACATGCCCAAAAAATGTAACACTTTCGAGCCAAAACTCACACTTGGAGAACTTAGCATATAATTGATGTTCTCTCAAAATTTGGAGCACTATCTTAAGATGTTGTTCATGCTCCTCTTGGCTCTTCGAATATATCAAGATGTCATCAATAAACACCACCACAAATTTATCCAAATAAGGCTTGACCACTCGGTTCATCAAATCCATAAAGGCTATAGGAGCATTCGTGAGCCCAAATGACATCACCAAGAACTCATAGTGCCTATATTTTGTTCGAAATGCGGTCTTGGTTATATCTTCATTCTGGATCCTCAATTGATGGTACCCAGATCGCAAATTTATCTTAGAGAAACATTGTGCTCCTTTCAGTTGATCAAATAAATCATCTATCCTTGGAAGTGGATACTTATTCTTTATCGTCACTTTATTAAGCTGTCGGTAATCAATGCACAGCCTAAGTGACCCATCTTTCTTCTTCACAAATAGCACCGATGCTCCCCATGAGGATACACTAGGACGAATGAAACCTTTATCCAACAAATCCTCCAACTGATCCTTAAGCTCTTTAAGCTCTACAAGTGTCATTCTATATGGGGGTATGGATATAGGTCTAGTGTCGGGAATCAAGGAATCAAATCTATACAAAATTCAATCTCCCGTTCGGGAGGTAAACTTGGTAATTCCTCAAGAAATACATCCACGAACTCCTTCACCACCGACACTTGACTTACATCTCGAACCTTCCCCTGAGTATCCCTTACCATGGCCAAGTAACCTATACAACCTTGTCGTAATAATCTTCTAGTAGAAATGACCGATATCAAATTGGTTAGAGCATTACTCTTATCCCCCTAAATACTAAATGATGGTTCACCAGGGAAATCAAATCTAACCAATTTATGATAGCAGTCCACACTAGCATGGTAGGGTGATAACCAATCCATCCCCAAGATCACATCAAAGTCTAAGGTGTCTAACACAACTAGATTCACCGAAGTGTCTTTGTCTTTGACTCGCAGTACACAAGACTCATATTCCCATTCGGCCACAAATATCTCCTTTAAATGAGTAGACACCACTAATTGTTCCTCTCTCCTAACACGATCTCTACCCAACCGAGATGCAAAACATGGAGAGATAAAAGAATGGGTCGCACCAGGATCAAATAGTACCCGAGCATTCATATTACAAATGGAGAGAATACTTGAGACCACGACATTGAAAGTCTGAGCCTCTTGTTGTGTTAAAGCAAACACTCTCGCCTGGCCTCTACCAACAAAACTCTGATGTCCGGACCCAGATGGCCTGCCCTGAAAGGAAGTACCAGCACCTCTACCTCTCAATCCACTAGCCTCCCGTCCAAATGAGGCAGCAATTGAAGGAGCAGACGAAGCTGGCTGGGTGGAACCACAAGTAGAATCTTGTGATTGCTGAGCCCTCGGACAATCCTTCTTAATATACCCAGGTTGACCATACCTGAAACAAGTTCTTGTGGTAAGGAAGCATCGTCCACTATGTCGTCTCCCACAAGTATCACAAGGGTGGGTGACTTGACTACTCTGTTTGGAATCTTACCGCCTCCTAGAACTGAAGGTTCTCTGTCCCATCCTAGTATTAGCACCAGGCGCGTCACTCCCCTGCTGAGGTAATCGTGAGTCCCTTTGTGGACCCTGATGGCTAGAAAACGAACCACCACTGCTGAAATCTCTACGGCCTTGATAACCCTCTATCCTGGCCCTCTTTGCTCTATCCCTCGCAGCCCTACTCTCACTAGTCCTCATCTCAATGCGCTGAGCACAATCTATTGCTGCGGAATGGTAGTGAAATCTCGAGATGCCACAACCCTAAATAGTGGCTCTACTAACCCATCCATAAACCTCTGAATCTTCATCTCTTTAGTAGAAATGAGGTAGGGAGCATACCGAGACAACTGTGTGAACTTGATATCATACTCAGACACCGTCATGCTAGAAGTTTGTACCAAAGTCTCAAACTCTCTGGCTCTAGCATTACGTACACTGAGTGGTAGGAACCGATCCAAAAAGGCTGCACTAAACTCACTCTAGGCCAACGGTGCTGCATCAGTCGATATGCCTCTACATAAAGGGCTATACCACTCTTGCGCCATATCCTCTAATTGGAAAGCGGCTAGCTCAACTGACCGAACACTAGAACATCCAAAGCCTTACAAATTTTCTCTATCTTATCCAAGAAAACTTGGGGTTTCTCCGAAGCATCTGACCTTGAAAATGTTGGAGGCTTAAGCTTGAGAAAGTCAGGAAGAGAAATCTCTAAGGGTCCCCTCTCTACCTCATGATGTTGGCGATCGACCTGTCCTTGGGAGCTACGAGATTCTTGTACTGTAGGTCTCCCCTCTACTACCCTCTGTATATCCTCCATACGGTACGCCATCATCTCTACAACCCGATTGACTCCCTGTAGGCCTACCACTAAATCCTCAATGGTAATACCCCCAGCTGGGTGTCTATCTACATCACTTGAGAACTATCCCTCCTCTGGCCTACTCATAGGTGTATCCGCCCTCACCGGCCTAGTGGCCCTACCACGTCGACCTCGGCCCCTCCGGGTGGATGCCCGTGGCCTACCTACCATCTCAATAGGAGCATCTTGCTCCCCCATCCGTTTTGAGGCGACTCGTGTCTTAGGCGGCATTCTTACCTAGACAATAACAAACACCTATTATTAAACACATTTCATAATCATACTTAAGGCAAAAGGTAGTTTCTAAGATAAGGAATCTATGCGGCCACTTGGTTATAAAATGTGTCGTGGTTCTCACTTCAGAACTGGAGTTCCCACACAAAGACCCGACTCTCCGCTGGACCAACAAAAGGAAGTTCTAGGACCTAGACAAACCTAGGGCTCTAATACCAACATTGTCATTACCCAAATTTCGGGCCATGATCGACGCATGGGCCCAATTGACGAAGTCCAATAAGCCCAAGCAAGCCTAATAGTTCGACGTGTTCATCATTCCATCATAAACTGCTAAGTCATTTTTCAAAACTTAAAATCAAAATAGTAATAGACATTGCCAACTCGTATTGGCATTTCTCATTTACTATATACATACATTATCTACAACATGTATTCCAATAATATACATTAGATTCGCCTATACATCTCAAAAAGAAGACTTGACTTCTAGCGGAGGGACTCGGATGAATGTACAGCTACTGAATGCCGAGACACCTACCAAAAGATGGACACAAGTCTACAAGGATACCTCGTCCTAGTTACCAGCTGCCTCGTGGTCTGAAAACATGAATTTGAAATGGTAAGTATAATCCCAGTGAGTGAACAAGGAAGGGAACAAGCAGCAACAAAGGAAAATTTAAAATCATGATGCACTAGTTTCAAAACAATGCAATTTGGTTCATTCCTAATAAACCCCTTATCGAGCCCTTAAGTGATTAATCATTTGAAAATCATGAACCCATACATAGCGAATCATTTGGAGAATGAAAGCTTCAATATTGCACAAGCAAGTCAAATACAACAACTAATCTTCGCTGCAGCGAGAATGAATTTTCGTTGCAGCGACGTTGGAATTTAGTTATTAACCGAACGAGGGTTTCTCAACTGGCCGAGGGTTTCTCACTAAACCTTCTCATTTTAAACTTAATCCTTTTAATCCTTAATGTTGGAAGTCCATGCTCCCATATGGTAGCAAAGAAGTGAAAGATAGGGCAGCAATTGGACAAGATAAGAGACCAAAACAGAAAGTTTTTCACTGCAGCGAGATTGAATCATGTTGCAGCGAAATTTCTACCCATAAACAGAATGTTTCTCCCTGCTGCGAGATTGAATCTCGCTGCAGCGAAATTGCAACCCAAAAAACAGAAAGTTTCTCGTTGCAGCGAAAATGCATCCTTGCTGCAGCAAGTTTTCGGCCAGTGTACCCCTCCAAATCCTAGAGTTTCTCGTTGTAGCGAGAATCATTCTCGCTGCAGCGAAATACAAGTCATCAATGCAAAATTTACCTTTCTCCCAAAGGAAAAACCACCTTGCCAAAAGGTCCAAACCAATATGAAAACACATAACAATTTCTCAAGGTTTAACATGTCAAGTTTCACATGCATTACAACCATAACCAATTATCCATCAATTTCCTATAACACACATATTTACATATATATATATATATATACCCATCATCATCACCACACCATCCCATCATCATCATCACCAGCTCAAGCGTACTCCCTACTCGCACATGGCTGGGTTATCACCGAGTTATGCACACTCCCTACTCGCACATAACCGGGTCATCCTCGGCTTATGCGCACTCCCTACTTGCACATAGTCGAGTCAATATAATTACACAACATTATACTCAAGCAAATATGTATATCAACATAATGCAGCCACATAGAAATCCATAATAATCACATTTCATAACATAAACCTTTTATCAAAAGCTTGTTCCCAAGGCATTCATTTTTCATGAAAAATTATATAAAATCATTCAAACACTTTGTCAAATTCATCATATTCCCAAAATCAGTTTTGAAGGTAGTCCACTCACCAATTAATTGTAGAACTTTTAGTTGACTTAAATTCCCCTAATGATCCAATTGGAATGATGGTGCGTCCTTAAAAACCTAGGATCACATTAACATCAATAATAGATCAATTTACACACTATGAACTCTAAAAGCTATCTCTTAGCTAGTTTTCAATTGCCACTTTAAATGGCTATCTATGTTTACTATCTTAATCACTAAAAAGTAATGAACATACTAAACAATAAAACAGCTCATAAATCACAATTACTAGCCATATTCTGCATCACTCACCTTAGGGTTCCTTTGTAGTTGGATTCTCTTCCAATAGCTTCCAAATCAATGGAGTGGTCTCTCTTTCTCTCTCTAAAATGCCCAACTAGTGAGAGAAAGTATGAAAACAAGATATTTCAAGGCTTTTAGAGTGAGAAGATGAAATAGCACAATGGTTTATGGAAGGGTGCACCAAAAGCATGAAAATTGGAGCTAGAGAGAGAAAGTTATGGAAGTTTAAAAATCAAGCTTCCATGGAGTTTGAAGAAACGTGAGAGAGGAGAAGGGAAGAAGAAGACCAGCTGCTGGAAAATTCAAGAAGCTGTTGGAAATTCAAGGTATTTATAGGCAACCTTATCCTTTCCTTTAAAATTACGAAAATGCCCCACCACCAATTAACTTACTCTCCTTCAATCTTTTATGCAATCTTTGTGCTCTTTTAACACTGGGATAATATCCATAATGGTCTAAATAGGCTCGGGTTCATAAAAACTTAAAATTTTAACCCGAGGTGAAAAATGACCATTTTGCCCCTATTATGAAAATTATTGAAACTTCTAGTTTTCTTCTTGTTTTCATCAGCACACATC
Organism: Theobroma cacao; assembly: GCF_053813885.1. Lineage (NCBI taxonomy): Eukaryota > Viridiplantae > Streptophyta > Magnoliopsida > Malvales > Malvaceae > Theobroma > Theobroma cacao. The sequence goes on from NC_142640.1 coordinate 37,792,397, forward strand.
ATTTATGCAGTCTTATACCCATTTAAGCCTTAAAATATCATAAAACTTTATTTTGGAAGCTTATTAGAGAAAATGACGAAACTACCCCTAGCTCGTATTATTACATCTATACTTAGTTACAAGCCTATAGAGGTTGAGGTCTCACAGATTGACCCTTAACGTCATTAGAATTTTGAGTAGCCATTGGATCTACCTTAAAGATGTTAAGCCTTAAAATCAAGGGTTAGGCTCTGATAGCACTTGTTGGTCCCTATGGAGTATTGAAGGGGGGTTAATAGTACTTAAAAAATATTTTAAAGGAACCTCTTGAGCTTGAAAAACTTTTTGTATAATTTTGAAATGGAAGGTCTAAAACTTGTTAAAGTTAAAAGGCACCAAGTAAGGAGAAGGTAGAGAAAAGTGGACAAAACACAAATATTTATAGTGGTTCAGTCCCTTTAACCTACATCCACTACCTCGATCTCCCAATCAAGGAGTTTCAACCCAACTTCACTAAACCATTGAAATTAACAACTTCCACAACATTTTTACAAGGTGAGCTTCTAACTCAAGCTCAAAAACCTTACAAGAATCCCTAAGCCTTCTAAGCTTAGTCTACAATTTAGAGTGCCTTGCACACTTTAAGTGAACAAGAAATGGAGAAGAGATGAAGTACAATTGATCACGTAGTTGATCTAATGTAAAACTTGACCCTATAAACACATTTCATGACATACATGAACTGAGTAGCATGTTATTATGCTAGGAAAGTTCCTAAGAATAGACGAAACCCGGTATTGTACCTAACGGTACACTTGAGTTGATTTAACCTCGAACTTGTTCAAATAGGAATCGTAAGATGAAATTTAATATTTTACATTCCAGGAATGACTAAAAATGATTGTTCGGAGTTCGAGGGTTCATTTGGGGAAAAATTGAAAATTTTGATGTTTAGGGGTAAAATCGTCATTTTGTCACCTAAGATAATAATTTGATCATGGAGTGAAATTTTTTGACCAAGATTAACTATTTGGAGTATAATTTAATGATAGGAAGTGAAAAATTTCAATTTCGATAATTTTTGAAACACAGGGGCAAGACGGTAATTTTGTCACCCCGGGGTAAAAACCGTAATTTTCACCACCCAAAACTTGTCAAAATTATAGGATTTATTTATTTTTGGTATGAATAACTATGGTATTCTAAGTGGTGAAAAATTGAAGTTTAAAGGATGAAATTTTCAAAATAAGCCAATGGGAAAATGACACATGACACTTTTTAATGATTTAATATTTTTTAAAAGGAAAGTGAACCCATTTAAACCCCACATCAGGTGATGGCTGGCCATAAGGAGAGAACAAGAGAGAAAATAAAGAGGAAAGGAAGAAAAGAGAAAAACCAAAGGAAAACTAGAAAATTCAAAGGGGAAATCGTGTTTTTCGTCCGTTTACGCGTCTAACGGTAAGATTTTTTGACTTTAGCTTGATTTCTACCTTTCTTATGCCTTTGTTTCCATTTAGCATGCTTGAGGAGAGAGATCCAAAAGTGATAGCAAGGGCTGGCCAAATTTCAAGGGGGAGGAATTTGAAATTCTTATGTTTTGATTTTTAGTTAAATTGATAGTTTTAGTTAGTTAAATGTGTATAGAAATCAAATTGGGCAAGAAAGCATGAAATTTTCACAATACCCATCCTTGGCCGAATCTTCAATGATGTACAATGATGAAGAACTGATTTTTATTCTAAGAGAAATGAAGAGAAAACAACGAAAAATAGTTAAATGTGATAGAAAAACAAAGTAAAAAATTTACCTAGTTAATGTCCCATTTTTGGCCGAATTTTCCAAGGAGAAAAGTGAGATGATTTTGGTGATTTTAGAGGATTATTGGCTGATATTTAATGGTTAGAAATGTTGGAGACAAAATGGGACAATTTAGAGCTAAAATAGAGTGCGTTAGCAATTTATCTGGTAAAGTGCCAAAAATAGGTTAATACCGCGTTTAAGCCGTTTTAGGCTATTACATTTCATACCATGCATTAGTATAGGATTTAAGTCAATTATATAGTGATTTACCATCAATGTGGTAATTGTGAAATTTCTTTGATATGTGTCTAGGAGGAGAGCCTTCCAGTAAAGGCAAGGAAGTCGTACCCGACGAATAGTGATCGGGGCACCTATAAAGCATTTAATTTATACAAACGGTGAGTAAACCTATTATTATTGTAAATTATCTAGAGTTTATTTTTAAATGCTCTTCATGGATTTTATGAAACGAAAATGAGATTAAAATGGGATTTTTGATGTTTTAGAAATAAATGTGACAAATAAATATATTGTCTTGATTTTCTGAAATAAGAAACTTTTGATTATAAAATTGAGTAATTGGAGGCTGCCAATTGTCTTGAAAAATATATTTTCCTATGAATAGCTTATGATATATGAGTATATGTGGCTATATTTTATAATTGCGTTGGGAATTTATGTAAGCTGTCTTTTACTATGCAGATTGGGTAAATAAATAAAAGTCACGTTATACTGTCAAAAATTTTATTAAAATTGGTGGGTTTAGTCACTGCAGTGACGGGTTTCCATGGACTGCCTATTAGAGGGGCACGGTAAACTCGGTTATATAGTTACTCCGGTTGTAGAGGCGAGGAGGGTAACTCCCAAAGTAGTGTTAGAGCTCACTTCACGTCGAACCCCCACGTGAATGTGTAACTCGGCCAACGCCAAGGAACGGCTTGTTTTCAAAACTAACATGTGTTTAACATGTAAATATCTTAACAACCTTGGCAGACTCGGTTAGATGCCTCGACCAAGGTATCCCCGAGGACTAGTTTTGGCTTGAGCCTTGTTTTTAATAAAAGTTATAAGCCTTAACAACCGTTTTGGTAAATTACAAATATTTTATGGTTTAAGAAATAAATTGAAAACCTTATGTAATGGTTTGTAATTTGTTGTTTAAACTGGCCTCCATGTTACTTGCCTTTAGATATTTATGATAATGTCTATTTACTCATTGGGATTGTAAAATCTCACCCACCTCCTTTCTAAATATTTCAGACCTGTGGTAGCTTGTAGACAACCGATTTTGTCGAGGATTCCAATTGACCCCTCTATCACACAAACAGTAGGTTACTATCACCAACACTTGGTGTATTTATGGGCCACTTGTCATTGTAATTATTATTGTACATTATAACTTTGTAAATTATTATATGTATGAATTTATTTTACTTCTAAGTTACAAAAGATTACTTACACGTGTTTCTATAAATATTGTTTTATATAAAAATGCTATATTTTTGTCATTTGATTTACTTGAGCCGGAAACGACTAGAAATTGTTTAAAATTGATATGTAAGCCTTGCGGGGCTCCGATTGGTATTCCAAGTAATGAGTATCAATCGGGACGTCGCGACGGTTGTCATGGGCCCGAAGGAGGTTCCGGGTCGTGACATCTAAGATGTACAAAATTTAGCTTAAACACTTTTAAAAGGATAAGAGTGAAACAAAAGTGTAAAGAGAAGGTTATTGGTCTTGTAAGCTCAAAATCACTCCTAGAAACACCTCTCACCCATTTTTGACCATTTGAACCTATACTTACACTTAGCGGATAGTTTTTAGCCGTTAGAGATAGTTTTGGGTGAAAAATAGCCGTTAAGTTGTCTTTTAATGCCTCTTTTCAAATTGCTTTCGAGGACTCTTTAACTGATTAAACGTGAGTGTTAACTATTTAAAATATTTCTTTCTGGCAATCTGCTTCATTGTGTTAAACAGTTAAAGGTGGCTTTAACCGATTTAGAACATTCTGTTTTCAGACTTCTCCAACTAACAGTTTTCCTTGAATTGGTTAGTCTTCCTTTTAACCAATTGAGGCTTCCTTTCCTTCAACTTTAACTGGTTGAAATAAGCATTAACTGATTAAATTATCTTCAAATTTGAATTCTTTCATTTGGTGCTCTTCAACGATCAACTCCATTTTAAATTTGAATTTTGGCTTTTTTAAGGTACTTCAAGTTTGACCTTTAATCGGTTGACCCCTTTGGATAATAATAAAATAAGAGTTATTATTCAATAAAAAGTTTTTTTGTCAAGAACTCTAAATGATAATTAAAGGATTACATTATTTATTCATTAATTTTAATTTTGATAATTGTGGAGCATGTTTGATGCGTCCATAACTCTAAATGTATAATCAAGATCGATTCAAAGGTGTTTGATTTTGATTAAACCTTTGAGGCAAGAGTTTTAATAAAAAGAGAAAAGATTGGAAGAAAAGAAAAGAACGTACTTTTTTTTTGAAAAAGTTTCACTCATCACTTCTCTCCTCCTCCTCCAAACTTTGCCATATCTTTCTTCCATTCTTGGTTGAATTTTATGAAAGAAAATACCCATTAATTTTTAGGAAGAAAAGAGAGACAAAATCGGTTACCATCTTGTAGTCTAGCATTCCACACCTTGTCCACTCAAGATTCAAGTTGAAAGCGTTCTTGAAGAATAAGTGGTAAAGATGTTTAGTCGAGAAATCATTCATTGGTGTGATGGTGTTCAAAAAGAAATATCTCAAAATAAAAGGTAAGTTTTTTTTACTTAATAGATTCTTATTTTCTTAGGAAGTGATTATGTTACTTGTAATAAGAATGATGTGTGTTTTCGATTGTGTAATTGGATTGCTTGCTTCCTTTATAAAAGAAATTTTTGAAATCCATGCTTTATACAATCACATCAATCCACTAAGATCCTATTCTAATAGTTCAGTGAACTTGCTCTCCTAGGCAAGCACCTATATTCTAATTCCAAGAATCTCTATACTTTAATATATGAAATCGATTGCTTACTTTCAAAGTAAGAAACATAGAATATATCTGTAGTACCCTGTATTTTGATACGGTGGCTAATAAAGTTTACGGATGCCAATTGAGGTTGATTACTGCGTTTAAAGAGTAATTTAGAAGTGAACCTGTAAAATCTCGATCTCCATAGACACATAACTAAAAGTAAACGTGATAATGCGAACTAGGGGTAATTTTGTAATTTCTCTTGGTGAGCTCCTACGAGTGGGTTTTTTATGCTATTAAGGTCTAAATAGGCCTAAGGAATGAATGAATGATGTTTATCATGGTAAATAAATGAGGAAGATAAAAATAATGATAACTTGCATGGTAAGGGCAAAATGGTCATTTTACATCTCGGGTCTAAATTTTTAAGTTTCGTGAACCCGAGTACCTTTAGACTATTATGGACTTTGTTTCGGTGTCAAAAGATAAAAAAGGTTGCACAAAGGATGGGAGGAAGACAAAGCCACCATGTTAAGGGCATTTTGGTAATTGCGGTAGAAATTTGGATTAACTTGAGGCATAAATATCTGAGCTCCAACAGCTTCTAGTAGCTTCTTCTTCTTTTCTTCCTCCCATTTCACATTTCTTCATCCTCAATGGAAGCCTCCCTTAAAGCTTCCATAATTTTCTCTTTTTAGCTTCAATTTTCATGCTTTTGAGCACTTTTTCATAGAACTTTTTATGCTCTTTCACTATCCCACCTTAAAACCCTCAAAAGTCTTTGTTCATCACTTTCTCTCACTAGTTGAACATTTTAGAGAGAGAAAAAAAGACTTGCTATAACAGCCTGGAAGCTTTTGAAAGGGAATTCAACTACAAAAAACCACCAAGGTGAGTAATGAATTAGGTTAAATTTTCAAGTTGTTGATAATGGTTGATGATTAGAGTGGTGAGTTAATCTATTGTTGAGATCGTTATTCATTTTTAAGGTGACTAGAGTAGTGAAATAAATAGCCACCTAATGGTGATTGAAAGCTAGTTAGGAATAACTAGCTGACTTGAGTTAAGAAATAGCTTTTAGAATTATATTAATGCCAATTTGGATTGGTTGTGATGTTGTGTGTGTATAGGTTCCAACAAGCCCTCCCCTGCCCATTTGAAGCAATATTCGAAGTTAGAATCGATTAAAGAATCAACAAGACCGGTGAGTGAACTTGCATTTCAAAACTGTTTTGGGAATGTGAATCTATTTGCACAAAAACATCGATTGATTTCATCCAACTTTTCTTAAAAACGTGTGCCTTGGGAACTAGCCCTTGATAAAATATTTTGATGTTGTGAAAATGTGAAATGTGTAAAATACGGACTTATGTGCTCCTATACTGTGTTGATATATATATACATACGAACAATGTTGTGTAATGATATTGACCCGGCTATGTGCGAATAGGAGTGTGCATAAGCCGATGCTGACCCGACTATGTGCGAGTGGGATTGTGCATAAGCCGATGCTGACCCGGCTATGTACTAGTAGGAGTGTGCATAAGCCGATGCTGATTCGACCATATGCTAGTGGGAGTGCATATGAGCTGATGATGATGGGAGGGTGTGCATGATGATGGATATATATATATATATACATATATGGATATGTGTGTTATAGAAAGTTCATGAATATGGTATATGGTTGTAATGCATGTGAAATTTGGCATGATGAATCTTGAGAATTTTTCATTTTCTTGCAAATTGATTTTTATTGCAACACCAAATGGATTTTTAGTGCAAATGAGGCCCTTTTTACACTTAGGTACCCTTTGTTGCCTCCGTAGCGGAGGCAAAGGTGCTCTATGATCTCCCACCCCTAGTGACAGAGTTGGTATGAGAGCAAAAGGTTGTAACTCGATCCCTAAGACCTCTTGCATGTGGACAGTGGTGAAGCATGACTCTCTGCCAAGGGGCTTATAGAGGATGGGTGCTTCGTGATCTCCCACCTTATGAGTGCTTTGATAGGTACCCTTTGTTGCCTCTGTAGCAAAAAAAGGGTGCTTTGTGATCCCCCACCCCTAGTGACAAAGTTGGTATCAGAGCTCTAGGTTTAGCCAAGTCCTAGGGATTTTCGTGTTAGTCAGTGGAGTTGTCGGAGTTAATGTAGAGTCCTGTCTATGGTTTGTGACTGTAACACAAGTCATAGATAGGAAACTATATGAACTCCTATTCCAAGTAACCTACACTTTTGCTATCGTCATGTAAAGGGCATAAATGGTATCATTGCTTGGGTTTCAGATGTCACCCGAGACATAAACCATTATTGAAAAGATTTTAAGCAAATGCTCCTAATAAAAGGTCAATATAATGATATACACCTCCAACTAAGGATGGAGGAAGGTGGAGCTGGACTATTAGGTCTGTAATAATTTATTCATTTGGTGGAATTATAATTTGAACCCAGGGTTAAAAAAAAGTTAAAAATTAATAGACTATGGATTGTATTTGAGGTCAATATAGGGAGGACGTACAATAATGGTAATAAAAGCCATATTTTAAATAGAATGAATAATGATTGTTGTGACTCGCTTGAGGTTTATAAATTTAAGTATCGAGGAAAGAGTAAACTAATATTTGTGTGCACTTATGTTATGCCATATATAAATGGTGTTGGACTTCAAAAATAATTTATATGCGAATATGTGTGTAGTAGCTTAGATGGAGTTAGTTTTGATTCTAATTAAGTAATTGCAAGATCCCAAGGTTCGATTTGAACTATTATGGTTTATAGTTATATGTACTTGAATTAGCTTAAGGGTGAAATTTAGTGACTATTATGATTGATGTGTGGTCATCAAGTGAGAGGTTGGTAAACAAATCTTCTCTAAAGAGGAGCATGAACTTTGTTATGCTGTGCGTGAGGTCAAAGGATTAAAGGACTAGATGTGAATTTAGCAGTTTTAAATTAAATGACATGGAAATGATAAATTTAGTCGAAGTACCTTATGGAGTTCTATATGAAGATCGATATACGAATTGCATTAAAAGTCAATTTACAAATCTGTTTGGTTCAATATGCAACCTATGATGTAAATGATTAGTCTTGAATGTGATTTCTCCAAAGGTAAAGAACTTAGAACATGTGGATTTTTAGATATGATCTAAGAGGAAGCTTTTGCATCCTAAGCTTAAGAAATTTTGATCTTATGACTGCAAAGGCAAGATACAAAACTTATGTGAATTATCTATCTTATGGATGTAATTGGTTAAGAATTGATGAGTAAAGTCAAGATCTTAACACTAAGTGTTGTATAATTTTATATATGTGTACCTAAGAGTAAATTCGGAGATCATTGCTTAATTAATTTGCACTGAATGTTGTGGTAAAGGTATATGAATGTTGGTAGTGAAGTATGTCCAAAGTGAGATATGTGGAGACTAATGTTCCAATCACAAACTTATGATAGAAAGCTAGTTTTGCAAATTGTGGTTTCCATGATCATAAAATATATGGAGGTTATCAATATGTAGGCATACACTTGGAGTTACACATCTTATGATCCCCATGCATCATATGGAAGGAGATATTCCATAGGGGAGTTTACCCTAATTTATGGTTACATGACTATAGGCTTGGCATGAGATTGAGAATGCCCTAACATGTATGAGAAGTGTCTTGCAAAAGGTTGAAAGTCATTAAGACGAATGATGGGTGAAACATAGATGTTGTTATGACGAGCATAAAAAGCTTAAGGATAATCAATGCAATTATATTAAATTAGTTTGGTTCGATCCGAAATAAGAGTAAGGACATCTTGAAAGATCTTAAAAATAATGTTCAATGGGGTTAATGAGCTAAATGTTATCAAATATATATTAAATTGTTAAAGTTATGCGTGGCTTTGAAGATAAGCTTTTGATTGTTTGAGTCCTCAATAGAATTCTATTAAAGGATGTGTTTAAGCATTTTGGAAGTGTATTGGAAAACATAAGAATAATATACTAGTTGGACTTGCTATAAGAGGTCGAATTTAGATGTCCATGAGTGGCTTGTGAACAATAAAAGTGTAAAGTATGTGCTCATAAAGGGAGCTATGATTGGTAGATAACGGTGGAACTTTGGAATTTCATTGTCATAGTTATTAGAATATATTTTGTATTATATGATATAGCATAGAACATTAATGATGAGATTGTGTTCAATGCTTTAGGCCTTGAACTGTAAGTTATGGACATGTACTCACCTTGTGAATACCCTGATGAGATAAATTCAAAAGATTTTTCATAGTGAGACAACATTAAAGCTCAAAGAGCAAATGGCTATATAGTCAAGTTGGGCTCTGACTAATATGTCACATAAGTATGAAGATATAATACAAGCATAAGTATATTTGGAAATGCTGATTTGAGGCAATGATTATCCTACCCTTTTGTGGACCCGATGAGGTTTTGGTCTTCACATAATTGTAGACGCAAGGCATAAATTGTGAAATGTGCTTACCCCACAAGTCCCAATTTATTTGAAGTAATTATCAAGGTAAAGTGCTTGATAGGGATAGGCAAAGGGTGAATTATGCTTCAAATGTTTAGAAAAGGATGGTGACATGGTTTGATTAAATTATACTACCCTTGGTAAGGGAATAAAAATACGTTACGAAAATTGTAGAAATATACTTAGAAAAGAGATGATGATTCGAGTATTTATATATGAGTAAAGACTTTGGTAATAAGCTACGACCTAGAAGCATGATATTAAAATATGAATTTTAGCTAAGAAAAAAAATCAATTTTTAAGACACATGGTGCTTTAGGGATGGTGCCAATTAGTGGTCGATTCTCGTATGAGAATGGAATATTGAAATCAATTTTGTGTATTCACCACAAATGATGAGCATGATCTAACCAACCAAGAGAAGAAATGATTCTAAACTTGATTGTTGGTTATTTTTGTTTCACAGATGACTTATTGAGCTTGATATGCCTAAGGCTATTAGAAGTTAAATTTTTTGGAAATATATATGTATGGATATATATGTTGCATATTCGTATAAAAGCTCATGTGGAGTTAGTTATAATTTGATTCGATGATGACATTCTATCAATGGTTATAGTGCTAGACATTGATTAAGATAATTTATCACTGATTTTGGCAATGAACAAGTGGACTATAATGCTGTTAGCTTAAAAGTAAGTGTTCATACTTTTGGTATGAGTTCATCAAATTCTATTATATTATGATAAAACTTGGTGTTTTAATATAGCCTAAGAAGCTTGGCATATGAACTAGCTTAACTATGAGCTAGAAATTGTTAGGTTATTATGAAGTACACAAATAGAGAAGTATGACATGAATTTAATATCTTAAGGGGCAATGGAAAAAGATGTATCAGTTTTGGTATAGCTTCAATATAGATAGTTTTGATATATAAAGATGTGGGGAAAAGTTTATAGCTTATGCGTAAAGGTGTGCATTTGAATTCGTATAATTAAAAGTGTAAAATCTGCCTTGATTGGTATAAAGCTCATGATTCAAAATGAATGATTATGGATTTAATTTTCTAAGGTAAAAATGACTAAAAGAAGTTAATATCATAAAGGTCTTAATAGATGATTCTTAAATTTTAAAGTGCACTTAAGGAGAGATAAATGTTTAATTTGATCTTCAGATTGATAAACTAATGAGGCCATGAGATATGATGTTTGGAGTAAATTTGAGAAATATCAAGTTAGATATGTTGTAGGTGATTGATGATGAGCAAATTAGCTATGACATTGGAAATATAGAAATGATTAGTAATCAAAATGAGACTTGGAAAGGAACTTTAAAGGGAAAATGTTGAGCGACTTTAATCTTGAGAGGTTGAGTTATTGATTAAAGAGATTAGTTAAGATTATAAGGGGGTATGTGGAATGTCATGATTTATTGAAATGCCTTGTGGTATAAGTTGAGACTTATTTAGTGAGCACTCGATCATGAAAGTATTGGAGTTTGTTTTTGAGAATATGATGACTAATGGTTACTAGATTTGAATCATTTTTAATATTAAAAAAATAGATGAAATGAATAAAGAGTGTTTGATCCTTATGTATTGTGAAATGCTTACATGGAATTTGTATGGGAGAATGAAAAATGAAATAGAGATTGGTTGACAAATTAGACCTATAGTCAATGGTGGAATAGATGCTTGAATATTGGAAGGTTTGATAAAGGAGCAAGGTAGAGGAGTTGTGGATGGTTAAGTAAACATGCATAATTGATGATTTAAGGATGATTTGATTGAGGTGTGACCAGAATTAATAGCTTATTTGAATTCTCTTCATAAGATGAAGGATGATATTGTTTTGATCCAATAAGAGTAGTGCACATAACTATATACTATGACATTGTCGAGTTTTCTATAAGATTGGAAGTCGATATGATGCATAAACCAAGATTCTATGTTCAAAATGCCCGACGAAAGTGATGCGACAGAACTTTAGAACTTTGATTATTCACTTTACGTCGATTTGAATTCGAGGACGAATTCATTTTAAGTGGGGGAGACTGTAGTATCCTGTATTTTGATACGGTGGCTAATAAAGTTTACGGATGCCGATTGAGGTTGATTACTAAGTTAAAAGGGTAATTCAGAAGTGAACCTATGAAATCTCGATCTCCATAGGCACATAACTAGAAGTAGACGAGATAATGCGAACAAGGGGTAATTTCGTAATTTCTCTTGGTGAGCTCCTACGAGTGGGTTTTCAATGCTATTAAGGTCTAAATAGGCCTAAGGAATGAATGAATGATGTTTATGCTGGTAAATAAATGAGGAAGATAAAAATAATGATAATTTCCACGGTAGGGGCAAAATGGTCATTTTGCATCTTGGGTCTAAATTTTTAAGTTTCGTGAACCCGAGTACCTTTAGACTATTATTGACTTTGTTTCGGTGCCAAAAGAGCAAAAAGGTTGCACAAAGGATGGGAGGAAGACAAAGCTACCATGTTAAGGGCATTTTGGTAATTTCGGTGAAATTTTGGATTAACTTGAAGCATAAATATCCAAGCTCCAACAACTTCCAGCAGCTTCTTCTTTCTCTTTTTCCTCCCATTTCACATTTCTTCATCCTCCATGGAAGCCTCCCTTAAAGCTTCCATAATTTTCTCTCTCTAGCTTCAATTTTCATGCTTTTGAGCACTTTTTCATAGAACTTTTTATGCTTTTTCACTCTCCCACCTTAAAAGCCTCAAAAGTCTTTGTTCATCACTTTCTCTCACTAGTTGAAAGTTTTAGATAGAGAAAGAAAGACTTGCTACAATAGCTTGGAAGCTTTTGAAAAGGAATTGAACTACAAAAAACCACCAAGGTGAGTAATGAATTAGGTTAAATTTTCAAGTTGTTGATAATGGTTGATGATTAGAGTGGTGAGTTAATCTATTATTGAGATTATTATTCATTTTTAAGGTGACTAGAGTAGTGAAATAAATAGCCACCTAATGGTGATTGAAAGCTAGTTAGGAATAACTAGTTGAACTTGAGTGAAGAAATAGCTTTTAGAATTATATTAATGCCAATTTGGGTTGGTTGTGATGTTGTGTGTGTATAGGTTCCAACAAGGCCTCCCCTGCCCATTTAAAGCAATAATCGAAGTTAGAATCGATTAAAGAATCAACAAGACCGGTGAGTGAACTTGCATTTCAAAACTGTTTTTGGAATGTGAATCTATTTGCACAAAAACATCGATTGATTTTATCCAACTTTTCTTAAAAACATGTGCCTTAGGAACAAGCCCTTGATAAAATATTTTGATGTTGTGAAAATGTGAAATGTGTAAAAAGACAGACCAATGTGCTCCTATACTGTGTTGATATATATATACATACGAATAATGTTGTGTAATGATATTGACCCGGCTATGTCCGAGTAGGAGCGTGCATAAGCCGATGCTGACCGAGCTATGTGCGAGTAGGAGTGCGCATAAGCCGATATTGACCCAGCCATATACTAGTGGGAGTGCATATGAGCTGATGATGATGGGAGGGCATCCATGATGATGGATATATATATATATATATATATATATATATATATATATATATATATATATACATATATGGATATGTGTGTTGTAGAAAGTTCATGAATATGGTATATGGTTATAATGCATGTGAAATTTGGCATGACGAATCTTGAGAATTTCCCATTTTCTTGCAAATTGATTTTTATTGCAACACCAAATGGATTTTTAGTGCAAAGGAGGTCCTTTTTACACTTAGGTGCCATGCTTCTCGCTACAGCGACAAACATTCTGTTTTGGCAACCAACAACTCGCTGCAAGAGAAACTATCAGGTTCTGATGCAGTACTTTCACTTCAATAAAGATTTTGACTATCTTGCTCTCTGAACTGGGAAAAGTGATAAACACTAAAGTTGTAACCCTACCTCTTAGATTTCTAATGGTTTCAAAATCAGGTCAATTAGACATTTGTAGCTGGAGATATACTAAAAAACTGAAACACATGCAAACTGACACTGTTTCTCACTGCAGCGAGAAACTTTCTATTTTAGTCGCCTAAATCTCGCTACAGCGAGAATGAACTTGCTGCCATGCTTGCTACCTTGCTTGATTTTAACATATTTTTCACCCATTTAACTTTATGGATTGATCTTGGGTTTTAGCAACACCATGAGGTTATTAATCAAAGTTTGAAAAGAGGGGTTTTTAGTAAGAAACTAAATCAATCACATTGTTTTTGAAACAAGTGCATCATGATTTCCAAATTCTTCCTATTGATTGCTTGTTCCCTTCTTATGTTCACTCACTGAGTTTGATACTCACGTTTTTAAACTTCATGTTTTCAGATTTAAAGTTAGTTGGGACCTAGATTGAGTGTCCATGTATGCTCGTGTTCTTGGTAGGTACTACGGCATCTCAGTAGCTGTACCTTTAACCATGGTCACTTCGCTGACGGTTAAGAGTCTTATGCTTGTGAACATGTATGAGTAATGATGTCAAGCCCTACTCTACTATATACTTGTCATGTCATTCATGTGCTTGATAGAATGTTTGCATAAGTGAATGTATTGGAAAATCGATAAAAAGTCGGTATTGTACCTAGTGGTATAATTAAGTTGATTAAAGCCTCAAACTAGGCCAAATAAAAATTTTATGGTGTATTTGAGAGTTATTGAATCTTAGAATGTCTTAATATGATGATTCAGAATTTGAGGATTGATTTAAAGTTAATTCGAGAATTTTCATAACTTAGAGGCAAAATGGTCATTTTGCCACCCAAGGGAAAAATTGAAATGTTGGATGACATTTTAACTAAATTTGATTAATTAGAGCATTATTTGAATTTGAGAAGTGAAAATTTTCAATTTCGACATTTTTCCGAACATAAGGGCAAAATGATCATTTTAAGTGTCTATGAGGACGGAATTTGAAATTATGGAATTTTACATCGCCATGACACTTGTCAAACCCATGAATTTCACCCATTATTTTTTTAAGTGAGAGATTATATGTGGTGGGAATGAAATGCTTAATTATTAAGTTTTTAAACATGGACCAATTAAAAGGTGACAAGTGTCAAGCTTTAATATTATTTTAATTGCCTATATAAACTCACTTAAAACCCTCACATTCACACTCTTATGGCCGGCCAAGCAAGGGAACAAAGAGCAAAAGAGAAGAACAAACCCTAGGAAGGAAAAATCCAAGAGAAATTATTGGATTTCAAGGAATCAAGCAAGTAAAGGTAAGATTTTTTTTATTTTAGCTTGTGATCTACCTTTCCCATGCATTCTTTTTCATTCTCCATGGCTGAAATTCAAGTTTTCAAGAGGGAACCTCTGCTGGCCAAACCTAGAGGGAGAAGTTTTTGTGATGAATTTTGCTAGATTTCATATTATCCTAGTGTTTTTAGTCATTTTGTGATGTTTGGAAGGAAAAACAAGCAAGAAAATCACATGTTCTTCAACCACCCTCGTTTGGCTAAATTTTTTATAGGGCATGTTGATGATGGATTTGGTTGTAATTCATGTTATTTAGCTAGGAATTGATAAATTATGATGTTGGATATCAAAACCGGTTATTGAAAAGTATAGTTCCTTTAGAAAATGGCTTGATGGAAATTGAGAAAATCATAGTAAATGGACTTGGATTTGATTCCTAATGATATATATGGATTTACGAGACTGTGTAGACATTGATTAGTATGTTTGTTCGGAATCGGAATGAATTTTGGAAAATGTTGAAGTTAGTCAAAAAATCAAGTTCATTGTAATGCTTTGGGGTATTAGATTATTGGAAGTGTAATGAATATATTTGGAGTTAAATCAGATGTTTTGGTTAAATCAATGGTGCATAGTTCAAATTAGGCTGAATACAAATTCCTTCCGATCACAATTGAACCTACGTAGAACACCGTCTTTAAGTGACTATCCGAACATTTCTCATTCAACTTCATGCATTCATATAGAGTCTTAAATAGTTTTATAACAATTTGACACCAATGTATTGAATTACGTATCGTGTATTATGGATAGGTGCTGAACCCCCCTATAAAGGCAAAGATATCGTGTCGAAGGATCGAGAATAAGAGTACTCCTACCACTCTAAATTCCCATTATAGTGTGTAATCAGATGTTCATCTTAATTATCTAAAGTGGTTTTGTCAAGCCCAGCTATATAATATATTTTCCATATTATATAGGTACTTGATCGAATGTCTGCATACTTGAATGCCTCAGAAATCGTTAAAAGATGATATTGTACCTAATGGTACAATTAAGCTGAATTAAGCCTCAAACTAGTCCAAATAGAGATTTTAAGATGAAATGGGGAATTTTAAAACCCTAGAATGACTTAATATGGTGATTCAGAGTTCGAGGATTGATTTGGAGTTAAATTAGAATTTTCATGACATAAGGGCAAAATGGTCATTTTGCCACCCAAAGGCAAAATTGGAATTTTTGAAATTTTGCACCACCATGACACTTGTCAAGCCCTTGAATTTTACCTATTATACTTTGGATAATTGAGATATTTTATGTGGTGGTGGGAGAATGCTTAATTATTATGTTTAAAAATGGACTAATGGAATGGTGACAAGTAGCAAGCTTTCATTTCTTTATAATTTACATTAAAAATCAGCACATGACTCTCCCATTTCACTCCCATATGTTCGGCCTCACCAAGGACAAAGAGAAAAAAAAAAGAGAACAAACCCTAGGGAGCAAAAATTCAAGGAAAGTTGGTGGATTTCAAGGAATTAAGCAAGTAAAGGTAAAATTTCTTGATTTTAGCTTGTGATCTACCTTTCCCATGCATTCTTTTTCATTTTCCATGGTTGAGAATCAAGTTTGCATTAAGATACCTTTGTTGGCCGGACATGGGGGGAGGGGTTTTGATCTTGGATTTAGCTAGATTTCATGTTATTCTAGTGTTTTTAGTTGTTTGGTGATGTGTAGCTTAAAAAGCAAACAAGAAAAAATTCATGTTCTTCCTTCACCCTCATTGGCCGAATCTTCCTTATGGTATGTTGATGGTGGATTTGATTTTATTTTAAGTGATTTGGTTAGGAATTAATGATCTATGGTGTAAAAATCAAGCATGAAAAACCATAGTGTTTATGCACCCACCATGGCCGAATTTCATAAAGAACCTAGTGATGATGATTCTTGCGATATCTTGTATTATTTAGTTAGAATTTAATGAATGGTGGTGATGGAAATCAAAAATAGTAATTTTAAAGTATAGTTCTTTTAGTAAATAAGTTGAATAACAATGAGAAAGTCAAGCTCATTGAGGCGTTTTGGTGTATTTTGGGACATTGGAAGTGTGATGATTATAATTGTAGTCAATTTGGATGTTTTGGTTAAATAAAAGGTGGAGAGTTCGAATTAGGTCAAAAACTGATCCATTCCGATGACAATTGAACCAACGTGTAACACTGTCTTTAAGTGACTATCCAAACAACCTCATGCATGCATATAGTGCCTGAAATAGATTTATAATGACATCACACAATATATTGAATTATTTGTCATGTATTGTGTATAGGTGGTGAGTCTTCTAACAAGGGTAAAGACATTATGCCAGATGACCAAGAATAGGAGTATTTCGAACTCCCGATATCATGAGTAACCTTATTATCGTCTTCATTATCTAAAGTAGTTTTTATTCGTTTTTGTGATTTTATAGAAAAATGGGTTTAAATGGTAAATCCTTATGTTTTATAAGTATAATGTGATTAAATGAAATGAGTTTGATAAATCATTTTGAAATTGAGTGATGATTTTAGAAATTGAGTAATTAGAGACTATTTTTTTCTGTTGTAAATTTATGGTTTGAATTGAATGGCTTATGGTGATTGTGATACCCCAACTTCTATAGGGTTGTAACTAAGTATAGATATAATAATATGAGCTAGGGGTAGTTTCATCATTTTCTCTAATAAGCTTCCAGAAGAAAGTTTTATGATATTTTAAGCCCTAAATAGGCATAAGACAGTATAAATGATTTGTGCTGATGAAAACAATAAGAAAACTAGAAGTTTTAACAATTTTCATAACAGGGGCAAAATGGTCATTTTTCACCTCAGGTTAAAATTTTAAGTTTTTATGAACCCGAGCATGTTTAGACCATTATGGATATTGTCCCAGTGTTAAAAGAGCAAAAAGATTGCATAAAAGATTGGAGGAGAGTAAGTTAATTGGTGGAGGGGTATTTTCGTAATTTTAAAGGAAATGTAAGATTGCCTATAAATACCTTGAATTTCCAGCAGCTTCTTGAATTGTCCAGCAGCTGGTCTTCTTCTTCCCTTATCTTCTCTCACGTTTCTTCAAACTCCATGGACGCTTGATTTTCAAACTTCCACAACTTTCTCTCTCTAGCTTCAATCTTCATGCTTTTGGTGCACCCTTCCATAAACCCTTGTGCTATTTTATCTTCTCACTTCAAAAACCTTGAAATATCTTGTTTTCATACTTTCTCTCACTAGTTGGGCATTCTAGAGAGAGAAAAAGAGAATCACTCCATTGATTTGGAAGCTATTGGAAGAGAATCCAACTATAAAGGAACCCTAGGGTGAGTATGCACCAAGTTTGATTTTTAACTGCAGAAAATGGCTAGTAATTGTGATTTATGAGCTGTTTTATTGTTTAGTATGTTCATTACTTTTTAGTGATTAAGATAGTGAACATAGATAGCCATTTAAAGTGGCAATTAAAAACTAGCTAAGAGATAGCTTTAGAGTTCATAGTGTGTAAATTAGTCTATTGTTTATGTTAATGTGATCCTAGGTTTTTAAGGAAGCACCATCATTCCAATTGGATCATTAGGGGAATTTGAGTCAACTAAAAGTTCTACAATCAATTAGTGAGTGGACTACCTTCAAAACTGATTTTGGGAATATGATGGATTTGACAAAGTGTTTGAATAATTTTAAACAATTTTTCATGAAAATGAATGCCTTGGGAACAAGATTTTGAGAAAAGGTTTATGTTATGAAATGTGATTATTATGGATTTCTATGTGGCTGCATTATGTTGATATACATATATGCTTGAGTATAATCTTGTGTAATTATATTGACTCGGCTATGTGCAAGTAGGGAGTGTGCATAAGCCGAGGATGACCCGGTTATGTGCTAGTAGGGAGTGCGCATAACCCGGTGATGACCCAGCCATGTGCGAGTAGGGAGTGCGCATGAGCTGGTGATGATGATGATGGGATGGTGTGATGATGATGATGGGTATATATGTAAATATGTGTGTTCTAGGAAATTGTTGGATAATGGTTTATGGTTGTAATGCATGTGAAACTTGACATGTTAAACCTTGAGAAATTGTTATGTGTTTCATATTGGTTTTGAACATTTCAAACAGGGTGGTTTTTCCTTTGGGAGAAAGGTAAATTTTGCATTGATGCCCTGTATTTCGCTACAGCGAGAAACTCTAGGGTTTTGAAAGGGTAGGTTGGCCGAAAACTCGCTGCAGTGAGGATGCATTTTCGCTACAACGAGAATGACACTGTAGCTTCTCGCTGCAGTGAAATGCAATTTCACTGTAGCGAGAAACTTTTTGTTTTCTGGGTTGCAATTTCGCTGTAGCGAGATTCAATCTCGCTGCAGCAAGAAACATTCTGTTTCTGGGTTGAAATTTTGCTGCAGTGAGATTGAATCTCATTGCAGCAAAAAACCTTCTGTTTTGGTCTCCTATCTTGTCCAATTGCTGATCTATCTTTCAGTACTTTGCTACCATATCGGAGCATGGACTTCCAACATTAAGGATTAAATGAGTTAAGTTTAAAATGAGGAGGTTTAGTGAGAAATCCTCGGCCAGTTGAGAAACCCTCGTTCGGTTAATAACTAAATCCCAATGTCGCTGCAATGAAAATTCCTTCTCGCTGCAACAAGAATGCCTTTCCGCTGCAGCGAAGATTCGTTGTCGTATTTGACTTACTTGTGTAATATTGAAACTTTTATTCTTCAAATGGTTCGTTATGTACGAGTTATTGATTTTCAAATGATTAATCATTTAAGGGCTTGATAATGGGTTTTTAATAAGAAAAGAAACAAATTGCATAGTTTTGAAAAAGAATGCATCATGATTTCATTAAAGATTCCTTATGGTATGCTTGTTCCCTTCCTTGTTCACTCACTGAGTTTATACTCACCATTTTCAAATTCATGTTTTCAGATCACGAGGCAGCCGGTAACTAGGACGAGGTGTCCTTGTAGACCTGTGTCCATCTTTTGCTAGGTGTCTCGGCATTCAGTAACTGTACATTCATCCGAGTCCCTCCGCTGGAAGTTGAGTGTTATTTTGTTTTGTATAGACAAACTTAATGTAAATTATTAGAATACATGTTGTAGACATTGTATGTAAATTTTTAAGGAGTAATGCCACTACGAGTTGGCAATGTATATCACTATTTTGATTCAAAAGTATGAAACATGACTAAGCGATATTTGATGGAATGATGAGTAGGATAAATGGATAGGCTTGCTTAGGCTTAATAGACTACGTTTATTGGGCCCTTGCGCCCGTCATGGCTCGAAAATTTGGGTCGTGACAGTGATTTTGGCATGAATGGCTGAATTGGAAATTGTGTTGAATATATGAACTGTTTTGCTTTGCCTTGACAGGCTAGTAATATTATATTAGCCATGTTATGTTGCCGAAATTTTATTGATTTGGTGGGTTATGTATTTAGCTTACTGCAGTGGGCAGATTTCCGTGGATCAGCCTATGAGAAGGGCACGGTAAACCCCGTTATATTTACCTTAGTATGAGAGGCACAGAGGAA
This sequence comes from Theobroma cacao, assembly GCF_053813885.1. Lineage (NCBI taxonomy): Eukaryota > Viridiplantae > Streptophyta > Magnoliopsida > Malvales > Malvaceae > Theobroma > Theobroma cacao. The sequence continues at coordinate 37,812,441 of NC_142640.1, forward strand.
ATCTCCTAAGGTAAAGCTTTAGAGTTCACTACACGCTAAACCACCACGTGAGGGTGAACTCAGCCAACGCTAAGGAACGGCTATAGTTTAAAACGAACAAATATGATTTATGGATATATGTCTTTTCTTTAACAACCTTGACGGACTTGGTTGGATGCCTCTAATCCAAGTATCTTCAAGAATGAGTTTTGGCACGAGCCAAGTTTTTTTAAGAAATTCATAAGCCATGTTGATTATTTGAGTGAAATGAATTTATTTTATTTAGTTGAAGTGAGTTTGAAATGCTATGAATCATAGTACGACGAACTATTATAAGTTGTCTCCATTTACTCGATTTTAGATATTTTAGATGATGTCTGTTTACTCACTGAGTTTATATAAACTCACCACCCTCTTTTCCACTCATTTCAGGCTCACGTTAGTCAGTAGATAGCTGATTTCGTCAAGGGCTACAATTGGATTTGCATCCTCAAAAACTGTAGGTTCACAGCCTTTGTTACTTTTGGTCATTCAGGGGTCCACATGTCATTGTAAATTAAATTACATACTCTAGTTATCTATGTTACTGTATGTACGAACTTATTTTGCTTTTACGCTACAAAAATTATTTATGGATATCTCTATAAATATTGTTTTATAAGAAAATGAAATATTTTATTTAATATTTTTATTTTATTCTAATAGCTATCATTTCACTTTAAATGAACGTTTTAGACATCTAAACTTATTTTTGGTTATGAAATATGCATCTTTCACTCATATACTACATTTTTAGATGGTTTCGAAATTTTTGGGGAAAATGACCAAAATACCCTTGTGAGACAAAAATTATTTTTTTTATTGTTTTGTTTTGGAAATAACTTATAATCTTTTAAAATAGGATATTAGCAACTGTTGCTCACAGGGGAGGTGAGAAAACTAATAGTAAAGCCTTGCGGGGTTTCGGTTGGCATTCCGGGTAATGAATGTCTATCTAGACATCACGGAGGATGTCACGGTCTCAAAGGGAGTACTGGGTCATGACATTTCTATTGGTATCAGAGCAAAGGGAAAGATAACTCTATTCTTGGGAACTCTTGCATATGATCTGTGGCGAAGTATGACTCTCCACCCAAGAGCTTGGAAAGGGAGGGAAGAGACTGCTCTGCACCCACCTAGAGTGAAGTGCACCTCTTGCCGAGTGTTCTGATAGGTACCATGGGATGCCACCATGCCTTGAGGGGTGGAAGATTTCTATTGGTATCAAAGCCATTGGTTTTAAAGTTATTTTAAAATTTTACAATGTTAGTGTGGCCCTAAGTTAAGTTAGGTTAGGTTGAGTTGAATGCATGCATTTGCATATAGAAACCTACCCGTTCTTGTGATGCGAAAATAATTAAGAAATTATTGTTTGATTGCGTATAGGTTTTGAGGTGCGCTGGTTGCACACACCATGTCTAAGAGAGACGGTAGTCCCGATGCCTCTCATAGTATTAGCGAGGGATTGCTAGATTTTACTGCTAAGAGCCAATGGCAACCCGAACCAAGTAGTCTAGAAAGTGCCTCGCCTAGGATTCCTAATAATTGGATTCCACCGGATTTGGAGATGTGGGTTTGTGAAAAAAGAAAGTTTCGACCCTTGTGAGACCATTGAAAGTGCTGATAGTAATGACATTAATGTAAGCATGAGAAATTCCCTTTTGAAAGAGTCTAAGGAATACGCTGAAGAAAGGGGGAAAATAATGATAGCCGAATGGGACTATCATCTTAGGAAGGTATCTGTACCCGTTGTTCGACACTTTCCTCCAGGCTATGGGAGTAATGTAAGGGAACAACAAGAAAAGAATAAGGAGAAAGTAACTATTATAAATCACTACCCTAGGAAGGTGACTGTTGTACGACATTTTCCTCCTGGATGTGGAATAAGTGCCGCACCTATGAGTGATGAAGAATGCAAGAGAATACAGCAAGCTTGGATTGAGGAACAAAGGAGAAGATCTCAGGAGGAGGATGAGGACTCGGAAGAGGATCTTAAAAAGGACTTAGAGTATACTCTTCCTATAAGTTCATATTAAGATGATGATTTTAATGACATGTAATATTTTCGTGGGATTTTGTACTACTTTAACTCTAGGTAGATGTAGTGTAAAGGAGATAATAGTTATCTGTACAAAGAAGTTAATAGTTTGGCTTTTAAAGTGTATGACTAGAATGGATTATAAAGTAGCTGTTTAAATGACTGGATGTATATGGGAATCTTTTGGTAGGACAGAGGTGGACTAGCATTATGACTATTAAGGAAAGATATTTATCTTAGTGGCATGGTTGATCACCTTAGATAATTATTGAAGACTGATGTGGAAAGTCATTAATGATTCAAGCAATCACCCTAATTAACAATAAATATATGTTGCAGTACTAAGAAATGGATACCGGTTAACGTGATGAACTTTTGAGGTGATAACCCTAGATTTTGACGAGGTATAAAAGGCCATTTGAATTGATAATGTTTGTTGAAAATTATTACTTATCGTAGTATGTGAGTTTTTGATATGATTCCGAATGCAAGGCTAAATAAATAAAATTCTGGTTTATGGGACAAATTGTATCAAAGAAAATGATTCCCGAGCAAACACATTAAAGTAGGGGACTATGTTATAATAAGTGGGTTCAATGTGTTGTAATTGCACAAGATATTGGGAGACAGTGTGGTAAAACTAGCAATCAATCATGGAGATGTGAAATTGGGAATCTTAATTATAGTTACAATTCGAAAAGATATGGAAGAGATCAATGAGGCTCTAGACGACACTTTGAGTGATTAAGGTGATTAAGTTAAGGATCATAACTTTAAGTATGAAGGGAATTATAAAATGATGCCATAACATTATGAAATGATAATTTGACATAAATATGGTCCATTGGAGGTAAATGATGGAACTTGAGAAAGATAAATTCTGGATTAATAAGGATTGCGAGTGTAAAGTGTGGAGAAAGACAAACTATTTTTGTTGTCTTTTACACTGGAGGTTAATAAACTATTGAAACTATAAGACAAAAAGATAATAAGTTTTAAATAATGAGAATAACGAGATACTATAAATAATGAATAATTATGTGTATGCTAGTATATATTGTGAATTCATTTGACCATATGGGAAAGATGTCTTAAGGTGGGACTTGAAATATGTGGATTTTTGGATATGCTCTAGGAGGGAACTTCTGCATCTGAAGTTCAAGATATTTTGGTCTTATAACTGTAAAGGCAAGATGTAATAATTAAGTGAACTATCCACTTTATAAATGTAATTGGTTAAGAATTGATGAGTAAAGTTGGGCTCCCAATGATTAGTGGTGTGCAATATGATATACACGTAGCTATGAGTAAATTTGGAGATCATTACTTAAGTGAACCCGTACTAAATGTTATGGTAAAGATATAGGAATGATATTGGCAAAATAAATACGTTAAATCAATGTTCCAATCGCGCACCTGTGATAAAAAGTTAGTCTTGCTGGTTGAGGTATAGACTCAGAGGGAAGCCACACGATTATGAATAATTGAAGTGGTAGCTCCAAAGGTAGAAGAATTGCTTAGATAAAGTGAATTCCAACAACTACAATGCCACAGTACCGACTACCCAATGTTATCGTGTTAAGAACCCTTTATGGCTAGAAAGCATGAGTAAATTGTGAGTGGCATGAAGATGAAACCCACGAGTTGAAGAATGGTCATTGGTTTTGATGCTAAGCTTTGTTGTTTGGAGTCTTAAGTGCATTGGGGAAGTATTAAGATAAAGATGATGAGTGAATTGAAAAGTTTCTTTATTGCCTCATATATTGGTATGTAAGAGAAAGAAAAATTAGAGAGTTTTGAGATGGATACATAAAATAAATTAACATGTGGCGTGTTAAGATGAATAATATGTTGACTAAAGTTAAATCTTAAGAAATAAAGAAGACAAGAGATTAAGCCTTGTTAAAGACTAAAGAGAAAGCGAGTGAAAAGTTAGATGAATGTATGAGATATTGATAAGAGATGTCAATACCAAGTGATGAAAGTGTGAATAAAGATTTCAAGAATGATGTTTTGTTCATGTGAAAGAGTGGAACAAAAGATGATTGAAGTTAACCTTGATAATGAAGTCAGATAATGAAAATTTCCTAATATATTATGGGAATTGGAATTCGAAAATGCTTAAGGCATACATGATTCAAATGAGTCTGAGTCTTAAGTGACAAATCAATATTGGAATGCAATAAAGACACAATATATGTAAGAGGTATGAAAGATAATCGAGGAATAAGGATGACTTTTAGGAATTATGGTATTACATAACATGCAATGATCAAGTCAAGGAAAATTTTTGAAGCATCAATGACATTATAAAGCATACATGCATATTAGATTGCAATTCAATGAAAATGACATTGTGATGCAATGATATATAGTACAAGGAAGCTTAAGTATATAATTGGGAATGATAAGAAAAGAGTAAAAACGTGTATATGACGTAAAGCTAAGTATAGACATAAAGAGTGCAATCTGGAATGGATTATACCCAATGTTCGTAAGTTAAATATGAAAATTTTGACATGAATTATGAAGATTATTCTATTGAATCTTGGTTATGGATGGGAATGAACAAAGAGAAATTAGTTTAAAGGCACTTGAGAACAAGGACCTTTATACATAATGAGAAATATGGACATCTGAATGTGCATGTGCATATGTATGTGTGGAGTTAGTAGTGTACCCAATTAAAGTGAAGAATGGTTCTTAATGGTTTGAGACTTGAACTCAATATATTTAATGAGTTGCATAGATAATGTAATAATCAAGAATCCTGTCAAAAGTTGACTTATGGTGACCTAAGGAGTTTTGGGGAAATAGTTAAGGAAATGTAATCTATAGTACGGTTAAGCCATATGAGATGGACTAATAAGATTTAGAAGATTGAAATTTCCTAAATGCAAGGTAAACATGAAGTATGTGGCAATAATTAAAGCCATTAACCTTCCCTAACATTAAGGATATATACAGGAATGAGTATGGCATGTTAATGATACTGTAAACTACATAATATTGTATGAGGATGGGACGAATGAATGAATGTCGAGAAGTTTGATAAGGAATGAAGTAATAAGATGGTGATTGGTATACATAAATAAATATAAAATACAATCGAAATTGGTATGAATGAGATGGAGTAATGGTTCAAATTTAATAATAGTAATAGAAGCATGCTTGGTGTCTCGATATAAGAGATCACGATTGTGAAGGTTACTGTTGATCATATTCTAAAGGATAATGATAGACATAAGTGAAGTGCTCAAGTTGAACTGGAGGTAAACGAGGTGAACAAATCGAAATTCCCTATAAAGGTGATGACGTGGGAAATCGAGCACCAAATGAGAAGCCAATACCCTCATCTTTTCTCTAGGTTCAATAAGTGAAATTTTGAGGGCAAAATTTTATTTTAAGGGGGGTAGTGCTATCAAGCCCAGCTCTATAATATATTTGCCATGTTGTATAGGTACTTGATAGAATGTCTGCATACTTGAATGCCTTAGAAATTGTTAAAAGATGATATTGTACCTAATGGTACAATTAAGCTGAATTAAGCCTCGAACTAGTCCAAATAGAGATTTTAAGATGACATTGAGAATTTTAAAACCCCATAATGACTTAATATGGTGATTCGAAGTTCGAGGATTGATTTGGAGTTAAATTAGAATTTTCATAAGATAGGGGCAAAATGGTCATTTTGCCACCCAAGGGAAAAATTAGAATTTTTTAAATTTTGCACCACCATGACACCTGTCAAGCCCTTGAATTTTACCTATTATACTTTGGATAATTGAGATATTTTATGTGGTAGTGGGAGAATGCTTAATTATTAAGTTTAAAAAGGGACCAATGGAATGGTGACAAGTGGCAAGCTTTTATTTCTTTATAATTTACATTAAAAATCAGCACGTGACTCTCCCATTTCACTCCCATATGTTCGGCCTCATGAAGAACAAAGAGAAAAAAAAAGAGAACAAACCCTAGTGAGCAAAAATTCAAGGAAAATTGGTGGATTTCAAGGAATTAAGCAAGTAAAGGTAAAATTTATTGATTTTAGCTTGTGATCTACCTTTCCCATGCATTCTTTTTCATTTTCCATGGTTGAGAATCAAGTTTGCATTAAGATACCTTTGCTGCCCGGACATGGGGGGAGGGGTTTTGATCTTGGATTTAGCTAGATTTCATGTTATTCTAGTGTTTTTAGTTGTTTGGTGATGTGTAGCATAAAAAGCAAACAAGAAAAAATTCATGTTCTTCCATCACCCTCACTGGTCGAATCTTCCTTATGGTATGTTGATGGTGGATTTGATTTTATTTTAAGTGATTTGGTTAGGAATTAATGATTTATGGTGTAAAAATCAAGTATGAAAAACCATAGTGTTTATGCACCCACCATGGCCGAATTTCATAAGGCACCCAATGATGATGATTCTTGTGATATCTTGTGTTATTTAGTTAGAATTTAATGAATGGTGGTGATGGAAATCAAAAATAGTAATTTTAAAGTATAGTTCTTTTAGTAAATAAGTTGAATAAAAATGAGAAAGTCAAGCTCATTGAGGCGCTTTGGTGTATTTTCGGACATTGGAAGTGTGATGAATATAATTGGAGTCAATTTGGATGTTTTGGTTGAATCAAAGGTGGACAGTTCAAATTAGATCAAAAATCGATCCATTCCGATCACAATTGAACCAACGTGTAACATTGTCTTTAAGTGACTATCCAAACAACCTCATGCATGCATATAGAGCCTGAAATAGATTTATAATGACATGACACAATATATTGAATTATTTGTCATGTATTGTGTATAGGTGGTGAGTCTTCTAACAAGGGTAAAGACATTGTGCCAGAGGACCAAGAATAGGAGTATTTCGAACTCCCGATATCGTGAGTAACCTTATTATCGTCTTAATTATCTAAAGTAGTTTTTATTCGTTTTTGTGATTTTATAGAAAAATGGGTTTAAATGGTAAATCCTTATGTTTTATAAGTACAATGTGATTAAATGAAATGAGTTTTATAAATTATTTTGAAATTGAATGATGATTTTAGAAATTGAGTAATTGGAGACTGTTTGTTTCTGTTGTAAATTTATGGTTTAAATTGAATGGCTTATGGTGATATTGGCATGAATGGCTGAATTGGAGATTGTATTGAATATATGAGCTGTTTTGCTTTGCCTTGACAGGCTGGTAATATTATATTAGCCATGTTATGCTGTCGAAATTTTATTTATTTGGTGGGTTATGTATTTAGCTTACTACAGTGGGTGGATTTTCGTGGACCAGCCTATAAGAGGGGTAAAGTAAACCCCGTTATATTTACCTTAGTACGAGAGGCACGGAGGGTATCTCCTAGGGTAAAGCTTTAGAGTTCACTACACGCTAAACCACTACATGAGGGTGAACTCAGCCAACGCCAAGGAACGACTATGTTTTAAAACGTACAAATATGATTTATGGATATATGTCTTTTCTTTAACAGCCTTAGTGGACTCGGTTGGATGCCTCTAATCTAGGTATCTTCGAGAATGAGTTTTGGCATGAGCCAAGTTTTTTTAAGAAATTCATAAGCCATGTTGATTATTTGAGTGAAATGAATTTATTTTATTTAGTTGAAGTGAGTTTTAAACGCTATGAATCATAGTACGATGAACTATTATAAGTTGTCTCCATTTACTCGACTTAAGGTATTTTAGATGATGTCTGTTTACTCACTGAGTTTATATAAACTCACCACCCTCCTTTCCACTTATTTCAGGCTCAAGTTAGTCAGTAGATAGCTGATTTCGTCGAGGGCTACAGTTGGATTTGCATCCTTAAAAACTGTAGGTTCACAACCTTTGTTACTTTTGGTCATTCGAGGGTCCACACGTCATTGTAAATTAAATCACATACTATGGTTATCTGTGTTACTGTATGTACGAATTTATTTTGTTTTTACGCTACAAAAATTATTTACAGATATCTCTATAAATATTGTTTCATAAGAAAATGAAATATTTTATTTAATTTTTTTATTTTATTCTAATAGCTATCATTTCACTTTAAATGAATGTTTTAGACATCTAAACTTATTTTTTGTTATGAATATGTATCTTTCACTCATATACTACATTTTTAGATGGTTTCAAAATTTTAACAAAAATGACCAAAATACCCCTGTGAGACGAAAATTATTATTTTTTATTGTTTTGGTTTAGAAATAGCTTATAATATTTTAAAATAGGATATTAGCAACTGTTGCTCACAGGAAAGGTGAGAAAGTTGACATTAAAGCCTTGCGGGGTTTCGGGTTGGCATTTCGGATAATGAATGTCTATCGGGACATCGTGGCTGATGTCACAGGCTCGAAATGAGTACCGGGTGTGATAGGTTTATACTTGTTTTAAGATTTTAAAGAATAAGGCACTTAATTTGCAAATTATTATGTTTTACATTTTAAATGTTGGTTAAATGAATGAGATTTATAAATTACTCTGAAACTAAATGTTGATTTTCGAAATAGAGTAAATGGAGACTATACATTCATATTATATATATATATACATGATTTGAATTGATGGTTTATGAAATTATGGTGGCATGAATGGCTGAAATTATGGTTTTGTGAATTATATAAATTGTTTTGTCTTACATTGACCAGTTGGATAGTACTATATTAGCCAAGTTATGCTGCAGAAATTTTATTTATTTGGTAGGTTATGTATTTAGCTTACTGCAGTGGGCGGGTTTTCGTGGACCAGCCTATTAGAGGGGCACGGTAAACCCTGTTATATTTACCTTAGTACAAGAGGGGCGGAAGGTATCTCCTAAGGTAAAGTTTAGAGTTCACTTCACGCCGAACCACCATGTGAAAGTGAAACTCAACCAACGCCAAGGAACGGCTATGTTTTTAAACGTGAAAACATGTTTTATGTGTATATGTCTTTTTAACTGCCTTGGTGGACTCAGTTGGATGCCCGACGCAAGGCATCATCGAGTACTAATTTTTGGCATGAGCCAAGTTTTTAAGAAAGTCATAAGCCTTGTTGATTTTCTTGATGAAATGTGATTGTTTTTACATGGATTGAAATGGGTTTTGATGCTATGAATTATATATATATTAATGGGATGATTTAACTGTCTCCATTTACTTGACTTTAGATGCTATAAACGAACTCTGCTTACTCACTGAGTTCATAAAAACTCACTTCTTCTTTTTTTTAACCATTTCAGGCTCAGGATAGTCTGTAGATAGCTGATTTCGTCGAGGATCTACTTTTGGATTTACATCCTTAGAAATCGAAGGTCTACCTTCTTGTACATATTTATTTATTTTAGGGACCCACATGTCATTGTAGAATATTTTGTATACTTGCCTACGTGTGCCACTGTATGTATGAATTTATTTTGCTTTTACGCTACAAAAATTATTTACGCAGAGTTCTATAAATATTGTTTTATAAGAAAATGGAATATTTTATTTAATATTTTTATTTAATTTGAATAGCTATAATTTCACTTTAAATTGATGAATTAGACAACGAAACTTATTTTTAGACATGAAATGGATGCTTATTACTCGCATATCATATTTTTACCAGGGTTAGAAAATTTTAGGTAAAATAACCAAAATACCCCTGTGCAGTAGAAATTACTTTTTGATTGTTTTTTATTTGAAATTAGTCTATATTTCTTTAAACATGGTGTTTAATAACTATTGCTCACAGGGGAGAAGTAAAACTGATGCGAAAGCCTTGCAAGGTTTCGATTAGCATTCTGGGTAATGAATGTTAATCGAGACATCGCGACGGTTGTCATGGGCTCGATAGGAATTTCAGGTCGTGAAAAATGAAGACCACTAAGATTCATGTTAAAAATCAAACATGTATATTTAATTACTGAAGCCACTGTAAGGTGGCAAATGAGTGATACTATGTTAGCATAATATAATTGTGAGTATTGGGTTACTATAAAATGTTATTGAAATATTTTTAGTTGAGAATTACAATATGGGTTTGAGAAATGATGGTTTGGAATGATGATCTAGATTACATAAATAGGCTTGCTTGGGCTTAGTGGGCTATGCCCATTGGGCCCATGCGTAGGTCATAGCCTAGAATTTTGGGTTGTGACAATATCAGTCTCTAAACATCACTGATGTCAAGTCTCAATGATACATTGACCAGGAACATTTTGAGATTATGCTTTGATGCATAAGGATCTCATAACTGCAACTCATTACAGTTCCCTTGCAAGGCATGACTTCATCCAATTACACTTATAACTCATTATAATTGATGTCTTATTGATGAAGGAAAACCTTTAATCATTCAACATGAATGATATTGTTGCATGATTGGAATCAAGCTTTAATCAATCTCAATTGGCTACAGGGCTTATCCCAACATCTCCCACTAGCACAAAGCCAATTGCTACCTCATCGTATATGGATTCAATCTATATAGCAATCGTGTCTCCATGTAGACTCCCTTGTGACCTTCAATGTGGTTAACTGCTTTTATCTACCTTTGTGATGTCCATGCATCACATCTATCATATTACTATATTCGGATCCAATGAGACCCAAGTTCTACTAGTATGGCTTCTTTGTTTCATTAACAATGTTCAAAACCTTTTACTAGTTCCATGGACTAACGATCTAAATATCTTCCTATTAGAGCCCTTTTTAATAGGATGTATTTTACTTTAATTATATACATGTACATAGTCCTCTTTCTTTCTTTGGAACCATTCCAACTAAACTATGTTGTATGCATCAGAGGCATTTGTCACTTTTCATTGTGTCATCCACCCCTTTTAAATTTTGGAACTTTCTTTGTATACACATTACATCATATGTAATTGTTTCACTAAAGAATTGTGTTCACTCTTACTAACCTCCTCATGTGTATGTATGAGGCCTCGACCTTTATAGACATGTAGATAGAAGTAGACGCGATAATACGGACTAGGGGTAATTTCGTCATTTTCTTTGTGAGCTCCTAGAAGTAGGTTTCCTAATATTATTAAGGCCTAAGTAGGCCTAAGGAATAAATGAATGATGTATATAATGATAAATAAATGAAGAAAATATAAATAATGATCATTTCCATAATAGAGGCAAAATGGTCATTTTTATCTCGGTCAAAATTTTTAAGTTTTCGTGAACCCGATGTCACAGTCCAAATTCCAAGCTATGACCGGCGCATGAGCCCAATGGACATAGACCACTAAGCCCAAGCAAGGCTATTTATGCAATCCCGATCATCATTCCAAACCATCATTTCTCAAACCCATATTGTAATTCTCAACTAAAAATATTTCAATAACATTTTATAGTAACCCAATACTCATAACTGTATTATGCTAACATAGTATCACCCATTTGCCACCTTACAGTGGCTTCAGTAATCAAATATACATATTTGATTTTTAACATGAATCTTAGTGGTTTTCATTACTTATACATGTACACAAACGTAAGACTCTTGACCATCAACGGAGTGACTCTGGGTGAAGATACAACTATTGAATTGCCATAATATCTACCAAAAAAATGAGCATACGTAGACACCAATCTAGGTTCCAACTGTCTTCGAATCTATAAACCCCGACCTTATAAAATACTTGATAGGACATACATGTGATGGATAGCATGTTTACATACTAGGAGAGCTTCAAAAAATCGACAAAAGTTGGTACTGTTCCTAGAGGTACAATAAAGTTGATCTAAGCCTTGAACTAGGTCAAATAGGGATTTTAAGGTGAAATCCAAAATTTTACAACTTAGGAATGACTTAAAATGGTGATTCAGTGTTCGAGGATCAATTCGGAGTCAAATCGAAATTTTCACTATTTAGGGGTAAAATGGTAATTTTGCCACCTGAGGATAAAAATTTGAATATTGGAAGAAGTTTTTGATCAAGATTGATCACATTTGACTCATTGGAGTATAATTTGAGGTTAATAATTGAAAAAGTTGTAATTTCGATATTTTTATAGGATAGGGGCAAAATAGTAATTTTGCCACCCTATGGGCAAAATAGAAATTTTCCACCACCAAGACACTTGTCCAGCACATGGTCTTCCCTTATCCTCATTTTGACCTTTGACTAGTCATGTGGTGGAGAATGGAAGCATAATTATTAGAGTATAAAAATAAAAATGGACTAATAAGCATGTGACACGTGTCAAGCAAGAATATTTTGTTATTGTCTTTAAAAATCAGCCCATATTTATCCCATTCTTCTTCTCCATATTCGGTCAAGACAAAGGAAAGAAAGGAAAAACTAGAACAAACCCTAGATAAGAGAATTTCAAGAAAAATTGTGGAAATTTCAAGGAATCAAGCAAGATAAGGTATGATTTTTCAAGTTTTGCTTCAAATCTAGCATACCCATGCCTTATTTTCTTATTTCCATGGCTGAAAATTGAGTTGGCATGATGAAACCCATGAAGGCCGAATTCTAGAGAGAGAGAGTTTAGTGATGGTTTGATTGGATTTTAAGTTATATGGATGTTTTCAATTATTTATGGTGTTTAGTGTAAGAATCAAGCTTGAAAATCACCCATTCCTTATGTGTTCTTCATTGGCCGAATTTTCTAGGGAGGATATTGTGGCTGAAATTGATGATGTTTTGGTGATATTTGTTGTTTGGTGAGGCTAGAAATTAAATGGAAATTTTGGTGTGAAAATCTAAATTTTTGCTCAACGTATAAACATGTGTGATTATTGACCCGAGACTGATAAATTGCATCTCATTCACAGTCACCGAGGTAATTTAGGTATAATTGGAGTGTAGAAAGTGAGAAGAATTGATTTGTAGTTAAATTGGAGGTTTTAGCCGATTAGATCGAGTATAGTGTGACTTGGGTCGAATATCACATTTAAGCGATTAATCGGACATTTTGCATCCCATCGCATGCATTCATTTAGATTTAGAGAGCCTAAAATAGTTTATGACAAATTGACACAAATTATTGAAATTTGTGTCATGTGTGATGTATAAGTGGTGAGCTATTTGATAAGGATAAAGAGATTACACCAAAGACCGGGACTAGGAGTATTTTTACTCCTGATACTGTGAGTAACCTTATTATCGTCTTAATTATCTAAAGTGATTTGTATATGATTTTATGATTTTATGGAAAATAGGTTTAAATGGTAAACCTTTATGTTTATAAACAAAATGTGTTTAAATGAAAAGATTTTATAAATTGTCTTGAAATTGAATGATGATTTTGAAAATAGAGTAATTGGAGACTGCTGATGTGTTGTAAATTTATGATTTGAATTGATGACTTATGTTAATGTCTTGGTATGACTGGCTGGGTTGTATTTTTGGTGAACTGTATGAATTGTTCTGTTTTACATTTACAGGCTGGATAGTATTATATTAGTCATGTCATGCTGTCAAAATTTCGTTGTATGGTGGATTTAACCTGCTGCAAAGGGTGGGTTTTCTGTGGACCAGCCTATTAGAGGGGCACGGAATCCCGTTATATTTTACCTCTATTGGAGAGGCGAGTAGGGTAACTCCCGAGGTATAACTTTAGAGTTCACTTCACGCCAAACCACCTCGTGATGATGAACTCTGTTAACGCCAAGGAACGGCTATGTTTTTAAAATAAAAACATGATTTATGCATACATTACTTTTTAACAACCTTGGCAGACTCGGTTGGGATAGCCCTCGACCAAGGTATCTCTGATAGCTGGGTATGAAAATGATTTTTGGCACGAGCCAAAGTTTTAAGAAAATCATAAGCCATGTTGATTACTCGATTTATATGAATTAATTTTATTTGATTGAAATGAGTTGAAAGGTGATGAATCACAGTATTGTAAATTATTTTATCTGTCTCCATTTACTTGGCTTTAGATATTTTAGATGGTATCTGTTTACTCACTAGGATTATATAATCTCACCACCCTCATTTCCACCCATTTTGGGCTCAGTATAGACTGTAGATAGCTGATATCGTCGAAGGCTACTGTGGGCTTTACCTCCTTAAAAATTGTAGGTTTGCAGCCTTCGTTCATTTTTGTCATTTGGGGGTCCACATGTCACTGTAAATTAAATTTCATACTCTAGTTATCTGTACTACTGTATGTAGGAATTTATTTTACTTTTACGCTGTAAAAATTATTTACGCAGTGTTTTAGAAATATCATTTTATGAGAAAATTGAGTATTTTATTCAATATTTTTATTTTATTCTAATAGTAATAATTTCATTTTAAATGAAGGTTTTAGATGTTTAAACTTATTTTTTATTATGAATTATGTATTTTGTACTTGCATGTTACATTTTTAGCGGATTTCGAGATTTTTGAGGAAAAATGACCAAAATGCCCCTATGAGAAAAAAATTGTTTTTCTATTGTTTTGATTTGAAAAATGTTTATAATATCTCAAAACATAATTTTAGTGACTAATACTCACAAGGGAAGCGAGAAAACTGATGTTAAGCCTTGCGAGGTTTCAATTGACATTTCAGGTAAATAATGTCTATCAGGACGTTGCGGCGGTTGTCCCGGGCTCGATGGGAGTTATGGCTCGTGACAATTCTATTGGTATCAAAGCTTTTGGTTTTAAAGATAAGAGTTTTTGGTTTTAAAGTTATTTTAAAAAAATTTACAATATTAGTGTGGCCCCGAGTTAAGTTAGGTTAGGTTGAATAGAATACATGCATCAGCATATAGAGCCAGAAGTTACCTAAACTTGCTTTATTTCCCTTTATAGATTATCATGCCTCCTCAACACAAACACCCACCTCTCACTAGATCGGCTGGGAGGGGAAAAGGTCGCTCCCAACATAGTCAGCTAGATCCTATAGAGGGGGAATTAACTGTGTCTACTATTCGGGCAGCACCTACCGCTGAACAGACCGAGACTCCTTCACATCTTCTACTTTCTCCGCTACCTACTAGTATTCCTGACATGCCTCCTGAGGCAGTTCAAGCATTGGCAGCCTTCTTTACTGCTATTGTTGGCCAGGCTCAAGCTGGTCAGGCTCTTTCTACAGTTCCTCCAGCTACTCCTTCAGTACCACCACCCCCACCTCCTTCCCACCACCAGTGCTGGATGTTTCTAATTCTAAGAAGTTTAAAGATGCTAGGAAACATGGTTGCACTTCTTTTATGGGTGAATCGGACGTAATCGTAGCTAAAGAGGTGGTACAAATGGCTTTAAGAGTTGAGAACCTTGCGAATGAAAATAGGAGTTTGCGAGTTGAGTTAGCTAAAAAGAGAAATATGAGTGTATCTTCTAGTCAGTCACCAAAAAGGGGCAAAGACTCCTCTGTTTCAGGAAGTACTACTATTGTTTCAATAACATCTTTCCAACCTCCATTTTCACAGACACAGCAAAGGCTTCCGAGATTTAACAAATCTACGATGACTATTTCTGGGATGAGTTTCAAAGGTTCTCATAGATGCAAAAATTTTAGGAGATATCATTTCGGGCCGTGTAGAGAGCCTGTACGATGTTTTTATTGTGATCAACTGGGTCACATTAGGAGAGATTGCCCACAGTTAGGACGGGCTGCGATAGTTGCCCTATCTCCACCAGCTCGTACGGATATGCAGAGGAGAGATTCCTCTGGATTACCACTGAGACAAGGGTGATTCTAACATACCACCAAGGGTAAATTAAATATGTGGAAATTAGTGTTATAATAAAGTGCATATGATAGAAAGCTAGTTTGTAAGTTGTAGTTTTCATGATCATGAAATATATAAAGATTATCAATATATGGACATACACATGGAGTTGTAATTTACAAGTTTGGAGTATTTAAGATATGATTAAATGGAATTAGCATTAGTTAAGGTACGTAAATCTTTTAGTTAATTTTTGTGGAGTATGCATGATAGTAGAATGGAGGAACATAATGCCGTGATACTATATGGTGAAGTCACTATACAATATGGAAAGAGTATTCTCAAGTGGGATTTATTGACTGATGATAAGTGATGTGCAATTTGAGATACATGTAGCTATGAATAAATTTGGAGATTTTTGCTCAAGCAAACTCGTACTAAATGTTATGGTAAAGACACAGGAATGCTAGTGGCAAAATAAATACGTTAAATCAATGTTATGATCACACACTTGTGATAGAAAGTTAGTCTTGCTAATTGTGGTATAGACGCAAAGGGAAGCCACACGATTGTGAATAATTGAGGTAGTAGCTTTAAAGGTGGAACAGTTGCGAGGATAAAGTGAATTCAAACAGTTGCAACGTCACAGTATTGACTATCAAACGCTATTGCGTTAAGAATCCCTTATGGTTAGAAAGCACAAGTAAACTGTGAGCAGCATAAAGATTGGACTCACGAGTTGGAAAATGGTCATTGGTTTTGATGCTAAGCTTTATTGTTTAGAGTCTTAAGTGCATTGGGGAGGTAGTAAGATAAAGATGATGAGTGAAATTGCAAAATTTCTTTATTGCCTTATATATTGGCATGTAAGAGAAAGAAAAGTTAGAGAGTTTTTGAGATGGCTACATAAAAATAAATTAACATGGGGAGTGTTAAGATTAATAATATGATGACTGAAGTCAAATCTTAAGAAATTAAGAAGACAAGAGATTAAGTCTTGTTAAAGACTAAAGAGGAAGCGAGCGAAAGGTTAGATGGATGTATAAGATATTGATAAGAGATGTCAATACGAAGTGAGGAAAATGTAAATAAAGATTTAAATAATGATATAGCAAATGAGTTTATATAGAATATTGTTATAAAATATATACAAATCTTGTCTTGACTTTGTTGAAAGGAAAAGATTAGTGACAACATAAGTAAATTAGGTGACATGCTATAAACCCTTGGAGATAAATTGAAGCATGAGTAGTAGTGCGTGCCTTTATGGAAATGATATATTTGGAGTATGAAAGAGCAAATAAGTGATTAAGTGTTTCAAGAATGTTTAAACACCTTTGAGAAAGAATTATAAATTATACGAGATAAGTATAAGATGTGTGACTTTAAAACTTGTTGAGAAGTCTAACGGCTACGTCACAGGTTAAGTGATCACTTGTTGTGAGACATAAGTTTAAGATAGATATCCCCAAGGAAATACTCAAGAGAAGTTATGCTCTAGATCTCTTGAAAGTAAGCACTAAGTTATGTGGCTATAAAAAGAAAGCTGTAAGCTGAGAGTGATACTAGTATTAATATTGAAAGGTACTTAAGGAGAATCTAGTTTCAAGTCTTGCAATTTCAAGCACAATTTGTAAATTGGTTAAGGGAGAATGATGTTATGTTCATATGAAAGAGTGGAACAAAGGATGATAGAAGTTGACCTTGATAATGAAGTCAGATAATGAAACTTTCCTAATATATTATGGAAATTGGAATTCAAAGATGCTTGAGGCATACATGATTCAAATGAGTATGGGTTTTAAGTGACAAATCAATATCGGAATGCAAGAAGGATACAAGGTAATGTAGAGGCATGAAAGATAATCGAGGAAAAAGGATGACACTTAGGAATTGTGGTATTGCATAAGATGCAATGACCAAGTTAAGATAAATCTTTGAAGTACCAATGGGATTATAAAGCATACACGTATAATAGATTATAAATCAATGGAGATGACATTATGATGCAATGATACATAGTACAAGGAAACTTAAGCATATAATTAGAAATGATAACAAGAAAGTATAAGTATGTAAATGATGTGGAACTATACACAGGCATGATGAGAATTTGTATGAATTATGAAGATTATTCTATTGAATCCTAGTTATGGATGGAAATGAATAAAGAGAAATTAGTCTGAAGGTATTTGAAAACAGAGACCCGTATACATAATGAGGAATATGGACATTTGAATGTGCGTGTATACATATGTGTGGAGTTAGTGATGTAACCAACTAAAATGAAGAATGGTTTTAGTGGTTCGAGATTTGAACTCAATATATTTGATGAGTTGTATAGATAATGTAATGATCAAGAATCTTATCAAAAGTCGATTTATGGTGACCTAAGGAATTTTAGGGAAATAGTTAAGGAAATGTAATCTATAGTATGGTTAAGCCAATGAGATGGATTAATAGGATTAAGAAGATTGAAATTTGCTTAATGCAAGGTAAACATGAAGTATGTGGAAATAATTGAAGCCATTAATCTTCCCTAACACTGAGGATATGTACAGGAATGAGTATGGCATGTTAATGATGCCGTAAACTACACAATAGTGTATGAGGATAGAATGAATGAATGAAAGTTGAGAAATTTGATATGGAATGAAGAAATAAGATAGTGATTGGTATACCTAAATAAGTATAAAATGCTATCGAAATTGGTATGATTGAGATGGAGTTATGGTTCAAGTTTAATGATAGTAATAGAAGCATGCTTGGTGTTTTGATATAAGAGATCATAAATGTAAAGGTTACTATTGATATGATTTTAAAGGATAATAATAGACATAAGTGAAGTACTCGAGTTGAATTGGAGGTAAATGAGGTGAACAAATTGCAATTGCCTATAATGGGAAAGATATAAGAAGTCAAGCATTATATGAGAAAACAATACCCCCACTTTTTTCTTTGAGTTTAGTAAATGAAATTTTTAAGTCAAAAATTTATCTTAAGGGGGCTAGTGCTGTAAAGCCCAAACTTATAAAATAGTTGACAGGACATACATGTTATGGATAACATGTTTACATACTAGGAGAGCCCCGAAAAATTGACAAAAGTCGGTATCGTACCTAGAGGTACAATAAAGTTGATCTAAGCATCAAACTAGGTCAAATAGGGATTTTAAGGTGAAATACAAAATTTTACAGTACAGGAATGACTTAAAATGGTGATTCGGAGTTCGAGTCAGAATTTTCACTATCTAGGGGCAAAATGATAATTTTGCCACCTGAGGATAAAAATTTGAATATTGGAAGAAATTTTTGATCAAGATTGATCACATTTGACTCATTGGAGTATAATTTGAGGTTGATAAGTGAAAAAGTTGTAATTTCGATATTTTTGGAGCATAGAGGTAAAATGGTAATTTTGCCACCCCAAGGGCAAAATAGTAATTTTCCACCACCAGGACACTTGTCCAGCACATGGTCTTCCCTTATCCTCATTTTGACCTTTGACTAATCATGTGGTGGAGAATGGAAGCATAATTATTAGAGTAAAAAAATAAAAATGGACTAATAAGCATGTGAGACGTGTCAAGCAAGAATATTTTATTATTGTCGATAAAAACCAGCCCATATTTATCCCATTCTTCTTCTCCATATTCGATCAAGACAAAGGAAAGAAAGGAAAAACTAGAACAAACCCTAGATAAGAGAATTTCAAGAAAAATTGTGGAAATTTCAAGGAATCAAGCAAGATAAGGTATGATTTTTGAATTTTTGCTTGAGATCTAGCATACCCATGCTTTATTTTCTTATTTTCATGGCTGAAAATTGAGTTGGCATGATGAAACCCATGAAGGCCGAATTCTAGAGAGAGAGAATTTGGTGATGGTTTAGTTGGATTTTAAGTTATATGGATGTTTTCAATGATTTATGGTGTTTAGTGTAAGAATCAAGCTTGAAAATCACCCATTCCTTATGTGTTCTTCATTGGCCGAATTTTCTAGGGAGGATATTGTGGCTGAAATTGATGATATTTCATGATATTTTGATGATATTTGATGTTTGGTGAGGCTAGAAATTAAATAGGAAATTTTGGTGTGAAAATCTGAATTTTTGCTCAACGTATAGACATGTATGATTATTGACCCGAGACTGATAAATTGAATCTCATTCACAGTCACTGAGGTAATTTAGGTATAATTGGAGTGTAAAAAGTGAGAAGAATTGATTTGGAGTTAAATTGGAGGTTTTAGCCTATTAGACCGAGTATAGTGTGACTTAGGTCGAATATCACATTTAAGCGATGAATCAGACATTTTGCATCCCATCGCATGCATTCATTTAGATTTAGAGAGCCTGAAATAGTTTATGACAAATTGACACAAATTATTGAATTTTGTGTCATGTGTGATGTATAAGTGGTGAGCTATTTGATAAGGATAAAGAGGTTACACCAAAGACCGGGACTATGAGTATTTCTACTCCTGATACTGTGAGTAACCTTACTATCGTCTTAATTATCTAATGTGGTTTTTATCCGATTTTATGATTTTATGAAATATGGGTTTAAATGGTAAACCTTTATGTTTATAAACAAAATGTGTTTAAATGAAAAGATTTTATAAATTGTGTTGAAATTGAATGATGATTTTGAAAATAGAGTAATTGGAGACTCCTGATGTGTTGTAAATTTGTGATTTGAATTGATGGCCTATGTTAATGTCTTGGCATGACTGGCTGGGTTGTGTTTTTGGTGAACTGTATGAATTGTTTTGGTTTACATTTACAGGCTGGATAGTATTATATTAGTCATGTCATGCTGTCAAAATTTCGTTGTGTGGTGGATTTAACCTGCTGCAGGGGGCGGGTTTTCTGTGGACCAGCCTATTAAAGGGGCACGAAATCCCGTTATATTTTACCTCGGTTTGAGAGGCGAGTAGGGTAACTCCCAAGGTATAACTTTAGAGTTCACTTCACGCCAAACCACCTCGTGATGATGAACTCCAGTAATGCCAAGGAACGGTTATGTTTTTAAAATAAAAACATGATTTATGCATACATAACTTTTTAACAGGCTTTGCGGACTCGGTTAGGATAGCCTTCGATCAAGGTATCCCTAATAACAGGGTATGAAAATGATTTTTGGCACGAGTCAAAGTTTTAAGAAATTCATAAGCCATGTTGATTACTCGATTTATATAAATTAATTTTATTTGATTGAAATGAGTTGAAAGGTGATGAATCACAGTATATTAAACTCTTTTATCTGTCTCCGTTTACTTGGCTTTAGATATTTTAGATGGTATCTGTTTACTCACTGGAATTATATAATCTCACCACCCTCCTTTCCACACATTTCAGGGTTAGTATAGACTATAGATAGCTGATATCGTCGAAGGCTACAGTTGGCTTTACTTTCTCAAAAACTGTAGGTTTGCAGCCTTCATTCATTTTTGTCATTTGGGGATCCACATGTCACTGTAAATTAAATTTTATACTCTAGTTATCTGTACTATTGTATGTAGGAATTTATTTTACTTTTACGCTGTAAAAATTATTTACGCAGTGTTTTAAAAATATTATTTTATGAGAAAATTGAGTATTTTATTCAATATTTCTATTTTATTCTAATAGTAATAATTTCATTTTAAATGAAGTTTTTTGATGTTTAAACTTATTTTTGATTATGAATTATGTATTTTGTACTTGCACACTACATTTTTAGCAGATTTTTAGATTTTTGAAGAAAAATGACCAAAATGCCCCTGTGAGAAAAAAATTTTTTTTCTATTGTTTTGGTTTGGAAAATGTTTATAATCTTTCAAAACATAATTTTAGTGACTAATACTCATAGGAGAAGCGAGAAAAACTGATGTTAAGCCTTGCGAGGTTTCGATTGACATTTCGGGTAAAGAATGTCTATCAGAACGTCGCGGTAGTTGTCATGGGCTCGATGGGAGTTTCAAGTCGTGACATAATCTAAAAACATGAACAGTAAAAACATGAGTATAAACTCAGTGAGTGAACATAATAAGGGAACAAGCAATCGATAGGAAAAATTTAGGAATCATGATGCACTTGTTTCAAAAATAATGAAATTGATTTAATTTCTTACTAAAAACCCTTCCTTTCAAACTTTGATTAATAACCTCATAGTGTTGCAAAAACCTATGATCAGTCCATGAAGTTAAATAGGTGAAAAATATGTCAAAATCAAGCAAGGTAGCAAGCATGGCAGCAAGTTTCACACTATAGTGTAGTTTGCATATGTTTTAGTTTTTCTAGCATATCTCCCATTAAATAAGTCCAATTGATCTTGTTTTTGGACCATTAGAAAGCTAAGAGGCAGGGCTACAACTTTGATGTTTACCACTTTTCCTAGTTCGAAAGAGAAGGTGGTCAACATCTTTATCAAATTGAAAGCACTGCACCAGAACCCAAGAGTTTCTTGCTGCAGCGAGAATCAGGCCAATGTGACCCCCAAAACTCGAGAGTTTCTTGCTGCAGTGACAATGAATCTCATTGCAATGAGAAATAGAGCATTTTTATTAAAATGAGTCTTATTATATCAAAAGCCATTTCTTGTTGACATGAAAAGCAATTTAGGAGCAATTAACAATGCCAACACACAACACAATCATAATTATTTCCATAAACTTTCTATAACATATATATATTTGCATATACATACATCATCATGCATACCATCCCACCACACTCAGCTCATGTGCATCCCCCCACATCGTGCACATAGCTGGAGTCATCGTGTGCATCCCCCCACATCATGCACAAGCAAAATCATCACCCACACTCCCGTACCTCGTCATCACCGGCATGTGCATCCCCCCACATCGTGCACACACACGGTTATAATTATTACACAATATCAACTATCAATGCACAACATATATATATATATATATATACCAACATAATGTAGTGGTACATGAATCCATAACAGCCACATGTCACAACTTAGAGACAATTTATCAAGGGCTTGTTCCCATGCATAATTTAATGAAAAGCCAAGAAAAATCATTTAAATGCTTAATCCCAACACATATGTATTTCCCAAAAACACTTTGATGCAAGTTCACTCACCGGTTTTGTTAATTCTTTTGCTTGACTCTAGCCACAACTAATGCTCCAAATGGACATGTGAGGCCTTGTTGGAACCTATACACACACAATATCACCACCAACCCAAATTAGCATTAATATAATTCCAAAAAGCTCTTTCCTAAATCAAGTTCTACTAGTTATTCCTAACTAGTTTCCAATTGCCATTAAATGGCTATTTGTTTACTCTACTCTAGTCACTCTAAAAATGATTAACAATCTCAACAATAGATTAACTCACCACTCTAACCATCAACTATTATCAACAACTTGAAAATTAAACCTAATTCATTACTCATCTTGGTGGTTTTTTGTAGTTGAATTCCTATTCAAAATTCTTCAAGGTAACAAGAGAAATCATTCTCTCTCTCTTTACATGTCCAGCTAGTGAGACGAAGATGGAAATAAGACTTTTTAAAGGTTTTAAGGTGAGAGAGTGAAATAGCATAAAAGGTTCTATGAAAAAGTGCTCAAAAGCATGAAAATTGAAGCTAGAGAGAGAAAGTTATGGAAGCTTTAAGGGAGGTTCCCATGGAGATGAAGAAACGTGAGATGGGAAGGGAAGAAGAAATGGCTGTAAGCTGCTGGAAATTGCTGGAGATTAGATATTTATATCTAAAGTTTATCCATTTCTCACATAAATTACCA
Organism: Theobroma cacao; assembly: GCF_053813885.1. Classification (NCBI taxonomy): domain Eukaryota; kingdom Viridiplantae; phylum Streptophyta; class Magnoliopsida; order Malvales; family Malvaceae; genus Theobroma; species Theobroma cacao. The sequence continues at coordinate 37,835,844 of NC_142640.1, forward strand.
AAATACCCTTAACATGGTGGCTTTGTCTTCCCCCCATCCTTTGTGCAACCTTTTACTTTTTTGACACTAGGGCAAGGCACATAATAGTCTACAAATACTCGGGTTCACGAAAACAAAAAAATTTAGACTCGAGATGCAAAATGCCCATTTTGCCCCTATCGTGGAAATTATCATTATTTTTATCTTCTTCATTTATTTTACCATCATAAACATCATTCATTCATTCCTTAAGCCTATTTAGACCTTAATAGCATCAAGAAAACCCACTCGTAGGAGCTCACCAAGAGAAATTACGAAATTACTCCTAGTTAGCATTATCGCGTCTACTTCTAGTTATGTGTCTATGGAGATCGAGATTTCACAGGTTCACTTCTGAATTACCCTTTTTAACTCGATAATTAACCTCAATTGGCGTCCGTAAACTTTATTAGCCACCGTATCAAAATACAGGGTACTACACTTGAGTATTTTTAGACTATTATGGACTTTTGCTTAGTGTCAAAAGAGTTAAAAGATTGCACAAAGGATAGGAGGAAGATAAAGCCACCTTGTTAATGGCATTTTTGTAAATTAAGTAAAACTTGTATAAATTTTAGATATAAATATCTAATTTCCAACAGCTTATTCTAACTTCCAACAACTTCTTCTTCTTCTTCTTCCTTCCATCTCTTCTCCCTTTCTTACTTTTTCTCATCTTCCATGGAAGCTTACTTTGACACCTCCATAATTTTTTTCATGGTAACCCTAAAAGTTATGTTTTTATATACATTGTTATAGGATTTTTCATGCTCTTTCACTTCTACACTTCAAGAACCCTCAAAAGTCTTTCCTTAATACTTTCACTCATTAGTTGGACATTTTAGAGAGAAAAAGAGAGAGGGATTATCCATAGTAGCTTGAGAACTCTTGAGAAAGAATTCAACTACAAATCTACCAAGGTGAGTAATGAATTAGGATTGATATTAGGTTATTGATAATGGCTAGTAATTAGAGTTATGAGTTGTTTTATTTTTTTTTTAGGTTTGTGTATTTATTTCTAGTGTTGCTAGAGTAGGGAGAATAGATAGCCAATCAAATGGTAATTGGAAGTTAGTTAGGAATAACCAGTAAAGTTTGAATTAGAAAATAGCTTTTGGAGCAACATTTATGTAAATTGAGTTGGTTGTGATATTATTATGTGTGATAGGTTCCAACGAGGCCCCACACCTTCACTTTGAGCATTAGTCGAAGTTGGAGTCGATCTAAAAGAATTAACAAAAACAAGTGAGTGAACTTGCATTAAAATGTTTTGGGTAAATGTATATATGTTTGGATGAATCACTTGAAATATTTTAATATATTTTTCTTGAAAATGCACACGGGAACAAGCCCTTGATGAAACTTTTTTTTTGTTGGTTGTGAAATGTGACTGTGATAAATCCATGTACTCCTTTATTATGTTGATATAAACATATATGTGTTATGCATTGAGAGGTGATATTGTGTAATAAATATAGCCGTGCATGTGTGCGATGTGGGGGAGAACATGCCAGTGATGACGGGTGCAAGAGTGTGGATGATGATATTACTTGTGCACGATGTGGAGGATGCACACGATGATATTAGCTGTGCATGATTTGGGGGATGCACACGATGACTTCGGCTATGTGAGGTGTGGGAGTGCACATGAGCTGGGTGAGGCGACGATGGTGTATATGCTTATATATATATTTACTATATAGAGAGGTTTGGAATTAATATGTGATTGCATTGACTGTTGAAACTTGATTATTGTCAAATGTGTTGAAGCTTATTTTCATTGCAACAGGATTGGATTTATATAGTAGTGAAAATTTCCCTTCACTTCATCTGGCTAGATTCTCGCTGCAACGAAAATGAATCTCGTTGCAGTGAGAAAGTCTCAGGTTGGGGGAGGGTGTGCACTAGCTCTGTTTTCATTGCAGTGAGAATGCATTCTCGCTACAGTCGGAAACTCTCGAGTGGTTCGAGATTTTGGTTCTAATTTCGCTATGGCGAGAATTTCTTTCCACTACAGGGAGAAACCCTCGATTTTGCTTGTCTTACGTAGATATTTGCTAAAATTTTTCATTCTTTTCAACTTCATGGGTTATCATGGATTTTCAATGCCAAAGAATTAAATAATCAAGGGTTGAATTAAAAGGCTTTATAAGAAATTAAACTAAATTGCCTTGTTTGTAACTAAAGTGCATCATGTTTTCAAAATCTCTTCGTATCTTTTGCTTGTTCCTTTCTTATGTTCACTCACTGAGTTTATACTCACTCTTTTAAACTTCATGTTTTTAGATTCGGAGGCAGTTGGAACCTAGAATAAGGCGTCCGCTTGTATTCACCCTTTGGTAAGTATCTTGGCGTTTAGTAGTCGTACCCTCGTCCAAGTCACTCCGTTGGTCGTCGAGCGTCTGTTGCATGTGTACATATACACGTGATGTAAATCTCTAAGAGTTATGCTATAAACTATATATGTATAATTTGGATTTGATGATGCCATTGTGAGATGGCAAATGTACGACCATATTTTGGATAATACAAATGTAAATTCTTGGTTGTCATAGTATATTATTACAGTACTTATAGTGGGAAATGACAAAACATGGCTTTAGGAATGTTTGAAGGAAGTATGAACTTGATTACATAGAAAGGCTTGCTTGGGCTTAGTGGGCTATGCCCATTAAGCCCATGCGTCGGTCATGGTCTGAAAATTAGGCTGTGACAGTGTCAGATAAGTACACTTGTACATTCTATTAAATCCAACCCTTTGGATCCCATTTAATAAAACAAAATGTATAACTTAAATGAAAAACATATTTAGTAGATTCATCTCATATGAGTAGTACATATTTAATGTATCCTACTAAATCCATGGAGTTCTCATACATATGATTATGCATCTCTATGCAAACTCGTAAGAGTTAGATTCCAATGTAACCATGTAATACTAAAAAAACTCCTTCCTTAGTGTCATCATGCTCCCACTAAATCCATGATCCTTTGTGAGAGTAATATTCGAACACTTTTGAATATTTCATGATGTTACATACATACATCTTAATGTACGCATGGAATCGTATTGGTTTAGAATAATATAATTGGTTACATATATATTGGAGAGATATGGACCAAATCATATCACTAAATGAATTTGTTTTCTTATTTGATCAAACATCTCTATGTTCTATTCATAAGAAAGTTCCATTTCACATGAATCTGCATTCATCTTTTGAATGATTAATTAATAAGTAAGAGTAATCTTCACTAAGATCATATCTTAATAAGAGTACTTCATACTATATAGCTCATATGATCTTATATTTGATTTCTCTGAACATTTCAAGGATTCAAATTTTATTTCTTTAAGTATACAAGATAAAATCTCAATTTCGTCTTATGTAAACTTAATGAATTATGAACATTTGCCATAATATTTTATGTTCAATGGTTCATATACATCTATATGTATAAGACCTTTTGAACATACCGAGTCATTCACTTTCGTATGAAAATTTATTTGGTCATATAAGAATTACTAGCTCCTTTATGATTCCTAATCAAAAAGATCTAAGTGTCTTCATACTCTACTTTTTACTTCAATGTACAAGACTCAAATGCCATAATCAAGATCATATGCATTCAGTTTTCTTGATATTTATATTGAGCATTGACTTACTACTATTGTTTTACACTTTATGTCATTACTTAAATGCATTCGACATCTAGTATTGAACAATTATGAATTTAATACAATAGTAACAACTTCTAGCTCAATCATAAACTTTGGCAAACTAGAAGCTTCTTTTTAATTAACTCTATCGAGGAAACATTTTCCTTTTAGTCCCTCATTTGTCCATCTTTACCATAAAGATGTTTGAGAACATTTCCAAGTTAGTGCCTTTCTCATGGTTGTCTTCCCAATTCATAATTAAGGCAATGTAAATTCCATCTCATGAAAGCTCACTTTTAATTGTGAATTATATTTGGTAGAAATTATGAAACAAAGTCAATACTTTATTCATGATAAACACATTGTTCTAGCTTTACCATAAAGCCTAGCAACCTTAAATCTTGCTTCTAATAGAACTATCTTCTGTCTTCTCACATAGAAACAATTTCTTTGTTACTCATACCTTTATGTATGACCTTAATTATAGAACAATTCTTTTGACTGCAAAGTCATATCATGTTGCACAAATGTTTTCATGTTGCTTTTGAAGCTTTGTAATCATAATAGCCAACATCACATATGTGGGTTAACAAGTCTAATGAGAATCCCATGCTTTATCACCATTGGCCTCAACATGGGCTTATAGCAAAGCTTCTTATAGATAGACAACCTTTTGCTTGAGAATAGTTCTTAAGCCTTGGTACTTTTCATTTGGTCTAGTGAGTTCGATTTGCATCCAAGATGTACCATAGTGACCAAGTTTTAGCCATTTGCAATGTATACAATCATGTTTGAATAGAGAAAGCAATTGATAAATAACATGCATAAACTATTTAAAACAAGGTTTTAAAATTTTAAATAGTTCTCCCACTATTTTCTACAAGATGATAAGCCTTCATATCGCCTTGAGAGATCTTTACTAGTATTCTCTTAGTGGGCTAGGATCCCATCCATCTAGTCATGGCCTTGAGTATGCTCAACAAACCATGATAAGTGGATTAGGTAGGTAACCGAGCGTACCAATTGTATCCTTATACAACTCCTAGTTCAGCTAGGTGATAGCACATTGTCTAAACATATCATATATGTTTCGCCTAGCCTTTGCCTCTAGTTTCCACAATAATTAAGTTTCCAAGCATCCGGATTTTATGAAACTAGTTGAGTAAGACCCATCAATAGCTCAAACATACTAGTGTAAAAGTGTGACCTTAAGTGCTCTCAACAAGTCTCTAATTAAAAGAGCAGCCAAGTTACCTTGCTATATGGTGGATGACAACTTGGTCATGTGTGGCATGTAACTCAATATATAATGAGGGATTTTGTTTTCAATTTTATTAAGGTCTCATCTTTGTATGCAAAACATTTATTAAATTGTATAAAATAAATCTATTACATGCATACTACTTTGCATTGCATAGCATTTATTAAATTGCATAAAATAAATCTATCACAAGCAAATTACTTTAGATGATTATGGACTTTAACTATACTAATTTCCTTGAGCCATCAAAGGAAACTAGCTCTGTCAAACTTAAAGGATTACATATAAGAATCTTCAAAATCTACTTGGAATCTCGTTGTCCTCCTTGACCCCTTGGATCTTCATCATCAAATTTTCCAAAATTCAATTCCTAATCTATCCTAGTTCTAATTACATTTGAATGTAGAAACCTTGAGTTACATTTGAGGAGAGTAAGATAAGGAAAGAATTTTACAAACAGAGATAAAAAGATAAGGCAGGACACACATGCCCCATTTCAAAAAAAACAAAAGTACACATTTAACCACAGTACAATCATATTAGGCCTAAGTCCATAATCATCCACATATATTCATCAATATGAATAAAATTTAAAAACATGTCTCATTCAAATTGTTAATCATATGAGGTATTTGAGATTAACAATTTTCAACATTTGAATTTTGCCAATTTCAAATTTTCGGGTAACCATTTAATTCTATATATGGAAACTTTTTTCATATATGGTAAGTATTACTAATCAAAATTAGTAATTTATCCATTCCTAATCTTGTTAGGATTAGAATTAAAGTTTTATTACAAATTACAAATTAGAATAATTTTAATTTGTGTTCATAAACATTTTACACAACCTACTGTTAATCTCATTTAATTAAAGATTGAATGTTTATTATTACCTAATCTTATTAGGAAATATCTTAGACAATTTAATCTTTAAATTTAATGTCAAATTAGAATTATCATCTTGTAAGAAGTCAATTCGAAACAAAATTTTATCATAAATAATTAGACTCCCACTACTACTAGGAATCTAATTCCTAAATTAATGTTGTCTTAAATTATTCAAATTTTGACACCCTTAAATTAAGGAATCACATTCCATAATTTATTAAATAAATTATCAATTTTTATGGAACATATTCCATGTATATTTAATTGGCTAATGAAGATATTTTAACTTCCATAATTTTAGAAATCACATTTTTTTTATTTGTGGATGTTAATGCTTTATCTTTGACTTCCTTAATTTTAGGAATTACATTCCTTAAATTAAATGTTTCAAAAGATTAGAATAATTATGGAGCTAATTCCATAACTTATCCTCAGCTAATGAACTAATGTAATTGATCATTTATTGGTGTAAAATTTGGACAAATTCTATGTCTTAACCAAGACAGTGTCCTACTGCAGACAGCAAAAGACATGTCTTTATTACATGGCATTTTTGTGGTGTATCTTTAGGAATTTAATTCGAACAAAATTTATCCTGATAGATAACTCATGGAAATATTATAAAATAAATTTTCAGGATTTGAGAAGGTGATTTGGTCATTCAAAAAATTTAAAAACCGTGACCTTTATCTGTAGGTGGTAGAATCAATTTTTGAGTCCTTTTGAAATTTTTTGTGACTAAAGCTATGGAATTTAATTCATAATAAAATTTATCCTGATAGATAACTCACAGAAATATTCTGTAATATTTTTTCAGGATTTTAGGAGACGTTTTTGGCTATCAAAAAAAAAATTCAAAACCACGACCTTTATCTGCAGAGGTAGTTTTAGTTTTGTCTTACTTTTAAATCTATTTGGTGGCATAAAATCAGGAATGTAGCTCCCAATTAAATTTTCCTTGATAGACAACTTATGGAAAAATTCCATAGTAATTTTCCAAGATTTTAGGAAATGTTTTTGGTTGTCCAAAAAAATTCAAAACCTTGGCTTGCTGCTGTAGAGGTAGCAACGGTTTTGACTCCACCAACTCAATTTTATGAAGGCTTCAATCCAATGATTTAAATCCTTAAAATTCTTGGCAACAATTTGGATAATTTATGGACCCTTTCCATAAAAAAAATTCTCAGCCAATTGGTGCAACTAATTGCACAAATTTAGGCCTTTCTTGGTTTCTAAGCCAAACAAAACCGTGATTGTCACTGCTGCAAACAGCAGCTATTTCAGCCACATTTTGGTAGCTTTACCTCCACCATTAGTCACACATAATCACCCATCTTGGAACATTTCCTATGTGTATTGATCCCTTAAATTTCCTACATTTGATGAAGCATTTAAACCTCACTTTTATGGCTAAAAATGGATCAATACCATGGTTGGACAGAATTAGATTCTACCATTTAAATCACACAATAATGTCACGAGATTGAATCTTTATTTGCTAAATTAATTTGTGCCTCTCATGCACTGGTTAATCTGCAATATTTTGACATTAAAATGAGATTAATATTATGACAAATAAATTTGAAAATTTACAATCAAAATAACTAGAACAAATTGTAAAACTTTAAAACATAGTAGTTTGTGTAAAACAAAACCAGAACACCTCATATTCATTTTGAACAAGGCATTAACAACAATAGACATAAAAATATGTTAAAATTGAACCAAGGAAGGTTTTGATACCATTGATGGGTTTGGCTATGCACGACATGCTCAAAATATGCAATAGAAAGAAAATTAAAACTTTTGAACTAAACAACCAAAACATGCCTCAATCCATGGATCACCTTGGTGATATTTAACACATAAAAGAACAAAATTAATTATTGGTCAAAAAGCTACTGTCATAGCCCAATTTTAGGGCCATGACCGATGCAAGGACCCAATAAGCATAGCCCACTAGGCCCTAGCAAGCCTTCTTGTGTGAACTTGTACATTAGTCCATGTATCATCCATACTCCCTTTTTAAGATCTATAAATCATAATGTTCAAATAATAACTTCATTGAAATCAATTCATAAAATCCAAGTATATACACATAATGGTATTCATTAATCGGAATATACATAAATAGTTTTCCAAATGATTCTTAGCAAGTTACATCTAGTTTACATGTACATATTCAATGACTCTGACCGTTAGGGAAGTGACTCTGGGCGTGGGTTCTAACACTTGGTATCATGACAAACATACCGAGCAATGGATAGGGAAGAGCACCTTGTTCTAGGATCCAATCACCTTTAACTCAGGAAACCTAAAACATGAATTTCAAAAACGTGAGTACAAACTCAGTAAGTGAACATAGGAAGGGAACAAGCAGTGACAAGGAATGGTTTAGAAAACATGATGCACTTATTTAAAAATAATGCCAGTTAGTTTAGTTCTTATTAAAATCCCTCCATTAAACCCCTGGTTGTAAAATCATTTAATGATGAAGGAACCATATTCAGCATGAAATTGGAAAGAATGGAAATTTCCAGCAATTATCCAAGTAAGGCAGTATAAACATAATGTTTCTCGTTGCAATAAAATCAATTTGCAAATAATGACAAATTTTCAAGATTCATTATGTGCATCTCACCTAGCTCATGTGCATCCCACCACATCGTGCACATAGTTGGACATCCCATCTCACCCAACTCATGTGCATCCCACCACATCGTGCACATAGCCGGACAGTATCACCATCCATCTCCCTCACCACCATCATCACCAGCAAGTGCACAGTCACCCCACACATGCACGGTTGCATTTGCCACACAATGGTACCATTTATGACATAGATTACATATATATATCAACATCATACAAAAACATATGGATTCATCCTTTTACACATTTCACATTTCACAACATCAAACATTTTATCACGGGCTTGTTCCTAAGCAATTTTAAAGCTAAAACAGATAAAATTCCCAAATGATTCATTGAAACACGTAAACATTTCCCTAAAACATTTTGAAATGCAAGTTCACTCATCGGTATTTGTTGAACCTTGAATCGACTCTAACCTCCCTAATGGTCCAAATGGGGTCGAGGGGCCTTGTTGGAACTTATGAAGCTCAAAAACATCACAACCAATCCAATGTACATTAATATCACTCCAAAAGTTGTTTCCCAAATCAAGCTTCAATAGCCTTTCCTATCTATCTTCCAATTACCATATGATTGGCTATTTCGTTTTCTACTTTAGTAACACTAGAAATAGATAAACAATTTTAGCAAATAACACAACTCATAAGTCTAATTACTAGCCATCATCAATAACTTAAAACCAGTCCTAATTCATCACTCACCTTGGTGATTGTAATGAAATTTCTTCCCAAGAGTCCTCAAGCTAACATGAAACCTCCCTTTCTCTCTCGACAAAGTTCAGCTGGTGAAAGAAAGTATTAAAGAAAGACTTTTAAGGGTTTGTTTAAGGTGAAGGAGTAAAAGAGTATGAAAAACCCTGCAATAGGTTGTGTAAAGCATGAAAATTAAGGTTAGTTTGAGAGAGTGATGGAAGCTTGAGAGAAGCTTTCATGGGAGATGAGAGAAACGTGAGATGGGAGGAGGAAGAAGAAGAAGTTGCTAGAGAAATGTAGAAGTTACTGGAAAAGATGAGATCTTTATAGTTAAAGCTTATCTAATTTCTCATACAATTACAATAATGCCCTTAACAAGGTCATTTATCTTCCTTCATTTCTTGTGCAATCTTTTTTACTCTTTTGACATTAGGAAAAGGTCCAAAATCCTCTAAATAGCCCACGAAAGCCCTAACTTCAAAAATTCCATAAACTTGTTATTTGTGGAAATTACGGTGAGGGTCACGGCTCTCAATTTCCAGCGCTGCGGTGCTCAAATGTTTTGCCAAATTCTATACCTCTGGTGCAGTACTTTCACTTCAACAAAGATTTTGACTACCTTTTCGCTAGAACTGGGCAAAGTGGTAAAAATAAAAGTTGTAGCCCTGCCTCTTAGACTTCTAATGGTTTAAACATCATGTCATTTGGACTTGTGTAGTGGGGGATATACTTGAAAATTGAAACATATGCAAATAGAGCAATAGCCCATTGTGCACCTTTCTTCACCAATTGAAGTTATTTTTGATCCTACTCCTATAAAAACATAAAATAAATATAAATAACATAAAACTAGCATTGTTAGCCACCATATCAAGGTACGGGGTACTATAGTCTCCCCCACTTAAAATGAATTCGTCCTCGAATTCAAATCGGCATAGGGTGAACAATCAAAGTCTTAAAATTCTTTTACATCACTTATGTTGGCCATTCCTAACATAAGATCTTGGCTTATGCATCATATCAACTTCCAATCTTTATAGAAAACTCGACAATGTCATAATATATAATTATGTGTACTATTCTTGTTGGATCAAAACAATATCATTCTTCATTTTATGAAGGGAATTCAAATATGCTATTAACTTTGGTCACACCTCAATCAAATCATCCTTAAATCATCAATTATGCATGTTTACTTAACCATCTACGATTCCTCTATCTTGATCTTTTATCAAACCTTCCAACATTCAAGCATTTATTTCCCTCATTGACTATAAGTCTAAATCGTCAAGCAACCTTTATTTCGTTTTACATACTTTCATGCAAATTCCATTTACACATTTCACGATACATAAGGATCAAACATTCTTTATTCATTTCATATATATTCAATATCATGGATAATTCAAATCCGGTAACCATTAGTAGCCATATTCCCAAAAGCAAAACTCTTGTACTTTCATGATAGAGTGCTCACTAGATAAATTTTAACTTATACCATGAGGCATTTCAATAAATCATGACATTCACATACCTCCTTATGATCTTAACCAATCTCTTTAATCAATAACTCAACCTCTCAAGGTTAAAGTTACTCAAAATTTTTCTTTAAAGTTCTTTTCCAAGTCTCATCTTGATTACTAATCATTTCTATATTTCCAATGTCATAGCTAGTTTGTTCGTCATCAATCACATACAACATATCTAACTTGAAATTCCTCAAATTTATTCCAATTGCCAGATCTCATGGCCTCATTAGTTTTTCAATCTGAAGATGAAATTAAACATTTATCTTTCCTTAAGTTCACTTTAAAATCAAGGAATCATTTAGTAAGACCTTTCCAAAACTAACTTCTTTAGCCCTTTTTACCTTAGAAAATTAAATCCATAATCCTCCATTTTGAATCATGGGCTTTATACCAATCAAGGTAGATTTTACACTTTTAATTACATGAATTCAAATGCACACCTCCACGCATAAGCTATAAACTTTTCCCCAAATCTTCATATATCAAAACTATATATTAGAGCCATACCAAAATTGATATATCATTTTCCATTGCCCCTTAGGATATTAAATTCATGTCATACTTTTCTATTTATGTAGTTCATAATAACCTAACAATTTTCTAGCTTATGGTTAAGCTAGTTCATATGCCAAGCCTCTCAGGCTATATCAAAACACAAAGTTTGATCACGATATAATAGAATATGAGCTTATACCAAAAGTATAAATACTTACCTTTAAGCTAACAACATTATAATCAACTTATTCACTGCCAAAATCATTGACAAATTATCGTAGTCATTATCTAGTGCTATAACCACTGATAGGATATCATCATCAAATCAAATTATAACCAACTCTGTATGAGTTTTTTTTTTTGTACCAATATGCATTATATATATCCATACATATATATTTCCAAAAATTTTTTAACTTTGAGTAGTCTTAGGCATAACCAGTTCAATAAGCCATTTGTACTATTGAAATAACCATCAAATCAAGTTTGGACTCATCTCTTCTCATGTTTAATCAAATCATGCTTGCCATCATGTGATGATTACACAAAGCCAATTTCGATGTTTTATTTTTCATGCAAAAACCAACCGTTAATTGGCACCATCCCTGGACAACATGTGTTTTAAAGATCGATTTTTCTTAGCCCAAATTCATACTGTAGTATTCCAACTCCAGGTCATGTCTCATTACCAAATCTTTGCCCGTATATGAGTACTTGAATTCTCAAATCATCATCTCTTTTCTAAGTAGATCTCTACAATTCCCGTGGTGAATTTCTATTCCTTCACTAGTAGTAGTATCATTTAATCAAACCATATCACCCTCGTTCTCTAGACATTTGAAACACAATTCAACCTTTGCCTACCCTCATCAGAACTTTACATTGATAATTACTCAAAATAAATTAGAATTTGTGGGGGAAGCATATTTCACAATTTATGCCTTACATCTACAAGTATATCAATACCATAACCTCATCAAGTCTACCTAATAGCAAGATAATCATTGCCTTAAACCAACATTTCCAAGCATTCTTATATTTGCAACATATTTTTATACTCATGTGACATATCAGTCGCAAGTCCCAACTTGACTATATAGCCATTTGCTCTTTGAGCTTTAAGGTTTTCTCATTGTGAGAAATCTTTTGAATTTATCTCATCAGAATGCTCACAGAGTGGTTGTAAGTCCATAACTTACGGTTCAACGCCTAAAGTAGTGAACCTTATCTCATTGTTAGAGTTCTATCCTTATTTATCAATCGTAGTTCCCCTGTACATTTACCTTTACATTGTTAGGTTACTCACAAGCCACTCACGGCCATCCAAATTCGACCTCTTATAGCAAGTTAAGCTAGTATATTCCCTTATGCCTTTCAATACACTTCCAAAACACTTAAACACTTCCTTTAATAGGGTTCTATTGAGAACTTAAACAACCAAAGGCCTTCAAAGCCACTCATAACTTTAATAGTTCCATATATGCCCGATAACACTTTAGCTCATTGACCCCATTAGACGTTATTTTGAGATCTTCCAAGGTGTTCGTGTTCTTAATTCGGACCATACCATCTAGCTTAGTATATTTGCATTGGTTATCCTTAAACTTCTTATGCTCGTTATAACAATATTCATATTTCTCCCATCATTTGTCTCATTTTTTTTTCACATACCCTTTATATAAGGTAGTAAAGAAACTCATCAATTCATTTATGTAAATACTTTTCAAGCCTTAAACTCCAATTAACAAAACTTAACATCAATTCCAATGACCATAACTCCGCTTACAAATTCGTCCCCATGCCACTCACATCTTGTTCTTATTCTTGCTTCCTAAACATAAGGTGTTCCTAGCGCTATGACGCTAGGCAAGTCAGAACTGCAGCACTGCAGCCGTTGGGAATTCACTTTATCAAAACAATTCTCCTATCCTTAAGGCTACTACTTTAATCATTCTCAACCATATAGTTTCCCTTTGAGTCTATACATAATTAGCAAAACTAACTTTCTACCACAAATACGTAATCGGAACATTAATTTCAACATATCTACTTCACCTTTGGTGGTATGTCAATATCATCCTCTAGACACATTCCATTAGTAACTTTCATATACCTTTACCATAACATTTAGTACAACTTTAATTAAGCAATGATCTTCCTATTTACTCTTATATACACATATATCAAATTGTACATCTCCTAATGTTGAGATCGTGACCTACTCATCAATCCTTAACTAATTACATCTATAGGATAGACAATCCACTTAATTTTTGCACCTTGCCTTTGCAGTCATATAAATTAAAACTTCCTAAACTTAGGATGCAAAAGCCCCCTTTTTGAGCTTATCCAACAATACACATTTCCTAAGTCCCTTACCTTTGGAGAAGTCACATTTAAGGCTAATCATTTTCATCATAGTTTACATAATCCAAATATACTGTCAAGCTCGACTTTACAATATTTTTACTATGACATTCTTACATAAGAATGCATGTTTGCTTACTTGGGTACCTCGAAAATCGTTAAAAGACTGTAATGTACCAAATGGTACAATTAAGTTGAATTAAGCCTCAAACTAGACCAAATAGAGATTTTAAGATGAAATTGAGAATTTTAAAACCCCAAAATGACTTAAAATGGTGATTTGGAGTCAAATTATAATTTTCATGACTTAGGGGTAAAATGGTCATTTTGCCACCAGAGGTTAAAATTGGAATGTTGGAAAAAGTTTTTGATCAAAATTGACTATTTAGAACATAATTTGAGTTTGAGAAGTGATAAATTTTAATTTCGACATTTTTTCGAGCATAGGGGTAAAATAGTCATTTTGCCACCCTAAGGGCAAAATTGTAATTTTACACCACCCAACACTCGTCCAGCACATGGATTTTACCCAATATTATCATGGATAATTGAGGAAATTTAAGTGGTGGAGAGAGATTGCTTAATGGCTAAGTATGACACATGGATTAATGGAATGGTGACATGTGTCAAAATCTCATCCATTTATTATTTTCCTTATAAATTAGCACAAAATCAGCCTATTTCTCTTCATATGGCCAGCCAAAGCAAGAACAAGAACCCTAGGGTGAAAATTCAAGAGAAAATTGGTGGATTTCAAGTAATCAAGCAATCAAAGGTAAAATTTCTTGATTTTGACTTGTGATCTACCTTTCCCATGCATTATTTTGCATTTTCCATGGTTGAATCACAAGATATCATGAAGGATAGTGTGATGATCAAACCCTAGGAGAGAGCTTTGATGCTTGATTTAGTTAGATTTCAATGTATTTTAGTGTTTTTAGTTGATTGGTGATGTGTAGCATGAAAATCAAGCAAGAAAAATTCATGTTCTCCCATCACCCATCATTGGCCAAATTCTCCATGTGGAATATTGAGGATGATTTTGATTTTATTTCAAGTGATTTGGTTAGGAATTAGTGATTTATGGTGTGAAAGTCAAGTAGGAAAAATTATAGTGTTGATGCACCCACCATGGCCAAATTTTCCAAGAGAAAATGTGAGAATGATTTTACCATATTTCAAGTTATTTAATTTGTGTTTGATGATTTGGAGTATTGGGAGAAAAATGAAATTATTTGGAGTTGAATTGGATGTATTGGCCAATTAATAGAGTGATAGATCGAATTAGGCCAATACCGTTTAATTTAAGTACACAATTGAATTTGTGTAGAACATCGTGTTTAGACAATAATCCGAACAATTCGCATCCCATTTCATACATTAGTATAAAGCCTGAATTGGTTTTATAACAATTTAGCACAATGTAGTAAATGGCTTATTGTGCATTACGTTTAGGTGGTGAGCATTCAGGCAAAAGTAAAGAGATAGTACCCGAGGATCAAGAATCGGAGTACTTGGAATTCGACTCCCGAAATAGCGAGTAACCTTACTATCATCTTAATTATCTAAAGTGGTTTTTATCTGATTTTGTGATTTTATGAAAAATGAGATAAATGGTAAATCTTTATGTTTTAAAAGCAAAATGTGATTCAATGAAATCATTTTATAAAATTATCTTGAAATTGAATGATGGTTTTGGAAAATGGAGTAATTGGAGACTAATTGTTGTGTTATAAATTATAGTTTGAATTGAATGGCTTATGATAATATTGGCATGAATGGTTGGATTTGGTAAATGTGCCGAAAAAGTATGAATTGTTGATTTGCCATGAAAGGTCGTAAAATAAAATAAAATAATTGCCCTGTCATGCTATTGCAAATTTTATTGTATGGTGGGTTTAACTTGCTACAGTGGGCGGGTTTTCTGTGGACCAGCCTATTAGAGGGGTACGGAATCCCGTTATATTTTACCTCAGTTGGAGAGGTGAGTAGGGTAACTCCCAAGGTATAACTTTAGAGTTTCACTTCACGCAAAACCACCACGTAAGGGTGAACTCGGCCAACGCCAAGGAACGACTATGTTTTCAAAATAAAAACATAATTTATGCGTACATAACTTTTTAACAGCCTTGGCGGACTCGGTTGGGATAGCCTTCGATCAAGGTATCCCTGATAACTGGGTATGAAAATGATTTTGGTACAAGCCAAAGCTTTTAAGAAATTCATAAGCCATGTTGATTACTCGATTTATATGAATTGATTTTATTTGGTTGAAACAAGTTGAAAGGTGATGAATTACAGTATGTTAAACTATTTTATTTGTCTCCATTTACTCAGCTTTAGATATTTTAGATGCTATTTGTTTACTCACTAGGATTATATAATCTCATCACCCTCCTTTTCACCCATTTCAGGCTTAGAATAGGCTGTAGATAGCTGATTTCATTGAGGCTACTATTGGATTTGCATGCTCAAAACTGTAGGTTCACAGTCTTCCTTACTTTTAGTTATTCAGGGACGCACTAGTTATTGTAAATTAAATTAAATACTTTAGCTTACTGTATTACAGTATATATGAATTTATTTTGCTTTTACATTGCTACAAAAAAATTATTTACGTATAACTCTAAAAATATTGTTTTATAAGAAAATAAAATATTTTATTGAATATTTTTTTTATTTTATTTTTTTATTATATCCAAATAATCATAATTTCATTTTAAATGAAGATTTTAGATGTTTAAAATTATTTTTGATTATGAATTATGTGTTTTGTACTCGCATACTACATTTTTAGCAGATTTCGAGATTTTTGAGGAAAAATGACCAAAATGCCCCTGTGAGAAAAACATTGTTTTTCTATTGTTTTGATTTAGAAATAGTTTATAATCTCTCAAAACATAATTTTAGTGACTAATACTCACAGGGGAAGCGAGAAAAACTGATGTTAAGCCTTGCGAGATTTCAATTAACATTTCGTGTAATGAATGTCTATCGGGACGTCGCGGCGGTTGTCACGGGCTCGATGGGAGTTTCGGGTCGTGACATAGACTCTTATATTGATCTTTAAAGCAATTTGTGTATCAAGCTCAAATATAGGACTCCGAATGGTATTTAGACTAAAATCAACATTTCTAAGTCATTTAACTTCAAGCTACTAAATCCACAACTAACCCTTTAATCCTTTGACTTCACGCTAAGCATAGCAAAATTCACACTCATCCTTAGAGTAGAGTTGTTTACTAGCCTTTTACTTCATGACCACATATCAATAACAACAATCAAAGATTTTCACCCTTGAGTTAATTCATGTACTTATAACCATACACCACAATAGTTCAAATCAAACCTTGGAATCTCGCAATTACTTAATTAAAATCAAACCCAGCTTTTTCTAAACTACTATACACATATTCAACACAAATCCGCATATAAAATATTTTGGAAGTTCAACATCATTCATATATGGGTAGGGCAAGCTTAATTAACACAGTACACTTACCTCCATGCACGTGAGTATCAGTTTATACCTCCCTTAATACTTAGATTTATAAACCTCAAGTGAATCTCAACAATCACTATTTATTCCAGTCAAAATATGCATCTTATTACCATTATCACACGTGCCCCTTTATATTGACCTTAAATACAATCCATAGTCATCTAATTTTTCTTCCCATTAACAACCATGGGTTCAAATCATAACTCCACCAAATGAATAAATTATTATGGATTGAACAGTCGAGCTCCACCCTCCTCTATCCCTAATCGGAGGGATATATCATTACTTTGACCTTGTGTTAGAAGCATTTGCTTTAAGATCTCTCCAACATTGGCTTGTGTCCCGGGTGGCATCTTAAACTCGGACAACAGCATCACTTATGACCTTTATGTAAAGTTAGTGAAAAAGAGTAGGTTACTAAGAATAGGAGTTCATATAGCTTCTTGTATATGACTTGTGTTGTTGTCACAAGCCATAAACAAGACTTTACATTAACTCCGACAACTCCACTGACTGACACGAGAATCCCTAGGACTCGAGTAAACCTAGAGCTCTGATACCAACTTTGTCACAGCCCAATTTTCGGGCCATGACCGACGCAACGACCCAATAGGCATAGCCCACTAGGCCTTAGCAAGCCTTCTTGTATGAACCTGTACATTAGTCCATGTATCATCCATACTTCCTTTTTAAGATCTATAAATCATAATGTTCAAATAATAACTTTATTGAAATCAATTCATAAAATCCAAGTATATACTCATAATGGTATTCATTAATCGGAATATACATAAATAGTTTTCCAAACGATTCTTAGCAAGTTACATCCAGTTTACATGTACACATTCAAAGACTCTGACTGTTCGTGGAATGACTCTAGGCGTGGGTGCTAACACTTAGTATCATGACAAACCTACCAAGCAATGGATAGGGAGGAGTACCTTGTCCTAAGATCCAATCACCTTTAACTTAGGAAACCTAAAACATAAATTTTAAAAACGTGAGTACAAACTCAGTGAGTGAACATAGGAAGGGAACAAGCAGTGACAAGGAATGGTTTAGAAAACATGATGCACTTATTTAAAAACAATGCCATTTAGTTTAGTTCTTATTAAAATCCCTCCATTAAACCCTTGGTTGTAAAATCATTTAATGATGAAGGAACTGTATTCAGCATGAAATTGGAAAGAAGGGAAATTTCTAGCAATTATCCAAGTAAGGTAGTATAAACAGAATGTTTCTCGTTGCAATAAAATCAATTTGCAAATAATGGCAAAGTTTCAAGATTCATCATGTGCATCCCACCACATCGTGCACATAGCTGGACATCCCATCTCACCCAGCTCATGTGCATCCCACCACATCGTGCACATAGCCAGACAGTATTACCATCCATCTCCCTCACCATCGTCATCATCGGCAAGTGCACACTCACCCCGCACATGCACGGTTGCATTTGTCACACAATGGTACCATTTATGACATATATTACATATATATATCAACATCATACTAAAATATATGGATTCATCCTTTTACACATTTCACATTTCCACAACGTCACACATTTTATCAAGGGCTTGTTCCCAGGCAATTTTACAGCAAAAACTGATAAAATTTCCAAATGAATCATTGAAACACGTAAACATTTCCCCAAAATATTTTGAAATGCAAGTTTACTCACCAGTATTTGTTGAACCTTTAATAGACTCTAACCTCCCTAATGGTCCAAATGAGGCTGAGGGGCCTTGTTGGAACCTATCATGCACAAAAACATCACAGCCAATCCAATTTACAATAATATCACTCCAAAAGTTGGTTCCCAAATCAAGCTTCAATAGCCTTTCCTATCTATCTTCCAATTACCATTCGATTGGCTATTTCGTTTCTCTACTTTAGTAACACTAGAAATAGATAAACAATTTCAGCAAATAACACAACTCATCATTCTAATTACTAGCCATCATCAACAACTTAAAACCAGTCCTAAGTCATCACTCACCTTGGTGATTGTAATGAAATTTCTTCCCAAGAGTCCTCAAGCTAACATGAAACCTCCCTTTCTCTCTCTACAAAGTTCAGCTGGTGAGAGAAAGTATTAAAGAAAGACTTTTAAGGATTTGTTTAAGGTGAAGGAGTAAAAGAGAATGAAAAACCCTACAACAGGGTGTGTAAAGCATGAAAATTAAGGTTAGTTTGAGAGAGTGATGGAAGCTTGAGGGAAGCTTTCATGGGAGAGGAGAGAAACGTGAGATGGGAGGAGGAAGAAGAAGTTGCTGGAGAAATGTAGAAGCTGCTGGAAAAGATGAGATCTTTATAGTTAAAGCTAATCTAATTTCTCATCCAATTACAATAATGCTCTTAACAAGGCCACTTGTCTTCCTCCTTTTCTTGTGTAATCTTTTTTACTCTTTTTGACATTGGGAAAAGGTCCAAAATCCTCTGAAAGAGGTCCCTTAAATAGCCCCCAAAAGCCCTAGCTTCAAAAATCCCATAAACTTGTTATTTGTGGAAATTACGGTGAGGGCCGCAACTCTCAATTTCCAGCACCGCGACACTCAGATGTTTTGCTAAATTTTGTTCCTCTAGTGCAATACTTTCAATTCAATAAAGATTTTGACCACTTTCTTGCCAAAACTGGGCAAAGTGGTCAAATCAAAGTTGTAGCCATGCCTCTTAGCTTTCTAATAGTTTAAAAATCATGTCATTTGGACTTGTGTAGTGGGAGATATACTTGAAAAACTAAAACATATGCAAATAGAGCAACAGTCTATTATGCACCTTTCTTCACCAATTGAAATTATTTTTGATCCTACTCCTATAAAAACATCAAATAAATATAAATAACAGAAAACTAGCATTGTTAGCCACCATATCAAGGTACGGGGTACTACAGCTACCTTGCCAACTAATTTCATAATCATAATGGCACTTTTCAAAGCAATCCCGTGAACACCACAAGGAGCAAAAACCCTAGCCAATCAAGTGCTTGGCCTCCAACAGTAGTACACATTATTGCACACGAACCTTCAACAAAGGAGGAGTTTTTAACTATACTTTATGCTAGCAAAGAGGACAACAATTGTCCTTATCTTCTTTTTCACAATCTTAGCCAAATCTCTCTTGAAAATTGCTTCAAAAGCAATTTTCTCTTTCACACAAAAGGAGTGGCGATAAAGAGATAAGCATTTTTTCTTTTTCTAACAAAAACTAGGTTTTCTTTAATTGTGAAAAACTCTAGTATTGAAAATAGTTAAAAGGTGACTTATATAGTTAGGTTAAAATAACTTCAATTTTGTAATTAAGCCTTCAATATTATAACACATTATAATATTAGGCCTATTACTTAATTAAACACTTTTAATTAAGTTCTTGAGAATTAAAATCAAAATTAATTTCCTTTATATTTTACAATCAAGGCCTTATAATTATAACTATTTATAATTATGCCTAAAACTTAATTAAAGGCTTTTAATTAAGTTTATAAAAGTTAATTACCTAGCATGTGATTTAAATCTAACTTAAATCATACTCTCCCAATTTAATTCAAATGCAATCGTTGTGTTTGACCCATTAGGTTCCTAATATGTTAGCAATCAAATTGATTAATGACTTAATTGATTAATATAAATTTCAATCAATTAATTTATAATCAATTCCATAGACCAAGATTGGCATCTAGCAATGCATCATGGCCACCCAATTGTTAAGAGAGTCAAAGGGTTCTTTGACAACTTTCAATGTACAGTCTATCAGTGTAATTCATTCTCTCATCATATATCCTAGAGATGATAAGAGCTTGGTACAGTGTTTACTCTTATTAACCTTCATCTTTGTTCATGCAGTTATAGTGTTACTTTGTAGAAACTTATGAAACCTTTTCATAATCTCCATGTCGTTTTGGCCATGGACTTTAATAAGCTAATGTTAACCAAGAACTGATAGGATATTTCCTCTAAAACACTTGACGTGATGATTCCTATCTTGATCACTCATTTGCCTTCACATGCTTCATACTATACCCAAAGCATCCTATTTTGACATCCTTGGTTAGGCACCCGTAAGGATGAAATTAAAGCACTAAGACAACCTGGTGTCTTAAGTCTAGGGAGTATTTACATGACTGACACATGAAAAGTGTTGCACAAACACTAGAGTGTACTACCAGATGCACTTCTTATGGCGGGTCATGTTCAATGAACTTGCTCTCCTTGGCAAGCACTTATATTCTAGTTCCAAGTATCTCTATACTTAAATCTATGAGATCGATTGCTTACTTCCAAAGTAAGGAACATAGAATATACTAGTCTCTGAGCATCATTGATGTTCAGTCTCAATGATACATTGGCTAGGAACATTTTGAGATTATGCATTGATGTATAAGGATCTCATAACTACAACCTATTACAACTACCTTGCAAGGCATATTAATCTCATGGACTTCATCCAATTAGACTTATAACTCATTATAATTGATGTCTTATTGATGAAAGAAAATCTCTAATCATTCAACATGAATGATATTGTTACATGACTGAAATCAAGCCATAACCAATCCCAATTGACTGTATGGCTCATCCCAACATCAAAAGTTGGGAAACAAGCCCTTTACTTTATTTTAATCTTCAAGATCCATTGTGAAATGAAATTCTTGTTACAAAGACCATGGAATGGTTGTTCATTAGTCTATACTCAATTTTGAAGTGTAAAAAGGATGCATAGAATGTGTTTACCATATGAGTATAATAGGCATGTCTTATTAAGCATTAGCGTATGCATGACACTAATAATGGAACCTCTTGGTTGATTTTGATATATATTGTTTAAATTGAGGGAGGGGGGATTTGAACCCTACTCTTTAGGCAAGGGGATCATGCATCAACTAATGAGCCAAATGCTTGGGTGCAACCCTTTGGTTTATTGGTTACACTTTTATAGTAAAACTATCTTAGGTTTAGGTCTTGTAGTTACGACATAGGCATAACCTCATTGCACTAAGACTAAAGCTCTAGCCAAAGAGAAGGTTATTGAGAGTGGGGAGGTCACACTGCATTTATCGTAGACAATATATTCCTACCCATTCTTAGGGAGGTCTCACTATGTATTAAGGTAGACAATACATTCCTACCAATTCATGGGTAAGTCCCATTATATATTAAGGCATTCGATACATTCCTACAAATTAGTAGGGAGGTCCCACTATAAATTAAGTTAATACATTGTTGTTTAATTTTTCTACCAATGCAAGTTTATGTATCGAACAAATAATATAATGATGAGTAAAGTCTCAATCCCATAAAGAATTGAATTAATTCTTAATGTCAATTACTAAAATTAGCACACCCTAATTTTATCCAAACAATAAAATTAAATTATTAAAAGGCAAAATTAAATCTGACAAACTTAAAACTAGAACTAAATTAATCAGCAAAATTACTTTATTAAACTCAATTAACTACCAAACCTAAGATTATGAAATCCCTCAATACTTCATCTGAATATTATCTCTTTCTCTCAACTTAGTTTAATAGATTAACTCGTTAACCTAGAGTCCAAAGTTATTTACAAGTCTCTGTCGAGGTTCTCATAAAAATATTTTTCCCAATTAACTTACTATATGTCTATGCAAATTAAATTGAAGATTCATTAAGTTCGTGCTCTAATCTTGGCTATGTATGGCTTATTTATATATGTCTACCCTATACGTCAATCAAACTACCTAATCAACTAAGTGCATTTGATCATATGCTATTCTATTCAAGGTTTACCTAAATCTCCTTCGATAAGGTTTAACCTAGGTTTCTAGATCAATCTAATTGGTGATATGGCAATGAGAAGCATTAAGAGCATAATAGAATAAACAACTTAAAAACCATCAAATATAAGCAAAATAGAGATAAATAATTCAGAATACATATTGAGTTCAATCATAATCTTAGATAACTAAATTAGTTCCCCATAATGTCACAAATCATCATCAATTAAAGTTTAAGCATTGAAACCAAACCAAGAAAATAAAGAATAACAAAAAGAATAAAGAAACTCCAAGAGATGAAATCTTAATCTCTAAATCTTCTTGAATCCTTCAAATTCTTCTCTACTCCAATGACACTTTTCTTCAATATTTTTGTGGCTAAATCTCATCTCTAAATCTAGTGTTTTGTGTCTCCAAAAGTTCTCCAAAAGGTTGTATAAATAGGGTGTGAGTTTGCTTCAAGAAAAAAGTATGTTCTAACAAGGATTTCTTCACCGTACTAGGTAAGTCGTGGCCTACCTTCACCAAGGCTGTGGCCTCGACCATTTAAATAGCAAAAAAAATGTGATTTTTAGCTTGGTGCGTTGTGACTTCACTTGAACTACCATAGTGCTTCAACTTTGACAAGGTGTTTGACCACCTTCTAGGCTAAATTGAGTAAAGTGGTAAACATGAAAGTTAGCTTTTTCTCTTATCTTTCAAATGGTCCAAGAATCACCTTATTTTGGAGTTATGACACAAAGTCTTATGGTCGAAATACTGAGACATATGTAGTGAAGGTCTGCATCTCATGAACACTTAACTTGAGAACTTTTTCCCCTTTTAATTGCACATCTACAAAATTAGCAAATTAATCAATAATACCATATCTTAGACACATTAACACCAATTTAAGCACAAAATTAACTAAGATTAGATTGACTTACCTAATTTAACTAACTAAAAATAATTAAATAAAACCTAATTAATTATCATGCATTATTACAAGAACTAAGCTAAATTTTTATCAAAATTAAGTCGAAATAACTCTATATCATAGAGTTATCACACCCCCAAACTTAAAATTTTGCTAGTCCTCAAGCAAAACATAGAAAATAAACTAACTTACAAAAAACAATTTAAATGATAAAATCAAAATAAATAAATCAACTATTAAAGATAAAGTGAACCAACTCAATGATCTCCCATAAGTTTCTCAAAAGTATGTCCATTAGTCTCTAACTTAAGGAAAAGTAAAGGCATCAATCAAATTCATGCTTTAATTCCAATGCAAGCACATTCTCAAATGGATTTCTATGTGTGTGTGAAATCTGTTACTAAGAATATCATGACATCTGGATGAGTTTATGCTGGCACAAAATTCAAATTAGTGCAAGAACTCCATAAGTTTGCCTTTCATCTCTCTCTAGTAATGTAGACTAACACTAAGTTAGGGATCAATAGGTTTTTATTAAGCTTGTAATGTATGGCTATGGTCAATATAGGATAAAGGATAATAATATGGCTCAAATCACCCTAAGCACATAATTATTCTAGGACATGTATACAGAGTTCTATTTTCCTTCTCCTTATTCTCCTTTTCTTCCACATTTGAACTTTTCTTTTGTCCAACAATTTATTCTACTTTTTCTTTGCTTTCTCTTTTTTCCCTTTTTTTCACAATTTCACAAATTTATACACCTAAACTTATTTTCTTTGTATTGTAATTAATAGGGTGATTTTTAATATTTTGAACCTTTTTTCACATCAACATCACCTTTGTACCATATGCATTTAGCTCAATATATATTTCCTAAAACAATATACATGCTTAGAAGTAAAGGTTGCAAAATTGGAATTTTATTTTAAGGCTAAGCTTATTACTATGTGGTTAAACAAAGGAAAGGGAAATTAGGCACAAAAAGGTACACTAAGGATAAAAATATATCAAGGTTAGCTTTAAGGCTTAAACAATCCAAAGATAGCCTAAATCATCCCTTTAACTAAGTATTGCCTAAGATTTTTCCGAGAGAGAGAATCAAGCAAATTCTAGAATTTATGATGTATTCTAACATTCACATCAATATAAACCTTCTCTAGATATTAACAATAATTCAAAGCAAAAGATGTAATGTGCAAAATTGTGAAAATTACATACTGACAATGATACTAAAGAAAAGAATTTAGCATGAACCCAAATAAAGACCTTATTCACCAAAAGCTAAAAATTCAAGACAACTAATTATCATCATTAGATAAGGAAATCATCAAAAATTTTGGCATATCTCTACTCTAGATTCCTAAAAATTCAAGAAAGCATAAAAATTAAATCTAAAACTTTCACAAAATATTTACCACCAGAAAAATAAATTCACCCCCCAAACTTAAACTAAACATTGTCCTGAATGTTAGAAAGAATAAAGGAAAGGTAAAAGAATACTCCTCTGGTAGTTGGATGAATTTGGAAAAGCTCTAATTCTCTTCTTCCTTATCGTCATCTTCCTCATTGTCACTTGTAAGAGGATTTTTTTACTAAAAATAAATAAATAAATAAATAGAGATTAATGTAGAAATAAAAATAAAATAAACAGAAAAAATAAAAGTTTCGAAAGCTTAAGTTGCCTCGCAAAAAGCATTTCTTTATAGTCATTAGCTTGACTATGGCACCCACTTTTGGACTACTTTATAAGGGTCGAGACTTTCATTATTGACCTTGATTACTTCTATAAGCCCACTATAAATCTCAACAACATCATAAGGATGAATCTTGACCACTTTGAAGTTTTCTACCAATATGGTTTAAGATTCCATGGCAAAAGATAGAGTTATGAATCAAAAAATACTATTTATTGTGCAACCACAAAATCAAGATGACTGGAAAGTGGTGGTGGTTTTGTCTCAAGAGTTGGCACTTGCTTCGTTGAAGGTGGAAGAATAGGCTTACCTTTACCCTCATTAACTAAATCCACTAAATAGCAACTATCTGTATAGGGATACTTATTTGCATTGAATAAATTAAACACTACTTCCTCTTCTTTAACTTTGAAAGTTATTTTTCCATTCTTCATATCAATAATTGCTCCAACTGTAGCTAAGAATGGTCTTCCCAAAATAAGAATAATTTCAACATCATCTATAATCTCAAGCATAATGAAGTCCACGAAAACATACAACTTCCCAACTTTAACAAAGACATCCTCTATAATCCTGACAGGGTATTTGATCGTTTTATCTGCTAATTGAAAAGAAACTGTAGTAGGTTGTATCTCATTATGTCTAAGTTTCTGTAAGACCTCGACCATTATAGGCCCGTAACTAGGTGTAGATGTGATAACCCAGACCAGGGGTAATTTCGTCATTTCCTTAGTGAGACCCTAGAAGTATGCTTTCAAACTATATTAATGCCTAAGTAGGTCTAAGGCATAAATGAATGATGAAAATAAGGATAAATGACGAAGGAAATAAAAATAATAATGATTTCTAAGGTAAGGGTAAAATGGTCATTTTTCATCTTGAGTCAATTTTTAAGTTTTCGTTAACCCGAGTACTTTTAGACTATTATGGACCTTATCCCAATGTCAAAAGAGTAAAAAGATAGCACAAAGGATTGGAGGAGAACAAGCTAACTTGCTAAGGGTATTTTCATAATTTAAGTGGAGTTAGATAAGCTAGAGCTATAAATATCATCTTCCAATAGCTTCTTCTCACGTTTCCAGCAGCTTCTTCTTCTTCTTCTTCTTCCTTCTTCCCTCTCACGTTTCTTCATCCTCCATGGGAGTTCTCTTAAAGTTTCCCTAACTCTCTCAAGCTAGCTCCACTTTTCATGTTTTTGTGTACCCTTTCATAGAACCTTTGTGCTCTTTCACTCTCTCACTTTAAAACCCTTGACCTTCCATATTTTCTCTCACTAGCTAGGTGTTTTAAAGAGAGAAAGAGAGAGTTTCTATAATAACTTGAAAATTATTGGAAAAAATTTCAAATTTACAAAGCTACCAAGGTGAGCAGTGAATTAAAATTTATTTTTTGTTGTTGATAATGTCTAGTAATTTGATTTGTGAGTGTTATAGTTGAGATTGTTTAATCATTTTTAGTGTGACCAGAGTAGTGCAAATAATAGCCATTTAATGGTAGTTGGAAGCTAATAGGAATGACTAGTAGAACTCAATTTAGAAAATAGCTTTGGAATAATATTAATGCCAAGTTAGGTTGATGGTGATGATGCTAATGTGATGATAGGTGTGAGACCTTGACCTTTATAGGCTCATAGTTGGTAATAGACGCGATATCCCTAATCAGGGGTAATTTCGTCATTTTCTTAGTTAGCCCATAAAAGTAAGTTTTAAACAATATTAAGGCCTAAGTAGGCCTAAGGAATAAATGAATGATGAAAATATGGGTAAAATGACAAGGAAATAAAAATTTTATGATTTTCAAGGTAGGGGCAAAATGGTCATTTTTCACCTCGAGTTAGAATTTTTAAGTTTTCTTGAAACCGAGCATTTCTATACCATTATGCACCTTGTCCCAGTGTCAAAATAGTAAAAGATTTCATAAAATATTAGAGGAGAATAAGCTAATTTGTGGAAGGGCATTTTGGTAATTTGAGTGGAGTGGATAAGCTTGGGCTATAGCTATCTCTTTCTTCTAGCAGCTTCCACATTCTCCAGCAGCTTTTCTTCTTCTTCTTCTTCTTCTTCTTCTCTTTCACGTTGCTTCCCAACCTCCATGAAAACTTGATATAAAGCTCCATAACCTCCCTTAAAATAGCTCCATTTTTCATGCTTTTGGTGCAGCCTTTCATAAACCCTTGTGCTCTTCCATTCTCTCACTTTAAAACCCTTGAAAAAATCTTGTTTCCATACTCTCTCTCACTAGTTAGGTGTTTTAGAGAGAGAGAAAGAGGAAGCTTTATAATAGTTTGGAGAATTGTTGGAAAGAATTTCAAAGCTACAAATCTATTAAGGTGAGTAGTAAATTAGAGTTGAAATTTTAGTGTTGAGATTAACTAGAGATTTGACTTGTGAATACTTTGTAGTTGAGATTGTTAATTCACTTTGGAGTGATAGGATAGTGAAAATGGATAGCCATTTAATGGCAAATGGAAGCTATCTAAAAAAAGGCTTTTAGAATTTATACGTATGTGAATTGACATAGTGGTGATGCTAATGTAATGGTAGGTTCCAATGAAGCTCTATTGCCCCATTTGGACCATTAGGAAAGTTAGAGTCGATTAAAGGCCCAACAACATACCGATGAGTGAACTTGCATTTCAAAATAGTTTTGGGAATGTAAATGACTTATTCAATCTTTCTTAAAAACGAGTGCCTTAGGAACAAGCCTTTGATAAATTGTCTCTTTGTGTGACATGTGGCTGTTATGGATTGTTGTATTACTACATTATGTTGCTATATATATATATGAAAAATGTTGTGTAATGATATTGACCCAGCTATGTGCGAGTAGAAGTGTGCATAAGCTGATGTTGACCCGACTATGTGCGAGTGGGAGTGTGCATAAGCCGATGCTGACCAGGCTATGTGCGAGTGGGAATGCGCATAAGCCGATGCATATGAGCTGATGATGATGGGAGGGTGTGTATGATGATTGATATATATATATATATATATATATATATATATATATTTACATATATGGTATATGGTTGTAATGAAATGCATATGAATTTGGCATGTTGAACTTTGGAAACCTTTATGTGTTTTATGTTGATTTTGTCACTTCAGCAAGATGGCTTTTTCTTGAAAGGAAAGAAACTTATTCTCACTGCTCTGTTTCTCGCTGCAGCAGGAAACTCTCGGGTTGGAGAGATAAGGCTGGTCGAAAATCTCGCTACAGCAAGAATGTTACTGTAGCTTCTCGCTGCAGCGAGATTCATTCTTGCTGCAGCGAGAAACTTTTTGTTTTGTGACCAAAAATTTCGCTGCAGGGAAAAACTTTCTGTTTTGCTCCTCATTTGGTTTGGTTGCTACCCTATTTTCCATTTCTTTAGTACCATAGTTGAGCATGGACTTTCAACATTAAGGAATAAATGAATTTAGTTTAAAATGAGGAGGCTTGGTGAGAAACCCTCGGTTGGTTGATAATTTAAGTCAAGTGTCGCTGCAACAAAAATTCATTCTCGCTACAGCGTGACTTTTCGCTGTAGCGAGGACCCATCGTTTATTTGACCTGATTTGCATGAATGCTATTAAGTTTTCACTCTCCAAATCCTTTGTTGAGCATGGACCCTTTTCATAAAGTGATTTACTCATGTGGGGCTTACATGAGGGGTTTTGATAAGAACTAAAACAAATTGCATTGTTTTGAAAAATGAATGCATTATGATTTCGTTAAACATTCCTTAATGTTTGCTTGTTCCATTTCTTGTTCACTCACTAGGTTTATACTTACCGTTTTCAACTTCATGTTTTCAGATCATGAGGCAACCGGTAACTAGGTCGAAGTGTCTTCATTTATTCAACCCTTGGTAGGTGTCTCGGCATTCAGTAGCTATACATTCGTCCTAGTCTTTCCATTAGAAGTCGAGTACTCTTTTGTTGTGTATATACAAACCGATGTAAATTATTAAATTATGTTTAGATAATATATGTACTCTTTGATTGGTATGCCACTATGAGATGGCAATGTTTAGTATTATTTTGATTCAAAGTTATAAAATGTGACTTAGTAACTTTTAATGGAATGGTGAAATGGTTATATTAATAGGCTTGCTTGGGCTTAGTGGACTACGTCCATTGGGCCCATGCACCGGTCATGGCCCTAAATTTGGGTCATGACAATAGGTTCCAACGAAGCCCCACTACTCCATTTGGACCATTAGAAGAAGTTGGAGTTGAGTAAAGATTTAACGAATACCGGTGAGTGAACTTGCGTTTTAAAATTTTTTAGGAATGTGAATGTATTTGCACAAAACATTTGAATGATTTTATCCAACTTTTCCTTAAACATCTACCAAGGGAACAAGCCTTTGGTGAATGTTTCTATCTTGTGAAAGTGTGCCATATAATGGTTCATGTGTTATTACAATTTGTTGATATGTATAATATGCATTGGATATTCTTTTTTTTTTATGTGATAATGATGACCCAGCTATGTGAGTGGGGGAGTGCACATGAGCTAATGATGACCCAGCTATGTGCGGTGTAGAGTGCACATGAGCTGATGATGACCCAGCTATGTGTGAGTGAGGAGTGCACATGAGCTGATAATGGTGGGATGGTATACATGATGATGTGTATATATATATATATATATATATAGATAAATATGTGTGTTATAGAAAGTTCATGAGTATGGTATATGGTTGTAATACATGTGACTCTTGCATGTTAAACCTTGGAAATTTCTAAGCATGTTCAAGTTGATTTTGTCTTTGTAGCTAAACGGCTTTTCCTTGAGAGAATGAAAATTTGTTGTTGGTGTCCTGTTTCTTGCTACAGCGAGATTCATTCTCACTACAGGGAAAAACTCTCAAGTTTGGAGGGTTATACTGGCCTAGTTCTCGTTGCAGCAGGGAAGTTGCTGATGCTTCTTGTTGCAGCGAGAAACATTCTGTTTTACCGCCCAAATCTTACTATAGTGAGAAACTTTCTGTCCAACATGCTACCTTGTTGGTTTTTGCCACATTTTCCATTTCTTTCACATCATGGTTGAGCATGGACTTCCAACATCAAGGAATTAATTAATTAATTAAGTTTGAAATGAGGGGGGTTTTGGTGAGAAACACTTAGCCAATTTAGAAACCCTCGGCTAGTTGACAATTTGAGCCAAATTGCTTTGGCAAGAATGCCTTTCCGCTGTAGCGAGGACCCATCATTTTACTTGACTTGACTTGCTTGAATACTATTAAAGTTTTCACTCTTCAAATCCTTTGTTGTGCATGGAACTGTTTGTCAAGTGATTAACTCATTAAGGGTTTAATGAGGGGATTTAATAAAAACTAAACTAAATTGCATTGTTTTTTAAAATAAATGCATCATGATTTCTTTAAATTTTCCTTATTGTTTGCTTGTTCACTTCCTTTGTTCACTCACTGGGTTTATACTCACCATTTTCAACTTCATGTTTTCAGATCAGGAGGCAGCCGGTAACTAGGTCGAGGTATCCTAGTAGATTCATTTCCTTGGTAGGTATCTCGGCATTCAATAGCTGAACTTTCACCGAGTCTCTCCGCTGGAAGTCGAGTATCCTTTTTTGTTGTGTATAGACAAACCTAATGTAAATTATTAAGATATATGTTTTAGACAATGTATGTATATTTGATCGAAAATGCCACTACGAAATGGCAATGGTCATCATTATTTTGAATTGAAATTATGAAATGTGACTTTAATAACTTATGATGGAATGATGGAAAGGTTATATAAATAGGCTTGCTTGGGCTTAGTGTGCTACGTCCATTAGGCCCATGTGCCGGTCATGGCTAGGAATTTGGGTCGTGATAGTTTCCTAGCAATAGACAAAGGCATTATTGAAACACTTATACCTAAATCATACAAAGCTTTAGAAATTTTAAAATTGTCAATAGTGCAAGAAATAGAAAAACTCCCTAGATCCTTAAGCTTTGGTGGAGGCTTATTCTAAATTATAGCACTACACTCCTTAGTAAATGAAACTATCTCAAAATCTTCCAATTTTTTTTAGTCAAGATGTCTTTCAAAAATTTAACATAACTTGGCATTTGTTCTAGAGCTTCAGCAAAAGGAATATTAATATGCAACTTTTTAAACACATCAATAAATTTCTTGAATTGTTTGTCAAGTCTTTCTTTTTGAAAACATTGAGCAAAGGTCGTGGAGGTGTGGGAGTAGTTTTTAATTATGATTTTCTTCTTTTGAATTTTCAACCAAATTTTCAACCATAATTTCTTTTTTAGCAGCTTTTTCAATTTCTTTTTCATTAGATTGAATTGAAATTTCAGAATTCAAAATTCTTACCACTTACCTCTTCTCTACTATGAAGATTGATTGCCATACAATGTTCCTTACTTTCTCTTCTTGGGTTGGGCTCAGTGTCATTAGGTAAGGTTCTTTGGGTTCTGTTATTGAGAGCACTAGCAAGTTGGTCCACTTGTATCTCGAGATTTCTAATTGATGTTGCTTGACTTTGAATGATGGCATCAATCTTAGCTATGAAGGTATCATTCTTTGTCATGAAGGCATCAGTCTTTGTCATGAATTGCACAAACATATCCTCCATGATTCCTCCAACTAGGATTATAGTTGTTGGAATATGGATTATTTTGTTATTTATTTCCAACAAATTGTATTAATTCAGGATTAACTGGACAATGATTACTAAAATGCCTATTTTCATAAATGTCACATGTCACAAAAGAACTCTAAACAGCATTGACACCTAATGTATCAATTTTCTTGGTGAGAGAAGGTAGTTGTGCAGTTTTCCTTGCATCAAGCTCATGAATACTAGCAATTTTCCTTGGTCCCAATCTTTAAGATGGCCATTGGCAATTGTTGAAAGCCATCTTTTCTAAAAAATCAAATGCCTCATCAATGGATTTATTCATAAGTGCACCTCTAGCTGCAACATCAATGGTGGTTTTAATAGGTCCTAGCAAACCATTCTAAAAAATCTGAACTTGCAACCACTTAGGTAACCTATGGTGAGGACACCTTTTTAGCAAATCCTTGTTTCTTTCCCAAGCCTCATACAGTGATTCAGAATCAAATTTCATAAAAGAGGTGTTGTCAGTCTACATCTTTACTATCTTGGTAGGTGGAAAAGAAAGTGCTAAGAATTTTTTAGCCAAATCATCCCAAATACTAATGGAACCAGCAGGAAATGAATTTAACTAGCTCTTTGCTTTGTCTCTCAATGAGAAAAGGAAAAGCTTCAATCTAATGGCAACATTAGTAACACTATTAGCCTTGAAGGTGTCGTAAATTTTCAAGAAATTCACAATATGAGCATTAGGATCATTATTTGGCAAACCCTTAACTGAATAAAAGTTTGAATCATTTGAATGATTGTTGGCTTAATTTCAAATTAGTTGGCTTGATTAGTAAGTCTTCAAATACTAGAGTAGAGACCTTGTACTAGTGGGACAACATATTCCCTCAAGGACTTGGTGTCTTCCCTTTGTTGATTAGCCACTATTTTACTTGGAGTAGAAACTTGTTGATTTTTCCTCTGCAGTCTTTGAAAAGTCTCTTCGATTTCTAGATAAATTTTTTTTTTCAAATTTAGGGCTTTTTGCATGCAATGACTAAAAGTACCTGAAAATTAAAGAAAAAGTTTGCAATAAGATTAGGAATGCTTGGTGTTAATATCAACAAGAAAGAATTAAAAATCAATTCCCCGATGACAGTGCCAAAACCTTGTTGTTTAATTTTCTATCCATGCAAGTATTCGTATTGAACATATAATATATTGATGAGTAAAGTGTTGATCCCATAAAGAATTGAATTAATTCTTAATGTTAATTACTAAAATTATCACACCCTAATTTTATCCAAACAATAAAAATTATATTATTAAAAAGAAAAATTAAATCTAACAAACTTAAAACTAAAACTAAATTAATCAGCAAAATTACTTTATTAAACTCGATTAACTACTAGACCTAAGATTATGATATCCTTCAAAACTTCATCTAAATATTGTCTTTCTCTCTTAACTTAGTTTAATAGATTAAGTTACTAACCTAGAGTCCTAAATTATTTACAACTCTCTGTTTAGGTTCTCATAAAAATATCTTTTCCAATTAACTTATTCTATTTCTATGCAAATTAAACTTAAGAAAGATTCATTAAGTTCGTGCTCTAATCTTGACTACGTTTGGCTTATACGTGTATGTCTACCCTATGTGCAAATCAAACCACCTAATCAACTAAGTGCATTTGATCATATGTAATTCTATTCAAAGTCTACCTAAATCTCCTTCGTCAAGGTTTAACCTAGGTTTCCAAATCAATATAATTGGTGATCAGGCAATTAGGAGCATTAAGAATAGAATAGAATAAACAACTTAAAAACCATCAAACATAGGCAGAAGAGAGATAAATAATTCAAACTATGTATTGAGTTTATTCATAATCTTAGATAACTAAATTAGTTCCCCATAATGTCACAAATCATCATCAAATAAAGTTTAAACATTGAAACCAAATCAAGAAAATAACAAAATAACAAAAAGAATAAAGAAAAATTAAAAGTTGAAATCTTAATCTCTAAATCTTTTTGAATCCTCCAATTTCTTCTCTGCTCCAATGATACTTTTCTTCAATGATTTATGTTGCTAAATCTCATCTTTAAATTTGGTGTTTCGTGCCACCAAAAGTCCTCCGAAAGGCTGCATAAATAAGGTGTGTGTTCGTGTCAAGAAAGAAGTCTAATCTAATAAGGATTTCTTCACCAGACTAGGTAAGCCATGGCCTACCTTCACCTAGGTCGTGGCCTCAACCATTTAAATAGCAAACAAAATAATATTTTTAAGTTAGGGCACCACGACCTACCTCTTCCAAGGCCTTGGCCTCGCTTAAACTACTATAATGCTTCAACCTCGACAAGGCCTTTGAACACCTTCCACGCCAAATTAGGCAAAGTGATAAACATGAAAGTTGTTTATATTTCTCTTATCTTTCTAATGATCAAGAATCACCGCATTTGAAGATTTGTAGAGACTGTTATGGTCATAATACCGAGATATGTTCAGTGAAGGCCTGCATCTCATGAACACTTAACATGACAACTTTTCACCCTTTTAATTGCATACTTATAAAATCAGAAAATTAATCAATAATAATATATCTTAGGCGCATTGACACAAGTTTAAGCATAAAATTAATTACAATTAGATTGACTCACCTAATTAAGTAATTAAAAATAATTTAATAAAACTTAATTAATTTCTATGCATCGCTACAAAAAATAAGCTATATTTCTATCAAAATTAAGTCCAAATAACTCTATATCATAGAGTTATCATACATTCCTACCGATTCATGGGGAGGTCCCACTGTATGTTCCTTCTTATTTGTGGGAGGTCCCACTATTTTGTTGCGTTACTAGACCTACTTGAGAGATTATGATTTATTGAGCATTTGAATTTGTCGATAAGTTGATTAGCACTATGTACATTGATATTTGCAAGTCATGTGGCATGACGTTGAATTGAAATGGAATTCACATTGGCATGCCATGCATGTATAAATTGCTACCCGATTTTTATAAGCCATATACATATTTACATTGGATTTTTAAGTGAAATGTTTAAAAGACAGAGCAAAAATGTTGCAAATTGCCTAAGATGGTTTTTTGAAATTTAAACACTATGATTTAAAATTTTGGAATGCATGGAATTAACCTATATTATTCATGGGTTGATTCCCCTTTTGTACAACAGCACTAAGTTTGTTTTTTATAAGAGCAAGATCGATCCTTTTCCCTTTTCATGGTAAATTTTACCATGATTGGCAGAACTATGAGTTTTCACATTGGCCAGGTTTGACCCTATGTCCTTATGGATTGACCCTTGACAATTATTTTGAGAAAGACAAGTATTATAATTGGGTTTTAAGGGTGTTTACCCTTGAGATTTTTGGACATGAACATACATGCCATGTACTTGACTTAATTCATGATTTAATGAGCACATGTAGCTTTAGATGGCATCATTTCATTGATCAAAAAAGTTCTCATTTTTGAATTGAGTATTTACCAAATAATCTACCTTACTGCTTGTTTCCTATCTTCGCTCACTTACTGTGTCTGCGAGACTTACCCCAATTAATTGTTGCCATGTGTAGATAAGTAGCTTCTTGGGGCCTTTGTCAATGAGTGAATGGCTGATTTTGTTTGATAGGTATCAAGGCATCTCCTAGATATTCCCACTTTTGAGTCAACTCTGTTGGTCCAAGTTTTATGTAAGTATGGCTATTTAAAGCTAGATTTGTAGGCTTAAGACCCATGGTTGTAGCCAATATATTGGTGTTTAAACTTAATTCTGTAAGATATATGTTGATGTTCGAATTAAGGCACATCTAGTGCTATGTTGTGTTTATGCCTTGATATAGGCTTTGGTAATGTTATGTGTGGATGTAAAACGAACTTGTAACAATATATGTATGATGTGCTTATAAGATTTAAAGATATTATTGTGTTGATGTTCTTGTTGTCGATATGGAGGTTATCCTTAAATTTCTTATGCTCATTATAACAATATGCATATTCCTCCCATCATTTGTCTCACTTTTTTTTTTCACATGCCCTTATATAAGGCAGTAAAGAAACTCATCAATTCATTTATGTAAATACTTTTCAAACCTTAAACTCCAGTTAACAAAGCTTAGCATCAAGTCCAATGACCATAACTCCGCTTACAAATTCGTCCCTATGCCACTCACATCTTGTTCTTGTTCTTGCTTCCTAAACATAAGGTGTTCCTAGGGCCACGATGCTGGGCAGTTAGTACTGCGGTGCTGTAGCCATTGGGAATTTACTTTATCAAACAATTCTCCTATCCTTAAGGCTACTACTTTAATCATTCTCAACCATATAGTTTTCCTCTGAGTCTATACCATAATTAGCAAAACTTTCTACCACAAATACGTAATCGAAACTTTAATTTCAACATATCTACTTCACCTTTAATGGTATGTCAAAATCATCCTTTGGACACATTCCATTACTAACTTTCATATACCTTTACCATAACATTTAGTACAAATTTGATTTAGCAATGATCTCCATATTTACTCTTAGATACATATATATCAAATTGTACATCTCCTAGTGTTGAGATCGTGACTTTACTCATCAATCCTTAACTATTTACATCTATAGGATAGACAATCCACTCAATTTTTTGCACCTTGCCTTTGCAGTCATGTAAATCAAAACTTCCTAAACTTAGGATGCAAAAGCCCCCTTTTTGAGCTTATCCAACAATCCACATTCTCTAAGTCCCTCACCTTTGGAGAAGTCACATTTAAGGCTAATCATTTTCATCATAGTTTACATAATCCAAATAGACTCCTAAATTGATCTTTAAAGCAATTTGTGTATTAGGCTCAAATATAGGACTCCATATGGCATTTAGACTAAAATCAACATTTCTAAGTCATTTAACTTTAAGCTACTAAATCCACAACTAATTTTTTAATCCTTTGACTTCATGCTAAGCATAACAATATTCACGCTCATCCTTAGAGCAGAGTTGTTTACTAGCCTTTTACTTCATGACCACATATCAATAACAACAATCATCGATTTTCACCCTTGAGTTAATTCATGTACTTATAACCATATACCATAATAGTTCAAATCAAACCTTGGAATCTTGCAATTACTTAATTGAAATCAAAACTAACTCCATCTAGGCTGCTATACACATATTCAATACGTATTAGCAGATAAAATATTTCAGAAGCCCAACACCATTTATGTATGGGCATAACAAGCTCAATTAATGTAATGCACTTACCTCTGTGCACATAAGTATGGGTTTGCAGCTCCTTTAATACTCAAAGTTTTAAACTTCAAGTGAATTACAACCATCACTATTTGTTCCAGTCAAGTATGCCCCTTATTACCTTTATCATGCGTGCTCCTTTATATTGACCTCATATACAATCCATAGTCATCCAATTTTCTTCCCATTGACAATCATGGGCTCTAGTTATAACTCCACCAAATGAATGAGTTATTACAGACCTATTAGTCCAGTTACATTTCCCTCCATCCTTAATCGTAGGGATATACCATCACACTAACCTTTTTATTAGGAACGTTTACTTAAAATCTTCCAACAAAAGCTTGTGTCTCGGGTGATATCTTAAACTTGAATGATAGCACCACTTATGACCTTTATATGAGGTTAGCAAAAGGGTAGGTTACTAAGAATAAGAGTGTATATAGCCTCCTACCTATGACTTGTGCTGCAGTCACAAGCCATAAACAAGACTCTACATTAACTCCAACAACTCTGCTGACTGACACGAGAATCCCTATAACTCAACTAAACCTAGGGCTTTGATACCAACTTTGTCACAGCCCAATTTTCGGGCCATGACCGACGCAAGAACCCAATAAGCATAGCCCACTAGGCCTTAGCAAGCCTTCCTGTATGAACCTGTACATTAGTCCATGTATCATCCATACTCCCTTTTTAAGATCTATAAATCATAATGTTCAAATAATAACTTCATTGAAATCAATTCATAAAATCCAGGTATATACTCATAATGGTATTCATTAATCGGAATATACAAAAATAGTTTACCAAATGATTCTTAGCAAGTTACATCCAGTTTACATGTACACATTCAAAAACTTTGACCGTCAACAGAATGACTCTAAGCGTGGGTGCTAACACTTAGTTTCATAACAAACCTACCAAGCAATGGATAGGGAGGAGCACCTCGTCCTAGGATCCAGTCGCCTTTAACTCAGAGAACCTAAAACATGAATTTTAAAAACATGAGTACAAACTCAGTGAGTGAACATAGCAATGGAACAAGCAGTGACAAGCAATGGTTTAGAAAACATGATGCACTTATTTAAAAACAATACCATTTTGTTTAGTTCTTATTAAAATCCTGTTGGTCCCGATA
This sequence comes from Theobroma cacao, assembly GCF_053813885.1. Taxonomy (NCBI): domain Eukaryota; kingdom Viridiplantae; phylum Streptophyta; class Magnoliopsida; order Malvales; family Malvaceae; genus Theobroma; species Theobroma cacao. The sequence goes on from NC_142640.1 coordinate 37,874,239, forward strand.
ATGTGCTAGAGGGGGGGTGAATAGCACAATTTGGCTCTTGACAAGATTGAAAACTAATTTTTAGAACTTAAGAAAACAAAAACAGAGTATAAAATGCACAGCAATTTGGAGTGGTTCGGTCCAAGACCTACATCCACTACCTTGATTATCCAACCAAGGATTTTCCTACAAATCCACTATGGACTAGTGAAATTCACAAGCTTTCACCAAGCTTTACAATGGCTTTTACCAGGCTCAGCAAAAAACTTTTTACACTAGTTTTTCATAGGCTCAACTAAAACCCAATGTGGTTTTCTAAGGTTCAACCATAACCTTTAACAATCAAGCTATCCCAAGCTTGAACAACCCCTTAGAGTGACTCCCTCACTCTAAGAATACAAGAGAAATAGTAAAAGAAAGTACCTATGATCGTTGGTTGATCTGATTGGTACAAGATTGAGTGCTAAATACAAATGCAAAGAGTAGGCATTTCAGTGCAGACAAGTGCAATGAAGCTTTTCTGGTTTTTCTTTTTTCTATAGCTCAAATCTCATTCAAGGCTTCAAAAAACTTCTTTCTTATTGTTGGAAGACTCTTTTATACTTGGAGATGCAACTCTGATGGCAATTTGGCAGTTTATATCTGTTGGAAATAGTTGAGGATAAGCTATAGCTGTTAATCTGTCTTGCAGTGCTCTGGTTCAATTTGCAGACAGAGAGCTCTTAGTCGACTGACTTGATTGACTAAGTTAGTTTTGTTTCTGGTTTGTAGATTCTGGCAGAGAGTACTTAGTTGACTGACTTAGTTGACTAAATTGATTCTGTTTCTTAAACTCTTCAGCCCGCTATTTCTCCAATTTGAAATTTGGTCAACCAATGCTCTTCCTTGTTTCACCAATAAGCTTCCTCCTTGTTATTTAGTTACATCTTGATGATTTTATCCCTCTTTTTCTTTCAAAAATACTCTTTGAAGAGTCAATAAATCAATTTCATATATTAATTTCCTGCACACTCAAGTAAAGGTATTAGACATAAATAAATGAGAATGTTTTATTATCATCAAAAACTAATGGAGCCAACAATCTCCCCCTTTTTTATGATGACAAAACACTCCTTGATTAATAGCATAGTATCACTTTAAATTCTTTTTAGTTTTCTACAAGAATTGAGGATTGCTCCCCCTAAGTATAAGCTCCCCTTTAGTGTGTGCATATTTTGCTTATTTTATTTCAACCAGTTTTATTCTCATCATATAGAAAATGATATTGTATATTTAGAGTATATATATGTTCAGCAACATGGAGTGATTTGCAGAATGTAAGTATTGACAGATCATCATTAAACTTTCAGCTTTAAGTATTGACAGATTTTCATTAATGTTCCAGCAGCTGTCAACAGTTTATTGATTTCAGATTTTGTCCACATCATTCCTGTTTCAATTGATATATTATATACACCATCTATATCTATTTTCAAACAGAAATTATTCACAATGCCACAACAAAAATCAATTATCAGCATATAATTCAATATTAATGCAGTAGCAGATTTTGTCAACGCAGTAAAAATACCAAGGATAACAGCTTTCAATTTCCAACAATCAAGCATCATAATCATATCAACATCCATTTGTTAAACAACCATATAGATAACAAAATTAAAGCCAAGTGTTCAAGTGCCACCATGGCACAAATAACAGTTAACCAACAAGTATTTCGAAACCACCCCTGGACTATTTTTGCTTCCTATCTCTTATTTTTCTAAGTTCATTCATCTTTGATTCTATCTTCTTTCCATTCCTAGGTTTCTTTCTGGTTTTTTCTACCCTAATATTTTTTTTTAAATAATGTTATTCTTCTGATTCCTGGTTCCTACACCCATTCTATTCTACTCCCCTTTTTTGTCATCATCAAAGGGAAGGACTTCTATTCATCTAATGTGTCAAAGGGTGAGGATTCAGTGCTTGTAAAACCCGACCCTAAAAATACATGTGATGACATACATGCACTGAGTAGCATGTTATTACGTTACGATAGTCCTAAGAATAGACGAAACTCGGTATTGTACCTTACGGTACACTTGAGTTGATTTAACCTTGAACTAGTTCAAATAGGAATCGTAGGATGAAATTTAATATTTTACAGTCCAGGAATGACTAAAAATGATTATTCGAAGTTTGAGGGTTCATTTAGGAAAAAATTTAAAATTTCGATGATCAAGGGCAAAATCGTCATTTTTTCACCTAAGATAATAATTTGATCATGGAGTGAAATTTTTGACCAAGATTAACTATTTGGAGTATAATTTAACGATAGGAAGTGAAAATTTTCAATTCCGGCAACTTTCGAAACATAGGGGCAAAACGATAATTTTGTCGCCCCAAGGTAAAAACTGTAATTTTCACCACCCAAAACTTGTCAAAATCATAGGATTTACTTATTTTTGGTATGAATAACTATGGTATGTTAAGTGGTGAAAAATTGAAGTTTAAAGGATGAAATTTTTAAAAAGGGCCAATGGGAAAGTGACATATGGCACTTTTTAATGTTTTAATATTATTTTAATGAAAAGTCAGCCCATTTAAACCCCACATCAGGTGATGGCCAGCCATAAGGAGAGAACAAGAGAGAAAATAGAGAGGAAAGGAAGAAAAGAGAAAAAACCAAAGGAAAACTAGAAAATTCAAAGGGGAAATCGCGTTTTTCAACCGTTTACGCGTCTAACGGTAAGATTTTTTGACTTTAGCTTGATTTCTACCTTTCTTATGTCTTTGTTTCCATTTAGCATGCTTGAGGAGAGAGATCAAAAAGTGATATCAAGGGCTGGATGAAATTCAAGGGGGAGGAATTTGAAATTTTCATGTTTTGATTTTTAGTTAAATTGATAGTTTTAGTTAGTTAAATGTGTATAGAAATCAAATTGGCCAAGAAAGCATGAAATTTTCACAATATCCACCCTTGGCTGAATGTTCAATGATGTACAATGATGAAGAACTGATTTTTATTCTAAGAGAAATGAAGAGAAAATGATGAAAAATGGTTAAATGTGATAGAAAAACAAAGTGAAAAATTTACCGAGTTAATGTCCCATTTTTGGCCGAATTTTCCAAGGAGGAAAGTGAGCTGATTTTGCTGATTTTAGTGAGTTATTGCCTGATATTTAATGGTTAGAAATGTTGGAGAGAAAATGAGACAATTTAGAGCTAAAATGGAGCGCGTTAGCAATTTATCGGGTAAAGTGCCAAAAATAGGTTAATACCGCGTTTAAGCTGTTTTAGGCTATTGCATTTCATACCATGCATTAGTATAGGATTTAAGTCAATTATATAGTGATTTAGCATCAATGTGGTGAATTGTGTAATTTTTGCAATGTGTCTAGGAGGAGAGCCTTCCGATAAAGGCAAGGAAGTCGTACCCGATGAACAGTGATCGGGGCACCTAGGAAGCATTTAGTTTGTACAAACGGTGAGTAAACCTATTATTATTGTAAATTATCTAGACCTTATTTTTAAATGCTCTTCATGGATTTTATGAAACGAAAATGAGATTAAAATGGGATTTTTGATGTTTTAGAAATAAATGTGACAAATAAATATATTGTCTTGATTTTCTGAAATAAGAAACTTTTGATTATGAAATTGAGTAATTGGAGGCTGCCAATTGTCTTGAAAAATATATTCTCCTATGAATGGCTTATGATATATGAGTATATGTGGCTATATTTTATAATTGCATTGAGAATTTATGTAAGCTGTCTTTTACTATGCAAGTTGGGTATATAAATAAAAGCCACGTTATATTGTCGAAATTTTATTAAAATTGGTGGGTTTAATCACTGCAGTGGCAGGTTTCCATGTACTGCCTATTAGAGGGGCACGGTAAACCCGGTTATATAGTTACTCCGGTTGTAGAGGTGAGGAGGGTAACTCCCGGGGTAGTGTTAGAGCTCACTTCACGTCGCACCCCCACGTGAATGTGTAACTCGGCCAACGCCAAGGAACTGCTTGTTTTCAAAACTAACATGTGTTTAACATGTAAATATCTTAACAACCTTGGCGGACTTGGTTAGATTCCTCGACCAAGGTATCCCCGAGAACTAGTTTTGGCTTGAGCCCTGTTTTTAATAAAAGTCATAAGCCTTAACAATTGTTTTTGTAAATTACAAATATTTTATGGTTTAAGAAATAAATTGAAAACCTTATGAAATGGTTTTGTGATTGTTGTTTAAACTAGCCTCCATTTTACTCGCCTTTAGATATTTATAATAATGTCTGTTTACTCATTGGGATTGCAAAATCTCACCCATCTCATTTCCAAATATTTCAGGCCTGTGGTAGCTTGTAGATACCCAATTTTGTCGAGGATTCCAATTGACCCCTTTATCTCACAGATAGTAGGTTACTATCACCAACGCTTGGTATATTTATGGGCCACTTGTCATTGTAATTATTATTGTACATTATAATTTTGTAAATTATTGTATGTATGAATTTATTTTACTTCCACTTTACAAAAGATTATTTACACGTGTTTCTATAAATATTGTTTTATATAAAAATGCTATATTTTTATCTTTTGATTTACTTGAGCCGAAAACGATTGGAAATTGTTTAAAATCGAATGTTTAAAAACGATTGCTCATAGAAAAGACAAGAAACTGATATGTAAGCCTTGCGGGGTTCCGATTGGTATTCCGAGTAATGAGTATCAATCGGAACGTCGCGGCGGTTGTCATGGGCTAGAGGGAGGTTTCGGGTCGTGACAGTGCTATAGAAAGGGTTGAGAGGAATTAGAGAGGGCTTTCGGAGAGGTGATGACTGTCATGACCCAAATTCCCGGCCATGACTGGTGCAAAGGTCCAATGGACATAATCCACTAAACCTAAGCAGGCCTATTATTTATCTTACTTATAATTCCATCTAATATCACTAAGTCATATTTCATAACTTTGAATCAAAATAGTGACATACATTGCCAACTCGTATTGGCATTACTCCTTAAAAATTTACATACAATGTCTACAACATGTATTCTAATAATTTACATTAAGTTCGTCTATACAAAACAAAATAACACTCGACTTCCAACGAAGTGACTCGGATGTATATACAGCTACTGAATGCCGAGACACCTACCAAAAGATGGACACAGGTCTACAAGGACACCTTGTCCTAGTTACCGGATGCCTCATGATCTGAAAACATGAATTCGAAAATGGTGAGTATAAACCCAGTGAGTGAACAAGGAAGGGAACAAGCAACAACAACAAGGGAGAATTTAAAATCATGATGCACTTGTTTCAAAACAATGCAATTTAGTTCCATTCATATTAAAAACCCCTCTTTTTAAACTTAACTCATTTTGTCCTAAATGTTGGAAGTCCATGCTCATATATGGTAGCAAATAAGTGAAAAATATGGCAGAATTGGACAAAATCAAAGACAAAATAGAAAGTTTTTCACTGCAGCGAAATTGTTACCCAAAAACAGAAAGTTTTTCACTACAGCGAAAACCAATTTTGGTGAAAGGTCCTCAAACCCGAGAGTTTCTCGCAGCAGCGAAAACAGAGCAACAAGAGAAACATTTTCCTCACTCAACAAAAAGCCATCCTGCTAAACTAACAAAATCAACATAAAACTCATGAAAATTATTAAAGTACAATGTGTCAAATTTCACATATATGTCAACCATATATCGCATTCATGAGCTTTCATTTCATAAATCTAGATATGCATAATTACATAGACAAACATCAATATCATCATAATCACTCCCGGCTCATGTACATCCCCCCACATCGTGCACATAGCCGGCACCATCATGTGCATCCCCCACATCGTGCACAATCAATGCCATCGTGTACATCCCCCCACATCGTGCACACGGGCACTATCATCATCTATCTCTCACGCCACCATCATCACCGACATGTGCATTCCCCACATCATGCACACACACGGTTACAGTCATTATACACAATATCATTCATCATGCACAACACACATATATATATCATCATAATACAATAGTGCATGAATTCATAATAATCACATGTTACAACATAAAACCATTTTTCAAAAGCTTGTTCCCAAGGCACTTGTTTTCATGAAAAGCTTGGTAATTCATTCAAATGGGTGGCAATTTCATTACATTTCCCAAAACAAGTTTTGAAGGCAGTCCACTCACAAGTGTCGAAAATCCAAATTCCGGGTGCACTTGGACTAATAGTCCTCAAGATCAATTCCTTTGCCTTTTTCGGACGTCTCACTACCTTGACAAATAACAAAGTCGAGGAATTTACTATATTGTCCCTAAATTGATATAAACTAATTTAAATTACTAATGCATGATATGTAAATGCAAAAATACGTCCGATTATCGCTTAATCACAGTATCGATTAAATTCGACCGATCATTCGATTAATTGACGATTGTGTCCAAATCACCTCCAAATTAATCCATTTCTCCTCTAATACCTTAATTTACCACATACCATTTAAATAAAACCAAATTCAGCATTAGAACCCTCACAGTTCCTTATAGAAAAATTCGGTCATTTGGTGCACTAGCACCGAAATGTTTTCTACATAACCGTTTCACCTTAATTCATCATTTTTCAAGCCATTTTCCTTAAAATAAAAACAATCCCCCATTGATATTCAATCCTCATGGTTCGACCAACAAGGAACCCTAGAGAAATTGAATATTTCTTTTGTGTTTTTGTTCATAACCATGCTTAACTATCCCTAAACACTAACGTAGTATAAAATAAAATTATTCCAACAACAATTCCTCTTCCATACCCATTTTTCAGAATTGAATTCATTATGATAACTCAATATTCAACCATGAAAATCAAGAACAAAAGCATGGGTAAACAAGGTATCAAGGAGAATCAAAGAAATTCTAACTTACCTACCTTGTTTCCTTGATTTCTTCACTTTTTCTTTGAATTTCCACCTAGGGTTTCTTGTTTTTCCCTTTGTTCTTCCTCTTTTCTTGTTTCAGGTTGCCTAGGCCGAATATGGTGAGAGAATTGGGGATTTAATGGGCTGATTTTTATAGAAAATAATAAAATAATCAAGCATGCCACGTGTCACATGCTTATTGGGCTAATTTTTTAACTTTTTGACTTTTTCTTCTTAATTTTCCACCAAAAATATTCTGGTATTTATTCAATCCTACCACAATTAAAATCCCTTGGTCTTGACAAGTCCTGGGGTGAAAAATTTACCGATTTGCCCCCGGAGTGAAAAAATTACGATTTTACCTCTATGCTCCGAAATGTACCGAGATCACATTATTTCTACTTTTCAACCTTAAATAACACTAACATTGATCAATATTAACCAAATGGGGCAAAATTGTTTTATAAAAATTCTCGTTTAGTCTTCTAGTGGTAAAATTACCATTTTGCCCTTGTGCTCTAAAAATATCGGGAATCACAATTTTTCACTGCTAAACATCATTTTGTACTCCAATAATCATAATTATATTTCATATAATTATTCTTGGTCAAATGTGATCAAATCTTGACTAAAAATCTCCATTTTATCATCAAATGGTAAAATGACCGTTTCATCCCTAATCGGTCAATTTTCCTGATGGACTCCAAACTGGACCTTGAACTCCAAATCACTATTCTAAGCCATTCTGTGGGTTTTAGAATTTTCAAATTCCTCTTAGAATTTCTATTTGAACTAGTTCAAGGCTCGATTTAACTTAATTGTACCACTCGGTATAATACCGTCTTTTAATCGAGCTTGACAAGGTCTCACATTCTCCCCCACTAATAAAAATTCGGTCTCCGAATTTAAATTCAATGTATAGTGGCTTACCTTTACATATCGAAGAGGTGTGGATGCTTTGTCCACATCTCATCCTCAGCTTCCCACGTTACCTCCTCGCTAGTGTGATTCTGCCACAACACTTTCACTAAGGCTACATCCTTTGAACGGAGCTTTTTCACTTGCCTATCAAGGATAGCTACCAGTTGTTCCTCATAGGTTAGATCATCTTGCAACTGAATGGTTTCATACCGTATTACATGTGATGGATCCGGGTTGTACTTCCTAAGCATGGACACATGAAACACGGGATGAATATTCGAAAGGTCTGGTGGTAATGCCAAACGATAAGCCACCGCTCTAACCCTTTCTAAGATCTCGAATGGCCCTATATACCAAGGACTGAATTTCCCTTTCTTGCCAAACCTCATTACCCCTTTAGTTGGCGAAACTTTCAAAAATACATGATCTCCTACTTGGAACTCCAAGTCCCTCTGTTGTTTATCAGCATATGATTTCTGTCTATTTTGTGCTGTTAACATCCTCTGACGGATCATGCGTATTTTCTTGGTTGCATCCTGCACCAATTCAGGCCCCAAAAGTTTCCTTTCTCCCACCTCTAGCCATCTAATGGGTGACCTACATCTCCGTCCATATAATGCCTCAAATGGTGCCATTTGGATGCTAGTTTGGAAACTATTATTGTAGGCAAACTCCACTAAGGGTAGATATTGATCCCACCTGACACCAAGGTCTATCACACAAGCTTTCAACATATCCTCCAATGTTTGTATGGTCCGTTCAGACTGTCCATCAGTCTGAGGGTGAAAAGCTATGCTGAAATCCAACTTAGTGCCCAATGCTTCCTACAACTTTCCCTAAAACCTACTAGTAAACGGAGCTCCTCTATCAAATACTATAGAAATGGGAATACCATGCAGTTGTACTATCTCATTCACATAAACTCGAGCGTATTGGGCAGCCCCGTAAGTAGTCTTAACTGAAAAAAAATGAGCTGACTTTGTTAACCGGTCTACTACTATCCAAATTGAATTATTTCCCCCACTGGTTTGAGGCAAACCTGTTACAAAGTCCATAGCAATATGTTCCCACTTTCACTCGGGTACTGGTAATGGTTGTAGTAGCCCTGCAGGCTTTTGATGCTCAGCCTTAACCTACTGACAAACAAAGCACTTGGAGACAAACTCAGCTACATCTCTCTTAAGTCCTTCCCACCAATACACCTCTTTCAAATCTTGATACATCTTTGTAGCCCCTAGATGTACCACATAAGCTGCCATATGAGCTTCCTCCAATATGTCTCTCTTCAACCTGTCACCATCAGGCACATAAAGTCTGGTTCCATACCTCAACACTCCATCTGTGCCTTTGGTAAACATTTTTCCTTTCCTTCCCTAAGGATCCTCTAAGGCCTTAGCCACAAACTCATCTTTACTTTGTGCTTCTTTGATTCGGTCCATTAAGATAGGCCTCACTCTAAAATGTGCTAGCAATGCATCTGTCTCCGCAACTTTCAAATGCACACCTATGTCTCCCAAGCTATGGATCTCTCTAACCAATGATCTTCTATCAGTAGAAATATGTGCCAAGCTTCCCATTGATTTTCGACTCAAGGCATCCACCACTACATTGGCCTTATCGGGATGGTAAAGAATAGTACAATCATAATCCTTTAGCGACTCCATCCATCTACGTTGCCGCAAGTTAAGATCCCTCTATTGATATATATACTTCAGACTTTTGTGGTTCATGTATATCACGCAAGTCTCACAATACAAATAATGTCTCCAAATTTTCAAGGCAAACACAATTGCTGCCATTTCCAAATCATGTATGGGGTAATTCTGCTTATGCCTTTTAAGTTGCCTAGATGCATACGCAATCACCTTCTCATGTTTGCATTAATACACATCATAAACCAACCCCCGATGCATCACAAAACACCGTATAACCCCCCGTGCCTTGCGATAGGCTTAACACTGGAGCTGTGGTGAGACATGCCTTAAGCTTCTCAAAGCTATTCTCACAAGCATCAGACCACTCAAATTTTGTATCCTTACGTGTCAGCTTAGTCAGAGGGGCGACTATTTTGGAGAAGTCTTTCACAAAGCGACGATAATAGCCAACCAAACCCACAAAGCTTCTAATCTCCATAACTGATGTTGGCCTTGGCCATTTTTCCACTGCTTCAATTTTCTTTGAATCAACTCATATCCCATCCTTAGATACCACATGCCCCAAGAATACAACACTTTCGAGCCAAAACTCACACTTGGAGAACTTGGCATACAATTGATGTTCTCTCAAAATTTGGAGCACTATCTTAAGATGCTACTCATGCTCTTCTCAGCTCTTCGAATATATCAAGATGTCATCAATAAACACCACCACGAACTTATCCAAATAAGGATTGAACACTCGGTTCATCAAATCCATAAAGGCTGCAGGAGCATTCGTGAGCCCAAATGATGTCACCAAAAACTCGTAGTGCCCATATCTTGTTCGAAATGCAGTCTTAGGTATATCTTCATTTCGGATTCTCAACTGATGGTACCCAGGTCGTAGATCTATCTTAGAGAAACATTGTGCTCCTTGTAGTTGATCAAATAAATCATCTATCCTTGGGAGAGGATACTTATTCTTCACCGTCACTTTATTAAGCTGTCGATAATCAATGCACAGCCTGAGTGACCCATCTTTCTTCTTTACAAATAACACCGGTGCTCCCCATGGGGATACACTAGGACGGACGAAGCCTTGATCCAACAAATCCTCTAATTGATCCTTAAGCTCTTTAAGCTCTACCGGTGTCATTCTATATGGGGTTATGGATATAGGTCTAGTGTCGAGAATTAAATCTATGCAAAAATTCAATCTCCCGCTCAAGAGGTAAACCTGGTAGCTCCTCGGGAAATACATCCACGAACTCCTTCACCACCGACACTTGACTTACATTTCCAACCTTCGCCTTAGTATCTCTTACCACGGCCAAGTAACCTATACAACCCTGTCGTAATAATCTTCTGGCAGAAATGACCGATATCAAATTGGTTGGAGCATTACTCCTATCCCCCTAAATACTAAATGATGGTTCACCAGGGAAATCAAATCTAACCAATTTATGATAACAGTCCACACTAGCATGACAGGGTGATAACCAATCCATCCCCAAGATCACATCAAAGTCTAAGGTGTCTAACACCACCAAATTCACCAAAGTGTCCTTGTCCTTGACTCGTACTACACAGGACTCATATTCCCATTCGGCCATAAATATCTCCTTTAAAGGAGTAGACACCACTAATTATTCCTCTCTCCTAACATGATCTCTACCCAACAGAGATGCAAAACATGGAAAGATAAAAGAATGGGTAGCACCAGAATCAAATAAGACTCGAGCATTCATATCACAAATTGAAAGAATAACTAAGACCACGGCATTGGATGTTTGGGCCTCCTGTTGTGTTAAAGCAAACACCCTCGCCTGGCCTCTACTAACAAAACTCTGATGTCCGGACCCAGATGGCCTGCTCTGAGAGAAAGTACCAACACCTTTACCTCTCGATCCACTAGCCTCCCCGCCAGATGAGGTAGCAACTGAAGGAGCAAATGAAGTTGGTTGGGTGGAACCACGTGCCGAATCTTGTGATTGATGAGCCATCGGACAATTCCTCTTAATGTGCTTGGGTTGGCCACACCCATAACAAACTATCGTAGTACGTAAGCATCGTCCACTATGTCTCTTCCCACAGATATTACAAGGGTGGATAACTTGACTACTCTGTCTTGAATCTTGTTGCCTTCTAGCATTGAAAGTTCTTTGTCCCGTCCAAACACTAGCACTAGGCAGGTCACTCCTCTGTTGGGATAATCGTGAATCCCTCTGTGGACCCTGATGGCTAGAAGATGAACCACCACTGCTGAAATCTCTATGGCCCTGATAACCCTCTGTCCTGGCCCTCTTTGCTCTATCCCTCGCAGCCCTACTCTCACTAGTCCTCATCTCAATACGCTGAGCACAATCTATTATTGCGGAATAGGTAGTGAAATCTCGAGATGCCACAGCCCTAAACAGTGGCTCTACTAACCCATCCACAAACCTCTGAATCTTCATCTCCTCAGTAGAAACAAGGTAGGGAGCATACCAAGACAACTGTGTGAACTTGATGTCATACTCCGACACCGTCATACTTGAAGTCTGTACCAAAGTCTCAAACTCCCTAGCTCTAGCATTACGTACTTTGAGTGGTAGGAACCGATCCAAGAAGGCTGCACTAAAATCACTCCAAGCCAATGGCGCTGCATCTGTCGGTCTACCTCTACACAAAGAGCTATACCACTCCTACGCCACATCCTCTAAGCGGAAAGCGGCTAACTCAACTGACTGAACACTAGAGCATCCCAAAGCTTTACATATCTTCTCCATCTTATCCAAGAAAACTTGGGGTTTCTCTGATGCATTAGACCCTTAAAATGATGGAGGCTTAAGCTTTAGGAAATCGGGAAAAGAAATCTCTAAGTGACCCTTCTCAACCTCACGATATTGGCGATCGGCCTGTCCTTGGGAGCTAGGAGATTCTTGTACTATAGGTCTCCCCTCTACTACCCTCTGTATATCCTCCATATGGGTCGCCATCATCTCTACAACCCGGTTAACTCCTTGTAGGCCTGCCGCCAAATCCTCAATAGTAGTACTCCCAGCTAGGTGTCTATCTACATCACCTGAGGATTGTCCCTCCTCTTGCCTACTCACAAGCGTATCCGACTTCACCGACCTAGTGGCCCTGCCAAGTCTACTTCGGCCTCTCCGGGTGGATGCTCGTAGCCTATCTGCTATCTCAATAGGAGCATCTTGCTCCCTTATTCGTCTAGAGGCGGCTCATGTCTTAGGCGGCATTCTTACCTAGACAAGAGCAAACACCTGATATTAAACATATATTATAATCATACTTAAGGCAAAAGGTGGCTTCTAAGATAGGGAATCTATGCGGTCATTTGGTTGTAAAATGTGCCGCGGTTCACGCTTTACAACTGAAGTTCCCACATAAAGACACGACTCTCCGCTGGACCAACAAAAGGAAGTTCTAGGACCTAGACAAACCTAGGGCTCTGATACCAACATTGTCACGACCCAAATTTCGGGCCATGACCGGCGCAAGGGTCCAATGGACATAATCCACTAAACCCAAGCAAGCCTATTATTTATCTTACTTATAATTCCATCTAATATCACTAACTCATATTTCATAACTTTGAATCAAAATAGTGGTATACATTACCAACTCGTACTGGCATTACTCCTTAAAAATTTACATACAATGTCTACAACATGTATTCTAATAATTTACATTAAGTTCGTCTATACAAAACAAAATAACACTCGACTTCTAGCGGAGTGACTCGGATGAATACACAGCTACCGAATGCCAAGACACCTACCAAAAGATGGACACAGGTTTGCAAGGACACCTCGTCCTAGTTACAGAATGCCTCATGATCTGAAAACATGAATTTGAAAATGGTGAGTATAAACCCAGTGAGTGAACAAGGAAGGGAACAAGCAACAACAACAAGGGAGACTTTAAAATCATGATGCACTTATTTCAAAAAAATGCAATTTAGTTCCATTCATATTAAAAACCCCTCTTTTTAAACTTAATTCATTTTGTCCTAAATGTTGGAAGTCCATGCTCAGATATGGTAGCAAAGAAGTAAAAAATAAGGCAGCAATTGGACAAGATAGGAGACAAAATAGAAAGTTTTTCGCTACAGCGAGAATGAATTTCACTGCAGTGAAATTGTTACCCAAAAATAGAAAGTTTTTCGCTACAGCGAGAACCAGTTCTGGTGAAAGGTCCTCAAACCCGAGAGTTTCTCGCTACAGCGAGCATGACTTTCACTGCAGCAAAAATAGAGCGACAAGAGAAACATTTTCCTCACTCAACAAAAAGCCATCCTGCTAAACTAACAAAATCAACATAAAACTCATGAAAATTCTCAAAGTACAATGTGTCAAATTTCACATATATGTCAACCATATATCGCATTCATGAGCTTTCATTTCATAAATCTAGATATGCATAATTACATAGACAAACATCAATATCATCATAATCACTCCCGGCTCATGTACATCCCCCCACATCGTGCACATAGCCGGCACCATCATGTGCATCCCCCACATCGTGCACACGGACACTATCATCATCTAGCTCTCACGCCACCATCATCACCGGCATGTGCATTCCCCACATCATGCACACACACGATTACAGTCATTATACACAATATCATTCATCATGCACAACACACATATATATATCATCATAATACAATAGTGCATGAATTCATAGCAATCACATATTACAACATAAAACCATTTTCAAAAGCTTGTTCCCAAGGCACTTGTTTTCATGAAAAGCTTGGTAATTCATTCAAATGGGTGGAAATTTCATTATATTTCCCAAAACAAGTTTTGAAGGCAGTCCACTCACAAGTGCCGAAAATTCGGATTCCGAGTGCACTCGGATTAATAGTCTTCAGGCACAATTCCTTTGCCTTTTCCGGACGTCTCACTACCTTGACAAATAACAAAGTCGAGGAATTTACTATATTGTCCCTAAATCGATATAAACGAATTTAAATTACTAATGCTTGATACGTAAATGCAAAAATATGTCTGATTATCACTTAATCACGGTATCGATTAAATTCGATCGATCACTCGATTAATTGGCGATTGTGTCCAAATCACCTCCAAATTAATCCATTTCTCCTCTAATACCTTAATTTACCACATACCATTTAAATAAAACCAAATTCAGCATTAGAACTCTCACAGTTCCTTATAGAAAAATTCGGTCATTTGGTGCACTAGCACCGAAATTTTTTCTACATAACCGTTTCACCTTAATTCATCATTTTCCAAGCTATTTTCCTTAAAATAAAAACAATCCCCCATTGATATTCAGCCCTCATGGTTCGACCAACAAGGAACCCTAGAGAAATTGAATATTTCTTTTGTGTTTTTGTTCATAACCATGCTTAACTATCCCTAAACACTAACATAGTCTAAAATCAAATTATTCCAACAATAATTCCTCTTCCATACCCATTTTTCAGAATTGAATTCATCATGATAACTCAATATTCAACCATGTAAATCAAGAACAAAAGCATGGGTAAGCTAGGTATCAAGGAGAATTAAAGAAATTCTAACTTACCTAGCTTGTTTTCTTGATTTCTTCACTTTTTCTTTAAATTTCCACCTAGGTTTTCTTGTTTTTCCCTTTGTTCTTCCTATGTTCTTGTTGCAGGTTGCCTAGGTCGAATATGGTGAGAGAATTGGAGATTTAATGGGCTGATTTCTATAGAAAATAATAAAATAATCAAACATGGCACGTGTCACATGCTTATTAGCCCAATTTTTTAACTTTTTGACTTTTTCTTCTTAATTTTTGACCACAAATATTCTAGTATTTATCCAATCCTACCACAATTAAAATCCCTTGGTCTTGACAAGCACTGGGGGGAAAAATTTACCGATTTGCCCCCGAGGTAAAAAAATTATAATTTTGCCCTTATACTCCGAAATGTACCGAAATCACATTATTTCTACTTTTCAACCTCAGATAACACTAATATGGATCAATATTAACCAAATGGGGCAAAAATCATTTTATAAAAATTCTCGTTTAGTCCTCTAGTGGCAAAATTACCATTTTGCCCTTGTGCTCCAAAAATACCGAGAATCATAATTTTTCACTGCTAAACATCATTTTATACTCCAATAATCATAATTATATTTCATAAAATTATTCTTCATCAAATGTGATCAAATCTTGGCTGAAAATCTCCATTTATCATCAAATGGTAAAATGATCGTTTTGTCCCTAATCGATCAATTTTCCTGATGGACTCCGAACTGGACCTTGAACTTCGAATCACTATTCTAAGTCATTCTGTGGATTTTAGAATTTTCAAATTCCTCTTAGAATTTCCAAATTCCTCTTAGAATTTCTATTTGAACTAGTTCAAGGCTCGATTTAACTTAATTATACCACTCGGTACAATACTGTCTTTTAATCGAGCTTGATAAGGTCTCACAATGACTGTCTTGGGGAAGGTTTTGGGGATGACTTGTTTAAGACAGGGATTGGAGAGGAGGCTGAAACTGGTTTGGATTTCTCTGCCAACCTGGAAGACTTTCTTCTTTTGAGAAAAGCTGTCTTGGTTGCCATTGTCTTTTTGCCTTTAGTTGGTAGTTTTTCTTCAGTTGGTGGTGCTCAGTGGCTTTGGTTTTCCCTACTTTTGTCTTTACTCTAGCAATTGATGCAAATTTCTTTCTTTTTTCTGCACTTTCACTAGCCTTTTCAGTTTCTATCCTGGCAGTGTCCTTTTCAACTTCTCACTCCATAACCATTTGGTGGAAGATATCCATGATGGAGACTTTCTTTGAGTTTTGAGGAGAGGCCTGGTGTTTCTCTGTTTATTAATCATTTTTTCTTTAAGGTTCAGGGGAGGTTGTCTTGGCTGGATGATCAACCCCTTAGTGTGAGTCTTCAGTCTGCAGAGTAGGACTGGCAGATTTGTGGGTGTAACCTTCAACCTGAATGTCAGAACTTCCAACATGAGGAGCTGATTTTTTTGCTGACTTAGCTGAACTTTCAGCACCTTGTTGTACAGGTGTAGGGCTGGATGTCGTAAAATTGTCTGCAGCCATAGGTTCAGATGGCATTTTTCTTTTTCCTTCAGCTTGTTTTCCAACTCAGTGATTTTATCTTCCATTTTCTATAGCTTCACTCCTTGGTTAGTCAGCTTACCATCAATCCTCATAAGCAAATTAAAAATCATCTCATTCGAAAATCTGGAAGAAGCTTCTTCAAGTTGAGCAGGCAGATTGTGATCTTTTCTTGGGCCAGTTTTAAAGGTCTTAATGAACATTTCTCCATCAAGCACATACCCCATTTTGACCAAGCTGCCATACTGAATAGCTTGATCTTTGGTTTTTACCAGGTCCATATCATACCTCTTTGCCTATATTCCCTTCTTCTACACAAGGGATGTAATCACATTCCCATACGGCAGATTTACCTTATCAAGTCTGCAGGCACTTCTCATTTTCTCAATCATAAATCTTCCCAAATTCAGAGACATTCCATTGAAAGCATGCTCCATCAGCCAAAGGTCCTGGAAGCTGATGTAGCTAAGGCTTCCACTTCTGCCTTGTATATTTGCTACTATGAAATAGTGTAGAATTTTGATCCGAGGGCTGGTTATCAAACCAGAATTACTTTTCGAAGAGTATTTTTCTTTCTTTCCAATGATGATCTCCCATAATGAGGACGGATCATATTTTTCAAGTAATTCAAATTCACATTCTTCATACTCTATTTTCAGCAAGTTTCCTAAATCCTCAGCAGTCATAACAAACTCTTTTCCATTTATATAAACATTCAAACCATCTTCTACATAGTGATCAGAATCTATTAATTCCTTTCCTTTCAACACAATTCCAGAATAAAATTCTTTGACCAGACTTGGACTGTAAGATCTATTCTTAAAGGTGTTGTATCCTTTTAGTTTTAGTTCATCAAAGTACTCAGATAGACTGGTCTGGATTTCTATATTTTCCTTAAAACTCTTCCAGTCAATGAATTTTTCACAAGAGATTGGTGCATTCTCGATATTCTTGAATCTATACTCATGCAACTTATTCCTAAATTTTGAAGAAAAAGAACTAGTACCTTTGTGGAGTGAGGGCTTTGTTTCTTTCTTTTTGCCAATTTTTTACTTTTTTTCTCTAAGCTTCTCGGATATATCTTTCACTGAACCAGGCATGATTTTTAATTTCTTCTTCACACTTTCAGTTCCTGTTTCTTCCTTCATTGACCTTTTCCCTTTCTTCTTTTTTGATATCTCTTTACTCTGAGATGTTTTAGCCATGTTGGTTACAGATATTTTTAAGGGTTTGAGTCAGTTTCAGAAGCAACCAGTGAGATTTAGGTTTTTGTTTCTAGAGTAGCGGGTTTCAGGGGAGAGAGGAAGAAAAGTAGTCTGCAGTTATTGCAAAGAAAAACTACTCATCTTCCTTTAAGTACTGCCCTATTTTATTTCTTAATAATTTCAAACTTCCCTCTAAAATTTGGTAATTTACCTTTGACAATTTTTCCTCATTCTTTTTGCACCCAGTAAACACATATTTTTACCACATTTTATTCTTCTTTCTCTATACTTACTGGGTCTTAATATTTAAGACTATTAGACCACTCTTAGTTGACTGAGAAATCCTTAGTTGACTGAAAACATTATGTTTCTTATGAAAAAGCCAAAGATTTTCTTATAATTCCTTCACACTAATAATCCCTAAATTTCTTCTAATCTAACAGAATTTCTCTTCACTCAGTGGTTTGGTAAAAATGTCTGCTAATTGATGTAAGGTGTTCACAAATTCTATCTTAATATCATTTTTCATTACATAGTCTTTAATAAAATGGTGTCTAATTTCAATGTGCTTTGTCCTAGAGTGTTGCACAGGATTTTTTGATATATTGATTGCACTTGTATTATCATAGGATATCGGTACATTATGCATAGTTATTCCATAGTCTTTTAATTGTTGCTTGATCCAAAGGATTTGTGCACAACAGCTACTTAATGATACATATTCAGCCTTTGCTGTAGACAGTGCCACTGAGTTTTCCTTTTTGCTGGACCAAGACACAAGCATCCTTTCTAAAAATTGGCATGTTCCACTAGTGCTTTTCCTATCAATTCTGCTACCAGCAAAGTCAGCATCAGAGTATCCAACTAAGCTAAGAGTTGAGTTTCTAGAGTACCATATTCCTAGTTCTTTAGTGTCTATAAGGTATCTAAAAATTCTCTTAACAACTGTTAGGTGTGATTCTTTAGGCTGTGACTGAAATCTAGCACACAAGCACACACTAAACTGAATATCTGATCTGCTTGCTGTTAAATAGAGAAGAAAGCCAATCATACCTTTATAGAGCTTTTGATCTACATCCTTACCTTTTTCATCTAAGTCGAGTTTGGTGGATGGACTCATTGGTGTGGAAATTGATTTCAGCTTTAGCATATCGAATTTCTTGAGCATATCATAAGTATATCTTTCTTGGTTGATGAAGATTCCTTCCTCACTTTGTTTGATTTGAAAACCAAGGAAGTACTTCAACTTTCCCAACATGCTCATCTCAAATTCACCCTGCATTTCCTTTGCAAAGTTCTTGCATAAAGCTTCATTAGTTGCACCAAATACAATATCATCCACATATATTTGCACAACAATTAAATCATTTAGATATCTCTTAATGAACAATGTAGTATCGATGCTGCCTCTATCATACCCTTTCTCAACTAGAAATTTTGAAAGCCTTTCATACCAAGCTCGAGGAGCTTGTTTCAATCCATACAAGGCTTTATGTAGTTTGAAAGCATGATTAGATTTTTCAAAGTCTTCAAAACCAGGTGGTTGTTCTACATATACTTCCTCTTGAATTAATCCATTTAAGAATGCACTTTTGACATCCATTTGGAACAATTTAAAATTCATGAAACATGCAAAAGATAGCAACAACCTTATAGCTTCAATCCTAGTGACCGAAGCAAAAGTTTCATCATAATATATTCCTTTTTCTTGGTTGTATCCTTTTGCTACCAACCTAGCTTTATTTCTAACTATATTTCCTTGCTCATCTACCTTATTTCTAAACACCCATTTTGTACCAACAATAGGGTGATTTGAAGGTCTAGGTACCAATGACCATACATGACTCCTTGTGAATTGATCAAGTTCTTCTTGCATGGCCATTATCCAACTTTCCTCTTTTTCAGCTTTTTCAAAGTTTTTAGGTTTAATTTGAGATATAAAAGCTGAAAACTCACAAGTTTCTCTAGTTGCTTTCCTAGTTTTAACTCCTTGAGAAATCTCACCAATTATTTGGTCTTGTGGGTGATCTCTCACAAATCTCCAACTCCTTGGTAGATCATCATGTTGATTTTCTGCTCTTTGAAAATCTTCTAGAGGTGGAGTTTCATCTTCTCTTCTAGGTGAGCTTTCTTCATTATTTTTATTGGTTTCTAAGCTCATTTCCTCCATTTGTTTTTCTAGGACTTTTACATCATCATCATCATCATGAACTTTTTCTTGCAATGCATTTGACTCATCAAAAGCTGCATGAATTGATTCTTCAACAGTCAAGGTCCTTTTGTTAAAAACTCTATAGGCCTTTGAGTTTAAAGCATATTCTAAAAATATTGCTTCATCACTCTTTGCATCAAACTTCCCTAGGGGCTGTTTTCCATTGTTCAATACAAAGCATTTACAACCAAAACTCCTGAGGTGAGAAATATTTGGTTTCCTGCCTTTATAAAGTTCATATGGAGTCTTTGAAATCAAGGGCCTTATTGAGACTCTATTAAGAATATAAGTTGTTGTATTTACTGCGTCAGCCCAAAGATATTTAGGTAGGTTATTCTCACATAGCATGATCCTAGCCATTTCTTTCAAGGTTCGGTTTTTCCTCTCTACAACTCCATTTTGCTGGGGTGTTCTAGGTGCAGAAAAATTGTGATCCAACCCCTTTTCATTGCAAAACTTTTCAAACTCATCATTTTCAGATTCTCCTCCATGATCACTCTTTATGCTAACTATGGCTAGTCCTTTTTCATTTTCTACTTTCTTACGATGACTTAAGAATGCATGTAGAGCATCATTCTTATGAGCAAGAAAATACACCCAAGTGTATCTAGAATAGTCATTAACTATAACAAAGCCATAAGATTTTCCTCATAAGCTAGTTGTGCTTATTGACCAAACAGATCAATATGAAGCAATTCAAGAGGTCTAGATGATGACACAATTTTCTTTGGACTTGAAGGATGTCCTAACTTGTTTTCCTAGTTGGCAAGCATCACATATCCTATCATTTTCAAATTTTAACTCAAGCAGTCCAGCAACAAGATTTTTCTTAATTAATTTTGACATAGTTGTCACGACTCAAATTCTGAGCCATGACCGGTGCATGGACCCAATGGACGTAATCCACTAAGCCCAAGTACGCCTATTAATCTGACGTGTTCATTATTCCATCATAAACTGCTAAGTCACATTTCATAACTTAGGGTCAATATAATACTAAACATGTGCCACCTCATACTGGCATACCAAACAAGTGTATATACATTGTCTACAACATGTATCTTAATAATTTACATTAAGTTTGTCTATACACAACAAAAGAATACTCGACTTCCAACAGGGAGACTCAGACCAATGTATAGCTACTGAATGCCGAGACACCTACCAAAAGATGGATACAAGTCTATGAGGACACCTCGTCCTAGTTACCGGCTGCCTCGTGATCTGAAAACATGAAGTTGAAAATGGTGAGTATAAACCCAGTGAGTGAACAAGGAAGGGAACAAGCAACCATAAGGGAGAATTTAAAATCATGATGCACTTGTTTTAAAATAATACAATTTAATTTCATTCATATTGAAAACCCCTCATTAAACCCTTAAATATTAATTAGTTGGTAATGATGAACACATACATAACAAATAATTTGAAAAATGAAGGCTTTAGTGATACACAAGCAAGTCAAATGCGACAACGAATCTTCACTGCAGCGATGTTGGGATTAAGTTATTAACCGAACGAGGGTTCCTTAACTGGCTGAGGGTTTCTCACCAAACCTACTCATTTTAAACTTAATTTACTTATTCCTTAATGTTGGAAGTCCAAGCTCAACTATGGTACCAAAGAAATGGAAAATGGAGTAGCAACCGAACCAAAAAGGAAACAAAACAAAAAGTTTTCACTGCAACGAGAATGAATCTCACTGCAGCGAAATTTTAGTTCTAAAACAGAATGTTTCTCGCTGCAGTGAGAACCAAACTAATGAGGTTCTCCAAAACCTGAGAGTTTCTCGCTGTAGTGAGAATGAATTTCGCTGCAGCGAGAATAGAGCAACATGAACAAGATTTCCATTCCCCCAATAAAAGCCATCCTGCTAAAATGACACCGACAACATGAAACACATGAAATCCCCAAAGTGCAATGTATCAAATTTCACATACATTTCAATCATATATCATTTTCATGCTCTTTCATTTCATAAGTAAAGATATGCATACATACATAAATGACATCCATATCATCATAATCACACCCGGCTCATGTACATCCCCCCACATCGTGCACAATCAGTGTCATCGTGTACATCCCCTCACATCGTGCACACGGGCACTATCATCATCCATCTTTCACGCCACCATCATCACCGGCATGTGCATTTCCCACATCATGCACACACACGGTTACAGTCATCATACACAATATCGATCATCATGCACAACACACATATATATATTTATCATCATAATGCAATAGTGCATGAATCCATAGCAATCACACATCACAACATAAAACCATTTAGCAAAAGCTCGTTCCTAAGACACTTGTTTTTATGAAAAACTTGATAATTCATTCAAATGTGTGGCAAATACATTATATTCCCCCAAAACAAGTTTTGAAGGCAGTTCACTCATCGGTATATTATTGAGCCTTTAGCTAACTCTAATTCCCCTAATTATCCAATTAGGGTGATGGGGCTTCGTTAGAACCAACCATCAAATTAACATTACCATAATGTCAATTCATACTTATAAACCCTAAAAGCTATCTCTTAGCAAGCTTTCAATTGCCACTTTAAATGGCTATCTATGTTCACTATCTTAATCACTATAAAAGGAATGAACATACTCAACAATAAAACAGCTCCTAATCCCAATTACTAGCCATTATTCACAGCTCAAAATCAAGCTTAGTTCATCACTCACCCTAGGGTTTCTTTGTAGTTGAATTCTCTTCCAATAGCTTCTAAACAAATGGTGTAATTCTCTATTTCTCTCTCTAGAATGCCCAACTAGTGAGAGAAAGTATGGAAATAAGATTTATCAAGGGTTTTGAAGTAAGAGAGTGAAAGAATACAAGGATTCTAGTCAAAAAGGCACAAAGGTATGAAAATTAAAGCTAGAGAGAGAAAATTATGCAAGCCCCATATCAAGCTTCCATGGAGGTTGGAAGCAACGTGAATTGGGAAGAGAAGAAGAAGAAGAAAAGCTGTTGAAAAAAATGAGAGAAGAAGCTGCTGAAACAAAGAGATATTTATAGCTAATCTTATCCATTCCACTTAAATTACCTAAATGCCCCTCCACAAATTAACTTACTCTCCTCCAACCCTTTATGCAATCTTTTTACTCCTTTGACACTAGGACAAGGTCCATAATAGTCTAGAAATGCTTGGGTTAATGAAAACTTAAAATTTTGACCCGAGGTGAAAAATTACCATTTTACCCTTGTTATGAAAATTATTGTCATTTCTAGTTTTCTTTGTGTTTTCATCATTATGCATCACTTATGTGGTCTTATGCCTATTTAGACCTTAAAATATCATAAAACCACCTTCTGGGAAGTTAGTAGAAGAAATGACGAAACTACCCCTGGTTTGTGTTATTACATCTATGCTTAGTTACAAGCCTATAGAGGTTGAGGTCTCACAATAGTATTCATGCTCACATGTCCTAATCTCCTATGCCATAGCCAACTATCATTTTCAACATTTGCAATAAGACATACTTCACTTTTAACTTCAAGATCTTCAAGAAAAATTACATACATATTCTTCAATCTATTTCCTATAAATGAGATTTTATTTGTATTCATATCTATCACTTCACACTTAGTTGAATCAAAGCACACTCTAAATCCTTTATCACATAATTGACTAATACTTAGTAAATTATACTTTAAGCCTTTAACCAACAACACATGACTAATTTGAGTTTGGGAATTCTTACCAACCGTACCTATACCATGAATTCTTCCTTTTGAATCATCTCCAAAGGATATGGTTCCTCCCTTTCTTTTATCCTACTGAGCCAAAAGCATTTCATGTCCTGTCATGTGCCGTGAACAGCCACTGTCCAAGTACCAAGGCTGTTTCTTCTTGAGTTGAGCTTTTGAACATGCCTCTTTTAAGTCCAGCTCAACCTACAAAACAGAATTTTAGTTTTTCTTTATAGGTACCCATACTTTAATGGGTCCTTGAGTGTTAGTTGCAATAAAAGATCCCTTACGAACCCAAATTTTCTTAACTTTCTACACTGTTCTTTTCTTAAAACACTCAGATAATAAATGACCATGTTTACCACAATTATAACATCTAGGTAATGCTTTAGCTAAATTTTTATTGTGGTATACATCTCTTTTTGACAATTCATTTTTCAAACATTTAATAACTGTATTTTCATCAAGAGTTATTTGCAAAGCTTCAGACTTGTTTTCCAGCTCTTGTTTTAAAACCTCAAAGTTTATTTTTGAGTGTTCTAACTCAATTTGCAAAATATTTCTTTACTCAAAAACAGAAGTAAACTCTTGTTTGATATGTTCCAAATCATGTTCAAGAAGTGCAGTTGTCACGACCCAAATTCCGGGCCATGAACGATGCATGGGCCCAATGGATGTAGTCCACTAAGCCCAAGCAAGCCTATTAATCTGACATGTTCATCATTCCATCATAAACTACTAAGTCACATTTCTTAACTTAGGATCAAAGTAATATTAGACATTGCCACTTCATACTGGCACACTAAACAAATGTATATACGTTGTCTACAACATGTATCTTAATAATTTACATTAGGTTTGTCTATACACAATAAAAGAATACTCGACTTCCAGCGGAGAGACTCGGAATGTACAGCTACTGAATGCTTAGACACCTACCAAAAAATGGATATAAGTCTACAAGGACACCTTGTCCTAGTTACCGGCTGCCTCGTGATCTGAAAACATGAAGTTGAAAATGGTGAGTATAAACCCAGTGAGTGAACAAGGAAGGGAACAAGCAACAATAAGGGAGAATTTAAAATCATGATGCACTTGTCTCAAAACAATGCAATTTAGTTTCATTCATATTAAAATCCCCACATTGAACCCTTAAATGATCAATCATTTGAAAATCATGAATCCATACGTAATGAAAAATTTGAAAAACAATGAAAGCTTCAGTGATACACAAGCAAGTCAAATGCGACAACGAATCTTCGCTGCAGCGGAAAGGCATTCTCAACTAGCCGAGGGTTTCTCATCAAACCTCCTCAATTTGAACTTAAATCATTTATTCCGTAATGTTAGGAGTCCATGCTCAAATATGGTAGCAAATAAGTGGAAAATAGGGCAACAATTTGACAAGATGGGAGACAAAACAGAAGGTTTTTCGCTGCAGCGAGAATGAATCTCGCTGTAGTGAAATTTCTACTCCAAGATAGAACATTTCTCGCTGTAGCGAGATTCATTCTCACCGTAGCGAGAATGATACAGTATTTTCTTGCTGCAGCGAGAATGCATTCTGGCTGCAACGAGTTTCTAGCCAGCCTTTCTCCAAAAACCCAAGAGTTTCTCCCTGCAGCGAGAAACAGGGCACCAAAGGAAAATTTCACTTACTTCCCAAAGGAAACCACCCTGCTGAAATATCCAAAACCAATATGAAACACATAATAATTTCTCAAAGTTTAACATACCAAATTTCACATGCATTACACTCATATACCATTACTTATAAATTTCCTATAACACAAATAATTATGTATGTATATATATACATATACTCATCATCATCATGCACACCATCCCATCATCATCATGCACACCGTCTCATCATCACCAGCTCATGTGCACTCCCTACTCGCACATGGCTGGGTCATCACCAAGTTATGCACACTCCCTACTCGCACATAACCGGGTCATCATCGGCCTATACGCACTCCCTACTCGCACATAGCCGAGTCAATATAATTACACAACAATATATTCCTACATATATATATATCAACACAATGTAGAAGTATAGGAATCCATAATAGCCACATATCACAACATAAACCATTTCTCAAGAGCTTGTTCCCAAGGCACTCTTTTTTAAGAAAAGTTGTATAAAATCACTAAAACCCTTTGTACAAAACAGTCACATTCTCAAAATAGTTTTGATAGGCAGTCCACTCACCGGTTGATTGTAAAGCCTTTAGCTTACTCTAATTCCCTTAATGATCCAATTGGGGTGATGGGGCTTCGTTAGAACCTAGAATCACATTAGCATCAGCAATAGGTCAATTCACATACTATAAACCCTAAAAGCTATCTCTTAGCTAGCTTTCAATTACCACTTTAAATAGCTATCTATGTTCACTATCTAAATCACTATAAAAGGAATGAACATCCTCAACAATAAAACAGCTCATAATCTAAATACTAGCCATTATCCACAGCTAAAAACCAAGCTTAGTTCATCACTCACCCTAGGGTTCCTTTGTAGTTGAATTCTCTTCCAATAGCTTCCACACAAATGGGATAATTCTATTTTTCTCTCTCTAAAATGCCCAACTAGTGAGAGAAAGTATGGAAATAAGATTTTTCAAGGGTTTTAAGGAGAAAGAGTGGAAGAATACAAGGGTTCTAGTCATAAGGGCACAAAGGTATGAAAACTAGAGCTAGAGAGAGAAAATCATGCAAGCTCCATATCAAACTTTCATGGAAGTTGGAAGCAATGTGAAAGAGAAGAAGGAGGAAGAAGAAGAAGTTGCTGGAAAATGGGAGAAGAAGTTGCTGGAAGAAAGATATTTCTAGCCCAAGCTTATCCATTCCATTAAAATTACAAAAATACCTTTGACTAGGTAGCTCATTCTCATGCAACCCTTTGTGCAATCTTTTTACTCTTTTAACACTGCGACCAAATCCATAATGGTCTAGACATGCTAGGGTTTACGAAACTTTAAAATTTTTTACTTGGGGTGCAAAATGACCATTTTACCCCTATTGTGAAAATTATTGTCACTTCTAGTTTTCTTCATGTTTTCATCATTACACATCATTTATGAGGTCTTATGCCTATTTAGACCTTAAAATATCCTAAAACTTTCTTCTAGGAGCTCATTAGAGAAACTGACGAAACTACCCCTGGCCCGTGTTATTGTGTCTATAACTGGTTACGAGCCTATAGAGGTCAAGGTCTCACAGCAATCTTTTTCTTTAATGATTTGTATTTTGAAAAAAGTTTTTCAAATTCATTATAAGGCACTCATACTTATCCTGTAAATCATCATAAGAATTAATGCAGGGGGATGAGGGTAGCTCTATTTCATACTCTTGTGCCATTAAACAGATGTTTGCTCTTTCCTCAGATTTTTCATCATCAGTTTTAGAGCTTGATGTGTCACTATCCGACCATGCAGTAGCCACCATTGCTTTCTTGGATTTCTTATTTTTCTTGGGGGTTTCATCTTTCGGCAATGGACATTCGAACTTGAAGTGACCAGGTTTCTTGCATTCATAGCAGATCATCTCCTCCTTTTTGTTGGAGTCATTTTTGTTCCTCATTTTCCATGAAGCACCTTGGTCTTTCTTGAAACCTCTTTTAGTTAGCCTTCAATTTCTTCTGCTCATTTGTTTTCTGAATTTTCTTGCAACTAGAGCTAATTCTTCATCATCATCACATTAGTCTACTGATTTGGTTGACTAAATTGATTATGTTTCTTAAACTCTTCAGCCCACCATTTCTCCAATTTGAAATTTGGTCAACCAATGTTCTTCCTTGTTTCACCAATAAGCTTCCTCTTTGTTATTTAGTTACATCTTGATGATTTTATCCTTCTTTTTCTTTTAGAAATACTCTTTGAAAAGTCAAGAAATTAATTTCATATATTAATTTTCTACACACTCAAGTAAAGGTATTATCATCAAAAACTAATGGAACCAACAAATCCCTCCACTAAACTCTTGGTTGTAAAATTATTTAATGATGAAGGAACTGCATTCAGCATGAAATTGGAAAGAAGGGAAATTTCCAGCAATTATCCAAGTAAGGCAATATAAACAGAATGTGTCTCGTTGCAATGAAAGCAATTTGCAAATAACAGTAAATCTTCAAGATTCATCATGTGCATCTCACCCAGCTCATGTGCATCCCACCACATCATGCACATAGCCAAACATCCTATCTCACCCAACTCATGTGCATCCCACCACATAGTGCACATAACCGGACATCCCATCTCACCCAGCTCATGCACATCCCACCACATCGTGCACATAGCTAGACAATATCACCATCCATCTCCCTCACCACCGTCATCACCGGCAAGTGCACACTCACCCCGCATATGCACGATTGCATTTGTCACACAATGGTACCATTTATGACATAGTATATATATATATATATCAACATTATACAAAAATATATGGATTCATCCTTTTACACATTTCACAACATCAAACATTTTATCAAGGGCTTGTTCCCAGGAAATTTTAAAGCAAAAACCAATAAAATTCCCAAATGATTCATTGAAACAGGTAAACATTTCCCCAAAACATTTTAAAATGCAAGTTCACTCACTAGTATTTGTTGAACCATTCATCGACTCTAACCTCCCTAATGGTCCAAATAGGGCTGAGGGACCTTGTTGGAACCTTGGTGATTATAATGAAATTTCTTCCCAAGAGTCCTCAAGCTAACATGAAACCTCTCTTTCTCTCTTTACAAAGTTCAACTGGTGAGAGAAAGTAGTGAAGACAGACTTTTAAGGGTTTGTTTAATGTGAAGGAATAAAAGAGTATGAAAAACCCTACAACAGGGTGTGTAAAGCATGAAAATTAAAATTAGTTTGAGAGAGTGATGGAAGCTTGAGAGAAGCTTTCATGGAAGAGGAAAGAAACGTAAGATGGGAGGAAGAAAAAGAAGAAGTTGCTGGAGATATGTAGAAGCTGCTGGAAAAGATGAGATCTTTATAGTTAAAGGTTATCTAATTTCTCATGCAATTACAATAATGCCCTTAACAAGGCCACTTGTCTTCTTCCTTTTCTTGTGTAATCTTTTTACTCTTTTGACACTGGGAAAAAGTCCAAAATCCTCTTAAAGAGGTCCCTTAAATAGCCCTCAAAAGTCCTAGCTTCAAAAATGCCATAAACTTGTTATTTGTGAAAATTACGGTGAGGGTCGTGGCTCTCAATTTCCATTGTCGCGGCGCTCAAAGGTTCTGCCAAATTCTATTCCTCTAGCACAATACTTTCACTTTAACAAAGATTTTGACCACCTTCCCATTAGAACTGGGCAAAGTGGTAAACATCAAAGTTGTATCCCTACCTCTTATCTTTCTAATGGTTTAAAAATCATATCATTTGGACTTGTGTAGTGTGAGATATACTTGAAAAACCAAAACATATGAAAATAGAGCAACAGTCTATTGTGCACCTTTCTTCACCAATTGAAATTATTTTTGATCCTACTCCTATAAAAACATAAAATAAATATAAATAACATAAAACTAGCATTGTTAGTCACCATATCAAGGTATGGGGTACTATATAGTCCACTAAGAGAATCCTAATAGAAATCTCTTGAAGTGATATGGAGGGTTATCATCTAGTAGAAAATAATGGGAAAACTATTTAAAATTTTAAAACTTTGTTTTAAATAGTTTATGCATGTTATTTATCAATTGCTTTATCCATTCAAACATGTTTATATAAATATTGAAAATGGATAAAAATTTGTCACTATGGTGCATCTTGGATGCAAATCAAACTCACTAGATCAAACACTTTTGAAAGGTACCAAGACTTGAGAAATGTTCTCAAGCAAAAGGTTGTCTATCTATTGGAAGCTTTGCCATAAGCCCATGTCGAAGCAAATGGTAATAGAGCATGGGATGCTCATTAGACATGTTAAGCCACATATGTGATGTTGGCTATTATGACTACAAAGCTTCAAAAGCAACATGAGAACATCTGTGTGGCATGTATGACTTTGCAATCAAAAGAATTGTTCTATAATCGAGGTCATACATAAAGTTATGAGATAACATAAAAATTGTTTCCATGTCAGAAGATAAAAGATAGTTCTATTAAAGCCAAGATTTAAGGTTGCTAGCTTTATGGTAAAGCCAGAGCAATGTGTTTATCTTGAACTAAGTATCGACTTCATTCCATAATCTCTACCAAATACAATTCATAATTAGGAGTGAGCTTCCATAAGATGGAATTTACATTACCTTAATTATGAATTGCGAAGACAACCACGATAAGAGCATTAACTTGGAAATGTTCTCAAACATCTTTATGGTAAAGATGGACAAATGAGGGACTAAAAATGTTTCCTTAATAGAGTTAAAGAAGAATAAGCTTATAAAAGTTTCTACTTTGCCAAAGTTTATGATTAAGCTAAAAGTTACTACTATTGTATTAACATCATAAGTATTTGTTACTAGATGTTGAATGCATTTAAGTAATGACATAAATCGCAAACCAATAGTAGTAAGTCAATGCTTAATATAAATGTCAAGAAAACTAATTGCATATGATCGCAATTATGGCATTTGTCTTGGTCATTGAAGTAAGAATTAGAGTATGAAGATACTTAGATCCTTTTGATTAGGAATCATAAAGGAGCTAGTAATTCTTACGTACATGACTAAATCATTTTTCATGCAAAAGTGAATGACTTGGTATGGTCAAAAGGTTTTATATATATAGATGCATACGAACCATTGAATTTTTGAAATGTTCAGAGAATTCAAATATAAGATCATATGAGTTATATAGTATGAAGTACTCTTATTAAGATATGATCTTAGTGAAGATTACTCTTGCTTATTAATTTATCATTCAAAAGATGAATGTAAATTCATGTAAAATGGAACTTTCTTATGAATAGAACATAGAGATGTTTGTTCAAAGAAGAAAGCAAATACATATAGTGATATGATTTTGTCCATATCTCTCCAATATATATCTAGCCAATTATGTTATTCCAAACCAATACGATTCCAAGCATACATTGAGATGTATGTATGTAACATCATGGAATATTCAAAAGAGTTCGAATATTACTCTCACAAAGGATCTTAGATTTAGTGGGAGCATGATGACACTAAGAAAGGAGTTTCTTTAGTATTACATGGTTACATTGGAATCTAACTCTTAAGATTTTGCATAGAGATGCATAATCACATGTATGAGAACTACATGAATTTAGTAGGATACATTGGAGATGTATTATTCATATGAGATGACTATACTAAATATGTTTTTTATTGGACTTATACACTTTGTTCTATTAAAAGGGATCCAAAGGGTTGGATTTAATAGAATGTACCTGTGTACTTATCTCATACATATGAGGAGGTTATGTCACATCCCATTTCGGGAGGGATCATGATCGACACGTGGACACTAGGCCCAAGCAAGCCTAAATCCATGAATACATGGGCTAGTCATCCATCACATTCACTAACATAAGTTTATCCATAATCAAAATAAGCATTAATTCATCAAAGCCAGCACAATACGGAACTTCTCAACGTAAAGTGTGGTTTCTTTCACATTTCTTAAAAATATTCACATGTAAATAAGACCATTGTAGTTCGGCACGCACCCCGTGCCTATCATGCTATGGACATCCACCATAGTCTTATCATCCTTTACACCCATATCCAGGGCTTAGCATAATATGTGGAAACATAAACAAGTTTGTCAACGTTATTTACATAACAGAGTTCATTACAAATAAGATAGTTCAAAACTAGACTAGACTGATTGTGGAGTGTATAACACTAAAAGGCTAGAAAAAAGGCTCTACCACACCTACCACCAATGAGTTGCTCCGCTACTCCACAAGTCGTCTAATCAAGCAAGCTATTGATTTGAAACAAAATAGGAGAAAATAACGTTAGTCATAAAGACTCCATAAGTGGATATGGGGAAAGGGACAAGCCAAAGGGGAAGGGTTTTGCAACAAACCATAATTTGCAAAACAACATGATAAACATATAAATCCTTCAATAGTCATGAATGCATTCGGTAATGTTGAATACATATAAATAATGTTCATATACAAGCTCAACTTACAAACATTTGCAAGAGATAATCGAGACCCTTCAAGCCCAACAACAAACATTCAAATCAAGAACATGTAATTCACTTAACAACTCATCTCATTATTCCCACATAAACACAATAATTATCAATTGACAAACACAAGCGTCACAATACCCAACATACAAATAACATGTCAATACATGCCATAGTAAATTATGGGGAGAATGGGAACTTTTGCCCAACTCATCTTTGTGGTATTCTCATCTCCCACACTGAGATTCATAATGAAGGGAGAAGTGGTACAATGCCCAACTTAACCCTATGGTATTCTTACCCCCATACCGAGACTAAAGCTAATCACAACTAAATTACAAGAAGTGGAGAACTACACAATCCACTTTAAGTCAAAAACATGGGAAATGGAGACCTACTCAATCCACTTTACCACAAATCATGGGAAGTGGAGACATACTCAATCCACTTGACAATAAAATCATGGGAATGTGGAGACTTTCTCAATCCACATCACAACACCCATCATGCAAATGTGGAGACCTTCTCAATCCACATTCACATTATTCATATGCAAGAGCAATTCAATCAACCATAATCATTATCTCAACTAACATCTCATACCCACACTAGCTCGAAGGCCAGAGTAATTGAGGGAATTGTTCAAAACATTGAAAGGGCTTGTCCCCCCTTGTCGAAAACTACTACATAGTAGAATATTTAATTAAACATAATAGTTTTGAAATCCATTTCAAAATGTTTTCTCATCCATAAACATATTTTTCCTTAGTCAAATATTTAAGGCAACAATGCTGATAACAAATCCATTAAATCATGCAATCAATCTTTCACCTTTACATACTCAAATAGTTTCGAAAGTGGTGTACCCACTGACCTTAAAAGTTGATTTCTACCAAGTACACAAAAGTCTACTCCAACAAAATTTTTGAAGTTTTAACAGTTCTTAAATACCCAAATAAATATTTTCCATTAATACTTAGTCTAGGAAATGCATAATAATCATTCTACGCTATTTGGAACTCTTTAGGTTCACCTAAACTAATTTTCTTGACTAAATCTAGTACTTATCAAAATACTTATTTGTACAAACCCATAAAATCAATATTCTTACCTTAAGTGAGCTATAGGAAGTGAGAAAATCCACCCAAATCCTCTAGTTCACATAAATCAATAATTCTGGAACAATAAACCATATTTTCAGAATAAAAACCAAAGTTTCACAGATTCAAGAGAAGAAAAAATCTCATTTTTCATTTAAAACCTAAAACCAACCTCAAATCTTTCACAAATGGTGATTTTGAGCAAAAATGGGTTGGAAAAGCTTAAAAGTTAGGGTTTTACGTTCAAAATGTGGCTGAGGGTTGCCATATCTCAAAAAATGTGGTATATTTATAAGCTAAGGTGTGAAAATACATTTTTACCCTTTTTATTTTTTTGAAATCGACAAATGTATCGATACATTGGCCCATGTATCAATGCATCATGAACATATATTGATACTGTCACAACCCAATTCTCAGGCCATGACTAGCGCAAGGGCCTAATAGGCATAGCCCACCAGACCCAAGCAAGTCTCTTTTTCTTTAAGATCTATTACTTAAAATTTCTAATGAATGTTCTTTCAAAATTAGACCGTGAGAACCAAGTATATATATATATATATATATATATATATATATATATATATATATAACATCCCCAAAATAAGGTTATCATTCTTCAACCCCAAACGATAGGGGTAATCAATCAACATACAAAGTGCATAACAATCTCATAATTTACATTTCAGTAAATATATACACTAACAAGAGACCTTGACTATCAGTGGAGTGACTCTAGGCTTGGGTGCCGCTACAGGATACCATGGTACCAACCAAATGGCAAATTCAAAATGGACACTTCAATATAGGTCTTGACTACCTCCGAATCTGAAAACATGAAGTTAAAAAGAGTGAATATAAACCCAGTGAGTGAATATAAGAACGGAACAAGCAAACGATACGGAGAGCTTTTCGACAACATGATGCACTTGTGTAAAAACAATGCAATTTTATATCTATTATCAACAAAACTTGATGTCGTGCTGTTTTTCAACTCATTTTAAAACATTTAGGAAATTCGAGTAAGGCAAGCATAGTAGAGCAAATCTTGCTGCAGCAAAAAGGCATTCTACAGCATATAGTATAATCACATTTTTTATTTTCATAACTTGTCTATAGCATATATATATATATATATATATATATACATGTACATTACTGCCGCCTTACTCAGCTCATGTGCACTCCCTACATGAACAAGGCAATATCATCATGTGCACTCCCTACACGCACATTTCAATATCATCATGTGCACTCCCTACACGTACATTTCAATATTATCACACGCACTCCCGCCCACATCATTACAAGCATGTGCACTCCCACACCGCACACCACCGACACCGTCACGTGCACTCCCACACCGCACATGCACGATTATAGCTATTATACAACATTATCACTCAAAGCATAACACACATATCCACATAATATAAGAACACATGGTTTCATTATATCACATATTTTACCACATAAAAACATTTCATCAGGGGCTTGTTCCCATGCACGTTTTAAAGAAAATTCTGTTAAAACATTTCAGGTGATTCAATTAAACACGTATGCATTTATCCTAAAACATTTTAATGCAAGTTCACTCACCTTACGATAGCGGGATATTACATTGCTATTAGTTCGAGGTATATCTAACTATTTCTACTTGTAGATAGCTCGTTATTTCCTCCGGCACGCCACCACAGTCTACTATATTGTCATGACCTAATTTCCCGGGTCATGACCGGCACATGAGCTCAATGAGCATAGCTCACTAAGCCCAAGCAAGCCTATCCATTTACCTTTGCTTAACAAATTTATCATATCATGCATACACACACACCTTTTCCCGGGTGTGAACATAGCCAAAACACAATGGCATTATCGATAATAATATACATGCATTATACCAGCCATGTATTTAGCAATTTACATTGCATACACATATTCATATTGTTAGATTGTATTCACAATACAAAAGGACCCATTACTTCCAATGGAGACATTTACAATAAAAGGGATTACTATCGAATGCCAGACACATACCCAAGAGATGCACTACAGGGACTCCTCGATCTAGGGTCCAATAGTCACCTGATCTGAAAACATGAATTTTTATAAAATGTGAAATACCCCATACTTTGATATGGTGATAAATAAAGTTGATCGAATACAAATTGAGGTCAATTAAAATGTTTAGAAGTGATAAAAGATGAAAGGAGTAGTTTAGGATAAAATATTTTGCAAGTGAGAAAATAATAATAAAATAATAATAATTTTATCGGAGGAGAATTTGTGAGATAAAAGGCGATTTGGAAGTCAAGTGAGGCATAATAAGGTATTTTGGGTACCAAGGAGACAAGATAAAATTTTTAGAATAAAATAATATTTTATTAATGAAATAATATTAAAATATTAATATTTAGCCTGATGTCGAAGTCAATCAAGAAGAAAGATCATATGGTTGATCCAAGTGGGGGAGAAGATGACAAGCCCGACTCTATAAAAATATTTATCACGACATACATGTGATGGATAGCATGTTTGCATGCTAAGAGAGTCCCGAAAAATTTACAAAAGTCGGTATTGTACCTAGAGGTACAATAAAGTTTATTTAAGCCTCGAACTAGATCAAATAGAAAATTTATGATGAAATTAAGAATTTTAAAGTCCCAGAATGGTTTAATATGGTGATTCGGAGTTTGAGGATCAATTTGGAGTCAAACCGAAATTTTCGCTATCCAGGGGCAAAATGGTCATTTGCCACCTGAGGACAAAATGAAAATTTTAGAAAAGATTTTTTTGGCCCCATTTGACTTATTGGAGTATAATTTGACTTATTTGAGTAAGATTTGAGGTTTAGAAGTGAAAAATTTTAATTTCAGTATAATTTGGAGTAAAAGAGTAAAATGGTAATTTTGCCACCCCAAGGGCAAAATTGTAATTTTCCACTACCAAGACATTTTTCCAGCACATGGTCTTCCTTTATCCTCATTTTTGACCATTGACTAATTGTGTGGTGGAGATAAAAAGGATTAAAAATTTAAAATTTTAAAAATGGACCAATAAGAAAATGACATGTGTCATTCCTTTATTATTTTATTGTTTCTTATTAAAAAGGCATAAAATCAGCCCATTTTTTTCATATGGCCAGTCAAGAAAGGAAGAGAGAGAAAGAGAGGAAGAACAAACTCTTTGGAAGATCACTATGCTGAATTTCTATTCTTTGCAAATTTTCTAGAGGTGGAGTTTCATTTTCTCTTCTAGGTGAGCTTTCTTCATTATTCTTATTGTTCTCTATGCTCATTTCTTCCATTTGCTTTTCTAGGATCTCTACATAATCATCATCAGTATGAATTTCCTTTTGTAAGGCATTGGACTCATCAAAAACTACATGGATGGATTCTTCAATCGTTAAAGATCTTTTGTTGAAGACTCTATAGGTTTTTGAGTTTAATGCATATCCTAGAAATATAGCTTCATCACTCTTTGCATCAAACTTTCCTAAAGACTGTTTACCATTGTTTAATACAAAACACTTACAGCCAAAGCTCCTAAGGTGTGAAATATTTGGTTTCCTACCCTTGTAAAGTTCATATGGAGTCTTTGATATCATGGCTCTAATTGAGACTCTATTGAGTATATACGCTGTTGTGTTCACTACCTCAGCCCAAAAATATTTTGGTAGGTTATTCTCACATAACATAGTTCTAGCCATTTCTTTTAAGGTTCGATTTTTCCTCTCTACAGCTCCATTTTGTTGGGGTGTTCAAGGTGTAGAAAAATTATGATCCAACCCCTTTTCATTGCAAAATTTCTCAAATTCATCACTTTCAAACTCTCCTCCATGATCACTCCTAATACTAACTACGGCTAGTCCTTTTTCATTCTCAACTTTCCTACAATGACTTATAAATGCTGGTAGAGCATCATTCTTATGAGCAAGAAAATAAACCCAAGTGTACCTAGAGTACTCATCAACTATTACAAAGCCATAAGATTTTCCTCCGAGACTAGTTATACTTATTGGACTAAATAGATCAATGTGCAATAATTCAAGAGGTCTAGTTGTTGACACAATCTTCTTAGTCTTAAAGGATGTTTTAACTTGTTTTCCTAATTGGCAAGCATCACATATTTTATCATTTTCAAATTTTATATCCGGCAGTCCAACAACTAGATTTTTCTTAATTAATTTTGACATAGTATGCATGCTCACATGTCCTAGTCTTCTATGCCATAGCCAGCTATCATTTTCAGCATTTGCCACTAAACACATTTCACAATTCATTTCAAGATCTTCAAGAAATATAACATACATATTCTTTAATTCTCTTCCTATAAATGAGACTTTATTAGTGCTTATATCTATCACTTCACACTTATTTAAATCAAAGCATACTTTAAATCCTTTATCATACAATTGACTAATGCTTAATAAATTATGTTTCAAACCTTGAACCAATAACATATGACTAATTTGAGTTAGAGAGTTCTTAACAACCGTTCCTATGCCATGAATTCTACTTTTTGAATCATCACCAAAAGATACGGTTCCTCCCTTTTCTTGTCTAGCTGTGCAAATATTATTTCATTTCCTATCATGTGCCTTGAGCAGCCACTGTCCATATACCAAGGTTGCTTCTTCTTGAGTTGAACTCTTGAACATGTATCTTTTGAATGCAACTCAACCTACAAAACAAATATTCAGTTTTTCTTTATAGGTACCCATACCATGATGGGTCCTTGATTGTTAACAGCAACATAGGATCCTTTTGGAACTCATATTTTTCTTATTTTCTGCACATTTCTTTTTCTTTTGCAATCATAGGATAAATGGCCAATTTTATCACATATATAACACCTATATGATGCATTAGTATAGTTTTTCTTGTAGTATGCATTTCTTTTTGGAGTTTCATTTTTCAAACTTTTGAATGCAACATTTTCTTCACTAATCTTTTGTAAGGCTTCTGTTTTACTTTCCAATTCTAATTTTAGAGTTTTAAAATCTTTTTTTGAATGTTCCAATTCAATTTGCAAAAAGTTTTTTTGTTCAAAAACAGAATTAAAGTCAAGTTTAATCTTTTCTAAATCTGATTCTAGAGATGCAAACTTTTTCTTTAAGATCTTGTATTTCAAAAGAAGTTTCTCAAATTCATCATATAAACATTCATATTCATCTTGAAGCTCATCAATAGAAATATTGTAGAGGGATGAGGATACCTCGGACTCATCATCCCGTGCCATCAAACACAGGTTTGCTCTTTCTTTAGCTTTTTCTTCCTCAACTTCAGAACTTGAAGTATCACTGACTGACCAAGTAGCTGCCACCATTGCTTTATTTGATTTCTTGTTTCTCTTTGGAGTTTTTTTTCTCAGCAAAGGGCATTCGGACTTGAAATGTCCAGGCTTCTTGCATTCGAAGCAGGTTAGTTCTTCCTTTTTGTTGGAGTCATTTTTGTTTCTGGTTCTCTATGAAGAACCTTGATCTTTTCTAAACCTTCTTTCAGCTAGTCTCTGATTTCTTTTGCCCATTAGTTTTCTGAATCTTCTAGCAACCAGTGCTACTTCATCATCATCATCACATGATAGCTAATCCAGTTCTTCTTCAAGAATACTGGCTTTTATGGCGATGCTCTTCTTCTTTTCTTTTGCTTCCTTTCTATATTCCTCTTCCTCTTCCTTGAGTTCTAGCTCATGAGTAAAGAGAGAGCCACAAATTTCATCCAAAGTTATGACATTTAGGTCCTTTGCTTCTCGGATTGTTGTCACCTTAGGCTTTCAATTGTTGGGTAGGCTTCTAAGAAGTCTTTTAACAACTTCATGCTCGGGAATTGGTTTGCCTAGTTGACTTAATTTGTTTGTGATGTTTGTGAATCTATCTAACATGCTGGTGATATCTTCACTAGACTCCATCTTAAACATTTCATAATTGTGGGTCAAGAGGGCTATCTTGGACTCCTTAACTTGAGAAGTCCCTTCATGGATAATCCTAAGTTTATCCCACACCTGTTTTACTGTGGTACAGCTTGATACGTTATTGAATTCGGTGGGAGTTAAGGCATAATGCAATGTATTGATAGCCTTAAAATTTGTTTGGACTCTCTTAGTTTCAGCCTCGGTCCATTCAGACCTTGGCTTAGGCATTGTCTCTGTCACGACCCAAATTTCGGGCCATGACCGACGCATGGGCCCAATGGACATAGTCCACTAAGCCCAAGCAAGACTATCGATTTATCCTACTTATCATTCCATCAAATATTGCTAAGTCACAAATTATAACTTAGAATCATAATAAAATTAAACATTCGCCAACTGATACTGGCATATCAATTAAATGTACATTACCTACAACATGTATCTTAATAATTTACATCAAGTTTGTCTATACATCTAAAAAAAAAAACTTGACTTCCAACAGAGGGACTCGGACGAATGTACAACTACTGAATGCCAAGACACTTACCAAAAGATGGGTATAAGTCTACAAAGACACCTCGTCCTAATTACCAGCTACCTCGTGATATGAAAACATGAAGTTGAAAACGTGAGTATAAACCCAATGAGTGAACAAGGAAGGGAACAAGCAACCATAAGGAATCTTTAACGAAATCATGATGCATTCTTTTTCAAAACAATGCAATTTGTTTCTATTCTTATTAAAAACCCATCATCAACCCTTAAATGATTAATCATTTGAAAATCATTAACCCATACATAACGAACCATTTGAAGAATGAAAGCTTCAATATTACACAAGTAAGTCAAATACGACAGCGTAGCTACAGCGAGAATGCCTTTCCGCTGCAGCGACGTTGGGATTTAGTTATTAGCAGAACGACGGTTTCTCAACTAGCTGAGGGTTTCTCACTAAGCCTCCCCATTTTAAACTTAACTCATTTAATCCTTAATGTTGGAAGTCTATGCTTTAATATGGTAGCAAAGAAGTGAAAGATAGGGCAGCAATTGGACAAGATAGGAGACTAAAACAGAAGGTTTTTCACTGCAGCGAGATTCTTTCTCGCTGCAGTGAAATTGTAACCCAGAAAGAGAAGGTTTCTCACTACAACGAAATTCTTTCTCGCTGCAGCAAAATTCAGCTGATGAAACAGAGAGTTTTTTGCTGCAGTGAGGTTCCTTTTTGCTGCAGCGAGAAGCTACAGTGACTATCTCGCTGTAGCAAAATTCCTTCTCGCTGCAACGAGAACCAGTTCTAGTGAAGGTTCTCAAACACAAGAGTTTCTTGCAGCGAGAATGAATTTCGCTGCAGCGAAAATAGAGCAACAAGAGAAAAGTTTTCCCTCACTCAACAAAAAGGCCATCATGCTAAACCAACAAAATAAACATACAGCACATGAAAATTCCCAAAGTGCAATGTATCAAACTTCTCATATATGTCAATCATATATCACATTCATAAGTTTTCATTTCATAAGTCTAGATGTGCATAATTACATAGATATACATCAACATCATCATAATCACACCCGGCTCATGTACATCCCCTCACATCGTGCACATAGCCGGCACCATCGTGTGCATCCCCCCACATCGTGCACAATCAGTGCCATCATGTACATCCCCCCACATCGTGCACACGGGCACTATCATCATCCATCTCTCACGCCACCATTATCACCGGCATGTGCATCCCCCCCACATCGTGCACACACACGGTTACAGTCATTATACACAATATCATTTATCATGCACAACACACACATTTATATATCATCATACTACAATAATGCATGAGTCCATATCATAACATAAAACCATTTTGCAAAAGCTTGTTCCCTAGGCACTTGTCTTTATGAAAAACTTGATAATTCATTCAAATGGGTGGCAAATACATTATATTTCCCAAAACAAGTTTTGAAGGCAGTCCATTAACCAATTGATTGTAGAGCCTTTAGATGATTCCAATTCCCTTAATTGTCCAAATGAGATGATGGGGCTTCCTTAGAACCTAGGCTCACATTAGCATAATCAATAGGTCAATTTACACACTATGAACCCTAAAAGCTCTCTCTTAGCTAGCTTTCAACTGCCACATTAAATGGCCATCTATGTTCACTATCTTAATCACTAAAAGTAATGAACATACTCAA
Source organism: Theobroma cacao (assembly GCF_053813885.1). Classification (NCBI taxonomy): domain Eukaryota; kingdom Viridiplantae; phylum Streptophyta; class Magnoliopsida; order Malvales; family Malvaceae; genus Theobroma; species Theobroma cacao. Next base: position 37,915,215 of record NC_142640.1, read on the forward strand.
TAATAAAACAGCTCATAAATCCCAATTACTAGCCATTTTCTGTAGTTAAAAATCGAGTTTAGTTCATCACTTACCCTAGGGCTCCTTTGTAGTCAAATTCTCTTCCAATTGCTTCTAAATTAATGGAGTAATTCTCTCTTTCTCTCTCTAGAATGCCCAACTAGTGAGAGAAAGTTTGGAAATAAGCTTTATCAAGGGTTTTGAAGTGAGATAGTGAAAGAATTCAAAGGTTCTAGTCAAAATGGCTTAAAGGTATGAAAACTAGAGCTAGAGTGAGAAAATCATGCAAGCTCCATATCAAGCTTTCATGGAGTTTTGAAGAAACATGAGAAAGTAGAAGGGAAGAAGAAGACCAACTGCTAGAAATTCAAGAAGGTGCTGGAAATTTCAACATATTTATAGGCCAAACTTATCCATCCCCATAAAATTATGAAAATGCCCATCCACCAATTAACTTATTCTCCTCCAATCTTTTATGCAATCTTTTTGCTCTTTTAACACTAGGACAAGATCCATAATGGTCTAGACATGTTCGGGTTCATAACAACTTAAAATTTTAACCCGAGGTGAAAAATGACCATTTTGCCCCTATTATGAAAATTGTTGAAACTTTTAGTTTTCTTCGTGTTTTCATCACTACACGTCATTTATGCAGTCTTATGCCTATTTAGGCCTTAAAATATCATAAAACTTTCTTTTGGAAGCTTATTAGAGAAAAGAACGAAACTACCCCTAGCTCGTATTATTACATCTATGCTTAGTTACAAGCCTATAGAGGTTAGGGTCTCACAATCTCATTGGTTACTACATTTAAGGTTGAGGGAATAAAAGGTCCATCAGTTATGATGTCTCACATTTTATAATCAATTGCTTTAATGCATATCGACATCCTAGTGCTCTAATAAGGATAGTTAGAGCCATCAAACAGATGTGGTCCGTTTGTTGATTGTCTCTCAACAACTATGGATTTTTGGAGAGCCATTTGGATCATCCCAAACGGTGTTAGACCTTAAAAATAGGGAACTAGCTTTGATACCACTTGTTGGTCCCAAATAAATGTTCTAGAGGGGGGGTGAATAGCACTTTTTGGCTCTTGGTAAGATGAGGAACTAATTTGAAAAGCAATGAAAATAAAAACATAGTAGATAATGCGCAGAAATTTAGAGTGGTTCGATCCAAGACCTACATCCACTACCTTGATTAATCAACCAAGGATTTTCTAAACTAATCCACTATAAAAGGTGAAATTCATAAGCTTTCACCAAGCTTTACAATGGTTTTTACCAAGTTCAGCCAAAACCTTTCATAATAGTTTTTATCGGGATCAACTAAACCCAAATACCTAAACTTTCAAGTCTAAGTTAGAACCTTAACACAATCAAGCAATCCTAGCTTGAAATAATCACTTAGAGTGACTTGCTCACTCTAAGAATACAAGAAGAAAAGTAAAAAGAGTGTACCTATGATCACAAGGTTAATCTAAGTGGTACAAGGTTAAGGGCATATCACAATTACAAAGATAGGCATTGAGTGCAGTGAGAGTACAGTTAGTGTTTTCTAGTTTTTCAGCTCTTTTTCAGACTTGGAAGCCTTCAATCTTCTCTCTATATGTTTTCTAACCGTTAGAAGACCCTTTTATACTTGGAGAAACAACTCTGATGGCAGTTTAACAGTTTATGGCCGTTGGAAATAGTTGAGAGATGGTTCTAGCCGTTAATTTGTCTTCTAGTGCTCAGGTTCAAATTGCAGACAGAGAGCTCTTAGTCGACTAACTTCCTTCTTTGTCGATTAAGTTGGTTTTGTCTTCTAGTCTTAGTTTTTGGCAAAGAGCACTTAGTCGACTAACTTATTTCTTGGTTGACTAAGTCGATTCTATTTCTCAATATTTTTCAGCCCGCCATTTCTCCAATTTGAACTTTATCCAACCAATACTCTTCATTATTCAACTAAAGACCTTCCTTTTTGTTGAACAATCATTTTTTCTCATTCATGTGATTTTTGATATACACTTTTGACGGATTGATTTATTATTTGCATACAATTTTTGTCTTGAACACTTAAGAAGATATAATAAACACAAATGAATGAGAATGTTTTATTATCATCAAAAACTAATGGAGCCAACAGAGTTATCATGCATTAAATTTCTCAAAAGTGCACCAATAACCCTAGGTGTTGAAACTCTTTCAACCCCTCCATCAAGAGAAAATGAGCCCTGTGTTCCATATGAAATGATCCTCAATCTTCTTATGAGAATTGATGGAAAATTAAATGAATAGATAGGAAGGGATAAGAAGATGGAAGAAAAAGTACTAAAAATTGAAGAAAAACTCAAGAACATTGAAGACTTTTTCTACAAAGAAAAAGAAAAGGAGAAAAATGTTAAGACACTCACAACAGCATCTTCAAAAAGCAAAACTGTAGCTGAGACACCCACCTCCTCTGATGAAAGGATAGAAATAAAGGAATTTGAGATTCCAGCTTTCAACCTTGGGGTTGAAACTAAAAAAGGTGGTGCAATAAAGGACGTTAAGACATCCAAAGGTCTAAAAACTAAAACAAGCCCTCAGGAGGAAAAAGTACAAGAAATAGAAAAAGACCAAGAAAATATTGCATTGGAAGATGAATTTGAAAAGGAAAAAGAAATTGAAACAGAGGAAGAAGAACAAGAAAAGGCTATAAACTCCCCTGAAGTTGCCCTTTCACAAAGAATAGCAATAATGGAAACTCTTGACTTTTCTAAAGAAATACTTCTCTCTAATTTTATTGCTAAACTTCTGAAGGAAGCTGAAGCTAATCATCAAAGGCAGATGCAAGAAAAGAACAAGAGGTTGAGTCAGCTGAAGAAAAGGAAGAAGGTATTGTAACTATAAAGAACCAAAATGAAGGAAAAGAAATGGCACTTGAACTTACACAAGGAAAACTTAGTAGCATAAAGAAGAAAACAATGGCCACCAAAACCAAAACTTCTAAAAGGCGTAAGTCCACTAGAACTTGAAAACTAGCATCACCTGAACTTGAAACCTCATTTGAACTAGAGATACTTGAACCGCTCAATGTCCAACCGTTAATCACCCACCTAGGCATAGATAAGTTTTCCACATATTATGACTAGGCAGAAAACTAGCATCAAATTTGTAGGATAGTTAACTTCTAAGGAACCTCTTTTTAGCTAATGCCAAAAAGAGGGAGATGGTAGGATGTAAAGAAATTAGAATGTAATGTAATGTGTTTGTGTGTTTGTTTATGTATTTATGTGGTTGTGGTGAACAATTATTGGTTTATGGTTATGAATATCTATGGTTGCTTATTAATATTTATATATTTGTGGTTGATGTGTCAATGAATTATATTTGTGTTGAGAAATCAGTATAAAGATATACATAAATTTTGCAAGGAGAAAATGTGAAGATTAAAATGAAAATCTAAAATTTTTTTTATACACATATTAAGGTGGAGCACATACGAAATGGGAGTAATCGCTCAACTGCACATAGCTATAAAGTCTATAGTTTAAACAGACATTGCACTCTTAATCAATGAAAGCTTTGTCATCATCAGAAAAGGAGGAGAATGTTGACTCCATGTGCTTTTTATGATAACAAAACATTGCTCATTCATTTATGTCTAATTATATTATTTAAGTGTGCAAGAAAGAGTTTAAATTCTCTAACATAATTAGTGTTTGAAAGTAAGCCAAGAAGCTTATTGAGTTGAAAGCTCAGTTAATCAGTTAAACAAGCAAAGAAAAAGAGACTCAATGAAGACATATTAGTTTTAACTGATTAACAAGAGGCTTCAATCAGTTAAAGTTATACTGGGTGCTATACAAAAGTCAAAGAGAATAGGTTTAATCGGTTAGCACAAGAGGCTTTAATTAGTTAAAGTTGTACTAGGCATTACACAAAAGTTAGATAAAATAGGTTTAATTAGATAACACAAGGCTTAATCGGTTAAAAAGGTACTAGACGCAAAACATAAGCTTGTTAATCGGTTAACCAAGGGGTTAAACAATTAAAGGTTAAACTTGAAGTACCTAAAAAGCCAAAATTTAAAGTCAAAAAGATGTTGACCGTTGAAAGGCACCAAAATGAATGATTTCAAATTTGAAGATATTTTAATCGGTTAAAGCTTATTTCAATAAGTTAAAGATAAAGGAAGAAAAGCCTTAATCAATTAAAGGGAGGACTAACCAATTAAAGGAAGATTGATGAAAAATGCCATTTGAAGAAGTTTGAAAATAGAAAATTCTTAATCGATTAAAGTCATCTTTAACCGATTAACATTATGAAGCAAACTGTAAGTCAGAAAGGCTTTAATCAGTTAAAGCTTATCTTAACCAATTAAAGTGCTACTGTTAGGAATTTGAATTTAATCGTTAGAAGACGAAATAACGGCTAAAACTGACCTAAAACTGTCTCCAATGGCTAGAGTTTGTCCTTCAAGTATTTAAAGGGCTTCAAACAGCTAAAAATGGTTAAAGAAACTACCGAGAAAGTATTTACGCTTAGAATTTCCAAAAACCTTCTTTTCACAAATGTATTTCACTCTTACTCTTTGTAAAGTTATTTGAGTTTGAGTTTGTACACATTAGATCAGCTAAGTGATCATTGTACTTCATCTGTTTCTTAGTTCTTGAGTAATAAGACTATGCAACACTACAAGTGATTGTTGTAAGGGTTTAGAGCTTGGGTTAGAAGTTCATCTTGTAAAAGCTTGGTGGAAGTTGTTAATTCCACTAGTTTTCAGTGAAATTGGGTTGAAAATCCTTAATTTAGAAATCAAGGTAGTGGATGTAGGTCAAAAGGACTGAAATACTATAAATACTTATGTTCTGTCCACTTCTTTTTACCCTCTCTTTACTTAGTGCATTTTAATCTTAATAAGTTTTAAACTTTCCTCTTTAAAATTATTCAAAAGATTTTCAAACTTGAGAACTTCTTTCAAAATATTTTTAATGCTATTTACCCCATTTCTAGCACTCCTTTGGGACAAAAAAAAATACTCGCTGGAAATGCATCAGAAAAAGAGAGAACAAAGAGCAAAAAACAAAAAAAGCTGAAAAATCTTTCCTTTGATTAAAAAATGGGCAAAAATCACAATAAGATCATTCCTTTCTTCATCATTATAAACTTTTAAGCTAAAATTTTCCTTCATCAGTCCTTACTACTCAAAAATCTCTTATCTTTTTATACTTAAATTGCTTATTAGCCTTGTTAGAGGTTTTAAGCTCCATACACTTTCTAGAATCCATTGTTGCTGGTTATACCTCCATGTAAAAAGTAGTGTTAAAGGTTATACCTCCTCTTTAAAAGGTAGAATTTAGTTATACCTTTTTTGAAAAGATGGAAAAGTTGTGTTTGATCCTTAAAAGATAATTGGTTGTAAAGATTATGGTTGATCTTAAAAAGGCAGTGACTTTTGTCGAGGTTGTATTTAATCCTTGAAAAGTAGTTGCTTGTAAAGGTTGTGCTTGAACCTGTGTTGAAAAGGAAGTTGATAGTGGATTCAAATTCTTTATGCCTTCAAGGGAGAGGCGTAAGCATAAAAGGGGGTCGAACCTCTATAAAAACCTGATTGAATACTTTTTACTTTCTACATTATCTTTATTTTGCTCATAATCTATTTTTACGACTCTATGTTTAATATTCATACTACCTTGTTTTTAAAAAAGGGATTTTCACTTAATAACCAAATCACCCCCTCTTGGTTACTTTACTTTTAAGTTTATTCATCTAACACTTATGTAAGTTAGCTAAATTCCAAGTGATAATAACAAACAAACATGGCCATTATCTCTTAGCAAATTACAAATAAGAGATAATAATAAAAAAATATTGAGATAATAATAAATAAAAATATTAATTGAAGATAATCTAATTAGCTATTAACTAATAAAACCAGGAAAGATGATTACACATTCCATACTTGCACATGCACATACAAAACATCTTATGTCAATACTCGGAACTCCCCTCGAGCCTGTGACAACCGCCGCGATGCCCCGATCGACACTCATTACCCGAAATGTCAACCGAAACCCCGCAAGGCTTTAATATCAGCTTCTTATTTCCCCTATGAGTAACCATTGCCAAATATCATGTTCTAAAAGATTTTAAGCTATTTCCAACTTAAAACAAATAAAATAATAATTTTCGTCTCACAGGGGTATTTTGGTCATTTCTTCTAAAAATTTTGAAATTGGCTAAAATGTAATATACAAGTACAAAACACATAATTCATAATCAAAATGAGTTTAAAAGTCCAAAATCTTCATTTAAAATGAAATTATGATTATTTGGATATAATAAGAAAATAAAAGGAATATTAAGCAAAATATTCTATTTTCTTATAAAACAATATTTTTAGAACACTGCGTAAATAATTTTTATAGCATAAAAAAAATAAATTCATACATGTTGTAATACAGATAACCAAAGTACAAAATTTAATTTACAGTGACACGTGGGGCCACGAATGATTAAAAGTATCAAAAGAAATGAACCTACAGTTTTTGGATGTGGCAAGTCCAACTATAGTCCTCGCCGATATCAGTTATTTACAATCTATTCTGAGCCTGAAATGGGTGGAAAGGAGGGTGATGAGATTATAAAATCCTAGTGAGTAAACAAATACCATCTAAAATATCTAAAGTCGAGTAAATGGAGACAGATAAAATAAATCATCATACTTTAATTTATCATATTTCAACTCATTTCAACCAAATAAAATTCAATTCATTTAAATCGAGTAATCAACATGGCTTATGAATTTCTTAAAACTTGGCTCATGCCAAAAATTATTCTCATACTTAGTTATCAAGGATACCTTCGCCGAGGGCTATCCCAAACCGAGTCCGCCAAGGCTATTAAAAAGTTATATACTCATAAATCAAGTTTTTATTTAGAAAATATAGTCGTTCCTTAGCGTTGGCTGAGTTCCCCCTCACGTGGTGGTTTGGCATGAAGTGAACTCTAAAAGTTATACCTCGGAAGTTACCCTACTCACCTCTCCAACTGAGGTAAAATATGTCAAGATTTCGTGCCCCTCTAATAGGCTAGTCCACAGAACCCAACCCACTATAGCAAGCAATACCCACCATACAATAAAATTTTGACAGCATGACAAGGTTAATTTAATACTACCCAGCTTGCAAATGTAAAATAGAACAATTCATACAATTCACAAAAACTACAACCCAACCAGTCATGCCAACACATTAACATAAGCCATTTATTCAAATCATAAATTTACAACATATCAATGGTATCCAATTACTCTATTTTTCAAAATCATTATTCAATTTCAAGACAATTTATAAAATCATTTCGTTTAAACACATTTTGTTTATAAAACATAAAGATTTGCCATTGAAACTCATTTTTCATAAAATCATAAAATCGGATAAAAATCACTTTAGATAATTAAGATGATAGTAAGGTTACTCACTATTTCAGGAGTCAAATTTCTAAAGTACTTTGATTATCGATCCTCGGGTACAATTTCCTTGCCCTTGTCGAAGGACTCACCACCTTGACATAGTACAAAATCGAGAAACTTATTACATTGATACTAAATCGAAATTAAACTAATTTAGACTAATGCATGATATGGAATGCAAAATGTCCGACTAATCGCTTAAATTTGATATTCGACCTAAGTCACACTATACTCGGTCTAATCGACTAAAATCTCCAATTTAACTCCAAATCAATTCTTTTCACTTTCTACACTCCAATTATACCTAAATTACCTTAGTGACTATGAATGAGATTCAATTTATCAGTCCCAAGTCAATAATCACACATGTCTATACATTGAGCAAAAATTCAGATTTTCACACCAAAATTTCCCATTTAATTTCTAACCTCACCAAACATCAAATATCACCAAAATATCATGAAATATCATCAATTTCAGCCTTAATATTCTCCCTAGAAAATTCGGCCTCTTATGGGTAATGGGAGAAAATGAATTTTTCTTGTTGGCTTTTCTTGCTACACATCACTAACTAACTAAAAACACTAACAAAACTTGAAATCAAATCAATCCAACATCATTCTCTCTCCATACCCATTCGGCCAGCCATGAATTCACCATGAAAACATAAAATTTAACCATGAAAAATAAGGAGAAATGCATGGGAAAGGTAGATCACAAGTCAAAATCAAGAAATTTTACCTTTGATTGCTTGATTACTTGAAATCCACCAATTTTCTCTTGAATTTTTTCACCTAGGGTTCTTGTTCTTCTTTTCTTCCTTTGTTCTTCCTTTTGTTTTCCTTTGGCCGGCCATATGAAGAAAATGGGCTGATTTTGTGCTAAATTTAAAGTTAAATGATAAATGGTTATAAACTTGACACATGTCACCTTATTATTGGTCCATGTGTCATTTCTTAACTATTAAGCTTTCTCTCTCCACCATATAAATTCCTTCAATTATCCATGATAATATTGGATTAAATCCATGTGCTCGACAAGTGTTGGGTGTGTAAAATTATAATTTTGCCCTTAGGGTGGTAAAATTACCATTTTACCCCTATGTTCCAAAAATTACCGAAATTACAATTTTTCACTTCTCAACCTCAAATCATACTCCAATAAGTCAAATGTGATCAAAATCTTTTAAAAAATTTCCCATTTTGTCCTCGAGTGGCAAAATTACCATTTTACTCCTAGATAGTGAAATTTTCAATTTGACTCCAAATTAATCCTCAAACTCCAAATCACCATTTTAAATCATTCCTAAATTGCAAAATTTTCAATTTCACCCTATAATTTTTATTTGATCTAGTTCGAGGCTTAAATCAACTTTGTTGTACCTCTAGGTACAATACCGACTTTTGTAAATTTTTCGGGACTCTCCTTGCATGGAAACATGTTATCCATCACATTTATGTCCTGTCAAGCATTTTATAAGGTCAGGCTTTACAGCACTACCCCTTTTAAAATAAAATTTTGATCTCAAAATTTCATTTACTGAACTTAGAGAAAATGTGGGGGTATTGTTATCTCATCTAATGCTCGACTTCTTATATCCTCCCCTTTATAGGGAATTGCAATTTGTTCATCTCATTTACCTCCAATTCAACTCGAGTACTTCACTTATGTCTATTATTATCCTTTAAAATTAGATCTATAGTAACATTTACATTTATGATCTCTTATATCAAAACATCAAGCATGCTTCTATTACTATCATTAAACTTGAACCATAACTCCATCTCAATCATGCCAATTTCGATAGCATTGTATACTTATTTAGATATACCAATCACTATCTTACTTCTTCATTCCATATCCAATTTCTCAACTTTCATTCATTCATTCCTATCCTTATAGACTATTGTGTAGTTTATGGCATCATTAACATGCCATACTCATTCCTGTACATATCCTCTTGTGCTTATCATGTATAACTTATAATTCTTTCTCAAAGATGTTTAAACATTCTTGAAACACTTAATCACTTATTTGCTCTTTTATACACCAAGTATATCATTTCTATAAAGGCATGCCCAACTACTCATGCTTCAATTTATCTCCAAGGGTTTCTAGCATGTCACCTAGTTTACTTGTGTTGTTACTAATCCTTTCCTTTCAACAAGGTCAAGACAAGATCAGTATATTCTTATAACAATATTCTATATCAACTCATTTGCTATATCATTATTGAAATCTTTATTTACATTTTCCTCACTTGGTATTGGCATCTCTTATCAGTATCTCATACATTCATCTAACCTTTCGCTCACTTCCTCATTAGTCTTTAACAAGACTTAATCTATTGTCTTCCTTATTTCTTAAGATTTGACTTCAGTCATCATATTATTCATCTTAACACTCCACATGTTAATTTATTTTTATGTAGCCATCTCAAAAACTATCTAACTTTTCTTTCTTTTACATGCCAATATATAAGGCAATAAAGAAACTTTGCAATTTCACTCATCATTTTTATCTTAATACCTCCCCAATGCACTTAAAATTCCAAACAACAAAGCTTAGCATCAAAACCAATGACCATTCTTCAACTCGTGAGTTTCATCTTCATGCCACTCTCAATTTGCTCATGCTTTCTAGCCATTAGGGGTTTTTAACGCAACAGCGTTTGATAGTCAATACTGTGGTGTTGCAACTGTTTGAATTCACTTTATCCCAGCAACTTTTCTACCTTTAAAGCTACTACCTCAATTATTCACAATCATGTGGCTTCCCTCTGAGTCTATACCACAATTAGCAAGACTAACTTTCTATCACAATTACGTGATCAGAACATTGATTTAACGTATTTATTTTGCCACTAGCATTCCTATATCTTTACCATAACATTTAGTACGGGTTTGCTTAAGCAAAAATATTCAAATCTATTCATAACTACATGTATCTCAGATTGCACATCACTTATCATCAGTCAACAAATTTCACTTGAGAATACTCTTTCCATATTGTATAGTGACTTCACTATATAGTATCACGGCACTATGTTCCTCCATTATACTATCACGCATACTCCACAGAAATTAATTAAAAGATTTGCGTACCTTAACTAATGGTAATTCCTTTTAATCATATCTTAAATACTCTAAACTTGTAAATTACAACTCCAAGTGTATGTCCATTTATTGATAATCTTTATATATTTCATAATCACGAAAACTACAACTTACAAACTAGCTTTCTATCATATGCACTTTATTAGTACACTAATTTCCACATATTTAACCTACCCTTGGTGGTATGTCAAAATCATCCCTGTCTCGGTGGTAATCCAGAGGAATCTCTCCTCTACATATCCGTACAAGCTGGTGGAGATGGGGCAACTATCGTAGCCCGTCTTAACTGTGGGCAAGTACTCCTAATATGACCCTGCTGACCACAATAAAAACATCGTGCAGGCCCCCTACACAGCTCCACATGATAATTCCCACAATTTCTGCATCTATCAGAACCTCCGGAACTCTTCCCAGAAATAGTCATCGCAGATCTGTTAAATCTCAAAGACCTCTGCTGTGTCTGTAAAAATGGAGGTTGGAAAGATGTTACTGAAACAGTAGTAGTACTTCCTGAAACAGAGGAGTATTTGCCCCTTTTTGGTAGCTGACTAGAAGATACACTCAAATTTCTCCTTTTTGCTAACTCAACTCGCAGACTCCTATTTTCATTCACAAGCTTCTCAGCTCTTAAAGCCATTTGCACCACCTCTTTAGCTACGATTGCATCTGATTCACCCATAAAAGAAGTGCAACCATGTTGCCTAGCCTCTTTCAACTTCTTAGAATTAGAAACATCCAGCACTGGTGGTGGGATAGAAGGCGAGGGTGGTGGTATTGAAGGAGCAACTGGAGGACCTATAGGAAGAGCTTGACCAGCCTGAGCTTGGCCAGCAATAGTAGTAAAGAAGGCTGCCAATGCCTGAACCATCTCAAGAGGCATGGCAGGAATACTAGTAGGTAGCGGAGGAGGCGCAGGATGTGGAGGAGTCTCTATCTGTTCAGCAGCAGGTGCTGCCCGAATAGCAGACGCAGTCGATTCCCTCTCTATAGGATTTAGCTGACTATGTTGGGAACGACCTCTTCCCCTCCCAACCAATCTAGTGAGAGGTGGGTGTTCGTGTCGAGGAGGCATGATAATCTATAAGGGGAAACAAAGCGAGTTTAGGTAACCTCAGGCTCTATATGCTGATACATGTATTCTATTCAACCTAACCTAATTTAACTCGAGACGACACTGACACTGTAAAATTTTTAAAATATCTTTAAAATAAAAAACTATTATCTTTAAAACCAAAAGCTCTTATATCAATTGAATTGTCACGACTCAGAACTCCCCTCGAGCCCATGACAACCGCCACGATGCTCATATCGACACTCATTACCCGAAATGTCAACCGGAACCCTACAAGGCTTTAATATCAGCTTCTCATTTCCCCTATGAGTAACCGTCGCCAAATATCACGTTTTAAAAGATTTTAAGCTATTTCCAACTTAAAACAAATAAAATAATAATTTTCGTCTCACAAGGGTATTTTGGTTATTTTTTTCAAAATTTTCGAAACTGGCTAAAATGTAATATACAAGTACAAAACACATAATTCATTATCAAAATGAGTTTAAAAGTCTAAAATCTTCATTTAAAACCAAATTATGATTATTTGGATATAATAAGAAAATAAAATGAATATTAAGCAAAATATTCTATTTTCTTATAAAACAATATTTTTAGAACATTGCGTAAATAATTTTTACTGCGTAAAAGCAAAATAAATGCATACATGTTGTAATACAGATAACCAAAGTATAAAATTTAATTTACAGTGACACGTGGGCCGACGAATGACTAAAAGTATCAAAAGAAATGAACCTACAGTTTTTAGATGTGGCAAGTCTAACTGTAGTCCTCGCCGATATCAGTTATCTACAATCTATTTTGAGCCTGAAATGGGTGGAAAAGAGGGTGGTGAGATTATAAAATTTCAGTGAGTAAACAAATACCATCTAAAATATCTAAAGTCGAGTAAATAGAGACAGATAAAATAAATCATCATACTTTAATTTATCATATTTCAACTCATTTCAACCAAATAAAATTCAATTCATTTAAATCGAGTAATCAACATGGCTTATGAATTTCTTAAAACTTTGCTCATGCCAAAAATTATTCTCATACTTAGTTATCAAGGATACCTTGGCCGAGAGCTATCCCAAACCGAGTCCGCCAAGGCTATTAAAAAGTTATATACTCATAAATCATGTTTTTATTTAGAAAATATAGCCATTCTTTGGCGTTGGCCGAGTTCCCCCTCATGTGGTGGTTTGGCGTGAAGTGAACTCTAAAAGTTATACCTCGGGAGTTACCCTACTTGCCTCTCCAACAGAGGTAAAACATGTTAGGATTCCGTGCCCCTCTAATAGGCTAGTCCACAGAACCCAGCCCACTGCAGCAAGCAATATCCACCATACAATAAAATTTTGACAGCATGACAGGGTTAATTTAATACTACCCAGCTTGCAAATGTAAAATAGAACAATTCATACAGCTCACAAAAACCACAACCCAGCCAGTCATGCTAACACATTAACATAAGCCATTTATTCAAATCATAAATTTACAACATATCAGTGGTATCCAATTACTCTATTTTTCAAAATCATTATTCAATTTCAAGACAATTTATAAAATCATTTCGTTTAAACACATTTTGTTTATAAAACATAAAGATTTGCCATTTAAACTCATTTTTCATAAAATCATAAAATCGGATAAAAACCACTTTAGATAATTAAAACGATAGTAAGGTTACTCACTATTTCAGGAGTCGAATTTCTAAAGTACTCCGATTATCGATCCTCGGGTACAATTTCCTTTCCCTTGTCGGAGGACTCACCACCTTGACATAGTACAAAATTGAGAAACTTATTACATTGGTACTAAATCAAAATTAAACTAATTTAGACTAATGCATGATATGGAATGCAAAATGTCCGATTAATCGCTTAAATGTAATATTCGACCTAAGTCACACTATACTCGGTCTAATCGACTAAAATCTCCAATTTAACTCCAAATCAATTCTTCTCACTTTCTACACTCCAATTATACCTAAATTACCTTAGTGACTGTGAATGAGATTCAATTTATCAATCCCGGGTCAATAATCACACATGTCTATACATTGAGCAAAAATTCAGATTTTCACACCAAAATTTCCCATTAATTTCTAACCTCACCAAACATCAAATATCACCAAAATATCATGAAATATCATCAATTTCAGCCTCAATATTCTCCCTAGAAAATTCGGCCTCTTATGGGTAATGGGAGTAAATGAATTTTTCTTGTTGGCTTTTCTTGCTACACATCACAAACTAACTAAAAACACTAATATAACTTGAAATCAAATCAATCCAACATCATTCTCTCTCCATACCCATTCGGCCAGCCATGAATTCACCATGAAAACATAAAATTTAACCTTGAAAAATAAGAAAAAATGCATGGGAAAGGTAGATCACAAGTCAAAATCAAGAAATGTTACATTTGATTGCTTGATTACTTGAAATCCACCAAATTTCCCTTGAATTTTTCCACCTAGGGTTCTTGTTCTTCTTTTCTTCCTTTGTTCTTCCTTTTGTTTTCCTTTGGCCGGCCATATGAAGAAAATGGGCTGATTTTGTGCTAAATTTAAAGTTAAATGATAAATGGTTATAAACTTGACACATGTCACCTTATTATTGGTCCATGTGTCATTTCTTAACTATTAAGCTCTCTCTCCACCATATAAATTCCTTCAATTATCCATGATAATATTGGATTAAATCCATGTGCTGGACAAGTGTTGGGTTTGTAAAATTACAATTTTGCCCCTGAGGTGGCAAAATTACCATTTTACCCCTATGCTCCGAAAAATACCGGGATTACAATTTTTCACTTCTCAACCTCAAATCATACTCCAATAAGTCAAATGTGATCAAAATCTTCAAAAAAATTTCCATTTTGTCCTTGAATGGCAAAATTACCATTTTACGCCTAGATAGTGAAATTTTCGGTTTGACTCCAAATTAATCCTCGAACTCCAAATCACCATTTTAAATCATTCTTGGACTGTAAAATTTTCAATTTCACCCTATAATCTCTATTTGATTTATTTCGAAGCTTGAATTAACTTTATTGTACCTTTAGGTACAATACCGACTTTTGTAAATTTTTAGAGACTCTCCTAGCGTGCAAATATGCTATCCATCACATGTATGTCCTGTCAAGCATTTTATAAGGTCGGGCTTTACATCTTAAAATACTAGTAGCTCTTATCCTTTTGATTAATTAAAAAATTATCATCGATATCCCATTGGACAATCCTTAAGCATTCATTATGAATATCCTACTAAATATGGTTGTCATATACTATCTTCGTCTCATTACATTTGTCTCCTATTGATTTTTGTATCAAACAATTTCATTCTACAATTATTATTAATAAAATAATAAAATTTTTAAAATTTTAAATTTCAAACTTACCAGAACATATTTTTTAAAATTTTAATTGGATATGATATTTTAGTTTGCTGCATCTAGTCCCTAGTCCAATCTAACTGACTCTGCTACAGTCAAGTCTCTGGAATCTTGTATGGGTCATATTACCAAGCTATTAGCTTCCTTCTTTCAGACCCATAGCTATTCATAACAAGCTGTGAACTCTGCTGGGCCTGTTGTCTTTGTCTTTTCATGTGGGAAAGAAGCTGAGAGATATGGTTGCAATTCTTTCATCCCCATCTCTTTCTCAGTGGTCAATCATTGAAAGAAACATCGAACTCTAGACCCTTTGCTAATGAGCGAAAACCACATTAACCTCCTTTGTTAAAGTGGCCGGCCACACATTTTGTTGTACACATCAATGATTCATAAACAATTGAAATTGAATGATAGTAACACAATCGTTAGTGTGAAGGTGAAGAAAAAGAAAAGTGCAAAGAAACATTGAAGCTGCCATTGGCCTTGTTTAAAAGCTTACTTTCATGACCCATGATGTTTGGGGCCTTTGTTTGTATGATGTACACTTGTATTGATAATGACAGCCATCAACTTGTTGGCTTGTTCATGTTATTTTGATATTTGACTTTCTTTTCAAGTTCTTATTTTTAGGCAGTGACTTCACGGATTGTGGAATGTAGAAATTTTTGACAGATTAGCTTTGTTGGCCTCTTTCACCGCAAAAATGGAAAGGATAAATGAGAATTATGTGTATAAGTTGTCAACTATTAAGATTCTTCACAGGCAGGACAAAAGATTCTTGAAT
Source organism: Theobroma cacao (assembly GCF_053813885.1). Taxonomy (NCBI): domain Eukaryota; kingdom Viridiplantae; phylum Streptophyta; class Magnoliopsida; order Malvales; family Malvaceae; genus Theobroma; species Theobroma cacao. Next base: position 37,931,011 of record NC_142640.1, read on the forward strand.
CTTGCTTGTCAATCTCTTTGTTGGATTTGCTAATCTCATTAGTCATGCGCGCTCACTGCTCAATGAACTTCAAAGAAAAAAAGATGGCACATGACTACAAGCAAACTCCTAGAAAGTTTGGAGCAAATGCTTTTCAAGGGCATTCCATTTTTAAGATGCATACTCAAATCATCAAAAAAACAAAAAGAAACCAATGAAGTGCATATCGCTTTTCATTTTGCCAAGAGTATGATTCCAAATCCTACGACTAAAAAAATATGCATTTCTTTCGTTTCTCCTACAGCAAAAAACCGACGTTTAAGATTCTTAGGAAAAAGGCAGGACTGGTTTTCCAACATAATTTACTCCAGTCATAAGGAAAGCACCCTTTAAACAACAAAAGAAAGACCGGCTTTTAGTTGCTTGCTGTGTCGGGTATGGCATCGTTTAACCCTTCTAACCATGGGCCAAGAATACTACTTTTTCTTTGAACTTCTTCTCTTCTTCTTGTAGTACATATGTGATTGTGAAGGGGCAAAAACGTAGATTTTAAAATAGACATGTGAAAGTGTTCACAAATGAATAGTGTGGTGATTAGGGTAAGCAAAAAGGGCTAAAGCACTGAATCTTTGTCATTATCAGACAATCACGTGAGCTTCAGCTTCTCATTCACTCCGTTTTGGAGTCTCTTTCCCTACTGCTCATATCAACAACCAAAGCCTTATAAAAACACCCTAAACGACACCCACAAAATAAATCACCTTCCTCACTTGCTTTGTTCGTAGCCCAACCTTATCCGCATCCAAACACAGCCTTCTTCAAATACCACAAAATTACGAATGATTATTATTTAAAACATTTGTTCGGCTTAATGGCTTTGGGCACTGAAAATTTGCCCGCCCAAATATATATCTAAAACAGTGCACCACATTAAATGAAGGTTACGCTTTTCGGTAGCATTGTTCGTTACTTGGCCTAAGCTTCTCTCTCTCTCTTCTTCTTCCCCTTTATCTCCCTTTATTTTTTGCTATCGTTTCCCTCCGTCTCCTCTCTACACGCCAGAGATACCTGAAAATCAATTCTTTGATAGATTTTTGATTTCCTGTTTGCCCTCTGCAACTGTTCGTAGAAATGCCTGAACCATGGCCACCTTCACTTCGTCGAGCCATACTTTTGCCTCTCCTCATTCATTTGTGACGCATTTCAGTTCTCGGGTTTTCCCGTCTTGTTTCTGCGTGATTAGACAAGGACGGAAAGGGAATTTGGTGTCTCTGAAGTTGAATCTCGTTCGTGGTTTGGAGTTTGGGAAGGAGAAAAAAAGGGTTTCTTGGTGGTCTTGTTGCTGCAAGAAAGGGTGGGACAACGACGCGGATTTAGCTTTGGAAGCAGAGATATTGGAGTTTATGAGGAATAGTGAGAAACCTGAGGTTTTTCCCAGCAAGAAAGAGTTGGTTGATGCTGGGAGGATGGATCTAGTTGAGAGGATTAAGAGACAAGGAGGGTGGCTTGCTATGGGCTGGGACTTAGATAAAGATAATGGATTTCAGGAAAATGGGTTTTCAGAAAATTATGTCAAACATTGGGACTTGGAAAAGGAGTGGGATAACGAGGCTTTTCTAGAGAGGGGTCAGAGTGAAGTTGGAAGTAGAGAGTCTTCTTCTTTGGCTTTTAATTCTTCTTCTTCACCTTCCTCGTCTGGTAGATCACTGTGAGATTTCTAATTCTTGGGCATTTAAACGTATTCCTTTTTCTTGTGTGAAAGTTAGTTGGTTGCACATGTTATTGAAATGCTTTTTTTTATTATTTAGTTATGTTCTTTGTAGTTTTATTGTTCTCGTGTTTGGAACATATAGTTGCTAATGGCACTCTTTCATTTTTTTTTTTTTTTGGTAGAAAAGGTAATTTGCGTGCATTTGCTATTGCTGGTGACATGTTATTTGAATGTGTTGTGTTAAAAGAAACAAAATTTTGTTCTTTGTTTCTTCTTTTATAGTTTTCATGTTTGTGATAAACAGTTGCTAAGTTAGATGTGATGCTTAAAATGAATTTAAACACTGGCCTGTGAACCTATAAATCTCCATTAAATTCGAGCACGAGAAAGTTGAAATCTTTTGGAGTTGTGGACCCTGGGAAGGATTTTGACCAAATGTTCTGTTTGTTCAGAGAAGTAGCAGCTGAGGATGACTCCGGGATTGACGGTATACTGAGTCGTTTACAGAGAGAAAGGAATGTAAGTTTTGGGTTTGGTTTCAGAGAGAAAGGTGACAATAATGCTTGTACCCAAAGTAATGATAGTGAAGAAGAATCTCTTGTTCAAGCCTCAATGGATGTGGTATGTTGGTTCTATTAATTCTGATACATTCTTACATACCATTATTGTTTTTCAGCTTATATTAGGTGGCAAATTTATATGTTATATGTTAGGTTTTGAAAAGATATATTTATGAAAAGTGGTTTGTACCATGGTTTCTAAAGTGAAGGTATCTAGTTTACTGTTTTAGCATGATTTCTTGTCACAACAACTGTTATCTTTCTCTCTTCTAGTTTCATAACTTTTTGTAATTGTTATGTGTAAAAGACAGTTGGTGGTCCTGGTAGAAGAAAACTTGTGTCATTCAGCCATAGCACAAGCCTAGTCAATGATATTGGGGTCAAGTCTAGTGAGAACCAGTCTCTTTCAGGCATTGATGGTTTAGGAAACTCAACATGGAGAGAGTGGAGCCTTCAAAGAGCAGGGTTTAGAGGCAAGGAATTTGAAGGTAGACTATCTATTAGTTTCAGGTGTTTCATGACTTTGAAGTGTGAATTTGATAGATTTCTATTTGTACTATTGCAACTCACAATTGCTGACATTATTATCTATGAAATAAAATGGTTAACAAATATTTCAGGAGATGAGATACTTGATATTAGAGATAAATCCAGTGAACTACACAGAAGAAAAGAGTCAGATGCTTCCAAAAAAGAGATTAATAACAAAATACAAAGTCGTCTTGAGCACCTGAAGTTAGAGCTTTCATCCGTACTACAGTCACTGAGGTCTAATGTTGATGAGGTTTTATCATGGAAGGTGAGTGAATGATCTCTGTTGTTTACGCATGTTAGCTTCATGTAACTACTTCTGTCAGAATTTTTTATTTTTAGTATCTTGACAAGAAACCAAATCAAAAGTATTTTGTGGCCTTTTGTTTGTTTCCCTGAGAATTAGTTACTTCAAAGACAGTGTGGCTCTCCTTGCAATTCAGTTTTCTTTCTTTCTTTTTTCTTTTGTCAGAGCTTCTTTCACTAAATATTCTCTCTCTAATTCTCTTCTACTCACTCATTCTCTAGCTATTCCCAACCATTACTCTACTACTTATCTATTTTCTTCCACATGCCACAACACTTAGTACTTAAGAAACTGCTCCAGTCTTCCTTACTGCAGCCTCCAAGGCATCCTTTTACTTATTTGCAACATTTCCTCTCTCCTTAGCAGAAGAACCCTTTACAGAAAGCATTTTTGGTGTTGTGACCATACTTTGCATTCATTTTGAGTTATCAATTACCTTTTAACCCTGCTATCTGTGGTGCTAGGGTGATGGAAGCTCCATTGACAGTTTGCACAAGCTTTCTGACACTTGGGAGTTCCAGGAAAATGAGATAATGAATGCCCAGGACAAGTTGCGGTCAATACGGGCAAGGTTGACAGTTTTAGAAGGGAAGATGGCATTGGCAATAATGTAAGCATACTTATGTTAGTTTAAAAAGATGCCTACCTTAATTTACTTTGAGAGTATCACAATTCCACATTCCTTTGACAGAGATGCACGAAAGACGGTGGAAGAGAAACAGAATAGGATTGATGATGCTCGTAGAGCTTTGCAACTTCTTCGTACTGCCTGTGTAGTATGGCCTAATTCTGCATCAGAGGTGCTTTTAGCAGGATCATTTGATGGATGGGCAACCAAGGTTTGATCTCACCTCAAACAATTACTTGGAATTAATAATGACATTTTTATTCATTAATTGAAGTGCAGACTTGAGTCTGTTGATAAGCAATTAGGTAGTCATTTAGACTGTAAGGTACTGACACGTACCCTGTTTTTACTTTTAGTGGCTCTCTTTTGGTTACATATTCTTGTTTCATCAGTAATTATGTTGATAGTTAGGGGGAAAAAGTTTTTGATACTTTATAGAAATAAAAAGCACCAAAGTTAGACCCATGATTTCATTGGCGAACTGCAGAGATGCTTGGTGAGGCAAATAAGATGTTAAAGGAAATATACGACTAAGCATTTTACTATGGTCGATTTTTTAAATTCCTTTTAAGTGCAGAATTACTTCAAATACATGCGTGGCCTGCCTGTAATAGTCCATGATTTTTCATAAAGCAGAACATGGCCAATTTCTTTACTCAAGGACCACTACTAATGTTCGTGTCTCTTTTACGCGAGGGGGATCATGATTAATACTCCTTTTGGTATTCTACATTTAAGCCTACTTGTGTGACAATTAACAATTTAACATGTCTGTAACGCTCCTCTAAAATCTTCAAATCTACAGAATGTCGAACAGTTTTCCCTTCACCGAGATGTAGCTAGCTCTCTGTGTTTCTTTTACTTATCTTTGTATCTTATGATTATATATTGCAGAGAAAGATGGAGAAGTCACGTACTGGTGTTTTTTCTTTACGCTTGAAGTTGTATCCAGGCAAATATGAGGTATATCATGTTGTCAACTTTGTTGCAGTTCAAAATTGTAAATTTTAATTACATGATGGATAGCTCAGCACTTTTACCTTGTGGTATAGATTAAATTCATTGTTGATGGTGAATGGAAGATTGATCCCTTGCGCCCTATTGTTAACAACAATGGATTTGAGAATAATTTACTGATCATCACATAGGGAGGCCACACTCCAGAGGCATGCAACTGTGGGGATGGCAAGATATTTCATCATAAAGACAGTGTAGGATAAATGCAGCTGATTTTTGCTTTTAGTTTTCCATTTTCCTTCCTGTAAACAAAGTAGATTAGAGCTGGTAGAAGAGTACACTTTCTAATGATTCTTGACCAAAAGGGGCTTCAAAAAATGTAACACAACTAGACAACTGTCCCATGCCCATTTTCTCTTAAATTTTTTGTTTAGTACCTTGTTGATGCCAACACCTCTGTGAATAACGAGATGATATCATGTGATTATTTTAAAAGAAAATGAGTTGTGATATTCAAATGAAAAATTGGTCTTTTTATTCAGATGAAGTATCAGCCTGCTCAGTTGGATTGTTTAATAGAGTAATGTTTTATTCAGTGATCACAAACTTTGTCTTCCTACATACTTGAGTTCATAAAACATAAAGGAATTCTTTTTAACTTCTCTCTAGTCTTTATACATAAAACATTTACCAAATGCAAATCAATTCTGGCAAAATTTCAAGATTCATGTCATGGTTTACCGGAAGTAACATTGTCTACACGAAAGTTTTATTGCACAAATTCCTCCTCCAAAAACTCCTTTTAAAAGATAAGGATGATTGACATGATGTTATGGTTTCATCAGATTCAGAGCATAAAGAGATGGTAAATTCACCTTAATAAGAGAGCTAGAGAAATAACATAAGACACTTCCAGGGCTGCCAATTCCCTTGCTTTGAAGCTAAACTAGTAACAGTTTATATTCCTAAGGGAATCTCATATGAACAACCTACAGGCTTACAGCATATTGAATATAACTACTCTGTTTTATATGTTATAAAAAATCAAGCTTATTATCAAGAGACTATGCCTGAAAGTTCCACATACTCTGGACATTTAGTTTTGGCGGATGTAAGCCCTCTGCCAAATTGAAAGATGCTGAAACCTAGAAAGCACAATTTGGAGCCTCAGTCAGTTGCATAAAAACAAATCATTAATCAAATTAAAGATCTTGCGAAATTCATGTACAATTTATTCAAAGAAAATTAACTTCTTTTAGTAGCGGGTGTGCAGGAATGATGTTAACAATGTAATACATGGCTTGACAAGTGATCTATAGCATCAGAATGTTCATGAGGATGTTCCTAAAAATACAATAAAGACTCCAATATATCTGATTTTTCTTCAATAGTTATGGATATCAAATTAACCATGCAACCTTAATAAGTTCAACTTCATTTAATGTAGAAAAACAACTTTAAGCAAATAGAAGTTAAGGAAGGTGCCTGCTAACTTAGCTAGTTAAGTCCTCTGCCGACTATACCAGAGAATTAAAGATTGAATCCTGCTTTCGCCAATAATGGGGGTTACAAGGATGGGGAAGGGCTTCAGAGTCAGTGCTCACTCATCAGTAATGCAGAAAACTTTTAGAAGAATCATTTCACAACAGATGAATTGGTGGCTTAGGATGCCCCATAACATACCTAAGCACCAGTTAAAATCATCCCCTTTAACTTCTGGAGGCAGAACACCAGAGGAAATTCCTAGCAGTAAATCTGGTCAATATGACATGAAAGCAAAAATGAAGGGAAAACAAAATCAATATCAATTACTAAAAGATAGCTTCTACTTAAACCTCAGTCCAAAGTCATTCTATATGGGCAGATAATAAGAAGACTGATTTCAAAAATCAAATTGATGAAACCAAGAGATCATGACAATTTGTTTTATGATTGACCTATGGTTATTTCTTAGACCATATTTCCAAGAGCACAATGAGAATGGCCCAGCAGACGGATATAGATACAAGGTATAAACAATGTAGACTGCAGTTAACTACACATTAAAGAAGCAAGATGATAAGTTTACCACTCTGGTATGCATGTATCTTGCCCTTGTTAGAAAAGTTAGCTACTCTTCAATAATTTTGAAAACATTGAAGAACACCAATTTCCTCCATAGACTTGTCATACGCCTTAGTCAATTTGAGTCACAATATCTTCAGAATTAGCTACTGTAATCAAAGAGAACTTAACACATTTGACATATCTAAAACCCACACTACATTCCAATGTAAGAGGAGAATTCTTCTGATCAACTGTGAAAGTATGAAGATGTCGTGCTACCAAAAATAGAAATGATCAACCTAACGTAAACTCATACCAAATAAACCAAAAATACAAACCAATGCTGTACCTTAATCATTCCATCTTCATTAATCAATGAGCTACACGACCACTCCACACCCAAAACCTGACTCGATGTCTCATAGGTAGCTTTGATTAGATCACCACCTAGAACTCTCCTTGACACGGCTAAGTCCCAAGACTTCTTGGCCAAATCATAGCAGGGCTCAAACGTTGTCAACCCTCTATGCACATGAGTGTACTTCAACTTGCAGTTAACAGAACCGAGCTCATGACTTGCAGATAACTTATTGGCTGTATCTAACAACAGGGTCCCGTCCAGCACTGTCCGTCTCTCGTTCCTCACGTGGGTGTATGTCCAATTTACCTGCTTGGCCTCCACCTTAAACGTGTTCATGAACTGAAACTGAACATCCTGAACAGAAAACCAAGGCAAATTAAGCACCTTCTTTTGACAAACATTTTCCTTGCAAATAAAGACTGCATTTTTCCAGGGGAGAGGGAAAGAAAGATGGTACCTTTTTTGGGATGTCAAAGTCGATTATGAAAGAACCAGGCTTCTCAACAGAAAGTAAGAGGTCATCAAAATTTAAGGTGGACCCATCTGTGAAGTTGGTGTCTGACAGGGAAGCTCGGAGCTTAAGCTCTCCTGGATGGGCTGCTAGAGTTGCAGCCAAGCCTTTCTTGTTGCCGTTGGTTCCTCCTATAAATGACACTGCAGCATTCATCATTTTTTCCAGTTTTTTTCCTTTCCTTCTGTACTATTCTTTTCTTGGTTCTGTGGCCTAAGGGTTTTGGGGGCTTTTGGTTTTCAGGGGATTGGCGTTGGAGGTGGTGGTCGAAGAGGTGGATTTTATACTTTCAATGGTCTTTGTATCCTTTCCAACAACAGTCTCCTGCGAATTACGAAAGTGCCATGTGTAGGGATGACGGATTCTGTGGTCATTTGCCTGTTAGGCGCCATTGTGATTTCCGGGTCTGGGTTTTGGAGTGAACTTAACAAATAGAGAAATTTTTTTTAAAAAAAATATTTTATAGAAAAATTTAATTTTTTTTGTTATTTCGATAAACGGTTCAAAACATTTTTTGCTGTTTGGAAATAATTTTCCACTATGATTCTGAAGTTATTTGGATGTTAAAATTATGTTATTACAAAACAATATTGATATTTAGCTTTCACTAATTTAGAATTAAAATTAAAAATAAAAATAAAAATACACAAAATGAATAATGATATTTTTTAAAGTATTTAATCACCTCTTTTTAAAAAATTTTCATCTCATCACTTTTTTATCATAACACCATAAAAATATAAATATTCGCTAATTATGCAAGACATCTAAAATCCATAATTAAAAATATGTTTTCACTAAATAATGATCATTAAAATATTTTTTATTATAACTATTAGTAAGATTTAAACTTATACTTATAAAAGTGTATTTATAAAATGATAACCATTGAAATATTTTTATTATAATTATTAATTAGATTTATTTAATTTATAAATAAAAAGTTTAATTATATTGAATGATTTTATTTTAAAATATATTTTTTAAATTTTAATAGTGTTGAATAATTTAAATATTAATATTTTAAGTTAAAATTTTTTTAAAATTAAATTTTATTTTTTTATTTTTTTAAGTTAAGATATTTATTAAATTTATACTCATAGATTTAGTATAAAAATATTTTTGTTGCTTTCTGAAAAATGATTTACGTCTTTCAAGATAGTAAGACATTTTACGTAATCAATAATTGTTTTTCTCATTGACTTGTAAAATGTTTTACATGTAAAATCAATTTTTTATCAACCAAACAAATATAAGTTTTAAAAACATTTTTCGAAAAATATTTTACTTCAAAAAAACAGACCATTGTTTTGGTTTGGATTACTATTAAAGAAAGATTTGTCCTAAGTCAGATTTAAATTGGTAAATCTGAATTTTATTGCTACATGAATATTGTCCAAAAAGAAAGGAAATACTAGAAAGTACATGAACCAACTAGTATTTAAAAATCGAAAAGAAGAAAAATAACTGATGAAACAGCTCTAAAATTTCTATTCAGCAAATGAATTCAGTCCATAGAGTCATCTGATCCCATAAAGAATCTAAACATTATATTACAGTGCAAGCAGCGCCACAGCGGTGTTAGACTTGGGCGACGGGCTTTCTCATGCATAGATAATTTTACGATCTGGTTTTATCTAATATATGACACATTGATAAATGCTCATTCCAGATAAGATACAGAACAACAGATTGTGCTTGGTAGAGTGTTCCTCTTCCTTCTTTGCTACGCGAAACAAGAAAATTTGGCTCGCATTGATTTTTGTATATAGGATAAAGGGTCTTTGTACTCGATCAGAATATATCAGGGTTAAGGAGGGGGACACAGCGTCCTTATGGCATATGTGAACCCACTCCCGCAGTAAACTCTGAACGTGGCATCGTTGTGCTCAATATCATGACCTAAACTAACTGTTTGCGGGATATTTTGATCGCATGTACTGCCAAGACCAAGCTGGCCATGTTCACCCCAACCCCATGTTTTTATCACTCCATCCTCTGCCATCACAATGCATATGTGGAAAAGAAAAATCAATAAACAATATGACAAGAAAACAAAAAAAAGGTCAATAGACTTTGCCTGTTATGATAGCAGAGTGCTCAGCTCCAGCTGCAATTTGCACAACTTTCATCCCATCAAGACCAGGGACTCTCTCCAAAACAGCTGCTCCTGTTTCTCCAAAACAGAAAAGGTTGTATTTATGCTGAGGGAGCTAAAGTAGCCAAACCTGTAATAAAACTTCAAAAGAGAGTGCACATGTATTATACCCATTGTGGTTGTTTTTATTTTTTTTGGGTACAATGTCCACTCTGATGGTTAAGAAACCAACAATGATAACATTTTAAGATATGCACCTTTAATGTATATACATGATCATCAACCCTGATGCTTGCAATATAGTTTATCAAATTTATTCTTGTCTTTAGTTTTCCAAATGGATTACCAGATAAATGCTTTGAGGGATTCATTTTCTCAGGATTGCTTAGCACTCCATGGTGGCTGCCACCAAGCATATAAACTTCTCCATCATCTGTTACAAAATAAAAATGAGTTACCAACATGTGATTTACCATATCTTACCACGAAGAGATCAAGGAAAGCTAAAATATTTGCCCAGGAGTTTTTTTTTTTTTTTTGAGAAGGGGGGGGTGTTGTGACGGGTTAGGGTAAGTTCAGGTGTGGATAGCTTGAGTACAAAGGTAAACCATAATGGATTAACAAGTGTGCATGTATACCAGATAATATTAGAGCATGATTCCAGCCAAGCACAGCTTTAGAAAGCAATGGTGAGGGTATGTGTTGAGGAATGAGAAAATCTGAAGTGGCACCAAACCCTCTTCCCCAAATGTATAGTTGTCCTTCAGCTGGAGGCAAGACACAATTATAAAAACTAGATTAAATTAAATGAAAAACTAGTTATTGGAACCAAATTTTACTCTATACTGTTTATGGGCTTTGGTATTGCCTAAAAAAGGGTAGTACTTGTAAGCCAACATGGTTTATGGTACAAATAAAATATTCTGCTAATTTGGGTGTACTCACCAGATAATGCCGCACTATGGTCTCCATTTGCACCAATGCTGATAATTTTAACATCATCAAATCCACAAGTAAACTGAGGAGTATTAATCGACTTGATTCTATCCATTGGAACACCCAGTTGACCACGCTTTCCAGACCCAAATCCATAAAGTTGATTTCCCGAATTATCTGCAGAGAGGAATTTTGGTTATTAGAGACTAAGGTGAAGCTTTCAACCGGTACTCCTCTAGTTCCCTTTGCTATACACCAAGCATCCAAGCGAGAAAAACTATGCTGTTACTTGTACGAGATTCCTTAGTCAATCATTTAAAATTCTCAGAACTTCTAATCCAATCCAATGGGTAGGCAGAATGTACCCAACAAAGCTTCATTTAGATCAACTTGCAACAATGTTGTATTTCAAGCACTAAATTATGTATTCTTGTATAGACATATCACAAACAGAGTTTCCTTTAAATTTTGTGAAGAAATGCAGCTTTGCTATTCATCTTTCTACACTTTATTCTGTAGGTGAAGTGAGCTTAATTATAAAACAATCTGATTCAATGTTATCAGCAAGTTAAGTGAACATATAAATAATCAAAGACGAAAATGAATACATATGCTCAAATTAAACAGATGCATATATATGTTATATGGAGAAAATGAGTAACTTACATATTTGGTATCTAAACTTCTAGTGAAATGAAGAATTTGGTACTTGAAGAAAAACAATGTACAATTTGGATCCTGAACTTTTAAATAGTGTATCATGTTCAGCCAAACTCAAGTACCATTAACCCAACTCGCTTATGTAGCTTCTAACCAATATAGTCACATCATGTGTACACCCCACTTGTTAAATAAAAATGCTAAATACTTGTGAAAATTCCACATGAATACCACATGATATCCAACAATTGGCCGGTTTTGGATGGGATTTTTACAGCCTAGGTAATAAAAAAAAAAATACATCTCATTGTTCAGTTGGCTTTGAAATGGATGTGGATGGTCTCATGTAGCATATACCTAAAATGATAATGTTGGTTAGCCGCTGGATAGATTAATAGTGTTAAGAGTTTGAGTTAACATCATGGAACACAATTTGAAAGTTCATGGTGCAAATTGTACATCTTTTCTCTTCAGGTATCAATTGACAATTTGTACAATTTTTCAAAGCTTCAGGTAGTAAATGCGTATGTAATATATTAAAAAAAAAAAAAGTCTTCATATTGAAACTCAAGACCTCTAGCAGCACAAGTAATTCAGCGTACATTTACCTTTCAATAAGACAAGTGAATGGCGCATACCACATGCTATCTGTTCAACATGCTTATTAACAAAAAATGATACTTTAACAGGAGAGCAATGTGACCTGTAATCACCATGCCCTAGCTGACCAAACGAACCATCTCCACAAGTAAAAGCACACCCTTCATCTGAAAAGTAATTAGAAAACTAAATTCAATAGCATGTTCAATTGCATAAATATTGCCACATGAAATTCAGAATCTCCAACAAGCATGATCTGAATTGTTGGTAAGAAGTTAATTGAGGAAGCTCAAAATCAACAGCATAAAGCAGAATGGAAAAACTGAGCAAGCCCATCAATTTAATTACATTTGGTAACATTTAGATAGTTTAGCTGTATAGACAATAATCAAACACAGAGCTACTGGCAGTATAGCAATTTTATATATGGGCAAAAAGTAGAATGATGCAAATCTACAAGGAACCTGAAACGAATCCAGAGTGGCTCCATCCAGCTGAAACTTGAGTGATAAAATAGCTCTCCAAAGACATTACAGGCTTTGGAGCTAACAAGGTATTAACCATCTCCCCATGGCCTAACTGACCAGAGTTACCCCTTCCCCACGTCAACACTTTCCCACCTGCAAAACCATTAACCAACATTTTCCGCAGAAAAAATAATTAATTCGCTGTGAAATAGAGCAAGGGAAAAAGAAAAAAGAAAAACAAAATAAAGAAATAAAGAGAAGGATGTAGCTGCTGGCACCGTAGGTCAAGGCAACAACGTGAGCACCGCCACAAGCAAGGATAGAGACGGGGCCAGCGGAAGAGAGAGAAGGGAGGTTAAGGAGTTGGGGAAGGTGCTCGTCTTGGAGCCTCGCGGTGCCCAGCTGTCCATCCGTGCCTGCTCCCCAGCTCCACAGTTGTTCTTCTTCTTTTTCTCTTTGTTCGATTATTGTTTCTTTGCTACTCTGATTTACTTCCACCGCCATAACCAGTTGTTCTCTGCTGTCGAGAACAAGCTTCTCGAAAGAGCCCAGGCCGCCTCTGTCAAGTGCCTGCTTTTTAATTCATGTCCACCGATCCATCCAGTTGAAACAGCGCCGTTTCCTAACAAAATTTTTACTTGCAGATAACGGTGTGGGCCTTCTTAGCTGAATATTGAGGCCTTCCCTTCTCTGTAACCAAGGCGACCCTAAATATGACAAAACCGATTTATGTATCATATATCCGAAAGTCATAGAACACATCCATTGAGCAAGATTAGAATTACACGATAAGATGGCAGATTGTTATGTTGTAGTCAGGGGATTTGCTTGGTAGAATCATTACTTAATTACCGCTGACTTCTTTGGTGAAACCATCGAAAGGAGTCTAAAAAAGAGGACAACATTTTGCATAGCAATTCAGGCAGCTGCGAGAATACTCAATAGAAATCATCGTGTACAGGGATGATTACAATTGATTAATTGTGAACAAAAATGTTTGAAACCTTGCAGAAACAAATACAACAAATGGCTGGAATGACCCATCAAAGCATTTTGAAGCTTTAAAACGAAAGCAGACAACCCCTGTCCCCTTGAGTTCGGCAGAGCATAAATACTACCGAGAGCCATGTCAAATCTGGAACTACGAATATTTCTTCGATGTGAGACTAGCTATCGGTCCTTCCGTTGAGTCTCATAGGTTTAAGCCACTTGTAAAATTCCAAACCAAGATCAAGCAACGGAAGTATGGAACCATTCAAATAACCTAATGAACTGCCAATCTCCACCTAAATTGCTCAAGAATATTGAAAACCTTGATCAAGTCAAATGAAATATCTCCTCAATTAGGGCAGAGGAGATCACTCATGCCAACAAACACTCTAATCGTTTAAAACATTCTATGAACTATATAACCAAAAACCATGACAAATATACAAAAAAGACAACGTTACACTCATTGGCACTATATAAGCATCATTGATAACCATAAACCAAAAACATACCCAACAACTTTCACTCATTCCTCCAACTTCCAAGACACTGAAACAACTTCCACTCTACACAACGCATTAGATTCTAGAAATTAGAGAAGAAAGAAAGGAGCTAAGATTAAACTTGTACTGTTGTTACAAAGATGGACAGATCCCCAAAAGCCCTAGTCCTGCGTTATAGAATATCATCGTAGGCAACAATTCCTCTCCCTTTAAAAGGCACTTCTAACATTGAAGAACCATCATCACTACTTCTTGGGTTGACTATAGCTGATGCAAGCTTATTCCCTCTTCCATGCCTGCTCAAAGGTACCTCAGGCCGCAAAAGCTTTGATGACGAGGATGACCCATTATCCTTATTAGCACCGACCCCTACCCCTTCTCTCCATTTAGCTAAAGGGTCAGTTGCCCACAAAACTTGAACCTGCAACCAACATCACATTTCAGAAGTTGGAACCTCTTAATACGTGAGCAACAAAGCATAGCTCTAAAATTTAACTTCGGTTTCGCACTATTAATTAAAAAGGTGATGATTTTCAAATTAATTAAAAAAACTCTTTTAGTTTTAAATTTTAGCCTTAAAGCTGCCCAATTTAGTTTACTTTAGCCAAACGTTCCCAAAAACACAATAATTACAAAAACAGCAACCAAATTCCTTCCTCTTCTACAAGTTACCAAACAAGAAACTAAGAAATCAAAAGGGGCATAGATTAAAAATAAAAAAAGATTGCCTTTGTGGAATCAATGGTAATGCCGAAAGAGGAATCAAGGGAAGCGGCAATGGCAGACTCGGCGGATTCCTTAGAGCGATATGCTATGTAGCCAACAGCATCACGGTTAATGCGGATGCGGGAGATTGGGCCATAGATCTCAAACCTCGACTTCAAATCGAGCACCGAGCAATTTGGAGGAAGACCCATGACAACCACAGCCGGTGGCGGCGTAGGCTTGTCCTCATCCTCAGGTGGCGGCAGTGGATAAGGTGGCAGAGGACGACGCCTTTTAGAGATGGAAGCGGGGCCAAGGCGGGAGAAGTAGGGTTTGTCTCTCTTTCGACTCATGTCGACAGCAAAACCAAAGGGCTATATTCGAAGATTTCTTTAGGAGTTCGGAGTAGAGTACGCACGTTTTGTTGTATGTCTGGAGATTGATATGTCTTGAGTTCGAGTTGAGTGTTAACGCACGTGAGGGATCAACTAACGCGGTGTCGTACCATAGGTCTGTTTGGTCGGGTAGAACTTGTGTAAACTGTTGTTCAAAGCAAAATATTTTTAAAATATTGTAAAGAGAAATTAAATAGTAATTTGATAAAGTTATTAAATAAGTGCTCTAATATGTAAAAAATTATTTGGTAATATATTATTTTTTTTAATAAATATAAAATAAAAGATTCAAGTTTAGTGAATAAAATCATAAGTTTTATAATGAAAAATATAAATAAAAGAAAATACTTTTTATTAATTAAAATATAAACAAAATCCAGAAGAAATTAAATCAAATAGAAAAGATGAATGTTTAAAAAATATAATTCTCTTTATAATTTTATGAATTATAGTAGCTAAACTGAAAATATAAAAAATATTATTAAATATTTGTTTCTACAGATTATCATGCTTTAGAGAAGCTTTTGAGCCTATTTGACCTGGTTGGAGCTTCTGTAAGAAATATTATTCGAGTAGAACTTGTTGATTCCTTATGTTTTTTATAATAACAAAATATTCTTTATTCATTAATGTCTAACTTCATTATTTGAGTGTGCAAGATAAAGTTAATTCCCTCAATAAGATGAATGATTAAAAATAAGATCATATAACAAATAGGCTATCAATTAAAGTGGGAAAAATGAAAAGAGTTAGTGAAGACAGAACTTTTGTAACTAATTATCAAAAGGCATTAATTAGTTCAAGAATGGCTGAGCTACAAAAATCTTAATCAGTTAGCACTAAGCTTAATTGAATAAAAAGGTGCTAGATAAACGAAAATAGAAGTGTGCTAATTAGTTAAGGCATCGGGTTAATCGATTAGAGCACTAGACTTAAAGAATCTCTAAGCACCAAAATTCAACTTTAAAGTGAAGTTGACCGTTGAAGGGAGACAAAATGAAGAAGTGCAAATTCGAAGAATTTTTAATTGATTAGAGCTTGTGTTAATCGGTTAAGGCTAAAAGAAGTGAAGCTCCGATTAGTTAAGGAGAAAGTTAACCAGTTAGAGGAAGTTTGCTGAAATAAAGAAACTTGAAGACAAATATCTCTTAATTGCATAGAATCTTCTGTAATCAGTTAACGCAGAGTGTACAGCAGCAAGATAGTGCACGATAGAGAATTTGTAATTGGTTAGAGTTACTTGTAACCAGTTAGTTGAACTCTATCTACCCATTTGTATTTAAGCACTAGAGGACAAAATAACAGCTAAAATAGCATCAGAGTTGTCTTCAACAGCTAGAAATTACCCATAACAGATAAATCTGACTCCCTAAGTATAAAAAGAAGCTCTAATGATCAAAGAAAAAAATTGAATGAGAAAATAGCCATTTTGAGAAAAAGCCAAAAGTCCTTCACCAAAAACACTTGTCTTTCATTCTAATTCTAGAAAAAGTGTTTGAGCTTGCTTGTAATCTTTCCATATTTGTAAAGAGTTATTGTTGTACTTCTTTTTCTTCTTTTTCTTGGGAAATTAGAGTGTGGGAAGCACTCTAAAGTTTGTTGTAAGAGATTATAGCTTGGATTAGAAGCTCACTTTTCAAAAGCTTAATGGAAGCTGTTAATTCTACTAGTACAGTGAAGTTTGGTTGAAAATCCTTGATTGAGAAATCAAGGTAGTGGATGTAGGTTAAAAGGACCGAACCACTATAAATACTCTTGCATTGTCCACTTCTCTCTACCCTTCTTTACTAGATGTCTTTAAGCTACTACAAGTTTTAAATCCTTTTTCTTCCAACTGATTCAAAGTTCTAATTTTAAAAGGGCTAATCTTAAAATTTTTAATACTATTCATCCCCTCTCTAGCACCCTAACGGAACCAACAAGTAGTATCAGAGCCATACCCTTATTTTAGAGCCTAACATCTTTAGAGGAAATCCATATGGCTTTGCAAAAGTCTGTTGTTGCTGAGGGTCAATATACAAATAGGCTTCTTCTATTTGATGGATCATATTATGCTTATTGGAACACTAGGATGTTTATGAAATATGGGATGTAATCACGGGAGAACCTTATGTTCTGACTTACCTAGTTTTGACACAAGTGAGAAAATGCCTAAGCTAAGAGCTGAGTGGACTGAAGCTAAAGTTAAAAAGGTTCACACAAATTTTAAAGTTATCAACACCCTTCAATGTGCATTGGCCTTTTTAGAATTCAACAAAATCTCTAATTGTACTACAGCCAAAAATATTTGAAAAAAAATTTAGAGTCATTCATGAAGGGACTTCACAAGTAAAAGAGTCTAAAATTACGTTACTCACCTATAATTATGAAATATTCAAAATGGAATTGGGAGAAGATATCACTACTATGTTCGATAGGTTTACCAATATTACAAATAAGCTCAATCAACTTGAAAAAACCATCCCTGAACATGATTTAGTAAAAAAACTACTTAAATGCCTCCTAAAAAGATAAAAACCCAAGGTCAATGGCATCTGAGAGGCCAAGGATCTCAATGTGGTCACACTCGATGAAATTTGTGGCTCACTCCTTACACACAAACGTAAAATGAAAGAAAAAGAAAAGGAAGGAAAAAAAGAAGCCAAAGAGAAAAGAAAAAAAATCTTGCACTTAAGATTAGTACACTTGAGGAAGAACTTGAAAAATTGTCAAGTGATATCGATGAAGAATTAACAATGATGGCCATAAGGTTTAAAAAGCTGATGAGACAAAAGGGCAAAAGATTTGGAAGGAAAAATTACAAGAAAGACCAAGGTTTCTCTTGGAAAAATAAGCACATGGGTGATCTCAACAAGAAAGATGAGATGATTTGCTTTGAATGTAAAAAACCAAAACATTTCATATCTGAATGTCCAATACTGAAGGAAGAATCTTCAAAAAGGATGAAGAAACCAAAGAAAGCAATGGTGGCAGTAATAAGGTTCGATAATGACTCTTCAAGCTCAAAAGAAGAAAAAGAAATTTTGGAAAAAAAAGTAAATTTTTGCTTGATGGCAAGAAAAGAAGAATTTGAGGTAACATCTAGTTCATGTGATATTTTTTACGATGATCTACAAGATGAATATGATTGCCTATATACTAAATTTGAAAAACTTGCTTTGAAATATAAAATTATGAGGAAAAAGGATATAACATTGAATGAAGAATTAGAAAAAATTAAGGATGAGTACAACTTTGCTTTTGATCAAAGGAATATGCTTCAAATTGAACTTGAATGGTCCAAAACTGATTTTGAATTCTTAAAGTTAGAATTACAAAGAGTTGTTGATGAAAATGTTGCACTTAAAATTAAAATAGAAGAATGATCAAAATTGAAATCAAAACGTGAAGAAAAGCCTAAAAGAAATACACACCTTAAAAAGAAAATAAATGCATTATCATGTCATTGTTATGTATGTGGTAAGAAAGGTTATATGTCCTATAATTGTTATCATAATGATAGAAATCTCCCAAAAACCAAGTTGGTTTAGGTTCCTAAAGGATCCCATGTGATTGCTAATCTCTAAAAACCCATCAAAGTGTCAAAGCTAGAAAAGGATTAAGAGAAGCTTATGAATATCTTGCATTCATATCAAGTGGAACCAACGAACTTTGAGGAATTTGAAAAGGAAGAGAGTTGGATGATAACCATACAAGAAGAGCTAGGCCAATTTGAAAGGAACAAGGTTTGGACTTTAGTTCCAAGGCCAACCAACCATCCAATTGTTGGTACAAAATAGGTATTCAAAAACAAGATGGATAAGTTGGAAAATATGGTAAGAAACAAGGCAAGGTTAGTTGCTCAAGGGTACAATCAAGAAGAAGGTATTGATTATGATGAAACCTTTGCCCTAGTAGCTAGATTAGAAACTATTACACTTTAACTTTCCTATGCATGCTTTATAAACTTTAAATTATTTCAAATGGATGTTAAAAGTGCATTTCTTAATATCCTTATATAAGAAGAGGTATATGTTGAACAACCCCCTAGTTTTGAAGCTTTTGACAAAATTAATCATACATATAAATTGCATAAGGCCCTATATGGATTGAAACAAGCTCTTAAAGCTTGGTATGAAAAACTTTCTAATTTTTTAATTCAAAAAGGATATTCTAAGGGGATTGTAAATAATACTCTATTCATCAAGAAAATTGAAACTGATTTGATTGTAGTTTAGATTTATATTGATGATACAGTATTTGGTGTTACTAATGAAAAGTTATGTGAGAATTTTGCTAAAGAAATGTAGGGAGAATTTGAAATAAGCATGATGGGATAGCTAAAGTTTTTCCTTGGTTTACAAATCAAGCAATGTGAGGATGGAATATTCATTAACTAAGAAAAGTATACCAAAGAAATGCTGAAGAAATTCGGTATGATGAATATGAAATCAATTGGAACCCCTATGAGCTTTTCTACAAAGCTTGACAAAGATGATAAAGGGAAAGATGTGGATCAAAAGCTCTATAGAAGTATGATTGGTTCACTCATTTATCTAACTGCAAGTAGACATAATATCTTTTTTAGTGTTTGTTTATGTGCAAGATTCCAATCATGTCCCCAAAGAATCACATTTGACTATGGTAAAAAGGATTTTTAGATACTTCTTGGATACTCAAAGCTTCGACTTATGGTATGCAAAAGGTTCATATTTCAATCTTTTTGGTTATTCAAATACTAATTTTGTTGATAGCTAAACTGATCGGAAAAGCACTAGTGGTACTTGTCAAATCCTTGGAAACATGCTTGTGTCTTGGTCTTGCAAGAAACAAAATTTTGTTGCTCTATTAACTACTGAAGCTAAGTATTTATGACTAGGTAATTGTTGTGCACAAATACTAAGGATTAGGCAGCAACTAAATGATTTTGGAATGGTTATGCATAAATTTCCCATATATTGTGATAATATGAGTGACATAAATATCTCTAAAAATCATGTTTAACACTCTAGAACAAAGCACATAGAAATTTGACATCATTTAACTAGGGATTATGTGCTTAAGGGAGATATTGAAATAGAGTTTGTAGACACCTTGCATCAATTGGCTGATAGTTTCATAAAACCATTGAGCAAATAACAATTTTGTAGAATTAAGAGAGATTTAGGAATGATTGATGTTAATGAAATCTAGTTTATGTTGAATTGATCATGTTTTGATGATATACCTTATGATAATTATGATGATATACCTTATGATAATTATGCTCAATTCTTGATATAATTGATTAAAGAATGTTTTGATTAGTTAAAAGAGTGTTAAAAGGGAAATAAAGATCATATTAGTCAGTTAGGACCTCTGTTAATCAATTAGAACATATTTGTCTCAAGTTAGCTAAGTTGAGTCAATGAGTTCTTAATTAGTTAAAGGTGTCTCTAATCAATTAATGAAAGTCAGATACTATGAAAGTTTTAAGTCAGAGATATAGTAATCATTTAAGACATAGGCTAATCATTTAGAACACCCTTACTAGTAAAAGGACTGTTGTGTAGGAAAAATTTCAAACAAAAAAAAAATTAGGCAGGAAACCATCCACTTAAAACGTGCGAAAACGGGGGTTAATAACTTCTCTTAAAAAGACCTTTCAACTACTAAGAGTGTCACGACCCAATTTCTCGACCCATGACCGGCGCAAGAGCTTAATGAGCATAGCTCACTAAGCCCAAGCAAGCCTATCCATTTACCTTTGCTTAACAAATTTATCATATCATGCATACACACACACCTTTTCCCGGGTGTGAACATAGCCAAAACACAATGGCATTATCGATAATAATATACATGCACTATACCAGTCATATATTTAGTAATTTACATTGCATACACATATTCACATTGTTAGATTGTATTCACAATATAAAAGGACCCATGACTTCCAGTGGAGACATTTACAATAAAAGGGATTACTATCGAATGCCAGACACATACCCAGGAGATGCACTACGGGGACTCCTCGATCTAGGGTCCAACAGTCACCTGATCTGAAAACATGAATTTTTATAAAACGTGAGTACAATACTCAGTGAGTGAACAAGAAGGGAACAAGCATACCATAAGGAATGTTTATCGAAATCATGATGCATTCATTTTCTCAAAACCATGCAATTGTTTTAGCTCCTTTAAACCCGTCATGTAAACCCCACATGAGTAAATCACTTTACAAAAATCCATGCTCAACTATGGTACCAAAGAAATGGAAAATATGGCAAAAACCCACAAGTTAGCAAAATGGACAGAAAGTTTCTCGCTGTAGCGAGAACCAGTTCTGGTGAAAGCCCTCAACCCGAGAGTTTCTCGTTGTAGCGAGAATGAATTTCACTGCAGCGAAACAGAGCAACAAGAGAAAAGTTTCCCTTCACTCAACAAAAAGGCCATCCTACTAAACCAACAAAATCAACATAAAACTCATGAAAATTCCCAAAGTGCAATGTATCAAATTTCACATATATGTCAACCATATATCACATTCATGAGCTTTCATTTCATAAGTCTAGATATGCATAATTTGATAAACAAACATCAATATCATCATAATCACACCTGACTCATGTACATCCCCCCACATCGTGCACATAGCTAGCACCATTGTGTGCATCCCCCCACATCGTGCACAATCAGTGCCATCGTGTACATCCCCCTACATAGTGCACACGGGCATTATCATCATCCATCTCTCACGCCACCATCATCACCGGCATGTGCATCCCCCCTACATCGTGCACACACACGATTACAGTCATTATACACAATATCATTCATCATGCACAACAATATATATATATATATCATCATTTTGCAATAATGCATGAATCCATAGTAATCACATATCACAACATCAAACCATTTAACAAAAGCTTATTCCCAAGGTACATTTTCTAAGACAAGTTAGATAGAATCTTTCATATTCTCCAAAAAAAGTTTGAAATATAAGTCCACTCACTGATATAAAAAATCTGAATTTTGGGTGCACTAGGACTAATAGTCCTCAAGCGCAAGTCCTTTGCCTTTTCCGGACGTCTCACTACCTTGACAAATAACAAAGTCAAGGAATTTACTATATTGTCCCTAAATTGATATAAACTAATTTAAATTACTAATGCTTGATATGTAAATGCAAAAATACGCCCGATTACCGATTAATCGCGGTATCGATTAAATTCGACTGATCACCGATTAATTGGCGATTGTGTCCAAGTCACCTCCAAATTAATCCATTTCTCCTCTAATACCTTAATTTACCACATACCATTTAAATAAAGCCAAATTCAACATTAGAACCCTCATAGTTCCTTATAGAAAAATTCGGTCATTTGGTGCACTAGCACCAAAATTTTTTTCTACATAACCGTTTCACGTTAATTCATCATTTTCCAAGCCATTTTCCTTGAAATAAAAACAATCCCCCATTGATATTCAGCCCTCATGGTTCGACCAACAAGGAGCCCTAGAGAAATTGAATATTTCTTTTGTGTTTTTGTTCATAACCATGCTTAACTATCCCTAAACACTAACATAGTCTAAAATCAAATTATTCCAACAACAATTCCTCTTCCATACCCATTTTTCAGAATTGAATTCATCATGATAACTCAATATTCAACCATGGAAATCAAGAACAAAAGCATGGGTAAGCTAGGTATCAAGGAGAATTAAAGAAATTCTAACTTACCTAGCTTGTTTCCTTGATTTCTTCACTTTTTCTTTGAATTTTCACCTACGTTTTCTTGTTTTTCCCTTTGTTCTTCCTTTGTTCTTGTTGCTGGTTGCCTAGGCCGAATATGGTGAGAGAATTGGAAATTTAATGGGCTAATTTCTATAGAAAATAATAAAATAATCAAGCATGCCACGTGCCACATGCTTATTGACCCATTTTTTTTAACTTTTTGACTTTTTCTTCTTAATTTTCCACCACAAATATTCTGATATTTATCCAATCCTACCACAATTAAAATCCCTTGGTCTTGACAAGTGCTGGGGCGAAAAATTTACCGATTTGCCCCCGGGGTGAAAAAATTACGATTTTGCCCCTATACTCCGAAATGTACCGGAATCACATTATTTCTACTTTTCAACCTCAAATAACACTAATATTGATCAATATTAACCAAATGGGGCAAAAATCGTTTTATAAAAATTCCCGTTTAGTGCTCTAGAGATAAAATTACCATTTTGCCCTTGTGCTCCAAAAATACCGAGAATCACAATTTTTCACTACTAAAAATCATTTTATACTCCAATAATCATAATTATATTTCATATAATTATTCTTGGTCAAATGTGATCAAATCTTGGCTAAAAATCTCCATTTTATCATCAAATGGTAAGGTGACCGTTTTGTCCCTAATCGATCAATTTTCCTAATGGACTCCAAACTGGACCTTGAACTCCGAATCACTATTCTAAGTCATTCTGTGGGTTTTAAAATTTTCAAATTCCTCTTAGAATTTCTATTTGAACTAGTTTAAGGCTCGATTTAATTTAGTTGTACCACTCAGTACAATATCGTCTTTTAATCGAGCTTGGCAGGGTCTCACAAAGATAACCATACCCCAAGAAATCAAAGACCTAAGAACTTCCAGATTTTCGTTTCTCTCACTTCCTTTGAAACCCGATAAACCCTAAGTGAAGAAATTCCATGGCGAAAACATCTCTTACACATAGGGATGCTAAAAAAGGAGAAAAAAAAGAGAAGTTGGTGATCCCCTATTTCTTCCTCCGAAGAAAAAAGGAAAAACCCAAAAATCCTCAACTAAGAAGAAGAAGGAAAGTAAGAAGAAGATTTTAGAGAAAAGGAAAGGAATAGTTGATACAAAGATCCTAATAGGAAAATGTACCAATTCTATTTCTCAATTTAGGAATAAGTTGCATGCCAATAGATTTAAGAGAATAGAAAATGCAACAATTACATGTGGGAAGTTCTTTTATTGGCCTAATTTTAATGAAGTACCAGCAGTGAAAAAGGATTTAGAAGGATATTTTGAAACCTTAAAATTGAGGAATTTAAGTATCTTTAGGGATAGGATGTTTAGCTCTCATTGGTACAAGAATTTCATTCTAGTATTGCTATGGGCAAAACCGAACTGGTTAATTGAGAAGAATTTACAAAAGATGGTTTGAATGTCTTCTTGATTGGAAAAGAATTTCAAATCAGTGCCCAAGACTTTAGAGAATTTCTAAAAACAGAGTTTGAAGTAGGAGAATTCAAAATGCCTGAAAATTATGATCCTAGTCACGTATGGGAAATTGTAACTGGAAGGAAAGAGAAATTTCTCTCTAGAAGTTATGCTAGCAACATTAAAAATGTTCAACTCAGAATCTTGCATTATTTTATTTCAACTACACTCCATGGTAGGAGTAGTAGCTTTAGCTACGTTAGTACCCAAAACTTGTGGCTGATGAAAACTGTGTTTAATGACATTCCATTGAATGTAGGAAGATACATGGTTGAGAGAATTAGGACAACCTTATTGGGAGATAAGGCCAACTTGCCATATGGTAACATCATTTTTAATTCTGGTGGAAAAGAAGGGGATCTAGAGTATAAGATTCCAAGCAGACTTGACTAAAAATAAAGATCATGGAATCTTTTTAGAGAATGTGTTGAAAATGGGTTACAAACTAGAAAGGAATGAATGCATCAAAGCCACAAAAAGTACACCACTACCCCCCACTACTGGAAGTCCTTCCACACCTTTCACTAGAGTCAGCCAACCTCCCTTTCAAGGTGAAATGATTTTGAATCTCCTCGTGAGGATTGATGGGAAGTTAATTGAACAAACTATGAAGATAACAAAGATTAAAGATAAACTTTAGCAGCTTGAAGCCCTTTTATATCAAACCAAGGCAACTAACTCCCTTATCTTTGAAGCTCCAGCCGTTGCTGCAAGTATGTCCAGTGAAGACTTACTACTGGGTAGTTTGATCTACACACATCTGAACATGAAGAAGAAATTAGGAAAAAGCAAACAAACAATGAAAAGAAGCAAGATGCTACAATTCCTCCTAAAGCAGAACAAGGCCAAGAAATTGGAAAAGAAAAGGAAGATGAAGAAGTTGAAAAGGAAATTGAACACAAAAGAGAAGTGGAGAAGGAAACTCAAGGTAAAGAAGAACACTCAACTAACGGAAAAGGTGATGAAAATCCCCTTGAAGAATCTAAAGGCATCCCAATTTCTGACTTTATCAAAGACATTCTTAAGGAAGCTAAATGTCACAGCCCAAGTCTCGAGCTATGACCGGCGCAAGGACCTAATAGGCATAGCCCACTAGGCCCAAGCAAGCCTTTCTATATGTACTTGTACATTAGTCCATCCGTCTATCATATTTCTTTAAGATCTATGCTTAATAGTGTTCCAATGTCAATTTCTTCAAACACAATTCATAATACCCAAGTGAATGTTGACATTGGCATCATAATTCAAAATATACACAGATAGCTTGTCAAATGTATCTTAACAATTCACATTAAGCATATACAAAGACCTTGACCATCAGCGGAGTGACTCTGGATGGGGAATATGACTACTGAATGCCAGGATACCTACCAAAAATGGACTCACATGGACACCTCAATCTACGTCCCAACCACTCTTGAATTTGAAAACATGAAGTTGAAAACGTGAGTATAAACTCAGTGAGTGAACATAAGAAGGGAACAAGCAACGTTAAGAAAGGTTTAGAAATCATGATGCACTTAAGTTCAAAACAGTGCAATTTGGTTATTTCTTATTAAAAACCCCTTATTCAAACCCTTGGTCGTTTAGTCACTTGATGACAAAAGACCCATGAACAATAAGGAGGTCGAAAAGTGAAAACTTTAGTAGATTTCAAGCAAGTCAAGCATAAAAGATTGACTCTCACCGCAGTGAAAAGACATTCTCGCTGCAACAAAATTCTGGCTAGATAAAATCTAAAGGGTTTTCACTACCACAAGGAAAATCCCCTCATGCCACATTGCACATTAAATTGAACACATCGACAACAATCAAGTTTTTCTCAATATTCAATGCAATCACACATTGTTTTTCATACCCTTTTCTATAGCATATAAAAACATATCTATAGCATATGTATATACAAGCACATACACCACCATCGCCTCACCCAACTCATGTGCAACCCCCACATCGAGCACATAGCTGGTGTCATCATGTGCATCCCCCCACATCGTGCACAAGTAATACCGCCGTGTGCATCCCCCACATCGCGCACAGGTAATATCATCATCCATACTCTTGCACCCCGTCATCCCCAGCATGTGCATCCCTCACATCGCGCACACGCACGGTCATATATTTATTACACAATATTAACTATCAATACGCAACATATATATATATATATATATATTTATATCAACATCATATAAGGCACAAGGATTCATTATATTTCACATTTCACAATATAAAATGTTTTATCAAAAGCTTGTTCCCAGGCATTTTTAAGTAAAAACAAATAAAATTTCCAAATGATTCATTAAAACACATAAGCATTTCCCCAAAATATTTTGTAATGCAAGTTCACTCACCTCACAATAGCGGGATTACTACGTTGTTATTTCTACTTGCCGGTCACTTGTTACTTCCTTCGGCACGCCACTATAGTGCACTATCTTTACTTTGGCACTTCTTAGAAACAATTCAGACTCAATATATTTAGTGCATCAATTCCACTTCTATTTCTCATTTTATCATGAATCCATATTCAAGAAACTCACATCTTAATACATTTTGTACTAAAATTACTAATATCCTTTGCTCATGTAATTCTTTAGATTATAAACACCGACAACTTGTTTATAATATTAAGTGCCTACTTCAACCTTTCTAAGCAACTTCCATCTAAATCCATCTTATATTTTCATAATATTAACCACATTTACGGCAACTACAATCATTTCAAATCTACTCAATTATTTTTCAATTTCCATCCACATTATTCCTCCTTATTTCTTCCAAATAATATACCATGAAACTTAACACTTCCAACTAACTATGCAAATAGATTCCTCCGACAACAATAATTCCTCACGATGAACCATTTCAAAATTTCTTAACTATATTTAAAACATTATTCATTCATTTCATATTTTCTTCTTTGCTTTAATCCTATGATATATCATAAAAGAAATTTTTTAAATGTTGTATTAAAGCAACTTAAATTTACTTCATATCACCAAATAACCAGAGTTAAATTAAATAAAATGAGTTAGGCCCCAAACAGTCCAATTTCAAAACAAACCCATGGAAAAGAGCCAAGCAGTTTTTACCAAATTGGGCTAGGTTGGCCTAAGTCTCCTTTAGAACCACGGTCTGCTTTGGGAATGCACTGTTTCGGAGCCTTGTGTGGCTGCTTCCCAGCACCAATGAATAGCACTAGCTCTTTCTCCCTTACTCACAAAACGGTAGCAATTAACTCTTTCTTCTTCACTCACAAACCGGTCACCATAAAAACCCAACTTTCTCTCTTTTTGTTTACCTAAACAGGATTCCCTCATTGCTGCCCAAAGAACCCAAGCTCTCTCTTTCTCTACCAGCTCCAAAAGATCAACTTTTCCCTCTTGAAAATACCTAAACCAGAACTAAAAAATATTAAACTCTTGTCTCTCCCATTTTCTACATATATTTTCTTTCTTTTTTTTTCTTCCCTATTCTTCTTATTTTATTTCTCTTGGCTGAATTTCTTTCTCTCTTTTCCTTTCCAGCCGAGCCTAACCTTTCTTTCTCTCTTTCTCTCTTCTTTCTTCCTTTCCTTTCGTTTCTATTTTCTTCTTTCTTTCTTTCCCTTTCTCTTTCCCCTTTGGACATGGGTGGCTCTTTCAAGGCCGAGCCTTGAAAAAAAATGATTTTCCTTTTTCTTGTTTTTAATCACATGGGCAGCTTGCCCTATTCTTATCTTTCCTCCTTATTTTTCTTTTCTTTCTTTTCCATTCTTTCAAGTTGACTTTCCTCATTTACTTATGACTAAAGGTGCGGTTTTTGTTGCATGAAGACAAGAAAATTTATTATTTGGATGTTTCTTGATGTGGGGGGGCCAACATAACAATTTGACATTTGTCAATATTCTTTTCTATGCCTTCCTTACTTGGTCGGACCCCCACCTCTTCAAAACAAGTCTTTAATTACCTTTTTCCTTATTTTGCCGTTCATTTCTTCTTTTTTATCTTCCTTATGGGCGGATTCCCAAGGTGTGCTTATTTTCTTGATGTTAAACTTTCCTTATTTATTTATTCTTTTTTTCTTTTAACCTTTACACCATTTCTACTTTATGTTTTATTTATTCTTTGATGGTCCCATCCAAACCACATTCACCCAATTTTATTCTTCCAACATCTGATTAAATATTAATATTTTAATATTATTTTATTTTAAAATTTTTCACTTGTCTCCTCTGGTCTCGAAACATCTTATTATGTCCCAATTCACTTCCAATTCATCTTTTAAATTGCTAATTCATCCCCGACAAGGATATGATTATTTAATTATTATTTTCATGTGTGCTAAATATTTTACTCTTGAGCATTCCTTTGCTCATTTTATCGCTCTTTAGCACATAATTTCGTACCAATTAGCCCTTTGTCTTACCGGGATGATTACATTGACTACTATACGAGGGTACGGGGCGTTACACTAAAGTTGACCAGGTAAAACAAAAAGTAGAGATGGAATAGGAAGTTCAGTTAGCTCAGCAAAGGAAAGAACAAGTTGTAGGGGAAGCATATCAAGACAAGGGTAAAGTAGTTTATATTGCTCCCATTGCAAAGAAAACTATAAGAAGAGGTAGAAAAACAATGGCCACCAAAACCAAGGTTTTCAGAAGAAGAAAATATACCAGAATAGCTGAGTCCACAACCAAACCAGTTCTCAAATCTACATCACCTCAAGTTATCTCTTTTGGACCATCTTTATCTTTTGAACTTGAATCCCTCAATTCCATTCACGTTGAACCCCTTAATGTTCACTTAGGAACTGATGAATCCTCCTTAAATGAGTCCTATTTCGACTTTGATCAGATGCATTAAAGCTTTAGGCCTTTTTTTTGCATGATGACAAAAAGGGGGAGAAAAGTAAGAAAGTAGGAAAATAGGAATAAGAAGTAAGTTGATAGGAAAAACAAACTTAGTCTTTAAGCTATGTTTTCTTTTTTGATGTGTTTTATGATTGAACAATGTTTTATGCTGTGTTATGAACAATGGTTAAAGTTTATGTATTTATGATGGAATTGTGTTGAATAGCTAAACAATGGTTGTATATATATATATATGCCCTAGAGTTAATTGGATTGATTAAGGGATATATTGTCATTTAATGCATACTTAATCGTATAACAATATGTGATAGAGGTTTTCCTTCGTGTTAGTGCAATAATAAAGAGTTATTAAGTGCTAATTGGATGAAGCCCGTGGAACATAAAGGCCTTGGAAGAGAATTGTAAAGTTGTTACAATTATGAGATACTATGCATTAAAGCCATGTTCGTAAAATTATTCATAATCATTGTATTGTCAAGACAAGGCATTAACAATACTCAAAGACTGGTACATGTTAAGCCTTTTTACTTACGAAGTAAGCAATCGAACTCATAAATTAAAGTATATGGGATACTTAAGGATAACATATGGGTGCTTGTTAAAGAATAAGTTCTCTGAACATGACTTGCTATGAGAACTCCATTTGGTATTTCACTCAAGTGTCTATGGAATATGTTCTCATGTGATCATCGTGCAACTAGTCCTCAGACTTGAGACACCAAGTCATCTTGTATGGGGAATGACATACTTTGATT
This sequence comes from Theobroma cacao, assembly GCF_053813885.1. Classification (NCBI taxonomy): domain Eukaryota; kingdom Viridiplantae; phylum Streptophyta; class Magnoliopsida; order Malvales; family Malvaceae; genus Theobroma; species Theobroma cacao. Next base: position 37,960,778 of record NC_142640.1, read on the forward strand.
TCACCTCTATGGGTTTGAAGGCGACCAGATGCCTAAACAAGGTGTTTTTGGGTATGCCATAAAGCATAAGAAGGTGAATGTGTGGTCAAGAAAGGATTCATCACCCCAAGTGATATGAAGGGATGTATCTCACTTGTTCTCAATTCTTGATTAACTTGAATAAAATCTTTGGGCAAAACATGATGAATTTAAGGAAAATTAGTTTCCTAAATTCCTAAAGTTAGCCATGAATTATGATAACTAATATGGAATGTTATAAGTAGGCATTGAGCCATACTTTATGACATATTTGTGATATTTGATGAAAGGACCATATTGCACTGACAAGCTTATCACTGAAGGGCTTTGCCAAATTCTTTAATTGACTTTTTATCATTTTGGTGGTCATGATGTATTGCTGGATATCGCTCATAATCTATAAATATAAATTAATTACTAAATTGATATTTAATTAAGATTTATATTTATTGCCAACATGTTAGAAGCATAATAGATCACACACATTAAGTGACATGATTGAGATTAGATAAGGATAATCAATTAAGTTGGACTTAATTGGAATATACCAAAATAAAGTGAGAAATTATTAAGTTCACAAAAATATAATTGAATTAAAATACAACTGTTGTATCTAGGGTTACAACTTAGTTTGGCTATATAAATATATTATGTTAGCCAACTAAAACTTTAAGCCTTCAGCCATTTCATAAAAAGAAAAATAGTTTTCTTTATCTTACGAAAATAAGATTCAGTAAGAATTTTTGATCTTTTTGTTTTAGAAACATTACTTGCTAGCATAAGTAAAATTTTACTTTTGAGAAGGTCTTTATTCGGTCATTGTGTGGATTACTATTAGAGGCCAAACAATTGGGTGGCTGAAGATTTGACAAATCATAAAGGTGGAATAGCAAAGATTTTGGTTACAGAATTTTAGACCATTTTAATCTCTTTTCGAGTTGCTTGCTTCATCACAATTGTTTTTTATTTAATTGGCTTTTGATTACGATATCAAAGCAAGGTTTGTAACTTTTAAAATTATGAATGGTCATAATTAATTCGACAATTACATGAAAACACAAACATTGATCTTGTAGGATTCGACTATTTCTTTGATTAAATGTTAGTTTATTTTTCCGTTGCGCTATATTTTTAACTTCTTGATTATTTTCATGTTTGAGCATGAGGTTGAATCCCAGTAGTAGTATCAAAGCCTTTGTTTGTGTGAGACCCTGTTAAGCTTGATTAAAAGACGATATTGTACTGAGTGGTACAACTAAGTTAAATCGAGCCTTGAACTAGTTCAAATAGAAATTCTAAGAGGAATTTGAAAATTCTAAAACCCACAGAATGGCTTAGAATAGTGATTTGGAGTTCAAGGTCTAGTTTGGAGTCCATCAGGAAAATTGACCGATTAAGGACAAAACGGTCATTTTACCATTTGATGATAAAATGGAGATTTTTAGCCAAGATTTGATCACATTTGACCAAGAATAATTATATGAAATATAATTATGATTATTGGAGTATAAAATGATGTTTAGCAGTGAAAAATTATGATTCCCGGTATTTTTGGAGCACAAGGGCAAAATGGTAATTTTGCCACTAGATGACTAAACAAGAATTTTTATAAAATAATTTTTTGCCCCATTTGGTTAATATTGATCAATATTAGTGTTATTTGAGGTTGAAAAGTAGAAATAATATGATTCCGGTACAGTTCGGAGTATAGGGGTAAAATCGTATTTTTTTGCCTCGGAGGTAAATCGGTAAATTTTTTACCCCAGCACTTGTCAAGACCAAGGGATTTTAATTGTGGTAGGATTGAATAAATACCAGAATATTTGTGGTGAAAAATTAAGAAGAAAAAGTCAAAAATTTAAAAAAATTGGGTCAATAAGCATATGACACGTGGCATGCTTGATTATTTTATTATTTTCTATAGAAATCAGCCCATTAAATCCCCAATTCTCTCACCATATTTGGCCTAGGCAACCAGCAACAAGAACAAAGGAAGAACAAAGGGAAAAATAAGAAAACCTAGGTGGAAATTCAAAGAAAAAGTGAAGAAATCAAGGAAATAAGCTAGGTAAGTTAGAATTTCTTTAATTCTCCTTGATACCTAGCTTACCCATGCTTTTGTTCTTGATTTGCATGGTTGAATATTGAGTTATCATGATGAATTCAATTCTGAAAAATGGGTATGGAAGAGGAATTGTTGTTGGAATAATTTGATTTTAGACTATGTTAGTGTTTAGGGATAGTTAAGCATGGTTATGAACAAAAACACAAAAGAAATATTCAATTTCTCTAGGGTTCCTTATTGGTCGAACCATGAGGGCTGAATATCAATGGGGGATTGTTTTTATTTCAAGGAAAATGGCTTGGAAAATGATGAATTAAGGTGAAACAGTTATGTAGAAAAAATTTCGGTGCCAGTGCACCAAATGACTGAATTTTTCTATAAGGAACTGTGAGGGTTCTAATGCTGAATTTGGCTTTATTTAAATGGTATGTGGTAAATTAAGGTATTAGAGGGGAAATGGATTAATTTGGAGGTGATTTGGACACAATCGTCAATTAATCGGGTGATCGGTCGAATTTAATCGATACCGCGATTAAGCGGTAATCGAACGTATTTTTGCATTTACATATCAAGAATTAGTAATTTAAATTTGCTTATATCAATTTAGGGACAATATATTAAATTCCTCGACTTTGTTATTTGACAAGGTAGTGATACGTCCGGAAAAGGCAAAGGAATTACGCTTGAGGACTATTAGTCCAAGTGCACCCGGAATCCGGATTTTCGACACCTATGAGTGAATTTGCATTTCAAAATTTATTTGAGAATTCTAATTAAGTTGAAATGAAATGCGTGAATGATTATATCTAATTCCCATTGAAAAATGAATCTCGAAAACAAGCCTTTAGTGAAAATATTTCGGTGATGTTAAATACGATTGCGATGCATCTGTGTATATCAGTATGATGCCTACATGTATTTTTGAGAAATTGTGTGAAATTAAGTGTACTGAATCTGTGTACCCTTGTATTATGCTGATATGCATTATTAATAAATTATGGTGAAATTGATGCAACCGTGCATGTGCGGAGTGGGAAGTGCAATGCTAGTTGAATGACAAAGGATGTGATAATTACGACCGTGCATGTGCGGAGTGGGAAGTACAATGCCGGTTTAATGATAAAGGTTGTGGGGACGGCGATACGTAACGCCCACAATTTCCTAGAAATTCAGAGTTGTGCAAAGAGGGATACTGAGTGATACCCCTTACCGAGTACTCCGATAGTTATTTCTTTATACCACAAAGAATAGTGAAGACTTGGCGGTGTATATAATTGCTCATATCTTTGTGTATATATGTTTAATTGTGTGGTATGTGAAACCCTTGTTTGTGACGATTTGTGATAAACCGTTAATTTCTCCATCTTGCTTGATAGAACAATTGGTGAATGAAATTGTACGTGATACATATGCATATATGAATCGTACGGGTTGTGAAACCCTTATTGTGTGACGATTTGTAAATAACCATCAGTTTTACTACTTTGCTAGAAGGATCGGTGTAAATTCAAGGATGTTTAATCCTTGAATGTGTAATAAATTTCTAGGTGAGGGAAAAAGGGTTTGGAATAGTAGTTAGATGAAAATGGCTTTATTTTCAACCGGTGCATCATGATTGTCAAAATTCCTGGTTGAGATTGCTTGTTTCCTTCTAATATTCACTCATTGAGTATTGTACTCACGTTTTATAAAAATTCATGTTTTCAGATCAAGTGACTGTTGGACCCTAGATCGAGGAGTCCCCGTAATGCATCTCCTGGGTATGTGTCTGGCATTCGATAGTAATCCCTTTTATTGTAAATGTCTCTACTGGAAGTCATGGGTCCTTTTGTATTGTGAATACAATCTAACAACGTGAATATGTGTATGCAATGTAAATTACTAAATACATGACTGGTATAGTGCATGTATATTACTATCGATAATGCCATTGTGTTTTGGCTATGTTCACACCCGAAAAAAGGTGTGTGTGTATGCATGATATGATAAATTTGATGGATAGGCTTGCTTGGGCTTAGTGAGCTATGCTCATTGAGCTCATGCGCCAATCATGGCCCAAAATATTGGGTCGTGATAGTTTGATGTTTTTCATGTAATTTGCATGCTTGATTCTTGGTGAAATTCAATAGGATTGATTTATGTGTTGATTTGGTATATATCAGTTTTGAAGGCTTTCTTTAAAATTTGATTTTCTGTTTTAATTCAAACATTGACAGCTTGTGTTTAATCCACTAAAACATATTTTAAAAGGTTTAAAATCATGTTTAAGTGAAGAATTAATGAATGGATTAAAAGGTTTGCAAAGCCAAGTTAAAACTGAATAGTTTTGAGGTGTTTTGGAGACTAATATACTGATTATTTTTGCTAACATTGGGTAAGCATTATGAGCAGTTTTTAATTGTTAAAAAAAAATAGTTTTAGCAAATTAATTTACTGCATGTTTTGGCCAGACTTGATTTAGTATGAACAAAAATTGTAAAATCATGTTTTTGGATTCCAAAACAACAAAAGATTTAATGCAGAAAGTTTTTGGTAGCTATGATGGGTTTCGGTGGCTTAATTTTCCATGAATTTTGTGTTTAATTGTTAAACACACTTGCTAAAAATTTTCAACAGCTTTTTCATGAGTTTTACTCATGATTTATGGAGTTTTAAGAGCACTTAAATACCATCTATTTTAATTTTGGGTGATTCATAAATAATAGGAATTTGTTTCCTACTTTAAAAGTAATTCCTAAAATTAAGGATAGAATTTTAATTTGGGAAATTCATAAGAAATAGTTTCCTACTTTAAGAAAAATTCCTAAAATTAAAGATAGCATTTTAATTTGAGAAATTCATAGAAAATAGTTTACTACTTTAAAAGAAATTCCTAAATTTATGTGATAACATTAAACTTTCCTTAAATTTTTGGTTTGACTAGAAGTTTTGAAAATTTGTTAAGTCACCATTTAGGTAACTTGAATAAGATACAATTTATGAAACTAATCCATGTTCTAAATATTAAAAATTAAAACGTTGTCGTAGATATATTTTAGGAAGGTTACCTGAAATAAAGAGGTTTTTTAAATTAAAAGGAGTTTTAATTATGGAAAGAATTAAAATGGAAAGTTTCGAAAAGGAAAATTTTATTTCTAAGAATTTCTAAAAAGAAATAAGAAGTAAAAGGTTTACTTTTAGTGTTTTGAAATGGGAATTTCTTAAATCCTAAATTGAAATAAAACAATACCAAATAATTTGAGTCCAGCACTTTAAGTGAATTAATTGATACTTTTCTCAAATAACACACAAGATCACCAAGTGATATTGAGTTTGCATTTATTTCTATGCTTTTGATTGTGGTTATAAAGCATGAGGATGATTATGGACTTAGACCTTAGAAGATTAGGTCATGGATGGTTCAATTTATTTCTCATGGTATTTGTTTTAAAATAAGGTTTGTGCCCCTGCCTTATCTCTGTTTTCTCTAGGTCGTAAAATTCTTTTCTCACCTAACTTCCCTTGAATATAACTTGAGGTTTTTTTATTATAGAATGTAATTAGTTACAATAAAGTGTAAAACTAGGGTTATATATAAAAATTTTTGTAACTTGAAGATGGAGATCAAAAGGTGCCATGGAGATTCAAGGAGATTACAAGTAAAGCTTGAAGATGATGTTTGTAAAATCCCCTAGGAATTTGACCAACTAATTTCCTTAATTGCTAGAGGAAATTAGAATTATTAAAGTCTATAATCCTCCTAGTAGTTGGCATGTGATAGATTTATTTTTCAATATATATATATGATATATGTCAAATACGATAAATGTTATGAAAGTTAACAATGCCAAATCAATGAGACCTTAATTAATGAATTAATAAATAAAATCCCTCATTAATATATTGAGTCAAAAAATTACCTTCCATCATATTACAAGATAACTAGGTTATCTTTTAATTGGAGGCTTGTTGAGTCACTCAAGCCTAAACTTTTACACAAGTATATTTGAGTTATTGGTGGGTCTTACTCAACTAGTATCATGTTGTTTGGATTTGTCACACATGACCACATAGTATTAGAGGCATAGACAGGCAAAATGTATATGATACATTTAGACAAGGAGTTGTCACTTAACTGATCTAGGAGTTGCATAAGATACAATTAGTAAGCTAAGTTACCTAACTAATTAGTTTCATTATGGCTTGCCGAGTTACTCAAGGTCATAGTGGGATGGAGAAAGGTTCTAGCTCAATATGAAGTTTAAAAGTTAAATTTCTCGAAATATTAGAAGAGGGCTATTATTTTGATAAAATATTGAGAATAATCATATAAGATTCTAAAACCTTATCTTTATCATTACATAATTTGTGTTAATGACTAAGCTTTATATATATTGATTTATATAGGATATAAATCGATCATGGCAAATAGTTTGTCATTTAGAAGCATACTTGATGCAAACAAGTTGACAAGCCCAAATTTCATTGAATGGTTTTGCAATATCAATATTGTCTTGAAACAAGAGAAAAAGGCTTATGTCCTAAATGGTCCTATTCTCGAGGAACCTAGTGATGATGCTACCAATGAGGAAAAAGAGGCCTATAGAGTTTATATGGATGATCTCGAACAGGCCACATGTGTGATGTTGGCTAGTATGGCTCTAGATCTTCAAAAGCAACATGAAGCTATGAATGCCCTGGATATTATCTTAAACCTTAGAGAAATGTTCGATAAGTAAAGTCGCATAGAGAGATTGGACATTTCAAAAGAATTGTTCTGATGTAAGATGTTTAAGGGAAGCCTAGTAAGGCCTTATTTGCTTAAGATGATAGGATATATCACTCGACTTGAGTAGTTGGGTTGGGTAATGGATCATGATTTGAGCATAGACCTTGTACTTTTTACACTACTAGAAAGCTATTCACAGTTTATGTTGAACTTCAACATGAACAAGATTGAGGTAACCCTTTCGGGCTTTTGAATATGCTCACACAAGCTGAGAACACCATTGTTGTCACAGCCCAAATATCAGGCCATGATCGACTCATGGGCCTAATGGGCATAGCCCACTAAGCCCAAGCAAGCCTATTTATGCAATTTTGATTATCATTCCCATCCATCATCTTTAAAATAAAGTGATGTAACTCTCAAAAGTAAATGTTTCAGTAATATTTTATAACAACTGAATATTCATATTTATATTGTATCAAAGTACTGTCATATTCAATCCAACATATACATACTTCATTTATAACATGACTTTTAGTAGTTTACATTACATATACATGTCCACAAGTAATAGACTCGAGATCATCAGCGGAGTGACTCTGGATGAAGATACAGCTACTGAGATGCCATAGTACTTACCAAGAAGACGAGCATATGTGTGCGACTCAATCTAGGTCTCAATTACCTCAAAATCTGAAAACATGAATTTTAAAAACGTGAGTATAAAACTCAGTGAGTGAACATAAGAAGGGAACAAGCAATTAATAGGAAGAATTTGGAAATCATGATGCACTTGTTTCAAAAACAATGCAATTGATTTAATTTCTTATTAAGAACCCCTCATTTCAAATTTTGATTAATAACCTCATAGTGTTGCAACAACCCATGATCAATCCATGAAGTTAAATGGGTGAAAAATATGTCAAAAACTGAATAGGGTAGCATGTAGGACAAAATGTTTCTCGCTGTAGCGAGAAACAGTACCAGTTTGCATGTGTTTCAGTTTTTCTAGCATATCTCCCGCTACAAAAGTCCAATTGACCTAATTTTTGAACCTTTAGAAATCTAAGAGGTAGGGCTACAACTTTTATTTTCCACCACTTTTCCCAGTTCGGATGGGAAGGTGGTCAAAATCTTCATCGAAGTGAAAACACTACACTAGAACCCGAGAGTTTCTCACTGCAGTGAGATTTATTTTTGCTGCAGCGAGTTTTCTGCTACCAAAACAAAATGTTTCTTATTGCAGCGAGAAAGCATTCTCACTACAGCAAGAAGCAGGGCACTTAAGTGAAAAATGGGCCTCCATTGCACAAAAAATCCATTTGGTGCTATAATAAAGATCAATTTGTAAGAAAATGGGAATTTCTCAAGTCTCATCATGCCAAATTTCACATGCATTACAACCATATACCATTACTCATAAACTTCCTATAATACACATATTTACATATGTATATATATATATATATATATATATACCCATCATCATCATGCACACCCTCCCTCCCATCATCATCAGCTCATAGGCACTCCTTACTCGCACATGGCTGGGTCATCATCGGTTTATACGCACTCCCTACTCGCACATAACCGAGTCATCATCGGCTTATGCTTACTCCTTACTCGCACATAGCCGAGTCAATATCATTACACAACAATATATTCATATGTATATATATATCATCATAATGTAGCAATATATGAATCCATAATAGCCACATATCACAGCACAAAGATAATTTATCAAGGGCTTGTTCCCAAGGCACCCATTCTTAAGAAAAGTTTGATAAAATCATTTAATGTCTTGTGTAAACACATTCACATTCCCATAAATACTTTGAAATGCAAGTTCACTCACCGGTCTTGTTGTTTCTTTTGCTTGACTTTAACCTCAACTAATACTTCAAATGGACATGTGAGGCCTTATCGGAACCTTAGGGTTTCTTTGTTGTTGAATTCTCTTCCAATAACTTCCAAATAAATGTGAAAAATCTCTCTTTCTCTTTCTAAAACCTCCAGCTAGTGAGAGAAAGTGCAGAACAAGGACTTTTGGAGGGTTTTAAAGTGAGAGAGTGAAAGAGCACAAGGGTTATAGTTAAAAGGGCACAAAGGTATGAAAATTAGAGCTAGAGAGAGAAAGTTGTGAAAGTTTCATATCAACCTTCCATGGAGGATGGAAGCAACATGAGATGGAAGAAGAAGAAGAAGAAGGAGAAGAAGCTGTTAGAGAATGAAGAAGCTGTTGGAAGAAAAAGATATTTATAGCTCAAGCTTATCCATTCCACTTGAAATTACGAAAATGCCCTTAGCAAGTTAGCTTGTTCTTCTCCAATCCTTTGTGAAATCTTTTTACTCTTTTGACACTGAGGCCAAGTCCACAATGGTCTAAATATACTCGAGCTTACGAAAACTTAAAAATTTTAACTCGAGGTGCAAAATGACCATTTTACCCCTATTGTAAAAATTATCGCCACATCTAATTTTCTTCATGTTTTCATCATTATACATCATTTATTTTGTCTTTATGCTTATTTAGACCTTAAATATCAGAAAACTTCCTTCTGGGAACTTATTAGAGGAAATGATGAAACTACTCCTAGCCCGGGTTATTACGCCAATGCCTCATTATGAGCCTATAGAGGTTGAGGTCTCACATTCTCCCCTACTAATAAAAATTCGATCCCCAAATTTAAATTTAACTATAAGGTAACGTACCTCTAAGCATCAAAGAGGTGGGGATACTTTGTTCGCATCTCCTCCTCGGCCTCCCATGTTACCTCCTCGAATTCAAATCGACGTAGGGTGAATAATCAAAGTTCTCAAGTTCTACCACATCACTCTCGTCAAGCATTCTTAACATAGAATCTTGGTTTATGCATTATATCAACTTCCAATCTTTATAGAAAAGTCAACGATGTCATAATATATAATTATGTGTACTACTCTTGTTGGATCAAAATAATATCATTCTTTATCTTATGAAGAGAATTCAAATATGCTATTAATTCTGGTCACACCTCAATCAAATCATCCTTAAATCATCAATCATGCATGTTTACTTAACCATCCACAATTCCTCTATTTTGATCTTTTATCAAACCTTCCAACATTCAAGCATTTATTCCACCATTGACTATGGGTCTAAATGGTCAACCAACCTCTATTCCGTTTCACATACCTCCATACAAATTCCATTCAAGCATTTCATAATACATAAGGATCAAACGTTCTTTATTTATTCATATATGTTTAACATCATGGATGATTCAAATCCGATAACCATTAGTAACCATATTCCCAAAAACAAACTCCAATACTTTCATGTTCGAGTGCTCACTAGATAAATCTCAACTTATACCATAAGGCATTTCAATAAATCATGACATTCTGCATACCCCCTTATAATCTTAATCAATCTCTTTAATCAATAACTCAACCTCTCAAGATTAAAGTTGCTCAAAATTTTCCCTTTAAAGTTCCTTTCCAAGTCTCATTTTGATTACTAATTATTTCTACATTTTCGATGTCATAGCTAATTTGTTCGTCATCAATCACCCACAACATATCTAACTTGATATTTCTCAAATTTACCCCAAACATAAGATCTTATGGCGTCATTAGTTTATCAATTTGAAGATCAAATTAAACATTTGTCTCTCCTTAAGTGCACTTTAAAATTTAAGAATCATCTATTAAGGCCTTTCTGATATTAACTTCTTTTAATCCCTTTTACCTTAGAAAATTAAATCCATAATCATTCATTTTGAATCATGAGCTTTATATCAATCAAGATAGATTTTACACTTTTAATTATTCGAATCCAAATGCACACCTTTATGCATAAGCTATAAACTTTTCCCCACATCTTTATATCTCAAAACTATATATATTGAAGTTATACCAAAACTGATACATCATTTTCCATTGCCCTTTAGGATATTAAATTCATGTCATACTTCTCTATTTGTGTACTTCATAATAGCCTAACAATTTCTAGCTCACAGTTAAGCTAGGTCATATACCAAGCCTCTCAGGCTATATCAAAACACCAAGTTTTATCATGATATAATAGAATTTGATGAACTCATACCAAAAGTATAAACACTTACTTTTAAGCTAACAGAATTATAATCCACTTGTTCACTGCCAAAATTAGCGATAAATTATCCTAATCATTGTCTAGCACTATAACCATTAATAGAATGTCATCATCAAATCAAATTATAACTAACTCCGCATGAGCTTTTATACCAATATGCAACATATATATCCATACATATATATTTCCAAAAATTTTAACTTCGAATAACCTTAGGCATATCAAGCTCAATAAGCCGTCTGTAAAACCAAAATAACCAACAATCAAGTTTAGAATCATTTTTTCTCTTGGTTGGTTAGATCATGCTCATCATTTGTGGTGAATACACAAAGCTGATTTCAATATTCCATTGTCATACAAAAGTCAACCACTAATTGGCACCATCTCCAAACACCAAGTGTTTTATAAGTCGATTTTCTTAGTAAAATTCATACTGTAGTATTCCAATTTTAAGTCATGTCTCATTACCAAATCTTTACTCATATACGAGTACTTGAATTTTCAAATCATCGTCTTTTTTTTTTCTAAGTAGATCTCCGCAATTCTCGTAACGTATTTCTATTCCTTTACCAAGGGTAGTATCATTTAATCAAACCATGTCACCCTCATTTTCTCAACATTTGAGGTATAATTCAACCTTCCACTATCCCTATCAGGCACTTTATCTTGATAGTTACTCAAAATAAATTGGAACTTGTGGAGAAGCACATTTCACAATTTATGCTTTGCGTCTACAATTATGTCGAGACCAAAACCTCATCGGGTCCACAAAATGGTAGGATAATCATTGCCTCAAACCAGCATTTCCAAGTATACTTATGCTTGTATCATATCTTCATACTTATGTGACTTATCAGTCACAAGCCCAACTTGACTATATAGCCATTTGCTCTTTGAGCTTTAATGTTTTCTCATTGTGAAAAATCTTTCAAATTTATCTCACCAGGGTGTTCACAAGGTGGATACATGTTCGTAATTTACAGTTCAATGCCTAAAGCAGTGAACACAGTCTCCTCATTAAAGTTCTACCCTTATCTATCAATCATAGCTCCCTTTATGAGCACATACTTTACACTGCTTGATTGTTCACAAGCCACTCATGGCCAACCAAATTCGACCTCTTATAGCAAGTCAAACTAATATATTATTCTTATGTTTTCCAATATACTTGCAAAATGCTTAAACACATCCTTTAATAGGGTTCCATTGAGAACTTAATCAATCAAAGGCTTATCTTCAAAGCCATTCATAACTTTCATCATTCATTGTATGCCCGATAACTCTTTAGCTCACTGACCCCACTAGACACTATTTTAAAATCTCCCAAGGTGTTCGTGTTCTTAGTTCGGATCATACCATCTAACTTAGTATAATTACATTCATTATCCTTAAGCTCTTTATGCTCGGCATTTCAACATCCATATTTCCCCCTCATTCATGTTATTGACCTTGTTAAGGTATATGTGGCTTTTCAACCTTTCACAATACATTCCACATTTATGCCAGGGCATTCTCAATCTCATGCCAAGCCTATAGTCAGGTAACCATAAATCAAGGTAAACTCCCCTATGGGATATCTCTTTCCATATGATGCATGGGGATCACAAGATGTATAACTCCAAGTGTATGCCTACATATTGGTAACCTCCATATATTTCATGGTCATAAAAACCACAATTTGCAAAACTAGCTTTCTATCACAAGTTTGTGATCAGAACATTAGTCTCCACATATCTCACTTTGGACATATTTCACTACCAACATTCATATACCTTTACCACAATATTTAGTGCAAATTGATTAAGCAATGATCTCCAAATTTACTCTTAGGTACATATATATCAAATTGTACACCACTTAGTGTTAAGATCTTGACTTTACTTATCAATTCTTAACCAATTACATCCATAAGATAGACAATTCACGTAATTTTTGTATCTTGCCTTTGCAGTCATAAGATCAAAATTTCTTAAATTTAAGATGCAGAAACTTCCTTTTAGAGCATATCTGAAAATCCACATGTTTTAAGTCCCTTACCTTTGGGTTGCATATTGAACCAAACATATTTTTAAATTGACCTTTAAAGCAATTCATATATCAATCTCAAGATAGAGCTCTATATGGCACTTAGACTAAATTTGTCGTTTCCATGTCATTTAATTTCAAACTGCTAAATCCACATCTAGTCCTTTAATCCTTTGGCTCCACACTAAGCATAGCAAAATTCAAGCGCATCCTTAGAGTAGATCATTTACTAGCCTTTTACTTCATGACCATACATCAATTATAATAATCCATGACTTTCACCCTGGAGCTAATTCATACAATTATAACCATAAACCACAATAATTCAATTCAAGGCTTGGAATCTCACAGTTACTTAATTAGAATCAAAACCAACTCCATCTAGGCTACTACACACATATTCAGCACATATTCGCATATAAAATATTTTGGAAATCCGACGCCATTTATATAGGGGCAGGGTAAGCTTAATCAACACAGTGCACTTGCCTCCGTGCATGTAGGTATCAGTTTACACCTCCCTTAATACTTAGATGTACAAGCTTCAAGTGAATCTCAATGATCATTATTTGTTCCGGTCAAAGTATGTCCCTTATTACCATTATCACACGTGCTCTTTTATATTGACCTCAAATACCATCCATGGTCATCAAATTTCTTCCCATTGACAATCATGGCTTAATGGTTAACTCCACCAAATAAATGAGTTATTTCGGACCTATTAGTCCAACTCCAATTTCGTCCATCTTTAATCGGAGGAATTTATTATTGCATTAACCTTTCATTTAGGAGCATTTGCTTAAAATTTTTCTAATAATAGCTCGTGTCTCGGGTGGCATCTCAAATCTAGACAACGGTACCACTTATGACCTTTGCATAATGTTAGCAAGAGGGTAGGTTACTAGGAATAGGAGTTCATATAGCCTCCTGTTTATGAATTGTGCTGCAGTCACAAACCATAAATAAACTATAAATTAACTCCGATAACTCCGCTGACTGACACAAGAATCCCTAGGACTAGACTAAACCAAGAGCTCTGATACCACCTTTGTCACAACCCAAATACTAGGCCATGACCGGTGCATGGGCCCAATGGGCAAAGCCCACTAAGCCCAAGCAAGCCTATTTATGCAATTTCGATTATCATTCCTATCCATCATCTTTAAAATGAAGTGCTGTAACTCTCAAAAGTAAATGTTCCAGTAATATTTTATAACAATTGAATATTCATATTTATATTATATCAAAGTACTGTCATCTTCAATCCAACATATACATACTTCATTTATAACATGACTCTTAGTAATTTACATTACATATACATGTTCACAAGTAATAGACTCGAGAATGTCAGCGGATTAACTCTAGGTGAAGATACAGCTATTGAGATGCTATAGTACCTACCAAGAAGACGAGCATATATGTGTGACTCAATCTAGATCCCAATTGCCTCAAAATCTGAAAACATGAATTTTAAAACGTGAGTATAAAACTCAGTGAGTGAACATAAGAAGGGAATAAGCAATCAATAGGAAGAATTTGGAAATCATGATGCACTTGTTTCAAAAACAATGCAATTGATTTAATTTCTTACTAAAAACCCCTCATTTCAAACTTTGATTAATAACCTCATAGTGTTGCAACAACCCATGATCAATCCATGAAGTTAAATGGGTGAAAAATATGTCAAAAATCGAATAGGGTAGTATGTAGGACAGAGTGTTTCTCACTGTAGCGAAGTTCGTTCTCGCTGTAGCGAGAAATAATACTAGTTTGCATGTGTTTCAGTTTTTCTAGCATATCTCCCGCTACAGAAGTCCAATTGACCTAATTTTTGAACCATTAGAAAGCTAAAAGGCAGGGCTACAACTTTGATTTTTTTTACCACTTTTCACAGTTCAGACAGGAAGGTGATCAAAATCTTCATCTAAGTGAACACATTGCACCAGAACCCGAGAGTTTCTCACTGCAGCGAGATTTATTTTCGCTGCAGCCAGATTTCTGCTGCTAAAACATAATGTTTCTCGCTGCAGCGAGAAGTAGGGCACCTAAGTGAAAAAGGGGCCTCTTTTGCATAAAAAATCCATTTGGTGCTGCAATAAAGATCAATTTGTAAGAAAATGGGAATTTCTCAAGATTCATCAAGCCAAATTTCACATGCATTACAACCATATACATTACTCATAAACTTCCTATAACACACATATTTACATATGTATATATATATATATATATATATACCCATCATCATCATGCACACCATCCCATCATCATCAGCTCATGTGCACTCCCTACTTGCACATGGCTGGGTCATTATCGGTTTATGCGCACTCCCTACTCGCACATAACCAGGTCATTATCAGCTTATGCGCACTCCTTACTCGTACATAACTGAGTCAATATCATTACACAAAAATATATTTATATATATATATATATCTTCATAATGTAGCAATATATGAATCTATAATAGCCACATATCACAACACAAAGATAATTTATCAAGGGCTTGTTCCCAAGGCACCCATTCTTAAGAAAAGTTTGATAAAATCATTTAATGTCTTGTGCAAACACATTCACATTCCAAAAAATACTTTGAAATGCAAGTTCACTCACCGGTCTTGTTGTTTCTTTTGCTTGACTCTAACCTTAACTAATACTCTAAATGGACATGTGAGGCCTTGTCGGAACCTTAGGGTTTTTTTGTAGTTGAATTCTCTTCTAATAGCTTCCAAACAAATGTGAAAAATCTCTCTTTCTCTCTCTAAAACCTCCAACGAGTGAGAGAAAGTGCAGAACAAGGACTTTTTGAGGGTTTTAAAGTGAAAGAGTGAAAAAGCACAAGGGTTCTAGTCAAAAGGGCACAACAGTATGAAAATTAGAGCTAGAGAGAGAAAGTTGTGAAAGTTTCATATCAAGCTTCCATGGAGGATAGAAGCAACGTGAGATGGAAGAAGAAGAAGGAGAAGAAGCTGCTGGAGAATGAAGAAGCTGCTGGAAGAAAAATATATTTATAGCTCAAGCTTATCTATTCCACTTGAAATTATGAAAATGCCTTTAGCAAGTTAACTTGTTCTTCTCCAATCCTCTATGAAATCTTTTTACTCTTTTGACACTGAGGCCAAGTCCACAATGGTCTAAATATACTCGGGTTTACAAAAACTAAAAATTTTGACTCGGGGTGCAACATGACTATTTTGCCCATATTGCAAAAATTATTGCCACATCTAGTTTTCTTCGTGTTTTCATCATTATACATCATTTATGTGGTCTTTATGCTTATTTAGACCTTAAATATCTGAAAACTTCCTTTTGGGAACTTATTAGAGGAAATGACGAAACTACCCCTAGCCTAGGTTATTACGCCTATGCCTCGTTATGAGCCTATAGGGGTTGAGGTCTCACAATTGTGGAGGAGAAGCCTTCAGTTTATCTTGTCTCTTCAAAGAAAAATAAAAATATGAAAAGAAAATTTTCTAAGAAAGACAAAGGTGAAAAGGCATTAAGTGCAAAAGGTTTGAAGTTTATTGGAGGAGTGAAAAAGGATAAGGATAATGACAAATGCCATTTCTGCGGCAAACTAGGGCATTGGAGGTGTAATTGGAAGGATTATCTTGAATCCATTAAAGGGAAAAAACAAAAGGAAGCTTCCACATCAGTTATGAATCATATGATGATTTATTTTTCACTATTTGGTGTATGATACTTGTCATAGCCTAAAATTTCAGGCTATGACTGGCGCATGGGCCTAATAGGCATAGCCCACTAAGCCCAAGGAAGCCTATATATGCAATCCCATATTGTAATTCTCAACTAAAAATATTTCAATAACAATTTATAGTAACCCAATAATCATAATTGTATTATGCTAACATAGTATCACTCATTTGCCACCTTACACTGGCTTCAGTAATCAAATATACATATTTGATTTTTAACATGAATCTTGGTGGTATTCATTACTTACACATTGTTCACAAGCACAAGACTCTTGACCGTCAGTGGAGTGACCGTGGCTGAAGGTACAGCTACTGAGATGCCATAGTACCTACCAAAAAGGTGAGCATACGTGGACAACTCAATCTAGGTTCCAACTGCCTTCAAATCTCAAAACATGAAGTTTAAAAATGTGAGTATAAAACTTAGTGAGTGAACATAAGAAGGGAACAAGCAATCAATAGGAAGAATTTGGAAATCATGATGCATTTCTTTAAAAAACAATGCAGTTGATTTAGTTTCTTACTAAAAACCCCTCATTTCAAACTGTGATTAATAACCTCATGGTGTTGCAAAAACCCAAGATCAATCCATGAAGTTAAATGGCTGAAAAATATATCAAAATCAAGCAAGGTAGCAAGCATGGTAGTAAGTTTCTTACTGCAGTGAAGTTCATTCTCACTGCAGTGAGATTCAGGCAGCCAAAACATAAAGTTTCTCGCTGTAGCAAGAAACAATATCAGTTTGCATGTGTTTTAGTTTTTTTTATCATATCTCTAGATACAGAAGTACAATTGACCTAATATTTGACCATTAGAAAGCTAAGAGGTAGGGCTACACCTTTTATGTTTACCACTTTTCCCAGTTCGAACGAGAAGGTGGTCAAAATCTTCATCAAAGTGAAAGTACTACATAAGAACCTGAGAGTTTTTCACTGCAGCGAGTTGTTGGCTACCAAAACAGAATGTTTCTCGCTGCAACAAGAAGCAAGGCACCTAAGTGTAAAAAGGACCTCCTTTGCACTAAAAATCCATTTGGTGTTGCAATAAAAATCAATTTGCAAGAAAATGGAAAATTCTCGAGATTCATCATGCCAAATTTCACATGCATTACAACCATATACCATATTCATGAACTTTTATTTCACAAACATATATATACTTATATACATAAATAAACACTAATACCACCATCATCTCACCCAGCTCATGTGCATCCCCCAATATCGTGCACATAGCCTGAGTCATTATGTGCATCCCCCCACATCGTGCACAGTCATCATGTACATCCCCCTACATTGTGCACAGTCAGTGCCATCGTGTACATCCCCCCATATCTTGCACACGGGCACTATCATCATCCATCTCCCTCACCACAGTCATCACCGGCATGTGCATCCCCTCACATCATGCACACGCAGGGTTATAATTATCACACAATATCAACTATCAATGCACAACATATATATATCAACATAATGTAGTAGTGCATGAATCTATAATAGCCACATGTCACAACATAGAGACAATTTATCAAGGGCTTGTTCCCAAGGCACACGTTTTTAAGAAAAGTTGGATAAAATCAATCAATGTTTTGTGCAAATAGTTTCACATTCCCAAAACAGTTTTGAAATGCAAGTTCACTCACAGGTTTTGTTGATTCTTTTGCTTGACTCTAACCTCAACTAATGCTCCAAATGGACATGTGAGCCCTTGTTGGAACCTACACACAGACAACATTACAACGAACCCAAATTGGCATTAATATAATTCTAAAAGCTCTTTCTTAAATCAAGTTCCACTAGTTATTCCTAACTAGCTTTCAATTGCCATTAAATGGCTATCTATTCTTTCTACTCTAGTAACTTTAGAAATAAATAAACAAACCTCAATAATAAAACAACTCACAACTCCAATTACTAGCCATTATGAACAACCTAAAATCAATCCTCATTCATCACTCACCTTGGTGGATTTGTAGTTGAATTCCTACTCAAGAATACTCAAGCTATCATGGAAAGTCTCTCTCTCTCTCTCTCTCTCTATCTAAAATTTCCAACTAGTAAGAGAAAGTGCTGAACAAAGACTTTTTAAGGGTTTTAAGGTGAGACAGTGAAAGAGAGCAAAAGGTTTCATGAAAAAGTGCTTAAAAGCATGAAAATTATAGCTAGAGAGAGAAAGTTATGGAAGTTGCAAAGCAAGCTTTCATGGAGGATAAAAAGAACGTGAAAGGGGAGGAAGAAGAAGAAGGAGAAGCTGCTGGAAGCTACTGGAGCTAAGATATTTATGCTTCAAGTTAATCCAAATTTCCACCGAAATTACCAAAATGCCTTTAACATGGTAGCTTTGTCTTCCTTCCAACCTTTGTGCAACCTTTTTACTCTTTTAACACCGAAACAAAGTCCATAATAGTCTAAAGGTACTTAGGTTCACGAAACCTAAAACTTTATACCCGAGATGCAAAATGACCATTTTGCCCCTACCATGGAAATTATCATTATTTTTATCTTCTTCATTTATTTACCATCATAAACATCATTTATTCATTCTTTAGGCCTATTTAGATCTTAATAGCATAAAAAAAACCCACTCATAGGAGCTCACCTAGAGAAATTATGAAATTACCCCTGGTCTGCATTATCGCCTCTACTTCTAGTTATGTGCCTATGGAGATCGAGATTTCATAGGTTCACTTATGAATTACCCTTTTAACTTAGTAATCAACCTTAATTGGCATCCGTAAACTTAGTAATCTATTCCACCATTGATTATGGGTCTAATTTTATCAACTAATCTCTATTTCATTTTTCATTCTCCCATACCAATTCCATTTAAGCATTTCACAATACATAAGGATCAAACACTCTTTATTCATTTCATCTATTTTTTTAATATCAAAGATGATTCAAATCTAGTAACCATTAGTCATCATATTCCCAAAAACAAACTCTAATACTTTCATGATTGAGTGCTCACTAGATAAATCTCAACTTATACCACAAGGCATTTTAATAAATCATGACATTCCACATACCCCCTTATAATCTTAACCAATCTCTTTAATCAATAACTCAACCTCTCAAGATTAAAGTTGCTCAGCATTTTCCCTTTAAAGTTCCTTTCCAAGTCTCATTTTGATTACTAATCATTTCTATATTTCCAATGTCATAGCTAATTTGCTCGTCATTAATCACCTACAACATGTCTAACTTGATATTTCTCAAATTTACTCTAAACATCAGATCTCATGGCCTCATTAGTTTATCAATCTGAAGATCAAATTAAACATTTATCTCTCCTTAAGTGCACTTCAAAATCAAAGAATCATCTATTAAGACCTTTTTGATATTAACTCTTTTTAGCCTTTTTACCTTAAAAAATTAAATCTATAATCATTCATTCTCAATCATGGGCTTTATGCCAATCAAGGTAGATTTTACACTTTTACTTACACGAATTCAAATGCACACCTTCATGCATAAGCTAAAACTTTTCCCCAAATCTTTATATATCAAAATTATATATTGGGGCTATACCAAAATTGATACATCATTTTCCATTGCTCCTTAGGATGTTAAATTTATGTCATACTTCTCTATTTGTGTGCTTCATAATAACCTAACAATTTCTAGCTCACAGTTAAGCTAGTTCATATGCCAAGCCTCTCAGGCTATATCAAAACATCAAGTTTTATCATGATATAATAGAATTTGATGAACTCATACCAAAAGTATAGACACTTACTTTTAAGCTAACAGCATTATAATCCACTTGTTCACTGCCAAAATTAGAGATAAATTATCTTAATCATTGTCTAGCACTATAACCATTGATAGAATATCATCATTGAATCAAATTATAACGAACTCTGCATGAGCTTTTATACCAATATGCAACATATAAATCCATACATATATATTTCCAAAAATTTTAACTTCGAATAGCCTTAGGCATATCAAGCTCAATAAGCCATCTGTAAAACGAAAATAACCAACAATCAAGTTTAGAATCATTTCTTCTCTTGGTTGGTTAGATCATGCTTATCATTTGTGGTGACTACACAAAGCTGATTTCAATATTCCATTCTCATACAAGAGTCAACCACTAATTGGCACCATCTCCAAACACCACGTGTTTTATAAGTCGATTTTCTTAGTCAAAATTCATATTGTAGTATTCCAACTTTAGGTCATGTCTCATTACCAAATCTTTACTCATATACGAGTACTTAAATTCTCAAATCATCATCTCTTTTCTTAATAGATCTCTACCATTCTCGTAGCGTATTTCTATTCCCTCACCAGTAGTAGTATTATTTAATCAACCCATGTCACCCTTGTTCTCTAAACATTTGAAACACAATTCAACCTTTGCCTACCCTTACCAAGCACTTTACCTTGACAATTACTCAAAATAAATTGAAACTTGTGGGGGAAGCACATTTCACAATTTATGCCTTGCGTCTACAATTATGTCAAGACCAGAACCTCATCAGGTCCACAAAACAGTAGGATAATCATTGCCTCAAACCAACATTTCCAAGTATACTTATTCTTGTATCATATTTTCACACTTATGTGACATATCAGTCACGAGCCCAACTTGACTATATAGCCATTTGCTCTTTGAGCTTTAATGTTTTCTCATTGTGAAAAAAAAATCTCTCGAATTTATCTCACCAGGGTGTTCACGAGGTGGATACATGTTCGTACTTTACAATTCAATGCCTAAAGCAGTGAACACAGTTTCATCATTAAAGTTCTACCCTTATCTATCAATCATAGCTCCCTTTATGAACACATACTTTACACTACTTAATTGTTCACAAGCCACTCATGGCCATCCAAATTTGACCTCTTATAGCAAGTCAAACTAATATATTATTCTTATGTTTTCCAATATACTTGCAAAATGCTTAAACACATCCTTTAATAGAATTCTGTTGAGGACTCAAATAATCAAAGGCTTATCTTCAAAGCCACACATAACTTTAACAATTTAATATATATTCAATAACATTTAGCTCATTAACCCCATTGAGCATTATTTTAAAATCTTTCAAGGTGTCCGTGTTCTTAGTTCGGATCATACCATCTAACTTAGTATAATTGCATTAATTATCCTTAAGCTCTTTATGCTCAACATATCAACATCCATATTTCTCCCATCGTTCATCTTACTGACCTTATTAGTGTATATGTGGCTTTTAGCCTATCACAATGCCTTCCACATAAATGCTTAGGCATTTTCAATCTCTTGCCAAACTTATAATCATGTAAGCACTAGTTGGACTAAATCCCTTTATGGGATATCTCCTTCCACATGATGCATGTGAATCACAAAATATACAACTTCAAGTATATGCCTACATATTTATAGCCTTCGTATATTTCATGATCATGAAAACCACAATTCGCAAAACTAGCTTTCTATCTCACGTACGCTATCAGAACATTAATTTCGACATGTTTACTTCACCCTTTTGGTATACCAAGATCAACCTTTGGGCATATTTCACCACTAGCAATCATACACCTTTGTTATAACATTTAGTGCAAACTTGATTAAGTAGTTGTCTCTATATAACTCTTAAATACATAAATATCAAATTGTACACCACTTAATGTTAAGGTCTTGACTTTACTAATCGATCCTTAACCAATCACATCTGTAAAGTGAATAATTTACTTAATTATTGCACCTTGCCTTTGGGGTCATAAGATCAAAGTTGTCCTAAACTTAAGATGCAGAAGCTCCCTCTTAGAGCTTATCCAAAAATCAACATTTTCTAATTTCCTTACTTTGAGGAGATCACATTCAAGCTTGATCACTTGTATCATAGGTCACACTTTGGACCAAATAGACTTTTAAATGATCTTTCAAGTAATTCGTATATCAATTTCAATTATAAAACTCCATATGGCATTTAGACTAGATTCGACATTTCTAAGTCATTTGACTTTAAGCTACCAACTCCACAGCTACTCCTTTAATCCTTTGGCTTCACACTAAGCATAGCAAAAATTTAAGCTCATCCGTAGAACATATTCATTTACTAACCTTTTACTTCGTGATCACATATCAATTATAACAAACATTGATGTTCACCTTTGAGCTAATTCATGTACTTATAAGTATACACCATAATAGGTCAAATCAATTCTTGAGATCTCACAGTCACTTAATCGAAATCAAAACCAACTCTGTCCAAGCTACCCTACGCATATTCAACACATATTCACATATAAAATATTTCAAAAGCCCAACACCATTTATATATGGGCATAACAAGCTACATTAACATAGTGCACTTACCCCTGTGCACATAAGTATTGTTTTACACCTCCCTCAAGGCTTAGATTTATAAACTTCAACTAAATCTCAACAATCGCTATTCATTCCAGTCAAAATATGCCTCTTATTACCATTATCGTATGTCCTCCTTTATATTAGCCTTAAATACAATCCATAGTCATCTAAATTTTTTTTTCCATTATCAATCCTAGGCTTAAATTATAACTCCAAAAAATTAAGTTATTACGGACCTATTAGTCCAGCTCCATTTTCCTCCACCCTTAGTCAGAGGGATGTGTCTTTACATTAATCTTTCATTAGTAGCATCTTTCTTGAAGATCTTTCCAATAGTGGCTCATGTCTCGGGTGGCATCTCAAACTCGGATAACGGCACCACTTATGCTATTTACATGACAATAGCAAAAGGGTAGGTTACTAAGAATAAGAGTTCATATAGCCTCCTATCTATGACTTGTGTTGCAGTCACAAACCATAAACAAACCTCTACATTAACTCTGACAACTCCGCTGATTGACACGAGAATTCTTAGGACTTGACTAAACCTAGAGCTTTGATACTAACTTTGTCACAACCCAAATTTCAGGCTATGAACTGCGTATAGGCCCAATGGGCATAGCCCACTAAGCCAAGCAAGCCTATTTATGTAATCTCATATTGTAATTCTCAACTAAAAATATTTCAATAACAATTTATAGTAATCCAATAATCACAATTGTATTATGCTAACATAGTGTCACTCATTTGCCACTTTACAGTGGCTTCAGTAATCAAATATACATATTTGATTTTTAACATGAATTTTAGTGGTCTTCATTACTTATACATGTTAACAAGCATAAGACTCTTGACCGTCAGCGGAGTGACTGTGGCTAAAGGTACAGCTACTGAGATGCCATAGTACCTACCAAGAAGGCGAGCATATGTGGACAACTCAATCTAGGTCCCAACTACCTTCAAATATGAAAACATGAAGTTTAAAAATGTGAGTATAAAACTTAATGAGTAAACATAAGAAGGGAACAAGCAATTAATAGGAAGAATTTGGAAATCATGATGCACTTGTTTCAAAAACAATGCAATTGATTTAGTTTTTTACTAAAAACCCCTCATTTCAAACTTTGATTAAAAACCTCATAGTGTTGCAAAAACCCAAGATCAATCCATGAAGTTAAATGGGTGAAAAATATGTCAAAATCAAGCAAGGTAGCAAGCATGGCAGCAAGTTTCTCACTGCAACAAAGTTCATTCTCACTGCAAAAAATTCAGGTAGCCAAAACAAAAAGTTTTTGGCTGTAGTGAGAAACAATGTTAGTTTGCATTTGTTTCAGTTTTTCTATCATATCTCCAGATACAGAAGTACAATTGACCTGATTTTTTAACCATTAGAAAGCTAAGAGGTAGGGCTACAACTTTTATGTTTACCACTTTTCCCAGTTAGAATGGAAAAGTGGTCAAAATCTTCATCGAAGTGAAAGTACTGCATTAGAACCCAAGAGTTTCTCGCTGCAGCGAGTTGTTGGCTGCCAAAACAAAATGTTTCTCGCTGCAGCGAGAAGCAGGGCACCTAAGTGTAAAAAGGACCTCCTTTGCACTAAAAATCCATTTGGTGTTGCAATAAAAATCAATTTGCAAGAAAATGGAAAATTCTCAAGATTCATCATTCCAAATTTCACATGGATTACAACCATATACCATATTCATGAACTTTTATTTCACAAACATATATATACTTATATACATAAATAAACACCAATACCACCATCATCTCACCCAGCTTATGTGCATCCCCCCACATCGTGCACAGTCAGTGCCATGTGTACATCCCCCCACATCGTGCACACGGGCACTATCATCATCCATCTCCCTCACCACAGTCATCACCGGCATGTGCATCCCCCCACATCATGCACACGCATGGTTATAATTATCACACAATATTAACTATCAATGCACAACACACACACACATATATATATATATATATATATATATATATATATATCAACATAATGTAGTAGTGAATGAATCCATAATAGTCACAGGTCACAACATAGAGACAATTTATCAAGGGCTTGTTCCCAAGGCACACATTTTTAAGAAAAGTTGGATAAAATCAATCAATGTTTTGTGCAAATAGTTTCACATTCCCAAAACAGTTTTGAAATGCAAGTACACTCACCGGTCTTGTTGATTCTTTTGCTTGACTCTAACCTCAACTAATGCTCCAAATGGACATGTGAGGCCTTGTTGGAACCTACACACACACAACATCACAACCAACCCAAATTGGCATTAATATAATTCCAAAAGCTCTTTCTTAAATAAAGTTCCACTAGTTATTCCTAACTAGCTTCCAATTGCCATTAAATGGCTATCTATTCTTTCGACTCTAGTAACTCTAGAAATAAATAAACAAACCTCAATAATAAAACAACTCAAACCCCAATTACTAGTCATTATCAACAACCTAAAATCAATCCTCATTCATCACTCACCTTGGTGGATTTGTAGTTGAATTCCTTCTCAAGAATACTCAAGTTATCATGGAAAGTCTCTCTTTCTCTCTCTCTAAAATTTCTAGCTAGTGAGAGAAAGAGCTGAACAAAGACTTTTTAAGGGTTTTAAGGTGAGAGAGTGAAAGAGAACAAAAGGTTCCAAGAAAAAGTGCTCAAAAGCATGAAAATTGAAGCTAGAGAGAGAAAGTTATGGAAGTTGCAAAGCAAGTTTCCATGGAGGATAAAAAGAACGTGAAAGGGGAGGAAGAAGAAAAAGGAGAAGCTGCTGGAGCTCAAATATTTATGCTTCAAGTTAATCCAAATTTCCATCGAAATTACCAAAATGCTCTTAACATAGTGGCTTTGTCTTCCTCCCATCCTTTGTGCAACCTTTTTACTCTTTTGACACCGAAACAAATTCCATAATAGTCTAAAGGTACTCAGATTCACGAAACTTAAAAATTTAGACCTAAGATGCAAAATGACCATTTTTCCCCTATTGTGGAAATTATCATTATTTTTATCTTCTTCATTTATTTACCATCATAAACATCATTTATTCATTCCTTAAGCCTATTTAGATCTTAATAGCATAAAAAAAACCCACTTGTAGGAGCTCACCAAGAGAAATTACGAAATTACACCTAGTCTGCATTATCGCGTCTACTTTTAGTTATGTGCCTATGGAGATCGAGATTTCACAAGTTCACTTCTGAATTACCCTTTTAACTCAATAATCAACCTCAATTAGCATCCATAAACTTTATTAGCAATCGTATCAAAATACAGGATACTACAATACCTTACTATTTATTATTGGTTTTAATATGTATGACATATTGAAGGAATTAATGACAAGGAATAGTAAAGAATAGGATCATGAAGGGGACAACCTTAGTTGATGGTGATCAAGCTTATCGACTTAGATTAGATGGTGGAACAATAAATTATGTTAGAACATTGAATGTTTTCATGGCATGATTGCCAAGATGAGATGTTTTAGTTTTAGGCCCATGGCTAAATATTTTATTATATGTTTAGGAAACATAGATTTATATTTTGCTAGAATGAAATGCTTAGCTTGTATATATATTTACATTACATCTAATTTTATTTTGGATTTTTTCTAAATTATTTATTCTTAAGTATAACCTTGTGTATATGATAATCAATACTAAGTCATAATGATAAGATCATTGTGAGATTATTTTTCTTTTGATTATAAATTAAAAAGGAAATTAATGAGATTGCTTAGATAAAATTGAGTCTTGACTCAATAAATTTATAATAGGATTATGAACACATTTAGTTAAGGAGAATTTTTATTGAGATAAAATATCTAAATTAAGATTGCTTAGAACTAAATAATAATTGATTGTCATATTGAATTCATAAGAGATGAATCACAAATCATTCCAAAGCCAGTTAATCGCATGAACTAACCTTTGAAAGGATTTCATCCCATAACCAATGATGAACGATTTATGATAAAAGTTATGGATATAATGCCCCAAAAGAAAGTAAATAAGTTTACTCAGCAAGATTTCTATACATGATAGAAATAGTGGGAGCTAATGACACTTTAAAGGTCAAGGGTCATGAAATTATGAAATCCAATAGACAAGATCTATGCACAAAGATTGATTTAATGGGATGCATAAGGATGCATAATTCATGAGATGAATCCATTAAATACAAACCATTAGTAGGATGCATATTGATGCACTACTCATATAAGATAAGTCTACTACATGATTTAACATGAATGATAGGATAATAATCTTTATTCAATAAATTTAAAGTAGTTGAATACATTGCATAAGATAAACATATTTTGTGCAAATCATAAAGTTAGTGGGAGTAAGATAAGTTACTCAATAAAAGTGTATAAAATACATTTACTAGTCTAAGAAAAACAAAATGGGATTAAAAAGTTAAAGCCTAAAAAGGGACTCAACAAAAGAATTTAGGATGACATGTTAAAGGAGTTTAACACAAAGAGAATCTTAAATGTTAAAAGTGACATAGTCATGATTGAGCAGTTGTATTAGAATGGTTCCAACACAAGAGATAACTGCATGATTATATCTATAATCGAATACAAACCTTTTATTTAGGCTACAAAAGAAGAGATATTTGGATCATTAGGTTAATGAACCAATAAATGATTCCAAGTTGTTAAAGTAACAATAAGAGCCATAAAAATGGAAACAAGGTCTTGTTGTGATCTAAATTACTATTTTTATTATGACAATGGATATTATCAAACATATAAATTAACATATTCCCAAATATTGTAATTTGAGTTGTCCAAGTAGAGACATAGTTGCTAAGCAAAAGAGTTCGATATTAGATACGTTAGCAATTCACTCAAGTCATTTGAAAGATTATTGGTATATGCCTTGGAGTCAATTGGATTGATCAAGGGATATATTGTCATTTAATACATACTTAATCGCATAATAATATGTGATAAAGGTTTTCCTTCATGTTAGTGCAATAATACGGAGTCATTAAGTACTAATTGGATGAAACCCATGGAACATAAAGGCCTTGCAAGAGAATTGTAAAGTTGTTACAATTATGCGATCACTATGCATCAAATCCATGTTCCCAAAATTATTCTTGGTCATTGTATTGTTAAGAGAGGGCATTGACAATGCTCAAAGACTGGTACATGTTAAGCCTCCTTACTTGGGAAATAAGTAATCGAGCTCATAGATTGAAGTATATGGGATACTTGAGGATAACATGTGGGTGCTTGTTAAAGCATAAGTTCACTGAACATGACCTACTATGAGAACTCCATTTGGTATTTCACTCAAGTGTTTATGGAATATGTTCTCATGTGATAGTCGTGTAACTAGTCCTCAGACTTGCGACACCAAGTCATCTTGTACAAAAATGACATACTTTGGTTCCACTTCTATGGGTCAGGAGGTGACTAGATGCCTAAATAAGGTGTTTTTGGGTATACCATGAAGCATGCAAAGGTAAATGAGTAATCAAGAGAGGATTCATAACCCCAAGTGATATAAGGGGATGTATCTCACTTCTTCTCAATTTTTGATTAACTTGTATAAAGTCTTTAGCCAAAGCATGATGAATTTAAGAAAAATTAATTTCCTAAATTCATAAGGTTAGCCATGAATTATGAGAACTAATATAAAATGTTATAAGTAGACACTAAGCCATGCTTTATGACATATTCAGAATATCTGATGAAAGGACTGTATTGCACTGAGAGGCTTATTATTAAAGGGCTTTGTTAAATTCTTTAATTGACTCTTTAACATTTTGGTGGTCATGATGTATTGCTACATATTGCTCATGATCTATAAGTATAAATCAAGTATCAAATTGATATTTGATTAGGATTTATATTTATTTCCAACATGTTAGAAGCCTAATAGGTCACACACATTAAGTGACATGATTGAGATTAAATAAGGATAATCAATTAAGTTAGAATTAATTGGAATAGACCAAAATAAAGTGGAAAATTAATTAAATTCACAAAGACTTAATTGAATTAAAATACAACTTTTGTATCTAGGGTCACAACTTAGTTTGGCTAAATAAATATGTTATGTTAGCTAACTAAAACTTTAAGCCTTTAACCGTTTTATAAAAATAAAAAAGAAAAATAGTTTTCTTTATCTTACAGAAATAAGATTTGGTAAGAATTTTTGATATTTTTATTTTAGAAACAAAACTTGCTAGGGCAAGTAAAATCCTCTCTTTGAAAAGGTCTTATTCAATCACTATGTGGATTACTATTAGAGGCTAAACATTAGGGTGGCTGGAAATTTGACAAATCCTAAAGGTGGAGAAGCAAAGATTTTGGTTACCAGATTTTAGACCATCTTATTCTCTTGTCAAGTTACTTCATGAAAAGCATTTTTGATTTAATTGGCTCTTGATTATGGTATCTAGAGCAAGCTATGTAACTCTTAAACATATGAATGTTCATAATTAATTTGAAAATTACATGAAAAACACAAACATTGATCCTATAGGATTCGGTTGTTTCTTTGATTAAATGCTAGTTTATTTTTTCAATGCGTTATATTTTTAATTCCTTGATTATTTTCATATTTGAGCATGAGGTTGAATCCCAGTAATATCTTCATGCTTTTATGGTTGAATGCCTTTATTTTCCATCCCTTTACATTGGATAATTTTATTAGGGCACATATTTAGGGGGAGCACATATTCAGGGGGAGCAATCCCTAGATCTGCACATAAATTCTTTTTTATAGACATTATACTCTTAATCTAGGTGTGTTTTGTCATCATCAAAAAAGGGGAAGAATGTTGACTCCATATGTTTTTGATGATAACAAAACTTTCCTCATTCATTAATGTCTAACTTCATTACTTGAGTGTGCAAAATAAAGTTAATTCCCTTAATAAGATGAATGATTAAAAACAAGCTCATATAATAGATCGGCTAACCAATTAAAGTGGGAAAAATGAAAAGAGTTAGTGAAGACAGGACTTTTGTAACTGATTATCAAAAGGTCTTAATTAGTTAAAGAATGGCTGAGCTACAAGTGGAAGCAAAACAGAAAAATTTTAATCAATTAATACTAGGCTTAATTGATTAAAAAGGTGCTGGACAAAGGAAAATAGAGGTATGCTAATCAATTAAGGCATCGGGGTTAATCGATTAGAGCACAAGACTTGAAGAATCTCCAAGCACCAAAATTCAAATTTAAAGTGAAGTTCACCATTGAAGGGAGCCAAAATGAAGAAGTTCAAATTCAAAGAATTTTTAATTAATTAGAGCTTGTGTTAATCGGTTACATCTAAAGAAAATGAAGCTCCAATAAGTTAAGGGGAGAGTTAACCAGTTAGAGGAACCTCATCTATAGTTTTTGATTCAATGTGAGAAATAAAAGCAATATAATCACATACATTTTTATTTGAGCTTCAAGTCCTTACCCCTTGTTGAGAATCTCTAATAATTTTACGTTGATCTACATACCTCATTTCTCTTGAATGAGTACATTCTTTTTCTTTTGTAATGTCATCAGCTTGTTCGTTCAGCTCTTGGATTTGATCTTCATCTTTTTTCCTTTCACTAGCTAGATCAAGTTCCTCCACCTTTTCTTGAAGTATTTCTATTTCATGATCAACAACACTTTTCTTTCTAGAAGAGGGGTTAGCATCATCAAATAAAACATGTATGGATTCTTCAACAATCAAAGTCCTTTTGTCGAACATCCTATATGCTTTTGAATTCATTGAATAACCAAGAAAATTTGCTTTATCACTCTTTGCATCAAATTTACCTAAGTTATCCTTGCCATTATTTAAAACATAGCATTTACACCCAAAATGATGAAAATAACCAAATTTGGTTTCTTCCTCCATATAACTCATAAGGTGACTTTTTGAATTTTGGTCTAATCATGGCTCTATTTACTACATAGCATGCAATATTTATGGCTTCAACCTAAAAATACATAGGTAAGTTATTTTCACATAACATAGTCTTAGCCATTTGTTTTCTAGTGTTTTGTTTTTCTCTTTACCATTCCAATTTGTGGTGAAATTCTAGGTGCTAAAAAATTATGGTTGTATCCATTTTCATTGCATATGTTTTCAAAGTCTAAGTTTTCAAACTCTTTACCATGATCATTTCTAATATTGGAAATTATATAAACTTTTTAATTTTCTACCTATTTGCATAAGTTTGTAAAGACTTTTAAGGCTTTTTTTTTGTGCTAAGAAAAACACCCAAGTATATCTAGTGTAGTCATCAACAATCACAAATCCATAAGATTATTGGTCTCTAAAAAGAGTTAGATGGGGGTTAATAGCAATTGTAAACATCATTTTGAAGTCAGCTCTTTTGCTTAAGACTCTTTATAAGATAAGAGAGAAAAATTAAAACTTGTTAAAGTTAAAGGACACTAAGTAAAGAAAAGGTAAAAGGAAGTGAACAAAACACAAGTATTTATAGTGGTTCGGTTCCCTTAACCTACATCCACTACCTTGATCTCCAAATCAAGGAATTTCAACCCAACTTCACAAAACTAGTGGAATTAACAGCTTCCACCAAGCTTTTACAATGTGAGCTTTTAACCTAAGCTCTAATCCCTTACAATAAGTTTTAAAGTGCTTCCCACACTCTAATTTGCTAAGAAAAGAGAAGAAAAAGAAGTACACATGATCACCCTTACTGATTTAAAAGGAATATAATCAAGCTTAAACATTTTTACAAGAATAAGAGTGAAAAATAGTAGTGTAAGAGTGGGTTCTTTGGCTTTTTGCTCAATATGTGATCTTGGTAGGTTCTCTAAGTCTTCTTTGACTTTTGAAGCTTCCTTTTATACTTGGAGAGTCAAATTTTGCTATTAGAGATAGTTTCTAGCCATTAAGAACAACTTTGATACGATTTTAGCTATTATTTTATCCTCTAGCATTTAAATTCAATAGGCAAATCCATTAATTGGTTAAATGTAAGCTCTAACCAATTAAGCCTTCTCTAACTTTTGAAAAAACTCTAATCGATTAAAAACATTCTGTTTTTGAACTTCTCCAACCAATAGTCTTCTTTTAATTGGTTAATCTTCCCTTTAACTGATTGAAGCTTATCTCCCTTCACCTTTAACCGATTAAAATATGCTTTAATCAATTAAAAATTCTTTTAATTAAATTTCTTCATTTTGGCTCCATTCAATGATCATTTTGAATTTAAATTTGGATTTTGGTGCTTCAAGGTTCTTCAAGTCATTTGTTTTAACTGATTAACCTCATTCTTTAACCAATTAGCACATCTTTATTATTAGCTTTTAGCCTTTTTCTTAATTAGTTAAGCCTGGTGCTAACTAATGAAGGTTTTTCTGCCTTGCTTTCAAATTGTGCCCAATTATGCCTTAACTGTTAAGGCTTCACATTAATCAGTTAATGAGGTTCTATTTTCGTTAAACCTTTTTTTATTTCTCACTTTAACTAATTAACAATCTTTTAATTGAACTTGCCTTTAATCAACAATTTTATTAGGGAAATTAACTTTATCCTGCACACTTAAATAATGATGTTATACATTAATGAATAAAGAATGTTTTGTTATCATTAAAAACATATGGAGTCAACAAAGATTTCCCTCCTCAGCTGGTTGTTCTAGTGGGTCCAAATAAATCTACAGGTAGTAATTGTAGTTGCCTAATGGTTGTGACTTCATGCTTAGTTTTGAATGATGTTCTTCTATGTTTACCTCTTGCACATGTATCACATAATCTGTTATTCTCATAATAATTCTTAGGCAGTCCTCTTACTAAATCTAATGATGATAGCTCATATAGTACATGCACACTGGCATGTTCTAATTTTCAATGCCACATCCAGCTATCTTCATTCTTATTTGCCATGAAACAAATATTTTCTATAGACAAGTTATCAAGGTAAACAACATATACATTACCTTTTCTATTTCCTAAAAATAAAATTTTATTTGTCTTAATATCCACAACATAATAGTATAATGTTTCAAAAATGACTATAAAACCTTTATCACACAATTGACTCACACTCAACAAATTATGTTTAAGGCCATTTACAAATAACACATTTTCAATATGATAGGAAGAATTTTTACCAATAATACCGACTCCTTCAATGTGACCTTTCGAATTGTCACCCAAAGTTACCTCTCCTCTTTCTTTTTGTTTAATTGTTTGAAATTTTCTTTATTTCTTGTCATGCATCTTGAGCAACCATGATCTAAATATCACATTCCTTCATACTTAGTATTTGCCTTTAAGCACACATTTTCTTATTTGGAATTTTCATGTCCCATAAAACATAGGTTTTGAAATACCCCATACTTTGATATGGTGATAAATAAAGTTGATCGAATGCAAATTGAGGTCAATTAAAATGTTTAGAAGTGATAAAAGACAAAATGAGTAGTTTAAGATAAAATATTTCGCAAGTGAAAAAATAATAATAAAATAATAATAATTTTATCCGAGGAGAATTTGTGAGATAAAAGGCGATTTGGAAGTCAAGT
This sequence comes from Theobroma cacao, assembly GCF_053813885.1. Taxonomy (NCBI): domain Eukaryota; kingdom Viridiplantae; phylum Streptophyta; class Magnoliopsida; order Malvales; family Malvaceae; genus Theobroma; species Theobroma cacao. Next base: position 37,994,242 of record NC_142640.1, read on the forward strand.
GAGGCATAATAAGGTATTTTGGGTACCAAGGTGACAAGATAAAATTTTTAGAATAAAATAATATTTTATTAATAAAATAATATTAAAATATTAATATTTAGCCGGATATCGAAGTCAATCAAGAAGAAGAATCATATGGTTGATCCAAGTGGGGGAGAAGATGACAAGCCCGACTCTATAAAAATATTTATCATGACATACATGTGATAGATAGCATGTTTGCATGCTAGGAGAGTCCCGAAAAATTTACAAAAGTCGGTATTGTACCTAGAGGTACAATAAAGTTGATTTAAGCCTCGAACTAGATCAAATAGAGAATTTACGATGAAATTAAGAATTTTAAAGTCCCAGAATGGTTTAATATGGTAATTCAGAGTTTGAGGATCAATTTAGAGTCAAACCGAAATTTTCGCTATTTAGGGGTAAAATGGTCATTTGCCACCTAGGGACAAAATGAGAATTTTTAGAAAATATTTTTGGCCCCATTTGACTTATTGGAGTAAGATTTGAAGTTTAGAAGTGAAAAATTTTAATTTCGGTATAATTTGGAGTAAAAGGGTAAAATGGTAATTTTGCCATCTGAAATAAAAAATTTAATTTTTGAAAGGATTTTGATCAAATTTAATTATTTGAAGTGTGAAATGAGTATGAGGAGTGAAAATTATGCATTATGGCTAATTTTCAATTTTAGGGGTAAAAATGTAATTTTTGAAAAGTTCGGGGGCAAAAGTGTAATTTTGAAAAATTTGCTCCACCAAAACTTTGGAAAAATCTGGAAATTTCACTTAAGACTTGGATAAGTCAAAGGGAATGCGTGTTGGAAAAAGTAGGACAAGTGAATGGCTAGAAAAAAAAATGAATTAATAAAATATTCAAAATATGAATAAAATAATATTATTTCATTAAACTAATAAAAAAAGGCATAAAAAAATCAGCCCATAACTCATTCTTCTTGTTCAACATTCGGCCAAGCAAGAAACAAGAGAGAGAAAGGAGAAAATAAAACCCTAGCCAAGAAATTTAAAGGGAAAATAGGTGGAAATTCAAAAATCAAGTGAAAAAAGGTAACATTTCTTAAATTTGTCTTGTGCTTTACCTTTCCCATGCATTTCCCATCTTTTTTCATGGTTGAATCATGTGATTTGAGGATGATTTTCTGGTCATATGGGTTTAGAGAGAGAAAGTTATTAGATAAATTTGATTTTGAGCTATGTTAGTGTTTAGTGTTAGTTTAGCATGTTTATGAGTAAAACAAGAAGAAAAATATTTATCTTCTCCATGAATTTCTCTAGGCCGAATCTAGCCAATGGTATGTGAGGATGAGGTTGACTTTATTTTAAGAGAATTGGGTGGAAAAATGATGAATTATGAGGTTGGAAATTAAATGAGAATGTTCGGTGCAATAAATTGAAAATTTTACCCACTAGGGGTAAAAATGTAATTTATAGTCCGGACTGATAAATTGGACGAAATTCACAGTCATTGAGGTATTGTGGATATAATTGGAAAATTAAAATTGAAATGGATGGAATTGGAGTCGAATTGGGGATTTTAAGAATTTACACCATGTATAGGCGAGTTAGGTCGGACATCGCAATTAAGCGATTGTCTAGACATTTCAAATCCTATCTAGTGCATACGCATGGATAAGAGCCTGAAATAATTTATGATAAATTGACACAATTTATTGAATTTTGTATCATGGATTATGGATAGGTGGTGAGTCAATTGTTTCGGGTAAGAGACTGCACCCGAGGGCGGAGGATAGGAGTATTTCTACTCCTAATACTGTGAGTGAACTTATTATCGTCTTAATTATCTAGAGTAGTTTTATACAATTGTGTGATTTTATGAAAAATGGATTTAAATGGTAAATTGCTATGTTTTAAAAGAAATTGTAATTTTATGAAATGATTTTATAAATTTTCTGAAAAATCGAATATTGGTTTTGAAAATAGAGTAATTGGAGACTGCTAGTTTGTGTTGCAAATTTATGGTTTTGAATTGAATGGCTTATGATAATAAATGAGCATGAATGGCTAAACTGATTTTGGTGTTAGAATTATTTATACTGTGTATTCAGCCTTGAGAGGCTAGGTTGCGATAAATTGCCATGTCATGCTAGAATGAATTTTATTGATTGGTGGATTATATATTAATTATTTATTACAAAGGGGGTTCCGTGTACCAGCCTATTAGAGGGGCACGGTAAACTCCATTATATTATTACCTCCAGGGGTAAAGCTTAGGGTTCACTTCACGCCAAACCACCACGTGAAGGGGAACTCAGCCAACGCCAAGGAATGGCTATATTTTTCTCAAACTAAAAATATATTTTAAGTGTATACAAATTTTTAACAGCCTTGGCGGACTCGGTTGGATGCCTTGCGCAAGGTATCACCGAGTATGAGTTTTGGCACGAGCCAAAGTTTTAAGAAATTCATAAGCCAAGTTGATTACTCGATTTATATGGATTGATTTTATTTGGTTGAAATGAACTGAAAGGTAATGAAATTAAAGTATGATAACTTATTTTAATTGTATCCATTTACTTGACTTTAGATAGTTTAGATGGTATCTGTTGACTCACTGGGATTTTATAATCTCACCACCCTCATTTCCTCACATTTCAGGCTCGGGGAATTTCATAGTTAGCTGACTTTGACAAGGACCTTCATTTGGACTCGAATCGGTAAAAGCTGTAGGTTTCCAGCTTTCGATGCATTTTGGATAGATGTGGGCCCACATGTCACTGTAAAAGAAATTTTATGCTTTGGTTATTTGCTTTATAGTATATATGAATATAATTATCTTTTACGCTATAAGAATTATGTACCGATAGTTTTATGAAAATTATTTTACAAGAAAATAGTTTATTTTATTGAATATTTTTATTATATTCAAATGGTCAAATTTTCACTTCAAATGAACGTTTTAGATACTTAATTTTTTTTAAATCATTAAATATATATTTTCGGCTTACCTACTACATTTTTAGCAAGTTTCAAGGTTTTCGACAAAAATGATGAAAATGCCCCTGTGAGCCAAAAAAAAATGTTATGTTATGTTATGATTTGGAAATGATTTGTAATCCTTCGTATTTTGATTATTTGATAACTATTGCTCACCGGGGAAGTGCAAAAGCTGATAGGAGAGCCTTGCGAGGTTTCGATCGACATTCGGGGTGAAGAATGTTTGTCGAGGCTTCGTGGCTGTTGTCACAGGCTCGATGGGGAGTTTCGGGTAGTGACAATTTAGATTGGTATCGGAGCATGGTTTAAAGATCAAAGATTTTGGTTTTAAAGCTTTGGATTTTAAAGTTTTTGATTTTAAGGTTGTTTTAAGAAATCCACGCTAACACTGCGTGGCCCCAAGTCCAGTTCAGTTAAGATAAGTTAAGTTAGGTTAGATTTAATAGAATGTATGCATCTATATATAGAAATCTACCTACTTTTGAGATGCATAAATAATTAAACAATTACTATTTGATTGCATATAGGTTTTGAGGTGCACTGGTGACATACACACCATGTCTAGAAGAGGTGGTAGTCTCGATACCTCTCATAGTGATAGTGAGGGATTTCCAGATTCTACAGCTAGAAGCAAATGGCACCCTGATCTAGGTGATTCGGAAGGTGGTCCATCTCGAATTCCTAATAATAGAATTCCTCTGAACGTAACAGAATGGGTCCATAATAAGGAAAGTTTTGAGAGTAGCCAGAATTTTGAAAGTGAGAATAGCTCCAATATTCTGAAAACTGAAATAGATTTCCTTTTGAAACAATCCGAAGAGTACCTTAGAGAACATACGAGGAAGGCAATTGCAAGGGGAGATATTCGTTCTAGGAAGGGGGTGAACGTTGTACGCCATTTTCCTCCTGGATGTGGAAGAAATGCTGCACCGGTGAGTGCCGAGGAAATTAGGAGAAGACAACCAACCTGGATTGAAAAGCAAAGAAAAAAATCTCAAAAGGAGGAAAACCTAGAAGAGGATCTTCAGGAGGACTCAGAATAAAATCTTCCGATAAGATCAGATTAAGATGATGATCCCAAGGACATGTAATATTTTCGTAGGATTTTACAGCACCTTAACTCTAAGTAGATGTTGTGTAAAAGAGATAATAATGATCTGTACAAAGAAGGAAAAATAGTTTGGCTTTTAAAAGTATATGACTAGAATGTATTATAAAATGGTTGTTTAAGTAATTGAAGGTATATGGGAATCTTTAGTATGATAAGGATAAATTGGTAATATAATTATTGAGGAAGGTTATAAAAGGAAGCAATAAGGTTATAAATGACATTCGGAATGGATAATGTGATTACGTTAATGATTGTAATTTAAGCATGAAGGGGATTATTCAGTGATGTTATGACACTATGAGGCAATAGTTGGGCCAAATATAACCCCATGAAGTTAAATTATGGAATATGGGGAATATAAAATTTTGATTCAGTAAGGATTGCGAGAATAAGGTGAGGAGAAAGCTGGGCTGTTTTCGTAGTTAATTATACCGAAAGTCAATAAAATTATTGAAGTATAAGACAAAGAAGATAATTGGATAAGGATGACAATAAATTTGAGGAAAGTTGTAGATAGTAAGCAACTTATGTGTGGAGTGGTATATGTATCATGAATTTATTACACTGTATGGAAAGGATGTTTTGAGGTGGAATTTTATGAATGTTGATAAAAGTCAAAAGATGACATGAGACGAAAGTATTAATCTGGCTTAGTGTGTATGACAAGAAAATAGAAGGTACCTATACTTATGGAACTCATGATATATGTCTAGAAAGGAAACCCACTAGTTGAGAATGATTGATGAGGTGACTTTGAATGTAGACAAATAGTTTTGATGAAGAAAATTTTCAATAGCTACAGTACTTCAGCATTGACTGTTCAACGCTATAATGCTCCGAATACCTCACGCCTATGATGCATGAGTAAGATGGGAGTGACATGATAATGAGCTTACAAATTGAATTTTGGTTATTGGTCATTGTGTTTTGTTATTTGAGAGTTTTAAATATTCTGGAGAATGTTTACCCAAATGAATTGAAAAACTTCTTTATTGCCTTGTATATGGCATATAATTAAAAGAAAAATTGAAAGATTCTTGAAATGACTATATTGAGATGAGATACCAAATAATGAAAGTGTGAAGGAAGAATTACGAGACTGGTATAGAAAATCAGTTTATATAGAATATCATTACGAGAATTTGTAATATCTGTTTTGATACAGTAAAATGACAAGAGTTAGTAACAACATGAGGCTAATTGTGTGACACGCTAGAAACCTATGAAGATGAGTTAGGGATTGAATGGATGAGTACGTATTTATATATCTTTAAGAGTAAGTGTTTTAGGAATACATAAACATCTTTGAGAAGAGATTCTAATCATACACAGCAAGTATGAAATGTAAAATTTTTAAAACTTGCTGAGAAGCCTAACAGCTAAATCACAAGTTAAAGGATCACATGTTGTAAGACATAAGTTTAAGATAGATATTCCTAAGGAAATACTCAAGAGAAGTTTTGCTCTAGATCTCGTTAAAGCAAGCACTAAGTTATGTGATTATAAAAAGGAAGCTATAAGCTGAGAGTGATATTAGTATTAATATTGAAAAATACTTGAGGAGAATATAGTTTTAAGTTTTGCAATTTCAAGTACAATTTATAAATTGGTTAAGGAAGAATGATGTTATGTTCATATGAGGGAGTGGAACAAAGGATGATAGAAGTTGACCCTAAAAATGAAGTCAGATAATGAAACTTTCCTAATATATTATGGAAATTGGAATTCGAAAATGCTTAAGGCATACATGATTCAAATGGGTTCGAGTCTTAAGTGACAAATCAATATCGTAATGCAAGAAAGATACAAGGTAATATAGAGGCATGAAAGATGATTAAGGACAAAAGGATGACTATTAGGAATTGTGGTATTGCATGAGATGCAATGATCAAGTTGAGATAAATCTTTGAGGCATCAATAGGAGTATAAAGCATACACGCATAATAGATTATAATTCAATGGAGATGACATTGTGATGAATGATATATAGTATAAGGAAACTCAAACATATGGTTGGAAATGATATGAATGATATGAAGTTATATACAAGTATAATAAGAAGGTTGACATGCACTATAAGAATTATTATATTGAAACTAGGATTGGGATACGAATGAATAAAGGGGGAATGTAGTCCAAAGCATGTGAACACATGGATTCCTATATATAAAGAGAGATGTTGACATTTGAAAATGCATGTATATATGTATATATGAAATTGATAATTTGACTAACTAAGGTAAAGAATTGTTTTCAGTAATTGGGAGATTTTGAAATAATGCTAGAGGAGGTCAGTGAGCTAAAGTGTTAACGGACATGCAATGAACGATTAAAGTTATGAGTGACTTTGAAGGTAAACCTTGGATTGTTTAAGTTCTTAATGGAACTCTATTAAATGAAGGGTATGGACCAGTATAAGATGAATGAATTAAGGTTGAGAAATTTGGTACGAAGCAAATTAATAAGATGATGATTAAGTATACATAAGTAAGTATGATATGTGATTAAAATTGGTATAATTGAGATGAAGCTATGGTTCAAATTTAATAATGGTGATAAAGGCATGCTTAGTGTCTCGATATAAGAGATCATGGTTGTGAAAAGTATTACTGATCCGATTCCAAAGGATGATAATTGCCATAAATAAAGCATTTAATTGAACTGAAGGTGAACGAGGTAAATAAATTGAATGTCCCTATAGAAGGAACAAGAAGTAGGATCATAGAAGGAGATTGATAACGCAACATCGACGGGAATTCGAGGACGAATTCTATTTTAGTGGGGGAGATTGAAATACCTCATACTTTGATATGGTGATAAATAAAGTTGATCGAATGCAAATTGAGGTCAATTAAAATGTTTAGAAGTGATAAAAGACAAAAGGAGTAGTTTAGGATAAAATATTTCGCAAGTGAGAAAATAATAATAAAATAATAATAATTTTATCCGAGGAGAATTTGTGAGATAAAAGGCGATTTGGAAGTCAAGTGAGGCATAATAAGGTATTTTGGGTACCAAGGAGACAAGATAAAATTTTTAGAATAAAATAATATTTTATTAATAAAATAATATTAAAATATTAATATTTAGCCGGATGTCGAAGTCAATCAAGAAGAAGGATCATATGGTTGATCCAAGTGGGGGAGAAGATGACAAGCCAGACTCTATAAAAATATTTATCATGACATACATGTGATAGATAGCATGTTTGCATGCTAGGAGAGTCTTGAAAAATTTACAAAAGTCGGTATTGTACCTAGAGGTACAATAAAGTTGATTTAAGTCTCGAACTAGATCAAATAGAGAATTTACGATGAAATTAAGAATTTTAAAGTCCCAGAATGGTTTAATATGGTAATTTGGAGTTCGAGGATCAATTTGGAGTCAAACCGGAATTTTTGCTATATAGGGGTAAAATGGTCATTTGCCACTTGGGTACAAAATGAGAATTTTTAGAAAAAATTTTTGGCCCCATTTGACTTATTGGAGTAAGATTTGAAGTTTAGAAGTGAAAAATTTTAATTTCGGTATAATTTGGAGTAAAAGGGTAAAATGGTAATTTTGCCATCTGAAATAAAAAATTTAATTTTTGAAAGGATTTTGATCAAATTTAATTATTTGGAGTGTGAAATGAGTATGAGGAGTGAAAATTATGCATTATGGCAAATTTTCAACTTTAGGGGTAAAAATGTAATTTTTGAAAAGTTCGGGGGCAAAAGTGTAATTTTGAAAAATTTGCTCCACCAAAACTTTGGAAAAATCTGGAAATTTCACTTAAGACTTGGATAAGTCAAAGGGAATGCATGTTGGAAAACGTAGGACAAGTGAATGGCTAGAAAAAAAAATGAATTAATAAAATATTCAAAATATGAATAAAATAATATTATTTCATTAAACTAATAAAAAAAGCTATAAAAAAATCAGCCCATAACCCATTCTTCTTCTTCAACATTCGGCCAAGCAAGAAACAAGAGAGAGAAAGGAGAAATAAAACCCTAGCCAAGAAATTTAAAGGGAAAATAGGTGGAAATTCAAAAATCAAGTGAAAAAAAGGTAACATTTCTTAAAATTGTCTTGTGCTTTACCTTTCCCATGCATTTCCCATCTTTTTTCATGGTTGAATCATGTGATTTGAGGATGATTTTCTGGTCATATGGGTTTAGAGAGAGAAAGTTATTAGATAAACTTGATTTTGAGCTATGTTAGTGTTTAGTGTTAGTTTAGCATGTTTATGAGTAAAACAAGAAGAAAAATATTTATCTTCTCCATGAATTTCTCTAGGCCGAATATAGCCAATGGTATGTGAGGATGAGGTTGACTTTATTTTAAGAGAATTTGGTGGAAAAATGATGAATTATGAGGTTGGAAATTAAATGAGAATTTTCAGTGCAATAAATTGAAATTTTTACCCACTAGGGGTAAAAACTTAATTTATAGTCCGGACTGATAAATTGGACGAAATTCATAGTCATTGAGGTATTGTGGATATAGTTGGATAATTAAAATTGAAATGGATGGAATTGGAGTCGAATTGGGGATTTTAGAAATTTACACCGTGTATAGGCGAGTTAGGTCGGACACCGCAATTAAGCGATTGTCTAGACATTTCAAATCCTATCTAGTGCATACGCATGGATAAGAGCCTGAAATAATTTATGATAAATTGACACAATTTATTGAATTTTGTATCATGGATTATGGATAGGTGGTGAGTCAATTGTTTCGAGTAAGAGACTGCACCCGAGGGCGGAAGATAGGAGTATTTCTACTCCTAATACTGTGAGTGAACTTATTATCGTCTTAATTATCTAGAGTAGTTTTATACAATTGTGTGATTTTATGAAAAATGGATTTAAATGGTAAATTGCTATGTTTTAAGAGAAACTGTAATTTTATGAAATGATTTTATAAATTTTCTGAAAAATCGAATATTGGTTTTGAAAATAGAGTAATTGGAGACTGCTAGTTTGTGTTGCAAATTTATGGTTTTGAATTGAATGGCTTATGATAATAAATGAGCATGAATGGCTAAACTGATTTTGGTGTTAGAATTATTTATACTGTGTATTCAGCCTTGAGAGGCTAGGTTGCGATAAATTGCGATGTCATGCTAGAATGAATTTTATTGATTAGTGGATTATATATTAATTATTCATTGCAGAGGGGGTTTCGTGGACCAGCCTATTAGAGGGGCACGGTAAACTCCATTATATTATTACCTCGAACGGAGAGGCGCGTAGGGTATCTCCAGGGGTAAAGCTTAGGGTTCACTTCACGCCAAACCACCACGTGAAGGGGAACTCAGTCAACGCTAACGAACGGCTATATTTTTCTCAAACTAAAAATATATTTTAAGTGTACACAAAATTTTAACAGCCTTGGCGGACTCGGTTGGATGCCCTGCACAAGGTATCACCGAGTATGAGTTTTGGCACGAGCCAAAGTTTTAAGAAATTCATAAGCCAAGTTGATTACTCGATTTATATGGATTGATTTTATTTGGTTGAAATGAACTGGAAGGTAATGAAATTAAAGTATGATGACTTATTTTAATTGTCTCCATTTACTCGACTTTAGATAGTTTAGATGGTATCTGTTTACTCACTGGGATTTTGTAATCTCACCACCCTCATTTCCTCACATTTCAAGCTCGGGGAATTCCATAGTTAGCTGACTTTGACAAGGACCTTCATTTGGACTCGAATCGGTAAAAGCTGTAGGTTTCCAGCTTCCGATGCATTTTGGATAAATGTGGGCCCACATGTCACTGTAAAAGAAATTTTATGCTTTGGTTATTTGCTTTATAGTATATATGAATATAATTATCTTTTACGCTATATGAATTATGTACCGATAGTTTTATGAAAATTATTTTACAAGAAAATAGTTTATTTTATTGAATATTTTTATTATATTCAAATGGTCAAATTTTCACTTCAAATGAACGTTTTAGATGCTTAATTTTTTTTAAATCATTAAATATATATTTTCGGCTTACTTACTACATTTTTAGCAAGTTTCGAGGTTTTCGACAAAAATGACGAAAATGCCCCTGTGAGCCAAAAAAATGTTATGTTATGTTATGATTTGGAAATGATTTGTAATCCTTCGTATTTTGATTATTTGATAACTATTGCTCACCGGGGAAGTGCAAAAGCTGATACGAGAGCCTTGCGAGGTTTCGATCGACATTCGGGGTGAAGAATGTTTGTCGAGGCTTCGCGGCGATTGTCACAGGCTCGATGGGGAGTTCCGGGTCATGACAGGTTTCCAACATCTTCTTCTTTTTTTCATTTAGTGCTTTATCATTATCACTCCATGCAGCGATCATGGCTTTTCTCTTTGAGTCTTTACTATGACTCTCTTTGAGGTTTGAATATTCATATCTGACATGACTAGATTTTTCACTAGTCATTCTCAGGATCATCCCTTGTTATGTCTCTTTTCAAGTTTCTATTTAGTGCATTTTTCTAAGTTGTCTACTATTCCCTTACTTGCTTTTCAAAAACCTATTAAGTCTTCTAGTTAACAGAGCTATTTCTTCATCATCCCTTTTTTCATTCTCACTCTCAAGTGACTTTCCTTCATTATGTTTTATAACTTTAAGAGCAATATCGTTTTTTTTTTAATTCTTCTCAAATCGCCTCATCTCTTTCTTTTTAATGCCCCAAAGTCATTTCATAAGTGAGCAAAAATCCTAGGAGCTCATCAAGTTTGAGGACATTTAAGTCCTTAGCTTCTTCAAAAGTAGTGACTTTAGGTCTTCATGACCTTGGTAAGTAATGAACAATTTTCTTCACCAGCTGTGCATTTGGGAACTCTCTTCCTAGAACTTTAAGTCCTCTTATGACCTTTGTAAATGTCACAGCCCAAATCCTGAGCTATGATCGGTGCATGGACCCAATAGGCATCGTCCACTGGGCTCAAGCAAGTCTTTCTATGAAAACTTGTTTTACAAGGCAGGTACACAGGCGTGTAAGAATTCATGTATACATTTTGTATACATATATATATATATATATATATTTTCAAACATTCATCAAATATATCAAGATCATTCCCACACTAGTCAACATGGCTCAACTCATACAACCATTGTCTCATCAGTTCATGTGCACTCCCACACCGCACATAGCTGGAATCATCATCCACCAATCATCAGCTCATGTGTACTCCTGTAACGACCACTCCTCGGCCATTACCGGCATCCGAGACTTGCTAGTAAACCCACCAAATCTCGAACAAGCCTTACTAGAAATACCCATTAGCTCACTATATACGATCACCATTCTATATTAATGCTTAAACCATATACTTTCGTATCATAACTTGAACCATAATTACAACAATCAATTCAATCTTTAAAACATATAATCATAAGTATATACAATGAGGTCTAAAGTCTCCAGTTTAGTACTTATACTAAGGCCACTATCCATTTACAATTAAATAAATAAAGTGCTACGACTCGACCTCTAGCAGCGGAGTGACTTGGAATGAAATGATATGAAATGCCTTTACCTATCTGCGATAGACCATAAGTGTCGATGATTCACGCTAAGCCTATCACTACCTGCAAAAGGGAAATAAGGGGGTAAGTCTCACAGACTTAGTGATCATCGACTCCGTAAGCAGGGAGAAGATGGGAAACAAGCAATAAGCAGACCATTTGAATGATAAAACCATAATACAAAATGCTAATCTTATAAACCAAACCACAAGAAGGATATTTGTGCCTTGTAAGAATAATATCGTAAAATCATAATACAATGCTTTCTTTGGCAAAACAGTGCCGAAAATAAGTGTAACAGAAAGAGTTTCAATTACCAGAAATACCATTTGCCATCAAAATATGAAATACGGTATAAAGGTAAACATGCTCCCAAAATGTGTGGCATGTAAAGAAATCAAAGTGTATAGCCACATAAACCAACTCATGATTTTCAAGTAAGCATAGAAAGCTTTTATTTAAACCAGGGGAGCTGTAGAGAAAATCTGAACCCTCCACCATGCAAAAGAGTATGCATTGAAAAACTCACAAGGTTCTCGAGTAGGAAAGTATAATATCAACACGTGGACCCACTTCCACATAATAATAATCCAAGAGTCTTACTCCATCGGATTCTCATAGCCATGGCAGTCTTATGATGTTGGCCGACATCAAAGAATCAAGCGGTCACAACCGCGCACATCCGGGAGTCTCACTTCATCGGATCACTTTTGGCCTAGCCACGTATGCATATCACAGGTCGTGGCCCCCGCCACGCCTAGCCGCCATTCAATGACCCAAAGGTTCTTTAGCTAGAGCTCACTTGTGCAGAAGGGTCACACTTAACCGAAGTGACAGTCGACCTACTCTCGATGCACTTGGTTTGTCAAAACCATTTTCAAAAATCAAATCGAGGTTTCCAAGTCTTTTGCTTAAAACCATTTGAAAACTAGGTTCAATAACCTTTCAAATTACTTTTCACATAAAAAGGCATGGTGTATTCTCTTATACAAAGATCGGACTAAAACCAGTACTTAAAACTTGCGTTTTAAATCATTTAACTATTTCATTTAAACTATGCATATCACCCACAAATACAAGGCACAGATTTTGAATGCAAAACAGTATAAAAGGCTTGTTTCTCAGTTTCTAAAACACTTTACGTATATAGCTCATCTATAGATATATCCAAAACAATTTTCAAAACAACTTGCATCCACAATTTCCTACGAGTTCTACCAGCTCATGCTTTCCACAATAACAGTGTATAAATCATTATAAATCAATTTAGAAATCGCCTATTGAAGCTAACAGCTCATGCTTTCCATAATTACATTTAATGAAATACGGCAACGTTTACAAAACGTATAACATTATATAGCTATGGAAATTTTTGAAATAGGCACCCCCTACTCACCTTACAATAGTTGGACGCTTTGTCCTATTGGTTCGGGTGCGTATCTCGCTATTTCTACTTGCCAGTCACTCGTTACTTCACCCGACATGCCACTACGACAAACTTTTCTACTTATATAATTCCTAGCAACAATCCAAATTCAATAATCTTAGTGTTTATCATTCCCATTTTCCTCCTTATTCAAACATTGCCATCATGTTAATAACTCATACTGTCACGACCCGGAACTCCCATCGAGCCCGTGACAACCGCCGTGACGTCCCGATAGGCACTCATTACCCCGAATGCCGATCGAAACCCCGTAAGGCTTAGCATCAACTTCTGCATCTCCCCAGTGAGCGACAGTTATTAATTCTCACATTTCAAAAAAAATCATAAGTCATTTCCAAATAAAAAAAATAAAATATTACTTTCTAGCTCACAGGGGCATTTTCGTCATTTTTCTTCGAAAATACCGAAATTTGCCAAAAACATGGTGTAAAAGCTAAATATATTCATACATACTTTAAATCAAATAACTGAAGAATAAAATTACTTTTACAGTGACACGTAGGCCCCCAACTGACTAAGAAGATGTAAGGCTACGAACTCTTACTTTCTAGGATGCAACTCTGAGATTAATTCTCATCTTAATCAACTATCAACAAATTGTCCTAAGCTTGAAAAATGGATAGGAAGAGGGGTGAGATTATGATTACATAATCTCAGTGAGTAAACGATTACCATTATAAGCATCTAAAGCCGAGTAGATGGAGAAAATATAAAAAAAAAAACGTTATATTTCAATAATATTCATAACGCAAAATTCATTTCGATCTATACCAAACAATTTCTTTTCATCAAAATTTCCTTGACTTATGAGTTTCTTAAACTTGGCCCCTACCAGAATCATTCTCGCAAGTACCTTCGTCAAGGTATCCCATTGAGACCGCCAAGGCTGTTTAATGACCCATACCCATAAACATGTTTTCACATCTGACACACAGCCATTCCTTGGCGTTGGCTGAGTCTCACTCTCACGTGGTGGCCCGAACGTGAGGTGCACTCAAATCATACCTCAGGAGATACTTCACCCAACATCTCCCCCCGGAGGTAAGTATATAATTTAGTTACCGTGCCCCTCTCATAGGTAGTCCACGGAAACCCCCACCACTGCAGTGACCATTTAATATACCACCAGACCCATAAAAATTCCAGTAACATAATGTGGCAAATAAAATGTAATCCAGTCTATCGAGACCAATCCAAAACTGTTCATATATTTCATGCCAACCTCAAAAATTTAGCCATCATGCTACCATAGTGTCATAAGCCACAATTTCAATAACATATAAAATCATAAATTTCAACACAGTCTCCATATACTCAATTTTCCCAAAACAATATTAGTTTTCAAAACCAGTATAAATCTCATTTTTATTAAAAAATATTTTAATTGAAAAACATAATATTTTATAATTTAAACTCACCATTCAATAAAAGCATCAAACAAGTATAATTACTCTAGATATTTAAGACGATAAATTGTCCACTCACAGTTCTAAGAGTCGATATACTCTTATTTTCAGTCTGCGGGTACAATCCTTTACCCTATCTAATGGCTCACCACCTAGCCATAATCCATGGCACATATTTCAATTAAATTGTGTCTAACAGTCATAAGCTATTTCAGGCTCGATATATATGCATGATATGAAATGAAAAATGCATAGGTAGCCATCTAGACCCGGTATTGACTTAAGTCGATTTTTCATCCAATAAATTGGCCAATGCGTCCAATTTCACTCCAACTTGCTCCATTTCTTTTCCAATCCCTTAATTCACCAAGCACAACTAATTAACACACAATTAGGCAAAATTTATCTTCACTTTTCTTCTTGGAACTTTCGGCCAACAATGGTACACTAACTCCGTGATTTTTCCTACTTAATTTTCTCTCCATAATTCATTAATTCCTACACCAAAAACTATTATTTCTTAATCAAATCACCTAGAATAACATCCCATTCTTCCTCTTTATTCACTTAGAGAATTCGACTATTGATGGGCACCAAACCTTTGGTGGTTTTCTTCACTTGTTTTCATGCTACACATCATTAATCACCTAAAAACATTAACATACCTAAAAATCAAACCAATCCAAGATCATTCTCTCTCCATACCCATTTTGACCAGCCATAAATTCATCATGAAAACATGTAATTTAACCTTGGAAATTCAAGGAAAATGCATGGGTAAGGTAAATCACTAGCAAAATCAAAGAAATTTTACCTTTGCTTGATCAAATCCTTGAATTCCAACACTTTCTCTTTGATTTTTCCCACCTAGGGTTTGTTCTTCCTTGGTTTCTCTTCTCTTCTGGTTTGGCTGATCACTATGGGAGAAATGGGCTGATTTTTTGCCTTTTTATAAAGAAATAATAAAATGATAAAAACATGACACATGGCATTTCCTTATTGGTTCAAATTTTAAATATTTAACTTTTAATTCTTTAATTCTCCACCACACATTTCTCATGTTTATCAATTTCCATGATGAATAAAATCCCTTGGTCTGAACAAATGTCGAGGTGAAAATTTACCGATTTGCCCTCGGGGTGGTAAAATTACCATTTCACCCATATACTCCAAATTATACCAGAATTAAAATTTTTCACTTCTAAACCTCAAATCATACTCCAATAAGTCAAATGGGGCCAAAAAAAATCTTTTCTAAAAATTCTCATTTTATCCCCAAGTGGCCAATGACCATTTTGCCCTTGAATAGTGCAAATTTCGGTTTGAACTCCAAATTGATCCTCGAACTCCGAATTACCATTTTGAGTCATCCTTGAATTGTGACACTCTTAATTTCACCTTAAAATTCCTATTTGAACTAGTTAAGGCTTAATCGACTTAATGATACCATTAGGGGCAATATCGTCTTTTAACGATTTCTCAAACTTCCTAAATATGTAACCATTCTATTGAGCATGTAAATGATGTTGTAATTATTTAATAGAACAGGGTTTAACACATACTATGCTAGAATCACCACTTTTCCTCACTTAACCTTACATATTCATATACATCTTAACACATTTTTACTAAAGTTACCGTTATCCTTTGCTTGCGTAAGTCTTTAAATTATAATTACCGGCAACTTATTTATGTCTAATACATATATTAATCCTTTCTAAGGATATTTATCAAGTTCAACCATCATTTCCACAACAATAACCTAGCATATGGCAGCAATTATAAATTCACTTCCATCAAGCATTTTCTAAGTCTACATGTACTACCATTCTCATTTACATGTTGCCACCAAGAATAACGTCAATTTTCATTCATATGCACCAACATCCATAACCTTTTAAGCCTTTCCTAACAACACATATCCACACAATCCATTTTTTTCCAAGCTTCCAATTAATATAATTGCTTTCCAACCATAACCATGACATCACCATAACATTACATATTGCACACAATCATTCTCACAATATTAAACTAATCATAGACTTTAAATTGTAGCATTAAGCTTACCACTTGATTTTAACTGGGATTTCACCCAACAAAATTCACAATTTCCTCACACCCATGGCCACCATAGCTGCCACAAAAATACTTACGCAATTACCAACTCATTTCAAAAAATTTCTCAAGCTAAAAATCAAAATCCTTACCTTATGTCTCTTGAATCTTGCAACCCATTTTGATATTCCTTCAATTTCTCTTGAATCACTCATTACCCAAGCCTTTCACTTTCCTCTCCTTTTTTTCCTTGGCCAATTCTTTCTATGTTTCTTTTCAAATACATGGTGGTAAGGTGAAAATGGCATGGGAACATAAAAATGGCTTGGCAACATGAAGGTGAAGAAGAAAATATCCTTTGGGTGGAGATAAGAACAAGCCATGGGATAAGGATGAAGAGTCAAAGCTTCTTTTGAAGCTTTGACCAACTAATGGCAAAATTACTATTTTACCCTTCAAGGTTTTCACCTTTTTTAATTGTATCCTCCCACAATCTTTTAATTCTAATTTCTTTCCATTTTTCGTCCTTAACACTTGTATCAATAAAATATCAAGTTTATCCTTCAACGCAGTATCACCACAATATTTAAATATTTACTTACTCGTGCTAGCTTTATTTAATAAAAACACGTGGACCCCATTAACATCATTTTTCTTTGAAATTCCCTAGTTCTTCTTCTCCCCCACTTAGATTGACCATATACTCCTTTTTCATGAAAAATTTTGACACTGAATAAAATATTAATATTTTAATATTATTTTATAAATAAAATATTATTTATTTCAAAATTTTCCATGTGTCTCCTTGGCACCCAAAATGTCTTATTATGCCCCGATTCATTTCCGAATCACATTTTATCTCGATAATTCATCCTCAATAAAAATATTATTATTCAATTGTTATTTTCTTGCGTGCGAGATATTTTATTCTAAACTATTCTTTTCACCTTTCATCACTTTTACTCACTGTAATTAACCTCAATTGGCATCCAATGAGCCTTATTAGCCAACTTATCAAAGTACGGGGTGTTACAACTCCCACACCGTACATAGCTAGAATCATCACCCACCGGTCATCAGCTCATGTGCACTCCCAAATCGCACATAGCTAGAATCATCATCCATTGGTCATCAGCTCATGTGCACTCCCACACCGCACATAGCTGGAATCACTCGTCATCACCGACATGTGCACTCCCACACCGCACATGTGCGTTTACAATTGTCACACAATATTATCATTCAAAGCATAACATATATATCATCAGAATATAGGAACACATGGGTTCATCACATTACACATTTAACAGCATAAAAACGTTTCGTCAAGGGCTTGTTCCCATGCACATTTTAAAGAAAAGACCAATAACATATTTCAAGTGATTCAATCAAATATATATATGCAATTATTCTAAAACATTTTAATGCAAGTTCATTCACCTTGGTAATGCCACCTCACAAAATTAGCACCAATAAGGCTTTACTCCAAGTTAAGTCTTGAAGTACCATTAAAACCTATATTTCTTATAATACCCCGTACTTTGATATGGTGACTAATAAAGATTATCGGATGCCAATTGAGATTAATTATAATGTTTAAAAGTGATGAAAGATGAAAGGAATAGTTTTGGATAAAATATTCCGCACACGAGGAAATAACAATAAAATAATAATATTTTTATCGAAAAAGAAATTTTGAGATAAAAAGGGATTCGAAAGTCAATTGAGGCATAATAAGGTATTTTGGGTTCTAAGGGGATAAAAGGAGACAAGAGGAAATTCTTAGAATAAAATAATATTTTATTAATAAAAATATTATTAAAATATTAATATTTTATTAATAAAATATTATTAAAATATTAATATTTTATTAATAAAAATTATTAAAATATTAATATTTTATTAATAAAATATTATTAAAATATTAATATTTTATTCAATATCAAAATTTTCCATGAAGAAGGAGTATATGGTCAATCTAAGTGGGGGAGAAGAAGAATGAGAAAAATTTTGGAGAAAAATGACGTTAATGGGGCGCGTGTCTTTATTAAGTGAAGATAGCGCGGGTAAATAAATATTTTAAATATTATGGGGACACCGAGTTGGAGTACAAACTTTATACTTTGTTTGTACATGTGTAGAAGAAGATAATAGAAGGAAATTGGAGTTAAATGAGTGTTGGGAGGACTAAATTAAAAAAGGAAGAAACTTGGAGGGTAAAACGATAATTTTACACAAAGTTTGGTCAAAGCTTCCAAAGGAAGCTTTGACTCTCATCTTTATTAGCCCAAAACCATCCTTTTCTCCTCTAGCAAGATATTTTCTTCTCCTTCTTGAAGCTTCCAACACCATTTTCATGTCAAGTTTGTGAAAATTAAATTTTTTCATGTGATTTTCCTTGTTTCCAAACTTCTTGGGCACTAAACCTAAAGCTTTTAACCCCAATTTTTAGCACATTTAAACTCTAGGAAAAGAAGAAAGAAAAAGAGAGAAAGGAAGAAAAAAAGCTTGGTTTTGGTGATTCAAGCAAGGAAAGGTAAGGATTCTTGTTTTTGGTTTGAGTAGTCTTTGAAAATGAGTTAGTGACTTAGAGAAATGTCTTGTGGTAGCAAATATTGGCTTGATTGGAGAAAAATTGGTAAGATATAAGCCAATAAACCTGTGGGTACATGAAGGAGTCAAAGTGAAAAAGGAAAATGGTAAGCTTAACACTATGTTTTAAAGTTTACGGTTAGTTGAATATTGTGAGGAATTATGGTTGTTGAAAGGATCTATTTGCCTAAGCTAGTTGAAAATTATTAAGATTGTATGGCATGTTGTTTGAAAGAAATGAAAAAGGAATTGTAAAACCCAACCCTATAAATACATGTCATGACATACATGCACTGAGTAGCATGTTATTATGCTAGGAAAGCACATAAGAAAAGACGAAACCCGATATCGTACCTAACGGTACACTTGAGTTGATTTAACCTCGAACTAGTTCAAATAGGAATTGTAGGATGAAATTTAATATTTTATAGTCCAGGAATGACTAAAAATGATTGTTCGGAGTTCGAGGGTTCATTTGGGGTAAAATTAGAAATTTTGATATTCAAGGGCAAAATCGTCATTTTGCCACCTAAGATAATAATTTGATCATGGAGTGAAATTTTTGACCAAGATTAACTATTTGGAGTATAATTTAATGATAGGAAGTGAAAAAGTTTAATTCTGGTGATTTTTGGAGTGTAGGGGCAAAATCGTAATTTTGCCACCCACGGACAAAATTTGAGATTTTGAGAGAATTTAGATCAAATTTGACAAATTGGAGAATGGTATGAGTATAAGGGGTGAAAAATATGTCTATGGACAATTTTTCAATTTTTGGGACAAAAATGTAATTTTTGACTTTTACGGGGGCAAAAGTGTAAATTGCAAAAATTACTCCACCGAGACTTTGGATGAGTCTGAGAATTTTATCTAAGCTATGAATATATGAGACAAGTGTATGGTGAAAATTTGGAAACAAATGGATGAAATTTTAAAAATGGGCCAATGGGAAAGTGACACATGGCATTTTTTAATGAAATAATATTATTTTAATGAAAAGTCAGCCATTTAAACCCAAATTTTGAGTGCTGGCCGGCCATAAGGAAGAAAAACAGAGGAAATAGAGAGGAAAGGAAGAAGAAAAGAAAAACCAAAGAGAAACAAGAAAATTCAAAGAGAAATTCGCGGTTTTCGACCGTTTAAGCGTCTAACGGTAAGATTTTTCGATTTTAGCTTGATTTCTACCTTTCCTATGCCTTTATTTCCATTTAGCATGCTTGAGGAGAGAGATCAAAAAGTGATATCAAGGGCTGGACGAAATTCTAGGAGAGAGAAATTGAAATTTTTAGGTTTTGATTTTTAGTTAAATTGATAGTTTTAGTTAGTTAAATGTGTTTAGAAATTAAATTGGGCAAGAAATCATTAAATTTTCACAATACCCACTCTTGGCTGGATGCTCAATGCTGTACAATGATGATGAATTGATTTTATTCTAAGGGAAATGAAGAGAAAATGATGAAAAACGATTAAACGTGATAGAAAAACAAAGTAGAAAATTTACCGAGTTAATGTCCCATTTTTGGCCGAATTTTCCAAGGAAGGGAGTGAGCTGATTTTTGTTGTTTTTAGAAGGTTATTGGCTGATATTTGATGGTTAGAAATGTTGGAGAGAGAATGGGATGATTTAGAGCTAAAATGGAGCGCGTTAGCAATTTATCGGGCAAAGTGCCAAAAATAGGTTAATACCGCATTTAAGCCGTTTTAGGCTATTGCATTTCATACCATGCATTAGTATAGGATTTAAGTTAATTATATAGTGATTTAGCATCAATGTGATGAATTGTGTAAATTTTTGTAATGTGTCTAGGAGGAGAGCCTTCCGGAAAAGGCAAAGAAGTCGTACCCGACGAGTAGTGATCGGGGCGCTTAGAAAGCTTTTATTTTGTACAAACGGTGAGTAAACTTATTATTATTGTAAATTATCTAGAGTTTATTTTAAATGCCCTTTATGTATTTTATGAAATGAGAACGAGATTAAAACGGGATTTTTGATGTTTTAGGAATAAATGTGACAAATAAAAATATATTGTATTGATTATGAAATTGAGTAATTGGAGGCTACAAATTGACTTCAAAAATATATATTTTCCTAGGAATGGCTTATGTGAAATGAGTATATGTGGCTATATTTTGTGAATGCATTGGGAAATTTATGTAAGTTGTTTTACTATGCAGGCTGGATAAATAAATAAAAGCCACGTTATACTGTCGAAATTTTATTAAAATTGGTGGGTTAGTCACTGCAGTGACGGGTTTTCGTGGACTGCCTATTAGAGGGGCACGGTAAATCCAGTTATATAGTTACTCCGGTTGTAGAGGCGAGGAGGGTAACTCCCGGGGTAGTATTAGAGCTCACTTCACGTCGAACCCCCACGTGAATGTGTAACTCGGCCAACGCCAAGGAACGGCTGGTTTTAAAAATAAAAATGTGTTTCACGTGTGAATATTTTAACACCCTTGGCGGACTCGGTTAGATGCCTCGGCCAAGGTATCCCCGAGGATTAGTTTTGGCTTGAGCCTTGTTTTAATAAAAGACATAAGCCTTAACAACTATTTTGGTAAATTACAAATATTTTATGGTTTAAGAAATAAATTGAAAACATTATGAAATGGGTTGAAATTTATTGTTTAAACTTGCCTCCATTTTACTCGCCTTTAGATATTTATGATAATGTCTGTTTACTCATTGGGATTGCAAAATCTCACCCAACTCCTTTCCACTCATTTCAGGTTCAGTATAGACTGTAGATAGCTGATCTCATCGAGGACTACCATTGGATCTGCATTTTCCAAATCGTAGGTTCACAGTCCTCTTTACTTTTGTTTATTCGGGGGCCCTCTTGTTATTGTAAATTAAATTAAATATTTTGGCTTACTGTATTTCAATATGTATAAATTTATTTAGCTTTTACGCTATAAAAATTATTCACGTATAACTCTATAAATATTGTTTTATAAGAAAATAGAATATTTCCCTTAATATTTCTTTTATTTTCTTATTATATTCAAATAACCGTAATTTCGTTTTAAATGAAGATTTTAGACTTTTAAATTCATTTTGAATATGAATTATGTATTTTGTACTTGTATATTACGTTTTAGCTAGTTTTGAAATTTTTGAGAAAAAAAATGACCAAAATACCCCTGTGTGGCGAAAATTTTATTTTGATTGTTTTTTTATCTAAAATAGTATATATTCTCTAAAAACTCGATATTTAACAATGATTGCTCACAGGAAAGGAAAAAAAACAGATATGTAAGCCTTGCGGGGTTCCGGTTGGCATTTTGGATAATGAGTGTTAATCGGGACGTCGCGGCAATTGTCATGGGCCTGAAGGAGGTTCCGGGTCGTGACAATTCTATTGGTATCAGAGCTTTTGGTTTTAAAGATAAGAGTTTTTGGTTTTAAAGTGGTTTTAAAAATTTACAATATCAGTGTGGCCCCGGATTAAGTTAAGTTAGGTTGAATAGAATGCATGCATTTTCATATAGAGCCTAAGGTTCCCTAAGCTTACTCGTTTTCTCTTATAGATTATTATGCCTCCTCGACGCGGACGCCCACCTCTCACTAGATCGGTTGGGAGGGGAAGAGGTCGTTCCCAACGTCATCAGCCAAATACAGTAGAGGAGGAATCAACTGCATCTACCCTTCGGGCAGCACCTGCTGCTGAGCAGGCCAATAGTCCTCCACATCCTCCATCTCCTCAGCCACCTACGGGTATTCCTGCCATGCCTACTGAGGCAGCACAAGCATTGGCAGCTTTCTTTGCAGCAATGGCTGGTCAAGCTCAGACTGGTCAAGTTCCACCTGTAGTGCCTCCAACTACTCCTTTAGTTCCACCACCAGTACAGGATGTATCCATTTCCAAGAAGCTGAAGGAGGCTAGGCAATTGGGTTGTGTATCTTTCACGGGTGAGTTGGATGCCACTGTGGCAAAGGACTGGATTAATCAGGTTTCAGAGACACTCTCTGATATGAGATTAGACGACGACATGAAGCTGATGGTGGCTACGAGATTATTAGAGAAGAGGGCTCGTACTTGGTGGAATTCGGTGAAGTCCCGTTCCGCTACTCCTCAGACATGGTCTGATTTTCTCAGGGAATTCGATGGTCAGTATTTCACTTATTTCCATCAAAAAGAAAAGAAGAGAGAATTTCTGAGTTTGAAACAGGGAAATCTAACTGTAGAGGAGTACGAGACTCGTTTTAACGAGTTGATGTTATATGTGCCGGATCTGGTGAAATCTGAGCAGGATCAGGCCAGTTATTTCGAGGAAGGGCTCCGTAATGAGATTAGAGAGCGGATGACAGTGACTGGTAGGGAGCCGCATAAGGAGGTGGTACAGATGGCTTTACGAGCTGAGAAGCTCGCGACTGAGAATAGGAGGATTCGGACTGAGTTTGCAAAAAGGAGGAATCCTGGTATGTCTTCTAGTCAGCCAGTAAAAAGAGGCAAGGACTCAGCGATTTCAGGGAGTACTACTTCTATTTCCGTGACATCTCCTCGACCTCCATTTCCACCATCACAACAGAGACCTTCGAGGTTTAGCAGATCTGCTATGACTGGTTCTGGGAAGAGTTTCGGAGGTTCTGACAGATGCAGAAATTGTGGGAATTATCATAGTGGGCTATGTAGAGAGCCAACAAGATGTTTCCAATGTGGACAAACGGGTCATATTAGGAGTAATTGCCCACGGTTAGGACGAGCCACGGTAGTTGCATCATCTTCACCAGCTCGCACTGATATACAGAGGAGAGATTCTTCTGGGTTGCCACCGAGACAGGGAGTGGCCATACGGTCCGGTGTGGAGAGTAATACCCCGGCACATCCACCTTCGAGACCATAGACTCGTACCTCGACAAGAGTTTTCGCTGTGACGGAAGATGAGGCACAAGTCCGACCTGGAGCAGTGACAGGTATTATGTCTTTATTTGATAAAGATGCTTATGTTTTGATAGATTCTGGCTCAGATAGGTCTTATGTGAGCACCACATTTGCATCAATTGCTGATAGAAACTTGTCACCATTAGAGGAAGAAATTGTAATTCACACCCCTTTAGGAGAAAAGCTAGTTAGAAACAGTTGTTATAGAGACTATGGGGTAAGGGTAGGCGAGGAAGAATTTAGGGGTGACTTAATTCCTCTAGAGATCTTAGATTTTGATCTAATATTGGGTATGGACTGGTTAACTGCACATCGAGCGAACGTGGATTGTTTCCGAAAGGAAGTTATTCTCCGAAATTCGGAGGGAGCAGAGATTGTGTTTGTAGGGAAACGCCGAGTATTACCGTCCTGTGTAATCTCGGCCATCAAAGCTTCAAAATTAGTGCAGAAAGGGTATCCGACTTATTTGGCATACGTAATTGATACTTCAAAGGGGGAACCTAAGTTAGAGGATGTCCCGATAGTAAGTGAGTTTCCTGATGTATTTCCTGATGATTTACCGGGACTGCCTCCTGATCGAGAGCTTGAGTTCCCTATTGATTTACTTCCAGGTACCGCACCTATTTCTATCCCTCCATATAGAATGGCTCCAGCAGAGTTGAAGGAGTTGAAAGTACAATTGCAAGAGTTGGTGGACAAGGGTTTTATACGCCCTAGTATATCTCCATGGGGAGCACCGGTTTTATTTGTGAAAAAGAAAGACGGTACACTTCGGTTATGTATCTATTACCGACAGCTTAACAGAATGACCATTAAGAACAAGTATCCGTTACCGAGGATTGATGATCTTTTCGATTAATTACAGGGAGCTACAGTGTTTTCCAAGGTTGATCTAAGGTCTGGGTATCATCAGTTGAGGATTAAAGAACAAGATGTACCCAAGACAGCGTTCAGGACTCGGTACGGTCATTATGAGTTCTTGGTCATGCCTTTCGGGTTAACTAACGCACCGGCAGCTTTTATGGATCTCATGAATAGGGTGTTCCACCCTTACCTGGACAAGTTTGTTATTGTGTTCATTGATGACATACTGGTTTACTCGAGAGATAATGATGAGCACGCTGCCCACTTGCGTATAGTATTACAAACTTTGAGGGAAAGACAGTTGTATGCAAAGTTTTCGAAGTGTGAGTTTTGGTTACAGGAAGTGGTATTCTTGGGACACGTAGTATCGAGAACTGGAATATATGTTGATCCTAAGAAAGTAGAGGCAATTTTACAATGGGAGCAACCTAAGACAGTGACGGAGATTCGTAGTTTCCTCGGATTAGTCGGTTATTATCGGAGGTTTGTTCAGGGGTTTTCCTTAATAGCAGCTCCTTTGACCCGTCTAACTCGTAAGGGAGTTAAGTTTGTGTGGGATGATGTTTGTGAGAATCGATTTCAGGAGCTAAAGAACCGGTTAACCTCCGCTCCCGTTTTAACACTTCCTGTTAATGGTAAGGGATTTGTAGTATATAGTGATGCCTCAAAGTTGGGGTTAGGGTGCGTATTGATGCAAGATGAAAAAGTTGTGGCTTATGCTTCTAGACAGCTAAAGAGGCATGAAGCAAATTACCCTACCCATGATTTAGAGTTAGCAGCAGTGGTGTTTGCTTTAAAAATCTGGAGGCATTACTTGTATGGTGAGCATTGTCGGATATTTACGGATCATAAGAGTTTAAAATATTTGCTCACCCAAAAGGAGCTTAATTTGAGGCAAAGGCGATGGTTGGAGTTGATAAAAGATTATGACTTGGTGATAGACTATCATCCGGGAAAGGCGAACGTTGTAGCTGATGCCTTAAGTCGTAAGTCTTCATCGTCTTTAGCAGCACTTCAGAGTTGTTATTTTCCAGCATTAATAGAGATGAAATCTCTTGGGGTCCAGTTGAGAAATGGTGAGGATGGATCCTTATTGGCAAACTTCATTGTGCGACCTTCGTTACTTAATCAGATCAAGGACATTCAGAGGACTGATGATGAGTTAAGAAAAGAAATTCAAAAACTGACCGATGGAGGAGTTAGTGAGTTCAGATTTGGAGAGGATAACGTCTTGATGTTTAAAGATCGAGTTTGTGTTCCTGAGGGAAACCAGTTGAGACAAGCGATCATGGAAGAAGCCCATTCATCTGCCTATGCATTGCATCCCGGAAGCACCAAGATGTATAGGACTATCAGGGAGAATTATTGGTGGCCGGGTATGAAGCGAGACGTAGCAGAATTCGTAGCAAAGTGTCTCGTATGTCAGCAAGTTAAGGCGGAGCATCAGAGGCCAGCAGGTACACTTCAGTCTTTACCTGTTCCCGAGTGGAAATGGGAGCATGTAACTATGGATTTTGTTTTGGGATTGCCGCGGACACAGAGGGGAAATGATGCGATTTAGGTGATCGTAGATCGGTTGACTAAGTCCGCTCACTTTTTAGCTGTCCATAGTACATACTCTATTGAGAAGCTGGCTCAGCTCTATATAGATGAGATTGTGAGGCTACATGGAGTTCCCATTTCTATAGTGTCAGATCGAGATCCTCGATTCACTTCTCGATTCTGGCCGAAATTTCAAGAAGCTCTCGGAACCAAATTGAAATTTAGCACTGCTTTTCACCCACAGACGGATGGTCAGTCAGAAAGGACTATCCAGACCTTGGAGGATATGTTACGGGCTTGTGTCATTGACTTTATTGGGAGTTGGGACAGACATTTGCCATTGGTGGAATTTGCTTACAACAATAGCTTTCAGTCTAGCATTGGTATGGCACCATACGAAGCTTTATATGGAAGGAAATGTCGTACTCCACTTTGTTGGGATGAAGTGGGTGAAAGAAAGTTAGTGAGTGTGGAATTGATCGAGCTAACTAATGACAAGATCAAGGTTATACGAGAGAGGCTAAAGGTAGCCCAAGATAGGCAGAAGAGCTATGCAGATAAACGGAGAAAAGACTTGGAGTTTGAGATCGATGATAAAGTTTTTCTTAAGGTTTCTCCTTGGAAAGGTAATAATTTGAATACTTTGAAGTATTAAATCTTATTGATTATACTATCATGATAAATTATGGTGTTTTGTTGGATAATGAAAGGTGTGATTCGATTTGCGAAGAGGGGAAAGCTCAACCCGAGATATATTGGACCATTCCGAATAATTGAAAGGATTGGACCAGTGGCTTATCGGTTAGAATTACCTCCAGAGTTAGATCGGATCCACAACGTTTTCCATGTCTCCATGCTTAAGAAATATGTACCAGATCCCTCTCACGTCCTCGAAGCACCTCCAATCGAGTTGCATGACGATTTGAAGTTCGAGGTACAACCTGTGAGTATCTTGGATCGAAAGGATCGAGTACTGAGAAACAAAAGTATTTCAATGGTCAAAGTATTGTGGAAAAATGCTCGAATGGAGGAAATGACATGGGAAGTAGAGCATCAGATGAGGAACCAATACCCGCATCTATTTGTCGAATCTGGTAAGTGAAATTTTGAGGTCAAAATTTTATTTTAAGGGGGGTAGAATTGTAAAACCCAACCCTATAAATACATGTCATGACATACATGCACTGAGTAGCATGTTATTATGCTAGGAAAGCACATAAGAAAAGACGAAACCCGATATCGTACCTAACGGTACACTTGAGTTGATTTAACCTCGAACTAGTTCAAATAGGAATTGTAGGATGAAATTTAATATTTTATAGTCCAGGAATGACTAAAAATGATTGTTCGGAGTTCGAGGGTTCATTTGGGGTAAAATTAGAAATTTTGATATTCAAGGGCAAAATCGTCATTTTGCCACCTAAGATAATAATTTGATCATGGAGTGAAATTTTTGACCAAGATTAACTATTTGGAGTATAATTTAATGATAGGAAGTGAAAAAATTTAATTCTGGTGATTTTTGGAGTGTAGGGGCAAAATCGTAATTTTGCCACCCACGGACAAAATTTGAGATTTTGAGAGAATTTAGATCAAATTTGACAAATTGGAGAATGGTATGAGTATAAGGGGTGAAAAATATGTCTATGGACAATTTTTCAATTTTTGGGACAAAAATGTAATTTTTGACTTTTACGGGGGCAAAAGTGTAAATTGCAAAAATTACTCCACCGAGACTTTGGATGAGTCTGAGAATTTTATCTAAGCTATGAATATATGAGACAAGTGTATGGTGAAAATTTGGAAACAAATGGATGAAATTTTAAAAATGGGCCAATGGGAAAGTGACACATGGCATTTTTTAATGAAATAATATTATTTTAATGAAAAGTCAGCCATTTAAACCCAAATTTTGAGTGCTGGCCGGCCATAAGGAAGAAAAACAGAGGAAATAGAGAGGAAAGGAAGAAGAAAAGAAAAACCAAAGAGAAACAAGAAAATTCAAAGAGAAATTCGCGGTTTTCGACCGTTTAAGCGTCTAACGGTAAGATTTTTCGATTTTAGCTTGATTTCTACCTTTCCTATGCCTTTATTTCCATTTAGCATGCTTGAGGAGAGAGATCAAAAAGTGATATCAAGGGCTGGACGAAATTCTAGGAGAGAGAAATTGAAATTTTTAGGTTTTGATTTTTAGTTAAATTGATAGTTTTAGTTAGTTAAATGTGTTTAGAAATTAAATTGGGCAAGAAATCATTAAATTTTCACAATACCCACTCTTGGCTGGATGCTCAATGCTGTACAATGATGATGAATTGATTTTATTCTAAGGGAAATGAAGAGAAAATGATGAAAAACGATTAAACGTGATAGAAAAACAAAGTAGAAAATTTACCGAGTTAATGTCCCATTTTTGGCCGAATTTTCCAAGGAAGGGAGTGAGCTGATTTTTGTTGTTTTTAGAAGGTTATTGGCTGATATTTGATGGTTAGAAATGTTGGAGAGAGAATGGGATTATTTAGAGCTAAAATGGAGCGCGTTAGCAATTTATCGGGCAAAGTGCCAAAAATAGGTTAATACCGCATTTAAGCCGTTTTAGGCTATTGCATTTCATACCATGCATTAGTATAGGATTTAAGTTAATTATATAGTGATTTAGCATCAATGTGATGAATTGTGTAAATTTTTGTAATGTGTCTAGGAGGAGAGCCTTCCGGAAAAGGCAAAGAAGTCGTACCCGACGAGTAGTGATCGGGGCGCTTAGAAAGCTTTTATTTTGTACAAACGGTGAGTAAACTTATTATTATTGTAAATTATCTAGAGTTTATTTTAAATGCCCTTTATGTATTTTATGAAATGAGAACGAGATTAAAACGGGATTTTTGATGTTTTAGGAATAAATGTGACAAATAAAAATATATTGTATTGATTATGAAATTGAGTAATTGGAGGCTACAAATTGACTTCAAAAATATATATTTTCCTAGGAATGGCTTATGCGAAATGAGTATATGTGGCTATATTTTGTGAATGCATTGGGAAATTTATGTAAGTTGTTTTACTATGCAGGCTGGATAAATAAATAAAAGCCACGTTATACTGTCGAAATTTTATTAAAATTGGTGGGTTAGTCACTGCAGTGACGGGTTTCCGTGGACTGCCTATTAGAGGGGCACGGTAAACCCAGTTATATAGTTACTCCGGTTGTAGAGGCGAGGAGGGTAACTCCCGGGGTAGTATTAGAGCTCACTTCACGTCGAACCCCCACGTGAATGTGTAACTCGGCCAACGCCAAGGAACGACTGGTTTTAAAAATAAAAATGTGTTTCACGTGTGAATATTTTAACACCCTTGGCGGACTCGGTTAGATGCCTCGGCCAAGGTATCCCCGAGGATTAGTTTTGGCTTGAGCCTTGTTTTAATAAAAGACATAAGCCTTAACAACTATTTTGGTAAATTACAAATATTTTATGGTTTAAGAAATAAATTGAAAACATTATGAAATGGGTTGAAATTTATTGTTTAAACTTGCCTCCATTTTACTCGCCTTTAGATATTTATGATAATGTCTGTTTACTCATTGGGATTGCAAAATCTCACCCAACTCCTTTCCACCCATTTCAGGTTCAGTATAGACTGTAGATAGCTGATCTCATCGAGGACTACCATTGGATCTGCATTTTCCAAATCGTAGGTTCACAGTCCTCTTTACTTTTGTTTATTCGGGGGCCCTCTTGTTATTGTAAATTAAATTAAATATTTTGGCTTACTGTATTTCAATATGTATAAATTTATTTAGCTTTTACGCTATAAAAATTATTCACGTATAACTCTATAAATATTGTTTTATAAGAAAATAGAATATTTCCCTTAATATTTCTTTTATTTTCTTATTATATTCAAATAACCGTAATTTCGTTTTAAATGAAGATTTTAGACTTTTAAATTCATTTTGAATATGAATTATGTATTTTGTACTTGTATATTACGTTTTAGCTAGTTTTGAAATTTTTGAGAAAAAAAATGACCAAAATACCCCTGTGTGGCGAAAATTTTATTTTGATTGTTTTTTTATCTAAAATAGTATATATTCTCTAAAAACTCGATATTTAACAATGATTGCTCACAGGAAAGGAAAAAAAACAGATATGTAAGCCTTGCGGGGTTCCGGTTGGCATTTTGGATAATGAGTGTCAATCGGGACGTCGCGGCAATTGTCATGGGCCTGAAGGAGGTTCCGGGTCGTGACAGGAATATTGTGGATGGAGGATTGAGAAATAAAGTATTGAAAGTTAGATAGATAGCGATGCATGTAAACTAGGAAATAATCGAGTGCAAGTGAGAATGATTGTTGCTGCCATATATGAGGATTATGTGTGGAAATATAAGACGAATTTAAATGAAAATGGCTAGAAAAGGTTAATATGGGTGCTAGAGTCATAATTAAGTTGCATGTAATTATAATTTAAAGAATTACGCAAGTAAAGGA
Source organism: Theobroma cacao (assembly GCF_053813885.1). NCBI lineage: Eukaryota > Viridiplantae > Streptophyta > Magnoliopsida > Malvales > Malvaceae > Theobroma > Theobroma cacao. The sequence continues at coordinate 38,025,116 of NC_142640.1, forward strand.
TAAAGGCAACTTTGGTAAAAATGTGTCAAGATATAAGTTAGTTGACTAAGGATTCGTGATTGAAGGAAAAAGAGAAGTAGGAATGATGTACACTAAAGGTATTGCATTTGAATTGTTGCTAGGAAATACAAAGGTAAAGTTAGAGCACTATAGTGGCGTGCCAGAGGAAATGACAAGCGATCGGCCAGTAAAAATAGTTAGAGACACCTCTGAACAAATAGCGACTTAATATCTCGTTGTTGCCGAGTAAGTGAACTTGCATTAAAATGTTTTGGGAGATACACATTTATATTTGATTGAATCCCCTAAAATGTTTTATTGGTTTTTCTTCAAAAACTTGCATGGGAACAAGCCCTTATGAAATGATTTTATGTTATGAAATGGATAGTGTGATGAATTCATATGTTTATGTACAATGTTGATATATATATATTATGTCATAAATGGTACCATTCTGTGACAAATGCAACCATGCATGTGTGGGGTAAGTGTGCACTTGCCGGTGATGATGGTGGTAAGGGAGATGGATGGTGATACTGTCCGGCTATGTGCATGATGTGGTGGGATGCACATGAGCTGGGTGAAATGGGATATCCAGCTATGTGCACGATGTGGTGGGATGCACATGAGCTAGGTGAGATGCACATGATGAATCTTGAAAATTTGCCATTTATTTGCAAATTGATTTTATTGCAACGAGAAACATTCTGTTTGTACTGCCTTGCTTGGATAATTGCTAAAAATTTCCCTTCTTTCTAATTTCATGCTGAATACGTGTCACGACCCAATTTCCCGGGCCATGACCAGCGCAAGAGCTCAATGAGCATAACTCACTAAGCCCAAGAAAGCCTATCCATTTACCTTTGCTTAACAAATTTATCATATCATGCATACACACACACACCTTTTCCCAGGTGTGAACATAGCCAAAACACAATGGCATTATCGATAATAATATACATGCCCTATACCAGTCATGTATTTAGCAATTTACATTGCATACACATATTCACATTGTTAGATTGTATTCACCATACAAAAGGACCCATGACTTCCAGCGGAGACATTTACAATAAAAGGGATTACTATCGAATGCTAGACACATACCCAGGAGATGCACTACGGGGACTCCTCGATCTAGGGTCCAACAGTTACCTGATATGAAAACATGAATTTTTATAAAATGTGAGTACAATACTCAGTGAGTGAATATTAGAAGGGAACAAGCAATCTCAACCAGGAAATTTGACAATCATGATGCACCGGTTGAAAATAAAGCCATTTTCATCTAACTACTATTCCAAACCCTTTTTCCCTTACCTAGAAATTTATTACGCATTCAAGGATTAAACATCCTTAAATTTACACCGATCCTTCTAGCAAAGTAGTAAAACTGACAGTTATTTACAAATTGTCACACAATAAAGGTTTCACAACCCGTACGATTCATATATGCATATGTATCACGTACAATTTCATTCACCAATTGTTCTATCAAGCAAGATAGCAAAATTAACGGTTTGTCACAAACCGTCACAAACAAGGGTTTTACATACCATACAATCAAACATATATACACAAAGATATGAGCAATTATATACACTGCCAAGTCTTCACTATTCTTGGTGGTACAAAGAAATAATTATCGGAGTACTCGGTAAGGGGTATCACTCAGTATCCCTCTTTGCACACCTCTGAATTTTTAGGAAATTGTGGGCGTTACGTATTGCCGTTCCCACAACCTTTATCATTAAACCAGCATTGCACTTCCCACTCCGCACATGCACGGTCGTAATTATCACATCCTTTGTCATTCAACTAGCATTGCACTTCCCACTCCGCACATACACGGTTGCATCAATTTCACCATAATTTATTAATAATGCATATCAGCATAATACAAGGGTACACAGATTCAGTACACTTAATTTCACACAATTTCTCAATAATACATTTAGGCATCATACAGATATACACAGATGCATCGCAATCATATTTAACATCACAGAAATATTTTCACTAAAGGCTTGTTCCCGAGATTCATTTTTAAATGGGAATTAGATATAATCATTCACGCATTTCATTTCAACTTAATTAGAATTCCCAAATAAATTTTGAAATGCAACTAAATGGCATTGTTTTCAAATAAGTGCATTATGTTTTCTAAACCATTCCTTGTCATTGCTTGTTCCCTTCCTATGTTCACTCACTGAGTTTATACTCACGTTTTTAAACTTCATGCTTTAGGTTTTTTCTTCTGAGTTAAAGGTGATTGGATCCAAGGACGAGGTGTTCCTCCCTATCCATTGCTTGGTAGGTTTACCATGACATTAGATGTTAGCAACTGTGCCCAAAGTCACTCCGCTGACGCTTAAGGTCCAATTATGTGTATATGAATACTTGATGTGAAATGCTAAGATTCATTTATTTATCTATATATTTATATAATGGTTGTTGATGATATTATGAATGTATGATTGGGTTTTGTGAGTTGTTTTCAAAGGAACTATATTTGAACACTACGAACTTTGGATTTTTAAGAAACGTGGATCAATGTGTAAGATTATATAAATAGGCTTACTTGGGCTTAGTGGGTTGAGCCCATTGGGCCCTTGCGCTGGTCATGGCTCAAAAATTGGGCTGTGACATTTCCAATAAACATTAATAGCTTCAAATATATCATAAATTTGAACTCAATAATTCTAACAAACACACACTAGATAAACTACATTCTAGCCTAATATTTAACCTAGAATTCTAGTCTAATTCACAACCCACTATACCAACTATTCCAATTTAAAGATTCTTTACCTTGGTGAGGTTGGAGGTATAAAGATCAACAAAAACATAATATTTCCAAGAAAAAGAATTTGAAGAAATTAGGAAATAAAATATGAAAATATAGCCCGTACATTCTAAAATTCAAGAGTTGAAAATACATACCTTTCAGCTTTAAACATGAAGGAAAGAAAGAGAGATTTTTCTTTCTCTCTCCTAGGGTTTGGTTGTGCTGAAAATTAAGGTTAAAAGTTGTGGGTTTTGGTTCCCAACAAGTTAGGAAAAGGAAGAAGTAAGAAAAGAAAGGAAAGGAAAAGAAAACAAGGAAAAGAAAATGAAAAAACTTGATCTTTATGGTGAAGAAAGAACATGGCGTTGGGATGGATGAGGAAGAAAAATAAATTGCCTTTTGGAAGAGATAAGGATCGGTTATGGAAGAAGAAGATAAGAGTCAAAGCTTTGACCAAGTTAATGGCAAAATTACTATTTTACCCTCTAAGTTTTTCACCCTTTTTAATTCAGTCCTCCCACAATCTTTTAATTCCAATTTCTTTCTATTTTTCCTCCTTAACACTTGTACCAATAAAATAACAAGTTCGCACTTCAACGCAGTATTACCATAATATTTAAATATTTACTTACTCACGTTAACTTTATTTAATAAAAACACGCGAGCCCCACTAACATCATTTTTCTCTGAAATTCCTTTGTTCTTCTTCTCCCCCACTTAGATTGACCATATACTCCTCCTTCATGACCAATTTTGACATCAAATAAAATATTAATATTTTAATATTATTTTATTAATAAAATATTATTTTATTCTAAAATTTTCCACTTATCTTCTTAGAACCCAAAATGTCTTGTTATGCCCCGATTCACTTCCGAATCACATTAAGCTCGCTAATTCATCCTCAATAAAAATATTATTATTTAATTATTACTTCCTCGAGTGCAAAATATTTTACTCGAGAATATTCCTTTCACCTGCCACCACTCTTTGACACTTAAATCCACATCAATTAGCCCTTCGTCTTATCGATACGGTTATGTTGACTACTATACGAGGGTACAGCGTATCACAGTCTCCCCCACTTAAAAAGAATTCGTCCTCGAATTCACCTCAACGTCTGGTTGTTAATCTCACTCAATGATCTTATTTTATTTCCTTCTTCATAAAGAATTTTGATTTATGCACCTCGTTACCTTCAGTTCAACTAGAACACTTTACAAGGTTAAGGTACGTAACTTATATCTATTATCATCTTTGAGTCAAAACCACGATACCCTTCACAATTGTTTTCTCTTATCATTAAGATTTCAAGTATGCCTTTAATTCCATTACTAACCTTAAACATATCTTTATTTCAATTCTTTTCAAACCTTTCGACATTCCTTTGCCTTATCCTCATGCATTTTCACATCACTTATGGCATGATAAACATGCCCTATTCATTCCTATACATATTTCCAACATTACGGGGAGTTTAATCTTTCAACCATTCCCTCATTCTTCATATTTATCTCGTACTTAATCAACTCAAATCTTCTCAATCATGTTTGTCCATCTTGTATGGCTTAATCACGCTATAATTTACATTTCCTTGGTATCATTTCTTTGGCAATTACTCCAAAAATTTCTTATATCAACATAGCTCAATTCTGATGGGATTTCTTATTATTGTACTATCTATACAGCTCATCAAATATATTGAGTTCAAATCTCAAATCAGTAAGAACAACTCTTCACTATAGTTGGTCACATTATCAACTCCACACATACGTATGTACATACATTTAAATGTCAACATTCCTCATTATGTGTAGAGATCCTTGTGTTCAAGTGACTTCGGACTAAATTTCCCTTTATTCGTTCCCATCCATAACCAAGATTCAATATAATAATTCTCATAGTGCATGTCAACACTCTCGTATTTAATCTACAAACATTGGGGTATAATCAATTTCATATTACCCTTTTTAGATGTCTAGATTATCATTCCACTTGCTTCTTACCATAAGTTATCTCTTACGTAATCCATACGAATTCTCATTAAGCCTATGCATAACTTCACATCATTTACATGCTTATACTCATTTCTTATCATTTCTAATTATATGCTTAATTTTCATTATACTATATATCCTTGCACCACAATGTCATTAATCACATCTCACTTACCAAATGTTATTTTCATTAAATTGCTATCCAGTATTCGTATATGCTTTATAATCTCATTGATCCTTCAAAGATTCATATTTACTTGATCATTGCATCTTATGCAATACCACAATCCCTAAAAGTCATCGTTATTTCTCAATTATCTTTCATGCCTCTTACATATATATTATATCCTTATTATATTTCGAAATTAACCAATCACTTAAGACTTAAACTCATTCTAATCATGCATGCCACATGTATTTTTGAATTCCAATTTCCATCATACATTAGGAGGTTTTCATTATCTGACTTCATTATCAAGGTTACCTTCAATCGTCTTTTGTACCATCCTTTCATACTAATATAACACCATTCTCCCTTAGCAAATTTACAATTTGTACTTGATATTGCAAGACTCAAACAAGGTTCTTCTCAGTGTCAATACGAATATCACTTTCAGCTTAAAGCTTCCTTTTTGTAACCACGTAACTTAATGCTTGTTTTCATAAGATTCATAGTAGGATTCCTCTTGAGTATTTCCTTGTGGATACCTACCTTAGACTTATGTCTCACCGCATATGATCACTTAACCCATGGTTTAGCCGTTAGGCTCCTTAGCAAATTTCAAAATCCCACATATTATACTTGCCGCGTATGTTTGGTAATTCCTTCTCAAGGATGTTCATGCATTCCCGAAACACTTAATCACTTATTTGCTCTTTAACATCTCGAGCATATCATTCCAAAAAGGCATGCACTTATTCCCCAAGATATTTAAATATATGCTCATCTATTCAACTTCAATTTATTATCATGGGTTTCTAGCATGCCACATAATTGGCCTTGTGTTGTTAGTAATCATTTTCATTCGACTAAGTCAAGACAAGATTTGTAAGTCCTCATAGCAATACTTTATATTAACTCATTTGCTATGCCACCCTTGTAATCCTTCATTCACAATTTCATCATTTGGTATTGACATCCCTTGTCAATGTCTCTTATATTCATCTAAATTTTCACTCACTTTTTTCTTAGCCTTTAACAAGGCTTAATCTCTTGTCTTCTTTATTTCTTAGGATTTGACTTTAGTCAACATATTATTCATCTTAATACTTCACAAGGTAATTTATCTCAATGTAGCCATCTCAAGAACTCTCTAACTTTTCTTTTACTTACCTGCCAATATATAAGGCAATAAAGAAACCTTTTAATTCACTCATATAAACACTTCTCCAACGCACTTAAAACTCCAAATATCAATGCTCAACATCAAGATTAATGACCATAATTCAGCTTGTAATGTATCATCATGCCACTCACAATTTGCTCGAACGTTTTAACCATAAGAGGTTCTTAACGCGGTAGCATTAGGCAGCCAGCGTTGCGGCGTTGCAGCTATTAGAATTTACTTTATCAAGCAATTCATCTACCTTTAAGATTACTACTCTAATCATTTTCAGCCACATGGCTTTCCTCTAAGCCTATACCACAATTTCTATAAGCATGTGTATCTTCTTTTTGCTTATCATGTACGCTAGACCAAGTTAATACTTTCAACTCATATCATCTTTTAACACTTATCATCAATCATTAAGTCCCACCTTAGGACATCCTTTCCATATTATGTAATGACTTCACAATATATATATAACACCACACACATAATTATTCACTACTTATGGCATCCCACAATTCTTACCATCCATAATTAATTATCTTTCTTGTCTTGTAACTCAAATAATTTATTGACTTTTAATACAAAAACTATGAAAATAGTTCATCTTTCTCTACACTTTATACTCACAATCCTTATTAAATCAAGAATTCATCTTTCCCAAGTTCCATGATTTACTTCCAATGGTCTATATTTATGCCAAATTATCATTTTATAATGTCATGGCACCATATGCCTCCATTCTTACCATCAATCATACTTCATAAGAAACAATTTAAAAGATTTACATACCTTTTTCTTCTTTTATGCACTGCACAACTCTTTAGGACCTACCTACACACTACAAACACTTGACCAATGAGTTATATTTTTAACCATTTTCCTGTTTATCCAGCATATACCCCTTAACATTTCTCATGCACAGGAATATCGGGTTACAATTCCCTCAATACTTAAGGTTACAATCCTCAACATTAAGCACGTTAAACATTCAAAGTATCACCTATAATCTCATGGATTTCTCCCACATCCTTTCAAAATTGTAACTATAATTAAGATTTCCAGTTCCACAATCCTATGATTGATTGTTGGCCTTACCACACTGTCTCATGATATCCCATGCACTTACGACACATTAAACTCTCTTATTATAACATAGTCCCTTAGTTCAATGTGTTTACTTGAAAGTTAACGTCTTTAATACAACTTGCCCCATAAACTAGGACTTTATTTATTTATTTTTATATTCGAAATTATGCCAAAAACCCACATACCATGATAAATGATAATTTCCAATAAACACTATCAATTCAAACGGCATTTTATATCTTGCTAAAAACTAGGGTTACCACTCAAAAGTCTATCATGTTTATTGGTAACCATTTCATAATATTGCAAATCATATTCATCATCAAGTCTTGTAGTTGCTTGAGTCGTTAATGACTTCCTACATCAACCTTTAATAATTACCTAAAGCGACCAACCACTCCACTAGGGTGAATATCTTTCCTTAAACATTATAATGCTAATCTACATCGGTCAGGTATGAAGATTCCAATACGCCTCAGGTCATTAAAATAACTACTTTATAATTCGTTTGAGCCATATAAACATAAAAGCCAACTCTTAAATCCTTTATACAGATAGTTACTGCTACTTCATTTACACCACGTCAACCTAGACTTAAAGTAATACGAAATTCAACGAAAATATTAAACGTCATTAGGATCATCGTCGCTTTGATCCGAACACATCGACAGATCCTCTTCTATCTCTTGAGGTTTCTCCATATTATCCTTAATCCAAGCTTGTTGTATTCTTATGCATTCCTCCCTACTGATAGGTGCAGCACTTCTTCCACATCCAGAAGGAAAGTTTCGAACAGCTAACACCTTCCTAGGACAATAACTTTCTCTTGCCATTGCCTCTTTCACCTTCTCCTTAACCTTTTCTTCAAACATTGCCAAAAAAGAAATTTTTCGTACCTTCCCAAGTTTCAGTGCTTGCTTCACTTTCAAGGCTCTCACTACTTTCGAGGCTTTCCCTACTATGAAATATTATTTCCAATCTTGGTGGAATCCATTCAATAAGAATCCGGGATTGGCCATTTTTTTGATTACCTAGATCAGGGTGTCATTGGCTTCTAGCAGTGGAATTTAACGATCCATCGCTAGTACTATGAGGGGCATCCGGACTCCCATCACCTCTAAACATGGCGTGTGCAATAGGCGCACTTCCAAACATATATGCAATCAAGCATCAATTGCTTAGCCATTTATACATCATAGGAATAGGTAGGTTTCTAATGAATTAGGGCCTATGTAGCCTCCCGTCCTTAGCTTGCGTTGCGCACCCACAATCCAAGGGTGAGACTCTACACAGACTCCCATAACTCTGCTGACAAACACAAGATTCCCTAGGACTCAACTAAACCTTGAGCTCTGATACCAACTTTGTCACAACCCAAATCCCGAGCCATGACCGGTGCATGGACCCAATTGGCATGGCCCATTGGGCTCAAGCAAGCCTTTCTATGAAAACTTGTTCATTAGACCCTCTGTCCCTCATTTACCTCTAAAGTTCTTAATTCATAATTTTCAAAAATAATTTCTTCTCAAGAATAAATCATGGTAACCGAACATATACCATTCACAAAATAATATTACCATTTGCCAACTTGTGGCGACATTATCATGCAAACCAAACAAATAGTGTTTACAACAAGCCTCATGAATTATATTTCAATAACCATATACACATACAAAAGACCTTGACTATCAGCGGAGTGACTCTAGCATGGGTACTGTCATGGAGTGTCTTGGCAAACCTACCGTACGTTGAAGAGAAGGAAACACCTCGACCTAGGATCCAACTACCTTTGAACTTGAAAACTAAAACATGAAGTTGAAAAGAATGATTATAAACCCAGTGAGTGAACATAGGAAGGGAACAAGTAAACGATACAGAAGGTTTTCGAAAACATGATGCACTTGTTTTAAAACCATACAATTTGTATACCATAAATAACTCGATACCATGTTGACGTTTAACTCATTTTAAAACACCTAGGAAATTCAACTTTCATTAATCAATGCAATCACATTTCATTTTCCAAACATCCCTACTTTACAGGGCAGGTACACAGACGTGTAAGAATTCATGTATACATTTTGTGTATATATATATATATATATATATTTCAAACATTCATCAAATATATCAAGATCATTCCTACAATAGTCAACATGGCTCAATGCATACAACCATCGGCTCATCAGCTCATGTGCACTCCCACACCACACATAGCTGGAATCATCACCCACCAATCATCTGCTCATGTGCACTCCCACACCGCACATAGCTGGAATCACCCGTCATCACCGGCATGTGCACTCCCACATCGCACACGCGCGGTTACAATTATCACACAATATTATCATTCAAAGCATAACATATATATCATCAAAATATAGGAACACATGGGTTCATCACATTACAAATTTCACAGCATAAAACCATTTCATCAAGGGCTTGTTCCCATACACATTTTAAAGAAATTACCAATAAAATATTTCAAGTGAGTCAATCAAACATATATACATTTATCCTAAAATATTTTAATGCAAGTTCACTCACCTTGGTAATGCCACCTTACAAAATTAGCACCAATAAGGCTTTACTCCAAGTTAAGTCTTGAAGTACCATTAAAACCTACATTTGCCAATAAACAATAATAGCTTCAAATATATCATAAATTTGAACTTAATAATTCTAACAGACACACACTAGATAAACTACATTCTAGCCTAATATTTAACCTAGAATTCTAGTCTAATTCACAACCCACTATACCAACTATTCCAATTTAAAGATTCTTTACCTTGGTGAGCTTGGAGGCATAAAGATCAACAAAAACATAATATTTCCAAGAAAAATAATTTGAAGAAATTAGGAAATAAAATATGAAAATATAACCTATACATTCTAAAATTCAAGAGTTAAAAATACATACTTTTTGGCTTTAAACATGAAGGAAAGAAAGAGAGATTTTTCTTTCTCTCTCCTAGGGTTTGGTTGTGCTAAAAATTAGGGTTAAAAGTTGTGGGTTTTGGTGCCCAAGAAGTTAGGAGAAGGAAGAAGTAAGAAAAGAAAGGAAAAAAAAAAGAAAATAAGGAAAAGAAAATGAAAAAACTTGATCTTTATGGTGAAGAAAGAAAATGGCGTTGGGATGGATGAGGAAGAAGAAGAAATTGCCTTTTTGAAGAGATAAGGATCGGTAATGGAAGAAGAAGATAAGAGTCAAAGCTTCCTTTGGAAGCTTTGACCAAGCTAATGGCAAAATTACTATTTTACCCTCTAAAGTTCTCACCCTTTTAATTAAGTCCTCCCACAATCTTTTAATTTCAATTTCTTTCTATTTTTCCTCCTTAACACTTGTACCAATAAAATATCAAGTTTGCACTTCAATGCAATATCACCATAATATTTAAATATTTACTTACCCAAGTTAGTTTTATTTAATAAAAACAAGCGGGCTCCACTAACGTCATTTTTCTCTGAAATTCCCTTGTTCTTCTTCTCCCCCACTTAGATTGACCATATACTCCACCTTCGTGACCAATTTCGACATCGAATAAAATATTTAATATTTTAATATTATTTTATCAATAAAATATTTTTATTCCAAAATTTTTCACTTATCTCCTTAGAACCCAAAATATCTTATTATGCCCTGATTCACTTCTGAATCACTTTTTATGTAAAACCTGACCCTATAAACACATGTCATGACATATTGCACTGAATAACATGTTATTACACTAGGAAAGCACTTCAGAATAGACAAAACCCGGTATTGTACCTAACGGTACACTTAAGTTGATTTAACCTCGAACTAGTTCAAATAGGAATCGTAGGATGAAATTTAATATTATGCAGTCCAGGAATGACTAAAGATGATTGTTCGGAGTTCGAGGGTGTATTTGGGGTAAAATGGAAAATTTCGATGTTCATGGGCAAAATCGTCATTTTGCCACCTAAGATAATAATTTGATCATGGAGTGAAATTTTTGACCAAGATTAACTATTTGGAGTATAATTTAATGATAGGAAGTGAAAATTTTCAATTTCGGCAATTTTCGAAACATAGGGGTAAAACGGTAATTTTATCATCTCGGGGTAAAAATCGTAATTTTCACCACCCAAAACTTGTCAAAATCATAGGATTTATTTATTTTTGGTATGAACAACTGTGGTATGTTAAGTGGTGAAAAATTTAAGTTTAAAGAATGAAATTTTAAAAATGGGCCAATGGAAAAGTGACACATGGCACTTTTTAATTGTTTAATATTATTTTAATGGAAAATCAGCCCATTTAAACCCCATACTAAGTGCTGGCTGGCCATAAGGAAAGAACAAGAGAGAAATAGAGAGGAAAGAAAGAAAAAAGAAAAACCAAAGAGAAACAAGAAAATTCAAAGAGGAATTCGCGTTTTTTGCCCGTTTACACGTCTAACGGTAAGATTTTTCGACTTTAGCTTGATTTCTACCTTTACTTTGCCTTTGTTTCCATTTAGCATGCTTGAGGAGAGAGATCTAAAAGTGACATCAAGGGCTGGCCGAATTTCAAGGGGGGAGAAATTGAAATTTATTAGGTTTTGATTTTTAGTTAAATTGATAGTTTTAGTTAGTTAAATGTGTTTAGAAATTAAATTGGGCAAGAAAGCATTAAATTTTCACAATACCCACCCTTGGCCAAATCTGCAATGAGGTACAACGATGATGATCTGATTTTTATTCTTAGAGAAATGAAGAGAAAATGATGAAAAATGGTTAAATGTGATAGAAAAACAAAGTAGAAAATTTACTGAGTTAATGTCCCATTTTTGATCGAATTTTTCAAGGAGGAAAGTGAACTGATTTTGGTGATTTTAGAAGGTTATTGGCTGATATTTAATGGTTAGAAATGTTGGAGAGAGAATGGGATGATTTAGAGCTAAAATGGAGCGCGTTAGCAATTTATCGGGTAAAGTGCCAAAAATAGGTTAATACCGCGTTTAAGCCGTTTTAGGCTATTGCATTTCATACCATCCATTAGTATAGGATTTAAGTCAATTATATAGTGATTTAGCATCAATGTGGTGAATTGGGTAAATTTTGCAATGTGTCAAGGAGGAGAGCCTTCCGGTAAAGGCAAGGAAGTCGAACCCGACCAACAGTGATCGGGGCACCTAGGAAGCATTTCATCTGTACAAACGGTGAGTAAACCTATTATTATTGTAAATTATCTAGAGTTTATTTTTAAATGCTCTTTATGTATTTTATGAAATGAATATGAGATTAAAACAAGATTTTTGATGTTTTAGAAATAAATGTGACAAATAAAAATATATTGTGTTGATTATAAAATTGAGTAATTGAAGGCTACCAATTGTCTTGAAAAATATATTTTCTTATGAATGGCTTATGATATATCAGTATATGTGGCTATATTTTATAATTGCATTAGGAATAGAATGTAAGCTGTCTTTTACTATGCAGGCTGGATAAATAAATAAAAACCACGTTACACTGTCGAAATTTTATTAAAATTGGTGGGTTTAGTCACTGCAGTGACGGGTTTCCGTGTACTGCCTATTAGAGGGGCACGGTAAACCCGGTTTCATAGTTACTCCGGTTGTAGAGGCGAGGAAGGTAACTCTCGGGGTAGTGTTAGAGTTCACTTCACATCGAACCCCCACGTGAATGTGTAACTCGACCAACGCCAAGGAACGGCTTGTTTTCAAAACTAGAATGTATTTAACATGTAAATATCTTAACAACCTTGACGGACTCGGTTAGATGCCTCGGCCAAGGTATCCCTGAGGACTAGATTGTGGCTTGAGCCATGTTTTTAATAAAGGTTATAAGCCTTGACAACTGTTTTGGTAAATTACAAATGTTTTATGGTTTAAGAAAGAAATTGAAAACCTTATGAAATGGTTTGTGATTTGTTGTTTAAACTTGCCTCCATTTTACTCGCCTTTAGATATTTATGATAATGTCTATTTACTCATTGGGATTGCAAAATCTCACCCACCTCCTTTCCAAACATTTCAGGCCTATGGTAGCTTGTAGATATCCGATTTTGTCGAGGATTCCAGTTGACCCCTCTAACCCACAGACAGTAGGTTACTATCACCAATACTGGGTGTATTTATGGGCCACTTGTCATTGTAATTATTATTGTACATTATAACTTTGTAAATTGTTGTATGTATGAATTTATTTTATTCTCACGCTACAAAAATTATTTATGTATAGTTGTATGAAAATTGTTTTATAAGAAAATAAAATATATTATCAAATATTTTTATTTAGTTTAATTAGCCAACTTTTCACTCTAAATGAATGATTTAGATTACAAAAATTTAATTTTTATCGGCAGTGGATATTTTTCTACCATACGTTGTATCTTTATCAAGTTTCAAAATTTTCTGGTAAAAATGACCAAAATACCCTTATGTGGCGAAAATTTTATTTTGATTGTTTTCGATCTTAAAATAGTTTATATTTTCTTAAAACTCGATATTTAACAACGATTACTCAAAAAAAAGGTAAGAAACTGATTTGTTAGCCTTGTGGGATTCCGATTGGCATTTCGGATAATGAGTGTCAATCGGGACGTCGCGACGGTTGTCATGGGCCCGATGGAGGTTCCAGGTCGTGATATTTTATCTTGCTAATTCATCTTCAATAAAAATATTATTATTTAATTATTATTTTCTCGTGTGCGAAATATTTTACTCTAGAATATTCCTTTCACCCGCCACCGCTCTTTGACACTTAAATCCACGTCAATTAGCCCTTGGTCTTATCGATACGGTTATGTTAACTACTTTACAGGGGTACGGAGTATCACAGCAAATCTCTTAAGCATCTTGTTGGCTCCATTAGTTTTTGATGATAATAAAACATTCCCATTCATTTGTGTCTAATAATTTTACTTGAGTGTGCAGGACAAGAATTGCATGCCAATGATAAATAAATAATTCCATGGAACATATCAAAGAGGTATATGAATAAAAAGCCATAACAAATCAACAATTCAGAAGCTCCTTAGTTGAATAAAGAAGGATTAGTCAGCTAAAATTCGAATCAGGAGTTGGCGGGCACAAGAGTTTTGAGAAACAGAAAAGACTTAGTCGACCAACAAATTGGTTAGTCGATTAAGAGTCTGCCAAGAATCTGGACTTCAAGATAGAATCAACTTAATCGACTAAGAAGGAAGTTAGTCGACTAAGTGCTCATTGCTAGAAGCAAAGAACAGAAAATAGAAGCAACTTAGTCAACTAAGATATCAGTTAGTCAACTAAGAGTATTTTGCCAAAAAATTTGAATTGTGCACTAGAAGACAAATTAATGGCCAGAACTGTAACAAAACTATTTCCAATGGTCAAAAACTGCCTAATACCTATCAGCGCTGATTTTCCAAGTATTTAAAAGGCTTCCAACAGCTAGAAATGTAATTAAGGCTTCCAAGAACAAAAAAAGAGCTCAAAAACTAGAAAATACTCTCTGCTCATTTACTGTATTCAACTCCTATCTTTGTAATTGTGATCTGCACTTCACTTTGTACCACTTAGATCAACCTTGTGATCATAGGTACACTCTTATCACTTCTCTCCTTGTATTCTTAGAGTGAATGGGTTACTCTAAGGGATTGATTCAAGCTAGGATTGCTTGATTGAGCATAGGTTCTAACTTAACCTTGAAAAGTTAGGTGTTGGATTTTAGTTGATCCCGGTAAAAATTATTGTGAAAGATTTTGGCTAAACCTGATAAAAGCCATTATAAAGCTTGGTGAAAGCTTGTGAATTTCACCTTTTATAGTGGATTGATTTGGAAAATCCTTGGTTGAATAATCAAGATAGTGGATGTAGGTCTTGGACCAAACCACTATAAATTCTGGTGTGATTGTCTGCTTTGTTTTTAGTTTTTCATTCATCTTTAAATTTCTCTTTTATCTTACATTTGTCCCCAATTAGAAGTTAATTCTTGTAAGAGCCAAAAAGTGCTATTCACCCCCCCTCTAGCACATTTACTTGGGACCAACAAGTGGTATTAGAGCAAATTCCCTGTTCTTAAGGTCTAGCACCCTTTGGGAAGATCCAAATGGCTCTTCAAAAATCAGTAATGGCTGAGGGACAATTAACAACAAACCACCTCTGTTTGATGGTTCAAATTAACCATATTTGAGGGTTATGATGTCAATATACATTAGAGCAATTGATTATGAGATGTGGGATATCATAATTGATGGTTATTTTATTCCTTCAATCTTAAATGTTGTAACCAACGAGATGATTCCTAAGCCAAGGTCTAAATGGACCGAAACTGAAACCAAAAGACTCCAAACCAACTTTAAGACGATCAATACACTGCATTGTGCCTTAACTCCCACTGAATTCAATAAAGTATCAAGTTGTACCATAGCTAAACAAGCATGGGATAAACTTAGGATTATTCATGAAGGGACTTCACAAGTTAAAGAGTCTAAGATAGCCCTCTTAACCCACAATTATGAGATGTTCAAGATGGAACCTGGTGAAGATATCACCAGCATGTTAGATAGATTCACAAACAAATTAAGTCAGCTAGGCAAACCAATTCCTGAGCATGAAATCATTAAAAGACTTCTTAAAAGCATACCAAAAAATTAGAAGCCAAAGGTGACTGCCATCTGTGAAGCCAAGGACTTAAATGTTATAACTTTGGATGAAATTTGTGATTCTCTTCTCACTCACGAGCTTGAACTCAAGGAAGAGGAAGAAGAAGACAAGGGGGAAGCTAAGGAAAAGAGGAAAAATATTACCTTAAAAGCAAGCATCCTTGAAGAAGAATTGGACAGATTATCTTTTGACGATGATGAGGAACTAGCTATGGTTGCAAGAAGGTTTAGAAAGCTTATGGGCTAAAGAAACCGAAGATTGGCTAGAAGAGGATATAGAAGATAGCAAAGCTTTTCATGGAAAACAAAAAATAAAAATGAGTCCAATAAGAAGGAAGAGATTATATGCTTTGAATGCAAGAAGCCATAACACTTCAAGTCAGAATGCGCTTTGCTGAAGGAAGAAATGCCAAAGAAAAACAAAAAAATCGAAAAAAGCAATGGTGGCTGCAACCTGGTCAGATAATTATACCTCAAGTTCTGATGATGAAGAAAAAAAGGTGCAAGAAAGAGCTAACTTGTGTCTGATGGCAAGGGATGATGAATCCGAGGTATCTTCATCCCTCTGTGATATTTCAATTGATGAATTACAAGAGAAGTATGAATGTCTTTATGATGAATTTGAGAAACTTGCATCGAAATATAAAACTTTGAAAAGAAAAACTGCATATCTTGAGACTGATTTACAAAAGATAAAACACGACTTCAATTATGTTTTTGAGCAAAGAAATTTTCTAAAAATTGAATTAGAGCATTCAAAAACAGGTTTTGAAACTCTAAAATTAGAATTGGAAAACAAAACAGAAGCCTCGCAAAAGGCAGTTAAAGAAAATGCTGATCTTAAAAGTTTGAAGAAAGAAACATCAAGGAGGAACACATACTTTAAGAAAAATTCTGATAATGCCCCATCTAGATGTTACAATTGTGGAAATTTTGGACATTTATCTTATGATTGCTATAGAGATAGAAGCACATGGAAAACAAGAAAAGTTTGAGTTCCAAAAGGATCCTATATTGCAGCTAACCTCCAAGAACTTGTCAAAGTATGGGTACTTATTAAGAAAAATTGAAAATTTGTTTTGTAGGTTGACCTGAATCTAAAAGACACATGTTCTAGAGCTCAACTAAAGGAAAAGGAACCATGGTTTATGGACAGTGGCTGCTCAAGGCACATGACTGGAAATGAAATGTTGTTTGCTCAGCTAGACAAGAAAAAATGAGGTACCGTTACCTTTAGTGATGATTCAAGAGGAAGAATTTGTGGTATTGGAACCATTGGTAAGAACTCTCAAGCTCAAATTAGTCATGTGTTGCTGGTTAAAGGTTTGAAACATAATTTATTGACTATCAGCCAATTATGTGATAAAGGTTTTAAGGTATGCTTTTGTCATAGCCCAAATTTAGGGCAATGACCGGCACATGGGCCCAATGAGCATAGCCCAGTAAACCCAAGCAAGCCTATTTAAGCAATCCCGATCATTAATCCTAACCATCATTTCTAAAACAACATATTGTAATTCTCAACTAAAAATATTTCAGTAACATTTTATAGTGACCCAATACTCACCATTTTATTATGTCAAAATAATGTCACCCATTTGGCAACTCATAGTGGCATCAGTAATCAAATATACATATTTGACTTATAACATGGATCTTAATGGATTACATTACATATATGCATCCACAAGTAACAGACTCTTAACCGTCAGAGGAGTGATCGTGGGTGAAGGTATAGCTACTAAGATGCCATAGTACCTACCAAGAAGGTGAGCATACATGGACAACTCAATCTAGGTCCCAACTGCCTCCAAATCTGAAAACATGAAGTTTAAAAATGTGAGTATAAAAATCAGTGAGTGAACATAAGAAGGGAACAAGCAATCGATAAGGAAAACTTGGAAATCATGATGCACTTGTTTCAAAAACAATGCAATAGATTTAATTTTTTACTAAAAACCCCTCATTTCAAACTTTGATTAATAATCTCATACTGTTTCAAAAACCCATGATCAATCCATGAAGTTAAACGGGTGAAAAATATGTCAAAATCAAGCAAGGTAGCAAGCAAGACAACAAGTTTCTCACTGCAGCGAGAAACAGTCTCAGTTTGCATATGTTTTGGTTTCTCCAGAATATCTCCTACTACATAAGTCCAATTGACCTGATTTTTGAACCATTAGAAAACTAAGAGGCTGAGATAAAACTTTTATTTTTACTACTTTGCCTATTTCTAACTAGAAGGTGGTCAAAATTGTTTTCAAAGTGGAAGAACTGCACTAGAATTTTGGGATCACCCGAGAGTTTCTCGCTGCAACGAGAATCCATTTTCCCTGTAGCAAAATTCCTCGTTGCAGCGAGAATTCTTTTTCGCTATAGCGAGAAACAAGGCTGGTTTGTGCCCCCACCACCCAAGAGTTTCTCGCTGCAGCAAGAATGCATTCTCGCGAGATTCAGGGCAGATGACAATTAAGGGATTTTCACATGCCACAAAATCCATTCCTACCATATTGCACATCAAACTGAACACATTGACAATAATCAAGTTTCTCATTATTCATTTCAATCACATACTATAATCATAAAATTTTTATCACATATACATATATACACATATATAAACACGTACACCACCCCAATTCATTCATCGTCATGTGCACTCCCTACTCGCACATGGTCGGGTCATCATCGGCTTATGCGCACTCCCTACCCGCACATAGCTGGGTCATCATCAGCTCATGTGCACTCCCACATCGCACATAGTTGGGTCATCATCAGCTCTTGTGCACTCTCACATCGCACATAACTGGGTCATCATTATCACACAACATTATTCATCAATGCACAACATATACTCATATATATACATACCAACATAATATATGAGAACATGGATTCATCTTTTTACACATTTCACATTTTCACAACATCAAAACATTTTATCAAGGGCTTGTTCCCATGCATAATTTAATGAAAAACCAAGTAAAATCATTTAAATGCTTCATCCCAACACATATGTATTTCTCAAAAACACTTTGATGCAAGTTCACTCACTGATATTTGTTGAATCTTTAATTGACTCTAACTTCGATTATTGCTTCAAACGGACATGTGAGGCCTCGTTGGAACCTATCACACACAATATAACCATAAAAAATATAACAGCCCACAATTCTAATTATTAGCCATCTCTAACCACCTAAAATCAACCTTAACTCATCTCTCATCTTGGTGGACTTATAATTGAACTACTTTTCAAGAGTTTTCAAGCTACTATGGCAGGTATCTCTTTCTCTTTCTAAAATTTTCAGCTAGTGAGTGAAAGTTCTGAACAAAGACTTTTGAGGGTTTTAAGGTGGGAAAGTGAAAGAGCACCAAAGGTTTTATGAAAAAGTGCACCAAAGCATGTAAATTAAAGTTAATTTGAGAAAGCTATGGAAGCTTTATGGGAGGCTCCCATGGAGATGAAGAAACATGAGATGGGAGGGGAAGAAGAAATGGCTGGAAGCTGCTGGAAATGGTTGGAGCTTTAGATATTTATATCTAAAGTTTATCCAATTTTTCATGTAATTTACCAAAATGCCCTACATAAGGTGACTTTGTCTTCTTCTTTCCCTCGGTTCAACTTTTTACTCTTTGGACACTAAGACAAAGTCCATAATGGTTTAGAAGTACTCAAGTTCGCGAAAACTTAAAAATTTAGACCTGAGATGTAAAATGATCATTTTGCCTTACCTTGGAAATCATCATTATTTCTATTTCCTTCGTCATTTTATCCTTATTTTCATCATTCATTTGTGCCTTAGGCCTATTTAAGCCTTAATAATGTTTGAAAGCATACTTTTAGGGGCTCACTAAAGAAAATGACAAAATTACCCTTAGTTTGTTTTATCACGTCTACTTCTAGTTACGTGTTTGTAGAGGTCGAGGTTTCACAAGTTCACTTCTAAATTACCCCTTTTTACTCGGTAATCAACCTTAAATTAGCATCCAGTAAGCATTATTAGCTACCACCTCAAAGTACGAGGTACTACAGCTTTGACTCAAATAAATGTGAAGTGATAGATATAAGTACTAACAAAGTTTCATTTATAGGAAAAAGAATTAAAAATATGTATGTTATATTTCTTGAAGATCTTGAGGTGAATTGTGAAACATGTCTTATAGCAAATGTTGAAAATGATGGCCGGTTATGGCATAGGAGACTTGGACATGTGAGCATGCATACCATCTCAAAATTGATAAGAAAGAATTTAGTTATAGGATTACCTGAACTTAAATTTGAATATGATCAAATTTGTGATGCATGCAACTAGGAAAACAAGTTAGAATATCTTTCAAAAGTAAGAAAAATGTGTCAACCTTTAGACCATTAGAATTGCTGCACATTGATCTATTTGGGCCAATTAGTACAACTAGTCTAAGAGGAAAATCATATGGATTTGTGATAGTTGATGACTACTCTAGGTATACTTGGGTCTACTTTCTTGCTCATAAGAATGATGCACTACTAGCATTTATAAATCATTGTAGGAAACTTGAAAATGAAAAAGGACTTGCCGTAGTTAGTATTAGGAGTGGTCATAGTGGTGAGTTTGAAGGAGATGAGTTTAAAAACTATTACAATGAAAAGGGGTTAGATCATAATTTTTCTGCACCTAGAACACCTCAGCAAAGTGGAGTTGTAGAAAGAAAAAATCGAACCTTAAAAGAAATGGCTAGGACTATGCTGTATGAGAATAATTACCAAAATATTTTTAGATAGAAGCTGCCAACACAGCAGCAAATATCCTTAATTGAGTCTCAATTAGAGCCATGATATCAAAGACTCCTTATAAACTTTACAAGGGTAGGGAACCAAATATCTCTCATCTTAGGAGTTTTGGCTATAAATGTTTTGTATTTAACAATGGAAAATATCCTCTAGGAAAGTTTGATGCAAAAAGTGATGAGGTAATATTTTTAGGATAGGCATTAAACTCAAAGGCCTATAGAGTTTTTAACAAAAGGACTTTAACTATTGAAGAATCGATCCATTTAGTTTTTGATCAATCTAATGCCTTACAAAAGGAAATTCCTATTGATGAAGATGATACGGATAATCTCGATAGACAAATGGAAGAAATGAATTTAGATGACAAGAAAAATAGTGAAGAAAAGTCCTTAGGAAGAGAAATAGAAGCTCCACCTTTTGAAACATTGCAAAGAACCAAAAATCAGCATAATGACCTTCCTAAAAGCTAGAGATATGTAAAAGACCATCCACAAGAGCTGATCATAGGAGACATTACTCAAAGTGTCAAAACTAGGAGAGGAGTTAGAGAGACATGTGAGTTTTCAACTTTCATATCTCAAATTGAGCCTAAGAGCTTTGAACAAGCGAAAAAAGAGGAAAGTTGGGTAATGGCCATGCAAAAGGAACTTGATCAATTCAAAAGAAACCGTGTGTGGTCATTAGTCTCTAGGCCTTTAAATCACCCTATTGTTGGGACAAAATGGGTGTTTAGAAATAAGGTAGATGAGCAAGGAAATGTCATTAGGAACAAAGCTAGGTTAGTGGCTCAAGGATATAACCAAGAGGAAGGAATTGACTATGATGAAACCTTTGCACTAGTTGCTAGAATAGAAGCTATAAGGTTGTTGCTTGCATTTGCTTGTTTTATGAACTTTAAATTATTCTAAATGGATGTAAAAAGTGCCTTTCTAAATGTTTCATCCAAGAGGAAGTTTATGTTGAACAACCTCATAGATTTGAAGACTTTGAAAAACCATATCATGTTTTCAAACTTTATACAGCCTTGTATGGATTGAAACAAGCTCCTAGAGCTCGGTATGAAAGGCTTTCAAAATTCCTAATTGAAAAAGGTTATGTTAGAGGAAGTATCGATACAACTTTGTTTATTAAAAGATACTTAAATGATTTAATTGTTGTTCAAATCTATGTGGATGATATTGTTTTTGGTGCAACTAATGAGGCTTTATACAAGTATTTTGCTGAAGAAATGCAAGGTGAGTTTGAGATGAGCATGATGGGAGAGTTGAAATTCTTTCTTGGGCTCTAAATCAAACAAAGTAAAGAAGGAATTTTCATCAGCCAAGAAAGATACATTCAAGACATTATCAAAAGGTTTGATATGCTGAAGTTGAAATCAATTTGCACACCAATGAGTCCATCCACAAGACTTGATGTAAATGAAAAAGAAAATGATGTTAATCAAAAGCTCTATAGAGGTATGATTGGATCACTGCTCTATTTAACTACCAGTAGGCCTGATATCCAATTCAATGTATGTCTATGTGCTCGTTTTCAATCTCAACCCAAGGAATCACACCTGACTAGTGTTAAAAGAATTTTTAGATACCTTTTAGACACACAAACTTTAGGCATATGGTATCCTAGGGAATCATCCTTTAGTCTAGTTGGATATTCAGATGCAGATTTTGCTGGCAGCAAAACAGATAGAAAGAGCACTAACGAAACCTGCCAGTTTCTAAATAGTATGCTTGTGTCATGGTCAAGAAAAAAGCAGAATTCAGTTACTCTCTCTACAGCTAAAGCCAAATATGTATCTCTAGGTAGCTGTTGTGCTCAAATTTTATGTATTAAACAACAACTAAAGGACTATGAAATATCAATGCATAACATTCCAATATATTGTGATAATACAAATGCAATCAATATTTCAAAATATCCTATTCAACATTCTAGGACTAAACATATCGAGATTAGGCATCACTTTGTTAGAGATCATGTAGTGAAAGGTGATATTAAGATTGAGTTTGTTAATACTCTTCACCAGTTAGCTGACATATTCACGAAGCCTCTAAATGAGGAAAGATTTTGTGAGATTAGGAGAAATTTAGGAATGGTTAGCGTGTAAGAGCTTTAAGAAAAATTCTGAAATTTTCTCAAAGGACAGTAGGCACTTAGTTGACTAAGAGTGCACTTAATCAACTAAGAGCATTCTGTCTTTTTAAATAATAAGACTCAGTCAGTCAAAGGAAAGAGGAATAAAATAATGAAAAGAAACTATCTACCAGGTAATAAAACAGAGAAGAAAAACCACCTTGGCAAAAACTAAGTTTAGAGGGAATTTTTCAAATTTTGAATAGGAAAAAAACTAACAACATTTAAGGGGGAGACAGATGGTTTTTGAGAAAATTAAACTACCTTTAACTCATTTGCTCTACATTTTCTCTCTTCTAAAACTGACCCACCTAAAACTAAAACCATTCCCTTTCAAACTCTTGAAACCCTGAGTTAGAAATTTCTCAAACCAAATGGCGAAATCATCACAGTCCAAAGAGATTGTGGAGAAGAAAAAGGGTAAACGTCCATTGAAAGAGAGTCTACAAGCAGAAGTACAGAAGAAGAAGAAGATGATAGTGTCCACTGCTGAGATTGGAAAAACTGGAAAATCACAAACAGAGAAGGAATGCAAAGCCTAGAAAAAGAAAGAGAAAGAAAAATCCTTCAAGAAAGGTAAGACTTCATCCTCAAAATTTAAAAATAAATTTCAAGAGGATAGGTTCAAAAAGATTGAAAATGCCCCTATTACTTGTCATAAATCTATTGATTGAAGTAGTTTTGATGAGTCACGTGAATTTCAAATAGTTCTGTCAGATTATTTTGAAGAAATAAAAATAAAGGATTTTAGCACTTTTAAGAATCGATCCTATAGTGCTAGTTTGGAGAAAGAATTTTATGCCAGCATAGCCATAGATAAGGATGAACTTGAGGATTCTGATGATTATATTGATGATGGTCTGAATGTCTATTTAAATGGAAAGGAATTTGTTGTGACTGCTGCTGATTTAGGAAATTTGCTTAAAATTGAAAGTGAAGATGGTGACTGTGAGATGCTTGAATGTGAGACCTCGACCTCTATAGGCCAGTAACTAGGTGTAAACGCGATAACACAAGATAGGGGTAATTTTATCATTTCTCATGATGAGCCCCTAGAAATAGGCTTTCAGACATTATTAAGGTCTAAGTAGGCCTAAGGAATAAATGAATGAGGGTAAAATAAATGAAGAAGATATAAATACTGATAATTTTCACTATAGGGGTAAATGGTCATTTTACACCTCGAGCCTAAATTTTTAAGTTTTCGTGAACTCGAGTACTTTTAGACTATTATGGACTTCATCTTAATGTTAAAGGAGTAAAAAGAGTACATAAAGGAAAGAAGGAAGACAAATGGCCCTCTTAAGGGCATTATTGTAAATTGTATGAAAATTGGATAAACTTTAACTATAAATATCTAATCTCCAGCAGCTTTTCTTCAATTTTCCAATAGCTTCTCTTCTTCTTCTTCCTCCTATCCTCCTCTCCATTCCATGTTTCTTTGCACCTTTCATGGAAGTATCCTTTGAAACCTTTAAAACTTCCCTAAATTAGCTTTATTTCTCATGTTTTTCTACACCCTTTCATAGGGTTTTTCATGCTCTTCCACTTTTACACCTCAACAGCCTTCAAAAGTCTTTCTTAAGTTCATTCACTCACTAGTTGGACGTGTCGAGAGAAAGGGAGTGATTTCCCTTATTAGCTTGGAAGAATTTTGAAAATAAATTCAATTACAAATCCACCAAAGTGAATGAACTTGCATTTAAAATATTTGGGGAAATGTATTGGTATTTGGATGAAGCATGCGAATGATTTTTATTTGATTTTTCCTTAAAGATTATGTGACACCTTGTCAACCTTGATTAAAAGACGGTATTGTACAGAGTAGTACAACTAAGTTAAATCGAGCCTTGAACTAGTTCAAATAGAAATTCTAAGAGGAAATTGAAAATTTTGAAACCCATAAAATGGCTTAAAATAGTGATTCGGAGTTCAAAGTCCAATTTGGAGTCCATTAGGAAAATTGACCGATTAAGGATAAAACGGTTATTTTACCATTTGATTATAAAATGGAGATTTTTAACCAAGATTTGATCACATTTGACCAAGAATAATTATATGAAATATAATTATGATTATTGGAGTATAAAATGATGTTTAGCAGTGAAAAATTATGATTCTCGGTATTTTTGGAGCACAAGGGTAAAATGGTAATTTTGCCACTAGAGGACTAAACGAGAATTTTTATAAAACGATTTTTGCCCCATTTGGTTAATATTGATCAATATTAGTGTTATTTGAGGTTGAAAAGTAGAAATAATATGATTTCGGTACATTTCAGAGTATAAGGGTAAAATCGTAATTTTTTTGCCTCGGGGGCAAATCGGTAAATTTTTCACCCCAGCACTTGTCAAGACCAAGGGATTTTAATTGTGGTAGGATTGGATAAATACCAGAATATTTGTGGTGAAAAATTAAGAAGAAAGTCAAAAAGTTAAAAAAATTAGGCCAATAAGCATGTGACACGTGGCATGCTTGATTATTTTATTATTTTCTATAGAAATCAGCCCATTAAATCCCCAATTCTCTCACAATTTTTGGCCTAGGCAATCAGCAACAAGAACAAAGGAAGAACAAAGGGAAAAACAAGAAAACCTAGGTGAAAATTCAAAGAAAAAGTGAAGAAATCAAGGAAACAAGCTAGGTAAGTTAGAATTTCTTTAATTCTCCTTGATACCTAGCTTACCCATGCTTTTGTTCTTGATTTCCATGGTTGAATATTGAGTTATCATGATGAATTCAATTCTGAAAAATAGGTATGGAAGAGGAATTGTTGTTGAAATAATTTAATTTTAGACTATGTTAGTGTTTAGGGATAGTTAAGCATGGTTATGAACAAAAACACAAAAGAAATATTCAATTTCTCTAGGGTTCCTTGTTGGTCGAACCATGAAGGTTGAATATCAATGGGGGATTGTTTTTATTTCAAGGAAAATGGCTTGGAAAATGATGAATTAAGGTGAGACGGTTATGTAGAAAAAATTTTGGTGCTAGTGCACCAAATGACCGAATTTTTCTATAAGGAACAATGAGGGTTCTAATGCTGAATTTGGCTTTATTTAAATGGTATGTGGTAAATTAAGGTATTATAGGAGAAATGGATTAATTTGGAGGTGATTTGGACACAATCGCCAATTAATCGGTGATCGGTCGAATTTAATCGATACCACGATTAAGCGGTAATCGGACGTATTTTTGCATTTACATATCAAGCATTAGTAATTTAAATTAGTTTATATCAATTTAGGGACAATATCGTAAATTCCTCGACTTTGTTATTTGTCAAGGTAGTGAGACATCCGGAAAAGGCAAAGGCATTGCGCTTGAGGACTATTAGTCCGAGTGCACCCGAAATCTGGATTTTCGATATCGGTGAGTGGACTTGCATTTCAAACTTGTTTTGGGGAATATGAAAGATTCTATCCAACTTGTCTTAGAAAATGTACCTTGGGAACAAGCTTTTGTTAAAGGGTTTGATGTTGTGATATGTGATTGCTATGGATTCATGCATTATTGCAATATGATGATATATATATATGTGTGTGTTGTGCATGATGAATGATATTGTGTATAATGACTGTAACCGTGTGTGTGCACGATGTGGGGGGATGCACATGCCGGTGATGATGGTGGCGTGAGAGATGGATGGTGATAGTGCTCGTGTGCACGATGTGGGGGGATGTACACGATGGCACTGATTGTGCACGATGTGGGGGGATGTACATGAGCCGGGTGTGATTATGATGATATTGATGTTTGTCTATCAAATTATGCATATCTAGACTTATGAAATGGAAGCTCATGAATGTGATATATGGTTAACATATATGTGAAATTTGATACATTGCACTTTGGGAATTCTCATGAGTTTTATGTTGATTTTGTTGGTTTAGTAGGATGGCTCTTTTGTTGAGTGAACGGAAACTTTTCTCTTATTGCTCTGTTTCGCTGCAGCGAAATTCATTCTCACTACAACGAGAAACTCTCGGGTTTGAGGGCCTTCACCAGAACTGGTTCTCGCTACAACGAGAAACTTTCTGTCCATTTTGCTAACTTGTGGGTTTTTGCCATATTTCCCATTTCTTTGGTACCATAGTTGAGCATGGATTTTTGTAAAGTGATTTACTCATGTGGGGTTTACATGAGGGGTTTAAAGGAGCTAAACAATTGCATGGTTTTGAGAAAATGAATGCATCATGATTTCGATAAACATTCCTTATGGTATGCTTGTTCCCTTCTTGTTCACTCACTGAGTATTGTACTCACGTTTTATAAAAATTCATGTTTTTAGATCAAATACTGTTGGACCCTGGATCGAGGAGTCCACGTAGTGCATCTCTTGGGTATGTGTCTGGCATTCGATAGTAATCCCTTTTATTGTAAATGTCTCCGCTAAAAGTCATGGGTCCTTTTGTATTGTGAATACAATCTAACAATGTGAATATGTGTATGCAATGTAAATTGCTAAATACATGACTGGTATAGTGCATGTATATTATTATCGATAATGCCATTGTGTTTTGGCTATATTCACACCCGGGAAAAGGTGTGTGTGTGTGCATGATATAATAAATTTGTTAAACAAAGGTAAATGGATAGGCTTGCTTGGGCTTAGTGAGCTATATTCATTGAGCTCATGCGCCGGTCATGGCTCGGGAAATTGGGTCATGACAGATTATGCATGGGAACAAGCCTTTATTAAAACGTTTTATGTGGTGAGTGTGAAATATGATGAATCCTTGTGCTCCTATAAGATGCTGATATATATATATATATATATATATATATGTTGTGTATCGATAGTTAATATTGTGTAATAAATATAACCGTGCATGTGCGCGATGTGGGGGATGCACATGTCGGTGATGACAGGTGCGGGAGTGTGGATGATGATATTGCCTGTGCGCGATGTGGGGGATGCGTATAGTGGTATTAGCTGTGCACGATGTGGGGAATTCACACGATGACTCTAGCTATGTGCGCGATGTGGGGGTTGCACATGAGTTGGGTGAGGCGGTGGTGATATTGGTGTTTATATATGTATGTATATATATATATATATATTTATGCAATAGAAAGTTCATGAATATGGTATATGGTTGTAATGTATGTGAAATCTTGCATGTTGAACCTTGGAAATTGCTAAGTATTTTCAAGTTGATTTTGTCATTGCAGTAGAATGGCCTTTTCTTGATATAATGAGAACTTTCTTCTTGGTGTTCTGTTTCTCGCTGCAGTGAGAAACTCTTGGCTTAGGAGGTTGGCTGCAGTCTTGTAACTTGCTACAGCGAGAATACATTCTCGCTACAGCGAGAACTGCAACGAGATGTCTACAGGTGGTTTCGCTGCAGCGAGAAACCTTTTGTCGTGCTTGCTACCTTGTTTGGTTTCTTCCATATTTTTCACTTTTTTAACATCATAGTTGATCGTGGACTTCCAATATCAAGGAATTAATTAATTAAGTTTGAAATGAGAGGTTTTAGTGAGAAACCCTCGTCTAGCTTATGATTTGAGCCCAAATTTGAAATAATGCCACTATGAGTTGGCAATGCTTAACATTATTTTGAATTGGAATTATGAAATGTGACTTTAGGAACTTTTGATGGAATGATGAACAGGTCATATAAATAGGCTTGCTTTGGCTTAGTGGGCTATGCCCATTGGCCCATGCGTCGGTCATGGCCTGAAACTGGGCTGTGACACTGAAAACTATGATCCCACTTCTTTGTGGGAGATAATTACAGGGAAGAAAGAAAAATATTCATCAAAGAGCAATGCTAGTCTGATTAAAAGTCCACAAATTAGAATTTTGCATTACTTTATTACTGTGAATATTCATGGAAGAGGTGGCAGTTTTAGCTACATTAGTCTTCAAGACTTATGGCTAATGGAGCATGCCTTCAATGGTGCTCCACTTAATCTAAGCAGATTTATGATTAAGAGAATGAGAGGAGTCTGGCGATTAGAAAAAATAAATCTGCCTTATGGAAATATCATTACATCATTGGTACAGAAAAAAGGAATTTGGAGATCTAGATATGAATTGGATAAAGTGAAAAGCGGGACCAAGCTATTTACCTTGGGATTCTGCCTAAAATGGGGTATAAGATTGATGGAGAGAAATATGATAAAACCCCCAAGGTCACTCTTGGAAAAGAGTCTTCTCTCCTTGTTCAACCAGAAATAGCTCCCTCATAGTTCTCTAATGAAATACTTTTCAACCTACTCATGAGGATTGATGAAAAGCTAACTGACCAAGGAGTAAGAATGCATAAGACTGAAAAGAAATTGGCAGAGCTCGAAAATGTATTGAAGGAAAAAGGAAAAATTCCTTCTGAATCTTCAGCTACAGACACCTCTGCCACTCTAAGTCCTGCACCAGCAGGTCAGGATGTTGAAGGTTCTGCTTTCCAGGCCGAGGGTCATGAACCTAAAGTAAATCAACCAAGGAAATCCCCCTCACTTGAGCCACAAAAAGGAGCTGAATCAGAACAAGGTACTGAGGTGCTTGGATCACTTGGTGACATTCCTCTATCCCATCATGAACCTCAACAAGAACAGCCTTCTCCTCCCAATTCAGAGGAAGTCTCAATAATGGATGTCTTCCACCAAATGGTTAGAGAAGAACAAGTTGAAAAGGAAGCAACTAAAGGGAAAGCACAAAAGTCAATATCTTCAAAAGAATCCCCTGAACCAGCTACAATTACAGAGGAACAATCTGGGAAAGGAAAAGAAAAAGTTGTTGCTGCTCCACAAGCCAAGTCTAAACCATTTGGTAAAGGCATGAAGACAATGGCAACCAAGACTAAATTCCTCAAGAGATGAAAATTCTCCAAAACAGCTGAAAAAGTTAGACCATCAGCCATCTCTTCTCCTCAAGACCCCTTTGAAATTCCTAAAAAATCATCACTAAACCCTCATCACAAAAATCACCTCCAGAACCATCTCTTGAACCCCTTAATGTTTTCTATTGCACTGATGAGTCTACCCCTTCACCCTCTTCAGAAGAATGATTGAGCGTCCTTGGGATTTGATGATGACAAAAAGGGGGAGAATTATGGTAGAAAGTTTAGGGAAGAATTAGGGGCAGTTTAATAACTAAACAATGATTACTTTTTTTGTTTTTTTTATGTTGTTAGCTAAACATCTGAAATTAACTTTGTGGTTTATGTTATTGTGTTGAAAATGGGATGCTTTTAAGCTGCTTATATTATTTGTTTGCTGATGGTTTGAGATTTTATACTGATATTGGGCTATTATGATGATAACCAATTTCTGCCAATGATATTGTAAATGGAATGTGAGTGGATTGTGTTTGTGAATTTATATGGATGTTAATTATACTATATTTGTTGGATGATAAATGGCATAGATAAAACCCGGTAACAATGTGCTGTTGACAGACATAGTTGAAATATCGGTAATACTCTGTCAACCAATCACCTATTATTGATTACTCTATACGTTTGCATAAATATATTCTAAATGTATAATGTCATTGTCTGTATGACATGAATAAAAATTTGCTGAAATGAATAAGTAGAATAAGCACACACTAATGGGGGAGCACTCACTTAGGGCGAGAAATCCTCATTTTTGTGTAGTATTAAAAAGATTAAATGGACCTTATACGGTTAATCAAGGAATGTTTTGTCATCATAAAAAAGGGGGAGATTGTTGGCTCCATTAGTTTTTGATGATAATAAAACATTCCCATTCATTTGTGTCTAATAATTCTACTTGAGTGTGTAGGATAAGAATTGCATGCCAATGATAAATAAATAATTCCATGGAACATATCAAAGAGCTATATGAATAAGAAGCCACAACTAATCAACAATTCAGAAGCTCCTTAGTTGAATAATGAAGGATTAGTCAGCTAAAATTCGAATCAGAAGTTAGCGGGCACAAGAGTATTGAGAAA
Source organism: Theobroma cacao (assembly GCF_053813885.1). Taxonomy (NCBI): domain Eukaryota; kingdom Viridiplantae; phylum Streptophyta; class Magnoliopsida; order Malvales; family Malvaceae; genus Theobroma; species Theobroma cacao. The sequence continues at coordinate 38,055,772 of NC_142640.1, forward strand.
CAGAAAAGACTTAGTCGACCAAGAAATCGGTTAGTCGACTAAGAGTCTACTACCAGAAATCTGGACTTCAAGACAGAATCAACTTAATCAACTAAGAAGGAAGTTAGTCGACTAAGTGCTCACTACCAAAAGCAGAGAACAGAAGACATAAACAATTTAGTCGACTAAGATATCAGTTAGTCAACTAAGAGCATTCTACTAGAAAATTTGAATTGTGTACTAGAAGACAAATTAACGGTCAGAACTGCAACAAAACTGTTTTCAATTGTCAAAAACCACCTAACACCTATCAAAGCTGATTTCCAATTATTTAAGAGGCTTCCAATGGCTAGAAATGTAATTAAGGCTGCCAAGAACAAAAAAAAAGAGCTCAAAACCAGAAAATACTCTCTGCTCATTTACTGCACTCAACTTCAATCTTTGTAATTGTGATATGCACTTCACTTTGTACCACTTAGATCAACCTTGTGATCATAGGTACACTCTTATCACTTCTCTCCTTGTATTCTTTGAGTGAGTAGGTCACTTTAAGGGATTGATTCAAGCTAGGATTGCTTGATTGAGCATAGGTTCTAAATTACCTTTGAAAAGTTAGGTGTTGGGTTTTAGTTGATCCTAATAAAAACTATTGTGAAAGGTTTTGGCTAAGCCTGGTAAAAGCCATTGTAAAGCTTGGTAAAAGCTTGTGAATTTCACCTTTTATAGTGGATTGCTTTGGAAAATCTTTGGTTGAATAATCAAGGTAGTGGATGTAGGTCTTGGATCAAACCACTATAAATTCTGGTGTGATTGTCTGCTCTGTTTTTAGTTTTTCATTCATCTTTAAATCTGTCTTTTATCTTGAATTTTTCCCCAATTAGAAGTTCATTCTTGTAAGAGCCAAAAAGTGTTATTCACCCCCCCTCTAGCACATTTACTTGGGACCAACACATCTTTGTTATAAACTCCTCATCTTTCATTTTGAACAACTCATAATCAAATATTAGCATACTAATCTTTAAATCTTTTACTTGACTAGTACCCTCGTAACAATTTTTTAAAGTATCCCAAATTTCTTTTGCTATAAAGCACATAGCTACCCTATTAAATTCATCTTCACTAAAAGCACACAAAATAGCTGTTATAGCTTTGTGATTCAACCGTATCAACTTTTTGTCCTTATCATCCCATTTAGCTCTTGTTTAAAATGTTTAACACTATCAACAATTTTAGCATGAATATGAGGTCCATTAACAATAATATCCCAAAGATTTAAATCAATAGATTGTATGAAGTTTTCAAACCTTAGTCTCCAGAATGAGTAATTCTCCACTTTGAACAAAGAAGGTTGCATCATAGATTGTCCTTCACCAATTAAGTTTGAGGATGCCATGGCTGTTACTTTAAACTCTTTGTTCAAGATCTCTCAAAAGTGGTTAAACCTATAAAGACTTGAGAATCTACTTTGATACCAATTGTTAGAAAGGTAAGCTTAAAGTAAAACAACCAAGAGGGATCTGAATTGGTTATTAAATAAAAATTTCCCCTTTTCGAAAGTCTTTAAAGATAAAGCTAAAATATGAAAGAATAAAATAGCAAAATAGAGTATAAACTAAATAAGTAAAGAATAGAAAAATAAAAAGTACTTAGTAAGATTTTTAAAGAGGTTCAACCTTTCAATGCCTACATCTTCTCCCTTGATAACATAACGAGTTTGAATCCACCATTAGCGTGTCCTTCAATAAGGTCAGGCGTAACCTTTACAACATGCCTTTTACAGAATCAAGTGTAACCTTTATCAAGACACTACCTTTTCTAAGGTTAAGCACAACCTTTACACAAGATAAAGCCTTTTAAAGGATCATGCAAAATTTTGCTACCTTTTGTTTGGAGGTATAACCAATATTGTGAGACTTTGACCTTTATAAACTCACAGTTAGTAATATACGCGATATCCCTGATCAGGGGTAATTTCGACATTTTCCTAGTGAGCCCATAAAAGTAAGATTTTAAATAATATTATGGCCTAAGTAGGCCTAAGGCATAAATGAATTATGAAAATATGGGTAAAATGACAAGGAAACAAAAAAATTTTGATGATTTTAATAATAGGGGTAAAATGGTCATTTTTCACCTTCGGTTAGAATTTTTAAGTTTTCATGAACCCAAGCATTTCTAGACCATTATGGACCTTGTCCTAGTGTCAAAAGAGTAAAAAGATTGCATAAAAGATTAGAGGAGAATAAGCTAATTTGTGGAAGGGCATTTTCATAATTTAAGTGAAGTGGATAAGCATGGGCTATAAATATCTTGGTTTTCCAGCAACTTTTTCTCCTTCTTCTTCTTCCATCTCATGTTGCTTCCATCCTCCATGGAAGCTTGATATGAAACTTTCATAATTTTCTCTCTCTAGCTCTAATTTTCATACCTTTGTGCCCTTTTGACTAGAACTTTTGTGCTCTTTCACTTTCACACTTTAAAACCCTTGAAAAATCCCACTTCCATACTTTCTCTCACTAGTTAGGTGTTTAGAAAGAGAAAGAGAAGGAAAGCCCCTATAATAGCTTGGAAAACTATTGGAAAGAATTTCAAAATTTCAAGGCTATCAAGGTTCCAACGAAGCTCTATCGCCCCATTTGGACCATTAGGGAAGTTAGAGTCGATTAAAGGCCCAACAACATACCGGTGAGTGGACTTGCATTTTAAAATTTGTTTTGGGAATGTGAATGCAATTGTACAAACATTTGAAAGATTTTATCTAGTTTTCCTTTGAAAATGTACCTTGGGAACAAGCCTTTGGTGAAGTGATTTTATATTATGAAAATGTGCTATACAATGGTTTATGTGTTATCACAATATGATAATATGCATGATATGCATTGGGTGCTTCTTTGTTTGTTGATGTGGACCCGACTATGTGTGACTAAGAGTGTACATAAGCCGATGATGACCCGGCTATGTGCGAGTGGGAGTGCACATAAACCGATGAAAACCCAGCCATGTGCTAGTGGGGAGTGCACTTGAGCTGATGACGATGGGAGAGTGTGCTTGATGATGAATATATATATATAAATATATATATATATATATACATGTATAGATATGTGTGTTATAGAAAGTTCATGAATATGTAAATGGTTGAAATGCATGTGAAATTTGACATGTTAAATTTTTGGAAATTATATGAGTTTTATATTGTGTTGGTCATGTGAACAGGGTGACCTTTGCTTGAGGGAATGGGGAATTTTTGCTAGTGCCCTGTCTCTCGCTGCAGCGAGAAAATCTCGAGTTTGGAAGGGTGGTGCTGGTTGAAATCTCACTGCAGCGAGAATGTTACTGTTGCTTCTCGCTGCAGCGAGATTTAATTTAGCTGCAACGAGAAACTTTCTGTTTTGTGATCAAAATTTCGCTGCAGTGAGATTAAATCTCGCTGCAGCAAAAAACTTTTTATTTTGCTCATCATTTGGTTCTGTTGCTACCCTATTTTCCATTTCTTTGGTACCATAGTTGAGCATGGACTTCCAATATTAAGGAATAAATGAATTAAGTTTAAAATGAGGAGGTTTGGTGAGAAACCCTCTGTTAGTTAAGAAACCCTCGGTTAGTTGATAATTTAAATCAAGTGTCACTACAGCAAAAATTCATTCTCGTTGCAGTGAGAATGCCTTTTCGCTGCAGCGAGGACTCGTGTTTATTTGACTTGATTCGCATGAATGCTATTAAAGTTTTCACTCTTCAAATTCTTTGTTGAGCATGGACCCTTTTCATAAAGTGATTTACTCATGTGGGGTTTACATGAGGGGTTTTAATAAAAACTAAAACAAATTGCATTATTTTGAAAAAAATGAATGCATCATGATTTCGTTAAACATTCCTTAATGTTTGCTTGTTCCTTTTCTTGTTCACTCACTGGGTTTATACTCACCATTTTCAACTTCATGTTTCCAGATCACGAGGCAGTTGGTAACAAGGTCGAAGTGTCTTCATATATTCGACCCTTGGTAGGTGTCTCGGCATTCAGTAGCTGTACATTCATCCGAGTCTTTCCGCTGGAAGTCGAGTACTCTTTTGTTGTGTATAGACAAACCGATGTAAATTATTAAATTATGTTTAGATAATATATGTACTCTTTGATTGGTATGCCACTATGAGATGGCAATGTTTAGTATTATTTTGATTCAAAGTTATAAAATGTGACTTAGCAACTTTTAATGGAATGGTGAAAAGGTTATATTAACAAGCTTACTTAGGCTTAGTGGACTACGTCCATTGGGCTCATGCACTTGTCATGGCTCAAAATTTGGGTCGTGACAAATATAATAGCAGATTTTAGTGAATCTCTAACTCAAACCGCTGAAAAGATTGATAAAAAAGTCTAGGATCAGAAAAGTGAGACCTTTCACAAAAACATGGATGATCACAGAAGGTTTAAGCTCAAGAAGGATTAACTAAAGAATAAAAATGTGATCTTTAGGCTCTTTTCTTACTCAAAGGTGGGAACTTTGTACTCACAACTTTTTTCTCTTATATTTTTGCTCTTTTTTCCTTCAAAGATGATTCAAATTCTTTAAAATTCATCTTTTTTTCTTTCTTTAACATTCTCAAGGTGGATATTTATAGACTTTGTGATTTTCTACCTGTTGGAGTGAAATTTGAATAATTTCTTATACATTCTAGTTAGCTTGCAAAATTCTATCACATCTGTAGAATCGATTCATTGTTGTTGAGTTGTCGGTTCTTTGCAAAGTCCATAGTTTTTTGTCTTTAGAGAATCGATTCTTCTATTTTAAGGTGTCGATTCTTTTACAACTAGGTTTAAAAGTGACACCTTTGCAATCTTGGAGAATCGATTCTTTTGAATCAAGGTGTGGGTTCTTCACTGTGGTCTAGCACCAAAATTTGAATTTAAGCTTGATTTTTACCACTCCAATTTTATCCGGTTGTGCCATGTCTTTCTTGGTCACCAAGTTTCTAAATTGTACTTTTGGTACTTTGAGAACTGATATCTTCTCCATGTGGAATCAATTCTTTCTTCTTTGCTTTTCTCCTTCTACATTTTATCTTTCTAAGATCGATTCTTTTGTCTCTAAGGTGTCAATTCTTCACAAATCCTGAAGCTTTTGTCTTTCAATAACCAATTTCTTCTTTTCTCAAAATCAATTTTTCATTGTTGATCTCTATTTAAGAACTTACTTCTTCTTCTCCAAAATTGATTTTTCCTGTAATCAAAGAAATGAATTTTGCTTTCTTTTCATTTAAGAATCAAGTCATATCTTTTGATAACTTGATTCTTAGGTTGGCACTTTGAATTTTGAAAATAAAAGATCTTTGAGAAAATTAAAAGATATTCCTTTATGTTAAAGAGCATGATCATATTACAAACATATTCAAACAATCAAAGCATTTCAATATATCTTTCTCTTAAGTTCAGCTTTAACACTCCTTTGAGGATTTTCTTCATATTCAAAAATAATTTTCATTCATTTTCAAAGCCCAGTAAATTCAATCAATTTTGTCATGTTAAAACAAGAATAAAACTAAAATGATTTGCAACATTTGGTGGAAGAAGGAATCTAAATGGGCAAATTTTTAAGTCTATTTTTGCTAACTAGAGTCTATCTTGCAATAGATGTTCTTCATCTATCGATAGATACAAACCCAGAAAAGACTTTTAAGGACTTAAACGATATCTATTGTTCATCATCTATCGATAGATCAGGCCTATCTATCAATAAATGGGATACATTTATCAACAAATAGCAACTCAAGAGCTTTTAAAAGCATTCTAGAGCTTATCTATCAATAGATAGCTCCCATTTATCGACAGATGACTCTATTTTTAGAAAACAAAAAAGGTAAAAACATATTTTCATACCCTAGCTTATAAATATACCACCTTGAATGAGGGTTGGCAACATTTAGCCGATTTTCAGAGGTATTTTCTCAGCTCCCATGCTCTTTCAACAAATATTTCATTTAAATCACTATTTTTTTAAGATTTGAGCTTGGTTTCAAGTTTTAAAAAACAAAGGTGACATTTTTCACTCTTGAAATCTTGGTTTTTAACTCTAAAAATATTGTGTATGGTTCGAGATTTACTGATTTTTACAAACTAAAGGATTTAAATGGATTTTCTCCTTGTTTAAAGCTCACCTAAGGTTAAGATGATGGATTTATGAATTTTTTGCACATGGGTATTTGTAGAATAGTGGACTTCAATTTGTAAATTAGTTTTAAAAAAACTTGAATAGATTTGAAAGAGCTTACAATGCTTAGTACTCGATTCCTAGACTGATTATTGATGACAAGACTTATTGCATGCAACAATCAAAACTCCAAAGGAATTGCCATAATAGATTTTGTGTTGGATTATAAAGGTTGACTTTCGAGGTGAGTTAGTACTTTCATATAAAATATCAACACTTGAGTCAAGAAACCTCCAAAACACAACCGTTTTCTAAAAGTATCAAGACTTATGCTCAAGGTATCAAGACCTAAGCATCAAACTTCAAAAAATAAAGGATTAAACTTGTCTTTTCATCCTTAAACTATAAATGCTTCACAAATTCTAAGATTTAATCATTTTTCTTGAATACTCAACCACTAGCCACCATTTTCTCAACTCTCTCAACACTTGCCAAGCTTCAAATTCATTTTTCTTGAAGAACAACTTGGTTTCCAGCTTTCAATTGGTTTTTCAACATTTTAGAGGAAGGAAATGATTTTCCTACATCAAAAGTTTACGGGTTTTCCTTCTATGGTTTTGTCAAATCATAAAAATGTGATTTTTATTTTAAACACTAGGTTCCAAGCATTTTCCAACTCTAAGAGCTCATCAAGGTAAAGTTATCACTAACTAGAATTGGTTTGCAAGGCTAGATTTTAGTTTAAATATGAACAAGAAGTTTTATTAGACTAGTTGCTTAGAGATATATGTCCAAGATTATGCTTAGAATGCGATTTTATGATGTGAGAAACGGTATTGATACTCATTTAATTGTTGCTAAGCATGGTAAAAAAAGTTAGAATTTTTGGAAAAGCCAAGTACTCGTCGAAAATAGAGAAAAGTTTGAAAAGCTCCAAAAAAGGTGAGTCATTTTTAAGTATTTTTTTTATATGTATAGCTAAGCCTGGTTTTATGAAATTGTTTGACATGCATGATTTGAATGCTCTGTTTCCAATGTTTAATCAAAAAGGTTTATATCCAAATGTTTTCAAAAATTATTTTGGAATCTATATACCTATGTAAATATCTCTACTATGTAATAGTTTTCAACAAGGGAGATTGTGAAACCTTGACCTCCATAGATGCATAACTAGAGGTAGACTGATGAGTGCATCAAATTCACATATTTAATGGGAGATTAAATACCTAATTAGTCTAAATTGGACTAAATTTAGGATAGAATTTAGGTATTTTTATTTATTTTATTAGTTTAGTTTAATTTATGTTTAAACTTTTATTTTAAGTTAATGATGTTAGTTTTACGTTATTTATAATTATTTTATGTTTTTATAGGAGTAGGATCAAAAATAATTTCAATTGGTGAAGAAAGGTCCATAATGGATTGTTGCTCTATTTGCATATGTTTTGGTTTTTCAAGCATATTTTCCACTACAGAAGTCCAAATGACATGATTTTTAAACCATTAGAAAGCTAAGATTCAGGGATACAACTTTGATGTTTACCACTTTGCCCAGTTCTAATCAAAAGGTGGTCAAAATCTTTGTCAAATTGAAAGTACTACACTAGAATAATAAAAAGGGCATTTTTGTAAATTACGTGAAACTTTGATTGACTTTAGAGATAAATATCTAAAGTTTCAACACCTTCTTCATTTTCCTCTCGTTTTTTCTCTCCTTTCTGTAGAACTTTTCATCCTTCATGGAAAGAAACCTTAAAACCTCCATAACCTTCTCATACTAACTCCAAAATTCATGTTTTTGCACACCTTTTCATAGGGTTTTTCATTCTCTTTCAACTTTTCACCTCAAAAACCCTCAAAAAAGTTTTTCCTCTGCATTTTCTCTCACTAGATGAACATTTTTAAGGAGGGAAACTCTTCAAATTAGCTTAAAAACTCTTGAAGGAGTTTTCCCTTTTTAATCCTCACTAAGAAAATTCAACTACAAGTCCACCAAGGTGAGAAATGAGTTAAGGTCGATTTTAAGTTGTTAAAGATGGCTAATAATTATATATGTGGGCTGTTATATTTTTTATGGTTATATTGTGTGTGATAGGTTCCAATGAGGCCCCACATGTCCATTTGGAGCATAAGTTGAAGTTAGAGTCGATCAAAAGAATCAACAAGGACAAGTGAGTGAACTTGCGTTAAATTATTTTTGAGAAATACATATGTGTTGAGATAAAGCACTTAAATGATTATATTTGACTTTTTTTTCTCTAAATCATGCTTGGGAACAAGCTCTTGATGAAACGTTTTATGTTGTAAAATCTGTAATGTGATGAACCCATGTGTTCCTATATTCTGATGATATATATGTTATGCTTTGAATGATAATATTGTGCGATAATTATAATCGCACGTGTGCGGTGTGGGAGTGCACATGCTGATGATGACGGGTGATTCTAGTTATGTGCAGTGTGGGAAAGCACATGAGCTGATGACCGGTGAATGATGATTCCAGCTATGTGCGATGTGGGAGTGCACATGAGCTGATGACCGATGGGTGATGATATTAGCTATGTGCAGTGTGGGAGTGCACATAAGTTGATGATCAGTGGATGATGATTCCAGCTATGTGCAGTGTGGGAGTGCACATGAGCTGATGAGCCGTTGGTTGTATACACGTTTACACATACCATAGAAATATTAAAGAAAATATTATGTGATTGCAATGAATGTTGAATGTTGAAATTGTTAATTACTTCCAAATTGATTTTCAATGCAACAAGAAACTCTTTGTCTTGCTTGTCTTGCTTGGATATTTGTTGTTGTTTTCACTCTTTTCAACTTCGTTGTTGATCATAGATCCTTCACTTTAAGGGATTAAATAACCAAAGGTTGAATTAAGGGGCTTTACAAGAAATTAAGATAAATTACATTGTTTTTAACATAAGTGCATCATGTTTTCTACTACTTTCCATATCGTTTGCTTATTCCCTTCCTATGTTCACTCACTGGGTTTATACTCATTCTTTTAAACTTCATGTTTTCATAGTCAGAGGCAGTTGGGACCTAGATTGAGGTGTCCATGTATATTCATCTTTTTGGTAGGTACCATGGCATTTAGTAGTTGTACCTTCACCTAAAGTCACTCCGCTGGTAGTCAAGAGTCTTTTGCCTATGTATGTGTATGCGTGATGTAAATCACTAAGATTCATAGTATAAACAATATATGTATATTTTGATTGATGATGCCACTATGAGTTGACAATGGGTGATATTATTTTGGATGATCTAAATGTAAGTATTTGATTGCCATAATATATCACTGAATATTTTTATAGTTGAGAATTACGAAATGTGACTTTAGGAATGATTGTTGAAAGGACGATCGGGATTACATAAAGAGGCTTGCTTGGGCTTAATGGGCTATGCCCATTGGGCCCATGCACCGGTCATGGCTCGAAAATTGGGTTGTGACAGAGATAAGCCCTTTCAAATGTTTTACTTCAAATTCTTCAATTCAATTATTATGGTGAATTAGAAAAGTGTATGGATTATGGATAATAAATGGACATAAGTTTCCTACCCTCATCCTTGACGTTAAGTATGATGATTGAATATTCTAGGAGAATTAAATGCATGGCAAAATAGTACTTAAATTGTTACTATGGAAAAATAGGAATGAATTCTTAGGTGGAGGTAGACATTCTTACCCTTAAGCTTATGATATGTTTTATGTGAGAAAAACTTGAAACATGCAGGACATGATTCTACGAGATAGGATGTGATATAGTACCACATGCCTTATGAAAAAACCTTGTTTATGAGTATGGGTTATAGGGGAATATGTGCATAATATGTTGATGATGCATGTATGAATATGAGATATTCTATATGATGATGAAAACCAGATGTAGGGGTAAGAATACCATACAATTAAAGCCCAAATGTGAGGGTAAGAATACCACACAATTAAAGCCCAAATGTAAGGGTAAGAATACCACACATGTTTAGAGCGATCCCACCCATCATGGTGTAGGCCACCATGTGGTGATGGTGCTAAGAATGGCATGATTAGAGCATCAACTCAGCGGAATAAAAAAATTGAAATAAAATAAAAGCCATGCCTCCAACTTTTGGATCACTTTGGTTGTTTACTGCAAAGTTAAGCACCATATAAAATCAAAAAAAGTTTTACCTTTCCAAATGATATCGTAATCAAATGGATTTCTTTTGGTGACAAAACGTGAACACCTTTTGTGTGAAAGAATCCCAGCCACTCAATCGCTTGGCCTCCAATGATGCACACACGATTGCAATGGATCCTTCTCAATGAGAGAGTTTTATGCCACGGGCTTGTGCTAGCAAGTGGACAACGATTTGTCCTCTTTTCTTCTTTGATTTCTAGTAAAGAATCAAATGAGAAGTTTTCAAAAGAAAATACACTTCTCAAGAGTGGCAGCACTCAAGAGAAAATCCTTTTTTTTTTCTTAAAAAAGAGTGGCTATAATGTGATATTTATATCTAGGTTTAACTTATTAAAATTTGCAAAATAAGTCCTTAATATTATAACAATTATAATATTTAACCAATACCTAATTAAACTCTTTTAATTAGGTCCTTAGTAGTTAAAACCTAGAATTTGATTAAAGTCTAACTTAAATCATCACACTCTCAATTTAATCCAAATTGCAACCTTTGTGTGTGACCCATTAGGTTCTTAACATGTTGGCAATGGAATTGAATTATAATATTATTAATTAATTAATTTAAATGAATCATATTTAATTTTAAATTAAATAATTCAATTCCATAAACCATGATTGGCATCTAGCAATGCATCATAGCCACCTAATTGTTAGGAGTGTCAAAGGATTCTTTGACAACCTTTCAGTGTACAGTTTTTCAATGCAATTCATTTCCTCATCATATATCCCAAAGATGATAAGAGATTGGTGTAGTGTCTACGCTTATTGATCTCCATATTTGTTCTTGCAGTTAGATCATTAGCTTTATGGAGACTTATGAAACTCATTTCATAATCTCCTAATCACCATGGCCAAGGATTTGATTAAGTTAATATCAACCAATAACTAATGAGATATTTTCCCTTGAACACTTGGGGTGATGATTCCTATCTTGACCACTCATTTGCCTTCATATGTTTCATACTATACTCAAAAACATTCTGTTTGGTATCCTTGATTAGGCACCCATAAGGATAAAATCAAAGCGTAGTACTCCACATACAAAACAACCTAGTGTCTCAAGTCTAAGGAGTAGTTACACAACTGACGCATGAGAAATATTGCATAGACACTTGAGTGAAATACCAAATGCACTTCTCATGGCGGGTCATGTTCAGTGAACTTGTTATCCCATAGCAAGCACCCACATGCTAGTTGCAAGTATCTCTATACTTCAACCTATGAAAACGATTACTTACTTTACAAGTAAGGAGCATAATATGTGCCAATCTTTAAGCATTATTGATGCCTTGTCTCAATAATACTATGATCAGGAACTTTTAGGAATAATGCTTTAATGCATAAAGATCTCATAATTGTATCCCAATACAATTCCTTTACAAGGCATATATAGTTCCATGGGCTTTATCTACATAAGTACAAAAAGTAATTAAATTATAAACTTATGGATAAAGAACTACCTCAATGTTATTATGAATAACAAAATATCATACATGAATATCTCAAAATTGCAGTTCCCATATAACCACAGATTGGCTTGAAGGGCTTATACTAACAGATGGCACTCAGTATGAGTGAGGCCAATGTGCCACACGAGTGGCCTAAACGTGGGTAGGATGCATTCATTCATTGAGCATACATGATGATTACATATTATGAATGGCATGGATGTATGTATATGTTATGTTTGCATGTTATGTTATAATGATTGCTTGAGTGTGTAGATTACTCTCTAAGCCATAAAATAGCTAAGATCGATTAATAGATAGAATAAGTCCTAATGCACATTGAGTTTTACGGATCGAAAATTGATCACTTAAGTTATATGGATGGAAAGATGATCACCTTAATGTTATATGATTGAATTCTAAAGGAGAATCTCAAGTATATGAGCAACTCATATGATTTATAGTAAGATTGGAGTATATTACCCATAGTTTAGGTTTATATGGCTGAGAATCGTTTCTATTAGGGAGGATTTGATACTACAAGTAAGGTACAGCTTCCTTGTTTTTTCTAAAGGTTTTGTGTAAATGTTCAGTGTATTTAAAGAACTATATGTTTATGAAATGTCGATATCACCATGAAAAATGAGACTAGTTTGTAACAACTCAATTTTATGAGAAATTTAGAAATAAAATATGTTTATCTCAAAATTCATGTTTACATTAACGATATAATTTTATGCAAAAACTATTCCCCTTGGCTTGTCCCCTTCTCATATTTATTCACGGAGTCTTTGTAATTCACACATTAGTTTCCTCTATTTTTATTGTAAATTAGTGATAGCCTTTCAGCCACTTGACACACTGAGACGTGATCCATTCTTCTTTCTTCTCTTGAAGATTGGAGAGTCAGGTCATATTCTGCTTAACAAGCCGATCTTTATTTCTAATTATGTTATAATGTTGTTCAATATTGTTGTGACGATGCAGCCATGTTATGGCATTACACTTGGTATGGATATTATATAAGCATATATGTGAATTGAACATGATGGCTTGAGAGCCTATGTGAGCACCACAAGTGTGCAAATGAATGAGATATGTATGGGCATATGGACCCATATTTGATTATGAAATATTTGCTTATGAGAATGGTTATGAACACGTTAATTGGTGAAATCCATAACAATGCACTTATGCATGTGTTTACATGATAATGGGAAATGTATGATGATGATGGTTATATGATGAATAATAGTTATGTTCAAATGACGTTAGGCTTGCTTAGGTATAACATGTTATAATCATCTAGGTCCTAGCGTCGATCATGATCCTCCAAATTCAAGATGTGAAAATTGATCTTGTCAATACCAATGGTGATAGGTTGGATTTAGTGTGGATGTACCATTTGTGGTGATCATGGGGTTAGCGCATGGTGTTGCTCCATTTAGATATCCTTTGAGATTGTAACCAACAATAAGCAAACAAAGTTGTAATTGCCAAGAAGGAAAATTGATATTATTGAGTTTCAAATGTAGTTGGGCTGCAACATTGATGGAGGTTGGCATTGTTGTTTGAGGCTAATGCACAGTAAAGGAAAGAGTGGTGGTGGTTGATTTATTGAAGGTGACCTTTGAAGTAAGATTTGGATTATGTTGCTGTTATGCTTAACGAAGCTTTGATAACATATAAAAACAAGGGATGACAAAAGCAAGGAACAACGGAAAATAAACTTGCAAAGATCTAACTGGATGAGGAATGTACGTATATTTATACTAGATACAAGATAAAGTGATAAAACTAATATATGTTTTGAATCAATGATAGTGATGATCATTAGTTGATAAACTATAATTAATTTAAATCTTAAACAAATTCAATGGATAAGCTAATTTGATAAGCTTGGTTTTGAATCTTGAGCTCTTTGAAGTGGATAAGCTACATTATCCTTCATACATGCACCATGAAAAAGTTTTTGCCAAGTATCTACCTGATGTTTGTTGTGTGAAATATCCAAACAAAGAGTAAAATTAAACACCATCAATGAAAAAAAAAATTAAAAACTCTTCATCCCATCACTTATCTTTTTATTTTTTCCTCTTGCAATCACTTATCTTTTCATGATTTTTCTCTCTTCTTAAAATAAAATTTATGAAAAGATAATTTTAAGACGAGAGAAAATGATAAGAGAAAAACTAAGCATGAATGAACAAGGCAAACATGTAGCACCGGTCCAAACGTGTAAACAAAATTCAATATACTGATCTGCTGCTTTGAATCTGTATAACAAGTGGAAGAGAGCCGATCATGGCCCAAAATACAAGATACCTCCATAAAGCCCAAAATCTTGCTTTGATTGACATTGCCAGCTTTGACAAATGTCTGTAATATTTAACCAAAAACCCCCAAACCCTTGAAAACCTAAGCTTATCTAGTATAGTGGAAGCATTTCCTAAATTGGGAGCATAGCTTTGGTTAGTCCTCCCTGTTTTGTTTGGTAATGCCTGCTGGCTGATGCGTAACCCTCACGAGGATGCGGGTCATTTCCAAGGCAAATCATCTAAAGTCTATTTCGTTTGCTAACCCATTATCAAGTCTTTGATAAAAGCCTAAGGGCGGAGCAGCCTTGTTGGCATGTCTAAATACTTTTTCCAACATTTGTTTATGGCCTGGTTCTGCCGTTCTAACTATTTACCAAATTCTCAAATTGGTACTCAAAAATGCTACTCCTATTAGCAACAGTCTCACAATCCCTCCTGTCTAAAACCCTTTTAAGCTTTCATTGATGGAGGTAAAAAGAAAGTTCTTTTAGCTGCAATTTCTTATTTTCATAATGGCTGCATCGGCATCAGCTGCAACTTCGCTACTGGTATTGGCACCCTCTTTGAGGAAAACCAATCCCAGAATCTTTCCCACCCAAATTCATTGGCCCACTACTCGTAGCAAGCAATTTCTGTCCAGGTCAAAGTTTCAAAACTGGCAGCGTTTTCCTCTTCCTTTGACCATAACAAGGGCTTCCTCAAATGTGTTTCTTGATACAGCTCATACAAGCAGAGAAAAGGAAATTTTGCCTACGTTCGAGGAGAAGCCAGTGAAATTCCTCTTCTGGGTCGTGCTCTGGGCTTCCTTGTCTCTAGTTTGGTTTGCTGCGTCTAGTGATGCTAATGCTTCTGCTGCTGCAGCTGATTCCATTAGAGCTTCCAGCTTTGGCCTCAAGATTGCTAGTGCTTTGCGTGGCTCGGGCTGGCCCGATGAGGCTGTGGTGTTTACGCTGGCTACACTTCCTATTCTTGAGCTTCGTGGTGCTATTCCTGTTGGTTACTGGATGCAACTCAAGCCTAGACTCTTGACAATCTTATCTATTCTTGGGTTAGCCTTATTTTCTTTCTCGTTAATGCGGGATATTATCAGTGTTCAGCTCATTTCAGGCTCATGTTTAAAAATTTAAGAGTATGGGAACGTTGTGGTTATGACAAATTTTAATTTTAACCAGTTTACTGGTAGTAATTGTTTGCCTTTCACTAATCCTTTCCATAGAATGCATACTTGTCACTAAAAATTTAAGCCAAGGTAGCATGCTTTTTTATAATATTTAATGTAATGGGTGTGCTTACAATTAGATAGTATAATTTAGTAATCAGTTTGTCATGCATGATTATCTTGGAAACTAATGAATTTTGCAACCTTTATTATTTGACTGCAGGAATATGGTTCCTGTGCCCTTCATTATACTTTACCTGAAAAGATTTGCTACTTTTCTTGCTGGAAGGAACCAGTCCGCATCTGGGTTGCTTAACATGATCTTTGAGAAGGCCAAAGAGAAGGCTGGTCCCGTGGAAGAATTTCAATGGCTCGGGCTGATGCTTTTTGTGGCTGTTCCTTTCCCTGGAACAGGAGCATGGACTGGAGGCATCATAGCTTCTATTCTTGATATGCCCTTCTGGTCAGCTGTATCAGCCAATTTCTTTGGTGTTGTATTGGCTGGGCTTCTGGTAAACTTGTTGGTGAACATGGGTCTCAAGTATGCCATTGTTACTGGTATCATTCTCTTCTTTATATCCACTTTTATGTGGAGTATCCTTCGAAATATTAAGAAGTCTTTGAGCTCCTCAAAATAATGTTAAATTACTCATTGAAGTAGTTATTTCCATCTAAACAGAAACTAACTATCCTCAGATTTTTATTTTGTATAATTCGCTGATCAGAAGCTTACGGACCTTCGCTCTTATTTGAAAACTTTTATTCAATGCTTAGATTGTGATTCATAGGAGCACAGAAGTATATATGGTCTTAGAAATTTTAGGCAAAGATATAAGAAATGAGCTTTTCCACAGGTAGGACATTATGATATTTGGGCAATGCCTTAAAAGAGGAAAAAGCCATTTTTCAACCCATAGAACTGCAATATGAGTAGCTATGTCCAGCTATAAGTCTTCTTCTGGCACAAAGACTGTTGAGGAACCAGTATTAAAACGCAATTTAACGACTGTGAACCATATGATTATATATTGCTTTCTTGCATAGTTCATGATTTGTGGTTATTTAGGCCAACCTGGATTACTATTTCCACAATATTTTTATAACTGAGGGGCTTGTTTGATTCATGGACATTTTTAACTTCTGTAAGGTGGGTGCTTAATCATGTGGTGATAATACAATCTTCCTTCAGTCTTTGTGAGATTAAATGAAAAGCTAGCCAATTTGTAGTGAGGCTTCAAGACAGATTGGAGAAGTTACTGTAATCGATTAGATGTTCCAACACCCTTTTTGGTCCAATTTTTAGCAACATTGCCACTAAATCATGTAGAGGTTCCCTATCCCTAGTCAGTCAGTTTAATTTTGATTGGATTGATTGTTGATCTTTCTCTCTCTTCTCTCTGTCTCTCTCGTTATATTTAGATATTGAGTCTATTAACACTTGTTGAGTAAGTGATTATTTTCTAGACTTGAGGTATTCAATTGGCAATGAATTTTTACTACAATTGGTTAGGGCAATATGTAACCAATGTAAGGTCAGAATATGGTGCAAAATGAACTCTGTTATGCATGGCCCTAACAAACTGCTACTTATCATAGAACAGTTTCATAGATTAGATTGGTATAGTTGAAGTTCCTGATAAAGAAAGAAAGGGCATCGTAAAGTCAACATATTACTTCAAGTGGAGAAATGAAAATCATAACTGGATGAGAAACTCCTGGAATCTTTGGATTTATTTGGAAGATCTCTGTAAGCAAATGGTGTTGATCAAGAGGTACTAGTCAGATGTAATCTCTGCAAGGCAGAGATTCATAATATTAGGGAGATGTACACTACTTATGTTACTGCAGGTTTAGTACTATATATCCACCTGGCTGTCTCCCTATACTTTCTGCATGACCTATAAAACAAATTATCGGGATCATAAGTTCCCAGTTAATATGCGTGCTTAGTTGCAGTTAAATCTTCATTATAATGATCTGGTCTTTTGGAGTGAGTTTTTCTATTTCTCAGAGTATATGTTCAGTAATTCTAACCCTGTATACTCATACAAAGAAGGGATTTAGTAGGAACAATGTTAAAACTATGCTTCAACTGCATCTTTAAGTTTTACCTTCTTAACTTAACCATCCCTGTTTGAAGAACATGTCAACTTTCGTTTGGATAAAAATATCAACCAATTTGCTGCTTCTTTTAATCATCTTTTTTTCTTTGTGAGCAAGCCATGTATTGTTGAATCATTTGTGAACCGGTTTTTTCTTTTTGGGGGTAATATATTGGATGCAAGTAGAGGCTACAGTACACTGATATCCTTTCTAGGACTCAATGATGAATGATCTACACTGAATTGGATTTGGGCTGCACCATTCAATTATGCAGTTACAAATTGAACAATATTTGTGGATCATGGGCTAAGCTAGTTAGAGTTAAGAAGTGGCATAGAGAATCATGTAGTGGAGCCTGATATAGGCAATTGAGCAAGTAAATGCTGGCATTCTTCTTGCTCTATCATAATCGGTTTCTGGTTTTCAAGCGACAATGATAGAGATAACTTGAGAATAATTAACTTGGTATGTGATGGCTAAACCTTGCCAGGCCATTTTCAGTTTTGGTTGGTGAGCCTTCTGGCTATATTTTTTTTTTATTGATAATAATAATCAAAGCCATTTTCAAGTAACTCTTCTAACAAAATCAGTTAGTGGATTAACATTGAAATTACTTTTTATTTGTAACAGATAAATATATTATATTCTTTTTATAAGATACAGCTTGTAAACGAAAGCGGATTTATATTTAAATTTTGGAAATGGAAATTAATATATTTTCTGATGAATCAAATTTCCTTTTTTTCTTTTCTTTTAAGATCAATAACCAATTTGACAATTTAATAATTAAAAGTTTTTGCACTAACTTACGTCCTTACCTAAACAAAAATTATAATTAAAATTTCTAATATTTTGATTGGGAACATGAATTTTGAATAACCTATTTGAATTTGATTTATTAGGTAAACTTGTTGCTTGTGAAAGTAGTCAATATGTAAAAACCAACAAAAACGAAAACAAATAATTGTATATTGGAGGTACACACTAGTATATCGGAGGGATGAATTTGATTAAAAACCGAATTAGCATTATCCAAGAATTTCAAATGCTTCTTCAAATACTACACCTTGATATGGTTGCCATTGTTTTGTCACATATTTAGTGTATAATTTAGTCTAGAAACCAAATTTAGTGCAATTATTCAATATACACTACATAAAAATTCATTCGTTTTAACCGCTTATTGCAAAAATTCCTTGTTTCATTAGATGTTCCACTGGGGGCTAGCAACTAGTAACTATAACTAATAACTACACTCCATGCAAATGTTGCTTCTGTAGAAAGTGGAAACTAATAGCTTATACATATTTGTTGTTCATAAAGCCAAATCCCTCTATCCTCCAAATAAAAATCATATTTAAATCTTTATCTCAAATGGAACTTTGTTTTATTACTAGTAGTTGAAATTTAAAGACATAATATTTAAATATATTTTTATTTTTCAATTATGTTAAATTAAATTTTTATAATTTTATTTTAAATTAAATAAATTATTATAATGAATAATTAATTATTAATCACATCTGTTCAATCAGGTGCCGTGCCAGAAAGCTCCAAAGCCCATTACGCCTTGTACTGTAGCACATCAGCTCCCTCTCTCGCCCTGGGGCCCAAAGGTACCCAGACAATGGATGAAATGACCAAAGGAGACATGGAGCGCACGTGGACATCAGGGCCCACGAAAATTGCCTACATGTGTGACGACAGCCCCGAAAGAAGGAAAAATTTAAGATTAGAATTGAAGAAAGAAACTCTCGTGTGCTTGTCCCAACCAACAAACCCAACAATCTCCACGTCCCGGGCCCCACTCGGCCACATCGATCAGTCCCCTGGGTCCCACTTCCATTGCAATTCTTATCCTGTATCTGTACCCCCTAGAAACAGACTAAAAGGAAGCGACACTTGGAAAGGAAAGGACCCCACATTTCTGCCCATTCCAATGAGCTTTCTATGTTACCAGGCGTTGGCTGCCACATTGCACCGTTTCTGTCCATTTGATTGGCCTCCTGTGGGTCCCATTGCACCATGAGGTATCGTCAAAGCAGTGTGTATCAGCATCTGGCAACTTCAGCGTGGACACTGGGCTTGCCGCTTTCCCTATTGCTTTGATCATGACCGCACACGTGGACGATTACTACCCGGAGTTTCATTAATAAGGACTGTGCTCGTCGGCAGCGAAATATCTGTGGAGCAGGTATTTTTTTTACACTTGGCATATTCTTAATGATTGTCTCGGTCAATTTCGCCCACCCCGTTTTGTCCTAAACTTTTTTGATCTTTCTTAACATTTAACTTTTGGCACCTCTTTTTTCTCTTGGGGCAATTTTTGGGATATGCCCCCAATAAAAAAGGCAGATCCTAAATTTGATCTGGTCCTCAAAATTATTTTCAACTTTTGAACAATTTGCAGAAAAAAATTATTCTTAATCAATGAAGTGAAAATTCAATTTCAATTTTTTTTTCAACTTTGTGTAAAGTCAAAATAAAACATAATGCAGGAGACAATTTTATCCCATTTTTTACTATCCAATTATATAAAAGATGCTGAATAATATTAATTTGGTGATTTTTTTTTATCAAGAATCGAATATTTAAATTATAGGACACATTAATTTTTTTTTCTGTACAAAGACCTTGGATCAATGTTGCATTTTTCTCGTATAATAAAGTTTCACTACTTGAACTGTCTTTAATTCAATATAGACTTTGGAGGTTGAGAACCAAATGTTAGAAAAAATATTCGACTAATAGACCTTAACGACAATGCCGACAGATAATGAAATAGAGCAGAGTTATATTCAGTTTTTGAGTTGAGCAAGCAACTTAATGAAAAGCTTAAGAAGGTTGTCAAAGCCAACTATTTTTAGGCAATGGAAGATGAAACTGACTTAAGCTAAGGTGAGTTACCAAAGTCTAAGATGTATGCAGCTCCACACGACAAGCACACGCATTCAACCAAGTAGAATTCTAAGGTCTGAAAATATGCAACGATATGAACAAAATAATATAATACTGAACGAATGATGACAGCGAAAAAAGCCAGCAACCCACCTTAAAAGTCACCTCCATTTTTTTCTAATATTTCATCGTTTGATGATGAGAGCTTAATGCTTGACTCTCATCCATCCATCATTTTCGAGCCATCATGAATTTGTTTGCCAGGTCTTCCCATTTATCTTAGAAGCAATTGTCATTTGGACCTTGCAGAATTAACAAAATGTATCTAATAATACTATCATTTTCGCACTTTGATTTTGGGTTCATGGATTAACTTTCCCTCCGCTCCAGCCCTTCAGGTTGCTTATTTAATGAGGGAAATTCCATTTCAATTCCCAAACATTGGATTGGAAACTCTTTAACGGCAAGTAAAAGGAGCCGCATGAGTTTATTGACTTCGACCCTTGAATTTCAGTATGGAGTTTGGTACTTTCTTCTCTGGTTACTTTAATGAGTTACATGTTCCTTTCATGCCAAAAATAGTTTTTCTATTTGATTGTTAACTTGGGAAAGACTGATTCATTTCAAATCAGAATCCGATTATGGAGTCAAGGTGTGGTTAACATTTGGGCTAATGCTTACTGAAGTCAGGGAGCAAGCTTTGATTTGGTTTAAGTTCATTTCACTCAAAAAAGTTTTATAGCTTATCTAACAATCAAAGATTCCAAGTTTGGCATAGTAACTGGTGGCTGCATGGTTAAAGTCTAGTTTTGATCCCCCTCTCTTTTTAACATTGTACAAATGTATTCAAAGAAAAGGAAAAATGAACTAATTTGGGAAGAAAGGAAAAGGCAAAGTTGGAGATAATTAATCTCAACATGATCGAAATGTTTGGTTAAAAAAGGGAAAAAAGGACGATAGATGTTATCTTCTCCAAAAACTATTACTACTGCATTTAAGTATGTTTAGCCAGCAATATTCATATAGTAATAATGAACATCTAATTTAATATCTAAACTAATTTAATTTGTCCAAGTCATTTGTCTGCCAAATGCTGCTTAATTAAAAAAGAGAGAAACAGTGGAGAGGTTTTTTGTGGGTAGGCATGGAGGAGGAGAAGCAGCTACGGATTGTCAAAGATATGGGTTTCAAGACACAAGGATTCCTGGTCAATCAGAAGTTGGCGCAGTGGATGAAATTTTTGCATACAATTTTTATGAATAATATCACAAAGGGAGTTTCTTGGGCTGACATTAAAGAGATTTTTGATGAATTCGGGGTGGTGGTGGATGCTTTTGTGCCAAAGAGTGTGTCTAAGATAAGGTATAGTTTTGCTTTGGTTAGGTTTAAGGAGGAAAATGAGCTGACGTTGGCCATTAGGGGTAGTACTAGGCTATACATAGCTAGGGGATGATTGTTGGTTAAAAAGGCAGATACAGTGGGGAGACGAATGCTTTTGCCGTTTTTTGATAAACCAATGGTAGATCAGGGCCTACTGAAACCTTCAAGGAGGTTATCAAGGATGAACAACCAGTGCATGTTGAAAGTAGGCCTAAGGTGGAACCTCCTGTGAAGGATAAAGAAAAGGAAGTTATTGGGGCCCTTTGAGATGGTTGCCCAATTGGTGACTTTAAAAAAGGACTCATAATGCAAGGGATTGAGGTTACAGTTCGCCCAATGCGGGATTCTAGGAACTGCTGACCTTATGTGATATCAAAGTGTTGATTGATGATTATTTGAATTGCTTTCAACCATGTTTGAGTAATTTAGTGGCCAATGATAGAAATTTAGTGCAATAGGAATTTTTTTTGTTGAGTGAAAGTAGAAGATGTTCTGTTGCATGTTTGGCATTACAATCTTTTCAAAGCTTTAGGGGATAAATGGGGTAAATTTGTGAGATTAGATGTTTGCACAATGGCTTTGAGCAAATTTGATTTAGGGTGCATACTTGTTAAAATTAAAAAAGTGAGTTGCATTTCGACTTTCACATAATTATGTGTAAGTGATAACTTGCATAAAATTTGTACCCCAGTATTGGAAGTGCTAAATCCATCGGATTCAGGTGATAATTGGTAACCAGAGTAAAATGCTATAGGAAGAGAATGTTTGGCTCCAATGATAGGGCACGTTTGGCTGGTGAATGTCGAATCCCAACTACAATTCGAAATTCGAATTTGAATTCAAAATCAAGAGCTGGAAGAGGAGGCCAAAGTCTTACAAACATAGTGTGGAGGAATTAAGCATAAATCTGATAATGGTGGCAATTAGAATGATATCTTGGTCGAAAATACTTTTGCATGATTATCTATAGATTTATAGGAACATGGAGGTTCAAAATTCAAACCTGATTCAGCAGTGTAATGAGATAAGTTTTAAATTTGTTCATTTTTTAGATGGGGTGGACAAGACAAAGAAGGACTATCGGAATTCAGACAAGGTTGTTCAAATTTGAACACATTAATTGAAAGGTGGTACTAAAAATAATGTCATTAGGAAGGACTCTTTAAATAGTGTGAATGAACGAGAGAATGTCGAAATGGAATCTTGTGAAAAGAGAGCAGTAAAACTTGAGGATAAGAATTCGAATCTGAATAATGAGAAATGCTTGGAAAATAATGTTATTATAGTATATAATGAAGAGAAAGAACTTAATTATGTGGAGTGTTTTTGTCTAGATAAGAGTCTTTTAAATTTAAGTCCCTTAAATATAGAATTTTCGAGTAAATATGAATAGTTGGAAGCGCCAAGGTCTCTTTACAAGGATTCTGCATCAAATACCACATGGTTATTTGGTTTAAGATAGGTGGATATGATAATGCAAATACGATATCTAGGTGAGAATGATGCTGGTGAAAAGATAATGGACTTGTTTGCAGCTAAAAAAGAAAGATGGAACCGAATTAGAGATCATAAATTGCAAGTTATGATTCACGCTAGAGGTAACATTTATGAAGGTGATGCAGAGTTAGGAGATAAGGTGGAAGATGGAAGTATAATCAAAGACCTAGAAGGAGACCTAGGTGTAAGAAAGGTTGTAACAAAAATAAATTGTCAAACAGTAAAAGAAGTAATGTTTTGTAGAGCAATAAATGGGCAAAGAAAGTTATTGATCAATTTATACAAGACTTAGATCAATATCTTACTTCTAATACTAATCTAATGAAGGTCAAAATAACATGGGATGTTAGTAATGTGGTTGGTTTGGCATTTGAGAATTTTTGGAAAAGATTTTATTCAAATGGTGATTGCTATGGACACGGAAAAGAAAGGTGATCTGGATCTTTAAATAGGTCTAGTTTTAATGTGTGGATAAGGAAAGTTAATGAAAAAGCTGATCTATTGGCAAAAGCTGGTATTCAAAGGAGAGACATACTTTTTCAAACATTTGCTTAAAGAGATATGAATAAGATGGAGATAATAAGTGATAAGAGTTTGATGTGGTTTGTGAGTTTTTAAATGGGGATGAATTCGATTTGAAATAGAAATATAGGTGAAGGAGTCTAGGAGGTTGGACGATAGGTTGAGAAGTTCCTTTAATTAAAGAATAGGGTTTCATATTGTTGGGTTGAGTTGAAGTATGAGTCGTATTTCTGTGTTGAGTTTTGTAGACAAATCCAAATCAATTTTAAATTGTTTAGTTTATGTTGGAGTAGGAAGTTACTTGCTATATTTAAATAAACATGGACTCAGGTGGGGTTTTTGTGGAGATTAAGTTGGTGTGCAAATTGAATTGGTGGGATGACTAAATATTTTTTCTTGATTTATTTGGATAAGGTTGTATGTGCGCACTAATTAACTGGTCTGTACAATGCAGATAGTGGTTTGTTTCTCGAATAGCAACTAAAAATAATTTAAAGGGATTTGGACACTTATGTAATGGAGGTGGGGCGGTGTTTTGAGTTGACTTGAAAGCCTGCTATTGAGATATGCTAAGAGGAATTTAATTGAAGATCGAATATGTTTGGATAGCTAGTGAGTTAATAGTTTCCATTGAGTACTGCATGAATTTTTCCTTGCTTAGTTAGGTGGGCTTAGGGAAAAGTTTGGTTCATGGGTTTAGTTTGTACCCAGTATCCCCAAATTGGGTCCATATGTCTTGGGGTTCTAATTTTTATACTTTATTTTCATTTTGTACTCATAAAAGCCATAGTTTTTTTTTGCTATGGCAACTAGCAATAAAATTGCATACCTTTTAAAAAAAAACTTAATTTGTCTAAGTTCATTTATGTAAGGCAATATAAAATGGGTCGCCAATAAGTTTCTAGTTAATATAAAAGTGTGTGTGTGTGTGTGTGTGTGTGTGTGTGTGTGTAACGATAACTACAAACTAAAAGAGATAAAATGATTTTCAATATAAGGTTATTTTTAATTTACCTTTCTTTGTATATTTTGTATGTTAGTATATTATCTAAGAAATTCATAGGCATAATCTATTTTTGATAAAAAAAAAGTAAAAATGCTTACTTAGTAGCAATTAATTAGTGCGTAATTAAAATGGTAATGTTCTCAGAGGTTCACTTGTTCGCACTATTTACAACTTTTTAAATTGAAAGAAATTTTCTAACTTTCAAGACCTTGTTAAAAACTTACAAAAAACAAAAACCTTCAAGCTAAATAGGTCAAAATTGTTAAATTAAAAAATTAAAAAATGATTTTAGAAATCAATTAAATAAAAAAATATTTTTTTATATTTTTAAATTGAGTTAATCAATATGTATAATTCATAAGATGTAACTATTTAATATTTATAGTCATACTCTTTCTACTCCCCTTTTTTTCTTTCCTAAAAACTACATCATCTTTCTCTATTTTTTACTCAAAATTCTTCCTATTGGAACATGGGTCGAATCAAGTGGATCCAAACTCATTAGTCCCAAGCATATCTCCTCCTCTTAATTAGAGTTGCTTTAAAATCCTATTCCTAATAGGATTGTGATATCTGCTATCAAAATAAGTCATATACTTGTAGAAATTAACTCCAGCAAGAATCCTAATTACACTTGTAATAGATCTCCTAAACTCTCTATTGCTTAATTCTTGGATATACATGTAAAACCCTAGAACTTGGAGTGTGAAAGTTTGGGGACCACTTTAGTAATTATTCCATAAATAAGAAAATCAAGAAGCATTACAATATTTCATTAAAAAGTAGATCCTTGGAGGTTCTTAAAACAACCATAAAAAAATTGATCTCAAGAATTCATATTGGAATAGGAGTAAGTAATCCCAAATCTATTTGTTTGCCTTCAAATTGCTATTAAGTCAAAGGTTCGACTTGGATCCAACAAGTATGGTGGTGTAGTATTTTGAAAACCGTAAAAAGGTGATGCACTAGAACAACGTGGACGTACAGGAGATACGAGGTGGAGTGCTAGGCCTAAAGGTGTGTTATCAACTAAGAATGAATGTAGAAGTTGGTGCACTATGGACAACTTAGACATAAAGAGACAAGTGGTGGTTGAGTGTTGATCTAAAGGTGCATAGGTAGTTAAGATCTATAGTTCGGTTTGCTTTCATGAGGGAGTTTATCACAACTCACATGTGAATGGGGGAGATTTATTAAGATTCACATATGAGTACAAAATCCCACATCACTAAAAAGTGAGATGTAAAAGTGGCATATGTTGGGAAAGAAACATGTAATCATCATTAGCATAGTGAAAATTTAAATCAAATTTTGGTTATTTAATACAAATAAACCCTAATTTATGGAGTCAAGCCATTATACCTTCAGGCCTTAAAGTCGTAATCACAAGGTTTTCAAGCACAATGATAATCCTCAACACCAAGCTTAAGTTGTAACAAACCACAAGCTATCCAATTGTACAATTTATGATAGTAATCCACAAGAGTATATTTTACAAATAATTACAAAAGAGATTGGTGTCAATTATACTTGCAAAGTCTAGTGCTAGCCAAGGGAGAGGCTTTTAGAGTTCTTTTTTCACTAGGAGAAATGGAAACATAACTAACAACAATGAGGAATTCCAATCAACAACAACGGTACAATTTGTGCTGGCTAGGTGTGATATCTCAACTTTCTACTTGTTCACTGATCATCACAAGTATAGGGTTAACTATTACTAAAATCATGTTTAAAAGTTGGAATACAATGAATCACCACTCAAAAGAAGAAAAACAAGGTTTGAACACTAGGGTATATAAACTGTTGACCTCTCACAAGGTTAAGGGCAATAAGTTGACTAACAAGGCTTGGATTCTCTTTTGTTGGTTTCCTCACTAGCCTCTGAAGGTTTTTGTTGTTTGTAGATTGATCGTAGTAGCCTTTTATGTGCAGCATAAGCCTCATATTTTATAGGCAATTGTGTTAATCCTAACCCCAGTAGGATTTGCACAACTTTACGCTAATAGTAATATTACCTCATATTGATGCATTAAGTAATGCAAGATGAGGCATTTAATTATTTTAGAACTAACAGTGAGGTGCGAGTGATCACGTTGACTCTTAATGACTAAGAAAAATAATTATCTTTAATTGTTTCCTTGGTAAGTGATCAAGATGAGACTATTATTATGAGTCAAACATACAAACTTTTCACACCTTCATTAAGCTTGTATTCGAATGTGAGTTTCTTAAGAATATGCTGTAATGAAGCAATTTTTTTAAGATTCTCAAGTTATGTGTTTTAGTAACTTTTAAGCCAAGATTTGTATGGTGAAAGTATGTGACATCCTTTAGTGGGAGTTTCATCATAACATACATGTCATATTGTATATGTTATTCCAACAATATAGAGAGGGTGCTTGAATGGATCGTTGTTTCATCACTTTGTGAGCCCTGTAGATGTAAGATTTACATTTGTACCATTTGTGACATATAACTATGTCATAAAGTGAAGATTAATGTTTCTTAGCACGTATCCAAGGGCCATGATTGACATGTCTAAGAAAGCAATCAAGTTTAAGTGGATTGACATGAGTGGCTAATTAAAGAAAGGTTTATTCATTCCACATTTATGTTTTGTGATTCATTGACTATGCAGTTATGTTGAACTAAGTGTTTGATATAATTATGAACACAAATAAATTAGACGAAAATCAAACTCTATGACATATTTTCATATAAAAGATTAGAGATGTTTGGTTTTAATCTGGATAAATAGTTTTACATTCAAGATGAGATATGTTAGTTTGGTCTTAACTTTTTTTTTTTTGAAATGCAACAAAACTGATTTCATTAGTTCAGTATAAGGATACAAAAAACTACCCTTGTATGGTAGTGATACAGCATAGCACATGTAGGACAAAAAAACCCTTGTCATGGCTTGTTTTGCATGTAAAGTAAAATAAGAAATCAAAAAGATAATTGGGTTGCAAATGACATGAAGCTACAGACCTAGAAATAAGAGAATCAATTCCCTAGGTAAAGCACCAAAGGACTTAACGAGCAAAATAGAGTCATCCCACTATAACCCAATTTCCATTTTCTATTCAGTCAACCAATTTCTTATTACTATCTATAATCTCGGAACATCTTGTCATTCATTTAAGGTGCCTCCATGATCAAGAAAATCACTTGTATTAGCGACTTGAAGTGGAACACAATTACAGAGACATAACCCAAACCATTTTAGGCTCAACCTATTTTACCACCTATGTAGACTAGCATGGTGGCCCCAAGATAACAATTTACACAGTTAACAAGTAAAAAACTCATCTTCTCTTTCTTATACCAAAATCAAATTAACACCATGCTCTAACAAATTAGGAAACAATGCCACAAACACCTCAACTTTTTAGAATAGTCCAATTGCCCTCATTACGGTAGCTACCAGCCTGTACAAACACCTTTATGGGCAATATAACACTCGCTAGCCTTTTTTTTCCCTTACATGTCCTTTTTTTCCCCCATACATATGTCATGTATGACAAACACCAAGGCTCGCCTTGAGGCTAATTCGCATACTTATAGCTTTTAATCACATCACGTCAAATCAAATCTTGAGAATACTCAACCATCGGGCGAGAGCCAAAATCAACTTCAAATGGGCTGTTGTACCCATATTCGACACATATGTGCATATCAAATTCCTAGGGATTTCATATCAATTACACGTATACGCAATAGTCCTATACACCATCAAAGTGTGGAAGCATTCATTAGTACTTACTCAAACAAAATAGTAAGGCCGATTATCCGAAATCCTAAATACAGAATAACCAAACATTAACACAGCGCACTTGCCTCAGTGCCTATCCAACCATTTAAATTATTGCCAAAGGCTTCAAGCCATTATCTCAATGCGTCATCAATTTTAGTGGACCTAACAATCCCATCTCAACTGTCACGGCCAAATGTCATAAAAGTATATTCCCATTAATATCTCCTTAAGAGCATTTTGCCTCAAAGTCTTCTTAATGGTGGCTTGTCCCTCAAGGTGGCATCCTCACCCAGACTAAAGCAACACCAGTCAAATTCAAACTCAGAATCCAAGGGTAAGTTGGCTTACTAAGACTTGGGAGTTCGCGTAGCTTATTGCTTATAATTAGTGCTGTAGCCACAAACCATGAATAAGACTTTACATTAATCCCGACACTCCGTTGAAATATACAAATTTACCTAAGACTCCATGATCTAAGGGCTCTGATACCAACTTTGTCATGACTCAAATCCGAGGGTCCATAACTGACACACAAGTCTGACAAGTTAAACTCGCATAAGACCAGAGCAAGCCATAGAATTTCCAAACATATTCACATTTCCAAGGATTTCCAATCTCATACATTCATATAATATTTAAATTCAAATACATAAATATTTGCTTGGCACATAGCTCATACACAATATTTAATACATTTCTCACAAAGCCATACATTGGTTGTAATAGTGGGTTCATATCATAAAACCCTTATACACATATAAATGGCATCATCATGCCTACACAGATCTCAAATATACATGGTTGGGAAACCAGTACCACCAACAGGAGCTAACATAGTTCTAACTCAACAGAGTGACCAATGGGATGGAAACCTACCGGATGCCAAATGTGTGTTTGTCCAACGATCACACTAGCCACACAATTTTATAGCTTTACTTATCTACACATGGTACAACAAAGGGGTGAGTCATCTAATACTCAGTGAGGGGGGATGCTAACATAGCATAATAACTCACACAGACGTGCATGTGTGTGTGTGTGTGTGTGTGTATCTAGCCATCTGTCAAATATAAGCAAATATCACCAAAAGATGAAAGTGTTAGGATCATCCTAATATCCCAGGAACACATCTCATCTTATTATACCTTACTGGATTACAACTCAATGATATATCACATTCATAATTTTCTAAACTTTATGTCACCACATCAGAGCATATCAAATTAATGCTTAACTTTAAAGTTGTCATCAAATTAGGCTCCACATACTCACTCTAGTAGCCAAGCACAATCACAATATTTAATATCTCTAATTCATTACCTCAAAATGTTCCATCAAATATCAACCATTTTTCAATCATATGTGTCACGACCCGGAACTCCCATCGAGCCCGTGACAACCGCCGCGACGTCTCAATTTACATTCATTACCCAGAATGTCAACCGAGACCCCGCAAGGCTTTAATATCAGCTTCTCATTTCCCCTGTGGGTAGCTGTTTCCAAATACCACATTTTAAAAGATTTTAAACTGTTTCCAACTTAAACAAATGAAATAATAATTTCCGTCTCACAGGGGTATTTTTGTCATTTATCCCAAAAATCTCAAAAATCATCTAAAAATATAGTATGTAAGTGGAAAACACATATTTCTTAATCAAAAATAATTTTGGATGTCTAAAACATTCGTTTAAAATGGAATTATGACTGTTATAATAAAATAAAAATATTCAATAAAATATTCAATTTTCACATAAAATGATATTTTAAGAACACTGCATAAATAATTTTTATAGCGTAAAAGCAAAATAAATTCTTACATACCGTAATACAGATAACCAAAGTATAGAATTTAATTTACAGTGACACGTGGGCCCACGAATGACCAAAAGTATCAAAAGAAATGAACCTACAGTCTTTGGATGTGGCAAGTTCAACTGTAATCCTTGCCGATATCAGTTATCTACAATCTATTCTGAACCTGAAATGGGTGGAAATGAGAGTGGTGAGATTATAAAATCCCAGTGAGTAAACAAATATCACTCAAAATATCTAAAGTCGAGTAAAAGGAGACTATTAAAACATTTCATCAAACTGTAATTTATCATCTTTCAACTTATTTCAACCAAATGAAATCAATTTATTTAAAGCAAGTAATCAGTATGGCTTATGAATTTCTTAAAAAACTTGGCTCATGCCAAAAATTATTATCATACTCAGTTATTTGGGATACCTTGGCCGAGGGCTATCCCAACTGAGTCCGCCAAGGCTATTAGAAAGTCATGTTTTTATTTTGAAAACATAGCCATTCCTTGACGTTGGCCGAGTTCCCCTTCACGTGGTGGTTTGGCGTGAAGTGAACTCTAAAAGTTATACCTCAAGAGTTACCCTACTCGCCTCTCCAACCGAGGTAAAAATATAACAGGATTCCGTGCCCCTCTAATAGGCTAGTCCACAAAATCCAGCCCACTGCAGCAGGTCAAACCCACCATACAATAAAATTTTGACAGCATGACAGGGCTAATATATTACTACCCAGCCTGCAAGGGTAAAATAAAGCAATTCATATAATTCATAAAAACATAGCCCAGCCAGTCATGCCAATACAATAACATAAGCCATTAATTCAATTTTAAATTTACAACATATCAGTGGTCTCCAATTACTCTATTTTCAAAATCGTTATTTCGTTTCAAGACAATTTATAAAATATTTTCATTTAAACTCATTTTGTTTACAAAACATAAAAATTTACCATTTGAACTCATTTTCATAAAATTCACCAAAACCGAATAAAAACATACTTTAGATAATTAAAATGATGGTAAGGTTACTCACCGTGTCTAGAGTGAGGATTTTCGAAATACTCAGACTATTGGTCCTCGGGTGCAATTCCCTTGCCTTTATCAGAGGACTCACCACCTTGACATAGTACAAAATCGAGAAATTCACCACATTGGTACTAAATTGAAATTAAACTAATTTAGACTACTAATGCTTGATATGGAATGCAAAAATATCTAAATTTTTGCCTAAATGCGGTGTTAGCCTATTTCGGTCTTTTACCCGATAAATTGATATACGCGTCCGTTTAAACTCCAAATTAATTTTTTTCAGTTTCTACACCTCAATTGCACCCAAATTGACTTAATGTCCCTCAGTGTGGTGCAAATTATCAGTCTCGATAACAAATTACGAAAATACCCCTAGTGGGTAAAAATTTGTATTTTTGCTCCGAAAATTTCCATTATTTTTCTAGGCTCATAATTCATCATTATTCATCATAATTCCTCAAATAACCATCAAGATCAGCAGCCAATATTCCCCTAGAAAATTCAGCATAATGGGTTTCAATGGGAGAAAATTATATTTCTAGCTTATTTTTGCTATATTTCAATATAACTTAACTAAAATCACTTAATTCAATTAAAATCAACCAAAAATCAAGCTCAAAACTCATCCATGGAGGTTTGGCCAGCATGGGTGTCCATACCCACTTTCTAATTTTGCATGGAAATGAGAAAAAAATGCATGGGTAGTGAAAATCACAAGGAAAATCAATGAAATTTACCTTTTTAATGCTTGATTTCTTGATTTCTCTCGATTTTCTCCAAAATTTTCAAGTAGGATTCTTGTTTTTTTTTTTCCCTTTTCTCCCCTGGTTTGGACAGCTGAAGAAGATGAGAATTCCGGAATTTTTACCTTTTTAAAGGCTAAAATAATATAATATTATTTTATTCATTTTTTTAATGTTTTATTAATTCCTTAAATTCTAGCCATCCATTTATTTCCAAATTTTCACCATACACTTGTCCCACATATCCATAGCTTAGGTAAAATTCTCAGACTTATCCAAAGTCTTGGTGGAGTAATTTTTGAAATTTACACTTTTACCCCCGTAAAAGTCAAAAATTACATTTTTGCCCCAAAAATTGAAAAATTACCCATAGACATATTTTTCATCCCTTATACTCATACCATTCTCAAATTTGTCAAATTTGATCTAAATTCTCTCAAAATCTCAAATTTTGTCCGCGGGTGGCAAAATTACAATTTTGCCCCTACACTCTAGAAATCACTGGAATTAAACTTTTTCACTGTCAAACCCTCAAATTATACTCCAATACTCAAATGGGGCTAAAAAAATTCTTTTCTAAAAATTCCCATTGTGTCCTTGGGTGGCAAATGACCATTTTGCCCCTGGACAGTAAAAATTCTAGTTTGACTTCAAATTGATCCTCGAACTCCAAATCACCATATTAAACCATTCTGGGACTTTAATATTCTTAATTTCATTTTAAATTCTCTATTTGATCTAGTTCGAGACTTAAATTAACTTAATTGTACCATTTAGTACATTGTCGTCTTTTAACGATTTTTCTTTCAGGGCTTTCCAAGTATGCAAGCATATTGTCAATCATATGAATGACATGGAAAGTATTTTATAAGATCGGGCTTGACAACACTATCCCCCTTAAAATAAAATTTTGACCTCAAAATTTCATGTACTGAACTCAGAGAAAATGTGGGGGTATTGTTTTCTCATATAATGCTCGAATTCTTATGTCTTCCCCTTTATAGGGAATTTCGATTTGTTCACCTCATTTACCTCCAATTCAACTCAAGTATTTCGCTTATGTCTATTATTATCCTTTAAAATCAGATCAACAATAACCTTCACAATTATGATCTCTTATATTGAGACATTAAGCATGGTTCTATTACTATCATTAAGCTTGAACCATAACTCCATCTCAATCATACCAATTTCGATCGCATTTTATTCTTATTTAGGTATACCAATCACTATCTTATTACTTCATTCCATATCAAACTTCTCGACTTTCATTCATTCATCCTATCCTCATACACTATTGTGTAGTTTACAACATCATTAACACGCCATACTCATTCCTGTACATATCCTCAGCGTTCAGGAAAATTAATGGCTTTAATTATTTCTACATATTTCATGTTTACTTTGCATTTAGGAAATTTCAATCTTCTTAATCCTATTAATCCATCTCATATGGCTTAATCGTACTATAGATTATATTCCCTTAACTATTTTTCCAAAATTCCTTAGGTCACCATAAATCGTCTTCTGATAAGATTCTTAATCGTTACATTATCTATACAACTCATCAAATATATTGAGTTCAAATCTTGAACCACTAAAACCATTATTCATTTAGTTGGGTACATCACTACTCCACACATACATATACATATACATTCAAATGTCTATATTCCTCATTATGTATACGAGTCTCTATTTTCAAATGCCTTCAGACTAATTTCTCTTAATTCATTCCCATCCACAATCAAGATTCAATAGAATAAGCTTCATAATTCATACAAATTCTCATCATGCCTGTGTATAGTTCCTCATCATTTATATACTTATATTCTCTTCTTATCGTTTCCAATTATATGCTTAAGTTTCCTTGTACTGTATATCATTGCATCACAATGTCATCTCCATTGAATTATAATCTATTATGCGTGTATGTTTTATAATCCCA
Organism: Theobroma cacao; assembly: GCF_053813885.1. Taxonomy (NCBI): domain Eukaryota; kingdom Viridiplantae; phylum Streptophyta; class Magnoliopsida; order Malvales; family Malvaceae; genus Theobroma; species Theobroma cacao. The sequence continues at coordinate 38,089,700 of NC_142640.1, forward strand.
TTGGTATCTCAAAAATTTATCTTGACTTGATCATTGCATCTTATGCAATACTACAATTCCTAAAAGTCATCCTTAGTCCTCGATTATCCTTCATGTCTCCTATATATTGTATCCTTATTGCATTTCGATATTGATTTGTCACTTAAAACTCAGATTCATTTGAATCATGTATGCCTCACGCATTTTCGAATTCCAATTCCCATAATATATTAAGAAAGTTTCATTATCTGACTTCATTATCAAGGTTAACTTCTATCATCCTTTATTCCACTCTTTCATATGAATATAACATCATTCTTCCTTAACTAATTTACAAATTGTACTTGAAATTACAAGACTTGAAACTAAATTCTCCTCAAGTACTTTTTAATGTTAATACTTATACCACTCTCAGCTTATAGCTTCCTTTTTATAACTACATAACTTAGTGCTTGCTTTCACAAGATCCATGGCAGAACTTCTCTTGAGTATTTCCTTAGGGATATTTATTTTAAATTTATGTCTCACAACATATGATCATTTAACCCGTAACTTAGCCATTTGGCTCCTTAGCAAGTTTCAAAGTCACGCATCTTATGCCCATCATGTATAACTTATAATTCTTTCTCAAGGGCATTTAAACATTCTTGAAACACTTAATCACTTATTTACTCTTTTATACACCAAGTATATCATTTCCATAAAGGCATGCCCAACTACTCATGCTTCAATTTATCTCCATGGGTTTCTAGCATGTCACCTAGTTTACTTGTGTTGTTACTAATCCTTTCCTTTCAACAAGGTCAAGACAAGATCAGTATATTCTCATAACAATATTCTATATAAACTCATTTGCTATATCATTATTGAAATCTTTATTTACATTTTTCTCACTTGCTATTGACATCTCTTATCAGTATCTCATACATTCATCTAACCTTTCGCTCGCTTCCTCTTTAGTCTTTAACAAGACTTAATCTCTTGTCTTCTTTATTTCTTAAGATTTGACTTCAATCATCATATTATTCATCTTAACACTCCACATGTTAATTTATTTTTATGTAGCCATCTTAAAAATTCTCTAACTTTTCTTTCTCTTACATGCCAATATATATAAGGCAATAAAATAAAAAAAAACTTTGTAATTTCACTCATCATCTTTATCTTAATACCTCCCAATGCACTTAAGACTCCAAACAACAAAGCTTAGCATGAAAACCAATGACCATTCTTCAACTCGTGAGTTTCATCTTCATGCCACTCTCAATTTGCTCTTGCTTGCTAGCCATTAGGGGTTCTTAACGCGACAGTGTTTGAGAGTCAGTACTGTGGCGTTGCAACTATTTGATTTCACTTTATCTTAGCAACTCTTCCACCTTTAAAGCTACTACCTCAATTATTCACAATAGTGTGGCTTCCCTTCGAGTCTATACCACAATTAGCAAGACTAACTTTCTATCACAAGTGTGAAATCAAAACATTGATTTAACGTATTTTTTTTTGCCACTAGCATTCATATATCTTTACCATAACATTTAATACGAGTTTGTTTAAGCAAAGATCTCCAAATTTATTCATAGCTACATGTATCTCAAATTGCTCATCACTTATCATCAGTCAATAAATCCCACTCGAAAATACCCTTTCCATATTGTATAGTGATTTCACCATATAGCATCACTGCACGATGTTCCTCCATTCTACTATCATGGATACTCCATAGAAATTAATTAAAAGATTTACGTACCCTAACTAATGCTAATTCCATTTAATCATATCTTAAATACTTCAAACTTGTAAATTACAACTCCAAATGTATGTCCATATATTGATAATCTTTATATATTTCATGATCATGAAAACTACAACTTACAAACTAGCTTTCTATCATACGTACTTTATTAGAGCACTAATTTCAACTTATTTAATCTACCCTTGGTGGTATGTCAAAATCATCCCTGTCTCGGTTGCAATCCAGAGGAATCTCTCCTCTGTATATCCGTATGAGCTGGTGGAGATGGAGCAGCTACCGTAGCCCGTCCTAACTGTGGACAATCTCTCCTAATGTGACCCAGTTGATCACAATGAAAACATCGTGCAGGCCCTCTGCACGGCCCAACATGATAATTCCCACAATTTCTGCATCTACGTGAACTTCCTGAAACAGAGGAGTTTTTGCCCCTGTTTGGTGGCTGACTAGAAGATACACTTAGATTTCTCCTTTTTGCTAACTCAGCTCGCAGACTCTTATTTTCATTCGCAAGCTTCTCGGCTCTTAAAGCCATTCGCACCACCTCTTTAGCCACGGTTGCGTCCGACTCACCCATAAAAGAAACACAACTATGTTGCCTAGCCTCTTTAAGCTTCTTAGAATCAGAAACATCCAGCACTGGTGGTGGGACAGGAGGTGGGGATGGTGGTACTGAAGGAGCAGCCAGAGGAACTGTAGGAAGAGCTTGACCAGCTTGAGCCTGGCCAGCAATAGCAGTAAAGAAGGCTGCTAATGCCTGAACTGCCTCAAGAGGCATAGCAGGAATACTAGTAAGTGGTAGAGGAGGTGGAGGATGTGGAGGAGTCTTGGTTTGTTCAGCAGCAGGTGCTGCCCGAATGGTGGATGCAGTCAATTCCTCCTCTATTGCACCTAACTGACGACGTTGGAAACGACCTCTTCCCCTTCCAGCTGATCTAGTGAAAGGTGGTTGTTCGCGTCGAGGAGACATAATAATCTATAATAGGGAACAAAGTGAGTTTAGGCAACCTCAGGCTCTATATGCTTATGCATGTATTTTATTCAACCTAACCTAACTTAACTCGGGGCCACACTGACACTGTAAATTTTTAAAACAGCTTTAAAATAACTTTAAACCCAAAACTCTAATCTTTCAAACCAACAGCTCTGATACCAACTTAATTGACACGACCCGGAACTCTCATCGAGCCCGTGACAACCGCCGCGACGTCTCAATTTACATTCATTACCCAGAATGTCAACCGAGACCCCGCAAGGCTTTAATATCAGCTTCTCATTTCCCCTGTGGGTAGCTGTTTCCAAATACCACATTTTAAAAGATTTTAAACTGTTTCCAACTTAAACAAATGAAATAATAATTTCCGTCTCACAGGGGTATTTTTGTCATTTATCCCAAAAATCTCAAAAATCATCTAAAAATATAGTATGTAAGTGGAAAACACATATTTCTTAATCAAAAATAATTTTGGATGTCTAAAACATTCGTTTAAAATGGAATTATGACTGTTATAATAAAATAAAAATATTCAATAAAATATTCAATTTTCACATAAAACGATATTTTAAGAACACTGCATAAATAATTTTTATAGCGTAAAAGCAAAATAAATTCTTACATACCGTAATACAGATAACCAAAGTATAGAATTTAATTTACAGTGACACGTGGGCCCACGAATGACCAAAAGTATCAAAAGAAATGAACCTACAGTCTTTGGATGTGGCAAGTTCAACTGTAATCCTTGCCGATATCAGTTATCTACAATCTATTCTGAACCTGAAATGGGTGGAAATGAGAGTGGTGAGATTATAAAATCCCAGTGAGTAAACAAACATCACTCAAAATATCTAAAGTCGAGTAAAAGGAGACTATTAAAACATTTCATCAAACTGTAATTTATCATCTTTCAACTTATTTCAACCAAATGAAATCAATTTATTTAAAGCAAGTAATCAGTATGGCTTATGAATTTCTTAAAAAACTTGGCTCATGCCAAAAATTATTATCATACTCAGTTATTTGGGATACCTTGGCCGAGGGCTATCCCAACTGAGTCCGCCAAGGCTATTAGAAAGTCATGTTTTTATTTTGAAAACATAGCCATTCCTTGACGTTGGCCGAGTTCCCCTTCACGTGGTGGTTTGGCGTGAAGTGAACTCTAAAAGTTATACCTCAAGAGTTACCCTACTCGCCTCTCCAACCGAGGTAAAAATATAACAGGATTTCGTGCCCCTCTAATAGGCTAGTCCACAAAATCCAGCCCACTGCAGCAGGTCAAACCCACCATACAATAAAATTTTGACAGCATGACAGGGCTAATATATTACTACCCAGCCTGCAAGGGTAAAATAAAGCAATTCATATAATTCATAAAAACATAGCCCAGCCAGTCATGCCAATACAATAACATAAGCCATTAATTCAATTTTAAATTTACAACATATCAGTGGTCTCCAATTACTCTATTTTCAAAATCGTTATTTCGTTTCAAGACAATTTATAAAATATTTTCATTTAAACTCATTTTGTTTACAAAACATAAAAATTTACCATTTGAACTCATTTTCATAAAATTCACCAAAACCGAATAAAAACATACTTTAGATAATTAAAATGATGGTAAGGTTACTCACCGTGTCTAGAGTGAGGATTTTCGAAATACTCAGACTATTGGTCCTCGGGTGCAATTCCCTTGCCTTTATCAGAGGACTCACCACCTTGACATAGTACAAAATCGAGAAATTCACCACATTGGTACTAAATTGAAATTAAACTAATTTAGACTACTAATGCTTGATATGGAATGCAAAAATGTCTAAATTTTTGCCTAAATGCGGTGTTAGCCTATTTCGGTCTTTTACCCGATAAATTGATATACGCGTCCGTTTAAACTCCAAATTAATTTTTTTCAGTTTCTACACCTCAATTGCACCCAAATTGACTTAATGTCCCTCAGTGTGGTGCAAATTATCAGTCTCGATAACAAATTACGAAAATACCCCTAGTGGGTAAAAATTTGTATTTTTGCTCCGAAAATTTCCATTATTTTTCTAGGCTCATAATTCATCATTATTCATCATAATTCCTCAAATAACCATCAAGATCAGCAGCCAATATTCCCCTAAAAAATTCAGCATAATGGGTTTCAATGGGAGAAAATTATATTTCTAGCTTATTTTTGCTATATTTCAATATAACTTAACTAAAATCACTTAATTCAATTAAAATCAACCAAAAATCAAGCTCAAAACTCATCCATGGAGGTTTGGCCAGCATGGGTGTCCATACCCACTTTCTAATTTTGCATGGAAATGAGAAAAAAATGCATGGGTAGTGAAAATCACAAGGAAAATCAATGAAATTTACCTTTTTAATGCTTGATTTCTTGATTTCTCTCGATTTTCTCCAAAATTTTCAAGTAGGATTCTTGTTTTTTTTTTTCCCTTTTCTCCCCTGGTTTGGACAGCTGAAGAAGATGAGAATTCCGGAATTTTTACCTTTTTAAAGGCTAAAATAATATAATATTATTTTATTCATTTTTTTAATGTTTTATTAATTCCTTAAATTCTAGCCATCCATTTATTTCCAAATTTTCACCATACACTTGTCCCACATATCCATAGCTTAGGTAAAATTCTCAGACTTATCCAAAGTCTTGGTGGAGTAATTTTTGAAATTTACACTTTTACCCCCGTAAAAGTCAAAAATTACATTTTTGCCCCAAAAATTGAAAAATTACCCATAGACATATTTTTCATCCCTTATACTCATACCATTCTCAAATTTGTCAAATTTGATCTAAATTCTCTCAAAATCTCAAATTTTGTCCGCGGGTGGCAAAATTATAATTTTGCCCCTACACTCTAGAAATCACTGGAATTAAACTTTTTCACTGTCAAACCCTCAAATTATACTCCAATACTCAAATGGGGCTAAAAAAATTCTTTTCTAAAAATTCCCATTGTGTCCTTGGGTGGCAAATGACCATTTTGCCCCTGGACAGTAAAAATTCTAGTTTGACTTCAAATTGATCCTCGAACTCCAAATCACCATATTAAACCATTCTGGGACTTTAATATTCTTAATTTCATTTTAAATTCTCTATTTGATCTAGTTCGAGACTTAAATTAACTTAATTGTACCATTTAGTACATTGTCGTCTTTTAACGATTTTTCTTTCAGGGCTTTCCAAGTATGCAAGCATATTATCAATCATATGAATGACATGGAAAGTATTTTATAAGATCGGGCTTGACAACACTATCCCCCTTAAAATAAAATTTTGACCTCAAAATTTCATGTACTGAACTCAGAGAAAATGTGGGGGTATTGTTTTCTCATATAATGCTCGAATTCTTATGTCTTCCCCTTTATAGGGAATTTCGATTTGTTCACCTCATTTACCTCCAATTCAACTCAAGTATTTCGCTTATGTCTATTATTATCCTTTAAAATCAGATCAACAATAACCTTCACAATTATGATCTCTTATATTGAGACATTAAGCATGGTTCTATTACTATCATTAAGCTTGAACCATAACTCCATCTCAATCATACCAATTTCGATCGCATTTTATTCTTATTTAGGTATACCAATCACTATCTTATTACTTCATTCCATATCAAACTTCTCGACTTTCATTCATTCATCCTATCCTCATACACTATTGTGTAGTTTACAACATCATTAACACGCCATACTCATTCCTGTACATATCCTCAGCGTTCAGGAAAATTAATGGCTTTAATTATTTCTACATATTTCATGTTTACTTTGCATTTAGGAAATTTCAATCTTCTTAATCCTATTAATCCATCTCATATGGCTTAATCGTACTATAGATTATATTCCCTTAACTATTTTTCCAAAATTCCTTAGGTCACCATAAATCGTCTTCTGATAAGATTCTTAATCGTTACATTATCTATACAACTCATCAAATATATTGAGTTCAAATCTTGAACCACTAAAACCATTATTCATTTAGTTGGGTACATCACTACTCCACACATACATATACATATACATTCAAATGTCTATATTCCTCATTATGTATACGAGTCTCTATTTTCAAATGCCTTCAGACTAATTTCTCTTAATTCATTCCCATCCACAATCAAGATTCAATAGAATAAGCTTCATAATTCATACAAATTCTCATCATGCCTGTGTATAGTTCCTCATCATTTATATACTTATATTCTCTTCTTATCGTTTCCAATTATATGCTTAAGTTTCCTTGTACTGTATATCATTGCATCACAATGTCATCTCCATTGAATTATAATCTATTATGCGTGTATGTTTTATAATCCCATTGGTATCTCAAAAATTTATCTTGACTTGATCATTGCATCTTATGCAATACTACAATTCCTAAAAGTCATCCTTAGTCCTCGATTATCCTTCATGTCTCCTATATATTGTATCCTTATTGCATTTCGATATTGATTTGTCACTTAAAACTCAGATTCATTTGAATCATGTATGCCTCACGCATTTTCGAATTCCAATTCCCATAATATATTAAGAAAGTTTCATTATCTGACTTCATTATCAAGGTTAACTTCTATCATCCTTTATTCCACTCTTTCATATGAATATAACATCATTCTTCCTTAACTAATTTACAAATTGTACTTGAAATTACAAGACTTGAAACTAAATTCTCCTCAAGTACTTTTTAATGTTAATACTTATACCACTCTCAGCTTATAGCTTCCTTTTTATAACTACATAACTTAGTGCTTGCTTTCACAAGATCCATGGCAGAACTTCTCTTGAGTATTTCCTTAGGGATATTTATTTTAAATTTATGTCTCACAACATATGATCATTTAACCCGTAACTTAGCCATTTGGCTCCTTAGCAAGTTTCAAAGTCACGCATCTTATGCCCATCATGTATAACTTATAATTCTTTCTCAAGGGCATTTAAACATTCTTGAAACACTTAATCACTTATTTACTCTTTTATACACCAAGTATATCATTTCCATAAAGGCATGCCCAACTACTCATGCTTCAATTTATCTCCATGGGTTTCTAGCATGTCACCTAGTTTACTTGTGTTGTTACTAATCCTTTCCTTTCAACAAGGTCAAGACAAGATCAGTATATTCTCATAACAATATTCTATATAAACTCATTTGCTATATCATTATTGAAATCTTTATTTACATTTTTCTCACTTGCTATTGACATCTCTTATCAGTATCTCATACATTCATCTAACCTTTCGCTCGCTTCCTCTTTAGTCTTTAACAAGACTTAATCTCTTGTCTTCTTTATTTCTTAAGATTTGACTTCAATCATCATATTATTCATCTTAACACTCCACATGTTAATTTATTTTTATGTAGCCATCTTAAAAATTCTCTAACTTTTCTTTCTCTTACATGCCAATATATATAAGGCAATAAAATAAAAAAAAACTTTGTAATTTCACTCATCATCTTTATCTTAATACCTCCCAATGCACTTAAGACTCCAAACAACAAAGCTTAGCATGAAAACCAATGACCATTCTTCAACTCGTGAGTTTCATCTTCATGCCACTCTCAATTTGCTCTTGCTTGCTAGCCATTAGGGGTTCTTAACGCGACAGTGTTTGAGAGTCAGTACTGTGGCGTTGCAACTATTTGATTTCACTTTATCTTAGCAACTCTTCCACCTTTAAAGCTACTACCTCAATTATTCACAATAGTGTGGCTTCCCTTCGAGTCTATACCACAATTAGCAAGACTAACTTTCTATCACAAGTGTGAAATCAAAACATTGATTTAACGTATTTTTTTTTGCCACTAGCATTCATATATCTTTACCATAACATTTAATACGAGTTTGTTTAAGCAAAGATCTCCAAATTTATTCATAGCTACATGTATCTCAAATTGCTCATCACTTATCATCAGTCAATAAATCCCACTCGAAAATACCCTTTCCATATTGTATAGTGATTTCACCATATAGCATCACTGCACGATGTTCCTCCATTCTACTATCATGGATACTCCATAGAAATTAATTAAAAGATTTACGTACCCTAACTAATGCTAATTCCATTTAATCATATCTTAAATACTTCAAACTTGTAAATTACAACTCCAAATGTATGTCCATATATTGATAATCTTTATATATTTCATGATCATGAAAACTACAACTTACAAACTAGCTTTCTATCATACGTACTTTATTAGAGCACTAATTTCAACTTATTTAATCTACCCTTGGTGGTATGTCAAAATCATCCCTGTCTCGGTTGCAATCCAGAGGAATCTCTCCTCTGTATATCCGTATGAGCTGGTGGAGATGGAGCAGCTACCGTAGCCCGTCCTAACTGTGGACAATCTCTCCTAATGTGACCCAGTTGATCACAATGAAAACATCGTGCAGGCCCTCTGCACGGCCCAACATGATAATTCCCACAATTTCTGCATCTACGTGAACTTCCTGAAACAGAGGAGTTTTTGCCCCTGTTTGGTGGCTGACTAGAAGATACACTTAGATTTCTCCTTTTTGCTAACTCAGCTCGCAGACTCTTATTTTCATTCGCAAGCTTCTCGGCTCTTAAAGCCATTCGCACCACCTCTTTAGCCACGGTTGCGTCCGACTCACCCATAAAAGAAACACAACTATGTTGCCTAGCCTCTTTAAGCTTCTTAGAATCAGAAACATCCAGCACTGGTGGTGGGACAGGAGGTGGGGATGGTGGTACTGAAGGAGCAGCCAGAGGAACTGTAGGAAGAGCTTGACCAGCTTGAGCCTGGCCAGCAATAGCAGTAAAGAAGGCTGCTAATGCCTGAACTGCCTCAAGAGGCATAGCAGGAATACTAGTAAGTGGTAGAGGAGGTGGAGGATGTGGAGGAGTCTTGGTTTGTTCAGCAGCAGGTGCTGCCCGAATGGTGGATGCAGTCAATTCCTCCTCTATTGCACCTAACTGACGACGTTGGAAACGACCTCTTCCCCTTCCAGCTGATCTAGTGAAAGGTGGTTGTTCGCGTCGAGGAGACATAATAATCTATAATAGGGAACAAAGTGAGTTTAGGCAACCTCAGGCTCTATATGCTTATGCATGTATTTTATTCAACCTAACCTAACTTAACTCGGGGCCACACTGACACTGTAAATTTTTAAAACAGCTTTAAAATAACTTTAAACCCAAAACTCTAATCTTTCAAACCAACAGCTCTGATACCAACTTAATTGACACGACCCGGAACTCTCATCGAGCCCGTGACAACCGCCGCGACGTCTCAATTTACATTCATTACCCAGAATGTCAACCGAGACCCCACAAGGCTTTAATATCAGCTTCTCATTTCCCCTGTGGGTAGCTGTTTCCAAATACCACATTTTAAAAGATTTTAAACTGTTTCCAACTTAAACAAATGAAATAATAATTTCCGTCTCACAGGGGTATTTTTGTCATTTATCCCAAAAATCTCAAAAATCATCTAAAAATATAGTATGTAAGTGGAAAACACATATTTCTTAATCAAAAATAATTTTGGATGTCTAAAACATTCGTTTAAAATGGAATTATGACTGTTATAATAAAATAAAAATATTCAATAAAATATTCAATTTTCACATAAAACGATATTTTAAGAACACTGCATAAATAATTTTTATAGCGTAAAAGCAAAATAAATTCTTACATACCGTAATACAGATAACCAAAGTATAGAATTTAATTTACAGTGACACGTGGGCCCACGAATGACCAAAAGTATCAAAAGAAATGAACCTACAGTCTTTGGATGTGGCAAGTTCAACTGTAATCCTTGCCGATATCAGTTATCTACAATCTATTCTGAACCTGAAATGGGTGGAAATGAGAGTGGTGAGATTATAAAATCCCAGTGAGTAAACAAACATCACTCAAAATATCTAAAGTCGAGTAAAAGGAGACTATTAAAACATTTCATCAAACTGTAATTTATCATCTTTCAACTTATTTCAACCAAATGAAATCAATTTATTTAAAGCAAGTAATCAGTATGGCTTATGAATTTCTTAAAAAACTTGGCTCATGCCAAAAATTATTATCATACTCAGTTATTTGGGATACCTTGGCCGAGGGCTATCCCAACTGAGTCCGCCAAGGCTATTAGAAAGTCATGTTTTTATTTTGAAAACATAGCCATTCCTTGACGTTGGCCGAGTTCCCCTTCACGTGGTGGTTTGGCGTGAAGTGAACTCTAAAAGTTATACCTCAGGAGTTACCCTACTCGCCTCTCCAACCGAGGTAAAAATATAACAGGATTCCGTGCCCCTCTAATAGGCTAGTCCACAAAATCCAGCCCACTGCAGCAGGTCAAACCCACCATACAATAAAATTTTGACAGCATGACAGGGCTAATATATTACTACCCAGCCTGCAAGGGTAAAATAAAGCAATTCATATAATTCATAAAAACATAGCCCAGCCAGTCATGCCAATACAATAACATAAGCCATTAATTCAATTTTAAATTTACAACATATCAGTGGTCTCCAATTACTCTATTTTCAAAATCGTTATTTCGTTTCAAGACAATTTATAAAATATTTTCATTTAAACTCATTTTGTTTACAAAACATAAAAATTTACCATTTGAACTCATTTTCATAAAATTCACCAAAACCGAATAAAAACATACTTTAGATAATTAAAATGATGGTAAGGTTACTCACCGTGTCTAGAGTGAGGATTTTCGAAATACTCAGACTATTGGTCCTCGGGTGCAATTCCCTTGCCTTTATCAGAGGACTCACCACCTTGACATAGTACAAAATCGAGAAATTCACCACATTGGTACTAAATTGAAATTAAACTAATTTAGACTACTAATGCTTGATATGGAATGCAAAAATGTCTAAATTTTTGCCTAAATGCGGTGTTAGCCTATTTCGGTCTTTTACCCGATAAATTGATATACGCGTCCGTTTAAACTCCAAATTAATTTTTTTCAGTTTCTACACCTCAATTGCACCCAAATTGACTTAATGTCCCTCAGTGTGGTGCAAATTATCAGTCTCGATAACAAATTACGAAAATACCCCTAGTGGGTAAAAATTTGTATTTTTGCTCCGAAAATTTCCATTATTTTTCTAGGCTCATAATTCATCATTATTCATCATAATTCCTCAAATAACCATCAAGATCAGCAGCCAATATTCCCCTAAAAAATTCAGCATAATGGGTTTCAATGGGAGAAAATTATATTTCTAGCTTATTTTTGCTATATTTCAATATAACTTAACTAAAATCACTTAATTCAATTAAAATCAACCAAAAATCAAGCTCAAAACTCATCCATGGAGGTTTGGCCAGCATGGGTGTCCATACCCACTTTCTAATTTTGCATGGAAATGAGAAAAAAATGCATGGGTAGTGAAAATCACAAGGAAAATCAATGAAATTTACCTTTTTAATGCTTGATTTCTTGATTTCTCTCGATTTTCTCCAAAATTTTCAAGTAGGATTCTTGTTTTTTTTTTTCCCTTTTCTCCCCTGGTTTGGACAGCTGAAGAAGATGAGAATTCCGGAATTTTTACCTTTTTAAAGGCTAAAATAATATAATATTATTTTATTCATTTTTTTAATGTTTTATTAATTCCTTAAATTCTAGCCATCCATTTATTTCCAAATTTTCACCATACACTTGTCCCACATATCCATAGCTTAGGTAAAATTCTCAGACTTATCCAAAGTCTTGGTGGAGTAATTTTTGAAATTTACACTTTTACCCCCGTAAAAGTCAAAAATTACATTTTTGCCCCAAAAATTGAAAAATTACCCATAGACATATTTTTCATCCCTTATACTCATACCATTCTCAAATTTGTCAAATTTGATCTAAATTCTCTCAAAATCTCAAATTTTGTCCGCGGGTGGCAAAATTATAATTTTGCCCCTACACTCTAGAAATCACTGGAATTAAACTTTTTCACTGTCAAACCCTCAAATTATACTCCAATACTCAAATGGGGCTAAAAAAATTCTTTTCTAAAAATTCCCATTGTGTCCTTGGGTGGCAAATGACCATTTTGCCCCTGGACAGTAAAAATTCTAGTTTGACTTCAAATTGATCCTCGAACTCCAAATCACCATATTAAACCATTCTGGGACTTTAATATTCTTAATTTCATTTTAAATTCTCTATTTGATCTAGTTCGAGACTTAAATTAACTTAATTGTACCATTTAGTACATTGTCGTCTTTTAACGATTTTTCTTTCAGGGCTTTCCAAGTATGCAAGCATATTGTCAATCATATGAATGACATGGAAAGTATTTTATAAGATCGGGCTTGACAACACTATCCCCCTTAAAATAAAATTTTGACCTCAAAATTTCATGTACTGAACTCAGAGAAAATGTGGGGGTATTGTTTTCTCATATAATGCTCGAATTCTTATGTCTTCCCCTTTATAGGGAATTTCGATTTGTTCACCTCATTTACCTCCAATTCAACTCAAGTATTTCGCTTATGTCTATTATTATCCTTTAAAATCAGATCAACAATAACCTTCACAATTATGATCTCTTATATTGAGACATTAAGCATGGTTCTATTACTATCATTAAGCTTGAACCATAACTCCATCTCAATCATACCAATTTCGATCGCATTTTATTCTTATTTAGGTATACCAATCACTATCTTATTACTTCATTCCATATCAAACTTCTCGACTTTCATTCATTCATCCTATCCTCATACACTATTGTGTAGTTTACAACATCATTAACACGCCATACTCATTCCTGTACATATCCTCAGCGTTCAGGAAAATTAATGGCTTTAATTATTTCTACATATTTCATGTTTACTTTGCATTTAGGAAATTTCAATCTTCTTAATCCTATTAATCCATCTCATATGGCTTAATCGTACTATAGATTATATTCCCTTAACTATTTTTCCAAAATTCCTTAGGTCACCATAAATCGTCTTCTGATAAGATTCTTAATCGTTACATTATCTATACAACTCATCAAATATATTGAGTTCAAATCTTGAACCACTAAAACCATTATTCATTTAGTTGGGTACATCACTACTCCACACATACATATACATATACATTCAAATGTCTATATTCCTCATTATGTATACGAGTCTCTATTTTCAAATGCCTTCAGACTAATTTCTCTTAATTCATTCCCATCCACAATCAAGATTCAATAGAATAAGCTTCATAATTCATACAAATTCTCATCATGCCTGTGTATAGTTCCTCATCATTTATATACTTATATTCTCTTCTTATCGTTTCCAATTATATGCTTAAGTTTCCTTGTACTGTATATCATTGCATCACAATGTCATCTCCATTGAATTATAATCTATTATGCGTGTATGTTTTATAATCCCATTGGTATCTCAAAAATTTATCTTGACTTGATCATTGCATCTTATGCAATACTACAATTCCTAAAAGTCATCCTTAGTCCTCGATTATCCTTCATGTCTCCTATATATTGTATCCTTATTGCATTTCGATATTGATTTGTCACTTAAAACTCAGATTCATTTGAATCATGTATGCCTCACGCATTTTCGAATTCCAATTCCCATAATATATTAAGAAAGTTTCATTATCTGACTTCATTATCAAGGTTAACTTCTATCATCCTTTATTCCACTCTTTCATATGAATATAACATCATTCTTCCTTAACTAATTTACAAATTGTACTTGAAATTACAAGACTTGAAACTAAATTCTCCTCAAGTACTTTTTAATGTTAATACTTATACCACTCTCAGCTTATAGCTTCCTTTTTATAACTACATAACTTAGTGCTTGCTTTCACAAGATCCATGGCAGAACTTCTCTTGAGTATTTCCTTAGGGATATTTATTTTAAATTTATGTCTCACAACATATGATCATTTAACCCGTAACTTAGCCATTTGGCTCCTTAGCAAGTTTCAAAGTCACGCATCTTATGCCCATCATGTATAACTTATAATTCTTTCTCAAGGGCATTTAAACATTCTTGAAACACTTAATCACTTATTTACTCTTTTATACACCAAGTATATCATTTCCATAAAGGCATGCCCAACTACTCATGCTTCAATTTATCTCCATGGGTTTCTAGCATGTCACCTAGTTTACTTGTGTTGTTACTAATCCTTTCCTTTCAACAAGGTCAAGACAAGATCAGTATATTCTCATAACAATATTCTATATAAACTCATTTGCTATATCATTATTGAAATCTTTATTTACATTTTTCTCACTTGCTATTGACATCTCTTATCAGTATCTCATACATTCATCTAACCTTTCGCTCGCTTCCTCTTTAGTCTTTAACAAGACTTAATCTCTTGTCTTCTTTATTTCTTAAGATTTGACTTCAATCATCATATTATTCATCTTAACACTCCACATGTTAATTTATTTTTATGTAGCCATCTTAAAAATTCTCTAACTTTTCTTTCTCTTACATGCCAATATATATAAGGCAATAAAATAAAAAAAAACTTTGTAATTTCACTCATCATCTTTATCTTAATACCTCCCAATGCACTTAAGACTCCAAACAACAAAGCTTAGCATGAAAACCAATGACCATTCTTCAACTCGTGAGTTTCATCTTCATGCCACTCTCAATTTGCTCTTGCTTGCTAGCCATTAGGGGTTCTTAACGCGACAGTGTTTGAGAGTCAGTACTGTGGCGTTGCAACTATTTGATTTCACTTTATCTTAGCAACTCTTCCACCTTTAAAGCTACTACCTCAATTATTCACAATAGTGTGGCTTCCCTTCGAGTCTATACCACAATTAGCAAGACTAACTTTCTATCACAAGTGTGAAATCAAAACATTGATTTAACGTATTTTTTTTTGCCACTAGCATTCATATATCTTTACCATAACATTTAATACGAGTTTGTTTAAGCAAAGATCTCCAAATTTATTCATAGCTACATGTATCTCAAATTGCTCATCACTTATCATCAGTCAATAAATCCCACTCGAAAATACCCTTTCCATATTGTATAGTGATTTCACCATATAGCATCACTGCACGATGTTCCTCCATTCTACTATCATGGATACTCCATAGAAATTAATTAAAAGATTTACGTACCCTAACTAATGCTAATTCCATTTAATCATATCTTAAATACTTCAAACTTGTAAATTACAACTCCAAATGTATGTCCATATATTGATAATCTTTATATATTTCATGATCATGAAAACTACAACTTACAAACTAGCTTTCTATCATACGTACTTTATTAGAGCACTAATTTCAACTTATTTAATCTACCCTTGGTGGTATGTCAAAATCATCCCTGTCTCGGTTGCAATCCAGAGGAATCTCTCCTCTGTATATCCGTATGAGCTGGTGGAGATGGAGCAGCTACCGTAGCCCGTCCTAACTGTGGACAATCTCTCCTAATGTGACCCAGTTGATCACAATGAAAACATCGTGCAGGCCCTCTGCACGGCCCAACATGATAATTCCCACAATTTTTGAAATTTACACTTTTACCCCCGTAAAAGTCAAAAATTACATTTTTGCCCCAAAAATTGAAAAATTACCCATAGACATATTTTTCATCCCTTATACTCATACCATTCTCCAATTTGTCAAATTTGATCTAAATTCTCTCAAAATCTCAAATTTTATCCGCGGGTGGCAAAATTACAATTTTGCCCCTACACTCTATAAATCACTGGAATTAAACTTTTTCACTGTCAAACCCTCAAATTATACTCCAATACTCAAATGGGGCTAAAAAAATTCTTTTCTAAAAATTCCCATTGTGTCCTTGGGTGGCAAATGACCATTTTGCCCCTGGACAGTAAAAATTCTAGTTTGACTTCAAATTGATCCTCGAACTCCAAATCACCATATTAAACCATTCTGGGACTTTAATATTCTTAATTTCATTTTAAATTCTCTATTTGATCTAGTTCGAGACTTAAATTAACTTAATTGTACCATTTGGTACATTGTCGTCTTTTAACGATTTTTCTTTCAGGGCTTTCCAAGTATGCAAGCATATTGTCAATCATATGAATGACATGGAAAGTATTTTATAAGATCGGGCTTGACAATATGTTTCCCATTTTAGAGGCACATCAATCATCCCTAGAGAGTCTCCATATCGATACATATGTAATTAGGCTTATCCTCAAAGCCTTATCCACATAAACATACATAAGCACACACTAGTTGCCAAGATATCATAACCATTTAAATCATTTTCATTTGCGACTATCTAAGACTATGTCTCATCATTCACAAATCAAATCACAATCTTTGAGTGGTTTTCCCTGGACACAGTCAAATCATGCATGGTGGTCAGCCAAATCAAACTCGGGGCAAAGCCATTGGTAAAGAAAACAAATCACATGGGTGCCAAAACAACGGGCAGAGAGTCAGATCACACACGTGCCGAAGCAACAAGCGAAGAATTAAATCATCGTTCAAAGTAATCTTTCAACGAACGACATCACTCGCAGTAATCTCAACGAGTGGCATTAAAGCACTGTAGGCGGGAATCACAAGCAAGACTAACACCACCGTCCATATTTACCATTATCCCTACAGGCACATACATAGTCACAAGGGTTGGACTCCACTCAACCTCAAATCAAATGAACATACGAAATTCATCCCTCAAACAGAACAGATATCCACAAATCAAGCCATCGTGCATGTGACATTTCATATGGCCATGTCAAACCATATTCTAAATTCAATGAGCTTCAGTCATCTCTAAGCTCGGTATAATTCTAAGTGCCTTCAAATCTCTAAGGCATCATCAAACGGAACAAAATCAATCTACAGGCCCTATGCCTTTAACCCCATATGGGTATTCATCATATTCAATCTTATCAATCATGGCTTAATAGCCTTCTACATAACCTTAAATCAACCATAAATACATGGGCATTCATTCATATATCATGTCCATAAGCAATCATGGCATTTCGGCTTCACATACTTAACATCACCTCAATCGTTGTGCTATTAACCCAATTACATATCATGCCCATATACCTCATTAGGTAGTCCATTCATCATAATTTGGCACAATCTTTAATCCGTAATTCATATCACACCTTGGGTAGGCCTTTTGCTCTAGGTTCTACATACCATGGGATTCTAACACAATGCCACCATGTGGCTCACCACAAATCACACCAATATAAATTTCTGATCTCATATAACTAATTAGCCTAAGCATCCTCATCTAGTTATACAATATATTTGGTTTATAGCCTCGGCACATCCCTCTAGGTAACATACGTATACACATACATACACACACACACACACACACACACATATACATATATCATCATTCAAGCTAGGCTTAAACATCTAGGCATACACAACACTTAGTACCATGGCAGCGTATATTATTACGCATGATGCATCACATGCATTTAATTAAATCCCACTCACTGTGACAAGTTTAGAAGTGTTCCATAGCCAAGCTTCGATTCTTAGCCTCAAACCGTTTTTCAGTTCACAAATGTGCTCAAATTGCTTAATCTTCCTTTAAATAGATCAAAACATCACAAAACTAATTAAATCCTAACTTTCGAAAAATGCTAGCTTATTTTTCTAAAATTAACTGAATTCTTAGCAATCCAACATAAAAGCTCATATATCTTTTAATAAAGAGCTAAACCGATACCTTAGAAGTTGGATTGCATAATCTTTAACTCCAAATTCACTCCAAATGGCTTCAAGAATCCATTTATGGCTTAAGGTTTCAAATGGGTAAAGAGAAAACGAAAACCATGAAAATCAAGCTTTTTAGGAGTGAAAATCCTTGCCTTTAACACTTAGAATCCAAGATTTGTTGTTGGAGTTTGAAAGTTTGGAAGGGTACGAAATTTGACAGAAAATGGTGGAAGAACAAAAAAATAGGAGAAAAATGAGGATATTTTCGAGTTTTAGGGATTTTAAGCCAATTTTAAGCTAATTGGGCAACCTAAGATTGACTATGGAGGGTTTATGGTCAATCTTGGACTGGAAAGTTTTATGACTCACCCATTTCCCCTTCACAAGTTTGATTATGGAGAGTCTATAGTCGATCTTGGACTAGAATGTTAGTTTTTTACTCAATTTTCCTTCACAAGATTGACTATGGAGGGTTTATAGTCAATCCTAAACCAAAAGGTTTTCATTTCTTTTGTTCTTCTTTCCTAAGATCAATTATGGAGAGCCTATAGTCGATCTTAAACCAGAATGCATGATTTCCCTTGCTTTTTACCTCACATGATTGATCTTCTATGCATTATAATCGACTTCTTAGGTCCAAATTTGTAAAAGTTATTCCTTTTAAAGTCTAAACTCATTCTAAATCTCTTTTATAACCTCAAACCATTTATATATGACTCAAATCTTTTACTTAAATAGTCAAACATAAAATCAAAACTCCAATCTAAGCATTAAACCTTTTGGATTCCTTAAGTATGTTCATAAAAGTTTTGCCTAAGTATCATAAGGCATACTTTCTACACTTAACGCATCCATAAATCATCAAAAAAATCTCTAAATGTACAACAAATTTCAAGATCATTCTCTCTACACATAATAATTCATGTACATACTCCACAAGCATACACATCGGGGTTCAAATTTACTTTTCAATAACTTAACCCATATCGCGCATAAGCCATGTCAAAATCAGGGGTGTTACAAATTACTTCGTCATTTTCTTCTCTGAAGGTCAATCCTATCTCTTACTCAGATCACAAATTTCCTCAACCTCTTTCTTGATCATTGTATTTATCTTTTTAATATCAAAATCTGAAATTGACCCTTTCTCTTAACGCTCTGTTTTCGTGACGTTTTCACCTAATTCGACCTCAATTTGTTCCTTAAGCCTTTTTCTTCTACTGCTCTTGGATCTTGTTCTCGATGACTATAGAGGCTTTTTTCCTTAGGAATTGTTTTGCCATTTTTTATTTTTTCCCCTCTTCTTACTATTTTGGACCTTTTGTTCTTTAAGAGAAAAAAATTCTAATTTGACACTTTTCCCTCACACTTTTTCTCATTTTGGGCATGACCTCCTACAGATTGATTACTTTTATTTATATCATCCTTTTTGAATCTCTCATCAATTACCTGTCCTACCTTTAAGGCCTCTTTCCTCTTTTCTTCCTTTTATTGACCCGATTCCTTACCTATTTCCTTTTTCTTATTTTCCATTAGTGTTTCATCTTCCTTTGTCAAACTATCATTCTCTTCCTTGAGCCTATATTCCTCTTCTCCTCATAGTAGCTCACTTGAATCTTTCATTATCACTTTAGTATTTTTGTTGAGTCCTTTGCCATCTTCTCACCCGAATCTTGTATTTCCCCTTATGGGAAATTTGCTTTCTCTAAATCTCCCTCTTCTTTGACCTAAAAATCATCAAGTTCAATATCTTTTAAGGGTATTTCCCTTACCTCATCTTGAAGACTCTCCAAACCAAGCCCAAACTCTTCACCATTTATTTTTTCCATGTCTAGGCCTAATTCATTATCCATATTCTCTTTAAATTCTCTTGTTCGACCTTCTTCACTAAAGCTTGTTCCAACTTCCTCTTGGCTTGTTTTCTTACTTCATATCAGCCTCACTGTTTTATTCTTCTCTCTGTTAAGTACACTAGTCCTATCCACATTATTTTTTTCTTAGTTTCTTCTGCTTTTTGAAAAATGGTACAAACCTCCATTTTCTTTTGCTTTACTAGAATGTCACCATTAAATCTCCCTCTCTTTGTTGTGTTGAGTTTGCCTTTATTCTTTTTCTCTATTTTTTTTCTCCCTAAAACTAGCTTTTTTTCACCTATTTGCTATCAAGCTCAGCTCTACAATATGTTTATTATGCCATTCTTACATAAGAATGCATGTTTACTTACTTGGGTACCTCGAAAATCGTTAAAGGACGGCAATGTATCAAATGGTACAATTAAGTTGAATTAAGTCTCGAACTAGACCAAATAGAGATTTTAAGATGAAATTGAAAATTTTAAAACTCCAGAATGACTTAAAATGGTGATTTGGAGTTCGATGACCGATTTGGAGTCAAATTGGAATTTTTATAACTTAAGGGTAAAATGGTCATTTTGCCACCCGAAGTTAAAATTGGAATGTTGGAAGAAGTTTTTTATCAAGATTGACTATTTAGAACATAATTTGAGTTTGAGAAGTGAAAAATTTTAATTTCGATATTTTTTCGAGCATAGGGGTAAAATTGAAATTTTACACCACCCAACACTTGTCCAGCACATGGATTTTACCCAATATTATCATGGATAATTGGAAAAATTTAAGTGGTGGAGAGAGATTGCTTAATGGGTAAGTATGACACATGGACCAATGGAATGGTGACATGTGTCAAATTCTCATCCATTTATTATTTTCCTTATAAATTAGCATAAAATCAGCCAATTTCTCTTCATATGGCCGGCCAAAGGAAGAACAAAGCAAGAAAAAAGGAAGAAAAAGAAAGAAAAAAACCCTAGGTGGAAAAATTCAAGGGAAAAGTGTGAAAAATTCAAGGAAACAAGTGACAAAAGGTAAGATTTTTCAATTCTAGCTTGTGATCTACCTTTTCTATGCATTATTTTGCATTTTTCATGGTTGAATCACAAGATATCATGAAGGATTCATGGCTGACCGAATTTAGAGAGAGAAGATTTGATGATTTATTTAGTTAGATTTTGAGATATTTTAGTGTTTTTAGTTGTTTAGTGTCGTGTAGCATGAAAAGCCAACAAGAAAAAAATTCATTTTCTCCCATCACCCATCATTGGCCGAATTCTCCATGTAGAATATTGATGATGATTTTGATTTTATTTCAAGTGATTTGGTTAGGAATTAGTGATTTATGGTGTGAGAATCAAGCTTGAAAAATTATAATGTTGATGCACCCACCATGGCCGAATTTTCCAAGAGAAAATGTGAGGATGTTTTTGCCATATTTCAAGTTATTTAATTTGTGTTTGATGATTTGGAGTAATGAGAGAAAAATGAAATTGTTTAGAGTTGAATTGGACATATTGGCCAATTAATCGAGTGATAGATCGAATTAGGCCAATACCGTTTAATTTAGGTACACAATTGAATTTGTGTAGAACATCGTGTTTAGACAATAATCTGAACAATTTGTATCCCATTTCATACATTAGTATAAAGCCTGAATTGGTTTTATAACAATTTAGCACAATGTAGTAAATGATTTATTGTGCATTATGTCTAGGTGGTGAGCATTCTGGTAAAAGTAAAGAGATAGTACCCGAGGATCAAGAATCGGAGTACTTAGAATTCGACTCCCGAAATAGTGAGTAACCTTATTATCATCTTAATTATCTAAAGTAGTTTTTATCTAATTTTGTATTTTATGGAAAATGAGTTTAAATGGTAAATCTTTATGTTTTATAAGCCAAATGTGATTAAATGAAAATGATTTTATAAAATTATCTTGAAATTGAATGATGGTTTTGAAAATAGAGTAATTGGAGACTAATTGTTGTGTTATAAATTATGGTTTGAATTGAATGGCTCATGATAATATTTGCATGAATAGCTGAATTGGTATTTGTGTTGAAAATGTATGAACTATTAATTTGCCTTGAGAGGCTGTAAAATAAAATAATTACCATGTCATACTATTGCAAATTTTATTATATGGTGGGTTATAAATTAGTTGCTGTAGTGGACGGGTTCCATGAACTAGCCTATTAGAGGGGCACGGTAACCCTATTATATTCTTACCTAAATATGAAAGGCGCGGATGGATAACTCCTGAGGTTAACACTTTAGAGTTCACTTCACGTCAAACCACCACGTGAGGGTGAACTTAGCCAATGTCAAGCCCGACCTTATAAAATACTTTCCATGTCATTCATATGATTGACAATATGCTTGCATACTTGGAAAGCCCTGAAAGAAAAATCGTTAAAAGACGACAATGTACCAAATGGTACAATTAAGTTAATTTAAGTCTCGAACTAGATCAAATAGAGAATTTAAAATGAAATTAAGAATATTAAAGTTCCAGAATGGTTTAATATGGTGATTTGGAGTTCGAGGATCAATTTGAAGTCAAACTAGAATTTTTACTGTCCAGAGGCAAAATGGTCATTTGCCACCCAAGGACACAATGGGAATTTTTAGAAAAGAATTTTTTTAGCCCCATTTGACTTATTGGAGTATGATTTGAGTATTGGAGTATAATTTGAGGGTTTGGCAGTGAAAAAGTTTAATTCCAGTGATTTCTAGAGTGTAGGGGCAAAATCGTAATTTTGCCACCCGCAGACAAAATTTGAGATTTTGAGAGAATTTAGATCAAATTTGACAAATTGGAGAATGGTATGAGTATAAGGGATGAAAAATATGTCTATGGGAAATTTTTCAATTTTTGGGGCAAAAATGTAATTTTTGACTTTTACGGGGGTAAAAGTGTAAATTTCAAAAATTACTCCACCAAGACTTTGGATAAGTCTGAGAATTTTACCTAAGCTATGGATATGTGGGACAAGTGTATGGTGAAAATTTGGAAACAAATGGATGGCTAGAATTTAAGGAATTAATAAAACATTAAAAAAATGAATAAAATAATATTATATTATTTTAAGCCTTTAAAAAGGTAAAAATTCCGGAATTCTCATCTTCTTCAGCTGTCCAAACCAGGGGAGAAAAGGGAAAAAAAAAAACAAGAATCCTACCTGAAAAATTTGGGGAAAATCAAGAGAAATCAAGAAATCAAGCATTAAAAAGGTAAATTTCATTGATTTTCCTTGTGATTTTCACTACCCATGCATTTTTTTCTCATTTCCATGCAAAATTAGAAAGTGGGTATGGACACCCATGCTGGCCAAACCTCCATGGATGAGTTTTGAGCTTGATTTTTGGTTGATTTTAATTGAATATTTTATTGAATATTTTTATTTTATTATAACAGTCATAATTCCATTTTAAACGAATGTTTTAGACATCCAAAATTATTTTTGATTAAGAAATATGTGTTTTCCACTTACATACTATATTTTTAGATGATTTTTTGAGATTTTTGGGATAAATGACAAAAATACCCCTGTGAGACGGAAATTAATATTTCATTTGTTTAAGTTGGAAATAGTTTAAAATCTTTTAAAATGTGGTATTTGGAAACAGTTACCCACAGGGGAAATGAGAAGCTGATATTAAAGCCTTGCGGGGTCTCGGTTGACATTCCGGGTAATGAATGTAAATTGAGACGTCGCGGCGGTTGTCACGGGCTCGATGGGAGTTCCGGGTCGTGACAGCCAACGCCAAGGAACGATTATGTTTTTAAAATAAAAACCTGATTTATGCATACATAACTTTTTAACAGTCTTGGCGAACTCGGTTGGGATAGCCCTCGATCAAGGTATCCCTAATAACTGGGTATGAGAATGATTTTGGCACGAGCCAAAGTTTTAAGAAATTCATAAGCCATGTTGATTTCTCGGATTATATGAATTGATTTTATTTGGTTGAAACAAGTTGAAAGGTGATGAATTACAATATGTTAAACCATTTTATTTGTCTCCATTTACTCGGCTTTAGATATTTTAGATGGTATTTGTTTACTCATTGGGATTATATAATCTCACCACCCTCTTTTCCACCCATTTCAGGCTCAGAATAAGCTGTAGATAGCTGATTTTATCGAAGCTACCATTGGATTTGCATCCTCCAAACTGTAGGTACACAATCTTCCTTACTTTTAGTTATTCGAGGGCCCACTGGTTATTGTAAATTAAGTTAAATACTTTGGCTTACTGTATTACAATATGTATGAATTTATTTTGCTTTTACGTTGCTACAAAAAAATTATTTACGTATAACTCTAATGATATTGTTTTATAAGAAAATAAAATATTTTATTAAATATTTTTTTTATTTTTTTATTATATCCAAATAATCATAATTTCATTTTAAATGAAGGTTTTAGATGTTTAAACTTATTTTTTATTATGAATTATGCATTTTGTACTCGCATACTACATTTTTAGCAGATTTTGAGATTAATGAGGAAAAATGACCAAAATGCCCTGTGAGAAAAAATTTGTTTTTCTATTGTTTTAATTTGAAAATAGTTTATAATCTCTCAAAAAATAATTTTAGTGACTAATACTCACAGGGGAAGCGAGAAAAACTGATGTTAAGCCTTGCGAGGTTTCGATTGACATTTCGGGTAATTAATGTCTATCGGGACATCGCGATGGTTGTCACGGGCTCGATGGGAGTTCCGAGTCGTGACAAAACAGTCAACCCTCAATCCTATCCCTTTGTCTGATTTTGACCCATGACTTCACTCTTAGCCATAGCTTTTAATTTGAATTTTATTGAGCTATTTGATAGAACCATACCTCTTGCTCCTTTTTGAGATTTGTCTTTGGGTGTTGCAAACTCATCATTGCTTTCGCTCTTCCACCACTACTACTATTGCAATTGGTGATCACCAACCCCTTGAATCTCTCTTCAGCATTCATTGAATCTTTTCTTGTGCAATATGCCTCCAATTGTAACTTGTTTTGACACTGACTATATTGACCCATATACTAAGTTTCTTGCCTACAACTTCCATATAAAATCCATTAAGGATAAAAAATCTACTCTTACCTTAACCAATATAAATGCTTCATCAAACCTCTCCCTTTTAAAAGTACCTTTATCCACCGCTAGGAACTCCCTCTAACACTTTCCAATGGTCTCTTGAATGTGTTGATGTCCCATGCATGAATGGACACTTCACATAATCGGACCCATAGTTTAACCTCCCTTGTATCATTAAGAATTGAGACAAGAATTAATGATTTGAACCACTTCTCCGTCAGCTTTATTAGCCTTGAGTTACATTATGTTTGGATTTGACAAAAATCATATGTTATCTTAAAGTTAATATCCAGCATTTGAAATTGTCTCAAATATATTTTTAATCCATTAAGGTTACATATTTGTTTGAAAAGCCACGTATCATTAGAAATCACCTTATAAGCTTTCAAACCATGCATATGCAGCTAAGAATGCAAGAGCAAACATGCCTTGAATTGTCGTTTAATTATAAAAACAAGGCAAGGAAGAAGTAACTGGAGAGAAACACCAAAAAGTTAAAGAAACCTCAAGACACAAGTCAAGAGTCGATCCTAAAAATGCTCAAGTCGATCTAAAGGCTGAAAAGTGCAAAACTTGAATAATATAAAGCCATAATTGACCTTAAAGTTCCTATAGTCGACCTTGTTCCAAAAAGATCAAGAAAATCAAGTTTTGAATAGACATAGTAGATCTTGGCCAAAGCATAATCGACCTTGACAAGTTAAAAACAAAGAAAAGTCAACTTTACATAACATAATCGACTATAAAGGAAACATAGTTAACTATAGTAGTCCAAACTTGCAAAAAACATGCTTTCGAGAGTTAGATCAACTAAAGGAAGGTTACATTCAATTATAAAAGTCCTAATTTGAGAAATTTTAAGAACATAGTTGACCCTAGGAGCTTTATAGTCGACCTTTAAGCTTTAACAATGGTTAAATTTGATTCAAACTTTTGTCAAACGGCTCCAAACTCTGCCTCAGCCATAAATAAACGTATTTGAGCCATTTGGAAGTAAGAGAAGACTTAAACCAAAGCTTCAAACCTTGAAAGACCATTAAAAGCTCATCTTCATGCTCTAGCATCTTTGTAGTCTTCCACTTAACTTGCAAAGTTGAATACGTGCTTCATTTGAGCTTATCATTCTTTTCTTACTACATCTAAGCTAAAATCTCTAGCATCCAACCTTTGCAAGGCAAATCTTCGCTATTATTTATTTGTACACACATCTCATAAAGGCTCTAGCTTAATCTTGAAAAGCTATTTGTGAGGGTTTGTTGTTGAGTCTTTAAAAACCATTATTGTTGGGTTATCATTTCATCTCGTTAAACAGTAAGAATCCCTTTGTGGATTGTGTAAAGGTTATTGCTTAATCCCGTGAAAAAGCTATTGGAAGGATTGTTGCTTGATCCCATTAGAAAGAAAGAATCCATTTATGGATTATATGAGGGTTATCGCTTTGTTCCGTTAAAAAGTAAGAATCCTTGATAGTGGATTGAAATTCTTTGTTTTCCAAAGGAGTGGATGTAGACATCAAAAAAGCTAAACCATTATAAATTCTTTGTCTCTTTCTAATTTTTTCTTTATTATTTATTGTTTATATTTGCCTTAGGAAAATAGTTTTATATTGATTTTTTATTTTACACTTAGAAAAATATTTTTCCTTTTACTTTTCATAGCTAGCATTTAACTTAGAAAAAATATTTTATCTTAGTATATTATTTTTGCGCTTAGTGATTTATTGTTGGAAAATTATTTTTTGATGCTAGGAAATATTTTTTGCTGAAAAAGTTTTGATCTTTATAACTAGATTTTTAAAAAAAATTTATAAATACCAATTCACCCCTTCTTGGTACACTTCACTTTGAGACTTCTACACTAACAAGCTCCTAGTAATGTTCGATCATAACCTTTATCTCACCTAGTTCTTCAAACATTACAAGGATGGTCATCCTTTTTAAAACTCTAACTTGAACATTAACTCTTTCTCTATTCAATCCAGATTGAATTGCATTGTAATCCACCTTTTTTTTTAATGTTCCCACTGCACTTTTCTGCACCCACTCCATATCCTCGTCGGGGACATTTGTGCTAACTACAACTACATTAATTGTGCTTTTTTTTTTGTTGTCATTCCTCTATTCTTGCTCCACTTCTATTTTTGCAACTTTGGGTCCACCTTTTGGTCCGCTACCTCTTTTAAGCACTTCTCTATATTTATCTTCTCAATAAGTTTAGCCTTCTATTATTATTTCTCCCTTGCTTCTTTGCTCGCCACTACTTCCTTGTATGACCGCCCACCAAACCCTTATCCCATGAACTTAGGTTATGAACCTTTATTTCCTTGATCTTCAAATCCTTTCTCAACGACTTGATTCTCCTCACCGCTAGACGCTTCCCATCCATCCACTGATGACCTCCCCATTTTAATGCCTTTTCTAGTTTTTAACTTTCCTTATACTTGATGAAGGCAAAGTTTGCCTCTCTCCTTGAATCTTGGTGAACTTTCCTTAGGATGAAAACATCAACCACATTCTCATATTCCTCAAAGGCTCCCTCGATAGTTAAACAAGTTAGTCTTTTACTCAAATTATCCATAAACAAAGATTGAAGACTATCCGACCATCTTCTACCAATTCTCCTCTCATCTCCGATCAGCCTTTAACACGTATAAATTCACCAACTATTGAATTGATGCATTCATTTTTCTCTTTTCTTTTTCCTTTAGTTTTCATTGCTTCAACTTTTTTTTTTTCTCTCTCAAGTGTTGAATTTCGCTCTTTTTCTCACAAGTTCTCTCTCTATGTTCTTTTTTTTTTCTTTTGGTATCTATCTTTCTTCTCTTTTCCCATCGACTTATCTCTTCATCCCTTCCCAATCCTTTTAAGGTAACAAGAAATCCTTGCCTTAGTCTATCCCATCCCCACACTCGCTAAAGCACTCATGCACTTCCCCTTCAGCTCAATAACCCCACTTTACTCTCCCTTTAAGTTCACCATATACATGACTTCTCTCTTCCCTCTCCCATACAAACGTCCTCCACCTTGAAGCTCAACATTCATACACACGAGTACAAAACCCTTCCTCGACACACCCTTCCCTTTGTTTGGTTGCATGTTCCATTTGCTGTATGAAAGGTAATGGCAACTAAGAGTTTTTCAAAGGAAGAACAAACTAATGACTAATGTGTTTAAGTGGGAGATGTTGGAATCTAGATCGAGTCAAGTGGATTCTAACTCATTCATACATCTACATAAAGCATAACTTTAGTTCCTATTTAGAGTTGTTAACTCTTAATTAGAGTTGTTAACTCTTAATTAGAGTTAAAGTCAGAATCCATTCCTGATTTCTGATATTTGCTATATAAATAGACACATATACTTATGAAAATTAAATCAAATGAAAATCTCAATAACACTAGTAATAATTTTCTCTTCTAAACTCTCTTTTGTTTAATCTTTGGATGTCCACCAAAAACCTTAGAATTTGGAGTGTAGAAATTTGTGGACAACGCTAGTAAAGACTTTGTACACAAGGAGATTAAAAAGTATACCAAGAATACATCTTTGGAGGTTCGTATAACATATATCGGTTACTTGATTTGGGAATTTGGATTGGCATTAACCTATTAGTTTGCTTCACTTCCAAATGTGAAAATGATTATTTTTAGGGATTACATGAAAAGTTAACATATCTTTACATTTTATTACCACTAAGCTTTACTATCTTACCAGAAAAAAAAAAAAAAAAAGCCATACTATTGTTTTTCCTTCTCTCTTGTCAGCAACTTAGTTCCCATTTTCAGTCAATCATGGCATAAATATAAAAACAAGGATAGGCAAACATCCCAAAATGCACGGTCGTATTATGCATCGAAGGAGTGATATATGACAATTTTTTAATTGGACGTACCAATGTATTTGACTATGCATTTAGAAATTTGAAACATGACATTTTGGGAACAAATTAAGTCGACCAGCATTTCTTCACATCTGCATTCTTTCACGTGATCCTACAACAAACCAATGAGATCAGATTATGCTAATCGCAACAGCCCTCTGCATCTGCATGCCTTGGGAAGTTGGAATGATGCATTTGAAGATTTAATTTTTAAAGACTGATAGTGCATTTTTGGGGAACAAAAAGATTTTCTGACATCTGATCCAACTTGCATCAGCAAGATTCTATTTATTAAAATATGGATAAACTTGTATTTATTTATATAATATAAAATTCAAAAACTAAAGCTGTCAACGTCCCCAACAAACAAAGGGGTGCTAGAAGTCATTACCAATTGAAGAACCTAAGGAAGATGATCCATACCGGAAAATTGACTTTAAGGGCACTCATTGCTCTTTTTCAGACTTTTTCATTGTTGGGATTCAAACCCAGTTGTCACGCAGACATAAAGTTAACACAAATTCTTGGGTTTTACACAAAAAAATTCATCTTTTCACCATTCTTTTCTGCTGGTGGATTCTTCAAAGTTTGGTTCCGAGTGGTTCTTCAAGAAGCACACAAATCAAGGCAACCTTTGTCATGCATAACCGTCTGTTTTTCTTTCACATGTCCTAATACTTTCTTCAACTTCATGTTAGACGGCAAGAAGTTCGATTAGTTAACCTTGTGAAGCACATCACGTGGATACCATGCACATTGTTAATTAGCTCAAAAATGGCTTCTCAAACCAGTATTAGTTGTTGGGTGTTTCGGGAAAAAGAAAAGAACTTTTGAGTTTAAATAGTCGACATAACTGGTTGATCAAGAGAAGCCGGCAAGGTAAAAGAGGTGTCAGAAACACATGTCCCAATTCAATTTCCCATCGGGGCCCTCTAAACTCAAGCCGTCCCATCCCTTGCCTGGTGGTACGTGGCGTTAGGAAATACTCATCGCTGTGGGGGCAGAGGCCAAATGGCTAGTGACGAACGAAAAAACATGCAACTGCATAGTACCATTTGTGAGTTACCCGAAGAGTGAATAAAGGACAAGCATATCTGATATTACAGCATATAAATTTGCTTACAAGTGGAACTTAAACTTTGTGCAGTAATAAGAGGAGTGCGGAATGATATCCTAGAGGTAAGGTGCGGAGCAAAAGGGCTAAATCATTAACTTAATAGAGTGACGACCAAAATGACTGATCTTCCACCGGTAATGCAAAATTACATGAACTGGCCGGTGCGTCATAGTAACAGTCAACTTCAAATTTTGGGAAGAATGGTGGGTGCAGAAGGCTCTTGCTGAGATTATCTTCTTCGTCTTGGGAAAAATCCGATTGATCTGGCTCAAAAGCATTGGATGAATCCGCAGGCTCTATCAATGAAGAATGATTCCCATCTGTGTAATGAGGGCTATCTGAGTCAAAAACATCACTCTTAGCTGAACATGCTTCTTCCTGTTTGCAGGCCGGCGATGGCACACGAGACACATTTTCAGGAGATGTATCACAATTGGGTTTTTTGGATTCTGCATTAGATGAATTTATGGCATCAAGAGATCCCGAATTTTCCATCCCTTCCTCTCCATTAAGCAGTTTCTCTTTGAGTGCAAGCACCTGTTGCATAGCAAAATAGAACCATCAGTTTTGAGTAATTACTGGAGCTAATTACTAATTTAAAATAGCAAATGCTGAGTTGTCTTAGGTGAAAGGTTTACCTCATTTTCCAAATCCTCCTTCTCCTTAAGGAGATTGTCATAGTCAGTCTTGAGCTCATCATAGCTGGCTTTCAAGGAATCATAGTCCTTTTCCAGCTGTTTGTTCTTAAATCGAGCACGCCGATTTTGAAACCAAATTGCAACTTGGCGGGGCTGTAAGCCAAGTTCTTTTGCAAGTTGCACTTTTCTCTCTGGTTCAAGTTTGTTCTCAACCTCAAAGCTCCTCTCAAGAAACTGAACTTGGGTAGCTGTAAGCCGCCTTTTCTTTGCTGGTGGGCGATATGATCCATGAAAATCATCATCTCCACTCTCTTCTTTGTCAAGCGGTTGGAAGAATAGCATATCTGTGGTCTCGACTCCATTAACATTCTCATAATTAATGATAGGCTTCTGACCTAATTAAATCAGAGACCATAGACACAAAAAATCAGATGAATCTAACCGTTTCTAATTTGAAGGAGCAATATATAATACCAATCTTCTGATCTTTTTACAAAGTTCATTATCAGGTATTCTCAAGGAAGGATTTTTCATGGCTTTTTTTTTCAATTCAGATATAGTGATCTAACATGCTTTATCACAAAGCAGATCATAAATGGAGTTCCCCCTTCTGTTTCAGTTCAAAATGTTGACGTCCGGAGTCAAAGAAAGAGATTTTAATAACCAAAGATGGAAACAACACAAAGTTCAATAAGAAGAACTTTATGTAATGGCTTCAAACTTTTCCTTTTTACTACTAAGTCTTACAAATTACGATGGTTACTCTGTTTAAAAAGAGATATGAAGAAGCTAAAGACTTTGTTGTTGATTAACTTTCCTACTCCCAAAAAAATCATTCAACAGCATAACATAAATCACAATAAGAAGCAAGTAAAGGAAAATAAAATTGGGAAAATCTCAAGCTACATGAAAAACAAGAACAGTCCAACTTTGACACAAGAATGGACGCCAACAAGCAACCAGACAAAACCCATTACTAAAATTTAAATATACAACAATCAAAAAGAAAATCAAAAGCAAAGAACAAGAGAGATAATAGCTCTCAAAGACAAAAGAAGCAGCAACAGAAAAAAAAATAGATGCAGAGAGGAAAACAAAATTACCCCGGAGAGCAGAGGTAGATGAGGGTATCCACAAAGATTCCATAACCTCAGAGGAACAAGAAAGTTGTTCACTATGAATCAAAGCATTCATGTTTGAGCTACCACAGATTTTTCCACCCTCCATAGTCGCCTTTGGTTTTTATTATCTTTTTGTGTGTGATTTTGTGGGATTCCCAGAGGCCTAAAAGATTATATCTTTGAGAAAAGAAACATTAATCGTGTGTTTCAGTTTGATCTATGACTTGTCATGCAAAAAATTGTGATGGGAATCACTGTAATGTGGAAAACTGGAAAGCAAGAAAAGCTTATATCCATAACTCAGTAGAAGAGACACTGGCCAAACTTCAAAGTTTAAATCCAGAGAAGAAAAAGGACAAAACTAGTTCAGCTTTCAAATTGAGTGACAGAGAGCTTGAAAGTTTTCTTTTTCAAGTAGTGTTCCAAGCACAGGGAGCTTGTGTAAAATAAAAGTTGAAAACTTGAAGAGAGATTCCCCTTGGGAGACTGTGGTGGCAAGGGCCTGAAGGGGGTTTAAATGAAGCTTGGGGTGAAGGGACAGAGGGGGGAGCTTGGCCTTTTTTTTTTTTTCTTTTTGGAGATAGTAGACGGGCTGAAAATGGAGTTACCATATTGTCCCTACGTTCTTCATTTCTGGTATTAATAATTTAATTTAAACAAAATACCATAGCCCATTTTCTCTTCATTTTTAATTTATTAGTATTTATTAGTTACTCGTATAAAGTATATGGTCTGTATTTTATTTTTTTTCAATTTTCCTTTTCTATACGAAGAAGAAAAATCTTTTTTTTTCTTTTGGGTGCACAAAGATGTCACTTAAGATGTGATTTGTTTGAAGTTCTTGAATATTTGACCAAAACCAGTTATCTGTCAATCTAGATGCAGTTCAGCATGAGTGTTGAAGCAGATTTTTTGGGAAATTATTTGGTAACCAGGTGCCCATAAGCTTTAGAATTGGGACCAAGAATTAAAGAATTCCACCTCTCTCCTTTGCAGCCAGTCCTCTCTAGCAGATTCAATTGTCATAAAAGATCAAAGTTATTGAGATAGTCTCTGTCATTCATACCAAAATGTCAACTTTCCTCAGGAAAATTACATATTCCTGCTCGAATAGTGATGGTTAGATGATCTAAGCAATTGCTACAAGGAAAGAAGTTTGTTTGAACCAGAAAAGAAGATGGTGTCTGGAATCTGGATCCTTCCAAAAGAAGGCGACAGAGGACCACATTTTTTTTTCTTCCTGTAATTTATTTTTGGAACTTCTTTGTCTGCGTTTGAACCAGAATTAGGACAAGTTGTTTGGGGCAGTACATTGAACTTGAGAAAGTTCCCGAAAAAAATATCTTCCAAGTTGGCAGGATTGGTTTGGTTAAACCATCATCATGTAGTTCATCAAGGAAGCACCCCAATTTTTGGGTCATTTTGTGCGTGATTCACTCACTCTACACAAAACGGGATAAGGGAAATATTTTTTGGGTGCATATTTATTTTACCTACGTATGCTTGTATTGAATTTTAGAAATGATAAAAGTATTCCACATTAGTCTCACTATTAGTAAATTTATAATATATATATATAAAAATATAGATATCAAAATTTTTTTGATTGATCAAAATAATCATATTTATTCATTATATATCTAAAATATCATTTTAAATATTTTATATTATTTAATATTAATTCGATTTATCTAATTTATAAATATATAAAAATTATAGTTCTATGGAATGACTTTTTTATTAAAAATATTAATAAAATTTATTCAAATTGCAAATAAAAATTTTAATTGCATTAAATGATTTTTATTAAAAAATAATTTTTAATTCTAATAGGATTAGTAATTTATAGATTAATATTACAAAATTTCAATTATATAATTAAAATGTTAATTGTTTTTAATATATAATTGTCTTTCAATGACAGTTGTCTTTTATTTATAAACAATTACCATTACATTTTAGAATTATTTACATTTTATATTAATTATTATTTAAAAATATATAAAAAATCAAGTATTCATGTGACAATAAATGTTAATATTTAAAAATTATTATTTTATTATCTTAGTATATACTATTTGTAAGTAATTAGACATTATATACCTTATGATTTTTTTCTGGAATAATTTATAATAATAATAATAATAATAATAATAATAATAATATAATGACACGATCCATTTTGCATTTTACATTGGTGTTGCTGTTGCATTACTATGACTTATGAAATTGGGAAGACCGATAGCATAGCATAAATTTTGCTTTCTTAAAATAATTAGAACCTTGGTGGGAGATCAAAATATGATTAACAATTTGTTCCGAAATCAGAGAAAAAAAATTAGTATAATATTTGAAAAAGCTCTTGAATTAATAAAAAAATTCAAATAAATTTATTTCTTTTATTTCATTCAATTAAATTTTATATTTTTATTTTAAATGAAATAAATTTTTATAATTAATAGTTGACTAATTTTCATTGATCTAAATATCACTTATTATTATATTCATGTGACGTTGATGGAGTATTAACATAACATTAACATAAAAGATAAAAATGTCATATGATCATTTATTATGTAACGTCATTGTCTATTATGACATATCAGGATAATATATTAACATCACATAATATAAATTGACAAATGATATTTTCATTAATAACAATTAATAAATTATTAGTTATAAAAATTTATTTAATTTATAATAAAAATATAAAAATTTTATTAAATATAATAAAAAATAAAAATTTATTTAAAATTTTTTAAATAATTTAAAAGCTTTTATAGATATTAGATTATAAAAATTTTCTTTTTATTCGCTCATTCTGTTTTTGGACACCGTGAAGGGCAATATAAATAATGGAATATATGACGATGGAAACTAAAAAAAAATTAAAAGAGGAGAAAAAAATGGGGTACATGGGTAAAAGGGGAAAAAACAAAGAGGAGAGATGTAGATGACAACGAGGCCGAGAAAACAGAAGCAAGGGGTCCAATCAAGTCACTATCAGATTTGGGAGCTCTTCGTAAATGCGGGAGCCAGAGTCGATGACTCACTACCCCTATGCCCACCCCCACCCCCCCCCCCCCCCCCCCAGCCCCTAACCTATATGCCCCTATAACCTTCACTTCATCCCCCCCTTCACTTCATGCCCCCCTGTCTATCTCTCTCTCTCTCTCTCTCTCATTCAAAGATTTCAATTTTCAATTCGCCACCCTTTCAAACTTAAAAGCCCTTTTGTTCTATTATTATTAGATTTAAAATAGAAAACCCTTTTGTTTTGTTGTGAAATAGCCAGTGAGCTTCCTCCCATTGCCCCTCCGCGCGGGCGGCCTCTCTTCCTCCATCCCAAGCCACCGCATATGGAGTAGTATTTATTCTTTTACAACCCTGGATGAAGAGTTTGCTAATTTCTGTTTATATGATTTGTCTTCACTGGACAATAGATTTCAAATGCTTAGTTTAAAACTATTTAAAAAACCTTATTAACTAAATTAACTAACATTTTTAATTGTAAAGCTCTTCTAAATATGATGAGATTGATCACCTAATGGAGCATAATAGAGACAGCTTAAGCTTTATTGAAGGAAAAAAAAATGGCTTTACGGATTTTGGTTAAAGTCTTAAAGATCAATGCTAAGCTTTTGATTCAAAACTTCTGTTGGACATGATATATAACAAATCAAACTTTTGAGATAATTTATTCTTTGTATGTTGTTGGACACTTTTCGAACTTAAATGTTAGTGCCATTTTTTTGTGGTTATAATATACATAAAAAAATATAAAGAAAATGAGATTGGTTGTTGAAGCCATGAGTCGAGCCATCATCTTCAATCTACATTGAGCACTTGCTATATATCTACAAAAAGGCTTTTAACAGATATAAGCTCTTGAGATTTACTAATGCTGATACACACCAACAGCTCATTTCTACTTTTACTCGTGTATTTATGTAAATTGCAAAAATCTTATGATATTAGGTTGAAAATATATTTGTTTTTTGATTAAATACTTAAATAAATTCTTTGAAATATACTGAAAAAGTTAATTAAATCTCTATCTTTTTATTACGTTCAAATAAAGATCTAAATTTTTATTTTAGATTAAATAAGTTTCTCTCACTAATTGTTGATTAACTTTCGTTAGTTAATGGTACAATTAGTAATTTTATATCACATCATCTGCCGCAGGGTATATTGACATGTCATTTTATTTTATTTGTGCAAATTGATATTAATTTCTATACTAAAGAGAAACAACAATTCTTCTCAAACTGTTCCTTTTCCTCCTTTTAAATTTGCAACACCTTTCTTCATTATCTCTTGCCTCAATAAATAATCTGTCAAAACTCTTTTTCCAGAAGAAGAAAAAAGAATATTGTTATTCAATTTTCTACTCATGCAAGTGCACGTATCGTAAAAATAATATAGAGATGAGTAGAGTGTCGATCCCACAGAGAATTGAATTAATCCTTATTGTTAACTATTAAAATTAACACATCTTAATTTTATCTAAACAATTAAAATTAAAAAAAAATTAAATTAATAAAGTAATAATTAAAACTAATATATCAACAAATTTTACTTCTAGTGATTAACGGATCTAAGATTATGATATCCCTCAATACTTCATCTGAATATTATCTCTCTCTCTCTTAACTCAGTTTAATGGATTAAGTTGCTAATCTAAAGTCCTAAATTATTTACAAGTCTCTATCGAGTTTCTTATAAAAATACATTTCCCAATTAATTTACTATATGTCTATGCAAATTATATTGGAGAAAGATTTATTAAGTTTATGCTCTAATTTTGGCTACATATAGCTTATAGGTGTATGTCTACCCTATATGCAAATCAAACCACCTAATCAACTGAGTGCATTAGATCATGTGCTATTCTTTTCAAGGTCTACCTAAATCTCTTTCACCAAGGTTTAACCTAGGTTTCCAATTCAATCTAATTAGTGATTAGGCAATTAGAAGCATTAAGAATAGAATAAAATAAACAACCTAAATCTATCAAACATAAGTAAAAGAGAGATTAATAATCTAAACTACATATTGAGTTCAATTATAATCTTAGATTAACAATTTAGTTCCCCATCAAGTCACACATCATCATTAAATACAGTTTAAACATTAAGAACAAAGCCAAGAAAATAAAAGAATAAAATAAAAGATAGAAAAACTCAAGAGTTGTGTTCTTGATCTCCAAATCTCCTTGAATCCTTCAAATTCTTCTTAGCTGCAATGACTCTTGTGGCTTGACTCTCAATTGTTAATCTGGTGTTTTCTTCCTTCTTCCCTTTTCTCCAAAAGGTTGTTTTTATAAGCTTTAAAGTTAGGCCAAGTTGGGTGAAGAAAGAAGTCAATTCCAATTAGATTATGTGGGTTGTAGCCTTGCCCAATTAATTAACAGAAATCGTAATTGCTCTAGGACTGCTACAGTATGTCAATTTTGACAAGATTTTTGACCATCTTACAAGCCGAAATGGGTAAAGTAGTAAACATAAAAGTTGTAGCTTTTTCTCTTATCTTTCCAATGGTCTAAGAATCGCTTCATTTGAAACTCTGTAGAGAAAGTAATGGCTGAAATACCAAAGTATATGCGTTAGAAGTCTACACCTTAAAATTGCTCTCTTTCTTTCATTAAAATTATTCTTTCATCAAACACCTACAAAAGCACAAATAAATCAATAACAACCTATTTTAACCACATTAACACCAAATTAATCATAAAATTAACTAAGATTATATTGACTCACCTAAAATAACTAATTTAAAATAATTAAATAAAATCTACTAATTTCTATGCATTACTACAAGAATTAAGCTAAATTATTATAAAAAATAAGCTCAAATAACCCTATATCATAGAGTTATCAAATATTAAAAACCATAATGATGAATAGTCCAAGCTTGTTTGACCACGCTACTAGTACTGAGAAAGGCTTTTGATGAAACTTGTAGTTCTAAGATAGGGATTTAGAGCAAGAATATCATTAGCCTTTAAAGAAAGCCCTTCTCTTTTTGATCAATCCACCCTCTTCCTATAGTTGTCCATAGTGTTGCTTCACAGTTAAAAACTTTGAGAATGAGAATTTAAAGCTTAATACTGATGATTAGTATATTCCATATAATGAAGTGAAATATTCTTCCAAAATCAAAGTTAAACCTCCAAGCTTTGAACAAAACACTCTTTGCAATCCCCAATACAAGGTTATGCAAATAAAATTTAACCTTCCTTTTGAAATTCATTATGTTGAGAAATAAAAACAAATTGAATACAAGTCTCCTAAGCCTAAAGCATATCTTTATCTTGAAAGTGTTATGATCATGAAAAAGATTTGCAATAGAAGGTCTTCTCATCAAACATCCTTTCATTTTGATAATCCTTACCCCATGACGTTTGAGTTTCTTGTTAACCCACTTACCTTATTTTTGTTAAAAACCCTATTCCATGTTAAAAACAATCGTAATCAAGACTTAGTTTGAAGCAATTAGTTTGTTTTTTTTTTAATTTTTTTCAAACCTCTAAGTCAATTATTTTTGGACATATGGATAGGTAAAAAGGAGAAAATTCAATTCCTAATCAATAAGTTTTAATGCCACATCATCTAGCATGTGGTAATGTCATCATCAAAATGACACGTCAACATGTTACGTGGTAAATGACATAGTATAAAATTGCCAATTGTACATTTGACTAACAAAAGTTAGGTAAGAGTTATTAAGAAGGCTTATTTGACTTAAATAAAAATTTTGGGGCTTATTTGAATGTAATAAAAGATAGAGATTTAATTGATTTGTTTGGTATAATTTAGAGGCTTCAATGAATTTGAGCCTCCGTCTTCAATCTACATTGACCACTTAATATATATCTAAAAACAGACTTGTAGCATATATACGCTCTTAAGATTTACTAATGCTGATACACATGTTCAATTTTTTACTCACACAAGTATACGTATCGCAAAGATAATATAGAGATGAGTAGAGTTTCGATCTCACAGAGAATTGAATAAATTTTTTTTTGCTAACTACTAAAATTAACACACCTTAATTTTATCTAAACAATTAAAATTAAAAAGAAAAATTTAAATTAATAAACTAATAACAAAAACTAAAACTAATGTAAAATCTATTAGCAAATTTACTTTATTAAATATGAATGACTACTAAACCTAAAATTATGATATCCCTCAATACTTCATTTGATTATTGTCTCTTTCTCTTAACTTAGTTTAATGGATTAAGTTGCTAACCTAGAGTCTTAAATTATTTACAAGTCTCTGTCCAATTTCTCATAAAAATACCTTTCCCAATTAATTTACTATATGTTTATGCAAATTATATTGAAGAAAGATTCATTAAGCTCGTACTCTAAGTTTGGCTATGTATGGCTTACAAGTGTATGTCTACCTTGCATGCAAATCAAACCACCTAATCAACTAAGTGTATTCGATCATACGTTATTCTATTTAAGGTCTACCTAAATCTTCTTCATCAAGGTTTAACTTAGGTTTTCAATTCAATCTAGTTGGTGATTCGGCAATTAAAAGCATTAAGAACAGAATAAAACAAACAACTTAAATCTATCAAACATAAGTAAAAAAGAGATAAATAATTCAGACTACATATTGAGTTCAATCATAATCTTAGATTACAAATTTAGTTCCCCATCAAGTCACACATTATCATCGAATAAAATCTAAACATTAAAAACAAAACCAAAAAAATAAAAGAATACAAAAAAATATAGAAAAACCCAAGAATCATATTCTTGATCTCCAAATCTCCTTGAATCCTGCAAATTCTTTTTAGCTTCAATGACTCTGTAGCTTGACTCTCAACTTTTCAATCTGGTGTTTTTTTTCGTTCCCCTTTAAGTCCTTTGAAAGGTTTTTTTTATAGGCTTTGAATTTAGGACAAGTTGAGTGAAGAAAGATGTCACGACCCGGAACCTCCCTCAGGCCCATGACAATCGCTGCGACGTCCCGATTGACACTCATTATCCGGAATGCCAACCGGAACCCCGCAAGGCTTACATATCAGTTTCTTTCCTTTCCTGTGAGCAATCATTGTTAAATATTGAGTTTTTAGAGAATATATACTATTTTAGATAAAAAACAATCAAAATAAAATTTTCGCCACACAGGGGTATTTTGGTCATTTTTTTCTCAAAAATTTCAAAACTAGCTAAAACGTAATATACAAGTACAAAATACATAATTCATATTCAAAATGAGTTTAAAAGTCTAAAATCTTCATTTAAAACCAAATTACGGTTATTTGAATATAATAAGAAAATAAAAAAAATATTAAGGAAAATATTCTATTTTCTTATAAAACAATATTTATAGAGTTATACGTGAATAATTTTTATAGCGTAAAAGCTAAATAAATTTATACATACTGAAATACAGTAGGCCAAAATATTTAATTTAATTTACAATAACAAGAGGGCCTCCGAATAAACAAAAGTAAAGAGGACTGTGAACCTACGGTTTGAAAAATGCAGATCCAATGGTAGTCCTCGATGAGATCAACTATCTACAGTCTATACTGAACCTGAAATTGGTGGAAAGGAAGGAGGTGAGATTATAAAATCCCAATGAGTAAACAGACATTATCATAAATATCTAAAGGCGAGTAAAATGGAGGCAAGTTTAAACAACAAATTTCAACCCATTTCATAATGTTTTCAATTTATTTCTTAAACCATAAAATATTTGTAATTTACCAAAACAATTGTTAAGGCTTATGTCTTTTATTAAAACAAGGCTCAAGCCAAAACTAATCCTCGGGGATACCTTGGCCGAGGCATCTAACCGAGTCCGCCAAGGGTGTTAAAATATTCACCCGTGAAACACATTTTTATTTTTAAAAACCAGCCGTTCCTTGGCGTTGGCCGAGTTACACATTCACGTGGGGGTTCGACGTGAAGTGAGCTCTAATACTACCCCAGGAGTTACCCTCCTCGCCTCTACAACCGGAGTAACTATATAACTGAGTTTACCGTGCCCCTCTAATAGGCAGTCCACGGAAACCCGTCACTGCAGTGACTAACCCACCAATTTTAATAAAATTTCGACAGTATAACGTGGCTTTTATTTATTTATCCAGCCTGCATAGTAAAATAACTTACATAAATTTTCCAATGCATTCACAAAATATAGCCACATATACTCATTTCTCATAAGCCATTCCTAGGAAAATATATATTTTTCAAGTCAATTTGTAGCCTCCAATTACTCAATTTCATAATCAATACAATATATTTTTATTTGTCACATTTATTCCTAAAACATCTAAAATCTCGTTTTAATCTCGTTCTCATTTCATAAAATACATAAAGGGCATTTAAAATAAACTCTAGATTATTTACAATAATAATAAGTTTACTCACCGTTTGTATAAACTAAAAGCTTTCTAAGCGCCCCGATCACTACTCGTCGGGTACGACTTCTTTGCCTTTTCCGGAAGGCTCTCCTCCTAGACACATTACAAAAATTTACACAATTAATCATATTGATGCTAAATCACTATATAATTAACTTAAATCCTATACTAATGCATGGTATGAAATGCAATAGCCTAAAACGGCTTAAACGCGGTATTAACCTATTTTTGGCACTTTGCCCGATAAATTGCTAACGCGCTCCATTTTAGCTCTAAATCATCTCATTCTCTCTCCAACATTTCTAACCATTAAATATCACCCAATAACCTTCTAAAAACAACAAAATCAGCTCACTCCCTTCCTTGGAAAATTCAGCCAAAAATGGGACATTAACTCGGTTAATTTTCTACTTTGTTTTTCTATCACGTTTAATCGTTTTTCATCATTTTCTCTTCATTTCCCTTAGAATAAAATCAATTCATCATCATTGTACAGCATTGAGCATCCAGCCAAGAGTGGGTATTGTGAAAATTTAATGATTTCTTGCCCAATTTAATTTCTAAACACATTTAACTAACTAAAACTATCAATTTAACTAAAAATCAAAACCTAAAAATTTCAATTTCTCTCCCCTAGAATTTCGTCCAGACCTTGATATCACTTTTTGATCTCTCTCCTCAAGCATGCTAAATGGAAATAAAGGCATAGGAAAGGTAGAAATCAAGCTAAAATCGAAAAATCTTACCGTTAGACGCGTAAACGGTCAAAAATCGTGAATTTTCCTTTGAATTTTCTTGTTTCTCTTTGGTTTTTCTTTTTTTCTTCCTTTCCTCTCTATTTCCTCTCTTGTTCTTCCTTATGGCCGGCCAGCACTTAAAATTTGGGTTTAAATGGGCTGATTTTTCATTAAAATAATATTATATCATTTTAAAAATGCCACATGTCACTTTCCCATTGGCCCGTTTTTAAAATTTCATCCATTTGTTTCCAAATTTTCACCATACACTTGTCTCATATATTCATAGCTTAGATAAATTTCTCAGACTCATCCAAAGTCTCGGTGGAGTAATTTTTGAAATTTACACTTTTACCCCCGTAAAAGTCAAAAATTACATTTTTGCCCCAAAAATTGAAAAATTGCCCATAGACATATTTTTCATCCCTTATACTCATAGCATTCTCCAATTTGTCAAATTTGATCTAAATTCTCTCAAAATCTCAAATTTTGTCCGTGGGTGGCAACATTACGATTTTGCCCCTACACTCCAAAAATCCCCAGAATTAAACTTTTTCACTTCCTATCATTAAATTATACTCCAAATAGTTAATCTTGGTCAAAAATTTTACTCCATGATCAAATTATTATCTTAGGTGGCAAAATGACGATTTTGCCCTTGAATATCAAAATTTCTAATTTTACCCCAAATGAACCCTCGAACTCCGAACAATCATTTTTAGTCATTCCTGGACTATAAAATATTAAATTTCATCCTACAATTCCTATTTGAACTAGTTCGAGGTTAAATCAATTTAAGTGTACCGTTAGGTACAATATCGGGTTTCGTCTATTCTTAGGTGCTTTTCTAGCGTAATAACATGCTACTCAATGCATGTATGTCATGACATGTATTTATAGGGTTGGCGTTTACAAAAGAAGTCAATTAAAGCTTGGATTTCCTCATCAGATTATGTAAGTCACAGCCTTGCCCAATTAATTAATAGAAATCGTAATTGCTCTAGGACTACTATAGTGCATCAAATTCGACAAAATGTTTGACCATATTCCATACCGAATTGGGTGAAGAGATAAACATAAAAGTTTTAGATTTTTCTCTTATCTTCCCAATGGTTTAAGAATAGATTCATTTGGAGCTTTGTAGAGAAAGTTATAGCTGAAATACCAAAATATATGCAGTGCAAGTTTACACCTCAAAATTGCTCTTCTTTTTCCATTAAAATTCTTCTTTCAAACACCAACAAAAGTACAAATAAATTAATAACAACCTATCTTAACCATATTAACACCAAATTAAGCATAAAATTAACCATGATTAGATTGACTCACCTAAAATAACTAATTTAAAATAAT
Organism: Theobroma cacao; assembly: GCF_053813885.1. Taxonomy (NCBI): domain Eukaryota; kingdom Viridiplantae; phylum Streptophyta; class Magnoliopsida; order Malvales; family Malvaceae; genus Theobroma; species Theobroma cacao. The sequence goes on from NC_142640.1 coordinate 38,133,285, forward strand.
TAAATAAAATCTACTAATTTTTATGCATTACTACAAGAACTAAGCTCAATTACTATTAAAATTAAGCCCAAATAACTCTATATTATAGAGTTATCAACACAAAAACTTGTCATTTCTACTTTTACTCGTCTATTTATGTAAACTACAAAAATCTTATAATATTTTATTGTGTTATGAAATATAAAAAGGAACAACTATAAGAGAAAGCATTTAGAGGGAAAAAAGGTATTTGGAGGGAGTAAGAAAAGCTTATTCAAGTGTGTATTTATAAATGAAGTGAACGGTCTATTTATAGGCTAATAAGCCTTTATCTAGATAAAATTTACAAGATGAAAATAATACTAAGGGATTAGATGGATGGATTATATTCTAATCTTAATCCAATCTAATATACATCCAAATCTAGATATACATAGCATAAATGGATATTCACAAAAATATTCATAACACTCTCCCTTGAATATCTACTGTATTAAGAATATGTCTCGTTAAAATCTTATTAGGAAAAGAACCTCATGGGAGAAAAATCCTAGTGAAGGAAAAAGAGTACATAATTCTTTTCAAGAATACACTTATAAAATACTACCTTATTAAAAACCTTATCAAGAAAAACCTAGTGCAAAAAACTTTGATAAACAAAAAGAGTACAGTATGTATTTTACTATTTCTAATGATTGCATTATTAAGATATTTAAAATGATGCATTCCAATCTTTTGTACCAACTTTTCAACTGTTGTAGTATGAAAAACTTTGGTGAACAAATCTGTTATATTGTCACTTGAACAAATTTGTTAAACACTAATATCACCCTTTTCTTGGAGATCATGAGTGAAAAATTTTGGCAAAATATGTTTTGTTTTATCGCCTTTAATGTATCCTTCCTTTAACTGTGTTATGCAAGTAGTATTATCCTCATATAACGTTGTTAGAATCTCTTTCTTAGTTGACAAGCCACACGTTTCTTGAATATGTTGAGTTACATATCTTAACCAAACACATTCACGACTTACCTCATGAATTGTCAAAATTTCTGCAAGGTTAGAAGAAATAGCAAATATAGTTTGTTTTATAAAACACTATGAAATAGTCGTACCTCCACATATAAATAAGTAATCTATCTAGGATCAAGCTTTATGTGGATCATATAAATATTCTGCATTTGAATAACTAATTAAATTTTATTTTAATATATTTGAGTAATAGAAGCCTATGTCTATTATTCTTTAGAGATATCGGAGTATATGTTTAACTCCGTTTCAATGTCTTTGAGTTGGAGAAGAATTATATTTTATAAATAAATTTATAGCAAATGATATATCAAGTCGTGTATTACTAGTAAAATACATTAGTAATCTAATTAGACTAAGATATGGTACTTCAAGACTATAAAGTTCTTCATTATCCTCACGAGATTGGAAAAGGTCTTTTTCACTTCTAATGACTTTATAACCACTGGCAAACTCAATGGATGTACTTTGTCTATATAAAATCATTTTTGCACTTTTTGTCAAGCCTAGCTCTATAATATATTTGCCATATTGTATAGGTACTTGATAGAATGTCTGCATACTTGAATGCCTCAGAAATCGTTGCAAGACGATATTGTACCTAATGGTACAATTAAGTTGATTTAAGTCTTGAACTAGTCTAAATAGAGATTTTAAGATGCATTCGAGAGTTATTGAACCTTAGAATGACTTAATATGATGATTTGGAGTTCGGGGATTGATTTAGAATTAAATTGGAATTTTCATAACGTAGAGGTAAAATGGTCATTTTGCCACCCGATGGCAAAATTGGAATGGTGGATGAAATTTTGATCAAGTTTGACTATTGGAATGTAATTTGAGCTTGAGAGGTGAAAAATTTTAATTTCGACATTTTTCCGAGCATAAGGGCAAAACGATCATTTTACGTGTCTATAGGGGTAAAATTAGAATTTTTGAAATTTTGCACCACCATGACACTTGTCAAGCCCTTGAATTTTACCTATTATACTTTGGATAATTGAGATATTTTATGTGGTGGTGGGAGAATGCTTAATTATTAAGTTTAAAAATGAACCAATTAAAAGGTTACACATGACAAGCTTTAGTTATTTTAATATTTTCTTTTAAAAAAAATCAGCACACACCTCTCTTATTTCATTCTTCATGGTCAGCTAAGACAAGAACAAAGAGAAAAAAGAAGAGAACAAACCCTAGTGAGCAAAAATTCAAGGGAAAATTGGTGGATTTCAAGGAATTAAGCAAGTAAAAGTAAAATTTCTTGATTTTAGCTTCTGATCTACCTTTCCTATGCATTCTTTTTCATTTTCCATGGTTGATAATCAAGTTTGCATGAAGATACCTTTGCTGGCCGGACATAGGGGGAGGGGTTCTGATCTTGGATTTAGCTAGATTTCATGTTATTTTAGTGTTTTTAGTTGTTTGGTGATGTTTAGCATGGAAAACAAGCAAGAAATTTCATGCCCTTCACCCACACCCATTGGCTGAATTTTTCAAGAGAGAAATTGGAAAATGGACTTTGATGAATTTCATGCTATTTAGGTATTTTTAGTTGTTTTATGATGTAAAGTGTAAAAATCAAGCATGAAAAACCACATATTATTCATGAACCCTCCATGGCCGAATTTTTTCAAGAGAAAATGTTGAGGATGATTTTGCTATAATTCATGTTATCTAGCTTATATTTGATGATTTGGAGCATTGGAACTGAAATGAATTTATTTGGAGTTGAATTGGATATTTTGGCCAATTAACCGGCGTATAGTGTGAATTAGGTCAACACCATTTCAGCCCCATACACAATTGAACCTACGTAGAACACCGTATTTAGATAATAATCCGAACATTTCACATCCCATTTCATGCATTCATATAGAGTCTAAATTAGTTTTATAACGGTTTAACACAAATATAGTAAATTGCTTGTTGTGCATTATGTCTAAGTGGTGAAACTTTCGATAAAGGTAAGGGGATTGTACCCGAAGATCGGGATTAGGTGTACCTCGATTCTCGATATTGTGATTGACCTTATTATCGTCTTAATTATCTAAAGTAGTTTTCATTCGTTTTTGTGATTTTATAGAAAAATGAGTTTAAATGGTAAATTCTTATGTTTTATAAGTAAAATGTGATTAAATGAAATGAGTTTTATAAATCATTTTGAAATTGAATGATGATTTTAGAAATTGAGTAATTGGAGACTGTTTGTTTGTGTTGTAAATTTATGGTTTGAATTGAATGGCTTATGGTGATATTGGCATGAATGGCTAAATTGGAAATTATGTGGAAAGTGTATGAACTGTTTGTTTTGCCTTAACAGGCTGGGTAGTAATATAATTGCCATGTCATGTTGTTGAAACTTTTATTGATTTGGTGGGATATTGATTAGTCACTGCAGTAGTGGGTTTCTGTGGACCAGCCTATGAGAGGGGCACGGTAAACCCCGTTATATTTTACCTTAGTACGAGAGGCATGGAGGGTATCTCCTAAGGTAAAGCTTTAGAGTTCACTTCACGTCGAACCATCACGTGAGGGTGAACTCAGCCAACGCCAAGGAGCGGCTATGTTTTAAAACATAAAAATATGATTTATGGATATATGTCTTTTATTTAACAGCCTTGGTGGACTCAGTTGGATGCCTCTGATCAAGGTATCCCCGAGAATGAGTTTTGATACGAGCGAAGTTTTTAAGAAATTCATAAGCCATGTTGATTATTTAAGTGAAATGAATTTATTTTATTTAGTTGAAATGAGTTTGAAACGTTATGAATCATAGTACGATGAACTATTTTAAGTTGTCTCCATTTACTTGACTTTAGATATTTTAGATGATGTTTGTTTACTCACTGAGTTGATATAAACTCACCACCCTCATTTCCACTCATTCCAGGCTTAGGACAGTCAGTAAATAGCTGATTACGTCGAGGGTTATTATTAGACTCGCCTCCTCGGAAATTGTAGGTCCACAACCTTTGTTACCTTTGGTCATTCGGGGACGCACACGTCATTGTAAATTAAATTACATACTCTGGTTATCTATGTTACAGTATATATGAATTTATTTTGCTTTTACGCTATAAAAATTATTCATGTAGCGTTTTATAAATATTGTTTTATAAAAAAATAGAATATTTTATTCAATATTTTTATTTTATTCTATTAGCTACGATTTCACTCTAAATGAATGTTTTAGACATAAAAACTTGTTTTTAGTTATGAAATGTGTATTTTCCCCCATGTGTTATATTTTCAGCAAGTTTCAAAATTTTTGGAAAAAATGACCAAAATGCCTCTATGAGACAGAAAATATTTTTTTATTTTTTTTATCATTGTTTCGATTTGGAAATAGTTGATAATCTTTTAAAATATGATGTTTAGTAATTATTGCTCACAGGGGAGGTGCGAAAACTGATATTAAGCCTTGCGAGGTTTCGGTTGGCATTCCGGGTAATGGATGTCTATAGGGACATCGTGACGGTTGTCACGGGCTCGAAGGGAGTACAAGGTCGTGACACTTTTGCTATATAATTTAATTAATGGATAAAAATTTCATTTGTCAAGTGTTAAATCTATAGACTCAAACAAAAAATTTATTTTTTCAAGGTTTTTTATCTTAAATTCTATTTTTAAATAATCCACAGCTTCTGATAACTCTTTGGGAGTTCCAATCATGTTTAGGTCATTAACTTAAATAGCTATTATCAAAAATTCATATTCGAATCTTTCTATAAAAAACACATGGGTATATAGAATCATTTTTATAGCTTTTTTTCAATAAATATTCATTAAGGCGATTATACCATATACATCCAGATTGCTTTAATCCATATAAAGATTTATTTAATTTAATCAAATAAATTTTATAAGAATTCAAATTTTGTGTTGCAAGCAACTTAAATCCTTTAAGAATTTTCATATGGATATTATTATCAAGTGAGCCATATAAATAGGCTGTAGCTACATTCATTAGATATATTTTAATCTTCTCACCTATTACCAGACTAATTAAATATAGAAATATAATTGCATCCACCACAAAAGAATATGTCTCTTCATAATCAATATCGAGCCTTTGGGTAAAGCCTTATGTGACAAGTCGTGCTTTATATCTCATAATCTCATTTTTCTCATTTCGTATTTGTGCAAATATCCATTTATATCCTACTGGTTTTACACCATTTGGTTTATAGACTACAAATCCAAAATCTTCATGTTTTGCAAGTGAATTCCACCTTGATTGTGTTTTTCTCACTTTGGCCAATCATTTTTATGTCTACATTCTTTAATAGATGTAGGTTCAAGATACCCATTTTCTTTCATAATATTGAGCATTATATTATATACAAAAATATCGTCGATATTTATTTAATTTCAGTTCCATCTTTTCCTATTATGATATAATTTATTAAGATCTCTTCATTTTCATTGATTTCAGGTATCTAAATTTTATTCTGAAATTTTATCAATTATGTCAAGGGTCTCTTCTAGAGTTTCTATTTCTTTTTTCTAACCATCTTGAATATTTGCTCCTTTTATTTATTAAGGATTTTATCTTTAGAACCGATTAGTATCCCATGTTTCTGACCTACCTTGCCTTACAAGGACATCAATTCTAATAGGAGTTTTCGCAACTGGTATATGAGATTTAATTATTTTTTAAGGTCATTAAGTATGTCTGGCAACTGATTTGTTATATTTTACAAATGAATTATATTTTGAACTTTAAGTTCACATTGATTTGTGTAAAGATCAAAACTAAATAATAATAATAATAATGATAATAATAATAATAATACATTCCAAGAAATGTTTTGTTTTCAATTGCTTATTTTCTCCCCTAATGTTGAAAAAACTATTTTATCAAAATGACAATTGGCAAACTTTGTCATGAATAAATGTCTTGTTAATGGTTCTAAATATTTAATTCCAAATGGAGATTCATATCTGTCACGACCCGGAACTCCCCATCGAGCCCGTGACAACCGCCGCGAAACCTCGACAAACATTCTTCACCCCGAATGTCGATCGAAACCTCGCAAGGCTCTCGTATCAACTTTCGCACTTCCCTAGTGAGCAATAGTTATCAAATAATCAAAATACGAAGGATTACAAATTATTTCCAAATCATAACATAACATATATATTTTTTTTGCTCATAGGGGCATTTTCGTCATTTTTGTCAAAAATCTCAAAACTTGCTAAAAATGTAGTAGGTAAGCCGAAAATATATATTTAATGATTTAAAAAAAAATTTAAGTATCTAAATCGTTTATTTGAAGTGAAAATTTGACCATTTGAATATAATAAAAATATTCAATAAAATAAACTATTTTCTTGTAAAATAATTTTCATAAAACTATCGGTACAAAATTCTTATAGCGTAAAAGAGAATTATATTCATATATACTATAAAGCAAATAACCAAAGCATAAAATTTCTTTTACAGTGACACATGGGCCCACCTCTAACCAAAATGCATCGGAAGCTGAAAACTTACAGCTTTTACCGATTCGAGTCCAAATAAAGGTCCTTGTCAAGTCAGCTAATTATGGAATTCCCCGAGCCTGAAATGTGAGGAAATGAGGGTGGTGAGATTATAAAATCCCAGTGAGTAAACAGATACCATCTAAACTATCTAAAGTCGAGTAAATGGAGACAATTAAAATAAATCATCATACTATAATTTCATTACCTTTCAACTCATTTCAACCAAATAAAATCAATCCATAAAAATTGAGTAATCAACTTGGCTTATGAATTTTTTAAAACTTTGGCTCATGCCAAAACTCATATTCGGTGATACCTTGCGCAGGGCATTCAACCGAGTCCGCCAAGGCTGTTAAAATTTTGCATACACTTAAAATATATTTTTAGTTTGAGAAAAATACAGCCGTTTCTTGGCGTTGGCTAAGTTCCCCTTCACGTGGTGGTTTAACGTGAAGTGAACCCTAAGCTTGACCCCAGGAGATACCCTACGCGCCTCTCCGTTCGAGGTAATAATATAATGGAGTTTACCGTGCCCCTCTAATAGGCTGGTCCACGGAACCCCCTCTGCAGTAAATAATTAATATATAATCCACCAATCAATAAAATTCATTCTAGCATGACATGGCAATTTATCGCAACCTAACCTCTCAAGGCTGAATACACAGTATAAATAATTCTAACACCAAAATCAGTTTAGCCATTCATGCTCATTTATTATCATAAGCCATTCAATTCAAAACCATAAATTTGCAACACAAACTAGCAATCTCCAATTACTTTATTTTCAAAACCAATATTCGATTTTTCAGAAAATTTATAAAATCATTTTATAAAATCATAATTTCTCTTAAAACATGGTAATTTACCATTTAAACCCATTTTTCATAAAATCACACAGTTGTATAAAACTACTCTAGATAATTAAGACGATAATAAGTTCACTCACAGTTCTAGGAGTCGATGTACTCCTAATTCCAATCTCCAAGCACAATTTCTGTACTTTTACCAGTGTACTTTGCTCACCACCTATTCATAATGTACAATACATAATTCACCACATCAATGCTTGACCATTATAAAATCAATTCAGGCTCGGTATATATGCGTGATATGATATACAACTTATCCGACTACCGCTTAAATGCGGTGTTGACCTAATTCGGCCTATTATCTCCAATTTAACTCCAAATCAATTCTTCTCACTTTCTACACTCCAATTATAACTAAATTACCTCCATGACTGTGAATGAGATTCAATTTATCAGTCTCGATAGCAAATTATGAAAATACCCCTAGTGGGTAAAAATCGTATTTTTGCTCCGAAAATTTTCATTATTTTTCTAGGCTCGTAATTCATCATTTCTTAACCAATTCTCCTAAAATGAAAATCAAATTTATCCTCACTCAACACATGATAAATTCGGCCATTAATGATTGTGGGAGAAAATAAGTTCTTTTCTTGTTGTTTTGTTTCTAAATATGCTAAACTAACTTAAAACACTAACATAATTTAAAATCAAATTAATCTAGCAAGTTTCTCTCTCCTAACCCCCTTTTTTCAGAATTGAATTCATAATGAAAACATGTAATTTAATCATGAAAAATAAAGAGAAATGCTTGGGAATAAGAAAACTCAAGCTTAATAGAAAAAATCTCACCTTTTTCACTTAATTTCCTTAAAAATTCACACTTTTTTTTATTTTCTCTCTCTAGGGTTTTGTTTTTGTTTTCTCTCTCTTCTTGCTGGTTTGTCCGGCCATGGGGTGGAAGATGGGCTGATTTTATGCCTTTTTATAAAGAAATAATAAAATAATAAAGGTATGACACATGGCATCATGTCATTGGCCCGTTTTTAAAATTTTAAAAATTTTAATCCTTTTTATCTCCACCACACAATTAGTCAATGGTCAAAATGAGGATAAAGGAAGACCATGTGCTGGAAAAATGTCCTGGTGGTGGAAAATTACAATTTTGCCCCTGGGGTGGCAAAATTACCATTTTACCATTTTACTCTAAATTATACCGAAATTAAAATTTTTCACTTCTAAACCTCAAATCTTACTCCAATAAGTCAAATGGGGCCAAAAAAATCTTTTCTAAAATTCTCATTTTGTCCCCAGGTGGCAAATGACCATTTTGCCCCTAGATAGCAAAAATTTCGATTTGACTCCAAATTGATCCTCGAACTCCGAATCACCATATTAAACCATTTTGGGACTTTAAAATTCTTAATTTCATTATAAATTCTCTATTTGATCTAGTTCGAGGCTTAAATCAACTTTATTGTACCTTTAGGTACAATATCGACTTTTGTAAATTTTTCGAGACTCTCCTAACATGCAAACATGCTATCCATCACATGTATATCATGATAAATATTTTTATAGAGTCGGGCTTGTCATCTTCTCCCCCACTTGGATCAACCATATGATTTTTCTTCTTGATTGACTTCGACATCCGGCTAAATATTGATATTTTAATATTATTTTATTAATAAAATATTATTTTATTCTAAAAATTTTATCTTGTCTCCTTGGTACCCAAAATACCTTATTATGCCTCACTTGACTTCTAAATCGCCTTTTATCTCACAAATTCTCCTCCGATAAAATTATTATTATTTTATTATTATTTTCTCACTTGCGAAATATTTTATCCTAAACTACTCCTTTCGTCTTTTATCACTTCTAAACATTTTAATTGACCTCAATTTGCATTCGATCAACTTTATTTATCACCATATCAAAGTATGGGGTATTTCAATACCCAACATATATTTCTAACCTCCTTCGAAGACCCATCTTTATGCATTGTGGTTGAGCAATTGGAACATATATTGCACATCTAAAAGTTCTTAAATGGGAAGTAGTTGGTTTCTTATCATAAACCAATTGTATAGGGAAAATTTATGATAACTCGTTGGTATTGTTGGTCCTATTTGAGTGCTAGAGGAGGAGTGAATAGAACTAAAAATTTTTTGTTCAGCCCTTTAGAGCTAGAAGAGCTCTTAATCAACTAGATGAAGAGAAAGACTAAAACTTGTTAGAACTACAAGACACCAAGTAAGGAAGGGTAGAGGGGAAGTGGACAATACAAAAGAATTTCTAGTGGTTCGGTCCCCTTGACCTACATCCACTACCTTGATCTCCCAATCAAAGATTTTCAACCCAACTTCACTATACTAGTTGAATTAACAACTTCCAGCAAGCTTTTACAATGTGAGCTTCTAACCCAAGCTTTTATCCCTTACAACAAGCTTTAGAGTGCTTCCCACACTCTAATTTTTCAAAAAAAAGAAGAAAAAGAAGTACGACTAAGTATCTTTACAAGTCTGAATAGACTACAATCAAGCTTATACACTTTTTCTAGATTTGGAATGAAGAACAAGTGTTTTTGGTGAAGAATATTTGGCTTTTTGCTTGAAGTAGCTCTTTTCTCTTCAAATCTCTCTTCTTTGATCCTTAGAGCTTTCATTTATACTTAGGAAGTTAGATTTTTCTATTAGAGATAGTTTCTAGCCATTAGAAATAACTCTAATGCACTTTTAGTCATTATTTTGTCCTCTAGTGTTTAAATTCCAAAAGGCAAACAGACTTCGGCTAACTAGTTACAGGCAGCTCTAACTGATTACAGCTTCTCTGTCTTGCACTATCCTGCTGTTGTGTTCTTTGCTCTAACCGATTACAAAAGGCTTTAATCGATTAAGAGTTCTCTATCTTCAGACTTCTCTTCTTCAAAGACTTCCTCTAACTAGTTATGGTAGGCTCTAATCGATTACAAACTTTATGTTTTCACTTCTCTATATAACAGTTTTTCTCTAATTGGTTAGCTCTTCCCTTAACTGATTAAAATAACCTTTAATCAATTAGAAGATCTTTGAATTTTGAACTTCTCCATTTTAGCTCCCTTCAATGGTCAACTATATTTTCAAACTTGTTTTTGGCGCTGAAAATACTAGGACCTTATGCTCTAATCGATTAACCAGACCCTTTAATCGATTAGCATATTTTTGTTTTACTTCAGCTTATCACACAACCATGCCTTAACTAATTACGGTCCCTTGTTAATCAGTTATGAAGGTTTTGTTTTTGTTCATTACTTGCTCTTTCCTTTTTAACTGATTATCTCTTCATTAAACTTAACAAGCTCCTCGACTTGCTTTTAATTAACAACTTTGTTAGGGGTATTAAATTAAATCTTACACATTTAAATAACACGATTAAACATTAATGAATGAATAATATTTTGTTATCATCAAAAACATATGGAGTCAATAGGCATGATGCATACAAATGCTACTTCATACAAAATGGCATGTCCCCAAGTAGAAATTGGGAGTTTAGATTTCATAAGTAATGACCTTACAATCATTTGGAAGTGTTTAATAAATAATTTGCTAGATTGTTTTGAATATGAACATAAGCAACATGTTGTTTAACAGTTATTCTAACTAATATGCAATATTTATTAAAAACTTGAGATGTAAATTCACTAGTATAGTCAAGATGAATTGTCTTGATTGCATAATCAGAAAAATGTATTTTCAAATGAATGATTTAGGTGATTAATCTTGGAAATGCCAAATTACAAGTTGATAATAAGCACCATGTGATCATTTAGTCAATACATCAATTAAAATTATAAAATATCTAAATGGTCCACATGGTGGATGTATGAATCCACATATGTCACCCTGAATATGTTTCAAAAATATAGAAGATTCAGTACCAACTTTAATTAGTGATGGCCTTAAAATTTATTTGCCTTAAGAGCAAGCAACACATGAGTATTTCATTAGATTGAAAAATCTTCTGGTTTTTCCATGGATGATCACATTAATTTTCAATAATTTTCATATCATTATTGATCCGGGATGGTCCAACTGATCATGTCAAACATTAAAATCATTAGTAAACTTTTGGTTTGCTATAATATGAGTTTCAATCATTTTAATATTTGTGTAGTGCAATTCAGAAGACAAAATAGGTAATTTTTTTTTCAATACACACTTCTTCCTCTAGATAATAGATGTAATACGAGGTATTAAGTGTCTCTTCCATTCGTTGTCTTAATATGATATCCATTCAAACGAATATCTTTAAAATTTAATAAATTTCTTTGAGACTAATTAGTAGAAAATAATGCATCCTCTATTATGAACTTTGTTCTTTTATGTAGTAAAATATTAACTCTTTCGGAGTCTTCAATTAATCTTGTAGTACCAAATATTGTATTGATATTAATTTCTTCCATTGTAAAATGGGAAAAATATTTCTTGTCGTGAAATATAAAGTGCATTGTAATACTGTCTATTAGACATATATTTGCATCATTGATCTTGGATCTAACCAGATACATATCCATATTTTTCTTCAATAAAAAAAAGATATATATATTACAAGTTAACATAAAACAACATTAAATTGAGAATTAAAACACAAAATAAGAACATATCTTTTAAATATAATGAGGACCTATAAAAACATCTTCATAATAGAGTTATACTAAAATATACCAACAAACTATTAAGAAATTTCATTCTTGGATATTTCCATTACTAATCAAATTATCAATTCCTTTGTTAAGGTGGATATGAAAATCAACAATGGATATTTCTATTACTGATCATATGATCAATTCTTTTTTAGCGTGGACTAGAAAATCAACAATATTTTGATGTGTTATATCAACTTGGCTATGGTTAGCTTTTAGTGATGCTTGATAAAATTTAAGTTGTACAACCGGTACATGATCAATGGCCTTTCATGCCACATCGATGATAAGATATTTTTTATATTTTTTTATTCTATACATTTTTATCTTTTTGTTATATCTCTTTACTATTCACCCACTATTAGTTGGTTAAAAGTATTCATCCATTTCATTAAAAGTATGCATCCACTTCTAGTGGGATAAAATTATTCTTAGAATTAGAATAGTGATTACTGTAAATTATTATGACGACTTCTTTCATGTTCATGACCATAATTGTTAAATGACGTCGCATTCACTTTAAGAAATGGACATATTCATGATTTTTTGTTAGTAGCTATATAATAGTAAATTCACTTTTCAATTAAGGGACAAAATATAATATATATTACATAATAGTAAAATTCATATTAAGGTTAATTTTTAGGGAATGAAAACACTAAAGAGATATAAAGTCACTCATTTGATTTGTTATAACCAAAAACTAAAGACCAACCATTTAAATCCTTTTAAAGCTTGGAGATGATGAAAACAAAATAATACCAACACTTACCTAATTTACTAAAACCAGAAATCAAAACCCAATCATTGAAATATTTTTGAAGCTTGAAGATAACGAAAACAAAATAATACTAAAACTTGAGAGATTAGGGAATCATTACAAAAAAAACATGTTTTTTCCGACGAAAAATATTTCGTTGGAAATTTCCAACGGATATCAATCCAAAGTTGTTATAGTTTTTTTGACGGATTTCCGACGTGTTGAGTGTTGGTATTAGTAAATTAGGTAAATTAGGTTTTAAAGCTTGAAAATTAGGTTTTGAAGATATCCAAAATTTGAAAGCAAGTCCAGCATGCTTGAGTCACCTGTTGGCCGCTACTTCTTGCCTCACGGTTCTGATATCTGCACGCATTGCCCTCTCGTCCTTCAGCTCTTCCAAACCAAGCGTAAACTTGATGGCTCTGAGGAGGAGTATGGCGAGTTTCTTCACTTGCCTAAAAAGCGCTTCTATGATTTTTATGAGATTTGCAGGGAGATTCATGTTCTTTATTGCTTGTTTTTATGATTGAGAAGTTCAAATGTTAGGCATTTTGATTATTCAATTTGAAAAGGTTTTTATTATAGGGTTTTTATGAAGTTAGGCATTTTTGAATTTTTTTTTGCTGACTGGTTGCTTAAGGACTATTAAAATTGTGAGATAAATTTTGAAGCAAGAAATAGATTAATTAGATGATACGTGAAAGAATTAATAAGATGCCCAATAAGTTGTGATTAGGGAAATTGAAAGCTTGCCAAAAGGAATAATTAGGCTTTAGGTGATAATGATGCTGAAATTCACTACATTGAAGTTTTTAGGGTTTAGGTAGATAATTACTTAACTAGTAAAGAGAATCACTTAATTTAGATGTTCTTGGCTAAGGATCTCATATATATTTCTTCTCTCTCCCCCAAGCTCTTTGACAAACTCTAGCCTTTTATTGCTGCTTGCAAGTGTTTTTTTTTTTAAAAGTATTGCTTGCAAGTTATAATAGTTTTTATGAGATCAAGAAAGCATGTTTATAATTTGTGGAGTTAAAGGAAATGAAAATGTCCTTGCATTAAGTAAATCTCAATTGACTGCAGGTTGAGATAGATAGGGAGGCTTGAGGAAACAAAGGTGTGTCAGACAAGCAGATTCGACTTAAGATTTTCTCACCAATTGTTCTTGATATCACTTTTGTGGATCTTCCTGGAATCACAAAGGTTCCTGTGGGTGACCAGCCCTCTGACATTGAAGCTCGAATTATAACAATGATCATGTCTTACATTAAACAACCAAATTGTCTGATTCTAGTTGTAACTTCACCAAATTCAGACTTAACAAATTCTGATGCACTGCAAATTGCAGGAAATGCTGATCCTTATGGTAATTTTAACTATCAAAATTCCAATTTCTGTATTGAGTTGTTGTTTGATATTTATTTAATTGAATCATTTTGCTAATTTTATGTTGGTAGGTTATAGAACCATTGGCATAATCACAAAGGTGCAAATTTTAACTTGAAATTCTCTTTTCCAGATTATGGTACGACTTATATGTAAGCTGTTCTAAATTTCTGATTAGTTTTGGCTTATTTGTATGTGCACCTATTGGATATAACGAAATTATTTCCATCGAAATTTTTTGTCGAAAAATACAAAAAATTTCATTGAAAATTTCCAATGGAATTCGAAAGAGATACCCGACCAAAATCAGATTTTTCCAACGAAAATTTCCAACAGATTTCCAACGAAAAAGTATTACCGACGGGGTTTTTACCAACAAAATTTTCAACGGATTTTTCCATTGAAAATCCATTGGAAATAGACATTTCCAACGAAAATTAGCCTTTTTCGAACAGAATTTTTCGTTGGAAAAAGGCATTTTTTTGGTAGTGAATCGTGTTGATAACGTGATATGAAATATAACTTGAAGGAACAACTATTTATAGGTTAATAACCCCATATCTAGATAGAATTAGAGAGAGAGCAAGTATTTAGAAGGAGTAAAAGATCTTATTCAAATGTGTATTTACAAATAAAGTGAAGGGCCTATGTATAGGTTAATAACCCTTTATCTAGATAGAATTTACAAGATAAAAATAATATTAAGAGATTAGATAGATGGATTAAATTCTAATTTTAATCCAATCTAATCTACATCCAAATCTAGATATACGTAACATAAATGAACATTTACAAAAATATTCATAACAATTAAAAATATATTTATTCTTTTTAGTTTGGAAAAACGCCTTCCTACTTCCATCATTAGAAAACAGACTCATCCTCTTGAAAAAATAATATAGTGTTAATAAAATTACAAACATTTCCTATGTTGTTTATCTATTTATTTTTGCCTTTTTCACTTTTCATCTTTTGTTTTACACAAGATTTTTTTTACTTGAATTATGATATTTAGTTAGTTGTGAAATTATCTATAATTATTAACAAATTGAATTTTAATTTAATTTATTTTCTAATTCAAATACATATAAAATATTTGAAACTTATCTATCAATTATATCTAAATTAAAATTTTCTTTCAATAAAAATATCTTAATTAACATTGAGATGAATGTATTAAATTATCTTCAGTTAAAATAAATTACCATTAATTTGAAAAGTAAATTAGTAATAAAGAAATTGATTAATACAAAAAAAGAGAAATGAAAAAAAAGGGAAGGAAAATGAGAAAAAAAAAAAGAAAAAACAAAGTGAGATTGCTTTTAATATTTGAAGTAAACTTTGAAAAAAAATTAGCTTGACTAATAGTATCCTAATATCAATTACCTTTTTATAAGAGATAACAATGTTTTTCAAATTAACGGGAGTAAGTTTATTTTCAATAAAATTTCATGTATAACAATTAGTTTTCCTAATTGAATTATATATAATTTAATATCTAACACATAGTTTAATTATAATTTTATCTAATTAAAATTTATTTTGATAGTAATTAAAGATTATTTCAAAATTAATTAGATCATTCAATTGTATTTCTAATTAATTTAAACTCACAATTTTGTCACTATAAATAAAAGATAAAAATAAAATATAGATAGAAACTAAATAATAAAGAGTATACTAGTCTTTTTATTTTAAAATTGGTAATTGATAAAGGTGAAAGGGTATTTTTCAAATTAATAGAAAATACATATATTTTCAAACAAATTTCAAGGGTTTTTTGTATTTAACCCATTTATACTACTTATATAAGGTCTTAAAAAGAGAGAAAAAAAAGAAATAAATCATATTATATACTAATGAGGTCTTAAAAATGGGAAAAAAAGATAAAATTGAGAAAGAATTGGTGTATTATGTTAGGTTACTAACAAGGCAGTAATAAATGCATGTCGTTGCCACTCGTGCTCTACAGTAGATACATATACATGTATAGAAGAATGAAAAATGTGTAATAAAAATGGAGAGAAAAGAGTGAGTGAGGAGACGAAATAGGAGCCCATAATCACAAATTCAAAATGGAAGTGCAAAGGAATAATTTAAACTTGTTCATATTGTAACCTCCGATTTATCGGTTTAAGAAAATCACATTTTTCTCAAGCATAACTCCATAATGAATGGAATCTCTTTTCTTTTTGATTTTACAGTAATAATTAATAAATTACTGTGTGGTTGGGTTTTGGAGATTTTGATGGAACTTATGATAGTGGGAAAGGATTTTTCTCATGGACCCATTTTCAAAAGTCCAATGGAGGGGATTGACAAAGCAAAATTGAAAAAGAATATTTTTCTGTCATTGTGACGTATCTTATGCTATCATGTTATATTTATGATTCCTTCCATATCTTATTTTAAAATTTTAATAGGTATGATTTTTTTTGGAGGAAATATATCAAGTCGATCACCGGGACTTTTCATGTTTGTATAAGGTACTATTATTATATTTTTCTCTGACAAAGCAAAATTAGTTATGTTAATTTATAGAAGTTGTAATATATAATTTCTCTATACCATAAGACTACTAATTTCTATGTGAATGGAATTAAAATTAAGATATTAAAATGGTTTAATTCCCATTGTATTGTTTGTTAATTTGAATCTTTCTTTCCATATATAGAACTCTAGTGGTTTGTGCTTAACTGACCTAGCATTTTCACCTTATCTTAGGCATTGTTGATTCACAAAAAGTTTTGGAATAAATAAATTGAGAGACATTGTGACGAAAATGGCTACACAAAAAAATTGAGATATTATCATCATCTTTTTGAATGTTTAAGTAGAGTATTAACATTGAGAATACAATGTAGTTAGTTTATCTAGACTTTTGCTCTATGTGGGAGTTAGTCTTGCCTTACCAAGGTTTTGTCCCATCCTTTTGGATTAGAGGTTTGGGAGGTTTTGTTTATTTCTTGTAAGGCTTGGTGCATTTCAGCTTTGTTGGGATGGCAGAAGATATCAAGGCAAGTGGGGTAAACTTTTGTTAATAAAGGAAGAGCAAACTGAAGTCATTGTTGAAAAAGAATGAGGCACTGTGGTGTTTGCATCATTATTTGAGCTCATTATGCTCTAGAGTTCTTAATGTCAAGTATTTTTCGAATTTCTCATTTTAAGATGCATGGCATAACATTTTGGAAAGGAGGGACACGATTACGGTTGGCTCGTATGGAGAGTGAGTGTAGATGCTTGATTTTGGCTAGGAATATATTATCTTTTTAATATTATATTAAATTATTTTACAATGATCATATTACTATACAACGAGTAATGAGGGTGAACAGAATGAGTAGCACAACTACATTATTATGGATGATAGTCAAATTAACTTTAGACGAGTAGTAGGGTTCACAACTTAGTTTCATCATTATGATAATTTAAAGAGTTTGACTTGGTGGCTAAAATATGAAAATAGTTATACAGGCCTTTTTCTTAATCTTTTTGTATAAGTACGAGTGCTTTTCCCTTTTCCTCTTCCCTCAAGAAGAAGTAACACTTTTAGTGTCATGAAACCACACTATGCCATTACTTGTATAAACATCTACTAGAATCCACTATCCCATACAAAATATGGGTAACGTGTTTCTCCCCATTGTGCACATTAAACTCTTTTTCAAGTAAATGCTCTTGAGTTACTACTCCAACTTGGTTTATAAATAAGAGCTTTGAGAATTCATTCACGGATTTTGCTTTCCTTTCTAAGTTCTCTCTAAACACTTCCTCTTCAATTATCTCATACTTAGCTTTTCCCTAGCCTTATTCTTTGTCTTGCTCTGTTGCTTCCTTATTCTCTACATTTTTTCCATCATTACTTGCTACAACATTCAACATTTCAAAGATTACTTTAATTTTCTTCTCTGTCACCTCCCAACAGATCTTGTTTTACTTATTTGTAACACTATTTTCTCCCTATCACTAAAAACCCCTTTACATTTTGGTGACTCCATTAAGGAGGAGTGCTTGCGCTAATTAAAGTCTCATAAAAACAAACCTTGCACTAGTGGAAAATATGGACGGTTCCTACAAAGAGTAAGATGCATTTGAACCTACATACATCTAAGACTTGATGAAAATGCTTTAGGCTTCTTAAGAATATATGCAAATATTGAAGGATAACAATAAGCAATCTCAAGCTCAACCTGCGCATCTTAATGGTAGCAAAAATGTAACTAATGGAACCACCCCCAACTATAAACACAAAAGGGAATGGAGAAAGTATTGGTGATGTGGTAGTTGTCAAAAATCCCAATATGACTAATCCCTTTATTATTGTAACTTTCTTGTAGTCACTCTGGTAACCACTGCTTAAAGCTTTGTGATCAAATAAAAACTCTAAAAGCTGCATGATCAGAAGAATAAAAGCTTGAACATTTAGGTGTTTGACTTTATCTAGCCATTGTAGCAACTAATCCATACCCTAAAAGCTACTTATGTCCTAAGTTCGAGAAATTCAATGTTATGATCAGGGATGCTTGAGAGAATGTAATGAAGTTTTTAGGAACTCTCAGAGTAATGGGATTAGATGATGATCTCAAATTGAAGGAGTTTTCAAAGTTTCTTACTATTGACTCCATATGTTTTTGATAATAATAAAACATTCCTCATTCTTTAATTTTTAACTATGTTACTCGAGTGTGTAAGGGTAAAATGGGTATATTAATGTTTATCTCATATCCAAATTCCCCATGATAAGTCCCAAGCCCAAAGAAAATGATTCTAGCAAGATGAAAGCCATCTCATGAGGTTTAATCGATCATAATTTCATCTTAATCGACGAAAACAGTAAAAAAGGAAGACTTAAAAGCTTCATAGAGAGATTTTAATCGATTAATATACAGTTTAATCGATTAAAATAACATTGGAATGGACTTTGAGAAGGAGAGAGAGGTTTTAATCAATTAGCACATATTTTAATCGATTAAAACAACATTGTAATGCACACTGAGACAAGTAAAGAGATTTTAATCGATTAACACAAAATTTAATAAATTAAAATAGTACTGGAAGATGATGCACACAAAGTTAATTGATTAACCATAGGGTTTAATTGATTAAAATTTAATATGAAGATATTTTGTGCCAAAATTGAGGATTCAAGTTTTTGTTAACCGTTGAAGGGTACCAAGTGAAGAAGTTTGAACCCAGGGAGATTTTAATTGATCAAAATTTAGTTTAATTGATCAAAGAAGAAATAAAGAGCTTTTAATCAATCAAAGACAAGTTTAAATGATTAAGTTGGAGCAATGGGGACGATAGAATGATTTTAATAGATTAAAACCAGTTTTAATTGATTAACTTGAAGAAACTAAAAGACAAATAAAAAGATTTTAATTGGTTAAAATCCATTTTAATCGACTAAAATGTCAAACATATTTGAATTTAATGCCCCTAAAAGACAAATTAATGGGTTGATTGGCTTCAAATTATCTGCGACAATCTGATTTCACTCTTCAAGTATAAATAAGGGTTTAAATAGTCATAAATATATTGTTGGCTCCATTAGTTTTTGATGATAATAAAAAATTTCCATTTATTTATGTCTAATATCTTTACTTGAGTGTGTAGGAAAATTAATATATGAAATTAATTATTTAACTCTTCAAAGATTATATCAAAAGAAAAAGAGGGATAAAAATAACAAGATGTAACTGTTTAACAAGGAAGAAGCCTATTGGTGAAACAAGGAAGAATGTTGGTTGACCAAGTTTCAAATTGGAAGAATGGCAGGCTGAAGAGTTTGAGAAACAGAACCAACTTAATCGACCAAGTCAGTCGACTAAGTGCTCTATGTTAGAATCTGCAACTTGAAACAGAACCAACTTAGTAGACCAACTCAGTTGACTAAGTGCTCTTTGTCTGCAAATTGAACCAGAGCACTACAAGACAGATTAACGGTTAGAACTCATCCTCAACTGTTTCCAACGGGCATAAAATTACCAAATTGCCATCAGAGTTGCATCTCTAACTATAAAAGGGTCTTCCAACAATTAGAAACAAGTTTTTTAGAAGCCTTGAATGAGATTTGAGCTATGGAGAGTTGAAAAACCAGAAAATCTTCACTGCACTTGTCTGCACTTAAACACCTACTCTTTGCATTTGTATTTTGCACTCAATCTTGTACCAATTAGATCAACCAGTGATCACAGGTACTTTCTTTTACTACTCTTATTGTATTCTTAGAGTGAGGAAGTCACTGTCAAGCCCGACCTTATAAAATACTTTCCATGTCATTCATATGATTGACAATATGCTTGCATACTTGGAAAGCCTTGAAAGAAAAATCGTTAAAAGACGACAATGTACCAAATGATACAATTAAGTTAATTTAAGTCTCGAACTAGATCAAATAGAGAATTTAAAATGAAATTAAGAATATTAAAGTCCCAGAATGGTTTAATATGGTGATTTGGAGTTCGAGGATCAATTTGGAGTCAAACCGAAATTTTTACTATCTAGGGGCAAAATGGTCATTTGCCACCCAAGGACACAATGGGAATTTTTAGAAAAGAAATTTTTTAGCCCCATTTGACTTATTGGAGTATGATTTGAGTATTGGAGTATAATTTGAGGGTTTGGCAGTGAAAAAGTTTAATTCCAGTGATTTCTAGAGTGTAGGGGCAAAATCGTAATTTTGCCACCCGCGAACAAAATTTGAGATTTTGAGAGAATTTAGATCAAATTTGACAAATTGGAGAATGGTATGAGTATAAGGGATGAAAAATATGTCTATGGGTAATTTTTCAATTTTTGGGGCAAAAATGTAATTTTTGACTTTTACGGGGGTAAAAGTGTAAATTTCAAAAATTACTCCACCAAGACTTTGGATAAGTCTGAGAATTTTACCTAAGCTATGGATATGTGGGACAAGTGTATGGTGAAAATTTGGAAACAAATGGATGGCTAGAATTTAAGGAATTAATAAAACATTAAAAAAATGAATAAAATAATATTATATTATTTTAGCCTTTAAAAAGGTAAAAATTCCGGAATTCTCATCTTCTTCAGCTGTCCAAACCAGGGGAGAAAAGGGAAAAAAAAAAACAAGAATCCTACCTGAAAAATTTGGAGAAAATCAAGAGAAATCAAGAAATCAAGCATTAAAAAGGTAAATTTCATTGATTTTCCTTGTGATTTTCACTACCCATGCATTTTTTTCTCATTTCCATGCAAAATTAGAAAGTGGGTATGGACACCCATGCTGGCCAAACCTCCATGGATGAGTTTTGAGCTTGATTTTTGGTTGATTTTAATTGAATTAAGTGATTTTAGTTAAGTTATATTGAAATATAGCAAAAATAAGCTAGAAATATAAATTTTTCCCATTGAAACCCATTATGCTGAATTTTCTAGGGGAATATTGGCTGCTGATCTTGATGGTTATTTGAGGAATTATGATGAATAATGATGAATTATGAGCCTAGAAAAATAATGGAAATTTTCGGAGCAAAAATACAAATTTTTACCCACTAGGGGTATTTTCGTAATTTATTATCGGGACTGATAATTTGCACCACACTGAGGGACATTAAGTCAATTTGGGTGCAATTGAGGTATAGAAACTGAAAAAAATTAATTTGGAGTTTAAACGGACGCGTATATCAATTTATCGGGTAAAAGACCGAAATAGGCTAACACCGCATTTAGGCAAAAATTTAGACATTTTTGCATTCCATATCAAGCATTAGTAGTCTAAATTAGTTTAATTTCAATTTAGTACCAATGTGGTGAATTTCTCGATTTTGTACTGTGTCAAGGTGGTGAGTCCTCTGATAAAGGCAAGAGAATTGCACCCGAGGACCAATAGTCTGAGTATTTCGAAAATCCTCACTCTAGACACGGTGAGTAACCTTACCATCATTTTAATTATCTAAAGTATGTTTTTATTCGGTTTTGGCGAATTTTATGAAAATGAGTTCAAATGGTAAATTTTTATGTTTTGTAAACAAAATGAGTTTAAATGAAAATATTTTATAAATTGTCTTGAAACGAAATAACGATTTTGAAAATAGAGTAATTGGAGACCACTGATATGTTGTAAATTTAAAATTGAATTAATGGCTTATGTTATTGTATTGGCATGACTGGCTGGGCTGTGTTTTTATGAATTATATGAATTGCTTTATTTTACCCTGCAGGTTGGGTAGTAATATATTAGCCCTGTCATGCTGTCAAAATTTTATTGTATGGTGGGTTTGACCTGCTGCAGTGGGCTGGATTCTGTGGACTAGCCTATTAGAGGGGCACGGAATCCTGTTATATTTTTACCTCGGTTGGAGAGGCGAGTAGGGTAACTCCTGAGGTATAACTTTTAGAGTTCACTTCACGCCAAACCACCTCGTGAAGGGGAACTCGGCCAACGTCAAGGAATGGCTATGTTTTCAAAATAAAAACATGACTTTCTAATAGCCTTGGTGGACTCAGTTGGGATAGCCCTCGGCCAAGGTATCCCAAATAACTGAGTATGATAATAATTTTTGGCATGAGCCAAGCTTTTTAAGAAATTCATAAGCCATATTGATTACTTGCTTTAAATAAATTGATTTCATTTGGTTGAAATAAGTTGAAAGATGATAAATTACAGTTTGATGAAATGTTTTAATAGTCTCCTTTTACTCGACTTTAGATATTTTGAGTGATGTTTGTTTACTCACTGGGATTTTATAATCTCACCACCCTCATTTCCACCCATTTCAGGTTTAGAATAGATTGTAGATAACTGATATCGGCAAGGATTACAGTTGAACTTGCCACATCCAAAGACTGTAGGTTCATTTCTTTTTATACTTTTGGTCATTCGTGGGCCCACGTGTCACTGTAAATTAAATTCTATACTTTGGTTATCTGTATTACGGTATGTAAGAATTTATTTTGCTTTTACGCTATAAAAATTATTTATGCAGTGTTCTTAAAATATCGTTTTATGTGAAAATTGAATATTTTATTGAATATTTTTATTTTATTATAACAGTCATAATTCCATTTTAAACGAATGTTTTAGACATCCAAAATTATTTTTGATTAAGAAATATGTGTTTTCCACTTACATACTATATTTTTAGATGATTTTTGAGATTTTTGGGATAAATGACAAAAAATACCCCTGTGAGACGGAAATTATTATTTCATTTGTTTAAGTTGTAAACAGTTTAAAATCTTTTAAAATGTGGTATTTGGAAACAGTTACCCACAGGGGAAATGAGAAGCTGATATTAAAGCCTTGCGGGGTCTCGGTTGACATTCCGGGTAATGAATGTAAATTGAGACGTCGCGGCGGTTGTCACGGGCTCGATGGGAGTTCCGGGTCGTGACAGTCACTCTAAGGGGTTGTTCAAGCTTGGGATAGCTTGATTATTGTAGGTTGTGGTTGAGCCTTTGAAAAATCACTTTGGGTTTTGGTTGAGCCCGTGAAAAACCATTGTGAAAGGTTGTGGTTGAGCTTGTGAAAAACCACTTTGGATTTTGGTTGATCCTGGTAAAAACCATTGTGAAAGGTTTTGGCTAGGCTTGGTAAAAGCCATTGTAAAGCTTAGTGAAAGCTTGTGAATTTCACCGGTTATTAGTGGATTGTTTGGAAAATCCTTGGTTGAACAATCAAGGTAGTGGATATAGGTCTTGGATCGAATTACTATAAATAGCCGTGTGTTTGTCTGTTCTGTTTTCAGTTTTTATTCATCTTTAAGTTCTTTCTTTTATTGTGCATTTATCTCTAATTAGAGGTTTGTCAAGCTCAGCTTTACAATATGTTTATTATGTCATTCCTACATAAGAATGCATGTTTGCTTACTTGGGTACCTCGAAAATCGTTAAAGAACGACAATGTACCAAATAGTACAACTAAGTTGATTTAAGCCTTGAACTAGTCCATATAGAGATTTTAAGATGAAATTGAGAATTTTAAAACCCCATAATCACTTAAAATGGTGATTCGGAGTTCGAGGACCGATTTGGAGTCAAATTGGAATTTTCATAACCTAGGGGCAAAATGGTCATTTTTCCAGTCGAGGTTAAAATTGGAATGTTGGAAGAAGTTTTTGATCAAGATTGACTATTTAGAACATAATTTGAGTTTGAGAAGTGAAAAATTTTAATTCCGACATTTTTCCAAGCATAAGGGAAAAATAGTCATTTTGCCACCCTAGGGGTAAAATTGTAATTTTACACCACCCAACACTTGTCCAGCACATGGATTTTACCCAATATTATCATGGATAATTGAGAAAATTTAAGTGGTGGAGAGAGATTGCTTAATGGGTAAGTATGACACATGGACCAATGGAATGGTAACATGTGTCAAATTTTCATCCATTTATTATTTAGCTTAAAAATTAGTACAAAATCAGCCCATTTCTCTTCATATGGCCGGCCAAAGCAAGAACAAAGGAAGAAAAGAAAGAAAAAGAACCCTAGGGTGAAAATTCAAGAGAAAATTGGTGGATTTC
Source organism: Theobroma cacao (assembly GCF_053813885.1). Taxonomy (NCBI): domain Eukaryota; kingdom Viridiplantae; phylum Streptophyta; class Magnoliopsida; order Malvales; family Malvaceae; genus Theobroma; species Theobroma cacao. The sequence goes on from NC_142640.1 coordinate 38,157,909, forward strand.
AAGTAATCAAGCAATCAAAGGTAAAATTTCTTGATTTTGACTTGTGATCTACCTTTCCCATACAGTCTTTTGCATTTTTCATGGTTGAATCACATGATTTCATGATGGGTATCTTGCTGGCTGAACACTTAGAGAGAGGTTTTGATGCTTGATTTGGTTAGATTTCAATGTATTTTAGTGTTTTTAGTTGATTGGTGATGTGTAGCATGAAAATCAAGCAAGAAAAATTCATGTTCTTCCATCACCCATCATTGGCCGAATTCTCCATATAGAATATTGATGATGATTTTGATTTTTATTCAAGTGATTTGGTTAGGAATTAGTGATTTATGGTGCGAGAATCAAGCTTGAAAAATTATAGTGTTGATGCACCCACCATGGCCGAATTTTCAAGAGAAAATGTGAGGATGATTTTGCCATAGTTCAAGTTATTTGATTTGTGTTTGATGATTTGGAGAATTGGAAGAAAAATGGGGTTAATTGGAGTTGAATTGGACGTATTGACCAATTAATCGGGTGATAGATCGAATTAGGCCAATACCATTTTATTTAGGTACATAATTGAATTTATATTGAACACCGTGTTTAGACGATAATCCGAACAATTTACATCTCATTTCATGCATTAGTAAAGAACCTGAAATAGATTTATAATGGTATGACACATTATATTGAATTATGTGTCATGTATTGTATATAGGTGGTGAATCCTCCGATAAAAGCAAAGAAATTGTACTTGAGGATCGATAGTCGGAGTACTTTAAAAATTTGACTCTCGATATAGTGAGTAACCTTACTATTGTCTTAAATATTTAAAGTGGTTTTTATCCGATTTTGTGATTTTATGAAAAATGAGTTTAAATGGTAAATCTTTATATTTTAAAAGAAAAATGTGATTAAATGAAATGATTTTATAAAATTGTCTTGAAATTGAATGATGGTTTTGGAAAATGGAGTAATTGGAGACTAATTGTTGTGTTATAAATCATGGTTTGAATTGAATGGCTTATGATAATATTTGCTTGAATGGTTGAATTGGAAATTATGTTGAAAATGTATGAACTGTTGATTTGCCTTGAGAGGCTATAAAATAAAATAATTGTCATGTTATGCTTTTGAAAATTTTATTGAATTGGTGGGTTATATATTGGTCACTGCAGTGGACGAGTTTCGTGGACCAGCCTATTAAAGGGGCACGGTAACCCTATTATATTCTTACCTCATTATGAGAGGCGCGGATGGATAACTCCTGAGGTTAACACTTTAGAGTTCACTTCACGCTAAACCACCATGTGAGGGTGAACTCAGCAAATGCCAAGGAACGGCTATGTTTTCAAAGTAAAAACATGATTTATACGTACATGACTTTTTAATAGCCTTGGTGGACTCGATTGGGATAGCCCTCGGCCAAGGTATCCTTGATAACTGAGTATGAGAATGATTTTAGCACGAGCCAAAGTTTTAAGAAATTCATAAGCCATGTTGATTACTCAATTTATATGAATTGATTTTATTTGGTTGAAATGAGTTGAAAGGTGATGAATTACAGTATGTTAAACTATTTTATTTGTCTCCATTTACTCAGTTTTAGATATTTTAGATGGTATTTGTTTGCTCACTGGGATTATATAATCTCATCACCCTTATTTTCACCCATTTAAAGCTCAGGATAGTCGGTAGATAGCTCACTTTGTTGAGGGCTACAGTTGGATTTGCATCCTCAAAAACTGTAGGTTTACCACTTTTGATACTTTTGATCGTTCGTGGGCCCACGTCTCATTGTAAATTAAATTTTATACTTTAATTATCTGTATTACAATATGTATGAATTTATTTAGCTTTTACGCTTCAAAAATTATTTACTGGTAACTCTATAAATATTATTTTATAAGAAAATAGAATATTTTATTGAATATTTTTATTATATTCAAATAGTTATAATTTCACTTTAAATGAATGTTTTAGATATCTAAACTTATTTTTGATTATGAAATATGTGTTTTCCACTTGCATACTACATTTTTAGTTGGTTTCGAGATTTTTGAGGACAAATGACCAAAATGCCCCTGTGAGATAGAAATAATTTTTTTATTGATTTAAGTTGGAAATAGCTTAAAATCTTTTAGAACATGATATTTGGTAACAGTTACTCATAGGGGAAATGAGAAACTGATATTAAAGCTTTACGGGGTTTCGGTTGATATTCCGGGTAATGAGTGTCGATCGGGATACCGCGGCGGTTGTCACGGGCTCGAGGGAAGTACCGGGTCGTGACAAGGTCAATCTTTGAAAGAGCCAAAATGTGCTATTCACCCCCCTTCTAGCACATTTACTTGGGGCCAACATATATTAGAGAAGAATCCAAGAGTTTGATTGAGCCTAGAGAGTCAAAAACTTCTCTTTTCAGGTGTATTCCAGTCCCATTCTTTGTAAAATTGTTTGAGTTGAAACTTGTACATCTTAGATCAGATAGGTGATCAATTGTACTCCATCTTATTCTTGTTTCTTGTTTACTTAGAGTTTGCGAGGCGCTTTAAGGGGTAAACTAAGCTTAGGAAAGCTTAGGAATTGTGGTAAGGGTTTGGAGCTTAGGTTAGAAGCTCACCTTATAAAAGCTTGATGGAAGCTGTTAATTCCACTAGTTTTAATGAAGATTGGTTGAAAATCCTTGATTAAGAAGATCAAGGTAATGGATGTAGGTCAAGGGGACCAAATCACTATAAATTTTGTATTTTGCCCACTTCTCTCAAACTTCTCCTTACTTGATGTTTACTAACCTTAAAAAGTTTACAAGCGTTCCATCTTAATTCATCCAAAAGTCTTTAAACTTAAAGAGTTTCCTTCAAAATATTTTTAAAGTACTATTTACCCCTTTTTAGCACTATTTTTGGGGCCAAAACTTACTAAAAGGTTTATACTCAGTACATTACTCTCACCCTTGGTTTTGTAAAATCTTGGAGTCAAATGTGCAGGATGTTTGGAGAAAAATTCTTTTATATTCAAGAGAAGGTTATTGTTAGTGACGTAGGAAGAGAGCATCAAAGGTTGAGAGAAAATCTCACGGAGTACATTTAATGCTTCAGAGAAAGGGTGTTGGGCATACAAAATTCTCATGATGTGAAGGACTAGGTGAAAGTTTTCATCCAAAGAATATTCAATGAAGGGTGCATTTAGAGAACTTACCTTTTTTAACCTTTGCTACTTTGGTTGAAGCCACATGAAAGACCAATAATATGGTTTTTAGGCAAAAAGGAGCTAGTCGCTTTAATAGAAGGTATACATTGATAGTGAATGCAATTCAAGGATGAGGTAAAAAAAAAAGGGTCCCTTCTCAGTGTATTCTACTATTAAGGAAAAGCCATGTAATCATATTACAAGCATAATAAAAATTTAAAACCTTTCCCTTAGATAAAATCATACTTTGATTATTTAATATAGTAAACCTTAACTTAAGGAGTAGATTATTATACCTTCAAGGCATTGGAGTTGAAATCATAAGGTTATTAAGCTTAAAAAAAAAAAACCCTGAATCCTTTATGCACCAAACTCTGGTTGTAGAAATCCATAAACTATTTAAGTGTACAGCCTTCAACAATGATCCACATGAATGGAGAATTGGGATTCTTGTGCTTCCATAGCTTAGTGCTAGGTAAAGAGAGGGTTTCATATTTCTCATTTTTTAAAGACCAATTGAAACACCTAACAAGAGAAAGAAGAAATCAAAGGGTTGATTGCAAGGTTTTACTAATTAAAACTTATGTGCATGGAAAAGGAGGTAGGTTGACTCCAAAGGTTTGGGTGTGATGTTGATTTCTCTTCTTACTTGCCTCTCAGGGTTCTGAATGTGTTGTAGCTTTTCTCATGTGCAACTTATGCATTATATTTGTAGGCAATTGTAAGCTTTAAAGGTTTAACATAATTTTTATGCTGATTACAAAATTGCCTTATGACCAACTTGAACCATTCAATCAAGTCTATGAAGTTATTAACTTATTTCAATTATGTCCAACTTAATTTCCCTATTTTACATTCTCAATCATTATTCTTTAATGTGTTTAACCCATTGGGTTATTAACATGTTAGTTGTGAAATCTTACATTGAGTAAGAAGATAAGTTAGGAAATCCTTATGTGAGCATATAGATTACATATTTTGAATATCAACTTAGTTTTAACCTTTAAAAGAATTCATTGACATTTTTGGTTGTCCATCACATTTGAAGCAGAAAAATTTCTAAGTTTAGAAAAGATAGAATAATCTTTTGGAAATAAAAATGGTGGCAATGATTATCTTGATTTTTAAATGACCAACAATGATTTTTCCATAATTTTTAGAGTAAGTTTTCTATGGTTAATGGGAGCCGCAATTTTAATTTCAGTCAAACTTTTTCGATTTTGTTCTTAAAACTAAAATTTAGATTTTAATTCTTTTGGATTTTAATTATTTTAATTTTTTTTGAATCCCAATGGGGGGTTGTTTGCTTATTTACATTAAATATCTTAAGCAAATGAAGAGTAAAAAGGAAAGAAGTAAAAATGAGGACATTTACTTAAATGGTATTTAATGTAAATAAACTAGGCAAGTTTTATAGGTAATCTATCTAAAAAACTGTATTCTGTTTCAAATGTATCAATACAATTTTTTCATAAACAAATGTATCAATACATGGCCCAAATATATCAAAACATGGCCCAAATGTATCAATACATAGCTCAAATGTATCGACACACTTCGTCGTTTTTAGAAAAATAAAAGGGATAAAATTATATTTTTACACTCAAAATTATAAATACCCTAAATTTTTTTAGGGTTTTCAACCTTCAGCCATTTTTCTAAGCTATTTCTCTCAACTCAAGCTCTCTCAACCTATTTTTGATGCAAATCTTCATCTTTGATCATTAAAAAGCTTGGCTTTTAGTTTAAACGATAGAAATGGCATTTTTATGCTTTGGGAACTTTAAATGTTGATTTTTAGTTTATAAAATTATGATTTTATTGCCCAAATTTTCTATTTGTGATTAAAGCTTAAAGGCTTCATGACTTTCTAAGTATCTAAGCTCAATTAAGGTAAGGATGAAAGATTTATGGGTTTTTAAGCATAGGTTTAGCTAGAAAATTAGTTTAGTTAAAAGCAAGCAAATTTCGAAAGTGCCTAAGATGATTATTTCGAGATTTTTATTTTAGGAATTGATTGTAATGAATGTTGTGTGATAGGAATGATTGAAAACTCCACGGATTTCATCAAAATAGAGTTGTGATTAGAGCTAGGAATCAAATTTCCAACTAGGTGAGTGAATACACCACTTTCAAATTATTTTGATATGTAAAGCTAGCCCAATGTGGACCTCGGAAGTAGAGGCATCTTTGCCATGACGATCCATCTTCCAATCAACAACTATGGGAATTTCCTCCATATTATGACCAAGGTTTGCAACCTTTTCCAAAAAGAAGGTTGGTTTTAGGATGTATTTGGCATATAAAGAAGAAATTTAGAAAAGGTATTCATATTCTTTTTATACTTTCTTCTATCATTTTCATAGTGGTTTCCAATATCTTCTTTTGGACAATTTGGAGCATCTTTATCATTTCCTACATATAAGGTGTAATCTTTATTTCTTATGGGTTGGTAGTCCTTGCTATTTATTAGCTGAATCATCCATATTTTATTGGTTGTGAACATGAAAATGAGAGGATTCTACAAGTGGTTTTTTTCCTAAGTGGCATTATTTAGTGTGATCACTCCTCCCTAATGGAGTTACCTAAATATGAAGGGTCCTTTCTATAAATGTTTATAGGTGAAGTAGTGTTGCGCTGTAGTAATGAGATGTGTAAGAGGAAAGGAAGAAGGGAACAGTGATAGTCTTAGAGAGCCTTGGTACTGGTGGTAGGTGATAGAAGGGTTGAGAATGTAAGGGTTAGGTGGACGTTGATAAGGTAAGATTAGGTAGCGTGAGGAGAAGGATGCTCATTGACAAGAGATATATATTGTGGGAAAAGTCTAAGACAAGGTTAGAGAGAAAAAAATATAGGAAGAGAAGCTTTTGGAGTAGAAGTTCACCTTTCAATATGCCAAAAGGTTCTTTAAGTCAATGCGAGAGGTTAACTATATATAATGGCAAAGAAATCCTGTGGTTATTGAGAAAGTGGTAGTTAGCCAAAGGTTCAAGGAACCATGCATCAACAATGTCACATGGGAAATATCCAATTTTCTAAGCAAGGTTAAGCAATAAGTATTTTTCATAATGTTTCTTAAGAACTTCACTCCGAACTTTCTTAGAATTTATTTTTGAAAATATAAAATTTTCTTAGGGCTTGTTTAGTAACTGTAAAATTAGTTGCGGAAGGAAAATTTATTCTATGCAAAATATTTTACAGGAAAATTAAATTTTTTTGTTATTTGGATAAATTATTGAAGACATTTTCCATTATTTGGATCATATTTTGCAAAATATTCACCCCAAACATGTAACTACCTTATTATTTTGAAAGAATTAAAAGAATGTTGTTTTCGAACCTTATTATTTTGAAAGAAATATAAAGTAGACATTCAAACCATGTCGTTTTGAGGCTTTTAGGTCCCAGTGTCTTATTATTTTGAAGGAAATAAAAGAATGCTGTTTTGAGACCTTATTTTTTTGAAGGAAATAAAAGGTGAATATTTAAACCATATTATAGGTTAAGGATGACAAAGCTAAGGACTTAGGGCTTTAGGGTAGGAGTTTTTTGTTTTTTTAACAAGAGTCTTTTTTGTGAGTGTGATGAAAATTGTCTTATGCCTTTCAAAGTCGTAAGACAATTTTCAAAGTTAGCGGGTCTTTTACCTATTAATGCGTAAAACTTTTACTCTTAGAATTTCATTTTCAGTCATCCAAATACCATTATGTCGTGAAAATGTTTTCTCAAAAAACTTTTACTTCCAAACAAACACACCCTTTCTTTTTGAGACCTTATTATCTTGAAGGAAATAAAAGGTGAATGTTCAAACCACATTAAAGGTTAGGGATGACAGAGCTAAGGACTTAAGGCTTTAGGGTAGGAGGTTTTTGTTTTTTTAACAGGAGTTTTTTTGAGTGTGATGAAAATTGTCTTAACCCCTCAAAGTCTTAAGACAATTTCCATAGTTAACGGGTCTTTTACGTGTTAACACATAAAACTTTTACTCTTAGAATTTCATTTTTCAGCCATCTAAACACCATTATGTCGTGAAAATGTATTCTAAAAAACTTTTACTTTCAAACAAACGCACCCTTTGATATCTTAAGTTATTGGGTTTACCTTTAGAATTTTACCATCTATCTTGGAGTTAATCCCATATCAATTATATAATTATTGTATATGGCAAAATATTAGACAAAATGATACAAAATATTAATTCACAAGATAAAAAATAATAATGACGACAAGATTAAAAATCTACAACCCTCGATTTATCTCGAAAATCTTTGAGGGATGAATCCTATTTTCAAAAGGCATCTAAGATAAACGAACCTTAAGGGTATACGGGCCGTTAACAGAAGCATTGGGTTTGTTAATTATTTGTTGTTTACATTGGATCAAGGGGCATGGGCTCATTCTTAGGCAGAATGTTAACACTAGCTGTGGAATGGCACTCATTAATACTTGTGCAAAATATGTGATAATAAATAAGGCCATGGAACTTTTTGGGAATGAAACAAAGGGATCTGTGCGTGAAATATGGGTTCCCAATGAATCACCAAGTGTTTGAGCCCTTTTTAATTAATAGAGAACATCTAGGCCCAAGAAACGAAGTACTAGAACCCTTACCCTTCGGAGATTCCCACCTAACGTTTGGGAGAATAAGCCACGAGCCAAAGCCCGTGATTCTTCAAAAGTCTGTCTTTACTCTTTTGACATGATGGCCCAATTATATTGCTTACTCCGAAATTTATTCTATTAACATTTTAACAATATAATAACAATCCATAAATATATTCTATCTCAGGTTGTAAGCTGTTTCTCAGGAAGGAAAAAGAAAATGTGCAAAGTAGGTGGCGCTAAGGAAGGTGCAACATTTGCTTCATCTAACAGTTGATCAAGGCATAAATTTTAGTAACCAAGATTGGTTTGGCACACGCTCCATTTATGTATCTTCAATGCATTTCCATTCGAAAATCTGGCTATTGTCTATTTAGTATACCATTGCAATCAAATTTAACTTCCGTAGCCCAGGAGCCAGAACATGGATCGGAATGCATAAATAATTTTCATTTTGCATTTGGCAAAGTACATTATTTTCCACACGTTTTATTTGATGAAAGAGTGACCAAATGCAGGGATATGAACCACAGTTTGCACAAGAGCATGCAGAGTTTAAAGAAATCCTTTGTCCTGGAAACTCTTGATACAGTCATCAAACATTTCAGCAAGTGATTTGAAAGGTGGGAAGCCCAACTGTTGTATCTTTGTCGTATCCATGCTGTGTTCATTGTTGTCTCCTTCATGGTTGCTACACCTGCAATATCAATTTAGTTGAATATTGATTAAAACTGTTCGTTTCGCTTCTTTGCATTTGGAATTGATTTCAAATGATGCTTGACAAATGATCTAGATTGTTAATTTCACTCACTTGCTTTCGAAAGGATAGGAAGGATATTTGGCCCTCAGCATCTCAATGATCTGCGTCCAATCAGCTACTGAGCTTGAGCATACCAGCCTGCCTGATGCTTTCCTTTCCTCCATAGCTAAGATGTGAGCAGCAATCACATCATCTATGTGCACAAACCCCACTGTGGTGTTTGGGTATTCACCTTTTAAACCTGGCAAGGAAGTTGATGAGAAATTAGTTTTCAGCAAATGAAAAAGATGGCCTGTCACTTACTACAAAACAAATGGGATTTTACCAAAGAAGCTTAGCGCCTCATGCAAGTAAGGATCCATGATATAATATGATTGCATCTATGCACCTGTTATGATTTTATAGCGCCCTCTTTTTTCTTTCCTCCTTTGGTACTATGCTCTTCCTCTATGTCAAGAGACTACTGCGCTGATCTAATTTCTTACAGAAAGTTGCATAGTTACATCTCTATATAATCTCATTGGAAATAGGACTCTGACCTTTAACTATGGAGAGTATCAACAGCAGAGTACTGGTAGGCTGTGGTGCAAGCAAAGGACCAACCACGAAAGATGGGTTCACCACCACCAGATCAATCCCACATTCTTTTGCTACTCTCCATGCTTCTTTTTCCCCTGTAGTCTTTGCATAAGCGTAAAAGAGCTGCATGGAAGCAAGATATATCAGAAGAGAATTTATGCAGCAACGAAAAAAAGAAAAAGAAAGATTTCCAGTTTCTTGCAAGTCAATACATTGTAGCGTTTGCAATACTCTGGATCACTCCAATGTGACTCATTAAGGGAAGAAATTTGCTGCTTCTGGACATCAAAGCGGTATCTTATTGAAGAGCAGGAGGAGGTGAGCACAACCCTTTTCACACTGCTCGCTTTTGAGCAGGATGTCAGCACGTTCAGTGTCCCCTTTATGCATGGATCAATCAAAGTTGCCTACAAGATTTCCAAGTTAAAGAAAGTTCTGGCATATTAGCTTTCTCAAAAATATCCAAAACATAATTAAGGTAAATGCCAGAGCTGTAGAGATATATATTTCTTCCACTTCACTACCTCAACCTAGTTTAGGTAAATCCCAATGCCTACCTAGGAAAAGCAAAAGATTTTTTTTTGTATTGGACTAACATGTTGCACCCGAGCAAACATATTGTATTTGAGTATTTAGCTCAGCTGTTGATGCATTAGTTAATGTATCATCTCTCTATAAAAAAGTACAGGGTTCGAATTCCTTTTTTCAAATATATAAAAAAAAAATTTAAAGAGGCAAAAGATTGAACTTTAAGTGTTTTATATAGAAAAAGTTATATATTTTTATATACGTACAATAATTTGGGAAACTAAATGGATAATGTAAAAAGCAGTTTTGTGAAAATATAATTATAAAGTACCCGTTTTGGTCTAGTTTATTTTTAGCTTATTTATTACTTAAAACAAAAGCTGACCCAAAAAAGATTTCATGAGAAGTTTTTTTAAAAAACAAGCTTTTTTCTAAAAAATATAATCTAAAAAAAGAGCTTAAAAAAGCTCCAATTAGAAGCTTTTTCTTCTTTTTTTTTTTTTAAAAAACATGCCAGGGGAGTTATTGTTTCCCAAAAAGATCATTTCTCAAAAAATACCCCTCTCTCTCTATTGATCTCCCTTTCCTCTCTCGTTTTGCAAATCATCATTCTAGGATTTTTTTTTATTCTTACAAAAATTAAGAAAAAAGAATATTAAAAATTCAAAATTGCATTAAGCTATTATTTCTTCTTTTTCAATCTTTTTCTTTCTATTTTGTTTTTTATTTTATTTCTATCGTTTATTTTGGACTTTGAAAACTCTTTTTATTGGTTGATATTTCTCAGTTTATTGTTTGATATGACAATTATGTGATGTTTATTTATTCTTAACTTCTATAAGGTATATATAATATTTGATGATTATGATTGAAAGAATTAGTCAAATAGGTCAATGATTGTTAAAATAAATTAGATGAAAGTTGAGATAATATTTATTGATTATGGTTGTTGAGATAATATTGTTTATGGAGATGGACTTTGTTGGTATGGACATCAATAGCTAACGTGGGAAGAGTTTGCAACTAAATAACTACTCTATTGATGGAAAATAGAAATCATTAATTTATGGGTTATTTATGAATTTTGTGTTATTTATAAATTATTTGTGGAAATCTTTTTTATGATTTATTATTAATTATAAATTTTATGTTATATAAAAATTCTTTTTATATTTTCAAAAATTTATTTTAAATAGATAAAAAATAAAGTTAATTTTTTTTATTTTGAACAAAGAAATTCGTGATTAATACAAAGTTATTTATTAAATATCCATTATGGTAATTTTAATCAAAATTAGAGTTTATATAAATTATTTTACCAAATAGATTATCTATGAAAAAAAACTTATAAAAAGTAAATTTATCAAATAATTTTAGTTTAATTTTAAAAACTATTATTTTTAATAAGAGCTTTATAATAGCTTTTAGGTTAAAAAAAAATAAAGCCAAACATGCTCAAAATAGAAATTCGAGGAGTAATCAAGAATAGGGTAAGTAAATTGAAAATACTAAAGCTATATAAAGAATATGAGAAAATCAAGAGGCGCCAAGTAATTGTAACAAAGAATAAGAAAAGCTTTTTTGGGCTAAACCGAAGATAACTTGAGCCCTTTGGCATTAAGATGCAAACTGCTGACAGTAATGCCTTTTGTCTTTTGCCCTCAATAACTGCCAAGTATTTTATCAATTTTGTATGTATTCTTATGTTAGCCAAGTGGCTTAAAGTGCAGCAAACATGCTTGGCCAAATTATGCAATTAATCTTTTTATTTTGTCAAAATAGTAGATTTAATATTTATATAATAATTTATAAAAATTAAAATTTTATATTTTTTAAAATTGATAATGTTAGTCTAATATGTTAAAAATTTTGTGTTATCTATACTAATATAACGTTTGGTTATATTGACATGACATCTTTTTTGTCGATATTATATTTAATTTGATTATGTGACATTTCATGAATAATGTAATAGTAGTGTCGATATAATGAGACCAAGTAATGATATAGATTTTACAAGTGTAGATATGGAATTATCCAATTTAAGCTAATGACTTTGAACAAATTAGAAAAACAAAAAAAACAAATCAAAGTACGAATAGATTTCTAGAATTTAGTTTTTCATAATTTAAAGCAGTGAAAAGAGTGTTGTGAACGAGATAAAAAAGTCATGTTATCATTAACAAATCATCATATTTAATGCCATATCGATAAAAAAAATTATGTCAGCATAAATAACAAAATTTTTTTAATATTATTAATAATTGGAGAAAAATTTTCAATTTAAAAAAATATAGAGACTCAATTAACTATTTTACCAAAATATACGAAACTAATTGAATAATGTAACCAACATGCTTCTAGGGTATGAAAGAGCCAAAGGTTAAGCATATCAATTTAGGCTTGATTTATATCAATTTATCCAAATTCAAGTTTTATTTCTTATTAGATGTATATGTTAATTGAATTAAGGAGAAAATATTTATGACAGTTGCCTATATAGCTTTTGTCATCGATCTATATTTTCAATCTAAAAGACATGTTTGATAGATGAAAGTCCATATTTATATACCCAAAACCTACCTTATGTCTTAGGAATGTGAGATTCACGGTATTTTACCCCACTAAATTGTACAACACTTTCATTGCACCAACTCTTGAAAACCACTTTTATATTAACTCAAGTCTACTTCGACCCTAACATCTCTCATGGGCCCCACATCAATAAAGATTTGGTTTTGTTATCTTATCACTTATTATGAATCTACATTTTCAATCCAAAAGACATAATTGATAGGTGGAAAAAGACTCGTGTTTATATACTGAAGATTCATGTTTATATATTTAAGACTCACTCCATCTCTTATTAGTATGTAGATATGTAACACCTTCCATGTATAAAGAGTAAGCTCCCACAGGGTATGACCTCACTCTCTCTCTACTATTTTGATCTCTTATAATCACCGAAATCCTCCGGTGTCACTACTTTTGCAAATCTCGCCTCCTACCCTACCAGAAGGACCAGTCAATCCAATCAGAAAATCATTCAGCCGCCCCCATCCATCTGTCCATCCCATTCTGACCTCGACAAAAATCAAGTCATTGGATGCTCAAACAATGCGGGTGCATTGGCATTAATTGATTATAGAATGGGCACTTAGATTTGAGCAAATACAATTTTATTAATGCGGTACGCTTTCAAGACAGACTTTACCTGAATGCTGTCATCATAGGGGACCAGAACCGGTGATGCAGTGTGGAAAACACCATCAACGCCTTGGACTGCCTCATCAAAGCTTCCTTCCTCCATCAAATCAGCTTTCATAATCTTCAGCCTTTCCTTGGCTCCAGGCAGCTCCTTAAGAAAACCAACCTTTCCCACATTCCCTGGTGATGAATTAAGATTTTATTTTATTTTTTAAGAAACGAAACTTCAAAGTGCCTGCAGTCTGATAATTTACATGATGAGATGCTAAAACGGACTGTTAATGCCTATCAAACATGACCGTAAATAACAATAGCAGCCGTAGAAGGAACAAGTTAGAGAACATACTTATTACATGGTAGGAAGGAAACAGATAAAAAGTAATAAAAAATTGAGGAATTTGCACTATTTCACATCATCAAGATGAAATAATTAAATCCCTCAACAAGGAAAATAGAAGTAAAGCTTCTAAACTATTTAATTCAGAAATTTTCTTCTTTTGCGCTCAAATTTCATCCATAATACCAAAATGACTTGCTAAAAAGAAAAGGCATTAGTTCGCTTCTCTAATAAAAATAATGAAGAGAATCGTGAGCATAAGCTAACCTGGATCTCGCACTGTGGTGCGCACCAAGTAACCCTTCTCCAGCAAGGACTTGACCAAATAACCAGCAATGAATCCTGTTCCGCCTGTTACACAGTATTCCGGCATCTTTCTCCGTCCACCTCTTTGTCTCTTTTTTTATGCGTTAAAGTTCTTATGTCTGCAATATAATGAGTAAACTATACATACCTCGAATAAATGAATTAATTAATAAAACTGAATAGAAAATTAGATCTGTCATGTGCTATACGTTTCAACTTTTTTTATTATGCAGATGGCTCATTCAATCCATCAGCTCGAGGAGGAGAGAATAGGCAGTTTAAATATATATATATATTTGGCATAATATTCTTACAGTGATTGAATTATTTTAAAATTACTTTAATTTTTTATTATATTTAATCAAACACTTATAATTTTATTTTAAATTAAATAAGTTTTTACAATTATAAATAAGCCAATTGTAAATAATTAAAACATCATTTGTTATTTTATACCACGTGGTACTAATGTGAGGGGTAAAAAATGTCAAAGTGGTCATATAATTATGTCATATCAACATGTCTTATTAGAATCATGTGATATAAAACAACAAGTGACTTTTTTTTATTAATTACATTTAATCAATTGTTATCATAATGATTTATTTAATTCAAAATGGAAATATAAGAGTTTGATTAAATGCAGTAAAAGAATAATGAGTTCTTTGAATTTTCTTAAATAGTTTAGGAGTTCTTTTAAATATTATGTTCATATAATTTTAATTTCAGAAAAAAAATAAAAACTTAATTTTTTAAATAATAAATAAAAAATATGAATTTATCATCGAACCAATTCTTTCTCTTATGCTTTCTTTTTTTAGCAAAAACAAAAGAGTTTGGCCTTTCATACTGTTTTACTAATTTGTTTTTTATTTTTGAGTTAGTTAATTTGTAAGGACGTACATATTATAAGCATGATTTTTTATTTACTTTGTTATACATGCAATAGGATGTAATTATTTTTTATTTCATAGATTTTATTTCTACAATTTCAAGATTTAAATTCAAAATTTTCAAGTTGGAGTTTAAGTTTCTAATTGCTGTATATAGTGTTCCCTTACCTTGAGATCATTACATTAGCTTTTACTTAAACAAAATTAGGTTTTATTTGATAAATTGTTGAAAATGTTCAATTTGTTAAAAATGTTAATTTTAGTGATTCAATTACTTAATGCCTTTGATTACTATATTAGCAAATGGTGTAGTTAGTGTTACTTGTGAATTTTTTTCATTGAAACATTTTTTAAGTGGTTAAATACCTAATATTTTACTTTTTTTTTAGCATATGACTACATCATCTCTACGTTTTAATTAAAAGTTAGGCCATATCATTTCTCCTTTTAGTCTTATTCCATATGAATTTTGATAAAATGACCATGTATAAAATATAATAAATATTTTATTACTTGAAGTTGCTTCTAATAAGTATGGCATATGAACCTAATGTCTTAGTTTTTTTTTTTAAGATACATATGGAGATATTTTTTTGGACTTCATATGGAGATTTATTTAGTTTGATTCGAAAAAAAAATATTGGGAAGTAGTTTTCTCCTCCATCCTATAAATCAAATGTCACGACCCAATCCAGGAGTCGTGATCGACCCACGAGTCTAGCGAGCAACTTCATTAGACCCGAGCAAGCCTCAGAGTCCAAAATCATACATCATAAATGCCAAAGGATTTAATAATCAAATATCCATATTAAGTTTGAATATAATACATTATCACTGCCTCACAATCCACATAATTATTCATAAGGTCATACATGGGCCATTCAAGGCAGGTTTACACATAACAACCCTTACACATAAATTCATCTGGCATAGCGTGCCCACATATACAACAAACTAAGTGCGGAGCGGAAGCTTGTGTTTGATGTAGCGGAGTGACGTAGTTGGCGAAAACCTACTAGATACCAAATCTGTCTGTTGTTGGATGACCTTTACCACACAACTCTATAGCCTATTTATTTGCACATGTTATGCAAATGAGTGAGTACTCAAATACTTAGTGAGTGGTGTAGATAAACAAAATCACACACACACACACACATATATAACACATATGTAAAATATATACACCATCTGTGCACCTAGATGTTCTAGTAAACATCTCCAAAGATAGGGCATATTGTTACCTCTAAAGTCTCCACTGTGAGGACATATCATCATCCTCAATGTCTCCAAAGATTTCACACTCATCATTAGACTTACTCTTAAAGCCAATTAAAGATATTCAAATCATTCTACACTGTCGCTCTAGTTGCCAAAGGATCACATCATATTCATATAATCTTTATTTAAGCTTTTCTATGGCCATCTCACGTCATATACATATCAAATCCAAACAACGATTAGTCCTCCCCTAAACATAGTCAAATCATGTTCGGTGGCCAATCTGCGGAGAATTAAATCACGCTCAAGGCAATACTGCTGGTGGAAAAACAGATCACGTGCTTGCCGAAGCAATGGGCAGAGATTAAATCACGCACAGCACCGAAAGAACTGGTAAAGAGTCATAGTCATTGACCGAAGTAACCTCCCAATAGTCATCATCACCATGAGTAATCTCAAACGGGTGGCATCAAAGCACTACAGGCAGAAATCACAGGCAAGATTAATGCCATTGTCCCTATTTACCACCATCCTTGTAAGCACACAAAGGTCACAAAGGGATGGGACACCATTCATCCACAAGTTAGATTAACGTCCAGAATTCATCCATCGGACGGAATACAAATCCACAATGAGACCATCATGGCTTTATCATTCCACACATCCACAATATATCACAAATTATGTTTATTGAGCTTGAATTGTCTATAGCTTGTTTACGTTTCTAAGTGCCTCTATATTCTCCAAGGCATCATTTGATCAAATCCTCTTAACATCTCATTCGCCTAGGATGATATACTCCTAGGGGTTTATCACAACCTTTATACCTTTTAGTCTAGGCTCACACAACATAGGTCACCCATGTCGCTCACATCACGACACACAAACACTCTATTTGTATTTTAGGTTCTCTTGCTTAGGCACTTACATTTAGGAAACCATATATACATATATACAAACACACATTCTATTTCAATACCATGGCGGGCCTTTATCAAGGCGTCATGCATCACATGCATGTTTTTATTAAACCTACTCACAGTAACAAATTAGAGGTAATCCCACCATCGAGCTCAACTTTAGCCTCTAATCGTCTTCTAGCCCACCAATGCATCCAATTACTTCGTTTCCTTGTAAGGACACATCAAAACATCCAATTATTAGTTAAATCCTAATTTTTGAAAAATGCCAACTTTTCCACAATTAACCAAATCTTAGCAATCCAATTATTTAAGCTCCAATCTTTCAATATTAAGCTAAACCCATACCTTAAAAGTTAGGTTGCATGAATCCTAGCTTCAAATTCCAACTGAACTGGAGGAGATTCACCAAAGCTGGAGAAACTAGATTTCTTAGAAGCTAACCGATTAAATTGAAAAATAATCTGTAAAAACGTTTAATTTTACCTCAATAACATTTCCCCGAGCTTGAATTAGCTCCAAATTGCTCAAAAAATTCGTTTGATGCTTAAGGTTTTAAAAAGTTAGAGAGAGAAAGAGTTTAGGGGTTTTTGTTTTAAATGGTCAAATGACCCAAATTCCTTTTTTAATTTTGCCTTTCTTCATTGATGTATTGATACATTTGTCCTTATTTCGACTAAATCTATCGATACATTTTCCAAACTATCGATAGATTTCGGGCAGAATGGCTTAGTCCCTTTATGTATCGATACTTTTACCCCTAGGTGTTTTCCGCTTCAAATGTATCGATACATTTAAATAATGTATGATACATATTCATCTTTGGCCAATTCTATCGATACATTCTTGAATGTATCGATAGAAAATCTCTTGGAGTCTTTTATTGTTCATTTTGCCAAGAATGTATCGATACATTTGGGGATGTATAGATACATTTTCTCCTGTAGGTAGTTTTCAGCTTTCAAAACTTCCAAAAATTCAAGTTTAACACCCTAATTTCTTTTCTTGTTAATATTACACCTCAAACCATTGATTTAACTTAATCCCATACATATATATTCACAAATATGACGTCAAACTCAGATCAAAACCTCAAATTATGGGATTTTTCACATATTTCATCAAAATTTTTCTTAAGTGCCAATATGTACGCTTTCAGACACTTGGCATACATAACATATCATTAAAGTCCTCAAGACTTCACATATTTTAGAAGTCATTCTCATTTATCTTAATTTACATAAAAATTGAGGGTGTTACATTCTCCTTTTTTATAAGAAATTCATCCTCGAATTTCAAATCATGCACTATATTCAATACACATATATCAAACCTCAAAAAGATGGAGATATCTTTCTCTTATTTCCGCTTCAAGTTCCCATGTGGCCTCCTCAACCGCATGGCTTTGCCACAATACTTTCATCATAGCAATATTCTTGAAGTGAAGCCATTTTACTTGTTGATCCAATTTAGCTATGGGTTGCTCCTCATAACTAAGTCCATCTTACAACTGGACTTCTTCATATCGTGTCAGATGAAAAACAGTATGAACATTTGATAAGTTAGGCGGTAATGCTAAATGATACGCAATTGCGCCAATGCGCTTTAATACCCCAAAGGGTCTGACGTACCTAGAACTTAATTTTCTTTTCTTCCCAAATCTTTTTACTCCCTTGATAGGTGAAACTTTCAAAAACACATAGTTGCCAACTTCAAACTCTAAAGGCTTTCGCCTATTAGCAGCATAAGATTTCTAGCGACTTTGAGCTTTAAGCATCATTCCTTAAATTACTTGTGTTAGGATGAGCCTTGCAGCCAATTGGGATTGGTTAAGGTTTGATTCTAATCATGCAACAATATCATTCATGTTGAATGATTAGAGGTTTTCCTTCATCAATAAGACATCAAGTATAATGAGTTATAAGTCTAATTAGATGCAGTCCATGAGATTAATATGCCTTGCAAGGGAACCGTAATGGGTTGCGGTTATGAAATCCCTATGCATCAAAGCATATTCTCAAAATGTTCTTGGTCAATGTATCATTCAGATTAGACATCAATGATTCTTAAAGACTAGTATATTCTATGTTCTTTACTTTGAAAGTAAGCAATCGATCTAATAGATTGAAGTATAGAGATACTTGGAACTAGAATATAGGTGTTTGCTTAGAATAGTAAGTTCACTGAACTTGACCCGCCATGAAAAGTGCATTGTTATTTCACTCAAGTGTCTATGCAATACTTCTCATGTGTCAGTTGTGTAAATACTCCCAAGACGTGAGACGTTAGGGTGTCTTATGTGTGGAGTGCTATGCTTTGATTTCATCCCTACAGGTGCCTAACCAAGGATGCCAAAACAAGATGCTTTTACGTATAGCATGAAGCATGTGAAGGCAAATGAGTGGTCAAGATAGAAATCGGCACCCTAAGTGATTCAGGGGATATATCGTAACTGTTCTTGGTTGATAGTAGCTTGTTGAAGTACTTGGCCAAGGCGACTTAAAGGTTATGAAAGGAGTGTGATAAATCTTTATAAAGCTTATGATCAAACTTTAAGAACGAATATAAAGATCAATAAGAGTAGACATTGTACCATGCTCTTATCATCTCTAGGATATATAACAAGGGAATGAATTACATTGAAAGGCTGATCACTGAAAGGTTGAGTCAAACCATCTTGACTCTTTTAACATTTGGGTGGTCATGATGGATTGCTAGATCCCAATCTTGGTTTATGAACTCCAGGTAGTTGACTTGATTAATAATAAATTTTAAGTAGTTTAAATTTATCTAATTCTAAGTTGAACTTAAGAATTAAACATTGAGTTCATTGCCATCATGTTAGAAGCCTAATAGGTCACACACCTAAAATGAATGTTGAAAATAAAATGGGAGAGGTGATTAAGTTAGACTTAATCAAATTAGAAGTTATGAGCTTTGTAAGCACTTGATTAAAATTGTTTAATTAAGTTATGCCTAATTAATTAAATTGTTTAATAATGTCATTGGGCTTAATAATTAAATTGTTTAATTAAGTCATTTGGCCTAGTTAATTAAAATTGTTTAATTAAGTCATTGGGTCTAATTGATTAAAATTGTTTAATTAAATTGTTGGGCTTAATTAATTAAATTGTTTAATTAAGTTATTAGGCCTAATTGATTAAATTAAATAATTAAGTAAACTGGACTTCTTACGGACTTAATTAAATTGTTTAATCAAATTATTGGATTAATTGACAACTACAAAAAAGCTTTGTAATTAGGGTTTAAAATTAATCCAACGTATAAATACCTTGCTATAGCCCCTAAACAACAGAAGAGAGAATGGCTGAAAAATTAAGAGAACGGAACATTAGAAATTCCTTTTGCCTTATCGCTTTTTGTGTGAAGAAAAAATAGTTTTTCATTCACTTGACTTCTTTCGTGTGTTTTGCCCTAAAATTTTGTGTGGATTATGAGTTTATGAAACTCATCTTTGCTAGCACATTATCAAGGCATAGCACTCCTAATCTTTAAAGAAGGATTTTCTAATTCATTAGTGTGGATCACCATTAAAGGCTGTACAAGGATTCCTTAGACAGCTTTGGTCTGCAACAATTGGGGTGAGGTGGCTGAGTTTTTTGAAGGCTGATTTGGTGGTTTAATAAAGGATTCATCAACTTTTGTTTAGGTAAACTTGATATGATCATATATATTTTATTTTTAATTTAATTTGGTACTTAATTTGGCATGAAAGAGATCTTAGGAGGGTGAGGTGTAATTTAATTTTTAAATTTATTTTCGTTGCATTTTATTTGTATTTGATGCATGATCAGCTCTCACCCAACAACTTGGACACCTCGTTCAGCTTCTTGGACCATCTCTGGCCTCAAGAGCATTTCGTTTCCAAACTTCAAACCAACCAATAGGCGCTCTACATCTTTGCCCATACAAAGCCTCATAAGGAGCCATACCAATCATGGCTTGGTTGCTGTTATTAGCAAACTCGGCTAAAAGCAAATAATGATTCCATGAGGCTTCGAAGTTGAGCACAATCACTCTTAGCATATCTTTGAGTGTCTACATGGTGCGCTTGGATTGGTCATCCGTCTGTGGATGGAAGGCCGTACTAAAATCCAATCTTGTGCCTAAGGCTTATTGTAATTTCCTCTAAAACTGACTTGTGAACTACAGTTCTCTATCAGACACGATCCTTTCTAAAATCCCATGTAGCCTTATAATCTCATTAACATAGATTTGGGCATACTGAGCTACTCCATACTTAGTTTTGATGGAAAAAAAGTGAGTTGACTTAGTTAGTTGATCAATTATTACCCAAATGGCATCATAGCCACCTTTAGCTCGTAGTAAACCCGTTGCAAAGTCCATGGCTACATGTTCTCACTTCCATTCGGGTATTAGTAACGATTGTAGTAGTCTCGATGGTTTCTGATGCTCAGCTTTCACTTGCTGGCAAGTCAAACACTTGGAGATAGATTCGACCATGTCTCTTTTTAATCCTGGCCACCAATACATAGACATCAAATCATGATAAATCTTTGTAGCTCCAGGGTGTAATCCATAGGCTGTCACATACGACTTTTCCAAAATCTTATTTCTCAAATTATCCATATTCGAAACATAAATTTGTGATTGATATCTCATTAAACCATATGTGCCGTATACAAAGTCTCAAGCTTTATCTTCCTTCATATCTCCAAATATTTTTATCATATATTCCTCTTGGTCCTAGGCATTCTTAATCAAATCTAATATCATGGGTTGATCTCTAAAATGTGCCAACAAAGCATTCAAGTGATTAATCTTTAAGTGTACTCCCATACGGTCCAGATCATACAAACTCTGCAACAAAAATTGTCTTCCACAGTCACATGTGCTAAAGTTCCCAACGACTTCCAGCTTAGAGCATTTGCTACCACATTTGCTTTGCTAGGATGGTAAAGTATGGTGTATGTCACGACCCAAATTCCGGGCCATGATCGACGCATGGGCCTAATGGACGTAGTCCATTATGCCCAAGCAAGCCTATTAATCTGACATGTTCATCATTCCATCATAAACTACTAAGTCATATTTCATAACTTAGGATCAAAGTAAGATTAAACATTGCCACCTCATATTGGCATACTAAACAAGTGTATATACATTGTCTACAATATGTATCTTAATAATTTACATTAGGTTTGTCTATACACAACAAAAGAATACTCGACTTCCAGTAGAGGGACTCGGACGAATGTACAGCTACTGAATGCCGAGACACCTACCAAAAGATAAATACAAGTCTACAAGGACACCTCGTCCTAGTTACCGACTGCTTCGTGATCTGAAAACATGAAGTTGAAAACGGTGAGTATAAACCCAGTGAGTGAACAAGAAAGGGAACAAGCATACCATAAGGAATGTTTAACGAAATCATGATTCATTCTTTTTAAAAATAATGCAATTTGTTTTTGTTCTTATTAAAACCCTTCATGTAAACCCCACATGTGTAAATAACTTTATGAAAGGGTCTATATTCAACAAAGGATTTGGAGAGTGAAAACTTTAATAGCATTCATGCGAATCAGGTCAAATAAATGAATTTTTGCTGCAGCGACACTTGATTTCAATTATCAACAACCGAGAGTTTCTTGACTAGCTGAGGGTTTCTTACCAAACCTATTCATATTAAGCTTAATTCATTTATTCCTTAATGTTGGAAATCTATGCTCAAATATGGTAGCAAAGAAGTGGAAAATAGGGCAATAATTGATCAAAATGAGGTGAAAAACAGAAAGTTTTTCGCTGAATCTCACTGCAGCGAGATTTTGGTCATAAAACAGAAAGTTTCTCACTACAGCGAGAATGAATCTCGCTACAGTGAGAAGCTACAGTACCTTTCTCGCTGCAGCAAAAATGGATCTCGCTGTAACGAGTTTTCAGCCAGCCTACCCTTTCAAAACCCAAAAGTTTCTCGTTGCAGCGAGAATGAATCTCGCTGCAATGAGAATCAAAACATCAAGAAAAAAGTTTTCTTTTCCCTTAAAACAAAGCCATCCTGTTAAATAACAAAAGCAACATGTAACACATGCAAACTCCCAAATTTCAACAAATCAAATGTTCACATTTTTGCATTACAACCATATACCATATATGTACATATATATATATATATATATATCAATAATCATGTACACCCTCCCATCATCATCATCTCATATGCAACGGCTTATGCGCACTCTCACTCGCACATAGTCGGGTCAACAATGGCTTATGTGCACTCCTACTCGCACATAACTGGGTCCACATCAACATACATAGAAGCACCCAATGTGTATCATGCATATTATCATATTGTGATAACACATAAAACGTTGTATAGCACATTTTCACAATATAAAATCACTTCACCAAAGGCTCGTTCTCAAGGTACATTTTCAAAGACAAGTTGGATAAAATCATTCACATTCCCCAAAACAAGTTTGAAATGCAGTCCGCTTACTGGTATATTGTTGAGCCTTTCGCTGACTCTAATTCCCCTAATTGTCCAAATGGGATGATGGGGCTTCCTTGGAACCTACCATCACATTAACATCACCATTATGTTAATTCACATACTATAAACCCTAAAAGCTATCCCTTAACAAGCTTTCAATTGCCACTTTAAATGGCTATCTATGTTCACTATCTTAATCACTATAAAAGGAATGAACATACTCAATAATAAAACAGCTCATAATCCCAATTACTAGCCATTATTCATAGCTAAAAATCAAGCTTAGTTCATCACTCACCTTAGGATTTCTTTGTAGTTGAATTCTCTTCCAATAGCTTCCAAACAAATGGTGTAATTCTCTCTTTCTCTCTTTAGAATGCCTAGCTAGTAAGAGAAAGTATGAAAATAAGATTTATCAAGGGTTTTGAAGTGAGAGAGTGAAAGAATACAAGGGTTCTAGTCAAAAGGGCTCAAAGGTATGAAAACTAGAGCTAGAGAGAGAAAATTATGCAAGCTCCATATCAAGCTTCCATGGAGGTTGGAAGCAACGTGAGATGGAAGAAGAAGAAGAAGACAAGTTGCTGGAAATTCAAGAAGCTGCTAGAAGGAGAAGATATTTATAGCCCAAGCTTATATATTCCCTTGAAATTACCAAATTGCCCCTCCATAAATTAGCTTATTCTCCTCCAATCTTTTATGCAATCTTTCCGCTCTTTTGACACTGGGACAAGGTCCATAATGGTCTAGAAATGCTCGCGTTCATGAAAACTTAAAATTCTAACTCGAGGTGAAAAATGACCATTTTGCCCCTGTTGTGAAAATCATCAAAATTTTTGTTTTCTTGTCATTTTACCCATATTTTCATCATTCATTTACGCCTTAGGCCTATTTAGGGCATAATATTGTTTAAAATCTTACTTTTATGGGTTTGGTAAGGAAATGACAAAATTACCCCTGATCAGGGATATTGCGTATACTTCCCTTTACTAGTCTATAAAGGTTAAGGTCTCAAAGTGTAATCTTAATCTTTTAATAATTTTAACTACCTATGCTGCCTTAAATTCAAATCCCTCTGTTGAAATAAATATTTTCAAGCTCTTATGGTCTATATATATTTCATAGTTTTCTCCATACAAATAATGTCTCCAAATCTTGAAGGTCAATACAATCATTGCCATCTCTAGATCATATGCAGGGTAATTTTATTCATGCCTCCTTAATTGTTGTGAGACGTATGCAATGACTTTCCTGTGTTGGATTAACATGAAACCCAATCCAACTCATGATGTATCGCAATACACATTGTAGCCTCCGGATCCACATGGCAAACTTAACAAAAGTGCAAAAGTAAGGTAAGCCTTAAGCGTCTACAAACTAGCCTCACATGCATCAGAACAATCAAATTTAACTCCTTTCTGAGTTAGTCTTGTTAAAGGGGATGCGAATTTAGAAAAATCTTGCATAAAGCGTCTGTAATATCTGTCTAAGCCCAGAAAACTTCTAACTTCTGTTACAAACGTTAGCCTCAGTCAATTCTTCATAGCTTCCACTTTATTGGGATCCACTTGCACCCTTCGTTTAGACACAACGTGTTCTAAGAAACTTACTCTATTCAGCCAAAGTTCACACTTTGAAAATTTAGCATATAGTTGATGCTATCTTAGGGTCTGTAGCACAATTCTTAAATGTTGCTCATGTTCCTCCTGACTCTTAGAATATATCAAAATATCGTCAATGAATACAAGCAAAAATTATCTAAATACGGTAGGAAGACCCTATTTATTAAATCCATAAATGTTGCAGGTGCATTAATGAGTCCAAACGACATCACTAAAAAATCATAATGTTCGTAACGTGTGTAGAATGCTATCTTGGGTACATCACATTCTCTTATTTTCAATTGGTGATACCCTGAGTGTAAATCAATCTTAAAGAAACACACAACACCCTACAACTGATCAAACAAGTCATTGATCCTCGGGAGTGGATATTTATTCTTTACTATCACTTTATTCAACTGTCGGTAGTTAATACATAATCGTCGGCTACCATACTTTTTCTTCAAGAATGGCACCGGAGCTCCCCATTGTTGGCTCATTTAGTTTTTGATGATAATAAAATATTCCCATTTATGTGTGTCTAATACCTTTACTTGAATGTGCAGGAAAGTAATTTATGAAATTAATTTATTGACTCTTTAAAGAGTATTTTTGAAAGAAAAAGAGGGATAAAATCAACAAGATGTAACTAAATAACAAGAAGGAAGTTTATTGGTGAAACAAGGAAGAACATTGGTTGACCAAATTTCAAATTAGAGAAATGACGGGCTGAAGATTTTGAAAAATAGAATCAATTTAGTCAACCAAGTCAGTTGACTAAGTGCTATTTGTTAGAATCTATAAACCAGAAACAGAAACAACTTAGTCAACCAAGTTAGTCGACTAAGAGCTCTTTGTCTGCAATTTGAACCAAGGCGCTACAAGACAGATTAACGGCTAGAACTCATCCTCAACTGTTCCCAATGGATATAAACTGCCAAACTGCCATCAGAATTGCATCTCCAAGTATAAAAGGGTTTTCCAACAATAAGAAATACGTTTTTTGAAGCCTTGAATGAGATTTGAGCTATAGAAAGTAGAAAAAAACCAGAAAAGCTTCACTGCACCTTACTACACTTAAATGCCAATCTTTGTAATAGAGTTCAGCACTTCATCTTGTACCATCTAGATCAAGTAAGTGATCATAGGTACTTCTTTATTACTTCTTTTATATTCTTAGAGTGAGGGAGTCACTCTCAGGGGTTGTTCAAGCTTGGGATAGCTTGATTGTTGTAGGTTGTGGTTGAGCCTTGGAAAACCACATTGAGTTTTAGTTGAGCTAGTGAAAAACTAGTGTAAAAGGTTTTTGGCTGAGCCTGGTAAAAGCCATTGTAAAGCTTGGTGAAAGCTTGTGAATTTCACCTGTCCATAGTGGATTTGTGAGAAAATCCTTGGTTGGATAATTAAGGTAGTGGATGTAGGTCTTGGACCGAACCACTCTAAATTGCTGTGCATTTTATACTCTGTTTTTGTTTTCTTAAGTTCTGAAAATTAGTTTCCAATCTTGTCAAGAGCCAAATTGTGCTATTCACCGCCTCTAGCACATATTATCAGGACCAACACCAATGATGAAACACTAGGATGAATAAAACCTTTATTCAATAAGTCCTTTAGTTGGTCTTTAAGCTCGTTTAACTCAGCCGGTGCCATTCGATAAGGAGGTATTGAAATTGGTTGCGTACTTGGGATAAAGTCAATATAAATTCAATTTCCCTATCGGGAGGCAATCCAAGCAATTCCTTTGGAAATACATTCGGATACTCACCCACTACCGGTATGAAATCCACACTCCTTTTGTCCATCAGAATGTTTCTTGTCATCGCCAAGTACCCTTGGCCTTTTTGCCTTGGCATTGGTCTGACAGCTATGTAAGACCTTGACTTTTATAGACTCGTAAAATGGAAGTATACACGATATCCCTAATTAGGGGTAATTTCGTTATTTTCTTAGTAAACCCATAAAAGTAAGATTTTAAATATTATTATGGCCTAAGTAGGCCTAGGGCATAAATGGATGATGAAATTAGGGGTAAAATAAAAAGAAAACAAAAATTTTGATGATTTTCACTGTAGGGGCAAAATGGTCATTTTTTATCTCGGGTTAAAATTTTAAGTTTTCATGAACTCGAGTATGTCTAAAACATTATGGACCTTGTCCCAGTGTCAAAGGAGTAAAAAGATTTCATAAAGGGTTAGAGGAGAGTAAATTAATTGGTGGAGGGGCAATTTGGTAATTTCAAGGGAATGGATAAGATTGGCTATAATTATCTTTCTTCCAACAGCTTCTTCTTCCATTTTCCAGCAGCTTGTCTTCTTCTTCCATCTCACGTTGCTTCCAACCTCCATGGAAGCTTGATATGGAGCTTGCATGATTTTCTCTCTTTAGCTCTAGTTTTCATACCTTTGTGCCCTTATGACTAGAACCCTTGTATTCTTTAACTCTCTCACTTCAAAACCCTTGATAAATCTTATTTTCATACTTTCTCTCACTAGTTGGGCATTCTAGAAAGAGAAAAAGAGAATTACACCATTTGTTTGGAAGCTATTGGAAGAGAATTCAACTACAAAAGAACCCTAGGGTGAGTGATGCACTAAGCTTGGTTTTTAGCTGTGGATAATGGCTAGTAAATTAGATTATGAGCTGTTTTATTATTGAGGATATTCATTCATTTTATAGTGATTTAGATAGTGAACATAGATAGCCATTTAAAGTGGTAATTGAAGGCTAGCTAAGAGATAGCTTTTAGGGTTTATAATATGTGAATTAACATAATGGTGATGTTAATATGATGGTAGGTTTCAAGGAAGCCCCATCATCCCATTTGGACAATTAGGGGAATTGGAGTCATCTAAAGGCTCAACAATATATCGGTGAGTGGACTGCCTATCAAAATTGTTTTGGAATAGGACTATTTTGTGCAAAGTGTTTGAATGATTTTATACAACTTTTCTCAAAAAAATGAATGCCTTGGGAACAAGCTCTTGAGAAATGGTTTATGTTATGATAGGTGGTTATTATGGATTTCTATGCGGCTACATTATGTTGATATACATATATGTTTGAATATAGTATTGTGTAATTATATTGACTCGGCTATGTGCGAGTAAGGAGTGCGCATAAGCAGAGGATGACCCAGTTACATGTAGGGAGTGCGCATAACCCGGTGATGACCCAGCCATGTGTGAGTAGGGAGTGTGCATGAGCTGGTGATGATGATGATGGGATGGTGTGTATGATGATGATGGGATGGTATGCATAATGATGATGGGTATATACGTATACATATATACATATGTAAATATGTGTGTTATAGGAAATTAATGGGTAATGGTGTATGGTTGTAATGCATGTGAAACTTGACATGTTAAACCTTGGGAAATTGTTATGTGTTTCATGTTGGTTTGGACATTTCAGCAAGGTGGTTTTTCCTTGGGAAGAAGGGAAAATTTTGCATTGCTGCCTTGTTTCTCACTGCAGCGAAAATCATTCTCGCTGTAGCGAGAAACTCTCAGGTTTTGGAGGGGTAGGCTGGTCGAAAACTCGCTACAGCCAGGATGCATATTTGCTGCAGTGAGAATGACACTGTAGCTTCTCGCTGCAGCAAAATTCATTCTCGCTGCAGCGAGAAACTTTCTGTTTCTAGGTTAAAATTTCATTGCAGTGAGATTCAATCTCGCTGTAGCAAAAAACTTTCTGTTTTGGTCGCCTATCTTGTCCAATTGCTGCCCTATTTTTCACTTCTTTGCTACCATATCTGAGCATGGACTTCCAACATTAAGGATTAAATGAGTTAAGTTTAAAATGAGGAGGTTTAGTGAGAAACCCTTTGCCAGTTGAGAAACCCTCGTTCGACTAATAACTTAATCCCAATGTTGCTGCAACGAGAATGCCTTTCCATTGTAGCGAAGATTCATTGTCGTATTTGACTTGCTTGCGTATCATTGAAGCTTTCATTCTTCAAATGGTTCGTTATGTACGGGTTCATGATTTTCAAATGATTAATCATTTAAGGGCTTGATGAGGGATTTTTAATATGAATGGAACTAAATTACATTGTTTTGAAACAAGTGCATCATGATTTTAAATTCTCCCTTGTTGTTGCTTGTTCTCTTCCTTGTTCACTCACTGGGTTTATACTTACTGTTTTCAACTTCATGTTTTCAGATCACGAGGCAACCGGTAACTAGGATGAGGTGTCTTTGTAGACTTGTATCCATCTTTTGGTAGGTGTCTCGGCATTCAGTAGCTGTACATTCGTCTGAGTCCCTTCGCTGGAAGTCGAGTATTCTTTTGTTGTGTATAGACAAACCTAATGTAAATTATTAAGATACATGTTGTAGGTAATGTATATACACTTGTTTAATATGCCAGTATGAGGTGGAAAATGTTTAATATTATTTTGATTCTAAGTTATGAAATATGACTTAGCAGTTTATGATGGAATGATGAACATGTCAGATTAATAGGCTTGCTTGGGCTTAATGGAGTACGTCTATTGGGCCCTTGCGCCGGTCATGGCCCGAAATTTGGGTCGTGACAAGCTATGTCTGATACAACTTCCATAGACATTGGGCTACCATGTCCGTATATCACAAATGAGGATTCCTTTGGAAACTTAAACTTCACAAGCTTATGGTAGCAATTTACCTTGGCAAAACAGTACATTAACCAATCCATACCAAAAATCACATCAAGCTCCAAAGTTTGCAATAACACCAAATTTACTAACGTATCCTTGTCCTGTATGTGGACCACACAAGATTTTTGCCATAAATATCTCTTCCAAGGGAGTAGTCATAATTAAGGGTTCCTCTATGTTACTACAAAATTGATCTAATGTTGACACAAAGTGTGGGGTCACGACGGAATGTGTCAATCCAGGATCAAATATAAAACTAAAGCTTCGGTACCACAAATAAGAGGTGTACTTGTGACCATTGCGTTAGAAGTTTGGGCATCCTGTGGTGTTGGAGTAAATCCATGCACTTGACTTTCGCAACTTGGCTGTGCCAATCTATTTCGAGGTAATGAGGCTATTCCTTTGCCTTTGTCACTTCTAACATTCCTCCCAATCTGTGCTATCTTAGGTGGGGTAGTTGCCATTTGTCTCACATATCTGTGGTCACCCTCTATTGTTTGCTTCTGCATTGGGTAATCTCTCATCAAATGCTCGAATTGACCACATCCAAAACACAATCTCGTTGCCCTGTGGCATGGTCCACCATGTACGTTACTACAATAATTACATAAAACACCCCATGAACCAAACTTTTCGCTAATCCTAACTTCGTTGACACACATAAAAAGACCTAGGACACTTTGAAACCTAGGCACTCTGGTACCAATTTTGTCAAAACCCAACTCGGGAGTCCATGATAGGTGCACGAGTTTAGCGAGCAAGCCCACTAGACCCGAGCAAGCCTTGGAGTCCAAAATCATACATCATAAATGCCAAGGGATTTAATAATCAAATATCCATAATAAGTTTGAATATAATACATTACCTTTGCCTCATAATCCACACAAATATTTATAAAGCCATACATGGGCCATTCAAGGTGGGTTTGTACATAACAACCCTTACACATAAATTCATATGGCACAATGTGCCTATATATACAACAAACTAAGTGCGAAGTGGAAGCTTGTGACGCAGAGGGTGAAAACCTACTAGAAGCCAAATCGGTCTGTCGCTTGATGACTTTTACCATACAAATCTGTGGCCTATTTATTTGCAAATGGTATGCAAATGAATGAGTACTCAAATACTCAATGAGTAGTGTAGATAAACAAAATCACACACACACACACATATATATATATATATGTATATATACACATATATAAATATATACACCATCCGTGCACCTAGATGTTCTAGCAAACATCTCCAAATATGGGCATATCATTATCCCTAAAGTTTTCAATGGCAGGGCATATCATCATTCTCAATGTCTCTAAAGATTTCATACTAATGATTAGACTTACTCGCAAAGCCAATTAAAGTATTCAAATCATTCTCCATAGCTACTCTAGTCGTCAAAGGATCACGTCATATTCATATCATATTTATTTAAGCCTTTCCACGATTATTCCACGGCGTATACAGACCAAATCCAATCAACGAGTGGTCCTCCCCTAGACATAGTCAAATCACACTCAGTGGCCAACCAATGGAGAATTAAATCATACTTAGGGCAAAGCCGTTGGCAGAGAAACAAATCACTCACTTGTCGAAGCAACGAGCAGAGAACAAATTACACACAACATCGAAGTAGCTAGCGAAGAGTCATAGTCATCAACTGGAGTAACCTCGCAATGGTTGGCATCACTTGGAGTAATCTTAAATGGGTGGCATCAAAGCACTATAGGTGAGAATCATGGGCGGGATTAATGCCACCGTCCTTGCTTGCCATTATCCCTGCAGGTACACAAAGGTCATAAAGGGATGGGACTCTACTCATCCACAAGTCAGATCAACGCTCGGAATTCATCCCTCATATGAAATACAAATACACAATCAGGCCATATGGCTTTATCATTCCACACATCCACAATATATCACAAATCATGTTTATCGAGCTTTAATTGTCTATAGCTCGTTTAAGTTTCTAAGTGCCTCTATGTTTTCCAAGGCATCATTTAATCAAATCCTCTTAACATCTTATTTGCCTAGGATGATCTACTCTTATGGGTTTGTCACAACCTCTAGACCTCCTAGTCTAGGCTCACACAATATAAGCCACCCATGTGGCTCACATCACAACACATAAACACTCAATTTGTATTTTAAGCTCTCTTTCCTATGCACTTACATCTAGGCAACTATATATATACATATATACAACACGCATTCTATTTTAATACCATGGCGATGCCTTTATCAAGGCATCATGCATCACATGCATTTTTTTTATTAAACCCACTCACAATGACAAATTGGAGTAATCCCACCGTCGAGCTCAACTTTAGCCTCTGATAATCCTTTAGCTCACCAATGCATCCAATTACTTTGTTTCCTCCTTAAGACACATCAAAACATCCAATTATTAGTTAAATCTTAGCTTTCAAAAAATGCCAGTTTTTCCACAATTAACCAAATCTTAGTAATCCAACTATTTAAGCTCAAATCCTTCAATATTGAGCTAAACCCATACCTTAGAAGTTAGATTGCACGAAAGTTAGAGAACTAGATTTCTTAGAATCTAATTGATTAAATTGAAAAATGATCGATAAAAATGTTTAATCTTCCATGAATAAGTTTTCTCCAAGCTCGGATTAGCTCTAAATCGCTCTAGAAATCCGTTTAAGGCTGAAGGTTTGAAGAGGTTAGAGAGAGAAAAAAAGTTTAAGTTTTTTGTTTTAAATGGTCGAATGGCCCAGTTCCCCTTTTTACTTTTGCCTTTCTTCAGTGATGTATTGATACATTTAGCAATCTATCTATACATTTTCCCTTGTTTCAACTAAATCTATTGATACATTTGCCAATTTATCAATAGATTTCGAGTAGAATGGCTCGTTGCCCAACATGTATCGATACATGAGGAGCATGTATCGATACTTTTTTCGTTAGATGTTTTTTGCTTCAAAGTATCGATACATTTGGACAATGTATCGATACATGTTCATCTTCGGCCAAATCTATTGATACATTTTTGAATGTATCAATAGAAAATCTCTTAGAGGCCTTTATTGTCATCCTACGAAGAATGTATCGATACATTTTCTCTAGTAGGCAGTTTTTAGCTTTCCAAACTTTCAAAAATTCAAGTCTAACACCCTAATTTCATTTCCTATTAATATCACATCTCAAATCATTCCTTTAACTTACTCCCATACATATATATATATATATATATATATATATATATATATATATATATATTCACAAATATGACGTCAAACTTTGATCAAAACTTCAAATTATGGGATTTATCACATATTTCATCAAAATTTTCCTAAGTGTCAATATGTGCACTTTCAGACACTTGGCATACATAGTATATCATTAAAGTCTTCCAGACTTCGCATATTTCATAATTCATTCTAATTTAACTTAATTTACATAAAAAATTGGGGTGTTACATCCAACCTTCCCATTTTAATTCTAAAAACTTAAGATATTCAAATCAGATGTGCAAGTTCTATATATTGAGATGCTCCTTGAAGAGGAAGGTTAGTTTTACTGTAAAGAATATATTTTTTTAATTTCTTATAATTACAAATAGAAGGATAAGATAAAAGTTAAACTAAGTCAATCCACAATTTACAAATTGTAATGTTACAATATTTCAGGTGACATTTGTCGAGATAAATTTTGTTAGATAAATGTTGGGCAATTTAACTCACCTAATCAATTAAAGGGTTGTCACCTTTGTCACCTATAGCAAGGATGGAGAAGAGTACCATCATGAAAGAACTTCTTTAGACTAATTCTAAACTTGAAATTAAAGGTTGTGGAAAGGCAAATAAGTACTAGCAAGATACATAAATTCTGAAAAGTAGAATTAATGTTGAAAGGTAAAGGTGCTGAAATCTAAGTTGAACTAAAATTTAAAGATATTGAAAAGGTAAATAAAAGCTGAAAGGTAAAACAAGTGTTGAATAGTAAAGGGATGTAGATAAACTGAAAATGGTGTTGGTAGATGAATTTATTGGGGAGATTCTGAAAATACTGATTGATACATCGAGGGCAGATGTTGTATATTGGGTTCTTACTTCGGATCAGTAATTTGCAACTAAAAGTGCATGGGAATTGATTCAGCAATGAAAATCTGCTAACTCTGTTTATAATATTATTTGGCACAGGAGCATCCCATTAACAACATCCTTTTTTCTTTGGCGGCTAATTAACAATTGGATTCCATTAGAGATGAGGTTGAAAAACAAAGGATTTCAATTTGCATCTAAATGCCAATGCTGTACTTCGAAGGAAACTCTACTTCATGTCATGTGGTACAATATAGTGGCTAAACAGGTTTGGAATTATTTTGCAAAATTATTTCAAATCTATGTTATTAATCTGCAAAATGTTTTTCAGATAATCTGGGCATGGACATGTTCTGGTGATTATGTAAAGCCGGGCCATAAACGCACATTCTTGCCTTCATTTATTTTCTGGTTCTTATGGGTTGAACGGAATGATGCTAAGCATAGGAACATGGGCATGTACTCAAATTGAGTGATTTGGTGTACTCTGAAACTTATCCATCAGTTATCCTGTGAGGGGCAATTCCAACGTTGGCAATGGAAAGGAGATTTTCAGATAGCACAGATGTGGGGATTACTGTCACGATCCAAATTTCGGGCCATGACCGGCGCATGGGCTCAATGGACGTAGTCCACTAAGCCCAAGCAAGCCTATTAATCTGACATGTTTATCATTCCATCATAAACTGCTAAGTCATATATCATAACTTACAAGCAAAATAATATTAAGCATTGCCACTTCATACTGGCATACCACACAGGTGTATATACATTGTCTACACATGTGTCTTAATAATTCACATTAGGTTTGTCTATACACAACAAAAGGAGACTCGATGTCCAGCAGAAAGACTCGGACGAATGTACAGCTACTGAATGCCGAGACACCTACAAAAATATGGATACAAGTCCACGAGGACACCTCATCCTAGTTACCGACTGTCTTTCAATTTGAAAACATGAAGTTGAAAACGGTGAGCATAAACTTAGTGAGTGAACAAGAAAGGAACAAGCATACTATAAGGAATGTTTATCGAAATCATGATGCACTCATTTTCTCAAAACAATGCAATTTGTTCTAGTTTTTAGTAGAACCCCTCATGTAAACCCCTCATGATTAAATCACTTAAAAGATCCATACTCAACTATGGTACCAAAGAATCGAAAAATATAGCAAAACCCACAAGTTAGCCAAAATAGACAGAAAGTTTCTCGCTGCAGAGAAAACCAGGTCTGGTGAAGGCCCTCAAACCTGAGAGTTTCTCGCTACAGCGAAAATGAATCTCACTGCAGCGACAGTCAGAACATCAAGGAAAAAGTCTCATTTTCCTTTAACACAAGCCATCCTGCTAAAATAACAATAGCAACATGTAACACATGTAAACTCCCAAATTTCAACAAGTCAAATGCTCACATATTTGCATTGACAACCATATACCATATATATATATATATATATCAATCATCATATACACCCTTCCATCATCATCATCTCATATGCAACGGCTTATGCGTACTCCCACTCGCATATAGTCGGGTCAGCAACGGCTTATGTCCACTCCCACTTGCACATAGCTGAGTCAGCAATGGCTTATGTGCATTCCCATTCGCACATAGTCGTGTCAGCAATGGCTTATGTGCACTCCTACTCGCACATAGTCAGGTCAGCAACGGCTTATGTGCACTCCTACTCGCACATAGCGGGGTCAGCAACGGCTTATGTGCACTCTTACTCGCACATAGCTGGGTCCACATCAACATGCAAAGAAGAATCCAATGTATATCATGCATTTTATCATATTGTGATAACACATAAACCATTGTATAGCACATTTTCACAATATAAAATCATTTTACTAAAAGCATGTTCCCAAGGTACATTTTCTAAGACAAGTTAGGTAGAATCTTTCATATTCCCCAAAACAAATTTGAAATGCAAGTCCACTCATCGATATTCGTTGAGCCTTTAGCCGACTCTTAATCCCCCTAATGATCCAATTAGGGTGATGGGGCTTCGTTAGCACTTACCATCAAATTAACATTTCCATAATGTCAATTTACATACTATAAACCCTAAAAGCTATTTTTTAGCTAGCTTTCAATTGCCATTTAAATGGCCATCCATCATCACTTTCCTATCACTCCAAAGTGAATTAATAATGTCAACTACAAAATATTCACAAATCAAATCTCTAGTCATTCTCAACACTTAAAACCCAATACTAGTTTACTACTCACCTTAATAGATTTGTAACTTTGAACTTCTTTCCAAAAGCTCTCAAGCTATTAATAAAGCTTCCTCTTTCTCTCTCTAAAACACCTAACTAGTGAGAGAGTATGGAAACAAGATTTTCATCATTTTTAAGGGTTTTAAAGTGAGAGAGTGGAAGAATACAAGGGTTCTAGTCAAAAGGGCACCAAGGAGTTAAAATTAGAGCCAGAGAGAGAAAATTATGAAAGCTTCACATCAAGCTTTTGTGGAGGAATTGAAGAAACGTGAAAGGGAAGAGAACAAGAAGAAGAAGCTGCTGGAAATCCCAAGAAGTTGCTAGAAGGAGAGGATATTTATGGCCTCAACTTATCCATTCCTTTAGAAATTACTAAAATGCCCCTCCACAAATTAGCTTAATCCTTGAAATCCCACACTTTTTCTTCAATTTTTCCCACCTAGGGTTTGTGTTCTTTCCTTTCCTCTTCACTTCATGCTTTGGCCGACCATATGGGTGAGACTAAGAGAGTTTTAAATAGATTTTACAAGGAAATTCTAGAATAATCCAAGTTTAACACATGGCATGTTTTCATTGGTCCATGTGTAATACTTATCCATTATGCAATCTCTCTCCACCACATAAAATGTTAATGGCTGAAATCCATGGGCATGACAAATGTCAGGTGGTGTAAAATTTCAAAAATTCCAATTTTATCCTCAAGTGACAAAATTACCATTTTGCCCCTAGAACATGAAAATCATCAAAATTTTTATGTCCTTGTCATTTCACCCATATTTTCATCATTCATTTATGCTTTATGCCTACTTAAGCCATAATATTGTTTAAAACTTACTTTTATGGGCTTATTGAGAAAATGACGAAATTACCCATGATTAGGGATATCGCGTATATTTCTATCTACGAGTTTATAAAGGTCAAGGTCTCACATTTTCCCCCACTTAAAGAAATTCGATCCCTGAATTTAAATTCAACTATAAGGTGGGGTATTGTCTTCTTATCTGATGTTCAACTTCTCATGTCATCTCTTCTATTCGAGCATTCATCCACAATACTTTAACCATTGGGATGCTTTTATTCATTCCTATATGTACCCTCATATTTTTGTTTACCTCACATTTATGTAGCTTAAATCTTCTTAATCATATGTGTCACGACCCGGAACTCCCATCGAGCCCGTGATAACCGCTGTGACGTCTCGATCGACATTCATTACCTGGAATGTCAACCGAAACCCCACAAGGTTTTAATATCAGCTTCTCATTTCCCCTGTGGGTAACTGTTGCGAAATACCACATTCTAAAAGATTTTAAACTGTTTCCAACTTAAACAAATAAAATAATAATTTTCGTCTCACAGGGGTGTTTTTGTCATTTATCCCAAAAATCTCAAAATTAGTTAAAAATATAGTATGTAAGTGGAAAACACATATTTCATAATCAAAAATAATTTTGGATGTCTTAAACATTCGTTTAAAATGGAATTATGACTGTTAGAATAAAATAAAAGTATTAAATAAAATATTCAATTTTCACATAAAACATATTTTAAGAACATTGGATAAATAATTTTTATAGTGTAAAAGCAAAATAAATTCCTACATACCGTAATGCAGATAACCAAAGTATAGAATTAATTTACAGTGACACGTGGGCCCACGAATGACCAAAAGTATAAAAAAAATGAACCTACAGTTTTTGGATGTGGCAAGTTCAATTGTAATCCTCACCGATATCAGTTATCTACAATCTATTCTAAGCCTGAAATGGGTGGAAAGGAGGGTGGTGAGATTATAAAATCCCAGTGAGTAAACAAACATCACTCAAAATATCTAAAGTCGAGTAAAAGAAGACTATTAAAACATTTCATCAAACTGTAATTTATCATCTTTCAACTTATTTCAACCAAATGAAATCAATTTATTTAAAGCAAATAATCAATATGGCTTATGAATTTCTTAAAATGCTTGGCTCATGCAAAAAATTATTATCATACTCAGTTATTTGGGATACCTTGGCTGAGGGCTATCCCAATTGAGTTCGCCAAGGCTATTAGAAAGTCATGTTTTTATTTTGAAAACATAGCCGTTCCTTGGCGTTGGCCGAGTTCCCCTTCACGTGGTGGTTTGGTGTGAAGTGAACTCTAAAAGTTATACCTCGGGAGTTACCTTACTCGCCTCTCCAACCGAGGTAAAAATATAACAGGATTCTGTGCCCTTCTAATAGGCTAGTCCACAGAACCCAACCCACTGCAGCAGGTCAAACCCACCATACAATAAAATTTTGATAGTATGACAGGGCTAATATATTACTACCCAGCCTGCAAGGGTAAAATAAAGCAATTCATACAATTCATAAAAAATACAGCCTAACCAGTCATGCCAATACAATAACATAAGCCATTAATTCAATTTTAAATTTACAACATATCAGTGGTCTCCAATTACTCTATTTTCAAAACCAGTATTCGATTTTCTAGAAAATTTATAAAATAATTTTATAAAATCACAATTTCTCCTAAAACATAGCAATTTACCATTTTAACTCATTTTCATAAAATTCACCAAAACCGAATAAAAGCATACTTTAGATAATTAAAATGATGGTAGGGTTACTCATAGTGTCTAGAGTAGGGATTTTTGAAATACTCAGACTACTGGTCCTCGGGTGCAATTCCCTTGCCTTTATCGGAGGACTCACCACCTTTTTAATGCTTGATTTCTTGATTTCTCTCTTGATTTTTCCCAAATTTTTCAAGTAGAGTTCTTATTTCTTTTCCCTCTTTTCTCTACTGGTTTGGACGGCTGAAGAAGATGAAAATTCTGGAATTTTGACCTTTTTAAAGACTAAAATAATATAATATTATTTTTTTCATTTTTTAATGTTTTATTAATTCCTTAAATTCTAGCCATCCATTTGTTTTCAAAATTTCACCATACACTTGTCCCACATATCCATAGCTTAGATAAAGTTCTCAGACTTATCCAAAGTCTTGGTGGAGTAATTTTTTTGAAATTTACACTTTGGTCCCTGTAAAAGTCAAAAATTACATTTTTGTCCCAAAAACTGAAAAATTGCCCATAGACATATTTTTCATCCCTTATACTCATACCATTCTCCAATTTGTCAAATTTGATCTAAATTCTCTAAAAATCTTAAATTTTGTCCGTGGGTGGTAAAATTACGATTTTACCCCTACACTCTAGAAATCACCGAAATTAAACTTTTTCACTGCCAAAGCCTCAAATTATACTCCAATAAGTCAAATGAGGCCAAAACAAATCTTTTCTAAAAATTCCCATTGTGTCCCTAGGTGGCAAATGATCATTTTACCCCTAGACAGTGAAAATTTCGGTTTGACTCCAAATTGATCCTCGAACTCCAAATCACTATATTAAACCATTTGGGACTTCAATATTCTTAATTTCATTTTAAATTCTCTATTTGATCTAGTTCGAGGCTTAAATTAACTTAATTATATCATCTGGTACATTGTCGTCTTTTAACGATTTTTCTTCCGGGGCTTTCCAAGTATGCAAGCATATTGTCAATCATATGAATGACATGACAAGTATTTTATAAGGTCGGGCTTGACAATATGAGTCCATCACGTACGGGTTAACCGCGCTATAGATTACATTTCCTTGATACCATTTGCTTAACTATCTCCGAAAGTCTCTTATGTCCACGTAACTCAACCTCTAATGGGATTTCTTATCATTACGCTACCTTTATCACTTGCCAACAATCAATAATTCCCACTTCAGAATACGCTTTCCATATTACAACTGCTTCCTATAACTTTTCCCAAAACCTACTAGTAAACTGAGCTCCTCTGTCAGATACTATAGAAATGGGGATACCACGCAGCTGTACTATCTCATTTACATAAACTCAAGCATATTAGGCAGCACTATAAGTAGTCTTAAGTAGACGAAAATGAGTTGACTTTGTTAACTAGTCTACTATGATCCAAATCAAGTCATAGCCCCCACTAATTCGAGGCAAACCCGTTACAAAGTCCATAGCAACATGCTCTCACTTCCACTCGGGTACTGGTAATGGCTGTAGTAGCCTTGCAGGCTTTTGATGCTCGGCCTTAGCCTACTGACAAACCAGGCACTTGGAGACAAACTCAGCTACATCTCTCTTAAGTCCTTCCCACCAATACACCTCTTTCAAATCTTGATACATCTTTATAGCCCCTAGATGTACCACATAGGCTGCCATGTGAGCTTCCTCTAATATTTCTCTCCTCAACCCATCCCATCAGGCACATAAAGTTTGGTTCCATACCTTAACACTCCATCTGTGCCTTTGTAAACATTTTTCCTTTTCTTCCCTAAGGATCCTCTAAGGCCTTAACTACAAACTCATCTTTAATCTTGTCCATTAAAATAGGCCTCACTCTAAAATGTGCTAGCAATGCATTTGTCTCAACAACTTCCAAATGCACAACTATGTCTCCCAAGCTATGGATCTCCTTAACCAAGGATCTCCTATCTGTAGCAATATGTGCCAGACTCCCCATGGTGAGACGCTAGGTCGAATAAAGCCTTTATCCAACAAATCTTCTAACTGATCCTTAAGCTCTTTAAGCTCTGCAAGTGCCATTCTATATGGGGGTATAGATATAGGTTTAGTGTAGAAAATCAAATCTATGCAAAATTCAATCCCCACTCGGGAGGTAAACTGGTAGTTCCTCAAAAAATACATCCATGAACTCATTCACCACCGACACTTGACTTATATTTCCAACCTTCGCCTAAGTATCCCTTACCACTGCCAAGTAACCTATACAACCCTGTCGTAATAACCTTCGGGTAAACAGGACCGATATCAAATTGGTTCGAACATTACTTTTATCCCCCTGAATACTAAATGATGGTTCATCGGGGAAATCAAATCTAACCAATTTATGATAGCAGTCCACACTAGCATGGCAGGGTGATAACCAATCCATCCTCAAGATCACATCAAAGTCTAAGGTGTCTAACACCACTAGATTCATCAAAGTATCTTTGTCCTTGACTCGCACTACACAGGACTTATATTCCCATTCGACTACAAATACCTCTTTTAAAGGAGTAGACATCACTAATTGTTCCTTTCTCCTAACACGATCTCTACCCAACCGAGATGCAAAACATGGAGAGATTAAAGAGTGGGAAGCACCAGGATCAAATAAGACTTGAGCATTCATATTGCAAACTAAGAGAATACCTGAGACCACTGCATTGGATGTCTGAGCCTCCTGCTGTGTTAAAGCAAACACCCTCGCCTGGCCTCTACCAACACAACTCTAACGTTCGGACCCAAATGGCCTACCTTGAGAGGAAGTACCAACACCTCTACCTCTAGATCCACTAGCTTCCCTATCAGACTAGGTGACGACTGAAGAAGTAAACGAAGCTGGCTGGGTGGAACCATGAGTAGAATCTTGTGATTGATGAGCCATCGTACAATCCCTCATAATATGCCCAGGTTGACCACACCTGAAACAAACTCCCGTAGCACGAAGGCATCTTCCTCTATGCCATCCCCCATAAGTATGGCAAGAAAGGATAAGTTGACTTCCTTGCCTCGTATCTTGCTGCCTTCCAGCACTGAAGGTTCTTTGTCCCGCTGCGATACTAGCACTAGGTGAGTCACTCCCTTGTTGGGGAAATCGTGAGTCCCTCTATCGACCCTGACTGCTAGAAGATGAACCACCACTGCTGAAATCTCTAAAACCTTGATAACCCTCTGTCTTGGCTCTTTTTGCTCTATCCCTCCTAACCCTACTCTCACTGGTCCTCATTTTAATCCACTGAGCACAATCTACCGCTACGGAGTAGGATTTAAAATCTCGGGATACCACAGCCCTAAACAGTGGCTTTACTAGCCCATCCATAATCCTCTGAATCTTCATCTCCTCAGTGGAAATGAGGTAAGGAGCATATCGAGACAACTGCATGAACTTGATGTTGTACTCTGACACCGTCATACTATAGGTCTATACCAGAGTCTCAAACTCCCTAGCTCGTGCATTACGTACACTGAGTTGTAAAAATCGGTCTAAAAAGGCTGCACTAAACTCACCCCAAGTTAGTGGTGCTGCATCCGTCAGTCTGCCTCTATATAGAGAACTATACCACTCCTGTGCTACATCCTCTAATCGGAAGGCGGCTAGCTCGACTGATCGGACACTAAAGCATCCTAAAGCCTTACATATTTTTTCCATCTTATCTAAAAAGATCTGGGGCTTCTCCGACGCATCGAACCCTGAAAATGATGGAGACTTAAGCTTAAGAAAATCAGGAAGAGAAATCTCTAAGTGACCTTTCTCAACCTCATGATATTGGCGGTCGGCCTGTCCTTGGGAGCTAGGGGATTCTTGCACTGTAGGTCTCCCCTCTACTACCCTCTGTATATCCTCCATATGGGTCGCCATCATCTCTACAACCCGATTAACTCCCTGTAGGCCTGTCGCCAAATCCTCAATGGTAATACCCCCAGCTGGGTGTCTATCTACATCACCTGAGGACTGTCCCTCCTCTCGCCTACTCACAAGAGTATCCACCCTTACCGGCCTAGTGGCCCTGCCACGTCTACCTCGGCCCCTTAAGGTGGATGCCCGTGGCCTATCTACCATCTCAGTAGGAGCATCTTGCTCCCCCATCCGTCTTGAGGTGACTCGTGTCGTAGGCGACATTCTTACCTATACAAGAACAAACACCTGTTACCAAACACATTTCATAATCATACTCAAGGAAAAAGGTGGTTTCTAAGATAGGGAATCTATGCGGTCCCTTGGTCATAAAAATGTGTCGCGGTTCACACTTCACAACCAAAGTTCCCACATAAAAACTCGATACTCCGCTGGACCAACAAATGGAAATCCTAGGACCTAGACAAACCTAGAGCTTTGATACTAACTTTGTCACGACCCAAATTTCGGGTCATGACCCGCGCATGGGCCCAATGGACGTAGTCCATTAAGCCCAAGTAAACCTATTAATCTGACATGTTCATCATTCCATCATAAACTGCTAAGTCATATATCATAACTTAGAATCAAAATAATATTAAGCATTGCCACTTCATACTGGCATACCAAACAGGTGTATATACATTGTCTACACATGTATCTTAATAATTCACATTAGGTTTGTCTATACACAACAAAAGGAGACTCGATGTCTAGTGGAGAGACTCGGACAAATGTACAGCTACTGAATGCCGAGACACCTACTAAAAGATGGATAAAAGTCCAGAGGACACCTCGTCTTAGTTACTGGCTGTCTCTTAATCTGAAAACATGAAGTTGAAAGCGGTGAGCATAAACTCAGTGAGTGAACAAGAAGGGAACAAGCATACCATAAGGAATGTTTATCGAAATCATGATGCACTCATTTTCTCAAAACAATGCAATTTGTTTTAGTTCTTAGTAGAACCCCTCATGTAAACCTCTCATGAATAAATCACTTAAAAGATCCATACTCAACTATGGTACCAAAGAATAAGAAAATATAGCAAAACCCACAAGTTAGCCAAAATGGATAGAAAGTTTCTCGCTGCAGCGAACTTCATTCTCGTTGTAGCGAGAACCATGTCTGGTGAAGGCCCTCAAACTTGAGAGTTTCTCGCTGCAGCGAAAATGAATCTCGCTGCAGCGACAGTCAAAACATCAAGGAAAAAGTCTCATTTTCCTTTAACACAAGCCATTCTGCTAAAATAACAATAGCAACATGTAACACATGCAAACTCCCAAATTTCAACAAGTCAAATGCTCACATATTTGCATTTACAACCATATACCATATATGTATATACATATATATCAATCATCATATACACCCTCCCATCATTATCATCTCATATGCAACAGCTTATGCGTACTCCCACTCGCATATAGCCGGGTCAACAACAGCTTATGTGCACTCCTACTCTCACATAGTCGGGTTAGCAACGACTTATGTGTACTCAGCAATGGCTTATGTGCACTCCCACTCACACATAGCAGGGTCAGCAACGGCTTATG
Source organism: Theobroma cacao (assembly GCF_053813885.1). Classification (NCBI taxonomy): domain Eukaryota; kingdom Viridiplantae; phylum Streptophyta; class Magnoliopsida; order Malvales; family Malvaceae; genus Theobroma; species Theobroma cacao. Next base: position 38,201,471 of record NC_142640.1, read on the forward strand.
TGCACTCCCACTCGCACATAGCCGGGTTAGCAATGGCTTATGTGCACTCCTACTCGCACATGGCCGGGTCCACATCAACATGCAAAGAAGCATCCAATGCATATCATGCATTTTATCATATTGTGATAACACATAAACCATTGTATAGTACATTTTCACAATATAAAATCATTTTACTAAAAGCTTGTTTCCAAGGTACATTTTCGAAGACAAGTTGGATAGAATCTTTCATATTCCCTAAAACAAATTTAAAATGCAAGTCCATTCACCAGTATTCGTTGAGCATTTAGCCGACTCTTAATCCCCCTAATGATCCAATTAGGGTGATGGGGCTTCGTTAGCACCTACCATCAAATTAACATTTCCATAATGTCAATTTACATACTATAAACCCTAAAAGTTATCTTTTAGCTAGCTTTCAATTGCCATTTAAATGGACATCCATTATCTCTTTCCTATCACTCCAAAATGAATTAACAATCTCAACTACAAAATATTCACAAATCAAATCTCTAGTCATTTTCAACACTTAAAACCCAATACTAGTTTACTACTCACCTTAATAGCTTTGTAACTTTGAACTTCTTTCCAAAAGCTCTCAAGCTATTAATAAAGCTTTCTCTTTCTCTCTTTAAAACATCTAACTAGTGAGAGTATATGAAAATAAGATTTTCATCATTTTCAAGGGTTTTAAAGTGAGAGAGTGGAAGAATACAAGGGTTATAGTCAAAAGGGCACCAAGGAATAAAAATTAGAGCTAGAGAGAGAAAGTTATGAAAGCTTCACATTAAGCTTCCATGGAGGAATTGAAGAAACGTGAGAGGGAATAGAACAAGAAGAAGAAGCTGTTGGAAATCCCAAGAAGTTGCTAGAAGGAGAGGATATTTATGGCCTCAACTTATCCACTCCCTTGGAAATTACTAAAATGCCCCTCCATAAATTAGCTTAATCCTTGAAATCCCACCCTTTTTCTTCAATTTTTCCCACCTAGGGTTTGTGTTCTTTCCTTTCCTCTTCACTTCATGCTTTGGCCGGCCATATGGGTGAGACTAAGAGAGTTTTAAATAGATTTTACAAGGAATTTCTAGAATAATCCAAGCTTAACACATGGCATGTTTCCATTAGTCCATGTGTAATACTTATCCATTAAGCAATCTCTCTCCACCACATAAAATGTTTCAATTATCCACAATGTAAAATGTTAATGGCTGAAATCCACGGGCATGACAAGTGTCAGGTGGTGTAAAATTCTAAAAATTCCCATTTTGTCCTCGGGTGACAAAATTACCATTTTACACCTAGAACATGAAAATTATCAAAATTTTTATTTCCTGTCATTTCACCCATATTTTCATCATTCATTTATGCTTTATGCCTACTTAAGCTATAACATTGTTTAAAACTTACTTTTATGGGCTTATTGAGAAAATGACGAAATTACCCCTGATTAGGGATATCGCGTATGTTTTTATCTACGAGTCTATAAAGGTCAAGGTCTCACAATTACATTTCCAATAGGATTTACAAATTGCTCCAAAATTAATATCGTGGCATAAACCATCGATACATGAGTTTAAGTTGAATGTCAATGTTAGTTCTAAAGATGCTTTTCAAAATGCTGCTGGTGGGGGACTCCTTCGAGACCATACAAGTAACTTTAAGTTTTGGTTTCTTTGAAAATTTTGGATCGACTAACTCATTACAGGCAGAGTTAATGGCTTTGGATAGAAATGGATGAGAAAATAGTTGCATAAATGAGACACGAGGGACATCAAGGTTCCTATCAAACTCGATATTTATTGGCCTCCATTCGCAAATGTTTAAGTGGGCTCACTTTTCGGTTATCACATATACACAGAGAAAGGAATCAAGCTGCTGACTATTTTTCTAATCAAGGACATACGCATCATAACCTGCAGGTATTTGCACAAGCTGAGGGTAAGCTTAAAGGAATTCTTAGGTTAGACAAATTAAATTTACCTTATGTACGATTTAAATAAATGTAAAGGAGTAATACTCCTAATTTATTTTTATTTGTTTTCCTTTAGTAATTATTTGAACTCTTGTAATAGGAAAGTGCTTCAATTTTATGCTTGCATTCATAAATTACACATAAAATTACATTTTCCTCACTAGGTGCTTTTCTTAACTCTTCTCAATCTCATGTAATTTTGGAGGTTCGGTTTATGTCCCCTTCCTTATTGTACTTAATTTTTTCGATTATTAATAAAATAATTATAGGGTAGCATAAAAAAAATGTTGAACAGTAATGGTTTAAAACAAGTGCTAAAAAGATCAAAGAAGATATAAAAATCGAAGATGAATGGTTTTGGTTTGGTTTTCGGAACCCTTATTCCTTCTTTTAAGTTGTATTTATGCCAACTTTCTCGTTCTACATAAGCTCCCTCAACTATAGCACTACCCACTATCCTAAAACTGCTAGCCTTGGAGAACACTTGCCTTTTGTAAAGGCCTTGAATCAAATTTGAAACCTTACCTAAAATGTTAAACTATGAAGGTTAAACAAATATATAAGGCTTGGATTTATATTAAGAAAAGTCAATTTAATCCTTATCATTTTATTGCAGTTAAATAAGCCCCTAAACTTTTATTTTGGATCAAATAAGCTCCTTACATTAACTGTTGACTAATGGAAGTTTGTTAATGGTATAATCAATAATTTTTTATGCCATGTCATTTTTCATGTGGCACGTTTACGTATCATCTTGATGATGTCAATACCACGTGGTAAATGATGTGGCATAAAAAATTGTTGAATGAGAATTTTTATCCTTTTTACCCATTGAAATGTCAAAAAATTATTGGTTATAGGGATTTAAAACAAAAAATTTAAATAAAAACCTAATTGCTTCAAACTGATTTTCATTGTTTCTTAACTGATTACCATCATTTCTTAACTGATTACCATCTTCTTAATGGAAGCCATCCTTCCTAACAAAAAAAAACCTTCACTTTCTTCAACATTCCCTAAACCCAATGTACCTTATAATTAAAATTTCCCCTATTTGTCTGCAATTGCTATTCTTCTTTTTCTTATAAAAATCGTTCTTTGGGTAGTCTTGAATTTTCAAAAATTGTGAAAGATGTGCAAAAAGAACCTATTATTGTTAGTAATTAAAATTCAACACCATTAGATTTCCCTTACAAATTATAGGGAAGAGAAGAAAAATATTTAACTTTCTTTTACAAATTCTAGGGAAGAGAAGAGCATTATATTTCCTTTACAGATTTTAGGAAAAAGAATAAAATCATTTGACTTTCTTTTATCGTAGAACAACATTGTGTTTTTGCTAGTTTCAGTATTGTAAACATTGTGTGTCCTACCTTTACGCTTCTTCTTCTTCTTAAAATTGTTTTTGAGTATTCTCGAATTTCTCTACACTAACATTTAGTGGGGCAACAATGGCTTCAATCGAACTAGAAAAGTTAGATTAAGCTTTTTTTATTAAGAAGGATGGCTTCAATTAAAAAGATGGTAATGAATTAAGAAACAATGATTATAAGTTTAAAACAATTAGTTTTTTTTTTTAATTTTTTGTTTCAAATCCCTAACTAATAATTTGTAGACATTTGGAAAGAAAAAAACCCAATTCCAAGTCAGTAATTTTTGATGCCACCTCATCTGCCACTTGGCATTGACGTTATCAAGATGACATGTCAACATGTGATGTGGCAGATGATGTGGCATCAAAAATTGCTAACTGTACTATTTACTAATGGAAGTTAGTCAATAGTTAGTGAAAGGGGATTATTTGACCCAAAATAAAAATTGTCGAGATTATTTGAATGCAATAAAAGGATAGAGGCTAAATTGATTTTCTTAATATAGTTTAAGGACTTATTTGGATAGTTAAGCAACTATAAACTATAAAGTTACTTCTTCCTTGACCTTGACCTTAAAGCTCATAGTCTTACAAGACAAACTTTGTTAATTCTAGCTTAACCCACCAATTCAAGCCTTTTAGTATTGGGCTTTATTTTTTGTCGATTCGAATGGACTTGTATGGCCATGTTTATCAGCCTACCCTTAGGTTATTTCAATACCAGCTATCAATTTGCTCATAAAAACATGTTTTGATTTTCAGTTAATGAAATATATAGAAAGGGTTTATATTTAATGTACTAACAGTGTATAGCTTCCATACACTGTCAGGTCACCAAATCATGCCGCATCCTTAATAAGTAAAAATAAAACCTTATAACATCTTAAAAATAAATATTAAGAGATTTTAATAAGTATTTAGATAAAATAAAAAAAGATTTTCAAAATCTTTTTTCCACACTACTCTCTTTTGTTATGCATTTGCAAGCATCCAAATCAAAATCTTCTTTTGTGTAAATTAATTCTCCCACCATCAGTGAGATACTCTTTGTGGGCAAAAAATCAAGTTGCAATTTGAAGTTTTTTCCTTTTGCCCAAAATTGTTATTCATAGAGTTTCGGATAAATTACAAGATTTTGGATTTGTTAATTACATATGCACATGAAGTTGAAGCTGAGAAAGCAGTAATTGAGATGAACCAAAAAGCTTTGAATACATCTACACAATGACAAAAGCGACTTGTAGTCATTTCAGATCAATCTAGTAGTCTAAAAAACCACTCACCACTGGAAAGCAAGAGCCGGTAGGAGTTTGCATCAAAATCTTATGGTCAAAGAATCGCGTGAAGGAAATTGGCTACTAAAGTTCATAGGTTGTTTTAGCATTCTAGTATGTGTTATTTTAGTTGCTTCGACATGATGCACTTTATATTGTGTTGAACAAGCAAATACTTAAAACTGGCTTTATGAAGAGCGGATAAGGCAGTTGGTCTTGTATCTTATAAATACTCATATTGATTTGTTTGTTTTTGTAGAGGAAGATCAATAAAAGGAATATGATTTGCCTATCTTCTTTCTTCATCTTGAACTCGAAAGAAAAAAAACAAGATTTTGATTTAGATTGTAAAGCCCGACCTTATAAAATACTATTCATGACGTACATGTGATGATAGCATGATTGTATGCTAGGAGAGTCTCGAAAAATTTACAAAAGTCGGTATTGTACCTAGAGGTACAACAAAGTTGATTTAATCCTCGAACTAGATCAAGTACGAATTTTAAGGTGAGATTAAGATCATCACAGTCCAAGGATGACTCAAAATGGTAATTCGAAGTTTGAGGATCAATTTGGAGTCGAATCAGAATTTTCACTATCTAGCAAAATGGTCATTTGCCACTTGGGGACAAAATGGAAATTTTAGAAAATATTTTTTTGACCCCATTTTACTTATTGCAGTATAATTTGACTTATTGGAGTATGATTTGAGGTTTAGAAGTGAAAAATTTTAATTTCGGTACAATTTAGAGTAAAAGGGTAAAATGGTAATTTTGCCACCTTAGGGGCAAAATTGTAATTTTCCACCTTTAGGACATTTTTTCAGCACATTTTCTTCCTTTATCTTCATCTTTGACCCTTGACTAATCATGTGGTGGAGATAAAATGTTTAAATTTTTAAAATTTTAAAAATGGACCAATAAGAAAATGCCATGTGTCAAGCTTAGGATATTTTATTGTTTAACTAAAAAATCAGCATAAATCAGCCCATTACTCTCCAAATATTTGGCCAAGCAAGGAAGAGAGAGAAAGAGAGGAAGAACAAACCCTAGGTGAGGAATTTCAAGAGAAAAAGTGTGGAAAATCAAGGAAAACAAGTGAAAAAGGTAGGATTTTTCAACTTAAGCTTGAAATCTATTTTCCTTAAGCATTTCTCCTTATTTTCCATGCTTAAATTACATGTTTTTATGATGAATTGTTGGCTGATCAAAATGGGTTAGGAGAGAGAAAGTTGTTAGATTAATTTGATTTTAAGTTATGTTAGTGTTTTTAGTTAGTTTAGCATATTTAGAAACAAAACAACAAGAAAAGAATTTATTTTCTCCCACAACCATTAATGGCCAAATTTACCATGTATGAGTGAGGATGAGTTTGATTTTTATTCTAGGAGAATTGGTTAAGAAATGATGAATTATGAGCCTAGAAAAATAATGGGAATTTTCGGAGCAAAAATTTGAATTTTTATCGATTAGGGGTATTTTTGTAATTTACTATCGAGACAGATAATTTGCACCACACTGAGGGACATTAAGTCAATTTGGGTGCAATTGAGGTATAGAAACTGAAAAAAATTAATTTGGGATTAAATTGGACGCGTTAGTAATTTAATCGGGTGATAAGATGAATTAGGCCAATACCGAGTTTAGATAGTTACCAGTGCATTTTTGTATTCCATATTATGCATTAATAGTCTAAATTAGTTTAATTTCAATTTAGTACCAATGTAGTGAATTTCTCAATTTTGTACTGTGTCAAGGTGGTGAGTCATTCGATGAAGGCAAAGAAATTGCATCCGATGGCCAGTATACAAAGTGCGTCGAAAGTCTGTATTCTAGACATTGTGAGTAAACTTACTGTCATTTTAATTATCTAGGGTGGTTTTTAGATGATTTCATGAATTTTATGGAAAAAGGAATTTAAAAAGGTAAATTTTCATGTTTTATGAATATATGTGTTTCAATGAAATTAAATTATAAATTGTTTTGAAATTAATAGTGATTTTGAAAAATATAGTACACGGAGACTGTTAATTGTGGCAATTTGATTGTTTAAGTTGATTGGCTTATGATAAATCGAGCATGATTGGCTAGTTGGCAATTGTATTGAAATGCGAATTGTTTGATTGCCTTGAAAGACTGTGAATTACAAAATTGCCATATCATGTTATTGAGTTTTATTGTATGGTGGATTATATATATTAATTAATCACTGCAGTAAGGGGTTTCTGTGGACCAACCTTTTAGAGGGGCACAGTAAACCCCATTATATTCTTACCTCGAACGGAGAGGCGCGTAGGGTATCTCTTGGGGTAAAGCTTAGGGTTCACTTCACGCCAAACCACCACGTGAGGGGAAACTCAACCAACGCCAAGGAATGGCTATGTTTTCAAAACAAAAACATGATTTATTTGAAATGTGAATTTTAATTGTCACGACCCGGAACTCCCATCGAGCCCGTGACAACCGCCGCGAAGCCTCGATAGACATTCTTCCCCCTAACGCCTTTCGAGACCTCGCAAGGCTTTTGTACCAGTTTTTCCATTCCTCTCTCTCTTTCCTTTTCTTTTTTTTTTTTTGAATAATAAAATAAACTAAAAATATTAATTAAAATAATCTATTTTCATGTAAAACAATATATATATATATATGTATATTTTTGAAACATCAAAAAAAATTAATTTTCTGCACATAAAAATAAAATAAATTTATACATACTATAATATAGAAAACTAGAGTATGCAATTTAAATTACAATGACACGTGAGCCCCCAAATAACTGAGAAGGTTTAAGTCTATAACCTTGCTTTCTAGGATGCAACTCCGAAATTTACTTCTCGATGCAATTGACAGTCTACTGCCTATTCTGAGCCTGAAAAATGTATAGGAAGAAGGGGTGAGATTATAAAATCCCAGTGAGTAGACAAACATCATCAAAATAATCTAAAGCCGAGTAATAGGAGACAATTAAAATAATTCATCTCAACCCATATAAATAATTGGATTTCATCTAATTACTCAACATGGCTTATGCACTTTTCAAAAACTTGGCTCTTGCTAAAAATCCATTCTCGGGGATACCTCGCGAAAGCATCTTACCGAGACCGCCAAGGCTGTTTATTGTCACACACACAAACACATTTCACCTCTGACAACACAGCCGTTCCTTGGCGTTGGCTGAGTCCCAACTTCACGTGGTGGCCAGCGTGAAGTGTACTCAAATCCTACCTCGGGAGTTATCCTACGCGCCTCTCCAATCGAGGTAAGCTCAATAATTGGGAACCGTGCCCCTCTAATTAGGCTGGCCCACGGAACCCCCGTCACTGCAGTGCCCACTTTATAATCCACCAACCAATAAAATCACAATAGTATGACATAGCTCACTTAACACATTCAAGGCAAATAAAGCAGTTCACATATTCTTAAAATCATAAAAATAACCAGTCATACCCACATTTGTCATAAGCCATTAATGTAAAATCATGGATAAACAACACAATCATAGTATAGGTCTCCAATTACTCTATTTTTGAAATCATTATTAAATTTTCAAAAATATTATAAAATTATTTTATAAAATCCCATTTTACCATAAAACACAATAATTTTCCAATTAAACCATTTTTCCATAAAATCACACAATTATATAAATCTACTCTAGATAATTAAGACGATAGTAAGTTTACTCACTGTACTAGGAGTAGATATACTCCTATTCTCGGTCCTCGGGTGTAGTCTTTTACCCGTATCAAATAGCTCACCACCTATCCACAATACATGACACAAAAAATTCAATAATTTGTGTCAAATCAATATATATTATTTCAGGCTCTTATCCATGCGTATGCACTAGATAGGGTGTGAAATGTTTGGACATTTGCTTAATCACAGTGTCCGACCTAACTTGCCTATATACGGTGTAAATTTCTAAAATCTCCAATTCAACTCCAATTCCATCCATTTCAATTTCAATTATCCAATTATATCCACAATACCTCAATGACTATGAATGTGGTCCAATTTATCAGTTCGGATCACAAATTACGCTTTTACCCCTAGTGGGTAGAAATTTCAATTTTTTTTTTTTTTTGCACCAAAAATTCCCATTTAATTTCCAACCTCATAATTCATCATTTTTCCATCTAATTCTCTTAAAATAAAGTCAACCTCATCCTCACACACCATTGGCTAGATTCAGCCTAGAGAAATTCATGGAGAAAATGAATATTTTTCTTGTTGTTTTACTCATAAACATGCTAAACTAACACTAAACACTAACATAGTTCAAAATCAAATTAATCTAACAACTTTCTCTCTCTAAACCCATATGATCAGATTTGAATCCATCATCAAAACACATAATTTAACCATAGAAAATAAGGAGAAATGCATGGAAATGATAAATCTTAAGCTAAGCTTGAAAAATCATACCTTTAAACACTTGATTCCTTGAAAAATCACACTTTTTCTTTGAATTTTCTCACTCTAGGGTTTGTTCTTATTTCTCTCTCTCTCCTGCTGGTTTTGGCTGACCCTCCCAATGAATAATTCTGGAATTTTCAAGCCTTTTAATAGGCTTAATAAAATATTATTATTTTATTTACCTTTTGAATATTTTATTATTTTATTTTTTTCTAGTCATCTTTTTGACTTTATTTTTCTACCACTCAATCCTCTTCACTTATCCATGTCTTCCATGAAATTTCTAGACTTTTCCAAAGTTTTGGTGGGGTAAATTTTTAAAAATTACACTTTTACCCCCGTAAAGTGAAAAATTACATTTTTGCCCCAAAAACTAAAAAAATGCCCATAGACATATTTTTCATCCCTTATACTCTTACCATTCTCCAATTTGTCAAATGTGATCTAAATTCTCTCAAAATCTCAAAATTTATCCGTGAGTGGAAAAATTACGATTTTGCCCCTAGATAGTGAAAATTTCGGTTTGACTCCAAATTGATCCTCAAACTCCGAATTACCATTTTGAGTCATCCCTGAACTGTGAAACTCTTAATTTCACCTTAAAATTTCTATTTGAACTAGTTCGAGGCTTAATCGACTCAATGGTACCATTAGGGGCAATATCGTCTTTTAACAATTTCTCGAACTTCCTAAATATACAAACATTCTATCGAGCATGTAAATGACGTAATAATTATTTTACAAAGTAGGGTTTGACAACACTACCCCCCTTAAAAAAAATTTTGTCCCCAAAATTTCACTTATCAAACTCCAAGAAAAGATAGGGGTATTAGTTTTTATCCAATATTCAACATCTCATGTCATCTCCTTCGTTTGAGCATTCTTCCACAATCCTTTAACTATTGAGATGTTCTTTTCGTTGCTCTACCTACATCACTCATCATACATGAAATTTAAATCTTGAACCACTCAGGATCATTCTTCACTTTAGTTACCCATATTACTAATCCCTACACATGTGGGGTTGCACTTTCATTCTCATCAATGCCTCAAAGATTCATCTTTCATGTCTTATGCATTTCTGAACTCCAATTTCCACAATACATTAAGAAAATTCCATAGCGATATTTTACATAAACTCATTTATTATATTATTCTTAAAAGCTTTATTTACACTCTCAGAACTTAGTATTTACATCTCTTATCATTATCTTACATTTCCACCTAACTTTTCATTCACTTTCTCTAGGTTGGACTCGTGCTTCATTTTCCATTACCGTAAAAACTTTTGTTGACGCACGAGTCAGTGGTTTGGAAGGTGGGTATACTGGGGTGTTACTCTCCACATCAGGCCGAATAGCTACTCCCTGTCTCGGTTGTGCTCCAGAGGAATCTCTCATCTGCAAGTCCGTACGAGTTGATGAAGATAGAGCAGCTACAGTGGCCTGTCCTAACTGTGGACAATTAGTTCTAAAGTGACCCGTCTGGCCACAATGAAAACATCGCAAAGGCCCCCAACACACCCCGCCATGAAATCTTCCACATTCTCTACATCTATCAAAACCTCCGAAACTTTTTTCAGAAGTAGTCACTGCAGATCCGCTGAATCTCGGAGGCCTCTGCTGCATTTGTGAAAATGATGGTCGAGAGGATGTTACCGAAACAGAAGGAGCACTCCCTGAAACAAATGAGCCTTTGCTCCTCTTTAGTGGCTGACTGGAGGACATATTCAGATTTTTCCTTTTTGCCAACTCAGCTCGCATTCTCCTATTTTCATTTGCGAGCTTCTCAGCCCTTAAGGCCATTTGTACTACCTCTTTATGGGGCTCCCTACCTGTCACAGTCATTCGCTCTCTTATCTCATTGCGGAGCCCTTCCTCGAAATAATCGGCCTGATCCTGTTCAGTCCTCACTAAATCAGGCACATAAGACAACAGCTCGTTAAATTGAGTCTCATACTCTTCTATAGTTAAATTCCCCTGCTTCAGACTCAAAAATTCTCTCTTCTTCTCTTTTTGATGGAAATGGGTATAATATTGACTATCAAATTCCCTTAGAAAGTCTGACCAAGTTAGGAGAATAGTGGAACGGGACTTCACCGAATTCCACCATGTACGGGCTCTCTTCTCCAATAACCTCGTAGCCACTATCAGCTTCATCTCATCCTCCAATCTCATATCAGAGAGTGTCTCTGAAACCTGATTAATCCAATCCTTAGCTGCGGTGGCGTCCAACTCACCCACAAAGGACACGCAACCCAGTTGTCTAGCCTCCTTCAGCTTTTTAGAAATAGAGACATCATGTGCCAATGGAACTGAAGGAGTAACTGGTGGCACTACAGGTGGGACCTGACTAGTCTGAGCTTGACCAGCCATTGCGGTAAAGAAGGCTGCCATTGCCTGGATTACCTCAGAAGACACGGCAGGAATGCCAGTAGGTGGCGGAGGAATCTCTACCGGTTCAGCAGCAAGTGTTGCTCGAAAAGGAGACACAGTCGATTCCTCTCCTCTAAGGTCTGGCTGACCCTGCCTAAGACGACCTCTGCCCCTCCTAGCTGATCTAGTAGGGAGTGGGCGCTCACGTCGAGGAGGCATGGTAATCTAAAAAGGAAACGAGGCAAGTTTAAGTAATCTCAAACTCTACATACATGCAACTCTACCTAACCCAACTTAACTTAACCTAGTTTAACTCAACCCGGGGCCACACAGTGCCAGTGTGAATTCTAAAAATAACTATAAAAATCAAAAACTTTAAAACCATGCTTTGTTAACCAAAAGCTCTGATACCAATTTAATTCTTCCACCACTCTGGACACAGATGGCATTAGGTGGTACCTATCAGAGCACTCGGCAAGAGGTGCACTTCACTCCGGGACGCACCGGGAGCAGTCCCTTCCCTCCTCTTCCAAGCTCCTGGGCGGAGAGTCATACTTCGCCATAGATCATATGCGAGAGTTCCCAGGAATAGGGTTATTTTCCCTTTGCTCTGATACCAATCGAATTGTCACGACCCGGAACTCCCATCGAGCCCGTGACAACCGTCGCGAAGCCTCGATAGACATTCTTCCCCCTAACGCCTTTCGAGACCTCGCAAGGCTTTTGTACCAGTTTTTCCATTCCTCTCTCTCTTTCCTTTTCTTTTTTTTTTTTTGAATAATAAAATAAACTAAAAATATTAATTAAAATAATCTATTTTCATGTAAAACAATATATATATATATATATGTATATTTTTGAAACATCAAAAAAAATTAATTTTCTGCACATAAAAATAAAATAAATTTATACATACTATAATATAGAAAACTAGAGTATGCAATTTAAATTACAATGACACGTGAGCCCCCAAATAACTGAGAAGGTTTAAGTCTATAACCTTGCTTTCTAGGATGCAACTCCGAAATTTACTTCTCGATGCAATTGACAGTCTACTGCCTATTCTGAGCCTGAAAAATGTATAGGAAGAAGGGGTGAGATTATAAAATCCCAGTGAGTAGACAAACATCATCAAAATAATCTAAAGCCGAGTAATAGGAGACAATTAAAATAATTCATCTCAACCCATATAAATAATTGGATTTCATCTAATTACTCAACATGGCTTATGCACTTTTCAAAAACTTGGCTCTTGCTAAAAATCCATTCTCGGGGATACCTCGCGAAAGCATCTTACCGAGACCGCCAAGGCTGTTTATTGTCACACACACAAACACATTTCACCTCTGACAACACAGCCGTTCCTTGGCGTTGGCTGAGTCCCAACTTCACGTGGTGGCCAGCGTGAAGTGTACTCAAATCCTACCTCGGGAGTTATCCTACGCGCCTCTCCAATCGAGGTAAGCTCAATAATTGGGAACCGTGCCCCTCTAATTAGGCTGGCCCACGGAACCCCCGTCACTGCAGTGCCCACTTTATAATCCACCAACCAATAAAATCACAATAGTATGACATAGCTCACTTAACACATTCAAGGCAAATAAAGCAGTTCACATATTCTTAAAATCATAAAAATAACCAGTCATACCCACATTTGTCATAAGCCATTAATGTAAAATCATGGATAAACAACACAATCATAGTATAGGTCTCCAATTACTCTATTTTTGAAATCATTATTAAATTTTCAAAAATATTATAAAATTATTTTATAAAATCCCATTTTACCATAAAACACAATAATTTTCCAATTAAACCATTTTTCCATAAAATCACACAATTATATAAATCTACTCTAGATAATTAAGACGATAGTAAGTTTACTCACTGTACTAGGAGTAGATATACTCCTATTCTCGGTCCTCGGGTGTAGTCTTTTACCCGTATCAAATAGCTCACCACCTATCCACAATACATGACACAAAAAATTCAATAATTTGTGTCAAATCAATATATATTATTTCAGGCTCTTATCCATGCGTATGCACTAGATAGGGTGTGAAATGTTTGGACATTTGCTTAATCACAGTGTCCGACCTAACTTGCCTATATACGGTGTAAATTTCTAAAATCTCCAATTCAACTCCAATTCCATCCATTTCAATTTCAATTATCCAATTATATCCACAATACCTCAATGACTATGAATGTGGTCCAATTTATCAGTTCGGATCACAAATTACGCTTTTACCCCTAGTGGGTAGAAATTTCAATTTTTTTTTTTTTTTGCACCAAAAATTCCCATTTAATTTCCAACCTCATAATTCATCATTTTTCCATCTAATTCTCTTAAAATAAAGTCAACCTCATCCTCACACACCATTGGCTAGATTCAGCCTAGAGAAATTCATGGAGAAAATGAATATTTTTCTTGTTGTTTTACTCATAAACATGCTAAACTAACACTAAACACTAACATAGTTCAAAATCAAATTAATCTAACAACTTTCTCTCTCTAAACCCATATGATCAGATTTGAATCCATCATCAAAACACATAATTTAACCATAGAAAATAAGGAGAAATGCATGGAAATGATAAATCTTAAGCTAAGCTTGAAAAATCATACCTTTAAACACTTGATTCCTTGAAAAATCACACTTTTTCTTTGAATTTTCTCACTCTAGGGTTTGTTCTTATTTCTCTCTCTCTCCTGCTGGTTTTGGCTGACCCTCCCAATGAATAATTCTGGAATTTTCAAGCCTTTTAATAGGCTTAATAAAATATTATTATTTTATTTACCTTTTGAATATTTTATTATTTTATTTTTTTCTAGTCATCTTTTTGACTTTATTTTTCTACCACTCAATCCTCTTCACTTATCCATGTCTTCCATGAAATTTCTAGACTTTTCCAAAGTTTTGGTGGGGTAAATTTTTAAAAATTACACTTTTACCCCCGTAAAGTGAAAAATTACATTTTTGCCCCAAAAACTAAAAAAATGCCCATAGACATATTTTTCATCCCTTATACTCTTACCATTCTCCAATTTGTCAAATGTGATCTAAATTCTCTCAAAATCTCAAAATTTATCCGTGAGTGGAAAAATTACGATTTTGCCCCTAGATAGTGAAAATTTCGGTTTGACTCCAAATTGATCCTCAAACTCCGAATTACCATTTTGAGTCATCCCTGAACTGTGAAACTCTTAATTTCACCTTAAAATTTCTATTTGAACTAGTTCGAGGCTTAATCGACTCAATGGTACCACTAGGGGCAATATCGTCTTTTAACAATTTCTCGAACTTCCTAAATATACAAACATTCTATCGAGCATGTAAATGACGTAATAATTATTTTACAAAGTAGGGTTTGACATTAATAGCCTTGGGGGTCTCAGTAGGATGCCTAGGCCAAGGTGTCCCCGAGAATGGATTTATGGCACAAGCCTAGTTTTTATGAGATTCATAAGCCTCTTTACATATTTTAAATGAAATGTATTCTTATGCTATGACCCAGTTTACGATGATTTATTTTATTGTCTCCATGTACTCAACTCTAGATATTTATGATGATGTCTGTTTACTCATTGGGATTTTATAATCTCACCACCCTCTTTTCCACCCATTTCAGGTTCAGTATAGGTTGTAGATAACTAATCTCATCGAGGACACCATCCTCTTTACTTTTGTTTATTCGAGGGCCCTCTTGTTATTGTAAATTAAATTAAATATTTTGGCTAATTGTATTACAGTATGTATAAATTTATTTAGCTTTTACGCTATAAAAATTATTCACGTATAACTCTATAAATATTCTTTTATAAGAAAATAGAATATTTTACTTAATATTTATTTTATTTTCTTATTATATTCAAATAACCGTAATTTCATTTTCAATGAAGATTTTAGACTTTTGAACTCATTTTGATTATGAATTATGTCTTTTGTACTTGTATGTTACATTTTAGCCAGTTTCGAAATTTTGAAAAAAATGACCAAAATATCCCTGTGAGACGAAAATTAATATTTTATTTGTTTTAAGTTGAAAACGGCTTAAAATCTTTAGAACATGATATTTGACAATGGTTGCTCACAAGGGAACAGAGAAATTGATAGTAAAGCCTTGCGGGGTTTCGAGTTGACATTCCGGGCAATGAGTGTCTACTGAGACACCGCGGCGGTTGTCACGGGCTCGAGGGGAGCACTGTGTCGTGACATAGATGCTTGCAAATGAAGAATAAGAAAGGGGAAAGAAGCATGGAAGAGAAATTTTGGAAAGATTTTGAAAATACTTTATTCTTTTCTCTTATTAATTATTAAAACTTTTTAATATTTTATTTTAAGACCCTATAAAATTTTATTATTGCTTATTAGTGATGTGGCAAAATTTGGTGAACTGATAGTGCATAAAAGTTATACATTGCGAGTGCATCAAATATACATCTTATCTAAAAATAACCTAAAATTATATATATTAATTGGAGAAAATTTCTCCAGAATGTATTAGTTACCTTCATTAAAGAGCTCTTGATTTTGATTTTATCTCTAATCTTGAAAATTCAAATATTTAAAAAATTCTAATTAATCTCTTTAATCTTTTCTTCTTCATCTCTCTAGAGTTTCACCAACACTTCATCTTAGCTATGATCGGGGCCATGATCGGTGCACAAGTTCAGCTAGTGGTAACTTGCGAGACTCTTGCAAGCTTTATTCTTAATTATGTCACAAATATAGCTAAACCAAACATGGGGAACATTTATGCCTCTCTAAGGGACAAAAGATTTTTGAACTAATGATTGAGTATGGCGTTTAAATGCCTCGGCTGACACAAATTTAGCACTATCAAACCCACAGTTGTTAGCTCTAGCTCTCTTATATGCTATGGTTTTCTAAAAATCTCATAAGTAATTTTGCACAAATTCCAAACACCTAATACACACAAATATATCCATAAATAATCATAAACAACTCAATTCTCTCCAAAATCTATGCCAACAACAATAATATCACCAACAATCAACTTCTCATAAACTAGCACAATGTGTAGCAAATTGACACTATTGAATGTTAACAATTATGCAATTCTCATAATCCACCACAACTCTCCATAAACCTTCAAGCAGAATGTAAATGCTACCAACAATATGCAAACCCCATCAAGAATTATCAACACAACTCTTCTCAAATAATCAAATTCCTTAAAAAAAAATTTCTTGCAAAAATTTCAACACTTGCAAAAACTTGCACTTTGATGAAGAAAAGTTGATGAAAATCCTTGAATCTTGATTTTTGTAGCAAGAACGTGATGTTTTTGAAGGGTTTTGTGAATGGGTTTGAAAGATTTTTTTTTTAAAGAGATGATTTTGGGAAGTTTAAGACTAGGGTTTGAATTTTGGAGAAGAAGGAAAGAAAGGGCTTTACATAAGGGATGGTGGCCCGACTTAGTGTCGCGATGCCAAAGCATTTGATTTGGTTGTTGAGCTTTATCAAAATGGCGCTGGAACACAAAATGATTGATGCTGTAGGTCCAAACTCTTTGTTGCTCAATGTTGAAATGCTTCATTTTTGGTGTTGCAGTGTTAAGCTATTTGGTTTGGCTCATAAGTATTCAACATTTTGCCATTATGGTGCAAATAGGTTGGCATTGCAGTGTCAAAATCTCTATTTGTCCACATGTTGTAGCAATTTGGCACTACAGTGTGAGGAAGTCAGCACTATAGCACCAAAGTTTCTATTTTGCCATTCTTTCTCCTACAACAATGAAGAGAAACACTTATGAAATGATGCTTATATACTTAAAAAATGAAAAAACTATAGCAAGAACAAAAGATTAAAACATGCAATAGATCATAAAGAAAAACTTAAAGCAAGTAAATTAGGTGTACAAAACTTGGGTTACCTCTTAAGAAGTGCTTTTTTTTAGTCACTAGCTTGACTGATTCACCTCATTTTGTATTTCTTCATCCACAACTTATGGCTTAAGGCTTATTCCATTAACCATAAGAGCTCTAGTGGCCACATTCTCTATCTCTATTATCTTGCATGGATAAATCTTGATCACTTTAGAAAGACCCAACCATCTTACCTTCTGTTTTGATGGAAAAAGTTTGAAGCTAGAATTGCTGAGTAACACTTGTTGTCCAACATTAAAATCAAGACAACTAGGAGGTAGTGGATGATGCTCCTCATGCGACTGCTCGATTTTGATCTCTGGAGGTGGTGGCTTTAACTCAAAGATCGGTGCTGGATCACTTATCAGTGGAGAAATAGGCTTACTCTTTACCTTATCAACCACATCCACTCTATAGCAATTAATTGAAAAAGTAGGATGCTTAATTGCATTGAAAATATTGAACTCGACTACCTCTTCTTCGACTTTAAAGGTTATCTTTTCTTCTTTCACATCAATGATTGCACCTTTAGTTGCCAAGAAAAGTCATCTAAAGATCAAAGGAATGTCCACATCATCTTCCATCTCAACCACAAGGACATCCATCGAAATGTAATGATGTGTCACTTTAACCAACACATCCTCTATAATGCCAACTAGGTGCTGAATTGTTCTGTTTGCTAATTGCAAGGTGGCTGTAGTAGGTTGAATGTCCTTCAGTCCAAATTTCTTAGCAGCAGACAAAGGCATCAGTGACACACTGACACCCAGATCACTTAAAGCTTTAGAAAATTTAGAACCACCAATAACACAAGGTATAGAAAAAATCCCAAGATCTTTTGTCTTTGTTGGAAGTGTTGGAGTAGAATCTTAGTGGATTGATGTGATTGTGTAAAGCATGGATTTAAATATTTTTTTTTTATAAAGGAAGCAAGCAATCCAATTACACTAGTGAAAACACACATCATTATTATTGCGAATAATATAATCACATAAAAAAATCTAATAAGTTAGAAAAATGATACTTTTTATTTTGAAATTCTTATTTTTGGACACCAGCACACCAATGAATGATTTCTTGATTAAACAAGTTTACCACTTATTCTTCAAAAATACTTTCAACTTGAAACTTGAGTGGACAAGGTGTGGAATGAAAGACTATAAGATGGCAACTAATTGTGTCTCTTTTCTTCAAAAAACTTGGAGGAAGAAAAGAGAAGTGACAATTAAAACTTTTTCAAGAAAAAAATTTTATTTTCTTCCAATATCTTCTCGTTTTATTAAAACTCTTACCTCAAAGGTTTAGTCAAAATGAAACACTTTTGAATCAATCTTGACCATTTATTTAGAGTTATGGAAGCATCAAACATCATGCTCCATAATTATCAAAATTAAAATTAAAGAATAAATAATTTAATTTTTTAATAATCATTTAGAGTTCTTGATAAAATAAAACTCCTTATTGAATAATAACTCTCATTTTATTATTATCCATCTTTATTTAAAAAAAATTAATAATAAATAAAATAGTGATAGTCAAACATAAAGTCTCTTTTTATCAACATGGATGTCTAGTTTCATTTTGCAAGAATCCTCTTAACATTATCTTAGTTTAAGACAACTCTTGTCTTTAATTAAGACAAAAATATTTTATCTTATTTAAATTGAGACAAATATGTTTTCTTGTCTAGATTAAGACAAAAAATATTTTCTTGTCTTAAATTAAGACAAACATATTTTCTTGTCTAAATTAAGACCAAACATGTTTTCTTGTTTAAATTAAGACAAACATGTTAAAACTACCATTTTTGTATACAATTTAATTAATCAAATTAAAACATGCATTCCAACTTAAACAAGTTGAATTCTACGAAGCTAAGTGGAGAATATATTTGGACATAGATATTCCAAGCTCCAACAAACTTAGAATTATTCTTAATCTCATTAAAAAATAATTCAAGCTTATTAACCATGAAATCACTCCACCATAGATTCATGGTTGCACTCTTGGATTAACTATAATTACAAGAAACAATTTGATACTTGATATTAATTATTAGTTGTCTAATTGCAAACCTTATATTCTGAACCCTCATAACCATCCAATGATAAAAGGTGAAATTACTATTTTACCTTTTATGTCAATGTTGTCCCCTAGTTTCAAATTTCATCCAATTAATGATTCCATACTCTAGATCTAATCTTTTGAGCATCCAAATGTGATGAGTAGCTAATTCATCAATCCATTAGGCCTTGATTAATCACCAATCTTCCTAAACTCACTAGAAGTGATGTTAATGCTATGAACTCCATTATCTGGATATATGTTCCCAAATGTTCATCTCGATTATAATCCCAAAATACGAAGTCTAGATCAACGCTTTATGATGATCATGCTCATGGTAAATCAAAGATTATAAAGAGATTAAATACGAGTCCATTATCCATCAAGATTTTGGTTCTACTATAAGCAAATGCATAAGTGTGAGATCAATATTTAGGTAATGGTAAAACTTAAATTTGATTCTCACATGATTCTAGTTCATGTTATAGTGTCATTACTCGAAGTCAACCATTTCGATGATTTAAGACTCATCATTACCTAGAAATGAATCAAATTCGTTTCGTTGGAAGTAATTTGGACACCATAGCCTTAACACAATAAAGTGACCAGCTTTATTATATGGCTATAAATATTTTTTAGATTCAATTAAAATACATGTCTCGTTTGTATGACTCTTCATACAAATGTATTTTAATATCTCAATAGAATCATGGTACCTTAATAACTAGATAATGAATGCTTACTTAAAACAAACTCTTCGTCTTATTATCAAACTGTACTTTCATGACAAATAAATTTAATGAAATTAAGCATGAGAATATACTTGCTTTCCAAGGCACCATTTTCTCAAAATTCCTAACAAGAAGTGTCACGACCCGATACTCTCCTCGAGCCCGTGACAATCACCGCAATGTTCCAATAGACATTCATTACCCAAAATGCCAAATAAAACCCCGCAAGGCATTAATATCAGGTTTCTCGCTTCCCCTGTGAGTATTAGTTACTAAAATCATGTTTTTAAAGTGATATGAACCAATTTCAATTCAAATACAGTTAAAGAGAAGTTTCAACTACACAGGGGTATTTTGGTCATTTTTTCTAAAATTTCGAAACTAGTTAAAAATGTAGTATGCTAGTGGAAAACACATATTTTATAATAAAAAATAAGTTTAAATGTTTAAAACATTCATTTAAAGTGATACTATAACTATTTGAATATAATAAAAATATTCAATATAATATTCTATTTTCTTATAAAACAATATTTATAGAGTTACCGGTAAACAATTTTTGCAGTGTAAAAGCTAAATAAATTCATACATACTGTAATACAGATAACCAAAGCATAAGATTTAATTTACAGTGACACGTGGGCCCACGAACGACCAAAAGTATCAAAAGTGGTAAATCTACAGTTTTTGAGGATGCAGGTCCAACTGTAGCCCTCAACGAAATGAGCTATTTACCGACTATCCTGAGCCTGAAATGGGTGGAAAGGAGGGTGATGAGATTACATAATCTTAGTGAGTAAACAAATACCATCTAAAATATATAAAGCTGAGTAAATAGAGACAGATAAAATAGACTAGCATAAAAATGATTCACAACATTCTGAACTCATTTTAATAAGATAAAATAGATTCATTTCACCCAAATAAACAACGAGGCTTATGATTTCCTGAAAAGCTTGGCTCGTGCCAAAATCATTCTCATACGCAGTTATCAAGGATACCTTGGCCTGGGGCTATCCCAACCGAGTCCACCAAGGTTGTTAAAAAAAAAGTCATGTACGCATAAATCATGTTTTTATTTTGAAAACATAGTCGTTCCTTGACGTTGGTTGAATTCACCCTCATGTGGTGGTTTGGCGTGAAGTGAACTCCAAAGTTGTACCTTAGGAGTTACCCTAAATGCCTCTTCGATAGAGGTAAGAATATAACGGGATTTCGTGCCTCTCAAAAAGGCTAGTCCATAGAACCTGCCCACTGCAGCAAGCTAAACCCACTATACAATAAAATTTGTGATAGCGACATGACAATTATTTTATTTTACAGCCTCTCAAGGCAAATCAACAGTTCATATATTTTCAGCACATTTACCAATTCAACCATTCATGCCAATATTATCATAAGCCATTCAATTTAAATCATGATTTATAACACAACAATTAGTCTCCAATTACTCCATTTTCAAAACCATCTTTTAATTTCAAGATAATTTTATAAAATCATTTCATTTAATCACATTTTGCTTATAACTCGTAAAGATTTACCATTTAAACTCATTTTTTATCAAATCACAAAAAAACCAACAAAAACTATTTTAGATAATTAAGACGATAATAAGGTTACTCACTATTTCGGGAGTCGAATTTCGAGTACTCCGATTCTTAATGCTCGGGTACTATCTCTTTACTAGTGCCAGAAAGCTCACCACCTAGACATAATGCACAATAAGCCAGTTACTACATTTGTGCTAAACCGTTGTAAAACCAATTCAGGCTTCATACTAATGTATGAAATGGGATGTGAAATACTCGGGTAACTATCTAAATACAGTGTTCAATATAAATTCAATTATGTACCTAAATAAAATGGTATTGGCCTAATTTGATCTATCACTCAATTAATTGGCCAATATGTCCAATTCAACTCCAATTAACTCCATTTTTCTTCCAATTCTCCAAACCATCAAACACAAGTCAAATAGCATAAAATTTAGTAAAATCATCTTCACATTTTCTCTTGAGGATTTCGGCCATGGTGGGTGCATCAATACTATTATTTTTCCTACTTGATTTTCTCACAATAATTCATCATTTCCTAACCAATTCACTTGAAATAAAATCAAATCCACCATCCACACTTTACATGGAAGATTTGGCCAATGATGTGCAACGACCTCTCCCTAGTCGTTGCCGGCGTCCAAGACTTTCGAAAAAGACCCGCCAAGTCTCGAACAAGCTTGTCCAGAATTTGCTCGTTAATTCACTACATTCAATCACCATATAATATTGATACTTTCATATACTAAATTGAACCATAAATATAAAAATCAATACAAACTTTTTCCTTTTATTTGTAAGTATATGCATTAAAATCTATAATCTCTAAATTAATGCTTGTATAAAAATTTGGAATTCGTTCACAACTTAATAAATAAAATGCTACGACTTGACCTCTTACAGCAGAGCGACTCGGAATAAATTGCTAGGAGATGCCTTTACCTAATCATGATGGACTGAACGCGTCACTGACTACACGCTAGGCTGATCCCTATCTGTAAAAAGGGAAAAAAAGGGGTGTGAGTCTCATAGACTCAGTGATAATCATCGACTCAGCGAGTATGGCGTAGATAGGAAACAAGCAAATGGCAGATCAGTTGAATATAAAAATGCAAGATTATTAAAGCAACTTGTTTCAAACGAGGGTTTGTGCCTTATATAAAAATCGAGAATTTCTTATAAAGTATAAATAATCGAGGTAATAAAATTTTTCACATCAAAATATATTAATAATCATTTTTGAATTAAATCAATAAAATTTAGCAAGCTCCTGCGGAATCAAATAATATTTAAAATCATGCCCAAATCATAACTCGCCCCATATGCGAGGAATTATAGATTCATTTCACAGATAAACATATAAGGGAGCTGCGAAAAACCATTTAATTCCATTTTCACCATGCAGAGAAATATAATTCATAATATTAAAACTTATTTCAACTCATATAAAACCATTACATTTTTGTCAAAAACAAACAACATGGCTTATGACTTTCTTAGAAACTTGGCTTGTATCAAAATCATTCTCATACTCGATTGTCAAGGATACCTTTGCCTGGGGCTATCCCAACCGAGTTTGCCAAGGCTGTTAAAAAGTCATGTACGCATAAATCATATTTTTATTTTGAAAACATAGCCGTTCCTTGGCGTTGGCTGAGTTCACCCTCACGTGGTGGTTTGGCGTGAAGTGAACTCTAAAGTTGTACCTCGGGAGTTACCCTACACGCCTCTCCAATCGAGGTAAGAATATAACGGTGTTACCGTGACCCTCTAATAGGCTGGTCCACGGAACCCGCCCACTGCAGCAAGTTAAACCCACCATATAATAAAATTTGCAATAGCATGACATGGCAATTATTTTATTTTACAGCCTCTCAAGGCAAATCAATATTTCATACATTTTCAGCACATTACCAATCCAACCAATCATGCCCACATTATCATAAGCCATTCGATTCAAATACAATTTATAACACAACAAGTAGTAGTCTCCAATTACTCTTGAATTTCTTGGTTAAAATGAAATCACCTTTTAAAAGAATTTAAATTTGATCTTCAAGGGGATATTTTAAATCTTTCTCAAAATATCGGTCCCCACATCACGTTAAAACTTTCTTTTCGTAAAATGTTCATTGTAAATATTTGCATGATATTTTGTATCAAAATAGCATGGTGAATATGTAATAAATTTCATGAATGCACACCACACAAACGATAAGGCACAATTTCCTTTGATGTAAATCTTTTCGAAAAGCTTGTTTCCGGTTTAAAATACTTTACGTCTAATATATATGTATATTTCAAATGATTTCTAAAAATAACTTACACCCACAATTCCTTAAAATTCTATCAACGCATGCTTTCCATAAATTTTGCACTTCATGTAAAATATACGTACATGTATATATATATGAAATTTTTAAAATTGACACCCCCTACTCACCTCATAATAGTGGGATATTACTTCACTATTGATTCGTATGCGTATATAATTATTCCTATTTGTCGGTCACATACTTCGTTCGACACGCCTCCATGAGAAACTTTCCTAGCAACAATTTAAACTCAGTATACTTAATCACACATTTGTATGGGTAGCAACTTAATTAAAAATTCCTTAAGCAACCTGCATATTTTTTATCCAAAATATGCACAATATTAAACTACCCATAAACCTTAAAATATAACATTAACTTACCATTGGGCCTTTTTCATTTCTTTATGACCTTTGGACCCCCCCTTCATGGGCTTTTCCAATTTTTCCTATTTGGGCTAAGCCCATTTATCTCCTATTGGGCCATCCCCTTTTTATTTTCTACTTGGGCCATGCCTTTTTTTTTTCTCTCATCTACATTCTTCCTTTTTTTTCTCGGCTTGGCAGATTTTTCTCTCTTTTTCAATCGAGCGTTTCTTTTCTTTTTTCTTCTCCTTGGCTCGTTTTCTTCCTCTTCTGGTGGCAGCACTTTCAGCTCTCTTTTCCTAAAAAATTTGGTAGCACCAAGCTGCCTTTTCTCCCTCAAATTGGCAACACAACGCTATCCTTCAATGGCAGCAAAACCTCCAAAATTTATAGCAGCAAATTCACACAATTTCAGCACCATCTTTGGAGCGATTAGGCCTTTTCAAGCTAACCAATCCAATTCCATCCCTAGTACAACCCTTTGAGCCTAAATTTATCATTTTCTTTGTCAACCATAAATAAATTATCCTAACTTGTAAATAAATTTCCTATACCTCTACCTTTACTCCAAAGCATGTACATTGTTTTAGGATTTATATATATATATGGGTCAAATATTGAAAAAGTAGAAAGGATGAGTTTAGAAAAATTCCAACCATGATGAGAAACATTTATTCTACTAACATCAAAGAAAACAAGTTTGGGGGATGTTGAATTATGAATAAAGAAAATGCTTGATGAATGAAAAGTGAAAAGAGAAAGAAAAAGGAGTACTTGGTAAAGGAATATAAGGCTATATAGATCATAGAATAATTATTTGCTTAGGGTGATTTGAGTCGTAATATATCCCATTTCATGCCTTAATCCTAGCAGAACATTATAAGTTGAATAAAGTCCTAAGGATCCATAGCTAAGTGATGGCCTACATTAGTGGAGAGGGAGGTGAAAGAAAAACATATGAAATTCTAAACTTGTTGAGATTTGCATGACCATAATCTTTTCTGAAGTGCATAATGTTCATTGTAAGAAACTTCACACACACACAAAGAAACCCATTTGAAAAATAAGCATGCATTTGGACAAAACATGAACTTAGATAATATATATGTTTGATTTTGAGTTAGGAAGACAAGGCAATTTATGAAAAAATTAAAGATGATCAAAGATTTGGTGCAATCTCAAAGTTGATGTCTTCAACTACATTGTTTCATTTTAGGTTTCTGCTTAAGGACTAGCAAAACATTAAGTTTGGGGTGTGATAACTCGATTATATAGAGTTATTTAGCCACATTTTGGGATGTCAATGTAGCCAAGTTCTTGTGTTTTAAGTAGATTTTACATAGTTCTTATGTTTTCAGTTGATTAGTTTAAAGAATATTAACCTAGTTTAATTCAAGTAATTCTAATTTATTTTCATGTTGAAAGTCCTATTTGAAGCCAGTGCTGATTTAGTCCTTGTGTTGTAGGTTTTCAAGTGCATATTATGCAATGGAGACTAAGTGTAGATTTTCAATAAACATGTTGTAGTAATTTGGAAATAACTTGAGTTGCAGAGATGCAATCAATGTGATTTTTGAACCATAGGAAATCTAAGAGGCAGAATTACAACTTTCATGTTTATTATTTCACCCAGATCAGCCTTGAGGTAGGAGAAAATCATGTTGAAAGATAAGGCACTACAGTTGTTTGCACCAAGGCAGCACAAGTAGAAGTAGTGCCATGGCCTTGTTGAGCACAAGGCTATAATGGCTCGTAGAAGCGGCATCTTCCATACAATTTCCCAAGAGTCCAGCACCGCAGCACCTAAAGAGAAGTGCCATGGTGCTAGATGAAAAATGAACAAAAAATATATAAAACATAAGAGTGCCGTGGCACTTGAACCTGGATTACTAATTTGCAGCCAATAAGGAAATGAGTTTTTAGCATTTTTTGGAGGCTATAAATAGGTCTTTTTCTGCAGCTGAGAAGGGAGGTTCAAAGATATAATGAACGATGGTTTTTGAGAGAAAAAAAAAAGGCTTTCCAATGAGAGAAATGAGAAGAAATTGAAAAAATTAAGGATCAAGAATTGAAAGAGACTTTGATATTTCTTTCTTATTATTTTGCTGTAGAACTGATCTTTTCTCTTGATTTAATTATGTCTGTTGTAAAAAACAATGATGAACTAATTTTGTTTTCTACATTTATTGCCTTTCATTGCTTGATCACTAGTTGAAATGTATTGCATCTCTAAATGGAACTTGAAAAAGGGAGTTTAGAATAAACCATCATTTTGGATAGCCTTTGTTCGATTCACTTCGTAGTTAGGTGATAGTTTCGTGTTTAGGATAGATATATACCAAAATACCTTAGGCAGCCAAATTAGAACACAAACATAATGAACTTTTTCTAATTAATTTGTATAGACATATGAGATTAATTCAGAAAGATAAGTGTGCATGATCTCGATAGAGACATGTGCATAATGTGGATTCTAGGTTAGCCACATATTCCATTAATCTATGTTAAGAAGAATGATTTAATTTAGATGAAGTTTTGAAAAACACCATAATCTTAGGTTTTAAGTAATTATATCTCTTAATGATATTTTGTTCTTCATTAATTATTTAATAAATTAATTTTTTAAGGTAATTAATCATTCGAAATAAAGTGCTTAGATAAGATTACTTTGTTATAAATTTGATACTTAGTTACAAATAGGTACAAATCTCTGTGGGAGCAATACTCAACTTACCTTTATATCACTTGTACGGGCACGTGCACTTGCATGTATTAATCTGACAATACAAAACTCGCCTTTCAAGCATAACCATAAATCAACACTCACATTTCTAAGCATAATCATAAATCTTCACTAGCCTTTCCAAGCGCGTCAAATATCCCCATGGTCTCCAAGTCCATTATCTTTCAAATGAATAAAGAATCAAATAATCACATAATTTCCAAGTTTGTTGTCTTTCAAACGACTCAAGAAACATATGTCCATAATAACCACTTTTTCGATATCTTTCAGACGATATGAGAAAAAATAAAATTGATTTTTATAAAACATAATTTGTAAAGTAGTTCATAAGCCTTCAAAGTAAATTTAATAATTTTGAAATCCTTCAAAAAAAAAGTTTAAATACAATTGCATTAAACATCAAGTTGAGAGTTTGAAACATAAATCAAGGTTATTAAAGATTTAGGTTTTAAACAAACACATTTGCTTTTTTTGGAAAAGCCTTTGAAAGCATTTATATTTCAAAATAAACCTCATCTATCGATAGATCGAGCTTATCTATTGATAAATACCCTCGTCTATCAATAGATCTTTCCAATCTATTGATAGATAAAAATATAATGCAATTCTAGAGGTTATGTATTGTATCTATCGATATATGATGAACATGTATTGATAGATTTGCTACATAAAGCAAAAATTTAGCCTATAACTCACTACTAGGAACTCAACCAAGACTATTAATCACCTATAACCAAGTAATCAACATTCAAACATCAGATACATACTATCCATGATATAAATTCAACATATCAATCATCAATTCAAACAAACCATGGAGGTACAAATCATATAGACATTGACTAAGAGGAAAAGGTAAGACTTAGTCAACTACCAATACCAGCGAGTCTCAAGAAAACACCTCAACCGATTCAAGCTGTATATCCTTATGAGATTCGAGATACAACCCCAATTGGTTCACCAAAACTCATTATGCACAATGGCTAGCACCTTCTGTCACTAACTACAGGTTTTTATTCCAATAGGCTTCATTAAACATAATACAACAATTCAATGTACAGGGTATAATCAATCGATAGATGAAACCAATCACTAAAAAATATAGAGGTTGAGAAGTAACAAACCACAATCAGTCAACCATATCAACATTATGCAATTAAAAGACCATAAACACCATGGCCTCATCGAAGAGAAAACATTTCTAGCATTTTGCATTTTTAAAACCATCAATCATACATCAATCATAGACAAATGAGATGTTTAAGATAGAAATGATTTGAGAGGCTTTTTCACCATGCTCAAAACTACTGCATAGTAGACTATATATACTTAGTCTATAGTTTTCATCAAAACATACTTGTAAACGAGTTTTCATTGCATAATCTCATTGAAATCCATTTATATGTAAGGCTATAATATAGGTATGCTTAATTATATAAAATAATTAAAACGTTGCATCTACCTACCTCAAAGAAGGGTGGCATGCTTTTTAGCACTTGTTGTCAAACACGCGGTTCTCCAAAAATTCAAACTTTCTCCACAACACTTACCATGAAGTTTTCCATCATTAGTACTTAGTTTTATAATATAATCTTAGTCTAATAATCATCTAGCATTCCACAAATAATTTTGCAATAGTCCTTTAATTGAGAGATCAATAGCTAGCCTAACTTTAACTAAAGGATTTCAGTCTACTTCTAGCTAGAGTTAAGACAACTTTACCTTGGTGAGCTTGAGAGTTCCAAAATTGACCGAAAACCAAAGTTTTCATGAGTAAAACAAATTTATGAGAACCCATAAATTTATGGAAATAAAACCTTTTACCTTCTAATACCTTTTAGAATCAAAGTTTAAGCTTGAAAATGGCTTCTAGAAGCTTGAAATCAATAGAGTTGTTAAAGATGGAATTTGAGAGAAGAAACTAAGAGGGTGGTTGGTTGTCCAAGGAAAACGTCATTTTTTCCAAATGGGGAAAAGTTTAAGGGTTTAAGGCTTTTAAAATGAGGGGGAAAAGACAAAAATGGCTTTTTTTTTCTAGTTAAGATCCAATCTATCGATAGATTAAGCATATCTATCAATATATTTGTCCATATATTGATAGATGGGCTTATTATCGATAGATGTTATTCAAAATCATTTTTGGGTTTGATCTATCAATACATGATGAACATGTACCGATAGATATGGTTCAGAATGCTATTTTTCAATTGAAACTATCCCATTTGACCCTCTAATGGTCCCAACATTCAAATTGACATGTATGTTTATTAAAACGTGAATTTTCTAATTCAAAATGGTTCCAAATCATGTTCAAAAACATCAATGGATATCTCACCAAGTAAAGTTATAATTCTAACTTAATTTAGGAAATGAGTTTTCACATTCTCTCCTTTTTACAAAAATTCATCCTCGAATTTAGGGGAACTAGTTACTAACCTCAATTCTTGAATAGGTGAAGGTACTTTCCATGCATCTTGTTGTTAGCCTCCCAAGTTACCTCCTTGCTAGAGTGATTGTGCCAAAGAACCTTCATTGAAGCTACATCCTTATTGTGAAGTTGCTTCAATTGCCTATCTAAAATCTCAATAGATATTTCCTCATATGACAAGTCATCTCCCAACTAAATCTGTTTATGACAAATCACATGAGCTAAATCGGTGTTAGGAATTTTGAGAATATGGTGCCTTGGAAAGCAAGTATATTCTCATGTTTAATTTCATTTAATTTATTTGTAATGAAAGTAAATTTTGATAATAAGACAAAGAGTTTGTTTTAAGCAAGCATTCATTATCTAGTTATTAAGGTACCATGATTCTGTTGAGATATTAAAATACATTTGTATGAAGTGTCATACATAGGAGACACACATTTTAATTGAATCTAAAAACTGTTGACAACTATATAATAAAGCTGGTCACTTTATTATGTTAAGGCTATAGTGTTCAGATTACTTCCAACGAAATGAATATGACTGATTTCAAGGGAATGATGAGTCTCAAATCATCAAAATGGTTAACTTTAAGTAATGACACTATAACATGAACTAGAATCATGTGAGAATCAAATTTAAGTTTAACCGTTACTTAAATCATGATCTCACAAATATGCATTTGCTTATAGTAGAACCGAAATCTTAATGCACTGTGGATTCGTGTTTAATCTTATAATACCCCGTACTTTGATATGGTGACTAATAAAGATTATCAGATGTCAATTAAGGTTAATTATAATGTTTAAAAGTGATGAAAGATGAAAGGGATAGTTTGGGATAAAACATTCCGCAAGCAAGAAAATAATAATAAAATAATAATATTTTTGTCGAAGAAGAATTTGGAAGATAAAAAGTGATTAGGAAGTCAATTGAGGCATAATAAGGTATTTTGGGTACCAAGGGGATGAGAGGAGACAAGAGAAAATTTTTAGAATAAAATAATATTTTATTAATAAAATAATATTAAGATGTTAATATTTTATTCAGTGTCAAAATTTTCCATCAAGAAGGAGTATATGGTCAATCTAAGTGGGGGAGAAGAAGAATGAGAGAATTTTGGAGAAAAATGACGTTAATGGGGTTGCGTGCCTTTATTAAGTAAAGATAGCATAGGTAAATAAATATTTTAAATATTATGGGGACAACGCGTTGGAGTACAAACTTCATACTTTGTTTGTACATGTGTAGAAAAAGGTAATAGAAGGAAATTGGAGTTAAATGGGTGTTGGGAGGACTAAATTAAAATGGAAGGAAACAAAAAGGGCAAAACGGTTATTTTATATAAAGTTTGGTCAAAGCTTACAAAGGAAGCTTTGACTCTGTTTTTTTAGGCCAAAACCGATCTTTTCCTTTCCCCCACCAGATTTTTCTTCTTCTTCATTCATGCTCCATGCCATTCTTGAAGTTTCCATGCCATTTTCTCTTTATCCACCATGAAATCAAGTTTTCTTCACTTTCCTTTCCATGTTTTCTTTTCCTTTCTTCTCCAAACTTCTTGAGCACTAAATTTACAACCTTTAACCCCAATTTCCAGCACATCTAAATCCTAGGAGGAGAAGAAAGAAAAAGAGAGAAAGGAAGAAAAAGCTTGGTTTTGATGATCCAAGCAAGAAACGGTAAGAATTCTTGTTTTTGGCTTGAGTAGTCTTTGAAAATGAATTAGTGACTTAGAGAAATGTCTTGTGGCAGCAAAGATTGACTTGATTGGAGAAAAATTGATAACATGTAAGCCAATAAACCCATGGGTACATGAAGGACTCAAAGTGGAAAAGGAAAATGGTAAGCTTAACACAATGTTTTAAA
This sequence comes from Theobroma cacao, assembly GCF_053813885.1. Classification (NCBI taxonomy): domain Eukaryota; kingdom Viridiplantae; phylum Streptophyta; class Magnoliopsida; order Malvales; family Malvaceae; genus Theobroma; species Theobroma cacao. The sequence continues at coordinate 38,232,840 of NC_142640.1, forward strand.
GCCTACGGTTAGTTGAATATTGTGAGGAATTATGGTTGTTGAAAGGATTTATTTGCCTAAGCTAGATGAAAATTATTAAGATTGTATGGCATGTTGTTTGAAAGAAATGAAAAAGGAATATTGTGGATGGAGGATTGAGAAACAAAGTATTGAAAGTTAGATAGATAACGATGCGTGTAAACTAGGAAATAATCGAATGAAAGTGAGAATGATTGTTACTGCCATATATGTGGATTATGTGTGGAAATATAAGATGGATTTGGGTGGAAATTATTTAGAAAGGTTGAAGTAGACACGTGACATCATAATTAAGTTACCGGTGATATAATCTAAGGAATTACGTAGGTAATGGATATAAGTAATTTTAGTACAAATATATTAAGATGTGAGTTAATTGAAGATGGTTTCATTATAGGATGAAAAATATAAATTTGAGTAAGGATTAATTGATTGAAGTGCTCCCTGTATACATATATAATTAAACATATTGAGTTCGTATTATTGTTAGGAAGTGCAAATATAAGGTTAGGGTACTGTGGTGGCGTGCCAGAGTAAACATTGAGCGACCGACCAGTGAAAATAATCAGAGACACCTTCGATCAAATAGCGATGTAATATCCCGCTATAGTAAGTGTCACAGCCCAATTTCCAGGCCATGACCAGCGCAAGGGCCCGATGGGCTTAGCCTACTAAGCCAAAGCAAGCCTACTTAATTGATCTTATACATTAATCCCTATTCCTTTAGAATCCAAAGCTCAAAATGTTCAAATACTGTTTCTTTGAAAACAATTCATAAAACCCAATCTTACATTCATAATGGCATCATCCACCAATGTATTCATTAATAGATTAACACTGATTCTTAATGTTCACATTAAATATTCACATACACATAATTAGACCTTGACCGTCAGCGGAGTGACTCTGGGCACGATTGATAACACTTAGTGTCACATTAAACCTACCGAGCAATGTACAGGGAGGAGCACCTCGTCTTAGGATCCAATCACCTTTAACTCAGGAAACCTAAAACATGAATTTTAAAAATGTGAGTATAAACTCAGTGACTGAACATAGGAAAGAACAAGCATCAATACGGGAGGTTTTAGAAATCATGCTGCATTTATGTTGAAGACAATGCAATTTAACTCAATTTCTTGTCACAATGGAAATCTGTCTTTGCTGTGGTGAAAATCAAGTGGAAACCATTTCTCAAGTTTTAACATTCAAAAATCAATGCAACCACAATATAATTTCCAAAACCTCTATATATATATATATATATATATATATATCATATATAAACATATATGTAACCACCGGCTTCACCCCCAACTCTATCTCAACTTATGTGCACTACCACACCGCACATGGCTGGGTCAGCATAGCTCATGTGCACTCCTACACCACACATGGTTGGGTCAGCACAGCTCATGTGCACTCCTACACGGCACATGGCTGGGTCATAATTATCACACAAAAATATCATTTAATGTATAATATAAACATGAACATAATGTAGAAACTCATGAATTCGTCATGTTCATATCTCATAATATCAAAACATTTCATCAAGGGCTTGTCCCCATGCAGCTTTTAAAGAAAAACCAACAAAATATTTCGAGTGGCTTAATTAAGCATAAAATCATTTATTCCAAAACATTTTAATGTAAGTTCACTCACTTGGCAACAACGAGATATTAAGTTGCTATTTGTTTGGAGGTGTCTCTAACTATTATCACTGGCTGATCGCTCGTAATTTATTTCGGCACGCCCCGACAATACACTAACTTTATCTTTGCACTTCCTAGCAATAATACGAACTCATATATTTAATTACATATGTATACGAGCAGCACTTCAATCAATTAATCATTACTCAAATTTATATTTTTCCTTCTATCATGAAACCATCTTCAATTAACTCACATCTTAATACATTTTTACTAAAATTACTTATATCCATTGCGTACGTAATTCCTTAAATTATATCACCGACAACTTAATTATGATGTCACATGCCTACTTCAACTTTTTTAAATAATTTCCACCCAAATCCGTCTTATATTTCCACACATAATCCACATATATGGCAGCAACAATCATTCTCACTTTCACTCGATTATTTCCTAGTTTACACGCATCGTTATCTATCTAACTTTCAATACTTTGTTTCTCAATCCTCCATCCACAATATTCCTTTTTCATTTCTTTCAAATGACATGCCATACAATCTTAACAATTTTCAACTAGCTTATGCAAGTAGACCCTTTCAACAACCATAATTTCCCACAATATTCAACTAACCGTAGGCTTTAAAACATAGTGTTAAGCTTACCGTTTTCCTCTTCCACTTTGAGTCCTTCATGTACCCATGGGTTTATTGGCTTACATGTTATCAATTTTTCTCTAATCTAGCCAATCTTTGTTGCCACAAGAGATTTCTTTAAGTCACTAACTCATTTTTAAAGACTACTCAAGCCAAAAACAAGAATTCTTACCGTTCCTTACTTGAATCACCAAAACCAAGCTTTTTCTTCCTTTCTCTCTTTTTGTTTCTTCTTCTCCTAGAGTTTATATGCACTGGAATTTGGGGTTAAAAGTTGTAACTATGGTGCACAAGAAGTTGGGAGAAGAATGAAACAAGAAGAGATAAGAATTGAAAAGAAAACAAGGAAAGAAAATGAAAGAAAATTAGTTTTCCATGGGAGAATGAGAGAATGGCGTTGGAAGCTTCAAGAATGAAGAAGAAAATATCTTGTTGAGAGGATAAGGACTGTTTTGGGCTGATAAAGATGAGAGTCAAAGCTTCCTTTGGAAGCTTTGACCAAACTTTTTGCAAAATTATCATTTTGCCCATTAAGTTTCTTCTAATTTTAATTTAGCCCTCCTAATACTCATTGAACTCTAATTTTCTTCTATTATCTTCTTCTACATATGTACAAAAAAAGTATAAAGTTGGTACTCCAACACAGTGTCCCCATAATATTTAAAATATTTATTTACCTGCGCTATCTTTATTTAATAAAGACACGTGGCCCAATTAACATCATTTTTCTCCAAAATTTTTCTTATTCTTCTTCTCCCCCACTTAGGTTGCCCATATACTCCTTCTTCATGAAAAATTTTGACACTGATTAAAATATTAATATTTTAATATTATTTTATTAATAAAATTTCCTCTTGTCTCCTCTTGTCCTCTTGGTACCCAAAATACCTTATTATGCCTCAATTGACTTCCGAATCACTTTTTATCTCACAAATTCTTCTCTGAAAAAAATTATTATTTTATTATTATTTTCTCGTGTGCGGAATATTTTATCTCAAACCATTCCTTTCATCTTTCATCATTTCTAAACTTTATAATTAATCTCAATTGGCATCCAATAAGCTTTATCAGTCACCATATCAAAGTATGGGGTATTATAGTCTCCCCCACTTAAATAGAATTTGTCCTCAAATTCACGTCAGTGTCGAGTTATCAATCTCTCTCTATGATCTTATTCCTTTTCCTTCTTCATAAGGAATTTTGATTTATGAACTTCATTACCTTCAATTTGACTAGAACACTTTACAATATCAGGGTACGTATCTTATATCTATTATCATATTTGAGTCAAAACCACAGTACCCTTCTCAATTATTCTTTCTTATCACTAAGATCCCAAGTATGCCTTTAATTCCGTCACTAACCTCAAACATATCTTTATTTTGATTCTTGTCAAACCTCCAATCATTCATTCACCTTGTTTACCTCTAGGTCGACTAGAATGCCTCACTTATGTCTGTTATCATCTTTTAGAATCAAATCGATGGTAGCCTTCACGATCATTATCTCTTATTTTAAGATGTTGAGTACGCTTTTATCACTATCATTAAATTTGAACCATAACTCTATCTCAATCATACCGATTTCAATCACATATTATACTTACTTATGTATGCCTAATCACCATCTTATTATTTCGCTCCTTGCCAAACTTCTCGACATTCATTCATTCATCTTATCCCCATACACTATTATGTAACCTGCAGCATTATAAACATGCCATATTCATTTCTATACATAGTCTCAACTTCAAAAAAGGTTAATGCCTCTAATTATTCCCACATATTTCAGGTTTATCTTGCATTTACGCCACATACTTCAATTATTCTCACGTTATGGATTACATTTCTTTAATCTCATTTCTCTGACTATTTTTCCTAAACTTTCTTATATCATCATAGTTTAACTTCTAATGGGACTTCTTGCCGTTGTACCATCTATACAACTCATCAAATACATAAAGTTCAAATCTCAAATTACTGAGAACAATTCTTTACCTCAATTGGTCAAGTCATCAATTTCACATATACATGTGTACCTGTATTTCCAAATGTCAGCATTCCTCGTTACACATAGGGATCCATGGGTTCGCGTGCCTTGGACTACATCTTCATTTATTCATCCCCATCCCTATCCAAGATTCAATATAATAATCCTCATAGTTCATGTCAATGTTCTCATATTTAATCTATGAGCATTGGGGTATAATCAATTTCAGATTACCCTTTTATATATTTAAATCACTGTTCCACTCGCATCTTACCATAAGTTATCTCTTATGTAATCCATAAGAATTCTCATTATGCCTATGCATAGCTTCACATACTTTTCATGCCCATACTCTTTTCTTATCATTTCCAATTATACGCTTAAGTTTCATTGTACTATATATCCTTGCATCACAATGTCATTAATCACATCTCACTCGCCAAATGTCATTTTCATTAAATTGCAATCCAGTATTCGTATATGCTTTATAACCTCGTTGATCCTTCAAAGATTTATCTCTTACTTGATCATTGCATCTTATGGAATACCACAATCTCTAAAAGTCATCCTTATTTCTCAATTATTCTTCATACCTTTAATATATACATAACATCCTTGTTGCATTTCGACTTTAATGAATCACTTAAAATTTAGACTCATTCGAATCGTGCATGCCTTAAGCATTTTCGAATTCCAATTTCTATACTACCTTAAGAAGTTTTCATTATTGGATTTCATTATCCAAATTATCTTCGATCATCCTTTGTTCTATTCTTTCATACTAATGTGACATCATTCTCCCCAGACCAATCCGTAGTTTGTATTTGATACTGCAAGACTTGAAACAAGGTTCTTCTTAAGAATTTGTTTTTTCAATGTCAATACGAATCTCACTTTCAACTTACGACTTTTTCTTTGCAACTACATAACTTAATGCTTGCTTTCACAAGATCCATAGCAGAACTACTCTTGAGTATTTCCTTGGGGATACTTATCTTAAACTCATGTCTCACCGCATGTGATTACGTAACCCGTGACTTAACCATTAGGCTCCTCAGCAAGTTTCAAAAATCCCACATTTTATACTTGTTGTGTATGATTGGTAATTCCTTCTCAAAGAGGTTTGTGCATTCCCGAAACACTTAGTCTCTTATGTGCTCCTTAACATCCCGAGCATGTCATTCTATAGACATGCACTTATTTTTAAAGATATATAAATACATACTTGTCCATTCAATCCCCAATTTATCTTCATAGGTTTATAGTGTGCCACACAATTGGCCTTGTGTTGTTACTAACCCTTTTCATTTAGTTGAGTCAAGACAAGAATTGTAAATTCTCATAACGATATTCTAGATAATCCCATTTGCTATACCACCCTTGTAATCCTTCATTCACACTTTCATTACTTGGTATTGACATCCCTTACCCATCTCTCATATATTCATCTAACTCTTCACTCACTTTTCCTTAGCCTTTAATAAGGCTTAATTTCTCGTGTCCTTTATTTCTTAGGATTTGACTTTGGTCAGCATATTATCCATCTTAATACTTCACATGATATCTTATCTCAATGTAGCCATTTCAAGAATCTTTCAATTTCTCTTTTAATTATATGCCCATATACAAGGCGATAAAGAAACTTTTCAATTCATTCATGTAAACATTCTCCGAAACATTTAAAACTCCCAAATAGCAGAGCTTAATGACCAATGACTATAATTCAACTTGTAAGATCATTATCGTGCCACTCCCATCTTGCTCATGCATCATAGACATGAGGTATTCGTAGCGCTGCGGTGCTGGACAGTTAGTGCTATAGCATCGCGGCTACTAGACATGGGATAGTTTCAACGCTACAGCGCTAAAGAGTTAGTGCTATAGCGTTGTGGTTGCTGGAAATTTCTTCCACGAATATGTTCTTCCATCTTTAAAGTTACTACAGGGATCATGCTCAACCATTTGGCTTTCCTCCAGGCCTATCCCACAATCTTCATGACCAGGCATATCTTTTCTTTTGCTTATCATATGCACTAAGCTGAGTCAATATTTTCAAGCTCTTTTTTATCCTTTAACATTTATCTTCGACCAATAGGTTCCACCTTAGGACAATCTTGCCATATTGTGCATCAAATTCTCAATATATAATACCACACACAAAAATATCCACCATTTATGACATTCCACAATTCCTTAACAGTCACAATTAATTGTCTTTCTTGTCATGTAACTCAAATAGTTCTGTTGACTTTCAATACAAATGACCATGAAAATTGTCATGACCCGGAATTCCCATCGAGCTCGTGACAACCGCCGCGATATCTCGATTGACATTCATTACCCGGAATGCCAACTGAAACCTCGCAAAGCTTTCACATTAGTTTTACTTCGCCCCTGTGAGCAACAGCTATTAAATACCATGTTTTAAAGAAATATAGACTAATTTCAAATCAAAAACAATAAAAAAGTAATTTCTACTACACAGGGGTATTTTGATCATTTTACCTAAAATTTTCAAACCCTGGTAAAAATATGATATACGAGTAATAAGCATCCATTTCATGTCTAAAAATAAGTTTCGTTGTCTAATTCATCAATTTAATGTGAAATTATATCTATTTAAATTAAATAAAAATATTAAATAAAATATTCTATTTTCTTATAAAACAATATTTATAGAACTTTACGTAAATAATTTTTGTAACGTAAAAGCAAAATAAATTCATACATATAGTGGCACACGTAGCCAGGTATACAAAATATTCTACAATGATATGTGGGCCCCTAAAATAACCAAAAATATACAAGACTGTAGACCTTCGATTTCTAAGGATGCAATCCAAAAGCAACCCTCGACAAAATCGGCTATCTACAGACTGTCCTGAGCCTAAAATGGGTAAAAAGAAAGGGTGAGTTTTTATAAACCCAGTGAGTAAGCAAAGTTCATCTACAAGATCTAAAGTCGAGTAAATGGAGATAGTTAAATCATCCCATCATAATATAATTCATAACATTCCAAAACTCATTTCAATTCATATAAAACAATTACATTTCATCAAAATAATCAACAAGGCTTATGATTCTCTTAAAAACTTGCCTTGTGCCAAAACTCATACTCGAGGACACCTTGGCCCGTGCATCCAACCGAGTCCACCAAGGATGTTAAAAAGACATATACACATAAAACATGTTTTCATGTTAAAAACATAGTCGTTCCTTGGCGTTGGCTGAGTTTCATCCTCACGTGGTGGTTTGGCGTGAAGTGAACTCTAAACTTTACCTTAGGAGATACCCTCCGCGCCTCTCATACTAAGGTAAATATAACGGGGTTTACCGTGCCCCTCTAATAAACTGGTCCACGAAAACCCGCCCACTGCAGTAAGCTAAATATATAACCCACCAAATTAATAAAATTTTGACAGCATAACATGGCTAATATAATGCTATCCAACCTGTCAGTGTAAGACAAAACAATTTATATAATTCACAAAACCATAATTTCAGTCGTTCATGCTACCACAATTTCATAAGCCATCAATTCAAATTATGTATATATATATATAACACGAATGTATAGCCTCCACTTACTCTATTTCGAAAATCAACATTTAGTTTCAGAATAATTTATAAATCTCATTCATTTAACCAACATTTAAAATGTAAAACATAATAATTTGCAAATTAAGTGCCTTATTCTTTAAAATCTTAAAACAAGTATAAACCACTTTAGATAATTAAGATGAACATCTGATTACTCACTATAATGGGAATTTGGAGTGGTAGGAGTACTCCTATTCTCAATCCTTTGGCACGATATCTTTGCCCTTATCGGGGGGTTCAGCACCTATCCATAATACACGATACGTAATTCAATACATTGGTGTCAAATTGTTATAAAACTATTTCAGACTCTATATGAATGCATGAAGTTGAATGAGAAATATTCGGATAGTCACTTAAAGACAGTGTTCTATGTAGGTTCAATTGTGATCAAAAGGAATTTATATTTGACCTAATTTGAACTATACACCATTGATTTAACCAAAACATCCAATTCAACTCCAAATATATTCATTACACTTCCAATAATCTAATACACCAAAGCATTACAATGAACTTTATTTTTGACTAACTTCACCATTTTTCGAAATTCATTCCAATTTCGAACTAACATACTAATCAATGTCTACACAGTCTTGTAAATCCATATATATCATTAGGAATCAAATCCAAGTCCATTTACTATGATTTTCTCAGTTTCCATCAAGCCATTTTCTAAAGGAACTATACTTTTCAATAACCGATTTTGATATCCAACATCATAATTCATCAATTCCTAGCTAAGTAACATGAATTACAACCAAATCCATCATCAACATGCCCTATAGAAAATTCGGCCAAATGGGGGTGGTTGAAGAACATGTGATTTTCTTGCTTGTTTTTCCTTCCAAACATCACAAAATGACTAAAAACACTAGGATATTATGAAATCTAGCAAAATTCATCACCAAAACTTCTCTCTCTAGGTTTGGCCAGCAAAGGTTCCCTCTTGAAAACTTGAATTTCAACCATGGAGAATGAAAAAGAATGCATGGGAAAGGTAGATCACAAGCTAAAATAAAAAAATCTTACCTTTACTTGCTTGATTCCTTGAAATCCAACAATTTCTCTTGGATTTTTCCTTCCTAGGGTTTGTTCTTCTCTTTTTCTCTTTGTTCCCTTGCTTGGCCAGCCATAAGAGTGTGAATGTGGTGGTTTTAAGTGAGTTTATATAGGCAATTAAAATAATATTAAAGCTTGACACTTGTCACCTTTTAATTGGTTCATGTTTAAAACTTAATAATTAAGCATTTCATTCCCACCACATATAATCTCTCACTTAAAAAAATAATGGGTGAAATTCATGGGTTTGACCAGTGTCATGATGGTGTAAAATTCCAAAATTTCTAATTTCGTCTTCATGGACACTTAAAATGACTATTTTGCCCCTATGTTCGAAAAAATGTCGAAATTGAAATTTTTCACTTCTGAAATTCAAATAATGTTCTAATTAATCAAATTTAGTCAAAATATCATCCAACATTCCAATTTTGCCCTTGGGTGGCAAAATGACCATTTTGCCCCAACGTTATGAAAATTCCCAAATTAACTCCAAATCAATCCTCGAATTCTGAATCATCATATTAAGACATTCTAAGATTCAATAACTGTCAAATACATCGTAAAATCTTTATTTGGCTTAGTTCGAGACTTTAATCAACTTAATTATACCACTAGGTACAATACCGACTTTTAACGATTTTTCAATACATTCACTTATGCAAACATTCTATCAAGCATATGAATGACATGACAAGTATATAATAGAGTAGGGCTTGACAAAAATAGTTCATCTTTCTCCACACTCTACATTCACAATCTTTATTAAATCAAGGATTCACCTTTTCCCAAGTTCCATAATTTAATTCCATTGGCTATATTTCTGCCCAATTATTACCTCGTAATGTCATGGCATCATTTTGTAATTCTCTCCATACTTAAATTTTACAATCCTTCACTTAATAACAACATCCATTCTAAGTCACCTATAGCCTTATTGATTTCTCCTATATCCTTCCGAATTGTAACTGTAACTAGAATTCCAAATTTCACCTTTCCACGATTAATTGGTAATCATTTGTCAGGTCTCATAGTTTCTTGTACCATTAATGAGTTTCTACGTCGATCCTTAATAATTATCCAAGGCGACCAATGACGCCAATCAGGTGAATATTCTCCCTCAATCATTATATCGCTAATCTATCTCTACTGTATCAAAGGACTCCAATATGCATCAAGTAATTAAAACAACTACTTCATAATCCATTTAAGTCATACAAAATAAAAGCCAACTCTTAACTCCTTTGTACAGATAACTACTACTATTTCCCTTACACCCATTTGTCTAGACTTAAAGTGATACGAACTTTAACGAAAATATTATGTGTCTTTAGGATCCTTGTTGCCACAATCCAGGCACATCGACGAATTCTCTTCCGGGTCCTTTTCCATCTCTTGAGATTTTTCCATTTTATCCTTAATCCAAGCTTGTTGCTACCTCTCAAATTCCTCCTTACTAATAGGTGTAGCACCTCTCCCACAACCAGGAGGAAAGTGTCAAACAATGGATACAGATACCTTTCTAGGACGATAATTACTTATAATCTTTTTTTTTTCCATCTTGTTCGTGTTCTTTTTCCTCGGATCGATTTCATTATGCACTAGTCTTGCGAGACTCCTTTTAAATAGTGGTTTACCTCTTAGAGGAACCGATCCACTCAGAAATCGAGTCAAGTTACTTGTTACGCTTTCACCCTTGAGCATATATCGGCTCTGAGCAGTGGAAACTAGCGATCTTTCGCTTGTATTATGAGGGGTATCGAGACTACCGTATTTTCTAGACATGACGTGTGCAACCGGTGCACCTCCACCTATACACAACCAAGTATTATTTACTCATCCATCTAAACATCATAAGAATAGGTAAGTTTCTAATGAAGTAGGGGCCCATGTAGCCTCTTATCCTTGACTTGCATTGCGCACCTACAATCTAAGGACAAAACTCTACACGAACTCCAATAACTTTGCCGACCACACAGAAATCCCTATGACTCATCTAAACCTAGAGCTCTGATACCACATCTATCACAGCCCAATTTCCAGGCCATGATCAGCCCACTAAGCCCAAGCAAGTCTACTTAATTGATCTTATACATTAATCCCTATTCCTTTAGAATCCAAAGCTCGAAATGTTCAAATACCGTTTCTTTGAAAACGATTCATAAAACCCAATCATACATTCATAATGGCATCATCCACCAATATATACATTAATAGATTAACAATGATTCTTAATGTTCACATTAAATATTCACATACACATTACTAGACCTTGATCGTCAGCGTAGTGACTTTGGGCACAATTGATAGCACTTAGTGTCACATTAAACTTACCGAGCAATGTACAGGGAGGAGCACCTCGTCCTAGGATCCAATCACCTTTAACTCAAGAAACCTAAAACATGAATTTTAAAAACGTGAGTATAAACTCAGTGAGTAAACATAAGAAGGGAACAAGCATCAATACTGGAGGTTTTAGAACTCATGATGCATTTACGTTGAAGACAATGCAATTTAACTCAATTTCTTGTCACAACGGAAATTTGTCTTTGCTATGGTGAAAATCAAGTCGAAACCGTTTCTCAAGTTTTAACATAAAAAAATCAATGCAACCACAATATAATTTCCAAAACCTCTATATATATATATCATATATAAACATATATATAACCACCGGCCTCACCCCCAACTTTGTCTTAGCTTATGTGCACTACCACACCGCACATAATCGGGTCAGCACAGCTCATGTGCACTCATACACAGCACATGGCTGGGTCAGCACAACTCATGTGCACTCCTACACCACAGATGGTTGGGTCAGCACAACTCATGTGCACTCCTACACGACACATGGCTTATATATATATATATATTTACTATATAGAGATGTTTGGATTTAATGTCATGACTCAAATTTCGGGCCATGACCTGCTCATGGGCCCAATGGACGTAGTCCACTAAGCCCAAGCAAGCCTATTAATATAACCTTTTCACCATTCCATTAAAAGTTGCTAGTCACATTTTATAACTTTGAATCAAAATAATACTAAACATTGCCATCTCATAGTGGCATACCAATCAAAGAGTACATATATTATCTAAACATAATTTAATAATTTACATCGGTTTGTCTATACACAACAAAAGAGTACTCGACTTCCAGCGAAGAGACTAGGATGAATGTACAGCTACTGAATGCCGAAACACCTACCAAGAGTCGAATATACGAAGACACTTCGACCTAGTTACCAGTTGCCTCGTGATCTGAAAACATGAAGTTGAAAACGATGAGTAGAAACCCAATGAGTGAACAAAAAAGGAACAAGCATACCATAAGGAATGTTTAATGAAATCATGATGCATTCATTTTTCAAAACAATGCAATTTGTTTTAGTTCTTATTAAAGCCCTTCATGTAAAACCCACATGAGTAAATCATTTTATGAAAAGGGTCCATGCTCAACAAAGGATTTGGAGAGTGAAAACTTTAATAGCATTCATACGAATCAAATCAAATAAATGACGGGTCCTCGCTGCAGCGGAAAGGCATTCTCGCCGCAGCGTAGCTGTAGCGAGAATGAATTTTTGCTGCAGCGACACTTGATTTAAGTTATCAACTAATCAAGGGTTTCTTAACTAGCCGAGGGTTTCTCACCAAACCTCCTCATTTTAAACTTAATTCATTTATTCCTTAATGTTGGAAGTCCATGCTCAACTATGGTACCAAAGAAATGACAAATAGGGTAGTAACCGAACCAATTGAGGAGCAAAACAGAAAGTTTTTTGCTGCAGCGAGATTCAATCTCGCTACAGCGAAATTTTTGGTCTTAAACAGAAAGTTTCTCGCTACAGCGAGAAGCTACCGTAACATTCTCACTGCAGTGAGATTCTGGCCAACACCACCCCTCCAAACCAGAGAGTTTCTCGCTGCATCGAGAAACAAGGCACTAACAAAAAAAAATTCCATTCCCCTTAAGAAAAAGCCATCCTGCTGTGTTAACAAAAACAACATGAAACACATATAAATTCCCAAAATTCAACCAGTCAAATTCTCACATTTTGCATTACAACCATATACCATATATGTATATATATATATATATATATATATATCAATCATCATGTCATCATGCACACCTTCCCATCATCATCAACTCATATGCATCAACTTATGTGCACTCCCACTCGCACATAGCCGGGTCAGCATTGGCTTATGCTCACTCTCACTTGCACATAGCCAAGTCAGCATCGGCTTATGCACACTCCTACTCGCACATAGCCGGGTCAATATCATTACAAAACATTATTTATATATATATATCAACATAATGTAGTAATACAACAATCCATAACAGCCACATGTCACACATAGAGACAATTTATCAAAGCCTTGTTCCTAAGGCACCCGTTTTAAGAAAGATTGAATAAATCATTCGCATTCCCAAAACTATTTTTGAAATGCAAGTTCACTCACCGGTATCTTGTTGAACTTTTTGTCGACTTTACTTCTCTAATTGTCCATATGGGGCGATGGGGCTTCGTTGGAACCTATTATTACATTAGCATCACCATTAATTCAAGCCATACACTTATAAATTCTAAAAGCTTTTTCTTAGCTAGCTTCAATGGCCATTTAAATGGCTATCTATTCTCACTACCCTTATCACTCTAAAATGAAGGAACAACCCCAACTACCAATTCACCCCCAAATCTAAACACTAATCATTCTCAACACTAAAATCAACTTTAGTTTACTACTCACCTTAATAGCTTTGTAACCTTGAAATTCTTTCCAACAATTTCAAAGCTATTATAAGGGCTTTCTTTCTCTTTCTCTCTTTAAACACCTAGCTAGTGAAAGAAAGTATGGAATTGGGATTTTTCAAGGGTTTTAAAGTGAGAAAGTGAAAGAGCACAAGGGTTCTAGTCAAAAGGACACAAATGTATGAAAATTAGAGTTAGAGAGAGAAAGTTATGAAAGTTTCATACCAAGCTTCCATGGAGGATGGAAGCAACGTCAGATGGAAGAAGAAGAAGAAAAAAAGTTGCTAGAGAATGTAGAAGCTACTGGACGAAAGAGATATTTATAGCCCAAGCTTATCCATTCCACTTAATTTACCAAAATGCCTTTCCACAAATTAGCTTATTCTCCTCCAATCTTTTATGCAATCTTTTTACTCTTTTGACACTGGGACAAGGTCCATAATGGTCTAGAAATGCTCAGGTTCATGAAAACTTAAAAATTCTTACCCGAGGTGAAAAATGACCATTTTGCCCCTATCGTGAAAATCATCAAAATTTTTGTTTCCTTGTCATTTTACCCATATTTTCATCATTCATTTATGCCTTAGGCCTACTTAGGCCTTAATATTGTTTAAAACTTTTAGGGGCTTACTAAGAAAATGATGAAATTACCCCTGATGAAGGATATCGTGTGTACTTCTATCTACGAGTCTATAAAGGTTAAGGTCTCACATTTAATATGTGATTGCATTGGCTGTTGAAAACTTGAGTATTGTCAATGTGTTCAATTTAATGTGCAATGTGGCATGAGTGGAATTTTCTCGATGGCAGTGAAAGTCCCTTGGATTTTATCTAGCCATAATTTCATTGTAGAGAGAATGTCTTTTCACTGCGGTGAGAGTCAATCTATTATGCTTGACTTGCTTGAATTCTACTAAAGTTTTCACTTCTCAACTTCTTTGTTGTACATGAGTCTTTCGTCATCAAGTGACTAAACAACCAAGGGTTTGAATGAAGGGTTTTTAAATAGAAATAAACTAAATTGCATTGTTTTGAACTTAAGTGCATCATGATTTCTAAACCTTCCGTAATGTTGCTTGTTCCCTTCCTATGTTCACTCACTGAGTTTGAACTCACATTTTTAAAATTCATGTTTTAGGTTTTCCTAAGTTAAAGGTGATTGGATCCTAGGACGAGGTGCTCCTTCCTATAAATTGCTCGATAGGTTTAACGTGACACTAAGTGATATCAATCGTGCCCAGAGTCACTCCGCTGACGGTTGAGGTCTAATTATGTGTATATGGATATTTGATATGAAACATTAAGGTTCATTTGTTATTCTATATATGTATATAATGGTTAATGATGCCATTGTGAATGCATGACTGGGTTTTATGAATTGTTTTCAAAAGAATTATAATTGAGTACTACGAATTTTGGATTCTAAAGGAATATGGATTAATGTATAAGATCATGTAAGTAGGGTTGCTTGGGCTTAGTGGGCTGAGCCCATTGGGCCCTTGCGCCTGTCATGGCCTGAAAATTGGGCTATGACAAATCTCCTTATAATTTTTGATATACCATAAACATGATCATCATAAAGCGTTGATCTAGACTCTATATGTTGGGATTATAATCAAGATGAACATTTGAGAACATATATTCAACTAATGGAGTTCATAGCACTAACATCACTTCTAGTGATTTCAGGAATATTGGTGATTAATCTAAGCCTAGTAGATTGATGAATTAGCTACTCATCACATTTGAATACTCAAAAGATTAGATCTAGAGTATTGATACACTAATTGGATGAAATTTGAGACTAAGGGACAAAATTAACATAAAGGGGAAAACTGTAAATTCACTTTTTGTCATTGGATGGTTATAAGGGTTCACAATATAAGGTTTGCAATTAGACAACTAATAATTAATATCATGTATTGAATTATTTCTTGTAATTATAGTTAATC
This sequence comes from Theobroma cacao, assembly GCF_053813885.1. Taxonomy (NCBI): domain Eukaryota; kingdom Viridiplantae; phylum Streptophyta; class Magnoliopsida; order Malvales; family Malvaceae; genus Theobroma; species Theobroma cacao. The sequence continues at coordinate 38,248,532 of NC_142640.1, forward strand.
CAAGAGTGCAACCATGAATCTATGATGGAGTGATTTCATGGTTAATAAGCTTGAATTATTTTTAATGAGATTATGAATAATTCTAAGTTTATTAGAGCTTGGAATATCTATGTCCAAATAGATTCCCCACTTAACTTTGAAGAACTCAACTTGTTTAAATTAGAATGCATGTTTTATTTGATTAATTAAATTATGTACAAAAATGGCAGTTTTAACATGTTTGTCTTAATTTAAACAAGAAATCATGTTTGGTCTTAGTTTAGACAAGAAAATATGTTTGTCTTAATTTAGGACAAGAAAAATATTTTTATCTTAATGTAGACAAGAAAACATATTTGTCTCAATTTAGACAAGATAAACTATTTTTGTCTTAATTAAAAATAAGAGTTGTCTTAAATTAAGATAATGCTAGGAAGATTCTTGCGAAATGAATCTAGACATCCATGTTGATAAAAGGAGACTCCATGTTTGACTATCACTCTTTTATTCATTATTAATTCTTTTTAAATAAAAATAGATAATAATAAAATAAGAATTATTATTTAACATGGAGTTTTATTTTATCATGAACTCTAAATGATAATTGAAGAATTAAATTATTTATTCTTTAATTTTAACTTTGATAATTATGGAGCATGTTTGATGCTTCCATAACTCTAAATAGATGGTGAAGATTAATTCAAAGGTATTTGATATTGATTAAACATTTGAGGCAAGAGTTTTAATGAAAAGAGAAGAGATTGGAACAAAAAAAACATACATATGTACTTTTCTTGAAAAAGTTTTAGCCGTCACTTCCCTCTTCCTCTTAACTTTGCCTATCTCTTTTCTTCTCTCCCATTCTTGGTTGAATTTTTTGAAAGATAAATAGCCATTAATTTGTAGGAAGAAAAGAGTGACAAAATTGATTGCCATATTGTAATTTAGCATTCCACACCTTTGTCTACTCAAGGTTCAAGTTGAAAGCATTATTGAAGAATACGTGGTAAACTTGTTTGATCAAGAAATCAATCGTTGGTGTGGTGGTGTCCAAAAATAAGAATCGAAAAAAAGGGTACCTTTTTTTTTTGTCGAAAAATAAGAATCTAAAAAAAAGGTACCTTTTTTTTCTTACTTAATAGATTCTTATTTTTAGGATGTGATTATGTTACTTGCAATAAGAATGATGTGTGTTTCCACTTGTGTAATTGGATTGTTTGCTTCGTTTATAAAAGAAAATTTTTAAAATCAATGCTTTACACAATCACATCAATCTAGTTAGACCCAACTCCAACAATCGAGGTTTTACTTACGTAGTATAGACAAGTGGAAAAATGAGTGAATACTAGAAAGATCCAGGATAGTGCCAATCTATAAGCTACTGCACCAACTCTTTTTAGCATCTTAAATGGTCCAATGTATCTCGGGCTTAACTTGCTTTTCCTTACAAATCTCACAATATTGTTGGTAGGCAAAACTCTCAAGAATACATGGTCACCCACCTCAAACTACAAATCACAATGTCTATGATGGGCGTATGACTTTTATTGACTCTTGGCTATCAATAACCTATCTTGCATCAATGAAATCTTACTAGTGGCTTCTTGAACCATCTCTTGTCCAAGTAGCTTACGTTTAGCAACCTCTAACCAAGCGATATGGGATCCACATGTATGCCCATACAATGACTCATAAGGCACCATCTCAATGCTAGCCTAATAACTGTTGTTCTAGGTGAACACTATCAAAGGTAAGTGTTGGTCCTAAGAGACTTCAAAATCAATGACACAAGCTCATATCATACCCTCTTAAGTCTGTGCAGTCCTCTTAGACTACTTATCAGCCTGAGGATGGAAAACAGTGCTAAAATTAAGCTTAGTCACTAAAGCCTTTTATAATTTACCCCAAAATCGACTAGTGAACTAGGTACCTCTATCTGAGACCATGGTAATTAGAACTCCATGAAATCGCACAATCTCCTCAATGTATAGCCTTGCATACTATTTCGGCCTATAAATGGCCTTCAGTGGTGAGAAATGTGTAGACTTTGTCAATCAATCCACGATAACCCAAATAGAATCATATCCCTTACTAGTGCGAGGTAGTCCCATCATAAAATCCATCAATATGTGTTCCCACTTCCACTCAGGTATAATTGAAGGCTTTAACAACCTTACGGGCCTTTGATGCTCCACCATAACTTGTTGGCATACTAAACACTTAGCCACAAGCTTAGCTATATCTCTTTTTATACCTTTTTAGCAATATACTTCTCTCAAATCATGGTACATCTTGGTGGATCCAAGATGTACTACATAAGTTGATAAATGTGCCTCATCAAGAATCTCCCTCTTGAGACCATCCATATCCGGCACATACACTTTTGCTCCATTGCAAAGTAAGCCATCAAAATCTCTAACAAAGTGTCGCCTCTTTCTCCCTTAGGCATCATCTAAGGCCTTGGTCACCCATTCATCCTTATCTTGAGCTTCCTTAATGCGATTAAGTAGCATAGGCCTAACTCAAAAATGTGTTAATATAATTTCAGTCTCATTAACCTCAAAATGTACTCCCATGTTTCCTAATCAATAGATATCTCTCAGCAACGGTGATATAGGTCAAACTCCCATAGACTTTCGACTTAAAGCATTGGTTACCACATTGGCCTTGTCGAGAAAATATAAGATAGTACAATCATAGTCTTTAAGTAACTTTATCCATCAATGTTGACTAAGATTGAGATTTCTCTACTAAAAAAGGTATTTGAGACTCTTATGATCGGTTTAGGCCTTACACTTCTCCCCATAAAGCTAATGTCTCCAAATGTTTGGTGCAAACACAATGATAGCCACGTCTAAGTAATGTGTAAGATAGTTTTACTCATGCGTTTTCAATTATCTAGAGGCATAAGATATGACTTTGTCATGTTGCATTAATACATATCCCAAACCAACACGCAAGACATCACAAAAAAACATATATCCACATATTCCTTGTGGTAGGCTAAGTACCAGAGCTGAAGTAAAACAACTCTTGAGCTTCCTAAAACTCTCCTCACATGCCTCGTTCCATTGAAACTTCCCGTTCTTTTGAGTTAATCTAGTCATGGGTGGTGTGAATCCTTGACGAACCTTCTATAACATCCCATCAAACCTAAGAAGCAGCGGATCTCCATCATAGAGGTTAACCTTGGCCATTTCTCCATGGCCTCTATCTTTTTTAGGTTTACCATAACACCTTCCTTAGAAATCACATGACCCAAGAAGTTAACACTGTCAAGCCAAAATCCACACTTAAAGAAGTTAGCATATAATTGGTGATCTCACAACACTTGAAGCACAATCTTAAAATGTTGCTCATGTTCCACCTTACTCCTTGAGTACATCAAAATGTCATCAACGACTACCACCACAAAACTATCCAAGTATAGTTTGAACACTTGATTCATCATATCCATGAAAGCTGTGGGGGCATTTGTGAGACAAAAGGACATAATCAAAAACTCATAATGCCTATACCTATTATGGAATGTAGTCTTAGGCACATCCTCTTGCCTAATCCTAAATCAGTGGTAACCTAAACGAAGATTAATCTTGGAGAAACATTGTGTTCCTTGCAACTAATCAAACAAATCATCAATATAAGGAAGTATATACTTATACTTTATAGACACCTTATTGAGTTGTCAATAATTAATGCATAATCGAAGTGATCCATCTTTCTCCCTCACAAATAGCACTGGTGCACACCATGGTGACATACTAGGGTGGATAAAACCCTTTTCCAATAAATCCTTCAACTAATCCTTAAGCTCTTTAAGCTTTGTCATTCTCATACGGTATGGTGGAATAGATATTGGTTAGGTATCCGGTATCAAGTCTATGCAAAACTCAACCTCCCTATTTGGGGGTAAGGCAAGTAGTTTTTCTAAGAACACATCAAAAGACTCCCTCAAGATGGGCACATTGACGACATTTCCAACCTTTACCTGAATATCTCTAATAATTGCCAAAAATCCTTGGCATCCATGCCGTAACAACCTCTTTGTCGTCATGACAAAAATCACATTTATTGGAGCAATACGACGATCTCCTTGAATACTAAAAAATCTTTTCTAGGTAATTGAATCTAATTAACTTGTGGTGGTAATCCACACTAGCATAATTTATAGATATAACCAATCATGCTTAAAATCACATTGAAGTCCAGCATATCAAGTATAATCAAAATGGCTCATGTGTCCTTGTCCCTTATTTAGATTACATAAGACATATACTCAAATTGCGCAATAAACATCTTTTTAAGTGGAATAGTCACTACCAAACCAAACTCCATCACAATACACTCAATACCCAACTTCATAGCAAAGCATGGAGACATGAAAAATGCATAGAACTAGGATCAGAAAGAACACATGCCTCAGAGCCAAAAATAAGAAGGATACTTGAAACTATGACATTGGACATCTTAGCATCCTAAGGTGACAAAGCATAAACCTTGGCCTATCCCTTATTAGCTGCTCGTTGATTCACAAATTGAGATGCTCTATCTTGAGAAGAATTAGCTACACTTTTACCCCTAACTCCTATAGTTGCTTGGATAGGCTCTGCTGTCACACAAGTCGTAGTAAGGTAGCTTATGATGTAGGGTGTGAGACCTCATGAGACAATGGTGCCATAAAATAGTCCATCTTCATGTGCCTTAGCTGTCTATATCAAGAACAAAGTGAGACTAATTGGGTATTAGACCTTCAAGCCTATTACCTAGACACAAGGTGTGATCTCTTATCATGTCGAGATCTTGAGCTGATTGTACGACTCTTTTGCTAGGAACCATGAGATTGAGATGCTCTATACTAACCCTGATGGCCTATGGATAATCCATGTCTAGTATTAACTCATTTTTGGCCCTGATGGCCCTCAATCTTAACACTTTTGGCTCTAACTCATGTTGTCCGACTCGTCACAAGCCTCGACGCTATCCATTGAGCACAATACACTATTAAGGGATAATTACTAAAAGTTTGTGATGTGACGACCTTAAATAGTAGTTATACCAACCCATCTCAAAGTGTCAAATCCTCATGTCCTCAGTAAAAACAAGGTACGGTACATATTAGGATAAGTATGTAAACCGGATGTCATACTTTGACACTATCATGCCTAGCACTAATGCCTCAAACTCACGTGCCTTGGCTGCTTGTGCATTGTCTAATAGAAATCGACTTAGAAAAGTTGCATAAAAATTATCCCATATCATTGCATCAGCACCAACTGATCTACCTCTATTCAAAGACTGATACAACTAATAACCTACATCCTTGATCTTAAAACTAGTTAACTCCACTGACCAAACATCAGAACATCCTAAAGCAATACAAATCTTCTCCATCTCATCCAAGAATATCTAGGGGTCCTTAATCGCATCAGAACCAGAAATGAGGGTGGTTTCATCTTAAGAAAATCTGGTAGTGAAACCTCTATAGTCCTTTGAGTAAACTTAGATTGATGTTGGTCATCCTAACCTTGAAAGCTATGTGTAGTAGGCATTGGTTGTCATCCCTATACTTGACACTAAAGATCATCTATGCAAGTGGACATTAGCTCCATTACCATAATAACCCCTTGCAGATTAGCTACCCATGCATCTACCAAGGTTAGTTCCCCAATGGCTACCTCATCTTTAACTTTTTGAGATTGATTATCAACTAGCTCCTATATTAGTGCCTCATCGCTAATTGCTATCGATGGCTCTTTACTAGCAAACTTGGTGGTCCTACACTATCATGACCTAAACTTGAGGGCCATGATCTGCGCAGGGGTATCAATGGGAGTTATCCTCTTAACCCATGCAAGCCTAAAATGAATAAAGTAAAACAAATACTCAAAATTACCTTATGGGACTCATCACCATGGGACCGTATGTCAACCATGTATGAACATATTATATCATAAAGGATATGTATATATCATATTAAGTTTCCATGCTTAGATGCAAAAACAATACATATCAAATTAACAAGTATGGTTATCTTGTGGCAAATACAATGTGTAGCCATCTCATGGCAACTCTCAAAATACATGTCATATAATATAAGGCATAAGCAAAATATTGTCAATAGTAGCCAGACATGATTGACTAACCCAAAAAAGACCAGTGGAGTACAACTCAAAAATAAAAAGGTTGACGCCTATTGGATGCCATATTATCACCTACCAAAAACTGATTGAAGTGTTGGCTCTTCCCAAAGGATAGTGAGCCAATCAACTATTGATCTGCAAAACAAGTGCATCTTACATGTGTGAGTTATAAATAACTCTATGGGTAGATACAAGGAGGGAGAACAAGCACAATGGAGGAGTGGTTGTCAAAAATACATTTTAAAATAATACAAGTAATCCATTTCAATCAACGTCATATTTGCTTTCCAACCATAACAAATATTTAAAAAGCTGGGAACTCAATTCCCGAACACATTCAAACATCCCAAGGTGCAAGTTATAAGTCAAGTATGAACAAGTATCCAAAACAAACCTCCATACCATTGTCTTGATGGTACAAACTAATATAAAATGATTTCATAGGGTCTTGTTGAAATTCTGTTCATAAACCTTTGAAATGAGAATTATAGTTTGTAAAACATTTAAGTATTTTCAAGGAAACAATTTAAGAGATATTTGGTTTTAGAGCTTTGTAAAAGATGTAGTAAAACGAAGGTTTAGTTTCAAAGGAAATGAATTAATATTATCTTTAGCAAATCCTTGAAAAAAACAAAAGGATTTCAAAATAACATAATTTGCATTACATCGAGTGGATTAAGTCTAAATACCAAAGTTAGGTCAAATACCCAATCCAAAGTTCAAGATCGAGAAAAATACCATATACAAATGTCAAAATCTAAACCATTAACATCTCAAGCACCAAGGTTGAAACAAATGTCAAGTTTGAAAGTCGGAGTCTAAACAAATACCAAATCCAATGTCCAAAGTCTAAACAATGTCAATTCCAAAGTCCAAAATTCAAAACAAACATTCAGTTCAAATCCCATAGTATCAAATATCATTTTGAATAAATCATGGAGCATTATGTAGCATGCACAACCAAATCAAAGAATGTTGTAACACCAACGAGGTCAGATACATGATAATCATCGACCGTATATCAAAGGTCGTAGGATCGTATTAACTACCAAATGAAACTAAATCAAAGCAAATCATTGTGCACAATGGCCAGTGGCTACTGTCACTAGCTACAAGTTCGTAACTCAAGTAGGCTCCACTGAAACATTTCTATGACATGTTTCCAAATACACAAATATTCATTTCCAAATAAAAAGGTAAATTCATTTGCCATCTAGGTCTAGAGGGTTTGAAACCAAAAATGAAATCAAAGTGTTTAAGTCCATTCTCAAACAAGGGATGAATCCAATTATTAATAAAGCAATTATTCATAGATAAACATCTATTTTAAGGCATCAAACAATTGAAAGGCTTGTTTCCCATGCTCAAAAGTAAATACATACTAGCATATTTACATAGTATATCTATATATTTCATAAAACGAGCTTAAAACCATTGTTCACATCACAAATTTTGACCAAATGCATTTTAATGCAAGGTTATAGAATAGACATGCTTAATTATATTAAAATAATTAAAAAATATTATATCTACCCACCTTTTGTAGAGTGCTTTTTTCCCTCTTGGCACTTTTGTCTAAAGCTTAGCTTTTCCAACAACTTAAATTACTCCAATACCACCTAGAAATGATGTTCAAACATAAATACTCTCAAAGTCGTAATAAAATTATATTCAATCATCAATATCCTCAAAAACCCTTAAAATTTTAGAACACTTTAAATACCTATTTCTAACCCTATTTAATCTTCACTTATTTCTACCAAACTTTCATCCAAACTTCATACCCATTAAGTAAACAAATTATTTTACCTATTTTTCCTCCTTGGTTACCTTTAAATGAAGGGATCTAGCCAAATCTTGAAAACGTAAAAAAATTCCTAGCATTTAGAAAAAGAAAACAAAAATCACCAAAACCAAGTTTTTGGGAGTGAAAATCCTTACCTTTGGCACTTAAAATCCAAGATTTGTTGATGGATTTTGAAGGTTATGAAAGGTAGGAAATTTGAGAAAAAATGGGTTGGAGAACAAAAGATAGGAGCAAAATGACGAAATTTTCAATGTTAGGGCTTTTAAGCTTGTTTTAAGCTTATTGGATAGCCTAAGATCGACTATGGAGAGCTTATAGTCGATCCCGGACATGTAGGTTTGGTATTCTACCCATTTCTCTTTCATAGGATCAACTATAGAAGGTCTATAGTCAATCTTGGACCAGAATGTCCATTTCTACTCGATTTTCCTTCACAAGATAAACTATAGAGGGTCCATGGTTAATCTTGGACTAGTAGGTTGACATTTTCTTCATTTTTCCTCCTTAGGATTGACTATAGAGGCTTTATAGTCAATCCTTGGTCAAAACCCTTGACTCCTCTTACTTCACTTCACAAGATTGACCTATAGTCGATCCTTGGCTAAAGCCCTTGTCTCATCCTACTTTTCACTTCACAAGATTGACCCTTTATGCATTGGGATCGACTTTCTAGGTCCAGATTGGTGAAAATTGTTTCTTTCAAGGCGTAATCTCCTACTAAATCTCTCCCACAGCCTCCATGACTTTTAATTATGAATTTTCAAGGATGAAATTGAGGTTTTTAAATCAACAAAGGTATTTCCTAAGCTCACCAAGTTAATTGCCCAAGTGATGAAATTTACAAGTTTCACATGCCCTGCCTGCCATGACCTCTAATAATGGAAGCTTGTGGTCTAGCAGTAATATGAATGGAAGCGTCTTTCACTACTATACCCCAAGCTGTAGCTCATGTCAGAAGTGGCATCTTGACTTGGACAAGAGTAACACTGAACATTTCAATTCCTCAAGAAATGCTTTAATCAATATGACCATATAAATTTTTCGTTCTTAAGAAAGAATGTTATCTATACAAGCACATAAGATCAACAAATTCAAGCATTTACTCATCCATTCATTTTCATCAAGAACAAGTCATAATAACATTTACAACATGTGAAAAAATTGTTCAAGCTATATATCAGCATAAGCTTAAGCATGGCAAATAATTTTCTCTTATAGGCTGATATTAATGAAATCAATTCAAGTAGTCAAGTATTGTTATGCTTAAGTTTAACCATTTTGAACTTATGAATTCGATTCTAAAATTTCAAAGCAAGGTTGTTCAAAAGGTTAACATATCTTAGACAAAAGGAAATTTAGAAAGATTAACTTTTAGGCTCAAATTTCCTTGTTTAGAATACTGGCAAGTTATCAAAGGTGTTTATGTTAGTATCATATCATCCTCATCAAATCATTAACGTTCATATGTAAACGCATCTTGTATTCCCATTCCTTGCAATCAACAATTTTGTATAATCAACACTCGACCTTATATTTTCAAGCATATACACCATGAATGCTCAAATAAGTAATTCGCAATCAATCAAGCATTCTTCAAAATTTAAAAGAGATAAGAAAATAAATATCACATTGCTCTTCCTTGTTAGTGATACCTACAAAAATCGCTTTCACTAGATATTTGGTATCTAAATTGCTTTGGATCCTTGAGGGTTAGTCTAATCAAACATACGCACAAGATAATAAGTTGAACAATGAATGCATTAGAAATTTATGAGTTCAAAAGTGCTCTTACTCCTATTTCTTATATTTCCTGTCATTTGACAACATTCTTCAATTTCCTAATTTCTTCTTCTAAACATTCATAATTTCTTTGAAGTGTCTCAAGATCAATTTTTAATTGAATATTTTCTTCCATTAATGATTCATTTTTTATCTTAAGCTTAGAAATTTTTTTTTTTGGTTAAAGCTAAGATCTTGAGATGTAAGAGTTAAGTTTTCAAACATACTTGCCAATTCACCATCCATAAGGATATGTGGTTCATGAGAGGAAGAACCTACCTCAGAGTTTGGTCTTGAAGTAAAAAATTTGATATTCTCTTCATCATCAGTTGATAAGCTTTCATACAAGAGATCATCTTCTTCTAGTTCTATTTCAAGTGGTTGCCCATATAGCTCATCTAGCTTGTCTCATATCTCCTTGACATTTCCACAATTTTGAACTTGATTGTATTGCCTCTCTCTAATAGCACTAAAGATAATATACATGGCTTTGGCATTATGTTCAATCAAATTAAGATCATATGAATTCCAATTTACCATGCCTTTCTCTATATTGTATGGACCATTTTCAATTTGCTTGCACATTTGATAATCATTTGCAATAATGAAGTGTCTTATTCTATATCTCCAAACATGAAAGTCTTCACCATCGAAATGTGGAGGCTAAAGGTGTGGTGATCCTTCTTGGGTCTTGCAATCATCAACTGCCATGAGACAAGAGTTTGCAAGTTCATCATTCTTTTAATCTTAGGAGTCATCACTATCACTCCAAGTTGCTATCATTCCTTTCTTCTTGAATTGTTTCCTCATGATTTTATTGTTAGGACATTCATATTTTGTGTGACCGGGCCTTTTGTAATCAAAACATATTAGATGATCTCTTGTATGATTTTCCTTAAGCATATCTTTCCTCGTAGGTTTCCAATTTCTAATGTTTTTCTTCTTGAATTTATTAAATTTTCTGGCTAGCATAGCTATGTCTTCCTCATTTTCACTCTCACTCTTAATGTTTCTCTCTTCTTCCTCAACTATAGATTTAAGGACTATTCCCTTTTGTTTAATCTCTTCTTTCTTAAGTTATTCTCTCTCAATCTCATGTCTAAGTGTCATTTCATAAGTGAAAAGAGAACCTATTAATTCTTTTAACTTCCAGTCATTAAGGTTTCTTGTCACGACTCGGTACTCCCCTCGAGCCCGTGACAACCGTCGCGATGTCCCGATAGACACTCATTACCCAAAATGCCAATAGGAACCCTGCAAGGCTTTAATATCAATTTCTCATTTCCCCTATGAGTAACCGTTGCCAAATATCATGTTCTAAAAGATTTTAAGCTATTTCCAACTTAAAACAATAAAAAAATTATTTCTGACTCACAGGGGAATTTTGGTCATTTTTCCATGAAAATTTAGAAACTAGCTAAAAATGTAGTATGCGAGTACAAAACACATAATTCATAATCAAAAATAAGTTTAAACGTCTAAAATCTTCATTTAAAATGAAATTATGACTATTTGAATATAATAAAAATATTCCATTTTCTTATAAAATAATTTTTATAGAGTTATCTGTAAGAAATTTTTGTAGCGTAAAAGTGAAATAAATTCATACATACTATAATACAGATGGTCATGGTATGAAATTTAATTTACAATGACACATGGGCCCCCAAATGACAAAAGTGAACGAAGGCTATGAACCTACGATTTTTTAGGAAGTAAAGCCAACTGTAGCTTTCGACGATATCAGCTATCTATAGCCTATTCTGAGCCTGAAATGGGTGAAAAAGAGGGTGGTAAGATTATACAATCTCAGTGAGTAAAGAAACATCATCCAAAATATCTAAAGTCGAGCAAATGGAGACGATTAAAATATTCCATCTCAATATGTATTTTGTAACATAAATATTCATTTCATTTAAATAATCAACATGGCTTATGAGTATCTTAAAAGCTTGGCTCCTGCCAAAATCATTCTCGAGAATACCTTGGTTGAGGCATCTAACCGAGTCCACCAAGGCTGTTAAAAATTTCGTATACACGTAAACATATTTTTAGTTTGAAAAACACAGCCGTTCCTCGGCATTAGCGGAGTTCATCATCAAAAGGTGGTTTGGCGTGACGTGAACTCTAACCATACCTCAGAAGATACCCTACGCACCTCTCGGACCGAGGTACGTATATAACCAGATTTCGTGCCCCTCTAATAGGCTGGTCCACAGAACCCGCCCACTGCAGCAAGCTAAACCCACCATACAATAAAAATTCAACAGCATGACATGGCAATTTTATCATTATCCACCCTATCAAGGTAAACAATAGTTTATACATTTTCAACACAAATACCAATTCAGCCATTCATGCCAATATTTCCATAAGCCAATCAATTAGAACCATAAATTCACAATACATCAAATGGTCTCCAATTACTCTATTTTCAAAGCCATCATTCAATTTCAAGACAATTTATAAAATCATTTCATTTAAACACATTTTGTTTATAAAACCTAAAAATTTAACCATTTAAACTCATTTTCCATAACATTCACAAAATCAAATAAAAAGACCATTTTAGATAATTAAAATGATGATAAGGTTACTCACTATTTCGGGAGTCGAATTTTTATCCGACTATCGATCCTCGGGTACAATTTCTTTGCCCTTATCAGAGGATTCACCACCTAGACAAAATGCACAATCAAGCAATTTACCACATTGGTGCTAAATCGTTATAAAACTATATGGATGCATGAAATGGAATGCAAATTGTTCGGATTATCGTCTAAACACGGCGTTCTACACAAATTCAATTGTGTACCTAAATAAAACGATATTGGCCTAATTCGATCTATCACTCGATTAATTGGCCAATATGTCCAATTCAACTCTAATTAACTCCATTTTTCTTCCAATAATCCAAACCATCAAACACAAGTCAAATAGCATAAAATTTAGCAAAATTATCTTCACATTTTCTCTTGGGAATTTCGGCCATGGTGGGTGCATCAGCACTATGATTTTTCCTACTTGATTTTCTCACTGTAATTCATCATTTCCTAACCAATTCACTTAAAATAAAATCAAATCCACCATCCACACTCTACATGGAAAATTCAGCCAATGATGGGTAATAGGAGGAAGTGAATTTTTCTTGTTGGCTTTTCATGCTACACATCACTAACTATCTAAAAACACTAAAATACATTGAAATCTAACCAAATCAAGCATCAAAACCTCCCTCTAAGTGTTCGGCCAGCAAGGGATTCATCATGAAATCATGTGATTCAACCATGGAAAATGCAAAAGAATGTATGGGAAAGGTAGATCACAAGTCAAAATCAAGAAATTTTACCTTTGATTGCTTGATTACTTGAAATCTACTAATTTTTCTCTTGAATTTTCACTCTAGAGTTTTTGTTCTTTCTTGTCTTCCTTTGTTCTTGCTTTGGCCGGCCATAATGAAGAGAAATGGGCTGATTTTGTGCTAATTTATAAGGAAAATAATAAAGAAATAAAAGCTTGACACTTGTCACCTTACCATTGGTCCATTTTTAAATTCTTAACTATTAAGCTTTCTTTCTCCACCACATAAAATCCTTCAATTATCCATAATAATAATGGGTGAAATTCATGTGCTGGACAAGTGTTGGTGGTATAAAATTACAATTTTCCCCTTGTGGTGGCAAAATGACTATTTTCCCCTTATCCTTGAAAAAACCCCAAAATTAAAATTCTTCACTTCTCAAACTCAAATTATACTCCAAATGATCAATATTAGTCAAAAATTTCATCCAACACTCATATCTTAACCTCGAGTGGCAAAATGATCATTTTGTCCTTGGGTCATGAAAATTTTAATTTGACTCCAAATCGGTCCTCGAATTTCGAATCACCATTTTAAGTCATTCTGGGGTTTTAAAATTCTCAATTTCATCTTAAAATCTCTATTTGGTCTAGTTCGAGGCTTAATTCAACTTAGTTGTACCATTCAGTATACTACCATCTTTTAATGATTTTTCGGGGCTTTCCAAGTATGCAAGCATATTGTCAATCACATGAATGACATGGCAAGTATTTTATAAGACCGGGCTTGACATTTGTACCTTCTTTTATAACTGTGACTTTAGGTCTCCAAGACTTAGGTAGGCTATACAAGATTTTCTTCACAAGTTGGGCATTTGGAAAGTATTTCCCTAAAGCCTTTAAGCCTCTTACAATATTAGTGAATCTTTCAGACATGTCATTAATTGATTCACTCGTTTTCATCCTAAAAAGCTCATATTCATGTGTAAGCAATCCATTCTTAGATTCCTTGACTTGGTTGGTACCCTCATAAGTGGTTTCTAAGGTGTTCCATATTTGTTTAGCATTTTCACACATAGATACTTTATTAAACTCACAAGCTCCTAAGGCACAAAGAAAAGTGTTATGCACTTTACAATTTATTTAACTTAATTTCTTATCTTGATCATTCCAATCTTTTCTAGACTTAATTATTATTTTACCATCTACCTTCTTACTTGGAACATATGAACCATCTAGTATGACATTCCAAACATCTCCATAAGTTTCTTCTAATAGGGGTAGTTATTACATACAAAAAGGGGAAACCTTCTGATCGAGTGCCTTTCACCAAGCACGGTTATCATAGCCTCCATTTTTGTTGATTTGAGCTTTTACAAAGGATCTCTCAAAGGTGGTTAAACCTACAAAATTTGAGATGAAGCTTTAATAGCAATTGTTAGTGTAGAAGTCTCAATGAACAATATACCAAGAAAGGGGGTGAATTGGTATATTAAAAATCTCTTTGAAACTCAAGGTATAAATTTCAAAACTTTTTCACTCAAAAATATTTTCTAGCATCAAAATCATGTTTCCAACAATCAATCACTGAGCATAATAATAATATACCAAAGTAAAATAGTTTTCCTAAATTTAAATGTTAGCTATAAGAGTAAAGGGAAAAATATTTTCGTACGTGTGAAATAATAAATCAATATAAAACTATTTTCCTACGGCTAATATAGGCAATGAATAATAATGCGAAAAATTAAAAAGAGACAAAGAATTTATAGTTGTTCGATTTTTTGATGCCCACATCCACTCCCTTGGTAACCAAGGAATTTCAATCCACTGTCAAGGATTCTGGCTTTTTAATGGGACAAAGCAATAACCCTCACACAATCCACAAATGGTTCTTGTTTTTTAACAAGATGAAGCGATAACCCTTACAACGGCTTTTTCAGAAGATCAAGCAATAACCCTTACACCAGCTTTTTCATAGAATCTAGCAATAACCTTCACACAATCCATAAAGGGATTTTTTCTTTTTAACGAGATCAAATGATAAACCACCAATAGTGGTTTTTAAAGGCTTAACCACAAACTTTCACAAATAGCTTTTCAAGATTATGCTAGAACCTTTACAAGATGAGCACAAGTTATATGAAGAATGCGTCTACAAAGCCTAAATGTTAGAGATTTTAGCTTAGGAATAGTGAGAGAAAAAATTTCAACTCAAAGGAAGTAAGTATTCAGCTTTTGTAAGCCTGGTAGAAGACTAAAATGAAGGTAGAAAGTGAGGATAAGCTTTTAGAGGTCTTTCTAGGGTTTGAAGCTTTCGTTTAGGTTTTCTTTTGCTTCCAACTAGATTAAAAGTGAGTATTTATAGTTGAGGTGAAGTTTGGAGTCGTTAACACAAGTTTGAATCAAATTAGACCATTACTGAAGCTTGAGGGTCGACTACAATGCTCTTAGGGTCAATTATGTTCTTCAAATTTCACAAATTAAGGCTCCATAGTCAAGTATAACCTTTCTCAACTCGATCATTTTCCCAAGAGTGTGCTTTTTACAAATCTGAGCTGCTATAGTGGACTATGCCTCATTTATAGTCAACTATGTCCATGTCAAGTCAACTCTTCCATGCTTTTAACTCGTCAGGGTCGACTATACTTGGGCCAAGGTCGACTATGTTTGTTCAAAACTTAATTTTCTTGAGCTTTCTAAAATAGGGTCGACTATAAACACTTCAAGATCAACTATGGCTTGGCATTATTCAAGTTTTGCACTCTTTTTGCCTTTGGATAGACTCGAGCTTCTTTAGGATCGACTCTTGACTTGTGTCTTGAGGTTTCTTTAGCTTCTAGTGCTTCTCTTCAACTATTTCTTCTTTGCATTGTTCATACATTCAAAAGACATTTCAAGGCATGTTTGCTTTTGCATTCTTAGCTGAATATGCATTGTATGAAAGCTTATAGATGTTTTCTAATGATGTATGGATTTTCAAACAATTATGTAACCTTAGGGGGTTAAGAATGTAGTTAAGACAATTTCAAATGCTTGACATTAAGTTCAAGAAAACATGTGATTTTTATCAAATCAAAACATGATATAACTCAAGGTTAACAAGTGGCATAAGATGTAAGACCTCATGCCTTAAGAATTCTTAGTAATGAAACTAATACATGATTCTAAATGAGCCTTAGGTTAGGGTGAGATATTCTTATATATGTGATCAAGTGTGCTAAAGCATGAATGATTCATGCGACTAAGTGTTATTGTTGTATGTCCAGTATTTATTTTGAATTGTAATTGTGATATTATAGTGATGATTAAGTGTTGCATAGGATGGCCGCGGTGGGGTAGAAATACTTCTTGGGTAAGGGTCGGAGTAACTAATTAGCATAGCTACGGTGGGGTAAAAACCACACTGATGTAAGGGTCGGAGTACCCAATTAGCATAGCCGCGGTGGGGTAGAAATACTATCGGAGTAAGGGTCAAAGCACCTAATTAGCATAGTCGTGGAAGGGCAAAAATACCACTGGCGTAAAGGTCTGAGTACCTTATGTGCATGGCCACTGTGGGGTAGAAATAGCACTGATTCCTAAGTTTAATAGTGCATTGTGTTGTGATATTGCTGTTGCTACATGATTTGCTTATGTGTAGCATGTTTTAAAGTTTAATTAACTGAAATGTAGAACCAATAAGTGTAAATGGCAACCAAGGTTGTAAGTGCAAAAAACAAAGTATAAGAAAGGCTTGGGCAACCTTAAAATGGGAACATGTGCATAAGACTGTGCCCATTAGATGGAGGTATCGAGACAAGCTAGGTGGGACTCGAGGCCTTTTAGAAAATTTGCCCATTTTCGCTCTTGGTATCTCAAAGTATCGAGACTTGGGCATGACATCTCAAAACTCATGCCCTATTTTCACTAAAAGTGATCTGTTTCGAGTTTGTTTGAGAGTTACGAGCTCTACAAAGCGCTAGAGCTTATGATTATCACCAATAGGTAAGTTTAAGGTCAAATATGTAGATTTTAATGGGTGGGACCCAAATGCATCATGGATTTGCATAGGAAAACTTGCACGGTTTCAAGTAAATATGCATTGATTTTAAACTTATTCTTGGCTGTTGCTTGCTCCCTTCTCTACCATTCACTGAGTAATTATACTCATGCTTTTAACTTTCATGTTTTGTAGATCCAAACGTAGACAAATTGTAGACACTAAAGGGATTTGAGTACACATTTTGGTAGGTTTGAGACCATGAGTATTTTCTGCATTGAGTCACTCCACTAGTAGTCAGTCGTTTAATTATGTTGTTTGATTGGTCATTGGGCCATGTATCAATAAATATATGTGGGATATGGGACATAAATGTAATGTCCGGTGTATGGTGACGTAGCCACATGTTGGCAAACAATAGACAAGTTTATATATGCCATGCATGAGTACATAGTGAATGTCTATAGTACAAGGTTGTACCTTTTATGTAATTTATTATGCGTTTAAGTACAAAAGAATGAATGAACCATGTTCTAAGATTTTTCAAAGCAGAAAAGTTAATGAACAATAACTAATTTAAGAATTACGCATTCAGACAAGATGGATTTGGAAACTTCCTTTATTGCTTGACTACATTACTATTATCCCAAGCTATTTTGCTATTTATTTTGCTTCAAGCTGTGCTATTTATACAGGTCTCTTCTTCATATGCAAATAGCAAGAAATCCTGCTTTCACAAAGCAATTAAAGTTCAGACATGAATCTGCTTTTACATTATTATTTTTACGCTACCCTTGTAGTGATATCTTCGAGCACAAAACAGAAAGAAGACGAAATTCAGTAAAGACAATCCTGCTATTAGGAAGTAGAAATAGTCCAATTTGCTTGTGTTGACGTCGTCAGACAACCAATTGGAGCCTTTCCTTTCGGTGACACTATGCACAACGGTGATCACAGAGCTGCTTGCGTAGCTTGCCAAAGAAAAGGTGAGATAGATTAGAGAATTTCCGATGCTTCTCATATGCTCAGGGAACTGCTTATTGTAAAATTCTATTAGTCCAACGATGCTGAATATCTCGGAGAAGCCAATCAGGACAAGCTGAGGAGCTAGCCACATGACTGACATTGGAGCAACTCCATCAGGGCCACCGTGCGACAGGGCTGAATGCCTTCTCTTTGTTTCAATTAATCCGGAAACTAACATTGTTAGGATTGAGAACAGATTCCCAATTCCTATTCTTTGGAGAAGTGTGATCCCACCTTCTTGCTTCGTGATTTTTTCAAGCGCTGGTACCAAGACTCTATCATAAAATGGAAGCCATACCGCAATTGCAATCAGTGTAATGACGCCAACTGAACCAGCTGGGATTTTTATATAGGGACCAAAGTGCAGGTCCATCTTCAAGGCTTGTGATACCGTGAATGTTCCTTGTTGATTCATGGCAAGGAAGCCAAGGATGCTGGTAAGCCAAATCGGGATAATATTTACTAGGCATTTAACATCTTGAACTTGTTGGACACTACAAAGCCTCCACGGATTCACACAAACACCTTCAGAATTCACTTCGTCACCCTCAATTAGAGCCGCTTTATTAAAGCAACTAAGGAAGCAAAATAAAAAGAAACGATCAGAAAACGAACGAAATTAGTTTCATTTGTACACTTTACCCAGCCCAAACATATTACCTGTACCGTCTGGTAAGATGGAGTTCTAGAAGCAAGCCTCTCTTCAATGGAGGATCATAGAATTGCCTATCTACTCCATCAGCTGGAAGATTAAGCTTGCGTTTTTTGTAAGCGGCAACAAACACTTGTGTTACCCCAGCAAAAACACTTCCTTCTGGCTTTACATATATGTAAATTTTTGTTCCAACAAAAAACAAAATAATTGCAAAGAGCATGCAAAAGGTCGGTATCCCAAAACCTAAGGCCCAGCTAATATCATTTTGGATATAAACCACTACAGTTTGAGTAATCAACAAGACAATTGTTTGAGTGGTATAGTACAAGTTGTAAAAACTGTTGTTTCCTTTCCTCCCTTCTTCAGTTGTTAAATCAAATTGATCAACACTGAAGGGAATGCTGCATGGCTTGACTCCACCAGTGCCAATGCACAACCAGCACAAGCTAAGAATCAAAATGCCAAGTTGGGCTTTATTGTAGCCTATGCATTGGCCATGTAGTTGTTCTTCAAGGGTGCAAGGCGGAGGACGCAGCTGTGGTAACAAAGCTGTTAAAGTCATGATCGTCATTCCCTGCCAATCAGTGGTTGACATGACGTATTATTAATCAGGCATATACAAAAAAGGGCAAAACTAAGGCCCTTATAAGACTATGAATTAGTGTAATTATACCGACAATACTTTAGTTCTCTAATTTTCAAGAGATCTGATAAAAATCCAATGAATCAATCCACGCAAAATAATTCTCCTAGGTGTTTCCCATATTTCCGGATGTGTTTATTATTGGAAGCTATAATAGCCCCTTTCTCGACTGAAAATTAAAGCATGTGTATTGAAATGTAGAACGAAATAAAAAATCCTAGTTTCAACAATTTCCTTTTTTCTTCCTATTTCCCCCTAATTTCAAATAGTTGTCATGCCTTTGTGGACTATGTATGCAAGTGAGATTAGTGATTTAGAAAGAGAGGCTGACATAGACTTGTAAATTGTAAATATATAATAAAAGATTACAGGCATACCAGGAGAGATGAAAAGGATCCGAAAACAATGGTCCAGAATTTTCCAATAAATGCGTCAGAGACAAAGGCACCAATAACTGGCGCAAAATTGGAGGCGCCAGACCAGCCGTTAAGGATGGTTGCTGCCTGGACCTGGTTCATGTGATACTCCCTCTGTAGATACACCATAAAATTTGCCATCAACCCGAACGACGCCAATCTCTCAAACGTTTCATTCCCTGCAGATAGAAAGCGCCACCCCATTTTCAGAAGACTAAGGATAAACATATTAAACAACAGTGCCAGAAATGCCACGTATATATAGCTACAATATAACAGGGAGACATGTATGTGCACCTAAGATGAAAGGCATAGCTCTCCATCCTGCAGGCCTTTTTGTATTTGTAGTTGTATGAAGTAAATCTACCGTACTAATTTCTTCTTCTGATAGAGGAAAAACCCCGGAAGTCCCTGAACCTTTTCTCTCTTGTCCGCCCACCATTTTTCTTCTGTGAGAATGATGCCCTGTCTATTCTTATATATATAATGTGTATGAAACAAGACCTGAAAAGATGAAAATATGGTAAGGTTTTAATGACATACTCATTCAAGAGGGACAGAATCAGATTTGAGTTATATTATTCATCCACCTGTGGTTGGTGAAGTATTTATACCGTCTCCGATGGACTGCATACTGGACCCGGTTTCCTCCAATTTTCTCTTTTCATTTTTTCTCTTTTCAAAAATTATAATAATCTCTTTTTATATACTCGGGCTAGATCCAACTGAGGAAATGCCGAATCTAGCTGCAGGAAATGTCGGATTTGGCAATCCAGGGCGATATCGAGCCGCAAGAAGCACCGATGTGGCACCATAGTGGCTAGATCCAGCCTTCGTAGCACACCAATGGAGACGAAAGAAAATAAAATAAAAAAAAAGATATTAAAATAAAAGTTTAAAGTTTTATTTATAAATTATAAAAAATAATTTTTTAAATTTTAAAATTAAATTAATATTTTAATATTTTAATATATAAAAAATAAAGAAGAAATAAAATAACCATATTAATATTTAAATTCTAAATTATTACTATTTTAAATAAATTCTAATTTATTTATATTTTTTAAAAAATAATCATATTAAAGTTTTGCATAAAAATATATTGATTTTTTTATAAATTATAAAAATAAATATTTTAATTTAAAAATCAAGTATTATAATAAAGAGAGTTCTAATCTTTTTATCACTCTTTCCTTTGTTATTTCAAAATTATTTTTATCAACCAAATATTCGAATAAGTCATAATAGTAATTTATGTCTTATTCCATTCCATAAACCAAACTATATAATAATTATTTTATTCTATTCATTTTTATATTTTTCAATTCTCACAAAGCAATTATTTATTCCTCTTTATTTCCTTTTGTGAACCAAACGTGCGAGTAGATCTTAATATCTTGACATAATACGTAAAAACACTTTGAACTATTTAAGAAAATTCAAATAAGTTATTATTCCTTTATTGTGTTTAATCAAACTTTTATATTTTTATTTTGAATCAAATAAACCTTTATAATTAATTATTAACTAACTATTGGTTATAATGACTCTTCTCATTTTTATGTCACGTAACGTTGATACAGCATGCTAAATGTCATAATGGATAATGATGTGGCATGATAACATAGTCATACGATATTTTTACTTTTCATGTTAGTGTCATGTTAATATCATATGGGCATAAATTGACAAGTGACATTTTAACTAATAACAATTAGTTAACCGTTAGTCATAAGAACCTATTTCACTAAAAATAATAGTGTAATGGCTTAATTGAATGCAATAGAAAAATAAGGATTCATTTGAATTTTCTTTACCAGTTTAGAGACTTTTTCAGTTATTATGTCTAATATATTCCAATATTTTAAATAAAATCCACTTTATCATAATAGAAATATTTTAACTTTTTATTTTTTATTACTTTTATGTCACTCCAAGAACAAAACTTGTATAATACGAAAAAAATACTACATTTCTAAAACTTTATATTATATGAAAACTGAACATTCAATTTGAAAACAATAGAAGTAATTCTTTTTATTACTTGAATAATAGGGTATACAAATTGGACCCTTTGAATCAAGAATACATGAACTTAAATAAAGCCATGTTTATTTCATATTTATTCAATTTATAATTTAATTTTAAATATGATAGATAGTGACATATAGCAATTAATAAATTATTAATAATTTATAATTGAATTAAAGGTTATCTAGGCAAATCCCATTTCTCAATAAAAATGTTCACTTGTTGACTAGTGCATTAATCCACCAAATGCATATTAAGAAGCAAAATATGATCATTCTTTTTGTGATATCGGTTGACTGATTTAATTCTATCCCTTTATGTATAAATTACAATTCCAACCTATAAAGTACTAGGATAAAAACCAAGGGTAAAATGCCGAAATCCCCTTCCAATCACTCTAAAAGGAATCCTTGGCCCCTCTTGCTTTAAAATGATACTTTTAGCCCGTTGAATATTAAAATTATTGGTCAACAGTTAAAACAATGAGACCCAATATCAAATCAAAATTTTAAGACATAAATACCATCTTTTTTTAAAAAAAAAATGGTCTTTTATCTTCTTTCCCAAAAACCTTATAGTTTTGTTTATAATATGGTTATTGAACATGTTATGGATTCGTAGCCTTTTATGGTACAATGCATCTTTTACTGAAGTATGTTTTCATGGCCAAGAGCCCAGTTGAGCACCAAGGTGCAAGCTCAAGTTTAAAAGGTGATTTTTACACTATGTGATAACTCTATGATACAGAGTTATTTGAACTTAATTTTGATAATAATTTGGCTAGGTTTTCGTAGTAATGCATAGAAATTAGTATATTTTATTTAATTATTTTAAATGAGTTATTTTAGGTAAGTCAATCTAATTTTGGTTAATTTTATATTTAATTTGGTGTTAATGTGGCTAAGATAGGTTGTTATTGATTTATTTGTACTTTTGTAGGTGTTTGAAAGAATAATTTTAATGGAAGAAGGAATGCAATTTTGAGGTGCAGACTTCCAATGCATATGTTTCGGTATTTTGACCATAACTTTCTCCACAAAGCTTCAAATGAAGCAATTCTTGGACCATTGGAAAGATAAGAAAACGATATACAACTTTTATGTTTACTAATTCTCCCAGTTCGGCTTGTAGGATGATCAAAAAGTCTGTCAAAGTTGACATACTGCAGTAGTCTTAAAGCAATTGCGATTTCTGATAATTAATTTGGCAAAACTGAGACTTATATAGTTTGATGAGGAAATCCCAACTGAAATTGACTTCTTTTTTTACCCAACTTGGCCTAACTTCAAAGCTTATGAAAACAACTTTTTGGAGAACTTAAAAAGAAAAGAAAAGAGAAACACTAGATTGACATTTGAGAGTCAAGCAACAGAGTCATTGAAGCTAAGAAGAATTTGCAGAATTCAGGGAGATTTGAAGATCAAGAATACAATTCTTGAGTTTTTTCATATTTTCTTTTATTCTCTTATTTTCTTGGTTTGGTTTTAATGTTTATATTTTATTCAATGATGATGTGTGACTTGATGGGGAACTATATTTTTAATCTAAGATTATGATTGAACTCAATATATAGTATGAATTATTTATCTCTCTTTTACTTATGTTTGATAGATTTAAGTTGTTTATTTTATTCTGTTCTTAATGCTTCTAATTGTCTGATCACCAATTAGATTGAATTGGAAACCTAGGTTAAACCTTGACAAAGGAGATTTAAGTAGATCTTGAATAAAATAGCGTATGATCGAATACACTTAGTTGATTAGGTGGTTTGATTTGCATATGGGGTAGACATACACTTATAAGCCATACGTAGTCAGGATTAGAGCACAAACTTAATGAATCTTTCTTCAATTTAATTTGCATAGACATGTAGTAAATTAAGTGGGAGAGGTATTTTTATAAGAAACTCGACAAAGACTTGTAAATAATTTAGGACTCTAGGTTAGTAATTTAATCCATTAACCTGAGTTAAGAGAGAGAGAGACAATAATCAGATGAAGTATAGAGGGATATTATAATCTTAGGCCTGGTAGTTAAGTGAGATTTATTTAATATTTAATTTTAGTTTTAGTTTATTAGTTATAAATTTTTTTATTTTAATTGTTTGGATAAAATTAAGGTGTTATAATTTTAGTAGTTAATAGTAGGAATTAAACAATTCTCCATGGGAACGATACTCTACTTCATTACTATATTACTTGTTAACGATACGTGCACTTGCGTGAGTAGAAAATTCAACAACAAGTTTTTGGAGCCGTTGCCAGGAAATTGATTTTAATTCTTTCTTGTTAATACTAATACCAAGCATTCCTAATCTTACTTCAAACTTTTCTTTTTATTTTCATATACTTTTGATTGAGGTGATGAACTATCTGTGGCCATCTGAAGAATTTGTGCCTAGGAGGGTTGCTAGTGATTATGCATTGGATGCAATTAGTGTTTTAGCCACCCAAGTAGATGCTTTGTCTCAGAAAATTAACACTTGGGGTGATAATGCTTTTAAAAATTCTTTTGTTACATGCGAGTTTTATGGAGATAGGCATTCAAGTGATTGTTGTCCAGCCTATTATGAATCAATGTAATTTGATGGAAGCTTCGATGGGCAACAAAATAAGTCATACTCTAACAATTACAATTCAAGATGGAATCACGAAAAATTTTCATGGAGTAATGATCATGGTCCTACAAATTCATCACAGCCTATTTTCCTTAATGGTTTTCAGTCACAACTTAGAGCTCTTATGCTAGAGAAAAAACCTTCAATGGAGAATATGTTCATACAATTCATGACAAAGACTGATGCTTTCATGACAAAGACAGATGCCTTCATGACAAGGATTGATGCCATCATTCAAAGTCAAGCAGAATCAATCCGAAATCTTGAGATACAAATGGGTCAACTAGCTAATGCCATCAATAATAGACTTCAAGATGATGGAGATAAAGTAGATCAAGGAAGTACTTCCAGCAATCAAGTTCAAGATGAAGAAATTAAGCAAGAAGAGGAAATATCTACATCACAACAAGTCAAGCCATATGTGCCTTCCATACTTTTTATGGATACAGTTGATAATTTATTTAAGGAGGTTATAGCAATAACGCATTATTCAAAAAGAACTCAATTTGACAAGTCGGGTAAAAATCAGCCTATTCCACCCTCTTGGGTTGAGCAAGCACCAAATCTTGAGTTAAAAGCACTACAACCTCATCTTAGGAGGAGGCTACTTTCATACCTCAAGCTTTTTCCATGCAAACTCAAATCTTAACCAAAGTTAAGCTAGTGACTATAAAAAAGCGCTTCTTGAGAGGCAACCCAAGCACTTTAAGTTACTTTCTTTTATTTTTTATCTTTATTTATTTAATTATTAAATTATTAACACTTTTTTTATTTTGTGCAGGTTCATAAAAAAAATTTAAAAAATAAATAAATTTTAAAATAAAGTGGCAAGCCGCAACTCGCACTATGGGAAGCCATGGCTTAGCGAGCTTCCAACAATGTGAGCTGTGGCTCACTAGGCTTGGAGCCGCCGCTCACTCTTGAAAAAAAGAAAAAGGCCTTTTATAGGGTAGGCCGTCCCCCCCCCCCCCCCCCCCCCCCCACCAACCCCTTGAAGTGGGCTACCAATTGGTAGCCCATTACCCACCACCCTCAATTGGGTAGCCCAATTCCCTCCACATTTGTACTAGCCCACTACCCACTACCCTTAATTGGGCTGCCCAATGTAACCCAACCCAAACCCTTTTTTTTTATTTGGACTAACCATTTACCCACTTACCCACTAACCCATTTACCCATTTACCCATTACCCAACAAAAATGTTTTTCCTATTTATTTTTCTTTTCAAATATTTTTATTTTATTTCTCTACATTAGTTAATTAATTATTTTTTTTGTAGTAAAAAAATTTTCTCCAAGTGGCAATGAGGAAAGTAACAATAAGGAGGAGGATTAGAGCTTCTAGAAAATTCATCTAATCATCAGGGGAGTATTCTTTACTTTTCTTTTATTTTTTCTAACATTAAGGACAATGTTTAGTTTAAGTTTGGGGGGGTGAATTTATTTTTCTGATGGTGAATATTTTGTGGAAAGTTTTAGATTTAATTTTATGTGCATGTTTATCTAGATTTATAAATAATTTAGGATTTGTTGGTAAAAGAATTTAATTTTTGTTGAATTTTAGGAATCTAGAGTAAAGTTGTGCTAATTTTTTCAATGTTTTTTTTATCCAATGATGATAACTAGTGGTCTTAAATTCTTAACTTTTAAAAAAATAAGGTTTTTGTTTGGATTCATGCTAAATTTTTTGTTAAGTATCATTGTTAGGATGTGATTTCCACAATTTTGAGCACTATATCTTTTACTTTGAATTATTATGAATATTTAGAGAAGGTTTATATTGATGAGAATTTTAGATTATGTCATGAATTCTAGAATTTATTTGATTTTCTCTCGAAGCGAAATCCTAGGCAATACTTAGTTAGGGAGATGATCTAGGCCATCTTTGGACAGTTTGAGCCTAAAAAGCCAACCTTATTAAATTTTTATCCCTAGTATACCCCTTTTGAGCCTAATTTCCCTTTTCTTTGTTTAACTACATAATAATTGAGCTTAGCCTTAAAATTAAATTTCCAATTTTGCAACCCTCACTCCTAAGCATGTATATTGTTTTAGGAAATATAAATTGAGCTAAATGTTGAAAAGGTGGAAAAGTGGAAAGGTGACGTTGATGTTAAAAAAAAAAAGAAGGAAAAAGGTTCAAAATATGAAAAATAACCCCACTACCTACAATACAAAGAAAATAAGTTTGGGGGTGTGAAATTGTGAACAAAAAAAGTGTTGGATGAAAGAAAAGTTCAAATGTGGAAGAAAATGTGTACTAGGAGAAGGAAAATAAGAGCTCTATATATAGGTCCTAGAATAATTATGTGCTTAGGGTGATGTCACAGCCCAAATCTCGAGCCATGACTGGAGCATGGGTTGAATGGGCATAGCCCACTAGGCCCAAGCAAGCCTCTGTATGAGATCCTGTGCCTCATTCCATCCATCTTTAAAACCATGTGTTGTACTTCTCAACTAAAATATTTCAGTAACGTTTTATAGTGACCCAATACTTACAATTTTATTATGTCAAAATAATGTCACCCGTCTGCCAACTCCTAGTGGCATCAATAATCAAATATACATATTTGACTTATAACATGGATACTAGAGGATTTCAGTACATATGCGTGTTCACAGGTAACAGATCCTTGACCGTCAACGGAGTGACCGTGGGTGAAGGTACAGCTACTGAGATGCCATAGTACCTACCAAGAGGATGAGCATACGTGGACACTCAATCTAGGTCCCAACTATCTTCGAATCTGAAAACATGAAGTTTAAAAATGTGAGAATAAAACTCAGTGAGTGAATATAAGAAGGGAACAAGCAATCGATAAAGAGAACTTGGAAATCATGATGCACTTGTTTCAAAAACAATGCAATTGATTTAATTTCTTACTAAAAACCCCTCATTTCAAACTTTGGTTAATAACCTCATAGTGTTACAAAAACCCATGATCAATCCATGAAGTTAAATGGGTGAAAAATAGGTCAAAATTAAGCAAGGTAGCAAGCATGGCAGCAAGTTTCTCGCTACAGCGAGAAACAGTCTTAGTTTGCATATATTTTGGTTTTTTTAGCATATCTCCCACTAAAAAAGTCCAATTGACCTGATTTTTAGACCATCAGAAAGTTAAGAAGCTAGAATACAACTTTGATGTTTACCAATTTGCCCAGTTCTGAGTGGAAGGTGGTCAAAATCATTGTGAAAGTGGAAAAACTATACCAGAATTTTGGGTCTACCTAAGAGTTTCTCGCTGCACCGAGAATCCATTTTCGTTGTAGCGAGAATTCTTTTTTGCTGTAGCGAGAAATAGGGCTGGTTTGTGCTCCCACCACTCGTGAGTTTCTCACTGCAATGAGAATGCATTCTCACTGCAGCGAGATTCAGGGCAGATGACAATTAAGGGGTTTTCACATAACACAAAATCCATCCCTACCATATTGCACATCAAAGTGAACACATTGACAATAATCAAGTTATCAACATTCAAAACAATCACATATTATAATCATAAACTTGCTATCACATATACATATATAAACATATATCAACAAGTACACCACCCCACTTCATTCCTCATCATGTGCACTCCTTACTCGCACATTTCAACATCATCAGCTCATGTGCACTCCCTACTCGCACATAGCTGGGTCATCATCGGCTCATGTGCACTCCCTACTCGCACTTAACTAGGTCATCATCGGCTTATGTACACTCCCTACTCGCCCATAGTCGGGTCATCATCATCACATAATTATTATTTATCAAGGCACAACATATACTTATATATGTGTATATCAACAAAAATAGAGGGACACATGAATTCATCTTCTTCTTTTTTTCACATTTCACCACATCAAAATAATTTATCAAGGGCTTGTTCCCAAGGCACCTATTTTTTTTTAAAAGAAAAGTTGGATAAAATCATTCAAATGTTTTGTGCAAATACATTCACATTCCCAAAACAATTTTGAAATGCAAGTTCATTCACCGATCTTTTTGATTTTTTTGCTTGACTCTAGACTTAACTAATGCTCCAAATGGACATGTGAGGCCTTATTAGAACCTTGGTGAATTTGTAGTTGAATTCTTTCTCAAGAATACTCAAGCTATCATAGAAAATCTCTATTTTTCTCTCTCTAAACTTCCAACTAGTGAGAGAAAGTATTGAGGAAAGACTTTTGAGGGTCCTTGAGGTGTGGAAGTGAAGGAGCATGAAAAACCCTATGGAAAAGTGCTCACAAGCATGAGAATTGGGATTAACTTGAAAAAGATATGGAAGTTTCAAGGTTCCCTCCCATGGAGGATGAAGAAAAACGTGAATTGGAGAGAAGAGATAGGGAAAAAGAAGAAGTTGCTGGAAGTTGCTGAAGCTTTAGATATTTATATCTAAAGTTTATCCAATTCTCATGTAATTTACCAAAATACCCTCCATAAGGTTACTTTGTCTTCTTCTTTCCTTTGGTTCAATTTTTTACTCTTGAGACACTGAGACAAAGTCCATAATGGTGTAGAAGCACTCGAGTTCACAAAAACTTAAAAATTTTGACTAAAGGTGCAAAATAACCATTTTGTCCCTACTACAGAAGTCATCACTATATCTATTTTCTTTGTTATTTTATCCTTATTTTCATAATTCATTTATGCCTTAGGCCTACTTAGGTGTAAATAACATCAGAAAACTAACTCGTAGGAGCTCACCAAGAGAAATGACGAAATTACCCCTAGTCATTGTTATCGTGTCTACTTCTAGTTACGTGTCTATGAAGGTTGAAGTTTCACAGGCTCACTTCTAAATTACCCTTTTAACTCAGTAATCAACCTTAAATGAGCATTTGATGAGCTTTATTAGCCACCATGTCAAAGTACGGGGTACTACAGGTGATTTGAGCCACATTAATATCCTTTATCATACCTTGACCCTAGCCATACATTACAAGCTTTATAAAGTCCTATTGATCCCTAGCTTTGTATTGGTCTACATTAGTGGAGAGAGAGATGAAAAGTAAACCTATGGAAATCTAGTACTAATTTGAAATTTGTATTGACATAAACTCATCCGGATGTCATGATATTCTTGGTAAAAGATTTCACACACACACGGAAATCCATTCGAGAATGTGCTTGCATTAAAATTGAAACATGAATATGAATGAGACTTTTATTTTTCCTGAGGTTAATGATTGATAGACATACTTTTGAGGAAATTATAAAGAATCATTGAGTTGGTGCACTTTATCTCTAGCAGTAGTAATAGTAATAGTAGTAGTAGTAGTAGGAGTAATTATATTTATTTTAGTTTTCTTGAACTGAATTTGATTTTCGTAACTTAGGTTCTTTTCTATGTTTTGCTCGAGGACTAGGTAGATCTTAAGTTTGGGGGTGTGATAACTCTATGATATAGAGTTATTTGAGCTTAATTTGATAATAATTTGGCTAGGATTTTGTAGTAATGCATAGAAATTAGTAGGTTTTATTTAATTATTTTAGGTGAATCAATCTAATTTTGGTTAATTTTATGTTTTATTTGGTGTTAATGTGGATAAGATAAGCAAAGATTGGCTTGATTGGAGAAAAATTGGTGATATACAAGCCAATAAACCCATGGGTACATGATGGACTCAAAGTGGAAGAGGAAAGCGGTAAGCTTAACACTATGTTTTAAAGCCTACGGTTAGTTGAATATTGTGAGAAAGTATGGTTGTTGAAAGGATCTATTTGTATAAGCTAGTTGAAAATTGTTAAGTTTGTATGGCATGTTGTTTGAAAGAAATGAAAAAGGAACAAGGTGGATAGAGGATTGAGAAACAAAGTATTAAAAATTAAATAGATAAGGATGCATGTAACCTTGGAAATAATTGAGTGAAATTGAGAATGATTATTGCTGCCATATATGTGGTTTATGTTGAGAAAATATATGATGAATTTGAATAAAAATCATTGGAAAGGTTGAAATGGGCACTTGATGTTCTAAATAAACTACCGGTAATTATAATTTAAAGAATTTCACAAGTAAAGCATAAAGGCAACTTTGGTAAAAATGTGTCAAGATATAAGTTAGTTGAATAAGGATTCATGATTGAATGAAAAAGAAAAGTAAAAATGATGTATACTAAAGATATTGAATTTGGATTGTTGCTAGGAAGCGCAAAAGTAAAGGTAATGTACCGTGGTGGCGTGCCAGAGGAAATAACGAGCTACCGACAAGTAAAAATAACGAGATACGCATCCAAATCAATAGCAATGAAGTGTCCCGCTATTGTAAGGTGAGTAGAGGGTGCTTATTTTAAAAATTTCCATGGCTATATAATGTTATACGTTTTATAAACGTTGCCAAATTTCATTAAATGCAATTATGGAAAGCATGAGCTGTTAGCCTCAATAGGTGATTTCTAAATGGATTTATAATGATTTATACACTGTTATTGTGGAAAGCATGGGCTAGTAGGACTCGTAGTAAATTATGGATGCAAGTTGTTTTGAAATTTTTTTTGGATATATCTATAGATGAGCTACATACATAAAGTGTTTTAGAAACCGAGAAACAAGCCCTTTTATACTGTTTTGCATTCAAA
This sequence comes from Theobroma cacao, assembly GCF_053813885.1. NCBI lineage: Eukaryota > Viridiplantae > Streptophyta > Magnoliopsida > Malvales > Malvaceae > Theobroma > Theobroma cacao. The sequence continues at coordinate 38,279,470 of NC_142640.1, forward strand.
ATCTATGCCTTGTATTTTTCTGTGATATGCATAGTTTAAATGAAATAGTTAAATGATTTAAAATGCAAGATTTGAGCACTAGTTTTAGTCCGATTTTTGTATAAGAGAATACACCATGCCTTTTTATGTGAAAAGTAATTTAAAGGGTTATGGAACCTTGGTTTCAAATGGTTTTAAGTGAAAGACTTGGAAACCTCAATGTAATTTTTGAAAATGGTTTTGACAAACCAAGTGCGTCGAGAGTAGGCCGACTGTCACCTCGGTTAATTGTGACCTTCATGCACAAGTGAGCTCTAGCTAGAGAACCTTTGGATCGCCAACAGGCGATTAGGCATAGCGGGGGCCACGACCTATGATATGTATACTTGGCTAGGCCATAAGTGACCCCGATTGAGTAAGACTCCCAGATGTACGCGGTAGCGACCGCTTGATTCTTCGATGTCAGCCAACATCGTGGAAACTGTCACAACCCGAAACTCCCATCGAGCCCGTGACAACTGCCGTGACGTCCCGATAGGCACTCATTACCCCGAATGCCGATCGAAACCTCGCAAGGCTTAGCATCAGCTTCTGCATCTCCCCAATGAGCGATAGTTATTAAATCTCACATTTCAAAAAAAAATCATAAGTCATTTCCAAATCAAAACAATAAAATATTACTTTCTGGCTCACAAGGGCATTTTCGTCATTTTTCTTCGAAAATACCAAAACTCGCCAAAAACATGGTGTAAAAGCTAAATATATTCATACATATTTTAAATTAAATAACTGAAGAATAAATTACTTTTACAGTGACACGTGGGCCCCCAACTGACTAAGAAGATGTAGGGCTACGAACCCTTACTTTCTAAGATGCAACTCCGAGATTAATTCTCGTCTTAATCAACTATCAACAAATTGTCCTGAGCCTGAAAAATGTATAGGAAGAAGGGGTGAGATTATAAAATCCCAGTGAGTAGATAGATATCATCAAAATAATCTAAAGCTGAGTAATAGGAGACAATTAAAATAATTCATCCCAACCCATATAAATAATTGGATTTCATCCAATTACTCAACATGGCTTATGCACTTTTCAAAAACTTGGCCATTGCCAAAAATCCATTCTCGGGGATACCCCGCGGAGGTATTTTACCGAGATCGCCAAGGCTGTTTATTGTCACACACACAAACACATTTCACCTATGACAACACAGCCGTTCCTTGGCGTTGGCTGAGTCCCAATTTCACGTGGTGGCCAACTTGAAGTGTACTCAAATCCTACCTCGGGAGTTATCCTATGCGCCTCTCCAATCGAGGTAAGCTCAATAATTAGGAACCATGCCCCTCTAATTAGGTTGGCCCACGGAACCCCCGTCACTGCAGTGCCCACTTTATAATCCACCAACCAATAAAATCACAATAGTATGACATGGCTCACTTAACACATTCAAGGCAAATCAAAGCAGTTCACATATTCTTTAAATCATAAAAATAACCAGTCATACCCACATTTATCATAAGCCATTTAATGAAAATCATGGATAAACCACACAACCATAGTATAGGTCTGCAATTACTCTATTTTTGAAATCATTATTAAATTTTCAAAAATTTTATAAAATCTCATTTTCCCATAAAACACAATAATTTTCTAATTAAACCATTTTTCCATAAAATCACACAATTAAATAAATCTACTCTAGATAATTAAGACGATAGTAAGTTTACTCACTGTTCTAGTAGTCGATATACTCCTATTTTCAGTCCGCGGGTACAGTCCTTTACCCGTATCTAATGGCTCACCACCTAGCCATAATCCATAGCACATATTTCAATTAAATTGTGTCTAACAGTCATAAGCTATTTCAGGCTCGATATATATGCATGATATGAAATGACAAATGCACAGGTAGCCATCTAGACCCGGTATTGTCCTAAGTCGATTTTTCATCCAATAAATTGGCCAATGCATCCAATTTCACTCCAACTTTCTCCATTTCTTTTCCAATCCCTCAATTCACCAAGCACAACTAATTAACACACAATTAGGCAAATTTATCTTCACTTTTCTTCTTGGAACTTTTGGCCATTGAAGGTTCATGGGGAAAATGGATTCTTTTCTTGTTGTTTTATTTCTAAACATGTTTAACCAACTCTAAACACCAACATAACTCAAAATCAAACAATTCCAACATCTTTCTCTCTCTATACCCATTTTGACCAGCCATAATTTCATCATGAAAACATGTAATTTAACCATAGAAATTAAGGAAAAATGCATGGGTAAGGTAAATCACTAGCAAAATCAAAGAAATTTTACCTTTGCTTAATCAAATCCTTGAATTCCAACACTTTCTCTTTGATTTGTCCCACCTAGGGTTTGTTTTTCCTTGGTTTCTGTTCTCTTTTGGTTTGGCTGATCACTATGGGAGAAATAGGCTGATTTTTTTGCCCTTTTATAAAGAAATAATAAAATAATAAAAACATGACACATGGCATTTCCTTATTGGCTCAAATTTTAAATATTTGACTTTTAATTCTTTAATTCTCCACCACACATTTCTCATGTTTATCCATTTCCATGATGAATAAAATTCCTTGGTCTTGACAAGTGTCGAGGGTGAAAATTTACCGATTTACCCCGGGGTGGCAAAATTACCATTTCACCCTTATACTCCAAATTATACCAAAATTAAAATTTTTTACTTCTAAACTTCAAATCATACTCCAATATTTAAATCATACTCCAATAAGTCAAATGGACCAAAAAAATCTTTTCTAAAAATTCCCATTTTGTCTCCAAGTGGCAAATGACCATTTTACCCCTAGATAGTGAAAATTTCGGTCTGACTCCAAATTGATCCTCGAACTCCGAATTACCATTTTGAGTCATCCCTGAGCTGTGAAACTCTTAATTTCACCTTAAAATTCCTATTTGAACTAGTTCAAGGCTTAATTGACTTAATGATACCATTAGGGGCAATATCGTTTTTTAACGATTTCTCAAACTTCCTAAATATGTAACCATTCTATTGAGCATGTAAATGACGTCGTAATTATTTTATAGAACATGGTTTGATAGAAACTGCCATGGCTATGGGAATATGGTGGAGTAAGACTCTCAGATTATTATTACATGGAAGTGGGTCCACGTGTTGATATTATACTTTCCTACTCGAGAGCCTTGTGAGTTTTCAACGCGTGCTCTCTTGCATGGTGGAGAGTTAAGATTTTCTCTACAGCTCCTATTGTTTAAATAAAAGCTTTCAGTGCTTACTTGATAAACATGAGCTAATTTAGGTGGCGGTACACTTGATTTCTTTACATGCAGCACATTCTGGGAGCGTGCTTAGCTTTATACTGTATTTCATATTTTGATGGCAATAACGTTTCTAGTGATTGAAACTTTTTCTGTTACACTTATTTTCGACATTGTTCGCAAAAGAAAGCATTGTATTATGATTTTACGATATTATTTTTACAAGGCACAAATATCCTCTTTATGGTTTTGTTTATAAGATTTGCATTTTATATTCTGGTTTTATCATTCAAATGATCTGCTTATTGCTTGTTTCCCATCTTCTCCCTACTCACGAAGCCGATGATCATTGAGTCTATGAGACTCACCCCCTTATTTCCCTTTTGCAGATAGTGATTGGCCTAGCATGAAGTCATCGGCACTTATGGTCCATTGCGAATAGGTAAAAGCATCTCATAGCAATTCATTCCAACTCACTCCGCTGTTAGAGATTGAGTCGTAGAACTTTGGTTATTTAATTGTAAATGGATAGTGGCCTTGGTATAAGTATTAAACTGGAGACTTTAGACCTCATTGTACATACTTATGATTATATGTTTTAAAGATTGAATTGATTATTATAATTATGATTCAAGTTATGCTACGAAAGTATATGGTTTAAGCACTAATATGGATTGGTGCACGAGTATAGTGAATTATCGAGAATCTCTAATAAGGCTTGCTTGGGTCTGGTAAGCTATGCCTATTAAGGGCATGCGCGGGTCATGGCCCAGGATTTGGGTTGTGACAGACTTTGTATCAGAGCTTAGGTTTAGTCGAGTCCTAGGAACTCTTGTATCAGTCAGCGGAGTTGTCGGAGTTAATGTAGAGTCTTGTTTGTGATTTGTGACTACAACACAAGTCATAAACAGAAGGATATATAAACTCATATTCCTAGTAACCTACCTTTTACTAACGACATATAAAGGTTATAAGTATCGTTGTCATCCAAGTTTGAGATGCCACCCGAGACACGAGCTGTTGTTGGAAAGATTTAAGCAAATGCTCCTAATGAAAGGTTAATGTAATGATATATCCCTCCGATTAAAGATAAAGGAAAGTGGAGTTCGACTAATAAGTCCGTAGTAACTTATTTATTTGATGGAGTTATAATTTGAGCCCATGATTGTCAATGAAAAAAAAATTGGATGACATTGGAGCATTATTGAGGTCAATATAAAGGAGCTCGTGTGATAATGGTAATAAGGGGCGTACTTTGACTGGAATGAATAATGATTGTTATGATTTATTTGAGGTTTATAAATCTAAGCATTGAGGGAGGTGTAAATCAATACTTATGTGCATGGACGTAAGCGTACTATGTTAATTGAGATTGCTATGCCCATATATAAATGGTGTTGGGCTTCCAAAATATTTTATACGCAAATATGTGATGAATCTATCTATAGCAGCTTAGAGAGAGCTAGTTTTGATTTCAATTAAATGACTATGGGATCCCAAGGTTTGATTTGAACTATTATGGTTTACAGTTATAAGTGCATGAATTAGCTCAAGGGTGAAAAATCAGTAACTATTATAATTGATGTGTGGTCAAGAAGTAAAATGCTAGTAAATAAATCTGCTCTAAGGATGAACTTAAATTTTGCCATGATAGACACGAAGCCAATGAATGAAAGGGCTAGTTGTGGATTTGACAGCTTAAAGTCAAGTGACTTAGAAATGTTGATTCTAGACTAAATGCCATATGGAATTCTATAATTGAGTCGGATATACAAATTGCTTTAAAGATCAATTTAAAATTCTATTTGGTTCAAAGTGCGACCTATGATAAAAATGATCAGTTTTGAATGTGATCTCCCCAGAGGTAAGGGATTTGGAAAATACCGATTTTTTGACATGCTCTAAAAGGGAGTTCTGCATCTTAAGTTTAAGATAACTTTGATCTTATGACCGCAAGGACAAGATGCGATAATTGAGTAAATTGTCCATCTTATAAATGCAGATGGTTAAGGATCGATGAGTAAAATGAAGATCTTAACATTAAGCGATGTACAATTTGATATTTATGTATTAAGAGTTATTTTTAGACAATTGCTTAAGCAAATTTGCACTAAATGCTATGGTAAAGGAATATGATGTTGGCTCCATTAGTTTTTGATGATAATAAAACATTCCCATTCATTTGTGTCTAATATTTCTACTTGAGTTTTCAAGACAAGAATTGTATGCCAATGGTAAATAAATAATTCCATGGGACATATAAAAAATATATATGAATAAGAAGCCACAACTGATCAACAATACAAAAGTTCCTTAATTGAATAATGAAGGGTTAGTAGGCTAAAATTCAAATAAGAAGTTGGCAGGTTCAAGAATATTAAGAAACAGAAAAGACTTAGTCGACCAAGGATCAGGTTAGTCAACTAAGAAGCTACCACCAGAAATCTGGACTTCAAGACAGAACCAACTTAATCGACCAAGAAATAAGTTAGTCGACTAAGTGCTCACTATCAGAAACTGGAAACAGAAAATAGAGACAACTTAGTTGACTAAGACATAAGTTAGTCGACTAAGAGCATTTTGCAAGAAAATTTAAATTGTGCACTAGAAAACAGATTAACGATCAGAACTGCAATAAAACTATTTCCAACAGTCAGAAACTGTCTAACTCACTTTAGAACTGATTTTCCAAGTATAAAAGGGACTACCAACAGCTAAAAAAAAGAAAAGCTTCCAAAAACACAAGAGATCTCAAAAACTAGAAAATATTCTCTTCTCATTTACTGCACTCAACTCATATATTTGTAATTGTGATCTGCACTTTACTTTGTACCACTTAGATCAATCGTGTGATCATAGGTACACTCTTATCACTTATCTTCTTGTATTCTTAGAGTGAGCAAGTCACTATAAGGGATTGATTCAAAAATGATTGCTTGATTGAGAATAGGTTCTAACTTAGCCTTCAAAAGTTAGGTGTTGGGTTTTAGTTGATCCCGGCAAAAACTATTGTGAAAGGTTTTGGCTAATACTAGTAAAAGCCATTGCAAAAGCTTGGTGAAAGCTTGTGAATTTCACCATTTTTAGTGGATTAATTGGAAAATCCTCGATTGAACAATCAAGGTAGTGCATGTAGGTCTTGGACCGAACCACTCTAAATTCTGCTATGTTGTCTACTCTGTTTTTGCTCTTATTTTCATTCCTTATTTTCACTTGCATTTGTTCCCACTTAGAGCAAATTTTTGAAAGAGCCAAAAGTGTTATTCACCCTTCTCTAACACATTTATTTGGGACCAACTAGTGGTATCAGAGCCAAACCCTTGTTCTTAAGGTCTAACACCCTTGGGAAGATCCAAATGGCTCTACAAAAATCAGTAGTTGCTGAAGGACAATCAACAAACAGACCACCTTTGTTTGATGGCTTTAACTATCCTTATTGAAGTACAGGATGTCAATATATATTAGAGCAATTGATTATGAGATGTGGGACGTCATAACTGATGGACCATTCATTCCCTCAACTTTAAATGTGGTGACCAACGAGATGATCTCTAAGCCAAGGTTGAATGGACCGAGGCTGAAACCAAAAAGGTCCAAACCAATTTTAAGGCAATCAATACATTGCATTGTGCTCTAACTCGTACCGAATTCAATAAAGTATCAAGCCGTACCACAGCAAAATAAGTGTGAAATAAACTTAAAATTATTCATAAAGGGACTTCTCAAGTCAAGGAGTCCAAGATAGCTCTCTTGACTCACAATTATGAAATGTTTAAGATGGAGCCTGGTGAAGATATCACCAGCATGTTAGATAGATTCACGAACATCACAAACAAACTTAGTCAGCTAGGCAAACCAATCCCAGAGCATGAAATTGTTAAGAAACTTCTTAGAAGCCTACCCAAAAATTGGAAGCCTAGGGTGACAGCCATCCGAGAAGCCAAGGACTTAAATGTTATAACTTTGGATGAAATTTGTGGTTCTTTCCTTACTCATAAGCTAGAACTCAAAGAAGAGGACGAATAAGATAGGAGGGAAGCTAAAGAAAAGAAGAAGTGCATCACCCTCAAAGCTAGTATTCTTAAAGAAGAATTAGACAAGTTATCCTGTGATGATGATGAAGAACTAGCACTGGTTATTAAGAGATTCAGAAAATTGATGGGCAAAAGAAATCGGAGACTAGCTAGAAAAGGGTTTTAAAAAGACCAAAGTTTTTCATGAAAAATCAAAAACAAAAATGACTCCAACAAAAAGGAAGAGCTTACATATTTCGAATGCAAGAAGCCTGGACATTTCAAGTCAAAATGCCCTTTGCTGAAAGAAGAAACTGCAAAGAGAAACAAGAAATCAAAGAAGGCAATGGTGGCAGCTACTTAGTCAGACAGTGATAATTCAAGTTTTGAAGCTGAGGAAGAAAAAGCTGAAGAAAGAGCAAACCTGTGTTTGATGGCATGGGATGATGAATATGAAGTATCCTCATCTCCTTGCAATAATTCTGTTGATGAACTTCAAGAAGAATATGAATGTTTATATGATGAATTTGAAAAACTTGTTTTCAAATACAAGACTTTAAAGAAAATATCTACAAATTAAACTTGACTTGGACTTTGTTTTTGAACAAAGAAATTTTTTGCAAATTGAATTGGAACATTCAAAAACAGATTTTGAAACTCTAAAATTGGAATTGGAAAGAAAAACAGAAACTTTGCAAAAGGTAAGTGAAGAAAATGCTACACTCATAAGTTTGAAAAATGAAACTCTAAAAGAAATGCATACCATAAGAAAAATTCTGCTAATGCATCATCTAGGTGTTAAATTTGTGATAAAATTGGTCATTTATCCTATGATTGCAATATAAAAAGAAATGTACAAAATATAAGAAAAATATGGGTTCCAAAAGGATCCTATGTTGCTGCTAACAATCAAAGACCCATCAAGGTATGGGTACCTATAAAGAAAAACTGAATATAGGTTCCAAAAGGATCCTATGTTGCTGCTAACTCACTTCAGAGCTGATTTTTCAAGTATAAAATGGACTTCCAATGGCTAAAAAAAAAGGCTTCCAAGAACACAAGAGAGCTCAAAAACCAAAAAATATTTTCTGTTCATTTACTACACTCAACTCCTATCTTTGTAATTGTGATATGCACTTTACTTTGTACCACTTAGATCAACCGTATGATCATAGGTACACTCTTATCACTTATCTTCTTGTATTCTTAGAGTGAGCGAGTCACTCTAAGGGATTGATTCAAGTTAGGATTGCTTGATTGAGTATAGGTTCTAACTTAGCCTTGAAAAGTTAGGTGTTGGGTTTTAGTAGATCCTGGTAAAAACTATTATGAAAGGTTTGGCTAAGCTTGGTAAAAGCCATTGTAAAAGCTTGGTGAAAGCTTGTGAATTTCACCATTCTTAGTGGATTGATTGGAAAATCCTTGATTGAACAATCAAGGTAGTGGATGTAGGTCTTGGACCGAACCACTCTAAACTATACTGTGTTGTCTACTCTGTTTTTGCTCTTATTTTCATTCCTCATTTTCACTTGCATTTGTTCTCACTTTGAGCAAATTTTTGAAAGAGCCAAAAGTGCTATTCACCCTCTCTAGCACATTTATTTGGGACCAACATATGATTGTTAGTAGTGAAATATGCCTAAACAATGATTTTTGCATACCACAAAAAGGGTGAAATAGATATGTTGAAATTAATGTTCTGATGACTACGTATGATAGAAAGTTAGTTTTACAAATTGCAGTTTTAATGATCATGAAATATGTAAAGGTTATCATTATGTGGGCGTACACTTAGAGTTGTAATTTATGAGTTTGGAGAATTGTTTTGATAAAGTAAGTTTCCAAAGGCTGCAGAGCCGCAGTGCTAACGGCTTAGCGCCGTAGCGCTAGGAACATCTTATGTGTAAGGAGCGAGAACAAGATGTGGATGGCATGAAAATGAACTTGCAAGTTGAATTATGGTTGTTGAACTTGATGTTAAGCCTTGTCAATTGGAGTTTTAAGGTTTTGGAAAGTATTTATATGAATGAATTGAGAAGTTTCTAAATTACCATGTGAAGTATTAAGATAAACATTATGCAAATTAAAGTCAAATCCTAAGAAATAAGGGAGACAAGAGATTAAGACTTGTTAAAGGCTAAGGGAAGAGTGAATGAGAAGTAAGATAAATGATGGGAGAAGTGTGGATGTTGTTATGTCAAGCATAAAAAGCTTAAGGATAATATATGCAAATATACTAAATTAATTTTGTATGGTCCGAACTAAGGGCAAGGACACCTTGGGAGATTTGAAAATGATGTCCATTGGGACAAATGAGCTAAAATGCTATTAAGCATACATTAAATTGTTAAGGTTATGATTGGCTTTGAAGATAAGCCTTTGATTGTTTAAGTTCTCAATAGAATCCTATTAAAGGAAGTGTTTAAGTGTTTTGGAAATGTGTGGAAAAGTGTGAGAATGTACTGGTTTGACTTATTATAAGAGGTCAAATTTGGATGGCCATGAGTGGCTCATGAGCAACCAAGCAATGCATAGGTAAATGTGCAAGGGAGCTATGATTGGTAGATAAGGGTAGAACTTTAGCAATGAAATTGTGTTCACTGCTTTAGGCTTTGAACTGTAAGGTATGGACTTGTACCCACCTTATGAACACCCTGATGAGATAAATTCAAGCGATTATCACAATGAGAAAACATTAAAGCTCAAAGAGCAAATAGCTATATAGTCACGTTGGGGCTCGTGACTGATATGTCACATAAGTATAAAGATGAGTTGCAAATATGAGGATGTCTGAAATGTTGGTTTAAGGCAATAATTATCTTGCCATTAAATAGACCCAATGAGGTTTGACATTTGAAATAACTTTGAAGAATCTAAAGTTAAGTATGTTTGGATGTGACATATGACTAATAAGTTGGTTATAACTCGAGAATTATAAAGATCGGTTAAGTCATGAGGATGCATGTGAGAATATCGTTAATTATTGAAATGCATTATGGTATAAGTTGAAATTACTTAAAGAGCACTTGATCATGAAAATATTGGAAATTATTTTCACGAATATAGTACTATCGGTTACTGGATTTGAATCATCTGCAATGTTGAATATATATGAAATGGATAAAACATTTTGATCCTTATGTATTATGAAATACCTGAATGGGATCTGTATGGAAGTATGTAAAACAAAATAGAGATTGATTGATGATTTAGACCCATTGTTAATGGTGGGATAAATGCTTGACTGTTGAAAAGTTTGATAAAAGGTCAAGGTAGAGGAATTGTGAATGGTTATATAAACATGCATGATTGATAATTTAAGGTTGATCTGATTACGGTGCAACTAGAATTAATGACATATTTGAATTCTCTTTATAAGATGAAGAATAGTATTGATGTGATTTAAGAAGTGTAGTACACATAATTGTATGTACTATGGCATTGTCAAGTTTTCTATAAAGATTTGAAGTCAATATAATATATAAACCAAGATCCTATATTAAGAATGGCCAACAAAAGTGATGTAGTAGAATTTTAGAACTTTAACTGTTCGCCCTATGTTGATTTAAATTCGAGGATGAATTCTACTTAAGTGGGGGAGACTGTAATACTTCGTACTTTGATATGGTGGCTAATAAAGCTTATCAGATGTCAATTGAGGTTTATTAGAATGTTTAAAAATGATGAACGATGAAAGGAATAGTTTGGAATAAAATATCTCGCACGCGAGGAAATGACAATTGAATATAATATTTTTTATTGAGGATGAATTAGTGAGATAAAAAGTGATTCAGAAGTGAATTAGGGCATAATAAGACATTTTGGGTACCAAGGAGACAAGTAGAAAATTTTAGAATAAAATAATATTTTATTAATAAAATAATGTCAAAATATTAATATTTAATTCGATGTCAAAATTGATCATGAAGGAGGACCGTATGGTCAATCTAAGTGGGAGAGAAAAAGAACGAGAAAATTTTAGAGAAAAATGACGTTAATGGGGCCCACATGTCTTTATTAAATAAAGTTAGCGTGAGTAAGTAAATATTTAAATATTATGGTGATACCGCGTTGAAGTATAAGCTTGACATTTTATTGATAAAAGTGTTAAGGAAGAAAAATGGAAAGAAATTGGAATTAAAAGATTATGGGAGGATACAATTATAAATGGTGAAAACCTTGGAGCGCAAAATGGTAATTTTACCATTAGTTGGTCAGAGCTTCCAAAGGAAGCTTTGACTCTTCATCCTTATCCCATGGCTGGTTCTTATCTCTAACCAAAAGATATTTTCTCCTCCACCCCCATGCTCTCAATGCCATTTTCATGCTTCCGAGCTATTTTCACCTTACCACCATGCATTTGCAAAGAAAAATGGCTTTGTTTTGCAAGGAAAACCATACTTTTAGAAAGAAGGAAAGGAGAAAAGAAAGAAAGAAAGGAGAAAGGAAAAGAGAGAGAGGATGAAAAAGCTTGGTTTTGGTGATTCAAGTAAAGAAAAGTAAGGATTCTTGTTTGTAGCTTGAGTAATCTTTAAAAATGAGTTAGTGACTAAGAATCTGATTTAATCTCACTCAATGATTGAACTCAATACATAGTCTGATTTATTTTTCTCTCTTTTACTTATGTTTGTTGCATTTAAATTGTTTATTCTATTTCGTTCCTAATGCTTCTAGTTGATTGGCCACCAATTAGATTGAATTGGAAATCTAAATTAAACCTTGATGAAAGAGATTTAGGTAGACCTTGAATAGAATAGCGTATGATCGAATGAACTTAGTTAATTAGGTGGTTTGATTTGCATATAGGGTAAACATACATCTATAAGCCATATATAGCTAGGATTAGAGCACGAACGTAATGAATCTTTCTTCAATTTAATTTGCATAGACAGAGACTTGTAAATAATTTAGGACTCTAGGTTAACAACTTAATCCATTAAACTAAGTTAAAAGAGAGAAACAATATTCAGATGAAATATTGAGGGATATCATAATTTTAGGTCTGGTAGTCACTCAAATTTAATAAAAAAAATTTTGCTAATAGATTTTTAATTAGTTTTACTTATTATTTTTTTTCTTTTTAATAATTAGGTTGTTTGAATAAGATTAAGGTTTGTTAATTTTATTAGTTAACATTAGGAATTAATTCAATTCTCTATCGGAACAAATTATACTTTCTACTATATTACTTGTTAACGATACATGTACTTGCGTGAGAAATCAACAATATTAGCCTACATTAGTGGAGAGAAGGATGGAAAGCAAACATATGAAACTCGTGGCTAATTTGAATTTTGCACAAGAATAAACTTGTCCGAATCGCATGATGTTCATTATAAGAAACAACACCCACACATGGGAATCCATTTGAGCATATGCTTTCAATTGAGTTGAAATGTAAACTTGAGCAATATTTATGCTTTGCTCTGAGTAAGGAAATAAGATAACTGATGAGGAAATTAAAATTGAACTTTGATTGGGTGCAACAAACTTGTAGTTAATTGGTTTCACCTTTCATGTTTCTTTCTTTTGTTTCTTAGTTGAGGAAAATCCATCCAAGTATGGTGATGGCTTCATTTGTACATGCTATAGTATTTCAAGGATAACATGAGCTAAGGAAGTTCAATTGATTTGATTCTTGACCCATTGGAAGGATAAAAGATAGTGCTACAACTTTAATGTTCACTGCTTCACCTAGTTTAGATCATATCAAGGTAAAAATTATGTTGGAAAAGGATGGATTGTTGCAGTTCTACACAAGGAAGCATAAGGAAATGAAGGTTGTAGCCTTGACTGCTCAAAGCTATGGCACCAAGATGCACTAGCACCCCGTAGTAAAACTTGAGAGCACAGTGCCATGACACTAGTGAAGTGAGGCCACGGTTGTCACGACCCAATTTTTCTGGCCATGACCAGGGCATGAGCTCAATGAGCATAGCTCACTAAGCCCAAGCAAGCCTATCCATTTACCTTTGCTTAACAAATTTATCATATCATGCATACACACACACCTTTTTCTGGGTGTGAACATAGCCAAAACACAATGGCATTATCGATAATAATATACGTGCACTATACCAGTCATGTATTTAGCAATTTACATTTCATACACATATTCACATTGTTAGATTGTATTCACAATACAAAAGGACTCATGACTTCCAGCGGAGACATTTACAATAAAAGGGATTACTATCGAATGCTAGACACATACCCAGGAGATGCACTACGGGGACTCCTCGATCTAGGGTCCAACAATCACCTGATCTGAAAACATGAATTTTTATAAAACGTGAGTACAATACTCAGTGAGTGAATATTAGAAGGGAGCAAGCAATCTCAACCAGGAAATTTGACAATCATGATGCATCAGTTGAAAATAAAGCCATTTTCATCTAACTACTATTCCAAACCCTTTTTCCCTTACCTAGAAATTTATTACGCATTCAAGGATTAAACATCCTTGAATTTACACCGATCCTTCTAGCAAAGTAGTAAAACTTACGGTTATTTACAAATCGTCACACAATAAGGGTTTCACAACCCGTACGATTCATATATGCATATGTATCACGTACAATTTCATTCACCAATTGTTCTATCAAGCAAGATAGCAAAATTAATGGTTTATCACAAACCATCACAAACAAGGGTTTCACATACCACACAATCAAACATATATACACAAAAATATGAGCAATTATATACACCGCCAAGTCTTCACTATTCTTGGTGGTACAAAGAAATAACTATCGGAGTACTCGGTAAGGGGTATCACTCAGTATCCTTCTTTGCACACCTCTGAATTTCTAGGAAATTGTGGGCGTTACGTATTGCCGTCCCCACAACCTTTATCATTAAACCAGCATTGCACTTCCCACTCCGCACATGCACTGTCGTAATTATCACATCCTTTGTCATTCAACTAGCATTGCACTTCCCACTCCGCACATGCACGGTCGTATTTATCACATCCTTTGTCATTCAACTGGCATTACACTTCCCACTCCACACATGCACGGTTGCATCAATTTCACCATAATTTATTAATGATGCATATCAGCATAATACAAGGGTACACAGATTCATTACACTTAATTTCACACAATTTCTCAATAATACATGTAGGCATCATATAGATATACACAGATGCATCACAATCATATTTAACATCACAGAAATATTTTCACTAAAGGCTTGTTCTCGAGATTCATTTTTCAATGGGAATTAGATATAATCGTTCACGCATTTCATTTCAACTTAATTAGAATTCCCAAATAAATTTTGAAATGCAAATTCACTCATAGGTGTTGAAATCCGGATTTCGGGTGCACTCGGACTAATAGTCCTCAAGCACAATTCCTTTGCCTTTTCCGGACGTATCACTACCTTGTCAAATAACAAAGTCGAGGAATTTACTATATTGTCCCTAAATTGATATAAACTAATTTAAATTACTAATGCTTGATATGTAAATGCAAAAATATGTTCGATTACTACTTAATCGCGGTATCGATTAAATTCGATCGATCACCCGATTAATTGGCGATTGTGTCCAAATCACCTTTAAATTAATCCATTTCTCCTCTAATACCTTAATTTACCACATACCATTTAAATAAAGCCAAATTCAGCATTAGAACCCTCACAGTTTCTTATAGAAAAATTCGGTCATTTGGTGCACTAGCACCGAAATTTTTTCTACATAACCGTTTCACCTTAATTCATCATTTTCCAAGCCATTTTCCTTGAAATAAAAACAATCCCCATTGATATTCAGCCCTCATGGTTCGACCAACAAGGAACCCTAGAGAAATTGAATATTTCTTTTGTGTTTTTGTTCATAACCATGCTTAACTATCCCTAAACACTAACATAGTCTAAAATCAAATTATTCCAATAACAATTCCTCTTCCATACCCATTTTTCAGAATTGAATTCATCATGATAACTCAATATTCAACCATGGAAATCAAGAGCAAAAGCATGGGTAAGCTAGGTATCAAGGAGAATTAAAGAAACTCTAACTTATCTAGCTTGTTTCCTTGATTTCTTCACTTTTTCTTTGAATTTCCACCTAGGTTTTCTTGTTTTTCCCTTTGTTCTTCCTTTGTTCTTGTTGCTGGTTGCCTAGGCAGAATATGGTGAGAGAATTAGAGATTTAATGGGCTGATTCCTATAGAAAATAATAAAATAATCAAGCATGCCACGTGTCACATGCTTATTGGACTAATTTTTTAACTTTTTGACTTTTTCTTCTTAATTTTTCACCACAAATATTCTGGTACTTATCCAATCCTACCACAATTAAAATCCCTTAGTCTTGACAAGTGTTGGGGTAAAAAATTTACCGATTTGCCCCCGGGGTAGAAAAATTACGATTTTTCCCCTATACTGCGAAATGTACTGGAATCACATTATTTCTACTTTTCAACCTCAAATAACACTAATAGTCATCAATATTAACCAAATGGGGCAAAATTCGTTTTATAAAAATTTTCGTTTAGTCCTCTAGTGGTAAAATTATCATTTTACCCTTGTGCTCCAAAAATACCGAGAATCACAATTTTTTACTGCTAAACATCATTTTATACTCCAATAATCATAATTATATCTCAAATAATTATTCTTGGTCAAATGTCATCAAATCTTGGCTAAAAATCTTCATTTTATCATCAAATGGTAAAATGACCGTTTTGTCCCGAATCGGTCAATTTTTTTGATGGACTCCAAACTGGACCTTGAACTTCAAATCACTATTCTAAGCCATTCTGTGGGTTTTAAAATTTTCAAATTCCTCTTAAAATTTCTATTTGAACTAGTTCAAGGCTCGATTTAACTTAGTTGTACCACTCGGTACAATACCGTCTTTTAATCGAGCTTGACAAGGTCTCACAACAGTGCTAGGTTAACAATGAACACCATACATTGGCCCAAGGCCACGATGCCATGGCACTAGATGTGTTTCCACATTCTACATGATTACAGGATTTTAAGAGACCTTTTAGAGGTTGTCAAAAGGGGATAGAAAGCAATAATTATAGAGAAAAAAAGCCAAAAACAAAGCAAAAAAGTAAGAGAATTCAATGGAAAATTTAGACCAACAAAGCTTCAAACTATTAGTTTCTCTCTCTACTTTCATGTTTTTCTTATTTTCTTTAACTTTGATTAATAGCTAATTTTCTTTGAATGATGTTTTTATTAGATATTATGAGCTAAACTATTTTTCTAGGATTGTGGTGGATTTTAACATGTAATTTGAATATTTATTTATCTTTTATTTATTATGAATGGGTATTGTTATGTTTATTCAAATCTATTCGTAATGCTTTTAATTGTCTAACCAGCAATTGAATGATTTGTGAATCTGAATGAGACTTAACATAGTATTTTTAGATTGGGTGAAGGTTTAAATTGTGTAAGTCCACGTCACTTAGAGAATAGGTGATCTGATTCGCAATTAGGGTAGACATACACCTAAATGCCATACATAGCCGAATTAGAACTGAAATACCCCATACTTTGATATGCTGATAAATAAAGTTGATCGAATGCAAATTGAGGTCAATTAAAATGTTTAAAAGTGATAAGAGACGAAAGGAATTGTTTAGGATAAAATATTTCGCAAGTGAAAAAAATAATAATAATTTTATCGAAGGAGAATTTGTGAGATAAAAGGCGATTTGGAAGTCAAGTGAGGCATAATAAGGTATTTTCAGTACCAAGGAGACAAGATAAAATTTTTAGAACAAAATAATATTTTATAAATTAAATAATATTAAAATATTAATATTTAGCTTGATGTCGAAGTCAATCAAGAAGAATGATCATATGGTTGATCCAAGTGGGGGAGAAGATGACAAGCCTGACTCTATAAAAATATTTATCATGACATACATGTGATGGATAGCATGTTTGCATGCTAAGAGAGTCTCGAAAAATTTACAAAAGTCGGTATTGTACCTAGAGGTACAACAAAGTTGAGTTAAACCTCAAACTAGATCAAATAGAGAATTCATGATGAAATTAAGAATTTTAAAGTCCCAGAATGGTTTAATATGGTAATTCGGAGTTTGAGGTCCGATTTGGAGTCAATTCGAAAAATTGACTGGTTAGGGGCAAAATGGTCATTTGCCACCTGGGGACAAAATGGGAAGTCTTAGAAAAGATTTTTGGCCCCATTTGACTTATTGGAGTAAGATTTGAAGTTTAGAAGTGAAAAATTTTAATTTCAGTATAATTTGGAGTAAAAGGGTAAAATGGTAATTTTGCCATCTGGAATCGAAAATTTAATTTTTGAAAGGATTTTGATCAAATTTAATTATTTGGAGTGTGAAATGAGTATGAGGAGTGCAAATTATGCATTATGGCAAATTTTCAATTTTTGGGGTAAAAATATAATTTTTGAAAAGTTCGGGGGCAAAAGTGTAATTTTGAAAAATTTGCTCCACCAAAACTTTGGAAAAATCTGAAAATTTCACTTAAGACTTGGATAAGTCAAAGGGAATGCATGGTGGAAAAAGTAGGACAAGTGGATGGCTAGAAAAAAAAATGAATTAATAAAATATTTAAAATATGAATAAAATAATATTATTTCATTAAACAATAAAAAGGCATAAAAAAAAATCAGCCCACCCATTCTTCTTCTTCAACATTCGGCCAAGCAAGAAACAAGAGAGAGAAAGGAGAAAATAAAACCCTAGCCAAGAAATTTAAAGGGAAAATAGGTGGAAATTCAAAAATCAAGTGAAAAAAGGTAACATTTCTTAAATTTGTCTTGTGCTTTACCTTTCCCATGCATTTCCCATCATTTTTCATGGTTGAATCATGTGATTTGAGGATGATTTCAATTCTGGTCATATGGGTTTAGAGAGAGAAAGTTGTTAGATAAATTTGATTTTGAGCTATGTTAGTGTTTAGTGTTAGTGTAGCATGTTTATGAGTAAAACAACAAGAAAAATATTTATCTTCTCCATGAATTTCCCTAGGCCGAATCTAGCCAATGGTATGTGAGGATGAGGTTGACTTTATTTTAAGAGAATTGGGTGGAAAAATGATGAATTATGAGGTTGGAAATTAAATGAGAATTTTCGGTGCAATAAATTGAAATTTTTACCCATAGGGGTAAAAGCGTAATTTATAGTCCGAACTGATAAATTGGACCAAATTCACAGTCATTGAGGTATTGTGGATATAATTGGATAATTGAAATTGAAATGGATGGAATTAGAGTTGAATTGGGGATTTTAGGAATTTACACAGTGTATAGGCGAGTTAGGTCAGACACTGTAATTAAGCGATTGTCTAGACATTTCAAATCCTATCTAGTGCATACGCATGGATAAGAGCCTGAAATAATTTATGATAAATTGACACAATTTATTGAATTTTGTATCATGGATTATGGATAGGTGGTGAGTCAATTGTTTCGGGTAAGAGACTGCACCCCAGGGCGGAAGATAAGAGTATTTCTACTCCTAATACTGTGAGTAAACTTATTATCGTCTTAATTATCTATAGTAGTTTTATACAATTGTGTGATTTTATGGAAAATGGGTTTAAATGGTAAATTGCTATGTTTTAAGAGAAATTGTAATTTTATAAAATGATTTTATAAATTTTCTGGAAAATCGAATATTGGTTTTGAAAATAGAGTAATTGGAGACTGCTAGTTTGTGTTGCAAATTTATGGTTTTGAATTGAATGGCTTATGATAATAAATGAGCATGAATGGCTAAACTGATTTTGGTGTTAGAATTATTTATACTGTGTATTCAGCCTTGAGAGGCTAGGTTGCAATAAATTGTCATGTCATGCTAAAATGAATTTTATTGATTGATGGATTATATATTAATTATTTACTGCAGAGGGGGTTCCGTGGACCAGCCTATTAGAGGGGCACGGTAAACTCCATTATATTATTACCTCGAACGGAGAGGCGCATAGGGTATCTCCTGGGGTAAAGCTTAGGGTTCACTTCACGCCAAACCACCACGTGAAGGGGAACTCAGCCAACGCCAAGGAACGGCTATATTTTTCTCAAACTAAAATATATTTTAAGTGTATACAAAATTTTAACAGCCTTGGCGGACTCGGTTAGATACCCTGCGCAAGGTATCACCGAGTATGAGTTTTGGCACGAGCCAAAGTTTTAAGAAATTCATAAGCCAAGTTGATTACTCGATTTTTTATGGATTGATTTTATTTGGTTGAAATGAGTTGAAAGGTAATGAAATTACAGTATGATGATTTATTTTAATTGTCTCCATTTACTCGACTTTAGATAATTTAGATGGTATCTGCTTACTCACTGGGATTTTATAATCTCACCACCCTCATTTCCTCACATTTCAGGCTCAGGGATTTCCATAGTTAGCTGACTTTGACAAGGACCTTCATTTGGACTCAAATCGATAAAAGTTGTAGGTTTCCAGCTTCCGATGCATTTTGGATAGATGTGGCCCACGTGTCATTGTAAAAGAAATTTTATGCTTTGGTTATTTGTTTTATAGTATATATGAATATAATTAACTTTTACGCTATAAGAATTATGTATCGATAGTTTTACGAAAATTATTTTACAAGAAAATAGTTATTTTATTGAATATTTTTATTATATTCAAATGGTCAAATTTTCACTTCAAATGAACGTTTTAGATACTCAATTTGTTTTTAAATCATTAAATATATATTTTTTGCTTACCTACTACATTTTTAGCAAGTTTTGAGTTTTTTGACAAAAATGACGAAAATGCCCCTATGAGCCAGAAAACAATATGTTATGTTCTGATTTGGAAATGATTTGTAATCCTTCGAATTTTGATATTTGATAACTATTGCTCACCGGGGAAGTGCAGAAGCTGATACGAGAGCCTTGCAGGGTTTCGATCGGCATTCAGGGTGAAGAATGTCTGTCGAGGTCTCACTGTGGTTGTCACGGGCCCGATTGGGAGTTCCGGGTCGTGACAAGAACACTAGCTTAATAAACCTTATTTAATCGATTACTATAGACATATAGTAATTAAATTAAGTTAGGTATTTGGACAAGCATCTCATCAGAGACTTGTGCATAGGTTTGGATTCTAAGTTAGCGAAATCACCCATGAATGTAAGTAATGAGCGAAATAGATGTTAAATGAAATGTTGAATGAACCCATAATCTTAGGTTTTAGTCTATTGCGTTTCTCTAGTGAATTTTTAGTTTTCGATTAATTAGTTTAGTGTTTTAATTGACTTTCTATACAATCGAGTTACTTGAATAAGATTAGTCTATCATAATTTTAGTACTTAGTGAAAAATTAAGAGCAAATCCTTGTGGGATATGATTATGGACCTAATGGCTATATTACTTGGTCCATATGTATAATTACGTGTACTAATTTGACAACGAGTTTTTGGTGTTGTTGCCAGGAATTTATGTTTACAATTTTTTTTGCTAATATTAGTTTTTACAGATTTTTCTTAATTCGAGCTTTTCTTTCTTTTTTATTTAGGTACTTTCCGTCATTGTATGAGAAGAGCAAAACGATTGGAGACTGTATCTTGTGAGCCAAAGATTGAGAGAACATTCCAAAGACTATGACAAGAAAATCAACAAGTTTTTGCTCAGACTGATACAATGGTTGATCAACAGATTGAGCCATAAGTCCAAGAGTGAGTAGTGGAAAAGAATCGTTGCTTAAGGGACTATGTTGTTCCACTGGTACAAAGGCTTCCTTCGAGCATCGTAGGCCAGCAATTGAAGCCAACAATTTCAAGATTAAACCGATCATCATCACCATGATCCAAACTTTAGTCCAATTTTTGGTCTTCGAAATGACGATCCAAATGCCCACAGCTCAAACTTTCTAGAGATATGTGATACCTTTAAACACAATAGTGTCACAGATGATGCGATCCACTAGAGACTTTTCCCTTTTTCATTAAGGAACAAAGCGAAGGTGTGGCTGAACTCACTTCTTACTAGATCCATTACAACATGGGAAGACTTTCCCCAAAAGTTCCTTGCCAAATTTTTTTCTTTGGCTAAGATAGCCAAGATGAAGAATGATACACATCGTTTATACAGTTAGATGTGGAATCGTTGTATGAAGCCTAGGAGATATACAAGGATGTGCTTAGGCATTGCCCTTATCATGATCTTCCAAAGTGGGTTCAAGTGCAAACATTCTAAAACGGATTGAGTGGTTAGATGCTAACCATTATTGATGCCACTACAAAAGGAGCTATCATGGAAAATTCAATTGATGAGGCATATGATCTATTGGAGGAGATGGTATCGAACAACTACCAGTGACCATCAGAGTGATCAATAAATAAAAGAGTAGCTAGAATTCATGAGATGGACACCATTTCGACATTAGCAGCACAAGTAGCAACTGTAACTAAAAAACTTAATTATTTTGGTGCTAACTTAGTTCAAAGTCCTTTTGTAGTTTGTGAATATTACGAAGATGGGCATGCTAGTAATTAATGTCCAATCTGTGTAGAGACAGTTTAGTTTGTGAGAAATAGACAATAGAACAACCCTTACTCTAACACCTATAACCCTAAGTGAAGGAACCATCCAAACTTCTCGTAAAGTAATAATCAAGGATCATCTTTAGCTCCAAGACCGAATAATCCTCTCAGATTCCAATAGCAAGCAGGAGTTCCAATTCTAGAAAATAAACAAGAGTTCCAATTCTATAAAATAAACCATCTATAGAGGAATTGATGATGCAGTACATGGCCAATACCAACTCCTTTATACATAGTCAAGTAGTCTTGTTAAGGAACTTTGAGACCCAGGTTGGTCAACTCACTAACACAATAAACAACAAAGCTCAAGGGACCTTACCTAGTGATACAAAAACAAATCCAAAGAGAGAAAGTAAGGAACATGTCAAAGCCATCACCTTAAGAAGTGGTAAGGAAGTTGAACGTAAACCAAAGCAATTTGGATAAAAGGTAAGACAATTGAGAGTGAGACACAAATTGCAAGTTCTAGTAAGCAGTGTCAAGAAAAGAAAGCAAAAGCAACTCTACCACCACCACCCTTTGCTCAATGCTTCAAGAAACAATAGCAAGAGAGCCAGTTTTAGAAATTTATGGAAGAATTTAAAAAGCTTCACATCAATATTCCTTTTGCAAAGGCTTTAGAGAAAATGTCTTCGTATGTGAAATTTATGAAGGATATCTTGTCCAAGAAAAAAGGGTTGGGTGAGCTTGAGATAGTGACACTTAATGAGGAGTGCAGTTGTAATATCCCGTTCTTTGATATGGTGGTTAATAAAGCTTATCAGATACTAATTGAGGTTAATTGGAATGTTTAAAAATGATGAAAGGTGAAAAGCGTATTTTAAGATAAAATATTTCGCACGCGAGGAAATAATAATATTTTTATCGAAGAAGAAGTTGTAAGATAAAAAGTGATTCAGAAGTGAATTGAAGCATAATAAGATATTTTGGATACCAAAGAGACAAGTGAAAAAATTTAAAATAAAATAATATTTTATTAATAAAAAAATTAAAATATTAATATTTAATTGGTGTCGAAATTTTTCTTGAAGGAGTATATGGTCAATCCAAGTGGGGGAGATAAAGAACAAGAAAATTCCAGAGAAAAATGAAGTTAGTGGGGCCTGCACGTTGTTATTAAATAAAACTAACGCAGGTAAAAATATATTTTAAATATTATGGTGACATCGCGTTGGGATACAAACTTTATATTTCGTTTGTATATGTGTAAAAGAAGATAATAGAAGAAAATTGAAATTAAAAGAATGTTGGGAGGGCTAAATTAAAAAGGAAAGAACCTTGGAAGGCAAAAGGGTAATTTTGCTATTAACTTGGTCAAAGCTTCCCAAGAAAGCTTTGACTCTTTTTCTTTTTTAGCCATGACGGTCCTTATCCTCTCCACCAAGATATTTTCTTCTTCTTCCTCATCCATCCCAACGCCATTTGCATGCTTCACCAAAAATATCAAGTTTTTTCATTTTCTTTCCTTGTTTTCGTTTCCTTTCCTTCTCTTCTTACTTCTTTCTTCTCTTAACTTATTGAGCATTAAACCTGTAGCTTTTAACCCCAATTTCCAGCACATCTAAACCCTAGGAGAGAGAGAAAAATCTCTTTTCCTTTCCTTTTTTTTCAATTTCTACTCCACTTTCAACAACACTTGGATTTTGGCTTCAAATCTTCATTTTAAGGCTCAAAGGTATATATTTTCAACCCTTGA
This sequence comes from Theobroma cacao, assembly GCF_053813885.1. NCBI lineage: Eukaryota > Viridiplantae > Streptophyta > Magnoliopsida > Malvales > Malvaceae > Theobroma > Theobroma cacao. Next base: position 38,302,940 of record NC_142640.1, read on the forward strand.
ATTTTTGAATTTATGGGTTTATAATTTTTAGACTTTATTTTCTAAGTTTCTTGAAATTTCCTTTCCTTGAAATTTGCTAGGTTGGGTTGATCTTTATACCTTCAAGCACCAAGGTAAAGAAACTTCAAACTTGAACAATTAGTTTAATGGGTTTGTGAATTAGACTAGAATTCTAGGTTAAAAGTTGGGTTAGAGTGTAGATTGTATAGTGTATATTTATTAGAATTCTTAAATTCAAATTATGACTTGATGGAGGTTGTTATGGCTTATTGGTAAATATAGGTTTTAATGGTATTTCGAGACTACCTGGATTAAGATTTTTGTTAGGTGGCATCGTTAACGTGAGTGAACTTGCATTTAAAATGCTTTGAACATATGCATATGTGTTTGAATAAAATATTTGAATATCCTTGGTTGATTTCTTTTAAAATTATGCACGGAAACAAGCTTTTCACAAGTAATTCTTTTACGTTGTTGAATAAATAATGTGTTGAGTTATGTACTTGGAATGTTATGTTGATTTGCCAATTGATTTGTGGCATGTGTGTATTGGAAATCTAGAGATGTCCTAAATTATTGGCCAAATGAATAATGTTATTCTTTTTTAGTGTTGGATTGTGCAACTATGTTTATGACCAGTAAAATAATGAATTATGTGAGATATAGTACTATGCAAAGATTTTTGTTATGTGTTGATATGTGTTTTATTCTTTGAAATGTAATGTTGATTGATTAATATAACTGTGTGTGTGTGGTGTGGGAGTGCACATGACGGTGTCGGTGATGATGTGTGCAGGAGTGCGTGTGATGGTATTGAAATGTGCGTGCAGGGAGTGCACATGATGATATTGAAATGTGTGTGTAGGGAGTGCACATGATGATATTGCCTTGTGCGTGTAAGGAGTGCATAAGAGCTAATGACCAGTGGTGGCATGTATGTTTATATATTTATACACTATAGAGATGTTTATATATGCTATGAAAAAGTTATATGCTATGAAAAAGTTATATGCTATGAAAAAGTTAAGGAAATATTATGTGATTGTTTTGAATGTTGAAAGCTGATTTTCTTAAATGTTTTAAACTAGTTAAAAGACAACATGGTATCGAGTTTTGTTTATGGCATACAAAATTGCATTGTTTTCAAAATGAGTGCATCATTTTTCAAAAACTTTCAGTATTGGCTGCTTGTTCCCTTCCTATGCTCACTCACTGAGTTTATACTCATTCTTTTCAAGTTCATGTTTTAGCTTCAAAATCAAAGGTAGTTGGATCCTAGGTCGAGGTGCTCCCTCTTATTCATCTTTCAGTAGGTTCACCATGCCACTAAATGTTAGCACCCATGCCCAGAGTCACTACGCTGATGGTCAGGATCATTGTATGTGTATATGTATAGTTAATGTGAATTGCTAAGATTTATTTGTCAGACTATCAATGTACATTATGATCGATGATGCCATTATGAGTAAATACTTGGGTTTTATGAATTGTTTTCAAAGAAATTATATTTGAATATTATGAATTATAGATTTTAAAGAAATATGGATGATAGATGGGCTAATGTACAGGTTCATATAGAAAGGCTTGCTTGGGCCTAGTGGGCTATGCCTCTTGGGCCCTTGCATATGTCATGGCCTGGGATTTGGGCTGTGACAACAGTGTAATTAGTCAAAATAAGTTTCCTTTGAAACTTAAGGGCCTTGGCAGCTTTACTATTCCGTGCACTATTGGTGCATTATTTGTTGCCAAGGCTTTGAGTGATCTAAAGGCTAGTATTAATTTGATGACTTTCTCTATCTACAATAAGTTAGGTTTAGGGGAAAGTAAGCCTACCATTATGACTTTACTACTTGCTGATCGTACCCTCAAATATTCAAGAAGTATTCTTGAAGATGTGTCAATGAGAGTTGATAAATTTATCTTTCTAGCTTATTTCATTATTATCTATATGGAGAGTGATAGAAAAATCCAAATCATCTTAGGGAGACCTTTCTTACGGACTTTAAAGCACTCATTGATATGGGAAAAGGAGAGCTTACTTTGAGAGTGCAAGATCAAAAGGTAACTTTCAATATTTTTAAAGCTTTAAAGTTTCCTAATGATCATGATGAGTGTTTTGCAGTAAGTGTAGTTGATAGAGTCATAAGTGATGTGTTTATGGAAAACCACCTTAATGACCTTCTTGAAGTTTCCTTAGTAACTAATTCTAAAAGACTTGATGAAGATGTCATTGAATATGTTAATTTGTTGGATGTCCCATCTCATGTCATAAGGACAAAATTTGAGACACTAGATTTCTCATCTTCTTCATCTTCATCAACAAAGCCATTTATTGAAAAGCCACCTAAGTTGGACCTTAAACCTTTGTCAAATCACTTGAAGTATGCATATCATGGTAACTCGTGTACTTTTTTTGTGATTATTTCTTTTCCTGTTACTAACATGTAAAAAGATAAGCTTTTATGAGTTATGAGAGAGCATAAGAAGGCATTAGGATGGACAATTGCAGACATAAAAAGAATTAGTCCTTTGATATGTATGCATAAGATTTTGTTGGAGGATGATCAAAAAGCCACCATCAAGTACTAGAGAAGACTCAATCCAATCATGAAGGAGGTGGTGAAAAAATAGATCATCTAATGGCTAGATGTTGGCATCATCGATCCTATATTAGATAATGCATGGGTAAGTCCAATGCAATGTGTTCTGAAGAAAGGTGGGATTTCATAACCAAGGGCTCTAACACATATAGACATCCTAGTGCTCCAAAAGGCATAATTTGAAATATTAAATAAAGGAGGGCTATTTATGGATTGACCCTCAACAACAACTGATTTTTGCAAAGCCATGTGGATCTTCCCTAAAGATGTTAAGCCTTAATTTTGAGGGTATAGCTCTGATACCACTTGTTGGTCCCATTGGAGTGCTAGAGGGGGGCTGAATAAAATTGAAATTGTTCTATTTTGCCCTTTAGAGCTTAAAGGGCTCTTAATTAACTAGATGAAGGGAAGGGCTAGAACTTGTTAGAATAACAAGACACCAAGTAAAGAAAGGTAAAGAGTAGTGGAAAATGCAAAAATATTTATAGTGGTTCGGTCCCCTTGACCTACATCCACTACCTTAATCTCCCAATCAAGGATTTTCAACCCAACTTCACTATACCGCTAGAATTAACAGCTTTCACCAAGCTTTTACAAGGTGAGCTTCTAACCTAAGCTCTTATCCCTTACAACAAGCTTTAGAGTTTTTCCCACACTCAAATTTCTCAAGAAAAAGAAGTACAACTAAGTACCTTTACTAGTCTAGATAGATTACAATCAAGCTCAAACACTTTTTTGAATTTGGAATGAAGAACAAGTGTTTTTGGTGAAGAATGTTTGGCTTTTTGCTTAAAGTAGCTCTTTTCTCTTCTAATCTTTTTTCTTTGATCATTAGAGCTTCTTTTTATACTTAGGGAGTCAAATTTTTCTGTTGGAGACAATTTCTAGCTATTAGAAACAACTTTGATGTACTTCTAGCCGATATTTTATCCTTTAGTATTTAAATTTACAAAGGTAGACAGACTTCGGCTAACCAATTATAGGCAGCCCTAACAAATTACAGCTTCTCTGCCTTGCACTATCCTGCTACTGTGTTTTCTGTTCTAACTGGTCACAAAAGGCTTTAATTGATTAAAAGTTCTCTGTCGTCATACTTCTCTTCTTCAACAGACTTCCTTTAACTGGTTATGGCAGGCTCTAACCGATTACAAACTTTCTGTTTTCACTTCTCTACACAACAGTCTTCCTCTAATTGGTTAGCTCTTCCCTAAACTGATTGAAGCTTTACTTCTTTCAACCATAACTAGTTAAATTCACCTTTAATCAACTAGAAGATCTTCAAATTTTGAACTACTCCATTTTGGCTCCCTTCAACAATCAACTATATTTTCAAACTTGTTTTTGGTGCTTAAAGATACTAGAACCTTGTGCTCTAACTGATTAACCATACTAGGGTTCTGTTTTTGTTCATTATTTGCTTTTTCCCTCTTAACTGATTAACTCTTCATTAAACTTAGCAAGCTCCTTAACTTGCTTTTCTTTAACAGCTTTCTTAAGGGTATAAAATTAAATCCTGCACATTTAAATAGTGAAGCTAGACATTAATGAATAAGGAATCTTTTGTTATCATAAAAAACATATGGAGTTAACATAAGTAGCATGGACAACCAAATCAAAGTGTGTTATAGCACCAAAGTGGTTGGATACATGATAGTCATTGATCATGTATCAAATAAGGTAGGATCATATCAACTACTAAATGAAACCATATCAAAAAAGTTAAGACTCCTTTATCTACCCAATCAAAGCTAAGCATTGTTCACAATGGCTAGTGGTTACCATCACTAACTATAGGTCCATAACTCAAGTAGCCTCCTTTAAAACATTTTGTGTTATGTTCCAAATATCCAAATATTCATTTCCAAATGAAATGGTGAATCCATTCATCATCCAAGATTAAATGGTTCATAACAAAATAAAGTCAAAGTTTTCAAAGTCCATTTCCAAACAACGGATGAATCTAATCACCAATTAAAGGAGTTCAAAACAAAACCAAAGATAAAAACAAACTAACTCAAGTCATCAATCTTGCAGACAAAGTGACCCGATGCTAGGGTTTATGCAAAACTAATCATTTTTCATTCCAAGTTTCCAAATTATCAATCACCCAATTAACCATAGACTGATATCAATCTTGAGGCATCAAACATTTAAAAGGCTTGTTCTACATGCTTAAAACTAAATACATAGTAACATATTTACATAATATACTTAGATTTCCTAAACAAGCTTGAAACCATCATTCACATCATAAAGTTCATCATAATACGTTTTAATGCGAGGTTATAGATAGGCATGCTTAATTATATTAAAATAATTAAAAACATTGTATCTATTCACCTCTTGAAGCGTGCCTTTTCTTCTTGACACCATTTGTCAAAAGTTTGGCTTCTTTAACAAACTCAAATTACTACAATATCATCGAAAAATGAGGTTTAATCATCAATATTCTCGAAAACCCATAATAATTTAGTGGTGCAATAAATACCCATTTCTAACTCTACTTAATTCATTTATACCCAATGATTTCCATCAATCTTTCATCTAAACCTCATACCCAATCACTAAACAAATTATTTTACCTATTTTTCCTCCTTGGTGAGCTTCTAATGGAGGGATCTAGCCAAATCTAGAAAAATTTCTAGCTTTTAGAGAAAGGAAAAAAAAATCACCAAAACCAAGTTTTTGGGATTGAAAATCCTTACCTTTACTAGTTAGAATCCAAGATTTATTGATGGAGTTTGAAGGTTTTGAAAGATATGAAACTTGAGAGAAAAATGGGTGGAAAAACAAAGAAATAGGAGCGAAATGTAGTAAATCTCGAGCTTTAAGGCTTTTAAGTTCGTTTTAGGCTGACTGGGCAGTCTAAGATCAACTATAAAGGATCTATAGTCAATTTTTGTCACGACTCGGTACTCCCTTTGAGCCCCTGACAATCGTCACGATGTCTCGATAGATATTTATTACCCGAAATGTCAACCGAAACCTCGCAAGGCTCTTGCATCAATTTTACATCTCCCCTGTGAGCAACAGTTACTAAATATCATGTTTTAAGGGAATATAAACTATTTTTAAATCAAAAACAAACAAAAAGTAATTTCTGCCACATAGGGATATTTTGGTCATTTTTTAAAAAAAAATTTGAAACTTGGTGAAATACAACATATGATCGAAAAATATACATTTCTTATCTAAAAATAATTTTAGTAATTTAAATCATCCATTTAAAATGAAATTATGACAAATCAAACTAAATAAAAATATTAAAAAAAATATTCCATTTTTTTATAAAACAATATTTATAAAATCCTGCATAAACAATTTTTGTAGCGTAAGAGCAAAATAAATTCATATATATAATATCACACTAAACTAGGTATACAAAAATATTCTACAATGACATGTTGGTCCCAATATAACCGAAAATATACAAGACTGTAGACCTTCGATTTCTAAGGATGCAAATCCAAAAGCAACCCTCGACAAAATCGGCTGTCTATAGACTGTCATGAGCTTGAAATGGGTAAAAAGAATGGGTGAGTTTTATAAACCCAATGAGTAAGCAAAGTTCATCTACAACATCTAAAGCCGAGTAAATGGAGATAGTTCAATCATCCCATCATAATATGATTCATAACATTTAAAACTCATTTCAATTCATATAAAACAATTACATTTCATCAAAATAATCAACAAGGCTTATGATTCTCTTAAAAACTTGGCTTGTTCCAAAACTCGTACTCGGTGACACCTTGGCCCGGGCATCCAATCGAGTCCGTCAAAGATGTTAAAACGACATATACCCATAAAACATTTTTTTACTTTTAAAATATAGTCATTCCTTGGCGTTGGCTGAGTTTCATCCTCACGTGGTGGTTCGGCGTGAACTGAACTCTAAACTTACCTTAAAAGATACCCTCCGCGCCTCTCGTACTAAGGTAAAATATAACGGAGTTTACCGCACCCCTCTAATAGGCTGGTCCACGAAAACCCGCCCACTACAGCAAGCTACTCAAATAACCCACCAAATCAATAAAAATTTCGATAGCATGACATGGCTAATATAATATTACCTAGCCTGTCAAGGTAAAACAAAACAGTTTATATAATCCACAAACCACAAATCTAGCCATTCATGCCATCACATTGTCATAAGCCATCAATTCAAACCATATATATATATATAGATAACACAAGTATATAGTCTCCATTTACTCAATTTCCAAAATCATCATTGAATTGTAAAACAATTTATAAATATCATTCATTTAACCAACACTTAACTTATAAAACATAAAAATCTACGATTTAAGTTCATTATTCTTTAAAATCATAAAAACGAATATAAACTACTTTAGATAGTTAAGGTGAACATTTGATTACTCACAATAACGGGAGTTTGGAGTACTCCTATTCTTGGTCCTCGGGTACGATATCTTTACCCTTATCAGAGGGCTCACCACCTATACATAATACACGACACGTAATTCAATATATTTGTGCCAAACTGTTACAAAACTATTTCAGGCTCTATATGAATGCATGAAATTGAATGAGAATTGTTCGAATAATCACTCAAAGACAGTGTTCTACGTGGGTTCAATTATGATCAGACTGGATTTGTATTTGACCTAACTCGAACTTTACACTGTCGAATTAACCAAAACAGCCGATTCAACTTCAAATATATTCATTACACTTCCAATATTCCAAATACACCAAAGTACCTCAATGAGCTTGATTGTGACTTAATTCATCATAATCGAAATTCATTTCGATTCAAAACTAACGTGCTAATCAGTGTTAACACGGTCCAAAAAATCCATCTACATCATTAGGAATCAAATCCAAGTCCATTTACTAAGATTTTCTCATTATTGTTCAAGTCGTTTACTAAAGGAACTATACTTCGCGATATCCGATACCATAAATCATCAATTACGAGCTAAATAACATGAAATACAACAAAATCCATCATCAACATGTCATCTATAAAATTCGACCAAAGAGGGTTGTTGAAGGGCATGTGATTTTCTTGCTTGTTTTTCATGTCAAACATCATCAAACAACTAAAAACACTAAGATATCATGAAATCTAGCAAAATCCATCGTCAAAACCTCTCTCCCTATGTTTGGCCAGCAAGTATTCCCTCATGGAAACTTGTGTTTCAACCATAGAAAATGAAAAAGAAAGCATGGGAAAGGTAGATTTTAAGCTAAAATTGAAAAATCTTACCTTTGATTGCTTTGTTCTTTGAAATTCAACAAATTTCTCTTGAATTTTCCTCTCTAGGTTTTGTTTTTATTCTTTTCTCTTTGTTCTTTGTTTTGGTCGGCCATGAAGAGTGAAATGGGAGAGTTAATGTTGAGTTTATAAAGGAAATTATAAAAATATTAAAGCTTGACATGTGTCACCATGTGATTGGTCTATGGTTAAAACTTAACAATCAAGCATTTTCTCACCACCACATGTAATCTCTTAATTATCCAAAGTATAAAATAATAATATGTGAAATTCATGGGCTTGACAAATGTTATGGTGGTGTAAAATTCCAAAAATTCCAATTACGTCCTCGTGGACACGTAAAATGAATGTTTTGCCCTTATGTTCCAAAAAATGTCGGAATTAAAATTTTTCATTTCTCAAATTCAAATCATGCTCCAATTAGTCAAACTTGGTAAAAAAAAATTTTGTCCAACATTCTCATTTCGCCCTCGGGTGGCAAAATGACCATTTTACCCCTACATTATGAAAATTCCTAATTTGACTCCAAATTAATTCTCAAACTCCGAATCACCATATTAAGACATTCTAAGGTTCAATAACTCTTAAATACATCCTAAAATCTCTATTCAAACTAGTTCAAGGTTTTAATCGACTTAATTGTACCATTAGGTACGATACCGACTTTTAACGATTATCCGAGCCATCCCAATATGTAGATAATGTCACGACCCGAAACTCCCATCGGGCTCGTGACAACCGCCGCGACATCCCGATCGGCACTCATTACCCCGAATGCCGATCGGAACCTCGCAAGGCTTAAAATCAGCTTCCGCATCTCCCCTATGAGCGACAATTATTAAATCTTGCATTTCAAAAAAATCATAAGTCGTTTCCAAATCAAAACAATAAAATATTATTTTCTGGCTCACAGGGGCATTTTCGTCATTTTTCTTAGATAATACCGAAACTCGCCAAAAACATGGTGTAAAAGCTTAATATGTTCATACATATTTTAAATCAAATAACTAAAGTATAAAATTATTTTTACAATGACACGTGGGCCCCCAACTAACCAATAAGATGCTAGTCTGTGAACCTATAATTTTGACAATGCAAGGCTAACTGAAGTCCTTGATGCAATCGGCTATCTATAGGCTATCCCGAACCTGAAATGTGGGGACTTCAGGGTGGTGAGATTATAAAATCCCAGTGAGTAAACAGACACCATCTAAATTATCTAAAGGCGAGTAAATGGAGACAATTAAAAATAATTAACTTCAGTAAATTTTTCACATCACGAATATTCATTTCAACCAAATAATCAATATGGCTCGTGAATTACTCAAAACTTGGCTCATGCCAAATCCTGTACTCGGGGAAACCTGGACCAGGGGTATCCAACCGATTCCGCTAAGGCTATTAAAAATTCATATTTCGTGAAAATCATATTTTTATTTTGAAACATAGTCGTTCCTTGGCGTTGGCTGAGTCTCACTCTCACGCGGTGGTCCACGTGAAGTGCACTCAAAAAGCCCACCTCAGGAGATACCCTACGCGCCTCTATGACCGAGGTGAGAATATAAAAGAGTTTACCGTGCCCCTCTAATAGGTTGGCCCACAGAACCCCCCACCACTGCAGTAGCTAATCTTTTATCTACCACCTGATTTATAAAATCTTTTTCTGCATGACATGGCAATTTATCGCAACCTAACCTCTCAAAGCTAAATACACAGTACAAATAATTCTAACACCAAAATCAGTTTAGTCATTCATGCTTATTTATTGTCATAAGCCATTCAATTTAAAACCATAAATTTACAACACAAGCAGGCAGTCTCCAATTACTCTATTTTCAAAACCAGTATTCCATTTTTTAGAAAATTTATAAAATCATTTTATAAAATCACAATTTCTCTTAAAACATAGCAATTTACCATTTAAACCCATTTTCCATAAAATCACACAATTGTATAAAACCATCTAGATAATTAAGACGATAATAAGTTTACTCACAGTTTTCGAAAACTAAATTCGGGTACTCCAACTATTACTCCTCGGGTGCAATTTCTTTGCCCTTATGCATGATATGAAGTGCAAAATGTCTAAATTTTGCCTAAACGAGATGTTAGCCTATTTCGATCTTTTATCCGATAAATCGATATACGCGTCCGTTTAAACTCCAAATTAATTTTTTTCAGTTTCTATACCTCAATTGCACCCAAATTGACTTAATGTCCCTCAATGTGGTGCAAATTATCAGTCCCGATAGCAAATTACGAAAATACCCCTAGTGGGTAAAAATTCATATTTTTGCTCCAAAAATTCCCATTATTTTTCTAGGCTCATTATTCATCATAATTCCTGAAATAAACATCAAGATCAGTAGCCAATATTCCCCTAAAAAATTCAGCATAATGGGTTTCAATGGGAGAAAATTATTTCTCTAGCTTATTTTTGCTATATTTCAATATAACCTAACTAAAATCACTTAATTCAATTAAAATCAACCAAAACTCATGCTCAAAACTCATCCATGGAGGTTTGGCCAGCATGGGTGTCCATACCCACTTTCTAATTTTGCATGGAAATGAGAAAGAAATGCATGGATAGTGAAAATCACAAGGAAAATCAATGAAATTTACCTTTTTAATGCTTGATTTCTCTTGATTTTCCCCAAATTTTTCAGCTAGGGTTCTTATTTCTTTTCCCCATTTTTTCTCCTGGTTTGGACAGCTTGAAGAAGATGAGAATTCTGGAAATTTTGACCTTTTTAAAGGCTAAAATAATATAATATTATTTTATTCATTTTTTTTGTTTTATTAATTTCTTAAATTCTAGCCATCCATTTGTTTCCAAATTTTCACCATACACTTGTCCCACATATCCATAGCTTAGATAAAATTCTCAGACTTATCCAAAGTCTTGGTGGAGTAATTTTTGAATTTTACACTTTTACCCCCGTAAAGTCAAAAATTACATTTTTACCCCAAAAACTGAAAAATTGCCCATTGACATATTTTTCATCCCTTATACTCATACCATTCTCCAAGTTGTCAAATGTGGTCTAAATTCTCTCAAAATCTCAAATTTTGTTCGCGGGTGGAAAAATTAAGATTTTGCCTCTACATTCCAAAAATCACCGAAATTAAACTTTTTCACTGCCAAACCCTCAAATTATACTTCAATACTCAAATCATACTCCAATAAGTTAAATGGGGCAAAAAAAAAATTTTCTAAAAATTCCCATTTTGTCCCCAAGTGGCAAATGACCATTTTGCCCCTATATAGTAAAAATTTCGGTTTGACTCCGAATTGATCCTCGAACTCCGAATTACCATTTTGAGTCATCCCTGAACTGTGAAACTCTTAATTTCACCTCAAAATTCCTATTTGAACTAGTTCGAGGCTCAATCGACTTAATGGTACTATTAGGGGCAATATCATCTTTTAACGATTCCTCGAACTTCCTAAACATGCAAACATTCTATTGAGCATGTAAATGACGTCGTAATTATTTTATAGAATAGGATTTGACAACACTACCCCCCTTAAAATAAAATTTTGTCCTCAAAATTTCACTTATCAAACTCAAAGAAAATGTGGGGTATTTTCTTCCATTATTTCCATGTACTTCATGTTTATCTCACAAGTATGAAATATCAATCTTCTTAATCATATTAATCCATCTCGTACGGCTTAACCATGCAATAGATCACATTTCCTTGATATTATCTCCTTGACTATTTCTCAAAGTCTTTTATGTTCACATAGTTAAATTTCTAATAAAATTTCTTATCATGGTACTACCTACATCACTCATCATATATTAAGTTTGAATCTTAGTTCACTAAAAATCATTCTTCATTTTAGTTGATCACAATATCAACCCTACATATGTGTATATGCCTTATAATCCCATTTATACTTCCAAGATCTACTTTGATTTGATCATTGAATACGATGCAATATCATAATTTCTCAAAGTCATCCTTTTGTCCTTAATCATCTTCCATGCCTCTATATTACCTTGTATCTTTCTTGCATTACGATATTGATTTGTCACTTAAGACTCAAAGTCATTTGAATCATGTATACCTCAAGCATTTTCGAATTCTAATTTTCATAATGTATTGGGAAAATTTCATTATCTAACTTCATTTTCAAGGTTAACTTCTATCATCCTTTGTTCTACTCTTTCATATAAATATAACATCATTCTTCCTTAACCAATTTACAAATTGTACCTGAAATTGTAAAACTTGAAACTAGATTCTCCTCAAGTATTTTTCAATATTAATATGAATATCACTTTCAGCTTACAGCTTCCTTTTTATAATCACATAACTTAGTGCTTGCTTTCACGAAATTCGTAGCAAAACTCTTCTTGAGTATTTCATTGGGAATATCTATCTTAGACTTATGTCTCACAACATACGATCACTTAACTTGTGACTTAGCCGTTAGGCTCCTCAACAAGTTTTAAAATCACACATCTTATACTCATCTCGTATAATGTATAATTCTTCCTCAAAGGTATTTAAATATTCTTGAAACACCTAATCACTTATTTGCTTTTTCATACTCCAAGTATATCATTTCCATTAAGGTATACCCAACTACTTATATTTCAATTTATCTCCAAGAGTTTCTAGCATGTCACCTAGTTTACTTGTGTTGTTACTAATCCTTTCCTTGCAACAAAGTTAAGACAAGATCAGTATATTCTCATAACAATATTCTATATCAACTCATTTGCTATATCATTATTGAAATCTTTATTTACATTTTTCCTCACTTGGTATTGACATCTCTTATCAGTATCTCATACATTCATCTAACCTTTCGCTCGCTTCCTCATTAGTCTTTAACAAGACTTAATCTCTTATTTTCCTTATTTCTTAAGATTTGACTTCAGTCATCATATTATTCATCTTAACACTCCCCATGTTAATTTAGTTTTATGTAACCATCTCAAAAACTCTCTAACTTTTCTTTCTCTTACATGCCAATATACAAGGCAATAAAGAAACTTTACAATTTCACTCATCATCTTTATCTTAATACCTCCCCAATGCACTTAAGATTCCAAACAACAAAGCTTAGCATGAAAACCAATGACCATTCCTTAACTCCTAAGTTTCATCTTCATGCCACTCTCAATTTGCTCATGCTTGCTAGCCATTAGGGGTTCTTAACGCGACAACGTTTGATAGTCAGTACTGTGGTGTTGCAACTATTTGAATTTACTTTATCCCAGCAATTCTTCTACCTTTAAAGCTACTACCTCAATTATTCACAATCGTGTGGTTTCCCTCTGAGTCTATACCACAATTAGGAATAATAACTTTCTATCACAAGTACGCAATCAGAACATTGATTTAATGTCTTTATTTTGCCACTAACATTCATATATCTTTACCATAACATTTAGTACGAGTTTGCTTAAGCAAAGATCTCCAAATTTATTCATAGCTACATGTATCTCAGATTGCACATCACTTATCATCAGTCAATAAATCCCACTTTAGAATACTCTTTCCATATTGTACAGTAACTTCACCATATAGTATCACGGCACTCTGTTCCTCTATTCTACTATCATGTATACTCCACAAAATTTAATTAGAATATTCACGTACCTTAACTAATGCTAATTCCATTTAATCATATCTTAAATACTCCAAACTTGTAAATTATAACTCTAAGTGTATGTCCATATATTGATAATCCTTATATATGTCATGAAAACTACAACTTACAAACTAGCTTTCTATCATATGCACACTATTAGAACATTAACTTCAACATGTTTAATTCTCCTTTGGTGATATGTTAAGATCATTCCTGGATACATTTTCATATTAACATTGATATGCCTTTACCATAGCATTTAATGCAAATTTGATAAAGAAATTGTCTCCAAATAACCCTTAAATACATAATTATCAAATTGTATACCACTAAACGTCAAGATCTTGACTTTGTTCATCAGTAATCAATCACATTTACTTAGTTATTACACCTTGCCTTTGCAATCATAAGATCAAAGTTGTCCTAAACTTAGGATGCAGAAGTTCTCTCTCTTAGAGTATATCCAAACATCAACATTTTTCTAAATTCCTTGCTCTGGGGAGATCACCTTTAAACTGATCCTTCATATTATAGGCCACACTTTGAACCGAATAAACTTTTAAATTGATCTTTCAAGTAATTCGTATATCGATCTCAATTATAGAACCTCATATGGCACTTAGACTAGATTCGACATTTCCAAGTCATTTAATCTAAAGCTACCAATTCCACATCTAGTCCTTTAATGTCACGACCCGAAACTCCCCATCGAGCCCGTGACAATGGCCGCGAAGCCTCGACAAACATTCTTCACCCCGAATGTCGATCGAAACCTCGCAAGGCTCTCGTATCAGCTTTCGCACTTCCCCGGTGAGCAATAGTTCTCAAATAATCAAAATACGAAGGATTACAAATCATTTCCAAATCATAACATAACATTTTTTTTTGCTCACAGGGGCATTTTTGTCATTTTTGTCAAAAACCTCAAAACTTGCTAAAAATGTAGTAGGTAAGCCAAAAATATATATTTAATGATTTAAAAAAAATTAAGTATCTAAAATGTTCATTTGAAAGCAAATTGTTGACAACTAGTACTATTCAAAAATAATAAATAAAATATTCTATTTTCTCATAAAATAAATTTTTATAGAAATATTCGTAAATAAATTTTCGCACATGAAAGTAAAGTAAAAATTGTATGAATAGAAATACAGATAACCAAAATATAAGTTTTGATCTGCAATGACACGTGGGCTCCAATTGACCAAGAGGATGTAAGACTGTGAACTCTTACTTTCTATAACGCAGTTCCGAGCTTAGTTCTCGTCCTACTCGATTATCTACAAACTGTCCTGAGCCTGAAAAATGTATAGAAAGAAGGGGTGAGATTTTATAATCCCAGTGAGTAAACAGATACCATCTAAAGTATCTAAAGCCGAGTAAATGGAGACAATTAAAATAAGTCATCATACTGTAATTTCATTACCTTTCAGTTCATTTCAACCAAATAAAATCAATCCATATAAATCGAGTAATCAACTTGGCTTATGAATTTCTTAAAATTTTGGCTCGTGCCAAAACTCATACCCAGTGATACCTTGCGCAGGGCATCCAACCGAGTCCACTAAGGCTGTTAAAATTTCATATACACTTAAAATATATTTTTAGTTTGAGAAAATACAGCTGTTTCGTGGCGTTGGCTGAGTTCCCCTTCACGTGGTGGTTTGGCGTGAAGTGAACCCTAAGCTTTACCCCAGGAGATACCCTACGCTCCTCTCCGTTCGAGGTAATAATATAATGGAGTTTACCGTGCCCCTCTAATAGGCTGGTCCACGGAACCCCCTCTGCAGTAAATAATTAATATATACTCCACCAATTCAATAAAATTCATTCTAGCATGGTATGGCAATTTATCGCAATCTAGCCTCTCAAGGCTGAATACACAATACAAATAATTCTGACACCAAAATTAGTTTAGCCATTCATGCTCATATATTGTCATAAGCCATTCAATTTAAAACCATAAATTTACAACACAAGCAGGCAGTCTCCAATTACTCTATTTTCAAAACCAATATTCGATTTTCCAGAAAATTTATAAAATCATTTTATAAAATTACAATTTCTCCTAAAACATAGCAATTTACCATTTAAACCCATTTTCCATAAAATCACACAATTGTATAAACCTACTCTAGATAATTAAGACGATAATAAGTTTACTCACAGTATTAGGAGTAGAAATACTCCTATCTTCCGCCTTTGGGTGCAGTCCCTTACCCGAAACAATTGACTCACCACCTATCCATAATCCATGACACAAAATTCAATAAATTGTGTCAATTTATCATAAATTATTTCAGGCTCTTATCCATGCGTATGCGCTAGATAGGATTTGAAATGTCTAGACAATCGCTTAATTGCGGTGTCCGACCTAACTCGCCTATACACGGTGCAAATTCCTAAAATCCCCAATTCGACTCCAATTCCATCCATTTCAATTTCAATGATCCAATTATATCCACAATACCTCAATGACTGTGAATTTGGTCCAATTTATCAGTTCGGACTATAAATTACGCTTTTACCCCTAGTGGGTAAAAATTTCAATTTATTGCACCGAAAATTCCCATTTAATTTCCAACCTCATAATTCATCATTTTTCCACCCAATTCTCTTAAAATAAAGTCAACCTCATCCTCACATACCATTGGCTAGATTCGGCCTAGAGAAATTCATGGAGAAGATAAATATTTTTCTTGTTGTTTTGCTCATAAACATGCTAAACTAACACTAAACACTAACATAGCTCAAAATCAAATTAATTTAACAAGTTTCTCTCTCCTAACCTATTTTTTCAGAATTGAATTCATCATGAAAACATGTAATTTAATCATGGAAAATAAAGAGAAATGCTTGGGAATAAGAAAACTCAAGCTTAATAGAAAAATCTCACCTTTTTCACTTAATTTCCTTGAAAATTCACACTTTTTCTTTGATTTTCTCTCTCTAGGGTTTTGTTTTTGTTTTCTCTCTCTTCTTGCTGGTTTGGCCGGCCATGGGGTGGAAGATGGGCTGATTTTATGCCTTTTTATAAAGAAATAATAAAATAATAAAGGTATGACACATGGCATCATGTCATTGGCCCGTTTTTAAAATTTTAAAATTTTAATCCTTTTTATCTCCACCACACAATTAGTCAATGGTCAAAATGAGGATAAAGGAAGACCATGTGCTGGAAAAATGTCCTGATGGTGGAAAATTATAATTTTGCCCCTAGGGTGGCAAAATTACCATTTTACCCTTTTACTCCAAATTATACCGAAATTAAGATTTTTCATTTCTAAACCTCAAATCTTACTCCAATAAGTCAAATTATACTCCAATAAGTCAAATGGGGTCAAAAAATTCTTTTCTAAAATTCCCATTTTGTCCCCAGGTGGCAAATGACCATTTTGCCCGTAGATAGCGAAAATTCCAGTTTGACTCCAAATTGATCCTCGAACTCCGAATCACCATATTAAACCATTCCGAGACTTTAAAATTCTTAATTTCATCATAAATTCTCTATTTTATCTAGTTCAAGGCTTAAATCAACTTTATTGTACCTTTAGGTACAATACCGACTTTTATAAATTTTTCGGAACTCTCCTAGCATGCAAACATGTTATCCATCACATGTATGTCATGATAAATATTTTTTTATAAAGTCGGGCTTGTCATCTTCTCCCCCACTTGGATCAACCATATGATCCTTCTTCTTGACTGATTTCGATATTCGGCTAAATATTAATATTTTAATATTATTTCATTAATAAAATATTATTTTATTCTAAAAATTTTATCTTATCTCCTTGGTACCCGAAATACCTTATTATGCCTCACTTTCGGAATATTTGATCCTAAACTACTCCTTTCGTCTTTTATCACTTTTAAACATTTTAATTAACTTCAATTTGTATTCGATCAACTTTATTTATCACCATATCAAAGTATGGGGTATTTCATTTAATCCGTTGGCTCTTCCTTACTATGCATAACAAAGTTCAAGCTCATCCTTAGAGCACATTTGTTTACTAACTTCTTACTTCATGACGACACATCAATTATAGTAATCATTAGTACTCACTCTCGAGTTAGTTCACGTGCTTATATATTTGAACTATAGTAGATCCAATCAATTTTTAAAATCTCACAATCGCTTAATTGAAATCAACACCACTTTTATATGGGCATAACACGCTTAATTAACATAGTGTTCTTATCTTCATGCACATATGTATGAATTTACTCTTACCTCAATGCTTAATTTGTACACTCCACCAAATGCAAATTATCACGGCCTATTTGTCCAATTCCAAATTTCTCCATCCATAATCGAAGGGATATATCATTTCATTAATCTTTCATTAGGAGCATTCATTTTAAGATCTCTCCAACACTAGCTCGTGGCACGGGTGGCATCTTAAACCCGAACAATGGCCCTACTTATGACCTTTGCATGATATTAACAAGGAAGTGAATTACTGAGAACAGGAGTTCCTATAGCTCCCATAAGATCTATAAGAAAAACCAAAACAAGTCTAAACAACTCCAAATTCTATATGCAGATGCACGTATTTTATTCTACCTAACCTGACTTAACTTAACTAACTTAACTTAACTTAACTTGGGCCACGCAGTGTCAGTGTGGATTTCTTAAAACAACTTTAAAACCAAAAACTTTAAAATCCAAAGCTTTAAAATCAAAATCTCTGATCTTTAAACCATGCTCTGATACCACTTTAATTGTCACGATCTGGAACTCCCATCGGGCCCGTGACAACTACCGCGACGTCCCGATAGGCACTCATTACCCCGAATGCCGATCGGAACCCCGCAAGGCTTAGCATCAGCTTCCGCATCTCTTCGGTGAGCGACAGTTATTAAATCTTGCATTTCAAAAAAATCATAAGTCATTTCCAAATCAAAATAATAAAATATTATTTTCTAGCTCACAAGGGCATTTTCATCATTTTTCTTCGCTAATACCGAAACTCGACAAAAACATGGTGTAAAAGCTTAATATGTTCATACATATTTTAAATCAGATAACTAAAGTATAAAATTACTTTTACAATGACACGTGGGCCCCCAACTAACCAATAAGATGCGAGTCTGTGAACCTATAATTTTGACAATGCAAGGCTAACTGAAGTCCTTGATGCAATCGGCTATCTACCGGCTATCCCGAACTTGAAATGTGGGGAATTGAGGGTGATGAGATTATAAAATCCCAGTGAGTAAACAGACACCATCTAAACTATTTAAAGACGAGTAAATAGAGACAATTAAAAATAATTAACTTCAATAAATTTTTCACATCACGAATATTCATTTCAACCAAATAATCAATATGGCTCGTGAATTACTCAAAACTTGGCTCATGTCAAATCCTGTACTCGGGGACACCTAGACCAGGGGTATCCAACCGAGTCCGCCAAGGCTATTAAAAATTTATATTTCGTAAAAATCATATTTTTATTTTGAAACATAGCCGTTCCTTGGAGTTGGCTGAGTCTCACTCTCACGCGGTGGTCCACGTGAAATGCACTCAAAAAGCCCACCTCAGGAGATACCCTACGCGCCTCTACGACCGAGGTGAGAATATAAAGGAGTTTACCGTGCCTCTCTAATAGGTTGGCCCACGGAACCCCCACCACTGCAGTAGCTAATCTTTTATCTACCACCTGATTTATAAAATCTTTTTCTGCATGACATGGTAATTTATCGCAATCTAGCCTCTCAAGGCTAAATACACAGTACAAATAATTCTAACACCAAAATCAGTTTAGCCATTCATGCTCATTTATTGTCATAAGCCATTCAATTTAAAACCATAAATTTACAACACAAGCAGGCAGTCTCCAATTACTCTATTTTCAAAACTAGTATTCGATTTTTCAGAAAATTTATAAAATCATTTTATAAAATCACAATTTCTCTTAAAACATAGCAATTTACCATTTAAACCCATTTTTCATAAAATCACACAATTGTATAAAACTACTCTAGATAATTAAGACGATAATAAGTTTACTCACAGTTTTCGAAAACTAAATTCGGGTACTCTAACTATTACTCCTCGGGTGCGATTTCTTTGCCCTTGCCAAAAGATTCGCCACCTTGACAAATTGCACAATTAAGAGGTTTACTACTTTGGTACTAAACTAAAATAAACTAATTTATACTACTAATGCATGATATGAAGTGCAAAATGTCTAAATTTTGCCTAAACGAGATGTTAGCCTATTTCGGTCTTTTATCCGATAAATCGATATACGCGTCCGTTTAAACTCCAAATTAATTTTTTTCAGTTTCTATACCTCAATTGCACCCAAATTGACTTAATGTCCCTCAGTGTGGTGCAAATTATTAGTCTTGATAGTAAATTACAAAAATACCCCTAGTGGGTAAAAATTCAAATTTTTGCTTCGAAAATTCCCATTATTTTTCTGGGCTCATAATTCATCATTATTCATCATAATTCTTGAAATAAACATCAAGATCAGTAGCCAATATTCCCCTAAAAAATTCGGCATAATGGGTTTCAATGGGAGAAAATTATTTCTCTAGCTTATTTTTGCTATATTTTAATATAACCTAACTAAAATAACTTAATTCAATTAAAATCAACCAAAACTCATGCTCAAAACTCATCCATGGAGGTTTGGCCAGCATGGGTGTCCATACCCACTTTCTAATTTTGCATGAAAATGAGAAAAAAATGCATGGATAGTGAAAATCACAAGGAAAATCAATGAAATTTACCTTTTTAATGCTTGATTTCTTGATATCTCTTGATTTTCCCCAAATTTTCAGCTAGGGTTCTTATTTCTTTTCCCCCTTTTTTCTCCTGGTTTGGACAGCTTGAAGAAGATGAGAATTCTGGAAATTTTGACCTTTTTAAAGGCTAAAATAATATAATATTATTTTATTTATTTTTTTAGTTTTATTAATTTCTTAAATTCTAGCCATCCATTTGTTTCCAAATTTTCACCATACACTTGTCCCACATATCCATAGCTTAGATAAAATTCTCAGACTTATCCAAAGTCTTGGTGGAGTAATTTTTGAAATTTACACTTTTACCCCCATAAAGTCAAAAATTACATTTTTGCCCCAAAAACTGAAAAATTGCCCATTGACATATTTTTCATCCCTTATACTCATACCATTTTCCAATTTGTCAAATGTGATCTAAATTCTCTCAAAATCTCAAATTTTGTTCACGAGTGGAAAAATTAAGATTTTGTCCCTACATTCCAGAAATCACCGAAATTAAACTTTTTCACTGCCAAACCCTCAAATTATACTCCAATACTCAAATCATACTCCAATAAGTTAAATGGGCCAAAAAAAAATCTTTTCTAAAAATTCTCATTTTGTCCCCATGTGGCAAATGACCATTATGCCCTTAGATAGTAAAAATTTCGATTTGACTCCGAATTGATCCTCGAACTCCGAATTACCATTTTGAGTCATCCCTGAGCTGTGAAACTCTTAATTTCACCTCAAAATTCCTATTTGAACTAGTTCGAGGCTTAATCGACTTAATGGTACCATTAGGGGCAATATCGTCTTTTAACGATTCCTCGAACTTCCTAAACATGCAAACATTCTATTGAGCATGTAAATGACGTCGTAATTATTTTATAGGATAGGATTTGACAGATAAGCTATCAAGTACATGAATGACATGGCAAGTATATAATAGAGTAGGGCTTGACAATCTTGGACCAAAATGTTTACACCTCTTTTCATTTTTCCTTTATAGGATCGACTATAAAAGGCCTATAGTCAATCTTGGACCAAAATGTATGCACTTCATTCATTTTTTTCTTCACAAGATCAACTATAGAGGGTCTAGGATTGATTCGTTTTTCTTCCATTATTCCTTCATAGGATTGACTATAAAAGGCCTATAGTCGATCCTAGACCAGAATGAATGACTCCCCTAGCTTTTTACTTCTCAAGATTGACCCTCTATGCACTGGGCTCTACTTCTTAGGTCTAGATTTGCAAAAATTATTCCTTTTAAGGCCTAATCCCATTCTAAATCGCTTCCACAACCTCCATAACTCCTAGTTGTAAATTATCAAAGATGAAATTAAGGTTTTCAAGTCAATGAAAGCATTTCCTGAGCTTACCAAGTTAATTGTCCAATTTATCTAAGTAACAGGAACTTTAGGTTTCATAGATACATTTGAGACAAAATGCAGTTTTTAAGACAAATTACCTATAATACCTACCCAACTTATTTACATTTAATACCATTTAAAAAAATCTCTGCATTTTTACTTTTTTTTCCTTTTTACTATCCATTTATTTAAGATATTTAATGTAAATAAGAAAACACCCCCCATTTGGATTCAATAAAAATATAAAAAAATAAAAATCCAAAAGAATCAAAATCTAAATTTTGGTTCAAGAACAAAATCAGAAAAGTTCAACTGAAATTAAATTTGTGGCTCTTATTTACCATAGCAAACGTACTCCAAAAATTATAGAAAAATTAGTTTTGGTTATCTAAATATAAAAAGAACCATTATTGCCATTTTTTATTTTTAAAATATTATTTAATAAAAATCACATATTTTGAATAAACTCCCTATGGGATCGACAACCCTTCTCATCAATGTATTACTTGTTGATGACCATGTGCAGTTGCGTGCATTCCTTGCTTAATTGTGAAAATCTCTAACGCAAATATATTGGTAATTTAGCAAGCAATAAAGGTCAATCCTTATAGCCTAACTTTGACATTTTTGAATGCTTTTGATTTCTTTTAAGTGCTAATTGTTGAATGTGGATCTTTGTGCATGCATGTGTTTATGTAAACTATGGATTTCAAAATTTTTCTAATCCCAAAAGGAAACAATCCAAACACACAAGCAAAATTACACACCATGTATCTAGCAAACCAATTTAATCACATCTAATATTCAAGAATTATAATAGATTAGGAATCATACCTTCTCCTAGTAAATTGTAGTAAATTCACTAGCATACGAAAACTTCTTCAAGAATTTCTTCAACTTGAACCTTGAGAAGGTAAGGTGTGGAATGGTTAATTAAGATGGTAACTATTAAATTTTGTTGTTTAATTTTCTACCATGCAAATATATGTATTGAATAGATAATATATTAGTAAGTAGAGTATCGATCCCAGAAAGAATTGATTTAAAATTTCATTAAGTACTAAAATTAACACAATTTAGTCTTATCCAAACAAGCAAAATCAAGTAACTAAATAAATTATAAATTAACTAAATCTAATTAACAAGAATTTAAACTAAAAATCGAAGCAGTAATAAAATTGGATAAAATTCAGCTCAAACAAGTCTAGGATTACAATATCCCTCATACTTCATCTAACTCTTACCTCTCTTTTTTACCTTATTCCAATGGGTTGAATTGCTAACCTAAAGTCTTCAATTATTTATAAGGCTATCTCGAAACTCTTATAAAAATATCTATTTTAATCAAAATACTATATTTCTATATGTGTTGAAATTTAAACAGACTCATGAAGTTCAAGTTTTAATATTGGCTAAATACGACATATAAGTATATTTCTATCCTATATACAAATCAATTTATTCATCCAAGCAAATAAATATGATCATATGTTATTCCCATTTTTAGCCTACTCTAAACTCCCTCTCTTAAGTTATGTTTATGTTTCTAGATCAATTTAATTAGTGATAAGTCAATTAAAAGCATTAAAAACAAATTGAAATAAACAATTCAATTCCATTGAAAATAAGCAAGAAAAAGATTAAAAATTTAAACTACATGTGAGTTCAATTACAATCCTAAAGGAACGAAATTAGCTAATCATAATTGCAGTAATAAATTAAAACATATGAAGTTTAGCCATTAAAAGTAACAAGAATAATAAAAGCTAAAGAAGAAGTAAAACAAATATTGGCAACCTTAATCTTCAATCTTCAGCCTCATCTTCTAACTTCTTGAATCTCTCTTAGGGTTGTCTTCTTATAGCTAACTTCTCCTTAAGCTCTCTATAAATACCACTAAATTAACCTAATTTCTCTAAGTTTCCCTAATTAGATCTTAATATCAGCTTAGAATAATTATGAAACCCAAAAAACCTTAATCACCCCACATCCCTTTTCTTTTCCGTACTAATCCTTCAGATTTTCCTTCTTGACGTGGCGTCATAGACCTTCAATGCCGTGGCACTAACTTGGCTTCAGGTTTTCTCTTACTGACTACTACACCTTGCCAACTTCCAATGCAATTTTCTCCATTTTCAAAGTAGAACTAGGCAAAGTGATCAGCATGAAAGTTGTAGCGCTGTCTCTTAGATTACCAATGGTCTAAGAATCACATCTTTTGGACATTTGTAGTGAGAGTCATGACCAAAATACTTCAACATGTACAAACAAGGCCTTGGTCCTTTAATCACCTTTCTTCACCAATTTGAAGCCTTATTCCTTAAAATCCTACAAAAGCATAAAAACTAATAAATAATAATAAAACTAAAGTAAATAAACATAAAAATAATATAAAATAAAATAACTTAATAAAAGTAAATTAATTAGACAAATAACTAAAAATAACTAAATCCTAACTAAAGTCAAGAACTTATCTAGCTTTTAAAAACAAAGTGAGACAAAATAATTCTATTTTATAGAATTATAAAATTTCTCTCTTTTTCTTCTTTGAATCTATGACCATTTTTCTAATGAGAAGTGTCTAGAAAAATACCAAAATTAGAGAGAAAGAAGACACTTGAGAGAGGTTCAGCCATGAAGGCATTTTTGGAGGAGAAAATTTGGGTATTAGAGTTTCGGCCAAAATGAAAGAAAATCTTCTTCTTTTCTTCTATTTTGATTTGGCCTCTCACATTTTTTCTTTTATAGACTCCTTTTTATTTTTTAAAGAATTTAATTAAAATGAAATTCCTATTAAAGCCCATCTAGGTCATCGATAAAGAGTTATGGTTGTACCATGCTCCTCCAATAATTATCTAAAAGAAAATTAAATATTTATTTAATTATAATTATTTGTCCATGTCAAAATATGATTCCTTGTTGAATAATTATTCTATTTTATTATTATCCATCTTTAATTGAAAAGAATTAATAATAAAATAAAGGAATCCTAATCAAAATGGAGTCATATAATTTATCAAGAAATTATAATTAATTATGAATAATGAATAAAAAATTTAATTCTTTAATTATAAATAAAATCCTTCAATATTATTTTATCTTAAGACAACAATTATCTTAATAAATAGTTCTCATTTTAAGAAAACTCTTGTCTTAAAAATATTTATTTATTAAGACAACTTTTGACTTACCAAAAATAATGTAATTAAGACAAATCTTGTCTCAAAACAACACATATACTTTTACCTAAATTAACACAACTCTTGTCTTAATTAATGCAACATATTTACTTTGTCTAAATTAAGACAATTCTTGTCTTAATTAAGACAATATCTAAAGTTATCATTTTTTAATATTAATTTAATTAATTAAAAAATACACGCATTCCATCTTAAACAAGTTGAATTCTTTGAAGCTAAGTAAGGAATATATTTGGACGTAATTATTCCAAGCTCCAATAAACTTAGAATTATTCTTAATCTCATTAAGATAATTTAAGTTTATTAACCAAAGAATCATTCCACTAAAGATTTAAGGTTGCGCTCTTGGATTATATACAACTACAAGAAATACTCCAATATTGATATTTACTATTGGTTGTCCAATTGCATACCTTATGATGCAAACCTTCATAACCATCTAATGACAAAATGTGAAATTATCGTTTTACCTTTTATATCAATTTTGTCCCATAATCTCACATTTCATCCAATTAGTGATCCACTACTCTTGATCTAATCTTTTAGGCATCAAGATGTGTTGAATAGCTAAGTCATCTGTCACGAGCCGATACTCTCCTCGAGCCCGTGACAACCGCCTCGATGTCCCGATAGACATTCATTACCCTGAATGCCAATTGAAACCTCACAAGGCTTAATATCAGTTTTCGCACCACCCCTGTGAGCAATAATTACTAAATATCATATTTTAAAAGATTATAAGCTATTTCCAAATCAAAACAATAATAAAAAAATATTTTCTGTTTCACAAGGGCATTTTGGTCATTTTTTCTAAATTTTTGAAACCTGCTGAAAATATAATATATAGGGGAAAATACACATTTCATAACTAAAAATAAGTTTTTATGTGTAAAACATTCATTTGGGGTGAAATTGTAGCTAATAGAATAAAATAAAAATATTAAATGAAATATTCCATTTTCTTATAAAACAATATTTATAGAACTCTGCGTAAATAATTTTTGTAACGTAAAAGCAAAATAAATCCATACATACAGTAACACAGATAACCAGAGTATGTAATTTAATTTACAATGATGTGTGGGCCCCCGAATAACCAAAGGTAACAAAGGCTGTGGACCTACAATTTCTGAAGAGGCGAGTCCAATAATAAGCCTCGACGTAATCAGCTATTTACGGACTGTCCTGATCCTGGAATGAGTGGAAAGGAGGGTGGTGAGTTTATATAAACTCAGTGAGTAAACAAACATCATCTAAAATATCTTAAGTCGAATAAATGGAGACAACTTAAAATAGTTCATCGCACTATGATTCATAACGTTTCAAACTCATTTCAACTAAATAAAATAATTTCATTTCACTCAAATAATCAACATGGCTTATGAATTTCTTAAAAATTTGGCTTGTGCCAAAACTCATTCTTGGGGATACCTTGGCCGGGGCATCCAACCGAGTTCGTCAAGGCTGTTAAAGAAAATTTCATATACGCATAAAACACATTTTTACGTTTAAAAGCATAGTCGTTCCTTGGCGTTGGCTGAGTTCACCCTCACGTGGTGGTGTAGCGTGTAGTGAACTCTAAAGCTTTACCTTAAGAGATACCCTTCAAGCCTTTCGTACCGAGGTAAAATATAACCAAGTTTATCGTGCCCCTCTCTAATAGGTTGGTCCACGAAAACCCGCCACTGCAGTGACTAATCAATATGTCAAACCCTGCTTTGTAAAATAATTATAATGTCATTCACATGTTCGATAGAATGTTTGTATATTTAGGAAGTTCGAAAAATAGTTAAAAGACGATATTGCCCCTAATGGTATCATTAAGTCGATTAAGCCTCGAACTAGTTCAAATAGGAATTTTAAGGTAAAATTAAGAGTTTCACAGTTCAGGGATGACTCAAAATGGTAATTAGGAGTTCGAGGATCAATTCGGAGTCAAACCGAATTTTTTACTATCTAGGGGCAAAATGTAATTTTTGAAAAGTTTGGGGGCAAAAGTGTAATTTTTAAAAATTTACTCCACCAAAACTTTGGAAAAGACTAGAAATTTCATGGAAGACATGGATAAGTGAAGAGGATTGAGTGGTAGAAAAAGAAAGTCAAAAAGATGGCTAGAAAAAAATAAAATAATAAAATATTCAAAAAGTAAAAAAAATAATAATATTTTATTAAGCCTATTAAAAGGCTTGAAAATTCCAGAATTCTTCATTGGGATGGTCAGCCAAAACCAGCAGGAGAGAGAGAGAAATAAGAACAAACCCTAGAGTGAGAAAATTCAAAGAAAAAGTGTGATTTTTCAAGGAATCAAGTGTTTAAAGGTATGATTTTTCAAGCTTAGCTTAAGATTTATCATTTCCATGCATTTCCCATCATTTTTCATGGTTGAATCATGTGATTTGAGGATGAATTCAATTCTGGAAAAATGGGTTAGGAGAGAGAAACTTGTTAGATTAATTTGATTTTAAGTTATGTTAGTGTTTTAAGTTAGTTTAGCATATTTAGGAACAAAACAACAAGAAAAGAATTTATTTTCCTCCATTACTATTATTGGCCGAATTTTCTAGGGGAATATTGGCTGATGATCTTGATGTTTATTTGAGGAATTATGATGAATAATGATGAATTATGAGTTTAGAAAAATAATGGGAATTTTCGGAGTAAAAATATGAATTTTTAACCATTAGGGGTATTTTCGTAATTTGCTATCGGGACTGATAATTTGCACCACACTGAGGGACATTAAGTCAATTTGGGTGCAATTGAGGTATAGAAACTGAAAAAAATTAATTTGAGATTAAATTGGACGCGTTAGTAATTTAATCGGGTAATAGGCCGAATTAGGTTAGCATCGCATTTAAGAGGTAGTCGGATAAGTTGCATGTCATATCATGCATATATACCGAGCCTGAATTGATTTTATAATGGTCAAGCATTGATGTGGTGAATTATGTATTGTACATTATGGATAGGTGGTGAGCAAATTACACTGGTAAAAGTACAGAAATTGTGCTTAAAGACTGGGATTAGGAGTACGTCGACTCCTAGAACTGTGAGTGGACAATTTATCGTCTTAAATATCTAGAGTAATTATACTTGTTTGATGCTTTTATTGAATGGTGAGTTTAAATTATAAAATATTATGTTTTCCAATTAAAATATTTTTTAATAAAAAATGAGATTTATACTGGTTTTGAAAACTAATATTGTTTTGGGAAAATTGAGTATATGGAGACTGTGTTGAAATTTATGATTTTATATGTTATTGAAATCGTGGCTTATGATACTATGGTAGCATGATGGCTAAATTTTTGGGGTTGGCATGAAATATATGAATAGTTTTGGATTGGTCTCGATAGACTGGATTACATTTTATTCGCCATATTGTGCTACTGGAATTTTTATGGGTCTGGTGGTATATTAAACGGTCACTGCAGTGGTGGGGGTTTCCGTGGACTGCCTATGAGAGGGGCACGGTAACTTAATTATATACTTACCTCCGGAGGGAGATGTTGGGTGAAGTATCTCCTGAGGTATGATTTGAGTGCACCTCACGTTCGGGCCACCACGTAAGAGTGAGACTCAGCCAACGCCAAGGAACGGCTGTGTGTCAGATGTGAAAACATGTTTATGGGTATGGGTCATTGAATAGCCTTGGCGGTCTCAGTGGGATACCTTGACGAAGGTACCCGCGAGAATGATTCTGGCAGGGGCCAAGTTTAAGAAATTCATAAGCCGAGAAATTTTGATGAAAAGAAATTATTTGGTATAGATTGAAACGAATTTTGTGTTATGAACATTATTGAGATATAACGTTTTTATATTGTCTCCATCTACTCGGCTTTAGATGCCTTTGATGGTAATTGTTTACTCACTGGGATTATTTAATCTCACCCATTTTCCTATCCATTTTTCAGGCTCAGGACAATTTGTTGATAGTTGATTAAGACGAGAATTAATCTCGGAGTTGCATCATAGGAAGTAAGGGTTCGTAGCCCTACATCTTCTTAGTCAGTTGGGGGCCCACGTGTCACTGAAAAAGTAATTTTATTCTTCAGTTATTTGATTTAAAGTATGTATGAATATATTTAGCTTTTACACCATGTTTGTGACGAGTTTTGGTATTTTCGAAGAAAAATGACAAAAATGCCCCTGTGAGCCAGAAAGTAATATTTTATTGTTTTGATTTGGAAATGACTTATGATTTTTTTTGAAATATGAAATTTAATAACTGTCACTCACTGGGGAGATGCAGAAGCTGATGCTAAGCCTTGCGGGGTTTCGATCGGCATTCGGGGTAATGAGTGCCTATCGGGACGTTGCGGCGGTTGTCACGGGCTCGATGGGAGTTCCGGGTCGTGACACAATATCCCACCAAATCAATAAAAGTTTCAACAGCATGACATGGCAATTATATTACTACCCAGCCTGTTATGGCAAAACAAACAGTTCATACAATTTCAACACAATTTCTAATTCAGCCATTCATGCCAATATCACCATAAGCCATTCAATTCAAACCATAAATTTACAACACAATCAAATAGTCTCCAATTACTCAATTTCTAAAATCATCATTCAATTTCAAAATGATTTATAAAACTCATTTCATTTAATCACATTTTACTTATAAAACATAAGGATTTACCATTTAAACTCATTTTTCTATAAAATCACAAAAATGAATAAAAACTACTTTAGATAATTAAGACGATAATAAGGTTACTCACAATATCGGGAGTCAAAGTACTCCTAGTCCCGGCCTTCAGGTACAATCTCCTTACCCTTATCGGAAGTTTCACCACCTAAACATAATGCACAACAAGCAATTTACTATATTTGTATTAAACTGTTATAAAACTAATTTAGGCTCTATATGAATGCATGAAGTGGGATGCGAAATGTTCGGATTATTATCTAAATATTGTGTTCTACGTAGCTTCAATTATGTATCGAAATAAAATGGTATTGGCCTAATTTGATCTATACACCGGTTAATTGGCCAATACATCCAATTCAACTCCAATTAACTTGATTCCACTTCCAACACTCCAAGTCATCAATTACAAGTTAAATAATATGTAATATCACAAAAATCCGTTATCAATATCTTCCTTGTAAAATTTGGCCATTAAAGGTTTAGTGTAAAACATGTAATTTTCATGCTTGATTTTCACACCTTACATCATAAAACAACTAAAAACACCTAAATAGCATGAAATTCATCAAAGTCCATTATCCAATTTCTCTCTTGAAAATTTCAGCCAAGGAGTGTGGGTGAATGGCATGAAATTTCTTGCTTGTTTTTCATGCTAAACATCACCAAACAACTAAAAACACTAAGATACCTTGAAATCTAACCAAATAAATCATCAAACCTTCTCTCCCTAAATTCGGTCAGCCATGAATCCTTCATGAGATCTTGAATTTTAACCATGGTAATTGAAAAAGAATGCATAGGAAAGGTAGGTTACAAGCTAGAATTAAGAAATTTTACCTTTACTTACTTAATTCCTTGAAATCCAATGAATTTTCTCTTGATTTTCTTCTCTAGGGTTTGTTCTATGCTTCTTACATTTTGTTCTTGCCTTGGCCGGCCAAGAGAAATGAGATGGGAGAGTTTTAGTTGTGTTTATAAAGGAAAATATAATAATATTAAAGCTTGACACTTGTCACCATGTGATTGGTCCATGCATAAAACTTAATAATTAAGCATTTCTTCTCCACCACATAAAATCCCTCAATTATCCAATGTATAAAATGAATTTCATGGCTTTGACAAGTGTCAAGGTGGTGCAAAATTTCAAAAATTCTAATTACGTCCTTGTGGACATGTGAAATGACCTTTTTGCCCTTATGTTCGAAAAAATTATCGGAATTAAAATTTTTCACTTCTCAAGCTCAAATTATGTTCCAAATAGTCAAACTTGATCAAAATTTCATCCACCATCCCAAATTTGCCCTCGGGTGGAAAAATGACCATTTTACCCCTACGTTATGAAAATTCTAATTTAACTCCAAGTCAATCCTCGAACTTCGAATCACCATATTATGTCATTCTAAGATTCAATAACTCTCAATTGTATCTTAAAATCTTTATTTGAACTAGTTCGAGGCTTAAATCAACTTAGTTGTACCACTAGGTACACTACCAATTTTTGACGATTTTTTTGAGGTATTCAAGTATGCAAGCATGTTGTCAAATACATGAATGACATAGCAAGTATATTATAGAGTAGGGCTTGACATCATCAATCCAATAGGCTTAGATTAATCATCAATCTTCCTAAAATAACTAAAAATGATGTTAATATTATGAACTCAACTTTTGAATACATATTCCTTGATGCTTAGCTTGATTATAATCTCAACATGCAAAGTCTACATCAACGCTATATGATGATCATAACTATGGCATATCAAAGATTATAAGGAGACAAAACATGAGTTCACTATCCATCAAGATTACGGTTCTACTATAAGCAGATGCATAAGTGTGAGATTAAGGTTTAAGTAACGATCAAACTTAAACTGGATTCTTATGTGATTCCAGCTCAAATTATAGTGTCATTACTCAAAGTCAACTACTTCGATGATTTTAGACATATCATTCCTTCGAAGTGAATAACATTCCTTACATTAGAAGAAATCTAGATACTACAGTCTTAACATAATAAAGTGACCAGCTTTATTATATGATTGTGAATAATTTTAAATTCAATTAAAAAACATGTCTCCTATATATGACTCTTCATACAAATTTATTTTAATACTTCAATAGAATCTTGGTACCTTTATAACTAGATAACAAATGCTTACTTAAAGCAAACTCTTCATCATTTTATCAAAATATACTTTCATTACAAACAAAATAAATGGAAATAAACCTGAGAATATACTTGCTTTCTAGGGCACCATATTCTCAAATTCCCAACACTAACAACTTGTCAAACATTTCTTAAGATCTTAGGGAGATATTTTAATGACTCAAAAACATTTCAAAATACGTGTTTGCAAATTTTAATTATTTTTGTTAGATAAAGAGCTTAAAGTGAACAGCAACCAAGAGGGGGGTCAATTGGATATTGAAAATTTTCTTTCAAAACTTCTATGAAAAATTTTAGCTTTTGAAGCTTAAAAAAATTGATAAGAGCTTTGAAAATGGAGTATAAAGCTTAATCTAAAACTTGTAAAAAGGAAGAAAAAACAAGGACTAGACAACTTGATTTTATAGCAATTCAACCCTCAAAGCCTACGTCCTTTCCCTTTATCTATCATTTCTCTAGAGGAATAACCAACTACAGTGAATTCCTAAAAAATTACAAAGCTTTTTACTTCACCAAGCTAATAAGCTAACTTAAGTACAAGAGAATAAGGATTTATCAGAGTATGGAAGATATAAAACGGATTTTCTTTTTAAAGTATTTGAAATAGTGAGTGATGGAAAGAATTTTCTTATTTGTCCATCTTTTTCTAATTTCTTGGAAGGTTTTTCTACTCTTTCTTTTCTTGCTTTCTTTTTCTCTTGCTTTCTCTCACTTCTTTCTTCCCAAATGACGTCCTCTATAAGGATATTTATAATGCCTTGTGATATTTGGTCGTTTAGGTAAGATAGGATCAAAATTCTAAACATTGGTGCTAGCTGAATTATTTCATTTAAACTTCAGGGATCGATTCTTTATAACTATGAATTGTCACTTACTTCAGTCTAGAGCTTGGTGGAATCGACCATTATAGTGTAAGGTGTCAATTCTCCTTGTCCCATATCAAAGGTAGCACTATTTTGTTTTTTTAAGAATCGACCTTTATAGCTTGAAGCATCGATTCTACTTGTCTCATCTCTAAGGTAGCACCTTTCTGTTCTTTTCAAAATTGACCTTTGTAGCTTGAAGTGTTGATTCTACTTGTCCATTAAATGCCAAAATTTGAATTTTAAAGGCTCCATTCTTATCCTTATCTGATGTGGCTCTCTTCTTGCCTAAGTTTCTTCTAGGATCAACAATTAATGCTTGAAAGGCCGATCCAGAACTTCAAACTTTCATGGATCAACACTTAATTCTTTGAGGTATCAATTCAAGTCTTCCAAACTTGTCTTTTTAGGTTCTTTTTCTCTTGGACTCGACTTGTGCTTTAATAGGAATCAATCTTTGTGAAACCCTTAAGTGAGCATATAGATTACATATTTTGAATATTAAACTTAGTTTTAACCTTCAAAAAATTCTATTGACACTTTTAGTTGTTTGTCACTTTTGAAATAGAAAATTTTCTAAGTCTAGAAGGGGTCAAAATATATGATTTTTATAGAACAATCTTCTGAAAATAAAATATGAGGGTAATGATTCCTTTAATTTTTTCATAATTTTTTAAATACATTTGCTATAGTAAATGCGAGCCACAAATTTAATTTCAGTTTTTTCGATTTTGTTCTTGAAACCAAAATTTAGATTTTAATTCTTTTGGATTTTGACTTTTTTATATTTTTATTGAATCCAAATGCGGGGTTGTTTGCTTATTTACCTTAAATATTTTAAGTAAATGGAGAGTAAAAAGGAAAAAGTTTTAAAAAAAGGACATTTACTTAAATAAGCTAGGTAGGTTTTATAGGTAATCTATCTCAGAACTACATATTGTTTCAAATGTATCGTTACATGTTCATAATGTATCAATACATATGGTCATGTATTAATACTTTCGTTGTTTTCAAAAAAATAAAAAGGGTAAAATGGTAGTTTGGCACTCAAAACTATAAATAACTCACTTTTTTTAGGCTTAACAGCCCTTAATCGCATTGGCAAGGTAAAACTTCTATTCCTAAGGTCTCCCAACCCATTTTTAACTCAAAACTCTATTTTTATGATTTTAAAGCTTAGTTGGGTTTTTTTTATGGAAAAATATGATATTTTTACCTTTCAAATCTTATGGTCTTGGATTTCCAGAACAAAAATAGTTGTTTTAATGGTCAAATATTCCTGTGGGTTACTAAAGTTCAAGACTTTGTGTTTTTCTTAAGCATTTAAACTCACATAAGGTAAGGATGAAGGAATTTTGGGTTTTTAAGCATTTATTTGGTTGAGTAGCGGTGGCTTTAAGCTAGAAATTTAGATTTAATTGAATTCGAATAATTTCGAAAGTACATAAAGTGATTACTACGAGATTATTATTCTAGGTAATGGCTGTGATATTTTTGTATGATAGGAATGCTTGAAAACTCCATGGATTTCGCTAAAACGGAGTTGTGATTGAAGTTAGGAAATTGACTCTCCAATTAGGTGAGTGGATACACTACTTTCAAATTATTTTGATATGTAAAGCTAGCATGATATCTATGGAAATGATTATTTATGTATTTTGAAATGAATCTTTAAAATGGTTTATCAAAGAATTTGAGTTTCAAGAATGAAAAAGGATTTCTAAAAAATAAATTGTTAGCTATTGTGATATGATTGACACAATGATTCTCAAAATGTTTACAAATCTATTAAGTCAAGATGGTTGCTCAGTTGCAAGATGGGTTAGTTGGTTAAACAAGCAAAAAAGAAAGAGTTTTAACAAAGACATATTAGTTTTAACCAATTAACACAAATCCTTAATCAATTAAAGCAATTTCGAGCGCTATATTAAGAATAGACAAAAAGGTCTTAATTGGTTGACACAAGGTTTAATCAGCTAAGTGAGTGCAGAATGCAAAATAGAAGCCTTTTAATCGGTTAAAGGAAAAGAGTTAACTAGTTAAAGGTTAAAGATAAAGTATAAAGAAGCGCTAAAATTCAAATTCAAAAAATTGATGACCATCCAAAGCACCAAACCAAAAGATTTAAAGTTGAAAAATTCTTAATTGGTTGGAGTCCATTTTAATCAATCAAGGATGAATGGAGAGAAGATTCAATCAATTAAAGGGAGTATTAATCAGTTGAATGGAGGCTAGTCAAAAACAGTGCTTGAAAACAGAAAGTTATTAATCAATTAAAGCTACCATTAATTGATTAACAGAGTAAAGCAGACTGTGAGACAGAAAAGACTTAATCGACTAAGAAGTATGGTTAACTAGCTAAAAGCTCATTGTCAAAATTTAGAATTTAAGTAGAAAAGGACAAAATAACAGCCAAAAATAGCTAGTTTCTATCTCCAACAGCCCAAAGTGATTTTTCAAGTATTTAAAAACTCTCAAACTGTCACGACCCGGCACTCCTTTCGAGCCCTTGACAACCGTCGCGAAGTCTCGGTAAATATTCATTACCCGGTATGTCAACCGAAACCTCGGAAGGCTCTTGCAGTAGTTTTCCACTTCCCCTGTGAGCAATAGTTACTAAATATCGAGTTTTAAGAGAATATAAACTATTTTAGATCGAAAACAATCAAAATAAAATTTTGATCACACAAGGGTATTTTGGTCATTTTTACCTAAAAATTTTGAAACCTGATAAAAATACAACGTATGGTAGAAAGATATCCATTTCCGATTAAAAATAAATTTTTGTAATCTAAATCATCCATTTGGAGTGAAAAGTTGGCTAATTAGACTAAATAAAAATATTCAATAATATATTTCATTTTCTTATAAAACAATTTTTATAGAACTATGCATAAATAATTTTTGTAGCGTGAGAACAAAATAAATTCATACACATAGTGATACAGTAAACCAGGTATTCAAAATTATCCTACAGTGGCATATGGATCTCGAGATAACCAAAAGTGCGCTAGAATGTAGACTTACGATTTCCAAAGAAGTAAGTCCAAAAGAGATCTTTGATGAAATCGACTGCCTACAGACTATCCTGAACCTGAAATGGTTAAAAAGAAAGGGTGAGT
Organism: Theobroma cacao; assembly: GCF_053813885.1. NCBI lineage: Eukaryota > Viridiplantae > Streptophyta > Magnoliopsida > Malvales > Malvaceae > Theobroma > Theobroma cacao. The sequence goes on from NC_142640.1 coordinate 38,338,528, forward strand.
TTTCATAAACTCAGTGAGTAAACAAAGTCCGTCATTAACATCTAAAGCCGAGTAAATGGAGACAGTTAACATTTCATCATACCATAATCCACAACATTTTGTACTTGTTTCAAATCATATATATATAACAACACATTTCATTATAATACACATCTCGACTTATAATTTTCTCAAAAACTTGGCTCGTGCCAAAAATCATACTCGGTGATACTTTGGCTGAGGCATTCAACCGGGTCCGCCAAGGTTATTAAGTTAACAACTACTCATAAAAACATAATTTAGCCATCCCTTGGCGTTGGCAGAGTTCATCCTCAAGTGGTGGTTCAGCGTGAAATGAACTCTATCGTACCTTAGGAGATATCCTCCACGCCTCTCATACTAAGGTAAATATAGCGGGGTTTACCGTGCCCCTCTAATAGGCTGGTCCACAGAAACCCACCTACTGCAGTGGCTAATTAAATAACCCACCAATCAATAAAATTTTGACAGCATAACGTGGCTAACATAATACTACCCAGCCTGTCAAAGGAAAACAATAGTTTATATATTTCACCACTCAAAAACCCAGCCACATATGTCATCACGTATCAGTTCATAAATCATCAATTCCAAACATTTGTACGTAAACTTAACTATATAGGCAACATCAAAGGTTGGTCTCCACATACTCTCATTTTCAAAAACATTATTGAATTGTAAAATAATTCATAAACCTTATTCCTTAAATCGATTACTAGTCATAGAACATAAAATTCATTTAGGTTTAATATTCTTAAAATCATAAAATCGATTGTAAAAATACTTTAGATAGATAAGATGAACAGTGGTTACTCACTTTGACGGGAATTTACAACACTCCTAGTCTCGATCCTCGGGTGCAATACCTTTGCCCTTATCCGAGGGCTCACCACCTATACATAATGTGCAACAAGAAATTTAATATACTTATGCTAAATTGTCACAAAACTATTCTATGTTCTATATGAATGCATGCAATGAAATGGGAGGTGTTCGGCCTATCGCGCACTATACACTATTTAATCGGTCTAAACATCTAATTCGATTCCAATTAATTTATTGCATTTCCAGTACTCCCCAAAATTCCACACGCTTCAATAAAAATCTATTCTAAGTGCAATTACCAAACTATCCATCATTATGGTGCTAATTGCTAACTAACGCGAGTAAAATTTTTCGGTACCCATTTTCGATTTTTGGTATTCCTAAGCACCAAATACATCTAAATGGCATGAAAAACAAACAAATTCATCATCAATCCTCACCCATAAAATTCAGCCAAGATAGGTTCTATAATGGGCATGTGGATTTCTTGCTTAATTTTCATACTAAATGTTACTAAACACCTAAAAACACTAAATTACTTTGAAATTCAACTAAATTCATCACCAACTTTCTCTCTCTAAATCTGGCCAGCATATTGCCCCTCATGAAAACTTGAATTTAATTCATGGAAAATGGAAAAGAATGCATGGGCAAGATGAATTTCAAGCTTAATATTAAAAATCTTACCTTTAGTCACCAATTTCTTGAAAATTCAACAAATTTTCCATAGTTTTTCCTCCCTAGGGTTTTTCTTTTCTTTTCTTCTCTTTTCTGCAGGTGCTGGTCGGCCTTGAAATGCTGAGTGGAAGAGTGTGGGCTGGTTTTTAAATGGCAATATTAAAATATTAAATTTTTGACACATGTCACCTTTTTATTGGTCCACTTGTTTTAACTTAATTTTTAAGCCTTTTCTCACCACTACAAATGCTCTAATATTTATCCATAGCATAAAATAATAATAGGTAGAATTCTGGAGCTTGACAAATGTCATGGTGGTGTAAAATTACAATTTTACGACTAGGGTGGTAAAATTACCATATTACCCTTATGCTCTGAAAAATACTGGAATTATAATTTTTTTTTCTTCTTAACCTCAAATCATACTCCAATACTCAAATCATACTCTAATAAGTCAAATGGGGTCAAAAAATCTTTTTTTAAAAATTTCCATTGTGTCCCCAAGTGGCAAATGACCATTTTGCCCCTAGATAGCGAAAATTCTGGTTTGACTCTAAATTGATCCTCGAACTCCAAATCACCATATTAAACCATTCTGAGACTTTAATATCCTTAATTTCATCTCAAATTCTCTATATGATCTAGTTCGAGGCTTAAATCAACTTTGTTGTACCTCTAGGTACAATACCTACTTTTGTAAATTTTTCGGGACTCTCCTAACATGCAAACATGCTATCCATTACATGTATGTCATGACGAGTATTTTATAAGGTCGAGCTTTACACCAACAGTCAAAAATGAAATAAAGAAGCCATCTAAAGTGATTTTGAGCTTAAAAGATCAAAAACTTTCTCTTTACACTTGTATTTCATTCCCATCCTTTGAAAAAGTGTTTGAGCTTAACTTTGTATATCTTAGATTAGCTAAGTGATCAATTGTACTTCATCTTTTCTTCATTTATTGATTGCTTAGAGTGTGCGACACCTCTAAGGGGTTGATCAAGTTTCTGTTAGCATGGTTGTTGTTGTAGGTTCTAACTTAACCTTAGAAAAGTTAGTTTTAGGTTTTGGTTGATCTCGGGAAAAACTATTATTAAAGGTTATGGCTGAGCCTGTGAAAAGCCATTGTAAAAGTTTGGTGGAAGCTTGGAAATTCCACTAATTTTAGTGAATTGATTTGAAAATCTTTGATTGGGAGATCAAGATAGTGGATATAGGTCAAGGGGACCGAATCACTATAAATCATTATGTTTTGTTTACTTTCTTTTATTTTCTTCTCACTCTTAGCACGTAAATCATTCCTCTAGCAAGCTTTAAACTTCTATTTCAATTCTCTTAATCAGCTCTTTACTTAAAAAGAATTTTTGTGTCATTCTAAAAGTGTTATTCGCCTACCCTCTAGCATGCTTTTTAGGACCAACATTATCATCTTTAAGTTTTAATCTAATAGACAATTTTTTATTAGTCTCCTTTCAAATAGCTTCCAAAGCAATTTATTCTGAACTAGTTAGATAAATATCCTCTCACTTTTTAACTTTCAACCTAATAGGACTAATTTCTCCAACAAAAAAGTAGCTTCTAACAATTTCTATGGATAATTTCAATGGACTAATTTCTATGTAACAATTTCAAATAGTTGTTTGCAACAATTATTGTAGCATAAAACTATTAATCAATTTTTGCAAAATACTACTAATAGTAGTGTTGCAAAATATATTTGGCACAATTTTGTAAATATGTAATTTGTAATAGTCTATTGCAGCATAATACCTTTTAAATTATGAAACATATATATTTTGCAACATTATTAAATTTAGTTGAAAAAATTTTGCTGTTAATTAAAGACGGAATTCCCTGTTGTATAAAAATTAGTGTTTGTGACTTTTTTAACAAGAGATAAAATCTAACTTAATTTAATGAGGAAATTGTGAGAAATGACCTTCATAGAAATGAGACTTCAAAAATGACCGTCTCTATAATTTTAACTGTTTTTAGCCAGTTTTTGGTATGACTTGACAATAATACCCTTTAAACAATTTCAGATAAATTAAAATGGTTTCAATTTTCTCTCTCCCGCCATCTAGCTAAAAATTTCAAAATTAAATCTCGATTTCTCTTTCTGCTCAAATATGTCTATTTCGCCATCCAATTCGCAGATATGACATCAAGATCTTTCTTATTTTGTTTTATATTTTTGGATGGTGGATCTTAGGGTTCTTAAGGGCGATGAACAACGATTTTGCTCTTTATAAGTAGTGATTTTGCTCAAAAAGAAAGAACAACTAAAGCATGTTTGATGGGTTTTATGGTGGTTCACGATTTTGTTGTGTTTTGGATTGAGATGATTGTTAAGCATGTTTGCTAGGGATTCTGATTTTTTTTATGAGATTTTGAGTTGAAATTGTTCAGGAAATATTTTGTAAATATGGTATATTTATTTTTGTATAAGGGGAGTGAGTAAGACCTCCCGATAGGGATATATTTTCTTTTGCTTTGGAGGGTTATGAAGTTTTGTAACCTATCTTTTATGAAATGCACAATTTCACGGCTTAGCAAAAAAAAAATATTTGTTTTAAGTTCTTGAGTTTGTTGGTTTATTCATAGAACCCCAAAATTGAGTTTATTGGTTTTTAGGTATTACGTGACTTAATCATCGTGCGACTAGTTTTTAGTCATTATGTGACTGGTTTTAGGCATTACGTGACTAGTTTTTATACATTACATGACTAATTTTTAAGCAATGCCTAAGTCACACAATGCCTTACGAACTAGTCACGTAATGCCTTACTAACAAGTCACGCAATGCCTATCAACTAGTCATCCAATGCCTTATCAGAAACTAGTCACGCAATGCCTTATCAAAAACTAGTCATGCAATGCCCAAAGTTAGTCACGCAATACCTTATCAGAAACTAATCACGCAATGCTTATAAAAAACTAGTCACGCAATGCCCAAAGTTAATCACACAATGCTTAAAAACTAATCACCTAATTCTCAAAAATCACCAAAACTACTGAATTCCATTTAACAAGATCAACAACTTCAAACGATACACCATATTCCATTTAATAACATAATTAACAAATATGAATGCTCAAAATGTTCGAAAGTTTTTCTTCATATATCAAAAATCACTCTAAAATGTTTAAAAATGCTCAAAACGCTAATAGGTTTTCTTCATGTATCAAAAACTACTCCAAAATGCTCAAAATGCTTAAACGTTTTTCTTTCTAGTAAGAAATACTCCAGAGATGAATAGTCTGGTGAGGAAAGCTCAAAAAATATGAGTCAGTTTGAGGCGCAAACCTAAACATACTTGACCCGTTAATAGGTTTCGAGTTGAGGCGCGGAGCCTAGCGAATGGGTCGGTTTCATTAAGGATAATTTTATCTAATTTTTTTTCTCTTGGCTAGAAACAGATAAAATTATAGGGATGACTATTCTTAAAAACGCCTTATGTCTCAAGCCCATTTATGAAAAGCACTCTAATTTAATTATAGACAGAACAGCCATCCGTGAATGAAAGGACTAGACTCATTCATATTGAGTCCATATATCTTTGAAATGTAACAAACAAACTAATTGATAGATTATTATGGAGCTGAAATTTTGAAATTGAAAAATGGAGTGCATTAAAACTCCACGGATCAATACGGTTGCTCAGTCCCCTGAGCTACAACAATATCATGTGCCATATCCCTCCCCAATCTTTTATGTTCTTTTTAAATGATCATTTATCATTTTTTAATATAAAGTTAAATTTCTATAAATTAATACTTTTAAGATCATAAAAATTTATTAATTTATCGATATATTATTTAATCGATAAATTAATAATTTATTAATTTATGCATTAATTAAGCTTTTCTAATACTTAATTGATGTATAAATTAGTTGTTTGGTATCACTTTTTGTATTGGAGCCTATTTCGCACAAAAGTACACTCAAAGCAACAATCACGTTGTATAATTTTTTCTTTTAATACGAGAACTTTTTAATTTATTAAGAAAAGTTAGAGATGTGGTATAAAGATACATAAATTTCAAAGCAAAACAAGCAATATTGAAATCATATTTTACAAAAACTTTTTAATTGAGTCATATATATATATATATAATTTTAATGTATAAAAAAATTATTAATTTATATATCAAGTGAGATTTATATATTTTTTTAAATATATTATTTTATAAATTTAACAAATTATCAATTTATTACATTAATCTCAAATCGAGATTGATAAAAAATATTACTTAATTAAAATTATTAATTAATTAAATATTAATTTATAAAAATTGTACTGTAATCCTTGTAACGTATACTTTATATACAGAAAAGCAGCACTACAGGGTTTTGGTTACAAAATTTCTACCCAAATTACCTTAATTACCTTTATTTGAGGAGGCATTGTTTTTGACTGTCACCATTGTTTTTTTCCATGACACCAAAGAAAGAAACATATACCTGCCACATGTCCCATCAAAACTTCAGAAAAATTATTTTAAAAAGTACAACTTAATATATACAATAAATATGTATATATATATATATATATATATATATATATATATTTCTTTTTCCAAAGAACAGCTAACCTACGACCAAAACTAGCAATAGCTTTTTCTTTTTTTATAAGCAGAAATTCCAAGTTGGTGCTCGACCTGAATTTTATCTAGTAGAATCACTACATATATGGCGTAGTTAATAAATTGTAGTGAGTCAACGTAAAGGAGTGGTTTATTTTTCCTGTCCCTAACTCATAAAAATGCTAGAAACTAAAATGAGGTATGTACATAAGATGATGCCAGAGAAGCGATAATTGAGGTAACATAAATTAAGTTCCAACTAGATTGCCTCAGATTTGGACCAATTCAAATTTATTTTTTGTCATGAAAAAGAGTAACAGTTGCTTGTTAGTTTTACCGTGTACTGTATACTAGTAAGTACTTTAACTATTTACAAACCAGTTGGAAAGCAACCATACGCTGGAAGAAAAAACAGTACAATGTATATGCCTTATTACTTAGCTCCAAGCGCTTCTACTTGTAGGCCCATAGAAAAGACGCAACTTTTGTTAGCCATATTTCGTTTGTGCATGTGGCAGACCCTTATCACCCCTTGATTTCGTCAGCCATTCAATCATCCCATCTCCTTTTACTACAAATGCAGCGAACTACTGTGTATATATATACATATAGGTTTGGCACTTGTAGAGATAAACAAGCTTTCGCTCAAAAAAAAAAAAAAACAGAGATAAACAAGCTCAAACCCACCAAGTTCACATGCTTTGAAGAAGAAACTGAAGACACATAATAAAAGCTTTTCCAGCAATAAACATGGTGAAGAGCATCAAAGAAGAGTCCAGGTCGTTTTTTCTATATTGCTGCGCAAAAAACTTCCAGAAACCAGCGTCCCCGGAAATAAAACCGGGAGAAGGAACGAATGGAAATGCTTCGTCGGTCTCCTGTACAAAGCAGAACAAGCCTGGAGGATGGAAAGCTATGCCTTACATCTTAGGTTCCTCTCCTTTCTAACGTATTAATGGTATTAATTTCCTCGTGGAGTGGTCGTTTAGTTAACATAGAAACGTGTGCTGTGGCAGGAAATGAAACGTTCGAGAGGTTAGCAACGTTTGGGTTGTCGGCAAATTTTATGGTGTATTTGATGAGAGAGTTACACATGGATCAGGTGTCTGCTTCAAATGTTTTCAATATCTGGTTTGGTATAACCAATTTTGCACCTCTGCTTGGTGCAATTATCTCCGATGCCTATGCCGGGAGGTTTCGAACCATTGCGGTTGCATCCTTTGCTTCATTTCTGGTATGTTTTCTCAGTCCTTACTGCTTTATTATAACCATATATTGTAATAAGAATACTAATAAATAGTGATTATTAACGGCCAAGGCTGCTTGAATTTTCATTAAATAAAATCGAGTAGGTGAACAGAGGTCCATATCATCTTTAAATTTTCTTGATGCGTGATGCACATGGTGCGGGTATGATTTTCCCACTTCCAAGAGCTAATTAGACGATGCAAAAGCTGATGAAGATTCTTGGATTTACGCTTTCTAAAACGTTTCTCGCTTTTGTCAGCAAGCAAAAAGTTTTACTATATAGTTAAATATTTATGGACAAAATTAAATCGTATTAATTTCTAATGACTATCTCGTAATCTTTGGAAACAAATTTAATCCTGCTTCTCGCTCTCACTCCATCGCTGACGGATACGAAATCCATTTGCGGCCCCTCTCTCTTTTTTTTTTTTTTTTTTTTTTGTCTTTTCTCTGGGGGGATTTGCTCTTGGCTTGCAAGATCTCTTGCCAAGAAAGATATGTCTACGCTGAAATCAAAAGTAGGGTTAAATCTTCTGCCATGCTTGTGTTTTGCTGTGGTAATAATAGCCCATAATTAAATCTAATAGTTAGGTTCAGCCAACGAAATTAATTGAGACATTAATATTTATCAATGAAAATATGACATGATAGAAAATAGAAAATAAATTGAACTATAAACTTAGGACTATCGATCAAAAGATTCATTCTAATCTAATGTAGTAGTAATTACGAAAATTCGCTCTTTTTCCATTTACTTTTGGTTGAATCGACCGACAAAAACCGGTAATATATATAGACCATAACATGTCATCATTGTGTTAGGTAAACTAAGTACAAGCAACATCATAATACTACTATTTATAATCTACTCTAGATAAGATTTTTGATATGCAGGATGTTAGGCCCGGAAAAGTCATCAAAATATCTCAACAGCAAGTTAGGAGAAGTGCTTTGATTCCCCTTTTCCTCATGATAAATACTAAGTACTTATAAACGGACAAAAACCATTAGTAGAATAGTATGTCTTGTGGGTCATTTAGGAGAAGTGTCGTGCATGCTGCAAAAGAAGTTTGCAATTACAGTCCTACCTGCCCCCTTTTCTCTCGTCATTTTCTGCTCTTACAAATTGTCATTTATTATGTGTGATAGCCATTCGATTGAAAATATTGCTATAAATAGTTAAGTTAAGGGAGAAAAGCGAAGCAATTAAAGAAATCAGAAAAAGTAGTTGAGATTATTTATTTAATGCAAAACTACATGATAATATTTTTATTTATTTTTAATAAATAAAAAAAAAGAGATTCAACTTTATTAAACCAAATAATAAGTTTTAAAGTAAACGTAATAAATCAAATAAAATAAATGTTTGCTAATTGAAAATTAGAAATAAATAAAATGAAGAGAAAAAACTATGCTAAACAAAAAGCTAAATGAGAAAAAGTATAATGTTTTCTATAGTTTATAAAATATTGAAGGACAAAGTGAGAATATAAAAGAAAATTTTTTTTCTATGAAAAATATTTTACTTATTGAAAGGAAAGTTTTTTTATGAAAAATATTTTATTTGAAAAATCTATCACTTTTTTCTTATTTGGATAAACCAAGAAAAATATTTTCTATTATTTAGTTCATCCAGTAGAAAATAATTTTCACTGTGATCCATCTTCAAAACCTTTAACCATAACACTATAAAAATATTAACATTCATGAATTACGCAAGATATCTAAAATTTTTTGTAATATTAAAAATAATATATATAAGTAATAAAAACATCTTACATGAATACAATTAAGAAAATCCTACATAACGCATCTTACATAACAAAAACATTTTCCATATATTTTTATAAATAACTCCATAATAAATATCATTAAACACGTCCTCATAAAAGACTTTCGTTTATTATAAAAAGATTATTTTTTGCATTTTTTTTCTTTTACTTGGAAATTAAGAATGTCTGTAAAATTAAGGCAAATCTTCCATCCTTTTCATGAGTTAGGCCAAACACTCACTTAATTTCTAAGTACAATATAATTATTGGTATGGTTGATAGGAGCATCACGCGTTAAAATCTCATATATAAATATTTTAATTTGTATGTTTGTTTGTGACGCTTCTTCTATTATAAGGTTTATATGCATCATTAACTCCCGTTCTAAATGCTGCTATTAAGCTGAATTATAGATAAGCAATACCAAATGGAAAAGATTATAAAGCTGAATTAGACATGTCTAATTTACTCTGACAGGGAATGTCGATTGTGACTTTGACGGCTTGGATCCCACATCTCCATCCTGCAGAATGCAAACCTGAAGATCAACCAAATGGTCACTGCGTTGGTCCAAACAAGGCTCAACTGGGAGTTCTGCTAACAGGGCTAGGTCTGTTATCAGTAGGCGCAGGCGGAATAAGACCCTGCAGCATTCCATTTGGAATTGATCAATTTGATCCAACCACTGAAGAAGGGGTAAAAGGGATCAGCAGCTTCTTCAATTGGTATTACACCACATTTACAGTGGTCGTATTGCTCACTTTAACTCTTGTGGTTTATATTCAAGACTCAGTAAGCTGGGTTCTAGGCTTTGGAATTCCTACCCTGCTCATGGGCAGTTCGATAGTTCTGTTCCTCATCGGAACTAGAATTTATGTGCATGTTAAGCCACAAGGAAGCATATTTTCAAGCATTGTGCAAGTGTTTTTTGCCACTTACAGGAAACGACAGCTTAAGCTACCAGCACAGGGAGAGGAAATTGGAGTTTTCTATGATCCTCCTGTAAAGGAAAATGTATTGTCGAAGCTACCCGTCACCAGCCAGTTCAGGTGACATATCTTTTTTTTTTTTTTTGGCTCAGCTTCACGTGACATATCTTATCACCAAAGATACTTTGAAAATATATTATTGAGTTAATTGACGAAAGCACTGGAAGTTGCATATATATATATATATATGTAAGGTTACCATTTCTTGGTTATTCATTTCAGGTGGGATACGGTCTTTCAGGTTACTGAATGAATTTACTTTTCATAGTGTTAATCAAAAGTCCGTATAACTCAACAAGTGTGAAGATGAGCTTCAGCTCCATAAGGATATTGATTGATACTATATTACTTTGATTCAATCATTTAAGATTACATGATTTCGTGTAACAATCAGTCAAAAAGACTTGACCAACTAATGAACTTACGGTAGTTTAAGACTGAAACACTTTTTCTTTGTAGGCAACATTGTGCAAGAGTTTCATGGTAAAGGTTCATTATATGAACTTCTGCTCGCATCTAATGCTAAATTTTAATTGTTGTTTTTATTCTCTTAGGTTCTTAAACAAAGCCGCCATAATAATGGAGAATGAATTACAACCCGATGGTTCCCCTAATAAATGGAGGCTGTGCAGCACTCAACAAGTGGAAGAGGTCAAATGCCTTATCAGAGTCATTCCTATATGGGCTTCTGGTGTCATTAGCTTTACCTCCATGGCACAACAGGGAACGTTCACTTTGTCACAGGCTTTGAAAATGGACAGGCATCTTGGCTCCAAGATCCAAATCCCAGCTGGTTCCATTGTAATCATATCGATGATCACAATTGGAATTTTCCTCCCAGTCTATGACAGAATAATTGTTCCAGGTCTTCGAAAATTCACCAAACATGAAGGTGGGATAACACTTCTTCAAAGAATTGGCATTGGCATCTTTTTCTCAATTCTGGCGATGATTGTTGCTGGAGTGATGGAAAAGAAGAGACGGGACTCAGCTATGTTGCACCCTGGTGTTGCACCAATATCAGTCTTTTGGCTAGCTCCTCAGCTTATCCTCATGGGCTTCTGCGAGGCATTCAACATTATTGGACAGATTGAATTTTTTAACAAGCAGTTTCCGGAGCATATGAGAAGCATTGCTAATTCTCTTCTCTTTTGCTCCCTGGCCGGTGCAAGCTACTTAAGCAGCATTGTAGTCAACATTGTGCATCATGTCACTGGAGGGCATGGACACCCTGACTGGCTGACTAGTGATATCAATGCTGGAAAACTGGATTACTTTTACTATCTTCTAGCAGGGATGGGGGCCTTCAATTTCCTTTATTTTCTCTATGTTGCTTATCACTATCGTTACAAGGGCAATGTACAAATGGAAGATAAATCTGTCCCTGATGTTGAGCTAAATGCGATCAAACCATGAAACTAAATAGATGTAATCTTATTGTAGCTAGCTAATCATATGAAGAATAATACTCATTTACGGTGGCTTTAATAGTCGTTCGCGGTCCCATGTTCAAAGTAATAAAGGAAAAGAGCATGCTTTTTTCGTTGTTGTAACAGAGCAGTATGGGTTGTCTTGGAAATTGGAATACAGCTCCTTTAATTATTGTGTCTCCAAAGCGATATACTTGACTTCAAGAAACATGGCGGTATATGGAATGTTGGAGATTATCACTGTAGATAGTCAATTTTGATTAATACTTAATCTTTAAAAAATTATTTTATCTCGTAACATTATATAAAGAATAATGAGAACAATCATTTCAAGTGAGCACTACTTCACGCAAAACAATTAGAATAAGTGGAGCATTACTCTATGTTTAACAATTAATACAAGTAGAGCAACTATTTTGTATAAAATAACAATTTCACACAGATGACAGTGAAAGTAATCCGGAATAGGTGGTAGGGTTCATTGGTTACTTTCATATTGGGATGTTTTGGAGAGTTTGGCTTGGTGGCTTAGATATGGAGGTAGTTTAGAGGTCTTCCTCTTAACCTTTTCCTGAAGTACAAGTGTTTCACCCTCCTACCTTGTTCTCGTATAGCTTTTTCTCTTGTACTTGTTCACGTACAACTTCTTTTATTATACCTATTCATGTACAACTTTTTCTCTTCTGTCTATTCACGTACAACTTCCTCCCTTGTACCTATTCACATACAGCTCTTCTCTATTAGCTCCTACTAGAGAACAAGTCTTATTAAATATAATTACTTCAATAGTCACATAATAAGTTTTCAGCCGTTACTCAATATTAACTCTTAGTAACGGTTTCGTAACATTAAAATTCTCCTTAATGATATCATTCATTACTTGCATTAAAATCTTTTCTTGTAACTATTATTTCTGGCACTATATATAGAGCCTTCACAATTCAAAAGGGGCTTTCTTTCACTTTCAGAATTACCCAACTCTCACTCAAAGCTTTTCTCTTTAGCCTATTCTCACTTAGAACACCTATTCTTTTCTTATTTTCTTTCACTTGCCACAACATTTAGTACTTCAGAAACTGCTCCAATATTCCTCTCCATCACCTTCGGTACATCCCTTACTTGTTTGCAACGCTTTCTCTTCTTATCACAAGAACCTCATTTACAATCACTTAGCAGCAGGTTCCTTGACTATGATTGAAATGCAATATGACAACAACAAAATGAGGTGCACCATGGAATGAGAAAGACCCATGCCAAAGCCATTCAAGGTTTGCACTTTCGAGGAGGCATGAATTTGTGGTGTTGGAGATTAGGAGATGGACAGACCATTGGTTACCTCATTTTGGAGCTTTCTCCTTGTATTTGGCAATGCACATGCACGGTTTAAAGCTGCCAAGAGATGCCTATCACTTCATTGTTCTACTTTCCTTTGTGATGCAAACAACATTATAGTACTTTTATAGAAATAAAGTGCAACCTTGCACCTCTTCCCTTTAGAATACTTTTCATACTGGGATTCAACCTCATATTCAAATATGAAAATAATCAATAAATTTAAAAATATAACACAACGAAAAAATAAATTAGTATTTAATTAGAGAAACAATCGAATCCTACAAGATCAATATTTGTATTTTTCATGTTATTTTCTAATTACTTATAAACATTCATAAGTTTAAGAGTTACATACCTTACTCTAGATATCAAAATCAAGAGCCAATTAAATCAAAATCTTTGCTTCTTCACTTTTAGGATTTGTCAGCCACCCAAACGTTTGGCCCTTAACAGTAATCCACACAATGATCGAATATGACCTTCTCAAAGGTAGGATATTTGCTTGTGCTAGCAAATTTGGTTTCTAAAAAAAAAAACTAAAAATTCTTACTGAATCTTATTTTTGTCAAACAAAGAAAACTATTTTTCTTTTCTTATTTTATGAAATGGCTGAGAAGTGACTGGAGGTTTAGAGTTTTAGTTTTGCTAACATAATATATTTATATAGCCAAACAAAGTTGTAACCCTAAATACAATAGTTGTATTTTAATTTAATTAAGCCTTTGTGAACTTAATTAATTTCTCACTTTATTTTGGTATATTCTAATTAAGTCTAACTTAATTAATTATCCTTATTTAATCTCAATCATGTCACTTAATGTATGTGACCCATTAAGCTTCTAACATGTTGGCAGTAGATATAAATCCTAATCAAATATTAATTTGATAATTGATTTGTATTTATAGATCATGAACAATATCTAGCAATACATCATAACCACCCAAATGTTAAAGAGTTAATTAAAGAATTTGATAGAGCCTTTCAATGATAAGCCTCTCAGTGCAATATGGTCCTTTTATCAAATATCCCGAATATGTCATTAAGCATGGCTCGGTGTTTACTTATGACATTCCATATTTGTTCCATAATTCATTACTAACCTTATGAATTTAGAAAAGTAACTTTCCTCAAATTCATCATGATTTGGCCAAAGACTTTGTACAAGTTAATCAAGAATTGAGAACAAATGAGATACATCACTTTATATCACTTAGGGTGATGAATCCTTTCTTGACCACTTATTCACCTTCGCATGCTTCATGGCATACTCAAAAACACCCTGTTTAGGCATCTGGACACCTCCAAACCTGTAGGGATGAAATCAAAGTATGTTATTCCCCATACAAGATGACTTGGTGTCTCAAGTTAGAGGACTAGTTGCACGACTATCACATGAGAACATATTCCATAAACACTTGAGTGAAATACAAAATGGAGTTCTCATAGTAGGTCATGTTCAGTGAACTTGTTCTTTAACAAGCACCTACATATTATCCTTAAGTATCCCATATACTTCAATGTATGAGATTAATTGCTTACTTTCCAAGTAAAGAGGCTTAACATGCACTAGTCTTTAAGCATTGTTAATGCCTTGTCTTGATAATACAATGACCATGAACAATTTTAGGAACATGGCTTTTATGCATAGTGATCTCATAATTGTAACAACTTTACAATTCTCTTGCAAGGCCTTTATGTTCCATGGTTTCATCTAATTAGTACTTAATAACTCGTTATTATTGCACTAACATGAAGGAAAACCTCTATCACATATAGTTATGTGATTAAATATGCATTAAATGACAATATATATTCTGTGACCAATCTAATTGGCTTAAGGGCATATACCAACAATCTCCCACTTGCACTTGAGTCAATTGCTAACATATCCAATATCGAACTTTTTCGCTTAGCAACAGTATTTCTACTAGGACATCTCAAATTGTAATATTTGAGAATATGTTAATTTACATGTTTGACAATCTCCATTGTCATAATCAAAATACTAATTTAGATCACAACGAGATCTTGATTCCATTATTATGCCTTTTGTTGTCACTTTAATAACTTAGAATCATTTATTGGTTCATTAAACTAATGATCCAAATATCTCTTCTTTTGTATCCTAAACAAAAGGTTTGTATCCAATTATAAATATAATCATGCAGTCATCTATTGTTTTGGAATCAGTCCAATGTAATTGCTTAATCATGACTTTATGTCACTTTTAACATTTAGGATTCTCTCTACATTAAACTTCTTTAACATGTATTCCTAAATTCTTTTGTTGAGTCCCCTTTAGGCTCTAACAATTTAGTCCATTTTGTTTTTCTTATAGTGAAAAATGTATCTTATACACTTTTAATGAATCTTATCTTACCCCCACTAACGTTATGATGTGCGCAAAATATGTTTATCTTATTCAATGTATTCAACTAATTTGAATATATTGCATTGAATAGAGATTATCGTCCAATTATTCATATTGGATTATTTAGTAAACTCATTTTATATGAGTAATGTATCGATATGCATCCTACTAATGGTTTGCACTTAATGGATTCATCTCACGAATTATGCATCCTTATGCATCCCATTAAATTAGTCTTTGTACATAGATCTTATCTATTGGATTTTATAATTTCATGACTCTCAACCTTTAAAGTATCATTAGTTCCCATTATTTATATCATTTATAGATATCTTACCAAGTAAACTTATTTACTTTCTTTTGGGGCGTTATATCCATAACTTTTATGTATACTTACATGTCATTAGTCATTCATCATTGGTTATGGGATGAAATCCTTTCAAAAGTTAGTTCATGCAATTAACTGGGTTTGGAATGCTTTATGATTCATATTTTATGAATTCAATATGATAATCAATTGTTATTTAGTTCTAAGCAATCTTAATTTAGATCCAAGATTTCATTAAGAATGCTCCTTAACTAAATATGGTCATAATCTTATTATGAATTCATTGAGTTATGACTCAATTTTATCTAAGTCAACTCATTAATTTCCTTTTTGATTCATAATCAAGAGTTAAATAATCTCACAATGATCTAATCATTATGACTTAGTATTGATTATCATATATGCAAGGTTATACTTAAGGATAAATAATTTAGAACAATTCCAAGATAAAATGAGATATAATGTAAATATATAAATATATAAATATATATAAGCTAAGCATCGCATGCTAGCAAAATATAAATCTATGTTTCCTAACTATAAAATAAAATATTCAACCATAGGACTAAAACCAAAACATCTCATCTTGACAATCATGTCATGAAAACATTCAATGTTCTAAAATTATTTATTGTTCCACAATTTAATCTAGGTTGACAAGCATGATCGTCATCAACTAAGGTTGTCCCCTTCATGATCTTATTCTTCACTACTCTTTGTCATTAGTTCCTTCAATATGTCATATATATTAAAACCATTAATAAAGAGTAATGTATTATATACCAAGTAGTGAAAACTAAATCATTATCTGATTCATACCTAAAGTGGAAGCTTCCTTTTGTTTCTTTCTTTTGATGTATTTAAGATAATACTTGCAATTGCTCCTTCAATGCCCAAGTTTGCCGCAGAAATGACATTTGTCATTGTCTTTGTCCTCCTTCACTCGTTTAGTAGGCTTCATACCTTTCGAAGTTAATGATTTTCACCTTTATCTTTCTTAGAAAATTTTCTTTTCTTGTTTTTGTTTCTCTTATAAGGGACAAGATTAACTAAAGGCTTATCTTTTGTAATGGTGTTCTCAGCCTGTGTAAGCATATTCAATAACCCTGAAAGGGTTACCTCAATCTTGTTCATGTTGAAGTTCAACACAAACTATGAATAGCTCTCTGGTAATGAAGAAAGTATAAGGTTTATGCTCAAATCATGATCCATAACCCAACCCAACTATTGAAGTCGAGCGATATATCCTATCATCTTAAACTCATGAGGTCTTATTGGGCTTCCCTCAGACATCTTACATTGGAACAGTTCCCTTGAAATGTCGAATCTCTCTGTGTGACTTTCTTTATCAAACATTTCTCTAAGGTTTAGGACAATATCTAGAGCATTCATATATTTATGTTGCTTTTGAAGATATAGAGCCATATTAGCCAACATCACACATGTGGCTTGATCGAGATCATCTATATAAACTTTATAGGCTTGCTTTTCCTCATTTGTAACATCATCGCTAGGTTCCTCGGGAATAGGGCCATCTAGGACATAAGCATTTTTTTCCTTTTTCAAGACAATCTTGATATTGCGAAACTAGTCAATGAAATTTGGGCCTGTCAACTTGTTTGCATCAAGTATGCTTCTAAGTGACAAACTATTCACCATGATAGATTTATATTCTATATGAACCAACATATATAATTATTAGTCATTAACGCAAATTATATAATCATAAAAACAAGATTTTAAAATCTTATATGATTATTCTCAATATTTTATCAAAATAATAGCCCTCCTCTACTATTTTGAGAAATTTAACCTTTAAACTTCTTATTGAGTTGGGACCTTTTTCATCCAACCATGACCTTTAGAGACTCAACAAGCCATAATGAAACTAATTAGGTAGATAACTTTGCTTACCAATTGTATCTTATACAACTCTTAGATTAGTTAGGTGACAATTGTTTGTCTAAATGCATCATATAGATTTTGCCTAACTATGCCTCTAAAACTATGCGGTCATGTGTGACACATCCGAACAACATGGCACTAGTTGAGTAAGACCCACCAATAACTCAAACGTACTCGTGTAAAAGTTTGGCCTTGAGTGACTCAACAAACCTCTAATTAAAAGAGCAGCCTAGTTATCTTGTTATATGATGGAAGGTCACTTTTTAACTCAATATTTTAATGAGGGATTTTATTTATTAATTCATTAATTAAGGTCTCATTGATTAGGCATTGTTGACATGCATAGCATTTATCGCATTTCACATATATCATATATATATATATATATATTGAAAAATAAATCTATCTCATGCCAACTACTCAGATGATTATGGACTTTACTAATTCTAATTTTCTCGAGCCATTAAAGAAATTAGTTGGTCAAAATCCTAGGAGATTTACACAAATATCGTCTTTAAGCTTTGCTTGTAATCTCCTTGAATCTCCACGGTACCTTTGGATCTCCATCTTCAAGTTACAAAAATTTTTCTATCTAACCCTAGTTTTACACTTTGATGCAACTAATTACACTTTATAATCAAGAAACCTCGAGTTACTTTTGAGGGGAGTTTGGTAAGAAAAGAATTTTACAACCCAGAGAAAACAGAGATAAGGTAGGGTACGTAGACCCTATTTTAAAATAAATACCATGAGAAATAAATTTAACCATCCATGACCTAATCTTATAAGGTCTAAGTCCATTATCATCCTCATGCTTTATAATCATAATCAAAAGTATAGAAATAAATACGAGCTCAATATCACTTGATGATCTTGTGTGTTATTTGAGAAAAGCATTAATTAATTCATTTAAAGTGCTAGACTCAAATTATTTGATATTGTTTTATTTCAATTTAGTGTTTAAGAAATTCCCATTTTCAAAACACTTAAAGTAAACATTTTACTCCTTATTTCTTATTAAAACTTCATTGAAATAAAATTTTCCTTTTTAAGACTTTTCATTTTAATTCTTTCCATAATTAAAACTCTTTTTAATTTTGGAAACCTCTTTATTTTAGGTAAACTTCCTAAAATATGTCCAAGATAACATTTAGAACATGGATTAGTTTTGTAAATTGTATGTTGTTCAAGTTACCTAAATGGTGACTTAACAAATTTTTGGAAACTTCTAGTCAAAACAAAATTTTAAGGACAGTTCAACGCTGTCATATAATTTTAGAAATTTTTTCTATAGTAGGAAACTATTTCTTATGAATTTTCAAATTAAAATACTATCCTTAATTTTAGGAATTTTTTTTAAAGTAGGAAACAATTTCCTATTTTTTATGAATCACCCAAAATTAAAATTTTATCCTTAATTTTAGGAATTGCTTTTAAAGTAGGAAATAATTTTCTATTTTTTTTATGAATCACCAAAAATTAAAATAGATGGCATTTAAGTGCTCTTAAGACTCCATAAATCATGATCAAACTCAAGAAATAGTTGTTGAAAATTTTCAACAAGTGTGTTTAACAATTAGTTTTATCATAGCAGCCTAAAATTTTCTGTATTGAATCTTTGTTGTTTTGGAACTCGAAAACATGATTTTTATGAACTTTTTTTTATATTAAATAAAGTTTGGCTGAAACATGCAGCAATTTAACTTGATAAAACTAATTTTAACAATTAAAAACTACTCATAACACTTACTCAATGTTAGAAAAAAAAATAATTGGCACATTAGTCTCCAATACATCTCAAAACTATTCGATTTTAACTTGGATTTGCAAGCCTTTTAATCCATTCATTAATTCTTCAACTAAACATGATTTTTAAACCTTTTAAAACATGTTTTAATGAATTAATTACATGTTGTCCAGATTTGAATTAAAATAGAAAAACAAATTTTAAAGAAAGTCTTTAAAATTGATATATACCAAATCAACACACAAATCAATCCTATTGATTATCACCAAGAATCAAGCATGCAAATTACATGAAAAACATCAAACAAAGGCTCTGATACCACTGTTGTGATTCGACCTCATGCTCAAGTATGAGAATAATCAATAAATTAAAAAATATAATGCAGTGAAAAAATAAACTAGCATTTAATCAAAGAAACAGTTGAATCCGATAGGATCAATGTTTATGTTTTTCATGTAATTTTCTAATAAATTTAAACATTTATAAGTTTAAGAGTTACATACCTTACTCTAGATATCAAATCAAGAGCTAATTAAATCAAAATCTTTGCTTCTTCACCTTTAGGATTTGTCAAATCTTCAGCCATCCAAGTATTTGGCCTTTAACAGTAATCCACATGGTGATTGAATAAGACGTTCTCAAAGATAGAATTTATACTTGTGCTACTAAGTTTTGTTTCTAAAACAAAAAAACCAAAAATTCTTGTCGAATCTTATTTTTGTCAAACAAAAAAAACTATTTTTCTTTGCTTATTTTATGAAATGGCTGAGAAGTGGCTAGAGGCTTAAAGTTTTAGTTTGCTAACATAATATATTTATATAGTCAAACAAAGTTGTAACCCTAAACACAACAATTGTATTTTAATTTAATTAAGTCTTTGTAAACTTAATTAATTTTTCACTTTATTTTGGTCTATTCTTATTAAGTCCAACTTAATTAATTATTCTTATTTAATCCCAATCATGTCACTTAATGTGTGTGACCCATTAGTCTTCTAATATGTTGGCAATAAGTATAAATCCTAATCAAATATCAATTTGATAATTGATTTATAGTTATAGATCATGGGCGGCATTTGGCAATACATCATGACCACCCAAATGTTAAAGAGTCAATTAAAAAATTTGACAAAGGCCTTCAGTGATAAGCCTCTCAATGCAATACGATCTTTTCATCAAATATCCAGGATATGTCATTAAGTATGGCTCAGTGTCTACTTATAACATTCCATATTAGTTCTCGTAATTCATGACTAACCTTATGAATTTAGAAAACTAACTTTCCTCAAATTCATCATACTTTGGCCAAAGACTTTATACAAGTTAATCAAGAATTGAGAATAAGTGAGAGACATCCCCTTATATCACTTGGGGTGATGTATCCTCTCTTGACCACTCATTCACCTTCGCATGCTTTATGGCATACTCAAAAACACCCTATTTAGGCATCTGGTCACCTTGAACCCCGCAAAGGTGAAATCAAAGTATGTCATTCCCCAAACAAAATGACATGGTGTCTCAAGTCTGAGGACTAATTGCACGACTATCACATGAGAATATATTCCATAGACACATGAGTGAAATACCAAATAGAGTTCTCAGAGTGGGTCATGTTTAGTGAACTTGTTCTTTAACAAGCACCTACATATTATGCTCAAGTATCTCATATACTTCAATCTATGAGATTAATTATTTACTTCCCAAGTAAAGAAGCTTAACATGTACTAGGCTTTAAGCATTGTCAATGCCCTGTCTTGACAATACAATGACCATGAATAATTTTAGGAATATGACTTTTATGCATAGTGATCTCATAATTGTCACAACTTTACAATTTTCTTGCAAGACCTTTACGTTCTATGAGCTTCATTCAATTAGTACTTAACAACTCCTTATTATTGCACTAACATGAAGGAAAACCTCTATCACATATAGTTATGCTATTAAATATGTATTAAATGACATTATATATTCCTTGACCAATTTAATTGGCTCACAGGCAGATACCAACATTTCCTTAGTTAAAGCTCTTCGTATCAAAGGGCATTGGTATACATTCTGTCTGATTAAAGGCTTGATTCCAGGATTTAGGGTTTAGACCTTTTCAATTCCATGTTTCTTTTACTAGAAAAATATACTTTGATTCAAACCTAGGTCACTACTCATATCTCATCCAATCCTTACCGTTAAAGCTCAGTTTAAGAGACAATAGCACATTAAGTATTGTACTATAATTGCCTGCTGAGATCGATTTATTAATAAAAATATGAATGGACATCCTTTGCCCCGAGTTTGTGCCTCCCTCTCTGCCCCGCATACTAGATTTTGCCACGTTGCATAATTAAGTTGGACGTTAAACTTCTGTTAGAAAATTTCTCCCAACTTAATGCCAGATTTTTCTGTCTTCTCTTGGTTTGAATATGTTTTTAGAGTTTGGTTACTTCAAATCTTGGTGGGAAGTTAGCGCACTTTTGAAGTTTCTTATTGGGTCTTTTGATTTTTTGTTTGCTTGCTTGTTTTCTGCCTCTTTGATTCTCCTGCGATTGCCATGTTGATGTCTGCTATTTTGACTTATCATCTTTTTTACTGGGTTTACTGTGGAAGTGGACATTGCTGCTTTGCTTTTGTTTGCAGCAGTTATCTGGTGCTCAGGTTCTTTTTGGGATGGTTTC
The DNA here is from genome assembly GCF_053813885.1 of Theobroma cacao. Taxonomy (NCBI): domain Eukaryota; kingdom Viridiplantae; phylum Streptophyta; class Magnoliopsida; order Malvales; family Malvaceae; genus Theobroma; species Theobroma cacao. The sequence goes on from NC_142640.1 coordinate 38,360,432, forward strand.
ATCTTTCTGTTTCGCTCTGATGACTGATGCTGGCTTTTTTGGTTTGATGGGAGAAGCTCAGCTTGTGGTTGAGTTTGAAGGTTGGTTGGTTGTTTTCTTGATCATTATTGTGCGTAAAGAGATTTGCGCGAGTTGTGTTTTGTTTAGTAATGTGCAGGTTTTTTTGGGTTATTATAATCTGGGTTGATGTAAAGGGTAGGGGATACAAGTTTTGCGTTCTGTCATCTTTTGTTCAATGACAGGGATAAGGTTTTCTTTTCTGTTATTTTGGAAGGAGTTTTAGAGGGATATGTTTCATTGAAATAGGGGGGCATTCAAACAAATAGCCCAGTGGTGCGGTCCTGTTTTCATTGTTGTCAAAGCCAAACTTTGTCTTTGAGGTTGCCAAGAAGAAAGGGAAATTTTGCTGTTAAACGTTAAACGTCTATTTTTCTTTAATTATGTTACGTGGCAAAATGTTATTGGTGTGACAGAGAGAGGGTATATTTTGGGGCAGAAGATTTTTGTACCTTAGTGTTATAATGCCTTAAATTTAAGATAAAGTTTGGTATTTTACAGTGTAATATAATTATAGAGAATATGATCATGTAGAAGACAAAATTATAATGTTTGGTGTATATGAGAAGGTGCTGATTAAAATGACAATATTGTTACATTTGGCATATAAGTATTTTACTAGAAATATAATGATAATTTTTAAAATTATCCTATATATGAAAATTTTTTATCGCAAACATTAAACCTTAAGTAGTTATGAAATATATTTGACTTTTTAAAGTTCATTTATTGTTAATTTGGTCACTTATTTTTATTTTTTATATTTTTTATTTATTTGATAAAATATAAGATTATAAAAAACTTAATTACTAAAATGTAAATGAAAGTAAATTTAAATAATATGTTATCTATAAAATTTGAAATTGTATACAAATTAAATCTTTAATGTGCAAAAAAAATTCTTTAAACATTTCAGATGTTTTATTTAAAAGATAGGATGACCTATAATCGGTTTGGCAATTTGTTTAGGTTGATTGCTCCGAAGATTTGACAAATGTGACCTAAATGACTTTGCAACCGGGTAGCTGTCACTCCAGTCATTTCTCATATACTCCCTCTCTCGTCGAACCACCTCATTGTTCTCCCTTTCCCATCGATTAGGACATGGTGGATTCGGCTCGGTTTGCAAAGGAACTCATTTTTCCAATCGTTACAAGGAGAGCGTCAGTTCCACAAGGAAATGTCTCCATCACGCGCCTTGGATTCTCCCCGCATTGTTCCTCTCATTGGGTTCTCCTTGGATTCCCGAAGAAGATGGCTCATCTTGGTTTACTTACTAATGGAAAATCATAGCGTGTAAAAAAAAAAAATGAAAAAAAGAAGAACAAAAAAACCCAATAAAAGAAAAAGGTATACCTCCAGTTAAAACAGGATTAGGGGAAGGATTTCTATTACGTTGTTGAAGGAAAAAGGGGCAATAATGGTAAATAAATTTTTTTAATATTATAGTCAAAAAAGTCTTTTGAATTATTAAAAAAATTCAAATAAGTCCTTATTCTTTTATTACATTCAATTAAGTTTTTAGACTTTTATTTTAGATTAAATATACATTTATAACTAATGATTGACTAATTGTTATTAATTAATAAGTTTATTGTTATTTTATATCGATGTGATGTTTATATGGTGCTAGTGTAGGGAGTGAAAAATGCGATAATATAGTCATATTATCATGTCACATCTATTGGGTTTGGCTATGGATGCCATGCTTGAAATTATACAACGGAAAGAAAATTAAAACTTTAAAAACAAAACATATATCCACCCACGAATCACCATGGTGATATTTTAATACATAGAATGTCATTTTAAATCATAAAATCAGCAGCTAACCTTGCCAATATTCTTCTGATTGGAATAACAATCTCCTCAATGCAATTTGCGAACACCACAACAAGCAAGAACTATATCCAATCAAGCTCTTGGCCTGTAACGGTGGTACACACAATTTCACTTGAACCTTTTAGCAAATGAGGGAGATTTTAACTATGCTTTTGTGCTAGCAAAAGAGGACAACATTTGTCTTTTTCCACTTCTCACAAAGATGGCCTAATCACACACTTGAAGAATTGTTTCAAAATTTTTTTTTCTTCTCCACAAAGTAGGTGATGCCACACAAGAAAACAAAAACCCTTTTTCCTTTTCTGACAACTGTTTTTCTTAATATGTGGAAATATAGTTAAATGTGATTTATATATCTAGGTTAAAATTAACTTTAATTTTGCAATAAAGCTCTCCAAATTATAACACATTACAATGTAGGCCCATGATTTAATTAACTATTTTAATTAAGCCCAATGAAAATTAAATTGAAATAATTTCCTTTATATTATTGCAATTTCGGCATTATAATTATAACTATTTATATATTATGCCCAACACTTAATCAAACTCTTTTTAATTAAATTTATAGATGTTAATTACCTAGCATGTGATTTAAGTCTAACTTAAACTATCACTCTCCAAATTTAATTCAACTGCAATCATTATGTGTGACTCATTAAGTTCATAATATGTTGGCAATTGAATCGATTAATGACTTAATTGATTAATATAAATTTCAATCAATTAATTTATAATCAATTGCATGAACAAAGATTGGCATCTAGCAATGTTTCATGGCCACCCAATTGTTAGGAGAGTCAAAGGGTTCTTTGACAACTTTTCAGTGTACAGTCTATCAATGTAATTCATTCCCTCATCATATATCTTGAAGATGATAAGAGCTTGGTACATTGTTTACTTTTATTGACCTCCATATTCGTTCCTACAGTCATAGCATTAGCTTTATAGAAAGTTATGAAACCTTTTTCATAATCTCCAAGTTGCTTTGGCCAAAGACTTCGATAAGCTAATGTGAACGAAGTGTTGGTCACTATAATATGTGCTAGAGAGGGGGTGAATAGCACAATTTGGCTCTTGACAAGATTGGAAACTAATTTCTAGAACTTAAGAAAATAAAAACAGAGTATAAAATGCACAGCAATTTAGAGTGATTCGGTCCAAGACCTACATCCACTACGTTGGTTATCCAACCAAGGATTTTCCCACAAATTCACTAACAACCAGTGAAATTCACAAGCTTCCACCAAGCTTTTACAATGGCTTTTACCAAGCTCAGCCACAACCTTTTACACTAGTTTTTTACGGGCTCAACTAAAACCCAAAATGGTTTTTCAGGGCTCAACCACAACCTTCAACAATCAAGCTATCCCAAGCTTGAACAACCCTTTAGAGTGACTCCCTCACTCTAAGAATAAAAGAGAAGTAGTAAAAGAAAGGACCTATGATCACTGGTGTCAAGACCCAAATTTCGGGCCATGACCGATGCATGGGCCCAATGGACGTAGTCCAGTAAGCCCAAGCAAGCCTATTAATCTGACATGTTCATCATTCCATCATAAACTACTAAGTCACATTTCATAACTTAGGATCAAAGTAATATTAAACAATGCCAACTCATACTTGCATGCCAATCAAGTGTACATTGCCTACAACATGTATCTTGATAATTTACATCAAGTTTATCTATACATCTCAAAAAGAAGACTCGATTTCTAACGGAGGGACTCAGACGAATGTACAGTTACTGAATGCTGAGACACCTACCAAAAGATGGATACAAGTCTACAAGGACACCTCGTCCTAGTTACCGGCTGCCTTGTGATATGAAAACATGAAGTTGAAAATGGTGAGTATAAACCCAGTGAGTGAACAAGGAAGGGAACAAGTAACAACAAGGGAGAATTTAAAATCATGATGCATTTGTTTCAAAACAATGCAATTTAGTTCCATTCATATTAAAAACCCCTCATCAAGCCCTTAAATGATTAATCATTTGAAAATCATGAACCTGTATATAACAAACCATTTGAAGAATGAAAGCTTCAATGATACGCAAGCAAGTTAAATACGACAACGAATCTTTGTTGCAGCGGAAAGGCATTCTTGTTGCAGCGTAGCTGCAGCAAGAATGAATTTTCGCTGCAGTGACGTTGAGATTAGCCGAACGAGGGTTTCTTAACTGGCCGAGGGTCTCTCACTAAACCTCTTCATTTTAAACTTAACTCATTTAGTCCTTAATGTTAGAAGTCCATGCTCAGATATGGTAGCAAAGAAGTGAAAAATAGGGCAGCAATTGGATAAGATAAGAGACAAAACAGAAAGTTTTTCGTTGCATCGAGATTTAATCTTGTTGCAGCGAAATTGTAACCCAAAAACAGAAAGTTTCTCGCTGCAGCGAAAAGCTACAGTGTCATTCTCGCTGTAGCGAAAATGCATCCTCGCTGCAGTGAGTTTTCAGCCAGCCTACTCTTCAAAAACCCGAGAGTTTCTCGCTACAGCGAGAATGATTTTCGTTGCAGCGAGAAATAGGGCACCAATGCAAAATTTACCCTTCTTCCCAAGGAAAAAGCACCCTGCTGAAATGTCCAAACCAACATGAAACACATAACAATTTCCCAAGGTTTAACATGTCAAGTTTCATATGCATTACAATCATATACCATTACCCATTAATTTCCTATAACACACATATTTACATATGTATATATGTATATGTATATACCCATCATCATTATGCATACCATCCCATCATCATCATACACACCATCCCATCATCATCATCACCAGCTCATGTGCACTCCCTACTCACACATGGCTGGGTCATCACCAGGTTATGCGCACTCCCTACTCGCACATAATCAGTCATCCTCGACTTATGTGCACTCCCTACTCGCACATAGTCAGTCAATATAATTACACATCACTATATTCAAACATATATGTATAACAACATAATGCAGCCGCATAGAAATCCATAATAACCACATATCATAACATCAACCATTTCTCAAGAGCTTGTTCCCAAGGCATTCATTTTTTTGAGAAAAGTTTTATAAAATCATTCAAACACTTTGTACAAAATAGTCATATTCCCAAAACAATTTTGATAGACAGTCCACTCACCGGTATATTGTTGAGCCTTTAGATGACTCCAATTCCCTTAATTGTCCAAATGAGATGATGGGGCTTCCTTGAAACCTACCATCACATTAACATCACCATTATGTTAAATCACATACTATAAACCCTAAAAGCTATCTCTTAGCTAGCTTTCAATTGCCACTTTAAATGGCTATCTATGTTCACTATCTAAATCACTATAAAATGAATGAACATCCTCAACAATAAAATAGCTCATAATCTAATTTACTAGCCATTATCCACAGCTAAAAACCAAGCTTAGTGCATCACTCATCCTAGGGTTCCTTTGTAGTTGAATTCTCTTCCAATAGCTTCCACACAAATGGGGTAATCCTCTTTTTCTCTCTCTAGAATGTCCAACTAGTGAGAAAAAGTATGAAAATAAGATTTTTCAAGGGTTTTAAGGAGAGAGAGTGGAAGAATACAAGGGTTCTAGTCATAAGGGCACAAAGGTATGCAAACTAGAGCTAGAGAGAGAAAATCATGCAAGCTCCATATCAAGCTTCCATGGAGGTTGGAAGTAACGTGAGATGGAAGAAGAAGAAGAAGAAAAGTTGCTGAAAAATGGGAGAAGAAGCTGCTAGAAGAAAGATATTTATAGCCAATCTTATCCATTCCCTTGAAATTACCAAATTGCCCCTCCACCAATAAACTTACTCTCCTCCAACCCTTTATAAAATCTTTTTACTCCTTTGACACTGGGACAAGGTCCATAATGGTCTAAACATACTTGGGTTTATGAAAACTTAAAATTTTAACTAGAGGTGAAAAATGAGCATTTTGCCCTTATTATGAAAAGCATCAAAATTTTTGTTTCCTTGCCATTTTACCCATATTTTCATCATTCATCTATGCCTTAGGCCTACTTAGGTTTTAATATTGTTTAAAACTTATTTTTATGGGTTTAGTAAGGAAATGACGAAATTACCCCTGATCAGGGATATCGCGTATATTTTCCTTTACAAGTCTATAAAGGTCAAGGTCTCACAACTGGTTGATCTGATTGGTACAAGATTGAGAGCAAAAAACAAATGCAAAGAGTAAGCGTTTAAGTGCAGACAAGTGCAGTGAAGCTTTTTTGATTTTTTTACTTTCTATAGCTCAAATCTCATTCAAGGCTTATAAAAAACTTGTTTCTAATTGTTGGAAGACCCTTTTATACTTGGAGATTTAACTCTGATGGCAGTTTGGCAGTTTATATCTGTTGACAACATTTAAGGATGAGTTCTAGCTGTTAATCTGTTTTGTAGTGCTCTAGTTCAAATTGCAGATAGAGAGCTCTTAGTCGACTAACTTAGTTGACTAAGTTGGTTCTATTTCTGGTTTGCAAATTCTGGCAGAGAGCACTTAGTCAACTGACTTGGTCGACTAAATTGGTTCTGTTTCTCAAACTCTTCAGCCCTTCATTTCTCCAATTTGAAATTTGGTCAACCAATGTTCTTCCTTGTTTCACTTTCTCTTTGTTATTCAGTTACATCTTGTTGATTTTATCTCTCATTTTCTTTCGAAAATACTTTTTGAAAAGTTAATAAATTAATTTCATATATTAATTTCCTACACACTTAAGTAAAGGTATTAGACACAAATAAATGAGAATGTTTTATTATCATCAAAAACTAATGGAGCCAACAATCTCCCTCTTTTTGATGATGACAAAACATTCCGTGATTAACAGCATAGTGTCATTTTAATTCTTTTTAGTTTTCTGCAGAAAATAAGGATTGCTCCCCTTTAGTGTATGCATATTTTGCTTATTTTATTTCAGCCAATTTCATTCTCGTCATATAAAGAATGATATTGTACATTTAGAGTATACATATGTTCAGCAACATAAAGTGATTTGCAGCAAGTAAGTATTAGCAGATCATCATTAAACTTTCAGCTTTAAGTGTTGACAGATTTTCATCAATGTTCTAGCAACTGTCAACAGTTTATTGATTTCAGATTTTGTTTACATCATTTATGTTTCAATTGATAAACCATTCACACCAACTATATCTATTTTCAAACAAAAATTATCCACAATGCCATAATGAAAATCATTTATCAGCATGTAAATCAATATCAACATAACACCAGCAGATTTTGTTCATGACAGTCAAAATATCAAAATGGCAAAATATCAGCAAACTTCAATTTTTGGCAATTAAGCAACATAGTCATATCAGCATTCATTTTTCACATACAACCTCATAAACAACAGAATTAAAACTGAGTGTTTAAGTGCCACCATGGCACAAATAACAGTTAATCAACAAGTATTTTGAAACTGCCCCTGGACTATTTTGCTTCATATCTCCTATTTTTCTACATTCATTCACCCCTGATTTTGCCTTCTTTCATTTCTTAGGTTCCTTTACCCTAACATTTTTGTTTTAAGTTTATTCTCTAGTTCTTGCACCTATTCTACTCCCCTTTTTTGTCAGCATCACAGGGAGGGGCTTCTATTCATCTGATGTGTTAGAGGGTGAGGATTCAGTGTTGTAGAAGGGGTTGAGAGGAAAAAGAGATGGCTCTCGGAAAGGTGATGATTGTCTTGGGGAAGGTTCTAGTGAGGACTTGTTTGAGACAAGGATTCGAGAGGAGGCTGAAACTGGTTTGGATTTCTCTGCCAACCTAGAAGACTTTTTTCTCTTGAGAAAAGCTGTCTTGGTTGCAATAGTCTTCCTACCTTTGGTTAGTAGTTTTGCCTCAGTTGGTGGTGCTGCAGTGGCTTTGGCTTTCCCTGATTTTGTCTTTACTCTAGTAGCTGATGCAGATTTCTTTTCTTTTCCTACACCTTCACCATCGTTTTGAGTTTCTGTCTTGGCAGTATCTTTTTCAGCTTGTCCTTCCTTAACCATTTGGTGAAAGATATCCATGATGGAAACTTCCTCTGAATTTAGAGGAGAGGCTTGGTGTTTCTCTGTCTTTGAATTATTTTTGCTTTGAGGTTCAAGGGAGTGTGTCTTGGCTGGTTGATCAACCCCTTGAGGAGAGTCCTCAGTCTGCAGAGTAGGACTGGTAGATTTGTAGGTGGAACCTTCAGCCTGAATGCCAGAACTTCCAACATGAGGAGCAAATTTTTCTACTGACTTAGCTGAACTTTCAACACCTTGTTGTGTAAGTGCAGTGCTGGATTTGCAGAACTATCTGCAACCATAAGTTTAGATGGCATGTTTTCCTTCTCCTTCAATTAGTTTTTCAACTTAGTGATTTTCTTTTCAATTTTCTGTAGCTTCACTCCTTGGTCAGTCAGATTACCATCAATCCTCATGAGTAAATTAAAAATCACTTCATTTAAAAATCTGGAAGAAGCTTATTCAGGCAGACTGTGTTCTTTTCTTGGACCAGTTTTAGAGGTTTTAATGAACTTTTCTTCTTCGAGCACATACCTTATTTTAACTAAGCTGCCATAATGAATGGCTTGATCTCTAGTTTTTACCAAGTCCATATTATACCTCTTTGCCCATATTCCCTTATTTTGCACATGGGATGTAATTACATTTCCATATGGCAGATTGACCTTATCCAGTCTGCAGGCACTTCTCATTTTCTCAATCATAAATCTTTCCAAATTCAGAGATACTCCATTAAAGGCATGCTCCATCAACCAAAGGTTCTAGAGGCTGATGTAGCTAAGGCTTCCACTTCTACTTTGTATATTGGCTGCTATAAAATAATGTAAAATCCTAATCTGAGGACTGGTTATCAAACCAGAATTACTTTTTGAAGAATATTTTTCTTTCTTTCCAGTGAAGATCTCCCACAATGAGGATGGATCATATTTTTTAGGCAGTTCAAATTCACCTTCTTTACATTCTATTTTTAGTAGGTTCCCTAAATCCTCAACAGTCACAACAGACTCTTTTCCATTCAAATAAACATTCAAACCATCTTCTACATAATCATCAGAATCTATTAATTCCTTTCCTTTCAAAGCAATTCTAGAATAAAACTCTTTGACCAGACTTGGACTATAAGACTTATTCTTAAAGGTGCTGTAACCTTTTAGTTCTAATTCATCAAAGTACTCAGATAAACTAGTTTGGATTTCGACATTTTCCTCAAAACTCTTCCAATCAATAAACTTTCCACAAGAGATTGTTGCATTCTCGATATTCTTGAATCTATACTCATGTAATTTATTCCTAAATTTTGAAAAAGAAGAACTTGTACCTTTGTGGAGTGAAGGCTCTATTTCTTTCTTCTTGTCAGTTTTTTTCTTATTTTCTCTTAGTTTCTCGGATATATTTTTCATTGAACCAGGCATGATTTTCAGTTTCTTCTTCAGACTTTCAGCTTCTGTTTCTTCCTCCATTGGCCTTTTCCCTTTCTTCTTCTCTGATATCTCTTTGCTCTGAGATGTTCTAGCCATATTGGTTACAGAAATTTCTAAGGGTTTGAGTCAGTTTCAGAGGCAAATAGGAAGATTTAGGTTTTTGTTTTTAGAGCAACGGGTTTTAGGGGAGAAAGGAGGGGAGGCGGTCAGCAGTTATTACTAAAAAAGAAATTGTTCACCCTTCTTTTAAGTGCTGCCCTTTTTTATTTCTTTATAATTTCAAACTTCCCTCTAAAATTTGGTTATTTACCTTTGATAGTTTTTCTTCATTCTTTTTGCACTCGGTAAACCCAAATTTTTACCACATTTTACTCTTATTTTTCTAAACTCACTGAGTCTTATTATTTAAAGCTGTCAGACCACTTTTAGTGGACTAAGAAATCCTTAGTCGACTGAAAGCATTTTGTTTTCTATGTGAAAGCCAAAGGTTTTCTTATAATTCCTTCACACTAATCATCCCTAAATTTCTTCTAATCTCACAGAATCTATCTTCACTCAAAGGTTTCATAAAAATGTCTGCTAATTGATGTAAAGTATTCACAAATTCTATCTTAATATCATTTTTCACCACATAGTCTCTAATAAAATGGTGTCTAATTTCAATGTGCTTTATCCTAGAGTGCTGCACAGGATTTTTTGATATATTGATTGCACTTGTGTTATCACAGTATATTGGTACATTATGCATAGTTATTCCATAGTCTTTTAATTGTTGCTTGATCCAAAGGATTTGTGCAGAGTAGCTACGTAATGATACATATTCAGCCTCTACTATAGACAGTGCCACTGAGTTTTGCTTTTTTGCTGGACGAAGACACAAGCATCCTTCCTAAAAATTGACATGTTCCACTAGTGCTTTTACTGTCACGACCCGGAACCTCCCTCAGGCCCATGATAACCGTCGCGACGTCCCGATTGACACTCATTATCCGGAATGCCAATCGAAACCCCGCAAGGCTAACGAATCAGTTTCTTGGCTTTCCTATGAACAATCATTGTTAAATATCGAGTTTTAAGAAAATATAAACTATTTTAGATCGAAAACAATCAAAATAAAATTTTTGCCACATAGGGGTATTTTGGTCATTTTTACCAAAAAATTTCGAAACCTGATAAAAATACAACGTATGGTAGAAAATATCCATTGCCAATTTAAAATGAATTTTTGTAATCTAAATCATCCATTTAGAGTGAAAAGTTGGCTAACTAGACTAAATAAAAATATTTGATAATATATTTCATTTTCTTATAAAACAATTTTTATAGAACTATACATAAATAATTTTTGTAGTGTGAGAACAAAATAAATTCATAAATACTATAATTTACAAAGTTATAATGTATAATAATAATTACAATGACAAGTGGCCCACAACTACATCAAGTGTTGGTAATAGTAACCTACTGTTTGTGAGATAGAGATGTCAACTAGAATCCTCGACAAAATAAGGTATCTACAAGCTACCACAGGCCTGAAATGTTTTGAAAGGAGGTGGGTGAGATTTTGCAATCCCAATGAGTAAACAGACATTATCATAAATATCTAAAGGCGAGTAAAATGGAGGCAAGTTTAAACAACAAATCACAAACCATTTCATAAGGTTTTCAATTTCTTTCTTAAATCATAAAACATTTGTAATTTACCAAAACAGTTGTCAAGGCTTATAACCTTAATTAAAAACATGGCTCAAGCCAAAATCTAGTCCTCGGGGATACTTTGGTCGAGGCATCTAACCGAGTCCGCCAAGGTTGTTAAGATATTTACATGTTAAACACATTCTAGTTTTGAAAGCAAGCCGTTCCTTAGCGTTGACCGAGTTACACATTCACGTGGGGGTTCGATGTGAAGTGAACTCTAACACTATCCCGGGAGTTACCCTCATCGCCTCTACAACCGGAGTAACTATGAAACCGGGTTTATCGTGCCCCTCTAATAGGCAGTTCACGGAAACCCGTCACTGCAGTGACTAAACCCACCAATTTTAATAAAATTTCGACAATATAACGTGGCTTTTATTTATTTATCCAGCCTGCATAGTAAAAGACAGCTTACATTCTATTCCCAATGCAATTATAAAATATAGCCACATATACTCATATATCATAAGCCATTCATAAGAAAATATATTTTTCAAGACAATTGGTAGCCTCCAATTACTCAATTTCATAATCAACACAATATATTTTTGTTTGTCACATTTATTTCTAAAACATCAAAAATCCCGTTTTAATCTCATTTTCGTTTCATAAAATACATAAAGAGCGTTTAAAAATAAACTCTAGATAATTTACAATAATAATAGGTTTACTCACCGTTTGTACAGATGAAATGCTTCCTAGGTGCCCCGATCACTGTTGGTCGGGTACGACTTCCTTGCCTTTACCGGAAGGCTCTCCTCCTAGACATATTGCAAAATTTGCCAAATGCACCACATTGATGCTAAATCACTATATAATTGACTTAAATCCTATACTAATGATGGTATGAAATGCAATAGCCTAAAATGGCTTAAATGCGGTATTAACCTATTTTTGGTACTTTACCCAATAAATTGCTAATGCGCTCCATTTTAGCTCTAAATCGTCCCATTCTCTCTCCAACATTTCTAACCATTAAATATCAGTCAATAACCTTCTAAAATCACCAAAATCAGTTCACTTTCCTCCTTGAAAAATTCAGCCAAAAATAGGACATTAACTCGGTGAATTTTCTACTTTGTTTTTCTATCACATTTAACCATTTTTCATCATTTTCTCTTCATTTCGCTTAGAATAAAAATCAGATCATCATCATTGTACCTCATTGCAGATTCGACCAAGGGTGGGTATTGTGAAAATTTAATGCTTTCTTGCCCAATTTAATATCTAAACACATTTAACTAACTAAAACTATCAATTTAACTAAAAATCAAAACCTAAAAATTTCAATTTCTCTCCCCTTGAAATTCGGCCAGCCCTTGATGTCACTTTTAGATCTCTCTCCTCAAGCATGCTAAATGGGAACAAAGGCATAGGAAAGGTAGAAATCAAGCTAAAGTCGAAAAATCTTACCGTTAGACGCGTAAACGAGTGAAAAACACGAATTCCCCTTTGAATTTTCTTGTTTCTCTTTGGTTTTTCTTTTTCTCTTCCTTTCCTCTCTATTTTCTCTCTTGTTCACCCTTATGGCCAGCCATCACTTAAAATGGGGTTTAAATGGGCTGACTTTTTATTAAAATAATATTAAATCATTAAAAAGTGCCATGTGTCACTTTCCTATTGGCCCATTTTTAAAATTTCATCTTTTAAACTTCAATTTTTCACCACTTAACATACCATAGTTGTTCATACCAAAAATAAATAAATCCTATGATTTTGACAAGTTTTGGGAGGTGAAAATTACGATTTTTACCCCGAGACGACAAAATTATCGTTTTGCCCCTATGTTTCGAAAATTGCCGGAATTGAAAATTTTCACTTCCTATCATTAAATTATACTCCAAAAAGTTAATCTTGGTCAAAAATTTCACTCCATGATCAAATTATTATCTTAGGTGGCAAAATGACGATTTTTGCCCCTGAACATCAAAATTTTTAATTTGACCCCTAATGAACCCTCGAACTCCGAACAATCATTTTTAGTCATTCCTGGACTATAAAATATTAAATTTTATCATACAATTTCTATTTGAACTAGTTCGAGGTTAAATTAACTCAAGTGTACCGTTAGGTACAATATCAGGTTTCGTCTATTCTTAGGTGCTTTCCTAGCATAATAACATGCTACTCAGTGCTATATTTAGAGGGTCGAGTTTTACATTTACTATCAGTTCTGCTTCCAGCAAAGTCAGCATTTGAATATCCAACTAAGCTAAGAGTTGAGTTTCTAGAGTACCATATTCCTAGTTCTTGAGTGTCTATGATGTATCTAAAAATTCTCTTAACAGCTATTAGGTGTGATTCTTTAGGTTGTGATTGAAATCTAGCACACAAGCACACACTAAATTGAATATCTGGTCTACTTGCTATTAAGTAGAGAAGAGAGTCGATCATACCTCTATAGAGCTTTTGATCTACATCCTTACCTTTTTCATCTAAGTCGAGTTTGGTGGATGGACTCATTAGCATGGAAATTGATTTCAACTTTAGCATATCGAATTTCTTGAGCATATCATGAGTATATCTTTCTTGGTTGATGAAGATTCCTTCCTCACTTTGTTTGATTTGAAGACCAAGGAAGTATTGCAACTCTCCCATCATGCTCATATCAAATTCACCCTACATTTCCTTTGCAAAGTTCTTGCATAAAGCTTCATTAGTTGCACCAAATACAATATCATCCACATATATTTGCACAACAATTAAATCATTTAGATATCTCTTAATGAACAATGTAGTATCGATGTTGCCTCTATAACACCCTTTTTCAACTAGAAATTTTGAAAGCCTTTCATACCAAGCTCTAGGAGCTTGTTTCAATCCATAGAAGGCTTTATGAAGTTTGAAAACATGATCAGATTTTTCAAATTCTTCAAACCCAGGTGGTTGTTCTACATATACTTCCTGTTGAATTAATCCATTTAAGAATGCACTTTTTACATCCATTTGGAACAATTTAAAATTCATGAAACATGCAAAAGCTAGCAACAACCTTATGGCTTCAATCCTAGTAACCAGAGAAAAGTTTCATCATAATATATTCCTTCTTCTTGGTTGTATTCTTTTGCTACCAACCTAGCTTTATTTCTAACTACATTTTCTTGTTCATCTACCTTATTTCTAAATACCCATTTTGTACCAACAATAGGATGATTTGAAGGTCTAGGTATCAATGACCATACATGACTTCTTGTGAATTGATCAAGTTCTTCTTGCATGGCCATTATCTAACTTTTCTCTTTTTCAGTTTTTTTAAAGTTTTTGGGTTCAATTTGAGATATAAAAGCTGAAAACTCACAAGTTTCTCTAGTTGCTTTCCTAGTTTTAACTCCTTGTGAAATGTCACCTATTATTTGGTCTTGTGGGTGATCTCTTACAAATCTCTAACTCCTTGGTAGATCATCATGCTGATTTTATGCTCTTTGCAGATTATCTAGAGGTGGAGTTTCATTTTCTCTTCTAGGTGAGCTTTCTTTATTATTTTTGTTGTTTTCTAAGCTTATTTCCTCCAGTTGTTTTTCTAGGACTTCTACATCATCATCATCATCATCATCATGAACTTTTTGTAATGCATTTGACTCATTAAAAACTACATGAATTGATTCTTCAATTGTTAAGGTTCTTTTGTTAAAAACTCTATAGGTCTTTGAGTTTAAAGTATATCCTAAAAATATTGCTTCATCACTCTTTGCATCAAACTTTCCTAGTGGCTATTTTCCATTGTTCAATACAAAGCATTTACAGCCAAAACTCCTAAGGTGAGAAATATTTGGTTTCCTACCTCTATAACGTTCACATGGAGTCTTTGAAATCAAGGGCCTTATTGAGACTCTATTAAGAATATAAGCTACTATATTTACTACCTCAGCCTAAAGATATTTAGGTAGGTTGTTCTCACATAGCATGGTACTGGCCATTTCTTTCAAGGTTCGATTTTTCCTTTCTACAACTCCATTTTGCTGGGGTGTTTTAGGTGCAAAAAAATTGTGATCCAACCCCTTTTGATTGTAAAATTTTTCAAACTCATCATTTTCAAATTCTCCTCCATGATCACTCCTTATGCTAACTATGGCTAGTCCTTTTTCATTTTCTACTTTCTTACAATGACTTAAGAATGCTTGAAGAGCATCATTCTTATGAGCAAGAAAATACACCCCATTATATCTAGAATAGTCATCGACTATTACAAAGCCATAAGATTTTCCTTGTAAGCTAGTTGTGCTTATTGAACCAAATAGATCAATATGAAGCAATTCAAGAGGTCTAGATGTTGATACAATCTTCTTAGACTTGAAGGATGTCCTAACTTGGTTTTCTAGTTGGCAAGCATCACAAATCCTATCATTTTCAAATTTTAACTCAGGCAGTCTAGCAACAAGATTTTTCTTAACTAATTTTGACATAGTATGCATGCTCACATGTCCTAATCTTCTATGCCATAGCCAACTATCATTTTTAGCATTTGCAACAAGACATACTTCACTATTTTCTTCAAGATCTTCAAGAAAAATTACATACATATTCTTCAATCTATTTCTATAAATGAGATTTTATTTGTACTCATATCTATTTCACGCTTAGTTGAATCAAAGCACACTCTAAATCCTTTATCACATAATTGACTAATACTTAGTAAATTATGCTTTAAGCCTTTAACCAATAACACATGACTAATTTGAGTTTGGGAATTCTTACCAACCGTACCTATACCATGGATTCTTCCTTTTGAATCATCTCCAAAGGATACGGTTCCTCCCTTTCTCTTATCTAGCTGAGCAAACAGCATTTCATGTCTTGTCATGTGCCGTGAACAACCACTGTCCAAGTACCAAGGTTGTTTTTTCTTGAGTTGAGCTTTTGAACATGTCTCCTTTAAGTCTAGCTCAACCTCTGTTTCATCGTCTTGTGCCATTAAACAGTTGTTTGCTTTTTCTTCAGAGTTTTCATCATCAGTTTCAGAGCTTGAAGTGTCACTATCCGACCATGCAGCAGCCACCATTGCTTTCTTGGATTTCTTACTTTTCTTGGGAGTTTCAAATTTTAGCAATGGGCATTCAGACTTGAAGTGACCAAGTTTCTTGCACTCGTAGCAGATGAGCTCCTCTTTTTTGTTAGAGTCAATTTTGTTTCTATTTTTCCATGAGGCACCTTTGTCTTTCCTAAAACCTCTTCTAGTTAGCCTTCGATTTCTTCTGCTCACTAGCTTTTTGAATTTCTTGCAACTAGAGCTAATTCTTCATCATCATCATAAGAATACTCTTCCAACTCTTCTTCAAGGATGCTGGCTTTGAGTGCAATACTCTTTTTCTTTTCCTTTGCTTTTCGATCTTCTTCTTCTTCTTCCTTAAGCTCCAACTCATGAGTGAGAAGAGAACCACAAATCTCATCAATTGTGATGATGTTCAGATCTTTAGCCTCTCTAATGGCAGTCACTTTTGGCACCATGCTCCATTTTGAACATTTCATAACTATGTGTTAAGAGAGCAATTTTGGACTCCTTGACTTGGAAAGTCCTTTCATGGATTATCTTAAGTTTCTCCCACACTTGTTTAGCTGTTCTACAACTTGAGACTTTGTTATATTCAGTGGGGGTCAAGGCACAATGTAATGTGTTGATGGCCTTAAAATTTATTTGAACTTTCTTAGTTTCAGCCTCAGTCCATTCAAACCTTGGCTTGGGAATCAACTCATTTGTCACTACATTCACGGTAGAGGGCATAAAGGGTCCAGCAGTTATGATGTCCCACATTTCATAATCTATAGCCCTAATATAAATTGACATTCTTGTGCTCCAATAAGGGTAATTAGAGCCATCAAACAAAGGTGGTCTGTTTGTTGATTGTCCCTCAGCCACTACTGATTTTTGTTGAGCCATTTGGATCCTCCCAAAGGATGTTAAGCCTTAATAACACGGAACTAGCTCTGATACCAATTGTTGGTCCCTATAATATGTGCTAGAGTGGGGGTGAATAGCACAATTTGGCTCTTGACAAGATTGGAAACTAATTTCTAGAACTTAAGAAAACAAAAACAGAGTATAAAATGCACAGCAATTTAGAGTGGTTCGGTCCAAGACCTACATCTACTACTTTGATTATCCAACCAAGGATTTTCCCACAAATTCACTAACAACAAGTGAAATTCACAAGCTTCCACCAAGCTTTTACAATGGCTTTTACCAGGCTCAGCCATAACCTTTTACACTAGTTTTTCATGGGCTCAACTAAAATCCAAAATGGTTTTCCAAGGCTCAACCACAACCTTCAACAATCAAGCTATCCCAAGCTTGAACAACCCCTTAGAGTGACTCCCTCACTCTAAGAATTAAAGAGAAGTAGTAAAAGAAAATACCTATGATCATTGGTTAATCTGATTGGTACAAGATTGAGAGCAAAAAAGAAATGCAAAGAGTAGGCATTTAAGTGCAGACAAGTGCAGTGAAGCTTTCTGGTTTTCTACTTCCTATAGCTCAAATCTCATTCAAGGCTTCTAAAAAACTTGTTTCTAATTGTTGGAAGACTCTTTTATACTTGGAGATGCAACTCTGATGGCAGTTTGGTAGTTTATATCCGTTGGAAACAGTTGAGGATGAGTTCTAGCCGTTAATTTGTCTTGTAGTGCTCTGGTTCAAATTGTAGACAAAGAGCTCTTAGTCGACTAACTTGGTTGACTAAGTTGGTTCTGTTTCTGGTTTGCAGATTTTGGTAGAGAGCACTTAGTCAACTGACTTGGTCGACTAAATTGGTTCTGTTTCTAAAACTCTTCAGCTCGCCATTTCTCCAATTTGAAATTTGGTTAACCAATGTTCTTCCTTGTTTCACCAATAAGCTTCCTCCTTGTTATTCAGTTACATCTTGTTTATTTTATCCCTCTTTTTCTTTCAAAACTACTCTTTAAAGAGTTAATAAATTAATTTCATATATTAATTTCTTGCACACTCAAGTAAAGGTATTAGACACAAATAAATGGGAATGTTTTATTATTATCAAAAACTAATGGAGCCAACACCAAGAACAGATAAGGTATATCTTTTAAAACACTTGAGGTGATGATTCCTATCTTGACCACTCATTTGCCTTTGTATGCTTCATACTAAACCCAAAAGCATCATTTTTAAGCGTTATTGGTTAGGCACTCTATGGATGAAATTAAAGCATAGCACTCCACATATAAGACAATCTGGTGTCTCAATTCTAAAGGGTTTTTACAAGACTGACACATGA
Organism: Theobroma cacao; assembly: GCF_053813885.1. Classification (NCBI taxonomy): domain Eukaryota; kingdom Viridiplantae; phylum Streptophyta; class Magnoliopsida; order Malvales; family Malvaceae; genus Theobroma; species Theobroma cacao. Next base: position 38,378,657 of record NC_142640.1, read on the forward strand.
GAAGTGTTGCATAGACTCTGTAGTGTATTACCAAATGCACTTCTCATGGCAGGTCATGTTCAGTGAACTTTTTCTCCTAGGCAAACACCTATATTCTAATTTCAAGTATCTCTATACATCAATCTATGAGATCGATTGCTTACTTCCAAAGTAAAGAACATAGAATGTACCAGCCTTTAAGCATCATTGATGTCTAGTCTTAATGATACATTGACCAGAAACATTTTGAGATTATGCTTTGATGCATAGGGATCTCATAACTGTAACCTATTACAATTCCCTTGCAAGGCATATTAATCTCATGGACTTCATCTAATTAGATTTATAACTAATTATAATTAATGTCTTATTAATGAAGAAAAACCTTTAATCATTCAATATGAATGATAACGTTGCATGATTAGAACCAATCCTTGACCAATCTTAATTGGCTGCAAGGCTTATCTCAACATTTTCCCACTAGCACAAAGCCAATTGCTACATCATCGCAATCTAGTTCCAATCCAATTAGCAACTATGTCTCTTTATAGACTCATTTGTGTCCTTTAATGTGGTTAATTGCTTTTGTCTTTGTGATGTCACAAACATCTCGTCATATTACTATATTTGGACTCAATGAGACTCGAGGTGGTTGGTGTGGCTCTATTGTTACATTAACAATGACTAGAACCATTTATTAGTTCCATGAGCTAAAGCTATAAATATCCTCTTACTCGAGCCTTAAATAGAATTTATGTGACCTTATTTATATACAAGTTCATAGTCCTTTTCTAACTTCAGAACTATTCCAACTTGACTATACTTTATGCTTCACGTGCATTTTGTGACTTAGTATTGTGCCATCCACTACTTTTTAAAACTTGGCATTTTCTTTATACACATATTACATTTTATGTAATTGTATCAATAAAGAACTATATTCACTCCCATTAACCTCCTTATGTGTATGCGATGTTGGGATGAGCGTTATAGCTAATTGGGATTCGTTAAGGCTTGATTCCAATCATGCAACATTATCATCCATGTTGAATGATTAGAGGTTTTTTTTCATCAATAAAACATCAATTATAATGAGTTATAAGTTTAATTGGATGAAATCCATGAGATTAATATGCCTTGCAAGGGAACTGTAATGGGTTGCAGTTATGGGATCCTTATGCATCAAAGTATAATCTCAAAATGTTTCTGGTCAATGTATCCTTGAAACTGGGCATCAATGATGCTTAGAGACTGATATATTCTATATTTTTTACTTTGGAAGTAAGCAATGGATCTCATAAATTGAAGTATAGAGATACCTGGAACTAGAATATAAGTGCTTGCCTAGGAGAACAAGTTCACTGAACATGACCTGCCATGAGCAGTGCATTTGGTAATACACTCTAGTGTCTATGCAATACTTCTCATGTGTCAATTGTGTAAATAATCCCTAGACTTGAGACACCAGGTTGTCTTTTTTGTGGAGTGTTATGCTTTGATTTCATCTCTACAGGTGACTAACCAAGGATGCCAAAACAGGATGCTTTTGGGTATAGTATGAAGCATGTGAGGCAAATGAGTGGTCAAGATAGAAATCATCACCTCAAGTGTTTTAGAGAACATATCCTATCAGTTCTTGGTTAATATTAGCTTATTGAAGTCCTTGGCCAAGGCAACATGGAGATTATGAAAAAGGTTTCATAACTTTCTATAAAGCTAATATTATAACTGCAAAAATGAATATGAAGGTCAGTAAGAGTAGACACTGTATTAAGCTCTTACCATCTTCGAGATATATGATGAGGGAATAAATTACATTGATAGACTGTACACTGAAAGGTCGTCAAAGAACCCTTTGACTCTCCTAACAATTGGGTGGCCATGATACATTATTATATGCCAATCTTGGTCTATGGAATTGATTATAAATTAATTGATTGAAATCTATATTAATCAATTAAGTCATTAATCAATTCCATTGCCAACATGTTAGGAACCTAATGGATCACACACAATTATAGCATTTGAATTAAATTGGAAGAGTAATGATTTAAGTTAGACATAAATCACATACTATGTCACCACCCGGTACTCCCCTCGAGCCGGTGACAACCGTCGCGGTGTCCCGGTAGACACTCATTGCCCGAAATGTCAACTCGAAACCCCGCAAGGCTTTACTATCAGTTTCTCTGTTCCCTTGTGAGCAACCATTGTCAAATATCATATTCTAAAAGAATTTAAACTGTTTCCAACTTAAAACAAATAAAATATTAATTTTCGTCTCACAAGGGTATTTTGGTTATTTTTTTCAAAAATTTTGAAATTGGCTAAAATGTAATATACAAGTACAAAACACATAATTCATATTCAAAATGAGTTTAAAAGTCTAAAATCTTTATTTAAAACGAAATTATGGTTATTTGAATATAGTAAGAGAATAAAAGAAATATTAAGTCAAATATTCTATTTTCTTATAAAATAATATTTATAGAGTTATACGTAAATAATTTTTGTAGCGTAAAAACTAAATCAATTTATACATACTGTAATACAGTAAGCCAAAATATTTAATTTAATTTACAACAACAAGAGGCCCCCTTAATAAATAAAAGTAAAGAGGACTGTGCACCTACGGTTTGGAAAATACAGATCCAACGGTAGTCCTCGATGAGATTAGCTATCTACAGTCTATACCGAACCTGAAATAGGTGGAAAAAAGGGTGGTGAGATTATAAAATCTCAATGAGTAAACAGACATCATCATAAACATCTAGAGTTGAGTACATGGAGACAATATAGTAAATCATCGTAAACTGGGTCATAGCATTAGAATACATTTCATTTAAAATACGTAAAGAGGCTTATGAATTTCATAAAAACTAGACTTGTGCCATAAATCCATTCTCAGGGACACCTTGGTCGAGGCATCCTACCGAGACCGCCAAGGTTATTAAAATTCACATTTTCACATAAATCATGTTTTTGTTTTGAAAACATAGCCGTTCCTTAGCGTTAGCTGAGTTCCCCCTCACGTGGTGGTTTGGCATGAAGTGAACCCTAAGCTTTACCCCAGGAGATACCGTACGCGCCTCTTCGTTTGAGGTAAGAATATAATGGGGTTTACCGTGCCCCTCTAAAAGGCTGGTCCACAGAAACCCCCTACTGCAGTGATTAATTAATATATAATCCACCATACAATAAAACTCAATAACATGATATGGTATTTTTTTTGTAATTTGTAGTCTTTCAAGGCAACCAAACAATTCGCATTTCAATACAATTGCCAACTAGCCAATCATGCCTAATTTACCATAAGCCAATCAATTTAAATAATCGAATTGCAACAATTAACAGTGTCCGTGTACTCTATTTTTCAAAATCATTATTAATTTCAAAACAATTTATAAATTAATTTCATTGAAACACATTTATTCATAAAGCATGAAAATTTACCTTTTTAAATTCCTTTTTCCATAGAATTCATGAAATTATCTAAAAATCACCATAGATAATTAAAATGACAGTAAGTTTACTCACAATGTTTAGAGTGCAAACTTTTGAACTACTCTATCTACTGGTCCTTGGATGCAATTTCCTTGCCTTTATCGGAGGACTCACCACCTTGACACAGTACAAAATCGAGAAATTCACCAAATTGGTACTAAATCGAAATTAAACTAATTTAGACTACTAATGCATGATATGGAATGCAAAAATGCACTGGTAACTATCTAAACCCGATATTGACCTAATTCTTCTTATCACCCGATTAAATTACTAATGCGTCCAATTTAATCCCAAATTACTCCAAATTGTTCAAATTCTTTTCCAATATCTTAATTCACCAAATTCAAATCAAATAACCTAAAATTTGGCAAAACTATCTTCACTTTTCTTCTTAAAATTTTCGGCCAATAATGGTGCATTAACACCATGATTTTTCATACTACTTTTCTACACCATAATTCATCATTTCTTAACCAATTCTCCTAGAATAAAAATCAAACACATCCTCACTCAATACATGGTAAATTCGGCCATTAATGGTTGTGGGAGAAAATAAATTCTTTTTTTGTTGTTTTGTTTCTAAATATGCTAAACTAACTAAAAACACTAACATAACTTAAAATCAAAAAAATCCAACAACTTTCTCTCTCCTAACCCATTTTGAGCAGCCAATAATTTATCATAAAAACATGTAATTTAAGTATGGAAAATAAGGAGAAATGCTTAAGGAAAATAGATTTCAAGCTTAAGTTGAAAAATCCTACCTTTTTCACTTGTTTTCCTTGATTTTCCACACTTTTTCTCTTGAAATTCCTCACCTAGGGTTTGTTTTTCCTTTCTTTCCCTCTCTTCCTTGCTTGGAAAAATATTGGGAGAGTAATGGGCTGATTTATGCTGATTTTTAAGTTAAATAATAAATTATCCTAAGCTTGACACATGGCATTTTGTTATTGGTCCGTTTTAAAAATTTTAAAAATTTAAACATTTTATCCCCACCACATGATTAGTCTAAGGTCAAAAATGAGGATAAAGGAAGACCATGTGCTGGAAAATTGTCTTGGTGGTGAAAAATTACAATTTTACCCCTGGAGTGGCAAAATTACCATTTTACCCATATACTCCAAATTATACCGAAATTAAAATTTTTCACTTCTAAACCCCAATCATACTCCAATAAGTCAAATGAGACCAAATAAATCTTTTCTAAAAATTTTCATTTTGTCCCCAAGTGGCAAATGACCATTTTGCCCTTAGATAGTGAAAATTCCGATTCGACTCCAAATTGATCCTCAATCTCCGAATTACCATTTTGAGTCATCCATGGACTGTGAAGCTCTTAACCTCATCTTAAAATTCCTATTTGTTCTAGTTCAAGGATTAAATCAACTTTGTTGTACCTCTAGGTTCAATACCGACTTTTGTAAATTTTTCGGGACTCTTGTAGCATGCAATCATGCTATCATCACATGTATGTCATGACTAGCATTTTATAAGGTCGGGCTTTACATACTAGGTAATTAACTTCTATAAATTTAATTAAAAGAGTTTAATTAAGTTGTAGACATAATTATAAATAGTTATAATTATAAAGCCTTGATTGCAAAATATAAAAGAAATTAATTTTGATTTTAATTTTCAAGAACTTAATTAAAAGAGTTTAACTAAGTAATGGGCCTAATATTATGATGTGTTATAATCTTGAGGGCTTAATTACAAATTGAATGTCATGACCCGAAACTCCCATCGGGCCCGTGACAACCGCCGCGACTTCTTGATAGGCACTCATTACCCTGAATGCCGATCGGAACCTCGCAAGGCTTAGCATCAGCTTCCGCATCTCCTCGGTGAGCGACAGTTATTAAATCTTACATTTCAAGAAATCATAAGTCATTTCCAAATCAAAATAATAAAATATTATTTTCTGGCTCATAGGGGCATTTTCGTCATTTTTCTTCGATAATATCGAAACTCATCAAAAACATGGTGTAAAAGCTAAATATGTTCATACATATTTTAAATCAAATAACTAAAGTATAAAATTACTTTTACAATGACACGTGGGCCCCCAACTAACCAATAAGATGCGAGTCTGTGAACCTATAATTTTGACAATGCAAGGCTAACTGAAGTCCTTGATGCAATCGGCTATCTACCGGCTATCCCGAACCTGAAATGTGGGGAATTGAGAGTGGTGAGATTATAAAATCCTAGTGAGTAAACAGACACCATCTAAACTATCTAAAGGCGAGTAAATGGAGATAATTAAAAATAATTAACTTCAGCAAATTTTTCACATCACGAATATTCATCTCAACAAAATAATCAATATGGCTTGTGAATTACTCAAAACTTGGCTCATGCCAAATCTTATACTCGGGGACACCTGGACTAGGGGTATCTAACCCAGTCCGCCAAGGCTGTTAAAAATTCATATTTCACATAAATCATATTTTTATTTTGAAACATAGCCGTTCCTTGGCGTTGGCTGAGTCTCACTCTCACGCGGTGGTCCACGTGAAGTGCACTCAAAAAGCCCACCTCAGGAGATACCTTATGCGCCTCTACGACCGAGGTGAGAATATAAAGGAGTTTACCGTGCCCCTCTAAAAGGCTAGCCCACGGAACCCCCCACCACTGCAGTAGCTAATCTTTTATCTACCACCTGATTTATAAAATTTTTTTCTGAATGACATGGCAATTTATCGCAACCTAGCCTCTAAAGGCTAAATACACAGTATAAATAATTCTAACACTAAAATCAGTTTAGCCATTCATGCTCATTTATTGTCATAAGCCATTCAATTTAAAACCATAAATTTACAACACAAGCAAGTAGTCTCCAATTACTCTATTCTCAAAACCAGTATTCGATTTTTCAAAAAATTTATAAAATCATTTTATAAAATCACAATTTCTCTTAAAACGTAGCAATTTACCATTTAAACCCATTTTCCATAAAATCACACAATTGTATAAAACTACTTTAGATAATTAAGATGATAATAAGTTTACTCACAGTTTCTGAAAACTAAATTCGGGTACTCCAACTATTACTCCTCGAGTGCGATTTCTTTGCCCTTGCCAAAGGATTCGCCATCTTGACAAATTGCACAATTAAGAGGTTTACTACTTTGGTATTAAACCAAAATAAACTAATTTATACTACTAATGCATGATATGAAGTGCAAAATGTCTAAATTTTGCCTAAACGAGATGTTAGCCTATTTCGGTCTTTTACCCGATAAATCGATATACGAATCCGTTTAAACTCCAAATTAATTTTTTTCAATTTCTATACCTCAATTGCATCCAAATTGACTTAATATTCCTCAGTGTGGTGCAAATTATCAGTCCCGATAGCAAATTACAAAAATACCCCTAGTGGGTAAAAATTTATATTTTTGCTCCGAAAATTCCCATTATTTTTCTAGGCTCATAATTCATCATTATTCATCATAATTCCTCAAATAAACATCAAGATCAGCAGCCAATATTCCCCTAGAAAATTCGGCATAATGGGTTTCAATGGGAGAAAATTATTTCTCTAGCTTATTTTTGCTATATTTCAATATAACCTAACTAAAATCGCTTAATTCAATTAAAATCAACCAAAACTCAAGTTCAAAACTCATCCATGGAGGTTTGGCCAGCATGGGTGTCCATACCCACTTTCTAATTTTGCATGGAAATGAGAAAAAAATGCATGGGTAGTGAAATCACAAGGAAAATCAATGAAATTTACCTTTTTAATGCTTGATTTCTTGATTTCTCTTGATTTTCCCCAAATTTTTTTCAGCTAGGGTTCTTATTTCTTTTCCCCCTTTTTCTCTCCTGGTTTGGACAGCTGAAGAAGATGAGAATTCTGGAATTTTGACATTTTTAAAGGCTAAAATAATATAATATTATTTTATTCATTTTTTTTGTTTTATTAATTCCTTAAATTCTAGCCATCCATTTATTTCCAAATTTTCACCATACACTTGTCCCACATATCCATAACTTAGATAAAATTCTCAGACTTATCCAAAGTCTTGGTGGAGTAATTTTTAAAATTTACACTTTTACCCCCGTAAAAGTCAAAAATTACATTTTTGCCCCAAAAATTGAAAAATTGCCCATAGACATATTTTTCATCCCTTATACTCATACCATTCTCCAATTTGTCAAATTTGATCTAAATTCTCTCAAAATCTCAAATTTTGTTCGTGGGTGGAAAAATTACGATTTTGCCCCTACACTCTAGAAATCACCGAAATTAAACTTTTTCACTGCCAAACCCTCAAATTATACTCCAATAAGTTTAATATAATAAATCTTAATCAAGCGGGATTAAAAATTTCCATATTCATCCTCAGATGGAAAATTACCATTTTGCCCCTAGAATACTTAAAGTCCGGATTAACTCCATATCGGACCTCAAACTTTGAATCCTCATTTTAAATTAACCCATGAGTTTTAGTTTTCTCAAATTCATCCTCGATTCTCTGTTTAAACTAGTTCAAGATGTATTTGACTGAATCGTACCATTAGGGGCAATATAGTCATTTAACTTGTTTTCCGGGGCAATTCAATATACAAACATGCTATCCAAAGCATGTGAATGATATATCATAGATAATTTAGGGTCGGGTGTTACATTGAAGTTATTTTAACCTAAGTATCTAAGTCACTTTTTAACTATTTTCCATATGGGAGTTTTTCACAATTGAAGAAAACCTAGTTTTTGTCAAAAAAGAAAAATGTTTTCCCTTTTTGCCACCACTCCTTTTGTGTGAAAGAGAAAATTGCTTATGAAGCAATTTTCAAGAGAGGTTCGGCTAAGATTGTGAAAAAAAAGAAAATGACAATTGTTATCGTTTTTGCTAGCACAAAGTATAGTTAAAAACTCCGTCCTTTGTTGAAGGTCCAAGTGCAATCGTCTGCACTACCATTGGAGGCCAAGCACTTGATTGGCTAGGTTTTTGCTCTTTGTGGTGTTCGTGGGATTGCTTCGAGAAGTGCCATTTTGATTATGAAATTACTTGGCAAAGTAACTTTCTGAATGATAATTATTTTGTGATTTTCTGTGTTAAATATCACCATGGTGATTCATGGATGGAGGCATGTTTTGGTTGTTTAGTTATAAAGTTTTAATTTTCTTTCCGCTATGTACTTTGAGCATGCTGTTCATAGCCAAACCTATCATGAGACAAGTACACTAACATAGTCTATTACATCCAACTCTTTGGATCTCATTAAATAGAATAAAGTGTGAAATTCCATTAAATCATATTTAGTAGATTCATTTAATATGAATAATACATCTCAATGTATCTTATTAAATCCATGGAGTTATCATACAATTATATTGATTATGCAACTTAATGCAAAATCTCTAGTATTGAATTCCAATGTAACATAGTAATATTAAGAAACTATTTTCTCAATGTCATCATGCTCCCACTAAATCCAAGATTCCTTTAAGAGTAATATTCAAACTCTTTTGAATATTCCACAAAGTTACATACATACATGCCAAAGCATGCTTGGAATTGTATGGGTTTTAGAATACCATTATGGGCTTAATGTATTGGAGAGGTATGGACCAAATCATATGACAATATGACTTTGCTTTCTTTTTTGAATAAACATCTCTATGTTCTATTCATAAGAAAGTTCCATCTTTACATGAATCGAAATTCATTCTTTTGATCAATTAATCATAAACTCAAACCATCTTCTACAAAGATCTTATCGTAAGTAAGGTCACTTAATTAGTTGATTAATCTTAATTAATTAATTTTTTTAATCAAACTAATTTGATATAAATTGTAATTTATAATTGATCAAATACCATTGTAAGGAGAAATGTGAAATGTGGATAGATTAGTTGATTAATCTTAATTGATTAATTTTATTTTTATTAAACTAATTTGACATAAATCGTAATTTATAATTGATCAAATACTATTGCAATGAGAAATATGAAATGTGGATAATAATAGAGTAAGATATAATTATTCCAAGTAATTATCCAAACATGAAACATTAAAACTTTAACATCCAAATGCTAAATATAAATGTTTCACAAGTTATCCATATGGCAATAAATGTCAAAACATTTAACCAAATTATCCAAAAAATAAAATCATAAGTTTAAATAGGAGCACAACCATCCATATGTAGCATCCAATGCTTCAAGTAGTGCATCAATGTGGTCACCTCCTCCGTTAAGATCTTACTCATCTTTGTCCTTGGTCTTTGTAATATGTCATACTTATTAGAACCAACATAAGGTATTATATACCTTTATAATATAAAGTAGTATATCTTAAAAAATGGTACATGAATTAGAAACTTCAGTAAGCTTCTTCTTCTTGCTTACAGTAGCTGGGTACTTGTTGTCGATTTTGCACATGCATATATATATATATATATATATATATATATATATATCAAACAAGTGATATAGTGATGAAGTAGAGTATCATTCCCACGGAGATTTGTTCTTAAATCTTTACTAAGTACTAAAATTTATGACAAATTAATCTTATTTAAGTAACTCAAAATTTTCAAAAAATTAATTAAAAAAGTTAAAACAAGCGTTAAGTTAACTAACATAAATTAAAATTACTTGAGAAAGGCAATATATTAAAACCTAAGATTATGGGTTCATTCAACACTTCATCTGATACTAGCTTCTCTTATTATTTACATTCATGGGTGGTTTTACTAACGTAGAGTCCAAAGCTATGTACAAGTCTCCGTCGAGATGCTTGCACAAATATCTAACTTAATTAGGTCACTATATGTCTGTAAGAATCAATTAAATAAGGTTAATTAAGCTAGTGTTATAATTTGGCTATGTATGGCAATTGGCGTATGTCTACTCGAATTGCAAATCAAATCACCTATGTGACGTGAACATACACTATTCAAACCTTCTTCCAATATAAAATGTCTTTGTCAAATCTAAATTAGATTTACAAATCAATTAATTGTTGGCCAAGCAATCAAAAATATTAAGAATATATTTGAATAAGCAAAACTATACCCATTCATAGTAAATAAAAGAGAAACAAATATTGAGATTACATACTGAAATCCACCATAATCCTAGAAAAAATAGTTTAGCTCATCATATCTAATAAAAACAATATCCAAAGAAATTTAGCCACGAATTCAAAACAAGAAAATAAAAATAACACAAAAGAGAAAAAGAAACTAATGTTGAATCCTGGTCAATCTTGAAACTCTCTCAATTGCACTTGAATTCTTACTTGATTCGAAGCTCTAATTCTCCAGAAAAGCTATTGTCATCTCTCTTCTGAATGCTCTTAGAAAGGCTCTTAAATATGTACAAGGATGCCCTACTTTCCAATTTTTCGTCAAAAGTTTAATAAAATCCGAGTGGCACCACGGCGCTGTGATCTTCCTTGGTAGTGTCGCGACTATGATTCTTTAACATTGCAGCGGTCTCACTTTTAGTACCATGGCCATGATTCTTTTGTGCTACGGCAATCTCACTTTTAGTGCTGCAGCCATGATTCTCTAGTGCCATGACCCTCTAGCCATGTTGCATGAAGGGGAGAACTTCATCTCTCTATCAACTTCAAACGTGATTTTTGCCTATATTGGATCCAAACTGTGTAAATTGGTAAACATGAAAGTTGTAGTGCATTTTCTCATCTTTTTAATAAATTAAAAATCACATCAATTAGGTTTCTACAACTCAAGTTATCTTTAAATTACTACAACATATATGAGTGACACTTTCACCATAATTATGCCATCATAACTCAATTTCACCTTGCTCATCACATATCTTGTACATAACCATGAGAGAAATTGACATTAGTTCTTTTTAAAGTAAATTAAATCAAAATAAAGTAGAATTAAACTAAAACCATTTATTTTAACTATTCAACATGTAATCTAACTAACTTATAAAAATAACTAAAATGCTCAAATCCGAACATAAAACTCAAAGGTTTAGCTACTAAATTCCTTAAAATGTGTTAAAAATAACTGTATATAATAGAGTTATCACACCTCCAAACTTAAGATTTTGCTAGTCCTTGAGCAAAACAAAGAAATAAATGCAATAACCTAAACATGAAAACATTTAACTAGAGTTTAATTACACCATTTCATTAATTACCTTTAGTATCCTCAAAAGTTGCTCCATATTCATAACTTTAATCCACATACAAATATTATTCAAGTTTATGTCTCTATTCAAATGCAAGCCTATCATTAAGTGAAATTTAGTGTGTGTGTGTGTGTGTGCGCAATCTTTTCGCTTAAAACATTGTACAATCCAGGTAAGTTTATATTCATGCAAAATCCAAATTAGTAATTAAATTTCATAAGTTTGCTTTTCATCTCCCTCCCCACTAATGTAGACTAACACTAAATCAAGAATCAGTAGGACTTTAATTAACTTGTAATGTATGGCTAGAGTTAAGGTGGGATATAGGTTAATGTATAGCTCAAATCACCCTAAGCACATAGTCAATCTAGGATCTATTAAGAGCTTTATTTCCTTCGCCTAGTATACCCCTTTTAATCAAGACTTTTCTTTCGTTCATCACTTCATTCTTTCCTCTTTTTCTTTTTCTCATTTTCACACCCAAAACTTATTTCTTTTATTGGGTAGTGAGATGAATACAATCATATTTTGAACTTTTCATCAATTTTCATCTTTACTACCTTTTTCACTATCTAGCTCATAACACTTCCTAAATTGACATATGCATTTAGGAATAAGGGATGCAAGAATTGTTCAGAATATTAATATAAGGGTCTAGGCTAAAATCAAGTGTTCAAACAAAGAAAAGGTGTCATTAGGCTCAAAGGGGAAAACTAATGCTAAATTATGTAAAGGAAGGCTATAAAAGGTTCAATCGGTCCAAAAATCTCCTAAATCATCTCATTAACTAAATGTAGCCTAGAATTTTGCCTTAAGAGAGAATTAAACAAATTCTAGAACTCAATACATAATCCAAAATTTTCACATTCACATTAACTTTCTCTAAATTCGTACAATGAATCTAAGCAATAAACATAGTGCTTAAAATGTAGAAATTTCATTTTAACAGTAAAGCTTAATATAAGAATTTACATAACACTCAAACAATATTCACATGTTTCGAAGAATCAAATTAGTAATGAAACTAAGTTCTCATCATTGGATAGGTAAATTAAAAAAAACTAGTGCAATTAAATCTAGCTCAAGTTCTTAAAACATGCATAAAATAAAAAAAATTAACAAAAATAACTCTACTAAAATATCATAAAAACTAATAACAATAAAACTCTCCCTCAAACTTAAATTGTACATTGTCCTCAATGTGAAAAGCAAATGAGAATAAGAAAAAGAGACTCCCCTATCAATGGTGATAGTGCATTGAGAGCTTTAATTTTCTTCTTCCTTATCTTTAGGCTTTCCAAACTTGCAAACTTAACAAACAAGCGAGGGAGAGGTTGTAAGTACTTGTTTAAATAAAAAAACTGAGCTAACTAAAATAACAACTAAACTATAAAAGATATAGATTGGATTGCCTCCCAAGAAGCGCTTCTTTATATTCATTAGCTTGACTATGATACCCCATTTTTGTTGTCTACTAAAGTACTTGAGGATATTTGGTGATCCAATTCACCTCCCAAGTAATGCTGGAGACGCTGCCCGTTCACTTTGAATGTTCTAGCAACTTTACTACAAATATCTATTACACAACAAGGATAAATCGTAACCACTTTGTAAGGACCTAATCGCTTGAATTTTTGTTTCCATGGAAGGAGCTTGACTGATTTAGCTAGCAACACTTATTGTCCCACATTAAAATCAAGATTAATTGAAGGTGGTGGATCATGCTCATCATAATATTGTTTAGTTCTGAGCTGCGGGGGCGGCGTTTTTAATTTAAGAATTGATGCTTGCTTACTTATAGGGTGTGGAGTAAGATCACCTTTACCTTTATTAGCTGAGTACACTCTATTGCATTGAGTTGTGGATGAAGAGCATTTAGGTGCATTGAAAATCGTAAATTCAACTACCTCATCTCTCATTCTGAAAGTTATTTTACCTTCCTTTACATCGATTAGTGCACCTGCAGTGGCCAAGAATGGACGTCCCAATATGATTGGAATCTCTTGATCTTCCTCCATCACAAGTATAACGAAATCCAATAGAATGTACAGTTTCCCAACCTTAAGCAAGACATCCTCTATAACCCCACAAGGGTGCCTTATCGTTCTATCAGCTAGTTCAAGGTGATTATAGTAGGTTGAATCTCTTGTAGTCCAATTCTCTTAGCAACAGACCAAGGCATAATTGAGACACCAGCACCCAAGTCACACAAAGCTTTTGAAAAATTAAAATTACCAATTGAGCAAGGGATAAAAAAAACTCCTTAGGTCCTTAAGCTTTAGTGGAAGCTTGTTCTGGATTATCGAGCTACAACCCTAAGAGAGTGTAATTGTCTCAAAATCCTTTAGTTTCCTCTTCTTTGTCAATATATCGTTCAAAAACTTCACATATGATGGCATTTGCTCTAAAGCTTATGCAAAAGGAATGTTGATGTGAAGCTTTTTTAATACCATGAGAAATTTTTAGAAGTGTTTATCAAGCTTTTGTTTTTGAAAGCACTGAGGAAAAAGTGGTGGTGGGTATAGTTATCTTTGCTTCCTTCTCTTGAATTTGCTTGTCAGCTGTCTCAATCATTGTTTCATTCTCAATAGGCTTATCTTGAAAAGTAGCTTGCCTAAGACTATTGTCAACCTCTTTTTCACTCCTTAGGGTGATTGCCATAACTTGTTTCTCACCTTCTCTCCTGGGATTCACTTCTGTATCTCTAGGTAGTGTTCCTGAAGATTGGTTGTTTAATAAATTGGCAAGTTGACCAACCTGAGTCTCAAGGTTTCGAATTGATGTTGCTTGACTCTGAATGAGTGTTGTTTGGCTTTGTATAAAGCTATAATTTTGTGTCATGTACTGCCTTAGCAAATCTTTAACAGCTGGCTTCTTTTCTAAAATAGATGCTTCAGCTTACTGTTGGAATCCTAGAAGTGCATTTGGCCTTAAAGTTGAGGACGAACTTTCGTTATTAGCCTAAGAGAAATTTGGATGGTTCTTCCGCCCTAGGTTGTAAGTGTTGGAGTCGGGGTTATTTTGTTGTCTATTCCCCACAAATTGCATTGTTTTTATTAAAATTGGACATTGATGGCTGTCATGATTATCTCCATAGTACTCACACACTACAAAAGGGCTTTGAATGGAGTTAGTACCAAAAGATTCAAGTGTTTTAGTTAGAATAGCTACCTGAGCAGATAATGCCAAAAAACATTTACATCATGAATTCTAGTTGCTCTTTTATGCATTGCTCGCTCTATTGGCCATTAGTAGTTGTTTGCAGCCATCTACTCCAACAAATCGTATACCTCATCAATGATTTAGCCATTAAAGCTCCTCCCATAGAGACATCAACGGTGGTTCAAACTTGCCCACTCTTACCATTGTAGAAAGTTTGCACCTGAAGCCGCTTTAGAAGACCATGATGAGGACAACACCTAAGTAATTCTTTGTATCTTTCCCAAGCATCATACAACAATTCAAAATCTTGCTGCGTGAATGATGTAATATCATTTCTCATTTTTGCTGTCTTAACTGGAGGAAAGAACTTTGTAAAGAACTTTTGAGCAAGAACATCCCATGTTGTTATTGAGCTAGTGTGAAGCGTATTTAGCCATGCTTTAGCTTTATCCCTTAATGAGAAAGGAAAAAGCCTTAAACAAATTGCATCATCTATGACACCATTGTCTTTGAATGTATCACAAATTTCCAAAAAGTTTGATATATGGCCATTTGAATCATCATTTGGTAGACCCCTAAATTGGACTAAAGTTTGAATCATGGTAATGATGGCCTGAATGATCTCAAAATTATTGGCATGAATAGTCAGCCTTCGAATGCTTGATGGAATCCTTTGCACTAATGGGACAACATAATCTCTTAAGCATCGATTTTCAGCTGCTACGCGTTCTTGGATTTGTTGTTCACCCTGTTGATCAGCCATTGTATTTATTAGAGCAAAACCTTGTTGATTTTCTCGTTGAAATCTGTGGAATGTTCTTTCAATTTTGGGATCAAAAGGTATTGTAATACCCAATACCCTCGTTTAATCGTCAATAAGACCCTATCGATATGATTAAGGGTCAATTGATGTAAATTTAAGTGTCGAAGAGCGGTTACGGGTGAGAATAATATTTTAGAATAAAATATTATTTTATGAATAAAATAATTTTAAAATATTAATATTTTATTAATTACAGGAATTAATCTAGACGAAGGATTATATGATCAATACAAGTGGGGGAGAAGAAGTACGAATGAATTTTGGAGATAAATGACGTAAGTGAGAATCGGGTGTTTTATTAAATAGAGTTAGCACGGTTAAGTAAATATTTAAAATGTTATGGTGACACCATGTTGAAATGCAATTTTGATATTTCGATTGTATACATGTAAAGGAGTATAAATAGAAAAAAAATAGAATTTTTAAATGTGTCGAAAGGATCGAATTTTAAAATACGAAAGTTGGAGGGTTATGTGGTAAATAAAATAAAATCAAGGATTAAGTGCAAATGTGCTAATTGAAGTTAATAAATATATATATATATAATAATATAAGTATATGGGAAGAAAGGGCAGTTGCCCATGTGATCAATATGCAACAAAAAAAAAAAAAGAACAGAAGAGAATGATGGGGGTCAGCCAAATAAGAAAAATGGTAAAGTTGATGGGTAGCTGCCCATGTGTGCATTAAAAAAGGGTTCTAAATTCATTTTTAATTAAGTGAAGGAGGTAGGGGCCGACCTAAAGCAACAATGAAGAAAGAAAAAGAAGAAATGATGGAGGGGCCGGCCAAAGAGAGCTAAAAGAGAAGAAAGAAAGAGAGAAAAAGAAAAAAAAATCTAGACAGTGAGGAACCCGAGAGAAAGGGAGAGCGGTGATGCCAGCCAAGAAGAAAAAAAAATGGGACAAGACAAAGAGAGAAAGGGGAAAGCTGAAGAATAAAGGAAAGAAAAGAAGAGAAACAGTCGAGGAAAAAAAAGAAGAAGAAGAAACTAAGTTTTCGGGTGCTGCTGGTGGTGAGAGAAAGAGAGGAAAGAAGTGTAGTTGGTTTGTGAGTGTAAGGAAAGAAAAAAAAGGCAAAAGAGAGAGAAGGGAGGTTTCGCCGACTGACAGGGGAAGAGGAGCAAAAGAAAGACAAAGAATCGAGAAAGAAAGGAGAAAGAAAGGTAAATATATATATATATATATTAAATATAAAAATATCGATATAATAATATATATCTACTAAAATAATGATAATAGAATAAGATGATAAGAATAAAAAAATAAAATAAAATAAAATAAAGTAAAGTATATATATATATATATATATATATATATATATTAATGGGTTTCAATGTATAAGAGAAATAAGTAACAGTGGAACACTGTGGTGGCAAGCCAAAGAAAAATAACGAATGGTCGGTAGGAAGGAATAGCTAGATACGTTTACGAATTAATAGCGACGTAACATCCTGCAATTGTGAGGTGAGTAGGGGGGTGTCAATTTTAAAATTTTCGTAAATATATACCTATACATATGATTTATTTTAAACGCAAAAATTGTGGATAGCATATGCTGGTAGCAATCTTAGGAAATTGTGGTAGCAAATTATGTTTAGAAATCATTTTGAATATATATGTATAAATTATATGTAAATTGTTTTGAAAAAAGGGAAACAAGCCCTTCAGACTGTTTTGCCTCAAAATTTCTGCCTTATATTTGTGCAGTATGCATTCATGGTTATATTGCTTATTCACCATGCGAATTATTGTTTTGAAATTCATGCATAAATATATTTTGAGAAAATGATAGATTTTATCATACCTTGTGTTGAATGCTTTAGAAATAATTTTGAGACGAGTTTTTAAGGACATAACATAATTTCTGAAATGGCTTTATAAACCAAGAGATTCGAGAGTAGGTCGATTGTCACTTCAGTTAAGTGTGACCTTCGTGCACGAGTGAGCTCTAGCTAGAAAACCTTTGGGTTGCCGACGGGCGGTTAGGCATGGCGGGGGCCACGGCTTGTGATATATGTGTGCGTGGCTAGGCCACCAGTGATTTACGTGGTTGCGACCACCTGATATCTCTGATGTCGGCCAAAATCGTTGAGACTACCATCGCATATGGGATCTGGTGGAGCGAGGCTTTCGGAGGTTATTACGTGGTAACGGGACCATGGATTTTATTTGATTTCCTACTCGAGACAAAAATCTCTTTGGGTTTTCAGACTCTTATTTCTAGCATGGTGAAACAAAATTATACAGTTTCCTGTAACTCCTTAGCATTTATTATTATATGAATTTTATCCTCACGTGCAAGGCGATTTGCAAATTGTGCATAAACCTAGTTACTATATGGTTTCGCGGGAGCTTGACCAACTTTATTGGTTTGATTTGAGTAAAATGTCAATTGATTTCGATGGCGGAAATCCTTTTATGTACGATTGTTTTAAAACAATATTTCAAATGACTATCTTGAAAAAGGTTATTGATTTGTTTCTGAGGGGAAACTTTTATTTACTTGGTTGATTTACCACTTGAAATTATTACAATGCTTAAGAAATTCTTTGTTTTTCATATAAGACACAAACGTCTGTTTGAAATAAATTGTTTTTATAATCTTTCATTTTTAATATCAACTGATCTATTATTTGCTTGTTTCCCATCTACGCCTTACTCACGGAGTCGACGATCACTGAGTCTGTGAGACTCACACCCCTTTTTATTTTCCTTTTTGCAGACAGTGATAAGCCTAGTGCGTAATCATCGACGCGTACGGTCCACCGCAGTAGGTAAAGGCATCTCATAGCATTTTATTTTGAGTCGCTCCGCTGTTAGAGGTTGAGTTGTAGTACTCTGGTTTTACTATGTAAACGAATATTAGTTTTGATATAAACGAAGATTTAGGATTTTTGAACTCAATGTATTTAATTGTGATGTCATGACTTAAAGTCAAAATTTAATGGCTATGCTTATTATTGAATTCATGTTATAAATATATATGGATCAAACTTTAATACGGTTTAGTAAAATTGTACAATGAGTTATTGAGAAATTTCTTTCAGGCTTGTTCGGGACTTGACGGAATCTCTCGGAGGTCTTGGACGCCAGTAGTGATCGAGGATGGGTCGTTACAGGTATAATCTCCTAGCATTTTGCCTTTTTCATACAACGATTGGACCCATCTACAAAAGAAAGAAATAAAACTTAAATTAAAACTAATCTGTAGAATTTTAATATTAACAAATAATAAAGAAAATAAAATCCTTGGCAGCGGAGCCAAAAACTTGTTGTCTATTTTGCACACACAAGTATATGTATCGAACAAGTAATATAATAGTGAAGTAAAGTATCATTCCCATGGAGATTTGTTCCTAAATCTTTACTAAATACTAAAAGTTATGACAAATTAATCTTATTTAAGTAACTAAAATTTTCAAAAAAATTAATTAAAACAAAATTAAAACAAGCACTAAGTTAACTAATAGAAATTAAAATTACTTGAGATAGGTAATATATTAAAACCTAGGATTATGGGTTCATTCAACAATTCATCTAACACCAATTTCTTTTATTATTTACATTCATGGGTGGTTTTACAAATATAGAATCTAATGCCATGTAGAAGTCTCCATCAAGATGCTTGCACAAATATCTAACTTAATTGGGTCACTATATGTCACTAGGAATGAATTAAATAAGGTTCATTAAGCTAGTGTTCTAATTTGGCTATGTATGGCAATTGACATATGTCTACCTGAATCATGAATCAGATCACCTAAGTGATGTGAACATACACTATTCAAACCTCAGTCCAATCTAAAATCTCTTTATCGAGTCTCAATTAAATTCACAAATCAATTAATTGTTGGCCAAGCAATTAAAAGCATTATGAATATATTTGAATAAGCAAAACTATACCCATTCATAGTAAATAAAAGATAAACAAATATTCAAATTACATGCTAAAATCATATTCAAATTACATGTTAAAATCTGTGAAAATCCTAGAAAAAATAGTTTAGCTCATAATATCTAATAAAAACAATATTCAAATAAATTTAGCCATGAATTCAAAAAAAAAAAAAACACAAAAGAGAGAAATAAGCTAATGTTGAATCTTGGTAAATCTCGAAACTCTTTCAATTGCTCTTGAATACTTACTTGATTCGTAGCTCCAATTCTCTAGAAAAGCTATTGTCATCTCTCCTCTGAATGCTCTCAAAAGGCTCTTAAATATGTGCAAGAATGCCTTACGTTCCAATTTTCTATCAAAAGTTTAATTTTGGAAATTAGGGTGGCGCAGCGAACATAACTTTTTAGCGTGCCGTGGTGCCATGATCTTCCTTGGTAGTGCTGCGGCCATGATTCTTTCATGCTGTGGCGATCTCACTTTTAGTGCCAACCATGATTCGCTAGCGCCGCGGCGCTCTAGCCATGCTGCATGAAGTGTAGAACTACACCTATCTATCAATTTTTAACATGATTTTCACCTCGATCTGATCTGAACTGGGTAAAGTGGTAAACATAAGAGTTGTACCCCATTCTCTTAGCTTTCTAATGAATGAAAAATCACATCAATTGGATTTCTGAAGCTGAAGTTATTTTTAAATTACTGCAACATGTACAAGTGACACCTTCACTATACTTGTGCTATCATAACTCAATTTCACCTTGCTCATCACATATCTTGCACATAGCCATAATAGAAATCGACATTAACTCTTCTTAAAGTAAATTAAACCAAAATAAAGTAAAATTAAACTAAAACCACTTAATTTAACTATTCAACAAGTAATCTAACTTAACTTAGAAAAACAACTAAAATGCTCAAATCTGAACATAAAACTCAACGGTTTAGCTACTAAATTCCCCAAAATGCATTAAAAATAACTTTATATAATAGAGTTATCAATAGTCCTTACAATTCCTCCTGTAATGCCTAAGTTTGCCATAGTGATGGCAAATGCCTTTCTTTTTGTCCTTTTTGACACCACCCTTAAACTTTAATCCTTTTGATTTTAGGATGTTACCTTTTTCCCCTTTTGGGTTTTCTTTTTCTTTTGCTTCATTTGAGCCTTTGAAGAAGAAACAAGAAGTAAAGCCTCTTTTTCCCTTTTGATGAACTTATCTGTCGTGTCCAGCATGTTCAGAAGTTTGAGAAGAGTCACATCCAAATGGTTCATATGGAAGTTCAACATGAACTGACTGAAGCTGTCAAGAAAATACTGAAGAAATAAGTCAGTACTCAGCTCATGATCAATCACCAATCCTAATTATCACGACCCGGAACTCCCATCGAGCCCGTGACAACTGCCTCGACGTCCCGATAGGCACTCATTACCCCAAATGCCGATCGAAACCCCGCAAGGCTTTGCATCAGCTTCCGCATCTCCCTAGTGAGAGACAGGTATTAAATCTCACGTTTCAAAAAAATCATAAGTCATTTGCAAATCAAAACAATAAAATATTACTTTCTAGCTCACAGGGGCATTTTTGTCATTTTTCTTCGAAAATACCGAAACTCGCCAAAAACATGGTGTAAAAGCTAAATATATTCATACATACTTTAAATCAAATAACTGAAGAATAAAATTACTTTTACAGTAACACGTGGGCCCCTAACTGACTAAGAAGATGTAGGGCTACGAACCCTTACTTTCTAGGATGCAATTCCGAGATTAATTCTCGTCTTAATCAACTATCAACAAATTGTCCTGAGCTTTAAAAATGGATAGGAAGAGGGGTGAGATTATGATTACATAATCCCAGTGAGTAAACAATTACCATCAAAAGCATTTAAAGCCGAGTAGATGGAGACAATATAAAAATGTTATATCTCAATAATGTTCATAACACAAAATTCATTTCAATTTATACTAAACAATTTCTTTTCATCAAAATTTCCCGACTTATGAATTTCTTAAACTTGGCCCTTGCCAAAATCATTTTCACGGGTACCTTCGTCAAGGTATCCCACTGAGACCGCCAAGGCTGTTAAATGTCCCATACCCATAAACATGTTTTCGCATCTGACACACAGCCGTTCCTTGGCGTTGGCTGAGTCTCACTCTCACGTGGTGGCACGAACGTGAGGTGCACTTAAATCTTATCTCAGGAGATACTTCATCCAACATCTCCCCCTAGAGGTAAGTATATAATTGGGTTACCGTACCCCTCTCATAGGTAGTCCACAGAAACCCCCACCATTGTAGTGACCGTTTAATATACCACCATACCCATAAAATTTCCAGTAGCATAATATGGCGAATAAAATTTAATCCAGTCTACCGAGACCAATCCAAAACTGTTCATATATTTCATGCCAACCCCAAAAATTTAGCCATCATGCTACCATAGTATCATAAGCCCCAATTTCAATAACATATAAAATCATAAATTTCAACACAATCTCCATATACTCAATTTTTCCAAAACAATATTTGATTTCAAAATCAGTATAAATCTCATTTTTATTAAAAAAAACATTTTAATTGGAAAACATAATATTTTATAATTTAAACTCATCATTCAATAAAAGCATCAAACAAGTATAATTACTCTAGATATTTAAGACGATAAATTGTCCACTCACAGTTCTAAGAGTCTATGTACTCCTAATCCCAGTCTTCAAGAACAATCTTTGTACTTTTACCAGTGTAATTTGCTCACCACTTATCCACAATGTACAATACATAATTCACCACATTAATGCTTAACCATTATAAAATCAATTCAGGCTCGGTGTATATGCATGATATGACATGCAACTTATCCGACTATCGCTTAAATGCGGTGCTGACCTAATTCGGCCTATTACCCGATTAAATTACTAACGCGTCCAATTTAATCTCAAATTAATTTTTTTTAGTTTCTATACCTCAATTGCACCCAAATTGACTTTATGTTCCTCAGTGTGGTGCAAATTATCAATCTCGATAGCAAATTACGAAAAATACCCCTAGTGGGTAAAAATTCGTATTTTTGCTCTAAAAATTCCCATTATTTTTCTAGGCTCATAATTCATCATTATTCATCATGATTTCTCAAATAAACATCAAGATCAGCAGCCAATATTCCCCTAGAAAATTAAGCCAATAATGGTAATGGAGGAAAATGAATTCTTTTCTTGTTGTTTTGTTTCTAAATATGCTAAACTAACTTAAAACACTAACATAACTTAAAATCAAATTAATCTAACTTCATTCTCTCTCCATACCCATTTGGGCAGCCATGAATTCACCATGAAAACATGAAATCTAACCATGAAAAATAAGGAGAAAAGCATGAAAAAGGTAGATCACAAGTCAAAATCAAGAAATTTTACCTTTTGTCACTTGTTTCCTTGAATTTTCACCAATTTTCCCTTGAATTTCTCCACCTAGGTTTTGGTTTTTCTTTTCCCCTTTGTTTTCTTGCTATGGCCAGCCAAAATGAAGAGAAAATGGTGGAATGGGCTGATTTTTATAGTTAAATAATATAATAATCTAAACTTGCCACATGTCACTACATTATTGGTCTATTTTTTAAAATTATTATCTTTTAAGCTTTAAATCTCCACCACACATTATTCCTTCAAATATCCATAACTTAGATAAAATTCTCAGACTTATAAAAAGTCTTGGTGAAGTAATTTTTGAAATTTACACTTTTACCCCCGTAAAAGTGAAAAATTACATTTTTACCCCAAAAATTGAAAAATTACCCATAAACATATTTTTCATCCCTTATACTCATACCATTCTCCAATTTGTCAAATGTGATCTAAATTCTCTCAAAATCTCAAATTTTGTCTATGATTGGAAAAATTACGATTTTGCCCCTACACTTTAGAAATCACCGAAATTAAACTCTTTCACTTCTAAACCTTAAATCATACTCCAATAAGTCAAATGGACCAAAAAATTCTTTTCTAAAAATTTCCATTTTGTCCCCAAGTGGCAAATGACCATTTTGCTCTTAGATAGTGAAAATTCCGGTTTGACTCCAAATTGATCCTCGAACTCCGAATTACCATTTTGAGTCATCCCTGAACTGTGAAACTCTTAATTTCACCTTAAAATTCCTATTTGAACTAGTTGAGGCTTAATTGACTTAATGATACCATTAGGGGCAACATCATCTTTTAACGATTTCTCAAACTTCCTAAATATGTAACCATTCTATTGAACATGTAAATGACATCGTAATTATTTTATAGAACAGGGTTTGACACTAATTGTCCAAGCCTCTCAATGAGTCCAATCATTTTCAGTATGTAGGGTCTGACAAAACTCCCTTTTGCCATCTTGCACTAAAACAATTCCTTAAAGATCTCATTCTTTCAATACGCTCTTCCTTATCAAACAATTCTATAAGATGAAGAATCATGGATTGGACATCCACGTGCTTATGCTATTTTTGGAGCTTAAGGGTTATACTAGCTAGCATCACGCATGCTGTCTGATCATCGTCATCCTTATAATGTTGAAATGTCTCTTTATCGTCAACACTAGCATCATTAGCAAGGATTGGTGGAATAGATGTGTCAAGGACATATGATTTCTTCTCTTGTTACACAAAGATCTTGAGGTTCCGAAACTAATCCAGGAAGTTTGGGCTAGTGAGTTTGTTTACATCCAAGATGCTCCGAAGTAACAAGTTGTTAGCCATGTATATAGATTATGTTTGAATAGATAAGATAAAAGCAATAAGTATAGTCATGCATAAAATATTTAAAACAAGGCTTCAAAATTTAAAATAGGTCTCCCACTATTTTATATGTAAAATGACAACTCTTAAAGTCATTTTGGAAAGTCTTTTCTAAGAACTTTCTACTGGGCTAGGATGTCACGACCCGGAACTCCCCATCGGGCCCATGACAACCGCCGCGAGGCCTCGACAGACATTCTTCACCCCGAATGCCGATTGAAACCTCGCAAGGCTTAGCATCAACTTCCGCATCTCCCCGGTGAGCAACAGTTATTAAATCTCGTATTTAAAAAAAAATCATAAGTCATTTTCAAATAAGAACAATAAAATATTATTTTCTGGCTCACAGGGGTATTTTTGTAATTTTTTGTCAAAAATCTCAAAACTTGCTAAAAATGTAGTAGGTAAGCAGAAAATATATATTTTATGATTTAAAAACATTTAAGTATCTAAAACGTTCATTTGAAAGCAAATTGTTGACAACTAGTACTATTCAAAAATAATAAATAAGATATTCTATTTTCTCATAAAATAAATTTTTATAGAAATATTCGTAAATAATTTTTTTGCACATGAAAGTAAAATAAAAATTATATGAATAGAAATACAAATAACCAAAATATAAGTTTTGATCTGCACTGACACGTGGGCTCCAATTGACCAAGAGGATGTAAGACTGTGAACTCTTACTTTTTATAATGCAGTTCCGAGCTTAGTTCTCGTCCTACTCGACTATCTACAAACTGTCCTGAGCCTGAAAAATGTATAGGAAGAAGGGGTGAGATTTTATAATCCCAGTGAGTAAACAGATACCATCTAAAGTATCTAAAGCCAAGTAAATGGAGACAATTAAATAAGTCATCATACTGTAATTTCATTACCTTTCAGTTCATTTCAACCAAATAAAACCAATCCATATAAATCGAGTAATCAACTTGGCTTATGAATTTCTTAAAACTTTGGCTCGTGCCAGAACTCATACTCAGTGATACCTTGCGCAGGGCATCCAACCGAGTCCGCCAAGGCTGTTAAAATTTCATATACACTTAAAATATATTTTTAGTTTGAGAAAAATACAGCCGTTCCTTGGCGTTGGCTGAGTTCCCCTTCACGTGGTGGTTTAGCGTGAAGTGAACCCTAAGCTTTACCCTAGGAGATACCCTACGCGCCTCTCCGTTCGAGGTAATAATATAATGGAGTTTACCGTGCCCCTCTAATAGGCTGGTCCACGGAACCCCCTCTGCAGTAAATAATTAATATATAATCCACCAATCAATAAAATTCATTCTAGCATGACATGACAATTTATCGCAACCTAGCCTCTCAAGGCTGAATACACAGTATAAATAATTATAACACCAAAATCAGTTTAGCCATTCATGCTCATTTATTGTCATAAGCCATTCAATTTAAAACCATAAATTTGCAACACAAACTAGCAGTCTCCAATTACTCTATTTCCAAAACCAATATTCGATTTTCTAGAAAATTTATAAAATCATTTTATAAAATCACAATTTCTCTTAAAACATAGCAATTTACCATTTAAACCCATTTTTCATAAAATCACACAGTTGTATAAAACTACTCTAGATAATTAAGACGATAATAAGTTTACTCACAGTATTAGGAGTAGAAATACTCCTATTATCCGCCCTCGGGTGCAGTCTCTTACCCGAAACAATTGAGTCACCACCTATCCATAATCCATGACACAAAATTCAATAAATTGTGTCAATTTATCATAAATTATTTCAGACTCTTAGCCATGCGTATGCACTAGATAGGATTTGAAATGTCTAGACAATCGCTTAATTGCGGTGTCCGACCTAACTCGCCTATACACGGTGTAAATTCCTAAAATCCCCAATTCGACTCCAATTCCATCCATTTCAATTTCAATTATCCAATTATATCCACAATACCTCAATGACTGTGAATTTGGTCCAATTTATCAGTCCGGACTATAAATTACGCTTTTACCCCTAGTGGGTAAAAATTTCAATTTATTGCACCGAAAATTCCCATTTAATTTCCAACCTCATAATTCATCATTTTTCCACCCAATTCTCTTAAAATAAAGTCAACCTCATCCTCACATACCATTGGCTAGATTCGGCCTAGGGAAATTCATGGAGAAGATAAATATTTTTCTTGTTGTTTTACTCATAAACATGCTAAACTAACACTAAATACTAACATAGCTGAAATACCCCATACTTTGATATGGTGATAAATAAAGTTGATTGAATGAAAATTGAGGTCAATTAAAATGTTTAAAAGTGATAAAAGACGAAAGGAGTAGTTTATGATAAAATATTTTGCAAGTGAGAAAATAACAATAAAATAATAATAATTTTATCGGAGGAGAATTTGTGAGAAAAAAGGCAATTCAGAAGTCAAGTGAGGCATAATAAGGTATTTCAGGTACCAAGGAAACAAGATAAAAATTTTAAAATATTAATATTTAGCCGGATGTCGAAATCAGTCATGAAGAAAGATCATATGGTGGATCCAAGTGGGGGAGAAGATGACAAGCCCGACTATACAGAAATATTTATCATGACATACATGTGGTGGATAGCATGTTTACATGCTAAGAGAGTCTTGAAAAATTTACAAAAGTCGGTGTTGTACCTAGACGTACAACAAAGTTGATTTAAACCTCGAACTAGATCAAATAGAGAATTTATGATGAAATTAAGAATTTTAAAGTCTCAGAATGGGTTAATATGGTGATTCGGAGTTCGAGGATCAATTTGGAGTCAAACCGAAATTTTCGCTATCTAGGGGTAAAATGGTCATTTGCCACCTAGGGACAAAATGGGAATTTTTAGAAAATATTTTTGGCCCCATTTGACTTATTGGAGTAAGATTTGAGGTTTAGAAGTGAAAAATTTTAATTTCGGTATAATTTGGAGTAAAAAGGTAAAATGGTAATTTTGCCACTCGAAATAAAAAATGTAATTTTTGAAAGGATTTTGATCAAATTTAATTATTTGGAGTGTGAAATGAGTATGAGGAGTGCAAATTATGCATTATGGCAAATTTTCAATTTTTTGGGTAAAAATGTAATTTTTGAAAAGTTTGGGGGCAAAAGTGTAATTTTGAAGAATTTGCTCCACCAAAACTTTGGAAAAATCTGGAAATTTCACTTAAGACTTGGATAAGTCAAAGGGAATGCATAGTGGAAAAAGTAGGACAAATGGATGGCTAGAAAAAAAAATGAATTAATAAAATATTTAAAATATGAATAAAATAATATTATTTCATTAAACAATAAAAAAGGCATAAAAAAAATCAGCCCACCCATTCTTCTTCTTCAACATTCGGCCAAGCAAGAAACAAGAGAGAGAAAGGAGAAAATAAAACCCTAGCTAAGAAATTTAAAGGGAAAATAGGTGGAAATTCAAAAATCAAGTGAAAAAAGGTAACATTTCTTAAATTTGTCTTGTGCTTTACCTTTCCCATGCATTTTCCATCATTTTTCATGGTTGAATCATGTGATTTGAGGATGATTTGAATTCTGGTCATATGGGTTTAGAGAGAGAAAGTTGTTAGATAAATTTGATTTTGAGCTATGTTAGTGTTTAGTGTTAGTTTAGCATGTTTATGAGTAAAACAATAAGAAAAATATTTATCTTCTCCATGAATTTCCCTAGGCCGAATCTAGCCAATGGTATGTGAGGATGAGGTTGACTTTATTTTAAGAGAATTGGGTGGAAAAATGATTAATTATGAGGTTGGAAATTAAATGTGAATTTTCGGTGCAATAAATTGAAATTTTTACCCACTAGGGGTAAAAGCGTAATTTATAGTTCGGACTGATAAATTGGACCAAATTCACAGTCATTGAGGTATTGTGGATATAATTGGATAATTGAAACTGAAATGGATGGAATTGGAGTCTAATTGGGGATTTTAGGAATTTACACCGTGTATAGGCGAGTTAGGTCGGACACCGTAATTAAGCGATTGTCTAGACATTTCAAATCCTATCTAGTGCATACGCATGGATAAGAGCCTGAAATAATTTATGATAAATTGACACAATTTACTGAATTTTGTGTCATGGATTATGGATAGGTGGTGAGTCAATTGTTTCGGGTAAGAGACTGCACCCAAGGGCGGAAGATAGGAGTATTTCTACTCCTAATATTGTGAGTAAACTTATTATCGTCTTAATTATCTAGAGTAGTTTTATAGAATTGTGTGATTTTATAAAAATGAGTTTAAATGGTAAATTGCTATGTTTTAAGAGAAATTGTGATTTTATAAAATGATTTTATAAATTTTCTGAAAAATAGAATATTGGTTTTGAAAATAGAGTAATTGGAGACTGCCTGCTTGTGTTGTAAATTTATAGTTTTAAATTGAATGGCTTATGACAATATATGAGCATGAATGGCTAAATTGATTTTGGTGTCAGAATTATTTGTATTGTGTATTCAGCCTTGAGAGGCTAGATTGTGATAAATTGCCATGCCATGCTAGAATGAATTTTATTGAATTAGTGGAGTATATATTAATTATTTACTGCAAAGGGGGTTCCGTGGACCAGCCTATTAGAGGGGCACGGTAAACTTCATTATATTATTACCTCGAACGGAGAGGCGCGTAGGATATCTCTTGGGGTAAAGCTTAGGGTTCACTTCACGCTAAACCACCACGTGAAGGGGAACTCAGCCAACGCCAAGGAACGGCTGTATTTTTCTCAAACTAAAAATATATTTTAAGTTTATATGAAATTTTAACAGCCTTGGCAGACTCGGTTGGATGCCCTGCGCAAGGTATCACTGAGTATGAGTTTTGGCACGAGCCAAAGTTTTAAGAAATTCATAAGCCAAGTTGATTACTCGATTTATATGGATTGATTTTATTTGGTTCAAATGAACTGAAAGGTAATGAAATTACAGTATGATGACTTGTTTTAATTGTCTCCATTTACTCGGCTTTAGATACTTTTGATGGTATCTGTTTACTCACTGGGATTATAAAATCTCACCCCTTCTTCCTATACATTTTTCAGGCTCAGGACAATTTGTAGATAGTCGAGTAGGACGAGAACTAAGGTCGGAACTGCATTATAGAAAGTAAGAGTTCACAGTCTTACATCCTCTTGGTCAATTGGAGCCCACGTGTCATTGCAGATCAAAACTTATATTTTTGTTATCTATATTTCTATTCATACAATTTTTACTTTACTTTCATGTGCGAAAAATTATTTACGAATATTTCTATAAAAATTTATTTTATGAGAAAGTAGAATATTTTATTTATTATTTTTGAATAGTACTAGTTGTCAACAATTTGCTTTCAAATGAACGTTTTAGATACTTAATTATTTTTAAATCATTAAATATATATTTTCTGCTTACCTACTACATTTTTAGCAAGTTTTGAGATTTTTGACAAAAAATTACGAAAATACCCCTGTGAGCCAAAAAATAATATTTTATTGTTCTTATTTGAAAATGACTTATGATTTTTTTGAAATACGAGATTTAATAATTGTTGCTCACCGGGGAGATGCGGAAGTTGATGCTAAGCCTTGCGAGGTTTCAATCAGCATTCGGGGTGAAAAATGTCTATCGAGGCCTCGCGGCGGTTGTCACGGGCCCGATGGGGAGTTTCGGGTCGTGACAATAGCTCAAAATCAAATTTATCTAACAACTTTCTCTCTCTAAACCCATATGACCAGAATTCAAATCATCCTCAAATCACATGATTCAACCATGAAAAATGATGGAAAATGCATGGGAAAGGTAAAGCACAAGACAAATTTAAGAAATGTTACATTTTTTCACTTGATTTTTGAATTTCCACCTATTTTCCCTTTAAATTTCTTAGCTAGGGTTTTATTTTCTCCTTTCTCTCTCTTGTTTCTTGCTTGGCCGAATGTTGAAGAAGAAGAATGGGTGGGCTGATTTTTTTTATGCCTTTTTTATTGTTTAATGAAATAATATTATTTTATTCATATTTTAAATATTTTATTAATTCATTCTTTTTTTTAGCCATCCATTTGTCCTACTTTTTCCACCATGCATTCCCTTTGACTTATTCAAGTCTTAAGTGAAATTTCCAGATTTTTCCAAAGTTTTGGTGGAGCAAATTTTTCAAAATTACACTTTTGCCCCCGAACTTTTCAAAAATTACATTTTTACCCCAAAAATTGAAAATTTGCCATAATGCATAATTTGCACTCTTCATACTCATTTCACACTCCAAATAATTAAATTTGATCAAAATCCTTTCAAAAATTAAATTTTCGATTTCGGATGGCAAAATTACCATTTTACCCTTTTTCTCCAAATTATACCGAAATTAAAATTTTTCACTTCTAAACCTCAAATCTTACTCCAATAAGTCAAATGGGGCCAAAAATCTTTTCTAAAAATTTCCATTTTGTCCTTAGTTGGCAAATGACCATTTTACCCCTAGATAGCGAAAAGTTCGATTTGTCTTCAAATTGATTCTCGAACTTCAAATTACCATAATAAACCATTCTGTGAGTTTAAAATTCTTAATTTCTTCATAAATTCTCTATTTGATCTAGTTCGAGGTTTAAATCAACTTTGTTGTACCTCTAGGTACAATACCGACTTTTGTAAATGTTTTTTTTGGGACTCTCTTAGCATGCAAACATGCTATCCATCACATGTATGTTATGACAAATATTTTTATAGAGTTGGGCTTGTCATCTTCTCCCCCACTTGGATCAACCATATGATCCTTCTTCATGACTGATTTCGACATCCAGCTAAATATTAATATTTTAAAAAAAATTTTATCTTGTCTCCTTGGTACGTGAAATACCTTATTATGCCTCACTTGACTTCCGAATCGCCTTTTATCTCACAAATTCTCCTCTGATAAAATTATTATTATTTTATTGTTATTTTCTCACTTGTGAAATATTTTATCCTAAACTACTCCTTTCGTCTTTTATCACTTTTAAACATTTTAATTGACCTCAATTTGCATTCGATCAACTTTATTTATCACTATATCAAAGTATGGGGCATTTCAATCTCCCCCACTTAAATAGAATTCGTCCTCGAATTCCCCTCGATGTTGCGTTATCAATCTCCTTCTATTATCCTACTCCTTGTTTCTTCTATAGGGACATTCAATTTATTCACCTCGTTCACCTTCAGTTCAATTAAATGCTTTATTTATGGCACTTATCATCCTTTGGAACTGGATCAGTAATACTTTTCATAACCATGATCTCTTATATCGAGACACTAAGCATGCCTTTATCACCATTATTAAATTTGAACCATAACTTCACCTCAATTATACTGATTTCGATCACATATCATACTTACTTATGTATACCTAATCATCATTTTATTAATTCGCTCAGTACCAAATTTCTCAACCTTGATTCATCCATCTTATACTGGTGCATACCCTTCCTTTATTAGAGTTCCATTAAGAACTTAAACAATTCAAGGTTTACCTTCAAAGTCACTCATAACTTTAATCGTTCATTGCATGTCCGTTAACACTTTAGCTCACTGACTTCTCTAGACACTATTTCAAAATCTCCCAATTACTGAGAACCATTCTTCACTTTAGTTAGTAAAATTATCAATTTCATATATACATATATACATGCATTTTCAAATGTCAACATCTCTCTTTATATATAGGAATCCATGTGTTCACATGCCTTGGACTACATTCCCCCTTTATTCATCCGTATCCCAATCCTAGTTTCAATATAATAATTCTTATAGTGCATGTCAACCTTCTTATTATACTTGTGTATAACTTCATATCATTCATATCATTTCCAACCATATGTTTGAGTTTCCTTATACTATATATCATTCATCACAATGTCATCTCCATTGAATTATAATCTATTATGCGTTTATGCTTTATAATCCTATTGATGCCTCAAAGATTATCTCAACTTGATCATTGCATCTCATGCAATACCACAATTCCTAAGAGTCATCCTTTTGTCCATAATCATCTTTCATGCCTCTATATTACCTTGTATCTTTCTTGCATTACGATATTGATTTGTCACTTAAGACTCGAACCCATTTGAATCATGTATGCCTCAAGCATTTTCGAATTCCAATTTCCATAATATATTAGGAAAGTTTCATTATCTGACTTCATTGTCAGGGTCAACTTCTATTATCCTTTGTTCCACTCCTTCATATGAACATAACATCATTCTTCCTTAACCAATCTATAAATTGTACTTGAAATTGTAAAACTTAAAACTAGATTCTCCTCAAGTATTTTTCAATATTAATACTAATATCACTCTCAGCTTACAGCTTCCTTTTTATAATCACATAACTTAGTGCTTGCTTTAATGAGATCCAGAGTAGAACTTCTCTTGAGTATTTCCTTGGGAATATCTATCTTAAACTTATGTCTCACAACATGTGATCCCTTAACTTGTGATTAGCCGTTAGGCTTCTCAGCAAGTTTTAAAAATTTTACGTTTCATACTTGCTGTGTATGATTATAATCTCTTCTCAAAGATGTTTATGTATTCCTAAAACACTTAATCTTAAAGGTATATAAATACGTACTCATCCATTCAATCCTTAACTCATCTTCAGAGGTTTCCAGGGTGCCACATAATTAGCCTCATGTTGTTACTAACCCTTGTCATTTTACTGTATCAAAACAGATATTACAAATTCTCATAATGATATTCTACATAAACTGATTTTCTATACCAGTCTCGTAATTCTTCCTTCACACTTTCATTACTTGGTATCTCATCTCAATATAGTCATCTCAAGAATCTTTTAATTTTTTTTTCTTTTAATTATATGCCCATATACAAGGCAATAAAGAAGTTTTTCAATTCATTTGGGTAAACATTCTTCAGAATATTCAACACTCCTAGATAACAAAACACAATGACCAATAACCAAAATTCAATTGGTAAACTCATTATCATGTCACTCACATCTTACTCATGCATCATAGGCGTGAGGTATTCGAAGCATTACAGCGTTGAACAGTCAATGCTAAAGTACTGTAGCTATTGGAAATTTTCTCATCAAAGCTATTTGTCTGCATTCAAAGTCACCACATCAATCATTCTCAACTAGTGGTTTCCCTTTTAGATATATATCATGAGTTTCATAAGTATAGGTACCTTCTATTTTCTTGTCATACACACTAAGCCAAATTAATACTTTCATCTCATGTCATCTTTTGACGTTTATCAACATTCATAAAATTCCACCTCAAAACATCCTTTCCATATAGTGTAATAAATTTAAAATACATATATCACTCCACACATAAGTTGCCTACTATCTACAACTTTTCTCAAATTTATTATCATCCCTATCCAATTATCTTCTTTGTCTTATACTCCAATAATTTTATTGACTTTCGGTATAATTAACTACGAAAACAGCCCAGCTTTCTCCTCACTTTATTCTCGCAATCCTTACTGAATCAAAATTTTATATTCCCCATATTCCATAATTTAACTTCATCGGGTTATATTTGGCCCAACTATTGCCTCATAGTGTCATAACATCACTGAATAATCCCCTTCATGCTTAAATTACAATCATTAACGTAATCACATTATCTATTCCGAATGTCATTTATAACCTTATTGCTTTCTTCTATAACCTTCCTCAATAATTATATTACCAATTTATCTCTATTATACTAAAGATTCTTATATACCTTCATTTACTTAAACAGCCATTTTATAATACATTCTAGTCCTATACTTTAAAAGCCAAACTATTTTTACTTCTTTGTATAGATAATTATTATCTCTTTTACACAACATCTACTTAGAGTTAAGGTAGTGTAAAATCCTGCGAAAATATTACATGTCCTTGGGATCATCATCTTAATCTGATCTTATCGGAAGATTCTACTTCGAGTCCTCCTAAAGATTCTCTTCCAGGTTTTCCTCCTCATAAGATTTCTTTCTTTGTTTTTCAATCCAAGCTTGTTGTCTTCTCCTAATTTCCTCGGCACTCACCGGTGAAGCATTTCTTCCACATCCATGAGGAAAATGGCGTACAACGTTTACCCCCTTCTTAAGACGAATATCTCCCCTTGCAATTGCCTTCCTCGTATGTTCTCTATGGTACTCCTCGGATTGTTTCAAAAGGAAATCTATTTCAGTTTTAGAATATTGGAGCTACTCTCACTTTCAAAATTCTGGCTACTCTCAAAGCTTTCCTTATTATGAACCCATTCTGCTAAGTTCTTAGGAATTCTATTATCAGGAATTCGGGATGGACCACCTTCCGAATCACCTGTATCATGGTGCCATTTGCTTCTAGCCGTAGAATCTAGAGATCTCTCGCTATCACTATGAGAGGTATCGAGACTACCACCACTTCTAGACATGGTGTGTATGTCACCAGTGCACCTCAAAACCTATATGCAATCAAATAGTAATTGCTTAATTATTTATGCATCTCAAAAGTAGGTAGATTTCTATCTGAAGATGCATAAATACTATTCAATCTAACATAACTTAACTTATCTTAATTTATCTTAACTTAACTAGACTTGGGGCCACGCAGTGTCAGTGTAGATTCTTTAAAATAACTTTAAAACCAAAGACTTTAAAATTCAAAGCTTTAAAATCAAAATATCTGATCTCTAAACCATGCTCTGATACCAATCTAAATTGTCACGACCCGAAACTCCCCATCGGGCCCGTGACAACCGCTGCGAGGCCTCGACAGACATTCTTCACCCCGAATGCCGATTGAAACCTCACAAGGCTTAGCATCAACTTCCGCATCTCCCCGGTGAGCAACAATTATTAAATCTCATATTTCAAAAAAAATCATAAGTCATTTTCAAATAAGAACAATAAAATATTATTTTCTGGCTCACAGGGGTATTTTTATAATTTTTCGTCAAAAATCTCAAAACTTGCTAAAAATGTAGTAGGTAAGCAGAAAATATATATTTTATGATTTAAAAACATTTAAGTATCTAAAACGTTCATTTGAAAGCAAATTGTTGACAACTAGTACTATTCAAAAATAATAAATAAGATATTCTATTTTCTCATAAAATAAATTTTTATAGAAATATTCGTAAATAATTTTTTTGCACATGAAAGTAAAATAAAAATTATATGAATAGAAATACAAATAACCAAAATATAAGTTTTGATCTGCACTGACACGTGGGCTCCAATTGACCAAGAGGATGTAAGACTGTGAACTCTTACTTTTTATAATGCAGTTCCGAGCTTAGTTCTCGTCCTACTCGACTATTTACAAACTGTCCTGAGCCTGAAAAATGTATAGGAAGAAGGGGTGAGATTTTATAATCCCAGTGAGTAAACAGATACCATCTAAAGTATCTAAAGTCGAGTAAATGGAGACAATTAAATAAGTCATCATACTGTAATTTCATTACCTTTCAGTTCATTTCAACCAAATAAAATCAATCCATATAAATCGAGTAATCAACTTGGCTTATGAATTTCTTAAAACTTTGGCTCGTGCCAGAACTCATACTCAGTGATACCTTGCGCAGGGTATCCAACCGAGTCCGCCAAGGCTGTTAAAATTTCATATACACTTAAAATATATTTTTAGTTTGAGAAAAATACAGCCGTTCCTTGGCGTTGGCTGAGTTCCCCTTCACGTGGTGGTTTAGCGTGAAGTGAACCCTAAGCTTTACCCCAGGAGATACCCTACGCGCCTCTCCGTTCGAGGTAATAATATAATGGAGTTTACCGTGCCCCTCTAATAGGCTGGTCCACGGAACCCCCTCTGCAGTAAATAATTAATATATAATCCACCAATCAATAAAATTCATTCTAGCATGACATGGCAATTTATCGCAACCTAGCCTCTCAAGGCTGAATACACAGTATAAATAATTATAACACCAAAATCAGTTTAGCCATTCATGCTCATTTATTGTCATAAGCCATTCAATTTAAAACCATAAATTTGCAACACAAACTAGCAGTCTCCAATTACTCTATTTCCAAAACCAATATTCGATTTTCTAGAAAATTTATAAAATCATTTTATAAAATCACAATTTCTCTTAAAACATAGCAATTTACCATTTAAACCCATTTTTCATAAAATCACACAGTTGTATAAAACTACTCTAGATAATTAAGACGATAATAAGTTTACTCACAGTATTAGGAGTAGAAATACTCCTATTATCCGCCCTCGGGTGTAGTCTCTTACCCGAAACAATTGAGTCACCACCTATCCATAATCCATGACACAAAATTCAATAAATTGTGTCAATTTATCATAAATTATTTCAGGCTCTTACCCATGCGTATGCACTAGATAGGATTTGAAATGTCTAGACAATCGCTTAATTGCGGTGTCCGACCTAACTCGCCTATACACAGTGTAAATTCCTAAAATCCCCAATTCGACTCCAATTCCATCCATTTCAATTTCAATTATCCAATTATATCCACAATACCTCAATGACTGTGAATTTGGTCCAATTTATCAGTCCGGACTATAAATTACGCTTTTACCCCTAGTGGGTAAAAATTTCAATTTATTGCACCGAAAATTCCCATTTAATTTCCAACCTCATAATTCATCATTTTTCCACCCAATTCTCTTAAAATAAAGTCAACCTCATCCTCACATACCATTGGCTAGATTCGGCCTAGGGAAATTCATGGAGAAGATAAATATTTTTCTTGTTGTTTTACTCATAAACATGCTAAACTAACACTAAACACTAACATAGCTCAAAATCAAATTTATCTAACAACTTTCTCTCTCTAAACCCATATGACCAGAATTCAAATCATCCTCAAATCACATGATTCAACCATGAAAAATGATGGAAAATGCATGGGAAAGGTAAAGCACAAGACAAATTTAAGAAATGTTACCTTTTTTCACTTGATTTTTGAATTTCCACCTATTTTCCATTTAAATTTCTTAGCTAGGGTTTTATTTTCTCCTTTCTCTCTCTTGTTTCTTGCTTGGCCGAATGTTGAAGAAGAAGAATGGGTGGGCTGATTTTTTTTATGCCTTTTTTATTGTTTAATGAAATAATATTATTTTATTCATATTTTAAATATTTTATTAATTCATTTTTTTTTCTAGCCATCCATTTGTCCTACTTTTTCCACCATGCATTCCCTTTGACTTATCCAAGTCTTAAGTGAAATTTCCAGATTTTTCCAAAGTTTTGGTGGAGCAAATTTTTCAAAATTACACTTTTGCCCCCGAACTTTTCAAAAATTACATTTTTGCCCCAAAAATTGAAAATTTGCCATAATGCATAATTTGCACTCATCATACTCATTTCACACTCCAAATAATTAAATTTGATCAAAATCCTTTCAAAAATTAAATTTTCGATTTCGGATGGCAAAATTACCATTTTACCCTTTTTCTCCAAATTATACCGAAATTAAAATTTTTCACTTCTAAACCTCAAATCTTACTCCAATAAGTCAAATGGGGCCAAAAATCTTTTCTAAAAATTTCCATTTTGTCCTTAGTTGGCAAATGACCATTTTGCCCCTAGATAGCGAAAAGTTCGGTTTGTCTTCAAATTGATCCTCGAACTTCAAATTACCATAATAAACCATTCTGTGAGTTTAAAATTCTTAATTTCATCATAAATTCTCTATTTGGTCTAGTTCGAGGTTTAAATCAACTTTGTTGTACCTCTAGGTACAATACCGACTTTTGTAAATTTTTTTTTTGGGACTCTCTTAGCATGCAAACATGCTATCCATCACATGTATGTCATGACAAATATTTTTATAGAGTCGGGCTTGTCATCTTCTCCCCCACTTGGATCAACCATATGATCCTTCTTCATGACTGATTTCGACATCCAACTAAATATTAATATTTTAAAAAAAATTTTATCTTGTCTCCTTGGTACGTGAAATACCTTATTATGCCTCACTTGACTTCCGAATCACCTTTTATCTCACAAATTCTCCTCTGATAAAATTATTATTATTTTATTGTTATTTTCTCACTTGCGAAATATTTTATCCTAAACTACTCTTTTCGTCTTTTATCACTTTTAAACATTTTAATTGACCTCAATTTGCATTCGATCAACTTTATTTATCACTATATCAAAGTATGGGGCATTTCATAGGACCCCTTTCAATTTACCATGACCTTAAGTGTGCTCAACAAGCCATGATATGCCTAATTGGGTAGAGAACTTAGTTTATCGATCACATCTCTTATGTGACTTGTAGATCAGTTAGGTGACAACACATTGCCTAAACATATCATATATGTTTTGCCTAACCATTGCCTCTAGTTTCCATAATAATCAAGTTTCCAACCACTCGGGTTTTATGAAATTAGTTGAGTAAGACCCACTAATAGCTCAAACATACTCATGTAAAAATGTGGCATTGAGTGTGCTCAACAAGCCTTCAATTAAAAGAGCAGCTAAATTATCTTGCTATATGGTGGAAGGCAATTTAGTCATGCGTAGCATGTGACTCAATATTTTCATGAAGGATTTTGTTTTACAAATTTATTAACGTCTCATTGTGCATGCATAGCATTCATTAAATCGCATAAAATAAATCTATCACATGCTTACTATTTAAGCTAAATATAGACTTCAATTATAGCATAATCATATGGGCCTAGGTCAATAAATATCTACATACATTCATCAACATGAATATAGAAAAATTTAAAACATGTCTTATTTAAATTGTTAATCATATGAGGTATTTGAGATTAATTTTATTTTTATGTTTTTAATTCTAACGTTAGAGAATTTTACTAATCAAAATTAGTAATTCTTTAACTCCTAATTTCATTAGGATTAGAATTCAAATTTTATTACAAATTACAAATTAAAACAATTTTAATTTGTGTTCCTAAACATTTTAGACAACCAATTATAAATCTTATTTAATTAAAGATTGAATGTCTATTATTACATAATCTTGTTAGGAAATTCTTAGACAATTTAATCTTTAAATTTAAGGTCAAATTAGAATAATCTTCTTGTAAGAAGTCAATTTAAAACCAAATTTGTCCATAAATATTTATACTCTTACTACTACTAGGAATCTAATTCCTAGATTAATGTTGTCTTAAATAATTTAAATTTTGACACCTTTAAATTAAGGAATCACATTTCATAATTTATTAGATCAATTATCAATCTCTGTGAAACATATTCCATATATACTTAATTAGCTAATGAAGATATTTTAACTTCCATAATTTTAGAAATCACATTTCCTTACTTATGGATGTTAATCCATCATCTTTGACATCTTTAATTTTATGAAACATATTGTAACACCCCGTACCCTGGTATAGAAGCTAATACGACCTTATCAACAAGACAAAGGGTCAATGGATGCTAATTTAAATGCCAAAGAGTGGTGACAGGTGAATAATAATTAAATAATAAATATTTTTATTGAAGATGAATTAACTAGTTAAAAGGTGATTTGGAAGTGAATCAAGACAAAGTGAGACATTTTGGATCCCAAGGAGACAAGTGAAAAATTTTGAAATAAAATAATCTTTTAGTAATAAAATAATATTAAAATATTAATATTTTATCTATTGTTGAAATTAGTCGTGAAGGAGAATTATATGGCTAGTCTAAGTGGGCAAGAAGAAGCAAGAAAGAATTTAGAAGAAAAAAGACGTAAGTGGGGCCTGCATGCCTTTATTAAATAAAGAAAGAGCGAGTGAGAATATATTTAAATATTATGGTGACACCTTAATGAAGTGTCAAATTGATATTTTATTTGTACAAGTGTAAAGGAAGAAAGATAGAAGGAAATTGGAATTAACAGAAATGTTTAAAAGACCTAATTTTAAAGGATGAAAAGTATAGAGGGTTGAATGGTTAATAAGAAAAAGTTGAGGAATTATGTGCAATTACAATATTTGAAGCTAAATGGACATTAACTAACCAAGAAAAGTTAGATTATGTGAGATAATGAGATGTGCATATAAATTCACTATTACATGCAAATGATAGCATGCAAAAAGGAGAAAGTTAGTGAGAAACATGTGAGACCCCCACCATGTGAAGTAAAAGGAAGAATAAGCCTGAATTTATTTGCATGTAAAGAGATTGGTACATTAGGTGGCCAAATGGGGAAAGGAAAATATGGGATGTATGTTACTTAAATAGATTAAAAAATGACCAAATAAACTAAAGGTAAAAGTGGTGCATGAAATAGGATTGGAGCAATAAGGTGGTGCATGAAATAAATAATAAAGAAAGAAAAGATAAAAGAGTGAAGGTGGCGGATGGAGAAGTTTAGTCAGGATAGATAATGGGCCAATGAACAAGGGAGGAAATTGGTGCATGAAGAACCATTGGTTGGCAAAATGGCCAAATGAAAATAAAAGGTAAATATGTGCATGTATTGTGATTGGTTGAATAGGTGGCCATATAAATGCTAAGTTGCAAGAGTAAAAGAGAAAGGTGAATCGGCTTTGGTGAGACTTGAGAGCTAGCCATTTAGAGAAGAAAAGAAAGAAGAGGAAGCTTGAGAAGTTCCACTTGAGAGGAAGAAAAAAAAAAGAAAAAAGAGAAAAAAGTAGGAAAGGCCCAGGTTATGAAGGTTCAAGAGAAACTATGAGGCTTCTTTCCTCTGTCTTGTAGATTTGTGTTATTTTATCACCCAAAGAGTCTTCAACAT
Source organism: Theobroma cacao (assembly GCF_053813885.1). Lineage (NCBI taxonomy): Eukaryota > Viridiplantae > Streptophyta > Magnoliopsida > Malvales > Malvaceae > Theobroma > Theobroma cacao. The sequence continues at coordinate 38,419,588 of NC_142640.1, forward strand.
TCAAGAGAGAAGCCGTGGAGTGTTGATGGAGGTGTAAAGCTTGGTTTCAAGATACAAGAGAAATAAGGTAAGGATTGTGGTTTTAGCTTGATTGATCTATGAAAATGGGTTGGTAACTATAAGAAATGTTTTGTGGTAACAAAGATTGGCTTGATTGGAGAAGATTTAGTGACATGCAAGCTATCAAAACCGTGGATGCATGATGAATTCAAAGTGAAAGAGAAGTGGTAAGCATAATACTATGTTTTAAGGCCTACGATTGGAAAAATTTTTGACGAAATAATTTGTGAATCATGTTGGCAGCTTGATGATTAAAGTTTTGGAGGAACATTGGAGTGCATGTACAGATCAAGCAACCTTAAAGGTAAAAATGAATAATGTTTTAAGTATAGTTGAGAGATCTTGAGAAATGGCTACTATTGTGTGGTTGGAATCTTGAAAGGCACATTGTGAGGAATAACGGTTGTTGAAAGAATCTAAAATGCATGAGCTAGTTGGAAATGTTAAGTTTGCATGGTATGTTATTTGAAAGAAATAAGGAGGAATAATGTGGATGGAGGATTGAGAAATAAAGCATTGAAAATTATTATAGATAATGATGCATGTAAAATTAGAAATAATTGAGTAAAATTGGAATGATTGTTGCTGCCATATATGTGGTTAATATTATGAAAATATAAGATAGATTTGGATGAAAGTTGCTTGGAAAGGTTGAAATGGGCACTTAATGTTATAAATAAGTTACTGGTACATATAATCTAAAGAATTACGCAAATAAAAGATATGAATTCCTTTAGTAAAAAAAACTAAAAAAAATGTCAAAATGTATATGAATATGCAAAGGTTAAGTGAGAGAGAATGGTGATTCTAGCATGATGTAAGTTATTAAAATGATGATTAATGTTTGAATGAGAAAGAAAAATGGGAACGATAAACACTAAGTATATTAAGCTTGGTTTATTGCTAGGAAGTGTGCAAGTGGAAAAGGATTACCGTGGTGATTAACTAAAGGAGGAAACGTAATCGGATAAGTGGTGAAGTGATATCCTGCCATTGTAAGGTGAGTAGGGGGTGTCTATTTCAAAAGATCTATACTATATATATTGTTATACGTTTAATAAACATTGCCGGTTTTCTTTAAAAGCAATTATGGATAACATGAGTTGTTAGCCTTGATAAGCAATTTTGAACTGGATTTGCAATGATTTATACACTGCTATTGTGGAAAGCATGAGCTGGTAGAAACCATTGGAAATTGTGGATGCAAGTTGATTTGGAAGTTGTTTGTGTAGACTATCTATATATAGACATATGTAAAGTGTTTTAGAAATCGAGAAGCAAGCCTTTTTGCACTATTTTGCATAAAAAATCCATGCCTTGTATCTTTGTGTGATATGCATAGTTAAATGTACTTGTCAAAATGGTTTAAATGCAAACTTTTGAAAGTCGGTTTTAGTCTGATCTTTATACAAATGTTTATACCATGCATTTAATGTGAAAAGTAATTTGGAAGGTTATCGAGCCTTGTTTTTAAATGATTTAAAGCAAAAGTCTTGGAAAACCTAGATTTTGTTTTGAAAACAGCTTTGACAAACCCAGAGCGTCGAAAGTAGAGCCAATGTCATATTGGGATAATGTGACCCTTGTGCACAAGTGAGCTCTAGCTAAAGAACCTTTAGGTCACTAAAGGGCTGTTAGACGTGGCTGGGGTTTAGGTCTGTGATATATACATGGCAAGGCCATGGGTTGATATATGTGGCTAGGCCACAAGTTGATATACATGGTTGCGACCACCTGATTTCTCCGATGTCGGCCAACATCATCGAAACTGCCATGGCTATGGGAATCCGATGGAGGAGGACCTCTTGGATTGTTATTACGTGAAAATGGGTCCATGAGTGATTACTATGTTCACCTACTCGAGAGCCTTGAGAGTTTTAGACTCGTACTCTTTTGCATGGTAGAGAGTTAATGTTTTCTGTAGCTCCCTTATTTGAACGAAAGCTTTTAGTGCTTATATGCAATCATGAGTTGGTTTATGTGGATGTACATATTGATTTTTACATGCCACACATTTTGGGAGTGGGTGTACTTTTATATGGTTATTTGTATTTTTGATGGAAAGTGATGACTTTGACGATTGAAACTTATTTTTACTAAGCTTGTTTTTGGCATTGTTTTGCCAAGGAAAGTATTGCATTACGATTTTGCGGTATCATTTTCTTACAAGGCATAAACACCTTACTTGTGATTGGTTTCCTAAGATTATCATTTTATAATCTGGGTTTATTATTCAAATGAACTACTTTAAGCCTTTTTCCCATCTACGCCCTGCTCACAGTGTCGATGATCAATAAGTTTGTAAGACTCACTGCCTTATCTCCCTTTTGCAGATAGTGATCAGCCTAGCGTGCATTCATTGACATTTATTATCCATCGCGGATAGGTAAAGGCATCTCATAGCACTTTATTCCGAGTAGCTTCGTTGCTAGAGGTCAAGTCATTCATAGCATAAATTGGTTGTAAATTGTAAAACCCAACCCTATAAATACATGTCATGACATACATGCACTGAGTAGCATGTTATTATGCTAGGAAAGCACATAAGAAAAGACGAAACCCGATATCGTACCTAACGGTACACTTGAGTTGATTTAACCTCGAACTAGTTCAAATAGGAATTGTAGGATGAAATTTAATATTTTATAGTTCAGGAATGACTAAAAATGATTGTTCGGAGTTCGAGGGTTCATTTGGGGTAAAATTAGAAATTTTGATATTCAAGGGCAAAATCGTCATTTTGCCACCTAAGATAATAATTTGATCATGGAGTGAAATTTTTGACCAAGATTAACCATTTGGAGTATAATTTAATGATAGGAAGTGAAAAAGTTTAATTCTGGTGATTTTTGGAGTGTAGGGGCAAAATCGTAATTTTGCCACCCATGGACAAAATTTGAGATTTTGAGAGAATTTTGATCAAATTTGACAAATTGGAGAATGGTATGAGTATAAGGGATGAAAAATATGTCTATGGGCAATTTTTCAATTTTTGGGGCAAAAATGTAATTTTTGACTTTTACGGGGGTAAAAGTGTAAATTGCAAAAATTACTCCACCGAGACTTTGGATGAGTCTGAGAATTTTATCTAAGCTATGAATATATGAGACAAGTGTATGGTGAAAATTTGGAAACCAATGGATGAAATTTTAAAAATGGGCCAATGGGAAAGTGACACATGGCATTTTTTTAATGAAATAATATTATTTTAATGAAAAGTCAGCCATTTAAACCCAAATTTTGAGTGCTGGCCGGCCATAAGGAAGAAAAACAGAGGAAATAGAGAGGAAAGGAAGAAGAAAAGAAAAACCAAAGAGAAACAAGAAAATTCAAAGAGAAATTCGCGGTTTTCGACCGTTTACGCGTCTAACGGTAAGATTTTTCGATTTTAGCTTGATTCCTACCTTTCCTATGCCTTTATTTCCATTTAGCATGCTTGAGGAGAGAGATCAAAAAGTGATATCAAGGGCTGGACGAAATTCTAGGAGAGAGAAATTGAAATTTTTAGGTTTTGATTTTTAGTTAAATTGATAGTTTTAGTTAGTTAAATGTGTTTAGAAATTAAATTGGGCAAGAAATCAGTAAATTTTCACAATACCCACTCTTGGCTGAATGCTCAATGCTGTACAATGATGATGAATTGATTTTATTCTAAGGAAAATGAAGAGAAATGATGAAAAACGATTAAACGTGATAGAAAAACAAAGTAGAAAATTTACCGAGTTAATGTCCCATTTTTGGTCGAATTTTCCAAGGAAGGGAGTGAGCTGATTTTGTTGTTTTTAGAAGGTTATTGGCTGATATTTAATGGTTAGAAATGTTGGAGAGAGAATGGGATGATTTAGAGCTAAAATGGAGCGCGTTAGCAATTTATTGGGCAAAGTGCCAAAAATAGGTTAATACCGCATTTAAGTCGTTTTAGGCTATTGCATTTCATACCATGCATTAGTATAGGATTTAAGTTAATTATATAGTGATTTAGCATCAATGTGATGAATTGTGTAAATTTTTGTAATGTGTCTAGGAGGAGAGCCTTCCGGAAAAGGCAAAGAAGTCGTACCCGACAAGTAGTGATCGGGGTGCTTAGAAAGCTTTTAGTTTGTACAAACGGTGAGTAAACTTATTATTATTGTAAATTATCTAGAGTTTATTTTAAATGCCCTTTATGTATTTTATGAAATGAGAACGAGATTAAAACGAGATTTTTGATGTTTTAGGAATAAATGTGATAAATAAAAATATATTATATTGATTATGAAATTGAGTAATTGGAGGCTACAAATTGACTTGAAAAATATATATTTTCCTAGGAATGGCTTATGAGAAATGAGTATATGTGGCTATATTTTGTGAATGCATTGGGAAATTTATGTAAGTTGTTTTACTATGCAGGCTGGATAAATAAATAAAAGCCACGTTATATTGTCGAAATTTTATTAAAATTGGTGGGTTAGTCACTGCAGTGACGGGTTTCCGTGGACTGCCTATTAGAGGGGCACGGTAAACCCAGTTATATAGTTACTCCGGTTGTAGAGGCGAGGAGGGTAACTCCTGGGGTAGTATTAGAGTTCACTTCACGTCGAACCCCCACGTGAATGTGTAACTCGGTCAACGCCAAGGAACGGCTGGTTTTAAAAATAAAAATGTGTTTCACGTGTGAATATTTTAACACCCTTGGCGGACTCGGTTAGATGCCTCGGCCAAGGTATCCCCGAGGATTAGTTTTGGCTTGAGCCTTGTTTTTATAAAAGACATAAGCCTTAACAATTGTTTTGGTAAATTACAAATATTTTATGGTTTAAGAAATAAATTGAAAACATTATGAAATGGGTTGAAATTTATTGTTTAACTTGCCTCCATTTTACTCGCCTTTAGATATTTATGATAATGTCTGTTTACTCATTGGGATTGCAAAATCTCACCCAACTCCTTTCCACCCATTTCAGGTTCAGTATAGACTGTAGATAGCTGATCTCATCGAGGACTACTATTGGATCTGCATTTTCCAAACCGTAGGTTCACAGTCCTCTTTACTTTTGTTTATTCGGGGGCCCTCTGGTTATTGTAAATTAAATTAAATATTTTGGCTTACTGTATTTCAGTATGTATAAATTTATTTAGCTTTTACGCTATAAAAATTATTCACGTATAACTTTATAAATATTGTTTTATAAGAAAATAGAATATTTCCCTTAATATTTCTTTTTTTTTATTTTATTCAAATAATCGTAATTTCGTTTTAAATGAAGATTTTAGACTTTTAAACTCATTTTGAATATGAATTATGTATTTTGTACTTGTATATTACGTTTTAGCCAGTTTTGAAATTTTTGAGAAAAAAATGACCAAAATACCCCTATGTGGCGAAAATTTTATTTTGATTGTTTTTGATCTAAAATAGTATATATTCTCTAAAGACTCGATATCTAACAATGATTGCTCATAAGAAAGGAAAGAAACTGATATGTAAGCCTTGCGGGGTTCCGGTTGGCATTCCGGATAATGAGTGTCAATCGGGACGTCGCGGCGATTGTCATGGGCCTGAGGGAGGTTCCGGGTCGTGACAATTCGATTGGTATCAGAGCTTTTGGTTTTAAAGATTAAAGTTTTTAGTTTTAAAGTTGTTTTAAAAATTTACAATATCAGTGTGGCCCCGGATTAAGTTAAGTTAGGTTAGGTTGAATAGAATGCATGCATCTGCATATAGAGCCTAAGGTTACCTAAACTTGCTCGTATTTTTTATAGATTACAATGCCTCCTAGACGCGGACGTCCACCTCTCACTAGATCGGTTGGGAGGGGAAAAGGTCGTTCCCAACGTCATCAGCCAAATACAGTAGAGGAGGAATCAGCTGCATCTACCATTCGGGCAGCACCTGCTGCTGAGCAGGTCGATAGTCCTCCACATCCTCCATCTCCTCAGCCACCTACGGGTATTCCCGCCATGCCTACTGAGGCAGCACAAGCATTGGCAGCTTTCTTTGCAGCAATGGCTGGTCAAGCTCAGACTGGTCAAGTTCCACCTGTAGTGCCTCCAACTACTCCTTTAGTTCCACCACCAGTACAGGATGTATCCATTTCGAAGAAGCTGAAGGAGGCTAGGCAATTGGGTTGTGTATCTTTCACGGGTGAGTTGGATGCCACTGTGGCAAAGGACTGGATTAATCAGGTTTCAGAGACTCTCTCTGATATGAGATTAGACGACGACATGAAGCTGATGGTGGCTACGAGATTATTAGAGAAGAGGGCTCGTACTTGGTGGAATTCGGTGAAGTCCCGTTCCGCTACTCCTCAGACATGGTCTGATTTTCTCAGGGAATTCGATGGTCAGTATTTCACTTATTTCCATCAGAAAGAAAAGAAGAGAGAATTTTTGAGTTTGAAACAGGGAAATCTAACTGTAGAGGAGTACGAGACTCGTTTTAACGAGTTAATGTTATATGTACCAGATCTGGTGAAATCTGAGCAGGATCAGGCCAGTTATTTCGAGGAAGGGCTCCGTAATGAGATTAGAGAGCGGATGACAGTGACTGGTAGGGAGCCGCATAAGGAGGTGGTACAGATGGCTTTACGAGCTGAGAAGCTCGCGACTGAGAATAGGAGGATTCGGACTGAGTTTGCAAAAAGGAGGAATCCTGGTATGTCTTCTAGTCAGCCAGTAAAAAGAGGCAAGGACTCAGCGATTTCAGGGAGTACTACTTCTGTTTCCGTGACATCTCCTCGACCTCCATTTCCACCATCACAACAGAGACCTTCGAGGTTTAGCAGATCTGCTATGACTGGTTCTGGGAAGAGTTTCGGAGGTTCTGACAGATGCAGAAATTGTGGGAATTATCATAGTGGGCTATGTAGAGAGCCAACAAGATGTTTCCAATGTGGACAGACGGGTCATATTAGGAGTAATTGCCCACGGTTAGGACGAGCCACGGTAGTTGCATCATCTTCACCAGCTCGCACTGATATACAGAGGAGAGATTCTTCTGGGTTGCCACCAAGACAGGGAGTGGCCATACGGTCCGGTGTGGAGAGTAATACCCCGGCACATCCACCTTCGAGACCACAGACTCGTACCTCGACAAGAGTTTTCGCTGTGACGGAAGATGAGGCACAAGTCCGACCTGGAGCAGTGACAGGTACTATGTCTTTATTTGATAAAGATGCTTATGTTTTGATAGATTCTGGCTCAGATAGGTCTTATGTGAGCACCACATTTGCATCAATTGCTGATAGAAACTTGTCACCATTAGAGGAAGAAATTGTAATTCACACCCCTTTAGGAGAAAAGCTAGTTAGAAATAGTTGTTATAGAGACTGTGGGGTAAGGGTAGGCGAGGAAGAATTTAGGGGTGACTTAATTCCTCTAGAGATCTTGGATTTTGATATAATATTGGGTATGGACTGGTTAACTGCACATCGAGCGAACGTGGATTGTTTCCGAAAGGAAGTTATTCTCCGAAATTCGGAGGGAGCAGAGATTGTGTTTGTAGGGAAACGCCGAGTATTACCGTCCTGTGTAATCTCGGCCATCAAAGCTTCGAAATTAGTGCAGAAAGGGTATTCGACTTATTTGGCATACGTGATTGATACTTCAAAGGGGGAACCTAAGTTAGAGGATGTCCCGATAGTAAGTGAGTTTCCTGATGTATTTCCTGATGATTTACCGGGACTGCCTCCTGATCGAGAGCTTGAGTTCCCTATTGATTTACTTTCGGGTACCGCACCTATTTCTATCCCTCCATATAGAATGGCTCCGGCAGAGTTGAAGGAGTTGAAAGTACAATTGCAAGAGTTGGTGGACAAGGGTTTTATACGCCCTAGTATATCTCCGTGGGGAGCACCGGTTTTATTTGTGAAAAAGAAAGACGGTACACTTCGGTTATGTATCGATTACCGACAGCTTAACAGAATGACCATTAAGAACAAGTATCCGTTACCGAGGATTGATGATCTTTTCGATCAATTACAGGGAGCTACATTGTTTTCCAAGGTTGATCTAAGGTCTGGGTATCATCAGTTGAGGATTAAAGAACAAGATGTACCCAAGACAGCGTTCAGGACTCGGTACGGTCATTATGAGTTCTTGGTCATGCCTTTCGGGTTAACTAACGCACCGGCAGCTTTTATGGATCTCATGAATAGGGTGTTCCACCCTTACCTGGACAAGTTTGTTATTGTGTTCATTGATGACATACTGGTTTACTCGAGAGATAATGATGAGCACGCTGCCCACTTGCGTATAGTATTACAAACTTTGAGGGAAAGACAGTTGTATGCAAAGTTTTCGAAGTGTGAGTTTTGGTTACAGGAAGTGGTATTCTTGGGACACGTAGTATCGAGAACTGGAATATATGTTGATCCTAAGAAAGTAGAGGCAATTTTACAATGGGAGCAACCTAAGATAGTGACGGAGATTCGTAGTTTCCTCGGATTAGCCGGTTATTATCGGAGGTTTGTTCAGGGGTTTTCCTTAATAGCAGCTCCTTTGACCCGTCTAACTCGTAAGGGAGTTAAGTTTGTGTGGGATGATGTTTGTGAGAATCGATTTCAGGAGCTAAAGAACAGGTTAACCTCCGCTCCCGTTTTAACACTTCCTGTTAATGGTAAGGGATTTGTAGTATATAGTGATGCCTCAAAGTTGGGGTTAGGGTGCGTATTGATGCAGGATGAAAAAGTTGTGGCTTATGCTTCTAGACAGCTAAAGAGGCATGAAGCAAATTACCCTAAACATGATTTAGAGTTAGCAGCAGTGGTGTTTGCTTTAAAAATCTGGAGGCATTACTTGTATGGTGAGCATTGTCGGATATTTACGGATCATAAGAGTTTAAAATATTTGCTCACCCAAAAGGAGCTTAATTTGAGGCAAAGGCGATGGTTGGAGTTGATAAAAGATTATGACTTGGTGATAGACTATCATCCGGGAAAGGCGAACGTTGTAGCTGATGCCTTAAGTCGTAAGTCTTCATCGTCTTTAGCAGCACTTCAGAGTTGTTATTTTCCAGCATTAATAGAGATGAAATCTCTTGGGGTCCAGTTGAGAAATGGTGAGGATGGATCCTTATTGGCAAACTTCATTGTGCGACCTTCGTTACTTAATCAGATCAAGGACATTCAGAGGTCTGATGATGAGTTAAGAAAAGAAATTCAAAAACTGACCGATGGGGGAGTCAGTGAGTTCAGATTTGGAGAGGATAACGTCTTGATGTTTAAAGATCGAGTTTGTGTTCCTGAGGGAAACCAGTTGAGACAAGCGATCATGGAAGAAGCCCATTCATCTGCCTATGCATTGCATCCCGGAAGCACCAAGATGTATAGGACTATCAGGGAGAATTATTGGTGGCCGGGTATGAAGCGAGACGTAGCAGAATTCGTAGCAAAGTGTCTCGTATGTCAGCAAGTTAAGGCGGAGCATCAGAGGCCAGCAGGTACACTTCAGTCTTTACCTGTTCCCGAGTGGAAATGGGAGCATGTAACTATGGATTTTGTTTTGGGATTGCCGCGGACACAGAGGGGAAATGATGCGATTTGGGTGATCGTAGATCGGTTGACTAAGTCCGCTCACTTTTTAGCTGTCCATAGTACATACTCTATTGAGAAGCTGGCTCAGCTCTATATAGATGAGATTGTGAGGCTACATGAAGTTCCCGTTTCTATAGTGTCAGATCGAGATCCTCGATTCACTTCTCGATTCTGGCCGAAATTTCAAGAAGCTCTTGGAATCAAATTGAAATTTAGCACTGCTTTTCACCCACAGACGGATGGTCAGTCAGAAAGGACTATCCAGACCTTGGAGGATATGTTACGGGCTTGTGTCATTGACTTTATTGGGAGTTGGGACAGACATTTGCCATTGGTGGAATTTGCTTACAACAATAGCTTTCAGTCTAGCATTGGTATGGCACCATACGAAGCTTTATATGGAAGGAAATGTCGTACTCCACTTTGTTGGGATGAAGTGGGTGAAAGAAAGTTAGTGAGTGTGGAATTGATCGAGCTAACTAATGACAAGATCAAGGTTATACGAGAGAGGCTAAAGGTAGCCCAGGATAGGCAGAAGAGCTATGCAGATAAACGGAGAAAAGACTTGGAGTTTGAGATCGATGATAAAGTTTTTCTTAAGGTTTCTCCTTGGAAAGGTAATAATTTGAATACTTTGAAGTATTAAATCTTATTGATTATACTATCATGATAAATTATGGTGTTTTATTGGATAATGAAAGGTGTGATTCGATTTGCGAAGAGAGGAAAGCTCAACCCGAGATATATTGGACCATTCCGAATCATTGAAAGGATTGGACCAGTGGCTTATCGGTTAGAATTACCTCCAGAGTTAGATCGGATCCACAACGTTTTTCATGTCTCCATGCTTAAGAAATATGTACCAGATCCCTCTCACGTCCTCGAAGCACCTCCAATCGAGTTGCATGACGATTTGAAGTTCGAGGTACAACCTGTGAGTATCTTGGATTGAAAGGATCGAGTACTGAGAAACAAGAGTATTTCAATGGTCAAAGTATTGTGGAAAAATGCTCGAATGGAGGAAATGACATGGGAAGTAGAGCATCAGATGAGGAACCAATACCCGCATCTATTTGTTGAATCTGGTAAGTGAAATTTTGAGGTCAAAATTTTATTTTTAGGGGGGTAGAATTGTAAAACCCAACCCTATAAATACATGTCATGACATACATGCACTGAGTAGCATGTTATTATGCTAGGAAAGCACATAAGAAAAGACGAAACCCGATATCGTACCTAACGGTACACTTGAGTTGATTTAACCTCGAACTAGTTCAAATAGGAATTGTAGGATGAAATTTAATATTTTATAGTTCAGGAATGACTAAAAATGATTGTTCGGAGTTCGAGGGTTCATTTGGGGTAAAATTAGAAATTTTGATATTCAAGGGCAAAATCGTCATTTTGCCACCTAAGATAATAATTTGATCATGGAGTGAAATTTTTGACCAAGATTAACTATTTGGAGTATAATTTAATGATAGGAAGTGAAAAAGTTTAATTCTGGTGATTTTTGGAGTGTAGGGGCAAAATCGTAATTTTGCCACCCATGGACAAAATTTGAGATTTTGAGAGAATTTTGATCAAATTTGACGAATTGGAGAATGGTATGAGTATAAGGGATGAAAAATATGTCTATGGGCAATTTTTCAATTTTTGGGGCAAAAATGTAATTTTTGACTTTTACGGGGGCAAAAGTGTAAATTGCAAAAATTACTCCACCGAGACTTTGGATGAGTCTGAGAATTTTATCTAAGCTATGAATATATGAGACAAGTGTATGGTGAAAATTTGGAAACCAATGGATGAAATTTTAAAAATGGGCCAATGGGAAAGTGACACATGGCATTTTTTTAATGAAATAATATTATTTTAATGAAAAGTCAGCCATTTAAACCCAAATTTTGAGTGCTGGCCGGCCATAAGGAAGAAAAACAGAGGAAATAGAGAGGAAAGGAAGAAGAAAAGAAAAACCAAAGAGAAACAAGAAAATTCAAAGAGAAATTCGCGGTTTTCGACCGTTTACGCGTCTAACGGTAAGATTTTTCGATTTTAGCTTGATTCCTACCTTTCCTATGCCTTTATTTCCATTTAGCATGCTTGAGGAGAGAGATCAAAAAGTGATATCAAGGGCTGGACGAAATTCTAGGAGAGAGAAATTGAAATTTTTAGGTTTTGATTTTTAGTTAAATTGATAGTTTTAGTTAGTTAAATGTGTTTAGAAATTAAATTGGGCAAGAAATCAGTAAATTTTCACAATACCCACTCTTGGCTGAATGCTCAATGCTGTCCAATGATGATGAATTGATTTTATTCTAAGGAAAATGAAGAGAAATGATGAAAAACGATTAAACGTGATAGAAAAACAAAGTAGAAAATTTACCGAGTTAATGTCCCATTTTTGGTCGAATTTTCCAAGGAAGGGAGTGAGCTGATTTTGTTGTTTTTAGAAGGTTATTGGCTGATATTTAATGGTTAGAAATGTTGGAGAGAGAATGGGATGATTTAGAGCTAAAATGGAGCGCGTTAGCAATTTATCGGGCAAAGTGCCAAAAATAGGTTAATACCGCATTTAAGTCGTTTTAGGCTATTGCATTTCATACCATGCATTAGTATAGGATTTAAGTTAATTATATAGTGATTTAGCATCAATGTGATGAATTGTGTAAATTTTTGTAATGTGTCTAGGAGGAGAGCCTTCCGGAAAAGGCAAAGAAGTCGTACCCGACAAGTAGTGATCGGGGTGCTTAGAAAGCTTTTAGTTTGTACAAACGGTGAGTAAACTTATTATTATTGTAAATTATCTAGAGTTTATTTTAAATGCCCTTTATGTATTTTATGAAATGAGAACGAGATTAAAACGAGATTTTTGATGTTTTAGGAATAAATGTGATAAATAAAAATATATTATATTGATTATGAAATTGAGTAATTGGAGGCTACAAATTGACTTGAAAAATATATATTTTCCTAGGAATGGCTTATGAGAAATGAGTATATGTGGCTATATTTTGTGAATGCATTGGGAAATTTATGTAAGTTGTTTTACTATGCAGGCTGGATAAATAAATAAAAGCCACGTTATATTGTCGAAATTTTATTAAAATTGGTGGGTTAGTCACTGCAGTGACGGGTTTCCGTGGACTGCCTATTAGAGGGGCACGGTAAACCCAGTTATATAGTTACTCCGGTTGTAGAGGCGAGGAGGGTAACTCCTGGGGTAGTATTAGAGTTCACTTCACGTCGAACCCCCACGTGAATGTGTAACTCGGCCAACGCCAAGGAACGGCTGGTTTTAAAAATAAAAATGTGTTTCACGTGTGAATATTTTAACACCCTTGGCGGACTCGGTTAGATGCCTCGGCCAAGGTATCCCCGAGGATTAGTTTTGGCTTGAGCCTTGTTTTTATAAAAGACATAAGCCTTAACAATTGTTTTGGTAAATTACAAATATTTTATGGTTTAAGAAATAAATTGAAAACATTATGAAATGGGTTGAAATTTATTGTTTAACTTGCCTCCATTTTACTCGCCTTTAGATATTTATGATAATGTCTGTTTACTCATTGGGATTGCAAAATCTCACCCAACTCCTTTCCACCCATTTCAGGTTCAGTATAGACTGTAGATAGCTGATCTCATCGAGGACTACTATTGGATCTGCATTTTCCAAACCGTAGGTTCACAGTCCTCTTTACTTTTGTTTATTCGGGGGCCCTCTGGTTATTGTAAATTAAATTAAATATTTTGGCTTACTGTATTTCAGTATGTATAAATTTATTTAGCTTTTACGCTATAAAAATTATTCACGTATAACTTTATAAATATTGTTTTATAAGAAAATAGAATATTTCCCTTAATATTTCTTTTTTTTTATTTTATTCAAATAATCGTAATTTCGTTTTAAATGAAGATTTTAGACTTTTAAACTCATTTTGAATATGAATTATGTATTTTGTACTTGTATATTACGTTTTAGCCAGTTTTGAAATTTTTGAGAAAAAAATGACCAAAATACCCCTATGTGGCGAAAATTTTATTTTGATTGTTTTTGATCTAAAATAGTATATATTCTCTAAAGACTCGATATCTAACAATGATTGCTCATAAGAAAGGAAAGAAACTGATATGTAAGCCTTGCGGGGTTCCGGTTGGCATTCCGGATAATGAGTGTCAATCGGGACGTCGCGGCGATTGTCATGGGCCTGAGGGAGGTTCCGGGTCGTGACATAAATAGTGTTAATGCAATTGTATAGTTAGGTATTACAGACTTTAATGTACCTTTACAATTATGTGAAATAAAGGTTAAGTTGATTTATTGCAACTATTGTTCAATACCATATTACAATGAGTTATACAATCCAAAGAGATTACATAAGTTGGTGGGATGAATATAAGGTGATAACAAGAATTTCAATTAAGGCTTCTTCGGGACTTGGTGGGTACTCCCGCAAGACTCGAACGTCGGTAGCGATCGAGGAGTGGTCATTACACATATTCCTTAAATAAAATGTTTCAAAAATTAGCATAATTATGGAACTAATTCCATACCTTATCCTAAGCCAATTAAGTAATTTAATTTATTATTTATTGGTGTAAACTTTGGACAAATTCTATGTCTTAACCAAGATAGTGTCTTGCTAGAGACAGTAGTAGACATGTCGTTTTGAAATTCTTTGTGACTTAAATTTAAGAATTTAATTCCTATTAAAATTTATTCTGATAGATAACTCATGGAACTATTTTAATTTTTTTTTAGGATTTTAGGAGGCATTTTTGGCTGTCAAAAAAATTCAAAACCGTGACCTTTATTTATAGAGGCAGTTTCGATTTTGTCTTTCTTTTGAAGCTATTTGGTGGCATAAAATCAGAAATCTAATTCCCAATTAAATTTTTCTTGATACACAACTTATGAAAAAATTCCATAGTAAGTTTCCAGGATTTTAGGAAACATTTTTGGCTATCAAAAAGAATTCAAAAACCATGGCTTCTTGTTGCAGAGGCAACAACGGTTATGACTCCACCAACTCAATTTTATGAAGGCTTAACCTTAAAATTCTTGACAACAATTTGGATAATTTATGAAACCTTTTAATAACAAAATTCTCATCTAGTTGGTATAACTAATTGTGAAAATTTAGGCCTTTCTTGCTTACCAAGCCGAACAAAACCATGACTGTCACTACTACAAACAGCAATTGTTTCAGCCAAGTTTTGGTAGCTTTACCTCCACCATCAGCCACACATAATCACCCATCTTGGAACATTTCCAACGTGTATTGATTTCTTAATTTCTCAACATTTTATAAGGCATTTAAACCTTATTTAAAAGTTGAAAATTAGACCTTTACAAAAGTTGGGCAGAATGGGATTCTCCCATAAATTACGCAACACAATGTCATCAAATTACCACTTTAATTGCAGCTCGTTTCAAGCGAGGGTTTGTGCCTTATATAGAAATCGAGAATTTCTTATAAAGTATAAATAATCGAGGTAAAAAAATTTTTCACCCCAAAATATATTAATAATCATTTTCGAATCAAATCACTAAAATTTAGCAAGCTCCCGCGAAACTAAATAATATTTAAAATCATGCACAAATCATAACTCGCCCAATATGCGAAGAATTACAGATTCATTTCACAGTTAAACAAATAGGGGAGCTACGAAAAATCGTTTAATTCCTTTTTCACCATGTAGAGAAATATAATTCATAATATTAAAACTTATTCCAACTCATATAAAACCATTACATTTTAGTCAAAAATAAACAGCATGGCTTATGACTTTCTTAAAAACTTGGCTTGTGCCAAAATCATTCTCATACTCGGTTGTCAAGATTACCTTGGCCTGGGGCTATCCCAACCGAGTCCGCCAAGGCTGTTAAAAAGTCATGTACGCATAAATCATGCTTTTATTTTGAAAACATAGTCGTTCCTTGGCGTTGGCTGAGTTCACCCTCACGTGGTGGTTCAGCGTGAAGTGAACTCTAAAGTTATACCTCAGGAGTTACACTACACACCTTTCCAACCGAGGTAAGAATATAACGGGTTACCGTGCCCCTCTAATAGGCTGGTCCACGGAACCCGCCCATTGCAGCAAGCTAAACCCACCATACAATAAAATTTGCAATAGCATGACATGGCAATTATTTTACAATCCAACCTATCAAGGCAAATAACAGTTTATACATTTTCAACACATTTACCAATCCAGCCAATCATGCCCACATTATCATAAGCCATTCGATTCAAAATACAATTTATAACACAACAAGAAGCAATCTCCAATTACTTTTGAATTTCTTAGTTAAAATGAAATCACATTTTAAAAGAATTCAAATTTAATCTTCAAAGGGATATTTTAAATCTTTCTCAAAATATCGATCCCCACATCACATTAAAACTCTCTTTTCATAAAATGTTCATTGTAAATATTTCCATGGTATTTTGTATCAAAATAGCATGGTGAATATGTAATAAATTTCATGAATGCACACCACACAAACAATAAGGCACAATTTCTTTCGATGTAAATCTTTTCGAAAAGCTTGTTTCTCGGTTTAAAACACTTTACGTCTAATATATATATATATATATTCCAAATTATTTCTAAAAATAACTTACACCCACAATTTCTTAAAATTCTATCAATGCATGCTTTCCAAAACTTTTGCACTTCACGTAAAATATACGTACATGTATATATATATATATACGAAATTTTTAAAATTGACACCCCCTACTCATCTCATAATAGTGGGATATTACTTCACTATTGATTCATATGCGTATATAATTATTCCTATTTGTCGGTCATATACTTCGTTCGGCATGCCTCCACGACAAACTTTCCTAGCAACAATTTAAACTCAGTATACTTAATCACACATTTATATGGGTAGCAACTTCATTAAAAATTCCTTGAGCAACTTGCATATTTTTCATCCAAAATATGCACAATATTAAACTACCCATAAACCTTAAAATATAACATTAACTTACCATTGGGTTTTTTTCATTTCTTTATGACCTTTGGGCCCTCTCCATGGGCTTCTCCATTTTTCCTATTTGGGCTAAGCCCATTTATTTTTATTTCCTATTGGGCATGCGCACTTATTTTCTATTAGGTCATGCCAATTTATTTTCTATTTCTTTTCTTTTCTTTTTCTTTCTTTTTCTCTCTTCCACGTTTCTTTTTCTTTTTCTTTTTGTTTTTTCAGCCCGTCACTCCCTTCACCACCATGGCTTCCTCTCTTCCTTTCCTCTTAAAATTGGTCACCAAAAGCCTCATTTTCTCACCCTTTTTGCTGCTATTTTCTACTCTAAAATCAGCAGATTTCCAGCTTAAATTTTTAGTAACAAAACTTCTCAATTTTGGCAGCACAAAGCTGTCCAATTTTTCTTGCACAAACTACCAGCAAACAGCTCCAATTTTTTTGCACAAATTGGTGACAAACAGCTCAAATTTTTCAGCAACCAAAGTTGTCCTTCAATGGCAGCAAAAACCTCCAAAATTTTCTAGCAACAAATTCACACAATTTTAGCAACAAAAACCTTGAATTTTCAGCACCAAAATCAGCCATAAAAACCTCAAAAATTCCTGCAATTAACTTAAAAAAAATCAGCTTTCTTACCTCAAAATTTTCAGTTTTTTCTTCCTCCAAAAATTACAGCAAAAAGCTCTCTTTTCCTCCCTCAAAATGCAGCAAAATCGTGCCAAGAAAAAAGTAGAATTTTTGTTCCTTTTCTCTTCCTCTCCCACAATTTTTCTTTCCTTTTTTTTTCATTGTTCTTTGCTTTTCTTTTGCTCTCCCTCACAACCGACTTCTCTCTTTTCTTTTTCTTCTTCACTTAACCGACTTAACTTTTCTTTACTTTCTTTATTCTTTTGTTCAGCCAGCCCCCACCATACATTTCTTCTTACTTTCTTCTTTTTATTTTCTTTTCATTTCTTTACTCCATCTCACTTGGCCGGCTACCCACTCCACTTGGTTCCAAATTTATTATTATTCCAAATGACTTTGACTTTTCTTCATTCCCATCCAAACCACATCATTCTTATTCTTTTTTTTCCTTATTATTTTATTATTTATTTATTTTATTCTCTCCAAATAATGCAATTTACATGTAATTCCTCAATTTCATTTGATTTGGTACTCAATCTTCCAATTTTCATATCTTAAAATTTGATCATTCCGACACGTTTAAAAAAAATTTTCCTTCTATCTTTCTTCCTTTGCTTACACGTGTAGAATCAAAATATCGAGATCGCATTTTAACGCGGTGTCACCATAATATTTAAATATTTACTTACCCGCATTAGCTCGATTTAATAAAATCACGCTGACACAATTATCGTCATTTTCTTTCGAAATTCTTCTTTACTTCTTCTCCCCCACTTAAATTAGTCATATTTCATTTTTCATGACTAATTCCGACAACATATAAAATATTAATATTTTAATATTATTTTATTTCAAAATTTTTTGCTTGCCTTTTTTGGTCTCAAAACACATCATTACATCTCGGTTTACTTCCAAATCATCCTTTAGCTTACTAATTCCTCTCCAACAAAAATATTATTATTTAATTATTGTTTCTGCACGCGTGAAGCATTTTTTTCTTGAACGTTCCTTTCATCCTTTGTCGTTCTTTAACATGCCAATTCACATCAAACGATCATTCGTTTGATCAATAAGGTCTTATTTGTGTCCAATGAGGGTGCGAGGTATTACATATCCGATTATAGATATAATCATGTAGTTGTCTCTTGTTTTGGAATCAATCCAATACAACAGCTCAATCATGACTTTATGTCACTTTTAACATTTAGGATTCTCTTTAGTTAAACTCCTTGAACATGTCATCCTTAATTCTTTTATTGAGTCCCCTTTTAAGCTCTAACTCTTTAGTCTCATTTCGTTTTTCTAAGAATGGAAAATGTATCTTATACGCTTTTAATGAATAAATTATCTTACTCCCACTAACCTTATGATGTGCACAAAATATGTTTATCTTATTCAATGTATTCAACTATTTTGAATTTATTACATTGAATAGAGATTATTATCCAATCATTCATATTGGATTATCTAGTATACTCATCTTATATGAGTAGTGCATCAATATACATCCTATTAATAGTTTGTATTTAATGGATTCATCTCATGAATTATGCATCCTTATGCATCCCATTAAATCAATCTTTGTACATAGATCTTATCTATTAAATTTCATAATTCATGACCCTTGATCTTTAAAGTGTCATTAGCTCCCACTATTTCTATCATGCATAGAAATCTTACAAAGTAAACTTATTTACTTTCTTTGGGGGCGTTATATCCATAACTTTTATGTATTCTTACATGTCATTAGTCATTCATCATTGGTTATGGGATGAAATCTTGTCAAAGGTTAGTTCATGCGATTAACTAGGTTTGGAATGCTTTGTGATTCATTTCTTATGAATACAATATGATAATCAATTGTTACTTAGTTCTAAGCAATCTTAATTCAGATATTTTATCTCAATAAGAATGCTCCTTAACTAAATGTGTTGATAATCTTATTATGAATTCATTGAGTTAGGACTCAATTTTATCTAAGTCAACTCATTAACTTTCTTTTTGATTCATAATCAAAAGAAAAATAATCTCACAATGATCTTATCATTATGACTTAGTATTGATTATCATATATGCAAGGTTATACTTAAGGATAAATAATTTAGAACAATTCAAAAATAAAATGAGATGTAATGTAAATATATAAATATAAATATATTTTTATATAGATAAGCATTTCATGCTAGAAAAATATAAATCTATATTTCCTAAACATAAAATAAAATATTTAGCCATAGGCCCAAAAGCAAAACATCTCATCTTGGCAATCATGCCATGAAAGTATTCAGTGTTCTAAAATTATTTATTGTTCCATAATCTAATCTAGGTTGACAAACTTGATCACCATCAACTAAGGTTGTCCCCTTCATGATCCTATTCTTCACTCCTCTTTTTCGTTAGTTCGTTCAATATGTCATACATATTAAAACCATTAAAAAGAGTAAGGTATCATACACCAAGTAGTGAAAAATAAATCATCATATGATTCATACCTGATGTGGAAGCTTCATTTTGTTTATTCCTTTTGATGGATTCAAGATAATCCTTGCAATTGCACATCTAATGCCCTAGTTTGCTGCAAAAATGGCATTTGTCATTGTCCTTGTCCTTCTTCACTCCTTCAATAGTCTTCATACCTTTCGAAGTTGATGCCTTTTTATCCTTGTCTTTCTTAGAGAATTTTTTTTCTTATTTTTATTTATCTTAGAAGAGACAAGATGAATTGAAGGCTTCTCCTTGGTAATGGTGTTCTCAACCTGTGTGAGCATATTCAATAAGCCCAAAAAGGTTACCTCAATCTTGTTCATGTTGAAGTTCAACACAAATTGTGAAGAGTTTTTGGGTAGCAAAGGAAGTACAAGGTCTATGCTCAAATCATGATCCATAACCCAACCCAACTGCTCAAGTCGAGTGATATATCCTATCATCTTAAGCATGTAAGGCCTTACTGAGCTTCCCTCATACATCTTACATCTGAACAATTCCCTTGAAATGTTGAATTTTTTATGCAACTTTCCTTATCAAACATTTCTCTAAGATTTAGGATAATATCCAAGGCATTCATAGCTTCATGTTGTTTTTGAAGATCTGGAGCCATACTAGCCAACATCACACATGCATCTTAATCAAGATCATCCATATAAACTCTATAAGCCTTTTTTTCCTCATTTGTAGCATCATCGCTAGTTTCTTCGAGAACAAGATCATCTAAGACATAAGCTTTTTTCTTTTGTTTCAAGATAAACTTGATATTGTCAAACCAGTCAATGAAATTTGAGCCTGTCAACTTGTTTGCATCAAGTATGCTTCTAAGTGATAAACTATTCGCCATGATAGATTTATATCCTATATAAACCAACATATATGATTATTAGTAATTAATGCAAATTATACAATCATAAAGATAAGCTTTTAGAATCTTATATGATTATTCTCAATATTTTATCAAAATTATAGCCCTCTTCTCCTATTTTGAGAAATTTAACCTTTAAACTTCTTATTGAGCTAGGACCCTTTTCATCCCAACATGACCTTAAGTGACTCAACAAGCCATAATGAAACTAATTAAGTAGATAACTTAGCTTATCAATTTATCTTATACAACTCCTAGATCAGTTAGGTGACAACTCTTTGTCTAAATGCATCATATATATTTTGCCTAACTATGCTTCTAATACTATGCGGTCATGTGTGACACATCCAAACAACATGGTACTAGTTGAGTAAGACCCACCAATAACTCAAACGTACTCTTGTAAAAGTTTGGCCTTGAGTGACTTAACAAACTTCCAATTAAAAGAGCAACCTGGTTATCTTATTATATCGTGGAAGGTAACTTTTTGACTCAATATATTAATGAGGGATTTTTATTTATTACTTAGCATTTATCGTATTTCACATATATCATATATATATACTGAAAAATAAATCTATCACATGCCTACTACTAGGATGATTATAGACTTTACTAATTCTAATTTCCTCAAACCATTAAGGAAATTAGTTGGTAAAATTCCTAAGGGATTTACACAAACATTGTCTTTAAGCTTTGCTTGTAATCTCTTTGAATCTCCACGGCGCCTTTGGATCTCCATCCTCAAGTTACCAAAATTTTCCTAACTAACCCTAGTTTTACACTTTAATGTAACTAATTACATTTTATAATCAAGAAACCTCGAGTTACATTCGAGGAGCGTTAGGTGTGAAAAGAATTTTACAACCCAGAGAAAATAGAAATAAGGCAGGGTGCGCAGGCCCTATTTTAAAATAAATACCATAAGAAATAAATTTAATCATACATGACCTAATCTTCTAAGGTCTAAGTCCATAATCATCCTCATGCTTTAGAATCACAATCAAAAGCATAGAAATAAATGAAAACTCAATATCACTTGGTGATCTTGTGTGTTATTTGAGAAAAGCATCAATTAATTCTGTCACGACCCAGTACTCCCCTCGAGCCCATGACAATCGTAGCGATGCCCCGATCGACACTCATTACCCAGAATGTCAACCGGAACCCCGCAAGGCTTTAATATCAACTTATCATTTTCCCTGTGAGTAACTGTTGCTGATTACCACGTTCTAAAAGATTTTAAACTGTTTCCAACTTAAAACAAATAAAATAATAATTTTCGTCTCACAGGGGTATTTTGGTTATTTTTTTCAAAAATGTCGAAACTGGCTAAAATGTAATATACAATTACAAAACAAATAATTCATAATCAAAATGAGTTTAAAAGTCTAAAATCTTAATTTAAAATGAAATTATGCTTATTTGGAATACAATAATAAAATAAAAGAAATATTAAGTAAAATATTCGATTTTCTTATGAAACAATATTTTTAAAACACTGTATAAATAATTTTTACAGCGTCAAGGCAAAATAAATTCCTACATACAGTAGTATAGATATCTAGAGTATGATATTTAATTTACAATAACCAGTGGACCCCCGAATAACCAAAAGTAAAAGGGATTGTGAACCTACAGTTTAGAAAATGCAAATCCCACAGTAGTCCTCAATGAGATCAGCTATCTACAGTCTAATCTGACCCTGAAATGGATGGAAAGGAGGGTGGTGAGATTATAAAATCCTAGTGAGTAAACAGATATCATCATAAACATCTAGAGTTGAGTACATGGAGACAATAAAATAAATCATCGTAAACTGGGTCACAACATTAAAACCCATTTAATTCAAAATACATAAAGATGCTTATGAATCTCATAAAAACTAGGCTTGTGCCATAAACCCATCTTCAAGGACACCTTGGCCGAGGCATCCTACCGAGACCGCCAAGGTTGTTAAAAATTCACATTTCACATAAAACACATTTTTCGTTGGACATCACAACTGTTCCTTGGCGTTGGCTGAGTTCTCCCTCACGTGGTGGTTTAGCGTGCAGTGAACCCTAACTTTACCCCAGGAGATACCCTACGCGCCTCTCCGTTCGAGGTAAGAACATAATGGGATTTACCGTGCCCCTCTAAAAGGCTGGTCCACAGAAACCCCTTACTGCAGTGATTAATTAATATATAATCCACCATACAATAAAACTCAATAACATGATATGGCAATTTTTGTAATTTGCAGTCTTTCAAGGCAACCAAACAATTCTATTTCAATACAATTGCCAACTAGCCAATCATGCCCGATTATTCATAAGCCAATCAATTTAAACAATCGAATTGCAACAATTAACAGTCTCCGTGTACTTTATTTTTCAACATCATTATTAATTTCAAAACAATTTATAAATTAATTTCATTGAAACACATTTATTCATAAAACATGAAAATTTACCTTTTTAAATCCCTTTTTCCATAGAATTCATGAAATCATCTAAAAACCACCCTAGATAATTAAAATGACAGTAAGTTTACTCACTATGTCTAGAGTGTAGATTCTCGAAATACTCAAACTACTGGTCCTCGGGTGTAATTCCCTTACCTTTATCGGAGGACTCACCACCTTGACATAGTACAAATCAAGAAATTCACCACATTGGTACTAAATTGAAATTAAATTAATTTAGACTACTAATGCATGATATGGAATGCAAAAATGCACTGGTAACTATCTAAACCCGGTATTGGCCTAATTCGTCCTATCACCCGATTAAATTACTAACGCGTCCAATTGAATCCCAAATTACTCCAAATTGTTCCAATTCTTTTCCAATATCTTAATTCACCAAACTCAAATCAAATAACCTAAAATTTGGCAAAACTATCTTCACTTTACTTCTTAAAATTTTCGACCAATAATGGTGCATTAACACCGTGATTTTTCCTACTACTTTTCCACACCATAATTCATCATTTTCTAACCAATTCTCCTAGAATAAAAATCAAATTCATCCTCACTCAACACATGGTAAATTCGGCCATTGATGGTTGTTGGAGAAAATGAATTCTTTTCTTGTTGTTTTGTTTCTAAATATGCTAAACTAACTAAAAACACTAACATATCTAAAATCAAATCAATCCAACATCTTTCTCTCTCGTTGCCCATTTTGATCAGCCATGAATTCATCATGAAAACATGTAATTTAAGCATGGAAAATAAGGAGAAATGCTTAAGGAAAGTAGATTTCAAGCTTAAGTTGAAAAATCCTACCTTTTTCACTTGTTTTCCTTGATTTTCCACACTTTTTCTCTTGAAATTCTTCACCTAGGGTTTGTTCCTCCTTTCTTTCCCTCTCTTCCTTTCTTGGCCGAATATTTGGAGAGATAATGGGCTGATTTATGCTGATTTTTAAGTTAAATAATAAAATATCCTAAGCTTGACACTTGTCATTTTCTTATTGGTCCATTTTTAAAACTTTAAAATTTTTAAACCTTTTATCTCCACCACATGAATAGTCAAAGGTCAAAATGAGGATAAGGGAAGACCATGTGCTGTACAAATGTCCTAGTGGTGGAAAATTACTATTTTGCCCTTAGGGTGGTAAAATTACCATTTTACCCCTATGCTCCAAAAATATCAAAATTATAACTTTTTCACTTATCAACCTCAAATTATGTTCTAAATAGTCAATCTTGATCAATCTTAGTCAAAAATTTCATCCAACACTCACATCTTAACCTCGGGTGGCAAAATGACCATTTTGCCCCTAGGTTATGAAAATTCCAATTTGACTCCAAATTGATCCTCGAACTCCGAATCACCATTTTAAGTCATGCTGGGACTTTAAAATTCTCAATTTCACCTTAAATTCTCTATTTGATCTAGTTCGAAACTTAGTTCAACTTAGTTATACTATTAAGTAGACTATCGATTTTTAACAATTTTCGAGGCTTTCCTAGTATGCAAACATGCTATCCATCACATGCATGTCATGACAAGTATTTTATAAGGTTAGGCTTTACAGCACTACCCCCCTTAAAATAAAATTTTGACCTCAAAATTTCACTTACCGGACTCGACGAAAAGATGTGGGTATTGGCTCACCATTGAAATGCTCTTGTTTCTCAACACTTGATCGTTTCGATCTAGAATGCGTACAGGTTGCACTTCGAACTTCAAATCTTCATGCAACTCAATCGGTGGTGTCTCTAAAATGTGGGAGGGATCGAGGACATACATTTTCAACATCGAGACGTGGAAGACATTATGAATCTGATCTAACTCCGAGGGTAATTCAAGTCTGTATACCATTGGCCCAATCCTTTCAATGATGCGAAAGGGTCCAATATATCTCGGATTGAGCTTTCCCCACTTCGTGAATCGAATCACACCTTTTATTACCCAATAAAATACAATAATTTATCATAATAATATAATTGAATAAGATTTAATACTTCAAAGTATTCAAATTATTACCTTTCCAAGGAGAAACCTTAAGAAAAACTTTATCGTCCACTTTAAACTCCAAATCTTTCCTTCGTTTATCGGAATAACTTTTCTGTCTATCTTGAGCTGTCTTTAACCGCTCTCGGATAACCTTGACCTTATCATTTGTCAGATCAATCAATTCCACATTAAACAATTTCCTCTCTCCCACTTCATCCCAACAGAGTGGAGTTCGACACTTCCTTCCATACAAAGCCTCGTATGGTGCCATCCCAATACTAGACTGAAAACTGTTATTATACGCAAACTCCACCAATGGCAAGTATTTGTCCCAACTCCCAATAAAGTCAATGACACAAGCCCGTAACATATCCTCCAAAGTCTGAATAGTTCTCTCAGATTGACCATCAGTCTGCAGATGAAAGGCAGTATTAAATATCAATTTAGTCCCCAGAGCTTCCTGAAATTTTGGCCAAAATCGAGAAGTAAATCGAGGGTCTCGATTTGACACAATAGAAACTGGAACTCCGTGTAATCTCGTAATCTCATCTATATAAAGTTTCACCAGTTTCTCTATAGAATACATGTTATGGGTAGCCAGGAAATGAGCGGACTTAGTCAATCTATCCACAATCACCCAAATAGCATCCTTCCCACTCTGTGTCCGCGGCAAACCCAATACAAAGTCCATAGTCACGTGTTCCCACTTCCATTTAGGAATCGATAAAGGTTGAAGAGTACCTAACGATTTTTTATGCTCCGCCTTGATCTGTTGGCATGTGAGACATTTTGCTACAAACTCTACTATGTCTCGTTTCATACCTGGCCACTAATAACTTTTCTTAATAGTCTGATACATCTTGGTGCTTCCGAGATGTAAAGCATAGGCGGAAGAATGAGCTTCCTCCAAAATAGCTCGTCTCAACTGATCATCCTTAGGGACATAAATTCGGTCTCTAAGCATCAAAGTACCATCACCTCTGAGTCTAAACTCACTAGTTTCTCCATCTTGCAGCTTTTGAACTTCTTACTTCAATCAATCATCGGATTTCTGCAATTCTCTGATTTTATTCAACAATGAAGGTCTCACAACGAAACTAGCAAGTAGGGTTCCATCCTCACCATTATTCAACTAGATCCCTAGAGATTTCATCTTAAGTAATATCGAAAAATAAGAACTTTGAAGTACAGCTAATAAAGATGAGGATTTACGACTTAAAGCATCCGCTGCAACATTTGCCTTTTCTGGATGATAATCAATCACCAAGTCGTAATCCTTAATCAACTCCAACCATCGTCTCTGTCTCAAGTTAAGCTCTTTTTGGGTGAGCAAGTAATTCAAGCTTTTATGATCAGTAAAAATCTGACAACGCTCACCATATAAATAATGTCTTCAAATCTTCAATGCGAAGACTATTGCTGCTAACTCCAAGTCATGAGTAGGATAATTCATCTTGTGCTTCTTCAACTGCTGGGAATCATAAGCTATTACTTTCTCGTCCTGCATTAATACACACCCTAATCCCAACTTAGATGCATCACTGTACACCACAAATTCTTTTCCATTAACAGGAAATGTTAAAACTGGAGCGGAGGTTAACCGGTTCGTTAGCTCCTGAAATCGATTCTCACAAACATCATCCTACTCAAACTTAACTCCTTTACAAGTCAAACGAGTCATAAGGAGCTGCTATCAATGAAAATCCCTGAACAAATCTCTGATAATAACCAGTTAAGCTAAGAAAACTACGAATCTTTGTTACTGTTCTTGGTTGCTCCCATTGTAAGATTGCCTCAATCTTCTTGGGATCAACATAAATTCCAGCTCCAGACACAACATGTCCCAAGAAAACCACTTCCTTTAACCAAAACTCACATTTAGAGAACTTAGCATAGAGTTGTCTCTCGCGCAAAATTTGCAATATAATGCACAAATGGACAGCATGTTCATCATCATTCTTCGAATAAACCAGGATGTCATCTATGAATACTATCATGAACTTATCTAAGTATGGATGGAACACCCTGTTCATAAGATCCATAAAAACTGTCGGGGCATTAGTCAAAGCAAACGGCATCACTAGAAACTCATAATGCCCAAAACGAGTCCTGAAGGCAATCTTGGGTACATCTTGCTCCTTAATCTTCAATTGATAATACCCAGACCTCAAATCAATCTTAGAGAACACCATAGCACCTCGTAATTGATCAAAAAGATCATCAATCCGAGGTAAAGGGTATTTATTCTTAATGGTCACTCGGTTTAGTTGACGGTAATCAATACACAATAGAAGAGTGCCATCCTTCTTCTTTACAAATAAGATTGGTGCTCCCCAAAGAGAAATGCTAGGGCGAATGAAACCCTTATCCACCAAATCTTGCAACTGGACTTTTAGTTCTTTCAACTCCATCGGAGCCATTCTATATGGAGGGATAGAAATAGGTGCGGTACCCGAAAGTAAATCAATAGGGAACTCAAGCTCTCGATCAGCAGGTAGTCCCAGTAACTCATCAGGTAATACATAAGAAAACTGACTTACTATTGGGACATCCTCTAACTTAGCTTCCCCTTTTGAAGTATCGATCACATGAGCCAAATAAGCTAGATACCCTTTCTGCACTAATTTCAAAGGTTTGATGACCAAGATTACACAGGACGGTAATACTCGACGTTCCCCTACAAATACAATCTCTGCTCCCTCTGAATTTCGAAAAACAACTTCTTTCCTAAAACAATCCACATTTGCCTGATGTGCAGTTAACCAGTCCATACCCAATATCAAATCAAAATCTTGGATTTCTAGAGGAATCAAATCACTCCTAAATTCTTCCTTACCTACCCTTCCTCCACAATCTCTATAACAATTGTTTCTAACTAGTTTCTCTCCTAAAAGGGTGTGAATTACAATTTCCTCCTCTAATGGTGATAGGTTTCTATAAGCAATTGATGTAAATGCTATACTCACATAAGACCTATCTGAGCCAAAATTGATTAAAACATAAGCATCTTTATCAAATAAAGACATAGTACTTGTCACTACTCCAAGTCGGACTCGTGCCTCATCTTCCGTCACAGTGAAGACTCTTGTCGAAGTACAAGTCTGTGGTCTCGAAGGTGGATGTGCCGGGGTATTACTCTCCACACCGGACCGTATGGCTATTCTCTTTCTTGGTGGTAACCCAGAAGAATCTCTCCTCTGCATATTAGTATGAACTGGTGGAGATGATGCAGCTATAGTGGCTTGTCCTAACTGTGGGTGATTACTCCTAATATGAGCTGGCTGACCACAATGAAAACATCGCATAGGCCACCTACACAGCCCAACATGATAATTCCCACAATTTCTGCATCTATCAAAACCTCCAGAACTCTTCCTAGAACTAGTCATAGTAGATCTGCTAAACCTCGAAGGTCTCTGCTATGATGGTGGAAATAGAGGTCGAGGAGATGTCACTGAAACAGAAGTAGTGCTCCCTGAAGTCGTTGAGTCCTTGCCTCTTTTTGGTGGTTGACTAGAAGATACACCAGGATTTTTTCTTTTTGCAAACTTAGTCTGAATCCTTCTATTCTCAATCGCGAGCTTCTAAGCCTGTAAAGCCATCTGTATGACCTCCTTATGTGGCTCCCTACTAGTAACTGTCATCTGCTTTCTAATCTCATTATGGAGCCCTTCCTCGAAATAATTGGCCTGATCCTATTCAGATTTCACCAGATCCGACACATATAACATCAGCTTGTTAAAATGAGTCTCGTACTCCTCTATAGTTAGATTTCCTTGTTTCAAGCTCAGAAATTCTCTTTTCTTTTCTTTCTAATGAAAGTAAGTGAAATACTGACCATCGAATTCCCTGAGAAAGTTAGGCCATGTCTGAGGAGTAGTGGAACAGGACTTCACCGAATTCCACCAGGTACAAGCCCTCTTCTCTAGTAATCTCGTAGCCACCATCAGCTTTATATCGTCGTCTAATCTCAAGTCAAAGAGAGTCTGCGAAACCTGATTAATCCAGTCTTTTGCCACGGTGGCATCTAACTCACTTGTGAAAGACATGCAACCAAGTTGCCTAGCCTCCTTCAGCTTCTTAGAAATAGACACATCCTGTACTGGCAGAACTGAATGAGTAACTGGTGTTACTATAGGTGGAACCTGACTAGTCTGAACTTGACTAGCCATTGCAGTAAAGAAAGCTACAAATGCTTGTGCTGCCTTAGTAGGCATGACGGGAATACTAGTAGGTGGCGGAGGATGTGGAGAATGTGGAGGAGTCTCGGCCTGCTCAGCAACAGGTGCTGCCCGAATGGTGGATGCAGCCGATTCCTCTTCTACTGTATTTGGTTGATGACGTTGAGAACGACCTCTTCCCCTCCTAACCGATCTAGTGAGAGGTGGGCGTCCACGTCGAGGAGGCATGGCAATTTATACAAGGGAACAAGGCAAATTTAACCAACCTTAGACTCTATATGCAGATGCATGCATTCTATTCAACCTAACCTAACTTAACTTAACTTAACTTAACTAGGGGCCACACTGACACTGTAAATTTTATAACAACTTTAAATCTGAAAACTCTGATCTTTAAAACCAAAAGCTCTGATACCAATCGACTTGTCAAGACCCGGTACTCCCTTCGAGCTCGTGACAACCGTCGCAATGCCCCGATCGACACTCATTACCCGGAATGTCAACCGGAACCCTGCAAGGCTTTAATATCAACTTATCATTTCCCCTATGAGTAATTGTTGCCGATTACCACGTTCTAAAAGATTTTAAACTGTTTCCAACTTAAAACAAATAAAATAATAATTTCGTCTCATAGGGGTATTTTGGTTATTTTTTCCAAAAATTTTGAAATTGGCTAAAATGTAATATACAAGTACAAAATACATAATTCATAATCAAAATAAGTTTAAAAGTCTACAATCTTCATTTAAAACGAAATTATGCTTATTTGGAATATAATAAGAAAATAAAAGAAATATTAAGTAAAATATTCGATTTTCTTATGAAACAATATTTTTAAAACACTGCATAAATAATTTTTACAGCGTCAAGGCAAAATAAATTCCTATATACAGTAATATAGATATCTAGAGTATGATATTTAATTTACAACAACCAGTGGACCCCCGAATAACCAAAAGTAAAGAGGACTGTGAACCTAAGGTTTAGAGAATGCAAATCCAACAATAGTCCTCGATGAGATCAGCTATCTACAGTCTAATCTGACCTTGAAATGGATAGAAATGAGGGTGGTGAGATTATAAAATCCCAGTGAGTAAACAGATATCATCATAAACATCTAGAGTTGAGTACATGGAGATAATAAAATAAATCATCGTAAACTGGGTCACAACATTAAAACCCATTTCATTCAAAATACGTAAAAAAACTTATGAATCTCATAAAAACTAGGCTTGTGCCATAAACCCATCCTCGGAGACACCTTGGCCAAGGCATCCTACCGAGACCGCCAAGGCTATTAAAAATTCACATTTCACATAAAACACATTTTTCGTTGGACATCACAACCATTCCTTGGCGTTGACTGAGTTCTCCCTCACGTGGTGGTTTAGCATGAAGTGAACCCTAACTTTAACCCAAGAGATACCCTACGCGCCTCTCCGTTCGAGGTAAGAACATAATGGGGTTTACCGTGCCCCTCTAAAAGGCTAGTCCACAGAAACCCCCTACTGCAGTGATTAATTAATATATAATCCACCATACAATAAAACTCAATAACATGATATGACAATTTTTGTAATTCACAGTCTTTCAAGGCAACCAAACAATTTGTATTTCAATACAATTGCCAACTAGCCAATCATGCCCGATTATTCATAAGCCAATCAATTTAAACAATTGAATTGCAACAATTAACAGTCTCCGTGTACTCTATTTTTCAACATCATTATTAATTTCAAAACAATTTATATATTAATTTCATTGAAACACATTTATTCATAAAAAATGAAAATTTACCTTTTTAAATCCCTTTTTCCATAGAATTCATGAAATCATCTAAAAACCACCCTAGATAATTAAAATGACAGTAAGTTTACTCACTATGTCTAGAGTGCAGATTCTCGAAATGCTCAGACTACTGGTCCTCGGGTGTAATTCCCTTGCCTTTATCGGAGGACTCACCACCTTGACATAGTACAAATCGAGAAATTCACTACATTGGTACTAAATTAAAATTAAACTAATTTAGACTACTACTGCATGATATGAAATGCAAAAATGCACTGGTAACTATCCAAATCCGGTATTGGCCTAATTCGTCCTATCACCCGATTAAATTACTAACGCGTCCAATTAAATCCCAAATTACTCCAAATTGTTCCAATTCTTTTCCAATAACTTAATTCACCAAACTCAAATCAAATAACCTAAAATTTGGCAAAACTATCTTCACTTTTCTTCTTAAACTTTTCAGCCAATAATGGTGCATTAACACCGTGATTTTTCCTACTACTTTTTAACACCATAATTCATCATTTTCTAACCAATTCTCCTAGAATAAAAATCAAATTCATCCTCACTCAACACATGGTAAATTCAGCCATTGATCGTTGTTGGAGAAAATGAATTCTTTTCTTGTTGTGTTGTTTCTAAATATGCTAAACTAACTAAAAACACTAACATATCTTAAAATCAAATCAATCCAACATCTTTCTCTCTCGTTGCCCATTTTGATCAGCCATGAATTCATCATGAAAACATGTAATTTAAGCATGAAAAATAAGGAGAAATGCTGAAGGAAAATAGATTTCAAGCTTAAGTTGAAAAATCCTACCTTTTCACTTGTTTTCCCTGATTTTCCACACTTTTCTCTTGAAATTCTTCTCCTAAGGTTTGTTCTTCCTTTCTTTCCCTCTCTTCCTTGCTTGGCCGAATATTTGGAGAATAATGGGCTGATTTATGCTGATTTTTAAGTTAAATAATAAAATATCCTAAGCTTGACACTTGTCATTTTCTTATTGGTCCATTTTTAAAACTTTAAAAATTTTAAACCTTTTATCTCCACCACATGATTAGTCAAAGGTTAAAATGAGGATAAGGGAAGACCATGTGCTGGACAAATGTGCCGGTGGTGGAAAATTACTATTTTGCCCCTAAAGTGGCAAAATTATCATTTTGCCCCTATGCTCCAAAAATACCGAAATTATAACTTTTTCACTTATCAACCTCAAATTATGTTCTAAATAGTCAATCTTGATCAATCTTAGTCAAAAATTTCATACAACACTCACATCTTAACCTCGGGTGGCAAAATGACCATTTTACCCCTAGGTTATGAAAATTTTAATTTGACTCCAAATTGATCCTCGAACTCTGAATCACCATTTTAAGTCATTCTGGGACTTTAAAATTGTCAATTTCACCTTAAATTCTCTATTTGATCTAGTTCGAAGCTTAATTCAACTTAGTTATACTATTAAGTACACTACCGGCTTTTAACGATTTTCGGGGCTTTCCTAGCATGCAAACATGCTATCCATCACATGCATGTCATGACAAGTATTTTATAACGTCAGGCTTTACAAATTCACTTGAAAGTGTTAGACTCAAATTATTTGGTATTCTTTTATTTCAATTTAGTGTTTAAAAGATTCTCATTTTGAAAACACTTAAAGTAAACATTTTACTCCTTATTTCTTATTAGAAATTCACTGAAATAAAATTTTCCTTTTTAAGACTTTCCATTTTAATTCTTTCCATAATTAAAACTCCTTTTAATCTTGGAAACCTCTTTATTTTAGGTAAACTTCCTAAAATATATCTAAGACAACATTTTAATTTCTAACATTTAGAACATTGATTAGTTTCCTAAATTGTATGTTGTTCAAGTTACCTAAATGGTGACTTAACAAATTTTGGAAACTTCTAATCAAACGAAAATTTTAAGGAAAGTTCAATGTTATCACATAACTTTATGAATTTCTTCTAAAGTAGGAAACTATTTCCTAGGAATTTCTCAAATTAAAATTTATCCTTAATTTTAGGAATTTCTTTTAAAGTAGGAAATAATTTCTTATTTTTTTATGAATCGCCCAAACATAAAATAGATGGTATTTAAGTGCTCTTAAAACTCCATAAATCATGAGTCAAACTTATGAAAAAGCTGCTGAAAATTTTCAGCAAGTGTGTTTAACAATTAAACACAAAATTCATGAAGAATTAAGTCACCAAAACCAATTATAGTTGTCCAAAATTTTCTGCATTGAATCTTTGTTGTTTTGGAAGTCGAAAACATGATTTTTATGAACCTTTTTCATACTAAATCAAGTTTAGTTGAAACATGCAGTAATTTAATTTAATAAAACTAATTTTTAACTATTTAAAATTGTTCATAACACTTACTCAATGTTAGTAAAAAAAAAATCGGCACATTAGTCTCCAAAACTTCTCAAAACTATTCAATTTTAACTTGGCTTTGCAAGCCTTTTAATCCAATTATTAATTCTTCAACTAAACATGATTTTAAACCTTTTAAAACATGCTTCAATGAATTAATTACAAGCTGCCCAGATTTGAATTAAATAGAAAAATAAATTTTAAAGAAAGCCTTTAAATTTGATATATACCAATCAACACACGAATCAATCCAATTGATTATCACCAAGAATCAAGCATGCAAATTACATGAAAAACATCCAACAAAGGCTCTGATACCACTGCTGGGATTCGACCTCATGCTCAAATAAGAAAATAATCAAGAAATTAAAAATATAACGCAGCAGAATAATAAACTAGCATTTAATCAAAGAAGCAACCGAATCCTATAGGATCAATGTTTGTATTTTTCATGTAACTTTCAAATTAATTATGAAAACTCATAAGCTTAAGAGTTACATACCTTACTCTATATATCGTAATCAAGAGCCAATTAAATCAAAATCTTTGCTTCTTCACCTTTAAGATTTGTTAAATCTTCAACCACCCAAGTGTTTGGCCTCTAACAATAATCCACACAGTGACCGAATAAGGTCTTCACAAAGGTAGGATTTTTTTTACTTGTGCTAGCAAGTTTTGTTTCTAAAACAAAAAAAAAAACCAAAAATTCTTGCCGAATCTTATTCTTGTTAGACAAAGAAAATTATTTTTCTTTTCTTATTTTATGAAATGACTGAAAAGTTGCTAGAGACTTAGAGTTTTAGTTTGCTATCATAACATATTTATATAGCCAAACTAAGTTGTAACCCTATATACAACAATTGTACTTTAATTTAATTAAGTGTCTGTGAACTTAATTAAATTCCCACTTTATTTTGGTCTTTTTCAAATAAGTCTAACTTAATTAATTATCCTTATTTAATCCCAATCATTTCACTTAATGTGTGTGACCCATTTAGGCTTATAACATGTTGACAATAAATATAAATCATAATCAAACATTAATTTGATAATTATGAGCGGCATCTAGCAATACATCATGATCACCTAAATGTTAGAGAGTCAATTAAAGAATTTGACGAATCCCTTTAGTGCTAAGCCTCTTAGTGCAATATGGTTTTTTCATCAAATATCCCAGATTTGTCATTAAGCATGGCTCAGTGTCTACTTATAACATTCCATATTATTTCTCATAATTCATGACTAACTTCATGAATTTAGGAAACTAACTTTCCTTAAATTCATCATGCTTTGGCCAAAGACTTTGTACAAGTTAATAAAGAATTGAAAACAAGTTAGACACATCCCTTTATATCACTTGAGGCAATGAATCCTCTCTTGACCACTCATTCACCTTCGCATGCTTCATAGCATACCCAAAAACACCCTATTTAGGCATCTAGTTGCCTCTAAAACGATAGATATGAAATCAAAGTATGTCATTTCTCATACAAGATGACCTGGTGTCTCAAGTCTAAGGACTAGTTGCATGACTATCATATGAAAACATATTCCATAGACACTTGAGTGAAATACCAAATGGTGTTCTCATAGCGGGTAATGTTTAGTGAACTTGTTCTTTAACAAGCACCTACATATTATCCTCAAGTATCCCATATACTTCAATTTATGAGATCGATTGCTTACTTCCTAAGTAAGGAGGCTTAATATGTACTAGTCTTTGAGCATTGTCAATGCCCTGTTTTGACAATACAATGACCAAGAACAATTTTAGGAACATGGCTTTAATGCATAGTGATCTTATAATTGTAACAACTTTACAATTCTCTTGCAAGGCCTTTATGTTCCATGGGCTTCATCTAATTAGTACTTAATAACTCCTTATTATTGCACTAACATGAAGGAAAACCTCTATCACATATAGTTATGCGATTAAGTATGCATTAAATGACAATATATATTTCTTGACCAATCTAATTGGCTCAATGGCATATACCAACATATACTTCCATTTATGAGATCAATTGCTTACTTCCAAAGGAAGGAACATAAAATGTACTAGTCTCTAAACATCATTGATGTCCAGTCCCAATGATACATTGACCAAGAACATTTTGAGATTATGCTTTGATGCATACGGATCTCATAACTGCAACCCATTATAGTTCACTTGCAAAGCATATTAAACTCATGGAATTCATTTAATTAGACTTATAGCTCATTATAATTAATGTCTTACTGATGAATAGAAACCTCTAATCATTCAAAATAAATGATATCATTGCATGATTGGAACCAAGACTTGACCAATCTCAATTGGTTATTGGGCTCATCCCAACAACATCAACATACCACATCATCATCGATTATGACATGTTAACATACCACATCATAATTTATTATGACATGTTAACATGCCATGTTAAGGCCATGTTAGGTCACATGATAGAGAATGACAAGTGGCATTTTTATTTTGCCAAGCAAGTGTTGAAGTAACATTACACTGATTTTTTATGTAATGTGATTTCCTCTTTTGGCTATAATGTAAGTGCAATGTAATGTGTTACATTAGAGTATTTTTTTCTCTCACCAAACATTGTAAAGTAGCTTTAGCACTCACATTG
Organism: Theobroma cacao; assembly: GCF_053813885.1. NCBI lineage: Eukaryota > Viridiplantae > Streptophyta > Magnoliopsida > Malvales > Malvaceae > Theobroma > Theobroma cacao. Next base: position 38,455,570 of record NC_142640.1, read on the forward strand.
TAGGGAATGTTAGTAACTTCCCTCATACCAAACACCCCTTAAATGTTAATTGACACTGCAGTCAACTATTGCCAGCCAAGATAATGTTTGACCTTTTTTTTCACCTTGAGCAAGCCTTTGCCTAAAGATGAGGAAAAAATAAAAATTCCAAATAATCTTACTTTGACAAAACTTGCAATAATCTTTTATCTTTTCAAGACTAAGATAGTATTTTCATGATTTGATTTTGTTTACAAGCCTATTGTTCTTTAAAAGCTAGAGATGTGCAAAACTAATACAAGGTCGAGTAAGAACCACACTTTTTACAGTACAATAGAACTTTTGGTTGGCAATGGAGATAAGGGCTTTTCTCTAGGGAGGTGAGTGTTTTGCTCCAGTAATTTTCATAACATTCTTGGTAAATTGTTTGGTCCGTAATTTGGCAGAATATTCAAACCCTTTAATGATCACCTAATAACTTTTATCAAGATAATCTCGATGACTTATATCAATGAGGTTAATATCTAGTCATCTTTATGATTGTAATTTGCCAATATAAATGAGTAAAGTATTATCTGAGAGAGTCCTATCCAAGCAGTATGACAATCATGGGTGTTATCTAAAAAATCCAATATTTATGACTCACACATGATGGGGAAGTCATACCATTAAGTATAGTTGAATTTAAGAGCTCTATACTAGGACTTGTCAAAGTCATATGATGTCTTGTATGCCCTAAACTTACTTGGTCATTTAGATTGACTATCTCAAATCCTTCAATAAGCATACTTCAATTTTTCTTACGGTACATGTTATATTTATAATTATGTCATAGCTATCAAAAGATGACATTAAGGGTTGACCTTGAAAATAGTGCATTGATGCAATATCAATCGTCGTCCTTTCACATTTATGCCACTTAGTTGGAAAACCTCGCTGTTCTAATAATGTCTCATATAACCTAATCATCCATTCTGCTCAAAAGTCACAAAAAGCATAGTGAAGGTTTTATTAACCTTTTTAGGACTCACACAATGAAAAAATAAGGATTCATTCTTCCACCTCCTATATTAGTCATAAAGCGTATGTAGTATAAAGTACATGTTACGGTAAATGGTCTCTTTCTAAAAGCATACATCAAACTTCAAAACACCTTAAAAATCTTATCTAATCACTCTGTAAAGCACCTAACTTGAACTCCTTATTTGCTTGCCATTCTAAGTATCAAATAGGTCTCATATTTTACTTACTCTATAGGTTATAGGGATTATGGCTTAGTCCATTATCAGTCTCATAGTTATTATTTATGGTATAGACCTCATTTTGACTCCAATCAATGCGTCATTTCAATCTCTTTACTATTTAAAACAACAAGTAGTTTGTGTTTCATCTTTGCTTGCCTTTACAAGCACCAAATTCGATTGCTCATGTGAGTGGGCTTATCTTAAGCCTATTTATACATTTTTTGCATCTTGTGTAGTAATTAATATATAGAGACAAATGCATTTGTCGTGGATTAACAAAAAACATAAATGTTATTAATATCTATTTTTTCCTCAAACATTCAATACAAGTAACTAAATAAAATAATCACCATCTATGAAGTCTTAAAAACCTAAGTCACATAAGCATATCTCAAAATAGGTTTAGTCAAAGGATCTACAACCATATGACTAGAGGAAATATAAGATCACTTCCTTTTGCACAATTAAATCTCTAATGAAGCTATTCAGCATATCAATCTGTTTAGCTTTGATAGCTTTAAAATTGATCCTTATTTTGAATTGACAAAATTAAATGATCAAAATTAGTTAGACAAGTTACTTAAAATATTTTTAAGTTGTGAAAATATCCTTAAAGGTTTAGAATCGTTTTGACTAAGTAATTGTGCATAAAGGAAATTCAAAAAGTACTTAGTTGTCAAAATTCAATTGTAGGGATTGACCTCCCATTGATGGTGTTAGTGTAGAAGTCTCAATGCACAATACATTAAGAGGGGGTGAATTGGTATTTTTAAAAATCTCATTGAAAATCTCAATATAAAGATCAAAATTTTTTCACCCAAAAATATTTTCTAACATCAAAAAAATTTGTTCAATAATAAATTATTAAGTAAAAAAATAATCAATCAAAGTAAAATATTTTTTTAAAAATAAATGCTAGCTATGAAAGGTAAAGGAAAAATATTTTCCTAAGAGGAAAACAACAAATCAATATAAATCTATTTTCCTAAGGCAAGAATAAACAATAAATAATAATGCAAAAATTAAAGACAGACACAAGATTTATAGTGGTTCGTCTTTTTCGATGCTTACATCCACTCCCTTGGTAACCAAGGAATTTCAATCCACTATATAGGATTTTTGCTTTTTAACAGGAAGCGATAACCTTTACATAATCCATAAAGGGATTCTTGCTTTTTCATGGGATCAAGCGATAACCCTTATAACAGCTTTTTCATGAGATCAAGTGATAACCCTTACACGATCCACAAATGGATTTTTGCTTTTTCACAAGATGAAGCGGTAACCCACACAATCCAAAAAAGGGATTCTTCTTTTGGAATGAGAAGCGATATCCTTTACAACATAGCTTTTTAAGGTTAAGCTAGAACCTTTACAATGGAGTACAAATTTCAACAAGAAAATGCCTCTTAAAGGCTGGGTGCTAAGACTTTAAGCTTGTTTGTAGTGAGATAAGAAATTTTAGCTTGAATGAAGCAAGGATTCAACATTGAAAGCTTTGTGGAAGACTAAAAAGATGCTAGAGAGTGAAAATAAGCTTTTAGATAGTCTCTCTAGCATTTGAAGCTTTGGCTTAGGTCTTTTGTTACTTTAAAATGGCTCAAATGTGTCTATTTATAACTAAGGCAGTGTTTGGAGCTATTAAACACAAGTTTGAATCAAATCTGATTATTTCTGAAGCTTAAAGGTCGACTATAATGCTCCTAGGGTCGACTATGTTCTTTAAATTTCTTAATTAGGGCTTCCACAGTTGAGTATAACCTTTTTGTAGTCAATCAACTTTCAAAGAATGCATTTTGCAAATCTGGCTTGCTATAGTTGACTATGCTTCCTCTATAGTCGACTATGGTTGTGTAATCTTGAATTTTGTTGCTTTTTAACTTGTCAGGGCAGACTATGTTTCCTCTATAATCAACTATGGCTGTGTAATCTTCAAGTTTTGCACTTTTTCAACCTTCAGATCAAGTTGAGCTTCTCTAGGATGAATTCTTGACTTGTGTCTTAAGGTTTCCTTAGCTTTTTGGTGCTTCTCTCAAGCTATTTCCTACTGGCCTTGTACCTATATTCAAATAACATTTCAAGGCATGTTTACTCTTACATCTTTAGTTGAATATGCATTGTTTGAAAGCTTATAAGGTGTTTGCTAATGATGCATGGTTTTCCAAACAAATATGTAACCTTAAGGGATTGAAAAATGTATTTGAGATAATTTCAAATGCTTGACATTAAGTTCAAGAAAACATGTTATTTTTGTTAAATCAATTCAGATGTAACTTAAGGCTAATAGATGGAAAGTCGATCCCTATGAAATAAAGAGCAAAAATCACCGACTGCAAGAAAAGGATCGACCTCTCAAGAGTAAAAGGTTTATCCCTAATAGTTAGAAAGAGAGGCTAAGTCTCTAGAAGAAAATGGATTGACCGTCAATCCAAGAAGGTCAATCCCTAGAACTCAAAAAAGAAAGGCTAAGTCTTTAAAAGAAAACGAATCGACCCCCAAGCCTAAAAGGTTGATCCCTAAAAGTCAGAAAAGAAAGATTGAGTCTTTGCAAGAAAAAAGATCGATCCCTCAAACCTAGAAAGTTGATTCTTGGGAAGACAGAAAGCAAAGTTCTCATGTAGACGTGTGAGGATAGACCCTTCCCATTTAAAAGGTTGATCCTTTCAAAACAGAAAGGAAATTGTGCTGAGATAAGGGTCGTTGGATCAACTTTCCCAGTTAAGAAGTTATTCCTTTTCAAACACAAAGGAAATAGTCTTGAGCTATGTGGTATTGGATCGACCCTCTGAGTTAAAAGATCAATTCCTTAATTGTATTTGAAGGACTATTCTTAGAAAAGAATCAACCCCTCAACTTAAAAGGTTGAACCCTAGGGTGCAGTACGCTTGCATTTAAAGCTCCTAACGACTATATCTTGCATTTAACGATGCCCAATGGCTCTAAACGCCTCCGGCACTATAGATTGAAACTTCCCTCTTCTTTTGATGTACGAGAAGTCATAAAAAAAACTAGAAAAAGAAGAGAGCAACAACTACAGCTCAAGATCATTTGTTTCTCTCTTTCTTACATTTAAGTATTCTCCTTGGCATTCATTGAGCTTTAATTTCTCTTATCTCCTTGTACAAATCTTGTAAAGTTTCTAAACCCATTTAACTTATAAGCCTTTAAAAGGTACTTTAGCTCACTACTCCTCATTTATTGTACTCATTTGAAGGTTTGTAAAGGTTATGCTTGAACCTTGAAAAGGCATTCTTCATAATGGATGTCAAATTCCTTAGTGAGCTAAGAGAAAGGACGTAAACAAAGAGGCTAAACCTCTATAAAAGTTCTTGTGTTCATGTTCTCCTCCTTTGTCAAAAATATTTGCACTAAAAATCTTTCACTCAAAAGTGTTTATTGCATTGAACAAGTTTTTGAAGAAAAAGATTCACAAAAGAAAATTTTATTTCATTGAATTTAGAAAGAATTTTTAAAAGAATTTAATCCATGCCCCTTCTTGGACTTTTACATATTAAGCTTGCACTAACAATTAGTATTATAGTTAAAACTCAATATTTGCAAGCCTAATAACCTTGAGTGATACTAGATTGAAGCTTAAACTAATAAGATGGAAGCTACCGCAACCATTCTTGGTGAATCACAATCAATGGTCAGACTTCCTCTATTTTTTGGTGAAAATTATCCTTACTAGAAAAAGAGAACGGAATGTCCATACATGCACATGACCTTGATGTGTAGAATATCATCTTAGAAGGTCCTCATATCCCTTATAAAGAAGTGGATGGAAGGATAGTGTTTAAGATTAAGAAGGAGTGGGATGAGAAAAACCAAAAATTGATACAACTCGATCCTAAAGCCATAAACACTCTTTATTGTGCTCTAAATGCAAATGAATTTAATAGAGTATCTATGTGTGAGAGTGCAATGGAAATGTGGGATGCTTTAGAAACCACCCATGAAGGAACCAATCAAGTTAAGAAGTGTAAAATAAGATTACCTACATTAGATTATGAGTTGTTTAGGATGAAATTATAGAGAATCAATAAATCAAATGTATGATTGGTTTACAAACATAGTTAGAGGATTGAAAGCATTAGGGAAATATTTCCCAAATGCTCAACTAGTGAAGAAACTACTTTATAATTTACCTAAGTCTTGGAGGCCAAAGGTGACGACTATTGAAGAAGCTACGAACTTGAACACCCTTAAGTTAGATGAACTTGTTGGTTCTTTGCTGACATATGAAGTGACATTAAAACATGAAAATAAGAAAGGTGGTGCAAGGAAGGAAGACACAAAGAAAATGAATATTGTATTAAAGTCCTCTCTTCAAGAAGAAGAAAAGAGTGAAAAAGAAGAAAGTGAAAAAAATGAAGATATTGCCATGTTAGTAAAGATGTTTAGCAAGTTCATGAAAAGAAACTATAAAGGAAGAAGACATCCAAGAAAGGATGTACCAAAAGGTGAGCATAACATAGAACACTTGATTTGCTATGAGTGCAGAAAATCAGGACACACCAAGTATGAGTGTCGAGATGGCAACAAAATCACCTAAGGAATGTCTTGAAAAAGGTTGTGGTGGCTACTTGGAGTGAAAGTGATGATTCTCAAAATGAAGAAAAAAGAGAAGTTGCTAACCTTTGTTTTATGGCCCTTGAAGAGCCAAAGGTATGATCTACATCTCTTGCTTCTAGTTCATACATATTAGATGAATGTTCATACTCATTTGATGAACTATAAGATGCCTATGATGATTTAGCTTTCGAATTTGAATACATGTTAATGAAATATAAAAACATTGTATCTAAGCTTAAAGTATAGAATGGAATTTTTGGCTAAGACAAAAATTGAACTAGAAAACAATGTCAAAAGTTTAAACAATGAAAGAAATGATTTTAAATGAAAAATGAAAACTTGCATGATTTTTTTTAAAAATCATATGAGTCAACAAAAGTTAAATGACATTCTAGAGACATAGAGGGCATTCTTTGACAAAGAAAAATTAAGCTTTGATGGGAAACAAAAGGAAACTCCTTTAAAAATTTCTTTGTTAAAGAGACTAAAAAATGTGGTTCATTCACTAGATGTATTTGTTATCATAAAGTAGGATATTCTAGTTATTTTTGTCCTTTAAGAATGGTAAGACAAAGAGGCAAGGTGATCAAGAGTGTATGGGTTCCAAAAGTAACCAAACCCACACACGGTAAGGTGTGCAAGATGGAATGGGTTCTAAAGTAAACCAAAACAGTGAGCACTATCATTAGTGGCAAGATAGTTTGGGTACCAAAGAACAAAATTTGAATTTCTCTTTTGGAGGAAAATGAGTATTGCTACAAGATCAATCCTCAAAACAAAGAAGTATGGCATCTTAATAATGGATGCTCAAGGCACATGACCAGAATTAAAGAAAAATTTGTTGATTTGAAACCTAAGAAAGGAAGAGATGTGACCTTTGCTAATAATTCAAAAGAAAAAAAAAAAGGCATTGGAAGTATTGGTAGCAATTCCTCCACTCAAATTGAAAATGTTTTCTTTTTTGTAAGAGGTCTTAAACTTAATTTGATAATCATTAGTCAGTTATATGATTGTTGTCAATTTAATACATGCAAATGCACGTGGCGTACAAGTAACATAAAGGTAAGTTGAGTATCATTTTCCATAAAGATTTGCACTTATTCTTACTAAGTATGAATTTTATAACAAAGTTTATCATATCCAAGCACTCAATTTTAAATGATTAATTAATCTTAAAGCAATTGCTAAAAATAAGTAAACAAAAGAATAAAATTTTACTAGAGAAAATATTAATTCGAAAGCCTAAAATTATGGTGTCTCTTAATATTTCATTTGAATTTAATCATTCTCCTTAACTTAGATTAATGGGCTACATGGCTAACCTAGAATCCATATTATGTATAAGTCTTTATTGAGATCGTGCACACTTACCTTTCAAAATTAACTCTATATGTTTATGTAAATTAATCAAAAAAGGTTCATTACGTTCGTGTTCTAGTTTGGTTGCCTAAGGTATTTAGGCATATGTCTATCCTAAATATGAAACTATCACCTAACTCCGAAGTGAATCGAACATACGCTATTCAAAACAATGGTTTATTCCAAACTCCCTCTAGCGAGTTACATTTAGAGATCCAATACATTTCAACTGGTGATTAAGCAATGAAAAGCAATAAGTATAGAAATGAATAAACCATGCAACACCCAATAATATTAAGCCAGAAAAATCATAATACCAAACTACATGTTGAAATAAACCATAATCCTAGAAAACAAATTTAGTTCGTCATCATTTTTTCAGCAAACAAAACCCTTTTAAAAGAAACGATCATTTCCACAGCAAAAGAACAAGAAAGAAATGAAAAACTAAAAGGAAGAACAAAGCCTTTCTTGATTCTTGATCTTTGAGTGCCTTTGATTTCTTCTCGTTTCTCTTACTAGAAAGCCTTTTTCCTTTCTCTTAAAACTGTCATTTGTTCACTCTCAATCCCCCCTCATTTAGCTACTGAAAATCACATATTTATAGCCTTCAAGAAAACCCTAAAAATTCAATTCCCGATTGGCTGAAATCACTTAATCCATGTCAAAGCATTGTGGCTTTGCTCCATGGGCGCCATAATGCTCCAGCCTTGTATATTCTTTTAGTGTTCTTTAACCGGTGCCACTGTGCTGTGCTCTTAGGGTTTTGTATGGGAGCACTGATGCTCCCTTGGGTGCTATGACCTTGACTTCTTCTTGGTTGCAGTGCTGCTCCTTATAGAACCTTAGTGTAGAAACTACTTCAGTAACTCATCTGGAAATGAGATTTTTTCCTACTTCGAAGCTGATCTGGGTAGAATGGTAAACATGAAAGTTGTAGGTCTGCCTTTTACCTTTCTTATGGTCCAAGAATCATGTTGATTGAATCGTTGTAGCTAGAATTATGTTCAAATTACCACAATATGTTTAGTGAAAATCTACACTTAGTCTCTATTGCATAATTCAACACCATTTAGCTTTTTGCACTTTTAACACTTGAACGCCTACCAAAACAAGGATTAAATCAATATTGGCTTAACTTGACAGTTTCAACATTAAGATGAACTGAAATTATTTAAATTTAACTACACCAACATATCTTAAACTAAATAACAAAATGCAAAAAAAAAAAAAACTAACTCAATCTAACTAAAATTCATAAGGGCTTAGCTAATTTAGCATTCAAAATGTGATTAAATAACTCTATATCATAAAGTTGTCAATGATAAAGGTCTTAGAGTCATATTTGAAGCTACATGTTGCCAAATAGTTGATATCAACACTAACAAAATAATTTTCATTGGAAAATGCCTAAGAAACATATATATTGTGCGTTTAGATGATCTATCCCCTTACAATGTATGTTTCATGGCAAAGAAAGATTAAGATAGTTGGATATGGCATAAAAGACTAGGGCATGCTAGTATGCATATTATTGTTAACTATTTCATCATGATCTAGTTGTTGGATTGCCTAAGATTACATTTGAAAATAATAAATTATGTGATGCATGTGTTAAGGGTAAACATAGAAGAAGTTCATTCAAATCATAGAAATGTATTTCAACCTTTAGACCTTAACAACTTTTTCATATAAAATAATGAGTTTTAAAGGAAAATCCAGTGGTTTTGTTATTGTTGATGATTACAATAGGTATACATCGATTTTCTTACTTGTTTTAAAACACGAAGCTTTAAAAATCTTCACTACTTTTTTCAAACAAGTTCAAAATTAAAAAGGTTTTTCAATTAGTAGTATTAAGAGTGACCATGGAAAAGAATTTGAAAATCTCAGTTTTTAACACTTATGTGCTAAAAATGGTTTTAGTCACAATTTCTCAACTCCTAGAACCCTTCAACAAAAAGGTGTGATTGAAAGGAAAAATAGGACTTTGGAAGAAATGGTTAGAACCATGGTTTGTGAAAATAATTTGCCAAGACACCTATAGGCTGAAGCTATTAATACCTTTTGTTACATAATTAATAGAGCAATGGTTAGGTCTATTCCAAAGAGAACACCATATAAACTCTACAAAGGTAGAAAACCTAATATAAGCTATTTTTGCCCATTTGGCTGCAAATGCTTTGTGTTGAACAATGCAAAAGATAACCTTGGCAAATTTGATGCAAAAACTAATGACGAAATTTTTCTAAGATATTCTCTTTCATCCAAAGCTTATAAGGTGTTTAATAAATGAACACTAGTTGTTGAATACATGTTATATTTGATGAATCTAATCCTCTTTCAAGAAAAGAAAGTTTTGAAGATGATGTTGGCATCCTTTGAGAAGAGCTTGAAGAACTTGATCTTAAGAAAGATGAAAAAGAACTTTCTTATGAGGAAGAGTAGCAAGTTAAGCAAATAAATAATGAAAAAGAACTTAATCGCTCTAGAAGAAAAGGTTTGTAGATGAAGGTAAAATCATTGGCGATCTTACTCAAGGGGTAAGACTTAAAGCCAAAACTAGAAATATTTGTGATTGTGTTTGGCTAAGAAAGTGTAGGGATTGACTTTTTATTCTTAAAAGGTAAAACCCACATGAAACAGAAGCCTATTATAAGTACCCTAGCTCCAAGGGATCAACCATTGGTGATTAAAAGTCAATCTTCAGAAAACAAAGGCCAAATAGCTTTTTGATTAAAAGGTTGACCCCCACAAAACAAAATTGTTTTTAAACCTCTCGGGTTCTCAATCATCGACCCTTTTCAATTAAAAGGTCGATCTTAGCGGTACAGAATTGTGTTTTAAACAAGTTGGAAGCACAAGGATCGACCCCTAGTTTAAAAAGGTCAATCATTAACTAGACAGAAGTGATTCATTGCTTTGCGTTAGCTTTTAAAAGAGGATTAGTCACTTAACAATTCTATCTTTTCATCAAAAATAGCTTTTGGGTTTTCTAGAGACATAAACCTTCATCAAAAACCCTATCTTTCATTCATTATTTAAAGGTTATGTTTTTCCCATTTTAAATCATTCCAAAGTTCAAAACCTTTGTTTTTTCAAAAATGATTGACCTTCAACATTAAAAGCTCAATCCCTTTCCTCCAACCTCAATTGTTCTCTCCCCTAGGTCAATCTTTAGTTTTCAAACTTCCAAACACTCCTCAAATGGCTCTTAAATGCTTAAAAATGGTTGCAAATGAAGCCATGGTGGATCTTCTTCAAGGGTGCACTTATCAATCCATTTCAAGTCAACTTTGCACGCTCTGAAGAAGCTACTCGTTACAAGACATTCATTGCTAGCAAACGTGTTCACCATGGGAAGGTATTAGACTTTGACTTCCTTTAGTGAGTTAATTTCACTTACATAAAGAACTTGAAATTTTTTAGGTGTTATGACTATCTTAGACTCCATAGACCAGTGTATGAAAACTTAGTTATAGTGTTTTACTTAAATGCTACTAGACATTATCAAGGTTTAGATGATGAGGAAATTGTAGTGCATGATGATTCCTAGATTACATATGTGAGTGGCAAAGAGTTCACTATCATAGCTGGTTTAACCAAAAGAACCTTAGGATTCTAATATGTTAGGGATGCCCTTACTTACATCTATGACGAAAACATTTCCAAAGGAGATCTTGAACAAGAAATGTTTTTGAACTCAATGACAAATTTGAACGTAACCAGTAGTTTTATAAGGTTATCCTTACATGATCATCTCCTCCATCTTATAGTAAGCCACACTTTTTGTTCCTTTGGTAGCAAACAATCTATGGTGTCACTTAAGGATCTCTAGTTTATGCACCATATCATAGTACAAACTCCAATTGACCAAGCTCAATTTATCTTTAACGAAATGGTGAAAATAGTCAAAGGCTATAGGAAGCTATTAGTATATGGTCAGGTCATTTGCATTCTTCTTAAGCATCTTGCCATTGACACATCATATGAATGAGCTTTAAAACCTCTATTTTTTCAAAAATGACCAACCTTCTGTTCGGATAAACCTTGCAGCTAATTTGGATTGGTTAAGGCTTGATTCCAATCATGTAACAATATCATTCATGTTGAATGATTAAAGGTTTTCCTTCATCAATAAGACATTAATTATAACAAGTTACAAGTCTATTGGATGAAGTCCATGAGATTAATATGCCTTGCAAGGTAACTGTAATGGGTCACAGTTATGAGATCCTTATGCATCAAAGCGTAATCTCTAAATGTTCCTGGTTAATGCATCATTGAGATTAGAGATCAATGATACCTAGAGACTGGTACATTCTAGGTTCCTTACTTGAGAAGTAAGCAACAGATCTCATAGGTTAAAGGATAAAGATGCTTGGAACTAGAATGTAGGTGCTTGCCAAGGAGAGCAAGTTCACTGAACATGACCCGCCCTGAGAACTGCATTTGGTATTTCACTCAAGTGTCTATACAATAATTTTCATGTGTTAGTTGTGTAAATACTCCATCGACTTGAAACACTAGGTTGTCTTATGTGTGGAGTCTTATACTTTGATTTCATCCCTACGGGTGCCTAACCAAAGATGCCAAAACAAGATACTTTTGGGTATAGCATTAAGCATGTGAAGGCAAATGAGTGGTCAAGATAGGAATCATCACCCCAAGTGGTCAAGCTTATTGAAGTCCTTGGCCAAGGCGACTTGAAGATTATGAAAGGAGTTTCATAAGTCTTTATAAAGCTGGTGATCAAACTTTAAGAACGAATATGGAGATCAATAAGAGTAAACACTACATCATGCTGTTATCATCTCTGAGATATATGATGAAGGAATAAATTACACTGAAAGGTTGTGTCAAATCATCTTGACTCTTCTAACATTTAGGTCGTCATGATGGATTGTTAGATTCCAATCTTGGTCTATGAACTCTAGGTAGCTAACTTGATTAATGATAAATTTAAAGTAATTTAAATTTATCTAATTCTAAGTTTAACTTAAGAATTATATGTTGAGTTCATTGCCAACATGTTAAAAGCCTAATAGGTCAGACACCTAAAATGAATATTGAAAGTAAAATGGGAGAGGTGATTAAGTTGAACTTAATCAAATTAGAAGTTATGAGCTTCTCAAGCATTTGATTAAAATTGTAATTAAGTTGTGCCTAATTAATTAAATTGTTTAATTAAATCATTGGGCCTAATTAATTAAATTAAACAATTAAGTTACTCGGCCTAATTGATTAAATTTGTTTAATTACGTCATTGCGCCTAATTGATTAACATTGTTTAATTAAATTGTTGGGCTTAATTAATTAAATTGTTTAATTAAGTTATTAGGCGTAATTGATTAAATTAAACAATTAAGTTAACTAGGCTTCTTAAGGATTTAATTAAATTGTTTAATCAAATTATTGGATTAATGGGCAATTACAAAATAGCTTTGTAATTAGGGTTTAAAATTAATCCAAGGTATAAATACCTTGCTATAGTCTCCAAACAAAATGAGAGAGAACGGCACATTAGAAATTCCTTTTGTCTTGTCGTTCCTTGTGTGAAGAAAAATAGTTTTTCATTTACTTGATTTCTTATATGTGTTCAACCCACTTGATTTCTTATGTGTGTTCAACCCCAAAATTTTTGTGTGGATTATGAGTTATGAAACTCTTCTTTGCTAGCACATTATCAAGGCATAGCACTCCTAATCCTTAAAGAAGGACTTTCTAATTCATTGGTATGGATCACCATTAGTGGCTGCACAAAGATTCCTTGGACAGCTTTGGTTTACAACAACCAGCTGAGGTGGTTAAGCTTTTTGAAGGTTGATTTAGTGGTTTAACAAAAGATTCATCAACCTTTGTTATTTAGGTAAACTTGATATGATCATATATATTTTATTTTTAATTTAATTTTTTACTCAATTTGGTATGGAAGAGATCTTAGGAGGGTGAGGCATAATCTAATTTTTAAATTTATTTCTGCTGTGTTTTATTTGTATTTGATGCATGATCAGTCCTGACCCAACACCTTTAACATCAGGAGCTCAATCCCTCTATTCTAACCTCTATTCTTCTTTCCCCTAGGTCGATCCTTGGTTTTCAAACTTCCAAACATTCCTCAAATGGCTTCTAAATGTTTCAAAATGGCTGCAAAACGAAGCCACGGTGGATCTTCTTCAAGGGTGCATTTCTCGATCCATTTCAAGTCAACTTCGCACGCTCGGAAGAAGCACTCGCTACAAGACATTCTTTGCTAGCAGAGGTGTTCACCGTTATCTTATATAATCTTATCTAGATAGAATGATCATTATGGGTTCTATCTCAAAAGTGTAAAACACAGTGGTTTCCTTAAATAATCAAATCTCCAACATTTGCTATTGTTGCTAAAAGAGCAGCCATGAAATGCCAAAAATCATGTTTCAAAATATGTCACAGTTCTTTTTTTTTTTTTTTTTTGAGTAACAAATTTGAGATGCGAAATCGTGTTCATTTTTATATAATATACATCAGGACATTGTGATTTATACATTTCATTGCTGTTTGGCCGATAATAGGACTATAATGTTCTATGTATCAAGTGCATGTCGAGAAGATTGACCAGAAACTGCCAGATAAATCTAAATGTAGAGCTAAACTCTTTGAATATTCTGTTTTTTTCTTTGACAGATGCATGATTATATTGAAGAGAAAAAGAAAAGCCATGTGACTAGTCAATATGAAGAAAGTTAGAAGAGAGTAGACATATTAAAGAGGAATTTCTTTAATCCAAAGTTGGGACGATGATCTTAATTATAACCCTTGGAGACTCGGTAATAATGTTAATTCATAGCCATATATATATTTTTTTACGTCAGAGCCATATTAATTCCACTATAGAGTTATATCATTATTTACTATGATGACATTTCATTAATGATGAGATAATGTTGAGATAGTCTTTTTCAAGCTAGATTGATATGGATCAAGCAATGAATGGCTAATAACGGTCATCACCCCAACCCAAGGATTGACAGGCACCAGAAATGAAGCAACTTTTTTCCACTTTGAAAACCATTAAGTCTTGGAGTCTCAATTGCCAAGTACTTAGCCTAGTGGTAAAGTGGACCACTCTTCATATAAATATCAGGCAGCACGACAATTATGTTGCATTTAGATTTAGACATCGGATATGTAATCTTGACATTGTACCTGTCTGTTGTCTGCACATACTTTATAAATATTGTCGTTTTGTACATTCAACAGTTGAGTGGAGGAAAGATTCAATTTTGCTTTTAGTTTTTGACCCCAAATTCTTGCCAGCTAACGTCCTCAAATCCGCAGCACCACCACCATGTTTTTCCCCGAGGGAAGGGACAGATGTAGCTTGGTAAAGCCAAAGGAATCGTAGAAATCATTTTCTGTCACTTAGACTAACCCACTTCTATTATTGACCACTCGTACCATTGTGAAAATGAAATTTCAGGAAACAAAGAACAAACCGTCGCTGTTGTGATTGCTGTTTGTGTTTGTCTGATCCTTTCATCACTTGCGTGTTCAAAGGAACAGTAGGTAAGTTGGTGCATAATTTCTTTGAGCGTTCAGATTTTCTAATTGTTTGACCACGTGTGAATTCTACAGTAAAGCTAACTTTAGTGTAAGGTTAATTAAAATAATTTTTTTAAAAAAATAAAAATCTGTTTAATAGGTTAACAGGTAAACAATATAAATAATTTTTAAACTTATTCATTTTTTATTAACAATATAGATAATTCTTAAATTAATTTAATTTATTTTAAACATCATATAATTTTTATTTTTATTCTTTTTCTTACTGTAAAATATAAAAATATTATTATTTTTGTACTACATTATATCTAACTAATTTAATTCAATTAAAATTATTATTATGACTTGTTATGTTAAATCTCACACTTTTATGTCAATATCTTAAAAATTCTTTCTCCACCTTTATAATATTTTACGTTAATTCTTACCACTTTACATCAAGGTATTTCAACAACTAAATTTTATCATAATTCTTTTTATTTACGCATAAATTAATTTTTGTAAGCTATAAATCACTCTAAACTTGAGAATAAAAATTTAATTGTATAATTTTTTCAAAAATTATATTATTTTACACAATTGACTTATTATATTAAATGTCACATATTTACATCAATATTTTGACAATCCTTTCTCCACCTTTATAGGATTTTATGTTAATTCTTACCACTTTACGTTAACGCTTTTTAAATATTAATTTGCATCGTAATTCTTTTTACCCTTACTACTATTTACGCATAAATTAAAATTTGTAAGCCGTAGAACACTTTAAACTCGAGAATAACAATTTCAATGTTTAATTTCTCCAAAAATGATGTTTATTAGACATAATTGACTTGTTACATTAAATATCACACATTTACGTCAATATTTTACAAATGCGTGTTCCACCTTTATAATGTTTTATGTTAATTATTACCACTTTACGTTAACGCATTTTAAATATTAATTTTCATCGTAATTCTCTTTACCCTTACTACTATTTACGCATAGATTAAAATTTGCAAGCCATAAAATACTTTAAACTTAAGAATAACAATTTAAATGTTTAATTTCTCTAAAATTATATTTATTAGACATAATTGACTTGTTACCTTAAATCTAGCACGTTTACATCAATAATTTGAAAATGCTTGTTCCACTCTAATGTTCTATATTAATTCTTATTACTTTATGTCAATGCTTTTTAAATACTAATTTTCACCGTAATTCTTTTTATCCTTACTATAATTCATGCATAGATTAAAATTTATAAGCCATAAAATACTTTAAACTTAAAAATAACAATTTAAATATTTTATTTCTTCAAAAATTATGTTTATTAGATATAATTTGTCAAGCCCAGCTCTATTATATACTTGTCATGTCATTCATCTATTTGATAGCATGTCTGCATACTTGGATGCCTCGGAGAATCGTTAAAAGTCAGTATTGTATTTAGTGGTACAATTAAGTTGATTAAAACCTCAAACTAGTTTGAATAGAGATTTTAGGATGTATTTGAGAGTTATTGAACCTTAGAATGTTTTAATATGGTGATTCGGAGTTTGAGGATTAATTTTGAGTCAAATTAAGAATTTTCATAACATATGGGTAAAATTGGAATGTTGGACGAAATTTTTGATCAAGTTTGACTAATTGGAGCATGATTTGAATTTTAGAAGTGAAAAATTTTAATTCCGACATTTTTTAGAACATAAGGGCAAAACAATCATTTTACGTGTCCACAGGGACGTAATTAGAATTTTTAGAATTTTACACCACCATAACACTTGTCAAGCCCATGAATTTCACCTATTATCATTTTATACTTTGGATAATTAAGAAATTACATGTGGTGGTGAGCAAATACTTAATTGTTAAGTTATTAACCATGGATTAATTACATGGTGACACGTGGCAAATTTTAATCATTTTATAATTCCCTTTAAAAACCAGCATACACTACTCCCAAATCACTCTCTCTTGGCCGGCCAAAGTAAAGAACAAAGAGCAAAGAATAAGTGTCACGACCCGGTACTCCCCTCGAGCCCGTGATAACCGTCGCGGTGTCCCGATAGACACTCATTGCTCGGAATGTCAACCCGAAATCCCGCAAGGCTTTACTATAAGTTTCTCTGTTCTCTTGTGAGCAACCATTGTCAAATATCGTGTTCTAAAAGATTTTAAGCTATTTCCAACTTTGAACAAATAAAATATTAATTTTTCATCTCACAGGGGTATTTTGGTCATTTTTCTCAAAAATTTCGAAACTGGCTAAAACGTAATATACAAGTACAAAACACATAATTCATATTCAAAATGAATTTAAAAGTCTAAAATCTTTATTAAAAATGAAATTATGGTTATTTGAATATAATAAGAAAATAAAAGAAATATTAAGTAAAATATTCTATTTTCTTATAAAACAATATTTATAGAGTTATACGTGAATAATTTTTATAGCGTAAAAGCTAAATAAATTTATACATACTTAAATACAGTAAGCCAAA
This sequence comes from Theobroma cacao, assembly GCF_053813885.1. Classification (NCBI taxonomy): domain Eukaryota; kingdom Viridiplantae; phylum Streptophyta; class Magnoliopsida; order Malvales; family Malvaceae; genus Theobroma; species Theobroma cacao. Next base: position 38,472,764 of record NC_142640.1, read on the forward strand.
ATATTTAATTTAATTTACAATAACAAGAGGGCCTCTGAATAAACAAAAGTAAAGAGGACTGTGAACCTACGGTTTGAAAAATACAGATCCAATGGTAGTCCTCGATGAGATCAGCTATCTACAGCCTATACTGAACCTGAAATGGGTGGAAAGGAGGGTGGTGAGATTATAAAATCCCAATGAGTAAACAAACATCATCATAAATGTCTAGAGTTGAGTACATGGAGACAATAAAATAAATCATCGTAAACTGGGTCATAGCATAAGAATACATTTTATTTAAAATATGTAAAGAGGCTTATGAATCTCATAAAAACTAGGCTTGTGCCATAAATCCATTCTTGGGGACATCTTGGCCTAGGCATCCTACCGAGACCGCCAAGGCTATTAAAATTCACATTTCACATAAACCATGTTTTTGTTTTGAAAACATAGCCATTCTTTGGCGTTGGCTGAGTTCCCCCTCACATGGTGGTTTGGCGTGAAGTGAACCCTAAGCTTTACCCTAGGAGATACCCTACGCGCCTATCCGTTCAAGGTAAGAATATAATGGGGTTTACTGTGCCCCTCTAAAAGGCTGGTCCACAGAAACCCCCTACTGCAGTGATTAATTAATATATATAATCCATCATATAATAAAACTCAATAACATGATATGGCAATTTTATAATTCACAGTCTTTCAAGGTAACCAAACAATTCGCATTTCAATAAAATTGTCAACTAGCCAATCATGCCCGATTTATCATAAGCCAATCAATTTAAACAATCAAATTGCCACAATTAACAGTCTCCGTGTACTCTATTTTTCAAAATCACTATTAATTTCAAAACAATTTATAATTTAATTTCATTGAAACACATTTATTCATAAAACATGAAAATTTACCTTTTTAAATTCTTTTTTCCATAGAATTCATGAAATCATTTAAAAATCACCCTAGATAAGTAAAATGACAGTAAGTTTACTCATAATGTCTAGAATGCAAACTTTCGACGTTCTCTGTCTACTAGTCCTCGGATGCAATTTCTTTGCCTTTACCGGAGGACTCACCACCTTGACACAGTACAAAATCGAGAAATTCACTACATTCGTACTAAATTGAAATTAAACTAATTTAGACTATTAATGCATAATATGGAATGCAAAAATGCACTGGTAACTATCTAAACTCGATATTGGCCTAATTCGTCTTATCACCCAATTAAATTACTAACACGTCTAATTTAATCCCAAATTAATTTTTTTCAGTTTCTATACCTCAATTGCACCCAAATTGACTTAATGTCCCTCAGTGTGGTGCAAATTATCAGTCTCGATAGCAAATTACGAAAATACCCCTAATGGGTAAAAATTTGTATTTTTGCTCCGAAAATTCCCATTATTTTTCTAGGCTCATAATTCATCATTTCTTAACAAATTCTCCTAGAATAAAAATCAAACTCATCCTCACTCATACATGGTAAATTCGGCCATTAATGGCTGTGGGAGAAAATAAATTGTTTTCTTGTTGTTTTGTTTCTAAATATGCTAAACTAACTAAAAACACTAACATAACTTAAAATCAAATTAATCTAACAACTTTCTCTCTCCTAACCCATTTTGATCAGCCAACAATTCATCATAAAAACATGTAATTTAAGCATGGAAAATAAGGAGAAATGCTTAAGGAAAATAGATTTCACGCTTAAGTTGAAAAATCATACCTTTTTCACTTGCTTTCCTTGATTTTCCACACTTTTTCTCTTGAAATTCCTCACCTAGGGTTTGTTCTTCCTCTCTCTCTCTCTCTCTCTTCCTTGCTTGGCCGAATATTTGGAGAGTAATGGGCTGATTTATGTTGATTTTTTAGTTAAATAATAAAATATCCTAAGCTTGACACATGGCATTTTCTTATTGGTCTCTTTTTAAAATTTTTAAAATTTAAACATTTTATCTCCACCACATGATTAGTCAAGGGTCAAGTATGAAGATAAAGGAAGACCATGTGCTGGAAAAAATGTCTTGATGGTGGAAAATTACAATTTTGCCCCTGGGGTGGCAAAATTACCATTTTACCTTTTTACTCTAAATTATACCGAAATTAAAATTTTTAACTTCTAAACCTCAAATCATACTCTAATAAGTCAAATTATACTCCAATAAGTCAAATTGGGTCAAAAAAATCTTTTCTAAAATTTCCATTTTGTCCCCAAGTGGCAAATGACCATTTTGCCCCTAGATAGTAAAAATTTCGATTCGACTCCAAATTGATCCTCAAACTCCGAATTACCATTTTGAGTCATCCTTCGACTGTGACACTCTTAATTTCACCTTAAAATTCCTATTTGATCTAGTTCGAGGATTAAATCAACTTTGTTGTACCTCTAGGTACAATACCGACTTTTATAAATTTTTCGGAACTCTCCTAGCATGCAATCATGCTATCATCACAGGTATGTCATGAATAGTATTTTATAAGGTCGGGCTTTACAATAAAAACAAACCCTATAGAAGAAAATCCAAGAGAAATTTGTTGAATTTCAAGGAACAAAACAATTAAAGGTAAGATTTTTCAATTTTAGCTTAAGACCTACCTTTCCCATGTTCTCTTTTTCATTTTTCATAGTTGAAACTCAAGATTTCATGAAGGAAAGTATGCTGGCCGAACCTAGGGGGAGAGGTTTTGATCACGGGTTTTGTTAGATTTCATACTACATATGCGTTTTTAGTTGTTTTGTGATACTCAGTGTGAAAAACAAGCATAAAAACCACATGTTCTTCATCAAACCCTCCTTGGCCGAATTTACTAAAGGACATATTGATGATGAATCTTGTTATATCTCATGTTATTTAACTCATATTTAATGAATTGTGGTGCCGGATATTGAAAACGGTTATGGAAACGTATGGTTCCTTTAGTAAACGATTTGAACAACAATGAGAAAATCAAGTTCATTGAGGTACTTTGGGTGTAATTGGAGTATTGGAAGTGTAATGAATATATTTGGAGTTGAATCGGATGTTTTGGTTGATTTAACAGTGTATAGTTCGAGTTAGGTCGAATACAAATTCAGTCCGATCATAACTGAACCCACGTAGAACACCATCTTTAAGTGATTATTCAGACAATTCTCATTCAATTTCATGCATTCATATAAAGCCTGAAATAATTTTATAATAGCTTGGCACAAATATATTGAATTACGTGTCATGTATTATGTATAGGTGGTGAGCCCTCTGATAAGGGTAAAGATATTGTATCCGAGGACCAAGAATAGGAGTACTCCAAAGTCCCACTATTGTGAGTAATAGACTTTCATCTTAACTATCTAAAGTTGTTTCTACTCATTTTTATGTTTTAAAGAATAATGAGTTTAAATGGTAAATTATTATGTTTTAAAATTGAATTATTGGTTAAATAAAATGAGTTTTATAACTTGTTTTGAAATTGAATACTGGTTTTGGAAATTGAGTAGGTGGAGACTATATACTCGTGTTTTGATATATGGTTTGAATTGGTGGCTTATGACAATGTGATGGCATGAATGGCTGGATTTGTGTTTTGTGTGGAATATATAAACTGTTTTGTTTTGCTGTGACACAGGCTGGGTAATATTATATTAGCCATGTCATGTTGTCGAAATGTTTATTGATTTGGTGGGTTATTTGATTAGCTTACTGTAGTGGGCAGGTTTCTATGGACTAACTTATTAGAAGGGCACGGTAAACCCCGTTATATTTTACCTGAGTATGAGAGGCGCAGAGGGTATCTCTTAAGGTATATTTAGAGTTCACTTCACGTCGAACCACCACATGAGGGTGAAACTCAGTCAACGCCAAGGAACGACTACATTTTTAAACGTAAAAACATGTTTTATGTGTATATATCGTTTTAACAGCCTTGGCGGACTCGGTTGGATGCTTGGGCCAAGGTGTCCCCGAGTATGAGTTTTGGCACAAGCCAAGTTTTTAAGAGAATCATAAGCCTTGATGATTATTTTGATGAAATGTAATTGCTTTATATGAATTGAAATGAGTTTTGGAATGTTATGAATTATATTATGATTGGACGATTTAATTATCTCCATTTACTCGGCTTTAGATGTTATAGATGAACTTTTGCTTACTCACTGGGTTTATAAAAACTCACCCCTTCTTTTCACCCATTTCAGGCTAAGGATAGTCTGTAGACAGCCGATTTTGTCGAGGATTGCTTTTGGATCTGCATCCTTAGAAATCGAAGGTCTACAGTCTTGCATATTTTCAGTTATATCGGGACTCACATGTCATTGTAGAGTATTTTGTATACCTGGCTGTGTGTGCCACTGTATGTATGAATTTATTTTGCTTTTACGCTACAAAAATTATTTACGCAGAGTTCTATAAATATTGTTTTTTAAGAAAATAGAATATTTTATTTAATATTTTTATTTAGTTTGATTAGCCATAATTTCATTTTAAATGGATGATTTAGATTACTAAAATTATTTTTAGATAAGAAATGTATATTTTTCGATCGTATGCTGTATTTTTACCAAGTTTCAAAATTTTTAAGTAAAAATGACCAAAATACCCTTATGTGGTAGAAATTATTTTTTTGTTTGTTTTGATTTAAAAATAGTTTGTATTCCCTTAAAACATGATATTTAGTAACTATTGCTCACAGGGGAGATGTAAAACTGATGCGAGAGCCTTGTGAGGTTTCGGTTGACATTTCGGGTAATGAATGTCTATTAAGACATCGCGGCAGATGTTACGGGCTCGAAGGGAGTACCGGGTCGTAATGTAATTCACTTGTTGCGTTAAATCTAACATATTTACGCCAATATTTTGAAAATGCTTATTTCACTTTTATAAGGTTTTACGTTAATTCTTATCGCTTTATGTTATTGATTTCTCACACAAGTGCATGTATCATTAACAAGTAATATAGTAAAAAGTAGAATTCGTTCTCACAAAAAATTGAATTAATTCCTAATTGCTAACTACTAAAATTATCACACCCTAATCTTATCCAAACAATTAAAAATTAAATTAAAAAGAAAAATTAATTTTAACAAACTAAAAACTAAAACTAATCTAAACTAACCAACAAAAATATTTTATTAAATCTGATTGACTTTTAGACCTAAGATTATGATGTTACTTAATACTTCATCTGATTATTGTCTCTTTCTCTTAACTTAGTTTAGAGGATTAAGTGGCTAACCTAGAATCCTAAATTATTTATAAGTCTCTGTCGAGTTTTTCATAAAAATATCTTTCTCAATTAACTCACTATATGTCTATGCAAATTAAATTGAAGAAAGATTCATTAAGCTCATGCTCTAATGCTAGCTACATATTGCTGGGATTTGACCTCATGCCCAAACATGAAAATAATCAAGAAATTAAAAATATAACGCAGTGAAATAATAAACTAGCATTTAATTAGAGAAATGGTCAAATTCTACTAGATCAAGTTTGTGTTTTTCATGTAATTTTCAAATTAATTATGAACATTCATAGATTTAAAAGTTACATACCTTGCTCAAGATATCGTAATCAAGAGCCCATTATATAAAAAATGCTTGTGATGAAGCAAGAAATCCTGAAAAAAGAATAAGATGATCTAAAATCCTGCAACCAAAATCTTTGCTTCTTCACCTTTAGGATTTGTCAAATCTTCAGCCATCCAAGTGTTTGGCCTCGAATAGTAATCAACACAATGATTGAATAAGACCTTATCAAATGTAGGATTTTACTTGTGCTAGCAAGTTTTTTTCTAAAACAAAAAGACAAAAAATTCTTGCTAAATCTTATTTTTGTCAGACAAAGAAAACTATTTTTCTTTTCTTATTCTATGAAACAGCTAAAAAGCGGCTAGAGGCTTGGAGTTTTAGTTTGCTAACATAACATATTTATATAGTCAAACTAAGTTGTAACCCTATGTACAACAGTTGTATTTTAATTCAATTAAGTCCTTGTGAACTTAATTGATTTTTCACTTATTTTGGTCTATTCCAACTAAGTCCAACTTAATTGATTATCTTTATTTAATCTCAATCATGTCACTTAATGTGTGTGACCCATTATGCTTCTAACATGTTGGTAATAAATACAAATCTTAATCAAATATCAATTTGATAATTGATTTATATTTATAGATCATAAGCGGCATCTAGCAATACATCATGACCACCAAAATATTTGAGAGTTAATTAAAGAATGACAAAGCCTGAAATGCCCCATACTTTGATATGGTGACAAATAAAGCTTATCGGATGTGAATTGAGGCATAATAAGGACTTTTGGGAACCAACGAGACAAGATAAAATTTTTAGAATAAAATAATATTTTATTAATAAAATAATATTAAAATATTAATATTTAGTCGGATGTCGAAATCAGTCATGAAAAAGGATCATATGATTTATCCAAGTGGAAGAGAAGATGTCAAGACTGACTCTATAAAATACTTGTCATGACATGCATGTGATTGACTGAATGTTTACATACTAGGAGAACCCCGAAAAATCGACAAAAGTCGGTATTATACCTAGAGGTACAATAAAGTTGATTTAAGCCTTGAATTAGATCAAATAGAGATTTTATGGTGAAATTGAAAATTTAAAGTCCCAAAATGACTTAGAATGGTGATTCGGAGTTTGAGGATCAATTTGGAGTCAAACCAAAATTTTCACTATCTAAGGGCAAAATGGTCATTTGCCACCTGAGGATAAAATGAAAATTTTGGAAAAGATTTTTTGGCCCCATTTGACTTATTGAAGTTTGATTTGAGATTTAGAAGTGAAAATTTTTAATTTTTGGTATAATTTGGAGTATAAGGGTAAAATGGTAATTTTGCCACCTTAGGGGCAAAACAGTAATTTTCCACCACTAGGACATTTGTCCAGCACATGGTCTTCCCTTATTCTCTTTTTCACCTTTGACTAATCATGTGGTGGAGATAAAAGGTTTAAAATTTTTAAAGTTTTAAAAATGGACCAATGGAAACATGCCATGTGTCAAGCTTAGGATATTTTATTATTTAACTTAAAAATCAGCATAAATCAGCCCATTATCTCTCCAAATATTCGGCCAAGCAAGGAAGAGAGGGAAAGAAAGGAAAAACAAACCCTAGGTAAAGAATTTCAAGAGAAAAAATGTGGAAAATCAAGGAAAACAAGTGAAAAAGGTAGGATTTTTCAACTTAAGCTTGAAATATATTTTCCTTAAAAATTTCTCCTTATTTTCCGTGCTTAAATTACATGTTTTCATGATGAATTCATGGCTGGTCAAAATGGGTAAGGAGAGAGAAAGATGTTGGATTGATTTGATTTTAAGATATGTTAGTGTTTTTAGTTAGTTTAGCATATTTAGAAGCAAAACAACAAGAAAAGAATCCATTTTCCCCATGAATCTTCATTGGCCGAATCTTCCTTGATGTGTGTGGGTGATGGATTGTTATTATTTCAAGAGAAATGGCTTAGAAGATGATAAATAATGGTGAGAAAATTAAGTAGAAAAAATCACGGTGCTAGTGCACTGTAATGGCCAAATTTTTCCATGAAGAAATGGGAGAGTTTTGACGCTGAAAATGGTGTTATTTGAATAATGTTTGGTGAATTGAGGTACTAGAAATGAAATGGAGCAATTTGGAGCCAAATCGGACACAATTGTCATTTAATCGAGTAATAGGCCGAATTAGGTCAGCACCGCATTTAAGCGGTAGTTGGATAAGTTGCATATCATATCATGCATATACACCGAGCCTGAATTGATTTTATAATGGTCAAGTATTAATGTGGTGAATTATGTATTGTACATTGTGGATAGGTGGTAAGCAAATTACACTAGTAAAAGTACAGAGATTGTGCTTGAAGACTGGGATTAGGAGTACATCGACTCCTAAATTGTGAGTGGACAATTTATCGTCTTAAATATCTAGAGTAATTATACTTGTTTGATGCTTTTATTGAATGGTGAGTTTAAATTATAAAATATTATGTTTTCCAATTAAATTTTTTTTTTTATAAAAATGATATTTATACTGGTTTCGAAATGAAATATTGTTTTGGGAAAATTGAATATATGGAGATTGTGTTGAATTTATGATTTTATATGTTATTGAAATTGTGGCTTATGACACTGTGGTAGCATGATGGCTAAAGTTTTGGGGTTGGCATGAAATATATGAATAGTTTTGGATTGGTCTCGGTAGACTAGATTAAATTTTATTCGCCATATTATGCTACTGAAAATTTTATGGGTCTGGTGGTATATTAAACGGTCACTGCAGTGGTGGGAGTTTCCATGGACTGTCTATGAGAGGGGCACGGTAACCCAATTATATATTTACCTCCTAGGAGAGATGTTGGATGAAGTATCTCCTGAGGTAAGATTTGAGTGCACCTCACGTTCGAGCGACCACGTGAGAGTGAGACTTAGCCAACGCTAAGGAACGGCTGTGTGTCAGATGCGAAAACATGTTTATGGGTATGAGATATTTAACAACCTTGGCGGTCTCAATGGGATACCTTGACGAAGGTACCCGTGAGAATGATTTGGCAGGGGCCAAGTTTAAGAAACTCATAAGCCGGGGAAATTTTGATGAAAAGAAATTGTTTGGTATAGATTGAAACGAATTTTGCATTATGACTATTATTGAGATATAACGTTTTTATATTGTCTCCATCTACTCGGCTTTAGATGCTTTGATGGTAATTATTTACTCATTGGGATTATGTAATCTCACCCCTCTTCCTATCCATTTTTTTCAGGCTCAGGACAGTTTGTTGATAGTTTATTAAGATGAGAATTAATCTCGAAGTTGCATCCTAAAAAGTAAGGGTTCGTAGGCCTACACTTTCTTGGTTAGTTGAGGACCCACATGTCACTGTAAAAGTAATTTTATACTTTAGCTATCTGATTTAAAGTATGTATGAACATATTTAGCTTTTACACCATGTTTTTGGCGATTTCTGTATTTTTGAAGAAAAATGACGAAAATGCCCTTGTGAGCCAGAAAATAATATGATATTATTTTGATTTGGAAACGACTTATGATTTCTTGAAATGCGAGATTTAATAATTGTCGCTCACCAGGGAGATGGGGAAGGTGATGCTAAGCCTTACGGGGTTCCGATCGGCATTCCGGGTAATAAGTGCTTATCGGGACGTCGTGGCGGTTGTCATGGGCTTGATGGAAGTTTCGGGTCGTGACAAAGCCCTTCAGTGATAAGCCTCTCATTGCAATACATTTCTTTCATCAAATATCCGGGATATATCATAAAGCATGGCTTAGTGTCTACTTATAACATTCCATATTAGTTCTCATGATTCATGACTAACCTTATGAATTTAGGAAACTAACTTTCCTCAAATTCATCATGCTTTGGCCAAAGATTTTATACAAGTTAATCAAGAATTGAGAACAAGTGAGAAACATCCCCTCATATCACTTGGGGTGATGAATCCTCTTTTGACCGTTCATTCACCTTTGCATGCTTCATGGCATACCCAAAAACACTCTGTCTAAGCATCTGGTCTCTTCCAGACCCGTGGGGTTAAAATGAAAGTATGTCATTCCCATACAAGATGACCTAGTGTCTTAAGTCCAAGGACTGATTGCATAGCTATCACATGAGAACATAATCCATAAACACTTGAGTGAAATACCACATGGAATTCTCATAGCAAATCATGTTCAGTGAACTTGTTCTTTAACAAGCACCTACATGCTATCCTTAAGTATCCCATATACTTCAACCTATGAGATCGATTGCTTATTTTCCAAGTCAAAAGGCTTAACATATACCAATCTTTGAGCATTATCAATGCCCTGTCTTGACAATACAATGACCAAGAGCAATTTTAGGAACATGGCTTTGATGCATAGTGATCTCATAATTGTAACAACTTTACAATTCTCTTGCAAGGTTTTTATGTTCCATGGGCTTCATCAAATTAGTACTTAATAACTCCTTACTATTGCACTAACATGAAGGAAAACCTCTATCACATATAGTTATGCAATTAAGTATGCATCATGTCACGACCCGGTACTCCCTTCGAGCCCGTGACAACCGCCGCGGTGTCCCGGTAGACACTTATTGCCCGGAATGTCAACCCGAAACCCCGCAAGGCTTTACTATCAGTTTCTCTTTTCCCTTGTGAGCAACCATTATCAAATATCGTGTTCTAAAATATTTTAAGCTGTTTCCAACTTTAAACAAATAAAATATTAATTTTTCATCTCACAAGGGTATTTTGGTCATTTTTCTCAAAAATTTTAAAACTGGCTAAAACGTAATATACAAGTACAAAACACACAACTCATATTCAAAATGAGTTTAAAAGTCTAAAATCTTCATTTAAAACGAAATTATGGTTATTTGAATATAATAAGAAAATAAAAGAAATATTAAGTAAAATATTCTATTTTCTTATAAAACAATATTTATAGAGTTATACGTGAATAATTTTTATAACGTAAAAGTTAAATAAATTTATACATACTTAAATACAGTAAGCCAAAATATTTAATTTAATTTACAATAACAAGAGTGCCCCCGAATAAACAAAAGTAAAGAGGACTGTGAACCTACGGTTTGGAAAATGCAGATCCCACTGTAGTTCTCGATGAGATCAGCTATCTACAGTCTATACTGAACCTGAAATGGGTGGAAAGGAGGGTGGTGAGATTATAAAATCCCAATGAGTAAACAAACATCATCATAAACATCTAGAGTTGAGTACATGGAGACAATAAAGTAAATCATCATAAACTGGGTTATAGCATTAGAACACATTTTGTTCAAAACACGTAAAGAGGCTTATGAATCTCATAAAAATCTAGGCTTGTGCCATAAATCCATACTCGGGGACACCTTGGCCGACGCATCCTACCGAGATCGCCAAGGCTATTAAAATTCACATTTCACATAAATCATGTTTTTGTTTTGAAAACATAGCCGTTCCTTGACGTTGGCTGAGTTCCCCCTCACGTGGTGGTTTAGCGTGAAGTGAACCCTAAACTTTACCCCAGGAGATACCCTACGCGCCTCTCCGTTCGAGGTAAGAATATAATGGGGTTTACCGTGCCCCTCTAAAAGGCTAGTCCATAGAAACCCCCTACTGCAGTGATTAATTAATATATAATCCACCATATAATAAAACTCAATAACATGATATGGCAATTTTGTAATTCGTAGTTTTTCAAGGTAACCAAACAATTCGCATTTCAATACAATTGCCAACTAGGCAATCATGCTCGATTTATCATAAGCCAGTTAATTTAAACAATCAAATTGCCACAATTAACAGTCTCCGTGTACTCTATTTTTCAAAATCACTATTAATTTCAAAACAATTTATAATTTAATTTCATTGAAACTCATTTATTCATAAAACATGAAAATTTATCTTTTTAAATTCCTTTTTCCATAGAATTCATGAAAGCATTTAAAAACCACCCTAGATAATTAAAATGACAGTAAGTTTACTCACAATGTCTAGAATGCAGACTTTCGAAGCACTCTGTCTATTGGTCCTCGGATGCAATTTCCTTGCCTTTATCGGAGGACTCACCACCTTGACACAATACAAAATCGAGAGTTTCACCAAGTTGGTACTAAATCAAAATTAAACTAATTTAGATTACCAATGCATGATATGGAATGCAAAAATGCACTGGTAACTATTTAAACCCGGTATTGGCCTAATTCGTCTTATCACCCGATTAAATTCCTAACGGGTCCGTTTAAACTCCAATTTAATTCTTTTCAGTTTCTATACCTCAATTGCACCCAAATTAACTTAATGTCCCTCAGTGTGGTGCAAATTATCAGTCCTAACAATAAATTACGAAAATACCCCTAGTGGGTAAAAATTAATATTTTTGCTCCGAAAATTCTCATTATTTTTCTAGGCTCATAATTCATCATTCCTTAACCAATTCTCCTAGAATAAAATCAAACTCATCCTCACTCACTACATGGTAAATTCAGCCATTAATGGTTGGGGGAGAAAATAAATTCTTTTCTTGTTGTTTTGTTTCTAAATATGCTAAACTAACTAAAAACACTAACATAAATTAAAATCAAATAAATCCAACAACTTTCTCTCTCCTAACCCTTTTTTTTTCAGAATTGAATTCATCATGAAAACATGTAATTTAATCATGAAAAATAAAGAGAAATGCTTGGGAATAAGAAAACTCAAGCTTAATAGAAAAAACTCACCTTTTTCACTTAATTTCCTTGAAAATTCACACTTTTTTTTTTATTTTCTCTCTCTAGGGTTTTGTTTTTGTTTTCTCTCTCTTCTTGCTGGTTTGGCCGGCCATGGGGTGGAAGATGGGCTGATTTTGTGCCTTTTAAAAAGGAAAATAATAAATTAATAAAGGCATGACACATGGCATCATGTCATTGGCCCGTTTTTAAAATTTTAAAAATTTAAACATTTTATCTCCACCACATGTTTAGTCAAGGGTCAAAGATGAAGACAAGGAAGACCATGTGCTGGAAAAAATATCCTGGTGGTGGAAAATTACAATTTTGCCCCTGAGGTGACAAAATTACCATTTTACCCCTATACTCCAAATTATACCGAAATTAAAATTTTTCACTTCTAAACCTCAAATCATACTTCAATAAGTCAAATTATACTCTAATAAGTCAAATGGGGTCAAAAAAATCTTTTCTAAAATTCCCATTTTGTCCCCAGGTGGCAAATGACCATTTTGCCCCTAGTTAGTGAAAATTCCGATTTGACTCCAAATTGATCCTCAAACTCCAAATTACCATTTTAAGTCATCCATGAACTGTGAAACTCTTAATCTCACCTTAAAATTCCTATTTGATCTAGTTCGAGGATTAAATAAACTTTGTTGTACCTCTAGGTACAATACCGACTTTTGTAAATTTTTCGGGACTCTCCTAGCATGCAATCATGCTATCATCACATGTATGTCATGAATAGTATTTTATAAGGTCGGGCTTTACAGCACTACCTCCCTTAAAATAAAATTTTGACCTCAAAATTTCACTTACCTGATTCGAATAAAAGATGTGGATATTGGTTTCTCATCTGGCTCTCGACTTCCCACGTCATCTCCTCCATTCGAGCATTCTTCCACAATACTTTCACCATTGGAATGCTCTTGTTCCTTAGCACTCGATCCTTTCGATCTAGAATACGTATAGGCTGCACCTCGAACTTCAAATCCTCATGCAACTCAATGGGAGGTGTCTCTAAAATGTGAGAGGGATCGGGAACATACTTTTTCAACATCGAGACATGGAAGGCATTATGAATTCGATCTAACTCTGGGGGTAATTCAAGTCTGTAAGCCACTGGCCCAATCCTTTCAATGATATGAAAAGGTCCAATGTATCTTGGATTGAGCTTTCCCCTCTTCGCGAATCGAATCACACCTTTCATCATCCAATAAATACCACAAATTATCACAATAGTATAATCAAATAAGATTTAATACTTGAAAATTTCAAATTATTACCTTTCCAAGGAGAAACCTTAAGAAAAACTTTGTCGTCAACTTCAAACTCCAAATCTTTCCTTCGTTTATCCGAATAATTCTTCTGCCTATCTTGAGCTGTCTTTAATCGCTCTCGGATAACTTTGACCTTATCGTTTGTCAAATCAATCAATTCCACATTCACCAATTTCCTCTCACCTACTTCATCCCAACAGAGCGGAGTTCGACATTTCCTTCCATACAAAGCCTCGTATGGTGCCATCCCAATACTAGACTGAAAACTGTTATTATAAGCAAACTCCACCAATGGCAAGTGTCTGTCCCAACTCCCGATAAAGTCAATGACACAAGCCCGTAACATATCCTCCAAGGTCTGAATAGTTCTCTCAGATTGACCATCTGTCTGTGGATGAAAGGCAGTACTAAATCTCAATTTAGTTCCAAGAGCTTCTTGAAATTTCGACCAAAATCGAGAAGTAAATCGAAGGTCTCGATCTGACACAATAGAAACTGGGACTCCGTGTAATCTCACAATCTCATCTATATAAAGTCTTGCCAGCCTCTCAATAGAATACGTGCTATGGATAGCCAAGAAATGGGCGGACTTAGTCAATCTATCCACAATCACCCAAATAGCATCCTTCCCACTTTGTGTCCGCGGCAAACCCAATACAAAGTCCATAGTCACATGCTCCCACTTCCATTCAGGAATCGATAAAGGTTGAAGAGTACCTGACGGTTTTTGATGCTCTGCCTTGATCTGTTGGCATGTGAGACATTTCGCTACAAACTCTGCTATGTCTCGTTCCATACCCGGCCACCAATAACTTTCTTTAATAGTCCGATACATCTTGGTGCTTCCGGGATGTAAAGCGTAGGCGGAATAATGAGCTTCCTCCAAAATAGCTCGTCTCAACTGATCATCCTTAGGGACACAAATTCGGTCTCTAAGCATCAAAGTACCATCATCGCTGAGTCTAAACTCACTAGCTTTTCCATCTTGCAGCTTTTGAACTTCCTGTTTCAACCAATCATCAGATTTCTGCAATTCTCTGATCTGATTCAACAATGAAGGTCTCACGACGAAACTAGCAAGTAGGGTTCCATCCTCACCATTATTCAACTGGATCCCTAGAGATTTCATCTCAAGTAACATCGAAAAATAAGAACTCCGAAGTGTTGCTAACGACGATGAGGATTTACGACTTAAAGCATCCGCTACAACATTTGCTTTTCTCGGATGATAATCAATCACTAAGTCATAATCCTTAATCAACTCCAACCATTGTCTCTGTCTCAAGTTAAGCTCTTTCTGGGTGAGCAAATACTTCAAACTTTTATGATCATAAAAAATCCGACAACGCTCACCATATAAATAATGTCTCCAAATCTTCAATGCGAATACTACTGCTGCTAACTCCAAGTCATGAGTAGGGTAATTCGTCTCGTGCTTCTTCAACTGTCGGGAAGCATAAGCTATTACTTTCTCATCCTGCATCAACACACACCCTAATCCCAACTTAGATGCATCGCTGTATACCACAAATTCTTTTCCACTAACAGGAAGTGTTAAAACGAGAGTGGAGGTTAACCGGTTCTTTAGCTCCTGAAATCGATTCTCACAAACATCATCCCACTCATACTTAACTTCTTTACGAGTCAAACGAGTCAGAGGAGCTGCTATCAAAGAAAATCCCTGAACAAATCTTCGGTAATAACCGGCTAAGCCAAGGAAACTACGAATCTCAGTTACCATTCTCGGTTGCTCCCATTGCAAGATTGCCTCAATCTTCTTGGGATCGACATAAGTTCCAGCTCCGGACACCACATGTCCCAAGAAAACCACTTCCTTCAACCAGAATTCACATTTAGAGAACTTGGCATAGAGTTGTCTCTCGCGCAAAGTTTGCAACACAATGCGCAAATGGGCAGCATGTTCATCATCATTCTTCGAATAAACCAGGATGTCATCGATGAATACTATCACAAACTTATCCAAGTATGGATGGAACACCCTGTTCATAAGATCCATAAAAACTGCCGGGGCATTAGTCAAACCAAACGGCATCACCAGAAACTCATAATGCCCATAACGCGTCCTGAAGGCAGTCTTAGGTACATCCTGCTCCTTAATCCTCAACTGATAGTACCCAGATCTCAAATCAATCTTAGAGAATACCATAGCACCTCGTAATTGATCAAAAAGATCATCTATCCGGGGTAAAGGGTATTTATTCTTGATGGTCACTCGATTCAGCTGACGGTAATCAATACACAATCGAAGAGTGCCATCTTTCTTCTTTACAAATAGGACTGGTGCTCCCCAAGGAGAAATGCTAGGGCGAATGAAACCTTTATCCACCAAATCTTGCAACTGGGCTTTCAGTTCCTTCAACTCTGCTGGAGCCATTCTATATGGAGGAATAGAAATAGGTGCGGTACCCGGAAGTAAATCAATAGGGAACTCAAGCTCTCGATTAGGAGGTATTCCCGGTAAATCATCAGGAAATACATCAGGAAACTCACTTACTATTGGGACATCCTCTAACTTAGGTTCCCCCTTTGAAGTATCGATCACGTATGCCAAATAAGTCGGATACCCTTTTTGCACTAATTTTGAAGCTTTGATGGCCGAGATTACACAAGATGGTAATACTCGACGTTCTCCTACAAACACAATCTCTGCTCCCTCCGAATTCCGAAGAACAACTTCTTTTCGGAAACAATCCAAGTTCGCCCGATGTGTAGTTAACCAGTCCATACCTAATATTAAATCAAAATCCAAGATCTCTAGAGGAATTAAGTCACCCCTAAATTCTTCCTCACCTACCCTTACCCCACAGTCTCTATAACAAGTATTTCTAATCAACTGTTCTCCTAGAGGGGTATGCACTACAATTTCTTCCTCTAATGGTGACAGGTTTCTATCAGTAATTGATGCAAATGTCGTACTCACATAAGATCTATCTGAGCCAGAATCTATCAAAACATAAGCATCTTTATCAAATAAAGACATAGTACCTGTCACTGCTCCAGGTCGGACTCGTGCCTCATCTTCTGTCACAGCAAAAACTCTTGTCGCGGTACAAGTCTGTGGTCTCGAAGGCGAATGTGACGGGGTATTACTCTCCACACCAGACCGTATGGCTACTCCCTGTCTCGGTGGTAACCCAGAAGAATCTCTCCTCTGTATATCTGTGCCAGCTGTTGGAGATGATGCAGCTACAGTGGCTCGTCCTAACTGTGGGCAATTACTCCTAATGTGACCCGTCTGTCCACATTGGAAACATCTTGTTGGCCCTCTACATAGCCCACTATGATAATTCCTACAATTTCTGCATCTGTCAGAACCTCCGAGACTCTTCCCAGAACCAGTCATAGCAGATCTGCTAAACCTCGAAGGTCTCTGTTGTGATGGTGGAAATGGAGGTCGAGGAGATGTCACGGAAACAGAAGTAGTGCTCCCTGAAGTCGCTGAGTCCTTGCCTCTTTTTACTGGCTGACTAGAAGACATACCAGGATTCCTCCTTTTTGCAAACTCAGTCCGAATCCTTCTATTCTCAGTCGCGAGCTTCTCAGCCCGTAAAGCCATTTGTACCACCTCCTTATGTGGCTCCCTACCAATCACTGTCATTCACTCTCTAATCTCATTACGGAGCCCTTCCTCGAAATAGCTGGCCTGATCCTGCTCAGATTTCACCAGATCCGGCACATATAACATCAACTCGTTAAAACGAGTCTCGTACTCCTCTACAGTTAGATTTCCCTGTTTCAAACTCAGAAATTCTCTCTTCTTTTCTTTTTGATGGAGATAAGTGAAATACTGACCATCGAATTCCTTGAGAAAATCGGACCATGTCTGAGGAGTAGCGGAACGGGACTTCACCGAATTCCACCAAGTACGAGCTCTCTTTTCTAATAATCTCGTAGCCACCATCAGCTTCATGTCATCATCTAATCCCATATCAGAAAGAGTCTCGGACACCTGATTAATCCAGTCCTTTGCCACAGTGGCATCCAACTCACCAGTGAAAGATACAGAACCCAATTGCCTAGCCTCCTTCAGCTTCTTGGAAATGGATACATCCTGTATTGGTGGTGGAACTAAAGGAGTAGCTGGAGGCACTACAGGTGGAACTTGACCAGTCTGAGCTTGACCAGCTATTGTTGCAAAGAAAGCTGCCAATGCTTGTGCTGCCTCAGTAGGCATGGCGGGAATACCAGTAGGTGGCTGAGGAGATGGAGGATGTGGAGGACTATCGGCCTGCTCAGCAGCAGGTGTTGCCCGAATGGTAGATGCAGCTAATTCCTCCTCTGCTGTATCTGGCTGATGACGTTGGGAACGACCTCTTCCCCTCCCAACCGATCTAGTGAGAGGTGGGCGTCCCCGTCGAGGAGGCATTATAATCTATAAAAAAAATACGAGCAAGTTTAGGTAACCTTAGGCTCTATATGCAAATGCATGCATTCTATTCAACCTAACCTAACTTAACTTAATCCGGGGCCACACTGATATTGTAAATATTTAAAACAACTTTAAAACTAAAAACTTTGATCTTGAAAACCAAAAGCTCTGATACCAATCGAATTGTCACGACCCGGTACTCCTCTCGAGCCCGTGACAACCGTCGCGTTGTCCCGGTAGACACTTATTGCCCGAAATGTCAACCCGAAACCCCGCAAGGCTTTACTATCAGTTTCTCTTTTCCCTTGTGAGCAACCATTGTCAAATATCGTGTTCTAAAATATTTTAAGCTGTTTCCAACTTTAAACAAATAAAATATTAATTTTTCATCTCACAAGGGTATTTTGGTCATTTTTCTCAAAAATTTTAAAACTGGCTAAAACGTAATATACAAGTACAAAACACACAACTCATATTCAAAATGAGTTTAAAAGTCTAAAATCTTCATTTAAAACGAAATTATGGTTATTTGAATATAATAAGAAAATAAAAGAAATATTAAGTAAAATATTCTATTTTCTTATAAAACAATATTTATAGAGTTATACGTGAATAATTTTTATAACGTAAAAGTTAAATAAATTTATACATACTTAAATACAGTAAGCCAAAATATTTAATTTAATTTACAATAACAAGAGTGCCCCCGAATAAACAAAAGTAAAGAGGACTGTGAACCTACGGTTTGGAAAATGCAGATCCCACTGTAGTTCTCGATGAGATCAGCTATCTACAGTCTATACTGAACCTGAAATGGGTGGAAAGGAGGGTGGTGAGATTATAAAATCCCAATGAGTAAACAAACATCATCATAAACATCTAGAGTTGAGTACATGGAGACAATAAAGTAAATCATCATAAACTGGGTTATAGCATTAGAACACATTTTGTTCAAAACACGTAAAGAGGCTTATGAATCTCATAAAAATCTAGGCTTGTGCCATAAATCCATACTCGGGGACACCTTGGCCGACGCATCCTACCGAGACCGCCAAGGCTATTAAAATTCACATTTCACATAAATCATGTTTTTGTTTTGAAAACATAGCCGTTCCTTGACGTTGGCTGAGTTCCCCCTCACGTGGTGGTTTAGCGTGAAGTGAACCCTAAACTTTACCCCAGGAGATACCCTACGCGCCTCTCCGTTCGAGGTAAGAATATAATGGGGTTTACCGTGCCCCTCTAAAAGGCTGGTCCACAGAAACCCCCTACTGCAGTGATTAATTAATATATAATCCACCATATAATAAAACTCAATAACATGATATGGCAATTTTGTAATTCGTAGTTTTTCAAGGTAACCAAACAATTCGCATTTCAATACAATTGCCAACTAGGCAATCATGCTCGATTTATCATAAGCCAGTTAATTTAAACAATCAAATTGCCACAATTAACAGTCTCCGTGTACTCTATTTTTCAAAATCACTATTAATTTCAAAACAATTTATAATTTAATTTCATTGAAACTCATTTATTCATAAAACATGAAAATTTATCTTTTTAAATTCCTTTTTCCATAGAATTCATGAAAGCATTTAAAAACCACCCTAGATAATTAAAATGACAGTAAGTTTACTCACAATGTCTAGAATGCAGACTTTCGAAGCACTCTGTCTATTGGTCCTCGGATGCAATTTCCTTGCCTTTATCGGAGGACTCACCACCTTGACACAATACAAAATCGAGAGTTTCACCAAGTTGGTACTAAATCAAAATTAAACTAATTTAGATTACCAATGCATGATATGGAATGCAAAAATGCACTGGTAACTATTTAAACCCGGTATTGGCCTAATTCGTCTTATCACCCGATTAAATTCCTAACGGGTCCGTTTAAACTCCAATTTAATTCTTTTCAGTTTCTATACCTCAATTGCACCCAAATTAACTTAATGTCCCTCAGTGTGGTGCAAATTATCAGTCCCAACAATAAATTACGAAAATACCCCTAGTGGGTAAAAATTAATATTTTTGCTCCGAAAATTCTCATTATTTTTCTAGGCTCATAATTCATCATTCCTTAACCAATTCTCCTAGAATAAAATCAAACTCATCCTCACTCACTACATGGTAAATTCAGCCATTAATGGTTGGGGGAGAAAATAAATTCTTTTCTTGCTGTTTTGTTTCTAAATATGCTAAACTAACTAAAAACACTAACATAAATTAAAATCAAATAAATCCAACAACTTTCTCTCTCCTAACCCATTTTTTTTCAGAATTGAATTCATCATGAAAACATGTAATTTAATCATGGAAAATAAAGAGAAATGCTTGGGAATAAGAAAACTCAAGCTTAATAGAAAAAACTCACCTTTTTCACTTAATTTCCTTGAAAATTCACACTTTTTCTTTGATTATCTCTCTCTAGGGTTTTGTTTTTGTTTTCTCTCTCTTCTTGCTGGTTTGGCCGGCCATGGGGTGGAAGATGGGCTGATTTTGTGCCTTTTAAAAAGGAAAATAATAAATTAATAAAGGCATGACACATGGCATCATGTCATTGGCCCGTTTTTAAAATTTTAAAAATTTAAACATTTTATCTCCACCACATGTTTAGTCAAGGGTCAAAGATGAAGACAAGGAAGACCATGTGCTGGAAAAAATATCCTGGTGGTGGAAAATTACAATTTTGCCCCTGAGGTGACAAAATTACCATTTTACCCCTATACTCCAAATTATACCGAAATTAAAATTTTTCACTTCTAAACCTCAAATCATACTTCAATAAGTCAAATTATACTCTAATAAGTCAAATGGGGTCAAAAAAATCTTTTCTAAAATTCCCATTTTGTCCCCAGGTGGCAAATGACCATTTTGCCCCTAGTTAGTGAAAATTCCGATTTGACTCCAAATTGATCCTCAAACTCCAAATTACCATTTTAAGTCATCCATGAACTGTGAAACTCTTAATCTCACCTTAAAATTCCTATTTGATCTAGTTCGAGGATTAAATAAACTTTGTTGTACCTCTAGGTACAATACCGATTTTTGTAAATTTTTCGGGACTCTCCTAGCATGCAATCATGCTATCATCACATGTATGTCATGAATAGTATTTTATAAGGTCGGGCTTTACACATCAAATGACAATCTATATTCCTTGACCAATCCAATTAGCTCAAGGGCATATACCAACAATTTCCCACTTGCACTTGAGTTAATTGCTAATGTATCCAATATCAAACTCTTTCCCTTAGCGATTGTATCTCTACTAGGACAACTCAATGATAATTCTATTTTATAGAATTATTTTATTTCAATTTTATTATTAAATATTAGCTAAGTCCTCAATTTTCAATTATAATTTAATTATTTTTAGTTGTTTTTATGATTAGGTTACTTTTTAGTGAGTTATTTTAATTTTATGTTATTTCTTTTAATTTGTTTATTATCTATTAGTTTTTATATTTTTTGTAGGATTAAAGGTGATTTGGGCTTAACTTTGAAAAGTAAAGTGTTGAAAGACCTAGAATCTGCTTGCATATATTTTAGTATTTTGGCGATATCTAGAGCTACAGAACTTCAAATGATGCGATTCTTAAACCATTGGAAAGATAAGAGATAGAGCTACAACTTTTATGCGGATTACTTTGCCCAGTTCTGCTTTTAAGATAGATAAAATCACGTCGGAAAATGGATGGATGTACTGTGCTGGGAATGAAAATTTGTAAAGACTGATAATTGATTTTTGGGCCTTTCATTACACTTTTAAGCCCAATTAAACCCTAGGTCAGCTGAAGGAACTTTAGGTTAAGTTTATTAGTATAAATAGGATATGTTTAACAACATTAGGGTGGAGAACTTTTGAGAGATTCAAGAAGTTACAAGTTGGGGCTGAAACTTGGAGATCAAGGCGGAAAATATTGTTTTGTTTTATTCCTTAGCTTTTATCGTTCTTGATACTTTCAATGGTTGAATTTTATACAATGTTATTTTATTTTGCGATTATGAGTAGTTAAATTTCTTTTTCTAGGATTGCAATTGAACTCACATGTAGTCTAAGTTTTCAATCTCTGTCTTACTTATTTTCAATGGGATTTGAATTGTTTATTCCAATTTGTTCTTAATGCTTTTAATTGCTTGTCCACCAATTAAATTGATTTAGGAACCTAAACAAACTTGGGAAAGGGAGTTTAGAGTAGACTAAAATTGGGATAGCATATGATCATATTAATTGATTTGCGTATAGGATAGGGATATACCTATAGGCCATATGTAGCCAGATTAGAGCCTGAACTTAATGAGTTTATTTTAATTTCAATTCACATAGGGATATAGTGTTTTGATTAAAATAGATATTTTTATAGGACGAGTCGGGAGATCCTTATAAATAATTGAGGACTCTAGGTTAGCAATTCAATCCATTGAAATAAGTTAAGGAAGAGAGGTAAGATTTAGATGAAGTGTGAGGGATATTGTAATCCTAGGCCTGTTTGATTTTATATTTTCTAAAGTTATTATTATTTTGATTTTTCTTGTTGGTTTTAATTTTAGTTTTAATTAATTATTTAATTTTGATTATTTAGAGAAGATTAAATTGTTCTAATTTTAGTACTTAGTAAAGTTTTAGATCAATTCCCTACGGGATCGATACCCTGCTTGCTAATATACTATATATTCGATACGTATACTTGCGTAGTAGGATTTTAACTGACACTCAAATTGCAATATTGGAGAATATGTTAATCTATATGTTTGACAATTTTCATTGTCATAATCGAAATACTAATTTAGATAACAACAAGACCTTGATTCCATTATTATGGCTCTTGTTTTTACTTTAACAACTTAGAATCATTTATTGGTTCATTAAACCAATGATCTAAAGATCTATTCTTTTGTAGCCTAAACAAAAGGTTTGTCTCTGATTATAAGATATAATCATGCAATTATCTCTTGTTTTGGAGCCATTCTAATACAACAGCTCAATCATGACTCTATATCACTTTTAACACTTAAGATTCTCTCTATGTTAAACTCCTTTAACATGTCATCTTAAATTCTTTTGTTGAGTCCCCTTTTAGGCTCTAACTCTTTAGTCCCATTTTGTTTTTCTTAGACTGGTAAATGTATCTTATACACTTTTAATGAGTAACTTACCTTACTTCTATTAACCTTATGTTGCACACAAAATATGTTTATTTTATTCAATGTATTCAACTATTTTGAATTTATTATATAGAATAAAGATTATTATCCAATCATTCATGTTGGATTATTTAGTAGGCTCATCTTACATGAGTAGTGCATCAATATGCATCCTACTAATTATTTGTGTTTAATGGATGAATTATGCATTTTTATGCATCCCGGTAAATCAATCTTTGTGCTTAGATCTTATCTAATAGATTTTATAATTTCATAACCCTTGACCTTTAAAGTGTCATTAGCTCCCACTATTTCTATCATGTTACGAAGTAAACTTATTTACTTTCCTTTGGGGTGTTATATCCATAACTTTTATGTATACTTACATGTCATTAGTCATTCATCATTGGTTATGGGATGAAATCCTCTCAAAGGTTAGTTCATGTGATTAACTAGGTTTGGAATCCTTTGTGATTCATCTCTTATGAATTCAATATGATAATACATTTTTATTTAGTTATAAGTAATCTTAGTTTAGATATAAGATTTCAATAAGAATGCTCCTTAACTAAAAATGTTCATAATCCCATTATGAATTCATTGAGTTAGGACTCAATTTTATCTAAGTCATCTTATTAATTTCCTTTTTGATTCATAATCAAAAGAAAAATAATCTCATAATGATCTTATCATTATGACTTAGTATTGATTATCATATACGCAAGGTTATACTTAAGGATAAATAATTTAGAACAATTCTAAAATAAAATGAGATGTAATGTAAATATATAAATATAAAGCTAAAAATCACATGCTAGCAAAATATAAATCTATGTTTCCTAAACACAAAATAAAATATTCAACCATAGGCCCAAAACCAAAGCATCTTATCTTGACAATCATGTTGGTCCCAAGTAAATGTGCTAAAGGGGGGGGGGGGGGGGTGAAAAGCACTTTTTAGCTCGTGCTCAAATAGGCTCTAAGTTGAAGACAAGTTTAAGATCAATAAAGACTTGTTCTATGCAAGATAAGGGAATGATTTAAGAAGGAATAAAAATAAAAACAAAAACAAAGTAGACAATACACTAGAATTTATAGTGGTTCGGTCCAATACCTACATCCACTACCTTAATTATTCAACCAAGGATTTTCCAAATCAATCCACTATGAAAGGTGAAATTCACAAGCTTTCACCAAGTTTTACAATGGTTTTTACCTGGCTCAACCAAAACCTTTCACAATGATTTTTACCGGGAACAACCAAATCCCAACAACTAACTTTTCTAGGCTAAGTTAGAACTTATACACTCAATCAAGCAATTTGAGCTTGAGTAAATCCATTATAGTGACTCGCTCACCCTAAGTATACAAGGAGAACAGAAATAAAGGTGTACCTATGATTAGTGACTTGATCTAAGTTGTACAAAGTGAAGTGCTTGATTCTTTTACAAGGATAGGAGTGAAGTGCAGAAAGTATGTTGAAGGTTTTTGTAATTTTTGAGATCTTTTTGAGACTTGGAAGCCTTAATTAATTTTCTAGCTGTTGGGAGCCTCTTAAATATTTGAGAAATCAGCTCTAATAGGTGGTAGGCAATTTTTGACCGTTGGAAATAGTTTTGTAGCAATTCTGGCTGTTAATTTGTCTTCTAGTGCTCAATTCAAATTTTCTGATAGAATGATCTTCGTCGACTAACTACGCTCTTAGTTGACTAAGTTGTCTTTATCTTCTGATCCCAGTTTTTGTCAGTAAGCTCTTAGTCCACTAACTTCCTTCTTAGTCGATTAAGTTGTTTCTATCTTGAAGTCCAGATTTTTGGCAGTAGGCTCTTAATCGACTAACTTACTTCTTAGTTGACTAAGTCTTCTCTGTTTCTCAAACCTCTTGAGCCCGCCAACTTCTAATTTGAATTTGAGTTGACTAATGCCCTTCATTATCCAACTAAGAGGCTTTTGTTTTGTTGATCAATTGTGGCCCCTTATTCATATGATTTTTTATATGTGCCTTTGATGATTGATTTATTCTTGGCATACAATTTTTGTCCTGCACACTTAAGTAGAGATATTAGACAAAAATGAATGGGAATGTTTTATTATCATTAAAAACTAATGGAACCAACAAATCATGTCATGAAAACATTCAATGTTCTAAAATTATGTATAGTTCCACAATCTAATCTAGGTCGACAAGCTTGATCACCGTCAACTAAAGTTGTCCCCTTCATGATCCTATTCTTCACTACTTTTTATCATTAGTTTCTTCAATATGCCATACATATTAAAACTATTAATAAGGAACAAGGTATCATATACCAAGTAGTGAAAAATAAATCATCATGTGATTCATACCTAAAGTGGAAGCTTTTTTTTGTTTCTTTCTTTTGATCGATTCAAGATAATCCTTACAATTGCACCTTCAATGCCCTAGTTTGCTGCAAAAATGGCATTTGTCATTGTCCTTATCCTTATTCACTCTTCGAGTAAGCTTTATACCTTTCGAAGTTGATGCCTTTTCATCCTTGTCTTTCGTAGAAATTTTTCTTTTGTTGTTTTTCTTTTTCTTAGAAAAGACAAGATGAACTAAAGGCTTCTCTTTTGTAATGGTATTTTTAGCTTGTGTGAGCATATTCAGTAAGCTTGATAAAGTTACCTTAATCTTGTTCATGTTGAAGTTCAACACAAACTATGAATAGCTCTTTTGTAACGGAGAGAGTACAAGGTTTATACTCAAATCATGATCCATAACCCAACCCAACTGCTTAATTCGAGTGATGTATCCTATCATTTTAAGTGCATGAGGCCTTACTAGGCTTCCCTCAAGCATCTTACATTGGAACAATTTTCTTGAAATGTCGAATCTCTCTGTACGGCTTTCTTAATCGAACATTTCTCTAAAGGTTTAGGATAATATCTAAAGCATTCATAGCTTCATGTTGTTTTTGAAGATTTGGAGCCATACTAGCCAACATCACACATGTGGCTTGATCGAGATCATTCATATAAACTCTATAGGCCTCATTTTCCTCATTTGTAGCATCATCGTTAGGTTCCTCGGGAATAAGACCATATAAGACATAAGCCTTTTTCTCTTGTTTCAAGACAATCTTGATATTGCGAAACCAATCAATGAAATTTGGGCTTGTCAACTTGTTTGCATCAAGTATGCTTCTAAGTGAGAAACTATTCGCCATGATAGATTTACATCCTATATAAACCAATATATATATGATTATTAGTCATTAATATAAATTATATAATCATAAAGATAAAGTTTTAGAATCTTATATGATTATGCTTAATATTTTATCAAAATAATAGCCCTTTTTTACTATTTCGAGAAATTTAACCTTTAAACTTTTTATTGAGCTAGGACCCTTTTCATCCCACGAAGACCTTGAGTGACTCAACAAGCCATGATGACACTAATTAGGTAGATAACTTAGTATACCAATTGTATCTTAGACAACTCTTAGATCAATTAGGTGACAACTCCTTGTCTAAATGTATCATATACATTTTCTCTAACTATGCCTCTAATACTATGCGGTCACGTGTGACACATCTGAACAACATGGTACTAGTTGAGTAAGACCCACCAATAACTCAAACGTACTCGTGTAAAAGTTTGGCCTTGAGTGACTCAACAAGCCTCCAATTAAAAGAGCAACCTAGTTCTCTTGTTATATGATGCAAGGCAACTTTTTGACTCAACTTATTAATGAGGGATTTTTATTTATTAATTCATTAATTAAGGTCTCATTGATTTGATGTTGTTGACATGCATAGCATTTATCGCATTTCATATATATCATATATATATATATATATATATATACTGAAAAATAAATCTATTTCATGCCAACTACTATGATGATTATGGACTTTACTAATTCTGATTTCCTCAAGCCATTAAGGAAATTAGTTGGTCAAATTCTTAGGGGATTTACACAAACATCGTTGTCACAACCCAAATCCTGGGCTATGACCGGCGCATGGACCCAATAGGCATAGCCCATCCGACCCAACCAAGCCTTTTCGTGAAAACTTATTCATTAAATCGCTTGTCTCTCATTTACCTCTAATGTTCTCAATTCATAATTTTCAAAAATAATTCCTTCTCGCGAGTTAAATCATGGCAACTGAGCATATAGTATTCACAAAATAATATTATCACTTGCCAAAATGTGGTGGCACTATTATTCAAACCAAAAACACAATGTTTACAATAACTTTCACATATTAGACTTAAACAATCATATACACATACAAAAGACGTTGACTATCAGCGGAGTGACTCTAGTTGGGTTTCTATTATTGAGAGTCGTAGTGAACCTATAGAAAGATGAATAGGAGGGAGCACCTCGATCTAGGATCCAACTATCCTCGAATCTGAAAACATGAAGTTGAAAAGAGTGAGTATAAATCCAATGAATGAACATAGGAAGGGAACAACCAAACGATACGGAGAGCTTTTCAAAAACATGATGCGCTTGTTTAAAAACAATGCAATTTAGTTTAATTTCTTGTAAAGCCCTTAATTCAATCCTTGATTATTTAATCCCTTAAGGTGAAGGATTTATAATCCACAATGGAGTTGAAAAGAGTGAAAACTACAACAAATATCCAATCAAGACAAGCAAAACAGAGGGTTTCTCGCTACAGCGAAAAGGTATTCTATAGCATATAGTATAATCACATTTTTTATTTTCATAACTTGTCTATAGCATATATATATACATATATATGTATATACATGTACACCACCACTGCCTTACTCAGCTCATGTGTACTCCTTACACGCATAAGGCAATATCATCATGTGCACTCCCTACACGCACATTCAATATCATCACACGCACTCCCGCCCACACTGCACACCACCAACACTGTCACGTGCACTCCTACACTGCACGTGTACGGTTATAGCTATTATACAACATTATCACTCAAAGCATAACGCACATATCTACATAATATAGGAAAACATGGTTTCATTATATCTCATATTTTACCACATAAAACATTTCATCAAGGGCTTGTTCCCATGCACGTTTTAAAGAAAAATTCGATAAAACATTTTAGGTGATTCAATTAAATACATATGTATTTATCCCAAAACATTTTAATGCAAGTTCACTCACCTTACGATTGTGGGATACTATGTCATTATTAGTTCTGAGGTGTATCTAGCTATTTCTACTTACCGATCGTTCGTTATTTCCTCCAGCACGCCACCACAATACAGTCTTTACTTTTGCACTTCCTAGCAACAATCCAAATTCAATATCTTTAGTGTACATCATTTCTACTTCTGTTTTTCATTCAATCATGAATCCTTATTCAACTAACTTACATCTTGACACATTTTACCAAAGTTGCCTTTATCCTTTGGTTGCGTAATTCTTTAAATTATAATTACCAGCAACTCATTTATGACTCTAGCACATATACTAATCTTTTCTAAGGACATTTATCAAGTTCAACCATCATTTCCACACCAATAACCTAGCATATGGTAGCAATTATAAATTTACTTCCATCAAACATTTTCTAAGTCTACATGTACTACCATTCTCATTTACATGTTGCCACCAAGTATAACATCAATATTCATTCATGCACACCAACACCCATAACCTTGTAAGCCTTTCCTAACAACACATATCCACACATATCCAAACTTCCAATTAATATAATTGCCCTTCCAACCATACCCATGACATCACAGTAACATTACATATTGCACATAATCATTCTCACAATATTAAACCAATCATAGGCTTCAAATTGTAGCATTAAGCTTACCACTTGGTTTTAGCTTGAATTTCATTCAACAAAATTCATAATTTCCTCACACCCATGGTCACCATAGCTCCCACAAAATGATTCACACATTATTTTTCCAAGGATTTAACCAACCATGAACTTAAAACACAAAAATCCTTTCCTTATGTTTCTTGAATCTTGAGACCCACTTGATATTTCTTCAATTTCTCTTGAACCACTTACTACCCAAGCCTCCCACCTTTCTTTCATTTCTTTCCTTAGCCGATTCTCTCTATTTTTCTCTTCAATTTTATGGGGTAAAGTGAAAATGGGGTGGGAGTATGGAAATGGCATGGGAGGAAGAATATGGAGAAGAAAAACGTCTTCTTGAAGAGATAAGGATCAACCAAGGATAAAAATGAAGGGCCAAAGCTTTCAAATAGGAAAATTACAGTTTTGCCCTCCTAGGTTCCCATCCTTTCAATTTAGTCCTCTCAACCCTCTTCTAAATCTCAATTTCCTTCTATTATCTTCTTTTACATATGTACAAACGAAATATAAAGTTTGTACTCCAATGCAGTATCCCCATAATATTTAAAATATTTATTTACCCCTACTATCTTTATTTAATAAAGACACGCGGACCCCATTAATGCCATTTTTCTCTGAAATTTCCTTGTTTGTCTTCTCCCCTATTTAGATTGATCATGTATTCCTCCTTCATGAAAAATTTCGACACCGAATAAAATATTAATATTTTAATATTATTTTATTTCAAAATTTTCCACTTGTCTCCTTGGCAGCCAAAACACCTTGTTATAACCTGATTCACTTCCGAGTCACTTTTTTTCTCGCTAATTCATTTTCAATAATAAACAAATATTATTATTTAATTATTATTTCTTCACGTGCAGCATATTTTTTTCCAACCTATTCCTTTCACCTTTCATGTCAAGCCCAGCTCTATAATATATTTTCCATATTGTATAGGTACTTCATAGAATGTCTACAGACTTGAATGTCTCAAAAATCGTTAAAAGACGATATTGTACCTAATGGTATAATTAAGTTGATTTAAGCCTCAAACTAGTCCAAATAGAGATTTTAAGATGCATTCAAGAGTTATTGAACCTTAGAATGACTTAATATGGTGATTTGGAGTTCGGGGATTGATTTAGAGTTAAATTGGAATTTTCATAACGTAGAGGTAAAATGGTCATTTTACCACCCGAAGGCAAAATTGGAATGGTGGATGAAATTTTGATCAAGTTTGATTATTGGAACATAATTTGAGCTTGAGAATTGAAAATTTTTAATTTTGACATTTTTTCGAGCATAAGGGCAAAACGGTCATTTTACGTGTCTATGAGGGCAAAATTGAAAATTTTGAAATTTTGCACCACCATGACACTTGTCAAGCCCTTGAATTTTACCTATTATACTTTGGATAATTGAGATATTTTATGTGGTGGTGGGAGAATGCTTAATTATTAAGTTTAAAAATGGACCAATTAAAAGGTGACATATGGCAAGCTTTAGTTATTTTAATATTTCCTTTTAAAAAAAAAACCAGCACACACCTCTCTTATTTCATTCTTCATGGTCGACTAAGAGAAGAACAAAGAGAAAAAAGAAGAGAACAAACCCTAGTGAGCAAAAATTCAAGGGAAAATTGGTGGATTTCAAGCAATTAAGCAAGTAAAGGTAAACTTTATTGATTTTAGGTTGTGATCTACCTTTCCTATGCATTCTTTTTCATTGTCCATGGTTGAGAATCAAGTTTGTGTGAAGATACCTTTGTTGGCCGGACATGGGAAGAGGGGTTTTGATCTTGGATTTAGCTAGATTTCACGTTATTCTAGTGTTTTTAGTTGTTTGGTGATGTTTAGCATGGAAAACAAGTAAGAAATTTCATGCCCTTCACCCACACCCATTGGCTGAATTTTTCAAGAGAGAAATTGGAAAATGGACTTTGATGAATTTCATGCTATTTAGGTATTTTTAGTTGTTTTATGATGTAAAGTGTAAAAATCAAGCATGAAAAACCACATATTATTCATGAACCCTCCATGGTCGAATTTTTCCAAGAGAAAATGTTGAGGATGATTTTGCTATAATTCATGTTATCTAGCTTATATTTGATGATTTGGAGTATTGGAAGTGAAATGAATTTATTTGGAGTTGAATTGGACATTTTGGCCAATTAACCGGCGTATAATGTGAATTAGGTCAATACCATTTCAGCCCCATACACAATTGAACCTACGTAGAACACCGTATTTAGATAATAATCCGAACATTTCACATCCCATTTGATGCATTCATATAGAGCCTAAATTAGTTTTATAACGGTTTAGCACAGATATAGTAAATTGCTTGTTGTGCATTATGTCTAGGTGGTGAAACTTCCTATAAGGGTAAGGAGATTATACTCGAAGACCGGGATTAGGAATACCTTGATTCTCGATATTGTGAGTAACCTTATTATTGTCTTAATTATCTAAAGTAGTTTTTATTTGTTTTTGTGATTTTCTAAAAAAATGAGTTTAATGGTAAATCCTTATGTTTTATAAGTAAAATGTGATTAAATGAAATGAGTTTTATAAATCATTTTGAAATTGAATGATGATTTTAGAAATTGAGTAATTGGAGACTGTTTGATTGTGTTGTAAATTTATGGTTTGAATTGAATGGCTTATGGTGATATTGGCATGAATGGCTGAATTGGAAATTGTATTAAAATTGTATGAACTATTTGTTTTGCCTTAACAGGCTAGGTAGTAATATAATTGTCATGTCATGTTGTCGAAACTTTTATTGATTTGGTGGGATATTGATTAGTCACTGCAGTAGTGGGTTTCCATGGACCAGCCTATTAGAGAGGGGTACGGTAAACTCGATTATATTTTACCTCAATACGAGAGGTGCGGAGGGTATCTCTTGAGGTAAAGCTTTAGAGTTCACTTCAAGTCGAACCACCACGTGAGGATGAACTCAGCCAACGCCAAGGAATGGCTATGTTTTAAAACGTACAAATATGATTTATGCATATATGTCTTTTCTTTAACAGCCTTGGCGGACTCGGTTGGATGCCTCTGATCAAGGTATCCCCGAGAATGAGTTTTGGCATAAGCCAAGTTTTTAAGAAATTCATAAGCCATGTTGATTATTTGAGTGAAATGAATTTATTTTATTTAGTTGAAATGAGTTTGAAACGTTATGAATCATAGTACGATGAACTATTTTATGTTGTCTCCATTTACTCGACTTTAGATATTTTAGATAATGTTTGTTTACTCACTGAG
The DNA here is from genome assembly GCF_053813885.1 of Theobroma cacao. Classification (NCBI taxonomy): domain Eukaryota; kingdom Viridiplantae; phylum Streptophyta; class Magnoliopsida; order Malvales; family Malvaceae; genus Theobroma; species Theobroma cacao. The sequence continues at coordinate 38,504,850 of NC_142640.1, forward strand.
TTTATATAAACTCATCACCCTCATTTCCACTCATTTCAGGCTCAGAACAGTCAATAAATAGCTGATTACGTCGAGGGTTATTATTGGACTCGCCTCCTCAGAAATTGTAGGTCCACAGCCTTTGTTACCTTTGGTCATTTGAGGACCCACACGTCATTGTAAATTAAATTACATACTCTGGTTATCTGTGTTACTGTATATATGAATTTATTTTACTTTTACGCTGTAAAAATTATTCACGTAGCGTTTTATAAATATTGTTTTATAAGAAAATGAAATATTTTATTCAATATTTTTATTTTATTCTATTAGCTACGATTTCACTCTAGATGAATGTTTTAGACACAAAAACTTGTTTTTAGTTATGAAATGTGTATTTTCCCCCATGTGTTATATTTTCAGTAGGTTTCAAAATTTTTTAGAAAAATGACCAAAATGCCATTGTGAGACAGAAATATTTTTTTTATTGTTTTTATTGTTTCGATTTGGAAATAGCTTATAATCTTTTAAAATATGATGTTTAGTAATTATTGCTCACAGGGGAGGTGCGAAACTAATATTAAGCCTTGCGATGTTTCGATTGGCATTTCGGGTAATGAATGTCTATTGAGACATCGTGGCGGTTGTCATGAGCTCGAAGGGAGTACCGGGTCGTGACATTTCATCATGTTTAAACATTTTAATTAACCTCAATTGACATCCAATAAATTTTATTAGCCACCATATCAAAGTAAGGGGTATTACAATCGTCTTCAAGCTTTGCTTGTAATCTTTTTGAATCTCCATGGCGCCTTTGGATCTCCATCTTAAAGTTACAAAAAATTTTCTAGCTAACCCTAGTTTTACACATTGATGAAACTAATTTTAGAATAAATACCATGACTAATAATGTCACGACTCGGAACTCCCATCGGGCCCATGACAACCGCAGCGACGTCTCGATAAGCACTCATTACCCCGAATGCCGATCGAAACCCCGCAAGGCTTAGCATCAGCTTTTGCATCTCCCCGGTGAGAGACAGTTATTAAATCTCCCATTTCAAGATATCATAAGTCGTTTCCAAATCAAAATAATAAAATATTATTTTTTGGCTCATAGGGGCATTTTCGTCATTTTTCGTCAAAAATCTCAAAACTTGCTAAAAATGTAGTAGGTAAGTAGAAAATATATATTTAGTGATTTAAAAACAAATTAAGTATCTAAAACATTCATTTGTAGTGAAAATTTGACCATTTGAATATAATAAAAATATTCAATAAAATAAGCTATTTTCTTGTAAATTAATTTTTATAAAGCTATCGGTAAATAATTCTTATAGCGTAAAAGTTAATTATATTCATATATACTATAAAGTCAATAACCAAAGCATAAAATTACTTTTACAGTGACACGTGAGCCCACATCTAACCAAAATACATCGAAAGCTGAAAACCTACAACTTTTGCCGATTCAATTCCAAATGAAGGTACTTGTCAAAGTTAGCTAACTATGGAATTACCCGAGCCTAAAATGTGAGGAAAGGAGGATGGTGAGATTATAAAATCCCAATGAGAAAACAATTACCATCAAAAGCATCTAAAGCCGAGTAGATGGAAACAATATAAAATCGTTATATCTCAATAATGTTCATAACGCAAAATTCGTTTCAATCTATACCAAACAATTTCTTTTCATCAAAATTTTCCAAGCTTATGAGTTTCTTAAACTTGGCCCCTGCCAGAATCATTCTCACGGGTACCTTTGTCAAGGTATCCCACTGAGACCGCCAAGGCTGTTAAAGATCCCATACCCATAAACATGTTTTCGCATCTAACACACAGTCGTTCCTTGGTGTGGGCTGAGTCTCACTCTCACGTGGTGGCCCGAACATGATGTGCACTCAAATCTTACCTCAGGAGATACTTCATCCAACATCTCCCCCCGGAAGTAAATATATAATTGGGTTATTGTGCCCCTCTCATAGGCAATCCACGGAAACCCCCACCACCACAGTGACCGTTTAATATACCGCCAGACCCATAAAATTTTCAGTAGCATAATATGGCGAATAAAATGTAATCTAGTCTACCGAGACCAATCCAAAACTGTTCATATATTTCATGCCAACCCCAAAATTTTAGCCATCATGCTACCATAGTGTCATAAGCCACAATTTCAATAACATATAATGTCACGACCCGGAACTCCCCATCGAGCCCGTGACAACCGCCGCGAAGCCTCGACAAATATTTTTCACCCCGAATGTCGATCGAAACCTCACAGGCTCTCGTATCAGCTTTCGCACTTCCCCAGTGAGCAATAATTATCAAATAATCAAAATACGAAGGATTACAAATCATTTCCAAATCATAACATAACATTTTTTTTTGGCTCACAGGGGCATTTTCGTCATTTTTGTCAAAAATCTCGAAACTTGCTAAAAATGTAATAGGTAAGTTGAAAATATATATTTAATGATTAAAAAAATTAAGTATCTAAAACGTTCATTTGAAGTGAAAATTTGACCATTTGAATATAATAAAAATATTCAATAAAATAAACTATTTTCTTATAAAATAATTTTCATAAAACTATCGGTACATAATTCTTATAGCGTAAAAGATAATTATATTCATATATACTATAAAGCAAATAACCAAAGCAGAAAATTTCTTTTACAGTGACACATGGGCCCACATCTATCCAAAATGCATCGAAAGTTGGAAACCTACAGCTTTTATCGATTCGAGTCCAAATGAAGGTCCTTGTCAAAGTCAGCTAACTATGGAATTCCCCGAGCCTGAAATGTGAGGAAATGAGGGTGATGAGATTATAAAATCCCAGTGAGTAAACAGATACCATCTAAACTATCTAAAGTCGAGTAAATGGAGACAACTAAAATAAATCATCATACTGTAATTTCATTACCTTTCAACTCATTTCAACCAAATAAAATCAATCCATAAAAATCGAGTGATCAACTTGGCTTATGAATTTCTTAAAACTTTGGCTCATGCCAAAACTCATACTCGGTGATACCTTGCGCAGGGCATCCAACCGAGTCCGCCAAGGCTGTTAAAATTTTGTATACACTTAAAATATATTTTAGTTTGAGAAAAATATAGTCGTTCCTTGGCGTTGGCTGAGTTCCCCTTCACGTGGTGGTTTGGCGTGAAGTGAACCCTAAGCTTTACCCCAGGAGATACCCTACGCGCCTCTCCGTTCGAGGTAATAATATAATGGAGTTTACCGTGCCCCTCTAATAGGCTAGTCCACGGAACCCCCTCTGCAGTAAATAATTAATATATAATCCGCCAATCAATAAAATTCATTCTAGCACGACATGGCAATTTATCGCAACCTAGCCTCTCAAGGCTGAATACACAGTATAAATAATTCTAACACCAAAATCAGTTTAGCCATTCATACTCATTTATTATCATAAGCCATTCAATTCAAAACCATAAATTTGCAACACAAACTAGCAGTCTCCAATTACTCTATTTTCAAAACCAATATTCGATTTTTCAAAAAATTTATAAAATCATTTTATAAAATTACAATTTCTCTTAAAACATAGCAATTTACCATTTAAACCATTTTTCATAAAATCACACAGTTGTATAAAACTACTCTAGATAATTAAGACGATAATAAGTTCACTCACAGTATTAGGAGTAGAAATACTCCTATCTTCCACCCTCGGGTGCAGTCTCTTACCCGAAACAATTGACTCACCACCTATCCATAATCCATGATACAAAATTCAATAAATTGTGTCAATTTATCATAAATTATTTCAGGTTCTTATCCATGCGTATGCACTAGATAGGATTTGAAATGTCTAGACAATCGCTTAATTGCGGTGTCCGACCTAACTCGCCTATACACGGTGTAAATTCCTAAAATCCCCAATTCGACTCCAATTCCATCCATTTCAATTTCAATTATTCAATTATATCCACAATACCTCAATGACTGTGAATTTCATCCAATTTATCAGTTCGAACTATAAATTACGCTTTTACCCCTAGTGGGTAAAAATTTCAATTTATTGCACCGAAAATTCCCATTTAATTTCCAACCTCATAATTCATCATTTTTCCACCCAATTCTCTTAAAATAAAGTCAACCTCATCCTCACATACCATTGGCTAGATTCGGCCTAGAGAAATTCATGGAGAAGATAAATATTTTTCTTGTTGTTTTACTCATAAACATGCTAAACTAACACTAAACACTAACATAGCTCAAAATCAAATTTATCTAACAACTTTCTCTCTCTAAACCCATATGACCAGAATTGAAATCATCCTCAAATCACATGATTCAACCATGAAAAAAGATGGAAAATGCATGGGAAAGGTAAAGCACAAGACAAATTTAAGAAATGTTACCTTTTTTCACTTGATTTTTGAATTTCCACCTATTTTCCCTTTAAATTTCTTAGCTAGGGTTTTATTTTCTCCTTTCTCTCTCTTGTTTCTTGCTTGGCCGAATGTTGAAGAAGAAGAATGGGTGGGCTGATTTTTTTATGCCTTTTTATTGTTTAATGAATAATATTATTTTATTCATATTTTGAATATTTTATTAATTCATTTTTTTTTCTAGCCATCCACTTGTCCTACTTTTTTTTTTTCACCATGCATTCCCTTTGACTTATCCAAGTCTTAAGTGAAATTTTCAGATTTTTTCAAAGTTTTGGTGGAGCAATTTTTTTAAAATTACACTTTTGCCCCTGAACTTTTCAAAAATTACATTTTTACCCCAAAAATTGAAAATTTGCCATAATGCATAATTTTCACTCCTCATACTCATTTCACACTCCAAATAATCAAATTTGATCAAAATCCTTTCAAAAATTAAATTTTTGATTTCGGATGGCAAAATTACCATTTTACCCTTTTACTCCAAATTATACCGAAATTAAAATTTTTCACTTCTAAACCTCAAATCTTACTCCAATAAGTCAAATGGGGCCAAAAATCTTTTCTAAAAATTCCCATTTTGTCCCTAGGTGGCAAATGACCATTTTGCCCCTAACTGGTCAATTTTTCGGATTGACTCCAAATTGATCTTCGAACTCCGAATCACCATATTAAACCATTCTGGGACTTTAAAATTCTTAATTTCATCGTAAATTCTCCATTTGATCTAGTTCGAGGCTTAAATCAACTTTATTGTATCTCTAGGTATAATACCGACTTTGTAAATTTTTCGAGACTCTTCTAGCATGCAAACATGCTATCCATCACATGTATGTCATGATAAATATTTTTATAGAGTCGGGCTTGTCATCTTCTCCCCCACTTGGATCAACCATATGATCCTTCTTCTTGATTGACTTCGACATCAGGCTAAATATTAATATTTTACTATTATTTCATTAATAAAATATTATTTTATTTTAAATATTTTATCTTGTCTCCTTGGTACCCAAAATACCTTATTATGCCTCACTTGACTTCCAAATCGCCTTTTATCTCACAAATTCTCCTCCGATAAAATTATTATTATTTTATTATTATTTTCTCACTTGCGAAATATTTTATCCTAAACTACTCCTTTCGTCTTTTATCACTTCTAAACATTTTAATTGACTTCAATTTGTATTCGATCAACTTTATTTATCACCATATCAAAGTATGGGGTATTTCATATAAAATCATAAATTTCAACACAGTCTCCATATACTCAATTTTTCCAAAACAATATTTGATTTCAAAACCAGTATAAATCTCATTTTTATTAAAAAAATATTTTAATTGAAAAACTTAATATTTTATAATTTAAACTCACCATTCAATAAAAGCATCAAACAAGTATAATTACTCTAGATATTTAAGGCGATAAATTGTCCACTCACAGTTCTAGGAGTCGATGTACTCCTAATCCCAGTCTTTAAGCATAATCTCTGTACTTTTACTAGTGTAATTTGCTCACCACCTATCCACAATGTACAATACATAATTCACCACATTAATGCTTGACCATTATAAAATCAATTCAGGCTCGGTGTGTATACATGATATGATATGCAACTTATCCGACTATTGCTTAAATGTGGTGCTGATCTAATTCGATCAATTACCCGATTAAATGACAATTGTGTCTGATTTGGCTCCAAATTACTCCATTTCATTTCTAATATTTTAATTCACTAAATACAATTCCAATAATCTAAAATTCAGCCAACAACCCTCACAATTCTTCCTGAAAATTTCTGCCATTGTGGTGCACTATCACTAAAAATTTTCCCATTCCATTTTCTCACCATAAATCATCATTTCATCAATTTTTCAACCAATTCACTTGATCACAAAATCAATTCATTACTTCTACACTTCACATAGGGTTCGGCCATTGAAGGTTCATGGGGAAAATGGATTCTGTTCTTGTTGTTTTGTTTCTAAACATGCTTAACTAACTAAAAACACTAACATAACTTAGAATCAAATCACTCTAACATCATTCTCTCTCCATACCCATTCCAACCAGCCATGAATTCATCATGAAAACATGTAATTTAACCATGGAAAATGAGGAGAAATGCATGGGAAAGGTATATCACAAGTCAAAATCAAGAAATTTTACCTTTTGTCACTTATTTCCTTGAATTTTCACCAATTTTCCCTTGAATTTCTCCACCTAGGGTTTTTGTTTTTCTTTTCTCCCTTTGTTCTTCTTTGCTCTTGGTTTGGCCGGCCATATGAAAGAAATGGGCTGATTTTTATGCCTTTTTATAAAGAAACAATAAAATAATAAAAGCATGACACATGGCATTCCATGATTGGTCCATTTTTTTTTAATTCTTATCTTTTAAGCTTTAAATCTCCACCACACATTATTCAAGGGTCAAATATGATGGTGGGTGAAGACCTTGTGCTGGAAAAATGCTCTGGGGGTGCAAAATTACCGTTTTGCCCCTAAGATGGCAAAATTACCATTTCACCCCTATACTCCAAATTATATCGAAATTAAAATTTTTCACTTCTAAACCTCAAATCATACTCCAATAAGTCAAATGGGGCCAAAAAAATCTTTTCTAAAAATTTCCATTTTGTCCTTAGGTGGCAAATGACCATTTTGCCCTTAGATAGTGAAAATTTTGATTTGACTCCAAATTGATCCTCGAACTCCGAATTACCATTTTAAGTCATCCATGGATTGTGAAACTCTTAATTTCACCTTAAATTCCTATTTGAACTAGTTCGAGGCTTAATCGACTTAATGGTACCATTAAGGGCAATATCTTCTTTTAACGATTTCTCGAACTTCCTAAATATGCAAACATTCTATTGAGCATGTAAATGACGTGGTAATTATTTTATGAAACAGGGTTTGACAAATAATCATATATATTGGTTTATATAAATATATAAAATAAATACCATGATTATATAAGATCCTAAAACCTATAAATAATCATATATATTTATTCTTGTGTAAAATAAAACCCTAGTTTTAGAATCTTGTGTGTTATTTGAGAAAAGCATCAATTAATTCATTTAAAGTGCTAGACTCAAGTTATTTGGTATTATTTTATTTCAATTTAATGTTTAAGAAATTTTCATTTTCAAAACACTTAAAGTAAACCTTTTACTCCTTATTTCTTACTAGAAATTCATTGAAATAAAATTTTCCTTTTTAAGACTTTCTATTTTAATTCTTTCCATAATTAAACTCCTTTTAATTTTGGAAAGCTATTTATTTTAGGTAAACTTCCTAAAATTATATCTAAGACAACATTTTAATTTCTAACATTTAGAACATGGATTAATTTCCTAAATTGTATGTTGTTCAAGTTACCTAAATGGTGACTTAATAAATTTTGAAAACTTCTAGTAAAACAAAAATTTTAAGGAAAGTTCAATTCTGTCACATAACTTTAGGAATTTCTTCTAAAGTAGGAAACTATTTCTTATAATTTTCCAAATTAAAATACTATCCTTAATTTATGAATTTCATTTAAAGTAGGAAATAATTTCCTATTCTTTATGAAACACCCAAAATTAAATTCTACCTTTAATTTTAGGAATTGCTTTTAAAGTAGGAAACAATTTCCTATTTTTTATGAATCATCCAAAATTAAAATAGATCGCATTCAAGTGCTCTTAAAACTCCATAAATCATAAGTCAAACTCATGAAAAAGTTGCTGAAAATTTTCAGCAAGTGTGTTTAACAATTAAACACAAAATTCATGAAGAATTAAGCTACCAAAACCGATCATAACTGCCCAAAATTTTCTGCGTTAAATCTTTGTTTTTTTGAAACTCAAAAAAAATGATTTTTGTTAAACTTTTTCAAATTAATCAACTTTAGCCGAAACATGCAATGATTTAATTTGATAAAACTAATTTTTAACAATTAAAAACTACTCATAACACTTACCCAATGTTCGTAAAAAATAATCGGCACATTAGTCTCCAAAACACCTAAAAAGTATTCAGTTTTAACTTAGCTGAAATGCCCCATACTTTGATATGGTGACAAGTAAAGCTTATCAGATGTGAATTGAGGCATAATAAGGTATTTTAGGAACCAAAGAGACAAGATAAAATTTTTAGAATAAAATAATATTTTATTAATGAAATAATATTAAAATATTAATATTTAGTTGGATGTTGAAATCAGTCATGAAGAAGGATCATATGGTTGATCCAAGTGGGGGAGAAGATGTCAAGCCTAACTCTATAAAATACTTGTCATGACATGCATGTGATTGACTGAATTTTTACATACTAGGAGAGCCCCGAAAAATAGACAAAAGTCGGTATTGTACCTAGAGGTACAACAAAGTGGATTTAAGCCTCGAACTAGATCAAATAGAGATTTTAGGGTGAAATTAAAAATTTTAAACTCCCAGAATTACTTAGAATGGTGATTCGGAGTTCGAAGATTAATTTGGAGTCAAATTGAAAATTTTACTATCTAAGGGTAAAATGGTAATTTTGCCACTCGAGGACAAGATGGGAATCTTTTTGAAAGATTTTGATCATATTTGACTTATTGGAGTATGATTTGAGGTTGAGAAGTGAAAAATTAAAATCCCGATATTTTTTGGAGTATAGGGGTAAAATGGTAATTTTGTCTCCCCAAGAGCAAAATTGTAATTTTCCACCACCAGAACACTTGTCCAGCACATGGATTTTACCCAATTTTATCATGGATAATTGAAGGAATTTATATGGTGGAGAGAGAAAGCTTAATAGTTAAGAAATAAAAATGGACCAATGAAATGGTGACACATGGCATATTTATAACCATTAAATATTTAGCTTTAAAATTAACACAAAATCAGCCCATTTCTCATTCATATGGCCGGCCAAAGAAGAACAAAGGAGGAAAGGAAAAAAACAAGAACCCTAGGTGGGAACATTGAAGAAAAAGTGTGGGATTTCAAGGGATTAAGCTAATAAAGGTAAAATTTCTTGATTTTGACTTGTGATTTACACTACCCATGCATTTCTCCTTATTTTTCACAGTTAGATTTCATGTTTTCATGGTGAATTCATGGCTGGTCAAAATGGGTATGGAGAGAGAAAGATGTTAGATTGATTTGATTTTAAGTTATGTTAGTGTTTTTAGTTAGTTTAGCATATTTAGAAACAAAACAACAAGAAAAGAATTCATTTTCCCCCATCACCATCAATGGCCGAATTTTCTAAGGAGGATATTGTCGCTGAAATTGATGATATTTCATGATATTTTAGTGATATTTTATGTTTGGTGAGGCTAGAAATTAAATGAGAAATTTTGGTGTGAAAATCTGAATTTTTACCTAATGTATAGACATGTGTGATTATTTACCCGAGACTGATAAATTGAATCTCATTTGTAGTCACTGAGGTAATTTAGGTATAATTGGAGTGTAGAAAGTGAAAGAAATTGATTTGGAGTTAAATTGGAGGTTTTAGCCAATTACATCGAGAATGGTGCGAATTAGGTCGAATACCGTATTTAAACGGCTATTCAGACATTTTGCATCACATTTCGTGCATTCATATAGATTTATTGATAAATTATGATAAATTGACACAATTTATTGAAATTCGTGTCACGTATGATGTATAGGTGGTGAGCCCTCTAACAAGGGTAAAGAGATTGTGCCCGAAGTCCGAGAATAGGAGTATATCGAACTCTTAGTACTGTGAGTAACCTTATTATCATTTTAATTATCTAAAGTATGTTTTAACTCGGTTTTGGTGAAATTTTATGAAAATGAGTTAAATGGCAAATTTTAGGTTTTATAAACAAAAATGTGTTTAAATGAAAAGATTTTATAAATTGTCTTGAAACGAAATAACGATTTTGAAAATAGAGTAATTGGAGACCACCGGTATGTTGTAAATTTATGATTGGAAATTGATGGCTTATGTTATATTGTTATTGTGTTGGCATGACTGGCTGGGCTGTGTTTTATGAATTGTATGAATTGTTTTATTTTACCCTTACAGGCTGGGTAGTATAATATTAGCCCTGTCATGTTGTCAAAATTTTATTGTATGGTGGGTTTAGCTTACTGTAGTAGGCGGGGTTTCCGTGGACTAGCCTATTAGAGGGGCACGGTAAACCCCGTTATATTTTACCTCGGTTGGAGAAGCGAGTAGGGTAACTCTCGAAGTATGATTTTAGAGTTCACTTCACACCAAACCACCGCTTGAAGGTGAGCTCGGCCAACGCCAAGGAATGGCTATATTTTCAAAATGAAAACATGTTTTATGCGTATATGACTTTCTAATAGCCTTGGCAGACTCAGTTGGGATAGCCCTCGGCCAAGGTATCCTAGATAACTGAGTATGATAATAATTTTTGGCATGAGCCAAGCTTTTTAAGAAATTCATAAGCCATACTGATTACTTGATTTAAATAAATTGATTTCATTTGATTTAAATAAGTTGAAAGATGATAAATTACAGTTTGATGAAATGTTTTAATAGTCTCCTTTTACTCGCCTTTAGATATTTTTAATGATGTTTGTTTACTCACTGGGATTTTATAATCTCACCACCCTCCTTTCCACCTATTTCAGGCATCAAGATAGTCGGTAAATAGCTCATTTCATCGAGGACTACAATTGAATTGACATCTTCAAAATATGTAAGTTGAATTCTTTTGACACTTTTAGTCGTTCGTGGGCCCACGTGTCACTGCAAATTTAATTTTATAATTTGGTTATCTATAGTACAATAGATATGAATTTATTTTACTTTTTCACTGTAAAAATTATTTACGCAGTGTTCTAAAAATATTGTTTTATGAAAAAATTGAATATTTTATTCTATATCTTTATTATATTCAAATAGTTATAATTTCATTTTAAATGAAAGTTTTAGACGTTTAAATTTATTTTTGATTATGAATTATGTGTTTTATACTTGCATACTACATTTTTAACTGGTTTCGAAATTTTTGAGAAAAAAATGACCAAAATGCCCCTGTGAGACAGAAATCATTTTTTTATTGATTTCAGTTGGAAATAGCTTAAATTCTTTTAGAACATGATATTTGGTAACGGTTGCTCACCGGGGAAAAGAGAAACTGATATTAAAGCCTTACGGGGTTTCGATTGACAATCTAGATAATGAGCGTCGATCGGGACAACGCGACGGTTGTCACGGGCTCGATGGGAGTTCCTGGTCGTGACAATTCTATTGGTATCAGAGCTTTTGGATTTAAAGATAAGAGTTTTTGATTTTAAAGTTATTTTAAAAATTTACAGTGTCAGTGTGGCCCCGAGTTAAGTTAGATTAGGTTGAATAGAATACATGCATTAGCATATAGAGCTTGAGGTTACCTAAACTCGTTTTGTTTCCCTTTATAGATTATCATGCCTCCTCAACGCGAACACCCACCTCTCATTAGAACGGCTGGGAGGGGAAGAGGTCATTCTTGACATAGTCAACTATATCCTATAGAGGGGGAATCGATTGTGTCTACTATTCGGGCAGCACCTGCTGCTGAACAGACCGAGACTTCTCCACATCCTCCGCTACCTACTAGTATTCCTGCCATGCCTCTTGAGGCAGTTCAGGCATTGGCAGCCTTCTTTACTGCTATTGCTGGCCAGGCTCAGGCTGGTCAAGCTCTTCCTACAGTTCCTCCAAGTGTTCCTTCAGTACCACCACCCCCACTTTCTGTCCCACCACCAATGTTGGATGTTTTTAATTCTAAGAAGTTTAAAGAGGCTAGGCAACATGGTTGCACTTCTTTTATGGGTGAATCCGACGCAATCGTAGCTAAAGAGGTGGTGCAAATGGCTTTAAGAGCTGAGAAGCTTGCGAATGAAAATAGGAGTCTGCGAGCTAAAGTAGCAAAAAGGAGAAATTTGAGTGTATTTTCTAGTCAGCCACCAAAAAGGGGCAAAGACTCCTCTGTTTCAAGAAGTACTACTACTATTTTAGTAACATCTTTCCAATCTCCATTTTCACAAACACAGCAGAAGTCTCCGAGATTTAACAGCTCTGCGATGACTATTTCTGGGAAGAGTTCCAGAGGTTCTGATAGATGCAGAAATTGTGAGAATTATCATGTGGGGCTGTGTAGGGGGCTTGCACGATGTTTTCATTGTGGTCAGTCGGGTCATATTAGGAGTATTTGCCCACAATTAGGACAGGCTATGGTAGTTGCCCCATCTCCACCAGCTCATACGGATATGCAGAGGAGAGATTCTTCTGGATTACCACTGAGACAGGGATGATTTTGACATACCACCAAAGGTAGATTAAATATGTGAAAATTACTGTACTAATAAAGTGCATATGATAGAAAGCTAGTTTGTAAGTTGTAGTTTTCATGATCATGAAATATATAAAGATTATCAATATATGGACATACACTTGGAGTTGTAATTTACAAGTTTGGAGTATTTAAGATATGATTAAATGGAATTAGCATTAGTTAAGGTACATAAATCTTTTAATTAATTTCTGTGGAGTATGCACGATAGTAAAATGGAGGAACATAGTGCCATGATACTATATGGTGAAGTCACTATACAATATGGAAAGAGTATTCTCAAGTGGGATTTATTGACTGATGATAAGTTATGTGCAATCTGAGATACATGTAGCTATAAATAAATTTGGAGATTTTTGCTTAAGCAAACTCGTACTAAATGTTATGGTAAAGATATATGAATGTTAGTGGCAAAATAAACACGTTGAGCCAATGTTTTGATCACGCACTTGTGATAGAAAGTTAGTCTTGTTAATTGTGGAATAGACTCAGAGGAAAGCCACATAATTGTGAATAATTGAGGTAGTAGCTTTAAAGGTGGAAGAGTTGCTGGGATAAAGTGAATTCAAACAGTTGCAATGTCACAGTACTGACTATCAAACCCTATTGCATTAAGAACCCCTTGTGGTTAGAAAGCACGAGTAAATTGTAAGTGGCATAAAGATTGGACTCACGAGTTGGAGAATGGTCATTGGTTTTGATACTAAGCTTTGTTGTTTGGAGTCTTAAGTGCATTGGGGAGGTATTAAGATAAAGATGATGAGTGAAATTGCAAAATTTCTTTATTGCCTTATATATTGGCATGTAAGAGAAAGAAAAGTTAGAGTGTAAAACCCGGCCCTATAAATACATGTCATGACATACATGCATTGAGTAGCATGTTATTACGCTAGAAAAGCACCTAAGAATAGACGAAACCTGATATTGTACCTAACGGTACACTTGAGTTGATTTAACCTCGAACTAGTTCAAATAGGAATTGTAGGATGAAATTTAATATTTTAATAGTCCAGGAATGAAAAAAATGATTGTTCGGAGTTCGAGGGTTCATTTGGGGTAAAATTGGAAATTTTGATGTTCAAGGGTAAAATCGTCATTTTGCCACCTAAGATAATAATTTGATCATGGAGTGAAATTTTTGACCAAGATTAACTATTTGGAGTATAATTTAATGATAGGAAGTGAAAAAGTTTAATTCTGGTGATTTTTGAAGTGTAGGGGCAAAATCGTAATATTGCCACCCACGGACAAAATTTGAGATTTTGAGAGAATTTAGATCAAATTTGACAAATTGGAGAATGGTATGAGTATAAGGGGTGAAAAATATGTCTATGGGCAATTTTTCAATTTTTGGGGCAAAAATGTAATTTTTGACTTTTACGGGGGCAAAAGTGTAAATTTCAAAAAATTACTCCACCGAGACTTTGGATAAGTCTGAGAATTTTATCTAAGCTATGGATATGTGGGAGAAGTGTATGGTGAAAATTTGGAAACAAATGGATGAAATTTTAAAAATGGGCCAATGGGAAAGTGACACATGGCATTTTTTAATGAAATAATATTATTTTAATGAAAAGTCAGCCATTTAAACCCAAATTTTGAGTGCTGGCCAGCCATAAGGAAGAACAAGAGAGGAAATAGAAAGGAAAGGAAGAAAAAAAGAAAAACCAAAGAGAAACAAGAAAATTCAAAGGGAAATTCGCGGTTTTCGACCGTTTACGCGTCTAACGGTAATATTTTTCGATTTTAGCTTGATTTCTACCTTTCCTATGCCTTTATTTCCATTTAGCATGCTTGAGGAGAGAGATCAAAAAGTGATATCAAGGGCTGGACGAAATTCTAGGAGAGAGAAATTGAAATTTTTAGGTTTTGATTTTTAGTTAAATTGATAGTTTTAGTTAGTTAAATGTGTTTAGAAATTAAATTGGGCAAGAAATCAGTAAATTTTCACAATACCCACTCTTGGCTGGATGCTCAATGCTGTACAATGATGATGAATTGATTTTATTCTAAGGGAAATGAAGAGAAAATGATGAAAAACGATTAAACGTGATAGAAAAATAAAGTAGAAAATTTACCGAGTTAATGTCCCATTTTTGGCCGAATTTTCCAAGGAAGGGAGTGAGCTGATTTTGTTGTTTTTAGAAGGTTATTGGCTGATATTTAATGGTTAGAAATGTTGGAGAGAGAATGGGATGATTTAGAGCTAAAATGGAGCGCGTTAGCAATTTATCGGGCAAAGTGCCAAAAATAGGTTAATACCGCATTTAAGCCGTTTTAGGCTATTGCATTTCATACCATGCATTAGTATAGGATTTAAGTTAATTATATAGTGATTTAGCATCAATGTGATGAATTGTGTAAATTTTTGTAATGTGTCTAGGAGGAGAGCCTTCCGGAAAAGGCAAAGAAGTCGTACCCGACAAGTAGTGATCGGGGCGCTTAGAAAGCTTTTAGTTTGTACAAACGGTGAGTAAACTTATTATTATTGTAAATTATCTAGAGTTTATTTTAAATGCCCTTTATGTATTTTATGAAATGAGAACGAGATTAAAACGGGATTTTTGATGTTTTAGGAATAAATGTGACAAATAAAAATATATTGTATTGATTATGAAATTGAGTAATTGGAGGCTGCAAATTGACTTGAAAAATATATATTTTCCTAGGAATGGCTTATGAGAAATGAGTATATGTGGCTATATTTTGTGAGTGCATTTGGGAATTTATGTAAGTTGATTTTACTATGCAGGCTGGATAAATAAATAAAAGCCACGTTATACTGTCGAAATTTTATTAAAATTGGTGGGTTAGTCACTGCAGTGACGGGTTTTCATGGACTGCCTATTAGAGGGGCACGGTAAACCCAGTTATATAGTTACTCCGGTTGTAGAGGCGAGGAGGGTAACTCCCGGGGTAGTATTAGAGCTCACTTCACGTCGAACCCCCACGTGAATGTGTAACTCGGCCAACGCCAAGGGACGGCTGGTTTTAAAAATAAAAATGTGTTTCACGTGTGAATATTTTAACACCCTTGGCGGACTCGGTTAGATGCCTCGGCCAAGGTATCCCCGAGGATTAGTTTTGGCTTGAGCCTTGTTTTAATAAAAGACATAAGCCTTAACAACTATTTTGGTAAATTACAAATATTTTATGGTTTAAGAAATAAATTGAAAACATTATGAAATGGGTTGAAATTTGTTGTTTAAACTTGCCTCCATTTTACTCGCCTTTAGATATTTATGATAATGTCTGTTTACTCATTGGGATTGCAAAATCTCACCCAACTCCTTTCCACCCATTTCAGGTTCAGTATAGACTGTAGATAGCTGATCTCATCGAGGACTACCATTGGATCTGCATTTTCCAAATCGTAGGTTTACAGTCCTCTTTACTTTTGTTTATTCGGGGGCCCTCTTGTCATTGTAAATTAAATTAAATATTTTGGCTTACTGTATTTCAGTATGTATAAATTTATTTAGCTTTTACGCTATAAAAATTATTCACGTATAACTCTATAAATATTGTTTTATAAGAAAATAGAATATTTTCCTTAATATTTCTTTTATTTTCTTATTATATTCAAATAACCGTAATTTCTTTTTAAATGAAGATTTTAGACTTTTAAACTCATTTTGAATATGAATTATGTGTTTTGTACTTGTATATTACGTTTTAGCCAATTTTGAAATTTTTGAGAAAAAATGACTAAAATACCCCTGTGTGGCGAAAATTTTATTTTGATTGTTTTTGATCTAAAATAGTAAATATTCTCTAAAAACTCGATATTAACAATGATTGCTCACAGGAAAGGAAAGAAACTGATATGTAAGCCTTGCGGGGTTCCGGTTGGCATTCCGGATAATGAGTGTCAATCGGGACGTCGCGGCGATTGTCATGGGCCTGAGGGAGGTTCCGGGTCGTGACATAGAGAGTTTTTGAGATGGCTACATAAAAATAAATTAACATGTGGAGTGTTAAGATGAATAATATGATGACTGAAGTCAAATCTTAAGAAATTAAGAAGACAAGAGATTAAGTCTTGTTAAAGACTAAAGAGGAAGCGAGCGAAAGGTTAGATGAATGTATGAGATATTGATAAGAGATGTCAATACCAAGTGAGGAAAATGTAAATAAAGATTTCAATAATGATATAGCAAATAAGTTTATATAGAATATTATTATGAGAATTTACAAATCTTGTCTTGACTTTGTTGAAAGGAAATGATTAGTAACAATACAAGTAAACTACGTGGTAAGCTATAAACCCTTGGAGATAAATTGAAGCATGAGTAGTTGGGCATGCCTTTATGGAAATGATATACTTGGTGTATAAAAAAGCAAATAAGTGATTAAGTGTTTCAAGAATGTTTAAACACCTTTGAGAAAGAATTATAAGTTATACATGATAAGCACAAGAGGATATAAATGGTTATGAAAATTGTGACGTAAGTTTGGAGGGAAACCAAATGGTTGAGAATGACTACTGTAGTAACCTTAAATGTAGATGAATAACATTGATTAATTAAACTCCAACAGCCACCGTGCTGCGGTGCTAAGAACACTTCATGTCTAGGACGCATGAATAAAATGAGACAGATGTGAAGTTGAACTTACAAGTAGACCTAAAGTCATTGAACTTGATTCTAAGTTTTGTTAACTGGAGTTTTAAGGTTTTGGAAGGTATCGATATGAATGAGTTAAAACTGAAATGGTTAAAGGCGTTCCCTTTGGGGGGGAAGCAAAAGGTTTTGGGTTCGAAACTTGGCGAGAAGGACTTGCAGGGCCTGTCGTGCCACCTTTAGTTGCGGCGTATGTGAGTAAGTCAAGTGATGGGGACCCAGACGTAACAATATCTTGGAGTGGGCCTCGAAAGGGATGCCACATAAATGGCTAAGTTACGGGTTAAGTGATCACATGTTGTGAGATATAAGTTTAAGATAGGTATCCCCAAGGAAATAATCAAGAGAAGTTCTGCCATGGATTTCGTGAAAGCAAGCACTAAGTTATGCAGTTATAAAAAGGAAGCTGTAAGCTGAGAGTAATATTCATATTAATATTGAAAGGTACTTGAGGAGAATCTAGTTTCAAGTTTTGTAATTTCAAGTGCAATTTATAAATTGGCTAAGGGAGAATGATGTTATATTCATATGAAAGAGTGGAACAAAGGATGATTGAAGTTGACCTTGATAATGAAGTCAGATAATGAAACTTTCCTAATATATTATGGAAATTGAAATTCGAAGATGCTTGAGGCATACACGATTCAAATGAGTCTAAGTTTTAAGTGACGAATCAATATCGAAATGCAAGAAAGATACAAGGTAATGTAGAGGTATGAAGGATAATTGAGGAAAAAGGATGACTCCTAAGAATTGTGGTATTGCATAAGATGCAATGATCAATTTAAGATAAATCTTTGAGGCATCAATGGGATTATAAAGCATACATGCATAATAGATTATAATTCAATGAAGATGACATTGTGATGCAATGATATATAGTACAAGGAAACTCAAGCATATGGTTGGAAATGATATAAATGATATGAAGATATGCGCAAGTATAATAAGAAGGTTGACATGCACTATAAGAATTATTATATTGAAACTAGGATTGGGATGCAGATGAATAAAGGGGGAATGTAGTCCAAGGCATGTGAACACATGGATCTCTATACATAACGAGAGATGTTGACATTTGAAAATGCATGTACACATGTATATATGAAATTGATAATTTGACTAACTAAGGTGCAGAATTGTTCTCTGTAATTAGGAGATTTTGAAATAATGCCTAGAGGAGGTTAGTGACCTAAAGTGTTATCGGGCATGCAATAAACGATTAAAGTTATGAGTGACTTTGAAGGTAAACCTTGTGTCAAACCCTATTCTATAAAATAATTACGACGTCATTTACATGCTCAATAGAATGTTTGCATATTTAGGAAGTTCGAGAAATCATTAAAAGACGATATTGCCTTTAATGGTACCATTAAGTCGATTAAGCCTCGAACTAGTTCAAATAGAAATTTTAAGGTGAAATTAAGAGTTTCACAGTTCAGGGATGACTCAAACTGGTAATTCGGAGTTCGAGGATCAATTTGGAGTCAAACCAAAATTTTCACTCTCTAGGGGTAAAATGGTCATTTGCCACATGGGGACAAAATGAGAATTTTTAGAAAAGATTTTTTATCCCATTTGACTTATTGGAGTATGAGTTGACGTTTAGAAGTGGAAAAAATTTTAATTTCGGTATAAATTGGAGTACAAGGGTGAAATGGTAATTTTGTCACCCTAAGGGTAAATCGGTAATTTTGTACCCTCAAAGCATTTTTCCAGCACAATGTCTTCACCCATCATCATTTTTGACTCTTGAATAATGTGTGGTGGAGAGTGAAAGCTTAATAGTTAAGAAATGACACATGGACCAATAATAAGGTGACATGTGTCAAGTTTATATCCATTATTTATTTCGCTTTAAAATAAACATAAAATCAGCCAATTTTCTTTCATATGGCCAGCCAAACAAAGAAAAAAGAAGAACAAAGGGAGAAAAGAAAAACAAAAACCCTAGGTGAAGAATTTCAAGAGAAAAGTGTGAGAAATTCAAGGAAACAAGTGACAAAAGGTAAAATTCATTGATTTTGACTTGTGATCTACCTTTCCTATGCATTTCTCCTTATTTTCCATGGTTAACTTACATGTTTTCATGATGAATTCATGGCTGGTCAAAATAGGTATGGTGAAATACCCCATACTTTGATATGGTGATAAATAAAGTTGATCGAATGCAAATTGAGGTCAATTAAAATATTTAGAAATGATAAAAGACGAAAGGAGTAGTTTAGGATAAAATATTCCGCAAGTGAGAAAATAACAATAAAATAATAATAATTTTATCGGAGGAGAATTTATGAGATAAAAGGCGATTTGGAAGTCAAGTGAGGCATAATAAGGTATTTTGGGTACCAAGGAGACAAGATAAAATTTTTAGAATAAAATAATATTTTATTAATGAAATAATATTAAAATATTAATATTTAGCCGGATGTCGAAATCAGTCGTCAAGAAGGATCATATGGTTGATCCAAGTGGGGGAGAAGATGACAAGCCCGACTCTATAAAAATATTTATCATGACATACATGTGATGGATAGCATGTTTGCATGCTAGGAAAGTCCCGAAAAATTTACAAAAGTCGGTATTGTATCTAGGGGTACAATAAAGTTGATTTAAGCCTCGAACTAGATTAAATAGAGAATTTACGATGAAATTAAGAATTTTAAAGTCTCAGAATGGTTTAATATGATGATTCGGAGTTCGAGGATCAATTTGGAGTCAAATCGGAATTTTTGCTATCTAGGGGCAAAATGATCATTTGCCACTTGGGGACAAAATGAGAATTTTAGAAAAGATTTTTTTGGCCCCATTTGACTTATTGGAGTAAGATTTGAGGTTTAGAAGTGAAAAATTTTAATTTCGCTATAATTTGGAGTAAAAGGGTAAAATGGTAATTTTACCACCCCAGGGGAAAAATTGTAATTTTCCACCACCAGGACATTTTTCCAGCACATGGTCTTCCTTTATCCTCATTTTGACCATTGACTAATTGTGTGGTGGAGATAAAAAGGATTAAAATTTTTAAAATTTTAAAAACGGGCCAATGACATGATGCCATGTGTCATACTTTTATTATTTTATTATTTCTTTATAAAAAGGCATAAAATCAGCCGATCTTCCACCCCATGGTCGGCCAAACCAACAAGAAGAGAGAGAAAATAAAAACAAAACCCTAGAGAGAGAAAATCAAAGAAAAAGTGTGAATTTTCAAGGAAATTAAGTGAAAAAGGTGAGATTTTTCTATTAAGCTTGAGTTTTCTTATTCCCAAGCATTTCTCTTTATTTTGCATGATTAAATTACATGTTTTCATGATGAATTCAATTCTGAAAAAATGGGTTAGGAGAGAGAAAGTTGTTATATTAATTTGATTTTAGGTTATGTTAGTGTTTTAAGTTAGTTTAGCATATTTAGGAACAAAACAACAAGAAAAGAATTTATTTTCTTCCATTACCATTATTGGCCGAATTTTCTAGGGGAATATTGGCTGATGATCTTGATGTTTATTTGAGGAATTATGATGAATAATGATGAATTATGAGCCTAGAAAAATAATGGAAATTTTCGGAGCAAAAATACGATTTTTACCCACTAGGGGTATTTTCGTAATTTGCTATTGAGACTGATAAATTGAATCTCATTCACAGTCATGGAGGTAATTTAGTTATAATTGGAGTGTAGAAAGTGAGAAGAATTGATTTGGAGTTAAATTGGAGATAATAGGCCGAATTAGGTCAACACCGCATTTAAGCGGTTGTCGGATAAGTTGTATATCATATCATGCATATATACCGAGCCTGAATTGATTTTATAATGGTCAAGTATTGATGTGGTGAATTATATATTGTACATTGTGGATAGGTGGTGAACAAAGTACACTGGTAAAAGTACAGAGATTGTGCTTGGAGACTGAGATTAGGAGTACATCGACTCCTAGAATTGTGAGTGAACTTATTATCGTCTTAATTATCTAGAGTAGTTTTATACAACTGTGTGATTTTATGAAAAATGAGTTTAAATGGTAAATTGCTATGTTTTAAGAGAAATTGTGATTTTATAAAATGATTTTATAAGTTTTCTGGAAAATCGAATATTGGTTTTGAAAATAGAGTAATTGGAGATTGCTAGTTTGTGTTGCAAATTTATGGTTTTGAATTGAATGGCTTATGATAATAAATGAGCATGAATGGCTAAATTGATTTTGGTGTTAGAATTATTTATACTGTGTATTCAGCCTTGAGAGGCTAGGTTGCAATAAATTGTCATGTCATGCTAGAATGAATTTTATTGATTGGTGGATTATATATTAATTATTTACTGCAGAGGGGGTTCTGTGGACCAGCCTATTAGAGGGGCACGGTAAACTCCATTATATTATTACCTCGAACGGAGAGGCGCGTAGGGTATCTCCTGGGGTATAGCTTAGGGTTCACTTCACGCCAAACCACCACGTGAAAGGGAACTCAGCCAACGCCAAGGAACGGCTGTATTTTTCTCAAACTAAAATATATTTTAAGTGTATACAAGATTTTAACAGCCTTGGCGAACTCGGTTAGATGCCCTGCGCAAGGTATCACCGAGTATGAGTTTTGGCACGAGCCAAAGTTTTAAGAAATTCATAAGCCAAGTTGATTTCTCGATTTTTATGGATTGATTTTATTTGGTTGAAATGAGTTGAAAGGTAATGAAATTACAGTATGATAATTTATTTTAATTGTCTCCATTTACTCGACTTTAGATAGTTTAGATGGTATCTGTTTACTCACTGGGATTTTATAATCTCACCACCCTCATTTCCTCACATTTCAGGCTCAGGGAATTCCATAGTTAGCTGACTTTGACAAGGACTTTCATTTGGACTCGAATCGGTAAAAGCTGTAGGTTTCCAACTTCCGATGCATTTTGGTTAGATGTGGGCCCACGTGTCACTATAAAAGAAATTTTATGCTTTGGTTATTTGCTTTATAGTATATATAAGTATAATTAACTTTTACGCTATAAGAATTATGTACCGATAGTTTTATGAAAATTATTTTATAAGAAAATAGTTTATTTTATTGAATATTTTTATTATATTCAAATGGTCAAATTTTCACTTCAAATGAATGTTTTAGATATTTAATTTGTTTTTAAATCATTAAATATATATTTTCGGCTTACTTACTACATTTTTAGCAAGTTTCGAGGTTTTTGACAAAAATGACGAAAATGCCCCTGTGAGCCAGAAAAAAAATGTTATGTTATGATTTGAAAATGATTTGTAATCCTTCGTATTTTGATATTTGATAACTATTGCTCACCAGGGAAGTGCGAAAGCTGATACGAGAGCTTTGCGAGGTTTTGATCGACATTCGGGGTGAAGACAGTTTGTCGAGGCTTCGCGGCGGTTGTCACGGGCTCCATTGGGAGTTCCGGGTCGTGACATATGGATAGATCAAGATGTTGGATTGAATTGATTTTAAGATATGTTAGTGTTTTTAGTTAGTTTAGCATATTTAGAAGCAAAACAACAAGAAATGAATCCATTTTCCCCATGAATCTTCATGGGCGAATCTTCCTTGATGTGTGTGGGTGATGGATTGTTATTATTTCAAGAGAAATGGCTTAGAAAATGATGAATAATGGTGAGAAAATTAAGTAGGAAAAATCACGATGTTAGTGCACTGCAATGGCCGAATTTTTCCATGAAGAAATGGGAAGGTTTTGAGGCTGAAATTGGTGTTATTTGAATAATGTTTGGTGAATTGAGGTATTAGAAAAGAAATGGAGTAATTTGGGATTAAATTGGACGCATTAGTAATTTAATCGGGTAATAGGCCAAATTAGGTCAGCATCGCATTTAAGCGGTAGTCGGATAAGTTGCATATCATATCATGCATATACACCGAGCCTGAATTGATTTTATAATGGTCAAGCATGAAAGTGGTGAATTATGTATTGTACATTGTGGATAGGTGGTGAGCAAATTACACTAGTAAAAGTATAGAGATTGTGCTTGAAGACTGGGATTAGGAGTACATCGACTCCTAGAACTGTGAGTGAACAATTTATCGTCTTAAATATCTAGAGTAATTATACTTGTTTGATGTTTTTATTGAATGGTGAGTTAAATTATAAAATATTATGTTTTCCAATTAAAATGTTTTTTAATAAAAATGAGATTTATACTAGTTTTGAAATCAAATATTGTTTTCGGAAAATTGAGTATATGGAGACTGTGTTGAAATTTATGATTTTATATGTTATTGAAATTGTGGCTTATGACACTATAGTAACATGATGGCTAAATTTTTTTTGGGGTTGGCATGAAATATATGAACAGTTTTGGATTGGTCTCGGTAGACTGGATTAAACTTTATTCGCCATATTATGCTACTGAAAATTTTACGAGTTTGGTGGCATATTAAATGATCACTGCAGTGGTGGGGGTTTCCATGGACTGCCTATGAGAGGGGTACGGTAACCCAATTATATATTTACCTCTAGGGGGAGATGTTGGATGAAGTATCTCCTGAGGTAAGATTTGAGTGCACCTCACGTTCGGACCACCACGTGAGAGTGAGACTCAGCCAACGCCAAGGAACGGCTGTGTGTCAGATGCGAAAACATGTTTATGGCTATGAGACATTTAACAGCCTTGGCGATCTTAGTGGGATACCTTGACGAAGTGCCCACGAGAATGATTCTGGTAGGGGCCAAGTTTAAGAAACTCATAAGCCGAGGAAATTTTGACAAAAAGAAATTCTTTGGTATAGATTGAAACGAATTTTGCGTTATGAACATTATTAGGATATAACGTTTTTTATATTGTCTCCATCTATTCGGCTTTAGATGCTTTTGATGGTAATTGTTTACTCACTGGGATTTTATAATCTCACCACCCTCAATTCCCCACATTTCAGGCTTGGGATAGCTGGTAGATAGCCGATTGCATCAAGGACTTCAGTTAGCCTTGCATCGACAAAATTGTAGGTTCACAAACTCGCACCTTATTGGTTAGTTGGGGGCTCACTTGTCACTGTAAAAGTAATTTTATACTTCAGTTATCTACTTTAAAGTACGTATGAATATATTTAGCTTTTACACTACAGAAATTAAATTACGGATTTCTTTATAAATATTATTTTTTTATTTAGAAAATAGAATATTTCATTAAATATTATTATTTTATTCAAACAATTATAATTTCATTTCAAATAATTATTTTAGACATCTAAATTTACTTTTAATTATGAAACATGTGTTTTTCACCCACACACCATGTTTTTGGTGGGTTTCGGTATTTTCAAAGAAATATGACTAAAATACCCCTATGAGCCAAAAAATAATATTTTATTGTTTTGATTTGGAAATGACTTATGATTTCTTGAAATGCGAGATTTAATAACTGCCTCTCACCGTGGAGATGGGGAAGCTGATGTTAAGCCTTGCGGGGTTTCGATTGGCATTCGGGATAATGAGTGCCTATCGGGACGTCGCGGCGGTTGTCACAAGACCGAGGGGAGTTTCGGGTCGTGACAATTAGATTGGTATCAGAGCATGGTTTAAAGATCAAAGATTTTGATTTTAAAGCTTTGGATTTTAAAGTTTTTGGTTTTAAAGTTGTTTTAAGAAATCCACACTGACATTGAGTGGCCCAAAGTCAAGTTAAGTTAGGTTAATTGAGTTAGTTGCATATAGAATCTAAAGTCGTCTAAGTCCGTTCCATTTCATATTGTAGAGTACCATACCTCCTTGACGTGGACGTCCACCTCTCTATAGGTCAGTAAGAAGGGGAAGAAGCCGTACTAGACTTAGTCAGCTAGATCCCGTGGAGGGGGAGTCTGGTGCACCTACTTTTCGAGCAGCACCTGCTACTGAGCCTACTAAGATTCCTCCACCTCCTCCACCACCTACTGCTACTCCTAGTGTTCCTGCCATGTCTCCTAAGGCAGTCCAAGCATTAGCAACTTTTCTTAATGTCATTACGGGCCAGGCTCAAGCTGGTCAAGTTCCTCATACTGTTCCCTAAGCAGTATCTCCAGTGCCACCACCACCACTTCCTGTTCCACCACCAGTGCTAGATGTCTCCATTTCCAAAAAGCTTAAGGAAGCTAGGCAGCTAAGTTGCACTTCTTTTGTTGGTGATTTATATGCAACCGCAGCTAAAGATTGGATTACTCAAGTAACGGAGACATTTATGGATATAAAATTGGCTAATGATATGAAATTAATGGTGGCCATAAGATTATTGGAGAAGAGGGCTCGTACATGGTGGAGCTCGGTAAAATCACGTTCCATTACTCCGCTAACTTGGACAAACTTCCTACAAGAATTCAACGGTCAATACTACACCTACTTTCATCAAAAAGAGAAAAATAGAGAATCCCTAAGTTTACAACAAGGGAATTTGACCATAGAAGAGTACGAGGCTTGTTTTAACGAGCTGATGTCATATGTGCCAGACCTGGTGAAGTCTGAGCAAGATCAAGCTAGTTATTTTGAAGAAGGGCTCCGTAACGAGATTAGAGAGCGGATGACTGTGACAGGTCGAGAGTCTCATAAAGAAGTTCTACAGATGGCTTTAAGGGCCGAAAAACTCGCTAATGAAAATCGGAGAATGCGAGCTGAGTTTGTAAAGATGAGGAACCCGAATATATCCTCCAATTAGCTACCCAAAAGAGGTAAGGACACATTTGCTTCTAAGAGTACTGCTTCTGTTCCGGTGATATCTCCTCGACCCTCACTTTTGCAGTCACAGTAGAGACCTCCGAGATTTAGTAGGTCTGGGATGAGTAGTTATTCCGAGAAGAGTTTTGGAGGTTCAAATAAATGCGAAAATGTGGGAGATATCATGTTAGGGAGTGTTGGGGCATAAGATGCTTTCATTGTGGTCAGTCGGGCCACATTAGGAGTGACTGCCCACAGTTAGGACGGGCTACAGTAGTTGTTCCATCTCCACTAGCTCATACGATATGCAGATGAGAGATTCCTCTGGAGTACACCCGAGGCAAGGGGTAGCTGTACGGTCTAAAATGGGTAGCAACACCTCGACACAACCACCTTTGAGGCCATTGACTCGTTCTTTAACAAGAGTTTTCGCTATAACGGAAGATGAAGTACGAGTTCGATCTGGAAAAAGTGAGTGAAAAGTTAGATGAAAGTGTAAGATAGTGATAGGGGATGTAAATACCAAGTGATGCACATGTAAATAAAGGTTTCAAGAATAATATAGTAAATGAGTTCATATGGAATAATGCTGTAAGAATTTCTTATTATATTGTGAAAAATTAGAACTAAAAAATACTTGAGGTATACAAAGTTCAAATGAATTTAAATCTTAAGTAACAAATTAATGTCAAAGTACAAGAAGGATACAAAGCAATATAGAGGCATGAAAGATGATTGAGGACAAAGGGATGACTCTAAGGAATTGTGATATTGCATCGTATTCAATGATCAAATTAAGGTAGATCTTGGAAGCATAAATGGGATTATAAGGCATATACACATATGTGGGGTTGATATTGTGATCAACTAGAATGAAGAATGATTTTTAGTGAATTAAGATTCAAACTTAATATATGATGAGTGATGTAGGTAGTACAATGATAAGAAATTTTATTAGAAATTGAAGTATATGAACATAAGAGACTTTGGGAAATAGTCGAGGAGATGATATCAAGGAAATATGATCTATAGTATGGTTAAGCTGTACGAGATGGATTAATACGATTAAGAAGATTGATATTTCATACCTGTGAGATAAACAAGAAGTATATGGAAATAATGGAAGAAAATACCCCACATTTTCTTTGAGTTTGATAAGTGAAATTTTGAGGACAAAATTTTATTTTAAGGGCGGTAGTGTTGTCAAACCATGTTCTATAAAATAATTACGACGTCATTTACATGCTCAATAGAATGTTTGCATATTTAGGAAGCTCGAGAAATCGTTAAAAAACGATATTACCCCTAATGGTACCATTAAGTCGATTAAGCCTCGAACTAGTTCAAATAGGAATTTTAAGGTGAAATTAAGGGTTTCACAGTTCAAGGATGACTCAAAATGGTAATTCGGAGTTCGAGGATCAATTTGGAGTCAAACCGAAATTTTCACTATCTAGGGGTAAAATGGTCATTTGCCACTTAGGGATAAAATGAAAATTTTTAGAAAAGATTTTTTTACCCCATTTGACTTATTGGAGTATGATTTGGGGTTTAGAAGTGGAAAAATTTTTAATTTCGATATAAATTGGAGTACAAGGGTGAAATGGTAATTTTGTCACCTTGGGGGCAAATCTGTAATTTTGCACCCCCAAAGCATTTTTCCAGCACAAGGTCTTCACCCATCATCATTTTTGACCCTTGAATAATGTGTGGTGGAGAGAGAAAGCTTAATAGTTAAGAAATGACACATGAACCAACAATAAGGTGACATGTGTCAAGTTTATATTCATTATTTATTTAGCTTTAAAATAAACATAAAATCAGCCAATTTTCTTTCATATGGCCGGCCAAACAAAGAAAAAAGAATAACAAAGGGAGAAAAGAAAAACAAAAACCCTAGGTGAAGAATTTCAAGAGAAAAGTGTGAGAAATTCAAGGAAACAAGTGACAAAAGGTAAAATTTCTTGATTTTGACTTGTGATCTACCTTTTCCATGCATTTCTCCTTATTTTTCATGGTTAAATTACATATTTTCATGATGAATTCATGACTGGTCAAAATGGGTATGGAGAGAGAAAGATGTTGGATTGAATTGATTTTAAGATATGTTAGTGTTTTTAGTTAATTTAGCATATTTAGAAGCAAAACAATAAGAAAGGAATCCATTTTCCCCATGAATCTTCATGGCCGAATCTTCCTTGATGTGTGTGGGTGATGGATTGTTATTATTTCAAGAGAAATAGCTTAGAAAATGATGAATAATTGTCAAACCCTGTTCTATAAAATAATTACGATGTCATTTACATGCTCAATAGAATGTTTGCATATTTAGGAAGTTCGAGGAATCGTTAAAAGATGATATTGCCCCTAATGGTACCATTAAGTCGATTAAGCCTCGAACTAGTTCAAATAGGAATTTTAAGGTGAAATTAAGAGTTTCAAAATTCAGGGACGACTCAAAATGGTAATTCGAAGTTTGAGGATCAATTCGGAGTCAAACCGAAATTTTTACTATCTAGGGGCAAAATGGTCATTTGCCACTTGTGGATAAAATGTGAATTTTTAGAAAAGATTTTTTTTTGGCCCCATTTAACTTATTGGAGTATGATTTGATTATTGGTGTATAATTTGAGGGTTTGGCAGTGAAAAAGTTTAATTTCGGTGATTTCTAGAGTATAGGGGCAAAAATCGTAATTTTTCCACTTGCAGACAAAATTTGAGATTTTGAGAGAATTTAGATCACATTTGACAAATTGGAGAATGGTATGAGTATAAGGGATGAAAAATATGTCTATGGGCAATTTTTCAGTTTTTGGGACAAAAATGTAATTTTTGACTTTTACGAGGGCAAAAGTGTAAATTTTAAAAATTACTCCACCAAGACTTTGGATAAGTCTGAGAATTTTATCTAAGCTATGGATATGTGGGACAAGTGTATGGTGAAAATTTGAAAACAAATGGATGGCTAGAATTTAAGAAATTGATAAAACAAAAAAAATGAATAAAATAATATTATATTATTTTAGCCTTTAAAAAGGTCAAAATTTTCAGAATTGTCATCTTCTTCAAGCTATCCAAACCAGGAGAAAAAAGGGAGAAAAGAAATAAGAACCCTAGCTGAAAAATTTGGAGCAAATCAAGAGAAATTAAGAAATCAAGCATTAAAAAGGTAAATTTCATTGATTTTCCTTGTGATTTTCACTACCCATGCTTTTTTTTCTCATTTCCATGCAAAATTAGTAAGTGGGTATGGACACCCATGCTGGCCAAACCTCCATGGATGAGTTTTGAGCTTGAGTTTTGGTTGATTTTAATTGAATTAAGTGATTTTAGTTAAGTTATATTGAAATATAGCAAAAATAAGCTAGAGAAATAACTTTCTCCCATTGAACCTCATTATGCCGAATTTTCTAGGAGAATATTGGCTGCTGATCTTGATGTTTATTTGAGGAATTATGATGAATAATGATGAATTATGAGCCTAGAAAAATAATGAGAATTTTTAGAGCAAAAATATGAATTTTTACCCACTAGGGGTATTTTCATAATTTGCTATCGAGACTGATAATTTGCACCACACTGAGGGACATTAAGTCAATTTGGGTGCAATTGAGGTATAGAAACTAAAAAAAATTAATTTGGAGTTTAAACGGACGCGTATATCGATTTATCGAGTAAAGGACCAAAATAGGCTAACATCGCGTTTAGGCAAAACTTAGACATTTTGCACTTCATATCATGCATTAGTAGTATAAATTAGTTTATTTTGGTTTAGTACCAAAGTAGTAAACCTCTTAATTGTGCAATTTGTCAAGGTGGCGAATCCTCTGGCAAGGGTAAAGAAATCGCACCCGATGAGTAATAGTTGGAGTACCCGAATTTAGTTTTCGAAAACTGTGAGTGAACTTATTATCGTCTTAATTATCTAGAGTAGTTTTATACAATTGTGTGATTTTATGAAAAATGGGTTTAAATGGTAAATTGCTATGTTTTAGGAGAAATTGTGATTTTATAAAATGATTTTATAAATTTTCTAGAAAATCGAATACTGGTTTTGAAAATAGAGTAATTGAAGACTGCCTGCTTGTGTTGTAAATTTATGGTTTTAAATTAAATGGCTTGTGATAAATTGGCATGATTGGCTGAATTTATACTTGTGTTGAAAAATTTGAACTGTCTGTTTTGCCTTGATAAATTGGTTAGTAATGTAATTGCCATGCTATGCCCTTGAGATTTGATCAATTGGTGGATTAAAGATTAGCTACTGCAGTGGTGGGGGGGTTCCGTGGACCAGCCTATTAAAGGGGCACGGTAAACTCCTTTATATTCTCACCTCGGTCGTAGAGGCGCGTAGGGTATCTCTTGAGGTGGGCTTTTTGAGTGCACTTCACGTTAACCACCACGTGAGAGTGAGACTCAGCCAACGTCAAGGAACGGCTGTGATGTACAAAGAAAAATGTGTTTTATGCGAGATATGAATTTTTAACAACCTTGGCGGTCTCAATGGGATATCTTGACGAAGGTACCCGCGAGAATGATTTTGGCAAGAGCCAAGTTTTGTGAGATATATAAGCCATGTTGATTAATTGAGTAAACTGAATATTCATGTTATGAAACATATATTGGAAAAGAATATTTTAATTCGTCTCCATTTACTCTCCTTTAGATAGTTTAGATGGTGTCTGTTTACTCACTGGGATTATGTAATCATAATCTCACCCCTCTTCCTATCCATTTTTCAAGCTCAAGACAGTTTGTTGATAGTTGATTAAGACGAGAATTAATCTCGGAGTTGCATCCTAGAAAGTAAGGGTTCGTAGCCCTACACCTTCTTGGTCAGTTGGGGGCCCACGTGTCACTGTAAAAGTAATTTTATACTTCAGTTATTTGATTTAAAGTATGTATGAACATATGTATCTTTTACACCATGTTTTGGTGGGTTTCGGTATTTTTGAAGAAAAATGATGAAAATGCCCTTGTGAGCCAAAAAAATAATATTTTATTATTTTGATTTAGAAACGACTTATGATTTTCTTGAAATGTGAGATTTAATAACTGTCGCTCATCGGGGAGATGCAGAAGCTGATGCTAAGCCTTGCGGGGTTTCGATCAGCATTCAGGGTAATAAGTGTTTATCGAGACGTCGCGACGGTTGTCACGGGCCCAATGGGAGTTTCGGGTCGTGACAATAATGGTGAGAAAATTAAGTAGGAAAAATCACGGTGTTAGTGCACTGTAATGGCTGAATTTTTCCATGAAGAAATGGGAAGGTTTTGAGGCTAAAATTGATGTTATTGGAATAATGTTTGGTGAATTGAGGTATTAGAAAAGAAATGGAGTAATTTGGGATTAAATTGGAGGCATTAGTAATTAATCGGGTAATAGGCCGAATTAGGTCAGCACCGCATTTAAGCAATAGTCGGATAAGTTGCATATCATATCATGCATATACACTGAGCCTGAATTGATTTTATAATGGTCAAGCATTAATGTGGTGAATTATGTATTGTACATTGTGGATAGGTGGTGAGCAAATTAGACTGGTAAAAGTACAGAGATTGTGCTTGAAGACTGGGATTAGGAGTACATCGACTCCTAGAACTGTGAGTGGACAATTTATCGTCTTAAATATCTAGAGTAATTATACTTCTTTGATGTTTTTATTGAATGGTGAGTTAAATTATAAAATACTATATTTTCCAATTAAAATGTTTTTTTAATAAAAATGAGATTTATACTGGTTTTGAAATCAAATATTGTTTTGGGAATATTGAGTATATGGAGACTGTGTTGAAATTTATGATTTTATATGTTATTGAAATTATGGCCTATGACACTATGGTAGCATGATGGCTAAATTTTTTTTGGGATTGGCATGAGATATATGAACAGTTTTGGATTGGTCTCAGTAGACTGGATTAAATTTTATTCGTCATATTATGCTACTAGAAATTTTACGGGTTTGGTGGTATATTAAACGGTCACTGCAGTGGTGGGGGTTTCCATGGACTACCTATGAGAGGGGTATGGTAACCCAATTATTTATTTACCTCCAGGGGGAAATGTTGAATGAAGTATCTCTTGAGGTAAGATTTGAGTGCACCTCACGTTCGGGCCACCACGTGAGAGTGAGACTCAACCAATGCCAAGGAACGGCTGTGTGTCAGATGCGAAAACATGTTTATGGGTATAAGACATTTAACAACCTTGGTGGTCTCAGTGGGATACCTTGACGAAAGTACCAGAGAGAATGATTCTGGCAGGGGCCAAGTTTAAGAAACTTATAAGCCGGGGAAATTTTGACAAAAAGAAATTGTTTGGTATAGATTGAAACGAATTTTGCGTTATGAACATTATTGGGATATAACATTTTTTATATTGTCTCCATCTACTCGATTTTAGATGCTTTTGATGGTAATTGTTTACTCACTAGGATTTTATAATCTCACCACCCTCAATTCCCCACATTTTAGGCTCGGGATAGCTGGTAGATAGTCGATTGCATCAAGGACTTCAGTTAGCCTTGCATCGATAAAATTGTAGGTTCACAGACTCGCACCTTATTGGTTAGTTGGGGGCCCACGTGTCACTGTAAAAGTAATTTTATACTTCAGTTATCTACTTTAAAGTACGTATGAATATATTTAGCTTTTACACCACAGAAATTAAATTACGGATTTCTCTATAAATATTATTTTTTTTATTTAGAAAATAGAATATTTCATTGAATATTATTACTTTATTCAAACAATTATAATTTCATTTCAAATAATTATTTTAGACATCTAAATTTACTTTTAATTATGAAACATGTGTTTTTCACCCACACACCATGTTTTTGGCGGGTTTCGGTATTTTCGTAGAAAAATAACGAAAATGCCCCTGTGAGCCAGAAAATAATATTTTATTATTTTGATTTGGAAATGACTTATGATTTCTTAAAATGCGAGATTTAATAACTGTCAGTCACCGGGGAGATGCGAAAGCTGATGCTAAGCCTTACGGGGTTTCGATCGACATTCGAGATAATGAGTGCCTATCGGGACATCGCGACGGTTGTCACGGGCCCGAGGGGAGTTTCGGGTCGTGACACCTTATATTGTTTAAGTTCTTAATGGAACTCTATTAAAGGAAGGGTATGGACCAGTATAAGATGAATGAATCAAGGTTGAGAAATTTGGCATGGAGCAAATTAATAAAATGATGATTAGGTATATGTAAGTAAGTATGATATGTGATTGAAATCGGTATAATTGAGATGAAGTTATGGTTCAAATTTAATAAAGGTGATAAAGGTATGCTTAGTGACTCGATATAAGAAATCATGATTGTGAAAGGCATTGCTGATCTGGCTTCAAAAGATGATAATTGCCATAAATAAAGCATTTAATTGAATTGAAGGTGAGTGAGGTAAATAAATTGAATGTCCCTATAAAAGGAAAAAGGAATAGGATCATAGAAGGAGATTGATAACACAACATTGACGTGAATTCGGGGACGAATTCTATTTAAGTGGGGGAGATTGAAATGCCCCATAGTTTGATATGGTGACAAGTAAAGCTTATCAGATGTGAATTGAGGCATAATAAGGTATTTTGGGAACCAAAGAGATAAGATAAAATTTTAAAAATAAAATAATACTTTATTAATGAAATAATATTAAAATATTAATATTTAGTCGGACGTCGAAATCAGTCATGAAGAAGGATCATATGGTTGATCCAAGTGGGGGAGAAGATGTCAAGCCTGACTCTATAAAATACTTGTCATGACATGCATGTGATTGATTGAATGTTTACATACTAGGAGAGCCCCGAAAAATCGACAAAAGTCGATATTGTACCTAGAGGTACAATAAAGTTGATTTAAGCCTCGAACTAGATCAAATAGAGATTTTAGGGTGAAATTAAAAATTTTAAAGTCCCAGAATGACTTAGAATGGTGTTCGGAGTTCGATGATTAATTTGGATTCAAATCGAAAATTTCACTATCTAAGGGCAAAATGGTAATTTTGCCACTAGAGGACAAGATGGGAATCTTTTTGAAAGATTTTGATCATATTTGACTTATTGGAGTATGATTTGAGGTTGAGAAGTGAAAAATTGAAATCCCAGTAATTTTTGGAGTATAGGGGTAAAATGGTAATTTTGCCACCTTAGGGGCAAATTGTAATTTTCCCACCCTAGGGGCAAAATTGTAATTTTCCACCACCAGAACACTTGTCTAGCTCATGGATTTTACCCAATTTTATCATGGATAATTGAAGGAATTTATATAGTGGAGAGAGAAAGCTTAATAGTTAAGAAATAAAAAATAGACCAATGAAATGGTGACACATGGCATATTTATAACCATTAAATATTTAGCTTTAAAATTAACACAAATCAGCCCATTTCTCATTCATATGGCTGGCCAAAGAAGAACAAAGGAGGAAAGGAAAAAAAACAAGAACCCTAGGTGTGAAAATTGAAGAAAAAGTGTGGGATTTCAAGGGATTAGGCTAATAAAGGTAAAATTTCTTGATTTTGACTTGTGATTTACACTACCCATGCATTTCTCCTTATTTTTCATGGTTAGATTTCATGTTTTCATGGTGAATTCATGGCTGATCAAAATGGGTATGGAGAGAGAAAGATGTTAGATTGATTTGATTTTAAGTTATGTTAGTGTTTTTAGTTAGTTAGTTTAGCATATTTAGAAACAAAACAACGAGAAAAGAATTCATTTTCCCCCATCACCATCAACAGCCGAATTTTCTAGGGAGGATATTGTGGCTGAAATTGATGATATTTCATGATATTTTGGTGATATTTGATGTTTGGTGAGGTTAGAAATTAAATGGGAAATTTTGGTGTGAAAATCTGAATTTTTACCTAATGTATAGACATGTGTGATTATTGACCCAGGACTGATAAATTGAATCTCATTCGCAGTCACTGAGGTAATTTAGGTATAATTGGAGTGTAGAAAGTGAAAGAAATTGATTTGGAGTTAAATTGGAGGTTTTAGCCAATTACACCGAGAATAATGCAAATTAGGTCGAATATCGTATTTAAACGGCTATTCGGACATTTTGCATCACATTTCGTGCATTCATATAGATTTATAAAACCTAAAACACTTTATGATAAATTGACACAATTTATTGAAATTCGTGTCACGTACGATATATAGGTGGTGAGCTCTCTAACAAGGGTAAAGAGATTGTGCCCGAAGATCGGGAATAGGAGTATATCGAACTCCTAGTACTGTGAGTAACCTTATTATCATTTTAATTATCTAAAGTCTGTTTTAACTCGATTTTGGTGAAATTTTATGAAAATGAGTTAAATGGCAAATTTTAGGTTTTATAAACAAAAATGTGTTTAAATGAAAAGATTTTATAAATTGTCTTGAAACGAAATAACGATTTCGAAAATAGAGTAATTGGAGACCACCGGTATGTTGTAAATTTATGATTGGAAATTAATGACTTATGTTATATTGTTATTGTGTTAGCATGACTGGCTGGGCTGTGTTTTATGAATTGTATGAATTGTTTTATTTTACCCTTGCAGACTAGGTAGTAATATATTAGCCCTGTCATGCTGTCAAAATTTTATTGTATGGTGGGTTTAGCTTACTGTAGTAGGCGGGTTTCCGTGGACTAGCCTATTAGAGGGGCACGGTAAACCCCGTTATATTTTACCTCAGTTGGAGAGGCGAGTAGGGTAACTCTCGAGGTATGATTTTAGAGTTCACTTCACGCCAAACCACCACTTGAAGGTGAGCTCGGCCAACGCTAAGGAACAACTTTATTTTCAAAATGAAAACATGTTTTATGCATACATGACTTTCTAATAACCTTGGCGGACTTAGTTGAGATAGCCCTTGGCCAAGGTATTTTAGATAATTGAGTATGAAAATAAGTTTTGGCATGAGTCAAGCTTTTTAAGAAATTCATAAGCCATACTGATTACTTGATTTAAATAAATTGATTTCATTTGGTTGAAATAAGTTGAAAGATGATAAATTATAGATTGATGAAATGTTTTAATAGTCTCCTTTTACTCGCCTTTAGATATTTTGAATGATGTTTGTTTACTCATTGGGATTTTATAATCTCACCACCCTCCTTTCCACCCATTCAGGCATCAGGATAGTCGGTAAATAGCTCATTTCATTGAGGACTACAATTGGATTGGCATCCTCAAAATATGTAGGTTCAATTCTTTTGACACTTTTAGTCGTTTGTGGGCCCACGTGTTACTGCAAATTTAATTTTATACTTTGGTTATCTATAGTACAATATATATGAATTTATTTTGCTTTTTCATTTTAAAAATTATTTACGCAGTGTTCTAAAAATATTGTTTTATGAAAAAATTGAATATTTTATTTTATATCTTTATTATATTCAAATAGTTATAATTTCATTTTAAATGAAAGTTTTAGACATTTAAATTTATTTTTGATTATGAATTATGTGTTTTATACTTGCATACTACATTTTTAACTGGTTTCGAAACTTTTGAGAAAAAAATGACCAAAATGCCCCTGTGATACAGAAATTATTTTTTTATTGATTTCAGTTGGAAATAGATTAGATTCTTTTAGAACATGATATTT
This sequence comes from Theobroma cacao, assembly GCF_053813885.1. Taxonomy (NCBI): domain Eukaryota; kingdom Viridiplantae; phylum Streptophyta; class Magnoliopsida; order Malvales; family Malvaceae; genus Theobroma; species Theobroma cacao. The sequence goes on from NC_142640.1 coordinate 38,541,446, forward strand.
GGTAACGGTTGCTCACCGGGGAAAAGAGAAACTGATGTTAAAGCCTTGTGGGGTTTCGATTGACAATCTGGGTAATGAGTGTCGATCGGGATAACGCAGCAGTTGTCACGGGCTCGATGGGAGTTCCGAGTCATGACATTGGCTTTACAAGCCTTTTAATCCAATTATTAATTCTACAACTAAACATAATTTTAAACCTTTTAAAACAATGTTTAATGAATTAATTACATGCTGTCCATATTTGAATTAAAACAAAAAAAACAAATTTTAAAAAAAGCCTTCAAAACTTATATACATCAAATCAACACACAAATCAATCCAATTAATTATCACCAAGAATCAAGCTTGCATATTACATGAAAACATCAAACAATGCCTCTGATACCACTGTTGAGAGTCAACCTCATGCTCAAATATGAAAATAATCAAGAAATTAAAAATAAACTAGCATTTAATCAGAGAGATAGTCAAATACTATTATATCAATGTTTGTGTTTTTCATGTAATTTTTTAAAATAATTATGAGCATTCATAAGTTTAAGAGTTACATACCTTGCTCTAGATATAGTAATCAAGAGCCAATTAAATAAAAAACGCTTGTGATGAAGCAATAAACCCCAAAAAAAGAATAAGATGGTTTAAAATCCTACAACCAAAATCTTTGCTTCTTCATCTTTAGGATTTGTCAAATCTTTAGCCACCCAAGTGTTTGGCCTCTAACAGTAATCCACACGGTGACCGAATAAGACCTTCTCAAAGGTAGGATTTTACTTGTTATGTTAAATATCATGTATTTACATCAATATTTTTACAATGCTTGTTCAATCCTTATAATGTTTTACGTTAATTCTTACCACTTTACGTCAAGGTTTTTCTACTACTAATTTTCACCGTAATTCTTTTATCCTCACTATTATTCATGCATAGATTAAAATTTATAAGCTATTAAATACCTTAAACTCAAGAATAACAATTCAAATGTTTATTCCTCAAAAATTATGTTTATTAGACATCATTGACTTGTTACATTAAATATCACATATTTACGTCAACATTTTGAAAATGCTTGTTCCACTTTTATAATGTTTTAAGCTAATTCCTATCACTTTATGTCAAGGTTTTTCAACAACTAATTTTCACCATAATTCTTTTTATTCTTACTATCATTCATGCATAGATTAAAATTTGTAAGCAGTAAAACACTTTAAACTTGAGAATAACAATTTAAATGTTTAATTTTCCTGAAAATTATGTTAATTTGATATAATTGACTTGTTATATTAAATCTCACACATTTACGTTAATATTTTGACAATCCTTGTAAAACCTGACCCTATAAACACATGTCATGACATACATGCATTGAGTAGCACGTTATTACGCTAGAAAAGCACCTAAGAATAGACGAAACCCAATATTGTACCTAACGGTACCCTTAAATTGATTTAACCTCGAACTAGTTCAAATAGGAATTGTAGGATGAAATTTAATATTTTATAGTCAAGGAATGACTAAAAATGATTGTTCGGAATTCGAGGGTTCATTTGGGGTAAAATCGAAAATTTTGATGTTTAGGGGCAAAAATCGTCATTTTGCCACCTAAGATAATAATTTGATCATGGAGTGAAATTTTTGACCAAGATTAACTATTTGGAGTATAATTTAATGATAGGAAGTGAAAAAGTTTAATTCTGGTGATTTTTGGAGTGTAGGGGCAAAAATCGTAATTTTACCACCCGAGGATAAAATTTGAGATTTTGAGAGAATTTAGATCAAATTTGACAAATTGGAGAATGGTATGAGTATAAGGGATGAAAATTATGTCTATGGGCAATTTTTCAATTTTTTGGGCAAAAAAGTAATTTTTCACTTTTACGGGGGCAAAAGTGTAAATTTCAAAAATTACTCCACCGAGACTTTGGATAAGTCTGAGAATTTTATCTAAGCTATGAATATATGGGACAAGTGTATGGTGAAAATTTGGAAACAAATGGATGAAATTTTAAAAATGGGCCAATGGGAAAGTGACACGTGGGATTTTTTTTAATGATATAATATTATTTTAATGAAAAGGCAGCCCATTTAAACCCCATTTTAAGTGCTGGCCGGCCATAAGGAAGAACAAGAGAGGAAATAGAGAGGAAAGGAAGAAAAAAAGAAAAACCAAAGAGAAACAAGAAAATTCAAAGGGGAAATCGTGAATTTCGTCCGTTTACGCGTCTAACGGTAAGATTTCTCAATTTTAGCTTGATTTCTACCTTTCCTATGCCTTTATTTCCATTGGGCATGCTTGAGGAGAGAGATCAAAGAGTGACACCATGTGCTGGCCGAAATTCAAGGGGGGGAATTTTGGAATTTTTAGGTTTTGATTTTTAGTTAAATTGATAGTTTTAGTTAGTTAAATGTGTATAGAAACTAAATTGGGCAAGAAAGCATGAAATTTTCACAATACCCACTCTTGGCTGGATGCTCAATGGTGTACAATGATGATGAATTGATTTTATTCTAAGGGAAATGAAGAGAAAATGATGAAAAACAATTAAATGTGATAGAAAAACAAAGTAGAAAATTAATCGAGTTAATGTCTCATTTTTGGCCGAATTTTCCAAGAAAGAGAGTGAGCTGATTTTGGTGATTTTAGAGGGATATTGGCTGATAATTAATGGTTAGAAATGTTGGAGAGAAAATGGGACAATTTAGAGCTAAAATGGAGTGCGTTAGCAATTTATCGGGTAAAGTGCCAAAAATAGGTTAATACCGCATTTAAGCCATTTTTGGCTATTGCATTTCATACCATGCATTAGTATAGGATTTAAGTCAAATATATAGTGATTTAGCATTAATGTGATGAATTGTGTAAATTTTTGCAATGTGTCTAGGAGGAGAGCCTTCCGAAAAAGGCAAGGAAGTCGTACCCGACGAGTAGTGATCGGGGCGCTTGGAAAGCTTTTAGTTTGTACAAACTGTGAGTAAACTTATTATTATTGTAAATTATCAAGAGTTTATTTTTAAATGCCCTTTATGTATTTTATGAAATGAAAACGAGATTTTTGATGTTTTAGGAATAAATGTGACAAATAAAAATATATTGTATTGATTATGAAATTGAGTAATTGGAGGCTACAAATTGACTTAAAAAATATATATTTTCCTAGGAATGGCTTATGAGAAATGAGTATATGTGGCTATATTTTGTGAGTGCATTGGGAAATTTATGTAAGTTGTTTTTACTATGCAGGCTGGATAAATAAATAAAAGCCACGTTATACTGTCAAAATTTTATTAAAATTGGTGGGTTAGTCACTGCAGTGACGGATTTTCATGGACTGCCTATTAGAGGGGCATGGTTGTCATGACCCGGAACCTCCCTCAGGCCCATGACAATCGCCGCGACATCCCTGATTGACACTCATTATCCGGAATGTCAACCGGAACCCCGCAAGGCTTACATATCAGTTTCTTTCCTTTCCTGTGAGCAATCATTGTTAAATATCTAGTTTTTAGAGAATATACACTATTTTAGATCAAAAACAATCAAAATAAAATTTTCGCCACACAGGGGTATTTTGGTCATTGTTTTCTCAAAAATTTTGAAACTGGCTAAAACGTAATATACAAGTGCAAAACACATAATTCATATTCAAAATGAGTTTAAAAGTCTAAAATCTTCATTTAAAACGAAATTACGGTTATTTGAATATAATAAGAAAATAAAAGAAATATTAAGGAAAATATTCTATTTTCTTATAAAACAATATTTATAGAGTTATACGTGAATAATTTTTATAGCGTAAAAGCTAAATAAATTTATACATACTGAAATACAGTAAGCCAAAATATTTAATTTAATTTACAATAACAAGAGGGCCCCCGAATAAACAAAAGTAAAGAGGACTGTGAACCTACGGTTTGGAAAATGAAAATCCAATGTTAGTCCTCGATGAGATCAACTATCTACAGTCTATACTGAACCTGAAAAGGGTGGAAAGGAAGGTGGTGAGATTATAAAATCCCAATGAGTAAACAGACATTATCATAAATATCTAAAGGCGAGTAAAATGGAGGCAAGTTTAAACAACAAATTTCAACCCATTTCATAATGTTTCCAATTTATTTCTTAAACCATAAAATATTTGTAATTTACCAAAACAGTTGTTAAGGCTTATGTCTTTTATTAAAACAAGGCTCAAGCCAAAACTAATCCTCGGGGATACCTTGGCCGAGGCATCTAACCGAGTCCGCCAAGGGTGTTAAAATATTCACACGTCAAACACATTTTTATTTTTAAAACTAGCCGTTCCTTGGCGTTGGCCGAGTTACACATTCACGTGGGGGTTCGACGTGAAGTGAGCTCTAATACTACCCCAGGAGTTACCCTCCTCGCCTCTACAACCGGAATAACTATATAACTGGGTTTACCATGCCCCTCTAATAGGCAGTCCACGGAAACCCGTCACTGCAGTGACTAACCCACCAATTTTAATAAAATTTCGACAGTATAACGTGGCTTTTATTTATTTATCCAGCCTGCATAGTAAAACAACTTACATAAATTTCCCAATGCATTCACAAAATATAGCCACATATACTCATTTCTCATAAGCCATTCCTAGGAAAATATATATTTTTCAAGTCAATTTGTAGCCTCCAATTACTCAATTTCATAATCAATACAATATATTTTTATTTGTCACATTTATTCCTAAAACATCAAAAATCCTGTTTTAATCTCGTTCTCATTTCATAAAATACATAAAGGGCATTTAAAACAAACTCTAGATAATTTACAATAATAATAAGTTTACTCACCGTTTTTACAAACTAAAAGCTTTCTAAGCGCCCCGATCACTACTCGTCGGGTACGACTTCTTTGCCTTTTCCGGAAGGCTCTCCTCCTAGACACATTACAAAAATTTACACAATTCATCACATTGATGCTAAATCACTATATAATTAACTAAAATCCTATACTAATGCATGGTATGAAATGCAATAGCCTAAAATGGCTTAAACGCGGTATTAACCTATTTTTGGCACTTTGCTCGATAAATTGCTAACGCGCTCCATTTTAGCTCTAAATCATCCCATTCTCTCTCCAAAATTTCTAACCATTAAATATCAGCAAATAACCTTCTAAAAACAACAAAATCAGCTCACTCCCTTCCTTGGAAAATTCGGCCAAAAATGGGACATTAACTCGGTTAATTTTCTATTTTGTTTTTCTATCATGTTTAATCGTTTTTCATCATTTTCTCTTCATTTTCCTTAGAATAAAATCAATTCATCATCATTGTACAGTATTGAGCATCCAGCCAAGAGTGGGTATTGTGAAAATTTAATGATTTCTTGCCCAATTTAATTTCTAAACACATTTAACTAACTAAAACTATTAATTTAACTAAAAATCAAAACCTAAAAATTTCAATTTCTCTCCCCTAGAATTTCGTCCAGCCCTTGATATCACTTTTTGATCTCTCTCCTCAAGCATGCTAAATGGAAATAAAGGCATAGGAAAGGTAGAAATCAAGCTAAAATCGAAAAATCTTACCGTTAGACGCGTAAACGGTCGAAAATCGCGAATTTCCCTTTGAATTTTCTTGTTTCTCTTTGGTTTTTCTTTTTTTCTTCCTTTCCTCTCTATTTCCTCTCTTGTTCTTCCTTATGGCCGGCCAGCACTCAAAATTTGGGTTTAAATGGGCTGACTTTTCATTAAAATAATATTATTTCATTTAAAAAATGCCACGTGTCACTTTCCCATTGGCCCATTTTTAAAATTTCATCCATTTGTTTCCAAATTTTCACCATACACTTGTCCAACATATCCATAGCTTAGATAAAATTCTCAGACTTATCCAAAGTCTCGGTGGAGTAATTTTTGAAATTTACACTTTTACCCCCGTAAAAGTGAAAAATTACATTTTTGCCCAAAAAACTAAAAAATTGCCCATAGACATATTTTTCATCCCTTATACTCATACCATTCTCCAATTTGTCAAATTTGATCTAAATTCTCTCAAAATCTCAAATTTTGTCCGTGGGTGGCAAAATTACGATTTTGCCCCTACACTCCATAAATCACCAGAATTAAACTTTTTCACTTCTTATCATTAAATTATACTCCAAATAGTTAATCTTGGTCAAAAATTTCACTCCATGATTAAATTATTATCTTAGGTGGCAAAATGACGATTTTACCCTTGAATATCAAAATTTCTAATTTTACCCCAAATGAACCCTCGAACTCCGAACAATAATTTTTAGTCATTCCTGGACTATAAAATATTAAATTTCATCCTACAATTCCTATTTGAACTAGTTCGAGGTTAAATCAACTCAAGTGTACCATTAGGTACAATACCGAGTTTCGTCTATTCTTAGGTGCTTTTCCTAGCATAATAACATACTACTCAGTGCATGTATGTCATGACATGTATTTATAGGGTCAGGTTTTACAATTCTACCCCCCTTAAAATAAAATTTTGACCTCAAAATTTCACTTACCAGATTCGATAAATAGATGCGGGTATTGGTTCATCATCTGATGCTTTACTTCCCATGTCATTTCCTCCATTCGAGCATTCTTCCACAATACTTTCACCATTGGAATGCTCTTGTTCCTCAGCACTCGATCCTTTCGATCTAGAATACGTACCGGTTGCACCTCGAATTTCAAATCTTCATGCAGTTTAATCGATGGTGTCTCTAGAATGTGGGAAGGATCGGGAACATACTTTTTCAACATCGAGACGTGGAAGACATTATGGATCCGATCTAACTCCGGGGGTAATTCTAACCGATAAGCCACTGGTCCAATCCTTTCAATGATTCGGAATGGTCCAATATATCTCAGGTTGAGCTTTCCCCTCTTTGCAAATCGAATCACACCTTTCATTATCCAATAAAACGCCATAATTTATCATGATAGTATAATCAATAAGATTTAATACTTCAAAGTATTCAAATTATTACCTTTCCAAGGAGAAACCTTAAGAAAAACTTTATCATCGATCTCAAACTCCAAGTCTTTTCTCCGTTTATCTGCATAGCTCTTCTGCCTATCCTGGGCTACCTTTAGCCTCTCTCATATAACCTTGATCTTGTCATTAGTTAGCTCGATCAATTCCACACTCACTAACTTCCTTTCACCCACTTCATCCCAACAAAGTGGAGTACGACATTTTCTTCCATATAAAGCTTCGTACGGTGCCATACCAATGCTAGACTAAAAGCTATTGTTGTAAGCAAATTCCACCAATGGCAAATGTCTGTCCCAGCTCCCAATAAAGTCAATGACACAAGCCCGTAACATATCCTCCAAGGTCTGGATAGTCCTCTCTGACTGACCATCCGTCTGTGGGTGAAAAGCAGTGTTAAATTTCAATTTGGTTTTCAGAGCTTCTTGAAATTTCGGCCAGAATCGAGAAGTGAATCGAGGATCTCGGTCTGACACTATAGAAACAGGAACTCCATGTAGCCTCACAATCTCATCTATATAAAGCTGAGCCAACTTCTCAATAGAGTATGTACTATGGACAGCTAAAAAGTGAGCGGACTTAGTCAACCGATCTACGATCACCCAGATCGCATCCTTTCCCCTCTGTGTCCGCGGCAATCTCAAAACAAAATCCATAGTTACATGCTCCCATTTCCACTCGGGAACAGGTAAAGACTGAAGTGTACCTGCTAGCCTTTGATGCTCCGCCTTAACTTGTTGACATACGAGACACTTTGCTACGAATTCTGCTACGTCTCGCTTCATACCCGGCCGCCAATAATTCTCCCTGATAGTCCTATACATCTTGGTGCTTCCGGGATGTAATGCATAGGCAGATGAATGGGCTTCTTCCATGATCGCCTGTCTCAACTGGTTTCCCTCAGGAACACAAACTCGATCTTTAAACATCAAGACGTTATCCTCTCCAAATCTGAACTCACTGACTCCCCCATCGATCAGTTTTTGAATTTTTTTTCTTAACTCATCATCAGACCTCTGAATGTCCTTGATCTGATTAAGTAACGAAGGTCGCACAATGAAGTTTGCCAATAAGGATCCATCCTCACCATTTCTCAATTGGACCCCAAGAGATTTCATCTCTATTAATGCTGAAAAATAACAACTCTGAAGTGCTGCTAAAGGCGATGAAGACTTACGACTTAAGGCATCAGCTACAACGTTCACCTTTCCCGGATGATAGTCTATCACCAAGTCATAATCTTTTATCAACTCCAACCATCGCCTTTGCCTCAAATTAAGCTCCTTTTGGGTGAGCAAATATTTTAAACTCTTGTGATCCGTAAATATCCGACAATGCTCACCATACAAGTAATGCCTCCAGATTTTTAAAGCAAACACCACTACTGCTAACTCTAAATAATGGGTAGGGTAATTTGCTTCATGCCTCTTTAGCTGTCTAGAAGCATAAGCCACAACTTTTTCATCCTGCATCAATACGCACCCTAACCCCAACTTTGAGGCATCACTATATACTACAAATCCCTTACCATTAACAGGAAGTGTTAAAACAGGAGCGGAGGTTAACCGGTTCTTTAGCTCCTGAAATCGATTCTCACAAACATCATCTCACACAAACTTAACTCCCTTACGAGTTAGACGGGTCAAAGGAGCTGCTATTAAGGAAAACCCCTGAACAAACCTCCGATAATAACCGGCTAATCCGAGGAAACTACGAATCTCCGTCACTGTCTTAGGTTGCTCCCATTGTAAAATTGCCTCTACTTTCTTAGGATCAACATATATTCCAGTTCTCGATACTATATGTCCTAAGAATACCACTTCCTGTAACCAAAACTCACACTTCGAAAACTTTGCATACAACTGTCTTTCTCTCAAAGTTTGTAATACTATACGCAAGTGGGTAGCGTGCTCATCATTATCTCTCGAGTAAACCAGTATGTCATCAATGAACACAATAACAAACTTGTCAAAGTAAGGGTGGAACACCCTATTCATGAGATCCATAAAAGCTGCCGGTGCGTTAGTTAACCCGAAAGGCATGACCAAGAACTCATAATGACCGTACCGAGTCCTGAACGCTGTCTTGGGTACATCCTGTTCTTTAATCCTCAACTGATGATACCCAGACCTTAGGTCAACCTTGGAAAACACTGTAGCTCCCTATAATTGATCGAAAAGATCATCAATCCTCGGTAACAGATACTTGTTCTTAATGGTCATTCTGTTAAGTTGTCGGTAATCGATACATAACCGAAGTGTACCGTCTTTCTTTTTCACAAATAAAACCGATGCTCCCCACGGAGATATACTAAGGCGTATAAAACCCTTGTCCACCAACTCTTGCAATTGTACTTTCAACTCCTTCAACTCTGCCGGAGCCATTCTATATGGAGGGATAGAAATAGGTGCTGTACCCGGAAGTAAATCAATAGGGAACTCAAGCTCTCGATCAGAAGGTAGTCCCAGTAAATCATCAGAAAATACATCAGGAAACTCACTCACTATCGGGACATCCTCTAACTTAGGTTCCTCCTTTGAAGTATCAATTACGTATGCCAAATAAGTTGGATACCCTTTTTGCACTAATTTCGAAGCTTTGATAGCCGAGATTACACAGGACGGTAATACTAGACGTTTCCCTACAAACACAATCTCTGCTCCCTCCGAATTTCGAAGAACAACTTCCTTTCGAAAACAATCCACGTTCGCCCGATGTGCAGTTAACCAGTCCATACCCAATATTAGATCAAAATCCAGGATCTCTAGAGGAATTAAGTCACCCCTAAATTCTTCCTCGTCTACCCTTACCCCACAGTCTCTATAACAACTGTTTCTAACTAGCTTTTCTCCTAAAGGGGTGTGAATTACAATTTCTTCCTCTAATGGTGACAGGTTTCTATCAGCAATTGATGCAAATGTGGTGCTCACATAAGACCTATCTGAGCCAAAATCTATCAAAACATAAGCATCTTTATCAAATAAAGACATAGTACCTGTCACTACTTTAGGTCGAACCCGTGCCTCATCTTCCGTCACAGCGAAAACTCTTGTCGAGGTACGAGTCTGTGGTCTCGAAGGTGGATGTGCCAGGGTATTACTCTCCACACCGGACCGTATGGCTACTCCCTGTCTCAGTGGCAACCTAGAAGAATCTCTCCTCTGCATATCAGTGTGAGCTGGTGAAGATGATGCAACTACCGTGGCTCGTCCTAACCGTGGGCAATTACTCCTAATATGACCCGTCTGTCCACATTGGAAACATCTTGTTGGCCCTCTACATAGCCCACTATGATAATTCCCACAATTTTTGCATCGATCAGAACCTCCGAAACTCTTCCCAGAACCAGTCATAGCAGATCTGCTAAACCTCGAAGGTCTCTGTTGTGATGGTGGAAATGGAGGTCGAGGAGATGTCACGGAAACAAAGTAGTAGTACTCCCTGAAATCGCTGAGTCCTTACCTCTTTTTATTGGCTGACTAGACGACATACCAGGATTCCTCCTTTTTGTAAACTCAGTCCGAATCCTCCTATTCTCAGCCCGTAAAGCCATCTGTACCACCTCTTTATGCGGCTCTCTACCAGTCACTGTCATCCGCTCTCTAATCTCATTACGGAGCCCTTCCTCGAAATAACTGGCCTGATCCTGCTCAGATTTCACCAGATCCGGCACATATAACATCAACTCGTTAAAACGAGTCTCGTACTCCTCTACAGTTAGATTCCCCTATTTCAAACTCAAAAATTCTCTCTTCTTTTCTTTCTGATGAAAATAAGTGAAATACTGACCGTCGAACTCCCTGAGAAAATCGGACCACGTTTGAGGAGTAGTGGAACGGGACTTCACTGAATTCCACCAAGTACGAGCCCATTTCTCTAATAATCTCGTAGCCACCATTAGTTTCATGTTGTCGTCTAATCTCATATCAGAGAGAGTCTCTGAAACCTGATTAATCCAGTCCTTTGCCACAGTGGCATCCAACTCACCCTTGAAAGACACACAACCGAGTTGTCTAGCCTCCTTTAGCTTCTTGGAAATGGATATATCTTGTACCGGTGGTGGAACTAAAGGAGTAACTGGTGGTACTATAGGTGGAACTTGACCAGTCTGAGCTCCACCAGCCATTACGGTAAAGAAAGCTGCCAATGCTTGTGCTGCCTCAGTAGGCATGGTGGGAATACCCGTAGGTGATGGAGGAGGTGGAGGATGTGGAGGACTATCGCCCTGCTCAGCAGTAGGTGCTGCCCGAATGGTAGAAGCAGCCGATTCTTCCCCTACTGCATCTAGTTGATGACATTGCGAACGACCTTTTCCCCTCCCAACCGATCTAGTTAGAGGTGGGCGTCCGCGTCGAGGAGGCATAATAATCTATAAGAGAAAATGAGCAAGCTTAGGGAACTTTAGGCTCTATATGAAAATGCATGCATTCTATTCAACTTAACTTAACTTAATTTGGGGCAACACTGATATTGTAATTTTTTTAAAACCACTTTAAAACCAAAAACTCTTATCTTTAAAACCAAAGGCTCTGATACCAATAGAATTGTCACGACCCGGAACCTCCCTCAGGCCCATGACAATCGCCGCGACGTCCCTGATTGACACTCAGTTTCTTTCCTTTCCTGTGAGCAATCGTTGTTAAATATCTAGTTTTTAGAGAATATACACTATTTTAGATCAAAAACAATCAAAATAAAATTTTCGCCACACAAGGGTATTTTGGTCATTTTTTTCTCAAAAATTTTGAAACTGGCTAAAACGTAATATACAAGTGCAAAACACATAATTCATATTCAAAATGAGTTTAAAAGTCTAAAATCTTCATTTAAAACGAAATTACGGTTATTTGAATATAATAAGAAAATAAAAAAAATATTAAGGAAAATATTCTATTTTCTTATAAAACAATATTTATAGAGTTATACGTGAATAATTTTTATAGCGTAAAGGCTAAACAAATTTATACATACTGAAATACAATAAGCCAAAATATTTAATTTAATTTACAATAACAAGAGGGCCCCCGAATAAACAAAAGTAAAGAGGACTGTGAACCTACGGTTTGGAAAATGCAGATCCAATGGTAGTCCTCGATGAGATCAACTATCTACAGTCTATACTAAACCTGAAAATGGTGGAAAGGAGGGTGGTGAGATTATAAAATCCCAATGAGTAAACAGATATTATCATAAATATCTAAAGGCGAGTAAAATGGATGCAAGTTTAAACAACAAATTTCAACCCATTTCATAATGTTTCCAATTTATTTCTTAAACCATAAAATATTTGTAATTTACCAAAACAGTTGTTAAGGCTTATGTCTTTTATTAAAACAAGGCTCAAGCCAAAACTAATCCTCGGGGATACCTTGGCCGAGGCATCTAACCGAGTTCGCCAAGGGTGTTAAAATATTCACACGTGAAACACATTTTTATTTTTAAAACCAGCCGTTCCTTGGCGTTGGCCGAGTTACACACTCACGTGGGGGTTCGACGTGAAGTGAGCTCTAATACTACCCCAGGAGTTACTCTCCTCGCCTCTAAAACCGAAGTAACTATATAACTGGGTTTACCGTGCCCCTCTAATAGGCAGTCCACGGAAACCCGTCACTGTAGTGACTAACCCACCAATTTTAATAAAATTTCGACAGTATAACGTGGCTTTTATTTATTTATCCAGCCTGCATAGTAAAACAACTTACATAAATTTCCCAATGCATTTACAAAATATAGCCATATATACTCATTTCTCATAAGCCATTCCTAGGAAAATATATATTTTTCAAGTCAATTTGTAGCCTCAAATTACTCAATTTCATAATCAATACAATATATTTTTATTTGTCACATTTATTCCTAAAACATCAAAAATCCCGTTTTAATCTCGTTCTCATTTCATAAAATACATAAAGGGCATTTAAAATAAACTCTAGATAATTTACAATAATAATAAGTTTACTCACCGTTTTTACAAACTAAAAGCTTTCTAAGCGCCCCGATCACTACTCGTCGGGTACGACTTCTTTGCCTTTTCCGAAAGGCTTTCCTCCTAGACACATTACAAAAATTTACACAATTCATCACATTGATGCTAAATCACTATATAATTAACTTAAATCCTATACTAATGCATGGTATGAAATGCAATAGCCTAAAACGGCTTAAACGCGATATTATCCTATTTTTGGCACTTTGCCCGATAAATTGCTAACGCGCTCCATTTTAGCTCTAAATCATCCCATTCTCTCTCCAACATTTCTAACCATTAAATATCAGCCAATAACCTTCTAAAAACAACAAAATCAGCTCACTCCCTTCCTTGGAAAATTCGGCCAAAAATGGGACATTAACTCGGTTAATTTTCTATTTTGTTTTTCTATCATGTTTAATCGTTTTTCATCATTTTCTCTTCATTTTCCTTAGAATAAAATCAATTCATCATCATTGTACAGCATTGAGCATCCATCCAAGAGTGGGTATTGTGAAAATTTAATGATTTCTTGCCCAATTTAATTTCTAAACACATTTAGCTAACTAAGACTATCAATTTAACTAAAAATCAAAACCTAAAAATTTCAATTTCTCTCCCCTAGAATTTCGTCCAGCCTTTGATATCACTTTTTGATCTCTCTCCTCAAGCATGCTAAATGGAAATAAAGGCATAGGAAAGGTAGAAATCAAGCTAAATCGAAAAATCTTACCGTTAGACGCGTAAACGGTCGAAAATAGCGAATTTTCCTTTGAATTTTCTTGTTTCTCTTTGGTTTTTCTTTTTTTCTTCCTTTCCTCTCTATTTCCTCTCTTGTTCTTCCTTATGGCCGGCCAGCACTCAAAATTTGGGTTTAAATGGGCTGACTTTTCATTAAAATAATATTATTTTATTAAAAAAAATGCCACGTGTCACTTTTCCATTGGCCCATTTTTAAAATTTCATCCATTTGTTTCCAAATTTTCACCATACACTTGTCCAACATATCCATAGCTTAGATAAAATTCTCAGACTTATCCAAAGTCTCGGTGGAGTAATTTTTGAAATTTACACTTTTGCCCCCGTAAAAGTGAAAAATTACATTTTTACCCAAAAAACTGAAAATTTGCCCATAGACATATTTTTCATCCCTTATACTCATACCATTCTCCAATTTGTCAAATTTGATCAAAATTCTCTCAAAATCTCAAATTTTGTTCATGGGTGGCAAAATTACGATTTTACCCCTACACTCTTGAAATCACCAGAATTAAACTTTTTCACTTCCTATCATTAAATTATACTCCAAATAGTTAATCTTGGTAAAAAATTTCACTCCATGATCAAATTATTATCTTAGGTGGGAAAATGACGATTTTACACTTGAATATCAAAATTTCTAATTTTACCCCAAATGAACTCTCGAACTCCGAACAATAATTTTTAGTCATTCCTGGACTATAAAATATTAAATTTCATCCTAAAATTCCTATTTGAACTAGTTCGAGGTTAAATCAACTCAAGTGTACCATTAGGTACAATACCGAGTTTCGTCTATTCTTAGGTGCTTTTCCTAGCATAATAACATACTACTCAGTGCATGTATGTCATGACATGTATTTATAGGGTCGGATTTTACAATGGTAAACCCAGTTATATAGTTATTCCGATTGTAGAGGCGAGGAGGGTAACTCCTGGGGTAGTATTAGAGCTCACTTCACGTCGAAGCCCCACGTGAATGTGTAACTCGGCCAACGCCAAGGGACGACTTGTTTTAAAAATAAAAATGTGTTTCACGTGTGAATATTTTAACACCCTTGGTGGACTCGGTTAGATGCCTCGGCCAAGGTATCCCCGAGGATTAGTTTTGGCTTGAGCCTTGTTTTAATAAAAGACATAAGCCTTAACAACTATTTTGGTAAATTACAAATATTTTATGGTTTAAGAAATAAATTGAAAACATTATGAAATGGGTTGAAATTTGTTGTTTAAACTTGCCTCCATTTTACTCGCCTTTAGATATTTATGATAATGTCTGTTTACTCATTGGGATTTTATAATCTCACCACCCTCCTTTCCACCCATTTCAGGTTCAGTATAGACTGTAGATAGCTGATCTCATCGAGGACTACCATTGGATCTGCATTTTCCAAACCGTAGGTTCACAGTCTTCTTTACTTTTGTTTATTCATGGGCCCTCTTGTTATTGTAAATTAAATTAAATATTTTGGCTTACTGTATTTCAGTATGTATAAATTTATTTAGCTTTTACGCTATAAAAATTATTCACGTATAACTCTATAAATATTGTTTTATAAGAAAATAGAATATTTCCCTTAATATTTCTTTTATTTTCTTATTACATTCAAATAACCGTAATTTCATTTTAAATGAAGATTTTAGACTTTTAAACTCATTTTGAATATGAATTATGTGTTTTGTACTTGTATATTACGTTTTAGCCAGATTTAAAATTTTTGAGAAAAAATGACCAAAATACCCCTATGTGGCGAAAATTTTATTTTGATTTGTTTTTGATCTAAAATAGTGTATATTCTCTAAAAACTCGATATTTAACAATGATTGCTCACAGGAAAGGAAAAAAACTGATATGTAAGCCTTGCGAGGTTCTGGTTGGCATTCCGGATAATGAGTGTTAATTAGGACGTCGCGGCGATTGTTATGGGCCTAAGGGAGGTTCCGGGTCATGACAATCCTTGTTCCACCTTTATAACATTTTACTTCATGACTTTTCAACCAATAATTTTCATCATAATTCGTTTTATCCTTTCTATTATTCACGAATAAATTAAAATTTGTCAGTTGTAAAATACTTTAAACTCGAGAAAAAAACTTTAAATGTTTTATTTTTTTGAAAATTATGTTTATTTGACATAATTGGCTTGTTACATTAAATCTCATACATTTACGTCAATATTTTAACATTGCTTCTTCCACCTTTATAATGTTTTACTTGAATTCTTATCACTTTACGTCAAGGGTTTTCACTTACTAAATTTCAACACAATTCTTTATATCCTTACCATTATTCTTGCATAGATTAAAATTTGTTAGTCGTAAAACACTTTAAACTCAAAAATAAAAATTTAAATATTTAATTTTTTCAAAAATTATGTTTATTTGAGATAATTGACTTATTACGTTAAATCTCACACATTTATGTTAATATTTTGATAATGCTTCTTTCATCGTTATAATGTTTTATATTAATTCTTACCACTTTACGTCAAGGTTTTTCAACTACTAAATTTCACCATAATTCTTTTTATCCTTACTATTATTAATGCATAGATTAAAATTTGTAAGTTGTTAAACACTTTAACCTCGAGAACAAAAATTTAAATGTTTAACTTTTTTCAAAAATTATGTTTGTTTGACATAATTGACTTGTTAAGTTAAATCTCACACATTTACGTTAATATTTTGACAATGTTTGTTCCATCTTGATAATGTTTTACGCTAATTCTTATAATTTTACATCAAGGTTTTTTAACTAGTAAATTTGACCGTAATTTTTTTTATCCTTACTATGATTCACGCATAAATTAAAATTTGTCAGCCATAAAACACTTTAAACTCAAGAATAAAGATTTAAATGTTTAATTTCCTAAACATTATATTTATTTGACATAATTGACTTTTTAAGTTTAATCTCACATATTTATGTCAATATTTTGATAATGCTTATTCCATCTTTATAATGTTTACGCTAATTCTTACAATTTTACATCAAGGTTTTTCAACTAGTAAATTTCACCATAATTCTTTTTATCTTTACTATGATTCACACATAGATTAAAATTTGTCAGCCGTAGAACACTTTAAACTTTAGAATAAAGATTTAAATGTTTAATTTTCTCAAAAATTATGCTATTTGACATAATTGACTTTTTATGTTAAATCTTACATATTTATGTTAATATTTTGACCATGCTTGTTCTACCTTTATAATGTTTTACATTAATTCTTACAGCCTTACGTCATGACTTTTCAACTATTAATTTTCATCGTAATTCTTTATATCCTTACTATTATTCATGCATAGATTAAAACTTGTTAGTCATAAAAAGCTTTAAACTCGAGAATAAAAATTCAAATGTTCAATTTCCTCGAAAATTATGTTTATTTGATATAATTGTCTTGTTAAGTTAAAACTCACTCATTTATGTTAATATTTTGACAATGTTGGTTCCATCTTTATAATGTTTTACATTAATCCTTGCCACTTTATGTCAAGGTTTTCAACTACTAAATTTCACCATAATTCTTGTTATCTTTACTATTATTCATGCATAGATTAAAATTTGTAAGCTGTAAAAGACTTTAAACTTGAGAATAAAAATTTAAATGTTTAATTTTCCCAAAAATTATGTTTATTTGACCTAATTGATTTGTTATGTGAAATCTCACACATTTATGTCAATATTTTGTCAATGGTTGTTCCCCCTTTATAACGTTTTACGTTAATTCTTACGTTTTTATGTCAAGGTTTTTCAACTATTAAATTTCACCATGATTCTTTTTACCTTTACTATTATTTATGTATAGATTAAAATTTGTCAATCGTAAAACACTTTAAACTTGAGAATAACAATTTAAATTTTTAATTTCCTCGAAAATTATGTTTATTTAACATAATTGACTTGTTACATTAAATGTCGCACATTTATATTAATATTTTGAAAATGCTTGTTCCACCTTTGTAATGTTTTATATTAATTCTTATAGCCTTACGTCATTACTTTTCAACTGCTAATTTTTTGCCATAATTCTTTGTATCCTTACTATTATTCTCGCATAGATTAAATTTGAAAGTCGTAAAACACTTTAAACTTGAGAATAAAAATTTAAATGTTTAATTATCTCAAAAATTATATTTATTTGACATAATTGACCTATTATGTTAAATCTCACGCATTTATGTCAATATTTTGTTAATCTTTGTTCCACCTTTATAATGTTGTACGCTAATTCTCACTGTTTTACGTGAAGGTTTTTCAACTACTAATTAATACTATAATTATTTTATCCTTATAATTATTCATTTATAGATTAAAATTTGTAAGCCATAAAACACTTTAAACTTGAAAATAAAATTTTAAATGTTTAATTTCCTCAAAATTTATGTTTATTTTACATAATTTACTTGTTACGTTAAATCTGACATATTTAAGTTAATATTTTGTTAATTTTTGTTTCACTTTTATAATGTTTTAAATTAATTCTTACGATATTACATCAAAGTTTTTAAATGTTCAATTTAAATTACATGTTTTTTTATTTTTGTTATTATGCATTGGTAATACTGACCATATGATTTTTAATGATGAAATTACAACCATTGATTAAACGCCACACAAATAATTTGTGTCTAATAAAACACTTGATGATAAAAGAGTCCATTAGGGAAATGACTTTGCCCCATCGTGGCAATTTTCTCCCTTGACAGTTGAGAGGGAGATAGATGCTGTTGTTTAAGAAAAATTGCTACTGAACGTGGTTGTTGTTGTTTGTGGTTGTTTTGGTTTTGGTTATGACCTTCGTAAGAATAATTCTCTTTGTAGACTCTAACCATGTTTCATAACTGTAGATAAGATTTCTTCAATGGAGACCCTTTAAGATTATCAATTCTTTTTATTTTATTAATTTTTTGTTATGGGTTTGCGGGACAATTTTATTATCTTTCACTCTCAAATTCACCTTCAATTACTAAACAATTTTGCTATACAAACTTTATGATAGCAAGCCCATCCCCGATCGAAGAGTTTTCAGGACAAGAGATTATATGAAGGCCTACTTCTAAGGCAACACTTACAAGGATCATGTATTCCCCTTTATGTCTATATCTCTGAGCATTAAAGGAGCCCTATTTTAACTTTATACTAGTAAGCGGTGAATATATTATTATCATAAACATGAATAAAGGGTTGCATCCAGTGTTGGTTGAACAATTATTGTTATGTCATTCGCAAAGTTAAACGTTGTCAAAAAAATTTTAATTAAATTGTGTTTTGATGATTATTTAAAAAAAACAGCTCATATAGTAGTATTGAAATTTTACCAATTCTTTTTTAATGTGATTTAATTATTGCATGTAATTTTTGTTTGGAAATAATTAAGATTTTATACTTTGCTTCCAATATTATTACATTGAAGTAAGTTTTGTGATTTAATACTTTATGAGTATTTTAGGTTGTAATTATATATTATTTATGTTTAATATGTGTAGACTAATGAAGAGTAAAGAAAATAATTTCTCAGATTTATTTGCATAAACTTTCAAAATATGATATACTGGGTTTGGAGTTTGATGATGTCAAACGTGCTTATGAATTTTATAAAGCATATGCTTGTGCCATGGGCTTTGGTACTCGTAAAGGCAGCAGTAGGTGAGACAAAAATGGAATTAAAGTTATGAACCATTTTTCTTGTTCGAAGGAAGGATGTAGGGTTGAAAAATGAGAAAAGATTGAGAATCGGGTGCGAGAACCTAAAAGGTTATCTAAAACAAATTGCTATGCTAACATTTGGGTCATTCTGAACAAAGATACAGGAAAATAGTGTGTTTCACATTATGAACTTGAACATAATCATCAGATGGTAAATCCTGCTCAAATATGCTTCATTCGTTCGAATAGGCATATTAAAGTAGCTTATGTATGTGAAGCAAAAACTATGAAAGTTGCAAGTATCAAAACATGTCAAGTGGTGAATGTTTTTGCAGCTCAAGCTAGAGGCATTCAAACTGTTGGTTTTACTCGTAAAGATTTTTACAATCGTATGGCAACTAAAAGACATGTTGAAGTAAATGATGGTGATGTTCAAGCGACATTGTTATATTTTTATGTGAAAAAAGAAATGGATAATGGATTCTACATGAAGTACATAACTGATGATGAGAACAAATTGAAGAATTTATTTTGGGCTGACTCCATATCAAGATCAGATAGTGTTTGTTTCGATGATGTTTTGGCATTTAACACAACTTACAAGAAAAACACATTTAATTTGCCTTTTTGGGTTTTCATTGGTGTGAACCATCATCATATGACCACCATTTTTGCATTAGCATTACTCGCAAATGAAGATTTTGTTGGTGCATTTTCAAAATTAAAGATTATTTCACATGATGGAAAAGCTATCATTAGCTCAAAAGTTATGTTACGAAAAGTAACATAATGTGTCTATTAGATATAGACATGTTTTCATGTGAATGATTATGTCACGACCCGGAACCTCCCTCAGGCCCATGACAATCGCCGCGACGTCCCGATTGACACTCATTATCCGAAATGCCAACCGGAACCCCGCAAGGCTTACATATCAGTTTCTTTCCTTTCCTATGAGCAATCATTGTTAAATATCGAGTTTTTAGAGAATATATACTATTTTAGATCAAAAAAACAATCAAAATAAAATTTTCGCCACACAGGGGTATTTTGGTCATTTTTTCTCAAAAATTTCGAAACTGGCTAAAACGTAATATACAAGTACAAAACACATAATTCATATTCAAAATGAGTTTAAAAGTCTAAAATCTTCATTTAAAACGAAATTACAGTTATTTGAATATAATAAGAAAATAAAAGAAATATTAAGGAAAATATTCTATTTTCTTATAAAACAATATTTATATAGTTATACGTGAATAATTTTTATAACGTAAAAGCTAAATAAATTTATACATACTGAAATACAGTAAGCCAAAATATTTAATTTAATTTACAATAACAAGAGGGCCCCCGAATAAACAAAAGTAAAGAGGACTGTGAACCTACGGTTTGGAAAATGCAGATCCAATGGTAGTCCTCGATGAGATCAGCTATCTATAGTCTATACTGAACCTGAAATGGGTGGAAAGGAGTTGGGTGAGATTTTGCAATCCCAATGAGCAAACAGACATTATCATAAATATCTAAAGGCGAGTAAAATGGAGGCAAGTTTAAACAACAAATTTCAACCCATTTCATAATGTTTTCAATTTATTTCTTAAACCATAAAATATTTGTAATTTACCAAAACAATTGTTAAGGCTTATGTCTTTTATTAAAACAAGGCTCAAGCCAAAACTAATCCTCGGGGATACCTTGGCCGAGGCATCTAACCGAGTCCGCCAAGGGTGTTAAAATATTCACACGTGAAACACATTTTTATTTTTAAAAACCAGCTGTTCCTTGGCATTGGCCGAGTTACACATTCACGTGGGGGTTCGACGTGAAGTGAGCTCTAATACTACCCCAGGAGTTACCCTTCTCGCCTCTACAACCGAAGTAACTATATAACTGGGTTTACCGTGCCCCTCTAATAGGCAGTCCACGGAAACCCGTCACTGCAGTGACTAACCCACCAATTTTAATAAAATTTCGACAGTATAACGTGGCTTTTATTTATTTATCCAGCCTGCATAGTAAAACAACTTACATAAATTTCTCAATCATTCACAAAATATAGCCACATATACTCACTTCTCATAAGCCATTCCTAGGAAAATATAAATTTTTCAAGTCAATTTGTAGCCTCCAATTACTCAATTTCATAATCAATACAATATATTTTTATTTGTCACATTTATTCCTAAAACATCAAAAATCCCGTTTTAATCTCGTTCTCATTTCATAAAATACATAAAGGGCATTTAAAATAAACTCTAGATAATTTACAATAATAATAAGTTTACTCACCGTTTGTACAAACTAAAAGCTTTCTAAGCGCCCCGATCACTACTCATCGGGTACGACTTCTTTGCCTTTTCCGAAAGGCTCTCCTCCTAGACACATTACAAAAATTTACACAATTCATCACATTGATGCTAAATCACTATATAATTTACTTAAATCCTATACTAATGCATGGTATGAAATGCAATAGCCTAAAACGACTTAAACGCGGTATTAACCTATTTTTGGCACTTTGCTCGATAAATTGCTAATGCGCTCCATTTTAGCTCTAAATCATCCCATTCTCTCTCCAACATTTCTAACCATTAAATATCAGCCAATAACCTTCTAAAAACAACAAAATCAGCTCACTCCCTTCCTTGAAAAATTCGGCCAAAAATGGGACATTAACTCGGTTAATTTTCTACTTTGTTTTTCTATCACGTTTAATCGTTTTTCATCATTTTCTCTTCATTTCCCTTAGAATAAAATCAATTCATCATCATTGTACAGCATTGAGCATCCAGCCAAGAGTGGGTATTGTGAAAATTTAATGATTTCTTGCCCAATTTAATTTCTAAACACATTTAACTAACTAAAACTATCAATTTAACTAAAAATCAAAACCTAAAAATTTCAATTTCTCTCCCCTAGAATTTCATCCAGGCCTTGATATCACTTTTTGATCTCTCTCCTCAAGCATGCTAAATGGAAATAAAGGTATAGGAAAGGTAGAAATCAAGCTAAAATCGAAAAATTTTACCGTTAGACGCGTAAACGGGCGAAAACCGTGAATTTCCCTTTGAATTTTCTTGTTTCTCTTTGGTTTTTCTTTTTTTCTTCCTTTCCTCTCTATTTCCTCTCTTGTTCTTCCTTATGGCCGGCCAGCACTTAAAATTTGGGTTTAAATGGGCTGACTTTTCATTAAAATAATATTATATCATTAAAAAAATACCACATGTCACTTTCCCATTGGCCCATTTTTAAAATTTCATCCATTTGTTTCCAAATTTTCACCATACACTTGTCTCATATATTCATAGCTTAGATAAAATTCTTAGACTCATCCAAAGTCTCGGTGGAGTAATTTTTGAAATTTACACTTTTTCCCCCGTAAAAGTCAAAAATTACATTTTTGCCCCAAAAATTGAAAAATTGCCCATAGACATATTTTTCATCCCTTATACTCATAGCATTCTCCAATTTGTAAAATTTGATCTAAATTCTCTCAAAATCTCAAATTTTGTTCGTGGGTGGCAACATTACGATTTTGCCCCTACACTCCAAAAATCACCAGAATTAAACTTTTTCATTTCCTATCATTAAATTATACTCCAAATAGTTAATCTTGGTCAAAAATTTCACTCCATGATCAAATTATTATCTTAGGTGGCAAAATGACGATTTTGCCATTGAATATCAAAATTTCTAATTTTACCCCAAATAAACCCTCGAACTCCGAACAATCATTTTTAGTCATTCCTGGACTATAAAATATTAAATTTCATCCTACAATTCCTATTTGAACTAGTTCGAGGTTAAATCAATTTAAGTGTACCGTTAGGTACAATATCGGGTTTCGTCTATTCTTAGGTGCTTTTCTAGCGTAATAACATGTTACTCAATGCATGTATGTCATGACATGTATTTATAGGGTCGGGTTTTACAGATTATGTCTCTTGGAAAATCATATCCAAAAGTTAAGAGACATGTTTGAAAAGACACGATTGCTCAAAAGTTAAAGTGAATAGTTGTTGTTTCAAGATATAACTCAAAGGTTATAATTTGTGGGATGAATAGTTATTTATTCATAAGATGACTATTGAAACAATAACTATATCTAAAAGTTGTGTTGGCAAAAATCATAAAGATGCTTTCTAGACAAAGAGGTGTCTTTATGAAAGGGTTGTGTCCTTGAAGAAGAGACACTTGGAAGCCTATATAAAGGGCTTGGTGCCAACCATTTTAGACATACCAAAACACACAAAAAGAAACACTAAAGTTCCCACCATCTTCAAGATATTCCGAATTCCTTATTATCTACTTGCTGCAGAAAGTCGATTCTAAGGCCAAACAACTTTGCAAACCCTCGGGTGTATCTAGTAGTCTACTTCGCAAGTGTAATATGAAAGTTAGACGTTGGCTTCATTGTATCCTTGAGACTATTCGCATTATTCCCCTTTGCATACCGAGTGGTGGGGGCGAAATAAGTCTTAAAGATAGACGTCTATTTGAAAGGCTTGCCTTGAAGCCAATTTTGCCTATTCTTGAATACCATATAAAAACCCCCTTTTTCTACCAACAGTTTTAAGACTTATATTCATGGTATTCAAAATGGCTTTACTCAAGGAGATGGCTAGCAACATTGTCAAGTTAGATCGCTTTGATGGAGGAGACTTCATTTGATGGCAGAAAAAGATGCGCTTACTCCTCACAACACTCAAGGTCGCATATGTTCTAGATACACCACGACCAAGTGAGGAAGACGGTGAAGAATCTGTGGAAAGAACTCAATCGACGTAGAAATGTGATAATGATGACTACATATGTGAGACCTTGACCTTTATACACTCATAGTTAGTAATATACGCGATATCCCTGATCAGGGATAATTTCGTCATTTCCTTAGTAAGCCCATAAAAGTAAGATTTTAAACAATAGTATGGCCTAAGTAAGCCTAAGGAATTAATGGATGATGAAATTAGGGGTAAAATGAAAAGAAAACAAAAATTTTGATGATTTTCACGATAAGGGCAAAATGGTCATTTTTCACATCAAGTTAGAATTTTAAGTTTTCATGAACCCGAGTATGTCTAGACCATTATGGACCTTATCCAAGTGTCAAAGGAGTAAAAAGATTGCATAAAGGGTTGAAGGAGAGTAAGTTAATTCGTGGAAGGGCATTTTGGTAATTTAATTTAAATGGATAAGCATGGGCTATAAATATCTCTTCTTTCCAACAACTTCTACATTCTCCAGCAGCTTTCCTTCTTCTTCTTCTTTCATTTCACGTTGCTTCTCCACCTCCATGAAAGCTTGACAAAAAAGCTCCACAATCTTCTTTAAATAGCTCCAAAATTCATGTTTTTGGTGCACCCTTTCCATAAACCCTTGTGCTCTTTCACTCTCTCTCCTTAAAACCCTTGAAAAATCTTATTTCCATACTTTCTCTCACTAGTTGGGCATTTTAGAGAGAGAAAGAGAGAATTATCCCATTTGTTTAGAAGCTATTGGAAGAGAATTCAACTACAAAGAAACCCTAGGGTGAGTGATGAACCAAGCTTGATTTTTAGCTGTGAATAATGGCTAGTAATTGGGATTATGAGCTGTTTTATTGTTGAGTATGTTCATTCCTTTAATAGTGATTCAGATAGTGAACATAGATAGCCATTTAAAGTGGCAATTGAAAGCTTGCTAAGGGATAGCTTTTAAGGTTTATAAGTATGAATTAACATTATGGTAATGTTAATTTGATGGTAGGTTTTAACGAAGCCCAGTCACTCCAATTGGATCATTAGGAGAATTAGAGTCAGTTAAAGGCTCAACAATATACCAATGAGTGAACTGCCTTCAAAACTTGTTTGGGAATATAATGTACTTGTCACACATTTGAATGATTTTGTACAAACTTTTCTTAAAATAAGTGCCTTGGGAACAAGCTTTTACTAAATGGTTTTGTGTTGTGATATGCGGTTGCTATGGATTCATGCACTATTGCATCATAATGATATATATATGTTGTGCATGATAGTTGACATTGTGTATGATGATTGTAACCGTGTGTATGCACGATGTGGGGGGATGCACATGCCGGTGATGATGGTGGTGTGAGAGATGGATCATGATAGTGCCCGTGTGAATGATGTGGGGGAATGTACATGAGCCGGGTGTGATTATGATGATATGAATGTTATTTATGTATGTATGCATATCTTTACTTATGAAATGAAAGAGCATGAAAATGATATATGATTGAAATGTATGTGAAATTTGATACATTACACTTTGGGGATTTCATGTGTTTCATATTGTCGGTGTCATTTTAGCAGGATCACTTTTATTGGGGAAATGGAAATCTTGTTCATGTTGCTCTGTTCTCGCTGCAGTGAGAAACTCTCGGGTTTTTTAGAGCCTCACCAGTTTGGTTCTCGCTGCAGCGAAAATGCATTCTCGCTGCAGCGAGAAAGGTACTGTAGCTTCTAGCTGCAGCGAGAAACATTCTGTTTTGGGACCAAAATTTTGCTGCAGCGAGATTCATTCTCGCTAGAGTGAAAAACTTTCAGTTTTGCTTCCTTTTTGGTTCGGTTGCTACTCCATTTTTCATTTCTTTGGTACCATAGTTGAGCTTGCACTTCCAACATTAAGGAATAAGTGAATTAAGTTTAAAATGAGTAGGTTTGGTGAGAAACCCTCAGCCAGTTGAGGAACCCTCATTCGGCTAATAACTTAATCCCAACATCGCTACAGCGGAAAGGCATTCTCGCTGCAACGAAGATTCGTTGTCGCATTTGACTTGCTTGTGTATCACTGAAGCCTTCATTTTTCAAATTATTTGTTATGTATGGGTTCATCATTACCAAGTGATTAATATTTAAGGGTTTAATGAGGGGTTTTCAATATGAATGAAATTAAATTGCATTGTTTTAAAACAAGTGCATCATGATTTTAAATTCTCCCTTATGGTTGCTTGTTCCCTTCCTTGTTCACTCACTGGGTTTATACTCACCGTTTTCAACTTCATGTTTTCATATCACGAGGCAGTCGGTAACTAGGACGAGGTGTCCTTGTAGACTTGTATCCATCTTTTGGTAGGTGTCTTGGCATTCAGTAGCTGTACATTCATCCGAGTCCCTCCGTTGGAAGTCGAGTATTCTTTTGTTGTGTATAGACAAACCTAATGTAAATTATTAAGATACATGTTGTAGACAACGTATATACACTTGTTTAGTATACCGGTATGAAGTGGCAATGTTTAATATTACTTTAATCCTAAGTTAAGAAATGTGACTTAGTAGTTTATGATGGAATGATGAACATGTCAGATTAATAGGCTTGCTTGGGCTTAGTGGAATACGTCCATTGGGCCCATGCACTGGTCATGGCCCGAAATTTGGGTCGTGACAACATATGCATGGGACACATTCTGAATGGAATGTCGGATGCATTTTTCAATGAGTACCAGAATGAGGCTAGTGCAAAGCAACTTTGGGACAAGTTGGAAGCACGATACATGGCAAAAGACGTAAGCAGCAAGAAATTCCTGGTTAGTTGTTTCAATAACTTTAAAATGATTGATAATCATTCTGTTATGGAGCAAATGCATGAGCTTGAATGCATTCTTAATAACTTTAAGAAATATGGTCTTAAAATGGATGAAGCTATTGTGGTTTCTTCAATAATTGATAAGTTTCCCCCTTCATGGAGAGACACAAAGAAATTCCTTAAACATAAAAAGGAGGATATGTCTCTTGAGAACCTTGGTAATCATCTTCGAATAAAAGAAGATTATCGAAAACAAGAATAAGTCAAGCAAGATGAAAAAGAAAAGGATTCCAATGAAAAGAATCTTGAGACTTCAAAGGTCCATGTGATGGAACACAAACCATCAAAAAAGCCGATTAGAAGAAGACATTCTGCGGGTATGAATGACAAAGGTCAAATAAGTTCAAAAGGAACAGAAAAAGGCCATGTTTTTATTGTAACAAACTTGGTCACTTTAAGGTGGAATGTAAACTTTTGGAAAGCAAGACACAAGGTGTGAACAATCACAAGTTTGTGGCTATGATTTCTGAAGTCAATCTTCACCAAGATTATGGACCATGGTGGATTGACTGGTGCAATTAATCATGTATGCAACGACAAAAGTTTCTTCAAGACTTTGGAAGAAGTTGATGATGGAAACGTGCTATACATGGGAAATTTCTCCACTACACAAGTGATAGGAAAAGGCACCGTGGAACTTGTGTTTACTTCTGGAAAGACACTTGTGCTAAACAATGTCTTTTATGTACCGAAAGTAAAAAAGAACCTTGTGTCAAGTGGCTTGTTGAATAAGTTTGGCTTCAAATTAATATTTGAAGCGGATAAGTTCATCTTTACAAAAGGTGGACAATATGTGGGAAGCGGATACTATTGTGAAAACATGTTCAAGCTTAATGTCAATAAAAGTATTACTAGTTCTGCTTATATTGATGCATTGTGTCATGTTCATGATAGTAAAGCAATCCTAACTAATCTATGGCATAATAGATTAGGTCATGTTCATTATAGAAGAGTGCATGATATGGCTAAAATGGAATTAATACCCAACATTAATGAAAGTAATGATATGTGCAAGACATGTATGGTCACTAAAATCACTAGAAACTCATTTCCTAAGGTAGAAAGAAGCACTAAATTAGTTGAATTAATACATTCTGATGTTTGTGACATGCATAGTATTCCTTCTATCGATGGAAAGAAATACTTCGTAACATTTATTGATGACTTCTCTAGATATTGCTATGTTTACTTATTGCATGCCAAAAATGAAGCATTAAAGAAATTTAGAATTTATAAAAGAAAAGTTGAATTGTGTTGTGAATTGTTTATTAAATGTTTACAAAGTGATAGAGGAGGTGAATATTATGATCCCAATTACTTTGAGTCCACTGGAATTATTCACGAGACTACCGCTCCGTACACACCCGAACAAAATGGTGTAGCAAAACGTAAGAATCGAGTTCTTACGAAAATGGTCAATGCTTTGCTTTCTAACTCGGGTTTGGGAAAAGGATTTTGGGGCAAAGCCTTACTAACGGCTTGCCATATACTAAATAGAATCCCAAACAAAAGGAGTAAAAATACTCCTTATGAACTATGGAAAGGACGAAAGCCAAACCTTAATTATTTAAGAGTTTGGAGATGTCTAGCCATTGTAAAGGTTCTAGAGCCAAAGAAAAGGAAATTGGGTGAAAAAGGAATTAAATGCATATTTATAAGATATGCTGAACATAGTAAAGCATATCGTTTCATGGTGATAGAGCCTAATGATTCATATTTCGTTAATACGGTCATAGAATCAAGGGACGCTATCTTTGATGAAACAAGGTTTAACTCAATTCCAAGACCCAAGGAACAAATAACAAAAAGTGATAGTTTCTTAGAAAATGACGAGAAAACTATCGAGCTCCGGAGGAGTAAAAGAATTAGAAAAGTAAAGACATATGGATTCGATTTCCTCATGTACTTAGTGGAAGGTACAAGAGAGGAAACATGTGAATACCTACCTTACTGCTTCAATGTAGAAGGTGAAGGTGATCTTCAAACTTATGAGGAGGCAATGAAGTCTCGAGACGCTTCTTTTTGGAGAAGAGCAATACAAGATGAGATGGACTCAACAATGGGAAACAAAACATGCAAATTGGTAGACCTTCCACCAGGTTCCAAGCCAATAGGCTGTAAGTGGATTTTCAAAAAGAAAATGAAGGTTGATGGAACCGTGGAAAAGTTTAAATCAAGGCTAGTGGCAAAAGGCTTTAAATAAAAGGAAAGTGTTGATTATTTTGATACATATGCACCGGTAACAAGAATAGCTACAATTAGAGTGCTTATAGCACTTGCATCTAGATATAAGATGGTAATTCACCAAATGGATGTTAAGACAACATTCCTAAATGGTGAATTAGATGAAGAGGTCTATATGGAACAACCCGAAGGGTTTGTCTTTCCTAGTCAAGAAAGAAAAGTGTGTAAGCTTGTAAAGTCCTTGTATGGATTAAAACAAATGCCTAAACAATGGCATCAAAAGGTTGATGAGGTTGTGCTAGCAAATGGCTACAAGATTAATCAATCTGACAAATGTGTCTATAGTAAGTTCCATAACGATAGAGGTGTCATCATTTGCTTATATGTGGATGACATGTTAATATTCAGTACCGATTTGGAACAAGTGGAAGACACAAAAAGGTTCTTGTCAAAGAATTTTGACATGAAAGATATGGGCATGGCGGATGTTATTCTTGGTATAAGAATAATGAGAGACAATAATGGCCTAACATTGTCTCAATCTCATTACATCGAAAAGATTGTAATAAAGTATGAAAAGTCAAATTGTATGCCCATGACTATACCTTATGAATCTAATCTAAGGCTAGTAGCCAAAAAAGATAAGCCAATAGCACAAAATGAATATGCAAGGGTGATTGGATGCCTCATGTATGCAATGGTCTATACAAGGCCGGATATTACATTTGAGGTTGGGATGCTAAGTCGATTTACAAGTAATCCGAGTAAACAGCATTGATATGTTGTTCATAAAGTTATAAGGTACTTAAAGAGTACAAAGAATTATGGCATCTGCTATTCAGGTTTTCCTTCAATTTTAGAAGGGTATACAGATGCAAGTTAGAACTCAAATAGATCGGATTACATATCCACGACTGGATGGATTTTTACACTCGGTGGGGGTGTTGTTTCTTGGGGTTCTAAAAACCAATCTTATCAAGCGGACTCCACCATGGCGACTGAATTTATAGCCTTAGCATCTGCCACCTAAGAAGTGGGATGGTTAAGAGATTTACTTTATGAAATTCTGCTGTGGCCCAAGCCAATGGCACCAATCTTGATACATTATGACAATGAAGCAACTATATCAAAGGCATATAATCAAGCTTACAATGAAAAGAGTCGATATATTTGTCACGACCCAAAATTTCCATCGAGCCCGTGACAACCGCCGCGATGTCTCGATTGACATTCATTACCCGAAATACCAATCGACACCTTGCAAGGCTTTTGCATCAGTTTTACTTCTCCCCTGTGAGCAACAGTTATTAAATACCATGTTTTAAAGAAATATAGACTAATTTCAAATCAAAAACAATCAAAAAATAATTTCTACTACACAGGGGTATTTTGGTCATTTATCCAAAATTTTCAAACCCTGGTAAAAATATGATATCCGAGTAATAAGCATCCATTTGATGTCTGAAAATAAGTTTTGTTGTCTAATTCATCAATTTAAAGTGAAATTATAGCTATTCAAATTAAATAAAAATATTAAATAAAATATTTCATTTTCTTATAAAACAATATTTATAAAACTCTGCGTAAATAATTTTTGTAGCGTAAAAGCAAAATAAATTCATATATACAGTGGTACACACAGCAAGTATACAAAATATTCTACAATGATATGTGGGCCCCCAAAATAATAAAAAATATACAAGACTGTAGACCTTCGATTTCTAAAGATGCAATTCAAAACCAACCCTCGACAAAATTCACTGTCTACAGACTGTCCTGAGCCTGAAATGGGTAAAAAGAATGGGTGAGTTTTTATAAACCCAGTGAGTAAGCAAAGTTCATCTACAACATCTAAAGCCAACTAAATGGAGACAGTTAAATCATCCCATCATAATATAATTCATAACATTCCAAAACTCATTTCAATTCATATAAAACAATTACATTTCATCAAAGTAATCAACAAGGCTTATGATTCTCTTAAAAACTTGGATTGTGCCAAAACTCATACTCGGGGACACCTTGGCTCGTGCATCCAACCGAGTCCGCCAAGGATGTTAAAAAGACATATACACATACAACATGTTTTCACGTTAAAAACATAGTCGTTCCTTGGTGTTGGCTGAGTTTCATCCTCACGTGGTGGTTCAGCGTGAAGTGAACTCTAAACTTTACCTTAGGAGATACCCTCCGCGCCTCTCGTACTAAGGTAAATATAATTGGGTTTACCGTGCCCCTCTAATAGGCTGGTCCACAGAAACCCGCCCACTGCAATAAGCGAAATACATAACCCACCAAATCAATAAAATTTCGACAGCATAACATGGCTAATATAGTACTATCCAACCTGTCAATGTAAGACAAAACAATTTATATAATTCACAAAACCACAATTTCAGCCGTTCATGCTACCACAATTTCATAAGCTATCAATTCAAATCATGTATATATATATAATACGAATGTATAGCCTCCACTTATTCTATTTTGAAAATCAACATTTAGTTTCAGAATAATTTATAAATCGCATTCATTTAACCAACATTTAAAATGTAAAACATAATAATTTGCAAATTAAGTGCCTTATTCTTTAAAATCTTAAAACAAGTATAAACCACTTTAGATAATTAAGATGAACATCTGATTATTCACAATAGCAGGAGTTTGGAATACTTCTATTCTTGGTCCTCGGACACAATATCTTTACCCTTATCAGAGGGCTCACCACCTATACATAATACACGATACATAATTGAATATATTTGTGCCAAACTGTTATAAAACTATTTCAAGCTCTATATAAATGCATGACATTGAATGAGAATTGTCTGAATAATCACTTAAAGACGGTGTTCTACGTGGGTTCAATTATGACCGGACTGAATTGGCATTCGACTTAACTTGTACTATACCTTGTTTAATTAGCCAAAACATCTAATTCAACTCCAAATATCTTCATTACACTTCCAATATTCCAAATACACCAAAGTACCTCAATGAGCTTAATTGTGACTTAATTCACCGTAATCGAAATTCATTCCGATTTCGATATCCAACATCATAATTCATCAATTCCTAGCTAAATAACATGAATTACAACCAAATCCATCATCAACATGCCCTATAGAAAATTCGGCCAAATGAGGGTGGTTGAAGAACATGTGATTTTCTTGCTTGTTTTTCCTTCCAAACATCACAAAATGACTAAAAACACTAGGATATTATGAAATCTACCAAAATTCATCACCAAAACTTCTCTCTCTAGGTTTGGCTAGCAAAGGTTCCCTCTTGAAAACTTGAATTTCAGCCATGGAGAATGAAAAAGAATGCATGGGAAAGGTAGATCACAAGCTAAAATAAAAAAATCTTACCTTTACTTGCTTGATTCCTTGAAATCCAACAATTTCTCTTTGATTTTTCCTTCCTAGGGTTTGTTCTTCTCTTTTTCTCTTTGTTCCCTTGCTTGGCCAGGCATAAGAGTGTGAATGTGAGGGTTTTAAGTAACTTTATAAATTCAATTAAAATAATATTAAAGCTTGACACTTGTCACCTTTTAATTGGTCCACGTTTAAAACTTAATAATTAAGCATTTCATTCCCACCACATATAATCTCTCACTTAAAAAAATAATGTGTGAAATTCATGGGTTTGACAAGTGTCATGGTGGTGTAAAATTCCAAAATTTCCAATTTCATCCTCATGGACACTCAAAATGACTGTTTTGCCCTTATGTTCGAAAAAATGTCGAAATTTAAATTTCTCACTTTTCAAATTCAAATAATGCTCTAATTAATCAAATTTAGTCAAAATATCATCCAACATTCTAATTTTTGGCCTTGGTGGCAAAATGACCATTTTGCCTTTACGTTATGAAAATTTTCGAATTAACTCCAAATCAATCCTCGAATTCCGAATCATCATATTAAGGCATTATAAGATTCAATAACTCTCAAATACATCGTAAAATCTTTATTTGGCCTAGTTTGAGGCTTTAATCAACTTAATTGTACCACTAAGTACAATATTGACTTTTAACGATTTTTCTGATACATTTACTTATGCAAACATTCTATCAAGCACATGAATGACATGACAAGTATAAAATAGAGTAGAGCTTGACAGCACTACCCCCCTTAAAGTAAAATTTTGACCTCAAAATTCCACTTACCGAACTCGGAGAAAAGATGCAAGTATTGGTTTCTCATCTGGTGCTCAACTTCCCACGTCATCTCCTCCATCCGAACATTTTTCCATAACACCTTAACCATTGGAATGTTCTTATTCCTTAACACTCGATGCTTTCGATCTAAAATACGTACAAGTTGCACCTCAAACTTTAAATCTTCTTGTAACTTAATCGGAGGTGCCTCGAGGATATGGGAGAGATCTGGTACATACTTCTTCAACATTGAGACGTGGAAGACATTGTGAATCCGATCTAACTCTTGGGGTAATTCTAGTCTATATGTCATTGGCCCAATCCTTTCAATAATACGAAAGGGTCCAATGTTTCTCGGATTGAGCTTTCCTCATTTTGCAAACCGGATCACACCTTTCATTATCCAACAAGATACCATAATTTACTACAATAATAAAATCAAATAAGACTTAATACCTCAAAGTATTCAAATCATTACCTTTCCAAGGAGAGACCTTAAGAAAAACTCTATCATCAACTTCAAATTCTAAATCTTTTCTCCGTCTATCAGAGTAACTCTTTTACCTATCTGGAGTTGTCTTTAATCGCTCTCGGATAACCTTGATCTTGTCATTAGTCAAATCAATCAGTTTTACATTAAATAATTTTCTCTCACCCACTTCATCCCAACAAAGTGGAGTTCAGCACTTTCTCTCATACAGAGCCTCGTATGGTGCCATCCCAATACTAGACTAAAAACTGTTGTTATATGCGAACTCCACCAACGGCAAGTGTCTGTCCCAACTCCTAGTAAAGTCAATGACACAAGCCCATAACATATCCTCCAGAGTCTGAATGGTCCTTTCAGATTGACCATCTTTCTATGGATGAAAGGCAATGCTAAACCTCAAATTAGTTTCGAGAGTCTCTTGGAATTTTGGCCAAAATCGAGAAGTGAACCGGGGGTCTCGATCTGACACGATAGAAATTGGAACTCCATGCAATCTCACTATCTCATCTAGATAAAGCTTAGCCAGTTTCTCAACGGAATACGTGATATGGATAGCCAAGAAATGGGCGGACTTAGTCAATCTATCCACACTCATCCAAATAGCATCTTTCCCACTCTGCGTCCGCGGTAAACCCAATAGAAAGTCCATAGTCACATGCTCTCACTTCCATTCAGGGATAAGTAGAGGCTAAAGAGTACCCAATGGTTTCTAATGTTTCGCTTTAATTTGTTGGCATGTGAGACATTTCACTACAAACTCTACTATGTCTCATTTCATACCCGGCCACCAGTAACTTTCCTTAATAGTCTTGTACATTTTGGTGCTTCCGAGATGTAAAGCATAGGCGAAAGAATGAGCTTCTTCCAAAATAGCTCGTCTCAACTGGTCATCCTTAGGGACACAAACCTGGTACCCAAGCATCAAGATACCATCATCACCAAGTCTGAACTCATTAGTTTCTCTATCTCGTAACTTTTGAACTTCCCGTTTCAACTCATCATCAAACTTTTGCAATTCCTTGATTTGGTTCAACAATGAGGGTCTCACAATAAAGCTAGCAAATAGGGTTCCATCATCGCCATTACTCAACTAGATCCCTAGATATTTCATCTCAAGCAGTATCAGAAAATAAAAATTCTAAAGTGATGCTAATGATGATGAGGATTTATGACTCAAGGCATCTGTTACAACGTTTGCCTTCCCCGGATGATAATCAATCACTAAGTCGCAATCCTTAATCAACTCTAACCATCATCTCTATCTCAGGTTGAGTTCTTTCTGTGTGAGCAAATATTTCAAGCTTTTGTGATCTGTAAAGATCCGACAATGTTCATTGTATAAGTAATGCCTCTAGATTTTTAATGAAAAGACTACTGCTGCCAACTCCAAATCATGGGTAGGGTAATTTGTCTCGTATTTCTTCAACTGTCAAGAAGCATAAGCTATTACTTTCTCATCCTGCATTAACACACACCCTAATCCCAATTTAGAGGCATCACTGTACACCACAAATTCTTTCCCACTAACAAGTAGTGTTAAAACGGGAACGGAGGTCAACCGATTCTTTAGCTCTTGAAACTGACTCCCGCAAACATCATCCCACTCAAACTTGACTCCTTTACGAGTTAGATGAGTCAGAGGAGAAGCTATCAATGAGAACCCTTGAACGAACCTCCTATAATAACCAGCTAAACCAAGAAAACTCTTAATTTTTGTTACCGTTTTCGGTTGCTCCAGCTGTACGATGGCCTCTATCTTCTTGGGATCGACATAAATTTTAGCTCCAGACACAACATGTCCCAAGAAAACCACTTCCTTCAACCAAAACTCACATTTTGAAAACTTGGCATAGAGTTGTTTCTCGTGCAAGGTTTACAGTACAATGCACAAATGGGCAGCATGTTCATCATTATCCTTCGAATACACCAAAATATCATCTATGAACACTATAACAAACTTATCCAAGTATGGGTGGAAAACCCTGTTCATGAGGTCCATAAAAGCTGTCGGGGCATTAGTCAGACCAAAAGGCATAACTAGAAACTCGTAATGCCCGTAACAAGTCCTGAAAGTAGTCTTGGATACATCCTGCTCCTTGATCTTTAACTGATAGTACCCAGAACCCAAATCAATCTTAGAAAACATTGTAGAACCCTGTAGCTGATCAAAAAGATCATCAATCCGTGGTAGAGGGTATTTATTCTTGATGGTTGCTCGATTCAACTGAAGGTAGTCGATACATAGCCGAAGAGTGCCATCCTTTTTCTTTACAAACAGGACTGGTGCACCCTAGGGAAAAGTACTAGGGCAAATAAAACCATTATCTACCAATTCTTGCAGCTGAACTTTCAACTCCTTTAACTCCGTCGGAACCATCCGATACGAAGGAATGAAAATAGGTGTAGTACCCCGAAAGTAAATCAATAGTGAATTCAAACTCTCGATCAGGAGGTAGTCCCAATAATTCATCTGAAAACACATCAGGGAACTCATTTACTACTGGGACATCATTTAACTTAGGTTCCCCCTTTGAGATATCAATTACATGTGCTAGATAAGCAGGATACCCTTTCTGCACTAGTTTCAAAACTTTGATAGCCGAGATTACACAGGATGGTAATACTTGACGTTCCCCTACAAATACAACCTCTACTCCTTCAGAATTTTAAAGTACAACTTCCTTCCTAAAACAATCCACTTTTGCCCGATGTGTAGTCAACCAGTCCATACCCAATATCAAATCATAATCTCGAATTTCTAGGGGAATTAAGTCAGCTTGAATTCTTCCTCACCAGCTCTCATCCCACAATCTCTATAATAAGTGTTTCTAATCAACTGTTCTCCTAGAGGGGTATGAACTACAATTTTCTTCTCTAAAGGTGACAGGTTTCTATCAAAAAAGGATGCAAATGTTGTGCTCACATAAGATCTATCCGAACCAGAATCGATTAAGACATAAGCATCTTTATCAAATACAAACATAGTACCTGTCACTGCACTGGGTCAGACTCGTGCCTCTTTCTCTATCACAGCAAAAACTCTCGTCGGAGTACGAGTCTACTGTCTAGAGGGTGGATATGTAGGGGTATTACTCCCCACATCGGACCACATCGCTGCACCTTGTCTCAGCTGCCACCCAGAGGAATCTCTCATTTGTATATCAGTGCGAGTCTGTGGAAATGAAGCAGCTACAGTAACTCGTCCTAGCTATGGACAAGCACTCCTTATATGACCCTACTGACCACACTGAAAGCACCGCATGGGCTCCCTACACGGCCCGGTATGAAATCTCCCACAATTTTGGCATCTGTCAAAACTCTTTCCAAGAGCACTCATCGCTGATCTACTAAATCTAGGAGACTTTTATTGCGACTGTTGAGATAGGGGTCGAGTAGATACTACTGAAATAGTGGTAACACTCCCTGAAGTAGATGAGTCCCTGTCCTTTTTCAAAGGCTACCCAAAAAATGTATTGAGATTTCTCTTTTTAGTAAACTCAGCCCGAATCCTCATATTCTCAGTCGCTAGCTTCTCAGCCCGTAAATCCATCTGTACTACCTCTTTATATGACTCATTACCTATCACTGTCATGCGCTTTCTAATTTCATTCCGGAGCCCTTCCTCGAAATAGTTAGCCTGATCTTGCTCAGTTTTCACCAGATCGGGCACATAAGACATTAGCTCATTAAAACGAGCCTCATGTTCCTCTATTGTCAAATTTCCCTGTTTCAAACTTAAGAACTATCTCTTCGTTTCCTTTTGATGAAAATAAGTGCAATATTGGTCGTCGAACTCCCTCAAAAAATCTGACCAGGTCAAAGGAGTAGTAGAACGAGATTTTACCAAATTCCACCAAGTACGGGCCCTCTTTTCAAGTAGTCTTGTGGCCACCATCAATTTCATATCATCATCTAATTTCATATCATTAAGTGTCTCGATACTTGAACGATCCAGTCTTTAGCTGCGGTTGCATCCAGATCACCCGTAAAAGAAATGCAACCGAGTTGCCTAGCCTCCTTAAGTTTCTTAGAAATTGAGACATCAAGTACCTGTGGTGGAATAGGAGGTGGGGGTGGCACTGAAGGAGTAACCAAAGAAACAGCAGGAGGAATTTGACTAGCCTGAGCCTGGCCAGTAATAGTAGTGAGAAAAGCTGCCAATACCTGAACTGGCTCAGGAGACATGGCAAGAACACCAGGAATATTAGTAGATGGTGGAGGAGGTGGAGGATGTGAATGAGTCTCAGTATGTTCAGCAGTAGGTGTTGCACGAAAGGTAGACGCAGTCGATTCTCCCTCTACAAGATCTGGTCGACGATGCCAAGAACGGCCTCTTCCCTTCCCGACTGATCTAGCGAGAGGTGGGCATCCACGTCGAGGAGGCATAATGATCTATAAAAAGGGACAGAACAAATTTAGACAACTTTAGGTTCTATATGCAAATGTATGCATTCAACTCAATCTAACTTAACTTGGGGCCACACTGACACTGTAGTTTTTAAAATAACCTTAAAACTAAAGCTTTAATACCAATTGAAATGTCACGATCCGGAATTCCCATCAAGCTCGTGACAACCGCCGCGATGTCTCATTTAACATTCATTACTCGAAATGCCAACCGAAACCTCGTAAAGTTTTCGCATTAGTTTTACTTCTCCCTTGTGAGCAACAGTCATTAAATACCATGTTTTAAAGAAATATAGACTAATTTCAAATCAAAAACAATCAAAAAAAAATTTCTACTACATAGGGGTATTTTGGTCATTTTACCCAAAATTTTCAAACCCTTGTAAAAATATGATATACAAGTAATAAGCATCCATTTCATGTTTAAAAATAAGTTTTGTTGTCTAATTCATCAATTTAAAGTGAAATTATAGCTATTCAAATTAAATAAAAATATTAAATAAAATATTTTATTTTCTTATAAAACAATAGTTATAGAACTCTGTGTAAATAATTTTTGTAGCGTAAAAGCAAAATAAATTCATACATACAGTGGCACACGCAGCCAGGTATACAAAATATTCTACAATGACATGTGGGCCCCCAAAATAACCGAAAATATACAAGACTGTAGACCTTCGAGTTCTAAGGATGCAATTCAAAACCAACCCTCGACAAAATCGACTGTCTAAAGACTGTCCTGAGCCTGAAATGGGTAAAAAGAAGGGGTGAGTTTTTATAAACCCAGTGAGTAAGCAAAGTTCATCTACAACATCTCAAGCTGAGTAAATGAAGATAGTTAAATCATCCCATCATAATATAATTCATAACATTCCAAAACTCATTTCAATTCATATAAAACAATTACATATCATCAAAATAATCAACAAGGCTTATGATTCTCTTAAAAACTTGACTTGCGCCAAAACTCATACTCGAGGACACCTTGGCTCGTGCATCCAACCGAGTCCGTCAAGGATGTTAAAAAGACATATACACATAAAACATGTTTTCACGTTAAAAACATAGTCGTTCCTTGGCGTTGGCTGAGTTTCATCCTCACGTGGTGGTTCGGCGTGAAGTGAACTCTAAACTTTACCTTAAGAGATACCTTCCGCGCCTCTCGTACTAAGGTAAATATAACGGGGTTTACCGTGCCCCTCTAATAGGCTGGTCCACGGAAACTCGCCCACTGCAGTAAGCGAAATACATAACCCACCAAATCAATAAAATTTTGACAGCATAACATGGCTAATATAGTACTATCCAACCTTTCAATGTAAGACAAAGCAATTTATATAATTCACAAAACCACAATTCCAGCCGTTCATGCTACCACAATTTCATAAGCCATCAATTCAAATCATGTATATATATATAATACGAATATATAGCCTCCACTTACTTTGTTTCGAAAATCAACATTTAGTTTCAGAATAATTTATAAATCTCATTCATTTAACCAACATTTAAAATGTAAAACATAATAATTTGCAAATTAAGTGCCTTATTCTTTAAAATCTTAAAACCAATATAAACCACTTTAGATAATTAAGATGAACATATGATTACTCATAATAGCAGGAGTTTGGAATACTCCTATTCTTGGTCCTCAGGCACAATATCTTTACCCTTATCAGAGGGCTCACCACCTATACATAATACACGACACATAATTGAATATATTTGTTCCAAACTGTTATAAAACTATTTCAGGCTCTATATGAATGCATGACATTAAATGAGAATTGTCTAAATAATCACTTAAAGACGGTGTTTTACGTGGGTTCAATTATGATCCGACTGAATTGGCATTCGACCTACCTTGTACTATACCTTGTTTAATTAGCCAAAACATCCAATTCAACTCCAAATATCTTCATTACACTTCCAATATTCCAAATACACCAAAGTACCTCAATGAGCTTAATTATGACTTAATTCACCGTAATCGAAATTCATTCCGATTTCGATATCCAACATCATAATTCATCAATTCCTAGTTAAATAACATGAATTACAACCAAATTCATCATCAACATGCCCTATAGAAAATTCGGCCAAATGAGGGTGGTTGAAGAACATGTGATTTTCTTGCTTGTTTTTCCTTCCAAACATCACAAAATGACTAAAAACACTAGGATATTATGAAATCTACCAAAATTCATCACTAAAACTTCTCTCTCTAGGTTTGGCTAGCAAAGGTTCCCTCTTGAAAACTTGAATTTCAGCCATGGAGAATGAAAAAGAATGCATGGGAAAGGTAGATCACAAGCTAAAATAAAAAAAATCTTACCTTTACTTACTTGATTCCTTGAAATCCAACAATTTCTCTTGGATGTTTCCTTCCTAGGGTTTGTTCTTCTCTTTTTCTCTTTGTTCCCTTGCTTGACCGGCCATAAGAGTGTGAATGTGAGGGTTTTAAGTGACTTTATATATTCAATTAAAATAATATTAAAGCTTGACACTTGTCACCTTTTAATTGGTCCATGTTTAAAACTTAATAATTAAGCATCTCATTCCCACCACATATAATCTCTCACTTAAAAAAATAATGGGTGAAATTCATGGGTTTGACAAGTGTCATGGTGGTGTAAAATTCCAAATTTTCCAATTTCGTCCTCATGGACACTCAAAATGACCGTTTTGCCCCTATGTTCAAAAAAATGTCAAAATTGAAAATTTTCACTTCTCAAATTCAAATAATGCTCTAATTAATCAAATTTAGTCAAAATATCATCCAACATTCCAATTTTTACCCTTGGGTGGCAAAATGACCATTTTGCCCTTATGTTATGAAAATTCCCAAATTAACTCCAAATCAATCCTCGAATTCTGAATCATAATATTAAGACATTATAAGATTCAATAACTCTCAAATAAATCGTAAAATCTTTATTTGGCCTCGTTCGAGGCTTTAATCAACTTAATTGTATCACTAGGTACAATACCAACTTTTAACGATTTTTTCGATACATTCACTTTTGCAAACATTCTATCAAGCACATGAATGACATGACAAGTATAAAATAGAGTAGAGCTTGACAATTTTGGACTTCGACATAGCATTGTAAGGCAAAGGATTACTGACGGTATAGTCACTATAAGTTATGTGAGGTTTGGTGAAAATTTAGCGGATCCATTTACCAAAGGTCTGAAAAAGGACCTGGTTATAAAGACCTCAAGGGGGATGGGTCTCAAGCCTATTAATTAATTCGTCAATGGTGGGAGTTCACCTCGACGCTTGCGACTGACCTACAAGTCTCGGGTACTGACCATTCTACCACATGGTGGTTGCAAGCACTAAATTATATTTTCCATCCTAAGGTGTATAGTGCTTGGTTCCCATAAGGTGTAAGGTAAGGCTGAACGAAAAGTTTTTAATAGACCCATAACATGTATATGTTGAAGTACTACAATTATAAGGTACTTTTGATGGGCGCTACTTATATGAGTGGAAGTGCGGCCACTTCTAGGAGTTAAAGGCTTGACTCTAACAACACTCATGAATGGATGCAAAACACATGGCCATAAACATGTTGGCAAAACTAGATACAATGTGAGCAAAGAGGCTTGTGTGTGTTTAGTGGCTCGACTAGTCAATGAAGAATCGATGGTTCAATGCTTGGTCAACCACTCAATTCAGACTAGAACCAACCACACTCATTAAGTGAAGGTTCGAATCTGGGGGATACCTTCATTTATGCACAAGTTTCCCAAAGTTGTTGGTATTTGGAATTTTGAAAATGGTGGGGGGATTGTTGGTGCATTTTCAAAATTAAAGATTATTTCACATGATGGAAAAGCTATCATTAGCTCAAAAGTTATGTTACCAAAAGTAACATAATGTGTCTATTAGATATAGACATGTTTTCATGTGAATGGTTATGTCTCTTGAAAAATCATATCCAAAAGTTAAGAGACATGTTTGAAAAGACACCATTGCTCAAAAGTTAAAGTGAATAGTTGTTGTTTCAAGATATAACTCAAAGGTTATAATTTGTGGGATGAATAGTTATCTATTCATAAGATGACTATTGAATCAATAACTATATCTAAAAGTTGTGTTGGCAAAAATCATAAAGATGCTTTCTAGACAAAGAGGTGTCTTTATGAAAGGGTTGTGTCCTTGAAGAAGAGACACTTGGAAGCCTATAAAAAGGGCTTGGTGCCAACCATTTTAGACATACCAGAACACACAAAAAGAAACACTAAAGTTCCCACCATCTTCAAGATATTCTGAATTCCTTATTATCTACTAGTTGCAGAAAGTCGATTCTAAGGCCAAACAACTTTGCAAACCCTCGGATGTATCTAATGGTCTACTTCGTAAGTGCAATACAAAAGTTAGACGTCGGCTTCATTGTATCTTTGAGACTATTCGCATTATTCCCCTTTGCATACTGAGTGGTGGGGGTGAAATAAGTCTTAAAGATAGACGTCTATTTGAAAAGCTTGCCTTGAAGCCAATTTTGCCTACTCTTGAATACCGTATAAAAACCCCCCCTTCCCACCAACAGATTTTGAAAGCTATATTTAGGCTTTGACCACAATTTTAGAATGTATGATGAGCAAAAAGCCAATATCTGTGGTTACTAATAGGGATCTAGCTATGGAAAAGGCATTGAAATGGTGTTCCCTAGAGTTCGACACAAGCTATGCTCTTGGCATCTTGCTCGTAATGCCCTAGCAAACATCCCATAACTTGGATTTGCTCAAAATTTCAAAGCTTGCATGAAATCTTGGTGGCTGATTGATAAGTTTGAAGGAGAATGGAAATAGATGGTAAATAAATTTGCGTTACAATGACATCAATGGATAGATGAAATGTATAAAAAGAAAAATATGTGGGCCCAATCATAATTGAGTGGTCATTTTTTTGGAACAATTACAAGTACATCACGTTAGACGTTGGTTTGAATTCTTTATAGCTTTTATTGTAAACGAGAGAAAAACGTTATTGGAGTTTGTTTGAGTAATTGAAGATGGAACTAAAAATATTTAGAACAACGAGATTGGTGAAGATTACATATCCATCCATATAGAGCCAATTTCAAGCCAAATTTTTAAGGATATTGAAAAGCATGCTGCAAATGTTTATACAAGAAGAACATTCAAAACGTTTATAGATAAGGTACGTCTATAAGAATTATATTTTCATGAATGTCACATTGATAATGGGCCATCTATACGGGAGTACCATTTGATAAAATATAGAGATCTTTCTGAGCGAATAAGTGTAAAGTTTCATGTAGATGATGAAAATATAAAATGCTTGTGCCTTAAATTTGAAACAAATGGTATATCATGTGCACATATCATTCATGTGATGATTTTAGAGCAATTAAAAAGAATCCCTTTGAGTTTCATAATGAAAAGAAGAGCAAAAAATGCCAAAGATGATGCACGTACAATTGTGGATGAAAATGTTGATCCTAAATACCAAACAATGCTATGGTATGCTTCTTTAAGCTTTCATTATAATAGGTTATATCATGTCACTTCTCAATTCATCAAGACATTTAACAAAGCAAGGAGAGAAATAGCTAGTTTAGCAAGGCAATATGAAGAGATGTGCAAATTTGATACATATGGAATTTCAAATTTGATAGAACATGTGCATGATCCTACTAGAGTGAAAGTTACAAGCAAAGTTGGACCTAAAGCTGAAGGGAAAACAGAGTCACGGAAGTGTGGTCTTTGCATAATGGAAGGTCACACAAGGAATAAATGTCCACAACTAGAATTAACACTTTGCAGTTTGGACTCAACCATTAGCTTTCATGATGATAGTGATGTTGATGAAGACAAGAGAAATAAACAAGTATGGCCATCTCAATTGGGAACACTTTTTGGTGGTGATTCATTAAAGGTATAATGAGATAACATATATTATATTAAAAAACTAATAATGATAATTATTACATATTTGTTTTGTTTATTATCTATTATGTGTTGTTACAAGAAGAATAATGCATGACAAAGATAATGAGGCCAAGATTTTTACCACAAAAGTTTTCTGCCTCATTGAATCTATTTTTCGTATACAAGTATGATAAACTTTGTTTTATCAATGACTGAATGGAAGAACTTTGCTCTCCCGAGATAAAGACTTCATTGTCTTGTTGAAGATGAACATGAAGAAAAATTAGAGATTGAGTTTGATGATGACTTTTGTATCATTTTTTACTATGCTTGTTTTTGGAATACAATTAAACATGATTGGACTGAAGTTTACTGTTTTGTCAATGCTGCGTTACTATGCTGTGATTTTGTGTTGCTAAATGCTGTGTTATTACTTAAGTCATT
Organism: Theobroma cacao; assembly: GCF_053813885.1. NCBI lineage: Eukaryota > Viridiplantae > Streptophyta > Magnoliopsida > Malvales > Malvaceae > Theobroma > Theobroma cacao. The sequence continues at coordinate 38,585,976 of NC_142640.1, forward strand.
GCCATAGCTCTAGGCTCTCTTTTATGGAATTACTTATTACTTTAAGCTCTTGCTAGCAGGTGTTGCCTTATGGCTTCATTTTTTTGTTTTTCTCTTTCCAACAGATTGTTCTTTTTCATTTTTGGCTTGTAGTTGCTATACTTATGGCCTCTTAGGCTGACTTTTTGCACCTACTTGTGGATTTTAATGAAAATATTTGAATGGCTTAGAAAAAAATATATATGTTGACTTGGAGTTTAACAACTGAATCATTTGTTTCAAAAACCCGAAAATAAGATCTTGACATGATTGCTAGACAAGGAGTATGGTAGATTTGCCAAAAAATGCCAAGTTCTTGTTTAGAGTATTTTACTTGGGCATCTTGGCAAAGCCAAAACATCTTATAGGCAATGTTTAGTTTTGAGTTTACATGGAGCTCGGATCATTGAAGATGAAACATTTATTTGTAGTTAGCACAAATAGCCTATGGCCGTAATCAATGCCATCTAGACATATGGGCAATTAGTAAAAGATTTCAAAATACTAAAGTTTTCCCATGTAAGTAAATAACAAACAAATGGATAATGCTTCAGAGCAACTTAAATCAATGACATTTTCTAATACAAAAATCCTTTAGCTTGTACTTTGGTATATTTAAGTTGGAGATTGCTCTATTTTTCAGAAAAAAAAAAGCCAAATAATAAAAAAGAAATTGTTATTGATGAACGATTCACATTTTAATAAACGAAACATAAATTTAAAGGCCTTTTTTTAATTTTCTTTCATATTTTCTCGTTGTATCATAAGCAATGATTTTATTACGCAAACCAATATGAATAACATTCATCATAACTATACGACTTTTGTTATTAAGGTGATTGACAAGATAAATCAACAAAACAGATCAATCAAAATCCTCTACACATTGCAAAAGCAAATTTATAAAAATAATATTTATTGAGTAATTAAAAAAAATGAAGCAATGTAATATGAAATGAAAGGTAAGAGATGTACCACTTCATGGTAGGCATTAAGGTGCACAGTTTGCATAAATTTACATAAATACATGCCACAATCATAGCTGCAAAAATTAATATAATTTGACGATTATATTAAAATTTATGTTTCAATAAATTGTTTTTATAATTTAATGAAATCAAATATTTTATTTGGCACTTATTTAACTCTCGTGGAACATCATTAGGAACAACAATTTTCTTACAAGTTTTTTGGATGGCAAATAAAGTTCCATTGAAAAGATTTTCAAAATATGCAACCTGCATAAAAATACTACAGTTTATATACTTTAATCATGTAAATTAAAACATTTTGTTCAAATCATAGTTTCCCACGTTTTTTACTTCATTCAATCTTTCGGTTTCATCATTGGATAACAATAAAGAGTCAAACATTTTAACAATCTTCTCTTTTAAGTTTAACACACATAAATACCAATACATATTACTATCATTCATCGACATAAAGATCTGAGCAATACACAACATAAAATTCAAATTAATGAATAATAATTACATCAATTTAAACTATTTTTATTAAATATTTATCATGATACTACAATAAACTTAAATCAATGACAATTTATAACGTAAAAATAAATGTTGAATAAATTTATATTAACATGTCACAATTTTGTAGGGAACTCATATATGGTTTGAGACCTTGTTTGTTTAAATGTTTAAAGTCAGTTGTTGAATTACACAAGATACAATCCTACTTCAATAAAAAAATCATCATTCATATTGTTAACATACATAATTCATTAAATTACGCATTTAAACCAATTACACAAATTATAATATATTTGATAAAAATATAAATACTACTGATATCTCACCTAAACAAAGCATGGCAATACCATCTTGTCCAAGGGTTTGATTCTTCCTTAGCATTTAGCATGCACGCATAACCCACCATATTTAATTACCTTCAACCAATTTTATTTGGGTAAACAAAAGTGGGAAAAACTGCAAACATACACACACACACACATATATATTAAATTAAGCCATGATGAATAATTTAACTTACTGTATCATCAAGCCACTTCCTTGGTTCCAATGTCATCATCTTAGTCCTAGTTGCATACATACCAACGAAATCCATAATTTTCTCCTCACTACATTAAGAAATAATTAATCAACAAATTTTATTTTAAAAAAAAAAGGAAAAGATGAAAAAACTATTAAAACTATCTGTTTGACGAATTATTCCATACATATTTGCAAATATCATTTATATCATCAGGTAGTTTATAAGGTGTTGAAACACTTGGACTTCCTGAATGAATCTTTATAATAATATAAATTTCATTAAAGAATTAAATAGTATACAAAAAAATCAACAAAATAAAATAAATAAAATAATCTCAATAAAGACTTCTTAATTGTATTTTTATGCATTTTCTCCTTCACCTTAAGGATTTGATGCGTCAAATGCTCTTTATTCACCAATGTAGAGCAGAGGATGACACATCCAATAGATATTCTTTCACTTTCACCGGAATGAATAGAAACTATTTCCATGTTCTTTAAGGCCTGTAAAAATTATCAGTACACTATAGATAATACTGAATAAGCTATTTAAAAACAAATATTCTTTGCATAACAATTTGTTAGTAAATAATTCATGCCTATCATTCAACTGAAATAGATATTTATTAGTAATTCATATTCATACCTTTGTATTTTCCTTTCTTACTATGTATCTCTTTACTTTGTCTTTCATAGGAGCGTTTGGGGTTGACATATTTTCCTTCATAATACGTTCTAAAGATGAAAAACATTTGTCGTTTACTATTGGTGAATGATAGGAAGTCAACTCCTTTGGGAACTCGTTTAAGCGATTCATTAGGATAATCCTAGATACAATTATAGTTTCCTAGGTTACCACAAAATAACATAATATTATATCCTCTTTCATTGGCTGTTAGAGCATGGGATTGACCATCATTTGAACCATCTTCCTTGCATAAGGGTTCGTCTCTTGCATGATCATCTCTCGTTGGATTACAACGATGTGATGCAGTGCAAACAAATTTAGGCACACATAGCTCTTTATATCGAATAGCTTCAATAGCAACCTTTATTGTCACTATATCATTTTTTATGCCAACGATAACCTCATACTCCATTTGTTTCTTTTTTACTTTCAGCTTTTGATTATTTTTATCATACTATAATAATCCTTTCAACCTTTCAATTTCACACTTCAAACTCTCTCTTCTTCTTTTAGCTTTATTTTTATCATGCTGCAATAATCTCTTCAACTTTTCTATTTCACACTTCAAACTCTCATACTCCCATTGTTTCTCTTTTTCTTTTAACTTTTGATTATTTTTATCATAATCCAATAATTTCTTTAACTTTTCAATTTCACACTTGAAGCTCTCATACTCTTGTTGTTTCTTTTTTTTTCAGCTTTTGATTGTTTTTATCATACTCCAGTAATTCCTTCAACTTTTCAATTTTACACTTCAAACTCTTAATTTCACTCTTTAATTCCTCTTTGTTATCAACACATTCGCATATATCCTACAAAAATGGAATATAAAATTTTAACTATAGTAAATGACAACTATAATAATGCAAATTAAAGTATAAATACATACTTTGTTTTGAGAGGATAAATGAGCATCAAATGACAACTTTCCCTTTGACTTCATGTCCATATTTGGTGTGATGATATATGCTTACAAATTCAACCAATATATATTATGTATATCTCAAAATGAGAGAATATTTACACCAAATAATTATATATTTTATCATTAAAAAAAAGATTAATCACATCACCTGAACATTTTTTGATTTTTAAAGTCTTTGATAAGGGTCAACCATCCAGCAATATTTTCTTGGTTCCATGCAACAATTTGAGGGAAACAAGATTGACCATATGTACTATCGAATCGTGCACCGGATATATGATTCAAAAAAACTATCTGTACAAATATCATAAAAGGACAAAAAACATTATCCAAAATAAGGTTTACACTAATAATACAATATCATAAGAAGATAAAAAAATATTTAAGCACCTAACCTAAAAAATCAAAACAAATCCACTCAACCATGTTTTTTTTTCCATCTTTCTTCGTGATCTTATTACGAAAATTTGATATCCTCGATAACATTATTTCACACACAAGATTTGCCAAGTTCATAGTTTTATTGCGTCTTATATGGTGTAGGAAAGATTTTTATTGTTTTTTCTGTATAGGTATATGCTGATGGGCAGAGTAAACCTACTGCATATAAAAAAAATTTAGCCTTGAACTTATTTAAATCTCTATGTAACAATGGCAATTCCTTTTCTAAATTACTTAATTTTAGGAATCCATTATTAAGAATGTTAAATTGCTTAAGCAAACTTGTAATTTTACAATCATCTTCCACAAAAAGTAAAAGGGGTCTTCTTAATAGGCAAACCAATAATGATTAACACCATCTCAGATATCAATGGAATCTCATAATCATATAACTTCAAACATCGTTTGTTTAAGTCCATCATTTCAATCAACCACAAACAAAGGTTCCATTTTAGTTTATGCTCTTGTAGATGGATCAAGACTCCAAGTCGCATACTATGAATTGAATCATGAGATTCAAAACCAATAGTTTGCAATAACTTGTATAACCGAAGAAGGCTACAACGTGTATCCCAACAATCTTACATTTCATTAAAAGTTATAAAATAATAGAATTGGTGTCCATAATAAACAAAATGTATTGTAGCAATCACCATTTACCTTTTCGACCAACATTATTAAATTTATAATTTATCAATCTTTAATAAAATTTATAAAAATTAAACAATCGAGTAAAAACGAATTCATTAAAAAAATAGATAGGAAAACAATAACTTTTTTTAAACATGACTATAAATTAAGCAAATTATTAAAAATATATATCACTTCAAATATAAATAGTATTTAAATATTTAAATTATAATAAAATAATCAACAAAACATTTACCTTATTAACCTCTACATTGAATTTTTTTTATTTCCTCTAGATATCACAAACGATCTACTATTGCTAAATTATTAAAAACTAACTTCCTCTCATCAAGAAAAGATGCAAAAGTTTTTTCAATATCTCCTTTAACCTATTAAGGGATCATTAAAATAAAACAATTATTCATAATCATGTCATTCGTATTTGTAATTATATTAAAATTATAATTTAAAATGGGCATATTAATACACCTTATTTGTCAATCTCATCTTTTTAGCCTTTTCGCTTTCACCACAAATGGATTCACCGTCAAGAAAAAAATTAATGTAAAATAAATTTAATCCTCAACATAAACATCAATACATAATAAATTTCACAATTTAATGTACATTAATACTTAAAATTATGTCAAATAAAATAAAAATCAACATATGTAAACATCTTACTAGTTAAAAATAAAGGCATTTTTAGGTTGCTTTGGATGACAGGATTTGTTAATGACTTGGGCTTTTTTGTCATCTATATTTTCATGGTTTTCACCTTCTTGCATAACGAAATCCATGCAAGAAGTTTTTGTCATAATCTCAACATCAATCATTATTGTTGCCACATGTTTTCTAATGACAATAGTTGTAAAATTGCATTACAAAATGAATATACTGGACTCCAGCAGGATTATGAAATGGATAATTGTTGTGACAAATATCAACAACAAATGCAAAGGCATGGATTAAGAAGTTATACAATAATGATGTTCAAACACAACTAGAAAGGTAATAAAATCCATATTCTCAACTCTAAACAACACACAAATATTATTGAAGTTCATGTTTCAATTCCAATGCAAGCTTATCGTTAAGTGGATTTTAGTGTGAGTTGTAATCTTGTCACTTAGAACATTGTACAATCCAGATAAGTTTATATTCATGCAAAATTCAAATTTAGTAATAAAATTTCATAAGTTTGATTTTCATCTCTCTCTCCATTAATGTAGTCTAATACTAAGTTAAAGATCAATTTATACTTTAATTATCTTGTAATGTATGGCTATGGTTAAGGTTGGATATGGGATAATGTAGTTGAAATCACCCTAAGCACATAGTCATTCTAGGACCTATTTCAAGCTTTATTTTCCTTCCCCTAATATACTCGTTTTTCATCAAAAATTTTCTTTTGTTAAACACTTCCATCTTTTTCTTTTTCTCACCCTTGTTCTTTTTCTCAATTCTACACCTCAAACTTAATTTTTTTTATTGGTAATGAGATGAATACAATCATATTTTTGAACTTTTCATCATTTTTCATCTTTATTACCTTTTTCACTATGTAGTTCATAACACATTCTAAATTGACTTATGCACTTAGGAATGCGAGATGCAAAAATTGCTGAAAATATTAATATACTAGGCTAAAAATTAAGTGTTCAAACAAAGAAAAGGTTTCATTAGGCTCAAATGGAGAAATTAAGGATAAATTATGTAAGAGTAGGCTTAAAACGGCTTAATCGATCAAAAGATGGCCTAAATTATTTCCTTAACTATGTATAGCCTAGAATTTCTCCTTGAGAGAGAATCAAACAAATTCTAGAACTCAATACATAATTCAAAAATTCACATTCACATAAACCTTCTCTAAATAAATACAATGAATTTAAGCAAAAGACATAGTGCTCAAAATGTAGAAATTTCATCTTAACAATGAAGCTTAGCATAAAAACTTATATAACACTCCAACAATATTCACATGTTTCAAAGAATCATGATAGAATATAACTAGAGTCTGATCATTAGATAGGTAAATTAAAAGAAATTGGCACAACAAATTCTAGCTTAAAATCTTAAAATATGCATAAAATAAAAAAAAATTAACGAAAATAAACTAACCTAAAAACATCACAAAAACTAATAACAATAAAACCTTCCCCAAACTTAAATTGCACATTGTCCTCAATGTGAAAAGCTAAAAAAAAATAAGGAAAATAAACTCCCCTATCAATGGTGGTAGTGGATTGAAAGTTCCAATTTTCTTTCTCCTCATCTTCATGCTTTCCAAACTTGCATACTCAACAGAACAAGCTAGGGAGAGGTTAATATCACAGCCCAATTTCCGAGCCATGACCAGAGCAAGGGACCAATGGGCTCAGCCCACCAAGCCCAAGCAAGCCTACTTACATGATCTTATACGCTAATCCATATTCCTTTAGAATCCGAAATTCATAATGCTCAATTACAATTCCTTTGAAAACAATTCATAAAACCCAGTCATGTATTCATAATGGCATCATCAACCATTATATACATACATATAATTTGACCAGTAAATCTCAGCATTCCACAACAAGTAGTCATATACATGTAATTAAAACTTAACCGTCAACAGAGTGACTCTGAGCATGGTTGCTAACATTTAATGTCACGGTAAACCTACCGAGCAATGGATAGGGAGAAGCACCTAGTACTAGGGTCCAATCACCTTTGACTCAGAAAAACCTAAAACATGAATTTTAAAAACGTGAGTACAAACTTAGTGAGTGAACATAGGAAGGGAACAAGCAACGTTAAGGAAAGTTTAGAAAGCATGATGCACTTAAGTTCAAAACAATGCAATTTAATTTATCTTTATTTAAAAACCCCTCATTCAAACCCTTGGTCATTTAGTTACTTGATGAAAAAAGACTCATGAACAACAAGGAAGTTGAGAAGTGAAAACTTTAGTAGATTTCAAGCAAGTCAAGCATAATAGATTGACTCTCACCGCAGTGAAAAGGCATTCTCGCTGCAATAAAATTTTGGCCAAATAAAAATCTAAAGGGCTTTCACTGCCATTGAAAAAAAATCCACTCATGCCACATTGCACATTAAATTGAACACATTGACAATACTCAAGTTTTCAACTGTCAATGCAATCACATTTTAAATTCAAACATCTCTATATAGTAAATATGTATATATATAAGCACTTACACCACCATCACCTCACCCAGCTGATGTGCACCATTACCGGCATGTGCACTGCTCACTCCGCACATGCACAATTATAAATATCATGATAGCATCATTATCGATATGTGCACTACCCACTCCGCACATGCACGGTTATAAATATCATGACAGCATCATTATCGGCATGTGCACTGTCCACTCCGCACATGCACGGTTGGGCTCCACTCATAGGGGACGACCCTCTCTACAAGTAGCCCTTTCCTCCTTCAGCGACGGCTCCACTCGTAGGGGACAACCCTCACTACAAGTAGCCCTTTCCTTCTTTAATGGTGGCAATAAACAGTACGTATCAAAGCACTCGTAGGGGACAGCCCTCTCTATAAGCCCTTGGGTGGAAAGTCACGCTTCGCCACTGTTCACATGCGAGAGTTCTCAAGGATCGGGTTAAACCCTTTGCTCTGATACCAACATTGTCACTCAATCGGCATGTGCACTGCCCACTCCACACATACACGATTACATCAATTATACAAAATTACTTAACAATATATATATCATATATCTTTATATACATATCAGCGTCATATAAAAGTACATAGATTCATCACAATCATGTTTCACATCACAAAAACATTTCACTAAAGGCTTGTTCCCATGCATTTTGAAGAAAAGATAATTTAAACAGTTCAAGTGGTTCGCTCAAATGTATGTACATCTACCCAAAACATTTTAATGCAAGTTCACTCACCGATATTTGTTGAATCTTTACTCGAATCCAACCTCCACTAATGGTCCAAATGGAACTGTGGGGCCTTGTTGGGACCTATCATCACAACAACATCACAACCAACCCGATTTTCATAATTATAGTTCTAAAAGCTACCCACTAAATCATGTTCTGCTAGTTATTTTTAACTAGCTTCCATCTACCATTAAGTGATAATATATTTTCACTATTCTAGTCACACTACAATGAATAACCCACCTCAACTACAAAACATTCACCGATCTAGCCACTAGCAATTCTCAACAATTAAAAGAAATCAACTCTATTTCACTACTCACCTTGATAGCTTTACAATTGAATTTCTTTTCCAAAATCTTTCAAACTATCATGAAAATCTCACTTTCTCTCTCTAGAACGTCCAACTAGTGAGAGAGTGTAATAAGGAAAGGTTTTTGAGGGTTTTATGGTGAAAAAATAGAAGAGCACAAATAACTCTGTGAAAGGGTACATAAAAACATGAAAAATCGGGGTTAATTCAAGGAAATATATGGAAATTCAAGGCAAGCTTCCATGAGGGGGTGAGAGAACGTGGGAGAGGAAGGAAAAGAAGAAGAAGTGCTGGAAATTTGAAGAACATCCTAGAAAGTTAGATTTTTATGGCTTAAGTTTATCCATTTCTAGCAAAATTACCAAAATGCCCTTAACTATGTCATTTTGTTTTTCCATTGCCTTTATACAATCTTTTTACTTCTTGGACACTGAGACAAGGTCCATAAAGGTCTAGAAATGCTCGGGTTCATGAAAACTTAAAAATTTTAACTCGAGATGCAAAATGATCGTTTTACCTTTTTTATTTCCTTCCATTTTAATTTAGTTCTCCCAACATTCATTTAACTCCAATTTTCTTCTATTACCTTCTTTTACACATGTACAAACAAAGTATGAAGTTCGTACTCCAACGCAATGTCCCCATAATATTTAAAATATTTATTTACCCGCGCTATCTTTACTTAATAAAGACACGTGACCCCATTAACGTCATTTTTCTCCAAAATTCTCTCATTCTTCTTCTCCCCCACTTAGATTGACCATATACTCCTTCTTCATGAAAAATTTTGACAATGAATAAAATATTAATATTTTAATAATATCTTATTAATAAAATATTATTTTATTCTAAAATTTTCTCTTGTCTCCTTTTGTCCCTTTGGTACCCAAAATACCTTATTAGGCCTCAATTGACTTCTGAATCACTTTTTTTTATCTCACAAATTCTTCTCAGATAAAAATATCATTATTTTATTATTATTTCCTCGTGTGCGAAATATTTTATCCCAAACTATTCCTTTCATCTTTCATCATTTCTAAACATCATAATTAACCTCAATTGGCATCTAGTAAGTTTTTATTAGTCACCATATCAAAGCACGGGGTATTATAGTTATAACTATTTATTTAAACAAAAAAGCAAAAACTACAAAATAATAACTAAATCTAAGAGGATATAGCTTCGGTTGCCTCCCAAGAATCATTTTTTTATAGTAACTAGCTTGACTATGATACCCCTTTTTTCACTTACGTTATATTGAATGCTCGTGCAAGCGTACTAAAAATCTCAATATAGCCATAAGACAACACTTTTACCACTTTTAAAATTTTCCATCAATATGGCTAAAGTTGCCATGGTAAAAGATAGATGTGTGAACTAGAGAGAACTACTTGATGCCCAACCTCAAAATCAAGATCACTAGAAGGTGGTGGATTATGCTCATCATAACACTGCTTAGTTTTGAGATGTGTTGGTGGTGGCCTTGACTCAACAGTTAGTGATGGCTTACTTGTAGGTGGTGGAGTAGGATTACCTTTACCTTTATTGGCTAAGTCTACTCTATAGCAATGAGATGTGGAGGAAGGGTATTTTGTTGCATTAAAAATAGTAAATTTTACTACCACCTCACCAACTCTAAAAGATATTTTGCCTTCCTTTACATCGATGAGTGCACTTGCAAAGGCCAAGAATGGATGTCCTAGTATGATCGAAACCTCTTGATCTTCCTTCATCTTAAGTACAAGAAAGTCCATTAATGTACAGTTTCCCCATTTTAAGCAAGACATCGTCCATAATCCCAAAGGGGTGCTTTATTGTTCTGTTTGTTAGTTGTAAAGTGATTGTAGTAGGTTAAATCTTTGTTAGTCCAAGTTTCCTAGCAAAAGACAAAGGCATAATTGAGACACCAACACCCAAATCACACAAAGCTTTTGAAAAATTAAAATTACCAATTGAGCAAAGGATAGAAAAACTCCCTAAGTCCTTAAGCTTTGGTGGAAGCTTGTTCTAGATTATTGCATAGCACTCTTCAGTGTGTGTAATAGTCTCAAAATCCTCCAATTTCCTCTTCTTTGTCAATATGTCCTTCAGAAAATTCACATATGATAGCATTTGCTCTAAAGCTTCTGCGAAAGAAATGTTTATGTGAAGCTTTTTGAACACCTTGAGAAACTTTTGGAAGTGCTTATCAAGCTTTTGTTTCTGAAAGCATTGAGAAAAAAGTAGTAGAGGTAGGGTTGCCTTTTCTTCCTTCTCTTGGATTTGCTTGTCAATTGTCTTAATCACTGTTTCATGTTCAACAGGCTTATCTTGAAGTTTAACTTGCTTAACACCACTTTCAACCTTTTTTTCGCTTTTTGAGATGATTGCCATAACCTATTCCTTACTTTCTCTCCTAGGATTCACCTCCATATCACTAGGTAAAGTCCTTTATGCTCTGTTGGTTAATAAATTAGCAAGTTGACCAACCAAAGTCTCGAGCTTTCGAAGTGATGCTGCTTAACTCTAAATGAGAGCTACTTTACTTTGGATGATGCTATCATTTTGTGTCATGTATTGCCTTAGCAAATCCTCTATAACTGGCTTCTTATCTGGGATAAATGCTTTTTCTTGTTGTTCAAATCCTAAAAGTGCATTCGGCCTTGAAGATAAGGATGATCTTTGATTATTGATCCAAAAAAAGTTTGGATGGTTCATGCACCTTGGGTTGTAAGTGTTGGAGTAAGGGTTATTCTGTTGTTTGTTTTCCACAAATTGCATTGTTTTGGTCATACTCGGACACTGTTTACTTGCATGCTCATATCCACATACTCACAAGCTACAAAAAGACTTTTAATAGAGTTAGTACCAAAAGATTCAAGTGTCTTAGTTAAAACTGCTACCTGAGCTGATAATGCCGAAATGGCATCTACATCATGAACTCTAGTTACTCTCATATGCATTGATCTCTCGATTGGCCATTGCTAGTTGTTTACAGCCATCTCTTCCAACAAATCGTATGCCTCATCAATTGATTTAGCCATTAAGGCTTCTCCTACAATGACATTAATGGTGGTTCAAACATGACCACTCAAGCCATTATAGAATGTCTGCACCTATAGCCACTTTGGAAGACCATGATGAGGACAACACTGAAGTAAATCTTTGTATATTTCCCAAGCCTCGTACAATGATTTAGAATTTAGTTGCATGAATGATGTGATATCATTCCTCATTTTCGCTATCATGGCCGAAGGAAAGAAGTTAGCAAGGAACGTTTGAGCAAGATCATCCCACGTTGTTATGGATCTAATGGGGAGTTCATTCAACCTTGCTTTAGCTTTACCTCTCAATGAAAAGAGGAAAAGCCTTAAATGAATTGTATCATTTGTGACACCATTGTGTTTGAAGGTATCACATGTCTTCAAGAAATTTAAAATATGGGCATTTAGATCATCATTTGGTAGACCCCTAAATTGGATTGAAGTTTGAATCATGGTGATGATTGCAGGCTTGATCTCAAAATTGTTGGCTTGAATAGTCGTCTTGAAATGCTTAATGGAATCCCTTGCACCAATGGGATAGCATAATCCCTTAAGCAACGATATTCAGCTACTCCTCGCTCTTAGATTTATTATTCATCTTATTGATCAACCATTGTATTTGTTTGAGCAAAACCTTGTTGACTTTCTCGTCGAAGTTTCCAAAAAGCTCTCTTAATTTCCAGATCATAAGGTACAATCTCCAAACTTTTTACTCTTTTCATACAACGACGAAACGAACCTGCAAAACAAAGAAACAAAACTTAAATTAAGGCTAATATATGGAATTATAATTTTAGCAAATAAATTGGAAAAAAAATCCCTAGCAACGGTGCCAAAAACTTATTGTTGAATTTTCACACAATTGCACATTATCGCAAACTAGTAATATAGTACCAAGTAGAGTATCTGTAAAACCCGACCCTATAAATACATGTCATGACATACATGCATTGAGTAGCATGTTATTACGCTAGAAAAGCACCTAAGAATAAACGAAACCTGATATTGTACCTAACGGTACACTTAAATTTATTTAACCTCGAACTAGTTCAAATAGGAATTGTAGGATGAAATTTAATATTTTATAGTCCATGAATGACTAAAAATGATTGTTCGGAGTTCGAGGGTTCATTTGGGGTAAAATTAGAAATTTTGATATTTAAGGGCAAAATCGTCATTTTGCCACCTAAGATAATAATTTGATCATGGAGTGAAATTTTTGACCAAGATTAACTATTTGGAGTATAATTTAATGATAGGAAGTGAAAAAGTTTAATTCTGGTGATTTTTGGAGTGTAGGGGCAAAATCGTAATTTTGCCACCCATGGACAAAATTTGAGATTTTGAGAGAATTTTGATCAAATTTGACAAATTGGAGAATGGTATGAGTATAAGGGATGAAAAATATGTCTATGGGCAATTTTTCAATTTTTGGGGCAAAAATGTAATTTTTGACTTTTACGGGGGTAAAAGTGTAAATTGCAAAAATTACTCCACCGAGACTTTGGATGAGTCTGAGAATTTTATCTAAGCTATGAATATATGAGACAAGTGCATGGTGAAAATTTGGAAACAAATGGATGAAATTTTAAAGATGGGCCAATGGGAAAGTGACACATGGCATTTTTTAATGAAATAATATTATTTTAATGAAAAGTCAGCCATTTAAACCCAAATTTTGAGTGCTGGCCGGCCATAAGGAAGAAAAACAGAGGAAATAGAGAGGAAAGGAAGAAGAAAAGAAAAACCAAAGAGAAACAAGAAAATTCAAAGAGAAATTCGCGGTTTTCGACCGTTTACGCGTCTAACGGTAAGATTTTTCGATTTTAGCTTGATTCCTACCTTTCCTATGCCTTTATTTCCATTTAGCATGCTTGAGGAGAGAGATCAAAAAGTGATATCAAGGGCTGGACGAAATTCTAGGAGAGAGAAATTGAAATTTTTAGGTTTTGATTTTTAGTTAAATTGATAGTTTTAGTTAGTTAAATGTGTTTAGAAATTAAATTGGGCAAGAAATCAGTAAATTTTCACAATACCCACTCTTGGCTGAATGCTCAATGCTGTACAATGATGATGAATTGATTTTATTCTAAGGAAAATGAAGAGAAATGATGAAAAACGATTAAACGTGATAGAAAAACAAAGTAGAAAATTTACCGAGTTAATGTCCCATTTTTGGCCGAATTTTCCAAGGAAGGGAGTGAGCTGATTTTGTTGTTTTTAGAAGGTTATTGGCTGATATTTAATGGTTAGAAATGTTGGAGAGAGAATGGGATGATTTAGAGCTAAAATGGAGCGCGTTAGCAATTTATCGGGCAAAGTGCCAAAAATAGGTTAATACCGCATTTAAGTCGTTTTAGGCTATTGCATTTCATACCATGCATTAGTATAGGATTTAAGTTAATTATATAGTGATTTAGCATCAATGTGATGAATTGTGTAAATTTTTGTAATGTGTCTAGGAGGAGAGCCTTCCGGAAAAGGCAAAGAAGTCGTACCCGACGAGTAGTGATCGGGGCGCTTAGAAAGCTTTTATTTTGTACAAACGGTGAGTAAACTTATTATTATTGTAAATTATCTAGAGTTTATTTTAAATGCCCTTTATGTATTTTATGAAATGAGAACGAGATTAAAACGGGATTTTTGATGTTTTACGAATAAATGTGACAAATAAAAATATATTGTATTGATTATGAAATTGAGTAATTGGAGGCTACAAATTGACTTGAAAAATATATATTTTCCTAGGAATGGCTTATGAGAAATGAGTATATGTGGCTATATTTTGTGAATGCATTGGGAAATTTATGTAAGTTGTTTTACTATGCAGGCTGGATAAATAAATAAAAGTCACGTTATACTGTCGAAATTTTATTAAAATTGGTGGGTTAGTCACTGCAGTGACGGGTTTCCGTGGACTGCCTATTAGAGGGGCACGGTAAACCCAGTTATATAGTTACTCCGGTTGTAGAGGCGAGGAGGGTAACTCCCGGGGTAGTATTAGAGTTCACTTCACGTCGAACCCCCACGTGAATGTGTAACTCGGCCAACGCCAAGGAACGGCTGGTTTTAAAAATAAAAATGTGTTTCACGTGTGAATATTTTAACACCCTTGGCGGACTCGGTTAGATGCCTCGGCCAAGGTATCCCCGAGGATTAGTTTTGGCTTGAGCCTTGTTTTAATAAAAGACATAAGCCTTAACAATTGTTTTGGTAAATTACAAATATTTTATGGTTTAAGAAATAAATTGAAAACATTATGAAATGGGTTGAAATTTGTTGTTTAAACTTGCCTCCATTTTACTCGCCTTTAGATATTTATGATAATGTCTGTTTACTCATTGGGATTGCAAAATCTCACCCAACTCCTTTCCACCCATTTCAGGTTCAGTATAGACTGTAGATAGCTGATCTCATCGAGGACTACCATTGGATCTGCATTTTCCAAATCGTAGGTTCACAGTCCTCTTTACTTTTGTTTATTCGGGGGCCCTCTTGTTATTGTAAATTAAATTAAATATTTTGGCTTACTGTATTTCAGTATGTATAAATTTATTTAGCTTTTACGCTATAAAAATTATTCATGTATAACTTTATAAATATTGTTTTATAAGAAAATAGAATATTTCCCTTAATATTTCTTTTATTTTCTTATTTTATTCAAATAATCGTAATTTCGTTTTAAATGAAGATTTTAGACTTTTAAACTCATTTTGAATATGAATTATGTATTTTGTACTTGTATATTACGTTTTAGCCAGTTTTGAAATTTTTGAGAAAAAAATGACCAAAATACCCCTATGTGGCGAAAATTTTATTTTGATTGTTTTTGATCTAAAATAGTATATATTCTCTAAAGACTCGATATCTAACAATGATTGCTCACAAGAAAGGAAAGAAACTGATATGTAAGCCTTGCGGGGTTCCGGTTGGCATTCCGGATAATGAGTGTCAATCGGGACGTCGCGGCGATTGTCATGGGCCTGAGGGAGGTTCCGGGTCGTGACAATTCTATTGGTATCAGAGCTTTTGGTTTTAAAGATCAAAATTTTTAGTTTTAAAGTTGTTTTAAAAATTTACAATATCAGTGTGGCCCCGGATTAAGTTAAGTTAGGTTAGGTTGAATAGGATGCATGCATCTGCATATAGAGCCTAAGGTTACCTAAACTTGCTCGTATTTTTATAGATTACAATGCCTCCTCGACGCGGACGCCCACCTCTCACTAGATCGGTTGGGAGGGGAAGAGGTCGTTCCCAACGTCATCAGCCAAATACCATAGAGGACGAATCAGCTGCATCTACCCTTCGAGCAGCACCTGCTGCTGAGCAGGCCGATAGTCCTCCACATCCTCCATCTCCTCAGCCACCTACGGGTATTCCCGCCATGCCTACTGAAGCAGCACAAGCATTGGCAGCTTTCTTTGCAGCAATGGCTGGTCAAGCTCAGACTGGTCAAGTTCCACCTGTAGTGCCTCCAACTACTCCTTTAGTTCCACCACCAGTACAGGATGTATCCATTTCCAAGAAGCTGAAGGAGGCTAGGCAATTGGGTTGTGTATCTTTCACGGGTGAGTTGGATGCCACTGTGGCAAAGGACTGGATTAATCAGGTTTCAGAGACACTCTCTGATATGAGATTAGACGACGACATGAAGCTGATGGTGGCTACGAGATTATTAGAGAAGAGGGCTCGTACTTGGTGGAATTCGGTGAAGTCCCGTTCCGCTACTCCTCAGACATGGTCTGATTTTCTCAGGGAATTCGATGGTCAGTATTTCACTTATTTCCATCAGAAAGAAAAGAAGAGAGAATTTCTGAGTTTGAAACAGGGAAATCTAACTGTAGAGGAGTACGAGACTCGTTTTAACGAGTTAATGTTATATGTGCCAGATCTGGTAAAATCTGAGCAGGATCAGGCCAGTTATTTCGAGGAAGGGCTCCGTAATGAGATTAGAGAGCGAATGACAGTGACTGGCAGGGAGCCACATAAGGAGGTGGTACAAATGGCTTTACGGGCTGAGAAGCTCGCGACTGAGAATAGGAGGATTCGGACTGAGTTTGCAAAAAGGAGGAATCCTGGTATGTCTTCTAGTCATCCAGTAAAAAGAGGCAAGGACTCAACGACTTCAGGGAGCACTACTTCTGTTTCCGTGACATCTCCTCGACCTCCATTTCCACCATCACAGCAGAGACTTTCGAGGTTTAGCAGATCTGCTATGACTGGTTCTGGGAAGAGTTTCGGAGGTTCTGACAGATGCAGAAATTGTGGGAATTATCATAGTGGGCTATGTAGAGAGCCAACAAGATGTTTCCAATGTGGACAAACGGGTCATATTAGGAGTAATTGCCCACGGTTAGGACGAGCCACGGTAGTTGCATCATCTTCACCAGCTCGCACTGATATACAGAGGAGAGATTCTTTTGGGTTGCCATCGAGACAGGGAGTGGCCATACGGTCCGGTGTGGAGAGTAATACCCCGGCACATCCACCTTCGAGACCACAGACTCGTACCTCGACAAGAGTTTTCGCTGTGACGGAAGATGAGGCACAAGTCCGACCTGGAGCAGTGACAGGTACTATGTCTTTATTTGTTAAAGATGCTTATGTTTTGATAGATTCTGGCTCAGATAGGTCTTATGTGAGCACCACATTTGCATCAATTGTTGATAGAAACTTGTCACCATTAGAGGAAGAAATTGTAATTCATACCCCTTTAGGAGAAAAGCTAGTTAGAAACAGTTGTTATAGAGATTGTGGGGTAAGGGTAGGCGAGGAAGAATTTAGGGGTGACTTAATTCCTCTAGAGATCTTGGATTTTGATCTAATATTGGGTATGGACTGGTTAACTGCACATCGAGCGAACGTGGATTGTTTCCGAAAGGAAGTTGTTCTTCGAAATTCGGAGGGAGCAGAGATTGTGTTTGTAGGGAAACGTCGAGTATTACCGTCCTGTGTAATCTCGGCCATCAAAGCTTCAAAATTAGTGCAGAAGGGGTATCCGACTTATTTGGCATACGTAATTGATACTTCAAAGGGGGAACCTAAGTTAGAGGATGTCCCGATAGTAAGTGAGTTTCCTGATGTATTTCCTGATGATTTACCGGGACTGCCTCCTGATCGAGAGCTTGAGTTCCCTATTGATTTACTTCCGGGTACCGCACCTATTTCTATCCCTCCATATAGAATGGCTCCGGCAGAGTTGAAGGAGTTGAAAGTACAATTGCAAGAGTTGGTGGACAAGGGTTTTATACGCCCTAGTATATCTCCATGGGGAGCACCGGTTTTATTTGTGAAAAAAAAAGACGGTACACTTCGATTATGTATCGATTACCGACAGCTTAACAGAATGACCATTAAGAACAAGTATCCGTTACCGAGGATTGATGATCTTTTCGATCAATTACAGGGAGCTACAGTGTTTTCCAAGGTTGATCTAAGGTCTGGGTATCATCAGTTGAGGATTAAAGAACAGGATGTACCCAAGACAGCATTCAGGACTCGGTACGGTCATTATGAGTTCTTGGTCATGCCTTTCGGGTTAACTAATGCACCGGCAGCTTTTATGGATCTCATGAATAGGGTGTTCCACCCTTACTTGGACAAGTTTGTTATTGTGTTCATTGATGACATACTGGTTTACTCGAGAGATAATGATGAGCACGCTGCCCACTTGCGTATAGTATTACAAACTTTGAGGGAAAGACAGTTGTATGCAAAGTTTTCGAAGTGTGAGTTTTGGTTACAGGAAGTGGTATTCTTGGGACACGTAGTATCGAGAACTGGAATATATGTTGATCCTAAGAAAGTAGAGGCAATTTTACAATGGGAGCAACCTAAGACAGTGACGGAGATTCGTAGTTTCCTCGGATTAGCCGGTTATTATCGGAGGTTTGTTCAGGGGTTTTCCTTAATAGCAGCTCCTTTGACCCGTCTAACTCGTAAGGGAGTTAAGTTTGTGTGGGATGATGTTTGTGAGAATCGATTTCAGGAGCTAAAGAACCGGTTAACCTCCGCTCCCGTTTTAACACTTCCTGTTAATGGTAAGGGATTTGTAGTATATAGTGATGCCTCAAAGTTGGGGTTAGGGTGCGTATTGATGCAGGATGAAAAAGTTGTGGCTTATGCTTCTAGACAGCTAAAGAGGCATGAAGCAAATTACCCTACCTATGATTTAGAGTTAGCAGCAGTGGTGTTTGCTTTAAAAATCTGGAGGCATTACTTGTATGGTGAGCATTGTCGAATATTTACGGATCATAAGAGTTTAAAATATTTGCTCACCCAAAAGGAGCTTAATTTGAGGCAAAGGCGATGGTTGGAGTTGATAAAAGATTATGACTTGGTGATAGACTATCATCCGGGAAAGGCGAACGTTGTAGCTGATGCCTTAAGTCGTAAGTCTTCATCGTCTTTAGCAGCGCTTCAGAGTTGTTATTTTCCAGCATTAATAGAGATGAAATCTCTTGGGGTCCAGTTGAGAAATGGTGAGGATGGATCCTTATTGGCAAACTTCATTGTGCGACCTTCGTTACTTAATCAGATCAAGGACATTCAGAGGTCTGATGATGAGTTAAGAAAAGAAATTCAAAAACTGACCGATGGAGGAGTTAGTGAGTTCAGATTTGGAGAGGATAACGTCTTGATGTTTAAAGATCGAGTTTGTGTTCCTGAGGGAAACCAGTTGAGACAGGCGATCATGGAAGAAGCTCATTCATCTGCTTATGCATTACATCCCGGAAGCACCAAGATGTATAGGACTATCAGGGAGAATTATTGGTGGCCGGGTATGAAGCGAGACGTAGCAGAATTCGTAGCAAAGTGTCTCGTATGTCAGCAAGTTAAGGCGGAGCATCAGAGGCCAGCAGGTACACTTCAGTCTTTACCTGTTCCCGAGTGGAAATGGGAGCATGTAACTATGGATTTTGTTTTGAGATTGCCACGGACACAGAGGGGAAAGGATGCGATTTGGGTGATCGTAGATCGGTTGACTAAGTCCGCTCACTTTTTAGCTGTCCATAGTACATACTCTATTGAGAAGCTGGCTCAGCTCTATATAGATGAGATTGTGAGGCTACATGGAGTTCCCGTTTCTATAGTGTCAGATCGAGATCCTCGATTCACTTCTCGATTTTGGCCGAAATTTCAAGAAGCTCTTGGAACCAAATTGAAATTTAGCACTGCTTTTCACCCACAGACGGATGGTCAGTCAGAAAGGACTATCCAGACCTTAGAGGATATGTTACGGGCTTGTGTCATTGACTTTATTGGGAGTTGGGACAGACATTTGCCATTGGTGGAATTTGCTTACAACAATAGCTTTCAGTCTAGCATTGGTATGGCACCATACGAAGCTTTATATGGAAGGAAATGTCGTACTCCACTTTGTTGGGATGAAGTGGGTGAAACAAAGTTAGTGAGTGTGGAATTGATCGAGCTAACTAATGACAAGATCAAGGTTATACGAGAGAGGCTAAAGGTAGCCCAGGATAGGCAGAAGAGCTATGCAGATAAACGGAGAAAATACTTGGAGTTTGAGATCGATGATAAAGTTTTTCTTAAGGTTTCTCCTTGGAAAGGTAATAATTTGAATACTTTGAAGTATTAAATCTTATTGATTATACTATCATGATAAATTATGGTGTTTTATTGGATAATGAAAGGTGTGATTCGATTTGCGAAGAGGGGAAAGCTCAACCCGAGATATATTGGACCATTCCGAATAATTGAAAGGATTGGACCAGTGGCTTATCGGTTAGAATTACCTCCAGAGTTAGATCGGATCCACAACGTTTTCCATGTCTCCATGCTTAAGAAATATGTACCAGATCCCTCTCACGTCCTCGAAGCACCTCCGATCGAGTTGCATGACGATTTGAAGTTCGAGGTACAACCTGTGAGTATCTTGGATCGAAAGGATCGAGTACTGAGAAACAAGAGTATTTCAATGGTCAAAGTATTGTGGAAAAATGCTCGAATGGAGGAAATGACATGGGAAGTAGAGCATCAGATGAGGAACCAATACCCGCATCTATTTGTCGAATCTGGTAAGTGAAATTTTGAGGTCAAAATTTTATTTTAAGGGAGGTAGAATTGTAAAACCCGACCCTATAAATACATGTCATGACATACATGCATTGAGTAGCATGTTATTACGCTAGAAAAGCACCTAAGAATAAACGAAACCTGATATTGTACCTAACGGTACACTTAAATTTATTTAACCTCGAACTAGTTCAAATAGGAATTGTAGGATGAAATTTAATATTTTATAGTCCATGAATGACTAAAAATGATTGTTCGGAGTTCGAGGGTTCATTTGGGGTAAAATTAGAAATTTTGATATTTAAGGGCAAAATCGTCATTTTGCCACCTAAGATAATAATTTGATCATGGAGTGAAATTTTTGACCAAGATTAACTATTTGGAGTATAATTTAATGATAGGAAGTGAAAAAGTTTAATTCTGGTGATTTTTGGAGTGTAGGGGCAAAATCGTAATTTTGCCACCCATGGACAAAATTTGAGATTTTGAGAGAATTTTGATCAAATTTGACAAATTGGAGAATGGTATGAGTATAAGGGATGAAAAATATGTCTATGGGCAATTTTTCAATTTTTGGGGCAAAAATGTAATTTTTGACTTTTACGGGGGTAAAAGTGTAAATTGCAAAAATTACTCCACCGAGACTTTGGATGAGTCTGAGAATTTTATCTAAGCTATGAATATATGAGACAAGTGCATGGTGAAAATTTGGAAACAAATGGATGAAATTTTAAAGATGGGCCAATGGGAAAGTGACACATGGCATTTTTTAATGAAATAATATTATTTTAATGAAAAGTCAGCCATTTAAACCCAAATTTTGAGTGCTGGCCGGCCATAAGGAAGAAAAACAGAGGAAATAGAGAGGAAAGGAAGAAGAAAAGAAAAACCAAAGAGAAACAAGAAAATTCAAAGAGAAATTCGCGGTTTTCGACCGTTTACGCGTCTAACGGTAAGATTTTTCGATTTTAGCTTGATTCCTACCTTTCCTATGCCTTTATTTCCATTTAGCATGCTTGAGGAGAGAGATCAAAAAGTGATATCAAGGGCTGGACGAAATTCTAGGAGAGAGAAATTGAAATTTTTAGGTTTTGATTTTTAGTTAAATTGATAGTTTTAGTTAGTTAAATGTGTTTAGAAATTAAATTGGGCAAGAAATCAGTAAATTTTCACAATACCCACTCTTGGCTGAATGCTCAATGCTGTACAATGATGATGAATTGATTTTATTCTAAGGAAAATGAAGAGAAATGATGAAAAACGATTAAACGTGATAGAAAAACAAAGTAGAAAATTTACCGAGTTAATGTCCCATTTTTGGCCGAATTTTCCAAGGAAGGGAGTGAGCTGATTTTGTTGTTTTTAGAAGGTTATTGGCTGATATTTAATGGTTAGAAATGTTGGAGAGAGAATGGGATGATTTAGAGCTAAAATGGAGCGCGTTAGCAATTTATCGGGCAAAGTGCCAAAAATAGGTTAATACCGCATTTAAGTCGTTTTAGGCTATTGCATTTCATACCATGCATTAGTATAGGATTTAAGTTAATTATATAGTGATTTAGCATCAATGTGATGAATTGTGTAAATTTTTGTAATGTGTCTAGGAGGAGAGCCTTCCGGAAAAGGCAAAGAAGTCGTACCCGACGAGTAGTGATCGGGGCGCTTAGAAAGCTTTTATTTTGTACAAACGGTGAGTAAACTTATTATTATTGTAAATTATCTAGAGTTTATTTTAAATGCCCTTTATGTATTTTATGAAATGAGAACGAGATTAAAACGGGATTTTTGATGTTTTACGAATAAATGTGACAAATAAAAATATATTGTATTGATTATGAAATTGAGTAATTGGAGGCTACAAATTGACTTGAAAAATATATATTTTCCTAGGAATGGCTTATGAGAAATGAGTATATGTGGCTATATTTTGTGAATGCATTGGGAAATTTATGTAAGTTGTTTTACTATGCAGGCTGGATAAATAAATAAAAGTCACGTTATACTGTCGAAATTTTATTAAAATTGGTGGGTTAGTCACTGCAGTGACGGGTTTCCGTGGACTGCCTATTAGAGGGGCACGGTAAACCCAGTTATATAGTTACTCCGGTTGTAGAGGCGAGGAGGGTAACTCCCGGGGTAGTATTAGAGTTCACTTCACGTCGAACCCCCACGTGAATGTGTAACTCGGCCAACGCCAAGGAACGGCTGGTTTTAAAAATAAAAATGTGTTTCACGTGTGAATATTTTAACACCCTTGGCGGACTCGGTTAGATGCCTCGGCCAAGGTATCCCCGAGGATTAGTTTTGGCTTGAGCCTTGTTTTAATAAAAGACATAAGCCTTAACAATTGTTTTGGTAAATTACAAATATTTTATGGTTTAAGAAATAAATTGAAAACATTATGAAATGGGTTGAAATTTGTTGTTTAAACTTGCCTCCATTTTACTCGCCTTTAGATATTTATGATAATGTCTGTTTACTCATTGGGATTGCAAAATCTCACCCAACTCCTTTCCACCCATTTCAGGTTCAGTATAGACTGTAGATAGCTGATCTCATCGAGGACTACCATTGGATCTGCATTTTCCAAATCGTAGGTTCACAGTCCTCTTTACTTTTGTTTATTCGGGGGCCCTCTTGTTATTGTAAATTAAATTAAATATTTTGGCTTACTGTATTTCAGTATGTATAAATTTATTTAGCTTTTACGCTATAAAAATTATTCATGTATAACTTTATAAATATTGTTTTATAAGAAAATAGAATATTTCCCTTAATATTTCTTTTATTTTCTTATTTTATTCAAATAATCGTAATTTCGTTTTAAATGAAGATTTTAGACTTTTAAACTCATTTTGAATATGAATTATGTATTTTGTACTTGTATATTACGTTTTAGCCAGTTTTGAAATTTTTGAGAAAAAAATGACCAAAATACCCCTATGTGGCGAAAATTTTATTTTGATTGTTTTTGATCTAAAATAGTATATATTCTCTAAAGACTCGATATCTAACAATGATTGCTCACAAGAAAGGAAAGAAACTGATATGTAAGCCTTGCGGGGTTCCGGTTGGCATTCCGGATAATGAGTGTCAATCGGGACGTCGCGGCGATTGTCATGGGCCTGAGGGAGGTTCCGGGTCGTGACAGTATCATTCCGACAGGGATTTGTTCTTAAATTTTTACTAAGTATTAAAATTTTATAACAACTTTAAGTAACTTAAATTTGCAAAAAATTAATTAAAACGAAATCAAAATAAACACTAAATAAACTAACATAAATTAAATATACTTGAAAAAGACAATAAACTAAAGACTTAGAATTATGGGTTCATTCAACACTTCATTTAATACCAACTTCTCTAATTATTTACCTTCCTAGGTGGTTTTACTAACCTAAGATCCAAAGCTATGTACAAATTTCCATCAAGATAGTTTCACAAATACCTAACTTAATTAGTTCACTATATGTCTATGGGAATCAATTAAATTAAGTTCATTAAGCTAGTGTTCTAATTTAGTTATGTATGGCAATTAGCGTATGTCTACCCGAATCATGAATCAGATCACATAAGTGACGTGAACATACACTATTCAAACTTTATTGCAATCTAAAATCTCTCTATCGTGTCTCAATTAGATTCACAAAGTAGTTAATTATTGGCCAAACAATTAAAAGCATTAAAAACTATTTGAATAAGCAAAACTATACCCATTCATAATAAATAAAAGAAAAACTAATATTCAGACTACATTTTGAAATCCACCATAATCCTAGAAAAATAATTTACTCATAATATCTAATAAAAACAATATCCAAAGAAATTTAGCCATGAATCCAAGTTAAAAGAAATAAGAGAAACATAAAAATAGAAAAAGAACTAAAAAGGAAAAGAGTTGGATGATTGCTATGCAAGATGAGTTAGACCAATTTGAAAGGAACAAAGTTTGGACCTTAGCTCCAAGGCCAACCAACCATCCAATTGTTGGAACAAAATGGATACTTAAAAACAAGATGGATAAGTTGGGAAATGTGGTAAGAAATAAGGCAAGGTTAGTTGCTCAAGGTTACAATCAAGAAGAAGGTATTGATTATGATGAAACTTTTGCTCCCATAGCTAGACTAGAAGCTATTAGACTTTTACTTGCTTATGCATGCTTTATGAATTTTAAATTGTTTCAAATGGATGTTAAAAGTGCATTTCTTAATGGCTTTATACAAGAAGAAGTACATGTTAAACAGCCCCTTGGTTTTGAAGTGTTTGATAAAATTGATCATGTATATAAATTGCGTAAAGCACTCTATGGATTAAAACAAGCTCCTAGAGCTTGGTATAAAAGACTTTCTATGTTTTTAATTAAAAAAGGATATTCTAGGGGGAATCTGGATAATACTTTGTTTACTAAAAAAAATGAGACTGATTTGATTGTTGTTCAAATTTATGTTGATGATATAGTATTTGGTGTTACTACTGAAAGGTTGTGTGAGAATTTTGCTAAGAAAATGCAGGGAGAATTTGAAATGAGCATGATGGGAGAACTACAGTTTTTCTTTGGTCTACAAATCAAGCAATGTGAGGATGAAATATTCATCAACTAAGAAACGTATACCAAGGAAATGCTCAAGAAATTTGGAATGATGAATATGAAATCAATAAGAACTCCTATGAGCCCCTCCACAAAGCTTGACAAATATGATAAAGGGAAAGATGTGGTCCAAAACCTCTATAGAGGTATGATTGGTTCACTTCTTTATCTTACTGCAAGTAAACCTGATATATTATTTAGTGTGTGCCTATGTGCAAGATTCCAATCATGTTTCAAGCAATCACTTTTGACTGCAGTGAAAAGGATTCTTAAATATCTCTTGGATACTCAAAGCTTAAGCTTATGGTATCCAAAAGGTTCATCTTTTAATCTTTTTGGCTATTCCGATGTTGATTTTGCTGGTAGTAAAGCTGATCAGAAAAGTACTAGTGGTACTTGTCAATTCCTTTGAAACATGCTTGTGTCTTGGTCTTGCAAGAAACAAAATTCTATTACTCTATCAACAGTTGAAACTTAGTATATATCATTAGGTAGTTATTGTGCAGAAATTTTATGAATTAGGCAACAACTAAATGATTTTGGAATGACTATGCACAAAATTCCCATTTATTGTGATAATATGAGTGCCACAAATATCTCCAAAAGTCCTATTCAACACTATGGAACAAAGCACATAGAAATAAGACATCGTTTCATTAAAAATCATGTGCTTAAGGGAGATATTAAAATAGATTTTGTGGACACCTTGCTTCAATTGGTTGACATTTTCACAAAACCATTGAATGAATAATTTTTTTGTAGAATTAGGAGAGATTTAGGGATGATTGATGCCAGTGAAGTTTGAGTTATGCTTAGGTGATGATGTTTTTGATGATATATGTTGCATGATGATAATGCTTATTTCTTGGAGTAATTGATTAGTGAATATTTTTTGTTTGCTAAAGGAACCTTACATGGAAGATAAGAATGATTCTAATCAGTTAAGGACCTCCTTAATTAATTAAAACAATTATGTGTTATGGAAGATAATTAGAGTCAGCGTGGTAATAATTAGTTAACAACTCTTTTAACCGATTAATGCAAGTTTGGTAGTTAGAAAGCTTCCAAGTTAGAAACATAGTAATCAATTAAGGCTTACTCTAATCAATTAAAGGAAATCTGTGGAAGAGAGAAATTGTCATGCAAGAATTTTCTTTAAAACAAAAAAAAAAATTAAACAGGTGGTATAGGACATCACCCACTCAAAACGTGGGTAACTAGTTATTAACTCCCCATAAAAAGACCCTCCACTTACTTGGAGAGTTAGTTACATTGAAAATCAATATCCAAGAGCCTTTAGATTTTCCTCTTTCTACTTTCCTCTGAAACTTAAAAAGCCCTTGGAAAGAAAATCCCATGGCAAAAACTTCTCTTACCCATAAAGTAGCTGAAAAGGGAAAAAGAAAAAGGAAAGCTAATGATCCTCCATCACATTCCTCTAAGAAGAAAGGAAAAGTCAAAGAATCTTCAATAAAGAATAAGAAGGGAAGCGAAACGAAGGCGACAAAGAAAGGGAAAGGTCAACAGATGCAAAAACCGCTATAGGCAAAGGTAGTGGTTCCTCCTCCCAATTTCGAAATCATTTGCATGCTGATAGGTTTAGAAAGATTACGAATGGCACAATTTACTGTGGGAAATTTTTCGATAGGTCTAGTTTTAGTGATGCTCCAACAGTAAAAGAGGATTTAGAAAATTATTTTGAAACATTAAAACTGAAGTTTATGAGTACATTTGAAGATAAGATGTTTTGCCCCTCCTTAGTTAAAGAACTTTACTCTAGCATTGCTATTGACAAAAGTGAATTGGAAGATCTTAATAAGTTTGTTAAAGATAGCTTGAATGTATTTTTAAATGGTAGAAATTTTTATATCAATGCTCAGGATTTAGGAGAATTCCTAAAAGCAGAATTTGAAATAAGAGAGCACAAAATGCTTAAGAAATATGATCCAAGCCATTTTTGAGAGGTTATAATTGAAAAAAAGAGAAGTTTCCTTCTAGGAGCTATGCAAGCGAGATAAAGAATGCTCAGGTTAGGATTGTCTATTATTTTATTGCAAGGACTCTACATGGAAGAAGTAGCAGTTTTAGTTATGTGAGTGCACAGGACTTGTGGCTAATGGAAGCAGTTTTCAATGAAATCCCACTGAATGTGGGAAGGTACATGGTAGAAAGAATCAGAGCAACCCTACTGAGGGATAAAGCAAACTTGCCTTATGGCAATATTCTTATAACTTTGGTGAAAAAGAAAGGAATATGGAATGAAAGATTTCAATTTGGTCTTACAAGAAACAAGAATCAGGGGATATTTCTAGGAAGTGTACTGAAAATGGGGTATGAGATAGAGAAGAATGAATGCATTAAGGTGACAAAAGGTACATCTTTGCCCCCTCCAACTGGAAGTTCTTCAACACCTTTCACTAGGACCAGTCAGCGTTATCCTCAAAATGACACGATGTTTAATCTTGTCATGAGAATCAAAGAGAAGTTAACTGATTAGGTTGAGACAATTGTAAAGATTGAAGAAAAACTCTAATAACTTGAAGCCCTGTTACATCTAGCCAAGGAAACAAAATCCCTTAAAGCCCAACCACGATTGTAAGTCAGTCCAATGAGAGAATAGCTATAGAACAGTTTAAGGATGTTGTTTCTGATCATGAAAAAGAAACTAGACAAGAAATACCTAAAGAGAATGCTGAACAAGAAGAACGGGAAAAGAAAAGACACCAACCATAGAAGAAAATGAGGAAAAAAGAGGAATGCAAAAAAAACCAACCATAGAAGAGAATGATGAAGAAAGAAAAATGGAGTAAGAACTTACCCTAAAAGAGAATAAGGAAGAAAAAGAAATGAAGAAAGAACCCCAAGTGGAAAAAGAACACTCAGTTGCTGAAAAAGGTGTTATGAGTTCCCCTAGAGAGTTTGAAAATATCCTAGTTTTTAACTTTATCAAAGACATCATCAAGGAAGCTAAAGTTGATCAAGCACAACAAGCAGAGATGCAAGAAGTTCAGTCAGTTCCACAAAGGACAAAACAATGTGTAGGGGAAGAAAATCAAGACAAGGATAAAGCAGTTGAAAGGGACATTACTCCTATTGCAAAGAAAACTACAAGAAAGGGGAGGAAAACAATGGCCACTAAAATGAAGACCTTCTGAAAAAGAAAGTCTGTAAGACTGGCATTGACCTTCACCAAACCACCCTCTAAACCTGCAACACCCTAGCCTATCTTATCCACTTCATCCTCATCAGACTCTTTATCCCGCTCCTCTCCTAAACCTCTCAATGTTCATTTTAGCACTGATGAATCGTCACCTTCATCTGATTCCAATTAGAACCTTTTTAGATGATGCTATAAAGAGGGAGAAAAATAACAAGATAAGAAAATAGGATTAGGAAGTAGAGCTTATAGGAATGATGAACTCAGTCTTTAATATATGCTTTTATTGTCTTTGTTTTGGTATGTTTTCTTGTGTGTTTTGAACAATGTTTTATGCTGAGCTATGAACCATAGTTGAATGTTTAATGTTTTATATTGGAATTTTTTTTATCCTTATGTGGTCATGGTTGAATGCCTCTATGTTTTTACTTTTCATATTTGTATATCAGGATTTTTATTTGTGCACACATTTTGGGGGAGCACATACTCAAAAGGAGCAATCCCAAATCTGCACATAAATTCTTTTTATATATACTGTCACGACCCGAAACTCCCATCGGGCCAGTGACAACCGCCGCGACGTCTCGATAGGCACTCATTACCCCAAATGCCAATCGAAACACCGCAAGGCTTAGCATCAGCTTCCGCATCTCCCCGGTGAGTGACAGTTATTAAATCTTGCATTTCAAAAAAATCATAAGTCGTTTCCAAATCAAAACAATAAAATATTATTTTCAGGCTCATAGGGGCATTTTCGTCATTTTTCTTCGATAATATCGAAACTCGCCAAAAACATGGTGTAAAAGCTTAATATGTTCATACATATTTTAAATCAGATAACTAAAGTATAAAATTACTTTTACAATGACATGTGGGCCCCCAACTAACTAATAAGATGCGAGTCTGTGAACCTATAATTTTGACAATGCAAGGCTAACTGAAGTCCTTGATGCAATCGGCCATCTATCGGCTATCCCGAACCTGAAATGTGGGGAATTGAGGGTGGTGAGATTATAAAATCCCAGTAAGTAAACAAACACCATCTAAACTATCTAAAGGCGAGTAAATGGAGACAATTAAAAAATAATTAACTTCAGCAAATTTTTCACATCACGAATATTCATTTCAACCAAATAACCAATATTGCTCCTGAATTACTCAAAACTTGGCTCATGCCAAATCCTGTACTCGGTGACACCTGGACCAGGGGTGTCCAACCGAGCCCGCCAAGGTTGTTAAAAATTCATATTTCGCATAAATCATATTTTTATTTTGAAACATAGCCGTTCCTTGGTGTTGGCTGAGTCTCACTCTCACTCAGTGGTCCACGTGAAGTGCACTCAAAAAGCCCACCTCAGGAGATACCCTACGCGCTTCTACGACCGAGGTGAGAATATAAAAGAGTTTACCGTGCCCCTCTAATAGGCTAGCCCACGGAACCCCCCACTACTGCAGTAGCTAATCTTTTATCTACCACCTGATTTATAAAATCTTTTTCTGCATGACATGGCAATTTATCGCAACTTATCCTCTCAAGGCTAAATACATAGTACAAATAATTCTAACACCAAAATCAGTTTAGCCATTCATGCTCATTTATTGTCATAAGCCATTCAATTTAAAACCATAAATTTACAACACAAGCAGGCAGTCTCCAATTACTCTATTTTCAAAATCAGTATTCGATTTTCCAGAAAATTTATAAAATCATTTTATAAAATCACAATTTCTCTTAAAACATTGCAATTTACCATTTAAATCCATTTTCCATAAAATCACACAATTGTATAAAACTACTCTAGATAATTAAGACGATAATAAGTTTACTCACAGTTTTCGAAAACTAAATTCGGGTACTCCAACTATTACTCCTCGGGTGCGATTTCTTTGCCCTTGCCAAAGGATTCGCCACCTTGACAAATTGTACAATTAAGAGGTTTACTACTTTGGTACTAAACCAAAATAAACTAATTTATACTACTAATGCATGGTATGAAGTGCAAAATGTCTAAATTTTGCCTAAAAGAGATGTTAGCCTATTTTGATCTTTTACTCGATAAATCGATATACGCATCCGTTTAAACTCCAAATTAATTTTTTTCAATTTCTATACCTCAACTGTACCCAAATTGATTTAATGTTCCTCAGTGTGGTGCAAATTATCAGTCCCGATAACAAATTACAAAACTACCCCTAGTGGGTAAAAATTCATATTTTTGCTCTGAAAATTCTCATTATTTTTCTAGGCTCATAATTCCTCAAATAAACATCAAGATCAGCAGCCAATATTTCCCTAGAAAATTCAGCATAATGGGTTTTAATGGGAGAAAATTATTTCTCTAGCTTATTTTTGCTATATTTCAATATAACCTAACTAAAATCACTTAATTCAATTAAAATCAACCAAACCTCAAGTTCAAAACTCATCCATGGAGGTTTGGCCAGCATGGGTGTCCATACCCACTTTCTAATTTTGCATGGAAATGAGAAAAAAATGCATGGGTAGTGAAAATTACAAGGAAAATCAATGAAATTTACCTTTTTAATGCTTGATTTCTCTTGATTTTCCCCAAAATTTTTCAACTAGGGTTTTTATTTCTTTTCCCCCTTTTTCTCTCCTGGTTTGGACAGCTGAAGAAGATGAGAATTCTGGAATTTTGACATTTTTAAAGGCTAAAATAATATAATATTATTTATTTTATTTTTTTGTTTTATTAATTCCTTAAATTCTAGCCATCCATTTATTTCCAAATTTTCACCATACACTTGTCCCACATATCCATAGCTTAGATAAAATTCTCAGACTTATCCAAAGTCTTGGTGGAGTAATTTTTAAAATTTACACTTTTGCCCTCGTAAAAGTCAAAAATTAAATTTTTACCCCAAAAACTGAAAAATTTTTCATAGACATATTTTTCATCCCTTATACTCATACCATTCTCCAATTTGTCAAATTTGATCTAAATTCTCTCAAAATCTCAAATTTTGTCCGTGGATGGAAAAATCACGATTTTGCCCCTAAACTCCAAAAATCATCGGAATTAAACTTTTTCACTGCCAAACCCTCAAATTATACTCCAATACTCAAATCATACTCCAATAAGTTAAATGGGGCCAAAAAAATCTTTTCTCAAAATTTCCATTTTGTCCCTAGGTGGCAAATGACCATTTTGCCCCTAAATAGTGAAAATTTATGTTTGACTCCAAATTGATCCTCGAACTCCGAATTACCATTTTGAGTCATCCCTGAACTGTGAAACTCTTAATTTCACCTCAAAATTCCTATTTGAACTAGTTCGAGGCTTAATCGACTTAATGGTACCATTAGGGGCAATATCGTCTTTTAACGATTCTTTGAACTTCCTAAACATGCAAACATTCTATTGAGCATGTAAATGACATCGTAATTATTTTATAGAACAGGGTTTGACAACACTACCCCTCTTAAAATAAAATTTTGTCCTCAAAATTTCACTTATCAAACTCAAAGAAAATGTGGGGTATTTTTTTCCATTATTTCCATGTACTTCCTGTTTATCTCACAGGTATGAAATATCAATCTTCTTAATCATATTAATCCATCTCGTACGGCTTAACCATGCTATAGATCACATTTCCTTGATATTATCTCCTTGACTATTTCTCAGAGTCTTTTATGTTCACATAGTTCAATTTTTGATAAAATTTCTTATCATGGTACTACTTACATCACTCATCATATATTAAGTTTGAATCTTAATTCACTAAAAATCATTCTTCATTTTAGTTGATCACAATATCAACCCCACATATGTGTATATGCCTTATAATCCCATTTATGCTTCCAAGATCTACCTTGATTTGATTATCGAATACGATGCAATATTATAATTTCTCAGAGTCATCCTTTTGTCCTTAATCATCTTTCATGCCTCTATATTGTATCTTTCTTGCGTGACGAGATTGATTTGTCACTTAAGACTCAAACTCATTTGAATCATGTATACCTCAAGCATTTTCGAATTCCAATTTCCATAATGTATTAGGAAAATTTCATTATCTAACTTCATTTTCAAGGTTAACTTCTATCATCCTTTGTTCTACTCTTTCATATAAATATAACATCATTCTTCCTTAACCAATTTACAAATTGTACCTGAAATTGTAAAACTTGAAACTAGATTCCCCTCAAGTACTTTTCAATATTAATATGAATATCACTTTCAGCTTACAGCTTCCTTTTTATAACTACATAACTTAGTGTTTGCTTTCACGAAATCCAAGGCAGAACTTCTCTTGATTATTTTCTTGGGAATATCTACCTTAGACTTATGTCTCACAACAAATGATTACTTAACTCATGACTTAGCCATTTGACTCCTCAGTAAGTTTCAAAATCCCACATCTTATACTCATCTCGTATAATGTATAATTCTTCCTCAAAGTTATTTAAATATTATTGAAACACCTAATCACTTATTTGCTCTTTCATACTCCAAGTATATCATTTCCATAAAGGTATACCCAACTACTCATATTTCAATTTATCTCCAAGAGTTTCTAGCATGTCACCTAGTTTACTTGTGTTGTTACTAATCCTTTCCTTTCAACAAAGTTAAGACAAGATCAGTATATTCTCATAACAATATTCTATATCAACTCATTTGCTATATCATTATTAAAATCTTTATTTACATTTTCCCTCACTTGGTATTGACATCTCTTATCAGTATCTCATACATTCATCTAACCTTTCGCTTGCTTCCTCATTAGTCTTTAACAAGACTTAATCTCTTATCTTCCTTATTTCTTAAGATTTGACTTCAGTCATCATATTATTCATCTTAACACTCCCCATGTTAATTTATTTTTATGTAACCATCTCAAAAACTCGCTAACTTTTCTTTCTCTTACATGCCAATTTACAAGGCAATAAAGAAACTTTACAATTTCACTCATCATCTTCATCTTAATACCTCCTCAATGCACTTAAGATTCCAAACAACAAAGCTTAGCATGAAAACCAATGACCATTCCTTAACTTGTAAGTTTCATCTTCATGACACTCTCAATTTGCTCATGCCTGCTAGCCATTAGGGGTTCTTAATGCGATAACGTTTGATAGTCGGTACTGTGGCGTTGCAACTATTTGAATTCACTTTATCCCAACAATTCTTTTACGTTTAAAGCTACTACCTCAATTATTCACAATCGTGTGGTTTTCCTCTGAGTCTATACCACAATTAGCAATAATAACTTTCTATCACAAGTACGCGATCAGAATATTGATTTAATGTCTTTTTTTGCCACTAACATTCATATATCTTTACCATAACATTTAGTACGAGTTTGCTTAAGCAAATATCTCCAAATTTATTCATAGCTACTTGTATCTCAGATTGCACATCACTTATCATCAGTCAATAAATCCCACTTTAGAATACTTTTTCCATATTGTATAGTAACTTCACCATATAGTATCACGGCACTCTGTTCCTCCATTCTACTATCATGTATACTCCACAAAATTTAATTAGAAGATTCACGTACCTTAACTAATGCTAATTCCATTTAATCATATCTTAAATACTCCAAACTTGTAAATTACAACTCCAAGTGTATGTCCATATATTGATAATCCTTATATATTTCATTAAAACTACAACTTACAAACTAGCTTTCTATCATATGCACACTATTAGAACATTAACTTCAACATGTTTAATTCTCCTTTGGTGATATGTTAAGATCATTCCTGGATACATTTTCATATTAACATTGATATGCCTTTACCATAGCATTTAGTGCAAATTTGATAAAGAAATTGTCTCCAAATAACCCTTAAATACATAATTATCAGATTGTATACCACTAAACATCAATATCTTGACTTTATTCATCAATAATCAATCACATTTATTAAGTGAATAATTTACTTAGTTATTGCACCTTGCCTTTGCAATCATAAGATCAAAGTTGTCCTAAACTTAGGATGCAGAAGTTCTTTATCTTAGAGTATATCCAAACATCAACATTTTCTAAATTCCTTGCTCTGGGGAGATCACCTTTAAGACTGATCATTCGTATTATAGGCCACACTTTGAACCGAATAAACTTTTAAATTGATCTTTCAAGTAATTCGTATATCAATCTCAATTATAGAACTTCATATGGCACTTAGACTAGATTCGACATTTCCAAGTCGTTTAACCTCAAGTTGCTAATAACACATCTAGTCCTTTAGTCCCTTGGCTCCTCTTTACTATGCATAACAAACTTCAAGCTCATCCTCAGAGCAGATTTGTTTACTAACTTCTTACTTCATGACCACACATCAATTATAGTAATCATTAGTACTCACTCTTGAGTTAGTTCACATGCTTATATCCATGAACTATAATAGATCCAATCAATTTTTAAATCTCACAATCACTTAATTGAAATCAACACCACTTTTATATGGGCATAACATGCTCAATTAACATAGTGTTTTTATCTTCATGCACATATGTATGAATTTACTCTTACCTTAATGCTTAATTTGTACACTCCACCAAATGAATAAATTATCACGGCCTATTTGTCCAACTCCAAATTTCTTCATCCATAATCGGAGGGATATATCATTTCATTAATCTTTCATTAAGAGCATTCGTTTTAAGATCTCTCCAACACTGGCTCGTGGCACGGGTGGCATCTTAAACCCGAACAACGGCCCTACTTATGACCTTTGCATGACATTAACAAGGAAGTGAATTACTGAGAACAGGAGTTCCTATAGCTCCCATAAGATCTATAAGAAAAATCAAAACAAGTTTAAACAACTCCAAATTCTATATACAGATGCACGTATTCTATTCTACCTAACCTGACTTAACTTAACTAACTTAACTTAGGCCATGCAGTGTCAGTGTGGATTTCTTAAAACAACTTTAAAACCAAAAACATTAAAATCCAAAGCTTTAAAATGAAAATTTCTGATCTTCAAACCATGCTCTGATATCACTTTGATTGTCACGACCCGAAACTCCCATCAGGCCCGTGACAACCGCCGCGACGTCTCGATAGGCACTCATTACCCCAAATGTCAATCGGAACCCCGCAAGGCTTAGCATCAGCTTTCGCATCTCCCTGGTGAGCGACAGTTATTAAATCTTGCATTTCAAAAAAATCATAAGTCGTTTCCAAATCAAAACAATAAAATATTATTTTTTTGCTCACAGGGGCATTTTCGTCATTTTTCTTCAATAATACCGAAACTCGCCAAAAACATGGTGTAAAAGCTTAATATGTTCATACATATTTTAAATCAGATAACTAAAGTATAAAATTACTTTTACAATGACACGTGGGCCCCCAACTAACTAATAAGATGCGAGTCTGTGAACCTATAATTTTGACAATGCAAGGCTAACTGAAGTCCTTGATGCAATCAGCCATCTATTGGCTATCCCGAACCTGAAATGTGGGGAATTGAGGGTGGTGAGATTATAAAATCCCAGTAAGTAAACAAACACCATCTAAACTATCTAAAGGCGAGTAAATGGAGACAATTAAAAAATAATTAACTTCAGTAAATTTTTCACATCACGAATATTCATTTCAACCAAATAATCAATATGGCTCGTGAATTACTCAAAACTTGGCTCATGACAAATCCTGTACTCAGTGACACCTGGACCAAGGGTATCCAACCGAGCCCGCCAAGGCTGTTAAAAATTCATATTTCGCATAAATCATATTTTTATTTTGAAACATAGCTGTTCCTTGGCGTTGGCTGAGTCTCACTCTCACGCGGTGGTCCACGTGAAGTGCACTCAAAAAGCCCACCTCAGGAGATACCCTACGCGCCTCTACGACCGAGGTGAGAATATAAAAGAGTTTACCGTGCCCCTTTAATAGGCTAGCCCACGGAACCCCCCACTACTGCAGTAGCTAATCTTTTATCTACCACCTGATTTATAAAATCTTTTTCTGCATAACATGACAATTTATCGCAACCTAGCCTCTCAAGGCTAAATACATAATACAAATAATTCTAACACCAAAATCAGTTTAGCCATTCATGCTCATTTATTGTCATAAGCCATTCAATTTAAAATCATAAATTTACAACACAAGCAAGCAGTCTCCAATTACTCTATTTTCAAAACTAGTATTCGATTTTTCAGAAAATTTATAAAATCACAATTTCTCTTAAAACATTGCAATTTACCATTTCAACCCATTTTCCATAAAATCACACAATTTTATAAAACTACTCTATATAATTAAGACGATAATAAGTTTACTCACAGTTTTCGAAAACTAAATTCGGGTACTCCAACTATTACTCCTCGAGTGCGATTTCTTTGCCCTTGCCAAAGGATTCGTTACCTTGGCAAATTGTACAATTAAAAGGTTTACTACTTTGGTACTAAACCAAAATAAATTAATTTATACTACTAATGCATGGTATGAAGTGCAAAATGTCTAAATTTTGCCTAAACGAGATGTTAGCCTATTTCGGTGTTTTACCCGATAAATCGATATACGCGTCCGTTTAAACTCCAAATTAATTTTTTTTCAATTTCTATACCTCAACTGCACCCAAATTGACTTAATGTTCCTCAGTGTGGTGCAAATTATCAGTCTCGATAGCAAATTACGAAAATACCCCTAGTGGGTAAAAATTCGTATTTTTGCTCTAAAAATTTCCATTATTTTTCTAGGCTCATAATTCATCATTATTCATCATAATTCCTCAAATAAACATCAAGATAAGCAGCCAATATTCCCCTAGAAAATTCAGCATAATGGGTTTCAATGGGAGAAAATTATTTTTCTAGCTTATTTTTGCTATATTTCAATATAACCTAACTAAAATCACTTAATTCAATTAAAATCAACCAAAACTCAAGTTCAAAACTCATCCATGGAGGTTTGGCCAGCATGGGTGTCCATACCCACTTTCTAATTTTGCATGGAAACGAGAAAAAAATGCATGGGTACTGAAAATTACAAGGAAAATCAATGAAATTTACCTTTTTAATGCTTGATTTCTCTTGATTTTCCCCAAATTTTTTCAGCTAGGGTTCCTATTTCTTTTCCCCCTTTTTCTCTCCTGGTTTGCACAGCTGAAGAAGATGAGAATTCTAGAATTTTGACATTTTTAAAGGCTAAAATAATATAATATTATTTTATTCATTTTTTTTGTTTTATTAATTCCTTAAATTCTAGCCATCCATTTATTTCCAAATTTTCACCATACACTTGTCCCACATATCCATAGCTTAGATAAAATTTTCAGACTTATCCAAAGTCTTGGTGGAGTAATTTTTGAAATTTACACTTTTGCCCTTGTAAAAGTCAAAAATTACATTTTTGCCCCAAAAACTGAAAAATTACCCGTAGACATATTTTTCATCCCTTATACTCATACCATTCTCCAATTTGTCAAATTTGATCTAAATTCTCTCAAAATCTCAAATTTTTTCCGTTGATAAAAAAATCACGATTTTGCCCCTAAACTCTAGAAATCATCGGAATTAAATTTT
Source organism: Theobroma cacao (assembly GCF_053813885.1). Lineage (NCBI taxonomy): Eukaryota > Viridiplantae > Streptophyta > Magnoliopsida > Malvales > Malvaceae > Theobroma > Theobroma cacao. The sequence continues at coordinate 38,624,247 of NC_142640.1, forward strand.
TTCACTACCAAACCCTCAAATTATACTCCAATACTCAAATCATACTCCAATAAGTTAAATGGGGCCAAAAAAATCTTTTCTCAAAATTTTCATTTTGTCCTCAAGTGGCAAATGACCATTTCGCCCCTAGATAGTGAAAATTTCTGTTTGACTCCAAATTGATCCTCGAACTCCGAATTACCATTTTGAGTCATCCCTGAACTGTGAAACTCTTAATTTCACCTCAAAATTCCTATTTAAACTAGTTCGATGCTTAATCGACTTAATGGTACCATTAGGGGCAATATCATCTTTTAACGATTCCTCGAACTTCCTAAACATGCAAACATTCTATTGAGCATGTAAATGGCATCGTAATTATTTTATAGAACAGGGTTTGACATATACAGACATTACACTTTTAATTCTAGGAGTGTTTTGTCATCATCAAAAAAGGGGGAGAATGTTGACTCTATATGTTTTTTATGATAATAAAACATTCCTTATTCATTAATGTCTAATCTTATTTTTTAAGTGTGTAAGATTTAATTTAACACCCATAACAATGTTGTTAATTAAAGGCAAGTTAAGGAGCTTGTTAAGTTTAATGAAGAGTTAATCAGTTAAGATGGAAAGAGCAAGTAATGAACAAAAACATAACCTTAGGAACTAATTATTAAGGGACCTTAATCATTTAAGCCATGGTTGTGTGATAAGCTGAAGCAAAATAGAGATATGCTAACAGGTTAAGAGGTCTGGTTAATCAGTTAAAGCATAAGGTTCTAATATCTTCAAGCGCCAAAAACAAGTTTGAAATTATAGTTAACCGTTAAATTGAGCCAAAATGGAGAAGTTCAAAATTCAAAGATCTTCTAGTTGATTAAAGTTTATTTTAATCGGTTATGGTTGAAGGAAGTAAAGTTTCAACCAGTTAAGGGAAGAGCTAACTAATTAAAGGAAGACTATTGTGTAGAAAAATGAAAATAGAAAGTTTGTAATCGATTAGAGCCTGCCATAACAAGTTAGAGGAAGTTTGCTAAAGATGAGAAGTTTGAAGACAAAGAACTCTTAATTGGTTAGAGCCTCTTATAATCAGCAAGAGCAGAGAACACAGTAGCAGGATAGTTGTTGTTGATTTTTCACGCAAGTGCACGTATTGTTAACAAGTAATAGAGTGATAAAGTAGAGTATTGGTCCCTCAGAGAATTATTTTAATTCCTATTGTTAACTACTAAAATTATAACACTCTAATTTTATCCAAATAATTAAAAATTAAATTAAAAACAAAAACAAACTAAAGACTAAAACTAATCTAAACTAACCAACAAAATCATTTTATTAAATTTGATTGACTTTTAGACCTAAGATTATGATGTCCCTTAATACTTCATCTGATTATTGTCTCTCTCTCTTAACTTAGCTTAATGGATTAAGTTACTAACTTAGAGTTCTAAATTATTTACAAGTCTTTGTCGAGTTTCTAATAAAAGTATCTCTCCTAATTAATTTACTATATGTCTATGCAAATTAAATTATAGACAAATTCATTAAGTTCAAGCTTTAATCTTAGCTACGTATGGCTTATAGGTGTATGTCTACCTTATATGCAAATTAAATCACCTAATCAACTAAGTGTATTCGATTATACGCTATTCTATTCAAGGTCTACCTATATCTCCTTTGTCAAGGTTTAACCTAGGTTTCCAATTCAATCTAAATTGGGGATCAAACAATCAGAAGCATTAAGAACAAAATAAAATAAACAACTTAAATCCATCAAACATAAGCAAAAGAGACATAAATAAATCAAACTATATATTGAGTTCAATCATAATCTTAGATAAACAATTTAGTTCCTCATCAAGTCACATATTATCATCAAAATAAATTTAAACATTAAAACTAAACAAAAAAAAATAAAGAATAAAGAAACTTCAAGAGTGAAACTCTTGATCTCCAAATCTTCTTGAATTCTTCAATTTCTTTTTAGCTCCAATGAGACTTTTCCTCAACAATTTTGTGGCTTGAATCTCAGCTGTTAATCTAGTGTCTCATTATATTCTCTTAAAATTCCTCTGAAAGGTTGTTTTTATAAAGCTTTGAAGTTAGACCAAGTTAGGTGAAAAAAGAATTCAAGTTTTATTAGGATTTCCTCATCAGACTATGTGAGCCACAGCCTACCTCCTCCAAAGCCATAGCCTCGACCATTTAAATAACAGAAATCGTAATTATTATATGACTACTATAGTGCTTCAACTTTGACATAATATTCAACCAACTTCCAAGCCGAACTAAATAAAGTAGTAAACTTCAAAGTTGTAGCACTTTCTCTTATTTTTCCAATGGTCTAAGGATCATCTCATTTGGAGTTCTGTAGAGAGAGATATGGTCAAAATACTGAAATATATGTAGTGGAAGTCTGCACCTTAAAATTGCTCTCCTTCCATTAAAAGTGTTCCATCAAAACACCTACAAAAGCACAGCTAAATCAATAACAACCTACCTTAATCACATTAACACCAAATTAAGCATAAAATTAACTAAAATTAGATTGACTCACCTAAATTAACTAATTTAAAATAATTTAAATAAAACCTATTAATCTTTATGCATTACTACCAGAACTAAGCTAAATTATTATCAAAATTAAGCTCAAATAACTCTATATCATAGAGTTATCAACAGTGCAAGGCAGAAAACCTATAATCAGTTAGAGCTACCTGTAATCAGTTAGCCAAAGTTTGTTTTTTTTTTTTGAATTTAAACACTAAAGGATAAAATAATGGCTAGAAGTGCATCAGAGTTGTTTCTAACAACTAGAAACTGTCTCCAATAGAAAAATTTGACTCCCCAGGTATAAAAGGAAGCTCTAATGGTCAAAGAAGGTAGATTTGAAGAGAGAAGAGCCATTTTAAGCAAAAAAGCCAAATATCCTTCACCAAAAACACTTGTTTTTCATTCTAAATCCAGAAAAAGTGTTTAAGCTTGATTGTAATCTGCCCATACTTGTAAATGTACTTAGTTGTACTTCTTTTTCTTCTCTTTCTTGGGAAATTAGAGTGTGAGAAGCACTCTAAAGCTTGGGTTAGAAGCTCACCTTGTAAAAGCTTGGTGGAAGCTGTTAATTCCACCCCTTTAATGAAGTTAGGTTGAAAATCCTTGATTGAGAGATCAAGGTAATTGATGTAGGTTAAGAGGATCGAACCACAATAAATAGCTTTACATTGTCCACTTCTCTTTACCCTTCCTTACTTGGTGTCTTTTAACTAGTAGAAGCTTTATATTTATTTTCTTCTACTCAGTTAAAAGCTCTATCTTTCAAAAAGGGTTGAACTTAAAATATTTAATACTATTCACCCATCTTCTAACACTCCATTGGGACCAACATTAAACAGGTGAGCCAAGTGCGGGATGAGGTGCTAGCCAAGAGACATGCAGGGCTTGTAGGCTACACCACTACACAAGCCATCATCCAATGTGCCAAAGAAGGTAAGACACGACGGTTTTGGCTTGATGGTGGCCTTTCGATTGTCAAGGGGAATTGTGTTTATGTGCTAAGGTCAAATTGGCTACGCAAGGAGATCCTGTAGGAGCAATATGAATCCTTATGGATAGGGCACCTTAGAATTGAGCACATTGAGGATTTGATAGCAACATGCTACTACTAGCCCAAATTGACTACAGATGTTAAGGCTTATGTGCCGACATGCCTAGTTTGCCAGTAGGACAAGGCGAGCAGCAACAACTAGTAGGCCTACTCGAGCCTTTAGAGTTGCTAGAAAGGCCATGGCAGTCTGTATCCTTAGATTTTATTACTAACCTTCCCATAGCTAACAGTTTGGTGCTATTATGGTTATGGTGGATAAGTTTAGCAAGCACGAAACCTTTGTGCCAATGACCAAGCAATGCCTAACTAAGGAGGCAGCCTAAGCATTCATGGCACATATGGTGAAACTATGGGGTGTGCCCAAGATGGGAGATTCATGGGTAAGTTTTGGACAAAGCTATTCAAGCTCTTAGGGTCCAAGCTTTGCTTCTCCACTAGCCTGTATCCCTAGACGGATGGCCAGTCTATGTAAGTGAACCATTTGTTTGGGACTTATTTACTGCACTTCGTCCACAACACCCAGACGAATTGGCCCAAACTACTATATGTTGTGCAATTCAACTACAACCTATAGTAATAGGAATTCACAAGAAAAAGTACCTTCGAGGTAGTGACAAGGTAGCAACCATGACCCCTAGTGCCTTAGTTAGCAACTACATGGGACCAACACCAGTGGTGTTCCACTACACCAAAGAGTGGCATAAGTAGTGGGACTTTGCCAAAGTGAGCCTTGAGCGTGCCATCAAGAAGTACAAGAGATGGGTGGACAGACAAAGGTGAGATGTAAGCTTCAATGTAGGGAACTTTGTGCTGGTCAAGTTTCATCAGATCCTCCGCAACCAAAAGCTACACAAGGGTCTAACTAGGAGGTATGAAGGGCCTTTTCATATTATGAAAAAGGTTGGTTGCATAACTTACAAGTTGGAGTTATTGCCTAAGCCTAAGATCCACCCAGTCTTCCATGTCAACATGCTCAAGCTCTAACATGCAAACCCTGATGACCCGAGTAGAGGCCAAAACCATAGACACCCTATGAGACAGAAGGCATCTTATAATCAAGAGGTCAAAAGTCTTGAGGAGGAGGAACCATCGATCGCAAGACCTAAGACCTAATCCACTAAGAAGGGTATCTAGCTAGTGAGACTAGCTAGAAGCCGACCCAAGCATTGTGGCAGTTTAAGGACTTAGTGGAGTAGTTCCATGTATAACAGGTAACTAGGGCATTGCCAGCATAGTTGGGAGAAAATGTCACACCCATTTTGTGCCTAGGTGCTAGCTAACCCGATGGTGGGTGACCACGCTCAAGAGTAGGCAAGCTAGCTCGATGGTGAATGAGAAATGAGGGCAGAGACTTAGATTTTCTACCAAGGTAGTGCACGGTAAGCTTAGGTGCCCAGGTAGTGCATACAAAGCTTAGGCGTGGGATTGACACATAAGTAGGGCATGGCACATAAAAGCAGACTAGCGTGTAATGTGTGGCACACGAGAACAGACTGACATGCAGCTAGGGCGCATAAAAAGGTAGTTAGCCCGCAGAGTTCACAAGAAACACTAGCTAGCCCGTGCCTCGCAGGGTAACCATTGTTAGCAGTTAGAGAGGAGCCTAGGGGCTCGTCAAACTAGCTCACCTATGTTCAAATTAGTGCCTAACTATTAGGCACTACCTTGTAACGACTCTAAGGGGTCCTTGGCCTATATAAACGTCTTGAGCCCCTTCATTTGTAACTAATGACTTATATACTAAGCTTATATGCAATAAAACTCTTTCTTTTTTTGCAAAGTTTTCTTTATTGTTGTTGTGCTTACCATAAACAATCCTAACTTAGTCCAACGAGTAGGCTGCTAGTCTTTATAAGAGCCTTTGAGTAAGGCAAAGGCTAGGTTACATGGGTCAAAATAAGACCCTCATGACATGTACGCCTAGTCTTGTGGACGTTTTACACACATGACAACCGTCGCTTGTTGTTGGCTCGATGGTTACCTGGGTTGAACTCATGTGCCACTAGAGAGAGAAAAGTGAGACGATAAAGTTAGGTTTTAGTGTTTTCTTTTCATTTTAAAACTTAGGGTGTGGACAATAGTGTTTTGAAGAAAAAAAAAAAAAAGAGAAGAAAGAGTGCCTAGCTAGATCCAACCCAACAAGGTCCACCAAAAGCCTATAAATCCAACACCTATTTGATGTGTACTTTCAAACTTACTCATTTTTTTAACTTTGTTTTTTTTATACTTTATTATTTATTTAGCATTATAAGTTCTTTAATGTTAAATAAATTATTATTTGGTTAATTTCTTATGATGAAATTTTATTTGAAGTATGTAAAGACATATTTCAAATTAATTGTCCTAAGGTGAGGAGTAATTTAGGGTCTCACCAAAGTGGTAGGGGAGTTTCCTAAAATATTATTCTAATATTAAATTAATTCAAATAATCATTAAAAATAAAATGTAAGGGTTGGGTTTGAATAAGATGGGTAAAAATAAATAAATAAAAATAATAGCAAGCAAAATAATAATAATAGTTAATTAATTTGATTAATTTGAAATAACTTTGGTGAATTAATTTGATTAATTTGAATCGCTACAATTTTACGGTCATTTAATCAATGAACACTTTGATAAATTAATTTCTGTTTTAAAAGTTAAAAAAACACAATTAGTACCTTGTAACAGGGGGATTTGGTACTAAAAATTAAACACTTTTTCAGTGATTTGTATGAACACAATGATGAGAGATATAGGAGATTATCATTAATTATAATTAATTGTTAACATATTATTTAAATTGACGATTCATTTCTTTTATAATCAATCTAATCTACTCATTGTGTTCAAATAATTTTAAAAAGTCAATAATTTACAATAATTATTTATTAATTTTCATCACTATTATAATATTTTTTAATTTAAAATCATTTCTTGTATAGAATATTTAAAAAAAAAAATTGATGCGAAGTGTACAAGCATTCTTTTTTTTGTAAAGGTAATAATTGGGCCAAACAGTTACAAATTACACCTTTACACGTCGAAGCAAAGAGTGGGTGCGAGCTACTAGACTCAAACCCAACCGAGCCGTAAGCCCTGATCTGGTAGAGGACTCTGACCCTCCAAGGTGGGCCTGTGGAAAATCAATGAAGAACACATGATTAACTAATAATCGTGTACTATAAAATACAATCACGTCATAAGCTGATTGGTGCACGTATATCCTAGCGGGTCGCACCCTGCCACGCACATTTAAACCTTTTAGCTGCTTTTGACTTTCCCTCTTTTGTCTCACTCTGCTATTTTTTTCGTCACCCAAACACGTCGGCTCGCTCTCTCTGCTGCCGTGCCACGAATTCATAGTCTCGGACTCCACACTCCACAAAACCTACAAAGGCCGACCGTCGAAACTATAAAAGACTCCTCTCACTCACACTTTCAAAACATTGAAAAATTAGGGATCCGCTGTTTTTTATCAAAAAAAATTAATGGACTCATCTGCGCCGGTTCCTTCGCTGCATTTGGCCATGGCGGCATTAGTCGGAGCTTCATTAATGGCCATATCCGCTTTTTATATCCACAAACGCAGCGTCGACCACGTCATCGATCGACTCATAGAGATCCGCCGCGTATGGCGGCCTAGAAGTCGCGTCGTCTCCGATGTAGATGGAGAGAGCGAAGAAGAAGTGGATTACGAAGAGCAAGAAGAAGAAGAAGAAGAGGAAGAAGAAGTGGAGGAGTGTGAGAAAGGGGGCTCTCTCGAGCATAAAACGAGCGTGTCTAAATCTTTCGATGAGAAAATGGAGGTGTTGAGGAGTTATCGGATTTCCAGTTCGATGCCGAACGTGGCTTTGCGTAACGAGTGGTTCGAGGAAGATGCTAAGTTTGATCAGGTGGTGAGGGAAAGAGCTCAGACTTGCTCTGCTTCGTCACTTGACAAGCATAACTTTATTCCTTCCGGTCTTCCTCCACTTCAAACATCTCGGCGAGGTAATATGTTTATTTTAGGCCTGTAATTTCTTTTCGTTGTTGCTATAACTATCGAAACAATGTTTTTGTGAAGAGCGTGATAGAAATGTGGATTGATATGGAATTTATGGCATAGTTTAATGCAACATTGCTGGAAAGGAGTTTAGAATAGTTTGTTAGCAGTGAGGTAGGTAGAAAATTAAGGTTAATAGGTAAAGATTGGTTTCTCTAAAGTTGCTGATAGTTGAAAACAAATAAGTGCAAAGGAAAATGATAAAAATCGTTTCTACTAGGATTTTTTTATCTAAGTTTATTATGCATTTTGTTATCAAAACAATACCTTATTTTTTCATTTTTAATTCTTTAAAAACTCTCTGTTTTCTTTTATATTCAACCGTCCTTTTGTTCTTGCTTCAGTGAGCAAAATTAAAGTAAATAACAAAAGTAAATGCTAAATGTACCTTTTGGAATCAGTTCGTGGCTTGTTGTATATTGAGAATTTTGGGAAAACGGATCTGCTTCTGAACTAATCAAGAAGGCATTTGGAAATTTTCTGAATCCAGTTGCATTATATTTCACGTAAAGTAAGGTTTTCCTTTGCATTGTGCAGGAGAAAATCAGACTTTTAGTCGTGGTGTTTCCTCTACGAGGTTGGCTACCTATGGTCGGCTAATGACTCCAAGGTCCCCTGGTGGCAATGCTTTTGAAAGTGCTGGGGATTCTGATGAGGAAGGAACAGAGCCTGGAGATGAGGATGACATTCTTTTTGGCGATGAAAATATCGATGGTTCTGGTGATTTGTTAAATGTTAGTGCCCCTTTTTCAATTTCTCTGTATACAGATATCATTGCTTATAATACACAATGTCTTTCAAAAGTAGTTTCAACAACATTTTTGAGTACATAAGATTTGCTATGTTGTTAGGTTTAAGGATTTATCATTTGTAACTAAGGCTAATTTTTGCATTACTAATTATTCATCAAAACAAAGGATATTTTGGTCATCTATTATTGGTGAATTTATACAGGATGTTGCTACAAAAGTTCAAAATTTATATTCTGTTCCATTTAGAGGTGAGGGTGTGAACTGTGTTCAAGACAAGAATCATAAAGCTACTGAAAACGAAGCAAAATCTTGTGTTGATCTAAATGGAAACGGAAAAGTGGATTCAGCTTTAGTGTGCATATTGGAGAGTGATCCTGTTTTTGACAAGACAAGTTTGCCTCTCAGAAGACCGTTGCATGGTATTATAAGTTCTCTAAATCTGAATAATTTTACTATGTAACTTAGTTGGAATTATTGCTTTCAGATTTAATAAATTGGATTTTATAATTGCCTTATTTGTGAACGATTGTCTTGGTTGTATTAACACAATTTAGCTCTCTATTGATAGTGATTAGTTAAAATTGGCATGCCAAGTCAGAAATGGTCTTCACTGCTTACTTAATATGCTTGAACATAAAGCTACAAAGTTGATTTTTGTTCTGCTTCTTCCATCTGGATTTAGACTCAACAAATGTAGAAGAGGAAGAAGTAAGGAAAATGACACGGGAGTGTTTGGAATTGCGAGACAAATATGTTTACAGGGAAGAGATTGCTCCATGGACAAAGGATTCTGTGACAGAACCTGGCACTCCAAAAGCAAGAAGTGATCCATTTCACTTTGAACCTGTTGAAAAAACAGCGGTGAAATTCTTTTTGCTTACTAATATTGTTTGGAAACAAAATTCAAATGTTTATTGTTGAACTTTTTGAAGAACCAGTGATCAAATACTTTTTGTATTTGAAGCTGTTTTATTCCTTTGCATGCAGCATCATTTAAGGATGGAAGATGGGGTTATACGTGTTTATGCAAGTGAAACTGGTACATACCATTGTGTATTTTATATTTCTCTGTCAATAGTGAATCAGTTTTGTTCAGTTAATTGTTATTCTAGAGTCTGACAAGGTTATAGTGAATCAGTTTTGCTGTGCCAAAGATTTTGTAGCCTGGTAATATGATCCGTGTGTAACATGTCTAGGTCCTCTCTAGCTTAATCTATTGGAAATGGGGGCATCAATTTACTTCAGTTATTGTTGTATAACTTGATCCATGTGTTTACATTACTTCGGTTATTCACTTTGATGGGGCCCTAGCACAGTAAATTTTTTTATGAATATTCATTCAGACACTGCCGAGCTTTTCCCTGTCTCAAGTTCAACAACATTTTTCACTGATATGCATCATCTCCTAAAAGTCATGTCAATTGGAAATGTTCGCTCTGCTTGCCATCACCGACTAAGATTTCTTGAGGAGGTAGTGTTTTTGAACTCTTTTGAATTGTGTTTTCTTATCCACTTTGGCTTGTTTCTATAACTTACAATTGGACGCTACACAGAAGTTCCGCCTTCATCTATTAGTAAACGCAGATGGGGAGTTTTTGGCTCAGAAGAGTGCACCCCACCGTGATTTCTACAATATCCGGAAGGTTGATACACATGTGCATCATTCTGCTTGCATGAACCAGAAACATCTGCTACGCTTCATCAAATCAAAACTAAGAAAAGAACCTGATGAGGTTGTTTTGAATTCCCTTTGATTTGTTCATTTCAGCATCTTGTTTTTTGTTCATAAGCATATAAAATGACTCATAGTAAGCACAATCCTACTTGAAATTGTGCAGGTTGTTATATTTAGGGATGGAAAGTATATGACATTGAAAGAGGTTTTTGAGAGTTTGGATTTGACTGGGTATGCAAAGCCTTGGTTCCATTCTCTTCTATGTTTCAGAAATTAATACTTAGATTTATTTTTAGCATATGCTTCATCTATCTTTTACTTCAGATATGATCTCAATGTTGATTTGTTGGATGTCCATGCTGATAAGAGCACCTTTCACCGATTTGACAAATTCAATCTTAAATATAATCCTTGTGGGCAAAGCAGACTCAGAGAGATCTTCTTAAAGCAGGACAATCTTATCCAAGGTTTGACACATGATGTCATCAAAGCAAACTTAAATTTGTTCAGTGTCTGGTCAGACATATCTTCTTTTTCTTTTATTTATTTCTAAAATGGTCACTTCTTTTTGATAAATATTCTCCTTTCAATTTTCACTTTGTATTTTGAATTCATATTGGTATCAAGGTCATAACTGTATTTTATTAAAACAATTTAATTGAATATCACAGGGCGTTTTTTGGCAGAAGTAACAAAGCAAGTTCTATCTGACCTTGAAGCAAGCAAATACCAGGTTGATGTTGATAGATAAATTGAGCCCAGAGAAGTCATAATTCTGCTTTAATCAATTACTTGTTTACCCTTCATTAATTAAACACATACTGTCAAACATATTTCTTTTAGTCACATGATCATATATGTCCCTTCCAAAGTTTTACTTTCTTTAAATGTCTGCATGCTATTTGAAGTTTAGTTCCTTGATTTAATTTTGTTTCTCTTGTTTCTGTGGGATGGCCTCAGGCATTTGGTCTAGTTAGTATTTTAAATTATGATATGAAACTTTGATATTGTTATGCAATATGAGTTTTACTTCATAAACCTGATGCAGCATCAGGGTAAAGCTCAACCTTAATGATTTGATTACTGACTGAATTTATTTTGCTGCAGCCTAGGAATTGTTGTCATTATTTCTACTAATTGACCTTAAAGGTTCAAATGCCTTTCTTTGACTGCCATATTCACTAATACCTTTATCTAAGTAATATATCATTTCTTTTCCAGATGGCAGAGTACAGGGTGTCCATATATGGAAGGAAACAAAGCGAATGGGATCAGTTAGCAAGTTGGTTTATTAACAATGAAATTTATAGTGAAAATGCCGTGTGGTTAATCCAGGTAGAATGCCAATAGCCCAATACTATTTCTTCTTCTATCTAGCAAGCTCCCCCACTGTCTAGCCATTGCATAAAGATACTTGTTCTTTTTGATATCTTGTTTGAATATGCTTATTTAAGCATTAGTTAACTTATGGTTATCCTGGATCATGTCTCATTAATTAGTCCAAATGATTGTATCTGCTTGAACATGTTTTAGAAGTATTTCAGGGTATGGACTAGCTATTTAAATGTTAGAAATTAAAATTAAGATTAGTTGGTGTGGCATCATGTCCATATTAAGCATCATCTTTCTGCTGGTGTTCTCTATCTCTCTCTCTCTCTCTGTATTTTTCTTAAGACAAAGGTAACTTGCTTCTCATGATTTTGACTTAATTGTGCAGCTACCACGATTGTATAATGTGTACAAGCAAATGGGAATTGTAAAATCTTTTCAGAATATTCTGGACAATGTGTTCATTCCACTATTTGAAGTTACAGTTGATCCAAATTCTCATCCTCAACTTCATGTTTTCCTAATGATGGTGAGTTTTATGTTCTGTCAAGAACATACGATGCATTTCAAGCATGCATCTTTATTGAAGTGACCTGCATTACAACTAGTTACTAAATGGTCCACTTTAGCCACCACTTTTATGTTGTAATTATTTTAATTATTCGAAGCTGTCTTGAGCCATAGTGTTTGGTCAATTTTTTGGGTCACCACTGCTTGTTGAACATGGGCGCACCACACAATTTTAGATGATTTTGTTTATTCAGCCACAGTTTGTTTACTCAAGTTTTTTTTATAAATGCATTATTTGCAAAACTTTCCTCAATTGTCATAAGTGATCAGTTTATTAGGAAAAGTATGAAATCAGATTTTACTAGACAATGCCACAATGAAAATGCTAATATGTCTCATAGTACAGGTTGTTGGTTTTGATTTAGTTGATGATGAAAGTAAACCAGAGCGGCGTCCTACTAAGCACATGCCAAAGCCTGCTGAATGGACCAATGAATTTAATCCTGCATATTCGTATTATGCGTATTACTTCTATGCAAACCTGTATACTCTCAACAAGGTTAGTATCTTGTTCTAATTTTATCATACCTATGTTTCATACCCATCATGCTTTTTATACAGCAGTAGGGTTTTGCAGTTATTGGTGTTGGGGGAAAGATATAGATAGCTTTTATATTTCTACGTAATTATCAATGCCTGATTCAGTAATATATGGAACAAAATTAGGTAATGAAAGTAATTGTTGAACTCAATCTTGCTGAATATTAAAGTTCATCAGAATGAGGATATGAGGGAGTGCAACATCCTGTCATCCCAAGATACTTAAACCAAAAGGGGTTTGAGGTGGTGGGGGCAGAGTGGGTGGCTTAAAGAGGAATATTATTTTATATTGGATCATATTGTTACTAATATTATGTCAAATCATTTCATAATTTTTCTGTTTTTCTTTTCCAGCTTCGTGAGTCAAAAGGATTGCCAACGATAAAACTTCGACCTCACTGTGGGGAGGTTTAAGTCAATTTCTTTGTCTCTGTTTCAATCTTTCTATAGTTATTCAAATGCTTATTATATTTGCAAATTTATGCAGGCTGGCGATATTGACCACTTAGCTGCTGCTTTCCTTCTGTGCAACAATATATCTCATGGGATTAATCTGAGGAAATCCCCTGTTTTGCAGTACTTGTATTACCTTGCTCAGGTTGGTTTGCAGGATTTGCCATACGCATGTTCCTTTCAAGAAGTTAGTTTTAGCCTATTTTATGTTGTAAAATAGAGTGTGAAGCATGGCGTGTGCATGGTTAGTGTTTCAGTTGTAGTATGCACTCATACAAGAACCAATCAGCAGGGATGTTATCACTGTAGATCTCATTCCATTCTGTTGGAATATGTAGAATATGCATCTGCAGTTCCTGTATTATTCAGCATAAAAAGTTTATGAGCGACTTTTGGAATGGCATTTTACCTTTAAAACAGTAAAATTGTTTCAATTACATGGTTGATCACCTTGCTTTTTTTTATCAGATTGGATTGGCTATGTCTCCTCTGAGCAATAATTCCCTTTTCCTGGACTATCATCGCAACCCATTTCCTGCTTTCTTTCAGCGTGGACTAAATGTTTCACTTTCATCTGATGATCCATTGCAAATTCACTTGACGAAGGAACCTCTTGTGGAAGAGTACAGTGTTGCAGCACAGGTTTGTTACTTGCATTTGTCATCTTTCATGAAAATATATCTGTAATAATTAGAAAACCAGAAAGCCCGTTTTCTCTTTCTTCTTTTTCAAATGTTCCTGAAGATATCTTAATGTCAAAGGTAGACGTTCATCCAACTTATCTACCTTTCCCCGCACCATTAAAACCCTCCTGCAGGAACAAGTAAACGAAAGGCATAATGATAAGATAAGCCCTTGAATTATATCAAAATTCTTACTGAAGTCTCTAATTTTCTATTCGTATCAATTGAGCTCTCAACTTATATTAAAACAGAACTACTAAACCAGAATTGAAGAGAGAAAGAGGAAAGGGAAAGGGTGAGATTGAGGAAAGAGTGGAGGCCATGGTCCTAAATCCAGCTGTCAGTTTTCTCATCTCAAGATTTTCTCCGTCTCCAAATCAAAACATCCAAGAAACAAGATAACAAGATCCAGATTTTAATCCCTAATTCCTATCACAAGGCAGAGAAGGACCCAAATACCCAAAACTAAGTAAATTTTATTTATTTGATAACTGATTGCTATGTCATCTACTTTTACACACGTGTATGATGTCATCTAATTTTTTCCTCGTTCATCCCATTAAGTTGAGGGTTCAGTTGATGTAAATAAAAGAGTAAGAGCTTAAGTGAGGATTTTGGTGTAATTCACGCACTTATATTATCATTATGTCTAAAGGAAAAGACACATAGTAACGTGTGTAAAGATAATGCATGATCTGTGCAGTCATTATAAATCAGTACTTTGCAGGTTTGGAAGCTCAGTGCTTGTGACTTATGTGAGATTGCAAGAAATTCTGTATACCAGTCTGGATTTTCACATATAGCAAAGGTGAGACCTCCATAACTCTTATTTTTCAGCTTTTCTGTGCCATTTAAATTTTCTTTTGAAGTATGGAAATCACTTGCTGAATTCACACCTTTCAAGCACAAGAACCAAGCAAAATTTCCCATTCTGTCTTTTTACATGTACATTTCCCTCCTATAGGGGTATGATCCAAGTTAAAACTGTATTCCCCATTTGAGGTCTAATTTCATGTAAGCTGCAGATATTAACAGACAAAAGGAAATAGAACTAAAATGTGCTTCTCTCATATGTCATTTTCTGCTTATAGGCAGATGGGGGTTAAATTGTTTTGGTTTGTAAGGACCTGTCAATACGTAGACCAAATAAATGATGAAAGGCAACAATTTTAATATCTTAGTGAATTGTACCTATTTAGGGTAACTTACATTGAAGATAAAAGAATGAAAAGATGAAAAAGTTGCTTACATTTTAGATAACAGGTATAGACTCAATTTGTTTTTTCTTCAACTCTTGTATCATCAACATCATTGGCATGATGTTCATTAAGTTACATCCACATCAAACAGGACCAGATGGCCAATAGGGACATTATATAACCTGTGATTGCACTCAAGTTTGTGTATGGTTGACAACAGGCCTTGAACAAACCCTTTTTGAGTGTCCAAGCCTTTTGTAAAACCTTGTTAAAATTTTATCTAATCATTCAAAATAGATAAAAAAGAATTTTGAAAATTAGGGTTGCTGGAGAAGCTAAATTTTTTGTTATATATTCTGGGGAAGCTCATAATGTGGATTTGAAAAATGACTGGGGTATGGTTTTCAGACATTGACTGACTTCCTTTAATGGTCTTCTTGGTAATCATGACTGCTTTTTGATCCTTTTCCACTCTTCTCAGTTGTTACTATCTCTCTTGCATAGTAAATCTGTGAAAGGAGCCCAGGGTAAAAATTTCATTTTGTACATATCATTCCTTTTTGATCTTTCCTGCAGTTGCATTGGCTTGGTAACAAATATTTCCTGCGAGGCCGAGAAGGGAATGACATTCACAAGACAAATGTTCCAAGTATGAGGATTGCATTTCGATATGAGGTAAATATACTCTACACTTTTAGTAAACTTATAGTGAAAAATAAGAGTGCATCTTGTGGTGGCTAATGATTTAGAACTGGCAGACATGGAAAGAGGAGATGCAATATGTTTACTCAGGAAGAGCAAGAATACCCGAAGAAATAGATCCTGCAATGTGATTGGATGTCAACTATGAAGCAAAATTTGATTAGGGTCGTGCTGAGTTTGGATTATGTCAAGATTCCAAGACAAATGAGTTCATATCATCACTTCAGTTGAAGCTGGATATGAGAAGAATCTTTGATCCGTATTGAGGTTCCTGCTTTTGGCTGAGTAGAATGGGATTATGATTCTCCCTTGGGAATTGGGGGAAATTGGCGAATGCTTACAAATTGCAAAGCATTCTTTCTAACAAATAAGCAATTAAGAATAATTTATACTAAGACATTAGTGAAGGACCAATTTGTATGACTCATAGTTCTGGCTTGTAGTTATTCAGTGAGACGACCTCGAGAGTTGGTTTTATACAAACTGCGCGACAAATGAATGAAGTCACTGGCATCAATAGCATGAGTGATCAACCCTTTTTGTCTCAATTGTGATTTACATCAAATTGAGCTTATATTGAAGAAAGTAAGATACTCAAAAACATTTCATAATTTTAATTTCTTTCATGTAATATCTTGTATAAATGTTTTCTTTTCCTCATGAATAATTTTTGTTCTTACAAAAGTTAGATTAGAATGATAGTTGTATTTTGTAAAATTATCAAAATACTCTTAAATATAAAAATTAATTTATTTATTTACATTTAAAAATTACTTTTATAATTTTATTAAATAAATTTAGCAGAATATAAAAAAAAATTAAAAGAGTGATTGTAGCTGGTTTATTTTCTCTTCTCGTACATTATTTAGAAGCCAATAGATATAGATTCAAATCAGAAATGAAACGAGAGAAACAACGCTTAACAGTGGATGAAAGTGGCGAGAGCTTAAGTAACAAGTGGCTCTTATGGTTTTCTGTTTTATTTTATGTGGAAAGAGTAAAAAGAAAAATGGAAAAAAAAAAAAAAAGTGGGAGTGTAGAAATTTACCCGCACAGGCACAGCAGGAAAAGAGGCATCGGCTCGGCTGCTCCTTTTGCGCTCCCTCCCTCCCCTTATTAACGCTACTCTCATTTTCAAGTCTCTCAACTAATAAAGCAAAACCCCAACCCAAAAACCCACAATCAACAACCTTTCACTTCCTCCGCCCCTTTCTTTCCGAAATTCCCCATCCCGCCGCTCCCTTTCCCAAACCCCCTCTTTCCCCACCGCCACCACCCCGGTGGTGCTCTCTCTTAACTCCGATCACCCACCACTTCCAACACCATCAATTCCTCAAATGGCGGCCTCCGCAGCAGCAACTGCTTCCTCCGACGCGACAGCCACTACTTCTTCAGAGGGCCCCGTTCTTAACCTCATCAACAAGCGCCTTCGTGCCCTACGCAAGAAATACAACCGCATCCTCCAGATGGAAGAATCCGTCTCTCAAGGCAAACCCTTAAACAAAGAACAAGAAGAAGTCCTCCGTTCCAAACCCGCCGTCTCCGCCCTCATCGATGAACTCGAGAAGCTTCGCCAGCCTCTCTCTTCCGCCGTCTCCGAAGAAATCTCACTCGCCTTACAGTGTCAAACCATTTTTCCGGACGAGACAGCCTCAGAAGCCCAACAGGACGAGACTGAAGTTCAAGAGCAACAGCCCAATGAGCCCGATCATGCGGTTGAGGATCTCCTCAATCTGCTCTATTTCGGGTCGATATTCGATGTCAAGTCTCAGAATGATTTTACTTCCACCATGTTGACTAGGACTCACGAGAGAGGCTGTTGCTTGACTTACGATTATGTGACCGATGACGCTACCGATCTGCTTAGCGAAAAAGATTTGGATTTGATTTCGATGCTGAGTGGACTGTTGACCTCTCGACCTGCTGATTCAAGTTTGTCTCACAAGAATGCTTTGCACCGCTGCCTACACCATGCTAAACTATGGCTTTCTAACTCCGACCAGCCCATTGAACCCAATGCCGACGTTTCCTGTAATAATTCACTGTTTTCATTTCGTGGGGTTTTCACAACTATTATTTTTTGTTAGATTTCTGGTTTTCTGACTTGGTAGGTTTTTTGTTGCAGATGCTGGGTTGAGAGAGAGGCTTAACAAGATTATGGCTTTGGATTATTTTACAACCACACCGGAGATGAAGGCTCCTGTTGAAGTGGCGGCTGTTGCTGCTGGGACTTATACCACTTTTCAGGTTCCAGTGCACGGTGTGCCCATCTCTGTGCCTGTTCAGGCGGAAGGTTCAGTGGGGCAGTACCAGCAGAAGGTATTAACTTTGTTTTACTTTTAAGAAAGGGAGTGTGAGGTTTGGTTATTGGATTTTACTTTGCATTTTATTTCTTGATATATGTTTGATATAAAAATTTCTGGCTGCCCTGTTTCTATACTTTTATCATGGCTGAAATGATTGCTAATGTGTTTTGTTTGATGCAATGCCCTGAGCTCTTCCTTTTCAGCTATATCGCGGCTATAGAGAAGGGGAAAAATGAAACAAGAGTATTTTCAAAGTTTCTTTGTATAAGTTAAACGAAAACTGGAATTGGAGAAACAAATTTTTACATGTCAGTCTAATTATGTGAGCAATCTCAATACCTTTATTTGTTATTTCTGTTTATTGTTAAGTTAAGGTTAATACTTTGGCATGAGAGAGACTAAGAAGATTTAACTGCACGTTTCAGAGTAACAGCACCTTGCCTTATAGGATTTTGTAATGGTCTATTTGTTGTATCTATTTGTTGTTCTCTCAATTTTATTCTGTCCCTACATCTCTAGCTTGCAAATAGAATTGGACTGTCTATCTATGTTTAAATTGTAGTTGTGCAAAAAGTGGAAATTGACTGCAAACTTTTTATTAGACTTAACCAGGACCTTAGAAAGAAAGTCTTGTACCTGTGTGCAATAGCAGATACAACTGTTGAAACAGTGAATGATCGTGTTTACTAGATCTATATCATTATGTATTGGAGAATATTATTGGTGTTTTGGTGTTGTCTGAGGCTATAGATCATTTGTACTTTCTAGGAGAAGAAAAATATTATTCATTTGCAGCTGTTGCAAGACCATTGGGACCTCAACATTATCAAACTCTATTAAGTATTTTCTTCATATGCATAAGAGAGGAGCACAAATAAGAGTTTCTAGCTATGGTAACAAATCTACCTCATGTAATGTCCTCATTTTTGTATTGTTAAGGATGAAACTGGTTGTAAGATAAATATGAACTATTTGGAGACTAAGATGCAGGTTTAATTAAAATCAAATACATAGGAAATTATGGGGGCAAAATAGGATTTGTAAAGGGTTGGTGTAGAAGACTGATTGAATGATTTGAAATTCTTGTAAGGTGTATCTACTTGT
This sequence comes from Theobroma cacao, assembly GCF_053813885.1. Lineage (NCBI taxonomy): Eukaryota > Viridiplantae > Streptophyta > Magnoliopsida > Malvales > Malvaceae > Theobroma > Theobroma cacao. The sequence goes on from NC_142640.1 coordinate 38,643,170, forward strand.
TAGGCATTTATTTTTAGAGCTATATTGATGGTAACTCTTGATCAAAGGTCTGGTGTACAATTGGTGCTAGTTAGGATAGCATTATAAGGAGGGTCTTCTATTTATTGGGATGTTAGTCTGGTTTTTGAGTTCTTAGTCCTGTGGTTGAGTTAGATGGGATAAATATATAAGCTGCTTCTAAACTTTTTATCTAGTTTCCTTGGACATGATGCCTAAGATTGAGCAACTTAAGAGCAAGGCAAAGCATAATTGCTAAAAACATCCTTCCAAACAGATTTTTCTTAGTTGAAAGTATTGACATAAATATCGTGAAGATTCCAGAATTCGACTTCCTACTTCCAAAGTTAACTTTGAACCAGTCTAAAGTATAGGTGAAAGCTTACACTCAGAAGCTAGGATAATAAGAAGGGTTTCCTACTCATGGGCATGTTTCAAGGCTGATTAATCTTTGGAATTTGACTACAAAAAAATGCTTCTGAGAACTAATGTTGTCTTGCTAGTTTTCCATTCACTTCTTCACACCTGTGCATATGTCCTATTTGGGTGTTGACAGAGGTTGCTCCCAACTACCTTGTGTATTTTGTTATTTTAGATCATATGTATGTTGCATTCTGAAAATTGATTTTCTAGCATAAAGCCTTCGGTCTTTTTAGGCTTCTCTGTTCAACTATATATTTAGGGATTTGTAGCAGTAATGACATATCTTAGTTGGGTTTACTTTAGTTGTTGGTGGCTGTGGCTAAGTCCAAGTTATTTAAAGGTTGAGTTCTATAATAAATATTCAAGTTGCTAGTTATTTGGCACAAAAGCATTCTTGCTCAGTCATGTCATCTAATTTTCTATACTAATGTATCCCTTTTCTCTGTGGAGCTTAACCCTGTAGTGATTTGTACTCCTTTCATGTATACTTCCAGGAGAAATGGGAGGCTTGGTTATCTTATTTTGCAATTTATTCATTCCTTGCAGTTGATTGTTGGAATTGGCAGCATACTTGCTTGAATCCATTCCTGTAATTTCTCCTTTATTTCAAATACTTTTAATTTCTGTTGCTTCCTTATGAATTTTTTCTTAACAATCACCTTAGAACAGTTTTCCGAGAGGCATGTTGTGCTTTTGTTAGCTCTAAGGTAAAATTCGGTGCTAAGCAAGCACGTTTGATGTTTCATTTGATATATAAATTTTTAGAATAATTTGGCAAAGCTCTTGAGCATCTGGCTCATTGGATGGTGCATGAGCAGGGTTCAAATCTCCCCTTTTCCAAAAAAAAAAAAACAAAGAATAATTTGGCAAAGGACAAGGTTAGTTTACGATTTCTTACAAAAAGTAGTACTGATATACAAATTTGACTTCAATAGTTGCAAATTCAGAAGCTGATGCCGAAAGAAAAGATGTGCTATTCTTTGGCAAGGCAGTTTATTTGGCAGAGGAACATGAAGGGCTAAGAAATGGTGACATGGCTTCATTTCAAATATCACAAGGTGAAATTGGAAGACTATAAATGGTGGGTTGGGTTGTGTAGGATGGGTTTGTGCCTTGGCTGGCTTAAGGATAGTGTAATTAAAAGATCTCATGTTAGTTGCTTCTTTCTGCCTTGGTGCTTTTAGGCTTTGTTGGAACTTGTGTTGATTCTTACAGATTATTATGTGGTGGTGAAGTAGGAATGAATTGATAGGTCGGAATTGGCTGACTTGATCGTGGTGTTTCTTATTTTTCCTTTCTCTAAGCCCTCCTTTGGACTTAATTTCACTTTGTTTTATGCTGCTTCATTATTTTAAGGCCAGAGTGTTTGGTGTTTCTGATGGGTGTTATTTTGGTTTGGCATAAGTTGACATGTTTAAATTTTATTTGGAGCTGCCTTTCCCCTGTTAGTTTTAGTATTCCAAATGGGGATTGTGTTTTCACGTTATTTCATATTTTATGTAGGAGGAGGATACATCAAATTATCAAGAAGCTGAGACAGGTGACAATCAATATAGTGCTGCAGAGGAACTTCAGAAGGTGTTTTAAGTTAGCTGTAACACTATGTTTATTCCTCTAGGATTTTGTTTATTTGATTTAATGTAGGAAGCTTGTGCTCTGCAGGAAGAACTGGAGATAGAAAATCATGCACCAGAGGATATTACAGTTCAAGACGAACAAGGCACACTACAGGTGGATGTGGAGCATAATCAGAGAGATGTAGAACCCAAGGAGCAACAGTATGTTCCTCGAAGACCCTATCAGAATCAAAGAGGTGGTCGTGGTACTGGGGGTGGCCGTAGGGGTTACTCCAATGGTCGTGGAGGTCGAGGCAGTGGAAGGGGAGGTGGAGCCTACCAGAATGGTCGCAGCCAATATTATGATCAGCCTGGCAACTACTATTCTAGGAACTACTATAACAACAGGGGAAGAGGTGGCAGAGGTGGTGGCAACCCTTACAACAATCATGGCTCAGCAGTGCAGGGTGGTCATGTGTCAGCCGATGTTGGTGTGGCTTCATGACAGCTTCACTCTGTTTATAGGGTCCGTTTTTAAAGGTGGGTGGTGAAAATGTATTTTTCTTTTTTTTGCTTTGCATGAAACATGGTTTGAATGTGGGTTGATGTTGATATCGTACCATCCAGGACACCCCATTTAACGACTTTTTGTAGTTCAGTTAAGTAAGGACTTTTATTGGAAACATTGAAAAACAAGAAGAGTTGTAGCAATATTTTTTTGGTTTAACATGCAATTCTTGTGGTCGTTTATTGATCAATCGGCAAGGGCTATTATGGTTGGTGGGTGGGAATCCCAGTTCACCAATCTAGGGGTGATGAAATCATATGCGCCCTCCTTAGATTCGTCAATAACTAGGTATTCGGACTTAGGATGTCATTTTCCTTTCCGATGCTTATGCCCAGCCCTAGTTAATATTCTGCACAAGTAGCATGTTTCCAGCAAAAAGCCAATTAGAGGGAGGTGGTACTAAGTCCTATGTGTTATTTTAGGCCAAGGCATTGTATTCTTCGAAAATGGCTTGCTTGCAAAGGTCTTTGAAGGCTTGTGCAGCATTGGTGGGCTTTGTGGGTGCAGGAAGAGGATGCTTTGTGACAGTATATAACTGCTTAGGCTTGAAAATGTTATTTTGACACCTTGTAACCATGGGATATGTTTGTTGAGGTGGATCTACCATAGAGGTTAAGGTAATAGATGTGGAATTGTAAAGAGTTGAGAATCTGTCACCCATGGTGGCCACTTGCAGATTGTCAGAAAGAGAAGATGATGGAAAAAAGGGTGAAACAGGATCTAAGTCAGAATAATCTATTACAGGATTTCAAGCTGTCTTTGAACTGTTAAAATTTTGTGTGCGAGATGAGGATAGATGAGTAAATGAAAATTGGGATTCATTAAATAGAACATGTCTTTGATATAAAAACCTGGTTATTAGATAAAAGGTCAAGAGAGAGATATGCACTTTGATTTTTGGAGTAGCCAAGAAATACACATCCTTTGGACTTGCTTTGTAATTTGTGTGCATTGTATGGCTTAAACCATGGATCGCATAGACAGTCGAAAACTTTGAATTTAGAATAGTTTGGATTTTGATTAAATAGTACTTGATGTGGAAATTTACCTTGAAGTGCAGAATATGGCAATCTGTTTAATAGACAGATAGAAGTAGAGATGGCATAAGACCAATAAGATAAAGGTTGAGATGCTTGACGAAGAAAATTGATACTTGTTTCAACAATACTTCGATGTCTTCTCTCAATAATTGCATTGTGTTGGGGTGTGTGTGGTGGTGTTTGAAGGTGTTGAATGCCAAAAAAACTAAAAAAAGGAGACTGCGAGTGTGGCACCGCAATGCCAAAGATTTGAGGCTGCGGCGCTGAGGAGAAGAAGTGCACCATACAAAAATATGAGAAAGTGGCATTGTGAAGCCAAAAAATTGAGGTTGCGCCACTATGTCAATATCCCGGGCAGATGAATTCTGGATTTGACTCAAAGTAGGGTTTTTTGGAGGCTATTTAAGCAAAAAGTCTTTCAAGGAATTGAGACCAAAGAAAGGAGGTAATGCAACCTTCGGTGATGACTCAAAAGGTCATATTGAAGGTATTGGTACAATCAAAAGGAAGATTATGATAATGATGTAGGTATCCTTCAGGAGCAAATTGAGGAGCTTGATCTTAACAAAGAAGGATCTAAAGAAGGTGAAGAAGCACCACAAGAAGAATAGCAACGTATGGAACAAATCATTGAAGAAAAGAAGGCTAACTATCCTATGGTTAGAAAAAAAGTTGATGAAAGTAAGATTTTTGGTGATCCCACCTAAAAGGTAGGGAAAAGAGTATGAGCCAAACATGTTTGCGACTATGTTGCCTTCATTTCTCAAATTGAGCCTAAAAATATTGATGATGCATTAAATGATGAACATTGGATTTTAGCAATGCAAGAATAATTAAATCAATTTGATAGAAGTAAAGTATGGGAATTAGTTCCTAGACCACATGATTATCCCAATATTGTAGGTGCAAAGTGGGTATTTAGAAACAAGATGGATGAACATGGTAATATAGCTAGGAACAAAGTTAGATATGTAGCTAAGAGGTATAGTTAGAAGGAAGGTCTAGACTATGATGAAACTTATGCGCCCGTAGCTAGGTTAGAAGCAATTGGGATGTTAGCCTTTGCTTGTTACATGGACTTCAAATTGTTCCAAATGGATGTAAAGAGTGCCTTCTTGAATAAGAAAATTAATGAAGAGGTATATGTAGAACAACCACCTGATTTTGAAAGTCTAACATTTCCTAATCATGTGTTTAGACTTAAGAAGGCTTTGTATGGTTTAAAACAAGCTCCTAGGGCTTGGTATGAGACACTTTCTAAATTCTTGATGGACAAAGACTTTGATAGAAGTAAGGTCGATAAAACACTCTTTATCAAGAGAAAGGGAAAAGATCTCTTAGTGGTACAAGTATGTATTGATGATATAGTATTTGGTGCCACTAATGAATCTCTTGTCAAGAATTTGCCAAAGTAATGCAAGGTGCATTTGAAATGAGTATGATGGGTGAGCTTAAATACTTTTTAGGGTTGCAAATAAAGCAAAAGGAAAATGATACCTTCATAACTCAAGCCAAGTACACAAGAGACATGCTCAACAAATTTGAAATGGTAGGAACTAGATCTGACATTACTCCAATGGGCACATCTACAAAGCTAGACATTGATGAACAAGGTACACCTATCGACCTTAAACTTTATAGATCAATGATAGGTTCCTTGCTCTAACTTATTACAAGTAGACCCGACATAAGCTTTAGTGTAGGTCTATGTGCTAGATTCCAATGATCTCCTAAAGAGTTTCATTTAAGTGTAATTAAAAGAATTTTTAGTTACCTTAAGGAGACATCTAGTTTAGGCATTTGGTATCTAAAAAATTCCTTCTTTAACTTACACTCTTTCTCTGATGCTAACTTTGGATGTTGTAAAGTAGATAGAAAAAGCATTTCTGGGACTTGTCAATTTTTAGGAAAAATGCTAATATATTGGTTCTCTTAAAAGCAAAATAATGTAGCATAATCTACCACTGAGGCCGAGTATGTAGTAGCCGGTAGTTGTCATGCCCAAATCCTTTGGATGAAACAACAATTAAAGTACTATGACATTAAAATGAAAAAGATTCCCATTAAATGTGACAACACTAGTGCTATTAATCTCACTAAAAGTCTTGTCCATCACTTCGAACAAAGGACATTGAGATTAAACATCACGTCAGTAGAGATCATGTGTCATCTAGAATATGTAAATACTCAAAACCAATTGGCTGATATTTTTACTAATCCATTAGATATAAAAGCATTTTATAAGATTAGAGGAGAACTAGGAATTATGAATATGCCTTGATTAAATTACATTTTTCTTTAATTGTTGAACTATTTTATTGATTATATGTATGATTGTGTCTTTAATTTGCTTACTTGCTGATAACTTGCCTTCTCTTATTACTTGATTATTTGTTTGAATGAATATATGAACATATTAGTATATAAAGGTGCACATATCTTACTCACACACATCATTTTCACATTATGTGCATACATATAAATGCTTTATACTTGATTATGCTTAGTCTGTTTTTATACATATGCATATCCAATTTTGCTTATAAATACATATCTATATGTGGCATTATTGATAATGGCATTTATTGTGCTTCAATTGCAATGGTTGAATATATTTCTTCATGCTTTAATTAAATATCTTGAACAGATTTGTTCTTTAATTGTGTTAAATGAGCATATCTCTGTTGTTAGATTATCCACACAAATGAACATATCGTCTAACAAGTAATACAGTGAAAAGTAGAGTATCGATCCCACGGAGAATTAAATTAATTCCTACTATTAACTACTACAATTAACACATTCTAGTCTTATCCAAATAATTAAATTTAATATTATTAAAAAGAAAAATTAAAACTAACAAACTGAAACTAAAATTAAAAGCAAATTTATTTTGAAAATTCAATCAACTACCAAAGCTAAGATTATGATATCACTCAATATTTCATCTGAATATTGTCTATCTCTTTTAACTTGCTTTAATGGATTAAGTTACTAACCTAGAGACCCAAATTATTTATAAGTCTTTGTCAAGTTTCTCATAAAAATATACCTCTCAATTAACTTAATATATGTCTATGCAAATTAAAGTGGAGAAACATTCATTAAGTTCATGCTCTAATCTTGGCTACGTATGGCTTATAGGTATATGTCTACCCTATATGCAAATCATACCACTTAATCAACTAAGTGCATTGGATCATACGCTCTTCTTTTCAAGGTCTACTATAAATCTCCTTCGTCAAGGTTTAACTTAGGTTTTCAGATCAATCTAATTGATGGCTAGTCAATTAGAAGTATTAAGAATAGAATAGAATAAACAACTTAAAACCAATAAACATAACCAAGAGATAGATAAAAAAATTCAAACGACGTATTAAGTTCAATCATAATCATGGATAACTAAATTAGTTCCCCATAATGTCACAAATCATCATCAAATAAAGTTTAAACATTGAAACCAAACCAAGAGAATAAAAGAATAACAAAAAGATATGAGAAACTTCAAGAGTTGTCAATTCTTGATCTTCAAATCTTATTGATTTCCTTAAGTTCTTCTCAGCTCCAATGAGACTTTTTCTTTAATGATTTGTTGATTGAAACTCAGTTCTAAATCTTGTGTTTTGTGCCTTCAAATGTCCTTTGAAAAGGTGTATAAATAGGGCTCAAGATTGGCTCAACTCAGAAGTCTATTTAAACAAGGACATTTTAGAAAATCTACGGATGTCACGGCCTACTTCTTCCTAAGCTGCAACCTTGACCATCTAAAGGTGAAAAATTGTGAATTTCATGATAGGGTGCCGCGGCCTACCATCTCCAAGGCCGTGGCCTCACTTCCTCTGGCTTGGATTACTGTAGTGCTTCAATTATGACAAGGTTGTTGACACCTTCTAAGCTAAACTAGGAAAAGTGGTAAATATGAAAGTTGTATCTTTTTCTCTCATCTTCCAATGATCCAAGAATTACTTCATTTGGTATTTTGTAGAGAAAGTTATAGTTGAAATATAGAGACATGTGCAGTGAAGGTCTGCATCTCATGAACACTTATCTTGACAACTTTTCACCCTTTTAATTACACACTTACAAAATTAGGAAATTAATCAATAATAACATATCTTAGGCAGATTAAAACCAACACAAATTTAACTAATATTAGATTGACTTACCTAATTAACTAACTTGAAATAATTAAATAAAACTTATTAATTTCTATGCATTACTATCAAAATTAAGTCCAAATAACTCTATATCATAGAGTTATCAATTTTCTTATGCTTTGAGTGAATACATATTAATTGGAAATATATCTTGATTTAATGCTTTCTAAATATGATGAATGGATATATTTCTTCTCTTACTTGAATATCTTTGCTCGGAAATATATCTCATCGTTTTGATTTGATGGTTAGAGATTATTATTGGAGTTAATGGTTATTTTTTTATGATTATCACTAACCATTGTTTCTTGAGTTTAAGTGCTTAAAGCTCACACTTCTATTCCTTTTTGATATAACAAAAAGAGGGAGAAGGTTTAAGAGCACATTGAAATGTTCTTATATTAGCTGAATTTTCTTTTAAAAATATTTTTTGAACTTCTTGCATAAATTAAGGGGAGAATTTTCAAAGTTCATATTCATCCCTTCTATCCTTCTCACTGACACTTAAATGTTTTAAAAAAATGCATGAAGACTAATAAAATTATGGGGAGATTTTAAGAACTTTCAAATGCAACATGCTCATGTTTTTGTCATATCAAAAAGGGGGAGATTGTTAGCCTTGAGTTACATCATGTTTTGATTTGACAAAAATTACATGTTATCGTGAACTTAATGTCAAGAATTTGAAATTGTCTCCAATATATTTTTAATCCTCTAAGGTCACATAATTGTTTGAAAAGCCATGCATCATTAGAAAATATCATAAAAGTTTTCAACCAATGCATATTCAGCTAAGAAAACAAAGAGTAAACATGCCTTGAATTATTATTTGATTGTAGGAACAAGGCAAGGAAGAAATAGTTGAAGAGAGATGCCAAAAAGCTAGGGAAACCTCAAGACACAAGTTAAGAGTCTATCGTAGAGAAGCTCAAGTTGATCCAAAGGCAGAAAGAGTGAAATACTTGAAGTATACAAAGCCATAATCGACTCTAGATTGGTTATAGTCGACCCCAAAGTAGGAAGCTCAAAAATTTGGAGAACAACAAAACCATAGTCGACCCTAAAGTGGTTATATTCGACCCTAAAGCAGAAAGCTTGAAAATTTGGAGAACAATACAACCATAGTCAACCCTGGAATAGTAGTAGTTGACTCTGGCTATTCTGATGCATTAAATGGAAGAAATCATGAGAATAGTCGACCCTAGCAAATACATAGTTAACTATATCAGCTCAAACTTGCAAAAATTACGTTTTTTGAAATTTGATCAAGTAGAGGAAAGTTACACTCAATTATGCAACATTAATTTGAGAAATTTGAAGAACATAGTTGAACCTAGGAGCGTTGCAGTCGACCATCAAGCTTCAATAATGGTTATATTTGATTCGAACTTGAGTCTGACAGCTCCAAACTTCACACAAGTTATAAAAAACCGCCTTTGAGGCATTTGAAAGTAAGAAAATACTTGATATAAAGTTTGAAACAGTAAAGAGACCTTTAAAAAGCTTATCCTTACTCTCTAGCTTCATTTTAGTCTCACACCGAGCTTTGAAAAGTCCTATACTTGCTTTATTTAATTTGAAATTCTTCTCTCACTACCTTTGAGCTTAAACTCCTAGTACTAGACCTTTGTAGAGGCATTTTCTTGTTAAACTTTGTACTCCATCATAAAGGTTCTAGCTTAACCTTGAAAAACTATTTGTGCATTTGTGGTTGAGCTCATGAAAAACCATTGTTGAAAGGTTTTGCTTGATTTCGTGAAAAAGCATTGTAAGGGTTTTGCTTGATCAAGTGAAAAAGCATTGTAAGGGTTTCGCTTGATCCAGTGAAAAAGCTATTGTTAGGGTTTTGCTTGATCTCGTAAAAAGCCATTGTGAGGGTTTTGCTTGGACCCATAAAATGCTATTGAAATTCCTTGGTGTTTTAAGGGAGTGGATATAGGTATTAAAGAAACTAAACCTCTATAAAAATCTTGTGTCTTGCTTTTAATTTTTTTGCATTTTGGTTTATTGCTTGCATTTTGCTTAGATGTCACAACCCAAACTCGAGGGGTTCATGACTGATGCACGAGTCTAGTTGGTTAAACCCGTGAGACTCGAGCAAGCCTTAGAATATTCAAACATATTCACATAGCCAAGGGTTTCCAATCTCATACATTTATATGATATTTAAATTCAAATACATAAATATTTCCTTGGCACATAGTTCATACACAATATTTAATACATTTCTCACAAAGCTATACATTGGCCGTCATAACGGGTTTGTACCATACAACGCTTATACACATATAAACGGCATCATCATTGTCACAGCCCAATTTTTGGGCCATGACCGACGCATGGACCCAATGGGCATAGCCCACTAAGCCCAAGCAAGCCTATTTATATAACCTGTTCATCATTCTATCAAATGTTCTTAAAGTCACATTTCATAATTCCAACATACAAGTACTTTAATAATGTGCTACAACAATCAAATACTGGCATTTATATTAACCCAAAATAATATTAACCATTGCCAACTCATAGTGGCATTACCAGTCAAAATATACATATATTGTCTAAGACATATATCTTAGTAATTTACATCGCACTTATCTATAAACAACAAAAAGACACTCGACTTTTAATGGAGTGACCTTGGCGAATGTATAGCTATTGAATGCCGAGATACCTACCAAGGTGACAAATCTACGTGGACCCCTCGACCTAGGTTCCAACTGCCTCCTGATCTAAAAACATGAAGTTGAAAATAGTGAGTATAAACCTAGTGAGTGAATATAGGAAGGGAACAAGCAAACGATAAGGAAAGTTTACACTTATTCAAAAACAATGCAATTTAGTTTAATTCTTATTAAAATCCCTCATTTAAACCATTAGTTGTTTAATCACTTGATGATGTAGGATCCATGAACAACAAAGAATTTGAAGAGTGAAAACTTTAGTAGCATTCAAGCAAATCAAGCGAAATACACTAATCCTCGCTGTAGCGAAAATTCAAGCACAAATCATCAGCTGCCCGAGGGTTTTTCCATTGCAGAACAATTCTGGTGAGGGTTTAGAATGCAACCACCCGAGGGTTTCTCACTGCAGTGAGAATCCATTTTCACTGTAGCGAGAAGCAAGGCTGGTTCACTCCCCACCACTTGAGAGTTTCTCGTTGTAGCGAGAATCCATTTTCGCTGCAGCAAGATTCAGGGCAGATGAAAATAAAAGGTTTTTCACATGCCACAAAAACCCATTCCTGCCATATTGAACATCAAATTGAACACATTGACAATAATCAAGTTTTCTCAATATTCAATGCAATCACATATTATCTTCATAACCTTTCTATATAGTAAATATATATATATATATATATATAAGCATATACACCACCACTGCCTCACCCAGCTCATGTGCACTCCCACACTGCACATAGCATGAGTCACCGTGTGCATCCCCCATATCGTGCATAGCTAATACCATCGTGTGCATCCCCCACATCGCGCACATGCAATATCATCATCAACACTCTCGCACCCGTCATCACCGGCATGTGCTCCCCCCACATCGCGACATGCACGACTATATTTATTACACAATATCACCTCTTAATGCACAACACATATATGTTTATATCAGCATAATAAAGGAGTACATGGATTCATCACAGTCACATTTCATAACACAACACAAAAAAAAAAAAAAAACGTTTCTTCAAGGGCTTGTTCTCATGTGCATTTTGAAGAAAAATCAATTAAAATATTTCAAGTGATTTATTCAAACATATGTACATTTACCCAAAACATTTTAATGCAAGTTCACTCACCAGTCTTTGTTGATGTTTTGATCGACTCTAACTTCGACTAATGCTCTGAATGGAGATGTGGGGTCTCGTTGGAACCTATCACACACAATGACATCACAACCCACTCAATTTTCGTAAATATAATTCTAAAAGCTATTTCCTAAATCAAGCTATACTAGTTTTTCCTAACTAGTGTCCAATTGCTATTTGACTAGCCATTTATTTGTATTACTCTAGTCACACTAGAAATAAATAAACAACTCTCCAAAATAAAATAGCCCACAAATCAAATTATTGACCTTAATCAACAAATTAGAAATAAACCCTAACTCATTACTCACCTTAAGGTTTCTTTGTAGTTGAATTCCTTTTCAAAAACTTTCAAACTATTGTGAAAAATCTCTTTCTCTTTCTAGAATGTCCAACTAGTGAGAGAAAGTATTAAGGAAAGGCTTTTGAGGGTTCTTGAGGTGTAGAAGTGGAAGAGCATGAAAACCCTATGAAAAGGTGTAAAAAAACATGAGAAATGGAGCTAATTTGGGAAAGTTATAAAGGTTTCAAGGGAGGCTTCCATGGAAGGTGCAAAGAAATATGAAATGGAGAGAAGAATGGAAGGAAGAAGAAGAGTTGCTAGAAAAATGAGAAAAAGTTGCTGGAGAGTTAGATATTTATGCTTGAAGTTTATCTAATTTTTCACATAAATTACCAAAATGCCCTTAACAAGATCACTTTGTCTTCCCCTTACCTTCATACAATCTTTTTACTTCTTTGACACTGAGACAAAGTCCATAATAGTCTAGAAATGCTTGGGTTCACGAAAACATAAAAATTTAAACTTGATATAAAAAATGACCATTTTGCCCCTACTATGAAAATTATCAGTATTTCTATCTTCTTCATTCATTTTACCATCATTCATATATTCCTTAGGCCTACTTAGAACTTAATAACATTAGAAAGCTACTTCTAAGAGGTCACCATGAGAAATGACAAAATTACCCCTAGTCCGTGTTATAGCTTCTACTTCTAGTTACGGGTCTATAGAGGTCGAGGTTTCACAATCATGTACACAGATCCTAAATATTCATGGTTCGAAAACCAATAGCACCAACGGAAGCTAAGATAGTTCGGACTCAAAAGGGTGACCAATGGGATGGAAACCTGCCAAATGCCAAATGTGTTTCTGTCCAACGACGACACTAGCCACACAATCCCGTAGCTTTACTTATTTGCACATGGTACAACAAAGGGTTGAGTCATCTTATACTTAGTGAGGGGGGATGCTAACATAGCATAATAACTCTCTCTCTCTTTCTCACACACACACACACACACACATATTGGCATATCTAGCCATCTGTCAAATATAAGCAAACATAAAGATGAAAGTGTGAAGATTATCCTAATATCCCATGTACACATCTTATAGAATTATACTTTGTAAGATGACAAATCAACAGTGTATCACATTCATAATTTTTTAAACTCTATGTCACCATATTAGAGCATATCAAATTAAGGCTTAACTTTAAAGTCGTCATCCAATTGGGCTCCATAAGCTCACTTAAGTAGTCGAGCATAATCACAATATTCAATATCTATAATTCGCTTACCTTGAAGCGTTCCATCAAATATCAACCATATTTCAATCATACGTCTCCCATTTTAGGGGCAAATCAATCATCCTCAAAGAGTCTCCATATTGATACATATGTTATTAGGCTTATCTTCAAAGTCGTATCCACATAAACATATATAGGGGTCACAAATTGCTAAGATATCATAACAGTTTAAATCATTTTCATCTGAGCCTATTCGAGGCTATGTCACATCATTTATAAATCAGATCACAATCTTTGAGTGGTCATCCCTGGATATAGTCAAATCATGCACAATGGCCAGTTGGAGGAGTCAAATCACACTCAAGGCAAAGTCGTTGGTGGAGAAACAAATCATTGTTCGGAGTAATCTCCATATGGATGGCATCACCAGAAGTATTCTCAAACAGGTGGCATCATACATATAATCATCATTCGAAGTAATCTCTCAATGAATGGCATCACCTAGAGTAATCTCAACAGGTGCAATCAAAGCACTATAAACGGGAATCACAAGTGGGACTAACACTACCATCCTGGCAGGCACACACATAGTTACAGGGGTAGGACTCAACTCATCCTCAAATCAAATCAATGTCCGAAACTCATCCCTCAGACGTAACATATATCCACAAATCAGGGCATCATGCTTGTGACATTCCATATGTCCACATCAAACCGCGTTCCAAATTCAACAAGCTTCAGTCATCTTTAAACTTGGTATAATTCTAAGTGCTTTCAATTCTTTAAGGCATCATCAGATGGAACATAATCAATTTATAGGCCCTTATACCTTTAACCTTACATAGGTATTCATTATATTCAATCCAACCGATCATGGCTTAACAGCTTTATACATATCCTTAAATTAACCACAAATGCATGGGCATCCATGCATATATCATGTCCATAAGGAAACATGGCTCTCCAACCTCACCTACTAAACATCACCTCAATCGCTGTGCCATTAACCCAAATACATATCATGCCCATATACCTCATTGGGCAGTCTATTCATCATAATTTGGCATAGTCCGTAATCCATAATTTATATTGTACCATGGGTAGGCCTCTTGCTCTGAGGCCTACATACCATAGGATTCCAACACCACCATGTGGCTCATCACAAATCACATAAACGTAAATTTCCTATCTTAGATAGCTAGTTAGCCTAGGTATCTTCACCTAGGCATATAATCATATTTAGTCTCTGGCCTAGGCACATACCTTTAGGAAAACATACATATACACACATAGATATATACATATATCATCATTCAACCTAGGCATACACAACACTTAGTACCATGGTAGCGCATATTATTATGCTTGATACATCACATGCATTTAATTAAATCCCACTCAGAGTGACAAATTGGAGGTGCTCCATAACCAAGCTTTGATCCTCAGCCTCCCAATCATCTTTCAGCTCAAATTTTCTTCACAAGATCGACTTTGAAGGTCTAAAGTCAATCTTGGACTAGAAGGTTTTCATTTTTTACATTTTTCCTTCTTAGGATCGACTATGGAGGGCCTATAGTCAATCTTGGACCAGAATGCATGACTTCCCCTACTTTTTACTTCATAAGATCGATCCTCTGTGCATTAGGATAGACTTTTTAGGTCTAGATTTGTAAAAATTATTCTTTTTAAAGTCAAAACCCATTCTAAATCTCTTCCACAACCTCAAACCATTCATATATGACTCAAATCTTTTACTTAAATACTCAAAAATAAGATTAAAACTCCAATCTAAGCATTAAACCTTTAGATTCCTTAAATATGTTCATAAAATTTTTGCCGAAGTTTGATAAGGCATGATTTCTACACTTAACACATTCACATCTCATAAAAAAAAGTCTCGAAATGTACATAAAATTTCAAGATCATTTTCTCTACACATAATAGTTCGTATTCATACTCCACAAGCATACATATCCGGGTTTAAATTTACTCTTCAATAACTTAACCCCTATCGTATATAGGCCATGTCAAAATTAGGGGTGTTACATTCTCTCCTCCTTATAAAAATTCATCCTCGAATTTTGTTCAATTAAAGCAACATCACACGTTTAAACATATTTGACTTCAAATTTATCTAGGAGCATCTCAATGCTAGGTGTAACGACCTCTTCTAGGTCGCTGCCGGCGTCCAAGACTACAGAAAAGACCCACCAAGTCTCGAACAAGCCTGTCTAGAATTTGCTCATTAATCCACTACATTCAATCACCATGTAATATTGATACTTTCATATACTAAATTGAACCATAAATATAAAAATCAATACAAACTTTTTCCTTTTATTCGTAAGTATATAAATTAAAATCTATAATCTCCAAATTAATGCTTATATAAAAATTTAGAATTCGTTTACAACTTAATAAATAAAATGCTACGACTTGACCTCTAACAATGAAGTGACTTGGTAGAAAATGCTAGGAGATGCCTTTACCTATTCACGGTGGACCGAACGCGTCACTGAGTACACGCTAGGCTGATCCCTATCTGCAAAAGGGAAAATAAAGGGGTGTGAGTCTCATAGACTCAATGATAATCATCGACTCAGTGAGTAAGGCGTAGATGGGAAACAAGCAAACGGCAGATCAGTTGAATATAAAAATGCAAGATTATAAAAGCAATTCGTTTCAAACGAGGGTTTGTGCCTTATATACAAATCAAGAATTTCTTATAAAGTATAAATAATCGAAGTAATAAAATTTTTTGCATCAAAATATATTAATAATCATTTTCGAATTGAATCAATAAAATTTTGCAAGCTCCCGCGAAACCAAATAATATTTAAAATCATGCACTAATCATAACTCGCCCCATATGCGAGGAATTACAGAATCATTTCACAGATAAACAAATAGGGGAGCTACGAAAAACCGTTTAATTCCATTTTCACCATGCAAAGAAATGTAATTCATAATATTAAAACTTATTTCAACTCATATAAAACCATTACATTTTTTGTCAAAAATAAACAACATGGCTTATGACTTTCTTAAAACTTTGGCTCGTGCCAAAATCATTCTCACACTCAGTTGTCAGAGATACCTTGGCCTGGGGCTATCCTAACCGAGTCCGCCAAGGCTATTTAAAAAGTCATGTACGCATAAATCATGTTTTTTTATTTTGAAAACATAGCCGTTCCTTGGTGTTGGTTGAGTTCACCCTCACGTGGTGGTTCGACGTGAAGTGAACTCTAAAGTTTTACCTCGGGAGTTACCCTACTCGCCTTTCCGACCGAGGTACATATATAACCAGATTTCGTGCCCTCTAATAAGCTGGTCCACAGAATCCGCCCATTACAGCAAGCTAAACCCACCATACAATAAAATTCAATAGCATGATGTGGCAATTATTTTATTTAACAGCCTCTCAAGGCAAATCAACAGTTCATACATTTTTAGCACATTTACCAATCTAGCCAATCATGCCCACATTATCATAAGCCATTCTATTCAAAATACAATTTATAACACAACAAGTGGCAATCTCCAATTACACTTGAATTTCTTGGTTAAAATGAAATCACCTTCTAAAAGAATTCAAATTTGATCTTCAAGGGGATATTTTAAATCTTTCTCAAAATATCAATCCCCACATCATGTTAAAACTCTCTTTTCGTAAAATGTTCATTGTAAATATTTGCATGATATTTTGTATCAAAATAGCATGGTGAATATGTAATAAATTTCATGAATGCACACCATACAAACAATAAGGCACAATTTCCTTTGATGTAAATCTTTTCAAAAAGCTTGTTTCCCGGTTTAAAACACTTTACGCCTAATATATATATATATATATTTCAAATGATTTCTAAAAATAACTAACACCCACAATTCCTTAAAATTCTATCAACGCATGCTTTCCATAAATTTTGCACTTTATGTAAAATATACGTACATGTATATTTATACGAAATTTTTAAAATTGACACCCCCTACTCACCTCATAATAGTGAGATATTACTTCACTATTGATTCGTACGCGTATATAATTATTCCTATTTGTCAGTCACATACTTCGTTCGGCACGCCTCCACGACAAACTTTCCTAGCAACAATTTGAACTCAGTATACTTAATCACACATTTGTATGGGTAGCAACTTAATTAAAAATTCCTTAAGCAACTTGCATATTTTTCATCCAAAATATGCACAATATTAAACTACCCATAAACTTTAAAATATAACATTAACTTACCATTGGGCCTTTTTCATTTCTTTATGACCTTTGGGCCCCCTCCATGGGCTTTTCCAATTTTTTTCCTATTTGGGCTAAGTCGATTTATTTTTATTTCCTATTGGGCCATGCCCATTTTTTTTCTTTTTTCTTTTTCTTTTCTTTTCTTTTTTTTTTCTTTTCTTTTCTTTCCTTTCTTTTTCTCTCTTCCACGTTCTTCCTTCTTCTTCTCGGCTTGGCAAACTTTTCTCTCTTTTTCAGCTGAGCGTTCCTTTTCTTTTTTTTTTCTCCTTGACTCGTTTTCTTCCTCCTCCAGTGGCATCACTTTCAGCTTTTTTTTCCTCAAAAATTTGACAACACCAAGCTGCCTTTTGTCCCCCTTTTTTCTACCATTTTCTGCTATAAAATCAGCAGATTTTCAGCTCAATTTCCAGCAACAAAACTCAATTTTGGTAGCACAAAGCTGTCAAATTTTCTTGCACAACTACTAGTAAATAGCTTCAATTGTTTTGCACAAATTGGCAGCAAACAGCTCCAATTTTTCTGCACAAATTGGCAACAAACAACTCAAATTTTCAGCACCAAAATCAACCATAATAACTGTGATACCCCAACTTCTATAGGCTTGTAACTAAGTATAGATGTAATAATATGGGTTAGGGGTAGTTTCGTCATTTTCTCTAATAAGCTTTCAGAAGAAAGTTTTATGATATTTTAAGGCCTAAATATGCATAAGACAGTATAAATGATGTGTGCTGATGAAAACACGAAGAAAACTAAAAGTTTCAACAATTTTCATAATAGGGGCAAAATGGTCATTTTTCACCTCGACTTAAAATTTTAAGTTTTTATGAACCCGAGCATGTTTAGACCATTATGGATATTGTCCCAGTGTTAAAAGAGCAAAAAGATTGCATAAAAAATTGGAGGAGCGTAAGTTCATTGGTGGAGGGGTATTTTCGTAATTTTAAAGGAAAGGATAAGATTGCCTATAAATACCTTGAATTTCTAGTAGCTTCTTGAATTTTCCAGCAGCTGGTCTTCTTCTTCCCTTCTCCTCTCTCACGTTTCTTCAAACTCCATGGAAGCTTGACTTTCAAACTTCCACAACTTTTTCTCTCTAGCTCCAATTTTAATGCTTTTGGTGCACCCTTCCATAAACCCTTGTGCTATTTCATCTTCTCACTTCAAAAACCTTGAAATATCTTATTTTCATACTTTCTCTCACTAGTTGGGCGTTCTAGAGAGAGAAAGAGAGAATCACTCAATTGATTTGGAAGCTATTAGAAAAGAATCCAACTACAAAGGAACCCTAGGGTGAGTGATGCACCAAGTTTGATTTTAGCTGCAGAAAATGGCTAGTAATTGTGATTTATGAGCTGTTTTATTGTTTAGTATGTTCATTACTTTTTGGTGATTAAGATAATGAACATAGATAGCCATTTAAAGTGGCAATTGAAAACTAGTTAAGAGATAGCTTTTAAAGTTCATAGTGTGTAAAGTAATCTATTGTTTATGTTAATGTGATCCTAGGTTTTTAAGGAAGCACCATCATTCCAATTGGATCATTAGGGGAATTTGAGTCATCTAAAGGTTCTACAATCAATTGGTGAGTGGACTACCTTCAAAACTGATTTTGGAAATATGATGGATTTGACAAAGTGTTTGAATGATTTTATACAATTTTTCATGAAAATGAATGCCTTGGGAACAAGCTTTTGAGAAAAGGTTTATGTTATGAAATGTGATTATTATGGATTTCTATGTGGCTGCATTATGTTGATATACATATATACTTGAGTATAATGTTGTGTAATTATATTGACTCGACTATGTGCGAGTAGGGAGTGCGCATAAGCCGAGGATGACCCGGTTATGTGCGAGTAGGGAGTGCGCATAACTCGGTGATGACCCAGCCATGTGCGAGTAGGGAGTGCGCATGAGCTGGTGATGATGATGATAGGATGGTGTGATGATGATGATGGGTATATATGTATATATATATATATGTGTGTGTGTGTGTGTGTGTGTGTGTAAATATGTGTGTTATAGAAAATTGATGGATAATGGGTTATGGTTGTAATGCATGTGAAACTTGACATATTAAACCTTGAGAAATTGTTATGTGTTTTCATGTTGGTTTGGACCTTTTGGCAGGGTGGTTTTTCCTTTGGGAGAAAGGTAAATTTTGCATTGATGCCCTGTATTTCGCTGCAGCGAGAAACTCTCGTATTTGGAGGGGTACATTGGCCGAAACTCACTGCAGCGAGGATGCATTTTCGCTGCAGCGAGAATGACATTGTAATTTCTTGCTGCAGTGAAATGCATTCTCACTGCAGCGAGAAACTTTTTATTTTCTGGGTTGCAATTTTGCTGCAGCGAGATTGAATCTCATTGCAGCGAGAACCATTTTGTTTCCAGGTAGAAATTTTGCTATAGCGAGATTCAATCTCGCTGCAGCGAAAAACTTTTTGTTTTGGTATCTTATCTTGTCCAATTACTGCCTTATCTTTCACTTCTTTGCTACCATATGGGAGCATGGACTTCCAACATTAAGGATTAAAAGAGTTAAGTTTAAAATGAGGAGGTTTAGTGAGAAACCCTCGGCCAGTTGAGAAACCCTCGTTCGGTTAATAACTAAAATTTCAAAGTCGCTGCAACGAAAATTCATTCTCGCTGCAGCTTTCCGCTGCAGTGAAGATTCGTTGTTGTATTTGACTTGCTTGTGCAATATTAAAGCTTTCATTCTCCAAATGATTCACTATGTATGGGTTCATGATTTTCAAATGATTAATCACTTAAGGGCTCGATAAGGGGTTTTATTAGGAATGAACCAAATTGCATTGTTTTGAAACTAGTGCATCATGATTTTAAATTTTCCTTTGTTGTTGCTTGTTCCCTTCCTTGTTCACTCACTAGGTTTATACTCACCATTTTCAAATTCAAGTTTTCAGATCACGAGGCAGCCGATAACTAGGACGAGGTGTCTTTGTAGACTTGTGTCCATCTTTTGGTAAGTGTCTCGGTATTCAGTAGCTGTACATTCATCCGAGTCCCTCCGTTGGAAGTCAAGTCTTCTTTTTGAGATGTATAGGCGAACCTAATGTACATTATTAGAATACATGTTGTAGACAATGTATGTATATAATAAATGAGAAATGCCAATACGAGTTGGCAATGTCTATTACTATTTTGATTTTAAGTTTTGAAAAATGACTTAGAAGTTTATGATGGAATGATGAACACGTCGGACTATTAGGCTTACTTGGGCTTAGTGGACTACGTCCATTAGGCCCATGCGCTGGTCATGGTCCGGAATTTGGAATGTGACAATAACCTCAAAAATTCCAGCAATTAACCTAAAAAAAAAATCAGCTTTCTTACCTCAAATTTTTCAGCTTTTTCATCCTCCAAAAATTGCAGCAAAAAGCTCTCTTTTTGTAAAACCCGACCCTATAAACATATGTCATGACATACATGTACTGAGTAGCATGTTATTATGCTAGGAAAGTCCTAAGAATATATGAAACCCGATATTGTACCTAACGATACACTTGAGTTGATTTAACCTCGAACTAGTTCAAATAGGAATTGTAGGATGAAATTTAATATTTTACAGTCCAGGAATGACTAAAAATGATTGTTTGGAGTTCGAGGGTTCATTTGGAAAAAAATTAAAAATTTTGATGTTTAGGGGTAAAATCGTCAATTTGCCACCTAAGATAATAATTTGATCATGGAGTGAAATTTTTGACCAAGATTAACTATTTGGAGTATAATTTAATGATAGGAAGTGAAAAATTTCAATTCGGCAATTTTCGAAACATAGGGGCAAAACGGTAATTTTGTCGTCTCGGGGTAAAATTCGTAATTTTCACCACCCAGAACTTGTCAAAATCATAGGATTTACTTATTTTTGGTATGAATAACTATGGTATGTTAAGTGGTAAAAAATTGAAGTTTAAAGGATGAAATTTTAAAAACGGGCCAATGAAAAAATGACACATGGCACTTTTTTAATGATTTAATATTATTTTAATGAAAAGTCAGCCCATATAAACTCCATATTAAGTGATGGCCGGCCATAAGGAGAGAACAAGAGAGAAAATAGAGAGGAAAGGAAGAAAAGGGAAAAACCAAAGGAAAACTAGAAAATTTTAAGGGGAAATCGCGTTTTTCATCTGTTTATGCGTCTAACGGTAAGATTTTTCGACTTTAGCTTGATTTTTACCTTTCCTATGCCTTTATTTCCATTTAGCATGCTTGAGGAGAGAGATCAAAAGTGAAACCAAGGGCTGGCCGAATTTCAAGGGGAGAGATTTTGAAATTTTTAGGTTTTGATTCTTAGTTAAATTAGTAGTTTTAGTTAGTTAAATGTGTATAGAAATCAAATTGGGCAAGAAAGCATGAAATTCTCACAATACCCACCCTTGGCCGAATATGCATTGATGTACAATGATGATGAACTGATTTTTATTCTAAGAGAAATGAAGAGAAAATGATGAAAAATGGTTAAATGTGATAGAAAAACAAAGTGAAAAATTAACCGAGTAAATGTCCCATTTTTGACTAAATTTTTCAAGGAGGAAAGTGAGCTGATTTTGGTGATTTTAGAAGGTTATTGGCTGATATTTAATGGTTAGAAATGTTGGAGAGAAAATGGGACAATTTAGAGCTAAAATGGAGCGCATTAGCAATTTAACGGGTAAAGTTCCAAATATAAGTTAATACCGCGTTTAAGCCGTTTTAGGCTATTGCATTTTATACCATGCATTAATATAAGATTTAAGTCAATTATATAGTGATTTAGCATCAATGTGGTGAATTGGGTAAATTTTGCAATGTGTTGAGGAGGAGAGCCTTCCGGTAAAGGCATGGAAGTCGTGCCCGATGAACAGTGATCGGGGCACCTAAAAAGCAATTAGTTTGTACAAACGGTGAGTAAACCTATTATTATTGTAAATTATCTAGAGTTTATTTTTAAATGCTCTTCATGGATTTTATGAAACGAAAATGAGATTAAAATGGGATTTTTGATGTTTTAGAAATAAATGTGACAAATAAAAATATATTGTGTTGATTATGAAATTGAGTAATTGGAGGTTGTCAATTATCTTGAAATATATATTTTTCTATTAATGGCTTATGATATATGAGTATATGTGGCTATATGTTATAATTGCATTGAGAATTTATGTAAGTTGTCTTTTACTATGCAGGCTGGGTAAATAAATAAAAGCGACGTTATACTGTCAAAATTTTATTAAAATTGGTGGGTTTAGTCACTGCAGTGACGGGTTTTCGTGGACTGCCTATTAGAGGGGCACGGTAAACCCGGTTATATAGTTACTCCGGTAGTAAAGGCGAGGATGCTAACTCCCAGGGTAGTGTTAGAACTCACTTCACGTCGAACCCCCACGTGAATGTGTAACTTGACCAACGCCAAGGAACGACTTGTTTTCAAAACTAACATGTGTTTAACATGTAAATATCTTAACAATCTTGGTGGACTCGATTAGATGCCTCAGCCAAGGTATCCCCGAGGATTAGTTTTGGCTTGAGCCTTGTTTTTAATAAAAGTCAGAAGCCTTAACAACTGTTTTGGTAAATTACAAATATTTTATGGTTTAAGAAGTATATTGAAAACCTTATGAAATGGTTTATAATTTGTTGTTTAAACTTGCCTCCATGTTACTCGCCTTTAGATATTTATGATAATGTCTGTTTACTCATTGGGATTGTGAAATCTCACTCACCTCCTTTCCAAATATTTCAGGCCTGTGGTAGGTTGTAGATACCGATTTTGTCGAGGATTCCAGTTGACCCCTTTATCTCACAGACAGTAGGTTACTATCACCAACACTTGGTGTATTTAGGGGCCACTTGTCATTGTAATTATTATTGTACATTATAACTTTGTAAATTATTGTATGTATGAATTTATTTTACTTACATGTGTTTCTATAAATATTGTTTGATATAAAAATGCTATATTTTTGTCTTTTGATTTACTTGAGCCAGAAACGACTGGTAATTGTTTAAAACAGAATATTTAAAAACGATTGCTCACAGAAAAGGCAAGAAACTGATATGTAAGCCTTGCGGCGTTTCAATTGGCATTCCGAAAAATGAGTGTCAATTGGAACGTCGCGACAGTTGTCATGGGCCCGAGGGAGGTTCCGGGTCGTGACACTTTTCCTCCCTCAAAGTGCAGGAAAACTGTGCCAAGAAAAGAGTAGAATTTTTCGTTCCTTTTCTCTTCCTCTCCCATGGTTTTTCTTTCCTTTTTCCTTTCCTTTCTTTTGCTTGGCTTTTGGTTCTTTCTTTCCTCTTCAGAACCGACTTCTCTTCATTTCTTTTCTTCTTTCATCTCACATGGCTGGCGCCACCATCATTTCTACACTCTTGTCTTTTGTTTTCTTTACTTTTTTGTCTTTTTTCCTTTCTTTTGTATGGTCGGCCATTCACCTCACTTGGTTCCAAATTTAGTATTATTCCAAATGACTTTGACTTTTCTTCATTTCCATCCAAACCACATCATTCCCATTCTTGACTCATGTACATATAAAAATATTGTTTGACTTTTCAACATCTTTTCTTCATTATTTTATCATCTATTTTATTTTCATTTTATTTTTATTTCTTCAAAACAATAAAATTTACATATTATGCCTTATCTTTATTTTATTTAGTACTCAATCTTCCAATTTTCGTATCTTAAAATTTGATCATTCTGACGCGTTTAAAAATTCTAATTTCCTTCTATCTTCATTTTCTTACACATGTATAATCAAAATATCGAGATTGCATTTCAACACGGTGTCACCATAATATTTAAATATTTACTTACCCTCGTTAGCTCGATTTATTAAAATCACGCTGACACAATTATCGTCGTTTTCCTTCAAAATTCTTCTTTACTTCTTCTCCCCCACTTAAATTAGTCATATTCCATTTTTCATGACTAATTCCGACAACATATAAAATATTAATATTTTAATATTATTTTATTGAATAAAATATTATTTTATTTCAAAATTGTTCACTTGCCTTCTTTGGTCCCGAAACACATCATTACATCTCCGTTTACTTCCAAATCATCCTTTAGCTTACTAATTCCTCTCCAACGAAAATATTATTATTTAATTGTTGTTTTTGCACGCACGAAGCATTTTATTCTTGAACGCTCCTTTCATCCTTTGTTGCTCTTTAGCACGCCAATTCACATCAAACGATCATTCGTTTGATCAATAAGGTCTTATTTGTGTCCAACGAGGGTGCGGGGTATTACACTAGGTACTCTAAAATGTCTCCTCATCAAATAAAAGCTTATTCAAGGGCTATGTCATCACCCTCACAACTTAAAATCATAAGTAATTGGTTAACTTTGGTTCATGCATCAGACATGTCTCACTTGCAATTATAGAGCATTAATCTCCATATTCTTAAAATATTACACATTAATGTTCCATTAACTACTAGACTCATAATCATCAGTCTAGTCAAATTTTGACAAGTCCACATAATAATCTCTTAACATGTTCTCAAGCACTCATATCATAAGCTCATATAAACCATGTACTGATGGATGTTGAGCCATACTTAAGATCCTAATCAAACATTTAAGGCACTTCTTATAGCCTTTACCAAAACCAATTAATAATTAATGTCCCCTTTGAGTCTGTACATACACATGGGATACATCTAAGCAGAGTTTTAAACAATTCATTGGGATAGTCGACCAGCCCCTCAAATAATTCATCTGCCTCGTATCTTAGCATGGGCGTTGGCCATCTCTCCATTGTTTCTATTTACTAGGGTCTACTTGTACCCCACCTTCAGACATCACATACTTTTCAAAAGCCAATATTGCTTAATTAGAATTCATACTAGGACTTGAAATATTAGTGCTCTTTAACCACCTGAAGCCCAATTCTCACACATTTCACATATCCTTCTAAACTCATTAGCACAGAATGTTAGCCATAAACATGACTACAAATTTATCTAATTATCCATTCCAACGCTCAAATCATAACATTGAATGTAGTGGATCATAATTTATATTTGCCTTATCTTTATCAAGAACTCTTTACATGTAAGGGAAACACTTTTCACATTTTTCATGTCCTTGCCTCCACAAGCATATCAAGACCGGTACATCGTCGAGTCTACATTAAGGCAAAATATCATTGCCTTGATCCAACATTTCCATGTATTTTTATCCTCTCAGTAATTCCATGCATCGCGTGTCACATCAATCATAGCTTTCTTTGTGGGTATATACTCATATACTACTTGATTGCTCATAAGCCACTTATGGCCATCCAAATTCGACCTCTTGATTAGGCTCAATATTATCCCATCAGATATATCTCTCACCCTAGTAATCGACCTCATTATATAGGCTTACATTTGATATTCAAATTAGAATCATTGATTAAAACAAGTCTAGGGAAGCTTATTCAAATAGAGTTGCTCATCGACATATAAAAGAGCGATCTGTGAGATCTCGACCTTTATAGGCCCGTAACTAGGTGTAGACGCTATAACACAAGCTAGGGGTAATTTCATCATTTTCTTAGTGAGCCCCTAGAAGTAGGCTTTCAAACAATATTAAGGCCTAAGTAATCCTAAGGCATAAATGAATGATGAAAATAAGGGTAAAATGATGAAAGAAATAAAAATAATGATGATTTTCAAGGTAGGGGTAAAATGGTCATTTTTCATCTCGAGTTGAAATTTTAAGTTTTCGTGAACCCAAGTATTTCTAGACTATTATGGACTTTGTCCCAATGTCAAAAGAGTAAAAAGATTGCACCAAGGATTGGAGGAGAACAAGCCAACTTGTTAAGAGCATTTTCGTAATTTGAGTAGAGATTGGATAAGCTTTAGCTATAAATATCATTTTTTCCAGCAGCTTCTTCATTTCTCTAGCAACTTCTTCTTCGTCTTCCTCCCATCTCACGTTTCTTTCATCCTCCATAGAAGCTTGTTTGAAACCTCCATAACTTCTCTCAAGCTAGCTCTAATTTTCATGCTTTTGTGCACCCTTTCATAAAACCTTTTGTGCTCTTTCACTCTCTCACTTTAAAACCCTTGAAAAGTCTTACTTCCATACTTCCTCTCGTTAGCTAGGTGTTTTAGAGAGAGAAAGAGAGAGCTTCTATAATAGCTTGGAAGAATTTTGAAAAGAAATTCAATTACAAACCCACCTAGGTGAGTGAACTTGCATTAAAATGTTTTGGGATTAGGGCATATGTGTTTGATTAAATCCATTGAAATATTTTATCTATTTTTCTCTAAAAATATGCATGGGAACAAGCTTTTAATGAAACATTTCACGTTGTGGAATGCGACTATGATGAATCCATGTGCCTTGTGTTATGTTGATATATATATATATATATCTAAATATATGTATGATATGTATTGATAGTAATATTGTTTGTAATTATAACCGAGCATGTGCGCGATGTGGGGGAGCACATGCCGGTGATGACGGGTGCAGGAGTGTGGATGATGATATTGCTTGTGCGTGATGTGGGGGATGCACATGGCGGTATTAGTTGTGCATGATGTGGGGGATGCACACGATGACTCCAGCTATGTGCGCGATGTGGGGTTTGCACATGAGCTGAGTGAGACGGTGGTGGCATTGGTGGTTATGTATGTATATATATATATATATATATATATATATATATATTTATGCAATAGAAAGTTCATGTATATGGTATATGGTTGTAATGTATGTGAAATCTTGCATGTTAAACCTTGGGAATTGCTAAGTATTTTCAAATTGATTTTGTCATTGTAGTAGAATGGCCTTTTCTTGATATAATGGAAACTTTTTCTTGGTGTCCTGTTTCACGCTGCAGCGAGAAACTCTCGGGTTGGGAGGCTCGTTGCAGCCCTGTAACTCGCTACAGTGAGATGTTTACAGGGAATCTCGTGCAGCGAGAAGCCTTCTGTTGTGCTTCCTACCTTGTTTGGTTGCTGCCCTTTTCCACTTTTTTAGCACCATAGTTGATCATGGACTTCCAATATCAAGGAATTAATTAGTTAAGTTTGAAATGAGGGGTTTTAGTGAGAAACCCTCGGCCAGCTGAGAAACCCTTGGCCAGTTGATAATTTGAGCCCAAATTTTGCTCCAGCGGACAGGCATTCTCGCTTGAATGCTTGAATGATACTAAAGTTTTCACTCTTCAAATTCTTTGTTATGTATGGATCCTTCATCATCAAGTGATTAACCAATTAAGGGTTTAATGAGGGGTTTTCATAAGAATTAAACTAAATTGCATTGTTTTTGAAAATAAGTGCATCATGATTTCTTAAACTTTTCTTATCATTTGCTTGTTCCCTTCCTTTGTTCACTCACTGGGTTATATTCACTGTTTTCAACTTCATGTTTTCAGCTCAGGAGGCAGTCGGTAACTAGGTCGAGGTGTCCTTGTAGATTCGTCTCCTTAGTAGGTATCTCGGCATTCAATAGCTGTACTTTCACTCGAGTCTCTCCGCTGAAAGTCGAGTATCCCGTTTGTTGTGTATAGACAAACCCGATGTAAACTATTAAGATATATGTTTTAGACAATATATGTATATTTTGATTGGTTATGCCACTATGAGTTGGCAATGGTTAGCATTATTTTGAATTGAAATTATGAAATGTGACTTTAGCAACTTTTGATGGAATGATGAATAGGTCATATAAATAGGCTTGCTTGGGCTTAGTGGGCTACGTCCATTGGGCTCATGCGCCAATCATGGCTCAAAAATTGGGTCATGACACGATCCTCCCTAGATAGTATCAAATATTTGTTTAATCACAATTGATAATTCTATTTTATAGAATTATTTTACTCTAATTTTGTTATTAAATATTAGCTAAGTCCTCAAGTTTCAATTATAATTTACTTATTTTTAGTTGTTTTTATAATTAGGTTACCTTTAAGTTAGTTATTTTAATTTTATGTTATTTCTTTTAATTTGTTTATTATTGATTAGTTTTTATATTTTTTGTAGGATTAAAGGTGATTTGGGCTTAATTTTGGAAAGTAAGATGTTGAAAGACCCAGAATTTGCTTGCATATATTTCAGTATTTTAGCCATATCTCGATCTACAGAACTCCAAATGATGCGATTCTTGAACCAGTGAAAATTTAAGAGACAGAGCTACAACTTTTGTGAAGATCACTTTGCTCAGTTCTGCTTTGAAGATAGAGAAAATAGCGTCGGAAAATAGTAGACGTACTGTGCCCGGAATGGAAATTTGTAAAGATTGACAATTTGAATTTTGGGCCACTTATTATACTTTTAAGCCCAATTAAACCCTAAGTCAGCTTAAGGAACTTTAGGTTTAGTCTATTAGTATAAATAGGATATGTTTGACAACATTAAAAAAGGAGAGGAAAACAACCTTTGGGATATTCAAGAAACTAGAAGTTGAGGCTGAAACTTGAAGATCAAGGCGGAGAATATTGTTTTGTTTTCTTCCTTAGCTTTTATCTTGATACTTTTAATGGTTGAATTTTATACAATGTTATTTTATTTTGCAATTATGAGTAGCTAAACTTCTTTCTCTAGGATTGCAATTGAACTCACATGTACTTTAAGTTTTTAATCTCTTTCTTACTTATTTTAATGGAATTTGAATTGTTTATTTCAATTTGTTCTTAATGCTTTTAATTGCCTGATCACCAATTAAATTGATCTAGGAACCTAAACAAACTTGGGAAAGGGAGTTTAGAGTAAACTAAAATTGGGATAGCATATGATCAAATTAATTGATTTGCATATAGGATAGGGATATACCTATAGGCCGTATGTAGTCAAATTAGAGCCTGAACTTAATGAGTCTATTTTAATTTCAAATCACATAGGGATATAGTGTTTTGGTTAAAATAGATATTTTTTATAGGTTGAGTCGGGAGACCCTTATAAATAATTTAAGACTCTAGCTTAGCAATTCAACCCATTGAAATAAGTTAAGTAAGAGAGGTAAGATTTAGATGAAGTGTGAGGGATATTGTGATCCTAGGCTTGTTTGATTTGATATTTTCTCAAGTTATTATTTTGATTTTTCTTATTGGTTTTAATTAATTATATAATTTTGATTATTTGGATAAGATTAAATTGTTCTAATTTTAGTACTTAGTAAAGTTTTAGATTAATTCCCTATGGGATCGATACCCTGCTTGCTAATATACTATCTATTCGATACATATACTTGCGTAGTAGGATTTTAACTGACAAGTTTTTGGCGCCGTTGCCAGGGAATTAATTATAGATTTATTACTAATACTAATACCAAACAATTTAGTCTTACTTCAAATTTTATTTTTCTTATTTTAATTTTACCTTTTATTTTCTTGCAGATATCTTTGGTCATTGTATGCAAAGAAGAGACAACTTGAATCTTGTTCCTTTTGATCCTGAGATAGAAAGAACTTTCAGAAGGCGTCGAAGGGAGAATTTACAAGTTGCAGTTTTAAATCAGACAATGGCCGAGGATAACATTAATAATGGTAATAATGCCATTAATGTGGTTCCCGAAGCAAATAGAGCATTGTGAGACTATGCAGTTCCTCTGTTGCAAGATTTGCACCAAAGCATTAGGAGACCTTCCATCAATGCGAATAATTTTGTAATTAAACCAGCCTATATTCAAATGATTCAGTCTTCAGTCCAATTTGGTGGGTTACCTAGTGATGATCCTAATGCTCATTTAGTAAATTTCTTGGAGATTTGTGATACCTTTAAATATAATGGAGTAACTGATGATGCTATTAGATTGAGACTGTTTCCATTTTCTCTGAGGGATAAAGCAAAAAGCTGGCTTAATTCACAGCCTAATGGGTCTATCACTACATGGGAAGAATTGGCTCAAAAGTTTCTTGCAAAGTTCTTTCCACCTACAAAGACTGCAAAGTTAAGGAACGATATCACCTCATTCACACAATTTGATGGTGAGTCCTTGTATGAAGCTTGGGAGAGGTTTAAAGAACTATTGTGAAGATGCCCACATCACGGGCTTCTTGATTGGTTGCAAGTTCAGACATTCTACAATGGGCTGATTGGGTCAATTAAAACAACAATTGATGCTGCTGCTGGTGGGGCATTGATGAGTAAGAATGTTGCAGATGCATATAATTTATTGGAAGAGATGGCTTCAAATAATTATCAATAGCCTTTAGAAAGGTCGGGTTCGAGAAAAGCTGTTGGAGCCTATGAAATTGATGCAATGACCAACTTAGCCGGGCAAGTGGCTGCACTGCCTAAAAAGATTGACACAATGGGAGTTCATGCAGTTCAAAATTCAATTTGTGAGATGTGTGGGGATGGCCATTCAAATGATCAATGTCCATACAATTCTGAATCAGTTCAGTTTGTGGGGAACTTTAACAGACATCAGAACAACCCATATTCTAATACTTATAATCCTGGTTGGAGAAACCATCCAAAATTTTCATGGAATAACAATACAGGGCCTTCCAATCCAAAACCCAACATGCCTCCGGGATTTCAATAGCAAGTTAGACCACCACTTCCTGAAAAGAAGCCCCAAGTGGAAGAACTACTTTTGCAGTATATATCCAAGAATGATGCGATAATTCAAAGCTTTGGAGCATCCTTGAGAAATCTTGAAACTGAAGTGGGATAACTTGCAAATTTTATCAATAGTAGACCTCAAGGTCCCTTACCTAGTGACACACAAATCAATCCTAAAGGTAAGGAACAATGCTAAGCAATCACCTTAAGGAATGGAAAAGAGATTGAAGGGGTGAATGAAAAAGTAGTTGAACTTGAGAATGAACATGTTGATAATGAAAGAATTTGTGAGAAAGAGAAGGTCAAGGCTAAAAATCAAGGAGTTTCTCAAGTCATCCATCCTCCACCACCTTTTCCCCAAAGGCTCCAAAAGCAAAAGCTTGAGAAGCAATTTCAGAAGTTCATTGATGTCTTCGAGAAATTACACATAAATATTCCTTTTGCTGAAGCTCTGGAACAAATGCCTAGTTATGTCAAGTTCTTGAAGGACATCTTCTCCAAAAAGAGAAAGTTACGTGAGTTTGAAACTGTCTCCCTTACAGAAGAGTGTAGTGCAATTCTCGAAAATAAGCTACCACCAAAACTCAAAGATCCAGGTAGTTTCACAATCCCTTGCACTATTGGTAATTTATTTTTTACAAAAGCTTTAAGTGATTTAAGTGCAAGTATCAATTTAATGCCTTGGTCAATTTTTGAGAAACTTGGTTTAGGGGAATGCAAACCCACTTCTGTAACTTTGCAATTGGCTGATCGTTCTTATGTGTACCCAAAGGGAATTATTGAAGATGTTCTTGTCAAGGTAGATAAATTTATTTTTTCAGTTGATTTTATAATTCTTGACATGGAAGAAGATAGGCAAATTCCAATCATTCTTGGGAGGCCATTCTTAGCAACTGCTAGAGCTTTAATTGATGTTGAAAAAGGTGAGCTTACTTTGAGAGTTCAAGACCAACAAGTAACATTTAATATTTTCAAAGCGTTAAAATTGCCTATGACATCTGAAGACTGTTTTTCTGTGAGTGTAGTGAACAATTTGACACATGATGTTTTCTTAGAAGAAAATCCCAATGATCCTTTTGAAGCATGTTTAATAGCTAACTCTAATAGGAATGATGATGAGTTTACTGAATATTCAAATTTGTTGAATGCTCACTCCAGATTTAGAACTAATCATCAATTTGAGTCTTTAGATATTTCAGCTTCTTTGGTGCCAACTTCTAAGCCTTCCGTTAAGGAGTCACCTACTTTGGAACTCAAACCTCTACCAGTACACTTGAGGTATGCTTTTCTTGGAAAATCTTCCACTCTTCCGATTATTATTGCTGATGCTCTTACTAGCTTGTAAGAGGATAAGTTATTGCGAATACTTAGAGAATTCAAGAAAGCAATAGGGTGGACCATAGCTGATATTAAGGGAATTAGCCCTTCTATTTGCATGCACAAAATTCTTCTTGAGGAAGATCACAAAGCCATAATTGAACAACAAAGAAGATTGAATCCCATCATGAAGGAAGTGGTCAATAAGGAAATCATCAAGTGGTTGGATCCCGGAATAATCTACCCTATCTTTGATAGCTCATGGGTAAGTCCAGTTCAATGTGTTCCTAAGAAAGGAGGAATGACTGTGGTGGCCAATGACAATAATGAGCTCATTCCAACAAGAATGGTGACTGGATGGAGGGTGTGCATGGACTACCGCAAGCTCAACAAAGCTACAAGGAAAGATCACTTCTCTCTTCCATTCATTGATCAAATGTTAGATCGATTGGCTGGTAAGGAATATTATTGTTTTCTAGATGGTTATTCTGGCTATAACCAAATTGCTATTGCTCCTGAAGATTAAGAAAAGACTACATTTACATGTCCTTATGGCACCTTTGCTTTTAGAAGAATGCCATTTGGATTATGTAATGCACCTGCCACCTTTCAACGATGCATGATGGCCATATTCACAGACATGGTGGAAAAATACTTTGAGGTATTTATGGATGATTTCTCAGTTTTTGGAAATAATTTTGATGATTGTCTTTTAAATCTTGCTAGGGTACTCAAGAGGTGTGAAGAGACAAATTTGGTGCTCAATTGGGAGAAATGTCACTTCATGGTGCGAGAAGGTATTGTTCTTGGGCACAAGATCTCTAGTAATGGCATTGAGGTAGATAAAGCAAAAATTGAAGCAATTGAGAAATTACCACCTCCAATAAATGTCAAAGGTATTATAAGTTTTCTTGGTCATGCTGGTTTTTATAGAAGATTTATTAAGGACTTTCCAAAAATTTCTAAACCACTTTGCAATTTATTGGAGAAAGATGTGCCATTTAAGTTTGATAATGAATGTCTTGTTGCTTTTGATGAATTGAAGAAAAGATTAATATATGCACCTATCATAATTAGTCTCGATTGGACTTTTCCTTTTGAGCTAATGTGTGATGCGAATGATTATGCGATGGGAGCTATTTTGGGACAAAAGAAGGATAATGTCACGACCCGGAACTCCCATCGAGCCCGTGACAACCGCCGCGACGTCTCAATTTACATTCATTACCCGGAATGTCAACCGAGACCCCGCAAGGCTTTAATATCAGCTTCTCATTTCCCCTGTGGGTAACTGTTTCCAAATACCACATTTTAAAAGATTTTAAACTGTTTCCAACTTAAACAAATGAAATAATAATTTCCGTCTCACAGGGGTATTTTTGTCATTTATCCCAAAAATCTCAAAAATCATCTAAAAATATAGTATGTAAGTGGAAAACACATATTTCTTAATCAAAAATAATTTTGGATGTCTAAAACATTCGTTTAAAATGGAATTATGACTGTTATAATAAAATAAAAATATTCAATAAAATATTTAATTTTCACATAAAACAATATTTTAAGAACACTGCATAAATAATTTTTATAGCGTAAAAGCAAAATAAATTCTTACATACCGTAATACAGATAACCAAAGTATAGAATTTAATTTACAGTGACACATGGGCCCACGAATGACCAAAAGTATAAAAAGAAATGAACCTACAGTCTTTGGATGTGGCAAGTTCAACTGTAATCCTTGCCGATATCAGTTATCTACAATCTATTCTGAACCTGAAATGGGTGGAAATGAGGGTGGTGAGATTATAAAATCCCAGTGAGTAAACAAACATCACTCAAAATATCTAAAGTCGAGTAAAAGGAGACTATTAAAACATTTCATCAAACTGTAATTTATCATCTTTCAACTTATTTCAACCAAATGAAATCAATTTATTTAAAGCAAGTAATCAATATGGCTTATGAATTTCTTAAAAAGCTTGGCTCATGCCAAAAATTATTATCATACTCAGTTATTTGGGATACCTTGGCCGAGGGCTATCCCAACTGAGTCCGCCAAGGCTATTAGAAAGTCATGTTTTTATTTTGAAAACATAGCCATTCCTTGACGTTGGCCGAGTTCCCCTTCACGAGGTGGTTTGGCGTGAAGTGAACTCTAAAAGTTATACCTCAGGAGTTACCCTACTCGCCTCTCCAACCGAGGTAAAAATATAACAGGATTCCGTGCCCCTCTAATAGGCTAGTCCACAGAATCCAGCCCACTGCAGCAGGTCAAACCCACCATACAATAAAATTTTGACAGCATGACAGGGCTAATATATTACTACCCAGCCTGCAAGGGTAAAATAAAGCAATTCATATAATTCATAAAAAACACAGCCCAGCCAGTCATGCCAATACAATAACATAAGCCATTAATTCAATTTTAAATTTACAACATATCAGTGGTCTCCAATTACTCTATTTTCAAAATCGTTATTTCGTTTCAAGACAATTTATAAAATATTTTCATTTAAACTCATTTTGTTTACAAAACATAAAAATTTACCATTTGAACTCATTTTCATAAAATTCACCAAAACCGAATAAAAACATACTTTAGATAATTAAAATGATGGTAAGGTTACTCACCGTGTCTAGAGTGAGGATTTTCGAAATACTCAGACTATTGGTCCTCGGGTGCAATTCTCTTGCCTTTATCAGAGGACTCACCACCTTGACACAGTACAAAATCGAGAAATTCACCACATTGGTACTAAATTGAAATTAAACTAATTTAGACTACTAATGCTTGATATGGAATGCAAAAATGTCTAAATTTTTGCCTAAATGCGGTGTTAGCCTATTTCGGTCTTTTACCCGATAAATTGATATACGCATCCGTTTAAACTCCAAATTAATTTTTTTCAGTTTCTATACCTCAATTGCACCCAAATTGACTTAATGTCCCTCAGTGTGGTGCAAATTATCAGTCCCGATAATAAATTACGAAAATACCCCTAGTGGGTAAAAATTTGTATTTTTGCTCCGAAAATTTCCATTATTTTTCTAGGCTCATAATTCATCATTATTCATCATAATTCCTCAAATAACCATCAAGATCAGCAGCCAATATTCCCCTAGAAAATTCAGCATAATGGGTTTCAATGGGAAAAATTTATATTTCTAGCTTATTTTTGCTATATTTCAATATAACTTAACTAAAATCACTTAATTCAATTAAAATCAACCAAAAATCAAGCTCAAAACTCATCCATGGAGGTTTGGCCAGCATGGGTGTCCATACCCACTTTCTAATTTTGCATAGAAATGAGAAAAAAATGCATGGGTAGTGAAAATCACAAGGAAAATCAATGAAATTTACCTTTTTAATGCTTGATTTCTTGATTTCTCTTGATTTTCCCCAAATTTTTCAGGTAGGATTCTTGTTTTTTTTTTTCCCTTTTCTCCCCTGGTTTGGACAGCTGAAGAAGATGAGAATTCCGGAATTTTTACCTTTTTAAAGGCTAAAATAATATAATATTATTTTATTCATTTTTTTAATGTTTTATTAATTCCTTAAATTCTAGCCATCCATTTGTTTCCAAATTTTCACCATACACTTGTCCCACATATCCATAGCTTAGGTAAAATTCTCAGACTTATCCAAAGTCTTGGTGGAGTAATTTTTGAAATTTACACTTTTACCCCCGTAAAAGTCAAAAATTACATTTTTGCCCCAAAAATTGAAAAATTGCCCATAGACATATTTTTCATCCCTTATACTCATACCATTCTCCAATTTGTCAAATTTGATCTAAATTCTCTCAAAATCTCAAATTTTGTTCGCGGGTGGCAAAATTACGATTTTGCCCTTACACTCTAGAAATCACTGGAATTACACTTTTTCACTGCCAAACCCTCAAATTATACTCCAATACTCAAATCATACTCCAATAAGTCAAATGGGGCTAAAAAATTTCTTTTCTAAAAATTCTCATTGTGTCCTTGGGTGGCAAATGACCATTTTGTCCCTAGATAGTAAAAATTTCGGTTTGACTCCAAATTGATCCTCGAACTCCAAATCACCATATTAAACCATTCTGAGACTTTAATATTCTTAATTTCATTTTAAATTCTCTATTTGATCTAGTTCGAGACTTAAATTAACTTAATTGTACCATTTGGTACATTGTCATCTTTTAACGATTTTTCTTTCAAGGCTTTCCGAGTATACAAGCATATTGTCAATCATATGAATGACATGGAAAGTATTTTATAAGGTCGGGCTTGACAGATAAAATCTTCCATTCCATCTATTATGCTAGTAAGACTTTGAACGAGGCTCAGAAAAATTATACCACAACAGAAAATGAGCTCTTAGCTGTGGTTTTTGCTTTTGACAAATTTCGCTCCTATCTAGTGGGGACAAAGGTGATAGTGTACACTGATCACTCAGCTATCAAGTATTTGATTGCCAAGAAAGATGCTAAGCCAAGATTGATAAAATGGATCCTCTTACTTCAAGAATTTGATCTTGAGATTTGTGATAGAAAAGGAACAGAAAATCAAGTTGCAAACCACCTCTCAAGATTAGAAATTGAAGCTCAAGGTAAGGATTCGACCATAATCAAAGAGACGTTTCCTGATGAACAAATCCTTCAAGTTGGTAAGAAATCACTTCCTTGGTATGCTGATTTTGTAAACTATTTGGTAAGTAATATTATTCCCCCTTATTTAAATTTTCATCAGAAAAAGAAATTTTTGCATGATGTTAAATTTTACTTTTGGGATGAGCCTTACTTGTTCAAACAGTGTAACTAGATGTTCAAAAAATGCATCCCGGAAGAAGAGATTCAAAGTGTGCTTCACCATTGCCATTCTTTAGATTATGGAGGACATTTTGGAGGAACAAGGACTGCTGCTAAAGTCCTCCAATCAGGTTTGTATTGGCCTACATTATTTAAGGATGCTCATAATTTTGTATTGCACTGTGACAGGTGCCAAAGGGTGGGAAATATCTCAAGGCGACATGAGATGCCTCTCAACAACATCATGGAGATAGAAATTTTTAATGTATGGGGTATTGACTTCATGGGTCCGTTCATATCCTCATATAACAACAAATACATTTTGCTTGCTGTGGATTATGTCTCCAAGTGGGTTGAAGTAGCAGCCTTTCCTCATAATGATTCGAAGGTGGTCATGAATTTCATCAAGAAAAATATTTTCACTTGATTCGGCACTCCAAGGGCAATCATTAGTGATGAGGGAAGTCACTTTTGCAACAAATATTTTGGTGCCCTTCTGGCAAAATATGGAGTTAAACATAAGGTTGCCATTGCGTACCATCCTCAAACTAGTGGCCAAGCAGCAGTATTGAATCTCGAAATCAAGAGGATTTTGGAGAAAACTGTGTGTCCCACAAGAAAAGATTGGTCTAAGAGATTGGATGATGCACTGTGGGCATATAGGACTGCTTACAAGACCCCGATTGGTATGTCTCCATATAAGTTGGTCTTTGGCAAAGCTTGTCACTTACCGGTGGAACTTGAACACAATGCTTATTGGGTTGTCAAGAAGTTAAATTTTGATCTACAAGCAGCAGGTGAGCAAAGGTTGTTGCAGTTAAATGAGCTTGATGAATTTCGCCTTCAAGCTTATGAGAATGACAAACTTTACAAAGAGAAAACAAAGCAATGGCATGATAAGAAGATATTGGCAAGAAGCTTTGAGTCAAGACAAGCAGTGTTGCTTTATAATTCTCGCTTAAAATTATTTTCGAGAAAGCTCAAATCAAGGTGGTCTAGTCCTTTTATTATCAATGAGGTATTCCCACATGGAGCGATCGAAGTTAGAGGGATAGATGGTCGAAAATTTAAAGTCAATGGACAAAGATTAAAGCATTATTGGGGAGGCGAAATTAATCGTCAACAGTCCTCAATTCACTTGCTTGATACGGCCTAGAGTCCAAGACAGTCCAACCGAAGACTATAAGTGAAGCGCTTCTTGGGAGGCAACCCAAGCTTCTTAACCTTACTCAGTTTTGGTTTATTTTATTTTATTTCATTTTATTTTTATTTTATTTTATTTTTATTATTATTTTTTACTTTATTATTATTATTATTATTATCTATTCTTTTCCCTTTTTGCAGGTCAAAAAATCGATTCGGAGTGAGGGGAGTATTCTTGTCCCTTGTCTTTTATTTTCTTTTATCACATTGAAGACAATGTTCATTCTAAGTTTGGGGGAGTAGTTTAGAATTTTGTTAGTTTATTTACATGTTTTATTTGTGATTTGCATTGTTAGTTTATTTACATGTTTTATTTGTGATTTGCATTGTTAGTTTATTTACATGTTTTATTTGTGATTTGCATGTTTTGTTGTGTTAAAAAAAAAATTGAGATAGTTATATATTATTCTTGATTGTCCCAATCCTAGGATGATATTTTAATTATCTTTTGATTCTTAGCTTTTGGGAAGCATATAGTTATGATTTAATTTTATGTGATATTCTTGTGTTAGCTTTATTTTAGAATGTGACTTCCAATAATTTGAAAGCACTATACTCTTTTACTTAGAATTTATGTGTGATTTAGAGAAATTTTATATTGATGAAAAAGTATAGTGAAGTCAAGAATTCTAGAATTTGTTTGATTCTCTCTCGAGGCGAAATCTTAGATAACATTTAGGATAGGAAGTGATTTAGGCCATCTTTGGATCGTTTGAGCCTACCTTGTTATATTTAT
Organism: Theobroma cacao; assembly: GCF_053813885.1. NCBI lineage: Eukaryota > Viridiplantae > Streptophyta > Magnoliopsida > Malvales > Malvaceae > Theobroma > Theobroma cacao. The sequence continues at coordinate 38,682,097 of NC_142640.1, forward strand.
CCTTAGTCACCCTTTTTGAGCCTAATTTACCTTTTCTTTGTAATCGCACAGTTATATTAGCCTTGGCCTGTTTATTTAATTCCAGCAATTTGAACCTCTCACCCCCTAAGTATGTTAATCGTTCTAAAGAGTGATTTGAGCTTAAAGATAAATTGAGGAAGAAAGGTGTGAAAAAAAAAAAAAACACAAAAAGTGAAGGTTGTTAGTAAAATTACCCCTAGTCTATAATGGTCAAAAATAAGTTTGGGGGTTGAAAAAAAAAGGAAAAGAAAAGAAATAAAGTGTGTTGTACAAAGGAAAGTTTACTTCAAGTTTGGGGGTGCTATACAAAAAAAAAAAAAAAACTTGAGCTCTTTATATGATCTAGATTGATTAAGTGCTTAGGGTGAATTTGAGCCTAAATATATCCTTTATCATACCTTAACCCTAGCCTTACATTACAAGCTTGATAAAGACCTATTGATCCTTGAATAAGTGTTAATCTACATTAGTGGAGAGAGAGATGAAAAGCAAACCTATGGGATCCTAGTACTAATCTATGCTTAGAGTTGACATAAAACTAATCCGAATTGCATGATATTCTTTGTAAGAGAGCATTCACACACACAGAGGAAGTCCATTCGAAAAATAAGTTTTCACTTGAATTGATGCATGAATTTAAGAATTAGCTGTATGTTACCTTAAGTTTGAATTTGAGTTAATTTCTGAGGAAAAATTAGGAAATCATGATTTGGTATTTCTATCTCCCATTTAAGGATTTTTTTTTTATGTTTTAGTTTTCTTTTTATAATTTTCTTTTGCTCGAGGACTAGCAAAATCTTAAGTTTGGAGGTGTAATAATTCTATTTTATAGAATTATTTTACTCTAATTTTGTTATTAAATATTAGCTAAGTCCTCAATTTTCAATTATAATTTACTTATTTTTAGTTGTTTTTATAATTAGGTTACTTTTAAGTTAATTATTTTAATTTTATGTTATTTCTTTTAATTTTTTTATTATTGATTAGTTTTTATATTTTTTGTAGGATTAAAGGTGATTTGGGCTTAATTTTGGAAAGTAAGATGTTGAAAGACCCAGAATCTGCTTGCATAGGTTTCAGTATTTTGGTCATATCTCGAGCTACAAAACTCCAAATGATGTGATTCTTGGACCTGTGGAAAGATAAGAGACAGAGCTACAACTTTTGTGCAGATCACTTTGCCCAGTTCTGCCTCGAAGATAGAGAAAATTGTGTCGGAAAATAGTAGACGTACTGTGCCGGGAATGAAAATTTATAAAGATTGACAATTTGAATTTTGGGCCTCTTATTATACTTTTAAGCCCAATTAAATCCTAAGTCAGCTTGAGGAACTTTAGGTTTAGTCTATTAGTATAAATAGGATATGTTTGACAACATTAAAAAAGGAGAGGAAAACAACCTTTGGGAGATTCAAGAAACTAGAAGTTGAGGCTGAAACTTGAAGATCAAGGCAGAGAATATTCTTTTGTTTTCTTCCATAGCTTTTATCTTGATACTTTTAATGGTTGAATTTTATACAATGTTATTTTATTTTGCAATTATGAGTAGCTAAACTTCTTTCTCTAGAATTGCAATTAACTTACATGTAGTTTAAGTTTTTAATCTCTTTCTTACTTATTTTAATGGAATTTGAATTGTTTATTTCAATTTGTTCTTAATGCTTTTAATTGCCTGATCACCAATTAAATTGATCTAGGAACCTAAACAAACTTGGGAAAGGGAGTTTAGAGTAAACTAAAATTGGGATAGCATATGATCAAATTAATTGATTTGCATATAGGATAGGGATATACCTATAGGCCGTATGTAGTCAAATTAGAGCCTGAACTTAATGAGTCTGTTTTAATTTCAAATCACATAGGGATATAGTGTTTTGGTTAAAATAGATATTTTTATAGGTTGAGTCGGGAGATCCTTATAAATAATTTAAGACTCTAGCTTAGCAATTCAACCCATTGAAATAAGTTAAGTAAGAGAGGTAAGATTTAGATGAAGTGTGAGGGATATTGTGATCCTAGGCTTGTTTGATTTGATATTTTCTCAAGTTATTATTTTGATTTTTCTTATTGGTTTTAATTAATTATATAATTTTGATTATTTGGATAAGATTAAATTGTTCTAATTTTAGTACTTAGTAAAATTTTAGATTAATTCCCTGTGGGATCGATACCCTGTTTGCTAATATACTATCTATTCGATACGTATACTTGCGTAGTAGGATTTTAATTGACAATAACAAATACGTCTAGTGATAAAATCAATGACACTACATCAAAGTCATCGTCCAGTGCCAATTGATGGAATATCAAAGTCACCGGGCAAGATTCTCTACTCTACCAAACTCGTATTATACGTGCCATTATTTTTCCCACAAAGTCGACACTTAAGTTGCTGCGATGGGGTCCAAACTGTAGGCATAAGGTTACGCTTATAGCCATAACTGCCAACATTTCATCTCAAGATGACTCATTCAAACCATAATCACCAAACCAGGGGATTTCTAAACATATTTCAAATTTCAGCCATAGCCTAAAATCATGGTCTCCTGATATTCTGAATTACTTAGAATATGTCAATCATCGACAATAACAAGTATAACTTAAATTTTCAATCAGGTCACTCAATCTGAGTGTATCTTTCCATCGAATCATCACTCCATGGCTCATATCCTTATCAAAATCCCCTATGTATTAATTCATTCAAATGACTTGTTCTTCCAATGCTCAAAACTACTCATAGTAACATCCATATCTGTCACGACCCGGAACCTCCATCAGGCCCATGACAACCGTCGCGACGTACCAATTGACCCTCATTACCCGAAATACCAATCAGAATCTCGCAAGGCTTACATATCAGTTTCTTGCCTTTTCTATGAGCAATTTTTTTTAAACATTCCATTTTAAACAATTTTCAGTAGTTTCCTGCTCAAGTAAATCAAAAGACAAAAATATTTTAAAAAGATTTATAGATAAATATCACTATTCAAAATATTGATTAAAATATAGTATTTGTTTATATAAAATAATATTTATAGAAACACGTGTAAGAAATCTTTTGTAACGTGTAAGTAAAATAAATTCACACATACAAAAATTTACAAAGTTATAATGTACAATAATGGTTAAAATGACAAGTGGCCCAAAATACACCCAGTGTTGGTGCTAGAAACCTACTGTCCGTATGGTAGAGATGTCAACTGGAATCCTCGATAAAATAGGGTATCTACAAGCTACCACAAACCTGAAATGTTTGGAAAGGAGGTGGGTGAGATTTTGCAATCCCAATGAGTAAACAGACATTATCATAAATATCTAAAGGCGAGTAACAGGGAGGCAAATTTAAACAACAAATCACAAACTATTTCATAATGTTTTCAATTTATTTCTTAAACCATAAAATATTTGTAATTTACCAAAACAGTTGTTAAGGCTTATGTCTTTTATAAAAGAAAACAAGGCTCAAGCCAAAACTAATCCTCGGGGATACCTTGGCCAAGGCATCTAACCGAGTCCGTCAAGGTTGTTATAACATTTACATGTGAAACACATTTTTATTTTTAAAACAAGCCGTTCCTTGGCGTTGGCCGAGTTACACATTCACGTGGGGGTTCGACGTGAAGTGAGCTCTAATACTACCCCGAGAGTTACCCTCCTCGCCTCTACAACCGGAGTAACTATATAGCCGGGTTTACCGTGCCCCTCTAATAGGCAGTCCACGAAAACCCGTCATTGCAGTGACTAACCCACCAATTTTAATAAAATTTCGACAGTATAACGTGGTTTTTATTTATTTATCCAGCTTGCATAGTAAAAACAGCTTACATAAATTTCCCAATGCACTTACAAAATATAGCCACATATACTTATATCTCATAAGCCATTCATAGGAAAATATATAATTTTCAAGATAGTTAACAGCCTCCAATTACTCAATTTCATAATCAACACAATATATATATTTTTTTGTCACATTTATTTCTAAAACATCAAAAATCCTGTTTTAATCTCATTTTCTTTTCATAAAATACATAAAGAGCATTTAAAAATAAACTCTAGATAATTTACAATAATAATAAGTTTACTCACCATTTGAACAAACTAAAAGCTTTCTAGGTGCCCCAATAACTACTCGTCGGGTACGATTTTCTTGTCTTTACCGGAAGGCTCTCCTCCTAGACACATTGTAAAAATTTATTCAATTCATCACATTAATGCTAAATCACTATATATTTGACTTAAATCGTATACTAATGCATGATATGAAATGCAATAGCCAAAAATGGCTTAAACGCGGTATTAACCTATTTTTGGCACTGTACCCGATAAATTGCTAACGCGCTTCATTTTAGCTCTAAATCGTCCCATTCTCTCTCAAACATTTCTAACCATTAAATATCAGCCAATAACCTTCTAAAATCACCAAAATCAGTTCACTTTCCTCCTTGGAAAATTTAGCCAAAAATGGGACATTAACTCAGTAAATTTTCTATGTTTTTCTATCACATTTAACCATTTTTCATCATTTTCTCTTCATTTCTCTTAGAATAAAAATCAGATCATCATCATTGTACCTCATTGCAGATTCAGCCAAGGGTGGGTATTGTGAAAATTTAATGCTTTCTTGCCCAATTTAATTTCTAAACACATTTAACTAACTAAAACTACCAATTTAACTAAAAATCAAAACCTAAAAATTTCAAAATCTCTCCCCTAGAATTTCGTCCAGCCCTTGATGTCACTTTTAGATCTCTCTCCTCAAGCATGCTAAATGGAAATAAAGGCATAAGAAAGGTAGAAATCAAGCTAAAGTCGAAAAATCTTACCGTTAGACGCGTAAACGGGTGAAAAACGCGAATTCCCCTTTGAATTTTCTTGTTTCTCTTTGGTTTTTCTTTTTTTCTTCCTCTCCTCTTTATTTGCTCTCTTGTTCTCCCTTATGGCTGGCCAGCACTTAAAATGGGGTTTAAATGGGCTGACTTTTCATTAAAATAATATTATATCATTAAAAAAATACCACGTGTCACTTTCCCATTGGCCTATTTTTAAAATTTCATCCATTTGTTTCCAAATTTTCACCATACACTTGTCCCACATATCCATAGCTTAGATAAAATTCTCAGACTTATCCAAAGTCTCGGTGGAGTAATTTTTAAAATTTACACTTTTACTCCCGTAAAAGTGAAAAATTACATTTTTGCCCAAAAAACTGAAAAATTGCCCATAGACATATTTTCATCCCTTATACTCATACCATTCTCCAATTTGTCAAATTTGATCTAAATTCTCTCAAAATCTCAAATTTTGTCCGCGGATGGTAAAATTACGATTTTGCCCTTACACTCTAGAAATCACCAGAATTAAACTTTTTCACTTCCTAGCATTAAATTATACTCCAAATAGTTGATCTTGGTCAAAAATTTCACTCCATGATCAAATTACTATCTTAGGTGGCAAAATGACGATTTTACCCCTAAACATCTAAATTTCTAATTTTACCCCAAATGAACCCTTGAACTCCAAACAATCATTTTTTAGTCATTCTTGGACTATAAAATATTAAATTTCATCCTACAATTCCTATTTGAACTAGTTAGAGGTTAAATCAACTCAAGTGTATCGTTAGGTATGATACCGGGTTTCGTCTTTTCTTAGGTGCTTTCCTAGCATAATAACATGCTACTCAGTGCATGTATGTCATGACATGTATTTATAGGGTCGGGTTTTACAATATCCCTTACAATTCAAGGACTCAAATCAATGCTCAATAGCAATCTGACTCGCTTATCTGAATAGTCAATATCATCAAGTCTACTAAGGTGTCCTGTCATTCATCTAGACTATACAGGATTTATTTATGTGTATGTGCCCTTAGGCTTTTCATATTACACCACACATACGCGATAGGGCATTCTCCATCTTATATCTAGGCTCCAAACATAACCACCATTTAACAAATCCCTTTATGGATTATCTCTTTCCAAACAATACTCACGAATCCAAAAATGATACAACTCTAGAGGGGTGCTTACATATTTGGTAAGCTTCAAATAGTTCATGATCATGTATACCATAATTTACAAAACTTGCCTTCCTTTGCAAGTATATACTTCACATTTTTATAATATGCCAAACTCACTTTCAAGCATATTTTACTACTAAGTGATGTTGCACCACCATCGTAATATTCAAGGCAACCCTTGTTAGGCAATGGTCTCCAAATATCTATCATCCACAAAACGTTAAATGGTACTATTTTGTACTAAGGTTCTAGGCTAACGATTCTAGGCCATACCAAATAGATTTTCAAACTAGTCTTCAAAACAATATGTATATATTTACACCAAGTTCAATTAGAAACTCTCATATGGAACTATACCAAAATCAAAATTTTCAAATCATTTGCCTTTAAGCTATCAGATTCACAATTAACCTTGTCAATTCATAGGCTACCTACCAAGCATGGCGAAACTTAAGCTCATCCTTGGAGCTAATTTATTTATTAGTCTCGTCAAGTTATGACCATATGTCATGTATGACAAAAGCTGGGGCTTGCCTTTTGGCTAATTCGCATACTTATAGCTTTAAATCACATCATGTCAAATCAAATCTTAGGAATACACAACCACTGGGCCAGAGCCAAAATCAACTTCAAGTGGGCTGTTGTACCCATATTTAACACATATGCGCATATCAAATTCCCAAGGATTCCATATCAATTACACGTATATGCACACAATCCCATATACCATCAAAGTGCGAAAGCATCCTTTAGTACTTACTCAAATAGAGCAGCGAGGTTGACTATCCGAAATCCCAAATACAGAACGACCAAGTATTAACACAGTGCACTTGCCTTAGTGCCTATCCAACTATTCAAATTATTGCCAAAAGTTTTGAACCAATGTGTTAACGTGTCATCCAATTCTAGTGGACCTAATAATCCTATCTCAACCATCATGACCAAATGTCATAGGAGCATATTCCTGTTAATATCTCCTTAGGAGCACTTTAGCCCAAAGTTCTCTTAATGGTGGCTTGTCCCTCAAGGTGGCATCCTCACGTCAACCAGAGCAACGCTAGTCAAATTTAAACCCAGAATTCAAGGGTAAGTTGGCTTACTAAGACTTGGGATTTCGCGCAGCCTCTTGCTCATAATGAGTTATGCAATCACAAACCATGAACAAGACTTTACACTAATCTCGACACTTCATTGATAGACTTAAGACAACCTAGGACACTTTAAACCTAGGTGCTTTGGTACCAACTTTGTCACAATCCAAACTCGAAAGTTTGTGATCGGCACATGAGTTTGGCAAGTTAAACCCATGAGACTTGAGCAAGCCTCAAAATTTCCAAACATATCCACATTGCCAAGGGCATCTAATCTCATACATTCATATAATACTTAAATTCAAATACATAAATATTTTCTTGGCACATAGTTCATACACAATATCTAATGCATTTCTCTCAAGGCTATACATTGGCCATCATAGTGGGTTTGTATCATACAACCTTTATTTTCACGACCCAATTTTCAAGCCATGACCGGTGCATGGGCCCAATGGACGTAGCCCACTAAGCCCAAGCAAGCCTATTTATATAATCGTACTCATTATTCTGTCAACTATTCTTACATTTACATCTCATAATCTCAACCCTTTAAGTACTTTAATAGTAAATTATAACAATCAAAACTGGATTTATATTATCCCAAAATAACATTAACTATTGCCACTCATGGTAGCTTTACCAATCAAAATGTACATATATGGTCTAAGGTATACATCTTAGTACTTTACATCACAAGTACGTATTTACAACAAAAATGACTTTGGGCTTCCAGCGGAGTGACCAAGGTGAAAGTGCGGCTACGAAATGCCAAGATACCTACCAAGGACACGAATCTACGAGATCACCTCGATCTAGTTACCGACTGCCTTTTGATCTAAAAACATGAATTTGGAAAAGGTGATTATAAACTCAGTGAGTGAACATAAGAAGGGAACAAGCAACCAATAGGAAGAATTTGGAAATCATGAGCACTTGTTTCAAAAACAATGCAATTGATTTAATTTATTACTAAAAATCCCTCCTTTCAAACTTTGATTAATAACCTCATAGTGTTGTAAAAACCCATGATCAAACCATGAAGTTAAATGGGTGAAAAATATGTCAAAATCAAGCAAGGTAGCAAGCATGGTAGCAAGTTTCTCGTTGCAGCAAGAAATAGTGTCAGTTTGCATATATTTCAGTTTTTCTAGCATATCTCCCACTACAAAAGTCCAATTGACCTGATTTTTTGACCATTAGAAAGATAAGAAGTAGGGATACAACTTTTATGTTTATTACTTTTCCCAGTTCGAACGAAAAAGTGGTCAAAATCTTCATCTAAGTGAAGTACTGCACCAGAACCCAAGAGTTTCTCGCTGCAGCGACATTTATTCTCGCTGCAACGAGAATCAGGCTAGTGTGACCCCCAAAACCCGAGAGTTTCTTGCTGCAGCGAAAATGAATCTCGCTGCAGCGAGAAACAGAGCATTTTAAGTGAAATGGGTCTTGTTACATCAAAAGCCATTTTCTTGTTGAAATGAAAAGCGATTTGGGAGCAATTAACAATACCAACACACAACATAATCATAATTATTTTCCTAAACTTTAAATAACATATATATATTTGTATATACATACATCATCATGCATACCATCCCACCACACTTAAATCAATGCAATATCATCATCATGTGTGCACTCCCTACTCGCACACTCTATCATCATCATGTGTGCTGAAATACCCCATACTTTGATATGGTGATAAATAAAGTTGATCGAATGCAAATTGAGGTCAATTAAAATGTTTAAAAGTAATAAGAGATGAAAGGAGTAGTTTAGGATAAAATATTTCGCAAGTGAAAAAAATACAATAAAATAATAATAATTTTATCGAAGGAGAATTTGTGAGATCAAAAGCGATTTGGAAGTCAAGTGAGGCATAATAAGGTATTTTGGGTACCAAGGAGACAAGATAAAATTTTTAGAATAAAATAATATTTTATAAATAAAATAATACTAAAATATTAATATTTAGTCGGATGTCAAAGTCAATCAAGAAGAAGGATCATATGGTTGATCCAAGTGGGGTAGAAGATGACAAGCCCGACTCTATAAAAATATTTATCATGACATACATGTCATGGATAGTATGTTTGCATGCTAGGAGAGTCTAGAAAAATTTACAGAAGTCGGTATTGTACCTAGAGGTACAATAAAGTTGAGTTAAGTTTCGAACTAGATCAAATAGAGAATTTATGATGAAATTAAGAATTTTAAAGTCCCAGAATGGTTTAATATGGTGATTCGGAGTTCGAGGATCAATTTGGAGTCAAACCGGAATTTTCGCTATCTAGGGGCAAAATGGTCATTTGCCACCTGGGGACAAAATGAGAATTTTAGAAAAGATTTTTTTTGGCCCCATTTGACTTATTGGAGTATAATTTGACTTATTGAAGTAAGATTTGAGGTTTAGAAGTGAAAAATTTTAATTTCGGTATAATTTGGAGTAAAAGGATAAAATGGTAATTTTGCCATCAGAAATCGAAAATTTAAATTTTGAAAGGATTTTGATCAAATTTAATTATTTGGAGTGTGAAATGAGTATGAGGAGTGAAAATTATGCATTATGGCAAATTTTCAATTTTTGGGGTAAAAATGTAATTTTTAAAAAGTTCAGGGGCAAAAGTGTAATTTTGAAAAATTTGCTCCACCAAAACTTTGAAAAAATCTGGAAATTTCACTTAAGACTTGGATAAGTCAAAGGGAATGCATGGTGAAAAAAAAAAAAGTAGGACAAGGGGATGGCTAGAAAAAAAAATGCATTAATAAAATATTCAAAATATGAATAAAATAATATTATTCATTAAACAATAAAAAGGCATAAAAAAATCAGCCCATAACCCATTCTTCTTCTTCAACATTCGGCCAAGCAAGAAACAAGAGAAAGAAAGGAGAAAATAAAACCCTAGCCAAGAAATATAAAGGGAAAATAGGTGGAAATTCAAAAATCAAGTGAAAAAAAGATAACATTTCTTAAATTTGTCTTGTGCTTTACCTTTCCCATGCATTTCCCATCATTTTTCATGGTTGAATCATGTGATTTGAGGATGATTTCAATTCTGGTCATATGGGTTTAGAGAGAGAAAGTTGTTAGATAAATTTGATTTTAAGCTATGTTAGTGTTTAGTGTTTGTTTAGCATGTTTATGAGTAAAACAACAAGAAAAATATTTATATTCTCCATGAATTTCTCTAAGCCGAATCTAGCCAATGGTATGTGAGGATGAGGTTGACTTTATTTTAAGAGAATTGGGTGGAAAAATGATGAATTATGAGGTTGGAAATTAAATGGGAATTTTCGGTGCAATAAATTGAAATTTTTACCCACTAGGGGTAAAAGCATAATTTATAGTCCGGACTGATAAATTGGACCAAATTCACAGTCATTGAGGTATTGTGGATATAATTGGATAATTGAAATTGAAATGGATGGAATTGGAGTCGAATTGGAGATTTTAGGAATTTACACCGTGTATAGGCGAGTTAGGTCGGACACCGCAATTAAGCGATTGTCTAGACATTTCAAATCCTATCTAGTGCATACGCATGGTTAAGAGCCTGAAATAATTTATGATAAATTGACACAATTTATTGAATTTTGTGTCATGGATTATGGATAGGTGGTGAGTCAATTGTTTCGGGTAAGAGACTGCACCCGAGGGCAGAAGATAGGAGTATTTCTACTCCTAATACTGTGAGTAAACTTATTATCGTCTTAATTATCTAGAGTAGTTTTATACAACTGTGTGATTTTATGGAAAATTGGTTTAAATGGTAAATTGCTATGTTTTAGGAGAAATTGTGATTTTATAAAATGATTTTATAAATTTTTTGAAAAATTGAATACTGATTTTGAAAATAGAGTAATTGGAGACTGCCTACTTGTGTTGTAAATTTATGGTTTTAAATTGAATGACTTATGACAATATATGAGCATGAATGGCTAAACTGATTTTGGTGTCAGAATTATTTGTATTGTGTATTCAACATTGAGAGGCTAGATTGCGATAAATTGTCATGCCATGCTAGAATGAATTTTATTGAATTGGTGGAGTATATATTAATTATTTACTGCAGAGGGGGTTCCGTGGACCAGCCTATTAGAGGGGCACGATAAACTCCATTATATTATTACCTCGAACGGAGAGGCGCGTAGGGTATCTCCTCGGGTAAAGCTTATGGTTCACTTCACGCCAAACCACCACGTGAAGGGGAACTCAGCCAACGCCAAGGAACGACTGTATTTTTCTCAAACTAAAAATATATTTTAAGTGCATACAAAATTTTAACAGCCTTGGCGGACTCAGTTGGATGCCTTGTGCAAGGTATCACCGAGTATGAGTTTTGGCACGAGCCAAAGTTTTAAGAAATTCATAAGCCAAGTTGATTACTCGATTTATATGGATTGATTTTATTTGGTTGAAATAAACTGAAAGGTAATGAAATTACAGTATGATGACTTATTTTAATTGTCTCTATTTACTCGGCTTTAGATACTTTAGATGGTATCTGTTTACTCACTGGGATTATAAAATCTCACCCCTTCTTCCTATACATTTTTCAGGCTCAGGATAGTTTGTAGATAATCGAGTAGGACGAGAACTAAGCTCGGAACTGCATTATAGAAAGTAAGAGTTTACAATCTTACATCCTCTTGGTCAATTGGGGCCCACGTGTCATTGCAGATCAATACTTATATTTTGGTTATCTGTATTTCCATTCATACAATTTTTACTTTACTTTCATGTGCGAAAAATTATTTACGAATATTGCTATAAAAATTTATTTTATGAGAAAATAGAATATTTTATTGATTATTTTTGAATAGTACTAGATGTTAACAATTTGCTTTCAAATGAACGTTTTAGATACTTATTTTGTTTTTAAATCATTAAATATATATTTTCTGCTTACCTACTACAATTTTAACAAGTTTTGAGATTTTTGACAAAAAATTACGAAAATGTCCCTATGAGCCAGAAAATAATATTTTATTGTTCTTATTTGAAAATGACTTATGATTTTTTTAAATGTGAGATTTAATAATTGTTGCTCACCGGGGAGATGCGAAAGTTGATGCTAAGCCTTGCGGGGTTTCGATCGGCATTCGGGGTGAAGAATGTCTATCGAGGCCTCGCGGCTGTTGTCACGGGCTCGATGGGGAGTTTCAGATCGTGACATGTGCACTCCCTACTCGCACACTTCAACATCATCACACAACATTATTCATCAATACAAAACATATATTCATATATATACCTACTGTCACGACCCGGTACTCCCCTTAAGCCTGTGACAACCGTCGCGGTGTCCCGATAGACACTCATTATCCGAAATGCCAACCGGAAACCCGCAAGGCTTTAATATCAGTTTCTCATTTCTTCTGTGAGCAACCATTGCCAAATGTCATGTTCTAAAAGATTTTAAGCGGTTTTCAACTTAAAACAAAAAAAAAAATAATTTTCGTGTCATAGGGGCATTTTATTCATTTTTCCCAAAAATTTTGAAACTAGTTAAAATATAGTATACGAGTACAAAACACATAATTCATAATCAAAAATAAGTTTAAAAGTCTAAAACCTTCATTTAAAACGAAATTATGATTATTTGGATATAATAAGAAAATAAAAAAATATTAAGTAAAATATTTTATTTTCTTATGAAACAATACTTTTAGAGTTATTCGTAAATAATTTTTGTAGCGTAAAAGCAAAATAAATTCATATATACTGTAATACAGCAAGCCAAAGTATTTAATTTAATTTATAATAACTAGTGGGCCCCCGAATAACCAAAAGTAAAGAGGACTGTGAACTTACAGTTTGGAGGATGCAAATCCAATAGTAGTCATCGATGAAATCAGCTATCTACAACCTAATCTGAGCCTGAAATGGGTAGAAAAGAAGGTGGTGAGATTATATAATCTCAGTGAGTAAACAAACATCATTCAAAATATCTAAAGTCGAGTAAAAAGAGACGATTAAAATATTTCATCTCAATATGTATTTCATAACATAAATATTCATTTCGTTTAAATAATCAACATGGCTTATGAGTATCTTAAAAGCTTGGCTCTTGCCAAAATCATTCTCGAGGATACCTTAGCCAAGGCATCTAACCGAGTCCGCCAAGGCTGTTAAAAAGTTTAGTATACACACAAACATATTTTTAGTTTGAAAATCACAGCCATTCCTTGGCGTTAGCGGAGTTCATCATCACGAGGTGGTTCGACATGACGTGAACTCTATCCATACCTCAGGAGATACCCTACGCGCTCCGATCGAGGTACATATATATATATATATCCAGATTTCGTGCCCCTCTAATAGGTTGGTCTACAGAACCCGCCCACTGCAGCAAACTAAACCCACCATACAAAAAAATTTGACGGCATGACATGACTAATATAATACTACCCAGCCTACAAGTGTAAAATAGAACAATTGATACAGTTCACAAAAACACAACCCAGCCAGTCATGCCAACACATTAACATAAGCCATCAATTCAAATCATAAATTTACAACATATCAATGGTCTCCAATTACTCTATTTTCAAAATCATCATTCAATTTCAAGACAATTTATAAAATCTCTTCATCTAAACACATTTTGTTTATAAACATTACCATTAAAACTCATTTTCATAAAATTTTCACCAAAACCGAATAAAAACATACTTTAGATAATTAAAATGATGGTAAGGTTACTCACTATTTCGAGAGACGAATTTCTAACTACACTTAAAAAATCACCGAAATTAAATATTTTCACTTCTAAATCTCAAATCATACTCCAATAAGTCAAATAGACCAAAAAAATCTTTTCTAAAAATTCTCATTTTATCCCCAAGTGGCAAATGACTATTTTACCCTTAGATAGTGAAAATTTTGATTTGACTCCAAATTGATCCTCGAACTCCAAATTACCATTTTGAGTCATTCCTGAGCTGTGAAACTCTTAATTTCACCTTAAAATTTCTATTTGAACTAGTTCGAGGCTTAATCGACTTAATGATACCATTAGGGGCAATATCATCTTTTAACGATTTTCTCAAACTTCCTAAATATGTAACCATTCTATTGAGCATGTAAATGACGTCGTAATTATTTGTAAAACAGGGTTTGACAATATGCATGTAACAAATACTATTACATGCAAAGATATGCATGCAAATATGTACTTGTAGTGGGGAACATGTAGGACCCCCACCATGTGACAAATAAAAAGGAATGAGACAAATGAATAAAATGACACATGCATGTGGATTTTTAAGTTAAAGGAATGCATGGAGGATTTATGCATGATGGACACTTGGTGGCAATGTTGGACTAAAAGAAAAGAAAATGTATATGCATGTAATGTTATTGGCTAAATGGGAGGCCAAATGAGAAATAATGTGGGAGAATGCATGAAAGACTATTGGACAAAAGTAAGGTGGATGAAATGGAAATGCATTAAGAATTCATGAAGATAGATTAAAGAATGGAAGGATACTGAAGGGTGGATATTTGACCAATGTGGAAGAAAGGAAATTGCTGCATGAAAACCCATTGGTTGGTAAAATGGCCAAATGAAAATAAAAAGTGGATGTGTGCATGTATTGTGATTGGTTAAATGAAGGGCCATATAAATATCAAAATTCAAGGGTAAAAGAAAAAGGTGAATAGGCCTTAGTGAGACTTGAGAGCCGGCCATTTAAAGCAAAAAAGAAAGAAGAGAAAGCTTTGAGAAGTTCCACCTAAGAGGAAGAAAAAGAGTAAGAAAAAGAGAAAAAAGTGGGAAAGGCTTAGGTTGTGAAGATTCAAGAGAAACCGTGAGGTTTCCTTCCTTAATCTTGTAGAATCTTGGCATTTTACCACCCAAAGAGTCTTCAATACCCAAGAGAGAAGCTATGGAGGTGTAAAGTGTTAGCTTTAAAATTATTATAGTTTTGATTATGACAAAATGATCAAATTTGCTTGAACATAATTTGAGTAATCTTTGACAAATTCCTGAAATGATTTAACTCCCATACATTTGTTCTTACATAGACACAAGCTTGACTCTTGAAGTTATTGAACTATATCTATAAGCTTGTATGACTTAGGTGTATGAGTGCTTATGATTCTCATTCAATAAAGTTTGATTTAAAGATTAAAGGAAAATCTTGATGCACTCATTAAGGGGGAGTTTTTAATTGTTAGGAATTTTGAGAATATGGTGCCTTGGAAAGCAAGTATATTCTCATGTTTAAATTCATTGAATTTATTTGTAATGAAAGTACATTTTGATAATAAGACGAAGAGTTTGTTTTAGTAAGCATTCATTATCTAGTAATTAAGGTACCAAGATTCTATTGAGATATTAAAATACATTTGTATGAAGAGTTATACATAAGAGACATGTATTTTAATTGAATCTAAAAATTGTTCACAGCCATATAATAAAGCTGGTCACTTTATTATGTTAAGGCTGTAGTGTCCAGATTACTTCCCATGAAATGAATGTGATTCATTTCAAGGGAATGATGAGTCTCAAATCATCGAAATGGTTGACTTCGAGTAATGACACTATAACATGAACTAGAATCATGTGAGAATCAAATTTAAGTTTTACCGTTACCTAAATTTTGATCTCGCACTTATGCATTTGCTTATAGTAGAACCAAAATCCTGATGGATAGTGGACTTGTGTTTAATCTCCTTATAAATTTTGATTTATCATGAGCATGATCATCATAAAGCGTTGATCTAGACTCCGTATTTTGGGATTATAATTGTTATACCGTGTACTTGATGTGGTGACTAATAAAGCTTATTGGATACCAATTGAGGTTAATTATAATGTTTAAAAGTGATGAAAGATGAAAAGAACAATTGGGATAAAATATTTCGCATGTGAGGAAATAATAATAAAATAATAATATTTTATCAGAGAAGAATTTACGAGATAAAAAGTGATTCAGAAGTGAATTGAGGCATAATAAGGTATTTTGGGTACCAAGGAGACAAGAAGAAATTTTTGAAATAAAATAATATTAAAATATTAATATTTTATTCAATGTCAGAATTTTCTATGAAGGAGGAGTATATGGTCAATCTAAGTGGGGGAGAAGAAGAATGAGAAAATTTTGGAGAAAAAATGACGTTAATGGGGCCGCGTGTCTTTATTAAGTAAAGATAACGCGGGTAAATAAATATTTGAAATATTACAGGGACACCGCATTGGAGTACAAACTTCATACTTTGTATGTACATGTGTAGAAGAAGATAATAGAAGGAAGTTGGAGTTAAATGAGTGTTGGGAGGACTAAATTAAAATGGAAAGAAACAAAAAGGGCAAAATGATAATTTTAAGTAAAATTTGGTCAAAGCTTCCAAAAGAAGCTTTGACTTTGATTCTTTTCAGCCCAAAACCGTTCTTATCTCCTCCAGCAAGATTTTTCCCTCTTCTCCTTCATGCTCCACGCCATTCTTGAAGCTTCCATGCCATTTTCTCTTTATCCACCATGAAATCAAGTTTTCTTCACTTTCCTTTCCATGTTTTATTTTCCTTTCTTCTCCAAACTTCTTGAGCACTAAATTTACAGCCTTTAACCCCAATTTTCAGCACATCTAAACCCTAAGAGGAGAAGAAAGAAAAAGAGAGAAAGGAAGAAAAAGCTTGGTTTTGGTGATTCAAGCAAGGAATGATAAGAATTCTTGTTTTTGGCTTGAGTAGTCTTTGAAAATGAGTTAGTGACTTAGAGAAATGTCTTGTGATAGCAAAGATTGGCTTGATTGGAGAAAAATTGGTAACATGTAAGCCAATAAACCCATGGGTACATGAAGGACTCAAAGTGGAAAAGGAAAAGGGTAAGCTTAACACTATGTTTTAAAGCCTACGGTTAGTTGAATATTGTGAGGAATTACGATTGTTGAAAGGATCTATTTGCCTCAGCTAGTTGAAAATTATTAAGATTTCATGGCACGTTGTTTGAAAGAAATGAAAAAGGAATATTGTGGATGGAGGATTGAGAAACAAAGTATTGAAAGTTAGATAGATAACGATGCGTGTAAACTAGGAAATAATCGAGTGAAAGTGAGAATGATTGTTGCTGCCATATATGTGGATTATGTGTGGAAATATAAGATGGATTTGAGTGGAAATTATTTAGAAAGGTTGAAGTAGACACGTGACATCATAATTAAGTTGCTGGTGATATAATTTAAGGAATTACGTAAGCAATGGATATAAGTAATTTTAGTAAAAAATGTATTAAGATGTGAGTTAATTGAAGATGGTTTCATGATAGGATGAAAAATATAAATTTGAGTAAGGATTAATTGATTAAATTGCTGCCCGTATACGTATATAATTAAATATATTAAGTTCGTATTATTGTTAGGAAATGCAAAGATAAGGTTAGAGTACTGTGGTGGCGTGACGGAGTAAACATCGAGCGATCGGCCAGTGAAAATAATTAGAGACAACTCCATTCAAATAGCGATGTAATATCCTGCTATTGAAAAGAGAGTGAACTTGCATTAAAATGTTTTGGGATATACACATTTATGTTTGATTGAATCCCTCAAAACGTTTTATTGGTTTTTCTTAAAACTCGCACGGGAACAAGCCTTTATGAAATGTTTTCATGCTATAAAATGGATGGTGTGATGAATCCATGTGTTTCTATATAATATCAATGTATATATATATATTATGTCATAAATGATACATTGTGTGACAAAATGCAATCGTGCATGTGCGGGGTGAGTGTGCACCTGCCACTGATGACGGTGGTGAGGGAGATGGATGATGATATTACTTGTGCACGATGTGGGGAGATGCACACGATGACTCTGGCTATGTGCACGATGTGGGGGGATGCACATGAGCTGGGTGAGATGGTGGTGTATGTGCTTATATATATATTTACTATATAGAGATGTTTGGATTTAATATGTGATTGCATTGTCTGTTGAAAATTTGAGTATTGTCAATGTGTTCAATTTAATGTGCAATGTGGCATGAGTGGATTTTCTCGGTGGTAGTGAAAGCCCCTTGGGTTTTATCTGGCCAAAATTTCGTTGCAGTGAGAATGCCTTTTCGTTGCGGTGAGAGTCAATCTATTATGCTTGACTTGCTTGAATTCTACTAAAGTTTTCACATCTCAACTTCTTTGTTATTCATGAGTCTTTCGTCATCAAGTGACTAAACGACTAAGGGTTTGAATGAGGGGTTTTTAAATAGAAAAAAACTAAATTGCAGTGTTTAAACTTAAGTGCATCAGGATTTCTAAACCTTCCTTAACGTTGCTTGTTCCTTTCTTATGTTCACTCACTAAGTTTATACTCACATTTTCAACTTCATGTTTTCAGATTCAGAGGTGGTTGGGACATAGATTAAGGTGCCCATGTACACCCATCTTTCAGTAGGTATCCTGGTATTCAGTAGTCATATTCCCCATCCAGAGTCACTCTGCTGACGGTCCAAGTCTTTATGTATGCTCAATGTGAATCGATAAAATACATTGGATAGACTATTTATGTATATTTCGAACTATGTTGCCAATGTGAACATCCACTTGGGTTTTATGAATTGCGTTTGAAGAAATTGACATTTGAACACTAGTAAGTATAGATCTTAAAGAAATATGATAGATTGATGGACTAATATACAAGAACATATAGAGAGGCTTGCTTGGGCCTAGTGGGCTGTGCCTATTGGGTCCTTACGTCGGTCATGGCCCGAAAATTGGGTTGTGACAATAATTTTGATGAACATAGGGGAACATATATCCAGAAAATGGAGTTCATAGCATTAACATCACTTCTAGTTATTTCAAGAAGATTGGTGATTAATCTAGGCCCAGTGGATTGATGAATTAGCTACTCATCACATCTAGATACTCAAAAGATTAGATCTAGAGTATTGAATCACTAATTGGATGAAATTTGAGACTAGGGGACAAAATTGACATAAATGGTAAAGTGGTAATTTCACCTTTTGTCATTGGATGGTTATGAGGGTTCACAATATAAGGCTTGCAATTGGACAACTAATAATTAATATCAAATACTGATTTTTTTCTTGTAATAATAGTTAATCCAAGAGTGCAACCATGAATCTATGGTGGAGTTTTTTCATGGTTAATAAGCTTGAATTATTTTTAATGAGATTAAAAATAATTCTAAGTTTATTAGAGCTTGGAATATCTATGTCCAAATAGATTCCCCACTTAGCTTCGTAGAATTCAACTTGTTTAAGTTGGAATGCATGTTTTAATTTGTTTCATTAAATTATGTACAAAATTGGCAACTTTGACATGTTTATCTTAATTTAGACAAGAAAACATGTTTGGTCTTAATTTAGATAAGAAAATATGTTTTTCTTAATTTGAGACAAGAAAATTATTTTGTCTTAATTTAGTCAAAAAAACATATTTGTCTCAATTTAGACAAGATAAAATATTTTTTGTCTTAATTACAGACAAGAGTTGTCTTAAATTAAGATAATTTTAGGAAGATTTTTGCAAAATGAATCTAGACATCCATGTTGATAAAAAGAGACTCCATGTTTGACTATTACTCTTTTATTTATTATTAATTCTTTTTAAATAAAGATAGATAATAATAAAATAAGAGTTATTATTCAATAAGGAGTTTTATTTTTTCAAGAACTCTAAATGATAATTAAAGAATTAAATTATTTATTCTTTAATTTTTATTTTGATAATTATGGAGCATGTTTGATGCGTCCATAACTCTGAATGGATGGTGAAGATTGATTCAAAGGTGTTTCATTTTGATTAAACTTTTGAAACAAGAGTTTTAATAAAAAGAGAAGAGATTGGAAGAAAATAAGAGAATGTACTTTTTCTTAAAAAAAGTTTCAGCCATTTTTTCTCTTCTCCTCTTCCAAGCTTTTCCAAAGAAAAGAGAATAAACTTAGTTGCCATCTTGTAGTCGTGCATTCCACACCTTGTCCACTCAAGGTTTAAGTTGAAAGTATTCTTGAAGAATAAGTGGTAAACTTATTTGGTTGATAAATCATTCATTGGTGTGGTGTTGTTAGAAAATAAGAATTTCAAAATAAAGGTATGGTTTTCTTACTTAATAGATTCTTATTTTAATTTTTTTTAGATGTGATTATATTACTTGCAATAATAATAATGTGTGTTTTCGTTTGTGTAATTGGATTGCTTGTTTCCATTGTTAAAGAAATGTTTGAAATCCATGCTTTACACAATCACATTAATCTACTAAGATCCTACTCCAACAATTGGTATCAGAGCAGGGTTTATTGCAAGTTGGTTTCCTATATTTATTTTGCATGGTTGGCACCTTTGCATATGTTTAACTGTTTTGATGTGATCAATGTATTGTTGTATGTTACGATGCATGATTTAAGATTTTTGCCACATTAATTGTCCTAAAAAATTTTACATGTAACATTTTTCTTTTGGTTATGTAACAAGAAGGGTGGTCTATCATCGTCATGTTTTCTTCTTGATTTCTTTTATTTTTCCTTAGATTTATGTAACTAGGAAAATCCATGTAATTTTTATATTTCTTAATGTATCTGGTGCATCCATGGAGAAAGAAGTTCAAAACCAAAAGGAAAAAGGTAATTAGGTAACATTTGGTTCTTTAATTTTTTTATGACTATTTTTTTGGAAAAATGAGTTTTTCTTGTATTTAGTTTTTTTAAAGGAAAAGAGTTTTTCTTATATTAAAATTTTGTTATTATAAATATATATATATTTATTAATTTTTTTATTAAAAAAAAAGAAAAGGGAAAAAAGGCGTGAGGTGTGCTGCCGGGCAGCACACAACCCTTGTTATGTGCCGTTCGACAGCACACAGCACACAACACATTGCTGTGTGCCATTTGACAGCACACAGCAGCAGTGTGCCGTTTGACAGCACATAGCAGTAGTGTGCTGCTGTCAGATATCAGCACATGTTGCTGGGCAGCAGCACAATCTATTGCCAAGTGTAGCAGAAAGTGCTGCTGCAAGGCAACAGCCCACCTTTGAGCTCTTGGGCAACAGGCCGTTAGGGTGGGCCCTTTTCAATTTTTTTAATAATAAAATTATTTTAAAAAAAATAATATATATATATGTTTTAAATATATATTCTTAAAATTTTTCCTAAATTCTTTTTTTTTTGAAAAATTAATTTTAGCCTTGAATTAAAAAAATCTATTTTTTATTTTGGTATTAATTAATGAGATTAATTAATTAGATAAAATAAAATTATTTTCTTAAATTGGGTTAAAATTAAAATTAAAATTGAGGATTGTTTTTAGTCATAAAATTCGAAAGAGTGCCAAATGGATGTGATCCTAACAAGTAGCGGAAGCAAGCAAGATTGAAGAGAATTACAAGTTGTAATTTTATTTTATTTTTCCTAGGATGGACATTAATGTGGCTTATTATATATATATAAATATTTATATGTATGAGTGATATTAGATATTATTTGTATGCTTGAAAACATGTCATCTAGAATTAAGGTGCCAACATCTCTTAAGGAATGCCATGCATACATTATGTATTTTAGTTTAAAAGGAATTTTATACTATGAGACACATAATGAATATAGGAAAATAAAATAAATCACATTTAGACAAGATGGTAATATAAACTTAGTTATATACTAAAAGTGTTTAGTTGGAAACATAACCAAGCCTATAATTTGACTTAGGATATTCTAAATATGCATTTAGAAAATCCGGTAAAAAGTCAATCAAAACCCTAAGTATAAAAATATTGAGTGGGAGAGGATGCTAGTAATCCTAGAGTCCACGGTCTCCATTGTTGGCCCATTGGCATGTGAAACATGTCACTCCCTACAAGCGAACATGAATCTAGATCATGACGGATTGGGTCTCCGAAAGGATAAATCCTTTTAGTTGGATTATGAAGTGAGACGTCCCATAAAGGCTCACTAAGTAAGGAGCTTAAAAGAATGAAACAATGGTTATTGCACTCAACATGAATTTACTATTAACCTGCCTACAGTAGCTTTGTTAGTAAACTTCGTGGACCAAATAAAAGCGCTCCTTAACCATGTTAAGTATGAAGATATTGGGCAACATAGTTAAGTGGGAGGGTCCTAGTTTACCTAGTAGTAAATTCTCACGGCCCATAGTTGGTTAATTTATTATAAAAAGGTAGATGATCGTTGAACTAATAATATAATTTATAGGGTTTTATATATTGTCATCATGCATACATGCATCATGAAATGTTCAAAGTCTATGAATAACTAGTATGCTTACGTAATTTCAAATGTACTTTCAGAAACATATCTGCATCACAAATATGAATCCACTTTTAATTTTGCTGAACAAATGCACTCTGAATGGTGATAACTACTCTGAATGGAAAAGAAACCTTAATATTGTCCTTAATTATGACAAGATCACATGGGTTCTTTCTGACCATGAGCTTGAAGCACTGACTTTCCAATCAACTCCACAAGATATTGAATATCATAAGAAGTGGCATGATGTAAACAAGCTGGCTAAATGCTATATGCTGGCCTCTATGAATAGTATATTGCAAAAGCAGCACGAAGGCATGGGTAATGCTGCTGACATAATGTTGCACCTACATGAGATGTTTGGTACGATAACTAGATCTACTAAGGTGAAAGCAATCAATGCTTTTAAGGACCTTAAGCAGAAACTTGGGGAGCCAGTTAAAGATTACATGCTGAAAGTGATCTCTTGTCTCAATAAGGCAGAACTAAATGGTGCTGAGATAGATGCGAAAATACAAATCTCAATGATAGTTCATAGCTTGAATTCGTCATTTTCACAATTCAAATTGGATTATGAACTGAACACTAGGGATTACACCCTAAGTGGGCTAATGAATGATCTTCAAAATGTGGAGGAGGTTCTTGATTTGAAAAAGAAACTTGAAGCACATGCAATTTCCACTTCTAAGCCCAAAACTTAGGGTAAAAAGAAGATAGTTGGAAATAAAAAAATTTCTAAGGGCTTAGTGGGAGCAAAGAAAAAGCCCATGAAGAAAAAGATTGCTTCAAAAGACAACACCAAAGGGAAATGTTTCCATTGTGGTGTGAAAGAACATTGGAAGCGAAATTACAAAGTCTACCTTGAAGAAATCCAGAAGAATAAACAAGGTATGGGTTTTTTAAATATGTTAGAAGCCTGTTTAGTGGTTGATTCTGCAGATACTTGGATAGTAGATTCTGGAGCCACTAACCATGTTCGCAATTCTTTACAGGGGTTTCAACAAAGGAGAAAACTGAGTAAAGGGTAGTTTCGGATGAGGATGGGAAATGGCACCTTCATTTCAGCATTAGCAGTGGGAGCCATTATTGTTCAATTTCCTTATGGTCGTAGCTTAGTTTTGGAAAATGTTTATTACATTCCAGAGACTTATAGAAATTTGATTTCTGTCTTTTGTCTAATAAAGTCTGAATATTCAGTTTATTTTAATGAGACACTCATTATTTATTTGAATAAAGATTTTATTTGTTATGGAATTGTAAGATAGAATCTTTATTTCCTTAAGCCTATGACTTATTCTACAAATGCTATAGAAGCAATACGATTTGAAACTGAAAGAGTCAAAGAATCTAGTATAAATCAAAATTATCTTTGGCATCTGCATTTAGGTCATATCAATCAAAATAGACTCAATAGGCTTATAAAGGATGGTACTCTACCAAACATGGTTGAGTGTCCTTTGCCAGTATGTGAGTCTTGTATTGAAGCTAAAATGACTAAAGGGCCTTTCAAGGCAAAAGGTAACAGAATGCTAAACGTTCTATACTTGGTGCACACAGATGTGTGTGGACCAATGAACGTAGAAGCTAGAGGAGGTTATGAATATTTCATAACTTTTATTGATGATTACTCGAGACATGGCTTTGTGTATTTAATGCATAGAAAAAGTGAATCCTTTAAAAAGTTCAAAGAATTCAAAGCCGAAGTTGAAAAGCAACTAGGCAAGCCATTGAAACAACTTCGATCAGATCGGGGAGGTGAGTATTTATCAGATAAATTTCAGCAATATCTCATTGACAATGGGATAATTTTCAATTTGTCAGCACCAAGAACACCTTAACATAATGGTGTAGCTGAAAAAAGAAATAGGACTTTTTTAGAAATGGTTAGATCAATGATGTCTTATGCTAACCTTCTAATCTCATTCTAGGGATATTGTATGCAAACTGCTTAGTACTTGCTCAATTTTGCTCCATCTAAGGCTGTGCCTAAGACACCAAGGGAGTTATGGATAGGGTGTAAATCATCTATACATCATTTACGAACTTAGGGATGTCCGACACATGTTTTAAAGCCAGAGTCCACAAAGATGGAACCAAAGACTGAGGTGTGCTTGTTTGTAGGATATCCAAAGGGAACAAGAGGTTATTACTGTCACGACCCAAATTCTAGGCCATGACCGGCGCATGGGCTCAATGGACGTAGTCCACTAAGCTCAAGCAAGCCTATTAATATGACTTGTTCATTCTTTCCATCAAAGTTGCTAAGTCACATTTTATAACTTTGGATCAAAATAATACCCAACATTGCCAACTCATAGTGGCATACCAATCAAAGTGTACATATATGGCCTAAACATATAATTTAATAATTTACATTGGTTTATCTATACACAATAAAAGAGTACTCGGCTTCTAGCAGAGAGACTCAGGGCAAATGTATAGCTATTGAATGCCGAGACACCTACCAATAGTCAAATCTACGAGGTCACCTTGACCTAATTATCGACTACCTCCTGATCTGAAAACATGAAGTTGAAAACGGTGAGTATAAACCCAGTGAGTGAACATAGGAAGGGAACAAGCAATTGATAAGGAAAATTTAAACATCATGATGCACTTGTTTTGAAAACAATGCAGTTTAGTTTAATTTCTTCCTTAAACCCCGTGTTTCGAACATTGGTAAATAAACTCTTCGTGTTGCAAAGACCCATGCTCAATCATGAAGATAAAAGAATGAAGAAAAATTATATCAAAAATCGAGCAAGGTAGCAACGTGACAGCACGTTTCTCTCTACAGCAAAAGGCATTCTCAGTTTGCATAAGTTTTAGTTTTTCAAGCATATCTCTCACTACAGAAGTCTAATTGACATACTTGTTGAGTCATTAAAAAGATAAGAGGCAGGGCTACGACTTTAATGTTTGCCACTTTGCCTAGTTCTAAACAGAATGTGGTCAGAATCACTGTCAAAATGATAGTACTGCACCACCACCTGAGAGTTTCTGGCTGCAGCGAGAATCAATTTTCGCTATAGCCAAATTCCTTGCTGCAATAAACATCAATTTGAAAATACTTAACAACTTTCACTATTCAACATGCAAGAGTCCACATATATTACAATCTCATACTATATTCATAAACTTTCTACTACGCATGTATATGTATATATATAAACATGAATACCACCACCTCCTTCAGCCAACATGCACTCCCCACACACACATCATTACCGGCATGTGCAGTGGCCACTCCGCACATGCACAATTGTAAGTGTCACAACATCGTCATTCGACCAGCATATGCACTGCCCACTCCGCATAAGCACGGTTGTAGTTGTCACAACATTGTCATTCAACCGGCATATGCACTGCCCACTCCGCACATGCACAGTTACATCAATTACACAAAATTACTTAGCAATACATATAAGATATTTTTATATACACATTAGCATCATATAAAGGTACAGAGATTCATCACAATCATGTTCCACATCACCAAAAACATTTCACTAAAGGCTTGTTCCCATGCATTTTATAGAAAAACAATTATAATGTCTCAATCAACCACATGTGCCTTAATCCCAAAACATTTTGTGCAAGTTCACTCACCAGTATTTGTTGAATCTTTACTCGACTCCAACCTCCACTAATAGGTCTAATGGAACTGTGGGGCCTCGTTGGGACCTATCATCACAACAACATCACAACCAACCCGATTTGCATAATTATATTTCTAAAAGCTATCCACTAAATCATGTTCTGCTAGTTGTTTTTAACTAGCTTCCATCTACCATCAAGTGACTATATATTTTCACTATTCTAGTCACACTACAATGAATAACCCACCTCATCTACAAAACACTCACCGATCTAGCCACTAACCATTCTCAACAACTTAAAAAAAATCAACTCAATTTCACTACTCACATTGGTAGCTTTGTAATTGAATTTCTTTCCCAAAAGCTTTCACACTATCATGAAAATCTCACTTTCTTTCTCTAGAACGTCCAACTAGCGAGAAAGTGTAATAAGGAAAGGTTTTTGAGGGTTTTTATGGTGAGAAAGTAGAAGAGCACAAAGAACTTTGGGAAAGGGTACACAAAAACATGAAAAATCGAGGTTAACTCAAGGAAATATATGGAAATTCAAGGAAAGCTTCCATGGGGGGGGGGGGGGGGGGGGGGGGGGGGGCGGTGAGAGAACATGGGAGAGGAAGGAGAAAAAGAAGAAGTGTTGGAAATTTCAAGAACATCCTAGAAACTTAGATTTTTATGGCTTAAGTTTATCCATTTCTAGAAAAATTATCAAAATGCCCTTAACTATGTCATTTTATTTTTTCCATTGCTTTTATGCAATCTTTTTACTTCTTTAACACTGAGACAAGGTCCATAAGGGTTTAGAAATACTCGGATTCATGAAAACTTAAGAATTTCATCTCGAGATATAAAATGACCGTTTTACCCCTACCGTGAAAATTATCTATATTTCTATCTTCTTCATCATCTTATCCTCATCCATTCATTCCTTAGGCCTACTTGGGCCTTCATAATCTTAGAGAAAAAATTTCAGGGGTTGACCAGGAGAAATGACAAAATTATCCCTAGTTCGTGTTATCGCGTCTACTACTAGTTACGGGTTAATAAGGGTCAAGGTCTCACAATTACTTCTATAGTCCTTAAGATAAGAAAGTTTTTGTTAATATGAATGTCACTTTCTTACAGGAAGAGTTTGTGAGAAATCACAAACCTAGAAGTGAAATTGTGTTAGAAGAATTGTCTGATCCTTCATATTTAAGAATTAATTCTGGAGGTGTCATAACACAGTCTGATTCAAGGGTTGAAACAGAAACACAACCTGAACATCAAATAGTGGTGCCTCGACGTAGTGGGAGGGTTGTGAGATAACCAAAAAGATACATGGGTTTGGGAGAAAACATGATTGCACTCTCAAACGAACATGAATATGATCCTATTACATATAAGGAAGCTATTAACGATGTTGATGCTGAAGAATGGCATAAGGCAATGAAATCTGAGTTAGACTCCATGGATTCTAATAAGTCTGGACTTTAGTAGATCCACTTGAAGGGATAAAAGCTATAGGATGCAAATAGATTTACAAGAGAAAAAGAGGAAGTGATGGGAAGGTAGAGACCTTCAAGGCTAGACTAGTGGCCAAGGGTTTTACCCAAAGAGAAGGGATTGACTATGAGGAAACATTCTCGCCAGTTGCTATGCTTAAATCCATCAGGATCTTCTTATCCATAGTCGTACATCTTGATTATGAGATATGGCAAATGGATGTCAAGATCGCATTTTTAAATGGAGATCTTGAAGAACGCATTTATATGGCTCAACCAGAAGGTTTCATTAAAAAGGGCCACAAGCATAAGGTTTGTGAATTGTACAGGTCCATTTATGGACTTAAGCAAGCATCTAGGTCTTGAAACATAAGATTTGATACTGCTATCAAATCATACGGTTTCCAACAAAATGTTAACGAACCTTGTGTCTATAAAAGGATACAAGATAAAAAGGTTGTTTTCCTAGTCCTTTATGTTGATGACATTCTACTCATTGGGAATGATATAGGAATGTTATCAACAGTTAAAGGTTGGCTGAACCATCAATTCAATAGAAGGATTTGGGAAAAGCTAGCTATGTTCTAGGGATCAAACTTATAAGGGATCGTAAGAACAAGCAAATAACATTACCTCAAGCATCCTACATAGACAAGATTTTGGCCAAGTTTGCTATGCTAGATTCCAAGAATGGTTTTATGCCCTCTAGACATGGAATCAAACTTTCTAAGGAAATGTCACCTAAAACTCCAGAAGAATTTGAATACATGAGACGGATTCCATATGCATCTTTCGTTGGAAGTCTCATGTATGCTATGCTATGCACTAGGCCAAATATTTGCTATGCAATTGGATTGGTTAGCAGATTTCAATCAAACCCAGGAGTGGAGCACTGGATTGCAGTCAAGTGCATTTTTAAATATCTTCGTAGAACGAAGAATTACATGCTTGTATATTCTGGAAGTGACTTTGTAGCGATAGGGTACACTGATTCAGATTTTCAGTCTAACGTTGATTCTAGAAAATCAACATCAGGATCTGTTTTCACCATTGGAGGAAGAGCCATAGTTTGGA
The DNA here is from genome assembly GCF_053813885.1 of Theobroma cacao. Lineage (NCBI taxonomy): Eukaryota > Viridiplantae > Streptophyta > Magnoliopsida > Malvales > Malvaceae > Theobroma > Theobroma cacao. The sequence goes on from NC_142640.1 coordinate 38,710,619, forward strand.
GGAGTGTAAAGCAATCTTATATTGTAGACTCTACTATGGAAGCAGAGTATGTTATAGCTTGTGAAGCAGCAAAGGAAGCTGTATGGCTCCGTAAGTTCCTTATGGACTTTAAAGTAATTCTAGATACGGACAAGCCTAGTACACTCTATTGTGATAACAGTGGAACAATGGCTAACTCAAAAGAATCACGAAATCATAAAGCAGCAAAACATATTGAAAGAAAGTATCATCTCTTTCGAGAGATCATACAACGTGGAAAAGTACTTGTGAAGAAAATTTCAATAGAGCAAAACCTCGCCGATCCATTCACAAAGACTCTAACACAAAAGAGTTTCGATCGTCATTTAGAAGGTCTTGGAATAAGGGATATGTCATACTTACTTTAGGGCAAGTGGGAGATTGTTAGGAATTTTGAGAATATGGTGCCTTGGAAAGAAAGTATATTCTCATGTTTAAATTCATTGAATTTATTTGTAATGAAAGTACATTTTGATAATAAGACGAAGAGTTTGTTTTAGTAAGCATTCATTATCTAGTAATTAAGGTACCAAGATTCTATTGAGATATTAAAATACATTTGCATGAAGAGTCATACATAGGAGACATGTATTTTAATTGAATCTAAAAATTATTCATAGCCATATAATAAAACTGGTCACTTTATTATGTTAAGGCTGTAGTGTCCAGATTACTTTCAATGAAACGAATGTGATTCATTTCAAGGGAATGATGAGTCTCAAATCATCGAAATGGTTGACTTCGAGTAATGACACTATAACATGAATTGGAATCATGTGAGAATCAAATTTAAGTTTTACTGTTACCTAAATCTTGATCTCGCATTTATGCATTTGCTTATAGTAGAACCGAAATCCTGATGGATAGTGGACTCGTGTTTAATCTCCTTATAATCTTTGATTTACCATGAGCATGATCATCATAAAGCATTGATCTAGACTCCGTATTTTGGGATTATAATTGAGATGAACATCTGGGAACATATATACAAATAATGGAGTTCATAGCATTAACATCACTTCTAATAATTTCAAGAAGATTGGTGATTAATCTAGGTCAATTGGATTGATGAATTAGCTACTTATCACATCTGGATACTCAAAAGATTAGATCTAGAGTATTGAATCACTAATGGGATAAAATTTGAGACTAGGGGACAAAATTGACATAAAGGGTAAAACGGTAGTTTCACTTTTTGTCATTGGATGGTTATAAGGGTTCAAAATATAAGGCTTGCAATTGGACAACTAATAATTAATATCAAATATTGAATTATTTCTTGTAATAATAGTTAATCCAAGAGTGCAACCATGAATCTATGGTGGAGTGATTTCATGGTTAATAAGCTTGAATTATTTTTAATGAGATTAAGAATAATTCTAAGTTTATTGGAGCTTGGAATATCTATGTCCAAATAGATTCCCAACTTAGCTTCATAGAATTCAACTTGTTTAAGTTGGAATGCATGTTTTAATTTGTTTAATTAAATTATGTACAAAATTGGCAGCTTTGACATGTTTGTCTTAATTTAGACAAGAAAACATGTTTGGTCTTAATTTAGACAAGAAACTATGTTTGCCTTAATTTAAGACAAGAAAAATATTTTGTCTTAATTTAGTCAAGAAAACATATTTGTCTCAATTTAGACAAGATAAAATATTTTTTTGTCTTAATTACAAACAAGAGTTGTCTTAAATTAAGATAATTTTAGGAGGATTTTTGCAAAATGAATTTAGACATCCATGTTGATAAAAAGAGACTCCATGTTTGACTATTGCTCTTTTATTTATTATTAATTCTTTTTAAATAAAGATGGATAATAATAAAATAAGAGTTATTATTCAATAAGGAGTTTTATTTTATCAAGAACTCTAAATGATAATTAAAGAATTAAATTATTTATTCTTTAATTTTTATTTTGATAATTATGGAGCATGTTTGATGCTTCCATAACTCTGAATGGATGGTCAAGATTGATTCAAAGGTGCTTCATTTTGATTAAACTTTTGAAGCTAGAGTTTTAATAAAAATAGAAGAGATTGGAAGAAAATAAGAGTACGTACTTTTTCTTTAAAAAAGTTTCAGTCATCTCTTCTCTTCTCCTACTCCAAGCTTTTCCAAAGAAAAGAGAATAAACTTAGTTGCCATCTTGTAGCCTTGCATTCCACACCTTGTCCACTCAAGGTTCAAGTTGAAAGTATTCTTGAAGAATAAGTAGTAAACTTATTTGGTCGAGAAATCATTCATTGGTGTGGTGTTATCAGAAAATAAGAATCTCAAAATAAAGGTATGGTTTTCTTACTTAATAGATTCTTATTTTAAGTTTTTTTTGATGTGATTATATTACTTGTAATAATAATAATGTGTGTTTTCGCTTGTGTAATTAGATTGCTTGCTTTCATTATTAAAGAAATTTTTGAAATCCATGCTTTACACAATCACATTAATCCACTAAGATCCTACTCCAACATGAATATCTTGTTTAATGATGAAAAAGAAAAAGGAGAGAAGGAAGACTAAGTTAAATAGAGTTAAATAGGTCTTCATGTTTAAGTTATGTGTGATGCTCAGTTTTGGTTTTGTTAAATATTATGTAAAGAAAACTAGATGCATTGACTAAGGGTGGGAGCAATTCATTACACACACAGATTTGAAGCATTCATATTGAACATAGACATTGCACTCTTAATCTATGATTGTTTTGTCATTATCAAAAATAAGAGATAGAGAATGTTGACTCTATATGTTTTTTATGATAGCAAAATATTCTCATTCATTGATGTCTAACTATATCATTTAAGTGTGCAGGGCAAAAATTGTATGCCAAGAATAAATCAATCATTCAAAGACACATATCAAAAATTATATGAATAAGGAGCCACAATTGATTAACAAAACAGAAGCCTCTTAGTTTGATAATGAAGGGTATTAGTCAGCTATAATTCAAATTAAAAGTTGACGGGCTCAAGAGGATTGAGAGACTGAGAAGACTCAGTCGACCAAGAAGTAAGTTAGTCAACTAAGAGCCTATTGCTAGAAATTTGGACTTCAAGACAGAAGCAACTTAATCGACTAAGAAGGAAATTAGTCAACTAAGAGCTCACTGCCAAAAACTGGGATCAGAAGACAAAGACAACTTAGTTGACTAAAAGCGCAGTTAGTCGACTAAGATCATTTTGTCAGAAAATTTGAATTGAGCACTAAAAGACAAAATAACAGCTAGAAATGGCTAGTTTCTGTCTCCAACGGCCAGAATTGATTTTGCAAGTATTTAAAGCCTCTCCAACAGTCAAAAATAAGAGAGAGAAGTTATCCAAAGCGATTTTGACCTTATAAGACCAAAAACCTTCTCTTTACACTTGTATTTCACTCCCATCCTTTGAAAAAGTGTTTGAGCTTAGCTTTGTACATCTTAGATCAGCTAGGTGATCAATTGTACTTCATATTTTCTTCATTTCTTGATTACTTAGAGTGTGCAAGGCACTCTAAGGGATTTATTCAAGCTTGGATTGCTTGATTGAGTGTATAGGTTCTAACTTAGCCTTGAAAAGTTAGTTGTTAGGTTTTGGTTGATCCCGTGAAAAACCATTATTGTAGGTTGTGGTTGAGCCTTTGAAAAACCACTTTGGATTTTGGTTGATCCCGTGAAAAACCATTGTTGTAGGTTGTGGTTGAGCCTTTGAAATATCACTTTGAGTTTTTGTTGCGCCCGTGAAAAACCATTGTGAAAGATTGTGGTTGAGCTCGTGAAAAACTATTGTGAAAGATTATGGTTAAGCCTTTGAAAAATCACTTTGGGTTTTGGTTGATCTCGGTAAAAACTATTGTGAAAGGTTTTGGCTAAGCCTAGTAAAAGCCATTGTAAAGCTTGGTGAAAGCTTGTGAATTTCACTGGTTCTTAGTGGATTGTTTGGAAAATCCTTGGTTGAACAATCAAGGTAGGGGATGTAGGTCTTGAACCGAACCACTATAAATAGCTGTGTGTTTGTCTGTTTTGTTTTCAGTTTTTATTCATCTTTAAGTTCTTTCTTTTATTGTGTATTTATCTCCAATTAGAGGTCAATCTTTGAAAGAGACAAAAAGTGTTATTCACCCCCCTCTAGCACATTTACTTGGGACCAACAAGTGGTATCACAACCTATCCCTCATTTTTTAGGCTTAACATCCTTAGGGTAGACCTAAATGGCTTTAGAAAAATCTGTAGATTCTGAAGGTCAATGTATAAATATGCCTCCTTAATTTGATGGATCAAACTATCTTTATTGGAGTACTATAATGTCCATTTATATTAGGGCTTATGACTATGAGATATGGGATGTCATTACCAATGGTCCTTTCATTCCTATGATAGAAATGGTGAGAAAACTCCCAAAGATAGAAATAAGTGGACTGAAGCTGAAATGAGGAGAGTACAAATTAACTCTAAGGCCATGCACACTCTCATTTGTGCACTTGATTATAGAGAATATGATAAAGTGTTCATGTGCAAAAGTGCTGAGAAAATTTGGTAAAAATTAGAAGAGTTATATTGAGAAAAAAAAATGCAAAAGGAATTGGAAGACAACTCTTGTGAGAATTGTGAGACCCTGTCAAGCTCGATCAAAATACGGTATTGTACCGGGTAGTACAACTAAGTTAAATCGAGCCTTGAACTAGTTAAAATAAAATTCTAAGAGGAATTTGAAAATTTTAAAACCAATAGAATGGCTTAGAATAGTGATTTGGAGTTCAAGGTCCAGTTTGGAGTCCATAAGAAAATTGACCAATTAGGGACAAAACGGTCATTTTACCATTTGATGATAAAATGGAGATTTTTAGTCAAGATTTGATCACATTTGACCAAGAATAATTATATGAAATATATTTATGATTATTGGAGTACAAAATGATGTTTAGCAGTGAAAAATTATGATTCTCGATATTTATGGAGCACAAGGGCAAAATGGTAATTTTGCCACTAGAGGACTAAACGAAAAATTTTTTTAAACAATTTTTGCCCCATTTGGTTAATATTGATCAATATTAGTGTTATTTTAAGTTGAAAAGTAGAAATAATGAGATTCCGGTACATTTCGGAGTATAAGGGTAAAATCGTAATTTTTTTGTCTCGAGGGCAAATCAGTAAAATTTTTGCCTCAGCACTTGTCAAGACCAAGGGATTTTAATTGTGGTAGGATTGGATAAATACCAGAATATTTGTGGTGGAAAATTAAGAAGAAAAAGTCAAAAAGTTAAAAATTGGGCCAATAAGCATGTGACACATTGCATGCTTGATTTTTTTATTATTTTCTATAGAAATCAGCCCATTAAATCCCCAATTCCCTCACCATATTTGACCTAGGCATCCAGCAACAAGAAAAAAAGAAGAACAAAAGGAAAAACAAGAAAACCTAGGTGGAAATTCAAAGAAAAAGTGAAGAAATCAAGGAAACAAGCTAGGTAAGTTAAAATTTCTTTAATTCTCCTTGATACCTAGCTTACCCATGATTTTGTTCTTGATTTCCATGGTTGAATATTGAGTTATCATGATGAATTCAATTCTGAAAAATGGGTATGGAAGAGGAATTGTTGTTGGAATAATTTGATTTTAGACTATGTTAGTGTTTAGGGATAGTTAAGCATGGTTATGAACAAAAACACAAAAAAAATATTCAATTTCTCTAGGGTTCGTTGTTGGCCGAACCATGAGGGCTGAATATCAATGGGGGATTGTTTTTATTTCAAGGAAAATGGCATGGAAAATGATGAATTAAGGTGAAACGGTTATGTAGAAAAAAATTCGATGCTAGTGCACCAAATGACCAAATTTTTCTATAAGGAACTGTGAGGGTTCTAATGCTGAATTTGGCTTTATTTAAATGTATGTGGTAAATTAAGGTATTAGAGGAGAAATGAATTAATTTGGAGGTGATTTGGACACAATCGTCGATTAATCGGGTGATCGGTCGAATTTAATCGATACCGTGATTAAGCGGTAATCGGACATATTTTTGCATTTACATATCAAGTATTAGTAATTTAAATTAATTTATATCAATTTAGGGACAATATAGTAAATTCCTCGACTTTGTTATTTGTCAAGGTGGTGAGACATCCGAAAAAGGCAAAGGAATTGCGCTTGAGGACTATTAGTCTGAGTTCACCCAGAATCCGGATTTTCAACACCTGTGAGTGGATTGCCTATCAAAATTGTTTTGGGAATATAACTGTTTTGAACAAAGTGTTTGAATGATTTTATGCAAATTTTTCATGAAAATGAATGCCTTGGGAACAAGCTTTTAAGAAAAGGTTTATGTTATGAAATGTGGTTATTATGGATTTCTATGTGGCTGCTTTATGTTGATATACATATATGCTTGAATATAATGTTGTATAATTATGTTGACTCGGCTATGTGCGAGTAGGGAGTGCGCATAAGCAGAGGATGACCCGGTTATGTGCAAGTAGGGAGTGCGCATAACCTGGTGATGACCCAGCCATGTGCGAGTAGGGAGTGCGCATGAGCTGGTGATGATGATGATGAGCTGGTGATGATGATGATGGGTTGGTGAGATGATGATGATGGGTATATACGTGTATATATATATATATATATATATATATATATATATATATATATATATACATATGTAAATATGTGTGATATAACAAATTGATGGACAATGATTTATGGTTGTAATGTACATGAAAGTTGACACATTGTACTTTGAGAATTTTCATGAATTTTAGGTTGATTTTATTAGTTTAGCAGGATGACTTTTTGTTGAGTGAGGAAAAATGTTTCTTTTGTTGCTCTGTTTTCACTGCAGCGAAATTCATGCTCGCTATAGCGAAAAACTCTCGAGTTTGGAGGGATTTTAAATAGGAATGAACTAAATTGCATTGTTTTGAAACAAGTGCTTCATGATTTTAAATTCTCCCTAATTGTTGCTTGTTCCCTTCCTTGTTCACTCACTGAGTATTGTACTCACGTTTTTATAAAAATTCATGTTTTCAGATCAGGTGACTGTTGGACCCTAGATCGAGGAGTCCCCGTAGTGCATCTCCTGGGTATGTGTCTGGCATTCGATAGTAATCCCTTTTATTGTAAATGTCTCCGCTGAAAGTCATGGGTCCTTTTGTATTGTGAATACAATCTAACAATGTGAATATATGTATGCAATGTAAATTGCTAAATACATGACTGGTATAGTGCATGTATATTATTATCGATAATGCCATTGTGTTTTGGCTATGTTCACACCCGGGAAAAGGTGTGTGTGTGTGTATGCATGATATGATAAATTTGTTAAGCAAAGGTAAATGGATAGGCTTGCTTGGGCTTAGTGAGCTATGCTCATTGAGCTCATGGGCCGGTCATGGCCCGAGAAATTAGGTCGTGACAAGAATCAATGCTCAACAAGCAACATGGCAAATGTAGACAAGGAATCAAGTGAAGATGAATCCTCAAATCAAATTGAATTATGCCTCATGGCTCTTGAAGAGATAAAGATAAGTTCTTTATCTTGTGAACTTAATTCATATGTTTTTGATGAATTGCATGATTCTTTTAAAGATTTAGCACTTGAGTTTGAGAAAATGAATATGAAGCACAAGAAAATTATTTCCATACTCGATGCTGAGAATGAATTTTTTATGAAAGAAAAAATTGACTTAGAAAAAGAAAATGAAAATTTGGAAAAGGATTTTGAAGCTTACAAAAAGAAAATTGATATTTTGGAAAAAGGAAATTTTGATGTGAAAAGGAAATTTGAAGATTTATTAAATGAGAAACAAAAGGCTTGCATGAATTCCTCATCTTCCAAAAGGACCAAATGCAATCATTGCATATTTTTTAGTTATTATTCATACACTTGTCCAATTAAAAAGTGTTTACCTTATAAATTTAGACAAGTGTAGGTTTTAAAAGGAACTTTGTGCAAGGAGACTAACTTTCAAGGATCCAAAGCAATTTGGATACCAAAAATCAAATGAAAATGTCTCTTGTAGGTGTGCTAGAGCAAGGAGGAACAACTTTTGAAGAATGAATGCTCTCTAGTCACATATAAAGGAAAATGGGTGATTTCTATGCTAAAACTTTTTTTTAGTGAGAATCTTGATTGCTTATTTATTGAATGTTTCATTCATTTGGCTTGGTTTCTAAAATTGTTTGCTTTCTTACATTGAAAATTTTGGTTGCCTATTCTTGCTTGAATATTAAGTGCATAATTCCTTGAGCTTTATTGATAAATCTTAGCTATCATTTGATATGATACATGCTATAAGTTGCAAGGAAGTATGAATCTAAAGATGGAGTATGTACTTATATTTGATCTTGAATATATAATCATCCTTATTTTGAGAAAATTATATTATTAAGATTGCTTGATTATGGAAAATTTGTTTATATAAAATTTCCTCATGTTTTGTGAAATTATTTTCATACTACTTATTTGAGGAAAAATTATTTTTGAGCATAGTTTTGAAACAGAAAGGTTGGAAAATGTGATAGAAATATGAGCATACTTGATGACTTACACTCACACCTATTAAAGTAGCTTAAAACGAGGAAAATTGAGTTAAAAAAAAATTATCCTTGATTTGCTTGTGGCTAACATAAGTCAACCATTTGAACAATCTTAATTTACATTCTAGAACTTGCTTGAATAGTTCAAGATGGTTGATAATGAGCTTGAAAATTTTGACTACTTTAATTAGTACTTTTAAAGCAAAATGAGCTTATATGAGAAAAATGTTGCCATCCTTTAAGTTTAGAATGATATATGAATTGAACAAGTTTGTTTCATAATGAAAAATACTTATGACTTGTTCTTATTGGATGTGCATGTTTGCTTGTAAGCTTGAATGGTCATAAGGGCATTTTTGGAACATAATTGTGAGATATTTGCAAATGACCCTTGACATGCATAAACATGATTCATTATGCTCATTACACATTTCATAAATCATTTAAAGCATAATTGAACAAAATTGAGTGATATTGAGCTCATGATTTTTCACAAAGCATGTCTAATCTCGAATGTTTCAAGTTAAAAAGCTTACAAAGAAAGATTAAATCTTTATCAATTGATTTTCTTGCAAAATCTTTTTATTCCCTTTGATTGAAATTGATTCATTGTTTTTGATGATATAGCATGGTTGAGCAAAATTGATTTGATACATGAATTGCATAAATCCCATTTTGCTTAGTATTTCTCTCATGATTGGTGAAATTGATTGAAAGGGATTTCTTAAGCGTTATTTTGAGTGTGATAATTTGGCATTGATGGCATTTTTCAAGCAAAGGAACAAATCTTCTTGTAATGCTTGAGGCTATAATGATTTCAATGATATATATAACTTGAACAAGTATACCTTATGTTGAAAATGCCATTATATCTTGTTCTTGTTGCAAATGAATGCTTGAATAACCTCAAGGGCATTTTTGTCCATATGCTAAAAAATTATTGAAAATGTTAAAGTTGAAGCTTATTATGCTTAAACATTGTTTAAATGCTTGTTGAACATGTTATAAGTCATAGTCACGCTTCATGATGTAAATTGAATATGTTTGAGCATATTAGAGACGTGATTCTTCAAATGAGCATTTCAACTTTTTAGCACTTGTGAACAATGAGCAATAAAAGCCAAAATTTGAGTTCATATGTTTTTCTTGAAAAATCTTTGATCATACATGTCCAAAAAGATGTTCCAAACATGGTTGAAATGAAATTCTAAATTGTTCTCACACAAATCCATGTTTTGAGATCATTATACCTTGGAACATTGCATGTTTTGCACCTTTTTCTAGCTTTTCAATATGTAGGAATCAAGCATAATTAACTCCTTAGCATAGCTAGTTGACTATTGGAGAACAAAATGCAAACAATGCTGCTGGAATGATAAAAAGTGGACACCAAGGATATGTAGTCGACTCTTGAATGCTCTAAAGTCAAAATGGACAGGTTTTGAGTTCAAAAATGTCTTCTTACATTACTTCTTGTCCTTGCAATATTTTCTGCCCTCAATTTCCTTGTCAAAGATGATTCTTGACTCTTAGAAACTTGCATTGTGAATACTCTCATGATCATTTGGTGCAAGTACATGTTCTTGAAATTGTAAAACTTGGTGAAAAATGGGAAATCCTTTTTGATGACATAAATCTATCTATTCCCAAGCATGGCACTCATATTGATTTCATAAATTCTCATGTATTTACAATGACAAAATAGAAATATGAGAAATTGTTCATCAATGCTTGAATTTGTTAATCCGATTGGATTTTCATGTGCATATATTGAAAATATCTTCTCATGAAAATTGAAATGTTCAAATGCTAATCTAGGAACAATTCTTGAAATATATTTTACGTTTGTGCTCAAATGATTGTTTCAAAATTGATTTCTTGATTATGCATACTTTTTCGATTAGGATGAACTCATTGAACTTAATGAAAATATTCTTGGTTCATCTACTATATTGGTCAAGACACATGCTTACATGATTTTTCATTTTGCTCGACCTTAAGGTTTGAAGTTTAAAACTTGACTTGAGCTATACATTTGAATATGAATTTAATTGTCAAGTTTGATCATGGCATATATAGTGAGTTGACATAGTTGAAATTTATTTTGAATATGCATTTAAATGTTAACTATGTCTTCATTGAGCCTTAATGGTTACATGATCTAAAGATTTTGTGTGAATCCAACTTTGGCTTATAGGTCACCATAAACAACTTGACATGTCAAATAAAATATGGCCTATAGCTTTAGTTAACAATGAATGCCTAATGTGCTTTGATTAAATATCTCTTTCTTGAATCTTGATAATTGGTATTCATTAATGATTGAATGTTCACTTTGAATATATTCATGAGTTGAGTGCTTTACTTTCAATATTCTATAACAATTGATATCACTCATGAATCATGAATTATTGAGAAATTGCATGTACTTTGAACTTCAATGGTTGCATATTTTTTCAATGGGTATATGTCTATATTGAACTCATGCTTGCATTTTGATGAACAAAATTGGAATAATGATTAAGGAAGATAGCCATGTTATTTCTTGTAATCATGTTTGTGCTTATTTGATCATAACTTTCATACATGATTGCAATAAATGCAAAATGCTTTAGTCATGCTTCATTAATAATGATATGCCTTTTGTGAAAGTTCTCCTTGAATTGACAATTTCATATATAATATAGAGAATACATCTTGCAATGTTTGCTTCAAAATGATTTGGATGAATGACAGTTTGGAATTGATTGGGAAGAATACTCACTAAAAATGCTTAATGATGATATTTTTTAATTTCTCCTTGAGTTGCTATTTTCATGTATGAATTAGGGAATTTCTTGGAAATGCTTGATTGATATTGCTTAGCTGATTGATATTGAGAATAAATAATGAATGATAATACTTGATGATAATTGAGAATGATGCTTGAAGACTAATGATACCTTAGACATGCCTAGGAACTACTTTGCAAATATTTCTTGAAATGTGAGTATTCGATGCATATGTTGAATATCTATTCAAATGCTCATACTTTTTTTTTCGTTCCATGAATACTTGATTATTAGGAAAATAAATTGAATATCCATTTGAAAGCTCATTTATTCTAGGCTCATGATTTCCCTCCTAATGTTTGATCTATTAAGGGCCTTTAACAATTTGTGTTGAGCTTATGATTTCTTAAGGGGAAGTCAATCATTGTCCTTAATATCATAAGGAATTAAGATCTTCAACAACAAGGTTTGGTGAGAATTCAACATTTGGTGTTCTTCGTTACTGGTAACATCTTTCTAAACACCAAAATAGATATTGTGCCTTATATTGCTTCTCACTTAAACTTGAATGTTGAAATGCATAATTGGTATCAAGCCTTAAGTTTTCTCAATTAGTGTCTAGCTTTAAAATTAACATCAAGCTTTATAATTATCTCTTCTCACTTGAGCTTTAAATCAATCATATATTTCTTAAATGTTTTAAGCCTTGAAGTTGATATGCTTGGAATGTTTAATAATAAAGGAAGTCTTTCCTAGTGCTTTACCAATTGATATAATGAGCTTTAAAATGTTTCTATCTCTCATAATTGATATTGTGCTTTTACAAAAGGGGAGATTTTACTTAAATCTATCAATTGGTATATTGAGCTTTAACACTTGGTATCGAAGTTTAAACATGGCTTATGTGCTTATTGAACATCTTTATGATCAACTTTGTTGGACTTCATAATCGTTATGTGCACATTTTGCTTATAGAATATATTCATGTGGTTAAGTGCATATATATGATGACTTGGTGACTTTATGGTTACATATTCATGGTCTTCATGCTTATATTCTTGATAGATTTTGCTAACCATTATTTCTTGAGCTTAAGTGTTTAATGCTCACTCTTCTTAACCTTTTTGATATAACAAAAAGGGGGAGAAGGTTTATGAGCAAATTTAATTTTATGCATATGTTGAGGGGGAGATTTTAAAATCATTTCAAATGCAAATTATACTCATAGTTTTGTCATATCAAAAAAGGGGAGATTGTTAGCTTTAAAATTATTATAGTTTTAATTATGGCAAAATGATCAAATTTGATTGAACATTATTTGAGTAATCTTTGACAAATTCTTGAAATGATTTAACTCCCAAACATTTGTTCTTACATAGACACAAGCTTGACTCTTGAAGTTATTGAACTATATCTATAAGCTTGTATGACTTAGGTGTATGAGTGCTTATGATTCTCATTCATTAAAGTTTGATTTAAAGATTAAAGGAAAATCTGGATGCACTCATTAAGGGAGAGTTTTGAATATCTTGTTTAATGATGAAAAAGAAAAAAGAGAAAAGGAAGACTAGGTTAAATAGAGTTAAATAGGTCTTCATGTTTAAGTTATGTGCGTGATGCTCAGTTTTGGTTTTGTTGAATATTATGTAAAGAAAACTAGATGCATTGACTAAGGGGGAGCAACTCATTGCACACACAGATTTGAAGCATTCATATTGAACATAGACATTGCACTCTTAATCTAAGAGTGTTTTGTCATCATCAAAAATAAGAGATAGAGAATGTTGACTCTATATGTTTTTTATGATAGCAAAATATTCCCATTCATTGATGTCTAATTATATCATTTAAGTGTGCAGGACAAAAATTGTATGCCAAGAATAAATCAATCATTCAAAGACACATATCAAAAATCATATGAATAAGGAGCCACAATTGATTAACAAAACAAAAGCCTCTTAGTTGGATAATGAAGGGTATTAGTCAGCTATAATTCAAATTAGAAGTTGGCGGGCTCAAGAGGATTGAGAGACAGAGATGACTTAGTCGACTAAGAGGTAAGTTAATCGACTAAAAGCCTACTACTAGAAATCTAGACTTCAAGACAGAAATAACTTAATCGACTAAAAAGGAAGTTAGTCAACTAAGAGCTCATCGCCAAAAACTGGGATCAGAAGACAGAGACAACTTAGTCGACTAAGAGCGCAGTTAGTCGACTAAGATTATTTTGCCAGAAAATTTGAATTGAGCACTAGATGACGAAATAAAGGCTAGAAACGGCTAGTTTCTGTCTCTAACGGCCAGAATTGATTTTGCAAGTATTTAAAGCCTCTCCAACAGTCAAAAACAAGAGAGAGAAGTTATCCAAAGTGATTTTGAGCTTAGAAGACCAAAAACCTTCTCTTTACGCTTGTATTTCACTCCCATCCTTTGAAAAATTGTTTGAGCTTAACTTTGTATATCTTAGATCAGCTAGGTGATTAATTGTACTTCATATTTTCTTCATTTCTTGATTACTTAGAGTGTGCAAGGCACTCTAAGGGATTTATTCAAGCTTGGATTGCTTGATTGAGTGTATAGGTTCTAACTTAGCCTTGAAAAGTTAGTTGTTGGGTTTTGGTTGATCCCGTGAAAAACCATTGTTGTAGGTTGTGGTTGAGCCTTTGAAAAACCATTTTGGATTTTGGTTGATCCCATGAAAAGCCATTGTTGTAGGTTATGGCTGAGCCTTTGAAAAACCACTTTGGGTTTTGGTTGAGCTCGTGAAAAACCATTGTGAAAGATTGTGGTTGAGCTTTTGAAAAACCACTTTGGATTTTGGTTGATCTCGGTAAAAACCATTGTGAAAGGTTTTGGCTAAGCCTAGTAAAAACCATTGCAAAGCTTGGTGAAAGCTTGTGAATATCACCGGTTCTTAGTTGATTGTTTGGAAAATCCTTGGTTGAACAATCAAGGTAGTGGATGTAGGTCTTGGATTGAACCACTATAAATATTCGTGTGTTTATCTGTTCTGTTTTCAGTTTTTATTCATCTTTAAGTTCTTTCTTTTATTGTGCATTTATCTCCAATTAGAGGTCAATCTTTGAAATAGCCAAAAAGTGCTATTCACCGCTCTCTAGTACATTTACTTGGGACCAACATAAAGCTTGTTTTCAAGATACAAGAGTAATAAGGTAAGGATTGTGGTTTTAGCTTAAATGATCTTTGAAAATGGGTTGGTAACTATAAGAAATGTTTTGTGGCAGCAAAGATTGGCTTGATTGGAAAGGATCTAGTGACATGCAAGCTATCAAACCTATCACGACCCAAATTTCGGGCCATGACCGGCGCATGAGCCTAATGGACGTAGTCCTCTAAGCCCAAGCAAGCCTATTAATATAACCTTTTCACCATTCCATTAAAAGTTGCTAAGTCACATTTTATAACTTTGAATCAAAATAATACTAAACATTGCGATCTCATAGTGGCATACCAATCAAAGAGTACATATATTGTCTAAACATAATTTAATAATTTACATCGATTTGTCTATACACAACAAAAGAGTACTCGACTTCCAGCGGAGAAACTTGGACGAATGTACAGCTACTGAATGCCGAGACACCTACCAAGGGTCAAATATACGAAGACACTTCGACCTACTTACTAGCTGCCTCGTGATCTGAAAACATGAAGTTGAAAACGGTGAGTATAAACCCAGTGAGTGAACAAGAAGGGAACAAGCATACCATAAGGAAGATTTAACGAAATCATGATGCATTTATCTTTAAAATAATGCAATTTAGTTTGGTTCTTATTAAAACCCCTCATGTAAACCCCACATGAGTAAATCACTTTATGAAAAGGGTCCTTGCTCAACAAAGGATTTGGAGAGTGAAAACTTTAATAGCATTCATGCAAATCAAGTCAAATAAACGACGGGTCCTCACTGTAGTGAAAATTCATTCTCACTGCAGCGTAGACTCAAGTTATTAGCCGAACGAGGGTTTCTCAATCGATCGAGGGTTTCTCTCAAAATTTCCTCATTCCAAACTTAGTTAGATAATCCCCAAACAAGTTGGAAGTCCATGCTCAACTAGGGTATAAATGAAATGGAAAAATATGGCAAAAACCCACAAGATAGTAAAATGGACAAAAGGTTTCTCGTTGCAGCGAGTTTTACTTGGACAAAACAGAAAGTTTCTTACTGCAACGAGAACCAGTTTTGGTGAAGGGCCTCAAACCTAAGAGTTTCTCGCTGCAGCGAGGAACAAAGCACCAATAAAAAGGTTTCCATTCCCTTCAATAAAAGACAATCCTACTAAAATGACAAAATCAACATAAAACACATAAAGATTTCCAAAGTTCAACATGCCAAATTCATATGTATTTCAACCATAAACCATATACATGAGTTTTCATTCTCTAAACATATATACATATACATACATGGATAAATACCAATACCACTATCATCACATCCAGCTCATGTGCATCCCCCCACATCATGCACATAGTCGGAGTCATTGTGTGCATCCCCCCACATCGTGCACAATCAGTGCCATCGTGTACATCCCCCCACATTGTGCACACGGGCACTATCATCATCCATTTCTCTCACCACCACAATTACCGGCATGTGCATCCCCCCACATTGTGCTCACACATGGTTATAATCATCACACAATATCAACCATCATGCACAACATATATATAT
This sequence comes from Theobroma cacao, assembly GCF_053813885.1. Taxonomy (NCBI): domain Eukaryota; kingdom Viridiplantae; phylum Streptophyta; class Magnoliopsida; order Malvales; family Malvaceae; genus Theobroma; species Theobroma cacao. The sequence goes on from NC_142640.1 coordinate 38,726,610, forward strand.
ATATATATACCAACATAATGTAGTAGTGCATGAATCCATAACAACCACATGTCATAACATAAAATCAATTTATCAAAGGCTTGTTCCCAAATCACTCGTTTTTAAGGAAAGTTGGATAAAATCATTCAAGTATATTGTGCAAATAAGTTTACATTCCCAAAAATAATTTTGAAATGCAAGTCCACTCACCGGTATTTGTTCAGCCTTTAACCGACTCTAACTTCCCTAATGGTCCAATTGGGGCTGTGGGACTTCATTAGAACCTATCATCACATTAGCATCACCAATATGTCAATTCACATACTTATGAAGTCCAAAAGTTTTCTCTTAGCTAACTTCCAATGGCCATTTAAATGGCTATCTATATTCACTACCTTAACCACTCTAAAATGAATAAACATCCTACTATAAAACATTCACAAGCCTAATCATTAGCCACCCTCAACATTTAAAATCAACTTTAATTTATTGCTCACCTTGATAGCCTTGAAATTTTGGAATTCTTTCCAATAATTTTTCCAAGCTAATATAAAAGCTATCTCTTTCTCTTTCTAAACACCTAACTAGTGAGAGAAAGTATGGAAGTAGGATTTTTCAAGGGTTTTAAAGTGGGAAAGTGAAAGAGCACAAGGGTTCTAGTCAAAAGGGCACAAAGGTATGAAAATTAGAGCTAGAGAGAGAAAGTTATGAAAGTGTCATATCAAGCTTCCATGGAGGGTGGGAGCAACGTGAGATGAGAGGAAGAAGAAGGAGAAAAGCTGCTGGAGAATGAAAAAGCTATTGGAAGAACAAGATATTTATAGCCAATGCTTATCCACTCCACTTAAATTACCAAAATGCCCCTCCACAAATTAGCTTATTCTCCTCCAACCCTTTATGCAATCTTTTTACTCCTTTGACACTGGGATAAGGTCCATAATGGTCTAAAAATGCTCGAGTTCATGAAAACTTAAAAATTGTAATACGAGGTGAAAAATGACCATTTTGCCCCTACCATGAAAATCATCAAAATTTTTATTTCCTTGTCATTTTACCCATATTTTCATCATTCATTTATGCCTTAGGCCTACTTAGGCCATAATATTGTTTAAAATCTTACTTTTATGGGCTTACTAAGGAAATGACGAAATTACCCCTGATCAAGGATATCGCGTGTACTTCTATCTATGAGTATATAAAGGTCAAGGTCTCACAAAACCCGTGGATGCATGATGGATTCAAAGTGAAAGAGAAATGGTAAGCATAATACTATGTTTTGAGCCTACGGTTGGTAAACTTTTTTGAAGAAATAATTGTGCATAATGTTAGCAGCTTGATGATTAAAGCTTTGGAAGAATATTGAGGTTGCATGCAAGATCTAATCCATCACAAAGGTAAGGCATGCAATGTGAAATGATTGTGTGATGTCTTGAGTATGGTTAGGAAACAATTATGCTAGTTGAAAGCTTGAAAATGAAATTGTGAACATATGTTGTTTTGAAAGATTTAAAAGGTTAAGAATGTTGGTGTAACATGAAAAGTAATTGATGTTGTGCTTAGTGGTAGCATGTTAAATGCAAATAATGGTGTGTATAATCTTAGAACTTGCTTGGTGGAATTAGATTTATAGTTGTTGCCATATGCGTGATTAATGGTATGAAATGATAGTTTGAATGTGATATATGTCATTAGAAAGATTGATATAGGCATTTGAAGTCAGAAACAAATTGCCAAGTTTATGTAAGTCAAAGTTTACACTAAGGATTAAGTGTAAATGGCTATTTCTTAAGAATAAAAGATGAGAATATAGAATTAAATGTGAATAGCAAATGTAGAATACATTGGCAGCAAAACTTATTAACAGTATTGGATTGAAATGGTGTTAGGAAGTTACAAGGCAAGGATTATTGTTGCAAGCATAAAGTGGGTACTCAAGGAAATATTAATGGCGAAGTAATATCCCGCCATTGTAAGGTGAGTGGGGGGTGTCTATTTCAAAAAGATTCCGTATCATATAGAATGATGTTTCATATACTACTATTTGATTATGACTTATTCACCGTCATTGTGGAAAGCATGAGTTGCTAGAAAGCGATAGGTGGTTTTAAATACCTATTCGTGAAAGATTTATAAATTGTTATTGTGGAAAGCATGAGCTAGTAGAAATGCTAGGCAATTGTGGATGCCATGACTTTTGCAATTGTTTTGGATATATATATATATATATATGTATATATAAGCTATATATGTAAAGTGTTTTAGAAACTGGAAAACAAGCTTTTTGCAATGTTTTGCATCAAATCCGTGCCTTGTATTTTTGTGTGACATGCATAGTTAAATGCATTTGTTAAATGGTTTAAATGCAAGTTTTGAGAGTTGATTTTAGTCCGATCTTTATACAAATGCTTACACCATGAATTTTAATGTGAAAAGTAATTTGAAAGGTTATTGAACCTTGTTTTCAAATGATTTAAAGCAAAAGACTTGGAAACCTCGATTTGGTTTTGAAAACGATTTTGACAAACCGAGAGCATCGAGAGTAGGTCAAATGTCACATCAGAATAGCAACCTTTATGCACAAGTGAGCTCTAGCTAGAGAACCTTTGGGTCACCAATGGGCTATTAGACATGGCTAGGTCACGATTTGTGATTATATGTGGCAAGGTCATGGGATGATATATGTGGCTAAGCCACAAGTTGATATACGTGGTTGTGACCACTTGATTTCTCCGATGTCAACCAACATCGTCGAGACTACCATGGCTGTGGGAATTCGATGGAAGGGGGCCTCCAGATTGCTATTACGTGGAAGTGGGTCCATGGGTTGATTATCATGATTACCTACTCGAGAGCCTTAAGAGATTTTAGACTCATACTCTTTTGCATGGTGGAGAGTTAATGTTTTTCCGCAGCTCCCCTACTTGATTGAAAGCTTTTAGTGCTTACTTGATGACCATAAGTTGATTTATATGGATGCACATGTTGATTTTTACATGCCACACATTTTGGGAGAGTGTGTACTTTTATACCGTTAATTATATTTTTGATGAAAAAAAGATGATTTCAATGAATGAAACTTATTTTGCTATGATTGTTTTCGGCACTATTTTGCCAAGGGCATCATTGCATTGTGAATTTACGACATTATTTTTACAAGGCACAAATACCTTACTTGCGATTTGATTTTACAAGATTATCATTTCATATTCTAGTTTTATTATTCAAATGATCTGCTTTAAGCTTGTTTCCCATCTACGCCCTGCTCACAGAGTCGATGATCATTGATTCTATGAGACTGTGAGACCCCAACCTCTATGGGCTTGTAACTAAGCATAGATGTAATAAGACGAGCCAGGGGTAGTTTCGTCATTTTCTCTAATAAGCTCCTAGAAGAAAGTTTTATGATATTTTAAGGTCTAAATAGGCATAAGACCGCATAAATGATGTGTAATGATGAAAACATGAAGAAAACTAGAAATGACAATAATTTTCACAACAGGGGCAAAATGGTCATTTTGCACCCTAGTCAAAACTTTTAAAAGTTTCACAAATTCAAGCATGTCTAGACCATTATGGACTTGGTCCTAGTGTTAAAAGAGTAAAAAGATGGCACAAAGGGTTACATGAGAACAAGCTAACTAGTCAAGGGCATTTTTATAATTTTTAAGGGAGTGGATAAGCTTGGGCTATAAATATCTTCTCCTTCCAGCAATTTTTTGAATTTCCAGCAACTTGTCTTCTTCTTCCTTCTTCCCTCTCACATTTCTTCAATTCCTCCATGGGAGTTTTCTTCAAGCTTGCATAATTTTCTCTCTCTAGCTTTAATTTTCATACCTTTGTGCCCTTTTGACTAGAACCTTTGTATTCTTCCACTCTCTCACTTCAAAACCCTTGAAAAAAATCTTGTTTCCATACTCTCTCTCACTAGTTAGGTGTTTTAGAGAGAGAGAAAGAGGAAGCTTTATTAATTGCTTCAAAGCTTTTGGAAAGAATTTCAAGCACAAGCTACCAAGGTGAGTAGTACACTAGAATTGAGTTTCAATGTTGAAAATGATTAGTGTTTAAACTTGTGAATATTTTGTAATTGAGATTGTAATTCACTTTGGAGTGATAGGATAGTGAAAATGGATGGCCATTTAAATGGCAATTGAAAGCTAGCTAAAAGATAGCTTTTAGGGTTTATAGTATGTAAATTGACATTATGGTAATGTTAATTTGATGGTAGGTTCTAACGAAGCCCCATCACCACAATTGGATCATTAGGGGAATTAGAGTCGGCTAAAGGCTCAACAAAATATCGGTGAGTGGACTTGCATTTCAAACTTGTTTTGGGAAATGTGAATGATTTTATCCAACTTGTCTTTGAAAATGTACCTTGGGAACAAGCCTTTGGTGAAGTGATTTTATATTGTGAAAATGTGCTATACAATAGGTTATGTGTTATCACAATATGATAATATGCATGACATGCATTGGGTGCTTCTTTGTATGTTGATATGGACCCGACTATGTGCGAGTAAGAGTGCACATAAGCTGTTGCTAACCCGGCTATGTGTGAGTGGGAGTGCACATAAGCCGTTGCTGACCCTGCTATGTGCGAGTGGGAGTGCGCATAAGATGTTGCATATGAGATGATGATGATGGGAGGGTGTACATGATGATTGATATATATATATATATATATATATATATATACATATACATATATGGTATATGGTTGTAAATGCAAAAATGTGAGCATTTGATTTGTTGAAATTTGGGAGTTTACATGTGTTACATGTTACTATTGTTATTTTAGCAGGATGGCTTTGTTTTAAGGGAAAAGGAAACTTTTTTCTTGATGTTCCGATTCTCGCTGCAATGAGAAATTCTTGAGTTTTGAGGGGTGGTGCTAGCCGGGAATCTCGATGCAGCGAGATTCATTCTCGCTGCAACGAGAAACTTTCTGCTTTGAAACCCAAAATTTCACTGTAGTGAAAAACTTTCTATTTTTCTCCTCAATTGGTTCGGTTGCTACCCTATTTTCCATTTCTTTGGTACCATAGTTGAGCATGGACTTCCAACATTAAAGAATAAATGAATTAAGTTTAAAATGAGGAGGTTTGGTGAGAAACCCTTGGCCAGTTAAGAAACCCTCGGCTAGATGACAATTTAAGTCAAGTGTTGCTGCAGCAAAAACTCATTCTCGCTACAGCGAAGACCCGTCATTTATTTGACTTGATTCGCATGAATCCTATTAAAGTTTTCACTCTTCAAATCCTTTGATGAGCATGGACTCTTTTAAATAAGTGATTTTTTTCTCATGTGGGGTTTACATGAGGGGTTTAATAAGAACTAAATAAATTCCATTGTTTTGAAAAAGGAATGCATCATGATTTTGTTAAACATTCCTTATGGTATGCTTGTTCCCTTCTTGTTCACTCACTGGGTTTATACTCACCGTTTTCAACTTCATGTTTTCAGATCAAGAGACAGCTGGTAACTAGGACGAGGTGTCCTCGTAGACTTGTATCCATCTTTCGGTAGGTGTCTCGACATTTAGTAGCTGTACATTTGTCTGAGTCTCTCCACTGGAAGTTGAGTATTCTTTTGTTGTGTATAGACGAACCTAATGTAAATTATTAAGATACATGTTGTAGACAATGTATATACACTTGTTTGGTATGGCAGTATGAGGTGGCAATGTTCAATATTATTTTGATTTTAAGTTATGAAATATGACTTAGCAGTTTATGATGGAATGATGAACATGTCAGATTAATAGGCTTCCTTGGGCTTGGTGGAATACGTCTGTTGGGCCCATGCGCCAGTCATGGCTCAAAATTTGGGTCATGACAGAGACTCACCCCCTTATCTCCCTTTTACAGATAGTGATCAGCCTAGCGTATATTCATCGGCACCTATTGCCCACAGTGGATAGGTAAAGGCAGCTCATAACACTTTATTTCGAGTCACTCTACTGCTAGAGGAGTCATTTGTAATGTGTTTTATTTTTTTTGTAAATGGATACTAGTCTCAATATAAACGTACAATTAGAGATCTTAGACTATGATGTATTTGTTTACAATTATGTGAAATAAAGGTTAAGTCAATCTATTATTACTATTGTTCCAAATCATATCACAAAGAGTTATACGGATCAAAGCAATTACATAGAATGGTGGAACGAATATAATGAATTAACCAAAGTTTCAATTAAGTCTTGTTCGGGACTTGACGGGTTCTCCAACGAGACTCGAACACCAGTAGTGATCAAGGAGTGGTCATTACAAGGGGTATCTATATTTTTTATCTAAAAGGCTTTTTAGACACTAGCTATCGATACCTCTTGGGGAAGTACCAATACTTTTCTCATAGAGTGCTTCTTGGGCATTCTGCTCAGTAGGTATTGATACTTCATTCATGAAACTAAAAAATTTGGATAATTTCCAGCATATACAAGCCACATTAGCTATACAATTCTCCACACAAATTGTACTACACAAGATTTCATTCAAATACACATATGTAAAATCAATAACACATGGAATCTCATTCAATTTCAATCCACTCACAAACAACATCATTATTACCACAAGTATATGACTTTTACATCACCATAATGTACGCAACCACATTTGGTAAGCATATGTATTTCCCCATGACACAATGTAGTGGGATTTTGTCACATTTCATGGCATAATTTGATGGACATGGGCCTTAATGGGTTTGGCTATGGACGGCATACTCAAAATACGCAGCGAAAAGAAAACTAAAACTTTATAACTAAACAACAAAAACATGCCTCCACCCATGGATCACCTTGGTGATATTTAACACATAAAAGCACAAAATAAATTATTGTTTAGAAAGTTACCTTGTCAGGTAATTTCGTAATCACAATGGCACTTTCCAAAGCAATCCCACGAACACCACAAGGAGCAAAAACCCTAGCCAATCAAGTGTTTGGCCTCCAATGGTAGTACACACGATTGCACTTGAACCTTCAACAAAGGAGGAAGTTTTTAACTATACTTTGTGCTAGCAAAGAGGACAACAATTGTCCTTTTCTTCTTTTTCACAATCTTAGCCAAACATCTCTTGAAAATTGCTTCATAAACAATTTTCTCTGTCACACAAAAGAAGTGGTGGCAATGAAAGAAAACGTTTTTCTTTTTCTAACAAAGACTACGTTTTCTTCAATTGTGAAAAACTCTCATATGGAAAATAGTTAATGTGAGACCTTGACCTTTATAGACTCGTAGATAGAAGTAGATGCGACATCCCTGATCAGGGGTAATTTCGTCATTTCCTTAGTAAGCCCCTAAAAGTAAGTTTTAACCAATATTAAGGCCTAAGTAGGCCTAAGGCATAAATGAATGATGAAAATATGGGTAAAATGACAAAAGAAATAAAAATGATGATGACTTCCATGGTAGGGACAAAATGGTTATTTTTCTCCTCGAGTAAAAATTTTTAGGTTTTCATGAACCCGAGCATTTTTAAACGATTATGGACCTTGTCCCAGTGTCAAAGGACCAAAAACATTGAAAAAAGGATTGAAAGAGAACAAGTTGACTTGTGAGGGCATTTTGGTAATTTAAATGGAGTGGATAAGCTTGGGCTATAAATATCTCTTTCTTCCAGTAGCTTCTTCACCCATTTTCCAGCAGCTTCTTTTTCTTCTTCGTTCTTCTCTTTCACGTTGCATTCAACCTCCATGGAAGCTTGATATGAACCTCCATAACCTCCCTTAAAATAGCTCCACTTTTCATGCTTTTGGTGCACCTTTTCATAAACCCTTGTGCTCTTCCACTCTCTCTCTTTAAAACCCTTGAAGAAAATCTTATTTTCATACTCTCTCTCTAGTTAGGTGTTTTAGAGAGAGAAAGAGGAAGCTTCAATAATAGCTTGATAGTTTTTGGAAAGAATTTCAAGCACAAAGCTACCAAGGTGAGTAGCGAACTAGAATTGGTTTTTAGTGTTGAAAATGATTAGTGTTTAGACTTGTGGGTGTTTTGGTAGTTGAGGTTGCAAATTCACTTTGGAGTGATTAGGATAGTGGAAATGGATAGCCATTTAATGGCACTTGGAAACTAGTAGGTGATAGCTTGTAGCACTTGTAATTATGAGAATTGAGTTAATTGTGATGTTAATGTGATGATAGGTTCCAACGAAGCCACACCGTCCCATTTGGACCATTAGGGAAGTTAGAGTCGACTAAAGGTTCAACAGAATACCAGTGAGTGAACTTGCATTTCAAAACTATTTTGGGAATGTGAATGTATATGTACAACGCCTTTGAATGAGTTTATTCAACTTTTCTTAAAAATGGGTATCTTGGGAACAAGCTTTTAATTATTGTCTTTATATATGACATGTGGTTGTTATAGATTCTTGTTCTATGTCATTGTGTTGATATACATATATGTTGTGCATTTATGGTTGACATGGTGTGATAATGATAATCGTGCGTGTGCACGATGTGGGGGGATGCACATGCCAGTGATAACGGTGGTGAAGGTGTTGGATGATGAAAGTGCCTATGTGCACGATGTGGGGGGATGCACACGATGGCACTAATTGTGCAGGATGTGGGGAGATGTGTCAAGACCCGGTACTTTCCTCGAGCCCGTGACAACCGCCACGATGTGCCGATAGACATTCATTACCCGGAATGCCAATCGAAACCCCGCAAGGCTTTAATATCAATTTTTTCACCTCCCCTACGAGCAATAGTTGCTAATATCATATTTTAAAAGATTATAAGCTATTTCCAAACCAAAATAATAAAACAATAATTTTCGTCTCACAAGGGTATTTTGGTCATTTTTTCCTAAAAATTTTTGAAACCATCAAAAAATGTAGTATATGAGTGAAAGATACATATTTCATAACCAAAAATAAGTTTAGATGTCTAAAACATTCATTTAGGGTGAAATTGTAGCTAATAGAACAAAATAAAAATATTAAATAAAATATTCTATTTTCTCATAAAACAATATTTATAGAACTTTGCGTAAATAATTTTTGTAGCGTAAAAGCAAAATAAATTCATACATACAGTAATACAGAAAACCAGAATATGTAATTTAATTTACAATGACGTGTGGGCCCCTAAATGACCAAAGGTAACAAAGACTGTGGACCTACAATTTCTGAGGAGGCGAGTCTAATAATAACCCTCGACGTAATCAGCTATCTACAAACTATCCTGAACCTGAAATGGGTGGAAAGGAGGGTGGTGAGTTTATATAAACTCAGTGAGTAAACAAACATCATCTAAAATATCTAAAGCCGAGTAAATGGAGACAACTTAAAATAGTTCATCGTACTATGATTCATAACTTTTCAAACTCATTTCAACTAAACAAAATAAATTCATTTCACTCAAATAATCAACATGGCTTATGAATTTCTTAAAAATTTGGCTCATGCCAAAACTTATTCTCGGGGATACCTTGGCCGAGGCATCTAACCGAGTCCGCCAAGGTTGTTAAAGAAAAGTTCATATACGCATAAAACACATTCTTACATTCAAAAGCATAGTTGTTCCTTGGCGTCGGCTGAGTTCACTCTCACATGGTGGTTTAGCATGTAGTGAACTCTAAAGCTTTACCTCAGGAGTTATCCTTCGCACCTCTCGTACCGAGGTAAAATATAACAGGGTTTATCGTGCCCCTCTAATAGGCTGGTCCACAGAAACCCACCCACTGCAATAAGCTAATCAATATCCCACCAAATCAATAAAAATTTCGACAGCATGACATGGCAATTATATTACTACCCAGCCTGTTAAGGCAAAACAAACAATTCATACAATTTCAACATAATTCCAATTCAGCCATTCATGCCAATATCAACATAAGCCATTCAATTCAAACCATAAATTTACAACACAATCAAACAGTCTCCAATTACTCAATTTCTAAAATCATCATTCAATTTCAAAATGATTTATAAAACTCATTTCATTTAATCACATTTTACTTATAAAACATAAGGATTTACCATTTAAACTCATTTTTCTATAAAATCACAAAAACGAATAAAAACTACTTTAGATAATTAAGACGATAATAAGGTTACTCACAATATCGAAAGTTCGAAATACTCATATTCATGGTCCTCTGGCACAATGTCTTTACCCTTGTTAGAAGACTCACCACCTATACACAATACACGAAAAATAATTCAATATATTGTGTCATGTCATTATATATCTATTTCAGGCTCTATATGAATGCATGAGGTTGTTTGGATAGTCACTTAAAGATGGTGTTACACGTTGGTTATATTGTGATCAGAATGGATCGATTTTTGACCTAATTCGAACTCTCCACCTTTGATTTAACCAAAACATCCAAATTGACTCCAATTATATTCATCACACTTCCAATGTCCCAAAATACACCAAAGCACCTCAATGAGCTGGACTTTCTCATTGTTATTCAACTTATTTACTAAAAGAACTTTACTTTAAAATTACCATTTTCGATTTCCATCACCACCATTCATTAAATTCTAACTAAGTAACACAAGATATCACAACAATCATCATCACTAGGTTCTTTATGAAATTCGGCCATGGTGGGTGCATAAACACTATGGTTTTTCATACTTGATTTTTTTACACCATAAATCATTAGTTCCTAACCAAATCACCTGAAATAAAATCAAATCCACCATCAACATACCATAAGGAAGATTCGGCCAATGAGGGTGATGGAAGAACATTAATTTTTCTTGTTTGCTTTTCATGCTACACATCACCAACCAACTAAAAACACTAGAATAACATATTTTCCAACTAAATTCATCATCAAATCTTCTCCCCCTATGTTCGGCCAACAAGGGATCCATCATGAAATCATGAATTTCAACCATGAAAAATGAGAAAGAATGCTTAGGAAAGATAGATCTCAAGTTAAAATTGAAAAATCTTACCTTTTGTCACTTGATTCCTTGAAATTCTAAAATTTTTCCTTGAATTTTCTAATTAGGGTTTTGTTCTTTTTTTCTTTCCTCTTTTCCTTGGTGAGGCCAAACATATGGGAGTGAAATGGGAGAGTCATGTGCTGATTTTTAATGTAAATTATAAAGAAATGAAAGCTTGCCACTTGTCACCATTCCATTGGTCCATGTTTAACACTTAACAACTAAGCTTTCTTTCACCACCATATAAAATATCTCAATTATCCATAATATAAAATGTTAATGGATGAAATCCTTAGTTATGACAAGTGTTGGGTGGTGTAAAATTCCAATTTTGCTCTTGGATGGCAAAATGACCATTTTTCCCTTACGTCATGAAAATTCCAATTTGACTCCAAATCAATCCTCGAACTCTGAATCACCATATTAAGTCATTCTGGGTTTTTAAAATTCTCAATTTCATCTTAAAATCTCTATTTGGACTAGTTCGAGGCTTAATTTAGCTTAGTTGTACTACTGGGTTCACTACCGACTTTTAACGATTTTTCGGGGCTTTCCAAATATGCAAACATATTATAAAGTACATGAATGACATGGAAAATATTTTATAGAGTTAGGCTTGACAGGATGCACACGGTGACTCCGGCTATGTGCACGATGTGGGGGGATGCACATGAGCTGGATGAGATGATAGTGGTATTGGTATTTATCCATGTATGTATATGTATATATGTTTAGAGAATGAAAACTCATGAATATGGTTTATGGTTGAAATGCATATGAATTTGGCATGTTGAACTTTGGAAATCTTTATATGTTTCATGTTGATTTTGTTATTTCAGCAGGATGGCTTTTTCTTGAGGGGAATGGAAACTTTTTCTTAGTGCTCTGATTCTCGCTGCAGCGAGAAACTCTCAAGTTTTAAGGGGTAATGCTGGCCAAAATCTTGCTGCAGAGAGGCAGTTACTGTAGCTTCTCGTTGTAGCGAGAAACTTTATGTTTTATGGCATAAATTTTGCTGCAGGGAGATTCATTCTCGCTGCAGCGAAAAACTATCTATTTTGTTTCTTATTTTGTTCGGTTACTGTCCTATTTTCCACGTCTTTGGTACCATAGTTGAGCATGGACTTCTAACATTAAGAAATTAATTAGTTAAGTTTGAAATGAGGAGGTTTGGTGAGAAACCCTTAGCCAGTTGAGAAACCCTCGTTCGACTAATAACTTGAATCCTAACTTCGCTACAACGAGAATGCCTTTCCACTGCAACGAGGACCCGTCGTTTAATTGATTTGATTCACATGAATGCTATTAAAGTTTTCACTCTCCAAATCCTTTATTGAGCATGGACCCTTTTCATAAAGTGATTTACTCATGTGGTGTTTACATGAGGGGTTTTAATAATAACTAAAACAAATTGCATTGTTTTGAAAAATGAATGCATCATGATTTCGTTAAACATTCCTTAATGTTTGCTTGTTCCCTTCTTGTTCACTCACTGGGTTTATACTCACTATTTTCAACGTCATGTTTTTCAGATCAAGAGGCAGTCGGTAGCTAGGTCGAGGTGTCTTTGTAGATTCGTATCTTTGGTAGGTATCAATGGCATTCATTAGCTACACCTTCACTGTGGTCACTCCGCTGGAAGCCTAGAGTCATTTTGTTGTAAATATGTACAAGTGGTGTAAATTATTAAATTGAACGTTTAGACAATATATGTACATTTTGATTGGTATGAAACTATGAGTTGGCAATGTTTAGTATTATTTTGATTCAAAGTTATGGAATGTAACTTAGTAACTTTTGATGGAATGGTGAATAGGTCATATAAATAGGCTTGCTTAGGCTTAGTGGACTACGTCCATTGGGCCCATGCGCCGGTCATGGCTAGGAATTTAGGTCGTGACAGTTAAAAGGTGACTTATATAGTTAGGTTAAAATAACTTCAATTTTGAAATTAAGCCTCAATATTATAACACATTATAATATTGGGCCCATTACTTAATTAAACTCTTTCAATTAAGTCCTTGGAAATTAAAATCAAAATTAATTTCCTTTATATTTTGCAATCAAGGCCTTATAATTATAACTATTTATAATTATGCCAAAAACTTAATTAAACTCTTTTAATTAAGTTTATAGAAGTTAATTACCTAGAATGTGATTTAAGTCTAACTTAAATCGTCACTCTCCCAATTTAATTCAATTGCAATCATTGTGTGTGACTCATTAGGTTCCCAACATGTTGGCAATGGAATTGATTAATGACTTAATTGATTAATATAAATTTTAATCAATTAATTTATAATATATTATGTAGACCAAGATTGGCATCTAGCAATGCATCATGGCTACCCAATTGTTGGGAAAATCAAAGGGTTCTTTGACAACCTTTCAGTGTACAGTCTATCATTGTAATTCATTCTCTCATCATATATCCCGGAAATGATAAGAGCTTGGTACAATGTCTACTCTTATTGACCTCCATATTTGTTCCTGCAATTATAGCATTAGCTTTATAGAGAGTTATGAAACCTTTTTCATAATCTCCATGTCGCCTTGGCCAAGGACTTCAATAAGCTAATGTTAACCAAAAACTAATAGGATATATCTTTTAAAACACTTGAGGTGATGATTCCTATCTTGACCACTCATTTGCCTTCACATGCTTCATATTATACCCAAAAGCATCCTATTTTGGCATCCTTGGTTAGGCATCTGTAGGGATGAAATCAAAGCATAGCACTCCACACATAAGACAACCTGGTGTCTCAAGTCTAGAGAGTGTTTACACAACTGACACATAAGAAGTATTGCATAGACACTAGAGTGTATTACCAAATGCACTTCTCATGGAGGATCAAGTTCAGCGAACTTGCTCTCGTAGGCAAGCACCTATATTCTAGTTCCAAGTATCTCTATACTTCAATCTACGAGATCGATTGCTTACTTCCAAAGTAAGGAACATAGAATATACCAATCTCTAAGCATCATTGATATCCAGTCTCAAGGATACATTGACTAGGAACATTTTGAGATTATGCTTTGATGCATAGGAATCTCATAACTGCAACCCATTACAATTTCCTTGCAAGGCATATTAATCTCATGAACTTCATCCAATTAGACTTATAACTCATTATAATTGATGTCTTATTGATGAAGGAAAACATTTAATTATTCAACATGAATGATACTTGTAATACCCCGTACTTTGATATGGTTGTTGAAAGGATTTATTTGCCTAAGCTAGTTGAAAATTATTAAGATTATATGGCATGTTATTTGAAAGAAATGAAAAAGAAATATTATGGATGGAGGATTGAGAAACAAAGTATTAAAACTTACATAGATAACAATGCATGTAAACTAGGAAATAATCGAGTAAAAGTGAGAATGATTGTTGCTACCATATATGTGGATTATGTGTGGAAATATAAGATGGATTTGGGTGGAAATTATTTAGAAAGGTTGAAGTAGACACGTGACATCATAATTAAGTTACCGGTGATATAATTTAAGGAATTACGTACGCAATGGATATAAGTAATTTTAGTAAAAATGTATTAAGATGTGAGTTAATTGAAGATGGTTTCATGATAGGATGAAAAATATAAATTAAGTAAGGATTAATTGATTGAAGTGCCGCCCATATACGTATATAATTAAATATATTGAGTTCGTATTATTGTTAGGAAGTGCAAAGATAAGGTTAGAGTACTATGGTGGCGTGCCGGAGTAAATAACAAGCGACCGGCCAGTGAAAATAGTTAAAGCCAACTCCAAACAAATAATGACTTAATATCTCGTTGTTGCCAGGTGAGTGAACTTGCATTAAAATGTTTTGGGATATACACGTTTATGTTTGATTGAATCCTCTAAAACGTTTTATTGGTTTTTCTTCAACAACTTGCATGGGAACAAGCCGTTATGAAATGTTTTATGTTATGAAATGGATAGTGTGATGAATTCATATGTTTCTGTATAATGTGGATATATGTATATATATACTATGTCATAAATGGTACCATTGTGTGACAAATACAACCGTGCATGTGCGGGGTGAGGTGTATTTGCCGGTGATGACAGTGGTGAGGGAGATGGATGGTGACACTACCCGTGTGCATAATGTGGGGGGATATACACGATGGCATTATTTTGTGCATGATGTGGGGGGATGCACACGATGATTCCGGCTATGTGCACGATGTGGGGGGATGCACATGAGCTGGGTGAGATGGGATGTCCGGCTATGTGCACGATGTGGGGGGATGCATAGGAGCTGGATAAGATGTGGTGATATACTAGTTGATATATGCTTAAGTATATGTATATGCAATAGAAAGATTATGATTATAATATGTGATTATATGGCATGATGAATCTTGAAAATTTCCCATTTACTTGTGAATTGATTTTATTGCAGCAAGAAACATTCTGTTTATACTGCCTTGCTTGGATGATTGCTAAAAATTTCCTCTCTTTCCAATTTCATGCTGAATGTGGTTCCTTCATCATTAAATGATTTAATAACCAAGGGTTAAATGGAGGGATTTTAATAAGAACTTGAACTAAGTTGTATTGTTTTCGAACTTAAGTGCATCATGATTTCTAAGCTTCCTTAACGTTGCTTGTTCCCTTCCTATGTTCACTCATTGAGTTTGTACTCACGTTTTTAAAATTCATATTTTAGGTTTCTTGAGTTAAAGGTGATTGCATCCTAGGACGAGGTGCTTCTCCCTATACATTGCTCGGTAGGTTTAACGTAACACTAAATGTTAGTAACCATGCCCAGAGTCACTCTGCTGACGATCAAGTTCTAATTACATGTATATGATTATTTGTTGTGAAATGCTGAGATTCACTTGTCAAATTATATGTATGTATATAATGGTTGATGATGCCATTATGAATACATGACTTGGTTTTATGAGTTGTTTTCAAAGGAATTGTAATTGAGCATTATGAATTTCGGATTCTAAAGGAATATGGATTAACGTATAAGATCATGTAAGTAGGCTTGCTTGGGCTTGGTGGGCTGAGCCCATTGGTCCCTTGCACCGGTCATGGCCCAAAAATTAGGTTGTGACAAACTTGGTATCAGAACTCTAGGTTTAGTTAAATCCTAGGGATTTTTGTGTGGTCAGCAGAGTTGTTGGAGTCCATGTAGAGTCTTGTCCTTAGATTGTGGGTGCACAACGCAAGTCAAGGACGAGAGGCTACCTAGGCCCCTACTTCATTAGAAACCCACCTGTTATTATGATGTATAAATGGATAAGTAATCAATGCTTGGTTATGCATAGGTTGGAAGATGCGCATGTTGCACGCGCCATGTCTAGAAGATACGGTAGTCCTGATGCCCTTCATAGTACTAGTGAAGAATCATTAGATTCCACTGCTAGGAGCCAATGGCGCTCTGATCTAGGTAATCTGGAAGGTGACCTGTCTCGAATTCCTATTAACTGGATTCCCTTAGAATTAGAAGAATGGTTTTGTGATAAGGAAAGCCTTGAGAGTAGCGAAAGTCTTAAAAGTGTGGACAGCTCTAACATTCAGGAAGCTGTAAGAAATTTTCTTTTGAAAAGATCTGAGGAATGGCATAGGGAAAAGACGAAAAAGGCAATTGCAAAGGGGAATATTCATCCCAAGAAAGTATCTGTTGTCCAACGTTTTCCTCCTGGTTGTGGAATAAGTGTTGTGCCTGTGAGTAGTGAGGAATACAAGAGGATACAGTAAACTTGGGTTGAGGATAAAATGAGAAAATCTCAAGAGGAAGAAGAGGACCAGGAAGAGGATCTGTCGATGTGCTCGGATCAAGGTGACGAGGATCCTAAAGACACTTAATATTTTCGTTGAAGTTCGTATCACTTTAAGTGTAGGCAAATGTTGTGTAAGGGTAATAGTAGTAGTTATCCGTACAAAGGAGTTAAAAGTTGGATTTTATTTTGTATGACTCAAACGAATTATAAAGTAGCTGTTTAAATGACTTGATGCATATTGGAGTCCCTCGATATGATAGAGATAGATTAGCGATATAATGATTGAGGGAGGATATTCACCTTAGTGGCATGGTTGGTCGCCTTAGATAATTATTAAGGATCAACGTAGAAAGTCATTAATGGTACAAACAACTACGAGACCTGACAAATGATTACCAATTAATCGTGGAAAGGTGAAATTTGAAATCCCAGTTGCAGTTACAATTTGGAAGAATATAGGAGAAATCACTGAGGCTATAGGTGACACTTAGAATGAATGATGTGATGGAGTCAAGGATTGTAATTTAAGCATGGAGGGGATTACAAAATGATGCCATGACATTATAAGATGATAATTTGGCACAAATATGGACTAAGGGAGGCAATTATGGAACTTGAGAAAAGGTGAATCCTTGATTTAATAAAGATTGTAAGTGTAGAACGTGGAGAAAGATGAACTATTTTCATGGTCATTTGTACTGAAAGTTAACAAAACTATTTGAGTTACAGGACAAGAAAGACAATTAATTGTGAATGTTAAGGAATTGGGGAATGTCATAAATGTTGAATATTTTTGTGTGTGATATTATATATTGAGAATTTGATGCACAATATGGCAAGATTGTCCTAAGGTGCGACTTATTGGTTGAAGGTAAATGTTAAAGGATAAAATGAGTTTGAAAATATTGACTTGGATAAGTGCATATGAGAAGCAAAAGAGAAGATACGCATAGTCATGAAAATTATGGGATAGGCTTGGAGAAAAACCAAATGGATCAGTTTGATCCCCGTAGTAACTTTAAAGATGGAAGAACTTATTCGTGAAAGAAATTTTCAGCAGCCATAGTGCTACAACACTAACTCTTTAGCGCTGCAGTGTTGAAATTATCCCATGTCCAATAGCCGCGACGCTGCAGCATTAACTATCCAGCACCGCAGTGCTACGAATACCTCATGTTTATGATGCATGAGCAAGATGGGAGTGGCGCGATAATGAGCTTACAAGTTGAATTATGGTCATTGGTCATTGAGTTTTGTTATTTGGGAGTTTTAAATGTTCTGAAGAATGTTTACATGAATGAATTGAAAAGTTTCTTTATTACCTTGTATATGGGCATATAATTGAAAGAGAAGTTGAAAGATTCTTGGAATGGCTACCTTGAGATAAGATACCATGTGAAGTATTAGGATGAACAATATGTTGACCAAAGTCAAATCCTAAGAACTAAAGGAGACGAGAGATTAAACCTTGTTAAATGCTAAGGAAAAAGTGAGTGAAGAGTTAGATGAATATATGAGAGATGGGTAAAGGATGTCAATACCAAGTGATGAAACTGTGAATGAAGGATTACAAGGGTGGTATAGCAAATGAGTTTATATAGAATATCGTTATGAGAATTTGGAATTCTTGTCTTGACCCAACTAAATGAAAAGGGTTAGTAACAACACAAGGCCAATTGTGTGGCACACTAGAAACCTATGAAGATGAATTGCGGATTGAATGGACGAATATGTATTTGTATATCTTTAAGAATAAGTGCATGTCCATAGAACGATATGCTCAAGATGTTAAGGAACAAATAAGAGACTAAGTGTTTCAAGAATGCATAAACATCCTTGAAAAGGAATTACCAATCATAAGCAGCTAGTATAAAATGTGGGAATTTGAAACTTGCTAAGGAGCCTGACGGCTAAATCGCGAGTTATATGATCATGTGCGGTGAGACATAAGTTTAAGGTGGCTATCTGTAAGGAAATACTCAAAAGGAATCCTGCTATGAATCTTGTGAAAATAAGCATTAAGTTATGTGGTTACAAAAAGAAAGCCGTAAGCTGAGAATGGTACTCACAGTCACTTTGAAAGGTGTTTGAGAAGAACCTTATTTCCAGTCTTACAATTCCAAGTACAAATTGTGAATTGACTAAGGGAGAATGACGTTATATCAGTATAAGAGAATAGTATAAAGAATTATTGAAGGTAATCTCGATAGTGAAGTCGGATAATGAAAACCTCCTAATGTATTATGGGAATTAGAATTCGAAAACGCATAAGCTATGCATGATTCGAATAAGTCTAAGTTTTAAGTGACTGATTAGTTAGGAATTGCAAAAAGGATATAATATACATGTTCGAGGCATGAAAGATAATTGAGAAACAGGGATGACTTGGAGGGATTGTGGTATTGCATAAGATGCAATGATCAAGTAAAAATGAATCTTTAAAGGATCAATGAGTTTATAAAGCATATACGCATACTGGATTGCAAGATAATGAAAATGACATTTAGTAAGTGAAATGTGACTAATGACATTATGGTGCAAGGATATATATAGTACAATGAAACTTAAGTATATAATTGAAAATGATAAGAAGGGAGTATAAGCATGTAAATGATGTGAAGTTTTGTGTAGGCATAATGAGAATTCGTACGGATTATGTAAAAGATAACTTGTGGTAAACGCAAGTGGAATAGTGATTTAAACATATAAAAAGGGTAATCTGAAATTGATTATACCCCAATGTTTATAGATTAAATATGAGAATTATTATAGCGAATCTTGGTTATGGAGAAGAACAAATAAAGGGAAACTTAATCCAAAGACACTTGAACACAAAGATCCCTACACACAATGAAGAATATTGACATTAGAAGTGCGTATACATATGTATGTGTGGGATTGATGACGTGGCCAACTAAAATGAAGAACTGTCTTTAGAGATTTGAGATTTAAACTCAATATATTTGATGAGTTGTTTGGATAATACAATGATAAGAAATCTCGTCAAAAGTAGAAATATATTGATATAAGAAATTTTGGAGAAAGATCCAAGGAAATGATATCAAGGAAATGTAATCTATGGCGTGATTAAGCCATGCAAGATGGATTGATATGATTACGAAGATTTAAGTTGCATAAATACGAAAAAAAAAGGGACATGAAGTATGAGGGAACGGTTGAAAGATTCAACTCCCCAGAATGTTGGAAATATGTATAGGAATAAATAGGGCATTTTATGATGCCATAAGTCATATAATGGTGTATGAGGATAGGATGAATGAATGTTGAGAAGTTTGACAAGAAATGAAGTAATAAGATGGTGATTGGTATACATAGCAAGTATAAAATGTGATTGAAATCGGTATGATCAAGATGGAGTTATGGTTCAAATTTAATAATGGGGATAATGGCATACTCAACATCTTAAAATAAGAGATAATGATCGTGAAGGGTAACGCCGATTTGATTCTAAAGAATTATAACAGATATAAGTGAAGCATTATAATCGAACTGGAGGTAAACAAGGTGAATGAATGACTGACGGTTTGACAAGAATCGAAATTAAGATATGTTTGAGGGTAGTGACAGAATTAAAGGCATACTTGGGATCTTAGTGATAAGAAAGAATAATTGAGGAGGGTACCATGGTTTTGACTCAAGGATGATAATAGATAAAAGTTACGTACCCTGACCTCGTAAAGTGTTCTAGTCAAATTGAAGATAATGAGGCGCGTAAATCAAAATTCCCTATGAAGAAGAAAATGGAATATGATCATTGATGAGATTAACAACCAGATGTTAAAGAGAATTCGAGGACGAATTCTATTTAAGTGGAGAAGAGTGTAATACCCCATACTTTGATATGGTTGTTGAAAGGATTTATTTGCCTAAGCTAGTTGAAAATTATTAAGATTGTATGGCATGTTGTTTGAAAGAAATGAAAAAGAAATATTGTGGATGGAGGATTGAGAAACAAAGTATTGAAAGTTAGATAGATAACAATGCATGTAAACTAGGAAATAATCGAGTGAAAGTGAATGATTGTTGCCGCCATATATGTGGATTATGTGTGGAAATATAAGATGGATTTGGGTGGAAATTATTTAGAAAGGTTGAAGTAGACACGTGACATCATAATTAAGTTGTCGGTGATATAATTTAAGTAATTACGTAAGCAATGGATATAAGTAATTTTAGTAAAAATGTATTAAGATGTGAGTTAATTGAAGATGGTTTCATGATAGGATGAAAAATATAAATTGAGTAAGGATTAATTGATTGAAGTGCTGCCCATACATGTATATAATTAAATATATTGAGTTTGTATTATTGTTAGGAAGTACAAAGATAAGGTTAGAGTACTGTGGTGGCGTGTCGGAGTAAATAACGAGCGACCAGCTAGTGAAAATAGTTAGAGACACCTCCGAACAAATAGCGAACTAATATCTCATTGTTGCCAAGTGAGTGAACTTGCATTAAAATGTTTTGGGATATACACGTTTATGTTTGATTGAATCCTCTAAAACGTTTTATTGGTTTTTCTTCAACAACTTGCACGAGAACAAGCCTTTATGAAATGTTTTTATGTTATGAAATGGATAGTGTGATGAATTCATATGTTTCTGTATAATGTGGATATATATATATACTATGTCATAAATGGTACCATTGTGTGACAAATGCAACCGTGCATGTGCGGGGTGAGGTGCACTTGCCGATGATGACAGTGGTGAGGGAGATGGATGGTGACACTGCCCTTGTGCATAATGTGGGAGGATGTACACGATGGCATTTTTTTACGAACGATGTGGAGGGATGCACACGATGACTCCAACTATGTGCATGATGTGGGGGGATGCACATGAGCTAGGTGAAATGGGATGTCTGACTATGTGCACAATGTGGGGAATGCACAGGAGCTGGATGAGATGTGGTGATATACTAGTTGGTATATGCTTAAGTATATGTATATGCAATAGAAAGATTATGATTATAATATGTGATTATATGGCATGATGAATCTTGAAAATTTCCCATTTACTTGTGAATTGATTTTATTGCAGCAAGAAACATTCTGTTTATACTGCCTTGCTTGGATGATTGCTGGAAATTTCCTCTCTTTCCAATTTCATGCTGAATGTGGTTCCTTCATCATTAAATGATTTAATAACCAGGGGTTAAATGGAGGGATTTTAAAAAAAACTTGAACTAAGTTGTATTATTTTCGAACTTAAATGCATCATGATTTCTAAGCTTCCTTAACGTTGCTTGTTCCCTTCCTATCTTCACTCACTGAGTTTGTACTCACGTTTTTAAAATTCATGTTTTAGGTTTCCTGAGTTAAAGGTGATTGGATCCTAGGACTAGGTCCTTCTCCCTATACATTGCTCGGTAGGTTTAACGTAACACTAAATGTTAACAACCATGCCTAGAGTCACTCCGCTGATGGTCAAGTTCTAATTACGTGTATATGACTATTTGTTATGAAATGCTGAGATTCACTTGTCAAATTATATGTATGTATATAATGGTTGATGATGCCATTATGAATACATGATTGGGTTTTATGAGTTGTTTTCAAAGGAATTATAATTGAGCATTATGAATTTCGGATTCTAAAGGAATATGGATTAACGTATAAGATCATGTAAGTAGGCTTGCTTGGGCTTGGTGGGCTGAGCCCATTGGTCTCTTGTGCCGATCATGCCCCGAAAATTAGGCTATGACAATACTGTTGCATGATTGGAATCAAGTCACAACCAATCCTAATTGGCTGCAGGGCTCATCCCAACAGGCCTTCTATCTACATCCATTTACCATCCCTTTCATTACAAGAATTTGATGGACATGGGCCTTCCATCTACACCCATTTGCAATCTTTTTGCACAGTTTCGAGCATAGCGCATAATAAAACTCAATCACTAGTAATTCTTGCAATCTTATCATGCTCATACATCCATATACATGTTTATTTCTGTATTCAACCAAACTCATGGTTATCATTTTCCATAGTCATATACATATATAATTTCAATCACATTATCACAATGGTGCATGCATAACCATCCACATTTACATTTAACTATCTATATATTAATTCCATATCAACATAACATCGTAGACCATTTTGAAAGGAAATCATTTGAAAGTGCTTGTCCCTATGCATTAAAACTACTACATAGTATATATATTTACATAGCGTAGATTCTTTTGAAAACTCATTTAAAACATTAAATTCATCTTTAAACCTTTCACATTTATGAAAAATGACATAGAAATCATGTAAGGCAAAGTATTAAATAAACATGCTTATATATATATCAACATTTTTAAACATAATATCTACTTATTTGGATTAATCCCTTAGCTAACACAAAAATCAATAGACCAACATTTCACTCCGACTCGATTCTTAGAGCTTCAACAGTCCCTCAACTTAACTTAAGGTTATAACTTCTATAAATTGAAACTAAGTTAGCATAACTTTAACTTAATCACATTATAATATAGCTTTCAACACTTAATCTATTATTCATAGATAAACTTAATAATATAAATACTTAAATCTATGTCTTACTTATTAAAAGAGTCACTCAACTTACTCAAGAGATCAACATATCCTTTAATAAGATGAACATGCAACAAGAAGATATTCCAACATCTCAAAAGATCAACATATCTTTTAATAAGATGAGCACAGAACAAGATAATATTCCAATCAAGTCACAGTTAAAAGTAAGAAGGAAGCACCAAATAGAGTTAAAAACACTTAGATTAGAAAAGTCTTATCCTCACCTCAATCTTAGATAAGATAATTGGATAATATTTTATTTCTGTAACAATTTATCTAATCCTATACTTGTACTATAAATACATTGAAAGTGAATGCAAATATGTGGGCCTTATTTTCATATTTAATATTGCTTTTCTTCATCTCTTTTCATATGGTATTAGAGCCTCAAGCTCCATTGAGCATAACTAAACAACCCATGGCCTCATCAAACTCCAATAACATAATCTCCTCTCCTATAGTTTCTTTAAATCCCACTCTTCTTTACTCAAACCAACAAATACCATAATTACCATTAATGCAGTAGCTTATCTTCTTGTTAAGCTCACTCCCTTCAATTTTCCATCATGGAGAACCCAATTTAAATCCCTCCTTATTGGTTACAAATTTTTAGGATATGTAGATCAAACATTCCCTTATCCTCTTACCATGGTACCTCAGGAAGGCACTAATCCTCTTATAATGGTGTCCAATCCTACCTTTGATCATTGGACAAGACAAGATAAACTTTTTCTTCATGCCATAATCTCCTCTGCTACAAAAAGTGCTATCTTTTTTTTTTTGCTTTAGTTGAAACCTCATTTGATGCCTCGAATAAAATCACCAATCTTTATGCAAATAAATCAAGGTCAAAGATAATGAACTTGAGAGAAAACCTCACCAAGCCTAAAAAAACAAGATTAGTATTTGACTATTTTCAAAATCTTAAAACTGTTGTAGTTGAATTAGCTTTGGTAAATTCCCTTGTGAACGAAAAGGAGTTGTTTATCCACGCCTTGAATGGCATTGATATTGACTTCAAGGAGAGATTGTTGCTGATGTAAGGGCTCGAGATTGAAACATTTCATTTGAAGAGTTATTAGACAAGTTCTCAAATTAATGAAGAACTACTAAAGAAACAAGATATTTCCTCATAATTAAACATACTTTTTGCTCACGTTGTCAGTGAGTTAACTACGACATCCCTTCCTATCAAGTCCAAACAGTCTTACAATGGAAATGTCAAGCCCGACTCTACAATATGTTTATTATGTCATTCTTACATAAGAATGCATGTTTGATTACTTGGATACCTCGACAATCGTTAAAGGACGGCAATGTACCAAATGGTACAATTAAGTTGAATTAAGCCTCGAACTAGTCCAAATAGAGATTTTAAGATGAAATTGAGAATTTTAAAACCTCAGAATGACTTAAAATGGTGATTCGGAGTTCGAGGACCGATTTGGAGTCAAATTGGAATTTTCATGACCTAGGGGCAAAATGGTCATTTTATCACTTGAGGTTAAAATCGGAATGTTGGAAGAATTTTTTGACCAAGATTGATCATGTAGAACATAATTTGAGTTTCAGAAGTGAAAAATTTTAATTTCGACATTTTTTCTATCATAAGGGGTAAAATAGTCATTTTGCCACCTCATGGGCAAAATTGTAATTTTACATACCCAACACTTGTCCAGCACATGGATTTTACCCAATATTGTTATGGATAATTGAAGGATTTTATGTGGTGGAGAAAGAAAGCTTAATAGTTCAGAATTTAAAAATGGACTAATGATAAGGTGACAAGTGTCAAGCTTTTATTTCTTTATCATTTTCCTTATAAATTAGCACAAAATCAGCCCATTTCTCATTCATATGCCTGGCCAAAGAAGAACAAAGGAAGAAAAGAAAGAACAAGAACCCTAGGGTGAAAATTCAAGAAAAAATTGGTGGATTGCAAATAATCAAGCAATCAAAGGTAAAATTTCTTGATTTTGACTTGTGATCTACCTTTCCCATGCATTCTTTTGCATTTTCCATGGTTGAATCATATGAAATCATGATGAATCCCTTGCTGTCTGAACACTTAGAGAGAGATTTTGATGGTTGTTTTGGTTAGATTTTAAGATATTTTAGTGTTTTTAGATAGTTAGTGATGTGTAGCATGAAAAGCCAACAAGAAAAATTCACTTTCTCCCATCACCCATCATTGGCCGAATTTTCCTTGTAGAGTGTGGATGGTGGATTTAATTTTATTTCAAGTGAATTAGTTAGGAAATGATGCATTATGGTGAGAAAATCAAGTAGGAAAAATCATGGTGTTGATGCACCCACCATGGCCGAAATTCCCAAAAGAAAATGTGAAGATGATTTTGCTAAATTTTATGCTATTTGACTTGTGTTTGATGGTTTGGAGAATTGGAAGAAAAAATGGAGTTAATTGGAGTTGAATTGGACATATTGGCCAATTAATCGAGTGATAGATCGAATTAGGCCAATACCGTATTATTTAGGTACACAATTGATTTGTGTAGAACACCATGTTTAGACGATAATCCAAACAATTTGCATCCCATTTCATGCATTAGTAAAGAGCCTGAAATAGATTTATAATGGTATGACACAGTATATTGAATTATGTGTCATGTATTGTATATAGGTGGTGAGCCCTCTAACAAGGGTAAAGATGTTGTGTTAGAGGACTAAGAATAAGAGTATTTCAAACTCCTGATACTGTGAGTAACCTTATCATCATCTTGATTATCTGAAGTGAATTTTAATTCGTTTTTGTGATTTTATGAAAAATGAGTTTAAATGGTAAATCTTTAGGTTTTATAAAAAAAATGTGTTTAAATGAAATGATTTTATAAAATATCTTGAAATTGAATGATGGCTTTGAAAATAGAGTAATTGGAAACCATTTGATGTATTGTGAATTTATGGTTCTAATTGAATGGCTTATGATAATATTGGCATGAATGGTTGAATTGGCAAATGTGCTGAAAATGTATAAATTATTGATTTGCCTTGAAAGGCTGTAAAATAAAATAATTGCCATGTCATGCTATTGCAAATTTTATTGTATGGTGGGTTTAGCTTGCTGCAGTGGGCGAGTTTTCTGTGGACCAGCCTATTAGAGGGGCACAGAATCTTGTTATATTTTACCTCGGTTGGAGAGGCGAGTAGGGTAACTCTCGAGGTATAACTTTAGAGTTTCATTTCACACAAAACCACCACATGAGGGTGAACTAGGCCAACGCCAAGGAGCGACTATGTTGTCAAAATAAAAACATGATTTATGCGTACATGACTTTTTAATAGCCTTGGCGGACTCGGTTGGGATAGCCCTCAACCAAGGTATCCCTGATAACTGAGTATGAGAATAATTTTTGGCATGAGCCAAGTTTTAAGAAATTCAAAAGCCATGTTGATCACTCGATTTAAATGAATTGATTTTATTTGGTTGAAATGAGTTGAAAGGTGATAAATTACAGTATGATAATTTATTTTATTTGTCTCCATTTACTCGGCTTTAGATATTTTAGATTGTATTTGTTTACTCACTAGGATTATATAATCTTACCACCGTCCTTTCCACCCATTTTAGGCTCAGGATAGTCGGTAGATAGCTCACTTTGTTGAGGGCTACAGTTGGACTTGCATCCTCAAAAATTGTAGGTTTACCGCTTTTAATACTTTGGTCATTCATGGGCCCACGTGTCACTGTAAATTAAATTTTATACTTTGATTATATGTATTACAGTATGTATGAATTTATTTAGCTTTTACGCTACAAAAATTATTTATCGGTAACTCTATAAATATTGTTTTATAAGATAATAGAATATTTTATTAAATATTTTTATTGTATTCTAATAGTTATAATTTCACATTAAATGAATGTTTTAAACATCTAAACTTATTTTTGATTATGAATTATGTGTTTTGTACTCGCCTACTACATTTTTATCTGGTTTCGAGATTTTTGACGAAAAATGACCACAATGCCCCTGTGAGAAAAAAAATATTTTTCTATTTTTTTGATTTGAAAATAGTTTATAATCTCTCAACACATGATACTTAACAACTGTTGCTCACAAGGGAGATGCAAAAACTGATATTAAAGCCTTGCGAGGTTTCAGTTGGTATTTCGGGTAGTGAATGTCTATCGGGATATCGTGGCGGTCATCACAGGCTCGAGGGGAGTGCCGAGTCATGACAGAAAATTTCACCAAGTTCAATTCTATATCTTTGCCTCAAAATATCGTTTCTAAGCATGCCTCATAAACCATTTCTAGAGTTGTGTATAAGTTATGTGACAAACCAAGTCATTTTGCCAAAACTGCTTCACAGTTAGGCCTCGAAAATTTACTCCTGAAGTCAATAATGTCAAGCCTAGCTCTACAATATGTTTATTATGCCATTCTTACATAAGAATGCATGTTTGATTACTTGGGTACCTCAAAAATCGTTAAAGGACGATGATGTACCAAATGGTACAATTAAGTTGAATTAAGCCTCGAACTAGTCCAAATAGAGATTTTAAGATGAAATTGAGAATTTTAAAACCCCAGAATGACTTAAAATGGTGATTCAAAGTTTGAGGATCGATTTGGAGTCAAATTGGAATTTTCATTACCTAGGGGCAAAATGGTCATTTTGCCACCTGAGGTTAAAATTGGAATGTTGGAAGAAGTTTTTGATCAAGATTGACTATTTAGAACATAATTTGAGTTTGGGAAGTGAAAAAGTTTAATTTCGACATTTTTTCGAGCATAGGGGTAAAATAGTCATTTTACCACCCCAGGGGCAAAATTATAATTTTACACCACCTAACATTTGTCCAGCACATAGATATTACCCAATATTATCATGGATAATTGAGAAAATTTAAGTGGTGGAGAGAGATTGCTTAATGGCTAAGTATGACACATGGACCAATGGAATGGTGACGTGTCAAATTCTCATCCATTTATTATTTAGCTTAAAAATTAGCACAAAATCAGCCCATTTCTCTTCATATGGCTGGCCATAGCAAGAACAAAGGAAGAAAAGAAAGAACAAGAACCCTAGGTGGAAAAATTCAAGGGAAAAGTGTGAAAATTCAAAGAATCAAGTGACAAAAGGTAAAATTTCTTGATTTTGATTTGTGATCTACCTTTCCCATGCATTTTTTTTCATTTTCCATGGTTGAATCACATGATTTCATGATGGGTATCTTGCTGGCTGAACATTTAGAGAGAGGTTTTGATGCTTGATTTGGTTAGATTTTAAGATATTTTAGTGTTTTTAGTTAGTTAGTGATGTATAGCATGAAAATCAAGCAAGAAAAATTCATGTTCTTCTATCACCCATCATTGGCCGAATTCTCCATGTGGAATATTGAGGATGATTTTGATTTTATTTCAAGTGATTTGGTTAGGAATTAGTGATTTACGGTGAGAAAATCAAGTAGGAAAAATCATAGTGTTGATGCACTCACCATGGCCAAAATTCTCAAGGAGAAATGTGAAGATGATTTTGCTAGATTTTATGCTTTTTGACTTATGTTTGATGATTTGGAGAATTAGGAGAAAAATGAAATTATTTGGAGTTGAATTGGACGAATTGGCCAATTAATCGAGTGATAGATCGAATTAGGCCAATACCATTTAATTTAGATACACAATTGAATTTGTGTAGAACACCGTGTTTAGACGATAATTTGAACAATTTGCATCCCATTTCATACATTAGTATAAAGCCTGAATTGGTTTTATAATAGCTTAGCACAAATGTAGTAAATGGCTTATTGTGCATTATGTCTAGGTGGTGAGCTTTCTGGCAAAAGTAAATAGATAGTACCCGAGGATCAAGAATCGGAGTGCTTAGAATTCGACTCCCGAAATAGTGAGTAACCTTACTATCGTCTTAATTATCTAAAGTGGTTTTATCCGATTTTGTGATTTTATAGAAAATGAGTTTAAATGGTAAATCTTTATGTTTTACAAGCAAAATGAGATTAAATGGAAATAATTTTATAAATTGTCTTGAAATTGAATGATGGCTTTGAAAATAGAGTAATTGGAGACCATTTGATGTATTGTGAATTTATGGTTCTAATTGAATGGCTTATGATAATATTAGCATGAATGGTTGAATTGGTAAATGTGCTGAAAATGTATAAATTGTTTATTTGCCTTGAAAGGCTGTAAAATAAAATAAAATAATTGTCATGTCATGCTATTGCAAATTTTATTGTATGGTGGGGTAAGCTTGATGCAGTGGGCGGGTTTTCTGTGGACTAGCCTATTAGAGGGGCACGAAATCCCGTTATATTTTACCTCAGTTGGAGAGGCGAGTAGGGTAACTCCCGAGGTATAACTTTTAGAGTTACTTCACGCCAAACCACCACGTGAGGGTGAACTCGGCCAACGCCAAGGAACGGCTATGTTTTCAAAATAAAAATATGATTTATGCGTACATAACTTTTTAATAGCCTTGGCGGACTCGGTTTGGGATAGCCTTCAACCAAGGTATCCCTGATAACTAAGTATGGTAATGATTTTGGCACGAGCCAAAGTTTTAAGAAATTCATAAGCCACGTTGATTACTCGATTTATATGAATTGATTTTATTTGGTTGAAATGAGTTGAAAGGTGATGAATTACAGTATGATGGTTTATTTTAATCGTCTCCATTTACTCAACTTTAGATATTTTAGATGGTATTTGTTTACTCACTAAGATTATATAATCTCACCACCCTCCTTTCCACCCATTTCAGGCTCAAGAAAGTCGGTAGATAACTCACTTTGTTGAGGGCTATAGTTGGACTTGCATCCTCAAAAACTGTAAGTTTACCGTTTTTGATACTTTTGGTCGTTCGTGGGCCCACGTGTCATTGTAAATTAAATCTTATGCTTTGGTTATCTGTATTACAGTATGTATGAATTTATTTAGCTTTTACGCTACAAAAATTATTTACTGGTAACTCTATAAATATTGTTTTATAAGAAAATATAATATTTTATTAAATATTTTTTATTATATTCTAATAGTCATAATTTCACATTAAATGAATGTTTTAGACATTTAAACTTATTTTTGATTATGAAATATGTGTTTTCCACTCACATACTACATTTTTAGCTGGTTTCGAGATTTTTGAAGAAAAATGACCAAAATGCCCCGGTGAGAAAAAACTTATTTTTTCATTGTTTTGATTTGAAAATAGTTTATAATCTCTCAAAACATGATACTTAACAACTGTTGCTCACGGGGGAGGTGCGAAAACTGATATTAAAGCCTTGTGAGGTTCCGATTAACATTCCGGGCAGTGAATGTCTATCGGGACATCACGACGGTTGTCACGAGCTCAAGGGGAGTACCGGGTCATGACAAATAATGTTAACATTGAAAACTCAACAGATTGGCTAGTGGATTCTAGTGCATCTCATCATGTCAGCAACAAATTATAGAATTTGGATTTCTTTACAGAATATGGTGGTCATAATTCATTATACATTGGTGATGGTATTGATCTGTCTATCTCTTATACTAGTTTAACCTTTCATTCTTTTTCTTTAAATAATGTTCTTTATGTTCCACAAGCATAGTCTAATCTCATATCAGATTCAAAATTCACTAACTTTAATCAAGTTTCCATTGAATTTTTTCCTTTTTCTTTCTTGGTAAAGGATCTTCACACCGAGGAGTCATTTGCATAAGACTTGAATAGGAAAGGAGTTTATTCATTTCAAAATAAAGAACCCTTCATCAAACCTTTTACTCTTGCCTTTCGAGAAAAAAAAAACTGATATCTCTACTTGGCATTGGAAACTTGGAAATCCTTCTTGATAACTCTATTATATAGAGTTATCTTGCATTATTTTTGGGCATAAAAAGAGATAAGTCCTTGTGTTTTTAAGTTGCATTTAGATAATTTTCATGCTTTTCTTTAATAAGTTTAATGCATGTTTAATTATTTTAATTCAAGTGATTTTAATTTAATTTCATGTTAAAAATCCCAAATTGAGCCATCACTGACTTGGTACTATTGTTATTGAAGGTTTTTATGTGCAAAAGAGCTTAATGGATGATGAACCACGCAAAATGGCTTGAGGTGTATCCTAAACATGTTGCAGTGTTTTGAACACAACACGAGGTACAAAAGTCTAATCACTATGACTTTTAGACCAATAGAAAGTTAAGAGGAAGGGCTACAACTTTTGTTTTTATCATCTCATCTAGTTCTATTCAGATCATGTTCAAAATTGAATTAGAAACTAAAGGACTGTTGAGGACTACACAACAGTAAACAGAGCACTCAGCATCGCGGCCCCAAAGCCTCTAAGGCTGCAGCGCTGGGCACCTCTTAACCACAACAGCATGGGACAAAGATCTTAGAGTTGTGGCACCAGCACAGGGATTTAAAATTTGCACATGCTTGAAATTGTTTGCTAGGACATTTAAAGTGTGATATAAATAAGGCATTTTTAATGGGTTTTAGAGGTTGGAGGCAGAAAATATTTTGTACAAAAGGAAGCTTTCTACAAAAGGAGAAAAGGGGAGAAATCAAAGGAGATTTGGTTTCAAAAGTTGCAACAAATCATTTCTCTCACTAGTTTTCCTTTCTCTCCCTATCTTTTACTGTAGAAAATATTTATTTCCTAGAAATATTGAACTTTGCTGTAACTATGATGAACTAAATAGCTTTTGTCTAGGATTTTGGTGGATTTCTACATGTAACTTAGATTATTTGTTGCTCTTTTACTTACTTTGAATGGGTATGTTGATGTTTATTCAAATATGAATTTATATATTGACCATTGATTGCTTGATCACCAATTGAATGGTTGGGGTATCTAATGAGACTTGATAAAATTAGTTTAAATTAGACCTAGGTTTGGATAATATGTGTTCATATCACTTAGAAATTAAGTGCCTTGATTAGCAACTAGAGTAGACATACACCTAGATGCCACATATAGTCTAAGTAGAAATTTTGCTTAAAGAACCTAGTTTAATTGAATCCTATAGACATATAGAAACCCAATTAATCTAGGCAATTGTACAAATACATAGACATAGGTTTGTACATGCATTAGGATTCTAGACTAGCATCAACCTCAATTGAATTAAGTAATTAGAGAAATAACAATCTAAGTGAAATGTTGAATGAAATCATAATCCTAGATTTTTAATATACTACTTCCAGATTATTTTACCTTGAATTTATTTAATTATTTTAATTAATTAGTTTGTTTTGAATCATTTTGCACACTTTGGTTAGCTTGACCCAATTTTAGTGCTTAGTGAAAAATTATAGACAACTCCTTGTGGGATCAACACTTGTACTTATCACTTTATTACTTGTTCATGGCACATGCACTTGCGTGTTTGTTTAAATTCAGATAGGATTTAAGTGTGAAATCCCACCTTGAGTAAGAGGATAAGTTAGAAAATCCTTATGTGAGCATATAGATTTCATGTTTTGAATATCAAACTTAGTTTTAACCTTCAAAAAGAATTTATTGACACTTTGGTTGCCTGTCTCTTTTGAAGCAGAAATTTTTCTAACTCTATATGGGGTCAAAATATATGATTTTGATAGAACAATCTTTTGAAAATAAAATAATGGTGGTGATGATTCCCTTGATATTTAGATGACTAAAAATGATTTTTTCATAATTTTTGGAGTACATTTGCTATGGCAAATGGGAGTCGTAAATTTAATTTCAATTGAACTTTTTCTATTTTGTTCTTGAAACCAAAATTTAAGTTTTGATTCTTTTGGATTTTGATTTTTTTAACATTTTTATTGAATCCAAATGGAGGGTTGTTTGCTTATTAATATTAAATAGCTTAAGTAAATGGAGTGTAAAAAGGAAAAAAAGTAAAAACAAGGACTTTTAAGTAATTGGTATTTAAAGTAAACAAGCTAGGCAAGTTTTATAGCTAATCTGTCTCAGAAACTGCATTTTATTTCAAATGTATCTATACATGTTCATAATGTATCAATACATATGGTCATGTATCAATATATGTTCATAATATATTGATACAATTTTTCTAGAACCAAATGTATCAACACATAACCCAAATGTATCGATATATTTCATCGTTTTTAGAAAAATACAAGGGGTAAAATTGTATTTTCACACTCAATGCTACAAATACCTTACACTTTTCTAGGGTTTCAACCCTCAATTGTTTTCCTAAGGTATTTTTCTCAATTCAAACCCTCTCAACTCATTTTTGTCTCAAATCTTCATTTTTGATGATTAAATGATTTGGTTTAAAGTTGTAATGAAAAAAATGACATTTTTAAGCTTTGGAAACTTTAAATCTTGATTTCTATTTTTTGAAAATATGATTTTATTACCTAGATTTTCTGTTAGTGATTAAAGCTTAAAGGTTTTGTGATTTTCTTAAGCATCTAAGCTCACCTAAGGTAAGGATGAAACATTTATGGGTTTCTAAGCATGGGTTTTAGCTAGAAAATTGGTTTAGCTAAAAGCAAATAGTTTTGAAAGTACCAAAAATGATTATTACAAGCTTTTTATTCTAGGAAATGATTGTGATGATTGTTGTATGATAGGAACACTTAAAAACTCCATAATTATCGTTGAAACAGAGTTATGATTGGAGTTAGGAATCAACTCTCCAATTAGGTGAGTGGATACACCTTTTCAAGTATTTTGATATGTTAAGCTAGCATGATTTCTATGGAAATGATTGTTTAAGCATGTGAAATATTTTTTTCATAAAAGGTTTACCAAAGAATTAGAATTGATAATGATTTGTGATGTGTTGGCACAATGATTTTCAAATTGTTTATGAATCTACTACGTATGTAAATGCTCTATTATATATATTAGTTTTCAACAATAAAGGACAAGCCCTTTAATGTTTGTAGTCCACTTGATTACTCCGGCCTTGGGGCAAGCGTGGGTATGAGATATTTCTACGGTTAATGTTTGAATGTTATTATGCATATATTAGATACGATGTAGCATGAAAAGAATGTTGGATGCATGAACGTCCATTTATGAGAATAGGCATGATTATGATGTTGATATGTTGCGGACACATGAGATTCCACTTATGATGAAATTAATGATATGACATATATGCGTATGATGTCAATATGTGTAAAGGAGGTACGAATCCCTTCTCAAGATAAGATATGAAATGTATGCCATTAGTTGTATATGTTAAGGAAATTCATGTACACAATGGACTAAGTATGAATTGTTTATATGCATGAATGCCATGAAATGTATGTGTGTAGGTAGTTATGATTATGAAAGTGTTGTATGTACATGAATTGTTTATATGCATGAATGCCATGTACACTATGGGCTATGCTTGGTTATGATTATGAAAGTGTTGTATGTTCATGATGCAAGCAAAGGATGAGAACGATCCCAAGCTTAACAGATCTTATGATGAATGTGGATGAGGTCAATGTGCCACTCACACAACTATGATGATTGTTCACATGAGGTGAACTAGACGATAGTGAGGATTTTATCCATTACTTGCTTGAATGGGGTGGGACCACTCCATAGATCGTGGATGAGGCTAATGTTCCATTCATGAGAGCAAGCTAGGAACTCGAAATAGTGGGGGTTAAACTGTGAGACCTTGACCTTTATAGACTCGTAGCTAGAAGTAGACGTGATATCCTTGGTCAGGGGTAATTTCGTCATTTCCTTAGTAAGCCCCTAAAAGTAAGATTTTAAACAATATTATGGCCTAAGTAGGCCTAAGGCATAAATGGATGATTAAATAAGGGTAAAATGATGAAGAAAATAAAAATGATGATGATTTCCACGGTATGGGCAAAATGGTCATTTTTCACCTAGGTTCAAAATTTTTAAGTTTTCGCGAACTCGAGCATTTCTAGACAATTATGGACTTTGTTTTAGTGTCAAAAGAGTAAAAAGATTGTATAAAGGATTAGAGGAGAACAAGTTAACTTGTGATGGCATTTTGGTAATTTAAGTGGAGTGGATAAGCTTAGGCTATAAATATCTCTTTCTTCCAGCAGCTTCTTCTCCCATTTTCCAAAAGCTTCTTCTTATTCTTCCTTTTTTTCTTTCACGTTGCTTTCATCCTCCATGGAAGCTTGATATGAACCTCCATAACCTCTCTCAAAATAGCTCCACTTTTCATGCTTTTGGTGCACCATTTCATAAACCTTTGTGCTCTTCCACTCTCTCTCTCTTTAAAACCCTTGAAGAAAATCTTCTTTCCATACTCTCTCTCTAGTTAAGTGTTTTAGAGAGAGAAAGAGGTAGCTTCAATAATAGCTTGAAAGTTTTTGGAAAGAATTTCAAATACAAAGCTACCAAGGTGAGTAGTGAACTAGAATTGATTTTTAGTGTTGAAAATGATTAGTGTTTAGACTTATGGGTGTTTAGTAGTTGAGGTTGTTCATTCACTTTAGAGCGATTAGTATAATGAACATAGATAGCCACTTAAATGGCAATTGGAAGCTAGCTAATAGAAAGCATTTAGAATTTAAAAGTAAGTGAATTGACTTAATAGTGATGCTAATGTGATAATAGGTTCCAACGAAGCCTTATCGCCCCATTTGGACCGTTAGAGAAGTAGAGTCGACTAAAGGTTTAACAAAATACCGGTGAGTGGACTTGCATTTCAAACTTGTTTTGGGAATGCGAATGTGTTTGCACAATATATTTGAATGATTTTATCTAACTTTTCTTTGCAAATGTGTGCCAGGGAACAAGCCTTCACTAAATGTTTTTGATATTGTGAAATGTGAGATGTGTATAAGGATGAATCCATATGCTTTATATTATGTTGGTATGTATGTATATATCTTGTAAATATGTGCTGTGTATTGATGAATGATGTTGGGTGGTGATGTTGAGTGTGCGAGTAGGGAATGCACACATGATGATGATAGAGTGTGCAAGTAGGGAGTGCACACATGATGACAATGTATGTATATGTAAATGTGTGTGTTATAGAAAGCTCATGAATATGGTTTATAGATGTAATCATGTGAAATCTTGCATGATGAACTTTGGAAATTTCTAAGCATGTTTAAGTTGAGCTTGTCTTTGCAACTAAATGGCCTTTTTTTGAGGGGAATGGAAACTTTTTTCTTGGTGCTCTATTTCTTACTGCAGCGAGATTCAACTAAATGGCATTTTCTTGAGGGGAATGGAAACTTTTTTCTTGGTGCTCTATTTCTCGCTGCAGTGAGATTCAATTTCGCTGCAGCTAGAAACTCTATGGTTGTAAGGGTTTGTACCTGACCTGGTTCTCACTGCAGCCAGAAAGTTACTGTAGCTCCTCGCTGTAGCGAAAAACTCTCTATTTGGCCAACTGAATTTCGCTGCAGTGAGAAACTTTCTGTCCCACTTGGCTACCTTGTTGATTTTTGCCACATTTTCCACCCCTTTAACACCATAATGGATCATTGACTTCCAACATCAAGGAATTAATTAACTAAGTCAGGAATGAGGGGTTTAGAGAGAAACCCTCGACTAGTTAAGAAAATCCTCGTCCCGCTAATAACATGAGTCGAACTTCGCTGCAGCTAGAATGCCATTCCACTGCAACGAGGACTCGTTGTTTACTTGACTTGATTTGCATGATTGCTATTAAAGTTTTCACTCTCCAAATCCTTTGTTGAGCATGGACCCTTTTCATAAAGTAATTTACTCATGTGGGGTTTACATGAGGGGTTTTAATGAAAACTAAAATAAATTACATTGTTTTAAAGATAAATGCATCATGATTTCTTTAAGTCCTCCCTATTTTTTGCTCGTTCCCTTCTTTGTTCACTCACTGAGTTTATACTCACCGTTTTCAACTTCATGTTTTTAAATCAAGAGGCAGCTGGTAACTAGGTCGAGGTGCCCTTGTAGGTTCATATTTTTGGTAGGTATCAATGGCATTCAGTAGCTACACCTTCACTATGGTCACTTCGTTGGAAGCCCAAGGTCATTTTGGTGTAAATATGTACATGTGATGTAAATTATTAAATTGCACGTTTAGACAATATATGTACATTTTGATTGGTATACCACTATGAGTTGGCAATGCTTAGTATTATTTTGATTCAAAGTTATGAAATGTAACTTTGTAACCTTTGATGGAATAGTGAATAGGTCATATTAATAGGCTTGCTTGGGCTTAGTGGACTACATCTTTTGAGCCCATGCACCGGTCATGGCCTGAATTTGGGTCGTGACATAAACCACTATTTGTCAAAATGGGGTTGACCCACTCATAAATAAAATGATATGATAAATGAGGTTCATGAGTTTGAGAAATGAATGAATGAATATTGTTTGATGCTTATGTTTAAATGCTTAGCTTATAAATAAATGCTTATTGACAATGTTATTCACACTAAAATGTGGTTATTTTGGATTGGTTAGGAAGAACATTAGCTTAAGGAATAATCCTTAAGTGTTAAAAGGACTTATGAATGGTTTTGGTTCAGGATATTGCCCAAAAAATTGGATTCTATGGCAAAAGTATCACTACATTTGGAGCATGTATTGATGCATTTTCAACAAAATGCTACATAAGGCATTCTGTGTGAAATATATCGGTACATTCTTAAAGGTATCGACAGATTTCTTGCATATATCAATACATTTTAGAATGTATCGATAGATTTATTGCAATAGAGGTTTTCCATGTGGTTTTAAAGAGATTTTCAAGGATAAATGAGTTCTATGATTTAAGCAAAGTTGATTTCCATGCAATGTTATTCTAATGATGTATAAATGTTATGTTGCATGATCATTATGGCAATGAGAAAGAACTTATAAATCATATGTATTTACAATTGCATGGTTACGAAAAAGTCTTTCCCGTATCCACTCATGGAGTCTTTGTGACTCATACATTATTCCCCTCATTATTTTTGTTGCAAATCAATCATAGCATTTTGATAGCAACCAGTGTTACGGATACAAGTGTCGGGCCTTCATCCTTTGGTAGGTGTCTAGCAACCGCTTGATACCTAGATGGTCAGTCATGTTTTGCTAATAAGTTGGTTTTGTTATGTTATGTTTACAGACTATGAACATGTTTTATGGATTATGAATATGTTATGATAATGTAGCCAAATGTTTGGGCATACTACATTGTGAATGTTATGTTAAATCCATAAAGTGGCTCGAGAGCCCATATTGACACCCAAGGGTGTTAAGACATGTAAATGATATGGTGCACTGAGAACATGGCATTTTGACGATATATGAAATTTTTGGACTTATACTAATATGTTGAGAAGTTCAATGTATGCATAATGTTGCGTATGATGGTATGCATGAGTTGATAATGTATGCTTATGGATGTTAAAATATGCTTCCACATTAATGAATGTTTAATGATGAATGTTATAGAGGTTTGCTTAGGCCTATCATGCGATATACCTATCTGGGTTTATGTGTCGGTCATGTTCCACTACGAAATGGGATGTGACAAAGTTGGTATTAGAGTTGTAAGTTCGTGGAGTCTTAAGTTTTCTTAGTTGTCAGTGGAATGTTTAGAGTTGTGTGTAAGAATCTTGTTTTTGTTTTGTGTACCTGAGTACAAATTTAAAACGAGAAGACCCACATATAATTCCTTATTTGTCCACCCACTTTATGCTGAAAAGTTACGTTTAGAATTATTGTGAGTTTGTAAAGTTGAGTCTTATAGTATATGACTACTCTTTTCTGAGTGAGATATCCCGCCTAGGACACGGGCTAGTGCTAGAGGAGCAAGGCTCCCACGAAGACTACCGATAGACCACGTACACCTATTGCTAGAGGCTATGGCAGATGTGGCAAGGTTGCTAGTTTGGGCAGGATAGATAGCCCTACTAAGGCATAAATAGAGGTATAGGGTCTTGAGGTAGGTGTTGAAAAACAAGCTCTTGAGGTTGTCGCACCTATAACTAGGGTAGTGACTTTAGAAGATTTAGCTGTCGGCTTACCAGAAGTTAGTCAAACTATGGAACTTTTTGCTCAAAGATCTTAGATCAGATATGACAGGTTGAGGATCTTTGAGACCTTGATCTTTATAGACTCGTAGCTAGAAATAGACGCGATATCTCGGACTAGGGGTAATTTCATCATTTCCTTAGTGAGCCCCTAGAAGTATGCTTTCAAACAATATTAAGGCCTAAGTAAGCGTAAGGCATAAATGAATGATGAAAATAAGGATAAAATGAAAAAAGGAAATAGAAATAATGATGATTTCCAAGATAAGGGCAAAATGGTCATTTTTTCATCTCGAGTCGAAATTTTAAGTTTTCGTGAACCTGATTATTTGTAGACTATTATGGACTTTATTCCAGGGTTAAAAGAGTAAAAAGATTGCACAAAGGATTGGAGGAGAACAAGCCAACTTGTTAAGGGCATTTTCGTAATTTAAGTAGAGTTTGGATAAACTTTAGCTATAAATATCATTTTTCTGGTAGCTTTTTCATTTCTCCAGCAACTTCTTCTTTTTCTCATCCTAACTCACGTTTCTTTCATCCTCCATGAAAGCTTCTCTCAAGGCTTCCATCACCCTCTCAAGCTAACCTCAAATTTCATGCTTTTACACACCTTGTTATAGGGTTTTTCGTACCCTTTTACCTTAAAAAACTCTCAAAAGTCTTACTCCTATACTTTCTCTCATGAGCTATGTGTTTTAGAGAGAGAAAGAGAGAGCTTCTACAATAACTTGAAAACTCTTAGAAAGGGATTCAATTATAAACTTACCAAGGTGAGTAGTGAAGTAAAGTTAAAATCGTAATTTTTCCAATCACAGACAAAATTTGAGATTTTGAGAGAATTAGATCATATTTGAGAAATTGGAGAATGGTATGAGTATAAGGGATGAAAAATATGTCTATGGGCAATTTTTCAGTTTTTGGGGTAAAAATGTAATTTTTGACTTTTACGGGGGCAAAAGTGTAAATTTCAAAAATTACTTTACCAAGACTTTGGATAGTCTGAGAATTTTATCTAAGTTGTGGATATTTGAAGGAATAATGTGTGGTGGAGATTTAAAGCTTAAAAGATAAGAATTTAAAAAAATAGACCAATAATGTAGTGACATGTGGCAAGTTTAGATTATTATATTATTTAGCTATCAAAATCAGCCCACACCACCATTTTCTCTTCATTTTGGCCGGCCATAGCAAGAAAACAAAGGGGAAAAGAAAAACAAAAACATAGGTGGAGAAATCCAAGGGAAAATTGGTGAAAATTCAAGGAAACAAGTGACAAAAGGTAAAATTCCTTGATTTTTGACTTGTGATCTACCTTTCCCATGCTTTTCTCCTTATTTTTCATGGTTGGATTTCATGTTTTCATGGTGAATTCATGGCTGCCCAAATGGGTATGGAGAGAGAATGAAGTTAGATTAATTTGATTTTAAGTTATGTTAGTGTTTTAAGTTAGTTTAGCATATTTAGAAACAAAACAACAAGAAAAGAATTCATTTTCCTCCATTACCATTATTGGCTGAATTTTCTAGGGGAATATTGGCTGCTGATCTTGATGTTTATTTAAGGAATTATGATGAATAATGATGAATTATGAGCCTAGAAAAATAATGGGAATTTTCAGAGCAAAACTATGAATTTTTACCCACTAGGGGTATTTTCGTAATTTACTATCGAGACTGATAATTTGCACCACACTGAGGAACATTAAGTCAATTTGGGTGCAATTGAGTATAGAAACTGAAAAAAATTAATTTGGGATTAAATTGGACTCGTTAGTAATTTAATCGGGTAATAGGTCGAATTAGGTCAGCACCGCATTTAAGTGGTAGTCAGATAAGTTGCATGTCATATCATGCATATACACCGAGCCTGAATTGATTTTATAATGGTCAAGCATTAATGTGGTGAATTATGTATTGTACATTGTGGATAGGTGGTGAGCAAATTACACTAATAAAAGTACAGAGATTGTGCTTGAAGACTGGGGTCAAGAGTATATAGACTCCTAGAACTGTGAGTGGACAATTTATCGTCTTAAATATCTAGAGTAATTATACTTATTTGATGCTTTTATTGAATGGTGAGTTTAAATTATAAAATATTATGTTTTCCAATTAAAATGTTTTTTTAATAAAAATGAGATTTATACTGGTTTTGAAATCAAATATTGTGTAAAGCCCGACCTTATAAAATACTATTCATGACATACATGTGATGATAGCATGATTGCATGCTAGGAGAGTCCCAAAAAATTTACAAAAGTCGGTATTGTACCTAGAGGTACAACAAAGTTGATTTAATCCTCGAACTAGATCAAATAAGAATTTTAAGGTGAGATTAAGAGTTTCACAGTCCATGGATGACTTAAAATGGTAATTCAGAGTTTGAGGATCAATTTGGAGTCAAACCGGAATTTTCACTATCTAGGGGTAAAATGGTCATTTGCCACCTGAGGACAAAATGAGAATTTTAGAAAAGATTTATTTGTCCCCATTTGACTTATTGGAATATAATTTGACTTACTGGAGTATGATTTGAGGTTTAGAAGTGAAAAATTTTAATTTCGGTATAA
This sequence comes from Theobroma cacao, assembly GCF_053813885.1. Lineage (NCBI taxonomy): Eukaryota > Viridiplantae > Streptophyta > Magnoliopsida > Malvales > Malvaceae > Theobroma > Theobroma cacao. The sequence goes on from NC_142640.1 coordinate 38,768,344, forward strand.
TTTGGAGTAAAAGGGTAAAATGGTAATTTTGCCACCCCAGGGGCAAAATTGTAATTTTCCACCATCAGGACATTTTTTCCAGCACATGGTCTTCCTTTATCTTCATCTTTGACCCTTGACTAATCATGTGGTAGAGATAAAATGTTTAAATTTTTAAAATTTTAAAAATAGACCAATAAGAAAATGCCATGTGTCAAGCTTAGGATATTTTATTATTTAACTAAAAATCAGCATAAATCAGCCCATTACTCTCCAAATATTTGGCCAAGCAAGGAAGAGAGAGAAAGAGAGGAAGAACAAACCCTAGGTGAGGAATTTCAAGAGAAAAAGTGTGAAAAATCAAGGAAAACAAGTGAAAAATGTAGGATTTTTCAACTTAAGCTTGAAATCTATTTTCCTTAAGCATTTCTCCTTATTTTCCATGCTTAAATTACATATTTTTATGATGAATTGTTGGCTGATCAAAATGGGTTAGGAGAGAGAAAGTTGTTAGATTAATTTGATTTTAAGTTATGTTAGTGTTTTTAGTTAGTTTAGCATATTTAGAAACAAAACAACAAGAAAAGAATTTATTTTCTCCCACAACCATTAATGGCCGAATTTACCATGTATGAGTGAGGATGAATTTGATTTTCATTCTAGGAGAATTGGTTAAGAAATGATGAATTATGAGCCTAGAAAAACAATGGAAATTGTCGGAGCAAAAATATGAATTTTTACCCACTAAGGGCACTTTTGTAATTTGCTATCATGATTGATAATTTGCACCACATTAAGAGACATTAAGTCAATTTGGGTGCAATTGAGGTATAGAAACTGAAAACAATTAATTTGGGATTAAATTGGACGAGTTAGTAATTTAATCGGGTGATAAGACGCATTAAGCCAATACTGAGTTTAGATAGTTACCAGTGTATTTTTGCATTCCATATTATGCATTAATAGTCTAAATTAGTTTAATTTCAATTTAGTACCAATGTAGTGAATTTCTCGATTTTGTACTGCGTTAAGGTGGTGAGTCCTCCAATAAAGACAAGGAAATTGCATCCGAGGACCAGTAGACAGAGTGCGTCGAAAGTCTGCACTCTAGACATTGTGAGTAAACTTATTGTCATTTTAATTATCTAGGGTGGTTTTTAGATGATTTCATGAATTCTATGGAAAAAGGAATTTAAAAAGGTAAATTTTCATGTTTTATGAAAAAATGTGTTTCAATGAAATTAAATTATAAATTGTTTTGAAATTAATAGTGATTTTGAAAAATAGAGTACACGGAGACTGTTAATTGTGGCAATTTGATTGTTTAAATTGATTGGCTTATGATAAATCGGGCATGACTGGCTAGTTGGCAATTGTACTGAAATGCGAATTGGTTGGTTACCTTGAAAGACTGTGAATTACAAAATTGCCATATCATGTTATTGAGTTTTATTGTATGGTGGATTATATATAATAATTAATCACTACAGTAGGGGGTTTTTGTGGACCAGCCTTTTAGAGGGGCATGGTAAACCCCATTATATTCTTACCTTGAACGGAGAGGCGCGTAGGGTATCTCCTGGGGTAAAGCTTAGGGTTCACTTCACGCCAAACCACCACGTGAGGGGGAACTCAGCCAACGCTAAGGAATGGCTATGTTTTCAAAACAAAAACATGATTTATGTGAAATGTGAATTTTAATAGCCTTGGCGATCTCGGTAGGATGCCTCGGCCAAGGTGTTCCCGAGAATGGATTTATGGCACAAGCCTAGTTTTTATGAGATTCATAAGCCTCTCTACATATTTTAAATGAAATGTATTCTAATGCTGTGACCCAGTTTACGATGATTTATTTTGTTGTCTCCATGTACTCAACTCTAGATATTTATGATGATGTCTGTTTACTCATTGGGATTTTATAATCTCGCCACCCTCCTTTCCACCCATTTCAGGTTCAGTATAGGCTGTAGATAGCTGATCTCTTCGAGGACTATCGTTGGATCTGCATTTTTCCAAACCGTAGGTTCACAGTCCTCTTTACTTTTGTTTATTCGGGGGCCCTCTTGTTATTGTAAATTAAATTAAATATTTTGGCTTACTGTATTTCAGTATGTATAAATTTATTTAGCTTTTACGCTATAAAAAATTATTCACGTATAACTCTATAAATATTGTTTTATTAGAAAATAGAATATTTTACTTAATATTTCTTTTATTTTCTTGTTATATTCAAATAACCGTAATTTCATTTTAAATGAAGATTTTAGACTTTTAAACTCATTTTGAACATGAATTATGTGTTTTGTACTTGTATATTACGTTTTAGCCAGTTTCAAAATTTTTGAAAAAAAAATGACCAAAATACCCTTGTGAGACGAAAAATTAATATTTTATTTATTTTTAATTGGAAACAGTTTAAATTTTTTTAGAACACGATATTTGACAATGGTTGCTCACAAGGGAAATGAGAAACTGATAGTAAAACCTTGCGGGGTTTCGGGTTGACATTCCAAGCAATGAGTGTTTACCAGGACATCGCAACGATTGTCACGGGCTCGAAGGGAGTACCGGGTCGTGACATATTGTTTGGAAAAAATTGAGTATATGGAGACTATGTTGAATTTATGATTTTATATGTTATTGAAATTGTGGTTTATGACACTATGGTAGCATAATGGCTAAATTTTTGGGGTTGGCATGAAATATATGAATAGTTTTTGATTGGTCTCGGTAGACTGGATTACATTTTATTCGCCATATTATGCTACTGAAATTTTTATGGGTCTAGTGGTATATTAAATGGTCACTGCAGTGGTGGTGTTTCCATAGACTGCCTATGAGAGGGGCACAATAACTCAATTATATACTTACCTCCGGGGGGAGATGTTGGGTGAAGTATCTCTTGAGGTATGATTTGAGTGCACCTCACGTTCGGGCCACCACGTGAGAGTGAGACTCAGCCAACGCCAAGGAATGGTTGTGTGTCAGATGTGAAAACATGTTTATGGGTATGGGTCATTGAACAGCCTTGGCGGTCTCAGTGGGATACCTTGGCGAAGGTACCTGCGAGAATGATTCTAGCAGGGGCCAAGTTTAAGAAATTCATAAGCTGGGAAATTTTGATGAAAAGAAATTGTTTGGTATAGATTGAAACGAATTTTGCATTATGAACATTATTGAGATATAATGTTTTTATATTGTCTCCATCTACTCGGCTTTAGATGCTTTTGATGGTAATTGTTTACTCACTGGGATTATGTAATCATAATCTCACCCCTCTTCCTATCCATTTTTCAAGCTTAGGACAGTTTGTTGATAGTTGGTTAAGACGATAATTAATCTCGGAGTTTCATCCTAAAAAGTAAGGGTTCGTAGCCCTACACCTTCTTGGTCAGTTGGGGACCCACGTGTCATTGTAAAAGTAATTTTATACTTTAGTTATTTAATTTAAAGTATGTATGAATATATTTAGCTTTTACACCATGTTTTTGGCGAGGTTCGATATTTTCAAAGAAAAATGACGAAAATGCCCCTGTGAGCCAGAAAGTAATATTTTATTGTTTTGATTTTAAAATGACTTATGATTTTTTTGAAATGTGAGATTTAATAACTGTCGCTCACTGGGGAGATGCGGAAGCTGATGCTAAACCTTGCGGGGTTTCGATCGGCATTCGGGGTAATGAGTGCCTATCGGGACGTCGCGGCAGTTGTCACTGGCTCGATGGGAGTTCCGGGTCATGACACATATTCCATCCTCCCACACAATCTAATTTTTCTTGGTTAGTTAGTTTCCATTTAACTTCAAATATTGAAATTGCACATAAGTTCTCAATTTTTTCCTTATTTACCATGTGTTAGTGATTTTACATATGTGTATTTGAATGAAATCTTGTGTGGTACAATTTGTGTGGAGAATTGTATAGCTAATGTGGCTTGTATATGCTGGAAATTATCCAAATATTTTAGTTTCATGAATGAAGTATCAATACCTAGTGAGCAGAATGCCCCAAGAAGCATTCTGCGAGAAAAGTATTGATACTTCCCCAAGAGGTATCGATAGCTCGTGTCCAAAAAGCTTTTTGGATGAAAAGTATCGATACCTCTCAATGAGGTATCAATACCTATGGTGTAGAACATCTTATTTACTCATTTTTAGTGGCTTATCACTTGTTTTTTACTCCCTTTTTCAATCTAAACTGCTAAATGACTTTGATTTCAACTAGAATCATTTGAATGAGTTTGGAAACAACATTATTTCAAGGACTTCGATGAAAACTAATGATTATTTCTAAATTCATATTTATATCAAGAATGTGGTTTATGTAAAAATTCATCCCCTTTGGCTTGTCTCCTTTCCATATCTACTCACTAATTTTTATAACTCACACAAGAAACATGCACTTGTTTTGTTTCAGATTAGTAGATTGTTTGGCTCGTCGACTATTAGATAAATCTCTCAACTTGATTTGGTAAGTGTATCAGAGCCCTTCTTACAACTTCCAATGTTGAGTCACGCACCACTGTTTGTAACACCCCGTACCTTCGTTTAGCCGTCAATAATACCCTATCGATAAAACGAAGAGTCACTTGATGTAAATTAAGGGTCGAAAAGCAAGTACGGGTGAGAAGAACATTTTAGAATAAAATATTATTTTATTTTATAAATAAAATAATATTAAAATATTAATATTTTATTAGTTGTCAAAATTAGTCATGAAATAAGGTTCTATAACTAATTTAAGTGGGGGAGAAGAAGTATGAATGAATTTTGTAGATAAATGACGTAAGTGAAACCGCGTGATTTTATTAAATAGAGCTAACACGGGTAAGTCAATATTTAAATATTACGGTGATACCGCGTTGAAGAACAACTTCGATATTTTGGTTGTACACGTGTAAGAGAAGGAAGATAGAAGGAAATTAAAATTTTTACACGTGTCAAAAGGACCAATTTTAAAATACGAAAACTTGAGGATTGTGTAGCAAATACAAGGAAGTTGGGAATTTGTATGTAAATTTTATTATTTTGAAGAAATAAAATAAATAATAATAAAAATAATAATAATAGTAAATGAATAAAAAATGTATATATATAATTGTAAAAAAAAAAAGGGAAAGACCAACATGGGTAGCCGCCCATGTGGTCAAATAAGAAGCTAAACCAATATTTTTGTGTTGAATGGGTAGAGGCCGACCACATGGAGTGAAGGAAAAAAATAAAACGGAGATAAATGAGGGTGGTTTGGCTGGAAAGAAAAAGAGATGAAAAAGAGAGAAAAAGGAAGGAAAAATCTAGAGAGTGGCCGACCAAAGAAGAAGAAGGAAAGAAAGGTGACTGGCGGTGAAGGAGGGAAAGAAGGAAGCCATTTATTAAGCAAAAATAAAAGGGAGGAACAAGCTGATTTTTGAGAGAGGAAAGAAAGAGCTGTGCAACTGATTTTGAGAAGGGAAAACAAGGGTGTTGGTTGTTAGAATTTGGAGGAAGGAAAAGAGAGGAAGTTGGGTTTTGGGGGTGCCATCGACTGTGAGAGAGAAAGGAGGGAGAAGAAAGGAAAAAAAAAGAGGGAAAAGGAAGGTGTTGCCGACCGACGGGGAAGAAGAGCAAAAGAGAGAGAGAAAGAAATGGGAAAAGAAAAAAAAAAGAAGAAAAAAAAAAGGGGAGTGGGCATAGCCCAATAAGAAGAAATGGAAAGAGCCCATGAGAAAGGCCCAATGGCAACAAGGAAAGAAAAGTCCAAAAGAGAAAATAAAGATGGAAACGTGGGCCAACTTAGCCCAATTTGGAAGTGTTAAAATAAAGATAGTGCACTATAGTGGCGTTCCGGAGGAAGTAACGAGCGGCCAACAAGTAGAAATAGCGATGTAATATCCCGCTATTGTGAGGTGAGTAAGGGGTGTCAATTTTAAAATTTTTGTATATATATATACATGTACGTATATTTTACGTTAAGTGCAAAACTTGTGGATAGCATGAGCTGGTAGAAAATTTAGGAAATTGTGAACATAAATTATTTTTATAAATTATTTTGGATATATACATATATAGAAAAATTATATGTAAAGTGTTTTTACATTGGGAAACAAGCTTTTCAAGACGATTTACATCAAAAAAAATGTGCCTTATATTTGTGTAGTGTGCATTCATGAAATTTATCACATATTCACCATGCCATTTTGATATAAAAATATCATGCAAATATTTACAATGAACATCTCATGAAAAAGAGTTTTAACGTGATACGGTGATCGATGTTTTGAGAATGCCATAAAATATCTTCTTGAAAACCCAATTTGGATTTTTAAAATGATTTTATTTAATCGAGAGATTCGAGAGTAGGTCGGATGTCACATCGGTTAAGTGTGACTCTCGTGCACGAGTGAGCTCTAGCTAGAGAACCTTCCGGTCGTCAACGGACGATTAGGCGTGGCAAGGGCCACAGCCTGTGATATATGTATGCGTGGCTAGGCCACCAGTCATACGCGGTTGCGACCACTTGATATCTCCGATGTCAGCCAACATCGTTGAGATGGCCATGGCAATATAGGAATCCGGTGGAAGCAATGCTCCCGGATGTTATTACATGGTAGTGGGACCATGGGTTTATTTCCATTCCCTACTCAATAGTGGCATCTCTAGGTTTTCAAACTCATATTTCTTTGCCTGGTGAAAACGGAATTAAACGGGTTTTTGCAGCTTTTCTATTTTTGCGGTGAAATGAATTTCAACTCCTTGAGTACGAGGTGATTTGTGATTTACATATAAGTTTGATTAGCATTCGATTTCATGGGAGCTTGCCCGAATTTATTGATTTGATTGAAGAAAAATGTCGATTGATTTCAACGGTGGAATTCTTTTATGTAAAATTGTTTTAATTCAATATTTCAAATGATTGACTTGAATAAGGTTATTGATCTGTTTTGTAGCGAAAATTTTTATCTACCTTGGTTGATTTACCAATTGAAGTGTTACAATACATAAGAAATCCTTGATTTTTCATATAAGGCACAAACTCTCGTTTGAAATGAATTATTTTTTTATAATCCTGCATTTTAATATTCAACTGATCTGTTGTTTGCTTGTTTCCCATCTACGCCCTACTCACGGAGCCAATGATCATTGAGTCTGTGAGACTCACACCCCTCTTTTTCTCTTTTTGCAGATAGGATCAGCATAGCGTGTAATCATCAACGTGTATGGTCCACCACAAATAGATAAAGCCATCTCATAGCATTTTATCTCGAGTCGCTCCGCTGTTAAAGGTCGAATCGTAGCACTTTGTTTATTAAGTTGTAAACAAATATTGATGTTGATATAAGTAAATAATTAGAGATCATGGATTTCAATATATATACTTGTGAATAAATGGTTTAAAGATTGAATTGATTATTATGTTTATAGTTCAAATCATGATATGATAGAATAATGTTTTAAGTACCAACATGGAATGGTGATTGTATATAGTGAACTAACGGGTACTTCGAGAAAGGCTTGTTCGAGACTTGACGGGTCTTTCCCAGAGGTCTCGGACGTCGGTAGCGATCGAGGAGGAGTCATTACACTGTTGAGTCAAGTCTTATATGTTTTTTTTTTTTTGTTTTACTTTATCATGTTAAGAAATATAGTTATGTAGCCACAATTGGTAATACTTTTGTTTATCTACTCAAGTTGTGTGATAATCATGTTTAGCATCGAAAGAGGTACGAGTGACTATAGATGTTAATGAGCATAGGAAACATGTCGAACTATTAATAATGTGATAAATGTGGATATTGATGAATGAATATATTTATATATTTATGCATGTCTTCTATTGTATGACTTGATTGAATTGGTGAACACAGACACCCTTATCTATGCATTGAATAATACAAGTATAATGATGAAATGTGTAAGTCTTGCTTACCCTTACGTCAGTCATGGTCTGGGAATGTGTTGTGACAGATAAGGTATAGAATAGTTACTTCGTGATAATAGAATAAAGTAAGAATAATTATCATCTACTTTTGTTCATGAAATGAAATTATTATTTTGACATTATGTCAATGTTTATGTCAAGCCCGACTTTATAAATATTAGCCATGTCATTCATGTGATTGACAGAATGCTTGCATACTTGGAAAGCCCCAAAAAATGGTCAAAGGACGATAATGTACCAAATTGTACAACTAAGTTAAATTAAGCCTCGAACTAGTCCAAATAGAGATTGTAAGATGAAATTAAAAATTTTAAAACTCCAGAATGACTTAAAATGGTGATTCGAAGTTCGAGGACCGATTTGGAGTTAAATTAAAATTTTCATGACCCAAGGGCAAAATGGTCATTTTGCCACCTGAGGTTAAAACTGGAATGCTGGAAAAAGTTTTTGATCAAGATTGACTATTTAGAGTATAATTTGAGTTTGTGAAGTGAAGAATTTTAATTTCGGCATATTTTCGAGCATAAGGGTAAAATAGTCATTTTGCCACCCCAGGGGCAAACTTGTAATTTTACACACCCAACACTTATCCAGCATATGAAATTTACCCAATATTATCATGGATAATTAAAGAAATTTATATAGTGGAGAGAGAAAGCTTAATAGTTAAGAAATTAAAAATGGACCAATGGTAAGGTGACACATGGTAAATTTTTGTCTATTTATTATTTAGCTTAAAAATCAGCACAAAATCAGCCCATTTCTCTTCATATGGCCGGCCATAGCAAGAACATGGCAAGAACAAAGGAAGAAAAGAAGAACAAAAACCCTAGGTGGAAAAATTCAAGGGAAAAGTGTGAAAATTCAAGGAAACAAGTGGAAAAAGGTAAGATTTTTCAAATTAAGCTTGAGATCTCTCTTTCTTAAGCATTTTTTCTTATTTTCCACGGTTGAATCATATGAAATCATGATGAATCTTTTGCTGGCTGGACATGGGGGGAGGAGTTTTGATGCTTGATTTGGTTGGATTTCAATGAATTTTAGTGTTTTTAGTTAGTTAGTGATGTGTAGCATGAAAAGCCAACAAGTTAAATTCATTTTCTTCCATCAACCATCATAGGCCGAATTTTCCATGTAGATTGTGGAAGATGATTTTGATTTTATTTCAAGTGATTTGGTTAGAAAATGATGAATTTCAGTGAAAAAATCAAGTAAGAAAAATTATAGTATTGATGCACCCACCATGGCCGAACTTTCCAAGGGAAAATGTGAAGTTGATTTTGCTAAATTTTATGCTATTGGATTGTGATTGATGGTTTAGAGAATTGAAAAAAAAATGGAGTTAATTGGAGTTGAATTGGCCAATTAATTAAGTGATATATCGAATTAGGCGAACACCGTGTTTAGACTATAATCCGAACAATGTGCATTCCATTTCATGCATCCATAAAGTTTTATAACGGTTTAGCACCAAATGTGGTGAATTGCTTGATTTTGTATCATGTCTAAGTGGTGAATCCTCCGCTAAGGGCAAGGAAATTGTACCCGAGGATCGGTAGTCAGAGTACTCTAAAAATTCAACTCCCGAAATAGTGAGTAACCTTACTATCATCTTGATTATCTAAAGAGGTTTTATTCGATTTTGTGAATTTTATGGAAAATAAATTAAATGATTAATTTTTTGATTTTATAAACAAAATGTGATTTAATGAAATGATTTCATAAAATTGTTTTGAAATTAAATGATGGCTTTGAAAATAAAGTAATTAGAGACCACTTGATGTGTTGTAAATTTATGGTTCTAATTGATTGGCTTATGGTAATATTGGTGTGAGACCCCAACCTCTATGGGCTTGTAACTAAGCATAGATGTAATAATACGAGCCAGGGGTAGTTTCATCATTTTCTCTAATAAGCTCCCAGAAGAAAGTTTTATGATATTTTAAGGTCTAAATAACTATAAGACTGCATAAATGATGTGTACTGATGAAAACACGAAGAAAACTAGAAGTTTCAACAATTTTCATAACAGGGGCAAAATGGTCATTTTTCATCTCGGGTTAAAATATTAAGTTTTTATGAATCCGAGTATGTTTAGACCATTATGGACCCTGTCCCAATGTTAAAAGAGCAAAAAGATTGTATAAAAGATTGGAGGAGAATAAGTAAATTGGTGGAGGGGTAAATTGGTAATTTTAAGGGAATGGATAAAATTGGCCTATAAATATCTTGAATTTCCAGCAGCTTCTTGAAATTTTCAGCAACTGGTCTTCTTCTTCCCTTCTCTTCTCTCACATTTCTTCAATTTCTCCATGGGAGTTTTCTTCAAGCTTCCATAACGTTCTCTCTCTAGCTCTAATTTTCATGCTTTTGGTGTACTCTTCCATAAACCCTTGTGCTATTTCATCCTCTCACTTTAAAACCCTTCAAAAATCTGGTTTTCATACTTTCTCTCACTAGCTGGACGTTCTAGAGACAGAAAGAGAGAATTATACCATTTATTTGGAAGCTATTGGGAGAGAATTTGACTACAAAGGAGCCCTAGGGTAAGTGATTAACTAAGCTCGATTTTTAGCTGCAGAAAATGGCTAGTAATTGGGATTTATGAGCTGTTTATTGTTGACTATGTTCATTACTTTTTAGTGATTAAGATAGTGAACATAGATAGCCATTTAAGATGGCAATTGGAAGCTAGCTAAGAGATAGCTTTTAGGGTTCATAGTGTGTAAATTGACTTATTGATTATGCTAATGTGATCCTAGGTTCTAAGGAAGCCCCATCATCTCATTTGGACAATTAGGAGAATTGGAGTCATCTAAAGGCTCTACAATCAATTGGTGAGTGGACTGCCTTCAAAATTTGTTTTGGGAAATATAATGTATTTGCCACCCATTTGAATGAATTATCAAGTTTTTCATAAAGACAAGTGCCTTGGGAACAAGCTTTTACAAAATGGTTTTATATTGTGATATGTGAATGCTATGGATTCATGCACTATTGTAGTATGATGATATATAAATGTGTGTGTTGTGCATGATGAATGATATTGTGTATAATGACTGTAACCATGTGTGTGCACGGTGTGGGGGGATGCAAATGCCTGTGATGATGATGGCGTGAGAGGTGGATGATGATAGTGCCTGTGTGCATGATGTGGGGGGATGTACACGATGGCACTGATTGTGCACGATGTGGGGGGATGTACATGAGCCAGGTGTGTTTATGATGATGTTGATGTTTATCTATGTAATTATGCATATCTAGACTTATGAAATGAAAACTTATGAATGTGATATATGATTGACATATATGAGAAATTTGGGAACATTGTACTTTGGGAATTTTCATGTGTTGTATGTTGATTTTGTTGGTTTAGCAAGATGGCTTTTTGTTGAGTGAGGGGAAACTTTTCTCTAGTTGCTCTGTTTTCGTTGCAGCGAAATTCATTCTCGTTGTAGCAAGAAACTCTCGGGTTTGAGAACCTTCACCAGAATTGGTTCTCGCTGCAGCGAGAATGTATTTTGCTGCAGCGAGATAGTCACTGTAGCTTATCGCTGCAGTGAAAAAAGAAACTCGCTACAGCGAAAAACTCTCTGTTTCATCAGCAAAATTTCGCTGCAGCGAGAAACCTTCTGTTTTTGGGTTAGTATTTCGCTGTAGCAAGATTCTTTCTCGCTGCAGCAAAAAATTTTCTGTTCTGGTCTCTTATCTTACCTAATTGCTGCCCTATCTTTCACTTCTTTGCTACCATATCGGAGCATGGACTTTCAACATTAAAGATTAAATGAGTTAAGTTTAAAATGGGGAGGTTTAGTGAGAAACCTTCGGTCATTTGAGAAACCCTCGTTCTGCTAATAACTTAATCCCAACGTCGCTGCAGCGGAAAGGCATTCTCGCTGCAGCTAGATTCGTTGTCGTATTTGACTTGCTTGCGTAATATTGAAGCTTTTGGTTTTCAAATTATTTTATATATATGGATTCATTATTACAATTGATTAATTATTTAAGGGCTAGATGAGGGGTTTTTAATAAGAATAGAAACAAATTGCATTGTTTTGAAAAAAGAATGCATCATAATTTCATTAAAGATTCCTTATGGTATGCTTGTTCCCTTTCTTGTTCACTCACTGGGTTTATACTCACCGTTTTTAACTTCATGTTTTCAGATCACGAGGCAGTCGGTAACTAGGACGAGGTGTCCTTATAGACTTGTACACATCTTTTGGTAGGTGTCTCGGCATTCAGTAGCTATACACTCGTCCGAGTCCCTCCGTTGGAAGTCGAGTATTATTTTGTTGTGTATAGACGAACCTAATGTAATTGTTAAGATACATGTTGTAAACAAATGTATATACACTTGTTTAGTATGCCAATATGAGATAACAATGTTTAATAATATTTTGATTCTAAGTTTTGAAATATGACTTAGCAGTTTATGGTGGAATGATAAACACGTCAGACTAATAGGCTTGCTTGGGCTTAGTGAACTACGTCCATTGGGCTCATGCGCCGGTCATGGCTCAAAATTTAGGTCGTGACAATTGGCATGAATGGTTGAATTAGTAAATGTGCTGAAAATGTATGAACTGTTGATTTGCTTTGAGAGGCTGTAAAATAAAATAATTACAATGTCATGCTATTGTAAATTTTATTGTATGGTGGGGTAAGCTTGCTGCAGTGGGCGGGTTTTCTGTGGACCAGCCTATTAGAGAGGCACGAAATCCCGTTATATTTTACCTCAGTTGGAGAGGCGAGTAGGGTAACTCCCAAGGTATAACTTTTAGAGTCACTTCACGTCAAACCACCACGTGAGGTTGAACTCAGCCAACGCCAAGGAACGGCTATGATTTCAAAATAAAAACATGATTTATGCGTACATAACTTTTAAATAGCCTTAGCGGACTCAGTTTGGGATATCCCTCGGCCAAGGTATCCCTGATAATTGAGTATGATAATGATTTTGGCACGAGCCAAAGTTTTAAAAAATTCATAAGCCATGTTGATTACTCGATTTATATGAATTGATTTTATTTGGTTGAAATGAATTGAAAAGTGATGAATTACAGTATGTTAAACTATTTATCTGTCTCCATTTACTCAGCTTTAGATATTTTTTACGGTATTTATTTTACTCACTAGGATTATATAATCTCACCACCCTCCTTTCCACCCATTTCAGGCTCAGAATGGGCTGTAGATAGTGGATTTTATTGAGGCTATCATTGGATTTGCATCACTCAGAAACTGTAGGTTTACCGCTTTTGATACTTTTGGTTGTTCGTAGGCCCACGTGTTACTATAAATTAAATTTTATACTTTGGTTAACTGTATTACAGTATGTATGAATTTATTTTGCTTTTACACTGCAAAAATTATTTACGCAGTATTCTAAAAATATTGTTTTATGAGAAAATTGAATATTTTATTCAATATTTTTATTTTATTCTAATAGTCATAATTTTATTTTAATATGAAGGTTTTAGACGTTTAAACTTATTTTTGATTATGAATTGTGTGTTTTATACTCGTATACTACATTTTTAGCTAGTTTCGAAATTTTAGGAGAAAAATGACTAAAATACCCTTGTGTGACAAAAATTATTTTTTTATTATTTTAAGTTGGAAATAGTTTAAAATCTTTTAGAACGTGATATTTGGCAACAGTTACTCACAGGAGAAATGAGAAACTGATGTTAAGCCTTACGAGGTTTCGATTGACATTCCGGGTAATGAATGTCTATCAGGGCGTCGCGACGGTTGTCACGGGCTCGATGGGAGTTCCGAGTTGTGACAGTTTAGTTGATAGAAAGAGTTTTGAAGTAACTAAAGAACAAGTGGTGAAATGATAAAAATGTCTTTTATTATAATTTTTATTTTTAATTTAAAATATTTGATTTTTTATAATTTATTAAAATATTAATAAATTTGAATTAAACTTTAATTATTTTATTTAATTTCTTCTCTATTTTCATTTTTTTTAATTTTAAAATATTAATAATTTATAATTTGTTTAAATATTATTAATGTATAATTAACTTTAATTTAATTTTTAATTTAAAATATTAATTTTTTAAAATTTATAATTAAAATAATTTTTTATTTTATTTTATTTTATTTCTCTTTTTTCATTTTTTTCTCATTTTTTTCTGTTCTTTCTACGCTGCCAACTTGTTACTAAAGATGTAATCGGCATAATGGAATACCTTCTTGTGATCGGATTTAGCAATAGAGTGCCAGATTTGATACTTCCCATGGTCGAACCAGGTCATGGAGCAATAAATTGATACTTCTTGTGGCCAGATTTGACGATGGAGTCATCGATCGACCACTGTTGTAGGAGGATAGTGATAATGAAGGAAGTTTAGATAGATGAGAAAGGGTAATGAGGTAAAAAGAGAAAAAAGAAAAAGGAAAATGAAAGTTTATAGGTTAAAGTGTTATTATATATAAGCGTAATAATTTGGCAAAATGGATAAGGAGATTTTTGTCTAAAATTTTCGTCCAAAGGAGGATCAATAATAACTATTTCGACTTCTTCTAGAATGATCATTCCACATAAACCAAACAAATGAATAAAATAAGAAAAGATAAGTATGGAATAGCTATTTGATTCCCCTAACCTAACATGCTGTGATTACAAATTAAGAATCATCAGCAATTACAGGAATAGTGAACCGAACTCATATCGTAGAATTGTGTCAAATTTGAGGGAAAGTAAAAGGTTGACCTATTCAAGCAAAATTGTAAATTATGAGTTAAAATTGAAAACCTTCCACTCCTATTTCCTTTTTTTTCATTTTCCAAGGTTGATTTTGTTCTTTTGTTATATGTTTTAAAAAATTTTCATCTTTTTACTTCATTTTATTTTAAAACTTTTGAAAACTTAAAACATTTTTTGTTAAGAACATCTAAAAATTGTTCAAAACATACTAACTCAATAAAAAAAATCTTTCGAATTAAATAAAAATAATAAAGTATTTAATAAATAAACTTTACATGATTCAAATAGTACTATTAAAATAATATTATTTAATATTATCTAATAACCATATCAAATGTTCTTATTTAATTATATTATAATTAATATTATTTAAATATTAGTATTATAATTACACAATATATTAAATAGTATATATTTATATTTAATATTATAATTATATAAAATATTAATTATGATTTAATATTAATTTTTCATAAATGATAACAATATTAATTAATTTTGTTTTGAATTGTTTTAGTTGATATAAATAATTTGATAATAAAATATTCAATTATTTCATATAACATAAAATAATTTACTATAATTTTAAATATTTTAAATACAAAATAGTATTAATGTATAATATTATTCCTTTATTATTTTCTATATGAATACTATCCACCTACTTATGCACAATTTTGATAATTTAGTTTTCATTTTAAAAAAATTGAACACAAAAACTTGTTACCGAACATGTTTATTTTTTCTTGGTTTCAAAAGAAATAACTGAAAATGTCAAACCACAAACAAGTTTTTTTTTTTTTAAGCAATTCAACTAATAAAACGGTTACTATTTACTGTATAGGATTTAAGACTTAGGGTATGAAGTAATTCTGGAAATTGATAATTACGGCTCACTGGGTATTGAGCGCTGTCATGTCCTCTTTGATAGTTTAGGAAGCGAATGAGATGCTCATTGCACAACTTGAAGAAGCTTCTTGTTTTGGAGGCACAAAGTCAAAACTACAATTTCATTTGGTGGTGCTCACTACAGCTCTTGTGCGCCATACCATATGTCCCTTTCATTCTAATTATACCACATCCTCGTATTTTTATAATAAAAATAACTATTATAAGAATCATTCATAAATTTACTAAAATATACATCATTACGATGCAATAAATATTCACTATTTAATTATCACACACGCGTGAATATATATATATGATCTGTGTGATATAATAATTTATTAAATTTAAACATCAACACCAGCCACATGTTATGCTACTCTTGGCATTACAGACAACTCTTTCTTCTTTTAGAGAGTGGTTACGAAAAGATAAAGGTCGTTTGGCTAAAGCAATCTTTTCTACTTACTTTTTGTTGAGTAAAGAAAATGACTATATAGACAAAGTATTTACGAAAGAATAGTGTTAAAGACTTAAAGTGGATCGTCCATGTCGTGAGTCATGACTCCGCTGACTGACTCATTCATGAAGCAAGTAAATTCTTCCTTACCAACCAAAAAGATTCCACATTGCACAATCACAACCGTCAACTCACTCAGCATTTCCATTCTAAACACTGTCCAACTCAGCACATTATTAAAAAAAGAAAAAGAAAAGCCTAGCAGCCATTGATCAATCCAGGAATATAACTTTGTTTCCGCAAAGCAAAAGGGCAGGCATCTGAATGCTGATTGTAACCTCAATGGAACTTCAAATTCCAGGCTTGGGGCCATCGCAAGCAAAGGGGGAAAAAAAAGAAACAGAACTAAGATGCTATTTTGTTAGCCGCAAGTAATTTTGTCACACATCTTCTGGTTTTAATGTGTATTTTTAAACAACTTTTGTAGGTGATTACTTAATTGTTGAGATGGATGCTAAACGGATATGATTCCCATTCTTTTTCTGTTTTTGATTATTAATTATTTTCAGGAACAGGAACATGAACATTCGCCTAACCAGGAATTTCTTCCCCTTGGGTTCATTTTAGCCTACCGGATGTCTCTCTCACTTTTAGTCACCGCCGCTTATATTCTATTAGCTCTTTTTTCTCGTCCAGAAAAAATAAAATAAAATAAAATACTTGAATTCCATTGTATTTCTCAAGACGTTGACCTTGGAGCTGTCTATTTAGGCAAAATTTCGCTTGACCCTTTCAGTTACAGGCTTTTTATTTAGTTCCAGATACGAAGAAAGAGAAAATTACAGCTTTCAAATCTAATTATAATGGATCAAACTTATCAATCAATATTATATATATATATATATATATATTATTTTTTATACATATTAATCTCGGAAGAAAAAACAAAGATGCTCTACCATGAATGGGCGGCTGTGAGAGGCTGAGGGGATCCCCTTTGATTTAAAACCAGGTTGTCAGGCGTCAAACAGTTCCAGATTAGCTATCAAACGATCTTTAAAGTTGTACTAGTGCATTTTCCATTTTTCTTAAAATAGATGAATAATTTTCTACCAAGTAGCTGGTCTTGTCATGGAATTTAGAATATATCCTATTCCATAGCATGTAGAACTCATTCAAAACCAAAATTAAATATCACCAGGCCACCACCTATATAAAGACCCACCAATACATCCTAATATTCCAAGCCTCAGCACTTTGACAAGAATATTGTTGTCTAATTTCAACTTAGGTTTATAGTTAAGAAAAAAAAAAATGGGGGCTAACGCTTCCACTCCTCGGATCATTGAAATGCAGTCCAAGAGCCAGTGGAGAGCGCAGCTCGAGGCCTCCAAGCAAAGTAACAAGCTGGTAAACTTCACTGCTTATCTTTTAACCTGGTTACTAGTTGAGGTAAATGTTACTGATTCATTTTTCCTTGTTTGGTGCTGAAAGTTGGTTATCGATTGCACGGCCACGTGGTGTGGACCTTGCAAACGGATGGAACCAGCGATTGAAGAGTTTGCCACCATATATGCAGATGTTCAGTTCATCAAGATTGATGTGGATCTGTTGGCGGTAACACTTAATTCTCTGCTATTGCATATTACTCTTTTAACTTCCATTTTTTGCAGTATCCTTTACTAATGAAGAACACAAAATATGAATGAAACAGGATGTGGCTGGGGAATTAAAGGTTGATTCAATGCCAACCTTCGTTCTTGTTAAGAAAGGGAAAGAAGTAGACAGGTTGGTTGGGGCCAGGAAGGATGAATTGCAGAGGATGATTGAGAAACACAGGATATGATGTAAGAATTCAACATGGTGAATGCACTATCAGCAAGGCCCTGGAGTTATATTCCGTTACCTTTAAGAGGAATAAGAGAGAAATAAAAAATAGCAACACATAACCGATGGTGATACACACCATTAAGCCACTGCTAAATAAGGTTGCTGTAACGCTAATATGACCAGTGGCCAATGATACACAATTTTTTTTATTTTGCGTCAGAGTTCTTGTTTAAAGTCATAGCCTTTCTTTCTAATCCTAGCATGCTACTGCACAATTTAACAATAGCAAGTTCCATTGTTCGAATTGATGTCCTGAACATGAACATGTCTACAATATGATAATTCAAAATACTCCATCAAAAAGAATATATAATTCTAAAATACATGCAAACTCCTATGGTTAAATTTGAAAACAGATAATGCATTAAAATTCTGTCATTTCCGAAATATATAGCACGAAAGTTCTTTCCTGCAACTTCCAGTACAAAACCACCACTGAATACAAGTATACAATTTTCAATTAGAATATAGTGGCAGAACATCGCTTGCAACCCTTCAAACTTGTTTCCTACTATGCACAATCTTTCCTCTTTAGTAGTTGATAATTAAACCTATTTACATTGAGTTGACAATCAATATCAATCAGTGTTAATAGATGGTTGTGACCTCAAGCATGGACTATTGACTATTTATCAGCTCCACCCAATGCCCTCCTCAGATCAGACTTCTGTTCTGCAGTGAGCCTTGACGGAAAGATGATCTCAAATTTGATTTTAAGGTGTCCCTTCTTGCTAGGTTCTTTTGAGATTGGCATTCCTTCATTTGGGATCACCACTTCATGACCTGGTTTCACAATATCTTTTACCGGGATTGTGAGATTTCTTCCATCCAAGGTTGCCAAACTGAGGGTAATCCCAGTGAGGGCCTCAAGAAGAGAGATTTTCTGATTGATAACCAGATCATTCCCATCCCTCTTAAATATAGCATGGGGTTTCTCATCCACCACAAAGATAAGATCAGCTGGAGTGATGCCGGGTTCATGGTTTCCTTTCTCAGGAAAAGTAATTTTTGTGCCCTTCTTCCAGCCAGGCTTGATATCTATTTTTAAAATTTCGTCCACGGTCTTTGGCTTACTGCAAACAATGTTACTTGCATATCAAAGAGAGAAGAAAAGAATCCAGAAAAACAACAAAGCAGTAGCATTCAGGAATAACCAAATCACTACACGTTGCTGCTCCCACCCAATATTTTAAGTGATGAAAACAATGCAAGAAGTGAGGGGAAAAAAACAAAAGGGACTTAAAAATCCTATACTTTTGCAGATTTATTTCACTACACTACACTTTTATCTAGGTAAGGTTATAACTTGTTTTGAATAAACTGGAGTCAGTCACACCTCAGAGCCAAACTGATTGAATTCAACTGTGGACAAAGTGAAGGTCCGTACTGTCTAGGTCACTTTTAAATCCTGAAAATTTAACTAATAAACATACATCAAGGATAAACACATTCAATATTCCAATTAAAATCTCGTAATAGCAGCGAGTCTTGATACAAACCATGTTGTCAGGTCAATTATAATTTATTTTCTAAATCAACCACTCAGCCGACACAAACATACGAGGACAACAGAAGTGTCACATTTCTCATTCAAGTGGACACACAGATGACAACAAAAGAAACTCCATCAGCCTATAAAAACATTTGGAAGACAACAAAGTAACAAGGAGCGTTTTCCAACCTCTGACACTACTATCACAATGACATGTTTGTCTTCATGATTTACATAAATAAGATTGCCAGGGTTCTAGTGATTTAATTGCTTTATTAGTGAAGGAACAATTTGCTAAAATATAATAGGACGAGAACAAATGAAGCTAGACAGGTAAATAACAAACTGGCTTAATATTCTATGACTGAAACTGGTAAATAGCAAACAGGGCTAATATTATAAGACCGAAAATCTTTTCCAGGGTAATAACATGCCAAAATACAAAATAAGAGGTAGTGACTGTAATTTCATTTACTGGATAACTCCACAAGCTGCAAATCCATAGGGGTCAACCGACCAAAGTTAGCAATCAAATTCTGATTTCACCAACTTGTGTTCCCAACATACCAAAATGCAAATTTATAAAACAGGACATAGAACAATCAGAACCGAACCAATATACAGCTTTGGAAGCAGAATTAGGATAACCCAACTAACATCAATTCACAGCACATCCACAAAATATCAACTGATCCGAAAGAAATTTCATAAGGGCCCATATTTTCCAAATTTGAGTAGACCCTAGTAAAAACCACTAATTAGGGACACCATCATCACTTTCCCTCAAATCTTCACAACATAACTGGCAAAAACCAAATCCAAAATACAACCCCCCTCTCCTCCCCTCTGCTTTTCATAAATAAATACCTTCACCATGCATAAATTATCTGCAAGTCTTAAATTTTTAAAAAGTTTAATTCTTTCACAATGAAAAACATTAAAAAGAATCAATTTCCCTCGATTTTAAAAAGAAAAAAAATGAAGAATTAACATCCATTCCAAGATTGCTCCTTCCCCAAAAGTCATCTTGTAAGCAGCAAACAAAAACAGATTGAATAAATAAAGAAAAAAAGGAACCATCTTCCAGCATGCAAAATTTTTCCTTAAATCCCAAATTTTTTATATAAAAAATCCACATTAATGAAAATTAGAAAAAAAATCGCATGTACCGACCCAAATTCATCAGGAACGGTCCGGGAAATCCGCATTTTTCTCCTACCACCTTTATAAAGCTCCTCCAAACTGCAAACCAACCTGCTTTCGACCGGCGCCGCCTTCTTGTTCCCTTGACTCCCGACCCCACCATCTCCATAAAACCTCTTCTCGGGCCCTCCAAAAAACTCAGCGAATATGTCATCCGCATTCCTCGGATTAAACCTGTAGGCCCCACCACCGACACCACCGCCAGCAAAGCCACTGGGACTGGATAATTCAGCAGACTTAATCCCTTCTTCACCGTAAAGATCATAGATCTGACGCTTTTGCTGGTCGCTGAGGACGTCGTAGGCTTCAGAAATCTGCTTGAATTTAGCCTCCGCTTCTTTCTTGTTGACAGGGTTCTTGTCCGGGTGCCACCTCATGGCTAGGCGTTTGTAGGATTTTTTGAGGTCCTCCTCCGTCGCGTTACGGCTGACTCTAAGAATGTTGTAGTAGTCAACTCCCATTTGATTATCAGCTCTTGGGGTCGTTATTTTTGGTTTTGGGAAGATGTGAACTTCTTTTTGGTTTTGGTTTTGGGGTTTTGTGGGATTGACTGCTAATGGGGATGATGTAGGAAAGTGGAAATGGGCAATGGGAAATGGGAAGGAGAAAAGGCAGCGGCGAGTCTGCCGGCTTTAGGAAGCGAAAAGGAAACAGGATACGAGATAGCTGGAGCAGTAATCGCGGTTTTTGATACGCGTTTGCTTGATTTTTTATTTTGGCAAAGTTTTGGGTAACAGCTTATGCCCCGAAAGTTTCCTCAATACCCAATTGGATTTGGGCACCACACATATTCTACTACAGTCCACACAATCTAGTTGCTTTTTTACTATTTCCACCCATGTTTTTTCTTTTTCTTGTAAAATTTGACTACAGGTTTAGAAATTCAAGATAATATTTGTGGTTTAATTTAAATTTACTACTATTTCAAGCAAATCATACTAATTAAATATAGTACTAGTTACTTTCTTGTACTAATATAGTATAAAATTTTAAGTTGTACCTGATTCTATAATATTCAAATTCTTAGCTCTGATTCTATTTCTTTTTTTTCATATTTTCAAAAAAGAAAACATTAATTGAGGCAATCTCAATCTTTACACCTTTTCTTCTTAGGTAAATATTAATTTTATAAATGACAACTTTCTTTTTTGTGCACGTAGGTACTTACAATTATAGAATTTATATTTAATGTAGGATCAATATATGGATTTTATACATTATTAATAAATCAAATATTATTATTTCATTAATCAATAAATTTAAAAATCAAAAACCTCCAATTATAAATACTCAATATAAATATTTACAATGTTAATTTTTTATGATTAAATGATACTATATAAATATTATAAAACAAATATGACACATAAATAATTAATTATGTGAAAAGAATGTAATATATTTAGAAAGGTGACAGGCTTGTGAAGGTATCAAAAAGCGAAAAATGGGAATACTATAATGGGACGTGCCGTGCAGTCAAGAAGGAATAGGAATAGGAATAGCTGGGGTAGAGAGAGTATCTTGCGTTTAAAGAATTGTCAAATTATTTTGTTTAAATGAATACAGATTCTGGTCGGAATCATCGGATAGGCAACAAAATAAATACCCCTTGAAAACGACATCGTCTACTCCCAAGTATTTTATTATTGATCCAACACATCTTGGTCAATTCATTATTTCCTATTTTATTTTATGCTGTATTTTTATTAGATTTAGTAATTCGTATTTTCATATCATAATTGTGTTAGATATGATTAATTATGAAATACGTTAAGATTAAATACGAACACAATATAAATAATATTCATATCTTAAATCTGAAACACGTATACGAATATATTTAACAACTGTGTAATACGATATAATAGGATTAACACGATTATTAAATGTGTCAATATATGACACGACACAATTAATAACATGATTAACATATTTAATATGATTAAATAACAATATTTAAATTAAATATAATTTTATTATTTAAATTTAAAATTAATAGTTATAAAAAAAATTATAACAAAACAAAATTATAATAACATCAAATATAATAAAATAAAAGTTCAAAAATTAAAGTTTGGGCATGGCATAATTACATTATTATTTTTATAAAATTTATAAAACTTATTAAAATAATTGTTTAAAATTATTTAGGTAAGGCTAAAATAGTCTTTAACATTAATATTTAACCAGTTGATAAACGTATAACGTATGCACGTTTAAAGACGATTAAACACATTTATATGTTTAAACAAGATAATACGATTTACACGATTAATTAAACGTATTTTAAATATATTATTCATGTCTTAAATGTGTCAAATATGATTAGACATGAAATATATTAAAATTAAAATCTAAACCTGTTTACCCCTATGTCGTATCTAAAATTACCAAATATAATCTCTACTTGTTCCATTCCCTTCACTCCTCAATTAAGTTTCCCTTCATTGATTTTATTCCTCCTAATTTATCTACTAATTAATTTACAAAATTACACCTTTTAATCAAGATTAAAGGACACCATGTCCAATTAGGTTTGGTGTTATTTATTATTTGATCCTTTTTTGTAAATAATTCTACAAGCTTACATTGTCTACTTTTGTTTGAAAATTTACCTTTTAATTTATCACATTATGTTTTTGATGGGCACAACTCTACAATTAGAATTTCATAGATTAACTTCGAGGTTTTGAATTCAAAGGTGTAAAATAAAAGAAATAAGATTTCTGAAATAGCAATAAACTATTTTTTATTATATGATACAAAATCGCACATAAATTATATATTTGGTTATGTATCGTAGTAAGCATAACGTTTAGCTTTTAACAATAAAACTTGACACAAACCCTTTTCAGCTCCGTATCTCTCTTCTCTGATATTTGGAAGGCTTTACCTTCCTTACTAAACATAGGAAAAGCTATGAGTTTGCCATAAATATGCAGGAACGTGCAAGACCGACCACTTTTTGGTCTACAAGAAAGGTTTAGTGGTTAGAGATAAGAATGGGTGAGAAAAGGATTCGAGGATTCAGCTATGGGGCAGGCTCCATGTGGTAGGACCGAGCAATCAGGCAAAAGATTAGCTTATTTATAATGATTAGGAGCTTTTAGTTATATTGTTAAAAGGCTAGTTGCATAGCTACAAGATTAAGATTATATTAAAGTTGGAAGCTTTCCAACTTTTCCAATTGCTTTTATATGTCTGAATTGAGTCATATCATGTGCCCAAAACTTGTAAATGAAGCTGCAAAAGTACATGTTTTGATTTCCCAACTATCAAGCCTTTTTGTACATTGGAAGGATTTCTATTTGAAGTCATTTTGACACAAAAAGTTTAAAAAGAGTGGCTTTTGTCCCTTCCTTTGCAAATTGTGAACAAGACTTAGGATGCCAACTATGGTGCTTTCTAGTTGTATACATGGTCGACCCACACCCTTTCCGCATTTCAAAAAAAAAAAAAAAATAGTCTTAACCCAAGTCCTACCCCCACTTTAATCAAAGGTACATTACAAAATTTTCCCTTACTGCATCAGGGTTATTTTAGAAAATATAATATGTATTCACTTCATTAATCATGGAAAAGATATTTCTCTGAGTATATTTTATATCAAACATGAAATGTAATATTTCGTAATTAAAATATAAAGAAGGTTAACCACATCCACTATATCAAATGCAATCATATAAAATTTTGAACTTAAAAATCAATATATTATTTAGATATATGGATCAAGACAAGCTTAATATTTAAAATTAAAACTTTAAAATATTTGATTACCAAATTGGACTCAAACATGTCAAAATTTACTGAATTGTTGAGTGAGTTTGAACTAGGCTGTACTTAGCTCGTGGAGACGGCTAGTGTGTAAATTAGAACATTGCCCAGAGTTATTACATGGCATGCATGTAAAACACATGGCTTGTCACATAAATTTGTCTGTACATGAGGTGTAGTGTAGTAAACATGGCATTTAGCAAAATCATTAGAACATTGCCTAGAGTTATACACCATGCATGTAACATCTCTAATGCTCATGGCGTGTAAAAAATATATTAAAATAACATGTTTTAGTACATGGCATGTAATATGTTTTTTTGAACATGGCGTGTAACAATTTTTTTGAATATGGCGTGCAACAAATTTTTTCAACATAGCATGTCGTGTAACAACATGTTTTCAACAAGGCGTGTAGCAACATTTTAGAACACAATATGTAATGTGTAAATTGACTGACATTTTTTAAAAAAAATTTAGTGGCATTCCAATTATGCGATTTGTGATAAGACACGGTGGTCAGTTGGTTGATGGCATTTACAAGGGTGGTGAGTCATGAATGCGGGGGGTTAGGAGTGATTTGTCATTTGTGGGCTTGATGAAGGTGGTTGAAGATGTTATTGAGTAAACTCACAAATTCACGAGATTGAGTTACATGCATTGATCAGTACACCCGAAGAGCTATCACGCTCAATTATCAAGGACGACGAGGATGTTGCATTAATTCTGCTAGAACAAAGGAATGTTTCAGCAGTGTATGTTGCCATTAAGGAGTGCCATACAAATGATATGGGACATGAAGAAGCTGTACAACATGGTAATCATGTCACAACCCAAATTTCAAGCTATGACCGGCGCATGGGCTCAGTGGGCATAGCCCACTAGGCCGATGCAAGTCTCTTTATGAGATTCTGCTCCTCATTCCATCCATCATCTTTAAAACCATGTGTTATAATTCTCAAAGATGAATGTTTCAGTAATATTTTATAGCAACCGAATATTCATCTTTGTATTATCTCAAAGTACTGTCATTCATTGTCATCTCATAAGGGCATTGTCGTAACGTGCGGGTCTGGGAACCTGACCGCTAGACGTGGAGTGATTTATTGGAGTCGCCACCAATCTTTTTTTATCTAGGTGTGATTGGCCACCTAATAAATTTGTTTTATTCGACGAAATCTTAAATTAACTTAAGAATCATCGAAAGGAGGATAAACCGGCCTACGTATCTTTTAGAGTTGGATTTGGGAGTACGGTTACGCACAGGGAAGGGTAAGCACCCCCGTGATGCCCGTTCCATGAACGATACCATTTAATCATATATTATCCTAACCCATTAATTTTATTCTTATGTTTCCTTAATTGTTATTTATTTAATTTGTCTTTTATTCTATCCAGTCAAAACATTTTACGAGTTTGGCGCACACATGATGCAATCGTGAAATGCATGGCATAAAATCGAGATAATGTCAAACGAAAATCTTTTATTGAGCGTACTTTCCGAATCCACCCATCATACTAGTGGGATCCGAGAGTATTCTCTCACCTAGAGAAATACCTTAAAAACTCGCCTTTGCAAGCTTACAAGGTAAATCCCATCATCGGGATAGTCGTTTGCGAGTAAGAAAAAACAATGTTTTCATGAATGCAAATCCTAATGCGGACAAAAGCTTTTTATCAAAGATATCTCCCCGAACCCTCCCATCATACTGGTGGGATCCAGGGATACCTTTTCACCTAGGGAATTTACCAGAGAAACTCACATTCGCAAGCTTTTTCGAAAAGTCCCATCGTTGGGGTTATGCCCGTATACAGAACATATCTATATGCCATGACATTTAACAATGCAACAATGATACGCGACGTACTCGTAAATTCAATATTCGTTTCATATTTAATACTTTCCTTTGATATTATTTATCATGACCAAATATTTTACATTTGTTTATTATTTTTATAACCATTTCTATTTCGTCATATATTTTACCATGTTTGTATTTATTCATTTTACTATATAAAATTCCCCTAAAATCATAGTCTTAGACCACATATATTTTTTATTATTCGTAATCATTGTTATTTATGCATGTGTATTTTATCCATTTTTGTACTATTATGATTAAAAAATTTATTAATTTCTCATTTCTTTTACTTATAGATTTTGATTAATTGGTGATTAAATATATTCAAGGTTTTTTTTATTATTTGCTTAAAATTAGAGATATCGAAATTCCGAATAAGGACCCTCCCATCATACTGATGGGGTCCTAATCAAAATTCCAAACCTAGGGAAATTTACTCGGAATTGCGACTTCTCGCGTTCCGAATGGACATCCCATCATCAGTCCCAAAATGATTATTGCATTTTTCTATATATATAATTTTTACTACATTACATTCTTTATTTTCTACACATACTTGTATGTATATGAATTTGAGTAATTAAATATTTTATTGCTATCACATACTTAACTCATTCTTATTATTAAAACATATTTCATTTACATTTATCTACTAACTCCTTTTAATATAATGACCCATTTTAATACTATTTTTAGTCCTCGCTTAGGCGAATTTTTTCTATGACTAAATATCTTTTTTATACATATGTGTATTTTATATATTTCCTTTCTTAAATTAATTTTTTTGAATTATTTAACAAAATTTTAAACACTAAATTTTCTTGGATTACAAGTGGGTAAGCCCTAATAAACAAAATCAAACCCAACAACAAGGATAGAGCTTTACTTGATTTGGGCTCGGACTAGCCCAAGAACGCCTTGGCTGTGAAGGGCCGCAGCAGCTCACCAAAGCCCCAGCAAGCTTCTTTCAAAATGCACAGCTTGGTGCTTCAAAAACCCTTCTAAATGACGCCGTTTTGACACTTTCTCTTTCGAAATTTTTAACTTTGAAACAGCACCGTTTTGAAACCCTAAAACCTAGCTATTTAAACTCTTTTTCTCTCTTTCCTTATTCACTTTCACTTTTTACTTTTTCTCTCTAAAAAACACTCCCTCTGCCCTCTCTCTAGACTGTTCAACTGCTCCACTTCTCATTTTCTCTCTCTTCTCCCTCTCTCCTTTTCCTTTTAGCAGGTCGGCGACTTCTTTCCTTTTCTTTTTCTTTTCACCGGTCGACGACTTCTTCTCTATTCCCTACCGTCGTAGATCGGCGATCCTAGATCCCAAATCTCCCTTTCTCTGTCGTCGGCTCTCCTACACCCTCCCTATCGCAGAAGATCGACAAACCCAGATCCCAAATCTCCCTTTCTCTGTCTCAAATCGACAGATCTAAACCCTCAAGAGTTTCCCCCTTTGTTCCGCCGGCCACCCACTATCTCTCTCTCCTTTCACCGCCTGCCTACCATACCCACCAAATCACAATTTTTTTACACTACCCGAACCCACTAATTTTTCTTTCTTTTCTTTTTTTATGTGCTTTTTTTTTTATCTTTTGATTGATTTTGGTTTATTGTTGTTATTGTGGCTAGGGTAATTTGCTGGTAGAATTTAGGATCTTTGGATCTGATTTGTGGTTTTTGTTGTTGCTGCTGTTTGAAAATGAAAATTTTTGGTTGGATCTGGACCTTTTTTTTTTGAAACGTTTTCTCTCTTGTTTTTTCAAAATCTACCCCCCCTTGTTGTTGAATCTGCCTACATTTTAAAAGATCCGGATTGTCTAAAATTTTGGACAATCTCAAGAGTGTAATCATGTGATTTTCGGAGGGCTCCTAGCACAAGCAAGCCCGGGGCAAGTAGTTGGAGGTGACAGGAGAGGGAGGCTGAACAAACGTTCAGTCTTTTCCCTTCTCTGTTCTTTTTTTTTTAATTTTATTATTTTTTAATTAATTTTTTTAATTTTAATTTTTATTATGTTATTTGATTATTTTATTTTTTATTTTTTTTAAATGGGTGTCTACGGGCATCATCATCAATCCAACATATACATACTTCATTTATAACATGACTGTTAGTAGTTTACATTACATATACGTGTACACAGACAAAAGACTCTCAACCGTCAATGGAGTGACTTTAAGTGAAGGTACCATTACTGAGATGCCATAGTACCTACCAAGAAGACAAGCATACGTGTACACTCAATCTAGGTCTCAACTGCCTCCAAATCTGAAAACATGAAGTTTAAAAACGTGAGTATAAAACTCAGTGAGTGAACATAAGAAGGGAACAAGCAATCGATAAGGAGAACTTGGAAATCATGATGCACTTGTTTCAAAAATAATGCAATTGATTTAATTTCTTACTAAAAACCCCTCATTTCAAACTTTGATTAATAGCCTCATACTATTGAAAAAACTCATGATCAATCCATGAAGTTAAATGGGTGAAAAATATGTCAAAATCAGGCAAGGTAGCAAGCATGACAGCAAGTTTCTCGCTGCAACGAGAAACATTCTTAGTTTGCATATGTTTCTGTTTTTCTAGTATCTCTCCCACTACAGAAGTTCAATTGACATGACTTTTAGACCATTAGAAAGATAAGAGGCTGGGCTACAACTTTTATGTTTATCACTTTGCCCAATTCTGACCGAAAGGTGGTCAAATCTGTGTCAAAGTGAAGGCACTGCACTAGAAAATTGGGAACCACCCGAGAGTTTCTCGCTGTAGTGAGAATCCATTTTCGCTGCAGCGAGAATTCTTTTTCCCTGCAGCTAGAAACAGGGTTGATTTGTGCCCCCACCACCCGAGAGTTTCTCGCTGCAACAAGATTCAAGGCAGATGACAATTAAGGGATTTTCACATGCCACAAAAATCCATTTCTACCATATTGCACATCAAAGTGAACACATTGACAACAATCAAGTTTCTCATTATTCATTTCAATCACATATTATAATCATAAACTTTCTATCACATATACATATATAAACATGTACACCACCCCGCTTCATTCATCATCATGTGCACTCCATACTCGCACATTTCAACATCATTATGTTTGTGTGCTCCCCCATATCGCGCACAACTAATGCCATCATGTGCTCCCTCACATAGCGCACAACTAATGCCATCATGTGCTCCCCCACATCGCGTACATAGGCAATATCATCATCATTGTGTGCTCCCCCACATCGCGCACATAAGCAATATCATCATCCACACTCCCGCACCCCGTCATCACCAACATGTGCACCCCCACATCGAGCACATGCGAGGTTATAATTATCACATAATATCAACTATCAATGCACAACATATATATATATATATACCAACATAATGTAGTAGTACTTGAATCCATAACAGCCACATGTCACAACATAGAAACAATTTATCAAGGGCTTGTTCCCATGCATAATTTAATGAAAAGCCAAGTAAAATCATTTAAATGTTTCATCCCAACACATATGTATTTCCCAAAAACACTTTGATGCAAGTTCACTCACTGATATTTGTTGAATCATTACTCGATTCCAACTTCGACTATTGCTCCAAATGAAAATGTGAGGTATTGTTGGAACCTATCACACACCAACATCACAACCAACTCAATTTGCATAAATATAATTCTAAAAGCTATTTCTTAAATCAAGCCCCACTAGTTATTCCCAACTAGCTTTCAATTACCATTTGACTTTCTATCTATTCTCTCTACTCTAGTAACACTAGAAATAAATAAACAAACCTCAACAATAAAACACCTCACAACTCCAATTACTAGCCTTTATCAACGAGCTAAAATCAATCCTCATTTATTACTCACCTTGGTGGATTTGTAGTTGAATTCCTTCTCAAGAATACTCAAGCTATCATGGAAAGTCTCTCTCTCTTTCTCTCTCTAAAATGTTCGACTAGTGAGAGAAAGTGTTGAAGAAAGACTTTTGAGGGTTTTAAGGTGAGAGAGTGAAAGAGCAAAAAAGTTATATGAAAGTGTGCTCAAAAGCATGAAAATTGAAGCTAGAGAGAGAGAGTTATGGAAGCTTTAAGGGAGGCTTCCATGGAAGATGAAGAAACGTGAGATGGGAGGAAGAAGAAGAAGAAGAAGCTGCTTGAGAAATGAGATGTTTATAGCCTAAGCTTATCCAAACTTCACTTAAATTATGAAAATGCTCTTAACAAGTTAGATTTGTCTTCCTCCAATCGTTTATGCAATCTTTTTACTCTTTTGACACTAAAATAAAGTCCATAATAGTCTAGAAATACTCGGGTACACGAAAACTTAAAAATTTCGACCTGAGATGAAAAATGACTATTTTGCCCCTACCTTAGAAATCATCATTATTTCTATATCCTTCATCATTTTATCCTTATTTTCATCATTTATTTATTTCTTAGGCCTACTTAGGCCTTAATAACATTAGAAAGCTACTTTCAAGAGCTCACTATGAGAAATGACAAAATTACCCCTAGTCAGTGATATCGTGTCTACTTCTAGCTACGAGTCTATAAAGATCAAGATCTCATAAATCACCTCAATCAAAATGAAATTTACAGTGTTTCACATATACCACAACATTCGGTCCCTAACTCACAACAATGGCAATTGACGTATGCACATGAGTTTGTGCAGCTTGGTAGATACATGACATTCATAGAACAGTTGGCTGCACAATTTCGATCAGTAGGTGCATCGAACCAATTACTTGCTTTTGTCTAACAAATGCAACCATCGGGTGAAACTGTAGAGGGTGTAATGCCATTTTCAAATGAGACTACAACACTTGAGGATGACACTGCGACACTAGATGATGACACTACAATGCTCGAAGTGATACTGCATCTGATCAAGGAAATGAGGATTGGTTCGCTGCCGGTGAAGATAGATTTGATGACAATTCAGATGACGGGCCTTATGAATGGCATGATGATAGTTTAGATGATGATTGACTTTATGATAGTGACATTCCAAATTGCAATAATGTTAAAGGTGAAATAGAACATGTTGGAGGTGTTGATGTAGGAGATGTTCAATGTGATGACCCCATAAACAATAATCCCATCGCTGGTGGCAACGGGATTGATTCACCTGAGACATAACTCCATGACAGTTATCAAAAAAGGGAAAAAGTAGGGATATCTCGTACGTGACTTATTCCAGGTGTAGAAAGGTTCTCCTTCCAAACAATTACCATTGAGGAGTCGACATGTGCTGATGATTGCTTATACAAAGGAAGAATATTCCTCCAAGGCTGAGTTGAAACAAGCTTTGAACATGTTGGCACTAAAAGAGTAATTTGAGATAAGAGTAAAAAGGTCTTGTAAAGGTCGTTTTGAGGTTGCTTGTAAAGACAAGGCATGCAAGTTTGGTGTGCATGCAATGAAGTTACCTAAAAGACAATATTGGCAAGTTTGGACATTCCACAAAGTACACATGTGTATTGTCGATGGTTTGAAAATGTGATTTCGAACTGTGAGTGCAAAGATAATTGGTGAACTTATGTCTCACAAGCTTCAGGCTAATGGAATAACATTGAGACCTAAGTACATAATTGGTGAAATGAAGGTTCAGTGGGGATTGGAATGCTTGTATGGTAAGGCCTAGCAAGTGAAGAAGTATGCGGAGAGGCTTGTTTTCGATCCCTCAAAAGAGTCATTTCAACTACTACCCTTGTATTTTTATATGTTGGAACGAGAAAATCTCAGTACAGTCATTACAGTGGTTATTGATGAGGCACAACAATTCAAATATTGTTTTTGGTCATACGAGGCTTGTATATGAGGGTTTAGGGATGTAATGCATCTTATAGTTGTAATTGATGTGACACATCTGAAAAGCAGGTTCATGGGTATTTTGTTTGTTGCTGTATGCAAAGATGGGAACGAGTGCATATCCAGTTGCATTTGGCATAGGCCATGTTAAGGATGAAGACTCGTGGACGTGGTTTCTTAGCAAGCTGCATGATGCGGTTGGTTGTCCTAAAAATACTATGTTCATTTCGGATCAGCATTTGGGCATTAAGAAAGCAATC
Source organism: Theobroma cacao (assembly GCF_053813885.1). Lineage (NCBI taxonomy): Eukaryota > Viridiplantae > Streptophyta > Magnoliopsida > Malvales > Malvaceae > Theobroma > Theobroma cacao. Next base: position 38,800,597 of record NC_142640.1, read on the forward strand.
CAAAATGCATACGCAGAAGCATACCACGGTTTATGCGGTTACCATTTGAAGAAAAACTTTAATGTCACAAACCCTAAACCTTACCATGTCACATATTCTCACCATGTCGTCTCACATATTCTTACCATGTCGTGTCACATATTCTATCCATATTGTCTCACATATTCCCTTCATGGCGTGTCACATACTCTCACCCTATCGTGTCGCATATTCTCACCCTACCGTGTCTCACATATTCTTACAATGTCGTGTCACATATTCCATCCATATTGTCTCACATATTCCTTCCATGGCGTGTCACATACTCTCACCCTATCGTGTCACATATTTTCACCCTACCGTGTCACTATTAGATTATAGGTGGCTTTTTCATATCAAAAGTTATGTCTCTTAGTAAAGTGACATATTAGAAAAGCACCTTTAAATCCAAAGGTTATGAGACAATTGAAAAACATCAATACTCAAAAGTTTGGATATGAAAAGTTATCTTTTCATATGGTAACTCAAAGGTTATGCCTTATGGTATTAATGATTGTCCTTTCATAAGGTAATTATTGGAACAATACTTTTATCCAAAAGGTTGTTGGTCCCAAAACGAGTGCTAGAGGGGAAGTGAATAACACTTAAAAATATTTTTTAGGGTAGTTATTGATATTTAAAATTCGTTTAGAAGATTTAAGATGGATGGTTTGAAAACTTGTTGAGGTTAGCAATCACCAAGTAAAAAGAGGTTAAAAGAAATGGATAAAACATAATATTTATAATGGTTCTGTCCACTTAACCTACATCCACTACCTTGATCTTCCCAATCAAGGATTTTCAACCTAATTTTACTAGAACTAGTGGAATTAGTAGCTCCACCAAGCTATTACAAGGTGAACTTCTAACTTAAGCTCCAACCCATTCACAACAAGTCTTAAGTTTACCTTAGCTTAGCCTACCCCTTAGAATGTCTCGTACACTCTAAATAAACAAGAAATAGAAGATAAAAGGAGGTAAAAATGATCACCTAACTGATCTAAGTTGTACAAGCTTCAACTCAAACACTTTCACAAAGATAGGAAGGGAATACAAGTGTAAAAGAGAAGGTTTTTGCTCTTCTAAGCTCTTTTAAACTTTTTGAAATTTCACTTTATCATTTTTGACTGTTGGAGAGGCTTTAAATACTTGAAAGATCACATCTGGCCATTGAGATAGAAACTAGCCATTACAAACAATTTCTAGTCGTTATTTTGTCCTTTAGTGCTTAAATTCAAATCAACAGACAATGTTTCATTAATCAGTTAAAGATAAACTTTAACCAATTAAGTCTTCTCTAACTTGCAAACTACTTCTCTGTGTTAATCGATTAATGACAACTTTAACTGATTAAAAACTTTCTATTTTCAAGCACAGTTAAACACTATTTTTCATCAATCGTTCTTCAACTTATTAGAGCTCTTAGTAACTGATTAAGGCCTCTTTCCTTTCATTCTTAACTAAATAAAATGGGCTCCAATCAATTAAGAATTCTTCAACTTTGAATCTCTTGGTTTAACACCTTTTAATGGTCATCAACATTTTAAACTTGGATTTGGCGCTACTTGATACTTCAAGCTTGACCTTTAACCAATTAATTCCTTTGGTTAACTAATTAAAAAGCTTTTATTTTGCATTCAATATATTCTTAATCAGTTATGCCTTATGCTAACTGATTAAGGTTTTTCTTCCTTCCTTTGATGTAGCGCCCTGTATAGCGTTAACTAATTAAGGCTTCATGTTAACCAGTTAACGTTTTTCTAACTTTATTTAGCCTTTTGTTTATAGCTCTTTTAACTAGTTAACCATTCCTGTAACACAATAAGCTTCTTGACTTGCTTTCAAACAATAATTCTATTAAGGGTTTTAAACTTTGTCCTACACACTTCAATAATGTAGTTAGACATCAAAGAATGAGGAATGTTTGTTATCATAAAAAACGTATGGAGTCAACAAAGGTTGTGTCTTGCAAACAGGTAGAGGTGCCTTGATAAAAAAGTTGTCCTTAAAGAAAAAACACTAGCAAGTTCATAAAAAGGACTTGCTATCAACCATTTTGACACACCAAACAAACAAGACAAAAATTGAAAAATCAAGAGCAAAAAAAGCGTTATGTTCTGAATAAAAATTTAGAAAATAAACATAAACATTTTAAGTTCCCATCATCTGTCAAACGAGTCTGAATTCATTATAATCTACTTGTTGTAAAAAGTAGGCTCAAAGTCTAAACAACTTTGCAAACCTCAGGTGTGTCTAGTGATCACTCTCATAAAATGCAAGATAAAGTTAGACATTAACTTCATTGTATGCCTAAAGCTATTCGCATAATTCCCCTTTACATGCCGAATAGTGAGGGTAAAATAAGTCTTCTAAATAGCGTTTATTAAAGGCACGACTTGAAGTCAATTCTTTTGATTCTCTTTGAATTCTAACTAAACCCCATTTGCACCAACAGAATGTTTAGTCACTGTATAATTAAATTTTTCATGGTTTTAAAATTTTGGTTTTTTTACCTTTTGACCTAGAATAAGTATGTTTAAATGGTGAATTAAGGTTGTGAAATTGCTATATGGTAAATAGTTCAATGGGACAAAAATGATGACCCACTAGTCAAGGTGTCTGTAGAGTTACTTTCTAAATGAGATTGTGGAAGTTGCAAGAGAAAATAAGTTAGTGCCAATGATTGTTGAAACTAAATTAAATTGAATTAAAGTGGAACTAAAAAAAAGTAGTAGAGGTCAAAGTTTCATCAAAGACAACATGCCTAGATATATAAACTTTCTTTGCTTAAGGATTCAAATGTTTATAGACATTTTGATGGGATGAATGGCAACTCATTATCATTCATCTTTATCGCAAATCTATTATTTGGCGGATTTTCTTGCGAATATGGCTTTTCAATATCTTATTTGTATGACGCTTCTCAAGGATCCTCCTAAAGTAGTGCTTCAATTTTATTAAATTATGTTATGAGAATTTCATTCCTTTACATTACTTTGACATAAATGTACTATTTTATTTTCGTATAAAAAAAGTACAAGTGAAGCCTCTAGTTTATGCTTAGTATAAGAACCGCAACCAAGGATAACATAAACAACTAAATATATACTTGTAACTTAGCATAATTACCATCTCCATTGGAATAAACTGAAATAATAAAAATGTTAAAGAAATTATCAGCTAATTTTTTTAAATTTAGGAAATTAGAGAATGCATCATATTTTTTCTTTATAGGGTAAAAGACCAAAAAATAAATCAAATATATTTAGAATAATGATCTAAAAAAATAACATAATAAGAATAACCATTAATAAAATTTTATTAGTGCTAGAACTCGAGCATCAAAGCAAAATAAGTTGGAAAGGACGATTGCTAACTAAACTTCACATCCCAAATGACAAGAGTTACATATAGAAAGTAAGATTGAGAGGAATATAGAAGAGAATTAGTCCTTAAAATATGATGGAGAATGTTATGTGAAAGGGATGACCAAGATGTTTGTGTCAATCATGAATTGGAGTAGCCATTCCCTCTCTATTCCTAAGGAACATTTGTTCCTTTGTTTGGTTGTCAAATATTGCAAGGAACAACCATTCTTCTGGAATCTCTATTCCCCAAAATCAACTAAAACCAAAGAAAAGCTAATACCAACCCTCCCCCCATGGTATTTGTTATTTCATGGCTAAGGAATAGCCTTTAAAAATGATAAGACCAAAATATCCCTTACAAGTTTGAAAAATTATAACCCTATCTATATAAAAACGTTCTTTTTTTCTCTCTCTCTCTTCCTCTTCTCCCTCCATTTCAACTTCTGCCTTTCTCCTTCTCTCTCTAATCTTTCACCCACCACTGAAGGGGGCGACGACAGAGGCAACGATAAAGGTAATTTTATGGTCAAATCTAGAGCTATTCATCCAGATCTTATCAAGAAAACGCTAAATATGGCATCTGCGGCTAAATCTAGTCGCAAGAAGCATCGGATCTAACGTTTCCAGACTAGATCCCCATGGACGGATCTAGCATTCCACTGCCAGATCTAGCCACGGGGAATGTCGATTTGGTGCCTCAATGGTCAGATTCAACCACAATGAGAGCCAAATTGACGCACCATTTCGTCAGCCACATCTTTGGTGGCCAACCAAAGGAGAAAAAGGAAAATAAAGAAAAAGAAAAAAAAATTTAAAATAAAAAGGTTAAGTTTTTAATTATATATTATAAAAATAATATTTTAAATTGAAAAAATCAATAAAAATTATTAATATTTTAATCATAATAATATTTAAACTATAAATAAAATATTAATATTTAAATTATTAATCTTTAATATTTTAAATAAATTATAAATTATTAATATTTAAAAAATAAAATAAAAATAAATAATCATATATTATAATAAGGAGTATTTTTATCTTTTTACCATCTATTCTTTTATTGTTCCAAAATTATTTTTTTCAACCAAATATTGTAATAAATCATAATAACAATTCCTACCTTATTTTTTTTATCAACTAAATTATATAATAATATTTTCATTTTATTCCTCTGATCTATTCTCATAAAATATCTATTTTATTCTATTTCATTCTGTTACGGGAACCTAAATGGTTTAACTAAGGATAGAAGCTATCAAAGACCTTTAATTAATGTTCCAACAGCTACGTAGGATTTCCCTCATGGACAGATCCTTTACCACAAGAGTACTAGAACGGGACCTTCATCTTGCCCATGGTGAGCCCGACATGATTGGATTAAATTTGGGTAGTGACACAATATACCAACCCAACATACCTCTACCCAAACCATCCCAAGTTAAGAAAGGGATGGTTGAAGTTGGAAGTGCTATGGTGGTGGAAGTGTCGGATTCGGCTGGTGAAGAAGGCAAAATATTATCGAAAAATGACAAGGTACTGAGTGAGGTGGATGTATTTGAGCCCATCATCAAGTTTAAATACAAAAAATTGGTGAAAAGGGGGAAAAGAAAGACAAGAATGTGGTAATGGTTTGATGGATTTTGTTCCATGATGGTTTGGGAACCGTTTGATGGTTCCTGTAAGGTGAAAATTGGGATTAGATAGTTTGATATGCAGAGAAAAGTTAAACGCATATTGTTGTTGGATGAATATATACAACACAAATGAGACGATAAGATTGCTACCTAAAGAGGTACAAAGTTATCAACAAATTATTTGAATTTTAACTTTATAAAATTGTCAACAACTTTGGATTAATTAAATCTTATGTACTTTTCTCATGGAGTATAGTTTACATAATACTGAAATGTTCTTGGGACACAAGCTTGGAGCTATATGACAACAATTATGAATCATAACTCATAGGTCATAAAACACTTGATCATAAATTTTGAAGGTGAGTTCACATTATTCCAACCTTTGTCTCAGAAATATTTTGACAAATTTATCTCTTTTTAAGACGAGTTATTTCAACAACTACTTTAAAGACATTTTTTAATTTATCATATAGTGTCTGGTTAACGGATGCTTTTATTTGTTAAGCAAAAATCCTGTGCTCTATAAATGTTAATGGAGGTCTCTAACTTTAAAAGCCAAGGATGTTATCGTTTAAGATTACGAGTATAATTATGTGGAAAATTTATAAGATATTTAATTTTATTATGGATATGTTTTTAGTTATTTTTCAAGTTTATGATATATAATATTTTTGAAATTTGAAATTCTTATAGTGTTATAACACTGAAAAACTTTATGATAAGAAAAAACAATTTCCAATTATCAAGCAAACCTACATTAAACTTAAAACTTCATTTTGTTATGTAAACAGTATGATCTGTCAAACGTTGGACCTAGGCGGCCCATAAGGCTCATGATTATCACCATGGCATGCCTGGCTCGCAACTCCAGCCAAACAAATCCATTCCATGGAAAAATCTCCCAACTTTGAACGTGTCATCTTGGCTCCGTGATTGGAACAACCAATCAAATCCTCTGCTCTTAACTCCCTAGTTCCAACTGAACTCCCCATGGCGCTGGCAACCGCGCCAAGCTCACCTCCTCAACTTCTTCCATCTAAAACCATCAACACCCAAAATGCTTCTTCATTCGACCACCACGGCCGCATCCTCTTAGCCTTGAAACAATGCACGAACATGTCTTCACTCAAACAAATCCACGCCCAAACCCTCCGTTCCGCCTCACCTCACCATCCAAAAACCCTCTTTTTATACTCTCAAATTCTCCTTCTGTCTTCCTCCCTTGACTTCAACTACGCCCTTCTGCTTTTCAATCAAGTTGAAAACCCCAATTCCTTCATGTGGAACACTCTTATAAGAGCTTGTGCCCTTAATGTTAACAACAAAGAACAAGCCATTAGACTTTATCAGGAAATGCTAGAGCAAGCTCTGGTTTTCCCTGACAAGCATACATTTCCGTTTGTTTTGAAAGGTTGCGCTTACTTGTTCGCTTTTTCTGAAGGGAAACAAGTTCATGCCCATGCTTTGAAACATAGGTTTGGTTCCGATGTTTATGTGAATAACAGTTTGATTCATTTATATGCAAGTTGTGGGTGTTTGGACTTAGCTGAAAAAGTGTTTGTTAAAATGTCTGGAAGAAGTTTGGTTTCTTGGAATGTTTTGATTGAAGGTTTTGCTCAGTTTGGTAAGTTTAATACTGCTTTAGAACTGTTCCGTGAAATGCAAAATAGGTTCGATCCTGATGGGTACACACTGCAAAGTGTTATAAGCGCTTGTGCTGGTCTTGGGGCTTTGTCTTTGGGCGCGTGGGCTCACGCTTATTTGTTGAATAAGTGTGATTTTGATTTATGTAGCGATGTTTTGATCAACAATTCGTTGGTGGATATGTATTGCAAATGTGGATCTTTGGAATTAGCTCAGCAGGTTTTTGAGAGGATGCCGAGACGTGATTTAACTTCATGGAATCATATGATCCTAGGATTTGCAATGCACGGCCAAGCTGATGAGGCAATAGGATGTTTTGATAAAATGATTAGGACGGAGAGTTTCAGGCCGAATTCTATTACATTTGTTGGTGTTTTGAGTGCTTGTAATCACAAAGGCATGGTTTTTAAGGGTCGTGAGTTTTTTGATTTGATGATTAATGATTACGAGATTAAACCTGGATTAGAGCATTATGGGTGTTTGGTTGATCTTCTGGCCCGTGCTGGGTTTATTGATGACGCTCTTGACATTGTATCAACGATGCCTATGAGACCTGATGCTGTTATCTGGAGAAGTCTTCTTGATGCTTGTTGTAAGAAGAATGGAAGTGTTGAGCTAAGTGAAGAGTTGGCCAACCAAGTCCTTGAATCAGAAGGAGACATTGGCAGTGGTGTCTTTGTGCTGTTATCAAGAGTTTACGCTTCAGCTAGCAGGTGGGATGATGTTGGATTGGTAAGGAAATTGATGACTGATAAAGGTGTAACAAAAGAGCCTGGTTGTAGCTCACTTGAGATAGATGGTGTTGCTCATGAACTTTTCGCAGGGGACACATCTCATCCTCAAACTAAAGAAATATACCAGATGCTAAATGTGATTGATGAAAAACTAGCGTCGGTAGGGTATTCACCTGACCATTCACAAGCACCTATGGTTGATGAGCTTGATGAGACTAGACAACATTCTCTTAGGCTGCACAGTGAAAGAATTGCCATTGCTTTGGGCCTTTTGAAGTTGCAACCAGGCATGCCAATACGTATTTTTAAAAATCTTCGGGTATGCAATGACTGCCATGAGGTAACTAAATTGATCTCTAGAATTTTCAAGGTTGAGATTTTTGTACGTGATCGTGCCAGATTTCATCACTTTAAGGATGGCTCCTGCTCATGCTTGGATTATTGGTGATGATTGTTTGAAGTGTAAAGCAATGTGTAAGTTGCACAATGTACATGACATAAATTTTAGAATATCTATTGAAGCTAAGATACAGTTAGACGGTTGTGTCGTGCTGCTGTATCATGTAACTGAAATCACAACAGGAAGAGGTTATGAAATAATTTTTTTTTTTCCTTTGGATGCATTCATTGCTTGCTAACATATGACATCCGTGATACGGACAGGACAGCCAATCTGTTGCAACAAGCTGAGATCTCAACATCTTCTTTTTGCCTCTTGAAGAAGTCTATATACATACCTAATTCTGTTGCTGAAGCTCAATTATAATACTTGTATTGCAATCATGTATGCGTATAACTGTGTAACAATTGACTCCAATGAACTTACTGGAAGTGCCTTATCCGAGGTCAACTGGACATGGTTTCATCATCATCTTAAGATGAAAATGGGCAATCGGTATAATAGGATGCAGTTCTGGGATTCGGACAAGGATAGATGAGAGCTGTACAGCTAAGAAAATGCTTTCTCATGTGCCTCCCTCTCCCTCACATTGAATAGATCTCATTCTGCCAGGATGGCTAGCAGGAGAAGAAAGATGGTTTTCCTGCTTTTAAGATGGTTTTCCTGCTTTTAAGTTGGCTTCAGCTCAAGGTCAATATATTGAGTTTAACTTTATCATTAAATAAATAAATAGATAATGGCTTACGACAGCCACTCCCATTTATCAATTTTAGTTCCATTGTTTGAACCACTTGCTTCTGCTTGCATTGGCAAATCTTGACTTCCCGGTTCCCACTCCAGCCTGTCATGCGTCCAAAGTCATCAGATTTTAGATTGCTCCCAAAAATCATTTAACCACCATTTGCGAATAAAACTGCTCCAAGTTGTTTAACAACCGTGAAAATTGGAAATTTACTGCCCTTCTACAGCTAAATTATTTTCTCTTGAAAATTAGTTGCTACTTTCCTGTGAAGAAATAACCAAACCATAATCCCCCTTTAATGTTTATGACAACATCATGTTTTCAAGTACAACGCTTGAAGCTTAAAGCCACTTGATTTTGCAGTCTGCTGCAAACGTTTTATGTGCTAATGGTAACATAAAATAAGACAAGTTCATAGCACAGCAACTAAAATCAACTGCAATAATTTCATTGATTAACCATGAGCCAATTTTGTAACAACATAAGCTCCATAATACCTTATTGGTCAAACATAGAAACTGCAGGAAGTTGGAGATAACAAGCAATCAGTCATCCATATCTTGAATTTGAAATATGTTTGGCCAAAAAATTCTACATCAAAAACCAATTAATGAAGCACATAAGGACGCAAGTATCAAAATTAATATTTTACAAAGGATAAATTTGTTGGCAGTGTGCTATAATTATCCTCTGCTAAAGCAAGAACATTACTCTCTACTGGATTTTACCCAACTTTATCGCAGTGAAAATGCAACGGGATGAAGGTTACTCACTGAATGCTTTTAGCTAGCATAAGAAGAGACTTAAGTAGAATGTACAGAGCATGTATTTTTGAATCTGTGTCGTGAACAAAACTATGAAGTTCCTTCAAAGCAGCTCACAAATTAATTCCTTGTTTTGCAAAATCTCTCGCCACTGCAACACCCAAAGAAAAGAAAGTAAATGATAAGGCACATAGATAAAGAGAAACCATGTCATATGAAGCAGAAAGAAAGGGCCAAGAAAATATAAGGTATTACAAGGCCACCATAACCAATGGAGCTATACAGATGATATAGTGAAAAAGAAACGTCTCAATATTATGTTAAAAGAATTTATCGAATCAGATGCAGTTAACATTAAACTGTTCCAAAACATTTCCCCAAGGCTATGCCTGTTAGGAGAGAGTGGGGAAATGGCAAAAGTTAGGTGGAGAAATAGAAAGATGCCCGGTATTTTGTTGGCCTCGCAAAAACTAAACCAAGTTGGAAAGATCAGAGAAAATGATAGTGTCGTAAGTCAAATTTATATATTTTCCAATTTGTTCTTTTTCAAAATTTTCCTTCTCTATCTTCACTTGTAAGCAGCATACTGGTAAATTAAACCAGTTATAATTCTTTTCTCTCATTTCATTTTACTTCTGCAAGCAAAGAAAAGAAAAGGAACTTCTTTCTTTCAATAAATTTTCTGTCACAACAAATAGACCACATCCCTTAATACACATATTTGGTGTTAAGATTGTGAAGGCAGCGTATTTGGACCTATACAAGAATTACATTTGCAAATACTTAACATATTGCAATTGTTCTTTGCAAGTTGCAACTAGTCCACCAAGCAGAACATGACTAATAGATAATCGAAGTATGAACACATAAGAAAGGCAAGCAAAATGGCAATACACATCAATATTATTTATCGCATCGACTTTATTAAGCTCTCAACTTCATGATAAGAAATTCAACTTCTATCACAAATGGAAGAGAGAATTTACTATGCATATGCATTAAGCATAACATGTATTGAAAAGAGTTGATAGAAAAATCATAGCAACTCAACGAGAAGTCTCACCTTTTGATGCTAATGGAACTAGAACAACATGCATATCTGCATTGTTGGGAGGAAGCTGCAAGCGAAGAGGAAAAAGCTTCCCATTTAACGGACTGCGAGTACACACCACAACATCCTCAAGGCCTGACTCTTCCTTCAATTTGTGAGTCAATTCATCCACACTATTACCCTTAAAACTAAAAGAGTAACCCTCCACTGCCTCATCATCAACCTCCCCATTATCATCTGCTACATGGTAGTATATTGTCCGACCTTCCGATTTTGGCGGTGAACCCACGTATGAATCACTTGACTACAAATAAAAAAAATAAAAATTTGAGTAAAAAACCCACATAAGAATCACTTGGCTACATATCAAACAAATGAAATGAAAAAACAATTAACCCAAAAGTTAAATTATTAAAAGAATAGATTTCAAGAAATAACTTTGGCCCTGCCCTAACTCTGATACTAGATTGCAAGCTAAATGAATGTACAACCAATGTGTATCAAATACCGTAATTGATGATTAAGAAATACTAACAAAAGGTTAAAGACAAGTTTAGATCTTTCAACCTCTTGTCTAGAAAAGTTTCCAGATTTGCCTGAAACTGCAGAAGGCGAAGTAAATTCAAAGTCCAATGAATCAGCGTGACGAATAGCAGGAGGAAACGAGGGCTGATGGCCACTCCCTGGAGACTTGACTTGAATCTCCACAATATCCACATCCCACAACACCCAATCTTGTGTAGCAGTCCTATGAGGAATATCGTGCGTCACCGAGTTCCTCCAAGGCGGTAACCCTCCATTTGCTCTCAAGAAGTTACCGTACCGAGTCTTGAGCTTAACCTGAGACCCTTCTCTAATGGGTTCCCACTCGACCGATGAGTCGAGCCTCCTAGGGAGTGACTGAATCACCTTTCGACCGGTCATCCCAAGTAAAAAGGGTTGGTTCGAGGCAGTGAGATACTTGTTGTAAGAGCTTTTCAGGCGGATGATGTTTTGGGATCCGGGGACGAACTCGACGGTCCATCGGGCGTTTTTGGAGGATCCGTTTCGGTCTTGAGTAACGGAATCCTCGTCTTCCTCGGCGAGGAGATACTTGTCGTGGTGGCTGCGGAGACGCACCGCTTTGGCGTTGAGGAACAAATCCATTCCCGTCCGGTAATTGTTGGAATTGACCTGTTGAAAAAAATGGAAGAAGAAGGAAGAGGAAGTGATTAAACAAAGACCAGACTTTTCTCCTATTATTATCCTAATTATTATTTTTTTATTTACTGGAGATGAAGTCTTTAAAATACGAGGGAAAGTGAGGGTGGGTAGATGGGTGCCAGTCAGCGCCAGCCACTGTGGAACGAATCATGCACACGCGGCAATTACGTGGCAGATTTCCTTCATTTAAGGTTAAAGATTTCGCCCAAGTTTCGTGTGAGTATACTTGGGCCATATTGGATTGAAGGGAAGCATTATCTCACCTTTTCTTCAGTTTTCTTTAAATAAAATCACTTTTAAAGGTTTAAAAGTTAATTAAATCAAGGATTCTTAACTTTACTATCAATATGTTTAACGGATGTCCTTGATATTTACAAAGTTACTATGTGTCCTTATCCATGTGGACAAATTTTATCATATGTCATATGTAGCTAATTAAAGGTTTTTTTTTTATTTTTTTCCGACCCATTCCCCGGGCGGCCAGATCTACAGCCCTGCCGATGCCGCTCAGGGGCGAGCGAAAGAAAAAAGAAATATTAAAAAATAAAACTTGATTGTCATGGTATCTAACAGTAGAGTTATTACAAAAGTCTTTAATTGAATTCTAAATTGATTAATAATAAACATTAAGATAGTTTAAGTCCCAAAAACTAAGTTTTACCTGTTTTCAACTAGTCAATTTTCAATATTTTAAAATAGGATAGAAAATCCATTTTTTTATCTAAAGACTTCTAACCTCGACTATCGACCTACTCCCTCAATTATAACTATCACTCAAATAACAGATGTCGACCAATTAAACCGTGTGACTGATCACTGTCGGCTCCGATCAGTTGATTGTATCTATAAGAGCTCAATCTAATCTTATTTTTCAAAAAAAAGAAAAAACTAAGAGACATTTGAAATTATTTATAATGAGAAAATCAATTAGCGTATGCTTCACGTCTTTGCCCACTTCTTAAATCATGTGGCTAAAGACAAGAAGGTTTGTACATATTCAGTTTTCATACGGACAAAACAACAAAGGAAAGGTGATTCAAGGAATCATTCATTGTCCATGACTCAGCAATCTTTCGAAGGTGAACCCCACTCGGGATAGGCTTTCATTTTTCAGCTACTGTGACGCCATTACTTAACCGGTCGGTTGTTTTAAGGATGGTAGGCGGAGATTCACCACAATTGGGCCTATACAATATCTCACAATCTTTTCTTTCTTTTTGTAAATTGCTCAAGGAATGTTTTATTTTACTTTTTCTACATAATAATAATAATAATAATAGTATATACATAGAGAGAAAAGGGTCTACGATTGCCTTAATTTATATCAACCGTGAAAGAAAGAGACTTATACCCGCCAAGGTGCAGGATTCACGAGCAAAAAGGCATGATTATGGACCTCAAACTCAAAGTTTTTTTGTTTTTTGTTTAACAAAGCTAGTGCGGGAGGGTTGGTGAAGTGGAGTGTGATTAATCCTGCCACCATTCAGCATGCTCTGACTAATTATTAATTCATTTTTTTTACTATTTTAACTAATGGTTTAACGCCCAGAGGAATAAACACATATCTATAGGGACTCTCATGTCCTAGTCTAAGATTACTACTACTTGACTTGTAGTCATTGCCCTATATGAAAATACTGATTTCCAACTCGAGTTTATATATGTATCTCTCTCTTGTTGCTATATTACACCCTATATTTTACTCCTGTTCATGTGCTTGTTTGTTGATTTTGTAGTTTGTTTAAAGGAGTAGATTTGGTAAAGAAATTTGATTAAATTGTTAATGAACTAGCATACTTACACACATTATTTTTATTATTGTTTCTTTTTGGTGTGTTCATACTTATATTACATGAATTTGTTACGTATATTTCGTCTGTATATAAAAACATATACATAGTATGAAACTTATTGCACATGTAACTATCACTAACAAATGTCTTCATCAATCCTCACACCTTTTCAAGGGATTCACACCTCTGTATATGGATGATCTGACGCCATAATATATTGCTCCTAAGTTTTTTACATTATAATATTTTGAGATTAAATTTAAAATTACGAATTATATTTTAGGGTAATTGATTAAATTTACCATTTTATTTTTAAACAAGTGTAAGTTTATAATTGAATTTTTTTTAATTCTGTTTGAAAATTGTTGAAAGTTAGAATATTCATCTATTAGTTCATGAAATATTCTTTTATCATTTAATTTTTGACAATCTTTTAACCAAATGAAAAAGGATAGTGATAAAATTACACCAAATAACAAATTTGATCCATTATCTAAACTAAAATGATTATCCTCATCAGCATTGAAAAACACTAGTCATATTGGATTTGCATCGCAATCCAAGAGATTAGCCCACTAATTAGTGAGTGCTCCCTATCTTTTATAGAACCCCGAAACCATCCAATACACTTGCAATATGGAAGACTCAACGCAAGCCATGGACATCCCCTAAGAACTTCTGGAATGGTGTATTGCACCTATTATCCTTCTTTGCTTAAAGGAAACGTTGATAAACAGTGTGTGAACTCTCTCTATTCACAATTACATATTAAACGTCTGATTCTAACAATAATACAAATATAGTTTGTGTCCCTTTCGTGCATGTTTTAGTACTATAGATGATAATGTGTTTGCATTAGGCAAACAAGAAAAAGTCTGTTTTGCTGAACCCAGTCAGTCAAAATTTAGCTCTACCCACGATATGCATTCACTACGATTTCATCCCTATGGATTGAAAGTAACTTTGGTTTTATTTGGTGTAGATAGATCGTCAAAAGTAATAACCTGATATAGCTTTCTGTCTTTTCTTCTACGATCAATAATTGAATCAACTTCCTTTTAATTAAACCTTGATACCAATCAAGTAAGAAAACTTAAATTAACAAGTTTATTCAGGGAAAAAAAAGTACCTGTTTGGCTGACAATTTCGGCGACCCTGTTGAAACGATTGAAAACCTTGGAGAATTCACCGATGACACGACCGAAATAGGCGAGTGAGCACCTGACCCTAAAATATCATCGCTCAAAGCCTCCAAAACTTCATCAGACACTGACGAAAAGCTCGAAACTGACGACAAATACTCCATGAACGACCCGGACTCTGGCACCTGCACTGCCTCCATATCCCATAATATCCATTTCTGCGTAGCGCCAGTATGAGGTTCGTCGTGAGTGATGGAGTTCCTCCATGGAGGTGTCCCTCCGTTGGCACGTAAAAATTTACCGCACCAGGTTTTCAGCTTGATCTGGAACCCGTCTCTTATAGGCTCCCACTGGAGTTTCCAATCCATCCTATAGGGTACCGTTTGCAGCACTTTTTTACCTGTCATGCCCAAAAGAAAGGGTAAATCGGTGGCTGTGAGGTACTTGCCATGACAGCTTTTGAGGCGGATAACGTTGGGTTTATCTTGGACAAGCTCGACGAACCACCTAGCTCTTTTTCCTGAGCCGTTGCGGCTTTGACGGACGGTTGCTTGATCATCGTCGGCCACTAGGTACTTCTCCAGGTGGCTTCTGAGTTTCACAGCCTTTGTTTTTGTAAAGATCTCCATGTACGAACAAGACCAAGCTTAGAAGTTATAGAAAAAGAATTTAATGGAAAAGGGCGTTTTATAAGTGAAGAAATATTCTTATGTACACAGAGGCAGAAAAAAGGGTGTTCTTTTGCCTAGAAAGAGTGGAGAGGGGCCAGGAGATGCATGGGATTAATTAATCCAGATTCTGTGGGTAAATGATAAAGGAATGATTTGTTTGATATTTCTTGTAAGGATTAAACTAGTAGGAATTATTTAGTTTCTTAGTTAGCAAGGATGCGAAAGCAGGGCCCGAAGAAGATGAAGGGGAAATGACCAAAGAGGAGTCTAAATCTTGGGGTTGACGACGAAAGTTCCGGGTACATGCCATCGTTTTTTACAACGCAAATGGTCAATTACCCACGCGCTCGGATAGGATGATGATGTGGCAGACTAAAGAACGCGGCATCCAATTTATGGGGCGACGAGGGTGCAAGTATTTCGTTGTATGACGCGTGGGTCTGGCCATTTGGAGGAAGGTCTTGTATTCCCAGTTCCCCCTACCTCTAGAAGCTCAGCTTTAGACCATGACTTCATTTCTAAAATCTATATAGATCAGCGGCAGCGTTCATACATGAAAAGGTTTGGGGAAACATCATCAGCCGCTGCCCTACTCAAGTTTGAATATTGAAGGAAACATTATTTTACTGCATACAAATTTTTAAGAATGATGGCACGGCTGATGCCCCTTCTATTTTTACCCTTTTTAACCTCACCCAAGAAAAGAAAAATGATCATGAAACGTACAGTAAGTCAAGATCTATATTCGTCATTGCCTACAAATCTTCCAGGAAAATGTTATACTTGGGTTTTCAAGAAGGGCGCAAACCTTCCCGCAATAATGGAAGATTCAATCTACACATTGAGAGAGGAAAAGGGCCTTTTATCCCAAATCACAGGGTGACATTACATACATAATTTCAAATTCCTGTTCTTTAATGGCCAGCTCCAAAACTATTGAAATGGCATACTGTTTAAAGCCCAAAATATTGTTTATATGCAACAAGCTCCACGCCTGCATAATTCCCAAAAAAGTAATCAAGCCCAGTGTTGGTGTCAATACAAATACTTAAAATTTCAACCTTACTAAAATTTTAACAAGACGCAGAGGCAGAGGCAGCAATTTAGATTAGTGTTAAGTACTGTAGGGTGTAGGCTCTGGGGAATTAGACCACCACGCACAGTTCCAGATTCCACTGAAAGACCCCAGCTAAATAGGGGGCGTGGTGCTCTGGTCAGTGGATTTGTTTAAGTCTTTTAGCTTATGCTTTTTATCTATGTGTGAACCCAACAAATGTTTAATACTCTAGTTTGAAGAAAGGGTTTACACCTAAGCTATGCAGAGTAGTTTCGTTTTTTCTTTATTATTATTATTATTAGTTTCCCAGAAAACGAAAATATAAAAATAAAAACAGTGTCCCGTGAACGGCGTGAACCTTCCCAGTCTTGACACTACTAAGACATGAAATTTCCGAAGGAATTTCATGGGATATGATGCCATTGTAAGATGGGGGTTTCCTCAAGATCCTCAAACATTTACACTTCGAATACTCCATCTCATCCCAATTTATTACATATGTTTATTACAAGTGACTATCATGGTAGTAAATGGCAATTTCCAAAGTTACCATTTCTTTTATATATTTAAAATTAGACCCTAAATCAAAGCGATTGCACACATTCAAAAAGCAAGCCGTTCTGAAAAAAAGATAAAGAAAGCAAGGAAAGTAGGGCCAGTATTTTCCTTCACCCTGACCCTTGGCTTTCCTCGGGCCAGCGCCCATTCTTTTTCCTTTTTCTTGTCTTCACCTCACCTCAGTTCACGTGACAACTCCTTCCCCACCCTGCTTCCCTCACCACGATACCGAATTGAAGTCTTCCTCTCCCTCTCCCTCTCCACTCCAAGACTCCAAGGACCTAGGCAACCACGCAAGGCAAACATAGATAGCGCTCAACAATTCAGATTCAGATCCCTACCTTTGACCCTTTGATGACCTCTATCACTTGCAAAGTCTCCCATCTTCCTTCATGCCTCCACCACCATCAATCTCCTCTGTATTAACCGCCATCCTCTTCATCTCTCTTCATCAGCTGGTCGCTGAAGCTACTGTAACTCATCACTCATGTTCCTCTCATCCAGAAACCTTCTCTAGATCCCCATGTCCACCCTTCACTTCTACTCCCCCTTTCCCTTTCTCTCTCTCACCGGGCTGTGGCCACCCCTCTTTCCACATCAAATGCTCCACTCCTTACTCTACTATCTCCATTAACAACTTCTCTTTTGCTTTACTCAGATATGAACCCAACTCCACTTCCCTCACTCTCTCCCCCCAACCCCCAACAAAGCCCCGTTCCAATTGCTCTTCTTTCCATTTCCTTTCCATTTCCACTCACTCCATCGATCTTTCAGGTTCCCCATTTCGAATCTCCGACGGTTCTTGTTCAAGACTATCCGTTCTCCACTCTTGTTCCCCTCCAAATCTCCCAAACTGTAGCCAATGCCCCTGGGAATGCGGGCTCATAAAAAACCCAGTCAAACTCCTCCATGGCTGCGGATCCACCCGCCCTCTTCCGGAACAAGGCTGCCAACCTGATGTCTTGGGTTACCTTGAAAATTTCTTGTTCACAATGGGTTTTCAAGTAGAATGGGACGAAGCACAAGACTCTTACTTTTCAAGCTGCAAAAACTGTTTATCAAAGAATGGTATTTGCGGCTTCAATTCCTCAGACCCCAACAAACAATTCCTTTGTTTCCAATCCAAAACCACCATTTCCCCACCTTGGATTCACGTAGATCACCCTCACAGAATCGCAATCTTATCCTCTGTCTTCACTTTGACATGCATTTTCGTTATTATTTCAGTAATAATAGCTATTTTTCGATCCAATAAACTCAAATCTCAATCCATAGAAGACCCAACAACTTTATTCCTCCGCCTTCACCGTTCCGCTAGTCTCCTCCCGCCCGTTTTCACCTACGAAGAACTCGAATCTTCAACCAACAAATTCGACACAAAACGCAAAATCGGCGACGGTGGCTTCGGGTCCGTCTACTTAGGCCAACTCTACGACAATCGAATCGTAGCCGTTAAATACCTCCACAAAAACAACCAGTCAGGCAAAGCCTTATCATCCAAATTTTTCTGTAACGAAATCTTAATACTTTCTTCTATTAACCACCCGAATCTCGTTAAACTTCACGGGTATTGCAGCGACCCTAGAGGGTTACTTTTGGTTTACGATTATGTACCAAATGGAACCCTAGCTGACCACCTTCACGGCCGTTCAAAAACCTCGCTGACGTGGCAAGTGAGGCTTGAAATCGCTTTGCAAACTGCTCTAGCTATGGAGTATTTGCATTTCTCCGTCGTGACGCCGATTGTTCATCGCGATATTACGTCATCAAACATTTTTGTGGAAAAAGATATGAGAATTAAAGTTGGGGATTTTGGGCTTTCCAGGCTTTTGGCTTTCCCTGAAAATTCGTCTTCCGAGTCGGATTTTGTTTGGACTGGGCCTCAGGGGACGCCCGGGTATTTGGATCCGGATTATCACCGGTCGTTCCGGTTAACAGAAAAGAGCGACGTTTACAGCTTCGGAGTCGTTCTATTGGAGTTGATTTCCGGGTTAAAAGCGGTGGATCAAACGAGGGAAAAGAGGGAAATGGCGTTGGCTGATTTGGCTGTTTCGAAGATCCAGATGGGATTGTTGCATCAGCTGGTGGACCCCGTTCTGGTGCATGATGGGGAAGCGATGGACGGTGTTGATGCGGTGGCGGAACTGGCGTTCCGGTGCGTGGCGGCTGATAAGGATGATAGACCGGATGCGAGGGAGATTGTGGAGGAACTGAAACGGATCAGGAGCCGTACACGTGTGCTTAGAGTGTCGTATTCGAATGGGAGTAATACTGACGTGTCAAAGGGTTGATTTGGAGTTGACGTGACGTGGGGGGGGTTAGGTAGGGGTCCACGTCCACATGTGGGGAATTTGACCTGATCATGTGTCAGAGGTGTTTCTTTTTCATATTTACTGTGGTTTTACACGTTCTTTTCCGCGCCTGTAGCTACTTTGTTTGTTCAAGTCTTAAGTAGTAAATTTTGGGAATGTACAGTGGAGTGGTTGGGGGGGAATTTAATTTTGAGACCCCACGAGATTGTAATCAATGTAAGCATACATGGAACAAGTCAAGTAGCAGTAATAATAAGCTTTGTGCAATGCTACGTCCCAACTAAAATTCCAAAGCTAATAGTGGCGTGAATCATTCTGATTTTGGTAGGATAATACTTTTCTTGCAAAATGGGGCCAATGGCAATGGGATGTAGCCTTTGTATCTCAACTGGTTTTTCCCTTGGGTGCTACAATTATTCATCTCTTTCATTACCCCATTAATTGACGTGGAAAGCTTCAATCTATTGCTTGCCCTCCATGCCCCAGTTCCCAAGTTGGCGGAAAACATATTCAAATTTTCTCGCGGGGCATGCACTTTCTTTTCAAATCTCACTTGCCCTCTTTTGCCCACATGTAGCTCTAGCCTGTAGGGCATGGCCTTTGTATAAACAGGGTAGGTGCCTGTGTGAAGTCGGTCATATGCGCTGAAAAAGCTTTGCATCACCCTACCGAACCCACACTGTTGTCTTAAACATGGACACCGCAGAGCAGACTGAACCGCAGAAAGCCGAAGTTTTCATGATTTCATGCAAATCTACAGATCATTTCATGTGCTTTCTTGTTATGTCAAAATGTTGATTCAACCAGATGATGTAATTTACATGACATGTTATTTTGATAGGTTCCTTGAGGTAGTGAACGATAGTTCGACCTCTTATTAGACTAAAGCACCCAGATTATGGTTTATCTAGACAAGTTGTGCTCAGAGAGGCTAGTTGAAATATGCTGCTTCTAATACTCTGGCTTTCTCACCAATAGTTGCAGCTTCCTGCCTGCCACTCAGAGTATAACCTGTCTCCTGGACATTAGATAAAAGAATATACACATGCATTAATATGCATAATGTCATGTTTAAATGAGCATAGCAAACAGCTTATATATGTCAAGGTAGAGTTATATATACCAGCAGACGCCACAGGAAAGGAGCTCCTTCCCTCTTCTGGATCTGTTTCTCAATTGATTCAATTGCTATAATTCAGATAGTGAGTCAGCAACCAAACACCATAAATAACTAAATATAACTATCAACAAGATTAGGTGTCCTACCTTTGGTAACTTGTCCAGTATTCAGCAACATACTGTACCAGACTTCACTAAATACATCAAGCTGTTCATCAGAAGCCCCAATAATCTGACATGAAGAAACAAAAATCAATATTTTTTACCAGATATTTGACAATGCAACCGAATTACCAACAAACAAATTAATAGTTGATAATGGTACCTTACAATTATAAGCATCAAAATCTGGACCAAGTATTTCTAGTGCTTGTTTTTCATTACCTTGTCCATACTCGTATATGGCTTCCGCAAGCTAACAACAAAATTTAAAGAGAGAGAGGTAAGGATAATTACTTGGAAAAAGGATAGGCGGAAGCATGATAAATAAACTAGATCTCGATAAAACAGCTGAGTCTTGAAGAAATAAGAATGACACTTCACACAACTAAGGCTGCATAAGATGATAGTTGCAAATCCTAAACCCATCATAAAATTTTCTAATCCATCTAAAAACATTGAGAAAAAGGAGAAAATAAAGAGAGTTTTGTGAAGGTAATAACAAAAATCTTAACCATTTAAAACACATATCAAGACCTCTGGTTCTCTACAAAGTTCAACTAAAGCTATATGGGAGAAGTGAGACACCTCTGAAGGTTGCTTATAAAGTAAAAACATAAAAGTATAAATACAGCGATTGGAAAAATTTATTATAAATGGCAAAGGAAGAACCAATCAGAACAGACCAGCATTGCTCTTTGCATTACTTGTTGCTTCTTCTTGCTCATCATGGAAAATCTACACAGAGTAATATAACAGCAATGAAGCAACCACACTTAAAAATGTCACAAAGGAAACAGAAAAATCTTTCTAACCTGGATTTCAAGCCCTTCAATAAATCTTCTGCTTTGGCAACTTCCCCAGTAAAAGCTAAGGCCCATAATATCAACACATCAAAGTGCCACTCCATGAACCAGTTAGCCTAAACAATGCAGTGACCACAGACATCACAAAACAACAAGGTCATGACATAACAGTATGGGGTCAAAAGGAAAGAGCATTTACTTTGGGCCTTCCATTAAAACAAGGAATAAACATGACCTAAGGAAGTTTACACCTGAAGTACCATTTTAGTTTTTAAGTAATAGTAATGTCTCCCTCTTGTTGTATAAATGTGATACAGTACTTTAGATCCTCACACTTTTTGGTCTCTGTAAGAGAAAGTGACTTCACTCAGCAAATTAAATAACAGTAACAAAAGTGAGAGTAGCTAGAATCACATCTAGGACATTTTGTGTCTGTCTAGAACATAGAAACTGCTTAATATATGTCAGTAAAACACTGCTATCAAATTTGCATTAAGTGAAGGGGGGATAAAGACCTAAGGATCTAGAAAAGGTACATTATAATTTTATATATTGTTAATCCTTCCCCCAAACTCTTTCCAAATGTTTTGAGTTTTTTCCAGCATAAATCTTTGCCAAAGAAATAGAAGCTGATATTAATCCAGAGCTGATACACATAATCAGAACCAAATCATATAGAAAACTGGGTATATGAATAAACCATGTATTCCAGAACATGTCCAAACTTCCACTTCACTATGGAAGACAGCCAGTCAACCACAGTATCATATACCAATGTTCTATGATGCCTACACATGCACTAAAAATTCATAAATTACAAAGAACTCAAATGTAATTTCAGGTTCAGTCAAGAGGCAACCCAGAACCAAGGTAATGGAAATTTAGCAACCCATATCAATTATTCCAAATTCCAAGCATGCATATAAATTATTGTTCATTAGATTTGCCAACAAATCTTTTATGATGCAGTAGAAGGCAAACATGAAAGGAGAGGCACTTATCAGAAAATTTGACAAGAGTTTTCAAGAATTTCACAGGACATTGCAACCTCAAAATTTCAATTATAAACTGATACAAGCATGAAAAAGTACAATACATAAATAAACTTGTACATGAGAGTCAACTCACTTGATCTGTTAGATGTGCTGCCAATATTTTCAAGCGATCCTCAAAGAAATCTAGCTCTCCCCGCACATGCACCCGCAACAACAGGCCCAGAGCATTTAGGTATACCTAAATGTGCAGGAGAAGTCAGAACTTGTAATTCGAAATTTTGGTGATTTTGAAAATAGATCTAGCAATTTTGAATTCATCCCATAAACACAACACAAGAAAGAAATGGAGTTAAGCGGGTTTGGATTTAAGATTATTATCCTTTGTGTCTTGAATGGGTTAAATCCACTTAACCTGCATAAAACATGTTTGACCTGTTTAATTAATCATGTTATCGTGTTAATTCATATAATATGATATGTTTAACCCGTTTATGATACCCACTTAAATAAATTAATTGTGTTAATAGTGTTTAAATGGGTTTGTCATGTCATGTCATATAAAATTTAATTCGATTTCTTTAGTATAAGTATCAATCATGTTGTGTTGTGTAACATGTGTAATAAATGTATCCATGTATATGTTTAGAATCTTGACCTATTTAATTAATTGAGTCATATCCGTGTTTACCAGATAATTGTTAATATCATACCTAAACACAATATGCAACACAAAATTGCCAAGTCTAGTTGAAAATATGGTAAAAGCCAGAGAGAAGAAAGTACCTCTGCACAGATTGCATCACTTCTTTCCAACTCCTTCCATATACAATGGTCGTAAATTTCTCTGACCTTTATAATTGGAGAATGACCTTCCAAATAACAAAGAGCCACATGCCACCAATTGTGGGTCAACCTAGATATTTCTTTTCAAACTCATTAAAACTGAGAGAAGACAAGAAATAAAAGTATCCTTAAAACTCATTAAATGACCTAAAAGGCATACATGAATGATGAACAAGAACCCCATGAAGATGAGCATTCTTCCATGAACTGCACTGCTTCTTTGTAACGACATTCATACTGAAGAACATGGCATAACTGCAAAAGAAAACAGACACTGAGAATTGGCTGAAGAATTAACTGCCTCTGGCAATACTATATGCATACATAATAAATATTAATACCACAATTACTTTCATTTTGTCATAAACAGGATGTGAATGAAATGACCAAACTTTCCCTGGTTTGTTTTACAAATGTAGTGGAAACAGCTTTCAAACAAATTACAATGGAGTGCTTTTAGTGTATACTTAACAATAAATCAGTTGAAGATGCTATTTCAAATGCATATGGTCAAAGATAAATTCATTCAGCATATAAATTCTATGATTGTAAACAAAAACCTCAAATACAAACTACGGGAAATAAATTCAGTGTCTATTTTTCAAAGCATATCACAACAATTAGAACTTACAGCATGTTGTGCCCAAAAGTCTTGCTTGTTGATCTCAAATCCCTTTTCTGCAGCACTCTCTGCATCTGCCATTCGTCCAAGCTCTAATAGCGGGAATGCAAGCATGCCATATATGTAATTTTCTTGTTGATTTTGGGGTAGAACCTATTGAATATACAAATCAGTAACAACTGAAAAGAGCTCATGGAAAAACTGAAAGTTGTTTGAATCACAAATAATTACAACATAATATGGCAAACCATAATATTGCTAGATGTTGTACACATTAATCCACAAGTGCAACAGACACTTGCAAGAAAATGGTTACTGGAAACTAACAATTTCCCCACTTTATTTAAAAATCAGGAATAATAATTCTTTACTGGATAAAAAGTCACCTGCTGGACAAGACCCAAAGACAAATCAGGTCGACCCATATAAAAGCACAGCACTTGCACCCTCTTCAATGAAACAAGATCTCTTGGAAAATCTCTTAAGAGCTGCAATAAATGTATGGGAATCAAATACAACAAACAAAATTTGCACAAACACTCAAGCCTAAATTTTAAGGAAAAGCTTCTATAAAATTGTTAATAATGTTGCACACCACCCCTATCATGTTACAAATTGCTAAAATTATTCAACATGTAAACCATGTTAACAACCACAAGACATTCATGATCTGCTTCTATAATAAGAACACAAGGTAATATGGCAAAACACTTATGAAACGCACAGCCTTTGTGCTGTTTTCCATGTCTTAGTATTTAAACCCTTAAATTTCGTATCATATCATGGAATGCCTTGTTGCAAGACAAGCATGACAACACCTGCTAAATTATCCGAAATTCTGGTAACTAATAACAATAATATAGTAGAAAGATTAATTTACATACAAATATTTTTTAAGGCATAACAAGAAAACGCAAGGACAAGGTTTTCTCAAGTCATCTAACATTAAACTTATAACGAACTAATGGCTCTAGATTAAATTCTATGAGCGGCAGCAGCAACAACTAAATCTTGTAGTACAGTAGGAATTAGTTTTACGAACAAGAATAGGGATCAGTCATGTAAAGACCAATCTCATTGAGAACAGAAAATACTGCGTTTAGCTAAAGAATAAAAGGAATGTTAGAGGCTAATCTACCTTAGAGTGCAATTCCACGGCTACATCATCATCTCTATTCTCAGAAATCAAATAATTGACAACATCAAAAACAGCCTTCTCATAAAAGGTGGCTTGCTCCTGCTCAAAACAAAGAAATGGAAAATTGCAGCAATTCAATATCAAGATTCTCGTCAGGATTCCTTGCACCTTCCAAGGGAAAACCAAATATAAGGAGAAAAAAATTACAAGTCTAGACTTGGCAGCTTCTATATGGAGAGAAGCCTCAGAAGGGTCAGAGGAGAAGAGAAAATGAGCGGCCAAAATGTTGGCCAAAACGCAGTCCTTGTCATGAACAGGCGCTTCTAAGATCACTCTCCTATCTCTGCCATAACTAAGCACCTGTGACAGTTGCACGCACAGAGTACAATCAAGAAACTCTAAACAAAGAAAAAAATTTGAAAAGAGAGGGAGAAGATTGAAGACCTGGTGATAGTAAGCGTTGATTGCAAATATGCAAGAATCAGAAGAGGTTTTGACTTCATAACCCGACTTATCGAATTTCACTCCTTCCATTATTGCGAGAAAAAACAAAACGAAACAGAAACAGGAGAGAAGAGAAGAGAAGAGAAGAGAATATTTAACAAGGAATGAAAATAGTGATGGTAGCGTGGGTGATGCTCGGAAGTGCGTCGGGGAATCCAAAACCGGAGTTGGAAAAGATTATAAGGCCAGGGGAAAACTAGTAGACAAAAGTCCTATTATGTTTGATAGAGATCCTAAACGGCCCTTAAAAGGCCAACGTGGGTAATTGTCACTTGTCTCAGTCTGCTTGTTTAGGGGCCTGAGATGGCAACTGGCAACAGTGCCTCCTAGGTCCACATGCAAAGCTTGGAAGGGAATTCCTGTTTATAAAATTCATCACACAATTTTCATTTTCTTTGATCCAACTTAATTCGGCTCCTTTGAGGGAATTATTTTATTCCATTGATTTTGTTGGATGTACTACAAACTCATTTAATGCTACTACAAATTACAAATTAATTACTGTTTTAGACAAAACAAATCTTAATTGTTGACAGATTAGCCATTAAAATGGGTACAATCTCAACTAATTATCCTAGGGCTGTTTTTCAATAAACTTCTTTGTTTATTGTAGATACTTTGTTTTGGTTAATATTTATTTTTTAAAGAATTATTTTATAACATGACATTGTACAAGGAATAATGAGAACAATTATTACAAGTGAAATACTACTTCATTGGAACAATTAGAATAAGTGGAG
Organism: Theobroma cacao; assembly: GCF_053813885.1. NCBI lineage: Eukaryota > Viridiplantae > Streptophyta > Magnoliopsida > Malvales > Malvaceae > Theobroma > Theobroma cacao. The sequence goes on from NC_142640.1 coordinate 38,826,620, forward strand.
CAATGGTCCATGCGAAACAACTAATACAAGTAAAACTACTGCTTCTTATAGAATAGTCATTTCATAAGGAGAGTAGTGAAAGCAACTTGGAATAAGCGACAAAATTTGCAAGTTACTTTCATCTTGAGATGTTTCAGAGAGTTTAGCTTGATAACTCAAATATGGAAGTAATTAAAAGGTCTTCCTCTTAATCTTTCCTGAAATATAAGTGTTTTTTCCTCTTACTTTGTTCTCATGTACTTGTTCACAAACATCTTATTCTTTTAACATATTGTCGTATAACTTTTCCTATATATCTCCACTCAAGAATAAATCTCATTATATAATTAACGATCACAAAATCCATTACTTTAATAGTCACATAATAGATTTCTAATTGTTACTCAACATTAAAAACTCAATAATAGTCGTCCAATATTAAAATCTTTATTTATTACGTACATTAAAGCCTACTCTCGAATAACCACAAATTTTGTCACTATATAGAGGCTTCACAATTTATTAAGGGGACTTTTTCAGAACTACCTTATTCTTACTCAAAACTTCTCTCTAATGTCTTTTACCCTTTAATTCTCTAATTATTTTTTACTTATTCTCTTCCTCTTACCATGACACTGAGTAATTCAGGAATTACTCCAATCTTCCTTTCCGTCCCTTTTGGTACATCCTTTACTATTTACAACACTTCCTCTCCTTATCACAAGAACCCTTTTTACATTTTAGTGACTCAAATTGGGAGTAGTGATTGCATTAAGTAAAACTCTTACTACCACAAATTTTTGTTATCAAAAAAAAAAATGGAGAGTTCCATTAGCAACCAAAATGCACTTGTTCCCTCATACATTTAGAATCTGATGAGAACAATCCAAGCTTCTCAAGAAAGGATGCAAACATTAAAGGACGATAATAGGAGAATAATGGAGACTATATCCCAACTCATGTCCTCTACTGCCATCTTTGCTAAAGCCCAACCTGTGCACCTTAATGAGATACACTTGACAGAGTCACTCCTTTAGTAACGAAGATTGAGGGGAATAAAGGAAATAGAGAAAGTGCAGTTGATGTAGTAGTTGCTACGAACCCCAATCCAACTAACTCTATTATTGTAGTTACATTGGCCTTGAACTTACCTAGGAAATTGTGACAATGGAAGAGCTTCAAAGGCTGTTAGATCAAAAGAGCAAGGGCTTGAATTTTTCTAAGTTTTATCTCAAGTTGCCTTACTCAACTAGTGTAGTTACAAAACCATACCCTAAGGACTATACTAGCCCCAAGTTCAAACAATTCAATGAAAAAATTAGAAATGCATGGGAATATGTCATGAAAATTTGTGGAGACTCTTGAAGTTGCTAAATTGGATCATGACCTCAAGTTGAAGGAGTTGTCCAAGTCTCTTATTGAAATGGCTTATACGTGGTATGTTAATTTCATCCTTGATTTTGTTTAGTCTTAGAATCAGATGTGTAAGATGTTTGGGGCAAAATTCTTTTCTACTTAAGAGAAAGTTATTCTCGTTGATCTTGGAAAAGAGTTCCAAAAGTCCAAGGAGGATCTCACGAAGTACATCTAATGCTAGAGGTTGTTGGACATAAATAATCTCCTGATGAAAAGGAGTTGGTAAAAGTGTGCATTCAAGGGATGTTTGATGAGTATAGGCTACACTTGGAGAATCTATCTCTTTCAACCTTTGCTATTTTGGTGGAAGTTGCGTGAAAGACCAATAATATGGTTTTTAGACGGAAGGGACTCACTTGCTTCAGTAGAAGGAATACTTCAACGGTGAATGCCATCCAAGGAAGAGGTGGAGAAAGAAAAGGTCCAGTTTGAGCAAATTTGCATCTTAAAAGGGATGTCCTAAGGAGAAGGCTAATGACTTTTCTCCACCATTCTTAGAATCTTTAGATAAAGTGAGAGCTTTTCTCCAAGAATGGATCAAGAATGGATAGATAAATTTACCTTACAGCCTACGACCACCAATAGAGGAAGAGAAAACCAACCCAAGGTACTGTGATTATCATCGAGCAGTTGGTCATCCATTTGCTAAATTTAGAAACCTTTGAAGAATGTTCCATCAACGAGTGCAAGCAGGAGATGTATTGATTGGAAATAATAGAGTCCAGAATAACCTTTTTCCCACTCATCCAAATCCTTAAGGCAAGTAAGCGTAATATTCATCTCATCGTGATGACCCTTCTTCTTCAAACATTCAATTTAGTGATGCAAGGGAAGCTACTATGGTCACTTCTTCGATTTCTAACTTATTCATGAAGACCTATAGCTTCAAGAATTTCTTTGACCAACTTAGGATTTTAGAAGAAGCAAGGAAAGATGTGACTATAACACTAGTTTAGATAGTTGGAGAACAGAATGACGAGTGTAACTTAGTAAGATGACCTATAGGGAAAATGGCTAGTGGGTATTAAAATGCTATTGTGTTTATAATAGCAGACATGTGTACACTCCATCCTTATCATAATAAGCCTCTCTACATGGAAAGCACTATAAATGAATTTTCTATTAGGAGAACATTCAGTGATGATAGTTCTTTTGTGAATCTCATACGTCTATCCATTTTGAAGGTTATAAACATAGATCTGAAGAGTTTACATCATCCTATGACTATCATTTTTTTATAATAAGGAGATCATGACTTTAGGTCAAGTGACAGTGAACTTCAAGATAGGGCCAATTCGAGATTAGGCATGTTTCCATGTTATTGATGCAAATGTGACTTATCATGCTCTAATTTAAAAAATTCTTGCACATGCAAAATATCATTCATTTTTCACGCCATCAATGTTTTAAGGGACATTGGAAAGAGAAGGATATTTTTATTATAGCCACTAAAACGTCATTTGAAAGGGATGGGGTAAATTATACAAAGGTTTCTTTCTTTAAGGATCCAACAGAAGATGGGGAAACAACCATTGCTAAACCTATGGGTGTTCCACTTCTGTGATGGGAAGAGTATGTTGGGAATAAGGCAGAGAACAATGGCAAGAATAAAAACAAAATGGGAAGAGAAGAACAGGACACACTTCCATAGATAAGGAAGTAATGGAGGAAAAAACATCTAATGGGTTAACCTTCTATGCACATGAAGATGGAAAAATTGTGTGCTGCTTATGATGGGATGCGAGATCTAAAGAAACATTTTCTCTTGACCTCAAACTTTGGGAGCCACCGAATGCATCACCATCATGTCTTTAGGTGGAAGTAGAAAAAGAAGAAGTACAAAAGGTATTACCTGTGAGGAACAACTCCAAGATCAACCCAAGCCTCAAGGTGATGAATTAGAGGAAATAAATATGTCGAAAGAAGGAGAAATGACCAAGCTATTTTTTATAAGCAAGATTTTTTCTAATGAGCAAAGGGTTGCACTACTTGAGTTATTGAGAGAATTCCAAGGTGTGTTTGCTTGGACTTATGAGTAGATGCCTAGACTAAATGAAAACCTTTTTACTCACAAGCTACACATTTCTCAACAAAGTAAGCCAGTGAAGCAACATGCTCATGTATTCCGCCATGAGATAAAATGTTAGATAAAAAAAGAGATTAACAAACTTTTCAAGGTTGGATTCATCAAACCCATACATTATCTAACTTAGCTAACAAATGTAGTTCTTGTGCAAATGAAAAATGGAACAATTCGAGTGTGTGTAGATTTCAGAGATTTGAATAAGGCATACTTAAAAGATAAATTTCCTTATCCTAATGTTGATACTTTAATGGATGCTACAATTGGTCATGAGATGTTCTCCTTTATGGATGGGTTTAGTGGATACAATCAAATAAGGAGGGCACGAGAATGTGTTGAGAAAACAACTTTTAAGATTCCATTTGTTAATTTCTACTACACTGTCATGCCATTGAGGTTAAAAAAATGTAGGTGCAACCTACCTACGTGCCATGAAAGCTATCTTCCATGACATGATGCATGACTGTATGGAATATTATATGGATGATATAGTGGTGAAGTCCAAGAAGGCTTCTAATCACCTTGAATACCTCAAAAAAGAATTTGAATAGTGTAGAAAGTATAATTTTCGCATGTATCCTTTCAAGTTTGCATTTCGAGTAACAATTGGAAAATTCTTGTGTTTTATGGTTCATAAAAAAGCATAGTTGTTGATCCTATGAAAAATAAAGGCTAGTCAATCCATGTTGTCTCTAGTGAATTAAAAACAACTCAAAAGCTTGTTGGGGAAAGTCTCTTGTATTAAGAGACTTATTCCAACTTTAGGAGAAATTATTGTGCCTTTCCAAGTTTTACTTAAAAAATGTGTTCCATTCACATGGGATGAACTGTAACAACTAGCATTTGAGAAGACAAAAAAGATTCTCACTTCTCCTGCAATAATGACCATGTCTATCAAAGGAAAGCCAATGATGTTGTATTTGACTTCTACTCCATATTCAATTGGTACTTTACTTGTGCAGGAAGTGGATGGAGAAGAAAAACTTGTGTACTACCTCAATAGATGCTTACACAGAAGTGAGTTTAATTATCCACCTATGGAGAGAAGTACTATCTTGCTTTAGTGTATGCAAGTCAGAAGCTTCGACATTATTTCTTGGCTCATAAGCTCATAATAGTGACAAAGTCAAGCCCCATCAAGCTCATAAAAGTGAAGGTAAAGTCCTCTACGCTGTAATCATAGTATGAGAAAAAGTGCTCCACCATACAAGAATAGCATGCCATATCCATCAATTTTTCTCTACAAATGTTGAGCTTAGAGGTGACACGTACAACATCAAGTATTCCAATAGTTGAGAGAATTTTAACATAAATAGGATTCTTCAACACCTTGTTTACCCACTCATCCCCACCATGAACAAATTGAGAATTAGAGCTTAGCTTTGTAACGGTGATAACTCTATGATATAGAGTTATTTTGCTACATTTTGATTATAAAAAATAGTTAAGTCTTTGTGTTTTAAAGTAATTTTAGGTAGTTTTTATGCTTTTCATTATTAAGTTTAATACATGTTGGAATAATTTAATTTTAGTAATTTTAGCTCGTATTTATGTTAAAAGTCCTAATTTGATCCATAATTGATTTAGTCCTTGTTTTAAAGGTGTGCAAATACATAAAACTTCGTGGAGGTGAACCGAGCAAGGATGATTCAATGTAGAATTTTCTAAATATATTGTAGTATTTTGAGCATAGCTCTCCCTACAAAACTTATAATTTGTTGATTCTTAGACCATTGGAAATATGAGAGGAAGGGCTACAACTTTCATGTTTTCCACTTTGCCTAATTCGGCATGGAAGAAGGTAAAAATCGCAAAAATTTTTTTGAAAGCCAAGAAAAAATATAAGTAAGAAATCACAAGAAGAAAACTTGCTCAAAAAGATTTGTAAAAGAACAAACTGTGCTCTAAATTTTCTTTTGCTTTGAATTTGAATAAAGCAAATTGTTCATAGCTGCTTCGTATTTATAAGACACATAGAATCAAGGGCTTTATGAAAAAGATTAACTTTCCTTTTACCACTTGTATCTTGAAAATCTCGTTTTATATCGAAAATTTATTATTGTATAATCAATCAAATTTTACACAAGATATGATAACACATCTTACACAAAACAGTAACGTGTTATAACCCAAGGCATTACTATTTAAGGTGTTACTATCTAAAGTAGTACTACTTGAGGTGTTACTGGCTAAGTGTTGTTCAATTTGCCACGCAAGTGCACGTATTGTTAACAAGTAATATAATGAAAAATAAAGTATTGTCCCATGAGGAATTGCACCAAAATCTTTTATTAACTATTACAATTAATAGAGTTTAATCTTATTCAAACAACCAAATCCAAAATTACTGAAAACTAAAACTAATAACAAGAATAATAGTTTAAACTAGATAAATCAATAAAAAAAAAGCCTAGAATTACAATCTCCCTTCAATACTTTAGTTAAATCTCTTATACTCTCTCTCTACTTACTAGATAGTTGAGTTGTTAACCTAGAGTTCTAATTTATTTATAAGTTTCTTCTAGTGTTCTTCTAAAAATCTCTCTCTCAACCAATTCATTATATTCCTATGCAAATTGAAATTAAGAAAGACAAATTAAGCTTAAACTCTAATTACGGCTACATATGGCATGTAAGTGTATTCCTACCTTACACGTGAATCAAATTAATCAATTATCTAATTGATATTGAATATATGATATTTCATCCAAGGTTTACACTAAACTCCCTCTTCTAGTTCTGTTGAAGTTACCTTATCTATCTAGTTGGTGGCCAATTAATTAGATGCATTAATCACAAGACTGAAATAAATAACTTAAACACTATCAATCATAAGCAAGAAAGAGTACTAAAAATTCAAACTAAATGTTGGGTTCAATTGCAATCGTAGATAAAGAAATTTAGTTCCCCATAACTACTAAAAACATCATCCCAAAAAGTTTAACCATTAATACAAAACAAGTATAGAAAAACTAAAGAAGAAAAGAAAACTAATATTTGTCAAGTCTTCAATCTTCAATCTTCAAGAGTTTTTCATTGCTTTCTTGCTTGCTTGATGTCTCTTTTTCTTCAGAGAAAATCTATCTTAATTTTTCCCTTCAAGTGCTCTGAAAGAGTCTTTAAATAGGGCTCAAAATCCTACTCGAATTAAACTCCCAAATTTGTCACTGCTCAAGCTACTATGTCGGCACTACGATGCCACTCGCTCAGTGCTGCGGTGCCAAGCTCTTTGTCTTGGCTAGTGCAACTTTCTTTTTCATGGTGCCGTGGCACCCATGCATCCATGGCCGTAATGCCCAAGGTTCTATCTTGTTTTCTTTGTTCTACTTCACTTATTGAAATTGTGACATTATTTTCTCCTTTTTTCAGGCTGAACTAGGCAGAGTGGTAAACATGAAAGTTATATTCCTATCTCTTAGCTTTCCATTGGCTTAAAAATCACATTAATTGGACTTCTATAATGAAAGTTATGCTCAAAAAACTAGAACATGTATAGGAGAAGCATGGACCTTTTATGCATTTTTCTTTAACAATTTAAGCTCTTTTCATTACATACTTACAAAACCAACAAGCTAATCAATAATAACTAAACTAAAAGCAAATTATAATCAAACTAAAATAAACAAACTTAAATTAAATCGACCTTACATGATTTACTAAATTAAACAAATAAATAAAAATACCTAATTTTCTAAGCTAAATCTCAAGAACTTAGCCAATTAATACTCAAAATATGACAAAATACCTCTATAACATAACGTTATTAGAATCTCAAACTTAAGATTTGCCAATCATCAAGCAAAAACATAAAAGAAAACTTTAAACAAAACAAAACATGTAGATAATGAAAAGAATTTAAATAAGAAAACAACTAACTAACTAAAGAAGAGTTGCACCAAACCAATGATCTCCCATATATTTTTCTAAAGTCGGAATAACTCTCAAGCCCAGCTCCCTGTTAAATTTTTATTAATAATCAAAAAATAAATTACATTATGGAGAAGGACATAAACTTTACCTCGAAAAATAAAATGAAAAAGAAAAAACCTAAGAGAAATATTACTCTTATAGCATTTAATTTCCTTGTGCATTGAGATGTAATTTCTTTTAAAGTGAACTAATATGCAAAAATAAAATAAAATTGCTAAGAGAGATATTATATTCCTAGCAAATTTTAATAATGCTATGGGAAATAATATTACTGAAATGCCCCATACTTTGATATGGTGATAAATAAATTTGGTCGGATGCGAATTGAGGCATAATAAGGAACTTTGGGAACCAAAGAGACAAGATAAAATTGTTAGAATAACATAATATTTTATTAATGAAATAATATTAAAATATTAATATTTAGCCGAATGTCGAAGTCAGTCATGAAGAAGGATCATATGGCTGATCCAAGTGGGGGAGAAGATGTCAAGCCTGACTCTGTAAAATATTTGTCATGACATACATGTGATAGATAGCATGTTTGCATGCTAGGAGAGTCTAAAAAAATTTACAAAAGTCGATATTGTACTTAGAGGTACAACAAAATTGATTTAAGTCTCGAACTTGATCAAATAGAGAATTTAAGATGAAATTAAGAATTTTAAAGTCCCAGAATGGTTTAATATGGTGATTTGGAGTTCGATGATCAATTTGGAGTCAAACCGAAAATATCACTATCTAGGGGTAAAATGGTAATTTTGCCACTCGAGGACAAAATGGGAAATTTTTTGAAAGATTTTGATCATATTTGACTTATTGGAGTATGATTTAAGGTTGAGAAGTGAAAATTTGTAATCTCGGTATTTTTTTAAGCATAGGGGTAAAATGGTAATTTTGCCACCCTAGGGGCAAAACAGTAATTTTCCACCACCAGGACACTTGTCCAGCACATGAATTTTATCCAATATTATCATGAATAATTGAAGGAATTTATATGGTGGAGAGAGAAAGCTTAATAGTTAAGAAATAAAAATGGACTTGTGAAATGGTGACACATGGCATATTTATAGCCATTAAATATTTAGCTTTAAAATTTACACAAAATCAGCCCATTTCTCATTCATATGGCCAGCCAAAGAAGAACAAAGGAGGAAAGGAAAAAAACAAGAACCCTAGGTGAGAAAATTGAAGAAAAAGTGTGGGATTTCAAGGGATTAAGCTAATAAAGGTAAAATTTCTTAATTTTGACTTGTGATTTACACTACCCATGCTTTCTTTTTCATTTTCCATGGTTAGATTTCATGTTTTTATGGTGAATTCATGGCTGGTTGGAATGGGTATGGAGAGAGAATGAAGTTGGATTGATTTGATTCTAAGTTATGTTAGTGTTTTTAGTTAGTTTATCATGTCTAGAAACAAACCAACAAGAAAAATTCATTTTCTCCCATTACCCATCATTGGCCAAATTTTCTAGGGAGGATATTGTGGCTGAAATTGATGATATTTTATGATATTTTGGTGGTATTTGATGTTTGGTGAGGCTAGAAATTAAATGGGAAATTTTGGTGGGAAAATCTGAATTTTTGCTTAACGTATAGACATGTGTGATTATTGACCCGAGACTGATAAATTGAATCTCATTCACAGTCACTGAGGTAATTTAGGTATAATTGGAGTATAGAAAGTGATAAGAATTGATTTGGAGTTAAATTGGAGATTTTAGCCGGTTAGGCCGAGTATAGTGTGACTTAGGTTGAATATCACATTTAAGTGATTAATCAGACATTTTGCATCCCATCGCATGCATTCATTTAGAATTAGAGAGCCTGAAATAGTTTATGATAAATTGACACAATTTATTGAAATTCGTGTCACGTATAATGTATAGGTAGTGAGCCTTCAAACAAGGGTAAAGAGATTGTGCCCGAAGACTGAGAATAGGAGTATATCGAACTCCTAGTACTGTGAGTAACCTTATTATCATTTTTATTATCTAAAGTACATCTTAATTCGATTTTGGTGAAATTTTATGAAATGAGTTAAATGACAAATTTTAGGTTTTATAAACAAAAATGAGTTTAAATAAAAAGATTTTATAAATTGTTTTGGAAACTGAATGATGATTTTGAAAATAGAGTAATTGGAGACCACTGATATACTGTAAATTTAAGATTGAATTGATGGCTTATGTTATTGTGTTCGCATGACTGGCTGGGCTGTGTTTTATGAATTGTATGAATTGTTTTATTTTACCCTTGTAGGCTGGGTAGTAATATATTAGCCCTGTCATGCTGTCAAGATTTTATTGTATGGTGGGTTTAGCTTACTGTAGTAGGTGGGTTTCCGTGGACTAGCTTATTAGAGGGGCACAGTAAACCCCGTTATATTTTACCTTGGTTGGAGAGGCGAGTAAGGTAACTCCCGAGGTATGATTTTAGAGTTCACTTCATACCAAACCACCACGTGAAGGTGAGCTCGGCCAACGCCAAGGAACGACTATATTTTCAAAATGAATACATGTTTTATGAGTACATGACTTTCTAATAGCCTTGGCGGACTCAGTTAGGATAGCCCTCGGCCAAGGTATCTCAGATAACTGAGTATGATAATAATTTTTGGCATAAGCCAAGCTTTTTAAGAAATTCATAAGCCATACTGATTACTTGATTTAAATAAATTGATTTCATTTGGTTGAAATAAGTTGAAAAATGATAAATTACAGTTTGATGAAATGTTTAATAGTCTCATTTTACTCACTTTTAGATATTTTAAATGATATTTGTTTACTCATTGGGATTTTATAATCTCACCACCCTCATTTCCACCCATTTCAGGCATCAGGATAGTCGGTAAATAACTCATTTCATCGAGGACTACAATTGGATTGACATCCTCAAAATATGTAGGTTCAATTCTTTTGACACTTTTAATCGCTTGTGGGCCCACGTGTCACTGTAAATTTAATTTTATACTTTGGTTATCTATATTACAATATATATGAATCTATTTTGCTTTTTCTCTGTAAAAATTATTTACGCAGTGTTCTAAAAATATTGTTTTATGAAAAAATTGAATATTTTATTCTATAACTTTATTATATTCAAATAGTTATAATTTTATTTTAAATGAAAGTTTTAGACGTTTAAATTTATTTTTGATTATGAATTATGTGTTTTATACTTGCATACTATATTTTTAACTAGTTTCGAAACTTTTAAGGAAAAATGACCAAAATGCCCCTATGAGACATAAATCATTTTTTTATTGATTACAGTTGGAAATAGCTTAAATTCTTTTAGAACATGATAATTGGTAACGGTTGCTCATTAGGAAAAAGAGAAACTGATATTAAAGCCTTGCGGGGTTTCGGTTGATAATCTGGATAATGAGTGTCGATCGGGATAACGCGGTGATTGTCACAGGCTCGATGGGAGTTCCGGGTTGTGACAATTACTCTTTTACAATAAGCTAATGTTAAACAATAAATACTAAGCATTATTCCCTTACATTTATTTGAACTTAACATATGCTAAATTCATTTTATCTAATTTTAAGATGCCATATAGCTCACCTTCGGCATGATGAAAAGCCTTAAGTTTGCTATGTGAATGGCCTTGGTTAGATAAGAAATCCGCTGCTTGATTACCCTTACGATGGATATAAGTGATTCAGTAGTTGAAATGTTGTAAACAGTTTTAAATATAGGCAAAAATGTACCAAATATCATAAGATCCATGAGTACCTTGGGCTATCATATGGACAACCACCTTTGCATCCATTTCAATCCATAAAGTGTGAACATTGTAATCCTGACATAGAAAGAGACCTCTTTGAAGAGCAAGTAATTAAGCTTTCATTGGATGTTGTGCACCAAAATTTTTAGAGAAGCCAAAAATAAGTTTACCTGTATTATCTCTCGCTACACCTCCTCTTGCTGCATTTTGACAATTATCTCTCGAACTTCCATCTACATTCAATTTAATTTCAGACCTACCTAGTGTCAACCATGTGATTATTTGTGGCGGAATGGGGGCAGGTTGATTCTGCAAGGAAACATTCCACAACTTCCATCTACATGTCCCTTTTCCATTGTCGCTTGCATATAAGATCTCCTTTATGAAGCTGCATCAACAACTTCATGATCCACTGTATAATTTGTTATTGATAAACACCTAATTACCTGTGCTTAGAATCATTCCTTTCAACCCATAAAAACCAATATATAAATATTGGTAATAAAACATGAATATGTCTTGACTTTGTAAAGCTGCTTGAGTAATACCAAGCCCATAAGATATACAAAATATTACGTGGTTGTTCAATTGAAACTTGAAAAAATTGTGAAAAATATTTCCACACATACCTTGCGACAAGATTTTCCCAAAGCACATGTAATAGTGCCTCTTCAGATGTACAACACTTACATTTTGAAACCTTTAGCCTTTAATCTTATATCAACATGCAACCAGTCATGTATAACTCTCTAAAAGAAAAGGGAAATAATTAGAGGAATACTTTTATGCCAAATTAAATCATAGGCATTATTTTCGAGTTGCTTTTGATGAATTGATTCCCATACACTTTTAGTATAAAAAACCGCATTAGAAGTATAGATCCAGTATGCTACATCATCACTATCATTTTCTATTCGAATTTCAATAATATTTTCCACCATGCAATTAGGTAAATAGCGTTTTAATTTCTCCACATCCCATTTGTCGTCCTTATAAAAATAATGAACTTTAATAGAAGAATGCAAATGGGAAGAGAAAAAATTTACCAAAGGTGTGTCTCCCATCCAACAATCATGCCAAAAAAGTAAGTCTCCTTTGCAAATTTTCCAATGTATATCCTCTTCTGTAATTCGACATCCACGTTTTAACCTTTTCTTAATCGAAGAGTCATGGATTTTTGTATTCACTTGTATAGGTCCACCACAATACTTTTGTTTCATGAATCAAGCCCAAAGACTATTGGAAGAGCGAAGTAACCACCAAAACTTTATATTAAAAACTTCAAAAATATCCATTAAGCTTCTAATCTCTAAGCCACCTTCCCTACTAAGATAACATATTTTTTGCCAAGTAAACCAGTGAAAGTGCTCAATATATGCCGAATCCCCCCATAAAAAGCTATTGAAAATTTGCTCTATTTTTTTGATCACACATATTGGAGGTTTGAGTACCAATAACAAATATAGTGACGTAGAAGAAAGTACACTATGAATCAAATTAATTTGACCACTTAGAGATAACACCTTGTTCTCCCAACCTGAAATTTTATCTTGAATATTAAATACCAAAGAGTCAAATAAGAATGATTTTTTTGGACCTTTATAAAATGGTGCTCCCAAATAAATAATTGGTAGTACTTTATGAGAAAATCCTAAAGCTGATGTAATAATTTGGACCCTGGAATGAGAGGTTTTGTTGCTCAAAATAAAACAACTCTTTTCCTAGCTAAGTCGTTGACCAGGCACTATCTCATATTCTTGCAAAAACTTCCAAATCCTCCCTAATGTTGATCGGCTACCATTGGTAAAGATAACAATGTCATCTATAAATGCCAGATGATTAATATTCATAGGGCAACTTGAAGAATATCATACTGATGGATATTTCTCATATAAATCATTTAACCTCTGTGACAAGTACTCTGCTGCCAATATAAAAGTAAATGAGAGATGGGATCACCTTGTCATAGCCCTCTACAGATTTGAAGTACCCAATCGATGAGCCATTGATTAGTAAGGAGAACCAACAATTAGCAACACATCATTGTATGATGTTAACCCACAGTTTAGAAAATCAAACTTTTCTCAACATTTTATATAAAAAATTCAAATCAAGCAGGTCATAGGCTTTCACCATATCCAATTTAAAAATCACATTTCCACCATGCACGTTTTGATCAATTTGGTGAATTAATTCTTGAGCCAATAAAATATTATCACTGATGAATCTTCCTGCTATGAAGCCACTTTGATTATCTGAATTAATAGTAGGCAAAATTTTTGGCTAAATGGTTAGCAAGACATTTAGTAATTATTTTGTTCATTACCGTTGATAAACTCTGTGATATAGAGTTATTTGGGATTAATTTTGGCAATAATTTGGCTAGGTTTTTGTAGTAATGCATAAAAATTAGTAGGTTTTATTTAATTATTTTAAATTAGTTATTTTAGGTGAGTCAATCTAATTTTGGTTAATTTTATATTTAATTTGGTGTTAATGTAGTTAAGATAGGTTGTTATTGATTTAATTGTGCTTTTGCAGGTGTTTGAAAGAATAATTTTAGTAAAAGAAGGAGAGCAATTTCAAGGTGTAGACTTTCAATGCATATGTTTCTGTATTTTGGCCATAACTTTCTCTACAAAGCTCCAAATGAAGCGCTTCTTGAACCATTGGAAAGATAATAGAAAAATCTATAATTTCATGTTTACACTTTGCCCAGTTCGGTCTGGAAGATGGTCAAAAATCTTGTTAAAATTGATGTACTACAGTAGTCCTAGAGCAATTACAATTTCTGTTAATTAATTTGGCAAAGCTGCGACTTACATTGTCTAATGAGGAAATCCTAGCTAAAATTGACTTCTTTCTTCACTCAACTTGGCCTAACTTTAAAGCCTATAAAAACAACCTTTTTGAGGACTAAAAAAAAGAAGAAAACACCAGATTGACATATGAGAGTCAAGCTATAGAGTCAATGAAGCTAAGAAGAATTTGCAGAATTCAAGGAGATTTGAAGATCAAGAATACAATTCTTGAGTTTTTCTTAACTTTTTTTTATTCTCTTATTTTCTTGATTTTGTTTTAATGTTTATATTTTATTCAGTGATGATGTGTGACTTGATGGGGAACTAAATTGTTAATCTAAGATTGTGATTGAACTCAATATATAGTCTGAATTATTTATCTCTCTTTTACTCATGTTTGATGGATTTAAATTGTTTATTTTATTATGTTCTTAATGCTTCTAATTGCCTGATCACCAATTAGATTGAATTGGAAACCTAGGTTAAACCTTGACAAAGGAGATTTAGGTAGACCTTGAATAAAATAGTGTATGATCGAATACACTTAGTTGATTAGGTGGTTTGATTTGCATATAGAGTAGACATACACTTATAAGTCGTACGTACCTAGGATTAGAACACAAACTTAATGAATCTTTCTTCAATTTAATTTGCATAGACATATAGTAAATTAATTGGGAGAGATATTTTTATAAGAAACTCGACACAAACTTGTAAATAGTTTAAGACTCTAGGTTTGAAACTTAATCTATTAAACTGAGTTAAGAGAGAGAGACAATAATCAAATAAAGTATTGAAGGATATCATAATCTTAGGTCTGGTAGTCATTTACATTTAGTAAAGTAAAATTTGCTGATATATTAGTTTTAGTTATTAGTTTATTAATTTAAAATTTTCTTTTAATTTTATTTGTTTAGATAAAATTAAGGTGTGTTAATTTTAGTAGTTAACTATAAGGATTAATTCAATTCTCTATGGGATCAACACTCTACTCATCTCTATATTATCTTTGCGATATGTACACTTGCGTGAGTAGAAAATTCAACAACAAATTTTTGGCGCCATTACCGGAGAATTGATTTTTAATTCTTTTTTGTTAATATTAATACCAAGCATTCTTAATTTTAATCTAGACTTTTCTTTTTTTTTTTAATTTTTTTTATTTTTCATGTACTTTTGGTCATTGTATGCGAAGAGCTCGAAATTTGAAAATTGTTCCTTTTGATCCAGAAATTAAGAAAACTTTTTATAGACTTCGGAGGAAAAATAAAAAATTTTTGCTCCAAGTAAAACAATGGTTGATCAACAAGAGGAAGAGACTAAGCCTTTGAAGAATTATGCAGTCTCACAAGTACAAAATCTCCACTTTAGTATCCAAAGACCTCATATTTTGAAATTAAGCCATCAATTATTTAGATGATTCAGATTACTGTTCAGTTTGGGGGTTTGCGTAATGATGATCCGAATGCTCATATAATAAATTTTCTGAAAATTTACGATACATTCAAGGCTAATGGTGTTACTGATGATGCCATAAGATTGAGGCTTTTCCCTTTTTCATTGAGAGATAAAGCAAAGAGTTGGTTAAATTCGCTTCTTGTTGGTTCCATTAATACTTGGGATGATTTGGCTTAAAAATTCTTAGCAAAATTCTTCCCACTTGTAAAGTCATCAAAAATGAGGAATGATATTACTTCTTTCATGCAATTTGATTCTGAATCACTATATGAGGCGTGGGAAAGGTATAAGGATTTGATGAGAAGATGTCCTCACCATGGATTACCTAAGTGGCTGCAAGTTTAGACTTTTTATAATGGTTTGCTTTGACCTTTTAGAACTACCATTAATGTTGCCGCTAGGGGTGCACTTATGAGTAAATCCATTGATGAGGCTTATGATTTGCTTGAAGAGATAGCTTCTAATAATTATCAATGGCCATATGAAAGATTGGGTACAAGAAAAATTGCTGGAATTCATGAATTAGATGTGATAAAAACTGTTTCCACACAATTGGCCTTTCTCACAAAGAAAATAGATAAGCTGAGTGTTAATGCTGTTCAAAACTCCTTTATGACATGTGAATTTTGTGGGGAAGGACATTCCAATGACAATTGTCCCATCTATTTTGAGTATTGTCAATTTCTTGGAAATACGCAACAGAACAATTCCTATTCCAACACTTATAATCTTGGTTGGAGGAATCATCCTAATTTTTCATGCAATAACAACTAGGGGTCCTCATCAACGGCTAAGTCAAACTTCCCCCCTAGATTTCCATCTAGAGCCCCTATGCTAGAAAAAAAGCCTTCAATGGAGGATATGTTCATGCAATTCATGACAAAGACTGATGCATTCATAACAAAGACTGATGCATTTATGATAAGGACTGATGCCTCCATTCAAAATCAAGCAACTTTAATTACAAATCTTGAGATACAAGTAGGCTAACTTACCAGTGCTTTAAATACTAGACCTCAAGGTACTTTACCAAGTGATATTGAACCCAACCCAAGAAGAGAAGGTAAGGAACATTGCATGGCAATTACTCTTTGCAATGGAAAAGAGTTACGTAAAGAGGTAAGTAATCAAGCATTAAATCCTGAGATCTCAATTCAATCTGATGAGAAAGAAATTGAAAAAGATGCTAAAAAAGAAATTGTGGTTGAAGAATCTACAAAAAATTCAAAAGAAAAATCACAATATGCCCCCACACCTCCACCACATTTTCCTTAACGTTTTCAAAAGCAAAAACTTGACAAACAATTCCAAAGATTTCTTAAGGTATTTAAAAAACTACACATTAATATTCCTTTTGCTGAAGCTTTAGAACATATGCCAAGTTATCTTAAATTCTTCAAAGACATCCTGACCAAAAAGAGGAAATTGGAAGAGTTTGAGACAATTGCACTTACTGAAGAGTGTAGTGCTATAATCCAGAATAAGCTTCCACCAAAGTTTAAAGATCCAGGGAGTTTTTCTATTCCATGCATTATTGGTAATTTTAAAATTTCAAAAGCTTTATGTGATTTAGGTGCTAGTGTTTCAATAATGGCTTTATCTATTGCCAGGAAACTTGGATTTCAAGAGATACAACTTACTATAGTTACCTTGTAATTACCAGACATAACAATTAGGCACCCAGTTGGGGTTGTAAAGGATGTTTTGCATAAAGTTGGGCATTTATACATTCTGGTAGACTTCATTGTGCTTGAGATTAAAGATGATGTTGAAATTCCTCTTATTTTGGGAAGACCATTCTTAGCTACAGCTGGAGCACTTATTGACGTGAAGAATGGCAAAATAACTTTTAGAGTTGGAGAGGAGGAAGTGATATTTAATTTGTTCAATGCAACTTAGTATCCCTATACAGATAGTTGCTATAAAGTGGATTTAGTCAATGAGGGTAAAGGTAAGCCTATTCCACCACCTTTAATAGAGCAAGCACCAATTCTTAAGACAAAACCACAACCATTTTCTAGCTATCTTGATTTTGTGGTTGGACAGCGAGTAGTACTTTCTGATTTACAACTCCATCTTTTGCCATGGAATCTTAGACCTTATTAGGGGAACAAGTTTAATGTAAAAAAAATTCATCCTTATGATGTTATCAAGATTTAAAGTGGACTTACCAGAGTAGTCAAGGTCAATAAAGAAAATCTCGAGCTGCATAAAGTAATGAAGAAGTCGGTACTATAGTCAAGCTAGTGACTATAAAGAAGTGCTTATTGGGAGGCAACCTAAGCACTCTAACTTACTTTATTTTATTTTATTTTTATTTATTTAATTATTAAATTATTAACACTTTTTTTTTATTTTGTGCAGGTTCATAAAAAAAATTTCAAAAAAAATTCAAAATGAAAAGTGGTAAGCCGTAGCTCCCATTATGGGAAGCTGCAGCTTCACGGGGTGTAAAGAGCATGAGCCACGACTCACCAGGCTCAGAGCCACGGCTCCACAAAAAAAAAAAAAAAAAAATTCAAAAAAAGGGGTGGTAAGCCGCGGCTTCCCAGACACAAAAGGACGCAAGCTGTGGCTCACTAAGCTAAAAGCCGCGGCTCGCTCTTAAAAAAAAAAACCCATAAGCGAGCCCCCCTCCCTTTTAAGTGGGCTACCAATTGCTACCCACTCCCCATAACCCTTTTTTTCCCTTTTTTTATGGGCTACCAAACATTGGGCAGCCCACTAACCAAACCCAAATTTTTTTTTATTTGAACTACCCATTACCCATTTACCCAATTACCCATTTACCCACTTTACCCACTAATCCATTTACGCATTACCCAACAAAAACTTTTCCTTTATTTATTTTCTTTTTAGTTATTTTTATTATTTATTTTATTTCTCTACATTAATTAATTAATTATTTTTTTTGTAGTAAAAAAAAATTCCTTCAAGTGGCAATGAAGGTGATAACAATAAAGAGGAGAATTACAGCTTTTCAAAAAATTCATCCAATCATTAGGGGAGTATTCTTTACTTTTTCTTTATTTTTTTTAACATTGAGGACAATGTTTAGTTTAAGTTTGGGGGGGGGGGGGGGGGAGTGAATTTATTTTTCTGATGGTGAATATTTTGTGAAGTTTTAAATTTAATTTTGTGTGCATGTTTATCTAGATTTATAAATAATTTAGAATTAGTTGATAAAAGAATTTAATTTTGTTGAATTTTAGGAATCTAGAGTCAGGTTATGCTAATTTTTTTCAATGATTTTTTTATCCAATGAAGATAATTAGTTGTCTTGAAGTTTTAGCCTTTGGTAAATAAGGTTTTTGTTTGGATTCATGCTAAATTTTTTTGTTAAGTATTATTGTTAGGATGTGATTTCCACAATTTTGAGCACTATATCTTTTACTTGAATTATTATGAATATTTAGAGAAGGTTTATATTGATGAGAATTTTAGATTAAGTCATGAATTCTAGAATTTACTTGATTTTCTCTCGAGGTGAAATCCTAGGCAATACTTAGTTAGGGAGATGATCTAGGCCATCTTTGGACTGTTTGAGCCTAAAAAGCCAACCTTGTTAAATTTTATCTTTAGTATACCCCTTTTGAGCCTAATTTCCCTTTTCTTTGTTTAACTACATAATAATTGAGCTTAGTCTTAAAATTAAATTTCCAATTTTGCAACCCTCACTCTTAAGCATGTATATTGTTTTAGGAAATATAAATTGAGCTACATGTTGAAAAAGGTGGAAAGGTGACGTTGATGTGAAAGAAAAAAAAAAGAAGAAAAAAAGTTCA
This sequence comes from Theobroma cacao, assembly GCF_053813885.1. Classification (NCBI taxonomy): domain Eukaryota; kingdom Viridiplantae; phylum Streptophyta; class Magnoliopsida; order Malvales; family Malvaceae; genus Theobroma; species Theobroma cacao. Next base: position 38,845,809 of record NC_142640.1, read on the forward strand.
AAATATGAAAAATAACCCCACTACCTACAATACAAAGAAAATAAGTTAGGGGGTGTGAAATTGCGAAAAAAAAAGTGTTGGATGAAAGGAAAAGTTCAAATGTGGAAGAAAAGGTGTACTAGGAAAAGGAAAATAGAGCTCTATATATAGGTCCTACAATAATTATGTGCTTAGGGTGATTTGAGCCACCTTAATATCCTTTATCATACCTTGACCCTAACCATACATTACAAGCTTTATAAAGTCCTATTGATCCCTAGCTTTGTATTGGTCTACATTAGTAGAGAGAGAGATGAAAAGTAAACCTATGGAAATCTAGTATAATTTGAAATTTGTGTTGGCATAAACTCATCCGGATATTATGATATTCTTGGTAAAAGATTCACACACATACGAAAATCCATTCGAGATGTGCTTGCATTAAAATTGAAACATGAATTTGAATGGGACCTTTATTTTTCCCTAGATTAATGATTTATAGACATACTTTTGATGAAATTATAAAGAATCGTTGAGTTGGTGCACTTTATCTTTAGTAGTAGTAATAGTAATAGTAGTAGGAGTAATTATATTTATTTTAGTGTTCATTAATTGAATTTGATATTCGTACGTTAGGTTCTTTTCTATGTTCTGCTTGAGGACTAGCAAAATCTTAAGTTTGGGGGTGTGATAACTCTATGATATAGAGTTATTTGGGCTTAATTTTGATAATAATTTGGCTAGGTTTTTGTAGTAATGCATAGAAATTAGTAACTTTTATTTAATTATTTTAAATTAATTATTTTAGGTGAGTCAATCTAATCTTGGTTAATTTTATATTTAATTTGGTGTTAATGTGGTTAAGTAGGTTGTTATTGATTTAATTGTGCTTTTGTAGGTGTTTGAAAGAAGAATTTAGTAAAAGAAGGAGAGCAATTTGAAGGTACAGACTTCCAATGCATATGTTTCGGTATTTTGGCCATAACTTTCTGTACAAAGCTTCAAATGAAGTGATTCTTGAACCATTGGAAAGATAAGAGAAAAATCTATAACTTCCATGTTTACCACTTTGCTAGTTCAGTCTAGAAAATGGTCAAAAATCTTATCAAAGTTGACATACTATAGCAATCCTAGAGCAATTACGATTTTTGTTAATTAATTTGGCAAAGTTTCAACTTACATAGTCTGATGAGGAAATCCTAGCTGAAATTGACTTCTTTCTTCACTCAACTTGGCCTAACTTCAAAACCTATAAAAACAACCTTCTGGAAGACTAAAAAAAGAAGAAAACACCAGATTGACATCTGAGAGTCAAGTCACAAAGTCATTAAAGCTAAGAAGAATTTGCAGAATTCAAGGAGATTTGAAGATAAAGAATACAATTCTTGAGTTTTTCTATATTTTTTTTTATTCTCTTATTTTCTTGGTTTTGTTTTAATGTTTATATTTTATTCAATGATGATGTGTGACTTGATGGAGAACTAAATTATTAATCTAAGATTATGATTGAACTCAACATATAGTATGAATTATTTATCTTTCTTTTACTTATGCTTGATGGATTTAAGTTGTTTATTTTATTTTGTTCTTAATGCTTCTAATTGCCTAATCACCAATTTGATTGAATTGAAAACCTAGGTTAAACCTTGACAAAGGAGATTTAAGTAGACCTTGAATAAAATAGCGTATGATCGAATACACTTAGTTGATCAGGTGGTTTGATTTGCATATAGGGTAGACATACTCTTATAAGCCATACGTAGCCAAGATTAGAGCACAAACTTAATGAATCTTTCTTCAATTTAATTTGCATAGACATATAGTAAATTAATTAGGAGAGATATTTTTATAAGAAACTCGACACAGACTTGTTAATAATTTAGGACTCTAGGTTAGTAACTTAATCCATTAAACTTAGTTAAGAGAGAGAGAGAGACAATAATCAGATAAAGTATTGAAGGATATCATAATCTTAGGTCTGGTAGTCATTTACATTTAGTAAAGTAAAATTTGCTGATATATTAGTTTTCGTTATTAGTTTATTAATTTAAAATTTTCTTTTAATTTTAATTGTTTAGATAAAATTAAGGTGTGTTAATTTTTGTAGTTAACTATAAAGATTAATTCAATTCTTTGTGGGATCGACACTCTACTTATCTCTATATTATCTTTGCGATACGTACACTTGCGTGAATAGAAAATTCAACAACAACTGTGCATAAGCTGATAGGTCTAAAATCCTTCCAATGTGTTGGTGAAATATTTTTGGCTAGTAGAATTATTGTTGTCGAAGTAATTCCCCTTGGTAGTGCCACACCATGGAAAAAATCTTTTATTGCTTCCTATAAATCTATATAAATGATATCCTAATAGCATTGGTAAAAGTATGAAGAAAAGCCATCTCGACCAACTAGACAATTCTTTTCTATGCCAAATACTACTTCTCTGACTTCCTCAAATGTTGGAGGTACAGATAAAACATTATTATCCTCCATTGATATAACACTAAGGATTAAAGGATCATTAAAAATTGATAGATCAGAAGTTTCAGGTTGCATAAGGTTGTTGAAAAAATCAATTGCTGAATTTTGTACTAATATTGAACCATTAATCATATTGCCATCAGAATCTTGAATTTGGAAAATATGCTGCCCAACCTGTTTCTTTGTCAACATCATAAGAAAAAATTTAGTGTTACGTTCTCCTTCAACAGTCCATTTAACCCTAAATTTTTGTTGAAAAAAATATTCCTCTATGCTCAAGGTACCATTTAGGTCTGCATTTGCCTGATGCATTACTTCTCTATGTGGTCTGATTATGCTGAAATGTAATCTCACATTTTGTTGCCCTATTTTATGCTTGCTAAAGATTTGAGAAAATATCTCCAAATATCGTTTTCTTCCAATATCGAAGGCCTTACTTAAGCTTTTGTTGTTTCAACCAAAATGCCTTAATGCAAAAACCATGTATAGGAGTATTCCAATTCCCTTCCACATAGCTCAAAAAATTATGATGTTTAGTCTAAGCATGTAAAAAATGGAATAAAGATGGCCTTTAAGACATCAAATTAAGACAAGAAACAAGCAAAGGAGCATGATTTAACCTATCTCTTGCTAAATGCTATACCCTTGTAATCGAAAATAGTTCAGACCATTACATATTATAAAAGACTTGGTTAAGGCTTTGAAACATACATGAGTTAGCCCAAGTATACTGGATTCCTTCATATCCTGCATCCATCAAACCATAATTTAAAATAATTGAAGCAAACTCCTCAATTGCACCATTGTTTGGTAAAGCACCATACAACCTTTCATTACAACTCAACAAAGTATTAAAATTCCCTCCAATAATCCACAGAGTTCGCAATTGATCAAAGATGGACCTTAGGCACTCTCATAACATTATTTTCTTCATTCGTAGACATTTGGCTTAGACAAATGAAACAAAGAAAGGTTTTGCTAGCCAAGTTGAAGATAGTCGAATATGTAAGCATTGCACATGATCTATAACATCACTTCACAAGAAATATCATGGTCCCAAAAGACCCATATTTTTGAAGACAGATTATAAACCGTCTTCTTGAATCCTAAATGATGTCTGAAGAAATTATTTTTGAAGAATCTACCATAAGCTCTAATATTGTAGTGAATTTCAGGTTGTGCATTAATTTCAACTTTTTAATTCGCCTAATCTCAACTTGTCCTGCTATTCCTTGAGCATTCCATATTAGGCTATTAATCATGGATATGAGGAAGAAATAAATTCTTTGGAAGCATACCTACCATTTTGCCTTATGCTTCTTTGTTTACGCTCACTATAATCATCATCAGAATTAGACTTAACATCTTGAGGAATTGATGGGATATCACTGGTGGATTTCCTACACTTTTCCTTGAAGGGATGAATTTCCAATTTTTGACTTGAAATATCTACAGAAGAAGAGAAAGAAAAGTTTTGAATGTTAGTACCACAATCTGCCAGCTTAACTTCCTTTTCATTTTTTTGTCTAGCTTCAACCTTTTCAGTAGTTCTCCTTGACATTAAAGGACTTTCTGTTTCAACTCGAGATGATTCCAACTTATTTTTTTACTCTCCTAGCATTGTTTTTTCACTTGGTAAGAAGGTAGTGATCCCATTTACTACTTGCATGTGAACTGCAATCCTTGAGTTAGTTTTCTTCTCCTGAAATTTGGAAGAATGATCTCCAAGCTCTTCCTGCACCTTAGAACCCACTCCTTTCCCAAGTTGTTTTTGTTTTCTACACTTTTTAATATTCATTGATTTATCTATAGCCCACTATAGCATGGCTTCTTTAATGTTTTCTGCCATAATACTATAAAATGTTTCAACACTTTCATCACTTGAAAAAACTGTATCGTCATTACGTTCATGCTGCACACTGGAAACCTTCATCTTATTCTTAATTTTTTTATGAGGAAATTATGAGAAATAACCCTTCTCACAAGGTGATTTCAGAAATAGCCACCTATAAAAAGTTATCTGTTTTTATCCAAATTTGGCATGAGTATACTAAAATTCCTTTGAAAACATTTCTAGCAAATTAATCTCTCGATATGTCTTTCTCGCCTTAGAGGAATTAAATGCTTAGCTATTTTAGCTCTCTCAACTCTGTTAGTTGAATTGTATTAACTCTTCCTCAACATTTCTGAACTATATCAACTTTCTTAACTCTCTTAGCTCTGTTAGCTCTCTGTTGAGCACTATCGTCATTGTGTTGTGGTCTATCTCTCGACATTTAGCTATATCGTAGTCGATATAAAGACCCTAGAGCAGAGATGACATCAAGGTATGTTATTGGGTTTATTGCTGCAACCTATTAATTCTTGAAACTTTGTGTGTAAATTAGAACATTGCCTAAAGTTGTTACATGGCATGCTTGTAAAAAATAATTTATTAAAACAAAAAAATTACATGTTTTAATACATGGCTTGTAGTAAAATTTGTCTATACATGAGGTGTAGTAAACATGGCATGTAGCAAAATCATCAGAACATTGCCTAAAGTTGTTATAGGCCATACATGTAACATCTCTAATGCACATGGCGTGTAAAAAATATATTAAAATAACACATTTTAGTACATGAACATTTTTATTGAAAATGGTGTGTAACACGTTATCAACATGGTGGGTAACATTTTTTGAACATGATGTGTAAGAAAATTTTTTCAACATGACATGTAACAACATGTTTCAATAGGGCGTGTAGCAAAATTTTAGAACATGGCATGTAATGTGTAACATGACTGACAAATTTTTTTTTTCAAAATTTCAGTGGCGTACTAATTGTGTGACTTACGATAAGACACGATGGTTAGTGGGTGGATGGCATTTACAAGGGTGGTTAGTCACGAATGCGGGTGGTTAAGAGTGATTTGTCGTTTGCAGGCTTGACGAAGCTGGTTGAAGATGTTATTAGGGTAAATTAAAAAATTTACAAGATTGAGTTACATGCATTGATCAGTACATCCAGAGAGCTATCATGCCAATTATCAAGGACAATGACGATGTTGCATTAATTCTACTAGTTTAGAGGAATGTTCCGGTAGTGTACATCACCATTAAAGAAAGCCATACAAATGTTATGTCACATAACAAAGCTGTACAACATGGTAATCACCTCAATCAAAATGAGATTTACAATGCTTCACATATACCAAAGCATTCAGTCCCTAACCCACAACAATGGTAATAGATGTATGCACAAGAGTTTGTGCAGCCCGGTAGACACACGACATTCACAGAACAGTTGGCTGCACAATTTTGATCAGCATGTGCATCGAACCAATTACTTACTTTTGTCTAATAAATGCAATGATCAGGTGAAACTGTAGAGGTTGTAATGCCATTTTCAGATAAAACTGCAACACTTGAAGACAACACTATGACACTAGAGTATGACACTACGATACTCGAGGATAATGCTACATTTGATGAGAGAAATGAGGATTTGTTCCTTGTCGATGAAGATATATTTGATGACAATTCAGATGACAGGCTTGTTGATGGCATGATGATAGTTTAGATGATGACTGGCTTTATGGCAGTAACATTTCAAATTGCAATAATGTGGAAGGTGAAATGGAACATGTGGAGGTGTTGATGTAGGAGATGTTTTGTGTGATAACCTCATATACAATAACGCTATCGTTGGTGATAATTGCATTCGTTCGTTGAAGACATTACTCAATGACAGTTCTCGAGAAAGGAAAAATACAAGGATATCTCGTACGTGGCTAATTCCAAGTGCAGAAAAGTTCTCCCTCCAAACAATTACCATTGATTAGTCGACATGTGCCGATGATCGTTTATACAAAGGAAAAATGTTTTCCTCAAAGGCCTAGTTGAAACGAGCTTTGAACATGTTGGCTCTAAAAGAATAATTCGAGATAAGAGTAAAAAGGTCATGTAAAAGTCATTTTGAGGTTGCTTGTAAAGGTAAGGCATGCAAGATCGGTGTGCGTGCAATGAAGTTACTTGAAGAAGAATATTGGCAAGTTTGAATTTTTTGCAAAATACACACATGTATTGTCGATGGTTTGCAAAGGAGATTTCGAACCACAAGTGCGAAGATAATTAGTGAACTTATGTCACACAAGCTTCAAGCTAATGGAGTAGCATTGAGACCTAAGGACATAATTGGTAAGATGAGGGTTTAGTGGAGATTAGATTGCTTGTATGGTAAGGCCTGGCAAGCGAAGGAGTATGCAAAGAAACTTGTTTTTGGTCCCCTTGAGGAGTCATTTCAACTACTACCCTCGTATTTTTATATGTTGGAATAAGAAAATCTCGACATAGTCACTATAGTGGCTACTAATGAGGCACAATGATTCAAATATTGTTTCTGGTCATATAGGGCTTGTATTTGGGGGTTTAGGGATGTAATGCGTCCTGTAGTTGCAATTGATGCGACACATTTGAAAGGTAGGTTCAAGGGTCTTCTGCTTGTCGCTGTATGCAAAGATGCAAACTAGTGCGTATATCTAGTTGCATTTGGCATAGGCCATGTTGAGGATGAAGACTCGTGGACGTGGTTTCTTAACAAGCTGCGTGATGCAGTTGGTTGTCTTGAAAACACTATGTTCATTTCTGATTAGGATCTTGGCATTATGAAAGCAATCCAAAATGCATACCCAGAAGCGTACCACGGTTTATGCGGTTACCACTTGAAGAAAAACTTTAAAAACAAGTTCAAGCGCGATGATGTTTCAATGATTTTCACTCTTGCTCTAGATTGCTATAAGGTTTCTAATTTCAACAGACATATGTTCTAGCTCAAGCAAATTAACGCGGGAGCCCACTCTGACCTTATGAGAATAGGCCTTGAGAGATGGGCATGTGCATGATCATCGGTAAGGCGATACCAATTCATGACATCCAACATTGTGGATTGTGTTCACTCATGCTTGAAGCATGTAAGACAATGCCAATCACTATTTTGATCGAGTTCATCAAAGACATGTTCCAATGTTGGTTCCATCATTGGTACGAGGAGGCCATTAAGGTGACTGATAACTCTATGATATAGAGTTATTTAGGCTTAATTTTGATAATAATTTTGCTTAGTTCATGTAGTAATGTATAGAAATAAGTAGATTTTATTTAATTATTTTAAATTAGTTAATTTAGGTGAGTCAATCTAATCTTAGTTAAATTTATGCTTAAATTGGTGTTAATGTGATTAAGATAGGCTGTTATTGATTTATTTATGTTTTTGTAGGTATTTGATGAAAGAAGAATTTTAGTGAAAGAAGGAGAGCAATTTTAAGGCACAGACTTTCATCGCACATATTTTGGTATTTCAGCCATATCTATCTCTATAAAGCTCCAAATGAAGTGATTCTTGGACTAGTGGAAAGCTAAGAGAAAAAGATATAACTTTCATGTTTACCACTTTGCCCAGTTCGGCTTGAAAAATAGTCAAAAATCTTGTCGAATTTGATGCACTATAGCAATCCTATAGCAATTATAATTTCTGTTAATTAATTGGGCAAGTCTGCAACCCACATAGTCTGATGAGGAAATCCTAGCTGAAATTGACTTATTTCTCCACCCAACTTGGCCTAGCTTCAAAGCCTTATAAAAATAACCTTTCAGAGGACTTTTAAGGGAGAGAAAAGAAACACTAGATTGGCAGCTGAAGGTTAAACCACAGAATCATTGAAGTTAAGAAGAATTTAAAGGATCCAAGGAGATTTGGAGATCAAGAATATAATCTTTGTTTTTTTTTTTTATCTTTTTGTTATTCTCTTATTCTCTCACTTTTATTTTTAATGTTTAAACTTTATTCAATGATGATGTATGATTTGATGGGGGAACTAATTTTTTAATCTAAGATTATGATTGAACTCAATATGTAGTTTGAATTATTTATCTCTTTTAGTTATGTTTGATAGATTTAAATTGTTTATTTTATTTTGTTCTTAATGCTTCTAGTTGACTGACCACCAATTAAATTGAATTGAAAACCTAGGTTAAACCTTGACGAGGGAGATTTAGGTAGACTTTGAATAGAATAATGTATGATCAAATACACTTAGTTGATTAGGTGGTTTGATTTGCATATAGGATAGACATACACCTATAAGCCATACGTAGCCAGAATTAGAGCACAAACTTAATGAATCTTTCTTCAATATAATTTGCATAGACAGAGACTCGACAGAGACTTGTAAATAATTTAGGACTCTAGGTTAGCAACTTAATCCATTAAACTGAGTTAAAAGAGAGAAACAATATTCAGATGAAGTATTGAGGGACATCATAATCTTAGGTCTGGTAGTCACTCGAATTTATTAAAGTAAATTTGCTAATAGATTTTAGATTAGTTTTATTTTTAGTTCATTAGTTGATTAGTTTTAGTTATATTTTTAATTGTTTGAATAAGATTAAGGTGTGTGAATTTTAATACTTCACAATAGAAATTAAAGCAATTCTTCGTGGGAGCGATACTTTACTCATCATTATATTATCTTCTGATACGTATACTTGCTTGGGTAAAAAATTGAACAACAATGACCATGCCCCTCAGCCCTTGGGCTGCTAGGCAATTAAGCAAACGGTTTAATGATGCACATTACTTTGTAGTTAAGCTTATCAATCGAGTGGATTGAAGGTAAAGATAGGAAGATGGACGGACTTGTAAACCTATCAAGGAAGACATGTTCATGTTGTGAGTTCCAGATAGATCTATTGACATGCAGCCATGCCATTGTGACAATAAGGTACGAATATTTGTATTTCTTATTTGAACCCTAATTAGTGTAGCTTTTACATTGTGCTTCAACATTGAGATCGTTAGATTTTTCAATAAATGCAAATGTGAAGCCATTGAATTCTACGTTGACTACTACAAGACAACCTTTTTAGTGGATGGTTATGCGGGGTCCATTTGCTCGGTAGGGCATCCTAGTGACTAAGACATTCCCTCTCATCTAAAAAAAAAAACGTTGTTTTGCCACCACCTTGGAGAGGCCAAATGAGAAGACCTAGGAGGAAAGGGATTTCGTCGGCTGGTGAAGGCAATCGACCACAGAGATGTTCACAATGCAAAAGGTACAGGCATAATAGGTAGAACTATTTATCCCTGTTTGTAATTCCATCCACAAATCTAGTACCATATCCAAGTCAATCGGTGCCTCCACGAGGACAACGACTGAAAGCATGTTCAACTTGCAGAGAAACCGGTCACACACGCAATGCTTGTCCAATACGAAGGACAATGTCTTAGAACATAAGGTGTCTTGTAGATGAAGACAGCTTGTCAACCTAACTAAATGTGCGAGCCATGTCCAATACCTTAAAGTTTCGTACATTCATATTTTGTGTTTAGGGTTTAATAATGGACTGAGAAAATGTCGTCATTGTATCCATGGGCAAACCACTTTGGAATGAATGGTGTAGATATGTTATGAGTCTTTCTAATATTTTAATTTATGTTGATGAGTAGAATTTTTAACAAGTTTTATAATTTTAGATAAATAAGTCATGGAAATATACCTTACAAAAAAATGATCTCACAAGGCTCAGATTTTGGGCAATAATAACATTCTACTAATTGTCATATTATATTGTTACATGTTTCAATTGTTAGATGTCGTTGGCATCTTGTCGTGACACATTGAGTTGTTGCAATATTATAGGGTGACATGCCATGCTACAATTTCACCTACGTCGGTTAACATCTTATCGAGACAGGCTGAGTCGTTGTAGCGTTATAAGGTGACATGCCACACTCCAAAGATGTCGTTGCAGTATTATCGGGTGACACACCACACTAAAAATGTTAGATGTCATTGACATCTTGTCATGACACATCGCCATGTTATTGTAGTATTATAAGGTGACACACCACTCTCCAATTGTTAGATGCCGTTGACATCTTGTCGTGACATGCATGAATTGCAGTATTATAAGGTGACACGTCACTCTCCAAAGATGTCGTTGACATCTTGTCATGACACACATAAGTCGTTATAGTATTTTAGGATGACATGCCATGCTCCAATTGTTAGATGTCGTTGACATCTTGTTATGACACTCTGCCATGTCATTGTAGTATTATAAGGTGACGCGTCACTCTCCAAAGATGTAGTTGACATCTTTTCATGACACACATGAGTCATTGTAGTATTATAAGGTGACATGCCATGCTCCAATTGTTAGATGTTGTTGACATCTTGTTGTGGCATGCATGAGTCATTACAGTATTGTAAGGTGACACGCCACTCTCCAATTGTTAGATGTCGTAGACATCTTGTTGTGACACACTTGAGTCATTATAGTAATTATAAGGTGACACGCCACACTCCAATTGTTAGATGTCATTAACATTTGGTCGTGACATACCGCCTTGTCGTTGCAGTATTATAGGGTGACACGCCATGCTCCAAAGATGTCGTTGACATCTTGTCGTGACACATTGGGTCATTGTAGTATTATAGGGTGGCATGCCAAGCTCCAATTGTTATATGTCGTTGACATCTTGTCATGACATGCTGCCACATCGTTACAGCAGTATAGGGTGACACATCGTGCTCCAAAAATGTCGTTGACATCTTGTTGTGACACTCTGAGTTGTTGCAGTATTATAGGGTAAAGGTAGGATAAAGGATATTATTATAAGGCTCAAATCATCCTAAGCACATCAATTATTTTAGGACCTATATAAAGCCCTAATCATATTCAAAGTAACACCCTTTTTTTTTTTTACTTCAAACTTTTCTTTTGTCCAACACTTTATTATTTTTCTTTTCTCTTTTTTCTTTTTTTTATCACAATTTTAACCTTAAAAACTTATTTCTTTTTAATATAAATAGTGGGGTGAATACTAGCACAATTGAAGTTTTTTCATCAACTCCACCCTTTCTACCTTATTCAACGACTAGCTTAATGGACTTCCTAAAATGATTAACATAATTAAGAGTGAAGGATGCAAAATTGAAAATTTATTTATAAGCTAGGGTAAACAAATATGTGTTTGACAAAGAAAAGATGATATTAGGGATAAAAATATTTACTAATTGCAAGGTAACTATAATAGGTTATATCTCTTTAAGTCCATGTTTCCTAGAAATAGACAAAGGCATAAGTGAAATACTAGCACCCAAATCACACAAAGCTTTAGAAAATTCAACTTTACAAATAATACAAGGAATAGAAAAACTTCTTGGATCCTTAAGCTTTGGTGGAAGCTTGTTTTGGATTAAGCACTACACTCCTTAGTAAGTGGAACCATCTCAAAATCTTCCAATTCCCTCTTTTTGGACATGATCTTTTTAAGTAACTTCACATAAGATAGTATTTGTGCCAAGGCATCTGCAAAAGGAATGTTAATGTGAAGTTGCTTGAAAACATTCAAAAACTTGTCAAATTGCTTATCTATTTTCTTTTGCTTCAATGCTTGAGGAAAAGGAATGAGAGGCACATCTGGCTTGACTTGTGGTGGTCTGGATACTTCCTCCTCTTGCTTAACTTTATCAACTTGAACTTGTTTGCTAGAAGTATCGTCTTGATAAACTCTATCTTCACCATCAGTCTCCTTACCACTCTTCAAAGTAATTGCATTACATTTCTCATTTCTATCTATTTTGGGATTTGTTTCAATGTCACTTGGTGAAGTTCCTTGAAGCCTATTATTAATGGCATTGGCAAGTTGACCCACTTGTGTCTTTAGATTTTAGAGTGATGTTGTTTTACTCTAAATGAGAGAACTAGTCTTTACCATGTATTGCATGGTGAAGTTCCTTAAATGTTGATGAAAATTCTTGTTTGTTACTCCACGAGAAACTAAGATGATTTTTCCAACTAGGATTATAGTTGTTGGAGTATAGATTATTCTACTGTCTATTAAAGTTTCCAACAAATTGTATAGATTCATCATTATTAAAACACTATTCACTAAACTGCCTATCTCCACTTAACTCACACATAACAAAATGACTCAAAATAGCATGGACACCCAATGTATCAATTTTCTTAGAGAAAGTAACCATTTGTGCAGTCAAGGCTTTAATTGCATTAAGCTAATGAATACTGGCAACTTTTCTTGGATCCAATCTCTCAGATGGCCATTGTTAATTGTTGAAAGCCATCTCCTTCAATAAATCATAAGCCTTATCAATAGATTTTGCCATCAGTGCTCTTCCTATTGCAGCATCAATGGTGGTTTTAATTAGTCCTAGGAAACCATTATAGAAAGTTTCTACTTGCAACCATTTAGGTAACTCATGGTGAGGATATCTTCTAAATAAATTCTTATACCTCTCCCAAGCCTCATACATTGATTTCGAATCAAATTGCATAAAAGAGGTGATATTATTCCACATTTTTGCTGTCTTAGCTAGTGGAAAGAACTTAGTCGAGAATTTTTCAACCAAATCATCCCAAGTACTAATGGAACAAGCTGGATGCCAATTTAACCAACTTTTTGCCTTGTCTTTTAGTGAAAACAAGAATAGCCTCAATCTAATGGCATTATCAAAAATGCCATTGGTCTTAAATGTATCGTAAATCTTTAAGAAATTTATAATTTTTTGCATTAGGATCATCATTCTGCAATCCCCCAAACTGAACTAAAGTCTGAATCATCTGAATGATTGTTAGCTTAATCTCAAAGTTATTGGCTTAGATGGGAGGTCTATGGATGCTAGAATTGTGAGACCTTGATCTTTATAGACTCGCAGCTAGAAGTAGACACGATGTCACGGACTAAGGGTAATTTCGTTATTTCCTTAGTGAGCCTTTAGAAGTATGCTTTCAAACATTATGAAGGCCTAAGTAAGCCTAAGGAATAAATGAATGATGAAAATAAGGATAAAATGATGAAGGAAATAGAAATAATGGTGATTTTTGAGGTAGGGGCAAAATGGTCATTTTTCATCTCGAGCTAAAATTTTTAAGTTTTCATCACTTGAGTATTTCTAGACTATTATGGACTTTGTCTCAGTGTCAAAAGAGTAAAAGGATTGCACAAAGGATTGAGGAAGACAAAGCCAACTTGTTAAGGGCATTTTCATAATTTTAGTGGAGTTTAGATAAGCTTTAGCTATAAATATCATTTTCCAGCAGCTTCTTCTTCTTCTTCCTCCCATCTCACGTTTCTTTCATCTTCCATGGAATCTTGTTTTGAAACCTCCATAACTTCTCTCAAGTTAACTCCAATTTTCATGCTTTTGTGCACTTTTTCATAAAACCTTTTGTGCTCCTTCACTCTCTCACTTTAAAACCCTTAAAAAAGTCTTACTTCCATACTTCTTCTCACTAGTTAGGTGTTTTAGAGAGAGAAAGAGGGAGCTTCTATAATAGCTTGAAAATTTTTAGAAAGGAATTCAATTACAAAGCTACCAAGGTGAGTAGTGAAGTGAGTTGATTTTTAAGTATTGAGAATGGCTAGTGATTAGACTTGTGAGTGTTTTGTAGTTGAGGTTGTTTATTCATTTTAGAGTGATTAGGATAGTGAAAATAGATAGCCACTTAATGGCAATTGGAAGCTAGTTAGAACAAAGCGTTTAGAATTTATAGTTATGTGAATTAAGTTAATTGTGATGCTATTGTGATGATAGGTTCCAACGAAGCCCCACCACCCCATTCGGACCATTAGAGGAAGTTGGAGTTGGGTAAAGATTTAACAAATAACGGTGAGTGAACTTGCATTTTAAAATATTTTGAGTGCACATGAGATGATGATAACCCAACTATGTGCGGTGTGGGAATGCACATGAGCTTATGATAATGATATTGCATTGTGATTGTATTGGTCCCAATTATATGTGCTAGAGGGGGGGTGAATAGCGTAATTTGGCTCTTGATAAGATGAAGAACTAATTTACAGAACAAAGAAAATAAAAACATAGTAGAAAATGGGAAGGGATTTAGAGTGGTTTGGTCCAAGACCTACGTCCACTACCTTGATTATCCAACCAATGATTTTCTAAACAATTCTACTAAGAACCAATGAAATTCACAAGCTTTCACCAAGCTTTACAATGGCTTTTACCAGGCTCAGCCAAAACCTTTCATAATAGTTTTTCACGGGCTAAACTAAAACCCAACACCTAGCTTTTCGAGTCTAAGTTAGAACCTTAACACATTCAAGCAAACCTAGCTTGAAACAACCACTTAGAGTGACTCCCTCACTCTAAGAATACAAGAAGAGAAGTAAAAGAAAGTACCTGTGATCACAAGGTTGATCTAAATGGTACAAGGTTGAGTGTAGAATACAAATACAAAAGATTGACGTTTAAGTGCAGAAAGGTGCAGAGGAGATTTTCTGGTTTTTCAGCTCTATATGACTTAAGTCTTTTCCAAAACTTCCAAAGAACTGATTTCTTATCATTGAAAGACCCTTTTATGCTTGGAAAAATAGCTCTGATTGCAGTTTGGCAGTCTATGGCCATTGAAAATAGTTGAGAGTTGGTTTTAGCCATTAATATGTCTTTTAGTGCTTTGGTTCAAATTGCAGATAGAGAGCTCTTAGTCGACTAACTTTCTTCTTAGTCGACTAACTTTCTTCTGTCTTTTGGTCGCAGATTCTGGTAGAGAGCATTTAGTCGACTAACTTATTTCTTGGTCGACTAAGTTGATTTTGTTTCTCAATATTCTTCAGCCTGCCATTTCTCCAATTTGAATCTGAGCCAACCAACATTCTTCTTTATTCAACTAAGAAGCTTCCTTCTCGTTAATTGATCATGTCTCCTTATTTTTATCTCCCTTTTTTCTTTTGATATACACTTTGAAAAATTGATTTATTAATTTCATACATTATTTGTCCTGCACACTCAAGTAGAAAAATTAGACACAAATGAATGGGAATGTTTTATTATCATCAAAAACTAATGGAGCCAATAATCTCCCCCTTGTTGATGATGACAAAACATTCCTTGATTAACAGCACAATGTCTTTATATTCTTTTTAGTTTTTACAGAAAATGAGGATTGCTCCCCCTAAGTATGTGCTCTCCCTTAGTGTGTGCATATTTTGCTTATTTATTTCAGCAAATTTTATTCATGTCTTATAGAAAATGACACTGTACATTCAGAGTATATATATATGCAAAACTTTAAAGTGATTTACAACAGGTGAATGTTGACAGATTATCATAAAAAATTTAGCAGAGTCTGTCAACAGCATATTGTTATCAGATTTTCCTTATACCAATCAATGTTTATCATATATATCATACTTATTATCCATACATATTCACAGACATATTTCATTCTCAATGCTATGCCATCAGCCCAAAATTAGTATAATCGAGTGAATTGAGATAACAGCAGAAACTTAAATGACAGAAATTTATCGACAAATTTAAGCATTCAAACATTAATATGTCAATATCTAGAATATAAACATATCAGCATTTCATTTTTCACACAAAACATAAACACAAGATTAACTAAAATGTTCAATTGTCAACAGGGCAAACATAGTAGGAAAACAAAAAGTAACAACTGATATTCCTAAATTGTCCCTGGTTTATTTCTGCTTCCTTTCTTTCCTAAATTCCTGGTACCTTCACCCTAACATTTTTTTTAATTAATTTTCTAGTTCCTTCCCCTTCCTTCTCCCCTTAAGGTTCTGCCATACTTTTCCCCCTTTTTGTCATCATCAATTCCTAATCAGCTTCTGAGGAGGATGAAGGAGAGGAATCATCATCAGTGTAGTACTTGACATTGAGAGATTGAGGAAATGGTTGAGGTGGTGATTTTGGAGGAAAGAGTTCAGGTAAGGATTTGTTAGAGACTTCAATTGGATTTTGAGGGGAAGAAGCTGTTGCTGGCTTGAACTTTTCTGCCAATCTGGAGGACTTTCTTCTTTTGAGGAATGCTATTTTTGTTACCATTGTTTTCTTCCCTTTGGCAGGTGGTTTTGTCTTTGTTTGTGGTGCTACAGTGACTTTTTCTTTCCCTTTTCTAGATTTTTCTTTCACTTTAGGGGTTGGTGCAGATGTATCTTGCTGAGCTTCTGCCTTGGCAGCTTCTTTTCCAGCCTGTTCATCCTTAACCATTTGGTGGAAGACATCCATAATGGATACCTCTTCTGAATTTGGAGGGAAGGGCTGCTGTTTCTCAAGTTCTGAAGGAGCATTTTCATCTGGTGAACTTAGCACTTTTGTTCCTTATTCTGATTTGTCTTTGCTTTGGTGTTCAGGTGAGGGGACCTTAGCTAGTTGATCAACACTAGGGTGAAAGTCCTCTGTTTGAAAGACAGGGCTAGTAATTTTTTAAGTGAAGCCTTCAGCTTGAACACCATAACTTGCTTCATGAGGAGCAGACCCTTTTGCTTGCAAAACTAAATCCTCAGCACCTTGCTGTGCTGGTGCAATACTTGGTGTAACAGATTTATCTGCAGCAGTAGGTTTTAACGACATTTTTCTTTTTCCCTTCAGTTCATTTTCCAGTTTAGTAATTTTCTCTTTAATTTTTTGCATTCTAGCTCCTTGGTCTGTGAGCTTTCCATTAATTATCATAAGGAGATTGAAGATTACCTTATTCCAGAATTAGGATGGTACTCCATCTGGTTGAGCAGATAGGGTGGATTCTTTTCCTGGACTAGCCTTGAGGGTTTTAATGAATCTTTCTCCATCAAGTTTGTACCCCATTTTGGACAAACTAACAAAGTAAATGGCTTGGGCTTTGGTATTTACCATGTCCAGTTCATATCTTTTGGCCCAGACTCTTTTTTTCTACTCTAAGGATGTGATAACATTTCCATAAGGCAAATTAATTTTCTCAAGCTTGCATGCACCTTTCATCCTTTCAATCATGAATCTGCCTAGGTTTAGAGCAACCCCATTAAAAGCATGTTCCATCAGCCAAAGATCCTGAAGGCTGATGTAGCTTAAACTCCCACTTCTGCCATGGATATTTGCTGCAACAAAGTAGTGCTGAATTCTTATCTAGGGACTGGCTATCAAACCAGCATTGCTCTTTGATGAGTGCTTCTCCTTTCTCCTAGTAATGATTTCCCACAAAGAAGATGGGTATTATTTCTCTGGGAATTCAAACTCTCCCTCCTCACATTCAACTTTTAGCAAATTACCAAGATCATCAGCAGTAACCACAAATTCTTTACCATTCAAAAATACATTTAGTCCATTGTTAATGTAGTCATTAGAATCATCTAGTTCTTCCTCTCCTAATGCTATACTAGCATAAAATTCTTTCACTAAGTTGGCAATGTAGGATCTATTTTTAAATGTGCTATACTCTTTCAGTTTCAATTCATCAAAATAATTTGATAGACTGGTCTAAATTTCTGGATTTTCACTAAAACTTTCCTAGTCAATGTATTTCCCGTAAGTGATAGAAGCATTCTTTATTTTCCTAAACCTCTCTTCATGTATTTTATTGTTGAATTTAGAAGAAGAGGTAGTACCTTTCTTGGGCGTTGTATCCTTATCCTTCTTTTTCTCTGATTTTTGCTTCTTTTCTTTCTGTGATTTCCCAGATTTCTCAGTCATTGAAGCAGACCCAATTTTCTGTTTCTTCTTCTACATTTCTGCTTCTAACCCTTCTTCCAGTGGCTTTTTTCCTTTTTTCTTTTCAATAATTTCTTTCCTCTAAGAGGTTTTTGCCATTTCGATTTGAGATATTTCTGATAGGGGTTTTGAGGTTCTAAGTGGCAAGGGTTTCAGTTATATGAGAGTCAATTTCAGAGGGGAAAATGTAGAGGAAATGGGTTTCAATTTTCAAATGATCGATTTTCAAGGGAGAGAGAAATTGTTAGCAATTTTATTTCCTTTTAGAAAATTGTCCACCTTCCCCTTAAATATTGCCTCATATCATTTTCTTAAAATTTCAAAAATTCTCTCTAAATTTTGGTTATTCACTTAGGCAATTTTTCTCCTTTTTTTATTACTCGGTAAACACATTTTTTTTCATTATTTTATTCCTTCTTCATTTTATTGACTGAGTCTTACTATTTAATCTAATAGAACACTCTTAGTTGACTAAGATTCAGCTTAATCTACTAAATGCATTCCATTTTATGTGCATATGCCAAAAATTTTCTCACAACTCCTGCAAACTAATCATTCCTTAATTCCTTCTAATTTCATAGAATCTATCTTCATTTAGAGGTTTGGTAAAAATGTCAGCTAATTGATGTAAAGTATTCACAAATTCAATTTTGACATCTCCTTTCATTACATGGTCTCCAACAAAATGGTGCCTAATCTCAATGTGTTTAGTCCTAGAATGCTGCATAGGATTTTTAGATATATTGATTACACTTGTGTTATCACAGAAGATTGGTACATTATGGACTGCAATTCCAAAATCTCTTAGTTGTTGTTTGATCCACAAAATCTGAGCACAACAACTACCTAGAGAAATATACTCTACTTCAGCTGTAGAAAGTCTTACAGAGTTTTGTTTCTTACTTGACCAGGATACTAGCATACTTCCTAGAAATTGGCATGTTCCACTAGTACTTTTTCTATCAGTTTTGCTTCCTGCAAAGTCTGCATCCGAATAGCCTACAAGATCAAATGATGATTCTCTAGAATGCCATAATCCTAAGGTTTGTGTTTCTAAGAGGTATCTAAAAATTCTCTTAACAGCAGTTAGGTGTGATTCTTTAGGCTGTGACTAAAATCTAGCACACAAACACACACTAAACTGGATATCTGATATGCTTGTTGTTAAGTAGAGAAGTGATCCGATCATACCTCTATAGAGCTTTTGATCAATACTTTTTCCTTTCTCATCAGCATCAAGTTTGGTGGATGGACTCATTGGTGTGTAGATTAGCTTTAGCTTCAGCATATCAAACTTTTTGAGCATATCTTGAGTGCATCTTTCTTGGTTGATGAAGATTCCTTTCTCACTTTGTTTGATTTGGAGGCCAAGAAAGTATTTCAACTCACTTATCATGCTCATCTCAAATTCACCCTACATTTCTTTGGCAAAATTCTTGCATAGAGCCTCATTAGTTGCACCAAATATAATGTCATCCATAAAAATTTGAACAATAATTAAATCATTTAAATATCTTTCGATAAATAATGTAGTATCAATACTACCCCTAATATATCTTTTTTCAACCGAAAATTTTGAAAGCCTTTCATACCAACCTCTAGGAGCTTGTTTCAATCCATACAAGGCTTTATGAAGTTTGAAAACATGATCTGGTTTTTCAAAGTCTTCAAATCCTGGTGGTTGTTCAACATACATTTCCTCTTGAATGAAACCATTTAAAAATGCACTATTTATATCCATTTGATACAATTTAAAATTCATAAAGCATGCAAAAACAAGTAACAACCTTATGGCTTTTATCCTAGCAACTGGTGCAAAGGTTTCATCATAGTCTATTCCTTCCTCTTGATTGTATCCTTGCGCTACTAACCTACCTTTATTTCTAACTACATTTCCTTGCTCATCTACCTTATTTCTAAACACCCATTTTGTGCCAACAATAGGGTGATTTGAAGGTCTAGGTACTAATGACCATACACGATTTCTTTTGAATTGGTCAAGTTCCTTTTACATGGCCATTATCCAACTTTCCTCTTTTTTAGTTTATTCAAAGCTTCTTTGGCTCAATTTGAGATATGAAAGCTGAAAACTCACAAGTCTCTCTTGTTGCTCTCCTAGTTCTAACTCCTTGAGAAATGGCACCTATGATTTGATTTTGTGGCTGGTCTCTTACAAGTCTTCAACTCCTTGGAAGGTCATTGTGCTGATTTTCTATTTTTTGTAAATTATCTAGAGGTGGAGTTTCATTTTCTTTTCTAGGTGAGCTTTCTTCATTATTCTTATTGTTCTCTAAGCTCATTTCTTCCATTTGTTTTTCTAGGATTTCTACATCATCATCATCAACATGAATTTCCTTTTGTAAAGCATTTGACTAATCAAAAACTACATGGATTGATTCTTCAATGGTTAAAGTCCTTTTATTAAAAATCCTATAAGCCTTTGAGTTTAATGCGTATCCTAAAACTATTGCCTCATCACTTTTTGCATCAAACTTTCCTAAGAGCTATTTTCCATTATTTAATACAAAACATTTACAACCAAAACTCCTAAGGTGAGAAATATTTGGTTTCCTACCATTGTAAAGTTCATATGGAGTTTTTGAAATCATGGCTCTAATTGATACTCTATTAAGTATATATGCAGCTGTGTTTGCTACCTTAGCCCAAAAATATTTTGGTAGGTTATTCTTACACAGCATAGTTCTACCCATTTCTTTGAAGGTTCCATTTTTCTTCTCTACAACTCCATTTTGCTGGGGTGTTCTAGGTGCAGAAAAATTATGATTCAACCCTTTTTCATTGCAAAATTTCTCAAATTCATCACTTTCAAACTCTCCTTCATGATCACTCCTAATATTAAGTATGCCTAGTCCTTTTTTATTTTCAACTCTCCTACAATGACTTATAAATACTGGTAAAGCATCATTCTTATGAGTAAGAAAATAAACCTAAGTATACCTAAAGTAGTCATCAACTATTACAAAGCCATAAGATTTTCCTCCTAAGCTAGTTATGCTTATTGGACCAAATAGATCAATATGTAACAATTCAAGAGGTTTAGATGTTGACACAATCTTCTGAGTCTTAAAGGATGTTCTAACTTGTTTTCCTAGTTGGCAAGCATCACATATTTTGTCACTTTCAAATTTTATGTCCAGCAGTCCAACAACTAGATTTTTCTTGATTAATTTTGACATAGTATGCATACTTACATGTCCTAATCTCCTATGCCATAACCAACTATCATTTTCAGCATTTGCAACAAGACATATTTCCCTATTTATTTCAAGATCCTCAAGAAAAACAACATACATATTCTTCAATCTCTTTCTTGTAAATGAGACTTTGTTTGTACCTATGTCTATTACTTCACACTTATTTGAATCAAAGCATACTTTAAATCCTTTGTCACATAATTGATTAATGCTCAATAAATTATGCTTCAAACCCTTAACTAATAACACAAGACTGATTTGAGTTTGGGAGTTTTTACCAACCGTACCTATCCCATGAATTCTACCTTTTGAGTGATCACCAAAGGATACGGTACCTCCCTTCCTTTTGTCTAGTTGAGCAAATAACATTTCATCTCATGTCATGTGTTGTGAGCAGCCATTGTCCATATACCAAGGCTGATTTTTCTTGAGTTGAGCTCTTGAGCATGTCTTTTTTAAATGCAGCTTAACCTATAAAATAGAATTTCAGTTTTTCTTTATAGGTACCCATACTTTGATGGGTCCTTGAGTGTTAGTTGCAATATAAGATCCTTTTGGAACCCAAATTTTTCTAACTTTCTATAGGTTATTTTTCTTAAAACAGTCATATGACAAATGTCCATGTTTTTCACAACTATAACATCTAGATGAGGCATTACAGGAATTTTTCCTAAAATATGAGTTCCTACTTGATGTTTCCCTTTTTGAACATTTGAGAGCTATGTTTTCATCAAGTGTTTTTTCTAAAGCTTCAAATTTATTATCCAGCTTTAATTTTAAAACATCAAAATCTGTTTTTGAGTGTTCTAACTCATTTTGCAGAAAATTTCTTTGCTAAAAAATAGATTTGAACTCTTGTCTCATCTTTTTCAAAATCATTTTCAAGAGACACAACCTTTTCCTTTAATGTTTTGTATTTTGAAAAAAGTTTTTCAAATTTATCATAAAGGCTATCATACTTATCTTGTAAATCATAAATGCAAATATCACAAGGGGATGAGGATACCTCGATTTCATCATCTTGTGCCATCAGACAGAGGTTTGCTCTTTTCTCAAATTTTTCATCTTCAGCTTCAGAGCTTGATGTGTCACTCTTCGACCATGCAGCTGCCACCATTACTTGGATTTCTTGTTTTTCTTTAGAGTCTCATCTTTCAGCAATGGACATTCGAGCTTGAAATGGCCAGGTTTCTTGCACTCGTAGCTAAGCAGCTCCTCCTTTTTGTTGGAGTCATTTTTGTTTCTAATTTTCCATGAAGCACCTTGATCTTTTCTAAACCCTCTTCTAGCTAGTCTCCAATTTTTTCTGCCCATACGCTTTCTGAATTTTCTTGCAACCAGAGCTAACTTTTCATCATCATCACATGACAACTCTTTAAGTTTTTCTTCAAGAATGTTGGCTCTAAGTGCAATGCTTTTTTTCTTTTCCTTTGCTTCCCTCCTATCTTCTTCTTCTTCCTCTTTAAGCTCTAGCTCATGAGTAAGGAGAGAACCACAAATCTCATTTAAGGTAATAACATTTAGGTCCTTGGCCTCTCGAATTGCAGTCACTTTAGGCTTTTAATTTTTTGGTAGGCTTTTAAGAAGTCTTTTAACTATTTCATGCTCGGGTATTGGTTTGCCTAGCTGACTTAATTTATTTATGATGTTTGTGAATCTATCTAGTATGCTAGTGATGTCTTCACCAGGATCCATTTTGAACATTTCATAATTATGTGTCAAAAGGGCTATTTTGGACTCCTTGACTTGAGAAGTCCCTTCATGGATTATTCTAAGTTTATCCCACACTTGTTTAGCTGTTGTACAGCTTGAGACTTTGTTGAATTCAGTGGGGGTCAAGGCACAATGCAATGTATTGATGGCCTTAAATTTTGTTTGGACTCTCTTAGTTTCAGCCTCAGTCCATTCAGACCTTGGCTTAGGCATCAACTCATTGGTTACTACATTCAAAGTTGAGGGAATAAAGGGTCCATTAGTTATGATGTGCCACATTTCATAATCTATAACTCTAATGTAAATTGACATCCTAGTGCTCCAATAAGGATAGTTAGAGCCATCAAATAGAGGTGGTCTGTTTGTTGATTGTCCTTCAGCAACTATAGATTTTTGTAGAGCCATTTGGATCCTCCCAAAAAGTGTTAGACCTTAAGAATGGGGAACTAGCTCTAATACCACTTGTTGGTCCCAATTATATGTGTTAAAGAGGGGGTGAATAACACAATTCGACTCTTGACAAGATGAGGAACTAATTTACAGAACAAAGAAAATAAAAATAGAGTAGAAAATGCGTAGGGATTTAGAGTGGTTAGGTCCAAGACCTACGTCCACTACCTTGATTATCCAACCAAGGATTTTCTAAACAATCCCACTAAGAATCGGTGAAATTCACAAGCTTTCACCAAGCTTTACAATCGCTTTTACTAGGCTTAGCCAAAACCTTTCACAATAGTTTTGTACGGGCTAAACTAAAACCCAACACTTAACTTTTCGAGGCTAAGTTAGAACCTTAACATATTCAAGTAAACCTAGCTTGAAACAACCACTTAGAGTGACTCATTCACTCTAAGAATGCAAGAAGAAAAGTATAATAAAGTACCTACGATCATAAGGTTTATATAAACAGTACGAGGTTAAGTGCAAAATACAAATACAAAATATTGACGTTTAAGTGTAGAAAGGTGTATAGGAGATTTTATGGTTTTTCAACTCTATATGACTCAAATCTCTTCCAAAACTTCCAAAGAACTTATTTCTAATCGTTGGAAGACCCTTTTATGCTTGGAGAAACAGCTTTGATGGCAATTTGGCAGCTTATGGTCGTTAAAAATAGTTGAGAGTTAGTTCTAACCGTTAATCTATCTTCTAATGCTCTGGTTCAAATTGCAGACAAAGAGCTCTTAGTCGACTAACTTTATTCTTAGTCGACTAAGTTGGTTATATCTTCTAATTGCAGATTCCGGCAGAGAGCATTTAGTCGATTAACTTATTTCTTGGTTGACTAAGTCGGTTCTGTTTCTCAATATTCTTTAGCCCGTCATTTCTCCAATTTGAATCTTAGCCAACCAACATTCTTATTTATTCAACTAAGGAGCTTTTTTCTCATTAATCAATCATGTCTCCTTATTTTTATCCCCCTTTTTTCTTTTGATTTACACTTTGGAAGATTGATTTATTAATTTCATACATTATTTGTCCTGCACACTCAAGCAGAAAAATTAGACACAAATGAATGGGAATGTTTTATTATCATCAAAAACTAATGGAGCCAACAACATGTAGGGAGTGCACATGAGCTGAGTGTGGCGGGATGGTATGCATGATGATGTATGTATATATATATGTTATAGAAAGTTTATGAAAATAATTGTGATTGTGTTGTATGTTGGCATTGTTAATTGCTCCCAAATTGCTTTTTATTTCAGCAAGAAAATGACCTTTTGATGTAACAATATCCCTTTTAACTAAATTGCTCTGTTTCTCGCTACAGCAAGATTCATTCTCGCTGCAGTGAGAATCTTTCGGGTTAGGGGAGGGGGGTTACATTAGCCTGGTTCTCGCTGCAGCACATTTTACAACCAAGGGACCGCATAGATTCCCTATCTTAGAAACCACCTTTTTTCTTAGATATGATTATAATTGCAAAATGTGTTTAATAATAGGTGTTTGCTATTGTTTAGGTAAGAATGCCTCCTAAGGCACGAGCCGCCTCAAGACAGATGGGAGAGCAAAATGCTCTTAATGAGATGATAGATAAGCCGCGAGCATCCACCCTTAGGGGGCGAGGTAGACGTGACGGGGCCACTAGGCCGGTGAAGGCATATATGCTTGTGAGTAGATGAGATGAGGGACAGTCTTTAGGCGATGCAGATAGACAACCAACTGAGGGCATCACCATCGAGGACTTAGTAGTAGGACTACAGGGAGTTAATCAAGTTGTAGAGATGATGGCAACCCGTATGGATGATATACAGAGGATAATGAGGGGAGACCTGTAGTATAAGAATCCCCTAGTTCCCAAAGGAAGGCTGATCGCCAACATCTTAAGGTAGAGAGGGGTCATTTAGAGATTTTCCTTCCTGATTTTCTGAAGCTTAAGCCTCCATCATTTTTAAGGTCTGATGCATCAGAGAAACCCTAGATTTTTTTAGATGAGATGGAGAAAATTTGTGAGGCCTTGGGATGCTTTAGTACTAGATCAGTTGAGCTAGCTGCCTTTCAATTAGAGGATGTGGCGCAATAGTGGTATAGTTCCTTATGTAGTGGTAGGCCGACGAATGCAACGTTGTTGACTTGGAAGAAGTTTAGTACAACCTTCTTCGATCAATTCTTACCACTCAGTGTACGTAATGCACGAGCAAGGGAGTTTAAGGCATTAGTATAGACCCCAATTATGACGGTGTTGGAATACGACATCAAATTCACGCAACTAGCTAAGTATGTGCCCTATCTAGTTTCTACTGAGGAGATAAAGATTTAGAGGTTTGTGGATGGGCTAGTGGAGCCATTGTTTAGGGTTGTGGCATCTTGAGATTTCAATACCTACTTCACAACAGTGGATTACGCTCAGCAGATTGAGATGAGGACCAGTGAGAGTAGGGCTATGAAGGATAGAGCAAAGAGGGTTGAGACAAAGGGCTATCAAGGTCGTAGAGACTTCAGTGGTAGTATTTCATCCTCTGGCCGTCAAGGCCCACATAGGGACTCACGATTACCCCAATAGGGGAGTGACTCACCTAGTGCTAGTATTGGGGCGGGATAGAGAACCTTCAGTGTTGGGAGGCAGCAAGATTTGATGTAGGATAGTCAAGTTATCCACCATTGCGATATTTATGGGGGACAACATAGAGGAAGATACCTTCATGCTATGGGAGTTTGTTTCTTGTGTGGCCAACCTGGACATATTAAGAGGAATTGCCCGATGTCTCATCAATCCTAAGGTTCTGCTCGTAGTTTTGCCCAACCAGCTTCGTCTGTTCCTTCAGTAGCCACCTCATCTGATTGGGAGGCTAGAGGATCAAAAGGTAGAGGTGCTGTTACTTCCTCTCAAGGCAAGCCTTTTGGGTTTGGATTTCAGAGTTTCGTCGGTATGGGTCACGTAAGGGTGTTTGCTTTAACACCGCAAGAGGCCCATACATCCAACGGGTTGGTATCAGGTATTCTCTCAGTTTATAATATGAATGCTCTAGTATTGTTTGATCCTGGTGCTACCCATTCTTTTATTTCTCCATATTTTGTATCTTGTTTGGGTAAAGATAGTGTTATAAGAGAAGAACAATTAGCGGTGTCTACCCCTTTAAAGGAGGTATTTATGGCAGAATAGGAATATAAGTCTTGTGTAGTTCGAGTCAAGGACAAAGAAACCTTGGTAAATCTAGTTTTATTAGAAACCTTAGATTTTGACGTGATCTTGGGAATAGATTGGTTATCGCCCTGCCATGCCAACGTGGACTGTTATCATAAATTGGTTAGATTTGATTTTCCTGGTGAACCATCATTTAGTATTTAGGGGGATAGGAGAAATGCTCCAACCAATTTGATATCTATCATGTCTACTAGAAGGCTATTAAGATAGGGTTGTCAAGGTTACTTGGTTGTTGTGAGGGATACCCAAGCGAAGGTCAGAGACATAAGCCAAGTGTCAGTAGTGAATGAGTTCATGAATGTATTTCTCGAGGAACTACTAGGTTTGCCTCCTAAGCGAGAGATTGAATTTTGCATAGATTTGATTCCCGACACTAGACCTATATCCACACCCCCATATAGAATGGCACTTACGGAGCTTAAAGAGCTTAAGGATCAGTTAGAAGATTTGTTGGATATAGGCTTCATCTGTTCTAGCATCTCACCATGAGGAGCATCAGTGCTATTTGTAAAAAAGAAAGATAGGTCGCTTAGATTATGCATTGACTACCGACAGCTTAATAAAGTGACGGTGAAGAATAAGTACCTCCTTCCAAGAATAGATTATTTATTTGATCAACTACAAGGAGCACAATATTTCTCTAAGATAGATCTGTAATCTGGGTAACATCAGTTGAGGATCCGAAATGAAGGTATACCAAAGACTACATTGCAAACAAGATATGGGCATTATGAGTTTTTGGTGATGTCATTTGGGCTTACGAATACCCCTGCGACCTTTATGGATTTGATGAATCGAGTGTTCAAGCCCTATTTGGACAAGTTCATGGTGGTGTTTATTGATGACATCTTGATCTACTCGAAGAGCTGAGAGGAGCACGAGTAGCATCTTAAGATAGTGCTCTAAACTTTGAGAGAACATCGATTATATGCCAAGTTCTCCCAGTGTGAGTTCTGGCTTGAAACCGTTGCATTCTTGGGACATGTGGTATCCAAGGATAGGGTACAAGTCGATCCAAAGAAAGTTGAGGCAGTGGAAAAGTGGCCAAGGCCAACATCAGTTACGGAGATTAGAAGCTTTTTGGGTTTGGCTAGTTATTATTGTCATTTTGTGAAGGACTTTTCCAAAATAGTCACCCCTCTGACTAAGTTGACATGTAAAGATACAAAATTTGGGTGGTCAGATGCTTGTGAGGATAGCTTTGAGAAGCTTAAGGCATGTCTTACCACAGCTTTAGTATTAAGCCTACCGCAATGCACAAGGGGTTATACGATATTTTGTGATGTATCGCAGGTTGGTTTAGGGTGTGTATTAATGCAGCATGGGAAGGAGATTGCATATGCATCAAGGCAACTTAAAAGGCATGAGCAAAATTACCTTACACACGACTTAGAGATGGCAACAATCGTGTTTGCCTTAAAGATTTAGAGACATTACTTGTATGATGAGACTTGTGAGATATATACGGACCATAATAGCCTAAAGTATATATTCCAGCAGAGGGATCTTAACTTGCGGTAACGTAGGTGGATGGAGTTGCTAAAGGATTATGATTGTACTATTCTTTACCATCTCGGTAAGGCAAATGTAGTGACAGATGCCTTGAGCCGAAAATCGATGGGGAGCCTGGCACATATCTCTACAGATAGGAGATCCTTGATTAGGGAGATGCATAGCTTGGGAGACATGGGTGTGCATTTGGAAGTTTCAGAGGCAAATACATTGCTAGCACATTTTAGAGTGAGGCCTATTTTAATAGATTGGATCAGAGAAGCCCAAGGTCAAGTTGACTTTGTAACTAAGGCCTACAGGGCTACTACAGCCATTACTAGTGCTCGAATAAAAGTGGGAGCATGTTGTAATGAACTTTGTAACAGGCTTGCCTCGAACTAGTGGGGGCTACGACTCAATTTGGATCATAGTAGGCCGGTTAACAAAGTCAGTCCATTTTCTTTCGGTTAAGACTACTTACGAGGCTGCCTAGTATGCTCGAGTTTATGTGGATGAAATAGTACAACTGCATGGTATCCCCATTTCTATAGTATTTGATAGAGGAGCATAATTCACCAGTAGGTTCTGGGGAAAGTTGCAGGAAGTGTTGAGCACTAAGTTGGATTTCAGCATGACTTTTCACCCTCCGACTGATGGGTATTCTGAATGAACAATACAAACATTGGAAGATATGCTGAGGGCATGTGTAATAGACCTTAGGGTTAAATTGGGATCAGTATCTACCCTTAGTGGAGTTTGCTTACAACAATAGTTTCCAAGCTAGCATCCATATGGCACCATTTGAAGCATTATATGGACGAAGATGTAGGTCACCCATTGGATGGCTAGAGGTGGGAGAAAGGAAACTCTTGGGGCCAGAATTGGTAAAAGATGCCATTGAGAAAACATGCATGATTCGTCAGAATATGTTATCAGCACAAAGTAGACAAAAGTCATATGCTGATAATAGGTAGAGAGTCTTAGAGTTTCAGGTGGGGGATCATGTATTTTTGAAGGTCTCACCAAAAAAAAGGGTAATGAGGTTCGGCAAGAAAGAAAAATTAAGTCCTCGGTATATAGGACCCTTCGAGATCTTAGAAAGGGTTGGAACAATGGCTTATCGTTAGGCACTACCACCAGACCTCTTGAATATTCAACCCGTATTTCATGTGTCAATGCTTAGGAAGTATAACCCAGATCCATCTCATGTAATACGGTATAAAACCATCCAGTTGCAAGATGATTTAACCTATGAGGAGCAACCAGTGGCTATCCTTGATAAGCAAGTCAAAAAGCTCCATTCAAAGGAAGTAGCATCAATGAAAGTGTTATGGCGTAACCACACTAGCGAGGAAGTAACGTGGGAAGTTGAGAAGGAGATGCGAACAAAGTATCCACACCTCTTTAATACATAAAGGTATGCTACCTTATAGTTTGATTTAAATTCATGGATTGAATTTCTTTTAGTGGGGGAGAATGTGAGACCTTGATCTTTATAGACTTGTAGTTAAAAGTGGACGCAATATCACGAACTAGGGGTAATTTTGTCATTTTCTTAGTGAGCCCCTAGAAGTATGTTTTCAAACATTATTAAGGCCTAAGTAGGCCTAAGACAAAAATGAATGATGAAAATAAGGATAAAATGACAAAGAAATTAGAAATAATGATGATTTATGAGGTAGGGGCAAAATGGTTATTTTTCATCTCAAGTTGAAATTTTTCAGTTTTCATGAACCTAAGTATTTCTAGACTATTATGGAATTTGTCTCAGTGTCAAAATAGTAAAAAGATTGCACAAAGGATTTGAGGAAGACAAAGCCAACTTGTTAAGGGTAATTTCGTAATTTCAGTGGAGTTTGGATAAGCTTTAGCTATAAATATCATTTTCCAATAGCTTCTTCTCATTTTTCAGCAACTTTTTCTTCTTCTTCCTCCCATCTAATGTTTCTTTCATCTTCCATGGAAGCTAGTTTTGAAACCTCCATAATTTCTCTCAAGTTAACTCTAATTTTCATGCTTTTGTGCACTTTTTCATAGAACATTTTGTGCTCTTTCACTTTCACTTTAAAACCCTTAAAAAAGTCTTACTTCCATACTTCCTCTCACTAGCTAGGTGTTTTAGAGAGAGAAAAAGGGAGCTTCTATAATAGCTTGAAAATTTTTATAAAGGAATTCAATTACAAAGCTACCAAGGTGAGTAGTGAAGTAGAGTTGATTTTTAAGTTTTGAGAATGGCTAGTGATTAGACTTGTGAGTGTCTTGTAGTTGAGGTTGTTTATTCATTTTAGAGTGATTAGGATAGTGAAAATAGATAGCCACTTAATGGCAATTGGAATCTAGTTAGGAGATAGCTTTTAGAATTTATAGTTATGTGAATTGAGTTAATTGTGATGCTATTGTGATGATAGGTTCCAACGAAGCCCCACCGCCCCATTTGGACCATTAGAGGAAGTTGGAGTTGGGTAAAGATTTAACAAATACCGGTGAGTGAACTTGCATTTCAAAATGTTTTGGGAAGTGCCTACATGTTTAAATAAATCATTTGAAAGTTTCATTTGTTTTGTTTTAAAATATACTTGGGGAACAAGCCCTTGATGAAATGTTTCTATCTTGTGAAATGTGCAATATGAATAGTTCATGCGTCCTCACATTATATTGATATGTACATTATGCTTTGGATGCTCTTTTTATGTGATAATGATGACCCAGCTATGTGCGGTGTAGGGAGTGCACATGAGCTGATGATGATGATATTGCATTATGCGTGTAGGGAGTGCACATGAGCTGAGTGTGGCGGGATAATATGCATGATGATGTATGTATATATATATATATATGTTATAGAAATTTAATGAAAATAATTGTGATTGTGTTGCATGTTGGCATTGTTAATTGCTCTAAAATTGCTTTTCATTTCAACAAGAAAATGGCTTTTTGATGTAACAATACCCCTTTTAACTAAACTGCTTTGTTTCTCGCGGTAGCGAGATTCATTCTCGCTACAGTGAGAATTTCTCGGGTTAGGGGGGGTTACAGTGGCTCGATTCTTGCTGTAGCGAGAATGTATTCTCGCTGCAGTGAGAAATTTCTTGAAGCTTCTCGTTGCAGTGAGATTCATTCTCGCTGCAGTGAGAAACTTTCGGGTAGTTCCAAAATTCTAGTGTAGTGCTTTCAATTTGACAAAGATTTTGACCACACTCTGCTCAGAACTGGGTAAAGTGGTAAACATAAAAGTTGTATCCCAGTCTTTTAGCTTTCTAATGACCTAAAAATCACGTCAATTGGACTTCTGTAGTGGGAGATATGCTTAAAAATTGAAGCATATGCAAACTAAGAATACCTTTTCGCTTTAGCAAAAAAACCCTTTATTTGCTTGTTTTGCTTGGCCATTGCTGAAATTTTCATTCTATTCGACTTCATGGTTCATCATGGATCTTGTAACATTAAGGGATTAAACATTCAAGGTTTAGAATGAGGGGTTTTAATCAACACTTAGACTAAATTGCATGGTTTTATTGTAAGTGCATCATGTTTTCTAAAACATTCCTTATCATTGCTTGTTCCCTTCTTATGTTCACTCACTGAGTTTATACTCATTCTTTTAAACTGCATGTTTTCAGATTCGTAGATAGTTGGGGCCAAGACTAAGGCATCCACTTGCATTCACTCTTGGTAGGTATCATGGCATTCGATAGTCGTACCCTCAACAAAGTCACTCTACTGGTCGTCAGAAGTCTTTTATATGAGTACATGTACATTAAATGTAAATTGCTAGGAATCACTTTGCTAACGATGCATGTATAGTTTGGAATGATAGTGCCATTATGAGATGGCTATGAATAACCTTATTTTGAGATCATAAAAATGTAAATTTTTGGTATCTATGTTGTATTATGAAAATACGTCTAGTTAAAAATTACAAATGGTGGTCTAGTAATGGTGATGAAAAATTGATGGGATAGTGAACGGGGATTGCGTAAAGAGGCTTGCTTGGGCTTGGTGGGCTACATCCACTGGGCCCATGTGTAGGTCATGGCCTAGAATTTGGATCGTGACAAGAATGAAGGCTTTGTACGAGAAGTACAGCATATTGTCGTAAAGACTCGTTTTGTTCTTGATCAACCAATGTGTCGCGTTAAGTGGAAACTTGCTGATTTTCCCTTAGAAGTGTTCTATAAGTCTTTTCAATTTCCAAATCAAAAGAAACAATTTCCAAGTCTCTGATTCTTTTCATACAATGACCAAAAATACCTGAAAACAAAGAAAAGAATGTTTGAATTAAGAATAAGATTGCTTGGTATTAATATTAACAAAAGTTATGAAAACAATTCCCTAACAACAGTGCCAAAAATTTTGTTATCAAATTTACCATGCAAGCGCACGTATCGTTAATAAGTAATATAATGAAAATTTGAGAATCACTCATACAAGGAATTGCACTAAAATTTTGTAAAGTACTAAAATTAACATAATTTAATCTTATTCAAACAACTATATTCAAAATTATTGAAAACTAAAAATAATAACAAGAATAGCAATTTAAACTAGATAAATCAATAAGAAAAAGCTTAGGATTACAATTTTCCCTCAATACTTTGTTTGAATCTCTTCTACTCTCTCTCTACTTACTAGACAGTTGACTTGTTAACGTAAAGTTCTAATTTATTTATAAGTCTCTTTGGATGTTCTTATAAAATATCTCTCTCAACCAATTTATTGTATTCCTATGCAAATTGAAATGAAGAAAGACTTATTAAGCTTATACTCTAATTATGGTTACATATGACGTGCAAGTGTGTTCTTACCTTACACGCGAATCAAATCAATCAACTCTCTAATTAATATTGAACATGTACTATGTCATTCAAGGCTTACTCTAAACTCCCTCTTCCCGTTCTGTTTAGGTTCCCTATCTATCTAATTGGTGACCAGTCAATTAAACGCATTAATCACAAGACCAAAATAAACAACTTAAACACTATCAATCATAAGCAAGAAAAAGTATTAAAACTTCAAACTACATGTTGTGTTCAATTGCAATTCTAGATAAAGAAATTTAGTTCCTCATAACTACCAAAAACATTATCCAAGAAAGTTTAACTATCAATACAAAACAAGGAAGTATCAAAGAACTAAAGAAGAAAAGTAAACTAAGATTTGTTAAGTCTTCGATCTTCAGTCTTTAAGAATTTTCCTTCTTTTTTTACTTGCTTGGTGGCTCTTTCTCTTAAGAGAAAATCTATCTTAATTATTGCTTTCAAGTGCTCTGAAAAGGCTTTAAATAGGCTTAAAATCTACTCGAATTAAACTCTCAAATTTGTCTATGCTCAGGATATCATGTTGATGTTGCAACGCCACTCTCTCAACATCTTGGCACCGAGCTCTTTTTCTTAGCCCATGCAACCTTCTTCTTCACGACACAATGGCACTTATGCATCCATGGCCACGACACCCAAGGTTTTGTCGTGTTTTCTTTTCTTTGTTTCACTAATTCAACTTTTGACACAAGTTTCTTCTTCTTCGAAGATGAACTGGGAAAAGTGTAATATGAAAGTTATTATCACGACCCGGAACACCCATCGGGCCCATGACAACCCCGCGACGTCCCGATAAGCACTCATTACCCGAAATGCCTATCGAAACCCCGCAAGGCTTAGCATCAGCTTCCGCATCTCCCCGGTGAGCGACAGTTATTAAATCTCGCATTTCAAGAAATCATAAGTCTTTTCCAAATCAAAACAATAAAATATTAGTTTCTAGCTCACAGAGGGATTTTCATCATTTTTCTTCGAAAACACCAAAACCTGCCAAAAACATGGTGTTAAAGCTAAATATGTTCATACATACTTTAAATCAAATAACTAAAGTATAAAATTACTTTTACAATGACACGTGGGCCCCCAACTAACCAATAAGATGCGAGTTTGTGAACCTACAATTTTGTCGATGCAAGGCTAACTGAAGTCCTTAATGCAATCGGCTATCCCGAGCCTGAAATGTGGGGAATTGAGGGTGGTGAAATTATAAAATCCTAGTGAGTAAACAGATACCATCTAAACTTTCTAAAGGCGAGTAAATGGAGACGAATTAAAATATTCTTTTCCAATATATGTTTCATAACATGAATATTCAATTTACTCAATTAATCAACATGGCTTATATATCTCACAAAACTTGGCTCCTGCCAAAATCATTCTCGCGGATACCTTCATCAAGGTATCCCACTAAGATTGCCAAGGCTGTTAAAAATTCATATTTCGCATAAAACACATTTTTCGTTGAACATCACAACCGTTCCTTGGCGTTGGCTGAGTCTCACTCTCACGTGGTGGTTAATGTGAAGTGCACTCAATAAGCCCACCTCAGGAGATACCCTACGCGCCTCTACGACCGAGGTGAGAATATAAAAGAGTTTACCGTGCCTTTCTAATAGACTAATCCACGGAACCCCCCACCACTACAGTAGCTAATCTTTAATCCACCAATTGATCAAATCTCAATGGCATAGCATGGCAATTACATTACTAACAAATTTATTAAGGCAAAACAGACAGTTCATATTTTTCAACACAAGTATAAATTCAGCAAATCATGCCAATTTATCACAAGCCATTTAATTCAAATCATAATTTTACAACACAAGTAGGCAGTCTCCAATTACTCCATTTCCTAAACCAGTATTTGATTTTTCAGAAAATTTATAAAATCATTTTATAAAATCACAATTTCTCCTAAAACATACAATTTACCATTTAAACCCATTTTCCATAAAATCACACAATTGTATAAAACTACTCTAGATAATTAAGACGATAATAAGTTTACTCACAGTTCTAGGAGTCGATGTACTCCTAATCCTAGTCTCCAAGCACAATCTCTGTACTTTTACTAGTGTAATTTACTCACCTATCCACAATGTACAATACATAATTGACCACATCAATGCTTGACCATTATAAAATCAATCCAGGCCCGGTGTATATGCATGATATGATATGCAACTTATCCGACTACCGCTTAAATGCGGTGCTGACCTAATTCGGCCTATTACCCGATTAAATTGATATACGCGTCCGTTTAAACTCCAAATTAATTTTTTTCAGTTTCTATACCTCAATTGCACCCAAATTGACTTAATGTCCCTCAGTATGGTGCAATTTATCAGTCTCGATAGGAAATTACGAAAATACCCCTAGTGGGTAAAAATTCATATTTTTACTCCGAAAATTCCCATTATTTTTCTAGGCTCATAATTCATCATTATTCATCATAATTCCTCAAATAAAAATCAAGATCAGCAGCTAATATTCCCCTAGAAAATTTGGCATAATGGCTTTCAATGGGAGAAAATTATTCCTCTAGCTTATTTTTGCTATATTTCAATATAACCTAACTAAAATCACTTAATTCAATTAAAATCAACCAAAACTCAACCTCAAAACTCATCCATGGAGGTTTGGCCAGCATGGGTGTCCATACCCACTTTCTAATTTTGCATGGAAATGAGAAAAAAATGCATGGGTAGTAAAAATCACAAGGAAAATCAATGAAATTTACCTTTTTAATGCTTGATTTCTTGATTTCTCTTGATTTTCCCCAAAATTTTCAGCTAGGGTTCTTATTTCTTTTCCCCCTTTTTCTCTCCTGGTTTGGACAGCTTGAAAAAGATGAGAATTCTGAAAATTTTGACCCTTTTAAAGGCTAAAATAATATAATATTATTTTATTCATTTTTTTTATTTTATTAATTTCTTAAATTCTAGCCGTCCATTTGTTTTCAAATTTTCACCATACACTTGTCCCACATATCCATAGCTTAGATAAAATTCTCAGACTTATCCAAAGTCTTGGTGGAGTAATTTTTGAAATTTACACTTTTGCCCCTGTAAAAGTCAAAAATTACATTTTTACCCCAAAAACGGAAAAATTGCCCATAGACATATTTTTCATCCCTTATACTCATACCATTCTCCAATTTGTCAAATGTGATCTAAATTCTCTCAAAATCTCAAATTTTATCTGCGGGTGAAAAAATTACGATTTTGCCCCTACACTCCAAAAATCACCGAAATTAAATTTTTTCACTGCCAAACCCTCAAATTATACTCCAATACTCAAATCATACTCCAATAAGTTAAATGGGGCAAAAAACGTTTTTTCTAAAAATTCTCATTTTGTCCCCCAAGTGGTAAATGACCATTTTGCCCCTAGATAGTGAAAATTTTGGTTTAACTCCAAATTGATCATCGAACTCCAAATCACCATTTTAAATCATTCCTGGACTGTGAAACTCTTAATTTCACCTTAAAATTCCTATTTGAACTAGTTCGAGGCTTAATCGACTTAATGGTACCATTAGGGGCAATATCGTCTTTTAACAATTCTTCGAACTTCCTAAATATGCAAACATTCTATTGAGCATATAAATGACGTTGTAATTATTTTATAGAACAGGGTTTGACAACACTACCCCCCTTAAAATAAAATTTTGTCCTTAAAATTTCACTTATCAACTCCAAGAAAATGCGGGGTATTATCTTTTATTCGATACTCAACTTCTCCTGTTATCTCCTTTATAGGGAATCTTGTGTTGCTCCTCGTATTTATTTCCAACTCAACTTGAATACTTCACTTATATCTATTATTACCCTTTAGAATTTGATCAACAATAATCCTCTCGATTATGAGTCTTTATGTCATTTAGGATTATACTAAGTGGTTTTCCAAGATAAAGAGTCTACGTAGCCCCCTGTCTATAATCGGTGCTGCAATCATTGACTATAAACAAGACTGTACGTCAACTCCACTATTCCACTGTTTACCACAAGAGTTGCTTCATTTAATCACTTTTCATTCAACTGAGTTAATACAAGAATTATAAATCCTCATAGTAATCCCTTATAGTACTCATTTTCTATGCCACCGTCGTAATCCTTTATTCACAAATTCGTTACTTAACATTGATGTCCCTTCTCATTAATCTCTCATCCTCTTTATTTCTTAAGATTTGACTTTGATCAATACATTATTGATCTTAATACTCCACAAGGTAATTTATTTCAATGTAGCCGTTGGAATCTACTTAATTAAAACAAATCTTTTACTTTTGGAGTTACTACCTTAGTCATTCTCAACGGCTTGATTCCTTTTTGAGTCTATACCACAATTAGCAAAGTAAAATTTCTATCACAAATGCATGATCGGGATACTGACCCCAATATATCTATATTATCCATGTGGTATGCCACAGTTATCCCTTAGGGCATATTTCACTACCAATATTCACATATCTTTACCATGATAATTTCTCAAATAAATTAAAACTTGTGGGGGAAAACATACTTTACAATTTATATCTCCATCTAGAAGTATCTCCAAAAATCCTCATGTCCTATGTCCCACCTTAGGACAATCTTCCCATATGATTCAATAGATCACAACTTTATCACACGCCTAATGATTCATTATTTATAGTATCCCACTATTCTCATAGTCGTAATCGATTATATTTCTCATCTTAAAATTTTACGGTATCACCTTCTAATCCCCTCCATACTGAAATTTATAATCCTTGACTTAATCCCGTTAACTGGTGATCAATTCATAATACTGCAAGGTTTAATCGTTATTAAATCTAATATTTGTTGGAACCATTAATGGCTTTCTATTTCAACCTTCAGTATTTATTTAAAATAATCGATCTTGCCACTACGATAATTATTCATCCTCAATACTTATATTACTAATCTACCTTTGCCATACTAAAATATTTTTATACTCCTTCTGTCATTTAAACAACTACTCCATCATCCGTTTATATTATACAAGATAAAAGTCAACTCTTAAGCCTTTTATATAAGGAATTATTATCCTTTTTATATTGTATCTGTCTAGGATTACAGTATTACAAGTTTCAACAAGGCACTAAACATCTTTAGGATCACTATCATCTTGATCCTTTTTCTAGTCCGTTTCAAGTTTTCCCTTTTTCTTCTCTTGCCATTTACTTACATTGCTCCCACAACTTGGGGGAGAATGTCTAACGACAATCACTTAATCTCTTATACACCCTGAAAATAATCAGGTCTCTATATGCAGACTCATGCATTATATTCGACTTAATTTAACTTAATTCAGGGCCACACAGTGTCAGTGTGGATTTCTTAAAACAACTTTAAAACCAAAAACTTTAAAATCCAAAGCTTTAAAATCAAAATCTTTGATCTTTAAACCATGCTCTGATACCACTCGAATTCGACTCAACCCCGCAGGACATAATAGCATCCAATGGTACCTATCAGAGCATTCGGTAAGAGGTGCACTTCACTCCGGAACGCACCGGGAGCAGTCCCTTCCCTCCTCTTCCAAGCTCCTGAGCGGAGAGTCATACTTCACCATAGATCATATGCGAGAGTTCCTAGGAATAGGGTTATCTTTTCCATTGCTCTGATACCAATCGAATTCGACTCAACCTCGCAGGGCATAATCGCATCTAATGGTACCTATCAAAGCACTCGGCAAGAGGTGCACTTCACTTCGGGACGCACTGAAAGCAGTCCCTTCCCTCCTCTTCCAAGCTCCTGGGTGGAGAGTCATACTTCGCCATAGATCATATGCGAGAGTTCCCAGATATAGGGTTATCTTTCCCTTTGCTCTGATGCCAACCGAATTGTCACGACCCAGAACACCCATCGAGCCCATGACAACTGCCGCGACGTCCCGATAAGCACTCATTACCCGAAATGTCGATCGAAACCCCGCAAGACTTAGCATCAGCTTTCGCATCTTCTCAGTGAGCGACAGTTATTAAATCTCGCATTTCAAGAAATCATAAGTCTATTCCAAATCAAAATAATAAAATATTATTTTTTGGCTCACAGGGGCATTTTCGTCATTTTTTTTCGAAAACACCAAAACCCGCCAAAAACATGGTGTTAAAGCTAAATATGTTCATACATACTTTAAATCAAATAACTAAAGTATAAAATTACTTTTACAATGACATGTGGGCCCCCAACTAACCAATAAGATGCGAGTTTGTGAACCTACAATTTTGTCGCTACAAGGCTAACTGAAGTCCTTGATGCAATCGGGTATCTACCGGCTATCTCGAGCCTGAAATATGGAGAATTGAGGGTGGTGAGATTATAAAATCCCAGTGAGTAAACAGACACCATCTAAACTATCTAAAGGCGAGTAAATGGAGACGAATTAAAATATTCTTTTCCAATATATGTTTCATAACATGAATATTCAATTTACTCAATTAATCAACATGGCTTATATATCTCACAAAACTTAGCTCCTGCCAAATCATTCTCACGGATACCTTCGTCAAGGTATCCCACTAAGACTCCAAGGCTGTTAAAAATTCATATTTCGCATAAAACACATTTTTCGTTGAACATCACAGCCGTTCCTTGGCATTGGCTGAGTCTCACTCTCACGTGGTGGTTAACGTGAGGTGCACTCAAAAAGCCCACCTCAAGAGATACCCTACGCGCCTCAACGACCGAGGTGAGAATATAAAGAAATTTACCGTGCCCTTCTAATAGGCTGGTCCACGAAACCCCCCACCATTATAGTAGCTAATCTTTAATCCACCAATTGATCAAATCTCAATGGTATAACATGGCAATTACATTACTAACCAATTTATCAAGGCAAAACAAACAGTTCATATTTTTCAACACAAGTATAAATTAAGCCAATCATGCCAATTTATCACAAGCCATTTAATTCAAATCATAATTTTACAACACAAGTAGGCAATTTCCAATTACTCTATTTTCAAAACCAATATTTAATTTTTCAGAAAATTTATAAAATCATTTTATAAAATCACAATTTCTCCTAAAACATAACAATTTACCATTTAAACCCATTTTTCATAAAATCACACAATTGTATAAAACTACTCTAGATAATTAAGACGATAATAAGTTTACTCACAGTTCTAGGAGTCGATGTACTCCTAATCCCAGTCTCCAAGCACAATCTCTGTACTTTTACTAGTGTAATTTACTCACCACCTATCCACAATGTACAATACATAATTGACCACATCAATGCTTGACCATTATAAAATCAATTCAGGCTCGGTGTATATGCATGATATGATATGCAACTTATCCGACTACCGCTTAAATGCGGTGCTGATCTAATTCAGCCTATTACCCGATTAAATTGATATACGCGTCCGTTTAAACTCCAAATTAATTTTTTTCAGTTTTTATACCTCAATTGCACCCAAATTGACTTAATGTTCCTCAGTGTGGTGCAATTTATCAGTCTCAATAGTAAATTACGAAAATACCCCTAGTGGGTAAAAATTCGTATTTTTGCTCCGAAAATTTTCATTATTTTTCTAGGCTCCTAATTCATCATTATTCATCATAATTTCTCAAATAAACATCAAGATCAGCAGCCAATATTCCCCTAGAAAATTCGGCATAATGGGTTTCGATGGGAGAAAATTATTCCTCTAGCTTATTTTTGCTATATTTCAATATAACCTAACTAAAATCACTTAATTCAATTAAAATCAACCAAAAATCATCCATGGAGGTTTGGCCAGCATGGGTGTCCATACCCACTTTCTAATGTTGCATGGAAATGAGAAAAAAATGCATGGGTAGTGAAAATCACAAGGAAAATCAATGAAATTTACCTTTTTAATGCTTGATTTCTCTTGATTTTCCCCAAAAGTTTCAGCTAGGGTTCTTATTTCTTTTCTCCCTTTTTCTCTCCGGTTTGGAAAGCTTGAAGAAGATGAGAATTCTGGAAATTTTGACCTTTTTAAAGGCTAAAATAATATAATATTATTTTATTCATTTTTTTTTGTTTTTTTAATTTCTTAAATTCTAGCCATCCATTTGTTTCCAAAATTTCACCATACACTTGTCCCACATATCCATAGCTTAGATAAAATTCTCAGACTTATCCAAAGTCTTGGTGGAGTAATTTTTGAAATTTACACTTTTACCCCCGTAAAAGTAAAAAATTACATTTTTGCCCCAAAAATTGAAAAATTGTCCATAGACATATTTTTCATCCCTTATGGTCATACCA
Organism: Theobroma cacao; assembly: GCF_053813885.1. Classification (NCBI taxonomy): domain Eukaryota; kingdom Viridiplantae; phylum Streptophyta; class Magnoliopsida; order Malvales; family Malvaceae; genus Theobroma; species Theobroma cacao. The sequence goes on from NC_142640.1 coordinate 38,886,929, forward strand.
TTCTCCAATTTGTCGAATGTGATCTAAATTCTCTCAAAATCTCAAATTTTGTCCGCGGATGGAAAAATTACGATTTTGCCCCTACACTCCAAAAATCACCGAAATTAAACTTTTTCATTGCCAAACCCTCAAATTATACTCCAATAAGTTAAATGGGGCCAAAAAAATCATTTCTAAAAATTCTCATTTTGTCCCTAAATGGTAAATGACCATTTTGCCCCTAGATAGTGAAAATTTCTATTTGACTCTAAATTGATCCTCGAACTCCAAATCACCATTTTAAATCATTCATGGACTGTGAAACTCTTAATTTCACCTTAAAATTCCTATTTGAACTAGTTCGAGGCTTAATCGACTTAATGGTACCATTAGGGGCAATATCGTCTTTTAACAATTCCTCGAACTTCCTAAATATGCAAACATTCTATTGAGCATGTAAATGACGTTGTAATTATTTTATAGAATAAGGTTTGACAGTTATTGTCTTGTCTCTTAGCTTTCCATTGGCTTAAGAATCATGTCAATTAGACTTCTAGAATGAAAAGTTATGCTCAAAATACTAGAACATGTGCAGGACAAGCATGGACCTTTTATGCACTTTTTTTTAACAATTTAAGCCTTTGTCATTGCATACCAACAAAAATAACAAACTAATCAATAATAACTAAATTAAAAGCAAATTATCATCAAACTAAAATAAAATAACTTAAATTAAGTCAACCCAACATGATTTAATAAATTAAAAGAAATAAATAAAAATACCTAATTCCTAAACTAAATATTAAGCACTAAGCCAATTAAATACTTAAAATGTGAGAAAATAACTTTAAAACATAGAATTATTACTATGGTGTTACAGTACGATGTGTTATAGTACAAAATAAAACTTTCGCTAATTTAATGCATAAGAATTATTTTTAAGTAAGAATTCTTATGCAAGGGGTTAAATATACATACTTGATTTTTGTTAATACTTATTTTTTAAAGAATTATTTTATAACATCATATTGTACAAAGAATAATGAGAACAATCATTACAAGTGAAGTATTACTTTATGTGAAAAATTAAAATAAGTAGAGCACTACTCCATGTAAAACAACTACTTCATAAAAAATAACTATTTCACATGGAGGGTAGTGAAAGCAACTTGGAATAAGTGGCAGTTCACAGGTTACTTTTATTTTGGGATGTTCCAGAGAGTTTAGCTTGGTGTCTTAGATATGGAGGTAGTTAAGAGGTCTTCCTCTTAACCTTTTCCTGAAATACAAGTGTCTCCCTCTTATCTTGTTCTCATGTACTTGTTCACAAACATCTTCTTCTCTTAACCTATTCTAGTATAGCGTTTCTTGTAAACCTCTTCTACTTATCCTCTACTCAAGAATAAATCCACTTATATTATTAATGGTCATAAAATCTATTACTTTAGTAGTCATATAATAGATTTCTAACTGTTACTCAACATTAAAAACTCAGTAACGGTCACCCAATATTAAAGCTGTTGTTCATTACGTGCATTAAAGTTTATTCTTGAGTAATTGTCATTTCTGACATTATATATAAAACCTTCACAATTTATTAGGGGAACTTTTTTAAAGCTACCTTATTCTCAATCAAGCTTCTCTCTCTAATTCTCTATTACCCTTTAATTCCCTACTTATTTTCTTCTTATTCTCTTCCTTCTGCCACAACACTAAGTATTTTAGGAATTGTTTCGATCTTCCTCTTTGTCACCTCTAGTATATCCTTTATTTTTGTGTAACGCTTCCTCTTCTTTTCACAAAAAGCCTTTTACATTTATAATAAGTAAATTAAATGGAATTTTGTTTCACGGAGAAGGTTTGTTGTGAAGATAGGTTATTGACTTGTAGGTTTCTCTAGAAAATGGGGCTGTTGACATGCATGTGTTCCCCATCTGCTTTTATTAACGTCATCACTTTTATTTTTCTCATTAAAACTGAAAACAAGTACTAGTACCTTAATTGGTCTTCTGCCACCTAGTCATGGGTGACAAGCTAAAAAAAGATGACTTCATATAGAGCAACATGTTTTTTATTTATAAATAGAAAGAGTTGAATTCTATTTTTTATTTTAAATAAAAAGCCATACATCAATCACTAATTACTAAACAAAATGTTCCGATGCATATATTACAATTAATATAAGAAAATGGTTAAGTAAATGTCAAACCCTGTTCTATAAAATAATTATGACGTCATTTACATGCTCAATAGAATGGTTACATATTTAGGAAGTTTGAGAAATCGTTAAAAGACGATATTGCCCCTAATGGTACCATTAAGTCGATTAAGCCTCGAACTAGTTCAAATAGGAGTTTTAAGGTGAAATTAAGAGTTTCACAGTTCATGGATGACTCAAAATGGTAATTAGGAGTTCGAGGATCAATTTGGAGTCAAATCAAAATTTTCACTATTCAAGGGTAAATTAGTCATTTGCCACTTGGGGACAAAATGGAAATTTTTAGAAAAGATTTTTTTGGTCCATTTGACTTATTGGAGTATGATTTGAGTATTGGAGTATGATTTGAAGTTTATAAGTGAAAAATTTTAATTTCGATATAATTTTGAGTATAAGGGTGAAATGGTAATTTTACCACCTTGGGGGCAAATCGGTAAATTTTCACCTCGACACTTGTCAAGACCAAGGGATTTTATTCATCATGGAAATGGATAAACATGAGAAATGTGTGGTGGAGAATTAAAGAATTAAAAGTTAAATATTTAAAATTTGAACCAATAAGGAAATGCCATGTGTCATGTTTTTATTATTTTATTATCTCTTTATAAAAAGGCAAAAAAATCAGCCTATTTCTCCCATAGTAATCAGCCAAACCAGAAGAGAAGAGAAACCAAGGAAAAACAAACCCTAGGTGGGACAAATCAAAGAGAAAGTGTTGGAATTCAAGGATTTGATCAAGCAAAGGTAAAATTTCTTTGATTTTGCTAGTGATTAACCTTACTCATGCATTTTTCCTTAATTTTCATGGTTAAATTACATGTTTTCATGATGAATTCATGGCTGGTCAAAATGGGTATGGAGAGAGAATGATCTTGGATTGGTTTGATTTTTAGGTATGTTAGTGTTTTTAGGTGATTAATGATGTGTAGCATGAAAACAAGTGAAGAAAACCACCAAAGGTTTGGTGCCCATCAATAGCCGAATTCTCTAAGTGAATAAAGAGGAAGAATGAGATGTTATTCTAGGTGATTTGATTAAGAAATAATAGTTTTTGGTGTAGGAATTAATGAATTATGGAGAGAAAATTAAGTAGGAAAAATCACGGAGTTAGTGTACCATTGTTGGCCGAAAGTTCCAAGAAGAAAAGTGAAGATAAATTTTGCCTAATTGTGTGTTAATTAGTTGTGCTTGGTGAATTGAGGGATTGGAAAAGAAATGGAGCAAGTTGGAGTGAAATTAGACGCATTGGCCAATTTATTGGATGAAAAATCGACTTAGGTCAATACCGGGTCTAGTTAGCTACCTGTGCATTTTTCATTTCATATCATGCATATATATCGAGCTTGAAATAGCTTATGACTGTTAGACACAATTTAATTGAAATATGTGCCATGGATTATGGCTAAGTGGTGAGCCATTAGATACGGGTAAAGGATTGTACTCGTGGACTGAAAATAGGAGTATATCGACTCCTAGAACTGTGAGTAAACTTACTATCGTCTTAATTATCTAAAGTAGATTTATTTAATTGTGTGATTTTATGGAAAAATGGTTTAATTGAAAAATTATTGTGTTTTATGGGAAGATGGGATTTTATAAAATAATTTTATAAAAATTTTGAAAATTTAATAATGATTTCAAAAATAGAGTAATTGGAGACCTATACTATGATTGTGTTGTTTATCCATGATTTTACATTAAATGGCTTATGATAAATGTGGGTATGACTGGTTATTTTTATGATTTAAAGAATATGTGAACTGCTTTAATTTACCTTGAATGTGTTAAGTGAGCCATGTCATATTATTGTGATTTTATTGGTTGGTGGGTTATAAAGTGGGCACTATAGTGACGGGGGTTCCGTGGGCTAGCCTAATTAGAAGGGCACGGTTCCCAATTATTGAGCTTACCTCAATTGGAGAGGCGCGTAGGATAACTCCCGAGGTAGGATTTGAGTGCACCTCACGTTCGGGCCACCACGTGAGAGTGAGACTCAGCCAACGCCAAGGAACGGCTGTGTTGTCAAAGGTAAAATGTGTTTGTGTGTGTGACAATAAACAGCCTCGGCAGTCTCGGTAAGATGCCTCCGTGGGGTATCCCTGAGAATGGATTTTTGGCAAGGGCCAAGTTTTTGAAAAGTGCATAAGCCATGTTGAGTAATTGAATGAAATCCAATTATTTATATGGGTTGGGATGGATTATTTTAATTGTCTGCTATTACTCGGCTTTAGATTATTTTGATGATGTCTGTCTACTCACTGGGATTATGTAATCATAATCTCACCCTTCTTCCTATCCATTTTTCAAGCTCAGGACAATTTGTTGATAGTTGATTAAGACGAGAATTAATCTCGGAGTTGCATCCTAGAAAGTAAGGGTTCATAGCCCTACATCTTCTTAGTCAGTTGAGGGCCCACGTGTCACTGTAAAAGTAATTTTATTCTTCAATTATTTGATTTAAAGTATGTATGAATATATTTAGCTTTTACACCATGTTTTTGGCGAGTTTCGGTATTTTCGAAGAAAAATGACGAAAATGCCCTTGTGAGCCAGAAAGTAATATTTTATTGTTTTGATTTGGAAATAACTTATGATTTTTTTGAAATGTGAGATTTAATAACTGTCGCTCACTGGGGAGATGCGGAAGCTGATGCTAAGCCTTGCGGGGTTTCGATCGGCATTCGGGGTAAGGAGTGCCTATCGGGACGTCGCGGCGGTTATCACGGGCTCGATGGGAGTTTCGGGTCGTGACAGTAAAAGTAAGAAAATTAGTAAAATAGAGAGGAAAAGATCATGAGAAATGAAGTTGGAGCTTAAGCGTATATTCAAAATTTTATCTTATAAAGTACAAAAAGAAATCAAACAAAGGATTACTAGCTTAGCCTAATTATTAAAATTATCAATGTGTATTTTAATTAAAAATTAAAATTACTAAAATAACCTTTACTCTTTTTAAAAAAATAATTTAAAGAGAGGCAAAGTCTCAATTCTCATCTGCCGTCATATAATATTATAGTATAAGTTTTGTAGTATTAACTAATCTAAAGACATTTGTCTATTTCTTGTCACACAGTCGTAATATATCTGAATACCCCGTTTTAAAGCGGTCCACGGTTTAATTTGAATCCCGTTCCATGAATCCATCTAATGTGAAACTTGTATATGAATTCGTGAAACCAAAAAGAGCAACACGACGCCCAGGCTTAGCTCCATTGAAGAATCGGGCTATTTGGTGTGAGGTACCGCCTGCCAGAATAATTACTTCATATGAGGGGAAAAAAAACTAGCCTTCTAGCTTGTCTATCCAGGGAGCAGCTGACCGCTACCCCTCCTACTTCTAACAACTGGTCTACAAAATTTCAGTTACTGCACAAACTTTTGAATGATGACATTTATTATACAAGGTCATTGCGGATAGCCTGTGCCTCAGGACGATGATCTAGAGTCAGTATTCTGGCTTGACGATAAACAAAGGAGATGGCGTTTCTTTTAATCTTTATGTGAAACTTATATTCAACTTAAAGAGCTTCATTACTGGCATATGTGTTTGTTTCATCAACAGAACAACTATCTATATATATATATAGACAAGACAGAAAAGCTACTTGATTATTTTGCATTCCACGAAAATTTATTTCCACTCTCCAAGCAGCACATAGATGATAGTAGATTAGAGATGCTTCGGTGCAAAAAAAGTACACCATAGCCATTCTATTGCTTCTATTGCCATCTAATCATCGAATTCATCATTTGGGAGGAGCCGCACCCCTCATTTTGGCTATAACCATCTTACCGAACTCCGCAAGCTTCTCAGTATCTGGCATAACATCCTTCACAGCAGCATCAGAGCAGAACCTGTCAGCCCAATTAAGCAAAGCAGGAGTGTTGGCTTCACTCAACAGCTTGATCCCGCTCATCTTCTCAGTGACTCTGAGCCAGGCCAAGAAGCATCCAAATGCAATGTCAAGGTACCCAATTTGGTCCCCACCAAAGAAACGTTTCCCTTTGCTGCACTTCCCAAATGCTTCTTCCAACAGCACCAATCCTTCTTCGACTTGCGCTATTGCCGCTTTCCTTGCATCCTCTCCTTGAGCCATACCAATAGTTCTTATGGATGGGAACCACTGCACAAGAAAAAGTATTTTGACCCCCCACAATAAATAAATAAAAAATTGCAGTTTTCTACCAAAAGATACATTACCAATCAACTGTGAAATATACTATCTGATTTTGCATGAACAAACTATGAATACCTTTTCGTCAAGATAGGCTGCCCAAAAACGAGCGGTTGCCCGTTCATAGGGGTCAGAAGGTAGAATGGAAGGACCAGAAGACCAAGTCTCGTCGATATATTGCACAATAACGAGAGACTCACAGATGGGCTTGTCACCATGGATGAGGACTGGAATTTTCTTGTGAACCGGGTTTGATTTGAGAAGAAGCTCGCTTTTACCTTCCCGTAATCTCTCCTCAAAATACTCATAGTTGACAGACTTGATGTTAAGGGCAATCCTTGCCCTCATCACAAAGGGGCTCGGCCATGAACCCAAAACTTTCACATCACTCTTTGCCATGGTTTATTTAATCTCTCTAACCAGAAGCAGAAATATCTGCAGTTTTGAGGGTACGCTTCAAAATAGGAGCGTTTATTATATAGAAATGCTAGGGATGATGTATTGAGAATCGATAAAGAGAGTAGCAGGTAACTTGACTTGATTAAAGCACTCAGCCAAGGTCAAGACTGTTAGTTACAAATGTGAAAGGGGAAGGTAAACACATGGCTAATTTCGCCAAAGACATAAGTTGTCATTTGACATTTTGACTTTAGGTTCGGACATTAAACTATATTTACTTGCTTTGGCTTGGTTTTGGCCTTTTGGCTAATAACTTAATTTTATGATTTAAGCTTTAAATGAAGAAGTTAAGAATAATGAAAACTGGTGTACAGGGAGAGCCTTTTCATGTTTGTCAAACAATTTGGATGCGTTTTACTCAAAAAAAAAAAAAAAAACCTGGATCCTTTTAGTCGAATTATACAACTACAATTTATTCCATGTAAAGTGTCAGAATTATACAAATTAGAGAGTTAACAGCTTCTTTATATTTTACACATCATCAAAGGCTTTGAGGAATGCAAATCTTCTGCCTTCATTTCCTGACTCCTCTTCTGCCCCAACGTCTAAAAAATGTCATGTGTCCTCTGATTAATGCTCATGGTAGGAGTTTCTTGGTAAAAAATGAAAAATTATGTTAATTCTTAAATCACTAGAAAAGAGGCTTATCTAATGGGTGACAAGGAAGACCAAAATGTCATTGTCGTGAAACTTTATGGACCCGAGTTAATGAATCTGAACGCCACATTTGTGCTGCAGAACTCGATCTTCAGCGGTGAGAATATACACCGCTGATGGAGTTGCGGTTGAGTTGAAAAAGTCAAAACTAGAGTACTTACAAGCTTTGGTTGTGGTGACTGACACAAAAAAGATTGCATTCCATTAGCTTATGCTCATAATCATGTATACTTGTTACATCGAGATATATCGAAATTTTATTTTTTAATATCGAGTATCATATCGTATCATAAATTATAATAAAAAATTTTAAAATTAATTATAAATAATATTTATACATGTAAAATAAAGAAAAAAATGAAAAATATTATAATTTTTAACAAAATTGAAGATTATAAGATGCAAATTGAAAAGATTATTTTTTTAATTTAAATTTTTAATATATTCCTTAATAACATAGATTTTTAAATTAAATATATATTAATTTATTAATTAAAAAATAAAACATTTATTATGTTAAAATTAAAAGGGAATTCGATTTTTTTAGTATTTTTTTGTTTAAAATCTAAAGATTGAAACTCCTAAAAAATAATTTTTCATGTTTCAACTCAAAAAAATAATAAAAAATAAATTTTTAATAATTTATTAGAATTAAGTTTATAAAAAAGTGTATTGACTGTATCGTACGATATGCCTCCATATCATAAGATACATATCATATATCGTACAATACGTTTTCGATACTTGATTAAATGCGATACAGTTATAGATACGTATTGTTTTCTACTAGCATCGTGACGTAGTGCATATCGAATGATAATGATAACTATGAAAATATGTTTGTTTTTACTATGGATATAAACTCATTGGTCCAATGGCTTTGCTGGCAATTACCTACATCTGGCTCATTAAAGAAATCGATGGTGGATTCAAGGGTGGAGTGTTGTGGCCAAAAATTTTGAAAATATTTATTTAATTATATATATTTTTCAATGGCTTCTTCAAAATTTTTTAATATTTTTATTTTGGCTCCCTCAAAATAATGTTTTTGTTTTATAATTAATACATATAATAAATAATAAAATGACTTTACGAATTCTACTCAATTTTATCCCAATTTAAATTTATTCTTTTATTTTAACAATTACAAATAATTCAATATTGGCGATATCTGCAAGTTAACAAAGCGCTTTTATTCTCAGGATTTCACAGAGCAGTAAAGACTTTTTTTGAGGTTACAATTAAGACATTACGAGCTTGATATAACTCATCACCACAGTTTTGTAGATATTAAGATATTTTTTGAATTGTGCCAAATATTAGTAGAAATAAGAAAGTCAAAAAATTACCACTCCTTGTTTTTACTTTTTTTTATTTTTATAGCAACTATGGAGAGAGCTTTTCAGTAATGAAAGTTGTGAAAATAAGACTCTAAAATAAAATAGATAATGACATTTTTACAGATAATTTAATTGTTTATGTTGAGAAAAATATTGCTGGTCTTGTCAATATAGAGTCAATAATTAATGAATTTGAATGTAAAAAAAATCGTCGAGGATAACTTTCCTAAAAGCATACAGTAAATATTTCTTTTCTTATTTCTTTTAATTTATATCTTATATAGAATTATTGTCTATTATGAATTTTTTTTTTATTGGATAAATTCAACATATTAGTTTTAAAACGTTTTACCCCTTATTTCTATTCGTCTTTGGCCCCCTAACAAAAATTAGCTAGCTCTGCCTTTGGTTCAATTGCTTCAGGAGCCACAATAGCATCTGTTAGCAATGTAAATAGATTGTTTTTCAAAATTTCCGTTTCTTTGGCATGAAAGAAACATGAAATTAAAACAAGAAAATCTTCAAATTGCTTAAATAAATCAAATTTGTTCAACCTCTTAAAAAAAACAAACAAGAAAAAGATGAATATACAAGAAAGTTCAATTTTGTTAGTTTTCTAGGTTTAAAAACAGAGATGAACTAGAAAGATATAGAAGGAAAAAGAAAGTTTATGAGAGGAATACGGGTAGTAAAGTGATGCATCTCATTATATGATACATGGTTACATGTTTATATACAAGAAAGAAACCATACTAATAGAAAATTAACTATGGCATGGTTTACTAACTACAAAACTAACTAATTAACTTAATCTTTAAATCCATCACATGTATAAAGGTGACTTTACACGTGTCCTTCAGCTCTAACATACCTTCAAGATGTGCAAGGATGTTGAGGATGCACATCTTGCTTAGTAGAAAAGAAAACTGTTTAGGCAGGAGAGCTTTTGTAAACAAATTTGCTAATTGACAGCTAGTCAGAATATAAGTAGGCTTTACAACTCTTGCAAGCACTTTATGTTCAACAAAATTATAGTTAACTTCAATATGCTTCATTCATTCATGAAATATAGGATTCTTACTCATACTTAATATAGATTGATTATCATGAAATATTTCAAAAGCATTAGAATGATTGATACCAAAGTCTTCCATAAGTGACAACAACCAAATCACTTCACAATAAATAGTAGACATAGCCTTGTATTTAGCCTCTATAGAGCTCTTTTCCACAACACTTCGCTTTTTAGATTTCCAACTCACTAAAGAATCACCAAGAAAAACTGCATATCTTGTAATGGATCTTCATGTAAATGGACAACCAGCCCAATCACTATCACAATATGCCTTGAGTTGTAACGTTGATGATGAAGAAAATAGGATACCCTTGTTGACTTCATATGTTTTTTATGATAACAAAACATTCCTTATTCATCAATGTCTAACCACTTCATTTAAGTGTGTAGGACTAAATTTAAATTCCTTGATATAAATGCTATTTGAATCAAGTTAAGAAGCTTGCCATGTTATTATAATGGTTAATTAGTTAAAGGAACAAAGAACTAAGGACTAAGTGAAAGCAGAAAAATGTTAACTAATTAACATGAGACCTTAATCAATTAAGGCTATTCAGGGCACTACATGAGTGCAAAACAAAAGCCTTTTAATTGGTTAAAGGAAAAGAGTTAACTAGTTAAAGGTCAAAGTTAAAGTGTCAAGAAGCTCCAAAATTCAAATTCAAAATATTGATGACTGTCCAAGGTGCAAAACCAAAAGATTCAAAGTTGAAAAATTCTTAATAGGTGGGAGCCTATTTCAATCAGTTAAGGTTGAAAAGAAAGAAGCCTTAATCAGTTAAAGGGAAATTAAATCAGTTAAAAGAAGACTAGTGAAGAATGCTGCTTGAAAATAGAAAGTTTTTAATCAGTTAAAGTTGTAGTTAACTGGCTAATATAGGGAAGTAGTTTACTAGACAGGGAAGGCTTAATCAATTAAAGCCAATCTTTAGTTCGATTAACAAAACACTGCCAACACATTTGAATTTAAGCACTAAAAGATAAAATAACAGCTAAAAAACTATTTGTAATGGCTAGATTCTGCCTTCAATTGTTAGAATTGATTTTCCAAGTATTTAAGACATCTCTAACGGTAAAAAATGAGATGGTGAAGTTCCAAAAAGTTTGAGAAAGCCAAAAAGAGCAAAAATCTTATCTTGTACACTTGTTTTTCACTCCTATCCTTTGTAAAGTGTTTGAACTTGAATTTGTACATCTTAAATTAACTAGGTGATCAATTATACTCCATATTTTCTTTATTTCTTGATTGATTAAAGTGTGTGTAGCACTCTAAGGGTTGTTGTAAGGGTTTAGAGTTTAGGTTAGAAGCTCACCTTGTAAAAGCTTGGTGGAAACTATTAATTCCATTAGTTTAATAACGTTGTGTTAAAAGTCCTTGATTGGAATATCAAGGTAGTGGATGTAGGTCAAGGGGATCAAACCATTATAAAAATTTATGTTTGGTCCACTTCTCTCTACCTTTTATTTACTCAGTGCCTTTTAGCTTCAACAAGTATTAAACCTTCCACTTCAAATTTTACAAAAAATTTTAAAGCTTAAGAGTTTCTTTCAAAATATCTTTTACATGCTATTGAGCCCCCTTTAGCACTTTATTAGAACCAACAAATTGCATCAGAGGCTAACCTTTGATATTAAAGGCTTAACATATTTAGGGGAGATGCAACGGCTATGCAAAAGTCTTGTGTTGTTAAGGGTCAATTCACAAATAGGCCTCATTTATTTAATGGAATAAACTACCCATATTAAAGCACTAGAATATCCATTTATATTAGAGTTGTAGATTATGAGATGTAGGATGTGATCACTCAAGTTCCTTATATTCCCACTAATGTGAACCTTATCTTCGGTGAAAAAATGCCTAAGGCTAAAGAAGAGTGGATTGAGGCAGAAATGAGAAAAGTTCAAATAAATTTCAAGGCCATTAACATTATTCATTATGCCTTAACTCCTATAAAGTTTAACGAAATTTCTAGCTGTACCACAATCAAAGAAATTTGGGAAAAACTTAATATCATTCATGAAGGGACTTATCAAGTAAAGGAGTCCAAAATTGCCCTTATCACCCATAATTATGAAATGTTCAAAATGTAACCAAGTGAAGACATTATTGCCATGTTTGATATGTTCGCCAACATTACAAACAAGCTAAATCAACTTGGCAAACACACCCTAGAACATGAATTAGTAAAAAGACTACTTAGAAGCTTTCTAAAAAGCTGAAAACCTAAAGCCATTGCTATCCAAGAAGTTAAAGACTTTAATACAATCACTCTTGATGAAATTTATGGGTCCCTTCTCACACATGAGCTAAAAATGAAAGAAGAAGAAAAGAAAGAAGCTAAGAAAAAGAAAAAAAAAAGTCTTACTTTAAAGGTAAGTACACTTAAAGAAGAATTAGAAAATCTTTCAAGTGATGAGGACGAAGAGTTGGTCATAATAGCTAGCAGATTCAAGAAGATCATGGGCCAAAGAGATAGAAGATTTGGAAGAAAAATCAGATAAAGGATCAAGGTTCTTCATGGAAGAACAAATAAAAAAATGAGTCTTACAAAAAGGATGAGGTGGTGTGCTTTGAATGCTAGAAACCAAGCCACTTCATATCCGAATGTGCATTGCTCAAGAAGGAATCCTCAGAGAAGAAAAAGAAGCCAATAAAGGTAATCGTGGCTACAACTTGGTTGGATAGTGATTCGTCTAGTTTAGAATATGAGAAAAACAAAGCTAGAAGAAAGAACCAACTTTTACTTGATGGTCAAAGATGAATAACTCGAGGTAAATTCCAATTTATTTGAAATTTCTTATGATGAATTTCAAGATGAGTACGATCGCTTATATGCTGAATTTAAAAAGCTTTCCCTAAAGTATAAAGTGTTGAGAAAGAAAGCCATGTCATTAGATGATGAATTAAATAAATTCCAGCATGATTTCCACTCTGTTTTTTATCAAAGAAATATTGTTCAAATTGAATTTGAGCACTCCAAAACAGATTTTGAATCTTTTGAAATTGGACCTTGAGGGTAAAAATAAAGCCTTGCAAAAGGCATTGGATGAAAATGCTATTCTCAAAGCTTCAAAAGAAGAAAGTTTAAAACATAATTTATAAAAAAGAAGAGAAACCAAGGTGAAATGCATTTTTTAATAATGCATCTTCAATTTATTGCTATGTATATGGTAAAAGAGGACATGTCTTTTATGATTGCTATCATTAGGGAAAAAATCTCCCAAAAACCAAATTGGTTTGGGTGCCTAAAGGTTCTTATGTGCCTACTAACTTTCAAAGACTTTTGCAAGTATAGGAACCTTTAAAGAAAAATTAAAAATTTATTTTGTAGGTTGAGCAAGGGTAAAAAAAACAATGTTTGAAAGCTTAACCAAAGGAAAGGCAGCCTTGGTACATGGACAGTGGCTGTTCAAGGCATATGGTCGAGAATGAAAGATTATTTGACAAGCTTGATAGGAAGAAAGGTGAAGGTGTCTCTTTTGGTGATGACTCCAAAGGTATCATCCATGGAATTGGAACCATTGGTAGCACTTTTCAAACTCAAATCAAGCATGTTTTACTTGTTAAGGGATTAAACATAATCTATTAAGCGTTAGTCAACTTTGTGACAAAGGATCAAGGGTGTTTTGATTCACATGGATGCCAAGTTATTGACATCAACACTAATAAAGTAATATTCATTGGAAAAAGAATTGAGGACATGCATGTAATTTTTCTTGATGAAATTAAGAATGAATGATGTCTCATGGTTAATGATGTATGTGATAGTTGGTTATGGCATAGAAGACTTGGACATGCTAGCATGCATACAATTCCAAAACTTTAAGGAAAAGACTTGGTTGTTGTACTTCCAAAGATTTCTTTTGCAAAAAGATAAAGTTTGTGATGCATATCAATTTGGAAAACAAGTTGAAACTTCTTTCAAATAAAAGAAAGTGATTTTAACTTCTAGACCACTTGAACTATTGCATATTGACTTGTTTGGACCTATAAATGTTGTCAGTAAAGTAAGCAAGTCATATGGCTTTGTTATTGTTGATGATTATTCTAGGTATACTTGGGTATATTTTCTTGCTCACAGTGATGATACATTGCCTACTTTTGCTAATCTATGTAAAAAGATACAAAATGAAAAAGGGCATACCATTATTAGTGTTAGCTTGTTTGTCGGCAAAGCTGGTTCGGAATTGTCTTTCATTCTAAGGCATAACTTGTATCCATGCATTTCATATTCGCTTGGAGTTCGCTCCCAAAATATAGCCAACCCGACTCCCTCACATCAACCCACAAGCCTCTTATCCATTCTTGTTCGATCATGGTGGAGGAGCAAGGCAAAATAGAAAAACTCACATTGGGTTTAGGGATAATCAGGCTTGAGCTGATGACTTCCACCACGTCAAAGTGACACTCTACTGCTGCGTCTGTGGTGGTGAATTTGAAAGAGATGAATTTGAAATATTTTGCAATGAAAATGGTTTTGATCATAATTTTTCAACTCCTAGAATGTGGAGTTGTAGCGAGAAAAAATAGGACTTTGAAATACATGGTAAGAACAATGCTGTGTGAAAACAATTTGCCAAAATATTTCTAAGTTGAAGCTGTGAACACAACAACTTATATTTTAAATAGAGTTTTTATTAGACCTTTGATTTCAAAAACGCTTTAAGAGCTTTATAAAGGTAGAAAATCAAACATTTCACATTTAAGGACTTTTGGATGGAAATATTTTGTTTTAGGTAATGGAAAACACATCATGGGAAAGTTTGATGCTAAGAGTGATGAAGCTATTTTCTTAGGTTATGCCTTAAATTCTAAGGCTTATAAAGTGTTTAATAAAAGAAGTCCTGTTATAGAAGAATTTATTCATGTTGTTTTTTATGAGACTAATGAGGCAAAAAGAAAGGTAGTGTTTAATGATGATGATGTGGATGACATTGAGATGTGAATGGAAATGATAAGCTTGGAAAACAAATAAGATTATGGAGACAGCTCAAAGGAGAAAAATGAAGAAGAACCACCACTCAAAGACTTGCAAAGAGAAGAAAGTCAGCACAACAATCTTCCTAGAAGTTGGAAATTTGTAAGAAATCATTCTCAAGAGCAAATAATTGGTGATCACTTGGAAGGTGTCAAAACTGGAAGAGGACTAAAGGAAAGTTGTGAATATTTAACATTTATATCACAAGTAGGACCCAAGAACTTTGAGGAAGTTGAAAAGGAAGAAAGTTGGATGATTACCATGCAAAAAAAACTTGGCCAATATGAAAGAAACAAGTTTTGGACCTTGGTTCCAAGGCCAACCAACCATCAAATTGTTGGTAACAAATGGGTATTTAGAAACAAATTGGATGAGTTGGGAAAAGTGATAAGAAACAAAGCAAGGTTAGTTGCTTAAGGCTGTAATCAAGAAGAAGGTATTGATTATGATGAAACCTTTGATTTTATTACTAGATTAGAAGCAATTAAACTCTTGGTTACATATGCATGTTATATGAATTTTAAATTGTTTCAAATGGATGTTAATGTTGGCTCCATTAGTTTTTGATGATAATAAAACATTCCCATTCATTTGTGTTTAATAATTCTACTTGAGTGTGCAGGACAAGAATTCTATGCCAATGATAAATAAATAATTCCATGGGACATTTCAAAAAGTATATGAATAAAAAGCCACAACTAATCAACAAAACAAAAGCTCTTTAGTTGAATAATAAAGGGTTAGTCAGCTAAAATTCGAATCAAAAATTGGAGGGCTCAAGAGTATTGAGAAACAGAAAAGACTTAGTCGACCAAGAAATAGGTTAGTCCACTAAAAGTTTATTGCTAGAAATCTGGACTTCAAGACAAAACCAACTTAATCGACTAATAAGAAAGTTAGTCAACTAAGTGCTCACTGCCAGAAGCACAGAACAGAAGACAGAAACAATTTAGTCAACTAAGATATCAGTTAGTCAACTAAGAGCATTCTGCCAAAAAAATTGAATTGTGCACTAAAAGATAGATTGACGGCCAGAACTCAACAAAATTGTTTCCAATGGTCAAAAACTGCCTAACACCTATCAGAGTTGAATTTCCAAGTATTTAAGAGGCTTCCAACAGTTAGAAATGTAATTAAAGGCTTCCAAGAATAAAAAGAGCTCAAAAACTAGTAATAACTCTCTGCATTCTTCTGCACTTCACGCCTATTCTTGTAAAAAGATTCAAGCATTTCACTTTGTACCACTTAGATCAAGTAAGTGATCATAGGTACACCTTTATTTCTCTTTATCTTGTATATTTAGAGTGTGCGAGACACGCTAAGGGATTTATTCAGGCTTGGATTGCTTGATTGAGTGTATAGGTTCTAACTTAGCCTAGAAAAGTTAGTTTGGGTTTTGGTTGATCTCGGTAAAAACCATTGTGAAAGGTTTTGGCTGAGCTTGGTAAAAGCCATTGTAAAAGTGTCATGACTCGAAACCTCCCTCGGGCCCATGACAACCCCCGCGACGTCCCGATTGATACTCATTACTCGAAATACCAATCGGAACCCTGCAAGGCTTACATATCAGTTTTAAACAATTTCCAGTCGTTTTCGGCTCAAGTAAATCAAAAGACAAAAATATAGCATTTTTATGTAAAACAATATTTATAGAAACACATGTAAGTAATCTTTTATAACTTAGAAGTAAAATAAATTCATACATACAATAATTTACAAAGATATAATGTACAATAATAATTACAATGACAAGTGGCCCATAAATACACCAAGTGTTGGTGATAGTAACCTACTGTCTGTGTGATAGAGGGGTCAACTGGAATCCTCGACAAAATTGGGTATTTACAAGCTACCACAGGCCTGAAATATTTAGAAAAGAGGTGGGTGAGATTTTGCAATCCCAATGAGTAAACAAACACTATCATAAATATCTAAAGGTGAGTAAAATGGAGGCAAGTTTAAACAACAAATCACAAACCATTTGATAAGGTTTTCAATTTATTTCTTAAACCATAAAATATTTGTAATTTACTAAAACAGTTGTTAAGGCTTATGACTTTTATTAAAAACAGGGCTCAAGCCAAAAACTAATCCTCAGGGATACCTTGGCCGAGGCATCTAACCGAATCCGCCGAGGTTGTTAAGATATTTACATGTTAGTTTTGAAAACAAGTCGTTCCTTGGCGTTGGCCGAGTTACAGATTCACGAGGGGGTTCGACGTGAAGTGAGCTCTAACACTACCCCGGGAGTTACCCTCATCGCCTCTACAACTAGAGTAACTATATAACCGGATTTACCATGCCCCTCTAATAGGCAGTCCACGAAAACCCGTCACTGCAGTGACTAAACCCACCAATTTTTATAAAATTTCGACAGTATAACGTGACTTTTATTTATTTACCCAGCCTACATAGTAAAAGACAGCTTACATAAATTCTCAATGCAATTATAAAATATAGCCACATATACTCATATATCATAAGCCATTCATAGAAAAATATATTTTTCAAGACAATTGGCACCCTCCAATTACTCAAATTTATAATCAAAAGTTTCTTATTTCAGAAAATCAAGACAATATATTTATTTGTCACATTTATTTCTAAAACATCAAAATCCCATTTTAATCTCATTTTCGTTTCATAAAATCCATGAAGAGCATTTAAAAATAAACTCTAGATAATTTACAATAATAATGGTTTGCTCACCGTTTGTACAAATTAAATACTTTTTAGGTGTCCCGATCACTTTTCGTCGGGTATGACTTCCTTGCCTTTACCAGAAAGCTCTCCTCCTAGACACATTGCAAAAATTACACAATTCACCACATTGATGCTAAATCACTATATAATTGACTTAAATCCTATACTAATACATGGTATGAAATGCAATAGCCTAAAACGGCTTAAACGCAGTATTAATCTATTTTTGGCACTTTACCCAATAAATTGCTAACGCGCTCTATTTTAGCTCTAAATTGTCCCATTTTCTCTCCAACATTTCTAACCATTAAATATCAGCCAATAACCTTCTAAAATCATCAAAATCAGCTCACTTTCCTCCTTGGAAAATTCGGCCAAAAATGGGACATTAACTCGGTCAATTTTTCACTTTGTTTTTCTATCACATTTAACCATTTTTCATCATTTTCTCTTCATTTCTCTTAGAATAAAAATCAGTTCATCATCATTGTACAACATTGAGTATTCGGCCAAGGGTGGGTATTGTGAGAATTTCATGTTTCCTTGCCCAATTTGATTTCTATACACATTTAACTAACTAAAACTACCAATTTAACTAAGAATTAAAACCTAAAAAATTCAAAATCCTCCCCTTTGAAATTCGGCCAGCCCTTGGTATCACTTTTTGATCTCTCTCCTCAAGCATGCTAAATGGAAACAAAGGCTTAGGGAAGGTAGAAATCAAGCTAAAATCGAAAAATCTTACCGTTAGACGCGTATATGGACAAAAAACGTGAATTCCCATTTGAATTTTCTAATTTTCCTTTGGTTTTTCTCTTTTCTTCCTTTCCTCTCTATTTTCTCTCTTCTTTTCTCCTTATGGCTGGCCATCACCTGATGTGGGGTTTAAATGGGCTGATTTTCCTTTAAATAATATTAAACAATTAAAAAGTGCCATGTGTCACTTTTCCATTGGCCCGTTTTTAAAATTTCATCCTTTAAACTTCAATTTTTCACCACTTAAAGTACCATAGTTATTCATACCAAAAATAAATAAATCCTATGATTTTGACAAGTTTTGGGTGGTGAAAATTACGATTTTTACCCCGAGGTGACAAAATTATCGTTTTGCCCCTATGTTTCAAAAATTGTCGAAATTGAAATTTTTCACTTTCTATCATTAAATTATACTCCAAATAGTTAATCTTGGTCAAAAATTTCACTCCACGATCAAATTATTATCTTAGGTGGTAAAATGACGATTTTGTTCCTAAACATCAAAATTTTAAATTTTTCCCTAAATGAACACTCGAACTCCGAACAATCATTTATAGTCATTCCTGAACTGTAAAATATTAAATTTCATACTACGATTCCTATTTGAACTAGTTTGAGGTTAAATCAACTCAAGTGTACCGTTAGGTATAATACCGGATTTCTTCTATTCTTAGGGACTTTCCTAGCGTAATAACATGCTACTCAATGCATGTATGTCATGACATGTGTTTATAGGGTCGGGTTTTTCAAAAAGCTTGGTGAAAGCTTGTGAATTTCACTGTTCATAATGATTGGTTTGGAAAATCCTTGGTTGAACAATCAAGGTAGTGGATGTAGGTCTTGGACCGAACCACTATAAATTCTTGTGTGATTGTGTACTCTATTTTTAGTTTTTCATTTATCCTTAAATCTTTCTTGTATCTTGCATTTGTCCTCAACTTAGGGCCAATTTTAGTAAGAGCCAAAAAGGTGCTATTCACCCCTTCTAACACATTTACTTGGGACCAACAAGTGGTATCAGAGCAAGTTCCCTGTTCTTAAGGTCTAACACCCTTTGGGAAGAGGCAAATGGCTCTTCAAAAATCAATAGTTACTGAGAGACAGTCCATAAACAGACCACCTTTATTTGATGGCTCAAACTACCTGTATTGGAGCACTAGGATGTCAATATACATTAGAGCAATTGATTATGAGATGTGGGATGTCATAACTGATGGTCTCTTTATTCCTTCAACCTTAAATGTTGTAACCAACGAGATGATTCCTAAGCCAAGATCTGAATGGACCGAAGCTGAAACCAAAAGAGTCCAAACCAACTTTAAGGTAATCAATACATTGCATTGTGCCTTAACTCCCATTGAATTCAATAAAGTTTCAAGCTGTACCACAGCTAAACAAGTGTGGGATAAATTTAGGATTATTCATGAAGGGACTTCACAAGTAAAGGAGTCCAAGATAGCCCTCTTAACCGACAATTATGAGATGTTCAAGATGGAACCTGGTGAAGATATCACCAGCATGTTAGATAGATTCACAAACAAATTAAGTTAGCTAGGCAAACCAATTTTTGAGCATAAAATGGTTAAAAGACTTCTTAGAAGCATACCAAAAATTGAAAGCCAAAGGTGACTACCATCTGTGAAGCCAAGGACTTAAATGTTATAACCTTGGATGAAATTTGTGGTTCTCTTTTCACTCACAAGTTGGAACTCAAGGAAGAGGAAGAGGAAGACAAAAGAGAAGCAAAAGAAAAGAAGAAAAGTATTACCTTAAAAGCTAGTATCCTTGAAGAAGAATTGGACAATTTATCTTGTAACGATGATGAGGAACTAGCTATGGTTGCAAGAAGGTTTAGAAAGCTTATGGGCCATAGAAATCGAAGATTTGCTAGAAGAGGATATAGAAGAAAGCAAAGCTTTTCATGGAAAACCAAAAATAAAAATAAGTCCAATAAGAAGAAAGAGCGTATATGCTTTGAATGCAAGAAGCCAGGACACTTCAAGTCATAATGCCCCTTACTAAAGGAAGAAACGCCAAAGAAAAATAGAAAATAAAAAAAAGCAATGGTGGCTGCAACGTGGTCAGATAGTGATACCTCAAGTTCTGATGATGAAGAAGAAAAGGTGAAAGAAATAGCTAACTTGTGTCTAATGGCAAGGGATGATGAATATGAGGTATCTTCATCCTTCTGTGATATTTCAATTGATGAAGTACAAGAGGAGTATGAATGTCTTTATGATGAATTTAAGAAACTTGCATCAAAATATAAAACTTTAAAAAGAAAAACTGCATCTCTTGAGATTGATTTGCAAAAGATAAAACATGACTTCAATTCTGTTTTTGAGCAAAGAAATTTTTTGCAAATTGAATTAGAGCATTCAAAAATAGATTTTGAAACTTTAAAATTAGAATTGGAAAACAAAAAAGAAGTCTTGTAATAGGCAGTTAAAGAAAATGCTGATCTTAAAAGTTTGAAGAAAGAAACATTAAGGAGGAACACATACTTTAAGAAAATTTTTGAGAATGCCTCATTTAGATGTTACAATTGTGGAAAATTTGGACATTTATCTTATGACTGCTATAAAGATAAAAACACATAGAAAACAAGAAAATTTTGGGTTCCAAAAGGATCCTATATTGTAGCTAACCTTCAAGGACTCATCAAAGTATGGGTACCTATTAAGAAAAACTGAAAATCTATTTTATAGGTTAAGCTAAATCTAAAAGACACATACTCAAGAGCTCAACTAAAGGAGAAGGAACCATGGTTTATGGACAATGGCTGCTCAAGGCACATGACAAGAAATGAAATGCTGTTTGCTTAGCTGGACAAGAAAAAAGGCGGTACCGTTTCCTTTGGTGATGATTCAAAAGGTAGAATTTGTGGTATTAGAACCATTGGTAAGAACTCTCAAGCTCGAATTAGTCATGTGTTGCTGGTTAAAGGTTTGAAACATAATTTATTGAGTATCAGCCAACTATGTGATAAAGGTTTTAAGGTATACTTTGACTCAAATAAATGTGAAGTGATAGATATAAGTACTAACAAAGTTTCATTTAGAGGAAAAAGAATTAAGAATATGTATGTTATTGAAGATCTTGAGGTGAATTGTGAAACATGTCTTATAGCAAATGTTGAAAATGATGGCTGGTTATGGCATAAGAGACTTGGATATGTGAGCATGCATACCATCTCAAAATTGATAAGAAAGAATTTGGTTATAGGATTGCCTGAACTTAAATTTGAATACGATCAAATTTGTGATGCATGTCAACTAGGAAAACAAGTTAGAACATATTTCAAAAGTAAGAAAAATGTGTCAACCTCTAGACCACTAGAATTGCTGCATATTGATCTATTTGGGCCAATTAGTACAACTAGTCTAGGACAAAAATCATATGAATTTGTGATAGTTGATGACTACGCTAGATATACTTATGTCTACTTCCTTGCTTATAAGAATGATGCACTACCAGCATTTATAAATCATTGTAAGAAAGTTGAAAATGAAAAAGGACTTGCCATAGTTAGTATTAGGAGTGATCATGGTGTTGAGTATGAAGGAGATGAGTTTGAAAACTATTGTAATGAAAAGGGGTTGGATCATAATTTTTCTACACCTAGAGCACCCCAGCAAAATGGAGTTGTAGAAAGGAAAAACTGAACCTTAAAAGAAATAGATAAAACTATGCTATGTGAAAATAATTTACCAAAGTATTTTTAGGCAGAAGCTGTCAACACAACATCATATATCCTTAATAGAGTCTCAATTAGAGCCATGATATCAAAGACTCCTTATGAACTTTACAAGGGTAGGAAACCAAATATCTCTCATCTTAGGAGTTTTGGCTGTAAATGTTTTATATTGAACAATGGAAAATATCCTCTAGGAAAGTTTGATGCAAAAAGTGACGAGGCAATATTTTTAAGATATGCATTAAACTCAAAGGCATATAGAGTTCTTAACAAAAAGACTTTAATTGTTGAAGAATCGATCCATGTAGTTTTTGATGAATCTAATGCCTTACAAAAGGAAATTCTTGCTGATGAAGATGATGCGGATAGTCTTGATAGATAAATGGAAGAATTGAATTTAGATGACAAGAAAAACAGTGAAGAAAAGTCCCTAGGAAGAGAAACAGAACCTCCACCTTTAGAAACATTGCAAAGAATCGAAAATCAGCATAATGACCTTCTAAGAAGCTGGAGATATGTAAAATACCATCAACAAGAGCTGATTATAGGAGACATTACTCAAAGTGTCAAAACCAGGAGAGAAATTAGAGAGACATGTGAGTTTTCAACTTTCATATCTCAAATTGAGCCTAAGAGCTTTGAAGAAGCTGAAAAAGAGGAAAGTTGGGTAATGGCCATGCAAGAGGAACTTGATCAATTCAAAAGAAACTGTGTGTGGTCATTAGTCTCAAGGCCTTTAAATTACCCTATTGTTGGGACAAAATGGGTGTTTAGAAATAAAGTAGATGAGCAAGGAAATGTTATTAGAAACAAAGCTAGGTTAGTGGCTCAAGGGTATAACCAAGAAGAAGGAATTGACTATGATGAAACTTTTGCACTAATTGCCAGAATAAAAGCTATAAGGTTGTTGCTTGCATTTGCTTATTTTATGAACTTTAAATTATTTCAAATGGATGTAAATAGTGCATTTTTAAATGGTTACATTCAAAAAGAAGTATATGTTGAACAACCCCTTGGATTTAAGGACTATGAAAAACCAGATTATGTGTTCAAACTTCATAAGGCTTTGTACGGACTAAAACAAGCTCCAAGAGCTTGGTATGAAAGACTTTCTAAGTTCTTAGTTGAAAAAGGTTATGGTAGAGGCAACATTGATACAACATTGTTTATTAAAAGATACTTAAATGGTTTAATTGTTGTTTAAATCTATGTGGATGATATTGTTTTTGGTGCAACTAATGAGGCTTTATATAAGAACTTTGTTGAAGAAATGTAGGGTGAATTCAAGATAAGCATGATGGGAGAGCTGAAATTCTTTCTTGGGCTCTAAATCAAACAAAGTCAGGAAGGAATATTCATCAGCCAGGAAAGATACATTCAAGACATGCTCAAAAAGTTTGACATGCTGAAGCTGAAGTCAATTAGCACACCAATGAGTCCATTTACCAAACTTGAGGTTGATGAAAAGGGAAAGGATGTTAATCAAAAGCTCTATAGAGAAATTTCTCAAACCAAATGGTGAAATCATCATAATCCAAAGAGATTCTAGAGAAGAAAAGGGTAAACGTCCATTGAAAGAGAGTTTGCAAGCAAAAGTACAAAAGAAGAAAAAGAAGATAGTGTCCACTATCGAGATTGGAAAAACTAGAAAATCAAAGACAGAGAAGGAATACAAAGCCGAGAAAAAGAAAGAGAAAGAAAAATCTTTCAAGATAGGTAAGACTTCATCCTCAAAATCTAGAGATAAATTTCATAAGGATAGGTTCAAAAAGATCGAAAATGCCGCTATTACTTGTGGTAAATGTATTGATTGGAGTAGTTTTGATGAGTCACCTGAATTTCAAGTAGTTCTGTTAGATTATTTTGAAGAAATGAAACTGAAGGATTTTAGCACTTTTAAGAATTGATCTTATAGTGCTAGTTTGGTGAAAAAATTTTATGCCAACATAGCCATAAATAAGGATGAACTTGAGGATTCTAATGATTATATTGATGATGGTCTGCATGTCTATTTAAATGGAAAGGAATTTGTTATGACTGCTGTCTATTTAGGAAATATGCTTAAAATTGAAAGTGAAGATGGTGACTATGAGATGCTTGAAAACTATGATCCCACTTCTTTGTGGGAGATAATTACAAGGAGGAAAGAAAAAGATTCATCAAAGAGTAATGCTGGTTTGATTAAAAGTCCACAAATTAAAATTTTGCATTACTTTATTGCTGCGAATATTCATGGAAGAGGTGGTAGTTTTAGCTACATTAGTCTTCAAAACTTATAGCTAATGGAGCATGCCTTCAATGGTGCTCCACTTGATCTAGGCAGATTCATGATTAAGAAAATGAAAGGAGTTTGTCGACTGAAAGAAATAAATCTGCCTTATGGAAATATCATTACATCATTGGTACAGAAAAAGGGAATTTGGAGCTCTAGATATGAATTGGACAAAGTGAAAAGCAAGGACCAAGCTATTTACCTTGGGAGTCTTCCTAAAATGGGGTATAAGCTTAATTGAGAGAAATATGTTAAAACCCCCAAGGTCACTCCTAGAAAATAGTTTTCTCTCTTTACTCAACTAGAAACAGCTCCCTCACAGTTCTTTAATGAAATACTTTTCAACCTACTCATAAGGATTGATGGAAAGCTGACTGACCAAGGAGTAAGAGTGCAAAAAATAAAAGAGAAATTGGCAAAGCTCGAAAATGTATTGAAGGAAAAAGGAAAAATGCCTTATGAACCTGCAACTGCAGACATCTCTGCCACTCCAAGTCCTGCACTAGCAGGTCAGGATGCTGAAGGTTTTGCTTTCTAGGCCGAGGGTCATGAACCTGAAGTGGATCAACTAAGGAAATCCCCATCACTTGAGCCACAAAAGGAAGCTGAATCAAAACAAGGTACCTAGGTGCTTGGATCACTTGGTGAAATTCCTCCATCCCATCATGAACCTCAACAAGAACAACCTTCTTCTCCCAATTCAAAGGAAGTCTCAATAATGGATGTCTTCCACCAAATGGTTAGAGAAGAACAAGCTGAAAAAGAAGCATCTAAAGGGAAAGCAAAAAAGTCAGTATCTCCAAAAGAATCCCTTAAACTAGCTTAGTTACAGAGGAACAATTTGGGTAAGAAAAAGAAAAAGCTGTTGCTGCTCCACAAGCCAAGTCTAAACCATTTGGTAAAGGCATGAAGACAATGACAACCAAGATCAAATTCCTCAAGAGATGAAAATCCTCTAAAATAACTGAAAAAGCTAGACCACCAGTCATCTTTTCTCCTCAAGACCCCTTTGAAATTCTTGATAAATCATCCTTTGAACCCTCACCATAGAAATCACCTCTAGTACCATCTCTTGAACCCTTTAATTTTTTCTATTGTATTAATGAGTCTACGCCTTCACCTTCTTCAGAAGATGATTGAGTGTCCTTAGGATTTGATGATGAACAACAAGGGGAGCATTATGGTAAAAAGTTTAAGGGAGAACTAAGGACAGTTTAGGGAGAACTAGGGACAATTTAAGAACAAAACAATGACTACTTTTTTTGCTGTTTTTTACTTTTTCTGCTATTTTTTTATGTTGTCAGTTGAACATCTGAAATTAACTTTGTGGTTTATGTTATTGTGTTGAAAATGGGATGCTATTAAGCTACTTATATTATTTGTTTACTGATGGTTAAATTTGTTCATGAGTTTGTTTGCTGCTGTCTTGAGAATTGACTGATATTGGGCTGTTATTTTCATAACCAATTTCTATCAATGATATTGTGAATGGAATGTGAATGGATTGTGTTTGTGAATGTATATGGACGTTAATTATACTATATTTGTTGGATGATAAATGGCATAGATAAAATCTGGTAATAATATGCTGTTGACAGACATAGTTGAAATATTAATGATATTCTGTCAACCAATCACTTATTGTTGATCACTCTATATGTCAGCATGAATTTATTTTGAATGTATAATGTCATTGTCTATATGACATAAATAAAAATTTGCTAAAATAAATAAGTAAAATAAGCACACACTAAGGGGGAACACACACTTAGGGGGAGAAATCCTCATTTTTGTGCAGAACTAAAAAGATTAAATGGACACTGCACTGTTAATTAAGAAATGTTTTGTCATCATCAAAAAGGGGGAGATTGTTGGCTCCATTAGTTTTTGATGATAATAAAACATTCCCATTCATTTGTGTCTAATAATTTTACTTAAGTGTGCAGGACAAGAATTGTATGTCAATGATAAATAAATAATTCCATGGGACATATCAAAAAGTATATGAATAAGAAGCCATAACTAATCAACAAACAGAAGCTCCTTAGTTGAATAATGAAGGGTTAGTCAACTAAAATTCAAATCAAAAGTTGGCAGGCTCAAGAGTATTGAGAAACAGAAAAGACTTAGCCGACCAAGAAATGGGTTGGTCGACTAAGAGTTTACTATCAGAAATCTGGACTTCAAAACAAAACCAACTTAATCGACTAAGAAGGACGTTAGTTGACTAAGTGTTCATTGCCAGAAGCATAGAACAGAAGACAGAAATAACTTAGTCGACTAAGATATCAATTAGTCGACTAAGAGTATTCTGCCAAAAAATTTGAATTGTGCAGTAGAAGACAGATTAATGGCCAGAACTGCAACAAAACTATTTTTAATGGTCAAAAACTGCCTAACACCTATCAGAGCTGATTTTTCAAGTATTTAAGTGGCTTCTAACGGCTAGAAATGTAATTAAAGGCTTCCAAGAACAAAAAGAGCTCAAAAACCATCAAAAACTCTTTGCAATCTTCTACATTTCACCCTTATTCTTGTAACAAGATTCAAGCACTTCACTTTGTATCACTTAGATCAAGTAACTGATTATAGGTACACCTTTATTTCTCTTTATCTTGTATACTTAAAGTGTGCGAGACACTTAAGAGATTTATTCAAGCTTGGATTGCTTGATTGAGTGTATAGGTTCTAACTTAGCCTAGAAAAGTTAGTTTAGGTTTTGGTTGATCCCGATAAAAACCATTGTGAAAGGTTTTGGCTGAGCCTGGTAAAAGCCATTGTAAAAGCTTGGTGAAAGGTTGTGAATTTCATCGTTCATAGTGATTGGTTTGGAAAATCCTTGGTTGAACAATCAAGGTAGTGGATGTAGGTCTTGACCCGAACCATTGTAAATTCTTATGTGATTGTCTACTCTGTTTTTAGTTTTTCATTTATCCTTAAATCTTTCTTTTATCTTGCATTTGTCCTCAACTTAGGGCCAATTTTAGTAGAAGCCAAAAAGGTGCTATTCGCTCCCTTCTAGCACATTTACTTTGGACCAACAGTTAAAAGTGCATTTCTAAATGGTTTCATTCAAAAAGAAGTTTATGTTGAACAACCCCCTAGCTTTAAAGATTTTCAAAAGATAGATCATGTTTATAAATTGCATAAAGCCTTGTATGGATTAAAGCAAGCTCCAAGAGCTTGGTATGAAAGGCTTTCAAAGTTCTTGATAGAAAAAGGAATTTCTAGGGGGAGTGTAGGTACTACACTTTTTATAAAGAAAAGCAAAAATGATTTACTTGTCATTCAAATTTATGTTAATGACATAATCTTCGATGCTACTAATGAGAAATTATGTGAGATTTCTACTAAAGAATGCATAGTGAATTTGAAGTAAGCGTGATGAGAGAATTAAGTTTCTTTTTTTTGGTCTACAAATCAGGTGATGTGAGGATGGGGTATTCATTAGCTAAGCTAAATACACTAAGGAGATGTTGAAGAAGTTTGGTATGATGAATGTGAAGTCAATTGGAACACTAATGGGCTCCTTAACAAAGTTTGTAAAAAAGGTGAAAGGAAAAGATATGGACTAGAAACTTTATAAAGGTATGATTGGTTCACTTCTTTATTTGACTGCAAGTAGACCTGACATATTTTTTAGTGTATGCCTTTGAGCAAGACTCCAATCATGCCGCAAGGAATCACATTTAATTGTTGTAAAGAGAATCTTTAGATAACTCTGGGATACACAAAGCGTAGGCCTATGTTATCTAAAAGGGTTATCTTTTGATCTTTTTGGCTACTCTGATGCTGATTTTACAAATAGCAAAACTGATCAGAAGAGCACAAGTGGTACTTGTCAATTCCTTGGGAACAAGTTTGTGTCATGGTCTTGTTAGAAACAAAATTCAGTTGCTCTTTCAATTGCTGAAGCTCAATACATTTCACTTAGTAGTTGTTGTGCACAAATATTACAGATTAGGCAATAATTGAATGATTTTGGCATGTCCATGCATAACATTCTTATCTTTTGTGACAACACAAGTGCCATAAACATCTCAAAAAATACAATTCAACACTCTAGAACTAAGCACATTGAGATTAGAAATCATTTTATTAGAGATCATGTGCTTAAGGGTGATATCAAAATAGAGTTTGTAGATACCTTGCATCAATTAGCTGCCATTTTTACTAAACCTTTAAGTGAAGATCAATTTTGCAAGATTAAAAGAGAGTGGGAATGCTTGATGTGAATGAACTTTGAATAAATATGTTCCTGAAGATGTACTGTGTGATATTTGGCTTTAATTCTTGCATTAATTAGTTAGAAGGCATGCTCTAGTTAGTTAAAGAAATCCTTAAAGTAAGATAGGATGTACATTGATTAGTTAAGAGTTTCTTTAACCAATTAGAATAACTTCGTGTGCCTCATGTAGCCAAATCGGTAGTATTTTAATTAGTTAAAAATTTTCTTAACTGGTTAAAATAGTTCTATCCAGCAATAGTGTCTTAAGTCAATAAAACTTTTAATCAGTTATAGCCCGCTTTAATCGATTAAAGCATCCAAGATTAGAAGAAAACTTAGGCGCGCTCCATTTTGAATTTAAAAAAAAAATTGAGGAGGAGAGGGTACAGGAAAACCACCCACTTAAAACATGGATTAACTAGTTATAACCCACAACTCAAAACTCTTCAATTCCTTAAAAAACCAACATACCTAAAAATTAAAACTTGAAACCCTAGTTTCCAATATTCGCGAAATCCATGGCAAAAACCTCATCGGATAGTAAGGTAACTAGCAAAGGGAAAGGAAAGAGGCTAGTTGAAGAATCTCTTACTCCATTACCTCAGAAAAATAGTAAAATGGCTTTAGATTTACTAGCTTAAAAAAAAAAAGATGAAGCCAAAAGAAAAAGAGGTTAAAGTCAAAAGAGCCTATAGCAAAAGGAATTTCCATTGAGAAAGGTAACACCCAAACTTTTCCTCTTAGAAATAACGCTCATGCAGATAAACTCAAGAAAATCGAAAATGCAACAATTTCTTATGGCAAATTTACTAATTGGGCTAGCTTTGATGAAATTCCTTCAGTTGAAGAATCCCTAGTACAATATATAGATGTTCTGAAATTAAAAAGGCTTAGCATGTTTGGCGATAGAATCTACAACCCTACTTTAATAGGAGAGTTTTATTCTAGGATTGCACTTGAGAAGGATGAATTAGTTAATCCTAGTAGCTTTGATGAAGATGGATTAAATGTGTATCAAGGAGGCAAGGAATTTAAAATCATAGTAGTTGATTTGGGGAAATTCCTTAGCACATAATCCTAAGTAGGGAAATTCAAAATTTTAGAAGTTTTTGATCTTACTTCCATTGGGCAATTAATTAATGGTTAGAAAGTAAAGTATCCTGTAAATAAGCTATGCCAATGACATAAAAAATGCGTAAATGAGGACTTTTCATTATTTCCTAACCTCCATATTACATGGGAGAAGTAGTAGCTTTAGCTATATTAGCTCTCTAGATCTATGGCTGATGGAACTTAGAGTTGATAATTCTATTTTATAAAATTATTTTGTCCTAAATTGTTCTTAAAAGTTAACTAAGTTATTGAGTTAAGGTTAGGATTTAGTTATTTTTCTAATTAGTTTATTTTTATCAAGTTATTTTATTTTATGCTAATTTTATGTTTATTTGCCTTAGTTTAGTTATTATTTATTAGTTTTTATGTTTTTGTAGGACATTAAAGAAATAAGGCTAAATTTGGTGAAGAAAGGTGTTTAAAAAGTTTAGGCCCTGTTCGTATATATCATAGTATTTTGAGTATAACTTCAACTATAGATGTCCAAATGTGGTGATTCTTAAACCATTGAAAAGCTACGAGATAGAGCTACAACTTTAATAAGATCACTTTGCCCATTTCTACCTCAAACATGGAGAAAATCACATGTGATGTTGATAGAGTGCAATAGTCAACAAGAAAAGGCTTGAAGTTAAGGGAGTGTCGTGGCTTAGATAGTGTGTGCCATGGCGTCGAAGAGAAAATTATGAATAAATTATTGTAGGAAAGAGAAGGATGCGAGCTAATTTAAATCTTATGGGCTTTGCACTTATTCTAAGGCCAAATTAAGAGTCATTGGGCTAGAGTAGTTTAGTTTAGGAAAAATTAGGTTAAGTTTCAAGTATAAATAGATAACTTGAGGAGAAGTTAGCCGTAAGAAGAAGATCCTAGGAGAGATTCAAGAAGTTAGAGGTTGAGGCTGAAGATTGAAGATCAAAGTTACCAATATTTGTTTATTTTACTCATTAGCTTTTGTTATTCTTGTTACTCTTGATGGCCAAACTTCATATGTTTTTATTTATTATTACAATTATGAGTAGCTAAATTTCTTTTTCAAGGATCGTAAATTGAACTCACAAGTTGTAGTACCCTATATTTTGATACGATAGCTAATAAAGTTTACGGATGCCAATTGAGGTTAATTACTGAGTTAAAAGGGTAATTCAGAAGTGAACTTGTGAAATCTCGATCTTCATAGGCACATAACTCGAAGTAGACACGATAATACGGATCAGGGGTAATTTCATAATTTCTCTTGGTGAGCTCCTAGGAGTGGGTTTTTTTTATGCTATTAAGGTCTAAATAGGCCTAAGGAATGAATGAATGATGTTTATGATGGTAAACTAAACGAAGAAGATAAAAATAATGATAGCTTCCATGGTAGAGGCAAAATGGTCATTTTACATCTCGGGTTTAAATTTTTATGTTTTCGTGAACCCGAGTATTTCTAGACTATTATGGACCTTGCCCCAGTGTCAAAAGAATAAAACTTGCACAAAGGATGGGAAGAAGACAAAGCCACCATGTTAAGGGCATTTTGGTAAATTTGGTGAAATTTGGATTAACTTGAAGCATAAATATCTGAGCTCCAGCAGCTTCTCCTTCTTCTTCTTCCTCCCATTTCACGTTCCTTTTATCCTCCATGGAAGCTTGCTTTGCAACTTCCATAACTCTCTCTCTTTAGCTTTAATTTTTATGCTTTTGTGCACTTTTTCATATAACCTTTGTGCTCTTTCACTCTCTCAATTTAAAACCCTTGAAAAGTTTTACTTCCATACTTCTTCTCATTAGCTAAAAGTTTAGAGAGGGAAAGAGGGATTTTCCATGATAGCTTGAGTATTCTTGAGAAACAATTCAACTACAAATCCACCAAGGTGAGTAATGAATGAGGATTAATTTTAGGTTGTTGATAATGGCTAGTAATTGGAGTTGTGAGTTGTTTTATTATTGAGGTTTGTTTATTTATTTCTAGTGATACTAGAGTAGAGAGAATATATAGCTAATCAAAAGGTAATTGGAAGCTAGTTAGGAATAACAAGTAGAGCTTGATTTAAGAAATAACTTTTAGAAATATATTTATGCAAATTGGGTTGGTAGTGCTGTTGTGTGTGTGTGATAGGTTCCAACGAGGCCTCACATGTCCGTTTAAAGTAATAATCAAAGTTAGAATTGATTAAAGAATCAACAAGACCGGTGAGTGAACTTGCATTTCAAAATCGTTTTGGGAGACATAATTGTATTGGTATGAAACATTGAATGATTTATTCGAACTTTTCATTAAAAATGTGTGCCGGGGAACAAGCCCTTAAAAAAAAATTTTGGTGTTGTGAAAATGTGAAATGTGTAAAAGGACGAACTTATGTGCTCCTCTATTATTTATATATATATATATATATATATATATATATATATACGAATATATATTGTGCATTGACGAATAATGTTGTGTAATGATATTGACCCGGCTATGTTCGAGTAGGGAGTGCGCATAAGCCGATGATGATGATGACCCGATTATATGCGAGTAGGGAGTGCACATAAGCCGATGATAATGATGAACCGGCTATGATGATGAATAAAGTGGCGTGGTGTACTTGTTGATATATGTTTATATATGTATATGTGACAGCAAGTTTATGATTATAATATGTGATTGTTTTGAATGTTGATAACTTGATTATTGTAATGTGTTCACTTTGATGTGCAATATGGTAGGGATGGATTTTGTGGCATGTGAAAACCCCTTGTTTATCATTTGCCCTGAATCTCACTGCAGTGAGAATGCATTCTTGCTGCAATGAGAAACTCTCACGTGGTGGGGAATAAACCAGCCTTGTTTCTCGCTGCAGTGAGAAACTCTCAGGTTCTGATGCAGTGCTTTCATTTCGGTGAAGATTTTGACCATCTTACCTTACGAACTGAGAAAAGTGGTAAACATCAAAGTTTTATCCCTATCTCTTAGCTTTCTAATGGTCTAAAAATCAGGTTAATTGGACTTTTCTAGCGGGAGATATACTAGAAAGACTGAAATACATGCAAACTGACACTATTTCTCACTGCAGCGAGAAACTTTCTATTTTGGCTACCTGAATCTCGCTGCAGCGAGAATGAACTTTGCTGCAGTGAGAAACTTGTTGCCATGCTTGCTACCTTACTTGATTTTGACATATTTTTCATCCATTTAACTTCATGGATTGATCTTGGGTTTTTGCAACACTATGAGGTTATTAATCAAAGTTTGAAATGAAGGGTTTTTAGGAAGAAACTAAATCAATTGCATTGTTTTTGAAACAAGTGCATCCTGATTTTCAAATTCTTCCTATTGATTGCTTGTTCCCTTCTTATGTTCACTCATTGAGTTTTATAGTCACATTTTTAAAATTCATGTTTTCAGATTTGGAGGCAGTTGGACCTAGATTGAGTCGCACACATATGCTTGCCTTCTTGGTAGGTACTATGGCATCTCAATAGCTGTACCCTCACCCATGGTCACTCCGCTGACGGTCAAGAGTCTTATGTTTGTGTACATGTATAAGTAATGAAGACCATTGAGATTCATGTTAAAAATCAAATATGTATATTTGATTACTGAAGCAACTGTAAGGTGGCAAATGAGTGATATTATGTTAGGCAAATGATTGATACTATGTTAGCATAAAGCAATTATGAGTATTGAGTTAATATAAAATGTTATTGAAATATTTTTAGTTGAGAATTATAATATGAGTTTGAGAAATGATGATTTGAAATGATGATCGGGATTGCATAAATAGGCTTGCTTAGGCTTAGTGGGCTATTCCCATTGGGCTCATACGCCGATCATGGCCTGGGTTTGGGCTGTGACAAATGTTGGTATTAGAGCTCTAGGTTTAGTTGAGTTTTAGGGATTCTTGTGTCAGTCAGTGGAGTTGTCGGAGTTAATGTAGGGTCTTGTTTATGATTTGTGATTGCAGCACAAATCATAGACAGGAGGCTATATGAACTCCTATTTCTAGTAACCTACCCTCCTGCTAACATTATGTAAAGGTCATAAATGGTGTCGTTGTCCAGGTTTAAGATGCCGCCGAGACACGAGCTATTATTGGAAAGATTTTAAGCAAATGCTCATAAATGAAAGGTTAATGTAATAATAAATATCTCCGATTAAAGATAGAGGAAATTGGAGTTGGACTAATAGGTCTGAAAGAACTCATTTATTTGGTGGAGTTAACCATTGAGCCATGATTGTCAATGGGAAGAAATTTGATGACCATGGATGGTATTTGAGGTTAATATAAAGGAACACGTGTGATAATGGTAATAAGGGACATACTTTGATTGGAATGAATAGTGATGGTTGTAATTCACTTGGAGTGTATAAATTTAAGCATTTGAGGTAAGAGTAAACCAATATTTGTGTGCACGGATGCAAGTGCACTATGTTGATTAAGCTTGCCTTGCCCCTATATAAATGGCGTCGGACTTCCAAAATAGTTTATATGTGAATATGTGTTAAATATGTGTGTAGTAGCCTAGATGGAGTTGGTTTTGATTCTAATTAAGTAACTGAGAGATTCCAAGGCTTGAATTGAATTATTGTGGTTCAAGGGTGAAAATTGCTGATTATTATAATTGACGTATGGTCATGAAGTAAAAGGCTAATAAATGATCTACTCTAAGGATGAGCTTGAATTTTGCTATGCTTAGTGTGGAGCCAAAGGATTAAAGGACTAGATGTGGATTTAGCAGTTTGAAGTTAAATGACTTAGAAATGATGAATTTAGTCTAAGTGCCATATGGAGTTCTATATTGAGATTGATATATGAATTGCTTTAAAGGTCAATTTAAAAAAATCAGTTTGGTTTAATATGCAACCTATGATGTAAATGATTAGTCTTGAATGTGATTTCTCTAAAGGTAAGGGACTTAAAACATGTGGATTTTTGGATATGCTCTAAGAGGAAGCTCCTGTATCCTAAGCTTAAGAAATTTTGATCTTATAACTGCAAAAGCAATGTACAAAAATTTAGTGAATTGTCTATCTTATGGATGTAATTGGTTAAGAATTGATGAGTAAAGTCAAGATCTTAACACTAAGTGGTGTACAATTTGATATATGTGTACCTAAGAGTAAATTTGGACATCATTGCTTAATTAATTTGCACTGAATGTTGTGGTAAAGGTATATGAATGTTAGTAGTGAAGTATGCCCAAAGTGAAATATGTGGAGACTAATGTTCTGATCGCAAACTTGTGATAGAATGCTAGTTTTGCAAATTATGGTTTCCATGACCATGAAATATATGGAGGTTAACAATCTGTAAGAATACACTCGGAGTTATATATCTTGTGATTCGCATTCATCATATGGAAGGAGATATTCCATAGAAGGATTTGGCCTAATTGAGAATGCCCTAACATGTATGAGAAGTGTGTTGTGAAAGGTTGAAAGTCATTAAGACGAATGATGGGTGAAACATAGATGTTGTTATGACGAGCATAAAAAGCTCAAGGATAATCAATGCAATTATATTAAGTTAGTTTGGTTTGGTCCGAAATAAGAGTAAGGACATCTTGAAAGATCTTAAAATAATGTTCAATGGGGTTAATGAGCTAAATGCTATCGAATATATATTAAATTGTTAAAGCTATGCATGGCTTTGAAGATAAGCCTTTGATTGTCTGAGTCCTCAACAGAATTCTATTAAAGGATGTGTTTAAGCATTTTAGAAGTGTATTGGAAAACATAAGAATAATATACTAGTTTGACTTGCTATAAGAGATCGAATTTGGATGGCCATGAGTGGCTTGTGAACAATCAAGCAATGTAAAGTATGTGCTCATAAAGGGAGCTATGATTGGTAGATAAAGGTGGAACTTTAGAATTTCATTGTCATAGTTATTAGATTTTATTTTGTATTATATGATATAGTGTAGAACTTTAATGATGGGATAGTGTTCAATGCTTTAGGCCTTGAACTGTAAGTTATGGACATGTATCCACCTTGTGAATACCCTGATAAGATAAATTTGAAAGATTTTTCATAGTGAGACAAAATTAAAGCTCAAAGAGTAAATGGCTATATAGTCAAGTTGGGCTCGTGACTGATATGTCACATAAGTATGAAGATATGATACAAGCATAAGTATACTTGGAAATGCTGGTTTGAGGCAATAATTATCCTTCTGTTTTGTGGATCTGATGAGGTTTTGGTCTTGACATAATTGTAGACGCAAGGCAAAAATTGTGAAATGTGCTTCCCCCACAAGTTCCAATTTATTTTGAGTAATTATCAAGGTAAAGTGCTTGGTAAGGGTAGGTAAAGGTTGAATTGTGTTTCAAATGTTTAGAGAATGAGGGTGACATGGTTTGATTAAATGATACTAACCTTGGTAAGGGAATAGAAATACGCTATGAAAATTGTAGAAATCTACTTAGAAAATAGATGATGATTTGAGTATTTATATACGAGTAAAGACTTTGGTAATAAGCTACGACCCTTAAGCATGATATTAGAATATGAATTTTGACTAAGAAAATCGACTTATAAAACATGTGGTGTTTGAAGAAGTGCCAATTAGTGGTTGACTCTTGTATGAGAATGGAATATTGAAATCAGCTTTATGTATTCACCACAAATGATGAGCATGATCTAACCAACCAAGAGAAGAAATGATTCTAAACTTGATTGTTGGTTATTTTGGTTTTACAGATGATTAAGATAATTTATCACTAATTTTGGCAATGAACAAGTGGACTATAATGTTGTTACCTTAAAAGTAAGTGTTTATTCCTTTGGTATGAGTTCATCAAATTCTATTATATCGTGATAAAATTTGGTGTTTTAATATAACCTGAGAGGCTTGGCATATAAACTAGCTTAACTGTGAGCTAAAAATTGTTAGGATATTATTAAGTACAGAAATAGAGAAGTATGACATGAATTTAATATCTTAAGGGGCAATGGTAAATGATGTATCAAGTTTGGTATAGCTTCAATATACATAGTTTTGATATATAAAGATGTGGGGAAAAGTCTATAACTTATGTGTAAAGGTGTGCATTTGAATTCGTATAATTAAAAGTGTAAAAATCTACCTTGATTGGTATAAAGCTCATGATTCAAAATGAATGATTATGGATTTAATTTTCTAAGGTAAAAAGGACAAAAAAAGTTAATATCAGAAAGGTCTTAATAGATAATTCTTAAATTTTAAAGTGCACTTAAGGAGAGATAAATGTTTAATTTGATCTTCAGATTGATGAACTAATGAGGCCATGAGATTTGATGTTTGGAGTAAATTTGAGAAATATCAAGTTAGATATGTTGTGGGTGATTGATGACGAGCAAATTAGTTATGACATCGAAAATGTAGAAATGATTAGTAATCAAAATGAGACTTAGAAAGGAACTTTAAAGGGAAAATTTTGAGCAACTTGAATCTTGAGAGGTTGAGTTAAGATTATAAGGGGGTATGTGGAATGTCATAATTTATTGAAATGCCTTGTGGTATAAGTTGAGATTTATCTAGTGAGCACTCGATCATGAAAGTATTGGAGTTTGTTTTTGGGAATATGGTTACTCATGGTTACCAGATTTGAATCCTCCGTGATGTTAAATATATATGAATAAATAAAGAGTGTTTGATCCTTATGTATTATGAAATGCTTGAATGGAATTTGTATGGAGGTATGTAAAATGGAATAGAAGTTGGTTGACCATTTAAACCCATAGTTAATGGTGGAATAAATGCTAGAATGTTGGAAGGTTTGATAAAAGATCAAGGTAGAGGAGTTGTGGATGGTTAGGTAAACATGCATGATTGATGATTTAAGGATGATTTGATTGAGGTGCGACCAGAATTAATAGCATATTTGAATTCTCTTCATAAGATAAAGAATGATATTATTTTGATCCAACAAGAGTAGTACACAAAACTATATACTATGACATTGGGGAGTTTTCTATAAGATTGGAAATCGATATAATGCATAAACCAAGGTTCTATGTTAAGAATGCCTGATGAAAGTGATGTGGTAGAACTTTAGAACTTTGACTATTCACTCTACGCCGATTTGAATTCGATGACGAATTCATTTTAAGTGGGGGAGACTGTAGTACCTCGTATTTTGATACGGTAGCTAATAAAGTTTACGGATGTCAATTGATGTTGATTACTGAGTTAAAAGGATAATTCAGAAGTGAACCTATGAAATCTCGATCTCCATAGGCACATAACTAGAAATAGACACGATAATGCGGATCAGAGGTAATTTCATAATTTCTCTTAGTGAGCACCTACAAGTGGGTTTTTTTTTATGTTATTAAGGTCTAAATAGGCCTAAGGAATGAATGAATGATATTTATGATGGTAAAATAAATGAAGAAGATAAAAATAATGATAACTTCCACGGTAGGGGTAAAATGGTCATTTTACATCTCGAGTCTAAATGTTTATGTTTTCATGAACCTGAGTATTTCTAGACTATTATGGACCTTACCCTAGTGTCAAAAGAGTAAAAACTTGCACAAAGGATGGGAGGAAGACAAAGCCACCATGTTAAGGGAATTTTTGAAATTTTGATGGAAATTTAGATTAACTTGAAGCATAAATATCTGAGCTTCAGCAACTTCTAGCAGCTTTTCCTTCTTCTTCTTTTTCCCATTTCATGTTCCTTTTATCCTCCATGGAAACTTGCTTTGCAACTTCCATAAATCTCTCTCTCTAGCTTCAATTTTTACGCTTTTGTGCTCTTTCACTCTCTCACTTTAAAACCCTTGAAAAGTCTTACTTCCATACTTCCTCTCACTAGCTAGAAGTTTAGAGAGAGAAAGAGGGATTTTCCATGATAGCTTGAGTGTTCTTGAGAAATAATTCAACTACAAATCCACCTACGTGTGTGTGATAGGTTCCAACGAGGCCTTACATGTCCGTTTGAAGCAATAATTGAAGTTAGAATTGATTAAAGAATCAACAAGACCGGTGAGTGAACTTGCATTTCAAAATCATTTTGGGAGACATAATTGTATTGGTATGAAACATTGAATGATTTATTCCAACTTTTCTTTAAAAATGTGTGCTGGGGAATAAGCCCTTAAAAAAAATATTTTGGTGTTGTGAAAATGTGAAATGTGTAAAACGATGAACTTATGTGCTTCTCTATTATGTTGATATATATATATATATATATATATGAATATATGCTGTGCATTGACGAATAATGTTGTGTAATGATATTGACCTGGCTATGTGCAAGTAGAAGTGCGCATAAGCCGATGCTGACCTGACTATGTGCGAGTAGGGAGTGCACATAAGCCGATGATGATGATGATGACACAGCTATGACGATGAATGAAGTGGGGTGGTGTACTTGTTGATATATGTTTATATATGTGTAAGTGATAGCAAGTTTATGATTATAATATGTGATTGTTTTGAATGTTGATAACTTGATTATTGTCAATGTGTTCACTTTGATGTGCAATATGGTAGGGATGGATTTTGTGGCATGTGAAAATCCCTTATTTGTCATTTGCCCTGAATCTCGGTACAACGAGAATGCATTCTTGCTATAGCGAGAAACTGTCAGGTGGTGGGGGCATAAACCAGCCTTGTTTCTCGCTATAGCAAGAAACTCTTGGGTTCTGATACAGTACTTTCACTTCGGTGAAGATTTTGACCACCTTACCGTATGAATTGGGAAAAGTGATAAACATCAAAGTTGTATCCCTTTCTCTTAGCTTTCTAATGGTATAAAAATCAGGTCAATTGGGCTTCTGTAGTGGGAGACATGCTAGAAAGACTAAAACACATGCAAACTAACACTATTTCTTGCTACAGCAAGAAACTTTCTGTTTTGGCCGCCTGAATCTCGCTGCAGCAAGAATGAACTTCGCTGCAGTGAGAAACTTACTGCCATGCTTGCTACCTTGCTTGATTTTGACATATTTTTCACCCATTTAACTTCATAGATTGATCTTGGGTTTTTGTAATACTATGAGGTTATTAATCAAAGTTTGAAATGAGGGGTTTTTAGTAAGAAACTAAATCAATTGCATTGTTTTGAAACAAGTGCATCATGATTTCCAAATTCTTCCTATTGATTGCTTGTTCCCTTCTTATGTTCACTCACTGAGTTTTATACTCCCGTTTTTAAAATTCATGTTTTCAAATTTGGAGGCAGTTGGGACCTAGATTGAGTCGCACACATATGCTCGCCTTTTTGGTAGGTACTATGGCATATCAGTAGCTATACCTTCACCCATGATCACTCCGCTGATGGTCAAAAGTCTTATGCTTGTGTACATGTATAAGTAATGAAGACCATTAAGATTCATGTTAAAAATCAAATATGTATATTTGATTACTAAAGCCACTGTAAGGTGGCCAATGAGTGATACTATGTTAGCATAATACAATTGTGAGTATTGGATTACTATAAAATGTTATTGAAATATTTTTAGTTGAGAATTACAATATGGGTTTGAGAAATGATGGTTTGGAATGATTATTGGGATTGCATAAATAGGCTTGCTTGGGCTTAGTAGGCTATGCCCATTGGGCTCATGAGTTGGTCATGGCTTGGGATTTGGGCTGTGACACAAGTAGTCTAAATTTTTAATCTCTTTATTGTTTGTTTTTAATGGTATTGGATTGTTTATTCTAATTTGTTCTTAATGCTTTTAATTACCTAATCACAAATTAAATTGAATTAAAAACCAAAACATAACTTGGGAAAGAAAGTTTAGTGTAAACTAAAATTGGAATAACATATGATCATATTTATTTACTTAGTTAAATAAATTGATTTGTGTATAGGATATGATATACCTATATGCCGTATGTAACCAATACTATAGCCTGAACTTAATGAATCTATTTTATTTTCAATTCACATAAAAATATAGTGTTTTGATTAAAGTAGATATTTTTATAAGAGTTTCGGTATAGCCTTATAAATTATTGAGGACTCTAGGTTAACAATTCAATCCATTGGAATAAGTTAAGAGAGAGAGGTAAGATTTAGATGAAGTGTGAGGGATATTGTAATCTTAAGCTGGTTTAATTTGTTTTTTATTTAATTAAATTCTTGCTTTGACTTTTAATTATTATTAATTAGTTTCTTTTTTTTGTTAAACAATTTTTTGTTTTATTAGTTATCAACTTTTAATTGTTTGAATAACATTAAATTGTTTTAATTTTAGTATTTAGTAAAATTCTAGATCAACAGTCTACTTACCATTATATTATCTTTTCAATACATATATTTGTAGGGGTGGAGAATTTTAACAACAGTAGTAAATGAGATCCCTCTGAATGTAGCCAGGTACATGATAGAAAGAATGAAAGGAACTTGCTTGGGTGATAAAACTAACTTACCATATGGAAACACTATCTCCTCATTGGTTAATAAAAAGGGAATTTGGAGCATTAGGTTCCAAGCTGATTGGACCAAGAGTAAAGATCATGACATTTTTCTTGGAAGCATACAAAGATGGGATATAAGCTTGCTGGTAAGGAAGGAATTAAACTTCTCAAGGGTACACTATCAACACCAAATATTGAAACTATTTCCACACCTCCATCTAGAACAAGTGAACATTCTGTTCCTAATGAAAATATTCTTAACTTGCTAATGAGGATTGATGGAAAGTTGAATGAATAGGTAGAAAGAGAAAGAAAAATGGAAGCAAAGACATTGAAAATTGAGGAAACACTTCGAAGTATAAAAAATACTCTTCCTAAAGAAAAAAAAATGTTGAAATCTCTGCACTTAAAGGAAAAGAAGCAACTGTGAGCCCTACTATATCAATTGAAAAAACTATCACTTAGGAATTTGAAACACATGGATCTTATCTTTAGGCTGAGGTTGCTAAGGAAAATATTGAGGTTCTAGCATTTGAACCAAAAAAGGAAAAGCAGGACAAGGAGACAAAAGGAGAACTTGAAGTAGAACAAGGTATAGACCAAGAAGAAGGAACTGAAGAGAAAAATGAGGAAGTATTGGAAAGGGAAATAGAATCTGAACAAGAAAAGGCGAAGGAAACAAGAACAAGGGAAAATGAGAAGAATGACACTTCTCTTGAAATTTCAAGGCCAAAAACAACAAAAACTCCAAGCTTCTCTAAGGAAATTTTTATGATTGACATCATTGCTTAATTAGTAATGGAAAGTCAAGATGGGTAAGCGAAGGCCAAAGTTAAGGTCAAACTAGAAGCTGAGTTAAACTCGTAAGAGGACACTAAAGCAAGGAAGAATCGGGACAAGGGGAAAGTAATGGAAGTTGAATCCATACAAGTTAATCCCTCTAGAAGAGGTAGAAAGACAACAGCCACCAAGAGCAAAGTCTTCAGAGGAAGAAAATATGTTAGATTGACTACAACTCTTCCTAAGCCAACTCCTAAACCTGTAACTTTTTCCCTATAATCCATATCCTCATCCTCATCTGATCTTCAAACTTTTGAACCTCTCAATAATCAACCTTTAGTAACTAACTTTGGAACAAATGAATCCTCGACTGACTCAGACTGTGAAGAAAACTACAAGTAGACCCTTTTATAGATACATGACAAAAAGGGGGAAAAATAGAAGATAAGGTTACTTAGGATTGTTGGATCATTTTAAAGAATCACTGGTGTATGGTTTGATTCTAAACAATTGCTAAATGTTAGTATCTATGTTTATATATGATTAAAGGTTGTTCTTGTGATTAAATGTTGTTCTTGGAAATTTGTGGCTATCGCCTACTTGAGCAATATCTTTATGCAAATAATAAAAGGGAGTATACATTAAAGGGGAGCAGTTCTTTATCTACACATAGATACATAATGCATATAGACATTGCACTCTTAACTTAGTAGTGTCTTGTCATTATCAAAGAAAGGGACAATGTTAACTCCATATATTTTTTATGATAATAAGACATTCCTTATTCATTAATGGCTAACTACTTCATTTAACTTTGCAGGACCAAGTTTAAATTCCTTAATATAAAATGTTGTTTGAAAGTAAGTCAAGAAGCCTGCCATATTACTAGAATGGTTAATTAGTTAAAGGAATAAAAGAACTAAGGACTAAGTGAAAGTAGAAAAATGTTAATTGATTAACATGAGGCTTTAATCAGTAAAGGCTATTCAGAGTGTTACATGAGCGCAAAATAGAAGCCTTTTAACTAGTTAAAGGAAAAGAGTTAACTGGTTAAAGGTCGAAGTTAAAGAGTCAAGAAGCACCAAAATTCAAATTCAAAATATTAATGACCGTCCAGGGCACTAAACCAAAAAAGTCAAACTTGAAGAATTCTTAATTGGTTGGAGCTTATTTTAATCAGTTAAGATCCAAGTGAGAGAAGCCTTTATTAGTTAAATAGAAGTTAAATCAATTGAAAGAAGGTTGGTGAAGAATGCTATGTAAAAATAGAAAGTTTTTAATCAGTTAGAGCTGCAGTTAACTAGTTAACACAAGGAAGCAGTTTACTATATAGAGAAGGCTTAATCAGTTAAAGCTAATTTTTAATTGGTTAATAGAATAATGCTAGCACATTTGAATTTAAGCACTAGAAGACAAAATAATAGCTTGAAAATTGTTTGTAATGACCAAATTCTATCTGCAATGGTCAAAATTGATTTTCCAAGTATTTAGGGCATATCCAATTGTAAAAAAATAAGATAAAGAAGTTCCAAAAGTTTAAGAGAGCTAAAATGTGTTTAACCTTAAATTTGTACTATTAAGAATTTGAGAATTTGATTCCCTAGAAAGTAAGTATAGTCTCATGTTCAATTCCATTTATTGTATTTGTAGTGAAAGTACATTTTGATAATAAGACGAAGAGTTTGTTGTAAGTAAGTATTTATTATCTAGTTATCTTTACGAAAAAAGTAAGATAAAAAAAATGAAAAACACTCTCAACTCTCACACTTTCACTTCCTTCCCTACCCTTCACGGTTCAACTGTTGCTCAGTCGTCGGACCTTCTTAACATCCCCCTACCGATAGCTACATCACCATCTAGCCAATTGGTAACCCTATAACCTATTGTAGTAGAAAAAACAGTGTAGCTACCACCCTCCCATGGCTTCTTGCAAGCCATACAAGCCATCAACATGCCTCTACTTTCACCCAATGCTCACAAGAAGTTGTTTTTGTCCATAGCTACAGGAGAGAAAACTCCTATCATTCCCACCACTTGTGATCCAATCACTTACAAGGATCAACTTGTTGCTACATTCTTTGAAGATGTGATTCAGGTTCTTGATCAACCATTCACCCACTCCATCATTGGCAAGTTCTCTAGGATGCCGAAACTGTAGGATATTCTATTGGTTTTCAAAGGGATTGGACTTTCAAGTGCTTATGAGATACGATGGTTGGATTACAAACATGTTTTAATCCATCAATTCTTTGAACAAGATTTCAACTAGATTTGGATCAAACAATATTGGTTTATCACTAACCAAAAAATGAGAGTGTTTAAGAGATCACCAGATTTTGAAGCAGAGAAGGAATCTTTGGTGGTTCAAGTTTGGATATCGTTTCCCAACTTAAAGGCCCATATTTATGAAAAATCAGCGTTGATGTTGATTGCAACAACGGTTGGAAAACTACTATTTGTTGATGAAGCTACAGCTAATGGATCTCTATAAAACCTCGTAACATCGTATAAGAGCCAATAAGACCTTATCAATAAGACGAAGGGTCAATTGACGTAAATTTAAGTGCCAAAGAGCAGTGATGGGTGCAAGGAATATTTTAGAATAAAATATTCCATACGCGAGGAAATTATAATAAAATAAAAATTAAATAATAATACTTTTATCGAGGATGAATTAGTGAGTTAAAAGGAGATTTAGAAGTGAACCGGGACAAAGTGAGACATTTTGGGTCTTGAGGAGACAAGTGGAGAATTTTGAAATAAAATATTAATAAAATATTAATATTTTATTAATTATTGAAATTAGTCACGAATGAGGACTATATGATAAATCCAAGGGGGGAGAAGAAGTAAGAAAGAATTTAAAAGAAAAATGACGTAAGTGGGGCCTGCGTGCAGTTATTCAATAAAGTAAGAG
Organism: Theobroma cacao; assembly: GCF_053813885.1. NCBI lineage: Eukaryota > Viridiplantae > Streptophyta > Magnoliopsida > Malvales > Malvaceae > Theobroma > Theobroma cacao. The sequence goes on from NC_142640.1 coordinate 38,931,605, forward strand.
CTGGTAAGTGTATATTTAAATATTATGGTGACACCTTGGTGAAGTGTAAATTTTATATTTTATTCATTCAAGTGTAAAGGAACAAAGATAGAAGAAATTTGGACTTAAAAGAAATGATTGAAGGACCAAATTGTAAAGGATGAAAAGTATGGAAGGTCGAATGGTAAATAAGGAAAAGTTGAGGACTTATGTGCAGTTACAATATTTGAAGCCAAATGGACATTAACTGACCGAAAGAAGTTATATTATGTGGGATAATGAGATGTGCATGTAAATTCACTGTTACATGCAAATAATAGCATGTAAAAAGGAGAAAATTAATGGGGAACATGTGGGACCCCCACCATGTGAAGTAAAAAGAAGGATAAGCCTAAATCTATTTGCATGTAAAGAGATTAGTGCATTAGGCGGCCAAATCAGGAAAGGGAAATATAGATGCATGTGACTTGAATGGTTTAATAAATGACCAAATAAAATATAGAGTGAAGCTTGTGCATGAAATGTGATTGGAGGAATAAGGTGGTGCATGGAATAAAGAATGAAGAAAAGAAGAATGGGAGAGTGAAGGTGGCAGATGGAGAAGTGTAGTAAGGATAGATAATGGGCCAATGAACAAAGCAAGGAATCAGTACATGAAAAACCATTGGTTGGCAAAGTGGTCAAATGAAAACAAAGGAAAATTGGTGCATGTGTTATGATTGGTTTGAAAGGGAGGCCAAATGAAAACAAAGGAAAATTTGTGCATGAAATGTGATTGGTTCCAATGGGCGGCCATATAAATACTAAATTACAAGAGTGAAAGAGAAATGGGAAGAGGGTTTTGGTGAGACTTGAGGGCCAGCCATTTAGAGAAGAAAAGAGAGGAAAGAAAGTTTAAGAAGTTCCACCCGAGAGGAAGAAAAAGAGAAAGAAAAGAGAGAAAGAAGGGAAAAGAGAGATTTTTGCACAAGATCAAGAGAAATAAGGAATGTGGTTTTAGCTTGAATAATCTTTGGAAATGGGTTGGTAACTATAAGGTGTGTTTTGTGGCAGCAAAGATTGGCTTGATTGGAGAGGATTTAGTGACATGCAAAGCCATCAAAACTGTGGATGCATGGTGGATCCAAAGTGAAAGAGAAATGGTAAGCATAATATATGCTTTAAGTCCACAGTTGGTAAAAATCTTTGAAGAAATAATTTGTGAATCATGTTGGCAGCTTGATGATTAAAGTTTTGGAGGAACAGTGGAGTGCATGTACGTATCAAGCAACCTTTAAGGTAAAAATAAATAATGCTTTAAGTATAGTTGAGAAATCTTGAGAAATGGCTTTTGTTGTGTTGATTGGAGTCTTGAAAGGCACAATTTGAAGAATAATGGTTGTTGAAAAAATCTAAAATGCATGAGCTAGTGTAAATGATAAGTTTGCTTGGTATGTTATTTGAAAGAAATAAAAAGGGAATAATGTGGGTGGAGGATTGAGAACTAAAGCATTGAATGCTAGATAGACAATTATGCATGTAAACTTGGAAATAATTTGGGAATGATTGTTGTTGCCATATATGTGGTTATAAAATAAAAATATAAGATGGATTTGGATGAAAGTTACTTAAAAAGGTTGAAATGGGCACTTAATGTTATAAATAAGTTGTCAGTACATATAGTATGAAGAATTACGCAAGTAAAAGATATGAATACCTTTAGTAAAAATGTGTCAAGATGCATATGATTATGCAAACGTTGAGTGAGAAAGAATAGTGATTTTAGCATGATGTAAGTTATTAAAATGATGATTGATGTTTGAATGAGAAAGAAAAATAGGAATGATAAACACTAAGTATATTAAACTTGGTTTATTGCTAGGAAGTGTGCGAGTGGAAAATGAGTGTCATGGTGATTAACTAAAGGAGGAAACATAACCGGATAAGTGGCAAACTGATATCTCGCCATTGTGAGGTGAGTAGGGGGTGTTTATTTCAAAACCTCCATACCATATATCGATTTATGTCAATAAACGTTGCCAGTTTTTTTAACTGCAATTGTGGATAGCATGAGCTGTTAGCCTTGATAGGCAATTTTAAAATGTACTTACAATGATTTAAATATGGCTATTATGGAAAGCATGCACTGTTAGAAACCATAGGAAAATGTGGACGTAAGTGATTTAGAAATTGTTTGTGTAGAATATACATATATACATACATGTAAAGAGTTTTAGAAATCAGGAAACAAGCCTTTTTGCACTGTTTTCCATCAAAAATTCGTGCCTTGTATCTTTGTGTGATATGCATAGTTAAATATACTTATCAAATGGTTTAAATGCAAACTTTTGAGAGCCGGTTTTAGTTCGATTTTTATACAAATGTTTACACCATGCATTTAATGTGAAAAACAATTTGACAAGTTATTGAACCTTGTTTACAAATGATTTGAAGCAAAAGTCTCGAAAAACTTGATTTGGTTTTAAAAACAATTTTGACAAACCGAGAGCGTCGAGAGTAGGCCGAATGTCACATCGGGATAGTTTGACTCTTGTGCACAAGTGAGCTATAACTAGAGAACCTTTAGGTCACCGACGGGCTATTAGACATGGATGGGGCCATAGCTTGTGATATACACATGGCAAGGCCACAAGATGAGATGTGCGGTTAGGCAACCAGTTGATATACGTGGTTGCGACCACTTGATTTCTCCGATGTCAGCTAACATCGTCGAGACTACCATGGCTGTGGGAATCTAGTGGAGCGGAGCTCTTGAATGTTATTACGTGGAATTGGGTCCACGTGTTGGTTGTTATGATTACCTACTCGAGAGCCTTGAGAGTTTTTAGACTCATACTCTTTTGGATGGTGGAAAGTCAATGATTTTTTGCAGCTCCCTCTCTATTTGATTAATAACTTTTAATGCTTTATAAGTGATTGTGAAACGATTTATGTGGTTGTACACGTTGATTTTACATGCCACACATTTTGGGAGCATGCATGCTTTTATGCAACATCGTATTTTTGAATGAAATAGGTGATTTCAATGATTGAAATTTGTTTTACTACACTTTGTCTCCGGCGTCGTTTGCCAAAGAAAATATAGCATTATGACTTATGGCATTATTTTTAGAAGGCATAAATACCCTATTTGTGATTGGTTTTACAAGATTATCATTTTTTTGCTCTAGTTTTACTATTCAAATTTCTACTTTATGCTTGTTTCCCATTTACAGCCTAGTCATGGAACCGATGATCATTGAGTCAGTGAGACTCACCACCTTATCTCTCTTTTGTAGATAGTTATTGGCCTAGCGTTCAATCATCGGCATTTTTGTCCACCGCGAATAGGTAAAGGCATCTCATAGCATTTTATTCCGAGTCACTCTGCTGCTAGAGGTCGAGTCATTCGTAGCATAATTTGATTGTAATTAGTGTTAATGTGAATGTATGGTTGGGATATTATAGACTTTAATGTACTTTTACAATTACATGGAATGAAGGCTAAGTTGATTAATTATGACTATTGTTCAAATTATATCATAAAAGGGTTATATGGTTCAAATAATTATAGAAATCGGAGGAATGAGTTCATTGTTACGACAAAAGTTTCAACTAAGGCTTGTTCAAGACTTGGAGGGTTCTCCCGCAAGACTCGGACATCGGTAGCGAATGAGGAGCGATCGTTACAATCTCGGCCAAGCGTTGCTCGTATATACGTGGTATACAACTGTTGGAAAACACCACTAGATCATGTGTGGATTGTGGTGAAGAACAGAAACATTGGAGTTGTTATTGGTAGATATGCACAACATGTAAAATTTTCTAAAATGTTAGATAATTGTGATCATTGTTGTCATGTGGGTCATAGCCAATCTGTTTGTCTAGTGATGGGAAATAAGCTTGTGTTTGGCAAACTGAAACCAATAGGATCCAAAAAACAAACTAATGATCACCTCAGAGTTTTGATCCGAGGGAAAAATGGAGGAAATTATGATGAGATGCCCAAAGAAAAGGAACCAACCATAATAGTAGAGAAAGGAAAGGAAATGATGTGGATGGAGTTAGTGAAATAAAAGATATAGTGGCAAGAAGTGGGAAAGTCAGGCAAAAGTGGAGCCAAGAATTCATAATGTGTGGAAATTGATTTAACAAGCTCTAAGAATGTCCAAGTGATAAGCCTTAATAGATTTCAAATGATAGGAGTAATGAATGAGGAAAGGTTGATACAAAATGAAAAATAAGGCACACCAGAGAGGGTGAACAGTACTTAACTGAAGAAAAAAATTTTCAAACTCTACCCCGAGAGCAAGAGAATAAATAGGATGCTCCTAGGTTCTAGAGGCAAGTAGATGGACTGATTTCTAATGGAGAATGTGCAATTCTGAATGATAAAAAAGTAGCATAAGCAATTGAAGGAAAAACAATGACAGTAGTTACCACTCCACGATTGTCAACGGATGCAAGGGCTAGGACTAGCTCAAAGAATAACACTGAAATCTCTGGTAGTATTTAAGAACACAGGTGAACATGACTATGTTCAATGGGTAGTAGAAAATGCTCAGAAGGTTATGGTTCGAAAACAGAAAAAGAAAAAAGTAGAAAAGCTTGTCGTAGTGTTGAATGAGTCTGCAATTCAAGGATATAGTCACCAGTTACCCAAAAAGCAGCATCAAGAAAGAAAATAACTCACCAAGGGCCCCATTTGAACTGATGGCAGTAAAAGCTATAGAAAGTAGTGATGAATATACTTCAGATATACAACCAGACCTGAATACAGGTGCTTTTAACGTGGAGAATATTTCTGTTCCATTTCATGTAGGAATGGATAACAAGATCCAAGGCAAGAATGAGATCAGCAAAGGGTAGTCCTTTATTTCTTCCCATGCTAATTTTGGTAGTAAAAATTTAAAGATTTACACTTAAGTCTCTAGACGTAGGAAGTCAGACAATAATATTTCCTATCTTTTAGAAAATATTTTTTCCTTAGATGAGGATGACGTAATGAGGTAAAAGATAGAATTGAAGATGATGATTCTGTCTCTACAAATTTATCAGCTCAAACATATCCATGATTAGTTCACTAATCTAGAGTGCTAGGGGGTTAACTGGTAAGGTAATTCAACATCGCTTGAAAAAATTAAAAATGTCGCATAACATTAAACTACTCGTAATTTTAGAACCCACGGTTAGTGTGGCTAAAATGGAGTTTTTTAGAAGGAGGTTGGGGTTTGAAAAGGTGGTCAACAATTGCTCCTAAAAAATATGGTTATTTTTATCACATGAGGTCAGTTGTGAAATTGTCCTAGATCATATTCAATGCTTGCATGTAAAACTTAATTTGCCCTGGTTATCCTTTTCTTTCCATGTTACATTTGTATATGCTAAATGCACTATATCTGAAATAAAAGAACTCTGGAACTGTTTAAGACTTTTATCATAAAATAGGAAGGAACTGTGGCTAGTGTTAAGTTACTAATGTTTGCATAAAGTCAACAAGTCAAAGTATTTGAATTCATTTTACTTTGTTGTGCTGATATTTTGTAATTATGCTTGTTGTCATCTCTTATTGTACGTGTATGCTTGCATATTGTTATATAAGTTTATATCTAACACTTGTGTTTGCATGTTATTACAAGTGTAGTACATGCATTCTGTGAATATAAGCTTCTATTAATGCTTAATGGAAATATAGTTATAAATATACACTTTGCTCTGTTTTTTGAAGTTTCTGGTTTTTGTGATGCCTTTCTTTTATGAAGCACGATTATAACATGCTATTAGAGCATCCCACGATCCCCATAGGACCTTTGACAACCTTCTTTTAGTTCTCTTGAGTTCTTAATGGCCTTCTATAACCCTTTGTTTTCGAGTTTAATCCATTGTCACAACGACAACACCAAATATAAACCAACAGCCTCCTCCAGTCTTCGATGGCTTGAATTATGGTGCATGGACCATGAGAATGAAGATGTATTTGAAAGGCTATAATTTGTGGAATGCTGTATAACAAGATGTTGAGCCGTAAACCGAGAGAAAATGGTCCTACTGCAAAAGTCCATTAATGTGAAGAAGAGATTGCAAAGAAGTTCAGGGCACTCTCATTTATTCAATCTGCTATATCAAAAGACATTTTCAACAAAATTATAGAGTGTGAGATAGTAAAAGCTGCATGGACCAAATTACAAGAAGAATTTGTTGGGACATCTAGGACAAGACACATGCAAGCACAAAACTTGAGAAGGCACTTCGATTTGATGCGTATGAAGGAGAATCAGTCAGTGAAAGAGTACATAGATCAGGTACTCAACCTTGTTAACCAGATAAAATGTTTGGTGAAGAGCTGAAAGAGGTTTAAGTAGTTGAAAAAACTCTCAATAGTGTACTAGGGAAGTTTGAAGCTACAATAGCCTCCCTGTTACAATCAAAAGATTTGCCTGACATATCAATTATAGAAATTGTTAATGCTCTACAAGCAGCTGAATTGAGAATATCAGGTAGAGATGAGACTTCTGTGGAGAAAGCCTTGTTTGTTAAAAACAAAGGTAAAGCCTCTGTAGAGATATTTACCAGAAAAGATTCCAGAGAGAAAGGCAAAAAATTCTCTCATGCAAGTCAATCTTTTTACAAAAAGAATAAGTTCAAGGTATGCTCTTTTTGTAAGAAACGAAATTATCTTGAAGAAAATTGTTGGTTTAAACCTAATGCTAAGTGTAAGATATGAAATCAACTTGGTCATTGTCAATCCTGACCTTCTAAAGTACTTGCCATGTCCTTCATGTGATTGACAATATGCTTGCATACTTGAAAAGCTCCGAAAAATCGTCAAAAGTTGATATTGTACCAAATGGTACTATTAAGTTAAATTAAGCCTCAAACTAGTCTAAATAGAGATCTTAAGATGAAATTGAGAATTTTAAAACCCCAAAATGACTTTAAATGATGATCTGGAGTTCGAAGGCTGAATTGGAGTCAATTTGGAATTTTCATGTTTTAGGGGTAAAATGGTAAATTGTCACCCGAGGATAAAATGGGAATTTTTAGAAAAGATTTTAATCACATTTGATTCATTGGAGTATGATTTGAGTTTGAGAGGTGAAAATTTAAATTTTGACATTTTTGGAGTCCGAGGAGAAAAACGGTAATTTTACGAATTTATAGGGGTAAAGTTGGAATTTTGAAATTTTACACCACCTAACACTTGTCATACCCATGGATTTGAGCCATTAACATTTTACATTGTGGATAATTGAAACATTTTATGTGGTGGAGAGAGATTGCTTAATGGATAAGTATTACACATGGACCAATGGAAACATGCCATGTGTCAAGCTTGGATTATTCTATAATTTCCTTGTAAAATCTATTTAAAACTCTCTTAGCCTCACCCATATGGCTGGCCAAACCATGAAGTGAAGAGGAAAGGAAAGAACACAAACCCTAGGTGGGAAAATTGAAGAAAAAGTGTGGGATTTCAAGGGATTAAGCTAATAAAGGTAAAATTTTGTGATTTTATCTTGTGATTTACACTACCCATGCTTTCTTTTTCATTTTCCATGCTTAGAACTCAAGTTTGCATGATGAACCCATGCTGGCCGAATTTGAGAGGAGGGGTTTTAAGCATTGATTTTGCTAGATTTCAAGCTAATTAAGTGTTTTTGGTTGTTTGGTAATGGAAAGTATGAAAATCTAGCAAGGAATCACTTTGTTCTTCACAAACCCACAAGAGGTTGAATTTTCTAAGGAGGATATTGAGGCTGAAATTGATGATATTTCATGATATTTTGGTGGTATTTAATGATTGGTGAGGCTAGAAATTTAATGGGAAATTTTGGCATGAAAATCTGAATTTTTACCTAATGTATAGACATGTGCGATTTATGGTTCAGACTGATAAATTGAATCATATTCACAGTCATTGAGGTATTTTAAGTATAATTGGAGTGTAGAAAGTGAAAGAAATTGATTTGGAGTTAAATTGGAGGTTTTAGCTAATTACACCAAGAATAGAGCGAATTAGGTCGAATTCCGTATTTAAACGGCTATTCAAACATTTTGCATCACATTTCGTGCATTCATATAGATTTATAGAGCCTGAAATAGTTTATGATAAATTGATACAATTTATTGAAATTCGTGTCACGTATAATGTATAGGTGGTGAGCCCTCTAACAAGGGTAAAGAGATTGTGCTCGAAGACCGGGAATAGGAGTATATCGAACTCCTAGTACTGTGAGTAACCTTACTATCGTTTTAATTATCTAAAGTGGTTTTATTCGATTTTGTGATTTTATGAAAAATGAGTTTAAATGGTAAATCTTTATGTTTTTTAAGCAAAATGAGATTAAATGAAAATGATTTTATAAAATTGTCTTGAGATTGAATGATGGTTTTGAAAATAGAGTAATTGGAGACTGTTTTCATGTGTTGTAAATCATGGTTTGAATTGAATGGCTTATGATAATATTGGCATGAATGGTTGATTTGGTAAATGTGTTGAAATGTATAAACTGTTGTTTGCCTTGATAGGTTGGATAATGATAAAATTGCCATGTCATGCTGTTGAATTTTTATTGCATGGTGGGTTTAGCTTGCTGCAGTGGGCTGGTTCTATGGATCAGCCTATTAGAGGGGCACGGAACCCGGTCATATATATGTACCTCGATTGAAGAGGCGCATAAGGTAACTCCCGAGGTCAAACTTTAGAGTTCACTTCACGCCAAACCACCACGTGAGGGTGAATTCGGCCAACGCCAAGGAACGACTATGTTTTCAAAATAAAAACATGATTTATGCATACATAACTTTTTAACAACCTTGGCGAACTCGGTTGGGATAGCTCTCAGCCAAGGTATCCCTGATAACTGAGTATGAGAATGATTTTTGGCACGAGCCAAGCTTTTCAGGAAATCATAAGCCTAGTTGTTTATTTGGTTGAAATGAATTGAAAGGTAATGAAATTACAATATGATGACTTATTTTAATTGTCTCCATTTACTCGACTTTAGATAGTTTAGATGGTATCTGTTTATTTACTGAGATTTTATAATTTCACCACCCTCCTTTTCAACCATTTCAGGCCCAAGGTAACCTGTGGATAGCAGATATTGTCAAGGATTATAGTCGACTTTACTACTCCAAAAACTGTAGTTTTCTGCCTTTGTGCACTTTTGTTCCTTGTGGGCCCACGAGTCACTGGAAAGTAAATTTCCATATCCCAGTTATTTGTATTATAGTACATATGAATTTATTTAGCTTTTACATTACAAAAATTATTTACCGATGACTCTATAAATATTGTTTTACAAGAAATTAGAATATTTTATTGAATATTTTTATTTTATTCAAATAGTTGTAATATCATTTTTAATAAATGTTTTAGAGACCCAAATTTATTTTAAATCATGAAACATGTATTTTCCACTCATCTACTACATTTTTAGTCGGGTTTGAAAAATTTTGAGAAAAAATAACGAAAACGCCCCTGTGAGGCGAAAATTATTTTTTCACGATTTTGAAGGGGAAAAAGCTTAAAATTCTTTAAAAATGAGGTTTGGCGATGATTACTCACAGGGGAGATGAGAAAAATGGTACTAAAGCCTTGCGAGGTTTCGGTTGGCATTTCGGGTAATGAATGTCTACCGGGACGTCGCAGTGGTTGTCAAGGGCTCGAGGGGAGTACTGGGTCGTGACAGCCATGTTGACAAGGTTTGTAGAAATAAGCCAACTGTTCAAGAAAAAACTCCACAAATGAGTAACAAAGCTGAAGTAACAGAAAAGACTCTGTTCATGGCTTTAACTAGTTCTCATTACAAGATTGATACTGATGAGTGGCTTCTTGATAGTAGATGCTCGAACCATGTGACTTCCTCTGATGCTGAGTTTATCAGTTTGGACAAAGATTATAAGTCAAGGGTAAAAATAGGTAATGAAGTTTGTCTTTATGCAATGGGTAAAGGAACTATAAGAGTGAAATCTCTACAAGGTTCAGATATATTTCTGAAGTTCTCTTAGTTCCTTCTATAGCTCAAAATCTGTTAAGCGTTGGACAGATGGTAAAGAACTCATTTGTCTTGCTTTTCAAACACTTGGCATGCACAATATTTGATCCTTTTGGAGAATATCTTATGACCATTCCAATGAGAAATAGAAGTTTCTCTTTAAACTTGAAAGAAATCTGAATACAGGTTGCCCAATCTGATGAAGATGAAGCTAATCTCTAGCATAAGAGACTTGGGCACTGCAACTACACTTCACTTAGCCAAGTAAGTTCCTTTCATTTGCTTGAAAATTTGCCCAAGTTATTTAACAAAGGTTGAATCTGCAATGTTTGTTAGATAGGGAAAATATCCAAAAAGCTTTATCCTCATGCATCCAAAAATAGAGCTAAGAACAAGATTGAACTGATTCATTTAGATGTTGGGGGCCCTATGAGTGTTGAATCTTTGTCTAGTAGTAAATACTATTTGATCTTTATTGATGACATGTCCAGGTTCTGTTGGATATACTTCTTGAAGGCAAAATCTCAAGTGTTTCAATTTTTCCTCACTTTCAAAGCTAAAGTTGAGCTTGAAACTAGTTGTAAAATGAAGACCTTGAGGTCTGATAATGGAGGTGAATATACCTCTAGGAAGTTCACTAATTATCTCAACGGAACAAGAATTCTTCATAAGCTAACTAAACTTTATTCGCCTTAGTGTAATGGTGTGAGTGAGAGAAAAAACAAGACTATCGTTGAAATGTCTAAATGATTACTTTTCAAGACAAATTTTGCCCAAGAGATTCTGGGCAGAAGCTACAAACACAGCTGTGTATTTGCTTAATCTACTTCCCATATGTACCTTGATGAAAAAAACACCATTTGAAGCTTGGCATGGCTCTAGACCAAATGAGGATCATCTCAAAATATTTGGTTGCCTATGTTACTTACATGTGCTTGAGGCTCAACGTGACAAGCTCCAACAGAAAACTATCAGAGGTATTTTTATTGGGTATAGTAATCAATCTAAGGCTTATCACTTTCACTTACCTGAAACTGATAAAGTTATTGTCAGTAGAAATGTTACCTTTGATGAAAATTCTAGTTAGAATTGGAATATGCAATCTACTGTTACAGAAAATATTTTAGCTCCCATTATTGCAGATGTTAATTTGCCAACAGATGAGTTAAACACTAATGATGTAGATGATAATGATAACTTTGATGATGAGCCTGTTAGAGGCACACGATCTATCTATGATATTTACCATAAAAGTCTTGTTGCCATTAATGAACCTTGCAACTTTACTAAAGCTTCTCAATTCCCTAAGTGGTATGAAGCTATGCAAGTAGAATTGGAAATGATGAACAAGAACAAGACTCGAAGTTTGGCACATAGAACTCGTAATCATCATGTGATTGGAGTGAAATGGGTATTCAAAAGGAAGCTTAATCCCGATGGCAGTGTCAACAGGCACAAAGCACATCTGGTGGCTAAAGGTTTTAGTCAATTACTAGGCATAGATTGTAGGGAGACATATGTTCCTGTTGCTCATTTTGACACAATTCGATTCTTGCTTACCTTGTCTGCAGCATTTGGTTGGACAGTTTATCACTTGGATATTAAATCAACCTTCTTGAATGGGGTTTTAGATAAAGAAATATATGTTGAGCAGCCTGATGGTTTTGAGATATTGCCTAGTCAGAATCAAGTCTACAAGCTACACAAGGCATTGTGTGGATTAAAGCAGGCTCCTAAAGCTTGGTACAGCAGAATGGATGAGCATTTGATCAAGCAAAACTTTGCCAAGAGCTGCAATAAAGCTACCTTGAAAACTTTTAGCTCCAAGGATCACCCACATTTGATTATATCCATCTATGTTGATGACTTGCTAATAACAAGTGGAGATGATGTCTTGGTACAGAATTTTAAAAAGAAATTGCAATCTAAGTTTTACATGATAGACCTTGGACCTATGAGTTATTTTTTGGGGCTTGAGATTAATCATCCTTTGATGGAATTAAACTCTCACAGAAGAGCTATATAGTTGAAGTTCTAAGAAGATTTCACATGGATCAGTGCAAACCTTTATTAACTCCTCTCCCAGTCTATGAGACCTCGACCTTTATAGCTTCATAACTAGGTGTAGACATGATAACCCGAGCTAGGGGTAATTTCGTTATTTCTTTAGTGAGCTCCTAGAAGTATGCTTTCAAATATTTTTAAGGCCTAAGTAGGCCTAAAGCATAAATGAATGATAAAAATAAGGATTAAATGACTAAGAAAATAAAAATAATGATGATTCCAAAGTATGAGCAAAATGGTCATTTTTCATCTCGGGTCAAAATTTTAATTTTTTGTCAACCCGAGTATTTTTAGACCATTGTGGACTTGGCCTCAGTGTCAAAAGAGTAAAAAGATTGCACAAAGGATTGAAGAAGAATAAGCTAACTTGCTAAGGGCATTTTCATAATTTAAGTGGAGTTAGATAAGCTTGAGCTAGAAATATCATCTTCCAACAGCTTCTTCTCACATTTTCCTGTAGCTTCTTCTTCTTCTTCCTTCTTCCCTCTCATGTTTCTTCATCCTCCATGGGAGTTCTCTTCAAGCTTCCATAACTCTCTCAAGCTAGCTCCATTTTTCATGCTTTTGTACACCTTTTCATATAACCTTTGTGCTCTTTCACTCTCTCACTTTAAAACCCTTGAAAAAAAAATCTTACTTCCATACTTTCTCTCACTAGCTAGGTGTTTAGAGAAAGAAAGAGGGAGCTTCCATAATAGCTTGAAATTTTTGGAAAAAGATTCAACTACAAAGCTACCAAGGTGAGTAGGAAATTAGAATTTGATATTTAAGTGTTGAGAATAGCTAGTGATGAGACTTGGGAATGTTTTGCAGTTGAGGTTGTTTATTCATTTTAAAGTGATTAGGATGGTGCAAATAATAGCCATTTAATAGTAGTTGGAAACTAGTTAGGAATGACTAGTAGAACCCAATTTAGAAAATAGCTTTGGAATAGTAATAATGCCAAGTTGGGTTGATGGTGATGTTGTTGTGTGTGATAGGTTCCAACGAAACCCTACACCTCTATTCGGAGCATTAGTCAAAGCTAGAGCCCACCAAAACATCAATAAAGACTGGTGAGTGAACTTGCATTTCAAAATTTCTTTGGAAAATGTAATGTATTTGAATGAACATTTGAATGATTTTATCCAACTTTTCTTTAAAAATATGTGCCAGGGAACAAGCCCTTGATAAAATGTTTCAATACTGTGAAAAATGTGAAATGTTTAAAAGGATGAATCCATGTGCTTCTATATTATGTTGGTAGGTATATATATGAATATATGTTTTGTATTGATGAATAATGTTGTGTGATGATGTTGAAGTGTGCGAGTAGGGAGTGCACACATGATGATGATAGAGTGTGCGAGTAGGGAGTGCACACATGATGATGATAGAGTGTGCGAGTAGGGAGTGCACACATGATGATGTTGAAGTGTGCGAGTAGGGAGTGCACACATGATGATGATATTGCTTTGAGTTGAGTGTGGTGGGATGGTGTGCATGATGATGAATGTATATACAAATATATATATATGTTATAGAAAGTTTATGAAAATAATTGTGATTGTGTTATGTGTTGGTATTGTTAATTGCTCCCAAATTGCTTTTCATTTCAACAAGAAAATGGCTTTTGATGTAACAAGAGCCATTTCACTTAAAATGCTCTGTTTCTCGCTGCAGCAAGATTCATTTTCGCTACAGCGATAAACTCTCGGGTTTTGGGGGTCACAATGGCCTGATTCTTGCTGCAGCGAGAAACTATCGGGTTCTAGTGCAGTGCTTTCACTTTGATAAAGATTTTGACCACCTTCCCTTTCGAACTAGGAAAAGTGGTAAACATAAAAGTTGTATCTCTACCTCTTATCTTTCTAATGGTCCAAAACTTAGGTCAATTTCACTTTTGTAGCGAGAGATATGCTAGAAAAACTGAAACACATGAAAACTAACACTATTTCTCTTTGCAGCGAGAAACTTCCTGCCATGCTTGCTACCTTGCTTGATTTTGACATATTTTTCACCCATTTAACTTCATGGATTGATCATAGGTTTTTGGAACACTATTAGGTTATTAATCAAAGTTTGAGAGGAGGGGTTTTAAGTAAGAAATTAAATCAATTGCATTATTTTCGAAACAAGTGCATCATGAATTCCAAATTCTTTCTATCGATCGCTTGTTCCCTTCTTATATTCACTCACTGAGTTTATACTCACCTTTTTCAAATTCATGTTTTTAGATCAAGAGGCAGTCGGTAACTAGGTCAAGGTGTTATCATAGATTTGTATCCTTGGTAGGTATCTTGGCACTTCGTAGCCGCAACTTCACCTTGGGCACTCCGCTGGAAGCCCAAAGTCATTTTTGTTGTAAATACGTACCTGTGATGTATAGTACTAAGATGTATACCTTAGACCATATATGTACATTTTGATTGGTAAAGCTACCATGAGTGGTAATAGTTAATGTTATTTTGGGATAATATAAATGTAGTTTTGATTGTTATAATTTACTATTAAAGTACTTAAAGGGTTGAGATTATGAGATGTAAATGTAAAAATAGTTGACAGGATAATGAGTACAATTATATAAATAGGTGCTTAGGCTTAGTGGGCTACGTCCATTAGGCCCATGCTCCGGTCATGGCCCAAAAATTGGGTCATAACAGACTTAGTATCAGAGCCCTAGGTTGTTTAGGCCCTAGGATTTCCTTTTTGTTGGTTCAGCGGAGTGTCGGGTCATTATGTGGAAACTTCAGTTGTGAAGTGAACAGCGGCACATTTTACAACCAAAGGACCGCATAGATTCCCTATCTTAGAAACCACATTTTCCTTTATGTATGATTATAGAAAAATGTGTTTAATAATTGGTGTTTGCTCTTGTCTAGGTAAGAATGCCACTTAAGACATGAGCTGCCTCAAGACGAATAGGGGAGCAAGATGCCCATAATGAGATGACAGATTGGCCACAAACATCCACCTGTAGGGGAAGAGGTAGACATGGTGGGGCCACTAAGTTTGTGAGGGTGGATACGCTTGTGAGCAGACACGAGGAGGGACAATCTTCAGGTGATGTGGGTAGACAACCAACCGAGGGTATTACCGTCGAGGACTTGGCAGCAGGCCTACAGAGAGTTAAATGGGTTGTAGAGATGATGGCAACCCGTATGGATGATATACAAAGGATAGTGGAAGGGAAACCTACAATACAAAATCCCTTAGCTCCCAAAGACAAGTCGACCGCCAACATCATGAGGTTGAGAGGGGTCATTTAGAGATTTCCCTTCCTGATTTCTTGAAGCTTAAGCCTCCATCATTTTTAGGGTTTGATGCATCGAAGAAACCCCAAGTTTTCTTAGATAAGATGGAGAAAATTTTTAAGGCCCTAGGATGCTCTAGTACTAGATCAGTCGAGTTGGCCGCCTTTCGATTAGAGGATGTGGCACAAGAATGGTATGTCTCGTTGCGTAGAGGTAGGCTGACAGATGCAATGCCGTTGAATTGGAAGGAACTTAGTATAGCCTTCTTAGATCGATTCTTACCACTCATTGTACGTAATGCATGGGCTAGGGAGTTTGAGGCCTTAGTACAGACCCCAGGTATAACGGTGTCAGAATACGACATCAAATTCACGCAGTTGGCTCGGTATGCACCCTATCTAGTTTCTACTGAGGAGATGAAGATTCAGAGGTTTGTGGATGGGCTAGTGGAGCCACTGTTTAGGGCTGTGGCATCTCGAGATTTCAATACGTACTCCGCAGTAGTGGATTGTGTTCAGCGGATTGACATGAGGACCAGTGAGAGTAGGGCTGCGAGGGATAGAGCAAAGAGGGTCAAGATAGAGGGCTATCAAGGTCTCAGGGACTTCAGTAGTGATGTTTCGTCTTCTAGCTGTCAAGGCCCACAGAGGGACTCACGATTACCCCAACGGGGGAGTGACTTGACTAGTGCCAACGTTGGATCAAGGCAAAAAGCTTTTAGTCGGGGAAGGCAGCAAGATTCAAGGCAGGGTAGTCAAGCTATTGATCGCTGCAATAATTGTGGAGTGTGGCATAGTGGACTATGTTTCCATACTATGAGAGTTTGTTATGGGTGTGGTCAACTTGGGCATATTAAGAGGAATTGCCCAATAGCTCATCAATCACAAGATTCTGCTCATAACTCTACTCAGCCAGTTTTATCTGCTCCTTCAGTAGTCGCCTCATCTGATCGAGGGGCTAGTGGATCTATGGGTAAAGGTGCTGTTACTTCCTCTCAGACCAGGTCGTCTAGGTCCGGACGTTAAAGTTCTGCTGGTAGGGGCCAAGCGAAGGTATATGCTTTAACACTCCAAGAGGCCCTGACATCCAATGTAGTGGTCTCAAGTACTCTTTTTGTTTGTAATATGGATGCTAGAGTATTGTTTGATCCTGGAGCTACCCATTCTTTTATTTCTCCATGTTTTGCACTTCGTCTAGGTAAGGATCGTGTTAGAAGATAAGAACAATTAGTGGTGTCTACTCCTTTAAAAGAGCTATTTACAGTCGAATGGGAATATGAGTCTTGTGTAGTTCGAGTCAAGGACAAAGACACTTTGGTGAATCTAGTGGTGTTAGACACCTTAGACTTTGACATGATCTTGGGAATGGATTAGCTATCACCCTGCCATGCCAACGTGGATTGTTATCATAAATTGGTTAGATTTGATTTCCTGAATGAGCCACCATTTAGTATTCAAGGGGATAGAAGCAATGCTTCAACTAATTTGATATCGGTCATGTCTACCAGAAGGCTATTACGACAGGGTTGTTCAGGTTATTTGGTTGTGGTAAGGGATACTCAGGTGAAGGTTGGAGATATAAGCCAAGTGTCGGTAGTGAACGAGTTCATGGATGTATTTCTCGAGGAATTACCAGGTTTGCCTCCCGAGCGAGAGATTGAATTTTACATATATTTGATTCCAAACACTAGACCTATATCCATACCCCCATATAGAATGGCACCTATGAAGCTTAAAGAGCTTAAGGATCAGTTAGAAGATTTGTTGGATAAAGGCTTCATCCATCCTACAGTCTCACCATGGGGAGCACCGGTGGTATTTGTAAAGAAGAAAGATGGGTCACTTATGTTGTGCATTGACTATCGACAGCTTAACAAAGTGACGGTGAAGAATAAGTACCCCCTTCCAAGAATAGATGATTTATTTGATCAACTACAAGGAGCACAATGTTTCTCTAAGATAGATCTGCGATATGGGTACTATCAGTTGAGGATTCGAAATGAAGATATACCAAAGACCGCATTTCGAACAAGATATGGGCACTATGAGTTCTTAGTGATGTCTTTTGGGCTTACGATTGCCCCTGCGGCCTCTATGGATTTGATGAACCAAGTGTTCAAGCCCTATTTGGACAAGTTCGTGGTGGTGTTTATTGATGACATCTTGATCTACTTAAAGAGCCGAGAAAAGCATGAATAGCATCTTAAGATAGTGTTCCAAACTTTGAGAAACCATCAATTGTATGCCATGTTCTCCAAGTGAGAGTTTTGGATTGAAAGCGTTGCATTTTTAGGACATGTGGTATCCCAGGATGGGGTACAAGTCGATCCAAAGAAAGTTGAGGCAATGGAAAAGTGGCCAAGGCCAACATCAGTTACAAAGATTAGAAGCTTTTTGAGTTTGGCTGGCTATTATCGTCACTTTGTGAAGGACTTATCCAAAATAGTCACCCTTCTAACTAAGCTGACACGTAAAGATACAAAATTTAAGTGGTCAAGTGCTTGTGAGGATAGCTTTGAGAAGCTTAAAGCATGTCTTACCACAGCTCTAGTATTAAGCCTATCGCAAGGCACAAGGGGTTATACGGTATTCTGTGATGCATCGCGGGTTGGTTTAGGGTGTGTATTAATGCAGCATGGGAAGGTGATTGCATATGCATCAAGGCAACTTAAAAGGCATGAGCAGAATTACCCCACACACAATTTGGAGATAGCAGTAATCGTGTTTGCCTTAAAGATTTGGAGACACTACTTGTATGGTGAGACTTGCAAGATATATACTGACCATAAAAGTTTAAAGTATATATTTCAGCAGAGGGATCTTAACTTGCAACAACGTAGGTGGATGGAGTTGCTAAAAGATTATGATTGTACTATTCTCTACCATCCCGATAAGGCAAATGTAATGGCAGATGCCTTGAGTCAAAAATCTATGGGGAGTTTGGCACATATCTCTACAGATAGGAGATCCTTGATTAGGGAGATCCATAGTTTGGGAGACATGGGTGTGCATTGGAAGGTTTCGGAGGAAAATGCATTGCTAGCACATTTTAGAGTGAGGCCTATTTTAATGGACCAGATTAAAGAAACACAAAGTAAAGATGAGTTCGTAGCTAAGGCCTTAGAGGATCCTCAAAGAAAGAAAGGAAAGATGTTTACTAAAGACACAGATGGAGTATTGAGGTATGGAACCAGACTTTATGTGCTCGATAGTGATGGATTGAGGAGAGAAATATTGGAAGAGGCGCACATGGTAGCCTATGTGGTACATCCAGGGGCTACAAAGATGTATCAAGATTTGAAGGAGGTATATTGGTGGGAAGGACTTAAGAAAGATGTAGCTGAGTTTGTCTCCAAGTGCCTAGTTTGTCAGCAAGTTAAGGCCAAGCATCAAAGGCCTGTAGGGCTACTACAGCCATTACCAGTGCTTGAATGGAAGTGGGAGCATGTTGCAATGGACTTTGTAATGGGCTTGCCTCGAACTAGTGGGGGCTACGACTCGATTTGGATCATAATAGATCGGTTAACGAAGTCAGCCCATTTTTTTTTGGTTAAGACTACTTACAGGGCTGCCCAGTATGCTCTAGTTTATGTGGATGAGATAGTACGACTGCATGGTATCCCCATTTCTATAGTATCTGATAAAGGAGCACAATTCACCAGTCAGTTCTGGGGAAAGTTGCAGGAAGCATTGGTCACTAAGTTAGATTTCAGCATGGTTTTTCACCTTCAGACTGATCGACAATCTAAACGGATGATACAAACATTGGAAGATATGTTGATGGCCTGTGTAATAGACCTTGGGGTTAGGTGGGATCAATATCTACCCTTGGTGGAGTTTGCCTATAACAACAGTTTTCAAGCTAGCATCCAAATGGCACCATTTGAAGCATTATATGGACGGAGGTGCAGGTCACCTATTGAATGGCTAGAGGTGGGAGAAAGGAAACTCTTGGGGCTTGAGTTGGTGCAGGACACCACCGAGAAAATATGCATGATTCGACAAAATATGTTGTCAGCACAAAGTAGACAGAAATCATATGCTGATAACAGATGGAGAGACTTGGAGTTTCAGGTAGGAGATCACGTATTTTTTAAGGTTTCACCAACAAAGGGGGTAATGAGATTTGACAAGAAGGGAAAATTGAGTCATCGGTATATAAGACCCTTCGAGATCTTAAAAAGGGTTGAAGCAGTGGCTTACCATTTAGCGCTACCACCAGACCTCTCAAACATTCACCTCGTATTCCATGTACCAATGCTTAGGAAATATAACATGGATCCATCTCATGTAATACGGTATGAAACCATCCAGTTGCAAGATGATTTAACCTATGAGGAGCAACCAGTGGCTATCCTTGATAAGCAAGTCAAAAAGCTTCGTTCTAAGGATGTAGCCTCAGTGAAAGTGTTATGGCGAAACCACACTAGTGAAGAGGTAACGTGGCAAGCCGAGGAGGAGATACAAACCAAGTATCCACATGCATAAAAGGTATGCTACCTTATAGTTTGATTTAAATTCGGGGATCAAATTTCTTTTAGTGGGGGAGAATGTGAGACCTCGACCTCTATAGCCTCATAATTAGGTGTAGACACGATAACCCGAGCCAGGGGTAATTTCATCATTTCTTTAGTGAGCCCTTAGAAGTATACTTTCAAATATTTTTAAGGCCTAAGTAGGCCTAAAGCATAATGAATGATGAAAATAATGATTAAATGACGAAGGAAAAAAAAATAAAGATGATTTCCAAAGTAAAGGCAAAATGGCATTTTTCATCTCAAGTCAAAATTTTCATTTTTCATAAACCCAAGTATTTTTAGACCATTGTGGACTTGGCCTCAGTGTCAAAAGAGTAAAAAGATTACACAAAGGATTGGACAAGAATAAGCTAACTTGCTAAGGGCATTTTCATAATTTAAGTGGAGTTGGATAAGGTTGAGCTATAAATATCATCTTCCAATAGCTTCTTCTCACATTTTCCAGCAGCTTCTTCTTCTTCTTCCTTCTTCCCTCTCATGTTTCTTCATCCTCTATGGGAGTTCTCTTCAAGCTTCCATAACTATCTCAAGCTAACTCCACTTTTCATGCTTTTGTGCACTCTTTCATAAAACCTTTGTGCTCTTTCACTCTCTCACTTTAAAACCCTTGAAAAAAAAAATCTTACTTCCATACTTTCTCTCACTAGCTAGGTGTTTAGAGAGAGAAAGAGAGAGCTTCCATAATAGCTTGAAATTTTTGAAAAGAGATTCAACTACGAAGCTACCAAGGTGAGTAGGGAATTAAAATTTGATATTTAAGTGTTGAGAATAGCTAGTGATGAGACTTGGGAATGTTTTGTAGTTAAGGTTGTTTATTCATTTTAAAGTGATTAGGATGGTGCAAATAATAGCCATTTAATAGCAGTTGGAAACTAGTTAGGAATGACTAGTAGAACCCAATTTAGAAAATAGCTTTGGAATAGTAATAATGCCAAGTTGTGTTAATGGTGATGTTGTTGTGTGTGATAGGTTCCAACGAAACCCTACACCTCCATTCAGAGCATTAGTCGAAGCTAGAGCCCACCAAAATATCAATAAAGACTGGTGAGTGAACTTGCATTTCAAAATTTCTTTGGGAAATGTAATGTATTTGAATGAACATTTAAATGATTTTATCCAACTTTTCTTTAAAAATGTGTGCCCGGGAACAAGCCCTTGATAAAATGTTTCAAAGTTGTGAAAAATGTGAAATGTGTAAAAGGATGAATCCATTTGCTTCTATATTATGTTGGTAGGTATATATATGAATATATGTTTTGTATTGATGAATAATGTTGTGTGATGATGTTGAAGTGCGCAAGAAGGGAGTGCACACATGATGATGATAGAGTGTGCGAGTAGGGGGTGCACACATGATGATATTGAAGTGTGCGAGTAGGGAGTGCACACATGATGATGATATTGCATTGAGTTGAGTGCGGTGGGATGGTATGCCTGATGATGTATGTATATATAAATATATATATGTTGTAGAAAGTTTATGAAAAAAATTGTGATTGGGTTGTGTGTTGGTATTGTTAATTGCTCCCAAATTGCTTTTCATTTCAACAAGAAAATGGCTTTTGATGTAACAAGACCCATTTCACTTAAAATGCTCTATTTTTCACTGCAGCGAGATTCATTTTCGCTGCAGCGAGAAACTCTCGAGTTTTGGGGGTCACACTGGCCTTATTCTCGCTGTAGCGAGATTTAGAAACTCTCAGATTTTGGTGCAAAGATGAAGAGTTTGACCACTTTCCCCTCCCAACTGGGAAAAGTGGTAAACATAAAAGTTGTTGCCCTACCTTTTATCTTTCTAATGGTCTAACAATCAGGTCAATCAGACTTCTTTAGTGGGAGATATGTTAGGAAAACTGAAACATATACAAACTAACACTATTTCTCGTTGCAGCGTGAAACTTGCTGCCATGCTTGCTACCTTGCTTGATTTTGACATATTTTTCACCCATTTAACTTCATGGATTGATCATGGGTTTTTACAACACTATGAGGTTATTAATCAAAGTTTGAGAGGAGGGGTTTTTAGTAAGAAATTAAATCAATTGCATTGTTTTTGAAACAAATGCATCATGAATTCCAAATTCTTCCTATTGATTACTTGTTCCCTTTTTATGTTCACTCACTGAGTTTATACTCACCTTTTTCAAATTCATGTTTTTAGATCAAAAGGTAGCCGGTAACTAGGTCGAGTTGTTCTCGTAGATTCGTATCCTTGGTAGGTATCTTGGCGTTTCGTAGCTGCACCTTCACCTTGGTCACTCCGCTGGAAGCCCAAAGCCATTTTTGTTGTAAATACGTACCTGTGATGTAAAGTACTAAGATGTATACCTTAGACCATATATGTACATTTTGATTGGTAAAGCTACCATGAGTGGCAATAGTTAATGTTATTTTGGGATAATATAAATGCAGTTTTGATTATTATAATTTACTATTAAAGCATTTAAAGGGTTGAGATTATCAGATGTAAATGTAAAAATATTTAACAGGATAATGAGTACGATTATATAAATAGGCTTGCTTGGGCTTAGTGGGCTACGTCTATTGGACCCATGCGCCGATCATGGCCCGAAATTGGGTCGTGACACAATTAATGAAAAATACTCCACTAGCAAAGGAAGTAAACTTAAAGTCCCTTCAATTTACAAAGCATGATTGGGTGCTTACTTTATATTTGCACTTCTCGACAAGATATTATGTTTTTTGTTAGCTTGATGTCAAGATTTATGCAAGAGCCTTCCAATCTTCATTTTTCTGGTGTTAAACGTATCCTTAATACTTGAAGGGTACTCAAAGCCTTGCAATACATTTCACTAACAAATCTTATATTAATCTTATTAGATTTTCTGATAGTGATTGGGCAGGCAATGTTGATAACTCTAAAAGCACATCCAGGTTTGTTTTCTCACTTGGAAATGGAGTTTTCTCTTGGAACTCTCACAAGCGATCTCTTGTTTCCCAATCCTCTGTAAAAGCAAAATACATTTCAACAATTGAAGCTTCTAATCAAGCCATATGGCTATCAAAAAATCCTAACTGATCTGGATTTTATTCAAAGCAAAACTATTATTCTTCTGGTGGACAACAAGTTAGCCATTCCATTGACCACGAATCCAGTTTTCCATGGTAAAACAAAACATGTACATGTTAAGTATCATGCTATTAGAGATGCAGAAAAGAATG
Source organism: Theobroma cacao (assembly GCF_053813885.1). Classification (NCBI taxonomy): domain Eukaryota; kingdom Viridiplantae; phylum Streptophyta; class Magnoliopsida; order Malvales; family Malvaceae; genus Theobroma; species Theobroma cacao. The sequence goes on from NC_142640.1 coordinate 38,954,581, forward strand.
GTGAAGTATCAGTTCAACACTGCACTTCAGATCAGCAACTAGATGATATAATGACCAAGATACTACCAAAGTTGAGATTTGAATATCTTAGAAGCAAGTTGAATATCCAGGATGCAAACATTAAGGAGGAGTGTTAAGTTACTAATGTTTGCATGAAGTCAACAAGTCAAAGTATTTGAATGCATTTTGCTTTGTTGTACTAGTATTTGGTAATTATGCTTGCTGTCATCTCTTGTTGTACATGTATGCTTGCATGTTGTTATATAAGTTTATGTCTAACATCTGACACCCAGTACCCTCGTATTGTGAAACCTCAACCTTTATAGACTCGTAACTACACGTAGACTCGATAACACGAACTAAGGGTAATTTTGTCATTTCTCATGGTGAACTCCTGAAAGTAATTTTCTAACATTATTAAGTTCTAAGTAAGCCTAAGGAATAAATGAATGATGGTAAAATAAATGAAGAAGATAAAAACATTGATAATTTCCATAGTAGAGGTAAATTGGTCATTTTGCATCTCGGGTCTAAATTTTTACATTTTCGTGAACTCGAGTATTTTTAAACTTTTATAGACTTTATCTCAGTGTCAAAAAAGTAAAAAGATTACACAAAGGATGGAAGGAAGACAAAGTGACCTTGTTAAGGGCATTTTGGTAATTTACATGAGGAATTGGATAAACTTTAAATATAAATATCTAAATTCCAGCAACTTCTAGCAACTTCTTCTTCCTTCCCTCTCTTCTGGCCATTTCACATTTTCTTCATCCTCCATGGGAAGAAAACCTTGATTCCTCCATAGCTGTCACGACCCAAATTCCGAGCCATGACCAGCGCATGGGCCCAATGGACATAGTCCACTAAGCCCAAGCAAGCCTATTAATCTGACATATTTATCATTCCATCATAAACTGCTAAGTCATATTTCATAACTTAGAATTCAAAATAATACTACACATTGCCATCTCATACTGGCATACCAAACAAGTGTATATACATTGTCTACAACATGTATCTTAACAATTTACATTAGGTTCGTCTATACACAACAAAATAATACTCGACTTCCAATGGAGGGACTCGGATGAATTTACAGCTACTGAATGCCGAGACACCTACCAAAAGATGAATACAAGTCTACAAGGACACCTCATCCTAGTTACTGGCTACCTCGTGATTTGAAAACATGAAGTTGAAAACGGTGAGTATAAACGCAGTGAGTGAACAAGAAAGGGAACAAGCATACCATAAGGAATCTTTAACGAAATCATGATGCATTCTTTTTCAAAACAATGCAATTTGTTTCTATTCTTATTAAAAACCCTTCATCAAGCCCTTAAATGATTAATCATTTGAAAATCATGAACCCATACATAACGAAGCATTTGAAGAATGAAAGCTTCAATATTACACAAGCAAGTCAAATACGACAACGAATCTTCGCTGCAGCGACTTTGGGATTTAGTTATTAGCTGAACTAGGGTTTCTCAACTGGCCGAGGGTTTCTCGCTAAACCTCCCCATTTTAAACTTAACTCATTAATCCTTAATGTTGGAAGTCCATGCTCCGATATGGTAGCAAAGAAGTGAAAGATAGGGCAACAATTGGACAAGATAGGAAACCAAAACAGAAGGTTTTTCGCTGTAACAAGATTGAATCTCACTGCAGCAAAATTATAACCCAGAAACAGAAGGTTTCTCACTGCAGTCAAATTCTTTCTCGCTGCAGCGAGATTCCTTTTCGCTGCAGCGAGAAGCTACAGTGACTATCTCACTGCAGCGAAATTCATTCTCGCTGTAGCGAGAACCAGTTCTAGTGAAGGTTCTCAAACCCGAGAGTTTCTAGCTACAACGAGAATGAATTTTGTTGCAGCGAGAACAGAGCAACAAAAGAAAAGTTTCCTTTCACTCAACAAAAAGGCCATCCTGCTAAACCCACAAAATCCACATACAACACATGAAAATTCCCAAAGTGCAATGTATCAAATTTCTCATATATGTCAATCATATATCACATTCATAAGTTTTCATTTCATAAGTCTAGATATGCATAATTACAGAGATGAACATCAACATCATAATAATCACACCCAGCTCATGTACATCCCCCCACATCATGCACATAGCTGGCACCATCGTGTGCATCCCCCCCTACATCGTGCACAATCAATGCCATCATGTACATCCCCCCACATCATGCACACGGGCACTATCATCATTCATTTCTCATGCCACCATCATCACCGGCATGTGCATTCCCCCACATCGTGCACACACACGGTTACAATCATTATACACAATATCATTCATCATGCACAACACACACATATATATATATCATCATAATGCAATAGTGCATGAATCCATAGCAATAATATATCACAACATAAAACCATTTGACAAAAGCTTGTTCCCAAGGCACTTGTTTTTATGAAAACTTGATAATTCATTCGAATGGGTGGCAAATGCATTATATTTCCCAAACAAGCTTTGAAGGCAATCCGCTCACCGATTTATTATTAAGCCTTAGTTGACTCTAATTCCCCTAATGATCCAATTGGAAGGATGGGACTTCATTAGAACCTAGGATCACATTAGCATAAGCAATAGGTCAATTCACACACTATGAACCCTAAAAGCTATCTCTTAGCTAGCTTTCAATTGCCACATTAAATGGCTATCTATATTCATTATCTCAATCACTAAAGATAATGAACATACTCAACAATAAAACAGCTCATAAATCCCAGTTACTAGCCTTTTTCTGTAGCTTAAAATTGAGCTTAGTTCATCACTTACCCTAGGGCTCCTTTGTAGTAAAATTCTCTTCCAATAGCTTTCAAATAAATGGTGTAATTTTCTCTTTCTCTTTCTAGAACATCCAACTAGTGAGAGAAAGTACAGAAATGAGATTTATCAAGGGTTTTGAAGTGAGAGAGTGAAAGAATACTAGGGTTCTAGTCAAAAGGGCTCAAAAGTATGAAAACTAGAGCTAGAGAGAGAAAATCATGCAAGCTCCATATCAAGCTTCCATGGAGGTTTTGAAGAAATGTGAGAGAGAAGAAGAAGAAAAAGACAAGCTACTGGAAAATGGGAGAAGAAGCTGTTGGAAGAAAGTATTTATAGGCCAAACTTATCCATTTCCTTAAAATTACCAAATTGCCCCTCTACCAATTAACTTACTCTCCTCCAATCTTTTATGAAATCTTTTTGTTCTTTTGACACTGGGACAAGGTCCATAATGGTCTAAACATACTCGGATTCATAAAAACATAAAATTTTAACCTGAGGTGAAAAATGACCATTTTGCCCCTATCGTGAAAATTACTGTCATTTCTAGTTTTCTTTGTGTTTTCATCATTACACGTCATTTATGCAATCTTATGCCTATTTAGACCTTAAAATATCATAAAACTTTCTTTTGGGAGCTTATTAGAGAAAATGACGAAACTACCCTTGGCTCGTATTATTACATCTATGCTTAGTTACAAGCCTATAGAGGTTGGGGTCTCACAATAGCCTTCTCATAGAAAGCCCAAACTTCAAGTTTTTGCCCGCTCCTTCATAGGGTTTTTTCATGTTTTTCCACTTTTACACCTCAACAGCCTTCAAAAGTCTTTTTTTAGTACATTCACTCACTAGTTGGATGTGTAAAGAAAGAGATAGTGATTTCCCTTATTAGCTTGAAGAAGTTTGAAAGAGGATTCAACTATAAAGACTATCAAGGTGAGTATGAGTGAGGGTTAATCTCTTTAGTTGTTGATAATGTCTAGTAATTAGATTTGTGAGTGTTTTATTATTGAAGGTGTTTATTCAATTTTAGTGTGACTAAAATAGTGCAAATAATAGCCATTTGATAGTAGTTGGAAGCTCATTAGGGATGACTAGTAGAAGTTGATTTAGAAAATAGCTTTTGGAATGGCATTAATGCCAAGTTGGGTTGATGGCGACGTTGTTGTGTGTGATAGGTTCCAACGGAACCCCACACCTCCATTTGGAACATTAGTCAAAGTTAGAGCCTACCAAAACATCAACAAAGACTGATGAGTGAACTTGCATTTCAAAATGTTTTGGGAAGTGCCTACATGTTTAAATAAATCATTTGAAAGTTTCATTTGTTTTTGCTTTAAAAATATACTTGGGGAACAAGCCCTTGATGAAATGTTTCTATATTGTGAAATGTGCAATATGAATAGTTCATGCGTTCTCACATTATATTGATATGTATATTATGCTTTGGATACTCCTTTTATGTGATAATGATGACCCAGCTATGTGCGGTGTAGGAGTGCACATGAGCTGATGATGACCCAATTATGTGCGGTGTGGGAGTGCACATGAGCTGATGATAATGATATTGCATTATACGTGTAGGGAGTGCACATGAGCTGAGTGTGGCAAGATGGTATGCATGATGATGTATGTATATATATATATATGTTATAGAAAGTTTATGAAAATAATTGTGATTGTGTTGTATGTTGGCACTGTTAATTGCTCCCAAATTACTTTTCATTTTAGCAAGAAAATGGCTTTTTGATGTAACAATACCCCTTTTAACTAAATTGCTCTATTTCTCGCTGCAGCGAGAATTAATCTTGCTGCAGCAAGAAACTCTCGAGTTGGGGGGGTTACACTGGCCTGGTTTTCGCTACAGCAAGAAACTCTCAGGTGGTTCCAAAATTTTGGTATAGTGCTTTCACTTTGACAAAGATTTTGACCACCTTTCAATCAGAACTGGGTAAAGTGGAAAACATCAAAGTTGTAGCCCAGCCTCTTAGCTTTTTAATGACCAAAAATCATGTCAATTGGAGTTCTGTAGTGGGAAATATGCTTTAAAAACTGAAGCATATGCAAACGAAGAATGCCTTTTTGCTGCAGTTAGAAAACCCTCTGTTTGTTTGTCTCGCTTGGTCATTGCTGAAAATTTCATTCTATTCAACTTCATGGTTTATCATGGATCTTGTAACATCAAGGGATTAAACATTTAAAGTTTGAAATGAGGGGTTTTAACCAAAAATTAGACTAAAATTCATGGTTTTATTATAAGTGCAACATGTTTTCTAAAACATTCTTTATCGTTGCTTGTTCCCTTCTTATGCTCACTCACTGAGTTTATACTCACTCTTTTAAAATTGCATAGTTTCAAACTTGTAGCTAGTTGGGACCGGGATTAAGGAGACCACTCGTATTCATGCCTTGGTAGGTATATAGCATTCGGTAGTCATGCCCTCACCCAAGTCACTCCGCAGGTCGTCAAGAATTTTGCATATGGATTACACTCGATGTAAATCGCTAAGATTTAGGCTACAAACAATAGATGTATATATATGATATGATGATGCAATGAATGACAGTATTTTGGATTAGTACAAATATAAATATTTGGTTGCCTTGTTTATTATCGAAGTACGTATAGTTGAGATTAAAGATTTGTGGTTAGAAATGATGGTGGGAATGATGAAATAGAATTTCATAAATAGGCTTGCTTGGGCTTAGTGGGCTATGCCCATTGGGCCCTTACACCGATCATGGCCTGAAAATTGGGCTGTGACATAACACTTGTGTTTTCATGTCACTACAAGTGTAATGCATGTATTCTGTGTATATAAGCTCTTATTAATGCTTAATGGAAATATAGTTACAAATATATACTTTGCTCTATTTTTTGAAGTTTCTGGATTTTGTGATGCCTTTCCTTTCTTAAGCATGATTATAGCAGTTGCTGGGAGGAGATTTTAACTCCATTTTGAGCAAAGAGGAATTATCACGACCCGGTACTCCCCTTAAGCCCCTGACAACCGCCACGACATCCCGATAGACATTCATCGCCCGGAATGCCAACCGCCACGACATCCCGATAGACATTCATCGCCCGGAATGCCAACCGAAACCTCGGAAGGCTTTAATATCAGTTTTCACACCTCCCCTATGAGCAACAGTTGTTAAGTATCTTGTTTGAGAGATTATAAACTATTTCCAAATCAAAACAATAGAAAAATATTTTTTTTCTCATAGGGGCATTTTGGTCATTTTTGCTTAAAAATCTCGAAACCAGCTAAAAATGTAGATACGAGTACAAAACACATAATTCATAATAAAAAATAAGTTTAAACATCTAAAACCTTCATTTAAAATGAAATTATGATTATTTGGATATAATAAAAAAATAAAAGAAATATTCAATAAAATATTCTATTTTCTTATAAAATAATATTTTTAGAGTTATACGTAAATAATTTTTGTAGCGTAAAAGCAAAATAAATTTATACATATTGTAATACAGTAAGCCAGAGTATTTAATTTAATTTACAATAACCAGTGGGCTCCCGAATAACCAAAAGTAAGGAAGACTGTGAACCTACAGTTTGGAGGATGCAAATTCAATGGTAGCCTCGATGAAATCAGCTATCTACAGCCTATTCTAAGCCTGAAATGAGTGGAAAAGAGGGTGGTGGGATTATATAATCTCAGTGAGTAAACAAATACCATCTAAAATATCTAAAGCTGAGTAAATGGAGATAGATTAAAATAGATCATCATACTGTAATTTATCACCTTTCAACTCATTTCAACCAAATAAAATCAATTCATATAAATCGAGTAATCAACATGGCTTATGAATTTCTTAAAACTTTGGCTCGTGCCAAAATCATTCTCATACTCAGTTATCAGGGATACCTTGGCCTAGGGCTATCCCAACCGAGTCCGCCAAGGTTTGTTAAAAAGTTATGTACGCATAAATCATGTTTTTATTTTGAAAACATAGCCGTTCCTTGGCGTTGGCTGAGTTCACCCTCACGTGGTGGTTTGGCGTGAAGTGAACTCTAAAGTTGTACCTCGAGAGTTACCCTACACGCCTCTCCGACTGAGGTAAGAATATAACGGGGTTACCATGCCCCTCTAATAGGTTGGTCCACAGAACCTGCCCATTGCAGCAAGCTAAACCCACCAATTCAATAAAATTTGTAATAGCATAACATGGCAATTATATTACAATCCAGACTCTCAAGGCTAAATACACAGTTCATATATTATCATAAGCCATTCAGCCTCTCAAGCCCGTGCTGATATTTTCTTCACAACTTTGGAACCTACTGGAAGGAACGACAATCACAAATAAATAATAGCAATTAATTTCAACACAAATACCAATTCAGCCATTCATGCAAATATTGTCATAAGCCATTCGATTCAAACCATGAATTTACAACACATGAAAACAGTCTCCAATTACTCTATTTTCAAAACCATCATTCAATTTCAAGACAATGTTATAAAATCATTTCATTAAATCACATTTTAATTACAAAACACAAGGATTTACCATTTAACTCATGTTTCATAAAATCACAAAATTGGATAAAAACCACTTTAGATAATTAAGATGATAGTAAGGTTACTCACTATTTCGAGAGTCGAATTCCAAGTACTCCGATTCTTGATCCTCGAGTACTATCTCTTTACTTTTGCCAGAATGCTCACCACCTAGACATAATGCACAATAAGCCATTTACTACATTTGTGCTAAATTGTTATAAAACCAATTTAGGCTTTATACTAATGCATGAAATGGGATGCAAATTGTTTGGATTATCATCTAAACATGGTGTTCTACAAGAATTCAATTGTGTACCTAAATAAACCGGTATTGGCCTAATTCGATCTATCACTCGATTAATTGGCCAATATTTCCAATTCAACTCCAATTAGTTCCATATTTCTTCCAATTCTCCAAACCATCAAACACAAGTCAAATAGCATAAAATTTAGCAAAATCATCTTCACATTTTCTCTTGGGAATTTCGACCATGGTGAGTGCATCAACACTATGATTTTTCCTACTCGATTTTCTCACCATAATTCATCATTTCCTAATCAATTCGCTTGAAAAAAAATCAAAATCATCATCAGTATTCCACATGGAGAATTCGGCCAATGATGGGTTATGGAAGAAAATGAATTTTTCTTGTTTGTTTTTCATGCTACACATCACTAACTAACTTAAAACACTAAAATACATTGAAATCTAACCAAATCAAGCATCAAAACTCCTCCCCCCATGTCCGGCCATCAAGGGTATCCTCATGCAAACTTGATTCTCAACCATGGAAAATGAAAAAGAATGCATAGGAAAGGTAGATCACAAGCTAGAATTGAAAAATCTTACCTTTTGTCACTTGTTTCCTTGAATTTTCACACTTTTCCCTTGAATTTTTCCACCAAGGGTTTTTGTTCTTCTTTTCTTCCTTTGTTCTTCCTTTGGCCGGGCATATGAAGAGAAATGAGCTGATTTATGCTAATTTATTAGGAAAATAATAAATGGATGAAAATATGACACATGTCACCATTCCATTGGTCCATGTGTCATACTTACCCATTAAGCAATCTCTCTCCACCACTTAAATTTTCTCAATTATCCATGATAATATTAGGTAAAATCCATGTGCTGAACAAGTGTGTGGTGGTGTAAAATTACAATTTTGCCCCTATGGTGGCAAAATGACTATTTTGCCTTTACGCTTGGAAAGATGCCAGAATTAAAATTTTTCACTTCTCAAACTCCAATTATGTTCTAAATAGTCAATATTGATCAAAAACTTCTTCCAACATTCCAATTTTAACCTCGGGTGGTAAAATGACCATTTTGCCCCTAGATCATGAAAATTCTAATTTGACTCTAAATCAATCCTCGAACTCCAAATCACCATTTTAAATCATTCTGAGTTTTAAAATTCTCAATTTCATCTTAAAATCTCTATTTGGACTAGTTCGAGGCTTAATTCAACTTAATTGTACCATTTGGTACATTGCTATCCTTTAACGATTTTCGAGGTACCCAAGTAAGCAAACATGCATTCTTATGTAAGAATGACATAATAAACATATTGTATAGCTGGGCTTGACAAGAATAGTTGAATGTGGCTGCTCCAAATGATGGTTCCATGGACGATTTTGCCACCGCTTTGTTGGATTGTGCTCTTTTGGATGCCAGTTTTGAGGGTAGTCAGTTTACATAGACTAACTCTTATATGTTTCAAAGACTTGACAGGGTCATGTATAATCAAGCAAGGCCAGAATTCTTTAATCTCACTAGAATTCAACACTTGAATAAGGATGAAGTTGACCATTTTTTGCTCCTTGTCTCCTATTCAAATACATCTTCACGAGGTCTTTCAGCTTTTCGTTTTATTCATGCATGGACAAAACACCGTGACTTTGTCCACTTTGTTGAGAGAATTTGGAAGCTCCCCATGCAAGCCATGGGTTTGAAGGGTTTCTAATACAAGCAGCAACGACTGAAACAAAATTTGAAGTGGTGGAATAAGCAAATTCTTGGTGATATCTTCCATAACCTATGAATGGCAAAAACACAGGCATCGGAGAATGAGAATTTATACCAACAAAAGCAATCGATAGCTAACAAAGAATATATGCAAAAAGCTTATGCAAAATTGAACCATTTATTGAGCATGGAGGAATTATTTTGACAGCAGCAGTCAGGTGTGAAATGTTTGGTAGAGTGTGAGAAGGAGAATGCAGCAAAAAAGAGTAAAGAGCCATATTTTTAACATTCAAAACTAAGAAGGAGATTTAGTTGAAGAATTGGATTTAATTCAAGCTTTAGCAATGACTTTTTTTTATAACGTCATGTTGGTAGAACTGTGTGATATGTCCAGGTTCAATCACTCTTTAATTCCTTGTATTGTTTCACCTGATGATAATAATTTCCTTTTTGTAGTACTTACACTATAGGAAGTTAAAGAAATAGTTTTCAACATTGACAAAGACAGTGTGGTAGGCTTGGATGATTTCTCATCTTATTTCTCTCAACAATGTTAGGATATAATTGTAGAAGATCTCGTTAAGGAAGTAAATGATTTTTCAATGAGGTAACCTTTTCAAAAGGAGTCACTTCAACGACATTAATTCTATTGCCAAAAAAGCTAAATACTTATCAGTGGAGTGAATTTAGGCCAATTAGCTCATGTACTATCTTAAATAAGATTGCCACTAAGCTATTGGCAAATTAATTAGCTAAAATCCTTCCTTCCATCATCTCTGACAACCCAAGTGGCTTTGTTGGTGGCAGGCTCATCAATGACAACATATTATTGGCACAGGAGTTCATAAGTAAAATCGACAAAGGAGCAAGAGGAGGTAATGTTGCTTTAAAGCTTGACATGATGAAAGCATATGACCAGCTACATTGGGATTTTTTATATTTGATGTTGGTAAAATTTGGCTTTAATAATCAATGGGTTGATATGATGAAGAGGTACATCTCAAATTGTTGGTTTTTACTATTAGTAAATGAGAATTTTATTAGATATTTTAAGTCAGAGAGGGGTTTGAGACAAGGTGATTTTATTTCACCTTTTCTATTTATATTGGTAGCTGAATATTTATCTAGAGGCCTTAATCATCTCTTTGCTCAATATAGATCGTTGCATTTTCAATTGGGTTGTCCCCTGCTTTTTAGTCACCTTACCTTTGCAAATGAAGTTATGGTTTTCACTAATGGGAGCAAATCAGCTTTGCAGAAAATTCTTGAATTTTTACAAGAGTATAAGCAAATTTTGAGATAGAGAGCAAATCACAAAAAAAGTTGTTTTATGTCAGCTAATACTATTGCAACTCTAAGCAATAGATTATTTCTCAAGCCATGAGATCTATGCACAAAACCCTACCTCTTACTCATTTGGGTGCTCCACTTTATAAAGGGTGAAAAAAGGTATTGTTTTTTATTCTCTCCTTACTAAAATACATGAACGTATTATAGGATGGGAGACAAAATTTTATCTCTTGTTGGAAGAATCACCTTACTATGGAATGTTCTATCCTCCTTATCGATTTATCTATTACAAGTACTTAAACCCCCAGTGAGTATTATTGAAATAATTGAGAGGCTATTTAACAACTTTTTATAGGGAAGTTCTACAGACAACAGAAAAATTCATTGGGCATCTTGGAATAAAATTGCTTTAGCATGTTCGAAAGGTGGATTACACATCAAAAATTTCAAAGATGTTTTTGAGGCTTTTACAGTCAAACTTTAGTGGCATTTTCCAACAAGCACAAGCTTATGGACACAATTTATGAGAACTAAGTATTATGCTGGCCAAATACCTCAAACTGTAACAACTAAGCTGCATGATTCCCAAGTTTGGAAAAGAATGGTTGATGGTTGAACTACTACGGAACAAAATATTAGGTGGCGGGTAGGTAAAGGAGAGTTGTTTTTCTAGAATGATTGTTGGATGGGAGACTAACCACTAGTAAATTTCTTCCCTTTATTTCTGTACTCAATGACTAAAGTTAATTAGTTTTTATAATGGAAATGAATGGGATGTGGAGAAACTGAAAGCTATATTTCTAGTTTTAATTATTGATGAAATTTTGAGGATTTCTTTTGATAGCTCCAAGGAAGACATGACTTATTAGGCTCTTTGCATCTAATGGTGACTTTACTACCAGAAGTGCATGAGAAACAATTAGGCAAAGGCAACCTATTAATCTTTTGGGCAAGTTTATTTGGCATAAGAGTATACCACTCACTGTCTATTTTTTCTTATGGTGAATAATAAAAAATTGGATACTAGTGGAGCTAAGGATGAAAACTAAAGGTATCCAGTTAGCCTTTAAATGTCTCTATTGTCATTCAAGGAGTCATTACTACATGTTCTATGGAATAATCCAATGCGAAACAGATTTGGAATTCTTTTGCAAAATTCTTTCAAATCTATGTTCTTAATCCTCCAAATTTTATTCATGTTATCTAGGCATAGTACTATTCAGGAGAATACACTAAACAGGGTCATATTTGAATTTTACTACCTTTGTTTATTTGCTGGTTCTTGTGGGTTGAAAGGAATGATGCAATTCGAGACAACTTTGCCATGGTAATCTATGGCATAGATGGCAATGGAAAGGAGATATTGAAATTATTATTCATTGGGGCATTGTATTTAATCAAGGGAGACAGATACCACCGAAAATCATTCACTAGATCAAGCCATCGATAAATGAACTAAAGCTGAATGTTGATGGTAGTTCTAAAGGGAATTTTTAAAATGTTGCAAGTTGAGGAGTACTTCGAGATCATAAAGGTACCCTTATATTTGGTTTTTCTCAAAATTTAGGTCCCAATAATTCTTTAAAGGCAAAATTATTAGCATTACATAAAGGTTTACTCTTATGCCTTGATCTTCATGCACCGAAAGTTTGGATAGAAATGGATGCCAAAGTGGTTGTTCAAATGATTCAGGAAGGTAGTAAAGGGTCACATAAGATACGATACTTGTTGGAGACTATAAGAAGATGTTTACAGAAGATTTCTTATAGAATTTCACATATTCGTAGAGAAGGGAACCAAGTTGCTAATTTCCTGTCTAATTGTCGCTATATGCGTCAAAGTCTTCAAGTCTTTTCACAAGCCCAAGGTGAGCTTCGGGGAATTCTTAAATTAGATAAACAAAATTTACCATATGTTAGATTTAAATAAGTGTAAAGGAGTAGTACTCCTAGTTTAATTTCATGGTCCTTAGTTTCATGTAAAAAAGTGATATTACTTGACTATTTCATTCTTGAAAATTGCACATAAAAAGATACCTTACTAGGAGAATTTCGACATAAAATCATGTATCCTCATAGGTAAGGTTAATGTCCCCTCCATCTTGTACTCTTTTTTATTTTATTAATAAAATTTTAACAAGGTAGCTAGGCCCTGCGAAAATTTTCCAACATGAAAAAATAGCATTTATTATCTATTTATAAAGGTGCCAAGATTCTAATGATGAATTAAAATACATTTGTTGAAGAGGCATACATAGAAGTCATATATTTTAATAGAATCTAAAATTGTTCACAGTTGAATAATAAAACTGTTCACTTTATTATGTTAAGACAGTAGTATTCAGATTAAATTCAACGAAAAGAATGTGATTCACTTCAAGTGAATGATGAGTCTCAAATCATTGGAGTAGTTGACTTCGAGTAATGACATTATAAAGTGAACTGTAATCATGTGAGACCTAAGTTTAAGTTAAGTTGTTTCCTTAAATCTTAATCTCACACTTATGCATTTGCTTTTGGTAAAATCGTAATCTTGATGGATAGTGGACTCATGTTTTATCTCCTTATAATCGTTGATATACCATGGGAACAATCATCTTAATGCATTGATCTAGACTCCATTTGTTGGGCTTATAACTGAGTGAGTATCCGGAAACATATATCCAAATATTGGAGTTCATAGTATTAATATCACTTCTAGTGATTTCAAGAAGATTGGTGATTTAATCTAGGCATAGTCGATTGATGAATTAGCTAATCATCATATCTTAATACTCAAGATTAAATCTCAAGAATTGGAACATCAATTGGATGAAATTTGAGACTAAGGGACAAATTGACATAAAGGGTAAAACGATAAATTCACCTTTTGTTATTGGATGGCTATGAAAGTTCACAACATAAGATTAGTGGTTGGACAAACCAATATTAAATTTCACATATTGGATTTTTCTTGTAATTGTAGATAACTCAAGACTGTAACCATGAATCATTGGTAGGGTGATAACATGGTTAATAAACTAGAATTATTTTTAATGAGATTAAGAGATAATTCAATTCTTATTGGAGCTTGAAATATCTACGTCCAATGCGATTCTCCACTTAGAGTTCAACTCGTTTAAGATGGAATGTGTGTTTAATTATTTATGCAAATTAATATTCAAATTAGGTAAATAAGTGTTGCCTTAATTAAGACAAAAGTTGTTTTAATTTAGACAAGGTGCATATAACTTTTTAATTATAAACATGAGTATATGCAAGTTGACTAAGACAAAGGTTGTCTTAATCATATTCTTTTTTAGTAAGTCAAAATTATCTTAATATATAAATATTTTTTATAGAAAAATATTTATTAACATAATTATTGACTTAAAAATAAAAATAACAATGGAGGATATTTAATTATAAATATAGCAAGTAAAACTATTAATTTTTTATTTATAATTAATTATAATTATGAGATAATTATATTACTCCATGTGTGATTAGGATTTTCTTATTTTATTATTAATTCTTTTTAATTAAAGATAGATAATAATAAAATAGAATAATCCTAATTTGTCATAGACTAGCAAATATTATTAAATTATAATTGTAGGTGGTAAATATTAATTTAATTTTAATTAATTAAATTAAAAGGAGTTTTAGGAAAGAAATATCTCTCTTATTTTTATGAGACTGAAAATCAGATTATAAATATGTGTTTTAGCCAAAACCGTAGCTCACCTTCTTTTGACATAGCCAAACTCCATCTCTCTCGAGGTTTTCTTCTTACTCCCATTAGTAATTTTCTACAAGCCCCACACAAAGAAAAATTGCCCTAAAAAAAATTAAGAGAAAACTATCTAGTTACCATCTTGAAAAATATTCCAAATCTAGCCCATTTAAGGTTCGAGATTGAAAGATTCTGGAAGAATAAGTGTTAATTCAAAATTGGTTGAGAATTCTAATAATTGGTGTGGTGGTGAATTTACTACAATTCACTAGGAGAAAAGGATCAAATATATTCCTAGCACGTAGTAGGTAATTTCTCTTACTTTTGATTTTTTTATAATGATGTGATTATTATTTGATTTGCATGATATGTGATTGTGAATTTTCGCTTATGTAAAGTGGATAAATTGCTTCCATACCTAGAAAATTTTTGAAATCCATAAGTTACACAATTACAAGCATACACTACGATCCAAATTAAACATGTACATCTTAGATCAGTTAAGTTATTAATTGTACTCCATATTTTTTTTTTTTGATTGATTAGAGCGTCCAAAGCACTCTTAGGGGTTGTTATAATTGTTAAAAGTTTAGGTTAGAAGCTTACCTTGTAAAAGCTTGGTGGAAGTTGTTAATTTCACTAGTTTGGTGAAGTTGGGTTGAAAATCCTTTATTGGAAGATCAAGATAGTGGATGTAGGTCAAGAGGACCGAACCACTATAAATATTTATATTATGTCCATTTCTCTCTACCTTTTTTTTACTTGTTGCCTTTGAGCTTGAACAAGTATTAAACCTTCCACTTCAAATTATATAGAAATTTGAATCAAATATATTCCTAGCACGTAGTAGGTAATTTCTCTTACTTTTGATTTTTTTATAATGATGCGATTATTATTTGATTTGCATGATATGCGATTGTGAATTTTCACTTTTGTAAAGTGGATAAATTGCTTCCATACCTAGAAAATTTTTGAAATCCATAAGTTACACAATTACAAGCATACACTACGATCCAAATGAAACATGTACTTCTTAGATCAGTGAAGTTATTAATTGTACTCCATCTTTTCTTTATTTTTGATTGATTAGAGTGTGCTAAGCACTTTAAGGGTTGTTATAATTGTTAAAAGTTTAGGTTAGAAGCTTACCTTGTAAAAGCTTGGTGAAAGTTGTTAATTTCACTGGTTTGGTGAAGTTGGGTTGAAAATCCTTTATTGGAAGATCCAGATAGCGGATGTAGCTCAAGAGGACCGAACCACTATAAATATTTATGTTATGTCCATTTCTCTCTACCTTTTTTTTACTTGTTGCCTTTTAGCTTCAACAAGTATTAAACCTTCCACTTCAAATTTTATAGAAATTTTTAAAGCTTAAAAGCTGCTTTTAAAATATCTTTTAAGTGTTATTCACCCCCCTCTAGCACTCTATTAGGACCAACAACCATGACTAGGAGAACCTTTCAAATATTTCAAGATGTTATAAGCTACTTGTAAGTGTTTATTCCTTGATCTATCCATGAATTGAGAAAGAACTTGGACCCCATACATGATATTTGGTCTAGTGAATGTGAGGTATAACAATTTCCCAACTAACTGTCTATAAATGGAACTATTTACAGCAAAAATTATGTATCAACTACAGTAATTTTATGATTATAATCAACTGGTGTAGATGCTAGTTTTGCACCCATTAGACCAAGTTCCGTAATCAAGTCTAAAGCATATTTCCTTTGGCATAGCAACAAACCCTTCTCTAGACAAGAAATACTTAGGAATTAACCTTTATACCTAAGAAATACTTAAGAATTCCTAGATCCTTCAACTTAAACTTGGATTTAAAGTACTATTTCCCTTTGGATTCAACTTCAACATAAGAACTAGCAATCATTTTGTCATCTACATACACTAATAATGTTACAAAATTACCATCAACTAACCTTTTTCTAAACAAAGAATAATATGCTTTTGATTAGATAAAGCCAAATTGCAATAAGGTGGCTAAAAAAGGAAAATTTTTATATAAGTTTTAGGTGAATCTAGAAGCTAGAGATCCATCTCATAAAGAAAGAGCATTCCATTGTTTGGAAGCCTGCTTAAGTCCATAAAAAGATTTTTGTAGCTTGTATACTAATCTTTAGCCAGGTGGACATTTCTTCTTAGCTCCAAAACCTTGAGGTAACTCCATGTATACATCCTTAAGAAGATCACCATGTAGAAAAGCATTATTAATATCTAATTGGGACAATAACCAGCCATGAATTATAATTAATGCCAAAAATGGCCCTATTGTTTTATGCTTTGCTAAAAGGCTAAAAGTGTCTTGATTATCAAATCTCTCTTTCTAAGTGTAGCCTTTAGCTATTATTTTGGCCTTATACCTTTTGATGCTGACATCAACTCTCATCTTGACCTTATTCACCCATTTAGAACCTATAACCTTAAAATTAATAAGCATAGGCATAATAGTCCATGTATTATTCTCAACCAAAGCATTTAAGTTAAATTTCATGGCTCTCTCCACTATGCATGATGGACAACTTGTGAATAATAAGTAGGTTTTATGACGTGAGATAATTTTGTGGTGAATGCCTTATAAGTAGGTGAAAGTTGGTTGGTAGACAAAAATTTTGTGATAAGAATAACTTTAACATTAAAAAAAAGGAAAGAAGCAGACATTGGAAAGATTCTAAGTATTTAGGTATTTGTTTGACTTTATGCCTCTTTTCGGATTTTTTAGATTAGGGGAAGAATAAAAATTGTCAAAGGAAGGAGAAGTTTGAGCGAAAGTGGAGAAATCTGTGTGAACAAAGTCTGTATGGACAGATTCGATATGAATAGGCTCTATGTTATTTGGTAGGGTAAGAGTTTAGGGTGAAGGTAAAACATCAAAGTAACTATCAGCCACAACAAATGAAGATAAAGTTATACAGGAATGTAATGCAGAACCTAAACCAAAAGCTTTATTCTTTTCTTTAAAAAGAAAAACATTTTCATGAAATACAACATTTCTTGAAATAAATTATTTGTCAGCTTGAAAATCAAAAAGTTTATATCCTTTGACATGTACTAGATATCCAATGAAGATGCATCTTTTGGCCCAAGGATCAAACTTTCTTCTATTATGTGGCAAAGTGGTTGCAAAACACAAAGAGCCAAAGACTTTGAAATGAGAATAGGTTGGAGGTTTACCAAAAAGTAATTCATAAGGTGTCTTGTTTTGAATGACTAAGTAAGGTATTCTATTGATTATTTATGCTGCAATAAGAACAGAATCACCCCAAAACTTAGTAGGCAAAAAGGATTGTAAGAGTAATGCTCTAGCTATGTTCAATAAAGATTGATGCTTTCTCTCAACTCTACCATCTATTGTGGAGTGTCTATACAGGACATTTGGTGCACAATACCATGCTTAGAATCAAACTCTTTTAGCTTAACTCAAGACCATTATTAGATCAAAACTATTTTATTAGTTTTCGAAATTGTGTAAGAATCATTTGATAAAATGCTAGAATGATAGTACTGACATTTGATTTTGACCTAACAAGATATGTCCAAGTAAACCTACTATAATCATTCACTATAGTTAAAAAGAAATTATGACAATTTAAAGTTGGAATTGTGTATGGCACCTATATATTTACATGTATCAACTCAAAAGATGATTTTTTAGACCACAAATGTGATGGAAAAGGCAATTATTTTTGTTTAGCTAATGAACAAACATTACATTAAAAATCTTGGTGAAAATTAACATCAGAACATGACTCGTGAGTCTGTTTTATTCTTTGTATAGAAACATTTCTTAGCCTATAATGCCAAACATCAAAATCAAAATTTATAGATTGACAAGAATTTGAATAAATAGTAGATTGAGAATTCACTAGAAAAACAAAAATAAAATTTGCAAGAAAACTAGAAAGTGCAAAATTAAAGTGTGAAGAGTTAGGACATTTTGTAGATGATATTTGTGCATCCAAGTGTCTTTGCATGACATGCAACCCTTTTGTGACCTTAGTATCACCAATCATTGTCCATGTAGGAAGATCTTGAATGATACGATAATTGTTAGTAAAGATCAAGAAATTTTTCTTAGTCTCTATAAGTTTGCTAACTGACAATAGATTAAATTTGAAATAAGGAACAAACAGGACATTCTTTAGTACCAAGCCTTTTCACAAGTGAGTGATTCCTACATGAGTAACTACAACTTTGGTATTATTAGGCACTTGCACAAAAATATTTTGAACAGATTTAAAGGTCTTAAATTGATGCAAAGGACAAGCAATATAATTTGTAGCTTCTGTGTTTAATATCCAAGTATCATACTTCAAAGAAAACATAGAATTTTAACAAAAAAACAATTGTGTTTAGAAATTATACTTGCCAAACTAAGTTTATAAGTAAAGGTTTGATCTGTTAGTTTGCCAAAGAAGATTCTTGATCATTGTTTGTACTAGGTTTCACAATTACGAGGGTTATTAATTTTTGAATTTGATCCTTGATTAGAGAAAATTGAGTTAATGGACTTTCGACAGTATCTTCAAAATCATCACAA
Source organism: Theobroma cacao (assembly GCF_053813885.1). Lineage (NCBI taxonomy): Eukaryota > Viridiplantae > Streptophyta > Magnoliopsida > Malvales > Malvaceae > Theobroma > Theobroma cacao. The sequence continues at coordinate 38,973,428 of NC_142640.1, forward strand.
TCTTTGCTAATGACATCACTATTTGACAGTAGCATTATTTTCTCCTCTCTTGAAATTCCCTTTTGGCTTGGTGAACTTGAAATTCTCTGGGAATCTAATAAGTCGATAGCATTCATCTTTCATTGTCCTTGTAACGACCATTCCTCGATCGTTACCAATGTCCAAGACTTGCGAGAGAACCCGCCAAATCCTGAACAAGCCTTAGTTGAATCTTTGGTTATTATGCCATCAATTTATGAAACTATTTGAACCATATATCTCTTTGTAATAAGGATTAAACATAATCATAATAAACCATCTTAACCTTTATTCACCAAACCCGTGAAGATTACATTATAGTCTATAATTATTCAATTGTACACTTACATTGACACTACTTACAAATATATTACACTATGAATGACTCGACCTCTAGCAGCAGAGTGACTCGAAATAAAGTGCTACGAGATGCCTTTACCTATGTTACAGCAAGTCTCGATGTGCTGAGTGATGCACTTGAACTGATTACTTATCTGCAAAAGGAAATAAAGGGGGTGAGTCTCACAGGCTCAGTGATCATCAACTCTGTGAGTAGGGCATAGATGGGAAACAAGCTTAAGGTAGATTATTTGAATGATAAAACTAGAATAAAAGTATTAATCCTAGAAAAATCAAATCACAAATAGAGTGTTTGTGCCTTGTAAAAATGATGCTGTCAAATCATTGTGCAATATTTCACTTGGCAAAACGATGCCAAAAAACAAGAATAGCAAAACCAAGTTCAATCATAGAAAACATCACTTACTATCAAAATACGAGAAACAGTATAAAAGTATGCACGCTCCTAAGTTGTGTGGCACGTAAAGAAATCAATTTATAAAGCCACATAAACTAGCTCATGATTGTCAAATAAGCAATGAAGCTTTTATTCAAATAAGGGGAGCTGCAGAGAAAATCTTAACTCTCCACCATGCAAAAGAGTACTCGTCGAAAAACTCACAAGGCTCTCGAGTAGGAAAGTATAATATCAACATGTGGACCCATTTCCACATAATAACAATCCGGGAGCAGCACTTCCACTGGATTCCCACATGCCATGGCACTCTCAACGATGTTAGCTGACATTAGAGAATCAGGCAGTTGCAACCGCGAATATCACTTGTGGCCTAGCCACGTATATCACAGACCATGGCCCCAGCCATGTCTAATAGCCTATCGGTGACCCAAAGGTTCTCTAGTTAGAGCTCACTTGTGCACAAGGGTTACACTTAACCGAAGTGGCATCCAGCTACTCTCGATGCTCTCGGTTTGTCAAAACTGTTTTCAAAACTAAATCAAGTTTTTTGAGACTTTTTCCTTTAAATCGTTTGAAATCAAGGTTTGATAACCTGTCAAATTGCATTTCTCATTAATTGGCTTGGTGTAAACACGTGTACAAAGGTCGAAATAAAACTGGTGCTCAAAACTTGTATTTAAATCATTTTAACAAATGCATTTAGCTATACAGATCACATAAAAATACAAGGCACAAATTTTGATGCAAACATTGTAAAAAGGCTTGTTTCTCGGTTTCTAAAACACTTTACATATATAGATTATCTATAGGCATATCCAAACCAACTTTAAAAACAACTTGCATCCACAAAATACCTAGGATTCTACACGCTCATGCTTTCCACAAATTTGCATTTAAAATAAATCATTACATATATATTTTATGGAAATTTGGAAATCGACACCCCCTACTCACCTTTCAATGGCGGGATATCACTTCGCCACTTATCCGGTTATGTTTTCTCCTTTAGTTGATCACCACAGTGTCCCTTTTCACTTGCACACTTCCTTGCGATAAACCAAACCTAATAATCCTAGTGTTTATCATTCCCATTTTACTCAATTATTTGCAAGTTTACATGCATCATCATCTATTCAACTTTCAATGCTTTATTTCTCAATCCACCATTCACATTATTCCTTTTTCATTTCTTTCAAACAACAACATAACAAGCCACTTAACATGTCCATCTAGCTCATGCATTTTAGATCCTTTTAACAACCATTAATCATGCATACGGTAGCAGCTATAAACCTATTTCCACCAAGTAATTTCTAAGCTTATGTGCAACACTATTCATATTTACATGCCGCCACTAAGCACAACATAAATTTTCATTCATGCACACCACATTCTTAACCTTTAAGCCTTTCACAATAACACATGTCCACACATTTATGTTTCAAGCTTTCAACCAACATAATTATTTTTTAACCATACCTAAGGCATCACATAAACACTACACATTGTTTGCCTTACCTTTGTGTGGGATTTGCTCTTGCATGCAACCTCAATGTTTTTCCAATACTCCTCTCACCAAGCTGCCAACATTTTACACAATCATTTCCTCACAATATATAACCAACTGTGGACCTCAAATTATGGTATTATGCTTACCATTTCTTTTTCACTTTGAATCCATCATGCACCCATGATTTTGATAGCTTTGAATGTCTCTAAATCCTCTCCACTCAAGCCAATCTTTGCTGCCACAAGGCATTTCATATAGTTACAAACCCATTCTCAAGAAATGTTCAAGCTAAAACCAAAGTTCTTACCTTATCTTGCTTAAGTCACAAAACCAAGCTTTACACTTCCTTCCACACTCCACGGCTTCTCTCTTGAGTATTGGATATTCCTTGGGTGATGAAATAGCACAAATCTTCAAGATGAGGGAGGAAACCTCTCAGTTCCTCTTGGTTTTGTGCAAAATCGAGCCTTGCCTTCCTTTCTCTCTTTTTCTTCATTTCTTTCTTTCTTTTCTTTTCTTTTTTCTTCTCCTTTCTCTTTTCTTCATTTCTTTCTTTCTTTTCCTTTCTTCTTTCTTCACCTTTCTCTTTTCTTCTTGGTTATGGGTAGACTTCTCAAGGCCAAAGCCTTGAAAATAGATTTCATTTTCTCATTTTGCTCACCCATGGGTAGATTGCCCAAAGTCATGTCTTTTTCCATTATTTTCTTGTCTTTTCTCTTTACATGTCATGCCATTCAACTCAAATTTCCTCATTTTGTTTACTTACATTTCATTTCACTTGTATTTCTATGCATTTCATTTTTATTTCCTTTCAATGCCACCTTATCACCCAATAACATTTCATGCACATTTCCTTTGCCAATAACCTTTGCCATCCCATGAACCAATAAGACTTCATGCATTTTTGCACTCTTGAATCCTATTTGACCTCCCTCAAAATCAATAAAATTTCATGCAACTAAATTATTCTTTATTTTTCTTATTAAATCAAATTAGCAGCCTTACTTGCTTTACCATGGGCTATCTTTTCCAAACCATGGTTTTCTTCCACTTAATTATTCTTTATTCTTTTTTCTATTTGTCAACTATCGCACGATGGAGTCCCACATGTTTCCCACTAACTCCCTATTTTTGCATGCTATGATTGCATGTAATAGTAATTTCTACATGTATATCTCATATTCCTCATAATCTAACCTTCCTTTGTTAGGAAATTCCCCGTTTTAACTTCAAATATTGAAATTGCAAATGAGTTATCATACTTTTCCTTATTTACCATGTGACCCTACCAACTTCCATCCTTTACAATTGGGTTCTACCGACATTTCTTAAACTCTAATTTTTTTCTATTTTTCTTCCTTTACATGTGTACAAACAAAATATAAAATTTGCACTTCACCACTATATCACCATAATATTTAAACATATACTTACTCATGCTAACTTTATTCAATAAAGACACGCGAGCCCCACTAACGTTGTTTTTCTTCGAAATTCTTTCTTACTTCTTCTCCTCCACTTAGATTAGTCATATAATCCTACTTTCGATAATAAATAAAATATTAATATTTTAATATTATTTTATTCTAAAATTTTTCACTTGTCTCCTTCGGACCCAATATGTCTCACTTAGTCCCGGTTCACTTCCCACTCACCTTTTAACTCGTTAATCCATGCTCTGTAAAAATATTATTATTTAATTATTATTTCTTCGCGTATGAAACATTTTATTTTAAAATATTCCTAGCACCCATTACCACTCTTTGGCACTTAAATTGATGTCAATTGACCCTTCATCTTGTCAATAAGGTCTTATTGACTTCTATATGAGGGTACGGGGCGTTACAGTCCTTCCTTCTCACAGTGACTAAAAACAAGATTCATATTTTTCTTCTTTTTTTCATCAGCAATAGAAAACCATAGTAGATGCCTCAATCAACGATTGAGACTAAATGAACAGGGATCTCTATGACTTTCATGGAAAACCATATTATACGCCTCGTTTAGGTTATGAAAGGGCCTAATCATTAATAGATGTGACCTTAAGGTTGAATATGAATCATTCAAGCCATTGAGAAAATGGAACATAGTCCCATTGTTATATTGATCTACAAATTTAGTAAGACATTTATTTTTGCATTCTACACATTTACATTCACAATAAGGCAATGGCTTGTAACTTTTCAACTTTTCCCAAATGAACTTGAAATTAATGTGAATTGCAGACTAAAAATTTGTAGATCATCTAGTTGTGAAAATCTTTCCTTTAGGCTTTCCCAAATTTGTTGTGCAGAATCCATGAAGAAAACTATAGAGACAATCTTAAAGGAAAGTGAGTCAAGCAACCAAGTTGTAATCAACTTGTTGCATCTATTTTAAGGGCCATAAATGGATCTGTAGGCTTTTTCTCTTTAATGCATCCATACACAAAACTTGTCTTGTGGTGAATGACCAAACCAAAAAGAAAGGAATGACTCCATGCCAAGTAATTAGATGATGTTAGTTTAGGGTTTGACATTACCAAACTTTGATTATCTGAATAATGAACATAATATGAAGATTAAGGATTCTCTACAAGTGAGATTAGAGAACTCGCAAGTGAGATTGAAGAATTTTAAACCGTCTTGTGTTGAAACAAGTAAGAACCACCAGAGTGAAACGGAATTTGTATATTGAAAGAATGAGCTTCTAAAATCCAAAAGAAAACAAAAAAAAACCCCAAATGAAGAAATTTCAATCTACAAAAAATAAATCAATGTAAATCAAAGTAAAGTTCTAAAATCACAGATGAAAATCAAGCCATAGCTTTGTGTCACAGTCTAATCTCGAGCCATGATCGGCGCATGGACCCAATAGGCATAGCCCACTAGGCCCAAGCAAACCTTTTTATGAAAACTTGTTCATTAGACCATTTGTCCCTTATCCACCTCTAAGGTTCTCAATTCATAATTTTCAATAATGATTTCTTCTCAAGAATAAATCATGGCAACCGAGCATATACCATTTACAAAATAATATTATCATTTGCCAACCTATGGCGACATTATTATTCAAACCAAACATATAGTGTTTACAACAAATCTCAAGAATTATATTTAAACAATCATATACACATGCGAAAGACCTTGACTATTAGCAGAGTGACTCTAGGAGTGGGTACTATCCTTAAGTATCATGGCAAACCTACCGAAAGATGAATATGAGAAAGCACCTCAACCTAGAATCCAACTACCTCCGAACCTGAAAACTAAAACATGAAGTTGAAAAGGGTGAGTATAAACCCAGTGAGTGAACATAGGAAGGGAACAACCGAACGATATGGAAGATTTTTAGAAAACACGATGCACTTGTATTGAAACAATGCAATTTGTATATCATAAACAAACTCGATGCCATGTTGACTTTTAAATCATTTTAAAATATTTAGGAAATTCAACTTTCAATATTCAATGCAATCACATTTCAAACATGCATGAAACACATCAAGGTCAATCACAACTAGACAACATGGCTCAACGCATATAACTGCCATCCTCATCTCAGCTCATATGCACTCCTACACCGCACATAGCTAATATCCTCATGTGCACTCCCACACGGCACATGGCAAATATCATCATCATGTGTTCTCCCACACCGCACATGGCATATATCATCATCATGTGCTCTCCCACACCGCACATGGCATATATCATCTATGTGTGCTCTCTCACACCGCACACTACTAGCACCATCATGTGCACTCCCACACCACACACGCACGATTATAATTATCATTCAACATTACATTTCCATGCATGCCACACATAACAACATGTAACAAGAATCTTTGCATAATAATACATCACATGCCACAATTCAATTGGCAATTCAACATAATATTTCAAATACGTAATTCATCACATTTTACGTTTAAAAATGTAGAAGTATCACTTGCAAAAAGCTTGTTCCCGTTCATAAATTTTAAAAGAGTCAACAAAGGATATTCTAGCATTTCATTCAACACATATGCATTTGTTCAAAACTTTTTAAATGCAAGTTCACTAGCACCAACAAGGTATTAATCCAAGTAAGTCCTGAAGTACCATTAGCACCTATATTTGTCAATAAACCATAACAACCTCAATTATGTCATAAATTGAATCTAATAATTCTAATAAATTTACACTAGACAATCTACACTCTAACCTAACAATTAACCTAAAATTCTAGTCTAATTCACAAACCCATTAGACCAACTATTCCAATTTAAAGTTTCTTTACCTGGATGAGCTTGAAGGTATACAGATCAACAGAAACCTAATATTTTCAAGAAAAAAAATTTAAAAAAATTAGAAAATAAGATTTGAAAATATATATAAACCCATAAATTTCAAAATCCAAGAGTTGAAAATATATACTTTTTGGCTTTAAAACGCAGATCCGAAGCAAAAAAGCTTAGGTAGTGATGAAAGTGGAGTATAATGGAAAAAATGAAGAAAAGAAAGAGAGATCTTTCTTTCTCTCTCCTAGGGTTTAGTTGTGCTGAAAAAAATGGGGTTGAGAGTTGTGATTTTGGTGCACAAGGATGCAAGAAGAGGAAGAAGTAAGAAAAGAAAGGAAAAGAAAAGAAAATCGAAAATTTGGATTTTCATGGTCAAGAGAAGAAAATGGCATTGGGAGGGAGAGGATGAAGAAGAAAATGCCTTTTTGGGGAGATAAGGATCAGCCATGGAAAGGGAAAAAAAAGAGTCAAAGCTTCCTTTGGAAGCCTTGACTAAGCTAATGGAAAAATTACCATTTTGCCCTTTAAGTTTCTCCTCTTTTTATTTTAGTCCTCCCAACGATCTTTTAATTCCAATTTCCTTCTATTTTTCTTCCTTTACATGTTTGCAAACAAAATATAAAATTTGCACTTCAACGCAGTATCACTATAATATTTCAATATTTACTTACCTTCTCTAACTCTATTTAATAAAGACACGTGGGCACAACTATCGTCATTTTTCTTCGAAATTCTTTCTTATTTCTTCTCCCCCACTTAGATTAGTCATATAATCCTCTTTCACGACTAATTTCGATAATAGATAAAATATTAATATTTTAATATTATTTTATTCATAAAATATTATTTTATTCTAAAATTCTCCACTAGCCTTATAGGGCTCCAAAACATCTTATTTTGCCCTGGTTCACTTCTGAATCACCTTTTAACTCATTAATTCATCCTCAATAAAAATATTATTATTTTATTATTATTTCCTCGCATGTAAGATATTTTATTTTAAAATATCTTTTTCACCTGTCTCCACTTTATGGCACTTAAATCAGCATCCATTGAACCTTTGTCTCATTGATAAGGTCATATTGACTTCTCTACGTGGGTACAGGGTGTCACACTTTGATACTGTGTTAACTTTCTAAGTTTAAGAACCAAGATGAACTAGAGAGAATTGGAAGGAAGCAGAAAGTTCAAGAGAAGAATATGGGCAGTAAAGTGACACATCTTATTACTTAAGTAATTTGATATATGGTTAATTGTTTATATATAAGAAAGGAACCTTACTAATAGAAAATTAACCATGTTATGTGATAACTCTATGACATAAAGCTATTTGGTCTTAAATTTAAATATTAAGTTGCTAGGTTCTTAAGTTTTAGCATAGATTTTAGGTTTTTTAAGTTTTTTATTTAATTATAGTTAATTATGTTGGGTCAATTGAATTTAGATTATTTTAGGCGAAGTTTGATGTTAAATTGTTTAAGAAAAGCTAATATTGATTAAACTGTGCTTTTGTAAGTGTGCTTTGAAGAAATACTTTTAATTGAAAAAAGGAAAGAAATTATGAGATGCAGACTTTCATTGCACATGTATCAATATTTTGACCATAAATTTCTCTACAAAACTCTAAATGAGGTGATTCTTGAACCATTGGAAATATAAGAGAAAAGTCTACAACTTTCATGCGTATTATTTCACTCAATTTGGCCTGAAAGATGGTCAAAACCTTGTCGAAGTTCAAGGATTACAATAGTCTTGGAAAGAAAAATTAAATCATGATTTTTTTAAATTACATGGTCAAGGTCGCGGCCTTGGTGGGGGTAGGCCATGGTTCACGTAGTCTAATGAGGAATCCTTGTTAGAATTGACTTCTTTCTTCACCCAACTTGGCCCAACTTCAGAGCCTTATTAAAGAAACCTTTTAGAGGACTTTGAGGGCAATGAAAAACACAAGATTTAGAGCTAAGATTGAACCACAAAATCATTTAAGAAAAGGTTCATTGGAGCTAAGAAGAAATTGAAGGATTCAAGAAGTTTAGAGGTGAAGATTTCAACTTTTGGAGTTTCTTTATTCTTTTTGTTATTATTTATTTTTCTTGGTTTGCTTTCAATGTTTAAACTTTATTTGATGATGATTTGTGACATTATGGGGAAACTAATTTAGTTATCTAAGATTATGATTGAACTCACTGCGTAGCCTGAATTATTTATCTTTTCTTTTCTTATGTTTGATGGTTTTAGTTGTTTGTTCTATTATGTTCTTAATGTTTCTAATTGCATGATCCTCAATTCGATTGAATTGGAAACGTAAGTTAAACCTTTATGAAGGAGATTTAAGGTAGACCTTGAATAGAATAGTGTATGATCAAATGCACTTATTTGATTAAGTGGTTTGATTGGCATATAGGGTAGACAAACACCTATAAGCCATACATAGCCAAGATTAAAGCATGAACTTAAAGAATCTTTCTTCAATTTAATTTGCATAGACATATAGTAAAATAATTGGGAGAGATATTTTTTTGAGAAACTCGACAAAGACTCATAAATAATTTAGAACTCTAAGTTAGCAACTTAATATGTTAAAGTTAAGAGAAAGATATAATATTCAGATGAAGTATTGAGGGATATCATATTTTTAGGTTTGGTAGTTGATTGAGTTTTTAAAACAAATTTGTTGATTAATTTTAGATTAGTTTTACTTTTAGTTTGTTAGATTTAATTTTACTTTTTAATAATTTCAATTTGGTTGTTTGAATAAGATTAGTGTGTGTTAATTTTCATAGTTAATAGTAAGAATTAATTCAGTTCTCTTTCGAATCGAGACTTTAATTTTCACTATATTGCTTGTTTAACGATACATGCACTTGCGTGGATAATCTGACAACAAGGTTTTTGCTCCATTGCCAAGGAATTTATTTTTAATTCTTTCTTATTAATATTAATACTAAGTATTCTTAATCTTATGTCAAACTTTTTCTTTAATTTTCAGGTACTTTTGGTCATTGTAGCGAAGAACCCAAAATTTGGAAGTTGTTCTTTTTGATCCAAAAATCGAAAAGACTTTTCGAAGACTTCAGATGAAAAGTCAACAAGTTTCTACTTAAAGTAAAATAATGGTTTATCAACAAGGGGAAGAAACCAAGTTTTTGAGCGAATATATTGTCCCACTAGTACAAAGTACTAGTACAAGGTCTCCACTCTACTATCCAAAGACCTCCTATTCAAGTCAACAACTTTGAAATTAAGCTAGCAAACATTCAGATGATTTATACTTATGTTTAGTTTAGGGGTTTCTCTAATGATGATCTTAATGCTCATATTGTGAATTTCCTAGAAATTTGCAACACATTCAAGGCTAATTGTGTTATTGATGATGCCATAAAATTGAGGCTTTTCCTTTTCTCACAAAGAGATAAAGCAAAAAGCTAGTTAAATTCACTTCCTACTAGTTCCATTAGTACTTGGGATGATTTGGCTCAAAAATTCTTAGCAAAATTCTTTCCCCCTACTAAGATTGCAAAAATTTGTAATGACATCACCTCTTTTATGCAATTTGATTTTAAATCACTGTATGAGGCTTGGAAGAGGTATAAGGGTTTGCTTAGATGTTGTCCTTAACATGGGTTGCTTAAATGGCTACAAGTTCAAATGATTTACAATGGTTTGTTGGGACCTACTAGAACCACCATTGATATTACAGTCGGAGGTGCACTTATGAGTACATCCATTGATGAGGCCTATGATTTGCTTGAGAAGATGGCTTCTAATAATTACCAGTGGCCATAAGCAAGATTGGGTACAAGAAAAGTTGCTGGTATTTATGAGCTTGATGCAATCCATGCCTTGACTTCACAATTGGCTGCTCTCACCAAGAAAATTTATATATTAAGTGTTAATGCAATTCAAAGCCCTTTTATGACTTGTGATTTTTGTGGGGAAGGACATTCTAGTGACCATTGTCCTATTTACACTAGAACAACCTATCATGTTAAAAATAAGCAGCCACAAAATAATCTTTATTCCAACACATATATTTTGAGGTGGAGGATTCATTTTAATTTTTCTTGGAACAACAACTGAGCATCTTCATCAGCTCCTAAGCCAAATTTTTCTTCGGGTTTTCCACCACAAGCTAAAGCTCTTATGCTAGAGAAAAACCCTTCAATTGAGGAGATGCTCATGCAATTAATGGTAAAGACTGATGCTAACATGACAAAAAGTGATGCCATCATTCCAAGTCAAGTAGCATTAAAGTGGGCCAACTTGCTTGTGTTCTCAATAGTAAACCTCAAGGTATGTTACCTAGTGACACTGAACCAAATCCAAAAGGATAAGGTAAGAAACATTGCAATGCAATAACTCTCCATAGTGGTAAAGAGGTAAGTAAAGAGCTAAGTGGTAAAGATTTAAATTATGAAATTTCAATTAATTCTATTGAAAAAGAAATTGAAAAGTTTGCTGAAAATGAAGTTGTGATTGAAAATTCTACTAAAAATCTAAGGGAAAATCATAATTAAAACCTTTACCAACACCTCCACCACCTTTTCCTCAACGTGTTCAAAAGCAAAAACTTGACAAACAGTTCTAGAGATTTATTGATGTATTTAAAAAATTGCAAATTAATATTCCTTTTGTTGAAGCTTTGGAAAGCATGCTAAGCTATGTGAAGTTTTTGAAGACATCTTAACCAAAAAGATGAAATTAGAAGAGTTTGAGATAGTTGCACTTACTGAGGAGTGCATTGGTCTAATCCAAAATAAGCTTCCACCAAAGCTTATTGATACAAGGAGTTTTTCTATTCCTTGCATTATTGGTAGTTTTAAATTTTCAAAGCTTAGTGTGATTTAGGTGCTAGTGTTCCAATAATGCCTTTGAATATTTTTAAGAAACTTGGACTTAATGGGATATAACCTATTACAGTTTCTTTGCAATTAACAAACAGAACAATTAACTGCCCAGTTGGGATTATAAAAGATGTTTTGGCTAAAGTTGGGCATATGCACATTTCGATAGACTTCGTTGTGCTTGAGAAGGAAGATGATGTTAAAATTCCAATTTATTTTGGGATGACCATTCTTCTCTACAACAAGGGCAATCATAGATGTGAAGAATGGCAAAATAACTTTCAAAGTTGAAAAGGAGGAAGTAATTTTAATTTGTTCAATGCAACTAAGCATCCCTATGTAGATAATTACTATAGAATGGATTCAATTGATGAGTTGAATAAAAAGGAACATGATGAGAATTATCCTCCAACAACAAGTACAACAAGTTTTGTTACTTTCCAATCCACACTAAAAGCTTTTTCCATGGAAACGCAAATCAATATGGTTGGTTCTTTTCAAAGTGGTTAAGGTTTGTCCTTATGATATCATAGAAATTGCTAGTGAAGCTACTAGAACATTCATGGTTAGTGGAATAAGCCTCAAGCCTTTGTTATGGTGGTGAAAAAGTGCAAAAGGGGTACCATAATCAAGCTAGAGACTATAAATAAGTGCTTCCTAATAGGTAAATAAAGCTTTCAAAACTCATATTTTTGCTTTTTAGTTATTTTATTTTATTTATTTATATTTCTAAATTAATCTCTATTTATTTTGTTTTAGTAAAAAAAATATGCCTCCCCCAAGCATTGGTGATAATGAGGAAGATGAGGAGGAAGACTGAAGCTTCTTTGGAATTATCTAACTACTAGGGGAGTGTTCTTTTACCTTTCCTTTATTCTTTCTAGTATTGAAGACAAAGTTCAATTTAAGTTTGGGAGGGTGAATTTATTTTTCTAGCGATGAACATTTTGTGGATATTTTAGATTTAAGTTTAATTATTTGCATGCTTTTAGGATTAGTTTATCATTTATTTATTTGTTTATTTATTTTTTCTTGCTTGAAACTTTAGCAATCTAAAGTAGAATTATAACAAATTTTTTGATGATTTCCTTATCTAATGATGAGAACTTAGTTGACTTGTGTCTTTAACTCTTGGTAAATAAGGATATTGTTTGGTTCATGCTAAATTCTTTTGTTTAGTGTCATTGTTAAGATGTGATTTCCACACATATTGAGCACTATATCTTTTGTTTTGAATTATTATGAAATTTAAAGAAGGTTTATATTGATGTGAATTTTAGATTATGTCAAGAATTCTAGAATTTGTTTGAGTCTTTCTCGAAGTGAAATTCTAGGCAATAAGTTAGGGAGATGATTTAGGCCATCTTTAGACCGTTTAAGCCTTTCAAGCTAACCTTATTAAGTCTTTATCCCTAGTATATCCTGTTCAGCATATTTTTCCCTTTTCTTTGTTTAACCACAAAATAATTGAGCCTAGCCTTAAAATAAAATGACAATTTTGCAACCCTTAAAATAAAATGACAATTTTGCAACCCTTACTTCTAAGCATGCATATCATTTTAGGAAATGTATTGAGTTAAATGTGGAAAAAGGTAGAAAAAGGTGAAGTTGTAGAAAAAAAATCACCCCACTACCTACAATACAATGAAATAAGTTTAGAGGTGTAAAACTGTGATAACAGAGAAAATAAGAATAAGATGTTGAACAAAAAAAGAGTTCAGAGTGAAGAAAAGGGTGTATGTGGAGAATAAAATAAAGCTCTATACAAGTCTTAGAATGATTATGTACTTAGGGTGAATTGAGCCAAATTATTATCCTTTATCTTACCTTGACTTAGTGTTCGTCTACATTAGTGGAGAGAGAGATGAAAACCAAATGTATGGAGTTGTAGTACTAATTTGAAATTGTACATTGACATAGACTCATCCAGATAACTATGATGTTCTTTGTAAAAGATTTCACACACACACGAAAATCCATTCGAGAATGAGCTTGCATTGGAATTGAAACATGAACTTGGATGATGCCTATCCTTTATCTTAAGCTGGAGATCTATAAATATACTTTTGAGAAAATTATGGGTGGTCATTGATTCGGTGCCACTTGTTTCTAATTAGTTGTTCATTTATGTTGCTTTCCTCATATAATACCCCGTACTATGATATGGTGACTAATAAAAACTTAGTGGATGCCAATTGAGGTTAATTATGATGTTTAGAATTGATGAAAGATGAAAGGAATAGTTTAGGATAAAATATTCTACACACGAGTAAATAATAATAAAATAATGATATTTTTATCGAAGAAGAATTTGTGAGATAAAAAGTGATTCAGAAGTCAATTGAGGCCTAATAAGGTATTTTGGGTACCAAGGGGACAAGAGGAGACAAGAGGAAATTTTTGAAATAAAATAATATTAAAATATTAATATTTTATTCAGTGTCAAAATTTTCCATGAAAAAGGGGTATATGGTCAATCTAAGTGGGGGAGAAGAAGAATGAGAGAATTTTGGAGAAAAATAACGTTAATGGGGCCGCGTGTCTTTATTAAGTAAAGATAGCGCAAGCAAATAAATATTTTAAATATTATGGGGACACTGCTTTGGAGTACAAACTTCATACTTTGTTTGTACATGTGTACAAGAAGATAATAGAAGGAAGTTGGAGTTAAATGAGTGTTGGGAGGACTAAATTAAAATGGAAAGAAACAAAAAGGGTAAAACAATAATTTTACACAAAGCTTGGTCAAAGCTTCCAAAGGAAGCTTTGACTCTCATTCTTATCAGCCCAAAACAGTCCTCATCTCCTTCAGCAAGATGTTTCTTCTTCATTCTTGAAGCTTCCAACACCATTCTCTCATTTTCCCATGGAAACTTAATTTTCTTTCTTTTTCTTTCCATTTCCTTTCTCTTCTTGCTTCTTTCCTCTCCTAACTCCTTGTGCACCAAAGTTACAACTTCTAACCCCAATTTCCAACACACCTAAACCTTAGGAGGAGAAGAAAGAAAAAGAGAGAAAGGAAGAAAAAAGATTGGTTTTGGTGATTCAAGAAAGGAACGGTAAGAATTCTTGTTTTTGGCTTGAGTAGTTTTTGAAAATGAGTTAGTGACTTAGAGAAATGTCTTGTGGCAGCAAGGATTGGCTTGATTGGAGAAAAATTGGTAACATGTAAGCCAATAAACCCATGGGTACATGAAGGACTCAAAGTGGAAAAGGAAAATGGTAAGCATAACACTATGTTTTAAAGCCTACAGTTAGTTGAATATTGTGAGGAATTATAGTTGTTGAAAGGATTTATTTCCCTAAACTAGTTGAAAATTATCAAGATTGTATGGCATGTTGTTTAAAAGAAATGAAAAAAAAAATATTGTGGATGGAGGATTGAGAAACAAAGTATTGAAAGTTAGATAGATAACAATGCATGTAAACAAGGAAATAATCAAGTGAAAGTAAGAATGATTGTTGCTGCCATATATGTGGAGTATGTGTAGAAATATAAGATAAATTTGGGTGAAAATTATTTAGAAAGGTTGAAGTAGACACGTGATATTATAATTAAGTTACCGGTGATATAATCTATGGAATTTCGTAAGCAATGATATAAGTAATTTTGGTAAAAATGTATTAAGATGTGAGTTAATTGAAGATGGTTTCATGATAGGATGAAAAATATAAATTTGAGTAAGGATTAATAGATTGAAGTGCTGCCCGTATACATATGTAATTAAATATATTGAGTTCGTACTATTGTTAGAAAGTGCAAAGATAAGGTTAGAGTACTGTGGTGGCATGCTGGAGTAAATAACGAACGATCGGCCAGTGAAAATAGTTAGAGACACCTCCGATCAAATAGCGATGTAATATCCCACTATAGTTAGGTGAGTGAACTGCATTTCAAAATCATTTTGGGAATGTGATTGCTTTGTACAAAGCATTTGAATGATTTTATAAAACTTTATCTTAAAACAAGTGCCTTGGGAACAAGCTTTTGCTAAATGGTTTTATATTGTGATATGTGGTTGTTATTGATTCATGCACTATTTCATTATGATGATATATATATATATATATATATATATATATGTTGTGCATGATAGTTGATATTGTGTATGTTGACTATAACCGTGTGTGTGCACGATGTGGGGGGATGCACATGCCGGTGATGATGGTGGTGTGGGAGATGGATGATGATAGTGCCCGTGTGCACGATGTGGGGGGATGTACACCATGGCACTGATTGTGCACGATGTGGGGGGATGCACATGATGGCATCTGCTATGTGCACGATGTGGGGGGATATACATGAGCCGGGTGTGATTATGCTGATATTGGTGTTATCTATGCATTTATATATATACATCTATGTTTATGAAATCAAAGTTCATGAGTATGGTATATGGTTTTGCATATGTGAATCTTGCATGTTCAACTTTGAAAGTTGCTAAGTATTGTCAAATTGGTGTTGATTGCAACAAGGAATTTGGCTGTAGCGAAATGGATTCTCGCTGCCGCCAGAAACTCTTGGTGGTGGTGCAGTACTGTCACTTTGACAGTGAGTTTGACCACCTTTCGATCAGAACTAGGCAAAGTGGTAAACATTAAAGTCGTAGCCCTGCCTCTTAGCTTTGTAATGACCCAACACGCATGTCAATTGGACCCATGTAGTGGAAGATATGCTTGAAAAAAAAGAACCGTATGCAAGCCAAGAATGCCTTTTGCTGCAGCGAGAATGAAACTTTCTGTTTCGCTTAGCATTTGGCTAGTTTTTGCCATACTTTCCATTTCTCCAATTTCATGTTGAATATGAATTCTCTATCGTCACATGATTTAGCGACCAAGGGTTCAATCGAGGGTTTTAATAAGGACTTAAGCTAAAGTGCATCGTTTTCAAATAAGTGCATTATTGTAAAGGTAAGCCACTCTACATTGAATTTAAATTCGGGGACCGAATTTTTATTAGTGGGGGAGAATGTGAGACCCTGTCAAGCTCGATTAAAAGACGGTATTGTATCGAGTGGTACAATTAAGTTAAATCGAGCCTTGAACTAGTTCAAATAGAAATTCTAAGAGGAATTTGAAAATTTTAAAACCAACAGAATGGTTTAGAATAGTGATTTGGAGTTCAAGGTCCAGTTTGGAGTCCATCAGAAAATTGACCGATTAGGGACAAAACGGTCATTTTACCATTTGATGATAAAATGGAGATTTTTAGCCAAGATTTGATCACATTTGACCAAGAATAATTATATGAAATATAATTATGATTATTGGAGTATAAAATGATGTTTAGTAGTGAAAAATTTTGATTCTCGGTATTTATAGAGCACAAGGGCAAAATGGTAATTTTGCCACTAGTGGACTAAACGAAAATTTTTTTGAAACAATTTTTGCCCCATTTAGTTAATATTGATCAATATTAGTGTTATTTTAGGTTGAAAAGTAGAAATAATGAGATTCCGGTACATTTCAGAGTATAAGGGCAAAATCGTAATTTTTTTGTCTCGGGGGCAAATCAGTAAAATTTTCGGCCCAGCACTTGTCAAGACCAAGGGATTTTAATTGTGGTAGGATTGGATAAATACCAGAATATTTGTGGTGGAAAATTAAGAAGAAAAAGTCAACAAGTTAAAAATTTGGCCAATAAGCATGTGACACATGGCATGCTTGATTATTTTATTATTTTCTATAGAAATCAGCCCATTAAATCCCCAATTCCCTCACCATATTCGGCCTAGACATCCAGCAACCAGAAAAAAGGAAGAACAAAAGGAAAAACAAGAAAACCTAGGTGGAAATTCAAAGAAAAAGTGAAGAAATCAAGGAAACAAGCTAGGTAAGTTAAAATTTCTTTAATTCTCCTTGATACCTAGCTTACCCATGCTTTTGTTCTTGATTTCCATGGTTGAATATTGAGTTATCATGATGAATTCAATTCTGAAAAATGGGTATGGAAGAGGAATTGTTGTTGGAATAATTTGATTTTAGACTATGTTAGTGTTTAGGGATAGTTAAGCATGGTTATGAACAAAAACACAAAAGAAATATTCAATTTCTCTAGGGTTCCTTGTTGGCTGAACCATGAGGGCTGAATATCAATGGGGTATTGTTTTTATTTCAAGGAAAATGGCATGGAAAATGATGAAGTAAGGTGAAACGGTTATGTAGAAAAAGATTCGATGCTAGTACACCAAATGACCAAATTTTTTTCTATAAGGAATTGTGAGGGTTCTAATGCTGAATTTGGCTTTATTTAAATGTATGTGGTAAATTAAGGTATTAGAGGAGAAATGAATTAATTTGGAGGTGATTTGGACACAATCGCCGATTAATCAGGTGATCGGTCAAATTTAATCGATACCGTGATTAAGCGGTAATCAGACATATTTTTGCATTACATATCAAGCATTAGTAGTTTAAATTAATTTATATCAATTTAGGGACAATATAGTAAATTCCTCGACTTTGTTATTTGTCAAGGTGGTGAGACGTCCGGAAAAGGCAAAGGAATTACGCCTGAGGACTATTAGTCAGAGTTCACCCAGAATCCGAATTTTCAACACCTGTGAGTGGACTGCCTATCAAAATTGTTTTGGGAATATGACTATTTTGAACAAAGTGTTTGAATGATTTTATGAAATTTTTCATGAAAATGAATGCCTTGGGAACAAGCTTTTAAGAAAAGGTTTATGTTATGAAATGTGGTTATTATGGATTTCTATGTGGCTGCATTATGTTGATATACATATATGCTTGAATATAATGTTGTGTAATTATGTTGACTCGGCTATGTGCGAGTAGGGAGTGTGCATAAGCCGAGGATGACCCGGTTATGTGCGAGTAGGGAGTGCGCATAATCCGGTGATGACCCAGCCATGTGCGAGTAGGGAGTGCGCATGAGCTGGTGATGATGATGATGATGAGCTGGTGATGATGATGATGGGTTGATGAGATGATGATGATGGGTATATACGTATATATATATATACATATGTAAATGTGTGTGATATAGCAAATTGATGGACAATGATTTATGGTTGTAATGTACGTAAAATTTGACACATTATACTTTGAGAATTTTCATGAATGTTAGGTTGATTTTATTAGTTTAGCAGGATGACTATTGTTGAGTGAGGAAAAATGTTTCTCTTGTTGCTTTGTTTTCACTGCATCGAAATTCATGCTCGCTGTAGCGAAAAACTCTGGGGTTTGGAGGGGTTTTAAATAGGAATGAACTAAATTGCATTGTTTGAAACAAGTGCATCATGATTTTAAATTTTTCCTAATTGTTGCTTGTTCCCTTCCTTGTTCACTCACTGGGTTTATACTCACCATTTTCAAATTCATGTTTTCAGATCACGAGGTAGCCGATAATTAGGACGAGGTGTCCTTGTAGATCTGTGTACATCTTCTGGTAGGTGTCTCGGCATTCGGTAGCTGTATATCCATCCGAGTCACTCCGCTGGAGGTCGAGTATTATTTTGTTATGTATAGATGAACTTAAATGTAAATTTTAAAAGAGTAATGCCAGTACGAGTTGGCAATGTGTATCACTATTTTGACTCAAAGTCATGAAATACGACTTAGTGATAATAAATAGAATCATAAGTAAAATAAATAATAGGCTTGCTTGGATTTAGTGGATTATGTCCATTGGACCCATGCGCCGGTCATGACCCGGAATTTGGGTCGTGACAGTATTGGTATCAGAGCCCTAGGTTTGTCTAGGTCTTAGAACTTCCTTTTTGTTAGTCCAGCGGAGAGTCGGGTCTTTATGTGGGAACTTCAGTTGTAAAGTGTGAACCGCGGCACATTTTACAACCAAATGACCGCATAGATTCCCTATCTTAGAAACCACCTGTTGCTTTAAGTATGATTATAATATGTGTTTAATAACAGGCGTTTGCTTTTGTCTAGGTAAGAATGCCGCCTAAGACACGAGCCGCCTCAAGACGGGCAGGGGAGCAAGATGTTCCCATTGAGATGGCAGATAGACCACGGGCATCCACCCAGAGAGGCCGAGGTAGACGTGGCAGGGTCACTAGGCCGGTGGGGTTGGATACGCCTGTGAGTAGGCAAGAAGAGGGACAGTCCTCAGGTGATGTAGATAGACACCCAGCTAGGGGTATTACTATTGAGGATTTGGCGGCAGGCCTACAGGGAGTTAACCGGGTTGTAGAGATGATGGCGACCCGCATGGAAGATATACAAAGGGTAGTAGAGGGGAGACCTACAGTACAAGAATCCCCTAGCTCCCAAGGACAGGCCGATCACCAACATCATGAGGAGGAGAGGGGACATCTAGATATTTCTCTTCCTGACTTTCTCAAGCTTAAGCCTCCAACATTTTCAGGGTCTGATGCATCGGAGAAACCCCAGGTTTTCTTGGATAAGATGGAGAAAATTTGTAAAGCCTTGGGATGTTCTAGTGTTCGGTCAGTTGAGCTAGCCGCCTTCCAATTAGAGGATGTGGCGCAGGAATGGTATAGCTCTTTATGTAGAGGCAGACCGACTAATGCAACACCGTTGGCTTGGAGTGAGTACAGTGTAGCCTTCTTAGATCGATTCTTACCACTCAGTGTGCGTAATGCTAGAGCTAGAGAGTTTGAGACTTTGGTACAGACTTCAAGCATGACGGTGTCTGAGTATGACATCAAGTTCACGCAGCTAGCTCGTTATGCGCCCTATCTCGTTTCTACTGAGGAGATGAAGATTCAGAGATTTGTGGATGGGTTAGTGGAGCCATTATTTAGGGCTGTGGCATCCCGAGATTTCACTACCTATTCTGCAGCAGTGGATCGTGCTCAACGCATCGAGATGAGGACCAATGAGAGTAGGGCTGCGAGAGATAGAGCAAAAAGGGGCAAGACAGAGGGTTATCAGGGCCGTAGAGATTTCAGCAGTGGTGGTTCATCTTCTAGCCGTCAGGGTCCACAGAGGGACTCACGGTTACCGCAGCAGGGGAGTGACGCACCTGGTGCTAATATTAGGGTGGGACAGAGAACCTTCAATTCTAGGAGGCAGCAAGATTCTAGACAGAGTAGTCAAGTCATTCGCTCTTGTGATACTTGTGGGAGACGACATAGTGGACGGTGCTTCCTTACTACAAAAACTTGTTACGGGTGCGGTCAACCTGGGCATATTAGGAGGGATTGTCCGATGGCACATCAATCACCAGATTCTGCTCGTGGTTCCACTCAGCCAGCTTCATCTGCTCCGTCAGTTGCTGTCTCATCTGGCCGGGAGGTTAGTGGATCGAGAGGTAGAGGTGCGGGTACTTCCTCTCAAGGCAGACCATCTGGGTCCGGACATCAAAGTTCTATTGGTAGAGGCCAAGCGAGGGTGTTTGCTTTAACACAGCAGGAGGCTCAAACATCCAATGCCGTGGTCTCAGGTATTCTCTCCGTTTGTAATATGAATGCTCGAGTACTATTTGATCCTGGTGCTACCCATTCTTTTATCTCTCCATGTTTTGCATCTCGGTTGGGTAGAGGTCGTGTTAGGAGAGAGGAACAATTAGTGGTGTCTACTCCTTTAAAGGAGATATTTGTGGCCGAGTGGGAATATGAGTCTTGTGTAGTGCGAGTCAAGGATAAAGACACTTCGGTGAATCTAGTGGTGCTAGACACCTTAGACTTTGATGTAATCTTGGGGATGAATTGGTTATCACCCTGTCATGCTAGTGTGGACTGCTATCATAAATTGGTTAGATTTGATTTCCCCGGTGAACCATCATTTAGTATTCAAGGGGATAGGAGTAATGCTCCAACCAATTTGATATCGGTCATATCTGCCAGAAGATTATTACGACAGGGTTGTATAGGTTACTTGGCTGTTGTAAAGGATAGTCAGGCAAAGATTGGAGATGTAACTCAAGTGTCGGTGGTGAAGGAGTTCGTGGATGTATTTCCTGAAGAGCTACCAGGTTTGCCTCCTGAACGGGAGGTTGAGTTTTGCATAGATTTGATTCCCGACACTAGACCTATATCCATACCCCCATATAGAATGGCACCTGCAGAGCTTAAAGAGCTTAAGGATCAGTTGGAGGATTTGTTGGATAAAGGTTTCATACGACCTAGTGTATCCCCATGGGGAGCACCAGTGTTATTTGTGAAGAAGAAAGATGGGTCACTTAGGCTGTGCATTGATTATCGACAGCTTAATAAAGTGACGGTGAAGAATAAATATCCTCTCCCAAGGATAGATGATTTATTTGATCAACTACAAGGAGCACAATGTTTTTCTAAGATAGATCTGCGATCTGGGTACCATCAGTTGAGAATCCGGAACGAAGATATACCCAAGACCGCATTTCGAACAAGATATGGGCACTATGAGTTCTTAGTGATGTCATTTGGGCTCACGAATGCTCCTGCAGCCTTTATGGATTTGATGAACCGAGTGTTCAAACCTTATTTGGATAAGTTTGTAGTGGTGTTTATTGATGATATTTTGATATATTCAAAGAGTCGAGAGGAGCATGAGCAGCATCTTAAGATAGTGCTCCAAATTTTGAGAGAACATCGATTGTATGCTAAGTTCTCCAAGTGTGAGTTTTGGCTCGAAAGTGTTGCATTCTTGGGGCATGTGGTATCTAAGGAGGGGATACGAGTTGATACAAAGAAAATTGAAGCAGTGGAAAAATGGCCAAGGCCAACATCAGTTACGGAGATTAGAAGCTTTGTGGGTTTAGCTGGCTATTATCGTCGCTTTGTGAAAGACTTCTCCAAAATAGTTGCCCCTTTGACTAAGCTGACACGTAAAGATACAAAATTTGAGTGGTCTGATGCTTGTGAGAATAGTTTTGAGAAGCTTAAGGCATGTCTCACCACAGCTCCAGTGTTAAGCCTGCCGCAAGGCACAGGGGGTTACACGGTGTTTTGTGATGCATCGGGGGTTGGTTTAGGATGTGTATTGATGCAACATGGGAAGGTGATTGCGTATGCATCTAGGCAACTTAAAAGGCATGAGCAGAATTACCCCATACACGATTTGGAAATGGCAGCAATCGTGTTTGCCTTAAAGATTTGGAGACATTACTTGTATGGTGAGACTTGCGAGATATACACGGACCACAAAAGTCTGAAGTATATATTTCAGCAGAGGGATCTTAACTTACGGCAACGTAGATGGATGGAGTTGCTAAAGGATTATGATTGTACTATTCTTTATCATCCCGGTAAGGCCAATGTAGTGGCGGATGCCTTGAGTCGAAAATCAATGGGAAGCTTGGCACATATTTCCATTGGTAGGAGATCTTTGGTTAGAGAGATCCATAGTTTGGGAGACATAGGTGTGCGTTTGGAAGTTGCGGAGACAAATGCTTTGTTAGCACACTTTAGAGTGAGGCCTATTTTAATGGACAGGATTAAAGAAGCACAAAGTAAAGATGAATTTGTGATTAAGGCCTTAGAGGATCCTCAGGGTAGGAAAGGAAAAATGTTTACTAAAGGCACAGATGGAGTGTTGAGGTATGGAACCAGACTTTATGTGCCTGATGGTGACGGGTTGAGGAGAGAAATATTAGAGGAAGCTCACATGGCAGCTTATGTGGTACATCCAGGGGCTACAAAAATGTATCAAGATTTGAAAGAGGTGTATTGGTGGGAAGGACTTAAAAGAGATGTAGCTGAGTTTGTCTCCAAGTGCCTAGTTTGTCAGCAGGTTAAGGCCGAGCATCAAAAGCCTGCAGGGCTACTACAGCCATTACCAGTACCCGAGTGGAAGTGGGAACATATTGCTATGGACTTTGTAACGGGTTTGCCTCGAACCAGTGGGGGATATGATTCAATTTGGATAGTAGTGGACCGGTTAACAAAGTCAGCTCATTTTCTTCCGGTTAAGACTACTTATGGGGCTGCCCAATATGCTCGAGTTTATGTGGATGAGATAGTGCGACTACATGGTATTCCCATTTCTATAGTATCTGACAGAGGAGCTCAGTTTACTAGTAGGTTTTGGGGAAAGTTGCAAGAAGCATTGGGCACTAAGTTGGATTTCAGCACAGCTTTCCACCCTCAGACTGATGGACAATCTGAATGGACCATACAGACATTGGAGGATATGTTGAGGGCTTGTGTGATAGACCTTGGTGTCAGGTGGGAACAATATTTACCCTTAGTGGAATTTGCCTACAACAACAGTTTCCAAACTAGCATCCAAATGGCACCATTTGAGGCCTTATATGGACGAAGATGTAGGTCACCCATTGGATGGCTAGAGGTGGGAGAAAGGAAACTTTTGGGGCCTGAATTGGTGCAGGATGCAACCGAGAAAATACACATGATCCGTCAAAGGATGTTAACAGCACAAAGTAGACAGAAATCATATGCTGATAACCGACGGAGAGACTTGGAGTTCCAAGTAGGAGATCATGTATTTTTGAAAGTTTCGCCAACTAAAGGGATAATGAGGTTTGGCAAGAAAGGGAAGTTAAGTCCTCGGTATATAGGGCCATTCGAGATCTTAGAAAAGGTTGGAGCGGTGGCTTATCGTTTGGCATTACCACCAGACCTCTCTAATATTCATCCCGTGTTTCATGTATCCATGCTTAGGAAGTACAACCCAGATCCATCACATGTAATACGGTATGAAACAATTCAGTTGCAAGATGATCTAACCTATGAGGAACAACCGGTAGCTATCCTTGATAGGCAAGTTAAAAAGCTCCGTTCAAAGGATGTAGCCTCAGTGAAAGTGTTGTGGCGGAATCACACTAGCAAGGAGGTAACGTGGGAAGCTGAGGATGAGATGCGGACAAAGCATCCACACCTCTTCGATATGTAAAGGTAAGCCACTCTACATTGAATTTAAATTCGGGGACCGAATTTTTATTAGTGGGGGAGAATGTGAGACCCTGTCAAGCTCGATTAAAAGACGGTATTGTATCGAGTGGTACAATTAAGTTAAATCGAGCCTTGAACTAGTTCAAATAGAAATTCTAAGAGGAATTTGAAAATTTTAAAACCAACAGAATGGTTTAGAATAGTGATTTGGAGTTCAAGGTCCAGTTTGGAGTCCATCAGAAAATTGACCGATTAGGGACAAAACGGTCATTTTACCATTTGATGATAAAATGGAGATTTTTAGCCAAGATTTGATCACATTTGACCAAGAATAATTATATGAAATATAATTATGATTATTGGAGTATAAAATGATGTTTAGTAGTGAAAAATTTTGATTCTCGGTATTTATAGAGCACAAGGGCAAAATGGTAATTTTGCCACTAGTGGACTAAACGAAAATTTTTTTGAAACAATTTTTGCCCCATTTAGTTAATATTGATCAATATTAGTGTTATTTTAGGTTGAAAAGTAGAAATAATGAGATTCCGGTACATTTCAGAGTATAAGGGCAAAATCGTAATTTTTTTGTCTCGGGGGCAAATCAGTAAAATTTTCGGCCCAGCACTTGTCAAGACCAAGGGATTTTAATTGTGGTAGGATTGGATAAATACCAGAATATTTGTGGTGGAAAATTAAGAAGAAAAAGTCAACAAGTTAAAAATTTGGCCAATAAGCATGTGACACATGGCATGCTTGATTATTTTATTATTTTCTATAGAAATCAGCCCATTAAATCCCCAATTCCCTCACCATATTCGGCCTAGACATCCAGCAACCAGAAAAAAGGAAGAACAAAAGGAAAAACAAGAAAACCTAGGTGGAAATTCAAAGAAAAAGTGAAGAAATCAAGGAAACAAGCTAGGTAAGTTAAAATTTCTTTAATTCTCCTTGATACCTAGCTTACCCATGCTTTTGTTCTTGATTTCCATGGTTGAATATTGAGTTATCATGATGAATTCAATTCTGAAAAATGGGTATGGAAGAGGAATTGTTGTTGGAATAATTTGATTTTAGACTATGTTAGTGTTTAGGGATAGTTAAGCATGGTTATGAACAAAAACACAAAAGAAATATTCAATTTCTCTAGGGTTCCTTGTTGGCTGAACCATGAGGGCTGAATATCAATGGGGTATTGTTTTTATTTCAAGGAAAATGGCATGGAAAATGATGAAGTAAGGTGAAACGGTTATGTAGAAAAAGATTCGATGCTAGTACACCAAATGACCAAATTTTTTTCTATAAGGAATTGTGAGGGTTCTAATGCTGAATTTGGCTTTATTTAAATGTATGTGGTAAATTAAGGTATTAGAGGAGAAATGAATTAATTTGGAGGTGATTTGGACACAATCGCCGATTAATCGGGTGATCGGTCAAATTTAATCGATACCGTGATTAAGCGGTAATCAGACATATTTTTGCATTACATATCAAGCATTAGTAGTTTAAATTAATTTATATCAATTTAGGGACAATATAGTAAATTCCTCGACTTTGTTATTTGTCAAGGTGGTGAGACGTCCGGAAAAGGCAAAGGAATTACGCCTGAGGACTATTAGTCAGAGTTCACCCAGAATCCGAATTTTCAACACCTGTGAGTGGACTGCCTATCAAAATTGTTTTGGGAATATGACTATTTTGAACAAAGTGTTTGAATGATTTTATGAAATTTTTCATGAAAATGAATGCCTTGGGAACAAGCTTTTAAGAAAAGGTTTATGTTATGAAATGTGGTTATTATGGATTTCTATGTGGCTGCATTATGTTGATATACATATATGCTTGAATATAATGTTGTGTAATTATGTTGACTCGGCTATGTGCGAGTAGGGAGTGTGCATAAGCCGAGGATGACCCGGTTATGTGCGAGTAGGGAGTGCGCATAATCCGGTGATGACCCAGCCATGTGCGAGTAGGGAGTGCGCATGAGCTGGTGATGATGATGATGATGAGCTGGTGATGATGATGATGGGTTGATGAGATGATGATGATGGGTATATACGTATATATATATATACATATGTAAATGTGTGTGATATAGCAAATTGATGGACAATGATTTATGGTTGTAATGTACGTAAAATTTGACACATTATACTTTGAGAATTTTCATGAATGTTAGGTTGATTTTATTAGTTTAGCAGGATGGCTATTGTTGAGTGAGGAAAAATGTTTCTCTTGTTGCTTTGTTTTCACTGCATCGAAATTCATGCTCGCTGTAGCGAAAAACTCTGGGGTTTGGAGGGGTTTTAAATAGGAATGAACTAAATTGCATTGTTTGAAACAAGTGCATCATGATTTTAAATTTTTCCTAATTGTTGCTTGTTCCCTTCCTTGTTCACTCACTGGGTTTATACTCACCATTTTCAAATTCATGTTTTCAGATCACGAGGTAGCCGATAATTAGGACGAGGTGTCCTTGTAGATCTGTGTACATCTTCTGGTAGGTGTCTCGGCATTCGGTAGCTGTATATCCATCCGAGTCACTCCGCTGGAGGTCGAGTATTATTTTGTTATGTATAGATGAACTTAAATGTAAATTTTAAAAGAGTAATGCCAGTACGAGTTGGCAATGTGTATCACTATTTTGACTCAAAGTCATGAAATACGACTTAGTGATAATAAATAGAATCATAAGTAAAATAAATAATAGGCTTGCTTGGATTTAGTGGATTATGTCCATTGGACCCATGCGCCGGTCATGACCCGGAATTTGGGTCGTGACAATTATGATTTCAAACTTTTCCTTATTATATTGCTTGTTCCCTTCCTATGTTTACTCACTGAGTTTATACTCACGTTTTCAACTTCATGTTTTCAGATTCAGTGGTCGTTGATACGTAGATTGAGGTGTTCGCGTACCCCCATCCCTTGGGTAGGTATCTTGACACTCAGTAGTCATATCTCCCCATCCAGAGTCACTCCGCTGACAGTCAAAGTCTTTGTATATGTTTCATGTGAATTTGCAAAGATATATTGACAACTATTTATGTATGATTTGAATTATGATCCTAATGTGAGCATTCACTTGGGTTTTATGAGTTGCGTTGGAGAAATCGACATTTGAACACTATTAAGTACAGATCTTAAAGAAATATGCTAGATAGATGGGTTAATATACAAGTGCATATTGAGAGGCTTGCTTGGGCCTAGTGGGCTATGCCTATTGGGTCCTTGTGCCTGTCATGGCTCGAGAATTGGGTTGTGACACATCAGTTAAATTGCTTTCGCTTTTGGCTAGATTTTTCTTTTATGTTTTGCTCGAGGAATAGTAAAACATTAAGTTTGGGGTGTGATAATTCTATGATATAAAGTTATTTGATCTCAATTTTAGATATTAACCTGCTAGTTTTTTAGTTTTAGCGTAGATTTTAGGTGATTTTAGTTATTTATTTAATTGTAGCTAATTATGTTAGGTCAATTAAATTTACATTATTTTAGGCTAAGTTAGATGTCAAATTACTTAAGAAAAGCTGCTATTGATTAAATTGTGCTTTTGTAGGTGTGCTTTGAAGAAGGACTTTTAATTAGACGAAGGAAAGAAATTATGTGATGCAAACCTTCATTACACATGTCTTGGTATTTTGACCATAACTTTCTCTACAGAACTCCAAATGAGGTGATTCTTGAACCATTAGAAATCTAAGAGAAAACGCTACAACTTTCATGATTCGCTTACCTAGTTAGGCCTAGAAGGTGGTAAAAAACCTTTTGAAGTTGAAGCATTGCAATAGACTTGGAGAGAAAAATTAAATCATGACTTTTGTAAATTAAATGGTTGAAGTTGCAGCCTTGGTGGAGGTAAGTTATGGCTCACATAGTCTGATGAGGAAATCCTTGTTAGAATTGACTTCTTTCTTCACCTAACTTGGCCCAACTTAAAAACCTTATTGAAGAAACCTTTTAGAGGACTTTGAGGGCAACAAAAAACATAAGATTCAAAGATAAGATTCAGCCACAAAATCATTGAAGAAAAGTCTCACTGGAGCTAAGAAGAAATTGAAGGATTCAAGAAGAATTGGAGATCAAGATTTCAACCTATGGAGTTTCTTTATTCTTTTTGTTATGCTTTATTTTTCTTGGTTTGGTTTCAATGTTTAATCTTTATTTGATGATGATTTGTGACATTATGGGAAACTAATTTAGTTATCTAAGATTATGATTGAATTTAATACATAGTCTGAATTATTTATCTTTCATTTGCTTATGTTTGATGGTTTTAAGTTGTTTATTCTATTCTGTTCATAATGTTTCTAATTGTCTATTCACCAATTATAATTTTTCTTCTATTCATTTGAAACTACATGGCAGAAACCAATTCCATTGTTCCAACCATACCAAACAACCCAACACCACCAATGATCATCCACCAAGACAATTCTATGTTTCCTACTCATATCACACTGAATGAAACAAATTACACATTATGGTCTCAACTCATGGAGATGCGTATTGACACTTGCAAACAAAGTTGGACATATCATCGGAGCAGCAAAAAACTTGCACTAGGAGTATAATACCCCGTACTTTGATATGGTGACTAATAAAGCTTATTGGATGCCAATTGAGGTTAATTATAATGTTTAGAAATGATGAAAGATGAAAGGAATGGTTTGGGATAAAATATTACACACACGATGAAATAATAATAAAATAATAATTTTTTTTGGAGAAGAATTTGCGAGATAAAAAGTGATTCGGAAGTCAATTGAGGCATAATAAGGTATTTTGGGTACCAAGGGG
Source organism: Theobroma cacao (assembly GCF_053813885.1). NCBI lineage: Eukaryota > Viridiplantae > Streptophyta > Magnoliopsida > Malvales > Malvaceae > Theobroma > Theobroma cacao. The sequence goes on from NC_142640.1 coordinate 39,002,406, forward strand.
ACAAGAAGAGACAAAAGGAAATTTTTAGAATAAAATAATATTTTATTCAGTGTCAAAATTTTTCATGAAGAAGGAGTATATGGGGCAACCTAAGTGGGGGAGAAGAAGAATGAGAAAAATTTCAGAGAAAAATGACGTTAATGGGGCCGCGTGTCTTTATTAAGTAAAATAATGCAGGTAAATAAATATTTTAAATATTATAGGGACGCTGCGTTATGGTACCAACTTCATACTTTGTTTATACATATGTAGAAGAAGATAATAGAAGGAAATTAGAGTTAAATGAGTGTTGGGATGACTAAATTAAAATGGAAAGAAACTTAAAGGGTAAAATGGTAATTTTGCATAAAGTTTGATCAAAGCTTCCAAAGGAAGCTTTGACTCTCATCCTTATCAGCCCAAAACAGTCCTTATCCTCCCAGCAAGATATTTTCTTCTTCATTCTTGAAGCTTCCAACGCCATTCTCTCATTCTCCCATGGAAAACTAATTTTCTTTCATTTTCTTTCCTTGTTTTCTTTTCATTTCTTTTCTCTTCTTGTTTCATTCTTCCCCCAACTTCTTGTGCACCAAAGTTACAACTTCTAACCCCAATTTTCAGCACATATAAACTCTAGGAGAAGAAAAAAAAAAAGAGAGAAAGGAAGAAAAAGCTTAGTTTTGGTGATTCAAGCAAGGAATGGTAAGAATTCTTGTTTTTAGCTTGAGTAGTCTTTGAAAATGAATTAGTGACTTAGAGAAATCTCTTGTGGCAAAAAAGATTGGCTTGATTGGAGAAAAATTGATAACATGTAAGCCAATAAACCCATGGGTACATGAAGGACTCAAAGTGGAAAAGGAAAATGGTAAGCTTAACACTATGTTTTAAAGCCTACGGTTAGTTGAATGTTGTGGGAAATTATGGTTGTTGAAGGATCTACTTGCATAAGCTAGTTGAAATTTGTTAAGATTGTATGGCATGTCATTTGAAAGAAATGAAAAAGGAATATTGTGGATGGAGGATTGAGAAACAAAGTATTGAAAGTTAGATAAATAACGATGCGTGTACACTAGGAAATAATCGAGTGAAAGTAAGAATGATTGTTGCTGCCATATATGTGAACTATGTGTGGAAATATAAGATGGATTTGGATGGAAATTATTTAGAAAGGCTGAAGTAGACATGTGACATCATTATTAAGTTGCTGGTTATATAATTTAAGGAATTATGTAAGCAATGGATATAAGTAATTTTAGTAAAAATGTATTAAGATGTGAGTTAATTGAAAATGGTTCCATGATAGGAGGAAAAATATAAATTTGAGTAAGGATTAATTGATTGAAGTGCTGCTCGTATATATATGTAATTAAATATATTGAGTTCGTATTATTGATAGAAAGTGCAAAGATAAAGTTAGAGTATTGTAGGGGCGTGTCGAAGTAAATAACGAGTGACCGACCAGTGAAAATAGTTAGAGACACCTCCGAACAAATAGCAACTTAATATCTCGTTGTTGCCAGGTGAGTGAACTTGCATTAAAATGTTTTGGAATAAATGATTTTATGCTTGATTGAGCCACTTGAAATATTTTGTTGGTTTTTCTTTAAAAGTTGCAAGGGAAAAAGCCCTTGATGAAATGTTTTGATATTATGAGATATGAACATGATGAATTCATGAGTTTCTACATTATGTTGATGTGTATATTATACATTAAATGATATTTTTGTGTGATAATTATGACCCAGCCATGTGCGGTGTAGGAGTGCACATGAGCTGTGCTGACCTAGCCATGTGCGGTGTAGGAGTGCACATGAGCTGTGCTAACCCAGCCATGTGCGGTGTATGAGTGCACATAAGTTGTGCTGACCCGGCTATGTGCGGTGTGGGAGTGCACATAAGCTGAGATAGAGTTGGAGGCGAGGTCGGTGGTTATATATATATTTATATATGGTATATATATATATATATATATATATATAGATATAGAGGTTTTGAAAATTATATTGTGGTTGCATTAATTTTTGAATGTTAAAACTTGAGAGACAGTTTCCACTTGATTTTCACCGCAGCAAAGACAGATTTCCGTTGTGACAAGAAATTGAGTTGAATTGCATTGTCTTCAACATAAATGCATCATGATTTCTAAAACCTTCCGTATTGATGCTTGTTCCCTTCCTATGTTCACTCACTGAGTTTATACTCATGTTTTTTAAAATTCATGTTTTAGGTTTCCTGAGTTAAAGGTGATTGGATCCTAGGACGAGGTGTTCCTCCCTGTACATTGCTCGATAGGTTTAATGTGACACTAAGTGTTACCAATCGTGCCTAGAGTCACTCCGCTGACGGTCAAGGTCTAATTATGTGTATGTGAATATTTAATGTGAACACTAAGAATCATTGTTAATCTATTAATGAATATATTGGTGGATGATGCCATTATGAATGTATGATTGGGTTTTATGAATCATTTTCAAAGAAACGGTATTTGAACATTTCGAGCTTTGGATTCTAAAGGAATAGGGATTAATGTATAAAATCGATTAAGTAGGCTTGCTTGGGCTTAGTAGGTTGAGCCCATTGGGCCCTTGCGCCGGTCATGGCCTGAAAATTGGGCTGTGACAAGGAGATCTTAATCTTAAAACATGGATTACTGAAGATCACAAAGTGAAAAGCTGGCTTATTGACTCAATCAGTCTATTGCTGATGCAGCGATTTATTTGTCTTCCCACAACCAAGGAAATATTGGAAATTATATAAGAAACCTTTTATGATTGATTAGACAAGACATGTATTTTTGAATTGAATCAAAGATCTTTCTCTACCAAACAAATGGGTCAACCATTATGAACATACTATAATGAACTTTTGGCTATTTTTCAGGATATTTATCACATGATTATATCGCAAGAAGGAACAGTTGAAGGTGTAGCTCACTTGAACTCTATAATGGCTAGGCTTTGAGTCCATATTTTTCTATGTGGACTTGATTCTAAATTGGATCAAGTCCATGGAGAAATCTTATGAAAACATTCAAAACTTCAATTAGAAAGCACGTATGCATATGTCAAGAAAGAATATCAATAAAGTCAAGCGATGGGAGGTTCTTATCCAAATCTTGAGAGCATGGCTATGAAGGCCAATTGAACTTAGCAAAGACCATCGTCCAGCTCCTCAAAGAACTGAAGCAATCAATAAAAAAAATTTGATAGTTTGATATGTACTCATTGTGGTGAGTAGACCAAACCACTATAAATTGTTGAGCATTGTCCACTTTCCTTCATTTCGTTGTTCTACTTCTCTTAATTTACTATTCTAACGAGATTCAAGCTTCTCTTATCAACTTCCTTTCACAAGCCCTTAACTAGGAACCAATTTTTGTGACATTCGAAAAGTGCTATTCACTCCCCTCAAGCACACTTTTTGGTACCAAAAAAATGGAATTTCTAAGTATTTAACTTATTGAATTGAAAATTAATCAGTAAAAATATTTAATCTTACTTCAATAACATTTTCTCGGGCTCAAATTAGCTCTAAATATCTCCAAAAATCTGTTTAGGGCTTAGGGTTTTAAATGGGTAAAAAGAGAGGGAAAGTTAGGGTTTTATTTAAAATGGGTAAAATGGCTCGAACCCTTTTTATTTTTACCTTTCCTTAGTGATGTACCGATACATTTAGGAATATATCGATACATTTTCATGGGTTTTAGCCAAATTTATCGATACATAAGGGTACTGTATCGATAGATTTCAAGCAGAATGCTAATGTCTAAAAATGTATTGATACATGGGAGAATGTTTTGATAATTTTTCCCTTGGGGTGCCCTTTGGATGCTCTCTGCTTCAAATCTATCAATACATTTGGACAATGTATCGATAGATGTTCATCCTACCATGAATGTATTGATACATTGGGGAATGTATCAATATATTTTCCCTTATATGCCTTATGTAGTTCATTCTGCTAAGAATGTATCGATACATTTGAGAATGTATTAATACATTTTTCCCTTGTAAGCAGTTTTTAGCTTTCTAAACTCCCAAATATCTGAAATTAATACCCCAAAATCATTTTGTATTGGTATCACACTTCAAATAATTCATATAACTCAAATTCGTATATTTATATGTGTGTGTGTGTGTGTATATATCCTCAAACATAACATCATATACAAATCAAAACCTCAAACTATGGAATTTATCACATATTTCCATAAAATTTTGCCTAAGTGTTAATACACATACTCCCATACACTAGGCATACTTAACATATTATCAAAGTCCTCAAGATTCAATATATTTCATATATCAATCTTAGTTAACGTAGTTTACACCAAAAATTGGGGGTGTTACACACATCAAGTAGGTTTAGATTTAGTTGACTATTATAAATAGCTCTCTAGGTAGTCCTTTATTTTTCATCAAGCAATTTAATTCTTCGCTTATATCTTAGCTATTTTCTACACATACTCTTCATGTTTCATGGTTAGTATTGTTAGCAAAAAAAAAGAAAAATGAATTTTGAAAGAGACTAGATTATTATTTTTATTGTGAATGAGAAAGACTAAGTTTTGAAACCAAACAAGTCTTAGTATCATTACTAATGAGATAACACATGACATGATATTATAAAACACAGAAAAATGGGCACCCATTTAAGGCAAGGGATTTTCATTCATTCTTTGGTAGGTTTCACTGTTTATTATAATAGTTAGTTAAATTAGTCACGTAGAATGTTGATTTTTTAATTTATCATTTCAAGAGTATTTTTTTAAAAGGTAAACTATATTAACATTTTCAAAATTTACCTATAATTTCACACGAGTCTATTAGCTTTCAAAATGTACATTTTGCTCCAAATGTGTAAATGGCGTTAATGATAAATGTGAAATGTCTAAAATACCTTTCATATTTCTTCACTCTTTTTCAACATTTTTCTTTTTCACAAACCAGTTAGCGGCACTCCTTTATGTTGGTTGGTCATCTCGTGACTGGATTTAGCTATGTAATGCTTGTTGGTCCTTATAATATGTGCTAGAGGGGGGGTGAATAGCACAATTTAGCTCTTAACAATATTGAAAACTAATTTCCAGAACTTAAGAAAATAAAAACAAAGTACAAGATGCACAGTAATTTAGAGTGGTTCGGTCCAAGACCTACATCCACTACCTTGATTATCCAACCAAGGATTTTCCCAACAAATCCACTAAGATTCGGTGAAATTCACAAGCTTACACCAAGCTTTACAATGGCTTCTCAAGGCTCAGCCAAAACCTTTTACACTAGTTTTTCACAGGCTCAACTAAAACCCAGAGTGGTTTTACAAGGCTCAACCACAACCTACAACAATCAAGCTATCCCAAGCTTGAATAACCCCTTAGAGTGACTTATTCACTCTAAGAATACAAGAAGAGTAGTAAAAAAAAGTACCTATGATCACTGGTTGATCTAATTGGTACAAGATTGAGTGCAAAATACAAATGCAAAGAGTAGGCGTTTAAGTGCAGACAAGTGTAGTGAAGATTTTCTGGTTTTTCAACTTTCTATAGCTCAAATCTCATGCAAGGCTTCTAAAAACTTGTTTCTAATTGTTGGAAGACCCTTTTATACTTGGAGAAGCAACTCTAATGGGAGTTTGGCAGTTTTATGTCTGTTGGAAACAGTTGATGATTAGTTCTAGTCGTTAATCTGTCTTGTAGTACTCTGGTTCAAATTACAAACAAAGAGCTCTTCGTCGACTAACTTGGTTGACTAAGTTGATTCTATTTCAGGTTACAGATTCTGGCAAAGAGCAGTTAGTTGACTGACTTGATCGACTAAGTTGATTCTGTTTCTCAAACACTTCAGCCCACCATTCCTCCAATTTGAAACTTGGTCAACCAACATTCTTCCTTGTTTCACCAATAAGCTTCCTCCTTGTTAGACAGTTGCATCTTGTTATTTTTATCCCTATTTTTCTTTTGATATACTCTTTGAAGAGTTAATTAATTAATTTTATATATTGATTTTTCTGCACACTTAAGTAAAGGTATTAGACACAAATAAATGGGAATGTTTTATTATCATCAAAAACTAATGGAGCCAACAATGCTAGATCTGGTGGCTCCACCCTCCCCTCCCTGCCCGGCACCGAGCCTCGCTTTTGACTAGCATAGAGTATTGATCTTTTGCATATACATGGTTAGATGGCTTTTAGGATGGCTCATTCCATCATACTTGTAGAATTACAAAGTCTTCAATTTGGGAGGCATAAGCACATCGGGTACTAGGCAAAGATATGTGACTTCAATGGGTCCATATGCATCGGTTTTTTCAATCGTTTTAAGCTTTTCCTCCAAACTTTCCAGCTTTTGTAGGGCGTTGCTCCCCTAAAGAGCATGGGGGGAGGGAGATTCGACCAGAGCCAGATCTGGCGCTACCCAACCGTAGTCGAATTTGGCACTCTGACCACAAGTAGAGGTAGGAGAGAGATTTTTTTTTTTTGAATAGGAGAAAACAAATTAAAAATGAAAAATTATTATCTATATAGTATGGTAATTTTTAAAATTAATGAAGGGTAAAATTATTTGAAAGATATTACCACATCATTAAATTAATGAAAACATTAACGATTAACTAACAATTGAATTTATGTATCTAGCAGAATATATATTCTTTTGGACGGACTATATATTTCAGAAATTAACGGACTCATATAAAATTATGGACAAAACTTTAAGGTGCTAGTGTATTTTACCCTTTTTAAAATTATTGTACTATAATTAATTATCGTAATCATAAATTATGTAAGATCTATTAAAATATTATATAAAACTCACATTTATATATAATAGATTTTTACATAATTGTATAATTATAGAATTATAGTAGAAAAAGTTTGCAGGTGAAATGTTGTATTTCGAGTCATCTATCCAAATTCTATGGACCTGATCATTCAGTTAACCATTTTGGAGGAGCTACATCCATCACTTTGGCTGTAATCATCTTACCAAACTCAGCAAGGTTCTCAGTGTCCGGCATAACATCCTTCACAGTAGCATCACAGCAAAACCTGTGAGCCCAGTTAAAGAGAGCAGGAGCCTTGGCTACACTAAGTAGCTTGATCCCGTTCATCTTTTCCGCGACTCCTAGCCAGGGCAAATAGCACCCAAATGCAATGAAGTGAAAAAAATAAAACTGTAGACTCAAAGATACAAGGAAGTTAAAAAAATATAATTAACCCCTATAAAGATAGGCCTAAAATTGGGAATTTCCAAGCCTAAAATAAAGCCTTTTAATGAAAAAGACTTCAGTAAAATCCCTTATCTCTTATCAAAGTCCCAAAACCATCCACCACAACCAAAACCCTAACAAAACCTTAAAAAAAGTCTTGTCTGAACTTTAGCCACCAGCCACGTTAAAGTGAAGCAGATAGGCACAATCTCATCCAAGTGAAATATTAACCAAATACACAGCAATTAAAAGTTCCATAGTACCATCCAAAAATTAATAACAGCGACAACGTGTACAATTATACTACAGCAGCAAACCAAATGCTCCAAGAGTTGTAATTCTATCCAAACGGGATAAAATCCCATATTAATCAAAACTCTATCCCACCCAAATCTCCTCAGTTCAATCATCACATCAACCAGTAAGATAGATTCAATATAAAATATAACTTATATTAAATCCCATACAAACTTATCTACTAACATGAGAGATATATAAATGTACCAATCATCTTATTTTGCAGTCCCAAAAAATTGCACTAGTGCCTCTCTCCTTCCAACTCTTTCTTTAGCTAATAAATCAGCATCACCATTAGCTTCTCTGAGAACATGAGTAACTTTCCAACTTTTAATAACCTTCTGAAGACAGCTTATTTGAATTATATGTTGTCGGCACTGCCATGGTGCCATTGAAGGATTATTTAGCCACACCACCGCATTTCTTGAGTCATTTTCTACCCATAGATGTACTTGTGAATTTCTTAAGAACTTAATGAACAAGGTAAATGCTTCTTAATGGCTAACACTTCAGCAATGTTTGCATCACAGACCCTCACAAATTTTGAAAATCTAACAATGACGTCACCCTTAAAGTTTCTCAAAATACCCCCTATTCTCGTATCACCCAGATTTCCTACCAACGCACCATCCACGTTAAACTTTATCCAACACAACACCGGTGCCTCCCACATCAAGCACACCCTATCCTGCTTTATCCTTGTAGGAATGGAAACAAGATTTGGATTTCTGAATATATCTTCCTGTGTCTCTACCAATTCTGGCTACTTAGCTTTACTGTAAACTGCTATCCATAATTTAATCAAATTGTACAATTGCTTCACATCTCAGCTTTTTCCATTAAAAATAATATCATTCCCGGATAACCAAATTGACCAAGATATTTCATAGAAGGCTCGTGTCCAAATTTTCAAACCATCCTTGTTGAGACACACTAAAATCCAAGCTAGAAAAATTTTTTGAGCGTTAAAAGGAGAGACCCAACTAATGTTCCAATCTGATAACCATAAACTCCATACAAACCATGACTCTTCACAAGAAAAAAACAAGTGATTTATCATTTCTGAATGTCTTCTACATAACACGCACAACATTTGATCTTCTCCAATTAAATTTCTTTTAACTAGCTCAGATTTCACTGCTACTTTTTCCCACATCAATTGCCATACAAAAGCCTTGACTCTATACGATGTATAGCCTAACCAAATCTTTTTCCATAGATCAGTATCAACAGAATAAGACATTCTAGCAATTCCACAAAATGACTTAGCAAAATACATACCGTTGGGATTAGCTTTCCAAACAACTCCATCACTAATTCCTTCCCTCAGAGTAAATCTCTCAAGTAACTCCACAATCGTGTCCATTGCGCATATGCCCACCCAAAAAGCTACCTTCTGAGTTCAATCTGCCATTGCCACCCATCATTTGTTCATTGGCCAAACTCATAGAGTCTACCATCTTTATTTTGAGACAATGCATAAAGTCTAGGAAATTCCAATTTCAAGACAACATCCTCCACTCATGCATCATGCCAAAAAAGAATTCATTTTCCATCACCTACCGACACTCCTAAATTAGCTGTAACCTGCAAGAAGAATTTATCAATAGTAATTAAAGGAGACATGATATGTTTCCATACCTTAGAGCAATTACGAGTCGTAGCATCTCTAGGCAACAAGGCATTCGGATCATATTCATTCTTTGTTGCCACGATTCTCCTTCATAGAACCTCCCTTTCAATCCCATACCTCCATAGCTATTTGGACAAGAGACTTTTGTTTTTGATTTCAAGATCAACTAGTCCTAAACCCCCCTTATCCCTCTCTTGGCAAACATTCTCCCATTTAATAAAGTGCACCCCTCTGTTGTGACTAGGCCTCCTTCCAAAGAAAATTGAAGTTTGTGAAGCTCATCTTGAATTTCGCATGGAATTTGACACAAAGACATAGAGTAAATGGGCAAACTACTAATCATTAATTTTAAGAGAGTTACTCTACCTCCACCTGATAATAATTAAGCTTTTCACCATTCTAGCTTATCCTCCACTCTATCCACAAAAAGGTTCCAAATCTTCAATGTTGCCACATTTAATCCCAATGGCAGCCCCAGATATGATGTAAGTAGATGACCCACTTTATAATGAATTCTAGAACCCCATGACTCCATAATCTCCTTCTGAACGGCAACACCAAATAAACAGCTTTTCATAAAATTAATCTTAAGTCCAAACATAAGCTGAAAACTTTTTATTACTCGCCTCATATTCAACAACTCTTGAAGATTCGGTTTACAAAAAAGCAAGGCATCGTGGGCAAATTGCAAATGTGTCAGGTGGAACCCTTTATTACCAATCGACATACCTTTGCAAATGTCAATATCTTGAGCTTTTCTCATCAAGCAACTAAAGACTTCCACAACCAGATTGAATAAAAACAGAGACAGAGAACAACCTTAACGCAACCCTCTTTGCAATTTAATTGGTTTTGTAAGGGATCAATTTACAAGGACAAAAACTAAGGCAGATTTCACATAACTCATAACCCATCTACACCATTTTGCACCAAATCCCATTTTCTCCAAAGTGAACTCCAAAAGCTCCTAACAAACACTATCATAAGCCTCTTCAAAATCTACCTTCAACAATAAACCCCCCTCATGGTTTTGATTCATAATATCTACCAACTCATTAGCAATTAGTGCAAAATCTAAAAGAAAAAATTGTGAGAAATAACCTTCCTCATAAGCCCAATTCAAAAATATCATTTTTTTTAATTTTAACTATTTTTTGTCAATTTTTGACATGACTTGACAATAATACCCTTTAAACAATTTCAGACAAATTAAAATGGTTTCAGTTTTCTCTCCCGCCATCCAGATAAAATTTCAAAATTAAATTTTGATTTCTCTCTCTGCTCAAATATATCTATCTAACCATCCAATTCACAAAGATGACATCAAGCTCTTTCTTATTTTGTTTTATTTTTTTATGTGGTGGATCTTGGAGTTCTTAAGGGCGATGAACAGCAATTTTACTTTTTGCAAGTAGCAATTTTACTCAGGGAGAAAGAACAGCTAAAGCATGTTTGATGGGTTTTATGATGGTTCACGATTTTGTTGTGTTTGGGATTAGGATGATTGTTAAGCATATTTGCTAGGGATTTTGATTTTTTTTATGGGATTTTGAGTTGAAATTGTTCAGGAAATATTTTGTAAATAGGGTATATTTTGTTTTTATATAGGGGGAGTGAGCAAGGCCTCCCGATAGGGATATATTTTCTCTTGCTTTTGAGGGTTATGGAGTTTTGTAACCTATCTTTTATGAAATGCACAATTTCATGACTTAGCAAAAAAAAATATATATGTTTTAGATTCTTGAATTTATTGATTTATTCATAAAATCCCAAAATTGAGAAGTTGAAATTGATTAGACTGATTTTTAAGTATTATGAGATTGATTTTTAGGTATTGCGTGATTTAATCACTCTGTAACTAGTTTTTAGGCATTATGTGATTGATTTTAGGCATTACGTGATTGATTTTTAAACATTGCGTGACTGATTTTTAAGCAATACCTAAGTCACGCAATGCCTTACTAGCTAGTCACGCAATGCCTTACTAACAAGTTATACAATGCCTTACTAACAAGTCACACAATGCCTATCAACTAGTCACGCAATGCCTTATCAGAAACTAATCACACAATGTCTTATCAAAAACTAGTCACGCAATGCTCAAAATCAGTCACGCAATGCCTTATCAGAAACTAGTCACGTAATGCCTTATCAAAAACTAGTCATGCAATGCCCAAAGTCAGTCACATAATATCCAAAGTCAGTCACGCAATGCCTAAAAACTAGTCACGTAATTCCCAAAAATCATCAAAACTACTGAATTCCATTTAACAAGATCAACAACTTCAAACGATACACTATATTCCATTTAACAACATAATTAATAAATATGAATGCTCAAAATGTTCAAAAGTTTTTCTTCATATATCAAAAATCACTCTAAAATGCTTAAAAATGCTCAAAACGCTCACAGATTTTCTTCGTGTATCAAAAACTATTCCAAAAATGCTCAAAATGCTTAAACGTTTTTCTTTCTAGTAAGGAATACTCTAAAGATGAATAGTCTGGTGAGAAAAGCCTAAAAAATATGAGTTAGTTTGAGGCGCAAACCTAAACATACTTGACCCGTTAATAGGTTTCGGATTGAGACGTGGAGCCAAATAAATGGGTCAATTTCATTAAGAGTAATTTTATCCAAATTTTAATTCTCTTGGCTAAAAACAGCTAAAATTATGAAAAAATTTATTGTCAAAAACACATTATGCATGTAGCCCATTTTACAAAAAAAAAACTCAATCTAAAATTTGTCTCCTAGATATGAATGCAAATTAATGTTCTCTTATCACCTCCCAACAACCTTTCTCAACCGAATGGCCAGAAGTTTCGCAATTAATTTATTAATACCTCCCACCAAACTATTGGATTTATAATCTCCAATTGAACTAGGGTTCCTTTTTTTAGGAATCAACGTAATAAAGCTCTCATTCATCCCATATCCTAAACATTTAATGTTATAGAAATTTTGAATAAAAAAATACATATTATGATTTTTATCTTTTAAAAAATATTTAAATATATCAAAATATCATATTAAATGATATTATTTAAAATATAATCTTCTTTGAAATTAAACAAAATGTTAATGTTAGTACGTTAAATATTCGTTAACAAAATTTGACGATAGCAAATAGGTGTACCGCAGCTGTACATTTATAAAGAGTGGGAGAAAGTTGTTGACATTGTGGTAGTTGGTAGTAGCTGGACACGACAGCCTGGGAAAATCTGTGGCTCAAACGTAGACACGAATTTCAAATCAATTTAATTTCCTTCCTAATTTGACCGAAACTTCTTCAACGTAAGATACTAGTACAAGTTATTGTATAGATGTGGTAGCAAAAAATGGCTTTTAGCTAAATTGAGAAAAAAGAATTTTAGTTTCACTAGTAGAGAATCAAAATCCAAATCAATTTAATTTCAAGGATCAAACCTTGTTCAATGTAAGATATTAGTACAGGTATTGCAAAAACAAAAAAAAAAACTTTCAATTGCACCAGTGGAGAATCGGGATTGACCAAGTTTCTTCAATTTAAGATACTAGTACAAGGTACTACCGGGAATTGATCAGGGATTATATGGTGGCAAGGTTTTATTCTACCACTAGTCCATTGACGCCCCTTTTGTGAGGTTTGAGTTATTTCTATAATTTTTTTTACATCAAAATTTAAGCTAATTAAATTAATTTAAAATTATATTATACATCTTAATAAGAATAATGTACCATAATCAAATATTTCATTCAATAATAAAAACATCTCTCTTTAAAAAGATTAAAAAAAAAGTGAATATTAGTATATTCCTTGATAAGCAAAACATTTTTGCTCTTCAAGATTATTAGTATTATCATCAAATGATCCAGACAGGGTCCAAAATTTTGTTTTTCCCTTGAAATAAAAATAAAAATTATTTTATTAATATACCTTCAATACCATAGTAGTAAGGAGAACGTAGGAATATTTTCCAAACTTTTGCATCTCCATAAATCAAGTGAAACATCCTATTAATCACTTTGGAATAGCCCTCGCTTTCAAGATCTTCGCTCTAAGCTTTACACCAAACTCTGCAAGCTTGTCAGCCTCAGGCATAACATCCTTCACAGCCACATGAGAGGAGAACCTATGAGCCCACTCGAGCAAGCAACGTGTCTTGGCTTCAGTAAGCAGCTTCATCTCACTAATCTTCTCTATGACTTTTAACCAGACCAAGAATGACCCGAGTGCAATGTCCAAGTACCCGATTTGGTCCCCACCAAAGAAAGGTTTACCTTGGCTCAACTTTCCAAATGCTTCCTCCAACAGCACCAGCCCTTCTTCCACTTGCGCTATGGCTGCCTTTTTAGCATCCTCCGATTCAGCAGCCAACACTCCTCTCAAGGCAGGGAACCACTATACCACGGAAAAACAAGAAAAAAGAAACAACTATGAGAATCTTTTCAATCAAAAACGCCAAGGTGAGACATAATAAACTGTAGTCAACAACGGTAGGATCATTCATATGAAGAAATACAAACCTTTTCGTCAATATAGGCAGCCCAAAATCGAGAATTGGCACGTTCATAAGGATCGGAAGGAAGAATGGAAGGGCCAGAGGACCAGACCTCATCGATGTATTGGACAATGATGAGAGACTCACAGATCGGCTTGTCACCATGTAAGAGAACTGGGACTTTCTTGAAAACAGGGTTTGATTTGAGTAGTAGCTCGCTTTTGGATTCCAATAGATTTTCCTCGATGTACTCGTAGTTTACAGATTTCAGGTGAAGGGCAATTCTTGGCCGCAGCACAAACGGGCTTGGCCATGAACCCAACACTTTCACGTCACTCAATGCCATGTTCTTTCCCTTCGCACCCACAAACAAACCGCCAAGAATATGTTATATCCCCTGCGCACACAAGTGCTATATATAAAGTGACCTATTTGAGAGTTGGTCTGATGATCAAGCGCAAGTGTGAACATGAGCTTTCTTTTCTGTATTCAATCCTAGCCTTTAATGACAATGAGTAATGTTTTTTGATTTTTCTTTTACAAAAAGAAGAGGAAAGAAAATTCAAACTCTTTGAATCCACAAAATATACAGCGCATGTCATTGAACCAAATATTAAAATACAATAACGTTTTCATATTTAACATATTGATCTATAGTAAATCCATTTATTTTAAAGGTATTATATGAAAATATTTTACCATCACATAGAGAGTGCCAATAACTTTTGCCAAGAGCTTTCAACTTAGTTAAAGAAAGTGGGCTATTGCAATAAATTGGCCAGACTGTGTAAAGGACAGGCTGTATGGCTAATTAGGACTTTTGATCCCTGTGAGTTAATACGTGATGAAGAAATATCATGAATGTTAAATAAGGTAGTTGACCCGCTCGCATTATATGATTTTCAATTTTTCAGCAATATAGGCAGCCCCAAATTGCAACACTGTTTGGTCTACAATCCACATTTGGCCAAGAAAGAAGTAAAGGTTCAAGCCTATAGACTTCTTCTTTTACAATGACAATTAATGGAAACTAGGATCGACAACAATTCTTCCATTTACCCGTGGCTGCTTATACTTCATTTCCTCAATGATATTGGATTCAAGCAAATTTCAACATCAGTGCTGCCCTAGTTTGGGGTTAAAACAACCCATTTGCGACTAAATTTTTACTATCAAAAATTAAAATTCTTTCACACCAAGTGTGTCCTTGGCATAAAAACCAAACTTTTGTAAGATTAACTTCTTTGTAATGTTTAGTAAAGACTTGGAGTCTTTTATATAATTTGATAGAAGACGATGGTATTTCTTGATCTTCATGTCAATAATTTTTTTTAATTATTTGCCTGATGAAAATAGGTTTTATTGATTTTTTTTTCATTGATTGTAGGATCACATTTTTTTATTTTTCTTTTTTTAAAAACAAAAGAAACCAGCATTGCGTAATCAAGAATGTCATCCGCCAAGACAGAATAAGATTGTACAAGTACAACTAGTCAAAGTCAAATTGTTGAAAATTGGAAGCCATCAGGTAGTTGCTGACCAATGTTTATATACGTTGATAATAATGCGATGCTCTTCCCATCAGGGATCGCCTTCAACAAAGCACCCTTTCGTTTTTTCTTTGTTTTCTTAGGATAGATTTGAACTCAAACTCTGTGTTTCATAAGACTAGAATTTCAAACTTTTAATGAATCTCGCTTATTTTTCAATTACTTGTCTAAATCTTTTAACAATTTTATTTACATAAGGACAAGGGTGTCGATATTTACAATTTTCAATCTTAAAACGTTTTTTCTTAATTAAAGTAAAATATTGATTAGATTTGTTTACAGATCCAGATTTTATAGATGGCAAATGAGTTTGGTCCGACTCCATCTAGGTATAATTTTTAAATTGTTTTACTTTTTTTCTATTTTTTCTTTCTTTTCCTTCCTCTTACTTCTCGCTCATATCGAAAAGTATAATGGTTCCTGATTTAAAAATTAAACTGAAAGAACAACTATAAAAGAAAGATAATAACAATAAAGAAAATATTTAGAGAGAGTATAAAGATCTTATTGAAGTATGTATTTTACAAATAAAGTAAGGAGCCTATTTATAGACTAACAACTATAATTGTCAAAATGGGCTTAGCCCATTAAGTCAGCTCATTTTTTATTAAATATGAGGTGAGTTAGGTTTGAAAATTTAGGTCCATATTTAAACAGGACCTAAATGGGCCAGCCCACCAAATTAGTGTGTTGGGGTGGGCTAGGGCGAGCCAGTCTTATGGGCCAAAAAAATTAATAATTTTACATATTTAACTATATAAAATTAATAATTTAGTTACAAATAATATTACTTATTTTATATATTTCAATGTGTTTAATTTTTACTTATCAAATTAATAATTTTAATTTATGAATTAAATCATAAAATAATTTTATTAATAGAAAATTTATTAAGTAAAATTATAAAAATAATTTTTTTTTTGCAAAACAAGGAAATGGGCTAACTTAACCCAGCCCATGGGCTAGCAAGGGGTGGGCTGGATTGAGGTTTTGATGGCTCATATAAAAAATAGGCTGGCCTGGCCCAACTTATATTTTTTTAGCCCACAAGTGCTTGGGTTGGGTTGGGCTGGGCCAAGCCAACCCATATTGACAACTCTACTAACAACCCTTTAAATCAAAATCTAATCTAATTCAATCTAAGAGTTCAAATCAGATTACAGTTTTTGTATATGGCTTGTTGGGTTGTTTGACTTGGTTTGAACTTTTTGTATCATAACATAATAGACATTCACACATATTTCATAACACTCCCTTTTTAGTGTCCATCGCATTAAGAATATACTTCGTTAAAACTTTACTAAAAAAAGACCTTATAGAAAAATCAGAGTAAAGGAAAAAAAGTATATAATTCTTTTCAATAATATGCTTTTGAAATACTACCTCATTAAAAACTTATCAAGAAAAACCTAGTGAGAAAAACCTTGATAAAGGAAAAGAGTACAATGTGTATTTTACTCTCCCTGATGACTGTATTATTTAAGATTTTTAAAATGACACATTCCAATCTTTTGTACCAACTTTGCAAATGTTGTAGTAAGAAGAGCTTTGGTAAACTGCTAGATTGTCACTTAACCAAATTTGTTGAATACTAATATCCCCTTTTTCTTGAAGATCATGAATGAAGAACAATTTTGGTTCTGTTCTAATGCCTTTAATGTATCATTCCTTTAATTTTCTATGCAAACTGTATTGTACTTATATAATGTTGTTAGAATTTCCTTCTTAGTTGACAAGCCACATATTTCTCGAATATATTGAGTTACAAATCTTAACCAGACACATTCACGACTTGTTTCATAAATTGCAAAAATTTTTGCATGGCTAGAAGAAGTAGCAATTATAGTTTGTTTTGCATAATGCCATAAAATAGACGTACCTCCATATGTGAATAAGTAACTTGTCTAAGATCAAGCTTCGTGTGGATCAAATAAACAACATACATCTGCATAACAAATTAAATTTGATTTTGATACATTTGAGTAATAAAAGCTTATGTTCGTTGTTTCTCGAAGATATCAAAGTGTATGTTTAATTCCATTCTAATATCTTCAAGTTGGAGAATAACTATATCTTGCTAATAAATTTACAGTAAATGATACATCAGGTTGTGTATTACTAGCAAGATACATTAGTGCTCCAATTGCACTAAGATATGGTACTTCAATACTAAGTAGTTCTTCATCATCCTCACGAGGTCAAAATGGGTCCTTTTTCACATTTAATAACCTTGCAATCACTAGTGAACTCAATAGATGTGCTTTGCCCATATAAAATCGTTTTAACATTTTTTCTATATAAGTTGATTGATGGACAAAAATTTCATTTGTTAAGTGTTTAATCTAAAGATCCAAACAAAACTTTATTTTTGCAAGTTCTTTTATCTCAAATTCTTTCTTTAAGTAATCCAAGGCTTTTGATAACTCGTCAGGAGTTCCAATAATGTTTAGGTCATCAAAATATACAGCAATAATCACAAATTCATATTTGGATCTTTTTATAAAAACACATGAGCATATAGGATCATTTTTATAGCCTTTTTTCAACAAAAATTCACTAAGGCGATTATACCATATGCATCCGAATTAATTTAATCCATATAAAGGTTTATTTAATTTGATTGAATATATTTCCTAAGAATGCAAATTTTGTGTTTCAGGCAACTTCAATCTTTCAGGGATTTTCATATAGATATTGTTATCAAGTGAAACTTATAAATAGGTTGTAACTACATCCATCAAATATTGAAATGTAATTGCATCCACCATAGGAAAATATGTTTCTTTATAATCAATACGAGATTTTTGGATAAAATTTTGTGCGACAAGCCATGCTTTTATATCTCACAATTTCATTTTTCTCATTTCATTTTTGTTCAAATATCCATTTATATCCCATTAATTTTACACCATTTGGTGTATGGACTATAGGTCTAAAAACTTCATGTTTTGCAAGTGAATTTAATTCTACTTTGATTGCGTTTTTTCACATTGACCAATCATTTCTATGTCTACATTCTTCAACAGATGTAGGTTCAAGATCCTCATTTTCTTTCACAATATTGAGCACTGCATTATATGCAAAAATATAGTTAATGTCTATATCATTCTGATTCTATCTTTTTCCCATCATGACATAATTTATTGAGATCTCTTCATTTTCATTGATTTCAGGTACTTGAATTTCTTTTAAAGTTATGTCAAGAGTCTCTTCTAAAGTTTTTATTTCCTCTTTCTAACCATCTTGAATATTTGTTATTTCCTCTTTTTCAGAATTTTTATCTTGGGAACCGATTGATCTCTCACACTTCTGGTGTACCTTAGACTCATTGGCAATAACAGATTGTCTTATTGGGATATGAATTCTAATTAGAGCATTTGTAGATGGTATATGAGATTTAGTTACTCTCTTTAGGTCAATAAATGTGTCTAGCAACTAACTTGTTATATTTTGCAAATTAATTAGTTTTTGAACTTCTTGTTTACATTGATTTGTGTGAGGATCAAAACTAGATAATGATAATACATTTCAAGATATTTCTTTTTTCAGCTACTTATTTTATCCCCCTAATCTTGGAAAAATTGTTTCATCAAATGACAATCAGCAAACCTTGCCATGAATAAATCTTTTATTGAAGGTTTTAGATATTTAATTATAGATAGAGATTCATATCTAACATATATTCCTAACCTTATTTGAGAACCCATCTTTGTACTTTGTGATGGAGCAATTGGAACATATATCGCACATCTAAAAATTTTTAGATAAGAAATATTTGGTTCCTAATCATAAACCAATTGTATTAGGAAGAATTTATGATAACTTGTTGGCCTGATGTGTACAAGTGTTGCTACATGCAAAATGGCATGTCCCCAAACATAAATTAGGAGTTTAGATTTTATAAGTAATGCCTTGGAAATCAATTTGAGGTATTTAATAAATGATTCCACTAGACCGTTTTGTGTATGAACATTAGCAGTAGGTTATTCAACAATTATTCAAATTGACATGCAATATTCATTAAAAGCTTGGGACGTAAATTCACTAACATTGTCAATATTTATTGTCTTGATTGCATAATAAGAAAAATGTGCTCACAAATGAATGATTCGTGCAAGTAATCTTGCAAATGCCAAATTGCAAGTTATTAATAGATAGTTCTTGCCAGTAATATCAAGGCCCACAAATTCAAGCTTTGAAAGATTCGACATGGTGATAGCTTAAAAGAAAAACATAATTATTAGTATTACACAAAATATCGTTAGTGGCAAGCAAAACAATAAATTGGCTAAAGAAAAACAATATATTGGTAAAATATGGGCAAAACAATAAAGTGACAATACATAATAATTGAATTAAAAAAATTACCTGAAGAAAAATTAAACTTTGACTTTGGGATAATGATGAAAAACTAAATGATACGTAAGCTTAAGAGATTAGGGAATCATGCTGATAACATGTTATAAAATATAAACTAAAAGAACAATTATAAAAGAAAGAGAATAACAATAAAGAAAATATTTATAGGGAATAAGAAGATCTTACTGAAGTGTGTATTTTACAAATGAATTGAGGGGCCTATTTATAGGCTAACAACCCCTTAAATCATAATCCTAATCTAATTCAATATAAAAGTTCAAATCAGATTACAGTTCTTGTATATGGTCTGTTGGGTTGTTTGACTTGATATGAACTTCTTGGGTCATAATATAATGGACATTCACACATATGTTTATAACAATTCCTTCTTTTTCCTCCCTTTCTTTTGCTATCTCTCCATCCTTCGATCTCACACACCACCAAGACACCAACATATAGTGAATTTTTCAACAAAAACTACAAAAAATTGATAAATTTACAATATTTTAATAAATTTAGAAGAGCTTGGTTAATTAAATTTAAACATGATCTCATAGGAGCTTGGTCGAAAGAATACAAAAACCTACCTAAATACAAAAAAAATATATACTAGTTTAATTAGAATATTATTACATAAGTTTTTTAGATTTTTTTCACTACAAAATTATGAGCTTTTTTGGATTGTTAATAAAATAATCCTAAATAATTTATTTTTTTCATTGAATTTTCTTTTTTTCATCATTATATGTCTCTTTTTTATTTTTTTTAAGGTGATAAATGTTGAATAAAATATATTTTCATTATTATTTAACTAAATTAGATTGTTATTTTTTTTATTTTTCACTTATTTTGAGAGCAATTATGACTTTTCATAATGGTAAATAGTTGTTAACTAATGGTAATAAAAAGGAAAAAGTCAAGGGCCTAATTAAGCATTTTAAAACTACAGAGACCAAAGTGTACTTTAGAGGTGTATTGAGGTGATTTTTGTATTTTACCCAAGACATACACAAATAATTTACTATAATTATGAACCATTATAAAAATCATTTGCAATGCTTCTAGGTTTCTAATTAAATTGTTTTAGTTTTTACTTAAAAACTATATTAGCAAATTTAATGCTTTCGTTACCATAGTTCTAATCAAATTTAATTTCAAATCTACTCCTTTCTAGATAAATCTTAGATCTAATTAAATTATCTACATAATCTACAATTTTTTTGAAAATTAAAATTATAAAAGGTTTTTTTATACTTAACGCCATCATTATTATAAGTAGTGCTTCATCCCAAACTTTGAAACATTATATCTATTAGCATTTTTTATAGAGTCCTTTCTACTCATGAAAATTACTTTTTCTTAATGATGAAAATTTTCATTTTATTATGTAACTAAATTATGCAAAATCTGTGGTGTTATCATCCAAAAGTTTCAATAAATTTATATGGATTTGTTTAACATTTCAATTTCATTAATTTTCAATTGTATTAGTTAAAATTTATTTTGTGTTACTTTTGTTATAAATTTTTGCACTCTTTTAATTAATAAAAGTTTTTATTTATGCATAAGGTAATTTTTAATATTTGTGAAATTTATTCTTGTTTTGAAATGACAAAATTGATTGAACTAAAGAGCTTAGAAAATGAATGAAAGATACTTTCAAATATGAAGAAAATCCTTAAAGGTGTTTTGAAGCTGAAGTTAAGAGAAAGATATATTGAATTGCTAATATTGATTGAACATGCTTTAAATGTGAATGATCATGCTCTTGAACTTAAAGAAATGTCTCTTAGTTTCTCCTAAAGATTTCTTGTTTTCAAATTCAAAGTGCCTGCCTAAGAATCAAATTCTTAAAAGAAAAGACTTGATTCTTAAATGAGGAGAAAGCAAAATTTATTTTTTTATCACAAGAATAATTGATTTTGTAGAAGGAGAAGTCAGTTCTTAAGCATAGATCAACAGTAAAGAATCGATTTTGAGAAAAGAAAAAGTTAGTTCTTGAAAGACAGAAACTTCAGGATTTGTGAAGAACCGACACCTCAAAGAAAAAGAATCAATTCTAAAAGGACGAAATGTAAAAAGCAAAAATGCAAAGAAGAAATGTCTATTCTACATGGAGGAGATATCAGTTCTTGAAGCACTAAAAGCAAGATTCAGAAACTTGGTGACCAAGAAAGAGATAGTACAATTGGAAAAGATTGGAGCGCCAAAAATCAAGCTCAAATTCAAAATTTAGTGCTAGACCATAGTGAAAAATTGATACCTTGAGGTGGACAAACCGATTCTCCAAGGTTGCAAAGGTGACACCTTTTAATCCAATTGTAAAAAAACCAACATCTTAAAATAGAAGAATTGATTCTCTAAAGACAGAAAGTTTCAGACTTTCTGAAGAACCGACAACTCAAGAGCAAAGAATTGATTTTACATATGCAACAGAATTATGCAAGTTGGTTGGAACATATAAGAAGTGATTCAAATTTCACTCCAACGAGCAAAAAATCACAGAGGCTATAAATACCTACCTAAATGACGCTCAAGCAAGGAACTTGAACGAATTTGAATCACCTTTGAAAAAGAAAAGAGTGAAAAAACAAGAAAAAGAGTTGTGAGCAAAAGAATCCTATCTTTAAGCTAGAGTTGAACTTAAAGATCATATTTTTTTCAGTTGATACTTCTTGACCTTAAACCTTCTTTCATCATTCATATTTTTTGAAGAAGCTCTCACCTTTTTGATCCAAAACTTTCTTATCAACCTTGTTAATGGTTTTGAGCTAAAGGATCTTAAGAATCCACTGTTGTATTGGTTATAGCTCCAAGCAAAAGGTAAAAGGGTTTTTTCTGATCTTTTAAAAGGTTGTATCTTGTGTAAAGGGTTTACTTGAACCTAAAAAAGGTAGTGTCTTGGTAGAGGGTACACTTGATCTTGTAAAATGTATGTTGTGAAGGTTATGCTTAATCTTGTTAAAAGGCATGTTGTAAAAGTTACGCCTGATCTTATTGAAAAGGCAAGCTGATAATAGATTTGAACTCCTTATGCTATCAAAGGAGAAGATGTAGGCATTGGAAAACCGAACCTCCATAAAAATCCTACTGAATACTTTTTATTTTTCTGTTCTTTACTTATTTATTTCGTACTCCGTTTTACTGTTCTATTTTCTCATATTTATGTTTCATCTTCAAAGCTTCACGGTTCATTTTTTCCTAATCTCATCTACTATTTCATAAATTTCAACTAGAATCTTGTTATTACCCATAATTTCTGTCTTTAGGACTTCTGTCCTAATCAGCAACTTATCCATCAACCCACGCATGTCTTTCTCCATATTCTCAATTTGGTCTATCAACTTGACCAGATATGTTGCAATATTGTCGAGGATATCTTCCTCTTCAGCAGCAACCCCCCTCCCACTTTCGACTCTATAACGTTTGGATGCCATTAGAATTTTGAGATTTTCCTTCAAATGATTTTTATTAAAATGGATAATGGTTCTTTTTATTTATATGCATGGATGTTGACTCTTGGAAGGGTATTCAATGGTTTTAGGCTTGTTTTTTGATGAATATGGTTAGTTCGTAAATAATGCATTAAGTGCTTTAAAGAGAATTTCAAAGTTCTTTGTCAATCGAATCTGGATGGTTTTCTGCACCAATATAAGTAGAATTAAGGGGGCTGAATTAGTTATTAAGCATTCCTAATTCTCTTCTAATTTTACAAAATTTGTTATTAAAGGGGCTAAATTAGTAAATAATCAACTTCAACATTAGGTAGATAAAGCAAAGCAATTCCCAAAACTAGTCACACAATGCCTACAAACAAGTCACGCAATGCCTACAAACCAGTCACGCATTGCACAACTCACGTAATTCTTAAAATCTAGTCTCACATTGCCTCCTATCTAGTTCCACATTGTCTAATATTCAATCACGTAATGCCAAATAAATAGGTTACGATTCTTAATATCCAGTCACACACCCTAATATCCAGTGACGCAATTCCTAACAAATATTCACGCATTGCCTATAAACTGATTGATTTCGCTACTCTCAGCTAGATTTAAGTTTCCAAAGTCATATAATTTACCCATCAACTTTTTCGTTCAATGAATATAAAAAAATAAACCCAAGAACCCATAACAAATACTTTGATGTCATCTCTACACTTTGGGATGGTGATATAGAACTCGACGGCATTGGAGAGCTAGACGACGAGATATATTCCACGATAGGGTCAGAGACTTGGATAGAGAGATAGCTAATTTGAGATTTAATTTTAAAATTTTTATCTAAATGGCGGGAAAGGAGAAAGAAACTGGGACCACTTAATTGGGATTAAATGGTTTAAATGGTATTCTTGTTAAGTCATATAAAAAATTGTCTAAAAACAGTTAAAATTATAATGAAGGTCATTTCTGAAGTGACATTATTAAGAAGGCTATTTTTCACAATTTTCTCTTTAAGATACTAGTGCAAGGTATTATCGGGAATTGAACAGGGATTATATGGTGGCAAGGTTTTATTCTACCACTAGTCCATTGAAGCCCCTTCTGTGAGGTTTGAGCTATTTCTATGTTTTTTTAACATCAAAATTTAAGCTAATTAAATTGATTTAAAATTATATTATACATCTTAATAAGAATAATGTACCATAATCAAATATTTCATTCAATAATAAAAACATCTCTCTTTAAAAAGATTAAAAAAAAGTGAATATTAGTATATTCCTTGATAAGCAAAACATTTTTGCTCTTCAAGGTTATTAGTGTTCAAAACTTTTTGTTTTTTCCTTGAAATTAAAATAAAAATTATTTTATTAATTTACCTTCCAATGCCATAGTAGTAAGGAGAAAGTAGGAATATTTTCCAAACTTTTGCATCTCAATAAATCAACTGAAACATCCTATTAATCACTCTGGAGTAGCCCTCGCTTTCAAGATCTTGGCTCTAAGCTTTACAGCAAACTCTGCAAACTTGTCAGCCTCAGGCATAACATCCTTCACAGCCACATGAGAGGAGAACCTATGAGCCCACTCGAGCAAGCAACGAGTCCTGGCTTCAGTAAGCAGCTTCATCTCACTAAACTTCTCTATCACTTGTAAACAGACTAATAAGGACCCGAGTGCAATGTCCAGGTACCCGATTTGATCCCCACCAAAGAAAGGTTTCCCTTGGCTCAACTTTCCAAATGCTTCCTCCAACAGCACCAGCCCTTCTTTCACTTGCGCTATTGCTGCCATTTTAGCATCCTCCGATTCAGCAACCAACACTCCTCTCAAGGCAGGGAACCACTATACCACGGAAAAACAAGAAAAAAGAAACAACTATGAGAATCTTTTCAATCAAAAACGCCTAGGTGAGACATAATAAACTGTCGTCAACAACGGCAGGATCAATCATACGAAGAAATACAAACCATTTCGTCAATATAGGCAGCCCAAAATCGAGAATTGGCACGTTCATAAGGATCGGAAGGAAGAATGGAGGGGCCAGAGGACCAGACCTCATCGATGTATTGGACAATAATGAGAGACTCACAAATGGGCTTGTCACCATGTAAGAGAACTGGGACTTTCTTGAAAACAGGGTTTGATTTGAGGAGTAGCTCGCTTTTGGATTCCAATAAAATTTCCTCGATATACTCGTAGTTTACAGATTTCACGTGAAGGGCAATTCTTGGCCGCATCACAAACGGGCTTGGCCATGAACCCAACACTTTCACGTCACTCACTGCCATGTTCTTTCCCTCCACACCCACAAACAAACTGCAAAGAAAATGTTTTATCAAGTGCTCACAGAAGTGCTATATATAAAGTGACCTATATGAGAGTTGGCCTGATGATCAAGAAGGTTGGCAGATTAGTTACAGCCACTTAATTAGCCGCGCAACTGTGAACACGAGCCTGTATTTACAGCCACTTAATTAGCCGCGCAACTGTGAACACGAGCCTGTAGTTACAGCCACTTAATTAGCCGCTCAAGTGTGAACACGAGCTTTTTTCTTTTCTGTATTCAATCTTAGCCCTTAATGACAATAAGTAACGGAGTTAGCCAATTTTTATTGGGAGATCAAAAGTTAACAAGAATAAAAATTAAAAATTTTTAAAACTAATATATTGAATTTAACCATTAATAATTATAAGATTTATAATAGATAATAGTTTTATATAACATGTAATTAAAAAAAATAAAAAGAAAAAAACTTATAATAGTGTTCTAGCAAAGTTTTATTCGATAATAGTAATATCTTTTTTAATATAAATAACTAAATTATTTGTAAAAAACTCATCATCCATTTTCTTTCGAAGTTTTATCTTTCTTAATATAAACAACTAAAAAATAACTAAATTATTTGTAAGAAACTCAACATCCAATATTCTTATTTTATTATGTTTAAGTTTATAATACTAAATATTAAACCATAATACATAAAATATAAAGAGTTAAATATGATATACAGAATTAATAATTTCTTCTTATACTCAAGATAATTTCCTTTCAACTAAATATAGAACGTAAAGCACATTAAAAATATATACTTGAGATATTTTTTTATATAATTAAGATTAATAAAAAATAATATATTAGTAAAATTTTAAACAACAACCAATTATGCAACACTATAACTTATATTTGAGAATTACATATATAATAATTTTTTAATTTTTAAAAGTTAAAATCATTAAAAATAAAATTCACATAACAGAAAAAAAATCATGACAAGTAAGAGATATAGCCTATATAACAAAAAAAAAGAATATGGTTGATGATTCATAGAAATTTTAAAAAAATCCATAAAAACTTAAAATATATGAACAAATAGAATATAATTGAAAAAATAAATAAATACAAATAATAAAAAAAATAAAAAAATTTAATAAAAACTTTACCCTTTTATAATTTCATAATACAAGGACAAGAAAGAAAAGAGAGAAAGATGGGTAGAGAAACTCAAAAAATTAAAAAAAATTAAGAATTTGAGTAAAATTGAATGAGACTTGTATGGTTATTTTATTATTTTTTTAATTATATTAATTATTTAATAAAAAATTATTTTAAAAAATCATTAAAAAATATATAATATATAAAAAATTTTAAAAATTTTGGGGGGACCGGACACTCCGCCCCTGATGACAATGAATAATGTTTTTCGATTTTTCTTTTAAAAAAAGAAAAGAGATGAAAATTCTAACTCTTTGAATCGACAAAATGTACAACGTATGTCATTGTAGGGGTGAGCAAAATCAATCTAGAATAATTACCCACCCAAACTAAAGACAATTTGTGTAAAACGATTCGATCTAATTGATATATTGGATCAATTGGTCCATAATATTTGGTTCAATTGGTTTTGTGGTCAGTTCTTGGTTTGAAAATTTTTGAACCAATCCATTCAAAAAATCAAACTAATTTTTATATATTTTTATATATATTAATACATATAATTTTTTTTATATATTAAGAAGAATTGATAATAAACTTAATTAATAATATATTTTAAATATATTAAGGTATTATACGTACGTATACAAATCATAATCATAGTAATTTAATGTTAGTTATATATATTTATTTATTTATAAGTCTATATTAATATGAAATTACAAGTTATATATTTTAAATGATATAAGTTATATAATATATGATAGTAAATATCTTACACATTAATATGCTATAATTATTACACCTTAGTAATGTTTCATAATATAAAATGTTATGAATATATATATATAATTGTATAAATATATTATATATACATATATTTAATTTATACATAAGCATTATTATAATTTATAATAAACTTTATTTATATGATTATACTTAATAACTTTATTAGTTATTACTTTTGATTTTATAACATATTGTTTATAATTAGTTATTATTTATACAAACTTTGATATAAAACATTATAACATATAAGTTATGTCATTAATTTCATTTATATATATATATATATATATATAAAATAAAGTCATACATTTATTTAATTGATCCAATAAAGTCATACATATATTTAATTTATACATAAGTATTACTATAACTTATAATAGACTTTATTTATATGATTATATAAAACATTTTAACATATAATTTGTATCATTAATTATATATATATATATAATAAAGTAATATATTATATATATATACATATATTTAATTTATACATAAGCATTACTATAACTTATAATAACTTTTATTTATATGATTACACTTAATAAGTTATTTAGCTATCACCTTAGATTTTATAATATATTGTTTATAATTAATTATTATTTATACAAACTTTGATATAAAACATTATAACATATAAGTTATATCATTAATTTCATATATATATATATATATATATATATATAACTATGGATGAAGTTTATAATTTTTCATATTATAATATGTTAAAAAAAGTGATAAAATTTTGGTTCATTGGTCTAAAATTGGACCAACTAAACCAATTCTATGTTTCATCGATTTGGTCGGTTTGATCTTTTTTTATATTTGATTGGTTTGGGTCAGTTTTTTAAAAATGATTAGTCCATTTGATCTTTAGGTATGATGGACCAAACTACCCAATCCATCCATTTGCTCACCCCTATGTCATTGAACCAAATATTAAAATACAATAACGTTTTCATATTTAACATATTGATCTATAGTGAATTCATTTATCTTAAAGGTGTTATAAGAAAATATTTTACCATCACAGATGGAGTGCTAATAACTTTTTCCAAGAGTTTTCAACTTAGTTAAAGCAATTGGGCTATTGCAATAAATTGGCCAGACTTTGAAAAGGACAGGCTGCATGGCTAATTGGGACTTTTGATCCCAGTGAGTTAAAAGGTGATGAAGAAAAATCCTGAATGTTAAATAAGTTAGTTGACACACTAGCGTGACGTGGTTTTCAATTTGTCGACAATATGGGCAGCCCCAAGTTGCAACACTATTTGGTCTACAATTCACATTTGGTGTCACAACTCGAAACTCCCATCAAGCCCATGACAACCGTCGCGACATCCCGATAGGCACTCATTACCCCGAATGCCTATTAGAACCCCGCAAGGCTTAGCATTAGCTTCCACATCTCCCCAGTGAGCGACAGTTATTAAATCTCGCATTTCAAGAAATCATAAGTCGTTTCCAATCAAAATAATAAAATATTATTTTCTAGCTCACAGGGGCATTGTCGTCATTTTTCTTTGAAAATACAGAAACTCGCCAAAAACATGGTGTAAATGCTAAATATGTTCATACATACTTAAAATCAGATAACTGAAGTATAAAATTACTTTTACAGTGACACGTGAGCCCACATCTAACCAAAATGCATCAAAAGTTGAAAACCTACAGCTTTTGCAGATTCAAGTCCAAATGAAGGTCCTTGTCAAAGTCAGCTGACTATGGAATTCCCCGAGCCAGAAATATGAGGAAAGGAGGGTGGTGAGATTATCAAATCTCAATTAGTAAACAATTACCATCAAAAGCATCTAAAGCCGAGAAGATAGAGACAATATAAAAACGTTACATCTCAATAATGTTCATAATGCAAAATTCATTTCAATCTGTACCAATTTAAAGCCCGACTTTATAAAATACTTGTCATGACATACATGTGATGGATAGCATGTTTGCATGCTAGGAGAGTCTCGAAAAATTTACAACAGTCGGTATTGTACCTAGAGGTACAACAAAGTTGATTTAAGCCTTGAACTAGTTCAAATAGGAATTTTAAGGTGAAATTGAGAGTTTCACGGTCCAGGGATGACTCAAATTGGTAATTCGGAGTTCGAGAATTAATTCGAAGTCAAATCAAAATTTTCACTATCTAGGGGTAAAATGGTAATTTTGACACCTAAGGATAAAATTGGAATATTGGAAGAAGTTTTTGATCAAGATTGATCACATTTGACTCATTGGACTATAATTTGAGGTTGATAAGTGAAAAAAATTGTAATCCCGGTATTTTCAGAGCATAGGGGTAAAATGGTAATTTTGCCACCTCAGGGGCAAAATTGTAATTTTACACACCCGACACTTGTCCAGCACATGGATTTTATCCAATATTATCATGGATAATTGAAGGAATTTAAGTGGTGGAGAGAGAAAGCTTAATAGTTAAGAAATTAAAAATGGACCAATGGGATGGTGACATGTGTCAAGTTAATATCTATTTATTTTTTTAGCTTTAAAATCAGCAAAAATCAGCTTATTTTCTCTTCATGTGGCCAGCCATAGCAAGAAAAAAGAGAGGAAAAGAAAAACAAGAAACCTAGGTGGGAAAATTAAAGAAAAAGTGTATGATTTCAAGGAATCAAGCAATCAAAGGTAAAATTTCTTGATTTTGACTTGTGATCTACCTTTCCCATGCTTTTCTCCTTATTTTTCATGGTTAGATTTCATGTTTTCATGGTAAATTCATGGCTGCCCAAATGGGTATGGAGAGAGAATGAAGTTAGATTGATTTGATTTTAAGTTATGTTAGTGTTTTAAGTTAGTTTAGCATATTTAGAAACAAAACAACAAGAAAAGAATTCATTTTCCCCCATTACCATCATTGGCTGAATTTCCTAGGGAGAATATTGTGGCTGAATTTGATGATATTTCATGATTTTTTGGTGATATTTGATGTTTGGTGAGGCTAGAAATTAAATGGGAAATTTTGGTGCAAAAATACGAATTTTTGCTCAACATATAGACATGTGTAATTATTGACCCGGGACCGATAAATTGAACCTCATTCACATTCATTGAGGTAATTTAGATATAATTGGAGTGTAGAAAGTGAAAAGAATCGATTTGGAATTAAATTGAAGATTTTAGCCGATTAGACCGAGAATAGTGTGAATTAGGTCGAATATCGTATTTAAACGGCTATTCGGATATTTTTGCATTCCATATCATGCATTAGTAGTCTAAATTAGTTTAATTTCAATTTAATATCAATGTGGTGAATTTCTCAATTTTGTACTGTGTCAAGGTGGTGAGTCCTCTGATAAACGCAAAGAAATTGCATCCGAAGACCAGTAGACAGAATACTTCGAAAGTCTGCATTCTAGACATTGTGAGTAAACTGACTGTCATTTTAATTATCTAAGGTGGTTTTTAGATGATTTTATGAATTCTATGGAAAAATAGATTTAAAAGGTAAATTTTCATGTTTTATGAATAAAGGTGTTCCAATGAAATTAAATTATAAATTGTTTTGAAATTAATAATGATTTTGAAAAAAATAGAGTACGCGGAGACTGTTAATTGTGGCAATTTGATTGTTTAAATTGATGGCTTATGTTATATTGTTATTGTGTTGGCATAACTGGCTAGGCTATGTTTTATGAATTGTATGAATTGTTTTATTTTACCCTTGCAGGCTAGGTAGTATTTCATTAGCCCTGTCATGCTATCAAAACTTTATTATATGGTAGATTATATATTAATTAATCACTACAGTAGGGCGTTTCTGTGGATCAGCCTTTTAGAAGGGCACAATAAACCCCATTATATTCTTACCTTGAACGGAGAGGCGCGTAGGGTATCTCTTGGGGTAAAGTTTAGGGTTCACTTCACGTTAAACCACCACGTGAGGGTGAACTCAGCCAACGCCAAGAAACGGCTGTGATGTCCAACGAAAAATGTGTTTTATGTGAAATGTGAATTTTTAACAGCCTTGGCCGTCTCGGTAGGATGCCTCAGCCAAGGTGTCCTCGAGGATGGATTTATGGCACAAGCCTAGTTTTTATGAGATTCATAAGCCTCTTTACGTATTTTAAATGAAATGTAATCTAACGTTGTGACCCAGTTTACGATGATTTACTTTATTATCTCAACGTACTCAACTCTAGATGTTTATGATGATGTCTGTTTACTTATTAGGATTTTATAATCTCACCACCCTCATTTCCATCCATTTCAGGTTCAGTATAGACTATAGATAGCTAATCTCATCGAGGACTACCGTTGGATCTGCATTTTCCAAACCGTAGGTTCACAGTCCTTTTTACTTTTGTTTATTCGGGGGCCCTCTTGTTATTGTAAATTAAATTAAATATTTTGACTTACTGTATTACAGTATGTATAAATTATTTAGCTTTTACGCTACAAAAATTATTTACGTATAACTCTAAAAATATTATTTCATAAGAAAATAGAATATTTTACTTAATATTTCTTTTATTTTCTTATTATATTCAAATAACCATAATTTCGTTTTAAATGAAGATTTTAGACTTTAAGACTCACTTTTGATTATGAATTATATGTTTCGTACTTGTATATTACTAGCCGGTTTCGAAATTTTTGGAAAAAAATTACTAAAATACCCTTGTGAGACGAAAATTATTATTTTATTTGTTTTGAGTTGGAAACAACTTAAAATCTTCTAGAACATGATTTTCGACAACGGTTACTCACGGGGGAAATGAGATACTGATATTAAGCCTTGCGGGGTCCCAGTTAGCATTCTCAGAAATGAGTGTCTATCGGGGTACCGCGGTGGTTGTCACGGGCTCGAGGGGAGTACCGGGTCATGACAACCAAATAATTTCTTTTCATCAAGATTTCTCTAGCTTATGAGTTTCTTAAACTTGGCCTCTGCCAGAATCATTCTCGCGGGTACCTTCGTCAAGGTATCCCACTGAGACCACCAAGGCTGTTAAATATCCCATACCCATAAACATGTTTTCGTATCTGACACACAGCCGTTCCTTGGCGTTGGTTGAGTCTCACTCTCAAGTGGTGGCTTGAACATGAGGTGCACTCAAATCTTACCTCAGGAGATTCTTCCTCCAACATCTCCCCCCGAAGGTAAATATATAATTGGGTTACCGTACCCCTCTCATAGGCAGTACACGAAAACCCCCACCACTGCAGTGACCATTTAATATACCACCAGACCCATAAAATTTTCAGTAGCATAATATGGCAAATAAAATTTAATCCAGTCTACCGAGACCAATCCAAAACTGTTCATATATTTCATGCCAACTCCAAAAATTTAGCCATCATGCTACCATAGTGTCATAAGCCATAATTTCAATAACATATAAAATCATAAATTCAACACTGTCTCCATATACTCAATTTTTCCAAAATAATATTTGATTTCAAAACTAGTATAAATCTCATTTTTATTAAAAAAAACATTTAAATTGGAAAACATAATATTTTATAATTTAAATTCACCATTCAATAAAAGCATCAAACAAGTATAATTACTCTAGATATTAAAAACGATAAATTGTCCACTTACAGTTCTAGGAGTCGATATACTCCTAATCCTAGTCTTCAAGCCCAAT
The DNA here is from genome assembly GCF_053813885.1 of Theobroma cacao. NCBI lineage: Eukaryota > Viridiplantae > Streptophyta > Magnoliopsida > Malvales > Malvaceae > Theobroma > Theobroma cacao. Next base: position 39,035,194 of record NC_142640.1, read on the forward strand.
CTCTGTACTTTTACAAGTGTAATTTGCTCACCACCTATCCACAATGTACAATACATAATTCACCACATTAATGCTTGACCATTATAAAATCAATTCAAGCTCGGTGTATATGTATGATATGATATGCAACTTATCCGACTACCGCTTAAATGTGGTGCTGACCTAATTCGGCCTATTACCTGATTAAATGACAATTGTGTTCGATTTGGCTCCAAATTGCTCCATTTCATTTCTAATATTTCAATTCACTAAATACAATTCCAATAATCTAAAATTCAGCCTAACAACCCTCACAATTCTTCTTGAAAATTTTGGCCATTGTGGTGCACTATCACTAAAAATTTTCCCATTCTATTTTCTCACCATAAATCATCATTTCATCAATTTTTCAACCAATTCACTTGATCACAAAATCAATTCATTACTTCTACACTTCACATAGGGTTCGACCATTGAAGGTTCATGGGGGAAAATGGATTCCTTTCATGTTGTTTTGCTTCTAAATATGCTAAACTAACTAAAAACACTAACATATCTTAAAATCAAATCAATCTAACATTTTTCTCTCTCCATACCCATTTTGACCAGTCATGAATTCATCATGAAAACATGTAATTTAACTATGAAAAATGAGGAGCAATGCTGTCACGACCCAGAACTCCTATCGGGCCCGTGACAACCGTCGCGACGTCTCAATAGACACTCGTTACCCCGAATGCCAATCGAAACTTCGCAAGGCTTAGTATCAGCTTTCGCATCTCCCCGGTGAGCGACAGTTATTAAATCTCGCATTTCAAGAAATCATAAGTCGTTTTCAAATCAAAATAATAAAATATTATTTTCTGACTCACAAGGGCATTTTCGTCATTTTTCTTCAAAAATATCGAAACCCGCCAAAAGCATGGTGTAAAAGATAAATATGTTCATACATACTTTAAAGCAGATAATTGAAGTATAAAATTACTTTTACAGTGACACATGGGCCCCCAACTGACTAAGAAGGTGTAGGGCTACGAACCCTTACTTTCTAGGACGAAACTCCGAGATTAATTCTCGTCTTAATCAACTATCAACAAACTATTCTGAGCCTGAAAAATGGATAGGAAGAGGGGTGAGATTATGATTACATAATCCCAGTGAGTAAACAGACACCATCTAAACTATCTAAAGGCAAGTAAAGGGAGACAATTAAAAATAGTTCATTTCAGCAAATTTTTCACAACACGAATATTAATTTCAACCAAATAATCAATATGGCTCGTGAATTTCTCAAAACTTGGCTCCTGCCAAAATCATTCTTGCGGGTATCTTCGTCAAGGTATCCCACTGAGACAGCCAAGGCTGTTAAAAATTCATATTTCGCATAAAACACATTTTTCGTTGAACATCACAGTCGTTCCCTGGTGTTGGTTGAGTCTCACTCTCACGTGGTGGTTAACATGAAATGCACTCAAAAAGCCCACCTCAGGAGATACCCTACACGCCTCTACGACTAAGAATATAAAGGAGTTTACCGTGCCCCTCTAATAAGCTGGTCCACAGAACCCCTACCACTGCAGTAGCTAATCTTTAATCCACCAATTGATCAAATCTTAATGGCATAGCATAGCAATTACATTACTAACCAATTTATCAAGGCAAAACAGATAGTTCATATTTTTCAACACAGGTATAAATTCAGCCAATCATGCCAATTTATCACAAGCCATTTAATTCAAATCATAATTTACAATAAATCACATGGTCTCCAATTACTCAAATTTTCAAAGCCATCATTCAATTTCAAGACAATTTTATGAAATTATTTTATAAAATCACAATTTCTCCTAAAACATAGCAATTTACCATTTAAACCCATTTTCTACAAAATCACACAATTGTATAAAACTACTCTAAATAATTAAGACGATAATAAGTTCACTCACAGTATTTGGAGTAGAAATGCTCCTATTTTCAGTCCGCAAGTACAGTCCTTTACCCGTATCCAATGGCTCACCACCGAGCCATAATCCATGACACATATTCCAATTAAATTGTATCAACAGTCATAAGCTATTTTAGGCTCGATATATATATGCATGATATGAAATGAAAAATACATAGGTAGCCATCTACACCCGGTATTGGCCTAAGTCGATTTTTCATCCGATAAATTGGCCAATGCATCCAATTTCACTCCAACTTGCTCCATTTCTTTTCTAATCCCTCAATTCACCAAGCACAACTAATTAACACACAATTAGGCAAATTTATCTTCACTTTTCTTCTTGGAACTTTCGGCCATTGTGGTGCACTATCACTAAAAATTTTCCCATTCCATTTTCTCACCATAAATCATCATTTCATCAAATTTTCAACTAATTCACTTGATCACAAAATTAATTCATTACTTCTACACTTCATATAGGGTTTGGCCATTGAAGGTTCATGGGGAAAATGGATTCTTTTCTTGTTGTTTTATTTCTAAACATGTTTAACTAACTCTAAACACCAACATAACTCAAAATCAAACAATTCCAACATCTTTCTCTCTCCATACCCATTTTGACCAGCCATGATTTCATCATGAAAACATGTAATTTAACCATGGAAATTAAGGGAAAATGCATGGGTAAGGTAAATCACTAGCAAAATCAAAGAAATTTTACCTTTGCTTGATCAAATCCTTGAATTCCAACACTTTCTCTTTGATTTTTCCCACCTAGGGTTTGTTCTTCCTTGGTTTCTCATCTCTTCTGGTTTGGCTGATCACTATGGGAGAAATGGGCTGATTTTTTACCTTTTTATAAAGAAATAATAATATAGTAAAAACATGACACATGGCATTTCCTTATTGGTTCAAATTTTAAATATTTGACTTTTAATTCTTTAATTCTCCACCACACATTTCTCATGTTTATCCATTTCCATGATGAATAAAATCCCTTGGTCTGGAGAAATGTCGGGGTGAAAATTTACCGATTTGCCCCCGGGGTGGTAAAATTACCATTTCGTCCCTATACTCCAAATTATATCGAAATTAAAATTTTTCACTTCTAAAACTCAAATCATACTCCAATAAGTCAAATGGGGCCAAAAAATCTTTTTTAAAAATTTCCATTTTTGTCCCCAAGTAGCAAATGATCATTTTGCCCCTAGATAGTGAAAATTCTGATTTGACTCCAAATTGATCATTGAACTCTGAATTACCATTTTGAGTCATCCCTGAACTGTGAAACTCTTAATTTCACCTTAAAATTCCTATTTGAATTAGTTCGAGGCTTAATCGACTTAATGGTAACATTAGGGGCAATATCGTCTTTTAACGATTCCTCAAACTTCCTAAATATGCAAACATTCTATTGAGCATGTAAATGACGTCATAATTATTTTATAGAACAGGATTTGACAAATGCTTAAGGAAAATAGACTTCAAGTTGAAATTGAAAAATCTTACCTTTTTCACTTATTTTCCCTGATTTTTCACACTTTTTCTCTTCAAATTCCCCACCTAGGGTTTGTTCTCTTCCTTTTTCCCTTTGTTCTTGGTGTCGCCGAATATTTGGAGAGAAATGAGGGGTTTATAGGCTGATTTTTATAGAAATAATAAAATATCCTTGCTTGACACATGTCACATGCTTATTAGTCCATTTTTCTTTTTATACTTTAATAATTATGCTTCCAATCTCCACCACATGATTAGTCAAAGGTCAAAATGAGGATAAGGGAAGACCATGTGCTGGACAAGTGTCTTGGTGGTGGAAAATTACAATTTTGCCCCTAAGGTGGCAAAATTACCATTTTACCCCTATGCTCCGAAAAATATCGGGATTTCAATTTTTCACTTCTCAACCTCAAATCATACTCCAATAAGTCAAATATGATTAAAATATTTCAAAAAAATTCCCATTTTGTCCTCGAGTGGCAAAATTACCATTTTACCCCTAGATAGTGAAATTTTCTATTTGACTCCAAATTAATCCTCAAACTCCGAATCACCATTCTAAGTCATTCTGAGACTTTAAAATTTTTAATTTCACCCTAAAATATCTATTTGATCTAGTTCGAAGCTTAAATTAACTTTATTGTACCTCTAGGTACAATACCGACTTTTATTGATTTTTCGTGGCTCTCCTAGTATGTAAACATTCAGTCAATCACATGCATGTCATGACAAGTATTTTATAGAGTCAGGCTTGACATCTTCTCCCCCACTTGGATCAACCATATGATCCTTCTTCATGACTGATTTCGACATTCGACTAAATATTAATATTTTAATATTATTTTATTAATAAAATATTATTTTATTTTAAAAATTTTATCTTGTCTCTTTGGTTCTCAAAATACCTTATTATGCCTCAATTCACATTCGACAAGATTTATTTGTCACCATATCAAAGTATGGGGCATTTCATTTGGCTAAGAAAGATGAAAAGGTTCAAGCCTATAGACTTCTTTTACAGTGACAATTAATGGAAACTAGGATTGACAACAATTCTTCCATTCACCCATGGCTGCTTACACTTCATTTCCTCAAAGATATTGGATTCAAGTAAGTTTCAACATCACCACTGCTCTAGTTTGGGGTTAAAACAACCCATTTGTAACTAAATTTTTACTATCAAAAATTAAAATTCTTTCACACCAAGTGTGTCTTTGACATAAATACCAAACTTTTGTCAGTTTGACTTCTTTTTAATGTTTAGTGGAGACTTTGATATAATTTGATAGAAGACGATGGCATTTCTTGATCTTCAAGTCAATAATTTTTTTTAATTATTTGCAAGATGAAAATAGGTTTTATTGATTTCTTTTATTGATTTTAGTAGGGGTGAGTAAAACCAATTCAGACCAATTACCTATCCAAATTAAATGCGATTTAAGTAAAACAGTTTGGTCTAATTAGTCCATTGGATCAATTGGTCCACAATATTTGGTTCAATTAGTTTTTTGGTCGGTTCTTGATTTAAAAATTTTTGGACCAATCCACCCAAAAAACCAAACTAATTTTTTATAGATTTATATATATATGCAATATTTTTTTATATATTAAGAAGAATTGATAGTAAACTTAATTAATAATATATTTAAAATATATTAAGATATTATACGTATGTATACAAATCATAAGTATAGTAATTTAATATTAGTTATATATATTTATTTATTTATAAATTTGTATTAATATGAATTGCAAGTTATATATTTTAAACGATATAAGTTACATGTTAATATTATAATATATGATAGTAAATATCCTACATATTAATATGTTATAATTATTACATCTTAGTAATGTTTTATAATATAAAATGTCATGAATATATATAATTGTATAAATATATTATATATACATATATTTAATTTATACATAAGTATTACTATAATTTATAATAAACTCTATTTATATGATTATACTTAATAACTTTATTCGTTATCAACTTTGATTTTATAACATATTGTTTATAATTAGTTATTATTTATACAAACTTTGATATAAAACATTATAACACATAAGTTATGTCATTAATTTTATCTATATATATATAATAAAGTCATCTATTATATATATATATATATATTTAATTTATAAATGAACATTATATAACTTATAATAAACTTAATTTATATGATTATATAAAAGATTTTAACATATAATTTGTATCATTAATTATATATATATATTATAAAGTAATATATTATATATACATAAGTATTACTATAACTTATAATAAACTTTATTTATATGATTACACTTAATAAGTTTGTTAGCTATCATCTTAGATTTTATAACATATTGTTTATAATTAATTATTATTTATACAAACTTTGATATAAAACATTATAACATATAAGTTATATCATTAATTTCATATATATATAATTATGAATGAAGTTTTTAAGTTTTAATATTATAATATGTAAAAAGAAGTGATAAAATTTTGATCCATTGGTCGAAAATCAGACCAACCAAACCAATTTTATGTTTGGTCGATTGGGTCTTCTTTTATATTTAGTTGATTTTAATTAGTTTTTTAAAAATGATTAGTTCATTTGGTCCTTAGATATGGTGGACCAAACCACCCAATCCACCCATTTGCTCACCCCTAAATTTTAAGATCACATTTTTTATTTAAAAAAAAAAAACACAGAAGAAAAACAGCATTGCGTCATCAAGAATGTCTTCCGCTATGACAATATAAGATTGTACAAGTAGAACTAGCAAAGTCAAATTGTTGAAAATTGGAAGTCATCAGGCAGTTGCTGACCAATCTTTATATATATTATTATGCACTTGATAAATAATGTGATGCTCTTCCAATCAGGGATCGCCTTCAACAAAGCACCCTTTCGTTTTTTCTTTATTTTCTTATGATAGATTTGAACTCAAATTATGTGTTTCTTAAGACTAGAATTTCAAACTTTTAATGAGTCTCACTTATTTTTCAATTACTTATCTAAATCTTCTAACAATTTTATTTACATGAGGACAAGGTTATCGATATTTACAGTTTTCAATATTAAAATGTTTTTTCTATAAAATATTAATTCAATGGTAAAAGTTTGTTATTTTTATAACAATGATAAATAGGATGAGGAAAAATTAAAAATGGTGCTGCCAGAGAGCTTGATAGATGATATTCTACAAATTCCTATTGACAATACTATTGATGACTTTGCTTATTGAGTACCTACTCTAAACTGAGTTTTTTCTACAAAAAGTGCTTGGAACATAATTCGACACTAGCAACCTAGCCACCCACCGAGTAAGTGTATATAGCACAAAAGCATTCCCCTTACTATTTCTTTCTTTTTATGGCAGATGATACATAATTAGATTCCGATGGAGTTGCAAATCAAAACCAAAGGCATTCAATTAGCCTATAAATGTTTATGTTGTAATTCAAAAGAATTACTCATACATGTGTTGTGGGATAACTTAGTAGCTAAATAGGTTTGGATTTATTTTGCAAAATTCTTTCACATCTATGTTGTTGCTCCTCCAAATATTTTGCAGATTGTCTTAGCATGGGCCTATTCTGGTGACTGTAAAGCAAGGTCATATGCGCATTCTATTGCCTTTGTTCATATGTTGGCTCTTCTGGGTAGAGCAAAATGATGCAAAACACAGAGCCATGGGAATGTATTCTAACAAAGTTGTGTAGCACATTAGGAAACTCTTATGACAGCTATTACAGGGCCAACTTTTGGTAAAATGGCAATGGAAAGGGGATGTTCAAATCGCTCGTCTATGGGGAATAAATTTTGCAAATGAACAACCATTACCTCTCAAAATTATTGTTTGGCATAAACCATTGATTAGTGAATTTAAACTAAATGTTGATGGTAGCTCCAAAGATAACTATCAGAATGTTGTCGGATGAGGGGTTCTGAGAGACCATACAAGTGCACTTATCTTTGGCTTTTTTGAAAATCTGGGTCTTAATAATTCACTGAAAGTAGAATTACTGATTCTATATAGACACCTTATTTTATGCCAATAGTATGATATATAGAATGTTTAGATTGAGATGGATGCTTTGGTAGTAGTGCAAATGATCAAAACAGGTAGTACAAGGTCACATGACATTCGATATCTTCTTGCTTCTATTAGAAAATGTTGGGTGAGGGCTGATCATGCATCATATACAAATAAAACGCAGTGAAAATAAATTTAAAAATTAAATTGACACCTCACCTTCCTAGGATCTCTTTAATGCCAAATCGAGTACATAATTAAATTAAAATAAAAGTATATGATCATATCACTTTACCTAAATAACAAAGGTTGATGAATCCTTTGTTAAACCACCAAATCAGCCTTCAAAAAGCTCAACCACCTCAGCCCGGTTATTGTAAACCAAAGCTGTCCAAGGAATCCTTGTGCAGCCTCTAACGGTGATCCACACCAATGAATGAGAAAATCCTTCTTTAAGGATTGGGAGTGCTATGCCTTGACAATGTGCTAGCAAAGATGAGTTTCATAAACTCATAATCCACACAAAATTGTGGGGCTGAACACACAAAAAAATGAATTAAAAAATATTTTTTTTCTTCACACAAGGAATGGCAAGACAAAAGAATTTCTAATGTGCCGTTCACTCCCCTTTTTTTTTCAGCCGTTTTCCACTCTTTTTGTTTGGAGGCTATAGCAAGGTATTTATACCTTGGATTAATTTTAAACCCTAATTACAAAACTATTTTGTAATTGCCAATTAATCCAATAATTTGAATAAACAATTTAATTAAGTCATTTAGAAGCTCAATTAACTTAATTGTTTAATTTAATCAATTAGGCCTAATAACTTAATCAAATAATTTAATTAATTAAGCCCAACAATTTAATTAAACAATTTTAATCAACTAGGCCCAATGACTTAATTAAACAAATTTAATCAATTAGGCCCAATAACTTAATTGTTTAATTTAATTAATTAGGCCCAATGACTTAATTAAACAATTTAATTAATTAGATCCAATTATTTAATTAAACAATTTAGTTAATTAGGAACAACTTAATTTAACAATTTTAATCAAGTACTTGAAAAGCTCATAACTTTTAATTTGATTAAATCCAACTTAATCACCTCTCCCATTTTATTTTCAACATTCATTTTAGATGTGTGACCCATTAGGCTTCTAACATGTTGGAAATGAACTCAACATATAATTCTTAAGTTAAACTTAGAATTAGATAAATTTAAACTACTTTAAATTTATCATTAATCAAGTTAACTACCTAGAGTTCATAGACCAAGATTGGGATCTAGTAATCCATCATGGCCGCCCAAATGTTAGAAAAGTCAAGATGGTTTGACTTAACCTTTCAGTGATCAGCCTTTCAGTGTAATTCATTCCCTCATCATATATCCTGGAGATGATAAGAGCATGGTGCAATGTCTACTCTTATTGATCTCCATATTCGTTCTTAAAGTTTGATCATCAGCTTTATAAAGACTTATGAAACTTTTTTCATAATCTTTAAGTCGCCTTGGCCAAAGACTTCAATAAGTTGATATCAACCAAGAACAGTTAGGATATGTCCCCTGCATCACTTGGGGTGATGATTCCTATCTTGACCACTCATTTGCCTTCACATGCTTCATACTATACCCAAAAGCATCCTGTTTAGGCATCCTTGGTTAGGCACCCATAGGGATGAAATCAAAGCATAGCACTCCACACATAAGACAACTTGGTGTCTCAAGTCTAGGGAGTATTTACACAACTGACACATGAGAAGTATTGCATAGACACTTGAGTGAAATACCAAATGCACTTCTCATGGGGGGTCATGTTCAGTGAACTTGCTCTCCTAGGCAAGCACCTACATTCTAGTTCCAAGTATCTCTATACTTCAACCTATGAGATCGGTTGCTTACTTCTCAAGTAAGGAACATAGAATGTACTAGTCTCTAAGTATCATTGATGTTCAGTCTCAATGATACATTGATCAGGAACATTTTGAGGTTACGCTTTGATGCATAAGGATCTCATAACTGCAACCCATTACAGTTCCCTTGCAAGACATATTAATCTCATGGACTTCAGCCAATTAGACTTATAACTTGTTATAATTGATGTTTTATTGATGAAGGAGAACCTTTAATCATTCAACATGAATAACGTTGTTGCATGATTAGAATCTAGCCTTAACTAATCCCAATTGGCTGCAAGGCTCATCCCAACATCTCCCACTAGCACAAAGTCAATTGCTACCTCATCGTATATGAATTCAAATCCATCTAGCAATCGTGTCTCCATGTAGACTTGCTTGTGCCCTTCAATGTGGTTAATTGTTGTTATCTATCTTCGAAATGTTTATGCATCATATCATGTCATATTACTATATCTAAATCCAATGAGACCCAAGTTCTACTATTATGGCTCCATTGTTACATTAACAATGTTTAGAACCTTTTATTAGTTCCATGAACTAACGATCTAAATATCTTCCTATTTGAGCCCTTTATAAGAGGATGTATATGACTTAATTTATATACATGTATAATCCTTTTTGCTCTTTGGGACCATTCCAACTAGACTATGTTGCATGCATCATATGCATGTCACTCTATGTTATGCCATCTGGTCCTTTTAAACTTTTATTATCATTGGGCTCCCACTAAATCCAAGATCCTTTGTGAGAGTAATATTCAAACTCTTTTTTTAATATTCCATTATATATATACATCTCAATGTATGCTTGGAATCATATTGGTTTGGAATATCACAATGGGCTTTTATGTTGGAGAGATATGGACCAAATCATATTGCAATATGAAGTTGCTTTCTTTCTTGAACATTCATCTCTATGTTTTGCTTTTAAGAAAGTTCCATTTTATATGAATCAATGGTCAACCTTTTGATCAATACCTTTTGATTAATTGAACATAATTCATAATTGATCAAATATCAATGCAAGGATAAACATGAAGCATGGATAATTAAATATGACATAATTATTCCAAATAATTATTCAAACTTGAAACATATAAGCTTCCACATCCAAATGCTAAAGACAAATGTTGCACCAGCCATTCCCATGGCAATCACATAATTAATGTTTCAAAAACATCCAAATAAATTATCCAACATGTCAAGATAAATAGGAGTGTAACCATCCAATGTAGCATTTAATGCTTTAGGTAGTCCATCCATGTGGTCACCTCCTCAGCCAAGATCCTACTCATCTTTATCTTTGGTCCCTGCAATATGTCAAACATATGAGAACCAACTTTGAGGTATCATATACCTTTAATATATAAAGTAGAATTATTTAGCAAATGGTACCTGAATCAGAAACTTCAATAAGCTTCTTTTTCTTGCTCACAATAACTAGGTACTCCTTGCAGTTCCTCCTCCAATGCCCAAGTTTGCCACAATGATGGCAAATGTCCTTCTCTTTGTCCTTTTTGACACCTCACTTAGGCTTTCAAGGCCTTCTCATTTTGGGATTTTACTTTCTTCCCTTTTTGGGCTTTCTTCTTCTGTTACTTCGTATGAGCGTTGGAAAAAGAAACAAGAAGCAATGATCCCTTATCTTTCCTGATGGACCTCTTTGCTGTGTCTAGCATATTCAGAAGTTTGGGAAAAGTGGCTTCTAATCAATTCATATGGAAGTTCAACACGAACTGATTAAACCTGTCAAGAAGAGATTGTAGAACTAAGTCTATACTTAGCTCATGATCCATTGCTAATCCCAATTGTCCAAGTCTCTCGATGAGTCCAATCATCTTCAGCACATGGGGTCTAACAGAACTGCCTTCTGCCATCTTGCATCGGAATAGTTCTGTAGAGATCTCATATCTCTCAGTGCGCCCCTCCTTATCGAACAGTTCTCTAAGGTGAAGAATCATGGATTGGACATCCATATGTTCATGCTGCTTTTGGAGCTCAGGGGTCATATTGGCTAGCATCACGCATGCTGCTTGATCATTGTCATCTTATAGAATCTTTATACTAGCAATCACATAATTAATTTTTCAAAAACATCCAATTGGCTACAGGCCTCATCCTAACAAAAAATGCTTACATAAATTTTCTTATAGAATCTCCCATATTCATTGAGAAGATGAACAAGTTGTAAATTATTTGTCGAACCATGGATATTCTCATCTAAACTTACAGGTATTCGCTTAGCCTCAAGCAAAGTTGCGTGGCATCTTTAGATTAGATAAGCTTAATTTGCTTTATATTAGATTTAAATAAATGTAAAGAAGTAGTACTCCTCACTTTTACTTTTTATGAAATTATTTTAGATCTGTGTACTTAAGTAAATTACTTATCTTATGTACTTGAAATAATTGTAAAGATAGTAATTCATGTACTAAAAATTCTCTCTTTTTGCTCATATAATTTTGGAAGTACAGTTTTGGTCTCTCTCTTGTATCCTTTTATTTTTAATTATTAATAAAACTTTTATAAAGTAGTTGAGAGCCTTGCGAGAACTTCCAAAATAAAAAAAAATTAAATGTTTTTTCTTAATTAAAGTAAAATATTGATTAAATTTGTTTAAAGATCTAGATTTCATAGATGGTAAATGAGTTTGGTATATATACTTAAAACTATTTTTTTATACATGATATTTGTTCTCTCATTTATTGCAAAGGGAACAATTGATCCAAAGTAATAAAAGACAAAAGGAGAAATGTTTGTTTATATTTCCATTACAACATCACCAAGCAGTAGCAGGGGAATCAAACCCGAGTCTGTACCGTGGTAGGGTACTATTCTACCGCTGTACTACTGGTGCTCTCCAACCGTTGCTCAACTTAATCATTTTCAGACGCATTTACAAGCCCTTTTTTCCTTCCACAATGCTTGGTTGGATAAGCAAATATTAAGTGCTAGAGGTTAAGCAATTGGGTGATTTGGACCGTCACATTTAAAGATCAAATAGATTAAATATTTTTTAAAAATTGATTAAAATTGATTAAATATAAAAAAAGATTAAACTTACCAATCATCGAATTAATTCAATTGGTTTAATTTTGGACCAATGAATCAAAATTTTATCATTTTTTTATAAATTACAATATTAAAACTTAAAAACTTCATCCATAATTATAAAATATACAAATAATCTAAACATAAAAAAACAAAATATTTGTTCCTTCATTTACATAATTATATCTTTTTATATAAACCATCAAATTAACATTCAAACTTCAATATAATAAAAAGTTAAAGATAATAAAATTAACATCCACAAAACAAAACTATCTAACACAAGACCATTAACTTTTGCAAATTATCAACTTGAATCTCTTCCATGGCTTGGCTATTCACATTCACTCACATAGGCTATCCAATAATTGAAAGAAAATAAAAAATATAATTAGTATAAATTTTTTTTAATAACAAAGTAAAAGAAGATTAAAAATAAAAAATAATGTACAAAAATCATAAAATTTAACACTTACCTCAATTGAAGTGTGAAGAAAGCATTTCTAACCTCTTCACTTATTAATCGTCAACAATGGAAATGAAATCCACAATCTCAATCTTTGACATCTTTAAAATACATAAACAAAAAATAATTAAAAAAAATAAAAATTGAAAAAAATAAAAATGAAGTGAAAATGTTAAATGTATATTATATTTTATATAAATTTAAAAATAATATATATATAATTAGTTTAGTTTTTGGTTCGGTTTGGTGTAAAAATTTTAAAATTGAGAACCAACAAATAAATTAATTAGATCAAACATTTTGGACCATTTGACTTAATAAATCAATTAGATCAAATTATTTTTCTCAAATCGCATTCGATTTGGATGAATACTTAATCTGGTCTAATTTTGCTCATCTCTATTAATTAGCTGCATATCCAAACTTGTTAAGTACTATTTTATATATTCTATATATTCAACATTATACATTATGCTCTTTCCTTTTTAAGATCCCTCCGCCTATTGAGAACTAAAATTTTGGAACCAACTTACATTTCGAGAATTATTACGCGATTCGTGCATTAAATTCACTGTTGAATCAATCAGTCAGTTATATAATCGAACTTTCATTTTCCTTACTTTCCGTACGTCTTCTTTAACAATAAAATATTAAGCAATGAACAATGTAGACTCATAGTTAAAGATTTCCAATTGCGCAGGGATGATTGAAGCCATGATTCATCAACGTCTCCCCCACCTGTGTTTGTCTTGTTAATTCATATCCTCAATTCTTTTTCTTCTCTCTCCTTTTTCTCATTTTTGTATAAGAGTGTGCAAAAATTCAATTAAAGCCTAATTAATTGATAAAATTTGATTAATTGAATAGGTCGTTTAATACAGTTAAGTTGATTCAGCTCGATTCAAGTATGAAAATTTCTTTTCAATTATTCGAATTAATCGAACTTAAAATTACTGATAAAAAATGCAATCCGTGGGGAATTGAATCCACGCCACCTTGTTAATTATCAAGTACTTTATCAATTTTTTCTTTTTGGAGAGATAAGTACTTCATCAACTAAGTTAAGATAATTTGTTTTGCTTAAGATATTCTTCTTATAATTATAATTAACCCTTAGTTACATATTGAAATATTTGAATCAAACTAAGCATTATTGTTTAGTATTTGGTGGAGAAGATTTAATCGTAAGAAGCTATACGAATTCAAATTTTTAATTAAATATGGATGATAGAAAAGTAACATCTGAGTTTGTTTTCACTTTAGGTAATTAAATAAGTTAGAGACGTTGCAAATAAGATACTATTGTGGATTCCACTACTGATGCAAAGTATGTCGCTGCAAGTGAAATTATGAAAGAAGCTGTATGATTCAAAATTTTGTACTAGACTGTGGAGTTGTTCTCTTGATAAATTCTCTCATTACTCTTTATTGTAATAATAGTGAAGCAATAGCACATATTGTGAAGCCAAGAGCTCACTAGAAAACAAAGCACATAGAGCATAAAGTCCACTTGATTCATGATATTATACATGTAGTAAAGATTGCTTCAGCCGAAAATGTGACAATCTAATTTGACTAAACCTTTTGTCTTAAAAGTGTTTAAGAAGCACATGAAATATGCGTATGTTTAGTTTTAACAGCAAATAGGAGATAGTTATACATATGTCTTAAAAAACTAATTTTATTATTTATTTATTAGATAAATAAATTGTTACATTAATTATTATTTTACATATATATTATATTTTAATGGATATTTTATTCATTTATGGCATATGATATGATCATAAAATATTTGGTGATATTGTGCAAAAAACTATGCTAGTAGTTGATGAACTATTAAGCATGGCTGTAGGTTTCAGTTTGTCGTAACGTGCGGGTCCAGGAATCCGTCCGTCAGACGCGGGCGAAAATTAAATTGTTTAGGAGTCGCCACCAATCTTTTTTATCTATGTGTGATTGGTCACCTATTAACCTGATTCTAATCGACGAAGTTCTAAATTAAGTTTAGATTCGTCGATAGAACGAGAACTGATCCACATTTTTCAGAGATAGGTTCGGGAGTGCGGTTACGCACGGAAAAGGGTTAGCACCTCCGTAACGCCCGTTTCGCGAACGGTACCATTTAATCTTAAGTTATCTTATTGTAGCCTACTTTTGATTTAATCCCTGCTTATTAACTAATTTTTTATTAAATTGGCTTATTGAGTTTTTCTATTTTATTTGGTTTTACGTATGCACATGATGCAAGCGTAAAATGATGTCATGACTTGTTCATTTTAAATAATGGGGTCAGTAATCTTTTATTGAAAAATTATTCGAAGACTATCCCAACGCTTTGGTGAAGTTTCGAAATTTTTCTCACCTAGAGATATCTCCGGAAGAACTCGTCTCTACAAGCTCTTCGGGGAAATTCCATCATCGGAACTTTCACACCATTTGCAAGATAAATGTGGCATGCTATGATAGGATAAAATGATGATACCTATATGATCGCGTTTATTGATTTAGTTAGTTAAAATTCATGTGATAATGTATTTAATAGTTCAAGATGATTTATTGCCTTGTTTACATGTTTATTATTAAAATTTTTTCTTTAATGCATGTTATTTGCTATTTTATTATTTTTTATCTTTTTATTATTTATTTATTATTTTTATTTATTATTTCGTTTTATATTTTTTTAAAACAATTATTTGAATTAATGGGTATTAGAGTATAGAGTTCGGATTTATCTTGACGTTTCAGTGAAAATCCGTTTCGATCTCCAAATTTAAGTGACCTACCTAAAAGTGGCAACTCTTTACCCCTTTTAAGTGAAATTAGTCAAAAATGTATATTTTATTATTTACTTATTATTTCTATTTCTTTTTATTATTATATTTTTTTATTTCTTTATTCTTCTTCATAATTTATTTTTACTTTTTATAATTTTTATATTTGTATTATGATTTTTTAATATTATCATTTATTTATATTTTTATTATTATTATTTTTATCTTCTAATACTAAAATCAACATAAAAAAATTTTAAAATTTTTTTATAACTTTTTTTAAAATAATTAACATTAAATCAACAATACATTTTATCTACACAAAATGAACTAGATCCAAAATCAACTAAAATGGTCCACAAATAAAAGGAAAGGGTTTTACCTTACTGGGCTAGATTGGCCCAGTTTTCACAAGCCCACAGAAGACCCAAGCTTGCCACTCAAATCCTGTTTTGCAAGCCCACCGGACCTTTGACCCAAAACCTTTTCCTTCTTTTTTTTCTTTTCTTTCTTTCTTTTCCTTTTTCTTTCTTCTTCTCTCCCAGCCGCTCCTTCTTTCTTTTTCTTTTTTCTTTTTTTTCTTCTCTTTCTCTCCTTTCCTTTCTCTCTCCCCGCTAGCTTCTTCTTTCTTTCTCCTTCTCTTTCTCTCCTTTCTCCTTGCTAGCGTCGCACCCTTCTCCTCTTCTTTCGCTACCAGCACCGCTTCTCTTTTTCCTTCCTCTCTCTTCCTCCTTCCCTTTTCCTCTCTTCTTCTCCGCCGATCCTCTCTCTTTCTCCCTCACCCTTTTTGTTTCTTTTGTATTTATTTTTTTGATTTTTTTGTTGTTTGATTGTGGTTGTTTCTGGTTGGTAGACTAAGTTTTTTTTGGTTTTTTGATGTTACTAGATTTTTTTTGAGTTCCTAGGGATTCTGGTTTTTTTTTTAGACTGGCTCCCTATTTTTTTGAATCGTTTTTTTTCTTCCTTTTTGGTTTCTGGTTCTTGCTCTTTGATTTTGGCTTCCCCTTTTCGTTTTGCAGGTTCCATCTTTAAAAGCTGGGTTGTCCAAAAATTTGGACAACCCGGCAATGGGGTTTGGGCACCAAGGAGTTGGTAGCTAGAGCCCCATCATTCATGGTGGTTGGGGGAAGGAATGGCTGGGCGTACCATTCCTCTTTTTTTTTTATTATATATATTATTTTATTTTATATTTTTATTTTATTTTATTTTTTATTTTTTGAGGTGTCTACACAGTTATGTGTTTATTAAAATTGTTCTAGATTATAAATGTGATAAAATATTTAAAATCTACACTTGTTATGTCTCTATCAAAAAATATAATATTTTAACTTTACCATAGAAATAGTGACATTAAAGGAAACAAGTAACTGTTACGTATGAAATACATACATCGAATATGATTTAAGTAAAGAGCACCACATAAGCTTATCACTATCAATAATTAAAAGAGTTCTAGTACAATTTATTAATTATCATTAGACTTGATATGTCAATATATTTTATTTAGTATTTATATAACTTTGATGCTATCTAAAGGTGATATTGAATTCAAAAGCTATATCCCGGTACGTTGCATTATGTACATATTAAATTAAATTATATTCCATGCTCAATAAAAGATTCACACATTCTTTATTGAGAAAAGATATTTAAATTATTTTCATAAGATTGTTGAACTTAAAAAGTTCAATCGATGTGTTTTCTAAAATTATTTTAGAATTATATTATTTATATTAATATTACATATATTTTTGAAAAAAAAAATTTGAAGTCTAACAAGAATGAAAATCATAATTTGATACTACATGAGTTGGATGTGATAGTAGAAATTAGTTATCCATAAAATTCATGAGAGAAATGCCTATTAGTAAAAATAATAATTAAAGGGACATGATCAGTAAGTTATCACAATTAATTAGTAAATAAACTTTCTTAATTAATTTAAGAAACTAAAATATTATAAGTAAAATATTAATTATGAAATGACATGAACTTGAGCATATAACTGTAAAGAGATCCCTAAAGTTCACATTCATATTTTTCTTTTGTATATGTCCTATATAAACAAGCAAAGAGTTGCTACTTAAATGACCATCAAAATTAATTAACAATAAATTTTAAAATTCTAAAAATAAGAGCAAAATACTTGAATTGTTGTTAAGTATTTTTATGTTTTATCTTCCACCTATAATTTTTCTTATGATAAATCCTTAACGTTTATCTTAAATAAGAATTATTGTTATTGAATCAAAAATTAAACTCCGCATCATGTTAAAAGAATTACCTATGAAACCATATAAAAACTGCAAGTTTCAAAATATATATTAGAACAACCCAACATTTTTGTGCAAAAGGAGCTTTTTTATATAAAAAAAGTATATAAATATTTTAAATGAAAATTTTGAAAAAGTTAAACATTGTATAAAATTTTGAAACATAAATAAAATTACTTATCAAAAGTATCATTTTCCTTAATATGAGTGTTTGACTCTGAGTCTGTTTGGTCTAGCTTTTTGCTAACTTAAAAGTTATTATAAAGCTCTTATGAAAAATAATAGCTTTTAAAATTAAGCTAAATTTGTTTGGTAAATTTTTTTTATAAGTTATAATTTTTGTTAAAATTATCATAGAAAGTATTTCTTTTTTTTTAGAGGGTAATATTGTAATTATTTTTAACAAATGAAGATATTTTTGGAACAAAAATAAAATTTTTTTGTATTTTTAAAAGAAGAGAAAAAAAAAACTCTTCCTTAGAGCTTTTTTTTAAGCTCTTTTTTTAAAAATTTTATTCTAAAAAAAATATATTTTTTTTAAGAACTTCTCAAAATATTATGTTTGGTCTAACTTTTACTTTTAAGATGTAGATAAACTAAAAAAAAGCTAAGCCAAACATGCACTAAAAATAAGAACTTTTCTTACTTTTTCTTCTTTGCAACCATTTTACTTGTACTCTTCGGATTTTTAATTTTTCATGAAATATTTTTTTCAATAAAAGAAAAAGAATATATTCCTTACACAACTTTGAAAAGGAGAAGAGCAATTCTTCCTTATAACCTGAGGTAGGGTGCAATGGGCTTGAACTTCTAACATTATTCTAACATCATTGTTCACAAAAAATAAAATGAATTGACTATAATAATAAAGAACATGACAATAAAAACAACAAACTGATGCACTCGAACATTTGACTCATCGATTAATGTATAATCTCTTATAAAAAAAACAGAATTTGAATCGCCCTTCCCCTAAATAAAAAAAAAAAAAACCAACAAACTGATGCACATTCCACAGTTTCAAAGGTATGGGCTTCTTCAATGAAAAGGGAAGAAGGATTTTATGTAAAGGTAAATCTGTAAACTCCATGCGCCACATAAATCGGCCTTATTTTCTGTCCTGCGGAAAGAGTTTGGAGAGTCAGGGCAGAATACACTCATCTCTCCACTTGTCATTCTCCTCTATTTTCTGCTCTACCAAGCACACCAGAGTTCATTTTCATCTCTCCACTTTTGCACCCACACCTATCCACCCAAAATTCACGAGGTTAGATGCACTTTTCCCAGATTCCCAGTGTATGGCTGCATGCTTCTTTTTATCCATTTGCAAGATAAACTTAAAACTTCAATTCTGGTTGGGTTACAATTGCATGTCACCTAGGCCTGACCAAACTCCCAAGTCGAGAGCTTAAGAGTTTTAACCAAAGCCTAACTTAACAACTTATCCCTCTAACCAATCTTTGTAGTCGCTAGATACAATTAAGAAAATCATATCATTGCCATGATGTTCATAATAGATCCACCGTATTTTCAATGCATGATATGTCTAACAATTGAAGTATCCATTCAAGCCAACAGAATCTGAAAAGGAAACATTACCATGTATGAAAAAATTCAGTCAGAATTTTCATGGGATTGCTAAGCCAACCAAAACTGCCACCTTCATTCATGATTGGCTCAGCACAAACAAAATCCGGCTACTTGTTTTCATTATTCTCCTTACTTACAAGACAGTTCTCTATCACCTCATCACAAAGTTCAAGAGTGGTTTCCATGTCCCCTTCTTCGTAATTTATATCAACAAAAAAACTGTATATTTCTTCATCTGCAGGCAGCCCTTCTCTTCTCATCTCATCAAAGATTTCTCTTGCCTCAGAAAATTTTTTCCTCTTAAGAAAACCTTTAATCAGAACATTATATGAGCTAGCTGTTAGATTAAATCCCTTCCCAATCATTTCTCTGTGTAAAAACCATGCTTCTTTCATATTCCTTGCTTTACAATGCCCTTTTATCAGAATGTTATAGGTGTTGCCATCAGGCATCACTCCTTGAGCACACATACCTTTGTACATTGCAGTTGTGGCACGCATGTTGTTTCTGATGCAGTATTGCTTCATAAGAGTATTATAAGTGGTAGCATTAGGCATTATACCCTTTTCCAACATCCATTTTAGTAACCTCTCACCATCTTCCAGCATTCCAGACATACAAAAACCATTCATCAGCACATTAAACGTAACAAGTGTAGGTTGAAGTCCTCTATCCAACATCTTCTTCAGAAGGTCATAAGCCTTATCCATCTCCCCTGTCTTACAGTAAGCATCCATTAAAGTGGTATAAGTAAAGGCATCAGGATGGAGCCCTGCAATCTCCATATCTTCCATCAGTTTAATAGCATGTGCAATATTTCCTGCTTTACAGAGCCCATTAACAAGAGAGTTATAAGTAAATATATTTGGTTGAAGGCCCCTTCCACACATTTCATGAAGAAGCTCATTCGCCGTATCCACCTCCCCACGTTTACAAAGGCCATCAGCTAGTGCAGTGTAAGTGACAACATTTGGTATAAGCCCCATGTGTACCATCTCATTATGGAGAGAGAAGGCCTCTTTCATTGCTCCTGCCTTGCAATAACCATCAATAAGTGCTGTATATGTAACTTCATCTGGTTCCAACCCTATGCCAAGCATTTCTTGAAAGACATTACTGGCTTCTGTCATCTTTCCAGTTTGACAGAACCCACAGATAATAGATGTATAAGTTAATACATCAGGGAAAATTTTTTGACCCTGCATCTCATTTAACAACCTATAGGCAGAAGGAATATTCCCTAGCTTACAAAAACCACCTATGAGAGTTGTGTATACCACCCTATCAGGTTCCATTCCTTGGTTCATCATCTCCCTCAAAACCTTCTCTGCTTCAGCTACGTTACCAGCCTTGCACAGGAGATAAATTATACTGTTATAGGTATATGGGTTAGGCTTTAAGCCTTTTGCTTGCATTTCCTCAATGAGCCTTAACACCTTTGGCAGTTTCCCTGCTTGACAATATCCATTGATTATGGTACTATAGCTTACAACATCAGGGATACAGCCCCTCAACTCCATTTGCAGGAGTAAGCGGTGTGCTTCTTTTATTTTCCCTAACGTACAAAGAGAATGAATGACAATGTTGTATGATGCAGTGTTCCAACAAACACCAACTTCAGGAAATTCAATGAAAACCTTTATTGCCTTCCAAGGCCCATTAAAATGGTCTTTTAATTGATTAAGATATGCATTACAAGAATCAACAGAGATAATCACCCTGTAATTCAACATCTTGTCGAAGAGCTTCCTTGCTTCATCAAGCATCCCAGCTTCAACAAGGACTTGAAAGAAAACATTAAACACATTGGGATCTGAACCCCAGTCCTTGTATGTGTAAATTAAGCGCTCGGAAAAATGATAGAAGGATAGACCAACATCCAAATTAGGTTTTGACCAAAAGTCACAGATAAGCTGATGAGCCATTTTTAAATCTTTAGAAGCCACAGCAATTTGGACAATAATGCAACGGGCTTCAAGTGTTGGGTCTCTACGAGAGCATGTCCATTCAAAGAAATCCAAAACAAGTCCATAATCACCCTTAATGTTCATCAGAACCCAAATTAAATGATCAGATCTAAACTTGGACTCATAAGGCCTTAGAACACGATAGAGTGGCTCAGAACGACATAATTTTATTGCAGTTGAGATTTGATGCACAAGTTCTGAGTCCTTGATGGTAGGTTTCTTTGGGCAATAATTGGGAAAAGGCCTGGTGGTGCCAGAGTCTGAGAGGTAGAGTATCTGGCCCAAATACCTTTTGAAGAAAAATGGCCAAGAATATGGGGCAAAGGTTCGGCGGTAACGATGGGAGAAGAGATGGAAATAATGGCTCAAGGAAGAGACAGCACACCTGTTCATCTTTGCAGGTGAAACCCATCATGAGAGCTTTTAAGAATCCTTGATCAACAAGACAAAAGCTCCTCTCCATGCAGAAGAAACAAAGTGAAGGAACTTTCTCATCACGCCATCATATGTAAAATACAAATTATCATGACAAAATCTGCAGATGTTAGAATAAAAATAAATGTATGTCAGCATAGCAGCCATATCAAATCAGTCAAACCACATTTTGAGCTATAGTTTGTTATCACTAAGTGAGTTCAAATGCCCATTAATATGATCAACAGGCAATACAATATGTTAACTAGTTCACCATTCTCTTCTTGTTGAAACTAAACTTTGTACATGGAACCTCGCACATCAATTTAGAGTTAAACTCGATAGTGACACAATGATCCAAGTCAGTTCTTAGAGAGTGGAGCTTCAAGGCAATCATTATATTGGCTAATTGTTCAGCAAATAACTGTAAAAATTTCAGTCCAACTGTATGAATTGCTTAATCAATAATCTTTATCTAATGCTTTTGAAGGTAATGAAACAAAGAATATATAAATTAAAGCTATTCAGACAGTGAAATACGAAGTACCCCTATATTTTGTTTTTAGCAAGCTTACTTCTCCCAGTGAAGACTGCTACTCCACTGGGGTTCCTAATAAAATGGGGGACAAGAAGAAACCCTGACAAACAAATACGAAACAAATGTACCCTTTTTTTCTTATACCTATATAAATTACTTTCCATAAGCTACTCATCGAGCACCAACTAAGTGAACTTTAGATTCTTTACTCTAAGCATTTGCATACAAAATATATATATTTCCAGCGCAAAACAATAATTTTAATAACTATATCACTCATTTGCCCCATCGAGAGAAACCCAAAAACGGGGGGAACCACACTTCGCTGCAGCTTTTAAAGAGGACTTCAAAAGAAAAACAAAAAAAAAAAAAAAAGGCCATGCCAGAGCGAAGAAAATAAAGAAAACCCATTAACAGGAAAATGTAAGAAGGTGATACCTTGAAGCCGATCAAAATCAGCAGCAACCTGCTTTATTTGGTTTTCTAATTTCAAACAGGTAAAACGATTATGCCTTCTGCTGTTAAGCTAAACAAGAGACCACTATTCAGTAGGTAACAAAACAAAGCCTTTTCGTCGGAGAGTATGTACCGCGGGCTGGCGCTGGGGCTTCACCAGTAATACCCTTTGGTAACTTAGCCTTATCATGAAGCCCGTCTTGGCCCAAAAATATAGAAGCCAAGCCTCGCTTTCGGTTTGAAATCGAATTATCGTAAGCAAATAATCAAATCGAACGGGTTGGATCAGTTATTTCGATTATGACTAATTTTAATCTCTTTTTTTCAACAATTTAGAACATTTCAAATTAGGACATATTCCACCACGAATACGTCAGTTTTGAATGAAGAAATTAGAGCAAACCGTTCTACTTCAGTCACAAATGAGGCACAATATTTCAAAATCCCAACTAACAACGCCTCCCTTTTATTTTCTATTCATTCTTTATTTTTTTTTCTTTATTTTTTAATTTTTTACAAAGACAATAAATGACAAAAGTATCAATCAAAAGAGTCTTAATTCATTCTTCCATCTTACTACAAATCAAAATAATGCCACAATCAGGAAAAAGGTAAATCAAAAATCAAAATGGGTTTAGAGAGATCAAGTTTAAACTCTCTAAAAGATAAGGAACAGAAAGCAAAAAGGAAAAAAAAACATATTCACGTGGTGTTTTCTTATATTTTATCTCAAAAACTTGCATATGGTCCTAAAATTTACATGTTAGTAGTGTAAAAAATATTAGAGTACTTTTATTAAATGGGCCTCATGCATAAGGCGTTTTTGAGAATGGTTCTCGTTATAATTTTAACTATTTTTAATCAAGAAAAAAATAATTGGATCAAATTGTCCTTAATGAAATCGACTCATTCGCTAGGATCCGCGCCTCAACCCGAAACCTATTAACGGGTCAAGTATATCCTTTACATGGATCATAACTTTTCGGTTTTCATCAAGAGACTGTACATATCCTCAGAAGCAATTCTGTCAAAAGCATTCCTCGATAGTTCAACTTTTGAGTATTTTCGCAATGGTAAGAGCCTTTTAGAGTGGTTATTATTCGCATAAAGGTAGCTCACATATTGAGCAGTGTGAGGAAGTTGACATTACGCTGAGAAAGGTATAATATTTTTTTATGAATTTTTTATTTTATTTTGAACCATGTGGAGAAATGGTTATTGTTCATGTTTAGGGTTAAGGTTTTTGAGCATAAACCTATACATATTGCTTGTTCATATTGATATCTTGTTGTTAGAAATTTTTAAATATAAACATGAAGGTGGTATTATTGGTGTTGTTGGGGTGGAAAAGTGACTGGCCATGCATGACTGGTTGATATGTATGTGTTATGATTCTTTGTTAGGAATTTGGTTGAGGGTTTAGATATTGTGTGAGTGAGGGCTTGCTTAGGTGGTTGGTACCTTTTGCGTTAGTGGATTTTGGCATGGGGTCACGTAGGGTTTGCGTGATTACAAAAGGGTTTAACTTTGCGTCACTGATTGATAAGTATTTGCGTGACTAGTTTCTAGGTTATTGCGTGAATATTGTTCAGGCATGGTGTCAATTAGTTTGTGCGTGATTCGATTTGTTATTCTTAGAATTGCATGACTTGTTTATAAATCATTGCATGATTTAATGTTAGTAATTGTGTGACTAATTGATTAGGCATTGCATGACTCTTGTTGTAGAAAATTGCACGAGTGTCATAACTGCATGAAATTTATCTGCATGGCATTGCATGATCGACATTAGGTTCATTTTGTATTATTTTGGGTCAACTGTAACGCTTTAATGTGTATATATTGATTTACTTAATAATCCATGCTCCACACATGGATTAATTATTCTGTTTAAGGGTTGTTTAAAAATAATTAAAAATATTATTAGGGTTATTTTTTGAGTGAACTTCTGAGGAGAGTTATTTCTAAGAAATTCCTCTAGTTTTTTTGTTAATCTACAATGATGGTATTGATATGACTAAAATGGGAATATTATCTGTTTTATGTTACAGATGGCCAGCACAGGAACAGAGCAGGATAACGTGGAGTCCTTGCTTTGTGTGCCGAGGCACCGGTGGGGGTTCAATGCGGGTATTAACATCCACTGTAAGTGGTCGCATCTGCACGTGATATGTGAGATGCTGTGTCAGGTAAACGAGTTGGAAAACTTTAAGAGAACATGCTTTGGGCACATGATGGATGTCGAATCAGAGAATAGTTTATTCCACACTAATCTCGTGCACAACCTAATGCTGCGCAGAATCAACGAACCTAACACCATCGAGCCAGAGTTATGGTTTGCAATAGGAAAAACGAAGGACCGTTTTTCTAAGAGGGAGTTCTGTCTGGTGATAAGACTGAAGTTTGGTCCACTATTGGCCCTCATTGTCAATCCCTACGAGGCCCTTCTAGAGGAATTCACCTACAATATTGGGGACCGGAGAAGGAGTGTTGGTCCCTATAATATGTGCTAGAGGGGAGTGAATAACACAATTTAGCTCTTGACAAGGTTGGAAACTAATTTTCAGAACTTAAGAAAACAAAGAAAATATAAAATGCACAGCAATTTAGAGTAGTTCGGTCCAAGACCTACATCCACTACCTTGATTATCCAACCAAGGATTTTCCCACAAATCTACTATGGATCAGTGAAATTCACAAGCTTTCACCAAGCTTTACAATGGCTTTTACCAAGCTTAGCCAAAAACCTTTTACACTAGTTTTTCACGGGCTCAACTAAAACCCAATGTGGTTTTCCAAGGCTCAACCACAACCTACAAAAATCAAGCTATCCCAAGCTTGAACAATCCCTTAGAGTGACTCCATCACTCTAAGAATACAAGAGAAGTAATAAAGAAGTACCTATGATCACTTTCTTTGATCTAGATGGTACAAGATGAAGTGCTGAACTTTATTACAAAGATTGGCGTTTAAGTGCAGTGAAGCTTTTCTGGTTTTTTCTACTTTCTATAGCTCATATTTCATTCAAGGCTTCAAAAAACTTGTTTTTTATTGTTAGAAAACCCTTTTATACTTGAAGATGCAACTCTGATGGCAGTTTGGCAGTTTATATCCGTTGGAAACAATTGAGGATGAGTTCTAGCCATTAATCTATCTTGTAGTGCTCTGGTTCAATTTGTAAACAGAGAGCTCTTAGTTAACTGATTTGATTAACTAAGTTGGTTTTGTTTCTGGTTGGCAGATTCTGGCAGAGAGTACTTAGTCGACTGACTCGGTTGACTAACTTGATTCTGTTTCTTAAACTCTTCAGCCCGTCATTTCTCCAATTTGAAATTTGGTCAACCAATTTGAAATTTGGTCAACCAATATTCTTCCTTGTTTCACCAATAAGCTTCCTCTTTGTTATTTATTTATATCTTGATGATTTTATCCCTCTTTTTCTTTCAAAAATACTCTTTGAAGTGTCAATAAATTAATTTCATATATTAATTTCTTACACACTCAAGTAAAGGTATTAGACACAAATAAATGGAAATGTTTTATTATCATAAAAAACTAATGGAGCAAACAATCTCCCCCTTTTTGATGATGACAAAACACTCCTTGATTAATAGCATAGTGTCATTTTAAATTCTATTTAGTTTTCTGCAAGAATTGAGGATTGCTCCCCCTAAGTATAAGTTCCCCTTTAGTGTGTGCATATTTTGCTTATTTTATTTCAGCCAGTTTTATTCTCATCATATAGAAAATGATGTTGTATATTTAGAGTATACATATGTTCAGCAACATGGAGTGATTTGCAGCATGTAAGTATTAGCAGATCATCATTAAACTTTCAGCTTTAAGTGTTGACAGATTTTAATCACTATTCCAGTAGCTATCAATTAGTTTATTGATTTCAGATTTTGTATACATTATTCATGTTTCAATTGATATGTTATATACACCATCTATATCTATTTTCAAACAGAAATTATTCACAATACCACAACAAAAATCAATTATCAGCATATAATTCAATATCAATGCAGTAGCAAATTTTGTCAACAGCAGTAAAAATACCAAAGATAGCAAAATATCAGCAGATTTCAATTTCCAGCAGTCAAACATCATAATCATATCAGCATCCATTTGTTAAACAACCATATAGATAAAAAGATTAAAACCAAGTGTTCAAGTGCCACCATGGCACAAATAACAGTTAAACAACAAGTATTTCGAAACTGCCCTTGGACTATTTTTGCTTCCTATCTCTTATTTTTCTAAGTTCATTCATCTTTGATTCTGTCTTCTTTCCTTTCCTATATTCCTTCATGGTTTCTCTACCCTAACATTTTTTAAAAAAAAAATTCTATTTTTCTGGTTTCTAGTTCTTGCACTCATTGTATTCACCCATTCTATTCTACTCCCCTTTTTTGTCTGCATTAAAGGGAGGGGCTTCTATTCATCTGATGTGTCAGAGGGTGAGGATTCAGTGCTGCATAAAGGGTTGAGAGGAAATAGAGAGGGCTCTCGGAAAGGTGATGTCTGTCTTGGGGAAGGTTCTGGGGATGACTTGTTTGAGACAGGGATTGGAAAGGAAGCTGAAACTGGTCTGAAGTTCTCTGTCAACTTGGAAGACTTTCTTCTTTTGAGAAAAGCTGTCTTGGTGGTCATAGTCTTCCTGCCTTTGGTTGGTAGTTTTATCTCAGTTGGTGGTGCTGCAGTGGCTTTGGCTTTCCCTACTTTTGTCTTTACTTGGCAGTTGATGCAAATTTCTTCCCTTTTCCTACACCTTCACTAGCCTTTTGAGTTTCTGTCCTGGTAGTGTCCTTTCCAGCTTCTCCCTCCTTAACCATTTGGTGGAAGATATCCATGATGAAGACTTCCTCTGAGTTTGGATGAGAGGCCTGGTGTTTCTCTGTTTCTTAATCATTTTTGCTTTGAGGTTCAAGGGAGGTTGTCTTGGTTGGATGATCAACCCCTTGGTGTGAGTCTTTAGTCTGCAGAGCAGGACTGGCAAATTTGTAGGTGGAACTTTCAGCCTGAATGCCAGAACTTCCAACATGAGGAGTTGATTTTTTTGCTAGCTTAGCTGAACTTTCAGCACCTTGTTGTATAGGTGTAGTGCTGGATGTGGTAGAACTGTCTACAGCCACAGGTTCAGATGGCATGTTTTCCTTTTCCTTCAGCTTGTTTTCCAACTCAGTGATTTTATCTTCCATTTTCTATAGCTTCACTCCTTGGTTAGTCAGCTTACCATCAATCCTCATAAGCAAATTAAAAATCATCTCATTTAAAAATCTAAAGGGCGCTTCTTCAAGTTGAGCAGGTAGGCTGTGTTCTTTTGTTGGACCAGTTTTAGAGGTTTTAATGAACCTTTCTCCATCAAGTACATACCCCATTTTAACCAAGCTGCCATACTGAATAGCTTGATCTATGGTTTTTACTAGGTTCATATCATACCTCTTTACCCATATTCCCTTCCTCTGCACAAGGGATGTAATCACATTCCCATACGATAGATTTACCTTATCAAGTTTGTAGGCACTTCTCATATTCTCAATCATAAATCTTTCTAAATTCAGAGACACTCCATTGAAAGCATGCTCCATCAGCCAAAGGTCCTGGAGGCTGATTTAGATAAGGCTTCCACTTCTGCCTTGTATAATTGCTGCTATGAAATAGTGTAAAATTCTGATCTAAGGGCTAGTTATCAAACCAGAATTACTTTTCGAAGAGTATTTTTCTTTCTTTCTAGTGATGATCTCCCATAATGAGAACGGATCATATTTTTCAGGCAATTCAAATTCACCTTCTTCATACTCTATTTTCAGCAAGTTCTCTAAATCCTCAGCAGTCATAACAAACTATTTTCCATTTAGATAAACATTCAAACCATCTTCTACATAGTCATCAGAATCTATTAATTCCTTTCCTTTCAAAGCAATTCCAAAATAAAACTCTTTGACCAGACTTGGACTGTAAGATCTATTCTTAGAAGTGTTGTAGCCTTTTAGTTTTAGTTCATCAAAGTACTCAAATAGACTAGTCTGAATTTCTACATTTTCCTTAAAACTCTTCCAGTCAATGAATTTTTTACAAGAGATTGGTGCATTCTCGATATTTTTGAATCTATACTCATGCAACTTATTCCTAAATTTTGAAGAAGAATAACTGGTACCTTTGTGGAGTGAGAGCTCTATTTTTTTTCTTCTTGCCAGTTTTCTACTTCTTTTCTCTAAGTTTCTCGGATATATCTTTCACTGAACCAGGCATGATTTTCAATTTCTTCTTTACACTTTCAGTTTCTGTTTCTTCCTCCATTGGCCTTTTCCTTTTCTTCTTTTTTGATATCTCTTTGCTCTAAGATGTTCTGGCCATGTTGGTTGCAGAAATTTTTGAGGGTTTAAGTCAGTTTCAGAGGTAAACAGGGAGATTTAGGTTTTTGTTTCTAGAGCAGCGGGTTTTAGGGGAGAGAGGATGAGAGGTAGTTTGCAGTTGTTGCAAAGAAAAACTGCTCACCTTCCTTTAAGTACTACCCTATTTTATTTCTTAATAATTTCAAACTTCCCTCTAAAATTTGGTTATTTACCCTTGACAATTTTTCTTCATTCTTTTTGCACTCTGTAAACACATATTTTTACCACATTTCACTCTTCTTTCTCTATACTCACTGAGTTTTATTATTTAAGGCTGTCAGACCACTCTTAGTTGACTGAGAAATCGTTAGTCAATTGAAAGCATTCTGTTTCTTATGAGAAAGCCAAAGGTTTTCTTATAATTCCTTCACACTAATCATCCCTAAATTTCTTCTAATCTCACAAAATTTATCTTCACTCAGGAGGTTTGGTAAAAATGTCTGTTAATTGATGTAAGGTATTCACAAATTCTATCTTAATATCATTTTTCATCACATGGTCTTTAATAAAATGGTGTCTAATTTCAATGTGCTTTGTCCTAGAATGCTGCACATGATTTTTTGATATATTGATTGCACTTGTGTTATCACAGTATATAGGTACATTATGCATAGTTAGTCCATAGTCTTTTAATTGTTGCTTGATCCAAAGAATTTGTGCACAGTAGCTACCTAATGATACATATTCAGCCTCTGCTGTAGACAGTGTCACTGAGTTCTGCTTTTTACTAGACCAAGACACAAGCATCCTTCCTAAACATTAGCATGTTCCACTAGTGCTTTTCCTATTAGTTCTGCTGCCAACAAAGTCAGCATCTGAATATCCAATTAAGCTAAGAGTTGAGTTTCTAGAATACCATATTCCTAGTTCTTGAATGTCTATGAGGTATCTAAAAATTCTTTTAATAGCTGTTAGCTGTGATTCTTTAGGCTGTGACTGAAATCTAGCACACAAGCACACACTAAACAGAATATCTGGTCTACTTGCTATTAAATAGAGAAAAGAGCCGATCATACCTCTATAGAGCTTTTGATCTACATCTTTACCTTTTTCATCTAAGTCGAGTATGGTGGATAGACTCATTGGTGTGGAAATTGGTTTCAACTTTAGCATATCAAACTTCTTGAGCATATCATAAGTATATCTTTCTTGGTTGATGAAGATTCCTTCCTTACTTTGCTTGATTTGAAGACCAATGAAGTACTTCAACTCTCCCATCATGCTCATCTCAAATTCACCCTGCATTTCCTTTGCAAAGTTATTGCATAAAGCTTCATTAGTTGCACCAAATACAATATCATCCACATATATTTGCACAACAATTAAATCATTTAGATATCTCTTAATGAACAATGTAGTATCGATCCTGCCTCTATCATACCCTTTCTCAACTAGAAATTTTGAAAGCCTTTCATACCAAGCTCTAGGAGCTTGTTTCAATCCATACAAGGCTTTATGAAGTTTGAAAACATGATCAGATTTTCAAAGTCTTCAAAACCAGGTGGTTGTTCTACATATACTTCCTCTTGAATTAATCTATTTAAGAATGCATTTTTGACATCCATTTGGAACAATTTAAAATTCATGAAATATGCAAAAGCTAGCAACAACCTTATAGCTTCAATCCTAGCAACCGAAGCAAAAGTTTTATCATAATTTATTCCTTCTTCTTGCTTGTATCCTTTTACTACAAACCTAGCTTTATTTCTAACTACATTTCCTTACTCATCTACCTTCTTTCTAAATACCCATTTTGTACCAACAATAGGGTGATTTGAAGGTCTAGGTACCAATGACCATACATGACTCCTTGTGAATTGATCAAGTTCTTCTTACATGATCATTATCCAACTTTCCTCTTTTTCAGCTTCTTCAAAGTTTTTAGGTTCAATTTGAGATATAAAAGCTGAAAACTCACATGTTTCTCTAGTTGCTTTCCTAGTTTTAACTCCTTGTGAAATCTCACCAATTATTTGGTCTTGCGGGTGATCTCTCACAAATCTCCAACTCCTTGGTAGATCATCATGCTAATTTTTTGCTCTTTGCAGATTTTCTAGAGGTGGAGTTTCATTTGCTCTTCTAGGTGAGCTTTCTTCATTACTTTTGTTGTTTTCTAAGATCATTTCCTCCATTTGTTTTTCTAGGACTTTTACATCATCATCATCATCATGAACTTCTTTTTGCAATGCATTTGACTCATCAAAAACTACATGAATTGATTCTTCAACGATCAAGGTCCTTTTGTTAAAAACTCTATAGGCCTTTGAGTTTAAAGCATATCCTAAAAATATTGCTTCATCACTCTTTGCATCAAACTTCCCTAAGGGTTGTTTTCTATTGTTCAATACAAAGCATTTACAACCAAAACTCCTAAGGTGAGAAATATTTGGTTTCCTACCTTTATAAAATTCATAGGGAGTCTTTGAAATGAAGGGCCTTATTGAGACTCTATTAAGAATATAAGTTACTGTATTTACTGCCTCAGCCCAAAGATATTTAGGTAGGTTGTTCTCACATAGCATGGTCCTAGCCATTTCTTTCAAGGTTCGGTTTTTCTTCTCTACAAATCCATTTTGTTGGGGTGTTCTAAGTGCAAAAAAATTGTGATCCAACCCATTTTCATTGTAAAACTTTTCAAACTCATCATTTTCAAATTCTCCTCCATGATCACTCCTTATGCTAACTATGGCTAGTCCTTTTTCATTTTCTACTTTCTTACAATGACTTAAGAATGCATGTAGAGCATCATTCTTATGAGCAAGAAAATACACCCAACTATATCTAGAATAGTCATCAACTATAACAAAGCCATAAGATTTTCCTCCTAAGCTAGTTGTGCTTATTGGACCAAATAAATCAACATGAAGCAATTCAAGAGGTCTAGATGTTGACACAATTTTCTTAGACTTGAAAGATGTCCTAACTTGTTTTCCTAGTTGGCAAGCATCACATATCCTATCATTTTCAAATTTTAACTTAGGCAGTCCAACAATAAGATTTTTCTTAATTAATTTTGACATAGTATTCATGCTCACATGTCCTAATCTCCTATGCCATAGCCAACTATCATTTTCAGCATTTGCAATAAGACATACTTCACTATTTACTTCAAGATCTTCAAGAAAAATTACATACATATTCTTCAATCTATTTCCTATAAATGAGATTTTATTTGTACTCATATCTATCACTTCTATCACGACCCGGAACCTCCCTCGGGCCCATGACAACCGTCGCGACGTCCCGATTAACACTCATTACCCGGAATGCCAATCGGAACCCTGTAAGGCTTACATATCAGTTTCTTGCCTTTTCTGTGAGCAATCGTTTTTAAATATTCCGTTTTAAATAATTACCAGTCGTTTCCGGCTCAAGTAAATCAAAAGACAAAAATATAGCATTTTTATATAAAACAATATTTATAGAAACACATGTAAGTAAAATAAATTCATACATACAATAATTTACAAAGTTATAATGTACAATAATAATTACAATGACAAGTGGCCCCTAAATACACCAAGTGTTGGTGATAGTAATCTATTGTCTGTGAGATAGAGGGGTCAACTAGAATCCTCGATAAAATTGGGTATCTACAAGTTACCACAGGCCTGAAATATTTGGAAAGGAGGTGGGTGAGATTTCGCAATCCCAATGAGTAAACATACATTATCATAAATATCTAAAGGCAAGTAATATGGAGGCAAGTTTGAACAACAAATTACAAACCATTTCATAAGGTTTTCAATTTATTTCTTAAACCATAAACTATTTGTAATTTACTAAAACAGTTGTTAAGGCTTTTGACTTTTATTAAAAATAAGGCTCAAGCCAAAACTAATCCTCAGGGATACCTTGGTCGAGGCATCTAACCGAGTCCGCCAAGGTTGTTAAGATATTTACATGTGAAACATATTTTTATTTTTTAAAACAAGTCCTTCCTTGGCGTTGGCCGAGTTACACATTCACGTGGGGGTTCGACGTGAAGTGAGCTCTAATACTACCCCGGGAGTTACCTTCCTCGCCTCTACAATCGAAGTAATTATATAACCGGGTTTACCATGCCCCTCTAATAGGCAATCCATGGAAACCCGTCACTGTAGTGACTAAACCCACCAATTTTAATAAAATTTCGACAGTATAATGTGGCTTGTATTTATTTACCCAGCCTGCATAGTAAAAACAGTTTACATTTATTCCCAATGCAATTATAAAATATAGCCACATATACTAATATATCATAAGCCATTCATAGTAAAATATATATTTCAAAATAATTGACAGCCTTCAATTACTCAATTTCATAATCAACATAATATATTTTTATTAGTCACATTTATTTCTAAAACATCAAAAATCCCGTTTTAATCTCATTTTCGTTTCATAAAATACATAAAGAGTATTTAAAAATAAACTCTAGATAATTTACAATAATAATAGGTTTACTCACCGTTTGTACAAACTAAATGCTTCCTAGGTGCCCCGATCACTGTTCGTTGGGTACGACTTCCTTACTTTTATCGGAAGGCTCTCCTCCTACACACATTGCAAAAATTACACAATTCACCACATTGATGCTAAATCACTATATAATTGACTTAAATCCTATACTAATGCATGGTAGAAAATGCAATAGCCTAAAACGGCTTAAACGCGGTATTAACTTATTTTTGGCACTTTACCCATTAAATTGCTAGCGCGCTCCATTTTAACTCTAAATTGTCCCATTTTCTCTCTAACATTTCTAACCATTAAATATCAGCCAATAACCCTCTAAAATCACCAAAATCAGCTCACTTTCCTCCTTGGAAAATTCGACCAAAAATGGGACATTAACTAGGTAAATTTTTCACTTTGTTTTTCTATCACATTTAACCATTTTTCATCATTTTCTCTTCATTTCTCTTAGAATAAAAATCAATTCATCATCATTGTACATCATTGAAGATTCAGCCAATGGTGGGTATTGTAAAAATTTCATGCTTTCTTGTCCAATTTGATTTCTATACACATTTAACTAACTAAAACTATCAATTTAACTAAAAATCAAAACCTAAAAAATTCAAATTCCTCCCCCTTGAATTTCTTTCAGCCCTTGATATCACTTTTTGATCTCTCTCCTCAAGCATGCTAAATGGAAACAAAGGCATAAGAAAGGTAGAAATCAAGCTAAAGTCGAAAAATCTTACCGTTAGACGCGTAAACGGTCGAAAAACGCGATTTCCTCTTTGAATTTTCTAGTTTTCCTTTGATTTTTTCTCTTTTATTCCTTTCCTCTTTATTTTGTCTCTTGTTCTCTCCTTATGGCCGGCCATCACTTAATATGAGGTTGAAATGGGCTGACTTTTCATTAAAATAATATTAAATCATTTTTAAAATGCCATGTGTCACTTTCCCGTTGGCCCGTTTTTAAAATTTCGTCTTTTAAACTTCAATTGTTCACCACTTACAATACCATAGTTATTCATACCAAAAATAAATAAATCCTATGATTTTGACAAGTTTTGGGTGGTGAAAATTACGGTTTTTACCCTGAAACGATAAAATTATCGTTTTGCCCCTATGTTTCGAAAATTGCCGAAATTGAAATTTTTCACTTCCTATCATTAAATTATACTCCAAATAGTTAATCTTGGTCAAAACTTTCACTCCATGATCAAATTATTATATTAGGTGATAAAATAACGATTTTGCCCCTAAACATCAAAATTTTCAATTTTATCCCAAATGAACCCTCAAACTCCGAACAATCATTTTTAGTCATTCTTCGACTGTAAAATATTAAATTTCATCCTACGATTCCTATTTAAACTAGTTCGAGGTTAAATCCATTCAAGTGTACCGTTAGGTACAATACCAGGTTTCGTCTATTCTTAGAGACTTTTCTAGCATAATAACGTGCTATTCAGTGCATGTATGTCATGACATGCGTTTATAAGGTTGAGTTTTACAACTTCACACTTAGTTGAATCAAAGAACACTCTAAATCCTTTATCACATAACTGACTAATACTTAGTAAATTATGCTTTAAGCCTTTAACCAACAACACATGACTAATTTGAGTTTGAAAATTCTTACCAACCGTACCTATACCATGAATTCTTCCTTTTGAATCATTTCCAAAAGATACGGTTCCGTCCTTTCTCTTATCCAGTTGAACAAACAGCATTTCATGTCCTGTTATGTGTTGTGAATAGCCACTATCCAAGTACCAAGGCTATTTCTTCTTGAGTTGAGCTTTTGAACATGTCTCCTTTAAGTCCAGCTCAACCTACAAAATAGAATTTCAGTTTTTCTTTATAGGTACCCATACTTTGATGGGTCCTTGAGTGTTAGTTGCAACAAAGGATCCTTTAGGAACCCAGATTTTCTTAACTTTCTGCACTGTTCTTTTCTTAAAACACTCATATGATAAATGACCATGTTTACCACAATTATAACATCTAGGTAATGCTTTAGTTGAATTTTTATTGTGGTATACATCTCTTTTTGAGGATTCATTTTTCAAACATTTAAGAGCTGTATTTTCATCAAGAGTTATTTCCAAAGCTTCAAACTTGTTTTCCAGCTCTTGTTTTAAAACCTCAAAGTCTGTTTTTGAATGTTCTAACTCAATTTACAAAATATTTCTTTGCTAAAAAACAGAAGTAAACTCTTGTTTGATTTGTTCCAAATCATTTTCAAGAAATGCAGCCTTTTTCTTTAATGATTTGTATTTTGAAAAAAGATTTTCAAATTCATCATAAAGGCACTCATACTCATCTTGTAAATCATCATAAGAATTAATGCAGGGGGATGAGGGTACCTCTGTTTCATTCTCTTGTGACATTAAACAGATGTTTGCTCTTTCCTCAGATTTTTCATCAACAGTTTCAGAGCTTGATGTGTCACTGTCCGACCATGCAGCAGCCATCATTGCTTTCTTGGATTTCTTATTTTTCTTAGGGGTTTCATCTTTCAGCAATGGACATTCGGACTTGAAGTGACCAGGTTTCTTGTATTCGTAACAGATCATCTCTTCCTTTTTGTTGGAGTCATTTTTGTTTTTTATTTTTCATGAAGCACCTTGGTCTTTCCTGAAACCTCTTCTAGTTAGCTTTCGATTTCTTTTGTTCATTAGCTTTCTGAATTTTCTTGCAACTAAAGCTAATTCTTCATCATCATCACAAGAAAGCTCTTCCAGCTCTTCTTCAAGGATGCTGGCTTTAAGTGCAATACTCTTTTTCTTTTCCTTTGCTTCCCTTTAGTCTTTTTCTTCTTCTTCCTTAAGCTCTAACTCATGAGTAAGAAGAGAACCATAGATCTCATCGAGTGTGATGATGTTCAGATCTTTAACCTCTCTAATGGCAGTCACTTTTGGTTTCCAAGATTTTGGTAGGCTTCTAAGCAGTCTCTTAACTAATTCATGTTCAGGGATAGGCTTGCCTAGCTGACTTAATTTATTTGTGATGTTTGTAAACCGATCAAACATGCTGGTGATGTCTTCACCAGGCTCCATTTTGAACATTTCATAACTATGTGTTAAGAGAACCATTTTAGACTCCTTTACTTGAGAAGTCCTTTCATGGATTATTCTAAGTTTTTCCCACACTTGTTTAGTTGTTGTACAGCTTGAGACTTTGTTAAATTCAGTGGGGGTTAATGCACAATGCAATGTGTTGATAGCCTTAAAGTTTATTTGAACTTTCTTAGTTTCAGCTTCAGTCAATTCAGACTTTGGCTTGGGCATCAACTCATTTGTCACTACATTCATGGTTGAGGGCATAAAGGGTCCATCAATTATGACGTACCACATTTCATAATCTATAGTCCTAATATAAATTAACATTCTAGTGCTCCAATAGGGTAATTAAAGCCATCAAACAGAGGTGGCCTGTTTGTTGATTATCCCTCAACAACTATGATTTTTTGTTGAGCCATTTGGATCTTCCCAAAGGATGTTAAGCCTTAAAAACAAGGAACTAGCTCTGATACCAATTGTTGGTCCCTATAATATGTGCTAAATGAGGGGTGAATAGCACAATTTGACTCTTGACAAGATTGAAAACTAATTTTCAAAACTTAAGAAAACAAAAACAGAGTATAAAATGCACAGCAATTTAGAGTGGTTCAATCCAAGACCTATATCCACCACCTTAATTATCCAACCAAGGATTTTCCCACAAATCCACTATGGATCAGTGAAATTCACAAGCTTTCACCAAGCTTTACAATGGCTTTTACCAAGCTCAGCCAAAAACCTTTTACACTAGTTTTTCACGGGCTCAACTAAAACCCAATATGATTTTTCAAGGCTTAACCACAACCTACAACAATCAAGTTATCCCAAGCTTGAACAACCCCTTAGAGTGACTCCCTCACTCTAAGAATACAAGAGAAGTAATAAAGAAGTACCTATGATCACTTACTTTGATCTAGATGGTACAAGATGAAGTGCTGAACTCTATTACAAAGATTGGTGTTTAAGTGTAGTAAGGTGCAGTGAAGTTTTTATAGTTTTTTCTACTTTCTATAGCTCAAATCTCATTCAAGGCTTCAAAAAACTTGTTTCTTATTGTTGGAAGACCCTTTTATACTTGGAGATGCAACTCTGATGGCAGTTTGGCAGTTTATATCCATTAAAAACAATTGAGGATGAGTTCTAGCCGTTAATCTATCTTGTAGTGCTCTGATTCAATTTGTAGACAGAGAGCTCTTAGTCGACTGACTTGGTTGACTAAGTTGGTTCTGTTTCTGGTTTGCAGATTCTGACAAAGAGTACTTAGTCGACTGACTTGGTTGACTAAATTGATTTTATTTCTTAAACTCTTCAGCCTGTCATTTCTCCAATTTAAAATTTGATCAACCAATGTTCTTCCTTGTTTCACCAATAAGCTTCCTCCTTATTATTTAGTTACATCTTGATGATTTTATCCCTCTTTTTCTTTCAAAAATACTCTTTGAAAAGTCAATAAATTAATTTCATATATTAATTTCCTACACACTCAAGTAAAGGTACTAGACACAAATAAATGAGAATGTTTTATTATCATCAAAAACTAATGGAGCCAACAAGGAGATGAAGATCCAATAGGTTTTAGATACATTCAAGGGAGGGCAATTTCAGCAAGAGGGAGACGTGACCAAGATGGCCCTCGTCTTGATCGTGACCAATGTTTTACGTGGTCAAGACTACAGACGATCAGTTGTTCCATGGTTGTTGTCGCTAGTTGAGAACATCGAAGAATGGAATGCATTCCTATGGGGTACATATGTTTGAAGTCTGACTGTGGATTACTTGCTGAAGGGTTTCAAACCTCCTACTGCGGGCGTAGTAGAGAAGAAGCGTTACCACCTCTATGGATTCATATGGGTGTTTCAGGTAGTCTGCCATACCCTAATGTTTATCATTATCATTATTTTATTCTTTTCGCATAAGAATTTATGAGGTGAGTAAAAATGTTACACAATTGATGTGCAGTTTTGGGCGTTGGAAGCAATACCTGAAATCATAAGCTTGTTCAGAAGGTAGTGGGAGTCCGGTCAGGTTCAACCAAGAATGCTTAAATGGCAATGTGACGAGAGGCTTACAGGCTTCCACGCCAATATTGCAAGTTTGGAGAGAGAAGGCAAGGTGAGTAAAGAAACCATATTTTTTTTATTAAATTTTATTTTTATTGTCATAGGGTAACGAGGGTTTTACCTAATGGCAATGTATGTTTTGGGGCAGTTATGGGCAGTGAGGACATTGGAGCCAACGGTAGAATAGATGTTGACAGCATACTGGACGAACATTGAGGTCAATATCTCCGAAGGGTAGCAATCCGTTCCATTATGGAAGTTGGAGGGTCGTCCAGATTTCGATCCCTAGCAAAGGAGGAGAATAATGGACTATAAAGGTAAAAGTCCGATAGGACAAGCCGTTAAACGAAGACACACCACAGATGAGGAGGTCCATTCTGAGTTCGGTGTTGCTAAAGCACCTGATTCTCCTATTGCAGCTCTTCATGGTGCTTTTGCTGCTCATCATGCTACTACTCTTACTGCTGATCCTCCTACTTCTGTTGCTGCCCTTCCTTTTGCTTCAAGTGCTGCCCTTCATGCTGAGGCACGCAACCCGCTGCTGCGTCCGCAAATGACTACAAGCATTAAGCCAAAGCTACAAAAGATGTGGACATAGTGGAAAAAAGACCTCTAGTCATTACAGACGAATATGCAGATGCAGATACATGCAATGCAATTGAAGATCCAGCAGTCAATGCAATTAGAGATCCAGCGGGCGATGCAAATGCAGATGCAGTCACTGCATGAGCATATCCAACACTCACTGCAAGAGCTGGAGGATCAAATTGTCGGTCGGCTGATCGACCGTTTTGAGGTATGAGGTTTTATGTTATTCATCGCGTGAGTTATAACATGTACAATGTATACACTGATCTAATGTGTTGGATTTTTTGACCATTTAGGGTCGAAGCTCACCTCTGGGTAGTCGGATCGAACATTATCCTGCTCCTATCCCATCTCCAATAGAGGTAGCCCGGCATTCTCAGCCCACACTTTCTCCCAAGGCTCCACCTTCTCCATCTGAGGTTGAAGAGGGACCTCATCCTGCGAGTAGTCGAACTACAACTTCCATGCATCCTGCTCATATCCCAACTCCAGCAGAGGCCTCGCCGCATGGTGAGATCACACCTTCTCTTGAGGCTCCACCTCGACTTGAGCCCGAAGATGCACATGTGAGCTTGGCTAGCAAATACCTTCGAAGCCCGTAAGTTAACCCGCTATTAGTTCAGCGCAATGCGAAAGATAATTTAAAGGAGAGATATGAGTCCTTCATGAAAAACGACCAAGCCAGGTAAAATGAAAACAGTAAACGATATTAGGGTTAACGATTCTAGGGTATTTATTACATAGACCTTTTGATGTGGGTACTATCATAAGAAGGAAATTGTGAGAAATGACCTTCGTAGTAAGGTCACTTCACTATAATTTTAATTTAACTCTATTATAAATATGCAGGGTTAACATTCTGGGCATCGAAGGGCAGGAGGTCCCTGATTTTTTTCGACGATTGGAGATGCCGACAGAGTTGATGGACACTCAACTGATTGATGCATGCATCAGTGTGTTGTGTAAGCAGGCTTGCGAGCACCATCCACAACACTACAAGTAGAGAATATGCATCGTTGACACCACCTTCTATGTAAGTATATTATATTTTACTGATTTGTAATTATTATTCAAATATATGGGGTGTGTATTAGTTAATTGCATCTAACTATTGTGCATAACGTAATTGACAGCTTATTTTGCGGGATATGAGTAAAAAAATGCAGCCTTCCCCCATCGAGAAGACATTCAAGCTGAGTGAGGCGGTAATGCCGGACGATGTGCTTGAGTATGCAAGGGGTGGGAGACCTCCGTGGGGTTTTCCATGGAATGAGGTTGACTCAATTCTCGTACCGTGCTATGTTGACTGCCACTAGGTGGTAGTGCACGTTAACTTACTGAATTAGACTATGATGTTAGTGGACTCATCATACAGTCGGATAGAAGCACTAAAGTTTAGCTTGCGTAATAAGCAGATAAGTCCACTAACATCATTGGTTCCCATTATATGGCACCAAGAGGGGTACTTTGTTAACTCGAGTCATCAAAAAAGAGCTTTGACGCGAATGAGGTATAGGTTAAATAAAAAGATCCCAATACAACAAGATTCGCATAGTTTAAGGGATTAGCCTCGCTGTAGTGGTTGATCAGGTCGGAGGATCAAACTTAGAAGGCAAACGCGATAGAGGGCATTCGAAAAAAGTTTGCCCTTAAGATTTTTGCAAATAGCATAAGTTGTTAAATTTTTTAATTTGTTTATTCTTTTTCAATCTGTAAATAACATTATTCTGTATCATTTCCATATTATTCTTTGTTGTATCATTTACATATTATTCTTTGTATTCATTCATGTGATAAGCATACAGGGTCCAATAAGAACAACATTATTTTTTTCTTATTCATATCGTAAAGTCTGTTAGTATTAACTGTATTATACACAATTTACACAACAGCGTTCATGCGTTTGCATATGCCAACCCCCTTTTACTAGAATACTTTATAGCCTATATGACATTTTGAATTGCATTGCGTGACATAGGGTTGTAAGCAGTTATTATTGAATTGGGTGAATGGTGGAGATGGAATCGCGTCACCAGTTGATATTGATTCGTGGGAGTATTTGTTATGGAGTCACGTGAGTACTAAATTTTGAATCACGCCAGTAGTTAATAATGAATCGCGTGAGTAGTAAATATGGATCGCGTGAACCGTTAAGATTTAGAATCGCGTGAGTAGGGTATACTGACTCGTGTGAGTAGTACATATGGAGTGGCGTTACTAGTTATTATGGAAGCACGTGACTAGTTTTTGTGGAAGCGCGTGACTAGTTGATATTGACTCGCGTGAGTAATATATATGGAGTGGCATTACTAGTTATTATGGAATGGCGTGAGTATTTATTCTAAAATCACGTGAGTAGAAAAATGGAGTTGCGTGACTGGTTATTATGGAATTGCGTTACTAGTTGATATGGAGTCGCGTGAGTAGTATATATGGAGTGGCATTACCAATTCCAAAGGAATCGCATGACTA
The DNA here is from genome assembly GCF_053813885.1 of Theobroma cacao. Lineage (NCBI taxonomy): Eukaryota > Viridiplantae > Streptophyta > Magnoliopsida > Malvales > Malvaceae > Theobroma > Theobroma cacao. The sequence goes on from NC_142640.1 coordinate 39,077,127, forward strand.
AATGATATGGGATCGCGTGACTAGATGATATCGGATCGCGTCACTCACCTATTGCGTGTCATGTCCTTCGAATAAGGGTAAGCCAATTATCATGGACAATATCAAACCATAACTCAACCCCAAGCACCATCATAACAAAATATCGAGTTGAACACCCTAAACCCTCGACCAGAAGTTACCCTAAACACATTGAAGTTGAAGCATATGTTGAGTGAATTGTATGAATACAAAATACCACAAGTCAATTCTAAAAAATACAAAATGGAAACAAATATGAATGTTCATTTGCTATGGTTGACTCAGCCAGAATCAATGACAATTAACTTCCTTTTTCTCTAAGGTTCATGTCAGAAAAACTCATCTCAAGACTGTTTCTTTCTGCAGCGCTTCTGCTGCCCCAGCAGCCGTATCTGTTCTATGCATTAGAAGATTCTCAACATTTTGTATCCTCGATTCCAATGCCTGTATTTTAGCAGTTTGATTACTGAGTTTCTCATCAATCCTCAGAAGCATATTATACATCACATAATTGAAAACAGGATCTGGAATAACTCTAGACGGTTGATTGGATGGAGTATCATGGGCAGGATGAACTGGGCTGCCTTCGACAGAGTTCAATGGCTCATCAAGACTCAAGTCATATCCCCTTTTCACGAGCCATCGAATATAGAGATTACGAGGCCTACGACTGGTCCAATCAACTAGATACCTATTGCTCCATATCCCTTTCTTCTAAACTAGAGCTAATATGATGTTCCCGTATGGAAGGGTCATCTCTTCCCGCATGGCAACTACTCTCATTCTCATGATCATATATTCTACAATATTCATGCCAAACTGGCTTCCATTTTTTTCCATCATCTAGAGATCCTCAGCGCTAACATGTCTTAAACGATTAATCCTTCCCTGTAATGTGGATGCCAGAAAATTATGTACAAACCTATCTGGTGCAGAATTCAAATGACGAGCATAACATAAATTTGTGATGTATGGTTCTTTTTTGCTTGTCACCTGAGCCCACATATGGGACGAGTCATATGATGGGGGAGGTGTGTATTGTTAGTGTCTGTACTCTGTTTTCAAGAGCTTCCCAATATCAAAGGGAGTCACTGTAAACTCTATTCCTCCCAAAAAGATGTTCAAAACAAATGGGTCAAAATCTCTAGGATTTTCAAATTCATTTTCACTCTGTCGAATGCTGGAGTAAAATTCCCTAACCGCAAAGAGGGAAGTTGGGCTCCTATTGAAACGCTTTCCCTCCCTCAACGACCAGCTTTCAATACTAGTTGTTACGTTACGCTGCCTTTTTTCCAATATCATTGAATAGCATGGCCTGGAGCTAAGGTAACTCAAGTGGGAGAGCCGTGTTATGGGTGACCTTATTGCACGGTTTAAAGAGCACTTGTGTATGTGATGCAAGTGAACGTGTACGAAAAAGCTGTCGTAAAGTTTCGTTGTTCGTTCCGTCTTTGAAGAGTCAGGTTATAATCAAAATATGGAAAGTTACTTAGACCCTTAAGTTTACCCATGTCAAAAAACAAAAATAAGTCACCCTCAAGGTATATGTTTTCCTTTATGCTTTCCCAATCTACCACTTTCCTGCACGATATGATGGGATTCTCTATTACCCTATACCTGGCAGCATGTGAGATGTCCTTAAACTGTGAAAGAGAGCACAGATCATTACCTGGTTCAATTGAAAAACCAATTGATGCTGTAGGTAGTTAAAGATCTAGTTTCTATTTCTTCCTTGATTGTAAGCGTGAGTATTCATCATCACCCATACTTTGGTCGCCATTGTCACTGACATTGGGTCTGCTCGAAGATGCGGCCATTGCTTAAGACAGTGCAAGACGATTCAACTTTAGTGGTTCAACTTCTCTTAACCCTTAAACTAAGTTTCGAACGGTTGAAAGATGAAACGGCAGCTATCGATATATTTATAAGTGGAAATTGTGGGAAATCACTTTCATAGTAAGGTGACTTCAAAAATGCCTTATAATGTATCGATGGCTATTTCGATTGCTTGGAAGATGAAACGGAAGCTATCGATATATTTATAAGCTATCGATAGATATTACGAATACTTGGACTCATACTTGGAAGATGAAAGAAACTGTATCTATCGATATATTTATCCTCTATCGATAGAAATTTCGAATGGTTCAAAGATGAAATGGCAACTATCGATATGTTTAAAATCTATCAATATAAATTGGAATACTTAGAAGATGAAAGAAACGATATCTATCGATATATTTACCTTCTATCGATAGAAATTTCGAATGGTTCAAAGATGAAACGGCAGCTATCGATATGTTTAGAATCTATTGATATAAATTGGAATACTTGGAAGATGAAAGAAACGATATCTATCGATATATTTATCTTCTATCGATAGAAATTTCAAATCGACAGCTGTCGATATGTTTATCATTTATCGATATAAATTGGAATACTTGGAAGATGAAAGAAACTGTATCTATCAATATATTTATCTTCTATCGATAGAAATTTCGAATCGGCAACTATCGATATAAATTGGAATACTTGGAATATAAAAGAAACGGTATCTATCGATATATTTATCTTCTATCGATAGATATTTCGAATCGGCAGCTATCGCTATGTTTATCATCTATCGATATAAATTGGAATACTTGGAAGATGAAAGAAACGGTATCTATTGAACTCATTTTTCGATTCTGTCGATTAAATCAGTTACGTCATACTCTTTGACATCTATACCGAATCGTTTTGCCTCAAAACACCAGAAGCCTCTAAATTTCTCATTTCGTAATTTGGGAAAATGAGTCACAGAACTAAACGCACAAAGGTGACTAAAAACAGTGGTTCAGGCGACTCTGGTAGTGCCGAAACATCCTCAACCTCAGTTGTGAGTTCTTTTTTGTAAAATTTCACTGATCCGTCGCACGTTGAGAGATTCAACACCAATTTTGCCAAACGCAAGGTAATGCTCGGACGGATAATTGACTTTGATTATTTAAAGTCTATATCTTTCCCATACCTTGCGAACTTTGAAAATTTAGGGTGGACACATTATTTACAATTGAATAGGAAATATTATGAGAATTTGGTCCGGATTTTTTACTTCAATGCAACGCAAACATATGCAGAGTTGAAAATAGGTCAGCTAGTCAACCATGACGATACGTTTGTCACCCATGTCATGGGACAACGGATCCTTGTTACTCGTGAGCTAATAGGACGAGTCCTTCACCTTACTTCCCTCCAAGAAGATCTCCAGTGTGTCTTTGATAATGGAATCCTTTGGTCGGCGTTTATCTACCCTCCACCAAATGAGAGAGGTAGTGCTAGTTGCACAAGGCTATGTTTCTTTGATCGAGTCTTGCACTTCATCATCACTCACACTATTCGTCCTCACAGCTCGAACTACTCAACTGTCACCACAGAGGACCTTTGGTTCTTATTTAACATCAAACTAAACCGTCGTATCGACCTTGCTAAATTTATCATGGATGACATGATCCGGACCATTCAAGGTGGCATAAAAAGTCTGCTTTATGGCATGGTGATTAGTGAGATCATAGACTACTTCAAAATTGACACCCTTTGTGATCCGCCAAAAGACCATGCTTTGTTCAATCCTATCGATGAGCATAGTATTAAAAAGCTAGGTCTTGAGTACAAAAACAATAGTTGGGTTAGGAAGGGGGTAGACGATAACCCGAAATTTGATGAAGATAGGAATGAGGGAGAGCTGAGTGCGTATCTTACGGGCCCATCTACTGCTTAATCTAGTGCACCTATTTCCACCACATTCGATGTTGAGCAAGCTTTCACTAAACTCCTCTCATTTATGGAAACAATGGACTCTAGGTTGACTACCCGTATGGAATTGTTGGAGGCACAAAATCGTGAGATGTTGCAGTGCCAAAAAAATTTCGAGGATCAATTCCTCTCTCAATTTCCTCCACCATCATGAATTATTTGTGCATACGTCTGTTCCATTGACTTTTTGGATTGTTCGATTCCATGGCTACCTATGCATCATATTTTGGTTGCATTTACAAACATTTGTATCTTTGATGTATATGGTACATTCAACTATTGCTAATTGCCATGCTTTTATGTGAGATTGTTCGCTTGATTAACTGTCTTTTGTTTATCTTATGCCCTTTATGTTTTTTTTATAACAACGGTCAACATTAAGAACAAGTACCATAAAAGCAAGTACCATAAAACCCTAAACCTTTCTACTCTAACTATCCAAACAATGCTAATATTATACATAATTTTATGGGCAAAAATATGAAGCATGATGCCAAAATCAATCAGGCAAATATTATTAAATATTTTATGCTTTAATTTATTTGTTTACAAAGAAAAACAAATTATAAATGAGTAAAATGAATTTGATAATCCTACAAATGGGCTAAGTAATTGGAAGTGTCTGCTTTGAAACATTCGTATCTAACAAACTTGAGCAAATCTTACAGCTTAAAAGAATCATGAAAATTCTATAATAACCAGCACTAAATATTGGACGTGCAAATTTCTCAGGTCTTCAAACCAGAATAGAGTATCTAATTAACAAGAATTTCCTGACCCAGGCAGATCCAGATAAACTGGACATGGGAAAAGTACAAATGTAAGAGAAATTTACCCAGACTGGTGCATTATTTTTCTGATTGACTGTATCACTGGCTCAACATGTGAGAGAATATCTTGTTACTCAAAAGTAAACATGTCTAATCTTTGTCTTATAGCAGTGTACATTGCAGCCATACTAAAATCATCATTCATCACTCGAGCTGACTTCACAAGACGATTCTTCTTACTAGCGTCTAAAGCCCAACGACGTAAGCCCCTACACTGCCACGTGACTGCTGATGTTTTTCACTTTGAGTGTTACCCAAACCATTTGGTGTATCCCAGCCATTTGAACTTGCAAGTTGATTTGACTCATCAAGAGAGCCCCAACCTTCCTAACATTCTGGTGAATGTTGTTGTTCCCAGCCACTAGATTTTGAAAAATCATCCAAGGTTTTCGTAGCAATGACATCTTGTGTTCACAGCTGTCGCAACATCTTGTGTTTTAGATTTACTTCTGCCACAATCACACCACTTAGTTTTCTTCGTTGTACTAGTCAGAGTATCATCTCAAGACTCTGTCAAACTCAAGTTCAAATAGTATTATTCAATGCAAATATCAATGGAAAGTTCGAAACAATCCCTAACAACTGACGTCTGAAGGGCCACTATCTTCAGGTACGACACCTATAACGTTATTAGAGTTTCTAGTTCGCATTGGACAGCGGTTTTGTTTATGCCCGGGTTGTCTACAAATTGCACATGGCTTGGGTCATCGTCGTCGAGCCGTCAACTGAGCAGATGATGTTTCCCCATTTGTCGGTGGAGCTGCAAACAGAGTTTGATAATATTATCTATTATGACCATAGCTCTTGCATTGTGAACATCTACGCCATCCGCTGCCTTCCCCAGCTGATGGAATCCTTTTCCTCCTAGGTCTTCCCGCTTGACCTCGCCAACTTAGTGGTAAAACGATAATTTGTTGAACGTCATGGGGGATGTCCCACTCACTGGGATGCCCAACCAATTGAATGGGAACCGCATATCCTTCCACCCAAGACCGAGTCTTGTAATAGTCCGAGTATAATTCAATGGCTGCACATTTGCACTTAATACCAAGGCAATGAAATCACAATTGGCGAACAATGTAAAAATTCAATTCATCATGCACAAAATAACAAAACATGATTACTCATACCTTATTGCCGCCATGTCATGCATGCAGGGGAGTAGATCAGTCTGGAACTCACCGCATGAACATGTCTTGGTGGAGAGGTTGACCACTTTATCCTTAGTCCCGCCTATAACTTGAACTCCACCTGATCGATTGCGTGTATGGAAAAATGACATGCTTCATTGAACTGTCTGTTCAACAGATCGGTAGCCCAAGGGCTGAGGGGCGTGGTCAAATTCAATGCCTCATTGTGCCAGTCATGGAACCAATGTTGAAACATGCATCTGATGCACTCGATCAACATCGTTATTGGCGTTTTTCTTGCATTCCTCAGGTAGGAGTTAATACACTCCACAATGTTGGATGTCATTAGCTTGTATCGCCTTACTGGTGACCGTGCACATGCCCATCTCTCAACGCTTAATCTCATAAGGATGTCATAAGCAGGTTTGCAACACTATTTCAGCTTATTCATATGTTTGTTAAAATCGACGAACCTATAACAGTTGGCGGCCATGGTGAAAATCGCAGCAACATCTTTGCGCTTGAATCTATTTTTAACATTTTTCCCTAAATGGTAATTGCATAGCCCGTGATAAGCGTCCTTGTACACTTTCTCAACTGCATTCTTAATGCCAAGATGCTAATCAGAAATGAACATTGCATTTTCAGGACAACCAATTGCACAATGCAATTAATTAAGAAACCACGACCAATACTCTTTGTCTTCGACGTGGCCAATGCCAAATGCAAATGGATATATCTGCTCCTTCGCATCTTTACATACCACCACAAACAAAATACCCTTGAATCTGCCTTTCAGATGTGTGGCATCGATAACGACTACAAGTCGTATTACAGCATTGAACCCCCGAATACATGACCCAAACGCTCAAAAATAATATTTGAATCGTTGTTCCCCATCAATAACGACACACATGACAGTATCAGGATTTTCACATTCCAACATATGGAAATACGAGGAGAAGAGTTAGAATGACTCTTTCGACGGATCGAACACAAGACTCTTCGCATACTCCTTCGCTTGCCAAGCCTTACCATAGAGGCATTGCAATCCCCACTTGCAATTCATCTATTCCATTATTTCCTTTGGTTTCAATGGGGTTACACAATTTCCTTGCACCCTGGTGGAGATAAGCTCACCAATTACCCTCGCACTCGCAGTGCAGTACCCACATTGCAAACCATCAACAGTACACGTGTGTACCTTCTAGAACTTTTGAAGTTGCCAATATTCTCCCTCAGGCAACTTCATTGCACGCAAAGCAAACTTGCATGCCTTATCCTTACAACAACCTCAAAACGAGCGTGACATGACTTTTTAACTCTAACCTCAAAATGCTCCTGTAGTGCCAACATGCTCAAAGCTCGTTTCAATTCAGCCTTTCGATGGAAACACTTTTTCACGATATAAATGGTCGTCCATTGATCTAGATTCCTCACTCCCAACTGTTTGAAAGGATATCATATATAGCCCGGGAATAATCCATTGACGAGATACCCCTGTATTTACCCTCTCTTGATCACTGTCATCAGGAGAACAAATACCGTTCTCAAGTGCGATGGCATTCTCATAAATAGGGTTCGCACCCTCAATATCTTCTAATTCAATGGTTCTGCCATGGTCGTCCAACTCAACATCTTCTAACACAACAGTTGTGGTATCACCTGTATCGCCATTTGCATGATTACAATCAGGAATGTCGGTCTGCTCAACCCTATCATCCTTTGAACAGTCTTCATGTCTGCCAACATAATCATCTTCACAGTTATCACACAACTCATCATTCTGATCCACCGTGTCATCCTCTTCAACATCATCTTCAATCTGATCAGATGCATCGTCATCACTCACAACCATCACAATGTCGTTTGCTAATGACAATGGACCCAATGCATTTTCGAGCGACTGTTGTGTTTGTTGCAAAGTACTAAGTATTTCGTTCGATGCACATTTCGATCGAAACTTTGCAGACATCATTTGCAGACACCTCATGTGTGTACCAGGCTGTTGAAACTCATGAAGATACATCAAACGTAATTGCCATGGTTGTTTGTTAGGAAATGCATGTTGTGGTATGTCAGAACAATTAACATTTTGTTGTAGGTGATTACTATGTTGGATACCATGTTCATATGGAATATTTTTTTCATTTCCTGTCTTAACTATCACAAACAAAACAACTGCCCTCTCATCTCGCAGAATACTTGCTACATCTTCATCATCCTTGATAACTACGCGCGAAACTCCTACGGCATGGCTGAGCAATGCATGTAGGTTGATTTCATTATTATGTGAGTTGACCCCAACAACCTCTTCAACGAGCTTCACTAGGCCCGAAAATGACAAATCACTCCCAACACTTCTCACTCGTGTCTCACCACCCTTGTAAGTGTCATCGACCCAATGACCACCGTATGTAATCATAAGCTTTACGTTGGTAGGCTACTGAAATTTAACAGAAAATAAGTGTCACAATCAATCAATTTATCAAAAATTGCCCCTCAATGCATAGAAACCACTTACGCAATGCCTAAGTCACATTTGGTCAATGCATAGAACTAGTCACGCAATACCTAAAAAACTACTGAACAAAAGCCTCAAAACAACACATGAATTGCACAAGTCACGGGCCACCACTCTCGCAATACATAACAACAGGTAACGCAATATATAAAAACTAATCACGCAATGCCTAAAAAACTATTGAACAAAAGTCTCAAAACAACACATGAATTGCACAAGTCAGTCACGCACCACTAAGCTCGCAATACCTAAGAATAATTCACTCAATGAATAATAAGCCTCAGAACCAAAGGTGAATTGCACAAGTCACGCACCACTAGTCTTGCAATACCTAATAATAAGTCAATCTAATATCCACTCACGTTATGCCAACTTAAACAGTTGTGTACCGGCCCAACGTCACGCAATACATAACAACACGTCACCATATACATACAAACCACTCACGCAATGTCTCAATAGAAGGTAAGCATTGCATAATTCACACACCGCGTATAACCCACTTTCCCAATACCTAATAATAGGTCACGCAATACCTAACATCCACTCATGAAGTTATTCAGCATAATATAACTTAAACGAAAAAAAATAACTCGAAAATATGTGCTCAATGAAAATAAAAATTTTTATAAACTTTATTAAAATTTTAAAAAAGATATCCCACCGAAAATACAAGAAGATGATACAAAAAAAAAATGAACCGTAGTTCATTTCTTCCTAAGTTCATCTACTTTGAACTCTATCTCGATGAGAATCTTTTCATTCTCAAGATGGCAGCCTCCAAGTCAAAAGTCCTTTGCATCAGGTTGTCCATGAGGGCATGTATCTCCTGCTGAAATATCTACAGCTTCTCCCTCAAAGACACCTCCTCTTCAAAGGCTGCCTCTTCCCTGTTCTCGACTCTTAGATCTCTGTAGGTCATTTTTCAATTATCTGAGATTGATTAAGATAATTGAATTTGATTTAAATGGTTATTGGCCTTTATTTATTGGCATGAATGCTGACTCTTCATTGTCTACACCCATTTAAGTGCAATGAAGGGAGGCTGAATTGGTTATTAAGTACATGTTTGGCCTGACGTTTCATCTTATCTACCTCTTAAAAGCAAAAGTCATGCCAAATATCATTTTCCAAGAAATTCTTAATAAAAATCAGTTTAAAGGTTTTCTCTCTTTTTCACTAATCAAGAGTATTTTAATGTTACCTCTTTTCTCTTTTCCAAGAAATTCATTATCGTTTCCTCTTTTCTCTTCTTTTTTTTTTAAATTTAAGCATTATGGTCCGATTTCTTAGTAGACCAATCAAAATCTAATACTATTGCTATTATACAAGTCTGAAATACTCAGTCTAAAATTATATATAAACTTCAAGAATTACATTATAGCTTATTAGGTTATTAAAGATTACACTCAATATCCTTTATGGTAATTTTAACCGAAATTACAACTTATATAATTTATTTTGTTAAACAGTTTACCAAACAGCTTTAGCCTATTTTTCTTCTAATTTTACACAATTTGTTATTAAGAGGGCTGAATCAGTAGATAATCACCTTCAGCATTAGGTAGATAAAGTCACGGAATGCCCACAAACAAGTCACGCAATGCTTAACAAATATTCAGTCACATAATGCCTGTCACGCAACGCTAAACAAATATTCAATTACGTAATGCCTATAAACAAGTCACGCAATGCTCAACAAATATTCAGTCACATAATATTCAAGCACCTAATGCCAAATAAACAAGTTACGATTCCTAATATCCAGTCACACACCCTAATATCCAGTTAACTCAATGCCTAACAAATATTCACGCATTGCCTATAAACTAATTGATTTCGCTACCCCCAGCCAGATTTAAGTTTTCAAACTCATATAATTTACCCATCAACTTTTTCGTTCTATGAATAACCCTAAATAAATCCAAGAACCCATAACAAATACCTTGATGTCATCTCTACAGTTTGGGATCATTAGAAAGTTGGCTGCCGATATAGACCTCGATGGCGTTGGAGAGTTGGAAGGAGGGATAGCTAAATCTAAATCGAGATTTAATTTTAGAATTTTAAGCCGAATGGCGGCAAAGCAGAAAGAAAGAAACCAATATGCTCTTTCATTTGGATTAATTGATTTAAAGGGTATTTTTGTCAAGTCGTGCCAAAAATTGACTCAAAACAGTTAAAATTATAGATACGGTCATTTTTTAAGTCATTTTACTATGAAGGTCATTTCCCATAATTTCCTCAAAATATTATTCTAACAAGTAAAGATTTTGACATTGCATATTACCAACTTTTTTTTTTGGGTGAATATATTACAAACTATTACATTGGATATTTTCAAAAAGTTATGTCTGAAGAAAAAACCAATAGTTGTATTTGTTAGGAAAAAGAGATGTTATTATTTAAAACATCTGTTTCAACAGATGTGACTATTTGAAACAAACACAAATTGTGTTTGTTGGAAATAGGCATCTAAGCTTGTAAAATATCATCATTTAGAAAACAGAACGTATAACTGAAAATAATAACATATTTCCTTTCTTTTTTAAACATTCTCCAAGTTTTCTTTTATATCATTTTGCTGCAGGAATATTGTATATAAGTTTGATAATCTTACCATACTCTGGTGAGTGCTTAGTGAATTGATTTCGTCAGTGCAAAACGTCGTCAATCAGTTAGTTTCATTATTTCTTCGAGATTTATATGCCAGTAACTCTTTTGCACACAACAAATGAGGCGAATAAAACCTTGACAGAATAAAACTTATCAAGGAAATGCTAAATTGCTTCAGCAACTTAAGAATGGTCTTAAGATTTTCAAAGGAAAATAGACTTGATAATATATTTCCCCGAATGTTGTCTGGAATCAAATAATGAAAGATATGGGTGTAACTGATGTCATCTTAGGAATTAAAATATTTCGAGATAAAAATGGAATAACTTTGTCACAATCACACTACATTGAAAGGTACTTAAAAAGTTTGATTGTAATAATTTTATACTAGCATTTACACCCATGGATCCTCAAATTAAATTAATACCAAATGTTGGTAGGATTGTTGATCAATTACAATATGCAAAAATAATTAGTTACTTAATGTATGCAATGACATGTAAAAAGAAAGATATAGCATTTGCTGTTGAAAAGTTAAGTAGATACATAAGTAATCTAAGTATTTTGCATTGGCAAGTCATAAACAAAATACTATCGGCTTTGTTATAATAGATATCCATTAGTATTAGAAAAATATTTGAATTCTAGTTGGATTGCAAGTTTAGAATATCATGCTTGCACAAGCAGATGGATCTTTATGCTTGGTGGGGATGCCATTTCCAAGAAACAAATATGTATAACGGATTCTACCATGGCAACCGAATTTATTACATTGACTACTGCCACCAAGGAAGCCAAATGGCTAAAAAATTTACCTTATGGTGTGTGTTTATGGCCTAAACCAGTTTCTTCAATTTCTTTCCATTTTGATAGTGAAGCAACTCTAATAAAAGCATATAGCCAAGTGTATAATGCAAAGTCTAGATAGATTGGATTAAGACATAGCTATGTTCGATAATTAATTTCTGATTGAGTGATCACTAAAACTTTTGTAAGGTCTAATGAAAACTTGACAGATTCTTTAACAAAAAGTCTTACTTGAGATCTTGTAAATAAGACCTTAAAGGAGATGAGGCTCAGGCTCATAAATTGAAAATCACTCATGGTGGAAACTCGACTCAACCCATGGCTCTAACAGCACACATAAAAAGAGCATGTAGACAAATGGCCATAAAAGCATTGCTAGATACTGTGCATTCATTGGTGTTGAAATCGTCGTGTGAGATGTGTTTGGTTAACCAAATAAAATAGCTAATTCAAAGCATAGTCTACCATGCAATTTTGATTAACTTTAACATGTTTTCACTAAGTGAAAGATCAACCGGAAGACACCTTGATTTATGCAATTGAATTCCAAGATTATCGAAAATTTGGATTAATTTAAAAATGGTGGGGATTTTTGGACGCTTTCAAAAAGTTAAGTCTGTTGAACAAAACCAATAGTTGTGTCTGTTGAGAAAAACCAAGAGTTATGTCTATTTGAAACAAATAGGTGTAAACTGTGTCTCTTGGAAATAGGCATAGAAACTTATAAAAAGGACCATCTTTTAGGGGTGAGCAAATGTAAAGCGAGCCGAACAATCGAACCGAATCGAAATGAGTTCGATTTTTTTGGTTCGATTAGTTCGATTCTTTGGATAGTTCGGTTAGGACAGTTTGGTTATTAAAATTAATTTAATTTAGTTTCAGTTAGGAAAATTTCTAACCGAACTAATCGAAACTTAAGTAAGGGTATTATGGGGATTTTGCATGAAAAATAAATCCTAAACCTAATCTCTTCTCCTCTTTAGTTCCTTTTTAATTATATGAGTATTCATCTTATTTATTATAATTTTTTATTATCATTTTTAATATTTTTGTAGTATTGATTTATTAAAAAAATAAAGGCATAAATAACTATATATAAATAAATAAATAAATAAATAATTTGTCAAGTTTGATTTTTGGAAACCGAACCGAACTAACCAAATTAGTTCAGTTTCGGTTAGTTCGGTTATTTGTATAGTTCGGTTCGATTTCGGTTATTTTTAAATATGAGTTCGGCTAATTCGGTTATTATATATCTAAAACCGAAATAACCGTTTGCACACATCTACCATCTTTTAGACAACACAACGTACAACAGAAAATAATAACATATTTTCTTCCTTCCTCAAACATTCTTTAAGTTTTTTTCTATATCATTTTGTTGCAGGAAAATTATATAAAAGTTTGATAATCTTGTCATACTCCAATAAGTGCTCAGTGGATTGATTTCATCAGTGCAAAACGCCGTCAATCACTAGGTTTTACTGTATCTTCGAGATTTATACGTCAGTAACTTTTTTACACACTATAAATGGGGCAAATAAAACTTTAAGAATAGTAACATTGATACACGCCTTGAAGCCAATTTCTACATTTTCCAATTCGGTGTTCTAACATATTATACTATACATTCCCAGTTAAGACTTTAAACTTCTCAAGTGTAATTAGAATGTTATGACATGTTTTTTCGTTTATTATCATATTAATTTTTTAATGTTTTAAATATATTTTAATGAGATATGTGACAACGCTCTAATTCTGCTTTTGAAATTTAAAACTTCACTTACAATGTATTAGATGATAATTATTTTCTTGATTTATTACTTTTTAAAAAAAATCAATTGGAACTTAAACTTTTGAGTAAAATATGAGGCATCTACTCTTAATTGCCCATTTGATTTATTTTATCTTAATTAAAAGCTTATGCTTATATAGACTTGTTTGAAAGTGGCTATATACAACATCTTAACAAATATTTCTTTTGACGACGTTGGTTATTCAAGAGACCACCAAGCGAACAAGGCTGTACACATTAAAGCTCAATCATTTCAGTATTTCACTGATTAATATATTTCGTATCAGAAGGCAGGGCGATGTAGGCCGTAGGCCTTCTCGACGCATCAACAAAAAAAATTGTGTTATCATGATAGAAAGCTGCTCAATGCTTCATCTTTAGCTTCCTTATAACTGGCACCATAATTTTGTTTCTCATTTTCTACTCATAAAACTCTCATGGTTGCCCTACTCAGCACAACACACCCATTAATGTTCTTGTTAAACCAAAAAGATTGTCTCCACTCTCCATTTTGAAGCATAATTTTTTTCTGCTAAAGTTCCTCTTAGTTGAGATGCCTTATACTAGTTGTATTCTGGTTTCAGTGGAGCAATATTTGATTAAACTAACTATTCTGATAGGCCCCATGTGATGGAGTGGCGATTCCATATCTCGATTAAAGAGGGAAAAAGATTCCTTCTTCATCAAGGCAGAAATCATTTACTATCTTGTCTCTGCTCACAAGCTTTCATCAAACCTTAATCATATATAGGATTTGTTTGATATTGCTGTTAACATAGAAGCTGTTTTACAGGATCAAAATTGTAATGGACTACTTTTGTGCTTTTAAAACTTGGTAATGTGATAATAAAGAGGGGAAGGAAGGCGCATATATATATATATTCGACCATATCTCATCTCCATTGCCTTTTCCGATCCTTCTTGTTTATCATGTTCCGCCTGAGTGCCTAATCCTTTTCGTCATTCATTAATTACAAAGACAAATGCTCAAGTCATGGACCTTCATTAATTGTTTTTAGTGGCTGCCCTTGTTTTCAGGGTGGAGGGTTAGGCAGGAGCAATATGAAATATAGGAACTTCTACAAAAGTACTTGTTCATGGAAATTCTCATGCACCGACAATAGGAAGGCAGGCTTTCAATAGCTCAAGAGATGAATCACAGTGGTCAAGAAAATTGCATGGTTGATTGCATGCATAAGCTTTGTTGTTGCAAAAGCAAAGGAAGTAGGAACATTTAAGTAGTTGGAGACTTCAAATCAAAGTATTGGGATTGGAATATGTCTAAAATGTTTCTCTTAATTAATTATATTCTCCAAGTGTAAAGCCTAAACCTTGTCCGAAAGTGAAGTAGAGATTTTGTACCTTTATTGTATTGTTTTTCATATAAAATTTCTGTGTCGCCTTTCCGACGAATGTGGATCAATGTATCTATTAATTGCTTTGCCCTGTGATTCATTTGAATGTTGATTCATTGTCCTGATCAGCACATTGGCAGATAGACTAATTAATGCCAATGACATGTGATGCCCCATTTAAAGTAATCGAGGGTCAACTTATGCCTACCTCCTAGCCAAAGTATGTGAGATTTGATCATCCAACAGACCAACCCTCCAATATTTTCACCAACTTAATTGGAATATAAGCACAGATTCCTTGTCTCCTAACTGGTAATCTTGAATATATACTAGCAACAGCACTATATATATCCATAACGCGGAAAACCAGTGGCTGTGCACATGAATCATATACACATTAAACCTGTTTCAGAACCAATGAAAAAGTTGCTCAAATTAAGTTCAATCAGCCAAAAGAATCTTTGAATTTAAATACCTGCAGTCATAAATGTATAATTTGCTTGTTGAGGGGTTTCTCTCGCCGTCTACTTACCATGGAAGTTGATTTACGTACATTCACAGGAGGAGGGAGATCATTTTGCTTTGACACTAAGGAAAAAACCATGTACTACTACTTTGTTATGACTCATCTCGTGTACAAACTTCCTCCAAGTTGTGGTTTGTTTTTTGTTGAAAAAGAAAATCAAACAGTGGGTGATTGTGAAAACTCTTTCTCTACTTTTTTTTCTCAATCTTCTTGGCAGGCGAACCAAGTAATCTTGAATCACCAAATGGAACTTTACAGTACTTATAAGAAATCATCATCCTACTGCAACGCCAGCAATAGTTAAGAAAACAAGGCATCTAATGATAGGGAAAAGCAAAGGTCCCTTAAAGCTAGCCAGCCTCACACCGAAAGTCATAAAACCAGTCCCCATAAAACAAAAGCGCATGATGCTTCCTTCCATCTCTCCCTATTTCACTCTCTAAAGGCAGCACTCATTAGCTAGCTGCTTGCTCAGAATAATATAATACCAATTCCACACTTCTCTCTTTACCTCTTCTTCCTTAATTACTCTCACACAGCCCAAACTTTCCTCTCTAATTCTCCAAGCGTAGCCAGAAAAATGAAGCTAAAACGCTCTTTTATTACTCTCCTCCCCTTCATCTCTTTGATCTTTCTTCCCTCTTTGGTCTCATCTCAGGCCTGCCAAAGAAGCTGCGGTAATCTACCTATCAAGTACCCATTTGGAACTGGCCCTGGCTGTGGTGATGCACGCTTTCAGCAATACGTAACTTGTGACCAGCAAAAACTCACCTTGACCACACACACTGGAAACTATCCAATTACCAACATAGACTACAGCAACCAAGTCATATACATCTCAGATCCTTCCATGTCAACTTGTGCTTGCTCTCAGCCAAGCAAAGGCTTTGGCCTCGATTGGGATGCTCCCTTTTCTTTCACAGACGATAATGTTTTCACTCTCCTGGACTGCTCAACCACGTCGTCACCTATTTTTAGATCAAATAGCTATAATGTTGACAACAGCAGTGCTGTTCCCCTATGTGACAAACAAGGTGCTCCCATTTGTAGTTACTTGTATTCTTGCAGGGCAATTAGCATCCTCAATCTCCCAATATCCACATGTTGTGTTTATACACCAGTGGATCTCGGCCCATCCTTCGAATTGAATTTGCAGAAGTTGCAGTGCTCTTCATATTCTGGATTTTATAGCTTCAGTGGCCAGGAATCTAACCCTGATAACTGGAAGTACGGAATATCACTTAAGTATAAGTTCAATGTGTATAATGACTATCCGAACTCGTGCGCAGATTGTGAGAAAAGCGATGGAGCCTGTGGTTACACTGGAACTTACAATTCATTTATTTGCAACTGTCCTAATGGCATAAACACGACATCTACTTGTTTCTTTGTGTCATCGTTTAGCAACGGTTTGAGGCTACTCCCCCTTCAGACAGGTATTCATTACATGCACATTTTCCTTTTCCATTTTATAAAGTCAAGCATCCACATTTTTGGTTTGATATCTGCAAACTAAAATGCTAGTTTTCTTGCTGTTACAGGAACTTTGTTCATCTATTCTCTGGCATGGATTCTAGCCATGGTCCTGCTATAGGCGCCAATTAGAGAAGGACAAAATTCCAACTTCCAAAATGAATTAAAATACTGAAGTTTGACTTTGCTTTGTTGTTTCTAAGACTTCTGCCATGCGAGAGGACAAAAAGTCCAACTTCTCACAGTTCTGATAAGAACAAAAGCTTTACTAATTGTTGTAATTTATCTTGAGATGGAAGAACTGTGTGAAAGACAGTAGTTTCGTTTTGCTTTTTTCCTTTGCGTCTAGACGGTGGATAAATGAACACTTTATATTCTTGGGGATGAAGTTACTTTCATTTTGTACAGCAGCGAGTATATTACTATATTAAGTGATTAACATCACCGGTCCATTCATTAAAGCAAACTAAATTTATAGCACTTTAAAAGTGACCACGAGCATTAGCTTATCCTAACCTAAGAATCAGGTTAAAAAGCAGAAATTGAGAGAGCCTGGAGGGTTTGAGAGTATTAAAAACAAGATCATGGGAATAAGGTTCCTTCTTTTGAGCTCATCATCCACTAAAAGAGAATCGCTTTCACTGTAAAGGTTCTTTATTTGCATCTATATCCATGGCAAGCTCTAGAAAGTGATAAAGGAAGATTTATGCCTCCAGTTTATTCTCTCCTCATTTTGTATGCACTTTTTGAAGGCAGATAATGGGCTTTAAGTCTTTAACCAACCTTATTACAACCACACATTGAAGAGTTATAGGCAGCAAGCATCAACAGAGGTCTGAGAATAAGACTAGGAATTCAAAGGATCTTTCTTAGTGGGTGCTTAGCTGGTATTGAAGGTGCCAGACCACTACCAGGGAAAAATAGAAAAAGCAGAAGATAGCCCCTAATAGTTTCCTAGCTCTCACTTTAAAGCTTTGCTTCGTACACAAGAGAAAGAGGTCAGTCACTCCTATTAGTTTCCTAACTCTCATTGTAGAGCTTTTCTTCGTACACAAGAGAAAGAGGTCAGTCACTAAGGTGTGTCTAGGTCAATACCAGAGCAGAAAGATTTGAAAACATATAGCATCTCTAACCAAATATTTAACCCCTTTAGGAAAGAAATATATCCCAAATCCTGAAATCTTCTTGGCTGTAATAGGATGAGTCATGGTCATCCTGGAATGAACTTCATACACGCAAGTACGAGTAACTGAACTGATACAAGCCGCGAAACTTCTAGCAGGACGGACTTGCTAGAAAGCTCTGTTTATTTAGTAACAATTTCTAATTTGCTGTCCCACAAAAAGATGCCTCACAATCGAGTAGGATTCATGACCATGATATTCGCCTCTACTCTAACAAGAGATATAAAACTGACATTCGATTTATAATTTATCCATCTCAAAGTAAGTTTTAATATCAGTTATTATAATCCATTAATTTATAAGATATTATTTGTTTTAAACCCATTAAATCTCATAACTTAAAAATTGAAAATAATATTCATTTTAATACACAACCAACATAAAATTCAAGACTCCCTTTTGAAAAGGCAGTCTTATACCTATACCTTGTGTGATAAGTAACACAGCTTCTCGACTTGCTTGTTTATGCTATCCACCTAATTTAGCGTGGAAAATTCTGCTACTCGTCTACAATAAATAATGTCAGCTACATGTATTCACCGTAAGAGCGAGCGTTAGATATTGCAGGGAGAAACGAAGCACATATTTCCAAGTGTAAAGTGACAAGTTGAGGTTTAAAATGAAAATAGAATAGAAAGCTCTTCCAACAATAGTTCTATCGTTACCAGAAATCGTCTCTTAAAGACTTAAAACCATTTCAATCATAGCTAGATTGGCCTTTTAATTTTTTTTATAATTAAAAAAATTTTAAATCTTATTTTTTAAATTAAAAAATTATATACTAATCAATAAACCAAATACGATACAAAGATTGACCTTTCCACTTATATCCATAAATTTTCGTATCTTTACTCCCTATTCCTCAATCTAGATTACAACGCAGGTGTGGTTTACATAATGCTCCTCGTATCGATTCCTCCAGTCTGCCGAAGCCCCAGCGACTGGAGAAATGTAGACAAAATGGCCAAAGCAAATGAATTAATTTATGAGGGGAGGAGGAAACGCCCCACTCTATCTAACTTAAACCCCAAAATATACAGAGATTTACCGTTGACTGCAAAAATTTGTTTCTCTGTTTTCCTTTCTCAAATTTACCATATTTTAAGTGAAAACTATGTCTATCGTTTCCTTTGTATAATGGTCATCTCATGTTGCAGCACTGGGGCTTTCCTTGATTTAGTAATTTATCCCACATGCATAACATCTGTCTTGGGGATTGGTAATGAGCAGTGTAATAATCATCAATGCATCCGAACTGGCAAAATTTCAAGCTGTGCTGGTACTCCACTGGTTTTGAACTGTTGAATTTTTCCACCCACATTCCCATGCTCACATCTTCCATCTTGAATAGCTGCAACATGTGCTCAATGGTTTAATGAACAGTAATTAACTCCATTGCTATTTAAAGAACAACCATGCACACCCAAGCATATGCAAAATAAATAGATGACTTACTCGCAACTTGTGTTTCTCAAACTCAGCTACAATAAACTGTGCAATATCAGATGACACTATGTACCCTGGACCATTTGCGTAGGGTGGGTAGTCTTCTTCTGGCCATTCCTGGAATTCACCAAAAGAAAAAAAGAAATTACAATAAGTAGCAGATTTTGACATGGGCAACTACCTAAGTAGTATTTTAACAAAAAGTAAACCATAGATAAGGCAAGGACATGTCTACAAGTATCTACAACTATATTCAACTGAACTTTAAATTCCAACCCAGTTTTAGATTGATTATAAGAAACTTTTTTGCTTTTTCATGCTACTCAATTTAGAGCAAGCTCAAAAACTATCACTAAAATATTACTAATTCAAGCATTCACAAAGGCATGCAACCTCCCATGCAGTGCCAATTAAAAATGAGAAACAATTTTCTCAAAGGCCAAACTCATGAACAAAAAAAAAATAACAAATCTATATATATATATATATATTTATATATATAACGAATTGATAGCAAAAGGTTCCATCATTTTGCTACTAAAAACACATTACCTTTCCTCATCTGAAAGAGGAAATATTTTATAACTAAATGGAGAATTGACATTGCAAAGCACATCAAAATACAGATAACAGCACATATGCAGATAAAGATAAAAAAACAAATGGAAAACAAGAAGTTCTAATCACGTTCTATCACAATCTAAACAATGCAGTTCTTCAAAAATAGTATAAATTTAACTACAACCGGAAACTCCACTTAAAGTTAAGCATTCGACAAGGAAACTAATTAAAGAGGGGATGAAATGTAAATATGCCCAACATATTTGCTAAATTCAACAGAAAATGCATACCTCATATGTTACTGCCCATTTACCATTACGTAGGGGCTTGTGGTAGTAATTCATATTTCCAATATACAGGCTTTTATCTCCAACTTTCTTTGCTTCCTTAATCACAGCATCCACCCCAACAAATGTATCATCATCACACTTCATAATATATTTTGCAGCCACTGTACGGACCTGTGAACAACAAGATACAGTATAACGGTAGTTCTTGGTCTCTAGATTTTAAAACTAAAGAACAATAATATTTCAACTACTTTTTTATATGTACTATATCCAATTACAAAACTTAATTTTAGCACCAAAAAAAAGTAAGCAATGTCAAATCATCCCACCACTCACCCCATATTCACAGATGGCAACTGTCTTTAGTACAACTAGGTCATAGTTATCCATGTAAGGAACTATAACAATATCACCAAAATACTCCGCTTCCTTCTTCAGTTCCACATTTACTTCCTTTCTTCCATTCTAGGAAACAAAAAAGAGTAAATATATCAGGCAAGGGGGCTTTCTCAAAAAAAGAACTTGTGCCTGCTTTATCTACCCTTACCAGTGCTACAAAAAACCGAGCCACTACTTTTGAAGACCTTATTAACTTATGCTGCATCCAAGACTTTCTCACAGCCATCCTCTCAGCAAAATGATTGCCAGCAGAAAGGATACCTATAAAAAGCTCTACATTTCCATCAGGAAGTGGTGGTGCCTTCCATTTACTCAACCTCTCAAGATGCTTTTGCGGAGCAAAACTTGGATGTGAAGTGGGCAAGGAAGCAGCAAACACAGAGTGCACATCAAGGTCACCATTTAGAGATAGCCCGGTAGCATCCTCAAGCACAAATCCCTGTAAATATCATCAGCAATTTCAAGATGTTCTATATTCATCAAATCATTAATCCAACATCAAGATGTTAACTCACAGTTCGATACGGAAATGAGGTAACATGACGCCCATCGACATTGAGATGGTAACCCTCCAAACCAGCACTCAACGTGAGAACAAATAACTTTCCCTCTGCAAAAGGGTATGGCCATTCTAGTACCACCTTCTTCTTTCTTCCTATCAATCTGTTCAACCACCATGTAGCCTTCGATTCTTCCAAGCCATTGTCATCATCTCGAATCCATTTCTCACATTTAACTTGTCCATCAACTACCAAATTAAAAATATACAAAGAATCAGCAAATATGCATAATGTTTCATACAAATAACTTTTAAAACAACCTCCACCACCATCCCCCCTCCTCTCCCAACCCCAACAAGATCATAAAGCAACACCACAACCAACTTCACTAAAATTAGCTAACTACCGAACAATTATAAACAAACAAATAAAAAAATCAACAAAACAATATTTCAAACTTTCTCAACCTCCATTCTTCATTTAGTAACTCAGCATTCAGCCAAACGCACTAAAATATAAAAACCAAAAAAAAAAAAAAAAACCTGTTTCCTCATCAGCTCTAGACTTCCACCCTTCACACCTCAGCGCCGACCCCCACTGCATTCGATAACAAGTATTCTGCTCGATCACGGGCTTCCCGCTCCAATCCCCTTTCAACCTCGGATTGAAATGAAGAATCCGCGGCGGATCCTCGCCGTCCACCGTCTTCAACCCTTGCAATTCCATCATAAACTGCGATACCATCACCGACTCATCCCCTTCTTTCAACACCGCTATTTTGGGATCATACTCTGCATGCGACCAATGCGGCAACCCGACCACCGTAATGTGGGACCCTAACGTTAACCCGCAGGGAAGGACCAAGATCCGGCCCCGGCTCATGAACTCCGACCCGGATAAGGAAATCGAATGCGGGCATGATTCGGTTCGGTTTCTGCCTTGATTTTGTTGTCCGGGTTCTGAATCGGATTTGTTTTGACCCGATTGAAGGTCGTCCCAGAGTTTCTTGCCGACAACGAAGGCGTGTCGTGCGGTTTTATGGAGCACCGAGAACTCGTCTTTAGAATCGTTACTGTCGAAAGAGCTTTCGTTGAACAGGAGACCTGAAACTTTCTTAAACTCCCGCATTTTCCGCTCCGGTGTCCGACTTCCGGGCTGGCGAACAGGGTCTGGATCGTTTGCTGGCCGAGCGGGTGCTGATTTGTCGGTGAAGTCCTCTTCGCTCTCGAGAAACAAAGGCCTCGGCAACGTGTCGGTGAAGAACCCTCCAGAACCGGAACCGTACCCGGTTTTGAAAACGTGCGGGATTTCGAAGCTCATGAAGAGAAGATAGAGAAACAAAACCCCCATCAAGAACTGAACTAGCCTGAGTCGACTCGGTGACACTAGCGAGTCAAGTTTTGCTCGTTTCATCGTTTACTTGGAAAAAAAAGGTCTAAAAATAGAAACAACGAGGGTTGGTTTCTCCGGTTTGGTTTCTGATTGTGGAGTGAAATATTGGGGAACCTTAACCCTAGATTTGATCCGCAGGGAAAAGGGTTGGGATTATTAAGCGGAAAGCATTCAGAGAATGCATAAGCTTCGAACCACGTAGAGAGAACGGGCGCAGAGAGCAGAGAAACTTCGAACAAAGGAAAGAGCTTTTAATTTAGTAATTATTTTTAAAACTCACTATTTTTGGAGACAAAACCTTCAAACTTTACGCTCAAAAAGGAAGCAAAAGATTATTATTATTATAATTCCGTTGTTCTTTCCCTCTTTGAAATTTCCTTCCTTCTTCTCGATGGTTACCCCTTTTTCAAATATAAATTAAAAATAAACAAAAAAAAAAAAAACAAATAATCAAAGCAAATACCAAAGAAAAGAAAGAAGAAACAAAGAAATTTCTAAAACTTGAAAGCAATACACGTCGTTTAGGGGACAGGAGACCATGTCAAGCACCAGCCACTTTGGAAGAACGGTGGTCCACCAACGGTCAGGTCAAGTCAACTTGAGCTTCTCACAGGTCAGAAAGAAATAGCGTAGAATTGTTTTCAGTTGAATGAATTAATTATGCAATGAATATTCTTCTGGGTCCTAATTAATAATTAAAACAAAGTTAAGGGGGATGAGTGGTGAAACTTGAAAGAGCGGGCGTTCGACAGAAGAATGATTTGAAGGGCGGTGGGGACTTTTGTTGATGCCAAATGGGGTCATCGTTGCTTGGTTGGTGGAGCTTTTAATCGTTGGAAATGTCTTTTTTGCTTCTTTCTCTTCCCCTTTTTTTGAAATTTAAATGTTTCATCCCAATGCAATTTAAATTATCTTACCAACAAGTAATAAAATAGGATTACTATTCTTAAATAGTAATTTGATTAATAAAATATAAATTTAAAAAAATATTAATATAATTATGCTACATATTCTTGTTATTGTGTCATATTAGTATCACGTGACATAAAATTATAAATGACATTTTTATTAATAACATGTAGTCAATTATTAATTATAAGAATTTATTTGATTTAAAATAAAAATATAAAAATTTTATTGAACACAATAAAAGAATAAAGATTTATTTGAATTTTTTTTAAGTTTAAAATGTTTTTAAAGTATTATGTCAAAATTATTCAAATGTGAAAAAAAATAAAAAAAAATTAGGTAAAATATCTAAAAAAAAGTTTTTAAATTATTTTAAAAAATTTAAATAAGTCATTATATTTTTATTAAGTTGATCAAACTTTTGTACTTTTATTTTGAATCAAATAAGTTTTTTGACTTTTATTTTAAATTAAATAAATTCTTATAACTAATAATTAACTTAGTCAAAATCTTATTTTTTCTTTTATATTGTATGGTATTAACGTGGCATACTAATATATAATGATTGATAATGATGTGTTATATGTCAATATATTATAATTAATGATAATATAACATATTAATTTGATATAATAATATAATTATATAATATTTTTTACTTTTTACTTCAATATCATATAAATATAAATTGACAAGTGCTATCTTAATTAATAATAATTTATCAATCATTAATTTATTTATTTATTTAAAATAAAAATATAAAAATTTAATTAAATATAATAAAAATAAAAATTATATAAAAATGTTTTTTAAAATAATTAAACATGTTTTTTAAATATTATATAAAAAATATATAAAAGAAGAGTTGGGAACGGTGGTCGGCTTCTTAGTGGAAGAAAACAAAAAGGAGAGATTTTTTATTGAAAATGACCGGCATTCTTTGGAATTTTCTCCAAACTAACGACTGACCGCTTTTTTCTAGTGTACTTAACTTCACGACGTTTAACCTTTTTTTTTTTAATTTCTTTCTTTATTTTTGCGAGTTTCTTGTTGATGGTTTTCCACGTAGATTTCACGTCGTGAGTATGTGACCGTTATTTTCACAAGGAATAAATTAAAAAAATTATTTATATATAGTCAATAAAATTTTTAAATTTTATATGAAATTTATAATAATCAAATAGACATATAACAATGTTTTAATCTTGAAATGTATAGAATAATAATTAATAATTAAACACAATATTTTCACTAATTACTTGTATAGAAAACAATTAATTTTTACATCATGTGCTTTTATTTTTTGCATGATAATATGATATCAAGTAGTATTTATAAAAATTAAATTGAATTGCTAGTTTTTAATTTTCCCTTAAATAGTTTTCGTTAATATCGTGTGTGTTAAACGTTAATGTTATAATATTATACTAGAAGTAGACAATTTTCACATGTATAAGAAATGTATAGAATGTAAAATGAAATGCGTGTCAACTATACTTGATTAGTTGACTTTATCTACCTTATTAATGACGACTCTGACTGCATTCACAAGTTAAATAATATCAATCCAATTCGATTTATTGACATAAAAAAGAATCATCCTTTAATAATTAAACTTAAATTAGTAAAAATATATTAGTCCTTCGCTTTCTTTGAAAATATGGTTTAAATCCATTTTTTTTTAAATTACATTTATACTTATTTTTTTTAATTTCAAAACGGTATTCAGATTTTTTTTTTTGAAAAACAGTTTTTTAATATTTATTAATATTTTACAAAACGATAAATTGATATGTTGATGGCATTATTAGAATTTACAAGCAAAGAAATTAATAATGAAAAAGTAAAGGAACAATATACTCTTGCAATTTTTATTTTTTTTGGAACAAGGAGAGTGTTACAATTCCAACGTAAGATCTCCACTCCAAGTCTCAAACCCTACTAACGTTTATCACTTGAGCGTACTCAAAATCACAATATGTAAAAGTTTTTTTTTTTTTTTTAACGAGCATGTGTAATAGATTTTGCTTGCAATAAAAAAGCAAAAAAAAAAAAAAAGAAACTAGTAACAGTAATTTACACTCTTTTTTTAAAAAAAATATTAATATGTAATTAGACAAATTATGTCATTAATCTATGTATTCTATCAAAGGGGTGGACTTAATTCATATATAATAATTTGTGAAAAAAATGAATCATTTACTTTCTGAAATTGATGTTGTCAATTCAATTATTAATGGTTGTAAAAAATTTTCTTTATTTATATTGACATGGTATTTGATTGTATTGATGTATCATTGTATCGTTTTCGAATGCCACGTTATCATATTCAAAATCATTTCAATAAAGTTAAATTTTACCATGTAAAAGATTTTGTAAATAACCATTTGCATTATATTTTAATTAATTATTTATTTTTTATTTAAAAAATTAAACAAATTTATTAATTTAAATGAAGAACATCATGACTAATTAAAATAGACTAAAGCAAAAAAACAAAAAGAAGGTTAAAAATTAAAGTTAATTGAAATAAAACCTCTTTTGGATTGGGCCTGGTCTTAATATGGTGATTTGGGCCAAGAGGTGATGTTTGGACATGTTTATTGGGCTCCACAGCTGCAGCTCATCTTCTTTTTTATTATTATTGTTGTTCCCTACATCGTCTTCAAAAGTCCCTATTCTCTTCTTTATTATTCCCTTACTCTTTTGGTTTTTTGGTTGTCACTATTGAATTTGGCGTCAATGGCCCCTTTTCTCCTTCCTCTTCCTTTCCGACCTTTATTTCTCCTTACTTCTTCTAAAATCTAGTTTCCCCTTTAAACCAAGCCTTCCCCTTTCTCTTTCACCCCTTACTTTGTTTTCTTCTCCTCCAGCCACGACCACTATTGCTGGTTCCACTTCTTTCCTTCCTTCCCTTTCTTCTTAAATCGAAAATGCCCCTAAATAAACCCTTACTTTTTTTTGAAAGAAAAGCAGGAATATTATTGCTCATAGTTTCTCACAAAGGAGAATAACAGAAAGCAAAGTCTCATTGGGGCTTCAGAGAAACAAAAGAGTTCCCGTGGTTGAGGACGAGCTTGACAACAAGAGGGAGAGGGAGAGACCTGATGAGCCAAAACAAAGAGCAAGCATAATTCCTAGCCTTCTACAAACATTCAATAAAACCCGTAACATCTGATATGGCAGTTTACCCCACCGTAATCCTTAAAACAATTAATTCTGCAACTAACAAAAGAATAAGTCAGCCCACAGGAAACCCGTAGTCATGGGGGCAAAATTATTATTCAAAATAATAACTTAATTAACCATATTCAGTGTTTATAGACACCAATTAATAATGGGAACATTGAGTTTTTGGGCCTTTTTTACCTTAGAAAAGAAACCGTAATAATCTCAAAGGTACATGTGATGCATATTTTGTTTTTGTCAACCTCCATGTCGATATATGAAACTTAGCCGACGCCAGACAGTGCTTACAAACGACAACAACAATTGCAATTTGAAGCTCGCGGCCTGGCCTTGTTCATTTGGATACAAAAGGTGAAATTTAGGGTTAGATTGCCCTTTTGCTTAGAAAAGAAAAAAATATTAGTATTACTATTATGTGTGTATTATATCATTGCACAAAACTGACCGATTACAGACGAAAAGCACGTCAAACCTCTGCGATTCAACCCAAGTACCAAGTGCCCACAGCTTCTTATTCCTCCGCTACCGCGCAAAGATCAAAGGCCTCCCCTCGGTTAATCCATTGGCTGGCTGTCAAAGACTCCTGGAAATCACGGGCACTTAATGTCCTAATTCTTCTCGTAAACCAAACCTTTTTGTCCTTTAACAGCCACCCTTTTTATGCATTTTTTCATCCCTATTTGTCTGTTTTTAGTTTCCTTTAACCTTATATAACTGTGCTTGCCATTTACAAACATCAAGGACTACTTCCATAGAGTTGAAGTTTTTCTTCCTAATTAAGGTATATTTTTCCCTAGTTTTTAAACATGGCTATAAATGCTTTTCCTACCGTCCAAAATTGTGCGTCTATAGGCCGAGAAAAGCACACGATGGTCGCTGACATGGATGGCACCTTGCTTATTAGCCGTAGCTCTTTCCCTTATTTCGCTTTGGTTGCCTTCGAAGTTGGTGGAGTCTTGAGGCTCTTTTTCTTGCTCTTAGCTTCACCACTGGCTGGACTTCTTTACTACTTTGTCTCTGAATCTGCTGGCATCCAAGTTCTTATTTTCGCAACCTATGTTGGAATGAAAGTGAGTGATATCGAATCAGTGGCACGTGCGGTGCTGCCAAAGTTTTACTCTAGCGATCTGCACCCCGAGTCATGGAGAGTTTTTTCTTCATGCGGGAAACGTTGCGTGCTTACTGCAAATCCTAGGATTATGGTGGAACCTTTTTTGAAAGATTTCTTAGGGGCTGATATGGTTTTAGGCACCGAGATAGGAATTTACAGAGGTAGAGCTACAGGATTTGTTTGTCAACCTGGGGTACTTGTGGGGAAGAACAAGGCTGATGCTCTTCAAAAGGCTTTTGGCGAAGCACTGCCAGATGTTGGGCTTGGAGATAGGCATACAGACATTCCCTTCATTGCATTGTGCAAGGTTAGCAAAAACTAACTTCTGAGTTAAGCATCGAACTTCAAAGTTTTGATCAGCTATAACATCTAACATATAAATAAAAAAATATTGCAGGAAGGTTACATTGTGCCACCGAAACCGGAGGCTAAGGCAGTTAGAAGCGAGAAGCTCCCAAAGCCTGTAATTTTTCATGATGGCCGGCTTGTTCAAAAGCCAACACCTCTCATGGCTCTCTTAATAATTATCTGGATCCCCATAGGATTCCTCCTAGCCTGCTTGCGCATTACTGCTGGTTCACTCCTCCCCATGCCTCTAGTCTACTACGCTTTCTGGGCACTCGGAGTTCGAGTGACTGTCAAGGGCACCCCACCCCCACCAGTGAAAAAATCAACCGGTCAATCTGGTATCCTCTTCATTTGCTCCCATAGAACCTTACTCGACCCAATCTTTCTCTCTACGGCTCTTGGACGCCCCATCCCGGTGGTGACCTACTCAGTCTCTCGACTTTCAGAGATAATTTCACCCATCAAAACTGTTAGCCTAAGCAGAGATAGAGCCACAGATGCATCCATGATTAAGAAGCTACTTCAAGAGGGTGATCTAGCTATCTGCCCTGAAGGAACTACTTGTCGGGAACCATTTCTGCTGAGGTTTTCAGCCCTTTTTGCAGAATTAACTGACCAGCATGTGCCCGTTGCCATGGTGAACCGTATGAGCATGTTTCACGGCACCACAGCCAGGGGATGGAAAGGGATGGACCCATTTTACTTTTTCATGAACCCTAGCCCAGCATATGAAGTAACTTTCTTAAACAAGTTGCCGATGGAGCTGACATGTAGCTCAGGAAAGTCTAGCCATGAGATTGCCAATTACATACAAAGGGTGATTGCTGCAACTCTTTCATATGAGTGCACAAGCTTTACAAGGAAAGATAAATACCGAGCCCTGGCTGGGAATGATGGAACAGTGGTTGAGAAACCTAAGTTTTCAGCCAACAAAGTAATGGGCTGTTAATTTTCATTTTTCCTTGTAAAGTCCTACTTTTGTTTTCGAGTGATTGATGTCTTGGCTAAAGTTTAAACACTAGGTACCTCCACCGCCACAGATGGTGCAGGGGAATAATTTTGGAAGCCCAAAAGGAAGTGAAAAACACTTCTTTCAGGTTTCGACTTTATTGTAACATTGTCTGGGGTATCATTCACATCCAAATGTGAAAAATCATACATCTTTCAATAGAATAATAATTAGGATAAGGCCTAAATCTGGATAATTCTGATTCCAAAACAGCAATCATAGAGTTCAATCTTTTTTATTTTTTGTCCTACAGCAACATTATCAACCATTTATGAAATTTAATGACTACATACCATAGAATAATCACCTACTTAATTAAAAGATTTAGAGTAGTAATTCACTAAACAAGAAAAAAAATTAAATAATGCTACTCTCTTCTTCCATTTTGGAGGTAAACAGAGTTCAAAAAGCATATAGATATACAACAACCACCAATACCTGTAGTTTACAAAAAAAATTATAAATTATAAGCAAAAAAATACATTACTAGTATTTTTTTTTATGAAGTAATTATATTTGAATTAATATTAGTTTTTGATTGTAACAAACAAAAAAACCATAATTAGTCATTGATAATTTTTAAGCAAATATTATAAGTATTTCTTTTTTTGTAACATGAGTTTTCTTTATAAATTTACTATTACTTTATAACAATATGTTTAGGAAAAGTTAAAGTATTAGTAGTAAAAAGTAATTAGCACTAAAACTAAGATTAAATAAAGTTGCAGATTTTTACATTATAAATGATTAAGATTAAAGTAATATAAATTTGAGGTGATAGGAATTAAATAAAAACTTTAACAAACTCTTTGGAATATTAAAGGGAAAAAGAAAAAATTAAGAAAAACCTGTAAATTATATTGGAGGGAAATTAAAATACTTGGGGATCTCCATAAGATAATGGTTAGAATCAATCTGAAACAAACCAAGCGAGTCCTACGTTGTTCCTAATAAGAGCCAATCATGCCCGCCTCTGCCTCCCAATTTAAGCTCCTTCTCATCTAAGACTCTTTCTTTATCATCTACCATTTCTTTTTTTCTTTCCTTTTTCTTTTTACACTTCTCCCTCGGGATCATATCATTGCCTTTCGTTTTTCCCTGGTAAGATTACCATTCTGGTGATACAAAAATGAGCATAGGTGACTCAGCAGAGCTGGAGGGTCACCTCAGTCTCAGCGATCGTTTGAAGGTGTTCAAAGCTTCTCAATTCGACCCCGATGCCTATCTCCTCTCCAAATGCCATGCCATGACCGAGAAGGTCTCCTCTCTTTGTCTTCGCTTCACCCTTTACGTACTATTCATCAATACATGTGTGTGAAATGGTCATGGAAGCTATAACTGCCAGCAAATAGGGTTCCTTTTTTGTACTATACAAGACAGGAAAAGAAAAGAAAGAAAAGTTATAACATTTTGTTACAACAAGATGGCCACGTTTCAGAATATCGGTAATGTTGAAGATAATCAATTTGGTTCATTGTTTTGACAGGAGATTAGGCATGTGTGTTCACACTTGTTGGAGTTAAGGAAGGCGTCTGCAGAGGAAATGCGTAAAAGTGTTTATGCTAATTATACCGCCTTTATACGGTAATACTTAACTTTCAGCTATATATGTATTTAATTTATATATACTTTGGTGTCTTTCATACTTGTAGGTAGTCTAACATGTTATTGTGCAAGATTTTCAGCCCTTTCATTCCATTCGTCCTAAATTTTGATGATGCCTGATCAGAATTTTAAATTATAGAAAAAGAAGCAAAACAATGGTACTTCTTGATTGTGAGTATTTGCGATATATTAGATGTTGACATGATATATGAGTTAACAGATTTAGTTTTCATTTCTCTCTCTCTTCCTGGGATATGGTACCATACAAACATAGGCCACCTTTAATGTCCTGGCAACTCCAAGTATCAAGTCTTGGGTAGACTTAAGGTTGTTGGAGGCTCGTCATCCTCGCTGTTTCAGTTTGCAGGAAAATGAGTTGTAGAAGCTTACCAACTATACTCATGACGTGATAGAGTGTTATATGTTCTATTCAGATTCTAATTGAAAATCGGTTTTAGTTTTAGTAAAGTTTTGTTGATTGAGAATTACTTGGCGAGTAAATTTATTTAAAGAGAAAATATACCTAATGGGTTAGAGATGTTAATGATTAGGAATTTCTTGATAACCGTAGAGTAGGTTTTAGCCTTTACAAGAATGAGAGAGATGTAATCTCCATATGATTTCTAATGTAAGAGATCGAGGTTTTTTTTGTGAAAGTTTCACATGAGAAAGAGTGACGAAATATTGAATTACATGTGATAGAGGGTGTTCCATGGGTTTAGACACTAGTGAGCTTAGAAATTAGATTTATTTTAAAGTTTTAGTTTAGTGTTTGTTTATGGGTGATTTGTATTTTTTGTAATTTCTATATTTATAGTGAAGATTTTTTTTTTTTTCTCGTGTATGGATGTAAGCATAGGTGTCTCATCATGTTAAATATTGGTCTCTTGTCTTGATTTTCCTTTGTGTCGGAGTTGAAATGCTTTTGTTTGAAAATCACAAGAAGTGATTTCATAGTCACGCCACTGTATAATAAACTCTTTGCATGATCCAGGTGGACAACAATACACTTTCCACCATAGCATAATTTCTCACTTATCTATCAACTCCATTTATAGTTGATAAAAAGGTGGTTGGAGTCCTCCACTGTGTTCTTACACCAAGGGCATTGCATGTTTGCTTCATCAGGAATGATTCCCTTTGATTGTAACAATTTTCTTTTTTAGTTTGCAACCTATCTAAATAAACAAGCTATAGAAGACATTGAACTTTTGGGTTGTATTCTGATTTTTCAAATCTTAATTATAAGAGCTCTTTTAACCTGTTTTTCTGCTACACGATCAAGAGAAATAGAAAGATGCCTGATCGAGAATTTAAGCTCCCATTCTCATTGAAGATCGAAATCATCGTATCCTCCTTCTTTTATATTATGCACACATTGCATAAAATGGCCATTAATTAATTGATTGGGTAGTTCCCATTCCGCTTGAATAAGCCTCTTTGAAATTCAACCTCCCATCTAGTATTGTACGAGGAAATCTCCTTAGCATAATCTCTCACCTGCCTCTTTGATTGTTGCCAATAAGAACAAGAGAGGGAACTTTGTTTTCAAGGTTAACGATCCACCCAAGAATTAAACCAAAACGTAACATTTTTCCCATTGCCCACCATCCATCGACACACCTCGTTTCCTAAAAACGATGATAGGCTTGTTATATTTTTTTATGCTTATGCTGCCCCCCCAAAACCCTTACAGTACCCTTGACATCTTTTTAGTGTTGTTTGTGGAAGGGATCCAAGATCCCTGCATGTTTCTTGAGGATAACCTTTCTCCAAGGAGAATTTGTCTCATTCCTGAATCTCTAACACCATTTGCCTACAGCTGCCAAATTTTTATTGAGTAAATTCACAATGCTCATGCCACTTTTTCTTAATTTACGTTTTGTCTCCGCCCCATAGGAATCTTTTTCTAAGTCCCTCGATCTTGCTAAAAACTCCTTTGGGAACCTTTAAAATGGACATCTAATAAAGGGGTAGTGATAATAAAACTGAGTTGACGAGTGTTTGCAATTTCTGGAAATATGAATGAACTTTTACTGCTTCTCCAAGAACAAAAAAGAATAAAAGAGACAAATCGGCGAAGAAGAAAGAGTATGTTCTAACAGAATGGACCGTTTAATTAAGTGCAAGAGAGTTTAAATACAAATACACGGTTGGAGGAGAGAGAAAAAAATTGTATACAACCAACCAAAAAATAACAGCTCGCATGGCAACGGCTTGGAAGGAATTTTGCAGCGGCATAGTAAAAGATTTAAACGGCAACTACTACTATAGCAAAACACGTGCTACTGCCGCGTTTTCTTCCGCGAACCCCATTGATGAAGCAGAGTCAAGCTTTCACGCGGGAACGACACAAAACCCTTCAACAACAAGGATCACTCTACCTCGTATGCAGCCTGCAAATCTTCCTTGACCTTTTTAGTTCACTAGGTCCCTAGTTTTCAAACTTCTTGGAATGGGCAAGAGATCTTAGTGAGTAGGAGTTTTTCGATGACAAGTAGTGACTATAAATATGTAATACATATTAGCTTTTCAGAGAAATATAATGCCCATGCGATTTCTTGTGATAGATTGATTTTTTATGGGAGTATTATTGAGTTGTAGGGATGTGGAGAAGAGTGGGAAATATCATGTTATAAGGTCACATAGGATAGAGAATATTTCATGGGTTTAGATACTAAGGAGCTTAAAAACTAGGTTTGTTTTGGGACTTAATTTTAGTGTTTCTTTTATGGTTGTTTTGTAATCTTAGTATTTTTTTTATGTTTATATTAGACTTTTCCCTCTTGATCGAATGAAATAGGTAATGGGTGCTAAATCGTTAAATTATGATATCTTCTGTGGGTTTATTTTATGCTGATTTCAATATCAAATGTGTTTTTACTTGAAATTAAATCCCAACACGGAGTCGTCATAAAGTGTGAATATGTAATTTTGTGTCTAAAGTTTTACATTGTTTGCATTCGAAGCACATCCAAGGAGATTTCAGTTCTTGAGGGGGAACTCCTTTCCATGAGGAATCTTCTATCTACTCAGGCAGCTTTAGTTCATGGTTTGGCTGAAGGTATCATCCTTGATTCCTTGTCAACCGGTCCTGAAGATTCAGAAGAGGAGGACATATCTGATGTTGAAAATACAAAACTTACCAAAACAGAGAAGTGGTTTGTTGAGTTTTTGGACAACCTTGACGTTCTATTGACGGAAAAGAGAGTAGAAGAAGCTATGGCTGCATTGGCTGAAGGGGAGCAATTAGCAAAAGAAGCTAAAAGTAAACAGACCTTAAGCTCGGATGCACTCCCAAAATTGAAGAGTGCCCTCAGTGTGCTGAGACAAAAACTGGTTGATCAGCTTGCAGATGCTACTTGCCAACCTTTCACACAAGGCTCCGAGCTTCGTTCTGCTGTTTTAACCATTAAAAACCTTGGGGATGGTACTCGTGCCCATACGTTGCTACTCAATTCTCACCAACAAAGGCTGCACCGTGGTATGCAAAGTCTTCGCCCTTCAAGCACTTCTTATGGAGGAGCGTTTACATCAGCCCTTTCACAGCTTGTATTTTCAACCATTGCACAGGCTGCTAGTGATTCCTTGGCAGTTTTTGGTGAGGAGCCTGCATACTCATCTGAGCTTGTAACTTGGGCTATCAAGCAAACTGAAGTTTTTGCAGTTCTCTTAAAGAGACATGTGCTAGCTTTATCAGCAGCTGCAGGGGGTCTAAGAGTTGCCACTGAATGTATTCAGATATGCCTCGGCCATTGCTCTTTGTTAGAAGCTCGTGGATTAGCCCTTTCCCCCGTTTTATTGAGGCTTTTTAGGCCCAGTGTCCAACTGGCATTCAGTGCCAACTTAAAAAGAATTGAACAGAGCAGTGCTGCCCTAGCTGCAGCAGATGATTGGGTGCTTACTTATGCATCAGTTGGTGCACGTCCATTCTCTTCTACTTCATCTCTTAATAATGCAAGTACGTCACAACCAAAGCTTTCAAGCAGTGCTCACAGATTCAATTCAATGGTTCAGGTAATTATTTTTGCTTCCTTCTCAATAGGATATCCTAACAGTACTAATGGGTTCATTTTATTTTTATCTTACTTTTCTTTTCTTTAAAAAGTTATTTATTTCTTTTCCTAACTCAACCTTAGTGTCTATTAGACCTGTCGAAAAAGAAAATCTTATTTATCGTGGCTTGTCTTATTGCACCTGGTTTTACCAGTTCGGTGTGGAAGTGAAGAGTGTTAAATTTGATTAATATTATGGGATAAAAACATCATTAAATGTTTTTTAACTTCTTTTATTGCAAACTTTTGAATCTTTAGTGTTCCTAATTGTGCATTTTGTCTGGTTTCAGGAATTTCTGGAGGATGTTGGCCCCCTTGAGAGTCTTCAGTTGGATGGTCCAGCTTTAGAAGGTGTTTTACAAGTATTCAACTCCTATGTTAATCTGTTGATAAATGCATTGCCTGGATCAATGGAAAATGAAGAAAATTTAGAAGGTTCTGGCGGTAAAATTGTTAGAATGGCCGAGAACGAATCCCAACAAATGGCTTTACTCGCCAATGCGTCATTGCTAGCAGATGAACTACTTCCCCGTTCTGCAATGAAGCTTTTGCCATTGAGCCAGTCTAACAGAGTGGAAGCCACCCCTAAAAGAGCTTCAGATAGGCAAAGCCGTCTTCCAGAACAAAGGGAATGGAAGAGGAAACTTCAACGCTCAGTTGATCGCTTGCGAGATAGCTTCTGTAGACAACATGCCCTTGATCTCATCTTCACAGAAGATGGGGACATCCGTCTCAATGCACAGATATATATAAGCTTGGATGGGAATTCAGAAGAACCTGAATGGTTTCCATCTCCAATTTTCCAGGTTATAAATTTGCAAATTTGTTAATTGAGATATCTTGGTTTCTTGACATAAGCATGCACTGTAATGAACGGCAAACTCAAACCAAGCGATATATAGACCATGTCTAAGGTATAACAGCATTGCGGATATGACCATATAACCATAGAATATTATCTTATTGTAATAAACTGCAGTGGAGTTTAAAAACTTTACAAGAGAGCTTATGTACTTGCCCTGTCTCCTTTTAACCAAATATGTCAACTTCATGCTTCAGTATTATGAACCTTGTTTGTAATTAAATAGACACATGAAAGCATGATTCTGGAGTTCTTAAAAGCCATCACTGATGTGTATGACCTTAACCATATAACATATTTTGTGGAGTTCTTGCCCTAATGTTTAGTAGTATCTGTACGGGCATACAGGCAAAAAACATACCTTAAAAGGCACCTAAATATAAAGTTGTACCACGTTTCTGTATATCAAGCACCATAATTGCTGGTCTTAATTATAAAAAAAAAAAAAACAAAAACCAAAATGCCGGTCTTCTCCCTCAGTAGTACAGTTGTTTTTCTTCATGCTTGATCTGTCTCCTGTCCACACTGTCCGATAAAGATAAATAAGGTATACAACTAGTAATACTGTAGTGTTTCATGCCATGGACTGAGCTAGCACAGTATGGTCTTTCACATCTATAGTCCAAATATTGTAGTAATAGGATTGCATCTCTGATTCATTGCTAAAAATTCCACCTTTTCTAATGCTAAGGTTGTATTGTTCAGGAACTTTTTTTAAAATTGACACGGATTGCAAGTATTGCGACTGATATGTTTGTGGGTAGGGAAAGATTTGCTACTATTCTATTAATGAGACTCACAGAGACCGTGATCCTTTGGCTTTCTGATGATCAAAGCTTTTGGGAACAGATAGAGCAGGGGCCTATGCCTTTGGGTCCCCTTGGTCTTCAACAGGTATACTCACCTAGGGTAAAACCATTACTATATTGATGATTAGTTTGTATTTTAGTGATTGAACTTCATACAATTTTTGATCTTGACGCAGTTTTATCTGGATATGGAGTTTGTTATCATTTTTTCTTCTCAAGGCCGATATCTGTCTCGAAATCTGCAACAAGTTATCAAGAACATAATAGAGAGAGCTATTGATGCAGTTACCGCAACTGGAATTGATCCATACAGGTAAATACAGTCAACAAAAGATTGTCAAATATAAAAGACTTCCTCATGGGAGCATTTTCATTTATCAGCAATTCTATTTGTAAATTCAAAGCCAGCTACATTTTGTTTGAATGATATTTTGAAGTACTTTACTGTCAAGAATTATTCAACTTGTTCAGCATGTAAGCTGATAACCCTTGTTTTTGCAGTGTGTTGCCAGAGGATGACTGGTTTGCTGAAGTTGCTCAAATAGCAATAAAGATGTTATCTGGTAAAGCCAACTTTAGCAATATGGATAGAGATGTGACAAGCCCTACAGCATCGATATCTGCAAAATCTATATCTTCAGTTGTATTCCACGGGGAGTAACTAGAGTTCCGCCATTAATGTTTGATCTTTCCATATAGCAAAGCAACCAAGCAGCCATTGGTCATTTATCCACACTGCCATAAAATAAATTAGTAGGAGGTTTTAGATCCTTGTTTCAACTTCCAAGAGTATGTGTTTTCTCTTATGCAGGAATGCAGAGTCATTGATATATCTCTGCACTTTCCATTTAATCTGTTTCATAAACTTGTTAACAGGCCTAGCGAAACAGGAGCTTCTGATTCTGAAAGTTCCAGCAATTAGCTTCCAGATCCAAAATGGTGAAGATATCCTGCAAATTAATGGGAAATTTGTATTTCTCATGAAAATTGTAGCTTTTGGTCCCTCAAGTTCCAGTGACAAGTCTTGAGATCCGAAATGATCGAGAGTTGCCGCACATTAAAGAGAAATCTGTGAACCTCATGAGAAAATTACATTCCTTTGCTTTTAAATTGAAATTAATCCATTTTCCTTAGAATGTGAATGAGTTTTTATTTCTGTTTTTTCTATCTTTATTTACTGATATTTAAAATAGAACATCCCAATGATTACGCAATTGATGCTATTTTCAGCTGGTAAAAAATTATTTAAATCTCCTATAAAACATACGGGATTTGTTAATTCATCCAAGTACTTCCTATCCTATTATCTTAATTACTTGGTTTTTAAAGGATGTTTTTCCTTTTTCTTTTTCTTCCTTTCTCTTAGTCTTAACTGCTTCATTTAAAAAGAAAAAAGATGCAAAACAAAAGGCTCCTTTTCCCTTTTCATCTAGCTGCATTAAGGATTTCAACTTATACCAGAGGGTGGATGGATTGGAGTCGGAAAACTTCTACTATTTGCCTCCATATGTACATAAAACCTGAAAGGAGTAGCATTGCAATTATTTATTATCCAGTTGTTGATAAGAGAAGACTTCACAAACTCCAAGTTTGAGCCTGAACATTGTTCTTTTGCTTGTCTCAATCTGTGTACCCTTCTAGCTATGCTGCTCTGTACAATTCCTTTTTTTCTCCCTTTTGAGGGACCAACATTGCGAACGATAGCATTTTGTTTCTTTCCTTGGTGATAACAAAAAAAATCATGAAAAACCAGCTTGTCAATCAACGTGTAGCCAATGGATGATGGAGATGAATTCCCTATGTGTCTTGTGACCAGAATCACCAAAAAAATTCTGTCTTGACTTGTTACAACAACCAAAGGAAATCCGATGGAGCGGAGGGGCAAACGCATTCTGCCTCTATGTCACTATAAACTTTGAGATGCCTCTTTTGCTATTGCTAGTTGTGCTATATATATATATATATATATATGCCTGTCTTAACTTGGTGGTACTCTCACATGGTCCTAACATATTCTCCAAGAGTCGAATCTTCTGTCCTCAATCTAACCATCCAAAAATATTTATTCAACTGTGAATCAGTAACGTATTGCATTGTTCTACTCCTGTAGCATTCAGATACACAGAGGCTGAACTTGTCTTGGAAGTTCAAGCATATCCCTTTAATATTTTAATCCTACTCAACAGCTTAATTGCTTAAGAAATCTGAAGTCTATACCGATAGGCGTAAGATCCTTCTCGAAATTCCAAAATGCAGTCTTTCCTTGGAGTGCATAAACAAGTAGAAAGAACCTTTGATGTCTGCCCACAGAAGTGTTTAAAGTACAGCATTAGGACCACCAGTGATCTAGGAACATGGAAGTTGTCCAAACGGAAACGCGCTTCCAGTGAAGAACAACAATCTAATAAGGAGGTTGTGACACTGATACCAAAAAGAATCATTTCACCACGTGATGACCTTTGCTTCAAGAATTTGGTGAACTGGATGTTGTCAGTGGATCTATTCTGGGGCATAAATAGAAAGCGTAGTTTGCTGCTGCTATAACGACCTTGCAGATTGATTCTTGAGAAATATCTTTTTGATTTTTTTAATATGAAAAAGGAAAAGAGAACAAAAGCTTTTTTTTTTTTTTTATCATTTGAGTACTATTGAGCATTTATCGGAATATTTAATTTAGGTAATCTTTCAGCGCTATTGACCAAGGACATCATGATCCAGACACGTGCTTTTACCATAACAAGCTGTTCGGAAAAAATGAGGACAAAAGAAAAGGCGAAATCAATGTCCTGGATCAACTCCGGTTCTCGTTGTTATGGGCTCAAGTAATTTTCCAACTTTCCCATTAACTTGCACCCATTTCACATTCCTGCTTTCCTGTTCAATCACACCGATCACAGTGAGAGAAACCGGTGATAGTTAGCATATTCTTCTCCCTAGACCAAAAGAATCAGGTGTCCAGACAAAAATGGGTGGTCAATTGCTGTGGCTTCTTCTAGGATTGACTATCATAACGACAGCATCCGGGGGAAAGAGGAGCATTAGTGAAGAATGCGACCCTGGTGACCTGAAGGGTCTCATCAGTTTCAAGGGTGGAATCCGCATGGACGCTTCTGGTCGGCTAGCAAAGTGGGTTGGCCATAGTTGTTGCAAATGGGAAGGTGTTTCCTGCAACAATGCAACTGGTAGAGTAACAGAAATTCATCTGCCAGGATTCATTTCCACGGATGATTTCGTCTTTCAGTCCCAGATGGAAGGTTGGCTATCCCCATCAATCACATTCCTCACCTCTCTTCAAGTCCTTGATCTTGGGGGACTCACAGGCCTTACCGGAAAAATCCCACCACTGATTGGTCATCTCCAGAACCTGAGAAAGCTCCACCTTTATGGAAACAAGCTAAAAGGGTCTGTACCAGAAAGCATCGGTAAGCTGTTAAAACTTGAAGAACTTCACCTGCATGAGAATAAATTATCTGGGTTTCTTCCTCCTAGCCTTGGTTGTCTTAAAAATCTTAATGCTTTACTTCTACATTCAAATAGATTCACCGCTAGTATTCCTGATTCATTCACGAACTTGACAAATCTCATCTATTTGGATCTTCATAGCAATTCCCTGACTGGTCATATACCAGAAAATGTTGGTGAGTTGCAGCTTTTGAAGGAGCTTGATCTTTCGGACAATTTTTTGTGTGGGGAAATTCCACCTTCAGTAAACAATCTGACAACCATTTCAGTCATGTACTTGGATAGTAATCATCTTGAGGGAGAAATACCATTTCCATCAACTTTTCGTCAAATGCCTTCGCTTGGCTTTTTAAGGCTGCAAAACAACCACCTAGGTGGAAGAATACCACCCAATTTCGGATATCTGGTCTCCCTCCAAAGGGTTTCTCTAGCAAATAACAAGTTTGAGGGAGCAATTCCCCCTAGTTTGGCTAATCTAGAAGCCTTGACAGAGTTATATCTTAGCGGCAACAAGTTATCTGGACTTGTACCAAAATCAATTGGTCAACTCTCTCATCTCATACTCTTAAGCATTTCTCACAATTTAATTCAAGGACCATTGCCTGATGAAATGTCTGCCCTCCAAAATTTGCAAACACTGGATCTCTCATTCAACCTTTTAAATCTCACCTCCATTCCAACATGGCTAGCAGAATTGCCATCTCTTTCCCGATTATATTTGGCAGGATGTGGAATCAAAGGCCAAATACCAGACTTCTTGCGATCAACTCCAAGTCCAATACAGGAACTGGACTTGTCGGTTAATCATCTCACTGGTGGCATACCAGCATGGATTGGAAGCCTCACTCAACTATACTCCTTAAATCTTTCAAGGAACTATCTCGTTTCAAATATTCCAGATTCAGTTGCCGACTTCCAGGAGTTAGGAGTGCTAGATCTCCACTCAAACAAGATAACAGGCTCCCTGGATCAGGTTTTCAAGATAGGAAACAGCTTTCCGGATGGTTCATTGACGTATATTGACCTATCTGACAACAGTTTCACAACTGGAATCGAGCAAATTGGTGTAGGAACGCAGCAGAGAATCGAGTATCTCAATTTATCACATAATTTACTCGAGGGTCAGTTACCAACTTCTATGGGGCAATTGAAGGCATTGCAAAGTTTGGATTTGAGCTATAATAAGTTGGGTTTCAGCTTGGCAGAGGCCATAGCAAATCTAAGCATTTTAGAGACTCTGAAGCTGCAGAGAAACCATTTTACTGGTAAAATACCAGTTGAGTTTTTGAACCTGAAAAACCTTAAGGACTTGGATTTATCAGATAATCTTTTGGTGGGGGAAATTCCCGCTGGCAAACCTCTTAGTGACTTTCCCCAGAGTTCTTTCACTGGAAATAAAGGTTTATGTGGGAAGCCCCTTTCGCCCTGCAAGTCTTGAACTAGTTTTTCATTCTCAGCAGAAACTACAGCAATCATAGAAGACATGTAATTGCTTCCCGAAAATGTTTTATCATTTACAAATATTTATTTCTAGGCATGCCTCTGATCTGTAAACACTGATGCTACAGTGAATAGATTTCCCATTGTGTTTCACATGAGACAAAATGCAAAATGCGAACCCCATAAAATGTCAGTAATACTCAGAAAAATATTTCATTATAACAAAATTTTAACAGATTGTTTCAAGTAATTGAAAGCGAAAATCAGAACATATAGCGGCATCACGTTTTACACTTGCAACAATTTCTAAAGCTTCTCGCTGTCAAAGGACTCAAGGTAAATACAGTGTTAGAGTCTGTGCCATGCTTAATTAACAGGATAGGAGAATTTGTAAAGCCATACTTTTAACTTTTATATCCTATTATTCATTTAACACGACATAACTCACAGAAAAGAAAAGGCCTGAATCTAGCAAAGATTATAAAAAATATGAATTCAACTAGTGTGGAAATGCCATGCCCTGAACCTAAATATTAAAACTAACAGCAATAGATAAGTAAAAGGATCTCAAAGGGCGTACCTTTGGTCTTTTTTCTTTTCTTTTTCTTTTAAGTTCCTATGACCATACTATCTGTTTGTACAAGTTATTATTCGCGCATATGCTTATCTGGTTAAACTCATCGCCATCCAGTGAACGAATTTTGACCAAAACCCTCCTGATTTGCATTTGTTACCAAACACATTGACCACCACACCGGTGACTATAAGCTCTAAATGTCATCTGAGTAGGGAGACAAACAGGTGAAGAAGTCCACTTGTTGTCTCTGGCTATTGAGTTCAGAAATTCTAGTACCAACAAACAAGGCGTAGAAATTTCTCTGAAATTAGCCATTTTTTGGATCATAGCTACAAGAGTTACAACATTTCAGCACTTAAATCAGAGGGCTCTTGACTTAAGCCCAGTTGGTGGTAATTCATATAGTCAATGCCGCTTAACCGTATACAACATAAGATCTGCTCTGGCAACTCTTCAGGTTTATTCCCCTGTTTTAGGAGGCAAACATCATGTGTGAGTAAATGATATTAGAAAACCAGCATCCAAAAATCCAACAACCTTGTTTGGGGAGGGGGGATCTTTGAGGAGAAAATTGGGAGGAGAAGTTTGAACTTGCCTGAATTGTGAGGCCAACATCTAAGATGCAGAGCTTTAGCCTATCTAGGAATGCATCAAAACCTTTCCTAGAGATGTAACTGAATCTGTGCATATCTATATCAATCTCGAAATAATTTTCTCCCTGCAAAAACTCATTGCGGTGACTGGTGAGCCCAAGAAAGAAATCATAATGAGATAATGTATCTTTATGATCCAATGCTACTCAAGGTTGCCCCCATTGGAGCAAGTCATCCAATATAAGTTGGTAAAAATTAATTTAATAATGCAGCATCTTATAACTTCTCAGGCTAATCAGCCATTAAACCCTCTGCCCCACACCTCCCCCTTTATCTATCTATTTACCTTTTTCCTGGTGGGATTTTTAAGAGATGGTTGAGGGGTACCCTTGATGGTGCCACCCAGCCATTCAACCAGGAAGGAAAAGAAACTAGTTTGAAACACAAAGCGCATGCAGAGACATGGTTGAATCTTTTCAGAAGCTATATAGAACACAATGGATTTGCTCAATGTCAATGGGGATTCCAAACAGTCCATCACATATCACAAATTATAACCCAGAACTACCTACAAATAGAATTGCTTATTGCAGGTAGTTATGATCTTGATCTGATATATATGCGATGGCTTAGGTGGCAATGCCATTGCTATCTGTCAGCACTAGCCACAAAATCACAGATAGAAAATTGTGATCATGAATGAGAGTTATAACTTAGTTAAATCTAACTTCATATAACATATGTTTGGAATAATTCAACATACATACATATGAAAGAAATGATATACAGACTTACCAAGTAGAATTCATGCTGTGGACGTGAAAGAAAAGGCTTTTCATTATATGCGTGCATAAGCTTCCTCTCAGCTGCACTCATATGAAGATCTTCCACATTTGCAACACGACCCAATATTTTCAACCTTTCTCGAAATGGGACAATTGTATCTACAGGGAATCCTTTAACCTTCTCAACTTCATCAACAATTAACCTCTGTTTTAAAAAGAAACATAGTAAACTCGGTTGTAAATCAGATAATGAAATGGGGAATTAATACATGAAGAGATCACCTAAATATAAAAACATAAAGCAGCAGAGACAATCAGACAAATGCTTCAAATAAATAAGTGTCATTGGCAAAATGATATTGGTAAAAACTAAAACCTTATGGCATGATAATTAAGTAGTAATCAAAACATTAGGAGTTGAGACTATTATTGCATCTCTACTAGGATAGTGTTGCAGCAACATAATCACCAAAGTGAATCTCTGGGAAAATATTGACATAAATTTAGCATGTATCCATCTTACCCTGATGTTTTCTTGAAAGTGAGGCGGAAGCTCCTTCAAGTAACTGTCAGAAAGCTTAAAGTACAAAACAAAACTCATCCCTTCCCCATCAGTTTCACTCTGAAAAAGTGCAGCAGGATACAATGGAATCTGCAGAGTCACTGAAGTTTAGCATTGAACTCTATGGAAAAATAAATAATTAAATAAAGTTCTATGAATGCTTAAGTTTTTGTTTATTGTGTGGCACGGAGAGTGCACCTCATGATAAAACAAGATTTATAATGTTAAATCAGACGAGTAACAATGCAAAAAAAAACTGAGGATGGCTCAAGAATCAAGATGATTTTGTCATGTGATGGAAGTCATTAGTTGCACTAAGAAGTGAGTACA
Source organism: Theobroma cacao (assembly GCF_053813885.1). Taxonomy (NCBI): domain Eukaryota; kingdom Viridiplantae; phylum Streptophyta; class Magnoliopsida; order Malvales; family Malvaceae; genus Theobroma; species Theobroma cacao. The sequence continues at coordinate 39,121,414 of NC_142640.1, forward strand.
GTGCATGTTGAAGGCATAACAAAGACAAGAAGAACCATTACAATGCACTTCCATCCCATGGAAAATAGAAAAAAAAAATAACAAAAACACACATCTATTCACAAAGTGCAACTGTACAGGAGAGATACCTGAACATTAACAACCAGGATAGATGGTAGTTTCCCAGACTGGCTAACAACAGGGAGTTCAACAAATCTAGCTATGTGATCTATTTTTCGTGGAGATAAGAATACATCAACGCCAAAAGGATAATATGCAGCATGGTTAGGTGCAAAATCCTTCTTCTTATCCCTGCCCATTAAACAATAGTTACCTAGTTAAGTGAGAAACAGACAAGATAATAAAAGATCCACCAATGTGATGCCTAAATCAAAAAACTTGTAAAAGTCTCGTACATGCTATTGCTTCATAATGATGAATAATTTTGCGTAAAATAGTATTCACATATATGTTAAAGTAATGAAGCAGAGACAGTCTTACAGTCATACCTAAAATAATTTTCTCCTCGAACCTTGAAAGTACCCGGCTCAATATGAGACCAACAATCAAACATTTTCTTTTCTATAGGGCATACAGGTACTTGAGAGCCTGCTTTTGGCCTCTGAAGAAGCATCTTCGAAGAAACTAAGTGAAAAAAAAAAGGAATAAATTTAAAAAATTCTAACAGAAAAACTCCTATGCTCATGTTACAATGCTTCTTTCTAAAAGACTACATATGTTAACAACAACAACAGAAGCGACTGTGCTTCATTATTCCAGCTTTAAATGATTCTGTGAGAAAACTATTCTAATATCTTTGCTCAAGTCTGAAGAGATAAATCTAATCAGAGCTCCTACACGATTAAAACTAATCCCACCTTCACTGAAAACCATTTCACATGGATTTAGCAATCTCATAATAAGACTCTTCAACAAATTTAGGATAAAGATGATGATGTTGACTACAGTATGGGTGAACTTTCTAGTTTATATCCAGCAGATTAAAAAGTTCAATGGATAACATAGATGCTCACATAGGGTCGCATTGGGATGCCCTTCTCTCCACTTAAATGGAAGTTTTAAGGCATTCTTTTTCCTTGCACTTGGTGGGCTAGAGCTGAGTGACCTTCTCTTTTCAATTGATGGAACAGTAGATGCAAGACAAGGTAAACAATTGCTTGGAAGAATGCCACAGTTATCCAACAATCCTTCCTCCTTTCCAGAACCTTCATCCACAGAGGAGGCAATATCATCAAGGAATACAGGTTGCTTTGCTTTGTTTGAAGGCCCATCAGATTTTGATTGGGAATTAACATCCTCCGAATTCAAGACCTGACTATTTGAATTTCTAGTGACCTCACCAACAGAGTTGCATGCAGAATTTCCAGCTGATAAATCCCCTGGTTTCTGCATCTGATCAACTAAAGAAGAATGTTCTCCACAATTAGCATCTTTTAGAGATGAAATACTGGATATAGATACACCTTCAAGACCATTTAAAGATAGCACATCTGCACATATGGATGCATATGCAGTCAATGGTACCATTTCAGATAATCTTCAAGAAAAAGAAAAGTAAGTTTAAATGAACGATGTCTGAGTAACATTTCTAAATATCATACCCTCCTGAACACTTTCAAACTCCTCATCACAGTCAGAGTCAAATACTGCAACTGGATCAAACCACTCGTCGATGCTTCCTGCCAACATCACATCATAAAAACATCAGAGCTATTCAGCTATAACTAAAATAAACTTGTTCTAGCTGAAATGCTGTAACAATGCCGATACTTATACATAACTTTGTAACATGACAAACTGAACAAGTGAATTATAAATCAGGGATAATTATTGTCCTGACATATAAAAACAGGATCATTACCCTATTATGGTCCCAACAAATTACATTCTGGAGCAACTTTTTGGCTTCCAAGTGCCAACTTAGAAAAGGCCAGATTTTAAAAGGTAATGCGTAGAAGCGAGAATCAGGAGAAAAATTGTAAATAGATTGGAAGTAAGTTATATATATTAAGAAATAAAAGATAAAAGGAAAATCTGCTGGAGTAAAAAAGATAAATCACAGAAAGTGATCAATGAAGAACCAGAGTAGTATATCTATTAACCAAAGGAAATTTTTGACTAATTTAACAAGTAATTCACCAACGCACAAATGTAATCTTAACACATAGAGATTAATTTACACCATTGTTCCTCGCTCTTATCAATAAGCAAATATGCAGCATTATCCATTATGCTTGAACAAGTAGGATTCTAAATTACAAAATTGATGACCAAATATATAGAGAAAGCAGGCATCAGAAACTGTAGATTCTATATGCATTACCATCTTCAAAACTCTAAAAAACAGAAGTCTGGTAACATATAAACAAAAAAAAAGGTGATCAGATGTGACGGATTTTTTATGGATAAAACTGTAGTGTATGATATAGAATCAGCATTGAAGCAAAGCAATGAAGTAGGGAAGTTTGAGGGGGAAAAACAAAAAAAGGTGTCCAATATTTCATTCTTTTTCCTTATTCCACGGTCAACAATTCCCATCTTAACACCTATTCTGTTAACTGAACAAGACAATGGAAAATGAAAATAGTAACATAGTTATCTTCATAAGCTTATAATTTACACCTCATTCAAGGGACATCAGGAAATTAACTTCATCAAATCTCTAGACCCAACTTTGAACCTAGAAGAAAACTGTTCGTTATATCAAATCGTAATAATCTTCTTAGCAACATCAGTGTAGTCTTGAAACCACCAATGAGTGCAGTGCAGCAGCTAGCTCCAACTCAATCGAACTCCAACCAGCTCAGATGCATCTGCCACAGATTAATCCCCAGTCTGCTAAAGCTTAATAGAATGGCAAATTAAGATCTTTAACGGATTAAACTACTTCTGGGGTTACGAAAAATTAACAGTTGAAAGTTCGTAATTCTGCCTTTTTATTAGTATCTTTGTATACTCTATGCTGCGCTGGCACATAGGGAGGAAGTTAATTCCACCAGAACTCTGCCGTCAAATTTGGTTACGGTAAAACTTCTCCTCTATCAACCTACATTCACTCTGATCATCTACAAACAATCTGTATAACAATCCCAGTACTTGGGGATATGCTCAGACAAAAGCTTCAGGTTATAGATCATAGAAAGAGTAGGTACCACATTTACCACTATAAATTTCACCTTGGTAAAAACAAATAGCTACCGTTATAGATGCCTTTAACCTATAATACAGGCATGCATTTCCCGGTAACATATAAACCAGAATCAGACTCTTAACCACACAGAACCTTCCATGCATCTACCAAAAACAGCGCAGCAGCCAGAACCCATCAAGGAAATCAACCAGAAAATGAAAATCCGTGATCACATTGCAAAACACAAGGCTAAATCAAATCAAAAACCAATAGGCTAAGTTTTGATGATAGAGAGAGAGAGAGAGAGAGAAGGGGAGGAAAAGACCTTGAAAAGTTGGGTTGGTGAAGGAAGAGTGATGATCAGGTGGAGCAGGCCTATCAACCTTATCGGAGGATACCTCAGATAACCGAGAAGACACTCGTTTCTTCAAGCAGCTTTTCCTTCTTTTACGGTTCTTCTTCTTTGAAGACCTTAATTTTGGGCTAACACAGCCTTCAGGTCTCGACGCGCAAGCCCCCATCTCTCTCTTCCCTTGTCTTTCTTAACAGATCAATTCAACTCTCTGTGATATCACCATCCTCGAAAAGGCCAAAACAAAAGACAGAGAGGAGGAGGGAGCGGAGATTTTTAGAGAGAAGAGAAAGTTAAACAAGGAAGAACAGCAACATCATGATCAATAACAACAACAATCACATTGACAACCGCAAACGAAAACTACCATTTTTTTTCCTTTTGGAGGGAGAGTATTATTATTATTATTATTATTAATTAATAGAGAAAGCAAAAATTCATATTATTTTGTTTTTGTGGTTTCTTTCAGACTAATCTTATGTAAGAGAGAAATGGGGGAAAGGGTCTCATCTCACGCTAGTGACGGCCGTTGTTGCAGCCTGCGTAAGGCATCTCCCCTCCTCCTTGTTATTATTACTATACTATTATTATTATTTCTTCTTTTCAGAATTATTATTCCATCTTCCGCTATAATTTTCTGTAGGTCCCACCATCGAAGGGTGCAAACATATGCCAGGTGGCACAGTGTGATTAGGCGAACGTGCGGGAAGCCTGGCACAGATAGAGTTTCGTGGAACTGCTGCTCGTTTGGCCACGCCTCGGTTGTTGCTTTGTTGTTCTTTCGCCCAACTCCCACTTCGTCTAACCCACGTTTGAGTTTTCTTTTTTTTTTGGATTTTTGCATGTGAAGGAAAAACCAGTCCTTTCCAAAAGTTTTTTCCTGGTAAATGTTTGGAGGTAAATCTTCGTTCAATGGTGTGTAAATGACAAAGCAACGTGATTACAGATATACTCACGATGACAATGGCTGGCTTGTAAGCCGAAATAGCTGACGTCAACCTCCATCGCTGTTGATGGTTACGTACTGCTTTGAATTGACTATTGAGCAATAAAAAGGGGGAGGTAGTTGAATTGATGGTTCTTGGATTGCAGGGCAAAGGCAAGAGGTGAAATTTACAGTAACTAAACTTCACCCTAGATATGTCAGCCTCAGCCTCAGCCTCAGCCTCAGCCTTGGGGATACCCCCGCCATTTCTGTCTGTGTCTGCTGTTGTTGTTGTTGTTAATGACTGGTTCCAACGTGATAATCTTAGTATCCTGTCCAACCTGAGTTAATTTGTTTCCGGTTTAACCTTGGGCCGCAGCTTTAATGGTAAGATTGGGAGGTTGGATTTGGACAAAAGAATTAATGTAGCACAGCACCAGAAGATATTTCCTTGCACCCCATGTTGTGACGTGAAAAGAACATGTCAAGTATGAAAATAAATGCAAGTGGAGTACTAGTTGAAATTGTTTTGGTACTAGCTTTTGTTTCACCAAACCTACCTAAATGGTTGTACCAAGAAAATGGCAAAGCAAACTACCTAAATGGTACTGCATTTTTTGGTGACTAGTTTTTTTCTCTTTTCAGATGCTGACAAAGCGCCTTGGCGTACAACCTCTTAGCATGAGCTTTATTATCAAAGAGAAAATGCCAAAGATGAGAGATATGATAAATTGTCAAGTCATTTCGGATTAATACAATACTTTGTTGGAGTTAATCCTGAATACGTTATCTTTGTAGGATGTGATATATCTCCACTTAAGTTTGGAGATTAAATCATATATTTATCCTAACCTTTTTATACCAAAAAGAAAGAGAGAGAGAGAGGATTTTATAATTAATTAATCTTAGTTTGCCAAAAGGGTTTCCTTCTTTTCATTTGGATATATTGAAAAGCAAATGCCTTATCAGCAAGGCTTTACTAGTGGGGCATACATTGTTGGGAAATAGAAGCCAACATTTACACTTTCTAAACTCATAAGCCTCACGGGAAAGGCCAAAGGACCCGGAAAAATAACGCCCATTACATGAGAAAATACATCTCCAAGGAGCAAAAAATAAAATAAAGTCCAATTTGTTTATATATATTGTTATGAATATTTTTGTGAATATCCATTTATTCTATCTATATTTAGATTTGATGTAAATTAGATTGGATTAGAATTTAATCCATTTAATCTCTAAGTGTTATCTTCATCTTGTAAATTCTATCAAGACAATGGAATTATTCACCTATAAATAGACTCTCTTAATTCATTTGTAAACACACACTTCAATAAGATCTTTTTTCTCTCCCTAAATACTTTCTTTCCTTCTAAATATTTTCTTTGGTATTTTTCTATAGTTATTTTTTCAGATTTATTTCATAACACGTTATCAGCAAGTTTTGGAATTATTATGTTTTCATCATCTTCAAGCTTCAAAAGGATTTCAGTGATTGGGTTTTGATTTCTGGTTTTTTAAAAAATCAAGTAAGCGACTTGATATCTCTTTAGTATTTTCATTCCCTAAAAATCAACCTTAATATGAATTTTACTATGATGTAGTATATATTTTGTCCCTTGATCGGAAAGTGAATTTGCTATTACATAGCTATTAATAAAAAATCATGAATGTCCTTTTCCTAAAGTATTAATAAAAATTATAAATGTTCATCCCATGAAGTAAATGCGATAGATGACCTACTAATAAAAAATTATAAATCTGTCTATTCCTTGGAGTGAATGCGACATCATTTAATAATTATGGTCATAATCACGAATCCATCCATTTCTTGAAGTGAACGTAACATTTACACTATTACTATTTTAATTATAATTTTACTACCATAAGTGGATGAATAATTTTATCATCTGAATTTAAGAATAATTTTACCACTATAGGTGGATATATAGTTTTACCATCAAAAGTGGATGGATGCCTTAATTCACTAAAAAAAAAATGGATAATCCACCAGAAGTGGATAACCCATCACATGCGGATCACCCACCAAAAATGGATGTATACTTGTAACCTACCACAAATAGATAAATACTTTCAACGTACCAAAATAATATGTTTTTATTATGTGTTTTTATTCTATTCTTAATATTCTTTTATGTTAACTTGTAAGTTTCTTATTGTATATATTTATGAATATTCATATTGTTGGATCTAAGATCTATAATGTAAATATATGTCTAACAGACATTACTATAACACACACTATATTTAAAGACAATAAATATTTTTCCTACTTGACATCTAAAAAAAAAAATCAATATCAATTCAATATTTGGTAGTACAAGATTAATTGAAAGCTCCAAAAGAGCTAATATTTTACTACCTTGAGGAATAAATTTTATAATAGAAGATGTATTATTTTCTATTAAGTCTCAAAGAAGTTTATTAAGTTTTAAAGATATTTGTTTGAATAGATATCATATTGAGACAACAAATAAAAAAGACACTTAATACCTCTATATTACATCTATTATCTCAAGTAGAAAGCGTGTGCTAAAAAAAATTACTCGCTTTGTTCTCAAAATTAAACTATACAAATATTAGAATAATTAAAATCTATAGTAAACCAAAAGTTTACTGATAATTTTAATGTTTGACATGATCAGTTAGACCATCCCAGATCAATAATGATGCAAAAAAAAAAAAGATTAAAAATTTATATGATCATTCATTGAAAAACTAGAAGATTTTTTAATCTAATGAATTTTATATGTTGTTTGCTCTGAAGGTAAATAAACTATAAAGCTATTACCATTTAAAGTTGGGACTAAATTCCCTATGTTTTTTTAATAATATTCAAGGTTATATGTGGATTTATACATCCACCATATAAACCATTTAGATATTTTACAGTTTTAATCGATACATCGACTAGATGGTCACATGTGTGCTTATTATCAGCTTGCAATTTGGCATTTGCAATCATTCGTTTGCAAACACATTTTCCTAGTTAAATAATCAAGATTATTTTTCTTGACAATACTGGTGAATTTACATCTCAAACCTTTAATATTGCATATTAGTTGGAATAAATATTGAACAACCTGTTGCTTATATTTATACACAAAATGTCTAGCAGAATTATTTATTAAACACTTTCAACTAATTGCAAGGCCATTACTTATGAAATTCAAACTTCCAATGAGTGCTTGTGGGCATACCATTTTGGATGCAGCAGTATTTGTATGCATCAGCCAAACAAGTTATTATCAATTTTCCTTATATAATTGGTTTATGGTCAAGAACCAAATATTTTTCATCTAAGAATTTTTGGATGTGCGATATATATTTCAAGTGCTCCACCACAATGCACAAAGATGGATCCTCAAAGGAAGTCAGGAATATATGTTGGATACGAATCTCCATTTGTAATTACATATTTAGAATTATCAATAGGAGATTTATTCATAACAAAGTTTGTCAATTGTCATATTGATGAAACAATTTTTTCAACATTAGGAGGAGAAAAATAAGCAGCTGAAAAAAAAAATTCTTATAATGAATTATCATTATCTAGTTTTGACTCTCACACAAAGCAATATAAACTTGAAGTTCAAAAGATAATTATTTTACAAAATATAGTAAATCAGTTGTTAGACGTATTTACTGATCTAAACAGAATAACTAAATCTTATATACTAGCTGCAAATGCTCCTATTAGCATTGATGTCCTTGTAGGACAAGGCACACCAAAAGCATGGAAGACTAATCGATTTTAAAGATAAAAATCCTCAAAAAAGAAAAGGAGCAAATATTCAAGATGGTCAAGAAGAGGAAACAAAAACTCCAGAAGAGAACTCTGACATAATTTCAGAAGAAATTCAATTATCTGAAATTAGTGAAAATGAAGAGATCTCAATAAATTATGTCATGACGGGAAAAAGATGGAACCGAAATGAAATAATCATCGACGATATTTTTGCATACAATGTAGCGCTCAATATTATGAAAGAAAATGAGGATCTTGAACCTACATTTGTTGAAGAATATAGATATAGAAATGATTGGTCAATGTGGAAAGACACAATCAAAGTGGAATTAAATTCACTTGCAAAACGTGAAGTTTTTATACCTGTAGTCTGTACACCAAATGGCGTAAAATCAGTGAGATATAAATGGGTATTTGTGCGAAAACGAAATGAGAAAGATGAGATTGTGAGATATAAAACACGGCTTGTCGCATAAGGTTTTACCCAAAAGCCTGGTATTGATTATGAGGAGACATATTCTCCTGTGGTTGATGCAATTATATTTTGATATTTAATTAGTCTGACAATACATGAAAAGCTTGAAATACGTTTGATGGATGTAGTTACAGTCTATTTATACGACTCACTTGATAATGATATCTATATGAAAATCCTTGAAGAATTTAAGTTGCCTAAAGCACAAAATTTAAAATCCCGAGAGATTTATTCAATTAAATTAAATAAATCTTTATATGGATTAAAATGATCTGGACGTATGTGGTATAATCGCCTAAGTGAATATTTGTCAAAAGAAGGCTATAAAAATGATCTTATATGACCATGTGTTTTTAAAAAAAAATTCGGATCTGAATTTGTGATAATTAATGTTTATGTTGATGATCTAAACATTATTGAAACTCCTGTAGAGTTATCAAAAGTTGTGGATTATTTAAAGAAAGAATTTGAGATGAAAGATCTTGAAAAAACAAAATTTTGTTTGGGTCTTCAGATTGAACACTTAACAAATAGAATTTTTGTTCATCAATTTAATTATATAGCGAAAGTGCTAAAACAATTTTATATGGACAAAGCACATCTATTGAGTTCACCAATAGTTGTAAGATCATTAGATGTGAAAAAAAAAAAGACCCTTTCTGACCTCGTGAGGATAATGAAGAACTTCTTAGTCCTAAAGTACCATATCTTAGTGCAATTGGAGCATTAATATATTTTGTTAGCAATACACAACCTGATATTTCATTTGCTGTGAATTTATTAGCAAGATATAGTTCTTCTCCAACTCGAAGACATTGGAATGGAATTAAACATATACTTCGATATCTTCGAGGAACAATGGATATAGGCTTATATTATTCAAATGCATTAAAATAAGATTTAATTGGTCATGCAGATGCAGGATATTTATCAGATCCACATAAAGCTCGATCCCAGACAGGTTACTTATTCACATATGGAGCTATGACTATTTCATGGCATTTTGTAAAACAAACTATAGTTGCTACTTCTTCTAACCATGCAGAAATTTTAGCAATTCATGAGGCAAGTCGTGAATGTATCTGGTTAAGATCTGTAACTCAACATATTCGAGAAATGTGTGGTTTGTCAACCAAGAAAGAAATTCCAATAACATTATACGAGGATAATACTGCTTGCATAGCACAATTAAAGGAATGATACATTAAAGGCGATTGAACAAAACATATTTCACCAAAATTCTTTTTCACTCATGACCTCCAAGAAAAGAGTGATATTAATGTTCAACAAATTCGTTCAAGTGACAATCTAGTAGATTTGTTTACTAAAGCCCTTCCTACTGCAATATTCGAAAAGTTGGTATAAAAGATTGGGATGTGCCGTTTTAAATATATTAAACAATGCAGTTGTTAGGGGGAGTAAAATACGCACTGTAATCTTTTCCTTCATCAAGGTTGTTCCCACTGGGTTTTTTTTTATAAGATTTTTAATAAGGTAGTATTTTATAAGCGTATTCTTGAAAAGAATTATATATTTTTTTTCCTTCACTCGAATTTTTTTCCCATGAGGTTTTTTCCTTGTAAGGTTTTAACAAGGCATATTCTTAATACAATGGATATTCAAGGGGGAGTGTTATGAATATTTTTGTGAATATTCATTTATTCTATCTATATCTAGATTTGATGTAAATTAGATTAGATTAGGATTTAATCCATCTAATCTCTAAGTGTTATTTTCATCTTATAAATTCTATCAAGATAAAGGGGTTATTTGCTTATAAATAGGCCCCATCAGTTTATTTGTAAACACACACTTCAATAAGATCTTTTTTCTCCCCATAAATAATTTTTTTCTTTCTAAATACTTTCTTTTATATTTCTCTTATAGTTGTTCTTTCAGATTTATTTTGTAACATATATATATGTCCCAAAAGAAACCATTTTTCTATCTATTGTAAATGGAATGGAATTTACATTTACAAATCTTTATTTGTAACTCTTATAAAAAAAAATCAAATTCATGTGTATATAAATAAAATATATATGACTGTTATGGATTCACGCTTTTAAATAAAAAAACATGCCTATTAAGTACAAGAAAGCTTTCATTTATAACTTCAAAACTCATTTTATCTCTTATTAATATAAGATTGGTGACAATTTACCTTACTTTTTCTGTTGTACTAGTTATTTTGTCTTTATCCATAAAAGAAAGGGACTCACTCTTATCTAAGTCTATATCAATTTTGATATATTTCACCTCACATCAATAAAGAATTAAAAATTATCATTTATCACAAATTCATATTTATGATTCAAAAGATAAAATAACAACAAATTTTCAAATAAATATAAAAAAAAATCATCCCTTACATAAGCATTACTTACAAACAAAAGATGGAAAAGATGCAGTACTAGTATAAAGATCAGATGAATCAAAGTGTTGGTCGGTATATACATATAAATCTGTGGACAGGAAAAAAAAATTGGTGTAGCCAATGGGTGGGCAACTGTGGGGCGCATGAATATATAATGAATTGGCAACGGGACCGGTTTGAAGACGACTATTTATATTGTATGACCGAATCAGCGAAAGGTTCCCTCAAGAAAATGTCCATCCAAATCAGAGGATGGCAACAGCTTGGGCAATTAAAACTATGGTTCAAGGGCATGCATGGCTCTAGGAATTTGGTTGCACGCACCACACGCCCTTATGTTTTGCCATATTAATTTCAATCACAATCTTTCCGTTGCCCCAACTCTACACCTAATCATTTTGTACAACACAAGTAAATACGACACAATACACACTAAAATTTAAAGTGGATTTGAGTTTAAAATAATTGTATATTAATCATGTCTAACATGTTCAAATACATATAAATTTTATATTTTAAAAATGTCAATTCCATTTAACCCAGTTAACATGTTTAGTTTATTATGTTATCCTATACTTATATAACCTTTTACCCATTTATTGTTTATTTAATTAATCATATTAACGTATTTGCTCGTTATTTGTTTATAACATCAATATCAATTATTCAACGATTTATTTGAAGACTTTTCACATGATTGATGGATATTGCTGTTTTAGTTTTTTTTAATTATTTATTTTAAATTTGAAAAATGGCTTTATATTTTATTAGTATGTATTTTAATTTAATTGTTTTTAAAATTTTAATCATGTTAATCATTTACATGGGTTATAAGCTGTGTTATGCCATAACAAATTTAATCTGATTCATTTAATAAACATATATAAGCGTACTGTATCATGTTTTACATTTAATAAACATATCTATGTATATACTAAGATTATGATATGTTTAATTAGTTGTGTCATGTTCATGCTTATACATATAATTGTTAATATATTATATATACATGATAGATTAAGACACGCGAACATAATTGTCAGATTTACCCAATTCTATACAATTATGTGACAAAACGGTTCTTCCACCTATCTCTTTAATTTTCTTTTCCAAATTTGAGTCTAATTTTTTTACCATAATCTCAATGTTAACAAAATTAGTTTTATAATTTGTTGAAAATCGATTTAACAACAATTAATAACAATGTTAAGATTTTATCTTCCACTTAGATGAAAGAAGACATGACATTTTGATGATGACTAACAATTAATAACAATGTTAAGATTTTATCTTCTACTTAGATGATAGAAGACATGACATTTTGATGATGACTAACATATTGATGTGTATTAACTTTTTAACCATGCGATATATATCAATTTCAAAAATATCATATATTATCTTAATAAAATAACACTAATACTTTTAACATTATAAAAATTAAGTTTTAATCAAAAAAATATATTTTTTACTAATACGAATCATGTGGTTAAAAAAATTTAATTAGCATGTTACATTATCAACAAAATTACTACGCTACCAAATTTAATTGTAAAAGTTTAAAATCATTCTCAATTGTCTGCAAATCGTTTTTTTATTAACATAAAGAGATTAATTTCATAAACATTATTAGTAAAAATACTAAAACCATGAAATTGACATAGTTAAAAGATCCAATTTTAAATTTGGACCTTTATTTTTATATTAACACTTAAAAAGGAAAATTAAAAAAAAAATCAAACGTTATGAATAGATGTTAAAGGTTAAAAATCTCCTTTGTAGTAATTAATATGGGGAGTCACGTCATGAGCAGATGCCCATGCCCACACGAATTTTGTTTTGAAAGCTTTGACGAAAGCAACCATTATTACTTGCGCTCGCTCTGCACTAAAACCTTAAGGCGGGCTTTCTTAAATGTGAGTAAAATAATTAAGCAAAGCATCTGGGTATTCTGAGTCCATCCGAGGTGTGTTAGGTGGATGCAGCCTCCCGCTTTCCTTTTTTCTTATGTTCCTTCCTAGAACGCTACCATTACTACATCGTAATCTTATAAGACATAAAATACTCTTAAATTTTAACTATTTGGATCTGAGTTTCGATTAAAATTTAATTTTTTTATATTTTACTTAAATTTGATTAAAAATCAACACTTATTATTCGCACCTAACTATTAATACTTGTAAAAAGTACAAACTCAAACTCTTGTCCGGAATTAAAAATAAATTTAGAATCAACTTTTTATATATACATTCTTGATGAAATTTAATTCATAGATTAAAGTTAACTCATAAAAAATAAATTAAAATTTAAAATCATATACAATTAATGAATTTTAATAAGTATTATATTAATTATAAATAATTTATTAAAAAATATATTAAATTAAAACTTAATATTAAAAATTATTATTTATAATTTGGTTTTGGTAGTATCTTATGACTACTACTTAAATCCTACTTTATCCTTTGATGGATAGTAGTTTTACTATCCAAATCCTACTTAAACTCAATTATAGAATACTCTAATTTTACTTGATTGTATCGGGTAATGCAAAGTACCATATTATAAAGTATTCATTGTCATCCCTATTACTACAAATTCTTTGGAGATGCATAGTTTAGCTTTATCTACCACGTTTTGCTACAACCGTTATTAACTTCTCTAGGGAATTAAATCTTTTTTTTCAAATCATGTTTGGTATTTTGAGATTAAATAAGTGATTCATAAACCTACTCTTAACTTATTATGTGATTAATGTTAAGTGAATCAAGAAATCTTTTATCACACCTAAACCATTATTAACACAGATATTAACATAATAATAGAAATTACTTTGGCTTTATCGATTACAAAAATATATCGGCGTCACGCACTTTTTTGTTATTGTCCTTTATTGTAACAATTGAAGCATTATTCAAATTACTCATAATGATTTGTGTTATGAGTATATCAAATATATTGAGATTGATTATCATTTTATGCTTCATCATGCTACTAGGGGGCTCTCCATCTGACTTTTTGTGTCTTTTTCATAACAAATCGTTGATATTTTTACCGAGACACATCTTTTTGAACAACTTCAAAACTTGATTTTCAAATTCAAACTAGTATCGTCGTGACCACTTTGAATATGAAGGAGAGTGTTAATATAATAATAACAATTATACAAATTATAAATTAAATTAGTACAAATCTATTATATTATATGACAATATTATTAACTTGATTCTCTCTTAAATTAATAAAAATCCGTTAGATATACCCCTCGTTCACTTTTGTACAATTCAAAATTTAGAATACAAGATTTAGCAAAAGACAAAGAGATGCTAACTAATGTTTTTATAACTCTTCAATAGTAGTATATTTTTCCGAATGCAAAGGCTTGGTAAGGTCATGTAAAAAAAGGAAAAATTGGTCGTCGCTGTAGCTGAACAGAAGAACTTAAATTTAATATTTGGTTTATTAAAATTGATATTGATTTGTTATATAAGTATAAATTTGAAGGGAAAATTAGTATTGAGCTCTTTCAAATAATAAAAGATATAAACGTACAAATTATATTTATTAGAGGTAAATTCGTGCATTGCATATGGTCGGTCCGGCTTGTACCCCACAGAATGCAACTCACTCACTAAACACATCACAACTCCCCTCCTCTAAAGTCCACATGACAATTTGAGAATCCTGTTAAACGTCTTGTTCAAATTTTTCAAACCCTTGCTCCGTTAAGACTTCCTTTTATATACAGTACAGAAATTAAGGCAATAAAAAATATGGAGAGAGAGGGAGGTTGGTGTTGCTGAGATTGGAGGGAGTATTTATGCGTAGACAAGACTTTTGTTAATAGTTCAGAAGCCTCTGGGCACACAAATTCCAATTAATTGACTTTGATAATTTATATTTGAGTGATGCACAGTTTCGTGTGGGTGTTGAATTTTTAATTAAAAATAATTTAAAATTACATAATATTATAAAAAAAATAATTAAAGAGAAATAATTTGAAATTTAAAAATACTATAATAATAATAATAATAATTGTAATGATAATTTTAAAAAAATTTAAATATTTTCTCTTCTCTTATTAAACAAAATTTTTTATTTAAATAATTTTTTTTGAAAACATTTGATTTTTTAGATCTTAATATATGCTAATGTTGATATAATCATATTTTGGTAATTACATGATTCTAATAGTGAAATCAAATTCATATTGAGAAAATATAATATTTTAAAAGTAATTCTTGATAAGCTACATAATTGATACAATAAAATTATTAAAATAAAATGAATATTTTTTGAAAGTCAAAATAAAATGAATGTTAATTATACTTATTAAACTTTTTTAGTTTTAATGACGAAATTTTCTAAATGATGTTCAATTTTAATTAAAACTTTTTTATCTCATGCCTTTAAAATTATTTAAAATTAATCCACCTTGTAATTCCTATCATATCTCATTAAAAATTAAAAATTTATTTCACGTCAAACTTACAT
The DNA here is from genome assembly GCF_053813885.1 of Theobroma cacao. Classification (NCBI taxonomy): domain Eukaryota; kingdom Viridiplantae; phylum Streptophyta; class Magnoliopsida; order Malvales; family Malvaceae; genus Theobroma; species Theobroma cacao. Next base: position 39,136,936 of record NC_142640.1, read on the forward strand.
GAAATCTACAAATATTCATAAAAAAATTTTATTTCTTAATACATGAAAACATTGTTAGTTTCAATTATCTATGAACCAAAACACCGTCACTCAATGTAAGAAAAACCTTTCCTGAAACTAAAGAGAAAAAAATCTCCTGTTAACAATTCTAATGCAATCGACCCTACAAAAATCAACTTAAAATTTTTTTTAATTAATTATTTTAAATTAATCACATGTTAATAGAAACATGACCAAGTGTGGAAACCCCTTTGGGGGTTCCTTTTGCTTATGTTATAGATATTTGTTTATGGGTTCTCAAATCTGAACCAACTTTGCGGCGTTTACTTTACGAATTTTCCTGTGTCCAAAAGGGTAAGATGACGGAGCAGAATATGGGAAGAATTGAAGGCACATTTCGTAGGGACCATTTAATGAGGTCAACAACCGTGCCGTTAAGGTGAAGCTACATCCGCAATAGGCCCAAAACTAATGGCCAACGGGAACAAGGTGCAACTCCAATGTGTGCGTTGCCCCATGAACAGCTTTTCCAATATATTTCGTCCTTGTTTTTCTCTCTTGAGATCGGCAACACAAGCAAGTATATTGATATTCTAACATGGAAATAAATGTTCTATAAAATCAAAGAACAAAAAATGAGTTACCCAGCAGCTCCTTGTTGTGCCGCCAAATGGATTTGCTCCATGTCCACTTTGCATCGGAATTCTTGACTTCTTTTTCATATTCTTAGGACAATGACAGCCATTTTTGAACCGGCCTTTGATTCCTGCATCACATATTGACTAGGTTATATACAGTTTTTGATGGTTTACCTAATTAGCTTTGGCTTATTGGATTGACTTGTATACCAATCGCTTTATATGTGGATAAAAAATGGAGGGCCAAATACGACTTCCTGGCTAACAGAAACCACACAAACCTATGCTAATATGAGCTTGAAATAATCATATGACCAACTTACTAAAATTTTCTTTCCCCTCAATTTCCTTTTCACTCCCCCGACATTTGCCCATTCCGTCACACCAAAATTCCAAAATGGGCTTACTTCATTATTGTCCTTAGCAATTTACATCTCAACAGCATTGATATCATGGCATTCACAAAAGTGGGAAGAAATATGTACAATCATGGTGTAAATATCGAGATCGGCAGAATATGTACAATCATGGCATTTGCAAAAGTAGAAAGAAATATCATCACAATTCAAACTTCAACAAACAAAAGTTCCCAATCACTACACATAATTCAAGTTAGGCTTTGCAGCAATCACGGTGCGCTCCTTACGTAATCATGCTTCTGCATCTGAATTCAAACAGAAATACCTAGGCATGAGAATAATGTTCAAAATGGCCACCATCCAGAAATGACAAATAATGCTAAACTAGATTTTGACCTGGATCTTTGGATGTTTCTGCCTGGGTAGTTGAGCACTCTAAATCAAGTTGGTGTACTGATATTGTGCAGTTGTCCTATACGTATAAATAAAAAAAAATCCCAAATGCACAGGCATGAGGTGTTATGGAAATTTTCAACTCTTTGATATTCCTAAGGATATGGAATGAAATTCCTTAAGCAAACTTATCATATACATTAAAAAAAAATAAAAGGAAAACTCCTTTATTAATCAAACGACTAGTTGGCTCTAAGATATTTGTATCACATACCTTTCTTTCATTTACAGAGATACTCACAACATTGGCACGTGGTTGCGATTCAGAGCAAGCTGACAGTGGAGAACAGGCAGACTGAACACATCATTGCAAAAAGAATCATGTTTCTTGCTTTAACGACTGCCAATATTTTGAATGTTTATTTTTGTTAATATTTAGAACAAAATAACTTGCCTCTGAAACACAAGAATTGGAAGCATTGTTTGCTTGCCAGTGGTTGCCAGTTGAATTATAACCCCGAGATAGCTGCAAAGCTGAATTACAAATCCCAAAAAGAAAAGGGTTGCTTCAACAATTAATGAAATCATGCTTGCCACCCATACAAGGGGATAAAAGTAATGCAGATATGGGGTAACAAAATTTTCTCATTCTCAGATAGATTAACAAGATAGATTAACAATGACAATTGTTTTTGCTACAGAACGGAACTAAAAATATAGGTCACTGCATTACATGTAATTGATGCAACCACACAGCGATTAAAAACCTATGAAAGAATGAAGCAAAGAAACATAGCAAGCTTGTAGAACATCACATGTAGTACATCTGACAATTCGTGTTTTTGTATCTTAAACGTGTCAGACACGATTAGATACAAAACATATTAAAGTTAAACATAAACACAAGACGAATAATATTCGTATTTTAAATTTAAAACACGTACACGTATACGTTTAATAATAATATAATACAATACAACATGATTAATATATTTGTTAAACGTGTCAATATACGCACGATTAATAGTACGATTAACACAATCAAATATAATTTTATTATTTAAATTTAAAATCAATAATTACAAAAATAATTACAAAAAAATAATAATAATAACATAAAATATAACAAAACAAAAATTCAAAATTAAAGTTTGGACATGGCATAATTACATTATTATCTTTATAAATTTAAAAAAATTATTAAAATAATTGTTTAAAATTATTTAAATAAGACTAAAATAGTCTTTGACAATTAATTTTTAACGTGTCACGTATACACGTTTAAAGATGATATACGATTAAACACAATAACACGATTAATTAAACATATTCAAACATATTACTCGTGTCTGATACGTTAAGATACGAAAATTTTTATATTTTAAATATAGACACGATTAGACACGAAACACATTAAGACTAAATCCAAACCTATTTAACTTTGTATATTCTCGTGTCGTGTTAACATATCGTAACTAAAATTGCCAGGTCTAACCTGTAGTAACTCTTTCCCTACTTTGTGACTAGCAAGCATAAGTTGACCTCTCCATATATGTTAAATTCTCTTTCAGAGATGCACTCTCCACGGATACAAGACGGATGAAATATCTCCCGACATAATCAGTCCTTTTATGACGAAGTCTTACAGCATTTATGTTGGAGGGATGAAAAAGTCAAATGGGTGACAGATCAATACCTCTATTCTCTGCAGCATCCATGCTGCAAGACTTATGAGGAGATTGTTCAGCACTGTCTCTAATTGTATCTCGAATCCTGGTGGGCCAATTACAATACAAATAACTAAGAACAAGGTAGCAAAGAAAAAGAAAATTGATTGCTAATATCATTTTTTTTTTCCCACTCCACTATGGATGTCATTTTGCCTTTACAGTCTATCTTGAACAAACAGTAAAAACTCAACAACAAATGGGAAGCATAAAACTGGCATGCATATACATGCACATGCATACATGTAGGTTGTAGAGTGCAGACATGTAAAGAATTGTCTAGACCTATCAGGAGCCATATCACATATAATGTGCATAAAATACTTTTCTAGTTCATTGAAAAGCTTGATCAGAATGACCTGACAATCCAGTGCATACAAATTTTGAGATAAATGTACATGTAAATTATGAAAACATTTTTTTCTGTAATAAATTTGTCTTCTATCAGAACACATACTAATATATTTAAATTTGGAGAGGTACGCTCAATTTCAGGAAAGATGTTCACTTTATGTAATTCATTATACCGGTTATCTTCCTTTGGTGTAACCATTTTACACTCTTCTTGAGTTTCTAGCATCGAGGAGAAGACCCTTCTATCCTGCCACATAAATCAATAACGTCTCAGATAGAAAACACAAATGGGTGGCAGATCAAGCTATTTTGAAAGTTTAATCTTTTGCTTCTTTTTCCTTTCTTTCTAAGGAGAAACAAAAGTACTTGAACAGAGACTCACAAGGAAAAAGTTGTCAGATGAGTAAAGTGGCTCAAATTGGTCAAGTTGCTGATTAAACTATTCAATTTATTGGTTCACTGGAAGAATCCCAGAACCAAGTCTCAAAGACTATAAGTTTAAAATGTTCAGTTGGATATTAACACGAAGAGAAGTTTACAAGCCACCATCAATAAATAAAAGGCTCCTTCTTCCCATGGCATGAGGTTATTACACTAAAGGCAAATGTTTTTAGACAAATCTAAACATTTCATTAGTAAGGTATTTCTCTATATTTCACAGGACTAGCTATGACGTTAGATAGCTTATTAAACAGTTAAGACTTAAGAATAAAGTCCATTTCTTGTTTCAGCTTTGGGAACGATATGCTAAAAGTCAAATTAAGTCTTCTTACCTCTTCATTCATATTTGCAACAGCATTCTGAATCTTCTGTAATATATTTGCTAAACTTGTCACCTCAAAATGCAATGCCTGATTATAAAAGCATCTGGAGAAGTTTAGAACAAATTCACATAGAGAAGGATGTTAAATGAACAATTCACAGCATAAAATTGATACCTCTTTTTGAGCTATGAGATTCTGTATGACTGTGTCCTTTGCTGATATGGTTTTCTGAAGGTAAGGTTGTCTAAGGAAACACAATGATGAGAAATTTCTTTAGTTGAAATCGCAAGTTAATTCTTCCGAAACAAAAAAAAAAAAAATATCTTCAAGACTTGTGTGGATATCTCTTCAATTTGAGCTTGGCTGCAGTCACTAATTTTTGCTACTTCCAACTGCCCTTCTAGCTCTGAAATAATTTTATTCTTTCTTTGAAACTCATATTCATCATTTTGCAGTCTATTTTCTAAGTCATGGATCTTTTCTGCAAAAATTAAAAGTAAATCCAGTTCAAATAGACAATGAAGAAGGTAATGATTCTTGTTGATTGCATAATTTGGCTTTTGTGTTGCATCAGGAATGATTGGATTTTGAACAAATATAATTTGAGAGTACTAAAGCACCCAAGTTATTAATAATATATATAATGCAACCTCCTCCCCATTTCCCTGGAAGGGATAAAAAAATAGTACAGATCAATTCATGACTCACATAGGTCTCCAAGCCAAGAAAGACTTGGGCATGATTCCATCTATTTTCCCAAGGTGTAAGTGTTGGAAATAGGTAATGTGTCCAACACAGACACATCCTATCTTCTCAAGTTTTTCCTACATACTCCCAAACCCATGCCTACTTAATAGTGTTGGATATGTGCTCGACATGGGTACTTTAGAAAAAATGAAGAGTCAAAGAAACATAGGTTTTCATACTCCAAAGTGATGGGCTGAATAAAGCAGGTAAACAAGAGCTCGAAATTACCAACAAATGCTTTTCCAAATGCAGAGACCTGATCCATTTTTCTCCTTAATCCAGACACTAAATACAGCCAACAGTGTTAGAAGCATACAAGTACTGCAACCTCAGAATAACGATTGAGCATGTCATTGTACAAGATGCGGGTAGTTATGAAAAAGGAAATAGATTAAACAGTTACATGCCTATTTCCTCTTTTTCACTCACAATTCTTTGCACATTATCCAGAACTTGCTTGACAGAGAATGCCTCCTTTTCTATTGAATCAAATAGTGATAAATGAGAGTTTATTTTCTCAGACAGGACAGTAAGTTTTCTATCTCTAGCTTCAATTGACTGTTTCATTTCACAAGTAGATTCCTGCACATAAAAATTAGGCTGATGAATAATATATAAGTTGAACACATTTTCTTGACATGATTAAGTCTTCAAAACAATATAACTATCTCATACAAAACTTAAGCTCAAAAATAGCAATAACGAACACTATGAGCTAAACTCTGAAATGATATAAACAAAAAACGATTAAGGCATTGCAGAGTATCGATTCTTTGTGCTTGGGCATCAATTTGGTCATTGCAATATCAATTTACTTCACAAAAATTATAACGAATTAACAAACACGGACCTGGTAAGCATTAACAAAACTATCTCTGGACTGAAGTAGGCTCTGGATGGTCCCTTGCAACTCTTTTTGCTTGTTTTCAAGCAAAGCGTTGTCGTTGTGAAGGTAACTCACCTGCAGCAACAGCATCTATTTCAACCTCTAACAAAGAAGCATTTTCACGAGCATCTAGAAGAAGGCGCGAAACGAACTTCGCAAACCTTTCTTTCAAGTTTTTGATGTGATTCATTAGATGAAGCTAATTCGGCTTGCAATTCCTGTATCCTTCTACTGTATTCCTCCTCGGTTTGCTTTTGTTTCTGCGTCCAAACGCCAGGTATCAGTTTTCCAGGCAAAGAAAATTTTTATTTAAAAAAAAAAAAAGAAAACAAGAAATTGTACAATGAAATCTAACCTGGATTAAGAGATGGATTTGCTCGGTAGCGCAACGTTCTCTCTCCTATTAAAAAAAATTAAGAACATGAGAGAGAGAGAGAGAGAGAGAGAGAGAACTGCAATGGCGATGGAAAACTGGAAGAAAAAAACAAGGCGTTACTCTGAGATCGCGAGATTCTGTGACGAGAGCTCGAAGCTGGAGCTTGAATTTGGACAACTTGAGCAATTCCATTTCCATTTCTAACTTTTCATTAACTGGTATCACCTTTATTCTTCAAGCAAAAACAAATTGGCCTTTTTCTTTTTTCCCATGACTTTCCCGCCATCGAAAAAAGTTTATTACACTAATTTGAATCGAACAAGTTTTAAATTATATGATTCAGGATTTGGTCGCTAAAATTATTCCCATAATAATAATGGTACAATCTAGTTTTGGACTTGGCCTTGAAAAATGATAATAACGACGAGACAGCGTGGCCCGCACCTCAAAATCTTTGTCTATCTACGACCTACTATGTTTAAGCAGGCTCAAATCCACCTACAAAAGAAATCGCTTATATTATTGGTAAATTGTTTTGAATTTATTTAAAACATATTAGGCATAATAAATTTTTATTTTTTTATTATATTTAATTTAATTTTTATATTTTATTTTGAGTCAAATAAGTTTTTATAACTAATAGTTGATTAATTATTATCAGTTAAAATATTATTTATTAATCTATGTCACATAATTTTAACGTGACACATTAATATGTCATAATAATGATAATGTGATATAATGATATGTTTATATGATATTTTCACCATCCACGTTAACCACGTCAACACTATGTCAGCGCTATATGATATAAAATTACAAGTGACTTTTTAATTAATGATAATTAGTCAAATATTATTCATAAGGACTTATTTAACTTAAAATAAATACATATGAACTTGATTAAATGCAATAAAAGAATAAAGACAGAAGCGGCCCCATAAGTTCAAAGGCTAAAGTGAAATATTCAAATGAGGCTTTTTTTTTATTGAAATTAAAAAAAATTATTAAAATTTTATTCTTCTAACTTTTTGAGATGCAAAATTTTTAATTAAACTTTTATAATCAAGTTCTTCTAATATAATATAAACTCTAAATTAAAGTAAAAAAATCTGTAAAGATTAGAACAATAATACCTAATTGTTGAATGCTTATTGTAAACCGCAAATGAGGCTTACGACTTTATGAAGATAATAAAAGAATAGACTTCTTGTGTATTTTTTGGAGAAAAATTAAAGTTAAAGGAAGAAAGAGTAAATGAGAAAAGAAGAATTTAAAAGTAGATATTATACATTGAAAAAAATAATTAGTTTTATATATAGGAAAAAATAACTGTTGGAAATCATTAAATGAGTAGATTGGAAATAAGAGAAATAAGTGAGAAAAAAATTGTTGTTGGAGATTAAATACATATGATCGTTAGTTGTTTGGAAATAAAAAAATATAGTTGAGAATTAATAGCATTATAGAAATAAAGAAGTGATAGAAAATTGAAATTTATTAGACACATAATTATAAAAGTGAGAGAACAAATAAATTTATTAATTAAAATTTTACTTTTATATATATATTTTTAATTTTTATATATTTTTAATATAATTAATTATATTATAATTATTATAAAATTATAAATCCTTTTTAAATTTGGGGCCTCCCCAAATTGGGGGCGTAAAGCTCTTACTTGGGTGGCTTCACTCAAGGGGCGGCTCTGAATAAAAATTTATTTGAATTTTTAAAATAGTTTAAGAGATTTTTGCAAACATTATGTCATTTTTTTTTCTCAGTCAAAGTGTGTAATTTTATTAAGCACTGTTGGAAACAGTGATTATCAGCTAATAATTGTCCATAAAGTTCACAAACTAATAGTTGTCCGTAAAGTTTACATATGTCATATAACACCTGAGAGGTCATGTTAGCTTTCAACCACTACTGGTCATAAAAAATTACACACAATAATAATATGCTGGCCAAACTAGATAAAATGGTCAATACCATATTTCACTAGACCATCAGCGAAAGAGTTTCTTTCTCACGAGATGTCAACAATGGTAACATCCCAAGTGATCACATGAGTGCGTCTAACTTGTAAAAAATATTCCATTTGTCTCATGGCTTTTGGTCAACATTACATTACCAAAAGATTGCTTTAGGGTCCTGCACATCGAGGGGACCAAAAAATGCCTACAGGATAGCCCTTAGAGTGTCTCAAAACTCCACCACAGCCAGTTGGTCCTGTATTCCCAATCCACGGACATTCCAAGATAAAATTCGCATTGTGAGCAAGTGGTAATAATAGTAGTAGAAATTGGCAGTAGGACCCGACTAAGGCTCTTAGGATTTAGGGAGAAAACCTTTCGACTAAGGCCTTTTATGCCTTTTTTTCTTAATCTTTTGAATCATCTCGCTGCCTTGGTTTGGATGTCTCATTCAATTAGATTTGCAAAGCACATATTTGAAGGGATGGCTCTTGCTTCATCACTGCTCTTTGTTGGTGGAGAGAGCTTTATTGTTGCAATATTATATGAGGCAAAAGAACCCGAGCGGTGGTGTTCAAATTTGCTTTGGGATCGGATTATGGGTTTTATTTGAATGGTTTACACCATTGGGAAATACACCCTTGGGTTTGCATCGCTTGACAATTAGGTTCACAAACGAGGTTGGCATAAGTATATTGGTCATTGGGCTCACGGTTAGGTTCAAGACTTTAGTCCACCTCAACTTGTGTGGACTTCAAAGTGGATGCTGCATTGGCTAGGCCTGCACACATATATTCAACATGCACATCAGTTTGATTCGCCTCGGCTACCGTGGGCTTCAAGAGGGGTGCATTATTGACTTGGCCTATGCATCAATGGTCGACCTGCATATTAGATGGACTTGGGCATGAGACATAGGACTCACTATAGTCTGAGCTAAAAATTGCTCCATTGTTGTCCAAGCTTGGGCTTGCCAACTCGTGTGGACTTAGATGGGCCGCATTGCAATTAACTGAACAGGAATTTTGACCATGGTTTTCAATGCCATCCGGTTTGCTATAGTGGCTTGGATTGAGTTGGATTTTCGATTCATGCGACTCACTTTCATCTTCTCTTTAAGGCTTATGAAGGACTTCATTTTCTCTTTGAAGCCACTATTTCATGAAGACTTCTTATCAAAAGCTCTAATGTTTTTTAGCTTATCTAGGCTTAATGGAGAAGAAGGTTTACTGTAAGACATTGTCATAAGCCTTTTGCCTTAAGCTTCAAGAGGAATACTATAATATCCCGTACTTTGATATGGTGACTAATAAAATTTATTGGATGTCAATTGAGGTTAATTATAATGTTTAGAAATGATAAAAGATGAAAAAAATGATTTGAAATAAAATATTCCGCACACGAGAAAGTAATAATAAAATAATGATTTTTTTGAGAAAAGAATTGGCGAGATAAAAAGTGATTCAGAAGTCAATTGAGGCATAATAAGATATTTTGGGTACGAAGGGGACAAGAGGAGATAAGAGAAAATTTTTGAAATAAAATAATATTTTATTAATAAAATATAATTAAAATATTAATATTTTATTCAGTGTCAAATTTTTTCATGAAGAAGGAGTATATAGGCAACCTAAGTGGGGGAGAAGAAGAATGAGAAAAATTTTGGAGAAAAATGACGTTAATGGGACTACGTGTCTTTATTAAGTAAAGATAGCGCAGGTAAATAAATATTTTAAATATTATGGGGACATTGCGTTGGAGTACCAACTTCATACTTTGTTTGTACATATGTAGAAGAAGATAATGAAGGAAATTGGAGTTAAATGAGTGTTGGGAAGACTAAATTAAAATGGAAAGAAACTTAAAGGGTAAAATGGTAATTTTGCATAAAATTTGGTCAAAGCTTTCAAAGGAAGCTTTGACTCTCATCCTTATCGGCCCAAAACAATCCTTATCCTCCCAGCGAGATATTTTCTTCTTCATTCTTGAAGCTTCCAACGCCATTCTCTCATTCTCCCATGGAAAACTAATTTTCTTTCATTTTCTTTTCGTGTTTTTTTTTTTAGTACAAATGAGGGGGGCCTAAACCGTACCTTCGAGTTACATGATTATTAGAAAGTTTTGAAGAACCACCTAGAGTAAAAAAATCCATTTTACGTGCATAACTTTTGATGCTACTGTAAAACAGATATTCCCCACTATTACTATCAGACAATATACTAAAGTAAAATTTAAAACAGAAACTGTAAATACGAAAAGCACATAGAATGGAGTGTTTCATTTTATGACCATAATTCTTATTACCGTCATAAAATTGAAATACTTCCATATTACAAATTCAATGTGAATAACTAAATAAGGAAAATAAACTAGGAGTACTAGTCCTTTACATTCATTTAAAACGAACATAAGGTAAACTAACTTTATCTAATCTAAGGATGCCTCTGAGCCGTCTTTCTGCTTGTGAGAATACTTGCAGATTCTGGTGCGTATGCCCTTGATTTGAGAGATGGTCCGCTGCTTGGTTCCCCTCTCTATGGATATGAGAAATCCGAAAGGAGATGCCCCTCAAGCATCTACGAATGGAAGCAAGCAAATATCGAGTCCTAGATGAACCCTGATGGCCCTCTTATATCATTTGTACCATTACTTTTGCATCCATTTCAATCCAGAGTCTTGTAACATTGTGCTCAGTACACAAAAGTAAACCCTTGTGTAGTGCCAGTAACTCTACCTGCAATGAGTCCTGTGCTCCAAGATTTTCAGAGAATCCAAAAATCATGGTGCTTGTATGGTCTCGTAAAAGTCCTCCTCCGGCAGCATTCTGAAAGTTGTGCTTGAAACTACCATCAATATTAAACTTAAACTCACTTGTTAATGGTTTATGCTAAGATAAAATTAATGGAAGAGAAGGCGCATCTGCTTGGAATGTAATCCCCCACTCTTGAGTTATCTTTTTATCCCCTTGCCATTGCCATTTCTGTAATTGTTTCCCTAGGAAAAGCTGGTGTACAAGCTTTAATATTCTCCACACTACTCATTAGGATACATACCTGGGTTCCTGTGCTTTGCATCATTCCGTTCCACCCAAAGAAACCATAAAATGAATAATGGCACTAAAATGCGGATATGACTAGGCTTACAGTAGTCTCCAGAATAAAACCATGCACCAATAATCTGATTAATAGTGCTCAGATTTATAATATGGATTTGGAAGAATTTTGCAAAATAATTCCAAACTTGATTGGCAACTGGATTGTCCCACATGACATGTATGATTGACTCCTCCAACTTACAGCATTTACATCGGGAAGCTAATTGGAACCTTTTAGTTTTCATTTTCAGCTCAACCGGTACCCAATCATGCAATAATCTCCATAAGAAAAATGAAGTGGTTAAGGGAACAAATTTATGCCATATATAATTAAAAACCAGGTTCACCACCTTCATTTTTCGGATTAATTGCCATGCACTTTTTGTTGAAAAATCTCCATCAGAAGTACGGGTCTAATACGCCTTGTCGTTGCTAGATGTATCAATTAGGATTTTAAGGATTTCATCCACTACCTCCTGCTTCAACACAGTTTTTAATTTCTCAACATCTCAAGAATTATTCAAGAAGAAATCACATACTTGTGCCATTGAGGAGGCAAACACATGATTACTATTTATCAGCGGTTCTTCTCCCATCCAGTAGTCATGCCAAAAGAACAATTTCCCTTTTCCAACCTGCCACCTCGTATTTTGTTCTGTGATGGCACTACTTGCAACCATGCGTTTCCAAGTTTGTGAGTCGTGGAGTTTTGGTTGGACATGTGTTGGAAGCTGTCCTCTACAATACTTCCTTCTCATGAATCGGGTCCATAAGCTGTTGGTAGTCCGAAATCTCCACTAAAGTTTCATACCGAAAGCCTCAAACACATCTTCTAAGCTTCAGATATCTAAACCTCCTTCAGCCATTGGTAGAGTAATTTTCGTTGATGATGCTTTGTGGATTTTTTTAGAAGTTGCCGAACCTCGCCATAAAAAGTTATTAAACAACCTGTTAATTCTTTCAAGGACACAAACCGGAGGTTTTAGAACTTGAAGCAAGTAAATAGGAAGGGAGGATAAAACACTCCTAAGAAGTGTGATCTGGCCGCCTAGAAAGAGGATTTTATTCTCCCATCCTGTGATACGTTCTTCGATCTTTGCCACTTTTTGTTTTCTTTCCTTGTTTTCTTTTCATTTCTTTTCTCTTTTTGCTTCATTCTTCTCCCAACTTCTTGTGCACTAAAGTTACAACTTCTAACCCTAATTTCCAACATATATAAACTCTAGGAGAAGAAGAAAGAAAAGGAGAGAAAGGAAGAAAAACCTTGGTTTTGGTGATTCAAGCAAGGAACGGTAAGAATTCTTGTTTTTGGCTTGAGTAGTCTTTGAAAATGAGTTATTGACTTAGAGAAATCTCTTGTGGCAGCAAAGATTGGCTTGATTGGAGAAAAATTGATAACAGTAAGCCAATAAACCCATGGGTACATGAAGGACTCAAAGTGGAAAAGGAAAACGGTAAGCTTAACACTATGTTTTAAAGCCTACCGTTTAGTTGAATATTGTGGGAAATTATGGTTGTTGAAAGGATCTACTTGCATAAGCTAGTTGAAAATTGTTAAGATTGTATGACATGTCATTTGAAAGAAATGAAAAAGGAATATTGTGGATGGAGGATTGAGAAACAAAGTATTGAAAGTTAGATAGATAACGATGCGTGTAAACTAGGAAATATCGAGTGAGAGTGAGAATGATTGTTGCTGCCATATATGTGGATTATGTGTGGAAATATAAGATAGATTTGGGTGGAAATTATTTAGAAAGGCTGAAGTAGACACGTGACATCATAATTAAGTTACTGGTGATATAATTTAAGGAATTACGTAAGCAATGGATATAAGTAATTTTAGTAAAAATGTATTAAGATGTGAGTTAATTGAAGATGGTTTCATGATAGGAGGAAAAATATAAATTTGAGTAATGATTAATTGATTGAAGTGCTGCTCGTATACATATGTAATTAAATATATTGAGTTCGTATTATTGCTAGGAAATGCAAAGATAAAGTTAGAGTATTGTGGGGGCGTGCTGGAGTAAATAACGAGCGACCGACCAATGAAAATAGTTAGAGACACCTCCGAACAAATAATAACTTAATATCTCGTTGTTGCCTGGTGAGTGAACTTGCATTAAAATGTTTTGGAATAAATGATTTTATGCTTGATTGAGCAACTTGAAATATTTTGTTGGTTTTTCTTTAAAAGTTGCATGGGAACAAGCCTTTGATGAAATGTTTTGATATTATGAGATATGAACATGATGAATTCATGAGTTTCTACATTATGTTGATGTGTATATTATACATTAAATGATATTTTTGTGTGATAATTATAACCCAGCCATGTACTATGTAGGAGTGCACATGAGTTGTGCTGACCTAGCCATGTGCGGTGTAGGAGTGCACATGAGTTGTGCTGACCCAGCCATGTGTGGTGTATGAGTGCACATGAGCTGTGCTGGCCCGGCTATGTGCGGTGTGGTAGTGCACATAAGCTGAGATAGAGTTGGGGGCGAGGTCGGTGGTTATATATATGTTTATATATATATATATATATATATATATATATATATATAGAGGTTTTGGAAATTATATTGTGGTTGCATTGATTTTTGAATGTTAAAACTTGAGAAACGGTTTCCACTTGATTTTCACTGCAGCAAAGATAGATTTCCGTTGTGACAAAAAATTGAGTTAAATTGCATTGCCTTCAACATAAATGCATCATGATTTCTAAAACCTCCCGTATTGATACTTGTTCCTTTCCTATGTTCACTCACCGAGTTTATACTCACGTTTTTAAAATTCATGTTTTAGGTTTCTTGAGTTAAAGGTGATTGGATCCTAGGACGAGGTGCTCATCCCTATCCATTGCTCGGCAGGTTTAACATGGCACTAAATGTTAGCAATCGTGCCCAGAGTCACTTCGTTGACGGTCAAGGTTTAATCATGTGTATATGAATACTTGGTGTGAAATACTAAGAATCATTTGTTAATCTATATATGAATATAATGGTTGATGATACCATTATGAATGCATGGTTGTGTTTTATGAATTATTTTCAAAGGAACGGTATTTGAACATTATGAATTTCGAATTCTAAAGGAATAGGGATTAATGTATAAGATCAATTTAGTAGGCTTGCTTGGGCTTAGGGGGCTGAGCCCATTGGGTCTTTGCGCCAGTCATGGCTTGGGAATTGGGTTGTGATAGATACACTGGCTATTGTACTCATCATCCTTCCTATATGGCATGTCACGACCCGGAACTCCCCATCGGGCCCGTGACAACCGCCGCGAGGCCTCGACAGACATTCTTCACCCCGAATGCCGATTGAAACCTCGCAAGGCTTAGCATCAACTTCCGCATCTCCCCGGTGAGCAACAATTATTAAATCTCGTATTTCAAAAAAATCATAAGTCATTTTCAAATAAGAACAATAAAATATTATTTTTTTGGCTCACAGGGGTATTTTCGTAATTTTTCGTCAAAAATCTCAAAACTTGCTAAAAATGTAGTAGGTAAGCAGAAAATATATATTTAATGATTTAAAAACAATTAAGTATCTAAAACGTTCATTTGAAAGCAAATTGTTGACAACTAGTACTATTCAAAAATAATAAATAAAATATTCTATTTTCTCATAAAATAAATTTTTATAGAAATATTCGTAAATAATTTTTCGCACATGAAAGTAAAGTAAAAATTGTATGAATAGAAATACAGATAACCAAAATATAAGTTTTGATCTGCAATGACACGTGGGCTCCAATTGACCAAGATGATGTAAGACTGTGAACTCTTATTTTCTATAATGCAGTTCCGACCTTAGTTCTCGTCCTACTCGACTATCTACAAATTGTCCTGAGCCTGAAAAATGTATAGGAAGAAGGGGTGAGATTTTATAATCCCAGTGAGTAAACAGATACCATCTAAAGCATCTAAAGCCGAGTAAATGGAGACAATTAAAATAAGTCATCATACTGTAATTTCATTACCTTTCAGTTCATTTCAACCAAATAAAATAAATCCATATAAATCGAGTAATCAACTTGGCTTATGAATTTCTTAAAACTTTGGCTCGTGCCAAAACTCATACTCGGTGATACCTTGCGCAGGGCATCCAACCGAGTCCGCCAAGGCTGTTAAAATTTTGTATACACTTAAAATATATTTTAGTTTGAGAAAAATACAGCCGTTCCTTGGCGTTGGCTGAGTTCCCCTTCACGTGGTGGTTTGGCGTGAAGTGAACCCTAAGCTTTACCCCAGGAGATACCCTACGCGCCTCTCCGTTCGAGGTAATAATATAATGGAGTTTACCATGCCCCTCTAATAGGTTGGTCCACGGAACCCCCTCTGCAGTAAATAATTAATATATACTCCACCAATTTAATAAAATTCATTCTAGCATGACATGACAATTTATCGCAATCTAGCCTCTCAAGGCTGAAAACACAGTATAAATAATTTTAACACCAAAATCAGTTTAGCCATTCATGCTCATTTATTATCATAAGCCATTCAATTCAAAACCATAAATTTGAAACACAAACTAGCAGTCTCCAATTACTCTATTTTCAAAACCAATATTCGATTTTCTAGAAAATTTATAAAATCATTTTATAAAATTACAATTTCTCTTAAAACATAGCAATTTACCATTTAAACCCATTTTCCATAAAATCACACAGTTGTATAAAACTACTCTAGATAATTAAGACGATAATAAGTTTACTCACAGTATTAGGAGTAGAAATACTCCTATCTTCCGCCCTCGGGTGCAGTCTCTTACCCGAAACAATTGACTCACCACCTATCCATAATCTATGACACAAAATTCAATAAATTGTGTCAATTTATCATAAATTATTTCAGGCTCTTATCCATGCGTATGCACTAGATAGGATTTGAAATGTTTAAACAATCGCTTAATTGCGGTGTCCGACCTAACTCGCCTATACACGGCGTAAATTCCTAAAATCCTCAATTCGACTCCAATTCCATCCATTTCAATTTCAATTATCCAATTATATCCACAATACCTCAATGACTGTGAATTTGGTCCAATTTATCAGTCCGGACTATAAATTACGCTTTTACCCCTAGTGGGTAAAAATTTCAATTTATTGCACCAAAAATTCCCATTTAATTTCCAACCTCATAATTCATCATTTTTCCACCCAATTCTCTTAAAATAAAGTCAACCTCATCCTCACATACCATTGGCTAGATTCGGCCTAGGGAAATTCATGGAGAAGATAAATATTTTTCTTGTTGTTTTACTCATAAACATGCTACACTAACACTAAACACTAACATAGCTCAAAATCAAATTTATCTAACAACTTTCTCTCTCTAAACCCATATGACCAGAATTGAAATCATCTTCAAATCACATGATTCAACCATGGAAAATGATGGGAAATGCATGGGAAAGGTAAAGCACAAGACAAATTTAAGAAATGTTACCTTTTTTCACTTGATTTTTGAATTTCCACCTATTTTCCCTTTAAATTTCTTAGCTAGAGTTTTATTTTCTCCTTTCTCTCTCTTGTTTCTTGCTTGGCCGAATGTTGAAGAAGAAGAATGGGTTGGCTGATTTTTTAATGCCTTTTTTATTGTTTAATGAAATAATATTATTTTATTCATATTTTAAATATTTTATTAATTCATTTTTTTTTCTAGCCATCCATTTGTCCTACTTTTTCCACCATGCATTCCCTTTGACTTATCCAAGTCTTAAGTGAAATTTCCAGATTTTTCCAAAGTTTTGGTGGAGCAAATTTTTCAAAATTACACTTTTGCCCCCGAACTTTTCAAAAATTACATTTTTGCCCCAAAAATTGAAAATTTGCCATAATGCATAATTTGCACTCCTCATACTCATTTCACACTCCAAATAATTAAATTTGATCAAAATCCTTTCAAAAATTAAATTTTCGATTCCAGATGGCAAAATTACCATTTTACCTTTTTACTCCAAATTATACTGAAATTAAAATTTTTCACTTCTAAACTTCAAATCTTACTCCAATAAGTCAAATGGGGTCAAAAATCTTTTCTAAAAATTTCCATTTTGTCCTCAAGTGGCAAATGACCATTTTGCCCCTGGATAGCAAAAATTTCGATTTGACTCCAAATTGATCCTCGAACTCCGAATTACCATATTAAACCATTCTGGGACTTTAAAATTCTTAATTTCATCGTGAATTCTCTATTTGATCTAGTTCGAGGCTTAAATCAACTTTGTTGTACGTCTAGGTATAATACCGACTTTTGTAAATTTTTTTTTTGGGACTCTCTTAGCATGCAAACATGCTATCCATCACATGTATGTCATGACAATTATTTTTATAGAGTCGGGCTTGTCATCTTCTCCCCCACTTGGATCAACCATATGATCCTTCTTCTTGATTGACTTCGACACCCAGCTAAATATTAATATTTTAATATTATTTTATTCTAAAAATTTTATCTTGTCTCATTGGTACCCAAAATACCTTATTATGCCTCACTTGACTTCCAAATCGCCTTTTATCTCACAAATTCTCCTCCGACAAAATTATTATTATTTTATTATTATATTCTCACTTGTGAAATATTTTTATCCTAAACTACTCCTTTCGTCTTTTGTCACTTCTAAACATTTTAATTGACCTCAATTTGCATTCAATCAATTTTATTTATCACCATATCAAAGTATGGGGTATTTCATGGCATGCTTACATTACGCTGATTTTTGCCACCATGAGCTGATGGTTTAGATGATGAATTGAAATTACTCCAACCTCTTTGCATTTGGACCAACTGGGAAAATCAGTCACACAGTTAGGGGAGAACTTCTGCACATTGATCAAAAAAGATTTGGTTACCCATAGCTAAATATATGCATTAATTAATTGTTTGTAAAGTGTTAACAATAATTAGCATGGATGCCCTTTCGAAAGATTCCATCTTTAAGGTTTCATCGCCTAAATAGATAAAACTCTCTTATAAGCTTGCAATGTTATGAAAAGTAGTATTATTCGACGCTTGTATAGGTAAACCAAGATAAGAAATCCAACGTCTTGTAGACAACCTAACACTTGAGCTCTAAATCTCAATCTTGTGAAACCATTTTCCCAATTGAAACCACTTTTCTTTTTGACCTTCCTCAAATTGGGATTTGTCATTGAAGGAAATGAGGTAGTTGAACCCAAAAATTCACTTAATAAAGACCCCCTTTTTTGCTTTCTTTCTATATCAAATAAGAGAGAGTTTCAAGTTCATAATGATTTTTACAAACACCTATTAAATTTGTTTCTAACCAATGTACCCAGAATATAATCTGTGGCTATTGAGGTTATATGGGGAAGGTAAGGCATTCTCTGACAAGGGTTGAGACATCGTCTAACCAATTTGGCATGACTTCAGTGAGAGATTGTAAATAAGAATTGCCTTCATTATTATTTGAGAGAAAACATGTTGCAACAAGTAAAACAAAACGCACTAAAAGTGGCAAAAAAGAATATTGTAGTAGTCCTTGAAGTGTAAGTGCTTTTGTGGCAGGTTGTGTAGAATAAGAAATGAAGGAATAGGTGGAGAAGGTGATAAAACATGATGAATGGAAAAAGCTTAGTAGAAAGAATATTTGGAAAAACTTTAAGTAGGTTCTGAGAATAATCTTTAATGAATTTTTGATGTCTCTTAAATTGCCAAACTCCCATATTTATACTACATTAGAGCATTGTTATAGGAGTAGTTGGAACAAGGAGAGCATTTTTAGGGGAACACGTTCTGTGTGGAAGAATGTGCTTATTATGGGAAGAGCACATTCACTAGGAAAGAATGACTTATTGGACTTTATGGGAAGAGCACATAATTGGATAGTGTGCATAAGTTTTGGATAGTGGGGTAGTGACACTTACCAATGTGCCACATGTACTTTTAAGAAAGAAAAAAAAGGTAAAACACATGTACTTCAAGGGAATGTTAAGAAGAAGTCTTATTAACAATCCCTATATTTGAGCCACCAAACCAAACTCTTAAGAACATCCAAGCGTGAAAATAACTCGTGAACCCTACCACTCTTTTTGAGTTACTTTCACTTCTTTGTGTAACATGGCTATTGCATGCTTGTTTTTATTCTGTAAGAAAACACTTAAAGAAATAATAATTAGCCAAAATTGGGTCTTTACATTTTGTTTATTACATAAGAATTCTTACTATAGAAAATTCTTATGCATAAATAAAAAGATGTAATTTGAGTTATGCACATAAAATAAGAAGAAGTAATGCAAGGTAACACGTTTATATCTTCTTCTTCTTTTTCTTCAAAAGAAAGAATAGCTAATGAAGCAAAGCTGTAAAACACATTTTTACACTTATTTCCTTTTAAAGCGGTATCTTCTTTAATTGGAACTTTTATTGCTTTTCATTTAGGCTTCATCTCTTGTATACATTCTTAGTGTAAAATGATTGCAAATTTATGCATTTAGATTTTTCTTCCATTACAACAATAGGTAGAACGAATGGAAACAATTATGAAAGAAAGATGGTAGTATATAAAAGTTAAAGATGTAAGACCAAAAAAAAGTTATTATTATTATTTTGTTGCACAGCATTATGCAGTTAAAAACTTCCACTTAGTAGCGTTACACACTTGAAAATGTCATTTGTGGATCACGCACTTGAAAATGTCACTTGTGCATTATGCACTTACGAACGTCACTTATACTTTATGCACTTGGAACGTCACTTGTGTGTTACGTACTTGAGAACATCCTTGAGTGTTACGTATTTGGAACGTCACATGTACAAAGCATTACACACCTAGGAACGTCACGTATGCATTATACACTTCGGAATGTCACCACTTTGGAATGCCACCCACTTAGAGCGTTACACATTTAGGAACATCACTTGTGGTTATGCACTTGGGAATTTCACTTATGAGTTACGCACTTCAGAACATTACTTGTGAATTACGAACTTGAGAACGTTACTTGTGCGTTATGAATGTTAGATGTCCACTATGCACTTGGAAATGTCACTTGTGTATTACACATTTGGAACATCACTTATGCATTATGCACTTGGAACATCACCTGTGTGTATAGACCTTTTTACCTTTACATGAAAATTTTATTATTAGGAGATAAGGAATTTTCATGCATCGGAATAGTGTGTTAAATCGCAAACTCCTATCTCATAAGGTTTTGTGGATCAAGATAATGAAGTTGTCTATTGAATTGCCATGTTATTGCTAAATGGCTTTTTGAATTCTAAAATTATGTAGCCTTTGTTACCAAAACAAATAGAAGAACTCTTTTCATTGAAGAATAATGGGACAAATGTAGAGGCACGCCTTGTAAATCAACACGATAGTAAAAACACTTGACATTAAATTGATTACTTGCTTACCCAAAAAATTGACACGTTATAGCTAAATTGGATTTTGAATTCTAAGATTAATGGATTATTTGTTTGGTCGGGAAAATAAGATGTGTGGTTTAATTTGGATTTAAACACCTTACATTTATATCTAAGAATAATAATAATAATAATGATGATAAAAGCCTATAAGAAAATATAGTAAACTATAATGAGTAAGGATATATGAAGGGATAGTAAGGGCTCTTTTTAAAAATACCCTTATGCATAAAGTGTTTTTGAGAATAGCACTCCTTAATATTTTAACTATTTTTAGCATAAAGAAATAAATTTTAGATAAATTTGCCCTTAATGAAATCGACCCATATGTTTGGGTTCGCGGCTTAACTCGACCCATCTATTTAGGTCAAGTTTTAACCTTTGTAACTCTTTAGTACTCCTCAACAGACCATTCATCTTCGTTCAAAGCATCTTTTCTAGAGTATTCCTCAACGAGTCAACTTTCGAGCATTTCGAGTAGTAATAGAATCATTTTGGAGTGGTTTGAGCATAAAGGTAGGCATATTATAGAATTGAGATAAAGTTCACATTCTATGCTTCAGTTAATTACCATAAAATTGCATATATTTTTATTTTGAACCATATCCAGAAAGGTAGGCATATTCTTCATGTTCTTCATTTCTTGTTTTTGAGTATAAACGTAGGCGTATTCTTCATATTGTTTTTGTTTGAAGTTGTTGAATTGAAATTTGAATTTAGTAGTGCTGGTGGTTTTTAGCTCGAACATTGAAAGAGCATGTGTGACTGGTTGATAGGGAATGCATGACTGATTTTAGGCATTGGAAGTAGGGGTTTTAGGCATTGTGTCAAGCCCTACTCTATTATATACTTGTCATGTCATTCATGTGCTTGATAGAATGTTTGAATAAGTGAATGTATCGAAAAATCGTTAAAAGTTGGTATTGTACCTAGTGGTACAATTAAGTTGATTTAAGCCTCAAACTAGTTCAAATAAAGATTTTAAGATGCAATTGAGAGTTATTGAATCTTAGAATGACTTAATATGGTGATTCAGAGTTCGGGGATTGATTTGGAATTAAATTTGAATTTTTATAACATAGGGGCAAAATGGTCATTTTTTCACCTGAGGGCAAATTCGGGATGGTGGATGAAATTTTGATCAAGTTTGACTATTTAGAACATAAATTGAGCTTGAGAAGTGAAAAATTTTAATTCAGACAATTTTTCAAACATAAGGGCAAAAAGGTTATTTTACGTGTCCACATGGACGTAATTAGAATTTTTGGAATTTTACACCACCTTGACACTTGTCAAACCCATGAAATTCATTTTATACTTTAGATAATTGAGGGATTTTATGTGGTGGAGAAGAAATGCTTAATTATTAAGTTTTATGTATGGACCAATCACATGGTGACAAATGTCAAGCTTTAATATTATTATATTTTCCTTTATAAACACAACTAAAACTCTCCCATCTCATTTCTCTGGGCCGGCCAAGGCAAGAACAAAAGGGAAAAAGCATAGAACAAACCCTAGAGAAGAAAATCAAGAGAAAATTCATTGGATTTCAAGAAATTAAGCAAGTAAAGGTAAAATTTCTTAAT
Source organism: Theobroma cacao (assembly GCF_053813885.1). Lineage (NCBI taxonomy): Eukaryota > Viridiplantae > Streptophyta > Magnoliopsida > Malvales > Malvaceae > Theobroma > Theobroma cacao. The sequence goes on from NC_142640.1 coordinate 39,159,245, forward strand.
TCTAGCTTGTGATCTACCTTTCTTATGCATTCTTTTTCAATTACCATGGTTAAAATTCAAGATCTCATGAAGGATTCATGGCTGACCGAATTTAGAGAGAAAAGATTTGATGATTTATTTGGTTAGATTTCAAGGTATCTTAGTGTTTTTAGTTGTTTGGTGATGTTTAGCATGAAAAACAAGCAAGAAATTTCATGCCCTTCACCCACACTCCTTGGCTGAAATTTTCAAGAGAGAAATTGGATAATGGACTTTGATGAATTTCATGTTATTTAGGTGTTTTTAGTTGTTTTTAGTTGTTTGGTGATGTTTAGCATGAAAAACAAGCAAGAAATTTCATGCCCTTCACCCACACTCCTTGGCTGAAATTTTCAAGAGAGAAATTGGATAATGGACTTTGATGAATTTCATGTTATTTAGGTGTTTTTAGTTGTTTTATGATGTAAGGTGAAAAAATCAAGTATGAAAATTAAATGTTCTACACTAAACCTTCAATGGCCGAATTTTACAAGGAAGATATTAATGATGGATATTTGTGATATTACATATTATTTAACTTGTAATTGATGACTTAGAGTGTTGGAAGTGGAATCAAGTTAATTGGAGTTGAATTGGATGTATTGGCCAATTAACCAGTGTATAGATCGAATTAGGCTAATACCATTTTATTTCGATACATAATTGAAGCTACGTAGAACACCATATCTAGATAATAATCCGAACATTTCGCATCCCATTTCATGCATTCATATAGAGCCTAAATTAGTTTTATAACGGTTTAGTACAAATATAGTAAATTGCTTGTTGTGCATTATGTTTAGGTGGTGAAACTTCCGATAAGGGTAAGGAGATTGTACCTGAAGACCGAGACTAGGAGTACTTCGACCCTCGATATTGTGAGTAACCTTATTATCGTCTTAATTATCTAAAGTAGTTTTTATTCGTTTTTGTGATTTTATAGAAAAATGAGTTTAAATGGTAAATCCTTATGTTTTATAAGTAAAATGTGATTAAATGAAATGAGTTTTATAAATCATTTTGAAATTGAATGATGATTTTAGAAATGGAGTAATTGGAGACTGTTTGATTGTGTTGTAATTTTATGGTTTGAATTGAATGGCTTATGGTGATATTGGCATGAATGGCTGAATTGGAAATTGTGGTGAAATTGTATGAACTGTTTGTTTTGTCTTAATAGGCTGGGTAGTAATATAATTGCCATGTCATGCTGTCGAAACTTTTATTGATTTGGTGGGATATTGATTAGTCACTGCAGTGGCGGGTTTCCATGGACTAGCCTATTAGAGAGGGGCACGGTAAACCCGGTTATATTTTACCTCAATACGGGAGGCGCGGAGGGTATCTCCTGAGGTAAAGCTTTAGAGTTCACTACACGCTAAACCACCACGTGAGAGTGAACTCAGCCAATGCTAAGGAGCGACTATGCTTTTGAACGTAAAAATGTGTTTTATGCGTATATGAACTTTTCTTTAACAGCCTTGGCGGACTCGGTTGGATGCCTTGGCCAAGGTATCCCCGAGAATGAGTTTTGGCACGAGCCAAATTTTTAAAAAATTCATAAGCCATGTTGATTATTTGAGTGAAATGAAATTATTTTATTTAGTTGAAATGAGTTTGAAACGTTATGAATCATAGTACGATGAACTATTTTAAGTTATCTCCATTTACTCGACTTTAGATATTTTAGATGATGTTTGTTTACTCACTGGGTTTATAAAAACTCACCCATCCTTTTCATCCATTTCAAGCTCAGGGCAGTCTATAGATAGTCGATATGTCAAGGGATTGCTTTTGGATTCGCATCCTTAGAAATCGCAGGTCTATAGTCTTGTTTATTTTGTTATTTTGGGGGCCCACATGTCATTGTAGAATATTTTGTATACTTGGTTGCGTGTGCTACTATATGTATGAATTTATTTTACTTTTATACTACAAAAATTATTTACGTAGAGTTCTATAAATATTATTTTATAAAAAAATAGAATATTTTATTTAAAATTTTTATTTAATTTGAATAGCTATAATTTCACTTTAAATTGATGAATTAGACAACGAAACTTATTTTTAGACATGAAATGGATGCTTATTACTCGTATATCATATTTTTACTAGGGTTCAAAAATTTTGGATAAAAATGACCAAAATACCCCTGTGTGGCAGAAATTACTTTTTTTTTATTTTTGATTTAAAAATAGTTTATATTCTCTTAAAACATGATATTTACTAACTGTTGCTCACAGGGGAGACGTAAAACTGATGTGAAAGCCTTGCGAGGTTTCGGTTGATATTCCGGGTAATGAATGTCAATCGAGACATCGCGGCGATTGTCACGGATTCGATGGGAATTCCGAGTCGTGACACATTGTGTGACTTAGGATTTGCGCGAATGGTTGATAGGGCATGCGTGACTGGTGTTAAGCATGTCGTGACTGGTTTTAAGCTTTGCGTGATGGGTTGATATGGCTTTGGATGATTGGTTTTTGTCATTGTGTGATTAGATTTTTGTCATTGCGTGATTACATTTTAGTCATTGCGTGATTGCATTTTAGGGAATTGCGTGATTGGGTTTAAGGCATTGCATGACTACATGATAGGTTATTGTGTGACTGTTTTATAAGGCATCACATAATAGTTTTCTATGAGGCATTGTGTGATTGTTATTGCTTGTACATTAATGTTTTTCTGTGTTTTTTTTTGGCTCAACTTTTTATGCTTTAATATGTATTTGTTTTGTTACTTAATAATCCATGCTTCACACGTGCTTCTATTATTTTCTTTCATGTATGTAAAGATAGTAAAAACTATTTATTGTTATTTTTAATCTTCCTTGATCATATTTGCTAAATGAAAATGTTATCTGTTTTCTGTTGCAAATGGCCAAATCAAAGTAAGAGAACTTGGAAGCATTGCTTCATGTGTTGAGGGACTAGTGGGGCTTCAATGTTGGCATTAACATCTATTGTAAGTGGACGCAATTGCATGTCATACGCAAGGCGCTGCGAAAAAAATGAGTTTGACATGATCAAGAGAACATGCTTCAAGATGTTGATGGATGTTGAATAAGAGAAAAGTATATTTTGCGCTAGTCTTGTGTACAATCTATTGTCATGCAGAATCAATCAACCTAGTGGCATTGAGGGTGAGTTATGGTTTGCCATAGGCAATACCAAGGCTTGATTCTTGAAGCGTGAGATCTGTTTAGTGATAGGACTCAAGTTTGACCCTATGCTAGCTGTTATTTTCAGTCCTTGTAGGACTTCACTGGCGATATTGGGGAATGGAGAACCACATGAAGCTCAAACATATGTTAGATACAATTAATAGAAGGCAATTTGATCAAGATAGAGACGGGACAAAGATGGCCCTGCTCTTGATTGCGAACAATATTTTTTTTGGTCAAGACTACAAACTAGTGGTGACTTCGTGGTTATTGTCGTTGGTTGAAAACATCGAGCATAGAATGCATTCCCATGGGGTACTTACATATGGAGTCTAATATGGATTACATGTCAAGGGGCTTTCAAGTTCCAGTAGTGGGATCAGATTAAAAGAAACGTTACCACCTCCAAGGATTTGTGTCGGTGCTTTAGGTAGTGTGCACTAATGATTTTCATTTTCCTTTTCACATAAGATTTTACTAGATGATTATAATGTTTTACAATTAGTGTGCAGTTCTAGGTGTTAGAGGTGATTTCTGAGATCCAAAGCTGGTTTGGATCCTAGCACTAGTTCAAAGACACTTATCCAAGAATGCTGAAATGGCATTGTGATGAGAGGTTCATAGGTTTCCACAACTTGATTGCAGTTTTGGAAAGATAAGGTACGGTGAGGAACGAAACCATACTGTTTTTATTTTATTTTATTGTTGTTGTCATATGTCAACTAGCTTTCAACCTAGTGGAAATGTAGGTTTTGGTGCAATTGCGTGCATTAGAGACCTTAGAGCCAACTACGGAAGAGGCCTTGATGGCAAATTGGGCTGACATTGATGCCCCTCTATCCCAAGGGCAACAATAAGTTCCATTATAGCAGTTAGAGGGTTGAGCAGAATTCGATCTCGAATAAAGAAGAAAGATCATGGAGTGCAAGGAGAAAAGGGTAACGGGAGCCGTTAAGCTATAAAATCCCACCTTAAGTAAGAGGATAAGTTAGGAAATCCTTAGGTGAGCATATAGATTACATATTTTGAACATCAAATGTAATTTTAACCTTCAAAAGAATTCCTTGACACTTTTGGTTCTCTATCAATTTTGAAGTAGAAAATTTTCTAAATTTGGACAAGATCAAAATATGTGATTTTTATCGAGCAATCTTTTGAAAAAAAAATTGGTGGTAATGATTCACTTGATTTTTAGATGACAAAAAATTATTTTTTCATAGTTTTTGGAGTATGTTTGCTATGATAAATGAGAATTGCAAATTTAATTTCAGTTGAACTTTTTTGATTTTGTTCTTGAAACCAAAAATTAGATTTTGATTCCTTTGGATTTTGAATTTTTTGATATTTTTATTGAATTCAAATGAGGGGTTGTTTGCTTATTTAGATTAAATGTCTTAAGTAAATGAAGAGTAAAAAGTAAAGAAGACATTTACTTAAATGATAAATATCTTAGTAAATGGAGAGTAAAAAGTAAAGAGGACATTAAATGATAAATATCTTAAGTAAATTGAGAGTAAAAAGTAAAGAGGATATTTAATTAAATGATATTTAATGTAAATAAGCTGGGCAGGTTTTATAGGCAGTCTATCTTAGAGAATGTATTCTGTCTCAAATGTATCGATATATGTTTTTGATGTATCGATACATTTAGCTCAAGAAGGGTTTTTGATGAACATGTATCGATACATGTTCATAATATATCAATACATTTTCCTCATAACCAAATGTAATGATACATAGGCCAATGCATCGATACATTTTGTTGCTTTTTGAAAAATTAAAAAGGGTAAAAGGGTGTTTTTACATCCTATAGTATAAATTTGACCCAAACTCTAAGGGTTTTTCATTTTAAGCCATCTCTCATCAATTTTTCAGCAAATCCAAACTTTTTTAAACCCATTTTCACCCTAAATCATCATTTTGGAAGATTGAAAGCTTGGTTTTGGGTTTTTTAAACAAATGTGACATCTTTCAACTTTTAAATCTTGATTTTTGAATTTTTCAGTACTAAAAATATTATTTTTTTGCCTAGATTTTCTGTTGAACATTAAAGCTCAAAGATTTTGTGATTTTCCATGGCATCAAAATGCACTTAAGTTAAGGATGAAATATTTATGGGTTTCTAAGCATGGGTTTTAGCTAGAAAATTAGTTTAGCTATAAGCGAGTAGTTTCGAAAGTACCTAGAATAATTATTACAAGATTCTTATTCTAAGAAATGATTGTAATGAATGTTGTGTGATAAGAACGATTGAAAACTCCACGGATTTCGCTGAAACAGAGTTGTGATTGGAGTTAGGAATTGAATCTCCAACTAGGTGAGTGGATATACCTTTTCAAGTATTTTAATATGTAAAGTTAACATGATTTTTGTGGAAATGGTTGTTTAAGCATGTTGAAAAATTATTTCCATAAACGGTTTATTAAAGGATTTGAACTATCAGGTTGATGAAGTTTTCAAGGAAATATTCAAATGTCTTGATTTGATAATGATTGTGATATATGAGATACAACGATTTTCAAATTGTTTATAGATCTACTATGTACGTAAATATGCTATTATGTATTAGTTTTCACCAAGAGGGGACAAGCCTTTTTATGTTTGTAGTCCACTCGAGATGATTGAGAAAGTGTGAAGAATGCCATTAGATTGTGTATATGATATATATTTCATATACTACATGAGATGATTGAGAAAGTATGAAGAATGCCATGAGATTGTGTATATAATGTAAATTCCATATACCTTATGAGATGAGTAAGCGTGTATGTGAAAGACATTTCACATGCCACATGCTATGAGTATGAGAACTCAAAGAGTGCAATTGATTCCACTCTCACGGGGTGCAAGTGACGACTTCACTCTTATGATGCATCATAAACGCCTAAGGTGCACTGGGGATGTATGTTGCCAGCCTTAGGTTGATGGGGGACAAACCAACATAATGTGTAAGTTAATGAAATGATTATGATTGTTATGTTTATGATATATTGCATGTTAAGTTCATTTGAGTATTGTTTATGATTTATACTTTATGATGGCATAGGAATGTGCTTAGAGAAAAAACCTGAGCCCTAAAGATAGTCTTGAGAGGTAAGGGGACCCAAGGAATGACAAAAATGTTGAAATTGTTCAAAAACTTGGCTTCTGTGTTCAAAGTATCGATACATTGGAGTATGTATTGATACATTCTAAATAGATTGCTATAAGAGGCTTTCTGTGTGAAATGTATCGATACATCTTACCAATGTATCGATAGATGCTTGAAAGATGTATTGACAGATTTGGTACAGGAAAGGTTGTTTGAGTACATTTGATGAGAATTTTAAAGGTAAAAAATCTCTAAAGGTTTATATAAGTTTGTTTTCAAATGAAAGGTAGTTAAATAAGTTTAAATGACACGTATCATGAACTTTATGATTACGAAGTTATGAATGGCATGAGTTTACAAATGCATGGTTATGAAATGCTCTTATCCCCTGGCTTGTCCCATTCTAGTATCCACTTACGAAGTCTTTGTGGCTTACACATTATTTTTCTCATTTATTTTGTTCCAGATCAGTGATAGAGTTTGATAGCAATAGCCAGTGTCATGGATACCAGTGTTTGGTCTTCATTCTTTGGTAGGTGTCTAGTAGCCACTTGATGCCTAGAGGTTCGGTCAAGTTCTGCTGACGAGTCGGTCTTTTACTTTATGTTTGTGTTTACAGACTATGAACACATTTATGTTAATATTGTCAATGTTGGGCATTTTATATTGATAAAGTTATGTATGAGGTTATGATGATGGCTCAAGAGCCTACATGAACACCCAAGGGTGTTTTTGATAACAAATGTTAATTTGCACCATGATAGTGGCACTTTTCATATATATATATATATATATATATATATGTATACCAAATGCTTAAGCTTATACGATTAAGTTAAGAAGTTCCTTAATTGTATAATGAGTTTTATGAATGTATGTATTATGATTACGTACGTTAATGAATGTTATATGAAGCTTCTGCATGTGATGATGAATGCTTAATGATGTTATGATAAGAGGCTTGCTTGGGCCTAATGAGTTATGCTTGTCTAGGTCTATTCATCGGTCACGATTCTTATAGGAAATTAGATGTGACATAAGCAGAGGAGCATCATGGACAAAGAGGTCGATGCCCCTCTTGCAACTCCTAAGGCTCATATTACTCAATCATTCGATGATGATCAGACATGCAACTCGATGCTGTATCCTTAGATGCATACAGGCTTAAAACGTGAGATGAAACGGATAAAGACGTAATGGAAAAATGACCTTCAGTCATTGTAGATGGAGATCCAATCAGAGATGCAACTGTAGATGCAGTCAATTCTGCTAGAGGTCCAACGGGAGATGTAGCTGCAGATGCAGTGAATGTAGCTAGAGATCTAGCAGGAGATGCAAGGGTTGAAGGACTGGATTGAATGTCAACTGCTTGACAATGTTGAGGTATGAGCTTTTAGCTTTTTTCGTTGTGTGACTTATAGCATTTAGTATCTATTTGATGTTTTAATGTGTTTAATTTTTGTCACTATGTAGAGTCGGTCTATCGATCAATAGGATGGTGCATGCAATGAAGAGGGCGATGCTCACAAGGTTGATCTTGATGAGCCAACTGGTATTAATGAGCCAATTGGTTTAGCTCAAAGCTCACCTTCTTCTACCCCATGCACGACTCCTCATAACTCAAGTTTGACTAAGGCCCAACATCCTGCTTGTAGCCTAACTCCACCCGAGGCCCTACAGAATGCTTAGAGCACACCTTTTCTTGAGGTTACACTTCGGCCTCCAATTAAAATGCATTGCTTAGCATGGGAAGCAAATACCTTTAGAGCCCATATGTTAACCCATTATTTGTAAAACCCGACCCTATAAACAGATGTCATGATTTACATGCACTGAGTAGCATGTTATTATACTAGGAAAGCACCTAAGAATAGACGAAACCCGATATCGTACCTAACGGTACACTTGAGTTGATTTAACCTCAAACTAGTTCAAATAAGAATTGTAGATTGAAATTTAATATTTTATAGTCCAGGAATGACTAAAAATGATTGTTCGGAGTTCGAGGGTTCATTAGGGGTAAAATTGAAAATTTTGATGTTTAGGGGCAAAAATCATCATTTTGCCACCTAAGATAATAATTTGATCATGGAGTGAAATTTTTGACCAAGATTAACTATTTGGAGTATAATTTAATGATAGGAAGTGAAAGTTTTCAATTTCGGCAATTTTTGAAACATAAGGGCAAAACGGTAATTTTATCGTCTCGGGGTAAAAACCATAATTTTCACCACCCAAAACTTATCAAAATCATAGGATTTATTTATTTTTGGAATGAACAACTATGGTATGTTAAGTGGTGAAAAATTGAAGTTTAAAAGATGAAATTTTAAAAATAGGCCAATGGGAAAGTGACACATGACACTTTTTAATGATTTAATATTATTTTAATGAAAAGTCAGCCCATTTAAACCCCATTTTAAGTGATGGCAGGCCATAAGGGAGAACAAGAGAGAAAATAGAGAGGAAAGGAAGAAAAAAAGAGAAACCAAAGAGAAACAAGAAAATTCAAAGGGGAATTCACGTTTTTCGCCTTTAACGGTAAGATTTTTGACTTTAGCTTGATTTCTACCTTTCCTATGCCTTTGTTTCCATTTAGCATGCTTGAGGAGAGAGATCTAAAAGTGACATCAAGGGCTGGCCAAATTTCAAGGGGGGAGAAATTGAAATTTTTAGGTTTTGATTTTTAGTTAAATTGATAGTTTTAGTTAGTTAAATGTGTTTAGAAATTAAATTGGGCAAGAAAGCATTAAATTTTCACAATACCCACCCTTGGCCGAAATCTGCAATGAGGTACAATGATGATGATCTGATTTTTATTCTAAGAGAAATGAAGAGAAAATGATGAAAAATGGTTAAATGTGATAGAAAAACAAAGTAGAAAATTTACCGAGTTAATGTCCCATTTTTGGCCGAATTTTCCAAGGAGGAAAGTGAACTGATTTGGGTAATTTTAGAAGGTTATTGGCTGATATTTAATGGTTAGAAATGTTGGAGAGAGAATGGGACGATTTAGAGCTAAAATGGAGCGCGTTAGCAATTTATCGGGTAAAATACCAAAAATAGGTTAATACCGCGTTTAAGCCGTTTTAGGCTATTGCATTTCATACCATGCATTAGTATAGGATTTAAGTCAATTATATAGTGATTTAGCATCAATGCGGTGAATTGGGTAAATTTTGCAATGTGTCTAAGAGGAGAGCCTTTCGGTAAAGGCAAGGAAGTCGTACTCGACCAACAGTAATCGGGGCACTTAGGAAGCATTTCATCTGTACAAACGGTGAGTAAACCTATTATTATTGTAAATTATCTAGAGTTTATTTTTAAATGCTCTTTATGTATTTTATGAAACGAAAATGAGATTAAACGGGATTTTTAATGTTTTAGAAATAAATGTGACAAATAAAAATATATTGTGTTGATTATAAAATTGAGTAATTGGAGGCTACCAATTGTCTTGAAAAATATATTTTCTTATGAATGACTTATGATATATGAGTATATGTGGCTATATTTTATAATTGCATTGGGAATAGAATGTAAGCTGTCTTTTACTATGCAGGCTGGATAAATAAATAAAAGCCACGTTATACTGTCGAAATTTTATTAAATTGGTGGGTTTAGTCACTGCAGTGACGGGTTTCCGTGGACTGCCTATTAGAGGGGCACGGCAAACCCGGTTTCATAGTTACTCCGGTTGTAAAGGCGAGGAGGGTAACTCCTGGGGTAGTGTTAGAGTTCACTTCACGTCGAACCTCCACGTGAATGTGTAACTCGGCCAACGTCAAGGAACGACTTGTTTTCAAAACTAGAATATGTTTAACATGTAAATATCTTAACAACCTTGGCGGACTCGGTTAGATGCCTCGGCCAAGGTATCCCCGAGGACTAGATTTTGGCTTGAGCCGTGTTTTTAATAAAGGTTATAAACCTTGACAACTGTTTTGGTAAATTACAAATGTTTTATGGTTTAAGAAAGAAATTGAAAACCTTATGAAATGGTTTGTGATTTGTTGTTTAAACTTGCCTCCATTTTACTCGCGTTTAGATATTTATGATAATGTCTGTTTACTCATTAGGATTGCAAAATCTCACCCACCTCCTTTCCAAACATTTCAGGCTTGTGATAGCTTGTAGATATCCGATTTTGTCGAGGATTCCAGTTGACCCTTCTATCCCACAGATAGTAGGTTACTATCACCAATACTGGGTGTATTTATGGGCCACTTGTCATGGTAATTATTATTGTACATTATAACTTTGTAAATTATTGCATGTATGAATTTATTTTTATTCTCACGCTACAAAAATTATTTATGTATAGTTCTATAAAAATTGTTTTATAAGAAAATGAAATATATTATCAAATATTTTTATTTAGTTTAATTAGCCAACTTTTCACTCTAAATGAATGATTTAGATTACAAAAAGTTATTTTTAATCGGCAGTGGATATTTTTCTACCATACGTTGTATCTTTATCAGGTTTTGAAATTTTTTGGTAAAAATGACCAAAATACCCCTATGTGGCGAAAATTTTATTTTGATTGTTTTCGATCTAAAATAGTTTATATTTTCTTAAAACTTGATATTTAACAACGATTACTCACAGGAAAGGTAAGAAACTGATTCGTTTGCCTTGCGGGGTTCCGATTGGCATTCCGCATAATGAGTGTCAATCGGGACATCGCGACGGTTGTCATGGGCCCGAGGGAGGTTTTGAGTCGTGACATTATTAGTCCACCGCAAGCAAGAGATGGTTTTAGGACAAATACGAGCACTTTCAGAAAAATGAGCAAGTTAGGTAAAATGAAAACATTACACGATATTAGGCTTAACAGTTTAAAATTATTGAATCCAGCAACCTTTTGACGTTGATATTTTATATGTGCAGGGTTAACATTTTGGGCATCAAAGGATAGGAAGGCCTTTAATTTTTCAAGCTTTTGGAGAAGCAAGATCAGTGGCTGGAGAGCCAACACATTAATGCTTGCATCAAATTCATGTGTAAATGTGAGCGAGCACCATTCCCTATTGTACAAGCAGACAATATGCATTCTTGAATCGTCTTTCTATGTAAGTATATTATAATGAGTTTTAGTTATTAAAATATTTGTTTAGGGTTTTATTTCATGGCATCTAACTATTGAAAGTCACTTAATTGACAATTGATTTTGCTTGCCCTTCAATCATCTAACCAGAAGTTTAAGCCGACGAAGGTGGTTCTGCTTGAACATCTGCTTGATTACATTTGAGATAAGAGTCCGCCATGGAGGAAGCCATGGCTTGAGGTGAATTCGATTTTGGTGCTATGGCATTTTGACAGCCATTAGGTTTTGGTGCATATCAACTTGGTGAAATAGGGCATACCACTGGTGGACTCCTTGTATGGTCATTTGGATGTAATTTCGTTCAGATTGCGTGAAAAGCAAATGTGTCCCTTAGCCACATTGTTTCCCATTATATGCCATTAGTTTAGGTACATTGATAGCGCGTGTTGTAAAAAACGACCCTGAACGTGGATGAGTTGGCAATTAAATGATGAAACCCTGGAACAGGTCGGGGACACTTACATGGATTAGGTAATTGTTGCTATAGAGTGGTTGATTGGTATGGGCGACCAGACCTTGAAGACATATGCCATTGAAGGCTTAAGGAAAAGATAAGTACTAGAGATTTTTGCTACTAGTGTTGAGACTTAAGTTTGTAACTTTGTTTATTTTTTCAATTTAAACTTAAGTTTGTAAAGTAATATGGATTATTATGAAAAAATTACTCTTTGTGACACTCTAGCCTTAAGAATTTATATGATGCCCTTCCTTTCACCAACATTGCAACATTGTTCTCTTTAGCGTTGTAGCTTTAGCTTCCTAAGCACTGCAGCCTTGAGCAACACAAGGTCACGGCCTTCACTCAACATGCTATCTTGTGCAGAACTGCAGCAGTCCAGTATCTTCCAATGCGATTTTCACCTTGATATGATCCGAACTACGCAAAATGGTAAACATCGAAATTGTAGCCTTTTCTCTTAACTTTCCAATGTATCAAGAATTGCATCAACTAGACAGACTTCTATAGCTCAAGTTATCCTCAAAATGCTGCTACTTGTACGAATGAAGCCATCACCATACTTGTGCGATTTTAAATCAAATGTATCTTTCTCATCAAATATCCTACAAAAGCAATGGGAGAAATCAACAATAACTATTTTTAAAGTAAATTAAAGCAAAAATAAAGTTAAATTAAACTAAAATAACTTATATTAATTACTCATAATGTATGCCAACTTAAACTAGAAAAACATCTAAAATGCTAAAATTCAAAACTAAAATCTCAAAGATCTAGCTACTTAAACCCCAAAATGTGTCAAAATAATTTTATATAATAGAGTTATCACACCCTCAAACTTAAGATTTTGCTAGTCCTTTAGCAAAACATGAATAAAAATGCAATAACCTAAATGAAGAAAACAACTTAACTATGAATCAATTGCATCGACTCATTAACCACATTTAATATCCTCAAAAGTTAATCCATATTCTCAACTCTAAACAATATACCAATATTATTCAAGTTCATGTTTGAATTCAAATGCAAGCTTATCGTTAAGTGGAGTTCAGTGTGTGTGTGCAATCTTTTCATCTAGGGCATTGTATAATCTAGATAACTTTATATTAATGCAAAATTCAAATAAGTAATAAAATTTTAATAAGTTTTCTTTTCATCTCTCTCTTCATTAATGTAGACTAATACTAATTTAAAGATCAATAGGACTTTAATTAGCTTGTAATGTAATGCTAAGGTCAAGGTGGGATTTAGAATAGTCAATCTAGGACCTATTCAAACTTTATTTTCCTTCACCTAATATGCCCTTTTGTCATCGATATTTTTTCGTTTGTTAAACACTTGAATATTTTCTTTTTTTTTCTTGTTTTTCTCAATTTCACATCCCTAAACTTATTTATTTTATTAGGTAGTGAGATAAAGACAATCATATTTTTGAACTTTTCATCATTTTTTTTCTTTACTATCTCTTTCACTATTTAGCTCCTAATATTTCCTAAATTGACTTATGCATTTAGGAATGATGGATGCAAAAAATTGAAATTATTTATTTAAGGATCTAGGCTAAAAATTAAGTGTTGAAACAAAGAAAAGATTTCATTAGGCTCAACTGAGGAAACTAAGGATAAATTATGTAAAAGTATGCTTAAAAAAGCTTAATTGGTTTAAAGATAGCCTAAATCATTTCCTTAAATATATATAGCCTAAGATTTAGTCTCAAGAGAGAATCAAACAATTCTAGAACTCAATACATAATTCAAAAATTCACCTTCACATAAACCTGCTCTAAATATGTACAATGAATCTAAGCAAAAGACATAGTGCTCAAAATATAGAAATCTCATTTTAACAATGAAGCTTAGCATAAGAATTTACATAATAGTCAAACAATATCCACATGTTTCAAAGAATCAAGATAAGAATATAAATAGGTTCTTATCATTGGATAGGTTCTAGCTCAAGTTTTTAAAAGATGCAGAAAATTGAAAAAATTTAATGAAAATATACTAACCTAAAAATATCACAAAAACTAATAACAATAAAACCCTCCTTAACTTAAATTGCATATTGTCCTCAATGTGAAAAGCAAAAAGCAAGATAAGGAAAATAAACTCCTTTAGCAATGATGGCAGTGCGTTGAAAGTTCTAATTTTCTTTCTCTGCATTTTCATGCTTTCAAACTTGCATACTCAACAAAACAAGTTGAGGAGAGGTTATAACTACTTATTTAAATAAAAAAACAAAAACTAACTAAAATAACAACTAAATCTAAAAGATTATAGCTTGGGTTGCCTCCAAAGAAGCTCTTATTTATAGTCAATAGTTTGACTTTGGGGTAGGTCTTCATTCATTCTTTACGGAGGTTTGAGTTTACATGGAAAAAGCTTGAGGTGTGAAAGTAGCCTCCTCCTTAGATGAGGTTATGGTGGTTTTAATTCAAGATTTGGTGCTTGCTCAACCTAAGGTGGTGGAATAGGCTGACTTTTACTCAACTTCTAAAATTGAGTTCTCCTTGAATAATGCATTTTTTGTGTAGCGTTCAAAACATGCTTAACATTTGTGAGTTTTTCATTCTTTTCCTTTGTTGTTGCATCTTGAACCAAACAAGCTTCAAGGAGTTTCTTTGGATTTTTCATATCAATAGCCTCGTTAGATAACTCATCAAGTGTATCCAAAAAGGGAATGAGAGGCACATATTGCTCGACCTGTGGTGGTGTAGATATTTCCTCTTCTTGCTTAACTTTTTCATCTTGAACTTGTTTGTTGGAAGTATTCTCTTGACCTACTTTATCTCCATCATCTACCACATTCTCACCATTTACCTCATCAAGATGCTTATGATATTCTTCTCTTTTAGGATTAGGTGCAGTGTCATTTGGTAAAGTTTCCTGAGGCTTATTATTGATGTCGTTAATAAGTTGACTCACTTGAGTCTCAAGATTTCTCAATGAAGCTGCTTAACTTTGAATAACAGCATCATTCTTTGCCATGTATTGCATGAGAACATCTTCCAAGGTAGACTTCTTCTCAAGTATAGGGGCTTTAACTTGTGACTGAAAACCATTATAAAAAATATGCTGTGATGAATATATAGGACCATGATCATTACTCCATGAAAAATTTTGTGATTCCACCCTGAGTTATAACTGTTGGAGTATGAATTGTTTTGCTACCTATTGAAGTTTCCATCAAATTGAATTGATTCATAATAGGCTGGACAACAATAATTTAAATGCCCACCTCCATAAAGCTCGCATGTAACAAAAGGACTCTGAAAAACATTAGCACCCCAAGTGTCAATTATTTTTTGAGACAAAGCATCTGCTTGGGAGATTAAAGCTGTCACGACCCAAATTTCAAGCCATGATTGGTGCATGGGCCCAATGGACGTAGCCCATTAAGCCCAAGCAAGCCTCTTTACGTAATCCCATTCATTTTCCCATCAATTTTTCATCTGCATTACTAGACCCCCATTTGTAATTTGCAACTAGACATATTTTCATAATACAACATAGATACCAAAAATTTACATTTTTTTATGATCTCAAAATAAGGTTATTCATAGCTATCTCATAATGGCACCATCATACCAAACTATACATGCATCATTTGCAAAGTGATTCCTAGCAATTTACATTTAATGTACATGTACTCATATAAAAGACTTCTGACGACCAGCGAAATGACTTTGGTGAGGGTACGACTATTGAATGCCATGATACCTACCAAGAGTGAATGAAAGTGGACGCCTTAGTCTCGGTCCCAACTATCTACGAATCTGAAAACATGCAATTTAAAAGAGTGAGCATAAACTCAGTGAGTGAACATAAGAAGGGAACAAGCAACGACAAGGAATGTTTTAGAAAACATGATGCACTTACGATAAACCATGCAATTTAGTCTATTTTTTTTAGTTAAAACCTTTCATTTCAAACTTTGAATGTTTAATCCCTTAATGTTACAAGATCCATGATGAACCATAAAGTTGAATAGAATGAAAATTTTAGCAATGACCAAGCAAGACAAACAAATAGAGGGTTTTCTTGCTGCGGCGAAAAGGCATTTTCGATTTGCATATTCTTCGGTTTTTCAAGCATGTCGCCCACTACAGAAGTCCAATTGACATGAATTTTAAGTCATTAGAAAGCTAAGAGGTTGGGCTACAACTTTAATGTTTACCACTTTGCACAGTTTCGATCAGAAGGTGGTCAAAATCTTTGTCAAAGTGAAAATACTGCACCAGAATTTTGGAACCACTCGTGAGTTTCTCGCTGCAGCGAGAATGAATCTTGCTGCAGCAAGAAGCTTCAGGAAATTTCTTGTTGCAGCAAGAATACATTCTCACTGCAGCGAGAACCAGGCCAGTGTAACCCCCCCCCCCCCCCCAACCTGAGAGTTTCTCGCTGTAACGAGAAATAGAGTAATTTAGTTAAAAGGTGTATTGTTACATCAAAAAGCCATTTTCTTGTTGAAATGAAAAGCAATTTGGGAGCAATTAACAATGCCAACAAACAACACAATCACAATTATTTTCGTAAACTTTCTATAACATATATATATATACATACATCATCATGCATACCATCCCGCCACACTCAGCTCAAGTGCACTCCCACATCGCACATAGCTAGGTCATCATCAGCTCATGTGCACTCTCACACCGTACATAGCTGGGTCCTCATTATCACACAAAAGGAGCATCCAAAGCATAATATACATATCAATATAATGTGAGAACGCATGAACTATTCATATTGCACATTTCACAAGAAAGAAACATTTCATCAAGGGCTTGTTCCCCAAGTATATTTTTAAAGTAAAAACAAATGAAACTTTCAAATGATTTATTTAAACATGTAGGCACTGCCCAAAATATTTTGAAATGCAAGTTCACTCATCGGTTTTTATTTAAATCTTAGATAGACTCCAACTTCCACTAATGCTCCGAATGGAGATGTGGGGTCTCGTTGGAACCTATCACACACAATAGCATAACAAATCAACTCAATTCACATAACCATAATTCTAAAAGCTATCTCCTAAATCATGTTTTACTAGTTATTCCTAACTAGCTTCCAATTGCCATTAAGTGGCTATTTACTTTCCCTATTTTACTTACACTAAAGATGAATAAATAATCCTCAACTACAAAACATTCACAAATTTATCCACTAGCCATTTTCAATAACTTAAAAATCAACTCTAATTCACTACTCACCTTGGTAGCTTTGTAATTGAATTCCTTTCCAAAAATTTTCAAGCTATTATAGAAGTTCGCTCTTTCTCTCTCTAAAACACCTAGCTAGTGAGAGGAAGTATGGAAGTAAGACTTTTTTAGGGTTTTAAAGTGAGAGAGTGAAATAGCATAAAAGGTTCCATGAAAAAGTGCACAAAAGCTTGAAAATTGAAGTTAACTTGAGAGAAGTTATGGAGGTTTCAAAACAAGCTTCCATAGAGGATGAAAGAAACGTGAGATGGGAGGAAGAAGAAGAATAAGCTGCTGGAAAATGATATTTATAGCTAAAACTTATCCAAACTCCACTTAAATTACGAAAATGCCCTTAACAAGTTGGCTTTGTCGTCCTTTAATCCTTTGTGCAATGTTTTTACTCTTTTGACACTGAAACAAAGTCCATAATAGTCTAGAAATACTCGGGTTCATGAAAACTTAAAAATTTTGACTCGAGATGAAAAATGACCATTTTGCCCTTACCTTGGAAATCATCATTATTTCTATTTCTTTCGTCATTTTATCCTTATTTTCATCATTCATTTATGCCTTAGGCCTACTTAGGCCTTAATAATGTTTGAAAGCATACTTCTAGGGGCTCACTAAGGAAATGACAAAATTACCCCTAGTCTGTGATATCGCGTCTACTTCTAGCTAGGAGTCTATAAAGATTAAGATCTCACAAAAGCACTAATAACTAAATTCATAATCATTAGCAACCTTCTTAGGCTAAAATTGTTCAGATGGTCATTGATAGTTATAATAATTCATCACCTCAACTAAAAATACTTGAAAATAAAAGAAAGAAAATTCGAATTAAGATTAATCTGTGAATATTAATATTAGCAAAATAAATAGGAAACACAAATCCACAGCAATGGTGCCAAAAACTTGTTGTCGATTTTGCACACGCAAGTATACATATTGAACAAGTAATATAAATAGTAAGTTCAGAATCATATCCCACAGGGATTTGCACCTAATTTTTCACTAATTACTAAAATTATGACAAACTAATCTTATTCAAGTAATTTGATGTTTTAGAAAATTAATTAAAACTAAATTAAAGCAAACACTAAATTAATTAACAGAAACTAAGAGAAAGGCAATACATTAAAATCTAGGAATATGGGTTAATTCAACACTTCATCTGATACCAACATCTCTAATTATTTACCTTCCTAGGTGGTTTTACTAACCTAGGATCCAAAGCTATGTGCAAGTTCTTGTCGAGATGCTTGCACAAATACCTAACTTAATTAGTTCATTATATAACTATAGGAATCAATTAAATTAAGTTCATTAAGCTAGTATCATAATTTGACTTATAGGCACTTAAAACCCTAACGAGCTTAAGATGATTGAAGCTAGACGAATGTGATTTATGGTTTAATGAGGAAAGATGTGAACGATAAAGGCATGATGGCTTTATTTGTCGATTTGTGTTTCCATCCAAGCAATGAATTATGGATGTTGATCAGATTTGTGGATGAGTGGAGTCTAATACCCTTTGACTATGTCTGTGCCTCAAGGACGGTGGTAAGCAGGGGTAGTGATTGATATCCCGCCTATGATTCCCACCTCTAAGGCATCATTCAATCCAATCATCTTAACATATCATTCACCTAGGGTAATCGACTCCTAGGGGTTCATCACAACCTTGAGACATCCTAGTTTAGGCACTCACAACATAGGCCGTCATGCCCAGAACCCGTATGGGAAGTAATCATATTCAGTCATATCAATCATGGCTTAACAACCATATACGTATCCTTAAATCAACCACAAATACATGGGCACTCATGCATATATCATTTCCACAAACAATCATGGCCCTTTGGCTTGACATAACTAATATCATCTCAATTGCTGTGCCATTATCCCAATTACACATCATGCCTATATGCCTAATTGGGCAGTTCATTCATCATAATCCAACACAGTCCTTAATTCATAATTTGTATCACACCATGGGTAGGCCTCTTACTCTAGGTCATACATACCATGGGTTCCAACACAATGCCACCATGTGACTCACCACAAATCACACAAACACAGATTTCCTATCTCAAATAACTAGTTAGCCTAGGCATCCTCATCTAGGTACACAATCATAATTATTCTTTAACCTAGGCACATACCTCTAGACAAACATACATATACACATACACACAAATATATATATTATATACGTATCAATTCTCTAGCCTAGGCATTCTCATCTAGGCATACACATAACATTTAAGTACCAAGGTAGCACACACATTATGCGAAATGCATCACATGCATTTAATTAAATCCCACTCACAGTGACAATAGGATGTGCTCCTTGCCAAGCTCTGATCGTTAGCCTTCAATCATCGTCTAGCTTGCCAATGAGTTGATTTAACTCCGTTTCCCCCTTTAAACACTTCAAAACACTGAAACATTAATTATTCTTGGCTTTCAAAAAATGTCAGCTTTTCACACAATTAACTAAATCCTAGCAATCCAACTATTTAAGCTCAAATCCTTCATTAACAAGCTAAACTCATACCTTAGAAGCTAGATTGCACGAATCTTAGCTCCCAAATTCCTCAACTCAAGCCAAAGGGGAAAATTACCAAATTTGGATAAAAGTCATAGTCAAAGTTATTAACTTGTTAAATTAAAAAATAATAAGTAACAATGTTAAATCTTACCTTTAAAATGGTTTCCCAAGCTCTAAATAGCTTCAAATCACTTCAAAAATTTGTTTGGGGCCTTAGGTTTCGAGCTTCTAAGGAGAGAAAAGGAGAAAAGAGCTGAGAGAAAGAAATGGGGCGAATGGCCCGATGCCCTTTTTTATTTTTGCCTTTTCTATCTGATGTATCGATACATTTTGGCAATGTATTGATACATTTCAAGTAGAACAACCTTAGGTGTAGTTTGTTTCAAATGTATTTATACATTATGGCAATGTACCGATACATGTTAATCTTTGGCCAAATCTATCAATACTTCCATGAATGTATCGATAGAAAATCCTCCTAGGGCCTTTATTGTTCTTCCTGCCATGAATGTACTAATACTTTTAGGGTATGTATCAGTACTTTCACCCCTGTAAGCAGTTATAAGCTTCCAAAACTTCCAAAAATTCAAGTTTAACACCCCAAAATCAGTCCTTGTTAATATCACACCTTAAATTGTTGATTTAATTTAATCCCATACATATAAATTAATAGCCATAGCATCAAACTTAGGTCAAAACCTCAAATTATGGTATTCATCACATACTTCCTCAAATTTGCCTAAGTGTCAATATGTACATTTTTAAACACTAGGCATACATATCCTATCATCAAAGTCCTCAAGACTCCACATATTTCATAAATCTTTCTTAGTTTACATGGAAAAATTGAGTGTTACCTCAAATCACCTAACTGACGTGAAAATACACTATCCAAATCTTAGTCTAATCTAAAATCTCTCTGTAAAATCTCAATTAGATTCACAAATCAGTTAATTATTGGCTAGACAATTAAAAGCATTAAGAATAGATTTGAATAAGCAAAACTATACACATTCATAATAAATAAAAAATAAACTAATTCAAACTACATGTTGAAATCCGCCACAATCTTAGAAAAATAGCTAAGCTCTTAATAACTAATAAAAACAATATCCAAAGAAATTTAGCCATGAATCCAAGTCAAAGAAAATAAGAGAAACACAAAGATAGAGGAAGAAACTAATTATTGCAGTTTTGCAATCTCAATTCTCTATCAAATTCTCTTGTTTTCTTGCTTGTTCTTGGTTCCTTTTTTTTTTTTAGAATAGTTGCTTGCTGCCTCCTCCTCCTCAAAACCTTTGAAAAAGGTCCCTTAAACAGGCTCTAAATAACCTAATTTCCAAAATCTCGTCAAATTTTTATTTTTGAAAAATTCTCTAGTGTTGCGGCCTTGGGTTCCTTGGAGTCGTAGTGTGCCCCATTTGTTACAATGGCACGACGGACTTCCTCTCTTTAGCTTCGTGACACTTTAGCCTCAACAATTTGTATGATGCCTTTCCTTTCACCAGCATTGCGGCCCTGCTCTCCTCATCGCTGTAGCCTTGAGCAACTCAAGGCCACAGCCTTGACTCAACATGCTTCCTTGTGCAGAACTGCAGTAGTCTAGCATCTTTCAACACAAGTTTCACCTTGATAGGATTCGAACTGGGCGAAGTAAACATCAAAGTTGTAGCCATTTCTTTTAATTTTCCAATGGATCAAGAATCGCATCAATTGGACAAACTTTTGTAGCTAAAATTATACTTGAAATACTACAAAATGTACGAATGAAGCCATCGCCATACTTGTGCGATTTTAAATCAAATGAACATTTCTCATCAAATATCCAATAAAAGCAATGAGAAAAATCAGCAATAACTATTCTTAAAGTAAATTAAAGCAAAAATAAAGTAAAATTAAACTAAAATAGCTTAAATTAACTACTCAACATGTAATCCAACTTAAATTAGAAAAACTCCTAAAATGCTAAAATTCGAAACTAAAATCTCAAAGATCTAACTACTTAAGCCCCAAAATGTATCAAAATAACTTTATATAATAGAGTTATCATGAACTTATACCATTTTGGTGGTGGCATGAGAGGATGTTTGATGTGAGGATTGACTAGGAAAAGAAATAATCAACTATGAAGAGCCAAACTCAAGTATAAGACCTGGAAAGTTGACTATGGCACTGTAAGACTAGATTTCTAAGTTTTGAGTGATTTGTAATTGAACCAAAATGCCCTATTTATAATGGAAAGATTTTAGGGGTTTTTAAAGGGCTTAGTGAACTTAAAATCCTAAAAGAATTGGATGAATGAAGAATTCAAGGTATTTAAGAAACCAATGGTCATAGGAGACTATACATGGGCTGTAGTTGACTATGGTTTTCAAAATTGTAATTTTTCACTATTTAAAAACACGACTTAGTTGACCCTCTAAAGACATATAGTGGATTATGTCTCTTTAAAAAAACAAGTTGTGACGTTTAAACCACACTTAAACAAAGCTTGGCTTCTTGAGAAAGCTTGAGGAATTTATTTGGTACAGAATTATGTGTGACTGAAGGTCTATACTTAAAATTCAAAGATTATTTGAAAAATTATGAAAAAAAAAATTGAAGGACTTAGGGTAGGATGACTTGAGTGCATGGTGTATGGATATATGATATGAACAAAATATAATGCAACATAACATAATAATTCATATATACACACAAGAGTACTCACATAAGCAATCAACTAGATGATCAATAATTCATAGACTCATTTAATTAAGTAGATTAAGAACACATACACATATATTCACACAAATATAGTCACATGAATATTTAATTAAATGATCAACAAACTATATTAACCACAAATATAAAAAATATTTTAACTATAGTGAGGAGCATATAATGATTCTATGCCTCAATCATTCAAGCAACAATTAAGAGCATAATTGAGGACAAGATTCATATGGTGTTTGATGGATATTACCAATAATGTAGAACACCATTTGTTGAGATCTCACCAAGCTCATTGTTGAAGATTTCAAGTGCTTAATCATTGTAGGACAATGTCACTGATCAACTCCCTTTTAATCATTCGTTAAATTACTTTCAACAAGGAGAAGGAGTTAAGTAGTTAATCACATTAAAATATAATATTACCTTTCCTTAGATGAATCAAAAGATAAATATGGGGATGGATAATGATCATATGATAGATGAGTATTAAAAAGAATGTTTAATATGTCAATCTCATACTCATATATTCTAAGAACTTAGTAAGGCATGAGTATTTAAATAAATATTCAATATATGCTTCAAATACTCATAATTTCAAGAGTGTGTGCACATTTGTTCCAATGTACGTCTAAGATATCATCAAACGTTAATTGTCAATTTCATCATACATTGTCTAAACACTATCAATCAATCATTTTGCAAAAAATTTTCTAATGATAATTCAAAAGATAATTTCTTCAACAAGAGTACATCATCATTAAGTACCCTTGGCAAGCATGTTTCTCAATTTCTTAAGCCATGTGTCAAATTAATATGTAGGAATTGATAATTAATATTGCACATGCCATAACTCAATGATCTTCATTAAAAAGAAATGATTTAATTTACCTCTTTTTCTTGTGCTATTGATTAACATCATGTATGCTCCTCCTACAAAAAGAAAAACTCAAACATTTGTTTTTGGTAGTCAAATATTCTTGGGTCCTTTACAGTTAGTAACCTTGGTTCTTTTGTGAACCTTATTAACTTCTACCACCTTGCTTTATGGAAGTTTGGTGTCAAACCTCTTCTATAAAATAATTACGATGTTATTTACATGCTCAATAAAATGGTTACATATTTAGGAAGTTTGAGAAATTGTTAAAAGACGATATTGCCCCTAATGGTATCATTAAGTCGATTAATTCTCGAACTAGTACAAATAGGAATTTTAAGGTGAAATTAAGAGTTTCACAGTTCAGGGATGACTCAAAATGGTAATTCAGAGTTCGAGGATCAATTTGGAGTCAAATCAAAATTTTTACTATCTAGGGGCAAAATGGTCATTTGCCACTTGGGGACAAAATGGAAATTTTTAGAAAATATTGTTTTGGTCCATTTGACTTATTGGAGTATGATTTGAGGTTTAGAAGTGAAAAAGTTTAATTCTGGTGATTTCTGGAGTGTAGGGGCAGAATCGTAATTTTTCCAACCTAGGACAGAATTTGAGATTTTGAGAGAATTTAGATCACATTTGACAAATTGGAGAATGGTATGAGTATAAGGGATGAAAAATATGTCTATGGGCAATTTTTCAGTTTTTGGGGTAAAAATGTAATTTTTGACTTTTACGGGGGCCAAAGTATAAATTTCAAAAATTACTTCACCAAGACTTTGGATAAGTCTGAGAATTTTATCTAAGTTATGGATATTTGAAAGAATAATGTGTGGTGGAGATTTAAAGCTTAAAAGATAAGAATTTAAAAAAATAGACCAATAATGTAGTGACATGTGGCAAGTTTAGATTGTTATATTATTTAACTATAAAAATCAGCCCACACCACCATTTGCTCTTCATTTTGGCCGGCCATCGCAAGAAAACAAAGGGGAAAAGAAAAACAAAAACCTAGGTGGAGAAATTCAAGGGAAAATTGGTGAAAATTCAAGGAAACAAGTGATAAAAGGTAAAATTTCTTGATTTTGACTTGTAATCTACCTTTCCCATGCTTTTCTCCTTATTTTTCATGGTTGGATTTCATGTTTTCATGGTGAATTCATGGCTGCCCAAATGGGTATGGAGAGAGAATGAAGTTAGATTAATTTGATTTTAAGTTATGTTAATGTTTTAAGTTAATTTAGCATATTTAGGAACAAAACAATAAGAAAAGAATTTATTTTCCTCCATTACCATTATTGGCTGAATTTTCTAGGGGAATATTGGCTGCTGATCTTGATGTTTATTTGAGGAATTATAATGAATAATGATGAATTATGAGCCTAGAAAAATAATGGGAATTTTCGGAGTAAAAATACGAATTTTTACCCACTAGGGGTATTTTCGTAATTTATTATCGAGACTAATAATTTGCGCCACACTGAGGAACATTAAGTCAATTTGGATGCAATTGAGCTGTAGAAACTGAAAAAAATTAATTTGGGATTAAATTGGACGCGTTAGTATTTTAATAGGGTAATAGGCCGAATTAGGTCAGCACTGCATTTAAGCGGTAATCGGATAAGTTGCATATCATATCATGCATATACACCGAGTTTGAATTGATTTTATAATGGTCAAGCATTAATGTGGTGAATTATGTATTGTACATTATGGATAGGTGGTGAGCAAATTACACTGGTAAAAGTACAGAGATTGTGCTTGAAGACTGGGGTTAGGAGTATATCGACTCCTAGAAATGTGAGTGGACAACTTATCGTCTTAAATATCTAGAGTTGTTATACTTGTTTGATGCTTTTATTGAATGGTGAGTTTAAATTATAAAATATTATGTTTTCTAATTAAAATGTTTTTAATAAAAATGAGATTTATATTGATTTTGAAATCAAATATTGTTTTGGGAAAATTGAGTATATGGAGACTGTTGAAATTTATGATTTTATATGTTATTGAAATTGGGGCTTATGACACTATGGTAGCATGATGGCTAAATTTTTGGGGTTGGCATGAAATATATGAACAGTTTTGGATTGGTCTCGGTAGACTGGATTAATTTTAATTGCCATATTATGTTACTGAAAATTTTATGGGTCTGGTGGTATATTAAACGGTCACAGCAGTGGTGGGGGTTTCCATGGACTGCTTATGAGAGGGATACGGTAACCCAATTATATAATTACCTCCGGAGGGAGATGTTGGATGAAGTATCTCCTGAGGTAAGATTTGAGTGCACCTCACGTTCGGGCCACCACGTGAGTGTAAGACTCAGCCAACGCCAAAGAACGACTGTGTGTTAGATGTGAAAACATATTTATGGGTATGGGACATTTAACAGCCTTGGCGGTGTCAATGGGATACCTTGACGAAGGTACCCGCGAGAATGATTCTGGTAGGGGCCAAGTTTAAGAAATTCATAAGCCGGGAAATTTTGATGAAAAGAAATTGTTTGGTATAGATTGAAATAAATTTTGTGTTATGAACATTATTGAGATATAACGATTTTATATTGTCTCCATCTACTCGACTTTAGATGCTTTTGATGGTAATTGTTTACTCACTGAGATTATGTAATCATAATCTCACCCCTCTCCCTATCCATTTTTCAGGCTCAGGACAGTTTGTTGATAGTTGATTAAGACGGGAATTAATTTCGGAGTGCATCCTAGAAAGTAAGGGTTCGTAGCCCTACACTTTCTTGGTCAATTAGGGGCCTACGTGTCATTGTAAAAGTAATTTTATACTTTAGTTATTTAATTTAAAGTATGTATGAATATATTTAGCTTTTACACCATGTTTTTGACGAGTTTCGGTATTTTTGAAGAAAAATGATGAAAATGCCCTTATGAGCTAGAAAATAATATTTTATTATTTTGATTTGGAAATGACTTATGATTTTTTGAAATGTGAGATTTAATAACTGTCGCTCACTGGGGAGATGCGGAAGCTGATGCTAAGCTTTGCTGGTTTTCGATCGGCATTCGGGGTAATGAGTGCCTATCGGGACGTCGCGGTGGTTGTCACGGGCTCAATGGGAGTTCCGGGTCGTGACATTAGGTGGAAGTTTGGTTCCCTTAGGAACCCATACATATCTACCCACTTTATCTCTTTGTATAACAATTCTATAAGAGCAAGATAAGGTCGAATGTCCAAATTTTAAACATGAAGTGCATTTGGAAAAACTATAATATTTTTTATTTTCTTTAATAAAGAAATTCTTAAGACAAGTTTCTTTTTGTGTAAAGTCATAGCCTATCCCTTCTTTGTTAAATAATGCTCTTTGTAATACCAACATGTTATTCAATTTTTGTTAGCTATTTTGAAACCAAGAAAGTTTGTCATGCAAATTATCATCTTTCTTTTTCAACAAGTCAATTTCATTTTGCATATTTTTCATATTGTTTTCTAGCTCAACTTGAGCCTTAACTAGATTCTCATTATCAATTTTAAGTTTTATTATGATGTTTTTGTTTTTTAAAATTCTTTCTTCAAATTCAAACATAAGATCATCATAAGCATCTTGAAACTCATCAAATGTATAATCATTCTCTTTGTGAGTACTATTGTTGATTTCTCACGTAAGTGCACGTATTGTAAACAAGTAATGTAGTAGAAAGTTGAATTCGTTCTCATGTTGAATTAAATTAATTCCTAATGTTAACTACTAAAATTAACACACCTTAATCTTATTCAAACAACCTAATTATTAAAAAGAAAAATTAAAACTAATAACTAAAGCTAATCTAAAATGTAACATCAAAATTACTTTATAAAATTCGAGTGACTACTAGACCTAAAGTTATGATGTCCCTTAATACTTCATCTGAATATCGTTTTTCTCTCTTAATTTAATTTAATGGATTAAGTTGTTAACTTAGAGTCCTAAATTATTTACAAGTCTCTATCGAGTTTCTAAAAAAAAATCTCTCCTAATTAACTTGCTATATGTCTATGCAAATTAAATTGAAGAAAGATTCATTAAGTTCATACTCTAATCCTAGCTAAGTATAGCTTATAGGTATATGTCTACCTTATATGCAAATCAAAATACCTAATCAACTAAGTGTATTCAATCATACGTTATTTTATTCAAGGTCTACCTAAATCTCCTTTGCTAAAGTTTAACTTAGGTTTTCAATTTAATCTAATTGGTGATCAGGCAATCAAAAGCATTAAGAACAAAATAGAATAAACAACTTTTTTTTAACAACTTAAATCCATCAAACATAAGCAAAAGAGAGATAAATAAATCAGACTATGTATTGAGTTTAATTATAATCTTAGATAAATAATTTAGTTCCTCATCAAGTCACAAAACATCATCAAATTAAGTTTAATCATTAAACCAAACCAAGAAAACAAAAGAATAACAAAAAGGTAAAAAAAACCCTAGAGTTGTAATCTTGATCCCCCAATCTTCTTGAATCTTTCAAATCTTTCTCAACTTCAATAATACTTTTTCAATAACTTTATGGCTTGATTCTCAGCTCTCAATCTTGGTGTCCCATTATTTTCCCTAAAAGTCCTCTAAAAGGTTATTTTTATAAGGCTTTAAAGTTAGGCTAAGGTGGGTGAAGAAAGAAGTCAATTCTAATTAGGATTTCCTTCTCAGACTACATGAGCCATGACCAACCTCCACCAAGGCCATAGCCTAGACTATTTAATTAGTAGAAATCGTAATTGCTCTAGGACTACTACAGTAATTTAACTTTGACAAGATTTTTTACCACCTCCCTTAGTGGGAGCTGCGGCCTACCCCCTCTGTTTTTTTTTATATTTTTTTAAATGCATGGTCTTTAAATGTACTTGTAAAATAAATAAAAAAGTTTATTAGTAAATAAATAATTAAATAAATAAAAATAACTAAAAGTAACTAAAGAGATTAAGTTAGAATGCTTGGGTTACCTCTCAAAAAGCGTTTGATTTATAGTCTTCGGCTTAACTTTTTCTTATTCAAATTACGTCGATAAGCGTGATTAAGGACCTTTAAAGATCAAAATCACCACTTCAATAATGCTTTAATCATTGCCTGTTCATCTTGAAGGTTGATTTATCATCAACTACGTCTACTGTTCCATGAGGATATACTTTTGTCACAATGAAAAGCTCAAACCAACTAGACTTCAGCTTTCCAGGAAATAAGCTTAAACGAGAATTATATAGAAGAACATGTTTGCCAGGCTCAAAGTTTCTCTTTATGATTTTTTGATTATGCCATTGTTTTGTCTTGTCTTTATAGATTCTTGCATTCTCATATGCTTCATGACGAAATTCATCCATCTCATTGAGTTGCAAAAAATGTTTTTCTCTGGCTGTTTGAAGATCAAAATTAAGCTTTTTAATTGCCCAATATGCCTTGTGTTCAAGCTCAACTGGACAATAATAAGCTATTCCAAACACAAATCTATAAGGAGACATCCCAATTAGAGTTTTATATGCCATTCTATAAGCCCATAAAGTATCATCTAACTTTTTTGACCAGTCTTTTATAAAAGGACAGACAATCTTCTCCAAAATTCTTTTAATTTTTCTATTTGAAACTTCAGCTTGGCCACTTTTTTGAGGATGATAGGTAGTGATTATTTTTTGCTTGACTCCATATTTGGCCAAGATTGCCTCAAAATTTTTGTTATAAAAGTGAGACCCTTTATCAATAATTATGGCTCTAGGTGTACCAAAATGTGTGAAGATGTTCTTTTGCCAGAAGTTTGTCACTACCTTAGAGTCCTTCCTTATCAATGCAACAGCTTCAACCCATTTACACGCATAATCAAAAGCAACCAAGATGTATTCATTATTGAAGGATGGAATGAATGGACCCATAAAATCAATCCCCACACATCAAAAATTTCAACTTCAATGATGTTGTTGAAAGGCATCTCATGTCTCTTAAATATATTAACTACTCTTTGACATTTATCACATCTTTCAACAAAATTATGAGCATCTTTGAAAAGAGAAGGCCAGTAAAAACTTGATTGTAGAACCTTTGCAGTAGTTCGTTTTCCCCCATAATGTCTTCCATAATTAGATGAATGGTAATGATGAAGAAAATTTTTGAATTCTTCTTTAGGAAAACACTTGCTAATTATTTGATCTCCACAATGTTTGTAAAAAAAAAGGCTCATCCCACGTGTAGTATTCAACATCACTCAAGAATTTCTTCATTTGTTGAGAATTAATCTAGAAGAGAAGAGTTTACTCATAAGATAGTTTAGAAAATCAACATACCATGGTAAATTTTTCTGCTTTTCAACATGAAACAATTGCTTATCAGGAAAGGTTTCATTGATCGCTGTTGAATTTCCAACTTGTTCTCCATTCACTAATATGGATAAATGATCTATCACTTAATTTTTTGTACCTTTCTTATCTCGAATTTCCAAGTCAAATTCTTAAAGTAAAAGTACCCATCTTATCAAGCATGGTTTTGCATCCTTTTTCTTGATCAGATATTTAATGGCTGCATGGTTAGTGTAAACAACGACTTTAGTACCAACAACAAAGGAGCGAAATTTATTAAAAGCAAAATCAATAGTAAACAACTTCGTTTCAATTGTAATGTAATTTGCTTGAGTCTTGTTCTATGTTTTGCTAGCATGATAAATAGAATGCAAAATCTTCGTTTTCCCTTGGCTTAAAATTGGGCCAACTGCATAATCAGCAGCATCACACATTAGTTAAAAAGAAAGATTCCAATCAGGAACAATGATTATAGGAGTAGAAATTAAAGTCTTTTTGACTTCAACAAAAACATCATGGCAAGCATCATCAAAATTAAAAGGAGTACAATTTTCTAACATATTAAAAAGTGGTTTAGAAATTTTAAAAAAATCTCTAATGAATCTCTTATAAAATCTAGCATGTAGCAAAAAGCTACGAATGCTTTTAATAAAGGTGGGAGGTGGAAGTTTTTTGATCATTTCAATTTTTGATTTGTCTCCTTCTAAACATTTACTAGAGACTTGATGGCCATGATGCCTTCTTGCACCATAGAGTAACATTTTTCCCAATTTAAAACTAAATTAGTTTCTTCACATCTCTTAAGTACTCTAGCAAGTTTAAATAAACAATCATCAAAATTATCCAAAAAAAAATGAAAAATCATCCATAAATACTTCCAAAAACATTTCAACCATATCAGAAAAATTGCCACCATAAAGTGGCTGGAGCATTGCAAAGTCCAAAAGGCATTCTATGAAAAGCAAAAGTTCCATAAAGACAAGTAAAGGTGGTTTTTTCTTGGTTTTCAAGAGCAATAACAATTTGATTATGACTAGAATAACCATCCAAAAAGCAATAAAAATCCTTACATGCTAATCTATCAAGCATTTGATCAATACAAGAGAGTGGAAAATGATCTTTTCTAGTGGCTTTGTTCAATTTTCTATAGTCCATACATACCCTCCATCTAGTCACAGTTCTAATCGGAATGAGCTCATTATTTTCATTAGAAACTACAGTCATATTTCTTTTTTAAGGGACTCATTAGACTGGACTTACCCATGAACTATAAAAAAATAGGATAGATAATACCAGCATCTAGCCACTTGATAATTTCTTTCTTTACCACCTTTTTCATTATCGGATTTAGCCTTCGTTGATGCTCAATGGTTGCCTTGTGATTTTCTTCTAAAAGAATTTTGTGCATGCAAATTGGTGGACTAATTCCTTGATGTCTGTAATGGTCCACCTAATTGCTTTTTGGTAGTCTTTTAAAACTCGAAGGAGTTTATTTTCCTATTCATCAGAAAGAGAAGAAGAAACAATTATTGGTAGTGTAGAAGAATTTCCCAAAAAAGCATATCTTGAATGATTAGGCAGAAGTTTAAGCGCAAGTGAAAAAGGTTCTTCCATTGAAGGCTTGATTGGTTAAGTTGTAATTGAGAATTTTAAAGACTCAAATTGGGATTTAGGAAGACGTGATGGGGCATCGAGATGGTTAGCGTATTGAAGAACGTTTTCATCTATAATATCACATGAAAAAAATTAAAGATGCTTTTAGTGGATCATCATAATGATTCTCAATAAACACATTATTAGTAATGCTATCTACCTCATTAATCGAGAAACATTCATTATGATAATTGGAAAATTTTAAAGCTCTAAAATACTAAATGTTACTTGTTGATCTTCAACCTTTAAGGTAAGCTCACCTTTTTCCACATCAATTAAAGCTCGAGCAGTTCTCATGAATGGTCTCCAAAGAATAATTGGTAGTTCACGATCTTCTTCCATATCAAGAATAATAAAATCTACTAGAAAAATAAACTTACCTATTTTTACCAAAACATCTTCCACAATACCATAAGGATAGGAGATGGATTAATCAGCAAGTTCTAAAGTAACAAAAGTTGGCTTAATCTCTTCAAAACCTAATATTTTATAAATGGACAAGGGCATCAAATTTATATTTGCACCTAAATCACATAAAGCTATAGCAAAACAAAGAGCACCAATAGTGCAAGAAATAGTAAAACTACTTGGATCTTTAAGCTTTGATGGAAGCTTATTCTAAATAATAGCACTGCACTCTTTAGTAAGTGCAACAGTTTTAAACTCTCCCAATTTCCTCTTTTTAGATAGGACGTCTTTCAATAATTTAACATATCTTGGCATTTGTTCCAAAGCTTTAGCAAAAGGAATATTAATATGTAACTTTTTAAACATATCAATAAATCTCTAGAATTGTTTTTCAAGTTTTTTCTTTTGATAGCTTTGAGGAAAAGGTGGTAGAGGAGTAGGAGCATATTTTAATTGTGATTTTTCTTCTTTTAAATTTTCATTAAATTGTTCAACCACAATTTCCTTTTTTGCATCGTTTTTAGTTTCTTTCACATCAGATAGAATTGAAATTTCAAAATTTAAATCCTTACTACTTACCTTTTTTCCATTATGGAGATTGATTGCCTTACAATGTTCCTTACCTTCTCTTCCTGGGTTGGGTTCAGTATCACTTGATAAAGTACCATGAAGTCTGTTATTTAGAGCATTGGCAAGTTGGCCCACTTGTGTCTTAAAATTTCTTATTGATGTTGTTTGACTTTGAATGAATGCATCAGTCTTTATCATGAATTGCATGAACATCTTCTTCATTGAAGGCTTTTTCTCTAGCATGGGAACTTTAGATGGAAATCCAAGGGGAAAGTTTGACTTAGATGTTGATGAAGACCCTTGGTTGTAGCTTCATCAGAAATTAAGATGATTCCTCCAACCACGATTATAAGTGTTGGAATATGATTGTTCCGTTGCCCATTTCCAACAAATTGACAAGAGTCAGAATAGATGGGACAATTATCATTGGAACGTCATTCTCCACAAAATTCACATGTCACAAAAAAGCTCTGAATAGCATTAACACTTAATTTATCTATTTTGATCAGTCATTGTCTTACTTAAAGCAGAAACTTTTTTATTTTTCCTCCTAAGTCTTCAAAAAGTCTTTTCAATTTTTGGATCAAAATGAACAATTTCTAAATTTCGGACTCTTTGCATACAACAACCAAAAGTACCTGAAAAATTAAGGAAAAGAAATCTTTGAATTAAGATTAAGAATGCTTGGTATTAATATTAACAAGAAAGAATTAATAATCAACTCCTCAGCAATGACACCAAAAACCTGTTTTTGATTTCTCACATAAATGCATGTATCGTAAATAAGTAATATAGTAGAAAGTAGAATTCGTTCCCATGGATAATTGAATTAATTCCAATTGTTAACTACTAAAATTAACACACCTCAATCTTATTCAAACAACCTAATTATTAAAAAGAAAAATTAAAAAAATAAATAAAACTAATATAAAATCTATCAACAAAATTACTTTATAAAATTCGAGTGACTGCTAGACCTAAAATTATGATGTGGCTTATTGTTATATATATTTGCATGTATCTATATGAATGATATAAGATATTATTTGTATACTTGAAAAAATGTCATCTAAATCAAGAAGGAAACATGACGAGGATAGGCCACCCTTCTTTATACATAGCCAAAAGAAAAAGGTTACAAGTGAAATTTTTTAGGATAATTAATGTGGCAAAAAACTTGAATCATTCATCATAACATACAACCATACATTGATCACATCAAGATAGTTCAATACAAGGCTCTTAAATTTGAGTGGGTGATGGAAGAAAATGAACACATGAGAGACATGTTTTAATGATAGGCCAAGGCATACAACTATCAAGGCAAAAAAGGCCTCCAACTTCCATTGTCCTCATGCTGCACTTGTTTTATTTATTAGTTGGATTGGCACGTGGAATTACGAATTTTGGATTTGGATGAAAGGTGAAAAAAATGTACTGAGTAGTTTTTTTGGGATTAGACATCAGTCATTAGTCAACAAGCTTTCTCTTTTATTTCTAGTTTCAAGTTACCAAAATATTGCATTGATAAAAGCTTCATTTAATATCATTTTCTCTACCTTTCGGCTAAGATGATCCAACATCATGCTAGTGTGACTTATAGTATAAGAGGAAAATGAGTTGTAAGCAAGCCAAATAGTCAATGTGAATAAACCTTTATCATACTAGTACTAGTATTTGTTGGGAAATTGGATTGATCGCATTCATGCCGACTATCTTGCCAAAAGTCCTCCATCACTCATCTATTTTGGTGGAAATTCCTTTTCTGGGCATTCATGACATTATTCATTTTGTTTGGATTATTTGACTTATATTTTAGTATTTTACTTGCTTTTTTTTTCTTGTTAGATTTTGGTTTTTTTACCCATTACAAAAAGGATTTGCACAATTTTAACATTCAAAGTATTTGATAATTTAGTTAAGTAATTAAATAAAGAAACAATCCAAATAGAAAGAAGCAATATGGACAAATTCAATCAACGTGTGATTAGCATAGTATGAAAAACTCCACATCCACTTCATCAAATGACATTACGCATAAATCCCCTCATCATTATCCATTAACTTTCCAACAATTTGACACTTAAGTCCAATCATTTGATGACAGAATAGAGAAAAAATAAGAGATGACAGAATAGAGAAACTTAAAACAAAAGAAGGAAATGTAGTTGCAAACCAATCTCCATTGTCTAAAGAGATCAACGCACTTCAAACAAAACAAAAAAAAAAAAACTCATCTTCTCTCACTTTTCTGTTTTCTTATATTAAACCCCCCACCCTTATAAACCATTAATGACTACTATAATTTAAAAAAGTTTACCTTTTTTTTTCTCTTTTTCTTTTTGGGTTTTTTTTTTTTTGAACTTTAAGAGTGGTTTCTTTTGATGGATCCACCAGCTATGATTAGTGATAAGGGGTACAATTTATGGGAGATTTGGCAGTATCCAATGAGTAAATCTAGGATAAGAAAGTGTCAGTTTGGACCCAAGTTGGGTCAGTTCGAAAACCCAAATTGAAAGGTTTTTGGTAATGATCCAATGAGCTTGGAGCACCAGCAACAGATAGGGGGTGGTGTGAAGAGAAGATGTGATGGGGAGAATGAGGCAACTAGGCTTGTCTCCACTAGTAATGGCAATGGCATGGTACTCATTTTCATTTTCATTTCACTTGTTGTTTCTCTTTAATGAATTACCTTTTTTTATATGAATTCTAATAATTCAAATGGGCACCTCTAATTTTAATTTAACATTTTGCTTGTTCCTATCGATTCTTGTTGCTTTAATGGGATTTCTTCTTTCTTAGTTTCTGATGATTTTTATTATATAGGAATGTTGAGCAGTGCCATTGAGTATTGATCTTGATTGGTGCTAAGTGAGTAAATTTACCCAACTAATAACTACTGTTTTTGTATTTTGTTTGTGATTTTTATATTATGTGTTCACATAAAGGAAAATCAAAATTTTGATATGTCTATGTAGAAATGATGGAAGTAAGCATTGAAAGTAAGCTTTGGATTTAGAATTATAGTTTTGTTAATAATTTGGGTAGAATAATGGTTGTGGGAAGAGACTAAAAGCATTAAAAGGTAGAGATGAGAATCATGATTCTAAAGCTAAAGTAGCACCCAGTTCAGGCAAGCTTGTGGAACAAAAATTGCAACCACCCAAGCCACCTAAACAAGATTACATCCGTGTGCGAGCAAGAAAGGGTCAAGCAATTAACAATCACAATTTAGCGAAAAAAGTAATTTGCTTCAAGATAGGCCTAAAATCATTATGAAATCATTAGGACGAATAATGACCAAAAAAAATTTGGTACAAAGGACAAGCATTTTGATTTTGGAACTTATTACTAACCTTTTTATTTTATTATGTGTTACTATTTTTACCATCATTATGGAGTTTTGGCATTTTGGTCAAATATCATAGCATCTGACAAACTTAGAGGTTTTGAATATGTTTCACTAATCTGAATCATTTCATAGGCAAGTTAAGAGAGAAAAGGTTCGTGAAAGAATGAAAATTCATCAAGATTTGGTCCCTGGTTGCAATAAAGTAAACCATGGAATTTCTAAATTGAATATTTTCTACCAATTATATGCAGATTTGTTCAATATTTTGTGAATAAGAAAAATTAATGACCGGTGTCTTGTGATCTATCTCTATTTTTTAGTTGATAACTTATTTGGTAACCTGGTCTGGTATTTTTCTATTACTCATGTAAAACTCGACCTTATAAATACATGTCATGACATATATGCACTTAGTAACATGTTATTACGTTAGGAAAGTCCTAAGAATAGACGAAATCCGGTATTGTACC
Source organism: Theobroma cacao (assembly GCF_053813885.1). Lineage (NCBI taxonomy): Eukaryota > Viridiplantae > Streptophyta > Magnoliopsida > Malvales > Malvaceae > Theobroma > Theobroma cacao. The sequence continues at coordinate 39,195,183 of NC_142640.1, forward strand.
TAACGGTACACTTGAGTTGATTTAACCTCGAACTAGTTCAAATAGGAATCGTAGGATGAAATTTAATATTTTACAGTCCAGGAATGACTAAAAATGATTGTTTGGAGTTCGAGGGTTCATTAAGGGTAAAATTGAAAATTTTGATGTTCAGGGGTAAAATCGTAATTTTACCACCTAAGATAATAATTTCATAATGGAGTGAAATTTTTGATCAAGATTAACTATTTGGAGTATAATTTAATGATAGGAAGTGAAAAAGTTTAATTCTGGTGATCTTTGGAGTGTAGGGGCAAAATCATAATTTTACCACCCGCGGACAAAATTTGAGATTTTGAGAGAATTTAGATCAAATTCGACAAATTGGAGAATGGTATGAGTATAAGGGATAAAAACTATGTCTATGGGCAATTTTTCAGTTTTTTGGGTAAAAATGTAATTTTTCACTTTTAAGAGGGTAAAAGTGTAAATTTTAAAAATTACTCCACCGAGACTTTGGATAAGTCTGAGAATTTTATCTAAGCTATGAATATGTGGGACAAGTGTATGGTGAAAATTTGGAAACAAATGGATGAAATTTTAAAAATGGGCTAATGAAAAAGTGACACGTGGTATTTTTTTAATGATATAATATTATTTTAATGAAAAGTCAACCCATTTAAATCCCATTTTAAGTGCTGGCCGGCCATAAGGAAGAACAAGAGAGGAAATAGAGAGGAAAGGAAGAAAAGAAAGAAAACAAAGGGAAACTAGAAAAATTCAAAAGGGAATTCGCGTTTTTCGCCCGTTTACACGTCTAACGGTAAGATTTTTCGACTTTAGCTTGATTTCTACCTTTCCTATGCCTTTATTTCCATTTAGCATGCTTGAGGAGAGAGATCAAAGAGTGACACCATGTGCTGGCAAAAATTATAGGGGAGGAATTTTGGAATTTTTAGGTTTTGATTTTTAGTTAAATTGATAATTTTAGTTAGTTAAATGTGTATAGAAATTAAATTGGGCAAGAAAACATGAAATTTCCACAATACCCACTCTTGGCTGAATGTTCAATGATGTACAATGATGATGAATTGATTTTTATTCTATGGGAAATGAAGAGAAAATGAAGAAAAATGGTTAAATGTGATAGAAAAACAAAGTAGAAAATTAACCGAGTTAATGTCTCATTTTTGGCCGAATTTTCCAAGGAAGAAAGTGAGCTAATTTTGGTGATTTTAGAGAAATATTGGCTGATAATTAATGGTTAGAAATGTTGGAGAGAGAATGGGACAATTTAGAGCTAAAATGGAGTGCGTTAGCAATTTATTGGGTAAAGTGCCAAAAATAAGTTAATACTGCGTTTAAGCCGTTTTTGGCTATTGCATTTCATACCATGCATTAGTATAGGATTTAATTCAAATATATAGTGATTTAGCATTAATGTGATGAATTGAGTAAATTTTTGCAATGTGTCTATGAGGAGAGCCTTCCGGTAAAGGCAAGAAATCGTACCCGACGAGTAGTTATCAGGGCACCTAGAAAGCTTTTAGTTTGTACAAACGATGAGTAAACTTATTATTATTGTAAATTATCTAGAGTTTATTTTTAAATACTCTTTATGTATTTTATGAAATGAAAACGAGATTAAAACGGGATTTTTGATGTTTTAGAAATAAATGTGACAAATAAAAATATATTTTGTTGATTATGAAATTGAGTAATTGGAGGCTGTTAACTGTCTTGAAAATTATATATTTTCCTATGAATGGCTTATGAGATATGAGTATATGTGGCTATATTTTGTAAGTGTATTGGGAAATTTATGTAAGTTGTTTTTATTATGCAAGTTGGATAAATAAATAAAAGCCACGTTATACTGTCGAAATTTTATTAAAATTGGTGGGTTAGTCACTGCAGTGACCGGTTTCCGTGGACTGCCTATTAGAGGGGCACGGTAAACTCGGTTATATAGTTACTCCAGTTGTAGAGGCGAGGAGGGTAACTCCCGGGGTAGTATTAGAGCTCACTTCACGTCGAACCCCCACGTGAATGTGTAACTCGGCCAACGCCAAAGAACGGCTTGTTTTAAAAATAAAAATGTGTTTCACATGTAAATGTTATAACAACCTTGGCGAACTCGGTTAGATGCCTCGGTCAAGGTATCCCCGAGGATTAGTTTTAGCTTGAGCCTTATTTTTAATAAAAGACATAAGCCTTAACAACTGTTTTGGTAAATTACAAATATTTTATGGTTTAACAAATAAATTGAAAACATTATGAAATAGTTTGTGATTTGTTGTTTAAACTTGCCTCCCTGTTACTCGCCTGTAGATATTTATGATAATGTCTGTTTACTCATTGGGATTACAAAATCTCACCCACCTCCTTTCCAAACATTTCAGGTCTGTGGTAACTTGTAGATACCCTATTTTGTCGAGGATTCCAGTTGACATCTCTACCACACAGACAGTAGGTTTCTAGCACCAACACTGAGTGTATTTTGGGCCACTTGTCATTGTAACCATTATTGTACATTATAACTTAGTAAATTTTTGTATGTATGAATTTATTTTACTTACACATTACAAAAGATTTCTTACACGTGTTTCTATAAATATTGTTTTATATAAAAATGCTATATTTTAATCAATATTTTGAATAGTGATATTTGTCTATAAATTCTTTTAAAAAAAATTTTCTTTAGATTTATTTGTGCCGGAAACAACCGGTAATTGTTTTAAATGGAATGTTTAACAACGATTGCTCATAGGAAAGGAAAGAAACTGATATGTAAGCCTTGCGGGGTTCCGGTTGGCATTCCGAGTAATGAGTGTCAATTGGGACGTCGCAGAGGTTGTCATGGGCCCGAAAGAGGTTCCGGGTCGTGACAACTCATGATATCAATTATTTTCAATTTCCCTGACTATGGCATATTTTAAGCTACTTTCTAAGTTGGTTTTTTTAGACTCAAGTTATTGGCAAAGCACTTGTCCTTTATGATAATTAATTATATTCACTCACTACAAGGTCAGGTTGAGGTATGAGTCCTTCTAATTGTGTATTACTGTAATTATTTTAGATTATTTGACTAGGACTTGCTTTCTGATAACTTATTGGTGTTGCAGTTCTTGTCAATGAAGCTTGAGACAATCAATTCAAGAATGAACTTTGGCATTGAAGTATTTCCTCCTAAAGATGTAAGTCTTTGTTTTGTTGTTGACTGTGTAGTTTTATTTTAATTAATTTGAATAAAAAATTTATCACATTCCCTTTTAATTGCTATTATAGACAATACCATGCTTTCTACGTTGCGTTGTATTCATCCAAAATTATGTAGAGGTTCATATCAAACTTGATCTATATTTGGCTTAGAATACATGTTTGCTTGAGAAAGAGCCTTCATTGACAATTAGTAGCCTAAAATCAAAGGGAAGGGCACATCCAAACTACTTGAGGTAATACATTATTATAGTTTTATAGATTAGTTGGTGGGCAAACATAATTGTCTATAATAAGGGTAAAGTAGATATGGCTTGGAAAAGATTTGCTAAAGATAACAAGTTATAGCATCATTGTCCCTTATTCAAATTCTTAGCTTTCGTATTCCTACATATACTTTTTGGCTTTTAGTTTCTCAGTATTTTCATATGTTGTGTTGATAGTTAGTCAAACTAATAGCTTACTTATATGCTAATACATCTTACCTAAAGTGCTGTATTGATTGCATGTTTCCCACTTAAGGATTGACAAAGCTCAGAAAGAATAGATGAGTATCTTATACCATGAATCTACCTCATGAATAATCTTTCTTTGAATGAGTAATCTTAAATAGTCTATAAATTCTTTGTGAACTTTTCGTTGCTATTTTCATTTAATGAAATAATTTTGGACATCATTTAGCATTGCATTAATTATGTTAGGGGAAAAAGTTTGGAGTGATTTATTCAAGAGATTCTCTTCTTTTTCTTCTAGCTTATTGGTTATAACAATTGATTTGGCATTTCAGTATGGCCAACAAACATTTGATACTACTAGTATGGCATTTGGTTCACAAGCAACGAGGGAATAAAGCCGTGGTACATCACCATAATGGTTACATATTGGTGGTGGTTTTGAAAGAACAACATAATTTGGAAAAAACCCTTGTCAATTAGTAATAAGAGCATTAATTTGCAATGCTTCCTCATCAGTCATTGCCAAAGAAGTATACTGCATTGTGTTAAACCAAAGAAACACTATATTTCTATTCTCAACAGTCAACACGAGGCATAAAGCTGCTATTGCTATCTAAATAATGCTAAACTTGAACATCTTCATTGTTGTATTTAAGAGAATGTGTTCTTTTACTCCATATATCAAATGGTAGGCTTCATTTCCTTCTCTGTATTAATAGCTGAACAAAATCTCTTAAAATGATTATTGCTCTTATACAAGAAAGTTGCTTGTTTAGAATTACGAATGCCTACATGTTGAGTCAACTTTGTTTAAACATTGGGTTTGTTAAAAAGTTAAAATTGTCATCAATAAATAAAGCCAGTTTACTGTTATCAACTTTTTTAATTTTCCTTAAGCTAACAAAGGTTATATCCTTCTTTAAAAAGGACAAGATAGATAGCTGCTCCTTATCCTTTTCTTTCTTAATAACATACAAATATTTCAATACATTCAAATTTAAAGTTTTCTTGAATGTTAATGAAGTGCTCTGCATATATGGAGATCATTCTTTTATAGCACACCTTAAGTCTTTTAGTTGAGCATCATACCCTGTTACAGATTTGGCAAAGCATTTCCACTGTTGTGCTTTGTAGTGTGTTTAGATATTGGATAATGATGTTGGTCCTAAATAAATGTACTCGATGGGGGGTGAATAGCACTTTTTGGCTCTCACAAGAATTACCTTCTAATTGGGGACAAATGCAAAATAAAAGAAAGATTTAAAGATGAATGAAAAACTAAAAACAGAGTAGACAATCACACCAGAATTTATAGTGGTTCGATTCAAGACCTACATCCACTACCTTGATTGTTCAACCAAGGATTTTCCAAACCAATCCATTATGAAAGGTGAAATTCACAAGCTTTCACCAAGTTTTTACAATGGCTTTTACCAGGCTCAGCCAAAACCTTTCACAATGGTTTTTACCAGGATCAACCAAAACCCAACAACTAACTTTTCTAGGCTAAGTTAGAACCTATACACTCAATCAAGCAATCCAAACTTGAATAAATCCCTTAGAGTGTCTCACACACTCTAAGTGTCACGACTTGGTACTCTCCTCGAGCCAGTGACAACCGTCGTGACATCCTGATAGACATTCATCGTCCGGAATGCCAACTGGAACCTCGTAAGGCTTTAATATCAGTTTTCGCACCTCCCTTGTGAGCAACAGTTGTTAAGTATCATGTTTTAAGAGATTATAAACTATTTTCAAATCAAAACAATAAAAAAATAATTTTTTTTCTCACATGGGCATTTTGATCATTTTTCCTCAAAAATCTCGAAATCCGCTAAAAATGTAGTATATGAGTACAAAACACATAATTCATAATCAAAAATAAGTTTAAACATCTAAAACCTTCATTTAAAATGAAATTATGATTATTTGGATATAAAAAAATAAAAAAAATATTTAATAAAATATTCTATTTTCTTATAAAACAATATTTTTAGAGTTATACGTAAATAATTTTTGCAGCGTAAAAGCAAAATAAATTCATAGATACTGTAATACAGTAAGCCAGAGTATTTAATTTAATTTACAATAACTAGTGGGCCCCCGAATAACTAAAAGTAAGAAAGACTGTGAATCTACAGTTTGGAGGATGCAAATCCAATTGTAGCCTTCAATGAAATGAGCTATCTACTAACTATCCTGAGCCTGAAATGGGTGAAAATGAGGGTAGTGAGATTATAAAATCCTAGTGAGTAAATAAATACCATCTAAAATATCTAAAGCTAAGTAAATGGAGACAGATAAAATAGTTTAACATATTGTAATTCATCACCTTTCAACTCATTTCAACCAAATAAAATCAATTCATATAAATCGAGTAATCAACATGGCTTATGAATTTCTTAAAACTTTGGCTCGTGCCAAAATCATTCTCATACTCAGTTATTAGGGATACCTTGATCGAGGGCTATCCCAACCGAGACCGCCAAGGCTGTTAAAAAGTTATGTACGCATAAATCATGTTTTTATTTTGAAAACATAGTTGTTCCTTGGCGTTGGCTGAGTTCACCCTTACATGGTGGTTGGGCGTGAAGTGAACTCTAAAGTGTTAACCTCAAGAGTTATCCATCCGCACCTCTCACTGAGGTATGAATATAATAGGATTACCGTGGCCCTCTAATAGGCTGGTCCACGGAACCCGTCCACTGCAGCGACTAATTTATAACCCACCAATTTAATAAAATTTACGATAGCATGACATGACAATTATTTTATTTTACAGCCTTTCAAGGCAAATTAACAGTTCATACATTTTCAACACATTTACCAAATCAACCATTCATGCCAATATTATCATAAGCCATTCAATTCAAACCATGATTTATAACACAGCAATTAGTCTCCAATTGCTCCATTTTCCAAAACCATCATTCAATTTCAAGACAATTTTGTAAAATCATTTCATTTAATCACATTTTGCTTATAAAACATAAAGATTTGCCATTTAAACTCATTTTCCATAAAATCACAAAATTGGATAAAAACCACTCTAGATAATTAAGACGATAGTAAGGTTACTCACTATTTCGAGAGTCGAATTCCAAGTACTCCGATTCTTGATCCTCGGATACTATCTCTTTACTTTTGCCAGAAAGCTCACCACCTAGACATAATGCACAATAAGCCATTTACTACATTTTGCTAAATTGTTATAAAACCAATTCAGGCTTTACACTAATGTATGAAATGGGATGCAAATTGTTCAGATTATTATCTAAACACGGTGTTCTACACAAATTCAATTCAGTACCTAAATAAAATGGTATTGGCCTAATTCAATCTATCTCTCGATTAATTGTCCAATATGTCCAATTTAACTCCAAATAATTCCATTTTTCTCCCAACACTCCAAATCATCAAACACAAGTCAAATAACTTGAAATATGGCAAAAATCATCCTCACATTTTCTCTTGAGAATTTCGGCCATAGTGGGTGCATCAATACTATGATTTTTCCTACTTGATTTTCTCACCGTAATTCATCATTTCCTAACCAATTCACTTGAAATAAAATCAAAATCAGCATCCACACTCTACATGGAAAATTCGGCCAATGATGGGTGATGGGAGAAAATGAATTTTTCTTGCTTGATTTTTCATGCTACACATCACTAACAAACTAAAAACACTAAAATACATTGAAATCTAACCAAATCAAGCATCAAAATCTCTCTAAGTGTTCGGCCAGCAAGGGATTCATCATACTTTCATGTGATTCAACCATGGAAAATAAGAAAAAATGCTTAAGAAAGATAGATCACAAGCTTAATTGAAAAATCTTACCTTTTTTTTCACTTGTTTCCTTGAATTTTCACACTTTTCCCTTGAATTTTTCCACCTAGGGTTTGTTCTTCCTTTTTCTTCCTTTGTTCTTGCTTTGGCTGGCCATATGAAGAGAAATGGGTTGATTTTGTGCTAATTTATAAGGAAAATAATAAATGGATGAGATTTTGACACATGTCACCATTCCATTGGTCCATGTGTCATACTTAGTCATTAAGAAATCTCTCTCCACCACTTAAATTTTCTCAATTATCCATGATAATATTGGATAAAATCCATGTGCTGGACAAGTGTTGGGTGGTGTAAAATTACAATTTTGCCCTTGGGGTGACAAAATGACTATTTTACCTTTATGCTAAAAAAAATGCCGAAATTAAAATTTTTCACTTCTCAAACTCAAATTATACTCCAAATGATCAGTCTTAGTCAAAATTTCATCCAACACTCACATCTTAACCTCAGGTGGCAAAATGACCATTTTGCCTCTAAGTCATGAAAATTCCAATTTGACTCCAAATCGGTCCTCGAACTCCGAATAACCATTTTAAGTCATTCTGGAGTTTTAAAATTCTCAATTTCATCTTAAAATCTCTATTTGGACTAGTTCGAGGCTTAATTCAACTTAATTGTACCATTTGGTACATTATCATCCTTTAACGATTTTCCAGGTACCTAGGAAGCAAACATGCATTCTTATGTAAGAATGGCATAATAAACATATTGTAGAGCTGAGCTTGACACTAAGTATACAAAGAAAAGAGAAATAAAGATGTGCCTATGATCACTAACTTGATCTAAGTGGTACAAAGTGAAGTGCTTTAATTTTTTACAAAGATAAGAGTGAAGTGCAGTAAGAGTGCAAAGAGTTTTTGCTGGTTTTTGAGCTCTTTTAGTTCTTAGAAGCCTTCATTACTTTTCTAGTCATTGGGAGCCTCTTAAATACTTGAAAAATCAACTCTGATATGTGTTAGGCAGTTTTTGATCGTTGGAAACAGTTTGGTAGCAATTTTGATCGTTAATCTGTCTTCTAGTACTCAATTCAAATTTTCTGACAAAATGATCTTACTTGACTAACTGTGCTCTTAATTGACTAAGTTGTTTCTATCTTCTAATCCCAGTTTCTGGCAGTGAGCACTTAGTCGACTAACTTCCTTCTTAGTCAATTAAGTTGTTTTTGTCTTGAAGTCTAAATTTTTGGCAGTAGGCTTTTAGTCGACTAACCTACTTTTTGGTCAACTAAGTCTTCTCTGTTTCTCAAACCTTTTGAACCCGCCAACTTCTAATTTGAATTTTAGCTGACTAATACCCTTCATTATTCAACTAAGAGACTTCTGTTTTATTGATCAATTGTAGCTCCCTATTCATATGATTTTTGATATGTGCCTTTGAATGATTAATTTATCATTGGCATACAATTTTTGTCCTGCACCCTTAAGTAGAAATATTACACAAATGAATGGGAATGTTTTATTATCATCAAAAACTAATGGAGCCAACAATCTCCCCCTTGTTGATGATGACAAAACATTCCTTAATTAACAGCATAGTGTTTATTTATTCCTTTTTATTCTGCAAAAAATGGAGGTTTTCCTCCCCCTAAGTGCTTGCTCCCCCTTAGTGTATGCATATTTTATTATTCATTTCAGCAAGTTCTTATTTATGTCATACAGAAAATGACATGTACAAATTCATACTTTTGGCAAAATATATTTATACGGGGTTATGAAACAATTTACCATGGGTGACAAGATGACAGAATATTCAAATTTCAAATAATTTTCTGTCATCAGCATATTGTTATCTGATTTTATCTAGGCCATAGCATATTCAGCATCCATATACATTCTTCAACCACATTCCACTCACAATCTCATAACAAAAATTAATTATCAGCATAACAACTTAATATTAGTACCAAATCATTAAACAACAGCAGTTAAAATGCCATAAACATCAAGAACATATTTGAATGTTTAACCATTAGTAACAAATTAATATAAGCAACTTAACAGCACCATTTTCATAAACATAATACCATAAACATAAACATAAACAACAACGTTAAATTCAGATGTTCAACTGTCAACAAAACAAAAACAACAATAGAAAAACAGTAGTCATTGTTTTGTTCCCAAACTGGCCCTAGATCATTTTTACCCTCTATTTCTCCCTAAGTTTTCTATAATTCTCCCCTTTTTTGTCATCATCAAACTGAGAAGTGTCCACTAAGTTTCTAAAGAGGGTGAAGGGGTAGATTCATTCGTCCAATAAAAAACATTAAGGGGTTCAAGATATGGTTTTGGAGGTGATTTCTATGGTAACGATTCAAGGGATGATTTATCAAGAATTTCAAGGGGATTTTGAGGAGAAGAGATGGTTAATGGTCTAGCTTTTTCAGCTAGTCTGGAGGATTTCTGTCTCTTGAGGAATTTGGTCTTGGTTGCCATTGTCTTCATGCCTTTACCAGATGGTTTAGACTTGGTTTGTGGAGCAGCAGCAGCTTTTTCTTTTCCTTTCTTAGATTGTTCCTCTGTAAATGAAGCTGGTTCAGGGGATTCTCTTGGGGATACTGACTTTTGTGCTTTCCCTTTAGTTACTTCTTTTTCAGCTTGTTCTTCTCTAACCATTTAGTGGAAGACATCTATTATTGAGACTTCCTCTGAATTGGGAGGAGAAGGCTGCTCTTGTTGAGGTTCATGATGGGATGGAGGAATTCCACCAAGTGAGCCAAGCACTTCAGTACCTTATTCTGATTCTGCTTCATTTTGTGGCTTTGATGAGGGGGATTTCCTTGGTTTATCAACTTCAGGTTCATGACCCTCGGCCTGGAAGACAGAGCCTTCAGCATCCTGTCCTGCTAGTGTAGGGCTTGGAGTGGCAGATGTGTCTGCAGCTGTAGGTTCATGAGGCATTTTTCCTTTTTCCTTCAACACATTTTCCAGTTCTGCTAATTTTTCTTCAATTTTCTACATCCTCACAGCCTAGTTAGTAAACTTTTCATCCATTCGCATGAGCAAATTGAAAACCATTTCATTTGAGAACTGTGAAAGGGCTGCCTCTGACTAAGCAGGGAGAGAAGACTCCCCTCCTGAAGTGACCTTGGGGGTTTTAACAAATTTTTCTCCATCAAGCTTATACCCCATCTTAGGCAGACTCCCAAGGTAAATAGCTTGATGCTCTTTACTTTATCCAATTTATACCTAGAGCTCCTAATTCCCTTTTTCTGTACCAATAATGTGATGATATTTCCATAAGGCAGATTGATTTTTTCCAGTCGACAGACTCCTCTTATTCTCTCAATCATGAATCTACCTAGATTAAGTGGAGCACCATTGAAGGCATGCTCCATTAACCATAAGTCATGAAGACTAATGTAGCTAAAACTGCCACCTCTTCCATGAATATTCACAGCAATAAAGTAATGCAAAATTCTAATCTGTGGACTTTTAATCAGACCAGCATTACTTTTTGATGAATATTTTTCTTTCCTCCCTATAATTATCTCCCACAAAGAAGTGGGATCATAGTTTTCAAGCATCTCATAGTCACCATCTTCAATTTCAATTTAAGCAGATTTCCTAAATCAGCAGTAGTAGCAACAAATTCCTTTCCATTTAAAAAGACATTCAGACCATCATCAATATAATCATCAAAATCCTCAAGTTCATCCTTATCTAATGTTATGCTTGCATAAAATTTTTTCACCAAACTAGCACTATAGGTTTGATTCTTAAAAGTGCTAAAATCCTTCAGTTTCATTTCTTCAAAATAATCTGATAAAACAACCTGAATTTCAGGGGCTTCATTAAAGCTGTTCCAGTCTATGAATTTTTCAAATGTAATTGGAGCATTTTTTATTTTCTTGAATCTATCTTCATGGGCTTTATTCCTAAATTTAGAGGATAGATTATTACCTTTCTTGGAGGATTTACCTTTCTCTTTCTTCTTTGTTTTGTATTCTTTCAAGGTCTATTTTTTTTCCAGATTTCTCGATCTTAGAGGTGGACATACTCTTTTTTTTCTTCTTTTGAGATTCAACTTGTCCACTTTCCTCCGCTGGTCATTTACCTGTTTTCTTTTCCATAATTTCTTTAGTCTGTGATGATTTTGTCATTTGGTTTGAGAGATTTATGGATTAAGATTTTGTGGGTTTGAGAATGAAGAATTTTTGTTTTAGCAGAGTCGGTTTTAGATGAAAGAAAATAAAGTGAGAATGTGTTAAGCGAGGTTGAATTCTATCAAAACCGTCTGTCTCCCCCTCTTTAAATATTTTCAGTAACCTTCTATTTTAAAATTTAAAAAATTCCCTCTTAAATTTTATTTTTAGTGAGGCGGTTTTTCTTTTCTGTTCCATCACCCGATACGTAGTTTCTTTTCATTATTTAATTCCTTCTTTCTTTAATTGACTGAGTCTTATTATTTAAAGAGATAGAATGCTCTTAGTTGATCAAGTGACTCCCTTAGTCAACTAAATGCCTACTGTCTTTTGAGAAAATTTCAAAATTTTTCTTAAAGCTCCTACACACTAACCATTCCTAAATTTCTCTTATTCTCATAAAATCTTTCCTCATTCAGAGGCTTCGTGAATATGTCAGCTAGTTGTTGTAGAGTATTGACAAACTCAATCTTAATATCACATTTCACTACATGATCTCTAACAAAGTGATGCCTAATCTCGACATACTTAGTCCTAGAATGTTGTACAGGATTTTTTGAAATGTTGATTGCACTTGTATTATCACAATATATTGGTATGTTATCCATTGTTATCCCAAAGCCTTTTAGTTGTTGTTTAATCCACAAGATTTGAGCACAACAACTACCTAGAGAAACATATTCGACTTTAGCTATAGAGAGAGCAACTGAAATCTATTTTTTACTTGACCATGACACAAGCATACTACCTAGAAATTGGCAAGTTCCACTAATGCTCTTTCTATCAGTTTTGCTTCTAGTAAAATTTGCATCTGAATATTTAACTAGATTAAAGGATGATTCTCTAGGATACCATATCCCTAAAGTTTGTGTATCTAAGAGGTATCTAAAAATTCTTTTAACAGTAGTCAAATGTGATTCCTTGGGTTAAGATTGAAAACGAGCACACAAACATACATTGAATTGGATATCAGGCCTGCTGGCTGTTAAATAGAGTAGTGATCCGATCATACCTCTATAAAGCTTTTGATTAACATCATTTCCCTTTTCATCAACTTCAAGTTTGGTGGATGGACTCATTGGTGTGCTAATTGACTTCAGCTTCAGCATGTCAAACTTTTATAGCATGTCTTGAATGTATCTTTCTTGGCTGATGAAAATTTCTTCCTCACTTTGTTTAATTTGGAGCCCAAGAAAGATTTTAGCTCTCCCATCATACTCATCTCAAATTCACCTTGCATTTCTTCAGCAAAGCCCTTACATAAAGCCTCATTAGTTGCACCAAAAACAATATCATCCACAAAAATTTGAACAACAATTAAATCATTTAAGTATCTTTTAATAAACAAAGTTGTATCAATGCTCCCTCTGACATAACCTTTTTCAACTAAGAACTTAAAGAGTCTTTCATACCAAGCTATTGGAGCTTGTTTTAGTCCATACAAAGCCTTATGAAGTTTGAACACATAATCTGGTTTTTCATAGTCCTCAAATTTGGGGGATTGTTCGACATAAACTTTCTCTTGAATGAAACCATTTAAAAATGCACTTTTTACATCCATTTGAAACAATTTAAAGTTCATAAAATAAGCAAATGCAAGCAATAATCTTATAGCTTCTATCCTAGCAACAGGTGCAAAGGTTTCATCATCGTCAATTCCTTTCTCTTAGTTATACCTTTGAGCCACTAACCTAGCTTTGTTCCTAATGACATTTCCCTGCTCATCTACCTTATTTCTAAACACCCATTTTGTCCCAACAATAGAGTGATTTAAAGGCCTAGAGACTAATGACCACACACGGTTTCTTTTAAATTGATCAAGTTCCTCTTGCATGGCCATTACCCAACTTTCCTCTTTTTCTACTTCTTCAAAGCTCTTAGGCTCAATTTGAGATATGAAAGCTAAAAACTCACATGTCTCTCTAACTCCTCTCCTAGTTTTGACACTTTGAGTAATGTCTCCTATGATCAGCTCTTGTGGACGGTCCTTTACATATCTCCAGCTTCATGGAAGGTCATTATGCTGATTTTCGATTTTTTGCAATGTTTCTAAAGGTGGAGGTTCAATTTCTCTTCCTAGGGACTTTTTTTCACTATTTTTCTTGTCATCTAAATTCATTTCTTCCATTTGTCTTTCAAGATCATCCGTATCATCTTCATCACCAAGAATTTTCTTTTGCAAGGCATTTGATTCATCAAACACTACATGGATCAATTCTTCAATAGTTAAGGTCCTTTTGTTAAAAACTCTATAGGCCTTTGAGTTTAATGCATATCTTAAAAATATTGCCTCATCACTCTTTGCATCAAACTTTCCTAGAGAATATTTTTCATTGTTTAATACAAAACATTTACAACCAAAACTCTAAAGATGAGAGATATTTGGTTTCTTACCTTTGTAGAGTTCATATAGAGTCTTTGATATCATGGCTCTAATTGAGACTCTATTAAAAATGTATGCTATTGTGTTTACAGTTTCTGCCCAAAAATATTTTGGTAAATTATTCTCACAAAGCATAGTTTGAGCCATCTCTTTTAAGGTTCAGTTTTTCCTTTCTACAACTCCATTTTGCTGGGGTGTTCTAGGTGCAGAAAAATTATGATCCAACCCCTTTTCATTGCAAAAGTTTTCAAACTCATCTCCTTCAAACTCACCACCATGATCACTCCTAATACTAACTATGATCAGTTTTTTTTCATTTTCAACCTTCCTACAATGATTTATAAATGCTGGTAGTGCATCATTCTTATGAGCAAGGAAATACACCCAAGTAAACCTAAAGTAGTCATTAACTATCACAAAGCCATATGATTTTCCTCCTAGACTAGTTGTACTAATTGGCCTAAATAGATCAATGTGCAGCAATTCTAGTGGTCTAGAGGTTGACACATTCTTCTTACTTTTGAAAAATGTTCTAACTTATTTTCCTAGTTGACATACATCATAAATTTGATCATATTCAAATTTAAGCTCAAGCAATCCTATAACCAAATTTTTTCTTATCAATTTTGAAATGGTATGCATGCTTACATGACCAAGTCTCCTATGCCATAACCGACCATCATTTTCAACATTGGCTATAAGACATGTTTCACAATTCACTTCAAGATCTTCAAGAAATATAACATACATATTCTTAATTCTTTTTCCTATAAATGAAACTTTGTTAGTATTTATATCTATCACTTCACATTTATTTGAGTCAAAGCATACCTTAAAACCTTTATCACATAGTTGGCTGATACTCAATAAATTGTGTTGCAAACCTTTAACCAGTAACACATGACTGATTCGAGCTTGAGAGTTCTTACCAATGGTTCCAATACCACAAATTCTACCTTTTGAATCATCACTAAAGGAAACGGTACCTCCATTTTTTTTGTCCAGCTGAGCAAACAGCATTTCGTTTCTAGTCATGTGCCTTAAGCAGCCACTGTCCATAAACCATGGTTCCTTCTCTTTTAGTTGAGCTCTTGAACATGTGTCTTTTAGATTCTGCTCAACCTACAAAACAAATTTTTAGTTTTTCTTAATAGGTACCCATACTTTGATGGGTCTTTGAAGGTTAGTTGTAATATAGGATCTTTTTGGAACCTAAATTTTTTTAGTTTTCTGCATGCTTCTATTTCTATAACAGTCATAAGATAAATGTCCATGTTTTCCACAATTATAACATCTAGATGAAGCATTATTATAATTTTTCTTAAAATATGTGTTCCTCCTTGATTTTTTTTCCTTAAACTTTTATGATCAACATTTTCTTCAATTACCTTTTGCAAGGCTTCTGTTCTATTTTCCAATTCCAATTTTAAAGTTTTAATATCTGTTTTTGAATGCTTTAATTCAATTTGCAGAAAATTTATTTACTCAAAAACAGAATTGAAGTCATGTTTTATTTTTTGCAAATCAGTCTCAAGAGATGCAGTTTTTCTTTTCAAAGTTTTATATTTTGATGCAAGTTTCTCAAATTCATCATAAAGACATTCATGCTCCTCTTGTAATTCATCAATTGAAATATCACAAGGGGATGAAGATGCCTCGAATTCATCATCCCTTGCCATCAGACACAGATTAGCTATTTCTTTCACTTTTTCTTCTTCATCATCAGAACTTGAGGTATCACTATCTAACTAGGTTGCAACCACCATTACTTTCTTCAATTTTCTGTTTTTCTTTAGCATTTCTTCCTTCAGCAAAGGGCATTCTAACCTGAAGTGTCCTAACTTCTTGCATTCAAAGCATATAAGCTCTTCATTCTTATTAGACTCGTTTTTATTTTTGGTTTTTCATGAAGAGCCTTGCTCTCTTCTATGCCTTTTTCTAGCCAATCTCCGATTTCTTTGGCCCATAAGCTTTCTGAACCTTTTTGCAACCATAGCTAGTTCCTCATCATCATCACAAGATAAACTGTTCAATTCTTCTTCAAGGATGCTTGCTTTTAAGGCAATACTTTTCTTCTTTTCCTTTGCTTCCCTCTTGTCTTCTTCTTCTTTTTCCTTGAGTTCCAGCTCGTGAGTAAGAAGAGAACCACAAATTTCATCCAGAGTTATAACATTTAAGTCCTTGGCTTCAAGGATGGCAGTCACCTTTGGCTTACAATTTTTGGGTAAGCTTCTAAGAAGTCTTTTAACGATTTCATGCTCAGGAATTGGTTTGCCTAGCTGACTTAATTTGTTTGTGAGGTTTGTGAATCTATCTAGCATGCTGGTGATATCTCAACCAAGTTCGACCTTAAACATCTCATAATTATGGGCTAAAAGGGCTATCTTAGACTCATTGACTTGTGAAGTCCCTTCATGAATAATCCTAAGTTTATCCCACACTTGTTTAGATGTGGTACAGCTTGACACTTTATTGAATTCAATGGGAGTTAAAGCACAATACAGTGTATTGATTGCCTTAAAGTTTGTTTGGACTCTTTTAGTTTCAGCTTCGGTCCATTTGTCCTTGGCTTAAAAATCATCTCATTGGTTACAACATTTAAGGTTGAAGAAATAAAGAGACCATCAGCTATGACATCCCACATCTCATAATTTATTGCTCTAATGTATATTGACATCCTAATACTCCAATATGGGTAGTTTGAGCCATCAAACAGAGGTGGTATATTTGTTGATTGTCCCTCAGTCACTATTGATTTTTGAAGAGTCATTTGGATCTTCTCAAAGGGTGTTAGACCTTAAGAATATGGAACTTGCTCTGATACCACTTGTTGGTCCCAAATAAATGTGCTAGAGGGAGGTGAATATCACTTTTTGGCTCTTACAAGAATTAACTTCTAATTGGGGACAATGCAAGATAAAAGAAAGATTTAAAGATGAATGAAAAACTAAAACAGAGTAGACAATCACACCAGAATTTATAGTGGTTTGGTCCAAGACCTACATCCACTTCTTTGATTGTTCGACCAAGGATTTTCTAAACCAATCCACTATGAACGGTGAAATTCACAAACTTTCACTAAGCTTTTACAATAGCTTTTACCAAGCTTAGTCAAAACCTTCACAATGGTTTTTACCGGGATCAACCAAAACCCAACAACTAACTTTTTTAGGCTAAGTTAGAACTTATACACTCAATCAAGCAATTTAAGCTTAAATAAATCCCTTAGAGTGTCTCGCACACTCTAAGTATATAAAGAAAAGATAAATAAAGGTGTACCTATGATCACTGACTTGATCTTAGTGGTACAAAGTGAAGTGCTTGAATCTTTTACAAAGATAGGAGTGAAGTGCAGTAAGAGTGCAGAGAGTTGTTGCTGGTTTTTGAGTTCTTTTAGTTCTTGGAAGCCTTCATTACTTTTCTAGCAGTTGGAAGCCTTTTAAATACTTGAAAAACCAACTTTGATAGGTGTTAGGCAATTTTTAACCATTGGAAACAGTTTGGTAGCAATTCTGGCCATTCATTTGTCTTCTAGTGCTCAATTTAAATTTTCTGTCAGAATGATTTTAGTTGACTAACTGCGCTCTTAGTCGATTAAGTTGTTTTTGTCTCAACCAATCCACACCAGAATTTATAGTGGTTTGGTCCAAGACCTACATCCACTTCCTTGATTGTTCGACCAAGGATTTTCTAAACCAATCCACTATGAACAATGAAATTCACAAACTTTCACTAAGCTTTTACAATAGCTTTTACCAAGCTCAGTCAAAACCTTTCACAATGGTTTTTACCGAGATCAACCAAAACCCAACAACTACCTTTTTTAGGCTAAGTTAGAACCTATACACTCAATCAAGCAATTTAAGCTTAAATAAATCCCTTAGAGTGTCTCGCACACTCTAAGTATATAAAGAAAAGACAAATAAAGGTGTACCTATGATCACTGACTTGATCTTAGTGGTACAAAGTGAAGTGCTTGAATCTTTTACAAAGATAGGAGTGAAGTGCAGTAAGAGTGCAGAGAGTTGTTGCT
Organism: Theobroma cacao; assembly: GCF_053813885.1. Lineage (NCBI taxonomy): Eukaryota > Viridiplantae > Streptophyta > Magnoliopsida > Malvales > Malvaceae > Theobroma > Theobroma cacao. The sequence goes on from NC_142640.1 coordinate 39,213,248, forward strand.
GGTTTTTGAGTTCTTTTAGTTCTTGGAAGCCTTCATTACTTTTCTAGTAGTTGGAAGCCTTTTAAATACTTGAAAAATCAACTCTGATAGGTGTTAGGCAATTTTTAATCGTTGGAAACAGTTTGGTAGCAATTCTGGCCGTTCATTTGTCTTCTAGTGCTCAATTTAAATTTTCTGTCAGAATGATTTTAGTTGACTAACTGCGCTCTTAGTCGACTAAGTTGTTTTTGTCTTCTGATCCCAATTTTTGGCAGTAAGCACTTAGTCGACTAACTTCCTTCTTAGTCGATTAAGTTGTTTCTGTCTTGAAGTCAAGATTTTTGGCAGTAGGCTCTTAGTCGACTAACTTACTTCTTGGTCGACTAAGTTTTCTCTGTTTCTCAAACCTCTTGAACCCGCCAACTTCTAATTTGAATTTTAGCTAACTAATACCCTTCATTATCCAACTAAGAGACTTATGTTTTGTTAATAAATTGCAACTCCCTATTCATATGATTTTGATATGTGCCTTTGAATGATTAATTTATCATTAGCGTACAATTTTTGTCTTGCACACTTAATTAGAAATATTATACACAAATGAATAGAAATGTTTTATTATCATAAAAAACTAATAGAGCCAATAAATGATTCCCTTCTGACTACTTATCCGCGAAGTGAAAATGATTCCCTTCTGACTAGTAAATATTCCCTCTGCTTTTATGTCAGTGTTTTTTCTCCTTCCATTGTAGTTCACTTCTTTCATTATTTCCTTTATTTTTTATCATCTCAAATTTTGAAAGAAGAAAGGAGGGAGGGAGGAAGAAGGGGCAGGGGGATCCTGGACCCAAACCCTTGAGTTGGTGGGAAAACACAAAGGCGAATTACCTCCTAAGCCCCAACCATGGCTAGTTAGCTCCATTATAGGTTTTTTATGATATTAAGCGTATATTTAGATTCTGGAGGAATATCCTTTACAATTCAAGCTAGCTCACGTCAGGAAAGCAATGCGTGAAAAAGCTTTATACACATGGCTTCCTGAGTTAGAGTTGGTCATATAGGTCCAAGGAGTTGCAATATCGACAGTAGGTTTTGTTGTTTACCTGAGGTATCGCAGATATGCCTAACATCAAAATATTTTGAAAGCATATAAATTTGGAAAAGTATGTATTTATTTGAGTTTTACAGTCTTATACTTTGTGAGAATTAAAGTGGTGAAAGAAAACTTAAGATGAAGCCAAGCCATGTCACCAATTTGCATTCCTTTCTAGCCTTACACAAGTGAGGTCAGAGTACATGAAGCATTCAATCAATAGTATAAACAAGTATGCTTGTCAAATTTACACTTTGCTAATCACATTTACAAGAGGAAAAACTAGCACATCCATATAAAATTCAAAATCCATACAAACTTTTGGATTTTACAGCATTCCATCCAGAATCTAGAAGAAATGGCTCTAGTCTTTAGCTTTAGCAAATGATGAGGTTAGGTTCATGGTTGTGCAGCATCGAAGGAACTCTCACCTACGTTAAAACTGTTCCCACTTCATTGGAAATACGAAACAGTAGCCCAAATCAAACGTAAGAGTAGGATAACCACAAACACTGTGCATCTAAGGGTGCAAACCACATGTAATCAATAATTAGTTATTAGGAATTTATCTTTATCATAAAGCAAGCTAAAGATACTTTTTGAAGAATGAAATTGGTGACACTGTCAATCCATAACAGTAAGAACTTAATCCAACTCTCTAAATAATGGTTTGGTTTAACCTAGGCTCTCAATAAATTGAATCTTATTTACAAGAGAGTAAAAACTCCTCAGCTTGCTTTCTATCCTATAGAAAATGATAACAACGATAAATTTAAAGGTAGCATCCACCGTAATCTCGTATTCATGTGTTCATCAAGGCTTAAACATAGTACAAGCAGCACTAAAAAGCATCCAAACTATACAGGATTTAGGAATGTTAAAGTGATGATTACCTCATGAAGAGCTTTGATAATGAAATCGTAGCCAACAAGAAGACCCTATTACAAAAGACACCAAAATTTTTCCAAACACCCAACAAGAAAAAAGGGGAAACAATAAGAGTAAATAATGGCACTAACAAGCCAACAAATTTCGCTAATTTTACACTCACATGTGGACAACAACACAATATTGGCAATTCAAGTTTATCTTAAATTAATAGAAAAGTACTTAATGATAATTCGAATTGTTACACCTAACCAAGGCCTCATTAGCATTTACGAATTGATTTTAGAATTAAGCATAGAATTATCATAAATCTCAACCATAGGTCAATTCATAGCATCGAGACTGTTGTATGAACAACTTATTTCTTTCAGTAAATAAAAAAAAGGGTTTTCTTTTTCCTTGCATTTAGGAGCACCACATGACCACATTTACTTAAGAGGTGTTTGACAAGTATACATAGAATATTAATTGGCTTACTTTAATTAGAAAAAAACAAAGACAAAGCAAAAAGTACGCAACAAATCACTCTTTAAAATACATTAACTAACAACATTTTAATGAAATGCAATGGGATTTGAGTATCTCACCGAGTGGAGCGATATTGCAACAGGTAAAATAGGTGAGAGGCCTTATTGGCACGTTGAGAAACCTTCTTGAATATGCTGTGCAGAAACTTGATCAACAAACCAACAAACCAATATTCGTCACTCTCTTCCCCCAACAAATCAACAAAGAAGGGTTCGTCAATCACCTCGGTTTCCTTCCCAGTTGAACCATCAGACTGAAAAAACACACACGAATTAGAGGTGAATTGTTAATCAGCAAAAGGAATAATGGGAGTTTTCATTGAGAGTGCGAACTGGCTACGGCAAGTGGACAATATGGGGGGTTTTGTGAAGGAAAGAAAGGGTTGAAGGTGGGTAGAGTGAGGAGCGAAGGAGTTTGTCGGTGGGTGCAGGAGTGAAACTACTGCATGACAAAGCTAAGGCTTGTCGCCAATTGGGAAAAATCATAAATAGAAACAGAATTTGTGATCAGCAAAAAGTGAAGTTGTGGATATTTGGGATTAAAGGCCATAAAGACCCATAATTGAAAATTTAGGTTGTGACCCATGATTTAGGAAAAATAAAAAAAAAGAGAAATGTACTGAGTTTTTTTCTTTTATATATATATATATATATATATATATATATATATATATATATATATATATTAAATATTGAGCATTTTCTAACCTTCTCATTCTCCGATACATAATATTTAAAGAAGGTTTTGAATTATTTTAAAAAAATTCTAAAAAAGTATATTTTTTTATTATATTTAATCAAATTTTATGTTTTTTTTATTTTGAATCAAATAAATTTTTATAATTAAAGATTAATTAACTATTCTTGATCAAAATGTCATTTGTTATTTTTATACTACGTGATATTGATGTAAAATATTGACATGTTTAATGGATGATGAATATGATGATTTGACTATGTAACATTTTTTATTCTTCATGTAATGTCATGTAAATGTTACATAAATTTAAAATAATAGTGAGTATTTTGACTAATAAAAATTAATAAACTATTAATAATAAAAATTTATTTGATTTAAAATAAATATATAAAAATTTGATTGAATATAATAAAAAATAATAATTTATTTAAAATTTTTTAGATAATTCAAAACTTTTTTTAACTATTATATCATTGTCTAAACTCATAACAACTACACGAGTTATGTCCAAATAAGAATAAAAATAAATCATAAATGATTGTAATTTACTTGTTAAAAATTATGTAACAAAATTTTGCAAAAATTGAATTGGAGTGATCCAAGTGATTTTTTTTTTTATATTTAAGAAGAGAGGAATTCAAATAATAAAAAATTATACATAAATTATTAAGCTAAATGTTCGGATATAAGAGAAGTAACCTTAAATATTGGTGATTTCTTACAGTTTTTTTGCCGTATGATTTGCATTAACTAACAACCGTCGGAGGAACCACACAAGAATCAAGAATGTAGTGCGCTTGGATTGAGTTATAGTTGGGTTACCGTCCTTTTAACAGCAAGCTTTGCTTCCTAAATTACCTACTGGCTCTTAAAATCCATTTGCCCCGCAAATCCGAGCTAAATTATCAGACTCCATACCCATTCAACTAGCGTCAAATGTCCATCTTTCATTCCCCAGCAACCGCCAATCCTTCGTGGCACTTGCAATAGGACAATCCACGAAATGTCGAAGAAACGCCGTCGTTTGTTTACTTTCCATTCAAGAACCAAGTCCTCTTTGGCGCTTTAATCAAATCCCCCAAATTGACCTTTCCACTCCCACGCGCCTTGTTAAAACGGAGACCAGCCAATTGGCTTTTGATTGACCGCAGTGAAGGCAGCCACGCTCCCTAGTGTCTTAAGCAAAATCAACGCGGTTTGATTGATCGTGTCTTAAACTGCCCAAACACACGGGAAAATGGAGAAGAAATATTAATAAAAAAACAAAAACAAATGTAAAAGTTGAAAAACAAAAACTCAATGGCAAAGCGAAAAATACAAGAAAAGAAAGTAAATTGAATTGAAGCAGGGGTCCTCTCTGTTTCATCGTCCGTGGAAACCAGACCTCGCCTTTAAACCAACTCCACGAAACGAGAAGCCAACCGACATAGCCGGAGAAGCAGAAATCATAAACCGATTGGATATTCAATATCTGAATCTACGTTTTCCAATTTTATTTTAAACTTTCCTTTTACCTTTTTGGGATCGGGTGGGAAGAAGAAGAAAAAAAAAATAAAAAGAAAAGAAGGAAGATGAGTGGATGGGATAGGGTTAGGTCATCGACGAGATCGCAGCAGGACCGGAGTCAGAACTCGACCCAACGGGCGCCTTCTCGGACCGTCACGCTGGGGAGGGTTCAGCCCCAGGCGCCCTCCTTCCGCACCATCTACTGCAACGACCGCGAAGCCAATTATGCCCATCGATTCAAGGTATTTTACACATAATTTTTGATTTTTTTACGTTATTTTCGATTTACTATGTACGTTTTATTTTTTGGAGTTTCGATTTCCAGGAGAATAGGAAATGTAGCGAACTCAGTAGAGTGCGAAATTCTTTTAAATGCTCACGAAACTAATGCTACCATCAGGAGGCGCATGATTAGGTTCCTAAATTTTTTTTAAGAAATTTTTCTCACTTTTTTTGGCTTTATCATCAAGAATGGAAGTTGTTGGGTGGTTGGGTAGCTTATTTTAACGTTTTCTATAAAATGTTAATTTGGTCAGATTCTGCGGGATTAGAAATGTCATTGTTGTTTATATTAGACCATAATCTGGTGGCATTTGAACTTTTTTGGGGCAATGCTAAAGTGAAACAAATGTAAAAGCATGAGAGGAGTAATCTTAACTCTTCCATAAGCGAGTGTATATCTAGGAGTTAGCCCTTTTTTCAGAGTTGTGGCTTGATCTCAAACAACAATTGCTTCATGTCATAAGTAACAAATGTTAATTAATTATAAGTGAATGGAGTGAGATTCAGACTTTAGCTATACTAAATGAGTTAATGAGCTTTACATAAAATAATTTAATTATTTCAATGTGATATTTTGGTTAACATTGAATGCTTGATTTGGAGCCCACCATATCTTTATTTTGTTCTTAAATCATACTAAGTCCTATATCTTGTAAAAATCTTAAACAGAGTACAGTATTGGCATTAACTATAAGTTATAATATACGAAATTTTTTTGGAAATGCTACTAAAGTAGTGAGGAAATAGCATGTTCAGTAAACTGTAAGTTAAAATTCTTTAATTATAGTTAAAAATATCAACATAATTGCGTCTTGCTTAACCTTGTCTATTTTTCGGTGATATGTGCATGTCTTATGTGCATATAGTTGTATTGAACATTTTCTTTCAAAGCCAGAAAAGTATGCTGCAATATGAAAAAAAATGCCTTTGTATATTGAACAAGTGGAAAACCATGTCTAAATTTGCTTGTGTTTGCTCGATGATAGAATTGATCTTTGTCCTTTGCTTTGTGTAGGTCATTTTGTTTCCTTTTCATGTTTTATCTTTTCAAAATTTGAGTTTATGTTAGTAGTTTATGAGAGAGTGCAAATTCAATATGTGGGCTTGGAATAATTTAAGATGCTTCTGAAGATTAGTATTTAAGCAACTTCTCTTGACCTTGATCTAATCATTTTCCAGGACTGTCATGTTTTGTAGCTTAAGTTTCTTATGATGCTATGCCACTTTTTCCACTCCATAGGAGTAAGCAAACATTCAATTGAGTCAAACAGTTATACCAACCTCTAGTGAGTTCTTTTTCTGAGGTGTGACATGTGCCATAGACATCTCTGTATCTGCGGAAGTGATTCCTTTTCTCTTTATCTGTAATAGGTTAAAGTAATGGAAGGTGAAATATATTGTAGTGTTGAGACACAAACTAGATAAATTCACATTTTCCATTCATTTTTTCTCTCGTCTGTGAGGGTTTATCTTTTTTATTTATTGATTATCAAAACATTTATAGGAAATTATACTGAAATTTGAATTTCCTTGATTGTAAAAGTATTCATTTTATTGAAAGTTTAGAAAACTAGTTTGCTATAGTTATTTGATGAGATTCCAGATAGTGATATGACCATGGACTATGATATTTTGTGATTACTCTTCTTACAAGTTTTCTATTTCCTATGTCCAAAAAGCACTTATTGTTAGTTCATGTGCTATGCCTATATGGACGAGTCAGGCAAGTTATAAAAATTGGAAAGTTTAATCAATGATGTATGACTTAATCAAATTAATTTCATTTCTTTCATTGATATTTGCATAGACATAAATGCTTATTCCATATATTCAGGCACATGCATGTATGTAATGTATAAAATTGGTTTGTGATTTAATTTGCATTCCTTGTGTCAGAATGTTGCTATTGTCCAGAAATTTTGTTTGTATTCATGCTTTTTTTGCTTGCATCTGATTCTGATGAGTTAGATGTGGTTCTCATTAGTGTGGTATCTATTCTTTCAGGGGAATTCCATATCGACTACAAAGTACAACTTTTTTACCTTTCTACCAAAGGGGCTGTATGAACAGGTAAAAGTATTAGAGTACTCCAGAAGTAAAACTGGTATGGCTGTATGATACTTTAGCATTTCTTGTGTTCTTATTTTAGTTATTTTTTGCATTTTGGCCTCTGATATAAAATTGGAGGCATTTTGGAGCCAGAAGTAGGCATATATCCAATCACTAAGCATCCTACTATTGCTAGAATGGGTAACTGAACAAATAACTGTTTCCAAATAAACCTAGATGATTGTAATTGAAGCTTGATGGTTATGTTTTTGATTATAGGTAAAAAAATTTATGACTGATTAAGAATGGTGACGGTTATGTTTTAACAATGACCATGGCTATAACTGTATACTTTAGTAGACTCAATACGGACTTAAAGTAGAACTGTTAATTATGTATATAAATATGCTTTTCTGTAGAACTAAATTTTTGCAATTGTAATCAGGAGAAAACGCTTAAAAAAGGCTTTTAAAGAAAATTGTTTTGTTAATTGTTATTAAATTAATGATTAAATGGGTAAATTTGTTTCGTCATCATGTCTTAGGTATAGGTTCTGGAAAAGAAAATTGAGTAAATGGTTATAACTATATGCGTATGCTATTACGGCCATAGATAGGTTATACATTTCCATAACCAAACAATCATGCTTATGACTATGAATTTGGCTAATAGTTATGGTTATGGTACTAACAGTTTTGAAATTGCCTTGTTTACATCTCTAACTGATTATTGGCTTGGAAATTTGTGCTAAAGAGGTTAGGGAACACGATATAAGATAAGGTAGTAATCCTATTCTTACCTAACTCATTGTCTGTGTGAAGAAGAGAGTTTTAGGTTTTAGCTGCCACCTTCTGCCAAAGATTCTCCATTTCTATATCAAATTGTACAACCATTCTAGCAACACATTAAACCGATACAATTGCACTTGCAAGAGGTATCTATGATCATTTTTTCCGTGGCTCCTTACCTTTTAAATATGCTTTGTAGTATATCGATATATTTTTACTTCTAAGATCTAAATAGATTAATGGCTCAATCTATTTTGAGTGCATGTTTGGTGGTCCATCCTATCTTGATGAGGAATACCAAATGCAACATTTAAAAATGTTACCAGATTGTTCAAAAGGAAAAAACCGTTATCAGGTTTAATTTTGAGAAAGCATTCCATGTTGACCATTTCTTGTTAAGGGATTACTTCTTCTCTTCAATTCTGTTAAAAAACCTGAGGATGTTTAAATGTGTAAAATGCATAGTCAAGTTACGCATAAGCATAATCAAATAAATTTTACTAATCTGGATGATGGCTTGATTACTGCCATACCCCTGGCCATAATTGTGATACAGTGACTGCTTGCTGAATGAGCCACTGCGTTTTGCCTTTGGAGTATGAGTTAGAAATCTAACTTGATTAATTTTTGTGGATTTGGTTAGAGTTGAGCACTCCCATATTCTGGCTACATCTGTTCCTGACGAAGTTGTGTTTTATTCTGGCAGTTCAGGCGAGTAGCTAACTTGTACTTTCTTATGGTATCGATTTTATCAGCAACTCCATATAGGTGAGTTTTTCCTACCATATAGGTGAACTGAGTTTTGTTACCTTTGGTAATTCCAAAGAGCATACTTCCTAGAGTACTGGAATTATTCCATTAATTTGTTCAACTGTCCTGTTAGTGGTGTTCACTTGATGTAGGGAATATGGCTTCGGCCACGGGTGAATTCTTTCGTGGACATGATGAGACTTATTTGTTGTCTCAGATCTAACAATCTCCAGCTTTGAGTGAAATATTAATAATATTTCATTGGTCTGATGTACATCATTTGTTTATTTTTTAAAATTGATGTTGGAACTGTGAGTGCTGTCCATGCAGAAACTGTTATGGAAGTTAATATTTTATTGTTAACAATACTCTTTTGAATTGGGATGCGTTCCATTTCGGCATTCATCACCTAAGTGAAACTTTTTCCGATTTCCTGCTCGATACATGTTAAAGTTTATAACCTTCCAAATAAACTATTGATATTGCTTCTGGCGATACTAAGAGTTACTTATGCTTCCTCATTCAAATAATTTCTATGAAGTTCTCTATAGCACTTTATTATCAATTGAAAAAGAAAAAGGAAAGTCTTAATAATTACTAAGAGCCCCATACAACTGCTTTTGGTACAACCAAATTGAAAGTGCAGTTTTCACACATTATTATGCATATCCTTTTATACATCTTCCACCTTCTTCCGCGTGTTCATTAATTGCATTTTCTTCATGTTCTCCTATTCTCCTATTCTCCTACATGCGGAACCCCTCCTTTTGCCCTCCCTTTCTTCTGGTGTGATCATAAGGGTAACAATGACTATAAGACTGACAAAATATTTTAGCAACTGATATGTGTATTGGTTAGATCTGTTATGTAACAACTTTTTCTATTAATGCAGTCCTGTGCATCCTGTAACAAATGTGGTTCCTCTGAGTTTGGTGCTTTTAGTTTCCCTTGTTAAAGAGGCATTTGAGGACTGGGTGAGTAGTACAAATCATGCTCGTCATGGCATACTTTTTTTTTTCCTTTTGCTTGGGCCTTATTGACTTTCTTTTCTATCTTTATTTCCGGTTCGGGAGGTTTTGGGTCCCAGGGGGTAGGGATCTGGAGGGGTTAGATTGAGCTTTGACTTTTTAAAATTTGGGTTGAACGCTGAACTCCTATTTTTTTTTCTTTCCCTCATTTTTTTCAACAGAAACGTTTTCAGAATGATATGGCAATAAATAACACCCTCGTAGATGTGTTGCAAGATCAAAGGTGGGAGTCTATTCCCTGGAAAAGGTTGCAGGTTGGAGATATTGTCAGGGTGAGTTTCTGGGTGCATGTTGTTGAGATTGCATATGGATATTGGGGAAGCATTCTACAACGTTCTAATAATATTGTTTACATTGTGGTGTGGATGATGGTTGTCTTCTTTTATCGTGCTACTTTCCCCCCTCTTTCTGGAGATGTGTAGAAAAGATCTTCAAATGTATTTTGTTTTACCTTTTGTTGGCATTTTGAGTTTAGATTGATATGCTTCTGTCTGGCAGTTTCATGTTTTGAAATTTGTGATTGATTGGAAATTTAGGTGACTTATTGAGAGATCCTTTATTCTCACTAATTTGTAGTTACATAAATTCAGTCTGATAGGCTGATTATATGCATTTAGGGCTGTATTTCCCCCACGTTAGTTTTCACCAAGAAGTATTTTGATGTGCCATCAGGTACACTTGGTCGAGCCAACCAATGCACTGGCACTGCATATTACTTGGTTTTTTCTTTCTAATGATTTTGCCATCCATTTGGCTGCTTTAGTTGAGGCAAATTAACAATTTCAGATATTATAATACTGAAAATTAAGATATTGGTAGCTTGTGGTAAATTTTCTTTTGTTATAGTATAATATTATCATGATTGAGGCTTCTTAAGTTGATTTACATGAATATCACCACCTGCATAGAGATATGAGAATATAGTGGAATTTGCCCTTGTTGCAGGTTAAGCAAGATGGATTTTTCCCTGCAGATGTGCTTTTACTTGCTAGTTCAAATCCTGATGGTGTTTGCTACATTGAGGTAATTATCTTTTCTGGACACTATTTGGAGTTATTTTTAACTTTTCAGTCTATTTATGAGAACTGAGTGCCCTTCTCGTGTTATGTATGGTGGAGTGCTTTATGGAAAAGTGAAACAATATTGCCTTTTGATTGTAGACTGCAAATTTGGATGGGGAAACAAATCTGAAAATTAGAAAGGCGCTAGAAAGGACTTGGGATTACTTGACTCCTGAAAAGGCCTGTGAATTCAAAGGTTAAGCTATTCTATTATTTCCAATTTTCAATTTTGAATGACTGATAAACCTTAAAAAACTTAATGTTTCTTCAGAGTTTTCTTGATTCTTCATCTGTCAATGTTACTGGACTTTGATGCTATTGTGCTCATTGTATTGAAAGCTGAATTAAAATAATTAATAAGGTCAAAGTGTCTTGTGCTTACGAATCAATATGTCAAATTATTTTCTTAGAAGTTGTGATTCATTTTCATTCTTTTTTTTTTCTCTGGAAATGATGTTATATCTGACTAGGATGGTTTTTTTTATGAAGGCATAAGATTGTTGACAGCAATTATTGCTCATTCTGGATATTCTTCTTCGATCATATATTTCCGCTATAATATGTCACTTTCCATCTATCTATTCTTTCTGTGTTTCTTGTTTTTATTCTTGTTATGTGTGCTTTCTTTATGTGAATATAGTGAAGTGGAAGAAAAAAGGAAAAACTGTGAAAAGAGAACACATAACTTTTCTGTTATTCGGCTACAATGAGGATATGAGTGAGACATGACCAACAAATTGGAGTGTAAGTTAGTGTAGGGGAACCCATTATTGCTATGTTGTGGGGTTTGTCAAAATTTGCTTTGCCTTTTTGCCATGTCTAAGGCCATAGATTTGCTAAATTATTGGTATCTGTTGCTTTTACATCTACCTCAACTTAAGCCCATTTTTTCCCTTTAGTTTTAACTGCTCTTATACACACACACACACAGAGAGTCAACAATCCTTTAATTCTTATGTTCTGCTTTTAATTGTTTTACTTAAGACTCCTACTTCAAATTGAATGCATATCTCTCCATTGTGCAATGTTTGAAAATTATGTCCTCTTTCCATTTTAACCACTTAAGTTACATATGTTTTCCATATTCCATATTATATTTTCATGACTTTCTTAAAAACTTTTTCGGCAATAAAAACCATTAGACAATACTATTGTTGAAATTTTAAAATTTCTAATATAAAAAGCCCAAAGTTGATGAAACATCCAATATATTCAATTTACTTAATATCGAGTAGAATGAGGGAGTCCTTGGCCGGATCACATGGTTAAGTTACTGGGAAGGACTTAGTGTGTATATATTTTTTGTGTTATTAAAGTCAATATAATTGTCTAATACTCATATATGTACTTAGATTGTTAAAGAAGATGTCTTTCATTTGAGTATAATGGTTTTGTCAGAATTTATGCTTTCAAAATCAATTTGTATCCCTTTGTTGTTTCTTCTTCTTAACTTCTAAATAGCAGCACCTTTTATTAATTGCAGGTGAAATGCAGTGTGAGCAACCAAACAACTCTTTGTACACTTTCACTGGCAATCTTGTAATGGACAATCAAACATTACCTCTTTCTCCAAATCAGATTTTACTGAGGGTATGTTATGATTTTCTTCCTTTCATCAACAGCTCTTTACTTGATGTGTTTCCAGCTTATGCTTTTTTTAGAAATTAACCTTCTTATAGCATTTAATGACCTTTGAAGTTAATACCTTCATATGGCTGCTAGAATATGCCAGGAACATGATATTTGTTCTTTCCCCATTTAGTTATTTTTTTTTTTGTAATTAAATGTTATTTAATACCTATTGGCAGGAAGAGTAATTTTTTTTTGTTGTGGTAAATTTTTCAAATTTCTGGGTCTTGTATATGATGTTGTTTCTCAACTGAAGAACTTAAATGTCACTGGTATTGGCAATTTGATTTCAGGGTTGCAGTCTGAAAAACACTGAGTTCATAGTTGGGGCCGTTATTTTTTCTGGTCATGAAACAAAGGTTCGTTATTTACAGTAAATAATGTTCCTTTCTTTTTCACTTGGTATTTCTTATATGCAGTACTCTGAGACAAATAACATGCTGGAATTTTTTGTTTTATGGGAAATGTGCAATTGTGAATGTTTAAATGTGAAAAACCTTTTCTATTATATTTTAAAATCACTTCGACCCTTTGATACTTAGCATCTGTATTATCATTTTGTAAGTGACTGAGCTCAGAAAATTTTGTGTATGTTTATCCACTATAAGGCATAAATAAATGTGTGATTTTTCTTCCCTTCTTTATCTGTTTGACTCTGATCCTCTCTTCTAAGTTGATGTCATTTTGTGGGAATTTGGGATGAGTTTGCAGGTTATGATGAATTCCATGAATGTTCCTTCAAAAAGAAGTACATTAGAGAGGAAACTTGACAAACTTATACTCACTCTCTTTGGTACTCTTTTCACTATGTGTCTGATTGGAGCAATAGGCAGGTGTGGAAATAGCTAGTCTGCGTGTGTATTACATGTTAATGTTGTGGAGTTTATTCAAATTCTTTAGTCAATATTTTTTGATAAAGATTTTTGTCTGCTTGAAATATTGCAGCGGGGTATTCATTGACCGAAAGTACTACTTTTTAGGTCTCAGCAAAAGTGTGGAAGATCAGTTCAACCCTAACAACCGATTTCTGGTACTATATGCTTGTTATTGTTTTATCTCTCTAATGTACATGCACACAAAATTTGAACTCAATTCTGTTTGTTGGTTTTACAGGTTGCTCTTTTGACCATGTTGACCCTACTTACCTTATACTCAACAATTATCCCTATATCTTTATATGTTTCCATTGAGGTTGGCCTTTTTATCTTATTTATGTGATTTCTTGCTTTATCAATGCATAGAAAGGGTCTTACTGGATTTTACATGCAATTTTAGATGATCAAGTTTATTCAGTCCACTCAATTTATCAACAAGGACTTGAATATGTATCATGCTGAAACCGACACCCCTGCTTTGGCTAGGACTTCTAATTTGAACGAGGAACTTGGACAGGTAAGTATATGCAATTTTGGCCAACTTGAATGAGATGCAGCCAGTTTTCTTATTCTCTAAATTGAGCTCTAAATTGTTTTGAATTGCTGCTATGATCAGGTGGAATACATTTTTTCTGATAAAACTGGAACTTTGACAAGAAACTTAATGGAGTTCTTCAAGTGTTCAATAGGAGGTGAAATCTATGGAACAGGTATGACTGAAATTGAGAGGGGTGTTGCCGAACAGAAAGGCATAAAGATTCAAGAGGTATTCTTTTTTATCTCTCTTTATGAGGAAATGAATATTTTACATTATTTTAATAGATTTACCTATGTTGCAAGGGAATAATATTCTTGTTCTCATAAAATTTTTATAGGTGCAAACATCAACCAATTCCATACACGAAAAGGGTTTTAATTTTGATGATGTCAGGCTAATGCGAGGAGCTTGGAGAAATGAGCATAATCCTGATGCTTGCAAGGTATCTTATTGTGGTCTTGGCTTTAGAGTGTGATATATAGTGGTATTCTTGCATTTAATCTGAGATATTTTTTAATAAAAAGCTTTTATTACTTACCATGGTGGGCCTTATTTTGAATCTCATATTTAATCTGGTGCTCGTTAGTAAAGCTTGTTTCCATCTCATTGTGGGTGTCTTTATCGTTTTGTTTTGAGGGGGAAGGAATAAGAATACTATTTATTTGATAATATATTATTATTATTATGACATTAGTATAAATCTTCACGTCATAAATGTGGTATTTGAATAGTATTAAATTGAAGATTAGGAGCTCTACTTCACCTCGTTTTATTTGAGAAAATTCATTTAAAATACAAATGATAGCAAGTTATTGTAATCTAAAAAATGTCCTTGAGCTTGAGCATAGCCTAGTAGTTAAGCTTGATATTTTGTCAACTAATTGAGAGTGAGCTTAATAGTTTCCAGCTAGATTTCAAGTTGGGATCCATAAAAACTTATGTGAATGAGTTTAAGCAGGGCAGTGCGGGGATTTACAGGTTTGCAGCCACCAGCCTGATTCAGCATTTATCAAGGCTCTTTCAATTTTGTTTACATATGATGGTCTTTTGCATCGACTTTTTCTTGCTCCAATGTTGGGGATTGACTCTATTTTAAAATGTCATTTACTACTTTAAGGAATGGATAAGTGAGCGTTACAAATGAATGGTCTAATTCTTATGCAAGACCATCCTTAAATGTGGTGAAGAGTGATTCGAAGAATTACAGATTGATTTTAACTTACACCATTGTCTAGGGGGAGGTTTTGGTGGTGTTAGTGTCTCCCTCCCCCTTCTCATTTTAGGCAGTTGTTTCTTTTTGTGGTTCTCGATGATTCTCACTTTTGGGTGTTTTTTGTTCAATCTTAAGGTGGGAATTTGTTGACTTCTTGTCCATGTATGGGATGCCATACCATCTGAGTTGTTCTGTTATTAACAGATAGCATAATTGTTGCACTTAATAATTATAGAACCATAGTTCCAAGTCCTGACTTTGCAACGTTTTAAAGTCTTAAGGGAAAAATGGATATATTCAACCAAGCACAGAAAATGTAATATATACTGTTGTTCACTTGTTACATGAGTTTGTATCTATCATACTTTTAGACTCAGTTAGTTAAAGCTGGGTCTGTTTATGGATTTTGAGGAACCCCTTTTTTACCCACTCTTTTGTTACTTCGGCATTTCCTCTATGCTTTTCTGTGATAGTGTGCAGTTCATATGTATGCACTGTTACGGGTGGATGTGTGTGCATATCCTTGTATGCATCAGTTATTTGTAAGCTGTATTGAACCCAGCTAGTAACATATTAGGCAAAATTTTCATTGATAAGTGAGTTTCTGAATGTGATTTGTGGTACTAATGGTCTCAGTCTATATGATATGATCATCAAAGCGACATACAGACACCTATCATGGAAATTTTTCGTATAGATTTTTCAGGTTTCTTTTTTCATATTCCTGCATTGATCATTCGTTAAATGCACTTGGTGTAGTTTAGAAGGAATGCAGAAAACATGATCGACATTTTATCCTTCTTAATTTCCATTAGGATCTATCAGTACAGATTAGAAACCTAGTTATATCATGTACAGCATTTTAAGGTATAGTTTTGTTCTTTTTGCAGGAATTCTTTAGATGCCTTGCCATATGTCACACTGTGCTTCCTGAAGGTGATGAGTCCCCTGAGAAAATCAAATATCAAGCTGCATCCCCAGATGAGGCTGCTTTGGTTTTGGCTGCCAAAAACTTTGGCTTCTTCTTTTACAGGTTAGTGATGCCCTATATCTCATTAAGTGGGAGGTTGTATTTTTTTTAAAAAAAAATTTAAGAATAAGAATATTGGAAATAAATTTAAATTCAATTTGATTCTGAGCTGGTTTTATTCTTTCAAACTCTGTTTGAAACTTTTTTAAATATTGGACTGCATGGATTCCTGTCAGAACTAAAATAAATTGGATTTGTCCCTGATCTTCATGTTGTTATTAGAGACAGTTTTCTGAAGTACAGAATACCTGTCTTGAAGTCAATGGAGCTTTATTAAGTGAACTAAATATTTTGGGCAATCCTATAAATTTCTTTAAAGATGTGATTAAATGGTTTAATTTCCTTCTCTAGATGGTTTTCCATTTCTCAAAACAAGAAAAAAGAAAGTTGTGAAAGCAGCATAACTTGGCAATTAATTGTATTAATGTAATTGATTTTCATTACTGTGAGTTATTGCTACCCTCTATTTGCTGTTTTCTTTTGCTTTTTGGCCTGATAATTGCTGTTTTCTAGAGATCATCACATTAGTGTCTTTGACAAATCAGATGATCTCTCAAATTTAGCAAGTAATTTGGATTGACTTCTGGTTGAGAGTTGGTAGCAGGAAGTGATTGCAAAAAGTGCCAAGTCGTACTTTGTGACATAAATTCTAAGCCAATATTTTGTAGTATGATTGTCTGTTTCTGTTTTTGGTGCAAGTTAGTTGAGGAGTTTATCATTGCTGCATGTGTTTGCAGCTTGATTTGAGGCTTTTTTTTATTGTTGGCAGACGTACACCTACCATGATATATGTTCGTGAATCTCATGTGGAGAGGATGGGTAAAATCCAAGATGTGTCTTATGAGATTTTAAATGTTCTTGAGTTCAATAGGTTTGAATGCATCCTTTCCTCGTATCTCTTTATTTATGAGTTCCTTTTGGTTGGCACTAATGTCTATTTATTTTTTAATTAAATAGTACTAGGAAGCGCCAATCTGTTGTATGTCGTTATCCTGATGGCAGGCTGGTACTATACTGTAAGGTAATCAGTCTTTGGAACTTTTTAAATAGGATGAGTATTATCATTAGTTTCTGGAAAAGCAAATGACACTGGGCCAGAATCGTGCTTTTCACAGGGAGCTGATACTGTCATTTATGAGAGATTGGTGGGTGGAGGCGATGATTTGAAGAAAGTGACCAGGGAACATTTGGAACAATTTGGCTCTGCAGGATTGCGTACTCTTTGCCTGGCATATAAAGATCTAGCTCCTGACATGTATGAGAGCTGGAATGAGAAATTCATCCAAGCCAAGTCATCTCTACGAGATCGTGAAAAAAAGTTGGATGAGGTATATAGTTTGTTTTGTGATGGTATGTTTATATAATTATGTTAACATGTTTTGCTTAGAGAAACTTGATTTACATGTTTTCTTTTGGTATATGTTCATTTGTTATAATCTCTTCATTAAAAGATGAATATTAATTTATCATTTGAATGATTTTATGTTGGCTTCTGTCTGAATAGTGCTGTAGTAATGATTTTTGTTTAATGAGAGTTTAGCGGTAATCTGTTGTTCATGTTATTCTCTCCTAAGCATGCTTTGTTGTCAACTTATCTTTTGGATGATCCGCTTCATTGAAATGGGTATCTCCCCCTTCCCCCTTGTTTATTTCTGCTTCTGGGAGAAAGAAATAGAAATAAAACCACCAAATCGGGCCCTAAAACCATTGAATTTTTCTTCAAAATTCTAGCTCTCGTCATTTGCCCCAAAACAATGTGCAGCTATACCAAACACCTGTTATATAGAATATGAAACCTTTCGCTTTTGTTCCCACCGAGGATATTTCTGCAATCTGCCTCTGAAGTTATATTTTCTTGCTTCACCTGCCTGTTTTATGCGAATTTTCTTGCTTCGCTTGCCTGTTTTATGCTATTGTTGCTATTTTATTTGATGATACAATCTGGGGTTAGTTAATCATACATGATTTGTATTTTGAGAAGAGGGTAGATTGTGCCTGATAGAATTGTACTGATGGAACAAGGAGAAATTCAAACTTCTAAAGCACATTTGACTGAGATGTCTTTTTGCATTTACCTGTAGAACATTATTTAAGTGCAAAGTCATTGTGGGATACTATAATGTCTGATGTCTCTGTTTGAAACAAGTGTTCTGTGTTTAAATAAGTAATTTTTTTTTATAAGGCTGTAGATTTCATGTTGATAGCAAAATTGTTCGCTAGACCTCGTACGTATTTAATTTCAATGTTTATCATCCAAGTTTCTGTAGCTAAGATGGTAGGAAAACTTTGGGAGGTACATCTTGTGGGATGGCCGGTTGGTCAACTGATGTGATTAAAACACCCCTTTTGTCAAGTGACTAAGATCAAGACAATTGACTTTTATCATTTGGATCCTTTTGGGATGAAGGTTGAAGGTTTGGATCTGATAGGTGGTTTTCTTGAGGCATAATATGGCAAATGGTGCAAAGTTAGGCTGATAAGGTTGCATTAAGTGAAGCTATAGGGAGCATATTTTCTGCTTTTAGTGGAAAGGGAATGGCGTTTTGAATTGGATAGATGTTTGGTCAAGAAAATTTCATTTATGAGATGCTTTTTGGCTTTCATTTTATAATGCAATGAGTAGGGAAGTTCCTTCTACAAGCCGTCTAGATTGGTTTGGACCCATCTCTCATTGTTAGCTGTGGGAGGTGGATACCCTTTACCCTCTAAGATGTCTAACGAACTACAAAGCCTGGGTGATGAGGAAGGATGTAAGTGGTGACATACTAGTGTAAAGGATTTGTGATTTCTTTATCAGCAAAGTGAGGGGAGTGCTTTTTTCCTTGGAAAGGTAGATAGTAAGCTTGAAGAGTACTTTGAAAAAGTTGTTCTTAAAATGTTTTGACTAAGGGTAACCTTTTTAGAATCCTAATCATGATTTTTTTTCCTAGTTATATTAGGGGTAACAGGGGTGGTGAATCAGTGGATTGATAGCTATTCCTTTGCCTGGTTGATGCAGGTGAAAGATTACATTATTTTCTTCCAATTAGAAATTAGCTATACCATTCCCCCCTCCCCCCCAGCCCCCTCCTCTCTCTCTCTCTCTCTCTCTCTCTCTCTCTTGCTTCCTTTATTTTCCTGGGTGGGTGTTCTGGGGTTGCCTGAAGTAGTTTTTTTAGTGAATGAACTGGAACAGTTTGAAAAACAGCTTTCCTTCAGGGTGCTTTTTGATTGAATGGAGTCACTATTGCTTGGCACAAAGCTTGCTTGGTTTAACAAATTTACACTTATCTGTTTGTTTATTTACATTCTTTACATTGTAATCTTAAACTGGCCTTTAGTGGGAAGGCTGTTCATTTACATTCTGTATTCTGGAGTTTATGAAATCTTAAAAAATGCTCAAAACTTTAGCTCGTAAGCAGTTCACTTCCCTTTTTCTTTTGTGATGAAGCTTTTGAGTTTAATCTGCTTCAAACTTTCAACTTTAGTGCTGTTGGAATGTTAAAAGACCTTCATTTGGATATAATTTTAATGATTATGTCATGCACATAATTAAAACTTGTGCAGGTGGCCGAACTCATAGAGAAGGATCTTGTTTTAATTGGTGCAACTGCTATAGAAGACAAGCTTCAAGAAGGAGTGCCGAATTGCATTGAGACTCTTTCTAGAGCTGGAATTAAGATTTGGGTGCTAACAGGGGACAAGATGGAAACTGCAATAAATATAGCTTATGGTAAGTATTTAATGGGATATTCTATTTTATTCAAAGTTTTTACTTGAACTATGTGTTCTTTCGTCCAATTATTTACAATCTCTTCATTTTCCTTTGTTTTTTAATAATGCTGCAGCGTGCAACTTACTAAACAATGAGATGAAACAATTCATTATCAGCTCTGACACAGATGCTATTAGAGCAGTTGAAGAAAGGGTAAACACTTAGTTCTAGTCTTGTTTTTAGATGCTTGTAATTTAGAATTTATTATGACACAAACTATTTTTGTTTGGGTAATCTACAAACTATTTATCGTATACATGATTATTCTTTATTGAATCTCTATTATCAGGGGGACCAAGTTGAAATTGCACGCTTTATCAAAGAGGAAGTTAAAAAGCAACTGAAGAAATGCCTTGACGAGGCACAGCAATATTTTAACACAGTCTCTGGACCAAAATTAGCACTTATTATAGATGGGAAGTGTCTGATGTATGCTTTAGACCCAAGCTTACGGATAATGCTTCTCACTTTGAGCTTGAATTGTTCTTCAGTTGTTTGCTGCCGAGTCTCCCCTTTGCAGAAAGCACAGGTAGGTTCCTGATGGCAACTGACCTGAAACATTGTTAATTTAGCTTTCAGTAGAGTGTGTTGTTAAAAGGTTTGCGTACAAAAAAAAGTGTCAATGAAGTAAATTGATGACAATGCAAATCCCCTGACATGATTCACAAGATATTAGGATAAAATTACTGGAATTGTTATGGTGTATTATTTAAACAAAGTTTTGCGATGTTGACAGCTTTGGAGGATGGCACCATTACATGTATTTTTCAAACTTTATCAAACTAAATGATGTTTTAATAGTGGTTGCTGTATTGAGCGGCAATGTCTTAAACCTATTTTCTCCAAATTACTTGGAATACTTTTATGATCTTTCTTTCAGAGCTGAAGTTTATAGGAAACTATTGTCAGAATTTCAGCTTTTTTCAATGTAAAAAATTTGTATCTCCATAGCACTGGAAAGAGAGAGGAAAGTGCTTAAATTTTGGAGTTTTTAAAGTAACATCTAAATTTTCTTTTGCTGTTTGCAGGTAACGAGTCTGGTGAAGAAAGGTGCACGTAAAATTACACTTAGCATTGGTGATGGTGCCAATGATGTTAGCATGATTCAAGCTGCTCATATTGGTGTTGGAATTAGTGGGCTTGAGGGAATGCAAGCAGTTATGGCTAGTGATTTTGCAATTGCTCAGTTTCGCTTTCTTACAGATTTGCTTCTTGTGCATGGACGTTGGTCTTATCTTAGATTATGCAAGGTTTGAGTTTACTCTTCCTTCAAGAACGTTTTAAAATTTCTGGTTGGTGATATGCATGAATGTTGGTGTTATCTTGGATTATGCAGGGTTTGACTTTTCTGTCCTTCAAATTATTTTAAAATTTTTGGTTGGTGATATGCATGGCATCTCTTTTTGCAGGTTGTAACATATTTCTTTTACAAGAATCTTACATTCACTTTGACTCAATTTTGGTTCACCTTTAATACCGGATTTTCTGGTCAAAGATTCTATGATGATTGGTTCCAGTCATTGTATAATGTCATATTCACAGCACTACCAGTGATTATTGTTGGGCTTTTTGATAAGGTAGCCCATTCTTCCCATTTATATCGTATAGAATCTCTTACTGCCTTTTCTATGCTTGATTTATGTAAGACCTTGCTTGTTATCCAGGATGTCAGTTCTTCCCTTTCAAAGAAGTATCCTGAATTATACAAGGAGGGAATAAGAAATATGTTTTTCAAGTGGAGAGTTGTAGCAATATGGGCATTCTTTGCTGTCTATCAATCTCTAGTCTTCTACCACTTTGTGACTGTTTCCAGTTCTACAAGTCAAGGTTCATCTGGTAAAATGTTTGGTCTTTGGGATGTCAGCACAATGGCCTTCACTTGTGTTGTAGTGACTGTCAACTTGCGTCTTCTCATGATCTGCAATTCAATCACAAGATGGCATTATATTAGTGTTGGAGGAAGCATTCTAGCTTGGTTCTTGTTTATTTTTCTATATTCTGGTATTATGACTCCATATGATCGACAGGTAAGTCATGAATCATGTTTCATATTTTTTCTCATTCCCTTTGGAGTGGTGGGCTTCAACTTATTGAGTCTATTGGCTACTGCAGGAGAATGTCTTTTGGGTCATATATGTCTTGATGAGTACATTCTATTTCTACATCACTCTTCTGCTTGTTCCTGTTGCTGCACTTCTGGGAGATTTCCTTTACCAAGGGTAAGAATGAGAAATAACTGAAAGCACTCCTCTGCTGAAGTATGTATGATGCATGGAATGCTTGCTTATGTTCATTATCACTTAAAAGGCTTTTAGGTGGGCAGTTTTTGGTTGGGCAATGGATGTCCAACCTGTGAGAGTAAGCCATCCAACCCCGAGCAATTAAATATGAGCTACTTGACCCTAAAATGTGCCAAGAGGTCAAACCATGTGGCCAGTTTCAATCTGGGTTAGAGTGAGTGGCCAAAATTGGAGCAGCATAAGATCATAGCAAAAACTTCATTAGCTTAATGCTTAGAGTTTGTGACATTATGTGGGAAGATTTTCGAGGGTTTCCTTTGTCCAATATTGAGACGGGGAGTTCTGCTTTGTCATTAAATGTACTGAAGCTAGTTCTGTAGTAAAGTGTACCCCTTCTGATTGCACTAATGTCACCTAGCCAGGTGTAAATGATACAGCAGTAATGTTGAGTGCTTGAGTCCACTGTCTACTAAACCATGTTACATGTAGTCTTTTATCTTTTCAATTAGTTATTATCTTGTCATGCTGCATCTGATAAACATGTGACATGGTGGTCTTATATACCTGGAAAAAGGATGAATAATATACGGTGTAATTGATTTTATAGGAACAAGTGTGACATGCAAGTTCATTCTCCCAAAACACCATCTGTCATCCACTGCGTGTTGATTGAGTGACTTTATTTGTATTCCTCAGTAATGATTTTGTGGTCTTTCTTTTCTCAAGCACTACTTTATATGAATCTTTTGAAGTAGTATTTTGGTTTGTTTTTAACATTTTTCTTTCTTTTCAGAGTTCAAAGATGGTTCTTCCCCTATGATTATCAGATTGTTCAGGAAATTCACAAGGATGAAGCTGATGATACCGGACGTACAGATTTACTTGAAATCGGAAGTCAGCTTACACCTGATGAGGCAAGAAGCTTTGCAATTTCCCAATTGCCACGGGAAATATCAAAACACACGGGATTTGCCTTTGACTCTCCTGGGTACGAGTCATTTTTTGCTTCCCAGCTAGGCATATACGCACCGCAGAAGGCATGGGATGTTGCTCGGAGAGCTAGCATGAGGTCAAAGCCAAAGACAAACAAAAAGAATTAATTCATAGGAACATTGTTGTACAAATATTTTTTCGTTTTTCCTTTTTTTTTTTTTCTTAAAAAAAGTCGATCACCCCATTTTGATAGTCTAACCTTAGAGAAATATGTAAAATTAGTCGATTTGCTCTAGTGTTTTGCTTTCTTTTTTTCTTTTTTGGTTTATTATTAATTTTAATTTTTGTACCATCATACAGCTTGTTTTTAGGAACCAAATTGAGAATCAAGGATGTCACGGATGTACAGCTATATGAATAGACTTGAATGCGAATTTCATATTCCAATTTTAGTTGTTTATTTATTGCTTGTAGACAGGGTCGACTCTATCCCAAAACAATAATGCCACACATTGTTTTATTGCTTATTTTCTAATTTTCCATTAATATTGTTTCAAGTTTTTAACGTACAATGACATTAGAAGGTGCTTTATGATTTGTATGGCATTTGCATGAGCATAGAATAACTACTATTTTAGAGTATTCATATCTTTTGGAGGTAATGAGATTTATGAAT
This sequence comes from Theobroma cacao, assembly GCF_053813885.1. Classification (NCBI taxonomy): domain Eukaryota; kingdom Viridiplantae; phylum Streptophyta; class Magnoliopsida; order Malvales; family Malvaceae; genus Theobroma; species Theobroma cacao. Next base: position 39,236,787 of record NC_142640.1, read on the forward strand.
TTTAGATTGATATTTAAAATTTATGACTTATCAAATTATTTCCTTAGAGAGTAATGATTTCTTTAATAACATAAAGGATTTAATCCAAGTTAACATTATTCACTTAGTATGTATGTCAAAGTTAGTATTGGAGCCAGAAATTATAAGAATTGAAGTAAAAGATATTTGCTAACTTGTCAATATAATGAAAATTTATTATAATTTATTCTTAATTTCATAATAATAAAGTTGTGATGGTTGATTTCTAAAATCATTTAAATATCAATCTAAAATTCATAAATCTCATTACTTCAAAAAGATATGATACTGTAAAAGAATGTCATAGATAAATAATAGTCTTGTTGAATTTAAAATTATGATGATTAATTGGTTTGAATGCTTAAGTTGAAAAAAGATCCTGACATTTTCTAACTTTTTTTATATATAAAAATCTTAATAATTTTTTTTCATTAGGATTGCTTCGATTATTTTAAATTTCAAGTATGTGTAGTCTACCATTCCTACCTAGGATTGAATGACATGCAATCGGAAAAGGAAACTAGATTGCATTAGGTCTATAAATTTGTTATTGGGGTAGATTTATTCTTAAGTGTGGACGATTTTTAACTTAAAACAAAAAAAAAAAAAAAACAGAATTTGAGTTTACTCTGAAGGGTTCTCTTCCTTTTTATAAAACAAATCACAACAACAGAAAATAATAAATTAAAAAAAAAATAGGGTGATAGCTTGATAGACTATCCACCTTAACACTCACAATATATGATAAATACTTGGTATTCATATTAATTATATGACTTATACCTTTATATAATATGAGTTAAATGATGGATTTATATATGTTTGTGTGTACGCACGTGTACGTATATGTATCACACTAGATGATTGATTAATGTTCATCCAATAAAAAAAAACATTCTAATTAAAAGGGATACTCTAATGTTCATCCAATAAAAAAAACATTCTAATTAAAAGAGATGCTCAAATATTAAAAATACTTCTCACACTAAAAAAAATTCTGGTTTTCCCAATAGAGTGTCACTTATATCTCATTAATTTTAAAATTTGTTATATTTTATTTTTAACCAACAATAATAATAACAAGTCCAAATTGATTGAGTAAAAGTTTTTTAATATATATATACATATATATAAAAGCAACTATTTGATTGAAGATGAGGTATATTTTTAATTAAGTCCAAGTGCATTATACATGTCACGAATTGGAACTTAAACACAACTTCGTGGGATTTTAAATTTTGAAAATAAAGTTTTAGTAAGCTTATAAATCACATACCTACATTTCCAACGCAAAATACATACTTGATAGGTGGTGAAAGACCCATCTTTACATACCCAAGACTTATTCCATCTCTTACTAATATGAAATCTGGTAGCATTCTACTCTACTCAATTGTGGACTTTTACACTAGTCCGAGTTGGCATCGACCTTTATTTCTCTTATGGGGGCCCACGTCAATTAAAATTCGGATCTATTCTAATACAAAATATCATGGACTGAAACTTAAACCCAACCTCGTATAGCCTTAAACTCTAAAATAGAGTTTGAGTAAACCTATAAATCACAAGTCTACATACCCAACCCAAAAGACATACCTGATAAGTGGTGGAAGATCCATGTTTATATATCCAAAACTTACTCTATCTATTGTTGATGTGGGATTCATAATATTCTACCACACCCAATTGTGCAATACTCCCTTGCTCTTTACCCATAGAGGATAGAAACTCTTACACCAGTCTAAGTCTACCTCGACCCTTGTATCTCTTATGGGGCCTCGCATCAGTTAAGATCTAGGCCTACTTTGATACCAAATGTTACGGGCTGAAACTTAAGCCCAACCTAATGCGACCTTAAACTCTGAAAGTAGAGTTTAAGTAATCCTATAAATCAGGAGCCCACGTTCATTACCCAAAAGATATGCTTGATAGACGGTGGAAAATTCATGTCTATATTTTCAAAGACTTACCCTATCTTTTACTAAATCAGGGATTCATAACATTTGTTTGAGAGACAATACCTCACAAGGGTTAGTGTTGATTATGACAATTGATATTAGAGTGGATTATGAGGTACTTGTGATGTGCCACTAAAGACAGTGGGCCCTCATTGAAGTGGAAGAGAATGGCACAATTTTAGCGTGGACCATGTGAATCCCAGATCATAGAGATATGTCCCCAACGGGTAGAGTCGTGAGTCTCATATCGAAGAGAAGCTTTCAACGGAGAGTCAAGGAAAGATGTCATGGTCCTAAAAAGAATCCATGAATCTCACATTGGTTTGTGTACTAGAGTGATACTAGGCATATAAGAGTTCACATCACTTTCAACCTGTGAGGCACCTTTTGTGGGACAAAACTATGAGACCTACAAGTTAAAGTGAATAATACCTCACAAGGGTTAGTGTGGACCGTGACATTTGGTATCGCTCTCATGAGAGATACAATGGTCGATGTAAACTTGGACTAACGTAAGAGCCCCTTTCTTTTACGGGTAAATAGACAATACAACGAGGGCGTTATACAATTGGGTGAGGTAGAATGTTATGGATACCACATTAATAAGAGATGGGGCGAGTCTTAGGTATATAAACACAAGCCTTCCATCACCTATCAAGCATGTCTTTTGAGTTAAGAACGTGAACTCGTGATTTATAGGTTTATTTAAGTTCTATTTTCAAATTTTAAAACCACACAGGGTTGGGTTTAAGTTCCGGCTTGTGACAATACATACTTCGCTATAAACATAACCTTTAAAATATCATTTAATAACTTAATTTTTCATTAAAGTACAAAATCTAACTTTCTTCTCTATAAAAAGAGAGATTCTAGAATAAAAATAATCTTTCTACCAAGATAGAATCATTAGAGAAAAAGTTTACAACTTAAATTTTCTATAGCCTAAAAAATTAATGTGAAAAAAAAAACCTTATGGAGTTAATTTTTCTTTCAAAAACTAAAGTTTTATTATTAATTTAGGGTGATTATTACTAATTGAACAAAAATGATTTACTGAATATAATAAAATTAACTTTCTTCAAAAGAGGTATATTTTTTGGTCTATTATTATGTAGAAATTGTACGAATAATTTAAAAGGGTTAATTCTTAGATGTTTAAATTTTGTTAAAATGTTTGGAAATCAACTAGAGATAAAATTTTGTTAACTTTACCCTTTTTTATTTTAATTATATTGAAATTGAGAACACTGATAATTTTCTTTTGTAATTGGAAAAAGGGAGATTCAAACTTTATTCTTTAAATAGAAAGATCATGTACTAACTAATAAATCAAATGTTCAAGTGCGAGAACAATAGTAATTTGTTTTTCTTTTTTCTTTTCAAATAATAACTAAATATCCCATTTGATTAATATTTTTTTAAAATATTTTATTATTTATTATAAGATAAATTACACTTATAACACATTATGGATTTTTTCTTCATGTTTATAGTTTGTAATTCTATGTTTTTCTTAGAATATGTCACGTCATTAATTTCATCCAAAATAATAAAAACAAAAAAAATATTCTTATTGTAAGATATTTTTATAAGTCATATGTTAAATTTGTATAATTAGTGACTTTTTAAAAGGTCAAGATTTTTGTACTTATTGGGTAATTTGTTGATACATATGGTATAATATTTTGCCATTATCATTGTACCTAAATAACTAATTATTAAGTAAAAATGTTTAATGGTAAGTGCACACAACTTCCTACTTAAAAAGTTGAGCTCAAATCTTCCTTTAAATAAAAAAAAAAATACTAAATTACAATGAATTTCATTTTTTATTTTAAATTACTTCAGAACTTTTTTAGAATGTGATTATAAGTTAATATTTCCTAATTAGTGGTTAGAAAATTAAGTTTCATACTGTATATGTTTTCAATAATTAATTGTGACATATCTTAATGAATATTAAAAATTAACTTATACCATTTTCTAAGTTCGTAACCTAAGTCCACAGCTTTGGTTGATAAAAGGATTTATGTCAAAATTCATGTAATATTTTAACTTTTATGATCTCAAGATTTATTTATTAAATATTGATTGGTCATTATATACTATTTTCTAAGAAGGATAATTCATTTTAAATACAAAATTAATTTAATATTAGTATTTTTCTTGAAAATACATTTTTTTAGTTCACGTTCATATACTTCAATATTAATTGACGCGAGAGAGATTGATGATGAAATCATAATATATACATATATATATATATATATATATATATATATATATATATATATATAAATGTATGGTTTTTATCATTATAATTATTATATATATTTACATGTTAAAGCAGCAAACATTAGAACAGAAAGTAAGCACGTACGTCGTCTTCAATTTGACATATGCTATTGAGTGTGCCAGAAGCGTAGGCCAAACAAACTCAACAGCAAAAGGGCAAACGGAAGAACAATGAAGAGAAAAACAAAGTAGGCATTTGTGCCGCTTGGTACGACTTTTTCTTCCTTATTACTTTGTAGTTGTTGCATTCCATAGCTGGGTGGAGGTGGAGCATCTTCTTCAAAAGAGCTGAAAAACTTTGCTAATCTTTGTGACACAGTTTGCTGGCTCTCGTCCAGTGATTCTTCATCTCCCTCGTAGTCATCATCATTTTCGAAGACTAAATAAATCCCAGCCTTCTTCAGCTCTACGCCCTCAACATATGGCGGGTTTCGCCTTGTCACCTGAATCTTAAAACCGTCGTTCAACATAAAAACCAACTGATGAGTCGCCGGAAATCGACACAAGTGAACATGATCTTCGTTCGTATTGGGTACTCCCATTAAGGACAAGGTGGTCGTATATATTTCTCCATCACCATTGCTGATCTTTGCTAGAATGTCCACAACAGAAGGTAGTTCATATCTCATTTTATCTGGTATCTGATGGTTAAGGGAAATAACTACCGCTATCATCACACCTTTGAGGTCAAGGTTCTTGTGCCTTGAAAAGCGGACCATATCTCGAGAAAACCAATCTGGAATTTTACTCCCAGGCATACTTAGATTTCTCAACTTCTTGAGATAAACCTGCAACAAAAAGTTGCCATGCATCATAGTGTGAATGTTCCTATTAAGAGGTTACAGATGAACAATTTCCTGAAATACATATAATGTGAATGTATCATAGTGTGAACAATTTCCTGAAATACATATAATGCTTCATAGTGTGAATGTAACACATGCATCTGTTATGAAAGAGAGAGAGAGTGAGATAGAAAACCAACCTTGGAGAGTCTTTTCTTTGCTGCTGAAGAGCATGTAATGCAGTTACCCATGTACAACTTTCTCAAGGACTTCAAGGACTCGAGGCCCGGAATATCCACCAATTTCTCACAGTTTGTAAGGTTTAATTCTTCTAAGCTCTTTAAATTGGAAAGATCAGATATACTTTCCAATGAAATACAGTTTGCAAGATTCAACTCCTCCAAACTTGAGGGAAGTGGAGGGAGGGACTCGAGATTTTCACATTGGGACAGCCGAAGCTTTTTGAGAAGCGAGAGGCCCCTTAGGCTGGATGGAAGTTTAGAAAAATCATTTTGACTCAGATTCAGGAACTCTAATGCCGACAACTTCTCAAAATCATCTGGAATTTCACCAGTTATTCTCCATGCACGAGCATCAAGATCTTCTAGCAACGAGAGATTTGAGAAAGATGTTGGCAAGAGTGTAAATGACTCGGGTTGCTCCTGTGTACTGTGTTTCTTTGCCATTTTCAGTACCATTAAACATGAGAGCATGCCAAAGCTTTCTGGTAATTTGGCCACTGCAGTTTCCTCCATATACAAATGGTGCAAAGACTTCAAATTTCCTATTGAGGGTGGAAGTTTACGGAGCCTTCTACACTGATTCAATCTTAACGTAATAAGATTTTCTAACATCCCAAAGGACTCTGGCAACTCGGTAATGCTGGCTTTGAATATGTTCAGATAAGTAAGAGCAAGCAAGCTGCCAATCGACTCTGGCAGAGATTCAAGAGAAGTACAATTCCACATCCGAAGCTTCTCAAGTGATCTCAAGGCACCAATCTGACTAGGGAGACCCGTAATTGGGGTCCCATCTATCTCAAGATTCACAAGAGAAGCCAATCCTTGAATCGAATCTGGCAATTTGCTCAACTGGCTGCCTCCAACAAATAACATCTTCAGATATGATAACGAGCCAATAGAATTTGGTAACTCAGTGATTGCACCACCCTTAATTAACAACTCTTTCAATAATTTGAGATCGCCAACAGTATCAGGAATTGCAGTGAATGATTCACAAGATATCGAACTAAGTTGTTCAAGGTTCTCCAAGGATCCAATAGAATCAGGCAATTTTTCTAATGCAGAATGATTAAGACGAAGTTCCTTCAGAGAAATAAGCTTCCCTACACATCTTGGCAGCTGTTTAATACGTTTGCAACCATCTAGGATCAGCTTTTCAAGTTTTTCAAGACGGTAAATAGAATCAGGCAGCTTCTCTATGCCAGTTTTATCAGCATAAAGTTCTTTGAGTGATATCATGCTGCCTATGCCCTCTGGCAATTCCTTCAATTTATAGCAACCGCTGAGAACAAGGGTTTGAAGATTTTTCATCCCCAAAACATCACTTGGGAATTCAACAAGGTTTGAACAGCCTGTCACGTCCAAGTGACGTAAGGACTTTAAACTACCAACTGATTTGTGAATGTTTATCAGACTCACACAATTCTCAAGAACAATCTTTTGCAGCTTTTCATGTCCAGATAGATCAGGAAGAGAGGCCAGCTTGGGGCAACCACGCAGAATCATAACCATCAAGTTCTCATCCAACTGCAACAAACAAAAACCCAATTAATAATAAATTGCCATAAATTAGTTAGGACCAGCAGAAGAAACGGGCATATGTGAATTAAAGTGACAGAAAGCAGGTAGTGTGTAGAACGAAAGCTTCCTGAGATTTCCTTGCAGTCGTACTCTCATAGTTAAAATTGATTTTATCAGCGATAATCAGCTGAACATCATGGTGGTTAGCTGCTTGTGCTAATGACAAGTATATATCCTTACCTTGTTAGGGTAAGAACTCCACACCCGTTCGATTTTGCTTTCCGAGAGATCAAGGACAGCAAGCTTTTGGGGACAAAAATCAGAAGGAAGAGTTTTCAAAGCACATCCTTGCCATTGAAGCCACTTGAGCTCACGAGGAAGAAGTTTAAAATTTCCTTCCAGCTTTACATGATTGATTTGAAGCAGTCTTAGATTAACCATCGATTCAAAGGATTTTGTGTAGATTACCACCTCTTTCCCAGTCCCGGGTTTCTTTACAAACTTCCTTTTGTCCATGACAATACCCTCGATGCTTCTTGTTCCCTGTATATGGTCAGTTATGTGGAAAATTTAATAAAAAGTGGAAATAATGCCAAGCAGGAGGATTAAAAATAGCCAGCACTATATAGAGTATCATCTAGGAACTAAGGTTAAATTTTGTCATTATATTTCTATTTTATTGAATTTTATCATTATACTTTTAATTTAGTTAAGAAACAAAAATTAATGATAATTTATCACTTGCATTAACAAAACATTCAATTACTTTTTGTTTAAAAATCAACGAAATTAAAATATATATTAATATTAAAATTTTAATAAAATTTAAAACTTGGCAATTAGATCTACATTGAAGCTTTTGTTAATAGCTCTAAATGGTAAGGTAACCGAAATATAGCTAAGGATTAGATTAATATATCCTCCAGGATTCGGAACAAATAGTTTTGCTCAGCAAAATTGCAACTCAGTAACTAAGACCAAATTATAGTGATTGCCTTACTGCTCCACTGTTACACAACAAAGAGGAAGATGGAAATTCATGAATGAACTGTAATTAACTAAGGGGTAATTGTTTATGAAGTTGGTGGAGGTCAGCAATACTCCTCCACCATATATATACCACTCACCACCAAACCCCTTCACAGAGAGGATTCTGGTTATAGAAAAATAAATGCATTTTGGCATCCTGGCTTCAGACAGAAAAAATTGGAGACACAAGAAATAAGTTGGTTTTGTTAGCATCTTTCCTAGATGGGCTTCTGTCATATACAGGACCGCTAGCTAAAGAACTTTCCTCTGGTAGATTTCCAATAAAATTAGATGGAGAAGGGCGTTGTTGAATCCTAGACCTTGAAGAAATTTGACTAAGCTTATGCATTTTCCTTTTTTGGCAGAGAAGCAGACCAAGCGCTTATGTTGGAAACCAAAGAAATTTGACTTCAAACTGGACACTAGTCATGCAGCCACTAATGCATGCATAAGAAAAAAAGTCCAAATATAAGACGAGGCAAAGCACTCTGATCCATATATATACCTTGTAATTTTCCAAGACAGTCATGATGTCATTGCGTGCCCATAGTCTGCTGCGCATTCCAAGATCTCCAGAGTCCTTATCTTTAACAATTTGTCTTCCCATGTCCCTAAGTTGATCATGCATCCACAAAGAGTCATTCCCAGTGAACTTAATCAGAGATTTTTCTTCAAGAACTCTTATTGCTATTTCAGCTTTAAAATCACATCCTTTAAATATGTCAATCATATCCTCTCTCTTCATTTCCATGTTGACAAACAAGCATGCTATATCAAGGAATATGCATTTGTTTTCCCTGTCCAGCCCATCAAAGCTTATCTTTAACACATCCTGAAGCTCGCGAGGACGAATGTCTCCCAGCTTCTTCAAAGCATCTTCCCATTCTGTTACCTTCCTTTTATCAAGCAAAAACGAACCAAAGACTTCCAGAGCCAAAGGTAGATTCCCGGTGAGAGATACAATTCTCTTGGACAATTCCCGAAAATCTTCCGTCGGTTCCTCTCTTCTAAGTGCATGATAACTGAAAAGTTGCCGTGCCTGGTCAACATGCAACTCCCTGACCTCATAAAACTGATTCACATGATGTCCACGTAGAACTCCTGTGTTTCGAGTTGTAACAATAATTCGACTTTTTCCATCATTTTGCCCTTTGAAAGTTCTAGCACCTAGTGCATGAAGTTGGTCTCCTTGGTCAACATCATCCAGGACAAGTAGAACGTTGTTGTCGTGAACAATCCTTGTGATTGTTGAGGCATTAGCATCAACGTCATTCAAGGAAAGCACAGCACCAGGGGAAAGGTCGCCAATAAGTTTTTCCTGAAGGGATACTAAACCATCTTCTTGTTTTGAAAGTTCTCTAACATCTGAGATGAAGCTGCGGAAGCGGAAGTGTGGGAGGATCTTGTTGTAGACGGCCTTGGCAAGGGTTGTCTTACCAATCCCACCCATGCCATGAAGCACCACAACCTTAATGCCATTGGACTTCACGTCTAACAAATTTATTAAGTCTGTCACGCGGCTGTCCAGTCCAACGGCATAGCTGGCCACTTTCTTTGGTGTGTTGTTCAATTCTTTCAGAACCTCTCTCAGCACAACCCGAATCAAATGCTTTTCGTCACTGCAAATAAACGAGATTGCACCATATTAGTGAGAAGAACGAAAATAACCTGATCAAACCCAGCCTCTTAAACAATTCTCGCACGTCTTACCTATTAATACCATATTCAAGCCATAATTAGTGATGAATATTTGTTTCATTAGATTAATTGTTGATATTTTTAATAATTAATGAAACCAAGGGCTCAATATCCTAAGTGACGCCCATGTGCAATAACCAATTACAATTTACTTATAAATGATAAAACAAATTATATGACTTTTGCCCCACTTAACAATCAATCATAAATTCATCTATACTTTTTTTTTTTTGGAAGTAAAAAAAGTTGAAATTATACAAGAACCTGAGTGATAAAAAGCCCCACAAGAGAGGGAGGGCGGTTGTTTATATGTACATTCAAAAACATTAAAAATTAAGCATCTTCTTTATTTCGTTTTTTATTTTGCTCAAATATATATGATAATCAATCAAAAATGATGAGTGTGAAATAAGATCCATTTATCTCTTGATAATTAGTCTAATAATAATTACCTATTTGATCGCTGAAATTTTTGAGTATTTTTTTTTTTGGTTTAATCACTCAAATTTCAAATATAAAATGTTTTGTTGTTTTTTTTTTATCAACCAATCTTTAAATTTTGATTGGTTTATATTATGACATTCTACATCATCATTTTGTATCAAGTGGCCGCATCATCATTTTCTGTCCAGTCATTATTTTATTGTACAGATGTGGAATGGTGATATATATGAATTTGGCACTTGATACAAAATGATAACGTGGAACGTTAGAGGGTGAAGTTGTTAAATTTTAATGATTAAGTATGCACGACTTATGTAAAGTTGAAGGGCAAAATGTTATTTTTCAAAATTTAAAAATTAAAAGTAAATAAATAAGTAATTTACTCTCTAAAGATGTTTATATTAAGTTATGTAATAAGTGGAATTTAAAAAATCCTTGAAAGAATAAAATAATAGAAATTGTATTGAAATTTTTGGTGTTTCGATACAGTTGAATTTAATGGAAATTAAAAGATGAAGATTCAATTTGATTTTTGAGTTTGTTTTCTTCATAATCTTTCGAAAGCAAAATTAAAGATGATAAGAGGATAGAATAAAACGTTTTCTTTCTCTTGTGCTAATAATTAATAAAAGGAAATGTATTACAGGAAGTAGGATTTGAAGAATTTAGAATTCCTGCACCCCCTGCCAACGGTATTAAAATTGACAGCACAGATATAAAATGCAAATAGAAATGGAAGAAGCAGTCACGTTAAAGTGTCTTAAAGTAGTCTAGAGAGGAACCAAGCAGGATTAATAAACAAACTCCATTAGCCATTTAAAGAAGATGTACCTTCCTCTGCCGGAGTCATTCAATTTCAACTCAAACTTCTATGCATCCGTACCCTCGCAATAATCTAAAACATTTTCTTTTTCACCACTATTCACACTTTTACTTTACCAACACCTTAATTCTCCCATCAATCTATCTCATGGAAACATCAACTGTTAATTCAGCAGGCTTATCCCATATAGTGTTATAATAAATTATTTGGAAAATATATGAATTCAACCCTTGTCTTCAAGCACCCATAGTATTAATTACTAGCAATAAATTAATTGTCAACAGAAAATTAACTAGATCTGATCAGGTAAGGAAGGCATAACCTGTTGTCAGTGAAAACCCAACCAGCAATACCGCCAACTGTCTCCATGGCTTTCCTCCATTCCATCACCTTGTCGATTCCAAACCTGTTTTCGTGGCTCCGAAAAGCCTCCTCGAAAGGTCCTTTCTGTTTTCGAACATGAGACGGGTCAACCCCATAGAACACGGGCAGAATCAGCCTCCGCAACTTGCATATCCTGGCGAGTTCTTCAAGGCACCAATGGGAGGAAGCGTAGTTTTGAGAGAGAATCACAATTGAAGCAGCCGAGTCTTCGATGGCTTCGAGCAGACGCGGGGAGATCTCGTCTCCACGGTTCAAACCGTCGTCGTCTCGAAAGGCTCGGATACCTTTTCCTGTAAGCAAGCTGTAGAGATCCTGCGTGATACTGTGGCGAGTATCTTCGCCCCTGAAACTGAGGAACACGTCCCATCGGAACCTAAGAGCCGCTGGAGTAGTTGTTGAAATTTCGCCGTCGTTCACCATTTCTATTGGTTATTTCTCAAAGCTTAGCCAGGAATGAAATTGCGCATTCCTTAGAAAGATTACATAATAATTACACGAAGGAGGTTAGATTCGTAGAACCATCAATTTTAGTCAGTACAGTTGTGTGTTTAGAAAGGGCAAGAAAAGTAGTAGCAAAATACGTATTTTTGCATCTTTTTCTCTTTGTGGTGTGCGCATGCCAAAAGAATTCTAGCTGCTCGACAAACCGTACGGTAATAATAACAACCCTTCCCTAGGGCTGTTTTTTCATTCTGGACCAGGAGAGCGCAAAAGGTAAGGTGAAAGCAAGCAAGGTCTCTGGTGCTGCCACGTTTTGATAGCTAGCTTCCACTAATCCTGAGTTGCGCGTTGCACCAATTTCTGGGTGGCTTAATATTCTCGCTTGCGTGATGCTTTAAAGGGGAAATGGTATAAATGCAAAAGTGTGCTCTAAGAGTGAAGCTAATTAAATTGTGTGTTTAGAAAGGACAAGAAAAGTAGTAGCAAAATACGTATTTTTGCTTCTTTTTCTCTTTGTGGTGGGCGCATGCTAAAAGTAGTCTTGCTCCCCGACAAACCGTACAATAAATAAGAGCAACCCTTCCCTAGGGCTGTTCTGTCATTCTGGACCAGGAGAGCGCGGAAGGTAAGGCGTAAGCAAGCAAGGGCTCTCGTGTTGCCACGTTTGGAGAGGTAGCGTCCTGAGTTGCGCGTTGCACTAATTTCTGGGTGGCTTATTGTTCTCGCTTGCGTGATGCTTGAAAAGTAAAATGGTATATGTGCAGAAGGTTGTTCGAAGTTCGAACCAGAGAAAACCTAAAGAGCAGGAAAAGAACTTTGCGGAAATAAATATATTCCCTCTCATCAACACGAAAAAGTTTGCCTACCCCTATTTATTAGACCGGAATGAAAAAGTGACTCTGTTATTAATTCCAACTAACTACTAGTCAGCAACTAACTATTAACCACAATTAAAGAGTAATTATAGAAAATAACTAGACAGTAACTTGTTAAGGTAAAAGAAGCTTAGACTAAATGCTGCGTTTGGCCTCTTCAAGTTGTACGGTGCGTTTTTGCTTCTTTAATGTAGGCCCATATGAGAAACATGCCAGCTCCTTTCTTCATCAGTCCCTTGTATCTCAAGAAGAAATTCCAAATTCTAGCCTTCAGTTAATACTCCCCCTTAAGGTGAATTATGAATGTTATGAGCATTCAACTAGCCTAACAACAGATGAAATCGTTTAGGTTGAAATGCTTTGGTAAACAAGCTTGCCAATTGAAACTCAGTTGGAATGTGTATTGGTTCAATAACTCTTGCTAAATCCTTTTCATGCACAAAGCGACAATTCTTTTCAATGTGTTATGAATGTTCATGAAAAATTGGATTTCGACATAAATAAATGACAGACTGATTATCACAATAAAGCCCTACTAGAATTTCTAACTTTTCTCCAAAATCACCTAATAATTGTTCAACCAAATAATCCACAGTAAACAATGGTCATGGCTCGATACTCTGCTTCTATAAAGCTTTTTGCAACGTTTGCTTTTTGCATTTCTAGCTTACTAAAGAATTGCCAATGAAGATCGTATATCCAGTCACCAATCTCTATGTCTGGGTAACCTGCCTAGTAAGGTTGCCCAAACATTATTCGAGAAAACTTTAATATGAAAATTTGAATTTGTTTTCAATAACACTCCTTGACCGAAAGCTCCTTTCAAATATTTCAGCACTCTTTGAGCAGCTAACATATGAATTTTTCCAAGCTTATCCATGAATTGGGATAAGACTTAGACAGCATAACTAATATCAAGCCTAGTAAATGTAAGATATAAAAGTTTACCAACTAGCTGCCTATAACTTGTTGAATCTGCCAGTTTTTTTTCATTAGTGAGTTTCTTTAATTTGTGATTGTAATCAATAGGAATTGTTTCTGGTTTTGCCCCTAGTAAACCATATTTTTCCAGTATATCAAGGGTATATTTGCGTTGACAAAGTGAGATTCCTTCATGTGACTTGCCCATTTCAGTGCCAAGGAAATATTTCACTGTACTAATATCTTTCAACTTGTATTGTAATTGAAGGTAGTACTTGACATGATCTGCAACTTGAATAGGAGAGCCGCTTACCAAAATATCATCAACATACACTAGTAGAGCAATGAAATCCTCACTTTTAGTGCCCATAGTAAACAATGAATAATCTGCCATAGATTACTTAAAACCATATGCTATCAAGCCAGTAATAAACTTTGAATTCCATTGATGAGATGCCTGTTTAAGTCCATATAGAGACTTTTGCTGCTTATAAACCAGTTTAGACTTGGTAGAGTACTTACCCTTAACCACATAACCAGGAGGAAGATTCACGTAGACTGTTTCATCCAAATCTCCATTTAAAAATGCATTGTTAATGTCAAGTTGAAATAAATACCAGCCTTTGGTTGCTATTAAAGCAATGAAAACTCAAATTGTGGTTTGATTTGCAACAAGACTAAAAGTTTCTTGGTAGTCAAAACTTTCCATCTAGCTATAGCCTTTAGTTACCAATCTTGCCTTGCATCTCATTAAGCTTTTTAATCGCACTATTGGCAACTGCCATGTTTTTGAACCTTACGAACCCTATCTTCTTTCCCCTCATGCTCTTTATAATAGGGATAAACACAATTACAAGCTCTCCATATCGTTGACAAACCACCCTTAATTCTCACTATGCCACTTTTGGTGGTAGATCTTTCACAAACACTATCACTGCTCCTCCACGTTCTCCTCATAATCTCCTCCATTCATTCCCCTCGTTTCTCCTCACCTGAATATCATAATCTCTAATATTTATGCTTCGGTTAATTCTTTCATCGTCGTAGTGCACCACCTGACCACCATTCCTAACCCCATATCCACCGTAACTACCATACCTATTAGATAGCTAGGTTGTAAGCTTGAGGAAACAATCTTGAGGAATATGAGAGTTGAGAGAAAATAGGAAGAGGGTGGTTGGATTTTTAAGGAAAAATCAAGTTTTTAACCAAATGGGGAAAAATTTAAGGATTTAAGGTTTTAAATGAGTGCGTGTGAGACCTCGACCTCCATAGACACGTAATTAAAAGTAAATGCGATAAAACGGACTAGGGGTAATTTCGTCATTTTCCTTAGTGAGCTCCTAGCAGTAGGTTTCAAACAATATTAAGGCCTAAGTAGGCCTAAGGTATAAATGAATGATGAAAATAAGGATAAAATGACGAAGGAAATAGAAATAATGATGATTTCCAAGGTAGGGGCAAAATGGTCATTTTTCATCTCGAGTTGAAATTTTAAGTTTTCGTGAACTCGAGTATTTTTAGACTATTATGGACTTTGTCCCAGTGTCAAAAGGGTAAAAAGATTGTGCAAAAGGATTAGAGGAGAACAAGCCAACTTGTTAAGGGCATTTTCATAATTTAAGTAGAGTTTGGATAAGCTTTAGCTATAAATATCATTTTTTCCAGTAGCTTCTTCATTTCTCTAGCAACTTATTCTTCTTCTCATCCCAACTCACATTTCTTTCATCCTCCATGAAAGCTTCTCTCAAAGCTTCCATCACCTTCTCAAGTTAACCTCAAATTTCATGCTTTTACATACCTTGTTATAAGGTTTTTCATACTCTTTTACTCTTTCACCTTAAAAACCCTCAAAAGTCTTACTCCTATACTTTCTCTCACTAGCTATGGGTTTTAGAAAGAGAAAGAGAGAGCTTCTACAATAACTTGAAAACTCTTAAAAAGGGATTCAATTATAAAGCTACCAAGGTGAGTAGTGAAGTAGAGTTGATTTTTAAGTGTTAAGAATGACTAGTGATTAGACTTGTCAGTGTTTTGTAGTTGAGGTTGTTTATTCATTTTAGAGTGATTAGGATAGTGAAAATAGATAGCCACTTAATGGCAATTGGAAGCTAGTTAGGAGATAGCTTTTAGAATTTATAGTTATGTGAATTGAGTTAATTGTGATGCTATTGTGATGATAGGTTCCAACGAAGCCCCATCGCCCCATTTGGACCATTAGAGGAAGTTGGAGTTGGGTAAAGATTTAACAAATACCAGTGAGTAAACTTGCATTTCAAAATATTTTGGAAAGTGCCTACATGTTTAAATAAATCATTTGAAAGTTTCATTTGTTTTTGCTTTAAAAAAATATACTTGGGGAACAAGCCCTTGATGAAATGTTTCTATCTTGTGAAATGTGCAATATGAATAGTTCATGCTTTATCACATTATATTGATATGTATATTATGCTTTGGATGCTCCTTTTGTGTGATAATGATGACCCAACTATGTGCGGTGTGGGAGTGCACATGAGCTGATGATGACCCAGCTATGTGCGGTGTGGGAGTGCACATGAGCTGATGATGACCCGACTATGTGTGAGTACGGAGTGCACATGATGATGATATTGCATTGTGTGTGTAGAGAGTGCACATGAGCTGAGTGTGGCGGGATGGTATGCATGATGATGTATGTGTATATATATATATATATATATATATATATGTTATAGAAAGTTTATAAAAATATTTGTGATTGTGTTGTATGTTGGCATTGTTAATTGTTCCCAAA
Organism: Theobroma cacao; assembly: GCF_053813885.1. Lineage (NCBI taxonomy): Eukaryota > Viridiplantae > Streptophyta > Magnoliopsida > Malvales > Malvaceae > Theobroma > Theobroma cacao. The sequence continues at coordinate 39,252,994 of NC_142640.1, forward strand.
TTGCTTTTCATTTCAGCAAGAAAATGGCTTTTTGATGTAACAAGACCCCTTCAACTAAATTGCTCTATTTCTCACTGCAGCGAGATTCATTTTTGCTGCAGCGAGAAACTCTTTGGTATGCAGCCTTAACCCATGCTCTGAATTTCGCTACAACGAGAAACTCTTGGGTGGTTCCAAAATTCTGGTGCAGTGCTTTCAATTTGACAAAGATTTTGACCACCTTCTGTTCAGAACTGGGCAAATGGTAAACATAAAAGTTGTAGCTCATTCTCTTAGCTTTCTAATGACCTAAAAATCATGTCAATTGGACTTTTTTAGTGGGAGATATACTTGAAAAATCGAAGTATATGCAAACCAAGAATGCCTTTTCGCTGCAGCACGAAAACCCTCTGGTTGTTTGTCTTGCTTGGTCATTGCTGAATTTTCATTCTATTCAACTTTATGGTTCATCATGGATCTTGTAACATTAAGGGATTAAACATTCAAAGTTTGAAATAAGGGGCTTTAACCAAAAATTAGACTAAATTGTATGGTTTATTGTAAGTGCGTCATGTTTTTTAAAACATTCCTTGTCATTGCTTGTTCCCTTCTTATGTTCACTCACTGAGTTTATACTCACTCTTTTAAATTGCATGTTTTCAAATCCACAGCTAGTGGGGACTGAGATTAAGGATACCTCTCGTATTCACCCCTTGGTAGCTATATGGCATTCAATAGCTGTGCCCTCACCCAAGTCACTCCGCTGGTCTTCAAGAATTTTGCATGTGTATTTACACTCGATGTAAATCGCTAAGATTTAGGCTACAAACAATAGATATATATGTGATATGATGATGCCATTTTGAGATGGCAATGAATGACAATATTTTAGATTAGTACAAATATAAATATTTTGTTACCTTGTCTATTATCGAAATACGTATAGTTGAGAATAAAGATTTGTGGTTAGAAATGATGGTGGAAATGATGAAATAGAATTTTGTAAATAGGCTTGCTTGGGCTTAGTGGGCTATGCCCATTGGGCCCTTTGCTGGTCATGGCCCGAAAGTTGGGTCGTGATAGTGAGAAAAGACTAAAATAACTTAATTTTTTCAAGTTTGTGCTTCATCTATTGATAGATCAAGAAAATCTATTGATAAATTTGGCTTGGGTTTCCATTTATCGATAAATGATGAACATCTATTGATAGACGTTCATCCTAGGTTTGATTTATCAATAGATGATGAACATTTGTCGATAGTTGTGGTCTAGAAAGAAATTTTTAAGTTTAAACATCCTTTTTTGGAACTTTAACAGTCCCAACTTCCAAATAGAGATGTATGTTTATCAGAACATGAATTTTCTAAGTCAAAATAATCCAAAATTTAAGTTTAGAAATGTCACATTAATAACTCACCAAGTTAGGTTACAAATCTAACCTTAAATCGAAAAATGAGGTTTCATAGTCCTTGTTTGATAGTTCAACAAAATAATTTTTAACAGGCTTAACAGAAACAAAGGAATCTAAAGAGCAAGCTACATGATCTATTTCCTTAGTGTCAATGATCCAAGACTCTCATTTAATCATGACATTAAATGCATAGTTGGCTTGATTAGACACACTACGAATAGTAAAGGAACAAGAATTTTTAATGATCATCCTGATAAGGTAGAATTTACCAAAGAAAATTATGCCTGCTAAGTATTTGAAATAGCAATTTTATCACCATCACCATTCAATCCTTGCTCATTAATGAGTGGCATCAGCTTATGCATTTGTTGCTTTATGGGTGACATCTAGCACATAGAACCAGATCTAGTACCTTCATTTTTATGATGAAAAAATGAAACATTGTTTGTATATGAGCTAGGTGTGACTACAGGAGCTGTGACACCATTAACAAAGAATTATCCTTCTTGAAATTACCTTTCTGTTGGCAAATTTAAAGTCAACTAGAAAATCGATAAGCCTAAAACATTTTTCCTTTACATGACCTGTAACGACCACTCCTCGATCGCTACCAACGTTTGAGACTTACGAGAGAACTCGTTAAATCTCGAACAAGCCTACACAGTTATCATTTATCAAACTATCACACATCCATTGGAAAATCTCATAACCATCACCATCTTATTAATAGCAAATATTTTCTATACATTGTATTTCATCATCATATAAACATAAGTTTATAGTGTACACCATTATTTACTTCCGAAACAAAATATACTATAAATGACCCGACCTCTAATAGTGGAGTGACTCGAAATGGAATGCTATGAGATGCCTTTACCTATGTTACAGTAAGTCTCAATGTGCTAAGCGATGCACTTGAACTGATTACTTATCTGCAAAAGGAAATAAGGGGGTGAGTCTCACAGATTTAGTGATCATCAACTCCGTGAGTAGGGCGTAGATGGTAAACAAGCTAAACGTAGAAGATTTGAATATATAAAACATAAGAACATGTAAACCATTTAAAAGCAATTGGGACATTGTGCCTTGCATATAAAACCAAAGATTTCTATGCAAGAAATCATTTAACCATCATGGTGTCAAAACCAGTATGAGTAAGAGATTGCTATCATCGAAATCGTTTAACAACTTGCTCAAGGCAATTCAACGTAAACATGCATGCTCCCATAAAAATCAAACATTATCAAAGCTTTTACACAAGCTCATAAGTCAATTTCGTAAATCGCCTCATACGCGAGGAGTTAAATCCAACATCTTAGTATAAATAGGGGAGCTACGAAAAATCTTATAGTTTTCACCATGTGAAAGCGTACAAGTTTGAAAACCAAAAGAGATGCCACTCTTGAGTAGGAAAGCCTAATATCAACACGTGGACCCATTTCCACGTAATAATAATTCTAGAGCATCGCTTTCACTAGATTCCCACATGTTATGACAGTCTCGACGATGTTGACCGACATCGAAGAAATCAAGTGGTCTCAACCGCAAATATCACTTGTGGCCTAGCCACATATAACAACCCATGGCCTTGCCACGTATATCTTAGACCATGGGCCCAGCCATGTCTAACAGTCCGTCGGTGACCCAAAGGTTCTCTAACTAGAGCTCACTTGCGCATAAAGGTCACGCTTATCCGATGTGACATCCAACCTACTCTCGAATCTTCTGGTTTAATTAAAACCATTCAGAATCCAAATCGGGTTTTCAAAGGATCATTTCAAATCATTTTCAAAATACCGATCACAGTATCATGATAAAATCCCCTTTTTATAAGACTTACATTATAAACCTTTGCATGAGGCTTTAATATCAAAGTGGCATGGTGAATATGTGATTTAACTCATGAATGCACATCATACAAACAATAAGGCACATTTCGGATAGAAATCGTATTGAAAAGCTTGTTCCCCGGCTTTAAATCCTTTACGTATATAGCTTATATATATATATACACAAATAATCAAAGCATTTTCAAACATTTACGCATCCACAAAATACTTAGGATTTTACTAGCTAATGCTTTCCACAAGTTTGCATTTAAAGTAAATCATCATATATATATATATATACAAAATTAGAGAAATTTTAAAATAGACACCCTCTACTCAGCTTTCAATGACGGGATATCACTTCGCCACTTATCCGGTTACTTTTCTCTTTTAGGTGATCACCACGGCATCCTTTTTCCACTTGCACACTTCCTAGCAATAAACCAAACCTAATAATCTTAGTGTTTATCACTCCCATTTTTTTCTTGATTCAAACATTACCATCATGTTAATAGCTCATACTATGCTAGAATCACCATTCTTCCTCACTTAACCTTTGCATATTCATATACATCTTGACACATTGTTCATTAAAGGAATTCATATCTCTTACTTGTGTAATTCTTTACGTTATGTGTACCGACAACTTACTTATATCATTAAGTGCCCATTTCAACCTTTCCAAGCAATTCTCATTCAAATCCATCTTATATTTTTATAACTTTAACCATATACATGGCAACAACAATCATTCTCATTTTACTCAATTATTTGCAAGTTTACATGTATCATCATCTATCCAACTTTCAATGCTTTATTTCTCAATCCACCATTCACATTATTCCTTTTTCATTTCTTTCAAACAATAACATAACAAACAACTTAACATGTCCATCTAGCTCATGCATTTTAGATCCTTGTAACAACCATTAATCATGCATACGACAGCAATTATAAACCTATTTCCACCAAGCAATTTCTAAGCTTATGTGCAACACTATTCATATTTACATGCCGCCACTAAGCACAACATAAATTTTCATTCATGCATACCACATTCTTAACCCTTTAAGCCTTTCACAACAACACATGTCCACACATTTATGTTTCAAGCTTTTCAACCAACATAATTGCTTTCTAACCATACCTAAGGCATAACATAAACACAACACATTGTTTGCCTTACCTTTGTGGTGGATTTGCTCTTGCATGCAACCTCAGTGTTATTCCAATACTCCTTTCACCAAGTTGCCAACATTTTACACAATCATTTTGTAATACCCCATACTTTGATATGGTGACTAATAAAGCTTATCGGATGCTAATTGAAGTTAATTATAATGTTTAAAAGTGATGAAAGGTGAAAGGAATAGTTTGAGATAAAATGTTTTACACGCGAGAAAATAATAATAAAATAATAATATTTTATTCAAAAAAAATTTATGAGATAAAAAGTGATTCGGAAGTGAATTGAGGCATAATAAGGTATTTTGGATACCAAGGAGACAAGAGTAAAATTTTGAAATAAAATAATATTTTATTAATAAAATAATATTAAAATACTAATATTTTATTCAGTGTTGAAATTTTTCATGAAGAAGGGGTATATAGTCAATCTAAGTGGGGGAGAAGAAGAATGAGAAAATTTTAGAGAAAAATGACGTTAATGGAGCCGTGTGTCTTTATTAAGTAAAGATAGCGTGAGTACATAAATATTTTAAATATTATAGGGACACCGTGTTGGAGTACAAACTTTATACTTTATTTGTATATGTGTAGAAGAAGATAATAGAAGGAAATTGGAGTTAAATGAGTGTTGGGAGGACTAAATTAAAAAGGGAAGAAACTTAGAGGGCAAAACGATAATTTTAAACAAAGTTTGGTCAAAGCTTCCAAAGAAAGCTTTGACTCTCATCTTTATTAGCCCAAAATCGTCCTTATCCTCCCAACAAGATATTTCTTCTTCATTCTTGAAGCTTTCAACGCCATCTTCTCATTCTCCCCATGGAAAGTTAGTTTTCTTTCATTTTCTTTCCTTGTTTTCTTTTCATTTCCTTTCTTTTCTTGTTTCTTCCTTCTCCCAACTTCTTGTGCACCAAAGTTACAACTTCTAACCCCAATTTCCAGCACATCTAAACCCTAGGAGAAGAAGAAAGAAAAAGAAAGAAAGGAAGAAAAAGCTTGATTTTGTAATTCAAGCAAGCTAAGGTAAGGATTTTGTGTTTTAAGTTCATGGTTGGTTAAATCCTTGGAAAAATAATGAGTGAATCATTTTGTGGCAGCTATGGGGGCCATGGGTGTGAGGGAATTATGAATTTTGTTGGGTGAAATCCAAGCCAAAACCAAGTGGTAAGCTTCATGCTATAACTTGAAGCCTATGATTGGTTTACTATGGTGAGAATGATTGTGTACAATATGTAGTGTTATTGTGGTGTCATGGGTATGGTTGGAAGGCAATTATATTAATTGGAAGTTTGGAAAAGAAATGAATTGTGTGGATATATGTGTTGTTAGGAAAGCTTAAAAGGTTATGGATGTTGGTGCATATGAATGGATATTGATGTTATGCTTGGTGGCAACATGTAAATGAGAATAGTGTTACATGTAAACTTAGAAAGTGTTTGACGGAAGTAAATTTGTAGTTGTTGCCATATGTTAGGTAATTGTTGTGGAAATGATGGTTAAAGTTGATAAATATCCTTAGACAAGATTAGTATATGTGTTAGAGTTATAAATAAGTTACCGGTGTTTATAATCTAAAGAATTACGCAAGTAAAGGATAAAGGCAACTTTGGTAAAAATGTGTCAAGATATAAGTTAGTTGACTAAGGATTCATGATTGAAGGAAAAAGAGAACTAGGAATGATGTACACTGAAGGTATTGCATTTGAATTGTTGCTAGGAAATACAAAGGTAAAGTTAGAGTACTGTGGTACTGTGCTGGGAGAAATAATGAGTGACTGGCAAGTAAAAGTAGCTAGATACACCTCCGAACCAATAGCGATGTAATATCCCGTTATCTAAGGTGAGTGAACTTGCATTGAAAATATTTTGGGAAATGTATTGATATTTGGACAAAGCGTGTGAATGATTTTTATTTGATTTTTCCTTAAAGATTATGCATGGGAACAAGCCTTTATTAAAACGTTTTAAGTTGTGTGTGTGCAATATGATGAATCCTTGTGCCTTATATGATGTTGATATAAATATATATGTTGCGTATTGATAGTTAATATTGTGTAATAAATATAACCATGCGTGTGCACGCTATGGGGGGATGCACATGCCGGTGATGACGGGGTGCGGAAGTGTGGATGATGATATTGCTTGTGCACGATGTGGGGGGATGCACACGATGATGATATTGTTTGTGCACGATGTGGGGGGATGCACACAATGATGATATTGCTTGTGCACGATATGAGGGGATGCACATAATGATGATATTGCTTGTGCACGATGTGGGGGGATGCACACGATGGTATTAGCTGTGCACGATGTGGGGGGATGCACACGATGACTCTAGCTATGTGCGATGTGCTAGTGCACATGAGCTGGGTGAGGTGATGGTGGTGTAGGTGCTTATATATATATTTACTATATAGAGATGTTTGGAATTAATATGTGATTGCATTGATTATTGAAACTTGAGGATTGTCAATGTGTTCAATTTAACGTACAATGTGGCATGAATGGATCTTCCTTGTGGCAGTGAACACCCCTTCGATTTTATCTGGCCAGAATTTTGCTGCAGCGAGAGTGCCTTTTTGCTGCAACGAGAATCAATCTATTATGCTTGACTTGCTTGAATTTTACTAAAGTTTTCACTCTTTAACTTTTTGTGGTTCATGGATCCTTCATCATCAAGTGATTGAACAACCAAGGGTTTGAATCAAGGGTTTTTAACAAGAATTAAACTAAATTGCATTGTTTTTGAACTTAAGTGCATCATGATTTCTAAACTTCCCTTATTGTTTTCCTATGTTCACTCACTGAGTTTATACTCACGTTTTTTTTTAAACTTCATGTTTTAGGTTTCCTGAGTCAAAGGTGATTGGATCCTAGGACGAGGTGTTCCTCCCTATCCATTGCTCGGTAGGTTTACCATGACATTAAATGTTAGTAACCGTGCCTAGAGTCACTTTGTTGACGATCAAGTTCTAATTACGTGTATATGAATACTTGTTGTGAAATGTTGAGATTCATTTGTCAAACTATATATGTGTATTATGGTTGATGATGCCATTCTGAATGTATAGTTGGGTTTTATGAATTGTTTTCAAAGGAAATATATTTAAACGCTACAAATTTTGAATTTTAAAAGAGTATAGATTAATGTATAAGATTATATAAATAGACTTGCTTTGGCTTAGTGGGCTGAGCTCGTTGGGCCCTTGCGCCTATCATGGCCTGGAAGTTGTGCTGTGACACATTTCCTCACAATATATAACCAACCGTAGGCCTCAAATTATGGTATTATGCTTACCATTTCTTTTCCACTTTGAATCCATCATGCACTCATGATTTTCATAGCTTTGCATGTCTCTAAATCCTCTCCATTCAAGCCAATCTTTGCTGCCACAAGACATTTCATATAGTCACTAGCCCAGTTTCAAGAAATGTTCAAGCTAAAACCAAAGTTCTTACCTTATCTTGCTTAAATCACAAAACCGAGCTTTACACTTCCTTCCACACTCCACGGCTTCTCTCTTGAGTATTTGAGACTCATTGGGTGATGAAATAGTACAAATCTTCAAGATGAGGGAGGAAACCTCTCGGTTCCTCTTGGTTTTGTGCAAAATCGAGCCTTGCCTTCCTTTCTATCTTTTTCTTCCTTTCTTTCTTTCTTTTCCTTTTTCTTTTCTTCTTTCTCTCATTTCCTTTCTCTTTTCTTCTTGGTTATGGGCAAACTCCTCAAGGCCAAGCCTTGAAAATGGTTTCCATTTTGTTTATTTTTGCCCACACATGGGCGGATTGCCCAAAGCCACCTTTTTCCATCATTTTTCTTTTCTTTTCTCTTTATTCTCCTTGCATGGGCGGATTGCCCAAGGTTTAATGACTCTTTGGCATCTTTTCCTCTTATTTTATGTGATAAAATCACATGGCAAAAGGCTTGCAACCTTTCCACCCGCCATTTGCATTTTCATTCTTTACTTTTCATTTTTTTATTCCATGCACTATATTTACTTCATGTCTTATTTAATCATTCATTGTCCCATCCAAATCATATGCAACCCACTTTCTTCTTTCTTCATTTGACCACTATTGCACCAATCACATTTCATGCAAACAAATTTTAATATTATTATTTCTTTTACTTTACATGGTGCAGGTCCCTTTTTACACCAAAGTTTGCATGTAATAGTAACTTCTACATATACATCTCATATTCCTCATAATCTAGCATTCCTTGGTTAAGAAATTCCCCTTTTTAACTTTAAATATTAAAATTACAAATGAGTCCTCAAACTTTTCCTTATTTACCATGTGACCCCTCTAACTTTCATCCTTTATAATTGGGTCCTTCTAACATTTCTTAAACTCCAATTTCCTTCTATTTTCCTTCCTTTACACGTGTACAAACAAAATATAAAGTTTGTACTTCACCACGGTATCACCATAATATTTAAATATATACTTACCCGCGCTCGCTTTATTTAATAAAGACATGCAGGTCCCACTAATGTTGTTTTTCTTCAAAATTCGTTCTTACTTCTTCTCTCCCACTTGAATTAGTCGTATACTCCTCCTTCGTGACTAATTTCAATAGTTAATAAGATATTTAATATTTTAATATTATTTTATTAATAAAATATTATTTTATTCTAAAATTTTTCACTTGTTTTCTCGGGACCCAAAATGTCTTATTATGCCCTGGTTCACTTCCAAATCCCCTTTTATCTCGCTAATTCATCCTTGATAAAAATATTATTATTTAATTACCATTTCCTCGTGTGCGAAATATTTTATTCCAAACTATTCCTTTCATTCATCGCCGCTTCTTGACACTTAGATTTATGTCAATCGACCCTTCGTCTTGTCGATAAGATCGTATTGGCTCCTATGCGAGGGTACGAGATGTTACATGACATTTTTTCCCACAATGGTTACAAACCAAATTAGATTTATTATTCTTCTTAGTGTCACTAGTAACCACTATTGTAGCAGACTCAAGCACTAGATGTGAATAAAACTCAGACTCCTTTATGATTCTTCTTGCAAAGTAAAACTATATGCCTTATTAAGAGAAGGAAAAGGCTCTATTAACAAAATTTGAGATCTAAGTGCAGAGAAGTTATCATTAAGACTATTAAGAAACCAAAATACCATAACCTTTTGATGTTGATTTGAATTTTTCTTAAAACACTTAGGATGACACTTTCCACACTCATAATGTGGTAAAAGCCTATAGTTCCAAAGCTCCTTTAATAATTCCTTTAGCTCAACAAAATAGGAATCATCAACCATTGTCCCTTATGTAACATTGCCTAAAGTATGTTGCAAATTACATACATGAGTATTTTCTGGTTGAGAGAAATTTTGTTTTAAGGTTTCCCAAATATCACAAACAGATTTCATGTAGAAAATAGGAAAAGCTATTGGAGGTGAAATTGATTCAAGAAGCCAAGCAACAATTAAATTTGCTATGTGTCCAAGAAACATATAATGGATCAATTACTGTTGGTTTCTTAATTGTTCCGTCAAGAAAATCTAATTTGTTTCTTATGGACAATGCTAACACAAATGAACAATTCCATGAAACATAATTGCTAGTATTCAATTTAGGATTAACCATAACAGAACCATATTGATCAGTATTATAATACCCAGTACTTTAATATGGTGGCTAATTGTGAAACCCCGACCTCCACAGATGCGTGACTAGAGGTAGATTGTTGAGTGCATCAAATTCACATATTTAATGAAAGATTAAACACCTAATTAGTCTAAGTTGGACTAGATTTAGGATTGAATTTAGGTATTTTTATTTATTTTATTAGCTTAGTTTAATTTATGTTTAAATGTTTATTTTGAGTTAATGATGCTAGTTTTACGTTATTAATAATTATTTTATATTTTTTATCGGAGTAGGATTAAAAATAATTTCAATTGGTGAATAAAGGTGCATAATTAACTATTGCTCTATTTGCATATGTTTCAGTTTTTCAAGCATATCTCTCACTACAGAAGTCCAAATAACATGATTTTTAGACCATTAGAAAGCTAAGAGACATAGCTACAACTTTGATGTTTACCACTTTACTGACCAAAAAGTGGTCAAAATCTTTGTCAGAGTGAAAGCACTGCACCAGAAGAACAAAAATGGGGCATTTTTGTAAATTCCATGAAACTTTGATTGACTTTAGGATAAATATCTCATTTCTTCCAACACTTTCTCCTCACTTTCAGCAGTTTCTTCTTGTTCTTCTTCCCATCCTTTTCCCTCACCAAACGTTTTCCCCCTTCCATGGAAAAGAAACCTTAAAGCCTCTATAACTTTCTTGAATTAACTCCGATTCTCATACTTTTGTACACTTTTTCATAAGGTTTTTCATACTCTTTGACTTTTAAACCTCAAGAATCCTCAAAAGCTCTTCCTCTGGACTTTCTCTCACTAGTTGAACATTTTGAGAGAGAGAGAGATAGACTTTCTTAGATAGCTTGAAGAACTCTTGAAAAGAATTCCATTATAAAACCACTAAGGTTCCAACGAGATGCCATATCTCCATTTGGAGCATTAGACACAGTTAGAGTCGATCAAAGCAACAACAAAGACACTGTGAGTGAACTTGCATTAAAATGTTTTGGGATAAATGCATACGTGTTTAATTAAATCACCTGAAATGTTTTATTGGACTTTTCTTTAAAATGTGCATGGGAAAAAGCCCTTGATGAAATGTTTTTATGTGGTAAAATATGTGATATAATGAAACCATGTGTTCCTATATTATGTGGATATGTGTGTTATGCTTTGAGTGATAATGCTGTATAATAGCTATAACTGTGCACGTGACGGTGCTAATGGTGTGCGGTGTGGGAGTGCACATGCCGGTAATGATGTGGGCAGGAGTGCGTGTGATGATATTGAAATGTGCGTGTAGGGAGTGCACATGAGCTGAGTAAGGCGACGGTGGTGTACATGTATATATATTGCTATAAACAAGTTATGAAAATAAAAAAATTTGATTATACTATATAATATAGAATGCCTTTCCGCTGCAGCAAAAAACCCTCTGTTTTGCTTGTCTTGATTGGATATTTGCTGTAGTTTTCACTCTTTTCAACTCCATTGTGGATTATAAATCTTTCACCTTAAGGGATTAAATAATCAAGGGCTTAATTAAGGGCTTTACAAGAAATTAAACTAAATTGCATTGTTTTTAAAATAAGTGCATCTTGTTTTCTAAAACTTCCTGTATTGATGCTTGTTCCCTTCCTATGTTCACTCACTAAGTTTATATTCATTATTTTCAACTTCATGTCTAGTTTTCATGTTTGAAGGTAGTTGGATTCCTAAGCCGAGGTGCTTCCTCTTATCTATTTTCGGTAGGTCACCCTGACACTAAATGTTAGCACCCACACCCAGAGTCACTCTGCTGACGGTCAAGGTCTTTGTTTATGCACATATATGTTTAATGTGAATTTTTAAGATATATTTGACAAAATATCTATGTATATTTTAATTTATGATGCCAGTGCGAGTATTTACTTGGGTTCTACAAGTTGTCTTCAAAAAAATTAGCATTCGAACACTATTAAGTATAGATTTTAAAGAGATATGAATGATAGATAGACTAATGTACAGATTCATATAAGAAGGCTTGCTTGGGCCTAGTGGGCTATGCCTATTGGGTCCTTGCGTCGGTCATGGCCCAGGAGTGGGCTGTGACAAGTATGATGGAAATAATATGGTCATTGAAGTTCCTTAGTCAATGAAGTAATAGATTGTATTTTAGATGAATCAACCATCAAGAAACAATACTTATGAATATTAGAAACAATCTAATAGTAAGAATCGACAATACAAAAAGAACAATCTAACCTGAAAATGAAGAATGAAAAACTTATGACCTAGTTGAAGGACACAGAAGCCCTAACAAGGTTCTGATACCATGTTCGTGTTAGCTTTAAATTATTATAGTTTTGATTATAAAAAAAATGATCAAATTTGCTTGAATATGATATATGATATAAGTTGCAAGTATGAATCTAAAGAATGAGTATGTACTAATATTTGATCTTGAATATATCATCATTCTTATTTTGAGAAAATTGTTTTATCAAGATTGCTTGATCATGGAAAATTGTTTCTATAAAATTTCCTCATGTTTTGTGAAATTGTTTTCATACTACTTCTTTGTGGAAAAATGATTTTTGAGCATAATTTTGAAACATAAAAGGTTGGATAATGTGATAGAAATATGAGCACACCTGATGACTTACACTCATACTTATTCAAGTTGCCTAAACAAGCAAAATTGAGTTAAAAAAAACTGTCTTTGATTTCCTTGTGCCTAACATAGTTATTATAGATATTCAATATATCATGCTTGAATAGTTCAAGATGATTGATAATGAGCTTGAAAATTTTAATTACTTTAATTAGTACTTTTAAAGCAAAATGAGCTTATATGAGAAAAATGTTGTCATCCTTTAAGTTTAGAATGATTTATGAATTGAATAAGTTTGTTTCATAATGAAAATACTTATGACATGTTCTTATTGGATGTGCATGCTTGCTTGTAAGCTTGAATGATCATAAGGGCATTTTTGGAACATGATTGTGAGATATTTGCAAATGACCCTTGACATGCATAAACATGATTCATTATACTCATTACACATTTCATAAATCATTTAAAGCATAATTGAACAAAATTGAGTGATATCGAGCTAATGATTTTTCACAAAGCATGTCTAATCTTGAATGTTTCAAGTTGAAAAGTTTGTAAATAAAGATTGAATTTTTATCAATTGATTTTTTTGCAAAATCCTTTTATTCTCTTTGATTGAAATTGATTTATTGTTTTTGATGATATAGCATGGTTAAGCAAAATTGATTTGATACATGATTGCATAAACCCATTTTGCTTGATATTTCTTTCATGATTTATGAAATAAATTGAAAGAGTTTCTTAAGCATAATCATGAGTATGGTAATTAGACATTAATGATATTTTAAGCAAATGAAAAAGTCTTCTTGTAATGCTTGAGGCTACAATGATTTCAATGATATAAAACTTGAACAAGTGTGCCTTATGTTAAAAAATGCTATTATAACTTGTTCTTGTTGCAAATGAATGCTTGAATGACTTTAAGGGCATTTTTGTCTATATGTTGAAAAAATGTTGAAAATGTTAAATTTGATGCTTATTATGCTTAAACATCGTTTAAAATGCTTGTACATTTTATAAGCTATATTCATGCATCATAATGAAAATTTAACATGCTTGAGCATATTAGAGATATGATTCTTCAAATGAGCATTTCAACCTTTTAGTACTTATGAACAATGAGCAATAAAAGCCAAAATTTGAGTTCATATGTTTTTCTTGAAAAATCTTTGATCATACATGTCCAAAATGATGTTCTAAACATGGTTGAAATGAAATTCTAAATTGTTCTCACACAAATCCATGTTTTGAGATCATTGTACCTTGGAGCATTGCATGTTTTTCATTTTTTTTAGCTTTTTAATGTGCAAGGATACGTAGTCGACTCTTGAGTGCTCTAAAGCCAAAATGGACAGATTTTGAGTTCTTCTTACTTCACTTCTTATCCATTGTAATATTTTCCTCCATGAATTTCCTTTTTCAAAGATGATTATTGGCTTTTAAAAACATGCATTACGAAAATTCTCATGATCATTTGGTGCAAGTACCTGTTCTTGAAATTGCAAAATTGTTGAAGAAAAAAAAGAAAGATTTTCTTGATTACCTAAATCTATCTATTCCAAAGCAGGATACTTATATTGATATTATTTTTTTGTGTTTAATTAAAAAAATTTGAGAAATGAGAAATTGTTCATAAGTCTTCGATTTTATTATTTCTCATGTGCTTACATTGAAAAATCATGTCTTGAGAAAAGAAATGTCAATGTACTTATGTTGAAAAATCTTTTCAATGAATCCTAAGATCAATTTTTGAAATATGCTTTATGATTGTACTTAAATGATTGTTTCAAGATTGATTCTTTGATTATACTTATGAAATTGATCATGATGAACTTGTTGAACTTCATGAAAATAAATTTTAATATATCTATTATATTGTTCAAGGCATATGCTTACATGATATTTCATTTTGCTTGACCTTAAGGTTTGAAGTTAAAAACTTGACTTGAGCTATGCATTTGATTATGAATTTAATTGTCAAGTTTGATCATGGCATATATCGTGAGTTGACATAGTTGAAATTTATTTTGAATATGTATTTAAATGTTAAATATGTCTTCATTGAGCCTTAACGTTTACATGATCTAAAGATTTTACGTGCATCCAACTTTAGCTTATAGGTCACCATAAACAACTTGACATATCAAATAAAATATAGCCTATAGCTTTAGTTAGCAATGAATGCCTAATGTGCTTTGATTAAATATCTCTTTCTTGAATCTTGACAATTGGTATTTATTGATGATTGAATGTTCACTTTGAATATATTCATGAGTTGAGTGCTTTGTTTTCAATTTTCTTTAGTATCACTCATGAACTATAAAGAATATTGAGAAATAGCATGTACCACATTAAAATTCAATACTTTTTTTTTGTATATGTTTATATATTTGTGAAAAATGGAATCATGATTAATGAAGATAGCCATTTTATTTTTTGTAGTCATGTCTATGCTTATTTGATCATAACCCTCATACATGATTGCAATAAATGCAAAATGCTTTAGTCATGCTTCATCAATAATGATTTGCCTTTTGTAAAAGTTCTCCTTGAATTGACAATTTCATATATAATTTGGAGAATACATCTTGCAATGCTTGCTTTAACAAGACTTGGATGAATGTCAGCTTGAGAATGATTTGGAAGAATACTCATTAAAAATGCTTAATGATTATATATTTTTTTTAATTTCTCCTTGAGTTGCTATTTTTATATATGAATTAGGGAATTTCCTAGAAATGCTTGATCGATACTACTTGGTTGATTGATATTGAGAATAAATAATGAATGCTTGATGGTGATTAATTATTTATAATGCTTGATGATAATTGAGAATGATGCTTGAAGTCTAATGATACCTTAGACATGCCTAGGAACTACTTTGTAAATATTTTTTGAAATATGAGTATTGATGCATATGTTGAACATCTATTCATATACTCATACTCTTTTAGTTCCATGAATACTTGAGTATTAGGGAAATAAATTGAATATCCGTTTGAATGCTCATTTATTCTAGGCTCGTGATTTCTCTCCTAATGTTTGATCTATTAAGGATCTCTAGCAATTTGTGCTGAGCTTATGATTTCTTATGGGGGATTCAATTGTTGTCATTGATATCATAAGGAATTAATATCTTCAATAACAATGTGTGGTGAGAATTCAAGATTTGGTGTTCTTAGCTACCGATAACATCTTTCTAAACAGTAAAATAGATATTGTGCCTTATATTACTTCTTACTTAAAATTGAATATTGAAATGCATAATTGGTATTAAGCCTTAAGTTTTCTCAATTAATGTTTAGCTTTAAAATTAGCATCACGCTTTATAATTGTCTCTTCTTAGTTGTGCTTTAAATTGATCATATCTTTCTTAAATGTTTTGAGACTTGAAGTTGATATACTTGGAATGCTTAATGATAAGGGAAGTCTTTACTAGTGCTTTACGAATTGATATAATGAGCTGTAAAATGATTACATCTTTCATAATTGATATTGTGCTTTTACAAAGGGGGAAATTTTACTTATATCTATCAATTGGTATATTGAGCTTTAACACTTGGTATTGGAGTTGAAATATGGCTTATATGCTTATTGAACATCTTTATGCTTATCTTTCTTGAACTTTATAAACGTTATGTCCACATTTTGCTTACAGAGATATATACATGTGGCATTCTTATTGATGATTCTCTTGATGAATTAATACTTGAATGTGCTTAATGGGTATATTTCTTAATGACTTGGTTGAGGATATTAAGTGCATATATATGATGACTTGGTGACTTTATAGTTACATATCAATGGTCTTAATGCTTATAGTCTTGATGGATTTTGCTAACCATTATTTCTTGAGCTTAAATGTTTAATGCTCACTTTTCTTAACCTTTTGATATAACAAAAAAGGGAATAAGGTTTATGAGCAAATTTAATTTTATGCATATGTTATAGGGGAGATTTTAAAATCATTTTAAATGCAAATTATGCTCATAGTTTTGTCATATCAAAAAGGGGGAGATTGTTAGTTTTAAAATTATTATAGTTTTGATTATGACAAAATGATCATAATCCTTATTTAAGTAATCCTTGAGAATTTCTTGAAATGATTTAACTTCTATGCATTTGTTCTTACATTGACACAAGCTTGACTCTTGTAGTTATTGAACTATCTATAAGCTTGTATGACTTAGGTGTATGAGTGCTTATGATTCTCATTAATTAAAGTTTAATTTAAAGATTAAAGGAAAATCTAAATGCACCCATTAGGAAGAGTTTTGAATATCTTGTTTAATGATGAAAAAGAAAAAGGAGAGAAGGAAGACTAAGTTAAATAGAGTTTGATAGGTCTCCATGTTTAATTTATGTGTATAATGCTTAGTTATGGTTTTGTTGAATATTATGTGCTAGTTATTATGGATATTCCATATATCTTGCTTAGTTACTGTGGATATTGTACATCTTGTTTAGCTACTGTGGATATTATAGATATTTTATTGCAAATCTTTAAAGAAAACTAGATGCATTAACTAAGGGAGAGCAACTCATTATGCGTAAAGATTTGAAGCATTCATATTGAACATAGACATTGCACTCTTAATCTAGGAGTGTTTTGTTATCATCAAAAATAAGAAAGAAAGAATGTTGAATCTATATGTTTTTTATGATAGCAAAACATTCCCATTCATTGGTGTCTAATTATATTATTTAAGTGTGCTAGAGGCTTAAATTCATTAATATATTTTGCATTTGAAAGCAAATCAAGATGCTTGTTCAGCTGCGAGATGGGTTAGTTGGTTAAACAAGCAAAGAAGAAAAAGCTTTATTGAAGACAGATTAGTCTTAACTAATTAACACAAATCCTTAATCAATTAAAGCAATTCTGGGTGCTACACCAAGGATAGACAGAAAGGTTTTAACTGGTTAACACAAGGTTTAATCAGTTAAGTGGTTGCTGGATGTAAAACAGAAGCATTTTAATCGGTTAAAGGAAAGGAGTTTACTGGTTAAAGGTCAAAGTTAAAGTGTCAAGAAGCTTCAAATTCAAATTCAAAATATTGATGATCGTCCAAGGCACCAAACTAAAAGATTTAAAGTTGAAGACTTCTTAATTGGTTGGAGCCCATTTTAATCAATTAAGGATGAATGGAGAAAAGCTTCAATCAGTTAAAGGGAGTATTAATTTATTGAATAGAGGTTGGCCAAAAACAGTACTTGAAGGTGCTTGAAGCAAAAAGTTGTTAATCAGTTAAAGCTGCTGTTAATTAGTTAACACAAAAAAACAGACTGTGAGACAGAGAAGACTTAATCGACTAAGAAGTATGGTTAACCAGTTAAAAGCTCATTGTTAAAAATTTCAATTTAAGCACAAAAGAACAAAATAATAGCCAGAAACAGCTAGTTTTTGTCTCCAATAGCTAGAAGTGATTTTTCAAGTATTTAAAGCCTCTCCAATAGTTAAAAATCATATAAAGAAGTTATCCAAAGTGATTTTGAGATTAGAAGACCAAAAACCTTCTCTTTACACTTGTATTTCACTCCCATCCTTTGAAAAAGTATTTTAGCTTAACTTTGTACATCTTAAATCAGCTAAGTGATCAATTATACTTCATTTTTTCTTTATTTCTTATTTACTTAGAGTGTGAAAGACACTCTAAGGGGTAGATCAAGCTTGGGTTAGCTTGGTTGTTGTTGTAGGTTCTAACTTAGCCTTAGAAAATTTAGTTTTGGGTTTTGGTTGATCCCATGAAAAACCATTGTTGAAGGTTGTGGCTGAACTTGTGAAAAGCCATTGTAAAAGCTTGGTAGAAGCTTGGGAATTTCACTGATTTTAATGAATTGGTTTGAAATCCTTAATTGGGAGATCAAGGTAGTGGATGTAGGTCAAGGGGATCAAACCACTATAAATCATTGTGTTTTGTCTACTTCCTTTTATTTTCTTCTTATTCTTAGCACTTAAATCATTCCTCAAGCAAGCTTTAAACTTTCATTTTCAAATTCTTTTATTCTGCTCTTTACTTGGAAAGAATTTTTGTGTCATTTCAAAAGTGCGATTCAGCGCCCCTTTAGCACGCTCTTTGGGACCAACAATTCAAACTAGAGAAAAACTTAAGAACAAGGAAAAACATTTTTGTGGAAATGAATATATTCTCTCTTATCATTAACGAAAGTTTGACTACCATTATTTATATTTACAAAGTACTTAGGCGAAAATGAAAAACTGAGTGTTACTAATTCCAACTAAATACTTGTCAACAACTAACTGTTAACCACAATTAAAGAGTAACTATACAAAATAACTACACAATAACTTGTTAAGTTAAAAAAGCTTAGACTAAATGCCGCATTTAGCTTTTTTGAGTTATACGGTGCATTTCTGCTTGTTTAATGCAAACCCATATGAGAAATATGACCTTCTTTTTCATCAACTCCTCATTCTTCATCAATCCCCAATTTTTCAAGTAAAAATTTTATATTCCAGCCTTTAACTAATAAAGCAAAAGGAAACTTGTGATCTCTTTTTTACTTTAATTGGAAACCAAGAGGCATCCACCAGCTCAGTTGTTTAGCAAAATAAAACTAAAGAAATGGCCACTCATCCATCGTTTTCAAATGGATGAACAGTTTGTCAACACTAGAATAATGGTTCACTTTTTTTTTCACAACAACGGATTTTGGACATTATACCCATACAAGATATCAGTTGTGGGCATACTCATGCAAAATCAAAACAGGTGAAATTGCCTCAAATCATTCCCGTATATAGCATTTGCATCTAACATTAACATCATCTACACAATCCCAACACTGAACAACCACTTGTACAACCTAATGAGAATAACATATTTGTTTTGTATCCAACAAAATTTCTATCTCAATTTCTAAACTAAACCAGTTTTTCATTTACAAAAACCATTCACTAACCTTGGCAGCAAACAGCGTACACAAGCCACAACAGTGGCTTCAATAGTCGATTCCATCTAGGTTTGAGTCATTCTGGCTCACATCGTGACACAACTAGTAGCTAGATAAACAACATCCCTTGTCTCATTCCAGAGTGCCCCACCATATATTTGTTCAGAATCAATCATAAATAATTAACAGTTCTTGGGCCCTTTGCATTCCTTCCTTTGCCAAGCTATATCTGATGGAGTTGGATCTAAGTGGATTAATGTGTTTGTGTAAAACATGGATTTCACCAATTTTTTTTTATAAAGGAAGCAAGCAATCCAATTGCACAAGTGAAAAAACACATCATTCATATTGCAAGTGACATAATCACAACCTAAAAAATAAAAATCTATTAAAGTAAAATAAACGTACCTTTTGTTTCATGATTCTTATTTTTAGACACCTAGTGAATTATAGTGAATTCACTACTATACCAACAATTGATTTCTTAACCAAACAAACTTACCACTTATTCTTCAAGAATGCTTTCAACTTAAACCTTGAGTGGATAAGGTGTGGAATGCTAGATTATAAGATGCCAACCGATTTGTCTTTTTTTCTTCCTAAAAATTAATAGTTATTTTTCTTGCAAGAAATCAACCAAGAATGAGAGAAAGGAAGAGAGGTGCGGCAAAGTTAAGAGGACAAGGAAGAGACTTTCTCAAGAGAGATACATATGTTTCTTTTGTTCCAATTTCTTCTCTTTTTTTTTAAAACTTTTGCATCAAAAGTTTAATCAAAATAAAATACCTTTGACTTAATCTTGACCATCAATTTAGAGTTATGGATGCATCAAATATGCTCCATATAGATCAAACCTAAAATTAAGGAATAAATAATTTAATTCTTTAATTATCATTTAGAGTTCTTGATAAAATAAAAAACCTTGTTGAATAATGACTCTTATTTTATTATTATCAATCTTTACTTAAAAAGAATTAATAATAAATAAAAGAATGTTGGTCAAACATAGTCTTTTTTATCAGCATGGATGTCTAGATTCATTTTGCAAGAATCTTCCTAGTATTATCTTAATTTAAGATAATTCTTGTCTTTAATTAAGATAAAATATGTTATCTTGACAAAACTGAGACAAATATGTTTTCTTGTCTAGATTAAGACAAAACATATTTTTCTTGTCTTAAATTAAGACAAACATGTTTTCTTGTCTAAATTAAGATAACATGTTTTCTTGTCTAAATTAAGATAAACATATTTTCTTATTTAAATTAAGACAAAACATGTTTTTTTGTCTAAATTAAGACAAAACATGTTTTTTAGCTAAATTAAGACAAACATGTTTTCCTGTCTAAATTAAGACAAAACATGTAAAAGCTGTCATTTTTGTACATAATTTAATTAATGAAATAAAACAGGCATTCCAACTTAAACAAGTTGAATTCTACGAAGCTAAGTGGGGAATCTATTTGGACATAGATATTCCAAGCTCCAAGAAACTTAGAATTATTCATAATCTCATTAAGATAATTCAAGCTTATTAACCATGAAACCACTCCATCATAGATTCATGGTTGCACTCTTAGATTAACTATAATTACTGGAAATGATTCAATACTTGATATTTTCAATACTATATATTAATTATTAGTTGCCCAATTGCAAACCTTATATTGTGAACCCTCATAACCATTCAATGACAAAAGGTGAAATTATCATTTTACCCTTGATGTCAATTTTATCTTCTAGTCTCAGATTTCATCCAATTAGTGATTCAATACTCTAGATCTAATCTTTGGAGTATCAATATGTGATGTGTAGCTAATTCATCAATCTACTGGGCTCAGATTAATCAGCAATCTTCTCAAAATCACTAGAAGTGTTGTTAATGTTATTAAGTCCACTATTTGGATATATGTTCCTAGATGTTGACATCAATTATAATCTCAACATAAGAAGTCTAGATCAACACTTTATGATGATCATGCTCATGGTATATCAAAGATTATAAAGAGATAAAACACAAGTCCACAATCCATCAGGATTTTAGTTCTACTATAAACAAATGCATAAGTGTGACATCAAGATTTAAGTAGCGATTAAACTTAAATTTGATTCTCACATGATTCCTGTTCATGTTATAGTGTCATTACTCAAAGTCAACCATTCTAATGATGTGAGACTTATCATTCCCTTGAAGTAAATCACATTCGTTTCGTTGGTAGTAATCTAAACACTACAGCCTTAACATAATAAAGTGACCAGCTTTATTATATGGCTGTGAATAATTTTTTAGATTGAATTAAATTACATGTCTCCTATGTATGGCTCTTCATATAAATGTATTTTAATATCTCAATAGAATCATGGTACTTTCATAACTAGCTAATGAATGCTTACTTAAAACAAACTCTTCATCTTATTATCAAAATGTAATTTCATTACAAATAAATTACATGAAATTAAACATTTGAATATACTTGCTTTCTAGGGCACCATATTCTCAAATTCCTAACAATCTCCCATTTGCCCTAAAACAAGTATGTCATATCCCTTAATCCAAGACCTTCTAGGTGACCATCGAAACTCTTTAGTGTTAGTCTTTGTGAATAGATCAACAAGGTTTTGCTCTGTTGGAATTTTCTTCGCAATTAGTTCTCCACGTTGTATGATATCTTGAATGAAATGATACTTCCTTTTAGTATATTTTGCTGCTTTATGATTCCGTGATTTTTTTTTTTTGAGTTAGCTATTGCTCCACTGTTATCACAATAGAATGTAATGGGCTTGTCTGCATCTAGAGTTATTTCAAGGTCCATAAGGAACTTATGGAGCCATACAGCTTCCTTTGCTGCTTCACAAGCCACAACATACTATGCCTCCATAGTAGAGTTTGCAATACAAGATTGCTTTACACTCCTCCAAACTATAACTCCTCCTCTTATGGTGAAAATAGATCTTGATGTCGATTTTCTAGAATTAATGTCAGACTAAAAATCTGAATTAGTGTACCCTATTGTTAGAAGGTCACTTCCAGAACATACAAGCATGTAATTCTTCATTCTGCAAAGATATTCAAAAATGCACTTGACTGCAGTCCAGTGCTTTATGCTTGGGTTTGACTAAAATCTGCTAACCAATCCAACTGCATAGCAGATATCTAGCCTAGTGCACAACATAGCATACATGAGACTTCCAATTGTAGATGCATATGGAATCTGTCTCAAGTTTTCAACTTCCACTGGAGTTTTAGGTGACATCTCCTTAAAAAGTTTGATTTAATGTTTAGAAGGCATAAAACCCTTCTTGGAATCTTGCATAGCAAACTTGGCCAAAACTTGTCTATATAGGATGCTTGAGATAATGTTATCTGCTTGTTCTTACGATCCTCTATAAGTTTGATTCTTAGAATATAGCTAACTTCTCTCAAATCTTTCATATTGAATTGTTGGTTCAACCAACCTTTAAGTATTGATAACATTCCTACATCATTCCCAATGAGTAGAATGTCATCAACATAAAAGACTAGGAAAACAACCTTTTTATCTTGTATATTTTTTATAGACACATGGTTTGTCAACATTTTATTGGAAACCATATGATTTGATAGCAGTATCAAATCTTATGTTCCAAGACCTAGATATTTACTTAAGTCCATAAATAGATTTATGCAACTCAGAGACCTTATGCTTGTAGCCTTTTTCAATGAAACCTTTTGATTGAGTCATATAAATGCACTCTTCAAGATCTCTATTTAAAAATGCGATCTTGACATCCATTTTTCATATCTCATAATCAAGATGTGCAGCTATGGATAGGAGGATCCTAATGGATTTAAGCATAACAACTGGTAAGAAGATTTTCTCATAGTCAATCCTTTTTCTTTGGGTAAAACCCTTGGCCACTAGTCTAACCTTGAAGATTTCAACTTTCCCATCACTTCTTTTTTTTTCTTTTGTAAATCCATTTGCATCTTATGGGTTTTATCCTTTCAAGTGGATTTACTAAAGTCTAAACTTTGTTGGAATCCACAGAGTCTGACTCAAATTTCATTGTCTTATGCCATTCTTCAGTATTTATATCGTTAATAGCTTCCTTATATGTAATAGGGTCAGATTCATGTTCATCTGAAAGTGCAATCATTCTTTCTTCCAGTCCCATGTATCTCTCTAGTTGTCTTATAACCGTCCCACTACATCGAGGCACCACTATTTGATGTTCAGGTTGTATTTCTGTTTCAACCGTTGAATCAGACTTATTTATGACATCTTCAAAATTAACTCTTAAATTTAAAGGATCAGACAATTCTTCTAATACAATTTTACTTCTAGGTTTGTGATTTCTCACAAACTCTTCCTCTAAGAAAGTAGCATTCGTACTAGCAAAAACTTTCTTATCTTGAGGACTTATAGAAGTAACAACCTCTTGTTCCCTTTGGATACCCTACAAACAAGCACACCTCAATCTTTGGTGCCATATTTGTGGACTCAAGCTTTAAAACATGTGTAGGACACCCCTAAGTTCGCACATGATGTAATGATGATTTATCCCTTATCCACAACTCCATTGGTGTCTTAGGCACAGCCTTAAATGGAGCAAAATTGAGCAAGTACTTAGTAGTTTGCATACAATATTTACAGAATGAGATTGGAAGTTTAGCATAGGAC
Organism: Theobroma cacao; assembly: GCF_053813885.1. Classification (NCBI taxonomy): domain Eukaryota; kingdom Viridiplantae; phylum Streptophyta; class Magnoliopsida; order Malvales; family Malvaceae; genus Theobroma; species Theobroma cacao. Next base: position 39,277,184 of record NC_142640.1, read on the forward strand.
ATCATTGATCTAACCATTTCTAAAAGAGTCCTATTTCTTCTTTTAGCTACACTATTATGTTAAGGTGTTCTCGATGCTAAAAAATTAAAAATTAGCCCATTTTCAATGAGATATTGTTGAAATTCATTTGATAAATACTCACCACCCTGATCTGATCAAAGTAGTTTCAATGACTTGCCTAGTTGCTTTTTAACTTTTGCTTTGAATTCTCAAAACTTTTCAAAGGATTTACTTTTTCTGTGCATTAAATACACAGAGCCATGTCTCGAGTAGTCATCAATAAAAGTTATGAAATATTCATAACCTCTTCTAACTTGTACGTTCATTGGTCCACATACATCTGTGTGCACCAAGTCTAGAACGTTTGGCATTCTATTACCTTTTTCCTTGAAGGGCCCTTGAGTCATTTTTGCTTCAATACAAGACTCACATACTAGCAAATGACCCTCAACCATGTCTGGTAGAGTAACATCCTTTATAAGCATATTGAGTTTATTTTGATTGATATAACCTCAATGCAGATGCTAAAGATAATTTTGATTTATACTAGATTCTTTGACTTTTTCAGTTTTAAATCGTATTGCTTCTACATCATTTGCCGAATAAGTCATAAGCTCAAGGAAATAAAAATTATATCTTACAATTCTAGAACAAATAAAATCCTTATTCAAATCGATAGTGACTGTCTCACTAAAATAAACTGAATATCTAGACTTTATTAAACAAAAGATAGATCTTTAGAATGTAATAAACATTTTCCAAAACTAAGCTATGACCATAAGGAAATTGAAGAATAATGGCTTCCACTACTAATGCTGAAACGATTTGTCATCCTCATCTGAAACTGCCCTTTACTTAGTTTTCTCCTTTTGTTGAAACCCTTGTAAAGAATTACAAACATGGTTAGTGGCTCCAAGATCTACTATCCAAGTATCCGTAGAATCAACCACTAAATAGGCTTTTAACATATTTAGAAAACCCATACCTTGTTTACTCTTCTAAATTTCTTCAAGGTAAACCTTACGATTTCACTTCCAATGTCTTTTCACACCACAATGGAAACATTTTCCTTTGGTGTTATCTTTTGAACAGTCATTTTCTTCATGGGCTTTTTCTTTGCTCCCATTGAACTCTTAGTAGTCTTTTTATTTCCAACCTTCTTCTTTTTACCCTTGGGTTTGGGCTTAAAAGTGGAAACTACATGTGCTTCAGACTTTTTTTTTTCAAATTAAGAACCTCATCCACATTTTGGAGATCATTCATTAGCCCACTTAAAGTGTAATCCCTAATTTGCAGTTCATAATCCAATATGAGTTGTGAAAATGATGAATTCAAGCTATGAGCAATCATTGATATTTGCGTTTCTGCATCTATCTCAACACCATATAGTTCTACCTTATTGAGACAAAAGATCACTTTTAGCATGTAATCTCTAACTGGCTCCTCAAGTTTTTACTTAAGGTCCTTAAAAGCATTGATTGCTTTCACCTTAGCAGACCTTGTTTTTGTATCAAACATTTCATGTAGGTGTAACATTATGTCAATAGCATTACCCATGCCTTCGTGCTATTTTTGCAATATACTGTTCATAGAGGCTAGTATATAGCATTAAGCCCACTCATTTGCATCATGCCACTTCTTATGATATTCAATATCTTGTATAGTTAATTAGGGAGTTAGTGCTTCAGGCTCATGGTGTGATCTTGTCATAATTAAGGATGATATTAAGGTTTCTTTTCCATTCAATGTAGTTATCACTATTCAGAGTGCATTTGTTTAACAAAATTGAAAGTGGATTCATATTTGTGATGCAGATATGTTTCTAAAAGTACATTTGAAATTATGTAAACATACCAGTTATTCATGGACTTTGAACATTTCATGATGCATGTATGCATGATGACAATACATAAAACCTTATAAATTGTATTATTAGTTCGACAATTATTTACTTTTCTGTAATAAATCAACTGACTATGACAATGAGAATTTACTATTAGGCAAACTAGGACCCTTCCCACTTAATTATGTTACCTAGTATCTTCATACTTAACATGGTTAAGGAAAGCCTTCATTTGGTCCACGAAGTTTACTAACAAAGCTACTATAGGTAGGTTAATAGTAAATTCATGCTAAGTGTAACAACCACTATTTCATTCTTTTATGCTCCTTACTTAGTGAGCCTCTATGGGAGGTCTCACCTCATAAGCCACCTAAAAGGATTTATGTCACGACCCAAATTTTCGGACCATGACCGGCGCAAGGGCCCAATAAACGTAGTCTATTAAGCCCAAGCAAGCCTATCGATTTATCCTACTTATCATTCCATCAAATATCGCTAAGTCATATTTCATACTTTTGAATCAAAATAGTGATATACATTGCCAACTCGTACTGGCATTACTCCTTAAAAATTTAAATACAATGTCTACAACATGTATTCCAATTATTTACATTAAGTTTGTCTATACAAACAAAATAACACTCGACTTCCAACGGAGGGACTCGGATGAATATACAGCTATCGAATGCCGAGACACCTACCAAAAGATGGACACAGGTCTACAAGGACACCTCGTCCTAGTTACCAACTGCCTTGGGATCTGAAAACATGAATTTAAAAATGATGAGTATAAACCCAGTGAGTGAACAAGGAAGGGAACAAGCATACTATAAGGAATCTTTAATGAAATCATGATGCATTCTTTTTCAAAACAATGCAATTTGTTTCTATTCTTATTAAAAACCCCTCATCAAGCCCTTAAATGATTAATCATTTGAAAATCAAGGACCCATACATAACAAACCATTTGAAAAATGAAAACTTCAATATTACACAAGCAAGTCAAATATGACAATGAATCTTCGCTGCAGCGGAAAGGCATTATGCTGTAGCGAGAATGCCTTTCCGCTGTAGTGACGTTGGGATTTAGTTATTAACCGAGCGAGGGTTTCTCAACTGGCCGAGGGTTTCTCACTAATCCTCCTCATTTTAAACTTAACTCATTTGATCCTTAATGTTGAAAGTCCATGCTCTGATATGGTAGCAAAGAAGTGAAAGATAGGATAGCAATTGAACAAGATAGGAGACCAAAACAGAAAGTTTTTCGCTGCAGTGAGATTCGATCTCGCTGCAGCTAAATTGTTACCCAGAAACAAAAAGTTTCTCGCTGCAGCGAAATTCAATCTCGCTGCAGCGAAATCGCTACCCAGAAACAGAAAGTTTCTCGCTGCAGCGAGAATGTATTTCGCTGCAGCGAGAAGCTACAGTGTCATTCTCGCTACAGCGAAAATGCATCCTCACTAAAGCGAGTTTTCGGCCAGCCTACCTTTTCAAAACCTGAGAGTTTCTCGCTGCAGCGAAATACAGGGCATCAAATGAAAATTTCCCTTTCTCCCAAAGAAAACCACCCTACTTGAAATGTTCAAAACCAATCTGAAACACATAACAATTTCTCAAGGTTTAACATATCAAGTTTCACATGCATTACAACCATAAACCATTATCCATCAATTTCCTATAACACACATATTTACATATGTATATATATATATATATATATATATATATATATATAAGCATATACCCATCATCATCATCACACCATCCCATCATCATCATCACCAACTCATGCGCACTCCTTACTCGCAAATGGCTGGGTCATCACCGGGTTATGCGCATTCTCTACTCGCACATAACCGGGTCATCCTCGACTTATGCGCACTCCCTACTCGCACATAGCCGAGTCAATATAATTACACAACATTATATTCAAGCATATATGTATATCAACATAATGCAGCCACATAGAAATCCATAATAACCACATATCATAACATAAATCACTTCTCAAGAGCTTGTTCCCAAGGCATTCATTTTCATGAAAAATCGTATAAAATCATTCAAACGTTTGTCAAATACATTATATTCTCAAAATAAGTTTTGAAGGCAGTCCACTCACCAATTGATTGTAAAGCCTTTAGATGACTCCAATTCCCCTAATTGTCCAAATGAGATAATGGGGCTTCCTAAAAACCTAGGATCACATTAACATAAACAATAGATCAATTTACACACTATGAACTCTAAAAGTTATCTCTTAGCTAGTTTTCAATTGCCACATTAAATGGTTATCTATGTTCACTATCTTAATCACAAAAAAGTAATGAATATAGTCAACAATAAAACAGCTCATAAATCCCAATTACTAGCCATTTTCTGCAGCTAAAAATTGAGCTTAGTTCATTACTTACCCTAGGGCTCCTTTGTAGTCAAATACTCTTTCAATTGCTTCCAAATCAATGGGGTAATTCTTTCTTTCTCTCTCTAGAATGCCCAATTAGTGAGAGAAAGTTTGGAAATAAGCTTTATCAAGGGTTTTGAAGTGAGAGGATGAAAGAATTCAAAGGTTCTAGTCAAAAAGATTCAAAGGTGTGAAAACTAGAGTTAGAGAGAGAAAATCATTCAAGCTTCAAATCAAGCTTCCATGGTGTTTTGAAGAAACGTAAGAGAGGAGAAGAAGAAGAAGAAGACCAGCTGCTGGAAATTCTCTAGAAGTTGCTGGAAATTCAAGATATTTATAGGCAATCTTATCCTTTCCCTTAAAATTACGAAAATGCCCCTCCACTAATTAACTTATTCTCCTCCAATCTTTTATGCAATCTTTTTGTTCTTTTAACACTAGGACAAGATCCATAATGGTCTAGACATGTTCGAGTTCATAAAAACTTAAAATTTTAACCCGAGGTGAAAAATGACCATTTTGTTCCTGTTATGAAAATTGTTGAAACTTCTAGTTTTCTTCATGTTTTCATCAGCACACATCATTTATGTAGTCTTATACCCATTTAAGCCTTAAAATATCATAAAACTTTCTTTTAGAAGCTTATTAGAGAAAATGACGAAACTACCCCTGGCTCGTATTATTACATCTATACTTAGTTACAAGCCTATAGAGGTTGAGGTCTCACATTCTCCCCCACTTAAATAAATTCGGTCCCCGAATTTAAATTCACTATAAGGTAACGTAGCTCTAAGTATCAAAGAGATGGGGATACTTTGTTCGCATCTCCTCCTCGACTTCCCACGTTACCTCATCGCTTGTGTGATTCCGCCACAACACTTTCACTGATGCTACTTCCTTTGAACGGAGCTTTTTAACTTGCCTATCAAGGATAGCTACCGGTTGCTCCTCATAGGTTAGATCATTTTGCAACTGAATGGTTTCATACCGTATTACATGTGATGGATCTGGGTTGTACTTCTTAAGCATGGACACATGAAACACGAGATGAATATTCGAAAGGTCTGGCGGTAATGCCAAATGATATGCCACTGCTCCAACCCTTTCTAAAATATTGAAGGGTCCTATATACCGAGGACTTAACTTCCCTTTCTTGCCAAACCTCATTACCCCTTTAGTTGGCGAAACTTTCAAAAATACGTGATCTCCTACTTGGAACTCCAAGTCTTTCCATCGGTTATCAACATATGATTTCTGTCTACTTTGTGCTGTTGACATCCGTTGTCGAATCATGCGTATTTTATCGGTTGCATCCTGCACCAACTCAGGCCCCAAAAGTTTTCTTTCTCCCACCTCTAGCCATCCAATGGGTGACCTACATCTCCGTCCATATAATGCCTCAAATGGTGCCATTTGGAGGCTCGTTTGGAAACTGTTGTTGTAGGCAAATTGCACTAAGGGTAGATATTGATCCCACCTGACACCAAGGTTTATCACACAAGCCCTCAACATATCCTCTAATGTCTGTATAGTCTGTTCAGACTGTCCATCAGTCTGAGGGTGGAAAGCTATGCTGAAATCCAACTTAGTGCCCAATGCTTCCTGCAACTTTCCCCAAAACCTACTAGTAAACTGAGCTCCTTTGTCAGATACTATAGAAATGGGGATACCATGTAGTCGTACTATCTCATCCACATAAACTTGAGCGTATTAGGCAACCTCGTAAGTAGTCTTAACTGGAAAAAATGGGCTGACTTCGTTAACCGGTCTACTACTATCCAGATTGAGTCGTAGCCCTCATTAGTTTGAGGCAAACTCGTTACAAAGTCCATGGCAATATGCTCCCACTTCCACTTAGGCACTGGTAACGGCTGTAGTAGCCCTGCAGGCTTTTGATGCTCAGCCTTAACCTGCTGACAAACCAAGCACTTGGAGACAAACTCAGCTACATCTCTCTTGAGTCCTTCCCACCAATACACCTCCTTTAAATCTTGATACATCTTTGTAGCCCCTAGATGTACCACATAGGCTTCCATGTGAGCTTCTTCCAATATTTCTCTCCTCAACTTGTCACCATTAGGCACATAAAGTCTGGTTCCATAGCTCAACACTCCATCTGTGCCTTTGGTAAACATTTTTCCTTTCCTTCATTGAGGATCCTCTAAGGCCTTAGCTACGAAATCATCTTTACTTTGTGCTTCTTTAATCTGATCTATTAAGATAGGCCTCACTCTAAAATGTGCTAGCAATGCATTTGTCTTCGCAACTTCCAAATGCACTCCCATGTCTCCCAAACTATGGATCTCCCTAACCAAGGATCTCTTATCTGTAGAAATATGTGCCAAGCTTCCCATTGATTTTCGACTCAAGGCATCCGCCACTACATTGGCCTTACCGGGATGATAAAGAATAGTACAATCATAATCCTTTAGCAACTCCATCCATCTACGTTGTCGTAAGTTAAGATCCCTCTGCTGAAATATATACTTTAAGCTTTTGTGGTCCGTATATATCTCACAAGTCTCACCATACAAGTAATGTCTCCAAATTTTCAAGGCAAACACAATTGTTGCCATTTCCAAATCGTGTGCGGGGTAATTTTGCTCATGCCTTTTAAGTTGCCTTGATGCATACACAATCACCTTCCCATGCTGCATCAATACACACCCTAAACCAACCCGCGATGCATCACAAAATACCGTATAACCCCTCGTGCCTTAAGGTAGGCTTAATACTGGAGCTGTAGTGAGACATGCCTTAAGCTTCTCAAAGCTATCCTCACAAGCATCAGACCACTCAAATTTTGTATCCTTACATGTCAGCTTAGTCAGAGGGGCGACTATTTTAGAGAAGTCCTTCACAAAGCGACGATAATAGCCAGCCAAACCCACAAATCTTCTAATCTCCGTAATTGATGTTGGCCTTGGCCATTTTTTCACTGCTTCAACTTTCTTTGAATCAACTTGTACCCCATCCTTAGATACCACATGCCCTAAAAATGCAACACTTTCAAGCCAAAATTCACACTTAGAGAACTTGGCATACAATCGATGTTCTCTCAAAATTTGGAGCACTATCTTAAGATGCTGTTCATGCTCCTCCCTACTTCTCGAGTAGATCAAGATATCATCAATAAACACTACCACGAACTTATCCAAATAAGGCTTGAACACTCGGTTCATCAAATCCATAAAGGCTGCAAGACCATTTGTGAGTCCAAATGACATCACCAAGAACTCATAGTGCCCATACCTTGTTTGAAATGCGGTCTTAGGTATATCTTCATTTCGGATTCTCAACTGATGGTACCTAGATCGCAGATCTATCTTAGAGAAACATTGTGCTCCTTGTAGTTGATCAAATAAATCATCTATCCTTGGAAGAGGATACTTATTCTTCACCGTCACTTTATTAAGCTGTCGATAATCAATGCACAACCTAAGTGACCCATCTTTATTCTTCACAAATAGTACCGGTGCTCCCCATGGGGATACACTAGTTCGGATAAAACCTTTATCCAACAAATCTTCTAACTGATCCTTAAGCTCTTTAAGCTCTGCAGGTGCCATTCTATATGGGGGTATGGATATAGGTCTAGTGTCGGGGATTAAATCTATGCAAAACTCAATCTCCCGTTCTGGAGGTAAACTTGGTAGCTCCTCAGGAAATACATCCACGAACTCCTTCACCACCGACACTTGAGTTACATCTCCAACCTTCGCTTGAGTATCCTTTACAACAGCCAAATAACCTATACAACCTTGTCGTAATAATCTTCTGACAGATATGACCGATATCAAATTGGTTGGAGTATTACTCCTATAACCCTGAATACTAAATGATGGTTCACCGAGGAAATCAAATCTAACCAATTTATGATAGCAGTCCACACTAGCATGGCAGAGTGATAACCAATCCATCCCCAAGATCACATCAAAGTCTAAGGTGTCTAGCACCACTAGATTCACCGAAGTGTCTTTGTCCTTGACTCGCACTACACAGGACTCATATTCCCACTCGGCCACAAATATCTCCTTTAAAGGAGTAGACACCACTAATTGTTCCTCTCTCCTAACACGATCTCTACCCAACCAAGATGTAAAACATGGAGAGATAACAGAATAGGTAGCACCAGGATCAAATAGTACCCGAGCATTCATATTACAAACGAAGAGAATACCTAAGACCACGGCATTGGATGTTTGAGCCTTCTGCTGTGTTAAAGCAAACACCCTCGCCTGGCCTTTACCAACAGAACTTTGATGTTTGGACCCAGATGGCCTGCCCTGAGAGGAAGTACTAGCACCTCTACCTCTCGATCCACTAGCCTCCCGACCAGATGAGGCAGTAATTGAAGGAGCAGAAGAAGTTGGCTGGGTGGAACCATGAGCAGAATCTTGTGATTGATGAGCCCTCAGACAATCCCTCATAATATACCCAGGTTGACCACACCCGTAACAAGCTCTTGTAGTAAGGAAGCACCATCCACTATGTCATCTCTCACAAGTATCACAAAGGTGGGTGGCTTGACTACTCTGTCTAGAATCTTGCAGTCTCCTAGAACTAAAGGTTCTCTGTCCCATCCTAATATTAGCACCGAGCACATCACTCCCCTGCTGAGGTAATCGTGAGTCCCTCTGTGGAACCTGACGGCTAGAAGATGAACCACCACTGCTAAAATCTCTACGGCCCTGATAGCCTTCTGTCTTGGCCCTTTTTGCTCTATCTCTCGTAGCCCTACTCTCACTGGTCCTCATCTCAATGCGTTGAGCACGATCCACTACTGCAGAATAGGTAGTGAAATCTCGGGATGCCATAGCCCTAAATAATGGCTCCACTAATCCATCCACAAACCTCTGAATCTTTATCTCCTCAGTAGAAACGAGATAGGGAGCATAACGAGCCAGCTGCGTGAACTTGATGCCATACTCGAACACCGTCATGTCTGAAGTTTGTACCAAAGTCTCAAACTCTCTAGCTTTGGCATTACGTACACTGAATGGTAGGAATCGATTCAAGAAGGCTGCACTGAACTCACTCCAGGCCAACAGTATTGCATCCGTCGGTTTGCCTCTACATAAAGAGTTATACCACTCCTGCGCCACATCCTTTAATTGGAAAGCGGTTAGCTCAACTGATTGAACACTAGAACATCCCAAAGCCTTACAAATTTTCTCCATCTTATCCAAGAAAACCTGGGGTTTTTCCGATGCATCAGACCCTGAAAATGATGGAGGCTTGAGCTTAAGAAAATCAGGAAGAGAAATATCTAGATGTCCCCTCTCGACCTCATGATGTTGGCGATCGGCCTGTCCTTGGGAGCTAGGGGATTCTTGTACTGTAGGTCTCCTCTCTACTACCCTCTGTATATCCTCCATATGGGTCGCCATCATCTCTACAACCCGATTGACTCCCTGTAGGCCTGCCGCTAAATCCTCGATGGTAATACCCCCAACTGGGTGTTTATCTACATCACCTGAGGATTGTCCCTCATCTCGCCTACTCACAGACATATCCGCTCTCACTGGCCTAGTGGCCCTGCCACATCTACCTCGGCCTCTCTAGGTGGATACCCGTGGCCTATCTTATGAGGGGCATCTTGTTCCCCCATCCGTCTTGAGGCGGCTCGTGTCTTAGGCGGCATTCTTACTTAGACAAGAGCAAACACCTGTTATTAAACACATATTATAATCATACTTAAGGCAAAAGGTGGTTTTTAAGATAGGGAATCTATGCGGTCATTTGGTTGTAAAATGTGCCGCGGTTCACACTTTACAACTAAAGTTCTCACATAAAGACCCGACTCTCCGCTAGACCAATAAAAGGAAGTCTTAGGACCTAGACAAACCTAAGGCTCTGATACCAACATTGTCACGACCCAAATTTTCGGGCCATTACCGACGTAAGGGCCTAATAAACGTAGTCTATTAAGCCCAAGCAAGCCTATCGATTTATTTTACTCATCATTCCATCAAATATCGCTAAGTCATAGTTCATACTTTTGAATCAAAATAGTGATATACATTGCCAACTCGTACCGGCATTACTCTTTAAAAATTTACATACAATGTCTACAACATGTATTCCAATTATTTACATTAAGTTTGTCTATACAAACAAAATAACACTCGACTTCCAGCGGAGGGACTCGGATGAATATACAGCTACCGAATGCCAAGACACCTACCAAAAGATGGACACAGGTCTACAAGGACACCTCGTCCTAATTACTGGCTACCTCGAGATCTGAAAACATGAATTTGAAAATGGTGGTATAAACCTAGTGAGTGAACAAGGAAGGGAACAAGCATACCATAAGGAATCTTTAATGAAATCATGATGCATTCTTTTTCAAAACAATGCAATTTGTTTCTATTCTTATTAAAAACCCCTCATCAAGCCCTTAAATGATTAATCATTTGAAAATCAAGGACCCATACATAACAAACCATTTGAAGAATGAAAACTTCAATATTACACAAGCAAGTTAAATACGACAGCGAATCTTCGCTGCAGCGACGTTGGGATTTAGTTATTAACCGAGCGAGGGTTTTTCAAGTGGCTTTCTCGCTGTAGCGACGTTGGGATTTAGTTATTAACCGAGCGAGGGTTTCTCAACTGGTCGAGGGTTTCTCACTAAACCTCCTCATTTTAAACTTAACTCATTTGATCCTTAATGTTGGAAGTCCATGCTCTGATATGGTAGCAAAGAAGTGAAAGATAGGACAGCAATTGAACAAGATAGGAGACCAAAACAGAAAGTTCTTCGCTGTAGCGAGATTCGATCTCGCTGCAGCGAAATTGTTACCCAAAAACAGAAAGTTTCTCGCTGCAGCGAAATCGCTACCCAGAAATAGAAAGTTTCTTGCTGCAACGAGAATGTATTTCGCTGCAGCGAGAAGCTACGGTGTCATTCTCGCTGCAGTGAAAATGCATCCTCATTGAAGCGAGTTTTCGGCCAGCCTACCCTTTCAAAACCCGAGAGTTTCTCGCTGCAGCGAAATACAAGGCATCAAATGAAAATTTCCTTTTCTCCCAAAGAAAACCACCCTACTTGAAATGTTCAAAACCAATATGAAACACATAACAATTTCTCAAGGTTTAACATGTCAAGTTTCACATGCATTACAACCATAAACCATTATCCATCAATTTCCTATAACACACATATTTACATATGTATATATATATACGCATATACCCATCATCATCATCACACCATCCCATCATCATCATCATCACCAGCTCATGCGCACTCCCTACTCGCACATGACTGGGTCATCACCGAGTTATGCGCACTCCTTACTCGCACATAGCCGAGTCAATATAATTACACAACATTATATTCAAACATATATGTATATCAATATAATGCAACCACATAGAAATCAATAATAACCACATATCATAACATAAATCACTTTTCAAGAGCTTGTTCCCAAGGCATTCATTTTCATGAAAAATCGTATAAAATCATTCAAACGTTTATCAAATACATTATATTCCCAAAATAAGTTTTGAAGGCAGTCCACTCACTAATTGATTGTAAAGCCTTTAAATGACTCCAATTCCCCTAATTGTCCAAATGAGATAATGGGGCTTTCTAAAAACCTAGGATCACATTAACATAAACAATAGATCAATTTACACACTATGAACTCTAAAAGCTATCTCTTAGCTAGTTTTCAATTGCCACATTAAATGGCTATCTATGTTCACTATCTTAATCACAAAAAAATAATGAACATAGTCAACAATAAAACAGCTCATAAATCCCAATTACTAGCCATTTTCTGTAGTTAAAAATCGAGCTTAGTTCATTACTTACCCTAGGGCTCCTTTATAGTCAAATTCTCTTCCAATTGCTTCCAAATCAATAGGGTAATTCTCTCTTTCTCTCTCTAGAACGTCCAATTAGTGAGAGAAAGTCTGAAAATAAGCTTTATCAAGGGTTTTGAAGTGAGAGGATGAAAGAATTCAAAGGTTCTAGTCAAAAGGGTTCAAAGGTGTGAAAACTACAGCTAGAGAGAAAAAATCATTCAAGCTTCAAATCAAGCTTCCATGGTGTTTTGAAGAAATGTGAGAGAGGAGAAGAAGAAGAAGAAGACCAACTGCTGGAAATTCTCTAGAAGTTGCTGGAAATTCAAGATATTTATAGGCAATCTTATCCTTTCCCTTAAAATTATGAAAATGCCCCTCCACCAATTAACTTATTCTCCTCCAATCTTTTATGCAATCTTTTTGCTCTTTTTACACTGGGACAAGATCCATAATGGTCTAGACATGTTCGGGTTCATAAAAGCTTAAAATTTTAACCCGAGGTGAAAAATGACCATTTTGCCCCTATTATGAAAATTGTTAAAACTTCTAGTTTTCTTCGTGTTTTCATCAGCACACATCATTTATGTAGTCTTATACCCATTTAAGCCTTAAAATATCATTAAACTTTCTTCTGGAAGCTTATTAGAGAAAATGACGAAACTACCCCTAGCTCGTATTATTACATCTATACTTAGTTATAAGCCTATAGAGGTTGAGGTCTCACAATTTATCTTTTCGAAGACCTAGTTTGTCATGATCTAGATTCATGCCAACCTATAAGGAGTGACATGTTTCACATGCCAATGGGCCAACAATAGAGACCATGGACTTTAGGATTACTAGCATCCTTTCTCACTCAATATTTTTATAGTTCGGGTTTTGATTGACTTTTTGTCAGATTTTCTAAATGCATATTTAGAATATCCTAAGTCAAATTATGGGCTTGGTTATGTTTCCAACTAAACACTTTTAGTATATAATTAAGTCCATATTACCATCTTGTTTAGATGTGATTTATTTTTCTATATTCATTATGTATCTTATAGCATAAAACTATTTTTAAACTAAAATACAAAATGTATGCATGGCAGTCCTTAAGAGAGGTTGGCACTTTAACTCTAAATGACATATTTTCAAGCATACAAATAATATCTTATATCATTCATATAGATACATATAAATATATATAACAATAAGCCACTTTAATATTCATCTTAAAAAAAATTACAACTTGTAATTCTTTTCAATCTTGCTTATATTCGCTGCTTGCTTGGATCAAATCCATTTGGCACTCTTCTAATTAATGGTCAAAAAAGTTTTGCTTTAGTTTTTAATCCAACTTGAAAATAATTTAAATTTTGAGCAATTAATTAATCTCATTAATTAATACCAAAATAAAAATTATTTTTTCAATCAAAGACTAAAAATTTAAATTTCTAAAAAAAATATTTTTGAAGAAAAACAAAGTAATAATTCTTAAAAAAATATTATTTATTTAAAAAAAAGGATAGCACTTGTGTGCTCATAGTACCTAGCAGCACACAACAATGCCTTGTGTGTTGTCCAATAGCACACAACAATGCCTTGTGTGCTGTCCAATAGCACACAACAAAGGGCTATGTTGCCCAACAACACACCTAGCCCTTCCCTTTTTTCAAAAAAAAATTTATTAGTAGAAAAATATTATTTATAAAACTAGAATTTTAATATAAGAAAAACTCTTTTCCTTAAAAAAAATTTGATACCATAAAAACTCCTTTTTCTAAAAAGAAAATTAATAACCATAAAAAAATAAATAGACCAAATATTACGTAATTACCTTTTTCTTTTTGGCTTTCATCTTCTTTCTCCAAGGATGCACCAAATACATCAAATAATATTAAAATTACATGGCTTTTTCCAGTTACAAAAATCTAAGAAAAAAAATATCAAGAAGGAAACATGGCGATGGTAGGCCATCCTTTTTGTTATATAACCAAAAGAAAAAGGTTTCAAGTAAAAATTTTTAAGACAATTCAGGTGGTAGAAATCTTCAATCATGCATCATAATATACAACTATACATTGATCACATCAAGATAGTTCAATACATGTAAAGGTGCCAACCATGCATAATAAATATAGAAAACAAAACTTGCAATAAACCTTGCTTCGATACCAATTGATGGAGTTGGATCAAGTGGATTGATGTGTTCGTGTAAAGCATGGATTTCAAAAATTTTCTTTTATAAAGGAAGCAAGCAATTCAATTACACAAATGAAAAAACAAATAATTCATATTGCAAGTAACATAATCACATCCTAAAAATAAGAATCTATTAAAGTAAAATAAATGTACCTTTTGTTTCACGATTCTTATTTTCAGACACCTAGTGCAGTGTAGTAAATTCACTACCACACCAACGATTGATTTTTCAACTAAACAAACTTACCATTATTCTTCAAAAATACTTTCAACTTGAACTTTAAATGGACAAGGTGTGAAATGCTGGACTACAAGATGGCAACTAATTTGTCTCTCTTTTCTTCCTAAGAATTAATAGTTATTTTTCTTTCAAGAAATCATCCAATGATGGGAGAGAGGAAAAGAGGTGCAGCAAAGTTAAGAGGAGGAAAAGAGAAGTGGCTGCAAAAACTTTATCAAGAAAGATACATACGTTTCTTTTCTTCCAATCTCTTCTATTTTTATTGAAACTCTTGCCTCAAAGGTTTAATCAAAATCAAATACCTTTGAATTAACAGTGACCATCTTTTAGAGTTATGGATACATCAAACAAGCTCCATAATTATCAAAATTAAAATTAAAGAATAAATAATTTAATTTTTTAATTATCATTTAGAGTTCTTGATAAAATAAAACTCTTTATTGAATAATAACTCTTATTTTATTATTATGCATCTTTATTTAAAAAAATTAATAATAAGTAAAAGGGTGCTAGTCAACCATGGAGTTTCCTTTTATCAACATAGATGTCTAGATTCATTTTGCAAGTATCCTCTTAGCATTATCTTAATTTAATACAATTCTCGTCTTTAATTAAGACAAAACATGTTATTTTATCTAAATTGCGACAAATATGTTTTCTTATCTAGATTAAGACAAAACTTATTTTTTTTGTCTTAAGACAAAACATGTAAAAGTCGGTATTTTTTTACATAATTTAATTAATCAAAAAAACATGCATTCCTACTTAAACAAGTTGAATTCTACGAAGCTAAGTGGAGCATCTATTTGGACATAGATTTTTCAAGCTCTAATAAACTTAAAATTATTTTTAATCTTATTAAGATAATTCAAACTTAATAACTATGAAAACATTCCACTATAGATTCATGATTGCACTTTTGGATTAACTATAATTATAAGAAATGATTCAATACTTTATATTAATTATTAGTTGTCAAATTGCAAACCTTATATTGTGAATCCTCATAACCATCCAATGACAAAAGGTGAAATTACCATTTTAGCCTTTATGACAATTTGTCCCTTAGTCTCAAATTTCATCTAATTAATTCAATACTCTAGATCTAACCTTTTGAGTATCAAGATGTGATGAGTAGATAATTCATCAATGTTCTTGAAATCACTAAAAGTGATGTTAATGTTATAAAGTCCACTATTTGAATATATGTTCCTAAATGTTCACCTCAATTATAATCTCAACATACGAAGTCTAAATCAACGCTTTATAATGATCATGCTCATGGAATATCAAAGATTATAAGGAGATAAAACATGAGTCCACTATCCATTAGGATTTTGATTTTACTATAAGCAAATGTATAAGTATGAGATCAAGATTTAAGTAACGATTAAACTTAAATTTGATTATCACAAGATTCTAGTTTATATTATAGTGTCATTACTCAAAGTCAACCATTTCAATGATTTGAGACTCATCATTCCCTTGAAGTGAATCACATTCATTTTGTTAGAAGTAATCTAGACAATACAACCTTAACACAATAATGTGACTAGTTTTATTATATAGCTGTAAACAATTTTTAGATTAAATCAAATTACATATCTCTTATGTATGTCTCTTTATACAAATATATTTTAATATTTTAATAGAATCATGATACCTTAATAATTAGATAATTAATTTTTTCTTAAAACAAGCTTTTCTTCTTATTATCAAAATGTAGTTTCATTATAAATAAATTAAATGAAATTAAATATGAGAATATACTTGCTTTTTAAGACATCATATTCTCAAATTCCTAACAATATCTTTCCTTAGCACCGAGCATTTGGTTCATTAATTGGTGCACGATTCTCCTACTTAAACAGTAAGGTTCTGTCACGACCCGAAACTCCCCTCGGATTGTGACAACCGCCGTGACGTCCCGATAGGCATTCATTACCCCGAATGCCCATCGGAACCCCGCAAGGCTTAGTATCAGCTTCCGTATCTCCCCGGTGAGTAATAGTTATTAAATCTCGCATTTCAAGAAATCATAAGTCATTTCCAAATCAAAATAATAAAAAATTATTTTTTGGCTCACAGGGGCAATTTCGTCATTTTTTTTTTAAAATACCGAAACCCACCAAAAACATGGTGTAAAAGCTAAATGTGTTCATACATACTTTAATCAGATAACTAAAGTATAAAATTACTTTTACAGTGACACGTGGATCCCCAACTAACCAAGAAGGTGTAGGGCTACGAACCCTTACTTTTGAGGATGCAACTCCGGGATTAATTCTCGTCTTAATCAATTATCAACAAACTATCCTAAGCCTGAAAAAAATGGATAGGAAGAGGGGTGAGATTATATAATCTCAGTGAGTAAACAATTACTATCAAAAACATCTAAAGCCGAGTAGATGAAGACAATATAAAAAACGTTATATCCCAATAATGTTCATAACGCAAAATTCGTTTCAATCTATACCAAACAATTTCTTTTTGTCAAATTTCTCCGGCTTATGAGTTTCTTAAACTTGGCCCCTACCAAAATCATTCTCGCGGGTACCTTTGTCAAGGTATCCCACTGAGACCGTCGAGGTTGTTAAATGTCTCATACCCATAAATATGTTTTCACATCTGATACACAACCGTTCCTTGGCGTTGGCTGAGTCTCACTCTCACGTGGTAGCCTGAACGTGAGGTGCACTCAAATCTTACCTCAGGAGATACTTCATCCAACATCTCCCCCCGGAGGTAAATATATAATTGGGTTATCGTGCCCCTCTCATAGGCAGTCCACGAAAACCCCCACCACTGTAGTGACAGTTTAATATACCACCAGACCCATAAAATTTTCAGTAGCATAATATGGCGAATAAATTTTAATCCAGTCTACCGAGACCAATAAAAAACAGTTCATATATTTCATGCCAATCCCAAAAAAAATTTAGCCATCATGCTACCATAGTGTCATAAGCTACAATTTCAATAACATATAAAATCATAAATTTCAACACAATCTCCATATACTCAATTTTCCCAAAACAATATTTGATTTCAAAACCAGTATAAATCTCATTTTTATTAAAAAAACATTTTAATTGGAAAACATAATATTTTATAATTTAACTCACCATTCAATAAAAACATCAAACAAGTATAATTACTCTAGATATTTAAGACGATAAATTATCCACTCATAGTTCTAGGAGTCGATGTACTCCTAATCCCAATCTTCAAGCACAATCTCTATACTTTTATCAGTGTAATTTGCTCACCACTTATCCACAATGTACAATACATAATTCACCACATTATGCTTGACCATTATAAAATCAATTCAGGCTCGGTGTATATGCATGATATGATATACAACTTATCTGACTACCGCTTAAATGCGATGCTGACCTAATTCGGCCTATTACCCCGATTAAATTACTAGCGCGTCCAATTTAATCCCAAATTACTCCATTTCTTTTCTAATACCTCAATTCACCAAACATTATTCAAATAACACCAATTTCAGCCTCAAAACCTTCCCATTTCTTCATGGAAAAATTCAGCCATTATAGTGCACTAACACCGTGATTTTTTTTACTTAATTTTCTCACCATTATTCATCATTTTCTAAGCCATTTCTCTTGAACTAATAACAATCCATCACCCACACACATCAAGGAAGATTCGGCCAATGATGATTCATGGGGAAAATGGATTCTTTTCTTGTTGTTTTGTTTCTAAATATGCTAAACTAACTAAAAACACTAACATAACTTAAAATGACATCAATCCAACATCTTTCTCTCTCCATACCCATTTTGACCAGCCATGAATTCATCATGAAAACATGTAATTTAACCATGAAAAATAAGGAGAAATGCATGGGAAAGGTAGATCACAAGTCAAAATCAAGAAATTTTACCTTTTGTCACTTGTTTCCTTGAATTTCTCACACTTTTCTCTTGAAATTCTTCACCTAGGGTTTTTGTTTTTCTTTTCTCCCTTTGTTCTTCTTTTTTCTTTGTTTGGCCAGCCATATGAAAGAAAATTGGCTAATTTTATGTTTTTTTTAAAGCTAAATAAATAATAGATATAAACTTGACACATGTCACCTTATTATTGGTCCATGTGTCATTTCTTAACTATTAAGCTTTCTCTCTCCACCACACTATATTCAAGGGTCAAAAATGATGATGGGTGAAGACCTTGTGCTGGAAAAATACTCTGGGGGTGCAAAATTACCGATTTACCCCCGAGGTGACAAAATTATCATTTCGTCCCTATACTCCAATTTATACCGAAATTAAAATTTTTTTCACTTCTAAACCTCAAATCATACTCCAATAAGTCAAATGAGGTAAAAAAAATCTTTTTTAAAAATATCCATTTTGTCCCCAGGTGGCAAATGATCATTTTACCTTTGGATAGTGAAAATTCTAGTTTAACTCCAAATTGATCATCGAACTCCGAATTACCATTTTGAGTTATCCCTAGACCGTGAAACTCTTAATTTCATCTTAAAATTCCTATTTGAACTAGTTCGAAGCTTAATCGACTTAATGGTACCATTAGGGGCAATATCGTCTTTTAACGATTTCTCAAACTTCCTAAATATGCAAACATTCTATTGAGTATGTAAATGACGTCATAATTATTTTATAGAACAAGGTTTGACAAGTTTAAATCCCCCTTCTCCCAATTATTAAAAAAAAAAAACAATATCTTCCCTTATCCCACTTAGGTCTCTAGCCTCTCAATGTGAAGAATCCATCTTCTCATTCTCCACGGTGCATGCATAGCTTATTTCACAACATTATTAGAACCGTTCTTCACCACTAAAGTTTGTATTTGACAGCATTACATTTTTTACTTGTAATATTTAAAAATATTGTTATTAAGCCGATATTGCCTCGAGTAGGATTAGGATTGAATAGTTGTACATTCTCACTTGCTCATGCTATTTTCTTTTACCAGGGCTTTATGGCCTAGTACCATATTGATTCATCGATTTGTAAAATAATTTTATAGAAGATATGAACCAAGATATGTAACGAACCCAAACCCAAATTTTAAAATCCGAACCCTACGAGAGACATTTTTAAGATCCTTGTGCCACACTCACTGTCGTCAATTTGACATTGCAGACTAGGCACTTGCATCAGGCAATGTATTTTTCCTTGCACTGGAAATGGAATCGCAGGAATTACTTCACACGTCGTCAGGGGTGCAAAGTAAATAGTTCCTCATTAGCACGTAATCACATACAAGTTCCAACGAGACATGAATTTATCAAAAGAAGAATTAAAGAAAAAAAGAGCAAATGTAGTTGGGAACCATAAAAAACTTCTCAAGTACGATATTTTGTCCAGTAAACTACTCCTGTTGCCCACAGAAGCAGCGGAAGCAATATGAAGGCAGCCTGGAAAGCATCTCGAGTGCAAGCTTCTTTGTTAATAACCACCCAGGCAAGTTGACTGTGGTTGTCTATCATGATACTCTCTCCTGTTACGATTGATTACATTTTCGCAGCCAGACTAATGCTTTCAACAGCATCATAATTCAAAAATAGCATAAACTTTGAACTTCCAAAGAAAGCAAGAAAATCACCCTGATCCACAATATTTCCACTTCTGCAGTTGCCACTTTCAAGACTTCTGTCAAATCAAAGCCATCTAATTGAAATTCCTTCCACTAATAAGCAAATAAAATAAGAACTCTATATTTCCTGTTCAAGCTTCACCAATTTGAGATGCTAACCATACTTTTTCATTTTCATTAGAACCCAGCTTCCAAATCAATGAAAGACACATGTTATTGCCACAGAAAAGAGATAGCTTTGCTCAATCACATCTCCTCAAAGCAGCTGCGCTAATTGGAGTGAGACCAGCCGGAGATACAAGAGCATGCACGGGAATGTCAAAGGGAGTGACAGGTATTGCTCCTTCCTCCATAATTTGCACAGAATATGACAATCCAACTGCAAACAAATAATAGTCAAGTATACATTTCAAACAACAGAATATATAACACAATTTATATAGTGGGTGCAATTAGGTCCTGAAACATGTATTATTCCTGTGCAACTAAGTGAAGATCCAGCATCTGAGGGAATTACCAAGAAGGGGCTGCTTCCACCTCCTCTTCTTTGTGAACTCTTGATAGTTCTTTAGGAACAAATCATAGTAACTTCCAGATTACATCATGCATTGAAATAATGGAAGAAAATTAAGCAAAAATGTCTAAAGACAATATAATCAAAATGCTAATGACGTAAATAAAAAGACAAATAGTTATATATCTAAGTTTGTCACAACTTCTTTGGTCAACAACTAATGCTTATGTCAGAGCAGTCACAGTGAGTCTAACAATCATATATTTATAGCTGAAGACAAGAGCCATAAAAACCAATATAGCTAATATGGAACCATGATGACTGTAATTAATATGATTCTTGACAATGCCATCCAAATATGAACAAGAATAATGCAATAAACCAGAAAGCTAAAAAGCATTGACTCACCCCCCACTACGGCCCAGACGGCTTCCAGATTTATCAAAAGCAAGCCCTGAAAGAAATAGAAACAAAGTGAAAGTTTTCATATACAAACCAGAAAGAGAAATGAAGCAGGATAAGAAAGGAAAAATACATATGGGTACTCCACATTCTGCATCCCCACTACAAGTGTGGATGTGGGAAGTGTGAATTTTCCCATTTTTTCATATTGATTTTGAGGGAAAAAAGGTGTTAGAGAGTGTGAATATGAAAGCCACATCATAGACTAATAAAAGTTCAACGGAATTCTTCATTCTTCACAAAACTAATGGGAGGATGAAGACAAATACCGGGTAGGATAAACAGGTCGACTGGATGACTTGCCTGCATAACTGCACTAGGTATTTTCCAATAATTAGCAGCCTTACCAATACAAAAGTTGTGTCAGTCTTCCAAGGAAAATATATATGCAGAGTATGCCATGATGAATAATAAGAAACAGGTTTGGGGATTGTACTCCAGGTTATGTCAAAAAGTTATAGATGCTATTCTCCTGGTAAAACTTTCACAACTATTTGAGACTAAAAAGGCAAAGAACATTCGTACTGCCTACAGTTGGAATTCAAATGGGAAACAAAAGATGTTATTATTTTCATTTTTAAGAGAAACATGGAACAGCCAACAGACATCTTGGAGACCAATAAGCATCAATGGGACTATTCTAAATTAAATTTGTCAGGTGATGTGGTGTTAGAGTGACTCGTAAAAAAGGTTGCTACAATGGTGGAATAATAAAGCAAATATGGTTTCATCAGTTTGAAGTATATCGCATCTTATAAATGATCAACATGGCAAGTTCAGAAAGTCATTGTTCAGAAAAGCCATCAACACAAGTAGATGCTTCTTCCTTAATCCAATCAGAAGCAGCAAGCCTTATAACTCTGTCCCACAGAAATTAAATTTGACTCATTAAACTTAGAATTGCAACATGAGTCATTTGATTGTGAGATGCACAATATACTAGGTAACAAACCCCTTTACAAGATAAGTTGAAACAGAAATTCCAATGCAGCAGTGATGATGTCATAGTCTTAGCTGCCAATTTCCAATCTTAATTCCAATGCACCTAAAGAGATGACTACACAAACATTCTTAAACATTCGTACTAGTTAATGCAGAGTACCATGGCGAGAATGAAGCATCACCCATATATGGAACACTTAATTTTTCCGTTCTAAGGAACAAACACCAGTTTAAAATGTAAACATAGAAGTAAATATCTAAAAATCATACCATCTTCACGTTTGTTCCCATCAGAATCTGCTAAGGCTGGTTCCAAGATGTTCATTGATTTTTCAATGAGATCATTAACACCGGATATCATTAGCATTTTCATATTGCTATTCCTGTCCTCCACACGGGGAACATAAAGCTTCTTCCTCTCTTTAAGGTTTTTTTTTTAAAAAAGAAGAAGAAAAATCAGCAACCAGAATCTCCCCAAGCTTAACAATGAATTCACGTCATGTAATTTGAAAAGTAACCCAATAAAACAAAAACACCTTTGGCTGGACTTGACAAAACATCCGAGACAATCCTTGAAGTATCGACTTCGCGTAAAGCGGGAGAACTTATGTAAGCACATAAGCTCTTACTAGCTTTGAACCATGAAGATTCTAGAACCATATTCTGAATTGCATTATCTGAAACCCAAGGAAGAGAAATTTTCTTTGACACAACTGAACAAACACTTAAAATGCAATCGAAATAAATTTATTTGTACCTACCTTCTTGAGATCTCTGGATTGGGTCCATGTTTTTGAGAGCTTTGCGTACTTTGGATCTGAGACATCGTTTCTGTTCGAATATGGCTTCGAGTTCAACGGGATCCACTACGACGTCGTCTTTGTTCATGGTGACGAATGTGCGGCTTAAGTTCGCGGCAGAGCGGATGGTGAGCGAGGCTATCGTGCGCGGGTGGACAACTTGCGCCACCTCTTTTGCCTTGCAAATTAGACTCGTGGCTGAGCAGTGAAGAAACATGTTCTGCGGTTCGCAGTTTGGATAGAGCTCGATGGCGCCCATGTCATGGTCGTTACAAGGCGCCTCTCCGTTGGTTGAGGTTACCCTTCCATATCTGGTTGGTGCATAGTTTTCAGTTTTCATCCAATGAAATAATGTCACGTAATAATAAGCTATTTGATATTTTACTTTTATTTAATTTGTAAATCACAAATTATTATGAAATATAACTTTAAAAACATCGGAGCTAAATAATTTAGAAACAATAAGAAGATCGTATTGGATTATGTCTTTACAAATAAAATGAGGGACTTATTTATAAACTAATAATCCCTTAAATGTTAATTTTGATTTAATTCAATTTATAGTAAAACTTATGTAAATTAATACTCGATAAATTAATAACCTCAATTAAATAATATTTTTGATCGGTTCTAACTTGGTCCAATATGGTATATTAATAATTTATTAAAATTATAAGTTATTACATTTAAAAAAAAACACATAAGGCTCACTTAATATATAAATTAATAATACCCTTATACATCAAAATTATATACACACACACAATTCAATTTGAAGGTCTTATGACTCTAATGTTACTTATTTCTTCTTGAAATTGATGTCTCTTTAGATATTATCTTTAACTTTTCTTAGTGCATTAAGCTTTGGTGTAGTGTTCTTATAGTGTAAGAGAAAATTATGCAATGTGATTGTTGTTTTGAGTGTATTTTTGTGTAAGATAAGCTTCAGTATAGAACTATCATCTTCAACTTCATTTTTTTGTCATTTTCCATGACATTTTCAATAATTTACTCATCACGAATAATAATAATTCATAATTTGATAATTAGGTAATATTCGTATAATCACAATACACTATACATGTATTAAGTTCAATGTTTTGGAAAAAAAAAAGAATAACTAGATAAATTAATTTTTTTATTGATTAATGTATAAATTAATAAATTTCTACATTTGAGTAATATAGGCTCATGTTTATTGTTTTTTGGAGATATCAAAGTATATGTTTAATTCCATTCCAATGTTTTTGAGTTAGAGAAGAACTATATCTTACTAATAAATTTACAGCAAATGATATATTAGATTGTGTATTGCTAGTAAGATACATTAGTACCCTAATTTTACTAAGATACAATATTTTAGGACCAAGAAGTTCTGCATCATCCTCATGAGATTGGAAAGGATTTTTTTTTCACGTCCAACGACCTTACCCTCATTGGTGAATTCAATGGATGTGCTTTGTCCATATAAAATCGTTTTAGCATTTGCTATATAATTTGATTGATGAACAAAAATTTCATTTATTAAGTGCTCAATTTGAAGACTCAAACAAAACTTTATTTTTTCAAAATTTTTCATCCAAATTCTTTCTTTAAGTAATCCACGGCTTTGATAACTTTCAAGAGTTGCAATAACATTCAAGTTTTCAACATAAACAACAATTATGAAAAATTCAAATTCTAATCTTTCCATAAAAACATATGGGCATATAAGATTATTTTATAGCCTTCTTTTAATAAATATTCACTAAGGCGATTATACCACAATGTCTAGATTACTTTAATCCACATATATATTTATTTTAATTTGATTGAATAAAATTTTCGAGAATACAAATTTTTTGCTTCAAGCAACTTAAATCTTTCATGGATTTTCTTATAAATATCAATATCAAATGAGCCATATGAATAGGCTATAATTATATTCATTAGACGCATTTTAATCTTTTCATGTATTGTAAAGCTAGTTAATATGGAATTGTAATTGCATCCACCACAAGAGAATATGTCTTTTCATAACCAATACCAGGTCTTTAGGTAAAACCTTGTACTATAAGCATGCTTTATATTTCACAATCTCATTTTCTTTTTAATTCATTTTCGTGCAAATATTTATTTATATCCCACTGGTTTTACACCATTTAGTAGTCTAGGTCCTAAAGCTTTATGTTTTGCAAGTGAATTCAATTCCATCATGATTGCATCATTCTAGATTGACCAATCATTTCTATGTCTATATTTTCAATAGATGTAGGTTCAAGATCTTCATTTTCTTCATAATATTGAATGCTACATTATATGCAAAAATATCATTGACGTTTATTTCACTTTGGCTCCATCTTTTCCTGTCATAACATAATTTATTGAGATCTCTCATTTTCAATGGTTTCAAGGACTTGAATTTCTTTTAGAATTTTATTAATTATGTCAGGGGCCTCTTTTAAAGTTTCTGTTTCTTCTTTTTGACCATCTTGTATATGTGCTACTTTCTTTTTCAAGAATTTTATTTTTGGAACCGATTGATTTCCCACACTTCTGGCATGCCTTGTCTTACAAGGACATCAATTCTAACAGGAGCAATTGCAATTGGTATTTGAGATTTAGATATTCTCTGTAGGTCAATAAATACGTCTAGCAACTGATTTGTTATATTTTGCAATTGAATTATCTTTTGAACTTCAAGTTGACATTGATTTGTGTGAGGATCAAACTAGATAATGATAATACATTTCAAGATATTTCTTTTTTCAATTACTTATTTTCTCCTTCTAATGTTGAAAAAACAATTTCATCAAAATGATAATCTGCAAACTATATCGTGAATAAATCTTCTGTTAATAGTTCTAGATATTGATAACTTTATGATATAGAGTTATTTGGACTTAATTTTGATAATAATTTAGCTTAGTTATTGTAGTAATGTATAGAAATTAGTAAGTTTTATTTAATTATTTTAAGTTAGTTAATTAGGTGAGTCAATCTAATCTTAATTAAATTTGTACTTAAATTGGCATTAATGTGCGTAAGATATGTTATTATTGATTAATTTGCTAATTTTGTAGGTGTGTAATTAAAAGGGTGAAAAATTGTCAAGTTAAATGTTCATGAGATGCAAACCTTCACTGCATATGTCTTGGTATTTTGATTATAACTTTCTCTACAGAACTTCAAATGAGGTGATTTTTAGACCACAGTAAATATAAGAGATAAATATACAATTTTCTTGTTTATTACTTCACTCAATTCGGCCTGCAAGGTTGTCAATATTGAAGCTTTACAATTGTCCAAAACTGAGGAAGCAAGGTTGTAGCCTTGGAAGAGATAAGCCGCGATGCCCCGAAAAAAAAAATCACATTTTAAGCAACAGAATGGTCGAGGCTGAGGCTCACCTGAAGGAAGGCCATGGCCTCCAATGAGAATAGCTAAGTTTAAGCCCAAAAAGTAAGAAAACTCCTTGTGTTTTTATACTTCTTTCTTGACTCGATCTTGAACCCTATTTATGCAACCTTTTAAAGGACTTTTAGAGGCATGAAAAATACAGGATTTAGAGCTAAGATTCTGTAAAGCCTGACTTTATAAAATATTTGTCATGACATACATGTGATGGATAGCATGTTTGCATGCTAGGATAGTTTCGAAAAATTTACAAAAGTAGGTATTGTACCTAGAGGTACAACAAAGTTGATTTAAGCCTCGAACTAGATTAAATAGAGATTTTAGGGTGAAATTGAAAATTTTACAGTCCAAGAATGATTTAAAATGGTGATTTGGAATTCGAGGATTAATTTGGAGTCAAATTGAAATTTTCATGACCTAGGGGTAAAATGGTCATTTTGCCACCCCAGGTTAAGATGGGAGTATTGGATGAAATTTTTTATCAAGATTGATCATTTGGAGTATGATTTGAGTTTGAGAAAGGAAAAATTTTAATTCTAGTATTTTTTTGAGCATAAGGGCAAAATAGTCATTTTACAATCTTAGGGGCAAAATTAGAATTTTACACCACCTAACACTTGTCATGCCCATGGATTTCAGCCATTAACATTTTACATTGTGGATAATTGAAACATTTTATGTGGTGGAGAGAGATTACTTAATGGATAAGTATTACACATGGACCAATAGAAACATGCCATGTGTCAAGCTTGGATTATTCTAGAATTTCCTTGTAAAATCTATTTAAAACTCTCTTAGTCTCACCCATATGGCCGGCCAAAGCATGAAGTGAAGAGGAAAGGAAAGAACACAAACCCTAGGTGGGAAAATTGAAGAAAAAGTGTGGGATTTCAAGGGATTAAGCTAATAAAGGTAAAATTTTGTGATTTTATCTTGTGATTTACACTACCCATGCTATTTTTTTCATTTTCCATGCTTAGAACTCAAGTTTGCATGATGAACCCATGTTGGCCGAATTTGAGAGGAGAGGTTTTGAGCATTGATTTTGCTAGATTTCAAGCTAATTAAGTATTTTTGGTTGTTTGGTAATGGAAAGTATGAAAATCTAGTAAGGAATCACTTTGTTCTTCACAAACCCACAAGAGGCCGAATTTTCTAGGGAGGATATTAAGGCTGAAATTGATGATATTTCATGATATTTTGGTGGTATTTAATGATTGGTGAGCTAGAAATTTAATGTGAAATTTTGGCATGAAAATATGAATTTTTAGCTAATGTATAGACATGTGCGATTTATGGTTCGAACTGATAAATTGAATCATATTCACTGTCATTGAGGTATTTTAAGTATAATTGGAGTGTAAAAAGTGAAAGAAATCGATTTAGAGTTAAATTGGAGGTTTTAGCCAATTACACCGAGAATAGTGCGAATTAGGTCGAATATTGTATTTAAACGGATTTTCAAACATTTTGCATCACATTTCGTGCATTCATATAGATTTATAGAGCTTGAAATAGTTTATGATAAATTGATGTAATTTATTGAAATTCGTGTCACGTATGATGTATAGGTGGTGAGCCCTCTAATAAGGGTAAAAAGATTGTGCTCAAAGACCGAGAATAAGAGTATATCGAACTCCTAGTACTGTGAGTACCTTACTATCATCTTAATTATCTAAAGTGGTTTTATTCGATTTTGTGAATTTTATGAAAAATGAATTAAATGATTAATTTTTTGATTTTATAAACAAAATGTGATTTAATGAAATAATTTCATAAAATTGTTTTAAAATTGAATGATGGCTTTTCAAATAGAGTAATTGGAGACCATTTGATGTATTGTGAATTTATGGTTCTAATTGATTGGCTTATGACAATATTAGCATGAATGACTGAATTGGTATTTGTGTTGAAATATATGAACTGTGTATTTAGCCTTGAAAGGCTGTGAATTACAATAATTGTCATATCATGTTATTGAATTTTTATTGATTGGTGGGATAATTATTAGCTTACTGCAGTAGGCGGGTTTCCGTGGACCAGCCTATTAGAGGGGCACGGTAAACCCCATTATATCTTACCTTAGTATGAGAGGCGCAAGTGGATAACTCCTGAGGTTAACACTTTAGAGTTCACTTCATGCAAAACCACCATGTGAGGGTTAACTCGGCCAACGCCAAAGAACGACTGTGTTTTTCAAACTAAAAATATGTTTACGTGTATACGAAATTTTTAACAGCCTTGGCGGACTCAGTTTGGGATAGCCCTGGATCAAGGTATCCTTGATAACTGGGTATGAGAATGATTTTGGCACGAGCCAAAGTTTTAAGATACTCATAAGCCATGTTAATTACTCGATTTATATGAATTGATTTTATTTGGTTGAAACAAGTTGAAAGGTGATGAATTTCAATATGTTAAACTGTTTTATCTGTCTCCATTTACTCGACTTTAGATGGTTTAGATGGTATCTGTTTACTCACTGAGATTTTATAATCTCACCACCCTCCTTTTCAACCATTTCAGACTCAAGGTAGCTTGTGGATAGCAGATATCGTCAAGGATTATAGTTGGCTTTACTACTCCAAAAATTGTAGGATTACTGCCCTTTAGCACTTTTGCTCCTTGTGGGGCCACGAGTCACTATAAAGTAAATTTCATATCTCGGTTATCTGTATTATAGTACGTATGAATTTATTTAGCTTTTACATTACAAAAAAAATTATTTACCAATGACTCTATGAATATTGTTTTACAAGAAATTAGAATATTTTATTGAATATTTTTATTTTATTAAAATAGTTGCAATATCATTTTTAATAAATGTTTTAGACACCCAAATTTATTTTAAATAATGAAATATGTGTTTTCCACTCATCTACTACATCTTTAGTCGGGTTCGAAAAATTTTGAGAAAAAATGACGAAAATACCCCTATGAGGTAAAAATTATTTTTCCACAATTTTGAAAGGGAAAAAGCTTAAAATTCTTTAAAAACGAGGTTTGGCGATGATTACTCACAAGGGAGATGAAAAAAATGGTACTAAAGCCTTGTAGGGTTTCGGTTGACACTCCGGGTAACGAATGTCTATCGGGACGTCGCTACGGTTGTCACGGGCTCGAGGGGAGTACCAGGTCGTGACAATTCAGTTGGTATCAGAGCTTTTGGTTTTAAAGTTGTTTTAAAATTTACAATGTCAATGTGGCCCCGAGTTAAGTTAAGTTAAGTTAGGTTTGATAGAATAGAATACGTGTATCTGCACATAGAATTTGGAGTTGTTTAGACTCGATTTGTTTCTTCTTATAGATCTTATGGGAGCATAAGTCATAGACAAAGAGCTATATGAACTCCTGTTCCAAGTAATCCACTTCTTTGTTAATGTCATGCAAAGGTCATAAGTGGGGTTGTTGTCCGGGTTCAAGATGCCACCCGTGGCACGAACTAGTGCTATAGAGATCTTAAAACGAATGCTCCTAATGAAAGATTAATGAAATGATATATCCTTTCGTTAAGGATGGAGAAATTTGGAGTTGGACTAATAGGCCGTGATAATTTATTCATTTGGTGGAGTTATAATTAAACTCATGGTTGTCAATTGGAAAAAGATTTGGGGACTATGGATTGTATTCGGGTTAATATAAAAGAGCACATGTAATAATGATAATAAGGGGCGCACTTTGATTAGAATGAATAGTGATGGTTTTAATTCACTTGGAGTGTATAAAGTAAGCTTTGAGGTAATAGTAAACCCATACTTATGTGCATAAAGATAAGAACACTATGTTAATTGAGCTTGTTATACCCATATAAAAGTGGTGTTGGGATTTTGAAATATTTTATATGTGAATATGTGTTGAATTGGTACAACAGCTTAGACGGAACTGGTGTTGATTTCAATTAATTTCAAGAATTAATTGGACCTATTATAGTTCATGGATATAAGCACATGAATTAACTCGAGAGTGAGTATCAATGATTACTATAATTGATGTGTGGTCATGAAGTAAGAAATTAGTAAAGAAATCTGCTCTAAGGATGAGCTTGAACTTTGCTATGCATAGAAAAAAGGGGAGCCAAGGGATTAAAGGACTAAATGTGGAATTGGCAGCTTGAGGTTAAATGACTTGGAAATGTCAAATCTAGTCTAAGTACCATATGAAGTTCTATAACTGAGATTGATATACGAATTACTTGAAAGATCAATTTAAAAGTCTATTTGGTTCAAAGTGAGGCCTATGATACGAATGATCAGTCTTGAAGGTGATCTCCCTAGAGTAAGGAATTTAAAAAATGTTGATATTTAGATATACTCTAAGAAAGAGAACTTCTGCATCCTAAGTTTAGGACAACTTTGATCTTATAATCGCAAAGGCAAGGTGTAATAACTAAGTAAATTATTCACTTAATAAATGTGATTGGTTATTGATGAATAAAGTCAAGATCTTAACATTTAGTGGTATACAATTTGATAATTATGTATTTAAAAGTTATTTGGAGACAATTCCTTCATCAAATTTGCATTAAATGTTATGGTAAAAGCATATCAATGTTAATATGGAAATGTATTCAGGAATGATCTTAACATACCACCAAAGGAGAATTAAACATGTTGAAGATAATGTTCTAATAGTGTGCATATGATGAAAGCTAGTTTGTAAGTTGTAGTTTTCATGATCGTGAAATATATAAAGATTATCAATATATGGACATACACTTGGAGTTGTAATTTACAAGTTTGGAGTATTTAAGATATGATTAAATAGAATTAGCATTAGACAAGATACATAAATCTTTTAATTAATTTCTGTGAAGTGTGCATAATAGTAGAATGGAGGAACATAGCGTTGTGATACTATATGGTGAAGTTACTATACAATATGGAAAAAATATTCTAAAGTGGGATTTATTGACTGATGATAAGTGATGTGTAATATGAGATACATGTAGCTATGAATAAATTTGGATATTTTTGCTTAAGCAAACTCGTACTAAATGTTATGGTCAAGATATATGAATGTTAGTGGCAAAATAAATACGTTAAATCAATGTTCTGATTGCACACTTGTGATAGAAAGTTAGTCTTGCTAATTGTGGTATAGACTTAGAGAGAAGTCACACGATTGTGAATAATTGAGGTAGTAGCTTTAAAGGTGGAAGAGTTGCTGGGATAAAGTGAATTCAAACAATTGCAACGCCACAGTACTGACTATCAAACACTGTTGCGTTAAGAACCCCTAATGGTTAGAAAGCAAGAGCAAACTGTGAGCGACATAAAGATGAAACTCACGAGTTGAAATATGGTTATTGGTTTTGATGCTAAGCTTTGTTGTTTGGAGTCTTAAGTGCATTGGGGAGGTATTAAGATAAAGATGATGAGTGAAATTGTAGAGTTTCTTTATTGCCTTATATATGGGCATGTAAGAGAAAGAAAAGTTAGAGAGTTTTTGAGATGGCTACATAAAAAAAATAAATTAATTAACATGTGGAGTATTAAGATGAATAATATGTTGACTAAAGTCAAATCTTAAGAAATAAAGTAAATCTTGTAAAAGGTTAATGTCATGACCCGGAACCTCCCTCGGGCCTATGACAACCGCCGCAACGTACCAATTGACACTCATTACCCGAAATGTCAATCAGAACCCCGCAAGGCTTACATATCAGTTTCTTGCCTTTTCTGTGAGCAATTATTTTTAAACATTCCATTTTAAACAATTTTCAGTAGTTTCCTACTCAAGTAAATCAAAAGATAAAAATATTTTAAAAGGATTTATAGATAAATATCATTATTCAAAATATTGATTAAAATATAATATTTTTTTATATAAAACAATATTTATAGAAATACGTGTAAGAGATCTTTTGTAACGTGTAAGTAACATAAATTCACACATACAAAAATTTACAAAGTTATAATGTACAATAATGGTTACAATGACAAGTGGCAAAAAATACACCCAGTGTTGGTGCTAGAAACCTTCTGTCTGTGTGGTAGAGATGTCAACTGGAATCCTCGACAAAATAGGGTATCTACAAGCTACCACAGACCTGAAATGTTTGGAAAAGATGTGGGTGAGATTTTGCAATCCCAATGAGTAAACAGACATTATCATAAATATCTAAAGGCGAGTAACAAGGAGGCAAGTTTAAACAACAAATCACAAACCATTTCATAATGTTTTCAATTTATTTCTTCAACCATAAAATATTTGTAATTTACCAAAACAGTTGTTAAGGCTTATGTCTTTTATAAAAGAAAACAAAGCTCAAGCCAAAACTAATCCTCGGGGATACCTTGGCCGAGGCATCTAACCGAGTCCACCAAGGTTGTTATAACATTTACATGTGAAACACATTTTTATTTTTAAAACAAGTCGTTCCTTGGCGTTGGCCGAGTTACACATTCACGTGGGGGTTCGACGTGAAGTGAGCTCTAATACTACCCCGGGAGTTACTCTCCTCACCTCTACAACTAGAGTAACACTATAACCGGGTTTACCGTGCCCCTCTAATAGGCAGTCCACGGAAACCAGTCACTGCAGTGACTAACTCACCAATTTTAATAAAATTTCGACAGTATAACGTGGCTTTTATTTATTTATCCAGCCTGCATAGTAAAAATAGCTTACATAAATTTCCCAATGCACTTACAAAATATAGCCACATATACTTATATCTCATAAGCCATTCATAGGAAAATATATAATTTTCAAGACAGTTAACAACCTCCAATTACTCAATTTCATAATCAACATAATATATATATTTTTTCACATTTATTTCTAAAACATCAAAAATCATGTTTTAATCTCATTTTCGTTTTATAAAATACATAAAGAGCATTTTTAAAATAAACTCTAGATAATTTACAATAATAATAAGTTTACTCACCGTTTGTACAAACTAAAAGCTTTCTAGGTGCCCCGATAAATACTCGTTGGGTATAATTTCCTTGCCTTTACCGAAAGGCTCTCCTCCTAGACACATTGCAAAAATTTACTCAATTCATCACATTAATGCTAAATAACTATATATTTGACTTAAATCCTATACTAATGTATGGTATGAAATGCAATAGCCTAAAACGGCTTAAACGCGGTATTAACCTATTTTTGGCACTTTACCTGATAAATTGCTAACGCGCTCCATTTTTGCTATAAATCGTCTCATTCTCTCTCCAACATTTCTAACCATTAAATATCAGCCAATAATCTTCTAAAATCACCAAAATCAATTCACTTTCCTCTTTGGAAAATTTGGCCAAAAATGGGACATTAACTCGGTTAATTTTTCACTTTGTTTTTTTATCACATTTAACAATTTTTCATCATTTTCTCTTCATTTCTCTTAGAATAAAAATCAGATTATCATCATTGTACCTCATTGCAGATTTGGCCAAGGGTGGGTATTGTGAAAATTTAATACTTTCTTGCCCAATTTAATTTCTAAACACATTTAACTAACTTAAACTACTAATTTAACTAAAAATCAAAACCTAAAAATTTCAAAATCTCTCCCCTAGAATTTCATCTGGCCCTTGATGTCACTTTTAGATCTCTCTCCTCAAGCATGCTAAATGGAAACAAAGGCATAAGAAAGGTAGAAATCAAGCTAAAGTTAAAAAATCTTACCGTTAGACGCGTAAACGGGCGAAAAATGCGAATTCCCTTTTGAATTTTCTTGTTTCTCTTTGGTTTTTCTTTTTTTCTTCCTTTCCTCTCTATTTTCTCTCTTGTTCTCCCTTATGGCCGGCCAGCACTTAAAATGGGGTTTAAATGGGCTGACTTTGCATTAAAATAATATTATATCATTAAAAATGCCACGTGTCACTTTCCCATTGGCCCATTTTTAAAATTTCATCCATTTGTTTCCAAATTTTCACCATACACTTGTCCCTCATATCCATAGTTTAGATAAAATTCTCAGACTTATCCAAAGTATCGGTGGAGTAATTTTTGAAATTTACACTTTTGCCCCCGTAAAAGTGAAAAATTACATTTTTGCCCAAAAAATTGAAAAATTGCCCATAGACATATTTTTCATCCCTTATACTCATACCATTCTCCAATTTGTCAAATTTGATCTAAATTCTCTCAAAATCTCTAATTTTGTCCGCGGGTGGCAAAATTACGATTTTTCCCCTACACTCCAGAAATCACCAGAACTAAACTTTTCACTTCCTATCATTAAATTATACTCCAAATAGTTAATCTTATTCAAAAATTTGACTCCATTATCAAATTATTATCTTAGGTGGCAA
The DNA here is from genome assembly GCF_053813885.1 of Theobroma cacao. NCBI lineage: Eukaryota > Viridiplantae > Streptophyta > Magnoliopsida > Malvales > Malvaceae > Theobroma > Theobroma cacao. Next base: position 39,311,638 of record NC_142640.1, read on the forward strand.
AATGACGATTTTACCCCTGAATATCAAAATTTTTAATTTTACCCCTAATGAACCCTCGAACTCCGAACAATCATTTTTAGTCATTCCTGGACTATAGAATATTAAATTTCATCTTACAATTCCTATTTGAAATAGTTCGAGGCTAAATCAACTTAAGTGTACCGTTCGGTACAATACCGGGTTTCGTCTATTCTTAGGTGCTTTCCTAGCATAATAACATGCTACTCAGTGCATGTATGTCATGACATGTGTTTATAGGGTCGGGTTTTACAATTCTACCCCCCTTAAAATAAAATTTTGACATCAAAATTTCACTTACCAGATTCGATAAATAGATGCGGGTATTGGTTCCTCATCTGATGCTCTACTTCCCATGTCATTTCCTCCATTCGAGCACTTTTCCACAACACTTTGACCATTGAAATACTCTTGTTCCTCAGTACTAGATCCTTTCGATCCAAGATACTCACAGGTTGCACCTTGAACTTCAAATTGTCGTGCAACTCGATCGGAGGTGCTTCGAGAATGTGAGAGGGATTTGGTACATATTTCTTAAGCATGGAGACATGGAAAACGTTGTGGATCCGATCTAACTCCGGAGGTAATTCTAATCGATAAGCCACTAGTCTAATTCTTTCAATGATTCGGAATGGTCCAATATACCTCGGGTTAAGCTTTCCCCGCTTTGCAAATCGAATCACACCTTTCATTATACAACAAGATATCATAATTTACAACAATAATATAATCAAATAAAACTTAATACCACAAAGCATTCAAATTATTACCTTTCCAAGGAGACACCTTAAGAAAAACTCTATCATCGACCTTAAACTCCAAGTCTTTTCTCCGTTTATCTGCATAGCTCTTCTGTCTATCCTGGGCTACCTTTAGCCTCTCTCGTATAACCTTGATCTTGTCATTAGTTTGATCGATTAATTCCATACTAGCTAACTTTCTTTCACCCACTTCATCCCAACAAAGTGGAGTACGACATTTCCTTCCATATAAAGCTTCATACGGTGCCATACCGATGCTAGACTGAAAGCTGTTATTGTAAGCAAATTCCACTAACGGCAAGTGTTTATCCCAACTCCCAAGAAAATCCATGACACAAGCCCTCAACATATCTTCCATAGTCTGAATAGTCCTCTCTGACTGACCATCTGTCTGTGGGTGAAAAACAGTGCTAAATTTCAATTTGGTTCCGAGAGCTTCTTGAAATTTTGGCCAGAATCGAGAAGTGAATCGAGGATCTCGGTCTGACACTATAGAAACGGGAATTCCATGTAGCCTCACAATCTCATCTATATAGAGCTGAGCCAGCTTCTCAATAGAGTATGTACTATGGACAACTAAAAAGTGAGCGGACTTAGTCAACCGATCTACGATCACCCAAATTGCATCATTTCCTCTCTGTGTCCGCGGCAGTCCCAAAACAAAATCCATAGTTACATGCTCCCATTTCCACTCAGGAACAGGTAAAGATTGAAGTGTACCTGCTGGCCTCTTATGCTCCGCCTTAACTTGCTGACATACAAGACACTTTGCTACAAATTCTGCTACGTCTCGCTTCATACCTGGCCACCAATAATTCTCCCTGATAGTCCTATACATCTTGGTGCTTCCAGGATGTAATGCATAGGCAGATGAATGGGCTTCTTCTATGATCGCCTGTCTCAATTGGTTTCCCTCAGGAACACAAACTCGGTCTCTAAACATCAAGATGTTATCCTCTTTGAGTATGAACTCACTAACTCCCCCATCGGTCAATTTTTGAATTTCTTTCCTTAACTCATCATCAGACCTCTGAATGTCCTTGATCTGATTAAGTAACGAAGGTCGCACAATTAAGTTTGCCAATAAGGATCCATCCTCACCATTTCTCAACTGGACCCCAAGAGATTTCATCTCTAATAATGCTGAAAAATAACAACTCTGAAGTGCTGCTAAAGACGACGAACACTTACGACTTAAGGCATCAGCTTCAACATTCGCCTTTCCCGGATGATAGTCTATCACCAAGTCATAATATTTTATCAACTCCAACCATCGCCTTTGCCTCAAATTAAGCTCCTTCTGAGTGAGCAAATATTTTAAACTCTTGTGATCCGTAAATATTCAACAATGCTCACCATACAAGTAATGCCTTCAGATTTTTAAAGCAAACACCACTGCTGCTAACTCTAAATCGTGGGTAGGGTAATTTGTTTCATGCCTCTTTAGCTGTCTAGAAGCATAAGCGACAACTTTTTTATTCTGCATCAGCACACACCCTAACCCCAACTTAGATGCATCATTGTACACCACAAATCCCTTACCACTCACAAGAAGTGTTAAAACGGGAGCGGAGGTTAATCGGTTCTTTAGCTCCTGAAATCGATTCTCACAAACATCATCCCACTCAAACTTAACTCCTTTATGAGTTAGACGGGTCAGAGGAGCTGCTATTAAGGAAAACCCCTGAACAAACCTCTGATAATAACCGGCTAATCCGAGGAAACTACGAATCTCCGTCACTGTCTTAGGTTGCTCCCATTGTAAAATTGCCTCTATCTTTTTGGGATCAACATATATTCCAGCTCTCGATACTACGTGTCCTAAGAATACCACTTCTTGTAACCAAAACTCACATTTCGAAAACTTTGCATACAACTGTCTTTCCCGCAAAGTTTGTAATACTATACGCAAGTGGGTAGCGTGCTCATCATTATCTCTCGAGTAAACCAGGATGTCATCAATGAACACAATAACAAACTTGTCCAAGTAAGGGTGGAACACCCTGTTCATGAGATCCATAAAAGCTGTCGGTGAGTTAGTTAACCCGAAAGGCATGACCAAGAACTCATAATGACCGTACCGAGTCTTGAACGCTTTCTTAGGTACATCCTGTTCTTTAATCTTCAACTGATGATACCCAGACCTCAGATCAATCTTAGAAAACACTGTAGCTCCCTGTAATTGATCGAAAAGATCATCAATCCTCGATAACGGATACTTGTTCTTAATGGTCATTCTGTTAAGCTATCGATAATCGATACATAACCGAAGTGTATCGTCTTTCTTTTTCACAAATAAAATCGGTGCTCCCCACGGAGATATACTAGGGCGTATAAAACCCTTGTCCACCAACTCTTGCAATTGTACTTTCAACTCTTTCAACTCTGTCGGAGCCATTCTATATGGAGGAATAGAGATAGGTGCGGTACCCGGAAGTAAATCAATAGTGAATTCGAACTCATGATCGGGAGGAAGTCTTGGTAATTCATCAGGAAATACATCAGGGAACTCACTTACTACAGGGACATTCTCTAACTTAGGTTCCTCCCTCGATATATCAATCATGTGAGCCAAGTATGCCGGATATCCCTTTCGCACCAATTTCAAAGCTTTGAGGGTCGAGATTACACAAAACGGTAATACTCGACGCTCCCCCGTAAATACAACTTCTGCTCCCTTTAAACTCTGGAGAATCACTTCTTTCTTAAAATAATCCACCTTTGCTCGATGAGTGGACAACCAATCCATACCCAAGATCAAATCAAAGTCTCGAATCTCCAAAAGGATTAAATTACCCATAAATTTTTCTTCCCCAACTTTAATACCACAGTCTCTATAATACGTACTTCTTACTAACCGCTCGCCTAGAGGAGTATGCACTATAATCTCTTCCTCTAATGGTGACAGGTTCCTATCTGAGAATGATGCAAATGATATGCTCACATATGATCTATCGGAGCCTGAATCTATCAAAACATGTGCATCTCTATCAAACACAATCATAGTACCTGTCACTGTGCTAGGTCGAACTCGGACTTCGTCCTCAATCACTGCAAAGATCCTGGTTAAAATTTGGGACTACGGTCTAGAAGATGGCTACTTTGGGGTATTACTCCCCATGCCTGACCGTATCACTGAGCCCTGTCTGGACTGTGATCCCGAAATATCTCTCCGCGGTATACTAGGATGAGTTGGAGGAGTAAAAGTAGCTACTGTACCCCGTCTCAACTGAGGACAATCTCTCCTGATATGCCTTTATTGACCGCATTGAAAACACTTTACAAGCTGTCTACATGACCCAACATGAAATCCTCCGCAATTACGGCATCTGTCCAATCCTCTTGAAGTCCTCCCCTGACTACTCATCACTGGCTGATCAAATCTAGAAGATCTCGGTTGTGACTGCTGAGATGGAGGTCTAGTGGATGCCACAGACGCTGAGGTAGTACTTCCTGCAGTAGATGTCGAATCTCTGCCTTTCTTTGAAGACTGACCCAGGAACGTAGGCGGATTCCTTCTCTTTGCGAACTCAGCTCGGATCCGTCTATTCTCAGTGGCGAGCTTCTCAGCCCGTAAGGCCATCTACACAACTTCCTTATGTGGCTCCCTACCAGTCACTGTCATCCATTCCCTGATCTCATTACGGAGCCCTTCCTTGAAATAATTTGCCTGATCCTGCTCAGATTGCACCAGATCCGACACATATAACATCAACTCGTTAAAACGAGTCTCATACTCCTCTACAGTTAGATTTCCTTATTTCAAGCTTAGAAATTCTCTTTTCTTTTCTTTCTAATGAAAGTAAGTAAAATACTAACCATCAAATTCTTTGAGGAAGTCAGACCATGTCTGAGGAGTAGTGGAACGAGACTTCACAAAATTTCACCAAGTACGAGCGCTCTTCTCTAGTAATCTAGTAGCCACCATTAGCTTCATATCGTCATTTAATCTCATATCAGAAGAGTCTCCGAAACTTGATTAACCCAATCCTTAGCTGTGGTCGCATCCAACTCACCAGTAAACGAGACGCAACCCAACTATATAGCTTCCTTCAACTTCTTAGAAATGGAGACGTCCGGTGTCTGGGGTGGAATAGAAGGTGGTGGTATTGGGGCTGTTACAGGGGAATCAGCGGGTGAAATTGGACCAGCCTGAGCCTGGCTTGCAAGAGCAGCGAGAGAAGCCATTAATGCTTGAGCTACCTCGGGTGTCATGGCAGGTACGCCAAGAGTAGCAACAGGTGGTGGAAGAGGTACAGGAATATTCATAGACTCAGCAGTAGGAACTGCTCTAAAAGAAGACGCAGTCGACTCTTCTTCTATGGAATCCGACCGACTTTGTCTAGGGCGACCTCTTCCCCAATCGGTAGATCTAATAATAGGTGGTAGCTCACGTCGAGGAGGCATAATGATCTACAAAAAGAACGAAACTGGTTTAGACAACTTAAGACTCTATATGCAACTAACTAATCTTAACTGAGCCACACTGACATTTTAAATTATTTTTAAAAAATAACTTTAAATCCAAGAATTTTGAAAATCAAAAGCTTCTTTCAAAACCATAAGCTTTTAAACCAAAAGCTTTGATACCAATTGAATTGTCACGACCCGGAACCTCCCTCTGGCCCATGACAACCGCCGCGACGTCCCAATTGACACTCATTACCCGAAATGCCAATTAGAACTCCGCAAGGCTTACATATCAGTTTCTTGCCTTTTCTGTGAGCAATCGTTTTTAAACATTCCATTTTAAACAATTTTCAGTAGTTTCCTACTCAAGTAAATCAAAAGACAAAAATATTTTAAAATGATTTATAGATAAATATCACTATTCAAAATATTGATTAAAATATAGCATTTTTTTATATAAAACAATATTTATAGAAACACGTGTAAGAAATCTTTTGTAACGTGTAAGTAAAATAAATTCACACATACAAAAATTTACAAAGTTATAATGTACAATAATGGTTACAATGACAAGTGGCCCAAAATACACCCAGTGTTGGTGCTAGAAACCTACTGTCTGTGTGGTAGAGATGTCAACTGGAATCCTCGACAAAATAGGGTATCTACAAGCTACCACAGACCTGAAATGTTTGAAAGGAGGTGGGTGAGATTTTACAATCCCAATGAGTAAACAAACATTATCATTAATATCTAAAGGCGAGTAACAGGGAGGCAAGTTTAAACAACAAATCACAAACCATTTCATAATGTTTTCAATTTATTTCTTAAACCATAAAATATTTGTAATTTACCAAAACAGTTGTTAAGGCTTATGTCTTTTATAAAAGAAAACAAGGCTCAAGCCAAAACTAATCCTCGGGGATACCTTGGCCGAGGCATCTAACCGAGTCCGCCAAGGTTGTTATAACATTTACATGTGAAACACATTTTTATTTTTAAAACAAGTCGTTCCTTGGCGTTGGCCGAGTTACACATTCACGTGGGGGTTCGACGTGAAGTGAGCTCTAATACTACCTTGGGAGTTACCCTCCTCGCCTCTACAACCGGAGTAACTATATAACCGAGTTTACCGTGCCCCTCTAATAGGCAGTCCATGGAAACCCGTCACTGCAATGACTAACCCACCAATTTTAATAAAATTTCGACAGTATAACGTGACTTTTATTTATTTATCCAGCCTGCATAGTAAAAATAGCTTACATAAATTTCTCAATGCACTTACAAAATATAGCCACATATACTTATATCTCATAAGCCATTCATAGGAAAATATATAATTTTCAAGATAGTTAACAGCCTCCAATTACTCAATTTCATAATCAACACAATATATATATATTTTTTCACATTTATTTCTAAAACATAAAAAATCCTGTTTTAATCTCATTTTTGTTTCATAAAATACATAAAGAGCATTTTTAAAATAAACTCTAGATAATTTACAATAATAATAAGTTTACTCACTGTTTGTACAAACTAAAAGCTTTCTAGGTGCCCCGATAACTACTCGTCGGGTACGATTTTCTTGCCTTTATCGGAAGGCTCTCCTCCTAGACACATTGCAAAAATTTACTCAATTCATCACATTAATGCTAAATAACTATATATTTGACTTAAATCCTATACTAATGCATGGTATGAAATGCAATAGCCTAAAACGGTTTAAACGCGGTATTAACCTATTTTTGGCACTTTACCTGATAAATTGCTAACGCACTCCATTTTTGCTCTAAATCATCCCATTCTCTCTCCAACATTTCTAACCATTAAATATGAGCCAATAACCTTCTAAAATCACCAAAATCAGTTCACTTACCTCCTTGGAAAATTCAGCCAAAAATGGGACATTAACTCGGTTAATTTTTCACTTTGTTTTTCTATCACATTTAACCATTTTTCATCATTTTCTCTTCATTTCTCTTAGAATAAAAATCAGATTATCATCATTGTACCTCATTGCAGATTCGGCCAAGGGTGGGTATTGTGAAAATTTAATACTTTCTTGCCCAATTTAATTTCTAAACACATTTAACTAACTAAAACTACCAATTTAACTAAAAATCAAAACCTAAAAATTTCAAAATCTCTCCCCTAGAATTTTGTCCGGCCCTTGATGTCACTTTTAGATCTCTCTCCTCAAGAATGCTAAATGGAAACAAAGGCATAAGAAAGGTAGAAATCAATCTAAAGTCGAAAAATCTTACCGTTAGACGCGTAAACGGGCGAAAAACGCGAATTCCCCTTTGAATTTTCTTGTTTCTCTTTGGTTTTTCTTTTTTTCTTCCTTTCCTCTCTATTTTCTCTCTTGTTCTCCCTTATGGCCAGCCAGCACTTAAAATGGGGTTTAAATGGGCTGACTTTTCATTAAAATAATATTATATCATTAAAAATACCACGTGTCACTTTCCCATTGGCCCATTTTTAAAATTTCATCCATTTGTTTCCAAATTTTCACCATACACTTGTCCCACATATCCATAGTTTAGATAAAATTCTCAGACTTATCCAAAGTCTCGGTGGAGTAATTTTTGAAATTTACACTTTTGCCCCCGTAAAAGTGAAAAATTACATTTTTGCCCAAAAAAACTGAAAAAATTGCCCATAGACATATTTTTCATCCCTTATACTTGTACCATTCTCCAATTTGTCAAATTTGATCTAAATTCTCTCAAAATCTCAAATTTTGTCCGTGGGTGGCAAAATTACGATTTTGCCTCTACACTCCAAAAATCACTAGAATTAAACTTTTTCACTTCCTATCATTAAATTATACTCCAAATAGTTAATCTTGGTCAAAAATTTCACTCCATTATCAAATTATTATCTTAGGTGGCAAAATGACGATTTTACCCCTGAACATCAAAATTTTTAATTTTACCCCTAATGAACCCTCGAACTCTGAACAATCATTTTAGTCATTCCTGGACTATAAAATATTAAATTTCATCATACAATTCTTATTTGAACTAGTTCGAGGCTAAATCAACTCAAGTGTACCGTTAGGTACGATATCGGGTTTCGTCTATTCTTAGGTGCTTTCCTAGCATAATAACATGCTACTCAGTGCATGTATGTCATGACATGTGTTTATAGGGTCGAGTTTTACAATTAAAGGCGAAGTGAGGGAAAGGTTAGATGAATATACGAGATGTTGATAAGAGATGTCAATACCAAGTGATGAGAGTGTGAATGGAGATTTCAAGAATGATATAGCAAATGAGTTTATATAGAATATTGTTACAAGAATTTACTAATCTTGTCTTGACCTTGTTGAAAGGAAAGGATTAGTGACAACACAAGTAAACTATGGGGTATGCTAGAAACCCTTGGAAATAAGTTGAAGCATGAGTAGTTAAGCATGCATGTAAATATTTTGGTGAGCAAGTGCATGTCTTTATGGAAATGATATACTTGGAGTATGAAAAAGCAAATGAGTTAGTAAGGGTTTCAAGAATGTTTAAACACCTTTGAGAAAGAATTATAAATTATACGTGATGAGTATAAGATGCGTGACTTTGAAACTTGCTAAGGAGCCAAATAGCTAAGACATTAGCTAAGCGATCACCTGCTGTGAGACATAAGTTTAAGATAGATATCCCCAAGGAAATACTCAAGAGAAGTTATGCCCTGGATCTCGTGAAAGCAAGCACTAAGTTATGTGGTTATAAAAAGGAAGCTGTAAGTTGAGAGTGATATTAGTATTAACATTGAAAGGTACTTGAGGAGAATCTAGTTTCAAGTTTTGCAATTTCAAGTGCAATTTATAAATTGGCTAAGGGAAAATGATGTTATATTCGTATGAAAGAGTGAAACAAAGGATGATAAAAGTTGACCTTGATAATGAAGTCGGATAATGAAACTTTCCTAATATATTATGGAAATTGGAATTCGAAAATGCTTGAGGCATACATGATTCAAATGAGTTTGAGTTTTAAGTGACAAATCAATATCGAAATGCAAGAAAGATACAAGGTAATGTAGAGGTATGAAGGATAATCGAGGAAAAAGGATGACTCCTAAGAATTGTGGTATTGCATAAGATGCAATGATTAAGTTAAGATGAATCTTTGAGGCATCAATGGGATTATAAAGCATACACGCATAATAGATTATAATTCAAAGGAGATGACATTGTGATGCAATGATATATAGTACAAGGAAACTTAAGCATATAATTGGAAATGATAAGAAGAGAGTATAAGTATGTAAATGATGTGGAACTATGCATAGGCATGATGAGAATTTGTATGAATTATGAAGATTATTCTATTAAATCTTGATTATGGATGGGAATGAATAAAGAGAAATTAGTCTGAAGGCATTTGAAAATCGAGATCCGTATACATAATGAGGAATATGGACACTTGAATGTTCGTGTATACGTATATGTGGAGTTGGTGATGTACCCAACTAAAATGAAGAATGGTTTTAGTGGTTTGAGATTTACTTAATAAGTACTTGATCATAAAAGTACGAGAGTTTCTTTTTGAGAATATGGTTACTAATGGTTATCAAATTTGAATTATCTGTGATGTTAAATATATATCTATGGATAAATAAAAGGTGTTTGATCCTTATGTATTATGAAATGCTTGAATGTTGGAAGGTTTGATAAAAGATCAAGGTAGAAAAATTATGGATAGTTAAGTAAACATGCATGATTGATGATTTAAGGATGATTTGACTTAGATGCAATCCGTACGTATTCTAGATCAAAAGGATCAAATGTTGAGGAATAAAAACATCTCAATGGTTAAAGGCGTTCCTTTCGGGGGGAGCAAAAGGTCTCGAGTTTGAAGATTGGCGAGAAGGTTCTACAGGGCCTGTCGTGCCACCCTTAGGCGTGGCGAATACGAGTAAGTCAAGTGATGGGGAACCAAATAAACAATACCTTAGAGTGGGCTCTCGAGGGGGATGCCACAGAATGCTCGAATGGAAGAGATGACATGGGAAGTCGAGCACTAGATGAAAGACCGATATCCACGTCTTTTCTTGGAATTTGATAAGTGAAATTTTGAGGTCAAAATTTTATTTTAAGGGGGGTAGTGCTGTAAAGCCCGACCTTATAAAATATTTTTTATGACATACATGTGATGGATAACATGTTTGCATGCTGAGAGAGTCTTGAAAAATTTACAAAAGTAGGTATTGTACCTAGAGGTACAACAAAGTTGATTTAAATCTCGAACTAGATCAAATGGAGATTTTAGGGTGAAATTGAAAATTTTACAGTCTAGGAATGATTTAAAATGGTGATTTGGAGTTCGAAGATCAATTTGGAGTCAAATTGAAATTTTCATGACCTAGGGGCAAAATGGTCATTTTGCCACCCGAGGTTAAGATGGGAGTATTGGATGAAATTTTTTATCAAGATTGATCATTTGGAGTATAATTTGAGTTTGAGAAGTGAAAAATTTTAATTTCGATATTTTTCCGAGCATAAAGGTAAAATAGTCATTTTGCCACCCTAGGGGCAAAATTGGAATTTTACACCACCTAACACTTGTCATGCCCATGGATTTCAGCCATTACCATTTCACATTGTGGATAATTGAAACATTTTATGTGGTGGAGAAAGATTGCTTAATGGATAAGATTACACATGGACCAATGGAAACATGCCATGTGTCAAGCTTGGATTATTCTAGAATTTCCTTGTAAAATCTATTTAAAGCTCTCTTAGTCTCACCCATATGACTGGCCAAAGCATGAAGTGAAGAGGAAAGGAAAGAACACAAACCCTAGGTGGGAAAATTGAAGAAAAAGTGTGGGATTTTAAGGGATTAAGCTAATAAAGGTAAAATTTTGTGATTTTATCTTGTGATTTACACTACCCATGCTTTCTTTTTCATTTACCATGCATAGAACTCAAGTTTGCATGATGAACCCATGCTCGCTGAATTTGAGAGGAGAGGTTTTGAGCATTGATTTTGCTAGATTTCAAGCTAATTAAGTGTTTTTGGTTGTTTGGTAATGGAAAGTATGAAAATCTAGCAAGGAATCACTTTGTTCTTCACAAACCCACAAGAGGCCGAATTTTCTAGGGAGGATATTAAGGCTGAAATTGATGATATTTCATGATATTTTGGTGGTATTTAATGATTGGTGAGGCTAGAAATTTAATGGGAAATTTTGGCATGAAAATATGAATTTTTACCTAATGTATAGACATGTGCAATTTATAGTTCAGACTGATAAATTGAATCATATTCACTGTCATTGAGGTATTTTAAGTATAATTGGAGTGTAGAAAGTGCAAGAAATTGATTTGGAGTTAAATTGGAGGTTTTAGCCAATTACACCGAGAATAGTGCAAATTTGGTTGAATACTGTATTTAAATAGATTTTCGGACATTTTGCATCACATTTCGTGCATTCATATAGATTTATAGAGCTTGAAATAGTTTATGATAAATTGATACAATTTATTGAAATTCGTGTCACGTATGATGTATAGGTGGTAAGCCCTCTAACAAGGGTAAAGAGATTGTGCTCGAAGATTGAGAATAGGAGTATATCAAACTCCTAGTACTGTGAGTAACCTTACTATCATCTTAATTATCTAAAGTGATTTTATTCGATTTTGTGAAATTTATGAAAAATGAATTAAATGATTAATTTTTCAGTTTTATAAACAAAATGTGATTTAATGAAATAATTTCATAAAATTGTTTTAAAATTGAATGATGGTTTTTCAAATAGAGTAATTGGATACCATTTGATGTATTGTGAATTTATGGTTCTAATTGATTGGCTTATGACAATATTAGCATGAATGGCTGAATTGGTATTTGTGTTGAAGTATATGAACTATGTATTTAGCCTTGAAAGGCTGTGAATTACAATAATTGCCATATCATGTTATTGAATTTTTATTGATTGGTGGGATAATTATTAGCTTACTGCAGTGGGCGGGTTTCTGTATACCAGCCTATTAGAGGGGCACGGTAAACCCCGTTATATCTTACCTTAGTATGAGAGGCGTAGGTGGATAACTCCTGAGGTTAACACTTTAGAGTTCACTCATGCAAAACCACAACGTGAGGGTGAACTCGGCCAATGCCAAGGAAAGGCTGTGTTTTTCAAACTAAAAATATGTTTACGCATATACGAAATTTTTAACAGCCTTGGCGGACTCGGTTTGGGATAGCCCTCGATCAAGGTATCCTTGATAACTGGGTATGAGAATGATTTTGGTACGAGCCAAAGTTTTAAGATACTCATAAGCCATGTTAATTACTCGATTTATATGAATTGATTTTATTTGGTTGAAATAAGTTGAAAGGTGATGAATTTCAGTATGTTAAACTATTTTATCTGTCTCCATTTACTCGACTTTAGATGGTTTAGATGGTATTTGTTTACTCATTGAGATTTTATAATCTCACCACCCTCCTTTTCAACCATTTTAGGCCCGAGGTAGCCTATGGATAGCAGATATCGTCAAGGATTATAGTTGGCTTTACTACTCCAAAAATTGTAGGATTACTGCCTTTGAGCACTTTTGTTCCTTGTGGGCCCATGAGTCACTGTAAAGTAAATTTCATATCCTGGTTATCTATATTATTGTACGTATGAATTTATTTAGCTTTTACATTACAAAAAAAATTATTTACCAATGACTCTATGAATATTGTTTTACAAGAAATTAGAATATTTTATTGAATATTTTTATTTTATTCAAATAGTTGCAATATCATTTTTAATAAATGTTTTAGACACCCAAATTTATTTTAAATAATGAAATATGTGTTTTCCACTCATGTACTACATCTTTAGTCGGGTTCGAAAAATTTTGAGAAAAAATAACGAAAATGTCCTTGTGAGGCGAAAATTATTTTTCCACGGTTTTGAAAGGGAAAAAGCTTAAAATTCTTTAAAAATGAGGTTTGGCGATGATTACTCACAGGGGAGATGAAAAAAATGGTACTAAAGCCTTGCAGAGTTCTGCTTGGCACTCCGGGTAACGAATGTCTACCAGGACGTCGCGACGATTGTCACGGGCTCGAGGGGAGTATTGGGTCGTGACCGATTCAGCCACAAAATCATTGAAGAAAAGTATTATTGGAGCTGAGAGGAAATTGAAGAATTCAAGAAGATTTGGAGATCAAGATTTCAACTCTTAAAGTTTCTTTATTCTTTTTGTTATTCTTTATTTTTCTTGATTTGGTTTCAATGTTTAAACTTTATTTGATGTTGATGTGTGACATTATGAGAACTAATTTAGTTATTTAAGATTATGATTGAACTCAGTATGTAGTCTAAATTATTTATCTCTCTTTTACTTAAGTTTGATGGTTCTAAGTTGTTTATTCTATTATGTTTTTGATGCTTCTAATTGCCTGATCACCAATTAGATTGATCTAGAAACCTAAGTTAAACCTTGACGAATGAGATTTAGGTAAACCTTGAATAAAATAACATATGATCGAATGCACTTAGTTGATTAGGTTGTTTGTTTGCATATAGGGTAGGCATACACCTAGAAGCCATGCGTAGCCAAGATTAAAGCATGAACTTAATGGATCTTTCTTCAATTTAATTTGCATAGATATACAGTAAGTTAATTGGAAGAGATATTTTTATAAGAAATTCGATAGAGATTTGTAAATAATTTAGGCCTCTAGTTTAGCAACTTAATCCATTGAAGTAAGTTAAGGGAGAAACAATATTCGGATGAAGTATTGAGGAAAATTATAATCTTAGTTTTGGTAGTTGATTGAATCTTCAAAAACCAATTTGCTATTTAGTTTTACTTTTAGTTTTTTAACTTTAATTTTTCTTTTTAATAATTTTAAATTTAATTGTTTGGATAAGATTAGGATGTGTTAATTTTAGTAGTTAGCAAGTAAGGATTAAAGTAGAATTCATTGCCACGGAGAATTGAATTTCCCTACTTGTTAACTACTAAAATTAACACACCCTAACTTATCTAAACAATTAAGTTTATAATTATTAAAAAGAAAAGTTAAAACTAACAAACTGAAACTAAAACTAAATACCAAAATTTGTTTTTAAAAATTCAATCAACTACAAAAGCTATGATTATAATATCTCTCAATACTTCATCTGAATATTATCTCTCCCTCTTTTAACTGACTTCATTGAATTAAGTTGCTAACCTAGAGTTTTAAATTATTTATAAGGTTTTGTCGAGTTTCTTACAAAAATCTCTTTTCCAATTGACTTTCTATATGCCTATGCAAATTAAATTTAAGAAAAATTCATTAAGTTTATGCTCTAATCTTGATTATGTATGGCTTATAGGGATTATGTCTACCCTATATGCAAATCAAACCACCTAATCAACTAATTGCATTCGATCATATGCTTTTCTATTTAAGGTCTATCTAAATCTCCTTTGTCAAGGGTTAAATTAAGTTTCCAGATCAATCTAATTGTTGATAAGGCAATTAGAAGCATTAAAAATAGAATAGAACAAACAAGTTAAAACCATTAAATATAAATAAAAGAGAGATAAATAATTCAGACTATGTATTGAGTTCAATCATAATCTTAGATAACTAAATTAGTTCCCATAATATCACACAAGTTTAAACATTAAAACCAAATTAAGAAAAATAAAGAATAACAAAAAGAATAAAGAAATTCCAAGAATTGAAATCTTGATCTCCAAATATTCTTGAATCATTCAATTTCTTCTCAGCTACAATGAGACTTTTCTTCCATGATTTTGTGGTTGAATCTTAACTCAAAATGTTTTGTTTTTTTTTTCCTCTAAAATTCTACTAAAAGTTTGCATAAATAGGGCATAAGATCAACTCAAGAAAGAAGTCTAAAAGCATAAGGAGTTGTCTTACCTTTTTAGTTTAAATTTTGATTTTTTTAGCTATTCTCGTTAGGGGTTGCGACCTACCTTCAGGTGCACCTTAGCCTTAACCATTTTGTTTCTTAAAACATGATTTTCTTGTTGGGGCACCACGATCTACCTCCTCCAAGGCCGTAGCCTCGCTTCCTTTGTTTTGGACTACTATAGTGCTTTAATTTTGACAAGGTTTTTTACCATCTTCCAGGTTGAAGTGGGAGAAATGGTAAATATGTAAATTGTTGGTTTTTCTCTTATATTTCCAATGGTTAGAAAATCACCTCATTCGGAGTTCTGTAAAGAAAGTTATAGTCAAAATACCGAGACATGTGCAATGAAGGTCTACATCTCATAAACACGTAACCATTTTTCACCTTTTTAATTGAACACCTACAGAATCAACAAATTAATCAATAATAACATATCTTACACACTTTAAAACCCATTTAAGTACAAATTTAACTAAGACTGGATTGACTCACCTAATTAACTAACTTAAAATAATTAAATAAAAGCTATTAATTTCGTTGCATTACTACAATAACTAAGATAAATTATTATCAAAATTAAGTCTAAATACCTTCATATCATAGAGTTATCACACCCCTAAACTTAAGATTTTCTTAGTCCTCGAGCAAAACATAGAAAAGAACTAACTTACGAAAAATAATTTAGATGGTGAAAACAAAATAAATAAAGCAACTACTAGAGATAGAGTGCACCAACTCAATGATCCCCCATAGTTACCTTAAAAGTATGTCTATCAATATTTAACTTAAGGAAAAATATAAGCATCATTCAAATTCATATTTCAATTCCAATGAAAACACATTCTCAAATGGATTTTCGTGTATGTGTGAAATCTTTTACCAAGAATATTATGCTATCCGAATGAGTGTATTCCAATGAAAAATTCAAATTAGTACTAGAATTTCATAAATTTGCTTTTCACATCTCTCTCCACTAATGTAGACTGATACTAAGTTAAGGATCAATAGGTCTTTATTAAGCTTGTAATGTATGGCTAAGGTTAAGGTAGGATAGAGGATAATAATTTGGCTCAATTCACCATAAGCACAAAATCATTCTAGGATCTATATATAGCTATAGCCTCATTCTCCACATACACCTCTTTTTTTCCACATTTGAACTTTTTTTTTGTTCAACACTTTATTCTACTTTTTCTCTTCTTCTTGTTTTCTTTTTTATCACAATTTCATGCCCCCAAACTTATTTCTTTTTATTGTAAGTAGTGGGGTGATTTTTAATATTTTGAACTTTTTCCACATCAACATCACCTTTCTACCATATGCATTTAGCTCAATATATATTTCCTAAAACAATATACATGCTTAAGAGTGAGGGTTGCAAAATTGAAATTTTATTTTAAAGCTAGGCTAATTATTATGTGGTTAAACAAAGAAAAGGAAAATTAGCCTTAAAGGGGTAGACTAGGAATAAAAATATATCAAGGTGAGCTTGAAAGGCTTGAACGGTCCAAAGATGGCCTAAATTATCTCCCTAACTAAGTATTGCTTAAGATTCAACTTGAGAGAGAATCAAGCAAATTCTATAAATCTTAACATAATCCAAATTTTATATCAACATAAACCTTCTCTAAATATGCATAATAATTCAAAGTAAAAAATATAGTGCTCAAAATTATGGAAATCAAATCCTAACAATGATACTGAACAAAAGAATTTAGCATGAATTTAAACAAAAACCTTATTCACCGAAAGCTAAAAATTCAAGACAATTAAGTTCTCATCATTGGATATGGAAGATCATCAAAAAATGGGGCAAAATTCTACTCTAGATTCCTAACGATTCAAGCAAACATGAAAATTTAAATGATAAAATAATCCTAAAAGCATGCAAATAATTAAAATTAAATCTAAAACTTCAACAAAATATTCACCATTAGAAAAATAAATTCAAATATTTAATTTTGTATGGAGATTTGTATCCAACATATATTCCTAACCTCCTTTGAGGACACAAAGGTGGAGCAATTGGTTCCTAACCATAAACCAATTGTATAAGGGAGAATTTATGATAACTCATTGGCCTAATGCATACACGTGTTGTTGAATGAAAAATGGCAAACCCCCGAGCAGAAATGGGGAGTTTAGTTTTCATAAGTAATGGCTTTGTAATCAATTGGAAGTGTTTAATAAACAATTCTATTAGATCGTTTTGTGTATGAAAATAAGCATAGACTGTTCAATAGTTTTTCGACTAATAAGTAATATTCAATAAAGGCTTGACATATGTAAAGTTACCAGCATTTTCAAGATGAATAGTCTTCATTGCATAATTAGGAAAAGGTGCCCGCAAACAAATAATTTAGACGAGTAATTTTGCAAATACCAAATTGCAAGTTGATAATAAGAACACATGTGACCATTTAGTCGATGCATCAATTAAAACTATAAATAACTAAATGGTCTACATGGTGGATGTGTAAATCTACATATATCACCTTGAATACATTTAACAAATGTAGAGGATTTAGTCCTCACTTTAGCTAATGATCGCCTTATAATTGATTTGCCTTGAGAGCAAACAACACATGAGAATTCATTAGATTGAAAATTTTTCTAATTTTTCAATAGATGGCCACATGAATTTTTCATAATTTTTGGCATCATTATTCATCTGGGATGACCCAACCTGTCATGCTAAACATTAAAATTATTAGTAAACTTCTAGTTTACTATAGCATGAGTTTTAATTATTTTGATATTTCAATAGTACAATCCAAAAGATAAAACGGGTAATTTTTTCAACCACTTTTGACCCGAGATAATAAATGTAATATAAATGAATATGTTTAAAACTTAATAAAATTTTTTGAGACTTAGTAGAAAATAATGCATCCTCTATTATGAACTTTCTTCCTATGGTAGTTAAATATTAGCTCTTCCGTAGCCTTCAATTAATCTTGTACTATTAGATAAATATCATTATTTGTTTTCAATAAAATAAGATACATATATATATATATACAGATAAAATAAGAAACTTACAAGTTAACATAAGAGAACATTAAATATAGAATTAAAATGCATAATATGAGTATATCATTTAAATATAATGAGAATATATAAAAACATCTTCATAATAGAGTTATATTAAACTATACAAATAAACTATGAAGAAATTTCATTCTTGGATATTTCCATTACCAATCAAATGATCAATTTTTCGATCAGGGTGGACAAGAAAAATCAACAACATCCAAATGTGTTATATCAACTTGGTTATGGTTAAAATCATCTTGAACAAAATTTGTTTTGATATTTTTTTCCTTTATCTTTCAGTTATGCTTGACTTTGTCTCAGTGTCAAAGAAGTAAAAAGATTGTATAAAGGTATGGGAAAGATAAAGTGACCTTGTTAAGGGCATTTTGGTAATTTAAGTGAGAATTGGATAAACTTTACACATAAATATCTAACTCTCCAGTAGCTTCTTCTCATTTTTCCAGTAGCTCTTCTTCTTCCTTCCATCCTTCTCACGTTTTCTCACCTTCCATGGAAGCTTGCTTTGAAACCTCCATAAATTTTCTCAAGTTAACCCTAATTTTCATGCTTTTGTGCACCTTTTCATAAGGTTCTTTGTGCTATTTTACTCTTTCACCTTAAAACCCTTAAAATTCTTATTTTGATACTTTCTCTCACTAGCTAGGTGTTTTAGAGAGAGAAAGAGAGACTTCCTATACTAGCTTGAGGACTTTTGAGAAGGAGTTCAATTACAAAGCTACCAAGGTTCCAACAAGACTCCACATCCCCACTCGAACCATTAGTGGAAGTTGGAGTCGATTTAAGAATCAACGAGGACTGGTGAGTGAACTTTCATTTAAATTATTTTGGGAAATGCATTGGTATTTGGATGAAGCATGTGAATGATTTTTATTTGATTTTTCCTTAAAGATTATGCATGGGAATAAGCCTTTATTGAAACGTGTTATGTTGTGAGTGTGCAATATGATGAATCCTCATGCTCCTATATTATGTTGATATATATATGTTGTTTATTAATAGTTAATATTGTGTAATAAATATAACCGTGCATGTGCGCGATGTGGGGGATGCACATGTCGGTGATTATGGGGTGCGGAAGTGTGGATGATGATATTACTTGTGCGAGTAGGGAGTGCACACGATGATATTGAAATGTGCGAGTAAGGAATGCACATGATGATATTGCCTTATCCGTGTAGGGAGTGCACATTGGCTGATTGAGGTGGTGGTATACGTGTTTATACATGTTTATGTATGCATATACGATAGAAAATTTATAATTATAATATGTGAATGTATTGCATGTTGAATCTTGAAAATTGTTAAATACTTTCAAATTGATTTTTATTGTAGCACAAAATGGATTTTTATTACAAAAGGATCCTTTTTACTTAAATGCCATGTTTCTCGCTGCAGCAAGAATGCATTTTCACTGCAGCAAGAAACTCTCGAATGGTGAGGGCATTGCACTGACCCTGGTTTCGTTGCAGCGAGAATCTTGTAGTGGTTTTCACCGCAGCAAGAATAAATTCTTGTGTAGTGAGAAACCCTCGGGTTTGGGTTAGAAATCTGTGCTATGAATTTCGTTGCAGCGAAAATGAATCTCGCTGCAGCGAGAAACCCTCAGGTGGTTTAAAAATTATGTTTCGAATTTTGCTGCAGCGAGAAACCCTCTGTCATCTTTGTCACACTTGTTTTGCTTGGATATTTATTCAAATTTTCATTCTTTTCAACTTCATGGATTATCATGGATTTTCAACATCAAGGGATTAATTAATCAAGTTTGAAATGAGGGGTTTTTGGCAAGAAATAAAACTAAATTGCATTGTTTTTAAAACACGTGCATCATGATTTCCACGTATTCCTTATCGTTTGCTTGTTCCCTTCTTATGTTCACTCACTGGGTTTATACTCACTCTTTTAAATTGCATGTTTTCAGATTCGTAGACAATTGGAACCTAGATTAAGGCGTCCACTTTGCAATTCACCCTTAGTAGGTGTCATGGCATTCGATAGCCGTATCCTCACCCAATTCACTACGCTCGAAGTCAAAAGTATTTTGCCTGTGTATACGCATACATAATGTAAACTACTATGATATATGTCATAAACCATATATGTTTATCTAAATTAATGTTGCCACTATGAGTTGGCTACAATTGACATTTTTGGGTGGATATAAATGCAAGTGTTTAGTTGTCATAGTACATTATTAAAGTACTTATGATAAAGAATTATGGTACGTGCTTTAGAAATATTTGACGAAACGATGAATAGGTTACATAAGAAAGGCTTGCTTGGGCTTAGTGGACCGTGCTCATTGCGCCTATGCGCCGGTCATGGCTCGAAAATTAGACTGTAACATATAAAAAGGTAGAAAACCAAGTATCTCTCACTTTAAGAGCTTTGGCTGCAAATGCTTTGTGTTGAACAATGGAAAACAACCTTTAGGAAAGTTTGATGCAAAGAGTGATGAAGCTATATTTCTAGGATATGCATTAAACTCTAAGGCCTATAGAGTTTTCAACAAAAGATCTTTAACATTTGAAGAATCCATCCATGTAGTTTTTGATGAATTCAATACCTTGCAAAAGGAAATTTCTGATGATGAAAATGATACGGATGTCCTTGAAAGACAAATGGAAAAGATGAGTTTAGATGACAAGAAAAATAGTGAAGAAAATACTCTAGGTAGAGAAATAGAACCTCCACCCTTAGAAACCTTGCAAAGGACTGAAAATCAACATCATGATTTTTCGAAGAGCTGGAGGTATATCAAGGATCATCCACAAGAGCAAATCATAGGTGACACTTCTCATGGAGTTAAAACTAGAATAACAACTAGAGAGACATGTGAGTTTTCAGCTTTTATCTCTCAAATTGAGCCTAAAAACTTTGAGGAGGTAGAAAAAGAGGAAAGCTGGATAATAGCCATGCAAGAGGAACTTGATCAGTTCAAAAGAAACCATGTGTGGACATTAGTTTCTAGGCCTTTAAACCACCCTATTGTCGGCACAAAATGGGTGTTTAAGAATAAGGTAGATGAGGAAGGAAATGTAGTTAGAAATAAAGCTAGGTTGGTAGCACAAGGATACAACCAAGAGGAAGGAATTGACTATCATGAAACTTTTGCACCAGTTGCTAGGATAGAAGCCATAAGGTTGTTGCTTGCTTTTGCATGCTTTATGAATTTTAAATTATTCCAAATGGATGTAAAAAGTGCTGGTCTCGATAATATGTGCTAGAGGAGGGGTGAATAGCATAATTTGGCTCTTAACAATATTGGAAACTAATTTACAGAATTTAAGAAAATAAAAATAGAGTATAAGATGCACAACAATTTAGAGTGGTTCAGTCCAAGACCTACATCCACTACCTTGATTATCCAACCAAGGATTTTTTCACAAATTAACTAAACACCAGTAAAATTCACAAGCTTTCACCAAGCTTTACAATGGCTTTTACTAGGCTTAGCCAAAACTTTTTACACTAGTTTTTCACGGGCTTAACTAAAACCCAAGGTGATTTTCTAAGGCTCAACCACAACCTTCAACAATCAAGCTATCCCAAGCTTGAATAACCCCTTAGAGTGACTCCCTCACTCTAAGAATACAAGAAAAGTAGTAAAAGAAGGTACCTATGATCACTGGTTGATCTGAGTGGTACAAGATTGAGTGCTAAATACAAATGCAAGGAGTAGGCGTTTAAGTGTAGACAAGTGCAGTGAAGCTTTTCTAGTTTTTCAACTTTCTATAGCTTAAATCTCATTCAAGACTTCTAAAAAACTTGTTTTTAATTGTTGGAAGACCCTTTTATACTTGGAGATGCAATTTTGATGGCAGTTTATGTCCGTTGAAAATAGTTGAGGATGAGTTCTAGTCTTTAATCTGTCTTGTAGTTCTTTGGTTCAAATTGTAGACAGAGAGCTCTTAGTCGACTGACTTGATCAACTAAGTTGGTTCTGTTTCAAGTTGCAGATTCTGGCAGAGAGCAGTTAGGCGATTGACTTAGTCGACTAAGTTGATTCTGTTTCTCAAACTTTTCAGCCCGTCATTCCTCCAATTTGAAACTTGGTTAACCAACATTCTTCCTTGTTTCACTAATAAGCTTCCTCCTTGTTAGACAGTTGCATCTTGTTATTTTTATCCGTCTTTTTCTTTTGATATACTTTTTGATGTGTTAATTAATTAATTTCATATATTAATTTTCCTGTACAGTTAAGTAAAGGTATTAGACACAAGCAAATGGGAATGTTTTATTATCATCAAAAACTAATGGAGCCAACAATCTCCCCTTTTTTTATGATGATAAAACATTCCTTGATTAACAGCATAGTGTCTTTTTAACTCTTTTTAGTTTTTTGCAGAAAATGAGGATTGCTCCCCCTAAGTATATGCATATTTTGCTTACTTTATTCCATCAAATTTTATTTTTGTCATATGTGCAGCAATATGGAGTGATTTGCAGCAAGTAAGTACTAGCAGATCATAATTAAACTTTCAACAATAAGTGTTGACAGATTTTCATAAATGTTCCAGCAGGTATCAACAGTTTATTGATTTCAGATTTTGTCTACATCATTCATGTTTCAATTGATATACTATACACCCCATCTATATCTATTTACAAACAAAAATCATTCATAATGCCATAACAAAAATCATTTATTAGCATCAATATCAGCATAGCATCAACAAATTTTGTTCATGACAGTAAAAATACCAAAATAGCAAAATATCAGCAGACTTCAATTTGTAATAGTTAAGCAACATAGTCATATCAGCATTTATGTTTCACATACAACCACATAAACAATAAAATTAAAACTGAGTGTTCAAGTGCCACCATGGCACAAGTAACAGTTAATCAAACAACATTCTGAAACTGCCCCTAGACTATTTTTGCTTCCTAGCTCCTATTCTTCTAAGTTCCTGCTCCTGATTCTGCTTTCTTTTCTTTCCTAGGTTCTTGGTTCTTCCACCCTAACGTTATTTTTAAAATTTATTCTCTGGTTCCTACACCCATTTTACTCCCTTTTTTTTGTCAACATCAAAAGAAGGGGCTTTTATTCATCTTATGTGTTAGAGGGTGAGGATTTAGTGTCGTAGAAAAGGTTTAGAGGAAAGGAGAGGGCTCTCGGAGAGGTGATGATTGTATAGGGGAAGGTGCTGGTGAGGACTTGTTTGAGACAGGGATTGGACTCTGAGGAAAAGAGGCTGAAACTGGTCTAGATTTCTCTCCCAACTTGGAAGACTTTTTTCTCTTGAGAAAAGCTATCTTGATTGCCATTGTCTTCTTGCCTTTGGTTGGTGGTTTTATCGTAATTGGTGGTGCTGCAGTGGTTTTGGCTTTTTTTACTTTTGCCTTTACTTTGGAAGTTGGTGCAGGTTTCTTTCTTTTTCCTACATCTTCACCATCCTTTTGAGTTTCTATCTTGGCAGTGTCTTTTTCAGCTTGTCCCTCCTTAACCATTTGGTGGAAGATATCCATGATGAAAACTTCCTCTGAATTTGGAGGAGAGGCCTAGTGTTTCTCTACTTCTGAACCAACCACTTCAGTATTTTGTTCTAATTCATATTTGCTTTGAGGTTCAGGAGAGGATGTCTTGGCTGACTGATCAACCCCTTGAGGAGAGTCCTCAGTTTGTATAATAGGACTAGCAGACTTGTTGGTGGAACTTTTAGCTTGCATGCCAGAACTATCAACATGAGGAGTAGATTTTTCTGCTAGCTCAGCTGAACCTTCAGCTCCTTGCTGTGTAGGTGTAGTGCTAGATGTTGTAGAGTTGTCTGCAGCCACAAGTTCAGATGGAATGTTTTCCTTCTCCTTCAGCTTGTTTCCAACTTAGTGATTCTCTCTTCAATTTTCTGTAGTTTTTCTCCTTGGTCAATCAGCTTACCATCAATCCTCATGAGCAAGTTGAAAATTACTTCATTTGAGAATCTGGAAAAGGCTCCTTCAAGTTGAGCAGGTAGGTTGTGTTCTTTTCTTAGACCAATCTTGGGGTTCTTAATGAACCTTTCCCTATCGAGTATATATCCCATTTTAACCAAGCTCCCATAATAGATAGCTTGATCTCTAATTTTTACCAAGTCCATATCATACCTCTTTGCCCATATTCTTTTCTTTTGCACAAGGGATGTAATTACCTTCCCATACAGCAGATTAACCTTATCAAGTCTGCAGGCACTTCTCAACTTTCAATCATATATCTTCCCAGATTCAGAGACACTCCATTGAAGGCATGCTCCATTAGCCAGAGGTCCTAGAGGCTAATTGTCACGACCCAAATTTCGGGTCATGACCGACGCATGGGTCCAATGGACGTAATCCACTAAACCCAGGCAAGCCTATTATTTATCTTACTTATGGTTCTATTTATTATCACTAAGTCCTATTTCATGACTTTGAGTCAAAATAGTGATATACATTGCCAACTCGTACTGGCATTACTCTTTTAAAATTTACATTAAGTTCATCTATACATAACAAAATAATACTCGACCTCCAGCGGAGTGACTCGGATGGATATACAGCTACCGAATGCCGAGACACCTACCAGAAGATGTACACAGATCTACAAGGACACCTCGTCCTAATTATCGGCTACCTCGTGATCTGAAAACATGAATTTGAAAATGGTGAGTATAAACCCAGTGAGTGAACAAGGAAGGGAACAAGCAACAATTAGGAAAAATTTAAAATCATGATGCACTTGTTTCAAACAATGCAATTTAGTTCATTCCTATTTAAAACCCCTCCAAACCTCAGAGTTTTTCGCTACAGCGAGCATGAATTTCGATGCAGTGAAAACAAAGCAACAAGAGAAACATTTTTCCTCACTCAACAAAAGCCATCCTGCTAAACTAATTAAAATCAACCTAATATTCATGAAAATTCTCAAAGTATAATGTGTCAAATTTTACGTACATTACAACCATAAATCATTGTCCATCAATTTGCTATATCACACACATTTACATATGTATATATATATATATACGTATATACCCATCATCATCATCTCACCAACCCATCATCATCATCATCACCAGCTCATGCACACTCCCTACTCGCACATGACTGGGTCATCACCGGATTATGCGCACTCCCTACTCGCACATAATCGGGTCATCACCGGGTTATGCGCACTCCCTACTCGCACATAACCGGGTCATCCTCGGCTTATGCACACTCCCTACTCGCACATAGCTGAGTCAACATAATTACACAACATTATATTCAAGCATATATGTATATCAACATAATGCAGCCACATAGAAATCCATAATAACCACATTTCATAACATAAACCTTTTCTCAAAAGCTTGTTCCCAAGGCATTCATTTTCATGAAAAATTGCATAAAATCATTCAAAAACTTTGTTCAAAACAGTCATATTCCCAAAACAATTTTGATAGGCAGTCCACTCACAGGTATCGAAAAATCTGGATTTCGGGTGAACTCTGACTAATAGTCCTCAAGCGTAATTCCTTTGCCTTTTCCGGATGTCTCACCACCTTGACAAATAACAAAGTTGAGAAATTTACTATATTGTCCCTAAATTGATATAAATTAATTTAAACTACTAATGCTTGATATGTAAATGCACAAATATACCCGATTACCGCTTAATCACGGTATCGATTAAATTCGACTGATCACCCGATTAATCGACGATTGTGTCCAAATAACCTCCAAATTAATTCATTTCTCCTCTAATACCTTAATTTACCACATACATTTAAATAAAACCAAATTCAGCATTAGAACCCTCACAATTCCTTATAGAGAAATTTGGTCATTTGGTGCACTAGCATCAAATTTTTTTTCTACATAACCGTTTCACCTTAATTCATCATTTTCCATGCCATTTTCCTTGAAATAAAAACAATCCCCCATTGATATTCAACCCTCATGGTTCGGCCAACAAGGAACCCTAGAGAAATTGAATATTTCTTTTGTATTTTTTTTCATAACCATGCTTAACTATCCCTAAACACTAACATAGTCTAAAATCAAATTATTCCAACAACAATTCCTCTTCCATACCCATTTTTCAGAATTGAATTCATCATGATAACTCAATATTCAACCATGGAAATCAAGAACAAAAGCATGGGTAAGCTAGGTATCAAGGAGAATTAAAGAAATTTTAACTTACCTAGCTTGTTTCCTTGATTTCTTTACTTTTTCTTTGAATTTCCACCTAGGTTTTCTTGTTTTTCCTTTTGTTCTTCCTTTTTTCTTGTTGCTGGATGTCTAGGCCAAATATGGTGAGGGAATTGGGGATTTAATGGGCTGATTTCTATAGAAAATAATAAAATAAT
Organism: Theobroma cacao; assembly: GCF_053813885.1. Classification (NCBI taxonomy): domain Eukaryota; kingdom Viridiplantae; phylum Streptophyta; class Magnoliopsida; order Malvales; family Malvaceae; genus Theobroma; species Theobroma cacao. The sequence continues at coordinate 39,338,069 of NC_142640.1, forward strand.
CAAGCATGCCATGTGTCACATGCTTATTGGCCCAAATTTTTAACTTTTTGACTTTTTTTTCTTAATTTTCCACCACAAATATTCTGGTATTTATCCAATCCTACCACAATTAAAATCCCTTGGTCTTGACAAGTGCTGGGGCAAAAATTTTACTAATTTACCCCCGAGACAAAAAAAATACGATTTTGCCCCTATACTTCGAAATGTACCGGAATCTCATTGTTTCTACATTTCAACCTAAAATAACATTAATATTGATGAATATTAACCAAATGGGGTAAAAATTTACTTTAAAAAATTTTCATTTAGTCCTCTAGTGGTAAAATTACCATTTTGCCCTTGTGCTCCAAAAATATCGGGAATCAAAATTTTTCACTGCTAAACATCATTTTATACTCCAATAATCATAATTATATTTCATATAATTATTCTTGGTCAAATGTGATCAAATCTTGGCTAAAAGTCTCCATTTTATCATCAAATGGTAAAATGACCGTTTTGTCCCTAATTGGTCAATTTTTTGATGGACTCCAAACTAGACCTTGAACTCCAAATCACTATTCTAAGTCATTCTGTTGGTTTTAAAATTTTCAAATTCCTCTTAGAATTTCTATTTGAACTAGTTCAAGGCTCGATTTAACTTAGTTGTACCACTCGATACAATACCGTCCTTTAATCGAGCTTGACAGGGTCTCACACTAATGTAGCTAAGGCTTCCACTTCTACCTTGAATGTTGGCTGCTATAAAATAATGTAAAATCCTAATATGAAGACTGATTATCAGTCCATAATTATTTTTTGAGGAATATTTTTCCTTCTTCCTAGTGATGATCTCCCACAATGAGGACGAATCATATTTTTCAGGGAGCTCATACTCACCTTCTTCACATTTTATTTTCAATAGGTTTCCTAAATCTTCAGAAGTCACAACAAATTCTTTTCCATTCAAATATACATTAAACCATCTTCAACATAATCATCAGAATCAACTAAGTCCTTTCTTTTCAAAGCAATCCCAGAATAAAATTCTTTAACCAGACTTGGACTATAAAACCTATTCTTAAAGATGTTGTAACCTTTTAGTTTCAGTTCATTAAAGTACTCAGATAAACTAGTTTGGATTTTTACATTTTCCTCAAAACTCTTCCAATCAATAAACTTGCCACAGGAGATTGTTGCATTCTCAATATTTTTGAACCTATATTCATGCAACTTATTCCTAAACATTGAAGAAAAAGAACTGGTACTTTTGTGGAATGAGGGTTTTGTTTCTTTCTTCTTGTCAGTTTTCTGCTTCTTTTCTCTTAGTTTCTCGGATATTTCTTTCACTAAAACAAGCATGATTTTCTGTTTCTTCTTCAAACTTTCTGTTCTTGTTCCTTCCTCCATTGGCCTTTTCCCTTTCTTCTTTTCTGATATCTCTTTACTTTGAGATTTTCTAGCCATTTTGGTTCTAGAAATTTTTGAGGGTTTGAGTCGATTTCAAAGGCAAACAAGAAAATTTGGATTTTTGTTTTTAGAGTAACGGGTTTCAAGGGAGAGAAGAGGAGAGGTTGTCAGCAGTTATTTCTTAGAAAAACTGCTCACTTTCCCTTAAGAGTTACCGTACTTTCATTCTTTATAATTTCAAATTTCCCTATAAAATTTTAGTTATTTACCTTTGGCAGTATTTCTTCTTTCTCTTTGCACCCGGTAAACCAAATTTTTACCTCATTTTACTCCTCTTTCTCTAAACTCACTGAGTCTTATTATTTAATGCTGTCAAACCACTCTTAGTTGACTAAGATTTCCTTAGTCGGCTAAATGCCTTCTGTTTTTTGTGTGTGAGCCAAAGGTTTTCCTATAATTCCTTCACACTAATCATCCCTAAATTTCTTCTAATCTCACAAAATCTATCTTCACTCAGAGGTTTGGTAAAAACGTCTACTAATTGATGTTAAGTGTTCACAAATTCTATTTTAATATCATTTTTCACTACATGGTCTCTAATAAAATGGTGTCTAATTTCAATGTGCTTTGTCCTAGAGTGCTGCACAGGGTTTTTTGATATATTGATTGCACTTGTGTTATCACAATATATTGGTACATTATGCATAATTATTCCATAGTCTTTTAATTGTTGCTTGATCCAAAGGATTTGTGCACAACAACTACCTAATGATACATATTCAACCTTTGCTATAGATAGTGCCACTAAGTTTTTCTTTTTGCTAGACCAAGACACAAACATCCTTCCTAAAAATTGGCATGTTCCACTAGTGCTTTTTCTATCAGTTCTGCTGCCAGCAAAGTCAGTATCTGAATATCCAACTAAGCTAAGAGTTGAGTCTCTAGAGTACAATATTCCTAATCCTTGAGTGTCTATGAGGTATCTAAAAATTCTCTTAACAGCTGTTAGGTGTGTTTTTTTAGGCTGTGGCTAAAATTTAGCACACAAACACACACTAAACTGAATAACTGGTCTACTTACTGTTAAGTAGAGAAGAGAGCTGATCATACCTCTATAGAGCTTTGATCTACATCCTTACCTTTCTCATCTAAGTCGAGTTTGGTGGATGGACTCATTGGTGTGGAAATTGATTTCAGCTTCAGCATATCGAATTTCTTGAGCATAGCTTGTGTGTATCTTTCTTGGTTGATGAAAATTCCTTCCTCACTTTGTTTAATTTGAAGACCAAAGAAGTACTTCAACTCTCCCATCATGCTCATCTCAAATTCATCTTGCATTTCCTTAGCAAAGTTCTTGCATAAAAGCCTCATTAGTTGCACCAAATACAATGTCATCCGCATATATTTGCACAACAATTAAATCATTTAGATATCTCTTAATGAACAATGTAGTATCGATGCTGCCTCTATCATACCCTTTTTCAACTAGAAATTTTGAAAGCCTCTCATACCAAGCTCTAGGAGCTTGTTTCAATCCATACAAGGCTTTATGAAGTTCGAAAACATGATTAGATTTTTCAAAGTCTTCAAAATCAGGTGGTTGTTCTACATATACTTCCTCTTGAATTAATCCATTTAAGAATGCATTTTTTACATCCATTTGGAACAATTTAAAATTCATGAAATATGCAAAAGCTAGCAACAACCTTATAGCTTCAATCCTAGCAACGGGAGCAAAGGTTTCATCATAATCTATTCCTTCCTCTTGGTTGTATTCTTTTGCTACCAGCCTAGCTATATTTCTAACTACATTTCCTTGCTCATCTACCTTATTTCTAAATACCCATTTTGTACCAACAATAGGGTGATTTGAAGGTCTTGGTACCAATGACCATACACGACTCCTTGTGAATTGATCAAGTTCTTCTTCCATGGCCATTATCCAACTTTCGTCTTTTTCAACTTCTTTAAAGTTTTTAGGTTCAACTTGAGATACAAAAGCTAAAAACTCACAAGTTTCTCTAGTTGCTTTCCTAGTTTTAACTTCTTGTGAAATGTCACCTATTATTTGGTCTTGTGGGTGATCTCTTACAAATCTCCAACTCCTTGGTAAATCATCATGCTGATTTTCTGCTCTTTGAAGATTTTCTAGAGGTGGAGTTTCATTTTCTCTTCTAGGTGAGTTTTCTTCATTATTTTTGTTGTTTTCTAAACTCATTTCCTCTATTTGTTTTTCTAGGACTTTTACATCATCATCATCATCATGAACTTCTTTTTGTATAGCATTTGACTCATTAAAAACTACATGAATTGATTATTCAACGGTTAAGGTCTTTTTGTTAAAAACTCTATAGGCCTTTGAGTTTAATGCATATCCTAAAAATATTACTTCATCACTCTTTGCATCAAACTTCCCTAGGGGCTATTTTCCATTGTTCAATACAAAGCACTTACAGCCAAAGCTCTTAAGGTGAGAAATATTTGGCTTCCTACCTTTATAAAGTTCATATGGAGTCTTTGAAATCAGGGGTCTTATTGAGACTCTATTAAGAATATAAGCTACTGTATTTACTACCTCAGCCCAAAGATATTTAGGTAGGTTGTTCTCATATAGCATGGTCCTAGCCATTTCTTTTAAGGTTCGATTTTTCCTCTCTATAAATCCATTTTGTTGGGGTGTTCTAGGTGCAAAAAAATTGTGTTTCAACCCCTTTTCGTTGCAGAACTTTTCATACTCATCATTTTCAAATTCTCCTCCATGATCACTCCTTATGCTAACTATGACTAGTCCTTTTTCATTTTCTACTTTCTTACAATGACTTAAGAATGCTTGTAGAGCATCATTCTTATGAGCAAGAAAATACACCCAAGTATATCTAGAATAGTCATCAACTATTACAAAGCCATAAGATTTTCCTCCTAAGCTCTTTGTGCTTATTGGACCAAATAGATCAATGTGTAATAATTCAAGAGGTCTAGATGTTGACACTATCTTCTTAGTCTTAAAGGATGTCCTAACTTGTTTTCCTAGTTGGCAAGCATCACATATCCTATCAGTTTCAAATTTTAACTCTGGCAGTCCAGCAACAAGATTTTTCTTAATTAATTTTGACATAGTATGCAAACTTACATGTCCTAATCTTCTATGCCATAACCAGCTATCATTTTCAGCATTTGTAATAAGGCTTATTTCACTATTTACTTCAAGATCTTCAAGAAAAATTACATACATATTTTTCAATCTATTTCTTATGAATGAGATTTTATTTGTACTCATATCTATCACTTCACACTTAGTGGAATCAAAACATACTTTAAATCTTTTATCACATAATTGACTAATACTTAGTAAGTTGTGCTTTAATCCTTTAACCAACAACACATGATTGATTTGAGTTTGGGAATTCTTACCAACCGTACCTATACCATGGATTCTTCTTTTTGAATCATCTCCAAAGTATACGGTTCCTCCCTTTCTCTTATCTAGCTTAGCAAACAGCATTTCATGTCCTGTCATGTGCCGTGAACAGCCACTGTCCAGGTACCAAGGCTATTTCTTTTTGAGTTGAGCTCTTGAACATGTCTCCTTTAAGTCCAACTCAACCTACAAAACAGAATTTCAATTTCTCTTTATAAGTACCCATACTTTGATGGGTCCTTGAGTGTTAGTTGCAACAAAGGATCCCTTAGGAATCCAGATTTTCTTAACTTTCTGCACTTTTCTTTTCTTAGAACAATCATATGATAAATGACCATGTTTACCACAATTATAACATCTAGGTAATACTTTAGCTGAATTTTTATTATGGTATACATCTCTTTTTAAAGATCCATTTTTCAAACATTTAAGAGCTGTGTTTTCATCAAGAATTATTTGCAAAGCTTCAGACTTGTTTTTCAGCTCTTGTTTTAAAACCTCAAAGTCTGCTTTTGAGTGTTCTAACTCAACTTGCAAAATATTTATTTACTCAAAAACAGAAGTAAATTCTTGTTTGATTTGTTCCAAATCATTTTCAAGTAATGTAGCCTTTTTCTTTAATGATTTGTATTTTGAAAAAAGTTTTTCAAATTCATCATAAAGACACTCATACTCATCTTGTAAATCATCATAAGAATTAATGCAGGGGGATGAGAATACATTTGTTTCATCTTCTTGTGCCATTAAATAGATATTTACTCTTTCTTCAGATTTTTCATCATCTGTTTCAGAGCTTGATGCGTCACTGTACGACCATTTAGCTGCCACCATTGCTTTCTTGGATTTCTTATTTTTCTTAGGAGTTTCATCTTTCAGCAATGTACACTCAGACTTGAAGTGACCAGGTTTCTTGCATTCATAGCAGATCATCTCCTCCTTTTTGTTGGAGTCATTTTTGTTCTTTATTTTCCATGAAGCACCTTGGTCTTTCTTGAAACCTCTTCTACTAGCCTTCGGTTTCTTTTGCCCATTAGCTTTCTGAATTTTCTTGCAACCAGAGCTAATTCTTCATCATCATCATAGGAAAGCTCTTCCAACTTTTCTTCAAGGATGCTGGCTTTAAGTGCAATACTCTTTTTCTTTTCCTTTGCTTTCTTTCGGTCTTCTTCTTCTTCTTCTTCTTCTTCCTTAAGCTCCAGCTCATGAGTGAGAAGAGAATACAAATCTTATCGAGTGTGATGATGTTCAGATTTTTAGCCTTTCTTATGGCAATCACTTTAGGCTTTCAGTTTTTTGGTAAACTCCTAAGTAGTATTTTTATTAATTCATGTTCAGGAATAGGCTTGCCTAGCTGACTCAATTTATTTGTGATGTTTGTAAATCTATCAAACATGCTGGTGATGTCTTCATCAGGCTCTATTTTGAACATTTCATAATTATGTGTTAACAGAGCGATTTTGGACTCATTTACCTGAGAAGTCCTTTCATGAATTATTCTAAGTTTTTCCTACACTTGCTTAGCTATTGTACAGCTTGAGACTTTGTTAAATTCAGCGGGGGTTAATGCACAATGCAATGTGTTGATGGGCTTAAAGTTTATTTTAACTTTCTTAGTTTCAGCCTCAGTCCATTCAGACCTTGGCTTGGACATCAACTCATTTGTCACCACATTCACGGTTGAAGGCATAAAGGGTCCATCAGTTATGATGTCCCACATTTCATAGTCTGTAGCTCTAATGTAAATTAACATTCTAGTGCTCCAATAAGGGTAATTAGAGCCATCAAACAGAGGTGGTTTGTTTGTTGATTGTCCCTCAGCCACTACTAATTTTTGGAGAGCCATATGGATCTTCCCTAAGAATGTTAAGCCTTAATAATAGGGAACTAGCTTTGATACAAATTGTTGGTCCTGATAATATGTGCTAGATGGGGGATGAATAGCACAATTTGGCTTTTAACAATATTGGAAACTAATTTCTAGAACTTAAGAAAATAAAAATAGAGTATAAGATGCACAGTAATTTAGAGTGGTTCGGTCCAAGACTACATCCACTACCTTAATTATCCAACCAAGGATTTTCCCACAAATTCACTAAACACCAGTGAAATTCACAAGTTTTCACTAAGCTTTACAATGACTTTTACCAGGCTCAGTCAAAACCTTTTACACTAGTTTTTCACGGGCTCAACTAAAACCCAAAGTGGTTTTCCAAGTCTCAACCACAACCTTCAACAATCAAGTTATCCCAAGCTTGAATAACCCCTTAGAGTGACTCCTTCACTCTAAGAATACAAGAAAAGTAGTAAAAGAAGGTACCTATGATCACTGGTTGATCTGAGTGGTACAAGATTGAGTGCTAAATACAAATGCAAGGACTAGGCGTTTAAGTGCAGACAAGTGCAATGAAGCTTTTCTGGTTTTTCAACTTTCTATAGCTCAAATCTCATTCAAGGCTTTTAAAAAACTTGTTTCTAATTGTTGGAAGACCCTTTTATACTTGGAGATGCAATTCTGATGGTAGTTTGGCAGTTTATGTCTGTTGGAAACAGTTGAGGATGAGTTCTAGCTGTTAATCTATCTTGTAATGCTCTGGTTCAAATTGCAGACAGAGAGCTCTTAGTCGACTGACTTGGTCGACTAAGTTGGTTCTGTTTCAAGTTGCAGATTCTGGCAGAGAGTAGTTAGTAGACTGACTTGGTCGACTACGTTGATTTTTTTTCTCAAACTCTTCAACCCGCCATTCCTCCAATTTGAAACTTGGTTAACCAATATTCTTCCTTGTTTCACCAATAAGCTTCCTCATTGTTAGACAGTTGCATCTTGTTATTTTTATCCTTTTTTTTCTTTTGATATACTCTTTGAAGAGTTAATTAATTAATTTCATATATTAATTTTCCTGCACACTTAAGTAAAGGTATTAGACACAAGTAATGGGAATGTTTTATTATCATCAAAAACTAATGGAGCCAACAAAAAGTGCATTTTTAAATGGTTTCATTCAAGAGAAAGTATATGTTGAACAACCTCTTAGATTTGAAGACTTTGAAAAACCAGATCATGTTTTCAAACTACATAAAGCCTTGTATGGATTGAAACAAGCTCTTAGAGCTTGGTATGAGAGGCTTTCAAAATTTCTGGTTGAGAAAGGTTATGTTAGAGGCAGTATTGATACAACATTGTTTATTAAAAGATACGTAAATGATTTAATTGTTGTTCAAATCTATGTGGATGATATTATTTTTAGTGCAACTAATGAGGCTTTATGCAAGACATTTGCTGAAGAAATGAAGGGTGAATTGAGATGAGCATGATGGGAGAGCTGAAATTCTTTCTTAAGCTTCAAATCAAACAAAGTGAGAAAGAAATCTTCATCAACCAAGAAAGATATATTCAAGACAAGCTCAAAAGGTTTGATATGCTGAAGCTGAAATCAATTTGCACACCAATGAGTCCATCCACCAGACTAGATGTAGATGAAAAAAAAAAGATGTTGATCAAAAGCTCTATAGAGGTATGATCGGATCACTACTCTATTTAACAGCCAGCAAGCCTGATATCCAATTAAGTGTATGTTTGTGTGCTTGTTTTCAATCTCAACCCAAGGAATCTCACCTGACTGCTATTAAAAGAATTTTTAGATACCTCATAGATACACAAACTTTAGGCATATGGTATCTTAGGGAATCATCCTTTAGTCTAGTTGGATATTCATATGCAGATTTTGCTGGCAGCAAAACAGATAGAAAGAGCACTAGCGAAACCTGCCAGTTTTTAGGTAGTATGCTTGTGTCATGGTCAGCAGAATTCAGTTGCTCTCTCTACAGCTGAAGCCGAATATGTATCTCTAGGTAGCTGCTGTGCTCAAATCTTATCGATTAAACAACAACTAAAAGACTATGGAATATCAATGCATAACATACCAATATATTGTGACAATACAAGTGCAATCAACATTTCAAAAAATCCTATATAGCATTCTAGGACTAAGCATATTGAGATTAGACATCACTTTGTTACAGATCATGTAGTGAAAAGTGACATTAAAATTGAGTTTGTAAATACTTTGCATCAATTAGCAGACATCTTCACTAAACCCCTAAATGAGGATAGATTTTGTGAGATTAGAAGAAATTTAGGGATGATTAATATGCAGGAGTTGTAGAAATTTTTTTTTAGTTTTTCCACATAAAACAGAAGGCACTTAGTCAATTAAAAGAATCTTAATCAACTAAGAGTGTTCTATCACTTTAAATAATAAGACTCGGTCAGTTAGAGGAAAATGAATAAAATACTAAAAAGGAATAGTACCAGGTGAAGAAAATGGGTAGAAAATACCGCCCAGCTGAAAAATAAAAATAAGAGGCAAGATTCAAATTTTGAACAGGAGAAAAACTGATAATATTTAAGGGGGAGACAGATGGTTTTTGAAAAAATTAAACTGCCCTTAACTCCTTTTCTCTACATTTTCCCTCTTCTGAAACTGACTCACCTAAAACTAAAACCTTCTCCTCTTAAACTCTTGAAACCCTGAGTAAAAAATCTCACAAACCAAATGGCAAAATCGGGACAATCTAAAGAAATTATGGAAAAGAAAAAAGGGAAGCAGCCGTTGGAGGAAAGTTCACAAGTTGAAATCCAAAAGAAGAAGAAGAAGATTCTGTGAAGTTCTAGGATCTAAAAATCTGGAAAAACTCAAACAGAGAAGGAATACAAAGCCGAAAAAACAAAGAGAAAGAAAAATCCTTCAACAAAGGTAAGACTTCATCCTCAAAATTTAGAAATAAATTTCATGAGGATAGATTCAAAAAGATCAAAAATGCCCCTATTACTTGTGGCAAATTTATTGATTGGAGTAGTTTTGAGGAGTCACCTGAATTTCAAGTTGTTCAGTCAGATTATTTTGAAGAGATGAAACTAAAAGATTTTAGCACCTTTAAGAATCGAACTTATAGTGCTAGTTTGGTGAAAGAATTTTATGCTAGCATAGCCATAGATAAGGATGAACTTGAGGATTCTGATAATTATATTGATGATGGTCTGAATGTCCATTTGAATGGAAAAGAATTTGTGGTAATTGTTGGAAATTTAGGAAATTTGCTTAAAATTGAAAGTGAAGATGGTGATTGTTGTTCAATTTTCTACTCACGCAAGTGCACGTATGACAAAGATAATATAAAAATGAGTAGAGTATCGATCCCACAGAGAATTGAATTAATCCTTACAGTTAAGTACTAAAATTAACACACTTTAATTTTGTCTAAACAAATTAAAATTAAAAAGGAAAATTTAAATTAATAAACTAATAACACAAACTAAAACTTAATCTAAAATCTATTAGCAAATTTACTTTATTAAATGTGAATGACTACCAGACCTAAGATTATGATATCCCTCAATACTTTATCTGATTATTGTCTCCATCTCTTAACTTAGTTTAATAGATTAAGTTGCTAACCTAGAGTCCTAAATTATTTACAAGTCTCTGTTGAGTTTCTCATAAAAATACCTTTCCCAATTAATTTATTATATGTCTATGCAAATTAAATTGAAGAAAGATTCTTTAATTTTGTGCTCTAATTTTGGCTATGTATGGCTTATAAGTGTATGTCTACCCTATATGCAAATCAAACCATCTAATCAACTAAGTGTATTCGATCATACGCTATTCTATTCAAGGTCTACCTAAATCTCCTTTGTCAAGGTTTAACCTAGGTTTCCAATTCAATCCAATTGGCGATCAGGCAATTAGAAGCATTAAGAATAGAATAAAATAAACAATTTAAATCTATCCAACATAAGTAAAAGAAAGATAAATAATTCAGACTATATGTTTGAGTTTAATCATAATCTTAGATTACAAATTTAGTTCCCCATCAAGTCATACATCATCATTGAATAAAACATAAACATTAAAACCAAGGGAATAAAAGAATAACAAAAAGATAGAAACAACCAAGGAATGTCTTCTTGATCTCCAAATCTCCTTGAATTCTTCAATTTCCTTCAATGACTGTGTAACTTGACTCTCAGCTGTTAATTTAGTGTTTTTCTTCTTTCCCTTAAGTCCTCCGAAAGGTTTTTTTTTATAGGCTTTGAAGTAGGCCAAGTTGGGTAAAGAAAGAAGTCAATTTCAGCTGGGATGTCCTCATCAGACTATGTAAGTCGTAGCTTTGCCAAATTAATTAACAGAAATCATAATTGCTCTAGGACTGCTGCAGTGCGTCAACTTTAACAAGATTTTTGACCATCCTACATACCAAAATGGGTAAAATTGTAAACAAAAGTTGTATATCTTTCTCTTAACTTTCCAATGGCTTAAAAATTGCTTCATTTGGACCTCTTTAGAGAAAGTTATGGCCAAAATACCGAAACATAGGCATTGGAAGTCTGCACCTCAAAATTGCTCTCATTCTTCCATTAAAATTCTTCTTTCATCACACCTACAAAAGCACAAATAAATCAATAACAACCTATCTTAATCATATTAACACCAAATTAAGTATAAAATTAACAAAAATTAGATTGACTCACCTAAAATAACTAATTTAAAATAATTAAATAAAACTTACTAATTTCTATGCATTACTATAAAACCCTAGCCAAATTATTATCAAAATTGAGCTCAAATAACTCTATATCATAAAGTTATCACACCCCCAAACTTAAGATTTTGCTAGTCCTTGAACAAAACCTAGAAAAGAACCTAGCTTATAAAAATCAAATTCAGTTAATGAAAAATAAATATAGTTATTACTACTACTATTACTACTACTACTAGAGATAAAGTGCACCAACTCAATGATTCTTTATAATTTTCTCAAAAGTATGTCTATCTATCACTAACCTCGAGAAAAATAAAAGTCTCATTCATATTCATGTTTCAATTTTAATGCAAGCACATTCTCGAATGGATTTCCGTGTGTGTAAAATCTTTTACCAAGAATATCATGATATCCGAATGAGTTTATGCCAACACAAATTTCATATTAGTACTAGATTTCCATAGGTTTACTTTTCATCTCTCTCCATTAATGTAGACCAATACAAAACTAGGGATCAATAGGACTTTATAAAGCTTGTAATGTATGGCTAGGGTCAAGGTATGATAAAGGATATTAAGGTGGCTCAAATCACCCTAAGCACATAATTATTCTAGGACTTATATATAGAGCTCTATTTTTCTTTTCCTAGTACACGTTTTCTTCCACATTTGAATTTTTCTTTTACTCAACACACCTTTTTTTTTTACAATTTCACACCCCCAAACTTTTTTCTTTGCATTGTAGGTAGTGGGGTTATTTGTCATATTTTGAACTTTTTTCCTTCTTATTTTTTCTTTCACATCAACGTCACCTTTCCACCTTTGTCAACATTTAGCTCAATTTATATTTTCTAAAACAATATACATGCTTAGGAGTGAGGGTTGCAAAATTGGAAAATTAATTTTAAGGCTAAGCTCATTTATTAGATAGTTAAATAAAGAAAGGGAAATTAAGCTCAAAAGGGGTACACTAGGGATAAAATTTAACAAGGTTGGCTTTTTAGGCTCAAACTGTCCAAAGATGACCTAAATCATGTTCCTAACTAAGTATTACCTAGGATTTCGCCTTGAGAGAAAATCAAGTAAATTATAGAATTCATGACATAATCTAAAATTTATATAAATATAAACCTTCTCTAGATATTCAGAATAATTCAAAATAAAAGATATAGTGCTTAAAATTGTGAAAATCACATCATAACAATGATACTTAACAAAAATTTAGCATGAATCCAAACAAAAACCTTATTCACCAAAGGCTAAAAATTTAAGACAACTAGTTATCATCATTGGATAAAAAAGAAATCATTGAAAAAAAATTGGCACAACTTTACTTCTAAATTCCTAAGGTTCAACAAAAATTAAATTTGTTTACCGACTAATCCTAAATTATTTATAAATACACATACAAATAAAATTAGATCTAAAGCTTTCAGAGAATATTCATCACTAGAAAAATAAATTCACCCCCCAAACTTAAACTAAACATTGTCCTCAATGTTAGAAAAAAGAAAAAAAAGGTAAAGAATAATCCCCTGATGGTTGAATAAATCTGGAGAAGCTTTAATCTGCCTCTTCATCACCATTATCCTCTACATCATTGTCCTCATTGTCCTCTACCTCATTAGTACCCCTAAGAGGATTAGGTGCTGATGGAAGAGTAGACATATCCATTCCCATAAAAGCACCATAAGCTCGAAACATGTGATCCATATGTTGATTGCATTGGATTTGATAAGTCATGTGTTGCTCAAATTGTTGCCCAAGATTCTCAACTAGGTGCTGAAGGTTCTCAATTCTCTGGGTCATTGACAATTGTTGGTGTCTTGGTCGAGGGGGTGGAGGATGATGTGTAGAAGAAGAACTACCCCCAGTAAAAGTTTGAGATTATTTGAGGATGAGATTAAGATCAATTGGAAGTTTAGGGTGCAACAACTCCTCACTAGGATCCCAATGTACACCATCTTGTTTGCACATAGCTGTAATTAGAGAAAGGAACCACAAGCCTTCACGCTTTGATTGTGCAGTGTGAGTCATGACTTTGTAAATTATGCGACCAATATCAATTGTGTGTCCAATCATGATTAAATAAATAAGGATGGCTCGATCTTTTGTGACATCAATAGTATGTGTGGTAGGAAGTAATTTGGAAGTCACAAAATGTAACCATATCTTAGAAGTTGGTTTCATCATAGTCCTTTTGAATGAAACTGGTGCATTATTGAAAAATCGCCATAATGATATCATCCCAATTTTCATGCGCAGCCACATATTGATCATAACCATCGTTTGCAATATCAGAAGTTTCATAAAATTCATTGATGGCATGGCTCGAGAATGGAACTAATTTTCCTCGCTCAAAAACAAAATTATTAGTAGCTTCTACAACATTAACATAAAATTCTCTTACTAGAGGGATACTTGCAACTGTTGGTGACGCACAAAATTTTTGCCAGTGGCGGCCATCAATCATTGGTTGAAGGTCAAGGTGTGTAATCAACCCTTGATCCAATCCGCGTTTGGGTATTGCAATTTTGTTTGCAAGAGAACTTGCGTGTCTAGCCACAGCATCAGTTGACACAAATCTAGTATGATCAAACGAACCACTGAAATTTTGTCTTGATTGTTAGGGTTCCATTCTCAAATAACCTACAATTAATTCTCAACCAAAAGAAAAGAAAAGTACCAATAAAACAGAATAGACTATCAACAATAGTAGCTCATATGTTCCCTTATCAGAAAATAATGCCCATGTATCAAGTAAAAATCCTACAATTAAAATATTATGATACTACTAGGCATAAAAAAAAATTCAAAATCAAGAAACTTACCCATATTCTCCACTTTTAACTTATGTTTGAAATTTAAAACATAAATCTAAACAATCTACCATACCTATAAAATAATGAAGCACAATGTCTCCAGATTCACCAATATTCATCACAAATTTTAAATAATAAGAGGTAAGTCATCAATATTAAAAATAAAAGAAGAAAAGAAAAGAAAAGAAAAAACTAAAAGAAATATTGAAACTTACTTGATTTGACACTTCAGCCTGGCCACTTGTTTGAGGATGATAAGCAATGGCTATTTTGTGCTTGACTCCATATTTGGCTAGGATTGCTTCAAAAATTTTATTGCAAAAGTGAGTCCCTTCATCACTAATTATGGCTCTAGGTGTACCCAAACGTGTGAAGATGTTCTTGTGTAGAAAGTTTATCACTACCTTAGAGTTGTTTCTTGCAATGCCACAGCTTTAACCCATTTAGAGACATAATCAATAGCAACCAAGATGTATTCATTATTGAAGGAGGGAATGAATGGACCCATAAAATCAATTCCCCAAACATCAAAAATTTCGACTTCCAAGATGTTGTTTAAAGGCATCTCATATCTCTTAGATATATTGCCCATTCTTTGACATTTATCACATTTTTCAACAAAATTATAAGCATCCTTAAAAAGAGAAGGCCAGTAGAAACCTGATTGTAGAAAATTTACAGCAGTTTGTTTTCCTCCATAATGTCCTCCATAATCAGATGAATGGCAATGATGAAGAATATTTTCAAATTCTTCTTCAGGAACACACTTTCTAATGATTTGATCTCCACAGTGCTTGTAAAGAAAAGGCTCATCCCACATGTAGTATTGGACATAACGTAAGAATTTCTTCTTTTGTTGAGAATTAAATTCAAGAGGGAAGAGTTTACTCACTAGATAATTCACAATATCAGCATACCACGGTAAATTTTTCTGCTTCTCTATATGAAACAATTGCTCTTCAGGAAAGGTTTCATTAATCGCTGTTGAATTCCTAATGTGCTATTTATTCTCCAATCTCGATAAATGATTTGTCACCTGATTTTTTGTACCTTTCCTATCTTGGATTTCCAAGTCGAATTCTTGAAGAAAAAGTACCCATCTTATCAAGCGTGGTTTTGCATCTTTTTTCTTGATTAGATATTTAATAGCTGCATGATCTGTGTAAACGATAACTTTAGTACCAACAAGATAGGAGCGAAATTTATCGAAAGCAAAAACAATAACAAGCAACTCCTTTTTGGTTATGGTGTAATTTGCTTGAGCCTCATTCAATGTTCTGCTAGCATAATAAATAGGATGCAAAATTTTCGTTTTTCGTGGCCCAAGATTGTACCAACTGCATAATCACTGGCATCACACATTAGTTCAAAAGGAAGATTCTAATCAGGAACAGTGATAATAAGAGCAAAAATGAATCTCTTTTTCAATTCAACAAAAGCATCATGGCAAGCATTATCAAAATTAAAAGAGGTATCCTTTTCTAACAAATTACACAATGGTTTAGAAATTTTAGAAAAATCTCTAATGAATCTCCCATAAAATCTAGCATGTCCTAAAAAACTACGAATGCCCTTAACAGAGGTGGGAGGTGGAAGTTTTTCAATGATTTCAATTTCTGCTTCATCTACTTCTAACACTTTACTCGAAACTCGATGGCCTAAGACTATGCCTTTTTGCACCATAAAGTGACATTTTTTCTAATTTAAAACAAAATTAGTTTCTTCACATCGCTTAAGCACTCTAGTAAGATTAAATAAACAATCATCAAAATTGTCCCCAAAAACTAAAAAGTCATCCATAAATAGTTCCAAAAACTTTTCAACCATATTAGAAAAAATTGCCATCATACATCTCTGAAAAGTAGCTGGAGCATTACAAAGTCCAAAATGCATTCTTCGAAAAGCAAAAGTTCCATAAGGAGAAGTAAATATGGTTTTTTCTTGGTCTTCAAGAGCAATGGTGATTTGATTATAAGCAGAATAACCATCCAAAAAGCAATAAAAATCTTTACCTGCTAATCTATCAAGCATTTGATCAAAAAAGGTAGTGGAAAGTGATATTTTCTAGTGGCTTTGTTTAATTTTCTATAGTCCATACATACTCTCCATCCAGTTACAGTTCTAGTAGGAATAAGCTTATTATTTTCATTAGAAACTACCGTCATACCTCCTTTTTTAGGGACACCTTGGACTGTACTTACCCATGAACTATCAGAAATAGGATAGATAATACCTACATCAAGCCACTTGATAATTTCTTTCTTGACTACCTCTTTCATGATCGGATTCAGCCTTCATTGATGCTCAATTGTTGCTTTGTGATTTTCTTCTAAAAGAATTTATGCATGCAAATTGATGGACTAATTCCTTTGATGTCTACAATGGTCCATCCAATTGCTTTTTTGTAGTCCCTTAAAACTCGAAGGAGTTTATTTTCCTGTTCATTCGAAAGAGAACAAGAAATAATTACTGGTAGTGTAGAAGAATTTTCCAAAAAAGCATACCTTAAAAGATTGGTCAATGGTTCGAGCTCAAGTGAAAGAGGTTCTTCAATGGAAGGTTTGATTGGTAAAGTTGTCATTGATAATTCCAAAGATTCAAATTGGGATGTTGGAAGACGTGAATAGGCATCAAGATAATTAACATATTCAAGAACTTTTTCGTTAATAACATCACATGAAGAATTCAAAGTTTCTAGTGGATCTTGGTGATTTTCAATAAACACATTATCCATTATGTCATCCACCACATTAATTGAGAAACATTCACCATGTTCATTGGAAAATTTTAAAGCTAAAAAATATTAAATGTTACCTGTTGGTCTTCAACCCTTAAAGTAAGCTCACCTTTTTCCACATCAATTAAAGCTCGAGCAGTTCCCAAGAATGGTCTCCCAAGAATGATCGATATTTCACGATCTTTGTCCATATCAAGAATAATAAAATCTACTGGAAAAATAAACTTATCAACTTTTACCAAAACATCTTCTACAATACCATAAGGATAGGTGATGGATCTATCAGCAAGTTGTAAAGTCACAGAAGTTGGTTTAATCTCTTCTAAACCCAATTTTTTATAAATGGATAATGGCATCAAATTTATACTTGCACCCAAATCACATAAAGCTTTAGCAAAACAAAGAGCACCAATAGTACAAGGAATAGTAAAACTACATGGATCTTTAAGCTTTGGTGGAAGCTTATTCTGAATAATGGCACTGCACTCTTCAGTAAGTGCAACCGTTTCAAACTCACCCAATTTCCTATTTTTAGATAGGATGTTTTTCAAAAATTTAACATATCATGGCACTTGTTCCAGAGCTTCAGCAAAGGGAATATTAATATGTAATTTTTTAAACACATCAATAAATTTTTGGAATTGTTTGTCAAGTTTTTCTTTTTGAAATCTTTGAGGAAAAGGTGGTGGGGGTGTGGGAGCAATTTTTAATTGTGATTTTTCTTTTGAATCTTTAATAGATTTTTCAACTACAATTTCTTTTTGAACATCTTTTTCAATTTCTTTTTCATCAGATTGAATTAAAATTTTTGAATTTAAATCTTTACTACTTACCTTTTTACTTACCTCTTTTCCATTGCGAATATGGATTGCCTTATAATGTTCCTTACCTTCTCTTTTTGGATTGGGTTCAGTATTAGTTGGTAAGGTACCTTGAGGTCTAGAATTTAAAGCACTGGCAAGTTGGCCTATTTGTATCTCAAGATTTCTAATTGAAGCTGCTTGATTTTGAATGAATGCATCAGTCTATGTCATGAATTGCATGAACATATCCTCCATTGAAGGCTTTTTCTCTGGCATAGGGGCTCTAGATGGAAATCCAAGGGGAAAGTTTGACTTAGCTGCTGATGAAGACCCTTGGTTGTTATTCCATGAAAAATTAGGATGATTCCTCTAACCAGGATTATAAGTGTTGGAATAGGGATTGTTCTGTTGCCTATTTCCAACAAATTGACAAGACTCAAAATAGATGGGACAATTGTCATTGGAATGTCCTTCCTCACAAAATTCACATGTCATAAAGGAGTTCTAAACAACATTAACACTCAATTTATCTATTTTCTTTGTGAGAAATTGTGTAAAAATAGTGTTCAACACATCTAATTCACGAATTCCAGCAATTTTTCTTGTACCCATTCTTTTAGATGGCCATTGATAATTATTAGAAGCTATTTCTTTGAGCAAATCATAAGCCTCATCAATGGATTTACTCATAAGTGCACCTCTAGTGACAGCATCAATGGTAGTTCGAAAAGGTCCTAGCAAACCATTATAAAAAGTTTGAACTTGCAGCCACTTAGGTAATCCATGGTGAGGCATCTTCTCATCAAATCCTTGTACCTTTCCCAAGCCTCACATAGTGATTCAGAATCAAATTGCATGAAAGAAGTGATATCATTCCGCATCTTTGCTGATTTTGCAAGTGGGAAGAATTTTGTTAAGAATTTTTTAGCCAAATCATCCCAATATTAATGGAACTAGCAAAAAGCGAATTTAACCAACTCTTTGCTTTATCTCTTAATGGAAAAGGGAAAAACCTCAATCTAATGGCATCATCAGTAACACCATTAGCCTCGAATGTATCGTAGATTTTCAGAAAATATATAATATGAGCATTCGGATCATCATTAGGAAAACCCCCAAACTGAACAACAGTCTGAATCATCTGAATAATTGATGGCTTAATTTCAAAATTGTTGGCTTGAATAAGAGGTCTTCGGATACTAGAGTGGAGATTTTGTAGTTGTGGGACTGCATAATCCCTCAAAGGCTTGGTTTCTTCCTCTTGTTGCTCAGCCATTGTTTTACTTGGAGCAGAAAATTTTTTATTTTTCCTCTTAAGTGTATGAAAAGTTTTCTCAATTTCTAGATCAAAAGGAACAATATCCAAATTTTGGGCTCTTCGCATACAACGACCAAAAGTACCTAAAAAAGAAAGAAAAAAATTAAAGAAAAAAAGTCTAGATTAAAATTAAGAATGTTTGGTATTAATATTAACAAAAAAGAATTAAAAATCAATTCCCCGACAACGGTGCCAAAAACTTGTTATTCAATTTTCTACTCACGCAAGTGCACGTATCACAAAGATAATATAGAGATGACTAGAGTGTAGATCCCATAGGGAATTGAATTAATCCTTACAGTTAAGTACTAAAATTAACACACCTTAATTTTATCTAAACAAATTAAAATTAAAAAAGAAAATTTAAATTAATAAACTAATAACACAAACTAAAACTTAATCTAAAATCTATTAGCAAATTTACTTTATTAAATGTGAATGACTACTAGACCTAAGATTATGATATCCGAAGTCAATTTCAGATTTAGTAGGCCAAGTTGGGTGAAGAAGAAGTCAATTTCAGCTGGGATGTCCTCATCAGACTATGTAAGTTGTAGCTTTGTCAAATTAATTAACAGAAATCGTAATTGCTCTAAGACTGTTGCAGTGCTTCAACTTCAACAAGATTTTTGACCATCCTACAGACCGAACTTGGTGAAGTGATAAACATAAAAGTTTAGATCTTTCTCTTATTTTTTCAATGGTCCAAGAATTGCTTCATTTGGACTCTGTAGAGAAAGTTATGGCCAAAATACCAAAACATATGCATTGGAAGTCTGCACCTCGAAATTACTCTCCTTCTTCCATTAAAATTCTCTTTCATCACACCTACAAAAACACAAATAAATAAATAACAACCTATCTTAATCATATTAACATCAAATTAAGTATAAAATTAACCAAAATTAGATTGACTCACCTAAAATAACTAATTTAAAATAATTAAATAAAACTTACTAATTTCTATGCATTACTACAAAAACCTAGCCAAATTATTATCAAAATTAAGCTCAAATAACTCTATATCATAAAGTTATCGGTAACTATGAGATGCTTGAAAACTATGATCCCACTTCTTTGTGGGAGATCATTATAGGGAGGAAAGAAAAATATTCATCTAAAAGTAATGTCGTTCTAATTACAAGTTCTCAAATCAGAATTTTGCACTACTTTATTGCAGCAAACATTCATGGTAGAAGTGGCAATTTTAGCTATATTAGCCTTTAGGACTTATGGCTAATGGAGCATGCCTTCAATGGCACTCCACTTAATCTAGGCAGATTTATGATTGAAAGGATGAGAGGAGCCTGTCGATGAGACAAAATAAATTTGCCTTATGGAAATGTTATTACTTCCCTAGTTCAGAAAATGGGAATATGAAGCTCAAGGTATCAAATGGATTTAGTGAAAAGTAGTGACCAAGCTATTTACCTTGGGAGTCTGCCTAAAATGGGGTATAAACTTGATGGAGAGAAATATGTTAAAACCCCCAAGGCCCCTTTTGGAAAAGAGTCTTCTCTCCTTGCTCAACCAGAAACAGTTTCCTCACAATTCTCTAATAAAATACTTTTCACTCTGCTCATGAGGATGGATGAAAAACTGACTGACCAAGGAGTAAGGATGCTAAAAATTGAAGAGAAATTGGTAGAACTAGAAAAGGTGTTGAAGGAAAAAGGAAAAATGCCTACTGAACCTGCAGCTACAGATACCTCTGCCACTCCAAGCCCTACACCAACATGACAAGATGCTGAAGGCTTTGCCTTCCAGGTCGAGGGTCATGAACTTGAAGTAGAACAATCAAGGAAAACCCCCTCACCTTAACCACAAAAAGAAGTTGAATCAGAACAAGGAACTGAGGTACTTGGCTTATTAGATAAAAATCCTCCATCCCCTTCTGAACCTCAGAAAGAGTAGCTTTCTCATCCTCATTTTGAGGAAATATCCATCATGGACATTTTTCATCAGATGGTTAAGGAAGAACAGGTAGAAAAGGAAGCAGCTGAAACACAAGCACAGAAGTCTGCATCTACTAAACCAGCTCCCACAGTAGAAGAGCAATCGAGTAAAGGAAAAGAAAAAGCTGTTGTTGCTCTATAAGCCAAGTCTAAACCATCTAGTAAAGGCATGAAGACAATGGCAACCAAGACCAAATTCCTCAAGAGACGCAAATCCTCTAGAATAGTTGAAAAAGCTAGACCATCAACCATCTCTTCTTTTGAAGACCCCTTTGAAATTCCTGATAAATCATCCTGAAATACCCCATACTTTGATATGGTGATAAATAAAGTTGATCGAATGCAAATTGAGGTCAATTAAAATATTTAGAAGTGATAAAAGACGAAAGGAGTAGTTTAGGATAAAATATTTCGCAAGTGAGAAAATAACAATAAAATAATAATAATTTTATCGGAGGAGAATTTGTGAGATAAAAGGCGATTTGGAAGTCAAGTGAGGCATAATAAGGTATTTTTGGTACCAAGGAGACAAGATAAAATTTTTAGAATAAAATAATATTTTATTAATGAAATAATATTAAAATATTAATATTTAGTCGGATGTCGAAGTCAGTCATCAAGAAGGATCATATGGTTGATCCAAGTGGGGGAGAAGATGACAAGCCCGACTCTATAAAAATATTTATCATGACATACATGTGATGGATAGCATGTTTGCATGCTAGGAGAGTCCCGAAAAATTTACAAAAGTCGGTATTGTACCTAGGGGTACAATAAAGTTGATTTAAGCCTCGAACTAGATTAAATAGAGAATTTATGATGAAATTAAGAATTTTAAAGTCCCAGAATGGTTTAATATGGTGATTCAGAGTTCAAGGATCAATTTGGAGTCAAACCGAAATTTTTGCTATCTAGGGGTAAAATGGTCATTTGCCACTTGGGGACAAAATGAGAATTTTAGAAAAGATTTTTTTGGCCCCATTTGACTTATTGGAGTATAATTTAACTTATTGGAGTAAGATTTGAGGTTTATAAGTGAAAAATTTTAATTTCGGTATAATTTGGAGTAAAAGGGTAAAATGGTAATTTTGCCACCCTAGGGGCAAAATTGTAATTTTCCACCACCAGGATATTTTTCCAGCACATGGTCTTCCTTTATCCTCATTTTGACCATTGACTAATTGTGTGGTGGAGATAAAAAGGATTAAAATTTTTAAAATTTTAAAAACGGGCCAATGACATGATGCCATGTGTCATACCTTTATTATTTTATTATTTCTTTATAAAAAGGCATAAAATCAGCCCATCTTCCACCCCATGGCCGGCCAAACCAGCAAGAAGAGAGAGAAAACAAAAACAAAACCCTAGAGAGAGAAAATCAAAGAAAAAGTGTGAATTTTCAAGGAAATTAAGTGAAAAAGGTGAGATTTTTCTATTAAGCTTGAGTTTTCTTATTCCCAAGCATTTCTCTTTATTTTTCATGATTAAATTACATGTTTTCATGATGAATTCAATTCTGAAAAAAATGGGTTAGGAGAGAGAAAGTTGTTAGATTAATTTGATTTTAAGTTATGTTAGTGTTTTAAGTTAGTTTAGCATATTTAGGAACAAAACAACAAGAAAAGAATTTATTTTCCTCCATTACCATTATTGGCCGAATTTTCTAGGGGAATATTGGCTGATGATCTTGATGTTTATTTGAGAAATTATGATGAATAATGATGAATTATGAGCCTAGAAAAATAATGGAAATTTTCGGAGCAAAAATACGATTTTTACCCACTAGGGGTATTTTCGTAATTTGCTATCGAGACTGATAAATTGAATCTCATTCACAGTCATGGAGGTAATTTAGTTATAATTGGAGTGTAGAAAGTGAGAAGAATTGATTTAGAGTTAAATTGGAGATAATAGGCCGAATTAGGTCAACACCGCATTTAAGCAGTTGTCGGATAAGTTGTATATCATATCATTCATATATACCGAGCCTGAATTGATTTTATAATGGTCAAGTATTGATGTGGTGAATTATGTATTGTACATTGTGGATAGGTGGTGAACAAAGTACACTGGTAAAAGTACAGAGATTGTGCTTGGAGACTGAGATTAGGAGTACATCGACTCCTAGAACTGTGAGTGAACTTATTATCGTCTTAATTATCTAGAGTATTTTATACAACTGTGTGATTTTATGAAAAATGAGTTTAAATGGTAAATTGCTATGTTTTAAGAGAAATTGTGATTTTATAAATTTTCTGGAAAATCGAATATTGGTTTTGAAAATAGAGTAATTGGAGACTGCTAGTTTGTGTTGCAAATTTATGCTTTTGAATTGAATGGCTTATGACAATAAATGAGCATGAATGGCTAAACTGATTTTGGTGTTAGAATTATTTATACTGTGTATTCAGCCTTGAGAGGCTAGATTGCGATAAATTGCCATGTCATGCTAGAATGAATATTATTGATTGGTGGATTATATATTAATTATTTACTGCAGAGGGGGTTCCGTGGACCAGCCTATTAGAGGGGCACGGTAAACTCCATTATATTATTACCTCGAACGGAGAGGCGCGTAGGGTATCTCATGGGGTATAGCTTAGGGTTCACTTCACGCCAAACCACCACGTGAAGGGGAACTCAGACAACGCCAAGGAACGACTGTATTTTCTCAAACTAAAAATATATTTTAAGTGTATACAAAAATTTTAACAGCCTTGGCGGACTAGGTTAGATGCCCTGCGCAAGGTATCACCGAGTATGAGTTTTGGCACGAGCCAAAGTTTTAAGAAATTCATAAGCCAAGTTGATTACTCGATTTATATGGATTGATTTTATTTGGTTGAAATGAACTGAAAGGTAATAAAATTACAGTATGATGACTTATTTTAATTGTCTCCATTTACTCGGCTTTAAATACTTTAGATGGTATTTGTTTACTCACTGGGATTATAAAATCTCACCCCTTCTTCCTATATAATTTTCAGGCTCAGGACAGTTTATAGATAGTCGAGTAGGACAAGAACTAAGCTCGGAACTGCATTATAGGAAGTAAGAGTTCACAATCTTACATCCTCTTGGTCAATTGGAGCCCACGTGTCATTGCAGATCAAAACTTATATTTTGGTTATTTGTATTTCTATTCATACAATTTTTACTTTACTTTCATGCGCGAAAAATTATTTACGAATATTTCTATAAAAATTTATTTTATGAGAAAATAGAATATTTTATTGATTATTTTTGAATAGTACTAGTTGTTAACAATTTGCTTTCAAATGAACGTTTTAGATACTTATTTTGTTTTTAAATCATTAAATATATATTTTCTGCTTACTTACTACATTTTCAGCAAGTTTTGAGATTTTGACGAAAAATTACGAAAATACCCCTATGAGCCAGAAAATAATATTTTATTGTTCTTATTTGAAAATGACTTATGATTTTTTTTAAATGCGAGATTTAATAATTGTTGCTCACCGGGGAGATGCGGAAGTTGATGCTAAGCCTTGCGGGGTTTCGATCGACATTCGGGGTGAAGAATGTCTGTCGAGGCCTCGCGGCGGTTGTCACGGGCTCGATGGGGAGTTCCGGGTCGTGACACATCCCCTGAACCCTCACCACAGAAATCACCTCCAAAACCATCTCTTGAACCCCTTAATGTACAATATTTTATTGATGAATCCTCTCCCTCATTCTCTTCACAAGATGCTTAATCATCCTTAAGATTTGATGATTACAAAAATGAGGAGAATTAGGGTACAATTAATGTACAGAGTCTAGGGGAAAACTAGAGGTAATTAATGGTAATTTAGGAATATTGACTGTTATTTTTATTTTCCTGTTGTTTTTGCCTTGACAGTTGAACAATTAAATTTGACTTTGCTGATAGATGTTTTTGAATGCTTATAGACATTGCTTTTTATATTTTTGGATGTTGACAGGTTAATGGTTGAATATTTAAATCTTTTATTGAAGTTTCTGCCACTGACTTTCTGCTGCTACTTTGGTGCTGATATTGGGTTGTCATGATCTTTAATATGATAATGTGAAGGAAAAATGGTTGTGGATGTATATAGATGCTAATTATACTATATTTATTGAATAATTAATGGCATAAATAAGATCTGGTAACAATACACTGTTGATAGACACTGTTGAAATATTGATGATAATTTGTCAATAGTCACCTACTGTTAGTTACTTTATATATCTGCATATATATATATATATATATATATATATTGAATGTAAAATGTCATTCTCTATATGACATGAATAAAAATTTACTGAAATGAATAAGTAAAATATGCACACACTTAGGGGGAGCACACACTTAGGGGGAGAATTCCTCATTTTTGTGCAGAACTAAAAAGATTAAATGGATACTGTAC
Source organism: Theobroma cacao (assembly GCF_053813885.1). Classification (NCBI taxonomy): domain Eukaryota; kingdom Viridiplantae; phylum Streptophyta; class Magnoliopsida; order Malvales; family Malvaceae; genus Theobroma; species Theobroma cacao. The sequence continues at coordinate 39,363,447 of NC_142640.1, forward strand.
AGTTAATCAAGGAATGTTTTCTCATCATCAAAAAGGGGGAGATTGTTGGCTCCATTAGTTTTTGATGATAATAAAACATTCCCATTCATTTGTGTCTAATAATTCTACTTGAGTGTGCAAGACAAGAATTGTATGCCAATGATAAATAAATAATTCCATTGGACATATCAAAAAGGGCATATGAATAAGAAGCCACAACTAATCAACAAACCAGAAGCCTCTCAGTTGGATAACAAAGGGTATTAGTCAGCTAAAATTCAAATCAAAAGTTGACGGGCTCAAGAGTTTTGAGAAACAGAAAAGACTTAGTCGACCAAGAAATGGGTTAGTCGACTAAGAAGCTACTGCCAGAAATCTAGACTTCAAGACAGAACCAACTTAGTCGACTAAGAAGGAAGTTAGTCGACTAAGTGCTCACTACTAAAAGATGAGGATAGAAGACAGAAGCAACTTAGTCACTAAGATATCAGTTAGTCGATTAAGAGCATTCTGCCAAAAAATTTGAATTGTGCACTAGAAGATAGATTAACGGCCAGAACTACTACCAAACTGTTTCCAACGGTCAAAAACTATCTAACCCACATCAGAGCTAATTTTCCAAGTATAAAAAGGACTTCCAATGGCTAGAAAAGTAGATTGAAGGCTTCCAAGTCCAAAAGAGCTCAAAAACCAGCAAATACTCTCTGCTCATTTACTGCACTAAACTCCTATATTTATAATTGTGATATGCACTTCACATTGTACCTTGTGATCATAGGTACACTTTTATTACTTCTCTCCTTGTATTCTTAGAGTGAACGAGTCACTCTAAGGGATTGATTCAAGCTAGAATTGCTTGATTGAGTATAGGTTCTAACTTAGCCTTGAAAAGTTAGGTGTTGGGTTTTAGTTGATCCTGATAGAAACTATTGTGAAAGGTTTTGGCTAAGCCTGATAAAAGCCATTGTAAAAGCTTGGTGAAAGCTTGTGAATTTCACCATTCTTAGTGGATTGATTGGAAAATCCTTGGTTGAACAATCAAGGTAGTGGATGTAGGTCTTGGACCGAACCATTCTAAATTCTGTTGTGTTGTCTACTCTGTTTTTGTTCTTATGTTCATTTCTTCTTTTCACTTGCATTTGTTCCCACTTAGAGCCAATTTTTGAAAGAGCCAAATTGTGCTATTCACCTCCCTTCTAGCACATTTACTTGGAACAAACATGGAGTAAATGTCTCAAAATAATCAATGCCATATATTTGAGCATAACCCTTTATACTAACCTTGCTTTATACTTGTTAATTGACCAATCTGGATTTAGTTTTGTCCTAAAAATCCATTTCACTCTAATAACATGCTAGTCAATTGGTTTGTCAACAAGAATCCAGATATCATTTTCTCAAAGGAATACCTCTTAATTTTCTCAAAAATCTCTTATTTTCAAAATTCAAAGTGCCAGCCTGAGAATCAAGTTCTCAAAAGAAGTGACTTGATTCTTAAATGAAAAGAAAGCAAAATATATTTCTTTAATTACAGAAAGAATTGATACTGAAAAAGAAGAAATTAGTTTTTTAGCAGAGATCAATAGTGAAGAATTGATTCTTGAAAAAGAAAAGGTTGGTTCTTAAAGGATAGAAGCTTTAAGATTTGTTAAAAATAGACACCTTATAAACAAAGAATCGATTTTGGAAAGACAGAATGCAGAAGCAAAAAAGCAAAGAAGAAAGAATCTATTCTTGAAGCACCAAAAGTACAAGTAATAAACTTGGTGACCAAGAAAGACATGGTACGATTGGACAAAAGTGGAGTGGAAAAAATAAGCGTAAATTCAAATTTTAGCACTAAACCACAGTGAAGAACAGACACCTTACGACAAAAGAATCAATTTTTCAAGATTGCAAAGGTGTCATCTTTGAATCCAATTGTAGAAGAACCAATAGCTCAAAATAAAAGAATTGATTCTTCAGAGATAGAAAAGTATAGACTTTGCAAAGAATTGACGACTCAACAGCAAAGAATCAATTCTACAGATGCGACAAAATTTTGCAAGCTAGTTAGAACGTATAAGAAATTATTCAAATTTCATTCCAACGGTTAGAAAATCACAGAGGCTACAAATATCCATCTTGAGGATGCTAAAGCCAAAAGAAAAAAGAAATTTGAAAGGATTTAAATCATCTTTGAAGAAAAAAAAAAGAGCGAAAAAACAAAAACAAAACTTGTGAGCAAAACGTTCCCACCTTTGAGCAAGTAAAAAGCCTAATGATCACATTTTTATTTTTCAGCTGATCCTCTTGAGCTTAAACTTTCTCTCATCATTCATATCTTTGTGAAAACTCTCTAATAATTCTATTTTACAAAATTATTTTAGTCTCATTTTGTTTTTAAATGTTAGTTAAGTCCTTAAATTTTAACTAGAATTTAATTATTTTTGGTTGTTTTCTAATTAGTTGATTCTTACTTAGTTATTTTAATTTTTTGTTTATTTACTTTAATTTAGCTATTATTTATTAATTTTATGCTTTTGTAGGATTTAAAAGAATAACGCTTAATTTTGGATAGAAAGGTGTTTGAAGGACCTAGAATCCTGCTCGTACATGTTTTGGTATTTTGACCATAACTCTCACTCTAGCTGTCTAAATGATTTGGTTCTTAAGCCGTTAGAAATCTAAGCAATAGAGCTACAACTTTTATGTAGACCACTTTGCCCAATTCTACCTTGACAATAGAAAATCATGTCGAAATATGACTAAGTGTAATGCTACAGGAATGGCAACTTTGAAGGATGATATTTAATGGTGGAGCCTTATAACACTTCTAAGCCCAAAAGTTAGAGCCATTAGGTTAAATTGAGTTTAATTTAGGGAATTTTTTATCAAGATTATTAGTATTTAAAATATCACGACCCGAAACCTCCCTCAGGCCCATGACAATCGTCGCGACGTCCCGATTGACACTCATTATCCGGAATGCTAACCGGAACTCCGCAAGGCTTACATATCAGTTTCTTTCTTTTCCTGTGAGCAATCATTGTTAAATATCGATTTTTTAGAGAATATATACTATTTTAGATAAAAAACAATCAAAATAAAATTTTCGCCACACAGGGGTAGTTTGGTCATTTTTTTCTCAAAAATTTCGAAACTGGCTAAAACGTAATATACAAGTACAAAACACATAATTCATATTCAAAATGAGTTTAAAAGTCTAAAATCTTCATTTAAAATGAAATTACGGTTATTTGAATATAATAAGAAAATAAAAAAAATATTAAGGAAAATATTCTATTTTCTTATAAAACAATATTTATAGAGTTACACGTGAATAATTTTTATAGCGTAAAAGCTAAATAAATTTATACATACTGAAATACAGTAAGCCAAAATATTTAATTTAATTTACAATAACAAGAGGGCTCCCGAATAAACAAAAGTAAAGAGGACTGTGAACCTACGATTTGGAAAATGCAGATCCAATGGTAGTCCTCGATGAAATCAGCTATCTACAGTCTATACTGAACCTGAAATGGGTGGAAAGGAGTTGGGTGAGATTTTGCAATCCCAATGAGTAAACAGACATTATCATAAATATCTAAAGGCGAGTAAAATGGAGGCAAGTTTAAACAATAAATTTCAACCCATTTCATAATGTTTTCAATTTATTTCTTAAACCATAAAATATTTATAATTTACCAAAACAATTGTTAAGGCTTATGTCTTTTATTAAAACAAGGCTCAAGCCAAAACTAATCCTCGGGGATACCTTGGCCGAGACATCTAACCGAGTCCGCCAAGGGTGTTAAAATATTCACACGTGAAACACATTTTTATTTTTAAAAACCAGCCGTTCCTTGGCGTTGGTCGAGTTACACATTCACGTGGGGGTTCGACGTGAAGTGAGCTCTAATACTACCCCAGGAGTTACCCTCCTCGCCTCTACAATCGGAGTAACTATATAACTGGGTTTACTGTGCCCCTCTAATAGGCAGTCCACGAAAACCCGTCACTGCAGTGACTAACCCACCAATTTTAATAAAATTTTGACAGTATAACGTGGCTTTCATTTATTTATCCAGCCTGCATAGTAAAACAACTTACATAAATTTCCCAATGCATTCACAAAATATAGCCACATATACTCATTTCTCATAAGCCATTTCTAGGAAAATATATATTTTTCAAGTCAATTTGTAGCCTCTAATTACTCAATTTCATAATCAATACAATATATTTTTATTTGTCACATTTATTCCTAAAACATTAAAAATCCCATTTTAATCTCGTTCTCATTTCATAAAATACATAAAGGGCATTTAAAATAAACTCTAGATAATTTACAATAATAATAAGTTTACTCACCGTTTGTACAAACTAAAAGCTTTCTAAGCGCCTCAATCACTACTCGTCGGGTACGACTTCTTTGCCTTTTCCGGAAGGCTCTCCTCCTAGACACATTACAAAAATTTACACAATTCATCACATTGATGCCAAATCACTATATAATTAACTTAAATCCTATACTAATGCATGGTATGAAATGCAATAGCCTAAAACGGCTTAAACGCGGTATTAACCTATTTTTGGTACTTTGCCCGATAAATTGCTAACGCGCTCCATTTTAGCTCTAAATCATCCCATTCTCTCTCCAACATTTCTAACCATTAAATATCAGCCAATAACCTTCTAAAAATAACAAAATCAGCTCACTCCCTGTCACGACCCAAATTTTGGGTCATGACCGGCGCATGGGTCCAATGGACGTAATCCACTAAACCCAGGCAAGCCTATTATTTATCTTACTTATGATTCTATTTATTATCACTAAGTCCTATTTCATGACTTTGAGTCAAAATAGTGATATACATTGCCAACTCGTACTGGCATTACTCTTTTAAAATTTACATTAAGTTCATCTATACATAACAAAATAATACTCGACCTCCAGCGGAGTGACTCGGATGGATATACAGTTATCGAATGCCGAGACACCTACCAGAAGATGTACACAGATCTACAAGGACACCTCGTCCTAATTATCGGCTACCTCGTGATCTGAAAACATGAATTTGAAAATGGTGAGTATAAACCCAGTGAGTGAACAAGGAAGGGAACAAGCAACAATTAGGAAAAATTTAAAATCATGATGCACTTGTTTCAAACAATGCAATTTAGTTCATTCCTATTTAAAACCCCTCCAAACCCCAGAGTTTTTCGCTACAGCGAGCATGAATTTCGATGCAATGAAAACAAAGCAACAAGAGAAACATTTTTCCTCACTCAACAAAAGCCATCCTACTAAACTAATAAAATCAACCTAACATTCATGAAAATTCTAAAAGTATAATGTGTCAAATTTTACGTACATTACAACCATAAATCATTGTCCATCAATTTGCTATATCACACACATTTACATATGTATATATATATATATATATATATATATATATATATATATATATATATATATACGTATATACCCATCATCATCATCTCACCAACCCATCATCATCATCATCATCGCCAGCCCATGCGCACTCCCTACTCGCACATGGCTGGGTCATCACCGGATTATGCGCACTCCCTACTCGCACATAACCGGGTCATCCTCGGCTTATGCACACTCCCTACTCGCACATAGCCGAGTCAACATAATTACACAGCATTATATTCAAGCATATATGTATATCAACATAATGCAGTCACATAGAAATCCATAATAACCACATTTCATAACATAAACCTTTTCTCAAAAGCTTGTTCCCAAGGCATTCATTTTCATGAAAAATTTCATAAAATCATTCAAACACTTTGTTCAAAACAGTCATATTTCCAAAACAATTTTGATAGGCAGTCCACTCACAAGTGTCAAAAATTCGGATTCCGGGTGAACTTTGACTAATAGTCCTCAGGCGTAATTCATTTGCCTTTTTCGGACGTCTCACCACCTTGACAAATAACAAAGTCGAGGAATTTACTATATTGTCCCTAAATTGATATAAATTAATTTAAACTACTGATGCTTGATATGTATATGCAAAAATATGTCCGATTACCGCTTAATCACGGTATCGATTAAATTCGACCGATCACCCGATTAATCGGCGATTGTGTCCAAATCACCTCCAAATTAATTCATTTCTCCTCTAATACCTTAATTTGCCACATACATTTAAATAAAGCCAAATTCAGCATTAGAACCCTCACAATTCATTATAGAAAAATTTTGGTCATTTGGTGTACTAGCATCGAATTTTTTTCTACATAACCGTTTCACCTTACTTCATCATTTTCCATGCCATTTTCCTTCAAATAAAAAAAATCCCCCATTGATATTCAGCCCTCATGGTTCGGCCAACAAGGAACCCTAGAGAAATTGAATATTTCTTTTGTGTTTTTGTTCATAACCATGCTTAACTATCCCTAAACACTAACATAGTCTAAAATCAAATTATTCCAACAACAATTCCTCTTCCATACCCATTTTTCAGAATTGAATTCATCATGATAACTTAATATTCAACCATGGAAATCAAGAACAAAAGCATGGGTAAGCTAGGTATCAAGGAGAATTAAAGAAATTTTAACTTACCTAGCTTGTTTCCTTGATTTCTTCACTTTTTCTTTGAATTTTCACCTAGGTTTTCTTGTTTTTCCTTTTGTTCTTCCTTTTTTCTTGTTGCTGGATGTCTAGGCCGAATATGGTGAGGGAATTGGGGATTTAATGGGCTGATTTCTGTAGAAAATAATAAAATAATCAAGCATGCCATGTGTCACATGCTTATTGGCCTAATTTTTAACTTTTTGACTTTTTCTTTTTAATTTTCCACCACAAATATTCTGGTATTTATCCAATCCTACCACAATTAAAATCCCTTGGTCTTGAGAAGTGCTGGGCCAAAAATTTTACTGATTTGCCCCCGAGACAAAAAAATTACGATTTTGCCCTTATACTCCGAAATGTACCGGAATCTCATTATTTCTACTTTTCAACCTAAAATAACACTAATATTGATCAATATTAACCAAATGGGGCAAAAATTGTTTAAAAAAATTTTCGTTTAGTCCACTAGTGGCAAAATTACCATTTTACCCTTCTGCTCCATAAATACCGGGAATCACAATTTTTCACTACTAAACATCATTTTATACTCCAATAATCATAATTATATTTCATATAATTATTCTTGGTCAAATGTGATCAAATCTTGGCTAAAAATCTCCATTTAATCATCAAATGGTAAAATGATCGTTTTGTCCCTAATTGGTCAATTTTTTGATGGACTCCAAACTGGACCTTGAACTCCAAATCACTATTCTAAGCCATTCTGTTGGTTTTAAAATTTTCAAATTCCTCTTAGAATTTCTATTTGAACTAGTTTAAGGCTCGATTTAACTTAGTTGTACCACTCGATACAATACCGTCTTTTAATCGAGCTTGACAGGGTCTCACATTCTCCCCCACTAATAAAAATTCGATCCCCGAATTTAAATTCAATGTAGAGTGGCTTACCTTTACATATCGAAGAGGTGTGGATGCTTTGTCCGCATCTCATCCTCAACTTCCCACGTTACCTCCTCGCTAGTGTGATTCCGCCATAACACTTTCACTGAGGCTACATCCTTTGAACGGAGCTTTTTAACTTGCCTATCAAGGATAGCTACCGGTTGTTCCTCATAGGTTAGATCATTTTGCAACTGAATAGTTTCATACCGTATTACATGTGATGGATCTGGGTTGTACTTCCTAAGCATGGACACATGAAACACGGGATGAATATTAGAAAGGTCTGGCGGTAATGCCAAACGATAAGCCACCGCTCCAACCTTTTCTAAGATCTCGAATGGCCCTATATACTGAGGACTTAACTTCCCTTTCTTGCCAAACCTCATTACCCCTTTAGTTGGCGAAACTTTCAAAAATACATGATCTCCTACTTGGAATTCCAAGTCTCTCCGTCGGTTATCAACATATGATTTTTGTCTACTTTGTGCTGTTAACATCTTCTGACGGATCATGTGTATTTTCTCGGTTGCATCCTGCACCAATTCAGGCCCCAAAAGTTTCCTTTCTCCCACCTCTAGCCATCCAATGGGTGACCTACATCTTCGTCCATATAAGGCCTCAAATGGTGCCATTTGGATGCTAGTTTGGAAACTGTTGTTGTAGGCAAATTCCACTAAGGGTAGATATTGTTCCCACCTGACACCAAGGTCTATCACACAAGCCCTCAACATATCCTCCAATGTCTGTATGGTCCGTTCAGATTGTCCATCAGTCTGAGGGTGGAAAGCTGTGCTGAAATCCAACTTAGTGCCCAATGCTTCTTGCAACTTTCCCCAAAACCTACTAGTAAACTGAGCTCCTCTGTCAGATACTATAGAAATGGGAATACCATGTAGTCGCACTATCTCATCCACATAAACTCGAGCATATTGGGCAGCCCCATAAGTAGTCTTAACCGGAAGAAAATGAGCTGACTTTGTTAACCAATCCACTACTATCCAAATTGAATCATATCCCCCACCGGTTCGAGGCAAACCCGTTACAAAGTCCATAGCAATATGTTCCCACTTCCACTCGGGTACTGGTAATGGCTGTAGTAGCCCTGCAAGCTTTTGATGCTCGGCCTTAACCTGCTGACAAACCAGGCACTTGGAGACAAACTCAGCTACATCTCTCTTAAGTCCTTCCCACCAATACACCTCTTTCAAATCTTGATACATCTTTGTAGCCCCTGGATGTACCACATAAGCTGCCATGTGAGCTTCCTCCAATATTTCTCTCCTCAACCCGTCACCATCAGGCACATAAAGTCTGGTTCCATACCTCAACACTCCATCTGTGCCTTTAGTAAACATTTTTCCTTTCCTACCCTGAGGATCCTCTAAGGCCTTAATCACAAACTCATCTTTACTTTGTGCTTCTTTAATCTTGTCCATTAAAATAGGCCTCACTCTAAAGTGTGCTAGCAAAGCATTTGTCTCCGCAACTTCCAAACGCACACCTATGTCTCCCAAGCTATGGATCTCTCTAACCAAAGATCTCCTACCAATGGACATATGTGCCAAGCTTCCCATTGATTTTCGACTCAAGGCATCTGCCACTACATTGGCCTTACCAGGATGATAAAGAATAGTACAATCATAATCCTTTAGCAACTCCATCCATCTACGTTGCCGTAAGTTAAGATACCTCTGCTGAAATATATACTTCAGACTTTTGTGGTCCGTGTATATCTCGCAAGTCTCACCATACAAGTAATGTCTCCAAATCTTTAAGGCAAACACGATTGCTGCCATTTCCAAATCGTGTATGGGGTAATTCTGCTCATGCCTTTTAAGTTGCCTAGATGCATACGCAATCACCTTCCCATGTTGCATCAATACACATCCTAATCCAACCCCCGATGCATCACAAAACACCGTGTAACCCCCTGTGCCTTGCGGCAAGCTTAACACTGGAGCTATGGTGAGACATGCTTTAAGCTTCTCAAAACTATTCTCACAAGCATCAGACCACTCAAATTTTGTATCTTTACGTGTCAGCTTAGTCAAAGGGGCAACTATTTTGGAGAAGTCTTTCACAAAGCGACGATAATAGCCAGCTAAACCCACAAAGCTTCTAATCTCCGTAACTGATGTTGGCCTTGGCCATTTTTCCACTGCTTCAATTTTCTTTGTATCAACTCGTATCCCCTCCTTAGATACCACATGCCCCAAGAATGCAACACTTTCGAGCCAAAACTCACACTTGGAGAACTTAGCATACAATCGATGTTCTCTCAAAATTTGGAGCACTATCTTAAGATGCTGCTCATGCTCCTCTCGACTCTTTGAATATATCAAAATATCATCAATAAACACCACTACAAACTTATCCAAATAAGGTTTGAACACTCGGTTCATCAAATCCATAAAGGCTGCAGGAGCATTCGTGAGCCCAAATGACATCACTAAGAACTCATAGTGCCCATATCTTGTTCGAAATGCGGTCTTGGGTATATCTTCGTTCCGGATTCTCAACTGATGGTACCCAGATCGCAGATCTATCTTAGAAAAACATTGTGCTCCTTGTAGTTGATCAAATAAATCATCTATCCTTGGGAGAGGATATTTATTCTTCACTGTCACTTTATTAAGCTGTCGATAATCAATGCACAGCCTAAGTGACCCATCTTTCTTCTTCACAAATAACACTGGTGCTCCCCATGGGGATACACTAGGTCGTATGAAACCTTTATCCAACAAATCCTCCAACTGATCCTTAACCTCTTTAAGCTCTGCAGGTGCCATTCTATATGGGGGTATGGATATAGGTCTAGTGTCGGGAATCAAATCTATGCAAAACTCAACCTCCCATTCAGGAGGCAGACCTGGTAGCTCCTCAGGAAATACATCCACGAACTCCTTCACCACCGACACTTGAGTTACATCTCCAATCTTTGCCTGACTATCCTTTACAACAGCCAAGTAACCTATACAACCCTGTCGTAATAATCTTTTGGCAGATATGACCGATATCAAATTGGTTGGAGCATTACTCCTATCCCCCTGAATACTAAATGATGGTTTATCGGGGAAATCAAATCTAACCAATTTATGATAGCAGTCCACACTAGCATGGCAGGGTGATAACAAATCCATCCCCAAGATTACATCAAAGTCTAAGGTGTCTAGCACAACTAGATTCACCGAAGTGTCTTTATCCTTGACTCGCACTACACAGGACTCATATTCCCACTCGGCCACAAATATCTCCTTTAAAGGAGTAGACACCACTAATTGTTCTTCTCTCCTAACACGACCTCTACCCAACCGAGATGCAAAACATGGAGAGATAAAAGAATGGGTAGCACCAGGATCAAATAGTACTCGAGCATTCATATTACAAACGGAGAGAATACCTGAGACCACTGCATTGGGTGTTTGAGCCTCCTGCTGTGTTAAAGCAAACACCCTCGCTTGGCCTCTACCAATAGAACTTTGATGTCCGGACCCAGATGGTCTGCCTTGAGAGGAAGTACTCGCACCTCTACCTCTCGATCCACCAACCTCCCAGCCAGATGAGACAGCAACTGACGGAGCAGATGAAGCTGGCTGGGTGGAACCACGAGCAGAATCTGGTGATTGATGTGCCATCGGACAATCCCTCCTAATATGCCCAGGTTGACCGCACCCGTAACAAGTTTTTGTAGTAAGGAAGCACCGTCCACTATGTCGTCTCCCACAAGTATCACAAGAGCGAATGACTTGACTAGTCTGTCTAGAATCTTGCTGCCTCCTAGAACTAAAGGTTCTCTGTCCCACTCTAATATTAGCACCAGGTGCGTCACTCCCCTGTTGAGGTAACCATGAGTCCCTCTGTGGACCCTGACGGCTAGAAGATGAACCACCACTGCTGAAATCTCTACGGCCCTGATAACCCTCTGTCTTGCCCCTTTTTGCTCTATCCCTCGCAGCCCTACTCTCACTGGTCCTCATCTCGATGCGTTGAACACGATCCACTGCTGCAGAATAGGTAGTGAAATCTCGGGATGCCACAGCCCTAAATAATGGCTCCACTAACCCATCCACAAACCTCTGAATCATCATCTCCTCAGTAGAAACGAGATAGGGCGCATAACGAGCTAGCTGCGTGAACTTGATGTCATACTCAGACACCGTCATGCTTGAAGTCTGTACCAAAGTCTCAAACTCTCTAGCTCTGGCATTACGCACACTAAGTGGTAAGAATCGATCTAAGAAGGCTACACTGAACTCACTCCAGGCCAACGGTGTTGCATTAGTCGGTCTGCCTCTACATAAAGAGCTATACCATTCCTGCGCCACATCCTCTAATTGGAAGGCGGCTAGCTCAACTGACCGAACACTAGAACATCCCAAGGCTTTACAAATTTTCTCCATCTTATCCAAGAAAACCTGGGGTTTCTCCGATGCATCAGACCCTGAAAATGTTGGAGGCTTAAGCTTGAGAAAGTCAGGAAGAGAAATATCTAGATGTCCCCTCTCCTCCTCATGATGTTGGTGATCGGCCTGTCCTTGGGAGCTAGGGGATTCTTGTACTGTAGGTCTCCCCTCTACCACCCTTTGTATATCTTCCATGCGGGTCGTCATCATCTCTACAACCCGGTTAACTCCCTGTAGGCCTGTCGCTAAATCCTCAATAGTAATACCCCTAGCTGGGTGTCTATCTACATCACCTGAGGACTGTCCCTCTTCTTGCCTACTCACAAGCGTATCCAACCCCACCGGCCTAGTGACCCTGCCACGTCTACCTCGGCCTCTCTGGGTGGATGCCCGTGGTCTATCTGCCATCTCAATGGGAACATCTTGCTCCCCTGCCCGTCTTGAGGCGGCTCGTGTCTTAGGCGGCATTCTTACCTAGACAAAAGCAAACGCCTGTTATTAAACACATATTATAATCATACTTAAAGCAACAGGTGGTTTCTAAGATAGGGAATCTATGCGGTCATTTGGTTGTAAAATGTGCCGCGGTTCACACTTTACAACTGAAGTTCCCACATAAAGACCAGACTCTCCGCTGGACTAACAAAAAGGAAGTTCTAGGACCTAGACAAACCTAGGGCTCTGATACCAATACTGTCACGACCCAAATTCCGGGTCATGACCGGCACATGGGTCCAATGGACGTAATCCACTAAACCCAGGCAAGCCTATTATTTATCTTACTTATGATTCTATTTATTATCACTAAGTCCTATTTCATGACTTTGAGTCAAAATAGTGATATACATTGCCAACTCGTACTAGCATTATTCTTTTAAAATTTACATTAAGTTCATCTATACATAACAAAATAATACTCGACCTCCAGCGGAGTGACTCAGATGGATATACAGCTACCGAATGCCGAGACACCTACCAGAAGATGTACACAGATCTACAAGGACACCTCGTCCTAATTATCGGCTACCTCGTGATCTGAAAACATGAATTTGAAAATGGTGAGTATAAACCCAGTGAGTGAACAAGGAAGGGAACAAGCAACAATTAGGAAAAATTTAAAATCATGATGCACTTGTTTCAAACAATGCAATTTAGTTCATTCCTATTTAAAACCCCTCCAAACCCCAGAGTTTTTCGCTACAGCGAGCATGAATTTCGATGCAGTGAAAACAAAGCAACAAGAGAAACATTTTTCCTCACTCAACAAAAGCCATCCTGCTAAACTAATAAAATCAACCTAACATTCATGAAAATTCTCAAAGTATAATGTGTCAAATTTTACGTACATTACAACCATAAATCATTGTCCATCAATTTGCTATATCACACACATTTACATATGTATATATATATATATATATACGTATATACCCATCATCATCATCTCACCAACCCATCATCATCATCACCAGCTCATCATCATCATCATCGCCAGCCCATGCGCACTCCCTACTCGCACATGGCTGGGTCATCACCGGATTATGCGCACTCCCTACTCGCACATAACCGGGTCATCCTCGGCTTATGCACACTCCCTACTCGCACATAGCCGAGTCAACATAATTACACAACATTATATTCAAGCATATATGTATATCAACATAATGCAACCACATAGAAATCCATAATAACCACATTTCATAACATAAACCTTTTCTCAAAAGCTTGTTCCCAAGGCATTCATTTTCATGAAAAATTTCATAAAATCATTCAAACACTTTGTTCAAAACAGTCATATTCCCAAAACAATTTTGATAGGCAATCCACTCACAGGTGTCAAAAATTCGGATTCCGGGTGAACTCTAACTAATAGTCCTCAAGCGTAATTCCTTGTCTTTTCCGGACGTCTCACCACCTTGACAAATAACAAAGTCGAGGAATTTACTATATTGTCCCTAAATTGATATAAATTAATTTAAACTACTAATGCTTGATATGTAAATGCAAAAATATGTCCGATTACCGCTTAATCACGGTATCGAATAAATTCGACCGATCACCCGATTAATCGGCGATTGTGTCCAAATCACCTCCAAATTAATTCATTTCTCCTCTAATACCTTAATTTACCACATACATTTAAATAAAGCCAAATTCAGCATTAGAACCCTCACAATTCATTATAGAAAAAATTTGGTCATTTGGTGTACTAGCATCGAATTTTTTTCTACATAACCGTTTCACCTTACTTCATCATTTTCCATGCCATTTTCCTTGAAATAAAAACAATCCCCCATTGATATTCAGCCCTCATGGTTTGGCCAACAAGGAACCCTAGAGAAATTGAATATTTCTTTTGTGTTTTTGTTCATAACCATGCTTAACTATCCCTAAACACTAACATAGTCTAAAATCAAATTATTCCAACAACAATTCCTCTTCCATACCCATTTTTCAGAATTGAATTCATCATGATAACTCAATATTCAACCATGGAAATCAAGAACAAAAGCATGGGTAAGCTAGGTATCAAGGAGAATTAAAGAAATTTTAACTTACCTAGCTTGTTTCCTTGATTTCTTCACTTTTTCTTTGAATTTCCACCTAGGTTTTCTTGTTTTTCCTTTTGTTCTTCCTTTTTTCTTGCTGCTGGATGTCTAGGCCGAATATGGTGAGGGAATTGGGGATTTAATGGGCTGATTTCTATAGAAAATAATAAAATAATCAAGCATGCCATGTGTCACATGCTTATTGGCCTAATTTTTAACTTTTTGACTTTTTCTTCTTAATTTTCCACCACAAATATTCTGGTATTTATCCAATCCTACCACAATTAAAATCCCTTGGTCTTGACAAGTGCTGGGCCGAAAATTTTACTGATTTGCCCCCGAGACAAAAAAATTACGATTTTGCCCTTATACTCCGAAATGTACCGGAATCTCATTATTTCTACTTTTCAACCTAAAATAACACTAATATTGATCAATATTAACCAAATGAGGCAAAAATTGTTTTAAAAAATTTTCGTTTAGTCCACTAGTGGCAAAATTACCATTTTGCCCTTCTGCTCCATAAATACCGGGAATCACAATTTTTCACTACTAAACATCATTTTATACTCCAATAATCATAATTATATTTCATATAATTATTCTTGGTCAAATGTGATCAAATCTTGGCTAAAAATCTCCATTTAATCATCAAATGGTAAAATGACCGTTTTGTCCCTAATTGGTCAATTTTCTGATGGACTCCAAACTGGACCTTGAACTCCAAATCACTATTCTAAGCCATTCTGTTGGTTTTAAAATTTTCAAATTCCTCTTAGAATTTCTATTTGAACTAGTTCAAGGCTCGATTTAACTTAGTTGTACCACTCGATACAATACCGTCTTTTAATCGAGCTTGACAGGGTCTCACACTCCCTTCCTTGGAAAATTCGACCAAAAATGGGACATTAACTCGATTAATTTTCTACTTTGTTTTTCTATCACGTTTAATCGTTTTTCATCATTTTCTCTTCATTTCCCTTAGAATAAAATCAATTCATCATCATTGTACAGCATTGAGCATCAAGCCAAGAGTGGGTATTGTGAAAATTTAATGATTTCTTGCCCAATTTAATTTCTAAACACATTTAACTAACTAAAACTATCAATTTAACTAAAAATCAAAACCTAAAAATTTCAATTTCTCTCCCCTAGAATTTCGTCCAGACCTTGATATCACTTTTTGATCTCTCTCCTCAAGCATGCTAAATGGAAATAAAGGCATAGGAAAGGTAGAAATCAAGCTAAAATCAAAAAATCTTACCGTTAGACGCGTAAACGGGCGAAAAACGTGAATTTTCCTTTGAATTTTCTTGTTTCTCTTTGGTTTTTCTTTTTTTCTTCATTTCCTCTCTATTTCCTCTCTTGTTCTTCCTTATGGCCAGCCAGCACTCAAAATTTGGGTTTAAATGGGCTGACTTTTCATTAAAATAATATTATTTTATTAAAAAAATGCCACGTGTCATTTTCCCATTGGCCCATTTTTAAAATTTCATCCATTTGTTTCTAAATTTTCACCATACACTTGTCCCACATATCCATAGCTTAGATAAAATTATCAGACTTATCCAAAGTCTCGGTGGAGTAATTTTTGAAATTTACACTTTTACCCCCGTAAAAGTCAAAAATTACATTTTTGCCCCAAAAATTGAAAAATTGCCCATAGACATATGTTTCATCCCTTATTCTCATACCATTCTACAATTTGTCAAATTTGATCTAAATTCTCTCAAAATCTAAAATTTTGTCCGTGGGTGGCAAAATTACGATTTTGCCCCTACACTCCAAAAATCACCAGAATTAAACTTTTTCACTTCCTATCATTAAATTATACTCCAAATAGTTAATCTTGGTCAAAAATTTCACTCCATGATCAAATTATTATGTTAGGTGGCAAAATGACGATTTTGCCCTTGAATATCAAAATTTCTAATTTTACCCCAAATGAACCCTCGAACTCCGAACAATCATTTTTAGTCATTCCTGGACTATAAAATATTAAATTTCATCCTACAATTCCTATTTGAACTAGTTCGAGGTTAAATCAATTTAAGTGTACCGTTAGGTACAATATCAGGTTTCGTTTATTCTTAGGTGCTTTTCTAGCGTAATAACATGTTACTCAATGCATGTATGTCATGACATGTATTTATAGGGTCGGGTTTTACATAAAAGGTGTTTTGGGACAAGTTAAAGACACATCCCTAAGAGATTCAAGAAGCTAGAAGTTAAGGCTGAAACTTGGAGAGCAAGGCTACAACTATTTGTTTTGTCTTCTTCCTTAGCTTTTATTTTTCTTATTACTCCTGATTGTTAAACTTCACACATTTTTATTTATCTTTGCAATTATGAGTAGCTAATTTTTTTTTCTAGGATTGCAATTGAACTCACATGTAATTTAAATTTTTAATCTCTTTATTGCTTATTTTCAATGGAATTGAATTGTTTATTCCAATTTATTCTTAATGCTTTTAATTGGTTAGCAACCAATTAAATTGATTTAGAAACCTAAACATAACTCGAAAGAGGGATTTTAGTCTAGGCTAAAATTGGAATAACATATGATCATATTACTTGATTTGTGTATAAAATAGGAATATACCTATATGCCATATGTAGCCAAAATTAAAGCCTGAACTTGATGAATCTATTTTAGTTTCAATTCACATCGAGTATAATGTTTTGGTTAAAATAGACATTTTATAAGACAAGTTTGAGAGACCTTTATAAATAATTGAGGACTCTAGGTTAGTAATTCAACCCATTGAAATAAGTTAAGGAAGAGAGTAAGATTTAGATAAAGTGTGAGGGATATTGTAATCCTAAGCTTATTTTTATTTATTTTTATCAAATTTTATTTCTACTTTGATTTTTATTCTTGTTAATTAGTTTTGTTAATTTTAGTTTAAATAATTATTTGCTTTTAGACCATTTGAATAAAATTAAATTGTGTTAATTTTAATATTTGGTAAAATTTTTAGAACAATTCTTTGTGGGATCGATACTCTATTTGTGTCAAGCCCTACTCTATGATATACTTGTCATGTCATTCATGTGCTTGATAAAATGTTTGCATAAGTGAATGTATTGAAAAATCGCTAAAAGTCAGTATTGTACCTAGTGGTATAATTAAGTTGATTAAAGCCTCGAACTAGGCCAAAGAAATATTTTACGATGTATTTGAGAGTTATTGAACCTTAGAATGTTTTAATATAGTGATTCGGAGTTCGAGGATTGATTTGGAGTCCAATCGAGAATTTTCATAATGTAGGGGCAAAATGGTCATTTTGCCACTCAAGGGAAAAATTGGAATCTTGGACTAGATTTTTGACCAAGTTAAACTATTTGGAGCATAATTTGAAATTGTGGAGTGAAAAATTTCAATTTCGACATTTTTCGAGTATAACGGCAAAACAGTCATTTCACATATCCATGAGGACGTAATTGAAATTTTACACCACCATGACACTTGTCAAGCCCATGAATTTCACCTATTATCACTTTATACTTTGGATAATTATGGGATTACATGTGGTGGTGAGAAATTGCTTAATGGTTAAGTTTTTAATGATGGACAAATCAAGTGGTGATACGTGGTAAATTTTAATCTTTTTATAATTCCCTTTAACAACCAGCACACACTCCTCCCAAATCACTCTCTCTTGGCCGGCCAAAGCAAAGAACAAAGAGAAAAGAATAGAAACAAACCCTAGAGAGAAAAATTGAAGAGAAATTTGTGGAATTTCAAAGAACAAAGCAATCAAAGGTAAGATTTTTCAATTTTAGCTTAAGATCTACCTTTCCCATGCTCTCTTTTTCATTTTCCATAGTTGAAACTCAAGATTTCATGAAGGAAAGTTTGCTGGCCGAACCTAGGGGGAGAGATTTTGATCACGGGTTTTGTTAGATTTCATGCTATATACGCGTTTTTAGCTGTTTTGTGATACTCGGTGTGAAAAACAAGCATGAAAACCACATGTTCTTCATCAAACCCTCCTTGGCCGAATTTACTAAAGGACACATTGATGATAAATCTTGTTATATCTCATGTTATTTAGCTTGTATTTGATGAATTGTGGTGCCGGATATTGAAAACGGTTATGGAAACGTATGGTTCCTTTAGTAAACGATTTGAACAATAATGAGAAAATCATAGTAAATGGACTTGGATTTGATTCCTAATGATATAGATGGATTTATTGGACTGTGTTGACACTGATTAACAAGTTAGTTCGAAATCAAAATGAATTTCGGTTACAATGAATTAAGTTACAATCAAGCTTATTGAGGTACTTTGGTGTATTTGGAATATTGAAAGTGTAATAAATATATTTGAAGTTGAATTGGATGTTTTGGTTAATTCAACAGTGTATAGTTCAAGTTAGGTTGAATACAAGTTCAGTCCGATCATAATTGAACCCACGTAGAATACCGTCTTTAAGTGATTATTCAGACAATTCTCATTCCATTTCATGCATTCATATAGAGCCTGAAATAGTCTTATGACGATTTGACACAAATATATTGAATTACGTGTCGTGTATTATGTATAGGTGGTGAGCCCTCTGATAAGGTTAAAGATATCATACCCGAGGACCAAGAATAAGAGTACTCCTACCACTCCAAACTCCTGTTATTGTGAGTAACAGACTTTCATCTTAACTATCTAAAGTTGTTTCTACTCGTTTTTATGTTTTAAAGAATAATGAGTTTAAATGGTAAATTATTATGTTTTAAAATTGAAGTGTTGGTTAAATGAAATGAGTTTTATAACTTGTTTTGAAATTGAATACTAGTTTTGGAAATTGAGTAAGTGGAGACTGTATACTTGTGTTATATATATGTTTTGACATATGGTTTGAATTGATGGCTTATAACAATGTGATGGCAAGCATAGCTGGATTTGTGTTTGTGTGGAATATATGAACTGTTTTGCTTTGCCTTGACAAGCTGGTAATATCATATTAGCCATGTCATATTGCCGAAATTTTTAGTGATTTGGTGGGATAATTGATTAGCTTACTGCAGTGGGCGGGTTTTCGTAGACCAACTTATTAGAGGGGCATGGTAAACCCTGTTATATTTTACCTTAGTATGAGATGTGCGGAGGGTATCTCCTAAGATAAAGTTTAGAGTTCACTTCACGCCGAACCACCACGTGAGGGTGAAACTCAGCCAACGCCAAGGAATGGCTGTGCTTTGAAATGTAAAAAAATGAGTTTTATACTCATATGTTATTTTAACAGCCTTGGCGGACTCAGTGGGATGCCTTGGCGCAAGGTGTCACCGAGTGCAAGTTTTTGGCATGAGCCAAGTTTTTACGAGAATCATAAGCCTTGTTGATTTTTATGAAATAAAATTGATTTATATGAAATGAAATGAGATTCGATGTTATGAATCATATTATGATGAGATATTTTAAATTGTCTCCATTTACTCAGCTTTAGATGTTTTAGATGAAATTTCCTTACTCACTGGGTTTATAAAAACTCACCCCTTCTTTTCACCCATTTTAGGCTCAAGGCAGTCTGTAGACTGCTGATTATGTCGAGGGTTTACTTTTGGATTTGCACCTTTAGAAATCGTAGGTCTATAGTCTTATTTATTTTGTTATTTTGGGGGCCCACATGTCATTGTAGAATATTTTTGTATACCTGGTTTAGTGTGCTATTATATATATGAATTTATTTTGCTTTTACGCTACAAAAATTATTTACGCAGAGTTCTATAAATATTGTTTTATAAGAAAATAGAATATTTTATTTAATATTTTATTTAATTTGAATAGCTATAATTTCACTTTAAATTCATGAATTAGACAACGAAACTTATTTTTAGACATGAAATGCATGCTTATTACTCGTATATCATATTTTTACCAGGGTTCGAAAATTTTGGGTAAAATGACCAAAATACCCCCATGTAGTAGAAATTACTTTTTGATTGTTTTTGATTTGAAATTGGTCTATATTTCTTTAAGACATGGTATTTAATAACTATTGCTCACAGGGGAGAAGTAAAACTGATACGAAAGCCTTACGAGGTTTCGGTTGGCATTTCGGGTAATGAATGTCAATCGAGACATCGCGGCGGTTGTCACTGGCTCAATGGGAATTTCGGGTCATGACAATTAAAGTGGTATCAAAGCCTTTGGTTTTAAAGTTATTTTAAAAACTATAGTGTCAATGTGACCCCAAGTTAGGTTAGATTAAGTCGAATGCATACATCTGCATATAGAACCTGAAGTTGTCTAAACTCGTTCTGGTTCTTTTTATAAATTATTATGCCTCCTCGAAGTGGACTTCCACCTCTCGCTAGATCAGTTAGGAGAGGAAGAGGCATGAGTTCGACCTAGTGCAGTGACAGGTACCATGTTTGTATTTGATAGAGATGTTTATGTCTTAATTGATTCTGATTCGGATAGATCTTATGTGAGCACGACATATGCATCCTTTTCTGATAGAAACCTGTCACTTTTAGAAGAGGAAATTGTAGTTCATACCCCTCTAGGAGAGTAGTTGGTTAGAAACACCTGTTATAGAGACTGTGGAATAAGAGTTGTTGAGGAAGAATTCAAGGTTGACTTAATTCCCCTAGAAATTCGAGATTTTGATTTGATATTGGGTATGGATTGGTTGACTGCACATCGAATGAATGTAAATTGTTTTAGGAAGGAAGTTGTACTTTAGAGTTTTGAAGGAGTAGAAGTTGTATTTGCAGGAGAACGTCGAGTATTACCATCATGTGTAATCTCGGCTATCAAAGCTTTGAAACTAATGCAGAAAGGGTATCTGGCTTATTTAGCACATGTGATTGATACATCAAAGGGGGAACCTAAGTTAGAGGATGTCCCAATAGTAAATGAGTTCTCTGATGTGTTTTCGGATGAATTACCAAGACTGCCTCCTAATCGAGAACTCAAATTCTCTATTGATTTACTCTAAGGATGGGCTTGAATTTTGCTATGCTTAGTGTGGAGCCAAAGAATTAAAGGACTAGATATGGATTTAGTAGTTTGAAATTAAATGACTTGAAAAAGTTCATTCTAGTCTAAATGCCATATGGAGATTTATATTGGAGCTTGATATGCAAATTATTGTAAGGATCAATTCAAAAGTCTACTTGGATTAGTATGCAAACTATGGTGCAAATGATTAGTCTTAAACTTGATTTCTTCAAAGGTAACGGATTCAAAAAATGTTGATTTTCGGATATGCTCTAAGAGGAAGTTTCTGCATCCTAAGCTTAAGAAACTTTGATCTTATGACTATAAAGGCGAGATGCAATAATTAAGTAAATTATTCACTTTATAAATGTAATTGGTTAAAAACTGGAGAGTAAAGTCAAGATCTCGACGATAAGTGGTGTACAATTTGAGATATGTCGAAATTAAGGAAAGAAAGAAGGGATTCTTACCCGTGGTAATGGATGTTGACAAGTGTTAAAGAATGAGATGAATTTGAAAATATTGGCTTGGTCTTTTATATGTGATAAGCACAAGAGAATATAATGGTTATGAAAATTACAACGTAAGCCTGGAGGAAAACCAAACAGTTGGGGTGATTAATATAGTAACCTTAAATTTAGACGAATACCGTTGATTAAGTAAACTTAAGCAGCCGTTGTGCCGCCGTGCTAGGAACACCTCATATCTAGGACATAGGAATAAGAGGTGAAAGACGGGAAGTTGAACTTACAAGTTGAATTAATGTCATTGGACTTGATATTAAGCTTCGTTAATTGCAGTTTTAAGGTTTTGAAAGGTTTTGATATGAATGAATTGGAAAGTTTCTTTGTTGACTTATATATTGGCAATTTATAAGAGTTTTGAAATGAATAGAACGAACTGCAAGTGTCAAGAATAATGGTTAGTAGTACTTTAAAATATTTTATAAACATGATAAGGAAATGTGGAGCTTGGAATTGTCAAGGAGCTTAATGGTTAAAGCATAAGTTATGAGGTCGCTCAATGTGAGATTGAAATTAGATATTGGCGATGATGTTGAGGGATACCTAAGTAAAATTTATATTAAGTTTGCAAATATCAGAGTTGATTGTGCAGACGCTAAAGAGAATGTATGGGTATATTGGTGTAAAGGAATAGTACAAGATAATTGAAGGTAATCCTGATAACAAAGTTGGTTAATAAAAATTTCCTAACGTGGGAAACTAGTATTCAAAATATAAGAAGTGCACACGACTTCAATGAATTTAAATCTTAAGTGACTAACTAATATGGAAATGAATAAGGACATATATGATGGAAGTATACAAGGTAAATGAGAAACGAAGATGACTTTTAGGAATTGTGATATTGCATAAGATGCAAGGATGAATTAAAGAAAACCTTTGAAGAATTAGTAAGATCGTAAAGCATATGTGAATACCGGATTGTGATTGGATGGAAATGATATCTAATGATTGAAATGTGGTTAATGACATTGTGATGCAAGGATGCGTGGTATAATGGAGCTTATACATAGGATTAGAAATGATAAGAAAAGAGTATAAGCATGCAAATTATGTGAAGTTATGCATAGGCACAATGAGAATCTGTATGGATTGCATAAGAAACAATTTATGGTGGGATGTAAATTAAATGGCAACTCAAACATCCAAAAAGGTAATTTGGAGTTGATTATACCCTAATATTCATGGATTAAACTTGACCTATGGGAATAAAATAGAAAAGTAAAAAGGGGAAACATGTGCTCTGAGAATATGATATTGAACCTTAGTTATGGATTAGAATGAATAGAGGGAATTTAATTCGAACGTAGTTGACGAGGGTTCTTATCGATAGTGATGGATGATGGCACTTAAATGTATATGGACATACTGCCACGACCCAGTACTCTTGTCGAGCCCGTGACAACTGTTGCGATGTCCCGATAAATATTCATTACCCTGAATGCTAATCGAAACCTTGCAAGGCTTAATTTTAGTTTTTGCACCTCCCTTGTGAGTAATAATTACTAAGTATCATATTTTAAAAGATTATAAGCTATTTCCAAATCAAAACAATAATAAAAAAATATTTTCTATCTCACAAGGGCATTTAGGTCATTTTTCCTAAAATTTTTGAAACTTGCTGAAAAAATAATATATAGGGGAAAATACACATTTCATAACTAAAAACAAGTTTTTATATCTAAAACATTCATTTAGGGTGAAATTGTAGCTAATAGAATAAAATAAAAATAATAAATGAAATATTTCATTTTCTTCTAAAACAATATTTATAGAACTCTACGTAAATAATTTTTACAGCGTAAAAGCAAAATAAATCCATACATACAGTAACACAGATAACCAGAGTATGTAATTTAATTTATAATGACGTGTGGGCCCCCGAATGACCAAAGGTAACAAAGGCTGTGGACCTACAATTTCTGAGGAGGCGAATCCAATAATAACCCTCGACGTAATCAGCTATTTACGGACTGTCCTGATCCTAGAAATAGTGGAACGGAGGGTGGTGAGTTTATATAAACTCAGTGAGTAAACAAACATCATCTAAAATATCTAAAATCGAGGAAATGGAGACAACTTAAAATAATTCATCGTACTATGATTCATAACATTTCAAACTCATTTTAACTAAATAAAAAAATTTCATTTCACTCAAATAATCAACATGGCTTATGAATTTCTTAAAAATTTGGCTCATGCCAAAACTCATTCTCGGGGATACCTTGGCCGAGGCATCCAACCGAGTCTGCCAAGGCTGTTAAAGAAAAGTTCATATACACATAAAACACATTTTTACGTTTAAAAGCATAGCCTTTCCTTGGCTTTGGCTAAGTTCACCTTCAAGTGGTGGTTTAGGGTGTAGTGAACTCTAAAGCTTTACCTCAGGAGATACCCTCCGTGCCTCTCGTACCAAGGTAAAATATAATCGGGTTTACCGTGCCCCTCTCTAATAGGCTGGTCCATGAAAACCCACCATTGCAATGACTAATCAATATCCCGCCAAATCAATAAAAGTTTCGACAGCATGACATGGCAATTATATTAGTACCCAGCCTGTTAAGTCAAAACAAACCGTTCATACAATTTCAATACAATTTCCAATTTAGCCATTCATGTCAATATCACCATAAGCCATTCAATTCAAACCATAAATTTACAGCACAATCAAACAGTCTCCAATTACTCCATTTCTAAAACCATCATTCAATTTCAAAATGATTTATAAAACTCATTTCATTTAATCACATTTTACTTATAAAACATAATGATTTACCATTTAAACTCATTTTTCTATAAAATCACAAAAACGAATAAAAACTACTTTAGATAACTAAGATGATAATAAGGTTACTCATAATATCGGGAGTCAAAGTACTCCTAGTCCTGATCTTCGGGTACAATCTCCTTACCCTTATCGAAAGTTTCACCACCTAAACATAATGCACAACAAGCAATTTACTGTATTTGTACTAAATCGTTATAAAACTAATTTAGGCTCTACATGAATGCATGAAATGGGATGCGAAATGTTCTAATTATTATCTAAATATGGTGTTCTACGTAGCTTCAATTATGTATCGAAATGAAATGGTATTGGCTTAATTCGATGTATACACCGGTTAATTGGCCAATACATCCAATTAACTTGATTCCATTTCCAACACTCCAAGTCATCAATTACAAGTTAAATAATATGTAATATCACAAAAATCCATCATCAATATCTTCCTTGTAAAATTCGGCCATTGAAGGTTTAGTGTAGAACATGTAATTTTCATGCTTGATTTTTACACCTTACATCATAAAACAACTAAAAACACCTAAATAGCATGAAATTCATCAAAGTCCATTATCCAATTTCTTTCTTGAAAATTTCAGCCAAGGAGTGTGGGTGAAGGGCATGAAATTTCTTGCTTGTTTTTCATGCTAAACATCACCAAACAACTAAAAACACTAAGATACCTTGAAATCTAACCAAATAAATCATCAAATCTTCTCTCCCTAAATTTGTTCAGCCATGAATCCTTCATGAGATCTTGAATTTTAACCATGGTAATTGAAAAGGAATGCATAGGAAAGGTAGATCACAAGCTAGAATTAAGAAATTTTACCTTTACTTGCTTAATTCCTTGAAATCCAATGAATTTTCTCTTGATTTTCTTCTCTAGGGTTTGTTCTATGCTTTTTCCTTTTTGTTCTTGCGTTGGCTAGCCAAGAGAAATGAGATGGGAGAGTTTTAGTGTGTTTATAAAGGAAAATATAATAATATTAAAGCTTGACACTTATCACCTTGTGATTGGTCCATACATAAAACTTAATAATTAAGCATTTCTTCTCTACCACATAAAATCCCTCAATTATCCAAAGTATAAAATGAATTTCATGGGTTTGACAAGTGTCAAGGTGGTGTAAAATTCTAAAAATTCTAATTACGTCCTTGTGGACACGTGAAATGACCATTTTGCCCTTATGTTTGAAAAATTATCAAAATTAAAATTTTTCACTTCGCAAGCTCAAATTATGTTCCAAATAGTCAAACTTGATCAAAATTTCATCCAAGATCCCAAATTTGCCCTCGGGTGGGAAAATGACCATTCTACCCCTACGTTATGAAAATTCCAATTTAACACTAAATCAATCCCCGAACTCCGAATCACCATATTAAGTCATTCTAAGATTCAATAACTCTCAATTACATCTTAAAATCTTTATTTGAACTAGTTCGAGGCTTAAATCAATTTAGTTGTACCATTAGGTACACTACCGACTTTTGACGATTTTTTCAAGCTATTCAAGTATGCAAGCATGTTGTCAAATACCTGAATGATATGGCAAGTATATTATAGGGCTGGGCTTGACAGCACTACCCCCCTTAAAATAAAATTTTTGACCTCAAAATTTCACTTACCGGACTCGAAGAATAGATGGGGGTATTGTCTTCTCATTTGATGCTCGACTTCCCATTTTATCTCCTCCATCCGAGCATTCTTCCACAACACTTTAACCATTGGAATGCTATTGTTCCTCAATACTCGATCTTTTTGATCTAGAATATGAACAGGCTGCACCTCAAACTTTAAATCTTCGTGCAACTCAATCGGAGGTGTATCGAGGATATGGGAGGGATCAGGTACATATTTCTTCAACATTGAGACGTGGGAGATATTGTGAATCCGATCTAACTCTGGGGGTAACTCTAGTCTATATGTGTAAAACCCGACCCTATAAACACATGTCATGACATACATGCACTGAATAGTATGTTATTACGCTAGGAAAGTCCTTAAGGATAGACGAAACCCGATATTATACCTAACGGTACACTTGAGATGATTTAACCTCGAACTAGTTCAAATAGGAATCGTAGGATGAAATTTAATATTTTATAGTCAAGGAATGACTAAAAATGATTGTTCGGAGTTCGAGGGTTCATTAGGGGTAAATTTGAAAATTTTGATGTTTAGGGGTAAAATCGTAATTTTGCCACTCGCGGACAAAATTTGAGATTTTGAGAGAATTTAGATCAAATTTGACAAATTGGAGAATGGTATGAGTATCTATGGGTAATTTTTCAGTTTTTTGGGCAAAAATGTAATTTTCACTTTTACGGGGGCAAAAGTGTAAATTTCAAAAATTACTCCACCAAGACTTTGGATAAGTCTGAGAATTTTATCTAAGCTATGGATATGTGGGACAAGTGTATGGTGAAAATTTGGAAACAAATGGATAAAATTTTAAAAACGGACCAATGGGAAAGTGACACATGGCATTTTTAAAGGTTTAATATTATTTTAATGAAAAGTCAGCCCATTTAAACCCCATTTTAAGTGCTGGCCGGCCATAAGGGAGAACAAGAGAGAAAACAGAGAGGAAAGGAAGAAAAAAAGAAAAACCAAAGAGAAACAAGAAAATTCAAAGGGGAATTCACGTTTTTCGCTCGTTTACGCATCTAACGGTAAGATTTTTCGACTTTAGCTTGATTTCTACCTTTCCTATGCCTTTGTTTCCATTTAGCATGCTTGAGGAGAGAGATCTAAAAGTGACATCAAGGGCTGGACGAAATTCTAGGGAAGAGAATTTGGAATTTTTAGGTTTTGATTTTTAGTTAAATTAGTAGTTTTAGTTAGTTAAATGTGTTTAGAAATTAAATTGGGCAAGAAAGCATTAAATTTTCACAATACCCACCCTTGGCAAAATTTGCAATGAGGTAAAATGATGATGATCTGATTTTTATTCTAAGAGAAATGAAGAGAAAATGATGAAAAATGGTTAAATGTGATAGAAAAACAAAGTAAAAAATTTACCGAGTTAATGTCCCATTTTTGGCCGAATTTTCCAAGGAAGAGAGTGAGCTGATTTTTGTGATTTTAGAGGAATATTGGCTGATAATTAATGGTTAGAAAGTTTGGAGAGAGAATGGGACAATTTAGAGCTAAAATGGAGCGCGTTAGCAATTTATCGGGTAAAGTGCCAAAAATAGGTTAATACCGCGTTTAAGCCATTTTTTGGCTATTGCATTTCATACCATGCATTAGTATAGGATTTAAGTCAAATATATAGTGATTTAGCATTAATTTGATGAATTGAGTAAATTTTTGCAATGTGTCTAGGAGGAAAGCCTTCCGGTAAAGGCAAGGAAATCGTACCCGACGAGTAGTTATCGGGGCACCTAAAAAGCAATCAGTTTGTACAAACGGTGAGTAAACCTATTATTATTGTGAATTATCTAGAGTTTATTTTAAAAATGCTCTTTATGTATTTTATGAAATGAAAATGAGATTAAAACGGGATTTTTGATGTTTTAGAAATAAATGTGACAAATAAAAATATATTGTGTTGATTGTGAAATTGAGTAATTGGAGGCTGTTAACTGTCTTGAAAATTATATATTTTCCTATGAATGGCTTATGAGATATAAGTATATGTGGCTATATTTTGTAAGTGCATTGGGAAATTTATGTAAGCTATTTTTACTATGCAAGCTAGATAAATAAATAAAAGCCACGTTATACTGTCAAAATCTTATTAAAATTGGTGGGTTAGTCACTGCATGACGGGTTTCCGTGGACTGCCTATTAGAGGGACACCGTAAACTCGGTTATATAGTTACTCCGGTTGTAGAGGCGAGGAGGGTAACTCCCGGGGTAGTATTAGAGCTCACTTCACGTCGATCCTCCACATGAATGTGTAACTTGACCAACGCCAAGGAACGACTTGTTTCAAAAATAAAAATGTGTTTCACATGTAAATGTTATAACAACCTTGGCGTACTAGGTTAGATGCCTCGGCCAAGGTATCCCCGAGGATTAGTTTTGGCTTGAGCCTTGTTTTCTTTTATAAAAGACATAAGCCTTAACAATTGTTTTGGTAAATTACAAATATTTTATGGTTTAAGAAATAAATTGAAAACATTATGAAATGGTTTGTGATTTGTTGTGTAAACTTGCCTCCTTGTTACTCGCCTTTAGATATTTATGATAATGTCTGTTTACTCATTGGGATTGCAAAATCTCACCCACCTCCTTTCCAAATATTTCAGGCCTGTGGTAGCTTGTAGATACCTTATTTTGTCGAGGATTCCAATTGACATCTCTATCTCACAGATAGTAGGTTACTATCACCAACACTTGGTGTAGTTGTGGGCCACTTGTCATTGTAATTATTATTGTACATTATGACTTTGTAAATTTTTGTATGTGTGAATTTATTTTACTTACATATTACAAAAGATTTCTTACACGTGTTTCTATAAATATTATTTTATATAAAAAAAATGCTATATTTTAATCAATATTTTGAATAGTGATATTTATCTATAAATCCTATTAAAATATTTTTGTCTTTTGATTTACTTGAGCAAGAAACTACTGGAAATTGTTTAACATGGAATGTTTAAAAACGATTGCTCATAGAAAAGGCAAGAAACTGATATGTAAGCCTTGCGGGAATCTGATTGGCATTTTCGGTAATGAGTGTCAATTGGGACGTCGCGGCGGTTGTTATGGGCCCGAGGGAGGTTCCGGGTCATGACAATATGCCACTAGCCCAATCCTTTCAATAATACGAAAGGGTCTAATGTATCTCGGATTGAGTTTTCTTAGCCTTACGAACCGGATCACACCTTTCATTATCCAACAAGATACCACAATTTACTACAATAATATAATCAAATAAGACTTAATACCTCAAAGTATTCAAATCATTACCTTTCCAAGAAGAGACCTTAAGAAAAACTCTATCATCAACTTCAAATTTTAAATCTTTTGTCCGTCTATCCAAGTAACTTTTTTGCTTATCTTGAGCTATCTTTAATCGTTCTCGGATAACCTTGATCTTGTCATTAGTCAGATCAATCAGTTCTACATTAAACAATTTCCTCTCACCCATTTCATCCCAATAGAGTGGAGTTCGACACTTTCTTCCATACAGAGCCTCGTATGGTGCCATCCCAATACTAGACTGAAACCTATTGTTATATGCGAACTCCACCAATGGCAAGTGTCTATCCCAACTCCCTGTAAAGTCAATGACATAAGCCTGTAGCATATCCTCTAAAGTCTGAATAGTCCTTTTAGATTGACCATCTGTCTGTGGATGAAAAGCAATGCTAAATCTCAAATTAGTTTCGAGAGTCTTTTGGAATTTCGACCAAAATCGAGAAGTAAATCGGGGGTCTCGATCTGACACAATAGAAACTGGAACTCTCTGTAATCTCACAACCTCATCTATATAAAGCTTATCTAGCTTCTCGATGGAATACGCGCTATGGATAGCCAAGAAATGGGAGGACTTAGTCAATTTATCCACAATCACCCAAATAGCATCCTTCCCACTCTGCGTCGGTGGCAAACCCAATACAAAGTCCATAGTCACATGTTCTCACTTCCATTCTGGAATAGGTAAAGGCTGAAGAGTACCCGATAGTTTCTGATGTTCAGCCTTGATCTGTTGGCATGTGAGACATTTTGCTACAAACTCTGCTACATCTCGTTTTATACCCGGCCACCAATAACTTTTCTTGATAGTCCTGTACATTTTGGTGCTTTCGGAATGTAAAGCATAGGCAGAAGAATGAGCTTCCTCCAAAATAGCTCGTCTCAACTGATCATCCTTAGGGACATAAACTCGGTCTCCAAACATCAAAATTCCATCATCACCGAGTCTGAACTCACTAGTTTTTCCATCTTGCAACTTTTGAACTTCTCGTTTCAACTCATCATCAGACTTCTGCAATTCTCTGATTTAATTGAACAATGAAGGTCTCACAACGAAACTAGCAAGTAAGGTTCCATCCTCACCATTTCTCAATTGGATCCCTAGAGATTTCATCTCAAGTAATATCGAAAAATAAGAACTCCAAAGTGTTGCTAATGAAGATGAGGATTTACGACTTAAAGCATCTGTTACAACATTTGCCTTCCCAGGGTGATAATCAATCACTAAGTTGTAATCCTTAATCAACTCTAACCATCATCTCTGTTTCAAGTTAAGCTCTTTCTAGGTGAGCAAGTATTTCAAAGTCTTATGGTCGGTAAAAATCCGACAACGTTCACCATATAAGTAATGCCTCTAAATTTTCAATGCAAAGACTACTGCTGCTAACTCTAAATCATGGGTAGGGTAATTCATCTCATGCTTCTTCAATTGTTGGGACATAAGCTATCACTTTCTCATCTTGCATTAACACACATCCTAATCCCAATTTAGAGGCATCACTGTACACCACAAATTCTTTCCCATTAACAGGAAGTGTCAAAACGGGAGCGGAGGTCAACTGATTCTTCAGCTCCTGAAATCGACTCTCACAAACATCATCCCACTCGAACTTAACTCTTTTACGAGTCAGAGGAGCAGCTATCAACGAGAATCCCTAAACAAACCTCCTATAATAACCGACTAAGCTAAGGAAACTCCAAATCTCTGTTATCGTTTTTGGTTGCTCCCACTGTTAAATTACCTCAATCTTCTTGGGATCGACATAAATTCCAGCTCCAGTTACAACATGTCCCAAGAAAATCACTTCCTTCAACCAAAACTCACATTTAGGAAACTTGGCATAGAGTTGTTTTTCGCATAAAGTTTGTAGCACAATGCGCAAATGGACATCATGTTCGTCGTCATTCTTCGAATATACCAGAATGTCATCTATGAATACTATCACAAACTTATCTAAG
The DNA here is from genome assembly GCF_053813885.1 of Theobroma cacao. Lineage (NCBI taxonomy): Eukaryota > Viridiplantae > Streptophyta > Magnoliopsida > Malvales > Malvaceae > Theobroma > Theobroma cacao. The sequence continues at coordinate 39,395,029 of NC_142640.1, forward strand.
TATGGATGAAACACCCTGTTCATAAGATCCGTAAAAGCTATCGGGGCATTAGTCAGACCAAACGGCATAACCAGAAACTCATAATGCCCATAACGAGTCCTGAAAGTAGTCTTGGGTACATCCTGCTCCTTAATCTTCAACTGATAATACCCAGACCTCAAATCAATATTAGAAAACACCATAGCACCTCGTAACTGATCAAAAAGATCATCGATCTATGGTAGAGGGTATTTATTCTTGATGGTCACTCAGTTCAACTAACGATAATCGATACATAGCTGAAGAGTGCCATCTTTCTTCTTTACAAATAGGACTGGTGCTCCCTAAGGAAAAGTGCTAAGGCGAATAAAACCCTTATCTATCAAATCTTGCAACTGGACTTTTAGTTCCTTCAACTTCACTAGAGCCATTCGATACGGAGGAATGGAAATAGGTGCAGTACCCGAGAGTAGATTAATAGGGAACTCGAGCTCTCGATCAGGAAGTAGTCCTGGTAACTCATCAAGAAATACATCAGAAAACTCACTTACTATTGGGACATTCTCTAACTTAGGTTCCCCTTTTGAAGTATCGATCATGTGTGTTAAATATGCTGGATACCCTTTCTGTACCAATTTTAGAGCTTTGATGGTTGAGATTGTACAAGACGGTAATATTCGATGTTCCCTTGCAAATACAATCTCTGCTCCCTCAGAATTTCGAAGTACAACTTCTTTTCGAAAATAATCCACGTTCGCCCGATGTGCAGTTAACCAGTCCATACCCAATATTAAATCAAAATCCCGGATCTCTAGAGGAATTAAATCACCCTTAAATTCTTCCTCACCAACTATTACTCCACAGTCTCTATAACAAGTGTTTCTAACTAGCTTCTCTCCTAAAGGGGTGTGAATTACAATTTCTTCCTCTAATGGTAACAGGTTTCTATCAGAAAATGATGCAAATGTCGTGCTCACATAAGACTTGTCCGAGCTAGAATCTATTGAGACATATGCATCTTTATCAAATAAAAATATAGTACCTGTCACTGCTCCAGGTCAGACCCGTGCCTCATCCTCCATCATAGCAAAAACTCTTGTCGAAGAACAATTATGTGGTCTAGAGGGTGGATGTGCCAGGGCGTTACTCTCCACACCGGACCGTATGGCTACTTCTTGTCTCAGTGGTAACCTAAAAGAATCTCTCTTTTACATATCTGTGCAAGCTAGTGGAGGTGGAGCAGCTACAATAGCTAGTTCGAACTATGGGCAAGTACTCCTATATGACCCGACTGACCGTAATGAAAACATCGTACGGGCTCCCTACACAGCCCAACATGATATTTTTCACAATTTCTATATCTATCAGAACCTCTGGAACTCTTCCCAGGAATAGTCATTATAAATCTACTGAATCTCAGAGGCCTCTGCTGCTGCTGTGGAAATAGGGGTCGGGAAGATGCTACGGAAGCAGAGGTAGTACTCTCTGAAGCACATGAGTCTTTGCCCCTTTTTGCTAGCTGACTATAAGATATACTAGAATTCCTCTTTTTTGCAAACTCAGCCCGCATTCTCCTATTTTCATTCGTGAGCTTCTCAGCCCTTAAAGCCATCTGTACCACCTTTTTATGCGGCTCCCTACTTGTCACTGTCATCCGATCTCGAATCTTATTCTGGAGCCCTTCCTCGAAATAACTGGCTTGATCCTATTCAGTTTTCACTAGATCCAACACATATAACATCAGTTCGTTAAAACGAGCCTCGTACTCTTCTACTATTAAGTTCCACTATTTCAAACTCAAAAATTCTCTCTTCTTTTCCTTTTGATGGAAATAAGTGCAATACTGACCATCAAATTCTCTTAGAAAATTTAACCAAGTCGAAAGAGTGGTAGAACAAGATTTTACTAAATTCCACCATGTGTGGGCCCTCTTCTCAAGTAATCTTGTGGCCACCATCAACTTTATGTCATCATCCAACCTCGTATCAGAAAGTGTCTCCAAAACCTGATTAAACCAATCTTTAGTTGCGGTTGCATCCAGCTCACTCGTAAAAGAAAATACAACCGAGCTACCTAGCCTCCTTAAGCTTCTTAGAAATAGAGACATTCGACACCGGTGGTGGCACTAAAGGAGCAGTTGGAGGAACTGTAGGAGAAGCTTGACCAGTTTGAGCCTTGCCAGCAATAGCAGTGAAAAAAGCTGTCAATGCTTGAGCTGCCTCGGGAGACATGGCAGGAATACCAGTAGGTGGTGGAGGATGAGGAGAAGTCTTGGTCTGCTCAGTAGCAGGTGTTGCCCGGAAAGTGGACGCAACCGTTTCCCCCTCTATAAGATCCGACTGACAATGTTGAAAACAACCTCTTTTCCTCCCAACCAATCTGGTGAGAGGTGGGTGTTCACATCGAAGAGGCATAATGATCTATAAGAAAAGGCAGAACGAATTTAGACAACTTTAGGTTCTATATGCAATTGTATGCATTCAACTCAATCTAATCTAACTTAACTCGGGGCCACACTAACACTGTAATTTTTAAAACAACTTTAAAACCAAAAGTTCTAATACCAATCGAATTGTCACGACCTGGTATTCTCCTCGAGCTCGTGACAACTGCTGCGACGTCCCGATAAACATTCATTACCCTAAATGCCAATCGAAATCTCGTAAGGCTTAATATCAGTTTTTGCACCTCCCTTATGAGCAATAATTACTAAATATCATATTTTAAAAGATTATAAGCTATTTCCAAATCAAAACAATAAAAAAAAATATTTTTTGTCTCACAAGGGCATTTTGGTTATTTTTTAAAAAATTTTTAAAACTTGCTGAAAATATAATATATAGGGGAAAATACACATTTAATAACTAAAAACAAGTTTTTATGTCTAAAACATTCATTTAGGGTGAAATTGTAGCTAATAGAGTACAATAAAAATAATAAAAGAAATATTCCATTTTCTTAGAAAATAATATTTATAGAACTCTGCGTAAATAATTTTTGTAGCATAAAAGTAAAATAAATCCATACATACAATAACACAGATAACCAGAGTATGTAATTTAATTTACAATGACGTGTGGGCCCCCGAATGACCAAAGGTAACAAAGGTTGTGGACTTACAATTTCTGAAGAGGCGAGTCCAATAATAACCCTCGACGTAATCAGCTATTTACGGACTGTCTTGATCTTGGAATGAGTGGAAAGGAGGGTGGTGAGTTTATATAAACTCAGTGAGTAAACAAACATCCTCTAAAATATCTAAAGCTGAATAAATGGAGACAACTTAAAATATTTCATCGTACTATGATTCATAACGTTTCAAACTCATTTCAACTAAATAAAATAATTTCATTTTACTCAAATAATCAACATGACTTATGAATTTCTTAAAAATTTGGCTCGTGCCAAAACTCATTCTCGAGGATACCTTGGCCGGGGCATCCAACCGAGTCTGCCAAGACTGTTAAAGAAAAGTTCATATACGCATAAAACACATTTTTACGTTTAAAAGCATAGCCGTTCCTTGGCATTGGCTGAGTTCACCCTCACATGGTGGTTTAGCGTGTAGTGAACTCTAAAGCTTTATTTAGGAGATACCCTTCGTGCCTCTCGCACCGAGGTAAAATATAACCGGGTTTACCGTGCCCCTCTCTAATAGGCTAGTCCACGGAAACCCACCACTGCAGTGACTAATCAATATCCCACCAAATCAATAAAAGTTTCGACAGCATGACATGGCAATTATATTACTACCCAGCTTGTTAAGTCAAAACAAACCGTTCATACAATTTCAACACAATTTCCAATTTAGCCATTCATGCCAATATCACCATAAGCCATTCAATTCAAACCATAAATTTACAACACAATCAAACAGTCTCCAATTACTCAATTTCTAAAATCATCATTCAATTTCAAAATGATTTATAAAATTCATTTCATTTAATCACATTTTACTTATAAAACATAATGATTTACCATTTAAACTCATTTTTCTATAAAATCACAAAAACGAATAAAAACTACTTTAGATAACTAAAATGATAATCAGGTTACTCACAATATCGGGAGTCGAAGTACTCCTAGTCCCGGTCTTCTGGTACAATCTCCTTACCCTTATCAAAAGTTTCACTACCTAAACATAATACACAACAAGCTATTTACTATATTTGTACTAAACCATTATAAAACTAATTTAGGCTCTATATGAATGCATGAAATGGGATGCAAAATGTTCGAATGATTATCTAAATATGGTGTTCTACGTAGCTTCAATTATGTATCGAAACGAAATGGTATTAGCCTAATTCGATCTATACACTGGTTAATTGGCCAATACATCCAATTCAACTCCAATTAACTTGATTCCACTTCCAACACTCCAAGTCATCAATTACAAGTTAAATAATAAGTAATATCACAAAAATCCATCATCAATATCTTCCTTGTAAAATTCGACCATTGAAGGTTTAGTGTTTCCCTTTTGTTCTTGCCTTGGCCGGTCAAGAGAAACGAGATGGGAGAGTTTTAATTGTGTTTATAAAGGAAATATAATAATATTAAAGCTTGAAACTTGTCACCATGTGATTGGTCCATACATAAAACTTAATAATTAAGCATTTCTTCTCCACCACATAAAATCCCTTAATTATCCAAAGTATAAAATGAATTTCATGGGTTTGACAAGTGTCAAGGTGGTGTAAAATTCCAAAAATTCTAATTACATCCTTGTGGACACGTGAAATGACCTTTTTGGCTCTTATATTCGAAAAATTGTCGAAATTAAAATTTTTCACTTCTCAAGCTCAAATTATATTCCAAATAGTCAAACTTGATCAAAATTTCATCCGCCATCCCAAATTTACCCTCGAGTGGGAAAATAACCATTTTACCCCTACATTATGAAAATTTCAATTTAACTCCAAATCAATCCCGAAACTCCGAATCACCATATTAAGTCATTCTAAGATTCAATAACTCTCAATTGCATCTTAAAATCTTTGTTTGAACTAGTTCGAGGCTTGAATCAACTTAGTTGTACCATTAGGTATACTACTAACTTTTGACGATTTTTCAGAGGTATTCAAGTATGCAAGCATGTTGTCAAATACATGAATGACATGGCAAGTATATTATAGGGCTAGGCTTGACACATACATATATACATATATATATATAGAGAGATGATTATGTGATCAACTAAAGTGAAGAATTATTCATGGTAATTTGAGTTTTGAATTCGACGTGTTTAATAAGTTGTATAATTGATACAATGATGGAAGTTACTAGTGGTCGGGTATGAAACGAGACACAGTCGATTTTGTGACGAAATGTCTCACATGCCAACAGATCAAGGCGGAACATCAGAATCCATCGAGTACTCTTCAGCTTCTACCTATCCCTGTATGGAAGTGGAACACATGACACTGGACTTTGTATTGGATTTACCGCGGATGTAGAGTGGGAAGGATGATATTTGGGTGATTGTGGGTAGATTGACTAAGTTCGCCCATTTCTTGGCTATTGATAGCACATATTCCATTTAAAAACTGGCTAAGTTTTATTTAGATAAGATAGTGCGATACATTGGACCCTTTTCGTATCATTGAAAGGATTGGATCAGTGACAATATAGAATAAAATTACCCCCGGAGTTGGATCAGATTCACAATGTCTTCCACACCTCGATGCTAAAAAAGTATGTACTTGATCCCTCTCATATCCTCGAGGTACCTTCGATTGAGTTGTAGGAAAATTTAAAGTTCGAGGTGCAAACTATACATATTCTAGATCGAAAGGATCGAGTGTTGAGGAATAAGAACATTCCAATGGTTAAGGTGTTATGGAAAAATGCTCGGATGGAGGAGATGACGTGGGAAGTTGAGTACTAGATGAGAAACTAATACCCGTATCTTTTCTCGTAATCCGGTAAGTGAAATTTTGAGGTCAAAATTTTATTTTAAGGGGGGTAGTGTTGTCAAGCCCTACTCTATGATATACTTGTCATGTAATTCATGTGCTTGATAGAATGTTTGCATAAGTGAATGTATCAAAAAATCGTTAAAAGTCGGTATTGTACCTAGTGGTACAATTAAGTTGATTAAAGCTTCGAACTAGGCCAAATAAAGATTTTATGATGTATTTGAGAGTTCTTGAACCTTAGAATGTTTTAATATGGTGATTCGAAGTTCGAGGATTGATTTGGAGTCTAATCAGGAATTTTCATAACGTAGGGGCAAAATGATCATTTTGCCACCCAAGGGTAAAATTGGAATGTTGGACAAGATTTTTGACCAAGTTGGACTATTTGGACTATAATTTGAAATTGTGGAGTGAAAAATTTCGATTCTAACATTTTTCGAGTATAAGGGTAAAACGATCATTTCACGTGTCCATGAGGACGTAATTAAAATTTTACACCACCATGACACTTGTCAAGCCCATGAATTTCACCTATTATCACTTTATACTTTGGATAATTATGGGTTTACATGTGGTGGTGAGAAATTGCTTAATGGTTAAGTTTTTAATCATGGACCAATCAAGTGGTGACACGTGGTAAATTTTAATTCTTTTATAATTCCCTTTAACAACCGGCACACACTCCTCCCAAATCACTCCCTCTTGGCTGGCCAAAGCAAAGAACAGAGAGAAAAGAATAGAAACAAAACCTAGAGAGGAAAATTCAAGAAAACTTTGTGAAATTTCAAAGAACAAAGCAATCAAAGATAAGATTTTTCAATTTTAGCTTAAGATCTACCTTTCCCAAGCTCTCTTTTTCATTTTCCATAGTTTAAACTCAAGATTTCATGATGGAAAGTTTGTTGGCTAAACCTAGGGGGAGAGGTTTTGATCACGAGTTTTGTTAGATTTCATGCTATATGCGCGTTTTTAGTTGTTTTGTGATACTCGGTGTGAAAAACAAGCATGAAAACCACATGTTCTTCATCAAACCCTCCTTGACCGAATTTACTAAAGGACACATTGATGATGAATCTTGTTATAGCTCATGTTATTTAGCTTGTATTTGATGAATTGTGGTGCCGGATATTGAAAAAGGTTATGGAAATGTATGGTTCCTTTAGTAAACGATTTGAACAATAATGAGAAAATCATAGTAAATGGACTTGGATTTGATTCCTAATGATATAGATGGATTTATTGGACTGTGTTGACACTAATTAGCAAGTTAGTCCGAAATCGAAATGAATTTCGGTTACAATGAATTAAGTTACAATCAAGCTTATTGAGGTACTTTGGTGTATTTGGAATATTGGAAGTGTAATGAATATATTTGAAGTTGAATTTGGTGTTTTGGTTAATTCAACAGTGTATAGTTCGAGTTAGGTCGAATACAAGTTCAGTTCGATCATAATTGAACCCACGTAGAACACCATCTTTAAGTGATTATTCAAACAATTCTCATTCCATTTCATGCATTCATATAAAGCCTGAAATAGTCTTATGACGGTTTGACATAAATATATTGAATTACGTGTCGTGTATTATGTATAGGTGGTAAGCCCTCTGATAAGGGTAAAGTTATTATACCCGAGGACTAAGAATAGGAGTACTTCTACCACTCCAAACTCCTGTTATTGTGAGTAACGGACTTTCATCTTAACTATCTAAATTTGTTTCTACTCGTTTTTATGTTTTAAAGAATAATGAGTTTAAATGGTAAATTATTATGTTTTAAAATTGAAGTGTTGGTTAAATGAAATGAGTTTTATAACTTGATTTGAAATTGAATACTGGTTTTGGAAATTGAGTAAGTGGAGATTGTATACTTGTGTTATATATATGTTTTGACATACGGTTTGAATTGATGGCTTATGATAATGTGATGGCAAGCATGGCTGGATTTGTGTTTGTGTGGAATATATGAACTGTTTTGCTTTGCCTTGATAGGCTGGTAATATCATATTAGCCATGTCATATTGTCGAAATTTTTATTGATTTGGTGGGATAATTGATTAGCTTACTGTAGTGGGCGGGTTTCCATGGACCAGCCTATTAGAGGGGCATTGTAAACCTCGTTATATTTTACCTTAGTATGAGAGGCGCGGAGGGTATCTCCTAAGTTAAAGTTTAGAGTTCACTTTACACCGAACCACCACGTGAGGGTGAAACTCAGCCAACGCCAAGGAATGGTTACTCTTTGAAATGTAAAAAAATGAGTTTTATACTCATATGTTATTTTAACAGCCTTGGCGACTCAGTGGGATGCCTTGGCACAAGGTGTCACCGAGTGCAAGTTTTTGGCACGAGCCAAGTTTTTATGAGAATCATAAGCCTTGTTGATTTTTTTGAAATAAAATTGATTTATATGAAATGAAATGAGATTCGATGTTATGTATCATATTATGATGAGATATTTTAAATTGTCTCCATTTATTGGGCTTTAGATGTTTTAGATGAAATTTGTTTACTCACTGGGTTTATAAAAACTCACCCCTTCTTTTCACCCATTTCAAGCTTAGGGCAATCTGTAGACCGCTGGTTATGACAAGGGTTTGCTTTTGAATTTGCACCCTTAGAAATCGTAGGTCTATAGTCTTGTTTATTTTGTTATTTTGGGGGCCCACATGTCGTTGTAGAATATTTTTGTATACCTGGTTTAGTGTGCTATTATATATATGAATTTATCTTACTTTTACGCTAAAAAAATTATTTACGTAGAATTCTATAAATATTGTTTTATAAGAAAATGAAATATTTTATTTAATTTGAATAGCTATAATTTCACTTTAAATTGATGAATTAGACAACGAAACGTATTTTTAGACGTGAAATGGATGCTTATTACTCATATATCATATTTTTACTAGGGTTCGAAAATTTTAGGTAAAATGACCAAAATACCCCTGTGTAGTAAAAATTACTTTTTGATTGTTCTTGATTTGAAATTGGTCTATATTGCTTGAAAACATGGTATTTAATAACTGTTGCTGACAGGGGAGAAGTAAAACTAATGCGAAAGCCTTGCGAGGTTTCGGTTGGCATTCCGGGTAATGAATGTCCATCGAGACATCGTGGCGGTTGTCACGAGCTCGATGAGAATTTCAGATCGTGACAATTAAAGTGGTATCAAAGCCTTTGGTTTTAAGGTTATTTTAAAAACTACAGTGTCAGTGTGACCCCAAGTTAGGTTAGATTAAGTCGAATGCATACATCTGCATATAGAACTTGAAGTTGTCTAAACTCGTTCTGGTTCTTCTTATAAATTATTATTCCTCATCGAAGTGGACTTCCACCTCTCGCTAGATCAGTTGAGAGAGGAAGAGGCACGAGTTCAACCCAGTGCAATGACAGGTACCATGTTTGTATTTGACAGAGATGCTTATGTCTTAATTGATTCTGATTCTGATAGATCTTATATGAGCACGACATTCGCATCCTTTTCTGATAGAAACTTGTCACTTTTAGAGGAGGAAATTGTAGTTCATACCCCTCTAGGAGAGCAGTTGGTTAGAAACACTTATTATAGAGACTGTGGAATAAGAGTTGATGAGGAAGAATTCAGGGTTGACTTAATTTCCCTAGAAATTTGAGATTTTGATTTGATATTGGGTATGGATTGGTTGACAGCACATCGGATGAATGTAAATTGTTCAGGCAGGAAGTTGTACTTCAGAGTTCTGAAGGAGTAGAAGTTGTATTTGCAGGGGAACGTCGAGTATTACCATCCTGTGTAATCTCGACTATCAAAGCTTTGAAACTAGTGCAGAAAGGGTATCCGACTTATTTAGCACATGTGATTGATACATCAAAGGGGGAACCTAAGTTAGAGGATGTCTCAATAGTAAATGAGTTCTCTGATGTGTTTTCGGATGAATTACCAGGACTACCTCCTGATCGAGAACTCGAATTCTCTATTGATCTACTCTAAGGATGGGGTTGAATTTTGCTATGCTTAATGTGGAGCCAAAGGGTTAAAGGACTAGATATGGATTTAGTAGTTTGAAATTAAATGACTTGAAAATGTTGATTCTAGTCTAAATGCCATATGGAGATTTATATTGGAGCTTGATATACAAATTATTGTAAGGATCAATTTAAAAGTCTACTTGGATTAGTATGCAAACTATGGTGCAAATGATTAGTCTTAAATTTGATTTCTTCAAAGGTAACGGATTTAGAAAATGTTGATTTTTGGATATGCTCTAAGAGGAAGTTTCTGCATCCTAAGCTTACGAAACTTTGATCTTATGACCGTAAAGGCGAGATGCAATAATTAAGTAAATTATTCATTTTATAAATGTAATTGGTTAAAAACTGAAGAGTAAAGTCAAGATCTCGACGATAAGTGACATACAATTTGAGATATGTCGAAATCGAGGACAGTAAAAAGGGATTCTTACCCCGTGGTAATGGATGTTGACAAGTGTTAAAGAATGAGATGAATATGAAAATATTGGCTTTGTCTATTATTTGTGATAAGCACAAGAGAATATAATGGTTATGGAAATTGCGATGTAAGCTTGGAGGAAAACCAAACAGTTACGGTGATTAATATAGTAACCTTAAATTTAGACGAATAGCGTTGATTAAGTAAACTTTAGCAGCCGCCGTGCTAGGAACACCTCATATCTAAGACATAGGAATAAGAGGTGAAAGATGGGAAGTTGAACTTACGAGTTGAATTAAGGTAATTGGACTTGATCTGAAGCTTCGTTAGTTGGAGTTTTAAGGTTTTGGAAGGTGTTGATATGAATGAATTGGAAAGTTTCTATGTTGACTTATATATTGGCAATGTATAAGAGTTTTGAAACGAATAGAGTGAACTGCAAGTGTCAAGAATAATGGTTAGTAGTACTTTAAAATATTTTATATACATGATAAGGAAATGTGGAACTTGGAATTGTCAAGGAGCTTAATGGTTAAAGCATAAGTTATGAGGTCGCTCGATGTGAGATTGAAATTAGATATTGGCGATGATGTCGAGGGATACCTAAGTAAAATCTATATTAAGTTTGTAAATATCAGAGTTGATTGTGCAAACGCTAAAGAGAATGTATGGGTATATTGGTGTAAAGGTATAGTACAAGATAATTGAAGGTAATCTTGATAATAAAGTTGGCTAATAAAAATTTCCTAACGTGGGAAACTAGTATTCAAAATATAAGAAGTGCACACGACTTCAATGAATTTAAATCTTAAGTGACTAACTAATATGGAAATGAATAAGGACATATTGATGGAAGTATACAAGGTAAATGAGAAACGAAGATGACTTTTAGGAATTGTGATATTGCATAAGATGCAAGGATGAATCAAAGAAAACATCTGAAGGATCAGTAAGATCGTAAAGCATATGTGAATACCGGATTGTGATTGGATGGAAATGATATCTAATGATTGAAATGTGGTTAATGACATTGTGATGCAAGGATGCATGGTATAATGGAGCTTATACATAGGATTGGAAATGATAAGAAAAGAGTATAAGCATGCAAATTATGTGAAGTTATGCATAGGCACAATGACAATATGTATGGATTACATAAGAAACAATTTATGGTGGGATGTAAATTAAATGGTAACTCAAATATCCAAAAAGGTAATTTGGAGTTGATTATACCCTAATATTCATGGATTAAACTTGACCTATGGGAATAAAATAGAAAAGTAAAAAGGGGAAACATGTGCTATGAGAATATGATATTGAACCTTAGTTATGGATAAGAATGAATAGAGGGAATTTAATTCGAACGTAATTGACGAGGGTCCTTATCGATAGTGATGGATGATGGCACTTAAATGTAAATGGACATACATATATACATATATTTATATATATGGAGATGATTATGTGATCAACTAAAGTGAAGAATTATTCTTAGTAATTTGAGTTTTGAATTCGACGTGTTTAATGAGTTGTATAGTTGATACAATGATGAAAGTTACTGGTGGCCAGGTATGAAACGAGACATAGTCGAGTTTGCGACGAAATGTCTCACATGCCAACAGAGCAAGGCGAAACATCAGAAACCATTGGGTACTCTTCAGCTTCTACCTATTCCTGTGTGGAAGTGGAACACGTGACTATGGACTTTGTATTGGATTTACCACGGACGCAGAGTGGGAAGGATGATATTTGGGTGATTGTGGGTATATTGACTAAGTCTGCCCATTTCTTGGCTATTGATAGCACGTATTCCATTGAGAAACTAGCTAAGTTTTATGTAGATGCGATAGTGAGATACATTGGACCCATTTCGTATCATTGAAAGGATTGGACCAGTGACAATCTAGAATAGAATTACTCCCGAAGTTAGATTAGATTCACAATGTCTTCCACACCTCAATGCTGAAGAAGTATGTACTTGATCCCTCTCATATCCTCGAGGCACCTCCGATTGAGTTGCAGGAAAATTTGAAGTTCGAGGTGCAACCTGTACATATTCTAGACAGAAAGGATCGAGTGTTGAGGAATAAGATAATTCCAATGGTTGAGGTGTTGTGGAAAAATGCTCGGATGGAGGAGATGACGTGGGAAATTGAGTACTAGATGAGAAACCAATATCCGCATCTTTTCTCCGAGTCCGGTAAGTGAAATTTTAAGGTCAAAATTTTATTTTAAGGGGGGTAGTGCTATCCAGCCCTACTTTATGATATACTTGTTATGTCATTCATGTGCTTGATAGAATGTTTGCATAAGTGAATGTATCGAAAAATCATTAAAAGTCGGTATTGTTAGAGTTAGGTTGAATACAAGTTCAGTCCGATCATAATTGAATTGGATGTTTTGGTTAATTCAATAGTGTATAGTTAGAGTTAGGTTGAATACAAGTTCAGTCCAATCATAATTGAACCCACGTAGAATACCGTCTTTAAGTGATTATTTGAACAATTCTCATTCCATTTCATGCATTCATATAGAGCCTGAAATAGTCTTATGACGGTTTGACATAAATATATTGAATTACATGTCGTGTATTATGTATAGATGGTGAGCTCTCTGATAAGGGTAAAGATATCGTACCCGAGGACCAAGAATAGGAGTACTCCTAACACTCCAAACTTCTGCTATTGTGAGTAACAAACTTTCATCTTAACTATCTAAAGTTGTTTCTACTCGTTTTTATGTTTTAAAGAATAATGAGTTTAAATGGTAAATTATTATGTTTTAAAATTGAAGTGTTGGTTAAATGAAATGAGTTTTATAACTTATTTTGAAATTGAATACTGGTTTTGGAAATTGAGTAAGTGGAGATTGTATACTTGTGTTATATATATGTTTTGACATATGGTTTGAATCGATGGCTTATGACAATGTGATGGCAAGCATGGCTGAATTTTTGTTTGTGTGGAATATATGAACTATTTTGTTTTGCCTTGTCAGGCTGGTAATATCATATTAGCCGTGTCATATTGCCGAATTTTTTATTGATTCGGTGGGATAATTGATTAGCTTACTGTAGTGGGCGGGTTTTCGTGGACCAGCCTATTAAAGGGGCATGGTAAACCCTGTTATATTTTACCTTAGTATGAGAGGCACATAGGGTATCTCCTAAGGTAAAGTTTAGAGTTCACTTCATGCAGAACCACCACGTGAGGGTGAAACTCAGCCAATGCCAAGGAATGGCTGTGCTTTGAAATGTAAAAAAATGAGTTTTATACTCATATGTTATTTTAACAGCCTTGGCAGACTTGGTGGGATACCTTGGCGCAAGGTGTCATCGAGTGCAAGTTTTTGGCACGAGCCAAGTTTTTACAAGAATCATAAGCCTTATTGATTTTTATGAAATAAAATTGATTTATATGAAATGAAATGAGATTCGATGTTATGAATCATTTTATGATGAGATATTTTAAATTGTCTCAATTTACTCTGCTTTAGATGTTTTAGATGAAATTTGCTTACTCACTGGGTTTATAAAAATTCACCCCTTCTTTTCACCCATTTCAGGCTTAGGGCAGTCTGTAGACCGCTAATTATGTCGAGGGTTTACTTTTGGATTTGCACCTTTAGAAATCGCAGGTCTATAGTCTTGTTTATTTTGTTATTTTAGGGGCCCAAATGTCATTGTAAGATGTTTTTGTATACTTGGTTTAGTGTGCTATTATATATATGAATTTATTTTGCTTTTACGCTACAAAAATTATTTACGTAGAGTTCTATAAATATTGTTTTATAAGAAAATAGAATATTTTATTTAATATTTTTATTTAATTTGAATAGCTATAATTTCACTTTAAATTGATTAATTAGACAACAAAACTTATTTTTAGACATGAAATGGATGTTTATTACTCGCATATCATATTTTTACCAAGGTTCGAAAATTTTAGGTAAAATGACCAAAATACCCCTGTGTAGTAGAAATTACTTTTTGATTGTTTTTTATTTGAAATTGGTCTATGTTTATTTAAAACATGGTATTTAATAACTATTGCTCACAGGGGAGAAGTAAAACTGATGCGAAAGCCTTGCAAGGTTTCGGTTGGCATTCCGGATAATTAATGTCAATCAAGACATTGCGACGGTTGTGACGGGCTCGATGGGAATTCTGAGTCGTGACAATTTGCCATTATACTATCCTTTTGATACGTATTCTTGCGTGAGTAGAATTTTAACTAACACTCTCACCTTTCTAGTACTAAACTTCTTTATCAAATTTTTCAAAGGTTTTGAGTTGGTGATTCACTATAATCCACTTTTATATTGGTTATACCTCGAAGCAAAATGTAAAAGGGTTTTGCCTAATCTTTTAAAAGGCTTTATCTTTTGTAAAGGTTGTGCTTGAACTTGAAAAAGGTAGTGCCTTGATAAAGGCTACGCCTGATGTTGCAAAAGGCATGTTGTAGAGGTTACGCCTGATCTTGCAAAGGCCATGTTGTAAATGCTACACCTGATCCTGTTGAAAAGGTAAGTTGATAGTGGATTTAAACTCCTTATGTTATCAAAGAAGAGTACGTAGGTATTGGAAGGCCAAACCTTTGTAAAAATCCTACTGGGTACTTTTTATTTTTATGTTCTGTACTCATTCAGCTTATACTTTGTTTTGCTATTTCATTCTTTCATATTTTAGTTTTATCTTCAAAGATTTTTTACAAAGGGGGAATTTTTATTTAACAACCAATTCACCCCCTACTTGGTAGTTTTACTTTAAGCTTATCTTTCTAATAATTGGCATCAGAGTAGGTTCTCAAGTCTTTGCAAGTTTAACCACCCTTGAGAGATCTTGAACAAAAAGCTTAAAGTAACAACCACGGCATCCTCGAGTTTCATTGGTGTAGGACAATCCATGATGCGGCCTCCTTGTTCAAAAGGGAGAATTACCCATTTTGAAGAAAAAGGTTTGAGAACTTCATACAATTTATTGATTTTGATCTTTGCGATATCACTATTGATGAGTGATGAGAAACATCTAAAAACAAGAGTTAAACGGGACGATAAGGATAAAAAGTTGATAAAAATGAATCACAAAGCTATAACAGCTATTTTGTGTGCTTTTAGTGAAGATGAATTCAATAGGGTAGCTATGTAATCTATAACAAAAGAGATTTAGAATACTTTAGAAAACTATTATGAGTGCACTAGTGAAGAAAAGGAATCTAAAATTAGTATGCTAATACTTGACTATGAGCTATTTAAAATAAAATATGAGGAATCTATTAAAGAGATGTTTGAGAGGTTCACCAAAATTATTGAAAGATTAAAAGCTTTAGGAAGATAATTTCTTAATCTTAGTTGGTGAAGAAAATCCACTACCTACCCAAGTCATGGAGACCTAAGGTCACTTCCATTGAAAATGCAAAAAACCTAAATGTACTGAAGCTTGATGAGTACTTAGTGTCTTTGCATATTTATGAAATGACTTTTAGGCATGAGAAAGAAAGAGATGAGGCAATTAGTGGAGAAGCAAAGAGAAAAAGCATTGCTCTCAAGGCATTTGAGGAAGAAAATGAAAATAACCTTGAATATGATAATGAAGATGTAGGTGATGAAGAGATATAACTCTTGACTAGAAAGTTCAATAGATTTTTAAGGAGTAAACAAGGAAGCAGAAAGCCTTCCAGAAAAGAAGAACAGACAAAAAATCTGACAAGGGATATTCCAAAGATTGATCATGAAAAGGGTCATATTATTTGTTACAAATGTAAGAAACCTGATCACTGATAATTCTATTTTATAGAATTATTTTAATCCAATTTTGTTATGAAATATTAGCTAAGTCTTAAATTTTCAATTATAATTTACTTATTTTTTGTTCTTTTAATAATTAGTTTATTTTTAAGTGAGTCATTTTAATTTTATGTTATTTCTTTTAATTTGATTATTATTTATTACTTTTTATATTTTTCATAGGAACTAAAGGAATTGGGCTTAATTTTCGAAAGTAAGGAGTTGAAAGACCTAGAAGTCTGTTTGCATATGCTTTAGTGTTTTGGCCATCACTCGGGCTACATAACTCTAAATTATACGATTCTTAGACCATTGGAAAGCTAAGAGATATAACTTCAACTTTTATGTAGATCACTTTACCTTGTTCTGCATTGAAGATAGAGAAAATTGCATTGGAAAATGGCTTGACGTACTATGTCGGGAATAGAAATTTGTAAAGACTGACAATTGATTTTTTGGGCCTTTCATTACACTTTAAAGCCCAATTAAACCATTGGTCAACTTAAGGAAGTATAGGTTAAGTTTATTAGTATAAATAGGATATTTTTAAGAACATTAAGGTAGAAAACTTTTGAGAGATTCAAGAAGCTAGAAGTTGAGGCTGAAATTTGGAGATCAAGGCAGCAAATATTGTTTTGTTTTCTTCCTTGGCTTTTATTTTTCTTGTTACTTTCAATGGTTGAAATTATTATAATATTATTTGTTTTTGCAATTATGAGTAGCTAATTTTCTTTTTCTAAGATTGCAATTAAACTCACATGCAATCTAAAATTTGAATCTCTTTCTTACTTATCGTCAATGGGAATTGAATTGTTTATTCCAATTTGTTCTTAATGCTTTTAATTGCTTGGCCACCAATTAATGATTTAGGAACCTAAACAAACTTAGGAGAGGGAGTTTAGAATAGACTAAAATTGGGATAGCATATGATCATATTAATTGATTTACGTATGGGATAGGGATATACCTATAGGCCATATGTAGCCAGATTAGAGCTTGAACTTAATGAGTCTGTTTTAATTTCAATTCACATAGGGATATAGTGTTTTGGTTAGAATATATATTTTTATAAGATGAGTCGAGAGACCCTTATAAATAATTTAGGACTCTAGATTAGCAATTCTACCCATTGAAATAAGTTAAGGAAGAGAGGTAAGATTTAGATGAAGTGTGAGGGATATTGTAATTTTAGGCTTGTTTCATTTGATATTTACTCAAGTTATTATTTTGATTTTTCTTGTGGTTTCAATTTTAGTTAATTAGTTTTAGTTAATCAATTAATTTTGAGTGTTTGGATAAGATTAATTTGTTTCAATTTTAGTACTTAGTAAAACTTTATATAAATTTTCTATGGGATCGAAGCTCTGCTTGCTAATATACTATCTATTTGATACGTATACTTGCATAGTAAAATTTTAACTGACAAGTTTTTTTATGCCGTTGCCGGGGAATTATTCCTAAATTTTTTATTAATATTAATACCAAGCAATTTAGTCTTACTGCAAATTTTATTTTTCTTGTTTTAATATTAGATCTTGTTTGCTTGCAAATATCTTTGGTCATTGTATGCAAAGAAGAAACAACTTGAATCTTGTTTCTTTTGACCTTGAGATAGAAAGAACTTTCAAAAGACATCGAAGGGAGAATTTGCAAGTAGTAGCTTTAAATGAAACCAAGGCTGAGGATAACAATAACAATGGCAATAATGCCATTAATCTGGTTCCCGAAACAAATAGTGCACTACGGGATTATGTTGTTCCTCTTTTGCAAGGTTTACACCAAAGCATTAGGAGACCTTCCATCAATGTTAATAATTTCAAAATTAAACCATCTTACAATTAGATGATTTAGTCTTCAGTCCAGTTTGGTGGGTTACCCAGTGATGATCCTAATTCTCATTTGGTAAATTTCCTGGAAATCTGCAATACCTTTAAATACAATGGAGTAACTGATGATGCTACTAGATTAAGATTGTTTTCGTTTTCTCTGAGGGATAAAGCAAAGAACTGGCTTAATTCACTGCCTAATGGGTCTATCACTACATGGGAAGACTTGGCACAAAAGTTTCTAGAAAAAGTTTTTCTACCTGCCAAGGCTGCAAAGATGATGAACGATATCACCTCATTCATACAATTTGATGGTGAGTCCTTGTATGAAGCTGGGGAGAGGTTTAAAGAACTATTGAGAAGATGTCCACATCATTGGATTCCTGATTGGTTGCAAGTTCAAACATTCTACAATGGGTTGGTTGGGTCAATAAAACCACAATTGATGCTATTACTGGTGGGGCATTAATGAGTAAAAATGCTGTAGATGTTTATAATTTGTTGGAAGAGATGGCCTCAAATAATTATCAATGGCCTTCAAAAAAGTCGAGTCCGAGAAAAGCTATTAGAGCTTATGAAATTGATGCTCTTGGCAACTTAACTTCTCAAGTAGTTACGCAAGTGGTTGCACTATCCAAGAAGTTTGACACACTGAGAGTTCATGCAGTTTAAAATTCGTTTGTAGTTTGTGAGATGTGTGGAGATGGCCATTCAAATGATTAATGTCCATACAATTCTAAATCAGCCTAGTTTGTGGGGAACTTCAAGAAACAGCAGAATAACCCATACTCTAATACTTATAATTTTGGTTGGAGAAACCATCCCAACTTTTCATGGAATAACAATGCAGGGCCTTCCAATCCAAAACCCAACATGCCTCTTGGTTTTCAACAAGCTAGACCACTAATTCTTGAAACGAAGTCTAACGTGGAAGAACTTTTCTTGTAATATATATCAAAGAATGATGCTATAATTCAAAGCTATGGAGCATCCTTGAGAAATCTTGAGACCCAAGTGGGACAGCTTGCAAATTCCATCAACAATAGACCTCGAGGTTCCTTACATAGTGACACACAGATCAATCTTAAAGGTAAAGAACAATGCCAAGCAATCACTTTAAGAAGTAGAAAAAAGATTGAAAGGGTGAATGAAAAAGTAGTTAAACCAGAACATTAAGATGTTGATAAGGATGGAATGTACGAGAAAAAGAGTGGAGTCAAACAGAAAGAAGATATCAAGGCTGAAAATCAAGGAACTTCTCAAGTCATCCATCCTCCGCCACCTTTTCCCCAAAGGCTCCAAAAGCAAAAGCTTGAAAAGCAATTTCAGAAGTTCCTCAATGTCTTCAAGAAATTACACATAAATATTCCTTTTGCTGAAGCTTTGAAACGAATGCCCATCTATATCAAGTTCTTGAAAGACATCCTCTCCAAAAAGAGAAAGCTAGGTGAGTTTGAAACTGTCTCCCTTACAAAAGAGTGTAGTGTAATTCTCCAAAATAAATTAACACCAAACTCAAATATCCAAGTGGTTTCACAATCCCTTGCACTATTGGTAATTTATTTTTTGCAAAAGCTTTGAGTGATTTAGGTGCAAGTATCAATTTAATGCCTTGGTCAATTTTTGAGAAACTTGGTTTGGGGGAATGCAAACCCACTTCTGTTACTTTGCAATTGGCTGATCGTTCTTATGTGTACCCAAGGAGAATTATTGAAGATGTTCTTGTCAAGGTAGATAAATTTATTTTTCTAGTTGATTTTATAATTCTTGACATGGAAGAAGATAGGCAAATTTCAATCATCCTTGGGAGGCCAATCTTAGCAACTGCTAGAACTTTGATTGATGTTGAAAAAGGTGAGCTCACTTTGAGAGTTCAAGACCAACAAGTAACATTTAATATTTTCAAAGCTTTAAAATTGCCTATAACATCTGAAGACTGCTTTTCTGTAAGTGTGGTAAATAACTTTACATATGATGTTTTCTTAAAAGAAAATCCCAATGATCCTCTTAAAGTATGTTTAATTGCTAACTCTGATAGAGATGATGATGAATTTATTGAATATTCAAATTTGTTAAATGCTCACTCCAGACTTAGAACTAATCATCAATTTAAGTCTTTAAATGTTTCAACTTCTTTGATTCCAACTTTTAAGCCCACCATTGAGGCACTACCTACTTTGGAACTCAAACCTCTACCTGCACACTTGAGGTATGCTTTTCTTGGAAAACCTTCTACTCTTCCAGTTATTATTTCTACTGCTCTTACTAACATGCAAAAGGAAAAGTTATTGAGAATACTTAGGGAATTCAAAAAAGCAATAGGGTGGACCATAGATGATATTAAAGGAATTAGCCCTTCTGTTTGCATGCACAAAATTCTTTGTGAGAAAAATCACAAAGCTACAATTGAACGACAAAGAAGATTGATTCCCATCATAAAAGAAGTAGTCAAGAAGGAAGTCATCAAGTGGTTGGATGCTAGAATAATTTATCCTATCTCTAATAGCTCATGGGTAAGTTCAGTTCAATGTGTTCCTAAGAAAGGAGGAATGACTGTGGTTGCCAATGGCGATAATGAGCTCATTCCAACAAGAACTATGACTAGATGGAGAGTGTGCATGGACTACCGCAAGCTCAACAAGGCTACAAGGAAAGATCACTTCCCTCTTCCATTCATTGATCAAATGTTGGATTGCTTGGGCTGGTAAGGAATATTATTGCTTTCTAAATGGATATTCTGGTTATAACCAAATTGCTATTGCTCTTGAAGATCAAGAAAAGACAACATTTACATGTCCTTATGGCACCTTTGCTTTTAGAAGAATGCCATTTGGATTATGTAATGCACCTGCCACCTTTCAAAGATGTTTGATGGTCATATTCACAAACATGGTGGAGAAATGTTTGGTGGTATTTATGGATGATTTTTCTTTCTTTGAAAATAATTTTGATGATTGTCTCTTAAATCTTGTTAGGGTACTTAAGAGATGTGAAGAAACAAATTTGGTGCTCAATTAAGAGAAATGGCACATCATGGTGCGAGAAGGTATTGTTCTTGGGCACAAGATCTCTAGTAACGACATTGAGATAGATAAAGCAAAAATTGAAACAATTGGGAAATTACCACCTCCGATAAATGTCAAAGGTATTAAAAGTTTTCTTGGTCATGCTGGTTTTTATAAAAGATTTATTAAAGACTTTTCAAAAATTTCTAAACCACTTTGCAATTTATTATAAAAAGATGTGCCATTTAAGTTTGATAATAAATGTTTTGTTACTTTTGATGAATTGAAGAAAAGATTAATATCTGCACCTATCATAATTAGTCTGATTGGACTCTCTTTTTTGAACTAACGTGTGATGCAAGTGATTATATGGTGGGAGCTGTTTTGGGACAAAGGAAGGATAAAATCATCCATTCCATCTATTATGCTAGCAAGACTTTGAATGAGGCCTAGAAAAATTATACCACAACAGAAAAGGAGCTCTTGGCTATAATGTTTGCTTTTGACAAATTTCGCTCCTATCTAATGGGGACGAAGGTGATAATGTATAGTAACCATTTAGCTATCAAATATTTGATTGCGAAAAAGGATGTTAAACCAAGATTGATAAGGTGTATTCTCTTGCTACAAGAGTTTGATCTAGAGATTCATGACAGAAAAGGAACATAAAATCAAGTGGCAGACCACCTCTCAAGATTGGAGAGTGAAGATCATGGTAAGGATTCAACCTTAATCAAGGAGACTTTTCCTGATGAACAAATCCTTCAAGTTGGTAAGAAATCACTTCCTTGGTATGCGGATTTCGTGAATTATTTGGTAAGCAATATTATTACCTCTTTTTTAAATTTTCATTAGAAAAAGAAATTTTTGCATGATGTTAAATTTTATTTTTGGGATGAGCCTTACTTGTTCAAGCAGTGTAAGTATCAAATCTTCAGAAAATGTGTCCCGAAAGAAGAAATTCAAAATGTGCTTCATCATTGCCATTCTTCAGATTATGGAGTACACTTTGGAGGAACAATGATTGCTGCTAAAGTCCTCCAATCACGTTTGTATTGGCCTACATTATTTAAGGATGCTCATAATTTTTGTTTTGCATTGTGACGGGTGCCAAAGAGTGGGTAATATCTCAAGGCGACATGAGATGCCTCTCAACAACATCTTTGAGATAGAAATTTTTGATGTATGGGGTATTGACTTCATGGGTCCATTCATATCTTCATACAACAACAAATACATCTTGCTTGCTGTGGATTATGTTTCCAAATGGGTTAAAGTGGCAGCCTTTCCTCATAATGATTTAAAGGTCATGATGAATTTCATCAAGAAGAATATTTTCACTTGATTTGGCACTCCAAGGGCAATTATTACTGATGAAGGGAGTCACTTTTGCAACAAATATTTTGATGCACTTCTGGCAGAATATGGAGTTAAACACAAGGTTGCAACTGCATACCATTCTCAAACTAGTGGCTAAGCGAAGATATCGAATAGAGAAATCAAGAGGATTTTGGAGAAAATTGTGTGTCCCACAAAAAAAGATTGGATGATGCTCTGTGGGCATATAGGATTGCTTACAAGACCCCTATTGGTATGTCTCCATATAAGTTGGTCTTTGCCAAAGCTTGTCACCTACTGGTGGAACTTGAACATAATGCTTATTGGGCTGTGAAGAAGTTAAATTTTGATTCACAAGCAACAGGTGAGCAAAGGTTGTTGCAATTAAATGAACTTGATGAATTTCGCCTGCAAGCTTATGAGAATGCCAAACCCTATAAAGAGAAAACAAAACAATGGCATGACAAGAAGATAGTGGAAACAAGCTTTGAGCTAGTACAATCAATGTTGCTCTATAATTCTCACTTGAAATTATTTTCGGGAAAGCTCAAATCAAGGTGGTCTAGTCCTTTCATTGTCAATGAAGTATTTCCACATGGAGCAATCGAAGTTAGAGGGACAGATGGTCGAAAATTTAAAGTTAATGGACAAAGATTGAAGCATTATTGGGGAGGCAAAATTAATAGTCAAAAGTCCTCAATATACTTGCTTGGCATGTTTTAGAGCCCAAGTCAATCCAGCCAAAGACTATAAATGAAGCACTTCTTGGGAGGCAACCTAAGCTCCTCAACCTTACTTATTTTCATTTTTATTTTATTTAATGCTTTTTTAATTTATTTCTTTTAGTCTAATTTTTTTTGTTTCCTTTTACAAGTAATTGGTTTCAAAAAAATCAAAAAGATCACAAAAATAAAAAAATCAAAAAAATAAAAAATTATGCTCCGTGACCCTCAAATTAAGAGCTACGGCCTAGAAAGACCAAAAACAACGAGCTAAAATTGAGAGCTGCAACGTTGAAAAAAAGGGTGCGACACAGAATGATTAAGCACCGCAGCATTCAATCCTGAGCATCAAGGTGCTCAAACCTGAAGCAGAGCCCTTCGAGTGGAAGAAAGTGAGAGCCGCTACCCTCACAAGTGAGGGCTGCGGCTCTACGTCGGGGCCCAGCCCCAACCCTCTAAAAACTCTTCTTTTCTCTCATTTTTTTTTCATTCTTTTTCTTCTCCAGCCACTAACCCCACTCCCCATCCTTCATTTTTCTTCAAATCTCTTGCTTCTCTCTTTCCTTTTCACTCCAAATTTCTGCATCTGGTTTATATTTAATTTTTTTTATTTTCACTTTGAAATCCTTCACTCATTTCACTCTTAAGGTAAGTACTCCTTCTTCTCCCTTTTAAACACTTGGTTTTCAATTATTTTGTGTAGAGAGAGGATGAGGTTGGTGTTACTAGTAAATTTTTTAATTTTTGCACCTTGAATGAGTCCATTGTGCATGTTTGTTAATGGGTTTTCCTACTTCCTTATGATTAATGCTTGGAGTGTAGAAAATTTTTATGCTTAGTGCCAATTTCCTGTTACCCATATAATGGATTCATGGACTTTTTGTTTGCTGCAAATATAATTGTTAAATGCTTTTTTAATGTGAGTAGATTATGGGTTTGTTTAATTTTTAATGCTTGGTTGGGCAAGTAAAAATAAATTCTGGAATTGTTGGTGCACAACATGCAATAATTGATAATTTTGGATGAGTGCATTGTCTTATAATTATTTTTCTTTCTTATTTTGGACTGTTGCATTGTGCAAATTATGATTATGAGAATGTTGTCTGAATGTTGTGATGAATAGAGAATTTATGATGCATTTTAAGGAGTGAGATGGTAATGGAATTCTTGAATTTGAATTGTTGAATTGGACAGGAATTAATTAAATCAGTGCCTGTGGATCTTTCATATTTTCATGGTAGTGCACGCAACACTACTTGCATACTTTTACTCTATATTTATTTTGATAATTGAATTTTTTTTTGTAGGAATGGCACCCAAGCGAACCAAACCAAGCTCTAGTGGCGCTTTTGATAGATTAAAGTTCATCTCTACTGATGACTCTACGCGATATCATACGTCATTGATCAACAAAGTGCCAATTCCTGAACGAAGGATAGATATCCCCATCTTGCCTTACAAAGAGATTCATGACATGCTTCAAGACAAACATTGGCAACTATTTAGCGACCAACCTAAAGCTGTAGTGGTGCTTGTAGTTTGGGAGTTTTATGCAAATGCAGTTGAGCATGTTGATGGTGTGGCATTTGTCCGTGGCAAACAAGTCTTTTTTCACAGCCAAGCTATCAACTCATTTTTTAGAACCCCTAATATTGAGAATGATGAATACAGGCAGTATTTGGGCAATTATCAGGATTGCAATGAGATTATATAGACGCTGTGTGTTGAGGGAGCCCAATGGAAGACATTGCATGGTGAGCTAGTTTCATTCAAACGAAGTGCCATGAAAAAGGAGCTAAAAGTTTAGTTACATTTTGTAGTAAAACGGTTACTCCCTTCCACTTATATCAGTGATGTCATGAGGGATCGTGCAGTGCTTATTTGTGCCATTTTCACACATAAATCCATTGATGTTGGTAGGGTTATCTCTCTCTCATGCCATTTTACATACTAGCAACACTAAACGAGATAGTATTGGTTTTCCTTCCTTGATCACTGCATTATGTGCTAGAGCTAGTGTGGAATGGAGCGATAAAGAGGAGCTGCAACAACCAAAAATTCCCATCACCATGGGCATTCTTAAACGATTAGAGGAATCTGTACCAGTTGCTGGTAGTTCTTCGCAAGCCCCACCCCCACCTTCCCAAGCGGCTCCCACTCGTAGTGTTGCTCAATGAATAGAGCGCATTGATCGTAGATTAGATCGTCACGAAAGGCAAAATCGAGCAATTAAACAAATGATAAAAGCTTATGCTGAACACATTGGATGGACATGACTACTTTTTCTTCGTTGCCTACGGATTCTTACTCTAAGGACAATTTTAGTGGTCACGATGCAGAGGACATGTGCAGCTTCGGAGTTAGGGAGTATTCTTGTCCTTTTTCTTTTATTTTCCTTTATAAAGTTGAGGACAATGTTTGTTCCAAGTTTGGGGGAGTGGTATAGAATTTTGTTGATTTATTTGTCTTGCATGTTTTATTTATTTTTTGCATGTTTTATTTGTGTTCAAAAAACAAAAAAGAATTTGAGATAGTTGCACCTCACTCATGATTGTCCCAATCCTAGGATGATATTTTAATTATCTTTTGATTCTTGGCTTTAGGGAAGCATATAGTTATAATTTAATTTTATGTGATATTCTTGTGTTAGCTTTATTTTAGAATGTGACTTTCAATAATTTGATCACTATACTTTTTTTACATAGAATTTTATGTGATTTAGAGAAAGTTTATGTTGATGAAAAAGTATAGTGAAGTCAAGAATTCTAAAATTTGTTTGATTCTCTCTCAAGGCAAAATCTGATATAACACTTAGGATAAGAAGTAATTTAGGCCATCTTTGGATCGTTTGAACCTTTTTAAGCTTACCTTGTTATATTTATCCTTAGTCAACCTTTTTGAACCTAATTTACCTTTTCTTTGTAATTACACAATTATGTTAGCCTTGACCTGTCTATTTAAATCCAGCAATTTGAACCTTTCACCTTCTAAGTATATTAATCTTTCTAGGGAATGATTTAAGCTTAAAGATAAATTGGGGAAGAAAGGTGAAAAAAAAAAAGCAATGGTTGTTAGCAAAATTACCCTTTGTTTATAATTGTCAAAAACAAGTTTGGGGGTTGAAAAAAATAAAATAAAATGTGCAGTACAAAGGAAAGTTTATTTCAAGTTTGGGGGTGCTATACAAAAAAAATTGAGCTCTTTCTATGTTTTAGATTGATTAAGTGCTTAGGATGAATTTGAGTCTAAATATATCCTTTATCATACCTTGACCCTAGCCTTACATTACAAGCTTGATAAAGACCTATTGATCCTTGAATAAGTGTTAATCTGCATTAGTGGAGAGAGATATAAAAAGTAAACTTATGGGATCCTAGTACTAATCTATGCTTATATTTGGCATAAACTAATCCGAATTGCATGGTACTCTTTGTAAGAAAGCATTCACACACACACACAAGAAGTCCATTCAAAAAATAAGTTTTCACTTGAATTGATGCATGAATTTAAATATTAGCTGTATGTTACCTTAAGTTGGAATTTGAGTTAATTTCTAAAGAAAAATTGGGAAATCATGATTTGGTACTTTTATCTATCGTTCTAGGATTTTTATGTTCAGTTTCCTTTTGTGATTTTCTTTTGCTCGATGACTAGCAAAATCTTAAGTTTAGGGGTGTGATAATTATATTTTATAGAATTATTTTAGTCCAATTTTATTGTGAAATATTAGCTAAGTCCTAAATTTTCAATTATAATTTACTTATTTTTATAATTAGTTTATTTTTAAGTGATTCATTTTAATTTTATGTTATTTCTTTTAATTTGGTTATTATTTATTAGTTTTTATATTTTTCATAGGAACTAAAGGAATTTGGGTTAATTTTGGAAAGTAAGGAGTTGAAAGACCCAAAAGTCTATTTGCATATGCTTTAGTGTTTTGGCCATAACTCGCGCTATAGAATTCCAAATGATACAATTCTTTGACCGTTGGAAAGCTAAGAGATAGAACTACAACTTTTATGAAGATTAATTTACCCAGTTATGCCTGGTAAATAGACAAAATCGTATTAGAAAATAGCTACATGTACTATACCGGGAATGGAAATTTACAAAGACTGATAATTGATTTTTTGGGCCTCTCATTACACTTTTAAGCCCAATTAAACCATAGGTCAACTTAGGGAAGTCTAAGTTAATTTTATTAGTATAAATGGGATATTTTTAAGAACATTAAGGTAGAAAACTTTTCAGAGATTCAAGAAGCTAGAAGTTGAGGCTGAAACTTGAATATCAAGGCGGCAAATATTGTTTTGTTTTCTTCCTTGGCTTTTATTTTTCTTGTTACTTTCAATGGTTGAAATTATTATAATGTTGTTTGTTTTTGCAATTATGAGTAGCTAATTTTCTTTTTCTAGGATTGCAATTGAACTCACATGTAATCTAAATTTTTAATCTCTTTCTTACTTATCGTCAATGGGAATTGAATTGTTTATTCCAATTTGTTTTTAATGCTTTTAATTGCTTGGCCACCAATTAAATTGATTTAGGAAACTAAGCAAACTTGGGAGAGAAAGTTTAAAGTAGACTAAAATTGGGATAGCATATGATCATATTAATTCATTTGCATATAAGATATAGGGATATTCCTATAGTCCATATGTAGCCAGATTAGAGCCTGAACTTACAATTCACATAGGGATATAGTGTTTTGGTTAAAATAGATATTTTCATAAGATGAGTCTAGAGACCCTTATAAATAATTTAGGACTCTAAGTTAGCAATTCAACCCATTGAAATAAGTTAAGGAAGAAAGGTAAGATTTAGATGAAGTGTGAGGGATATTGTAATCTTAGGCTTGTTTGATTTGATATTTACTCAAGTTATTATTTTGATTTTTCTTGTTGTTTTAAAATTTAGTTAATTAGTTTTAGTTAATCAATTAATTTTGGGTGTTTGGATAAGATTAATTTGTTCTAATTTTAGTACTTAGTAAAATTTTATATCAATTTTCTGTGGGATAGAAGCTCTACTTGCTAATATACTGTCTATTTGATACATATACTTGCGTAGTAGAATTTTAACTGACATCTACAATAAATATGAATGTCCAAAACTCAAAAAGAGTCATCAAAGAAACGCCAAAAGAAAAGTTATGGTAGTTGCATGGAGTGATAATAATGAATCCCAAGATGAGCAAAAAGAGGAAATTGCAAACTTGTGACATTGCTTCCTATTCTTATGATTATAATGATGATGCATATACCTTTAATGAGCTTCAAGATGTATATGGTGACTTGGCATTTGAATTTGAACATATGAATTTGATATACAAAAAGGTCATCTCTAAGCTTAAGGTAGAAAATGATTGCATGATTAACATTAAGTTTAAATTGAAAAATAAAGTAAGCATTTTAGAGAATGAAGTGAATGCCTTGAAGAAGAATAATGAGCAATTAATTGAATCATATTCTAAATCGAACATGAGCTCATAGAAACTTAATGAGATGTTTAAAACTCAAAAAGCATTCTTTGACAGAAATGGCTTAAGATATGATAGGACAAAGACAAAAACTTTCTTTGAAAAAGA
This sequence comes from Theobroma cacao, assembly GCF_053813885.1. Taxonomy (NCBI): domain Eukaryota; kingdom Viridiplantae; phylum Streptophyta; class Magnoliopsida; order Malvales; family Malvaceae; genus Theobroma; species Theobroma cacao. The sequence goes on from NC_142640.1 coordinate 39,423,620, forward strand.
AAATGAAAAGCATGGTGCATAACATGTTTGTGTTTGTTGTCATAAGAAGGGACATTTTATATAATTTTGTCCATTTAGAAAAACACCCCCCAAGGAAAGGATTGTAAAAAACTCGTAGGTTCCGAAAAGAACCAAACCTACATCAAGAAGAATTGTGGAAATTTTTGAGGTTCCAAGTAAAAAAACTTGGAAGAACTAACTCTCATGGACCCAAGAAAGTCTAGGTACCAAGATCAAAAATTGGTTCTATTTTACAGGAAAAATCAAGGCAAGAATGCATGGAATAGATAGTATAGTGGTGAGTATTGCCGCCTGTCACATGAGCAACCCGGGTTCAATCTTCGGCAACGGCGCCAAAAACTTGTCAGTTAAAATTCTACTATGCAAGTATATGTATTGAATAGATAGTATATAAGCAAGCAGAGCATCGATCACACAGAAAATTAATCTAAAATTTTACTAAGTACTAAAATTATAACAATTTAATCTTATCTAAACAATCAAAAAGAATTAATTAACTACAACTAATTAACCAAAATTCAAACTAAAAAAAAAAATCAAAGTAATAATAACTTGAGTAAAAATCAAACAAGCCTAGGATTATAATATCCCTCACACTTCATCTAAATCTTAACACTCTTCCTTAACATATTTCAATGGGTTGAATTGCTAACCTAGAGTCCTCAATTATTTATAATAGTCTCTTGACTTATCTTATAAAAATATCTATTTTAACAAAAACACTATATCTTTATGTGAATTGAAATTAAAACAAATTCATTAAATTCAAGCTCTAATCGAGCTGCATATGGCTTATAGGTATATCCTTATCCTATACGCAAATCAATTAATATGATCATATGCTATCCCAATTTTAGTCTACACCAAACTCCCTTTCTCAAGTTTGTTTAGGTTCGTAAATCAATTTAATTGCTAATCAGGCAATTAAAAGCATTAAGAACAAATTGGAATAAGCAATTCAAATCCCATTAAAGATAAGCAAAAAAGAGATTAAAAATTTAGATTACGTGTGTGTTCAATTGCAATCCTAGAAAAAAAAAATTAGCTACGCATAATTGTAATGACCAATAACATTATATAAAATTTAACCATTGAGAGTAACAAGAAAAATAAAAGTTAAGGAAGAAAACAAAACAAATATTTACAGCCTTGCTCTCCAAGTTTTAGCCTCAACTTTTAGCTTCTTGAATCTCCAAAAGTTGTCTCCCCTAATATCTCTTAAAAATATCCTATTTAACAAACTTAACCTATAAGTCCCTAAATTAACCTACCAATTCTAACTATTGTGCTAAAATAGTGTAATGAGGCCTAAACATCAATTATCAGTCTTAAAATTGCCATTCCCACAATAGTACACCTAGCCATTTTCCAACACGATTTTCTCTACCTTCAAGGCAAAACTAGGCAAAGTGATCTCCATGAAAGTTTAGCTCTGTCTTATAACTTTCCAATAGTTTAAGAATTATAATATTTGAAGTTTTGTAGCATTAGTTATAGTCAAAACACTGAAATATATGCAAGCAAACTTTTGAGTCTTTCAACATCGTTCTTTCCAAAATTAAGCTCAATTTCCTTAGTTCTTACAAAAATATAAAAATTAATAAATAATAACCAAATTAAAAGAAATAAATATAAAATTAAAATAACTTACTTAAAAATAAACTAATTATAAAAATAACAAAAAATAACTAAATTATAATTGAAAATTAAGAACTCAACTAATATTTAATAACAAAATTGGAATGAAATAAATCTATAAAATAGAATTATCAACTAAGCTTACTACAAAATCAAGTGATATCTACTCCATGAATAACTTACCTATAAAAGATGAATTGTTGATTGATTGCCTTCTAATTGGTTGGTTATTGTTGAAATAAGGATCAGTTTCATGAATTCATGATTTGAATAAGTGATGTTTTGATGATCTTGTTTGCATAATAGTGTCACGACCCAAATTCTGGGCCATGACCGGCTCATGGACCCAATGGACGTAGTCCATTAAGCCCAAGCAAGCCTATTAATCTGACATATTCATCATTCCATCATAAACTGCTAAGTCATATATCATAACTTACAATCGAAATAATATTGAACATTGCCCCTCATACTGGCATACCAAACAAATGTATATACACTGTCTACAACATGTATCTTAATAATTCACATTAGGTTCGTTTATACATAACAAAAGAAGACTCGATGTCCAGCGGAGAAACTTGATGAATGTACAGCTACTAAATGCCGAGACACCTACCAATAGTCGAGTCTACAAAGGTACGTCGACCTAGTTACCAGCTGCCTCGTAATATGAAAACATGAAGTTGAAAGCGGTGAGCATGAACTCAGTGAGTGAACAAGAAAGTGAAAAAGCATACCATAAGGAATGTTTAACGAAATCATGATGTATTCATTTTCTCAAAACAAAGCAATTATTTTGGCTCTTTTAAACCCCTCATGTAAACCCCACATGAGTAAATCACTTTACAAAGATCCATGCTCAACTATGGTACCAAAGAAATGGGAAATATGGCAAAGACCCACAAGTTAGCAAAATGGACAGAAAGTTTCTCGCTGTAGTGAAATTCATTCTCGTTGCAGTGAGAACCAGGTCTGGTGAAGGCCCTCAAACTTGAGAGTTTCTCGCTGCAACGAGTTTCAAAACATCAAGAAAAAAGTCTCATTTTCCCTTAAAACAAGCCATCTTGCTAAAATAACAATAACAACATGTAACACATATAAACTCCCAAATTTCAACAAATCAAATGCTCACACATTTGCATTTACAACCATATACCCATCATCATCATGCACACCATCCCATCATCATCATCATACACACCATCCCATTATCATTATTCCCAGCTCATGCGCACTCCCTACTCGCACATGGCTAGGTCATCATTGGGTTATGCGCATTCCCTACTCGCACATATCTGGGTCATCTTCGGCCCATGCGCACTCCCTACTCGCACATAGCCGAGTCAATGTCATTACACAATAATATATTCATATATATATATATATATATATATATAATATATCAACACAATGTGGTAGTGTATGAATCAATAATAGTCACACGTCACAACATAAACCATTTCTCAAGAGCTTGTTCCGAAGGCACTTATTTTTTTAGAAAAGTTGTATAAAATCATTCAAACACTTTGTACAAAACAGTCACATTCCCAAAATAGTTTTGATAGGCAATCCACTCACCAGTATTAGGAGTAGAAATACTCCTATTTTCAGTTCGCAAGTACAGTCCTTTACCCGTATCCAATGGCTCACCACCTAGCCATAATCCATGACTCATATTCCAATTAAATTATGTCTAATAGTCATAAGCTACTTCAGGATCGATATATATATGATATGAAATGAAAAATGCACGGGTAGCCATCCAGACCCACATTGGCCTAAGTCAATTTTTCCTCTAATAAATTGGCCAATGCGTCCAATTTCACTCCAACTTGCTCCATTTCTTTTCCAATCCCTCAATTCACCAAACACAAACTAATTAACATACAATCAGTCAAAATTTATCTTCATTTTTCTTCTTGGAACTTTCGGCCAACAATGGTATACTAACTCTGTGATTTTTCTTACTTAATTTTCTCACCATTATTCATTAATTCCTACACCAAAAACTATTATTTCTTCATCAAATCACCTAGAATAACATCCCATTCTTCCTCATTATTCACTTAGAGAATTCGACTATTGATGGGCACCAAACCTTTGGTGGTTTTCTTCATTTGTTTTCATGCTACACATCATTAATCACCTAAAAACACTAACATACCTAAAAATCAAACCAATCCAAGATCATTCTCTCTCCATACCCATTTTGCCTACCACTTATTCACTATGAAATCATGTTTCTCAACCATAGAAATAAGAAAATAAAGCATGGGTATTGTAAATCTCAAGTAAAAATAAAGAATTTTCATTTTACCTTGCTTAATTCCTTGGAATCCCACACTTTTTCTTCAACTTTCCCACCTAGGGTTTGTGTTCTTTCCTTTCCTCTTCACTTCATGCTTTGGCCAGCCATATGGGTGAGACTAAGAGAGTTTTAAATAGATTTTACAAGAAAATTCTAGAATGATCCAAGCTTGACACATGGCATGTTTCCATTGGTCCATGTGTAATACTTATCTATTAAGCAATCTCTCTCCACCATATAAAATGTTTCAATTATCCACAATGTAAAATGTTAATGGCTGAAATCCATGGGCATGACAAGTGTTAGGTGGTGTAAAATTCCAAAATTCTAACTTTGCCCCCGTAAACTAGTAAAATTATCGTTTTGCCCCTAGAACATGAAAATCATCAAAATTTTTATTTCCTTGTCATTTCACCCATATTTTCATCATTCATTTATGCTTTAGGCCTACTTAAGCCATAATATTGTTTAAAACTTAATTTTATGGGCTTATTGAGAAAATGACGAAATTACCCCTGATTAGGGTATCGCGTATATTTCTATCTACGAGTCTATAAAGGTCAAGGTCTCACAAATAGTTGCTACAAAAAAATTTGTATATCATTTCATACACATGCATCATTCAAAACCACCAACTATGTGCACTGAACTTGATTCTACTTAGAAGATTTATTGTATTTAATTTGGATCAAAAAATCTCTATTTTCAAGTTTACAAAGTTTAAGAATCGACTTCTAGTTTTTAAAAAATTGATTCTTCAAACACAAAATGTTTTCCAAAATACTTCAAGAATTCAAAGAATCGACATCTTAAATATCAAGAATCGATTCTCAAAAGAACTGCAAAAGTCTTTAAAAAACTAGGGCACAAAGAATCAATTCTTATCATTTAAGAATTGATCATTGCACCTTAATTCAAAAAATTATTTAAGCTTTAAACTTTCATTTATCAATCTTAAAGCTTTTCAAAAGTTGAAATTTCAAAATCTCATCTTTGAAGAAATTTTCTCTCTTCAAAAGTGGGTTTCTAAGAATCAAAAGACTAAAACTTTCTCCAAAAAGTTTTTCAATTTCAAATCTATATAAGTTGCAATTGACCCATTTATAAGTACAAGTCATCCAAGAATAAAATAGGTTATCTGCATGAAAGAATCAACACCCCCTATCAAAACATTGATTCTTTATTCCAAACCTTCAAAGAAAATGGCTTTAAAAAGGTCAAGAGAAGAAAAAGGAAAAGCTTCGGCAACACCTTCTAAAATAATGAGATTTGAGAAACCCGATCCATTCAACATTAATTTTACAAACAAAGGAGAAAGGAATATATTTGATAAGTACAACTCCAAAAGAAAGGTAATTCATGGAATAATCATAAACTTGAAATGGTTTGAGAAAGAATTTAAATTGTCGTATATTGAAAATTTGAGAAAAATGAGATGGTATGAATGTTTGTGTCTTTGAAGAGCAATCAATTAGAAATTAGTTCAAGTGTTTTATTCAAATGCAACGACTATATATCAAGGAGATAATGATGAAAACATCTAGGACCGCAATGATTCATTTGCTACATTGGTCAGTGAAAAGGAGATCATCATCACACCAACACTGTTCTAAAAATTATTGAAACCGAAACCCATCAAATGAGATTCTATCAGTGAGATAAATGAACAAAACAAAATCCTAGAAGATGAACTAAAAGCTAAATTCTTGATTAGTCTATTCACGTCAACAAAGAATCCAAAGAGCACAACAAGACTTATTGCAAATGACAAAATTTTGCATTTGATATCACATGAATGCTAATACCATTCAACCACAAGAGCAATATAGTGACAACTGAAGACATTTTGTTTATGCATCATATCATGAAATATACTTTAATAGATCTAGCATGGTTCATTTGCAAAGATATGGAATTAATAACTAGAGGAGGAAAAAACATTATACCTTATGAAACAGCTATCTCAGAGATTTTGGACAAGATGAAGGTTAATACCTCACTGGACATGCCAATAATGGCTAAGAAAGTTAACAATCTTGATCAAGGAGCAACTTGAAAACTTGGCATTGAATATGATGTTGTTAGGAATGAATGGATGAGGAAGAGCATTTAACTAAAAGATAAAGATAAAGGGAAAGAAACATAAGCCGGAGGTCAAAAAGAAAAATATTATAATACCTCGTACTTTGATATGGTGACTAATAAAGCTTATTGGATGCCAATTGAGGTTAATTATAATGTTTAGAAATGATGAAAGATGAAAGGAATAGTTTGGGATAAAATATTTCGCACACGAGGAAATAATAATAAAATAATAATATTTTTATCGAAAAAGAATTTGTGAGATAAAAAGTGATTCGGAAGTCAATTGAGGCATAATAAGGTATTTTGGGTACCAAGGAGACAAAAGGAGACAAGAGAAAATTTTTGAAATAAAATAATATTTTATTAATAAAATAATATTAAACTATTAATATTTTATTCAGTGTCAAAATTTTTCATGAAGAAGGAGTATATGGGCAACCTAAGTGGGGGAGAAGAAGAATGAGAAAAATTTCAGAGAAAAATGACGTTAATAGGGTCGCGTGTCTTTATTAAGTAAAGATAGCGCATGTAAATAAATATTTTAAATATTATGGGGACACTGCATTGGAGTACAAACTTCATACTTTGTTTGTACATATGTAGAAGAAGATAATAGAAGGAAATTGAAGTTAAATGAGTGTTGGGAGGACTAAATTAAAATGGAAAGAAACTTAAAGGGTAAAATGGTAATTTTGCATAAAGTTTGATCAAAGCTTCCAAAGGAAGCTTTGACTCCCATCCTTATCAGCCGAAAACAGTCCTTATCCTCCCAACAGGATATCTTCTTCTTCATTCTTGAAGCTTCCGATGCCATTCTCTCATTCTCCCATGGAAAGCTAATTTTCTTTGATTTTCTTTCCTTGTTTTCTTTTCATTTCTTTTCTCTTCTTGCTTCATTCTTCCCCTAACTTCTTGTGCACCAAAGTTACAACTTCTAGCCCCAATTTCCAGCACATATAAACTCTAGGAGAAGAAGAAAGAAAAATAGAGAAAGGAAGAAAAAAGCTTGGTTTTGGTGATTCAAGCAAGGAACGGTAAGAATTCTTGTTTTTGGCTTTAGTAGTCTTTGAAAATGAGTTAGTGACTTAGAGAAATCTCTTGTGGCAGCAAAGATTGGCTTGATTGGAGAAAAATTGATAACATGTAAGCCAATAAACCCATGGGTACATGAAGAACTCAAAGTGGAAAAGGAAAATGGTAAGCTTAACACTATGTTTTAAAGCCTACGATTAGTTGAATATTGTGGGGAATTATGGTTGTTGAAAGGATCTATTTACATAAGCTAGTTGAAAATTGTTAAGATTGTATGGCATGTCATTTGAAAGAAATGAAAAAGGAATATTGTGGATGGAGGATTGAGAAACAAAGTATTGAAAGTTAGATAGATAACGATACGTGTAAACTAGGAAATAATAGAGTGAAAGTGAGAATGATTGTTGCTGCCATATATGTGGATTATGTGTGGAAATATAAGATGGATTTGGGCAGAAATTATTTAGAAAGGTTGAAGTAGGTGCGTGGCATCATAAATAAGTTGCCGGTGATATAATCTAAGGAATTACGTACGCAATGGATATAAGTAATTTTAGTAAAAATGTATTAAGAGGTAAGTTAATTGAAGATGGTTTTATAATAGGATGAAAAATATAAATTTGAGTAAGGATTAATTGATTGAAGTGCTGCCCGTATACGTATGTGATTAAATATATTGAGTTCGTATTATTGTTAGGCAGTGCAAAGATAAGGTTAGAGTACTGTGGTGGCGTGCCGAAGTAAACATCGAGCGACTGGCCAGTGAAAATAATCAGAGACACCTCCGATCATATAGCGATGTAATATCCTGCTATCGTAAGGTGAGTGAACTTGCATTTCAAAATCGTTTTGGGAGACATAATTGTATTGGTATGAAACATTGAATGATTTATTCCAACTTGTCTTTAAAAACATGTGCCTTGGGAACAAGCCTTTGATAAAATATTTTGATGCTGTGAAATGTGAAATGTGTAATAGGACGACTTATGTGCTCCTACAGTGTGTTGATATATATATATATATATATATATATGTGTGTGTGTATACGAATAATGTTGTGTAATGATATTGACCCGGCTATGTGCGAGTAGGAGTGCGCATAAGCCGATGCTGACCCGGCTATGTGCGAGGGGGAGTGTGCATAAGCCGATGCTAACTTGGCTATGTGCGAGTAGGAGTGCCCATAAGTCGATGCTGACCGAGCCATGTGCTAGTGGGAGTGCATATGTGCTGATGATGATGGGAGGGTGTGTATGGTGATGGATATATATATATATATATATATATATATATATATATATATATATATATATATATATATATATATATATATATACATATATAGATATGTGTGTTATAGAAAGTTCATGAGTATGGTATATGGTGTTGCACATGTGAATCTTGCATGTTGAAGTTTGGGAATTAATATGCATTTCATGTTGATTTTTTTGTCATTTTAGCAATATGGCTTTTTCTTGAAAGAAAGGAAACTTTTTCATGGTGCTCTGTTTCTTGCTGTAGCGAGATTCATTCTCGCTACAGCTAGAAACTCTCCGATTAAAGGGGTAATGCTGGTCGAAATCTTGCTGCAGCGAGAATGCCTTTCCTCTACAACGAGGACCCGTCGTTTACTTGACTTGAATTGCATGAATGCTATTAAAGTTTTCACTCTTCAAATCCTTTGTTGAGCATGGACCCTTTTCATCAAGTGATTTACTCATTTGAGGTTTACATGAGGGGTTTTTGTCACGACCCAAATTTCGGGCCATGACCAGCTCAAAGGCCCAATAGACGTAGTCCATTAAGCCCGAGCAGGCCTATCTATCTATCCCACTCATCATTCCATCAAATATCGCTAAGTCATATTTCATACTTTTGAATCAAAATAGTGATATACATTGCCAACTCGTACTGGCATTACTCCTTAAAAATTTACATACAATGTCTACAACATGTATTCTAAAAATTTACATTAAATTTGTCTATACAACAAAATAACACTCGACTTCCAGCGGAAGGACTCAGATGAATGTACAGCTACTGAATGTCGAGACACCTACCAAAAGATGGACACAGGTCTACAAGGACACCTCGTCCTAGTTACCAGTTGCCTCGTGATCTGAAAACATGAATTTGAAAATGGTGAGTATAAACCTAGTGAGTGAACAAGGAAGGGAACAAGCATACCATAAGGAATCTTTAATGAAATCATGATGCATTCTTTTTCAAAACAATGTAATTTGTTTCTATTCTTATTGAAAACCCCTCATCAAGCCATCAAATGATTAATCATTTGAAAATCATTAACCCATACATAACGAACCATTTGAAGAATACAAGCTTCACTATTACACAAGTAAGTCAAATACGACAACGAATCTTCGTTGCAGCGGGAAGGCATTCTCGTTGCAGCTAAGCTGCAGCGAGAATGAATTTTCATTGCAGCGACGTTGAGATTTAGTTATTAACCGAACGAGGGTTTCTCAACTGGTCAAGGATTTCTCACTAAACCTCCTCATTTTAAACTTAACTCATTTAATCCTTAATGTTGGAAGTCCATGCTCTGATATGGTAGCAAAGAAGTGAAAGATAGGACAGCAATTGAACAAGATAGGAGACCAAAACAAAAAGTTTTTCACTGCAGCGAGATTCAATCTCGCTACAGCAAAATTTCAACCCAGAAACAGAATGTTTCTCGCTACAGCGAGATTGAATCTCGCTGTAGCGAAATTGCGACCCAGAAAACAGAAAGTTTCTTGTTGCAGCGAGAATGCATTTTACTGCAGCGAGAGGTTACGGTGTCATTCTCGCTACAGCGAAAATGCATCCTCGCTGCTGCGAGTTTTCGGCCAGTGTACCCCTCCAAATCTGAGAGTTTCTCGCTACAGCGAAATACAGGGCATCAAATGAAAATTTCCCTTTCTCCCAAAGAAAAACCACCCTGCTTGAAATATTCAAAACCAATATGAAACACATAACAATTTCTCAAGGTTTAACATGTCAAGTTTCACATGCATTACAACCATAAACCATTATCCATCAATTTCCTATAACACACATATTTACATATGTATATATATACTCATATACCCATCATCATCATCACACTATCCCATCATCATCATCACCAGCTCATGCGCACTCCCTATTCGCACATAGCTGGGTCATCACCGGGTTATGCGCACTCCCTACTCGCACATAACTGGGTCATCCTCGGCTTATGCGTACTCCCTACTCGCACATAGTCTAGTCAATATAATTACACAACATTATACTCAAGCATATATGTATATCAACAAAATGCAGCCACATAGAAATCCATATAATCACATTTCATAACATAAACCTTTTCTCAAAAGCTTGTTCCCAAGGCATTCATTTTCATGAAAAATTGTATAAAATCATTCAAACACCTTGTCAAATCCATCATATTCCCAAAATCAGTTTTGAAGGTAGTCCACTCACCAATTGATTGTAGAACCTTTAGTTGACTCAAATTCCCCTAATGATCCAATTGGAATAATGGTGCTTCCTTAAAAACCTAGGATCACATTAACATAAACAGTAGATCAATTTACACACTATGAACTCTAAAAGCTATCTCTTAGCTAGTTTTCAATTGCCACTTTAAATGGCTATCTATGTTCACTATCTTAATCGCTAAAAAAGTAATGAACATACTAAACAATAAAACAGCTCATAAATCACAATTACTAGCCATTTTCTGCAGCTAAAAATTAAACTTGGTGCATCACTCACCCTAGGGTTCCTTTATAGTTGGATTCTCTTCCAATAACTTCCAAATCAATGGAGTGATTCTCTCTTTCCCTCTCTAAAATGCCCAGCTAGTGAGAGAAAGTATGAAAACAAGCTATTTCAAGGTTTTTGAAGTGAGAAAATGAAATAGCACAAGGGTTTATGGAAGAGTGCACCAAAAGCATGAAAATTGGAGCTAAAGAGAGAAAGTTGTGGAACTTTGAAAATCAAGCTTCCATGGAGTTTGAAGAAACGTGAGAGAGGAGAAGGGAAGAAGAAAACCAGCTGCTGGAAAATTCAAGAAGCTGCTGGAAATTCAAGGCATTTATAGGCAATCTTATCTTTTCCTTTAAAATTACGAAAATACCCCTCCACCAATTAACTTACTCTCCTCCAATCTTTTATGCAATCTTTTTGCTCTTTTAACACTGGGACAATATCCATAATGGTCTAAACATGATCGGGTTCATAAAAACTTAAAATTTTAACCCGAGGTGAAAAATGACCATTTTGCCCCTGTTATGAAAATTATTGAAACTGCTAGTTTTCTTCTTGTTTTCATCAGCACACATCATTTATACTGTCTTATGCCTATTTAGGCCTTAAAATATCATAAAACTTTCTTCTAAAAGCTTATTAGAGAAAATGATGAAACTACCCCTAGCTCATATTATTACATCTATACTTAGTTACAAGCCTATAGAGGTTGAGGTCTCACAGTTTTGATAAGAGCTAAACTAAATTGCATTGTTTTCAAATATGTGTAGCATGATTTCTAAACCTTCCTTAACGTTGCTTGTTCCCTTCCTATGTTCACTCACTGAGTTTGTACTCATGTTTTTAAAATTCATGTTTTAGGTTTCCTAAGTTAAAGGTGATTGGATCCTAGGACGAGGTGCTCCTCCCTATACATTGCTCGATAGGTTTAATGTGCCACTAAGTGTTATCAATCGTGCCCAGAGTCACTCTGCTGACCGTCGAGATATAATTATGTGTATATGGATATTTGATGTGAAACATTAAGGTTCATTTGTTATTCTATATATGTATATAATGGTTGATGATGCCATTATGAATGCATGACTGGGCTTTATGAATTGTTTTCAAAGGAATTGTAATTTAGTATTACGAATTTTTAATTCTAAAGGACTATGGATTAATGTATAAGATCATGTAAGTAGGCTTGCTTGGGCTTGGTGGGCTGAGCCTATTGGGCCCTTACGCCGATCATGGCCCGAAAATTGGGCTGTGATAAATATTTTCAACCAGGTGGTCAAAAAGAAAAGTATATTGACGTCCACCCTAAAACAAAGTTCAAGATACTTGAGCTATCAGTGGATCCCTCTTTTCCTTATAAACTTCCTCCAAGGGCAAATGAAGGTCCATTTGGACAACCCAGTATGGAGTACATGCTTGAAGGTGCATATCACTTCTTTTGTGCTGGAATGGAAAATCAAGACACAAGCTAGTTAGATAAGTTTGATAAAATAAAATAAAAAGCCAATGTAATAATGGAGAACAACATTAAAAAATTTGAACAGATTGGTCATCATTGTATTACTTCATTCATCGAGCTTGACAAATATTTTATTAAGCTTTGAAGCAAAATAGTTCCACTCTCCAAAAATTAGTAGCAAATGTCCCAAAATCAGAAAATTCTATATGACTAGCTCAAAAAGTCATAATCTTGACTTAAGTTTCGACTCTAATCCACGTTCAAAACCTCCTAAAAAGTTACATTGCACAATATTTGCATACATTTTGTTTTTGTGCTAATATGATTGTATTGCAAATGATCTTTTGTATTTGATAATTCTATTTTATAGAATTATTTTGTCTCATTTTGTTTTTAAATGTTAGCTAAGTCCTTGAGTTTAGGTTAGAATATAGCTATTTTAAGTGATTTTTCTAATTAGTTTTTTTTATTAAGTTGTTCAATTTTATGCTCATTTTATGCTTATTAGCTTTAGTTTAGTTATTACTTGTTAGTTTTTATGTTTTTGTAGGCCCCCAAGGAATAAGGCTAAAATTGATGAAGAAAAGTGCTTAAAAGACCATGGCTTCATTCATACATGCCATAGTATTTCGAGGATAACTTTCACTCCAAAGGTCCAAATGATGTGATTCTTGAGTCATTAGAAAGCAAAGAGATAGAGCTACAATTTTCATGTAGACTACTTTGCCCAGTTCTATATCAACGTTTGAGAAAATCATATAAGAATTCTATGGAGTGCAGTAGACAACAAATGAAGATAGGCTAGCGTCGCAGCATTGAAGGCCAACAACACAGCGTCGAAAGCCCAATTCTGAATTTCCAGTCCAAATGTGAAAAGGCTACTAGCTGGTGCATTATGTTAGAAAAGAAAAGAAAATTCTACTAAGGTTTAACACTTATTTGAAGCTATTAAAATAGCCAATTATGCTAAGTTAAGGAAAGGGAATCTTTAGTTTTTAGAGAAGCTAACCATAAAAAATTCAAGAAACCAAGCATCAAAGTGGAAGATTGTAGATCAAGATTGACAATATTTGTTTTCTTTTTCATTATTCTAGTTTACTATCCTTGTAATTTTTATGGTTAAACTTTAGATGATTTTTATTTCAATTATGAGTAGCTAAATTTTTTTTATCTAGGATTGCAATTGAACTCACATGTAATCTAAATTTTTAATCTCTTTCTTGATTATTTCAATGGTCTTGGATTATTGATTCTAGTCCATTCTTAATACTTTTAATTGCTTAACTATCGATTAAATTGATCAAGAAACCTAAACATAACTTGGAAAAGGTAATTTAGTGCAGGCTAAGGTTGGAATTTATTTGTTTGAATGACTAAATCGATTTGTGTATAGGATAGGAATATACCTATATGCCATATGTAGCCATTTTTAGAGCATGAACTTAATGAGTTTGTTTTTATTTCAATTCACATAGGAATATAATGTTTTGGTTAAAATAGATATTTTTATAAGAACCTAATAAGAGCCTTATAAATAATTGAAGACTTTAGGTTAGCAATTCAATCCATTAATATAAGATAAGAAGGAAATGTAAGATTTAGATGAATTGCAAGAGATATTGTAATCCTAAAGTTGTTTACATTGATTTTTTTCCAAGTTATATTCACTTTGATTTTTAATTTAGTTTCTTGTTAATCAAGTTTAATTAATTTTTAGTTTAATTAGTTATTTGATTTCAATGGTTTGGATAATACTAAATTGTGATAATTTTAGTACTTAACAAAATTTAGACCAATGTGAGACCTCAACCTCTATAGGCTTGTAACTAAGTATAGATGTAATAATACGAGCCAGGGGTAGTTTCGTTATTTTCTCTAATAAGCTTCCAGAAGAAAGTTTTATGATATTTTAAGGCTTAAATGGGTATAAAACTGCATAAATGATGTGTGCTGATGAAAACATGAAGAAAACTAGAAGTTTCAACAATTTTCATAACAGAGGCAAAATGGTCATTTTTCACCTCGGGTTAAAATTTTAAGTTTTTATGAACTCAAACATGTCTAGACCATTATGGATCTTGTCCCAATGTTAAAAGATTGCATAAAAGATTGGAGGAGAATAAGTAAATTGGTGGAGGGGCATTTTTATAATTTTAAGGGAAAGGATAAGATTGCCTATAAATACCTTGAATTTTCAGCAGCTTCTAGAGATTTTCCAGCAGCTGGTCTTCTTCTTCTTCTCCTCTCTCACGTTTCTTCAAAACTCCATGGAAGCTTGATTTGAAGCTTGAATGATTTTCTCTCTCTAGCTCTAGTTTTCACACCTTTGAACCCTTTTGACTAGAACCTTTGAATTCTTTCATCCTCTCACTTCAAAACCCTTGATAAAGCTTATTTCCAGACTTTCTCTCACTAGTTGGGCATTTTAGAGAGAGAAATAGAGAATTACTCCATTGATTTGAAAGCAATTGGACGAGAATTTGACTACAAAGGAGCCCTAGGGTAAGTAATGAACTAAGCTCGATTTTTAGCTGCAGAAAATGGCTAGTAATTGGGATTTATGAGCTGTTTTATTTTTGACTATGTTCATTACTTTTTAGTGATTAAGATAGTGAACATAGATAGCCGTTTAATGTGACAATTGAAAACTAGCCAAGAGATAGCTTTTAGAGTTCATAGTGTGTAAATTGATCTATTGTTTATGTTAATGTGATCCTAGGTTTTAAGGAAACCCCATCATCTTGTTTGGACAATTAAGGGAATTGGAGTCATTTAAAGGCTCTACAATCAATTGGTGAGTGGACTACCTTCAAAACTTATTTTGGGAATATAATGTATTTGACAAACGTTGAATGATTTTATACGATTTTTCATGAAAATGAATGCCTTGGGAACAAGCTCTTGAGAAATGATTTATGTTATGATATGTGGTTATTATGGATTTCTATGTGGCTGCATTATGTTGATATACATATATGCTTGAATATAATGTTGTGTAATTATATTGACTCGGCTATGTGCGAGTAGGGAGTGCGCATAAGCCGAGGATGACCCGGTTATGTGCGAGTAGAGAGTGCGCATAACCCGGTGATGACCCAACCATGTGCGAGTAGGGAGTGCGCATGAGCTGGTGATGATGATGATGGGATGGTGTGATGATGATGATGGGTATATGCATATATATATATATATATATATATATACATATGTAAATATGTGTGTTATAGAAAATTGATGGATAATGGTTTATGGTTGTAATGCATGTGAAACTTGACATGTTAAACCTTGAGAAATTGTTGTGTTTCCTATTGGTTTTGAACATTTCAACTAGGGTGGTTTTCTTTGGGAGAAAGGGAAATTTTCATTTGATGCCCTGCATTTCACTGCAGCGAGAAACTCTCGGGTTTTGAAAGGGTAGGCTGGTCGAAAACTCGCTGCAGCGAGGATGCATTTTCGCTGCAACGAGAATGACACTGTAGCTTCTCGCTGCAGCGAGAAACTTTCTGTTTCTGGGTTACAATTTCGCTGCAGCAAGAAACACTCTGTTTCTGGGTTACAATTTCGCTACAGTGAGATTGAATCTCGCTGCAGAGAAAAACTTTCTGTTTTGGTTCCTTATCTTGTTCAATTGTTGTCCTATCTTTCACTTCTTTGCTACCATATTAGAGCATGGACTTCCAACATTAAGGATTAAATGAGTTAAGTTTAAAATGAGGAGGTTTAGTGAGAAATCCTCGGCCAGTTGAGAAACCCTCATTCAGTTAATAACTAAATCCCAACGTCTCTGCAGCGGAAAGGCATTCTCGTTGCAGCTACGTTGCAGCAAGAATGCCTTTCCGCTGCAACGAAGATTCGTTGTCGTATTTGACTTACTTGTGTAATATTGAAGCTTTTATTCTTCCAATGGTTCGTTATGTATGGGTTAATGATTTTCAAATGATTAATCATTTAAAGGCTTGATGAGGGGTTTTTAATAAGAATAGAAACAAATTGCATTGTTTTGAAAAAGAATGCATCATGATTTCATTAAAGATTCCTTATTGTATGGTTGTTCCCTTCCTTGTTCACTCACTGGGTTTATACTCACCATTTTCAAATTCATGTTTTCAGACCACGAGGCGGCCGGTAACTAGGACGAGGTCTCTTTATAGACCTGTGTCCATCTTTTGTAGGTGTCTCAGCATTCATCCGAGTCCCTCTGCTGGAAGTCGAGTGTTATTTTGTTTTGTATAGACAAACTTAATGTAAATTATTAGAATACATGTTGTAGATATTGTATGTAAATTTTTAAAGAGTAATGCCAGTATGAGTTGGCAATGTATATCACTATTTTGATTCAAAAGTATGAAATATGACTTAGCGATATTTGATGGAATGATGAGTAGGATAAATCGATAAGCTTGCTTGGGCTTAATAGACTACGTTTATTGGGCCCTTGCGCCGATCATGGCCCAAAAATTTGGGTCATGACAAATTCCCTATGGGATCGACACTCTACTTGCCATTATGTTATCTGTTCGATACGTATACTTGCTTGGGTAGAAAATTAGACAATAAATTTTTGGTGCCGTTGCTAGGGAATTGTTTTCTAAAATTTCGTTAATATTAATTGAAATACCCCATACTTTGATATGGTGATAAATAAAGTTGATCGAATGCAAATTGAGGTCAATTAAAATGTTTAAAAGTGATAAAAGACGAAAGGAGTAGTTTAGGATAAAATATTCCGAAAATGAGAAAATAATAATAAAATAATAATAATTTTATCGGAGGAGAATTTGTGAGATAAAAGGCGATTCAGAAGTCAAGTGAGGCATAACAAGGTATTTTGGGTACCAAGGAGACAAGATTAAATTTTTAGAATAAAATAATATTAAAATATTAATATTTAGCCGGATATCGAAATCAGTTATGAAGAAGGATCATATGGTTGATCCAAGTGGGGGAGAAGATGACAAGCCCAACTCTATAAAAATATTTGTCATGACATACATGTGATGGATAGCATGTTTGCATGCTAAGAGAGTCCCGAAAAATTTACAAAAGTTGGTATTGTACCTAGACGTACAACAAAGTTGATTTAAGCCTCGAACTAGATCAAATAGAGAATTCACGATGAAATTAAGAATTTTAAAGTCCCAGAATGGTTTAATATGGTGATTCGGAGTTCGAGGATCAATTTAGAGTCAAATCAAAATTTTCGCTATTTAGGGGTAAAATGGTCATTTGCCACCTGGGGACAAAATAAAAATTATAGAAAAGATTTTTTTTGGCCCCATTTGACTTATTGGAGTATAATTTGACTTATGGGAGTAGGATTTGAGGTTTAGAAGTGAAAAATTTTAATTTTGGTATAATTTGGAGTAAAAAGGTAAAATGATAATTTTGCCACCCCAGGGGCAAAATTGTAATTTTCCACCACCAGGACATTTTTCAGCACATGGTCTTCCTTTATCCTCATTTTGACCATTGACTAATTGTGTGGTGGAGTTAAAAAGGATTAAAATTTTAAAATTTTAAAAATAGACCAATAAGAAAATGTCATGTGTCATACATTTATTATTTTATTGTTTCTTTATAGAAAGGCATAAAATCAGCCCATTTTCTTCATATGGCCGGCCAAGCAAGGAAGAGAGAGAAAGAGAGGAAGAACAAAGGGAAAAACTAGAAAACCTAGGTGAAAATTCAAAGAAAAAGTGAAGAAATCAAGGAAACAAGCTAGGTAAGTTAGAATTTCTCTAGTTCTCCTTGATACCTAGCTTACCCATGCTTTTGTTCTTGATTTCCATGGTTCAATATTGAGTTATTATGATGAATTCAATTCTGAAAAAATGGGTTAGGAGAGAGAAAATTGTTAGATTAATTTGATTTTAAGTTAGGTTAGTGTTTTAAGTTAGTTTAGCATATTTAGAAACAAAACAACAAGAAAAGAATTTATTTTCTCCCACAACCCTTAATGGTCGAATTTACCATGTGTTGATTGAGGATGAATTTGATTTTCATTCTAGGAGAATTGGTTAAGAAGTGATGAATTATGAGCCTAGAAAAATAATGGAAATTTTCAGAGCAAAAATACGAATTTTTACCCACTAGGGGTATTTTCGTAGTTTGCTACCAAGACTGATGAATTGAATTTCATTCACAGTCATTAGGGTAATTTAGGTATAATTGGAGTGTAGAAAGTGAGAAGAATTGATTTGGAGTTAAATTGGAGATAATAGGCTGAATTAGGTCAGCACCACATTTAAACGGTAGTCTGATAAGTTGTATATCATATCATGAATATATACCGAGCTTGAATTGATTTTATAATGGTCAAGCATTGATGTGATGAATTATGTATTGTACATTGTGGATAGGTGGTGAGCAAAGTACACTGGTAAAAGTACAGAAATTGTGCTTGGAGATTGGGATTAGGAGTACATCGACTCCTAGAACAGTGAGTGAACTTATTATCATCTTAATTATCTAGAGTAGTTTTATACAATTGTGTGATTTTATGAAAAATGGGTTTAAATGGTAAATTTCTATGTTTTAAGAGAAATTGTGATTTTATAAATTTTCTGAAAAATTGAATACTGGTTTTGAAATAGAGTAATTGGAGACTGCTTGCTTGTGTTGCAAATTTATGGTTTTGAATTGAATGGCTTATGACAATAAATGAGCATGAATGGCTAAACTAATTTTGGTGTTAGAATTATTTATACTGTGTATTTAGCCTTGAGAGGCTAGGTTACGATAAATTGCCATGTCATGCTAGAATGAATTTTATTGATTGGTGGATTATATATTAATTATTCAATGCAGAGAGGGTTCCATGGACCAGCCTATTAGAGGGGCATGGTAAACTCCATTATATTCTTACCTCGAATGGAGAGGCGCGTAAGGTATCTCCTGGGATAAAGCTTAGGGTTCACTTCACGCCAAACCACCACGTGAAGGGGAACTCAGCCAACGCCAAGGAACAGCTGTATTTTTCTCAAACTAAAAATATATTTTAAGTGTATACAAAAATTTTAACAGCCTTGGCGGACTTGGTTGGATGCCCTGCGCAAGGTATCACCAAGCATGAGTTTTGGCACGAGCCAAAGTTTTAAGAAATTCATAAGCCAAGTTGATTACTCGATTTTTATGGATTGATTTTATTTGGTTGAAATGAGTTGAAAGGTAATGAAATTACAGTATGATGATTTATTTTAATTGTCTCCATTTACTCGACTTTAAATAGTTTAGATGATATCTGTTTACTCACTGGGATTTTATAATCTCACCACCCTCATTTCCTCACATTTCAGGCTCGGGGAATTCCATAGTTAGCTGACTTTGACAAGGACTTTAATTTGGACTTGAATCGGTAAAAGCTGTAGGTTTCCAGCTTTCGATGCATTTTGGTTAGATTTGGGCCCACGTGTCACTGTAAAAGAAATTTTATGCTTTGGTTATTTGCTTTATAGTATATATATGAATATAATTAACTTTTACGCTATAAGAATTATGTATCGATAGTTTTATGAAAATTATTTTACAAGAAAATAGTTTATTTTATTAAATATTTTTATTATATTCAAATGGTTAAATTTTCACTTCAAATGAACGTTTTAGATACTTAATTTGTTTTTAAATCATTAAATATATATTTTCTGCTTACCTACTATATTTTTAGCAAGTTTTGAGGTTTTCAAAAAAAAATAAAATGAAAAAAATACCCCTATGAGCTAGAAAACAAAATGTTATGTTCTGATTTGGAAATGATTTGTAATCCCTTGAATTTTGATTTTTGATAACTATTGCTCACCAGGGAAGTGCGAAAGCTGATACGAGAGCCTTGCAGGGTTTCAATCGGCATTCGGAGTGAAGAATGTCTATCGAGGCCTCGCGGCGGTTGTCACGGGCCCGATGGGGAGTTCCGAGTCATGACATTAATACTAAGCAAAGTTAGTCTTACTTCAAACTTTATTTTTTTCTTTTTGCTTTCAGGCATCTTTGGTCATTGTGTGCAAAGGAGAAGAAACTTGAATATTGCTCTTTTTGATCTAGAGATAAAAAGAACTTTTAGAAAACTTCAAAGGGAAAATTTGCAAGTTACAACTCTCAATCAAACAATGGCTGAATATAACAATAATGTTAATAATGGCAACAATGCCATTAATCAAATTTTTGAAGAGAATAAGTCCTTGTGAAATTATGCTATTCCTTTCTTGCAAGGCTTACACTAAAGCATTAGAAGACCTCCAATTAATCCCAACAATTTTGAAATCAAGCCTGCTTACATTCAAATGATTTATCCTCAATTTAGTTTGGTGGATTACCTAGTGATGACTTTAACTCTTATCTTGTGAATTTCTTGGAAATTCGTGACACTTTCAAGTACAATAGGATAACTGATGATGCTATCAGATATAGGCTTTTTCCTTTTTCACTAAGGGATAAGGCAAAAAGCTAGCTAATTTCACTTCCAATGAGCTCTATCACTACATGGGATGACTTAGGTCAAAAATTCTTGGCAAAATTCTTTACATTAGCCAAGACTGCAAAGATAAGGAATGATATAACTACATTTATAAAATTCGATGGTGAATCCTTGTATGAAGCTTGGGAAAGATTTAAGGATCTGCTTAAAAGATGTCCACACCATGAGCTTCCAAAATGGCTGTAAGTTTAGATATTCTACAATGGATTGATGAGTTCAATTAGAGCTACAATTGATGCTGCAACTGGTGGGGCATTAATGGTAAGAATCTTGATAATGCTTACAATTTGTTGAAAGAGATGGCTTCCAATAACTACCAATGGCCATTAGAAAGATTTAGTCATAGAAGAGTTGTTGGTGCTTATGAGATTTATGCACTTAATGCCTTGACTGCACAAGTAGCTGTTTTAGCTAAAAATTTTTATACAATGGGGGTTCATGCCATCTAAAGCCTTCTTGTAACTTGTGATGTGTGGAAAAGGTCACTCAAGTGATTATTGTCCATTTAATTTTGAATTAGTGTAGTTTGTTGAGAACTTGAACAAACAACAAAATAATCCATACTCCAACACACAATCCTACGTGGAAGAATCATCCCAATTTTTCATGGAATAGTAACCTAGAACCTTCAAATCCAAGACCAAACATCCCTCTTGGCTTTCCATAACAAGCTAAATCTCTAGTCCCTGAAAAAAAGCATATATTGGAAGAGGTTCTCATGCAATACATAGTAAGGAATAATGCCATAGTTCAAAGCGAAGCAACCTCATTGATAAATCTTGAGACTCAATTAGGACAACTTGTGTCACGACCCGGAACTCCCATCGAGCCCGTGACAACCTCCGCGACGTCCTGATAGGCACTCATTATCCCGAATGCCGATCGAAACCCCGCAAGGCTTAGCATCAGCTTCTGCATCTCCCCAGTGAGCGACAGTTATTAAATCTTACATTTCAAAAAACTCATAAGTCATTTCCAAATCAAAACAATAAAATATTACTTTTTGGCTCACAGGGGCATTTTCATCATTTTTTTTCGAAAATACCGAAACTCGCCAAAAACATGGTGTAAAAGCTAAATATATTCATACATACTTTAAATCAAATAACTGAAGAATAAAATTACTTTTACAGTGACACGTGGGCCCCTAACTGACTAAGAAGATGTAGGGCTACGAACCCTTACTTTCTAGGATGCAACTCCGAGATTAATTCTCGTCTTAATCAACTATTAACAAATTGTCCTGAGCCTGAAAAATGGATAGGAAGAGGGGTGAGATTATGATTACATAATCTCAGTGAGTAAACAATTACCATCAAAAGCATCTAAAGCCGAGTAGATGGAGACAATATAAAAACAAACGTTATATTTCAATAATGTTCATAACGCAAAATTCGTTTCGATCTATACCAAACAATTTCTTTTCATCAAAATTTCCCTGGCTTATGAGTTTCTTAAACTTGGCCCCTACCAGAATCATTCTCGTGGGTACCTTCGTCAAGGTATCCCACTGAGACCGCCAAGGTTGTTTAATGACCCATACCCATAAACATGTTTTCACATCTGACACACAGCCGTTCCTTGACGTTGGCTGAGTCTCACTCTTACGTGGTGGGCCGAACGTGAGGTGCACTAAAAATCATACCTCAGGAGATACTTCACCCAACATCTCCCCCCGGAGGTAAGTATATAATTGAGTTACCGTGCCCCTCTCATAGGCAGTCCACGGAAACCCCCACCACTGCAGTGACCGTTTAATATACCACTAGACCCATAAAAATTCCAGTAACATAACATGGCGAACAAAATGTAATCCAGTCTACCAAGACCAATTCAAAACTGTTCATATATTTCATGCCAACCTCAAAAATTTAGCCATCATGCTACCATAGTGTCATAAGCCACAATTTCAATAACATATAAAATAATAAATTTCAACACAGTTTCCATATAATCAATTTTCCCAAAACAATATTAGTTTTCAAAATCAGTATAAATCTCATTTTTATTAAAAAACATTTTAATTGGAAAACATAATATTTTATAATTTAAACTCACCATTCAATAAAAGTATCAAACAAGTATAATTAATCTAGATATTTAAGACGATAAATTGTCCACTCATAGTTTTAGGAGTTGATATACTCCTATTTTCAGTCCGCGGGTACAGTCCTTTACCCGTATCTAATGGCTCACCACCTAGCCATAATCCATGGCACATATTTCAATTAAATTGTGTCTAACAGTCATAAGCTATTTCAGGCTCGACATATATGCATGATATGAAATGCAAAATGCACAGGTAGCCATCTAGACCCGGTATTGGCCTAAGTCGATTTTTCATCCAATAAATTGGCTAATGCGTCCAATTTCACTCCAACTTGCTCCATTTCTTTTCCAATCCCTCAATTCACCAAACACAACTAATTAACACACAATTAGGCAAAATTTATCTTCACTTTTCTTCTTGGAACTTTCGGCCAACAATGGTACACTAACTCCGTGATTTTTCCTACTTAATTTTCTCTCCATAATTCATTAATTCCTACACCAAAAACTATTATTTCTTAATCAAATCACCTAGAATAACATCCCATTCTTCTCATTATTCACTTAGAGAATTCGGCTATTGATGGGCACTAAACCTTTGGTGGTTTTCTTCACTTGTTTTCATGCTACACATCATTAATCACCTAAAAACACTAACATACCTAAAAATCAAACCAATCCAAAATCATTCTCTCTCCATACCCATTTTGACCAGCCATGAATTCATCATGAAAACATGTAATTTAACCATGGAAATTAAGGGAAAATGCATGGGTAAGGTAAATCACTAGCAAAATCAAAGAAATTTTACCTTTGCTTGATCAAATCCTTGAATTCCAACACTTTCTCTTTGATTTGTCTCACCTAGGGTTTGTTTTTCCTTGGTTTCTCTTCTCTTCTGATTTGGCTGATCACTATGGGAGAAATAGGCTGATTTTTTACCTTTTTATAAAGAGATAATAAAATAATAAAAACATGACACATGGCATTTCCTTATTAGTTCAAATTTTAAATATTTGACTTTTAATTCTTTAATTCTCCACCACACATTTCTCATGTTTATCCATTTCCATGATGAATAAAATCCCTTGGTCTTGACAAGTGTCGAGGTGAAAATTTATCGATTTGCCCTCGGGGTGGCAAAAGTACCATTTTGCCCTTATACTCCAAATCATATCGAAATTAAAATTTTTTCACTTCTAAACTTCAAATCATACTCCAATACTCAAATCATACTCCAATAAGTCAAATGGGGCCAAAAAAAATCTTTTTTAAAAATTTCCATTTTGTCCCCAAATGGCAAATGATCATTTTGCCCCTAAATAATGAAAATTTCGGTTTGACTCCAAATTGATCCTCGAACTCCGAATTACCATTTTGAGTCATCCCTGAACTGTGAAACTCTTAATTTCACCTTAAAATTCCTATTTGAACTAGTTCGAGGCTTAATCGACTTAATAATACCATTAGGGGTAATATCGTCTTTTAACGATTTCTCAAACTTCCTAAATATGTGACCATTCTATTGAGCATGTAAATGACGTCGTAATTATTTTATAGAACAGGGTTTGACAACACTATCCCCCTTAAAATAAAATTTTGTCCTCAAAATTTCACTTATCAAACTCAAAGAAAATGTGGGGTATTTTCTTCCATTATTTCCACATACTTCCTGTTTATCTCACAAGTATAAAATATCAATCTTCTTAATCATGTTAATCCATCTCGTACAGCTTAACCATGCTATAGATCATATTTCCTTGATATTATCTCCTTGACTATTTCGCAAAGTCTCTTATGTTCACATAGTTTAATTTCTAATAAAATTTCTTATCATTGTACTACCTACATCACTCATCATATATTAAGTTTGAATCTTAATTCACTTAAAATCATTCTTCATTTTAGTTGATCACAATATCAACCCCACATATGTGTATATGCCTTATAATCCCATTTATGCATCCAAGATCTACCTTGATTTGATCATTGAATACGATGCAGTATCACAATTCCTTAGAGTCATCCCTTTGTCCTCAATCATCTTTCATGCCTCTATTTTGCTTTGTATCCCATCCTCATACTTATGTGACATGTCAGTCATGAGTCTAACTTGACTGTATAGCCATTTGCTCCTTAAGCTTTAATGTTTTCTCATTGCGAAAAGTCTTTCGAATTTATCACATCAGAGTATTCATAAGGTGGATACATATCCATATTTTATAGTTCAAGGTCTAACGCAGTGAACATTGTCTCATCATTAAAGTTTTACCCTTATCTATCGATCATAGCTCCCTTGCACACTTACCTATACATTCCTGGGTTACCTACAAGCCACTCATGGCCACCCAACTTTTACCCTCTTATAGTAAGTCAAACTAATATATTCTCTTATGCTTTTCCATATGCTTCCTTAATAAAGTTCCACTCTTTCATACGAATATAACATCATTCTTCCTTAACCAATTTACAAATTGTACTTGAAATTGCAAGACTTAAAACTAGATTCTCCTTAAGTACTTTTCAATATTAATACTAATATCACTCTCAGCTTATAGCTTCCTTTTTATAATCACATAACTTAGTGTTTGCTTTTACAAGATCCACGACAGAACTTCTCTTGAGTATTTCTTTAGGGATATCTATCTTAAACTTATGTCTCACAACATGTGATCACTTAACCCGTAACTTAGCCATTTATGTGGCATTCTCTTCGGGGCCCACTCCAAGGTATTGTTATATCTAAATCGATCCCCTTGGCTTCCCAGCCCTACAAGACCGCATACACCAAGTATCGAACCCCAGACCTTTTACTTCCCCCAAAGAGAACGCCTTTAACTCATTCATATCGATACCTTTCAAAACCTTAAAACTCCAATTACCAAAACTTAGAATCAAGTTCAATGACCTTAAGTCAACTCATGAATTCAACTTCACATCTGTCTCATTTTCTTCATGCGTCTTAGACATAAAGTGTTCTTAGCACCGCGGCACGGTGGCTATTGGAGTTTACTTGATCAATGTTATTCATCTATATTTAAGGTTACTACACTAATCATTCTCAACCGTTTGGTTTTCCTTAAAGCTTACATCACAATTTCCATAACCATTTATATCCTCTTGTGCTTATCACATATAATAAGTAAAATAGATACTTTCAAATTCATCTCATCCTATTCAATCTAACCTTACTTAACCTAACTCGGGGCCACGCAATGTCAGTGTGGATTTCTTAAAACAACTTTAAAATCGAAAACTTTAAAATCCAAAGCTTTAAAATCAAAATCTTTGATTTTTAAACCATGCTCTGATACCAATCGAATTATCACGACCCGGAACTCCCATCGAGCCCGTGACAACCGTCGCGACGTCCCGATAGGCACTCATTATCCCGAATGCCGATCGAAACCCTGCAAGGCTTAGCATCAGCTTCTGCATCTCCCTAGTGAGCGACAGTTATTAAATCTCACATTTCAAAAAAATCATAAGTCATTTCCAAATCAAAATAATAAAATATTACTTTCTGGCTCACAAGGGCATTTTCGTTATTTTTTTTCGAAAATACCGAAACTCACCAAAAACATGGTGTAAAAGCTAAATATATTCATACATACTTTAAATCAAATAACTGAAAAATAAAATTACTTTTACAGTGACACGTGGGCCCCCAACTAACTAAGAAGATGTAGGGCTACGAACCCTTACTTTCTAAGATGCAACTCCGAGATTAATTCTCATCTTAATCAACTATCAACAAATTGTCCTGAGCTTGAAAAATGGATAGGAAGAGGGGTGAGATTATGATTACATAATCCCAGTGAGTAAACAATTACCATCAAAAGTATCTAAAGCCGAGTAGATGGAGACAATATAAAAAAAACGTTAAATTTCAATAATGTTCATAACGCAAAATTCGTTTCGATCTATACCAAACAATTTCTTTTCATCAAAATTTCCTTGGCTTATGAGTTTGTTAAACTTCGCCCCTGCCAGAATCATTCTCGCGGGTACCTTCGTCAAGGTATCCCACTGAGACCGCCAAGGCTGTTTAATGACCCATACCCATAAACATGTTTTCACATCTGACACACAGCCGTTCCTTGGCGTTGGCTGAGTCTTACTCTCACGTGGTGGCCCGAACATGAGGTGCACTCAAATCATACCTCAGGAGATACTTCACCCAACATCTCCCCCCGGAGGTAAGTATATAACTAAGTTACCGTGCCCCTCTCATAGGCAGTCCATGGAAACCCCCACCACTGCAGTGACCGTTTAATATACCACCAGACCCATAAAAATTCCAGTACTCCGATTCTTGATCCTCGGGTACTATCTCTTTACTTTTACCAAAATACTCACCACCTAGACATAATACACAATAAGCCATTCACTACCTTTGTGCTAAATTGTTATAAAACCAATTCAGGCACTACACTAATGCATGAAATGGGATGTGAAATACTCGGGTAACTATCTAAATACAGTGTTCAATATAAATTCAATTATGTCCCTAAATAAAATGGTATTAACCTAATTCGATCTATCACCTGATTAATTGGCCAATATGTCCAATTCAACTCCAAATAATTCCATTTTTCTCCCAATACTCCAAATCATCAAACACAAATTAAATAACTTGAAATATGGCAAAATCATCCTCACATTTTCTCTTGGAAAATTCGGCCATGGTGGGTGCATCAACACTATAATTTTTCCTACTTGATTCTCACACCATAAATCACTAATTCCTAACCAAATCACTTGAAATAACATCAAAATCATCCTCAATATTTCACATGGAGAATTCGGCCAATGATGGGTGATGGAAGAACATGAATTTTTCTTACTTGATTTTCATGCTACACATCACTAATCAACTAAAAACACTAAAATACATTGAAATCTAACCAAATCAAGCATCAAAACCTCTCTCTAAGTGTTCAGCCAGCAAGACATCCATCATGAAATCATGTGATTCAACCATGGAAAATGCAAAAGAATGTATGGGAAAGGTAGATCACAAGTCAAAATCAAGAAATTTTACCTTTGATTGCTTGATTACTTGAAATCCATCAATTTTCTCTTGAATTTTCACCCTAGGGTTCTTGTTCTTTCTTTTCTTCCTTTGTTCTTGCTTTGGCCGGCCATATGAAGAGAAATGGGCTGATTTTATGCTGATTTTTAAGCCAAATAATAAATGGATGAAAATTTGATACATGTACCATTCCATTGGTCCATGTGTCATACTTACCCATTAAGCAATCTCTCTCCACCACTTAAATTTTCTCAATTATCCATGATATTATTGGGTAAAATCCATGTGCTGGACAAGTGTTGGGTGGTGTAAAATTACAATTTTGCCCCTGGGGTGGCAAAATGACTATTTTGCGCCTATGCTCAAAAAAATGCCAAAATTAAAATTCTTTACTTCTCAAACTCAAATTATGTTCTAAATAGTCAATCTTGATCAAAAACTTCTTCCAACATTCCAATTTTAACCTCGGGTGGCAAAATGACCATTTTACCCCTAGTTCATGAAAATTCAAATTTGACTCCAAATCAGTCCTCGAACTCCAAATCACCATTTTAAGTCATTTTAGAGTTTTAAAATTCTCAATTTCATCTTAAAATCTCTATTTGGACTAGTCTGAGGCTTAAATCAACTTTGTTGTACCATTTGGTATATTGTCGTCCTTTAACGATTTCTGAGGTACCTAAGTAAGCAAACATGCATTCTTATGTAGGAATGGCATAATAAACATATTGTAGAGCGGGGCTTGACATGTAATCTACAAACTCCAATACTTGGGAGAAGATTTGATGTTAGTGATGGTAGGTACCTAGAAATCCATGAACTCGTTCATGCTAGGCAATGGACTACATTTTGTAACACCCTCAAGTAGTTACAATGCCTATTCTTAAGGAGTTTTATACTAATACACAAGAACACAATAATGACTATGCTTTTGTTTGAGGGAAATTTATGCCATTTAATGTTGATGCTATTAATGCTTATTTTGAAATTCCAAAGGTTGTGATGGATGAATACTATGAATATATTACTATGGAACCTATTTTTAATGAGGTGATTAACTATTTGTGTAAGGGTAATGAGGAGTGGAAAATGTCTGAAGGGCTATCTTTGTCTTTTAAGAACAACCAATTTCATGGTACATACAAGTGTTGGTTGTATTTTATTATAGCTAGATTGCTTCCAATGAAGCATATTAGTGATATTACAAAGGATCAAGCTCCGTTGCTCTATTGTATTTGGACTAGAAAGGCAATTGATAATGGAAAACTGATATACATCACCATCCTTAACTTTGCTAATATACCTCATGAGAGCATATGGTTTCCATCATTGATCACTGATTTGTGCAAGAGAGCTGGAGTGGGGTAAGTACCAGGGAAGGAGTTGTTCTATCCTAAGGGTCCAATTGATGATGGTATAGTTGAGAAATTTTTGCAGCAAGAGTCATCCATTGCTAAAGGTAATTCTTCTACTGTGCGACCATAGGCATCCTGTTCCTAAACTTTGACCATGGCACAAAAAATGGAGCGCCTAGAGACATTGCACTCTCAATTATTCTTTTATCCTGTGGAGAGTAGCAGGGTTATTAAGCAGATGATGAGATGTTGTACCATTCACATGGGCATCAACATGGTGACATTCCCTACACTACCTGATTCCCCAACAATTTTGATGGAGCTGATGATGATGATGAGGATATATAGATTCTCTCTCCCACTTTTGCTAGTATCTGGGGAGTTTTTATTTTCTCTCTTTATTTTATTAAACATTGGGGATAATGTTAAATTTTAAATTTTGAGGGGTACATTAAGGTTTAGTTGTTTATTTTATTATTGCTTTTATTTTTGCTTACTTCAGTTTTTAACAGTTATGTTATGTTTAAAAAAAACAAATAAAAAAAATTTTGCTTGAGATGTTTTGAAACCTTGTTTATGATTTTCTTGATTCTAAAATCAAAATTTTATTATCTTATAATTTTGGCTTTTGGGAAGAATATGGATATGATTTAAATTTATGTAGATATCTTTGTGATAGCTTCATTGTAGGATGAGACTTCCAATAAATTGTGCACTATATTTTTTTACTTAGAATTATTATGTAATTTAGAAGAAGTTTATATTGATAAAAAGTATGGTGAAGTCAAGTTAATAACTCTATTATATAGAATTATCTTACACATATTTGGAACCTAAAATAAAGTGAGTCCTTTAGTTTTTAAATAATTTATAGGTAGCCTTATGCTTTCTTAATAATAGTTTCAATTATGTTATAGCTTTTTCATTTTAAGCAATTTTAGTTTAATTTCTTGTTAAAAAAGATCCTAATTTCAGCCTCCACTAATTTAGACTCTTATTGTTAAAGGTGAGCGAGGCAATGGAGCTTAAATGGCAATGGATGAATACAATTTGGTTTGAAGTGGTTGTTGAACATGCTGCGGTGTTTTGAGCATAACATGAGGTTACAAATTTTGATAGATGTGATTTTTGGACCATTAGAAAGCTAAGAGGAGAAGCTACAACTTTTATGTTTATTACTCCACCATGTTTTGATGAGACTAAGGTCAAAAATCACCTAAGAAGAAACAGAATTGCTGCAAACTCAAGATAGAAGGTTTGGCACTGCAGCACCAACCCAATCAACCAAACAAGCTTCCAAAACAAAAGGTTTGGCACTACAGTTCTAACGCTCCGTACCCTCGTTTGGAAGCCAATAAAGCCTTATGGATGAGACGAAGGGTCATATGCCGTATAATTTAAGTGCTAGAGAGCAGTGACGAGCAAAAAGAATATTTTAGAATGAAATAATATTTTATGAATAAAATAATATTAAAATATTAATATTTTATTTATTGTTGAAGTTAGTCAGAAAGAAGGGTTATATGACTAATCCAATTTGGGGAGAAAAAGTAAGAAAGGATTTTGAAGGAAAAACGACGTCAATGGGGCTCGCGTGTTTTTATTAAATTGAGCTAGCACGGTAAGTATATATTTAAATATTATGGTGATATCGTGGTGGAGTGCAAACATTATATTTTGTTTGTACACATGTTAAGGAAGGAAAATAGAAGGAAATTAGAGTTTAAGAAATGTTGGAAGGGCCCAATTTTAAGAGATGAAAGTTAAAAGGGGTCACACGGTAAATAAAAAAAAGTTTGAGGACTCATTTGTAATTTCAATATTTGGAGTTAAAAAGGGAAATTTACTAACCAAGGAAGGTTAGACTAATGGAATATGTGATGTACATGTAAAAGTTACTATTACATGCAACCATAGCATGCAAAAAGGAAAAGTTAGTGAGGGACATGTGGGACCCCCACCATGTGAAGTAAAAGAAAGAATAAGATTAAAATTTGGTTTGCATGAAAGGTGATTGGTTCAATGGTGGTCAAATGAGGGAAGAAGATAATGAGGTGAATGAGGTTTGGATGGGACAATGAATGATTAAATAAGATATAAAGTAAAAAATGGTATAAGGAATAAAGAAATGAAAAATGATGAAAAGTAAAGAATGAAATGTGATTGGCGGGTGGAAGGTGGCAATGCCTTTTACCGTGTGATTTTATCCTATAAAATAAGTGGGAAAGAAGTCAAAAAGCTATGGAACATTGGGCAATCTGCCCATGGTAAGAAAACAAAGAAAGAAGAAAAGAAAAATAAGGAAATAGGCAAATATTGGGCAATCTGCCCACGTGAGTGCAAAAATAAACAAGGAAAGCCAAACATTTTCATGGCTCGGCCTTGAAGAATCCGCCCATAGACAAAGAGGAAAGAGAAAGGGGAAGAAAGAAAGAAGAAAAGAGAAAGGAAAGGAAAAAAAGAAAGAAAGAAAGAAAAAGAGAGAAAAGAGGGAAGGTTCAGGTGGAAGACTTAGAGAAAAATTGAGAGGTTTTTCCTCCCACCCACATGCCATTGTTGAGAATCAATGAGAGCTTGGAGGTTTGGCTTAAAGATTTCAAGGTAAAGAAGGTAGAAATTGTTACTTTGATAGAATATTTACGTTTTAAACCGATTATAATGTGTGAAAATGTTTGTGACAGCTAGAGGAAACCGTGCATGTTGGTGAACCACAAGGAATGTGAGATTTCTTAATTTTAAGCTCGAGTTCAATTATTAAGTAAAGGTAAGGCAAGTTGTGGCCAAATCCTTGGTTGTTTATGTTATATTGTTATAGATTAAAAGGAATGCTTGTATTGGTGGTGAGATTGATGCTGTAAGGATGTAATGTGGAAGAAAATAAAGGATAAGAATTGTGCATGTTAAGATTTAAGAATTTATTTGTTGATTTGCTACCATGCACAAGTACATAAGAGAATTGTGTTTGAATGGTTGCTAGGAAACATATAAATAGAGGAAGTGAGCTATGGTGGCGTGTCGGATGAGGTAAAGAGTGACCAAAAAATAAGATTAGTTATATACACGCACGAATCAATAGTGATGTAGCGTCTTGCTACTGCTAGGTGAGTAGGGGGTGTCCATTTTAAAAATTCTTGTAACTATATATAAATACTTATTGATTTACTCTAAATGCAAATTTGTGGATAGCAGGAGCTGGTAGAATCCTAAAAACTTCATGAATGTTTAAAAGGTTGGAAATGTTGATTATATATATATAACTTAGATAAGTAAAGTGCTTTTTAAATTGGGAAACAAGCCTTTACACCATGATTTTCTATCAATTGTGCCTTGATGTTTGTGCGGTGTGCATTCATGAAATAAACAGGTGTTCAACATGCGGATTTATACATTAACTTCATGCAATGATTTTATATTACAAAGCTTATAAGGGTTTTGAAATGAGACTTTGAAAACGTAACTCAATTTTTAAATGGTTTTACTAAACCGGGAGATTTGAGAGTAGGTCGAGTGTCACTTCGATTAAGTGTGACCCTTATGCATAAGTGAGCTCTAGCTAGAGAATCCTTGGGTTGCCAATGGGTTGTTAGACATGGATGGGGCCATGGTCTGCGATATGTACGTGGCTAGGCCACCAATTATATTCGCGGTTGCGACTGCTTGATTTCTCCGATGTTGGCCAACATCGTTGAGACTGACGTGGCGTGTGGGATCTGATGGAGTGGGGCTCTCAGATGTTATTATGTGGAAATGGGTCCACGAGTTTTATTTTATTTCCTACTCAAGAGTGAAGTCTCTTTGGGTTTTGGAACTCGTATTTTCTACGCATGGTGAGAGCATTAAGATTTTCAACAACGCCCTTGTTTATACAATGATGTGGTTTTAACTCCTTGCACACGAGGTGATTTGTGAACTTGCTCATAAGTTTTTCAAGAGTTTAGTCTTACGGGAGCATGCATGTGTATACTAAATGGTTTTGATACGTATATAATGATGATTTGGATTAATTATCTTGCATTAAATTTCTTGGTTTACCTGTAAGGCACACATCCCTTTTTAAGTTAAGCTGTTTATATATTTTTCGTTTTTAACATTCAAATTCTCTACTTTTAGCTTGTTTCCTATCTACACCCTACTCACAGAGTTGATGATCACTAAGTTTGTGAGACTCACCCCTTTCACCTACTTTTGCAAATAAGTGATCATTGCAGGCGTGTTGTCCAGCGTATACTATTTTGCTACGACGTAGGTAATGGCATCTCATAGCCCTCCACTCTGAGTCATTCCGCTGCCTAGGGTCATGTCATGTAGAATCGCTAGATGTTATAAAGTATTGTTAACCTTACAGATATGTATTTGTTAAAGACTTGTGATTGTGTAATGAATATTAAGTGTGACGTTAATTTTGTTGGGAGTTTAATGGCATTTGGATCATGTTAATTGTTAAGGATAATATCATTATTGCTAATCAATGTATTCTTGAAGGTATATTTGATGGAAGTAACAAGAGGCTTAACTTAGGCTTGTTCAAGATTTGACGAGTTTACTCACAAGTC
Organism: Theobroma cacao; assembly: GCF_053813885.1. NCBI lineage: Eukaryota > Viridiplantae > Streptophyta > Magnoliopsida > Malvales > Malvaceae > Theobroma > Theobroma cacao. The sequence goes on from NC_142640.1 coordinate 39,457,381, forward strand.
TTGGACGCCTGTAACGATCAGGTTAGAGGTCGTTACAATAGTGCCAAACAAACCTTAACACTAGGGTAAATAATGCGTTTGGCATTGCAACGCCAACATAGATTTAATGACATCTCAGCCTTCGATTCTTTTATCAAATGGCTATGATATGGGGTATAAAAGGTAACCTTTTGGTTTAGAAATAGAGGCTGGAGGCAGAGAACTTGTTTTGGAAAGAAAAATAAGCTTTCTACTAAAAAGGAAATGAGAGAAATCAAGGAAGATTAGATTCTAAAAGCTGTAATAACTCATTTCTCACACTAGTTTTCTCTTTCTTTATCAACCTTTTATTGTAGAAATGATTTATTTTCTAAGAATATTGAACTTCGCTGTAAATATGATGAGCTAAATATCTTTTTCTAGGATGGTGATTGATCTTTTCATGTAGTTTCGATATTTTAACTCTCTTTTATTTATTATTAATGGGTATTGTGTTTTTTATTTCAAATCTAAGCTTATTGTCTCCAATTGTTTGATAAATAATTAGATTGATTTAGGTCTTTAAATGCAACTTGACAAAGTGAATTTAGAATAGACCATGGGTTTGAATAGCATGTGTTCATTTCACTTAGAGATTAGGTGATTTGATTAGTATTTAGGATAGAAATATACCTAAATACCACATGCAGCCAAATTTAGAGCAACAGCTTAGTGAACCTACCTTAATTAATTTACATAGACATATGAAAAATTAATTATGATAGGTATGTTTACAATATCATTACAGAGACTTGTAAATGAATTTAGATGATTTGATTAGTATTTAGGATAGAAATATACCTACCACATGTAGCCAAATTTAGAGCAATAGCTTAGTGAACCTACCTTAATTAATTTACATAGACATATGAAAAATTAATTATGATAGGTATGTTTACATTATCATTACAGAGACTTGTAAATGAACTTGGGCTCTAGGTTAACAACCAACCCATTGATATAAATATAAAGAGAGAGACTAAATTCAAATGAAAGGTAGAGTAATTTTATAATCCTAGGCTTTAACTCATTGATTCTGTAGCAAATTCTAGCATTAACTCCCTAGTTTAGCCTTGTTACTTTAAGTTTATTCTTTTTATTAATCTTCAAATTAGATTTGCTTGGTTAAGATTAGAGTGCCTAATTTTAGTATTTAGCAAGAAATTAGACACAATTCCTTGCGGAAACAATACTTTACTTACTACTATATTACTTGTGCGACACGTGCACTTGTGTTTGTGCAAAACTAGCAACAAGTTTTTGGCACCGTTGCTGGGCTGTAAATTTTCTATTCTTTTGCTAATATTAATACCAAGCAAACTAGTCTTAACTCAAGTTTTGTTTCCTTTATTTCTAGGTACTTCTTCGCTAGTGTATTAGAAAAGTAAAGAGCTTAGAAATTGTCCCTTGTGATTTGGAAATTGAGAATACTTTCCAAAGATTACTTAGACCAAACTCTCAAAACTCTAATCAATCAAATATAATTGCTAAGAATTAAGGCGAGCAATGAATTAAAGGACATGTAGTTGATAATTGATCATTAAGGGATGATGTTGTGCCACTAGTCCAAGGACTTCACTCAAGCGTTTAAAGGCCAACAATTCAAGCCAACAATTTTGAGATTAAGCCAACCATCATTCAAATGATTCAAACATTTGTTCAATTCAAAGGTTTCCCAAATGATGATCTGAACGCTCACATTTCCAACTTTTTGAAAATTAATGATGTTATCTGGTTAAGGTTTTTCCTTTTGTTCATTACAAGATAAAGCCAAAGTCTGGTTGAATTCTCTTCCCACGGGCTCTATCACAACATGGGATGATATTGTGCAAAAGTTCTTGACTAAATTCTTCCCTCTAGCAAAGACGGCAAAGATGAGGAACGATATTACATCTTTCACACAATCTAACTCTAAATCTTTGTACGAAGCTTGGGAGAGGTACTAGGACTTGCTTCAGAGATGCCCACACCATGGTCTGCCCAACTGGCTACAAGTGCAAACATTTTATAATAGGTTGTTGAACCCCAGCTAGTGGTGCTCTGATGGCTAAATCTATTTATGCTTATGGCCTTTCGAAAAAAATGGCATCCAACAATTACTAGTGGCACTTTGAAAGGACATTATCTAGGAAGGAGGCTGGAGTTCTTAAGTTGGATGCATTTAATGCTTCAATTGCTAAGGTAGCTACCTTTACTAAGAAATTTGAGACTGTTGGCGCAAAGTCATTTTTCCATTTGTGATTATTGTGGAGACGAACACTCAACCGATCATTGTCCTGTGAGTACAAAATTAGTTCAATTTATGCGAAATCAACAGCAAAACAACCCATACTCTGACAATTAAAATCCCTGGTGGAGGAATCACCCAAATTTTTCTTAAGTTGGTAATCAAGGATCTTCATCCGCTCCAAGACCAAACTTTCCTCTGAGTTTTCAACCTCAAGTGAGACCTCCAATGCAAGAGAGGAAATCCTCCATGGAATAGCTGTTATTGTGATACATAGCCAAAACTGATGCCTTCATCCATAGTCATTCAGCTTTAATAAAAAATTTGGAAGCTTAAGTGGGTCAATTAGCTAGCTCAATCAATGTTAGGCCTTAGGGAACCTTGCTTAGTGACACAAAGCCAAACCCTAGGAAAAAAGGCAAAGAGCATGCGAAAACTATTACTCATAAGAGTGGGACAGTAATGGGTGATAGTAGCAAGCCAATTGAGAGGCAAAAGAAAACAGTAGAGAAAGAGGTAGCAGTTGATGGTTTAGAGAAGTAATGCAAGAAAATGATGTAAAGGCAACACATCCTCCTCTTTTAGAATAAAAAGTTGGATGCTCACTTTCAAAAATTTCTATAAGTGTTAAAGAAACTCCATTTTAGCATTCCTTTCACTGAGGCCTTAGAGAACATGCCTACTTATGTTAATTTTTTGAAAGACATCGTAACCAAAAAGATAAAGTTGGGAGAATATGAAATAGTACCACTCATTGAGGAGTGTAGTACCATAATCCAAAATAAACTACCACCGAAGCTCAAAGACCTAGGGAGCTTTTCAATCCCTTAAGCCATTGCTAAAGTTCAATTACTTAAAGCTTCATGTGATTTAGGTGCTAGTGTATCTATCATGCCTTTGTCTATTGCTAAAAGTCTTGGACTTAATGAAATCAAGCCTACTATAGTGACTTCGCAATTAGCATATAGATCGATTAGGTACCTTTTTAGAATTATTGAGGCTGTATTGGTGAAAATAAGGAAATTGTATAGTCTTGTGGATTTTATTGGGCTTAAAATGGAAAAGGATATTGAGATTCCTTTGATCTTGGGAAGGCCATTCTTAGCCACTGCTAGTGTAATCATTGATGTGAAAGAAAGAAAAATAACATTCAAAGTTGGAAATGAGGTAGTTGAGTTCATTATTCAAAGTTGGAAAAGAGCTAGTGTCTCTTTAGTTAGTTGCTTTAGAATGGATGTGGTTGATAAAGGTAAGGGTAAGCCTATTTCTCCACCTATAAGTGATCAAGCACTAACCTTTAAGTTAAAGCCAGCACCTCCACAGATCAAAAACAAATAGTTGCCTAAAGAGCATCATCCACCACCTCCCAATCATCTTGATTTTCATGTTGGATAGCAAATGTTACTCAATAATCTTGACTTCAAACTTTTTCCATGGAAACGTAAAGCAAGATGGTTAGGTCCTTTTAAGTGATCAAGATCTATCCATGTGGGATAACAAAGATATAGAGTGAGGCCACTAGAACGCTTATGGTTAATGGAATGAGCCTCAAGTTGTATGTTGTGGATAAAAAAATGAATAATCCGCTACCATAGTCAAGTTAGTGACTATAAATAAACGTTTCTTGGGAGGTAACCCAAATTTTTAAAACCCTTACTCTTTTTATTTGAAGTTTTTTTTTTAGATTTTCCCATTAATTTGTTTTTTTTTTCTTATTTAGATTTTTGTCACCTTAATGGATCCTCCCAACAACTTTGGATATAATAAGGATAAAGAGGAAGATTAGAGGATCTTTGCTACTAAGAGGAGTATTCTTGACTTTTCTTCTTTACTTTTTAAAATTGAGGACAATGTCAGATTTAAGTGGGGAGGACTTTAAGCTTGAAACTTTGCTTTTTGTTTTTACATTTCAAGTTTTTAAACTTCAAGTTAGTCAAGTTTGTTAATTTTCAATCAGTTTTTTTTTTTAGAAAATGTTGACTATGAGAAGTTGCATCAATTGCTTTGATTAAACTATCCAATGATGAAAATTGGTTATCTTGTTATCTTTTGCTTTTAGTAAATGTGAATATTATTTGAGTGTTATGTTAAACTCTCATGTTAAGCATCATTGTAGGATGAGAGTTTCCCCAATTTGAGCACTATATCTCTTGCGTTGAAGTGTTGTGTACATTTAAAGAAGATTTATGTTAATGTAAATTTTTGAATAATGTCTTGAGTTCTAGAATTTGTTTGAGTTTTTTTCGAGGTGAAATCCTAGGCTATGCTTAGTTAAGGAAATGACTTAGGTCATCCTTGGACCGATTGAGCCTTTCAAGTCACCTTGCTTTATATATATCCCTAGAATACCCTCTTGAGCCTAATGTAACTTTTTCTTTGTTTAAATACTTAATTATTTGCCTAGACCCTTACATAAAAAGTTTCAATTTTTGCATCCCTCACTCCTAAATGCGTAAGTCAATTTAGGAAGTGTAATGAGCTAGAGTGTGAAAAAAAGTAATAAAGATGAAAAGTGATTAAAAGTTCAAAAACATGATTGTATTCATCTCACTACCCAATAAAAGAAATAAGTTTAGGGATGTGATATTAAAAAAAGTGGGAGAAATAGAAGAAAAAGAATGAAGTGTTGAACAAAAGAAAATTTAATGAAAAAGGAGTGTACTTGGTGAAGGAAAATAAAGCTCTAAATAGTTCTTAGATTGACTATGTGCTTAGGGTGATTTGAGCACATATTATCCCATATCTTACCTTGACCTAGCGAAACGTTGCAAGCTTGATATAAGTCCTAAGGATCCTTGAGTAAGTGTTAGTCTGCACTAGTGGAGAGAGAGATGAAAAGCAAACATATGAAACTCTTGATTTGTTTAATTTCTTAGCATAAGCATAAACTTATCTAAATGACATAATTCTCATTCCATTTGAAAATAAGCTTGCAATTTAGGGATATGTAAATTTGAATAATTCTTATGCTTGTTTTAAGTTCAGGAAATAAGACAACTTACGAGGAATGAAAATGATCATTGGATTGGTGTAACCTTTTTGTAGTTCAATGTTTTTGATTTTCATGTTCTTCTATCGTTTTTAAGTTTTGCTTGATGATTAGAAAATATTAAGTATGAGGTGTGATAAATTTATTATATAGAGCTATCTTACACATATTTAGAACCTAAAATAGAGCTAAGTCCTTTAGTTTTTAAGTAATTTATAGATAATTTTATGCTTTCTTAATAATAGTTTCAATTATGTTATATCTTTTTCTTTTTAAGCAATTCTAGTTTAATTTCTTGTTAAAAAATCCTAATTTCAGCCTCCACTGATTTAGTCTCTTATTGGTAAAGGCGTGCAAGGAGATGGAGCTTAAATGGCAATGGATGAATGCCATTTGGTTTGGAGTGGTTGCTAAACATGCTATTGTGTTTCAAGCATAACATGAGCTAAAGAAGTCCGATCAAGGTGATTTTTAGACTGTTAGAAAGATAAGAGGAGAAGGTACAACTTCCATGTTCATCACTCCACCAAGTTATGAAGAGATTAGGGTTAAAAATGACCTCAGAAGACGTAGAACTGCTGTAACTCAAGACATAAGGTTTGGCGACGCAACCTCAAATCTTTCCACAATGTAATGCCAACCCAATCAACAAAGCAAGCTTCTCAAACAGAAGGTTTGGCATTGTAGTGCCAAATGACCATCCAGACAGAATGGCGCCATAACACCAAATGAGTCTTAACATTAGGGTAAACAATGTATTTGGCGTCACAATGCCAACACAAATTTAATGACATTTTAGCCTTTGATTTTTTTGTTAAATAGCTATGATAAGGGGTATAAAAGGCATGATTCAAAGAAAAGGGGTTGTAGGTAAATGAGCTTGTTGAGGAAAAAAATGAAGCTTTCTACAAAAAAAGAAATAAGAGAAATCACGGAAGATTGGATTCTAAAAGCTGCAACAACTCATTTCTCACACTAGTTTTCTTTTTCTTTCTTTACCTTTTATTGTAGAAATTATTTATTTTCTGAGAATATTAAACTTTGCTATAAATATGATGAGCTAAATATTTTTTCTAGGATTGTGGTTGATCTCTTCATGTAGTTTGGATATTTTAACTCTCTTTTACTTATTATTAATGGGTATTGTATTGTTTGTTTTAAATCTAAGCTTATTGCCTCTAATTGCTTGATCAACAATTAGATTGATTTGGGTCTCTAAATGCAACTTGACAAAGGGAGTTTAGAATAGACCATGGGTTTGAATAACATGTGTTTGTTTCATTTAGAGATTAGGATATTTGATTAGTATTTAGGATAAAAATATACCTAAATACCATATGCAGCCAAATTTTAAGTAAAAGCTTAGTGAACCTATCTTAATTAATTAACATAGACATATGGAAAATTAATTATGATAGGTATGTTTACAACATCTTGACAGAGACTTGTAAATAAATTTGGACTCTAGGTTAGCAACCAACCCATTGAAATAAGTATAAAGAGAGAGACTAAATTCAAATGAGAAGTAGAGTAATTTCACAATCCTAGGCTTTAATTCACTGATTCTCTACCAAATTCTAGCATTAATTCCCTAGTTTAGCCTTGTAACTTTAAGTTTTTTTATTAATCTTCAAATTAGATTTGCTTAGATAAGATTAAAGTGCCTAATTTTAATATTTAGCAAGAAATTAGACTCAATTCCCTGTGAAGATAATACTTTTTTTACTATTATATTACTTATGTGACACGTGTGCTTTCGTGTGTGTAAAACCAGCAACATAAGGATCCTAGAATTTGTTTGATTCTTTCTTAAGGCAAAATCCTAGACAACACTTAGGATGGGAAGTTATTGAGGCCATATTAAAACCGTTTGAGCCTTCTTAAGCTTACCTTGTTATATAGTTATTACTAGTAACTCCTTTTAGGCCTAATTTTCATTTTCTTTATTAAACACATATTTATGTTAGCCTAAGCCTTTTTATATATTTCCAATTTTGAACCCTTCATCCTTAAGTACTTTGATCTTTCTAGGAAATATTTTAAGCTTAGAGTTAAAATAAGGAGAAAGGGTATTGAAAAAAAAATGTGATTGGTGCTAGAAATATACCCCTTGTTAAAATTAATAAATAAAATGGAAAGAAAAGAAAAGTGTATCATAAGTTTGGTGGTGCTAGAAGGAAAAAGGAAAAAAAATTGAGCTCTTAAATAGGTCGTAGATCAATTAAGTGCTTAGGATGAATTTTAGCTTAAATATTTCCTTTATCATACCTTAACTCTAGCTTTATGTTATAAGCTTAATAAAGACCTATTGATCCTTGAGTAAGCGTTACTCTATATTGGTGGAGAGAGAGATGAAAAGCAAACCTATGGGATCTTAGTACTAATCTGTGTTTAGAATTGGCATAAACCAATCCATATTGCATGATATTCTTCATAAGATATTATCCACAAATAGAAAGTCCATTCAAAAGTGCGTTTTCACTTGAATTGATTCATAAGTTTGAAGATTACCTGTATTTTACCTTAAATTGAAATTTTCGGATAATTTTTAAAGAAAAAAATTGGAAAATCTTGTCTTGGTGAATTTTTATCTCTTGCAAAGTCCTTTTATTTTTAATGTTTAGGTTTCTTTGTTTTCTTTTAGTTTGCTTGAGGACTAGCAAAATCTCAAGTTTGGGGATGTCATAATTATATTTTATGGAATTATTTTGTCTCATTTTGTTCTTAAAAGTTAGCTAAGTTATTGTGTTTAGGTTAGAATATAGTTATTTTTAGTGATTGTTCTAATTAGTTTTATTAAACTATTCTATTTTATGTTCTTTTTATGTCTATTAGCTTTAGTTTAGTTATTACCTATTAGTTTTTATATTTTTGTAGGATTCCAAGGAATAAGGCTGAAATTGGTGAAGAAAGATGCTTAAAGGACCAAGGCTTCATTTGTACATGCTTTAGTATTTCGACCATAACTTTCACTCTGAGGGTCCAAAGGATGTGATTTTTGAGCCATTAGAAAGCTAAAAGATAGAGCTATAATTTTCATGGAGACTACTTTGCCTTGTTTTACCTCAAAGCCAAAGAAAATAGCATTGGAATTCAATTGAATGTACTAGACAACAAATAAAGACTTGAAGATAGGCCAGCACCACAACATTAAAGGCTAGCATTGTAAAGTTGAAAGCTTAATTCTGAATTACCAATCCAAATGTGAAAAGACTGTGGGCAAGTGCATTGTGTTAGAAAAAAAATAAAGTTCTACTAAGGTTTGACACTTATTTGAAGCCAATATAAAAAGCCAATTATTATAGGTTAATAACAAGGAGTCTTTAGTTTTTAGAGAAGTTAGCTAGCAGAAATTCAAGAAGCCAAGCATCAAAGTGGAAGATTGATGATCAAAATTGACAATCTTTGTTTTCCTCGTCCTTTTTCTAGTTTACTATCCTTGTAATTTTTTTATGGTTAAACTTCATATAATTTTTATTTCAACTACAAGTAGCTAAATTTCTTTTATCTAGGATTGCAATTGAACTCACATGCACTCTAAATTTTTAATCTCTTTCTTGATTATTTTCTATGGTCTTGGATTGTTTATTCCACTATGTTCTTAATACTTTTAATTGCTTAACTACCAATTAAATTGATCAAGAAACCTAAATAGAACTTGAAAAAAGGTGTTTAGTGTAGGCTAAGGTTGGGATAGCATATGATCATATTTATTTATTTGAATGAATAAAGTGATTTTATATAGGATAGGAATGTAACTATATGTCATAAGTAGCCACTTTTAGAGTTTGAACTTAATAAGTCTGTTTTAATTTCAATTCACATAAGAATATAGCTTTCCGGTTAAAATAGATATTATTATAAGAACCTCGAAAGAGTCTTATAAATAATTGAGGACTCTAGGTTAGCAATTTGATCCATTAAAATAAGTTAAGAGGGAAAGGTAAGATTTAAATGAAGTGTGAAGGATATTGTAATCCTAGAGCTGTTTTGTCACAACTTAATTTTTGGGCCATGACCGGTGCAAGGACCTAATAGGCATAGCCCACTAGGCCCTAGCAAGCCTTCTTGTATGAACCTGTTCATTAGTCTATGTATCATCCATACTCCCTTTTTAAAATTTATAAATCATAATGTTTAAATAATAACTTCATTGAATCAATTCATAAGATCCAAGTATATTGTGAGACCCCAAACTCTATAGGCTTGTAACTAAGTATAAATGTAATAATACGAGCCAAGGGTAGTTTCGTCATTTTCTCTAATAAGCTCCCAAAGTAAGTTTTAAACACTATTATGGCCTAAGTAGGCTTAAGGCATAAATGGATGGTGAAATTAGGGTTAAAATGGAAAGGAAACCAAAATTTTGACAATTTTCAAGGTAGGGGCAAAATGGTCATTTTTTACCTCGAGTTACAATTTTATGTTTTCGTGAACCCGAGTATGTATAGACCATTATGGACCTTGTCCCAGTGTCAAAAGAACAAAAAGATTGCATAAACGATTGGAGGAGAATAAGTAAATTGGTGGAAGGGCATTTTCGTAATTTTATGGGAATGGATAAGTTTGACCGATAAATATCTTGAAATTTCCAGCACCTTCTCGAATTTCCAGCAGCTGGTCTTCTTCTTCCCTTCTCCTCTCTCACATTTCTTCAATTCTTCCATGGGAGTTTTCTTCAAGCTTCCATAACTTTCTCTCTTTAGATCCAATTTTCATGTTTTTGGTGTACTCTTCCATAAACCCTTATGCTCTTTCATCCTCTCAATTTAAAACCCTTCAAAAATCTAGTTTTCATACTTTCTCTCACTAGTTGGACGTTCTAGAGAGAGAAAGAGAGAATTACACCATTTATTTGGAAGCTACTGGGAGAGAATTTGACTACAAAGGAGCCCTAGGGTAAGTGATTAACTAAGCTCGATTTTTAGCTGCAGAAAATGGCTAGTAATTGGGATTTATGAGCTGTTTATTTTTTAGTATGTTCATTACCTTTAGTGATTTAGATAGTGAACATAGATGGCCATTTAATGTGGCAATTGAAAGCTAGCTAAGAGATAGCTTTTAGGGTTCATAGTGTGTAAATTGACCTATTGCTTATGCTAATGTGATCCTAGGTTCTAAAGAAGCCTCATCATCTCATTTGGACAATTAGGAGAATTGGAGTCATCTAAAGGCTCTACAATCAATTAGTGAGTGGACTGCCTTCAAAACTTGTTTTGGGTAATATAATGTATTTGCAATCATTTGAATGAATTATCAAGTTTTTCATAAAGACAAGTGCCTTGGGAACAAGCTTTTGCAAAATTGTTTTATATTGTAATATGTGAATGCTATGGAGTCATGCACTATTGTAGTATGATGATATATAAATGTGTGTGTTGTGCATGATGAATGATATAGTGTATAATGACTGTAACCGTGTGTGTGCACGATGTGGGGGGATGCACATGTCGGTGATGATGGTGGCGTGAGAGGTGGATGATGATAGTGCCCGTGTGCACGATGTAGGGGGATGTACACGATGGCATTGATTGTGCACGATGTGGGGGGATGCACACGATGGTGGTGGCTATGTGCACGATGTGGGGGGATGTACATGAGCCGGGTGTGTTTATGATGATGTTGATGTTTATCTATGTAATTATGCATATCTAGACTTATGAAATGAAAACTTATGAATGTGCTATATGATTGGCATATATGAGAATTTGATGCATTGCACTTTGGGAATTTTCATGTGCTGTATGTTGATTTTGTTGGTTTAGCAGGATGGCCTTTTTGTTGAGTGAGGGGAAACTTTTCTCTTGTTGCTCTATTTTCACTGCAGCGAACTTCATTCTTGCTACAGCGAGAAACTCTCGGCTTTGAGAACCTTCACCAGAACTAGTTCTCGCTGCAGCGAGAATGTATTTCACTGCAGCGAGATAGTTACCGTAGCTTCTCGCTGCAGAGAAAAAGAATCTCGCTGCAGCGAAAAACTCTCTGTTTCATCAGCGAAATTTTGCTGTAGTGAGAAACCTTCTGTTTTTGGGTTAGTATTTCGCTGCAGCAAGAAAGAATCTCACTGCAGCAAAAAACCTTCTGTTTTGGTCTCCTATCTTGTCCAATTGCTGCCCTATCTTTCATTTCTTTAGTACCATATCAGAGCATGGACTTCCTACATTAAGGATTAAATGAGTTAAGTTTAAAGGGATGAGGTTTAGTGAGAAATCCTTGGCCAGTTGAGAAACCCTCGTTCAGCTAATAACTAAATCCCAACGTCACTCCAGCGAAAAGGCATTCTCGCTGCAGCGTAGCAAAAATTCGTTGTCGTATTTGACATGCTTGTGTATAATTAAAGCTTTCAGTCTTCAAATGGTTCGTTATGTATGGGTTCATGATTTTCAAATGATTAATCATTTAAGGGCTTGATGTGGGGTTTTGAATAAGAATAGAAACAAATTGTATTGTTTTGAAAAAGAATGCATCATGATTTCATTAAAGATTCCTTAAAGATTCTTTATGGTATGCTTGTTCCCTTTCTTATTCACTCACTGGGTTTATACTCACCATTTTCAACTTCATGTTTTCAGATCACGAGGCAACCGGTAACTAGGACGAGGTGTCCTTATAGACTTGTACACATCTTTTGGTAGGTATCTCGGCATTCAATAACTGTACATTCGTCCGAGTCCCTTCGTTGGAAATTGAGTTTTTTTTTTTTTGATGTATAGATAAACTTGATGTAAATTATTGAGATACATGCTGTCGATAATGTATGTATATTTTAAATGAGTAATGCCAATACGAGTTGGCAATGTCTATCAATATTTTGATTTAAAGTTATAAATTATGACTTAGCAATATTTGATGGAATGATGAGTGGAATAGATGGATAGGCTTGCTCGAGCTTAATAGACTACGTCTATTGGGCCCTTGCGCCGGTCATGGCCAGAATTTAGGTCGTGACATATATACTCATAATGGTATTCATTAATCGGAATATACATAAATAGTTTGCTAAACGATTCTTAGCAAGTTACATCCAGTTTACATGTACACATTCAAAGACTTTGACCGTCAGCAAAGTGACTCTGGGCGTGGGTGCTAACACTTAGTGTCATGGTAAACCTACCGAGCAATGGATAAGAAAGAGCACCTTATCCTAGGATCCAATCACCTTTAACTCAGGAAACCTAAAACATGAATTTTAAAAATGTGAGTACAAACTCAGTGAGTGAGCATAGGAAGGGAACAAGCAATGAGAAGGAATGGTTTAGAAAACATGATGCACTTATTTAAAAACAATGTCATTTAGTTCAAGTTCTTATTAAAATCCTCCATTTAAACCCTTGGTTGTAAAATCATTCAATGATGAAGGAACCGTATTCAGCATGAAATTGAAAAGAAGGGAAATTTTTAGCAATTATCCAAGTAAGGCAGTATAAACAGAATGTTTCTCGTTGCAGTAAAATCAATTTGCAAATAATGGCAAATATTCAAGATTCATTATGTGCATCTCATCCAGCTCATGTGCATCCCACCACATCGTGCACATAGCCAGACATCCCATCTCACCCAGCTCATGTGCATCCCACCACATCGTGCACATAACTGGACATCCGATCTCACCCAGCTTATGTGCATCCTACCACATCATGCACATAGCCAGACAGTATCACCATCCATCTCCCTCACCACCGTCATTACCGACAAGTGCACACTCACCCCGCACATGCACGGTTGCATTTGTCACAAAATGGTACCATTTATGACATAGTATATATATATATATCAACATTATACAAAAACATATGGATTCATCTTTTTACACATTTCACATTTCACAACATCAAACATTTTATCAAGGGCTTGTTCCTAGGAAATTTTAAAGCAAAAACCGATAAAATTCCCAAATGATTCATTGAAACACGTAAACATTTACCCAAAACATTTGAAATGCAAGTTCACTCATCGGTATTTGTTGAACCTTTAATCGACTCTAACCTCCCTAATGGTCTAAATGGGGCTGAGGGGCCTTGTTGGAACTTATCACGAACAAAAACATCACAACCAATCCAATTTACATTAATATCACTCCAAAAAAATGTTTCCTAAATCAAGCTTCAATAGCCCTTCCTATCTATCTTCCAATTACCATTTGATTGGCTATTTCATTTCTCGACTTTAGTAACACTAGAAATAGATAAACAATTTCAACAAATAACACAACTCATAACTCTAATTACTAGCCATCATCAACAACTTAAAACCAGTCCTTGTTCATCACTCACCTTGGTGATTGTAATCAAATTTCTTCCCAAGAGTCCTCAAGCTAACATGAAACCTCTCTTTCTCTCTCTATAAAGTTCAACTGGTGAGAGAAAGTATTGAAGAAAGACTTTTAAGGATTTGTTTAAGGTGAAGGAGTAAAAGAGTATGAAAAACCCTACAACAGGGTGTGTAAAGCATGAAAATTAAGGTTAGTTTGAGAGAGTGATGGAAGCTTGAGAGAAGCTTTCATGGAAGAGGAGAGAAATGTGAGATGGGCAGAGGAAGAATAAGAAGTTGCCAGAGAAATGTATAAGCTGCTGGAAAAGATGAGATCTTTATAGTTAAAGCTTATCTAATTTCTCATACAATTACAATAATGCCCTTAACAACGTGGCTTATCTTACTCCTATCCTTTGTGCAATCTTTTTATTCTTTTGACACTAAGAAAAGGTCCAAAATCCTCTAAAAAGGTCCCTTGAATAGCCTCCCAAAAGCCCTAGCTTCCAAAGTCCCATAAACTTGTTAATTGTGCCAAATACAGTGAGGGCCGCGACTCTCAATTTCCAGCGCCGCGGCACTCAAAGGTTCTGCCAAATTCTGTTCCTCTAGCACAGTACTTTCATTTAAACAAATATTTTGACCACCTTACCGCCAGAAATTGGCAAAGTAATAAACATCAAAGTTGTAGCCTTAACTCTTAGCTTTCTAATGGTTGAAAAATCATATCATTTGGACTTGTGTAGTGGGAGATATACTTGAAATACCGAAACATATACAAATAGAGCAACAGTCCATTGTGCACTTTTCTTCACCAATTGAAATTATTTTTGATCCTACTCTTATAAAAACATAAAATAAATATAAATAACAGAAAACTAGCATTGTTAGCCACCATATCAAGGTATGGGGTACTACATGTTTAAATTGATTTTTTTTCCAAGTTATATTTGCTTTGATTTTTAATTTAGTTTCTTGTTAATCAATTTTAATTAATTTTTAGTTTAATTAGTTATTTAATTTCAATGGTTTGGATAAGACTAAATTATGATAATTTTAGTACTTAACAAAATTTTAGATCAATTTTCTGTGAGATTGATACTCTACTTACCATTATATTATTTGTTCGATACATATACTTGCGTGGGTAGAAAATTGGACAACAGTATTTCTTTTGATTAATAAAATATCTCTTTTGATTAAACACTCTGTGTTAATATTTCTCTATGTGGATTGATGATTGAATGAATTCACTTGTTGTGAACGTCTCTATGTTTTATCCTTAAATGTTGATTGATAATTATACTTAACTTGTGCTACTATGCTCTATTTTTTTATGAGTTTTTCTTCCCATTATCCTTATACTCTATTTTTTATTCATCTTTTTATAACAAAAAGGGAGAGAAATATTAAGAGTAAATTTGTACTTAACTTTTCATTCATCATGGTTGGATTTTTTAAAACTAATTTCAAAAGTGCTTTCCAACTTAAATGTAAATCTTTTTTAAAAAAGCACAAATTCAGAGGGAACTTTCCATGAGAAAAATATTTTGAAATCTTGAGCATATTTTCAGGGGGAGTTTTCTTCAATAAGCAAATTTAACATTTAATTTTGTCATACCAAAAAGGGAGAGATTGTTAGCTTTATTTTTGTTTTGACTTGATAAAATTGATTGAACTTAATGAGCTTTGAAAATGATTGAAAGATATTTTTAAATATAAAAAAACTCAAAGGAGTGTTAAAGCTTAACTTAAAAAAAAAGATATATTAAAATCCTTTAATTGTTTAAAAATGTTTTGAATATGAATAATTATGTTCTTGAACTTAAAGAAATATCTCTTAATTTTCTCAAAGATCTTTTGTTTTCAAAATTCAAAGTGTCAGCATAAGAACTAAGTTCTCAGCAGAAATGACTTGATTCTTTAATGAAAGAAAGCAAAATTTATTTCTCTAATTAATAAGCTTTGAAAATGAACGAAAGATATTTTTGAATATGAAAAAAAATCCTCAAATGAGTGTTAAAGCTCAATTTAAAAGAAAGATATATTAAAATGCTTTGATTGTTTAAACATGTTTTGAATATGAATAATCATGCTCTTAAACTTAAAGAAATATCTTTTAATTTTCTCAAAGATCTCTTGTTTCAAAATTCAAAGTGCCAACATAAGAATCAAGTTCTCAAAAGAAATGACTTGATTCTTCAATGAAAAGAACGTAAAATCTATTTCTCTTATTACAGGAAGAATCGATTCTAGAGAAGAAGAAGTTAGTTCTTCAGCAGAGATCAACAATGAAGAATCAATTTTGAGAAAAGAAGTAGTCTGTTATTGAAAGATAGAAGCTTCAGAATTTGTGAAGAACCGACACCTTAGAGATAGAGAATTGATTCTGGAGAGACAGAATGCAAAAGGCAAAAAAGCAAAGAAGAAAGAATCGATTCTACGTTGAGCAAATATCGATTCTTGAAGCACCAAAAGTACAACTCAGAAACTTGGTGACCAAGAAAGACATGATACAACTAGACAAAAGTGGAGTGGCAAAAATCAAGTTTAAATTCAAATTTTGGCTCCAATCCATAATGAAGAACCAACACCTTTAGGCAAAAAAATTGATTCTCCAAGATTACAAAGGTGTCACCTTTGAACTCAATTGTAGAAAAAACGACATCTTAAAATAGAAAAATTGATTCTTTAGAGATAGGAAACTACAAACTATGCAAAAAACTGACAACTCAACATCAAAGAATTGATTCTACAAATGCGGTAGAATTTTGCTAGCTGGTTGGAACGTACAAGAAATTATTCAAATTTCACTCCAACGAGCAAAAAATCACAAAGGCTATAAATATCCATCTTGAGGACATTAAAGCTAGAAGAGAAGAGGAATTTGAAAGAATTTGAATCATCTACGAAGAAGAAAGGAGTAGAAAAATAAGAGAAAAAGTTGTGAACAGAAGGTTCCTACCTTTTGAGCAAGCAAGGAGCTTAAAGATCACATCTTTATTCTTCAGTTAATCTTTCTTGAGCTTAAACCTTCTTTGATCATTCATATCTTTGTAAAAGCTCTCACTTTTTTTATCCTAAGCTTCTTTATCAACGCTTTAAGAGGTTTTGATTTGGTGATTCATTAGAATCCACTTTTGTATTAGTTATTCCTCAAGCAAAAGGCAAAAAGGTTTTGCCTGATCCTTTAAAAGGCTTCGTCTTGTGTTAAAGTTGTGCTTGAACTTGAAAAGGTAGTTTCTTGATAGAGGTTACGCTTAATTTTGGAAAAGACATGTTGTAGAGGTTATGCCTAATCTTATTAAAAAGGCAAGCTGATAGTGGATTCAAACTCCTTGTGCTATCAAGGGAGAAAACATAGGCATTGGAAGGTCGAACCTATATGAAAATCCTGTTGAGCACTTTTTCATTTTTTTGTTCTTCACTCATTCATCTTATACTCTATTTTGTTGTTTCATTCTTTCCTATTTTAGCTTTATCTTCGAAGATTTTTGAAAACGAGGAAATTTTTATTTAACAATCAATTCACCCCCCTTCTTGGTAGTTTTACTTTAAGTTTACCTTTCTAACAACATTCATAGCAACTCTTCAATTCTTATCAAAATTGGCTTTAATGAAATTTGAAGGTTCATTTATAGCTACATTACACCTGCTATATATGTCTTGTAGTGTCTTGGTACCTCTAACTGCATGACTTTCATATTCAATATCAGAGAAATCATCAACTTCATATTGCAATTGCTTCTCTTTACTAGTGACTACATTTTCAAAACTTTCAATTGTAATATTTTCCTAATTCCAACTTTGCCTTTCATCAAACACAACATCCTTACTGATGAAAACCTTCCCAACTTCAACATCATATAACCAGTAGCCTTTAGAACACTCACTATATCTCAAAAAAAAAAAAACTAACTTTGCATCCAGTTTAAACCTTTTTTCATCTAGTACCTTGCATAACAAACACGACCAAAGGTTTTCAGATAAGCAACTGATGGCTTACACTCAAACCATGTCATAAGGTGTTTTAAGATTCAAAGCCCTAGTATAAGTCCTATTGAGCAAATAATTTGCAATGTTAACTGTTTCTACCCAAAAAACCCTTAATAAGCTCTTCTGGAACAATAAGCACCTTGCCATTTCAACTACTATTCTGTTCTTTCTTTCTAACACTCCATTCTGCTAAGATGAATAAGTCACAATAAGTTGATGTTTAACTCCTAGCTGAGATTAGAAAGCTTCCAATAAGCAACAATAAACTCAAACCCATTGTCACTCTTCAAAATCTTAATCTTTATCGCAAACTAATTCTCAACTAAAGCTTTAAACTTAATGAAGTGATTTAAAGCTTCAGATTTATGCTTCATAAAGAAAATCCAACAATCTCTTGTCAAGTCATCAATAAACAAAATATAATACCCTTTTATTGTTCAAAGACAAAGTTTTCATTGGACCACAAACATTAATATGAACCAGTTCAAGCATCTTGTTAGCATTCCAACTTCTCTCCTCTGGAAATGGCTTTCTACTTTGCTTCCCATACTGACAAACTTTACACAACATATCTGGTTTAGCTATGACAGGAAGACCTTTAACCATCACCTTAGACGCCATTTTTAAAAATTAACCATAATTCGCATGTCCCATCCGTTTATGCAAAACATCAGACATATCATGCTCAATATATATAACAAAGTGTTCAACATCCTTTAGATTCAGAGGATAACAATTATTTTTCATTTCAACATTCAACATTTGACAACCTGTAAGATCAAAAATTGTGTAGTGTTTATCTTTGAATAGTAAAGCATAATGATAATATGCTAATTTTCCAACACTTAGTAGATTTTGATCTGCATCTGGTACATGCCACACATTAGTTATGTACTTTGTTCCTGAGGAAGTCTTTACAGCTACTGTGCCAATTCCAATGATCATAAAAAAATAACAATTTCCAATTTTTACTCTGGCTTTGAAGCTACTATCAAGATCAGTAAACAAATTCTTATTTCCAGCAATATGATGAGAATAAGCACTATCTAACAACCAAATGTCTTTATTACCTGAATCATCAGTAGATTTAACCATAAACAGCAATTCTTCACCTTTCTCAGTCTTTTTTGCTATAACAGCTTGACTTTCGACATCTATTTTCTTAGCCTTACAAACTTTTTCGACATGTTCAAGCTGATGACAAGCCCTACATTTCACATTAGGTCGATACCAACAGTACTTGCTGGTATGATTTCTTTTCTTGCAGTAACGACAAGGATTAAACCTGTCACCCTACTTCTTCTAGTTTTCATCTCCAGTTTTACTTCCTTTACCTTCATTCCTCTTTGAACTACTAGCTTTGAGCTTTAAATTCTTACTTTTAGCTACCAAAGCATTCTTAACAAAATTTTCATTTCTCAAGGCTCTTCTCTGTTTTTGAACTGACAAAGCATTTATCAAGTCATTAATTGGTATCTTAGTCAAATCTTTTGAATCTTCCAAGGAGGATATTTTTTCCTCAAACCTCTCTGGTAGACTAATTTAGAAATTATTAACTACCCTTCTCTCAGTCACTTCTTCCCCTCCTAAGTTGATTAACAACTCTCAAAACTCTATCAGAATATTCAAGAATACCTTCACTTTCCTTCATTTTCAGCAACTCAAACTTCCTAGATAAGTTCAAAATCTAAATCATCTTAGTCCTATCATTCCCCTAAAATTCTTCTTTCAAAATATCCCATACCTACTGCTCTAGATTTCCCTAAACAAGAGACATCAACATTAACTTTCGAAGAACTTTTTGCTGGAGGAGGTTTTCGAAAGCAGCTCACATCAGCAAGTTTTAGAAGAAAATCATCAATCCTATAAACCAATCATGTTCAGCTAACAAATCAATCTCACTTTGATTAAGTCACACACCTCTCACCTGCTCAATCTCGTCCTCTTCTCCTAAAAGATAAACTTTTTTTTTTTTTTAAATTTCTAGTACTTTAGTTGTAGTAGTCGTTCATTTCAAAGTCTCCTAGGGATATTTAGTTAACAAAGAAAATTTTATTCTAACAAAATTTAAACTTCAAACTGCTTTAATTTGCTTTCAACTCATATCCGGTGTCTCTTAATTAATTCCTAGGGTCTTGAATAATAAAGAAAGTCTAAAAGCAATCACTTGTTGGGTCTTCATTAATTTCCTTGAATATTTAATTATTCATGGCTTGATGATGCAAAGAAACTTGTACAATAAAAATGTAGTGCAAGGACCCCGCTATGCCCCCCCAACTGTGCTTCTTTAGTAAAGGCCATGAAGCATGATTATGCACAAAAGTGCATGCTTTATGTACCTCAAAATCTATTGGTTTCTCGTGGCATAGAATCATCACTTGGTAGGCCCTCTGCTGTCTAATAAATACATGTCCACTTATTCTAAGTTCTAATACAAAATCACAAGATCAGATTTGAGGGAACATTTCACATAAAAGACTATGAGATTTTTTTATTTTACCTAATATCAAGGAAGAAGAACTTCCAGCTCCATGTTGCGCTCACCTCAATATTTGATTACAAAAGAGAGTTAAAAGGAAGAAGTTGCTACTTCACAATTTTTCAATGAAAAATCGGTAAAGGGAACTTGCCTGAGTGAACTGTCACCATCTAATTAGCCAAGTTTACAGTAGACATCAGGGTGTTAGACAATTCTTGTAATGTTTGTGGTTTTGGAAAATATTATATTTTCTGATGCCATATGCATATGATTATTATTATTACTATTAATTAATTAATAGCCTGGGAAACAAAGGAAAATGTCTAGCACTTTATGCCAGTCGCTTGTTGGGTACTTCTAGGAGCCAACCATGGTCGCGCCTCCTTGTAATCTACAGATTTAGATATCCTTTTATATTGTTTTGGCACCCAAAAAGAAGGTTACAAGCAATTCCACATGCTATATTCTATGATGAACTTGGCATTTCAACTTCTAACTTTAACGATTTGTACTAATTTTAGACTTTGATTTGCTTTTGGACCTCGAAAAGGTCATGAACTTGGTTGCAAGGTGGCTGATTGTACTGTCATTTGATTTCATGCATGTATCTGGTCATTCCTATTATTTATATCCAATCAACTTATGAATATAAACATGAAGAATCACATAATTTCAACAGGATGTATGAAAATTTTTAGAAAGATTACTAATATTATGGAGTGATCGATCTTGATATTCACACTGTTATTTTATCACTCTTTAGTCTCACTTTCCTTTTCCTTTCAAAGAACAAAATATGACAAGAATCCTTTCCGATTATACGCAATTCTGGATTGAAAAAGGGTAAAATTCTTAATTAGAAGAAGGATAACATTAGCTTGTAGAAGTTTCAAATCTCTATGCCATCTACATTAATCTATGTTGTTGATCAACCTCTTTACTAATCTTTTAGATGACCCAGAACCCCAAAAAACGTCTGAACATTTACCACTAAGATTTCCTAAAGCGTCTTAAATAAAGGAAGATAGAACAAGTTCACTTAGTGTCCCAACTCCAAACCTTTGTTTCAATTGTTATCTGTGGCCTCGTACAGCATTACTGAATAGTTATTCATTTATGATGATGGAATGCAGTCGTTCTAGCAACAGCGCCTGGAAGCTTTTCAAAAACAAATCTTGGAAGATACGACAATGGACAAGATCAGTCTGATTGCACTGCATGCCATGTCTGCCAACTGGACTGTGTTGAATAAATGAGAAGCCATTTTTGAATGGATTTGATTCCTATATAAACTTTTCATTGATGCTTCAAATCAAAGTGTTGTCTGCTATCATGATCTTATTATGAGAGTGATGGACCGCAACTGTATTTGACTGATCAACTGCGCTCATATAAACATAGATTAAGCTAAAGTCAAGACTCAAGAGTAGCAAACATGTCAAGGAAGAAGATAAGACAATACCAAGTTTAACATGCTTCATTAATGCTTGTTATAATAAGATTCCAATGGATTTCATGTATTTTTTTTTTTTTAAAAAAAAGAGAAATTCGAATCTTGTTATTTAGATAAAAAAATTAAGTATCAATCAAT
Organism: Theobroma cacao; assembly: GCF_053813885.1. Classification (NCBI taxonomy): domain Eukaryota; kingdom Viridiplantae; phylum Streptophyta; class Magnoliopsida; order Malvales; family Malvaceae; genus Theobroma; species Theobroma cacao. The sequence goes on from NC_142640.1 coordinate 39,478,931, forward strand.
GAGTTAAATGCTCGAATGTCAATAAATTTCATATATACATATAAATAAAAAGCTTTTGCCATTTTGAGTCTTTCTCTTCCAATCATGTTAATATCAACATCACCTTCATATAAAGCTTTAATCCGTTGTTAAAATTTGAACTTCTTTTGACCTTCAGCAGACTTTAATTAGTCTTGTAGCCAGGGCTAGCCTCTGTTTCTAGCCTTGGCTTTTTTTTTTTGTTTTTTCTCTCTTAAATGAATTTCTTTTCATTGCCCGAGATGAGAGTGGAGGCGGCATAAACTGTAATAAATCATTGAGTTTGATTCCCTATTCAGACAACCTGCACTCCTGGTTACTCAAGCAGCTTGGAATCAAGGTAAGTTAAGTATGTCTTGTAAAGTATTATAACTACTAAAGAGTGGCATTGCTTTGATGTGAGAATTGAGATGATTTCAAAGAACTAGTATTTTAATACGTCCAATCAGAGAAAGGCGGCGCATCCCTCAGACCTTCATATTTGTACAACTGTGCGACAACATGTCAAAATCACTAGCATAGAATAGTAATGGAATTATAAATTTGTGCACTTAAGCTTGGTATCCATATCTCCTAGCCCCAAAGAGAGTGAAAATTCTTTCATGATTACTTAGCTTATCTTACCGTAAGGCAGAAGCCATTACAGTGGGAAGCATTGGATTCCGCCAAACACAACACTTTTGTGTTTCTGAATTAAGATTCAAATGGTATGGATAAGACAAAATGTGCCATATGCTAAGCTTTTAGCCATAAGGAATATGGATCGGGGATTGCTATATTCCCCCCTAGTTAAAGGTTGTTCATGGCGAAAGAAGCTTCTCCTATCTTTATTGTTAGTCTATTCTGCTATTCATGTCCATCAATATTTATACATATTTTTGCAACATATTATTATATTCCTTTAAGATATATATTCAAAGAGATCAAAAACAGAAACTAGTATTAAATTAGCAACTACAACTAAGAGTGGTTCAGATGGCCAGGGCATAAACTTGTGGACCATGCCTGCTGGCCGGAGTAGCAAATACAATATACACGCCCGCATCAGTTTGTACTAATATATATTAAGTTTGGGAAACTGTGGAGTTCACCCCCGAACGTGGGCACAAGAATCTACTGCTAAGGCCGCAAATTCTCGTTTGACGTTAGCAAAAAGGAAAGACATGTATTATATATATAGCCCTCGACACTCAGAACAAATTAAACAAAAAGAAAATTATAAGAAACAAACCTATTCGTAAGTCCATTTCAAAAATAACTTTCAATACAAAATTAACTGTTTTTAGTCAATTTTAATCATGAGATGATAAAAATACCTTTAAAACAATTTCAAACAAATTAAATGCTCCAAATTTTCTTTCTCGCTATTCGTTTGCTTTGCTTTCTATTATACTGTGCTCTCCATTTTTCTCTCTCGTCAGTCAACTTTTTCTAATTTTACAACCATCAGTATCTCTCTATATATCTCTCGTCATCGTGTCATCAATCTACATACCAAAGAGCATGATATGAAAGGTAACAATATATTCTTGGGTTTATTGGTTTACATTCACAAAACCCTCTCGCTGTTTGTCTCTCACCATCTCATCATCGATTTGCAGACCAAAAAGCATGACATGTTGAGTAACAACGAGATCTAAGGCTTATGGGTGTTAAGTGTTTTCAATGATTCAAGTCCGGTAGAACATGCCTTAGCATGTAACAAAGTGATTCATGCCTTGGCATATAACATCAATAGGAAGAAGGAAACGTTGGCATGTAACATATGATGCTGAAGCTTTGACCTTTGCATGTAACATCTGATGCTAAAGTTTTGGTGTTGCTTAATTTTTTTGAGCATGATGAGTAACTATAATATTTTTTAAACATGTAACTTCTTTGTATTTCACTACAACATAAACTCTTAGGTTTAAAGCATGTGACAATTTTTTTTTCAACTGTAACAACATTGTTTTGAACCTGACGTGTAATAACAGTAATTTTTAAATGTAATTTGGTCTTTATCTTTGTATTTCAATAGGACAAAAACTCTAGGAGTTAAACACCTTCATGATAGAGATAAAGTTTAAAATAAAAAAGGAATTAGACATGAAAAGGAAGATGTATTGAAAAATTATTCAACGTCAACATTACTACTAGGGTAAAATGGCTGGGATGAAATGGATTTGGACAAAAAGATACTATCCAAATGTCACAGCCCAATTTTCGGGCCATGATCGGCTCATGGGCCCAATGGGCATAGCCCATTAAGCCCAAGCAAGCCTCTTTATGTAGTCCAGTCCATCTTTTCATCCATCATTCCTAAAGTCACATTTCGTAATTCTCAACTATAAGTACTTTAATAATGTGCTATGACAATCAAATACTTGCATTTATGTTAACCCAAAATAATGTCACCCATTGCCAACTCATAGTGGCATCATCAATCAAAATATACATGTGTTGTTCATAACATGAATCTTAGTGATTTACATCACGTGTGCGTATACACAAGCAAAAGACTCTTGACAGCCAACGGAGTGACCTTGGATGAAGGTACAGTACTAAATGCCATGGTACCTACCAAAAAGACGAATATACGTGGACACCTCAATCTAGATCCCAACTGCCTTCGAATCTGAAAACATGAAGTTGAAAAGAGTGAGTATAAACCTAGTGAGTGAACATAGGAAGGGAACAAGAAAACAATACAAAAAGTTTTAGAAAACATGATGCACTTATGTTTAAAAAAAAACGATGCAATTTAGCTTAATTTCTTGTTAAAACCCCTCAATTCAACCTTTGATTATTTAACTCCTTAGTGTTGAAGGATCCTTGATCAACAATGAAATTAAAAAGTGAGAACAACAGTAAATATCCAAGCAAGACAAACAAGATAGAGAGTTTCTCGCTGCAACGAGAATACAATTTTGCTGCAGCGAAAATCAGGGCAGAAAACCACCCAAGAGTTTCTCTCTGCAGCGAGAATGCATTCTCGTTGCAGCGAAAACCAAGAGCTAGGTCAAGCCTCCAAGCACCCAAGGGTTTCTCGTTGCAGTGAAATTTAGGGCAGATGAAATTAGGGAGATTTTTTTACTGAGACAAAAATCCGTTCCTACTACAACAAAAATCAATTTGAATGTATTTAACAATTTTCAACATTCAACATTCAATACAATCACATTTTATTTCCTTAACCTCTCTATAACATATATAAATATGTATACAACTACCCCCCCCCCAGCTAATGTGCACTCCTACATCGCACATTACAATATCATTATGTGTATTCTCGCACCACATCACCACCGGCATGTGCACTTTCACACCGCACACACACAGTTACAATTGTCAGACAATAGTACCATTCAATGCATAACATACACATCAACATAATGTAGGAACACATGAGCTAATCACATTGCACATTTCACAACGTAAGAACATTTCATCAAGGGCTTGTTCCCCAAGTATATTTTAAAGCAAAAACAAATAAAATTTTCAAATGATTCATTCAAACACATATGCATTTCCCAAAACATGTTAAATGCAAGTTCACTCACATGTCCTTGTTGATTCTTTAATCGACTCCAACTTCCACTAATGCTCCAAGTGGAGATGTGGGGTCTCGTTGGAACCTATCACACACAATAGCATCACAACCAATTCAATTTACATGAATATTATTCCAAAAGTTGTTTCCTAAATCAAACTTTACTAGTTATTCCTAACTAGTTTCCAAATACCATTTGACTAGTCATTTGTTTGCATTACTTTAGTCACACTAGAAATAAATAAATAACCTTCAACAATAAAATAACCCACAATTCTAATTATTGGCCATTCATCAATAACTTAAAAATCAAACCTAACTCATTACTCACCTTGGTGAACTTGTAGTTGAATCCTTTAGTAAGGATTAAAGAGGAAAAAATCTTTTAAGGGTTTTCTTAAGCTAATTTGAAGAGTTTCTCTCTCTAAAATGTTCAACTAGTGAGAAAAAGTGCAGAGGAAAGACTTTTGAGGATCTTTAAGGTGAAAAGTGAAAGAGCACAAAGAATCCTATGAAAAAGTGTACAAAAGCATAAGAATTGAAGCTAATTTGAGAAAGTTATGGAGGTTTCAAGGGTGGCCTCCATGGAAGATGGAAAGTTTGGAATGGAGAGAAGGGATAGGAAGAAGAAGAAGAAGCTGCTGAAAGTAAGGAGAAAGTTGTTGGAAAATTAGATATTTATTCCTAAGGTTGACTAAAGTTCCACCTATTTACAAAAATGTCATTACATAGTTGACTTTGCCTTCTTTTTTCCTTTAGCTTAAACTTTTTACTCTTTTGACACTGAGAAAAGGTCCACAATAGATTAAAGGTACTCAAGTTCATGAAAACTTAAAAATTTAGACTCGAGACCCAAAACGACCATTTTACCCCTATTATGGAAATTATCATTATTTCTATTTTCTTTATTTATTTCATTATTATATACATCATTCATTTATTCCTTAGGTCTACTTAAACTTTAATAATATTAGAAAAACCCACTTCTAAGAGATCACCAAGAAAATGATAGAACTACCCCTAATCCACGTCATCGTGTCTACCTCCACTACACGTCTATGAAGGTCGAGGTTTCACACCACAATCCTTAAAATTGGATGATTAGCTTATAGGTTATTTTATTTGTTGCATTTCCTATAATCATAAGAAAGATTCAGCACTAGATGTTACATGCCAAGGTCAAAGCTTCAGCACTATATATTACACGCCAAAGCTTCCTTCTTCCTACTGATGTTATATGCTAAGGCATATTCTACTAGACTTGAATCACTGAAAAAACGTAACACCCATAAACCCAAGAACCTATTGTTACTCACCATGCGATGCTTTTTGGTCTGTAGATCAACAATGAGATGGCAAGAGATAGACAAAGAGAGGGTTTTGTGACTATAAACCAATAACCCGAAAATATGTCGTTACCTTCCATGTCATGCTCTTTGATCATATGACGGGATGACGAGAGATAGACAAAAAGATAATGATGGTGGTAAAATTAGAGAAAGTTGAATGACGAGGGAGAAAAATAGAGTGCACAGCAAAATGGGGAGCAAAGCAAATGAATGGCGGGATAGAAAATTTAGGAGCACTTGAATATGAAAAGGTTCATTAAGGGTAATTTTGTTCAAAAATCTTTTCTCTTGGCTAAAATAGTTAAAATTAAAAAGAAGGTTATTTTTTAAAATACTATATCTTTAAAGGCTAAAAAAAATCATCTCTTAAACAAATTCAATGTCTTTTTTTTAATTCATGTCTTTAATCTCTCATAAAATAAGGCATAGAAACCAACTTCAAATTTCTTAAGACTATTAATTAACAAGAGTAACCACTTTTCAAAAAAAATTAACAAGAGTAACTGATCAAGTTTAAATTATTAACCTATAATAGACGAAATTAGAGATTTTTCTCCAAAAATAATCTTTAAACTAATGCAGGCTAAGGTAAATGATTTCAATACCCATACGTAAATAAAAAAAGCTATCAAATGGATTAAAATGATTTCTGTATTAAATCAGTAAAATATGTACAAGAGAAAGGGCTTATATATAATGCCCTGCAATCTCGGAGAAAGAAAAGAGAAAAAAAGATTTTGTTACAAAAAACATTATAAGAAATAAAGAGTTAACTTAAGTTTTCTAAATAAGCTAACTAACTCTGTTAAGACTGATCATACATAATACACAGGCTCCTATTACATCTTCAACTAACTAACAAATCATCATCATTTATAGAGCAAATGTTTAATCTTCAACCTTCATATTTAAAACTCCCTTTCAAAATGTGTGTGTATTCTTAACACACTCAACTCGCTAAGCAGTAGATTTAACTATCGAGGCAGAGCAGCTTTAATGAACAAATCAGCAAGTTGTCAATTAGTAGTTATGTATTTGGGACTGATCACTCCATTAGGCACTTTCTCCCTAATGAAATGGCAATCCATGTCTATATGCTTTGTTCTTTCATGGAATGTTGGATTTTTGCATATATGAAGGGTTCATTGATTATTGTAATAAAAATCAATTGCAGTTGTCTGTTTAAAACCAAAATCTTCCATTAGGAACATTAACCACGTCACCTCACAACATGTTGAGGGCATTGCTCTATATTTTACTTTTGTGAAGCTTCTTGCCACAACTCCTTACTTCTTGGACTTCAAACTGACTAAGGATTCACCAAGAAAATCACATATCCCGTTACTAATCTTTTGGTGTCATAACACCACATAGGCCTTCAGTTGCATAGTGGACTTGGTAGGAAATAAAATTCCTTGTCTTGGTGTTGCTTTCAAGTATCTTAAAATTGTTTAAGTAACTTGCAAATGACTATTACAAGGTTTATCCATAATTTGTGATAATGCTTGCACTACAAAAACTATTGTCAAGCTTGGGAAATGTTAAGTAAATCAGTTTTTCAAGCAACTGTCTATATATTTTCCGAGTTCTACCATTTGCCCTTCGTTTTCAGCCTTTGGCAACTTACAATTGTAGTCCATAAAATGGACATAAGTTTAACTCCAAACATCCCATGGTCATTCAATAAATCCAAAGTATATTTTTTCTGGCATAAAAATATTTTTTTCTCTGATTTTGCTATTTCTAAACCTATGAAGTATTTTGGCTTCCCTAGGTATTTGAGTTTAAACATTATCTGCCAACGTTATTTTACTTCCTCAGCTAAGTGAGAATTTGTGCATGCAATCACTATGTCATCCATATATACCAATAAAGCAATAAACCTAACAATAGGAGTCTTCTCAATGAAAAGAAAATAATCTGCTCGTGACTGTACAAAACTAAATTGCAGTAAACACTTAGTAAACTTCTCATTCCACTGTCTTGAGGCTTGTTTTAAATCATATAAGGATTTATGAAGCTTGCATACAAGTTTACCAATAGATGGATACTCCCTCTTGACTAGGTGCCCTAGTTATATCCATAGAAACATCTTCATGTAGATCACCATATAAAAATGCATTATTAATATTTAACTAAGAAAAAGACCTACCATGAATAGTAAAAAAAAAGAATAATCTAACAGCTGTATGTTTTGTTACTGGACTAAAAGTTTCACTATAGTCAAAACCTTCTCTCTTATTGTAACTCTTTGGCCACAAGGCGAGCCTTGTATCTCTCAACACTGCCATCAAAATGTAGCTTCACTTTTTATACCCACTTACAGCTAATAGGTTGAAAACTAGGAGGAAAAGGCATAACAATCCATGTGCCATTTGTTGCTAAAGCATTCAACTCTGAAGCCATAGCATCTTGCCATTGAGGAAACTAGATAGCTTAATGACATGAATTAGGTTCAAGAATGTGAGTTAAGGCAATAGTAAAGGCTAAGTGATTTGGGGAAAGATTAGTATTGGATAAATGGTTTTGAATAAGATGAGTTATAGTGGATATAATAGAATTTGTGGAAACATTATGTTGATAGGCTTTTAAATATTTAAGGGGTTTTCTAATACATGTGCTATGTCTAACAAAAGGTATAAGATCATATTCTAGTTTAGAGGTAAAATAGTCATATTGGGAATTATGTGATATATAATCAAATTCAAGTGTAATTTGATCAGCAATAGTAAAATTATGATTAAACGATGATGCAATAAGTGAACTATTATGAAGATCAGTATTAACAAGTGAATAAGTAAAATTCGAAGTAAACAAATTTGGAACTTGATATGAAAAAAGATGCAATGTCATAAGAAGAAGAACTGGTAATATGCAATGAAGAATCATGGTCAGGTACTAATGTTTGGAAAAAAATTTTGTTCATGAAAAATAACATTTCTAAATTCGAAACTCTTATAAACAAACAAATCATATAGCAAATATCCTTCTATAGCAACTAGATAACCAATGAAAACACACTTAAAAACTCAGTAACTATTGGTTGAAATTTCTTTCTAGCATTTGACAAGGTAGAAACAAAACATAAGCAACCAAACACTTTAAAATGATCATAACTGTTAGCTTTAAAATGATTATAGGTTTGATTATGACAAAATGATTAAATTTGCTTGAACATTATTTAATGATCTCTAATAAAACCTTGAAACGATTTAACTCTCATATATTCATTCTTACATGATTACAAGCTTGGTTATTTTTAGTTGTGTGAATTCTTCAAGTTATTGAAATCTCTCACACTCACTTCATAAATGTCTACAAGCTTGAATGACTTAGTTTTATGAGAGTTAAACTTGCTTGAATGAGTTTTTTTTATGATCTCCCTAACAATTACTTTTGAGATAACTAAAATTGTAAGATAGGTTCACAAGGTCAAGAGTTTACCTTAAGCCACTCAAGGATGATGAATTTCCAAAACATCATGCTCAATACTTGACTACAAGGAAGACATAGCTGACTATATGTACACAAATGATGAGAAAATGAAAGCATTAATGGACTGTATAGCTTAGATAATTGATCTATTGGCATAATACATGAAAAACTGGAAGAAAGGAAGCATCAGTTGACTATAGAGGAAGCACTGGTTGACCCTTTGGCAAGAATGAACTAGAAACTTGAAGAAAGCAAGCACCAATTGACTATAGAGAAAGCTATATTCAACGACTAAATGTAAAACTCAAAAATTTTGAGCTCTTGGGAAATTGATCAACTATAGGACTTATATACTCGACTATTGGAGCTAAAACACAAAATTTCGAAAGCCATAGTCGACTACCAGATGTCTATACTTAACTATAAATGAATGTTAGACGCGAACTTCAAAATACTAACGGCTAGTTCCTTTCTTGATTCAACTCCAATGTCTACAAAATTCTTTCAACTATAAAGAGAGCCATTTGGAATCATTTCAAAGTGTGGAAAAGAGAGAAAAAGGCCAAACTCTTAAGAATCAAAATCTTGAAAAGAAAATAGAGAAATACCAAGAAAAATCAAGCATTCATATTTGAGCTAAAATTTCCTTATGATTTCACTCCAATCTTAACACCCATTATTTAGGCATTCTTCCTCTTTTGTACTTACCCAGCAAAATCTACCTCTTAGAGACACTCTTGTTATTCTTTGTTTCCATCCTTGTAGAGGTTCTAACTTAGCCTTGAAAAGTTAGTGTGGGTTGTGCTTGCTCCCATGAAAAGGTAATTGTGGTTGTGGTTGAACCCAAAAATAGCCATTGTGAGGGTTTTGCTTGATCCCGTTAAGAACGTAAGCACTTAAAAAAGCCAAACCTTTATAAAAATATTTGTGTCTTCATTCTTACTATTGCTTTCTTTTGTTGCACTTTATTTCAAGAAAATCAATGTCACAAATTACTTACATTCTTGTTTACATCTTTCACTTCTTAGTTTGTGTTTTTGTTCAATTTTCTTTTGCTTATTTCGTATATGCATTTCTTATTGAAAAGATTTTTTGGAATAGTTCTTGATTTGGTTTTCATAAACTTACACTTGGAAAATGTTTTAAGCTTTCCAAGAGTAATCTTTCTTGTATCTTCATTTATGCAGACTTGGTATAATTTGGCATATTCATTAAACCGTTCAAGAAACATCCTTTACAATTTCTGAAAATTGTTTTCTGGTCTAGGATCAATAATTGAATCATCATAGTCGACCCTAAGCTTGTTCAAATAGCTTTGAAGAAGAGCTTTTCAAAAGAATCATAAACATAGTCGACTATAACACTCTTTTTCAAGTTTTCTAATTTTTTAAAGTCCAATTCACCCCTTTTTTTTGACATTTTTGTCATTTATTTATTGAGTTGAAATTTCTAACAATTGGCATCAGAACTTGGTCTCAATTTTTTAGGATTAAAAGCCTTTGAGTGATTCTTGTTAGCTCCAAGACAATAGCCACAAATTATCTTGAAGCAACTCTTGTTAAAGGATAATAGCGTTTACAACTTCCGCACCTAAACGACAAAAAATTTCTTTATTGGATGAATACAATGAAGCACTTCATCTTTACAGATGATTATGAAGCTTGGAAGTTGATTGAAAATGGTCCACACAAGATAAAAAAAGAAATGAGCGATTGGGATACAAATTATTTAAACTTACTACAGCTCAATGCCCAAGCCATGCATATCCTCTTTAGTGTACTTAAAGATGAAAAATATAAGAAAGTATCACATTGTGAAGGTGCTAAAGAGATATGGGAAAAGTTAGAAGAACTATGTGAAGAAAGACATGAAAGAGAATTCGAAGAGGATGATTTTTTGGATGAAAGTTCAGCAAGTGAAAATGAAGAATTTAGACAATTTCGAACTTCAACACTAAGCTAAAAGGTAGGATCTTCATCTTGTGAACCACTTGTTGCTACAAATAGTGGATTGGAAAGTATTTTTGAAAAGCTAGCTCTTGAATCTCAAGATTTAAGCCTAAAATAAAAAGAAAAGATCTCAAAACTTGAAATTGAAAAAGAAATCTTCATGGATGAAAACAACAAGCTAAAAGTAGATTATGAAACTTTTCAAATAAATTTTCATAGATTAAAGAAGAGAATAAGAAATTGAAGAATGTTGTTATAGGAAAAATTAGGGATTGAAGAATAAGAGTTTTATAAATCTCTTGCTTCTCTTTATTTTTCATTTTATGATCACTTTAGTTGTACTTGTCAAACTTGAATGCGTTTACTATGGGAACAAGTTCCAAAAAGAAACTATGTATGCTAAGACTAACTCTTTAGGATTTAAAGAAATTTAGATACCAGAAACAAAATGAGAAAGTATTTTTGTAGGTGTGCTAGAGCAAGGAAAAAGAGCTCAACGAGTGGGCATCTTCATATCATGGTTGAATTCTAGAACATTCTTTTAATTCTTGCTTGACTCTTGAGATTGATTGTTTGCATTGATTATTGATTCTTACTTGAATGTCAAGCGCATAATTCATTTTCTACTTACCTTTGAGCTTTGTTGACAAATCTTGTTTATGTAAAATTAATTCAAATGAGATACACATGATGATTTGCATAATGGAAGTATGAATTTAAAGATTTGAGTATGCACCTATATCATCATGCCTTATTTTTCCTATGTATTTGAGTTTGCTTGATTGTGGAGAATAGTTTTGATAAAATTTTCTCATGTTTTTTGAATTTGATTTCATACTATTTCTTTAAGAAAAATGACTTTAAGCATGATCTTGAACATAATAAGTTGATGTTGATGATATGATGGTTAATAATGAGCTTGATAAGATTTGACTACTTGAATTAGTACTTCTAGAGCGAAAACAAAATTTACATGGGTAAAGTTTGCCATCCTTGAGTTCATGATGATTTATGGATTCAACAAGTTTATTTCATGATAAAAATACTTATTAACTTGTTCTTATAGGATGCGCATGCTTGCAAGCTAGAATGGTCATAAGGACATTTTTGGTTCATTATTGTGAGATATTTGAAAATGACCCTTAACATGCATAAATATAATTTATTATGCTCATTTTATAAATCATTTAGAGTATAATTGAATAAAATTGAGTGACATTCAGCTCATAACTTTATACCAAGCATGTTCAACTCAATTCCTATGTGTTTCAAGTGTAAACTTTTGAAAAAAGAAATTAAAACCTTTATCAAACGATTTTCTTGCAAAACTTTTTGATTGAAAATAATTTTGATTATATATATTGGTTGAGTAAAATTTGATTTGATACATGAAATGCATAAATTTCATTTTTCTTAACATTTCTTTCATGATTTGTAAAATTGATTGAAAATGCTTTCCTATGCATGATCATGAGTGAGATAATTTAACATTGATCACATTTTTAAGCAAATGGACAAACCATTTTACAATCATTGTCATTTTTAAGGTTACAATGAACTCAATGATATAAACCTTGAACAAGTGTGCCTTATGTTGAAAATGTTATTATGTCATGTTGCAAATGAATCTTGAATGACCTCAAGGTTACTTTTGTCCATATGCTGAAAAATGTTGAAAATGTTAAACTTGATGCTTATTGTGTTTAAACACTTTCTAACATGTTTGTTGTACGCATTATAGATCATATTCATGAATCATGATGAAATTTGAGTATGCTTGAACATAGTAAAGACATAATTCTTCAAATGAGTTTTTTTAACTACTAGTACTTGTGAACAATGAGAAATAAAAGCCAAATTTTTGAGCTCACGTGATTTCTTTGCAGAATTTTATGCTATACATGCTCAAAATGATATTCTAAACATGATTATTTTGAAATCTCAACTTATGTCTACATAAATCCATGATTTGGAACCATTACACCATGGCAAATTGCATTGTCTACACTTTTTTTGGTTTTTATGGTGCACAAATCAAGCATAGTCAACCCCTAAGCAAAGGATAGTCAACTCTTGAAGATAAAATGCAACTAAGAATATTAAAATGACAAAGAATTGACTCCTAAAATTGTGTAGTCAACCCTTGAGTTCTTTGGAACCAAAATGGACAAGTTTTGAGTTCTAAAATGCTTCTTACTTCACTTCTTGTTTATTGCACTTAATTCTTCCATGAATTTTCTTTTTCAATGATGATTCTTAGCTTCCAAAACATGCATAATGAAAAACTCTCATGATCATTTGATGCAAATACATGTCTTGTGAAGATGAAGCTTGAGTTGATAAGCTATTGAGTTGAGACTAGTTATTGAGCAAATGATTGAATAGTGCATAATGTTGAAAATTAAAAATCAATTGATAATGTGCACATTCATACCTCAACACTTGAAACTTAAGTGTATGCTTGAATTCTCTCACATGCTTACATTGAAGAATCATTGCTCAAAAATGAAATGTTCATGTGCTCATATTGATTAAATCATATCTTGAAAATAAAAATATTCAAACGCTTACTCTAGGATAAATTTTTGAAATATGGTTCGTGTTTGTACTTATATGATAGTTCCAAAATTGAATCCTTGATTATGCATATGAATGTGATTATGATGAACTCATTGAACATCATGAAAAATTTTCTTGGTTCATCTATCGTATCAATCAAGTTACATACCCACATGATTTTTAAATTTTTCATGACCTAAATGATTGAAATTTAAAGACTTGACTTAAGTGATAAAACTACTTCCAATGCTTAATTTCATGACTCAAGTCAAGTTTGATCATGACATATATCGTGTTAACATAATTAAAATATCTTTTAGAACATGCATTTGAATGTTAACTATGTCCTCTATGAGTTTTATTGAATACATGATCTAAAACATGGTCACACATCAATTAGCTTATAAGTTATCCTTAAATGACTTGAAACTTCAAATGAAATATAACCAATGACTTGAGTTTGAAATGAATGTCAAATGTGCTTAGAATGAGCACTAATTTCTTGAATTTTGACATTTTGTGTTCATTGATGCTTAAATGTTCACTTTAAATATATTCATGAGTTGAGTGCTTTACTTTTCAATATTTCATAACAATTGGTATCATTCATGAATCATGGGTCATTGAGAAATAGCATGTACCTTGAACTTCATTGATTGCCTTTTTTCAAGTGGGTATATGTCTATATATTAAGTGAAATCATGCATGCATTTCATGGAACAAAGTGGAATCATGATTAGTGAAAGTCAAATTTTTCTTATAATCATACTTTTGATAGGTTGATCATAATATTCTTTTACATGATTGCAACAAGTGCTAAATTCTTTGGTAATGCTTCATTGATAATGATATTCTCTTAATGTGAATACTTCTCCTCGAATTGATAGTTTTATATATAACCTGCAGAATATTTAAATACTTTCTGATAATAAATTGGAAGAATGCTTGCTAAAAGTGTTTAATGATGATACTCTCATGATATTTGATGATATGCTTTTATTGTGGAAATTCTCTTTTAATTGTCATTCCTATATAAATTGGAGAATTCTTTTATAATTAACATTGCTTGGTTAATGTTGCTTAATGATCATGCTTGATGAAAATTGAAAACACTTGATGATGTTTAATGATCATGCTTGATGAAAATTGAAAATGCTTAATGACACTTGAAACTGATTATGAATGATTCTTGATGACAAATGATATCTTAGAGATGCCTAGGAACTAAATTGTTTACAATTCTTGAAATATGAGTATTTTATGCATATGTTGAGCATCTATTTAAATACTCATACTCACACAGTTCCATGAATACTTGAGTATTAGATGAATATATTAAATACCTACTTAATGCTCATTTATTCTAGGCTCATGATTACTCTCCTAACATTTAAATCTTTTAACAAGCTTTAACAATTGGTGCTGAGCTTATGAATTCTTGGGTGGGAGTTGATCATTAGTCCACACTTTATTTGAAATTGGTATCATGAGCACTTGAGATATCAACAAGTTTTGGTGAGAATTAAACATTTGGTGTTTTTCACTATTGGTAATATCCCTCAAACACTAAAATGATAATGTGGTCTACATTGCATTTCACTTAAACTTGAATGATGAAATGCATAATTGGTGTCTAGCTTTGAATCAGCATCTAACTTATATTGTCTCTTTTCACTTAAACTTCAAAATTGATCATATTTCTCTTAAATGTGTTTTGATATGCTTGGTATGCTAAGTGTCCTTTAAAAAGAAGGAGTCTTTATTAATGTTTCACCAATTGATATAATGAGCTTTAAAATGATATCTCTCACAATTGATGTTATGCTTAACTTTTTGGGACATTTCACTTATATCTATCAGTTGGTATTGTTAGCTTTGAAATTGACTTTATGTTTTGAAATGACAAAATTCAATGTGTTTTGGAACCAAAAAGAAATGCTTCGAAATGAAGAAACAATTCCTCTAAATGGTTTAAAGCTATTTGTAAAAGACAAAATCATTTGAATGCTTTAAAACCAAGTTCTAGCAGGAAAGAATCAACTTTTGTAAGTGAGGTGATGATTCCTTGAAAAAAAGAAAGCTATATTTCTTCTTTGTAACTAAAAGGAATCAACTTATTAAAAAGGGAACCATTGATTCTCTAGAAACAGAAAGCTACTGGATAAAAAGAATTGATCTATCAAGAAACAAAGGTTGATTCTTGTGAAGGCAAAAGCATAAGGAAGAAGCGTTGAAAGGAAAGAATTGACTTATCAAGTCTTCAATGATCGATTCCTTAAGGCAAAATGAAGAAAGATTAGAAACTTGTTGAAGAAGCCAAAGGAGAAAGGAAAACTTGTTGAAGAATCTAAAAGGGAAACTTTGAACGAGAAAAACTTCATTTTGAAATTTCAAAGTGGCATTCAAAGGTTATAAAGTATCAACTTTTGAAGGAGAGAGTGAACAATTCCTACAAAGCAAAATGTTCCAAATTTGAAACAAGACAAGAAGAATCAACTACTCAATGGAGCAACGATAGATTCCTAGAAAACAAAAAGTTGTAAGCTTAAAGCTAAAGCAAAAAGAAACAACTTGTGAAGAGTAAAATGATCAAATCCTTGGAAACAAACTGCCTCAAGGTACAAAAAAATCAATTTGTCAAAAAGGCACTAATCGATTCCTAAAGATTGACAGTTGTGACCAAAGCGACCTCAACATTTTGAATTTTGAATCCTTATTTCTCTCTAACAGGAAAATTTTGAGAGAGGCTATAAATACCTCCAAGAGCTTTATTTCAAACCAAAAGAGAGGACCAAAAAAGAAAAAAGAGAAGATCTTCATTCCAAGAGAAGAGAAAATCTTCCATTCTCAAGTTCACACATTTCTCACTCTACAAATTCCTCTTAAAACAAAGCATCAACTATTAAGCTTAAATTCGTTGATTTGCATAACTCTTTTGTACACAAAATTTGTCAATCAGCCTATCTAGAGGCACAAACCCTTGTAATCCACTGTTAATAAGTTACACCTCCTTGAAAAGGTACATAGGTTATACTTGAACCTTGAAAAAGTAAACTTGGTTATACCTCCATTGGAAAACGTAAATAAATTGTGCTTTAACCTTGAAAAGGTAGTGACTTATTGATAGGTTATGCTTGATCTTGAAAAGGCACTTGGCTGCAAAGGTTATGCTTGAACCTAGTTAAGAAAGGCAACATTTTTAATGGATTCAAACTCTTTGTGATATCAAGGGAAAGGACGTAGGCATTGTGAAACCGAACCTCTATAAAAATTGTGGGTGAGTTCTTTCTCCCTTCTTTTACAACTTTACTTGCTACATTTACCTTTCTTGGCATTTATATTTACTGTTCTTCTGGTTTAGTACTTAAAGTTTTAACCTTTAACTTTTTTTCTAAGAAAGATGAAATTTTTTATTTGAAACCAATTCACACCCCTCTTGCTTGTTGTGTTACAAGCTTCTTCATCTAACAATTGGTATCAAAGTAGGTTCTCATGTTTTGTAGGTTTAACCATTTTTGAGAGATCCTAAGGAAAAAGCTTGAAGCAGCAAAAAAAGCTCTAATAAACTTTATTGGTAAAGGCTAATTTATGATGAGACCTCCACTCTTCACCGGTGAAAACTATCCACTTGAAGGATAAAGTTTGAAAATTTCACTTAGTCTATGGATTTGGATCTTTAAGACATCATTTTGGAAGGACCTCATGTTCCCACTAAACTTGTAGATAGTGCTAAGCATATTAAAAGTAAGGCTGAGTGGGATGATAAGGATAGAAAATTAGTTCAACTTAATCACAAAGTTGTAACTGCCCTGCTTTGTGCACTAATAAAAATAAGGTAGCAATGTGCACCTCAGCCAAAAAAATTTGGAATACTTTAGAAAATTGTTATTAGGGGACTAGGCAAGTGAAATAGTCAAAATTTGGTTTATTGACTCTAAATTATGAATTATTTAACATAAAAAGGAAAAACCAATAAAAAATGTATGAACGGTTCACTAAAATAATAGAAGGACTGAAAGCCTTAGGCAAGGAATTTTCAAATGCCCAATTTGTGAAGAAGGTCCTATATTGCCTTCCTAAGTCATGGAGACCCAAAGTCTAAAGACTTGAACTAGCTTAAACTAGATGAGTTGCTAGGATCACTGCTTACTTATGAAATGCAACTCAAACATGGGAATGAAGTGGATGAACCACTTAAAAAAGAGATCAAAAGAAAAGATGCAGCTCTTAAACCTACCAAAGACAAGGGTTTATTACAAGTAAGAAGAGGAAGAAAATAAGGAAGTATCCTTATTCACGAAATTCAATAGATTTCTAAGAAATAATGAAAGAAATATAAATAATAGATCTTCTATAAGGGAACAACTCAAAAAAAGTGGAAGGAGAGACATGCCAAATGATGAGTATGAGAAAGATCACATTATCTGCTATGAGTATGGAAAATCTAATCACCCTAAATATGATTGCCTAAACATCAAAAGAAGTCACTCCCAAGATCCTAAGAAGAAGGCAATGGTTGCTGCTTGGATTGATGAGGATGAGTCACAAGATGTAAATGAAGAAAAGGTGGTTGCGAACTTATGCTTCATGGGAATTGAAGATCTAAAGGTATATTCCTCAAATATTACTTCTCATTCATGTGATCTAAACAATAGGTCTTATTCTTTTAATGAACTTCAAGATGCATATGATGAATTAGCTTTTAAATTTGAACATATGACTTCAAAGTACAAAAAGATCATTTCTAAACTCAAGGTTGAAAATGAGAAACTTATTGAAGTAAGAAATGAGCTTGAAAAAAAGGTAAAAAATTTAAAGAATGAAGCAAGAGAATTAAAAAGAGAAATGAACATTTGCATACAACATACTATAAATGGCACATGAGCACCCAAAAGTTAAATGAAATATTAGAAAGTCAAAAGGCATTCTTTGATAGAAAAGGTTTAGGATACAATAGGACACAAAAAGAACATCATATCAAGAATTTCTTTGTGAAAAAGAAAAAGAAAAACATGATATCAAGAATATTTGTATCTACTGTCATAAAACTTATTGCTCTATTTATATTTGTTCATTTAGAAATGTTGCATGTAAGAAGAAAACAATTAAAAGTGTTTGGATTTCAAAAGGAACTAAACCTCTAAATGGTAAAATTGTGAGGTTGAAGTGGATTCCAAAAGAAACCAAAAACCTTAGTGCTGACCAAGTGGATCCAAGAAAATTTGGATACCAAGAAACATATAAATCCAAATTCTACAGTCATGTTGGAAAAATAGATGAAATCATAAGAAGAGAAGATGTTGAAAGCTAGTATAAATACATCCTCAAGGATCAAAAACAACTAAAAAGGTAAGTCATATTATTCAAAATGAATGCAGAATCTTGTATGTTTGCTTGGTGTATCATGAGTGATTTCTCCTTTACAGATCCTTACTTGGTATATTGATTCAACTTTGTGACAAATCATCATAATTGCATATCGTTCAATGCATGTGCTCCATTTGGGATCAAACAATACAAAATTGATCTCTTAGTCCCAAACAAATAGATTCTTATTCTCATTGGTTCATCATTGAAAATTTTCAAAGATAAAGAAATTGACATGCCTTTTCATAAAAGTCGATTCCTAAGGAGTTGCAAGAACCTCAAAAATTAGGGCATAGGAACCACGTTTAAATGACCCATGAAGTCGATTTCAAAAGTGTCAAAAACTTTAAAATGTTTGAACTCCAATTCTTTGAAATGTGTTTTCTTCTATAAAAAAGCTTTGCAATCAACACGACCTGTTAAGCCTTTTCTTCATACTGCTCAAATTCATGAAAAATAATCTCTAAATTTTGAAAAGGTTAAGTCTTTTTGACAAATCCTTTCATTTTCTGTTTGATAATTCACTGTCTCAGCTTTCTTCTCAAACCCCATTCTTTTAAAAGTGAAAAAAGATAGTTCAACTAAAGTTCAATCCCTTGAGTCTAAAATTATTGATTCCCAACCTTCAAATAATCCTCAAACTCACACTTGAACTCTCAAACCTTCATCAATGGCACCTAAAAAACTAAGAGACAAAGGAAAAACACTTGCACAACCTAAGAGCCAAAAATTGCAAGTAGCATGAGAATCCTTCAATATAAACTTTTCAAGTAATACAAACAAACAAAGATATGACAACTTATTTGCTCAAAGGAAAGTAATCCATGGGAAGGTTATCGATCTTAAATGGTTCGAAGAGGGATCGATCAAAGCTAAAGTAAAGAATTGCAAGTATTATAATGGTATAATTATTTGAACTTGAAAAGGTCAGTTTATGAGAATGTGGTAAGGGTCTTCTATTCAAATGCAACATAGTCTACAAAGGGGATGATGATGAAAAAATAGTGGATCATGAAAAATCTTTTCTAACATTTGTTGCTATTTCAAAAATACTTGAAGTACTAAAGTTTGATGTATCACTCAACAATGTTATGATGCAAAACAATTTCAAATTTTGGGATAAAGCATCTTTTGGAAGGAAGCTAATTGAGTATGATAATGTGAATCATCGATGGAAAAAGAAAAATACTCAACAAGGAACTAAGATTCAAAAAGAAGTGACATCAAAGTCAAAAGATAATTCTTCACTGTTAATTAATTCCTTGACTCAATAGGCAGTGTAAAGACTTCTAGCATTATCAAGTAGAGATACCATGGGTACTTTTGCATATCATGACGTAAGCAGTTGGTGGCACAAACGAGAAAAATTCCACTTGACAAAAGTTACTGAAAAAAATCAAAAGATGGAGGAAAAGGTGGTTATCCATTTTAGCAAGTTTGAAAATAAGTGTGATTATCACGACTTCATCCTCATCAAGCTAGATGATGAAATCACTGAGCTCAAAAAGAAGCTAAAAAGCATAACCAAAAATCTGGCAAAGATAAATGCAAGACTCAAAACTTCATCATTTTAATCACCCTCCTCACCAAAACCCAGGCCATCATCTCTCCAAACCTGAACATAGCATGTGCATCATATGCATCATTGTCCATGATATTTTGTATATATGATATGATCTTTTATATGTTTGCTATAAATTGATCCTTTATATGCATGCCATGATCTTTTGTACTAGAATTAATAATTGATGAAGAATTACCTATTTTGCTTGTCGATCTTTTACTTTTTGGTATATTCTTTATCTGTCTCATGGTGCTACAAATGATCTTATGCTTTTTTTAGCTTTGAAATCGTATGCTCTATTCTCACATTCTTTTTTATATAACAAAAAGGGGAGAAGTATGAGTAAATTTGCTGTGCTTTCTTATAAATGATGCTAGATTGTGCTTTTAAAAGTTTTCAAAAATAATTTGAAAGACAAGCACAAATTCAAGGGGAGCTTTTAGCAAAATTAACTATTGATTTTGTCATATCACAAAGGGGGAAATTGTTAGCTTTGAAATTGACTTTATGTTTTGAAATAACAAAATTCAATATGTTTTAGAACCGAAAAAAATACTTCGAAATGAAGAAACAATTCCCCTAAATGTTCTAAAGCTTTTTGTAAAAGACAATCATTTAAATGATTTAAAACCAAGTTCCAACAAGAAAGAATTGAACCTTTGCAAGTGAGGTAATGATCCCTTGAAAAACAAAAAGCTATATTTCTTCTTTGTGACAAGAAGGAATCAACTTATTAGAAATGGAACCATCGATTCTCTAAAAACAGAAAGTTACTAGATTGAAAGAATCGATCTGTCAAGAAACAAAGGTTGTTTCTTGTGAAGGTAGAAGCATAAGGAAGAAATGTTGAACAAAAAGAATCGACTTCTCAAGTCTCCAATGATCAATTCTTTAAGGAAAAATGAAGAAAGATTGGAAACTTGTTGCAAAAGCCAAAGGAAAAAGGATAACTTGTTGAAAAAGCTAGAAGGGAAACGTTGAGTAGGAAAATTTTGATTTTGAAATTTCAAAGTGGCACTCAAAGGTCACAAAGAATCGACTTCTAAAGGAGGAAGTTATCGTTTCCTACAAAGCCAAATGTTCCAAATCTAAAGCAGAACAAGAAGAATGATCGATTGCTGAAGAACAAAAAATAGCAAGCTCAAGGCTAAAGCAAGAAGAATCAACTTGTAAAGAGTAGAATGATTAATTCCTTAGAAACAAAATGCTCCAAGGTACAAAAGAATTGAATTCTCAAAAGGGCACTAATCGATTTTTGAAGATTGACAATTGTGACCACAACGTTTTGAATTTTTAATCCCTTTTTCTCTTTCTCTAATGGGTAAATTTTGAGAAAGGCTATAAATACCTCTAAAAGCTTATTTCAAACAAAAATAGAGGACCAAGGAAGAAAAAAGAGAAGATCTTTATTTTAAAAGAAGAAAAAAGCTTCCATTCTCAAGTTCACACACTCTACAAATTGCTCTCCAAATATAGCTTCAGCCGTTAAGCTTAAAATCATTGATTTGCATAACTCTCTTATACTCTAATCTATCGATCAGCCTATCTAAAGGCAGAAACCCTTGTAATCCACTGTTGATAAGCTATACCTCCTTGAAAAGGTACATAGGTTATACTTGAGCCTTAAAAAAGTAAGGTTGGTTATACCTCCATTAGAAAAGGTATGTAGGTTGTGCTTTGACCTTGAAAGGCAATGACTTGTTGATAAGTTATGCTTGATCTTGAAAAAGCACTTGGCTATAAAGGTTATGCTTGAGCTTATTTGAGAAAGGCAATGTTTTTAATAGATTCAAACTCCTTGTGGTATCAAAGGAGAGGACATAGGCATTGTGAAGCCAAACCTCTACAAAATTGTGGCTAAGTTCTTTCCCTCTTCTGTTACAACTTTACTTGCTGCATTTACCTTTCTTGGCATTTATATTTACTGTTCTTCTAGATTAGTAAATAAAGTTTTGATCTTTAACTGTTTTTCTAAGAAAGGTAAAATTTTTTTATTAAAAACCAACTCACCGCTTCTTGGTTGTTGTGTTACAAGCTTCTTCATCTAACAAGTATATTGAGCTTTAACACTTGGTATAGGAGTTGAATATAGTAATTTTTTCATTCAAGTGCTCATTGAACATCTTTCTCCAACAAATGGCATGTTCCTTATTGTGCTCACCTTTCTTGAACTTCATGAATGTTATGCCCACATTTTATTATATACATACATACATATATATGTGCGGCATATTTGATTATGGTCATCTCAATGTCTCAATGATTAGCCATAGTTGAGTGATTGAATAGCTATACACATGACTTGATGATTTATGGCTCAAGTGTATTAACGCCCACACCTCTAAACCTTTTTGATACAACAAAAAGGAAAAAAAGATTTATGAGCATATTTGAAACCTTTTTGAAACAACTTCCTACATATGTTGGGGGGGAGAATGTGGATTTAAATTCATTTTAAACTTTCTCACTTGAGCTTATATGGTGTCAAACAAAAGCTTAGAGACTAATAGAGTTAGGGGGAGCTTTTAAAAGAGGATTTCAAATGCAAATTATGCTCATAATTTTGTCATATAAAAAAAACAGATTGTTATCTTTAAAATGATTATAGTTTTAATTATGACAAAATGATCAAATTTGCTTGAAAATTATTTGACTGATCTTTGATGAAATCTAGAAACAATTTAACTCTTAGACATTCGTTCTCACATGACTTCAAGCTTGATTGTTTTTAGTTGTGTGAATTCTTGAAGTTATTCAACTCTCACACACTAACTTCATAAATGCCTACAAACTTGAATGACTTTGTTGTATGAAAGTTAAACTTGCTTGAATGGATCTGTCACGACCCAAATTTCGGGCCATGACCGGTGCATGGGCCTAATGGACATAGCCCACTAAGCCCAAGCAAGCCTATTGATATGACCTGTTTATCATTCCATCAAAATTTCTAAAGTCATATTTCATAATTTAAAATCAAGACAATGCTATTCATTACCAACTCATAATGGCATTAACAATCTAATATGCATGTGCTGTCTAAACATATGTATTAATAATTTACATTGGGTCTATCTATACACAACAAAAGAGTACTCGACTTCCAGAGGAGAGACTCGGACGAATGTACAGCTGCTGAATGCCAAAACACCTACCAAGGGTCGAATATACGAAGACACCTCGACCTAGTTACTAGCTGCCTCGTGATCTAAAAACATGAAGTTGAAAGCAACGAGTATAAACCCAGTGAGTGAACAAGGAAGGGAACGAGCAACAATAAGGAAGAATTTGAAAATCATGATGCACTTATTTCAAAACAATGCAATTTAATTTCATTCTTAGTAAAACCCCTTATTAGACCCTTAAAATAGTTATTCACTCGATAATGATGAATCCATACATAACAAAGAATTTGAAAAATGAGAGCTTCAGTAATACACAAACAAGTCCAATGAAACGACGAGTCCTCGCTGCAGCGAGAATGAATTTTTGCTGCAGCGACACTTGACTTAAATTATCAACTAGCCGAGGGTTTCTTAACTGGCCTAGGGTTTCTCACCCAAACCTCCTCATTTTAAACTTACTTCATTTATTCCTTAATGTTGGAAGTCCATGCTCAACTATGGTACCAAAGAAATGAAAAATAGGGTAGCAACCGAACCAAATGAGGAGCAAAACATAAAGTTTTTCATTGCAGCGAGATTGAATCTCACTGCAGCGAAATTTTGGTCACAAAACATAAAGTTTCCCGCTGCAGCCAGGAGCTACAGTAACTTTCTCGCTGCAACGAGAAACAGGGCACCAGCAAAAATTCCCCATTCCCTCAAGCAAAGGCCACCCTGTTCACATGACCAACACAACATGAAAGTCATATAATTTTCCAAAGTTTAACATGTCAAATTTCACATGCATTTCAACCATATACATATTCATGAACTTTCTATAACACACATATTTATACATGTATATATATATATATATATATATCATCATGCACACTCTCTCATCATCATCAGCTCATGTGCACTCCCCACTAGCACATGGCTGGGTCATCATTGACTTATGCGCACTCCCACTCGCACATAGCCGGGTCATCATCGGCTTATGCGCACTCTTACTCGCACATAGTCGAGTCATCATCGACTTATGCACACTCCTACTCGCACATAGCTGGGTCCACATCAACATACAAAGAAGCACCCAATGCATATCATACATATTATCATATTATGATAACACATAAACCATTGTATAGCACATTTTCACAATATAAAATCACTTCACCGAAGGCTTGTTCCCAAGGTACATTTTTAAAGGAAAACTAGATTAAATCTTTCAAATGTTTGTACAATTACATTCACATTCCCAAAGCAAATTTTGAAATGCAAGTCCACTCACCAGTATGTTGTTGGACCTTTAATCGACTATGACTTCCCTAATGGTCCAAATGGGGCGATAGAGCTTCTTTGGAACCTACCATTACATTAGCATCACCATTATGTTAATTCACATACTATAAATCCTAAAAGCTATCTTTTAGCTAGCTTTCAATTGCCATTTAAATGGCTATCTATTTTCACTACCCTAATCACTATAAAATGAGTGGATAACCTCAACTATAAAACATTCACAAGTCTACTTACCAATCATTCTCAACACTAAAAATCAACTTTAGTTTACTACTCACCTTGATAGCTTTGTAACCTTGAAATTCTTTCCAACAATTCCCAAGCTATTATAGGGGCCTTCTTTCTCTTTCTTTCTCTAAACACTTAGCTAGTGAGAGAAAGTATGGAAGGACATTTTTCAAGGGTTTTAAAGTGAGAAAGTGAAAGAGCACAACGGTTCTAGTCAAAAGGGCACAAAGGTATGAAAATTAGAGCTAGAAAGAGAAAGTTATGAAAGTTTCATATCAAGCTTCCATGGAGGATGGAAGCAACGTGAGATGGAAGAAGAAGAAGGAGAAGAAGTTGCTAGAGAATGAAGAGGTTGCTGGAAGAAAAAGATATTATAGCTTAAGCTTATCCATTCCACTTGAAATTACGAAAATGCCCTCGACTAGTTAACTTGTTCTCCTCTAATCCTTCATGCAATCTTTTTGCTCTTTTAACACTGGGACAAGGTCTATAATAATCTACAAATACTCGAGTTCATGAAAACTTAGAAATTTTTACTCAAGGTGAAAAATGACCATTTTGCCCCTGTTGTGAAAATTATTGAAACTTTTAGTTTTCTTTGTGTTTTCATCATTACTCATCATTTATAAGATCTTATACCTATTTAGACCTTAAAATATAATAAAAATTTCTTCTGGGAGCTTATTAGAGGAAATGACAAAACTACCCATAGCTTGTGTTATGGCATCTATGCCTAGTTACAAGCCTATAGAGGTTGAGGTCTCACAGGATCTTTTTATGATCTCCCTAACAATTACTCTTGAGATGACTAGAATTTCAAGATAGGTTCACAAGGTGAGGAGTTTACCTTAAGCCACTCAAGGATGATAAATTTCCACAACATTATGCTCAATACTTGACTACAAGGAACACATAGTCAACTATATGTACACAAATAACGAGAAAATGAAGGCAGCAGTCGACTATATGGCTTGGGTAATCGATCTATTAGCAGAATGCATAAGAAGCTTGAAGAAAGGAAGCATCAGTCAACTATAGAGGAAGCACCAGTCGACCCTTTGGCAAGAATGCATGAGAAACTTGAAGAAAGCTAGCACTAGTCAACTATAGAGAAAGCTT
The DNA here is from genome assembly GCF_053813885.1 of Theobroma cacao. Lineage (NCBI taxonomy): Eukaryota > Viridiplantae > Streptophyta > Magnoliopsida > Malvales > Malvaceae > Theobroma > Theobroma cacao. The sequence continues at coordinate 39,504,457 of NC_142640.1, forward strand.
TAGTTGACTACTAAATGCAAAACTAAAAAATGAGGAGCTCTTAGGAAGTGGATCGACTATATGACTTATATACTCAACTATTAGAGTTAAAACTCAAAATTTTAAAAGCCATAGTCAACTGCCAGATGTCTATGCTCGACTACAGATGAATGTTGTCACAAACTTCAAAAGACTAATAGCTAGTTCTTTATCTGATTCAATTCCAACAGCTACAAAATTCTTTCAACTATAAAGAAGACCATTTGCAAGCATTTCAATGTGTGGAAAAAGAGAGAATAAGGTCAAACTCTTGAGAATCAAAATCTTGAAAAAAAAATAGAGAAATACCAAGGAAAATCAAGCATTCCTATTTGAGCAAAAATTTTTTTGTGCTTTCACTCTAATCTTTGTACCCATTATTTAGGCATTCTCCTTCCTTTGTACTTACCCAACAAAATCTACCTCTTAGAGGCACTCTTGCTATTCCTTATTTCCATCCTTGTAATGGTTTTAACTTAGCCTTGAAAAGTTAGTATGGGTTGTGCTTGCTCCCTTAAAAGGCATTATGACGGTTTTGATAACTCTTATGAAAAGGCAATTAAGGGCTGCGCTTGAGCCCACTAAAAAACAATTATAAACGTTATGGTTGAACCTTGAAAAAGCCATTGAGAGGGTTTTGCTTGATCTCGTTTAAAAAAAAAGCATTTTCCATAATGGATTTGAAACTCCTTAGTGATCCAAATGAGAGGACATAAGCACTTCAAAAAGCCAAACATCTATAAAAACATTTGTGTCATCATTTTTACCATTGCTTTGGTTTGTTGCACTTTATTTAAAAAACATCGATCTCATAAATTACTTGCGTTCTTATTTACATCTTTCACTTCTTATTTTGTGTTTTTGTTCAATTTGTTTTTCTCCTTTAGCATGTGCATTTCTTATTGAAAAGATTTTTTAGAATAGTTCTTGATTTGGTTTTCATAAACTTACACTTGAAAAATGTTTTAAGCAGTCTAAAAGTAATCTTTTTCGTATCTTCATTTGTGTAAAATTGCTATAATTTGGCATGTTCATTAAATCATTCAAGAAACTTCCTTTGCAATTTCTGAAATTGTTTGCTATTCTAGGATCGACTATTGAATCATCATAGTCGACCCTAAACTTGTTTTTTCAAAAGAATCACAGGCATAGTCAGCTATAGCACTCTATTTCAAGTTCTCTAAATTTTTAAAGTCCAATTCACCTCTTTTTTGGACATTCTTGTCACTTATTTACTAAGCTAACATTTCTAACGATAAGTTAAAAGTTTATGATATAACATTTTTGTCTTTTGATTCAGGACAATTGTAGGAGTTCTGTTTATAAGATAAGTAGCTGTCAAACTAGCATTATCCCAAAAATTTGGTTAATAATGAAGATTGAAATAAAAGAGATTTAGCTACCACAAGAAGATGTTGGTGTTTTCTCTCCACAACATCATTATGCTTGTGTGTTTCAACACAGGAAAGACTATGAACAATACATGTTTAAAAGTAAAAACTAGCCGATCTAAATTTTGAGCGATTGTCTCACTGAAATTGCTCGATTTTAGTATTAAATTGTGTAAGAACAAAATTATAAAAAGTAGGTATTATAATTGTAACATCAGACTTTGACTTCATCTAAAAAATCCAAGTAAATCTAGTTAAGTCATCCACTGTTGTAAGAAAGAATTGATGTATAGATTTTTTAGCACATGGCTCCCAAATATAAGTATGGATTAGATCAAATGATGCAACAACTGATTGAACATGAATTGGGAATGGAATTTTCTTTTGTTTAGTTAATTGACAGACGTGACAAACAGAATTCTCATTGAAAGAAACATGAGGATATAATTGTTGAACAAGTTTTATCTTCTAAATGATATATGACCTAGTCTATGATGCTAGAGGTCAAATCCTTCAAGAATTTTATTACAAACTAAAGCAAAAATATTAGAAACAAAAACAACAGGTCTTTGAGACATTTTATCAAATAGCTTGCATTGCATGAGAGACAGGCCAGTCTTAACTTCAACAAGACCAATTCTTGTCCATGAAGCTATGTTTTGAATCATGCAATACTTATTAGTAAATATCACACAATGTCTCTTTGAAGAAGTTAGTTGACTTACTGACAATAGATTAAAATTAAAAAATGGTACAAGAAACACATTATCAAGTATAAGGATAGAACTCATTTAGACTTTTCCTATATGTGTTACCACTACTTCTACATTATTTGGTAACTGAACTGTAACTTCTTTGCCAGGTCTATGACTAATGAAAAAATGTAAAGAACATGTTATATGGTCTGTAGCTCTAGTGTCCACAATCCATGATTTGTAATTAAACATGAACACATTTTGTGCAATATTTGATGCAAAAGAACATATATGAGAATTAAAATTCGAGTGAGTAATGATACTAGTAACAATAGATGGTTGAGATGATGTAGATACATGTTGATTCTGCTATTGATGGTTAATTTCTTGATTTTGTTGATGTGGTGACAAAAAAATTAAATTGACAAGTGGTGTTTACTAAGTAGGTATACCATCAAAGCCCTATAGATTGTGCTCATTGAGAAGATTCATAAGCTTCTAATATGACTTTTTTTTTAAAGACTAATTTGACACTTGACTATTTTCTTTATCTTCATGAGATTCAAACTCTAACTGATTGGCAGGATTACTAAATGACGAGACTGATGACATAGCTTTCTTAGTATTGTTTCCATTTCCTCTAATGAACGTAAAATTCGGAAGAAAGCCAATAATGCAAGAACATTTATCTTTAGTGTGTCCAACTTTTCTGTAATTTGAACACACCAAATCATTCTTGAACCTTTCTTTTCCCTTGGTTGTAGCAACCATGACTGTTGAATCAGCTAGAGGTCGAATTTGCAATTGATATGACCTCTATGTTTCCTCCCTCAAAACTAAGTCGTACACCTCAATTAAACTTAGGAAAGGTTTGAGCATAATGATATGCAATCTTAAACCCAAATAGCTCTCATTTAATCCATTAAGGAAGCAAAAAACATTATCTTGTTGCATCATATTAGCATATTTCTGAGTACAGCTTCAAGTACACTTACCACACTCACAGTGAGGCAACGATCTATATTTTTTCAACTTTTCCCAAATTCCACTAAAAGCTCAATAAAGTAATCATCCACATATTGAACTACTTGAGAAATATTGCAATATAAATTCTATAAATTGCATATTTTGGCCTCATCAAGTAGAAAAAACATTCTTTGAGAATTTTCTAGATCTCTTTAGCAGATTCCTCATAAAAGACATTAATAGCCATCGGTGGGGAGATAAACTCTAGCAACCATGCAACAATTAAGTTGTTCCATTGAGGGCATGGAACATAAGTATCATCTTTGACATCTGGCTTAAGAATAGATCTATCGTTGAAGCATGTTTTATTCTAAATTGAAAAAGCTAAAAGGAAATATCTACTTCATGAGTGATAATTTACAAAGGTTAATTTTGGTGTTATCACCACAAATCCATGATTATCTATGTGACAAAGATGAAAAGAGAAATGTGGATCTTCAGTGACAAAAACTTGTGATTTTGAGGTTGAATCTGACATTTTGATTGAGAAATTTGATGACCAAAGCAAAGATTAATGATCGATTGTGAGAATTTTTTTTATGAAAGTCAAGCTTAGTAAAAAATGAAAGGAACAAAAAATGAAAGAATCAAAGAATTGAAGAAATTTTTCAGAGAACCCCTAATCACATCCCCTCAAATACCATGAAAAAGATATCAAATGGATTTTTTGTATTCAATCAATAAAGTATGTACAAGAGAAAGGGCTTATATACTATCACGACCCAAATTTTCGAGCCATGACTGGCGCAAGGGCCCAATAAATGTAATCTATTAAGCCCAAGCAAGCCTATCGATTTATCCTACTTATCATTCATCAAATATCGCTAAATCATATTTCATACTTTTGAATCAAATAGTGATATACATTGCCAACTCGTACTGGCATTACTCCTTAAAAATTTACATACAATGTCTACAACATGTATTCTAATAATTTACATTAAGTTTGTCTATATAAAACAAAATAACACTCGACTTCCAGCGGAAGGACTCAGATGAATGTACAGCTACTGAATGCCAAGACACCTACTAAAAGATGGACACAGGTCTACAAGGATACCTCGTCCTAGTTACCGGCTGCCTCGTGATTTGAAAACATGAATTTGAAATGGTGAGTATAAACCCAGTGAGTGAATAAGGAAGGGAACAAGCAACAACAAAGGAAAATTTAAAATCGTGATGCACTTGTTTCAAAACAATGAAATTTGGTTCATTCCTAATAAAACCCCTTATCGAGCCCTTAAGTGATTAATCATTTGAAAATCATGAACCTATACATAACAATCATTTGAAGAATGAAAGCTTCAATATTGCACAAGCAAGTCAAATACAACAACGAATCTTCGCTGCAGCGAGAATGCATTTTCGTTGCAGCGACGTTGAGATTTAGTTATTAACCAAATGAGGGTTTCTCAACTGGCCGAGGGTTTCTCACTAAACCTCCTCATTTTAAACTTAACTCATTTAATCCTTAATGTTAGAAGTCCATGCTCTGATATGGTAGCAAAGAAGTGAAAGATAGGATGGCAATTGAACAAGATAGGAGACCACTGCAGCGAAATTTCTACCCAGAAACAGAATGTTTCTTGCTGCAGCGAGAAGCTACAATGTCATTCTCGCTGCAGCGAAAATGCATCCTCGCTGCAGCGAGTTTTTGGCCAGTGTACCCCTTCAAAACCCGAGAGTTTCTCGCTGCAGCGAAATATAGGGCATCAATGCAAAATTTACCTTTCTCCCAAAGGAAAAACCACCTTGCCAAAAGGTCCAAACCAACATGAAAACACATAACAATTTCTCAAAGTTTAACATGTCAAGTTTCACATGCATTACAACCATAACCCATTATCCATCAATTTCCTATAACACACATATTTACATGTATATATATACATATATACCCATCATCATCATCACCAGCTCATGCGCACTCCCTACTCGCATATGGCTGGGTCATCACCAGGTTATGCGCACTCCCTACTCGCACATAACTGGGTCATCCTCAACTTATGCGCACTCCCTACTTGCAAATAGCCGAGTCAATATAATTACACAACATTATACTCAAGCATATATGTATATCAACATAATGCAGCCACATAAAAATCCATAATAATCACATTTCATAACATTAACCTTTTCTCAAAAGCTTGTTCCCAAGGCATTCATTTTCATAAAAAATTGTATAAAACCAATCAAACACTTTGTCAAATCCATCATATTCCCAAAATCAGTTTTGAAGGTAGTCCACTCACCAATTGATTGTAGAACTTTTAATTGACTCAAATTCCCCTAATGATCCAATTGGAATGATGGGGCTTCCTTAAAAACCTAGGATCACATTAACATAAACAATATATTAATTTACACACTATGAACTCTAAAAGCTATCTCTTAGCTAGTTTTCAATTGCCACTTTAAATGGCTATCTATGTTCACTATCTTAATCACTAAAAAGTAATGAACATACTAAACAATAAAACAGCTCATAAATCACAATTACTAGCCATTTCTACAGCTAAAAATCAAACTTGGTGCATCACTCACCCTAGGTTTCCTTTGTAGTTGGATTCTCTTCCAATAGCTTCCAAATCAATGGAATGATTCCCTTTTTCTTTCTCTAGAATGCCCAACTAGTGAGAGAAAGTATGAAAACAAGATATTTCAAGGTTTTTGAAGTGAGAAGATGAAATAGCACAAGGGTTTATGGAAGGGTGCACCAAAAGCATGAAAATTGGAGCTAGAGAGAGAAAGTTGTGAAAGTTTGAAAATCAAGGTTCCATGGAGTTTGAAGAAACGTGAGAGAGGAGAAGAAGAAGAAGAAGACCAGCTGCTGGAAATTCAAGAAGGTGCTGGAAATTTCCAGATATTTATAGGCCAACTTATCCATTCCCATAAAATTATGAAAATGCCTTTCCACCAATTAACTTATTCTCCTCCAATCTTTTATGCAATCTTTTTACTCTTTTAACACTGGGACAAAATCCATAATGGTCTAAACATACTCGGGTTCATAAAAACATAAAATTTTAATCGGAGGTGAAAAATGACCATTTTACCCCTGTTATGAAAATTGTTGAAACTTCTAGTTTTCTTTGTGTTTTCATCAGCACACATCGTTTATGTAGTCTTATACCCATTTAAGCCTTAAAATATCATAAAACTTTCTTCTAGGAGCTTATTAGAGAAAATGACGAAACTATCCCTGGCTCGTATTATTACATCTATGCTTAGCTACAAGCCTATAGAGGTTGGGGTATCACATATACAATGTGTAGTAGTATTAGATAAAGAAAAGATTCTGTTACAGAAGACGTTATAATAAGACCAATCACACATGATGCATGTGTTCCTATTATATTTGCAACTAACTAACAAATCATTATCATATATAGAGCACATGTTTAATCTTCAACCTTTATCTTTAAGAGTAAATACTTGATTTTAGCTATTAACTTATTATTTTTCTAAAAGTTATTTAACAGTAAATATAATGCTATAAGTAATGAGAACAACCTGAATAAGTAAAATAGCTATATCACGCAGATAACAACACAAATTGCCTAAAATAAGTGGTAGGTTTTACAAGATAGTTTCATTTTGGGATATTCGAAAGTCTTTGGCTTTATGGCTTAGATATGGAGACAATTAAGAAGTCTTCCTCTTAATCTTTTCTTGAAGTACAATTACTTTTCCATTCTACCTTTTCCATCTTCCTTTTAACTTAAGATGAAATCTCATTACACCAGTAATACTATCTATTAGAAATGCCCATTACTTTCTTATACTTAGCCCATCTCCACCCGATTCTTAGGTTTACTCTATCGTTTACTTATTCTCTACACTTTGTAATAACCATCTACCACAACATTCAATATGTTATAGACTTTCAATCTTTATCTCTATTACCTCTAGTACATCATTTTTACTTATTTACAGTACTACCTCTTTTTATACAAGAACCCTTCTTCTTATCACAAGAACCGTTCTTTATTTTGACAACTCCATTGGGGAGGAATGCTTGCAATAAGTAAATTTTACTAGAAAAATCATACGTTATTCGAAAAAATGGACAATTTTACCAATAATCAAGATGCACTTATTCCCACATACATCCAAAACCTAATGAAAATGCTCCAAGCTTCTCAATAGAGGATGCAAACAATGGAGGACAACAATAAGGTGGTGTTTGGTACCTTATAATACAATGTAATTACAAGTAATGTGATTGTAGGGAAGATAACATCGTAGTGTTTGGTATATAAGCAAAGTAATAATTAAAATGCAGGAAATATAACATTGCAACATTTGGTTTACGAATACTTTACTGGGAATGTAATGTCAATTTCTAAAATTACCCTTATTTATTAAAATACCCCTACATGTGCATGTAAGAAAGCCTTACTCATAGGAAACCCCTATGTACATGGGAAACAAAATATATTGATTCCAAAAAAGCAAGAAAAAGTAGTTTTGGTCCTAATGATTTTAGATCAAAAGAAAATAATTTTAAACTTTTCCTATGTTCTTATTAGAAAGAGAAAAAGAGAAAAAGAGAAAGAGAGAAAGACTTACTTGTTTAAAGAGATTTATAAAAAAAAAAAAAAAAAAACCATTGCTTTGCTCTAAATATTGCTTTATTTTGAATTAGAAAAAAATTCACAACAACCTTATATTTACATGGCATAAAGGATCAAGATTTTAATTGAAAACATTTACTTTCCTTTTAAGATTAATTAACCTCTTTAGTTGAATTTTATTTATATATATATATATATATATATATATATATATCCTCATGTATGGAAAAAATATTATTTTCAATAAAATAATTTCCATGTAAAGGGCAATAAAGCAAGAAACACAAAGCAAAAAAAAAAAGGTTTTCACATAAAAACAAGAAAGAAGTGTTAAAGATGTATGCTCAAAACATTTATACATACAAGACATTAGCATGACTTTGTGCACAAGGCATTAGCATGCCACCATGCATGGTGTACATGTTGTGCCAATATACCACCACGCATAAGGCATTATAGCGTAATACATACATACATACATGCATACATATATATAACTTTTCCATATTTCAAGCTTTAAATTTATTCTTACAAGTCACCCTATCTTTCACTTCTACATTACTAATGATGTCTAAGAACTTCTCAAGCCAAAAATTCTCATGTAGGGGACAACATATAAATACTTGATTTTAATTACTAACTTATTACTAACATTAAGCATAATACTATATAAAGAGTAATGAGAACAACCTGAATAACTAGAACAGTTATATGATGCAGATAGTAGTGAAAGTAGCTCAAAACAAGTGACGAGATTCACAAACTAATTTCACCTAAGAATGTTTTGGAGAGCTCGAGTTGGTAACTTAGATATAAAGATAGTTTAAAAGGTCTTCCTCTTAACCTCTTCATACTTTTCCTTCTTAGTTTTTTTTCCTTTTTCCCCATTCCCTTTTACATAGGAGCAACTCTCATTATACCATTAATAGTCATATGTTAGAAAAAATCACTACCTTCAATGACCACATCATAAGGTTTCAATAACTATTACCCATTATGTATATTAAAGGTATTTTCTTTAAATGTTATCCATTATGTACATTAAAATTCTTTCCAGTACTATTAGTCAATATGTGCATTAAACTCTGTTCTTGAGTAATTGTTTCTTCTTACTCTATATGTCACGACCCGGTACTCTCCTCGAGCCCGTGACAACCGCCGCGATGTCTCAATAAATATTCATTATCCTGAATGCCAACCGAAACCTCGCAAGGCTTAATATCAGTTTTCGCACCTCCCTTGTGAGCAATAATTACTAAATATCATATTTTAAAAGATTATAAGCTATTTTCAAATCAAAACAATAATAAAAATATTTTCTGTCTCACAATGGCATTTTGATCATTTTTCTCAAAAATTTTGAAACCTGCTGAAAATATAATATATATATAGGGGAAAATACACATTTCATAACTAAAAGCAAGTTTTTATGTCTAAAACATTCATTTAGGGTGAAATTGTAACTAATAGAATAAAATAAAAATATTAAATGAAATATTCTATTTTCTTATAAAACAATATTTATAAAACTCTGCGTAAATAATTTTTATAGCGTAAAAGCAAAATAAATCCATACATACAATAACACAGATAACCAGAGTATGTAATTTAATTTACAATGACGCGTGGGCCCCCGAATGACCAAAGGTAACAAAGGTTGTGGACCTACAATTTTTGAAGAGGTGAGTCCACTAATAACCCTCAACTTAATCAACTATTTACGGACTGTCCTGATCTTGGAATGAGTGGAAAGGAGGTTGGTGAGTTTATATAAACTCAATGAGTAAACAAACATCATCTAAAATATCTAAAGTCGAGTAAATAGAGACAATTTAAATTAGTTCATCGTACTATGATTCATAACGTTTCAAACTCATTTCAACTAAATAAAATAATTTCATTTCACTCAAATAATCAACATAGCTTATGAATTTCTTAAAAATTTGGCTCGTGCCAAAACTCATTCTCAAGGATACCTTGGCCAGGGCATCTAACCGAGTCCGTCAAGGCTATTAAAGAAAAGTTCATATACGCATAAAACACATTTTTACGTTTAAAAGCATAGTCGTTCCTTGGCGTTGACTGAGTTCACCCTCACGTGGTGGTTTAGCGTGTCGTGAACTCTAAAGCTTTACCTCAGGAGATACCCTCCAAGCCTCTCATACCGAGGTAAAATATAATCGGGTTTACCGTGCCGCTCTCTAATAGGCTGGTCCACGAAACCCTGCCTACTGCAGTGACTAATCAATATCCCACCAAATCAATAAAAGTTTCGACAGCATGACATGGTAATTATATTACTACCCAGCCTGTTAAGGCAAAATAAACAATTCATACAATTTCAACACAATTTCCAATTCAGCCATTCATGCCAATATCACCATAAGCCATTTAATTCAAACCATAAATTTACAACACAATCAAACAGTCTCCAATTACTCAATTTCTAAAATCATCATTCAATTTCAAAATGATTTATAAAACTCATTTCATTTAATCACATTTTACTTATAAAACATAAGGATTTACCATTTAAACTCATTTTTCTATAAAATCACAAAAACGAATAAAAACTATTTTAGATAATTAAGATGATAATAAGGTTACTCACAATATTGGGAGTCAAAGTACTCCTAGTCCCAGTCTTCGAGTACAATCTCCTTACCCTTATCAGAAATTTCACCACCTAAACATAATGCACAACAAGCAATTTACTATATTTGTACTAAACCGTTATAAAACTAATTTAGGCTCTATATGAATGCATGAAATGGGATGCGAAATGTTCGGATTATTATCTAAATATGGTGTTCTACATAGCTTCAATTATGTATCAAAATAAAATGGTATTGGCCTAATTCGATCTATACACCAGTTAATTGGCCAATACATCCAATTCAACTCCAATTAACTTGATTCCACTTCCAACACTCCAAGTCATCAATTACAAGTTAAATAATATGTAATATCACAAAAATCCATCATCAATATCTTCCTTGTAAAATTCAGCCATTGAAGGTTTAGTGTAGAACATGTAATTTTCATGCTTGATTTTTATACCTTACATCATAAAACAACTAAAAACACCTAAATAGCATGAAATTTATCAAAGTCCATTATCCAATTTCTCTCTTGAAAATTTCAGCTAAGGAGTGTGGGTGAAGGGCATGAAATTTCTTGCTTGTTTTTCATACTAAACATCACTAAACAACTAAAAACACTAAGATACCTTGAAATCTAACCAAATAAATCATCAAATCTTCTCTCCCTAAATTCGGTCAGCCATAAATTCTTCATGAGATCTTGAATTTTAACCATGGTAATTGAAAAAGAATGCATAGGAAAGGTAGATCACAAGCTAGAATTAAGAAATTTTACCTTTACTTGCTTAATTCCTTGAAATCCAATAAATTTTCTCTTGATTTTCTTCTCTAGGGTTTGTTCTATGCTTTTTCCCTTTTGTTCTTGCCTTGGTCAGCCAAGAGAAATGAGATGGGAGAGTTTTAGTTGTATTTATAAAGAAAAATATAATAATATTAAAGCTTGACACTTGTCACCATGTGATTGGTCCATGCATAAAACTTAATAATTAAGCATTTCTTCTCCACCACATAAAATCCCTCAATTATCCAAAGTATAAAATGAATTTCATGGGTTTGACAAGTGTCAAGGTGGTGTAAAATTTCAAAAATTCTAATTACGTCCTTGTGGACACGTGAAATGACCTTTTTGCCCTTATGTTTGAAAATTTGTTGAAATTAAAATTTTTCACTTCTCAAGCTCAAATTATGTTCCAAATAGTCAAACTTGATCAAAATTTCATCCACCATCAAAAATTTACCCTCAGATGGAAAAATGACCATTTTACCCCTACGTTATGAAAATTCTAATTTAACTCCAAATCAATCCCCGAACTTTGAATCACCATATTAAGTCATTCTAAGATTCAATAACTCTTAATTGCATCTTAAAATCTTTATTTGAACTAGTTCGAGGCTTAAATCAACTTAGTTGTACCACTAGGTACACTACCGACTTTTGACGATTTTTTTGAGGTATTCAAGTATGCAAGCATGTTGTGAAATACACAAATGACATGGCAAGTATATTATAGAGTAGAGCTTGACACTATATATATAGCTTTGACAATTCATGTTGGCAAAACAAGATTTCTTAGGAAGAGGTAGATAAACATTCACTATAAGCGTTTTTTCTCTAAATAGTCTTTTTCAAATTCTCTTCTACTTCGCCTTTCTCCACTCAATTCTCAACCTTACTCTGTTGCTTACCTATTCTCTACACTTTATCTATCACCACTTGTCATGACACTTAATACTTTAGGGACTGTTTAACTTTTTTTCTCCGCCGCTTTCTATACATCTTGTTCACTTATTTGAAAAACTATCTCTTCTTATCACAAGAGTCACTCTACACCGTAAACTTAAAGAAGACCAAGAAAGAGAAGTAGTGTAAATCTTGGTTTTTTTTTCTTTTGATTTTGAAAAGAGGGATCAAACTCGACTTTTTGAGTAAAAAAACCAACCATTAAATTAAGTGCTCAAGTATATGCATATTGAAAGATTATAGTAAAAATCTAATGATGAACAATCCTATATATTGAACTCTTTACAGCATAGTATTTGCCTCTACGAGACATGGTAAAGATAAAAGGCCTCTAATTTAGTGGCGACTTATCTTTCTTGTGCTAATCATAAAATATATTAATTAAGACAAAACTCAATGATTATCATCTAGATTCAAGACCTACCGAGCATGAATTTTATCTCATTTTATGTTTATTTGTTATTTATTTAGTTATTCATTAGTTTTTTTATATATAGATATAGATATCATGTGGTGTTTAATTATGAATGATTTCTAGCTAAATTAAAACTAGAGATGTAAACGGGTAGAGTATTTACTAATTTTTAAGTATCCAACTCCGAAACCATTTAACTATTAAGGTATTTGAATCTTATTAAAACTCTCATAAAATTGCAAAACATTATCCAAAACTGAATCTTAATAGTAAAACATTATCCATTAATTATATGAATTCGTTAAATACTTGATTATACAAGGCAAATTTTTTGTATTTAGATATCTGTTTAATAACCCAAACCCTAAACTTGAATAAAAAATATTTTACATTAATTCATATGTAATTTGCTAATAATTAAAATTTAAATCATAAAAAAATTTTCATCCTTTCGAACCCCTAACCTTGTCCTATTTACAAAAATTTGTTTATTGAAAATTTATGAAAAGTTTACATTATGTGCTTGGAAATTTTATGAAAATTTTCCCTTCTAACAATAAAATTTTACATATTTAAATTTTGCACCATAGTTAGACTAATATAAATTAATATTATATTTATTAATTTATAAAAAAGTAGGTTGATTGAAATGGAAAAGATTATCTTAAAGCTAAGAAGCACAAAGGTTCAAATCTCACTAAATTTAAAACTTTTATAACATTATATATAATCGGGTTCGGGTGTATGGTATCCTAAAAGTGATACCCAAAACCTAGTCAAATTTGTGTTGGCTTTTAAAAGCCTTACCTTAATTCGTCCCATAACCGAATATAGAGTACCTAAACCTTATGTACTTTAGTCCGTCTCATAACCAAATATAGAGTACCCGAACCCTACGTTATCGATACCTCAGGTACCCATATAACAACCCATTTACATCCCTAATTAAAACATCTAAATTCTAAAGCGCTGGATTAATATTCTAGCATTTTCAATAGCAACCCCACCAATGAGAGGCTGAATTCATTGTGTCTTGAGTGATACTGTACAATACAGTTTGTCACGTACCTATATAAGGTAGGCTCTTTTTCTGGCTTTTTGGACAACTTACATAATTGAAGTTTATGAAATAGTTTGATTCCAAGGAATAATTTCTCATATTTGTAGAGATATATAATTCCTAAACTAGCTAGAACGAGATTTCCAAAAAAAGAAGAAAAAAAAAACACTTGCATTTAGCGTTAAAACCTTTGATTTGGCAGCTTAATTATAACTTTACATGAGACAATAGATATATTTATGATGTGCAGCACAATTAGATTCCTCGGCACCATGTTGATAGGAGGAAAATGAAAATTCATTGAGATATATATATATATATATATAATAGATATATATGTAAAGTCATATTACTAAAAAATGTGGGTAAAATAATAATGAATAATGAATCGAGTATGTTTTCTTCTTATAGAAAAGGATAGGTTTATAGGGTATAGAAAAATGTAAGTTGTTTCCTCTAGTTATTTATCAAAGAAGGGAGATAATAACGATTTCTCTTCTTATTTTTCATTCATCGTACATATATATTTACATTTTTATATATATATATATATATATATATATATATATTTAATTTTTATTACGGTGTATTGAATCTCTTACTTTTCTGTCATACAAAACACTAGAATATGATTAATCTTCTAAAAAGTACCAATTGCAGCCAAAGTTATAAAGAAGTTATGCCTCAAATCTTTAGAGCCGTATATATCACTTCCAACTGCATGGAGTATCTAAAGTATAATGCTTTCTTCTTCTCGTAGGTAAGGCAGGTCGTCTTTTGGTAATTTAAGTGCATGAAAATACCCAAACTCAAAGCAAAAGAAGATCAGCGTATAAAGCAAAGGGGTTCCCTCCATGTCACGTTCGAAACCAGCTGTGTCCTCTCTCTCTCTCTCTCTCTCTCTCTCTCTCTCTCTCTTCGAGAAAGTGCAAACAGAATCGACGTACTCCACCACCTCTCTATAAAGAATACCAACCATGAAGTGAAAAAAACAACTGCCTCATCACCTAAAAAACAAAAAATTCTTGCCTTAACCCACCCTCTCTCTTTATCTTCTTTTCTTCTTTCCTCTCTTCCTCTTATAAACCGTATTCCAATCATCATTTAACGATAATAATCTCCCTTTAAAACTCTTTTTTTTCCTTCCCTCCGTCCTCTATGTCCTAGAAATTAAATATAGGAAATATATATAAAGGAAAATAATTAATCATGGGCGGTTGTGGTAGTAGTAGTAGTACTAGTTCTTTGTTCTCTAAAGCCCTGTTTGGAACACTCGTAGTATTGGGGTTTATCTTAGTTTTGTTAGTTGGGACACTGCAAAGTGAAGGGAACGAAACAAAGACGACATTAAGAACTGAGACATCATCATCGACGGGAAAGCTGCAGGAGCATGCGAAGGTATTAGGTAGAGGAAAGTCGTTGATTGATGGGCATCCGCAGCTGGATCTCAACTACATGAGCAAAAGAAGAGTTCCTAATGGACCAGATCCTATTCATAACAGGTGTGGCTTTATATACTGTACATTTTCATTATCTGGCCAACATAAATTATATGCTATTGTATGTGACAACGTGGTTGAAATTTATTATCAGTTTATCCGAATAATATGCATGGTTTGCATAAATAAATATATATATATATATCTTTTTGTTTTCTAATATCATGGGAAAGAATAATTTTTGCTTTTGAATAGCCATGGGAAAGAATAATTAGAATATATATATATATAGCTAATTTGGTTTTCTTCCTTCCTTTTTCTCTCTGTTTTTTTTTCTTTTCGTCAAGTCTTCAAGAAGTGTTATAATTAGTTGTAAATATTTTTGCATGCTAAAGTTTTTATTCCAGTTACAAACAACTTTAAGACCAAAATCATTTAAGTAATTTGTAATCTTTTCTTCAATTTGGAGAACGTGTTACATGTATTGTTATATACTAGGCATTATGTGTACACATTTGCCTTTAAATTTGAGTGTTTAATACGCATAAAAAAGATGGCTTCTTCCTTAATATTTTACAAAAAAAAGAATTGTTATGAAATCCTGGAAGCTTATATATATATGTGTGTGTGTGTGTGTGTTTGCTTTTAACTGTTACATTGAGTCCTTTTGTACTTGTGGTCCGTTATGTTTTAATCCCCATTAGCCACTTACAACAAAAGAAAAGGAAATAAAGCCGGTCTCTTCACTTTACTCCATCTCTTAATCTTGCTTATCCAAACCTAATTATCGTTAGCATACTGCATTTACAAAGCCTTTAATTACTTTTTTGTATGGTAACTTTTTCTTTGGTCTTTTCTTTCTCTCCTTTTCATTAGTTGTAATCAAAATCTGCAATAAACCTTTTTTTTTTTCTCTTTTTCGAACTTGGGTGTGGTGTAGCTGATTACCAAATCAGTAAAAGCTGACCAAGCAACTCCTAAGCACACAATGAATTGCCATTTTGACGTACATAATTTTTTTTAAGTAACAAAGCTGGTTAAGTAATTAAATATATTTACCACTTAATTAGATGATTGATTTGTGATCCTATGTATAATTATCGATTAATTAGTCTTTTCCTTTTTCACAGGAGAGCTGGCAACTCGAGACGACCGCCTGGACAAGCTTAGGCATCAAAGTATGGGAAGCTTCAGCCAAAGTGCCAAAGATGACCACAAAGGCCAGCGTATCTGCCGTATCTTGTATGTATGTATTTTTTTTTTTTTTGTTTTTGGAAGTGGGACTTTAAATACTGAAAATATTTGAATATCCAATTAAACCTGCATGTATTTTTTTTTTTTAACAAACAAGAATTGTTATGGAGAGACGTGCTGGGAGAGGAGTAAACAAATGGAAGCTTGTTTCATACTACAAAATATGCTTCACCATCAAAAGCATCTAGGGAGAGAAAGATATTAAGCAGATAGGTAGCCTTTTCTATATCAACTTTAAGTGTCTCTATCTCTTTTCTTAAAGAAAATATATTATAATTAGTTCGTTAATTGTGGGAGAAGAAAAACGTGAGCAACAGATATGGAGTTCAATCTTTGCATGATAAAAAACCAAAGAAGTGAGAGGGAGTGAGGGAGAAGGAGAGAGATAAAGAACAGTAGGTGAGAATTTGGAAGTGGGGAAATATGTTCTTTGCAGCCATGCATGTATGAGAGGACATGTACCAAAATCCAAAATCCGCCTACCTGTCAATCAATGGTTCTTTGGCTTTGGGTGCCTGGGTTTAATTACTGTACTTGTCAAAGCTTTGAGTTTTATTCTAGAAAAGGTGCGCACTGGGCATGAGTTCCAAAACTAAAGTGAATCCACCAATTAAAGGTGTAAGCTCCTAAAAGAAAAAGTTGTTTTACATCTTTGTGTGTTAGTCTTTTTCTCTGGATTCTTTGGTGTGGGAGCTGGGACTGTTTTGGTCTTTGGGTCCATTCAAACTTAGTAAACATGCATGAGATTCTTATATCTCGATCGTGGCAATCCAAGGAGAACACAAAAGAGAGAGAAAAAGAATGAAATAAACAAATACATACATACATGCATACGTATAGTCGCTATATATTCTCATCATAGCCAACCAAAAATCAAAAGAGGGCTGCTCTGCTCTCGCCACGCAAAATTTAACCTTTTTATTATTCAGTCTCCATCTTTTGTTGTTTGCTCTAAGAAGCAAAGCAAAGAAGTGGTCTAAAGTAAGATAGATTCAAATTGGGGCATTTACTAAAAAGGGAAAAAGCAAAAGGAGATGCAAGCCGGTGAAGCTTTTGCCTGCATTTTGCATGTGAGAGAGTCGCCAATCAAAAACACAAACCAACTCCCACATTCATTGTTAAGTCCAGGACGAATTGAAAGACTGCATAATGGTATTACCCAATCTATGGACTGAACTGAGCCCAATATTACAATGGGCTTTTCCTATTACTTACTCATGTCCTTTATTCTTTCTTCTAGTTTTGTATGGTCTTACCTTATAAGAATTTTATGAAATTCAAGAACATAACCATATTCTATATGAGGTTGGACATATTCAACGCTCCAATCATAGTAGAAAATTATATGTTTTAGGCTTTGTTTTATTCACTTTTGTTTCTTTTTTTTTTTCATATGTCAATTTCATGGACCTAGTCTGGCTAGTAAATTATCTTACTAATTTAATTTCAAAACCATACTACAATAGCAAAAAAAAAAAAAAGATTCCATAGTAACTTTAATGCCATGTATGGATAGCGAAAGAAAATGAATAGCAACGTATTTAGGAAAGTGTTAAGTTGCAGAGAAAATTCTCTTGTTGTAATTCCGTTTTAATTTGGGGTGATATATTGTATTGGCTCGAGCACGGATAAAGTAATAGTCTCAACATATAAAGCATGAATTTAAAAAAAATCAAATAAATTTTTATTCTTTTGTTACGTTCAATCTAGTTTTTATATTTTTATTTTGGATCTAATAATCATTTTAAACTTAATGATGAACTAACAGTTATTAGTCAAAATATCACTTATCATTTTTTATACCATATGAAGCTAACATGTGGGGCGAAAATACCACGTAATTATAATCATTCACTGTGATATATCAATATATCAATTTAGAGTATAAAATGATAAGTGGTGTTTTGACTAGCAACAATTAATCAATTATTAGTCAGAATGATATATTTTATATAAGATAAAAATATAATGATTTGATTAATTATAATAAAAGATTAAAAATTTATTTAAATTTTTTTAAATAATTCAAAACCTTTTTACATATTGTGCTTTAATATTTTTATCAATTCATCATATCATATAATAATGGAAGTATATTACTTAATTTACATAATTCCTATTTTATATTTATATTTTATTTTAATAAATAAAATAGGTAGGTTTCGAGCTTAAGAAAGGATTTAAGTTTTCATGAACATTTTTCAATTCAGAAGAAAAGATAGAATTTTAAGTCAAGCCAAACCTAAGGTTGCTACAGTCTATCTCAATTTATTCTAGCGTCATGCTGAAGAAAAAGGAAATGTGATTCCTCGACTTAGTTTCATTTGGCTTTCCATTTTTTGAAAATACCTAAAAAAGAAAATAATGTATGCACTAAATTCCCCCACTCTTTCCTTGTCTCCAATTATCCGAAGACAGTTCAAGGGATAATGCTAGGTATGGATTTGTAAAGAATTTGAACCCTAAATTTATCTGAAAATGATCCACTAAATGTTCATTTTTTGGATGGCATCTCATGGCAGTATAAAGACATGATCATCTTTTAGATGTGCTCAAGCCTATTAACAAGCAGATGGGAGTATGGACAAAGATACCAAACATGAAAAGAGTCCATTAGCAAACTAGATTCATGAGTCTCCACACAATCAATTCAATTAACAGAATAATGGCACAGCACTTCATTGCCACCAATCGGCAGTACTAATAATTATAACTTTCTATTTAGATAATGAATAGTTTAGCTGCCTACAAAATTATCGGTAAAAATGTATTAGCTAGCATAATTCCCTCAAACATATTGAAAGTTAATCAAGTGCAAAGTTGAGATGCAAACAGGTAGGGTATTCATTCTTTTTTAGATACTCAATCCATATCCGTTTAATTAAAAAAATACCTCAACTTTATTAAAATTTAAATAAAATCACAAAAAATTATCCATAATATAACATTATCCATTAATTAATTGCTCCTATCCTTTAAATATTGATTAAATAACTTAAACAACAACTTAAATAATTAAAAATCATATAAAAAATTAATTTTGTATTTATTAAAAAATTGAGTTGAAGGTAAAATGTATAAAAGTTCAAATGTCACGAATTATAAATTTTTGAAATGTTATATATAATATTTTGGTACATATTTAATCCCTAGTAAAAAGATAGAAAGATGCATATTGTCACAAAAACGCTTATTTTGAGGGGTTTTTTTTTTAAGTTAAATTCAAATTTGATGGGGATTTTCGAGCTTTCCTTTTTAAAAGCAAAACTCGAGCTCGATCCAATAGATTAACTTTTATATAACTATTTAAAATACATTTTAAAAATAAAATTTATTATCTTTTCAAACTAGATCAGACCACCCACCTCAAGCCTGCAGTTTCACCATGTGCAACTCCGACCGGAATGGAGCTGGACTTACGGGCCTGAGGTGATAGCCCTATCCCTAGCCCCAGCCCCGAGAGATTATTAGTTGAATATTGGACACCATTTAAGACATTCTCATTAATATCTACCTATAATAATAATAATAATAATAATAATAATAATAATGATAAAAATAAAAACTACGGACAAATTATAGCAGACGTTTCTAAAGGTGGAATCCCAATTCAAAAGCCGAATCAATCTTCTTGTGTTTTATTTGACCCAGCAATATTCACAAATTTGACTAGTTTGGTGTTGAAATGAAAAGAATGAAATCACAATAGATTCCTTGACCATTGTTATTTTATTGTTGATAAGCTTTGCTTGACTAATCATTAGTTGACATTTAATCGCCTTCTTATTTTGAAATTAAAAAGAAAGAGAGAGGAGCCAATTGCAAAGGTTGCTAACTTAAGCGCGACAACCAACAATTAAATAAAAGGAGTTCAAAGAATAGCAGCTAACGGACACGTGTCGATCACTTTATGATTTTGACTCGGCGGAGCCACCGGAGAGAGAAAAAAGAAAAACTTTGGCTCCCTTGTATTTTAATGTTGACGAACACCACAACAAATATTTATCCATTATTTATTTAATTCAAATTTAAAATTATTGCTGAAAGGAATTTCAAATTTCAACCAAAAATTAGTAAAAGGGCTAAATTTCGCCATTTCATTTGCTTTGCATTTGAGTTTCATTTCACACTGATCTCTCTCTTCTCCGTCTGTCTTAAGCATTTCCCTTTCTACGACAAAAGAAAGAAAAAAAAAATCATTTATTAAAAGGAAAACCTAAATTTGCTAGCAGGGCCTCATCTCTCCGATAAAATAAAAAGTTTAAAATTCTTTGTCTCTGGGAGAGTGATGATAGATAGATAGATCGAAAACGAATCCATAGCAAAAACCTAATCTCCAAAACGCCGCGTTACGATCCTAATCCCCTACGCTTCACGGATCGAAATTAACCGATCCGACCGGTTGTTAGTTATTCATTTTCTCGACCGTACTGTCAGTGGTGAAAGGGGAAGGGGGACGGGGGGATCAGGTGATCGGACGGTGGAGGAGGAGAGAGGATGCCGTCACAGGGAGACCTAGACCGTCAGATCGAGCACCTGATGGAGTGTAAGCCGCTTTCGGAGGCGGAGGTGAAGGCGTTGTGCGAACAGGCACGAGCCATACTTGTGGAGGAATGGAACGTGCAGCCGGTGAAGTGTCCGGTAACGGTATGTGGTGATATTCACGGACAGTTTTATGATCTAATAGAGCTGTTTCGGATAGGAGGCAATGCGCCGGATACTAATTATCTCTTCATGGGGGATTATGTAGGTCAGTTACTTACTTTGCTTCTTGATTTGATTCTCTTTTTTTTTTTTTTTTTGCATGAGTTTTTGAAAATTGATGTGATTGAGTTTAGAGCACGGAAGTGGAGGTTTCTCTTTATTCTTCGTTTTCTTTTTTTTTAATGAAAAATATTTGGTGAATTTTCTAGTCTCTGTAGCTGAATGGGCGGTTTGCTTTTTGCTTGTTATTTTTCCTTTGTTTTGGAAATATTTCATGTTATATCATGTGAAATTTTTGTGTGAATTAGTCAATGAAATGTTATGTGATCAGATCTGTAGGTACGGATCCCTCCTAGCTGGGCATGAAAAATTAAGAGGGATTAGTTAGGTTATTTTTAATCTTCATATGTTGATAAATTGCTGGATTATTATATTTAAATTGTAATAATTCCAATGGTTTCATGATCTATTATCGTTTTATTAAGAGCCTGTTTGGCCTGGTTTTTTGTTTAGCTTATTATGAAGCTTTTATGAAAAATAATAATTTTTAAAATTAAGTTAAATCTGTTTGATAAATTTACTTTTATAAATATTTTTTTATAAATAAGTTATTTGATAAAATAATTTATATAAGTTTTAATTTTGATTAAAATTACCATAATAGGTATTTAATAAATAATTTGCTATTAATCACAAATTCTTTTGTTCATAATGGAAAAATTTAGCTTTATTTTTTTATTATTAAAGTATTTTTATATAACATAAAATTTATAATTAATAATAAATCATATAAAAATGAAAACAGATCATGTTGGAATTATTTTTAATAGATGAGGACATATTTGAAACAAAAAGAAAAATTTTCTTAAAAAAGAGGAGAGAAAGCTCCTCAGCTTTTTCTAAAGCTCTTTTTTTCAAAATTTTATTCTTTAGAAAAAAGCTGTTTATCTTTTTAAGAGCTTCTCCAAATTCTTGTTTGGCTTGGCTTTTGTTTTTAAGAGGTGGATAAGTTGAAAAAAAACCAGACCAAACAAGCATTAAGTTTGTGATAAATTTACTGTTTGTTTTGTTCCTTTGATGATTAAAACTGCTGAGAATTTGGGGCGGGATTGAGCTTCGTGTTACTCAGATAATGTTGCAGCTATTTTGCAAATTTTTATTTATGGGAGCTAGCATTTCATGATAAGCTATTGGTGTTTGAGCTTATCAGCTTGGACCGAGATGTTGGCCACTGTGCTCTCTTACTTCCTTACCCCCTGGGGAGTTGTATTATCTCAGCTCTGTGAGACTAAACTTTTATTGGGCTAAGGTTGGAATTGTTTAGCTTATCATGGGATGTTTGCTATGATTAAGAAATACTAGCTATTATGTGTGTCAATTTTATGTGTTAAGCTGTAGCTACCTCATCTAAGGTTTTAGATGGTTGAGGGGAGAAATTAGTTCATTTTATAGTGCTTCCTGTTACTCAAATAATGTTGCAGCTATTTGCCAATTTTTATTTATGGGAGCTAGCATTTCTTATAACCTTCGCTACATATGTGCAGATCGTGGGTATTACTCGGTCGAGACTGTCACACTCTTAGTGGCCTTGAAAGTCCGTTATAGAGATAGAATCACGATTCTTAGAGGAAATCATGAGAGCCGGCAGATAACACAAGTGTAAGATCTTTTCACATACCTTTCATCCTTTTCTTTACTGATATTATAGACTATGCTGACAAAAAATCAACCTTTATTTCTTACTTTCGAACATTGAGTTGAGTGACCTTAAGTTCTTATACATGATGAGGAGCAATATAATGTTAAACACACATAAAGGTGATGCATTCTTTATAATAAGATTTTCGGAATGTGTTTTGTATTTTGATTTAGATTGGTTTAGTCTCGAAGCTACCCATTGTTTCTACTTTTTCAAATTATTCTGCCTTTTTGAAAGGAAAAGAAAAAGAAAAAACCTTGGCTTTCTGGCTTTTGCATGTATATTCTCTTTTTGGAAGTTTTTGTGAGTTCTGTTGCTCATAATGTGATTCTACCTGCCCATGGCAAAAGGTGACAACTGTTCTCCACAAATTATGAGTTGTCCTTCCATATGTTTTAAGCATTTTGCATTGGGCAAAAGGAAACTAATTTGGCTTTGAAACTTATCCAACAGTACTTTTGCTGTTGGGTGAATAATTATTCTTAAGTAAATCTCTGAACTGCTTGGTTTTTGTGATCTGTGAAATAATTCATTTAAATTAGGGGTTGCTTAACTGATTTGAATACATTGGTAATTGAGCAAGTTTAGCTAAGGATTCTCCTTGGTGTTATTTCTAACATTAGAGTGGCTAATGCTATTTTAATATTTCAGTGGGAGGAATTAACTTGTCTAAACCTTACATTTGCATGCATGTGTGCATGCATGATAGAGAGGGGTTCTTGTGTTGGTTAATAAGGTCTGTCAAAGCATCAAATCAGCATGATTACTAGTTAGCAAATTATTATTGCATTACACAATGTTTTGATGATACTCTTACAATTAGCCTTGTGTGACCACACTATGCATGTAGCCTGTTTCCAAAAACTGTTAGCGTGGGGCCGACTACCATGGAAGTGTGATGTTAAACCCACTCCCTCCTCATCCATCCTTTTCTTTCCGTTTTCCCTTTTTGGTGTGCTTTTTTCACTTCTTAAGTTTCCTTATTTCCAATGGAAGAAAACTACAGAGCATAGCTATTTGGATTATGCTTAAATGCTCCCTTCCCACCAGACCTTTTTCTTCCCCTGTTTGCTTTTCTCAGTACGCTTTTCAGAAACTATACAGCATTATGCATACTGCCTAAATGTTTGATTTAATCAGTTTGCTGATTCTGCTCAGTCACATTTATAAACTCTTGTTGAGTATTGCACTTGTATAAGAAGACAAGATTTGTAAGTGTCTGGTACTGCAATATAAAATTGATTTACATGTACTGGAACCAAGATGAAATAGATTTGAATTGTAATAATTCAATTCTCTTAATGTTAAAAATGCACTAAAGCCTTGAAAAGGCCAGACATTCCTCAGGCTGAAGCGATGTGTAGATAATAGAGATTATGAACCAGCAGTTAGAAATGTCATGGTAACTCATGGAAAGGGAAACCACATTGCTATCTAATATATAGAACAGAATTTTGAAAAATCATGGGAGTTAGTTTATTAGTGTTTAGAACTTGCTGACATTGTACGATGAGGTGGTATATGGGGTTGCTATATTAACTCTAACTAAAAGGTTTTTTTTTTTTTTTTCCCCTTTTCAGGTATGGCTTTTATGATGAATGCTTGAGAAAATATGGAAATGCCAATGTGTGGAAGTATTTTACCGACTTGTTTGATTATTTACCCCTCACAGCTCTTATTGAGAGTCAGGTTTGACTATAATTTATGGCAGACTGCTTAAGTTGATTAATATCTTGACAGTTTCTGACAGCTTTAGAATTTTACGTCTCAGATCTTCTGTTTGCATGGGGGACTTTCACCATCTTTAGACACATTAGACAATATTCGAGCATTGGACCGTATACAGGAGGTATGTGTACAAGTGATTCTCAACATTTCTTAATCGACTTGATCCATGTCCAAGGAGAGTACTGGTAATTTGCCATGTACTTTAAATCATACAATATAAAGCAAGAACATGCACAATCAACTAAAAGTATGAAGGCTTGTTAAATTATGATTGATAGGAAAGTTGAGAAAATGACCAAAAATTTGGATCTTAGTATTAAAATTTGTCATTTCCTTTTGCATCAAGAGTGTAACTGAAATTTGGTACTAGTTAAGTTGCCTCTGGTCTTTGCTGCATTATATGGAAAATTTATGAGCTTCATTCAGTAATTGGTTGGTTCTTTTGTCTGTAATGATGGTATTGTGTGGAATTATTCATGGTAGGTTCCTCATGAAGGACCAATGTGTGATCTCTTGTGGTCTGATCCCGATGACCGCTGTGGGTGGGGAATATCTCCTCGTGGTGCTGGTTATACATTTGGACAGGATATTGCTGCTCAGTTCAACCATACCAATGGTCTCACTCTGATTTCAAGAGCCCATCAACTCGTCATGGAAGGATACAATTGGTGTCAGGTGTGAAACCTAAAGGAAATAATGACTGATCTTTTGGTAACATGTTTTACTTTTGTATTACTATTAATTATATATTATGTGCTCTCCTTTAGGAAAAAAATGTGGTTACTGTCTTCAGTGCTCCAAATTATTGTTACCGTTGTGGGAACATGGCTGCAATTTTAGAGATTGGGGAGAATATGGACCAGAATTTTCTTCAGTTTGATCCAGCACCTCGGCAAGTTGAGCCCGACACCACACGCAAAACTCCTGATTATTTTTTGTAATTTTTTTTTTGTTTTTTATGTTCTGCTAGCTGTTTCTTGCCCCTGTTTGCTGCTGTATCTCCTGTAGATGTGTCTTGGAAGCAAGGAGCTTTTTGTTGTTTAAGTTGAGGTTCATCGACAACAACATTCTTTGATTTGGAGTGTGTCCTGCTGCTGCTGCTGCTGCTTTGTTAATGTGCTCAAGAATCTCATAGCAGTACACTGATGAAGGCCCCAGTGGCCGCATGTCTTGTATATTTCTCACAAGAAGGAAGCAGCAATAACATGTTATATCTTGTTCTGTAATTTTGCACTTCCAAGATAGAAAGCAGATTTTTTCCAGCAGCTTATGTGTCATCGTCGTTTTGTTTTGACTCCCATGAATTACACAAGGAAACTTCGAAAAAGACACCAAAATTAATTTTACCGCACTTCCGAAGTATGTGGCAAACAAGCCTTAGATTACTATACAATTCTGGACGTAATTTGAAAGTCATCCTGAAAATATGATTTCATTGATCTTTCCATCTTTAATGGTCTCTGTATTAATATGCCAATATGTTGTAACGAGGAATTTTAACTATTTTTGTGAGAGATGTACTCGAGTATTTACCTGTTTACTCTGTTATCTTAAACACAAACATGTCAATGAACAGTGTGGGCACAAGAAACCAATGCTTGGACGCAATGTCTTCTGACAAGTGCACCACAGGATGCGCAACTAGAATTGCTACTAAAATCAAAGAATAAATCCGAAGTCACATCATAATGACATTATAACAGCTCAGTATGAATGGCACCTTTCTATCATTGCTTACCAAATACCAAGAGACCACCCAAAACGTTTTTAATCCTTTCATCGATGATTGCAGAACTACCAAGAATGATCATTTTAACAATTTCACCGCAAGATGGAGGGAAAAAAAAAAAAGAAAAAGAAACAAACAGCAAATGCCTTGCCCTTAAATCTGTTCTAAATTGCTTCAAAGCCCGCAGTTATCAACAAAGTTGGTTTCATATGAAAGGGCTTCTAAATCAAAACCTAGAGTTGGGCTGTATCCTCCCAGCTGCTGCTCCTGGCATGGTAATGCTCCGCTTTCTTCTTAAGAATACAACTGAACCACTAATAAGCAGCAATCCAAATATAATTCCCTGCACGTAGTAGTTTTGGAGTATCTGCATCAGCGATGACACAAAATCATCTAGGTAAAAGCTATTTATCTCTAATTACTGCCTCCAGTTTCAGAACTAGCCAACATTTGGTTTAAGTGTGCGACTGAGAGTAATATACTAACAAGTGATAACAATCAATCAGCAATTTTGTATTCTCATAAGGACTCTTGGTTGACAAGGTGATGTGATGCACTCCATTGATATGCACGTATAGTCACCGAAAGAAATGTCCAGCTCTGCTCTGTTTTATAACTTCCAAAGTAGACATCAGTCACAGAAAATATAACTAGGAAAGTTAACCAAAGCTAGTGTTAGACGGGCTCCATAAGTTGTAGATTAATACAGGCTGGCTGGAAAGGAAGAGAATGCAGGACATACTCAATCTCCTCTCATGAATTTTTAAAATAAGGAAGACAAATATTAACAGAGCTTAGCGCTTGTTCTCATTACGTGTTAGGCTTTTATGGTAGGGCAGAAGCAAAAGGAATCTGAATAGCATATGAAGTATAATAGACAGTGAAACATCAAAGGTACAAGACTGCAGGATTCCGGTCCAAAACTAGAAACCAATTTCATGAGAAAAAGCTGTTAGTATGAGTTTCAAATGCCTTATGCAGCTAATTAATTAATATATTGCTTGCAGATTGAAGATTGAGATCCAAAATGCCACGACCAAGGCAATCTAAAGCAAAATGGAATAGACAGTCAACCATCCAATTCAAACTACATTTTCAGAATGGCTACATATATTTCAAAATTCCAGAATAAACACTATACTAAATATGTAACCTGATTCTCATTTCGAGGAAAAACAAAACATGATTCTTTTCAAATCAATCAAATGTAAAAATCAGTGAAAGATAAGAACCATAAGGTACATACCTCAAAACCTAGTACTGATAACTTCTCTTCATTAACTGTTTGCATGCAGCTTCTGTAGGTAATATAGGCGTTTGAGCTGCCCCCAGATGTGGATGAATCACCAAGTAAGCTTCTACGCTTTCCTGAATTTTCATTATTGACTGAGATTTCAAGATCAGATCTACTTTTTTCAGATTTTTGCTCATTTTCAGCCTTTGAACCATCACCAGTTTCTACACATTTGAAAGGGATACGATATCCTGTCTCACTGCATCGATATTTTTCATCACCCTGGAAACAAGTAGTACTCTAATTAAATCCCTCAAACAATTAAAAAAAAGAGGAGGAAGAAATAAGAGCCATAAAGATTACAGAGGGCTAAAAACCAAACAAACAAAATAGCAAATGCATGGCAACATATTAAATTTACTGATTATTTTCTAAAGATTATAAGCAATATTAATAGAGCCTTCAGTGGCTGTAATATGTGGAGGTGGCAATGTAATTGAAATATAACAGTTATTTTCTTCTTTTATTGCTTGGCTGGCTATCTTGAACAGATTTAAGTACCTTATCCAGAACTCAGTCATGGGATTTTCCTTACTTTCTACTACTTGAGTAACTCAGAAGTGGAAAGCTGAAACCACTTGTTTTTCACTTGAAGCTACTCTAAAGCTGTGTGGAGCAGGGTGCAGCAAATGTCAGGGATCCAAAGACCTTCTGGAGATTGGGATACTGAGCTTGCCTGGGCTATTTCTGTGCTTAAAGGGAAGACTATGTCTTCTTTGCTGCTGCATCTGGCTTGCACTGCCTAATGCCTATTATCTGTTATATTTGGAGGGAGAGGAATTCAAGAACGTATACTTCCAGAACATTATCTCCAGATGCCACTTTTAATCAAATAGCCGCTGATATTCAAGCTGGATTTTAATTCTTTAACCATTAGTGTTACCAATTGTTTCCATGTGAAATTTTGTAGGAGATGAGGGATTGTTTCTGTGTAATCCTTGATACTGGTATTTAGGCTCAGCCTATATTGTACTTGAGTAGCAGGGTTCTCTTCTTATTTGGATGTTGAAATAAAACTTCAATTATCCAAGGAAAAAAAACAGTTATTTTCAGATGTGACAAGGTAATACCCAGAAAAGTTGAAGAAGATCACTAAATAGTAGCAGGATCACGAACTTGATTTAATCCATCTTTTCACATGAACCTAAAGGAAGAACATTAGAGATGGATATGAATAAGCTACTTGATTCACTACTGTTACTAATTCGGCCAACGCTGTCTTAAATTGGAGATGTTTACCAACTTTCTCAGGAATTAAATTGTTCTAACCTCGAAAATAAAATTAATAATGTTGTAATTATAAAGATTAAAAAAAGCCTCTTCACCAGAAAACTGAACTGAACTTCATTTATGTTGTTATATGTTTCTACTAAAGCCAAAACTTATAAATTTATAAACTGAAGCTAAAACCTTTAACAATTTAATTAACACATTAAAAAAAATTAAAATCAATCAAAATAAGATCATAAAATAGGATTCCGAATGAAGACAAAAGGAGAGACCTTCTCAGAGTAAAGGCAAGGAACGCAAGGACCAGAAGGAGAGCAATCGAAAGTACGGTTACTTCCTTTTGGAATTTCTCTGAAGCTCATCAAAACCCTCTGCCCAACTCGTCCACTGAATTAATTCTCAAAATCGGGTTTGAAATTTAAATTAGATCAGATGCAAAATTGACATTCGATATTCATTGGAAAATAGTAATAATAATAATAATAATAAAGAGAGAGAATTTGAGAAATTACTGCTGGTAATCAATCGAAGAAGCTGAAGCTAAGACGGGAAGGAAGAAAAGGAAGGAAAAGAGGAGCGGAACAACAGCTGATGAATTTGAAGATCCCATTGCTTTCTCGTTTTCTTTTCTTTCTTCAATTTCTGTTCGATTTTTTCCTTCTCTTTTTTCTTCTTTCAGTTCTCTTCTTTTTCGCCCAGGACACCTTTCACTTTACGTTATTACAAAACTACCCCGATAGCTTTATGAATTCTCATTTTACCATTTTATTACAACGGATCATGTTTGCACAGGCACTCGCAGCCAGGTTCTCCCCTTTTAGCTATGAAGGCTTTTCCTTTTTCTTTTTCCATCAAATAAGTAAATCATCATTTTATTTTTTATAATTAATTTTTTTTCAAGTAATTCATAAGCAAAATTATTATTTAATTCAAAAAAGAGAGAAAAAAAAAAAACCTTATAACAAGAACAAACTGCAAGGTACTTACTTAGAAAACAAGCAATTGTGAAGAATTAATGTAGGTGCTTGAGTTTGGTCACTAATTTATTAGTTTTATGAGAATTATTTTACAGCAAGTATAATACTATGAGGAGTGTAATAAGAACAATCAAAACAAATAGAACAATTATATTGGATCACCAATAATTCTGGCATAATTATATAAGGTATGTTTTCTTTACTAATTTAACCATTTACAACCAAAAATACATTTGACAAGACAACTAATTCTTTTTCTTTTCTCTTTTCTATTTGAAAATTACAAATTGATTCTATTTCTTTACTATATGATTGTTGGCGATCCATTATTTATCCATTATCAATAGGTTATGCATGGCATAAAATTATGAATAATGTTCCATTCACCTTTTTATAGTATTTGAAAATGTCTAATGTGATATTTACATTAAAAAAAATTAATTTGATATTCAAACTTTAATTCTGTTTATCAATGTGTCTCAACTTTTAACGCAGTTAAAAAAAACTTAATGATGTGTTCATGAATTAATCAAAACACACCATCAAGCTAAAAATATCACGCTATTTTTTGGTGAAAGACTAGAACAAATATACAACACACTCCTTCATTAATATATTTTAAAATTTACTTTTTTAAAAAATAAAAATTAAAAATTAAAAAAAAATTATATTTTCAAAATAAAAAGTAAAGATTTTATAAAATAAATTTATATTTAAAAATTTTAAAATTAATTTTTCTTTTTTAAAAAAACTAAAAAAAAGCTTTTAGCGTTTTTTCCTTTTTCTCCAAAATTTAAATTTTATTTTAGAATAAAAAATTGTAAAATAATATTTTTATCATTTGAAAAATTAAAAAAATAAAAACTTTCATAAACATTTTTTTATTTTAATAAATAAAAATAGAAATCTTTTTAAAAAAACTTATTTTACTCACCGTTTAGATACTCGATATCTGAACCCATTTATAAATAAATATATATAAAATATATTATATGCTTTTCCAAACCCATTTATAAGTAAATATATATAAAATATATTATATAGAAAAATGTTTACGTCAAAAATTTATTTTTTAATTATTAAAAAAGGAGTTAAAACTTAAACTTTTTAACAATTATAACATGTGTCCACCATATGGCAATTCTAATCAACTCACAAAGTGACGTGGCATTTATTCACATGATGCGGTTTGATTGATTCATTAACATAAACTACATATATTTTAATGGTGTTAATTAAATGTTGGGACATATATAAAAGTTTGAGTAACACATTCAACATGTTTTAGTCTGAATACCAAATTAGATAGACAATTGCATGAACCTATAAATTAACAAAAAAAAATGTCAACATTTTAATGTGATATTAAGGCTCACATTATAAACATGGGCAGTTTGGTGCATAACGTTGTGAAGGGCCCTTTCAGTTCTCCGGCCCGGAACCCGGAAAAGAAATACTCAGTCAGCTATATTTCTTCTGTCCATTCATCGCATTTCAACACTGGGTACCAAAAAAGAAAGGGCAGATTCTATCCTTAAACAATGTTAACGATCCCATTAAAAACAAGTTTCTTCTTAATTTCTTGTCTGTTCATCGCCTACAAAGTTTGATAATGGATGTTTGATTCATTTAAACAAGCAGCAGGCTCAAGTATTAAGGGCTTGTGTTGTAGTGAAGTTAATATCCACGAGTACAGGAGCTAAGAGACCTCCTATCCTGGATCGTAGTGAAGCCGCTGATTGGTTTTTTTTTATCCCTACGCAACGTAGCCTGAACTGTACTCTTCTCACTTCTCACCCTTTTCCAAACTTTAGTTTCAGGTTTCCAGAGATGGAGAAGAAGATCCAGAAAGTGTGAGAGTTCGAGGGCCGGGCCCCGCAATCACGCAATTATTTGATGCGGCAGGAGCATGGAGTACTTTTTGTCGGAGATAACATACTAGTAAAAGCTAGCACTCAATTAGATTGATTGCGTTCACGCAGATGGTGAGACCTTAAAAGAGTTGCCATCTCAATATTGAAAATTTCAAAACTGGAAGACATAATCTCCAAGGAGGTCCAGGGCAGGCAGTGGGGTCTGGGGCACGTGCTTTTGTGTTCCAAGGACACAAGCTCTGCTCCAAAAATCAGACACAGAAAGACCATATATGAAAGATTAGCACTTGTCTTAGCTTAACCCCACGTGCCCGGTTGGGTTCAAGAAAGCACCATTTCATGGTCCCAACCAAAAAGATGAACACACTATGATAAAGGAGATAATGTTGACCATCCCATCGCTTCCTCTGTTTCCAGGATTGTAGTTAATATATCACGGGAACGCTGTGAGTTGGCTGCGTTCTTCATGTAACTTTCCAATCGAATCTTGAGTGAATGAACTGATCCGGATTTTAATGCAAACGCACATTGGAAAGAGGAAAACAGAAAAATGGAGGTCAAGTTTACAGGGGATTCGTCAATCTATTCTGCAGTGAATACGTAGGACCTGGATATCCATTGAACACTGACCTTGATAGGGCGCCTTCTCAAGGCTGCACAGCTGACAAGGCATTCGTGAGACACAAAGTTGGGACGGCCAATAAGATTTTATGAGATATGAGCTTGTAAATGGAACCCCCTTGTGGATTAAAAAACTACGCTTCTGGTACATAGGATAATTATTCGTGGTTTGATTTCAAAGATGAAGACTTTTGAGGCATTATGGATATCTGGTGCAGTGCATCATAAAATCACTTGTCCAAGTTAGAATCTTGAGTGATGAGTTGTAACTGATAAAAAAAAACAGAAGGAAATTTCAGCGACTTGGGAGCTTGCAAAAATGAGCAAAAACAGAAAACGGGGGCCACATCAATGCAATAAATTAGCATCGCAACAAAAATTGATGATCAGATTTCTTTTCAGCAACATTAACCTGGCATTATCATTTTGAGTTGCAGTAATCCTGCTATGGATACCTAAGCTTTCAAACTGGGGCGAATTCAAAAGCAGAATTAAGCATTATGAGGATAATAAAGAAAAACTTTCAACTGCATTGAAGCTAGTGACTAGAGTGCATAATGCTTCGTGTAATTTACAGAATTATCCAACAAATTAGCACTAGAACAGGGAATCCTGTTCCAAGTGGAAATGATACCAATTGCTGAAAATGCCTTAAAAAGAACATCGCATACACAAGGCAGATATGTCCAATCGCTGCAACTCTCGAAGAGGATAAACCAGTGTTTTTCGCACTTCTTATCCCATCCCCCCCCCCCCACCAGGGTTACTCCTTGTGATCATGATCTTGTCTCCCAAAGATCAACGGAAAATCATCATAATGTTCAAAGAAACCATGTTTCTCAGCCATGCTCTTCAACGATTCATAAACCTGGTACATAGAAGGTCTGTCCTTTGGCCTGGGAACCACACAAGTGCAAGCAACTCTCAGAAACTGCATAATTTCATCATCATGACCCTTCCCACACAATGCTTTATCAATAGCATCCTTGCTTCGACCTGTGCTAAACAACTGATTAACCCAATCCACCAAATTCCCTTTAAATCCTTCCTCCGCAGTGCTAACCCCAATGGGTTTTTGACCTGTAACCAACTCCAACAACACAACCCCAAAACTGTAAACATCCCCTTTCAAAGAAGCAACCATAGTACTAGAATACTCGGGAGCCACATAGCCAAACTCCCCTAAATCCCCGTTCACAAACGAACTATCATTGGAATCACGCGACCCCATCAATCTTGCCAACCCAAAATCCGTTATTCGAGCATCCAAATCATCATCAAGAAGCACAACATTGGAACTAAAATACTGATGCATGTGCGGCGGTAGGCATCCATGGTGAAGCCAAGCTAAGCCTCTAGTCACACCAACACCAATCTTAAGCCTAGTTGGCCAATCCAAAACCTCAAACTTCCCATTCCCAAAACCACCCAGGCTTCCCCCATGCAACTGAGAGTACAATGTCCCGTTTGGCATATGCTTATAAACCAAAAGCCTCTCTTCTTCCACCACACAAAACCCTAAAAGCGGAACCAAATTCGGATGCCTAAGTTGTCCTAACCTGTTCATTTCCGATCTAAACTGTTTCTCACTAAGCTTACAAGCGCTTAGCCTCTTAATCGCCAAGGCAGATCCGTCCGGCAACATCGCCTTGAACGAAACTCCTGTCCTCGTCGAAATCACCGCGTTTTCCGCGTCGAAATTGTTCGTCGCCACCATTAAATCGGCCAATTTAATCTTATTTATAGGCTTTTGAAATAAAGAAACTTGAACAAGCTTGTGAGATTTCAACAATTCAATCCAACTACTATCATCTTTACCATCAATGCCGTAACTTTTCTTTCTTTTTTCACCTGCGGCGCCAGCTCGGAGAAAGAACCACCACCAAATCGCGAAACCGACGATTAACGAAACGGCGGCGCCGATGACACCAGCTATTATGATGATTCCAAGACTTTTACCGCTCAATCCACCGCATTTCGATAACGGTTTCCCACAAAGTCCACTGTTACCGTCAAAACCGTCTTCCCCAAATCGCGCCAGATCAGACGGGATAGAGCCAGACAAATCGTTGTCCGCAACGGAAAACCGTTTAAGCCGGTCCAACCGAGCGAGCTCGTAAGGGATCGAACCAGACAATTTGTTATTGTCTAAAACGAGGTCGTTTAGGAACTTACAGTTAACGATCTGAGTGGGGATGGAACCGGAGAGACGGTTACCGGAGAGATCGAGGCGTACAAGGTAAGGAAGCCAAGAGCAGATATCATTAGGAATGGGACCGGACAGAGAGTTGTTGGAAAGATCCAGAATCTGGAGGCTCCGACAGTACTTTAAAGAGTCCGGTAACTGACCCGACAGCTTCATAGAAGAGAGCAGGAGGCTTATGATTCGGTTTTCCTTCTCGTTCCAGCATGAAACGCCGGTGAGATTGCAAACGAATGTTGACGAACGGTTGTTGAAGGTCCACGTGGCGAGAGGGGAGTCCGGGTCGGTGAGAGAGCTTTTCAGGCCTTCGAGACAAGTGATGTCATCTTCGATGGCGAACGAGAGGAAGAAATTAAAGAGTAAAAGTGAGGAAGATACAAAAATGAGATTCTGCTTCATGGCTGAGCTGCCGCGCGTTTGGATACTTGGCGGTAGAGAGAGAGAGATAGGGTTTGGGTTTTGTTTTTGTTCTGGAGAGGGAGGGTGGGGTGGCGGTTAGAAGGGGAAAGGAAATGGAGGAGGAAGATGAGGAAAATGGGCAGCTGCCATTTGACTGTTTGGGGCCAAAGAAGAGAAAGAGAGAGAAAAGGAGTTGCTCAGCTCAGCTGCTGCTCTTTTAGCTTTTTTGACTGCCTGTTGAATTTTCTCATGTCTGGCTTTGTCTTGTCTTGTTTCACTACCCTTTTTGTTGGGTTATTTAGTTTTATAATTATTATTACCACCTGGATTAGATTTGCTTTCTCAAAGCGGCGCCGTTTTACTCGGTTTGGGAAGGTAGTTAAGCCAGATCAAGGTCAAACAAAGGAAGGTAATTTACTACTAGTAGTTAGTTTAGCAGCAATTGCAATTTGATTGAAAGAGGTGGGTCTTAATCAGGGGATGAGATGAGACAAAGCAGCCTAGCCTAGTTTTGGGTTAAGTGGGTTGCGGTGGAGTGGAGGGCAGATTTACCTAAATTCTTGCATCATTAGATAGGAATCTTTGCTCATTTCAACACTGATGAACACGTAATATTCTTCTTTCAGCTTCAATCACAGGGGAAGGGTCAGGGTGCCTTTCATTAATTTCTTTCTCTTTGTTTTTGGAATTTTCCTTATCTGGTCAAAGGAGTGCAGATCGATTTGCAATCATTTTCAATCATATCATTTCAGGTTGGGCTGAGTGCTTCGCTTTCATTTTAAGGCCCAGGCTTAGGCTATCCTATATAGGGCCCTATACGTTATTAGAGGAATAGTAGTTGCGAATACGTTTCGATGTGACCAAAATTACAGGCTCTTGTTCACTCACATCAACTGTGAAGACCGTGAGAAGAGGTGAGTGGCATCTTTTCAGAATTTTGTAATGCAAGTTCTTTTGATTTACCCCGCCCTCTTTTTATCTTTTTTTATTCAGAATACATTCGACATTCCCATTACTTAATAAACAATAGTATGAATAAATGATCCAAAATAATTTAAATTCGAAATGATCCGGCCAAACTCGATTCGGTACGTGCAATTACCAACTCTATATACTATTATTTGTTATAAATAGTCCAACGGTCAAAATAATCACTCATTTTGGTCACTTTCTTCTTTTGAATGGTTGAGGGAGGGACACTTGTAAAGCAATTCTTGTAGTACAAACAATAGTGAAAAACAAGCAAAACGAAGGTGAGCTCAGCAGGCACGAGTTTTTGGTCATGAGTTGCTCATGATTGAACAATAATGGGAAGAAAATACATGAAGGGAAAACAGAAACGCCACACATGGAGAAAAAAACGATTGTAGATTGAATTGGGGGGAATGGGGAATGTCACATCGGATAAGTAGATTATCAGATGGAGCACTTAAGCTGATCATGCAACCAAAGGAGAGATTCTCACTTCAACTTTGGCTCAAAAAGAGTAACCCCTTTTTTTCTTTTTTGGAATGGGACCGTATGTTGTTCTTAGCATTAAGAAAGGCAAGCATGATGGGAGAATCCCTGCCCAAAGCCTCTTTTTTTAATAAATGGGCCATCTTGTCAAAAGGAAACTGATAAGTCTAAAACTCCATGCATGTTAAGCAATTGATTGGCAAGAGAGACAGCTCGAAGGAGATCAAACGAGTTAGAATCAGTGCTCTCCACTTTTGGGTGGATATTCAAACAGATAGCAAATGGTGTAAAGTTGACGTTGAAATCCACCAATTCTTTGTCATCCTATTGGAAGAATGGTTCTTTCTTTCTGTCTATCTACTCGTGACACTCTAAATGAAACAAAAATGAAAAAGGAGATACAACCCTTGCAACTCGTGAAATTTCGATCCTAGTCATGCAATAAGTTAGTGCACGCGTGAAATTTGCGGAGTGCTTTGTAGTAACCTTAACAGTTTAAGATCCCTCTGTGTGTAATTGCTATGAAAGGTAAAACAAATTAATCAACTGTGTTGTCCAAAGGATTAGAATATGTAATGCTTACCAATAGAGACGTTTCTTTCTTCTTCTTCTTTTTTTTTTTTATAAAAGGTGAATTTCATTTATTAATAACTATCAAGACAATTACAATATAAAAATTCATCAGATGGATACAATAGTAAACTTCCTCATTATAATTCTATAGCTTGAAAAAAGAGTTTCGTTAAAAACCTTCACATAGAAAAACTCATTGAGATAAAACCCATGAGAAGAAAAAAAAAAAAAAACCCTTTTAACATGCCAATCTAACTATCAGCTACTTGATAACATCATTCCTAAAAGCAGTTTGGACCCCAACAGGAAGATCATTCAAATCCCACCACAACTGCTGTTCCATGTCCAAAACCTAAACTGATTTGACAATTTCACGAGCCGTCCCATTCGCCGAGACAAAGATGTTGAAGGCTATATATTTGGCTTACAAATTATTTGGCTTTGAACAAAATTTGCTTCATTTATCCAAAAAGTAGCATTTTGAAAAGAAACGCAAGGTTGGGACTCAGGAATAAGGATTGTTCTTCCTCACTTCCTTTCTCAATTTTCCCCTTTCTTCTTAATTATGTTTTTTAAATACATACATGCATATATATAAAAACTTTACGATTAAAAACGTAATCGAGTCATAATAGGAAACGTCCTCAAGTTCAACTCATTAAAATGTTCTAATTAACTAACTTAAACTTGATTGAATTTATTTAATTTATACTTGAACTTGATTTGGAAAAGAAATTTATTTTATAACTAGACTCTATTAAGCTAATAAATGTCATACATTTCATTTTATATTATTTATTTCCATATTATTTATTTTTAATATCTCCATTACTTATTTATTGCTTTTCTGCATCTCTTTTCTTTTTGTTTCCAATTACAAAACTATAAGATTTAATTAGTTATAAATACTGTTGAAAAATTAGTTTTAAAATCAATAATCTTTAAGTTAAATTATAATTCAATTATGTATTTTATGTTGGATATATAGTATCTCATAAGATTTCAATATCCTACATTACACAAGCACAAAAGATGTTAGTGCTTTATACAAACAAACCCATTATAGGTTTGTTGTAAGGAAGAAAATAAAGTGAGTTCATGTGCACATGAGATTGGACCAAGCCTTGAGAAAATACGAATTTTCCCCTTGTATTTTTTTTATTTTATGTTATTGTTGATTCTCCTTTATTCTCAGTCTATAAATACGTTATTCCTGATTTTACTCTATCCTCAACCTATAAATACAGCTTATAAATTTATTTTATGTTATTGTTGATTCTCCCTTATCCTCAACCTATAAATATGTCATTCTTGATTTTACTCTATCCTCAACCTATAAATATGTTATTCCCGATGTCACGACCCGGTACTCTCCTCGAGCCCGTGACAACCGTCGCGGTGTCCCGGTAGACACTCATTGCCCGGAATGTCAACCCGAAACCCCGCAAGGCTTTACTATTAGTTTCTCTGTTCCCTTGTGAGCAACTATTGTCAAATATCGTGTTCTAAAAGATTTTAAGCTGTTTCCAACTTTAAACAAATAAAATATTAATTTTTCGTCTCACAAGGGTATTTTGGTCATTTTTTTCAAAAATTTTGAAACTAGCTAAAACGTAATATACAAGTACAAAACACATAATTCATATTCAAAATGAGTTTAAAAGTTTAAAATCTTCATTTAAAACGAAATTATGGTTATATGAATATAATAAGAAAATAAAATAAATATTAAGTAAAATATTCTATTTTCTTATAAAACAATATTTATAGAGTTATACGTGAATAATTTTTATAGCGTAAAAGCTAAATAAATTTATACATACTTAAATACAGTAAGTCAAAATATTTAATTTAATTTACAATAACAAGAGGGCCCCCGAATAAACAAAAGTAAAGAGGACTGTGAACCTACGGTTTGAAAAAATACAGATCCAACGGTAGTCCTCGATGAGATCAGCTATCTACAGTCTATATTGAATCTGAAATGGGTGGAAAGGAGGGTGGTGAGATTATAAAATCCCAATGAGTAAACATACATCATCATAAACATCTAGAGTTGAGTACATGGAGACAATAAAGTAAATCATTATAAACTGAGTTATAGCATTAGAACACATTTTGTTCAAAACACGTAAAGAGGCTTATGAATCTCATAAAAATCTAGGTTTGTACCATAAATCCATTCTCGGGGACACCTTGGCCGAGGCATCCTACCGAGACCGCCAAGGCTATTAAAATTCACATTTCACATAAATCATGTTTTTGTTTTGAAAACATAGCCGTTCCTTGACGTTGGTTGAGTTCCCCCTCACGTGGTGGTTTAGCGTGAAGTGAACCCTAAACTTGACCCCAAGAGATACCCTACACGCCTCTTCGTTCGAGGTAAGAATATAATGGGGTTTACCGTGCCCCTCTAAAAGGCTGGTCCATAGAAACCCCATACTGCAGTGATTAATTAATATATAATCCACCATATAATAAAACTCAATAACATGATATGGCAATTTTGTAATTCGCAGTTTTTCAAGGCAACCAAACAATTCGCATTTCAATACAATTGCCAACTAGCCAATCATGCTCGATTTATCATAAGCCAGTCAATTTAAACAATCAAATTGTCACAATTAACAGTCTCCGTGTACTCTATTTTTCAAAATCATTATTAATTTCAAAACAATTTATAAATTAATTTCATTGAAACTCATTTATTCATAAAATATGAAAATTTACCTTTTTAAATTCCTTTTTCCATAGAATTCATGAAAGCATCTAAAAACCACCCTACATAATTAAAATGACAGTAAGTTTACTCACAATGTCTAGAATGCAGACTTTCGAAGCACTCTGTCTACTAGTCCTCGGATGCAATTTCCTTGCCTTTATCGGAGGACTCACCACCTTGACACAGTGCAAAATCGAGAATTTCACCAAGTTGGTACTAAATTAAAATTAAACTAATTTCGACTACCAATGTATGATATGGAATGCAAAAATGCACTAGTAACTATCTAAACTCAGTATTGGCCTAATTCGTCTTATCACCCGATTAAATTCCTAATGCGTCCGTTTAAACTCCAATTTAATTCTTTTCAGTTTCTATACCTCAATTGCACCCAAATTAACTTAATGTCCCTCAGTGTGGTGCAAATTATCAGTCTCGATAGTAAATTACGAAAATACCCCTAGTGGATAAAAATTCGTACTTTTGCTCCGAAAATTCCCATTATTTTTCTAGGCTCATAATTCATCATTTCTTAACCAATTCTACTAGAATAAAAATCAAACTCATCCTCACTCAATACATGGTAAATTCAGCCATTAATGGTTGTGGGAGAAAATGAATTCTTTTCTTGTTGTTTTGTTTCTAAATATACTAAACTAACTAAAAACACTAACATAAATTAAAATCAAATAAATCCAACAACTTTCTCTCTCCTAACCCATTTTGATCAGCCAACAATTCATCATAAAAACATGCAATTTGAGCATGGAAAATAAAGAGAAATGCTTAAGGAAAATAGATTTCAAGCTTAAGTTGAAAAATCCTACTTTTTTCACTTGTTTTCCTTGATTTTCCACACTTTTTCTCTTGAAATTCCTCACCTAGGTTTTGTTTTTCCTTTCTTTCCCTCTCTTCCTTGCTTGGCCAAATATTTGGGGAATAATGGGCTGATTTGTGCTGATTTTTAAGTTAAATAATAAAATATCCTAAGCTTGACACATGGCATTTTCTAATTGGTCTATTTTTAAAATTTTAAAAATTTAAACATTTTATCTCCACCACATGTTTAGTCAAGGGTCAAAGATGAAGATAAAGGAAGACCATGTGCTGGAAAAAATATCCTGATGGTGGAAAATTACAATTTTGCCCTTGAGGTGGCAAAATTACCATTTTACCCCTATACTCCAAATTATACCGAAATTAAAAATTTTCACTTCTAAACCTCAAATCATACTCCAATAAGTCAAATTATACTCCAATAAGTCAAATGGGGCCCAAACATTTTTTTCTAAAATTCCCATTTTGTCCCCAGGTGGCAAATGACCATTTTGCCCCTGGTTAGTGAAAATTTCGATTTGACTCCAAATTGATCCTCAAACTCCAAATTACCATTTTAAGTCATCCATGAACTGTGAAACTCTTAATCTCACCTTAAAATTCTTATTTGATCTAGTTCGAGGATTAAATAAACTTTGTTGTACCTCTAGGTACAATACCGACTTTTGTAAATTTTTCGGGACTCTCTTAGCATGCAATCATGCTATCATCACATGTATGTCATGAATAATATTTTATAAGGTCAGGCTTTACACCTGATTTAACTTTATCCTCAACCTATAAATACGTTATTCTCGATTTTACTCTATCCTCAACCTACAAATACATTATTGTTGATTTTCCTCTATCCTCTATCCTCAGCCTATAAGTATGTTATTTTTTATTTTACTTTATCCTCAACCTATAAATACAGCCTATAAATATGTTATTCTTGATTTTACGTTATTGTAGATTCTCCTTTATCCTCAGCCTATAAATACGTTATTCTTTATTCTACTTTATCCTCAGCCTATAAATACTTGTAATGTTATTCTTGATTCTTCTCTATTCTCACTTATAAATATGCAACATTATTCCTTATTCTCTTTTATCCTTAGTGTCACGACCCGGAACTCCCCATCGAGCCCGTGACAACCGCCGCGAAGCCTCGACAAACATTCTTCACCCCGAATGTCGATCGAAACCTCGCAAGGCTCTCGTATCAGCTTTCGCACTTCCCCGGTGAGCAATAGTTATCAAATAATCAAAATACGAAGGATTACAAATCATTTCCAAATCATAACATAACATTTTTTTTTTGCTCATAGGGGCATTTTTGTCATTTTTGTCGAAAACCTCGAAACTTGCTAAAAATGTAGTAGGTAAGCCGAAAATATATATTTAATGATTTAAAAAAAAATTAAGTATCTAAAACGTTCATTTGAAGTGAAAATTTGACCATTTGAATATAATAAAAATATTCAATAAAATAA
Organism: Theobroma cacao; assembly: GCF_053813885.1. NCBI lineage: Eukaryota > Viridiplantae > Streptophyta > Magnoliopsida > Malvales > Malvaceae > Theobroma > Theobroma cacao. Next base: position 39,546,196 of record NC_142640.1, read on the forward strand.
ACTATTTTCTTGTAAAATAATTTTCATAAAACTATCGATACATAATTCTTATAGCGTAAAAGATAATTATATACATATATACTATAAAACAAATAACCAAAGCATAAAATTTCTTTTACAGTGACACGTGGGCCCACATCTATCCAAAATGCATCGGAAGCTGGAAACCTACAGCTTTTACCGATTCGAGTCCAAATGAAAGTCCTTGTCAAAATCAGCTAACTATGGAATTCCCTGAGCCTGAAATGTGAGGAAATGAGGGTGGTGAGATTATAAAATCCCAATGAGTAAACAGATACCATCTAAACTATCTAAAGTCGAGTAAATGGAGACAATTAAAATAAATCATCATACTGTAATTTCATTACCTTTCAACTCATTTCAACCAAATAAAATCAATCCATAAAAATCGAGAAATCAACTTGGCTTATGAATTTCTTAAAACTTTGGCTCGTGCCAAAACTCATACTCGGTGATACCTTGCGCAGGGCATCTAACCGAGTCCGCCAAGGCTGTTAAAATTTTGTGTACACTTAAAATATATTTTTGTTTGAAAAAAATACAGCCGTTCCTTGGCGTTGGCTGAGTTCCCCTTCACGTGGTGGTTTGGCATGAAGTGAACCCTAAGCTATACCCCAGGAGATACCCTACGCGCCTCTCCGTTCGAGGTAATAATATAATGGAGTTTACCGTGCCCCTCTAATAGGCTGGTCCACGGAACCCCCTCTGCAGTAAATAATTAATATATAATCCACCAATCAATAAAATTCATTCTAGCATGTCATGGCAATTTATCACAACCTAGCCTCTCAAGGCTGAATACACAGTATAAATAATTATAACACTAAAATCAGTTTAGCCATTCATGCTCATTTATTGTCATAAGCCATTCAATTCAGAACCATAAATTTGCAACACAAACTAGCAGTCTCCAATTACTCTATTTTCAAAACCAATATTCGATTTTTCAGAAAATTTATAAAATCATTTTATAAAATCACAATTTTCCTTAAAACATAACAATTTACCATTTAAACCCATTTTTCATAAAATCACATAGTTGTATAAAACTACTCTAGATAATTAAGACGATAATAAGTTTACTCACTATGTCTAGAATGCAGACTTTCGAAGCACTCTGTCTACTGGTCCTCGGATGCAATTTCCTTGCCTTTATTGGAGGACTCACCACCTTGACACAGTACAAAATCGAGAATTTCACTAAGTTGGTACTAAATCAAAATTAAACTAATTTGGACTACCAATGCATGATATGGAATGCAAAAATGCACTGGTAACTATCTAAATCCGGTATTAGCCTAATTCGTCTTATCACCCGATTAAATTCCTAACGGGTTCGTTTAAACTCCAATTTAATTCTTTTCAGTTTCTATACCTCAATTACACCCAAATTAACTTAATGTCCCTCAGTGTGATGCAAATTATCAGTCCCAATAGCAAATTACAAAAATACCCCTAGTGGGTAAAAATTCATATTTTTGCTCCGAAAATTCCCATTATTTTTCTAGGCTCATAATTCATTATTCCTTAACCAATTCTCCTAGAATAAAATCAAACTCATCCTCACTCACTACATGGTAAATTCAGCCATTAATGGTTGGGGGAGAAAATAAATTCTTTTCTTATTGTTTTGTTTCTAAATATGCTAAACTAACTAAAAACACTAACATAAATTAAAATCAAATAAATCCAACAACTTTCTCTCTCCTAACCCATTTTTTCAGAATTGAATTCATCATGAAAACATGTAATTTAATCATGGAAAATAAAGAGAAATGCTTGGGAATAAGAAAACTCAAGCTTAATAGAAAAAATCTCACCTTTTTCACTTAATTTCCTTGAAAATTCACACTTTTTCTTTGATTTTCTCTCTCTAGGGTTTTGTTTTCTCCTTTCTCTCTCTTGTTTCTTGCTTGGCCGAATGTTGAAGAAGAAGAATGGGTGGGCTGATTTTTTTTTTTTTGCCTTTTTATTGTTTAATGAAATAATATTATTTTATTCATATTTTAAATATTTTATTAATTCATTTTTTTTTCTAGCCATCCACTTGTCCTATTTTTTTCACCATGCATTCCCTTTGACTTATCCAAGTCTTAAGTGAAATTTCCAGATTTTTCCAAAGTTTTGGTGGAGCAAATTTTTTAAAATTACACTTTTGCCCCCGAACTTTTCAAAAATTATATTTTTACCCCAAAAATTGAAAATTTTCCATAATGGATAATTTTCACTCCTCATACTCATTTCACACTCCAAATAATTAAATTTGATCAAAATCCTTTCAAAAAATTAAATTTTCGATTCCGAATGGTAAAATTACCATGTTACCCTTTTACTCCAAATTATACCGAAATTAAAATTTTTCACTTCTAAACCTCAAATCTTACTCCAATAAGTCAAATGGGGCCAAAAATCTTTTCTAAAAATTTCCATTTTGTCCCCAAGTGGCAAATGACCATTTTGCCCCTAGATAGCGAAAATTCCAGTTTGACTCCAAATTGATCCTCGAACTCCGAATCACCATATTAACCCATTCTGGGACTTTAAAATTCTTAATTTCATTGTAAATTCTCTATTTGATCTAGTTCGAGGCTTAAATCAACTTTATTGTACCTCTAGGTACAATACCGACTTTTGTAAATTTTTCAAGACTCTCTTATCATGTAAACATGCTATCCACCACATGTATGTCATCACAAATATTTCTGTAGAGTCGGGCTTGTCATCTTCTCCCCCACTTGGATCAACCATATGATCCTCCTTCTTGATTGACTTCGACATCCGGCTAAATATTAATATTTTAATATTATTTTATTAATAAAATATTATTTTATTCTAAAAATTTTATCTTGTCTCCTTGGTACCAAAAATACCTTATTATGCCTCACTTGACTTCCAAATCGCCTTTTATCTCACAAATTCTCCTCCGATAAAATTATTATTATTTTATTATTATTTTCTCACTTGCGAAACATTTTATCCTAAACTACTCCTTTCGTCTTTTATCACTTCTAAACATTTTAATTGACCTCAATTTGCATTTGATCAACTTTATTTATCACCATATCAAAGTATGGGGTATTTCAATCTCCCCCACTTAAATAGAATTCGTCCTCGAATTCCCGTCGATGTTGCGTTATCAATCTCCTTCTATGATCCTACTCCTTGTTCCTTCTATAGGGACATTCAATTTATTTCCCTCGTTCACCTTCAGTTCAATTAAATGCTTTATTTAAAGCAATTATCATCCTTTGGAATCGGATCAGTAATACTTTTCACAACCATGATCTCTTATATCTAGACACTAAGCATGCCTTTATCACCATTAGTACATTTGAACCATAACTTCATCTCAATTATACCGATTTCGATCACATATCATACTTACTTATGTATACCTATTCATCGTTTTATTAATTTGCTCCATACCAATTTTCTCAACCTTGATTCATCCATCTTATACTGGTCCAAACCCTTCCTTTAATGGAGTTCCATTAAAAACTTAAACAATTCAAGGTTTACTTTCAAAGTCATTCATAACTTTAATCGTTCATTACATGTCTGTTAACACTTTAGCTCACTAACCTCTCTGGACACTATTTCAAAATCTCCCAATTACTGAGAACCATTCTTCACTTTAGTTAGTAAAATTATCAATTTCATATATACATAGATACATGCATTTTCAAATGTCAACATCTCTCTTTATATATAGGAATCCATGTGTTCACATGCCTTGGACTACATTCCCCCATTATTCATCCGTATCCCAATCCTAGTTTCAATATAATAATTCTTATAGTGCATGTCAACCTTCTTATTATACTTGTGTATAACTTCATATCATTCATATCATTTCCAACCATATGTTTGAGTTTCCTTATACTATATATCATTCATCACAATGTCATCTCCATTGAATTATAATCTATTATGCGTGTATGCTTTATAATCCTATTGATGCCTCAAAGATTTATCTTAACTTGATCATTGCATCTCATGCAATACCACAATTCCTAAGAGTCATCCTTTTGTCCTTAATCATCTTTCATGCCTCTATATTACCTTGTATCTTTCTTGCATTACGATATTGATTTGTCACCTAAGACTCGAACCCATTTGAATCATGTATGCCTTAAGCATTTTCGAATTCCAATTTCCATAATATATTAGGAAAGTTTCATTATCTGACTTCATTTTCAAGGTCAACTTCTATCATCCTTTGTTCCACTCCTTCATATGAACATAACATCATTCTTCCTTAACTAATTTATAATTTGTACTTGAAATTGTAAAACTTAAAACTAGATTCTCTTCAAGTATTTTTCAATACTAATACTAATATCACTCTCAACTTACAACTTCTTTTTATAATCACATAACTTAGTGCTTGCTTTAACGAGATCCAGAGCAAAACTTCTCTTGAGTATTTCCTTGGGAATATCTATCTTAAACTTATGTCTCACAGCATGTGATCCCTTAACTTGTGATTTTGCCGTTAGGCTTCTCAGCAAGTTTTAAAAATTTTACGTTTCATACTTGCTGTGTATGATTAGAATCTCTTCTCAAAGATGTTTATGTATTCCTAAAACATTTACTCTTAAAGATATATAAATACATACTCATCCATTCAACTCCTAACTCATCTTCATAAGTTTCTAGGGTGCCACACAATTAGCCTCATGTTGTTACTAACCCTTGTCATTTTACTGTATCAAAACAGATATTACAAATTCTCATAATGATATTCTATATAAACTGATTTTCTATACCAGTCTCGTAATTCTTCCTTCACACTTTCATTACTTGGTATCTCATCTCAATATAGTCATCTCAAGAATCTTTCAAAATTTTTTTTTAATTATATGCCCATATACAACGCAATAAAGAAGTTTTTCAATTCATTTGGGTAAACATTCTCTAGAATATTTAAGACTCCCAGATAACAAAACACAATGACCAACAACCAAAATTCAATTTGTAAGCTCATTATTGTGTCACTCCCATCTTACTCATGTATCATAGGCGTGAGGTATTCGGAGCAGTATAATGTTGAATAGTCAATGCTGAAGTACTGTAGCTATTAGAAATTTTCTCATCAAAGCTATTTGTCTGTATTCAAAGTCACCACATCAATCATTCTCAACCAGTGGTTTCCCTTTTAGATATATATCATGAGTTCCATAAGTATAGGTACCTTCTATTTTCTTGTCATACACACTAAGCCAGATTAATACTTTCATCTCATGTCATCTTTTGACTTTTATCAACATTCATAAAATTTCACCTCATAACATCCTTTCCATACAGTGTAATAAATTCATGATACATGTACCATTCTACACATAAGTTGCTGACTATCTACAACTTTCCTCAAATTTATTGTCATCCCTATCCAATTATCTTCTTTGTCTTATACTCCAATAATCTTATTGACTTTCGATATAATTAACTACGAAAACAGCTCAGCTTCCTCCTTATTTTATTATCACAATCCTTACTGAATCAAAATTTTATATTCCCCATATTCCATAATTTAACTTCATTGGGTTATATTTGTGCCCAACTATTACCTCATAGTGTCATAACATCACTGAATAATCCCCTTCATGCTTAAATTACAATCATTAACTTAATCACATTATCCATTCCGAATGTCATTTATAACCTTATTGCTTCCTTCTATAACCTTCCTCAATAATAATATTACCAATTTATCTCTGTTATACTAAGAGATTCCCATACATATCCAATTATTTAAACTGCTATTTTACATTCCGTTCGAGTCATACAAAATAAAAGCCACTCCTAACTCTTTTACACAGGTAACTACTACATCTTCCCTTAAACGACACTTGCCTAGATTTATGACAATACAACTTCAACTAAAGTATTAAACATCTTTAGGTTCCTCATTGTCCTGATCCGGGCACATCAATGGATCCTCTTCCTCCTGAGATTTTCTCCTTTGTTCTTCAATCCAAGCTTGTTGTATTCTCCTATATTCTTCATCACTCACCGGTGCAGCATTTCTTCCACAACCGGGAGCAAAATGTCGTACACCTGACACTTTTCTAAGGGGTTTACTCGCCACTGTTACTTTTTCCTTATCCTTTTCTGATTGTCCCCTTACATTTCTCCCACAGCTTGGTGGAAAGTGTCGGATTACTGTCACGCTCTTCCTAGAACGAATACCTCCTTCAGCTATCCTTAATTTCCCCCTTTCTTTAACATGTTCCTTAGATTTTCTCAAAAGGGAACCTCTTATGCTTACATTAATATTATTACTATTTGCACTTTTTGGACTACTCGGTTCGAGTTGCCATCGGCTCTTAGCAGTAGAATCTAGCGATCCCTCGCTAATACTATGAGAGGCGTCGGGACTACCGTCTCTCCTAGACATGGTGTATGTGTCACCAGCGCACCTCAAAACCTATATGCAATCAAATAGTAATTGTTTAATTATTTATGCATATCAAAAATAGGTAGATTTCTATATGTAGATGCATACATTCTATTCAATCTAACCTAACTTAACTTAACTTAACTTATCTTAACTTAACTGGACTTGGGGCCACGCAGTGTCAGTGTAGATTTCTTAAAATAACCTTAAAATCAAAAACTTTAAAATCCAAAGCTTTAAAATCAAAATATCTGATCTTTAAACCATGCTCTGATACCAATCTAAATTGTCACGACCCGGAACTCCCCATCGAGCCCGTGACAACCGCCGCGAAGCCTCGACAAACATTCTTCACCCCGAATGTCGATCGAAACCTCGCAAGGCTCTCGTATCAGCTTTCGCACTTCCCCGGTGAGCAATAGTTATCAAATAATCAAAATACGAAGGATTACAAATCATTTCCAAATCATAACATAACATTTTTTTTTTTGCTCATAGGGGCATTTTTGTCATTTTTGTCGAAAACCTCGAAACTTGCTAAAAATGTAGTAGGTAAGCCGAAAATATATATTTAATGATTTAAAAAAAAATTAAGTATCTAAAACGTTCATTTGAAGTGAAAATTTGACCATTTGAATATAATAAAAATATTCAATAAAATAAACTATTTTCTTGTAAAATAATTTTCATAAAACTATCGATACATAATTCTTATAGCGTAAAAGATAATTATATACATATATACTATAAAACAAATAACCAAAGCATAAAATTTCTTTTACAGTGACACGTGGGCCCACATCTATCCAAAATGCATCGGAAGCTGGAAACCTACAGCTTTTACCGATTCGAGTCCAAATGAAAGTCCTTGTCAAAATCAGCTAACTATGGAATTCCCTGAGCCTGAAATGTGAGGAAATGAGGGTGGTGAGATTATAAAATCCCAATGAGTAAACAGATACCATCTAAACTATCTAAAGTCGAGTAAATGGAGACAATTAAAATAAATCATCATACTGTAATTTCATTACCTTTCAACTCATTTCAACCAAATAAAATCAATCCATAAAAATCGAGAAATCAACTTGGCTTATGAATTTCTTAAAACTTTGGCTCGTGCCAAAACTCATACTCGGTGATACCTTGCGCAGGGCATCTAACCGAGTCCGCCAAGGCTGTTAAAATTTTGTGTACACTTAAAATATATTTTTGTTTGAAAAAAATACAGCCGTTCCTTGGCGTTGGCTGAGTTCCCCTTCACGTGGTGGTTTGGCATGAAGTGAACCCTAAGCTATACCCCAGGAGATACCCTACGCGCCTCTCCGTTCGAGGTAATAATATAATGGAGTTTACCGTGCCCCTCTAATAGGCTGGTCCACGGAACCCCCTCTGCAGTAAATAATTAATATATAATCCACCAATCAATAAAATTCATTCTAGCATGTCATGGCAATTTATCACAACCTAGCCTCTCAAGGCTGAATACACAGTATAAATAATTATAACACTAAAATCAGTTTAGCCATTCATGCTCATTTATTGTCATAAGCCATTCAATTCAGAACCATAAATTTGCAACACAAACTAGCAGTCTCCAATTACTCTATTTTCAAAACCAATATTCGATTTTTCAGAAAATTTATAAAATCATTTTATAAAATCACAATTTTCCTTAAAACATAACAATTTACCATTTAAACCCATTTTTCATAAAATCACATAGTTGTATAAAACTACTCTAGATAATTAAGACGATAATAAGTTTACTCACTATGTCTAGAATGCAGACTTTCGAAGCACTCTGTCTACTGGTCCTCGGATGCAATTTCCTTGCCTTTATTGGAGGACTCACCACCTTGACACAGTACAAAATCGAGAATTTCACTAAGTTGGTACTAAATCAAAATTAAACTAATTTGGACTACCAATGCATGATATGGAATGCAAAAATGCACTGGTAACTATCTAAATCCGGTATTAGCCTAATTCGTCTTATCACCCGATTAAATTCCTAACGGGTTCGTTTAAACTCCAATTTAATTCTTTTCAGTTTCTATACCTCAATTACACCCAAATTAACTTAATGTCCCTCAGTGTGATGCAAATTATCAGTCCCAATAGCAAATTACAAAAATACCCCTAGTGGGTAAAAATTCATATTTTTGCTCCGAAAATTCTCATTATTTTTCTAGGCTCATAATTCATTATTCCTTAACCAATTCTCCTAGAATAAAATCAAACTCATCCTCACTCACTACATGGTAAATTCAGCCATTAATGGTTGGGGGAGAAAATAAATTCTTTTCTTATTGTTTTGTTTCTAAATATGCTAAACTAACTAAAAACACTAACATAAATTAAAATCAAATAAATCCAACAACTTTCTCTCTCCTAACCCATTTTTTCAGAATTGAATTCATCATGAAAACATGTAATTTAATCTTGAAAAATAAAGAGAAATGCTTGGGAATAAGAAAACTCAAGCTTAATAGAAAAAATCTCACATTTTTCACTTAATTTCCTTGAAAATTCACACTTTTTCTTTGATTTTCTCTCTCTAGGGTTTTGTTTTCTCCTTTCTCTCTCTTGTTTCTTGCTTGGCCGAATGTTGAAGAAGAAGAATGGGTGGGCTGATTTTTTTTTTGCCTTTTTATTGTTTAATGAAATAATATTATTTTATTCATATTTTAAATATTTTATTAATTCATTTTTTTTTCTAGCCATCCACTTGTCCTATTTTTTTCACCATGCATTCCCTTTGACTTATCCAAGTCTTAAGTGAAATTTCCAGATTTTTCCAAAGTTTTGGTGGAGCAAATTTTTCAAAATTACACTTTTGCCCCCGAACTTTTCAAAAATTATATTTTTACCCCAAAAATTGAAAATTTTCCATAATGATATGATATACAACTTATCCGACTACCGCTTAAATGCGGTGTTGACCTAATTCGGCCTATTATCTCCAATTTAACTCTAAATCAATTCTTCTCACTTTCTACACTCCAATTATAACTAAATTACCTCCATGACTGTGAATGAGATTCAATTTATCAGTCTCGATAGCAAATTACGAAAATACCCTTAGTGGGTAAAAATCGTATTTTTGCTTCGAAAATTTCCATTATTTTTCTAGGCTCATAATTCATTATTTCTTAACCAATTCTCCTAGAATGAAAATCAAATTCATCTTCACTCAACACATGATAAATTCGACCATTAATGATTGTGGGAGAAAATAAATTCTTTTCTTATTGTTTTGTTTCTAAATATGCTAAACTAACTTAAAACACTAACATAACTTAAAATCAAATTAATCTAACAAGTTTCTCTCTCCTAACCCATTTTTTCAGAATTGAATTCATCATGAAAACATGTAATTTAATCATGAAAAATAAAGAGAAATGCTTGGGAATAAGAAAACTCAAGCTTAATAGAAAAAATCTCACCTTTTTCACTTAATTTCCTTGAAAATTCACACTTTTTCTTTGATTTTCTCTCTCTAGGGTTTTGTTTTTGTTTTCTCTCTCTTCTTGCTGGTTTGGCAGGCCATGGGGTGGAAGATGGGCTGATTTTATGCGTTTTCATAAAGAAATAATAAAATAATAAAGGTATGACACATGGCATCATGTTATTGGCCCGTTTTTAAAATTTTAAAAATTTTAATCCTTTTTATCTCCACCACACAATTAGTCAATGGTCAAAATAAGGATAAAGGAATACCATGTGCTGGAAAAATGTCATGGTGGTGGAAAATTACAATTTTGCCCTTGGGGTGGCAAAATTACCATTTTACCCTTTTACTCCAAATTATATCGAAATTAAAATTTTTCACTTCTAAACCTCAAATCTTACTCCAATAAGTCAAATGGGGCCAAAAAAAATCTTTTCTAAAATTTCCATTTTGTCCCTAGGTGGCAAATGACCATTTTGCCCCTAGATAGCGAAAATTTCGATTTGACTCCAAATTGATCCTCGAACTCTGAATCACCGTATTAAACCATTCTGAGACTTTAAAATTCTTAATTTCATCGTAAATTCTCTATTTGATCTAGTTCGAGGCTTAAATCAACTTTATTGTACCTCTAGGTACAATACCGACTTTTGTAAATTTTTCGGGACTGTCCTAGCATGCAAACATGCTATCCATCACATGTATGTCATGATAAATATTTTTATAGAGTCGGGCTTGTCATCTTCTCCCCCACTTGGATCAACCATATGATCTTTCTTCTCGATTGACTTCGACATCCGGCTAAATATTAATATTTTAATATTATTTTATTAATAAAATATTATTTTATTCTAAAAATTTTATCTTGTCTCCTTGGTACCCAAAATACCTTATTATGCCTCACTTGACTTCCAAATTGCCTTTTATCTCACAAATTCTCCTTCGATAAAATTATTATTATTTTATTATTATTTTCTCACTTTCGAAATATTTTATCATAAACTACTCCTTTCGTCTTTTATCACTTCTAAACATTTTAATTGACCTCAATTTGCATTCGATCAACTTTATTTATCACCATATCAAAGTATGGGGTATTTCACTCAACCTAAAAATATGCAACATTATTCTTGATCCTCCTCTATCCTTAGCCTATAAATTCCAACCTCCACCTCAATTCTCAACACATCTCAATTCCCACATCTTTTCTTCTCAGTTTGTATAACGTTATAAAATTTTTTTATTGTAATTTTTTATTTTTTCTTGATTTTGTACAACATTATTGCAACGTTATTCTTGATTCCCCTTCATTCTCAACCTATAAATATGCAACATTATTCGCTTAATTTTTTTCAACGTTATTCCTAATTCTCCTCCATCCTCAGTCTATAAATATGCAACGTTATTCCTAATTCTCCTCTATCCTTAACTTATAATACCACCCTCCACTTCAGTTCCCAACACACCTTAACTCTCACATCTTCTCTTCTCAACTTGTATAATGTTACAAAAATTTTTGAAACGTTATTCTTGATTCTCCTCTATCCTTAGTCTATAGATATGCAATGTTATTCTCTTGATTCTTGCAATGTTATTTTCGATTCTCCTCTATCTTCAGCCTATAAATATGCAACCTTATTAACTTTATTATTGATTCTTCCTTATCCTCAACCTATAAATATACAATGTTATTCCTGAATCTCCTCTATTCTAAGCTTATAAATACCAGCATCCACCTCAATTTCCAACACACCTCAGCTTTCACGTCTTATCATAAATTTTTTTTATTTTCTCTTGATTTTCTACAACGTTATTCCTGATTCTCCTTTCTTGATCTTTTGCAACATTATTCCTAATTTTCCTTTATCCTCAGCCTATAAATACCAGCCCCTACCTCAGTTCTCAACACAATTCAACTTTTACATGTTTTCTTCTCAACTTGTATAACGCTCTAAATTTTTTTTATTTTCTCTTGATTTTTTGCAACGTTATTCGTAATTCTCTTCTATTCTTAACCTATAAATGTCAACCTCCACTTCAGTTCTCAACTCACCTCAATTCTCACAACTTCTCTTTTCAACTTGTATAACGTTACAAAATCTTTTGATTTTCCCTTGATTTTCTGCAACATTATTTCTGATTCTTTTCTATCCTCAACTTATAAATACCAGCCTCCACCTTAGTTACCAACACACCTTAGCTCTCAAATCTTCTTTTTGCAGCTTTTTTACCTTTCTCTTATTTGTTTCCTTCATTTTCCTATTTTGTTGGGTTCTTTCTTGCTATTCCTAGTATCCCTGATAGTTTGTACAAACTAATCAGGAAAATTCTGTTGAATCTGGGAATAACTATTATAATCATTTTGCACCGAGTTTTTGTTGGGATAAGGCCTGCAGCCAATTGAGATTGGTTAAGGCTTGGTTCCAATCATGTAATGATATCATTCATATTGAATGATTAGAGTTTTTTTTTCATCAATAAGACATTAATTATAATGAGTTATAAGTCTAATTAGATGAAATCTATGAGATTAAAGCATGTAATGAGTTACAATTATGAGCTCCATATGCATTAAAGCATAATCTCAAAATATTCCTAGTCAATGTATCATTGAGGCTAGACATTAATAATGCTTAAAGATAGGTACATTCTATGTTCCTTACTTTGGAAGTAAATAATCGATCTCATAGATTGAAGTATAGAGATATTCGAAACTAAAATGTAAGTGCTTGTCAATGAGAGCAAGTTCACTGAACATGACCCACCATGAGAAAGGCATTTGGTAATACACTCTAGTGTCTATGCAACACTTCTCATGTGTTAGTCACATAAGTACTCCCTAGACTTGAGACGCCAAGTTATCTTATATGTGGAGTTCTATGCTTTAATTTCATCCCTACGGGTGCCTAACCAAGGATGCCTTAACAGAATGATTTTAGGTATAATATGAAGCATGTGAAGGCAAATAAGTGATCAAGATAGGAAACATCACCTTAAGTGTTTTTAGAGGACATATCCTATCAGTTCTTGGTTAACATTAGCTTATTGAAGTCCTTGGTCAAGGCGACTTGGAGACTATGAAATGGTTTCATAAATCTCTATAAAGCTAATGCTATAACAATATGAATGAATATGGAGGTAAATAAAAGTAAACAATCTACTAAGCTTTTATTATCTCCGAGATATATAATAAGAGAATGAATTACATTGATAGACTGTACACTGAAAGTTTATCAAAGAACCTTTTGACTCTCTTAGCAACTAGGTGGCCATGATGTATTGCTAAATGTCAATCTTGGTCTATGGAATTGATTATAAATTAATTGATTGAAATTTATATTAATCAATTAAGTCATTAATCAATTCCATTGCCAACATGTTAAAAACCTAATGGGTGTCACACAATGATTGCATTTGAATTAGATTGAAAGAGTGATGATTTAAGTTAGACTTAAATCACATGCTAGGTAATTAACTTCTATAAACTTAATTAAAAAGAGTTTAATTAAGTTTTAGGCATAATATATAAATAGTTATAATTATAATGTCGAAATTGTAATAATATAAAGGAAATTATTTCAATTTAATTTCCATTGGGTTTAATTAAAATAGTTTAATTAAGTCACGAGCTTATATTGTAATGTGTTATAATTTGGAGGGCTTTATTGCAAAATTAAAGTTAATTTTAACCTAGCTATATAAATCACATTTAACTATTTTTTCAAAGTAGTTAGAAAAGAAATAAAGGAGTTTTCTCCTTGTGTGCCATAACCTACTTTGTGAAGAAGAAGAAAAATTGTTTTTGAAGCAATTTTTCAAGTGTGTGATTCAACCATCCTTGTGAGAAATGGAAAAGGATAAACGTTATCCTCTTTTGTTAGCACAAAAGCATAGTTAAAATCTCCCTTATTTGTTGAAAGGTTCAAGTGAAATCGTGTGTACTATTATTGAAGGTCAAGAGCTTGATTGGCTAGGGTTCTTGCTTCTTATGGTGTTCGCAGGTTGCATTGAGAAGATTGCTATTCCAATTAGAAGAACGTTAGTAAAGTTAACTTTTAATTTTATGATTTTATATGTCATTCTATGTGTTTAAATATTACCATGGTAACCCGTGGATGGAGGTATATTTTATTTTTAAAAGTTTTAATTTTCTTTTCGTTATGCAATTTCTAGCATACACTCCCAAAAGTTTCATACTCTAAAGGATAGTGTTTCACGTCTCATATTAGTTTTTGTTTTCATTTACTTCATTATTTTGCCAACATTATATATATATATATATATATATATATATATATATATATATATATATATATAATTATATATAATTAATTAGAAGAAATAATTTTCATTCAAGAGGTTTTATCAAAAATAAACTTATGCTTGCTAGTTTAAAAAACACCCATAATCTCTTTTTAGAAAAAGTTATGGGTGTTAGGATTCCACTAGTCTAACTAATATTTGTTCAAAGTTTACTTTAAATATAAAAGATATGTTATGAACAAATATGTGAATGTCCATTATGTTATGACCTAAGAAGATCAAACCAAGTCAAACAGCCCAATAGGCAAGATATAAGAAATATGATATGATTTTAATTCTTAGATAAAATTATATTATGATTATGATTCAGAGGGTTGTTGGCCTATAAATAGGTCTCTCACTTCATTTGTAAATACATACTTGAATAAGATCTACTTACTCCCTTTAAATACTTTCTCTTATTGTAGACACTTTTTTTTTTAAATAATAATGAATGAAAATAAAAATAAAAACATAAAAAATAGAAATAAATTAAAAATAATAAAATAATAAAAAATATAAAAAAAGGGAAATAACTGAGCATATGCTCAGCCATCCCTCCCCAATAACCATCAGAGTGCATTTAATGCACTTGAAAAAGGAAGGGATGAGGGCTCTGGTTACCAACTCTTTGGTCCCAAAACCTCCACTACCGGGTTGTCCAAATTTTTGGACAATCCGGCTTTTAAGGGAGGACACCAACGAGAGCTAAAGGGGAGATTTTTGAAAACCAGAGAAAACGATCCAAAAAAAAACCAAAAAACACAAAAACTACCAAAAGTCCTAACCTCTAGCAACTGGAACCACAATCCACAAGAATAAAAAAAATAAAAAAAATAGATAAAAAAAAAACCAAAAACGATAGAGGTAGTGGGTAATGGGGGATTTGTGATTTGAGGGTTAGATCGAGATTTTGGGGTGTAGATCTGCTGATCTGTGGCAGTAGAGAGAGAGAAAGAGAGTAAGTGGGCGACACCGACTGGGAGAGAAAAAAAAAAGGAGAGAGAAAAAGAAGAGAGGAAGATAAGAACACCGGTGCGACGTCGACCGGGAGAAAGGAAAGAAGGAGAAAAAGAAAGAAAAGGAAAAGGAGAAGGAAAGAAAGAAAGAAAAAAAGAGAAAAGGAGAGAAGAAACCAGCAGGGAGAGAGAAACAGAAAAAGAGAGGAGAAAAAAAAAGAAAGAAAAAAGAGCAAAAAAAAAAATAAAAGAAGCTACTCTTGAACGGCACCTTTTTGGAATAATTCCAAGGCACTAAACAGTGCATGCTGCTGCACCTTAGATGGTCTACCAAGGTCCACATGACTTTATCTTTTTTTGGGCTATTCAAAGCTTACACAAGGTAAGTTTCAGCTTGCATGCTTTTTACTTTGATGTGATCTTTTTGTTTATTATGATGACCCAATTGGTTATGCTAAAAATATATTATTAAGAGCATAAAGTTAATTTAATTAGGACCAAAAATATATTATGTAGAGATTATGTGATGTTTTAAAGTAGAAAATAACAACTGTCGTAACGTGCGGGTCCGAGAACCCGACCGCCAGATGCGAATGAAAGCTTTATATAAAACTAGGAGTCGCCATCAATCTTTTTTACTAGGTGCGATTGGTCACCTATTGACTCGATTCTAATCGGTGAAGTCTTAAATTAATTTTAAGCCCTTCGAAAAGAACCTTAAACTGATCTACGTTTTTCTAGATCTAAGTTCGGGAGTACGATTATGCTCGGGAAAGGATTAGCACCCCCGGGACGCCTGTTCCATGAACTGTACCATTTTTTAGATTATCTTATTAGGCTTTGATTTTTAAGTTCACTATATTTTCTTAGTTATTGTTCTCTTATTTTATCTCATATTTAACCTAAAATGGAATGCAAATGTGAGGAAAGATGAGATGCATGGCGTGAGATAAAAATGTCGGACGAATGACCTTTTTATCGAGGACGTTTTTCCGAATCCGCCCATCATACTGGTGGGATCCGGGGTGTTCTCTCACCTAGGAAATTATCCGAGAAACTCGCCTTCGCAAATTCAACGAATAATTCCCATCATCGGGGTTATCGTACGTTTTTCTTTAAAAATAACGTTTTCATGCATAATGAACTTAATTCAGACAAAAGCCTTTTATTAAAGATGTTTCTCGAGCCCTCCCATCATACTGGTGGGACCCGAGGACGTCTTTTTACCTAGAAAACTTTTTGAGAAATACCCGCCTTCGTAAGATCCTCGAAAGATCCCATCATCGAGGCTTAAACTCGAAAACAAAAATATTTATATGCAATGATGCAACATATATATATGCTATGCTGATGCAATTATCTACTTTCTTTTTGTCATTTTTTATTATTTAATTATTATTTTATTTTATTTTTTATCATATTTTTTATTTTATTTCTAATTGTTATTATTCTTTATATTTTACATTTTTTATTCTAAGTTTCTCTTGTATTTCCCGTTTATAATTAAATAAATTGTTTATGGTTCCATGTTATTTTAGTGGACAAGAATTTTATTATTTTTTTACTATTTTTTATATTTTTATATTATTTATTATTTTTATATTTTTTATATTTCGATTATTATATTATTATTATTATTTTTTGTAAGCAATCTTTTATTCAAATCTAATGCCTAAAATTTTATATCTATATTTAATTCCATTTTTTTTACTTTCTATTTTATTTTTTTTATATAACATTTTATTAATCTATAGTTTATATCACTAGATATTTAATGTTTAACTTTGAAATTATTTATTGTTTTGGAATTTCCTTGTTGATAGTTTATTCTACTTGTCTATTTATTTAATGTCATGGGTTTTACCTTTTCATACATTTATTATATATATACATTTAAATTATTATTATCATTTTTATTTTTTATTTATTATATATATATTTACCTATTATTTGTTTATTTATTATTTTATTATTTATTTTTTTGAATGATTTTGTGTTGTTAATTTTTATTTTTATAAAAAATTTCGGGATTTCGAAATCGAGGCCCTCCCATTGTACTGGTGGAACCTTAATTTGAATTTCGAACCTACGAAAAAATTGGCTCGGGATTGCGACTTCTCGCGTCCCGACCAATCATCCCATCATCAATAAATTATATTTGTAATTAATATCGTGGTATTTTTTATTTGTAATTAATATCATGGTATTTTTTAAAAGTTAAATTTTCTAAGATTGATTCTCATAATTATTTTATTGTAATTATTTTAATAATTAATCTAATATTTTCCATTTTTTAATTTAATCCATACATATTTTTTAGCCTACCATTTATATGTTTCATTTATTTTCATATTCATTATTTATCTCTATCTACATTTCTCTAGAAACACATTGTCACGACCCGAAACTCCCATCGAGCCCCTGACAACCGCCGCGACGTCTCGATCGACATTCATTACCCGGAATGTCAACCGGAACCCCGCAAGGCTTTAATATCAGCTTCTCATTTCCCCTGTGGGTAACTGTTTCCAAATACCACATTCTAAAAGATTTTAAACTATTTCCAACTTAAACAAATAAAATAATAATTTTTGTCTCACAGGGGTATTTTGGTCATTTATTCCAAAAATCTCAAAATCATCTAAAAATATAGTATGTAAGTGGAAAACACATATTTCATAATCAAAAATAATTTTGGATGTCTAAAACATTCGTTTAAAATGGAATTATGACTGTTATAATAAAATAAAAATATTAAATAAAATATTCGATCTTCACATAAAACGATATTTTAAGAACACTGCATAAATAATTTTTATAGCGTAAAAGCAAAATAAATTCTTACATACCGTAATACAGATAACCAAAGTATAGAATTTAATTCACAGTGACACGTGGGCCCACGAATGACCAAAAGTATCAAAAGAAATGAACCTACAGTCTTTGGATGTGGCAAGTTTAACTGTAATCCTCGCCGATATCAGTTATCTACAATCTATTCTGAGCCTGAAATGGGTGAAAATGAGGGTGGTGAGATTATAAAATCCTAGTGAGTAAACAAACATCACTCAAAATATCTAAAGTCGAGTAAAATGAGACTATTAAAACATTTCATCAAACTGTAATTTATCATCTTTCAACTTATTTCAACCAAATGAAATCAATTTATTTAAAGCAAGTAATCAGTATGGCTTATGAATTTCTTAAAAAGCTTGGGTCATGCCAAAAATTATTATCATACTCAGTTATCTAGGATACCTTGGTCGAGGGCTATCCCAACTGAGTCAGCCAAGGCTATTAGAAAGTCGTGTTTTTATTTTGAAAACACAGCTGTTCCTTGGTGTTGGTCGGGTTCCCTTTCACGTGGTGGTTTGGCGTGAAGTGAACTTTAAAGTTATAACTCGGGAGTTACCCTACTCGCCTCTCCAACCGAGGTAAAAATATAATAGGATTTCGTGCCCCTCTAATAGGCTAGTCCATAGAACCCAGCCCACTGCAACAGGTCAAACCCACCATACAATAAAATTTTGATAGCATGACAGGGCTAATATATTACTACCCAGCCTGCAAGGGTAAAATAAAGTAATTCATACAATTCATAAAAAACACAGCCCAGCCAGTCATGCTAATACAATAACATAAGCCATTAATTCAATTTTAAATTTACAACATATCAGTGGTCTCCAATTACTCTATTTTCAAAATCGTTATTTCGTTTCAAAACAATTTATAAAATATTTTCATTTAAACTCATTTTGTTTACAAAACATAAAAATTTACCATTTGAACTCATTTTCATAAAATTCACCAAAACCGAATAAAAACATACTTTAGATAATTAAAATGATGGTAAGGTTGCTCACCGTGTCTAGAGTGGGGATTTTCGAAATACTCAGACTACTGGTCCTCGGGTGCAATTTCCTTGCCTTTATCGGAGGACTCACCACCTTGACACAGTACAAAATCGAGAAATTCACCACATTGGTATTAAATTGAAATTAAACTAATTTAGACTACTAATGCTTGATATGGAATGCAAAAATGTCTAAATTTTTGCCTAAATGCGGTGTTAGCCTATTTCGGTCTTTTACCCGATAAATCGATATACGCGTCCATTTAAACTCCAAATTAATTTTTTTCAGTTTCTATACCTCAATTGCACCCAAATTGACTTAATGTCCCTCAGTGTGGTGCAAATTATCAGTCCCGATAGCAAATTACGAAAATACACCTAGTGGGTAAAAATCCGTATTTTTACTCCGAAAATTCCCATTATTTTTCTAGGCTCATAATTTATCATTATTCATCATAATTCCTCAAA
This sequence comes from Theobroma cacao, assembly GCF_053813885.1. Lineage (NCBI taxonomy): Eukaryota > Viridiplantae > Streptophyta > Magnoliopsida > Malvales > Malvaceae > Theobroma > Theobroma cacao. Next base: position 39,565,650 of record NC_142640.1, read on the forward strand.
TAAACATCAAGATCAGCAGCCAATATTCCCCTAGAAAATTCGGCATAATGGGTTTCAATGGGAGAAAATTATTTCTCTAGCTTATTTTTGCTATATTTCAATATAACCTAACTAAAATCACTTAATTCAATTAAAATCAACCAAAAATCAAGTTCAAAACTCATCCATGGAGGTTTGGCCAGCATGGGTGTCCATACCCACTTTCTAATTTTGGATGGAAATGAGAAAAAAATGCATGGGTAGTGAAAATCACAAGGAAAATCAATGAAATTTACCTTTTTAATGCTTGATTTCTTGATTTCTTTTGATTTTCCCTAAATGTTTTCAGCTAGGGTTCTTATTTCTTTTCCCCCTTTTTCTCTCCTGGTTTGGACAGCTGAAGAAAATGAGAATTCTGGAATTTTGACATTTTGAAAAGCTAAAATAATATAATATTATTTTATTCATTTTTTTTGTTTTATTAATTCCTTAAATTCTAGCCATCCATTTATTTCCAAATTTTCACTATACACTTGTCCCACATATCCATAGTTTAGATAAAATTCTCAGACTTATCCAAAGTCTTGGTGGAGTAATTTTTGAAATTTACACTTTTGCCCTCGTAAAAGTCAAAAATTATATTTTTGCCCCAAAAACTGAAAAATTGCCCATAGACATATTTTTCATCCCTTATACTCATACCATTCTCCAATTTGTCAAATTTGATCTAAATTCTCTCAAAATCTCAAATTTTATCCGTGGGTGGAAAAATTACGATTTTGCCCATACACTCCAGAAATCATCAGAATTAAACTTTTTTACTGCCAAACCCTCAAATTATACTCCAATACTCAAATCATACTCCAATAAGTTAAATAGGGCCAAAAAAAATCTTTTCTCAAAATTCTCATTTTGTCCCCAAGTGGCAAATGACCATTTTGCCCCTAGATAGTAAAATTTCGGTTTGACTTCAAATTGATCCCCAAACTCTGAATTACCATTTTGAGTCATCCCTGAACTGTGAAACTCTTAATTTCATCTCAAAATTCCTATTTGAACTAGTTCGAGGCTTAATCGACTTAATGGTACCATTAGGGGCAATATCATCTTTTAACTATTTCTCGAACTTCCTAAACATGCAAACATTCTATTGAGCATGTAAATGACGTTGTAATTATTTTATAGAACAGGGTTTGATAACACTATCCCCCTTAAAATAAAATTTTGTCCTGAAAATTTCACTTATCAAACTCAAAGAAAATGTGGAGTATTTTCTTCCATTATTTCCATGTACTTCCTATTTATCTCACAGGTATGAAATATCAATCTTCTTAATCATATTAATCCATGTCGTACAGCTTAACCATGCTATAGATCACATTTCCTTGATATTATCTCCTTGACTATTTCTCAAAGTCTTTTATGTTTACATAGTTCAATTTCTAATAAAATTTCTTATCATGGTACTACCTACATCACTCATCATATATTAAGTTTGAATCTTAGTTCACTAAAAATTATTCTTCATTTTAGTTGATCACAATATCAACCCCACGTATGTGTATATGCCTTATAATCCCATTTATGCTTCCAAGATCTACCTTGATTCGATCATTGAATACGATGCAATATCATAATTTCTCAGAGTCATCCTTTTGTCCTTAATCATCTTCCATGCCTCTATATTACCTTGTATCTTTCTTGCATTACGATATTGATTTGTCAGTTAAGACTCAAACTCATTTGAATCATGTATACCTCAAGCATTTTCGAATTCCAATTTCCATAATGTATTAGGAAAATTTCATTATCTAACTTCATTTTCAAGGTTAACTTCTATCATCCTTTGTTCTACTCTTTCATATAAATATAACATCATTCTTCCTTAACCAATTTACAAATTGTACCTGACATTGTAAAACTTGAAACTAGATTCTCCTAAAGTATTTTTCAATATTAATATGAATATCACTTTCAGCTTACAACTTCCTTTTTATAATCACATAACTTAGTGATTGCTTTCACGAAATCCGTAGCAAAACTCTTCTTGAGTATTTCATTGGGAATATCTATCTTAGACTTATGTCTCACAGCATACGATCACTTTGTGACTTAGTCGTTAGGCTCCTCAACAAGTTTTAAAATCACACATCTTATACTCATCCCGTATAACGTATAATTCTTCCTCAAAGGTATTTAAATATTCTTGAAACACATAATCACTTATTTGCTCTTTCATACTCCAAGTATATCATTTCCATAAAGGTATACCCAACTGCTCATATTTCAATTTATCTCCAAGAGTTTCTAACATGTCACCTAGTTTACTTGTGTTGTTACTAATCATTTCCTTTCAACAAAGTTAAGACAAGATCAATATATTCTCATAACAATATTCTATATCAACTCATTTGCTATATCATTATTAAAATCTTTATTTACATTTTTCCTCACTTGGTATTGACATTTCTTATTAGTATCTCATACATTCATCTAACCTTTCGCTCGCTTCCTCATTAGTCTTTAACAAGACTTAATCTCTTATCTTCCTTATTTCTTAAGATTTGACTTCAGTTATCATATTATTCATCTTAACACTCCCCATGTTAATTTATTTTTATGTAACCATCTCAAAAACTTTCTAGCTTTTCTTTCTCTTACATGCCAATATACAAGGCAATAAAGAAACTTTACAATGTCACTCATCATCTTTATCTTAATACCTCCCCAATGCACTTAAGATTCCAAACAACAATGCTTAGCATGAAAACCAATGACCATTCCTTAACTCGTAAGTTTCATCTTCATGCCACTCTCAATTTGCTCATGCTTGCTAGCCATTAAGGGTTCTTAACGCGATAGCGTTTGATAGTCAGTACTGTGGTGTTGCAACTGTTTGAATTTACTTTATCCTAGCAATTCTTCTACCTTTAAAGCTACTATCTCAATTATTCACAATCGTGTGGTTTCCCTTTGAGTCTATACCACAATTAGCAATAATAACTTTCAATCACAAGTACGCGATCAGAACATTGATTTAATGTCTTTATTTTGCCACTAACATTCATATATCTTTACCATAACATTTAGTACGAGTTTGCTTAAGCAAAGATCTCCAAATTTATTCATAGCTACATGTATCTCAGATTGCACATTACTTATCATCAGTCAATAAATCCCACTTTAGAATACTCTTTCCATATTGTATAGTAACTTCACCATATAGTATCACGACACTCTATTCCTCCATTCTACTATCATGTATACTCCACAAAATTTAATTAGAAGATTCACGTACCTTAACTAATGCTAATTCCATTTAATCATATCTTAAATACTCCAAACTTGTAAATTACAACTCCAAGTATATGTTCAGATTTTGATAATCCTTATATATTTCATGAAAACTATAACTTACAAACTAGCTTTCTATCATATGCACACTATTAGAACATTAACTTCAACATGTTTAATTCTCCTTTGGTGATATGTTAATGTAAAACCCGGCCCTATAAATACATGTCATGACATATATGCACTGAGTAGCATGTTATTATGCTAAGAAAGCACCTAAGAAAAGACGAAACCCGGTATCGTACCTAACGGTACACTTGAGTTGATTTAACCTCGAACTAGTTCAAATAGGAATTGTAGGATGAAATTTAATATTTTATAGTCTAGGAATGACTAAAAAAATGATTGTTCGGAGTTCGAGGGTTCATTTGGGGTAAAATTGGAAATTTTGATGTTCAAGGGCAAAATCGTCATTTTGCCACCTAAGATAATAATTTGATCATGGAGTGAAATTTTTGATCAAGATTAACTATTTAGAGTATAATTTAATGATAGGAAGTGAAAAAGTTTCATTCTTGTGATTTTTGGAGTGTAGGGGTAAAATCGTAATTTTACCACCCGTAGACAAAATTTGAGATTTTGAGAGAATTTAGATCAAATTTGACAAATTGGAGAATGGTATGAGTACAAGGGATGAAAAATATATCTATGGGCAATTTTTCAGTTTTTTGGACAAAAATGTAATTTTTCACTTTTACGGGGGTAAAAGTGTAAATTTTAAAAATTACTCTACTGAGAATTTGGATAAGTCTGAGAATTTTATCTAAGCTATGGATATGTGGGACAAGTGTATGGTGAAAATTTGGAAACAAATGGATGAAATTTTTAAAATGGGCCAATGGGAAAGTGACACGTGGCATTTTTAAAAATAAAATAATATTATTTTAATGAAAAGTCAGCCCATTTAAACCCCATTTTAAGTGCTGGCCGGCCATAAGGAAGAACAAGAGAGGAAATAGAGAGGAAAGGAAGAAAAAAAGAAAAACCAAAGAGAAACAAGAAAATTCAAAGGGGAAATCGCGAATTTCGTCCGTTTACGCGTCTAACAGTAAGATTTTTCGATTTTAGCTTGATTTCTACCTTTCCTATGCCTTTATTTCCATTGGGCATGCTTGAGGAGAGAGATCAAAGAGTGACACCATGTGCTGGCCGAAATTCAAGGGGGGGGGGGGAATTTTGGAATTTTTAGGTTTTGATTTTTAGTTAAATTGATAGTTTTAGTTAGTTAAATGTGTATAGAAATTAAATTGGGCAAGAAAGCATGAAATTTTCACAATACCCACTCTTGGCTGGATGCTCAATGCTGTACAATGATGATGAATTGATTTTATTCTAAGGGAAATGAAGAGAAAATGATGAAAAATGATTAAACGTGATAGAAAAACAAAGTAGAAAATTAACCGAGTTAATGTCCCATTTTTGGCCAAATTTTCCAAGAAAGAGAGTGAGCTGATTTTGGTGATTTTAGAGGGATATTGGCTGATAATTAATGGTTAGAAATCTTGGAGAGAAAATGGGACAATTTAGAGCTAAATGGAGGGCGTTAGCAATTTATCAAGTAAAGTGCCAAAAATAGGTTAATACTGCGTTTAAGCCATTTTTGGCTATTGCATTTCATACCATGCATTAGTATAGGATTTAAGTCAAATATATAGTGATTTAGCATTAATGTGATGAATTGTGTAAATTTTTGCAATGTGTCTAGGAGGAGAGCCTTCCGAAAAAGGCAAGGAAGTCGTACCCGACGAGTAGTGATCAGGGCACTTAGAAAGCTTTTAGTTTGTACAAACTATGAGTAAACTTATTATTATTGTAAATTATCTAGAGTTTATTTTTAAATGCCCTTTATGTATTTATGAAATGAAAACGAGATTAAAACGGGATTTTTGATGTTTTAGGAATAAATGTGACATATAAAAATATATTGTATTGATTATGAAAATTGAGTAATTGGATGCTGCAAATTGACTTAAAAAATATATATTTTCCTAGGAATGGCTTATGAGAAATGAGTATATGTGGCTATATTTTGTGAGTGCATTTTGTGAGTGCATTGGAAAATTTATGTAAGTTGTTTTTACTATGCAGACTGGATAAATAAATAAAAGCCACGTTATACTGTCAAAATTTTATTAAAATTGGTGGGTTAGTCACTACAGTGACGGATTTCCGTGGACTGCCTATTAGAGGGGCACGATAAACCCAGTTATATAGTTATTCCGATTGTAGAGGTGATGAGGGTAACTCCCGGGGTAGTATTGGAGCTCACTTCACGTCGAACCCTCACGTGAATGTGTAACTCGGCCAACGCCAAGGGACGGCTTATTTTAAAAATAAAAATGTGTTTCACGTGTGAATATTTTAACACCCTTGGTGGACTCGGTTAGATGCCTCGACCAAGGTATCCCCGAGGATTAGTTTTGGCTTGAGCCTTGTTTTAATAAAAGACATAAGCCTTAACAACTATTTTGGTAAATTACAAATATTTTATGGTTTAAGAAATAAATTGAAACATTATGAAATGGGTTGAAATTTGTTGTTTAAACTTGCCTCCATTTTACTCGCCTTTAGATATTTATGATAATGTCTGTTTACTTATTAAGATTTTATAATCTCACCACCCTCTTTTCCACCCATTTCAGGTTCAGTATAGACTGTAGATAGCTGATCTCATCGAGGACTACCATTGGATCTACATTTTCCAAACCGTAGGTTCACAGTCCTCTTTACTTTTGTTTATTTAGGGGCCCTCTTGTTATTGTAAATTAAATTAAATATTTTGGCTTACTGTATTTCAGTATGTATAAATTTATTTAGCTTTTACACTATAAAAATTATTCACGTATAACTCTATAAATATTGTTTTATAAGAAAATAGAATATTTCCCTCAATATTTCTTTTATTTTCTTATTATATTCAAATAACCGTAATTTTGTTTTAAATGAAGATTTTAGACTTTTAAACTCATTTTGTATATGAATTATGTGTTTTGTACTTGTATATTACGTTTTAGCCAGTTTCGAAATTTTTGAGAAAAAATTACCAAAATACCCTATGTGACGAAAATTTTATTTTGATTGTTTTTTATCTAAAATAGTGTATATTCTCTAAAAACTTGATTTTTAACAACAATTGCTCACAAGAAAGGAAAGAAACTGATATGTAAGCCTTGCGGGGTTCCGGTTGGCATTCCAGATAATAAGTGCCAATCCGGACGTCGTGGCGATTATCATGGGCCTGAGGGAGGTTCCGGGTCGTGACAGTTAAGATCATTCCTGGATACATTTTCATATTAACATTGATATGCCTTTACCATAGCATTTAGTGCAAATTTGATAAAGAAATTGTCTCTAAATAACCCTTAAATACATAATTATCAAATTGTATACCACTAAACATCAAGATCTTGACTTTATTCATCAATAATCAATCACATTTATTAAGTGAATAATTTACTTAGTTATTACACGTTGCCTTTCCAATCATAAGATCAAAGTTGTCCTAAACTTAGGATGCAGAAGTTCTCTCTCTTAGAGTATATCCAAACATCAATATTTTCTAAATTTCTTGCTCTGGGGAGATCACCTTTAAGATTGATCATTCATATTATAGGCCACACTTTGAACCGAATAAACATTTAAATTGATCTTTCAAGTAATTTGTATATCAATCTCAATTATAGAACTTCATATGGCACTTAGACTAGATTTGACATTTCCAAGTCATTTAACCTCAAGCTGCCAATTCCACATCTAGTCCTTTAATCCCTTGGCTCCTCCTTACTATGCATAACAAAGTTCAAGCTCATCCTTAGAGCAGATTTGTTTACTAACTTCTTACTTCATGACCACACATCAATTATACTAATCATTAGTACTCACTCTCGAGTTAGTTCACGTGCTTATATCCATGAATTATAATAGATCCAATCAATTTTTAAAATCTCACAATCGCTTAATTGAAATCAACACCACTTTTATATGGGCATAACACACTCAATTAACATAGTGTTCTTATCTTCATGCACATATGTATGAATTTACTCTTACCTCAATGCTTAATTTGTACACTCCACCAAATGAATAAATTATCACGACCTATTTGTCCAATTCCAAATTTCTCCATCCATAATCGAAGGGATATATCATTTTATTCATCTTTCATTAGAAGCATTCGTTTTAAGATCTCTCCAATACTGGCTTGGGTCAGGGTGGCATCTTAAACCCGAACAACAGCCCTACTTATGACCTTTGCATGACATTAACAAGGAAGTGGATTACTAGGAATAGGAGTTCCTATAGCTCCCATAAGATCTATAAAAAGAAACAAAACGAGTCTAAATAACTCCAAATTCTATATGCAGATGCACGTATTCTATTCTATCAAACTTAACTTAACTTAACTTGGGCCACGCAGTGTCAGTGTGGATTTCTTAAAATAACTTTAAAACTAAAAACTTTAAAATCTAAAACTTTAAAATCAAAATCTCTTATCTTTAAACCATGCTCTGATACCACTTTAATTCGACTCAACCCCTCAGGGCATAATGGTATTAAATGATACCTATCAGAGCACTCGGCAAGAGGTGCACTTCACTCGGGGACGCACCGTGAGCAGTCCCTTCCCTCCTCTTCCAAGCTCCTGGGCAGAGAGTCATATTTCGTCATAGATCATATGCGAGAGCTCCCAAGAATAAGGTTATCTTTCTCTTTGCTCTGATACCACCTTAATTGTTACGACCCGAAACTCTCATCGGGTCCGTGACAACCGCTGCGACGTCTCTATAGGCACTCATTATTCCGAATGACGATCGACACCCCGCAAGGCTTAGCATCAGCTTCTGTATCTCCCCGGTGAGCGACAGTTATTAAATCTTGCATTTCAAGAAATCATAAGTCGTTTCCAAATCAAAACAATAAAATATTATTTTCTGGCTCACAGGGGCATTTTCGTCATTTTTTTTATAATATCGAAACTCACCAAAAACATGGTGTAAAAGCTAAATATGTTCATACATATTTTAAATCAAATAACTAAAGTATAAAATTACTTTTATAATGACATGTGAGCCCCCAACTAACTAATAAAATGCGAGTCTGTGAACCTATAATTTTGACAATGCAAGGCTAATTGAAGTCCTTGATGCAATCGACTATCTACCGGCTATTCCGAACCTAAAATGTGGGGAATTGAGGGTGGTGAGATTATAAAATCCTAGTGAGTAAACAGACACCATCTAAACTATCTAAAGGCGAGTAAATGGAGATAATTAAAAAATAATTAACTTCAGCAAATTTTTCACATCACGAATATTCATTTCAACCAAATAATCAATATGGCTCGTGAATTACTCAAAGCTTGGCTCATGCCAAATCCTGTACTCAGTGACACCTGGACTAGGGGTATCCAACCGAGCCCGCCAAGGCTATTAAAAATTCATATTTCGCATAAATCATATTTTTATTTTGAAACATAGTCGTTCCTTGGCATTGGCTGAGTCTTACTCTCACGCGGCGGTCCACGTGAAGTGCACTCAAAAAGCCCACCTTAGGAGATACCCTACGCGCCTCTATGACTGAGGTGAGAATATAAAGGAGTTTACTGTGCCCCTCTAATAGGCTGGCCCACGAAATCCCCCACCACTGCAGTAGCTAATCTTTTATCTACCACCTGATTTATAAAATCTTTTTCTGCATGACATGGCAATTTATCGCAACCTAGCCTCTCAAGGCTAAATACATAGTACAAATAATTCTAACACCAAAATCAGTTTAGCCATTCATGCTCATTTATTATCATAAGCCATTCAATTTAAAACCATAAATTTACAACACAAGCAAACAGTCTCCAATTACTCTATTTTCAAAACCAGTATTCGATTTTCCAAAAAATTTATAAAATCATTTTATAAAATCACAATTTCTCTTAAAACATAACAATTTACCATTTAAACCCATTTTTCATAAAATCACACAATTGTATAAAACTACTCTAGATAATTAAGACGATAATAAGTTTACTCACAATTTCTGAAAACTAAATTCGGGTACTCCAACTATTACTCCTCGAGTGCAATTTTTTTGCCCTAGCCAGAGGATTCGCCACCTTGACAAATTGTACAATTAAGAGGTTTACTACTTTGGTACTAAACCAAAATAAACTAATTTATACTACTACTGCATGATATGAAGTGCAAAATGTCTAAATTTTGCCTAAACGAGATGTTAGTCTATTTCGATCTTTTACCCGATAAATCGATATACGCGTCCATTTAAACTCTAAATTAATTTTTTTTTTCAATTTTTATACCTCAATTGCACCCAAATTGACTTAATGTTCCTCAGTGTGGTGCAAATTATCAGTCTCGATAGCAAATTACGAAAATACCCCTAGTGGGTAAAAGTTCGTATTTTTGCTCCGAAAATTCTCATTATTTTTCTAGGCTCATAATTTATCATTATTCATCATAATTCCTCAAATAAACATCAAGATCAGCAGCCAATATTCCCCTAGAAAATTTGGCATAATGGGCTTCAATGGGAGAAAATTATTTCTCTAGCTTATTTTTGCTATATTTCAATATAACCTAACTAAAATCACTTAATTCAATTAAAATCAACCAAACTCAAGTTCAAAACTCATCCATGGAGGTTTGTCCAGCATGGGTGTCCATACCCACTTTCTAATTTTGCATGGAAACGAAAAAAAAAATGCATGGGTAGTGAAAATCACAAGGAAAATCAATGAAATTTACCTTTTTAATACTTGATTTCTTGGTTTCTCTTGATTTTCCCCAATTTTTTTCAGCTAGGGTTCTTATTTTTTTCCCCCTTTTTCTCTCCTGGTTTGGACAGCTGAAGAAGATGAGAATTCTGGAATTTTGACATTTTTAAAGGCTAAAATAATATAATATTATTTTATTCATTTTTTTTGTTTTATTAATTCCTTAAATTCTAGCCATCCATTTATTTCCAAATTTTCACCATACACTTGTCCCACATATCCATAACTTAGATAAAATTCTCAGACTTATCCAAAGTCTTGGTGGAGTAATTTTTGAAATTTACACTTTTACCCTCGTAAAAGTCAAAAATTACATTTTTGCCCCAAAAACTGAAAAATTGCCCATAGACATATTTTTCATCCCTTATACTCATACCATTCTCCAATTTGTCAAATTTGATCTAAATTCTCTCAAAATCTCAAATTTTATCCGTGGGTGGAAAAATTACGATTTTACCCCTACACTCCTGAAATCACCGGAATTAAACTTTTTCACTGCCAAACCCTCAAATTATACTCCAATACTCAAATCATACTCTAACAAGTTAAATGGGGCCAAAAAAAATCTTTTCTCAAAATTCTCATTTTGTCCCCAAGTGGCAAATGACCATTTTGCCCCCAAATAGTGAAAATTTCGGTTTGACTCCAAATTGATCCCCGAACTCTGAATTACCATTTTGAGTCATTCCTAAGCTGTGAAACTCTTAATTTCACCTCAAAATTTCTATTTGAACTAGTTCGATGCTTAATCGACTTAATAGTACCATTAGGGGCAATATCATCTTTTAACGATTCCTCAAACTTCCTAAACATGCAAACATTCTATTGAGCATGTAAATGACGTCGTAATTATTTTATAGAATAGGATTTGACATGCCTAAACTTATTTTTAATTGTGAATTATGCGATTAGTACTTGTTTATTACATTTTTAACTGGTTTTAAAATTTTTAGTGAAAAATGACCAAAATGCCCCTGTGAGACAAAAATTTGGCAACGGTTACTGACCGGGGGAAATGAGAAACTGCTATTAAGCCTTGTGGGGTTCTAGTTGGCATTCCAGGAGATGAGTGCCCATTGAGGCACTGCAGCGGTTGTCACAGGCTCGAGAGGAGTTTCTGGTCGTGACAATTTTAATGGTATCAGAGCATTTGGTTTTAAAGATCAGAGTTTTGGGTTTAAAGCTGGTTTAAAGTTGTTTTAAAGCTATTTTAAAATTTACAATGTCAGTGTGGCCTTAAGTCCAATTAAGTTAAGATAAGTTAAGTTAAGTTAGGTTAGATTGAATAGAACACATGCATCTACATATAGAAACCTACTTACTCTTGCGATGCATAAATAATTAAGCAATTACTATTTGATTACGTATAGGTTTTGAAGTGCGTTGGTGACACACACACCATGTCTAGGAGAGACGGTAGTCCCGACGCCTCTCATAGTATTAGCGAGGGATCGTTAGATTCTATTGCTAGGAGCCGATGGCAGCTTGAACTGAGTAGTCCAGAAAGTGAAGATAGTAATAATATTAATGTAAGCATGAGAGGTTCCCTTTTGAGAGAATCTAAGGAATATGCTAAAGAAAGGGGGAAATTAAGGATAGTCGAAGGAGGTATTCGTCCTAGAAAGGGCGTGATAATTGTTCAACACTATCCTCCAAGCTGTGGGATGAATGTAAATGAACAACAAGAAAAGAATAAGGAGAAAGTAACAGTGGTAAGTAAACCCCGTAGGGGGTGAACGTTGTACGACATTTTCCTCCCGGTTGTGGAAGAAATGCTGCACCAATAAGTGATGAGGAACGTAGGAGAATACAACAAGCCTGGATTGAAGAACAAAAGAGAAAATCTCAAGAGGAAGAGGATCCATTGATGTGCCCGGATCAGGACAATGAGGAACCTAAAGATGTTTAATACTGTAGTTGAAGTTGTATTGTCATAAATCTAGGCAAGTGACGTTTAAGGGAAAATGTAGTAGTTACTTGTATAAAGGAGTTAGGAGTGGCTTTTATTTTCTATGACTCGAACAGAATGTAAAATAGTTGTTTAAATAATTGGATATGTATGGAAATCTTTTAGTATAACAAAGATAAATTGGTAATATAATTATTGAGGAAGGTTATAGAAGGAAGCAATAAGGTTATAAATGACATTCGAAATGGATAACGTGATTAAGTTGATGATTGTAATTTAAGCATGAAGGGGATTACTCAGTGATGTCATGATACTATGAGGTAATAATTGGGCACAAATATACCCCAATGAAGTTAAATTATGGAATATGGGGAATATAAAATTTTAATTTAAAAAGGATTGCGAGAATAAAGTGAGGAGGAAGCTGAGTTGTTTTCGTAATTAACTATACCGAAAGTCAATAAAATTAATAGAGTACGAGACAAGGAAGATAATTAGATTGGGATGACAATAAATTTGCGAAAAGTTGTAGATAGTAAGCAACTTATATGTGGAGTGGTATATGTATCATGAATTTATTACACCGAATGGAAAGGATGTTTTGAGGTGGAATTTTATGTATGATGATGAAAGTTTAAAGATGACATGAGTTAAAAGTATTAATTTGGCTTAGTGTGTATGACAAGAAAATAGAAGGTATCTATATTTATGGAACTCATGATATATGTCTGGAAGGGAAACCCACTAGTTGAGAATGATGGATGTAATGACTTTGAATGAAGACAAATAGCTTTGATGAGGAAATTTCTAGTAGTCACAGCACCGTAGCACTGACTGTCCAGCGCTGTAATTGTCACGAGCCGGAACTCCCATCGAGCCCGTGACAACCGCCACGACGTCCCGATAGGCACTCATTATCCCGAATGTCGATCGAAACCCCGCAAGGCTTAGCATCAGCTTTTACATCTCCCCAGTGAGCGATAGTTATTAAATCTCACATTTCAAAAAAAATCATAAGTCATTTTCAAATCAAAACAATAAAATATTACTTTCTGGCTCACATGGGCATTTTCATCATTTTTCTTCGAAAATACCAAAACTCGCCAAAAACATGGTGTAAAAGCTAAATATATTCATACATATTTTAAATTAAATAACTGAAGAATAAAATTACTTTTACAATAACACGTGGGCCCCCAACTGACTAAGAAGATGTAGGGCTACGAACCCTTACTTTCTAAGATGCAACTCCGAGATTAATTTTCGTTTTAATCAACTATCAACAAATTGTCCTGAGCCTGAAAAATATATAGAAAGAAAGGGTGAGATTATAAAATCCCAGTGAGTAGACAAACATCATCAAAATAATCTAAAACCGAGTAATAGGAGACAATTAAAATAATTCATCCCAACCCATATAAATAATTGGATTTCATCCAATTACTCAACATGGCTTATGCACTTTTCAAAAACTTGGCCCTTGCCAAAAATTCATTCTCGGGGATACCCCGCGAAGGCATATTACCGAGACCGCCAAGGTTGTTTATTGTCACACACACAAACACATTTCACCTCTGACAACACAGTTGTTCCTCGACGTTGGCTGAGTCCCAGTTTCACGTGGTGGCCAGCGTGAAGTGTACTCAAATCCTACATCGGGAGTTATTTTACGCGCCTCTCCAATCGAGGTAAGCTCAATAATTGGGAACCGTGCCCCTCTAATTAGGCTGGCCCACGAAACCCCCGTCACTGTAGTGCTCACAAATCCTACCTCGGGAGTTATTCTACGTGCCTCTCCAATCGAGGTAAGCTCAATAATTGGGAACCGTGCCCCTCTAATTAGGCTGGCTCACGGAACCCCCGTCACTGCAGTGCCCACTTTATAATCCACCAACCAATAAAATCACAATAGTATGACATGGCTCACTTAACACATTCAAGGCAAATCAAAGCAGTTCACATATTCTTAAAATCATAAAAATAACCAGTCATACCCACATTTATCATAAGCCATTTAATGTAAAATCATGGATAAACAACACAATCATAGTATAGGTCTCCAATTACTCTATTTTTGAAATCATTATTAAATTTTCAAAAATTTATAAAATTATTTTATAAAATCCCATTTTCCCATAAAACACAATAATTTTTCAATTAAACCATTTTTCCATAAAATCACACAATTAAATAAATCTACTTTAGATAATTAAGATGATAGTAAGTTTACTCACTGTTCTAAGAGTCGATATACTCCTATTTTCAGTCCGCGGGTACAGTCCTTTACCTGTATCTAATGGCTCACCACCTAGCCATAATCCATGGCACATATTTCAATTAAATTGTGTCTAACAGTCATAAGCTATTTCAGGCTCGATATATATGCATGATATGAAATGAAAAATGCACAGGTAGCCATCTAGACCCGATATTGACCTAAGTCGATTTTTCATCCAATAAATTGGCCAATGCGTCCAATTTCACTCCATATTTCTCCATTTCTTTTCCAATCCCTCAATTCACCAGGCACAACTAATTAACACACAATTAGGCAAATTTATCTTCACTTTTCTTCTTGGAACTTTCGGCCATTGAAGGTTCATGGGAAAAATGGATTCTTTTCTTGTTGTTTTGTTTCTAAACATGTTTAACTAACTCTAAACACCAACATAACTCAAAATCAAACAATTCCAACATCTTTCTCTCTCCATACCCATTTTGACCAGCCATAATTTCATCATGAAAACATGTAATTTAACCATGAAAATTAAGGAAAAATGCATGGGTAAGGTAAATCACTGGCAAAATCAAAGAAATTTTACCTTTGCTTGATCAAATCCTTGAATTCCAACACTTTCTCTTTGATTTTTCCCACCTAGGGTTTGTTCTTCCTTGGTTTCTCTTCTCTTCTAGTTTGGCTGATCACTATGGGAGAAATGGGCTGATTTTTTGCCTTTTTATAAAGAAATAATAAAATAATAAAAAACATGACACATGGCATTTCCTTATTGGCTCAAATTTTAAATATTTGACTTTTAATTCTTTAATTCTCCACCACACATTTCTCATGTTTATCCATTTCCATGATGAATAAAATCCCTTGGTCTTGACAAGTGTCGAGGGTGAAAATTTATCGATTTGCCCCCGAGGTGGCAAAATTACCATTTCACCCTTATACTCTAAATTATACCGAAATTAAAATTTTTCACTTTTAAACTTCAAATCATACTCCAATACTTAAATCATACTCCAATAAGTCAAATGGACCAAAAAAATCTTTTCTAAAAATTCCCATTTTGTCCCCAAGTGGCAAATGACCATTTTGCCCTTAAATAGTAAAAATTCCAGTTTGACTCCAAATTGATCCTCGAACTCCGAATTACCATTTTGAGTCATCCCTGAACTGTGAAACTCTTAATTTTACCTTAAAATTCCTATTTGAACTAGTTCAAGGCTTAATCGACTTAATGATACCATTAGGGGCAATATCGTCTTTTAACGATTTCTCAAACTTCCTAAATATGTAACCATTCTATTGAGTATGTAAATGACGTCGTAATTATTTTATAGAACCGAGTTTGACAGTAATGCTATGAATACCTCACGCCCATGATGCACGAGTATGATGGGAATGGCACAATAATGAGCATAAAAAAAAATTTCTTGAGATGGCTACCTTGAGATAAGATACTAAATGATAAAAGTGTGAATGAAGAATTACGAGACTGGTATAGAAAATCAGCTTATATAGAGTATCATTACGAGAATTTACTAATCTTGTTTTGACCTTGTTGAAAGGAAAGGATTAATGACAACACAAATAAATTACGGGGTATAATAGAAACTTTTGGAGATAAGTTGAAGCATGCGTAGTTGAGCATGCATGTAGATATTTTGGTGAGCAAGTGCATGCCTTTATGGAAATGATATACTTGAAGTATGAAAGAGCAAATAAGTGATTAGGTGTTTCAAGAATATTTAAATACTTTTGAGGAAGAATTATAAATTATACGAGATGAGTATAAGATGTGTGATTTTGAAACTTGTTGAGGAGTCAAATGGCTAAGTTACGAGTTAAGTAATCATTTGTTGTGAGACATAAGTTTAATATAGATATTCCCAAGAAAATACTCAAGAGAAGTTTTGCTCTGGATCTCGTTAAAGCAAGCACTAAGTTATGTGATTATAAAAATGAAGCTGTAAGTTGAAAGTGATATTAGTATTAATATTGAAAAATACTTGAGGAGAATCTAGTTTTAAGTTTTACAATTTCAAGTATAATTTATAAATTGGTTAAGGAAGAATGATGTTATGTTCATATGAAAGAATGGAACAAAGGATGATAGAAGTTAACCTTGAAAATTAAATCAGATAATGAAACTTTCCTAATATATTATAGAAATTGGAATTCGAAAATGCTTGAGGCATACATGATTCAAATGAGTTTGAGTCTTAAGTGACAATTCAATATCATAATGCAAGAAAGATACAAGGTAATGTAGAGGTATGAAGGATAATCAAGGAAAAAGGATGACTCTTAGGAAATTATGGTATTGCAGATGCAATGATCAAGTTAAGCTAAATCTTTGAGGCATCAATAGGATTATAAAGCATACACGTATAATAGATTATAATTCAATGGAGATGACATTGTGATGCAATGATATATAATACAAGGAAGCTTAAGCGTATGGCTGGAAATTATATGAATGATATGAAGTTGTACGCAAGTATAATAAAAAGGTTGACATGCACTATAAGAATTATTATATTGAAATTAGGATTAAGATACGAATGAATAAAGGGGAATGTAGTCCAAGGTATGTGAAAACATGGATCCTTATACATAACGAGAGATGCTGACATTTGAAAATGCATGTACAGATGTGTATATGAAATTGATAATTTGACTAACTAAGGTGAAGAATTGTTCTCAGTAATTGGGAGATTTTGAAATAATGTTAGAGGAGGTCAGTGAGCTAAAGTGTCATTGGGCATGCAATGAACGATCAGAGTTATGATTGACTTTGAAGGTAAACCTTGGATTGTTTAAGTTCTCAATGGAAATCTATTAAGGGAAGTGTATGGAAAAGCATAAGATGAATGAATTAAGGTTGAGAAATCGAGCATGGACCAAATTAATAAAATGATGATTAGGTATACATAAGTAAATATGATATGTGATCAAAATCGATATAATAAATCATGAGTGGAAAAGGTACTATTGATTTGACTCTAAAGAATGATAATGGCCATAAATAAAGTATTAAATTAAACTTAAGGTGAACGAGGTGAATAAATTGAATGTCCCGATAGAAGGAAAAAGGAATAGTATCATAGAAGGAGATTGATAACGCAATATCGATAGGAATTCGAGGACGAATTCTATTTAAGTGGGGAGATTGAAATACCCATACTTTGATATGGTGATAAATAAAGCGTATCGGATGCTAATTGAGGCCAATTATAATGTTTAAACGTGATGGAAGATGAAAGGAGTAGTTTCGAATAAAATGATTCGCACGCGAGAAAATAATAATAAAATAATAATAATTTTATCGAAGGAGAATTTGTGAGATAAAAGGCGATTCGGAAGTCAAGTGAGGCATAATAAGGTATTTTGGGTACCAAGGAGACAAGATAAAATTTTTAGAATAAAATAATATTTTTATTAATTAAATAATATTAAAATATTAATATTTAATCGGATGTCAAAATCAGTCATGAAAAATGATCATATGGTTGATCCAAGTGGGGGAGAAGAAATACAAGTGAATTTTTGTAGAAATGAGCGACAAAGGTGAAATACGCGTGTTTTGTTAAGTCGAACCAACGCAGATAAATAAATATTTAAATATTGTGGTAATACCGCGTTGAGGTGCAATTTGTATATTTCGGTGGTACACGCATCAAGAAAGGAAGTTAGATGAAAATTGGAATTTTTAGACGTATTAAAATGATCGAAATTGAAATATAAAGATTAAAGGATACGTAGTGAAATTAAGGAGAAAAATAAAATGAACATAGAGTAAAATAATAATAGAATAAAAATATATATATATACATGTTAGAGGACCAACATGGGCAGCCGCCCATGTGGTCAATAAAAGAGTCAAAGACTCATGGTGAATTGGAGGGGGGGGGGGGGTGACCATGTGAAGCAACAAGTGAAGGAAGAAAAGAAAAATTTTGATGAGGTCGGTTGGAATGTTGTGGAACATTCAAGAGAGAAATAAAATATATATATGTGTAATTGACCAAACTAAGTGAAGAAGACCAAGAAGAAAAGAGAGGTCAGTTGAGGGAGAGTAAAGGAGAAATAAAAAAGCAAAGGAAGAAGAAAGAACCGAGAGAAAGAAAAACAAAAAGAAAACCGTGCATGAGAAAGGAAAACAAAAGGAAAAGAGAGCTGAGTTAAGGGGTTGTTTTTGCTACCATTCAAGAAGGAAAAGAGAGCCATTTAAGGGCTGGTTTTAGAGGCTGAAAAGAGCCATTTTTCTGCTAGTTTTGGAGGCTGGAAAGTGCCATTTTTCTGCTGGTTTTGGAGGCCAAAAACTGTAAAATTTTACAGCAGAAAATTGAAGGTTTTGAGGTGCTGTTTTGATGGTTAATTGTGGTTGTTTAGGCTGCAAATTTTTGGAGGGAAAGGTGTAGCTTAGTTGCTGAAATTTTAAGAAAAAACAGAGCAACATAGCTGCTGATTTTGAAGCAAAAATAAGCAACTTTAGCTGCTTAAAAATTAAAAGTTGAAAGGCAAGAAAGGGTGACCAGTGGTGAGAGGGAGAGAGAGGAAGAGAGTGGGATGGTTTGTGCATGTGAAGAGAAGAAAAAGGAAGACAACAAGGCTGCTGGACGGTGGGAGAGAAAGAAAAGAAAAGAAAAGAAAAGAAAAGAAAGGAAAAGAAAATAACAAGGAAAATGGGCATGGCCCAACAAGCAAAAGAAATGGACATGGTCCAATTAAAAAGAAATGGGAGAAGTCCATGAATAAGAGTCCAAAAACAATAAAGGAAGAAAAATCTAAAAGAAAAAGAAAGTGGAGATTTGAGCTAACCTAGTTTAATTGAGTAAAATTTCTTTACTCTTCACCATGATTTATTTTGAAATTGGACTATATGGAGGCTAGTTTATTTTATTTAATTATGCATTAGTTAATTGGTGATATGAAGTAAAATTAAGCTGGTTAGAAGGTTGAAATAGGCACTTAATACCGTAAATAAGTTACCGGTGTTAATAATCTAAAAAATTATGTGAACGAAGGATGCAATTAATTATAGTAAAAATATATTAAGATATCAATTAGGTGAGTGGATTTATGATAGAATGAGAGAGAGAAAAATAGAATTAATTCACTAAATGTATTGAATTTAAATGGTTGCTAGGAAAGCGTATTGAACGAAGTAGGTGACGGGCAATTAAGTATAATTATACTCGTATACAAATCAATAGCGACATAGAAATCCCACTATTATGAGGTGAGTAACCTTACCATCATTTTTATTATCTAAAGTATATTTTTATTTGGTTTTGGTGAAATTTTATGAAAAGGAGTTTAAATGGTAAATCTTTGTGTTTTACAAACAAAATGTATTTACATGAAAGGATTTTATAAATTGTCTTAAAATCGAATAACGATTTTGAAAAATAGAGTAATTGGAGACCACTTGTTATATTGTAAATTTATGATTTGAAATTGAATGGCTTATGACAATATTTGCATGAATGGATAAATTGATATTTGTGTTGAAATGTATGAAATATGTATTAAGCCTTGAAAGGCCGTGAATTACAATAATTGCCATATCATGTTATTGAATTTTATTGTATGGTGGGTTTAGCTTGCTGCAGTGGGCGGATTCTGTGGACCAGCCTATTAGAGGGGCATGGAATCCGGATATATATATGTACCTCGGTCGGAGAGACGCGTAGGGTATCTCCTGAGGTATGGTTAGAGTTCACGTCACGCCGAACCACCTTGTGATGATTGACTCCGCTAACGTCAAGGAACGGCTATGTTTTCAAAATAAAAATATGATTTATGCGAAATATGAATTTTTAATAGCCTTGGCAGGCTCGAGTGTACACCTCTGATCAAGGTGTCACTGAGTACTATTTGATGGCATGAGCCAAATGTTTATGGAAATCATAAGCCTTAATGAGAAATTAAAAGAAATACAACCATTTGCATGGGTTGGGATGAATTTTCAAATTGTGAAATACTTAAAAATGATAGGATATTTTAATTGTCTCTTTGTACTCGGCTTTAGCTGATTTAAATGATGTTTGTTTACTCACTGGGATTTTATAATCTCACCACCCTTCTTTCCACCCATTTCAGGCTCAAAGTAAGTTGTAGATAGCTAGTTCCATCAGGGATTTCCATTGGATTGCGTCTTCTAAACTATAGGTTCACAGCTTCTTTAATTCTAGTTATTGTGGGCCCACTTGATTATTGTAAATTTAATAGTTTATTGTGCTACAATATGATGAATTTATTTTGTTTTTACGTTACAAAAAGTATCTTTGCATAACTCCAAAATTTTTGTTTATAAGAGAATAAAATATTTTATTGAATATTTCGTTTTATCTTCTTATTATATTCAAATAATTATAATTTCATTTTGAATAAAGGTTTTAGATGCCTAAACTTATTTTTAATTGTGAATTGTGCGATTGGTACTTGTTTACTACATTTTTAACTGGTTTTGAAATTTTTAGTGAAAAATGACCAAAATGCTCCTGTGAGATAAAAATTTTTATTTTATCAGTTTTAAGTTGGAAATAGCTCAAAATCCTTTAGAACATAAAATTTAGCAACGGTTACTCACCGGGGGAAATAAGAAACTGATATTAAGCCTTATGGGGTTCCAGTTGGCATTTCGGGATATGAGTGTCCATCGGGGCACCAAGGCGATTGTCACGGGCTCGAGGGGAGTTCCGGGTCGTGACAAATTTGAACCACAAAAATAAAAAAGGAAATTCACTATGTAATTTTCTAATGTGTATAATACTAAAATTGAAAAATCTATTAATTAATATATAATTTTTGTTTCTTTCACAGAGTAATTGTGAAAAGAGCCGCAACAATCCTATTGGACAAATGTGAAACTCCGATATTTATAAATATGCAACTCGGTGTAATAGTAGTGACATGGACTAAGGGGTAGTTAGACCTTACCTTGGTGAATGATACTAAATATTTGGTATTAAATATCCTATGTTTATATTTTTAGAGAATATTTTTAAATTTTGTGAAATAGGTTTTGAAGGCTAGCCAGATAATTACCCTTAAATAATAAAAAAAAACAATTTACTATTTACCCCTAAATAATAATAAAAAAAGACATTTTGATTTATTACTCCTAAATTATAGAACGTAGTTAATTACCCTTAAATAACACAAAAGTATTTTTTGACTTTTCAAAAAGTAAAGAAAGCAAGTTTTCCCAAGAAGCCTTATATTTTCTTTTTTCCTTTCTTACTTCAAAACCAACCACCAAAGCTTTCCTTAGAAAGTTCTTTTTCTCATATCTTACAAAGTTCCTTTTTTTTTCTCTTTCTTCTTTTCTTCCTATATCCGATTTTCTTCTTCATTTCTTTACTTTTTTTAACAAGACCCTAAACTTCAAACCCGTAATTTTAAGGCTAAATCAAGGTAAGGATTTTCATACTCTAGCTCCTTTATTCATGGGTTTCAACTTCCAAATATTTTCTTTAATCTCCAAGTTCTATTTTTTTTCAAGGTTAGGGTTTTTAGTTGGTTTCTAACTCCAAAATCAGTTTATTGAGGTTTTATGGATTTTTATGCCTCCAAGTTCACCAAGGCAAGAAAACCTTAAATTTGAGTAGTTAGTTTAATGGATTTATGAATCAGACTAGGATTCTAGATTAAATGTTAGGTTGTAATGTAATTTAGCTAGTGTATAATTATTAGAATTATTAGTTCTTAATTTTTATGATATATTTGAGGTTATTATTATTTATTGGCAATTATAAGTTCAATTGGTACTTCAATACTTTACTTGGATTGAGGTCTTAGGGATGTTGGATTATTAGTTGGAGTTATAGTTTAAAAATGTTGATTTAAAGTTGATTTTTAAGTGTTAAATTGTTTAGGCTCCCTTGAAGCTCCAAGGTTTAAGTTGGGAAATAAGCTAGTTGGTAGTTGCTTTGGTAAAGTGGCATAAAAGGTAAGGGATATGTATTTAAATTATTTTTGATAAATGCATGCAATTTTTTTTTTATTATGTTATGATCAATACTCTCAAAAATGTGCATGGGAAACGAGCTTTTTGTATTGTATGTTTGTCTTCAACTATGTTCATCTTGGAAATGTTATTAATTTGTTTGAGGGCTATTAAATGTGAATAGCTTATATGGTGCTATGATCAATTTGTTTTATGAAATATTATGTGTGGAATGATTATACCCTTTTTGGTCATGTTGGATATGGAACTTTTTCGGAAAAATGTCTTTAACGGAAAGTACTTAAATGAAAACCTAGGATAGTAGTTGTTCGGCTAACTATTGTGCACAATAAAACCACCTTATCTACTAAGGGGATATGGGGTAAATGGTGTTAGCCTTATGGCCAGAGGATGGCAAAAGTGATATTGGAGTCAATAGGTTGGAGTGCACTGACTATATGCGTTAGCCACCCATCATATGTGAAATATTTGTATTTTATGCTTCTTAAGTTTCTCCATTTGTGTATTAAACTTTAGTCATGATGTTTGAACTATTTTATATAATATTGTAAGCTTTTCTCTATTTTAGAGTTATATAAACATGATAGAATTTTAATATTTATTGAACCGTGTGATTAGATTAAGTATGGTAAGGTTTTGATATGAGAAAGCATCAAATATACAGATTTTGAATGAAGTTGCAAAACTAGTTTTCTTGTATATCAACACTATCACCTTGTTTTCAATAAAAATAGTTCTTTTCATATGATTTGTGACACAAGAACATTGGTTTTCCAGAATATGATTATATCAACTTTGTATAAATAAGATATGGTGGATTTCGAGCACCTGCATGCATAATTTTATGTTTTCAAATAAAATTGCATGGTTTCAAATCAAAATAGCATGGTTTGCAAAATACTCTTTCGTTAATGCTCGTTTCCTTCCTTATTCCTTATAGGGTATTATGTACTCACTCTTTTTAAAAATCTCGATTTTGTTTTCAAATCTCAAGTCAAATAGAGCTTAGCTTTGAGGTGGAACCTCTTTTGGGAAACTTTGGTAGGTATTTAGAGGCATTCACTAGCTACACTAACACTATACCAAATGGGCTCCGCTGTCTTGTTTTGTTTTGTCTAGTTGCAGTGTCCCTTTTTGTTATTCATAGACATAGGTACCAATATGTGCGAATGCGATGAAAGGTTATTAAGTTACCATGTGGTTATGTGGAATATTACTGTGATACTTGGATATGATGAATGAAATATAAAACAGGTATTTAAGATATGAATGTTGGATTTGTACAAATGAGTAAATATAAATTTCATGTGAAATATGTATAGGTTTGTAGGCTTGCGTGGGCCTCGTGGGATATGTCCATTAGGCCTTCGAATTGGTCATGGTCTTATAACGGGGTGTGACAACAAAGTAAAGTGCTACAAGATCACATTGATAAGGGTAACTTAAAGTCATCACAACTAACAAAGGATGTGTACCTGGCTAAGTCAACAAACTAAAAATTAACAAAGCAATAAGAGATTAACATTGTACTAGAACAATAAGTAAGAAATGGAAAAAGAAGAACCAAAGTTGCACTAATAAATATTAGCAAACAATGATCAATAAAAACCAGTTGGCAAAATCACAACATTTGGAATTATGGTCAAGTTTACAAAAGAATAAGTTTTGTAACTCTTTTATGTTGAACATGTAACTTGATGTAATCCTAATATCCTATCCTAGCTTATTTTGTGATTTTATGTAAGCTTATACTAATCCTATCCTCTTATCCAAAAGGCATTACCATGTACTATAAATTCACAATAAATGTAGAGCTACAAAATGATCCTTTACCATAAATTCAATTCTTGTATTTTTCATGCATTATAAATTCATAATAAATGAATGATCCTTTATCACAAATTCAACTCTTGTATTAGAGCCTCATGCATTTGATCTAACGAATCAAGTGTCTTTTATTTTTTCATAATCCCCTTTCTCTTCAAACCACCACGTCATCATCTTCCTTCAAACATCTTCCTTTCCACTTATCATTACCTCCAATCTTTTCTAAAATCTTAAGTCACCATGTCAAACCAGTAACTGTCTCTGTTGATAAATATAGACGCTATAACTTAACTTCTTATTAAAATTACCCCTTCCAACTTCCCCTTTTGACATGCCCAAATTAACTCTTTACTTATAGGCTATAAGTTATATGACTATATAGATAGTTCCAAGCCTTGTCCTCCAATATTAATAACCAAACCAAACTCAAACCTTCTTTATTTGATTTCAAATCTTAACTACAAGCATTGGATTTAATAAGATCAATTACTATTGCATGCCATCATTTCTTCTTGCACAAAATTAAACGTTCTTTTTTTATGTTGCCTACAACACCTCTTTCGATGCTTGGAAAAAAATCAACCAACTCTTAACCAACAAATCAAAGCCCAAAATGACAAACTTGAGAGAAAAATTGACCGAACCCAAAGGAACCAAATCTGTAAGTGAATATTTTCATTTTTTTTAATAGTACAGCCCATGAATTAGCCTTGATTAATCACCTTATCATGAAGAAGACATTCTAATTCATGCCTTGATGGCATTGGAGTTGAGTTTAAAGAAATAACAGTCGTACTAAGGGCTAAAAAAACTCACATTTCACTTGAAAAACTCATTGAAAAATGCATAAATATGAAGACTTTTTGTAGAAATTAGAATCTGTTAATGGTTATGCTCCTCCATCTGCTCATTTCTCCACCAAAGCCTTCCTTGCCACATCTGACAAACACAAGCTATTTAGAAAATCATATGTTTCTAACAACCAAAGTGACAAGTATAGTTTACAATCCTTTAAAAAAAAGACTAATCCTACCGACTAGTCCATTGTAAAAGTTAGATGTCAGTTATGTGATAAGTTAGGCTATACAACAAAAACTTGTTTTTGGATTAAGCCAAGACAACCTTTTACTCAACCAACAGCACATCATTCCATTACAAATAAACATAACTCTTCCTGGATTATTGATTTTGGAGCTTCCCACCATGTTACTTCAAACCTACAAAACTTGACACTCAACTCACTATATGGAAAGTCTGACAAACTTTTTATTGGCAATGGCACAGGTTTACCAATTGCACACACTAGTTCTACATCTCTTACCTCCCACCCCTTTTCATTTTCTTTACAAGATGTCCTTTGTGTTCCTAAAGCAAATAAAAACTTACTTTTTGATTCAAAATTTTACAATACTAATACTGTTTCAATTGAATTTTTCCTATACACAAGGAAGTCACTTGCAAGGCCTAAATAGCAAAGGTGTTTATGAATTTTCAGCAATCAAGTCACTTATCACTACACAAGCTCTAGCACTTATTGGCACAAAACTAGTTCCATCAAATGTCATCAAAGGTTTAGTCATCCCTTCAACCATACTTTGCAGTTCATGCTCAAAAACTTCTTTTTGCCTTATTTTTCCTCTATTTCCAATAGTTTATGCTACTTTTGTTGTTGTAATAAGATTCATGAACTACCTTTTGCTAAGTCTAGTTTGGTTCGTAAAAACCTATTGAGATACTTTTCACTAATTGTAAGGGCCTTCAAAAGTTCACTCTATTTATGGTTTTCAATATTATGTATCGTTTGTTGATCACTTCACAATATACATTTGGATTTTTCATTTGAAACATAAATCTAATATCAATTTATTAGTTCTTAAGTTTAAATCAATCATAGAAAACTATTTTTCTTCTTCCATTATTTCTATTTACTTAGATTGTGGAAAATATGAAGCAACATTAAACCCCTATCCCAACTTTTGGTATCCAACTCCTCTATACCCTTCTATATATACCATAACACAATGCCATTGTTGAAAGCAGACATAGAAGTATAGTGGAAATTGGACTCACCCTTCTGTATTAAACTTCTATGCCACTTCAATATTGGTCCTGTGCCTTCATTGTTGTTATCTAGATGTTGAACCAATTGTTTTCTTCAATTTTAGCTAATAAAAGTACTTAAAAAAAAAATTTTATCCAATAACCTAACTACTATAAATTCAAAATGATTAGCTATCTCTATTACCCATGGCTAAAACCATATGTCAAGCATAAACTTGATAAAAAAAAAATCCAAACCTTGCTCTTCATAAGGTATTCCAAATGCCCAATAACTTACTTATGCATAAATCCTATCACTTACGATATATTTACATTAAGACATGTTTTATTTGGTAAGTCTCAATTTTTTTCTTTAGTATCAAACATACTGATAAGAATTTGTTTGTCACATCTCTTTTTTCCTTAATAAATTCTAACTTTCCTATTTTTTGTGCCATATTCAATATGCCCAACAAATTTTGCACCAACTACATCAGCAACACCAATTCTCATTGTTGCTCCACAACTGGCAAACTCATGTAGAAGTCTTATTCATCATCCTCATCGGCTTAAGTATCTTGTCCATCTCAACCTTGACATTTGAGCTCAATTAACATTGTTTCAAATATTATTCCACAAAGAACTCATCCTATGGTAACCACATCATAGAATAATAACTTTAAACCTAAATAGATACGCATAGTTACTAAACATGCATTTCGCCAAGATATTGAACCTACTTGTGCCAATAATGCAATTAAAGACCTTTAGTGGGAACAGTCAATGCTTGAAGAACTTAATGCTCTAAATGTGAACTATACTTAGGAACTTGTTCCTCAACCCATCAACAAACATGTGATAGCTCAGTGTCTAGATATAAAACTAGATTAGTGGTCAAAGGTTGTAATCAAAGACCTGGACTTAATTACGTTGAAACCTTCAGTCCATTTGTCAAACTAGTCACAATTAGATTGGTATTATGCTTGACATTATCCAAACAATGGCCTTTCCAACAACTAGATGTCAACAATGCTGTAAAGCCCGACCTTATAAAATACTAGTCATGACATACATGTGATGATAGCATGATTGCATGCTAGGAGAGTCTCGAAAAATTTAGAAAAGTCGGTATTGTACCTAGAGGTACAACAAAGTTGATTTAATCCTCGAACTAGATCAAACAGAAATTTTAAGGTAAGATTAAGATCGTCACAGTCCAAAGATGACTCAAAATGGTAATTCAGAGTTTGAGGATCAATTTGGAGTCAAATCGAAATTTTCACTATCTAGGGGCAAAATGGTCATTTGCCACCTGGGGACAAATTGGTAATTTTTAGAAAAGATTTATTTGGCCCCATTTGACTTATTGGAGTATGATTTGAGGTTTAGAAGTGAAAATTTTTAATTTCGGTATAATTTGGAGTATAGGGGTAAAATGGTAATTTTGCCATTCTAGGGGTAAAATGGTAATTTTACCATTCCAGGGGCAAAATTGTAATTTTCCACCACCAGGACAATTTTCCAGCACATGGTCTTCCTTTATCCTCATTTTTAACCTTTGACTAATCATGTGGTGGAGATAAAATGTTTAAATTTTTATAATTTTAAAAATGGACCAATAAGAAAATGTCAAGTGTCAAGTTTAGGATAATTTATTATTTAACTTAAAAATCAGCATAAATCAGCCCATTACTCTCCAAATATTCGGCCAAGCAAGGAAGAGAGGGAAAGAAAGGAAGAACAAATCCTAGGTGAGGAATATCAAGAGAAAAAGTGTGGAAAATCAAGGAAAACAAGTGAAAAAGGTAGGATTTTTCAACTTAAGCTTGAAATCTATTTTCCTTAAGCATGTCTCCTTATTTTCCATGCTTAAATTACATGTTTTTATGATGAATTGTTGGCTGATCAAAATGGGTTAGGAGAGAGAAAGTTGTTGGATTGATTTGATTTTAAGTTATGTTAGTGTTTTTAGTTAGTTTAGCATATTTAGAAACAAAACAACAAGAAAAGAATTTATTTTCTCCCACAACCATTAATGGCCGAATTTACCATGTATTGAGTGAGGATGAGTTTGATTTTTATTCTAAGAGAATTGGTTAAGAAATGATGAATTATGTGTGGGAAAGTAATAGGAAAAATCATGGTGTTAATGCACCATTATTGGCCGAAAATTTTAAGAAGAAAAGTGAAGATAGTTTTGCCAAATTTTAGGTTATTTGATTTGAATTTGGTGAATTAAGATATTGGAAAAGAATTGGAACAATTTGGAGTAATTTGGGATTAAATTGGACGCGTTAGTAATTTAATCAAGTGATAAGACGAATTAGGCCAATACCGGGTTTAGATAGTTACCAGTGCATTTTTGCATTCCATATCATGCATTAGTAGTCTAAATTAGTTTAATTTCAATTTAGTACCAATGTAGTGAGTTTCTCGATTTTGTACTGTATCAAGGTGGCGAGTCCTCCGATAAAGGCAAGGGAATTGCATCCGAGGACTAGTAATTTGAGTATTTCGAGAATCGGCACTCTAGACATTGTGAGTAAACTTACTGTCATTTTAATTATCTATGGTGATTTTTAGATGATTTCATTAATTCTATGGAAAAATGGATTTAAAAAGGTAAATTTTCATGTTTTAGGAATAAAGGTGTTCCAATGAAATTAATTTATAAATTGTTTTAAAATTAATAGTGATTTTGAAAAATAAAGTATACGAAGACTGTTAATTGTGACAATTTGATTGTTTAAATTGATTGGCTTATGATAAATCGGGCATGATTGGCTAGTTGGCAATTGTATTGAAATACGAATTGTTTGGTTGTCTTGAAAGACTGTGAATTACAAAATTGTTATATCATGTTATTGAGTTTTATTGTATGGTGGATTATATATTAATTAATCACTGCAGTAGGGGGTTTCTGTGGATCAGCCTTTTTGAGGGGCACGGTAAACCCCATTATATTCTTACCTCGAATGGAGAGACGCGTAGGGTATCTTCTAGGGTAAAGCTTAGGATTCACTTCACGCCAAACCACCACGTGAGGGGGAACTTAGCCAACGCCAAGGAACGGCTATGTTTTCAAAACAAAAACATGATTTATGTGAAATGTGAATTTTAATAGCCTTAGCAGTCTCGGTAGGATGCCTCGGCCAAGGTGTCCCTGAGAATGGATTTATGGCACAAGCCTAGTTTTTATGAAATTCATAAGCCTCTTTACGTATTTTAAATGAAATGTATTCTAATGTTGTGACCCAGTTTACGATGATTTACTTTATTGTCTCCATGTACTCAACTCTAGATGTTTATGATGATGTCTGTTTACTCATTAGGATTTTATAATCTCACCACCCTCCTTTCCACCCATTTCAAGTTCAGTATAGACTGTAGATAACTGATCTCATTGAGGACTACTGTTGGATCTGCATTTTTCCAAACCGTAGGTTCACAGTTCTCTTTACTTTTGTTTATTCGAGGGCCCTCTTGTTATTGTAAATTAAATTAAATATTTTGGCTTACTGTATTACAATATGTATAAATTTATTTAGCTTTTACGCTACAAAAATTATTTACGTATAACTCTATAAATATTGTTTTATAAGAAAATAGAATATTTTACTTAATATTTCTTTTATTTTCTTATTATATTCAAATAACCATAATTTCATTTTGAATGAAGATTTTACACTTTTAAACTCATTTTGAATATGAATTATGTGTTTTGTACTTGTATATTACATTTTAGCTAGTTTCGAAATTTTTAAAAAAAAATGACCAAAATACCCCTGTGAGACGAAAATTAATATTTTATTTGTTTTAAGTTGGAAACAGTTTAAATTTCTTTTAGAACACGATATTTGACAATGGTTGCTCACAAGGAAAATGAGAAACTGATAGTAAAGCCTTGCGAGGTTTCGGGTTGACATTTCGGGCAATGAGTGTCTATCGGGACACCGCGACGGTTGTCACGGGCTCGAGGGGAGTACCGGGTCGTGACAAATGCTTTCCTCCAAAGTGATCTTACTAAAAAAGTATAATGAAATAACCATCTGTTCTTACAGACAAAAACAAACCCTAACTATGTCTACAAGTTAAAGAAAATCATTTATGGTCTTAAACAAATTCTTAGAGCATGGTATAAAGCTCTCAGCTCATTTCACTGTCTTATGGCTTTCAGAATTTAATTGCTGACACTCTACTATTTATCTTCCAGAAAGATCATGTTACTATTTTCTCGCTAGTAAACGTTGATGATATAATGCTAACAAGCAATGACAATTGTTTTTAATCATAGTTTGTGCAAGCTTTGTCTAACAACTTTTCTTAAAGACTTGGGCAGATTAAACTATTTTTTTAGTTTTTAAGTCATTTCTCATTCCAAAAGTCTTATTTAACTCAACACATATTTATGAGTGATATTTTACAAAGAATTCATATGTTTGATGCAAAAGAATCAAACACACCTCTTTCCACTTTTATCAACTTTAGACTTCATCATGGCACTATTGTAGTCAACACTACTGAATTCAGAGAAATAATTTGTGCTCTAGAATATTTGTCCTTTACAAGATCTAACGTTAGCTATGTTGTTAACAAACTCTCTTAACTTATTTATAAACCAACTTAATAACATCAAACAACTCTTAAGAGACTACTCAAATACTTACAAGGTACTATGTTCCACGGCCTATTTATAAAAAGTGAACATAAGTTTGTCCTTACTATCGTTTCAGATTCTAACTGGACTAGTAATCTAGATGACATAACTTCAACCTCAACATATATCATTTATCTTGGTAGCATTCCAATGTCATGGAGTTTTAAGAAGCAAACATATATTGCTCGATCCTTAATAGAAGTCGAATATCAAGCCATTGCAACTACAATCTTAAAAACAATTTAAATTCAATCTCTACTTTCAGAAATCTTGTGCAAACTTATGACAGTTTCAACTATGCTCCATCATAACTTAAAGTGCCACATATACTTGTGTAAACCTAATATTCCATATTAGAATGAAGCATCTTGCACTAGATTTTTTTTTTTTTTTTTTGTTAAAGAAAAAGTTAGCTAATGACTACAAGTAAGACATGCCTCAACAACACAACAATTACATGACCCCTTTACCAACCCATTGTCAAAATCCAAATTTCATTTCTTTTTACCCAAGATTGGTGTTTTCAATTGAACCAACATCTTGCAGGGGCATATTCAACAGAATAAAGCATTATGAGATCACATTATTAAGGATAACTTGAAGTCATCAGAACTAACCAAGGATAAGTAATTGACTAAGTCAACAAACCAAAAACCAACAGAGCAACAAGAAATTATAGCATTGCACCAGAATTGCAGATAAATAGTGAAAAAAAAAAAAAAGAACCAAAGCTGAACTGATAAGAATTTTCAAACAAAGATCAACAAAAACCAATCTACAAAATCACAACATTTGGAATTCAATCTATGATCCAATCTAATCAAATCTAAAAAAGAATAAGTTTGTAACTCTTGTATACTTATCATGTAACTTGATGTATCCTATCCTAGCCTATTTTGTGATTTGATGTATTTTAATAGTAATCATATCCTCTTGTCCGAAAGGCACTATCATATATTATAAATTCACAATGAATACAAAATTATGAAATCATCTTTTTTTAAGGGAAACAAATTATGTTCTTATCAAACATGGTACACAAAGTCCCAATACATCATAGAATAATAAATCTTGAAGGTCTGGAGGAGGATTATCATAAAGTACTAGCCTATTATCCAACGAGAAACCTTTATTGGCCAAGTAGTATGCTACTCTGTTGCCTACTCTAAAGACATGACATGTGACTACCTCATATTGTCTACGAATAAGCTATTGAATTGTCTGAATCAAGTCTAAGTTCGAACAAAGAGGGGGAGATGATGCCTTTATAGCTTGAACCATCATCATGTTATCAAACTGGAGATCGATTCTCCTATATCGCAAGTCCCATGCCAACTTGAGCCTTTTATGAACACCCCAAAGCTCTGCTCAATAAGTTGTGCATTTTCCTAACTTAAATGAGAAACCTCCTTTCCATTCACCTTGTGCTTCTCTTACTGCTCTTTCTACTGCTGCCATTTGAAGAGATTATTGAAATACCCCATCAATATTAATAGCAACAAAGTCCGTCCTAAGAAGACTTCATCCAATCATTCATTCCACCTATGATGTCACACAAAAATAACCACCTTGCAAACAGATGGTCCCCGTAACATATATATCTTGTGTCCAACTCTGAATGAGACACAATCAGCTCCCTGTAGTAATATTCTTATTTTCAATTATGAATAGATTTTTCCATTTCCATAAAAGCCAACATGCAACACCAATCACTAAATCTTTATTATTCTTTAAATTGATAGAAAACCAATCGAACAAAGAAAGTGAATGGAACGTACCTTGTTGATTTTATGGCAGCAATCTCATCCATAATTTATAAGCCAAAGGACAATCCCTCAAAGCATGAATAACTGTTTCTTCCTCTAAGTTACATAATGGGCATAAGGAATCATTGGTAAAATTCCTTCTAACTTTCTCGCTCTCTATTTGTCAAAAACTTGTTGTGTATACAAAAGAAAAGAAATGTGTGGATCCTTTTAGAACCCTACCAACTCCATATATTATTACCATTAGCAATATTTGACATAAACAAACCTCTCAGTCTTTCATAGGCTGATGAAACAGTAAATAGTCCCGAGGATGAGGGTGCCCAATAGGGTTTATCTGACTCCAAAATATTAACGGAAGAAACTATTTCAAGCAAAAGACTCATCTCCTCGACTAGGAGCAAACGCACAACTCTGTCAAGGTCCCATTCTCCATTCGGTTTAATGAGCTTCCTACCACTGCTGCTATCTTCAATGAAGATACCAATTTACTAAACCGTTTCTTGAAGTGAACTATTACTAATCCAACAATCCATCCAAAACCTTATTAAGACGCTGTTGCCCAATGCCCAATGGATGTTTGATTTAAGTTTAGTCCATAATTGACTGATTGAATTCTAAAAAGTTGATGCTCCACACCTATGAATATTATCTAGAATTAAAGTGCAGCTCAAATTGTATATATGTCTTAAGACTTTTACCTAAAGAACATTGCGTTTTATATTAGATTCCAGCATGCTTTGAGTAAAAATGCCTCGTTCATCTTTCCTAAACACCGTATGCCTAGACCACCTTCTTTTTTGGGTCGGCATAAATCTGTCCACTTCATTAGATGCACCTTGCGATTATTAACATTTCCTCCCCATAGAAAATTCTTGCAATATGTCTCTAGCTTCTTACAAGTACTCATAAGAAAAGCAACTATCTGCATAACATAATAAGGAATTGTTGATAAAACTGATTTTACCAATCTTAACCTTCCTGCAAGCGAGAGGGAAGCAACTTTCCACATACTCAACTTCCGACAAATCTTCTCTTCTAGGTATTTAAAAACATGATAATCCTTATGCCTTTGAAGGAATGGAACACCCAAATACTTTCCCATATTCTCAGAATAGGAAAAACGCGAGCTTACCGTTAAGTCGTTTCTCATTTCATTTGAGACATTCTTTGAGCAAACAAAGGAAGACTTTTCTATATTTACCTTTTCTCTAGAGCACATGCAGAAATCATTAAGGACACCTTTTACTAACCTCCATTTGAGCTACCAATGCTTTTGCAGATAAGATTAAATCATCCACAAAAATTAAATGAAAGAGAGGAGGAACATTACGATTCAGCCTTATAGGCTTCTAGAGGCCTTGTGTAATTGCAGCTGGAATGCCTTGTGACAAATGCTCCATATATAGAACAAATACATAAGGCAAAAAGAGGTCGCCTTGTCTAACTCCCCTAATAGGAAAAAGACATCCAATAGGGAGCCATTCCATAGAATCTGCAAATTAGCATTCCTCCAACTACGATCAGATATGTAATCTGTTCAAGAATGTTGGCATCTAACAGAGTATCATAAATAAACTCTTATCTCAATCTATCATAAGCTTTCTCCAAATCTATCTTAATCTTCATCCATCCAATTTTACCTTTTTCCTTCCTAAATTAATGAATGTATGACTTCCTAGGTAGTTAAAATGTTGTCAATAATCTGTCTTCCCATAATGAAGTTAGATTAGGCTTCTACAATTAACTGGTTCATAAAGGGTTTTAATCTGTTGGTTATAATCTTCATCACAACTTTAAAAGCACCGATAGTGGACTAATGGGATGAAATTGTGAGATAAACTCCACTAACTTGACTTTGGAATAAGTGTGATAGTCAATTTGCATAAATCAGGTTCAACCTCTACACCTTCAAAAGTATCTTGAAGAAATTGTACAAGATCCTGTCCAATAATATTCCATTGAGATTGGAAGAAAAAAGCAAGAAAGCCATCTTTACCAAAAGCTTTAAGCGGCTTCATCTAAAAAAGAGCATCCCTTACTTCATTCACATCCACTAACTTGACAAGACTATCAAAAGCAGTAGACTCTAATGAAGGAAAGGCCTTTCGAATAGGATAGATAGGGAGAACAGTATCATCCTTGGAATAAAGCTTTCTAAAGAAATCTACTGCATGAGCCTTGAGAAGCTTCTTATCATCACACCAAGTACCATCAAATACGTGAAGTTGACTTACTCTGAGTTTGCCGCTCCTAAAAGCTATTCGAATATGGAAATATTTTGTATTTCAATCACCAGAAAGCTAGTCTGATTTTGCTCTCAGCATCTAGAAAATTTCCTTTTTGTCTTAAAATCATCTCATATTCCAACCTTAGATTGGATTCTAAGTTTATGAGGAAACTAGAATTCCAATTTTCAAGAGCTTTCTCGATCCTTATAAGTCTCGCAATTAACCTCTTTTTCCTAATGAATATGTTGCCAAAGACCAATTTATTCCATTCTTTGGCCTTTTTTGCAAAATTCGTCATAGATAGCTGAATTCTTTCCGAGCCATCCCAAGTATTTTTCACAAAATCATTAAATTGCCCATAAGTAAGCCAAGCTACTTGAAAACGAAAAACACTTTCGTACTCGTTGATCTCTTGTCTTCCCACCTGATTAACAAGGGACGATAACCAGAACATTTTCTTCCCAAATGTTGAACTGATGCTATAGAAAACATCAAACGCCACTCAGAATTTCAAAGTGCTCTGTCTATTCTCTCTGGAACCAAACAACGCCTCCAAGTAAATTTTGGACCCTGGAAAGCAAGATCAAGTAAACCCACATGATTAATAAACCTTTAAAACAATGAGCAAGGCCGACTTCCCCTACTTGAACCTCTTATTTTCTCGTGAGAAAATAAAAATGCATTAAAGTCCTCAACTAATAGCCAAGGTCTGTTGATCAAATCTGCTAAAACTGTTGGTTCCTTCCATAGGTGGTGTCTAATATTCATTGTGGGATGTCCATAAATAGCAATAAACACACAGGAACTGTTCCATGAAATATCGATTACCATATGACTATACCGTGCTTGATTCTTAATTATAGCAACATGTACTTCACTTTTCCACATGGCCCATATTCCACCTAAAACCTTATTCTTTTAATAGCTTTATCAGCTACGACACCACTAATACGTGGTTCAAATAGAATGTGTATATTTACATCATAATTTCTCTCAAAATCTTTAATCACACGAATGAATCTTCTGTCATTGTCCCCCTAGCAATTCCAATTAAGCATTCTAATAAACATTAATAAATTATGATAATAATAAAACAAGAGGAAGGCTTACTGATTAGCCTCTTTGGAGTCCACTGACATCGATGTCTCATGTTCTCCTTTTGAACCTTCATTGACTACTACTACCGTAAGTGAATTTGGTGAAGTAGGATTATTCTGAAGATGCCCATATCCCAGTAACGAAGAAATCTATATCTGGTAGTCACTCGGGATTGAACCTTTAGCCTTCGCTTTCTTTCTCAAAGAAGTGCGATTTATTTTAACAGCATTCATCTTGTCCGAAGGTTTTCCATCTCTTCAATTAACAAGCACACCGCCCATTTTCCCAACCAATAAATTTAAAAACCTGTTTTGTGAAAAAGTCCTGGTCATGAAATTTTTATCCCCCATTTTCAAAACCCAGTGTTTGGAGGGCTCGAGAGTAGTTGTCTGCTGCATAGCACTATCACAGTCCCCATTCTGATCAATAGTTACTATGGGATCCGAATTGCTAGGCTGCGGGTCCGTAAAATTCCTCATAGTATGAGTAACCATAATCTGATCAATGGATTCACCCTCATCATTATGATTTCTATCATGGGCTCCATTTTTCTCCTTCGACGCACTAGGTAATTTAATCTTTTCACAACCAGCTTTATTCAAATTCTAATTATTCACTTCTGTCAAAGCTGCAGATTAGGGACATGAAGAATCTATCTTATTATTTTTGCCTCTAGCACTCGGCTCTTTCTTATTGGTTGCACTATCAATATGTTTTTCCAATGCAAAATCCCCCATATTTTTGGAATTATCACTTGCATCTCCATTATCGGTTGCATTAACTTCTTCCTGAATCTCATCCTACAATGCAGAGAAACAAGAACTTGAACGAATTTGCCTTCTTAAGTCGAAATTATCACAAGAGATATTCTTCATTTCGAAACCTCGTGGCTTTCTTCTCGAGACCAACATCCATGGCCCATAAGGGGAATCACCAGTGCTTTCAGTGTTCTCCTACTTGTTCTCATGCTCCATAGATTTAAAGACCTCATTATGGCTATTGCATAAATCTTTAGTGTGGCCATACACCTCATAGGTGAAGCAAACCCTAGGAAGGCCCTCGTATTCAATTTTTTGAAGTCTACCATTCAGGTAAACTTAGGCAATATCAGGCATGAAATTGATGAATGAAGGATGCAGATAAGTATTCAAGAGATACACAGATCGATGATCATGAAGGCAGAATAATAGACAGTAAAGAAAGAAGACAAATAGAGAACTCAAAGTGCACCGTTTCAATAAAACTTCACATGTTCTTAGAATAGCACACAAAACTCACCATTTCACTTATGTTTAAAAATTAGTTAGCTGATGATTATTTGTTAGTTAGGCAGTTAACTTTACCTTTTCTATTTAAACATACCTGTACAGCAATATAAACTCTTATGTAAAGTTTTACCTGTATGTGAATATACTTTGACATTCCTCCTATACCTAGGCACCGTCTCCTTCACCATTTTTGACATGGTATCAGAGCAGGTCAGATCTGGATTCGTGTTTTTGGAATGATGGCAAAAGAAATCCTTGATCTCTCATATACTCTTCATAGTTGGTAAATACTTCCTGTTTTTCAGCTCATTCACTTTTTTTTATCCTCAGCATTTGATTCCAAGTTCATTTCTAATTTCATTTGCTGCTTCATATCATTTCCTGATTAATGTCTGAATATACTGAATCGAGATTTCAAGGATCTCAAACCTCAGCACAAAATACATCTCAAACTTCACCAATGGGAGATCCACAATCCTCTTATTACCTTTATCATACTGACCACCCTGGTTCAGTTATCATCAATCATAAACTCACCACAAGTAATTATGTCACTTGGAGTAGGTCCTTTCTTTTAGCCCTTTCAATTAGAAACAAGATAGGTTTTATAAATGGGTCTATTCCTAAACCACAAGCAACAGATCCCCTTTATCCTTCATGGATGCGTTGCAACAACCTTATTCTAGCATGGTTGTTAGATTCTATCACTCTTCTTATAGCATCAACTATATTTTACATGTACTCTGCCATGGATGCTTGGAATGCTTTGAAGTAGAGATATGCTCAGCCGGATGACACCAGAGTTTGTAATCTGCAGTTTAACCTAGGGAATGTGACTCAAGGAACTCGATCTGTGGACACATACTTTGTTGAGCTGAAAGGGATTTGGGAAGAGTTAAGGAATTATAGACCCTTACCTTGCTGTCAGTGTGGAAACTGCAATCCAAAATGCTTCAAGAAGTACACTGACCAATATCAAAAGGATATGGTCTTCAGATTTCTGAATGGGTTAAATGATTCTTTCTCAGCTGTTAGGTCACAGATAATACTTATGGACCCTATACCAACCCTTGATAAGGTATACGACATTGTGTTGAGGGAGGAAGCTCAAAGAAACATTCTGTTTCAGGCACAACCTATGCTTGCTGCAACTGATACAAAGAAGAAAAACAGGAAAGACTTAATATGTAGCCACTGTGGGAAGAAGGGACACATCAAGGAAAAGTGCTATAAAATAATTAGTTTTCCTGAAGATTTCAAATTCACAAAGGGAAAGCCTAATGTTAAGAAAGGCAAAGCTGTAGTGAACAATGTGACAGTGTCAAATGATGCATCAACTGAGGAGTTTTATCTAGAACAAGTAGAAGAGATTAATGGAGCAAGCACCATGTCCCAAATGTCTAACCTGCAGCAACAAGTCAACAAGCTTATGGAGCTCTTAAGTGAGAATGGTTTAACCAGCAATGATGGTAAGGGCATTTCAGTAAATCCTCATCAAACCAAACACTCATTAGCAAATTCAGCCTTTGCAGGTATAATCTTAAGTCTTCCTTGTTTTAATGCAGTAAATAACATGCCTTGCAAGTTTGAAAATGTTAATACTCTCATGATTAAACATAACTATTGGATAATGGATTCAGGTGCAACAGATCATATCTCATGCTCTTTAAGGAATTTTGTTTATGCAAAATCAGTCACAAACACTTTGTTCAGCTACCAAACAGTAGGAAAATTGCAGTCACACACATAAGAATTGTAAAATTGACCCCATTATTGACCTTAACCAATGTATTGTGTGTGCCTGCTTTCAAATTCAATCTCATATCTACTGGTCAGCTCACTAAAAATAAGTCAACCTGTGTTCTATTCACTAACGTGTATTGTATTGTCGAGGACATTCCATCATGGACAGTGACTGGGGTAGCTAGGGCTTCTTCGGGACTATACTTCATAGAAGATAAAACAAATGAGCATGATCTTTCTAGCTATTGTTTTGACAATATCATTAAATTTCCTTTTGTTTCTTCAACCAGTACTTGCAATGCAGGACATAGGACTTTGATTTATGGCACTTTAGACTTGGACATGCTCTTTTAGAAAGATTGAATGTAATATATCAACAATTTCCAAATGTTAAAGGTTTAAGTGATTTATGCTGTGAAATTTGTCCTTTGGCTAAGCAAAGGAAATTACCTTTCCAATTCATGTTCAATCTACAAAAACTGCTTTTGAGTTGGTTCATGCAAATATCTGGGGACCTTATGAAAATCCTACTTTATTTAATCAAAGGTATTTTCTCACCATTGTAGATGACTTTACACATTTTACTTGGGTCTTTCTCATGAAGAACAAGTCAAATGTTTCAAGTATAATACCATCTTTCAATACATTTGTTCAAAGACAATTTGATCTTAAAATTAAATGTTTAAGAACTGACCATGGTCAAGAATTTAAACTTTCAAAATTTTTTGTTAAAACAGGAATAATTCATCAATTGTCATGTGTAGAGGATCCTCAACAAAATGGAATTGTTGAGAGAAAACATCAACACATATTAATGGTTGCAAAAGCCTTACTGTTTCAATCTATGGTTCCTATTCACTTCTGGGGGGATGCAGTCTTGACAGCAATACATGTCATTAATAGAATGCCTACCAAAGTTCTGAAAGACAAATCACCATATGAGCTATTGTTTAAAAGGCCACCTTCTTATAATCATTTTAGAGTATTTGGCTGCTTATTTTCATATCCACACTACAAAGAAATAGAAAAAAATTTGACAAAAGGGTTGCCAAGTGCATATTTTTAGGATATCCTAACAACATTAAAGGATATAGAGTTTATGATCTATGTGCACAGAAAGTCCTGATTTCAAGAAATATTGTTTTTCATGAAGAGATTTTTCCTTTTCAGACTTTGCAGCATGATCAGTCAGACCAGACATTTCATCAAACACCTATCCAACATGGCAGTTATATAGATCATTTTGATTCCAATTCATTCAATTTTCCTTACCAAAATCAAAAATCAACTGAAACACACTTACCTGAGCATATACAACCTGCCATTGAGTTTTCCACATCAAGTGCAGGTAAGTTAAATAATGAAAATCCTTGTCCTAAGAATGACCCTGCAGAGAGTAATATTCATGACAATGAACTTGAATCTGAAAATGAAACCATGTTACCAGTTAGAAGAAGCCAAAGAACCAACCACATTCCTAAGTACTTGGATGCATATTATACAAATTTACCATCACAGACAAATAACACCACTTCATATCCAATCACCAAGTACTTATCTACTGATCATTTATCACCTGCACACAAATGTTTCACCATTGCCCAATCAGCTATCTATGAACCAACCTCTTATCATCAAGCTGCCAATTATTCTCACTGGAGAGAGGCCATGACTGCTGAGTTGAAAGCACTAGAAGACAATGGTACATGGAGCATTGTCCCATTACCTTTTAATTGTCATGCTATAGGCTGCAAGTGGGTATATAAAGTAAAGCTGCATGCAAATGGAAGTGTTGAGAGGTACAAAGCACGGTTGGTTGCAAAGGGATATAATCAGGTTGAGGGATTTGACTACCAAGAAACCTTCAGTCCTATTGCTAAGCAGACTACAGTGAGAGTATTCTTTGCCTTAACAGCAGCTTATAATTGGCATTTGTCACATCTTGATGTGAATAATGCTTTCTTAGATGGAGACTTAGCAGAAGAAGTATACATGGAGATACCTCAGGGTTACTCAATCAAGGGGGAGTACCCTAACTCATCATCAAAAATGGTCTGCAGGTTGCATAAGTCACTCTATGGACTTAAACAGGCATCAAGACAGTGGAATGCCAAACTCACAGCTTCAATAGTGAAGTATGGTTTCAAACAATCAACCTCAGATTATTCACTCTTTACCATGAGGACAATCAATGGTGCTTTTGTAGCACTCTTAGTCTATGTTGATGATATTTTCATTGCAAGTAATTATACTCAAACTGAATCTGATGTTAAAAATTTCTTAAGTTCTCAATTTAAACTCAAGGACCTAGGCAAAGTTAAGTATTTCCTAGGTCTTGAGGTAGCTAGATCACCATAAGGCATTTCAATATGTCAAAGGAAATATACTCTGGATTTGCTAGAAGAGCATGGATTGCTTGGACCCAAGCCTGTAAGTACTCCTATTGACTATAATCACAGATTGAGCAAAGTTAGTGAAGGAAATGAATTGGTAAATGCCACAAGTTACAGACAACTAGTTGGAAAGTTATTGTACCTAACTTTCAGCAAACCAGACATAACCTATGCAGTGTAGGCCCTCTCACAATTCATGGATAGGCCAGCATAACAACACCTTATGGCTGCTCACAGAGTTTTAAAATATCTTAAGAAGGCACCGGGCCAGGGAATATTAGTGAAATCAAAGAATAATTTGAAGATATCTGGTTATTCTGATAGTGATTGGGCAGGATGCCTTGACACTAGGAAATCAATCACAGGATATTGCATTTTCATTGCAGATTCACTAGTGAGCTGGAAATCAAATAAGCAATCTGTGGTGGCTCGGAGTTCAGCTGAAGCAGAATACAAGGCCATGGCCACCACTTGCTGTGAGATCATATGGCTGAAGTATTTAATGTCAGATTTTGGAATTAATGAAAGTGAAGCCATAAATCTTTACTCATATAGCCAATCAACTATTCATATCAGTAGGAACCCTGTGCATCATGAAAGAACAAAACACATAGAAATGGATTGTCATTTCATCAGAGAAAAGGTGCTGACTGGAGTGATCAAACCATTACACATTTCAACAGATTCACAGCTCTCAGATATTTTCACTAAAGCTTTGCAGCCTAGACAGTTCTATAAACTACTGGGCAAGATGAATGTTTACAACGTTCACTGTCCATCTTGAGGGGGAGTATCAGGAATGAAATTGATGAATGAAGGATGCAGATAAATATTCAAGAGATACACAGATCGATGATCATGAAGGCAGAATAATAGACAGTAAAGAAAGAAGACAAATAGAGAACTCAAAGTGCACCGTTTCAATAAAACTTCACATGTTCTTAGAATAGCACACAAAACTCACAGTTTCACTTATGTTTAAAAATTAGTTAGTTGATGATTATTTGTTAGTTAGGCAGTTAACTTTACCCTTTTCTATTTAAACATACCTGTACAACTATATAAACTCTGATGTAAAGTTTTACCTGTATGTGAATATACTCTGACATTCCTCCTATACCTAGGTGCTGTCTCCTTCACCATTTCTGACAAGCAATAAGGGCTTAAAGAGATCTAACTCCACGGCAACTCTCGAAAATTTACCTTTTATCTTAAAGCTTGTATTATAGTCGATCTTTAAAAAACGTCTAAGTAGAAAGGTAATCTGTCTAAGAATCGACTTATCATACAGATATAACAGCATGCCAAGAAAACGAACGCACACTGCTGCTGTAGTAAGATCGTGAGTGTCTCTAGTGAATGTTTACGTCTAAGGATTAACAGAAAAGTAATGACCAAAAATCACTCAAGGGCCATCCAATAAAGCTTTCAGATAGTCATCTTCCTCCACAAATCTAACCAAAAATTTATTATCATCAAGATCCACTATGTTGTATTTCCCCTTAAGTTCCACAATGAGGCTATCTTATCACTTAATAGTCTGAAGGATAATAGGCGGCCAAGAAGTCTCACAATAACGGACTTCTGTCATCTTTTTGCTAACTCACCTTGTTTTCGATCAGAGATCGTAATAGAAGGGACACCATCAATTGAAACAAAATGCAAATCATCTGCCTCTGATTCATTCAATTCACAACCCATCTCTATGTCATTATCTTCACCAGAATCAAAACTAAACTCTTTTTCTCCATCCGAGAATACCTCTTCACCATCCGAATTGAGAAGTGCTTCCTTCAAGGAAGGATTGTTGTGGACAATCATTTGATCATCCTTCAAACTATCATCAGCATTAGGATTACGAATCCTAACCTTCTTTCGAGATAGATCAATTAAGATCTCAAGATTATAGATTTTTTAGAGGGAGCTCTCAATTCTCATTATACAGCAGACAATTGTCAAGGTAAACAAAATCCCATTGCATCATATAATAATTATGAAATCATCCTTCATCACTTATTCAATTCTTACTTGTATTTTTCATAAATGCCAAGGATATTATATCTTGCATTTATTATATGAATCTCATCTAGAAATTCATGTTTTGCCATCCATAAACTATGCAGTATTGCATGCCATTTGACAAGTAGCATTATTCGTTGTAACTGAATTTTTTAAAGTTGATTTAAATTAATTATATACGGTGATAATGTTTTTTTGTTGATTACTCCCCTTTGTGTTGAGCAATAATTAAGTATATCAAGATTTTCCTACCAAGAAAAAAATGTATAATTAATCTATTGAAAAATATATTAATGTATATTAAGGTTTATGAAACATATAAATATCACCAGATATATTGAAAAATATCAAAAATATTTTGAACGGCTTAATATTTTAAAATAATATAGATAAATATCTCTTCATTAAAATATATAAAAAAAAGACTCTTAAAATTTCAAAATTATCAAAAATTATTTGATTCCATTCCCATCCAAACAATTTAAAAGATGAGGGCAATATACGAATTGGATATTTTACCACTTAATTTTGCTAGAGATACATGCATAAATACATATACATACAATAATAACAATAATAATAAATCCCAGCAACTATGGTCTTATAGATATATGATGATGGAGTAGTTTTGGTTCTACTATTTGAATGTGAAAGTAAAAGATTATAACCAGATTATTCATTTTATCATGATTCATATATTCAGATAGGGATTCGTGGACGGATTTTATGAAAATTACTTTTACAAATATTTACAATCTCTTTAAGTAATACTACCATTATGTTTACACATTCAGTGTTTACCACTGGTCATTCATCCATGGAAATATACAGGTCGAATGAGGGGTAATTTAATTATGTGATCAAGGTAGCTGCCTGCCTAGCAGCTGCGCCCGGGATTAAATTACAAGAAGTAGCAATTAAGAAACCAACAAAACTTCCAAGTAAAAAACTCGCCAATAAACTTGTGGTCGTGGGTCAACTATGTAAAGTTGTAAGCACGAGTCATAGGACAAGCCCCATGTGCTTAATTCTTTCATTTCTATTTTTTCTTTTCTTTTTTATTTTGGCTTCCTTAGTTATATAGGGAATATAGACCATGTGGTTAATTAATTTTATATTAAATGTCCACACTTGGAAAACTTTTCATGTCTTGGAGTTTAATGCTAGAAAACATATGCTTACTTGGAAATTGAAAAGGTCCAATGATAGGCATGATTTAGCTTGTGTTTAAAAATTAAATAATGATTGCTCGCATGAAAAAACAAAAAAAAAAAAAACTTACAGCACTTTGATCTAGCTGGCTATATGCTATAGATCTGGTTAGTCACTTCATTTTAACATATAGAAGGCACATAGATTTGTAGTCCCAGCTAGCTTTGTTTGCTTTGAGTGACGGAAAACAGCCCTGACCATTTTCCATCTCAGAAATAAACACACAAATACACACACAAAAAAAAAAAGGGCAAAGCATTAAAATAGCAATCACATGAACAGAATATTCAGTTGCA
The DNA here is from genome assembly GCF_053813885.1 of Theobroma cacao. Taxonomy (NCBI): domain Eukaryota; kingdom Viridiplantae; phylum Streptophyta; class Magnoliopsida; order Malvales; family Malvaceae; genus Theobroma; species Theobroma cacao. The sequence goes on from NC_142640.1 coordinate 39,610,434, forward strand.
GATTTTTTTTTTTTTTTATTTACGTCCAGGTTCGTAAAGAGCAGCAAACCGAAAGAAGAGAGAAATCTACCTGGTGCCCTTCCATTTCGCCCACAAAAAGGAACCAGACAGACCGAACAAGAATACCACCACAAATTCAAAGACAAGGACACCCCACTTTCTTTAGACCCTTCCTCTAATTAAGTAGTAATAATTAATCTGTACAAAACGAGGAATTTCACCTAATCACCTAAATCACCTAATAATCTAAGCATTTTTTCCTCCTTTTCATCTAATTAATCAAATCTTATCATATCTGCTCCTCCCTTTACAGCTCCGAATAATTTAGTACTATTCCCCATATATTCTTCTCTTTTCAGGCAACACTGATGATGCTATTGCTATCACCGCTTGACATGGCCTGAAAAGTAGACGAGTGCGCTGCTGCTGCCGCGGTTGACTGCTCATCGGCGGATGGCGTTGAGAGTTTCAATGACAGAGGTAAAGGGTCAACTGGGATTTTCTGCTTTAGATTAAGATCAGCCATTTTTGATGATGGAGGTACTGGAAGGATTGGTATTGGACGGATAAGCTTCGGAGACGTGTTTGCGTTGGGGCTTGTCCCTAATGTGAGATTCTCCATAGAATTATTTTCTCCTGCAACTGGTAAAACTACCGGACTTAAAGTCACTGGAAACGTTGACATGGGAAATCGACTCATCTGAGCCTGTGCCTGTGACTGTGGCAGTGGCAGCTGTAACGAAACATTTTCTTGGTGGACTTGATCTTCTTCCAATATGGTTGAATTCATGAACTGCATATTTCAGCGCAAAAATCAAATAACTAATAAGTAGATGGAGTACTAAAAACAAAGAAATATAAAGAAAAACAACTAATTGCCAAGGATAAATTATGGTTTGGTATATGTATATGTATAGCATGAGAAAAAGTACGTACCGAATCAGTAGTTATATCAAAAAGACTAGATCTACGGCGCCGCCGGTTCTGGTTATTTCGCCTGAGAAAGTACTTCTGCGCATGACTTGCCACCTGCGTAGGTGTACGTGTCTTCACAAAGTTCCTCGAAATCCCTCTCCAATCTCCTTTCCCTACTTTCTGCAACCCCAATAAGAACAATCTATGCTCCTCCTCCGTCCATGGAACACCTGTAAACAAAATTAACATGAAAAAGAAAAATCAGTAGAAAGATTTTTGTTTTTCCTTTTGCTTGAATTAAGAAATAATCAGATCAGTAATATTTGACTAGAAATTGTTATAAAAGTACCTCTCTTGCGCTCACGGCTCCTTCCAGATGCATGAACTACATCATCAGAAGCATATCCAGCATCTGCGTTAGAATCCTGAGGCTGATCAAACTGAGAAAGATTATTCATGCTAACACTTTTCCTGAACGACCCTTCCGTTACTCGAACACCAAATAACATGATACCGTTCTCTCCACCGCCGCCGCCGCCAGCAACCTCTCCGCATGTACGAGAGTTGTGGCCATTGTTTCCACACTGAGAGCAGCTACGAGACATCCCTCTTTTTCTTTATCTTATAATCCCTCCTTGGACCACCTCTATTTTTTTTTAACTTGAAGTGAAATGAAGAAGAAAATATATATATATATATATATATATATATATATATATATATATATATATATATAAAAAGAAGAGAGAAACGAGTTTGCTTCAGTCCATGCAAAGGAGAGAGAGAGAGAGAAGGGAAGTGGATGCTCTAAAATTGAAGAGGAGGGAAAGGAATATAGAAAAGATATGTGAAGGGCTGCCTCGGTTGATATAGTATGTAGGGTTTTTGTTTGTGACTGTGGAACATGTTCCAGGCTTCCCACACGGACTTCGTAGACAAGGTTACAATGCCCTGCAAGAAGTCATTGAAAACTACATCATGCCCCATTGATGTTCACCATCTGCAATAAAACAGGTTTCCTGGTAGATCATGAATCAGGACCGTCCAATGTGCCCAAGTCCTTTAACGATAAAAACAAGGCCAAGTGGTTTAGTAATATCCGATCTTAAAGAGGAAATCTATCGTGTGTTCCAAGCATCGATAATTAAATTTAGGCCACAGCCCAATAGTGAAGACTTTCTTGATTAATTGTTTAATATGGTATTAGAGAAACAAAACATTTTTAAATAAAATAATTAAAGACGCGGTATATTCTAAGTTTCCACCAATCCGGCTTAAGCCTTTGCCTGGTCCAGATTTAAATCGTGTGGCCAATTGGGTCCAGTTATGTGTAGACAATAATTTGAGAGATGTCGAAAGTTATAGAATTGGTGGGAAATGTCTGCATATTAATGGAAACCATAGTGATGAATGTTACATAAGGATTGAGGGGGAAAATGATTAAAAAAAATAAAGGGATGGTGGAGGAACTGAGCGTTTCCCTACCGTCAACTTGGCATATTCCCTGCAGCTTAGAGAAAGATTTGGTTGTCTCTACTCCATGTCCTCTCGTCCCCTCTAACTTATTTAATCGCCAATAGTGGTGGGTGTGGTTGTGGAGGATAAGAAAACATGGACCCCACTAATCACCCACATTCTCTCTCCTCTCTTTTCTTTTTCCTTTTTTAATATTTTTTTCTCTCATTCACCAGCGGCAGTCAGTCCAGCACCTTCCCATTCTCTTCTTTGCATCAACATTTGTATGTGGCTGTGGTGGTGGATGGACCGATGATGGAACCTGGAAGGAAAGCAAGGATGGATGGATGGATCCCTTTTGATTTCATTTTTCTTGATTTGACAGCCTCCTTTTCCCTTCATCTTTCCGCCTCATCCTTAAAGTCGCGCTAGTGTCGCACCACTATTGGGCTGTTCGTCTCAGATGGGTGAGGGTAAAACGGGTTGGGTTCGGCACTTGGTTTACATTGCTGCGAGCACGTGTGTTATACTTCTTACTGTTGAGTTTTTATTTCTAAACTTTGTGGTCGGTTCAAAGTTCTGAAATTGGAGGTTTATGGGCGGGGGGGGGGGAGGGGATTGTAAATGTATTAGGTCCGCACCGTGTTTTTTTTGTTTTTCTTTGTCATGTCACATCCCCTGAATCGACGGCTACATTGGATGGCCACTTTGGAGCACACGAAAATTGTGGCGGCTAATTTCCCATTACTTGCCCTTCCCCTACTTTTCCACTCCTTTCTAGTTTCTTCTACATCTAAACAACATCATTTTTCTTTTTGTTTTGGGTTACATACATAGAATTTCATATGGAAACTGCCAAACTTTACTTAAGTGAGGGAAGAAAATAACTCTTTCTTTTTTATTCGACTTAAACTCTGAAAAAACCTCTTGTACAATATTTATTTATTCAATTATATTTTTATTTTTTATTATATTTAAATGAATTTTTAAATTTTTATTAAAAATCTTAACTTTAACAGAAAATTCATCATTGTTAAACTCAATATTAAGTAACTTTTCTTTATTCACGTGATGTATAACATAATTTAGTACTATAGTCACGTAATAGAAGTAAAAGCTAAAATTGTCGATCATTGTTCGTGTCAGATACGATTAGACACAAAATACATTAAGATTAAAAACGAACACGACACATTTAATATTCGTGTCTTAAATTTAAAACACATACACGTTTAATATACATGTGACACGACACAACACGATTAACACGTTTATTAAACGTGTCAATATAAGACACGATACGATTAATAACACGATTAAATATAAATATTTACAATTAAATATAATTTTATTATTTAAATTTAAAATCTATAATTATAAAAATAATTATAATAAATAAAAATAATAATAACATCAAATAATCACCAAAAGTTAAAAATTAGAGTTGAGAGTGTATAATTACATTATACCCTTTATAAAATTAAAAAAACTTATTAAAATAATTATTTAAAATTATTTATATAAGGTTAAAATAATTTTTAACTATTAATTTTTAATAGGTTAATAAATGTGTCACGTATACAATTTTAAACACGATAATACGATTAAGTAAACGTGTTTAAACATATTTTAAACGTGTTAGACACGATTAGACACAAAATACGTTAAAATTAAATTCAAAACCTGTTTAACCCATATCTTTTCGTGTCGTATTAACATGTCCTGTTCAAAATTATCAAGTCTAGTCAACTATAGCCAAAATCTCTACAAAAAAAAGTAGTTTTCAATTTCTCTCTTTATCCTCTTTCTTTTAATCAAAGTAGTTTTATAAAAAAATTTCTCATTTATCTCCAAATCTCAAAAAAAAAATTAGAGATCTTGAATTTTTTAGATTTTCGGGTTTTTTTTATATTTGAAGAAAAATAATGAAACCATTGAAAAATAACTCCAATTAAAAGAAAGAAAGACAAAGACATAAATGAAAAAAATGATTTTTTTTGTGATCTTTTTTGTAAGCTAACGATTGATGAATGGTTGATAGTCGACAATTTTAGGTTTTGATTTTGTCACTTGACCACCTCAGCTAGCGAGATTATATTTCATATGGGTAAAATAAAACTAATCTTGAATCTAACATCGATTACATTTTTATTAGTTACGAAGATTTTATTTAATTTAAAATAAAAATTTAGAACTCAATTAAATGCAAAAGAGCAAAAACAAAAGTGAAGAGTGAAATTGAATAAACTTGTTCAATACAAAGACTTTGTTAGGCATTTAGCCTTTTTACTTTTAGTGCATATGCTTCCTCTGGGCAAATTGTAAGTTGGCAATGAACAGGGACTGAACACCAATAATTCAACCATGCAAAGGGATTTTTCAAAAACTGTAATCTTTAATGCTACGCAAAGGATGACTAAATTTGGATGGCTGATTTTGTCTTTGACGAAGGTGAAGAGGGAAAACTATAAAATACGCAGATTTGTCTTTTCACATGATATCTCTGCAACTGAATGGACGCAAACCAACCCTTGAAAACGAAGGAATTTAAGGGGGTGCGAACTGATGTTAACCATCGTAATTAATTAATAAGCAACTTTACAAGTTTTTGGTTTCCTAACCAATCCGTGGACTACAGTAAGCAAAGGATTTGATTTATGATTTGTATATATATATATATATATATCTCTTAATTTCACGCATATCACATGATATGATAAAGTATATATGCAAGTGTGTTCATCTTTAAGTTAGTGCACAACAGAATCAAAACATTAGGAACAAATAGGCAGTAAATATGTCTCCATCGTATAACTCTTAAAATATTAAAATCAGAATAATAATTAGTGTTACCCTATATATCTACCATATACATACATAATCTTATGAAAGGTGTTGGTGCATCATCGATCCTATGATTATAAAAAAAAAAAAAACCCTCTTGATTGACGTCAATTGATACTTTTAAAATTTAGATCCGATTCTATTTATTTATTTATTATTAAAAATATTTTAAATTAAAATAAAAAATATTTAATTATATAAGATTATTATTGGCTAATCCGATTTCAAATTGAGAAAATCCTATTCAGATCTTGGCGCCGTAGATAGGTCTATTTACAAATATGGAACATATATTAAAAAACTTTAGCACTTTTGTGCATGAGGAAAGTGGGAACTCCATATATTGTAAATAACTTAATACATACTAAATAAAACGAAGTTAGGAAAAGAATGGAGTTTAAAATTAGGTGCTTTATATATCAAAAGCTAAATGAAAAAGTTAGATGGAGCTTCAAGGCCAGTAAAAGTTCTCAAGATTCAAGTGCACCTTTGGAGTAATTTATACGCACCAACAAGTTTTACAAAATATTAAACCCAGTGTGATTATTGCTATTCCCTTTAGAATAAAAGTACATGTGGATGTAAAAATCAAACAATATTTTTAAAATATTAAAAATAGAAGATGCAAGTTTTAAAATATTTACAGAATACATGATTTTAGTTTTGTATAAATAATTAATTATATTTTAATTGATATCAAATTTAAACACATATCCACATGTATATGGACAAAAAATATTTGGGTATTTGATTTAGTAAGAAATTAATTAACCATGGGACAAGTGTAAACAGGTTAGGTGCAGCTGAGCGTACGGTGAATGGCAATGTGTCTGAGCTTAGAATCATTCGCCGTTAAGCCAACAGGTGGTTGTTTGCTTTCAATCGGTTTCCTGTTACTGTTAAAAGTTAGAAACTTGTGATGGAACACTGTCTGGGGATTGGCCAGCAAGAATGAGCAACAGCTACGACCATGACATTACAGAGTCGTGCAAGTGGACGGGAGTGATGAACATCGTTTTTAATTCTTCTCCTGTTTTTTTCCCTTTTTTATTGTTTTTTAGGGTTTGGAATAAGAAGAAGAAAGAAATTAGTTTGAAGTATTTTATAGTAAAGATAAAAATAAATAAGTTTCTGCTAATACAAGACCATAATTATTAGTTCCATAGAAGTAGGAAAAACTAATCATTGCTTTCGCTTTTCTTTCAAATAACAAAAACCCCAAGCCACCTACTTAATGAGGTTAAGATGGTATTAAGCTATCTCAGCCACAAGAGCAGTCTAATTCGAAGAAAATGTCAGAAAAGCCTTTTTCAATCAATCACAATTTTAAAGATGGGGTACTCGTACATTTTTTATTAAACCTTTTTTACTTTCTGGGTAAAGCAGGTGAAAGTCACACTGTAGCAGCATTGGACAGCAGCTGATCTGAGTGTTGATGGTCCTGGCCCTAGGGCTAGGGCATAGACACTATAAAGCCTACACCAAAAGCTAATCTCAGAGATCATTTTTCTGGCGTTAACAGTTAAATACAAAAGATGAGCATTTAATTCCCCTAACAAAATTTCATGCAGTTGGCACACAGTTTTCAGGCAGGACCACTATTTTGTTTCCAGCTATGATTTTGACACTTCATCCTTTGTCCCCTTTTTCTGCATGCGAGGAGAGGCGTGCTGAATCCAGATGGGTACTACTTAATTAGCCTTATCCCTGCTTGGAAGAAACAACGCGATCCCTTTAATAAAATATAAGGCTGATTTACTGTGTTATCCCATCCATTACGTGATTTGTACTTCATATCACCAACTGATTTACGCCTCAAATTTCTTCTTTTTTTTTTCTTCTTTCTTTTATTATTATTATTATTATTATTAATTAGTATTTTGGTTAAGAGAATTGTATTAATTAAAAAGAAGGGCAGAAAAGAAAAAACCAAGGGCGGGGTTATATTTGCCGAATTTCGTAGTCCCCTCCCCAAAAGCTTTTTCGATAGATACAAAAGAAATCAGGGTAATTCAGCTCGACAGATTTCATACCAAAAAAGTTCCAACCATCCGACAGTTCCTATATAATTAACTGGCATGTACCTTGGAATTATTATAATTTTTCACAAAATGCCTTGAAATTACGCGTGGGCATAACAACAGCCAAGTTGTGCATCTCACTAAAGGAAGGGAAAAACCTATCATTTCATTTTCTTTTTCTTCTCTTTGATTTTTTAATAGATAACCCAAAACTATATTATCTCTTCTTTTATTTTCCGACAGTCTAATTTTTTATTTTTTAGTTTTTTCACTGTTTAGCATTGAAAAAGCATGAAATACCAATGTTATGAAAAAAATAAATTTAAAAATTAAAACTTGCTTTTTTAAACTTTGTAAAAATTAAATAAAAATCAATAAAATGAAAAGGAAAGAATATTTTATTGGCAAGGCTTTATGTCCCGGACCCATATAACCTTGATTTTTCAAACTCTCTACAAATTACCCCTCTTACTGGTGGGAACCTTTTTATCCCTCCAGACTTAATGAAAGCTGGTTGTTAATTTTCAAAATAAAAAAAAAAAAAGAAAGAAACTCTCTACAAATTAAATAAAAATAAACAAAATGGAAAGGAAAAAATATTTTACTGGCAAGGATTTATGTCTACGACCCAGATTTCCACTATTAGGTGCAAGAAAGCCTTTATTTGTTGAATTAATTATTTCTCCAAGGAAGAGACCTTTTTAAGTCTGAATTTACTCTAACTTTGATATCTCTTACAAGAATTCTATATCAATGAAAGTTGAATAAATTTTGATATTATGTGTTACAAGTTTATATTTTTAATCTAAAATACATGTTTATCAAGTTGAAGAAAATTCTTATAAACTCAAAACTCACTTCATCTTGATATTTATATATTCATAATAAATAAATTTTGCATAAAAATCAAATATAGAATAAAGAAATAGAACAAGAACAATGTGATTATCAATCAATTCCAAAGGGAACTCAATAGAAGCTCTTCCATTAAATTGACGCGGAGGCTTCTGATAGATTAAGGAAAATGATATTTTGAGGATCAACTTGTATCTGTTCTGAATTGAAAATAATTTGATAATTATGATCTTAGATTTTCAAAAGCTTCAACAAAAATACTAATTTGTCTAGAAGTTAATTAGGGAGTAGGGGTGGGGATGCATCTAAAATTCTATATTATACACGTATGCATATATATCTATAATATATATAAAAATAAAATAACCGATTGAGTCAATTAATTGACATTTATCATTCTCAATTGAATTAATTTTTTTATACACTTTATGTCAAAATTATGTTATTTTTTATATTTGAAGAGTTTTTTTACTTTTATTTATTTCAGTAAAAAATACTTAAAAGCAATAATTTATAACTTTTAATATTTAAAGAATAGATTCATTTAATATTTATTAATTGTAATTTAATATTATTTTCTATCTATATCTTCTTATTCTGTATGAACTTAAACCATAGTATTTAGACATCTCTTTTATACATGAATGTTTAAATTTCAATAAATATATATCCAGTTTATTGAACAAAATAAAAAAGTTAAGAAGATCTACTCATTTCTCAATATACATAGCACACAGTCATCATTGAATAAACAAATCAACTGAATTTAACAACTTTTAGCATTCATTTTATATATAAAAAATATATACTACTAGAAATTAGTAACTATTTTATACTGATTTCTCAATATACATAGCACATAGTCATCATTGAATAAATAAATCAATTGAATTTGACAACATTTAGCTATTCATTTTATATATAAAAGACAAATGCTACTAGAAATTAGTAACTATTTTATATTGATAAAATATTTATATTATATTGTTGTCTTATATTCTACAATTATTTATCTTAATCTACCAATAGAATAAGTTATATACTCTTTCATTTATTAATATTTTATTGTACATCTAACAATCTTTGATAAGATTATTGTTTTCTTTGGATAAGTACCATTTTATAACCATATATGTAGGTGCAAATTTCATATAATTGAAACTAAAGCAAATAACTATCTTCAATTAATACCCGTTTATTTTTTCCTCTACCAATAAAAATCATATATTCATGCAGTTCAGTAATACTATAGCACAACAACAGAAACCAAAGAAATGGAAACAAATGTATATGGCAAAAAGAAGAGCAATTTGTCATTATAGTTAGACATATCTAACGATTATATAACAGTTTATATTTCATTAACATTTAGTTAAGTACAAGTTCTGCATCTACAAAGTTGATATACATAATCTAACAAAAATGAAAATCTTCATATCACAAATGTTATTTATTTTGTTTGAAAAATATATTTTTAATGAAAAAATTACTAGATGTTGTCGTAACGTGCGGGTCCGGGAACCCGATCGCTAGACGTGAATGTGAAAACTCACTAAAAATTAAACTAGGAGTCGCCACCAATCTTTTTTTTTTTTTACTAGGTGTGATTGGCCACCTATTGACTCGATTCTAATCGATGCAAACTTAAATTAATTTTAAGCCCACCGAAAAGAACCTTAAACCGGTCTACAATTTTCTGGATCTAGGTTCGGGAGTGCGGTTACGCCCGGGGAAGGATTAGCACCCCTCAGACGCCCGTTCTATGAACGGTACCATTTTTAGATCATCATATTGGGCTTTAATTTTTAATTTCACTAGATTTCCTTAATTATTATTTTTATTATTTAACCTAAAATGGAACGCAAATGAGTGGCGAGATGAAATGCATGGCGTGAGATAAAAATGCCGGACAAATAACCTTTTATCGAGGATATTTTTCGAATCCGCCCATCATACTGGTGGGACTCGGGATATTCTCTCACCTAGGGAATTATCCGAGAAACTCGCCTTCACAAATTGGACGAATAATTCCCGTCTTCGGGGTCATCGTACGTTTTCTTTTTAAAATAATATTTTGTGCATAATGAACCTAATTCGGGCAAAAGCCTTTTATTAAAGATGATTCTCGAGCCCTCCCATCATACTGGTGGGACCCGAGGACATCTTTCACCTAAGGAACTTTTCGAGAAATACCCGCCTTCGCAGGATCCCCGAAAGATCCCATCATCGGGGCTTAGACTCGAAAACAGAAATATTTATGTGCAATGATGTGTATGATGCAATACGTATATGCTATGCTAATGCAATTATCTATATTTTTTGTTATTATTAATTATTTTTATTTTATTATCATATTTCCTATTCTTATTTCTCATTATTATTACTATTTTTTATCTTTATCTTTACATTTTTTGTTCTAATTTCTTATGTTTTCCATTTATACTTAGACAAATTGCTTATAATTCTTCATTATTTGAGTAAACAAAAATTATATATTTTATTATACTATTTTTCATTTTATATATTTTTTATATTTTTATTATTTACATATTTTTCATAAGCAAATCTTTTATTCAAACCTAATGCCTAAGATCTTACTTCATATGTATATTATTATTATTTTATTTTTTATTCTTTATCTGCACATCTTTTATAGTTTATGCCACTTAATACTCAATGTTTAATTTTAAATTAGTTATTTTTATTATTTATTTATTTATTTATTTATTTAATGTCATGTATATTATATTTCCGTAAATTAATTATTTATCATATGTTTGAATTGTTATTACTTTATCATTATTTATTATTTATTATTATTTTTGTCAAGTAAATTTTACCGAGTAATTTTTTTGTATAATCAAGCTCTTTATTTACTAAGGATTTCGGAATCTTGAAATCGAGGCCCTCCCATCATACTGGTGGAGCCTTGATTCGGATTCCGAGCCTAGGGAACATACACTCGGGATTACGACTTCTCGCATCTCGATCAATTATCCCATCATCGGCATCAAATTGAGCAGTTACCTTATCTATATTAAATAGTTCTTTATCTCCTCCTATTTTGTTCTTTCTCCATTTATATAGAGCTACCTTTTTACCTAATTTGATTTTTCCACATTTTTGTTTCATCATATTTTAATTCTAGTTCTCCCTAATTTATTATTTCTACATAAATTTTCATGACTATGAATCTCATAAATATGTTCCACATTTCATCTTTTCCACGTTTATGTATTTTTTAAACAAACGTTCCAACTCCAAATATGTACGTACATTATCAATCTATGTAAATCTATTTTTATCATTGAATGTATACTTTTTCCTATATTTACTACTTAAATAAATCTATTAATCTTTTAACAATTAAATGCTTATTTATCTCTTTATATGTATTATGCTTGGGTATTTTTAGTTAAATAGCTATTTCACTCGATTTATTATTATTTATTATATAAACAAATATATAGGTATATTCTTATATTTTTTTTTATCTACTCTCACAATTTTTTCATCATCATTTTTTTATATATCATTAATCATTCTATTTTTATCCTCTTTGATTTTTTTATATTTTCCTTCTTTATTATTGTTGTTCTTTTTTGATTATTATTATTTTTATTTTTTCTTAGCATCTAATTATTTTAAAAAGTATTTTATCTTTTTATTTTACCTAACAACATACTATGACTAATTTATCCATCTATCAAACATTGGGCCAAAGACAACCACAAAGTCCAAATCAAAAGAAGATATTTACCTTTTACGGGCTAGAGTGGCCCACGATAACCGGATCCCTCCAACTGATCTGTTTCCCAAAGCTTTCAGTCCACTCCCAAAACACACCGTTTCGATGTCTTGTTCAGCAGCCCAGGGTGCGCCCAAAACGACGCCATTCGGAGGAAATAAAGCGGACTTTGGATGGGTTACTGGACGACGTCGTTTAAGCCCTCTGAACCCTAGCTATAAAAACCTCCTTTCCTTCCTTCTCTTTCATTTTCTTTTTTTTCTTTCTCTCTCTACCCGCCAGCTCTCTCTCCCTTCTCTCTATTCACCCCGACGTCTCTCTCTCTCTCTCTTCTCTATTCACTCCGACGTCGTCGGCGTCGCACTCCCTTCTCTATTCATTCCGACGTCGCCGGCGTCGCACTCCCTTCTCTATTCACTCCGACGTCGCCGGCGTCGCACCCAAGACCGGCAGCACCCCTCGGACGCCCAAACTAGATCTCCCTGTCACCGGTTCCCTTACGCGACCAGATCTGCCTCCTTCTCCGTTAGCGGCGTCCAAAGCCCAATCTCTCCCTTCACCGCCGATCAGTTCACCCTCTCCCTACCTTTGTCTAAAGCCGGCGTCACAACCACCCCAAAACCCAGGACTTTCTCCCCTTTTGTGCCCATATTTTCTGATTTCTTTCGGTATTGCTCCCTCTATTTTTGATTTCTGGATTGTGGGTTTTTGTTTTGGCTGTTAGACTAGGGATTTTCTTTGCAGGTGATGCCTTTGTTGCTCGGATCCCCCTCCCATTTATACCCGATTTCTGGGCTCTGGAGGGGGCGCTCCACTACCCTGCCAGACGCGAAAAATTCGCGTCTGGCAGGTGAGAGAGGTGCCTGGCAGGGTGCGTCCGCACCCTGCCAGTCGTACCTCTCTCCTTTTTTCATTCTTTCATTTTTTCATTTTTCATTATTATTTTTTTTATATATTTTTTACTCCGTTTTTTATTTGTAATTTAGTGTCTACAGATGTTTAACAAGATTATTATTTTCTTTTGTTAAATACTGTTTCAAAACCATATATTTAGGAACAACTTTTAGTTATTGAAACTAAAGCAAATAACTATCTTCAATCAATACCAGTTTATCTTTTCCTTTATCAACAAAAACCATACATTCATACAATTGACTAATACAATATAACTTTTTCTACAAACTCTTTTGAAAATACCAAATTGAAATCCGCTCCAACATAATCTATATTTCTTATGATTTTTTTCGTAAAGTAACTACAAGCACCATCGTATTATATATAATAAAAAAAAATAAAGCAATTATTGTATATTTGATTGGCACATTCCACAACCAGAGGGTAATTCATTTATTGAAAGAGCTTGATCCACGAGGTATCCCAATTGCCTTCACACATAAGGTCAAAATGCGATCCTTTCCACCTTCCAAGCTAGGATTTTTTGAGAAATGAAAGGACTGGCAACGTGGGTAGCATCGAAATTAATCTTATCCGGTGCCAGTTTTTATTGCATTGTCCCAGAAAAAAGGGAATGATTGCTTAATTAGTGTCGATAAACAAATAATCTCAACCCAGGAGCCACGGCACCTTGTTGATCTCAGAGACAAAATATGAGATTCGTTTTTCTTGCCGTATCAATTTCTTAAACTGCAGACAAAGGGCATGGATTGCAGTGACAAAGACTTCTTTAATCTCATCACATGTTAGCTTGTTAAAAAGCAAGAGATAAAGGTAACTCTCTTGTATTATTTATTTTGAGCAGAAAGAAAAGGAATTGCTTCAAGAGTTTGAAAAATGTTAACGGCAGAGATCATTCTTGTTCTGAAAGCAAACAAGAAAAGGAATCAGCAAACTCCAAAGTAATGGCTTAAAAGAGTTGGTAGATGCTCTGGGTATTTTTTTTTCAAAGTGGGTGACGAAAATCTGAGGTGAAAGTTGCACGTAAAGTGGCTAGGAAAATATGTGGAGTCTTTTCCATGTTTCTTGAAGAAGACATTCATTCTCATGGCAAAAGTTGGATCATGTTTTCCTTTCTTCGTGTTGCACCGTCGATTTCTTATTTCGAGTGAAGTCAACTCTCTTCTTCTTCTGATTTGTCCACATTCCTCCAAATTTATTCCTAAATTAAGTTGGCTTTCCTTCATTTCTGAGTTGGTTTTCAAGTTCATCTAATGTCACAGTCTTGGAGTTTGGGTGGTACAGTGAAGATATCATCTTTTAAGTTATGTGCAATTTAATTAGACCATACCCATTTTTTATAGGTTTCTGATAAGACCCCATTTTCATGTCATCTCTTATGAAATTGCAGGCCATGGTTTCATTAATTCTGCTATCCACCTAGTATAATTAGATAATATCCATGAATTGATATGTTGGTATATATATGTTTGTAAAAGTTGTTAAGAGTGACACACCAAACTTTTCTCTCTATTTTTTTTTTTAGTTTTGTACAATAATTAGATAGCATAATAAATAGTGTAAAGTTGTGGCTGACCCATTTGTTTTTTTATAAAGTAGCGGTAGTTCTGCTTACTTAATTTTTAAATAATGTATAAAAGATTTCTAGAATAGTACGATCTGGCCCTACTAAAAAGTGGGTAAAAGAAAAAAATATCAATACAGCTTGAATTTCTTTCTTTTTCCTTTAAAAAAAAGTATAATTGTATTGTATTCTGAGAAGATGTACAAAATATCTCCATCTGACCCTGCTAAAAGGAATGGAAAAGATAATTGTACCTACAAGTTTTTTATAATTCGATAATGGTACAGAATTTTTTTTTTCAGAAAATGACAAAAATGATATGTACATGATTCAATTTTGTTTTCAAAAAGTTATCGGTATCCAAACTATAATGAAATAATCAAAAATATTTATATTTTTAACGAACAATGTTAATCAAATAGATGAGGTGATAAAAAAAACAAATAATAAGAATGTGTCACATGTTAAAGTAAAATGTCACATCATTTTAGTTTTTCTTATTTTTCTAAAATTTTTTATTTTGATATTAAAATATAAAAAATTGAAACATCAAAGAAATAAAAAATAAAAATTTATTTTGGAAAATTAAAATTTAAAAAAAATTTGGCTAATGAAAAAATAAATAAAAAATCTATTTGTATATTTTAATTTTTCAAAAAAATAAAAAATATTGTAAAATGCCAAAATTCAAAAGAATTCCAAAACTTAAAACGTAGAAAAAAGTTAAAAGAAAAAATCCGAGAGAGTGGAGTCTGGGGAAAGAAGGGAGACCGATGGGTGAGGAAGGGAAGAGCTGAACAATCGCTAATATACCACCAGCAACCTTCCCCCTACCCTTCCCCACTCCTTTTCTTTCTTTCTTCTCTCCCTGATTTGTTTTTAAATTTTCTTTTATATTTTTTAAAGGCATTCTTTTATTGATATTAAAAAGCAATAAGCTATAATAGCTTATTGATTTATTTAAATATAGAAAGAAATAAAATAAAGATTATAAAAACCAGACAAAATAAGCTAAATTTGGAGATACTTATCTCACTTATGACCTAACCTAAACTTTACAATGTGTCCAAGTTTACTCTCAGTGGTGGATTCAAGATTTTGTATGAGGAGTGGCTAAAGAGCGATTATACAAAATCGTGGATCAAGTCAATAATTTGATTCGAAGAAAAAAATTAATCATTGTTAAAATAAAATTAAATTATAACGTAAAATTTTATTAACAATTTGAATATAAATTTTCATATTCATCAATATAAATAAATATAGAGCAAAAAAAATTAATATTAGATTTTTACATTAGGCATTGTAAACTATTTTCAACCTGCTTTCATATTTTCAAATTCATCGACAACTAAATCTGTGTTAATGTTTCTAACAATCACTTTGTATCTATTTAATTTGAAAAAAATAAGATAAAATTATTGAAATTTTCTAAATATTTTAACCACATTCTTGTTCAATTTTTTATGTTCACATATGACATATTGTATAATTACTTAAATCGAATCAATAGATTGTAAGAAAATCAAAGTAAAAAATTATAATTTTCAGGTAATTAAGTAATACATCTTTTACTTCATAGGATCATAACATATTTTATATAATAATACAAAATATTCTAGTAAATTTACGCTAAAAAAATAAAGGATTTTTAAGAAAAGTACATATTGTATAAGTGTTTAAATCGAATCAACAAATTATAAGAAAAATCAAAGTAAAAAATTATACTCTTTAGGCAATTATACTCTTTAGACAAAGTTAAGCTATGTAACTTTTACTTTATAAGAAAAAGAAATAAGAAAAATAATTTCAAAATTTGGGTTTACTCTTAATGCATCTTTTACTCTACAAAGAAAAAGAAAAATAAGAAAAATAACTTCAAAATTTAGGTTTACTCTATAAGGAAAGAGAAAAATAAATTCAAATCTTGGACCTAAAAGGAATGGAACCCAAGCCTCTAAAGTTTAATATAAATGACTTATCAATATGCCAAGCCAATTCCTTTGAATTAAATTAGGGTGACAAACTTATATATTTGCAATTTTATACCCATATAAATAAGAACCCCCCCACCACCCCTCTGCCTCCACCACTATTTACTTCCAAGACAAAACATTGTCCAAATTGTTGTTCGCATTCCATAACATAGAGGAATTCTAGGTCAATAGGAGTCTTTAGGAGTCCATCTCCCATTTTCCACTACATTTGAATTTGCGAGTGAGTTGCCATGCCTTAACGAAGTCTATTATTCAACACAACAATTGAATTTCACGTTAGATTAATCCCCAATGAATCCCTCAAATCCACCATGCATATCTCTTGCCCAAGGAAAAAAGAACTTCAATCCCGTGATTTAATTTGCATCTTAAGTCGCTGTATAGATTCCATTCATATTTGGAAATACATGTAACAAGTCATCTCCCCTTTGGATTTTGGATTTTTGCCAGTACATGGGTCTCTTTATTTGCTTCACGTAGTCTTACGTTATCCTCTAATTTTTTACACGTTTTATTATACTATTCAGGTGCTGTAACCACTTCCTCATTTTCCATGGTGCATTTCAAGGATTAATTGTTCAAGCCACAACATTTCTAAAATCGCTCTCAATCTACGAATTAAATTCTTGAACCCAACCAAAAGCTGCAAAAACTATGAAAGCTTCTCTAATAGTTAATATTTCAACTAAATTAGAGTCACTTATGTCAATTGATTTGGAGAACATGATCTCAATTGAACCAATGTCATTAAGCAAAAGGCCCCTAATTCCCGCCTCACCTAAACTTCCAGAAATGACACCATCAACATTAAACTTTAACCAACCTCCAAATGGAGCCATCCAATTTAATTAAGGTCTTACAACTTTGCTTTTCTGCGGAATTTGCACATTTGTTATGCTTTTGAAAATATCTTCAGTCAACTCTGTTAAATTAGGCCATGTTGCTTACAACCAAATTGCAATTCTCATATGATTAAATCATATAGCTACTGAATATCCTAAACCTTACAATTAAACACCATATCATTTCGAAAAAGCCACAAAGACTGTGTAATTGTATAAAAAGCTATGATCTAGACATTATATACTTCATGTTGAAATTGACAAAATTCCAGAACAAGAAGAACAAATGAAAATTATAATGCGTCGCCAATTAAAATTCCTTCCTGCACACCATAAATTCCATACCTTTAAAGATTGGATGCAAGTAAAAAACATAGATGATCTATCGTTTCCCTACTTTGTTTGCATAGAAACAAACTGTCTGCTCTTCACCAATAAGTCCTCGTTTAGCAAATTCATGATTCACTGCTATCTTCCTCCTCATAAGTTGCCAAATAAAAACTTCAACTTGATAAGGTGCAAACCCTCTCGACATCTTGCGCCAAAGTTTCTTTGTCACACTGCATAGTTGTCACTAAATGATAAAATGATTTGAAGGAGTACATACCATCAGACCTCCAAATAACTCCATTCATCATAGAATCATTAGTGGTGTGTCCTCTAAGGTGACTCCAAAATTGAGTCCACTACTCAAATTCCTACCGAAATAATTGACATTGAAGTTTAATTTTCCACTGCCAAATGTTATTGTGTCATTCTCCAAAATCTTGTAATCTCCCATTTTTGTTAGTGAAAAGTGCAAAAAGGGGTGGGAATTCACTCTAAAGAATAATATCATCCATCCATTCATCATGCCAGAATGCTGTTGAATGCCCAGTACTTCCAACAAGTCCAAAGTTTGTTGAAACCTGTAGAAAAAGTTCATTAGTAGGTGAAGGTGGAGAAACGATATTTTTCCAAAGATTAGAACTTTTACTATTGATAGCAGCATTGGGCAAAAGGACATTTTGACTCATAGTCATTCTTTGCTATCAAAATCTCTCTCCATAAGCTCTCTCTCATTCCCAAATCTCTAATGGCCCGTTTGGTATGGGAAATAGTTATGTTATTCCCCCTCTATTCCCAGTCATACCCTATACCCTTGTTTGGTTTAAAAGTTGAATGAGGAATAAGAATTCCTCAAGAATCTTTATTTTGTAAAATGGGTAAAAAGTCTGATTTTACTAATACCGGTGCTCCCTTTGGTTTTATCTATTCCGTAACTCATGAAATAAGTCTGAAATGTTTAATGACTAAAACATCCTTATTAAATTTACAAAATCACAACTCTATCCATATAAAAGAATTTTTTTCTCTTTCTTTCTCCTTTCCCTCTTTCTCTCACCCGTCTTCCCCTCTCTCTCAGCCGCTCTGCTCTCTCACCCGTTTTCCCCTCTCTCTCAGCCGCTCTACTTCTACTAGTTTTTTCATTTTTTTTTCCAAATATTTCTTCTCCAATATTTTTTCGAAACAATATTTTGAAAATGATTCATAATATGTGAAGAATTGGTTAAAAATAAACATCTATATACAAAAATTTAATTGATTATGATGGATAAAATATAATATAATTAAATTATATTTTAAAATAATTATCCATTTATAAAAATATGTGAGTAAATTATAATTATTTTTAGTAATTGGGATAAAATATAATTATGATGGATAATTGTCTTTTAGGATAAATATGTATTTAAATGATAATAAGGATAATTTTATTTTTTTATAAAAATAAATGTTAATATGGTCAAAGTTATTTATGTCTTTTTATCACCTATTCCTTTCTTATTCCAATTTTATTTCCACCAACAAAACA
The DNA here is from genome assembly GCF_053813885.1 of Theobroma cacao. Taxonomy (NCBI): domain Eukaryota; kingdom Viridiplantae; phylum Streptophyta; class Magnoliopsida; order Malvales; family Malvaceae; genus Theobroma; species Theobroma cacao. Next base: position 39,629,445 of record NC_142640.1, read on the forward strand.
CTGCAATAAGTCGTAATAGCAATTATTGTTCTATTCCATTCACAATATCAAACAAAGTAATAACTATTTTATTCTACTCTCATTTTATTTTATTCTCACAGAATAATTATTCTATTATATTCTTATGTATTCCGCGAACCAAATGTGCTATAAAGGTATTTATTGAGTAAAGCTCAATTTTTTATTTCCAGATCAATTCAACCAAGACCAACTAAATTTTTGTGTTGACAAATTGCGTTCCAATTAACATAATGAATTCCCCCATTCTTACCATTACCATCCTATAGAAACCTCTACTAGATTTTATCTAGTCCATTTTTGACTCCCTGAGCCATATTGAAAAGTAACGAGAAAAAAATAAACAAGTCACTCGACATTGATTTTATCACAATTACTTGACTTCTAATTAAAAGCATTTTAGATTTCCACCCATCCAATTTAATTTCAAAACCAACCACCAGAAGTTGTCATATTTTCCCAGATGCCTAACCAACCTCCAAAGGAAAGCCTAAATATGTCGATAGGAATTGGCCTACCTTATATCAAATTCTTGCTGCCCATTATGCAACTAAGTCAGAATTGATCCCTACCCCAAAAAGGTTGCTCTTTTTTTAAATGAATCTTCATTTGCCGGACTATCTGAAAACATAATATTGCAGCTTTTGTATCCAGTACAATTGCCTCATGCCACCCATCATTTTCTAGAAGCATTACCTCATCAATGCCACATTCATATTCCTCCAATATCTGGTCGGTGTGCAATCAATTCAAACTCCGCCGCACTGAATAATTTTGGATGGGTTAACTGGAGGAGGGCTCAACTGCGAAACCATTGGCTTCCAGAGTCTAGTCTCCACATTAACATTATCTTCCAAGTTTACGCGGATGTAGTGCTATAGCGACATTCAAAGAAATCAAAAAATAAATGACATGATATTTTTTTAGACACGTGACGCATTCTTATTGGTTGCTTTTATCACGTCAGTTATTTGTCTAATCGAAAATAAATCAAAATCTGACTCTTCCTTCCGCAATTATTCCACGAAGAGCGCAAGAAAAAGTAAAATTCATTTTTATTTTGACGGGAAAAAGCAATAAGAATTGTTTTCGCCGAAAGTGACCAAACATCCAGAAACATTTTAGGTCGTCCTTTTTTTTCCAAAAAAAGAAACTCAACTTGATTGTGCTTTTTACTACTTTTTTATTTTTATTTTAAAAATAAAAAAGTAAACTTTATTTATAGAAGCAAATAAAGCAATTATAACTTTATAAATTTATTTTTTGAGTAATAAAATAATGCTCCCTCTTTCTAATAAATACTATTTTAGTTTATTTTTTTGTAGTCCAATTATTTCAATTTTGACTTTAACTAGATTAAATATTTGAATAAATTAAACTTGAAGAAACATATACATGAAAACTATTTCATTCAAAGTTTTAGAAGAGTATTCTATTTTCAACTTTTTTAATAATGATTTATAAGTAGAAAACAGTTGAATTTTAAAAATATTGATTAATAAATAGAAGACAAATACTAATTGTGAAATGGAAGGAATATATATTCATTCTTCTTAGTGAAAATTTACGTTGAAAAGCAAAAGGTTACGGCCTAACAAAAAAAAATCAAATATCAATTGAAAAATGAAAAAAAAAATCTCTCTTGATTATGTCTGAGATCACAATTTTTTATTTTTAAAAATATATATATTATTGGATAAAATATCTCCATTTTTATACGACTGTATGGATCCATTAGTTTTCAAAATAGACACTCCATAAAAAAATAATCATCTGAATATATAAATCTAGTCGTTAATCAATCGTTAGTATTTATATTAGTTTGATGACATGATAATATAGAAATGCTAATTTTACATTTTATTAATTTTAAAAATTATTATTATATATTTATTATTATTATTATATATTTTTATTAATTTTTTATTAAAAATATAATAATAATTTTTAAAATTAATAAAAAAAATAACATTTTAATCTTTTCATAATCTTTGTTAACGGTGTTTACATTTTTCGAATGGAGCGTCTATTTTAAAAACTAATGAACTTGTTTAAAATTTCGATTAAAATTTAAAAATATGAAAGTATTTTATCCTCAATTATTTGAGCTTTTTCACTTAATGATAAGTGTACGAAGAAAGTTCGATGAGGTGGTAGGGAAGATAGCTTATTTTCCTTCTCTTGGAGATCTTGACAACCATCACTTATATTTTGCCTTTTCTGGCCATTAGAATGGCATATAATTGGATATGACAAAATGTAACATGGTTTTAGGCATAATAATTGTTTACTCCAATTCTTAATGCTTCAACATTATAGTTAACAGCATCGAGATTATTATTCTCGACGATTTAAACACAGGGAGCATTAGAGGATGCAATTAGGGTGACAGAGGCGTTTGGGAAGACAGCTTATTTTCCTGCTTTTGGAAATTTTAAGAGCCACCATATATATTTTATTTTGATATTGTAAAGCCCGACTGTATAAAATACTTGACAGGACATTCATGTGATGGATAGCATGTTTGTATGCAGGGAGAGTCCCAAAAAATTTACAAAAGTTGGTATTGTACCTAGAGGTACAACAAAGTTTATTTAAGCCTCGAACTAGATCAAATAAAGATTATAGGGTGAAATTGAAAATTTTATAATCCAGGAATGACTTAGAATAGTGATTTGGAGTTCGAGGATCAATTTGTAGTCAAACTGAAAATTTTACTATTTAGGGGCAAAATGGTAATTTTACCACTCGAGGACAAGATGAAATTTTTTTTGAAAGATTTTGATCATATTTGACTTATTGGAGTATGATTTGAGGTTGAGAAGTGAAAAATTGTAATCCCGATATTTTCGGAGCATAGGGGTAAAATTATAATTTTACACACCCAACACTTGTCCAGCACATGAATTTTACCCAATATTATCATGGATAATTGAAGAAATTTATATGGTGGAGAGAGAAAGCTTAATAGTTAAGAAATGACACATGGACCAATAATAAGGTGACATGTGTCAAGTTTATAACCATTTATTATTTAACTTTAAATTTAGCACAAAATCAGCCCATTTTCTTCATATGGCCGGCCAAAGGAAAACAAAAGGAAGAACAAAGAAAGAAAAGAAGAACAAGAACCCTCGGTGGGAAAATTCAAGAGAAAATTGGTGGATTTCAAGTAATCAAGCAATCAAAGGTAAAATTTCTTAATTTTGACTTGTGATCTACCTTTCCCATGCATTTCTCCTTATTCTCCATGGTTAAATTTCATGTTTTCATGGTGAATTCATGGCTGCCCGAATGGGTATGGAGAGAGAATGATGTTGGATTGATTTGATTTCAAGTTATGTTAGTGTTTTTAGTTAATTAGTGATGTGTAGCAAGAAAAGCCAACAAGAAAAATTCTTTTCTTTCATTACCCATAAGAGGCCGAATTTTCTAGGAAGAATATTGAGGCTGAAATTGATGATATTTCATGATATTTTGGTGATATTTGATATTTGGTGAGGTTAGAAATTAAATGAGAAATTTTGGTGTGAAAATCTAAATTTTTGCTCAACGTATAGACATGTGTGATTATTGACTCGGGACTGATAAATTGAATCTCATTCACAATCACTGAGGTAATTTAGGTATAATTGGAGTGTAGAAAGTGAGAAGAATTGATTTGGAGTTAAATTGGAGATTTTAACCGATTAGATCGAGTATAGTGTGACTTAGGTCGAATATCACATTTAAGCGATTAATCGAACATTTTGCATTCCATATCATGCATTAGTCTAAATTAGTTTAATTTCAATTTAGTGCCAATGTAATAAGTTTCTCGATTTTGTACTGTGTCAAGGTAGTGAGTCCTTCGATAAGGACAAGAAAATTGTACCCGATGATCGATAATCGGAGTACTTTAGAATTTCGACCCCTGAAATAGTGAGTAACCTTACTATCGTCTTAATTATCTAAAGTGGTTTTTATCCGATTTTGTGATTTTATGAAAAATGAGTTTAAATGGCAAATCTTTATGTTTTATAAACAAAGTGTGTTTAAATGAAATGATTTTATAAATTGTCTTGAAATTGAATAATGATTTTGAAAAATAGAGTAATTGGAGACCACTAATATGTTATAAATTTATGATTTGAATAAATGGCTTATGTTAATGTGTTGACATGACTGGCTGGATTGTGGTTTTTGTGAACTGTATGAATTGTTCTATTTTGACATTTGCAGGCTGGGTAGTATTAAATTAACCCTGTCATGCTGTCAAAATTTTATTGTATGGTGGGTATTGCTTGCTGCAGTGGGCTGGGTTCTGTGGACTAGCCTATTAGAGGGGCACGAAATCTTGACATATTTTACCTCGGTTGGAGAGGCGAGTAGGGTAACTCCCGAGGTATAACTTTTAGAGTTCACTTCACGCCAAACCACCACGTGAAGGGAAACTCGGCTAACGCCAAGGAACAGCTATATTTTCTAAATAAAAACATGATTTATGAGTATATAACTTTTTAATAGCCTTGGCGGACTCGGTTTGGGATAGCCCTCGGCCAAGGTATCCCTGATAATTGAGTATGAGAATAATTTTTGGCATGAGCCAAGTTTTAAGAAATTCATAAGCCATGTTGATTACTCGATTTAAATGAATTGAATTTTATTTGGTTGAAATGAGTTGAAAGATGATAAATTAAAGTCTGATGATTTATTTATCTGTCTCCATTTACTCGACTTTAGATATTTTAGATGGTATTTATTTACTCACTGAGATTTTATAATCTCACCACTCTCCTTTTCACCCATTTCAGGCTCAGAATACACTATAGATAGCTGATCGCATCGAGAACTACCATTGGAATTGCATTTTTAAAATTGTAGGTTCACAGTCCTCTTTACTTTTGAATATTCAGGGGTCCCACTTGTTACTGTAAATTCAATTTCATACTCCAGTTATCTGTACTACTATATATAGGAATTTATTTTGCTTTTACGCTGTGAAAAAATTATTTACGCAGTGTTCTAAATATATTGTTTTATAAAAAACTAGAATATTTTACTTAATATTTCTTTTATTTTTCTATTATATCCAAATAAGCATAATTTCGTTTTAAATGAAGATTTTAGACCTTTAAACTTATTTTAATTATGAATTATGTGTTTTGAACTTGTATATTAGATTTTAGCCAGTTTCAAAATTTTTGAGAAAAATGACCAAAATACCCTTGTGAGACGAAAATTATTATTTTATTTATTTTAAGTTGAAAACAGTTTAAAATCTTTTAGATCGTGGCAATTGGCAACAGTTACTCACAGGCGAAATGATAAGCTGATATTAAAACCTTGCAGGGTTTCGGTTGACATTCCTGGTAATGAATGTCGATCGAGCATCGCGACGGTTGTTACGGGCTCGATGAGAGTTTTTGGTCATGACAGATATCATCTTTAAATAAATCTCTAACTTATTTAAAAAATTTTAAACAAATTTTTATTTTTTTGTTATGTTCAATCAAGTTTTTATATTTTTATTTTAAATCAAATAAATCTTTATTATTAATGATTGACTAATTATCATTAATCAAAATACCATTTGTCACTTTATATCCACATGACATTGATGTAGAGGATGAAAACTACTACATTGTTATGTTGTCATACCAAATTAGTATGCCACATCATTATCAATTATAATATATCAATATATTATATCATTATCAATTATAATATGTTAACATGTCACATCAACTCTACATAATATAAAATGATAAATAATATTTTAATTAAGTTAATTATTAATTATAACAGTTTATTGAATTCAAAATAAAAGTATAAGAGCTTATTAGTGTTAAAATAAAAGTATAAAGCTTGATTTAACATAATAAAAATATAAAAACTTATTTGATTTTTTTGAATAATTTAGATATTTTTTAAATATTATGTCTTTTACTTTTTTTAACAATTAGAGTAACATATAATTGAATTAATTTAGAATTTTTTTAAATATTATACTTTTTTTAACAATTAGAGTAACATATAATTGGATTATGAAATCTGATTTGACAAAAAAATGTAATATAGTTTTAGGTATAATAATCATACATATCTGTTTTATTTTTGAAATATCTAAGTGTAGGTGCAGTAGGTATGATGAGATTAGGTTAGAAATGTCACAAAGTCTAATGATAACTGATACATGGCGATAGACTTGAATAGCATGTAATCTTCATCTCAATATAAGTGACTCTTGTTTTATAGACTTGAATATCATGTAATCTTCATCCCAATCAATACAATTTACAAATTATCTTTAATTCCATCATCAAAAAATTAAATTAAGGTTAAAAATTAATATAAGTTTCTTAAAATTTAAAACTTCTAATATAATTATAAGTATCTAATAAGATAATAACCTCTTCCCTTTTAAAATTTAAAAATTAAAATAAGTTCTAATGTCCTATAACTTTTTTTTTAGAAAGTAAGAAAGAAATTCATTAAGAAGTTGGGAATAATTTTCCCCTTTACAAAAGCCAGGCCAGAGGCTAGGCGAAACAATAAGTACATTGGTATATATGCTTAGACTACAAGTATATAATCCCAATATTCCTGTTCAAAAAGAGAAAAAAGAAGATAAGCTCTTGACAACGTCCAAAAACATGAGATAAGCCTCATCCTAAAATCACAGCAAGCTTGACTTCCACTAAAAATTTAGCTCAAGTGGACAAAAACACCCTTTCGATCTCAGGCCATGAATAACCACAAGAAACAGAACAGAAATAATAGTCCATGTAACAATCGTCTTCCCCAAAGAGGAACACCTATAAAATTCAAGACAGTTCTTTTACTAAGCCCACAATCTAGATCCCCAAAACCAAAGCAGACATATGGAAGTACCCAGCCAAAAAATCTCATAAAAAGTTGAAAGAGAGAAAATCATCCCGGGGCACAACAACCTTGGCTAGACATTGTACTCCAAACAAAGTCATCAACACAACATAACCCCATCACCAGCAAAAGCACAAAAAACTCATCTTGAGCAAATCATCACACAGCTGGGCATAAACCAAGAAACAGGAGAACACAGGGACGCAGTCCCCCTGGGCAGAATCCAAAAAAAAAATATAAACACAGGGAACCATTCCCTCTGAGGAAAGAAAGAAAACTAACATTGGGTGAAAAAATTCTAGTAAATCAACTTCTCTACCTACTCCCTCATTTGCAAGTTGATCAGCTTTACGATTTCTTTCTCTTAACGTGTGTCTTGCCTTCCATCCCTTCACTTTTTTCTTGAGAACTTCAATGTGAAGCATCCATTTCCTCAACCTCCATGGGGTTTTTCGGGGATCATTAATCCATTTAATGGCATTCCTTGAGTCACTTTCAATAACAAGATAATAGTTGTTAGCCCAAATGGAATTAGAAAAAAGGATAAAAGCTTCCTTGATGCCCAGATACTCAGCCAGATTTGAGTCTCCCCTACCAATGGCTTTAGAGAATTTAATCAAGATCTCCTTCTTTTCATTCTTTAGTAACCCACCAATACCCACTTCACCTGGACATCCAACCGCAGCTCTTTCAACATTGAATTTAACCGTCCCCTCCTCTGGTTTCTCCCAAACTGTTTGGGGTCTTTGTCCTCTATCTTTCTACTGATTGTAACTTTTCGCTGGATACCTATAGAGATCAAGGATAGATCTTGAGTTACTCACCCATCTAGCATTAGCCCACATAGCAACTTTAAGTTTTATAAGCTCCCATATTAGCTCTTTATCCCATACTTTGTTGTGGAAAATGACCTCATTCCTACCGATCCAAATAGTCCACGTTATAGCGAAAACCGCCATTCTCCAAATCTTATCACTCCCAGCTTTCACATATATGGCATTCCACATAGTCATCAGCTCCTTAAATCTAGCTGGCATAACCCATGCAAATCCCCACTCTTTACACCAAGCGTACCATAAACTCTTTACATTTATACATCCCACGAACAGATGGTCAACCGTTTCAATGGAGTCATTACATAGGGGACATAGCGTTTCTGCCGCGTTTATGATTTCCCTTTTAATTAGTTCACCTTTGACAGCCACCTTCCCATGCATGAGTTGCCAGACAAGCGTCTCTGTTTTGTGCGAGACATAACCCCCCCAAACCTATTTCCATTCTCTTTGAGCCTCCTTTCTTGGTTCAACATAATTATGATAGAAGGATTTGACAGGGAACTCACCACTAGCTGTTTTCTTCCAAACCAGCTCGTCCTTCATATTCTTGCAGAGGAAGAACTCCTTAATAGTGTCATTGAAGGATTCATATTGCTCCTGTTCCCAACCAAAAACATGCCTTCTAAGCTTAACTCTCCACTCCCAAATCCTATTATCCCATGTGCCAAACTCTTTGACAGTGCTGCATTTATTATTAGCCAACGCATGGATTCTAGGGAAGTGTTCTTTACGGCAGATATCCTCTATCCACTCATCCGACCAGAATCTGATGTTCTCTCCATTGCCAAGAACGAAAACAAAATAAGGTTGTATCTGCATATGAAAAGAGTTAGTGGGGGAAAGGGGTTTAATAATATTTTTCCACACTATAGACACTCTTCTGCCAATCAGCACTTGCGAAAAAAGGTCATTGGCATATTCCTCATTCTTTTCACTCACCACCCTTCTCCACAGACTCTCTTTCTCCCTTCTATACCTCCAGACCCACTTACTCAACAAGGCCCTATTCTTAGTCTGTAGATCAACCATCCCCAATTCGCCTTTTTTTTCGGTTTACACACCTTGTCCTACCTTATATAATAAATCTTTTTCTTACTCTCACTCCTACCCTAGAGGAATCTCCGTTGAATCTTTTCAATTTCATTACACACTCCAGAAGGCATAAGAAAGATAGACATTTGAAAGATAGGCAAATTGGAAAGCACTAACCTCATCATTGTAATTCGTCCACCCATTAACAGTAATTTGGAATGCCAACCAGCAAGTCTATTTTGGACTTTTTGGATGATTGGCCTCCACACTTGTTTGGATCTCTGATTAGCCCCAATAGGGAGTCCTAGGTAAGTGTTCGAGAGATCGTTATATCTACATTCAATCGCATTTGCCCACTCTTCAACAATTTTGGGATCCATGTCAATCCCCGTAAGGCTGCATTTAGCAAAATTAATCTTAAGACCTGGCATCGATTGGAAGATTTTCAGAACCCTTTTAATGTTCTTCATTTCTTCAAAGTTAGGATAGTAGAAAATCATGGTGTCATCTGCAAACTGTAAGTGCGACACCGTAAGCCTGTTTCTACCCACTTGAATGCCTCTACAGAGCCCCTTTCCTTCAGCTATTTTTAGCAGACAACTGAAACCTTCAGCCACTAAGTTAAACAAAAAAGGGGACAGCAAGCATCCTTGTCAGAGGCCCCGTTGCATGCAAAATGTTTTTAAAGGTGATCCATTCACGAGAACTAACAACCGAGCAATGGAGATACACTCATTAATCCACCTCCGCCACTTTTCGAGAAACCCTATCTTTGCCATTATGAAGTCGAGGAAGCCCCAGTCAATGCAGTCATATGCCTTCTCGAAATCAACTTTCATAATCATCCCACCAGTTCCTTCCTTTCTGATCAGGTCGATTAATTCATTGGCTATAAGAACAGCATCAATCAGCTGCCTCCCTTTGACAAAAGTGAACTGATTATTTCCCACAACATTTTCAATCACCTATTTGATTTGATTAGCCAGAATTTTTGCCACGATTTTATAAAGACTTTCGACCAGGCTGATATGTCTGTAATCCTTCATTTCCACTAGGTTCCTAACCTTTGGGATAAGTGTGATGAAGGAATTGTTAACACCCTTATCAAATTTACCCGTTGAGAAGAAGGAGCTGACAAACTCCATCACTTTCCCTTTCATAACCCTCCATTGTTTCTTAAAGAAATTCAAATTATACCCATCTGCCCCTAGGGCCTTGCCCCCTCACAACCATTAACAGTTTCCCAGACCTCATCTTCGATCACTAGTCTTATCATCTCCTCTGCTGCCCTCTGACTTATTTGTCTCAGCCCATAATTCAAATCAGCAACTTCAAGCACCCTCTTTGACCTTGACCTTCAAGCAACTTTTCAAAATGAGCAGCAATTATTGTCTTGACCCCATCTAGCTTTTCAATAAACCCTCCATTGACCTTGACTTTGTCAATATAATTTGTCCTCCTCCTGGTCGATGCCATACCATGAAAAAACTTGGTATTCTTGTCTCCTTCATTAACCCATTTCACTCTAGACTTTTGTTTTCATTCCTTTTCTTGGACCCTATAAAGGTTCCAAAGTTCTGCTTTCTTTGCTATAATATTCTTTCGAAAATTCTCTTCAATCTGCTTGTCCATAACACCCTGGTTCAGACTGCTCAACTCCTTTTCAAGTTGGTCTATTCGTTCATCAATGTTTCTAAAATTATGCTTCTGCCACTCCTTTATTTTAGGTTTCAAGTTCCTAAGCTTCTGTCAGACCCCTATTCTTTTTTCAGCATCATTATCGGGTTGACCCCAAAAACCCTCCACCATGTCCTGGAAACTTCTTTCATCCAGCTAGTAGTCGAAGCATTTAAATGGTTTAGGAACCCAATTTAATTTCTTTGAACCCATTTTCACTGGGCAGTAGTCAGAAATTGAACGAGATAGAGAAGTTTGAATAATATTATCAAAATGTTCCAAGCAGTTGGCATTAACAAGAAAATGATCTAACCTGCTGAAAGTCGCCTCCTGCCAGTTATTACACTAAGTGAATTTAGCTCCTGTCAGCGAGAGGTTAACTAAACCAGTGTTGTTGATGAACTCATCAAAATGGCCAACCGAACGTCCTACATCCCCTGTCCCAATCCTTTCCTCCTTAAATCTCACAGTATTGAAATCTCCTCCTAATATCCACTAGACCTCCATGTTGTTCATCTGTTCACTCAGTTCAACCCACAAGTCCCTTCTCTTGCCTTCATCATTTGGTGCAAAAATGTTGATGAACCCACATTGGGCATCGATACCTTTGACATTCCCTATCATCATTAAGAAGTTTTTTTTCCATTTTACATTCTTCCAACTCAAAGGAATTCTTCTGCCACAGACTTATAATGCCTCCCGATCTTTCGTCAGCCTCTACTACTTTCCCTACAATCTCCTCCCTAATCCAAAGTCTGCTGAAAAGGCTTCTTGAAACTGTTTCCATCTTTGTCTCTTGGATGAACACCATGCTTGGTTTTTCTATTCTGATTAGTTTTCATAAGGCTCTCTTTTTTTCGGCTCTCCCTAAGCCTCTAATATTCCATATCAATAAAATCATAATTGAAGGAGTAAAACCCACACTCTCGTACCTTAGTTCGTGAACTTTCTTTGTTTTACTTTCTTTAGGGTTCTTTGCACCACTCCCCGTTCGTCTTCCCCCTCTCCATCTCATAGAGAAATTTAATCGCCTCAGATATAGTCACTCTGAACTAAACTCCCAACTCTTTGCTTAAGTTCCAGGTTGCTTCAGCTTCCTCCATTGTTTAAGGAACCCAGCTCACACTACCACTTCCAACTTCAACTTCACCCTTTTCTCTACTTTTTACTTCCTCTGCCTTGTTACCCAAAATTTCTCTAATTTTTTCTTTGACAATTTTTCTTTGCTCCCCCGAAGTATAGCTTAAGGCCTTACTGTTCCCCCTTGATATGCTCAGACACACTCTGACTTCCTCACTCATTTCAGCAATCTCTTTTAAATTATACCTTAATCCAGACGAACATTCTCCCATAACCCTTATATTCTGGGCACAATTGCTCACATCATCTCCGTAATACATGGGTCGTTTTCCTTTATCTTTCTTATCCCCTACTTCACTTAACTGCTTCATCTCATCCATCGCATCATCAAACTTAACTCCTCTAACATTCCTGGCCTTTTTTTCCATTTTTTTTCCCTGAACTCTGTTTCTCGATTGATCTTCGTAGGTCATCGTCGTCGCACACTACTCTCCCTTCTTTCCCATTGCAACTTTCTCTGTCTTTATTATGTTCCTTAGCATTACAGCCCTTACTTTCATTTTCTATCACGTTCACTTTCAATCTTGTCTCGTTCCCACTATTGTTCAACACAAGGCCCTTGTCCTCTTTGTGTCCCTTAGATGAGTAATTTTGGCCCTGACCCACTATTAGACTTCATGGCCTGATATTATAAATGGTAGGACTTTAACCACTACTTCTCCATTGTAATCCTCACCATCTTTAAATATGGGCTTTGAGTTAGCCTGGCCCTCTTTGGATCTGGCTTTCCTTATCAATAATTGCCTCTCCGCTTTGTTGAGTCTCTGTATTTTACATAGCCCATTTTTGCTCTGTAATCCGCTTATTCACTCCCCTTTGGTCTGTCTCTATTTTCCCTCCTATTTTCCAAATTAAAGTCTTTGTCAACATCATCATGACCGCTATTCTTTTCCACAACATAACCCTCTTGCCTAGTCTAACTTCCAACTGACCCTTAGCACGCATTTTCGACTTTTTTTGTTTGACCCATCGCAATTGTTAGTCTACCCGTTTCTCGATTATGACTTTTTCCCTAACTTGCGACTTCTTTCCCTTTGACTTTGTTGCTACAGGAAACCGCCCCTCTTGTCTCCGCCATCGGTGGATCTGCTTGCTTAGGCAAGCTATTTTTCCCCTTCTCTGACACACTCTTACCCAGTCCAATATCAGCACTAAAGGTCCCCGTTGCTCCAATGATTTGTGCCTTTATCCAGTACTTTGCCCCCTCAGCCTCAACTCTAACAATTGGTGTAATTTTTGACTTGCACGAAACTTCCACCAGAATCATGACACAAGTAAATCTACGTTTCTCCTCAGTATCCTCGTCAACTTTAACAAGTCTTCCCCAACTATTATCAATTACTTCAAAGAAGGCCTTCTACCATAAAAAAAATGGGATATCTTCTAGTTTAACCCATACCAGCAACCTTCTCTCCTCTAGCCACTCATAATAAGGTCTGATGTCTTCGAACCACAAACTGAAAATTTCCTTGTTTAGGCTAAGTAAGCACTGCATATCCTCATCATCATCAAAAGAAACCACAACCAGTCCTCCGCCCATGGTTCTGACCCTGACCCACGCACCATCAAGTTGGAGTGGCTTTTGGATCATTTTCGGGCTGAGGCCAACTTTGGGTTTACCCACTACGCTCCTTTTCAGCCATTCATTTTCTGCTTCTACAATTCGGACTTGACAATCTGCCTAGGATTTGATATGAGTTACGGCTTCATCACCCTTTTGATCTCCTATCTTTAGATCTGGTTCTTTCGTTCGTTGATAGCTTTCCTCCCCCTCCTTAGACCCGACACCGTCTTTAGCTTTCTTCATTACCTTGTTTTCCTTTCTTTTTGCGGTCTGCTCGTCACTGTGCCTACCGTCAACCCCTGCTCCCAGGACTTCTTTGTAAGATCTAAAACCTGCCCTCTCCTTGATAACTCTGCCACCGTTCCTTACCTTTTCAGCCTCCCTCACCACTAATGCCCTTCCTTTAATTCTAACCCATTTCCCTGCGTTGATGGCTCTTCATAACTCCCATTTATTTCTATATCTGACAAAAGCACATCTTGCAACAACTTTGTTCGCTGTTTTGAGGAGGTAGATATCAACCACAACCCCAAACCTGTCAAACCAGTCTTTGACCTCTTGCCACGAGATAGAAGGGCACAAGTTACCCACAAAGACCGTGTAAAGTCTGTCTCTCCATCTACCCATCTCCTCCCTATAGACACCTATAAAAAAACATATATATATATAATAAATAATAAAATAAACTAAAATATAAAAAAGTATATTAAAAAAATTAAAAAAAAAAGGGGGATGGCTGGGCGTACGCCCAGCCATCCCTTCCCCATCCCCTCACCATTCCTTCACCATCCCTTCCCATCAAGTCCCCAACCACCACGCACCAGGGGTTCTGGCCACCAACTCCCTGGTGCCAGAACCCCCTCGCCGGGTTGTCCAAATTTTTGGACAACCCGGCTCTTTAAAAGGGCACCTGCAAAAAAAAGAGGAGGGGGACAAAAAAAGAAGAAGCAAACAAAAAAAATCCTAGATCTACCAGCAAAAATACCCAGCCACAGAAACAAAAGCAAAAAAACAAACACAAAGCAAGAAAAGAAAAAAAGAGTTAGATCTGAAAAATGAAAGAAAGAAGCGAGAGGTCGGCGTAGAGAAGATAGAGAGAGTGGCGGTAAGAGAGAGAAGGAGAGAGAGGAAGAAAGAAAAAAAAAAGGTTTAAGAAGAAGGTAGAGAGAGTGGCGGCAAGAGAGAGAAAGAGAGAGAGGAAGAAAGAAAAAAAAAAAAAAAAGCTTGAGGAGAAAATAGAGAGAGTGGCGGCAAGAGAGAGAAAGTGAGAGAGGAAAGTGAAGAGAGAGAAAAGAAAAGAAGCTTTTATAGCTAGGTATAAAAGACCAAAACGACGTCGTTTTGAAGCATTTTTTTGAAGCCAAAAACGGTGCACATTGAAGGGGATTAAGTGGGCTGTTTCAGCAGGCTTGACTTCCTCCTTGGGCTAAGGCATTATTGGACTATTCGAGCCCAAACCAAAAAGCAAGTGCAGCAGGCCCTTTGGGCCCAGGCCGAATTGGGGGAGACCTTTGAAGCCCAGTGGAGCTTGAACCCATTTGGAGCATTGGGTTAGTTACAACCCAATAGGTATTGGACTTCATTAAATAATGGTTTGGGCTTGAGTTATTGAAAATGATTATTTAATTTCTTGTTTAAGTGTTATAATAGTTTTATTATTTTTTGTATTGTTTGAAATTTATGCATATGAAAAATAAAATATATGAAGGCTAAAAATGAAATTTTTAATACAATAGATAATAGATGTAGTAAATTAATAGACATGCATGTATAAATATATATATATATATAAACATATAACAAAAAATAGGAGAATGAACAAGAAAAAAATTTATTAATTAATTAAATGAAAGATTAGAAAGTACTTAGTTTTTTTTAATATGTATAAAATAATTAATAAATAATAGAAATGGGTCTAAAAAAATGAAAAGAAATAAAAAAAATGATGAGAATAAAATATAATTAGTTGTAAAGGCAAGAGAAAATAAAATGTTCTAAGTATTTATAAATATATAGAATGTACAATATAATATTAAATTACAAGTATAAAAAAATCAAGTGGTTAATTTGAGTTAATCCAATAATAGAATTCTGCTTGAAAAAGGGGCAAAGAGTTGCCTCTTTCGGGTGGATGTTTTTCGGGTGCGAAGTTCGAGACGGATTTTCACCGAAGCGTCGGGATAAATCTGAACTCTAAATTTCAAAACCCATTAAGTCAAATAGTCATTGTTAGAAAATAATATATGTAGAAAGATTTTGTTAATTCAAATAAATATTACTAAACAAAGTTAATCTAATCGTTTAAAAGTTAATTAACTAATTATTTAGATAAGCTTTGTAAACAAGTAAAAAAATTGACCAACAACAAACATGGATTTAAATAACCAAAAAATAAAGTATATATATAAATAAAAAAATAATAAATAACAAATAATCAAAATTTTTAAATAATCAATAAACGCGTGCATGTAGATACCATCATTTTATACTGTCATTGCATGCCACTCTTATTTTGCAAATGGCGCGGGAATCCCGATGATGAGATTTCCCCGAGGAGCTTGTAGAGACGAGTTCTTCCGGGGATATCTCTAGGTGAGGAGGATTTCGAGACTTCACCAAAACGTTGGGATAGTCTTCGAATAATTTTCCAATAAAAGATTACCGACTCCATCATTTAAAATAAACAAGTCACGACATCATTCTACGCTTGCATCATATGCATACGTAAGACCAAGTGAAAAACTCAGTCTGATAATTCAATAAAAATTTTTAATTAATAAAATAGGGATTAAACTAAGAAAAGGCTATATTAAGATAACTTAAGATTAAATGGTACCGTTCGTAGAACGGGCGTCACGGAGGTGCTAATCCTTCTCCGTGCGTAACCGCACTCCCGAACCCATCTCTGAAAAACGTGGACCAGTTCTCGTTCTTTCGACGGATCTAAAATTAATTTAGGACTTCGTCGATTAAGAATCGGGTTAATAGGTGACCAATCACACCTTAAAAAAAGGATTGGTGGCGACTCCCACACCTTTGAGATTTTTAATTTTCGCCCGCGTCTGGCGGACGGGTTCCCGGACCCGCACGTCACGACAGATGGCGACTCCACTGGGGACAACAACTATAGTCAAGCCATTAATTAATCATAAGTTATCTTAAGCCTTAAATAATTTGTTGTTTTCCCTAGCATTAATTTTGCATATTTTTGTTTAGTGCATTTATTTATTTGTTATTATTACTTCACTATTTTAATAATTGCGGGAAATTTAGGATAAGGGGAATGTGAAATTATTGATCCAAGGTCGGTATATTCCTTCTCACACACTACACATCTTGCATTCATGCATAAGCCTTCCACCCGGGCTTTATCCTTAATTAGGAGGGAGTTAAGTAGCTACGCTCTCGTGAGGTGATAACCTCCGCATGGGCTAGTGAAGACTCCCACTCAAATCGAACCTAGTCCGTTTGAAGCCTGTAATGGGTGAGGACCGGGGTGCCTTACTAGTCCGTGTGGACGACAGTGAAGAGCGATTTGGGAACCTTTAGCTCCATTTTCAACCCAAACTCAGCATGTAGAATACCGAGAGTCGCCTTTGCTTAGGTAGAGCTTCACCCGTGAGAATATACCTTTTGACTAGGTACACAGGAATGAATTTTCATAATCGCCTCGTTCTAAATCCTTCTCCGCGAATAATAAAGGTATCAGGTTACTAATTACTTTCATTCATCTTTTAGAATTTTTGTTTGTAGTGCTAACTTGAATTTTTTTGTCATATGCATATTTGCATCATAATAGGAAAAGTATTTGTCACCTGACAACCATTAACAGAGTAGATCCAGTTGCATACATGGAGTCATCATGGCCATCCTCAAGTTACGATGGAATTTATCAAGTGACTCAGCATATGGCGAGTACCCAACAAAGTGAAGGAGATTGCTTGTCAAAGGATCACTTCTCATCACTACCTGATAGGGTCCACCTTGATCTCAAACAGAACGACTTCACCGATTTGCTCAACATATGGGATAAGTGGGGGGCTACCACTCGGGCAAATTTTGATAAGAAATATGGCCACATAGCTCGACTCCTCAAGGTTCAGATAGATGAACATTTGTTGAAGGCCATTGTGCAATTTTGGGATCCGTCGTATAGATGCTTCGTGTTCAATAAGGTGGATATGGTCCCAACGATCGAAGAATACTCGGCTCTCCTGCAAATCGATCTCGATAATCCGGACAAGATATATTGGAGAAAACAGAAGACCGGACACAGGCGAAAGTTAGCCAAGATGATGGGTATTACTTCGGCGGAAGTTGATCAGAACCTAAGGAAAAAAGGGGACAATGAATGTATCCCGTGGAGTTTTCTACGTAGTTATATCATGAAGCAACGGGACACCGAGCAAGGACAGCTTGTGATGGCCTTGGGAATTTATGGGCTAGTGATCTTCCCCAAAGTTTTGGGACATATAGAAGTCGGAATTATAGACTTCTTCGAGCAAGTCGTCAACAAGGCCAATCCTTCGCCTTCTATTCTAGCGGAAACTCTCAGATCACTGAATTACTGTCGAAGAAAAGGTGAGGGACGATTTGTGGGATGCGCACAGCTTCTTTCCATCTGGATAGTGAGTCACTTTGAATGCAAGGTCGATAAGTTCAGAAAGTCATTTCATCCGCAAACCGCCCCTATCAGAGAATTTTGTGAGAGTGAATGGCCAGAAAATAGGACTAAGGAGCAATGGATCTCTAGATTTCGGGAACTCATGAGTGTGGAAGTGACATGGAGAGCTCCGTGGATGCCGCATCACCCGGTCTTGTACAAATGTGGAAATGAACCTTGGGTACCGTTAATGGGGCCATGGGGAGCAATCAGTTACGCCCCAATTATGGTGAGAAGACAATTTGGGTCAGAACAGTTTGTACCGATGACACACCGACTTAATACTTTAGAGTTTGCTTATGGGGAGCCGGGTTTTTTGAAAAGGATCGAGGAAATTGCGCAAGCTTGGAAGAAAACTAGCCGAGTTGATCAAGGGAGGTACACCGATGAAATGACTACCGGATATCAGATATGGCATGACCAACGAGTTAAGGATGTGGTATATCCGAAAGAAGATGCACTACGTGGCCCAGTTGATCCAGAACCACGAGACGCTTTGCTCGAAAGTGAGTTGGCTCGAAAGAAGTCCGAAGCTGAAAATGCCAGTTGGAAGCAACGGTATGAAGACCTCCAAAAAGAGTGTGAGAAAATGAAAAGAGAAGTAAGTGAGCAAAGAAAGAAAGTCCGAAAAATGGAAGGGAAGTATGAGAGCCTGAATGATAAGTTTTCTGCCACAACCAGTGAACTTCAAAGGGAAATACAGGTGAAAGAAAATCGAGGCAATGAACTTCAAACGCACAATGATGGGTTAAGAAGACAAGTGCGATTCCAACAAGAGTCCATCCAATTACTAAGACAGGAGTATGAAGAGCTCGAAGGGGTCATGACGACTTATCAACAGGAATATGAACGCCTCAAGCAACAGAGCACCAGAATCCAAGAATGGGGTGAATCTTACAGACAAGATTATACAGAGAAGTACAACCAGATGGATTACTTGGTTTGGCAAATGAGGGAGGTGGCTTACAAGGCGAGAAGCATGGCTTGGAAGACGGACATATTAAGAAGCCAGATCTTTCCAGTTGGAAAACAAGAGCAACAGTTGATCAAGTATTTAGATGAGGTGTATAACCATTATAATAAGATTGGCGAATATTTCTAGATGGCCTTTGAGTTGTAATCTAAGACAAATATCTTATGCAATGGATGACTTTTGTTGTTGGGTGTCATGTGATGAATACTTTTAGTACATAATCATTCATACATGCATAAATCATCATTTCATGGCAATAAGTATTTTCATTTAAAAATAAAGATAATGGGTTCACTCATGCATCAAATACGCATCTAATTCATGTTTATGATCAATAATAAGGTTCCAAAATAGCTCGACCACCTAAGCCAAGTGATCAACGTGTTCATAATACGCGTCAACGAGCAAGGATCATGGAAGAAGAACAAAGAGAGCGAATGGACAGAATGGAAAGAGCTCAGGAAGAAATGAGAGAACAGTTAGCAAAAATGATGGAATTGATGATGAGTCTCAGTAAAGGAAAAAGAGCGATCGAAGAGCCAGCTCCGTCAGAAAACCCACCAGCACAAGACAGTGGAAACCAAAGGGAAAATCCACCCTATCCCCCAAGGTTCACTCCACCACATGCCCAAACCTCTCAAAGGGTCCACCCTCAAGTGATCCCACCCGTCTATTACAATGCACCACCCCCACTAGGCCATCAACCGATTCATGGGCAATTTGGGCCATATTCTGGGATAAATCCTGCTGAACCAATAAATGTCCCAGATTTAGACGATCCAAAAGAGCAAGAAAAACTAAGAAAGGACTCGTCACAAACAGGGGAAAATGAAAAAGACCAGAAAAAGTATGATCTGTTGGAAGAACGTCTTCGTGCTATCGAGGGAGTTGATAGGTTTGGTACCATGGACGCAACCGAGTTATGCTTAGTGCCGGATGTATTGATTCCTGCCAAGTTCAAGGTTCCGGAATTTGAGAAATACGACGGAACAAAATGTCCCATGGCACATATTACTATGTATTGTCGGAAGATGGCGGCACAGTCTCATGATGATAAGTTACTGATCCATTTTTTCCAAGACAGCTTGACTGGGTCAGCTGCTCGGTGGTACGTACAGCTAGATCGAAACCGTATCAAGACTTGGAAAGACTTAGCAAGAGCCTTCATAGCTCAGTACAAGCATGTGGCTGAATTAGCCCCTGATCGGTTGTCATTACAAACTATGGAGAAGAAGCAAAGCGAAGAAGCAAAGCGAGAACTTCAAGGAATATGCCCAAAGGTGGAGAGATACAGCAGCGCAAGTTCAGCCACCTCTCACTGATAAAGAGATGATTGTTTTGTTCATAAACACCCTCCGAGCTCCATTCTATGAGCGCTTGATCGGCAATGCCACAAAAAACTTTGCAGATTTGGTCTTATCGGGAGAAATAATAGAAGGAGCTATCAAAAGCGAAAAAATTGAAAGGCATGAAGTTGCCAGCTCAAAGAAAGGAAGTACGCCCAAGAAGAAAGAAGGGGATGTGCAAGCAGTCGCTCACGACAGCCAACAAACCCACAACTTTAACCCATATTACCCGTACCCTCCATACCAACCCTTCTATCCACACATAGGCAACATCACACAAAACCCATATGTGTACCAACCCGTCCCGCAACCAACATTTCAAACCAATGTTCTTCCACAAACTCCACCACCAAGACCGGTAGCTTCAACCAATAATCCTGGCCATGGTCAAAGAGGACCTAAAACTACCCCAGAAAGACCAAAGTTTGATCTTATTCCAGTCCCTTACACTACATTGCTGCCACAACTCATAGAAAATCGACTCCTTGCTCGAACCCCTTTAGAACCACTCCGACCACCTTTCCCGAAATGGTATGATCCGAATGCGCATTGTGATTACCATTTTGGAATTCAAGGGCACTCCACCGAGAATTGCACTGCTTTAAAACATAAGGTCCAAGCGCTCATTAAGGCAGGGCTTTTAAATTTTGCCAAAAAAGACAGTTCGAGTGTTGATGGGAACCCGTTACCTAATCATGGAAGACCGACTGTGAATGCCATACATGAAGGGATGATTCGAAGGGTGAAAAAGGGTATTGATGAGATTCAAACGTCGATGGATAAAGTGTTTGAGGCGTTGTCCAAGATAAATGCCATCACTCCAGAACCTATCGACACAAAGGAATTGGGGCATGATCTCGCTTATTCTTGCAAATTTCATATGGGGGCAATTGGGCATTCCATTCAAAATTGTGATGGCTTTCGTCGTAAGTTGCAAGAATTGATGGATTCATCGGTAATTGAGTTTTATGAAGAAGCTGAAGAGAATTTGGTCGGAACCATAAATGGAGACACCCCAGCTGAAGTGGCATCGAGTTCATTCGGGGCAAACAAACCTAAGCCTCTCACCATCTTCTATGAAGAAAATAGAAGCCCGATGAATGATACATCCCCTACTATGATCAGGAGTGGTATTACCATTGAAGTCCCCGGCCCGTTCCCTTACAAGAGCGATAAGGCTGTCCCATGGAATTATGAATGTAATATTTCGGGCACAGCTTCATCCGCCCCCCAAGCATCTTTTGAAGACCTAACTGGTGTGGGGGGTATAACGCGAAGCGGACGATGTTATTCCCCTGAGGTAGCAGAAAGAGTTGGAAAAGGGAAACCAGCACAGGGAGAGGGAGGCCTAAAGAAAGCAGATACCTTTTTCGAGGACCAAGTTGACGAATCCGTAGTTGCCCCGAACAATGAGGTCAAAAATCCTGTCACCGAGAAAGAAGCGGGTGAGTTTCTCAAGTTTATCAAACACAGTGAATACAGTGTGGTAGAACAATTAACCAAGATGCCCGCTCGCATCTCTTTGTTGTCTTTACTGTTGAATTCGGAAGCACACAGGAACGCACTGCTCAAAGTCTTGAACCAAGCTTATGTGGCACAAGATATATCAGTGGAAAAGCTAGACCACATCGTGGGGAACATTACAGTGGGAAACTTCATTGCCTTTAATGATGAAGAAATACCATCGGGTGGTCGAGGAAGTAACAAAGCGCTGCATATTACCATCAAATGCAAGGACCATGCCGTACCTAGGGTCTTGGTCGATAATGGTTCAGCTTTGAATGTCATGCCTCACTCTACTTTAACCAAGTTGCCAGTAGATGTGTCGTATATGAGAACCAGCCGCATGGTTGTAAGGGCTTTCGACGGGACCACAAGGGAGGTGGTAGGGGACATTGAACTACCAATAAAAATTGGCCCTTGCATTTTTGAGGTCCAATTTCAAGTCATGGACATTGCCCCGTCATACAATTGCTTGTTAGGGCGTCCATGGATTCATATGGCTGGAGCCATACCATCTTCCCTTCACCAAAAGGTTAAGTTCATAGCTGAAGGCCAACTGATAAGTGTATGTGCGGAAGAAGACATACTGGCTATTCAACCATCATCTGCTCCCTATGTAGAGGCAACAGAAGAAGTCCCAGAATGCTCTTTCAGATCTTTTGAATTTGTTAATGCTACTTATGTGGGGGAAAGAAAAGTGATACCGACCCCTCGTTTGTCAGTAGCCACTAAAATGGGAGTTAAGCAAACTGTGGGTAAAGGATGCCGTGCTGGTTTGGGGTTAGGAAAGAATTTACAAGGAATTAACCGTCCCCTGACTCCAATGAAGAACGAAGAAAGGTTTGGTTTGGGGTACAAGCCTACCAAAGAAGATAGAAGGAAACTGACAGCTCAAAAGAAGATTAAAAGGATGGCTCAACTTGAGGGAAAGGAAGAAGAATTCGGGGAACGGACAATCCCACACCTATATGAGACTTTTCGCTCTGCAGGTTTCATTCATCCCGAAGCGCCACCAAAGGTCAATCAGGTTCTACGGATATTTGATGAGCTATCAATCCATATGATCAGAGATGAAGAACCTGATGGGAAGATCCCTGTGGTGTATCCAGTACTGCCAGGAGAGGAGCTAAGCAATTGGACAGCCACGGAACTGCCCATCATCTTTAAGTCTTCCAAAATGTAATGAACAATTTATCTAAATGCCTATGCCCAAGGGTGTTAAGATTAATTTCCTGTTTAAGTAGGGCTTTCTGTTACCTTCATCATTTGAATAAATGACAATGCATAATGTGTTTCATAATTCATCAATCTTTTTGCATATTTCCTTTCATCTATTCTTTTAGCCAATAAATACTTGCCCATACACCCGTCCAACTTTACCTGTTTGCAGGTCTTTAAATAATGAACACGAAGACAATCTAGACAACGATTTGAATATCGATTTTGAGATAATTCCGAACATTGATGAATTGAAAAATGAAGAGGAGGTGGATGACTACAGCTTACCCCCTGATTTGTCGAGAATGTTGGAACAGGAAGAAAAGGAGATTTTACCTCATCGGGAACTCACAGAAATGATTAACCTCGGAAATGGGGAAGAGAAGAAAGAGGTTAAGGTTGGCACCTCGCTGTCATCCGACGAACGGCAGAAGCTGGAAGAATTGCTCCGTGAATATGTGGACGTGTTTGCTTGGTCATATCAAGACATGCCAGGTCTTAATACTGACATGGTTGTTCACAAGTTACCTTTGGAACCAGATTGCAAGCCTATTAAACAGAAGTTGAGAAGGATGAAGCCAGAGATGTTGCTGAAGATCAAAGAGGAAGTAAAAAGGCAATTCGATGCTGGATTTTTAGAGGTGGCTAAGTACCCTGAATGGGTAGCTAATATAGTTCCAGTTCCTAAGAAGGATGGAAAAGTTCTAATGTGCGTCGATTATAGGGATTTGAACAGAGCAAGTCCGAATGATAGCTTCCCTTTGCCACATATTGATACTCTTGTGGACAACACGGCAAAACATGCTTTGTTCTCATTCATGGATGGCTTTTCTGGTTACAATCAGATTAAGATGGCACCCGAAGATGTGGAAAAAACAACGTTCGTGACCATGTGGGGAACGTTTTGTTACAAAGTAATGCCATTTGGATTGAAGAATGCAGGCGCCACTTACCAAAGGGCAATGGTAGCTTTGTTCCACGATATGATGCATAAAGAGATAGAGGTATACGTGGATGACATGATTGCAAAATCTCATACAGAAAGGGATCATACTGTCAATCTCAAGAAACTGTTCGAGAGATTGCGGAAGTTCCAGCTCAAGTTGAATCCGGCAAAATGCACTTTCGGTGTAACCTCTGGGAAATTGTTGGGGTTCATAGTCAGTGAAAAAGGAATCGAAGTGGACCCGGATAAAATACGAGCTATTCAAGAGCTACCACCTCCCAAAACGCAAAAAGAAGTGAGAGGATTTTTAGGGAGGCTGAATTACATTGCTCGATTCATATCCCAGCTCACCTGCAAATGTGATCCAATCTTCAAGCTGCTTCGGAAACAAGACCCAGGAGAGTGGAATGAAGAATGTCAAATAGCCTTTGATAAAATCAAAGAATACCTCACAAATCCACCGGTGTTGATGCCACCGACGGTCGAAAAACCTCTCATTCTGTATTTGACTGTGAACAAGAATTCTATGGGATGTGTATTGGGACAACATGATGAAACTAGGAAGAAAGAACGAGCCGTATATTACTTGAGCAAGAAATTCATGGAGTATGAGTCCAAATATTCTGCGCTCGAAAAGATGTGTTGTGCACTAGCATGGACCGCTCAGAGGCTCCGACAGTATATGTTGTATCACACAACATGGTTGGTGGCAAAATTAGATCCCATCAAGTATATTTTTGAAAAACCCTGCCTGTCCGGAAGAATAGCTCGATGGCAAGTGCTATTGTCTGAGTATGACATTGTGTATGTGTCCCAAAAATCAATCAAAGGGAGCGCCATCGCCGATTTCCTTGCAGATCGAGCTAATGAAGATTATGAATCTGTAAGTTTCAATTTTCCAGATGAAGATTTGATGGCCGTCTTGCATATAGAAGAGGTTGGTCCCAATGAACTTAATCCATGGAAGGTGTATTTTGATGGGGCATCCAATGCTTTGGGGCACGGAATTGGGGCAGTCTTGATTTCTCCAAATGGGAAGTACTATCCAGCCACGACGAGATTAAATTTCAATTGTACCAACAATATGGCGGAGTATGAGGCGTTGGTAATGGGATTACAAGCAGCAATTGAGATGAAGGCTAACGCGATAGATGTTTACGGAGATTCGGCTTTAGTGATATGCCAAATGAAAGGTGAATGGGAAACTAGAGATCCTAAACTAGTTCCATATAAAAAGCTGGTTACAGAATTAAGCAAACAATTCAAAGAAATCAGCTTCAACCATTTGCCTCGAGAAGAGAATCAGATTGCTGATGCTTTGGCCACCCTCGCAGCGATGTTCAAAATAAAAGAGGCGGTCGATGTACGCCCTTTTGATTTAGAAGTTCGTGAAGTCTCCGCACACTGCCTGAATGTTGAAGAAGAGGTTGATGGTAGGCCGTGGTATCATGATATCAGGCAATACATCAAGCACCAGGCATACCCTGAGAATGTCACCGATAATGACAAGCGAACTCTTCGAAGATTAGCAATGGGTTTCTTCTTTAGCGGAGAAGTGCTCTACAAAAGGAGTCGAGACCAAGTACTCTTGAGATGTGTGGATGTTGCGGAAGCCAACAAAATAATGAAAGAAGTCCACGAAGGAACTTGTGGAGCTCATGCTAATGGACATATGTTGGCTAGACAAATTATGAGAGCTGGTTATTATTGGTTGACGTTGGAATCAGACTGCATAAACTTTGCTCGAAAATGCCACAAGTGTCAAGTATACGCTGATAGGATCCATGCTCCACCAGCCCCATTGCACGTTTTCACGGCACCTTGGCCATTTTCAATGTGGGGAATGGACGTGATTGGACTTATTACGCTAAAAGCCTCTAATGGACATCGATTCATATTAGTGGCCATTGATTATTTCACGAAATGGGTAGAAGCAGCTTCCTATGCCAATGTGACACAAAAGGTGGTCTGCAGGTTCATCCAAAAGGAGATCATATGTCGGTATGGACTTCCAGAAAGGATCATTACGGATAACGCAAGCAATTTGAATGGTGCGATGGTGAAGGATGTTTGCGCTAAATTCAAGATCAAGCATCATAACTCGACAACTTACCGTCCGAAGATGAACGGAGCAGTAGAGGCGGCCAACAAAAACATCAAAAAGATTGTCGAAAAGATGACTGAAGTTTATAAAGACTGGCATGAGAAACTTCCTTTTGCCTTACATGCATATCGAACTTCAGTGCGTACCTCCACCGGGGCAACTCCGTACTCATTTGTATACGGTGCAGAAGCAGTTCTACCTGTTGAAGTAGAAATCCCATCATTGAGGGTGTTGATGGAAACGGAATTGGAAGATGCTGAGTGGGTCCGCTCCCGCTACGAACAGTTGAATCTGATTGAGGAGAAAAGGCTGGCGGCTCTTTGTCATGGTCAGATGTACCAACGAAGGATGATCCGAGCATACGAGAAAAAAGTTCATCCCAGGCAGTTCCGAGAAGGAGAGTTGGTTCTCAAGAGAATACTCTCTAATCAAACTGATTTTCGAGGAAAATGGATGCCGAATTGGGAAGGGCCATACGTGGTAAAGAAGGCTTTTTCAGGATGAGCTTTGATTTTGGCTAACATGGATGGGGGAGATCTGCCTAATCCAATAAATGCGGATGCGGTGAAGAAGTACTATGCCTAATATAAAAAAAAAAAAAAAAAAAACGGAAAGGGT
The DNA here is from genome assembly GCF_053813885.1 of Theobroma cacao. Taxonomy (NCBI): domain Eukaryota; kingdom Viridiplantae; phylum Streptophyta; class Magnoliopsida; order Malvales; family Malvaceae; genus Theobroma; species Theobroma cacao. Next base: position 39,655,947 of record NC_142640.1, read on the forward strand.
TCGTGCTGAAAACCCGAAAAGGGTGGCTCGTACCTAAAGGAAGGGGTTCGTGCTGAAAACCCGAAAAGGGCAGCTCGTACCTAAGGGAGGAGGCTCATGCCGAAAACCCGAAAGAGGGCGGCTTGAGGCCGAAAAACAGGAAGATATAATGGAATTTGGGGATGTCAGCCTAAAGATTGAGGTAGAAGTACACCATGGATGGAGCTCCACAATTTCACAAAGTATGGGAAGTTAAGGAATCTGCAACCTACAGATTTGCTCAAAGCATCAATCAAGGACAATTCTTGAAGTCGAATATCAGATTGTTTTCTCTTAGAGGTCTGGGTGTTCATTATTTAAAAGATCTAATGTCTGCCCTGTAAATTCTGTTTACCTTGAACTATTTGATTCCTCATATATGAAGTTTTTCTTCGCCTCTTTATTTCAACTCTTTCGTTATTTACCATCCCATGATTCACATAGTGATTGTTATAGAAATGAATGATGATTGGTAAAAGAAATAAACTAATTAAGCAAGAAATTACACCCATTGTTCAGCAAAAGACTTAAGGATGAAAAAAAGAATGGCAGAGCCCTGAACCAAAGGCAGAGCCAGATGTCAAGAGAGAGGGTACTTAAGGGAAAATTTGGAGTTACCTGAATTCTACAGGAGGAAAGAAAACAGGCAAAGAAGATCGAAAGTTGCAGTGAAAAATCGGATGAAGCAAGAGGAAGGTCTTGGAACCTTAATGAATCGTAAACATGAAAAGCATTCAATCATGTCAATCATGCATACATGCCTAGCCACGCACTCGACAAGAATCAAAATTAATTCATGTCCCAAGCGTCGGAGGTAGAAAGTCACTCGACCTAAAGGGTTGAGATTGTAAAACTTCAATGGGAGGATTTGAGTCTTTTCATTTCATGTTATTCTAATTAAGTTAGCATTAAAGAATTAAATCGAACCTGTTGTGAGATAGGTCGAGCCTAGATTAAGTCTAGGAATTTTAATTTTTCTTTAAATCGAACCTGTTGTGAGATAGGTCGAGCCCAGATTAAGTCTAGGAATTTTAATTTTGTTTAAATCGAACCTGTTGTGAGATAGGTCGAACCTAGATTAAGTCTAGGAATTTCAATTTTTAGATCGAATCTGTTGTGAGATAGGTCGAGCCCAGATTAAGTCTAGGAATTTTAATTTTGTTTAAATCGAACCTGTTGTGAGATAGGTCGAGCCTAGATTAAGTCTAGGAATTTCAATTTTTAGATCGAACCTGTTGTGAGATAGATCGAGCCTAAATTAAGTCTAGGAATTTTAATTTTGTTTAAATCGAACCTGTTGTGAGATAGGTCGAGCCTAGATTAAGTCTAGGAATTTCAATTTTTAGATCGAACCTGTTGTGAGATAGATCGAGCCTAAATTAAGTCTAGGAATTTTAATTTTGTTTAAATCGAACCTGTTGTGAGATAGGTCGAGCCAAGATTAAGTCTAAGAATTTTAATTGAATTTGTTCTAACATGGGTCAAGCCCAGATCAAGTCTAGAAATTTCATTTTTGTTTAAAATCGAACTTATTTTGAGATAAGTCAATTCTAGATTGATTTGATTAAACCAACTGGCTTCGAGATAAGCCAAATGTGGTGTCTACGTCTTTGCACTATCCTTGATTCTCAAGAATGTACAAAGAGGGGCAACTGTAGACACCTATAAAATATATATATATATATATATAAAATAAATAATAAAATAAACTAAAATATAAAAAAGTATATTAAAAAAATTAAAAAAAAAAAGGGGGATGGCTGGGCACCAGGGGTTCTGGCCACCAACTCCCTGGTGCCAGAACCCCCTCGCCGGGTTGTCCAAATTTTTGGACAACCCGGCTCTTTAAAAGGGCACCTGCAAAAAAAGGAGGATGGGGACAAAAAAAGAAGAAGCAAACAAAAAAAATCCTAGATCTACCAGCAAAAATACCCAGCCACAGAAACAAAAGCAAAAAAACAAACACAAAGCAAGAAAAGAAAAAAAGAGTTAGATCTGAAAAATGAAAGAAAGAAGCGAGAGGTCGGCGTAGAGAAGATAGAGAGAGTGGCGGCAAGAGAGAGAAGGAGAGAGAGGAAGAAAGAAAAAAAAAAGGTTTAAGAAGAAGGTAGAGAGAGTGGCGGCAAGAGAGAGAAAGAGAGAGAGGAAGAAGGAAAAAGAAAAAGCTTGAGGAGAAAATAGAGAAAGTGGCGGCAAGAGAGAGAAAGTGAGAGAGGAAAGTGAAGAGAGAGAAAAGAAAAGAAGCTTTTATAGCTAGGTATAAAAGACCAAAACGACGTCGTTTTGAAGCATTTTTTTGAAGCCAAAAACGGTGCACATTGAAGGGGATTAAGTGGGCTGTTTCAGCAGGCTTGACTTCCTCCTTGGGCTAAGGCATTATTGGACTATTCGAGCCCAAACCAAAAAGCAAGTGCAGCAGGCCCTTTGGGCCCAGGTCGAATTGGGGGAGACCTTTGAAGCCCAGTGGAGCTTGAACCCATTTGGAGCATTGGGTTAGTTACAACCCAATAGGTATTGGACTTCATTAAATAATGGTTTGGGCTTGAGTTATTGAAAATGATTATTTAATTTCTTGTTTAAGTGTTATAATAGTTTTATTATTTTTTGTATTGTTTGAAATTTATGCATATGAAAAATAAAATATATGAAGGCTAAAAATGAAATTTTTAATACAATAGATAGTAGATGTAGTAAATTAATAGACATGCATGTATAAATATATATATATATATATATAAACATATAACAAAAAATAGGAGAATGAACAAGAAAAAAATTTATTAATTAATTAAATGAAAGATTAGAAAGTACTTAGTTTTTTTTAATATGTATAAAATAATTAATAAATAATAGAAATGGGTCTAAAAAAATGAAAAGAAATAAAAAAAATGATGAGAATAAAATATAATTAGTTGTAAAGGCAAGAGAAAATAAAATGTTCTAAGTATTTATAAATATATAGAATGTACAATATAATATTAAATTACAAGTATAAAAAAATCAAGTGGTTAATTTGAGTTAATCCAATAATAGAATTCTGCTTGAAAAAGGGGCAAAGAGTTGCCTCTTTCGGGTGGATGTTTTTCGGGTGCGAAGTTCGAGACGGATTTTCACCGAAGCGTCGGGATAAATCTGAACTCTAAATTTCAAAACCCATTAAGTCAAATAGTCATTGTTAGAAAATAATATATGTAGAAAGATTTTGTTAATTCAAATAAATATTACTAAACAAAGTTAATCTAATCGTTTAAAAGTTAATTAACTAATTATTTAAATAAGCTTTGTAAACAAGTAAAAAAATTGACCAACAACAAACATGGATTTAAATAACCAAAAAATAAAGTATATATATAAATAAAAAATAATAAATAACAAATAATCAAAATTTTTAAATAATCAATAAACGCGTGCATGTAGATACCATCATTTTATACTGTCATTGCATGCCACTCTTATTTTGCAAATGGCGCGGGAATCCCGATGATGAGATTTCCCCGAGGAGCTTGTAGAGACGAGTTCTTCCGGGGATATCTCTAGGTGAGGAGGATTTCGAGACTTCACCAAAGTGTTGGGATAGTCTTCGAATAATTTTCCAATAAAAGATTACCGACTCCATCATTTAAAATAAACAAGTCACGACATCATTCTACGCTTGCATCATATGCATACGTAAGACCAAGTGAAAAACTCAGTCTGACAATTCAATAAAAAATTTTAATTAATAAAATAGGGATTAAACTAAGAAAAGGCTATATTAAGATAACTTAAGATTAAATGGTACCGTTCGTAGAACGGGCGTCACGGAGGTGCTAATCCTTCTCCGTGCGTAACCGCACTCCCGAACCCATCTCTGAAAAACGTGGACCAGTTCTCATTCTTTCGACGGACCTAAAATTAATTTAGGACTTCGTCGATTAAGAATCGGGTTAATAGGTGACCAATCACACCTTAAAAAAAGGATTGGTGGCGACTCCCACACCTTTGAGATTTTTAATTTTCGCCCGCGTCTGGCGGACGGGTTCCCGGACCCGCACGTCACGACACTCCCTGCTCCACCTCCTTCCGATCTTGTCTCTATCGGATCTACCCTACCGTTTTCCATCCTCGAGTCTTTTCCGATTATCTCTCATATTCTTCATCTGATCAAGTTGTATGAATGTCCTATAACTTAATAGAGTAAAATTTAGAGCCTGTTTGACCTGGCTTTTTTCTAACTTAAAAGCTATTATGAAGTTCTTATGAAAAATAATAGCTTTTAAAATTAAGCTAAAGTTGTTTGGTAAATTTTTTTTTATAAGTTATAATTTTTGTTAAAATTATCATAAAAGGTATTTCTTTTTTTTTTTGAGAGGATAATATTGTAATTATTTTTAATAAATGAGGATATTTTTGAAATAAAAATAAAAATTCTCTTATATTTAAAAAAAAAAAGAGAAGAAAAAGCTCTTCTTTTGAGTTTTTTTTAAGCTCTTTTTTAAAAAATTTTGTTCTTAAAAAAAAAGCTACTTTTTTTTAAGAGTTTTTCAAAAAATCATGTTTGACCTGGTTTTTACTTTTAAGAGATAGATAAGCTGAAAAAAAGTTAGGCTAAACATGCAATTAATATAGTAACTTGATAAGTTAATGGAGTAATTTCATATACTAACATTTAATTCGAAACAAAGAGATTATTATTATTATTATTATTATTATTACTAATTATTAGTAAAAGTTTAATTTTTCTCCTAATGCTTAGAACTTTGAGCTAATTTATTTCTTTTATTGATAAGATTAGCTCTTTTCTTTAAAGCGATAAAGACAACTTATGTGCTAATCAAAATACTAAATGACACCAGCGAAGTAAGCCAATCAAACGGCTGACATCAAGCAAGTCTAACCAGCCTCGTCTGATTCCCGCCATTCAACAAACAAAAGTCGATATGTTTTTTCCCCTTTTTGGCCGGAGGAAGCAGATATTATCTCCACTATTTTTATTTTTATTTTTATTTTTTTGTAATTTATTAGGAGTAATTTATTTTCAATGGAAGCGGGAACGATCCTCCACATCGGCATTCAATGGACCCCCAGGCACCCTCATCCTCCTCTTCCTAATTTCCCGCGCTTTGTTAGGGCTTCTTCTATTCAACGGGTAATGTGAATCCCTTCCCCCCTCTCTTTACGCTCTGAATTGCATTTCAAATGTAATTATTGACGAACTAATCGCCATTTTATCTTGAATAAAAAGGGAAGTGACAAAGGACCAAAGCCAAGCCGGGATTGGATCGCCCATTGGGTCTCTAAGAAGGACGAAGCAGTCCGGAGCTTGCCAATTTACGTCGGGGGAGCGTCTTTGTTAACCGTTCTCTTTAACCGTGCCGTCTCAGGGATTGCTCCCGTTGCCGATGCCAGCAGGTAATCTTTTATATTGTTGTTAGAATATTTTTATTATTTGTTATTAATTTAATTGAGCTAAAAGTTTATATTATAATTTGAGATATCTTTGTCTCGTTTTTTGTTCCATTAATGCGAAGATTATTAGTTAATTGTTCACAAAGCATTTTGAGTGTAATTCCAGTTAAATTGGATTAGAGGATTGCATGTCGGTTTAAATGCATTAATCAGTCAACTAATGTTAGGTTAATTTGTTGCTTTACTGGTAGAAACTTAAAATTTTGATTTAATCTTTTGCTTAGTTTAGTGGTAATTGTCATTTCCTGGCGAATTAACTGCTCAACTAATCTTAGACTTAAGACAGATTAAAATAGTTTGTGCTAATTTGTTGCTTCTTTTTTTTCTGAATTTGTGAATTTATAGAAATTTGTACTAATGTGGAATAATATTGCTAATTGAACACTGTTTATGATCACAATTTGCATTTTAACCCTATATTTTTCGTTCATTTCAAGGTTTTGCTGCCAGCATATCAATCTTTTTGTTATTTGAGGTTATTATGATCATAAATGTAAGATTAAATGATTGTGCTTTTTCTTTTCTTATCAGTTCACAGTCTAGAGCAGATCTATTAACACTTGGTTTGGCTGTGACCAGTATATTAACTGGACTAGTATGGTTATCAATCCAACCAAAATCTATCACTCCGGTAAAGGCCAGTCTGTACGCTTTTTGTGTTCTGTTTTCTTCCACAGCCATGCATACCAGATATGCTCACGTGCATGTTAAATTGAATGGTAGTGGATTAATTTATCCTTGATATTGATATCAGGTAGACCCTCAAGGAGTGGAATGCCAAGTATTTTATTCTCAACTTTCTGAATGGGTTGTTTCTGAGATATTTTGGTATTCCTTGCTTCTCTTTTCATTTTTTACTTGATTTTCTCACATATGTATGACTTTTCAATGGTGGGTTCATAAATTTTTAGAGTTTATACCAACATATAATGATCATATTACACTTGTATTTTAACCCAGAACAACATATAATGCTGAGGCGGTTCATATCATGGTTTTCTTACCTTGCTTGGCTTGAGATAAATTCGGCTTAAATCCATTTATTGCTTGGTTTCTTTTACCAGCATTGTTCCTTAACTTGGCTGATTTCCAGTAAGTCACTTCTATGTCTCCTAATAGGAGTAAATAAAATGAAATACTTCACTTTCAGAATCTGCATAAACTATTGTCTGCAAAAACTTCTCCATTCAAGTTTGTAACCAAATTGTTTAAGGTAACCTCCAAAATTTGAATAAGCATTTTGTATATTCTGCTTGTGCATGCCTAATGTGCTTTTGTCTGGATAAAATGGAATTTTAGGTCTCAAATGGTTGGTATCAAAACCCAAAAGTGCCTTGCTGAAAATCAAAGCTAGGTGCCAAGGGATGCATTGCTGATGATTGAGTTATCCTTTGTTACTCAAAATTGTCTCCTCCTAAACTATTTATCTATAATTCTTCTTATATTAAGTTTTCCTAAGATAAATCACCATTGTGAGCGCTGCCGGAAACAAATTTTTCTTTAATTTTTAAGTAGTTTGATTTCTGTATCTAGTAGAGCTCCAATGGTGATGCTTCTGAAATTAAAAAATAATAAAATATAGGAGTGGTAGGGTTTGCTTGCTTGAAATTGTTAAAAGTTGGGTAATAAACAGTTAACAGCCTCATTGTTTATATATTTGTTTTTTGATTGGATAAGAAAATCTTAAACATAAGGTGCTCTAGTGTCCTGAAATTAAAAGATATACGAAGACTAAACATATTTATTTCTTGTGTCCTGTCTTGAGATTAAATATTTCTGTTGTTTCTTTTTTATAGGGCTTGGGAATCTCTTTCAACCATAACATGCTGTAGGTCTCTAGTTATTATTTATGACTGCAAATGCATTGTTCAAATTGGTGCGGCAGCTAAATCGCCTAATGATGGTGAACCCGTCATTGTCGATGCTGCAAAATTGATGCAGGGATCACTTTGTATAGGTGTTTTGAAGTCTGGAGCACGTCAGTTACTTCTGTCTGGGTTTTCAATTATTCTTTTATGTTGTAAACTATTGAAGTGGTTTGTGTGGGAAGTAGTTTTGACAAAATTATTATTAATTCAATTCTTTGCAGAGAGATACTTAGCCAACCTGTCCCCTTACCCTGGGAGGTCTGAGCTGCCATTTTTGCCTTCAAATACGCAGGTCTCTAATCATGTTTACTCTTTCTCATGTGCACCTTCTTTTCATGCAGTGAAGAGCTGGGATTCTTTCAATGCACTTTATAGACTTTTAGATTCCTTTAATACACTAAATACTGAAGTTTGAATCCAGGAGCATATCACCTACAATTGTTGCACTATGATTGTCCAATCACAATCATGAAGACCACACTTATAACTGGCTGACCCTCACATAATTCTTTGTTGTGATTGGATAATTGTAGATTGTAGTAAAAAATAACTCTAGGTGAAATATTCCTGTCAAAGGTTTTTTTTCTAACAACTTTTTTGATTCCTTGTTTCTCTTTTACATATTTTATCTTCAAATTTATGTTCATGGGAACATTATCACTTTTTCTTCAACCCTACTGGGGTTCTTTTTTTTTTTTTTTATTTGGTGGGGGGAAGGATGCAGAAGGGAACATTTATGAAAATAAAAGCAGCTTTGATGCATTTTATTCAACCATTATTGTGAAAGAAATTCCTTAAAATTTGTTGATGAAATTTTAAAACTCTAGCAAATGCATTTATCAAGTGTTTATTTTTATAGGCAATGGGAAACTGTGTTCTCTTTTTTTTTTTTTTCTAAGCAATAGGAAACATCAGCTCTCACAACAGATATTTGGCAAATAGTTTTTAACCCCACATGTTAAGGCAAAATGCAGATAACAGTTAATTTTGTAGCTTTTTTCCATCTGTATGCTATTTCTCACTATTCTTTAAGTCTTTCAGAGCAAACATTTTGTGATTATTTCATTCTTTTGTGCAGTATGATTGTAGAGGATCATTTTCTTGGGATTCTTGCCATAACTTGGTTTCACATTTCTATTTACCATCAGTTATGCTTATATTACCAATCTCTAGGATAAATTTAAACCTTACCTTTCACAGAACAAAAGATATTTCATCTGCAGACTAAGTTTTGTGTTCAATTACTGTATCTATTTGCAAGATATAAGTTTGAGATCTTCATTTCAAATATTATTTATGTATATATAGATGAGAGAATTTACATTATTTTAACTTTATTAGGCAGTGATCTTGCAACCACTGGGTGATAAAGGCATTGCGATTCTTGGTGGGGACACAATCAGGGGTTTCACAACTTCTGACCAGGTACTTTATTTTGTTAGCAGTGTTCAATTATCCATTCTCTTGTTAGTATTAATCCAACAATGCAAATCTTTTTGTCATAAATGTCATATTTCATCCTAGTGTCTCCATGTCTTTCTTTTTTTTTTTTTTTTTTGGGGGGGGGGGGGGGGGGTGTGTGGGTTCATTTAGCTCTTACGTTATGACGTGCAAAACAGAGATCTTTACTTGATTGTAGGTCATTTATTGTTCTTCAGTTTTGGATATAGGTCATTATTTGTTCTCCAGTTTTGTGTCATGGGTTGGTGATTTTAAAACTTAATGAAGACTTAAATTTTGTCAGTCATTCTAAACCCCAATAGAATACAAAGTTTTAAGCATTTATATATCGCCCTTCTGTTTTCTGATAGATGAAACAATTCTTTTCACCAAAGTTTTGACTCCTATAGATAAAATTTTATCTTAATTTCAAAGACAGCTGTCTTGCTGATTAATCAGAAACTCCATTGTGATTGCTGTTGTGGTAGTTCGTCACCTGCTCCTCCCCTTCTCTTTTAAATTTGCTTCCTCTTTTTTTTTTTTTTGCTTTTTTTTTTTAAATCCTTTTAACATGGTATTCCTCTATTTTCAGGCATGGATTACTTTCATTGGAGAGAAATTGGATGCAACACTTGCAAAATTCATGAGTGACATGCCAACAGTGGTGCAAGAGTGAATTTGAAACAAGATTATGAGCATTTATCTATTGTTCATAACATTACTGCAGCCTTCATTTAAGGTAGTTCTTTATTTCTTCTTTTCCTTTTTTGCAATTCAACATTGTGAGACTATAAAGGAAATTGGGTATGACTTCTAGAATATAGGAATAGTGCGTTTTGTCTTTTCTTCTTTTTGAAAGATTTATTTGGTGGCACATGGATTAATCAGGCAAAAGTAAACCCTTGATGACATCTAATTTAGCTTGTCATGTTTCCACTTCTTTTTTCGAATGCTATCTGAAGGCATCTTTGACAACTGTGAAGAGCAATTTTGTTGAAGTACAAATGTAGGATGTTCTGCATATGCATTCCATTGATAGAAAAGCAAAATCATGTTCTGAACTCTGTCCTCACATTTTTTACCTTGAATTTATAAAATCACTCTATTTTCCTCATTAACTCTCTGTCACACTCTGTTTAGTTGCTGATGAGACCAAGTAAATAATCATAAATCTTACAAGGTGCAAATCACATGCTATGAAGAGAATATTGAGGTTATATTGTTTAGGACAATTTGATGGTATCTGATATCTGGATATTTATTTTTGGTGAAAAGCATCCATGATTCTAGGACAATCAGTGACTTTTACCTCGAAACATAAGTTCTGATTCTTGTGCAGAAAATGCACTCTGACACATTTTTCAATTTTTCATGCTATGTTGTCCGGTATACAAAGGGCAAAACTATAAACTGGGGGCATCATTAGTCAAAATAAAGATTAAGATCACATTTCGAAGACTGGTCATAGTTTCAAGTCATGCATTTTAATAAAGGTGTAATGTTCTGCATACTTGCCTCTATTAATGTTCATGATTTAGCACCACTGCTGTCTATGCTCAATGGATATAAATTGGATTCTCTCTATGTAATATGATAGGTGAAGTACATGGATGAACTTTGACTGACTGTAATATTTGCAATATCTTGGTTCAAAAACACAAATCCTGCTCAACCACTTGGGGCATGAAAACATAAATGTAAAACACACCTCTTTTGGTCTATCTTTTCAAATTTGTAATATGTTACTTTGGTTGTTTGTTTTCTCTACTTTGTGATTTAATGCTCCCTCTCTCCATCTTCCCGAGTTTGAATTTGTTTTGTTTTTCATTTTTTAATTTTTAGGTTTCCCAGGTAGTGATGCTCCTTGGAACTGAGGGCAGAAGATATTAGGATGCAGGCCCATTCATTCTGCCAATTAGTAATTCAATTTTGCTCAGGCCTCTAAAATATTTCTATTGCCTATTTCTGACGCGTGCATTGAAACATTTTTGGACTTGCTTGTTGAAAAGTTCTTATTTAAACAAAAACAATTCCAAACCTAGTATTTCCTTATAACGGTTCTGTTATATGCCAGGATGCTACAAAACCTGCAATGGCATATTTTTTAGCTGTAGGGAATGTGCGTGTAGGGCTGTGCATGAAAAGTATATCATGCTTATATTTTGTAATAGGCTAAGCTTCCAAATTGCTAGTTCAATTTTCCAGCTTTAGGAAGCTCCTAGTGAACGAGTTGCAATTATATGTAATATATAGAGGATGGAGTTATTTTATACCATAAGATGTTCAGAAACATTTTAGACTATGCATTCTAGTTCATCCTATTCTTATTAACAAATTAGAATTCTAAGTTTTCCAACACTTTTTATCAGAGGTTTTCCACTTACATTCATTCAAATGCTTGAAGTTATGTCCTCTCCTAGGTTATCTCATCAGTAGAGAAACATGAAGATGCTGTAGCATGAACCATTTTAACAAAAACAAAGTACAGGTAGAATCATTAATAACTCATTCATTAGTATAGAAAGAGATAAAAAAAATGTTATTCATTGTCACAAAATTTACAACTGTGTAAGAACCCTATAATCAATTGATCTCCTATCTATGAAAAAAATCAGATAAAAATGCAAAAAACAATGAAAAGAATGAATTTCGGCTGGTGTCATTACTCTGTTTTACACGGGGGTCAAGCTGGAAGCAAGCAATTTTGGTACTGGTTACAGAAGAGCCTTCTCCCAGGGTAAGCCTCCAGTGGCAGGATTAGCGAAATTTGCCAGGACAAAGTCCCTCAGACCAGTGTCCCAGACTTCACAGAACTGTAGTCGCCAATTGGGTGGTTCAATTGCCTCAGTTCCTAGCCCAGGCGCTCTGTCCTTTGACCCCTGGTTTTGGTTCTCTTGCCAGTCAACAACATAGGTTGCAACCCTTCTGAAGAACTTTGCTCTAAAGGTCTCCCACACCTGGTACTTGTAGTGGTTTATTATGATGGAACTTTCAGGCACATTAAGGTACTTGAATCCCTTTCTCAGCTGGAAGTGGTGCACCACATTGAGAAGAGTGTCTTTGAGCAAATCAGGGCGCACAATAGATTTGTGTCGCTCAGGGCTTTGAAGCCGGCAAGTGTAACCTACAGTTACTCCTTGTGACGGAGGTGAGCTCAACCCAGATGGCCCAAAGCTGTGGCAAGCTGTTCTTATTTCTGCAATTGTCCTTGATGAGGAGTAATTTGCAACCAGGGATCTTAGTAAATTTTGACCCAGTAAAGCTCGCCGGTGATGACGAGGGAAGTAGTAGAATTCATCAACATCAAAGAATCCTACCCATTTGCACTCATTTCTTGCTCTCAAAGCACAGTGTGAAAACCCTGCCTCTTGGGTTTTAATCCATGGCCAGGTATGCCTGCTGACATTATAGTCTCGAAAATCAAGCTCTTCAATTTCTTCTTGAATTCCATCGTCACTATTATTGTCATAAATAAACCAGCGTTCAACCCCTAGCCAGGCATGGTACATAATCCACTCCCGCAGTGCCGGGGCCTGGTTCCATAGCATAGTGCAAACGCAGAGCTCATACTTTCCCCGCTTCCTTTTCTTCTGGTAGGACTTTGAATTGTAAAGTCTAGCCACGGAAGGCATTGGCATATCCTCCTTTTGCCCTCTGTGATTCCTCCTGTGCTCATAGGGTCTGGAATTGTGAATTTTAAGCACGGACGGCATAGGCTCACGTTCGGCATCACTCTCACCAACATGGACAACAGTAACTCGAATTCCCTGACCCTTATCCGGATTATTTCTTATACTCCTCGGCAAGAAACACCGAACAACCTCTTGTGCAGCCGCTACTGCTTCAGTCATTAGCACGAATCCTCCACCTTTATCCCAATTTCGCAAACCAAACTGGCACCTGAACTGGGCAGGATCGGATTCTTTATGGGGTCGAAGATTCAACCCTTTAACAAAAACAACGGCCGTTTTCCCATCAATTGCAGCTTCATAAACCATTCTATCCCATGAATGAACCGTTTGATTAATTCTGAAAGACCAATCATACGCAACCCCATGTCCACGCCGCCTCAAATCCACAGCAGCCGAATAATTCAGAGGCGGGAGAGGGCACCTAACAATCGATCTAAACCCATCGTATTCATCAATAGACAAAACCCCCTGCTGAACAGTCTCCTCCGCAATCATTTCACGAGAATCATTTAAAACCTTGTAGTAAACACAGTCCAACTTGTCAGCTTGATTAATCTTGCTGGACACAAGCAAGAGCAAGTGATCAGGGAACAAGACTCGATCTTCTACTCTCAAGGGTAATCGTAATTTACCATGAAAAGAATCCTGAAGGGAACTTTTTGACAGGATTGAAAAATGTGGGACGCTGAGAACTGGGTGAAAGGACACGGTCCGAATTGGAAACCTGTCCGAAGACAAGAACAAAAGGAAAACTAAGAAAGACAAGCACAAGATTAACGACCTTACAGACAAAAACTGAGCGTGCGAGTACGGCCTGTAGATTCTCTTCCGCTTCCGACGTTGCTCAGAATCCATATCTTTTCAGAATCCAAAAGAAAACCCAAGAAAGAAAAATAAAAAGGGCTGAAACTAATAGTTACAAGTAAAAGAAAAATGGAAGAAGAAGAAGAAGCCAACAAGGAAAAGAATAACGATAGATCTGGCGTCCAGGGTGAGGTTCTTTTGCTATGGGAGCTGGCTATCCCATCCAGGGAGTACTTGGGAGAGTGTAGATCTGGAACCAAGTACCGACAGGGTTTTTTTTTATTTATTTATTTATTTTTCTTTTTGCATTTTTTGGGAGGTAGAAAAGGGGTGGGAGGACGCGTTTATGGCTGCCGTCAAAGGACAGACTAACAATGGGGTTGTGTTGGCTGTAGCAGCAGAATTATGGAAGATTATTGGTTGAATTCTTTCTTCTTTTCGGGTTGGGACTTGGCAGGAGAGAGTAGTGGGACTGTGGGAGGGAGCCGTATGGGTTTTTAGAGTCTGGACAGGTGGATGCTCAGCCTTGATGTTGATATGTGTAGGACAATGTTCCTTTGTTTCTTTCTCTTTTTTTATTATTTTATGATTTCAAGCAGACACTTGGCTTTCGTGGACAAGCTTCCAACTTTGTTAGTCGTCGTTACTACATGATTTAGACTTATTTTTGGTAGGGATTACTGTAATTCTGTTCTCATTTATCATCATTATGATCAATTCTGTTTCATTTCCATATTAAAGTGTGCTTCCTAATGTTTGGTGCTCAATCAGAAAAGAGCACGCACCCAAACACCCTTTACTTTCACGTTTCCTTGTTTCTTCTTCTACCCTTTTTCTTAAATGGTTTTACCAAGCCATTTGTTGTGTTCTCCTTCTGTTAGTTATGAAGTTTCCTTGTGTTTCACTTTTTCTCTTTCAAGCAATCTGTCCTAAATTTTCAATTCATATAAAGAAGGTTATGGTTGTTAAGTTGAATTATGTACTGTGTATTACATGATTTTGACAATTATTATTAAAACACTTGATTTTACTTTTAAGTTAAAAATAAATTTTTAATCAATTTTTTTAATAAATAGAAACAAATGCATAATACACGACATACTAACTAAAAATCATTTTAATGAGTTAATTAGTATACTAGATTTTTTTGTGTGTGCAATCATTTCAATTATTACTAAACTATTCTTTTCTTTAATAACTATTTATAGCTTTTTTTTTAATCTCACCACTTCAAACAAAATACTTCACAAGTTTCGTCTTGGTGAAAGTTCATTTAACATTGAGGTGGTCCAATTGAACATGAGGACAAAAGCGAAAATTCCCTTTCATAACAGATTGGTTTTTTGTCCTCTCTCAACCTCCTTCTATCCATCAAACAGACTCGTTGGAAAGCCCCATTGCCCTTCCCATCTGTAGAGGGTTCTTTTAGTTAGGCAAAGAGGACGTGTTGCAATGAGTGAATCGAGATGCGCTAGCAGCGACAAAGAGAAAGATTGAAGCAGTCCTTGAAGCGTAAGTGTTCTAGGTGACAGGTGGCGAGGGATGAGAAAAGGTGGAAGAGACGGTGGATCATGGCGATTGGGAAAAAGCTAAAGAGAAAGAATGCTTGGAGAAATCCAGAGAGAGCTTTTAGAGTAATCTTTACTGGGTGTCTAAAAAAAAATCTTATTCTTTCCTTCCAAATTCTCATATTTATATTGAACAGGAACACTTTCTTAGAAGTCGTTAGGAGAACACGTTCGATCATAAGAAAAAGTGCTTGGCATGGAGGAACAGTTAAAGAACGATTTACAGGATATTAAAAGAATGATCACATAGTTGGATAGTGGGCGTAGGTTTTGGGTAAATGAAGCAGTGGCATATGATAGTGCATGTATTTTTAAGGAGTAAGGAAAGAGAAAGGGATAAAGCACATACACTTCAAGCAAAGGTTAAGAGAAAGTCCTCTTAACTATCTTCATATCTGAGCCACTAAGTCAAACTCTCTAGAACATTTCAAATGTGAACGTAACTCATGAACTCTGCCACTTATTCAGAGTTACTTTCATTTCCATGTTTGTTCCTGAGTGTTTCTACGCTCGAAACGCTCCTGAGTGCGCTTGGAACACCCCTGAGCGCTTCCACGCTTGAAACTCTTTTGGACGCTTCCGTCTTTGAAACACCTCTAATATAATTTTCTTGTAAAGAGTATTTTAAAAATAATAATTAATCAGAATTAGGCATCTACACCATTCATTCACAATATGAGGACAATAAAAAACAAAACTATCTTGTGCTTCAAGTTTTTCAACAGCTTTCTCCATCCATTATCTGCCAATATACCTGCAATTTCTCTTATAACCACATCTATTCTTTGCTTCAAGTTGCACCCTTCATCGATAAATGCTTAATCAATCCTTTTTTTTTTTTCACTAAAGTTTGGGATTTTAAATTTTAATGACCTTAATTAAAAGCAAAATGGGTTGACCTTGTGACATGAAAGGGTCTAATAAACTCCAGATAGCAGCTAAGAACCTTGCATATTTTCCCATTAAAGTAACACTTAATTTTCCCGTGACTAGGTAGTCGGTTAATGGTTTCCCTCTAACATGCTTGTTTGTTTATTTTATTTATGTTTTGGCTTTCTGCAACTGTTCCTTCCCCTTGATGATGGCACAACCCCATAATGTTGTGCTCAGCACATTGCAACCTTCGTTCAATTAATGACACTCTCGTTTTATAATCTATTTTATTTGCTTTTTAAAGGAAAAAAAAAAAGAATTGGAGAGAAACAATATGAATTTTGGAATTAGTTAAAATTATTGGGGACAGGTGCAGATAATTTGATTCATTATTATAGGCAGAATGCTAAAGATAAAGTAGGGTTAAGAGTGGGTGGACCTCATTCCATGTGAGCTGGCCGCCCAACGTTTGGTTGTTCTTACATCAATTTCGTCTAATCCACGCATTAACATGTGAAATCTCAACTTAAAGATATATTCTTTTCCCTTTAATTTTCTTTTCCTTTCTTCTTCTTCTTCTTCCACTTCATCAAAGGGAACAAAACGTCAACACACTGACTTTTCTTTCCATCATGCATCTGTCACTCTTCTTTCAAGTCCGGAAATTCTTTGCCCACGTAGGAAACGATAGAGATTTACTACTAAACTCCTGACAATGAAATTACTACCATCCCACAAATAATTGTTGAAAAAAAATAAATCTCAGAATAAGGTTTCAATTTATGTTAAATCAATTTTTTAACTCATGGATTTTATCATTCTACTTTTTCAATTTAATTAAAATTTGATACAAATTAATTGTAAGAAATTATTTTGTTAGAGAATAAAAGAATATTTTTACAAAATATATTCTTAATTTTAACTAAATTATAAAATTACGTTTTACCATTGAATAAGAAATTATATTGATTCATCCTCAGTTGTTTCATAAAAAGATGTGTTTTCATAATTATATAAAATTTTTTTAACATAATACTTGAAAAAGTTCTTGAATTATTTAAGAAAATTTAAATAAGTTTTTATTCTTCTATTATCTTTGATCAAGTTTTTTTACTTTTATTTTAGATCAAATAAATTCTTATAATTAATAATTGACTAAGTGTCATCATTCAAAATATCACTTAATATTTTATTCGCACGTTGTGTTAATATGGATGGTGAAAACTATCACAATAACTGTGTTATCATGTCATATCATCATTTATTATAATATGTTAAAATCCCACGTATGTAACATATAATAAGTAATATTTTCACAAATAGTAATATTCACTATTCTACATGAAAATTTTTGAGATATTGTTGTATCTTTGAAGCATATTAAACCTTGAAAGAAAGTGATGTACAGAGTCTCAAAAACCATCTTGATTTCTTAATTTTCTTACTTCATTCTCTAAATAATTTTCTAACACAGCAACTGTTATGAGTAAATTGTTGTAAATTATGCGATAATAATATGCATTAAATAAGAGATTTTACTTGTTAAACCTTATTGACTAGATTGCATTTAGAAGAATGTTTAGGGGAATCGCTTTTATAAAAGAAAATTCCAATGCCATATCTTTGGTGGTGAGCACTCTAGCCCCTGGATTCAAGCATAGAAGAGATACAAGACGAATTACACAGGAGAATAGCGCCACACTAGTCTGTTTCTCCTTTCCCACTTTTAAGCTCATCTGTATTCCCATTTGCCAGTTAAAAAGCAGGCCATTAAGCTGATTATGGACCACACTTGCACCTTCAACCACCTTTGTACCTTTGCCTTTGCTTTAGATATATACAAGTCGTATAGCTTTTGTTTAGGGGAGGCTGGTGCCAAGTCACAAACCACATGTGACAATGGACACGTACAAGACCCACAAAATCTCCCAACACCTCAATCATTAACAATTCCTTTTTATCCATGGACTAATCTCACTTTCTTCTCCCCTTTTACCGTCACCAAAAATATAATTAATAAAATTATCTACTTAAACCCTGTGAAAGAATATCGAGTCACCTTTACAATGTATTGTATCAAATAATGATGTTACCTTCAAAGTTATTCAATTATATCTGAGTATTTTGTTATATAAATGGTAAATTTGTTTATAATATTTTCAAAAAGCTAGTTCCAATGTAATTCAGATATAATCTAACAGCTCTTAGTCTTTTTTTCTTAAAAAGGAAAAAGGAAAAAGGTAAAACATTTAAATATTGCCTCCTATATGGACTTGTTCATTGTTTTAAAAATAAATAAAACTAATGGTATTCATGAAATTGATTACTACACCTTTACTCGGAAAATTGAGTACAAGGGAAAATGGGGGGAATGGCTCGATTGAGATTGGACCATTGGAATAAACTTCGAATGGTTGTTAGAAAGCAAAATGGACTGCTATGGGCCAGAACTGGGCCCAATTTTTCTGAAAATTAAAAAATGACAAACAAAAAAGGAGACACAGCTTCCCGCCCATTTTAACTGATCCATCACTCAAATTGAAATTCCTCAACATAATCAAGGCTTGTCAAATACCAATTTTATTTTATTTTTAAACAAAAATAAATAAATCATCAATCCTAAATACATACATTTTGTTATTATTATTATTATATATACTGAAGTAGGGTACATTAGAGCACTGTTACCAATGTCTCTGTCTTTTACTCTCATTAAGAGCTTTTTCTTATTTGGCCAATTTGCCCTTTGCTTCAATTTTGTTTCTATAAGGTAATTTAATATGCTTTAATCGTTTCTTTTATTATATAAAACGGTTGAAGCACCGGAACATTTAATTCATTAGTTGATGCATGAATCCTCTACTTAAAAAACAAGATTTGAATCCCCCTTCCACCAATTATAAAAAAAAAAAACGGTTAGAAAAAAAATCATTGATGAGAATTTTTTAGTCAAAAACTATAATTTTTGTCATTCCAAATCAAATTCCTATATACTATTTTCTTGAAGCCTCATTTGCTCCCACTCAAAATGTTTTAATGAACATTTTAATTTGTTAATATTTTAAATGATATTAACCTAAAGTTGTACTGGTTTTGAACTCAAATATTTCGTTTAGTGGTTGATATATACATATCCTCTGTTTAAAGAGTACCATTTGAATCTCTTCTACTAAACAAATAATTGCATTCGTTTTACGTGAAATAAATACTAAAAATAAATGTATAATTTTGTATATGCAAGTTAATAATAAAACTAAATCATGTTTAGTAGTTAACTTTTAAATTTTATTTATTAATGTAAATTAATTAATAAAAAAACTTTTTTTAGTGAATTTGACTTAAAAGTCAACTAAATAATTATTACCTAAAATGTAATTAGATTAATATTTCAATGACTGTAGCAAGTAGCCAAAGGAAATAGCATGTAGTTGAAGGAAGTGGGATCCCAGAGGGTAGACATAGACCCAGCTCAGATGGGCTTACCTGCTATCTCTGATATCTGTTATGTTGCATGCTACCCACTCAAGGAATGCAGCCGCAGTTATCGTAGAAGAAACTGGAAAGGAAGTGTCAACTATTGACCAGCTTTATCCCTGTCCTACCCCAATAATGAATTTGTATTAGGCTTAGGCTGTAGCCAAACATTTGCTGGACGTAACTATAACAGATATAGTGGTCTAAACTAAAACAGTTTCATAGAAACATATCTCAGTGTGTGTATCCCTTTTTCTTTGTCCATTGTTTAAAATACATCGCATGACATTCAAAATTATATGACATACATAGCAACTAATGACAAGCTAAAAAGAGATGCACATAGACTCTCTCTGTACATAGATCGGGCCTCTATTGCAAAATAAATAAATCAGTGATGGGGCAAGGATTCCATTGCAAACACTGTATATGCAAAAGCCTTGCCCTCGTATTGCGGTTAATAATTACTAATAAATTTCAAAGGCAAACCTACAATCTCGTGTAACAAGCCGCATAGCTGCATTTCTACATCACAATTTGATCTATGACTTGCTTCATCGTATCATTTCACCTTCGAGCTTTGATTATCTGAGGCGCCTGTCTGCGACCTTACGATAGTTCGAAACAGCTTAGCTTCCATTCCAGTTAAGCTGAAAATCTAATAAACAAGAAAGATCAAACAATTGATTTGGTGAATCAAACACTTGTAGGAAGATGATAATGGTGAATTTCACACATCAGGCATCGGAAGTAAAACAAAAGAACTTTGTCTCATGGTCAGGATCTGATGGAAACTAACAGTAGCTGAACTGCTTTAAGAGTGATTTAATGCATAATCAATATCTTGCCCAAGCACACCCCTTTTTATCTTTCTTTATGGCTTCCTTAACTCATCACTCTCCACATAATAAATAAGCTAAAAAATCAGCAAAACCAAATAGCTGGTGGGAAACACTGCTGTGTGATTAATTATCTAACATTGTACTTTTAGAGTAAACTATAAGCATTTTAGGAATATTAACTCAATTTTCCAAATTAAGCTGCAGCATTAATGACGCTAATCACATTTAGTTAGTTTAATCTTTGATGTATTGTATATATTTAAATTTTCTATTCAGTGTGTTCTTTTGCAAGAGAACTGATTACCAAGGATGAAGTATGATAGAGAGAGATAATTGTATGTGAGGGCTCCACAAGGTTTGTAGAAGATGCAGTGCACAGCATGGAAAAAAAACAAACCCAACATTGGAGTAAAACCTTAATATGTTTAGGGCTTGAGATCCTGGGGTGTGGTCTAACATGTATTATCTGGGGCTTCGTGTTCTTTGTGTTGGGTTTCACACTTTCAATATTTTGTGCTCTTATACCTTTGTAAATTTTCTATCGTCCTAGTTGGTTTTCCTATTTTGTAGATGTAAGCCAGTTTGCAAGACGACGTTAATTTCTATCTCCTTTAGGTACATCAAATCTAAAGTGTCTAAATAAAGTAAAGTGATATTGGCATTATTTATCAACAGTAACAAGGTAAACTTTAAGGTGATCAACAAGATATTGGAAATAATATGTAAACTAAAATGTTGCTAAAACTATGGAAAGTATTTTTTTTTTTCCCATAAGCATGTAGGCCTAAAGAATTCATTTTCATCAAAAAAGAAAGCAAATAAGGAGCAGCACCTGTTGCCACTTCAATAAAACTGACTCAAATACGCAAAGCATTCTGGACAGTTATGAACTATAGCAAATTTATAGAGCAAATGTTGACCTGACTAGAGAATTATAATTATAATATAAAAAAGTACAAAAAATTTACAGTAAATTTCCACTACCTGCTGCTAAGGTTCATTGGTGCTGTACAAGGAACTGATGAAGTCCCATCTGGACCACTAGCATTGCCAACCTGGACCCTCTCAGCATTTTGAATGGTATTCTTTAATATTCTATTTGAGTAAAACCCTGAATTCTCTCTTATGTCACTGCAAGCATCAGCCAATGCGTTCATAACAAATCCACCCCTGCTTTGACGCAGATACCTTTGGCTGACTTCGGGCTTATATGATTCAGCACAAGAATCTTTATCAGGTGTGTTATGTACTGCATTTAGGGAAAGCACGCGCCCAGAAGAAGATAACCTTGAAATAGAAAACCGCCCTTCTGTTTTCCTCCAGAACTTGGGACTCAAAAACTCTGCACCAGGCAGTTTGCAACATGTGTTATCTGCAGAATCCATGTTTGGAATCCTTCCACTTGAAACAGCCAAATCATAAGATATTTCATCCAGAGCCATCTCCAGGCCATTTACACGTGTCTCTAGAGAATTAATCCCATTTTGGGAGCTCCCAATGAATTTCTAGAATCAGACAAACATTATAATTATGTCAGTTCTTAAAATTAAAATGATTTAACATTAACAGAGTATGATACAAGGATGATTCTAATTAAGTGTAAACAACATAGTATGGAAAAATGAAAAGCAAAGCTACTAACAAATACATGCAAGGCATATCACATAACAAAGCATGTAAATTATCAGAAACTGATCCAAGGAGAGCATTTATCTCCTCCTTAAGTGAACTCCAAAAGGTGGAGAGGGGGGAATGTAGCTGGTTCAAAAGAAAGTTGAGTATAGACAAGGTGTTTACTAAATTAAACTTAACTTGGTCATCAGAACCCAATTATTCTCCTAAAACACACACACATTAATTCTTGAGAAAGACTCTGAAAAGTAGATCCCAAAATATCCTCCATGAATGGCTGAAGAACTCGGAGTAGGCACATGCAAGCTTCAAAGAATTTCAGAAAATACTGGGCATTCTCACAAATATAATAAGCCAAGGATTTTACCAGGAAACCAAAGTCAAACAGAGTTGACCATTAACTTACAGATGACAATAATAAGAAATCAAAAAAAGAATTACCTGGTTGGTGCAAAACTTAAAAAATCTAAGTAAAGGAAGAGAAAGAGGATATTCAGCTTCAGTAAACTACCTGGAGGAGGTTTAATAGATTGGATTGCTGGTCCTCAATCTGAGCAAGTTGTTCATGGATCAAAGACAGATTCTCAATGTCTCTAGGGTTCTCATCAACCTCGACAGCTGCATTGTCATCGTCAACATCTAAGTTCTCCTCATCATGAAATGGAACCACCCGAGACCCAGATCTCATACCTCCAAATTTCGGGACTTTTTCATCTCGGACCTTACCAAAGAGTACACGTTTTGTTTCCAGCCTAGAATTTCTGCTGTCCCCATTTTCTCTTGATCTCGAGACTCCAAGGTCACTCTCTTCAATATTATCATCACAAGAGGCCTTTGAAAACAGAGACTTTGGCTCAGCAATTTCAATCTTCCAATCAGAGGGTTTTGTGCGGTCCAGCCTACCAAAAATCGATGTGTTCCTATTTCTATTATTACTCTTCAGGGGTGTCTCTTTCTTGGCAGTGGGCTCAGGCGAAGCATCAGATGGAGGGGACCTGCTCACGGGGACTGCTTTCTTTGATTGGGGAGTCCTTAAACCAGCATCGTTGGCACTTTTAGTAACTGAAGGGAAGCATCCAATGCTACCATTATCTGTTTCCACCAGTACGCACACAAGCATAAATCATTAAAAGCAGTAGTTACCAAGCATAAATGTTTACAGCAGCACCATAATAGCAATACTCAAATTTTCAAAATTTTATCGCACCAAAAAAAAGTTTTCAAAAATTTGAACTGTAACTTGCAAACAATTTCAGAACTAACACTGAACAAGTATCATTTTCCTTTTTTCTTATTAAAAACAAAATAGCACTATCAAATTTTCTAGCTTTGGACAAGATTACTTTCCAAATATCATCAGATACTAAAAGTTTAAACAAAATTAATCTTTATTATACCTATTGAAGATGACTCAGACTGAGAAGAAGCTGAGGCCTCCTCACAAACTCCAGGAACTTCCTTCCATAAATCCAAACTACGATTCATAGTTTCTCGGACAATCTTTACCTGTAACAACAAAATTTATAAAAATCATAAGCGTTTTTCTTTTTCTTATTTCCCTTATCGGGGAAAAAAACAATTAACCAGTAAAGATACACATGACCGCACCTTATCAAACCTCTTATTTCCAAGAGCCGTCACACACGCCGCTTTATACTCCGTTGCCAGCTCTTTCTCCGCCACCGCCACTTTCCCTAACGCCTCCGCCGCCGCCTTTCTCGTTGCCCAATCTTCGCTACTCAAAGACTCCACCGCGCACGGCACTAACCAACCCAAAACTCCTTTACTCCTGGCACCACCAACACTAGCGACGCTTCCGATAACTCCAAACACCGCCGCTTTCGCCTTGAAACTTTCGTTCCTCACTAACTTCCCAAGCTTCGGCAACACCTTCCTAAGCTGCTCCGTCTCGGGATCCGGCGCCGACTCGATCGCTGCCGCCAAACACATCGCGGCTCCAATCTGCGAGTTCACGTCTTGTTCCACCACAAGCATTTCGATTAAAGGCTTCGACAAAACCGAGAAAGGAGGTTTCGTGATGTGAGACGACATTGCGGTGGTTGCCTCGACACAGGCGGATCGGACGGCGGAGTCGGGGTCACGGAGGCGGCGGGCAACCGTGGAAACCATCTTAGAAAGGTGAGGAGACAGAGCGTTTCCGTGTGAATGAGACAACAAAGCCAAAAGGCTTACGCATTGTCTCCGAACAGGAGACTTGGACGAAGAGTCGGTGTTGTGGATGCAGTTAAGGAACGGAGAAATGGAGTCGAGGGTAAGGTTTCGAGCGATAGACTCGAGCTCGGCCGAAGCGAGGGCGAGAGTGTCGCGGTCGGAGAGCTTGTTTAGGCAAGTAATAACGCGTTGTTTGAGATCCTGCGGTTGCGGTTGCGCTTGCGCTTGAGGACTCGGCGGTGATCGGTTCTTGAAAGACATTGTTGGTTTCTATCGGTAAGTTAAGATTTTGATGTTGTATTTGGCTGAATTTGTGAGGAATGGAATGGAGGGAATGAGATTTGGCGGTGAAATTTGGTGGTTTTAAGAAATGGCGGCAGGGGAAGGGTGTCAGTTATAGTAATGAGAGCTTGCAGCGCCCTTTTAAACGTTGAGAGGGAAGCAAGAGAGACAGAGACACAGAGACAGAGAGAGAGTCAACAAGAGCCACCCTTTCAAACCATTATATAAATTTGTATCATTAATTTGTAAATACTTGTACTATTATTATTTTATTATTATTATTATTATTATTATTATTTCTGTTTCAAAGGAATGAGATTATTTTCATGTAATATGTGAATAATAGAAAATGATTTATTGGAACAAATCAACAGTAAATGGATCCTAAATTTGAAGTCAAAAGATTACATGGGAGTAAAGTAGACACTAGACACTAGAGACTAGAGACTAGAGAGCAGTTCGGAATTTTTTTTTTTAACTTTTTATAGATATATAAAAAATAAAAATATTAATTAAACGAAACCTAAAACAAATTCAATTATTTTATTATTATTGGTCTTTGTACCAGTTCTCATTTTATCTCACTTTTTCTATTTCAAGGCAATAAATATAATTAAAATTTATTATAATATTCAACAGATTTTCTTTTCTTTTCTTTTCTTGCTGAAATATATGTCGGATATATTGACTGCGTGAATTTTTAATTTCAATTGAAAAAGGACCATGTACTACAAATATTAGTCATATCATTATGAAGAAACGATAAGCAATATTATATTGTTATTGTGCAATTACTTCAAATTTTAAAAAGAAAAAGAAAATTAAACTCAGTAGCCTGAATGCAGCATAAATTTTGCATAATGCTGGATAGATTCTGGAATCAGAATTATAGTACCACAGGAATATATTTTATATATTATATATATAAATATTATTGTAAATTAAAAGACACCTTATTTCATCACTTATCATTCAAGACATCTTCTTTTGTCCTTGAAAGAAGCCAGCTACCTCATTTTATTGACTTGAATAATTCTTCGCTGCAGTTGGCATTAATTCTGTGCAGAGAAATTAAGCTGCTTCCACATTACAACAGTATACTTTATCTTGTAAAATATAATCTATATATGTATGTAGATTATATCATTTGATTTAGTTGATGAATTAATAGAGAAGTTAGAAGCCACATGGGAATAAATAAGGAGCTTGATTAGAGGACACGTGAGCGAAGTTGGGTGAGCTGGTAAAGGGAATATCCCAACTGTAACTATTTTGACTCATTCCCCATTTCTTAACACCTTATTATCTGATTAAGTTCATCATTCAAAGAATTAATGATATAAACAAAATCTTAATTTATGTAATCCGAATTAAAATTCTATGGGAAGATGCAAATGCAGCACATGAACAGCCACATGGACCTAGGGAGGCGCTTTCCTGCTTGGGCCTATGGGAGCATCTTCTAATTGTTTCATGTGTTCATGGGATAAGATGTGGATGTCCTGTATGGGTAAAAAAATTGAAAAAGAAAGCGAGAGATTGTCAGTTCCCAGTTATTATAAGAAGCAAGTAAATCTAGGAGGGAGAGCTGAGTGTGCAATGCGCAGCATGTGAGGGAGAGCAGAGGGGGGAGGGAGATAGGGAAGAGTGGAGACAAGAAATGTTGAAAGTGTTCTTTGAACAGTCCATCACGTGACTCTGAGGATGGGGTTATTCAGTGAACTAAGTCTATACTTTCTGCTCATAACCACAACACTTGTATCTCTATGCCCTGCCTAATGCAATAAAAACTTGGAGTACACCCTAGTTGCAACAACGTTGGATCCACATTCCTTTCCTCTTTTAGATTTTGTGACAAGTGTTGTTGGTATAAAAACTTGGATTACACCCTAGTTGCAACAACGTTGGATCCACATTCCCTTCCTCTTTTAGATTTTGTGACAAGTGTTGTTGGAATAAAACTACTTGTTGAGCTAGTCTAGAAGTTTTTTTTCTTTTATAAAAAAAATTGAGTAAAACACTATCCAAATCACCTAAACAACATCCTGTAATCTCTCTACTTGTTTCTCAAAAGTTAAAAATGGTGAAAAAATGTGATCCATGTGATGATGATCATGATTCAATCAGGGTAGGCGTCCACTAATTTTGGGGTTTGAACAAGGTAAAGGGACCCACTAAGTTTCGGAGTATGGTCAAAACCCTATCCATCTACCTAGCAATCTACTGCTTAGCCAGCCGTGGCACACGATTGAGGGCTCAACGGCACCTTTAGTAGCCAAAGAGAGCAGAGCAGCAGTGAAAAGAAAAAGGCAAGTTGGTTTAAAAAAGAATTGAGGGATGCCCCCCCGTGAATTAAGTGCAATTGCAATAATGGTGATGTTTAAGCATGGAGAAGAGGGGTGACCAAAGATGGCAAAACTGGAGATGGTTATCATGGATTTTCCCCTAATTTGAAGGGGAAAACGGAAGATGGTGACACAAAATAAGTTAGATCCATGTGACCCTGTTTGATTTCATGATAAAACAGTTTGTCAGTTTTTGCCTTGTGCTGTTGTTATCAGCATTTGCTATTTGTCCTTCCATCCCCCCAGACCATCGATATGGATGGATCCAACCTAGTCGCAATTTCGTTCTAGGTTTTCAAGATTTCTTTTCAGTCTTATAATTAGTTGTGCTAATAATGTTAACCTAATTGTAGTAATTGTATAGACTATAAATTAAATTAATATAATTTTATTAAAAATTACGATACTAATAGATTCATGTGATTAAACGTTGTGATTAATGAATATAAAAAAAATTGAGTAAAAATGTTAAACTTTTTAACTATGAATTATTGAATATCTTGCATACTGTAACCTACCTCCTCTTTCTTTGTTTTTTCTTGGGAAGCAAAACTAGCCTAGCCCTGGAATCCCTAATTATATCAACTTTTGAATGGAGTAAGAAATGTTGTACACCATGCGTAAAGAAAGGAGAAGAAGAGAAGAAAACTTGTGAATTAACTTTTAGGGAGTGACTCGATTGAGGCATTCCGTCACAGCACATAATAATTATTTTACTTTTAAGTTTGTCAAGAAAATGAAGAACCACTGTTGAATTCACCACACATAATTTAAGCTAAAAAAGTGGCCTTCGTAGAAAGGTCATAATAATGCTTTCCTCTATTAACTCCTTACTGTATGCAGTCATGAGATCAATCACCCCATAAGAATAGTGGTGCAATTAGTTTTGGGAAATGGAAATATACCAAAATGCTTGAGTTCCTAACTAACAAAATGCCATGTCTACCAACTTTTAACTTCGGAAACAATTTCAGAAAGAGCAAAAGATGCACGTTTTAGAATGTGGAGAGAGAGAAAGAACTGTTGTGGTGTCATCCGAAGAAAGATTTTGATACCTCATTTCTTAGAAGTTGATCCGTAGATGTTACTTGATGTGATTTAATTCCCGTCAAAAATTAAAAATACTTATGGCCAAGGAGAAGAGGAAATTTGATTTATTTTTTAACTTGGAGAAAAAGTTGAATTTTGTTTATAAAAGAGATGAATTTGGAGTGAGTGTGACAATGACCACAACCAAATTATGAGAAAGTTGGGTTTATAATTAGGAGAGAGAGTGAGGGACAAAAGGAGGGGAAAAAGAAGGCAATAGAATTTTGCCTATGCCGGCCGTTTATGTTGTTGATTTAAGTGAACTTGTTGGATCTTGTACTCTCCAGTTTGGGTCAGTAGCCAATTTCTGCAAAATTAAAATAGTTTAATTGAGCCTGCATGTGAGATCGGGGAAAAGATCTATAGAATCTTTCTGACAATTAATATACCTTTTTATTGGTGGGAAAACATTTAATATTGGGATTAATATGCTTCTCAAAATTGTAAAACAAATTTTGTCAGTGATTTGACAAACAAGAGAAAAAGTTCAACAACTGCGGCTTGCAAAATTTGGGGAAATTTCTAAAATCAGGAAAATGCCATTAAATAGCCAAAGAGAAATTATCTTATTTCTGGTAAGGGAACTATGCCGTTCAATACTACTAATTGCCCCGTGTCAGTACACGTCATCACCATCCTGGTAAGGTTTGTAAAATGTAACCCCTCCCTTTCACCTCGAATGAAACTTGACAGCTTTATTTTTGTCTTGCCTATCAAATGCAGAAGGCACGAAGAGTGAAAAGATCTCAAAATCCGCCCCCTAGCTTAGATGATGTCCAGAAGACCCATCTCCTCTCTACACTTCTCTGCTGTTTGGAAATCAAAACTTCCTTTGGCTTCCCTTCCCCTCACCCACCGTTCTTCAATATCATTTTCATCTCTAAACGGCTGAGATTCTTAAAGAGAATCAAAGATAAGCCGAGCTTTAACTTGACCAGTCATTGAACAAAGACACCCGAAAGTGGGGGTTCAGACCAACATGGAGATGATTTTCACATATGTTGTTGTACCTTTGCAAAGGGAGATCATGCATAGTTTGATATCAAGACTTCTGAATTTTATTTTATTTGATTTTCACAAACAACGGTAGAGAGCTTTTACATTTGAAATTTGTATGTTTTTTCGCTGGAACAATGTTATCAGCTTTGATAAAATGGGCCAACTGAACAATTACCTGTAACCCCAAGTCTGATATTGGAATGGAGGCTGCATCAATACGGATTGAAGAAGGTTTTAGATGCAGATGATGAGAGGGAACGGACCAGATACACAGAATTGACGTTGAGTGAACAAAGAAAGAAATTGCAGACCCTTTGTTTTTTAATTATAATGACGTGGCTTGACACGTAAGGCGGGGTATGTTACAGTGCTCTTTTGCATTTTGATATTCAGGCTTACTTTAGCATATAGAGGAGAGAAAAATCTTTCTTCCAAGACCGTTAAATTTTCATTTATAAACAGTATATCCTGTAAAATAACCTAAAAATTCTTTAAATGCAAAACTGACAGTACTCTTTTCTTACAAGAAACAAATTAGAGGGGATTGTAGTGGAAAAATTGACTTATCCTTCTAATTGCCAGGGGATTGTGAACTCAGATCTGATTTTACATTCCAGCTTAATTATAAATTGACAGACACTATTTAGAAATTAGAATCCATTGCCTTTGCCAGGCTCGATGGCTAATAAGGACGGGTAAAGGCAAGGGAGATGTTAATAATAGGACTTAAAAATGTGGGTGGTGGATACCATGGGGCCAAATCAAATGGTCTATCTCAGTGTTGTTTGACTAAGAGGCAAACCCATCCAACAAGCTTGTCCTTGGATTGCTAGGCCTTTCACATGGGAAGTCCAAAATTATGACCAGGACCATCGAATTTTCTTCATTATTCGTGTATGTGTTCCATGTGTATTTTCCTGCTCAGGAGACACTCTCACATGCAGCTCGACTGCTGGGGAAGAAGAAAGCCAAAGAGGGGTATGGGGTTGTAATTTTATCTGTTTCGGTGACAGAGGCTATTAAATTATGGGGGCATCCCACAAAAACATTCTCTCATTGGCCACCACCACGCCACGTGACGATCCCTGTTTGGTCCGTTCTTTTGGAGTCCCTGTTTTCATCCCATTGGCAAGCTCTCCTTCCCTATCGATATCAATGTTCTTGGATCTCACATTTCCATCTTGTTTAAATGAAGGCATTGAAAACAGAATGGAGCCTTCATGTTTCATGAACCGTGATGGAAGGTGATTTGGCTACTCCACATGTTGGTACGATCATGAGCAATTGCAGATGTTCTAGATGAACGTTCGCACTCATTTATCTGTCAAAGATTAACCAGCTGGTTGCAGTTTAGAGAAGAAAGCCTGCAAAACTGTTTCTTTTTAACTGACGAGTTCAAAGCCAATTGATCTTATGAGCGGCTAATGTGGCGTCGAATTTATGCAGTTAATTGAAATTTTGAAAGTTATGGCTGGTCTAAAATGGACAGAATATCATTGTGTTGGCTAGGGAATGTGTACTTATCATTGTCCCCCTCCCCACCTCGTCTGAGAGACAAACCCTCTTTATACCCATGCAAGTCATTAGCTTTGAAGGAAAGCAGCCCCACATGGGTCATAACCATTTGCCACTGGCCTCTTTTTATTTCCTGTTTTTTTATGATGAGTAAGTGTAGGTGCGTAATTGAAGTAATGGCCAAGAATTAGGACCACCTTTCTGCACCCATCTTCCTAAGATTTTGCTCTAATGTAGGATTCATTTGACTTGACCTGCAGCTAGCTAGGCCAAACCAAATTCTTCAGGTTATCACCAATCCACCATAAATTTTCCTAGGCTTAAAAATCTCACCTATTGTATTTTTGTGACACTAAGGATTGTACCATGAACGGATCCAAAGCCCTCATGGCTCAGATCCCTTGTTTATGTTTTCTGGAACTCTCTGCCAGCTTTCTTAACGAAATGCTCATGCCCTTCAACCATATCTTCAGCTTACCACAATCCAAACGGTCGTTGTTCCACAGGATTATGATAAATCACACTGTAGTCCAGGTAGAAATAAGCCTAAATCACGAAAGAGTAGCAGAATGAAATTGTGAGCAGAAAGAGGATTTGAGTCCATTATAATTCAGATGATTGATGCATGTGATGAACATGTCTCAGAGTTTGAAGTTTGAAGTGAACCAGAAATTGGTGGTGGGTCCATGAGTGTTAGGGGCGGCTCTGTCACGACTCTGCCTTGTTTCATGTTAGTTAGCTTTACAATTATCATCAGCCCTCATAATTCCACATGGAATCAGCAGAACAATCATAGACGGGTTTTTGGCTTATGTCTCCACTAACTACTGCGAGTGGGAAGATTCTGTATTCAAAAGAACTTAAGAAAGAATTTAGGTTTATCTATTTGTCAGTTTTTATACAACAATCATATAAGCTAGTGAAGCTTAAAGTGCTGGCATGATAGTGGCAATGCGTAGTTTTAAAACTATTAAATACATTAATGGGTTGAGTTTGAGTATAAAATTCAAGGCGTGGATGCGAATAATTTGATCTGAATTAAATTAATTATGAGAAAGATTGTAATCGAAGGAAAGACAGGATGCTAATTGAACAACAAGATGCTTTTCTTTCTACAAAAAGTTGGGTGATTTAGGTAGCCAAAGGAACTCACCAACTAACCAAGATATGATGATTTAGACCTTTTATCACTCTTATTCTGCTTTCGTGATGTTGCAAATATCAACTATTTTCTATTGAGAAGGAAAATAATGGTGAAAGCAACTTAATTGTATTTAAGAAGGGGATTAAGTGTCATAAGGAAGAATACGTCTTGTTATAAAGACCACCATAAATTTACGTGAATTAGAAAACCGCCCTGTACCGAAAGAGAAAGAAAGAATTCCGGTCTTTGATTCTCTGGGAGGCAACCATGCCAAAATGGACAAGCGACCTTTTGACCGTCCCATGTCTTTCATTTCCAGGAAATATGGGTATCGAATTTAAGACTTTTTAAGACCAGTCTGTGAGAAGTGAGAAGAACTAGTCGGACATCATATTTTTTGTATGTAATGAAGATTAATTAACCGATAAAGGTACAACTTGAAAATGAAAATATTCACAGGAAATTACTCAATTACCTGGATATAATACCTAGAATTTAATTCTCAAAATTCAAATGGAAATAACTGTTTCCGTGATTTTGATTGATGGGCTAAAGATGTCTAAAAGACAGAAAAAACAAAACAACATCAGCAAGGAAAGATGAATCAGAGAACTGAAAATGGAATGGAACGAGAGGGGCATTCCCAGAATTAAACTCGAGACCTCTCGCACCCTAAGTAAGAATCATACCACTGGACCAAATGCCTCAGTGCTGTTGCTTTAAGTTTTCTGAGCGATTTAATATGTTTCGACTCAATCTTTAAATGACAGAATAGGTAATGCAAATATCTCAAATCAAACAGGATTACGCTATGCTTTAGAAATGTTTTACCCAAATATTGTACGTTTAAGTTCTAGTATTTGCATTTTCACTATTAGGAAACTTTAAAACAAACTGGAGGATGTTTGAGATTGGGTATTATTTTCCTACATCCAAATTGTCCATAATGCTACACCTTCTGCATTCATTCTTCGCTAGCCACAAGCACTTTAGACCCAGCAGCGCTCAACCACGCATTATCTCAGTGCACGTTAGGTGAATCCAGCGGGGCTGGCAGGGACCCTGGCCCCCTTGGCTCCTCAAAGTTCCCTTAACCAATATGAATATTCTCACCCAAATATGGTATAACCCTATTTTGGCCCCCAAAATTTTATAATCCATGAGAAAATCACCAAAGAGTTCCATACATACACATTCCACATCACTTGAATCCAAAAACCCAAGTTAATGAGTTTGTAAATACGTCATTTTACATCTATTTTTAAGTGATATGAGACCTCATACTTTCATGTGATCTTTAATACGTAATTTAATTTCAAATATCGATCAAACTAAAATCATATTTGATTACATCTTTTGAAAAAATTTAATGAACTTTTAAAATTGCTTTTGGGTCTTAAAGTTACTACATATAATATTCAAAAAAAAGTTACTACATATTGTTTATACCAAAAATTAACAAATATAAAACTTAAAAAGCTTTGCATATATTTCCATTTTTATGTTTATTATTATTATTATATTATATATATAAGCCGTGCATTCCATGGTGAAGAAAGCCTTTAGATTCTGTGCAAGTAAATCATTGCTGGGCTTCTGCAATTCCTTAGGCCTTAGCCTAACTCTGCATGTGTATGGATCAGTGATTAAATGCCAATCCCCCAGGAATATGACATAAAGCCAGCAAGGCCTGGCTAACCAACAAGGCCAGCTGTTTATACAGTAGCCGAGCCAGGGTACCTCGGCCCATATCTTACCTACCATATATTATTAGCAGAGAGATCATGAGTACTTTTTTCTTTTCTTTTCTTTTTTGACTAGGCAGGCAGATCAATAATTTTAAGCATGTATTTTGTCAAAAGAAATGTAAACCCCTTAATTTTTTTAAAAAACAATGTAAGTCTTCAGTATACTATTTTTTAATGAGAAGAGCATGGCTTAGCTAGATAATTAACTAGTCTTGAAATCATGATTTTATACCCCTCACACAAGGTAGATTTCGAAAATTTTGTATTGTAACCCGATTCATGATTTTTTAAAATTGATCTTATAGTTTAATGCTGCATCTTGTAATTTTTAAATACATACAAATACAATTGAAGCTAGTATTATGATATAATACAATACAAAAGAAAAAAAAAACATTTCAATATGATAACTATTAATTTTTATTGAACATTTTAAATAGTTTTGATGACGTGATGAATTGTGATTTTCTTAACTCTATAATATAAAATTTTACCTTTATGATTATTAAACTTAAACTTTTTTTAGTAATGAAGCTCTGGGCAACATCAAATGATAGTAGGAATAAGATGTATATATGCAAGA
The DNA here is from genome assembly GCF_053813885.1 of Theobroma cacao. Classification (NCBI taxonomy): domain Eukaryota; kingdom Viridiplantae; phylum Streptophyta; class Magnoliopsida; order Malvales; family Malvaceae; genus Theobroma; species Theobroma cacao. The sequence goes on from NC_142640.1 coordinate 39,689,483, forward strand.
ACCTATAAAAGAGAATTCAAACAAGCATCCAAATCCTATCAAATGCAAGGATCGATATTCAAATACTCAACGTTATTTACCATCAAATTAAAATCAAGTTCAAATGTACATATATAAACCAATCTTCATAACTTCGATTCAAATGTAGATAAACCAATGACTTTATCTTGTAACATGCATGTGTACAAATATAAATGTACAGTACTTCTCATCAATGAAAGATAAACAAGTTGTAAGCATTTTTAACCTGTCTCGTACACTGTGATCTATACTCTTTAATGGTATCATAGCAAAACAAGGTGAAATGATATAGCTAATAGCCTCCACTGAATCTATAGCCACTCTTGCCTCCATTCATGTCTCCATGCAACAAACCTTAATCACCAACCTCATTTTTATCAATTACCTCTTAAACTCAACTCCATTGGTAACTTTAAGAAGCAATTGTGAGAAATAGCCCTGTTGATAAGCTTATTTTAAAAATATCCATCAATTTAAAGTTAATTTTTTTTACTTACTTTTTACCATGAGTTGACAAAATTACCATTGAAGACTTTTCAGACAAATTAAATACTTTTAATTTTTCTCTCTCGCCATACGTTTGCTGTGCTCCTCATTTTTCTCTCTCGCCATCTAGCTTTCTCTAATGTTACCACAATTACCACCTTTTTGTTTATCTCTCGTCATCTCATTATATCGTCGTCAATCTACAGACCAAAGAACATGACATGGAAGATAACAACATATTCTTAGGTTCATTAATTTACATTCACAAACCCTCTCTCTATCTATCGTTCGCCGTTTTGCCATATCATCATCGATCTACAAACTAAAAAGCATGACATGGTGCGTAACAATAGGTTCTTGGGTTTATTGATGTTGAGTTTTTCATTGATTCAAGTCTAGTAGAATATGCCTTAGTGTGTAACAAAATGATTCATGCCTTGGTGTGTGACATTAGTAAGAAGAAGAAAGTTTTGGCATGTAATATCTAGTGTTAAAGCTTTGGCCTTGGCATGCAATATCTAGTGCTGAAGCTTTAGCCTTGGTGTATAACATCTGGTACTGAAGCTTTAACTTTGGCGTGTAACATCTGCTATTGAAGCTTTGATGTGTAACATCTTCTGCTGAAGTATGTAACATTTGCTTTTTCTTTTTTGTTATTAAACATGACATGTAACTTGCTCTTCTGTATTTCACTACAATATAAGCTCTTGAAGTTAAAACGTGTAAAACCATTTTACCAGTTTTATTTTATGACAGACTAGGTCATACTACCAAAATATGTAGAACCATTAAAAGCAATTCCAAAGAACTCGTTGCAAACATTATCACCTCATACATTGCTATTACTATTTCACAACCAACCACAAGTATGATGACTTTCTTTTACATCTTTATTCGCTAGTGGCATTATGTTTATTTGAAACAACTTAAGACACATATTAATGGGCGATGAACTTTAAAAAATTGATAGGCCGGATGTCAGAGCAAAGTTTAAGGAAATATTTGAAAGGTATCTAGTTTCACCTAAGGAATGTGAGATATACTGGGATTCGACTTCATACTCAAATATGAAATTAGAAGTATAACGCAATGAAAAAAATAAAATAAGCATTTAATTGAAAAAACAGCCGAATCCCATAAGATCAATATTTGTGTTTTTTTATGTAATTTTCAAATTAAATATAAACATTTATAAGTTTAAGTATTACATACCTTACTCTAGATATCATTATCAAAAGTTAATTAAATCCAAAACGTTTGTGATGAAGTAAGAAACTTGAAAAGGGAATAAAACAGTCTAAAATCCTGTAACCAAAATATTTTTTCTTCACTTTTAGGATTTGTCAAATCTTCAGTCATCCAAGTGTTTGGTCTCTAACAGTAATTTATGCAGTAATCGAAAAAAACTTTTTCAAAGGTAGAATTTTACTTGTGCTAGTAAGTTTTGTTTTCAAAACAAAAATATCAAAAGTTCTTCCCGAATCTTATTTCTGTTAGACAAAGAAAACTATTTTTTTTTTCTTATTTTTATAAAACAGCTAAAAAATGGCTGACGGCTTAAAGTTTTAGTTAGCTAACATAGCATATTTATATAGTCAAACTAAGTTGTAATCCTAAATACAACAGTTGTATTGTTATTCAATTAAGTCTTTGTGAACTTAATTAATTTTTTACTTTATTTTAGTCTATTCCAATTAAGGCCAACTTAATTGATTATCTTTATTTAATCTCAATCATGTCACTTAATGAGTGTGACGTATTAGGCTTCTAATATGTTGGTAATAAATATAAATCCTAATCAAATATCAATTTGATAATTAATTTATATTTATAGATCATGAGCGGTATCTAGTAATACATCATGACCACCCAAATGGTATAGAGTCAATTAAAGAATTTGACAAAGTCTTCCACTAATAAGCCTCTCGGTGCAATGCGGTCTTTTCAACAAATTTCTTATATATGTCATTAAGTATGGCTTAGTGTTTATGTATGACATTTCATATTAGTTCTTATAATTCATGACTAACCTTATGAATTTAGGAAATTAACTTTCTTCAAATTCATCATGCTTTGACTAAGAACTTTATACAAGTTAATAGAGAATTGAGAACAAGTAAGATATATCCCTTCATATCACTTGGTGCGATGAATCCTCTCTTGATCACTCATTTACCTTCGCATCCTTCATAATATACCCAAAAACATCATGTTTAGGCATCTGGTCACCTTCAGACCCATAAAGGTGAAATTAAAGTATATCATTCTCCATACAAGATGACCCGGTGTCTCAAGTTTGAGGATTAGTTGCATGACTATCACATGAGAACATATTCTATTGACACTTAAGTGAAATACCAAATAGAGTTCTCATACTAGGTCATGTTTAGTGAGCATATTCTTTAACAAGCACCCACATGATATCCTCAAATATCCCATATACTTCAATCTATAAGATCGATTGCTTACTTGTCAAATAAAAAGACAAACATATACCAATCTTTGAACATTGTCAATGCCCTGTCTTGACAATACAATGACCATGAACAATTCAGGAACATTACTTTGATGCATAGTGGTCTCATTATTGTAACAACTTTACAATTCTTTTGTAAGACTTTTATATTTCATGGGTTTTATCCAATTAGTACTTAATAACTCGATATCATTGCACTAATATGAATGAAAACGCCTATCATATATAGTTATAAGATTAAATATGTATTAAATAACAATATATATTTCTTGATCAATCCAATTGACTTCAAGACATATACCAACAATATGACCTTGACTCCCCACTAATAAAGAAGCTTTCTTGGGAGGTTGAGGAAGCCAATGATTTTGCAATGTGTTACATTTGCTTTCAAAAGGTTGTAAATAATCTCCACATGTATTGTTGTTGTAGATGAGGTTTCAAATGATGATGACCATGTGTCGTGACGTGCGGGTCCGGGAACCCGTCCGCCAGACGCGGGGCGAAAATTAAAATCGCAAGGTGTGGGAGTCGCCACCAATCTTTTTTATCTAGGTGTGATTGGTCACCTATTAACTCGATTCTTAATCGACGAAGCCCTAAATTAATTTTAGTTCCGTCGAAAGAACGAGAACTGGTCCACGTTTTTTAGAGATGGGTTCGGGAGTGCGATTACGCACGGAGAAGGGTTAGCACCTCCGTGACGCCCGTTCTACGAACGGTACCATTTAATCTTAAGTTATCTTAATATAGCATTTTCTTAGTTTAATCCCTATTTTATTAATTAAATTTTTATTGAATTGTCAGACTGAGTTTTTCACTTGGTCTTACGTATGCATATGATGCAAGCGTAGAATGATGTCGTGACTTGTTTATTTTAAATGATGGAGTCGGTAATCTTTTATTGGAAAATTATTCGAAGACTATCCCAACGCTTTGGTGAAGTCTCGAAATTCTCCTCACCTAAAGATATCCCCGGAAGAACTCGTCTCTACGAGCTCCTCGGGGAAATCCCATCATCGGGATTCCCGCGCCATTTGCAAAATAAGAGTGGCATGCAATGACATTATAAAAGGATGGTATGTACGTGTACGCGTTTATTGATTATTTAAAAATTTTGATTATTTGTTATTTATTATTTTTTATTTATATATATACTTTATTTTTTGGTCTTCTATTTAAATCCATATTTGTTGTTGGTCAATTTTTTACTTGTTTACAAAGCTTATCTAAATAATTAATTAATTAACTTTTTAACGATTAATTTAACTTTGTTTAGTAACATTTATTTGAATTAACAAAATCTTTCTACATATATTATTTTTTAATAATGACTATTTGGCTTAATGGGTTTTGAAATTTAGAGTTCGGACTTATCCCGACGCTTCGGTGAAAATCCGTCCCTGACTTCGTACCCGAAAATATCCACCGGAAAGAGGCAACTCTTTGCCCCTTTTTTGGTGGTAATACTCAAATATTTATTATATTATTTATTACATTTATTTATTTATTTTTTTATTTTATTATCATTATTTTTATATATTTTATTTTATATATTTTTTTTTTATTTTTTCATTTTTTTATCTAAAAATATAATATAATATATATATGTATATTGAATTATTATTATTATTATTTATTTTATTTTATTTTTATTTTTTTAATATTAAATATAAATATTTGTTCCTAAAAAATGATAAAATGCATTTAAATTAAAATGGGCTAGACCCAAGTAAAAAATGTTATACCTTGTTGGGCTGCAATCGGCCCAACCCGGCGGTCCGTGGGAGCCCAAATCCACTATGCCAGGCCTGCTTCTGGAAGCCCGCAAGGTGAGATTCAAAACGCACCGTTTTGATGCCTGCGAAGCCGCTCAAAACGATGCCGTTTGGTCGGGTCCTTTCAGCTTCTGCTTGCCTCTCCGAAACGACGCCGTTTTGCCCCCCTAAACCTAGGTATTTAACCCCCTTTTTTCTCTTTCTCTCCTCACTTTCAACCCTCACTTTCTCTCTCTAGCGGCGGCACCCTCCCTTCTCTCTCTAAAAAATCTTTTTCTTCTCTCTTCCGGCGCCTGCGTCCCGTCTTCTCTCCCCCGAATCTCTCACCGGCTTCCTCGCACTTCTTCCCTTCCGATCGACGGATCGGGCACCCCCTTTTCCTTCGGTCGACGACGTCCCAAATGGGTTCGGGAGGCTTTCTCCCGCCGGTGACCGGCACTCCACAGATCCCTTTTCCTTCACCACTCACCGGTCTCTTCCCCTCAAACCGGAGCAAATCCCCGATTGAAACCCCGATCAGATTTTTTTCTTTTTTTTTCTTTTTGTTTCTCTTTTTTGTTGTGGCTAACTGCTGGTGATTTTTTTTTTGTTTTTTCGTCTCCTCTGGTCTGTGTCTTTTTAAAGAGCCGGGTTGTCCAAAAATTTGGACAACCCGGCGAGGGGGGGGTTCTGGCACCAGGGAGTTAGTGGCCAGAACCCCTGGTGCGTGGTGGTTGGGGACTTGATGGGAAAGGATGGTGAAGGGATGGTGAGGGGATGGTTTAGGGTGTCTACAGTTGCCCCTCTTTGTACATTCTTGAGAATCAAGGATAGTGCAAAGACGTAGACACCACATTTGGCTTATCTCGAAGCCAGTTGGTTTAATCAAATCGATCTAGAATCGACTTATCTCAAAATAAGTTCGATTTTAAACAAAAATGAAATTTCTAGACTTGATTTGGGCTTGACCCATGTTAGAACAAATTCAATTAAAATTCTTAGACTTTATCTTGGCTCGACCTATCTCACAACAGGTTCGATTTGAACAAAATTAAAATTTCTAGACTTAATCTAGGCTTGACCTATCTCACAGCAGGTTCGATTTAAACAAAATTAAAATTCTTAGACTTAATCTAGACTCGACCCATCTCACAACAGGTTTGATTTAAACAAAATTGAAATTCCTAGACTTAATCTAGGTTCGACCTATCTCACAACAGGTTCGATTAAAATTCCTAGATTTAATCTAGACTCGACCTATCTTACAACAGGTTCGATTTAAAAGTTGAGATTCCTAAACTTAATTTAGGCTCGACCTATCTCACAACAGGTTCGATTTAAACAAAATTAAAATACCTAGACTTAATCTAGGCTCGACCTATCTCACAACAGGTTCGATTTAAACAAAATTAAAATTCCTAGACTTAATCTAGGCTCGACCTATCTCACAGCAGGTTCGATTTAAACAAAATTAAAATTCTTAGACTTAATCTAGGCTCGACCTATCTCACAACAGGTTTGATTTAAACAAAATTGAAATTCCTAGACTTAATCTAGGTTCGACCTATCTCACAACAGGTTCGATTAAAAACAAAATTTCTTTAATGCTAACTTAATGGAAATAACATGAAATGAAAAGACTCAAATCCTTCCATTGGAGTTTTACAATCTCAACCCTTTAGGTCGAGTGACTTTCTACCTTCGACGCTTGGGTCATGAATTAATTTTGATTCTTGTCGAGTGCGTGGCTAGGCATGTATGCATGTATGCATGATTGACATGATCGAATGCTTTTCATGTTTACGATTCATTAAGGTTCCAAGACCATCCTCTTGCTTCATCCGATTTTCACTGCAACTTTCGATCTTCTTTGCCTGTTTTCTTTCCTTCTGTAGAATTCAGGTAATTCCAGACTTTCCCTTAAGTACCCTCTCCTTTGACATTTGACTTTGCCTTAGGTTCAGGGCTCTGCCATTCCTTTTTCATCCTTAAGTCTTTTGCTGAACAGTGAGTGTAATTTCTTGCTTAATTAGTTTATTTCTTTTACCAATCATCATTCATTTTCATGACAATCATTATGTGAATCATGGGATGGTAAATAACGAAAGAGTTGAAACAAAGAGGCGAAGAAAAACTTCATATATGAGGAATCAAATAGTTCAAGGTAAACAGAATTTACAGGGCAGACATTAGATCTTTTAAATAATGAACACCCAGACCACTAAGAGCAAACAATCTGATACTCGACTTCAAGAATTGTCCTTGACTGATGCTTTGATCAAATCTGTAGGTTGCAGATTCCTTAGCTTCCCCTTCTTTGTGAAATTGTGGAGCTCCATCCATGGTGTATTTAGGCTGACATCCCCAAATTCCATTCTATCTTCTTGTTTTTCGGCCTCAAGCCGCCCTTTTTCGGGTTTTCGGCATGAGCCTCCTCCCTTAGGTACGAGCTGCCCTTTTCGGGTTTTCAGCACGAACCCCCTCCTTTAGGTACGAGCCGCCCTTTTCGGGTTTTCAACACGAACCCCTTCCGTTTTTTTTTTTTTTTTTTTTTTTTTTAGGCATAGTACTTTTTCACCGCATCCGCATTTATTGGATTAGGCAGATCTCCCCCATCCATGTTAGCCAAAATTAAAGCTCCTCCTGAAAAAGCCTTCTTTACCACGTATGGCCCTTCCCAATTCGGCATCCATTTTCCCCGAAAATCAGTTTGATTAGGGAGTATTCTCTTGAGAACCAACTCTCCTTCTCGGAACTGCCTGGGATGAACTTTTTTCTCGTATGCTCGCATCATCCTTCGTTGGTACATCTGACCATGACAAAGAGCCGCCAGCCTTTTCTCCTCAATCAGATTCAACTGTTCGTAGCGGGAGCGGACCCACTCAGCATCTTCCAATTCCGCTTCCATCAACACCCTCAATGATGGGATTTCTACTTCAACAGGTAGGACTGCTTCTGCACCGTATACTAATGAGTACGGAGTTGCCCCGGTGGAGGTACGCACAGAAGTTCGATATGCATGTAGGGCAAACGGAAGTTTCTCATGCCAGTCTTTATAAACTTCAGTCATCTTTTCGACAATCTTCTTGATGTTTTTGTTGGCTGCCTCTACCGCTCCGTTCATCTTCGGACGGTAAGTTGTCGAGTTATGATGCTTGATCTTGAATTTAGTGCAAACATCCTTCATCATCGCACCATTCAAATTGCTTGCATTATCCGTAATGATCCTTTCTGGAAGCCCATACCGACATATGATCTCCTTTTGGATGAACTTGCACACCACCTTTTGTGTCACATTGGCATAGGAAGCTGCTTCTACCCATTTCGTGAAATAATCAATGGCCACTAATATGAATCGATGTCCATTAGAGGCTTTTGGCGTAATAAGTCCAATCACGTCCATTCCCCACATTGAAAATGGCCAAGGTGCCGTGAAAACGTGCAATGGGGCTGGTGGAGCATGGATCCTATCAGCGTATACTTGACACTTGTGGCATTTTCGAGCAAAGTTTATGCAGTCTGATTCCAACGTCAACCAATAATAACCAGCTCTCATAATTTGTCTAGCCAACATATGTCCATTAGCATGAGCTCCACAAGTTCCTTCGTGGACTTCTTTCATTATTTTGTTGGCTTCCGCAACATCCACACATCTCAAGAGTACTTGATCTCGACTCCTTTTGTAGAGCACTTCTCCGCTAAGGAAGAAACCCATTGCTAACCTTCTAAGAGTTCGCTTGTCATTATCCGTGACATTCTCAGGGTATGTCTGGTGCTTGATGTATTGCATGATATCATGATACCACGGCTTACCATCAACCTCTTCTTCAACATTCAAGCAGTGTGCGGAGACTTCACGGACTTCTAAATCAAAAGGGCGTACATCGGCCGCCTCTTTTATTTTGAACATCGCTGCGAGGGTGGCTAAAGCATCAACAATCTGATTCTCTTCTCGAGGCAAATGGTTGAAGCTGATTTCTTTGAATTGTTTGCTTAATTCTGTAACCAGCTTTTTATATGGAACTAGTTTTGGATCTCTAGTTTCCCATTCACCTTTCATTTGACATATCACTAAAGCCGAATCTCCGTAAACATCTATCGCATCAGCCTTTATATCAATTGCTGCTTGTAATCCCAGTACCAACGCCTCATACTCCGTCATATTGTTAGTACAATTGAAATTCAATCTCGCCGTGGCTGGATAGTACTTCCCATTTGGAGAAATCAACACTGCCCCAATTCCGTGCCCCAAAGCATTGGATGTCCCATCAAAATACACCTTCCATGGATTAAGTTCATTGGGACCAACCTTTTCTATATGCAAGACGGCCATCAAATCTTCATCTGGAAAGTCGAAATTTACAGATTCATAATCTTCATTAGCTCGATCTGCAAGGAAATCGGCGATGGCGCTCCCTTTGATTGATTTTTGGGACACATACACAATGTCATACTCAGACAATAGCACTTGCCATCGAGCTATTCTTCCGGACAGGCAGGGTTTTTCAAAAATATACTTGATGGGATCTAATTTCGCCACCAACCATGTTGTGTGATACAACATATACTGCCGGAGCCTCTGAGCGGTCCACGCTAGTGCACAACACATCTTTTCGAGCGCAGAATATTTGGACTCATACTCCATGAATTTCTTGCTCAAGTAATATACGGCTCTTTCTTTCTTCCCAGTTTCATCATGTTGTCCCAATACACATCCCATAGAATCCTTGTTCACAGTCAAATACAGAATGAGAGGTTTTCCGACCGTCGGTGGCATCAACACCGGTGGATTTGTGAGATATTCTTTGATTTTATCAAAGGCTATTTGACATTCTTCATTCCACTCTCTTGGGTCTCGTTTTCGAAGCAGCTTGAAGATTGGATCACATTTGCAGGTGAGCTGGGATATAAATCGAGCAATGTAATTCAGCCTCCCCAAAAATCCTCTCACTTCTTTTTACGTTTTGGGAGGTGGTAGCTCTTGAATAGCTCGTATTTTATCCGGGTCCACTTCGATTCCTTTTTCACTGACTATGAACCCCAACAATTTCCCAGAGGTTACACCGAAAGTGCATTTTGCCGGATTCAACTTGAGCTGGAACTTCCGCAATCTCTCGAACAGTTTCTTGAGATTGACAGTATGATCCCTTTCTGTATGAGATTTTGCAATCATGTCATCCACGTATACCTCTATCTCTTTATGCATCATATCGTGGAACAAAGCTACCATTGCTCTTTGGTAAGTGGCGCCTGCATTCTTCAATCCAAATGGCATTACTTTGTAACAAAACGTTCCCCACATGGTCACGAACGTTGTTTTTTCCATATCTTCGGGTGCCATCTTAATCTGATTGTAACCAGAAAAGCCATCCATGAAAGAGAACAAAGCATGTTTTGCCGTGTTGTCCACAAGAGTGTCAATATGTGGCAAAGGGAAGCTATCCTTCGGACTCGCTCTGTTCAAATCCCTATAATCGACGCACATTCGAACTTTTCCATCCTTCTTAGGAACTGGAACTATATTAGCTACCCATTCAGGGTATTTAGCCACCTCTAAAAATCCAGCATCGAATTGCCTTTTTACTTCCTCTTTAATCTTCAGCAACATCTCTGGCTTCATCCTTCTCAACTTCTGTTTAATAGGCTTGCAATCTGGTTCCAAAGGTAACTTGTGAACAACCATGTCAGTATTAAGACCTGACATGTCCTGATATGACCAAGCAAACACGTCCACATATTCACGGAGTAATTCTTCCAGATTCTGTCGTTCATCGGATGACAGCGAGGTGCCAATCTTAACCTCTTTCTTCTCTTCCCCATTTCCGAGGTCAATCATTTCCGTGAGTTCCTGATGAGGTAAAATCTCATTTTCTTCCTGTTCCAACATTCTCGACAAATCAGGGGGTAAGCTATAGTCATCCACCTCCTCTTCATTTTTCAATTCATCAATGTTTGGAATTATCTCAAAATCGATATTCAAATCGTTGTCTAGATTGTCTTCGTGTTCATTATTTAAAGACCTGCAAACAGGTAAAGTGGAAGGGGTGTATGGGCAAGTATTTATTGGCTAAAAGAATAGATGAAATGAAATATGCAAAAAGATTGATGAATTATGAAACACATTATGCATTGTCATTTATTCAAATGATGAAGGTAATAGAAAGCCCTACTTAAACAGGAAATTAATCTTAACACCCTTGGGCATAGGCATTTAGATAAAATTGTTCATTACATTTTGGAAGACTTAAAGATGATGGGCAGTTCCGTGGCTGCCCAATTACTTAGCTCATCTCCTGGCAGTACTGGATACACCACAGGGATCTTCTCATCAGGTTCTTCATCTCTGATCATATGGATTGATAGCTCATCAAATATCCGTAGAACCTGATTAACCTCGTCCGATGCCTTGCACCCCACGAATCGAAAGGTTTCATACAAAAAGGGAATTGTCTTTTTCCAAAATTCTTCCTCCTCACTTTCTTCATAAAACTCGATTTCTGACAAATCCATCAACTCTTGCAACTTAAGACGAAAGCCATCACAATTTTGAATGGAATGTCAAACAACCCCCATATGGAATTTACAAGAAAGGGTGAGATCATGTCCTACTTCTTTTATCTCTATCGGTTCTGGAGTGATGGCTTTTATTTTGGACAACGCCTTAAACACTCTATCCATCGGTGTTCGAATCTCGTCGACATTCTTTTTCACCCTTCGAATCATCCCTTCATGTATTGCATTCACTGTCGGACCTCCATGGTTAGGCAAGGGATTCCCATCAACATTTGAATTGTCTTTTTTGGCAAAATTTAGAAGTCCTGCTTTAATGAGCGCTTGGACCTTATGTTTTAAAGCAGTACAATTCTCGGTGGAGTGCCCTTGAATTCCAAAATGGTAATCACAATGTGCATTCGGGTCATACCATTTCGGGAAAGGTGGTCGGAGTGGTTCTAAAGGGGTTCGAGCAAGGAGTCGATTTTCTATGAGTTGTGGCAACAATGTAGTGTAAGGGACTGGAATAGGATCAAACTTTGGTTTTTCTAGGGTAGTTCTAGGTCCTCTTTGACCATTGCCAGGATTATTGGTTGAAGCTACCGGTCTTGGTGGTGGAGTTTGTAGAAGAACATTGGTTTGAAATGTTGGTTGCGGGGCGGGTTGGTACACATATGGGTTTTGTGTGATGTTGCCTATGTGCGGATAGAAGGGTTGGTATGGAGGGTACGGGTAATATGGGTTAAAGTTGTGGGCTTGTTGGCTGTCGTGAGCGACTGCTTGCACATCTCCTTCTTTCTTCTTGGGCATACTCCCTTTCTTTGAGCTGGCAACTTCATGCCCTTCAATTTTTCCGCTTTTGATAGCTCCTTCTATTATTTCTCCCGATAAGACCAAATCTGCAAAGTTTTTCGTGGCATTGCCGATCAAGCGCTCATAGAATGGAGCTCGGAGGGTATTTATGAACAAAACAGTCATCTCCTTATCAGTGAGAGGTGGCTGAACTTGCGCTGCTGTATCTCTCCACCTTTGGGCATATTCCTTGAAGTTCTCGCTTTGCTTCTTCTCCATAGTTTGTAATGACAACCGATCAGGGGCTAATTCAGCCACATGCTTGTACTGAGCTATGAAAGCTCTTGCTAAGTCTTTCCAAGTCTTGATACGGTTTCGATCTAGCTGTACGTACCACCGAGCAGCTGACCCAGTCAAGCTGTCTTGGAAAAAATGGATCAGTAACTTATCATCGTGAGACTGTGCAGCCATCTTCCGACAGTACATGGTGATATGTGCCATGGGACATTTTGTTCCGTCATATTTTTCAAATTCCGGAACCTTGAACTTGGCAGGGATCAATACATCCGGCACTAAGCATAGCTCAGTTGCGTCCATGGTACCAAACCTATCAACTCCTTCGATAGCACGCAGACGCTCTTCCAACAGATCGTACTTCTTCTGATCTTTTTCATTTTCCCCCGTTTGTGACGAGTCCTTTCTCAGTTTCTCTTGCTCTTTTGGATCGTCTAAGTCTGGAACATTTATTGGTTCAGCAGGATTTATCCCAAGGTATGGCCCAAATTGCCCCTGAGTCGGTTGATGGCCTAGCGGGGGTGGTGCATTGTAATAGATGGATGGCATCACTTGAGGGTGGACCCTTTGAGAGGTTTGGGCATGTGGTGGAGTGAACCCTGGGGGATAGGATGGATCATCCCTTTGGTTTTCACTGTCTTGTGCTGGTGGGTTTTCTAACGGAGCTGGCTCTTCGATCACTCTTTTTCCTTTACTGAGACTCATCATCAATTCCATCATCTTTGCTAACTGTTCTCTCATTTCTTCTTGAGCTCTCTCCATTCTATCCATTCGCTCACTTTGTTCTTCTTCCATGATCCTTGCTCGTCGACGCGTATTATGAACACGTTGGTCACTTGGCTTAGGTGGTCGAGCTATTTTTGGAACCTTATTGTAATCATAAACGTGAATTAGATGCATGTATGAATGAAAAAATGAACCCCTTATCTTTATTTACAGGTGAAAATACTTATTGTCATGAAATGAGGATTTATGCACATATGAATGATCATGTACTAAAAGTATCTGTCACATAACACCCCTCAACAAAGTAATTCAATGCATAAGCTATTGTTTCTTGTTGCAATTCAGGAGTCATCTTTTGCATCTACTTTGTCAATGGTTGTCAAATGACATACTTTTCCTATATACAAAATTATGATGCAAACATGCATATGCAAAAAGTTCAAGTTAGCACTATAAACAAAAATTCCAAAAGATGAATGAAAGTAATTAGTAACCTGATACCTTTATTATTCGCGGAGAAAAATTTAGAACAAGGGGATTATGAAAATTCCTTCATGTGTACCTAGTCAAAAGGTATATTCTCACGGGTGAAGCTCTACCTAAGCAAAGGTGACTCTCGGTATTCTACATGCTGAGTTTGGGTTGAAAATGGAGCTAAAGGTTCCCAAATCGCTCCTCACTGTCGTCCACACGGACTAGTAAGGCACCCCGGTCCTCACCCATTACAGGCTTCAAACGGACTAGGTTCGATTTGAGTGGGAGTCTTCACTAGCCCATGCGGAGGTTATCACCTCACGAGAGCGTAGCTACTTAACTCCCTCCTAATCAAGGATAAAGCCCGGGTGGAAGGCTTATGCATGAATGCAAGATGTGTAGTGTGTGAGAAGGAATATACCGACCTTGGACCAATAATTTCACATTCCCCTTATCCTAAATTTCTCGCAATTATTAAAATAGTGAAGTAATAATAGAAAAATAAATAAATGCATTAAACAAAAATATGCAAAATTGATGCTAGGGAAAACAACAAATTATTCAAGGCTAAAGCTAACTTATGATTAATTAATGGCTTGACTCTCGAAGTCCCCAGTGGAGTCGCCATCTGTCGTGACGTGCGGGTCCGGGAACCCGTCCGCCAGACGCGGGGCGAAAATTAAAATCGCAAGGTGTGGGAGTCGCCACCAATCTTTTTTATCTAGGTGTGATTGGTCACCTATTAACTCGATTCTTAATCGACGAAGCCCTAAATTAATTTTAGGTCCGTCGAAAGAACGAGAACTGGTCCACGTTTTTTAGAGATGGGTTCGGGAGTGCGATTACGCACGGAGAAGGGTTAGCACCTCCGTGACGCCCGTTCTACGAACGGTACCATTTAATCTTAAGTTATCTTAATATAGCATTTTCTTAGTTTAATCCCTATTTTATTAATTAAATTTTTATTGAATTGTCAGACTGAGTTTTTCACTTGGTCTTACGTATGCATATGATGCAAGCGTAGAATGATGTCGTGACTTGTTTATTTTAAATGATGGAGTCGGTAATCTTTTATTGGAAAATTATTCGAAGACTATCCCAACGCTTTGGTGAAGTCTCGAAATTCTCCTCACCTAAAGATATCCCCGGAAGAACTCGTCTCTACGAGCTCCTCGGGGAAATCCCATCATCGGGATTCCCGCGCCATTTGCAAAATAAGAGTGGCATGCAATGACATTATAAAAGGATGGTATGTACGTGTACGCGTTTATTGATTATTTAAAAATTTTGATTATTTGTTATTTATTATTTTTTATTTATATATATACTTTATTTTTTGGTCTTCTATTTAAATCCATATTTGTTGTTGGTCAATTTTTTACTTGTTTACAAAGCTTATCTAAATAATTAATTAATTAACTTTTTAACGATTAATTTAACTTTGTTTAGTAACATTTATTTGAATTAACAAAATCTTTCTACATATATTATTTTTTAATAATGACTATTTGGCTTAATGGGTTTTGAAATTTAGAGTTCGGACTTATCCCGACGCTTCGGTGAAAATCCGTCCCTGACTTCGTACCCGAAAATATCCACCGGAAAGAGGCAACTCTTTGCCCCTTTTTTGGTGGTAATACTCAAATATTTATTATATTATTTATTACATTTATTTATTTATTTTTTTATTTTATTATCATTATTTTTATATATTTTATTTTATATATTTTTTTATTTTTTTTTTATTTTTTCATTTTTTTATCTAAAAATATAATATAATATATATATGTATATTGAATTATTATTATTATTATTTATTTTATTTTATTTTTATTTTTTTAATATTAAATATAAATATTTGTTCCTAAAAAATGATAAAATGCATTTAAATTAAAATGGGCTAGACCCAAGTAAAAAATGTTATACCTTGTTGGGCTGCAATCGGCCCAACCCGGCGGTCCGTGGGAGCCCAAATCCACTATGCCAGGCCTGCTTCTGGAAGCCCGCAAGGTGAGATTCAAAACGCACCGTTTTGATGCCTGCGAAGCCGCTCAAAACGATGCCGTTTGGTCGGGTCCTTTCAGCTTCTGCTTGCCTCTCCGAAACGACGCCGTTTTGCCCCCCTAAACCTAGGTATTTAACCCCCTTTTTTCTCTTTCTCTCCTCACTTTCAACCCTCACTTTCTCTCTCTAGCGGCGGCACCCTCCCTTCTCTCTCTAAAAAATCTTTTTCTTCTCTCTTCCGGCGCCGGCGTCCCGTCTTCTCTCCCCCGAATCTCTCACCGGCTTCCTCGCACTTCTTCCCTTCCGATCGACGGATCGGGCACCCCCTTTTCCTTCGGTCGACGACGTCCCAAATGGGTTCGGGAGGCTTTCTCCCGCCGGTGACCGGCACTCCACAGATCCCTTTTCCTTCACCACTCACCGGTCTCTTCCCCTCAAACCGGAGCAAATCCCCGATTGAAACCCCGATCAGATTTTTTTCTTTTTGATTTTTTTTGATTTTTTTCTTTTTGTTTCTCTTTTTTGTTGTGGCTAACTGCTGGTGATTTTTTTTTTGTTTTTTCGTCTCCTCTGGTCTGTGTCTTTTTAAAGAGCCGGGTTGTCCAAAAATTTGGACAACCCGGGGAGGGGGGGTTCTGGCACCAGGGAGTTAGTGGCCAGAACCCCTGGTGCGTGGTGGTTGGGGACTTGATGGGAAAGGATGGTGAAGGGATGGTGAGGGGATGGTTTAGGGTGTCTACACCATGTCTAGGAATCGTTTTTAGATATTTTAAATATGTAGCGAAAGGAAAACAGGTTTGGCATTGAACTATACAAGGAGGTATATGTTGGATTACCATGCTTGTTTTCTTTGTTTCTTCTCTTTAGGTCATCATTGATTTATATGTTTATATGGGATTATGAGTTTTTAATGGTTGCAAATTAACTGCACTGCCTTCTACGTTGCTACTTTTTTCAAAGACACCCCTGATCTGATTCTGGAATTTGCTAGGTTCCTACGGGATAAGAGTAACTCCTTGAGGATCATTGTCATCTATACGTTCCATATTGGTGTGAGCTGTAGTAATAGAACTCACGATGAGAGAGATGATTTTATACGAGTTCACGTGGCTTGTCCTTAGAGGAGCTTGGAAACTAATTACCAATACTAATACTCATACCAACATGACCTCCCTCAGATATCAGATAATGACATTTAAAACTTGTATTGAGTTGACACTTGATGGTTATCTCTTACCCTTTTTTCTGCTTCATTCCCTGTTATTAGTTATGCACGATGTGCATTTCTTATTTGTTTGTTCTTGGGAATATATATATATATATATATATAGAGAGAGAGAGAGAGAGAGAGAGTTATATTTAAGCTTCATCTTGAAGCCTTCTGTGTCTAATATATGCATCTCATTGCAAGGTGGTTCCTTAAGCTCAAACAAGAAACAAACTCACAGGAAATGTCCAAGGCCTTACAAGTTTTAAGTCCCAATAAGAGCCCACCTGAAGTAGGCCTCCTGAGTCCATGTTATGAAGTTACCTCGCACTCAGGCAGTCCTTCTCCTGCGTCACAGAACCTTGGGCTTCTATTATGATCCATGGTTGCAACTGGGCTTACTGATTTGAACAATGCCAACCTCCCAACCGGAATCACCGAGTCAGGCTGGGCCCAGCCTTTTTCTTCCCACTTGCACAATCCAATTCCAAATCCAACAACAGCCACATTTGCAGATAAACTTAAACAAACATTTTTTCTTGTTTTGCCAGAAAAACAAAAGGGTGAAACTAAACTGCCCCTTATACCTTACCTTCTGCATGTGGGATTAACTGGCATACTTTAATTTCTTTTTAAATATTTATTAAGCAATTTAACTCTAATGAGTTCAGACTTATCCTTTATGTTTCTTCAGCCTAACTTCTGTTATCACCCGAAGAAAAAACATGAACAGCAAGGGATGAATTTGCCTGAAAAAATGAACCCATTTGCCCTAACCCTAAAAATTCACCCAGAAGCGAGCAACCCCTGAACAGAAATTAAAACGCTGTGCTGTGCTGTGCTGTGCTGTGCTTCAATTTCACTTCCATCACACGATAAATCCTTACCTTTTCCCATTTGTTACCCTTCCATCTTTAATTAATTACCCAAGTTGCCACTGCACTCCCAACGTTGATTAACAGGTTAGTTACGCTCTTAAATTCACTCGCAAATCCCTAATCAGACCCTAATTTTATTATATGCCCATTTCGAACATTAACCGCCTATAGCCGGTAAACCCACGCAAAAGCAACCGGCGAACGGCCGTCGAATGTACTATCCCCGCACCTCCTTTCTCCTCTTCTTAGTAAAGGATTGTATATTCCTCCCCACCAAATATATCACAATTCCTAAGGTCTCTTCCTCTCATTAAAAAAATAAACATCAACAACAAACAACACCATTGTTTCTTCTCTCCGAAACCCAAAAATAGGGAAAAAAAAAAAAAGAAAGAAAGAAGAAAAAGAGAATTTAATAGTCGTAGAATTTCCTCTCTTAATCGTTTTGGCTATCATCACGAGAATCCTCCAAAAACAACGAGAAAAAACCTACACATCTGAAGAACACAGTTTCCTTGTCCCTGCTCGAAAACTAGCTTGCTTAAAAAGACTTGGTTTCTGCTTTTAATCTTTTACAATTTAGGGAGTTCAAGAAAGCGACTGTGTTGGAAATTATCTTCAATACCGTGCCTTTGTCTGCAAGTAATGTGAATTTACTCGTAAAATTCTTTTCGGTGGTGATCTGTTGGAGAGGTGAGGGAGAGAAGAAAATAAAGTTTCTTCGTTTCTTTATTTTCTGTTCGGTTTTGAGATCTGCTTTTTTTGTTCGTTTGTTTGGTTTAAGCGACTGTGTTTTTGTTGATTGTAGGAATTCTTTTTGGAGATAATCGAAGTTCAAAAGCATGATTTGTTGGTGAAACTAAAGAAAAATAAAATAAAATAAAATAAAAGAGAAAAAGGTTTTTGTTTTGTTTGGCGCAAGAGATGAAGCGGTCTAGAGATGAGGTTTACATCGGCGGCTCTCAACTTAAAAGACCGCTGGTTACTTCTCGAGGAGAAGGGTATACAAAACTTTTATCTTCTTTCTATATTGTTTTATTATTATTTTTTAAATATCGTTTTTTGATTATGGAAGTTAACAATGAGATTAGGTTTCTAATTACAGGTCAATTACCATCGCTGATTTTCTTTCTCTTGTTTAGTTTAGTGGATTTGATTAGTGTAATTGCTTGTTTATTTTTATTTTATTTAAGTTCGAGCTCTGTTATAATTGTGAATTATCTTTTGACCTTTGATGACAAGATCATTTTTTTTTTTGGTGGTAGGAATTTGATTTTCTCTAGAGAGGTTTGGAGATAGCAAAATTAGTAAATATTCTTTCTTTTCTGGATGGACATGTTCCGAGTCTTTCTTCTTTGAATAGTCCATGTAGTTTTACAATAGGGTTTTAATTTTGTGTGAAGAAAGGTTAAATGATCTGAGCTGTTGATCTACTTTTTCAGGTGATAATGACATATATTTTATTTAATTTTATGTGGTAAAATATGCAATGATTTACTGGAAATTTTCTTTAATCTCACGATGGGTTATGTCTTTGGATGATGAAGCTCTGGGCAACCACAGATGGTGGGAGGGGTGGGAAGTACGCAGAAACTGACGACAAATGATGCGTTGGCATATCTCAAAGCTGTTAAAGACATATTTCAAGATAAAAGGGAGAAATATGATGACTTTCTTGAAGTAATGAAAGACTTCAAGGCTCAAAGGTCTGATCATTATGATTTCTTTAGTTTTTCCGTCTATCCTCTGGTAATGTTTGGGTTAAGCAATTTCTGACTTGTGGTACTGTTATGTTGAGTGTAGAATTGACACTGCAGGTGTCATAGCAAGGGTGAAGGAATTATTTAAAGGGTATCGAGACCTAATTTTGGGTTTCAATACCTTTTTGCCTAAGGGATATGAGATCACACTCCCACAAGAGGATGAACCTACCCAAAAGAAGCCAGTGGAGTTCGAAGAAGCTATTAATTTTGTGAACAAGATTAAGGTAGAAAATTTGCGTCATTTCTAAATTTTATGGGAGAGGTTGTTTGCCTGCAAAGTTTGTGATCTCATTATTGGATTCTTGCAGACAAGGTTTCAAGGTGATGACCATGTCTATAAGTCATTTTTAGACATTTTGAACATGTATAGAAAAGAAAACAAGTCTATCACTGAGGTCTACCAGGAGGTATGTTAGGTTATGTATTCCTCATTTTCGTTGTTTTTCCCCCTTTAAATTTTGGCATGGTTTACATGCTTTTAGCCTAGTATGTTGGATTTTGATGATTAGAAATTACACTCCCTTATAGGTTGCTACTCTTTTCCAAGACCACCCAGATCTGCTTTTGGAGTTCACTCATTTTCTGCCCGATACCTCGGCGACAGCATCTAATCATTATGCTTCCTCTGGCAGAAACATACCCCGAGACAGGATCTCTGCTATGCCTACAATGCGTGCAGTGCATGCTGACAAGGTCTCTTTTAGCCTAATCCTTAAATAAATTCTGGTTACATATTGACAATCAAGCTAACATTTGATTTATGAAAATATCTGGCAGAAAGATAGGACTACAGCTTCACATGCTGACCGTGACCTCAGTGTGGAACACCCTGATCCAGATCACAATAGAGCTATGATGAAAGTAGAAAAAGAGCAAAGGAGACGTGGTGAAAAGGAAAGGGACAAGAGAGAAGACAGAGATAGGAGAGACCAAGAACAGGATGATCGAGACTTTGAAAATGATGGCAACAGAGACTTCAACATGCAGTTTCCGCATAAACGGAGTGCAAAACCTGCTCGTAAGGGTGAAGACTCAGGTGTTGAACAGTTGCAGCAAGGTGGGGATGGCGCCACATATGATGATAAAAATGCAATGAAAAGTGAGTTTAATGCTAGATAAAATTTATGGGCATAGCTATGGCTGACTAAAATAAAACATAAATAAGTGCTTATCTTGCATGGAAGACATTTCTATTTTATCTGATAAAATATAATTTTAACACCACATTAATTTAATATTTCTCTTGTGGGGTCTGGTATGCAAATTGACAAATGTATTCTTCATTAAGTTCCTTATGAGTATGCTTATGGTTCTCAGAAGTATTATGAGGGAGATATCATTTGTGAATAGGAATGCTTTTCTTGAATCGATATTTTTGTTACATGGCAACTCTCATCTGTTTGATTTTTATGTAAAAAATGGGGTG
This sequence comes from Theobroma cacao, assembly GCF_053813885.1. Classification (NCBI taxonomy): domain Eukaryota; kingdom Viridiplantae; phylum Streptophyta; class Magnoliopsida; order Malvales; family Malvaceae; genus Theobroma; species Theobroma cacao. Next base: position 39,710,279 of record NC_142640.1, read on the forward strand.
GTTGTAAAAATTTTCAAATCTTTATTGACTTAGTTCATTCCATGTCAGGTGTGTATTATCAGGAGTTTGCTTTCTGCGATAAAGTGAAGGAGAAGTTACGAAATCCTGAACATTGGCAGGAATTTTTGAGGTGCCTTCATCTCTATAGCAATGAAGTAATCTCGCGCACAGAATTGCAATCGTTGGTATGGTTAACAGACATCTCTAGTTTGCGAATTTATTAATTTCTTCAACTCACATAAGGACTTTGTTAGAGGGATTCATGTAGTTTATCTTTACATAATTTAGTTGGAAAACTTGAAGTTTTGTTATGTTTTTCAACTGAAAAAGGCTCAAGGTATTCTGCAAATTTCAAAGGCTGCATTTTTTGAATTGACCTAAGCACTTTGCAGAATTCAACATCACAATATTTGTACGCAAAAAAAGAAAATCAAAATTTAGCATCACTCTTTTTTGATACAAGTCCTTGAGATATATATGAGAACTGCTCAGTTAGAGACATGACTGAAATGAAACATGTAACTTTTGGATACTTTTTCTTGTACTAGGTCAATGATTTGCTTGAAAGATACCCAGATCTGATGGATGGATTCAATGAGTTTTTGGTGCGATGTGAGAAGAATGGTAACTATTTGAGACAAATGCTTTAAGTTTTCTGATATAAATTCTGCATTTGGTGTTGACTAATCAAATCTTATTATACAGAGGGATTGCTTGCTGATTTTGTTAGTCAAAGTAAGTTAAACTATCTGTTACCCCTCATATTACCTTCAGTTAAATGTTCTTGTAATTTATCATAAAACAGAGTGATCATTATTACAGTTTTAAGCGCAATTGTAGATGCATGTTAGACAAAACTAATGGAGCATCATGGTTGAACTGAACTCACCTCTACTTTGGTTGAGTTCCAAAATATTGCTTATTGAACCAACTTCAACTGTGAGCATTTAGTTCAAAGTTCTTAGCAAGTCATTATGCTTGCAGAGTTATTGCGGAATGAAGGCCAGTTACCTAGATCAGTTAAGATGGAGGACAGGGATAGAGATCAGGATCGTGAAAGGGATGATGGGGTCAAAGATAGAGACCGTGAAACCCGAGAAAGGGATAGACTTGATAAAAGTTCCTTTGGCAATAAAGATGCAGGAAGTCATAAGGTTTCTTCATTTTCCAGCAAGGATAAGTACATGGGAAAGCCCATTAATGAACTTGACCTCTCTAACTGTGAACGGTGCACTCCTAGTTATCGACTGCTTCCAAAGAATGTATGCAGTTTTTGCTTCTTACTTATCGTTGTTAGTGTGATCTAGAGGATATGTTGATGCTCTTATTAATCACTTGTCTAATGCCTTGCAGTATCCGATACCTTCTGCAAGCCAGAGAACAGACCTTGGTTCTGAAGTTCTCAATAATCATTGGGTTTCTGTCACTTCAGGGAGTGAGGACTACTCTTTCAAACACATGCGCAAAAACCAGTATGAAGAAAGCCTATTTCGATGCGAAGATGACAGGTTGATTCTTCCTTTAGCTGTTGATTGTATTTTACTCATGTTTTGCCTTATTATTCATGGGTGGTTATTTTGTTTCACTTTAGCTCTATTTGAGTACTTGGTTGTGTTTTATGACATCACTTAAGCTCTTGTTAAAATTACCTTTCCTGTAGTTGAGTTTTTCCTCTCTCTCTCTCTCTCTGCACATGGGTGGTTGCCCGCAACTTCATGCCCCTTTACAGCTTTGTTAATTGTTTGAAATAAATTGTGTATGTGAGCCTTCTCTTGCTCAACTTCAAACCCCTTTATGGCACTATTGATTGCTTAAAATATATTATAATATTTCACTTATAATTAGTTTGAAATTAATATCTTTTTTCATGTTGTCAGGTTTGAACTGGATATGTTGTTAGAGTCTGTGAACGTAACAACCAAGCGAGTAGAAGAACTATTAGAAAAGATTAACAATAATACTATCAAACTAGACAGTCCAATTCGTATTGAGGAGCACTTCACAGGTTATAAGCTGACTAACGATGAATAAAATATCTGGATATGCATTTTATGGCACACCTTTTCCTTCATTTCCTGATGGCTGTTTTCTTATGGTTGTCACTGCAGCTCTGAATCTTAGGTGCATTGAACGTTTGTACGGTGACCATGGACTTGATGTGATGGATGTATTAAGGAAGAATGCTCATCTTGCTTTGCCTGTTATTTTAACCCGCTTGAAGCAGAAACAAGAAGAATGGGCAAGATGTCGTTCTGATTTTAATAAAGTTTGGGCTGAAATTTATGCCAAGAATTATCATAAATCGCTTGATCACCGTAGCTTCTATTTCAAGCAGCAGGATTCGAAGAACTTAAGCACCAAAGGTATCTTCAGTCCTATCCTTTTAATGAGATTAAAGCTTGATTGTTGAATACATTGGTATGTAGGAGGATCTTATTGCATTATACGTTTCATATGTTTGCATGCAGTGGGATTCTTTTTTTGGTTAATAATCCTGTGATTTACCATGAATACCAACAGAGAGTACTGCCCTATCATATTAATCAAAGCTGGTCTTGAAAACTTCTATTTAGCAGTGACTTTATGTTTTCACTTGTCCTTCATGCTCTTGGCAGTAACTTCATGCGAATTTGGTCGATTCTATTTTTTGAAACTGCATGTACAGCATCTCTTTGTGTAGTTTTTTTAGTTGTTTGGCTTATTCAGTACAAATTTAGTACTTTTATATTACTATTAATAGTGGAAATGGATTTACCAGTTGAAAATTTTGATTTATTTGACTCTTTGAATAGTGTTATAATCTTGTTCTTTTAACTGAATAATTGTATTAATATTTAGCTGCCTTGGATATCATCAGTTTTCATTGTCCATTTTTCATATTTGTTACAGCTCTATTGGCTGAGATCAAAGAAATCAGTGAGAAGAAGCGCAAAGAAGATGATGTGCTTCTTGCTATTGCTGCTGGAAACAGGCGACCTATTATTCCAAATTTGGAGTTTGAGTACTGTGATCCTGAAATTCATGAAGATCTATATCAGCTCATAAAATATTCCTGTGGAGAAATGTGTACAACTGAACAGTTGGATAAAATAATGAAAATATGGACCACTTTCTTGGAACCGATGCTTGGTGTTCCTTCCCGTCCTCATGGAGCTGAGGACACTGAAGATGTTGTGAAGGCTAAGAACAACAATGTCAAAAATGGTAGTGCTATTGTTGGTGAGAGCGAAGGGAGCCCTGGTGGAGGTGCTGTTGCCATGAATTCCAAACATACAAATCCTTCCAGAAATGGTGATGAAAGTATTCCACCTGAGCAATCAAGTTCTTGTAGGTCTTGGTTGCTGAATGGAGATAATGGCATCAAACAAGATGGTTCTGCTAATACGGATCGTGTTGATCACAAGAATGATTCCTCCTGTGATGCTACTCATCAAGATAGAATGCAGCAGGTTAATCCAGCTAACGGTGATGAAATATCAGTGGTCAGCAAGCAAGCCAGTTCTAGTGAACGATTGGTCAATCCAAATGCATCTCTCGTTGCTGGAGTGGAGCAAAGCAATGGAAGAACTAACATAGAGAGTATTTCAGGTTGCTTAAGGCCTATAAATTAGTTCTATTGTTGATGTCGTGCTAATTATTCTTTTGACTTTCTTTTAATAAAAATTAACTAAAATGCTGAGATATATTTTTGTTGCAAGGTCTTAGTGCTAATCCTTCCAGACCTGGTAATGCTGCCATTGAGGGTGGACTTGAGTTGAAGTCAAGTAATGAAAATTTACCTTCATCTGAGGTATGGCAAAAGTAATATTGTCTCAAAATGAGGAATAAATTATTTTCTTTGCATCATTATTGTTTTCACCAATATTTGTCCCCAGTAGTTGATGCCCTTTCTTAATATGATAGGAAACTGGAACCAAGCAAAATGTACTTTGTGTTGACCATTTAAAACTCTAATCTATAGGGTTTACAATTTTAAAATTTGGATATCTTGATACTAATGACTCATCTCCTGCTATTTCTTTTATTGGTATTTTATTGAACTGGTAGAATTTCGTCAGAGAGTATCTAGTATGTGACTTTGTAATGGTGTCTTTGAAAAGCACCTATTACTGTTTATAGAAGATGTATATAAAAGTAAGTATTAGCCAGCATGTTTTCTGTGATTAAACAGCCTGGCTTAAGTCATAGATGGCTAGTGGGAAGAAAATTTTAGGTTTTGGTTTTTGAGACTTTGTGATGGTGTCTTTGGAAAGCACCTATTACTGTCTATAGAGGGTTTATATAAAAGTAAGTATTAGCCAGCATGTTTTCTGTGATTAAACAGCCTGGCTTGACTAACAGTTTGTGGGAAGAAAATTTTAGGTTTTGGATTTTGACAGTAATAATCTTATTGTGAAATTGTGTTGACTTTTATATATGCTGCAGGGTGGCGATTGTTCTAGACCAGTCTTATCTGGAAATGGGATGGTGACTGAAGGCATTAAAAGTCACAGATATAATGAAGAATCAGCTGGGCAACTTAAAGTTGAAAGGGAAGAAGGTGAGTTATCCCCAAATGGGGATTTTGAGGAAGACAATTTTGCTGATTATGGAGAAGCTGGTCTGGAGACTGCCCATAAGGTGAAAGATGGTGCAGCAAACAGACAGTACCAGAGACATGGAGAGGAAGAAGTGTGCTGTGGAGAGGCTGGGGGAGAGAATGATGCTGATGCTGATGATGAAGGTGAGGAAAGTGCTCAGAGGACATCAGAGGATAGTGAGAATGCTTCTGAGAATGGTGAGGTTTCTGGAAGTGATTCTGGTGAAGGTGACTCGAGGGAGGATCAAGAGGAAGATATAGACCATGACGAACATGATAATAAAGCAGAGAGTGAAGGCGAGGCTGAAGGGATGGCTGATGCTCATGATGTGGAAGGAGACGGAACATTATTACCATTTTCAGAACGTTTTCTACTAACTGTAAAGCCCCTTGCAAAGCATGTCCCTTCAGCATTACATGAGAAAGAGAAGGGTTCACGGGTTTTTTATGGAAATGACTCATTTTATGTGCTTTTTAGGCTTCACCAAGTAAGTATCATTCTATTGAAGAAATATTTAACTAACCATTATGGATATTTGTAGTATAGTTTGTTCATCAACTTAGTAATTCCTTCGCACAATTTAACAGACATTGTACGAGAGAATACAATCAGCAAAGTTTAATTCATCATCTGCAGATAGGAAATGGAGGGCTTCAAGTGATCCAAGTCCTACTGATCTCTATGCCCGGTAATTTAGTTTTAGTTCTGGTGCTGCATGCATGCAATGTAAAAAGGTTGTACGGTACATGTTTAACTTAAAACTCCTTTATAGTACAGGTTCATGAGTGCACTTTACAATTTACTTGATGGCTCTTCTGATAATACAAAATTTGAGGATGATTGCCGAGCTATAATTGGAACTCAGTCATATGTTCTATTCACGCTGGATAAGTTGATATATAAACTTGTCAAACAGGTAATGCAAATTTCTTTTCCAAAGTTTGTCCCTTTCTTTCCCTGTGTTTCTGACCTTGAATTTTTTATCTTTGTGGTGCTTGCCTCAGCTTCAAACCGTTGCAAGTGATGAAATGGACAATAAGCTTCTTCAGCTCTATGCGTATGAGAAATCAAGAAAATCTGGAAGATTTGTTGACGTTGTTTATCATGAAAATGCCCGAGTTCTCCTTCATGATGAGAATATATATCGTATTGAATGTGTAAGTCTTACCAATTTTTTAATTTTCCTTTTTTTTTTCTCCGGTTGATTGTTTGTTTGATGTCTAATACAGAACTCTCACATGCACTCTGCATCTTATGTTTCATGACTGCAGTCATCTGCACCAACTCGCCTTTCCATTCAGCTTATGGACTATGGGCATGATAAGCCTGAAGTGACAGCTGTTTCCATGGACCCTAATTTTGCAGCATATTTGCACAATGACTTTCTTTTGGTTGTTCCTGAGGAAAAAGAGAAGCCTGGGATTTTCTTGAAGAGGTACATAGACAATAGACAAAGTTGTTCGCATCTATTACATGGAGTTATCATGACATGCTAGTGTGGTGTTTGCAGGAATATACGCAAATGTGTAGGTGGTGATGAGCTTTCTTCAACATCCCAGGTGACGGAAGGACTTAAAATAGTTAATGGTTTGGAGTGCAAGATTGCTTGCAATTCTTCCAAGGTATATCATATTAGAAATTTCTTCTCATTATGAAGGAATTTTGTTACACCGTAACGGTTGCATTTCTTGTCATTGCATATATATATGTGATAAGTTGACAAGTGAAATCTGTGCCTGGTAGGTCTCGTATGTTTTAGATACAGAAGATTTTTTGTTTCGGATGAGACGGCAGCCGGCCTCACATCAAAACAGCCCATGCCATAACCGGGCAAATGTTTCAAATGGTGGTTCAATTAAGCTACAACGGCAACAGCGATTTCAGAGATTGCTACTGGCGTATACTTTAATGGCTTAAGTAGATATGGTATGTCTGTTTTGCATTGTATGTTAATTTATGGCTTTTCCCTTAAAGGAGTATTAACATATTGAGTTGAATCCTTTATTTATGATATTTTATCCAATTGAAGTATCCGGCATGATGTTGACATATTTGCTTCAGATTTTCTTTGCTTTTCAGTTGGATATGGGAATGCATTACATACACGGGCGCTGGGGATGAAAGAGTTGACAGTGCCACAAGTGGAAAACCTTTTTGAAACCATCTACAATGTACCATCATATAATTTCTATCACTCACCAACCAAATAAGAAGGTATTGAGGAAAAAGGGATGAGGCTCAATCAAAAGATTGTAGTTATATCTTGTAAGTTGGTGGTATTTGGGCCACTGTCGTGTACATAGAGAGGTAATATCTGCTGTAAAACCTGAGATATATGTTCAATCCATTCATCTAATATTTTTTTTTTCCTTTTTTGTTTTATTATTCATCTTATCCACATGCATTTGAAGGATTAAAAAGTAGAATGGCTAAATAAATACAAAACCGGGAGCTTCATGTTTCAATTTCACCATCCTAATGGACCAAAAAGCCAACGATTGAAATACGAGATTACAAGTGCTCCTGGCTGGATCCATATTTCTTATGCATATCCAAAGGTTGAAGCTGCCTGACATGACTCCACACAATGCCAGCCCATAACTGGTACTTGTACTGACTAGGCAGATAAATTTCGCTTTTTCCCATTTATTTAATATGTTAAAATGCACATTGTCTTGACAAGTTATCAAAAAATGATTCTTTCTTCCAGCAAATGGAAAATGTTTTACAGTTGACTCGGGGAATCTGACTTTCGTAAACAAAACATGCGCTCTTTATGGGTGGGTGTAGCCAATTCCAAGTCAAGATGTGTATTATCAAATCAAGAAAGTAAATCGACATATACAATAAATAACGATTACCTGTTAAACGACAAGGCAAAGGAATTTCATCCGGCGAGCTCGCTTATGGGTGGACGGTCCATGACATCAGATGCTGCTGTCGCATTTTTTTGCAGCAAGGGATCAATATCAGGCAACTTAGGAATCTGAGCCAAAAGGTCAATGGTTCGTCTTAAAAGGCGAGCTAAGTCACCCTCATCCATGGCACAATCCATCATCAATTCCCTCCAAGATAGGCCGGATGCCCAGGCTTCGACCATTCCAGAAAACTGGCCATCCAAACAGCAAGGTATCTCTACCCCATGCTTCTCCTCAAGTTGCATAAAGGAGTATCTTTGTTCATCCAATAAACTAATGACATTTAGGACAGTAGAGGAAGGTTCATATATGTAGTTATTATTTTTCCAAACACGAACCTTAATCCCCTCAGAAACTAAACTTGCACACACAGCGGCAAGTTGTGCAGGCTTTAACTCCAGTAAGATTTTATTTCGAAGGACCATTGCCAGCCACAGTTCATTTTCTCCTCTTATTGCAGCAGCAGTTTCACCAAGGGGGAATATTACATGCGTATTGATATCTAATGCACTTGTTTCATGAATCACATTGCTGATTTGCACAAACTCCTTCCAGCCAGACGGTTCGATTCGCTCCATTCTATTGGTCAAGTGATTTGATCTAGCCTTCAACCGTTTTATCTTTTCCTCGGTAAACCTAGCCATATCCAAGATTTTTTTATTTTCTCTGAAGCCTTCTGTACGGGCTATCTTTTTCTTCAAACGTGCTACTTTGTTCCTTTGTTCCTTGTAATGTTCTACAGATTCATCGTATTCTTGCGACATATGCAACACCTCATCGCTTTCAGAAAGACTACTTAAAACTGGCACGTTTAGACTCCAGGACCATGTCTCTAGGGATCCCTCTGTGTACCATAAACCACCAAGCTCAGAGTCAGCAACTTTTTCCCACTGCATCTCCTCCTTATCAAGAAGTGTCCTCATTATTTCCCGAGGCAAAGCATCCCCCTGAGTTAAAGCAACATCTGGAAAGCCAGTCCTATAAACAGTTTTAATCCACTTCTCTGTAAATAGATACCAGGAGTTATCTGAACCAAGAGCCACATAGTAAGTTGGTTCAACATCTTGATGACTGTCAGGCTCACCAGCATTTAACTCAGTTCCAACACTACCCATTGCAAAAGAATCATCAGCAGACACCATCTTTTTAAGTTTTGACCCATCCAGCGACTCAACCTTCCCCAGATAAACAGCAGGAACTAAGTTTTGAACTCCTTCAGAATCCCTATACTGCAAGCAAATGAAGGGGAGGTGTCCATTTTCAAACTCCTTTAAGAGAGGTTTCAAAGCAGAAAATCTCTTCAATTCCATCCTTCTTCGTAATTCAGTCCTAAGGCGTTTTTCTTGCCTTAATTCCTCTTGTAAATCTGCAATCTCCTTATATGCCACCTCCGATAGAAGTTTCCTGCTTTTTCTATCTATAGCATCATCACTAATTTCAGAAGTCAATGCTTCAATCTCTTTCTCTATTTTAGCAAGCTCCTCTTTGGCAGCAAGCATTACATTGCTGCCCAAGTAGTTTCCAAAACTTTGCTCCACTAACTTCCTTGCCTCTTCCAAAGTTCTCCTTCCTTGTAAAGCATTCAATTCATCTGATTCATTGGACCTACGAGTAACTTTTGCACCTCCTAGAAGATTCAACACCATTCCATAAGAAGCAGTGAACTGGGATACAAGGGGTTCAACTCCAGAAAATAGAAGCTTGCAGCACTCTTCAGCACCTTCGTAAGGAGTCTGCACTATCACAACATGACCCCATTCATCTATGCCTCTACGTCCAGCGCGCCCTGCCATTTGAAGCAATTCATTAGGGCTTAACTGGATACGTCCGCTGCTTGTCCTTTTGCTAAGAGATGAAATAACAGCTGTCCTAGCAGGCATGTTGATTCCAGCTGCCAGGGTTTCTGTAGCAAAGACAACCTTAACAAGTCCGCGCTGAAATAGCTCTTCAACAAATGATTTCCATAGCGGAAGACAACCAGCATGATGTGCAGCAACCCCTCTAATAAGTCCTTTGACTGCAGTCTCCCTCACAGCATCAGGATATTGAAGGCGAAACTTCTTCAAAGCAAGTTCTACCTCACTCATCTCACAATCATCCAAAAGGCTGCAGTCTTCAACATACTGCACAGCTGCATCACAACCTCTCCTATTAAAAATAAACCAAATTGCTGGAAGCATGTCCTTTGCTTTGAGGTGCCATAGTGTATCAACAACTTGAGGAACCTGAAAATTATCATTATGCTGTAAATAATTTTTTTTATTATGATTGTTGCTAATCTGGCAAAAGTATACCCTTGAAGAAGTGTTCTTTATTTGCAAACAAATTACGCCAACCACAACCAAAGAATAAAATTACTATACCATACTTCTGACTTTTCAAAATAAAAAAACCATACCTGTGAGCGGCGAATCATGTTTTTGTCATTCTTTGAAAGGGGCTGCTCAGACATGCTAACTATACCATCAAGGCTCCCATTTCTTCCATGTTGTCGTGAATTTCTTCTTCTAGATCCATCATCCCTGTAAGATTTAACTCCTGAAGCAGAAAGTTGTAAATAATTGAGTGACAGCTTCCTGTTTCAGGTTCCAAAAGAAAATTGAAAATTTGTTAGAAGTACTAAGAGATACTTGTGATACAAATGTAAAATATCATCTAAAGAGAAAAGCACTAGACGAAGTTATAATGTAAAAGCGTGAATTCAATGACATTCACATTGCTTGAACGTAATAATTGGAACACAGTAAGGTAAACTTGCAAGCAACTATGCCGATAAATTACCAATTACAGAAATAACCATTGAAAAGATGCAATCATTAAAAAAATCTAATACAATTATGAAATTTTATCAATTTTCATTTAGAAGAATTTTCATTTAGAGAGAGAGAGAGACAGACAGACAGAGAGTTTTTTGTCTAAAAAAAAGCTATCTATTGTATATGCATGCGTGGGTGTGTGTGTGTGGTAAAATATGGAAACATTTAACTAGAAAATAAACAGAATAGTATTGATCCATAATGTTAGGAGTAACCCAGACTACCCCTTTCAAATTATTATTACAGAAACAATAGAATAATCTAAGTAAAGTATTTTGGTAAATGTGAAACAAGCACTGATAATCTTACCCCAAAAAGTACTAATCATATACCAACAGATACACATGTCAAGTGTCCATAATTTCACACTAAAACTACACAGCCCAATGTTTCTTCGATAAGGCTGCATTTAAATACCTTAGATTACACTTTCAGATTATTTTTACAAAAACAATAGGCTAATCTAAGTAAACTATTTTGGTAAATGTGAATCGGGGCAGTGCTAATTTTACCCCAAAAAAAATTATAAATTATATACCAACAGATACAAATGTCAAGCGCCCATAATTTCACACTAAAATGCCTACACAAATGTTTCTTCCTGCATATAAATCCCCCAAAGAAGTTCCATAAGGCCAGCAGTTTCTATTTGAAATACCTATTCATGTGTGTTCCTTTTTCGTTAAGAAGAGGCAATAACGAAGTCTTTGTTGAGAAGTGCCAAGTCAATGGAACCGGACGCCAGGATGATGTTACCAGCTCTGTTTTACCATGAATCTAGAAACAAAATGGAAATTAAGGGGAAAAATGTCAATCATCTCATAGGCTCATAGCTTATAATTCAAAGATACAGAGGTCAAGGTCAGCACAACTATCATGTGTAAGTGGGAAGATCACACAGCTAGGAGGGAATTTCTGGAATATTTGTGCACTTTCATCGTGCATACCAATCTGACTTGGAACATGTACCCTCAACTGTAGAATAAATCTAGTTTCATATGGGTTGAGTCAAACAAAGACAACATAGATGCAAATAAAGAACTTATTAAACAGGAACTGGCCCCAGTTACATTAACTGAATGAGAGAAATATTGAAAACAGAAGATAAGCTAAAACCTAAGAGAAGGACATTCATAAGATGAATGAGTCCAAAATTGCATTTTTTTTCTCATGGTGATAATACTTTTTCAATGGGGTGATGGTAAGTTCAAATTGAATGAGTCAAATCTTCAAAATGGCAGACAGAGATTACTTGTCTAAACACCATTTCATCCCCACCGTTTTCTCCTAGAAAGAAATATCTGTTGAATTTTCTTCAAAAAAAATAACAAGCCAGTTTGAAATTAAGCCTCAATTGACTTAAGCTGACAGAAAAATAAGAACAAGTTTACTTAAGCATTTAGGACAATGGTAGGTGGATGTGTCCTCATCAAACAGCCAGGTTGAAACCCCCTTCCCCCAAAAATTAAAAAATGAAAAACGAACAAGCTTAACTCAAGGAGCCTAAGTCTAAAACCAATATTATGTTTTTGGTGAAATGACATTTACTAAAATAACCAAGTAGAACATGAAGTCTAGAGCACTCCTGACAAGCTCATCTTGAAATAGAAAGTCGACCCCAGCATGTAAAAGATTACATTGGGATATCAAATCAACACTGAGCCCCATGAGATTATGCATCACCAAACAATATACCACTCCCTATCTTTGTTTACTAATCAAGCTACGAGAACAAAAGGTACATAAAGCAGTCTAGCAAGTAGTACAACAAAGAAAAAATTTGCTCATGGTGGAAAAGCCAACATGCAGAAGACAAGTAAAATAGAAATCATGCCATTGCCAGTGAATATCTCCAACTTCATGATCAAGGCTGAACACTTTGCCAGAAAATCCATTTTGAGTTTGTGATTCCAAGAGTGCAAGACAAACAAACAAGGGCAAACAAAGATACAGAGAGGATATAATGCATATTCATAATCACTCTCAAACATATGAACCAATATCAGGGATGGTCAAGATCATATGATATGATGAGGAACAGTACCTGACCAATCCAACCAGCTAGCTCATCTGGATTTGCAACTGTCGCTGACAGACATATAAGTTGAACTTCTTTTGGGCAATAAATCACCTAAATATGTTCCACAACTAGGTGAAAACACATTAAACAATGACAATCCAGAAATATATGTGGTCCAAAACTCAAATATACTCACTATCTCCTCCCACACAGTACCCCGAGATATGTCACTTAAATAATGAACCTCATCGAGAACAATCACATCAACATGAAAAAAACCACTCCCAGAAGAAGCCATTCCAACACTGCATCAGCAGACACAATAAATCACCATGCTTAATTTCAACTACTAACACAAGCCTTATGAAAGAAAACTATGGGGGTTGCAAATGAAACATTTATAAGACATGCAATACCTATATGAGATTTCTTCCTAGAAAGCAATATAAGTCTGATCATCCCCAGACCTAAAATAAACATAAGGCAGCCAATAACCTCCTAATGGAGGGTAAAAATTGCCACCACCCCATTTTTGTTGCAAAGGGATATACAGTACTTAATATATACTATGTAAGTATATAACCAATGAAAAATTCATACAAATTAGATATATGGCACCATTCACATCAACATTACACAAAACCGTGCATAAGCTTTGCCAAGACCAGGTATACAACATAAACTAGAGTACCTATTATACAACATGTTGCGCAAAATCTCTGTAGTCAAGACTAAAACCTGAGCATCCTTGTTGACAGCAGAATCTCCTGTGAGAAGCCCGACATTGTTATCCCCAAATGTCTCCCTAAACCAACAAAGATCACCATATTAGCTTGAAGGATTCATATCACCTATGACTATTTTCACTACAAAATTTTCCAATTCCAGCCATTCATAGTGGCAGGGCCAAGGGAAAATTTTTGGAGGCGACAATATGGTTGAGGTTTTAAAACTGTATGTAATTAATTGTATGTGATAACTCAAAATCACTCCCAAACTTATTAAACTTAATAAAATTTATTGCAAAAATAAATAGAGAGTGAAGATTATAGTTCATTGTGCTTGTTGAGAGGGAAGGAAAATAACTTTGGTTACCTAAACTGTCGAAACTTCTGATTGGACAATGCCTTAAGCGGAGTTGTATAGAATAACCTGCTTCCCCTGGCTACCGTTGCCACGGCGGCGGCTTCCGCAATTAAGGTCTTTCCACTACTTGTTGGCGCTGAAACCACCACCGATGAACCCCTCAAAAATGCTTCTATGGCTATTCTCTTCAAAACAAATGGCAAAATCATTATATTTTAGAAAAGAAGAAGAAGAAAAAGCTGATTCCAAAAAAGGTGAAATATTGAAAATATGGAACCTGAAACTTATCAATGCGAAAATCGTAAATATCAGCGAGTGCATCAACGTCAATCATTTCCTGGCCGAATTCTCTAACTAGGTTACAGAGCCTCTCGACACGTTCCCACGTGGATTCCTTGCGCCGGTTCCAAAAATCCACGGAGATTTCGACTTCGTCTGCACTCTGTTGGATATCGTCCGAAACTTCGCCTGAAACGTCGTCGTATTCGTCTGCAGCTTCGTAATCGTCGTCGTCTTCGTCATCTTCGAGTTCTTCGTCGGCGTCGGAGAGCTGGGGTTCTGAGGAGAAGGGAGAGCGTCGGGATTTGAAAGAGAGACGGAAGGAAAGTGGAGAGAGGATGGATTTGGGGCGACAGAAAGGGAAAGATTGAGCGAGAAAATGACAGTGAGAGATCTGGCAGTGTTTGGTTGTGGGGAAAAGGGAAGGAAGCGAGAGGATAGAAAGAGTGTTCATGGCGGGAGGGGTATTGACAGAAATTTTGGATTGGTTCCTTCACCTTGAGGGCAACTATTACGTGGAATTATCATTTTGCTATAACGAATATCCGCTAAATTCTGCGGGAAAGTTCAGAAATAAAATACGAACCGCTGGCGGTTTGAAAAATCATTACAAGTCTTTTTCTTTTCTTTTTTTCACTTAATATCTTTAAAAAATTAAATCATTTAAAAATTTTAAATAAATTTTTAACTTTTATTACTTTAATCAAGTTTTTATACAAATATTAGATGGGTTTTTTATTTCCTTAATTAAAAAAATTGAACTTATTTTGATTTCTTTTGTGACTTTTTTATTACTTTCTTACTCTTGTTTGTTTATGGATTACCATTCTTGGTACTATCTCACATTTTTTACTTCCAAAACTCCCAATCATCATAATAGCTAGAAACATTGCGATCTATTTCTTTCAAATTTTAATTTAATTCTACTTTTTTAAGTATATATTTTCCAAAAATTAGCCTTATTTTATTATTTATTACATTTTTTTCTTGTCCATAATTTTGTTTTTTTATAAGAACCCTCCCGTGTCTTATGTGACTATGTATCAATGCTCTATGTTTCCTCTCGTGGGTTAGCTTTGATTTAGGGTTTGATTTTATCCATTTTTGAGATTTTTTATTTTACCTAAAGCAAAAACTCTTTTGAGATTAAAGTGTCAAGTATTTATTATTTTATCTCATAGTGAAACTAATAAAGGATATTACAGAATCATGATAGATATCATAATGAAGGATAATGGAAATCATGATAGATATGCTTATTGACTTAGTGATATAATTTTTTGATATAATTCCCTTAATTTCCTTAATTATAGGACGTTACAATATTTATTTAAGCATTACACTTTATTGTACAGATTGTTTTCCTTTTATATTGATGTTATGACTTATATATAAAAGGATGAATGTTAATTGAATAAATCATTCAAGAGAGTATTCAAACTCTTCATGATATCAGAGTAAGGTTATAGACAACCTAAGCTAAAATCCTTTAATGGCCGATAAGTGATAATTCTATTTTATAGAATTATTTTAGTTCAATTTTATTATTAAATATTAGCTAAGTCCTCAATTTTCAATTATAATTTACTTATTTTTAGTTGTTTATAGAATTAGTTTATTTTTAAGTGAGTTATTTTAATATTATGTTATTTTTTTTTAATTTAATTGTTATTTATTAGTTTTTATATTTTTTATAAGAGTAAAAGAGGTTGGGGTTAATTTTGAAATGTAAGGTGTTGAAAGACTCGAAAGTCTATTTGCATATGCTTTAGTGTTTTGGCCACAACTCGCGCTACAAAACTCCAAATGATGCGATTCTTGGACCCTTGGAAAGCTAAGAGACAGAGCTACAACTTCATAAGATCGCTTTACCCAGTTCTGCCTCGAAGATAGAGAAAATCTATTCAGAAAATGGCTGGACGTACTCTGTCGGGAATGAAAATTTGTAAAGACTGACAATTGATTTTTTGGGCCTCTCATTACACTTTTGAGCTCAGTTAAATCATAGATCAACTTAAGGAACTATAGGTTAAGTTTATTAGTATAAATAGAATATTTTTAAGAACATTAGGGTAGACAACTTTTGGGAGATTCAAGAAGCTAGAAGTTGAAGCTGAAACTTGAAGATCAAGGCGGTAATTATTTATTTTGTTTTCTTCGTTGGTTTTTATTTTTCTTGTTACTCTCAATGGTTGAATTATATACAATGTTATTTGTCTTTGCGATCGTGAGTAGCTAGTTTTCTTTTTTCAAGATTGCAATGGAACTCACATGTAATCTAAATTTTTTTCTCTCTGTTGATTATTTTTAATGGGATTTGAATTGTTTATTCTTATTTGTTCTTAATGCTTTTAATTGCTTGGCCACCAATTAAATTGATTTAGGAACCTAAACAAACTTGGAAAAGGGAGTTTAGTTTAGACTAAAATTGGGATAGCATATGATCATATTAATTGATTTGCTTATAGGATAGGAATATACCTACAGGCCATATATAGTCAGATTAGAGCCTGAACTTAATGAGTCTATTTTAATTTCAATTCACATAGGGATATAATATTTTGGTTAAAATAGATATTTTTATAAGATGAGTCGGGAGACCCTTATAAATAATTTAGGACTCTAGGTTAGCAATTCAACCAATTGAAATAAGTTAAGGAATAGAGGTAAGATTTAGATGAAGTGTGAAGGATATTATTATCTTAGGCTTGTTTGATTTGATATTTACTCGAGTTATTATTATTTTAATTTTTCTTGTAGGTTTAAATTTTAGTTAATTAGTTTTAGTTAATCAATTAATTTTGAGTATTTGGATAAGATTAATTTGTTCTAATTTTAGTACTTAGTAAAATTTTAGATCAATTCTCTATGGGATCTATACTCTGCTTGCTAATATACTATCTATTTAATACGTATACTTGCATAATAGAATTTTAACTGACAATAAGAGTGGGGAAGAGGTAAGTAAAGGTAACGAGAATTTGGTATCCACCATAGGTACGACCATACTAAGCAGTACCTTGGTCGATACCAAATCGCCCTATTATCTACATCCCTCAAATCATCTTGGCATAATATTTGTTACATATCCACTGAGTGAAATTGGGAATAATTACTTCACTTTGAGGTGTAGTTTCTTGAATGCTTTCCAATCCAAGAACAAAGCAAGGTTCGTGGATGGATCTATTATAAAGCCAAAAATCAACTCCCCAGATTTCCAAAGTTGGGTACAGTGCAATGCAATAGTCCTATCTTGGCTAATTAATGCTCTTTCAAAGGAATTGCAAGGAGAAGTAGTACATATAGAAAATGCAAGTGAAATATGGGCAGATTTCTAGGAACGATTCACTCAAGGCATTGCACCTAGAGTCTATGAACTCAAACGAGCAATTACTCTGTTGCAATAGGAGAGGGTCCTAATCTCTACTTATTATGAAAAATTAAAAGCTTTATGTAATGAAGCACAAACCTTTCGACCCTTACAAGTTTGCACTTATGGTGCCTCGAGTCAAATGCAGGAGATGCGCGAAGAAGAAAAAGTATTTGATTTTTTGATGGGATTAGATGAAAGCTTTAGAACCGTGCACTCCCAAATTCTCAGCTTAGAGCCCTTGTCGATTATTGGACAAGCTTATGAGATCGCAACACAAGAAGAGAAGCAGTTGGCAGTGGTTGCATCACAATCCATAATGCTCGAAAGAGTTGCTTTGATGGTGAGAAACCAAACAATCAACGGTGCAAGGCATGGCAGTGAGCAAAAGGTAGGTGATCGACGAGACCATCGTGGAGGGGAAGGAACTCGTCCCCGTCGCACTCACTATGACAAAATCGGGCATACTCGTGATTCTTGCTACGAGATTGTGGGCTACCCATCGGATTGGCAGTAGAGACAGAAGCCCAAGGGAGATTAGACAAAAATGCCAACGATGGTGGTTGGGAAGCAGACTCGTGCATTTGCAATTAAGGGAGAAGCAGACATGGGTCACGAACCTTATTCATTTGTACCTGGGCTCACACAGGCCTAATACCAACAACTAATGGATCTATTGAGCTGGCAGACAAATGAGTCCAACTTTAATATTTGACCAATAGTCAACATGGCCTCAAATGTCCACAATACAATATTTTCTAGTAAATCATTTGGCAAGAACAACTCGTGGATAATTGATACTGGGGCCACAGATCATATCACTCATTAAATTGACAGTTTGTTCAACATGGTTAAAATTTCCAATATCCCACTTGTCCAAATTTCGAATGGTGATACTGTGTCAGTGCATACTATGGGCCAAGTGAATCTTGGGCCCAATTTAACCATGGATAAAGTTCTTGGCATGCTTGATTTTTGTTTTAATTTGCTATCTATGAGCAAAATAACTCGTGACTTGAACTATCTACTCATTTTTGGACCTGATTTTTGTGTGGTACAAGATGTGCTGTATAGAAAGCCGATTGGAGTGTGTAGAATGCAAAATGGATTATAGTACTTGGAGCCAATGAGGGCGGGTAAGGTTCTTTTGGCTAAAGGCAAAGATAATGCATTATTATGGCACCATTGATTGGGGCACATTCCTTTGGATCATCTTTCAATACTTCGAAATTTATTTGTCACCTACATCGGAAAGGACAACTTTCTTTGCGATGCCTGTTGTAGAGCGAAACAAGCTAGATTGCCTTTCCCAATTTGCAGAAATAAAAGTTTGCACGCCTTTGATTTAATCCATTGTGATATTTAGGGGCTTTATCACACTGCATCCCTTTTAGAAACACATTATTTTCTCATTAGTGTTGATGATTATAGCTGGGCAACATGGGTTTTTCTTATGAAGCATAAATTAGAAACTTGAAATCTCTTACTTTATTTCTTCTAGTGGGCTAGGACACAATTCAATGTACAAATCAAGATATTGCGAACAAACAACAGTTTGGAATTTAAGCATGAAGATTTGGTGGATCATTATTTTGAGCATGGCATGGAAAGACAAACTAGTTGCACAAACACACCTCAGCAAAATGGTGTGGTGGAATGCAAACATTGCCACCTCTTAGAAGTAACACGAGCACTTTGATTTCAAGCCAACCTTCCCATCACCTTTTGGGGTGAATGTGTACTCATTGCAGCATATCTGATCAATCGTATGCCATGCCCTCTTCACTTGTTCCTGATTCACACTCTTCTTCTCCTTTAGCCAACTTGACGGTGTATCTTTTATCTCACAATATTTCTTACTTTAAATTTTTCAGAGCACACAATGTGTTCTTAGGGGCCATCTTAGCCATCGATGAGTCAAATCATTTTTTAGGCAGTCAAAATACAACATTGGCGTGATGTCATGGCCAAGGAGATATCTGCCTTAGAAGCAAATAATACATAGACTTTGACCTCTCTACCTTTGGGAAAATGAGCCATTGATTCTAAATAAGTGTATAAAATCAAATACAATCCAGATGGAATGGTAGAACGTTATAAAACAAGGCTCGTCGCCGAAGGCTATACACAAATTGAATGGGTGGATTTCCATGAAACCTTTGCTCCAGTTGCAAAATTGGTCACAGTACGCTGTCTTTTGGCTATCACTGTCGTACGTCGTTGGGAGTTACACCAACTGGGCATTAACAATGCCTTTTTACATGGGGATTTAGAAGAAGAAGTCTACATGAAAATACCTCAAGGCTTTTCCAAAAAAAAGGAGCAGTGTGTTTGTCGACTTAAGAAATCTCTGTATAGACTTCGTCAAGCATCACGAAATTGGTATCAAAAGTTCACTAATTCCGTACTAGCCATTGGATTTGTTCAATCGCATGCTGATCATTCTCTATTCACGTACTCTGCTAAGGAGTCATTTGTTACAGTATTAATCTACGTTGATGACGTTATAGTAACAGGGACTAATGCACTCAAGATTTCCCAACTTAAGGCTCACTTGGATCGTAAATTTTGTATTAAAGATTTGGACTAGTTGAAATATTTTTTAGGCATTGAGGTGTCATGTTCTCCATCCAGTATTGTCTTGAGCCAACAGAAATATGTGCTTGATATATCGACAGATAGCAACCTTACTAATTACAAACCCGCTTTGTCACCTATGGACCAACAGGTCAAGCTCGATCCTAATGAAGGACTGCTTTGTTTAGATCCAGGGCAATATAGAAGGTTAATTGGAAGATTATTATATCTCACCATCACAAGACCTAATATTAGTTTTGTTGTTCATGTAGTAAGTCAATTTATGAATTGCCCATGTCAGCCTCATTTCGATGCAGCTCTACATACTCTTAGATATCTAAAAGGTTCCTCAAGCCAGGGTTTGTTGCTTCCTGCTAATAGTCAATTGATCCTCAGAGCTTACTGTGATGTAGGTTGGGCAGGTTGTCCAACAACACGTAGGTCAACCGCGAGATACATCATCTATCTTGGTTCGTCTCATATCTCATGGCAATATAAGAAACAGTCAATTGTTTCTCGTTCCTTTCCAGAAGCAAAGTATAGGGCCATGGCCACAACATTTAGTGAGATTGTATGGCTTCTTAAATTATTAGCTGACCTTTAAATTCACACCCATCACCAGCTTCATTATTTTGTGACAATCAAGCTGCACTTCACATTGTTGAGAATTCGGTTTTTCATGAACGTATCAAGCACATCAAGATATACTGTCATTTTATCAAACAACGCATCCAGTCCAAAACCCTTGTTCCATGATCCATCTCATCATAATTTCAATTGGTAGACATTTTTACCAAGGCTTTTGGACAGAATCGTTTCCATGATTTAATGGCCAAATTGGGCATTACTAATCTTCATGCTCCAACTTAGGGGGGAGTAATGAAGGATATTAGAGAATCATGAACATAAGGAAGGATAATGGGGATCATGACAGATATGTCGGGAATCATGACAGATATGCTCATTGACTTAGTGATATAATTTCTTGATCTAATTCCCTTAATTTCGTTAATTATAATACGTTACAACCTTTATTTAAGCATTATACTTTATTGTACAGATTGTTTTCCTTTTATATTGATGCTATGACTTGTATATAAACGAATAAATATTAATCGAATAAATCATTTAAGAAAGTATTCAAACTCTTCAAAAATAGTGTAGTTTACAAAATACAGGGAGTATTGTATTGTTGATTTTAAGTGACTTAATTGATTTTTCCTTCCAAAAGTTGGTGTTTGGCAAGGACCAGTTTGGGTTTGATCTATTTTGCTGTTGTGATTATCCAATCCCCATTTCTCCTCTAAAAATACCTTTGAGATCGACTGGGATTGAAGTGCACAACCATAGATGGAAAGTGAAATATTTTTTTTGAAGTAATAAAATAAACTCAAAAAACACTCAATCTTTATTTTAAATTAATTAAATAAAAAATATATGTATGAGAAAGTTTGATCAATGCTATATATATGTGTGTGTGAATTATCTGAAATGATAGAAGTGATTGTCGCATGTAATTGGGACTTAAAATGTGATTATTTGAAACAATAGAAATGCATAAGTTTTTTAAACTAATAAAAAAATCAAATAAACACTAATTTTTTTCTTGAATTAAATAAATAAAAAGTAAAAAAGATTAAAAAAAAATTTATTGTCTTTTTACATAAAAACAAATTGAAAATTTAAATCAAAGTAAAACATAAAGTTTTATGTAAGAAAAAAAAATAACTTTAGAGTATTATATGAAAAAATATCATAACATAAAAGAGTCTATGTGAAGTTTGTTCTTTAAATATATTTTTTTAAAATTTATTGAATAGAAACTCATGAAAGTTGACTATTATTAACACAACAAAATACGGAAATTGAAAATTCATTTGTTTTTTTTTTAAATTTTCTTTTGGATTTCACTCCAAGAAATAAAATATAGTCTTAAGGCTTACAATTTTTTACCTTATAGCACGTTTGGTTCGCGGAATAGACAAGAATGGAATAGAATAGCTATTACGTGGGAATAGAATGAGATGAGAATAGAATAGAATAGGTATTACGTAGTTTGGTATGATAAATGGAATAGAGCAGGAATGATTATTATGACGTATTACAGTGTTTTGTTGGTAAAAATAACTTTGGAATAAGAAAAGAATAAAAATAAAAAGACAAAAATACCCTTTATTATATAATGATTATTTAATTTTTATTTTATTTTTTAAATATTAATATTTTATTTATAATCTAATCATTAATATAACAAAATACTAATATTTTATTTATAATTTAAATGTTATAATGATTATTTATTTTTAAATTATTTTATTTTTAAACATTAATAATGTATAATTTATTTAAAATATTAAAAATTGATAGTTTAAATATTAATATTTTATTTATACTTTAATCATTAATATTAAATGTTATTGTGATTATTTATTTTTATTTTATTTTATCTTTTAAATATTAATAATTTATGTTTTTAAATATTAATAGTTGATTATTTAACTATTAATATTTTATTTGTAATTTAATCATTAATATTATAAAATACTACTATTTTATTTAGAATTTAAATGTTATTATGATTATTTGTTTTTATTTTATTTTTTAAATATTAATAATTTATAATTGATTGAAAATATTAATAATTGGTAATTTAATTTATAATTTAAATATTATTATGATTAAAATATTAATACTTTTAATTAATTTTTAAATTCAAAATATTTTATAATATATAATTAATAACTTAACCTTTTTATTATAATAAGATTTATTTTTCTCTATTTGCATTTTTCATTTTTTAATTTAAATTTCACTTAATAATTTAAAAATTAATATTTTAAAATACTAATTTTTTATTTATAATTTAAATATGTTATAATTAAAATATAAAAATATTTATATTTTTATATTTTAATTTAAAATATTAATTTTATAAATTTAAATTTATAATTTTTAAAAATAAATAATGACATTTTAATATTTTTATATTTTAATTTAAAATATTAATTTTATAAATTTAAATTTATAATTTTTAAAAATAAATAATGACATTTTAGTCCAAAATGTATAAATTTTGTTTCCATAGGTGTGGAATAGCTAATACCATGGGGATGGTGGTATTAGCCATTCCACCTACCAAACATGACCTTAGGAAAACCAAAAAATTGGCCAAACACAAACCGCTTGTCTCCCTATTATTTGTCTGACTGAAACATTCGTTTTGGCTTTGTTGTTTTACAATATTATCAGACAAGACAAAGAAGCAAACAGCAGCTGAAACCCATCACTTGCCCTGTGTTGTACGATACTCGGATTTTCTGGAGCCAATAGCTACTTACTAGAGTGTTAGGTCTATGGTGTGCCGGTATGCCAAACCACCCACATGTCGGGTCTGTTTGTTTTGATTTAAAATGTTTTTTAAAAATATTTTTAAAATTTATATTTATTAGATGAAAAATTTATTTTAAATATAAAATATCTTACGAATCAATTGAAAAAATAATAATTGAGTATGAAAAATATCTTATGCCGCTAAGGGATATAAGGTATTTTTATAAAATAAAAAAATTTTATACTTAATTTAAGAGTATAGATTTGATAAATAAATTTTATATTTAATTTAAGAGTATAGATTTGATAAATATTAATATTTAATTTAAAATATTAAAAAGTAAACTATATTACTATTTAACTTAAAATATTAATATTTAAATTATTTAATACTATTAAAATTAAAAAATATTTTTTAATGAAACCATTAAATGTAATTATATTTTATATTTATAAATTGAATACACTTTACTAATACTTATAATGAAAAATATTTTAATAATCGTTATTTGATAAATACAAAGTATAGGTTTTAGATGTGTTACAAAATTAATAAATAAGGATATTTTTATAGTGAATATATATAAATATAGATTTTGGATATTTTATACAATTGATAAATATTGATATTTTTATAGCAATATGGTAAAAAAGTGATTGAGATATAATTTTTTTTAAAATTAGAGTTTATTTTAATTATAAATAGTATTGTATAAGAGTGAAAAGATTGTGCGGATGATTGTATTGCACTATTCCTTTAATTACATAGACATGAGAAGTGTCAAGTCCACACATTTAGAGTGAAAGACCCAAAAACTAAACCCAAGTTTAAAGCGGAAGAACGAAAAACTAAACTCACATATGGAAACTTTCAAATTCAGCCAACTCACATGCCAATCAACTAAAGTTACACAACAGAAGACTATATCACCTCACGTGATGCAAAGATATGGTAGCGTTTTTTTTTATTTATAGGTATAGATACTTAGTTAAATATTGTGAAAAATATCATTATTAATTTTACCAATTTTCATATTTATTATTTATTTTGATCCAAAATTAATGAAAATCAAATGACACTACTTTATAATCAATTTCTATTTATCATCTTGACATTTAAATAAGTCCATTGGTAATGTAAAAAATATTTTTCATAAATTTAATAAAAAATATTTTTAATAATTTATTTCAATAACAAAAAATATTAAATGTTTTATAAAATATTTTACAATAAATTTTTTTTAATAAATTATTTTTTAATTACCAAACAACCTATAGTAGGCCTGACCAGCACAGGACTCGAATAAAAAAATATAAAACAGGCCAAACACATTAAATATAAAGACTCTCATTAAAAAATATAAAGGAGGAAAGTCAGGACTGCATTGGTGGCCAAACACAGGCGAGAGGCGAACCTACAAAAACAGTTTTTTTATTCCTAGTTTTTACCTTTCCCCCGCATTTCCCCACCAAACCCCTTCTTCACCAAACCCCCCTCTTCGCCTTTCTTTTCTAGTTTCTTTTGCTCCCCCTAAAACCCCCTCGCATCCTAGATCGGACCAACCTCTCCGAATCCAACGGTCGAGATGGCTCTATCGCACCTCGCCACTTCTTCTTCCCGCTCCGCTGCTCTTCTCAGACCCCTCTCATCTTCCATCTCCCTCCGCCGCCCGATCTCCACCGACACCACTCCCATAACCGTCGAGACCTCCGTCCCTTTCACCTCTCATCAGTGCGAAGCCCCCTCACGTTCCGTTGAGACCAATCCGAAGGAACTCCTCACCTTCTTCCGAGACATGGCGCTGATGCGGCGGATGGAGATCGCAGCCGACTCACTCTACAAGGCCAAACTCATCCGCGGTTTCTGCCACCTATACGACGGCCAAGAAGCTGTTGCCGTCGGCATGGAAGCTGCCATAACCAAGAAGGACTGCATCATAACCGCCTACCGTGACCACTGCACGTTCGTCGGTCGCGGTGGGACCCTGCTGGAGGTTTTCTCAGAGCTGATGGGACGCCAGGCTGGATGTTCTAGGGGCAAAGGAGGTTCGATGCACTTTTACAAGAAGGATTCGAATTTTTATGGCGGACACGGGATTGTTGGAGCTCAGGTTCCGTTAGGATGTGGCTTGGCGTTTGCGCAAAAGTACTCTAAAGACGAGAATGTGACCTTTGCTTTGTATGGTGACGGGGCTGCTAATCAAGGGCAGTTGTTTGAGGCTTTGAATATCTCTGCGCTTTGGGATCTGCCTGCAATTTTGATCTGCGAGAATAATCACTGTAAGGAATTTGAATTGGAATGGAATTTTATTGGTTTATAAACTTAAGTATTTTTTGTGGATTGTTTTATTTATTTGATATAACTGTACAGATGGTATGGGGACGGCAGAGTGGAGAGCTGCGAAGAGTCCTGCGTATTACAAACGTGGTGATTATGTTCCTGGTTTGAAGGTGAGAATTAGTTGGTTTGTTGAGATAATAATGGTTTTGTTGAGTTTTAATTTATTGTTTCTTTGGAAATGTTATTGTGATTTTAGCATTATTGAATTTAGGATTTAGATGTTAGTGGTATTTGAAGTGACTATGATCAGTAGTGTCTTACTACTGAATGCTGAAAACTGTGATGGTGGTCATTTTGAGTTTCAAAGAACTGCTTCTTCTGCTGATTTAAAATGAATATTGATGGTTTTGTTATCATTTTCCTTTTACATTAGAACTTAACTGATTGATTGAAGTTTTAAAATGCAGAATCTCAAGTGGTTTGTATACTTTTGGTTTCTTAATATGTAACTTTGTTTTCTTCTAAGGTTTTGGGGTTTGATACAAAAAGAATAAGAAATAGTGTTCTAGTAGATCTATAAAGTGAAATCCTTTTGTGCCAAAACTATAGAGATATAGTTTTTGAAATACTCAATATTAAGCTGTTACATGTCTGCATTTGAGAAAATATATGTTTAAATTCCTTTTGCCTGATGATAGACAATAATGTACCATTTTACCATAGTTTAATTCTGTTTGTCATGTGCTTCATATCTTGTAGGTGGATGGCATGGATGCCCTTGCTGTGAAGCAAGCCTGCAAGTTTGCCAAAGAACATGCCTTGAAGAATGGACCAATTGTAAGTTTATTTATCCAGCTCTTGACTTTATTTTTGTCTTCATTCTTGTGCTGGCCATTTTTTATATTATTTTGTGTTAATTGATTGCTTCTTTGATTTTCTTTGTTACTCTTAACTTTTTGTAAGATCTTGATATTTGTTTAATTTGTTCTATCTTATTGGCTCTCAAAGATAGTAAACAGTCAAATTCATTTCTGCATAATTAATCACACTTAAAGAATAGTTATTATTATCTGTCTAATTTTGGGAGCACACACATTCTATCCCCCTTTGTACATGCTTAACCTTCTATTTTAACTCTACGAGTCCTCTCTATGGTTGATACACTTGAAGAATAAGTTATTATTATCTCATCTACAATTTGACTAAGAAGGCATGATTCATTTAGAATACCTTTTTGGATTAACCAATCTTTAGTTCACAACCTTCAAACAAGAAGTTAGGGAATGGAACTCTTTCTTGGAATATTGTTATTTCTCCAAACTGTAAATTTTCGAGTGCTGATAATTTTATCTGGACATATAGTGAAACATGAATGTTTGTATCACATTGCAAGCCTTGAGATTGGGAAAAGCTCACTCCTTGAGACTAGAATACTATTAGAATTAAGAATCATTCAATGCAATTGGAATTCTTACTAATAATATGAATAAATATTATTGATATTTGTAATAAAAAAACATCTTTAATGAAAGTTATTTGATGCAATTAGAATTTTTATATATTCACAAATTAAATAAATTTTATTAATATTAGTACTAAGAAACAAAAATAGAGAGTAGAAAACAAGAAGGGTGCCAAATGACTACTTAGGTTGGTGCTTATTTCACGGGGCCATTACTCTCTTTAAAAGGTTAACCTAATAGGGTGTGTTGCGCTCATGCGTATAAGCTTTCCAAGATCCTTTATCAGTCTGATGTGGGATTGAAGCACCCTTTTACTTTTTTGAAGTGTTTGGCATGACATTCTACCCCACCCAATCTGGCGACGTGCTTGTTGCTATCGGCCACCTTGCCTGCCTCCCTTATAGAGGTGCTTATTGTGGATTGGGTCTAAGTTAGGCTTGTACTGATACCACTTTTTTTCATGGAGCCGTTACCCTCATCCCACAAGGTTAAACCTGATAGGTGTATGATGTCCATGCTTATTAGTTTTTCAAGACCCTCGTACCTGGCCAATGTGGGATTGAAGCACCATGGCTACTTCCTTTGAAGTGCTTAGCATGACACTTACATCAAACTAGTATCAGAGTTGTCATTTCAACTAACTTTGTGGTATTTGCAAAGTGAGTTGTGCTTGTTATATTTTAGTTGCTTTTGTTGTATGATGTAAGCTATTGTTAAATTGTTGTATGATCTAAGCTATTGTTAATTGTTGGTATGGCTGCAAATGTGTTTTCGATCAGATATGAGGTTGAGAAGTTCACTAGGAAGAAAGTTTCAATCTATTACACATTGGGTTGTGGACGATATTGGTCTAGTAGGACTATGTAACGCTTTGGGTGATAGATAAATTTTCAAATACACCTTAAGAGGATAAAAAAGATGATATCTTGGAAAACGCACATAATGCCATCTTGCTTAGTCTTGTAGATAAGGTATGACAAGAAGGGTGGTACCTTAGTGCTCAGTCTGTAGCTTCTGTTAATGAGCAAGTATATGACAAAAAACTGACAAACTAGCCTTACCTCCAGCAACGACTTTACACTAGACTTGTCCGATTGATCTTTTGGTAAACTGCTTTTGACCTTCCAGAACATGAAGCATTTTGTTTTTTTCTTAACAAAACTCATATTGCTATTAAAAGAAAAGAAAATATAACAAGACATAGCTATTCTTATTTATTAGCAAACAAAGGAAAGGAAAAATTGATAACTTTTCCAACTATTAAGCTGGGTTTATACTAAAAAGGAATAACATAAACAGTCAACTATATCATTATAAATGTCAAAAAAGAACAAATTAGATAATAGGATAATATGAGTCTAAAAAAAAAATTATGAATATAGAAAAAAAGATGCAGCCAGAAAGGAAGAGCATAACCCCACTTTTGTTCCAATCTTGTCTTATATCAACACTCTTAAAAATGGATGAGTTGTTAACATTAACTTTGGGCATGGTGTGGAAAGGCAACAAAAAAGAGTTTTAAATAGAGAAAGAAAAGGAGAAGATCAAGACAAGAATATGCATATGGATTCAAAAAGGTAATAAGAGCGAAACAAATTAAGAAAAAGAATGGAAGGAAGAATGTGATGCATGCTCAACTACAGATGAAAAACCCTAATGACTTACATATCTATAATATATATAAAAGTAGGATAACTGATTGGGTCAATTGATTGACATTTGTCATTCTCAATTGAATTAATTTTTTTTACACTTTATGTCAAAAATGCGTTGTTTTTTACATTGGAAGGTTTTGTTTTTGTTTTTTTACTTTTATTTATTTCAATAAAAAATACTTAAAAACAATAATTTCTAACTTTTAATGCTTAGAAGGTAGATTTATTTAATATTTATCAATTGCAATTTAATATTATGTTTTGCCTATATTATCTTATTCTGTATGAATCTGAATTTATAGCATATAGATATCTCTTTTATACATGAATGTTTAAATTCCAATAAATATCCATCTAATTCATTATATAAAAGTAAGATAATTGATTGGGTCAATTGATTGACATTTGTCATTCTCAATTGAATTAATTTTTTTTACACCTTTTGTTAAAACTACATTGTTTTTGACATTTAAAGGATTCTTTTTTCTTTTTTACTTTTATTTATTTTAGTAAAAAATATTTCTAAACAATAATTTTTAACTTTTAATGCTAATAAGATAGATTCATTTAATATTTATCAATTGTAATTTAATATTATTTTTTATTTATATTCTCTTATTCTGCATCAACCTGAATCTATAGTATATAGGTATTTCTTTTGTACATGAATGTTTAAATTTTAATAAACATCCATCCAATTCATTGGACAAAATAAAAAAGTCAAAAAGGCCTACTCATTTCTTAATATACATGGCATACAGTCATCATTAGATAAATAAATCAATTGAATTTGATAACCCTTAGTAATTCATTTTTTATATAAAAGATAGATAATACTAGAAATTACTAACTATTTTATATTGATAGGATCTTTACATTATACTATTGCTCTATATTCTGCTACTGTTTATTTTAATCTGTTAATAATATAAGTTATATATTTTCTCATTTCTTAATAGTTTATTATACATCTAATAATCTTTGATAGGATTATTGTCTTTTTGGGATAAATTATGTTTTAATTAAGATAACTAATTGGGTCAATTGGTTGTCATTTTCAATTGAATTAATATTTTTTTACACCTTATGTCAAAGCTGCATTGTTTTTTTCACATTTGAAGGATTTTTTTTTATTTTTATTTATTTTAGTAAAAAAATACTTGACAATTATAATTTTTAATTTTTAATGTTTAAAATATAGATTCATTTAATATTTATCAATTGTAATTTAATATTATTTTTTATTTATATTTTCTTATTTTGCATGAACTTGAATTCATAGTATTTAAACATCTTTTTTATACATGAATGTTTAAATTCTAATAAATATTCATTCAATTCATTGAACAAAATAAAAAAATCGAGGTTTACTTATTTCTTAATATACATAGCACAATCATTTTTGAATAAATAAATCAACTGAATTTGACAACTTTTAGCCATTCATTTTATATATAAAAGATATATTATTAAAAATTAGTAACTATTTTGCATTAATAGGATTTTTACATTATACGGTTGCTTTATATTGTACAACTGTTTATCTTAATTTGTCAATAGTACATGTTATATATACTCATTTCTTAATATTTTATTATACATCTAACAATCTTTGATAGGATTATTGTTTTCTTTGGATAAGTATTGTTTTATAATCATATATGTAAGTGCAAGTTTCTAGTAATTGAAACCAGAGCAAATAACTATTTTTCATTAATACTAGTTTATCTTTTCCTCTATCAGTAAAAACCATACATTGATACAGTTGACTAATACAATATAGCTTTCTCTACGAACTCTTTTAAAGGTACCAAATTGAAGTCCACTCCAACATAATTTACATTTCTAATGATCTTTTTCGTAACGTAGCTACGAGCACCATCCTAGTTTATATAACAGTAATAAATAATTATTATCAAGTTGAGCTAGGTTGGGCTTAACTTCAAAATAATTCGTCCGAGTTTGGCCCAAATGTTAAATGGAATGGGCAGGCTTACAGGTTGGGCAGGTAGTTAATCTTGTGAACGCCTTTACTTTACACCCTCAAAATGGAGAAACATGCACCTATATCCAAGCATCCTGATATATTTAGTTTAGTTTCTATTATTATGGATCTCAACAATATTGATATTTAAATTGATGATGAGGATTAAGCTTGTTTGATTGTTTTGTGTTCTTTTCCATGTCCATCTGAGAATTTGTTGATACTCATAGTACGTAAGGAAATTCTTGTTCAAAGTACTCAAGGAAATCAATTTATTACTTTGGACATGCTAATATGAAATGTGGTACTTGTATTGAGAATATATCTATAATTAACATGTATGTTAGATACTACCAAAATAGTGTCGACATTATTTGAGTCTATGCATTTACCACATTTGCACCATTTTTTGTGTGCACCTAGTAATCAACTTTTTTCCATCTCTTCAAACAAGCATTTTTCTTGAATTACCTCCTTTTGACTTAGATCTCCTTGGTTTAACTAAATCTTCACCCTGATTGTTCTCATGTGCCTTACTTTCTTTTTCAACTCAGTGGAACCCAAGGCATTGTTCACCTCTTTGAGAATGCCATTATGATCATGAAGCAAAATACCAACAAAATTCTCATATGAAGGTGACAAAGAACATAAAACACTCCCAAGTTTCGTCCTTGTCATCAATTTTAATATCTATGTTATTGAGATCCTTAATAATAAAAGTAAATGCATCAAGGTGGTGGGATATATGTCTACCTTCCTGCATTTTGAGAGTATAGCCACTGTTTGGGGAAGAGCCAGTTTGTCACTGTTTGTCATATAATTGTTCTTTAATCAGAGCCACAAACCAGGCACAGTAGTCTCATCTCCTATATCTTGTTAGACCTCATCTCCAAGACTAAGCAAGATGGCAATATGTACCTTTTCCAATTTTGTTCTTCCAAAAGCATGTTTAACAATTTATCTCTGCTACCTAAAGCCTTGTCCAAAAAAATATGCAAAAGGATTTATGTGGTTCGGTTTTAAAATTATATCCATAGGTAAAAGCTATGAGAAATTCCATCATAATAGAAGCGAGGAAGATTAAAAAGAGTCTTGATACCTAAAACTCACTACACACCTTCCCCCACAACCACTTGAGAGCTACTACACTTGCTCTCAAGCTCCTCTTGTTTTTTTCATTTTCTTTTGCCTCTCTTTCTCAAGACACAACCAAACTTCTTTTTTATATTTCAACACTTTTCTGCCTATTCCCAAAATCCCCCTACATTCTTGTGTTGCGCTTTTAGGCAAAACGAAAGAAAGAACAAGCAAGGATGGCAAAGAAAACTGTTCTCTTGATGCATCATAGATTGAATATTATCTTTTCAACCTCATATTTGGCCAAAGACACATTGGCAACCATATCAACAATTTAATCAACAATGCAAGCAACCAAAATATCAAGAGCACAAGCCACTCTGCAAGTACTAGAAAGACAGTTGAAACAGTAGCTTTGATATCAATTTGATGTAAACAATTGGCCCAAACAAGTCAATATGAGTAAGTAAATTCATCAAAATAATATATCAAACATTTATCAAGAAATGATCTGTGAAAATAATAATTAGCACAAACGCAAGGATTTATGTGGTTTGATTTTAAAACTAAGTCCGCTGGTAGAAGCTCAGGAAATATTACCATAACCGGAACAAGATGAAGATTACAAAGAGGTTTGATGCCCAAAACTCATTACACACACCTACCCCCACCACTGCTTGAGAGCTACTACACTTGCTCTGAAAACTCCGCTTGTTTCTCTTGCCTCTCTTTCTTGAGACAACCAAACTTCTCTTTTATATTTTAAAACCTTTCGACCCATTCCC
Organism: Theobroma cacao; assembly: GCF_053813885.1. Classification (NCBI taxonomy): domain Eukaryota; kingdom Viridiplantae; phylum Streptophyta; class Magnoliopsida; order Malvales; family Malvaceae; genus Theobroma; species Theobroma cacao. The sequence continues at coordinate 39,742,500 of NC_142640.1, forward strand.
AAAATCCCCTCTACATTCTCGAATCGCCTTTAGGCAAAAGGAAGAAAAAACAAGCAAAGATAGTGAAGGAAATTTGGGGGAGACAAACTATCAAAATTTTTGAATCATTGAGTGTGACGGGGATCAGACTTTTGACTCTTGGAAACTGAAAATTTTCAGCCAACTACAATGCATCCAAGCATTTAAAAATGATGGGGTTGGAAGCTTGACTTATGGATGCTGATTACCAGCCAAGTTCAACACCATATATGAAGCAAAAGTAGTAGTTATCCTAAAATCAGTTGGGGCTTATGGATAATCGCATTAACCTTCAAGATGTGCATACATTTGCTAATGGGAAAAGTATAGTAAATGCTTGCTATGGGAAATTATTGTATGGCTCTCTAATGTGTAATTAATGTGGCATCAGTACCTGGTTTTGGGTTATAAGTCTTTGTTTCAGATATATATTTTTTTAATAATAGTATCTTTTAATTTCAAAGCAAGAAGATGCTATAATTAAAGTCTTGAAATACTATATTCTGGCCTGATGCCTAAGAATATATTATTACCAATTTCGACGGGCTTATAAGTTATCACTAAGTTAAGATAATTGCATTCTTATCAACAGGATGATTGTACTATGCATTTATCTGAGTATGTGATGGGAGATATGTTTATGCCTTTGGTGCTACTTCATTTTTGAAGTCTCATGCTATTTTTCTCTTTTATTGCGTAATAGATTTATTTTGATTCTTGATGCCTGTATGCAGATTCTTGAAATGGACACTTACAGGTACCACGGTCACTCTATGTCTGATCCTGGAAGCACCTATCGAACACGTGATGAGATTAGTGGTGTGAGACAGGTTGATACTAAATTAGCTTTACTTTCCCAAGGACTCATTTGTTTAGCGTTAGATATTTCATGTTGTATATTAATCAAGGTAATACAAAGCTGACATCCTAGATGTTATGTTCCTAGGAGCGTGATCCAATTGAAAGAATAAGGAAGCTGGTATTGTCTCATGATTTAGCTACCGAGAAAGAGTTGAAGGTATGTTAGCTGAGTTCATATATGAATCTATTAGCAGTGAAATGTAGTTAGGTACTTGTTTTGAGTGTGCCTTTTTTACCTGATTTCAGGACATTGAGAAGGAAGTGAGAAAAGAGGTAGATGATGCAATTGCTCAAGCAAAGGTAATAAGTCTTTTGCTGTCTTATTTTGATTTTTGTACTTCTCAATTTAAATGATTTTACTGAAGTTTATTTGAATGTGTATTTCTTTATTTATTATTATTATTTTAAAGTTTTGTCTAGTCGTTTGTGGATACTGGATGGTTTTTAGCATTGATTCTTTTCCTTTTTTTTAATTCCAGGAAAGCCCAATGCCTGAACCTTCTGAACTCTTTACAAATGTCTTTGTGAAAGGTTTGGGTGTGGAGGTAAGAATTATTTGCTTTAGATAAGCGTTAATTGTTTGCCCGCTATTATCTTTACTAATGCACCTTATTTAGGCCTCTTATGTAAACTGTGAATTTCATATAATGAATGCTTTTCTTTTTTATTTTTTAAGTAATGTTGCTTAATACTAAAGCTTAATTTTAGCCCTCCAGCGAGATAAGAACAGTATCCTTAAAATATAGAGTTCTGCTGAAGAGTTAGTTAATCCAAATTGACCTATTTGTTAGCCTATTCTTGTCAAGTTCTTTATGGAAAATGCACAACCTATTACCATAGAAAGTTAGCCGGCTTCTATGTCAATTTGAAAATTACTATGATGATCCCTTTAGCTAAAGCATTGCATAATTAACATACACTATCCAATTTCGGGTTTTTATTGTTAAGTTACCAATCTATCGTGATGATCCTAGCTGCTGATAATAAAGTTATTGATCACATGGGTTGGACCTATGACTTAAATACCTTCATTGCTTAGATAAGGCATTATTTTATGTGGCACTTCCAAGTTCTTGTGCCTGTGCATAAAGGTGATGACCATTGACCTGGCCCAATGATACACCAGAAGCCCAATGCAACATTATGTGTGTGTATTCTTTATTTTGGTACATCATTTGGTATGGAGTATAGATTTATATTTTGCTCAAGTGATTGGATGCTGACGCATTCAGTTAGAAATGCAGCAATTGTTTTTGTTCATCCCAATTGATACTGATGGGATTTCATGATTTTCCAACTGCAGTCGTTTGGAGCAGACAGGAAAGAAGTTAGAGCTACACTTCCATAACTTGAGACTTCTGTGGAGTATTTTGACCCCATCACTTCTTTTTGACTCTTTACCCAACCATCAATCTTTCGGAAGAAAGAAGAACAATAAAGGACAGAGGGAAGGTGGCCATCTCTTCCCAGCTACCAATTTGATTTTGCACTTCTATTTGTATAGAATACTTGATTCTTCCCTAGTTTATGGGCAGAATTGTAGTGTTTTGATTGAGCCAAGCGTTTTACATTTCCTATTATTGAATAGGTTGCCGTTGTGCTCTGCAATGTATGAATATTCTTTTCTTGAAATGCGAAAGAGCATTTTATGCTGACATTTATCAGTACAAAAGGTAAATATCTTCAGGTTCACTCTGTTGATGACTTTGGCTTAAATGGCTTCAATTTGTATAGAATACTTGATTCTTCCCTAGTTTATGGGCAGAATGGTTGTATTTTGATTGAGCCAACCGTTTTGCATTCCTACGATTGATTGCATGCTTCTGTCCTCTGCAATCTGAATATTCTTCTCTTGAAATGCATTTTATGCTCACATTTTATGGGTACAAAGGTAAGTATATTCAGGTTCATTATGTTGAAAACTTGGGCTGAAATGTGTTGGGTCCCTAGCTTGGGCAACCTTTTTCATTTTAGGGGTGGCGGTGGTTGGTGTTATGGGGATGATGACCTCCCAAACCACCTGCATTGGACCACACCGCGGAGGATATATCATCTGGTGATGATTGATATGCTTTGTGGAAGTAGAGTCAGACAACAGTCCACCTTTCCCCATCACATTGTCGATGATCTCAACCCCATTGCCCTTTTTTGTCGGCACCAATGAGGCTTTGGCCTACAAGTAGAACAAGAAATGGTTGTGACGGTGCTGATTCCTTGACAAAAGTAATTGTCTGTCATAAAGTCCTTTTGTTGAACGTAACTATTTGCTTCGGCATGGTCGGTTTGGAAATTCATAAAATTCCTTGGGAAAATCAATGACAAATGACAAGAGAATAAAACGAGACCGTAGAATGTGGGTAAGAGAGCGTGAATTTCAGTAAATGGTACGTGAGCTTATAAAGAATGGCGGAGGAGGTGGTAATGGTGGCCATGATTATATGATCGGAAAAGAGAAAAGGAAAGAGAATCCTTTTACAAATTTTTTTTTAAAAAAACTAGTTTCAATGTTGAAATCCATTTTTATAATTTCAAGCGAAAAAGGATACCATTGCAGGACAAAGGTTGGAATATTTATTTGACAGTGGCTTTCTTTCTTTCTTCACATTTTGATATTATTATGTTAAAGAAAATTACTACTGTAAGTTCATGTGTAAACCGTGAAGAAGAGCAGGCAGCAGGAAACGCGCCAGTTTCACGGGCGAGCTGGAAAATCGTCACAGTAGCACAACTTTTTCCACAAGATTTCAAATCTTTGCTCTCAGATACTCTTGTGTGGTGGGACCAACAAAAGAGCTTAAGACGCCCCACTGACTCAACTACTTGCCACGTGCCCCACACCATTCCAATGTCTCTTTCTCCTGTTCCATCTCCGACGGTCGGAAGGTATTATTAAAGGCGGTACTCTCCCCTGATTTCACCATCATCCTCATCGATCACCCCCCTTTCTAGTTCTGATGCTACTGCAGCAGTTCTGGCTTCTAGCACAACTACAGAGTATCCTATGCAAAATACAATTCAGAAAATTAAAAATAAAAAAATAATAAGACACCTACTTTCCCAACTTCCCCATCTTCCAATAATCACTTATTTTAATCTCAATATTCACTAACCAAAGACTTGTTATTTACCTGCCCTAGACCCACACGTGCAGTTAAATATCACATTTTTCTGACTTTAATTAACTTAACCTTACCTCTGTCTCCTTTGCTCTGACACAAGCCAGGCCATCAGATTTTAGCCCAGATTTACATGCCCTCTGACAGACACTGCGTAACCTATTATTTATTCGGTAACTTTCGCTGCGGTTTAGTGTTTATAGCTCAGCAAGTAGAGAATTATATTTCTTTTTGGATGTTGGGAACTTTTAATCACTTGGCAAACGAGGTCTTGGTCAAATAAAACGCGAACCTTTTCTTGTTTATTTACAGCAAGTTGGGTTGGTGGGCTGGTGCCCAGAATCTGTGCACGCTGCACTCCAAATTTCCAACTTAAACCTCACACTCACACTAGTCACTCCCATTTTAATAACATTACTCTTTACCTTCCATTACCTGTTCAAAATTATTACTTGATAAAATAATATCTGAAGATGTCCTCTTCAAGATATGAAGTGGTCACGACTGACCAACCAAACACCATTAATGTTTTCAATTTGAGTAAACTACTTTGATTTTTTAAAATTTTAATCAAAATTACACAAAAATTTATTAATTTTTAAAATGAATGTTTCGTTCCAAGATTACAAATATAATTAACAAAAATAATAAAATAATTAAAAAATAAGAAACATCCCCAAGAAAGGGGAGCACCGGCTTGGGGAGCCTGATCGGGGCTCCCTAAGGGAGCATTGGGTTCCCCAGGGGAGCACCGGTGCTCCCTTAGAGAGCTCGATTTGGGGTTCCCCCGATGCTCCCATAGAGAGCCTGATCGGGGCTCCTAAGGGAGCACTTGATCTCGTACTTCTCAATGGAGAGTGTTTTTTTTAATAATAAAATTATATAAATGTAATTATAAATTAATAAAGATAAAATTATTTTTTCAACTTATCACGTCAGTAAATTGATAAAAATATTAATGATTGAATTGTTTAGTAAATAATTTTTTTTAAAAAATAAAGTGTTTATTTTAAAAATTAATAAATTTTTATATAATTCAATTAAAATTTAAGAAAGTCAAAGTATTTTACTTTTTTTATTTTCATTTTGCTTTTAGTCCAACATAATAAATGTTAGGTTCTGTAAGTCCCCTTACATGTTATTGGACTACACCTTAAAAATGTAAGGAAATTTCTTCCTTTTGGGTTTTATTTTGATTGCTTCATTTCTTTTGGTTTTTTCAACTCAACGACTTGGTCTGTTGCGGGTGGTTAGTTAATTTACCGTCGTGAGCACGAAAAGTTGTTTCGAAGGGTAAGAGATGGGAAGTGTTGGAAGGCGGAAAGTTCACCGCATTGGTTCTCTGATCCTCATACAATGCATCAACAAATCTGACTCTTCACGGCCACTCAACCAATGATTCATCTTTTCTGTCCATTTTAACTTTTTCTTTCTCCCAATTATGTGCTTTTTTTTTTAGATTATGTATGTTTTTGGTTATTTTTCTAATAAAATGGATATAAAATTCATATTACATCCTTAAATTAGAAAACTCAAATAGTAAAGTAACAGCAGGATTGCGATGTCTTGTGATATATTATTTTAAAATAGAATGTTCATTTTTAATATTAATAGACTTAAAAGACAAATTAGGATGAAAGTTTAAGAAAGTGGAAATAATTTATCCTAATTTAAATAGTGAAGATGGGGCCAGGATGAAATAAAAAATTTCAGTTGGAATCGTAATATTTTTTTCACATAAAAAAAAATCGAGAGTTATGATTTAAATAGATAAATTATATGCAAATTGTAAACTAACACGCATTAGTTGTTAGTGTTACTAGTACTAGTAGTAGTTGGCATTTTTATTTAGTGCATCCACCAGACTCATTGGTCTGTGCAATACTTTTAAACTGCTTTAGGTAATTTCTTTAACAAATACCAATGCCTTTGAACCATACAACTGCTTTAGGTAATTCCTCATATTTAGATGAAATTTTGTAGCACTTTTTATATATATATACTTTGAAGTGAGATACCCTTTTTATATTGAAAACAAAATCTTGCAAGGTATATATGTACCGTTTTCTAGCAATGAGATGACAACAAGTCTTTTCTTTATGTTTAGGACAGAGAAAGGAACTTGTTATTTTGGGTTAAGTGGGTGGAGAAAAAGACCGTTGAGCTTTACAAATGTTATTTTGACTTACTCAAAAATATAACAAACCCTGTTGCTGTTGGGTGCAGGGCTGTATGCTGTAGCATATTCCCCATTTCAGTAAAATAAAATAAAAAAAAAATCTCTAAAAGAAATGAAAAGGGTGGGATGGAAGCATAAATAGGCCAAGGGTGGAAAGCACGTGATCACGTGGTGCGGAGGAGAAAGCAGGCCAATAAGAGAGAGCGGTGATCATAGCCATCGGTCAACATCACGATGAAATTAGGCATCTACCAGCTGGATGGGTTGGATGCATAGCTGTCAACGTATTAGTGGGAGGCCGAGCCTGACTCTGCCTGCCTGCCTGGCCATCCCAAGGACCTGTTTCTTTTTTACTTGGGAAACTCGGAAGGCCATAGCTTGATGGGATTTAATTTTTCATTGATATGAACTGGCATTCCACTATTGGCTTCGGCAATTGACTTGTCACTGAAAAAGTTGTTGCCCTTTTTTCACTTGTTTCGAGGTAACGATACATAAAACTATAATTAATGCCCTCAAAACTACTAATTAACAAACTACAATCATGTTTGTGGCTAAGTTAGGACTGAAATCAAGCCTCTCTTTCATTGTGTACTGTTTCAGCGGTGATTTAACATTGTAGCTTTGTGTAGGATTGAGGCAAAGAATTCCTTTGACTAACATGATTCAAGTTGTGGAATATGTTCCTTTCCAATCTTCCATTTTGAGGATTCCCTCGGTAATTAAATGCAGAGCTTTGGCCTTAACCTACATTAATACATTCGCCCACACCAAAACCAAAGAAAGGGTAAAATTCAAAGACTCCTTCCAATCATTTTAAAAAGGATATTTTAACTTATTTTATTTTGAAAAGATGCTTTTGATATTTAGATGTTAACACTGTTATTAATAGATAAAAGAAAATTACAATCCAAACGAAAGGGTCAAAGTATAGATTAGAATGGAGTTTTTTGATTTTATCCCAAAAAAAAAAAAAAAAAGAAGAAGAAGAAGCAGATATGCATCTACAATAGTAATGGGGGACACAGGCTAAACAAGGCAACCCAAAGCAAAAATCGGTTGGCTGCATTTAAATCGGTAGATGATGATTTGCATGCTTAGATCTTCCTGTTAAGATCAGCATGTGTTTCAATGGGTAACTCCTGACTCACAAAATGTGTTAAGATCCTATTATTTTCGGAGTTTTAAATCCGCAAATCCTGATTCAGAAATATTAGTGATTCAAATAAGAATTAAAAAAGAAAAGAAAGAGAGAAATTGTGATTAGGGACCGCGTAATTAAGCAATCAACGCCAAATTCAAAACTTTACATTCACAAACACGGCTCTGGCACTCGATTCCCCGGCGCGTTGTGCCCACGCCTCCTCCGCAACTCATTAAATAAAACATTTGAGAGCAAAGAGGAAAAAAACAAATCTCCCATCGCATTCATTCTTTCCTTCCTTCCTTCCTCCCGTAGATAAGCGGTTTCGCTTGTCATATAAAACACAGCCCAACCCTCCCTCCCTCTGATTACCCCTGGTATAACCAGAGAGAGGACAACCCCAGGGAAGGGAAAAGCAGGAGAGGCAATCGTCATTTTGGGTGATAATAATAACTCCCTTCTTTGTTCTCTCATCAATAAGCCGCGTTTCACCTCTAATGAACCCAAAACCGTGTTGATTTTTTCTCCCAAAGTCTTGAAACCTCTCTCCTTGATCTCTACATCCATCCATCCCTTTCTTTCTCTTCTGCTTCCATTTATCCCTTTCACCACAATGCCAACCATCTAAGTTTCTCTGTCAAATAACTCCGCCGATTAATAACGCTCGGTCTTTTTCCGGTTTTGTTTTGGTTTCCCTTCACAATAATGCGTTCCATTTTATATGCCGCCGCCGTTTTACTTGTTCATTTCTTGCTCTCGGCACGGTTTTGTGTTGGGATTCGGACCATCAGCGGAGGAGATGGGTTGGGGTTCGGCTTTTCCGAGGCACCGGATTACCGTAACGGAGTGGAATGTCCGGTTTCTGTCAATACAGAAGTCGTTTCCTCCTGCGATCCCTCTTTAGTCCATGTAGCGATGACTTTAGACTCCGAATATTTACGTGGCTCGATCGCCGCCGTCCACTCCGTCCTCCGCCACGCGTCTTGTCCAGAAAACATTTTCTTTCACTTCATAGCCGCCGAGTTCGACCCGGCCAGTCCTAGAGTCTTGAGCAAACTCGTCCGATCCACGTTCCCTTCACTCAACTTCAAAATCTATATCTTCCGGGAAGACACCGTAATCAACTTAATCTCTTCTTCGATACGGCAAGCCCTCGAGAACCCCCTCAACTACGCTCGAAACTATCTCGGAGACATCCTAGATCTCTGCGTTGACCGAGTCATTTATCTCGACTCAGACCTGGTCGTCGTCGACGACATTCTTAAACTCTGGAACACAACCCTGACAAACTCACGTGTTATCGGCGCACCCGAATATTGCCATGCCAACTTCACCAAGTATTTCACGGACGGGTTTTGGTCCGACCCGGTTATTTCTCGGGTCTTCCAATCGAGAAAGCCGTGCTATTTCAACACGGGAGTTATGGTAATGGATTTGGTTCGTTGGAGAGAGGGGAATTATAGGAAAAGAATTGAGAATTGGATGGAAATACAGAGGAAACGAAGGATTTACGAGTTGGGTTCATTGCCGCCGTTTCTGCTTGTATTTGCGGGGAATGTGGAAGCGATTGATCATAGATGGAACCAACATGGGCTTGGCGGGGACAATGTTAGAGGTTCTTGTCGGTCGTTGCATCCAGGGGCGGTAAGTTTGTTGCATTGGAGTGGGAAAGGGAAGCCGTGGGTTAGACTCGATGCCAGAAAGCCTTGTCCGCTTGATCATCTTTGGGAACCGTACGATCTTTACAAGGGGAATTTAGTCAAAGATCAGTCTTCTTCTTATTCTTCTTCTACTGGTTCTTCAATATTCTTGGGGTTTTCCAGTTATTTGTTATAATTCTTTTTCTTTTTTGTTTTACATTGTTACAAAACGATGATGATTCTTTGATAGAGTTGTGTACAGATTGATTTTTTTTTTGTTATTTCTTGGGATTTATTTTTGTGATTTACATATGGGATTATCAATACCTTTCATCAGAGGGGGTTCCATACTTTGGAACAATTTTGGTGGGTTGATTTCTTTGTATGTAATTGAAGAACATTATTCAGAAAAAGGAAGAACATTCGGTTGTTCATTGTTTCTTTCTTTCATTTTCCGTTTCTCATTTTCTGCTTCCCTTGTAAGTATCTGGATTGGTGTTCGGTGGCTTTACTTTTCTGCTTTTTATTTTGCCCTTTTTCTGACCTTTAATATTGTAATGGTTGCCAGATATCAAACTATGATTGGTTTCTTTTCATCATTTCATATTTTAACAATGATTCTAAGCCAAGACAACATTCAAGAAATAAAAAGCTAGCAGGGTTGAGAAGATACCCGAAACAATGAAAAACTGTGTGCTTTTGTGAAATGTCGTTATATCAAGTGTTCACGGGACCTTGTTGGGGTCCAAAAGAACTCAATCACGCACTCTTTCCTTTTGTAAGAATTTTCAACCACTCCGTGACCCACCCGGAGCTTTTCGGCATCTTTGGCTTCCAAGAAATTTAGACGTGGATGATTTTAGTTTAAACCCTGTTTTCAAGTAGTTTGACAACCGTGGTTGACATTGACTGCTTTAATTTATGTTGCCAGACGTGTCGATGGTGCACAAGGTCTGGAGAAGCCGTTGAGGAGAGCCCCCTCGACCGTGTTTCTCCACTAATCCATTACAGCCTCCACCACATTCCACCTGTGAAAAATCGGAGTCCTTGAGAAAATTCGGCTTGGAACTGTTCTGCCCTTTGCCCTTTGGCGTTGACATTTTAACAGTTCTCCAATAAGCCTAACATATGATGTGATTGATTATGTTTATGGATGGATTTCGCATTCTCAATTGCCAAATGGGCACATGCCTCACAGTTCACACTCCATATTTTCACATGGAAAACAATAAAAAAGGGCAAGGAATAAAAATAAATTATTTAAGAGTTGAAACATGGTTTAGGGAATTAGATCTGGAGGTGATGATTGGGTTTACCAGATTTCAACACAATAATTGCTTCTTTCGAAATTTAATAATGCAGATCTTCAAGGAATGGTACCCGCAACCTTTCCATCTTGATCTTTGCAGCCAACAATAAAGAATTTCTTATTGATTTTGTTTTTCTTCACTTAATCAGTTCAATTCAAGTAGAATTTCTTGTTAAACTCCTTTCACAAGCAACCCTAATAAACAAACTATAATAACAGCTTCATTATGGGTTTTTTTTTTTTTTTTTTCAAAATAATCTCAATACACAAGTATATGACCGTTGGTAGGTCTATTTTATGTGAAAGAAGACTTGAACTACCATTTGTCCTCCATCATGTTTATGACCAGAATAGATAACAAATAAAAATCTGCAATGACCCACTTCAACAACAACGTAATCAGTTAAATCACCCGCCAAGGTTCTTGCGTATCTTGGCAACATCATTTTTGCTGATTTGAAATGCTTTTTCCAAAACTTCGTCAGGAATTAATGGGTTGGATACGAATGCGGCCCTGGAAGCTGTTTGTGTACCTGGGTTTTGGCTGCTGAACCCAGATATAGCCAAAGCGTTCCTCGAGTCCAGATTGTAGACATAATGGACAAGTCCTCTTGGGAAAACGAAGGCATCACCAGGCCCTAGTTGTTGAGTGAAGAGGCGATTGGAGGTATCCACAAACCCCACGAGAAGAGCACCTTGAAGGCAAATGGTAACTTCCGAGGCCCGTGGGTGGGAGTGGAGTGGATTAAGCCCGTTAGGGGCTAAGTCCTGGCGGGACATGGTTAGGCCCATGGTGTTAATTCCTGGCAAATTAGCAAGGGTGAGAAATGTAACATTGTAGCCGAAAGGATTAGCCTTGGTGTTACCAGGTTTGGTTAGAGCCGAAGTCGTGAAATGGGAGGAAAGAGCTAGACTTGGGTTCAGACAGGGTGCGCCGTTGAGAAAAAAAGGTGATTTTGCATCTGCAACGCAAAAATCTTGAAGTGGGTCAGGGTCTGGTTCAGCCAGTCCCGTAAGAAGAGCTAGGCCTAGGAATAGTTGAAGAAAGAGGGAACCGATGCTCATGCTGGCCTTTTTATGAGGCTTTTGGAATAGGAGAGTTTTGGGAACTGCGATGTGAATTTCCAAAAGCAAACACAAGTTATATATAGTTGATTTTAGACAGTGATGTTTTATGTAGAATTGATATTTGTTTTTTGACCTTTTGACAGGAGATTGAGTAGCTTAAGAGGCATTAGAGGAGGAAAAAACAAGGCAAGTTAAAAAGGGATCCGCAACAGAGCCCCCGAGACCCAAATTGCTGGATGTGTCCAAAACTGACTGGAACGCTGTCATCTGTGTGTTTTTTGCTCCAAAGCAAACGCCTTTTCTGCTCGATCAATGTCAACCATTTCATCTCTCTGGAAATGATTTCTGTGAGTAGAAATGGCAGAGTGAAATGGAAGATTGGAACCGTTTGATCTCATTTTGTTCCTTTCTTTGTCAATTAACAATAATGTGGCAGTCAGAGTGGGAATGGCACAAATCGTTTTAGTTCACCCAAATGAATCCAAGGGTCCACATATCACAACCACAACTGTCCTAAGCCAGACTTGATATTTAATTCAGCAAACAAAGCAAACCTGTCAATCTGCCGGTCTCTCACAAGCACTCCCTTCAATCTTTACTTCGCCACTTTCCAATGTGGGCCCTGCCGTACCCATCTATTATCTCATTTTTCAACGCTCGTCTCTCATCACTCTTTCAATGAAATTTTGACTGCAAATTTTCGTTGGTATGTATTATAATTAAAAATTTGTGGGGATTTGTTGTTGCATCTGCCCTTTTGCTTACTCAATGTTCCCAGCTTTTCTTTTCTGATCAATCTCATTATTGATCCAACTAATCTTTTAACCAAATTGTCATGTCTCCACTCTCACACAGTACCTTAAAACAACTCTTTTCTCTTTTTTCAACTTTTTCTTCCACTTGAAATAGTAATCATGCACTAATCAGAAGGTCCCAAAGTTAAAAATCATCTTTGGAAATGTAATATATGGGTTATCATCACTATTGATTGCCTTTTCTTCTTTGTTTTTGTTTTTTGGATGATTGAGTTTATTGTTTGGGACTTTCCACAAGTACAAGAAACAGACAAAGGTTGCCATTTTACTATGAAAAGGTGATTTTGATAATAGTAGGAAGTGCAAGAACTCAATTATGCAGACACGAGCACATGCCCCCATTATTCTTTTGTTCTTAGTTCTTACATTTGGTTCCATTTTTCAAGGCTTCTTTTTGTCTTTATTCTGAATTGCTTATTCTTTGGGTTAGTGTGTGATCCAATGGATCAATGAGGCTGCCCATGCCAGCTGCCAGGCCATTGTGTGCTTAAAGTTTGTGTCTTGATGCGATAGCTTTGTGGTAATTCAAGTTCCAGTCCCCTGGTGTTTTGAGAATTTAATGGGTGAATCAATAGTAGATGCTTCGAATAAAGAAGTTAAGGTACATAAGTTTTGTCCTTTCGATCTGGAAAAAAGTTGGCCCATTGTTTTTAATTCACCTTCCATTATTGTTTCTCGAATTTAATTTGTTTGTCTTAGATTGTTGATTGAATTTGCACTTCATAATTGCTGCTTTTTTCGTTTTTGGATGTTGCTATGAGTTGTCATTCTGTTTGTTGCTCCAGAATATGCTTCAATTTTGGTTTTTTATGTCATGTAAATAGATTGGGGAGATGGCTTCTTCAAATCCTGCTTTTGAAGTGTCAGTCTCGTTTGGTAGATTTGAGAATGATTCGCTTTCTTGGGAGAAATGGTCATCTTTCTCGCCAAACAAGTACTTGGAGGAGGTTGAGAAGTGTGCAACTCCGGGATCAGTTGCTAAGAAAAAGGCTTACTTTGAAGAACATTACAAGAAGATTGCTGCAAGAAAAGCTGAGCTACAGGCTCAGGAGAAGCCAATGGAAAGTAAACCCTTTAACTCAGATGATCAGAATTGTGGAGATCTAGTTGGTAAATCTAATGGTCAGTGCTCCAATGAAGGAGGTAAGCAAGAAACTAACTGGCTAAGTGAGGTGAGTAACACCCACTTTGATGAGCACAACGAGGAGCCTGAACTTGCCATCAAATCTCAAAACTCATCGGCTGAGGGAGTGAAAGGGAAAATAGATAGCAGAATGGAGAGTCAAGTGATAGAGAAAATAGATAGCAGAGTAGAAAGTGAAGAGAAAGAGGAAATGGATAGCGCAGTGGAAAGTCCAAAGTTAATCGAATCGGAAGAAACCGCTCCAGATGAAGCCGTTTTGGTAAAAGAAGCAGTGGAAACTCTTCCCAAGGGATCTCAAGATGAAAAGGAGTTGCCACAGAACTCAGAAAAAGACATAAAAGACACTCCAAAGTTCAAACATAAGAACCTAAAGTTGGGTCATTTGGCAAAATCTGATAAGGTGAGTTCATGTTTTTGATCTGATTTATTAAATGGAAAGCCTGACTACATTGAACTTGTTGTGTATACCTTCCAATTCTGGCATTTGATGCCTTCTTATCTCATTTTGCTTGTCTAGATTACACCAGCAAATAAGGAGAGAAATGAAACAAGGATAAAGAAGAAACCCGCATCCCCTGTGACTAAAACACCACAATTTTCTACACCTAAAGCATCAAAGCCAACATCAACTCCTACTACACCGTCTGCATCTAGAACACCATTAAAAACAAAGACTACTTCATCTTATTCTTTACCAAAGACCAAGATTCCTTCCATGGGAGAAAGCAAGAAAGTGGTTCCTAGATCCTTGCACATGTCCCTTAGTTTGGGTCCCTCAGATTCTGGACTGGTTTCCCTTCCTGCAACAAGAAAATCTTTAATTATGGAAAAAATGGGGGATAAGGACATTGTCAAGCGAGCGTTTAAGACGTTTCAGAGTAATTATCACCAATTGAAACCTTCCAGTCAGGAACAATATGCAGCATCGAAACAGGTTATTGTGTTATCATTTTAATCCATAAGGTCTAGCTGACATCCCTATTTTCTACAAAAATTCACATTCGTGGAACTTTTCTTTCCATTTTTGTCTGGCAGGTGCCTGCAAAGGGGAGAGAAGCAAGAGTTTCTACTTTGATGACTCCACAAAAGGAGAATGGAGGGTAAGGTTTTGGCTTTAAGGATTTCAGCTGACAATTGCATATAATGCATACTTTGCATCTATAAATTTGCTTGCTAGTTGAGTCCTGATATAGATTTGATGTTGGATATGGACAATATATAGGTGTTTGCCATCCTTCTTTATTTTGGATGACTAGGTATCTGCTATCATCTATCACATTAACATTAGACCTATTTTCTGAAGCGTACACTATTTCCACTTTCAAAACTAATATTAATAGGGTAATGACAGTGTGGAAAATATGAAAAAGGAATCATTGAGCATGTAAGAACTCAAATATCCTATGGAGGATTATTGATTTTAGGGTCTTGGGTAATCTAGTATATTAGCCATAGACCTGTCAGAATTTAATGTCATTTTCTTCTTCAACTTCACTTCTTAAGTGCTACTTCTAGTTATTGTTTAACGGATTAGCTCATATTTGAAGTTAATTAATCCTCATAGCTGAAAGTGTCATAGTATTTGCTCATAATTGAAGAGAGTTTGAGAGAGAGATATTGTTCAATAGTTATTTTTGTAAAAGTGCATATTTGAAAGTTAAGAGGCTTGTGCTCAGTTGCTTTTCTTCTATCAATTATGTTTCCCTCTTTTCTAGCTGGAGTATTGATTGTCATATCATCACCAAGTTTCGTCATTTCTGTCAATCCTATTTTTTCTCTCTCCCTCCTTTCTCTGCATCTTTCCTTTATGAGCTGAAAGAATAAAAGGCAAAAAAAGAGTTGGGGGTGTGGTGGGGATTGAGCAATTAACAAGTTTTTAGTTGGATAACCAATATTTAACCAATTGGACCATACCACTTTAAATGATTATTCTTGTTAGGAAACTCATACTTCAAGCACAATTAGCTTCTTTATGGCCTTAAATTTGCAGGTCTGCATGAACTTGCCTTAATTTAAATTCATATTCTCAATTATTCCCCTACTTTCTGAGGAAGTGGGGATAATTCTTAAAGTATTATCTATCAGTACTTATAAGCAGAAGTTATGCATGTGTCTAAAAGCATCCATCATCTTGAAAAATTCTTAAATTGTTGCATTGGTTGATTTGTGACAGGTCTCCTAGAGTTAGTGGTATGGAGAAAAAGAATGCTAAGGCTGCTCCATCTTATTTTGGCTTGAAAACTGATGAACGGGAAGACAGGAGAAAGGAGGTATGCACTGAAGACTCCTTGCTCTTACCTTTTGTGTAACATACACAATTTTTCTTGACATTGAGTGCATTGTCTGTCTATAGTTAGAATCTCAGCATCTCATATCCTTTATTTCAGTTCTCCAAGAAATTGGAAGAAAAACCCAATGGTAGAGAAGCAGAGAGAAAATATCCCCAGACAAAATCGAAGGTACCATTAATTTTCATTTGTGAGGACAGGTCTTTTCATTATTGTAATCAACTAGACATGGCTGCACATGCTCATAA
Source organism: Theobroma cacao (assembly GCF_053813885.1). Classification (NCBI taxonomy): domain Eukaryota; kingdom Viridiplantae; phylum Streptophyta; class Magnoliopsida; order Malvales; family Malvaceae; genus Theobroma; species Theobroma cacao. Next base: position 39,758,330 of record NC_142640.1, read on the forward strand.
ACTCTCATAATTAATCAAACATAATATAATTTAGAAATCTGACAGGTACTTTGGTTGTCAGATTCTAAAAGAGAGAAAATGTCATCACTCTTGAGAATATAATTACTGGCATATCATTACCTAATTTAGACAATGAGCTTTGCTCACACTATACGATTGACACAGGATAACAGAGATGCAGAGATCAAAAAATTAAGGCAGAGCCTTAATTTTAAAGCTACACCCCTGCCGGGCTTTTATCATGGACAGAGAACATGCAAAAGCCCTCTTGATAAGGTATTTCCTGCTGTTGTTTCCTTGTGTTCAATTGCACATAGTTCAATTTTGATCCAAATTCCGACATGAAATGTTTGATGCCAATGAATGTAAAGCATTCTTGTCTATCACCTGCTGACACATATGTATAAACTCCATACATTTTTCTGTTCATTTTGGTCAAAAATTAGTTTGTTGATGCCAATAATTACATAACTTCAATATTTGAACAATGCATGGACTTCTGTTAATATATATTTTTGTTATTTTAATTGCAATGCATAATGTGGAATTCTTTGTAATTGCAATGGAATACTTAACTTTTAAGTTGAGGTACTACTAGTGATACTTAAATTATAGCCAGTTCTGGTAGAGGTAGTGATGCCAATGGTTGTATTGCTCTGCTGTTTTAAGCTTGGTGTCTGTCTGGTGGTGGGCACCATGATGAGTGTATTGTAGGGCATAATGAGTGTGATTACAATCACTCTTAACCTCATCAGGACAATTTAATATCTTTGTAAGTTGTACTGGAACTTTCTTAAAGATGATAATCAATTTATGCCATATATCCTTCAGTTATTTACTCCATCGAATCTCAGTTCGGAATTTGTTTTAAGCCCTTTATTTTAGCTTTGATTGTTATTATTTTAAATATCTTATATATAAATTTTAGACTCTACTATTTAGTAGTCCTGCAAAAACTGGTTTTCTTAGTCTTAACATGTGTCCTTTCATGTTTGTAATTTCACAGATAGGTACCAAGACTGACATCCATCGGTAGCCTGGCATCCTTGGGTCGATGAACCATGCATCATCTAAAAACACCCAGGAAAAACCAAGAATCTTTAATATGAACAAAGGTCAGAAAAGAGACGTAAGAAATACATCATCTCGCTGGGCAACGAAAGGTACATTTGAAGGCATTGTTTTTCATTGAGGAGACAGGCCATGATATTATTGGCATATTGCTAAACGCGTCTAGAATCTGTCATTGATGAGTCATATGCTGTGTATTTGGATACCTCAATCTTGTCCTCAAGGTGGGGTACGTGAATAATGGTGCAGGAGATAAGAGAAGAGGTTGGGGCTTTCTCAGTCTTGACGAACTGTTGCTTCCCTCACCTTTCCCTGCCATATATATGTAGAAAAATATATTGTAGCTATTCAAATCCACAATGAACATTTTAATAGTATGCCAAAAGAGATTAGAGTTGTGTTTTATTAATCCATATCTCTGTGATTGCAATTTAGTCTTTAGTCATTAAATGTGGATGGAAAGAACCCTGATTGACAACTAAGATTGAATCAACCGGTTTCAAGTACCAGCAGGGAGCTCTTATTCTCATTGTTTGAGATCGGTTTCTACCATTTTTTTTTGGCATAGATCTAGTGCTAAGAACAACACAATCAATCAAACTTGTGATCTTGCTCAACAGCTGAGACAAACTCTGAGCTTGTTTCAAGTTCCAACTTCCAAGAACGACCTAGGATATATGCTTGGGATTTTAAGTAAGCAACAACATCGCGGCCATTCAAAAACAGTTATCTGTTGAACAATATAAATCTGAAAGTGATGGCTCCTCCCTTTTTTTGAGCAAGAAGTCCATCTAATGTAACAAGCTTACTGAAGTCAGATCCAGCCAACGACCATGAACCAAGTCTCTGTCTGACGGTACTTCACGCCAGATATGAAAGTATGAAATAGTAGTATGAAAACATAGGCCGTGACAGGAGACCGCTACCTATAATACGAGTCAGACAAAACATATCATCAGCTTGAGTTTCAGGCCTGACAGGTATGATATTTCCGGTCAAGTGTTCATATTATAAGGAGTTGACTGCCACACAATTTCTGTTTTACAAAGGGGCACCTGCAGTATCTCAAGGGAACCGTAGGATTTGGTTTAAGCAACACCGAGTCGACGGTGTACCTTTACCAGCCTTTTTGATCCTTCACTGTATATATTTCCTGCTGACCACGATTTAATCTTAGCGTTGCCGAGAATCCAGTGCTCTTTTTTCGTCAGGATTATGTTAACTCGTAACTATCATGACACAACCATGGTTGACACTCAACAGCCCTTTTCTCCCAAATGCGGAAAAAACTAGAAATAATCAAGATAGAAAGTATGGAGTCACAATCTTTACTGATTTAATATTTAACAGCCAATGTGGGAACTGATAAGTGACAAATGATTATGTATCTTTTTGGCATTCCTCCACTGAAATTGAGACACCAGATGTACAGCTTGGTGGTTCTTCACTATAAGGTGAAGTCATAGAATGTATTACTTGGCAGGCACCAAACCCCCCGAAAAGAAATATGATAAAAATGAAAATGATTATGCTAAAAATTAAAGTGATCGGTTGGCAGCATCCCTGTTTGATTTCATTGGCCGAAGAAAAAAGTTTGGCATTTGAATGAACTAAATGATTCGTTGCATTTGCGTGGAAAGTCATAGTTAGTTCTAACTTCTTTCATAGCTGAATGGTCTCTTTCTTGCCTAAACTTATTACATTTTCATTTGATTGATATTAGTATTATAAATGGAGCAGTTTGGTTTGGATTTAATAATTGTGGCTTACTTCTTGAAGTTCTGGATCATGAGCATTCATGACAGTCATACAAGGAATCCTATTTGAGAAACTACAAGAGCCATTTTATAATATGGAAATAGTTTTGTCACTTTCCATTTTTCTGTCCAAGTATTCGTATTCGCCAAAATGAACTTAAATTTCCTGCCCTTTTCCTTAAAGGAAGAAACATTTTCTTGCTTAAATACGCCAACTTGTCATGGAGGACACTAGCTGGCCACCCTTTCTTGCAGCATGTTCTTGTACGAGGGGTAACGCAGCCCAAGTTACAAGCAAAGAAGTGTGAGGGCTGTTATTGCGTGTGTTTGATTGCAAAAGAGAATGACAGTCTGAAAGCTATACTTACAAGCAATGTGGAATGAGATACTCAGTCATGATTTTTTTTTTACAAAAAAAAAAAAAATTGATATTCAATATTAGATACCCATTCAAAGGATGGTGAAAGTTTTTTCTTATTTTGGGTAGTACTGAAGAAGAAATTGTGGATGTTGGCACTTATTTTTTTGTGCCGGACTAGTGTGTACTCTTAGCAAATGACTGAAACTGTGAAACATTTGTTAATGGTAGAATTTGCCCTATCAAAAGCAGGGTTCTCTTCTGCACTGCATATAGCTTGTACGTGCAGATAATAGATTTATGTTTATGAATGTTCTACCGTATGATTAATGTATGATCTACCTATAATTCCATGCTTAAAGCTACTATGAAACATTTCCAGGCAGATGTACATGATCTAATATTTGGTTTACTAATACATGATCCTCACTCGTTTGCACACTTGAATACAGAATTTGTTAATACCATGAAAAATCCTCTGCTCTTTCCGGTGCTTACAGCTTACTCAATGGAACAAATTTAAATCAGAAAAATCAGACATCAATATATTTACCACTTCATCAAAATTTGGTACAAAACAAATGGAAGAATTCAAAAATCGTTTTGCTGTACTTGTTCTGAATCTAGAATTTTACTATGAAGTTTCTGTACATTGCCTTTCTGATGAAGACCTCTTCATGTTCACGAATCTACATCTGAGTCGCTAGAATTGCTCCCGGACTTGCCTGTCATGAAACTTGCTGGCAAGATTGGAAACCTCATTTTGGTTCTTGATTCTTGTGAATTTGGTGATCGTGATCCGTAACTTCCAGTTGATGACTTCCTTCTTTGTTGATTCCTAGCTATTTCTACACAGGCTTGGTCGACCATACCTAGAAAGTCTCTAACTATAACAAATATTTGGAAAGGATCCTTTTTTGCCCCTGCTTGATAATACTCTGTGGTTTTTTTTACAAGATCCATCACTCTGTTTTGCTCCTCCCTTATAACCTTTAGTTCCTCTTCAGCATCATCAATAAACCCTTTCATTTCTTTCGCAAATCCTCCTTTCCCATCAGCCATACATTGCAGTACAAGCTGTTTAATTTCTGCCACACGAGCAGTAAGAGATGAGCAAGTTCCAGTAAATGTGTTGAAATCTATTGTGGCTGCTTTCTTCACATTAGTGAACTCAGCACTGAGGCCTCCTACCACTGGTAATCCAAGCGTTACATATTCCTTCTCTCTGTCCTCTTTCGGTGTTGAATGATCAGAGCTGCTGTTGCTGCTTCGGCTGCTGTTGCGACTGAGGCTACGACTCCTGCTAATAAAACATTTCTTTCCCTCGGACCGGACTACTTCTTCTACCACAAAGTGGAGTAGAGTAGTCTTTCCATCAGTGCTTTTAACGTCAGAGAGCTTAAGTAGAGAAGTAAGGTTAAAAGCTTGAGCATTCCCTCGGGCAGTTCCAGCATTCATGCGATTGCCAGCCTTGAGGATCGCCTCTAGGAGTCTCATAAACAGTCGTTGAGAGCGAAGCTCCTTGCACCCTAACTCTAGTGTTTGTAACGACTCTTTCATGTGGAGAATTTCCAAGTCATAGTTTGATCTAAACTGCATGGCATTAAGACGTGTGAAGGCTGATGGAATAGCTTTCAAAATGTGAAACAAAAAGGATTCAGCATCGGCAAGTCTTGTTGGATCTCCATTAAAATTAAGAATTTGAGACTGTTCTTCTTCTGTGGGGGCAATTCTCATGAGCTTTTCAACAGTATCTGCCTCTAGGCCTTGCCCTTCATTTAGGGCTTCAAGTAGTTCCCTACGAGAGAGAGCCAGAGATTTGAGCACAATTGCTACGTTCTGGGATTTTCGAGCATCAAGAACCATGATTTGTGATGATGAGCTAGTGTCAGTACTCCTTGCATTCTTTGAGTTACTACTACTAGTAGGGGATTTCCTACTTGTTGCAACATATCCAAACAAAGCTTCCATAAGATCATCATCAAACCTGAAGAATCAATTGCAAAAAGAGCCTCAAAATCAGTAAAAATAAAACATTGCTTTCTCGCTTTTCTTTTTTTTGGGGGGGGGGTAAGAAAAAGAACAAGAGATTGCTGTTTGCTTATAGTTTGAGAAATAGTAAACTTAAACTTACTTAAAAGAACCGCCATTGATTTTGTCCCACACCATCGAATGTTCAACATTCTTGTTCACCTTATCCCAGTGCAACGGCTTCAATTTCACCTGATTATTTCCGTTTTCTGTGGCACCATCTCCAGAAGCCTCCCCTGGTTTACCCCTACCGGATTTATCCCTGGCTGCTGGGGGAGGTTTCAAAGATGTAGCTGAATCACCCGCTTTAGGAGGTGGAGGTGGTGGGGCTGGTCTTTTTGCTGGAACCGGTGGAGGTGGCGGTGCAGGAGTTCTATTTGATGGAGCTGGTTGAGGTGGAGGTGGAGGTGGAGGTGGAGGTGTCACTTGACTGTTATTTGTGTTGTTTTGAATTGGTAACGGAGGTGCTAGAATTTGAGGTTGTGGAGGTGACATTGATGCTGGAGGCAAAAATTTTGATTGAACCGGTGCTTCCCTTTTCTCAACAGCTTTTAGGACAATCCCATGAGATGGGGGAGGAGGTAGAGGACCTATAATTTCACTTGAATCGTCATCTTCAGGAGGTGGAACCTGGGAAGTGGAAGACTTCCCGCGAAGCAGAGGAATTTCCTGTACAGGCTCTGCCTTCTTGCTTCGACTTCCTTTACGAACCATCCCTCCTCTTCCTTCTTCTTCATCTTTAGGACTACGCAAAATTCCTTTACGAAACCCGTTTATATTTTCTCCGTCTTGAAGCTGTCTCCAGTAAAGCACATCCAAACCATTCTCATCTACAATTAACCCCTTTATATTCCCATTAACTCTTTCAAACTCATCTGGAGGCACTCCAGGCTGACCTCCCTGGGAACTATCCCCAACTCTATCTGTTTTGCGCTGTGCAAGAACATACTTTCTAATGAAAAAGAAAAAAATCCCTGCAATAACTATAGTGCTTGCAGCAGTTGCAGCTACTGCCTTTGCAATAGTCTTGTTAGTGTCATTCGATGAAGATGATGGTGATGGCGGCGGCGGTTCTGGACTTGGAAGAGAATTTGAAGGTTTTGGTGAACTTGCTTCCGGGTCAGGAGGTGGAGGTTGATATGGGTAGAAAACTTCGATATTCTGAGGAGAACCTTGGGAATAAGAGAGAGGGAGGACAGAAATGAAAGACACAATCACCAGATTGAGAAAAACCAGTGTCTGAAACTTGACAGCCATGAAAGAGCTGGATTGTAGAGAAGAACAGAAGCGAATAAACGTTTCGATTTGTTTAATAATGGAGGAATGAAGATTATCTTTTTGTCGTGTGCTTATGGCTTTGGTAAACCAGGCCGTTGACACTTTCAGAGAGCAGTTACTCGTTTTCCATTTTGGTTGCTTCCCGGGCTTCCGCACTTTTTGAAAGAACCAAATTACCCTTTGATCAGCCTTTACTTAATCCTGTTACAGCAATTTAAAACCCAGATTCGAAATCTTTGAATATTTTTTAGCAGCAGTAATACTAATCTATTGAGATTTGCAGCTGGACTGTGGATAAAAATGGGTGTTTACCCTTTCAGAACAGTTGAATCAGTAAATCAATAAAACCTTGAACGAGTAAATATAAAAACGTAATCAATAAATTATTTAAATGGAATTTTAGCAAAACGTTTATTATCATTGATACGTAATTAATACAAGTCAGAGAAGACCCTATCAAAATTTCAGAATCATTATAATCATTGTAAGGGAAGGTTCTCCTCCACAATCTGGATGAAGGTACGAGAGCATTATTAATTTGGAAATTGAATGTCAATTTGGATCTGTAGTTTAAAAGGCAATTAGGGGGAGTGGCTCACCAAATTATATTATCTAATTTAGTGAATTTGACTTCATCTTCATGAAATTGTAGTGGTTGACAGAAACAACTCCAGACGCGGTCATGGGGGGCCTTTCTCCGCAAGATCAGTCAATATATGCATATATTCCCTTTTTGTTGTATTTTATTGCCGTGGTCGAAGTCTGAGGGCTTTCCTGGGCCCTTAGCTGCCAAAGTTTGAAAATGGCCTTCCATTTTCACTTTTCCTTTGATTTCTTTTATTCAAAATTTATATTATGTTCTTAGATATCATAAATCCGTTGTTGACTTCTCCATCTACAAACTGTACAAAGATAGTTGGCTTTTCTTTCCCGAGTAATTGACCTGTTGAGGCAGTTGGAGCCCCGGAAGGCGGTGTGGTAATGGGCCAAATTAATTCGGGGTTGACTAATTGACGAAAGCTTCGATGAAGTTTCTAAAGCCCAAACGGCAAGCGCAAGCCTCCCGCAGCTTCTGTGAAGTTTTATAGCCGAAAACAAACAACTTCCATAACCATGAAGCGTGTCGAAGGTTTGAAGGACCTTTCCACGCTAGAACCTTACAATACCCCGGGCGAGCTAACTAATTTTTGTTTAGGAGTCAAAACAAAAAAAAATAAAAATTAAAAGTTTTTAAAATTAATATGTTAAATTTAACCAACGATTAAAAAATTTATAATAAACAATAATTTTATATAACATGTAAATAAAAAAATAAAAAAACTTATAATAGTTATCTAAAAAAAGTTATGCTCGATGATGTTTCTTAAATTCAAATTCATCAATTATTGACTTTGCAGTGAAAAGACTAGCAATGTCTTTCTTAATATAAACAACTAAATTATCTGCAAGAAATTCATCATCCATTTTGTTCGGGAGTATTGTTTTCATAATTTTCATTGTTAAAAATAATTATATTTATATTTAAACTTAAAAAATAAAACATAAAACTATAATGAATAAAATATAAATAATTAAATACGAAATGCAGGATTTCACATAATAATTAAATAATATAAATAAAAAGAAGGTAAAAGAAAACTTTACTTCCTCTTAATTTTACACAATGGTGGTAGGTGATCTTTGTCTTTCTTCGTCCAAACTTACAAGCTCATAAATATCTTTTGAAGAATAAAGTATGTTTTAATAGTGAGTTACAAGAAAAAAAAATAAAAATAAAAAGACACAAAAGAGAAGAGAAAAAGAAAAAGAGAAAGAGGTGTAGAGAAATTTAAATTAGGATAAAGTTAAGTAAGTTTGTGAGATTATTTGATTTTTTTATTTATATTAATTATTAAATAAACAATTTATTTTGAGTGGACTATTAATAATATATAATAAATAAAAATTTTCAAAAATTTGAGGGGGCCATTGATAAAATATATATAAAAAATAAATATTTTTAAAAATTTTGGGGGGGCCACGGCCCCCTCATTATTGGCTTACCCTCCGCCCTTGACAATACCATTTTTACATTCAAGTCTTTTAAAGACAAATTGGTCTTACTATTAATATGATATCAAAGTTATACAAAGTTCAAAACAAACAGCCTTAAGGAGAAAAGAGAACAGATACAGTAAACTCGTACATAAACCTAAGGATATCACAACCTCCACCTAAGGCGCCCAAGGCAGAGCAAGCATTCCATCCCTGCTTAGTATATGTACCACGGAGGACGAGGGCAATAATATCCATTTAGAAAGGCACATCCCCTTTTTTGATTGGTTTGCCACCCAGACTGTAGCCAAAATTACTTTCTTGCTGACACAGTTAAACCGAAAATCTTTGATAATTGTATTATATAGAGTTATCTTACATATATTTGAAACCTAAAATAGAGCTAAGTTATTTAGTTTTTAAGTAATTTATAGGTAGTTTTATGCTTTCTTAATAATAGTTTCAACTATGTTCTAGCTGTTTCATTTTAAGCAATTTTAGTTTAATTTCTTGTTAAAAAAGTCCCAATTTCAATGCAAGGAGATGGGGCTTTAATGGCAATGGATTAATGTAATTTGGTTTGAAGCGGTTGTTGAACATATATGCTGCAATGTTGTGAGCGTAACGTGAGTTATAGAAGTTCGATCGAGGTGATTTTTGGACTATTAGAAAGCTAAGAGGAGAAGCTACAACTTCCATGTTCATCACTCCACCAAGTTCTGATGAGATCAAGGTCGAAAATCACCTCAGAATAAGCAGAATTGTTACAAACTCAAGACAGAAGGTTTGGCGCCTCAGCCTTAAATCCTTCCATGCTACAACGCCAACCCAATCAGTTAAACAAGCTTCCAAGAAAAAAGGTTTGGCACTGCAGTGCCAAACGAGCCTTAGCACTGGGAAAAATAATGTGTTTGGTGCTGCAACATCAACACGGATTTAATGATATCTCGACCTTCAATTTTTTTATCAAATAGCTATGATAAGGGGTATAAAAGGTAATATTTTTGTTTAGAAAAAAAGGGACTAAAGGCAGAGAACTTTTTGGGAGAAAAAAGAAAGCTTTCTACAAAAAAGGAAAGGAAAGAAATCAAGGAAGATTAGATTCAAAAAAGCTACAGCAACTCATTTCTCACACTTGTAGAAATGATTTATTTTATGAGAATATTGAACTTTGCTGTAAATATGATGAGTTAAATATCTTCTTCTAGGATTGTGGTTGATCTCTTCATGTAGTTTGGATATTTTAACGCTCTTTTACTTATTATTAATGGGTATTGTGTTGTTTATTTCAAATCTAAGCTTATTGTCTCTTATTGCTTGATCAACAATTATATTGATTTGGGTCTCTAAATGCAACTTGACGAAAGGAGTTTAGAATAGACCATGGGTTTAAATAGCTTGTGTTCATTTCACTAAAAGATTAGGTGATTTGATTAGTATTTAGGATAGAAATATACCTAAATACCGTATGTTACCAAATTTAGAGCAAAAGCTTAGTGAACCTACCTTTATTAATTTACATAGACATATGCAACCAAGCATTTGGCTCATTGGTTGGTGCATGATCCCTAGCTTAGAGAGCAGGATTCGAATCTCCCTCCCCCAATTATAAAAAAAAAATTACATAGACAAATGAAAAATTAATTATGATAGGTATGTTTATAATATCTCGACAAAAACTTATAAATAAATTTGGATTTTAGGCTAGCAACTAACCTATTGATATAAGTATAAAAAGAGAGATTAAATTCAAATAAAGGTAAAATAATTATACAATCCTAGACTTTAATTCACTGATATTCTAGCAATTTCTAGCATTCATTCCCTAGTTTAACCTTGTTAATTTAATTTTATTTTTTTTATTATTCTTCAAATTAGATTTACTTGGATAAGATTAGAGTGCCTAATTTTAGTATTTAGTAAGAAATTAGACACAATTCCTGGTGAAGACGATACTTTACTTACTACTATATTACTTATGTGACATGTGCGCTTGCTTGTGTGTAAAACCAGCAACAAGTTTTTGACGTCGTTTTTGAGAAATTTTTTTTCTACTCTTTTACTAATATTAATACCAAGCAAACTAGTATTAATTCAAGCTTTGTTTTCTTTATTTCAAGTACTTTTTGGTCAGTGTATAAGAAGAGTAAAGAGCTTAAAATTTGTCCCTTAAGATTCAGAAATCGAAAAGACTTTTCAAAGATTACTTAGACAAAACTCTCAAGCCTCTAATCAATCGGAGACAATGGCTGGGAATCAAGCTGAGCAGCGAATTCAAGGATATGTAGTTGAGAATCGATCATTGAGGGATTATGCTATTCCATTAGTCCAAGGACTTCATTCAAGCATTCAGAGGTTGACAATTCAAGCCAACAATTTTGAGATTAAGCTAACCATCATTCAAATGATCCAAATGTATATTCAATTCGGACGCTTCCCAAATGATGATTTTAACGCTCACATTTTCAACTTTTTGAAAATTTGTGATATTTTCATACACAATGGGGTCGCTAATGATGCTATCTGATTGAGTCTTTTCTTTCTCAATACGAGATAAAACCAAAGTCTGGTTGAAGTTTTTTCCCACAGGTTTGTCACAACATAGGGTGATCTTGCGCAAAAGTTCTTGGCTAAATTCTTCTCTCTAGTAAAGACGACAAAGATGAGAAATGATATTACATATTTAACATAATTTGACTCTTAATCTTTGTACGAAGCTTGAGAAAGGTAGAAGACTTGCTTTAGAGACGCCCACACCATGGTCTACCCAAGTGACTACAAGTGTAAACATTTTATAATGGGTTGTTGAACCACATTCGAACTACTATTAATGCTGCAGCTACTCTGATGGCTAAATCTATTAATGATGCCTATGACTTTTTGGAAGAAATGGTGTCCAACAATTATTAGTGGCACTTTGAGAGGTCATTACTTAGGAAGACAGTTGGAGTTCTTGAGTTAGATGCAATTAATGCCTTAACTGCTCAAGTAGCTGCCCTTACCAAGAAATTTGAGACTGTTGGTGTTCATTCTATTCAAAGCCCTTTTGTCATATGTGATTTATATGGAGACAGACACTCAACGGAGCATTGTTTTGTGAGTATGGAGTCAATTCAGTTTATGGGAAATCGATAGCAAAATAACCCATACTCAAACATTTACAATCCCAGGTGAAAGAATCACCTAAATTTTTCTTGGGGTGGCAATCAGGGATCCTCATCCACTTTAAGACTAAACTTTCCTCGAGATTTTCAACCTTAGGTGAGACCTCATGTGCAAGAGAAAAAATCCTCCATGGAAGAACTGTTGATGCAATACATATCTAAAACTGATTCCTTCATCCACAATCATTCAACTTCAATAACAAAATTTAGAAGCTCAAGTTGGTTAGTTAACTAGCTTTATTAATGCTAGGCCTCAAGGAACCTTACCTAACGACACAAAGCCAAACCCTAGGAAGGAAGGCAAAAAGCATGTGAAAGCCATTACTTTTAGGAGCGGGACAACATTGGGTGATAGCAGCAAGCCAATTCAGAGGCAAGAGAAAACAGTGGAGGAAAATGTAGCAATTGAAGGTTCAAAAAAGCAGATGCAAGAAAAGGTTGTTAAGGTAACACACTCTCATCTTCCATTTCCTTAGTGCTTCCAAAAGTAAAAGTTAGAGGATCAATTTCAGAAATTTCTAGAAGTGTTCAAGAAACTCCATATTAACATTCCTTTTATTGAAGCCTCGGAGAGCATTCCTACTTATATTAAGTTTTTGAAAGATGTACTAAGAAAAAAGAGAAGACTTGACAAGTATGAAATAATGGCATTCACTGAGGAGTGCAGCATCATAATTCAGAACAAGCTTCCACCAAAGCTCAAAGATCCAGGTAGTTTTACTATACCTTACACTATTGGTTCATTGTTCTTTTCTAAAGCCTTGAGCGATTTAGGGGTTAGTATAAATCTAATGCCTTTGTTTATTTATCAAAAGTTGGGACTAGGGGAAATCAAGCCAACCACAATCACATTGCAGCTTGTCGATCGCTCTCTCACTTATCTTTCAAGGATTGTGAAGGATGTTTTAATGAAGGTGGATAAATTCATTTTCTCGATTAAATTCATTGTTCTTGACATGGAAGAGGATCGTGAGATACTAATCATACTTAGAAGACCCTTTTTACGAATGGCAAGAGCTCTAATTGATGTGAAAAAAGGGGAGCTCACTTTGAAAGTTCAAGACCAGGAAGTAACGTTCAATATTAGTTTCTTAGTGAACATGATGAATGCTTTGCAGTGAGGGTTGTCAATAGTGTCACCCATAAGGTGTTTAAAGAGAGTTACCCCATGACTTTTTGGAGGTATCATTAGCTACTAGGTTGATAACTCTATAATATAGAGTTATTTGAGCTTAATTTTGATAATAATTCGGCTTAGTTTTTGTAGTAATGCATAAAAATTAATAAATTTTTTAAAATTATTTTATATTAGTTATTTTAGGTGAGTCAATCTAATCTTAGTTAATTTTATACTTAATTTGGTGTTAATATGGTTAAGATAGGTTGTTATTAATTTATTTGTGCTTTTTTAAGTGTTTGAGAGAAGAATTTTAGTAAAAGAAGGAGAGCAATTTTGAGATGCAGACTTTTAATGCATATGTTTTGGTATTTCGGCCATAACTTTCTCTACAGACTCCAAATGAAGTGATTCTTGGACCATTGGAAAGATAAGAGAAACATCTACAACTTTCATGTTTACCACTTGACCCAATTCATCTTAGAAGATGGTCAAAAATCTTGTCGAAGTTAACGTAATACAACAGTCCTAGAGCAATTACTATTTCTGTTAATTAATTTGGCAAAGCTACGACTTACATAGTTTGATGAGGAAATCCCAGTTGAAATTGACTTCTTTTTTCACCCTAATTGGTCTAACTTCAAAGCTTATAAAAACAACCTTTCGAAGGACTTGAGGGAGGAGAAAAAGAAGAAAAAACACCAGATTGAAAGTTGAGAGTCAAGCCGCAAAGTCATTGAAGCTAAGAAGATTTTGAAGGAGATTTGGAGATCAAGAATACAATTCTTGAGTTTTTCTATATTTTCTTTTATTATCTTATTTTCTTGGTTTTGGTTTTAATGTTTAAATTTTATTCAATGATAATGCTTGACTTGATGAGGAACTAATTCATTAATCTAAGATTATGATTGAACGTAATATATATAGTTTGAATTATTTATCTCTCTTTTATTTATATTTGATAGATATAGGTTGTTTATTTTATTCTATTCTTAATGTTTCTAATTGCCTGATCCCTAATTAGATTGAATTGGAAACCTAAATTAAACCTTAACGAAGGAGATTTAGGTAGACCTTGAATAACATAGTGTATGATCGAATGCACTTAGTTGATTAGGTGGTTTGATTTACATATAGGGTAGATATACACTTATAAGCCATACGTAGCCAAAATTAGAGCACAAACTTAATGAATCTTTTTTTAATTTAATTTGCATAGACATATAGTAAATTAATTGAGAGAGATATTTTTATAAGAAACTCGACAGAGACTTGTAAATAATTTAGGACTCTAGGTTATCAACTTAATCCATTAAACTGAGTTAAGAGAGAGAGAGAGACAATAATCAGATGAAGTATTAAGGAATATTGTAATCTTAGGTCTAGTAGTTAAGTGAGTTTTATTTACTATTTAATTTTAGTTTTAATATATTAGTTTTAATTTTTCTTTTTTATCTTAATTGTTTGGATAAAATTAGGATGTTATAATTTTAATAGTTAACAGTAGGAATTAAACAATTTTCTATGGGAACGATACTCTACTTCATTACTATATTGCTTGTTAACGAAACGTGCACTTGCGTGAGAAATCAACAAGAAGTTTTTGGCGCCATTGCCGGGCATCATTAGCTACTAGCTCTAAGAAGGATGATGTTGATGTTATAGATTATGTGAACCTCTTGGATGCATCATCTCAGGTATTAAGGACACCATTTGAATCCTTGGATCTTTCTTATTCATCTACTCCAACAAAACCATCCATTAATGAGCTACTTACATTGGACCTTAAACCTCTATGCTCTCATTTGAGGTATGCATTCCTTGGTATGTCATCTACTTTTCTAATTATTATTTTTTCTAACCTTTCAAATTTGTAGGAAAAGAAACTTTTAAAAGTGCTAAAAGAACATGAAAAAGCCATAAGATGGACTATCGTTGACATTAAGGGAATCAGTCCATCCATTTACATGAAGAAGATTTTGTTGAAGGGATATTACTAAGCCTCCATTAAGCATCAAAAGAAACTCAATCTCATTATGAAAGAGGTAGTTAAAAAATAGATTGTCAAATGGCTAGATATTGGTATTGTTAGGAATTTTGAGAATATGGTGCCCTGGAAAGCAAGTATATTCTCATGCTTAAATTCATTAAATTTATTTGTAATGAAAGTATATTTGATAATAAGACGAAAAGTTTGTTTTAGTAAGCATTCATTATCTAGTTATTAAGGTACCAAGATTCTATTGAGATATTAAAATACATTTATATGAAGAGTCATACATAGGAGACATATATTTTAATTGAATCTAAAATTTTTTTCATAGCCATATAATAAAGCTGGTCACTTTATTATGTTAAGGCTGTAGTGTCCAGATTACTTCCAACGAAACGAATGTGATTCATTTCAAGAGAATGATGAGTCTCAAATCATCGAAATGGTTGACTTCGAGTAATGACACTATAACATGAACTGGAATCATGTGAGAATCAAATTTAAGTTTTACCGTTACCTAAATCTTGATCTCATACTTATGCATTTGCTTATAGTAGAACCAAAATCTTGATGGATAGTGGATTCACGTTTAATCTCCTTATAATATTTGATTTACCATGAGCATGATCATCATAAAGCGTTGATCTAGACTTCGTATTTTGGGATTATAATCGAGATGAACATTTGGGAACATATATCCAGATAATGGAGTTCATAGCATTAACATCACTTCTAGTGATTTCAAGAAGATCGGTGATTAATCTGGGCTCAGTGGATTAATGAATTAACTACTCATCACATCTGGATACTCAAAAGATTAGATCTAGAGTATTGAATCACAAATTGGATGAAATTTGAGACTAGGGGACAAAATTGACATAAAAGGTAAAATGGTAATTTTACTTTTTGTCATTGGATGGTTATGAGGGTTCACAATATAAAGTTTGCAATTGGACAACTAACAATTAATATCAAGTATTGAATTGTTTCTTGTAATTATAATTAATCCAATAGTGCAACCATGAATTTATGGTGGAGTGATTTCATGGTTAATAAGTTTGAATTATTTTTAATGAGATTAAGAATAATTCTAAGTTTATTGAAGCTTGGAATATCTATGTCCAAATAGATTCCCTACTTAGCTTCGTAGAATTCAACTTGTTTAAGTTGGAATGCATGTTTTAATTTGTTTAATTAAATTGTGTATAAAAATGGCAACTTTAACATTTTTGTCTTGATTTAGATAAGAAAACATACTTGTCTCAATTTAGACAAGATAAAATTTTTTTTTGTCTTAATTACAGACAAAAGTTGTCTTAAATTAAGATAATTTTAGGAGAATTCTTGCAAAATGAATCTAAACATCCATGTTGATAAAAGGAGACTCCATGTTTGACTATTACTCTTTTATTTATTATTAATTCTTTTTAAATAAAGATGGATAATAATAAAATAAGAGTTATTATTCAATAAGGAGTTTTATTTTATCAAGAACTCTAAATAATAATTAAAGAATTAAATTATTTATTTTTTAATTTTTATTTTGATAATTATGGAGCATGTTTGATGCTTCCATAACTCTGAATGGATGGTCAAGATTGATTCAAATGTGTTTCATTTTGATTAAACCTTTGAAGCAAGAGTTTTAATAAAAAGAGAAGAGATTGGAAGAAAATGAGAGAACGTACTTTTTCTTTAAAAAAAAAAAGTTTCAGCCATCTCTTCTCTTTTCCTCCTCCAAGCTTTTCCAAAGAAAAAAGAATAAAATCGGTTGCCATCTTGTAGCCTTGCATTCCACACCTTGTCCACTCAACGTTCAAGTTGAAAGTATTCTTGAAGAATAAGTGGTAAACTTATTTGGTCAAGAAATCATTCATTGGTGTGGTGGTGTCCGAAAATAAGAATCTCAAAATAAAGGTATGGTTTTTCTTACTTAATAGATTCTTATTTTATTTTTTGATGTGATTATATAGCTTGCAATAATAATAATGTGTGTTTTAACTTGTGTAATTGGATTGCTTGCTTCCTTTGTAAAAAGAATTTTTTTTTTGAAATCCATGTTTTACACAATCACATTAATTCACTAAGATCCTACTCCAACAGGTATCATTTGCCACATCTCAGATATCTCGTGGGTGAACCCCATTCAATGTGTTCTAAAGAAAGGAAGAATGATTGTGGTAGCTAACTCCAATAATGAACTTATCCCCACGAGGACGATGATTGGCTGGAAAGTGTGTATGGATTACTCGAAGCTCAACAAAGCTACAAGGAAAGATCATTTTCCTTTGCCATTTATTGATCAGATGCTAGACAGATTGGCTGGTAAGGAGTTTTAGGGTTTCTTGGATGGATATTCTAGGTACAATTAAATAGCAATAGGTCTTGATGATCAAGAAAAAGCTACCTTCACTTGCCCTTATGGCACTTTCACTTTTAGGAGGATGTCTTTCAGACTTTGCAATGCACCTGCTACTTTTCAAAGATGGATGATGGCAATCTTTTTAGATATAGTTGAAAAATACCTTGAGGTATTTATGGATGATTTTTCAGTGTTTTGGTAATAATTTTGATGAATGCCTTTTGAATCTTGTTAGGGTTTTTCGAAAGTGTGAAGAGATTAACTTAGTATTGAATTGAAAGAAATGTCACTTCATGGTACAAGAAGGCATTGTTCTAGGCCACAAGGTTTCAAGTAGAGGCTTAAAGGTGGACAAAGCAAAAATTGAAACAATTGAGCAACTTCCCCCGCTAACTTCAGTGAAAAGTATAAGAGGTTTCCTAAGACATGCTGGCTTTTATAGGAAGTTCATTAAAGAATTTTCAAAAATTTTCATACCTTTGTGCAACTTGTTGGAAAAAGGTGTTCGTTTTAAGTTTGATGATGCATGTCATGTTGCATTTTTAAAATTGAAAAAGAAATTGGTATCTGCACCTATCATTGTAGTCTCACACTGGAGTCTTCTTTTTGAGTTGATGTGTGATGCTAGTGACTATGCTGTAAGGGCAATGTTAGGCCAAAGGAAATCAAAGGTTTTTATTCTATTTATTATGCAAGCAAGACATTAACAAAAACTCAAATGCACTACACCACCACTAAAAAAGAACTGTTAACTGTTGTGTTTGCATTTAATAAGTTTCATTCTTATTTGGTTGGCATTAAAGCTATTATGTACACTAATCATTTTGCAATTGAGCATTTGATTGCTAAAAAAGATGCCAAGCCAAGGTTGATAAAATGGATCCTTTTGCTGCAAGAGTTTGACTTGGAAATTCGAGACAAAAAAGGCACAAAGAACCAAGTAACAGAGCATCTATCTGGACTGGAAAATGACAATCAATGTAACAATTTGACTTTAATTAATGAAACTTTTCTTGATGAGCAATTGTTGCACGTTGGTTAAAAGAAGTTGCTTTAGTATATTAATTATGTCCATTACATTGTGAGTAACCTTCTACCTCCTAATTGAAATTATAATTAGAAAAAGATATTTCTTCATGATGTTAAATTTTATGTTTGGGATGAACCTTTTTTATTTAAACAATGTGCAAAAAAAAATTCTAAAAAAGTGCATTATGGAGGAAAAAGTTGAAAGCATTTTGAAGCATTGCCACTTTTCAAATTATGGGGAACACTTTGGAAAGGATAAAACAACAACAAAAGTGCTTCAGTCAAGTTTTTATTAGCTAACTTTGTTTAAAGATGCTCATAATTTTACTTTACATTGTGATAGGTGTCAATGAGTAGGGATTATCTCAAGGAGACATGAAATGCCTTTCAACAATATCCTTGAAGTAGAGATCTTTGATGTATAGGGCATTGATTTCATGGGACCTTTCATCTCTTCATTCAACAATCAATATGTCCTTTTGGTTGTGGACTATGTATCAAAATGGGTAGAAGTTGCGACAATGCCTACAAATAATGCAAAGTTGGTGTTGAAGTTTTCGAGGAAGAACATTTTTACTAGATTTGGCACCCGACGAGCAATAATAATTGATAAAGGTAGTCATTTCTGCAACAAGTATTTTATTACAATTCTTACTAAATATGGAGTGATACATAAAGTTACAACTGCCTGTCATCCACAAACAAGTGAACAAGCTGAGGTTTCCAACTGTGAAGTCAAGAAGATTTTTGAGAAAGTTGTGTCCCCATCAAGAAAAGATTAGAAAAAAAGACTTGATGATGCGCTATGGGCATATAAGACTTTAATAGGTATGTCTCCTTATTAGTTAGTCTTTAGAAAGCCATGTCATCTCCTGAAGAGCTTGAACATAATGCTTATTAGGTAATCAATAAGTTCAATTTTGACTTGGAAGCAGCCTGTGAGAAACGATTACTTTGACCCAATGAAATGATGAATTTAGATTGGATGCATATGAATATGTCAAGATTTACAAAGAGAAAACTAAGAAATGGCATGATAGGAGAATTGTGGAGCACCGTTTTGAGCCAGGTCAACAAGTTTTATTGTTTAATTCTCAATTGAGGCTATTTTCAGGCAAGCTAAAATCAAGGTGTTTAGAACCTTTTCTTGTTTTAAGAGTGTTTCCTTACAGTGCATTGAAAGTTGTTGATGGTTTAACCAATGAGAAATTTAAGGTGAATGGGCAACTATTGAAGCACTGTTGGGGAGGTAATGTCGAGTGTCAACATTCCCCTATCAATCTTGTCGATCCCAAATGAGCTTGAAAAGAGTCCGATTAATGATTATAAAGAAAGCGCTTCTTAATAGGCAATCCAAGTTTTTTACACTCAATTTCCTTGTTTTAAGTTTTTCTTTATGATTTATTGTATGTTTGATCCCTGTTTCCTTCTTACTTTTAATGTTTAAGTAGGCAGTATTCTTTATTAAGTTTTTTTTTTCATTTTTGTAAGAGGAAAAAAGGCAACACAGAAAGTTTGGTGCTGCAACGCCAACTTTTTTGCACTGTAGTGCCAAATTATGGCTTACAAGGTGGACAAATCAGTAGGTTTGGTGCTGCAGCGCCAAAATGTGGAAGTATTATGTGAGAAACAGAAGGTTGCCAATCTTTTGGTGTCGCAACGCCAAAACATGCAACATTGCATTGTCAACAAACAAAAAGTTTGGTGCCGTAATGTTAATCTTTTTCTGTTGTAGTGTCGTTTAAAAAATAATAAAATAATAAAGACCAGGGTAGAAAGTTTGGCACTGCGGCCCCAAATTGAGGTCCCCTTCTCTATATAAATCTCTCTTTCCCTCTTTTTCTAATTTCAAACCCTAGCCCTAAATTTCTCAATATTCATTCATCCAAAAAAACAAAAATGTCTCCAGCCCAGTCATCAAATCCTTCAAAAACCACAAGTTTTTGCCATTTTAATCAAGTTTCAAGGATTTGCACCATCTCTTCTTCATCAAAGTGTAAAATTATTCAAGTGTCAAATATTTTGCATGAAATTTTATTCTTAAGGAACTTGACTATTCGAGAAGAATTGTGTTGTTGATTTTTGAATGGGTTATGCTAATTAATGGTTGGAATCACTTTATACTTTAAATTTCATTGAGATTTGTGGTGAATTGTGAGAACTGCACTGTTATCATTGCATAGTATCAATTTGCTGCATATTGGGAAAAATTAGTGATTTTTTGTTCTTTTATTGTTGTTGGTATAGATTTTGGAGAGAGTTAAGTTGTGGTGATTATTTGTCAAAATATTTGGTGTTTATTATGGGTTTGAAATATGTAGAAATGTAATTGTGATTTTTTTTTTAGAAAACCATAACACCCAAGAGAGCTAGACCTAGTAGCAATGGGTTTGATAGTACCTAATTTATGTCAACTAAGGTGTTTAAACACCATACTCAGTCCTTAGTTCAGAAGTCTTCGGTCCTCGAAAGAGGCATTGAGGTTCCCATGTCTAGGTTTAACTACATTTATGATATAATTGAGGAGAGAAAATAACAAGTCTTTTGTGCTCAACTTGAAACTGCAATTTTACCAATTGTTAGAGAATTTTATGCTAATGCTTTAGAGCATGAGAATGGTGTGGCATTTTATAGGGGAAAGAGAATGCCATTTGATAGCCACACCATTAATTGTTTCTACAATACAGCGGAAGTGGAGAATGACCAGTATGTCCAATATTTGAATAGTAATGTGGATGTTGAAGAAATCATCAATTTGCTTACTAACTTGGGCATTACTTGGAAACTATCAAGGGGAGTTCTGGCATCATTAAAGGCAAGTGTGTTAAAGAATGAAAATAAGATTTGGCACCATCTAATTGCTACCAAAATATTGTCGGTCAAGCATTTAAGTGATGTGACTAAGGATGGAGTAGTCTTTCTTTATGCCATCATGTCAGGTAAACCCATGAATATTGGTCAGTTGATTTTTAATAACATCATTCACACTGTTGGTTAAGTTAAAAAAAGACTATGGTACCCATCACTTATCACCACATTGTGCAAGTGGGAGTCTAATAGAGCAACAATGAAGAAATGCTACAATCGAAAACTCCATTGAATCCAGGAATTATTCAGAGATTTCAAGCTTCAAAATCAGCTGTTATTGGTCAAAGTTCATTTGCTCCACCAAGTCCTTCATCACATCGGCCAAACCTTTCCATTTCACAAAAGATGAAGCATTTTCAACACTGCATGGCAACCATGGAGAAAACATTTTGTGCTTGCGCTATACATTTGCAGATGGACATGATAAATTTCCCACCCATGACAAAGGATTCAACCTATGATGAGGATGAGGAGGAAGAGGAAAAAAGTGAATCATTCTAAAGGGGAGTTTTCCTTTCCTAACTTTTTTTAATAGTGGGGACAATGTTAGATTTAAGTTTGGGGGGAGTTTAAGTTTTAAACTCTGTTTTGTTTTTTACATTTCATGTTTTTAAGTTTTCAAGTTAGTTAAGTTGTTAATTTCCAATTAATTTTTTTTTAAGAAAATGTTGACTGTGAGAAGTTGCACCATTTCTTTTAATTTACTTATCTAATAAAGAAAATTAATTGTCTTATTATCTTGTGCTCTTAATAAGTGTGAATATTGTTTGAAAATTACATTGAACTTTGTTGTTAAGCACCATTGTAGAATGTGAATTTCCACCATGTTGAGCACATTCTTCTTGTTGTGAATAATTATGTATATTTAGAAAATGTTTATGTAAGTATGAATGTTTGAATAAATTCTTGAGTTTTAGAATTTGTTTTAATTTTTCTTGAGGTGAAATCCTAGGCTACCCTTAGTTAGGGAGATGACTTAGGCCATCTATGGATCGTTTGAGCTTTTTGAGCCTACCATGCTATATTTTGTCCTTAATTACCCTTTTTGAGCCTAATGTTTCCTTTTCTTGATAAAACACTTAGTAAATAGTCCTAGCCTATAAACAAATTTTCACTTCAACACTCATCACTCCTAAGCACATAGATCAT
Source organism: Theobroma cacao (assembly GCF_053813885.1). Taxonomy (NCBI): domain Eukaryota; kingdom Viridiplantae; phylum Streptophyta; class Magnoliopsida; order Malvales; family Malvaceae; genus Theobroma; species Theobroma cacao. The sequence goes on from NC_142640.1 coordinate 39,780,541, forward strand.
TTTAAGATCGTAGTTAGGTTAAGTAATGAAGAAAAAGGTAGAAAAGGTGAAGTGGTGGAATATTCAAAATTTTATGAAAATATTCACTCCATTATCTACCATAAAAGAAATAAGTTTAAGGGTGTTAAATTGTGAATATATGAATTAAAAAATATATAGAATAAAGTGTTTGATGGATAAAAAAAAGTGAAGCAAAGGAAGAAAAAGGGTGATTAGAAGAAGTGAAGAATGAAGCTCATTATGGGTCCTAGATTAAGTATGTGCTTAGGGTGATTTAGGTCATATATTATCCTATATCCTATCTTAACCCTAGCCATACATTACGAACTTGATAAAGTCCTAAGGATCCTTGATTAAGTGTTAGTATATATTAATGGAAAGAGAAAGATGAAAAGTAAACATATGAAACTCTTGATTTGTTTAAATTCTTTGCATAAGCATAAACTTATCTAAATGACATAATTCTCATTGCAAGAAATTACACACACACACACACATACGAGATTCCATTTGAAAATGAGCTTGCAATTTAAGGATATGTAAATTTAAATAATACTTATACTTGTTTTGAGTTGAGGAAATAAGACAACTTACAAGGAATGAAAGTGATCATTGGATTGGTGCAACCGTTTTGTAGTTCAATGTTTTCGATTTTCATGTTCTTCTGTTGTTTTAAGTTTTACTCGAGGACTAGCAACATATTAAGTTTAGAGGTATGATAACTCTATTATATAAAGTTATCTTACACATATTTGGAACCTAAAATAGAGTTAAGTCCTTCAGTTTTTAAGTAATTTATAAGTAGTTTTATGTTTTCTTAATAATAGTTTTAATTATGTTATAAATTTTTCATTTTAAGCAATTTTAGTTTAATTTCTTGTTAAAAAAGTCTTAATTTCAGCCTCCATTGATTTAGTCTCTTATTGATAAAGGTGTGCAAGGAGATGGAGCTTAATTAAATGGCAATGGATGAATGCAATTTGATTTGAAGGGGTTGTTAAACATGTTACGGTGCTTCGAGCGTAACTTGAGCTAAAGAAGTCTGATCAAGGTGATTCTTGGACCATCAAAATGCTAAGAGGAAAAGCTACAACTTCCATGTTCATCACTCCACTAAGTTCTAATGAGATCAAGGTCAAAAATCACCTTAGAAGAAGAAAAACTGTTACAAACTCAAGACAGAAGGTTTGGCGCCACAGCCTCAAATCCTTCCACACGGCAATGCCAACCCAATCAGCCAAACAAGCTTCCAAAACTAAAGGTTTGGCACTGCAGCACCAACCTTTTGGCGTCGTAGTACCAAACGAGCCTTAGCACTATCGTAAACAATATGTTTAGCGCCGCAACGCTAACACAAATTTAATGACATTTCAGCCTTTGATTTTTTTATCAAATGGCTATGATAGAGGGTATAAAACATAACCTTTTGATTCAGAAAAAAAGGGTTGGAGGCAGAGAACTTTTTGGGAGAAAAAAGAAAGCTTTTTACAAAAAAGGAAAGGAAAGAAATCAAGGAAGATTGGATTCAAAAAAGCTACAGCAACTCATTTCTCATACTAGTTCTATTTCTCATACTAGTTCTCTTTCTCTCTCTACCTTTTATTGTAGAAATGATTTATTTTCTTAGAATATTGAACTTTACTGTAAATATGATGAGTTAAATATCTTTTTCTAAGATTGTAGTTGATCTCTTCATGTAGTTTAGAAATTTTAACTCTCTTTTACTTATTATTAATGGGTATTGCGTTGTTTATTTCAAATCTAAGCCTATTACCTCTAATTACTTGATCAACAATTAGACTGATTTGGATTTCTAAAAGTAACTTGACAATGGGAGTTTAAAATAGACCATACATTTGAATAGCATGTGTTCATTTCACTTAGAGATTAGGTGATTTGATTAGTATTTAGAATAGAATATTCTTAAATACCATATGTAGCCAAATTTAGAATAAAAGTTTAGTGAACCTAACTTAATTAATTTACATAGACATATAGAAAATTAATTACGATAGATATATTTACAATATCTTGACAAAGACTTGTAAATAAATTTGAACTCTAGATTAGCAACCAACCCATTGATATAAGTATAAAAAGAGAGATTAAATTCAAATGAAAGGTAGAGTAATTCCACAATCCTAGACTTTAATTCACTAATTCTCTAGCAATTTCTAACATTAATTCCCTAGTTCAGCTTTATTATTTTAAGTTTATTTTTTTATTAATTTTTAAATTAAATTTACTTAGATAAGATTAAAGTGCCTAATGTTATTATTTAGTAAGAAATTAGATACAATTTCTTGTGGAGACATACTTTACTTATTACTATATTGCTGGTGCGAGTCCTTACGTGTGTGTAAAATCAGCAACAATCTTCAAACTGACTTTTCCAAGCTCTAATGCCTTTGAGGACAGGTTCCACCTTCCAATGAGCTGAACCTCCTGCACCTTTCAAATCCTTTCACAAAATTCCAGAATCCGTATCCAAGATAACTTTCGTGAATTTCCAACTCTTTGCCAGACCAACATCTTCCCTTAAAGCCAATGCTCTTGCTAACAGACTGGAATCGGCTATCCCTTTCTTATTAAGCCCACCGAACCAGCTCTTTCTTATTCTGATGACAACCCTACTCCAGCTTCATTGGAGTTGTGAGAGTAAGCCCCAGTGCAATCAACCTTTACCCATCCATCTTCAGGTTCAGTCTTGATCTCTTTTTTGGAGGGCCTAGGCTGTTGCAGACATGTCCGCTGCAACATTGTTTTCAGAAATTGCTGTATTAGTACGACCCTCACATCGTTGCTTTCACACCTAGATGAGGATAGGCCACTCAACTGACATTTTATGGCGTGATATCAACATTAATAGGTCATCTTCAGTTGACATAGCCCACGGCCCACTCAAAAAGAACCACATGACTTATGGCGACAAAACCCTAAACTAATACTAATCCATTGTTTTTGGTGGCAAAGCTACAAAGTATTTTATTTTTTTCGCTTTTACTTAACTGACCAATTATACTTCTCAGTTAAAACATTTAGAAGAATGACAGAGGCGTCAGCTTCACCTTTAGAAAACAATTTGTCTGTATGCAATTTCTCCTATCAAGAGGAAAGAAATTTAAAGACTTTTGCCTATAATATTTTGACTGAGCTTTCAGGGCCAAATTTATAAGACGCGGAAAGTAATAGAACCAAACAAACAGCGGATATTCTTCATTATCATTTTTGCCTAGCCATATCCGGCACTCTAGTGTCTAGTGCTTGCGCCATGACCAGACATTGCATAATGACAATTTTAGCTAAAGAGAGAATCTTTAAAATGAAAAAGAAAAAAAAAATTGTGTGTGCGCGAGTGGACGGGGGGCGAGAGACGAATAAAACTTCAATTTGGGCCGGCTAGCAACAAAAAGGAAAGAAGACATGCAAGGCCGGCTGGCCGGGGCTGGTCTCTTGTTTGGGCCCTATAAGGGTCTTTAAACAGAACATTACGGCCCAGGCAGTGAGGCACAGATTAGTTTTTGGACACGCACGGGGATTATCTTGAGAATAGGAGTTTGTTGCCCTTTAGTTTTTCTGTTTTTAAATACTCAATAACATGTAAATTATTCTTCCAACATAATCTGAGGTCTATTAGCATGAGAATATAAGTTGTTTTTTTTTTTTTTTATCTTTCTAAATATATAAACTCAAGTGAACTGGAAATACTTGCATCCGAAAATTGGTTTGGACCTAAGTTAATTATTATTACATTTTTTTTTAAAACCTAGACAAAAATGGTGCCCATAAAACGCAGCCTTTATCTCTCCCATGCTAGAAGTCGTATGAACAATCAAAGTCTCACAACCAATCCAGACGTAGGGTCCAAGATCTTTCCAGTATCAGCTATGTCCAATTGTTGTATGGAAGTAACTGGGGATTAGGTCCCCCCTTGACAGCCGAGCATATGCAAGCGAAGTACCGCTCTCCGAGAGACAGCCAGACAACACTGGCAGTTCGCCACTCCTACCTAGCCCCTTGCTCAGGGAACATCTCCATCCGATTCCCAACACTCTCCCAAAGTCCTATCCCCTTCCAAATATTCCCCGCTCTCTCTAGCAGACAACAAGATCATGCCCTCCACCCTATCATATATCATATCACATTATTATTACTACCAGTATTTTTTTATTCAACTTCAAAATCCCCAGACCCATCTGAACTGGCCTCATTCGTATACAGAAGTAAAAAATAAAGAAATTAAAAAAAATAAGACAGATTAAGTTAATCAGAATTAGGATTCGTAACTCGATTTTGTCACGTTATAGATTAACAAAAAATAGAACCAATAAAAAAAAAAGCAAGAGGGCAAAATGGAGGGGAAGGACTTTGATTGATTGCACAGTGCAACAAAAACCGTTAAAATATAAACGGAGAATTGCAGGTCGGAGGAGGGTTTGGCGTGGGCTCCTGATAAAAATAACGTAATTTCTATTCAGAGCTTGTCATTTTGAGACGTCTGGTGGGAGAATCTAGTGATGAGGGAGAACATGGTGCTGATGCTGATAGAATTGACGGCGATGGGGATGGAGATTGTGATGATGGAGATGATGCTGGTGATGCCGGTGATGATGATAAAGTGGACGGTGGTGATGAGGAGAGATCACAGCTGTCTCTCAGCTTTCTCTTGTGGATTCCACCTCCTCTTTCTCCTTCACCCACTCTGAACTCTCTCGTCATGTAATCTTTTATACGTTTAACATCTGATAATTTCACCGGCTTCACTATGAAATCCTCTGCTCCTTCCTCTAAACATCTGTTCATCAAAATTCGAATAAACTCATCAATTAGTATAGATTACTCCATTCTCGACAGATATAAAATAAAACTTAGCCAATTTTCATTTATCTAAGACATGAAAAATATCAAAATACCTGTCAATTCGAGCTAAAACGTTCTCAGATGACATGATTACTACCGGGATTTCTCTAAAAGCAGAAGATTCCTGTTCAAAAATAAGAGATTTCCACATATAACATTAAGCCCAGTTCAAATACCATTGACAGAATTTCGAAAGAAAATGGGAAGGTTTCTAACCTTAATTTTTTTGAGCAATTCGTAGCCAGTCATTCCAGGCATGCAATAGTCAGTGATAATCAGATCAACCTTCAGACCCTGAATCATAAACAACAAAGCTCTGAATCAGCCAAACTCATCTTTAAAAAATTCACTGATATAATTTTGATATTGAGCTTAGTTTTGTAATTTGATTTCAATTATACTCACATCAAAACCATTACTGTTTTCCTCCTCATCCAATCCCAGAAATTGCAAAGCTCTCCTTCCACTATCCACTGCCGTCACTGCATCGATTCAAACCAAACCTCATTCAATTCAAATCCAAAGAAGAAAAACAAAATAGAGTAAAGAATATAACTACTTTGGAACAAATGGAAATTATGGAACCAACCTTTGCAAGAGGAAATTCTGAGCAACCTTTCAATGACTTTCCGATCAACGTGGCTATCATCGACGGCAAGAACGTGAACTTCCTCAGAATCAGACGGTGAAAGATCGAAGCCGTCAATCTTCTCCGTCCTCCTCCGCCATGTAACGGCTCCATTTCTGGCCATCTCAAGGTAATAAAAAAAAAAACCAGAAAGGAGCCAAATTTCTCTGTGAAACCTAAACTTGAAGGAAAGAAGAAAAAAAAAACCTTCGAGAAGAGAGAAGGAAGAAAACCCAAGTTCAACAATGGTAAATTTGTTGGCACGAGAGGCAAAAACAGGGTTCCCCTTGTTCTGTGGCCTTGCTTTTATACGCTGTAATGTAATGTCTATCTGTCTCTGTCTCTTTCCTTTTCAGTTTCTTGTTTTTACCCTTTTTTTTAATGTTTAAGTATTATTTTTATTATTTGTTTTTTCTCTGAAATCAAATCTTTCTCTCTCTAAGAAATCCCTACAATCTACTTTCTTTAATACAAAGGCTCAATAGTCGCTGGGATTCTGAAATCCACTTCGGTGCCCCGCCACTCCCAATCTCTTTCCAATATCTCGCTTTGAAGATCATTTTATCGTGGGAAGAGAGAAATTGGTCGAATCTCGGTGCCAGTGAATGGTCGGGATCGAGGAGGGAAGTTGACCGGAGGTCAATGGAGGACCGCGCCGTCAAATCCGTATAGGGAAATGACCGACACGGCTCCCGAACCGGCGGCATCAAAAACAGGTAAAAAAATTGTTTTTTTTTTAAACGGTGTTTCTGAAAGTGGATAGCATTGGAGAACCGCCATTTACTATTCCTGGATAATTTATGTTTTTAATTTAATTTTCACAATTATCACTCCCATTGCCTGTCTCACACTTGCCACCTAGTGTTCGGTCTTTTGTCTTTTTTTTTTAACTTGTTTTTACTTTTTCACTTTTTCTGGTCTTTTAAAGATACGTGCTGGCTTTTAACCGGATCAAGCGGCTGTCGATGATTGACATTCTTTTTTGATTTAAAAAGCTTCTGTTCATGGGTGCTTATGGTTTAAAATGAAAAATGAAAAAAGATTTTTTTTTTTAGAAAAAAGTCTGAGCTTTACATGATGCATTGAGTGGAGAATTGGGGATGATATCTTAACTGAGATTTAGTTATAAATGAAAATCAATGCATATCTGAAGATGTCATTAATAAGTTATCCGTTTGGTGGTCCGTGCATTGTGCTGTAATCACTACTTGAAGAATATCGATTTCAACTTTCAATTCTTAATGAATTTGATTATCCTACCCTCTGTTTTGAGCGCTGTTAATGAAGTGTACTTGCACTATTCAAAGGTTGAGATTTTTCTTAGTTTTCTTTTGCTTTATCATTTTTAGTTTTTCACTCCTAAAATTTACGAGACAAAGTTGATGTTATTATAATAATTATTTTAAATCACAAGAAAAGCTTGCGTTTTGTTTTCACTGACTTTGCTCCACCTAAGGCTAAGGCTAAGGCTAAGGCTCCATAAATTGAGATGGCAAATTAAAGTAATTTATTAATGCGTAAATGAAGAGGTATGGGATGGGGATTTGATATTCCAAACGAGAAAAGCAGGGAAAAAGAGAAGATATGGATTGGTGGGATAAGGACATGGATTGATGTCATCCATGGCATAAGGAACATTAAAAACGCAAAACGGGAAGGATCTGTATCGGAATTGAAATGGTTGCCAGATGCCAACACGACAAGAGAGAGAATGAGGAGATTTGGGAGTCCCAAAGAAATCTGGGAGTGGGGTCCAACAAAACTCCCCCTCCCTTTTTTTATGCTTGGACTTTTCCTACGTTTTCAAAACTTTCAGACACTGCACATCAAATCTTGGAGATCGCCTTGAATTGTCTTTCCAATGAGGATTCATCTCTCCATCTCATCTCGCCAGGTAAAGGGACAAAATAGTTTACCACTATGGGTAAATCTGTTCCCACAGGCGACGTGACGTTTTGTCATTCCAGTTTTTCACTTTTCCCTTTTTTTTTACCTCAAGCCGCCTTGTAACCCTGACTTAAAAAACACTAAAAGCGTGCGGTGCGCTGTGAAAAATGTGGGGTGAGTGCACACAGCTCTGATTTACCGAGAGGTAAATATATCGCGGCAACCCCCTCGAAAATTCTCCGCTTTTGCTTTCACAGGTACGTTGTCCCTCTTTCAATTTGCTATTTGCCATTCAATCACAACTCACAAGCACGTGCTAATGAGTAATTTTTCTCCTTTTTTTTTAATTATTTAAAAATAAATTAGTATCTCTTTCCTTTTAAGAGTTGAGAAATTGTTGCAGTATGAAATCATCCTTCTTTTGGTTTTGGTAGACATGCGTATCAGTAATTATTCTCTACAAATTGAGTGAGGTTGTTGAGATTTTACTTGATTGAATATGATATTGACTCATGCCCGAATTGATTTCACTCGATTTGCTGCCTTTAAAATTTTCAAAGACTTGTTTTTTTATTCTCATTTGATTCTAATAAAAAGATCCATATCACTAATTTTTTATAAGCCTATATCTCTAGCAAATATGATTTTGTAGCAGTTGGTGAAATTATGTTGTATCTTTATAGTTAACACTGTAATTGGGATTTGCAAGGCAAGTTTGTGAAATTAAAGTCTTCTTCTTATACCATCAGGAGCTGCGTATCCTATACCAAAACTCAAACTATATCCGAAAATGCAAAGTACATGCTACCAACATTCTTTCTACCTTTTTATAGGTCCTCGAATCACTTAATCTTTGCTAATCTCGTGGTATATCAAACAGGCATCCATACCTGAATTTGGATTAGATCATGGTGAATAAAGGGTCTCTAGCCTTTGAGGCTTTTGAGCAAGAATTATATGTTTAAATTGATTATACCATCCTCTTTATTATCTACACCCAAAAAAAAGGGTATACTTTGGACAAATCAAGTTAATTTGAGAGTTATTTTTGAATAGGGTAAGGACATAAAGCCAACTAGGCCGGCAGGTCTAGTGACGTTATCAAATTTTTTGCTGATATGAGCTGGTAGGCCACTTTTTTCGGCTTGGCTTAGAAAAGAAATCTCTCGAGTGTAGAATGGTTGGAGCAATTCACTCTCTCTCTCTTTTTCTTCATTTTTTTCTTCTCCAACACCAAAAACCTCTTAATTTATTGTACTTTCAAATGAATCAGCAACGACGACCCAAACCCAACCTCCAAACCCTTTAATGAAAGCACCCAAAGTACCGTCAAACATGAAGGTTGTTTCTTTCTCTTTTGCTGCGTATTCAAAAACTCATTTCACATGAACGCCATTTATAAAATCTTATGTAGTCTGTTAGTCTTCAATTTATAAAGAAAATTATAAAAAGATTTAACAGCAATTTCCAAATAAGTATAAAGAACTGGTTGACTTGTAATCATGAAAAGCAAAGCTAAACAAACCGAAGCTTGTCTCCAGGAAATATGATTACAATAAATATACTACTATATATCTATCTTCCTTTTAGTCAAACAGAATCTGAACTTGGGCCTTTAGGACCCACGAATTTTTATCGCCTCGTTTACTTTTTTAACTTGCTTAGCAAAGTAAACATGAGTGTGTGGGGTCCTTAATCCCCGACCATTGCGTCTTGACCGACTCTTTCAATAATTTTTTAATATTAACTTAGTTACCCTTTGTTTTACTAAAATTTAAAGCTATGGTTGTTAATTTCTGAGCTGAAGGCCTTTGGTCAACTAGTCTTTCACATTAATGTGTATATATATAATTATATACTTTTAGCGGCTTTACAAACCTTCTTTACATGAAATTTTGGTTGGTAGAAATAATGTTAACAACAATTTGAAATAAAAAAAAATGACTTTATTTACATTGCTAAAAATTATATGAAAAACACTAAATTGTTAGGAATTGTTCAGTTGAATTTATAAAATAAAGTCATCTTTAATTACATTAATTGATATTTTTATGGAGTTCCGGATAATAATATATTAAAAAAAGCTTTATACTATAATCATATTTTAAACTCGATATGTGCTTAATACTAACAAAATATGTATAAAGTATGAGAACCAAAATAAAAAAATGACCTTTTAAATTAGCACTTTCGACTTTTGGATGTATCTAAATTATTTTTGTGCCTTTTGTTTGGGTTCCGTAAAGGAGATATATAGCTCATACATGCGAGGATGGTGTAGGTCATGGCCGACCAACTGAACTTACTAAACCAATGGATCAGATCCCACATAAACATTTGAAGGTTCACAAAAGGAATCATAGACCTTAAGGTAGTGAAAAAGAAATAGAATGGAGCACTAATTAAGAGGTATAAATAATCTTTTCATAAACTTTGAAGGCCAGAAAGCAATGAGCGTGTGAACGATCCCTCTTATTTTTAGAAGATTTGGCATCTTCTTTTTCAAAATTGAGTGTGATTTGGGGGCATCTTTGTTTTCCTTCTTCTTCTCCCTGTTTCTTGAACTAGCCAAATTTTCTGAATAGGAGCCAAGGATCTTTTCTCCCTTTTACCGAACAAGTAATCAAGACCTCTTCCCTTCTTTTCAAACACTATCGCCCCTAAAACCGACTGAGGATATGGTATAATATTTAAAAGAGCATTGATGTCAATCAAGATCAGGAGTCATCAGATGCCTTGGCCTGGGATATCATTTTTACTTTGGAAATTTCCTATAAATTAAAACCATATCCTAGCTAGTTAATAAATATTTGGAAAATTTTATTGGGTGGCCGGCGAAATTCTCCCCAGATAATTTTGTCTCTTTCCTATTAGCCAATGAAATTCGGCCTTGGGAACTACTTTATGTTGCCAGATGTCAGGTTAGGTTTGATTTGATTCTTAGGAAGTGGTGGCGGAAATGAATCTTGCTACCAAAACCTCCATGTAATGATCTAAGGAAGCATAGAGAAGATTTGATCTTTTGCTTGTTGAGTCACCCCCCATAAAATGCTCACCTTAAATAACTCCAGATTTGATAAGTTTTTTTTACTACCAAGATTCATCACAATTTGGCCTTAATAGCTTTTGCTTTAATGGTTCAATAAATAAATAAATAAAACTTTGTTCTCAACGAAAATATCCTGCTTTTCTTTTTAATATATTTTTGACTAAGATAGGAAATTCAAAATTTCAATTTTTTAGATTCAAACAAATACAAGAAAAATAAAAAAAGGCATAATATTTAAAAAAATTCCTAAACTATTTTAAAAAATATAAATAAACTCTTATATTTTTATTACGTTCAATCAAGTTTTTATACTTTTATTTTGAACTAAATAAATTCTTATAACTAATTATTAACTTAGTCAAAATGTCTATTATTATTCTATGTCGTATGGCATTAACATGACATATTAATATGTTATAATTAATAATGATATGATTTGATGACATATCATAATTGATGATGATGTGATATACTAATTTGACATGATAACATACTTATATAACATTTTTTACTTACCATATTAATGTCATATCAGTATCATATGGATATAAAATCACAAGTATTATTTTGATTAATAACAATTACTTAATTATTAGTCATAAGGGTTAATTTGACATAAAATAATAGTATAAGGATTTGATTTAACGTAATAAAAGAATAAGAATTTATTTGAATTTTTTTAAATAATTTAAGCACTTAGTTGACCATTATGCCAAAAAAGAAATATAAATGACTAGAAACTTATTTCATGTTCTGCAGTGCTATGATATGATTAGTAAAATTCTACTTTTGCTTAAACAAAATGTTGTCCTTAATTAGGTGACTCAAAACTTAATTATCTAAACATTTAGTATTTGAATTATATATATTTATGTAATTTTTAATATTATAAATAATAAAAAATAAAAAATATTGAAAGGCACAATCATATTTTTTTATGGTGACAAAGTTATTAAATTTTCCTTTTTCATATATATTTTAAATTGCTTTCAATTTTGAAACTACAATCCAAAAAGTCAAACTTGAAAACCCTTCCCAAAAAACATAATATCTTCAAAAGTTCCTAAATTATTAAAAGTGTTTATATAAGTCTTTATTTTTCTATTACATTCAATCAAGTTCCTTTACTTTTATTTTAAGTTAAATAGACTTTTATGATTAACGGTTGATTAACTACAATTAGTCAAAATATTAGTTGTTATTTTATGTCCACGTTATATTAATGTGGAGAGTGAAAAATATACATGACTATGTAATTATGCTATATTAAAATATTACATAACCACTTACTGTTACATATTAACATGTCATATTAGCATCACGTGATATAAAATGACAAGTGATATTTTTATCAATTGATTATAAAAGCTTATTTATCTCAAAATAAAAATATATAAAAATTTATTTAAAAATTTTAAAATCATTTAAGAATTTTTTTAAATTTTATGAAAAAAAAAAACCACTATGGACACCTAAAAAATCAATGGCTTGCTAATTTCATAACACAGAAAACAAAAGGGCTGATTTTGACTGCGTCGATGGCAGTCCAAAATATTGGTAGGGTAAGGGGGGGCTTAATTATATTATTGGTTCATACTAGTTAGGACATGGGCTGCCTTTTAGGAAAGCCCAAAACGACAACCGTCTCTTAAAATTTAGGAGTCGACTTTCTGAAACTGGGAAAACTAGCAGAAAACAGCTAAAGCTTCCATGGAGTGCGCCGGGAAGGGGAGCGGAACTCGGTGCTTAGGCCCGCCCAGAAAACGATGCGGTCGCTGCGGAGCCGTTGCTTATTGCTCTGCTTCTCATCAGGTGCTTGAAAATATATATTTTCAGCTTATTATCTGCCAAGTTGTTATTTCTACTTTTGAGTTAATTTTTGTTTGGAATCCAATTGCCCCTAGATTTCGCACTGGAAGGAACATAGAGAAGAGTGCGATAGGCTGGAGCAGCAAATGAAACGCTTAGATTTGTTGAATGATTTTCCTTTCACGTTTTCTCAAGAAGCTACAGTTCAGGTAACTGCCCCTCTTGCTTCACTGGATATATGGTATTCAGGATAAGATTGCAGTAAATCAGCTTGAACAAGTCAAAGATTAGAGTAGCTCGATGGGCTAGTTTGAATGCTTTTCAAATCTCACAATGTATATATGCATGTTTACAACATAGTAAGGAAAATTGCAATTAAACTTTTATTAAACTTACAGGACTTAATTATATGCTTGTTTGGACTGTGGTTTTGGTAGATTAATGAAAAGCAGGAGAGCAGGTGCTCCTTCTTGAGCAAGAGGGGCATTCATCAAGTGGGAATGTGGATTTGTGAATGCTGTTGCGGGGCATCCATTACATCCTTCAATTATTCCAGGTTTCTCTCATCTCTTATGTTTATTGGTGATGATAGCCCTTGCCAAATCAAGAGTTTTACCCCCTGCTGTGAGTGTGAATAGAGTAGATATTCCCTAGAAGCTTCTTAGGGGATGGTTTTATCTCTGTTATTATTATTTCCTTGACATTAAATGTGTGGATCAGTTGGTGGATTGGGCTTTATTTGTAAGGAGAAAAACGTAATCAAGGCTAACTGAAATTAAAAGGCTACAGCTAACTTGGTGAAAGGTAAGACATCTCATATGTTTCTGTTCCTGAATGGTAGAGTTAGTGATCCGTTAGGGGGATATCAAGGTTAATGCAATTCATATAATTGATTATAGTATGAAAAGAGTGTTGTGTAAACAATAAAAGTGGTAGCAATTGGTGCATTTTACCTTTGTATCTTTTGGATTTTCTATAGAGTTTCCTTAGCTTTAATTTATATGAGAATTTATACATTTTAAATAACAGAAGTTTCTAATTAAGCCAGTTGGTAACTTATGGCAGTTCAGATTGAAAATTTTCGTCACTTTTTTTTTTGATTTTAGAAACTTTGTCTGCAGGCCTGAAAATAATACCTGGAATTTCTCAAGTATCCTGTGCCCATGTCGTGGTATCCCTTTTGCTTCTAGCTTTTGGTTCGGTTTAATGGATGTTTCTGGCATTTGACTGTGTGATAATGCAGGGCCGTCATCTCCAATAGCAAAATCTTTGTCCAGTTGGAAGGATTACTACGAATGGAGGTGCATACCGCTATGTTCACCTGTTGCTTTGCTTCTTCACTGGGTATGAGATGTGTGATGTGTTTTAAAATCAGTTCATAGTATAAACTTTTTAATTCTAATCATCAACTGGTGTTTATGGTACATCTTTTACTGCAATTTCTTTATCCTTGCACAGTGGAAATTGAGGATGATATTTCATTTCTGATTTATATCTTTCAACTTCTGAAGTGCTTTATACCTATGTATGAGTAATTACTAAGAAACAACTCTTAGCTGTTACTCCTACTCCTAATTTTGAGAGGGTTTTGTTCTATCTTCTGCTCTGATAAACTCTAAAAACAATTATTTTAATGACTAAAAGTTAGAAACTTGGTTAAAGGAAATCAATCAATCACTGAATTCAATTGCAAACTTCAGTAAATGCTATATTTTGTAGATAGCTACTAGCTAGCATAGACAGATATTCATTTGTCTCTCCTCTTACTTTGCCTCATATTGGCACTAATTATATATTTATTTGTTTATTTTTGTCTCAGCCCCTTACACTGTATCATGCCATACAAATTTCTGGATTAGGAAGCTTGACCTTTGAAGTTAGTAAACTGTGCATACACTATCTCGGTACGCTATGATTTTCAACTTTTAACTCTCCATGCATTGTAATTTGAAACTTTACCTCTTGTAGGATGTGTGTGCATGCCTTTAGGTGTTTGATTGGCTAGGGGGATAATGATCGTTAGATTCCCAACAACTTGCTGATGATTTTCAATGACGAGTAGATATTACAATTAATTGATAATGCATCAAAAAGAGTACTCCAATTTTTCAGGGCTGTCTATTTATTTTTTGTTGTTATTCTTTTTAATATATTCTGCTAGTGTTATATGTATGAAAAACTTTCGTTTACATTTATATAATACCAGTAACCTTCTTCATGGTTTCTTTCTATAGTCCTAGTTAGGTTTATCTAAATTTAAGGTTTTCTTTGTGATTTGTACTTTCCAAGGGCCTGAGAAAGAGCTCCTTCAACTTGCTGTCTTTGGAGAGTTGCGTGCACTCTTTCCTGGGGTTCATGTCCATATTGAGCTTATTGGACCTGCAGTACCACAGCATAGGTTGGTCTTACGCTTAAGTGTTTGTTGAACTTTTAAGTTTGGTTTCTCTGGGCTATAAGTGTAAGGCAAACTAGTTGGTTTGGGTGGGAATCAATTCAATTGTCTGCTTGCATTAGATTACAATTCATTATGTCTCTGATTAGTCTTAATTGTCATGATATCTAGGTTGACTTTGGGATTGATCAGGTTGCTTTGTTCTGATTTCCTGATCAGAAATAGGCTCTTTCTCTTTGAACTGTTTAAATTTTTCTCTTACAATTAATTTGAGCTAGCAGGGGCTGTTTTCGGAACTGATCTTTGGTCTTTTATTATTCTTCTAAATGTTCCAACTTTTGATGATTGATGGCTTAACTCAAACTTGTGCTGGGCATTTCTGAAGCTTCCTGTTTCAATTTGATGAATAGGGATGGTGATAAGGTTGATCTATACAGCTATGCTCATTGCATTGAGGAAGATTGCACCTGCAAATCTGAAAATGAGAGCACCAGCTGTGGTATAGGTACTCGTATATCTTCTGCTGTCACACTGCAGCTCCATAGAGGATTCTATCATGATCGTTTCAGAGATATATCTAAGGTTTCTGCTTCTTTCTCATACCTGTTTGTTACTTTGTCCTTTCCCCTTCTGTTCATTCAAAGCTTGTCATCTTGGGAATTTTCTCATCTGATTGGCTCAGCCCATTGCTGTTTCTTGTGAATATTTGTTCTGTGACAGAATTCCTTTCCCCATCTAGTTATTGCTCCGAATGCTGGCATTGCAGCTTATTCAAGTTGGTTACCAACTATAGTATGTCTTTGATATACCCCGAGTTTTTTTCACTTTATCATTCATGATGTTCGCTGCAAGTGTCCATTTATGTTTATAGTATAACACAAAGCTTTTAAGTTTATACAGTCCTTTCTGCTTGAGCATTTCGGAAAGTTTTTCCCATTTCTTTGATGAGCATTTCAGGAGCTAATGAAGGAGATAAATGTCCCTGTGGTATTTTCTGATTATTGTGAAGAAGCTTGTCATCTTGCAGCTTGCTGCATAAACGCTGTGACAAGCCAACCTCTCAGACTTCCTGTATGTTCACATCACTGCTTCTTCTCTCACTCTCCCCCTCCTAACATCCCCCTTCCATCGCCTCTTCCCATCTGCTTCTCCATATAGTTTCAAACATATTGTGGAGCTGTATTTGTTTAATATGAGGTATTGTTGCTTCTGTCCTGTAGATTCAGTTAAATCCATTTAGGCAGCCAATGGTGGTGGAAGACAGCGCCTTGATTCTTCCTTGCTATTCAAACTGCTTCCTTTTTGCTATGTGAAGAGATTTGCTCTTATTATACATTTATTCAATAGATTTCATTTTCTTAAGGCAAATATTTGCTGGTATTCAATAGATTTCATTTTCTTAAGGCAAATATTTGCTGGTCTTACGTCAAAGGAGAATGTAACCAAGGTACTCTTCCCCATCTAGTTTCAAACAAATTGTGGAGCTGTATTTGTTTAATTTGATTATTTGTATTGATGCTTTCAGTTAAATCCATTTAGGCAGCAATGGTGGTGGAAGCAGCACCTTGATTGTTCCTTGCTATTCAAACTGCTTCCTATTTGCTGTAGGAAATGATCTGCTCTCATTGTACATTTGTTCAATCGAATATTTGCAGGTCTTACAATAAAGGAGAATGTAACCAAGGTAATCTTGTACAATTTACCTTTTTTTTTTTTTGAAAATTGTACAATTTACTTTTCAAGGTTGATAGAACATCACATTTGCTGACAAAGTAGTATGGGATCACTCCTTTGGTGGTTCTGCAGGTGTAATAATGCCTGATCATGTGCCAGTTCTAGTGTGCAAATTATGATGAAGAGACTAGAGGTAATCCTTAATATTAATATGATTTTGCTAACGTTTAAAAATGTATGTATTATACAACAAAGGACACTGCCTGTTGCACTAAGTTAAGTCCATATGTTTTTCTTTTGCTGCATGAACAAGTCCCCACTAGTTCATCAAATCAATCTCAACTTGCTGCCATGTGTTGCCTACATGTTTATGCATCGTATGCACAAATTTGACAACCAAACAAGCAAAAAAAGAAAACAAGACAGCTTACTACCCAGATTTCGAAAAACAGTTTCAAAACAGTTTTTGAAAATTTTCTCAAAACATTTTTGCATTAAATCAAATATACAATTAATCTATACTGAAATCAATAGCAGTTAAACATAATTCTATTTTAAACAAGTTCAAAGGAGCCTATGATATCATCATCTGGAAATTTTATGCAATCGAATGACATATACAATGGAAAATTTAAAATTTCTCATTAACATGATAAACTTTTAGTTGTTTAATATTGACAATTCTAACTAATAGGAAGAAGATTGATACACCTTTATGCCTTAAATGCCAAAATCTCAAGGCCATAATACTTTGGGTATTGAAATCCTCTTGCCACCAAGATTGAGTTGTAGTAAATTGTAAGTTGTCCAAATGCCTAACCTCTAATGTTAATTTCTAATGGTAAATTACAAACTTTTGAGTCAATTCATGTTGCATTAAGTTGTAAGACATATTGGGTTCAAAATGCAATTGAGCACCTAGCATCTTGGTTAGCTACGCCCTTGTTGCAGCAACATGGTTATTGTCGATTCTAATACAACTATGTTCACTCATGAGCTTTTTAATCTTGAATGTCTTTCTATCCAAATAGATTGATGCATGAATCACTCATTCACAACCATTCCCTTCACAGTATGTCTTATACCTAGTATTCTCATTTTTAGTTCTATATAATTCAATTCTTTCTTGAATCATATAGTCTATCATAACCTCTAAAGTCACTAACACTATTAAAGTCACTAACACTGTTAAAATACATATTCTTGGCTAGTCTCACATTTCCACGCTCATCAGGTGCTTAAGGAATGTCTGTCATATACCTATTAATAGCATTACTCTCCCTATCAGTATCAAAACTTGCTTGATTACTCTTCTTAACATCACTTCCAAAATTAGAGAAACCATCAACATCACTATTTATAGCCCTATCCTCAACATTCCTCTTATCATTGCCTTTTGATCGACTGTTTTTTTTTTTTTCACTTTGAGTCTTTAAGCATCAAATCAATATCCTCACTAAAGACATCAATATCTTTTTCCAAATTAGTGTCCCCTGAATCACAATAGAACTTGAATCTAAATTGCTAAAACCCCCATCATTAGTTGAAGTATTAACACCAAGGTCAATATACCTTTTACCTCTACCATTATTTACATTAGCACCACCAACAATAGTTGGATCTTTACTGCTAGAACTACCTAAACCAACTCTATCTTTGACTTTGCCTTTGTCTTTACCTTTACCTCTTCCTCTTTCTAAACTAGAAACTCTTCTTATATCGGTACCATTTATAATAGGCACATCATCAATATTTACATTATCATCAACGTTTCCAATAGCATCAATATTTACATCATCAACATTTAAAGCAACGTGCATATTTCCAGCTAAGCAAGTAACATTATTAACATTGACAGAATACTTACTTGATATAGAATTCATTATTTGTAGAGGAATTGCAAGTATAAGATCTAAGTACAAGTGAATCTTCTTGCAAACTTGATAAATTTCAACAACTTGAGCACATACTCATTGGTTCTCAACTTAAATAATTCCTTATACTTTAGATACCGTGTGTTAATGGTTACACCCATTTTTATCCACTAGAGGAATTATCAACCAAACCTTTAATATGTCATTGGTCAACTTTATGATAGAACATCAATTGGGATCAACATTTCTTATGGTCAGGACTTCACTATTACAGTGAATCACCAATTCGTAGAAAACGTTAGCCATATTGAGATATGTTACAACAAATTACAATAAGTTATAAATCCCCAAATTACAACCATAACTCAAATCTCGAACCTTTACCTTAATCCTAATATCACCAATTTTGCGCTAATGGTAAAATCATTAAATTAGAATCGATTAAGGTGTCAAATCTCGAACCTTAACTCAAATACAACCAATTTCATATTAAGGGTGAAATCTTCAGATTAGAATCGCTTAGAGTTCCTAACTCTAAACCTTAGCTTAAATACAACAAATTTTGCACCAAAGGTGAAATCCTAAATTAGAATCGGTTAAGAGTCCCAACCTTAAACCCTAACCCTAAACTTCAACGCAAATATCGTAATTTCGCACCAAGAATGGAGTCTTTAAATTTAAATTGATTAGGGTTCCTTAACCTTAACCTTAATACCACTAATTTCGGACTAAACTTTAAATCTTCAAATTTGAATAGTTTAGGGTTAAAGTGTCACGGGTTGGAAACTTTAACTTAGAACCTCGCGATTCTTAACTCCCATTTGTGAAGACTAAATAAGCTTAACTGTAATTGTGATGCGAAAGCATGAATTAAAGAAGAAAACATGTGAGAAATAAAATGTATTATTCTTCATGGTCCAATAGACTTATGCTGGCTATTGGTGTGTTTTTTTTTATGGTAGCAATTTGGTACCTTACAATGATTCCTAAAGGGGTTATTTATAGTGATAAATAACCTATTAAGTCTAAACTTGTAGTGCAAGTAAATAAAATATAAGAAAATAGTTTAATCTTAAACTTATTTGTAGTGCAAGTAAAGTAAATAATAAAGAGAAATAAATAAGGAACATGTCATAATTTCTATAGAACATTAATTTGGCTGTCATTCTTCCTAGTAGCTAATGAATCACCTTTATACGAGTTGTTCTTTTGTATATGGGCTATTAATACGCGACATCTATTTGCATTGTTCTCATGTGTGCGACCCCTATTTGCGTGAGTCCCTCAAGTGCAGTATGTGTGCGGCTCACTTGTGCATGGCTTTATGTCGTGTGGCCTGTTAATGCGTGGTCTTTTTATACATGGCTCTCTTGTGTGAGGCCTTGTAATGTGCGCTCGTGATGCATGTGGCCTATATGTGCGTGGCCCACTGGCTTGCAGGCCTATGTGCACGTGGCCTTTTGTTGCCTGACTTCTTTGTGTGCTTAACACATTTGTAGTCTCCATGTGTGGGCACACTTACCTTTTGTGTGGCACCCATGTGCATGTAGCATGTGTTCGAGCTTGGCTTGCTATCCCGTGGTGCTTTGCATGGCCATCTGTTTGCACTCTATTTGTGTGGCCTAATGTGGCTTGCGTGTAATGCATCTGGAAACTCTTAGTCGATGCTGGCTCAATGGTGACTTATGTTGAACTCGTTATATTGCCCAATGGTTGAATTGAGTCTCGTACAGTTGTGCGGGACATCCTAGTGCTGTTGGCTCGATGGTTTAATCGAGTTGGACTAGTCATGAATTTACAAACCTTGGCATTCTCCCCTTTTTAATCTCTGCAACTCCTCGTTGCCTTGTGGTCTCATTCCATCTTAATTCTTTTATGAGTCCTCTGTTATCTTGCGGGTTCGTTTGAGGGAGCTCTTCGTCGGTTGTCTTATGCACACCTCCAACTTTGGATGCGTTCGTTGGTGTGTATCTTTAACTTGCATCTCGCCTCTATATCTTTTGTGGTACGCTCGTGTAGTGTTCGAGTGCACGATTCCCATGTGCACAGTGTCTCTGTTTGCAACACACATTGGGACCAAGGGGTGTAAGCTTGACTTGCGGACTGTCACTTCTTCGTCAAAGCTTGATTGACCAAATTGCCTTTATTTAGTTGCGAAGCCACGGGGTGCGACGTACTAATTCTTGTTTGCCATATTTAACACAATTTCTTCAAGATCTTTAACGTACTCGGCTAGCTTTTAGTGTTGATGTTTCAATGTCATTAATTCATTTAGCCCCATGTCTTGGTGGAATAGCGTATCCACCATGTGGTGCAATTCTGTGTGAAGCTCATCGCTACTGGATCCCAATTGCTGAATTTCGACTTTGACTCATTCGAAGTTGCCAAGCACTTTTTTGTCGATGACAATCTCTCGGTGAGATATTTGACTATCAAGTGCAGATAAGACATCTTTGGACTTGTAACATTTTGCTGCATGTGTGTGCGTAGTTTGTGTTTGCTAAGCACATAGATTCTTGAACCAAGGTATTCAAGTATGACAAGGTTTGTTCACCAATTGATGACATATTCCTTTTTCTGTCAAGTGGCTTTAATGCCAATTGTCATGCACTCGGGAACGAAAGCAGATAGTAAAGAAAGAAAAACAAAGTTGTTTAGGTAGTTTGGGGAAAACTAATTGCCTAGAGACAAACAAAAGTTAGTTATAGTAATGGGCTAAGCTATTTTGGCTCGATTGAACCATCGAGCTAGCATTATAAGGACATGCTGCATAGCTGTATAAGACTCGATTCAGCCATGGGGTGATATGGTATGTAAGTTCAACATCAGCCACCATCGAATTAGGATTGATTGGGGGTTTTCGGATGCATTACACGTTAGCAACATTGGATTGTACAAGTAGGACGTAGACAGACAAGCCATGTACAGCAATATAGGATAGCAAACTTGGTGCGTCATGCTTGTGCACACGCAGAATATGCACATGCTGCATGCACGTGTCGTGCACATAGGCATTGCAGAAAAAGTGAGTGCGCATATGGAGATTGCAAATGTGCTGCGCGCACAAGGATGCCTTGCACTAGAAGGTCGTGTGCACATAGCCTATAAGCCAGAGGGTCATGCGCATTCATGCCACACTTCAGAGGGTCGTGTGCATCACGAGCACACACTAGAAGGCTTCGTAGGGGAGGGTCACGCATGAGTGGGCTGCACAATAAAGGGCCATGCACAATTGGGTTGCACATCACTAAACTGCATACATGTTGTGCTTGTGGGACTCACGTAGGGAAACATGTATGAGGGTTGCGCAGATGGACGTTGCGCACCAGCAAGCCACGTATAAGAGGACAACCTGTATGAGAGTGATCCATTAGCTACTAAAAAGAGTGACTGTCAAATTAGTGTTTTATGAAAATTAAGACACTTCCTTAGTTATGTTTCCTTATTATTTGCTTTACTTGCATTACAAGTAAGTTTAAGAGTGTTATTTTTATTTTATTTTATTTACTTTACTTGCACTACAAGTACATTTAAACTTAGTAAATTTATTATCGTTATAAATAATCTTTTTATGAATTATCGTAAGGTATCAAATTGCCACCATAAGGAAAAACATATAAATAGCAACACAAGTCTATTGGATCGTGGGAAATAATATACTTTATTTTGCACATATCTTCTTCTTTAGTTCACATTTCTGCATTACAATTATAATTAAGCTTGCTTAGTCTTTACATACGGGAGTTAAGCGTCACACGATTCTAAGTTAAAGATTTTAGCTCGTAAAAGTGGTATTGGAGCCAACACCAACTTTCAGGGAAAGTTGGCATTTGATCAAAGTTCTCTCTTTAATGAGCTTTTGGTATACTAAAGAAAATAAGGATGACATCAACTAGTGACAAGACTACGTCAAACCTATACTCATTGATCCAGATTTCCATAAGCGTTGTAAACAAGGAAATTGTGTGCATGGGTGTAGCGAAGTGTTACGAGTTTGAGGACGTCTTGTTTGCACTTAATGGCTGACTATCTTGTCTTGAGATAGCCATTGACGAAGAAGTGTGGACAACCTCTAGAGTGTTGAGGCCAGCATTAAGGAGCTAAGATCTAATAGTGATGAGTTTTGTATGGAATTGCACAACGCTATGGATACGTTAATTCGCCAAGATATAGGGCTCGATGAGTTGATGACAACAATGCAACATGACAACTGACGACTTGAGGAGCACGTTAGGGATCTTGAAGAGATTGTGTTGCATATGGCAAACAGAGATCAGCAAGTCACACCATGCGACTTCAAATCAAGCAAAGGCAATTTGGTCAGTAAGGCTTTGATGAGGACGTATACATAAGCAAGTCAAGCTTGCTTTCAGAATGAAGGATCCACCCTATGGTTTATATGGGCGCAATGTAGACGTACCATAGGGAATTAGATGACTAGGTCGGGGTTTCGAGGTATGAGACTTAAGTTTAGGTTAAGGTAGAATGATGGGGGACAGAGTTAACAAACAAGGTAGTAGTATGAGTAGATAGCTCTAGAATATATGTATAGCGGGGTAAGTCGCATAGGGGTTGGGAAAATCTAGGGTGTACAGGTTAGAGGTCAGGGTTCGATGGTGCCAACAAACTGAGCACCAACATTTGCCCACAACTCGGATACTCAAAGGAAGGGTATGCACTAGAGACAACAATATATCTTAAAGTCAATAAAAGATTTGAAGGCAAGATGCAAGCTCGATATCCTCATCGATTGACACAATTGATGTTGGAGGTGTTCATGAGGAACAATCTCAAATGAACCCATGAAGCTGATGCTAGTAACTACATGCAAGATGTACAACATGCTTGTGCCATTCTAGGACTAGGAGGGGCAATCGAAGCTAGATGGGGACTAGTAGAAGATTTGTGGTAGTTTCAAGATGTAGTGGAAACATGTTACTTTTCAATTAGGGCATTGCTGAAATCATGTGGGGGAGAATGTCATGGATCGTGGGTCTATGACCAGACCAGCCTCGACAACCATCGTGCTAGCAAGGAATGGGGGTTGTCAAGCACACGTGTGCATCAATGGGCCACGCATCAGAAGGTTGCACACATGTGGATCGCACACAAAGGGGTCGCGTGGATGAAAGTTGCGTACTTGAGGCCCCTATATAAGAAGACTGCCCATATGAGGGTGATCTATTAGTTATTAGGAAAAATGGTGGCTAAGTTAGTGTTCTATGGAAATTAGGACACTTTCTTTATTTATGTTCCTTGTTATTTACTTTACTTACACTACACGTAGATCTAGGTTTAGGTAATTTCTATATTTGTGGTTTGCCATATTTTTACTAAGTTTAATGTGTTAACAATCACTATAAATAACCCCTTTAGGTTTTATTTTAAGGTAAAAAATTACCACCATAAGGGAAAAATATAATTATAGTTGGTATAAATCTATTCAGCCATGGGGAATAATACACTTTATTTCTCACATATCTTTTTTTTTTAGTTCATGCGTTCGCATTATAATTATAATTAGGCTTGCATACAAAACTAAAGTGTAACACCCTGTACTCTCGTTTTGTAGAAAATAAGATCCTATCGATAAGACGAAGGGTCGCTTGATGTAAATTTAAGTGCCATAGAGCGGGAATGGACAAAAAGAATATTTTGAATAAAATATTATTTTATGAATAAAATAATATTAAAATAGTAATACTTTATCAATTGTGAAAATTGATCCAGAAGAAGGGTAATATGACTAATTTAAGTGGGAGAGAGGAAGTAAGAAAGAATTTTGAAGGAAAAACGATATTAGTGGAGCTCGCGTGTTGTTATTAAATTAAGTTAGCGTAGGTAAGTAAATATATAAATATTATGGTGATACCGCGTTGAAGTGTAACTTTAATATTTTGATTGTATATGTGTAAAGGAATAAAGATAGAAGGAAAATTGAATTTAAAACGTGTTAGGAGGACCAAATTGTAAAAGATGAAAGTTTGGAGGGTACTACGGTAAATAAAGAAAAGTTTGAGAATTTATATGTAAATTTTAATATTTGGAGATAAATGAGAAATTATTGGTCAAAGAAAAAGTCAAAAGATATTAAGCATGGACAAGTCGCTTATGAGAAAATTGTGGGGAGAAAAGAAGAAGATAAAGATGAGAGAAGAAGACAAGTTAAGAAATAAAATAATAAAAAAATTATATATGATAAAATAAAGGATAAGTAGGCAGCCGACCATGTTAGAAATGAAGGAATCAATAATCTATTTTAAGCTTCTCTTGAAATGTAGGAGCCGACCATGAAGAAGAAATAAAAAAGGATAAGAATGAATTTTTGAGAAAGAATAAAAAAATGAAAGGAAAAATGGTGAAAAAGGTAAAGAAAAGTGTGTGGCGGGTGGCTTGTGAAAGTGGCTTTTTGCCATGTGATTTCATCCCTTAAAACAAGTGTAAAACAAAGTCAAGGAGGCAATAACCTTGGGCAGTTCGTTCATGATGAGAAACAAAGGAGAAAGAAAAAAAATAAATAAAAAAACTAAAAAACATGGGGAACTAGCCTATGTAAGCTCACAAATAAATAAGGAAGGCAAGCCATTTGTAAAGGTCGGCCATTGAAGAATTCGCCAAAGCTAGCAGAAAAGAGAAAAGAGAAAAAAAAAGAGAAAATGAGGGGCTGTGCCGTCGGTTTGTGAGAGAACTTAGGAGAGATTAAGCCACCGGTTTATGAGAGAGCCAAGGAAGGATAGTGTTGTCGACGTTTAGAGTGAAGGAGGAAGGATGGAGGCTGCAACCATGGTGAGGAAGAAATCTTGTGAAGGGGAAAGAAATGGGTGCACGGTAAAATTGAAATGAAAGAAAAAAAATTAGTAAAATAATACTATATTTGGAGGTCTATGGTTAGTTTAGTATTGTGAGAATGTTGGTGTGCAAGTTTTAGTTGGTTGAAATATATGAATTATATGTTAGATGTTTGTGAATATTTTGAATGAAAAATATGCAATTTGGTTAAGAAATTATTAAATTAAGCTGCTGCCCATACATGTGTGTGATTAAGTATATTGCGTTTAATTTGTTGCTAGAAAAGTTTGCCGCGGTGGTGTGCTGGACGAAGTAAGATGTGATTGGCAAATAGGAGTAGTTATATACACGTACGAAATAATAGCAAAGTAGTGTTTCGCTATTGTGAGCTTACATGGGCGGATTTCCCATATTTTTTATTTATTTTTTTTCCTTTGTTTCTCATCATGGGCGGATTGTCCAAGGTTCATGGCCTCCTTGACTTTGTTTTACACTTGTTTTAAAAGATAGAATCACATGGCAAAAAGCCCCTTTCACAAGCCACCCAGTCACACACTGTTTTTCACCTTTTCACCATTTTTCCTTTCATTTCTTTGTTCTTTCTCGAAGATTTCTTTTTATCATTTTTTATTTCTTCTTCATGGTCGGCCCCTACATCCCAAGACAAGCTTAAAATAGATTCTTAACTTCCTCATTTCTCACATGGACGGCTGCCCACTCATATTTTATTTTATCATATATATATTTTTATTATTTTATTTCTTAACTTGTTTTTTTTTCTCATCATTTTTTTCTTATTTTCTCCCCATAATTTTCTCATGGGCGGCTTGCTCATGCTTAATATCTTTTGACTTTTTCTTCTTTGATTAATAATTTTTCATTTATCTCTAAATATTAAAATTTACATATAAATCCTCAAATTTTCTTTTATTTACTGTAATACCCTCTAAATTTTCATCTTTTACAATTTAATCCTTCCAACACGTTTTAAATTCAATTTTCCTTCTATCTTTATTTCTTTACACATATACAATCAAAATATCGAAGTTGCACTTCAACGCGATATCATCATAATATTTAAATATTTATTTACTCGCACTGTCTTAATTTAATAACAACGTGCGAGTCCCATTAATATCGTTTTTCTTTCAAAATTTTTTCTTACTTCTTTTTCCTCACTTAAATTAGTCATATTACCCTTCTTTCGGATCAATTTTCGTAATTGATAAAATATTAATATTTTAATATTATTTTATTTATAAAATAATATTTTATTTTAAAATATTTTTTTCATCCGTTATTGCTTTATGGCATTTAAATTTACATCAAGCGACCTTTCATCTTATCGATAGGGTCTTATTGTCTACTAAACGAGGGTACGAGGTGTTACAGTCTCCCTCATTTAAAACAAATTTGTTTTCGAATTTAAATAAAGTGGGTTGGTAAGGCATACCTTATTCTTGAAAAAGGTGGGGGTACTATTTCCTCGTCTTTTCTTCGAGTTCTCAGGTTGCTTCCTCCACTGACCGATTTTACCACAAGACCTTTATTGAGGCAATTTCCTTATAGCGCAGTTGCTTCACTTGACGGTCTAATATTGCCAATGGTTGTTCCTCGAAAGTTAATTTTTCATCCAATGGAACCAAATCATAATGTATAACATGTGTCGGGTCCCTAATGTACTTTTTTAACATAGACACATGAAATGTAGGATTCACTCGAGCTAGTTCCATCGGTAAGGCTAGCCGATATGCTATTGACCCAATTCGTTCCAAAAATCTTGAAAGGTCCAATATATCTCGGACTCAACTTTCCTTTCTTTTTGAATCTTTTACTTCGTTTTAGTGGAGATACCTTCAGGAGCACAAAATCTCCCACTTGAAACTCTAATGGATGACGCCTATTATCTGCATAAGACTTTTGTCTACTCTAAGCTATCTTTAGACGTTCCCTTACTAAACTCACCACCTTAGTTGCTTGTTGCACCAAATCGGGACCTAACAATTTCCTTTCTCCCACTTCAAACCATCCAATGGGCGATCTGCACTTCCGTCCATACAATGCTTCAAAATGAGCCATTCCGATACTAGCTTGGTAGTTATTATTATATGCGAATTCCGCTAAAGGTATTTGTTGATTCCACGTGGTTCCCAAATCCAACACGATTGACCTTAGCATGTCTTCAAGCGTTTGTATCACACGCTCCGACTGACCATCCGTTTGAGGATGATATGTAGTATTTAAGTCTAAACGTGTGCCTAAAGCTCCATGTAAACTTCTCTAAAACTTATTTGTAAACTGTGGTCCTCGATCAGACACTATGGTCATAGGAACTCCATGCAATCGTACAATACAATCAATATAAATCTTGACATACTTAAATGACCCATAGCTAGTTTTTATCGGAATGAAATGAGCCGATTTGATCAATCGATCCACTATTACCCATATCGAATCATATCCTCCACTGACATGGGGTAATCCTGTCACAAAATTCAGAGCCACGTGTTCCCATTTCCATTCGGGAATTGGCAAGGGTTGTACCAACCTAGGGGTTTCCCATGTTCAACTTTAACTTGTTGACAAGTTAAGCACTTGGCTACATATTTAGCTACATTCTTCTTCATCCCTGGCCACTAGTAAACTATTTTTAAATCATGATACATTTTAGTGGCTCTTGGATGTACGGTATAGGCGATAAAGTAAGCCTCTTCCAAAATTTTTTCTCTCAAGTTATCTCGACTTGGCACATACGTTTTGGATCCATACTTCAACAATCCCTCGTTTCCATACACAAATTCCTGATCTCGCTATCTGGATCCCAAAATTTTCATCACAAATTCATCTTGTTCTTAAGCATTACGAATTCGGTCCAAGATCATTGGTTGTACTCGAAAATGGGCAATAAGGGCACTAGGCCCATCAATAACAATTTTGACCCCCATACTGCCTAGGCTCTGCCATCCACGTACTATACTTCTTCGTTCAGTAGACAAATGTGCCAAATTGCCCATAGACGTCCAACTTAAAGCATCAGCCACCACGTTTACCTTACCAGAGTGATATTGGATGGTACAATCGTAATCTTTAAGCAATTCCATCCATCGACGTTGCCTCAAATTGAGATCACGCTGTTGAAATATATATTTCAAACTTTTGTGATCAGTATATATTTCAAAGCTTTCTCCGTACAGATAATGATGCAAAATCTTCAATGCAAACATTATCGTCGCCATTTCCAAGTCATGAGTAAGATAATTTTGCTCATGCCTCTTGAGTTGCCTTAAGGCATACGCGATCACCTTACCATTTTGCATCAACACACATCCTAATCCAACCCTCGATGCATCGCAATACACAACATAAGCTCCTGTACCATTTGGTAAACTTAAGACAGGTGCAAAAATCAGGCATTCTTTCAGTCTTAAGAAGCTGTCTTCACACTCGTTAGTCCATTCAAACTTAGCTCCTTTTCAAGTCAACTTGGTCAATGGTGTCGCGATTTTCGAGAAATCTTGCACAAATCGACGATAATATTCGACCAGTCCAAGAAAACTCCGAACCTCAGTAACCATACTTGGGCTTAACCAAGTTTGGATCGATGAGACCTTTTGCGGATCCACGCTAATTTTTTCTTTTGATATTACATGCTCGAGAAAGCTAACACTCTCCAACCAAAAAGCGCACTTGGAGAACTTCACATACAATTCATGTTCTAGAAGTCTTTGTAACACCATTCTTAGGTGCTGTGCATGCTTTTCGAGACTTCGAGAATACACCAGGATATCATCAATAAATATCACCACAAATCTATCCAAATAGGGTTGGAATACTCTATTCAATAAATCCATGAAAGTGGCGGGAGCATTAGTTAAACTAAAAGACATCACCAAAAATTCATAATGTCCATACCTCGAACGGAATGCGATCTTTGGTATATCCTCTTATCGGACTCTTAATTGATGGTACCTCGAGCGTAGATCAATTTTCGAGAAACATTGCGCTCTTTGTAGTTGATCGAATAAATCATCGATCCTAGGAAGTGGGTATTTATTCTTAATAGTCACTCTATTCAACTTTCGATAATCTACATATAACCTCAAACTTTCATCTTTTTTCTTTACAAATAGTACTGGAGCTCCCCAAGGTGAAGTACTTGGGCGAATAAATCCCTTTTTCCTTAACTCTTGTAATTGCTCTCGCAGTACTCGCATTTTTGCTGGTGCCATTCGATAGGGAACTTCATATATTGATTTCGTGCCAGGAATCAAATTAATGCAAAACTCAACTTCTCTTTCTGGGGGTAACCTTGGCAATTTATCCTGGAACACATTTTCAAATTCGTTAACTATTGGCACCATTTTAATATTTGGGACTTCTTCGTCCATTAGCACATCTTCCTTGGCCACTACACATGCCAAGTAATTCTATCCCGTTTCCACCCTAGCGACTCCTGCCAATATTCCTTTGTTGCACGGACTTCTATATCCATAAATAATGAAGGGGACTTATCCGGGAAACTTAAATTCTACATACTTATAGTGACAATCAACATTGGCATAACAATCATACAACCAATTCATTCCAAATATTGCATTATAGCCCAATGTCACCAACAACACCAAATCCACTGATGTCTCATGATGGTTAATTTTAACTACGTAAAACTTATATACAAACTCCGTTGTATAAATTTCTTCTAAAGGTGTGGCCACTACCAACGGGTCTACCATGATTTCGCAAGGTCTATTCAACTTTGACACGAAATTAGGGGAAACAAAATAATGGTAGCCCTAGGATCAAATAAAACTAATGCTTCAGAATCACAAATTAAAAGAGTACCTGTCGCCACATCATTAGAAGCAGGCATATCTTGCGGACCCAGGGCAAATACTCTCGCTTGTCCTCCTCCAGAAGTACCCTGTGGCACTAACTCAGTAGGTTGAGATCGGGTGGTGGAAGCTAATCCTTTACTTTTGTTGGGTCTACTTCTCGTAGCAGGAGGTGAAACAGCAGATGCTATCACTGATGCTGGTATTACATACCCTGACTAATTCCTTGCAATCTCCCTTCATATGGGTAATCTCTTCGCATAGGCCTTGGTTAACCACAGTTAAAGCACACATCATATGACTAAGCACATGGTCCTACATGCGTAGTACCACAACGTGCACAATAAGGACTCCTCTAGCTAATCTATCAACTGTTAAGGCTAATCATTTCATTATCAGTTCCTCTACGATTACTTGCTCTAAAAAAATTCCCACGATGAGGTGGACTACTAAATTGGGGATTTCTCCTCGACCCTTGAGACCTAGTTGACATTTGCCCTCTACTCTGCATATTCTCTTTTCGACCAGACCTACTTGACCTCCTAAAGGTCGTTTCTCGACCAGTGTGCCTTTGACTAGTATGTCCTTTCACCTTAGTTCGTCTAGGGCTCTTATGAAGTGCCCTAGCCTCCATACTACGTCCTTCTATTAGTCAGGCACAATCCACAGCATCAGAATACGAATCGAATCTCTGCGGAGCAACCGTTTTAAACAAATACTCAAACCACCCAACCACAAACTGATTCACTTTCATTTCTTTTGAAGATATTAAGTATAGGGCTTACTTAGATAATTGCGTAAACTGCACATCATACTCAAACATCGTCATCCCGGGCGTCTGTCTCAAAGCCTCCAACTCCTTAGCCTAAGTTGCTTGCACACTCCGAGGCATAAATCTGTCCATAAAAGCTTTATCAAATTTCTTCCACCCAAGCGGATCGGCATTACTGAATCTACCTTACATATATGACGTAATCCATTTTTGTGCTACATCCTTTAGACGAAAACTAGCCAATATTACTGACCTCGTGCTCGAAACTCCTAAAGCGTGACAGATCCTTTCCATGGTGTCCAAAATTCTACGTGGGTCTTCTCCCACTGTGAAACTAGTGAAGGATGGAGGTTTTAGCTTCATAAATGCAGATAATGAAACCGAGTCATCTCTCTCGTCATCATTTGAATCATTCTCATCCTTCTCTTCAGACCTTTCCTCCTCTATTATATCTGTATTTGGATAGTGCTACACAGATCTTGGCTAAAGTTTCAAGCCTATGATATAGGGTTTTAGGTTATAACCGAAAATTGAACCTTAACCTAAATACAACCCATTTTGCATTAAGGGTGAAATCTCCAAATTTTAATCAAAACCATAACCTTAATAGCATGTTGAAGTGATCTTCATGAAAGTTGTAGTTTTGTCTCTTAACTTTCCAATGGTCCAAGAATCACATCATTTGGAGTTCTGTAGCGTGAGTTATGGCCAAAACACTGAAGCATATGCAAATAGACTTTCGAGTCTTTCAACACTTTACTTTTCAAAATTAAGCCTAATTCCTTTAGCTCTTACGAAAAATATAAAAACTAATAAATAACAATCAAATTAAAAGAAATAACATAAAATTAAAATAATTCACTTAAAAATAAACTAATTATAAAAGCAACTAAAAATAAGTAAATTATAATTAAAAATTGAAGACTTAGCAAATATTTAATAACAAAATTAGACTAAAATAATTCTATAAAATAGAATTATCACACCTACAAACTTAAGATTTTGTCTAGTCGTCGAGCAAAAGAAAATCACAAAAAGAAAACTGAAATAAAAATCCTTGCACGGGAGATAGAAGTACCAAATCATGGTTTCTAAATTTTTCTTCAGAAATTAACTCAAATTTAAGCTAAAAGTAACATATAGCTAATCCTTAAAGTCATGCATCAATTCAAGTGAAAATTTATTTTTCGAATGGACTTCCCGTGTGTGTGTGAATGCTCTCTTACAAAGAATATCATGCAATTCGGATTAGTATTCGGATTAGTTTATGCTAAATCAAAGCATAGATTAGTGCTAGAAACCCATAAGTTTGCTTTTCATCTCTTTCTCCACTAATGTAGATTAACACTTATTTAAGGATCAATAGGTCTTTATCAAGCTTGTAATGTAAGGTTAGGGTTTAGGTATGACAAAGGATATTTTTAGGCTCAAATTCGCCCTAAGTACTTAAATGGCACATCTTTTTCTAATAAATTGCAAATTGGGTTAGAAATTTTGAAAAGTCTTTAATAAATTTTCTATAAAAACCAGCATAACCAAGAAAACTTTTAATACCTTTGACATTTGTTGGAGGTGGTAATTTCTCAATTGCTTCAAATTTTGCTTTATTTACCTCAATGCCGTTACTAGAGATATAGTGCCCAAGAACAATACCTTCTCGCACCATGAAGTGACATTTCTCTTAGTTGAGACCAAATTTGTTTCTTCACGTCTCTTGAGTACCCTAGCAAGATTTAAGAGACAATCATCAAAATTTTTTTCGAAGACAGAAAAATCATCTATAAATACCTCCAAATATTTCTCCACCATGTTTGTGTATATGGCCATCATACATCTGAAAGTTGGTAGGTGCATTACATAATCCAAATGACATTCTTCTAAAAGAAAAAGTGTCATAAGGACATGTAAATGTAGTCTTTTCTTGATCTTCAGGAGTAATAGCAATTTGGTTATAACTAGAATAACCATCTAGAAAGTAATAATATTCCTTACCAGCAAAGCCATCCAACATTTGATTAATGAATGGAAGAGGGAAGTGATCTTTCTTTATAGCTTTGTTGAGCTTGCCGTAGTCCATGCACACTCTCCATCCAGTCACAGTTCTTGTTGGAATGAGCTCATTATTGTCATTGGCAACCATAGTCATTCCTCCTTTCTTAGGAACACATTGAACTAGACTTATCCATGAGCTATCAGAGATAGGATAAATTATTCCAGCATCTAACCTTTTGATGATTTCTTTCTTGACTACTTCTTTCGTGATGGGATTCAATCTTCTTTGCTGTTCAATTATGGCTTTGTGATTTTCCTCAAGGAGAATTTTGTGCATGCAAACAGAAGGGCTAATTCCCTTAATATCAGCTATGGTCCACCTTATTGCTTTCTTGAATTCTCTAAGTGTCCTCAATAACTTCTTCTCTTGCATGTTAGTAAGAGAGGTAGAAATAATAACTAGAAGAGTAGAAGATTTTTCAAGAAAAGCATACCTCAAGTGTGCAGGTAGAGGTTTGAGTTCCAAAGTAGGTGGTTCCTCAATGGAGGGCTTAGAAGCTAGCATCAAAGAAGCTGAAACATATAAAGACTCATATTGATTATTAGTTCTAAGTCTGGAGTGAACATTTAATAAATTTGAATATTCAATAAATTCATCATCATCCCTGTCAGAATTAGCAACAAAACATGCTTCAAGAGGATCATTGGGATTTTCTTCTGAGAAAACATATTGTGTAAAGTTATTTACCACACCCACAGAAAAGCAGTCTTCAGATGTCACAGGCAATTTTAAAGCTTTGAAAATATTAAATGTTACTTGTTGGTCTTGAACTCTCAAAGTCACCTTTTTCAACATCAATCAAAGCTCTAGCAGTTGCTAAGGATGGCCTCCCAAGGATGATTGAAATTTACCTATCTTCTTCCATGTCAAGAATTATAAAATCAACTGAAAAAATAAATTTATCTACCTTGACAAGAACATCTTCAATAATTCCCCTTAGGTACACATAAAAACGATTAGCCAGTTGCAAAGTAACAGAAATGGATTTGCATTCCCCCAAACCAAGTATCTAAAAAATTGACCAGGGCATTATATTGAGACTTGCATCTAAATCACTTAAAGATTTTGCAAAAAATAAATTACCAATAGTGCAAGGGATTATGAAACTACTTGGATTTTTGAGTTTTGGTAACAGTTTATTTTGGAGAATTGCACTACATTCTTTTATGAGGGAGACAGTTTCAAACTCACCTGGCTTTCTCTTTTTGGAGAGGATGTCTTTCAAAAACTTGGCATAGTTAGGCATTTGTTCCAAAGTTTCAGCAAAAGGAATATTTATGTGTAATTTCTTGAAGACATTAATGAACTTCTGAAATTGCTTTTCAAGCTTTTGCCTTTGAAGCCTTTGGGGAAAAGGTGGTGGAGGATAGATGACTTGAGAAGTTCTTTGATTTTCAGCCTTGTCATCTTCTTTATGTTCAACTTCACTCTTTTGCTCACACATTCTTTCCTTATCAATATGTTCATTCTCAAATTCAACTGCTTTTTCATTCACCCCTTCAATCTCTTTTCCACTCCTTAAAGTGATTGCTTGGCATTGTTCCTCACCTTTAGGATTGATTTGTGTGTCACTGGGTAAGGAACCTTGAGGTCTATTGTTAATGGAGTTTGCAAGCTGTCTCACTTGGGTCTCAAGATTTCTCAAGAAGGCTCTTTGACTTTGAATTATAGCATCAGTTATATATATATATTGCAAGAGAAGTTCTTTCAATTAGGACTTATTTTCAGGAATTTGTGGTCTAGCTTGTTGTTGAAAACCAGGAGGCATGATGGGTTTTGGATTGGAAGGCCCTGCATTGTTATTCCCTGAAAAGTTACGGTGGTTTCTCTAACTAGGAATATAAGTATTAGAATTTGGGTTATTTTGCTGTTTATTGAAGTTCCCCACAAATTGGACTGATTTAGAATTGTATGGACATTGAAAATTTGAATGGCCATTTTTGCACATTTTACAAACTACACATGAATTTTGAGCTGCATGAACTCCCAATGTGTTAAACTTTTAGGACAGTGCAACCACTTGAGAAGTTAAGGTGCTAAGTGCATCAATTTCATAAGTTTCAACAGCTTTTCTCGAACCGGACCCTTATGGAGGCCACTGATAATTATTTGAGGCCATTTCTTCCAACAAATTATAAGCATCTGAAACATTCTTACTCATTAATGCCCCACCAGCAACAACATCAATTGTGCTTTTTATTGCTCTAACCAACCCATTGTAGAATGTCTGAACTTGCAACCAATCAGGAATCCCATGATGTGGACATTTTCTTAGTAGTTCTTTAAACCTTTCCCAAGCTTCATACAAGAACTCACCATCAAATTGTGTGAATGAGGTGATATCGTTCCTCAGCTTTGTAGTCTTGGTAAACAGAAAAAATTTTGTTAGAAACTTTTGTGCCAAGTCTTCCCATGTAGTGATAGACCCATTGGGTAGTGAATTAAGCCAGCTTTTTGCTTTATCCTTTAGAGAAAATGAAAATAGTCTCAATCTAATAGTATAATCAGTTACTCCATTGTATTTAAAAGCATCACAAATCTCCAGAAAATTTACCAAATGAGAATTAGGATCATCACTGGGTAACCCACCAAACTGGACTGAATACTGAATCAGCTGAATGTAAGCTAGTTTAATTTTGAAGTTATTTGCATTGATGGAAGGTCTCTTAATGCTTTGGTGCAAACCTTGCAAAAAAGGAACAGCATAATCCCGCAGTGCTCTATTTGCTTCGGGAACTAGATTAATGGCATTATTGCCATTGTTATTATTATCCTCAACCATTGTTTGATTTAAAGCTACAACTTGCAAATTCTCCCTTCGACGTCTTGTGAAAGTTCTTTCTATCTCAGGATCAAAAGGAACAAGATTCAAGTTGTTTCTTCTTTGCATATAATGACCAAAGATATCTGCAAGCAAACAAAATCTAATATTAAAACAAGAAAAATAAAATTTAAAGTAAGACTAAATTGCTTGGTATTAGTATTAGTATAAATTCTAAAAACAATTCCTCGGCAATGGCGCCAAAAACTTGTCAGTTAAAATTCTACACAAGTATACGTATCGAATAGATAGTATATAAGTAAAAAAAGTATCGATCCCATAGAGAATTGATCTAAAATTTTATTAAGTACTAAAATTAGAACAATTTAATCTTATCCAAACAATCAATATCAAATAACTAAATCAACTAACTAAAAATACTTAACCAAAATTTAAATTACAAAAAATCAAAATAATAATAACTTGAGTTAGTATCAAATCAAACAAGCCTAAGATTACAATATCCCTCACACTTCATCTAAATCTTACTTTTTTTCCTTAACTTATTTCAATGGGTTTAATTGCTAACCTAGAGTCTTAAATTATTTATAAGGGTCTCCCGACTCATCTTATAAAAATATCTATTTTAACCAAAATACTATACCCCTATGTGAATTGAAATTAAAACAGATTCATTAAGTTTAAGCTCTAATCTGGCAATATATGGCCTATAGGTATATCCCTATCCTATACGCAAATCAATTAATATGATCATATGCTATCCCAATTTTAGTATACACTAAACTCCCTTTTTCAAGTTTGTTTAGGTTCCTAAATCAATTTAATTAGTGGTCAAACAATTAAAAGCATTAAGAACAAATTGGAATAAACAATTCAAATCCCATTGAAAATAAGTAAGAAAGAAATTAAAAATTTAGATTACATTTGAATTCAATTGCAATCCTAGAAAAAAAAAAATTAACTACTCATGATTGCAAAGACAAATAACATTATAATAATTGCAACCATTGAGAGTAATAAGAAAAATAAAAGCCAAGGAAGAAAACAAAACAAATATTTGCCGCTTTGCTCTTCAAGTTTTAACTTCAACTTCTAGCTTCTTGAGTCTCCCAAAGTTGTCTACCCTAACCTTTTTAAAAATATCTTATTTATACTAATAAACTTAACCTATAGTTTTCTAAGTTGACCTATGATTTAATTGGGCTTAAAAGTGTGACGAGAGGCCCAAAAAATCAATTGTTAGTCTTTAAAAATTTTTATTTCTGGCACAGTACGTTTAGTCATTTTTTGACGCAATTTTCTCTATCTTTGAGGCAAAATCGGGTAAAGTGATCTTCATAAAAGTTGTAGCTCTAGCTCTTAACTTTCCAATGGTCTAAGAATCGCATCATTTAGAGTTCTGTAGTGCGAGTTATGGTCAAAATATTGAAACATATGCAAATAGACTTCGGGGTTCTTCAACACCTTACTTTTCAAAATTAAGCTTAATTCCTTTAACTCTTATGAAAAATATAAAAACTAATAAATAACAATCAAATTAAAAGAAATAACATAAAATTTAAATAACTCACTTAAAAATAAGCTAATTATGAAAACAACTAAAAATAAGTAAATTATAATTGAAAATTGAAGACTTAGCTAACATTTAATAACAAAATTGGACTAAAATAATTATATAGAATAGAATTATTTGACGGATAAATAATCAGTGAACAAATTTGGAAGCTTAAAACACACTAACCTTAAATGATTGGTGGTTGGAGAGGATGAAAAGGCACAAAGGGAGTTTATAATGGTCATTGATTCATGAATTTGCTTCCAAATGATGCAATTAAGGGTTATTTATGTGATGGGCATTTTAGTCATTTAATAAAATTCTTTAAAGGCATTTGAGATTTTGGGACAGAGTATCCATTTCCAATACTAATGGAATAAGAGTCAATTAAGGTTAAAATCTAAAAAGTAGGAGTATTTTAATTTTAAAATAAATATGTTATTATTCATTATGACATGTCAACACGTCACTTCAACGTTATGTGGCATAAAATGACAAGTGATATTTTGAATAAATCTATTACTGGTTCTAAAAGCTTATTTGACTCAACATAAAAAATATAAAAACTTATTTGGTTCAAAATAAAAGTATAATGGCTTGATTGAACGTAATAAAAGAATAAAAGTTTTTTTAAAAATTTTCTTGAAAAATTTAGAGATTTTTGTTAAGATATTATGACTTTCAAGTATCTTTATATTTCAATATGTGAAACCAATTGCTTATTTCATAAGTAAGAAATAAAATATGTGCTAGTATCTTGACTTTTATCAATGTCTTGACTTGATAAAACAATTACTAAGAACAAATTAAATAGCTTTTAAAATGAGCATATATAATCGTAACAACTTTTTGTTAATTGAATCATATTTAAAACATTTTCATTTAATATTTGCAAACAAACATTTGGGTTTGAGTTATACATATAATTTATTTTGTTTTGGACTTCTTCCAACCGGCTTTTGGGTGGCATGATAAAGAATGTGAATTGTTGATCTGTTGGCAACAGTAATGATGGTATTTGGTGGGGCCAATTGTGCTTAAATTATCTCGTGCTGGAGTTATCTTGGAATATGATGTGTCACATTCCATGGACCAACCATTTTGGAGTCTCGGTTAGCGCTATGCACGTTCCCAAAGCTGATCAGACAAATTGAGTAATTTTTCATCCTAGAGAACCAAAACTTATATTAGGACAAATTGGTTTATTAAATCGTTCATTATACATTAAGTACCAATGATTTTGAGAAAAGAAAAAACAATTGTTCCAAATTTATTATTTATCTTTAAATGGATACAGTTTTATCATTGTAATTTTTAATTTTGCTCACAATTGATTCAAAAAAGTAATCATAAAAATATTTTGTCAGAAAAGAAAGGAATATTTATTGAAATATTACTAAATTTTTTTACATTTTTAATTAAATTGAAAAGTAATTTGATAATATTGTATTCATTTAAAAACTAGAGGAGTACTAGCGCTCCATAGCGGGTTTGCAAAAGTTTATAAATTATTTAGATGTTAAAAATTATGAATCGTTGATAAAGAATTGTAAACATTATTATTGACATAATCTTATTAATTAATATTTGACATATGTACAATTTGTCAATAAATGTAAAAAACCTATCATAATATGTACAATAATTGTGCTCTGTTCATCATTGTGCAAGATGTTGTTCGAAAAAAAAAAAATAATCCTATCAACTAATATTCGACATATCTACAAATAACATTTGTTACAAAATGTATAAAATTGTTACTAAATGTAAAAAATTGTTTGAAAAACAAGAAAAAGGTACTGTCCATGCATCAATGAGGCATGAGTTCAAGAGGTGCATGGTTCCCTTAAGTGCCCTATTCAATACAGGGTTTAGAGATTTCCAAAACTACTGTAGAAATCTTAACAACCTACATAGAGAGTAGCAGAGAGAATTATTAAGAGTTTCTTTTCTTTTTTTAACTTGCACAAAGGGTGTGACTATTTGCTTTCTACACTTGTCTTATTCTTTTTTTTTTTTTTTTTTTGCTTATGTTCCTTGAGCAAAGATCTGATATAGCATTTAACAATTTATTACTCTTTTGTTTTCATTATCATAAAATCCTAAGATCTAAACTTAATATATTCTCAGTAGAACTTTTGACCTCTAATCATCCTTCAAACCTTAAGCCACCAAATATGTAAAAAAGCTACTACTTAAGTAAGATCCTGCATTAAGAAAACCACTTTTTTCCCATATCATTTCATCTAATTCCACTGAAATGGAGAAGCGTGAGCACAGAGGATCTTATAAAAAAATTACACAACATTGAGTTAGCATAGGAAATGTTGTAAAACTTGGGTCGGGGGAGCCAAGGTTCCAAATTTAGCAATTTCCAACAGAGCCAATGCAAATTTAGCATGATTACACCAAATGTGGTGTGAGTCAATTAATCAAAACAAAAAAAAAATGGTTCCAAGTGGTCTTTTGCAAATTAAGCCATTTGATTATGAAGCAACTAGGAAACATGTTAGTTATATATTAACAATGAGGATGATCATGCTAGACTCTTACATTTAGCACACGCCCCACTCAAGTTGTTGAGCAACAGCTTCAAATGCAATAACATTTTGCATAGAATGCCTAATGATGTTAACAATTGAACCAAGATTTCACTCTAGATATGGGTGTTTAGATTAATGAATGTAACTTGCTAGTGATTATAGGCATTTGCTTAGCTTTTACCAGTGAAAAAAAACAATAAGTACTATTAAAAGCAAGAACACAGTGGAAATTGATGAAAACTTGAAAAGTTCCTACAGATTTCAAGAAGTTTTTTGTTCAGCAATACGTAACCAATACTTTCATCTTTTGCACAAGCAATAATATCTTGCCATTCACAAAGCACTTGTAAGCCATTTAAGTGAGAAATATAAGCCTAAAAAAAGACACCACATTCATCTATTTTTAGTAGTGAGCCTTCCTTCATATCAAGTACGTGTACTTGAATTAAAATTAGACAATTCTTATGACTTACCAACCAATCCATATATTATTTAAAAGCATATGAAACAACAAAAACTTATTGCAACGATGGCTAGTTGCTTAGCATTGAAACAACCCCTTGCAACCTATATCAAATAGCAGAATAAATGCCATTACTTAGTTTGAATTTACATAAGACATTTAAAATTTCATATAACAATGTAGTGTACTAGCTGAGCAAGTAATAAACCCGTATATGTGGAGATATGAATTCTTTGTCAACAACTCTTTCTCATAAAGTTGCAAGCATACCTGAACTTCGCTTGTAGACTTGTTAGCAAGAAAATCTTTGATAGTAAGATAACAGTCAACAATATCTACTAGAAAGCAAAGTGGTACAAATTCATACATCATGTTAATTTATTTTGAAAGGAAAAGACCCAAAGAGCAAAAGTAGCCAATTCCGGAAAAAGTTCAAAAAAATTACATGTACCTTGTAATCATTTTTGTCAAGGAAACCTAAGCATGATAGCACATGAGCATTTAGCTCATTGGTTGATGCATGATCTCCCTGTTTAAAGAGTAAAGTTCGATTCCCACTTCCCTCAAATCCAAAAAAAAAAAACTAACACATGGTAGTCCTTGATCTAGTACACCATCCACCATCCATATTACTTATCTCTTGAACTAATAACATAGTGGTAGATAGGATAAACACCATAAAGACTGAAAAAGCTATGTTGGTGGTGGTGATCAAATAAATCTTAACAGAAGCAATGCCTCTTTTATTTTATTCCTAATTAGATTGTTTATTAATTATTATTATTGAAGGGAGAAGTAATTATACATTTAAAATAACAAAGTAAAAATAAAGAAAACTGAAACCAAAATTTTTATGAAAATGAAAATTTGAAAGCAGGAATCTGACCACAAGATCTTCTACACTAAGGTTTCGATACAATAGCAAATAGTAATGTATGACTTCAACCATTCACCCTCGAACTTGATTAGATTTGACTTAACCTAGCAATGTGTAAGGGAAAAGTTCTTGATGTTTTAATGAACTAGCCTGAAAGGAGTATTCAGGTTACATATCTTCAAATGGTCATGGAGAAAAAACTCATATGAGGAAAATGAAAGAAAACGGCATGAGAGTGTAATTGAATCACACACATGAAGCGAAATAAATGTATTGATATAAAATGAAACAAAATAGCAATATCTTATGCCTTATCCCATGGATCTCCTTGGTGTTTTAGCACAATAAAAAAAATTATTTTGGAAAATAAGATTACCTAGCTAAGTGATGTGGTGATCATAATGGCAACCCTTTTTCTTTCTTTGAACCCATGGCACACCATAAGAAAGGAGGAGAACTCGAGCCACTCAATTGCTTAGCCTCTAATAGTTGCACACACGGTTACAACGGATCTTTCTTAAGGAAGGAGTTTTTCAACCACGTTAATGTGCTAGCAATGTGGACAACCAATTGTCCTTTTCACTCTTGGTTGAATCTAAGTAGAAGAGTGCTTCTCCAAAATTTTCCTCTCAAAGGGCGACTAAAGTGAATTAGGTTTTAGTGTCTGTTCAACACTTGTGTGAAGAATGGTTGAAAAGTGAGTTATATATAAAGGTTAAAACTAACCTTGGTTTTTGTTAAAGGCCTCAATATTATAACTTTTTATAATATTAACCCCATGCTTAATTAAACTAATTTTAATTAAGTCCTTAGAGGTTAAAACTTAGTGTATGGTTTAAGCCCAACTTAAATCATCACACTCCCAATTTAATCCTTATTGCAATTTATTGCATGTGACCCATTAAGTTTTTAATATGTTGGCAATAACATTCAATTATAATCTAAGTGACCTTAAGATCACTATTTGAATACTTTAGACTATGAGCAGTATCTAGCAATATATCATGACCATCCAATTATTAGGAAAGTTAAAAGATTCTTTGATAACCTTGTAGTATATAGTCTATTAGTGTAATGCATTCCTTTATCACATATATCCCAAAAAGAATGAGAGTATGGTACAATGTCTACTTTCATATCCTTTTATGTAAGTTATTTTAGATTTCACCACTAGTTTTATTTGAGACTTAGGAAACTCCTCTCCTAATCTCCAAGTCACTTTGATTAAGGACTTTATATGGCTAGTTTGAACAAAGAACAAGTAAGATATGTCTTTTAAATCACTTGGGGTGATAATTTTTCTCTTTACCACTCATTTGTCTTCTTTTGCTTCATGTTATACCGAACATTCATCTGTTTTAGGCATCCTTGGTTAGGACCCGGAAAGATGAAGTCAAAGTATAGCACTCCACACATAAGACAACTTGGTGTATTAAGTTTATGGAGTATTTACATGACTAACACATGAGAAATGTTCCATATACATTAGATTGAGTTACCAAATGGACTTCTCGTGGCAGGTCATGTTTAATGAACTTACATCTTATACAAGTACACATGTGTTAGTATCAAGTTTCATTATACTTTAACCTATGAGATTAGTTGCATACTTCACAAGTAAGAAACATAACATGTGCCAACTTTTGAGCTTCAATGCCTTGTCTTGATAATATAATGGCCAAGAAGTATTTTGGAACAGTGTTTTGATGCATAAGGATTTCACAATTATAACTCACTTATAATTCCTTTGCGAGGCACGTTTGTTCCAAAAGTTTTATATTCATAAGTTAAAGTAACCAATTACAAGGTAACTTATGGATAAAGAAATATCTTTTATTACATTATAATAAGTGTCATAATACATTAATTAACAAAAAATACCCACCATAATCTATGTAATTGACTTTTAGGCTCATTCTAACAGAAAAATAATTCAAAGGATAAATTTCTCATCAATCAAAGAAACCCATCTACTTTTATTTGCCTCCAAAATAGGATCAAAACACCTTGAAAGATGATAAAACACTATCAAACAGAAAAGTGGTAATGGAGCTTGGTCTAAAGATTTGTTGTTTCCTAAATAAATAAAAAGGCAGTGATGACATATACTCCTATGAAACACTTGAGGCAGAATGTATATGTTAATAACCCATGAAATCTTATAGCCATAAAAAATTTACTCAAAAGAGAGGTAAAAAAAATAACTCAAGAAACCAAAAAAATTACACAGTGGATTGACCTTTGCCACAAGACAGAAAACAAAGAGAAAGCATAAACTGGAAGACCGAAGCCAAAAGAGAGAAAAAGAAGTAAAGAAAGAAAGAAGAAAAAAGAGACAAACGAAGGAAGAACAAGAAAAGGAGACAACATAGGGCGATGAATAGATTGAAAAAAAGATGAGAAAGAAAAATTTATTTCGCACGCCACTTCTGCATGTTAATCTTATATCAAGAGTAATTGCAAGTCAATCATAATTACCCATGTGTGATCAACCTCAATCGCTAAGTTGCAAAAATCATATGAGCACAATCCCCTAATTACATGGACAGACAATAATAATAATAATAATAAGAAAAAGTAAATCGAGGTCACCCTTTTGTTCACTCGCCAAGTGCACTTTTCTAGTGGTATTCCAACATTTAAAGATAAAGAACACCAGCCAAATTTGAAAAAAATAAAAAAATCGGTAAGAGTCAATTTAAG
Organism: Theobroma cacao; assembly: GCF_053813885.1. Lineage (NCBI taxonomy): Eukaryota > Viridiplantae > Streptophyta > Magnoliopsida > Malvales > Malvaceae > Theobroma > Theobroma cacao. The sequence continues at coordinate 39,824,083 of NC_142640.1, forward strand.
GAAAAAAATGAAAAACAAAGGGAAAAAAATTGGTGTGATTGAGAAAAGGGATTTTGGGTTTTCTCAAAGAGAGAGAGTGTTTGAGTGTGAAAGAAAAGATAAAAAGAAAAGAAAGGGACACAAGAGAAGGGAAGAAGACAAAATTCTAGATAGGAAAAAAGTATCCAATTTATTTTTGGGCAGATGGCAATCATGGGTGAAAAGAGCAAGGTGAGGAAGGAAAGAGAAAAAGAACTTATAAGTCAAAAATACTTTCCAAACATGTTAAACTATCAAAAAAAGATTTTAAGTGTCAAAAGGATAATTATTTTATTTTATTATAGTTCATATGAGTGGTAAATTCAAATTATTTTATTAAATAGCGTAACAAATTTGGATCTCATTTTTTTTAATCTTAAAAGCTTAATATAAAATTTTGGTTCTAAAATAAAAAGTTACGAAGAGTATTCATTTAATGATATTCAAGAAAAGAAAATAAGTAGAATATTTAAAATTAAAAACGAACAAAATAAAATAATTATAGAATTTTGTATATGATCTTATTGTAAATAGAGTATTAATATGGGTTTTACTAATGAGTGTATAACAATTTAAAAACTTTAAATATTCGAATTCAATGATAAGTATATATGTTTTAAATTTTTATATATTTTTTCATTGTAATCGAAATAATATATTTTTTATACTAAAATAATGTCAAAATTTGTCTTTTCATCGTAAAAACAGTAAATTGCAGCTCAACGGTAATTCAAAAAGTTGTTAATCAGGTACAAAAGAAAAAGTCTTGGGCGTACACTCACTAATTTTAAAAGCTCGTCTCGCCACGTTGCTGTAAATCCCCGGGCAAGACGAAAAGGATCCCCTTCCCCTCCTCATCGTCAGCAAAACTAATGTCAATTTTAAAAAGCTGACCCAAATTTTCCCCAACAACCCAAGCGGACCTTTCTCCCTCAATATCCAACTCCAAACCCTAATGGCTACCAAATTTTAGGGCAAATTTTCAATTCTCTCCCTATCCCGAATCGCAATCCAAGCCCAATTCACCCTTTCTTTCCTTCCCATGTCTCGATTCTGCCATTGTTGTCTTCTATCGTTATTCTTCTGTGTTTTAGGGTTAGGGTTTGGCGTTGATTTTGGTCAAGCTTTCAAAGTTCCCTTTAGGGTTAAAGATGTCCTCCCGGTGCTTCCGCGCCAGATATCTTGGCCGGTGTTGAACAATCTTCACACCCCCGTTGACTTGTTGCCCGCTTTCGTTGGATCGGTTACCCCAAACAATGGGTCAGTTGAGTGGAAAGGAGCTTGCTTTTACGGCAACGAGGCTCGTCTCGAGTTCACCAAAACCGATCGCAACGATTCGAGATTGGGCGGTGGAGTTCTTTATCTCACGGTTCGTGTCTTTGGCCATTTAATCACTATGACTGTCGTTATACTTGAAGTTTTTACCGTAATTACAGTTGTTGACAAGTTATTTACTTATTTTATGTAATTAATTGTCTGTTTATTGATGGGGTTTGAGTTGAATTACATTTTTCTTGAGTTGTTTTAGAGTGTTAAATAAATTACTTGCTTTTTCCTTCCTAATTTTGCTATGCTTATCATGGAATTTATTTAAGGCTATTTGTTTATGTTCAGTAGACTGTGGTTATTGGTATTATAATAAGTTTGAGTAACTTTGAGTAGTTTATGAACTTGAAATTTTTATTTTTGGTAGACTTCAGATTCCAAATTGAAGAATTATTTTATGAAAAACATTTATTTAATACATTTTGTAAAACTGTGATTGTTTTACATACTATGCTAAAGTTTGGAGTGCCGATTTTCATTTTGAACTACAAAATGTTTTTCTTCTACAGACATCTGAAGCACACAGCTGGACCTGTATGGATCTTTATGTTTTTGCAACACCTTACAGGATTACTTGGGATTTCTACTTTTCAGCTCGAGAGCACACATTGACATTTGATTCTTGGGAAGAACCTGCAGAGTTGGAATATGTATGTTCTGATTAATTTTTTCTCTTTGAATATCAATGCTACTATTTATAAACTGAGCAAAAAAAAAAAAAAGTATAATGCATGGAAATGACGTTCTGGTTCATTATTGAGCAGATAAAGCAGCACGGAATCTCTGTATTTCTAATGCCATCAGGAATGCTTGGCACATTGCTTTCTTTAGTAGATGTATTACCTCTGTTTTCTAATACTGCTTGGGGTCAGAATGCCAACCTTGCTTTTTTGAAAACGCACATGGGTGCTTCGTTTGAAAAACGTCCTAAGCCATGGCGTGCAGCAATAAATCCAGAAGATGTGCATTCTGGTGACTTTTTGGCAGTGTCAAAGATCCGTGGTAGGTGGGGGGGATTTGAGACACTAGAAAAATGGGTGACTGGGGCGTTTGCTGGTCATACTGCGGTCTGCTTGAAGGATGAAATGGGTAATCTATGGGTGGCTGAATCAGGACATGAAAATGAAAAGGTATGCTATAAATAACACATAGATTGCAGATGAAATATATATTGCTCATTAAAAAAAAAAAAGAAAAAAGAGAAAGGAAGTACCCACAAAGATGTTAAAATGCTGTCCAGGATTCATTAACTTTTAGTTTTGACACCTTATCTATTTGATGTATGACGTAGCTCCCTTTAAACTATTATCAGATGTTGATCACACCTTATCAAGTTGACTTTAACTGTTCCATCATTCTCGCTCTCCTCCTCTTCCTTTCATTGGGGTGAGGGGTATGTAGGAGGGAACTGGGTAGTGTTTCAATTAGAATGAGTATGTCTTGGAAATTTAGTATGGATTGGTAGGTATTTGTTCATTATTAAGTATACAAATTTAATGCTTTGCTTTTCAAAAAGAAAAAATGGTAAATAAATTTAAACCTTATAATTCAAATTAATATATTATGTAATTAAGGTACAAAATCATTCTATTGGATCCAAAAGAAAAATGACTAAATTAGGACAACTGTAAACTTAAAATAACTCGAAACTCATTTGAACTTGAATTGACTTACTTAAAACTACCAAATTTGAAACAAAATGAACCAAAATTGATTCAAGACATTTCCAATGTGAAATTACCATGACTGAAGATAGCCTAACACGAAACAACCATGACTCGAATTGAAAAAAGCTTTAAATAAAAAAAACCATGAACATGAGAATTGACCTAAAACACAATCAACCTAACCAATGTCACCCCCAAATCACCCATTTAATGAATGCATGTATATCATGCTCTATTAAAATAAGGTCAAATTCTTCATTTTTTTCTTCTTCTATGACTATTCTTTATGGGTGTCGCACTTTTGTTTAGACGGTCAATATGAGCTTTACATCTAATTTTGAAATCAAAGTAAGACTATACAATGTTACTTTTATAGAAAAGAATGTACCATATTAATTTGAAAATTTGAAATTACAACATTTTATTCAAAGATGATTTGTCATTAATATTTTTATGCTGATAAAGTTATACATAGCCAATCAATCTTTACTTTCTATCTCTCTTTCGAATTCACTTTGGTACTTTAATTGTTTGAATGTAATTGTATATTCTACAAATTGAAATTTTCTTTTTTGAGATTTATAACATAATTTGTTTATATGCATTACTCCTCCATCCATTTGTTTGTCCATCTTTCCTTTTTTGAATATCTCAAAATTATATCCTCTTTCTTTTTTGAGCACCTAATAGTCTTATTTTTTTATATTACAAATTAAATTATTTTCATGATTTTAATATAAAATATACTAAAGTCTAAGTTTTTCTTAATTCTTGTGAAAGTCAAATGAGGACAAAGAATTTGGGGCGGAGTGAGTTCTAAGTTTTCTTGCATTTGTTAAGGGTGGAGTGGACTAAGATTATTGGATGAGCATTCATGTGGATGATTTGGTTCATGAAAGTTGGTTTTATAAAAGAGCATATTCTTTATTATAAAAGTGGTAGTGATAAACCTACCTATAATTTAAGAAATTGGAAAGGAAATAAAAGGATATCTTTGGAGCTTAATGTATAAATATGAGAACAAAAGGGAAATAACGATTTAAGGAAAATAACTTTGTCACCTCTAATCAATTTTGCGTGCAAGAAGAATAATTGTTGCTGTACTTCAAAATGTCCAATAAACCTTATATTACTATAGTTGAAGTTAATTAAGAAAGGATGAAGAAGTATTTTAAGTGAAATTAGTGAAGTAATTAGGTGAGTTAAATTGATTGTTTAAATTAATTTGAATGGGATTGAGTTATCCGATCATGTGTGTTGCGATTGTTATTTAGTACTAATTTTGATTCTCATGATAGTATTTATGTTTTGATTGCAATCTAAAAGAAAAAAAAAATCAATAGAACTTAAATTATTTAGGATAAGATAAATAAAACTATTGAAATAATTTAATTGATAATTAAAAAAGTGATAATCTTTTAATTTAATAAATTCGTAAATTAATAGGGTATTTACATCATACACTTTTAATACTTTCGAAGTTCACACTTTTACCTAGACAAGATATCCCATTGGCTTGCATGAATTGTGCAGGGTGAAGAAATTATAGTGGTTATTCCATGGGACGAATGGTGGGAGCTGTCACTGAAAGACAGTTCTAATCCGCAGATAGCCTTGCTTCCTTTACATCCAGATGTGCGTGAAGATTTCAACTCCACTGCAGCATGGGAGTATGCTCGGAGCATGTCAGGCAAGCCATATGGTTATCACAACATGATATTTAGTTGGATAGACACTGTAGCTGACAACTATCCACCACCTCTTGATGCTCACTTGGTAGGCTTATTCTCTGATCACTCTGTGCATCTTGAGTATGCGCTGCTGAAGTTGTGTTCTGGGTATAGCAGATGGTTTTCCTGGCAACACGTTGATGTACTGAGCTTGTTAATGAAGCTTGCTTCCCAAGTCCTAACTAGACGATTTTGATTGCAGGTCATTTCTGTCATGTCTATGTGGACTAGGGTGCAGCCAGCATATGCTGCAAATATGTGGAATGAAGCACTAAATAAGCGGTTAGGGACTGAGGTATTGTGCTTATTTCTCTGTTCTTCAATAATTCTATAATTATGAATTTATGATGAGAGGTGAACCCCCCCTCTTCCTCCTCTACCTCTCTGTCTCTCTAATAAATGATTTTGGACTTTCACTAAAGCAGGAACACTGGAAGATATAGGTTACTTAGATAATCTGTTGTCATGGATTTCTTTGGATGAGGTGAAACTTTCTGTGATATGATGAATTTATTACTTTGAACTCTACCTATTCAGGATTTGGATTTGTACGGCATTTTAGATGAGACTGAAAGGCGTGGCATAGCCTTTGATCAATTACTCACCATTCCAGAACAAGATGAGTGGGTATACAGTGATGGGAAATCAACAACATGCGTTGCCTTTATCCTTGAGATGTATAAAGAGGCTGGGGTCTTTGGTCCTATTGCTAACTCTATTCAAGTAACTGAATTCACTGTAAGTTTCAATGCTTTGCTTGTCTTTCCATTTCAATGTTGGTTTGACTTGATCCTGTGGGTGGTGACATGAGTTTTTGTTATAGATTCGTGATGCCTACATGCTTAAGATTTTTGAGAACAACCAGACACGCCTGCCGAGTTGGTGCAACTACAAGGATGGCGGGTTTCCATTCTGTCAGATTCTTGGTGAGTATTGGATGGAATTGCCACATTATAACACCTTAGAGCCATATGCCAATATGAATGAGAATTGCCCGTCCTTACCTCCAATTTATGATAGGCCCACTAGATGTTAGGTTTGATATCTCTCTGTTTGTTGCCTAGTGCTCCGTCGTTTATTAAATGCGAAGATGCCTTGATGGAAAATTTACACAACTGTACAAGGACTATATATATATCCTATATAATCAATGTCTGTAAATATTGTATTCTATTTTAGTATAATCTAGTTCAATAAAAGTTTTCATTCGTGATTACTGACATCTGATGCACGATTGCTGCTTCTGGTATTATTTGCAAGCGAGGTGGAAGTCAGCAATGCCTTTTTTTTTATTTTATTTAATCACAATGACCAATATCATACTTAAATTGCTGCACGTTAAGAAATATCCACGGAATTGTCATTTAATCATATATCATTCCAACACAGACATCATTGTTTCCCAAAAGTGAACTTATTAGTGGATGGAAGATCTTGCTAGGAGAAAGCTGGATTTGGTTTAGACTTAGGTCTGCAATTCCGTTACCTAATGGCAAGTGGCAACCATTAAAGGAGTTGATGATCAAATTACATTTCACCATCCCAGATCTCCTCAACTGTCTTGAACGGTCCATATCTGGAGATGTAATCCACTCCAGGGACACCTCTGCTTTGGGGGATCTCACTGATCTTGTTCAGCTCGTCCTCATTCAGTGACCAATCGAATATCTCGAGGTTTTGCTTCATTCTCTCCCCATTGAAGCTCTTAACAATCACACCGACCCCTTGGTCATACGCCCATCTTAGAGATATCTGTTTTCGGAGTCAGTAATCAAACATTCAATGTGTCATGATGAGAAAAAACAAGAACTACTTTTATGGGGGAAAAAGCACCTGAGCAACAGTTTTCCCTTTTGCCTCTGCAATTTCTTTCAGCACCTCACACTCCAGTACTCTATTGCTGCCCCACCTGGTTCCATTGGCTCCCAACGGAGAGTAAGCAGTCAAAAAGATCCCATTTGCTTGGCAAAACTCTCTTAGCTTCTTCTGTTGCCACAGTGGGTTCATCTCCACCTTGTAAACATTGTAACTACTTCACTATCATTACTCCAAACCAAATTGCGGTGGACGAGAGAGAGCGAGAGAGCTGTTACCTGGTTAACAGCTGGAGGGATCTTTGCAATGGCGACGATGTCTCTCAGCTTTTTGCAGGAAAAATTGCTGACGCCAATAGCCTTTGTGAGACCAAGCCTCTGGCAATCTTCCATGGCTGCCCATACCGAATTGAAATCCATGGGGAGGAAGTTTTCCTCCTTTATTGGAAATTCATATGTCCCAGGTTTTGCGCTCATGGGCCAATGAATAAGAAAGAGATCAAGGTACTCCAACTTGAGATTTCTGCAGGAATATAATTTTTAGAGATATATATCACGTTCCCATGGACTGAATTGAAAACATTTCATGTACTAAGATTATAATTATATCCTGACGGAAAAAATAAAAAGTAAGCAATGTTTACTGTAAGCTCCTCTTAAGGGCAGGGACAACAAGTTCGCCATGAGCATCGCCGCACCATAGCTTGGTAGTGATGAAGAGCTCATCTCGAGATTGAATCAATCCTAAGGAAAGTGCTTCTGCGATTCCTGCACCCAGCGGCTCCTCTGACCCATACTTAGCAGCCGTATCAAAATGTCTGTAACCAAGTTTGATTGCTTGGAGAATTGCCATTTTTGTAGCTTCTGATCCTACAGGTGGGGAGGCCGCCGTTCCCAAGCCCAAAAGCGGCATTCTCTTGCCGCTGGAGGGCAGCGCATATTCGGGAATAGTGAAAGAATTTGGCCCCACACAGCTGTCCATCTTCTTAGCGTCAACAACTCGAAACACAGGCTTTGGTAAATCCGGTGGCTATGTTTGATCATGGCGGGCGTTAGGCAAGCTGGGCTTTTAGATCTTCTTTGGATGGAATTCATCTAATACTATCATATTGGTAAACAAATTTAATTAGATAAAATATTTGATGCACCTGCAGTGAATTTTATATACTATCAAGTCATTAACTTTTGTTATTAATCTAAAAGAAATAAAAAATTAATATTATTTTGAAATTTTATTATTTTAAAAAAAATCAAAGATGAATTTTATTTTATTTTTTATCTTATTATGCATTACATTATCAGCATATCAAATATTAATCTAATTAATTATTTAATTCAAGAAGACTCATTGACAGATTCCTTCTTTGTTTAACGAAACTTTTGGTATTTGTTTAATGAGTGCAAGTTGCCACATTATTGGCTACCATTTATTTAATGCAACTTATTGTCGGTTCACTGTTGCAATCAAATAATTGGGAAGAGTAATAGTAGTAATAGATTAAAAAATGTATGAAATTTTCTATATATTATATTTAATTAAATTTTTATATTTTTATTTTAAATTAAATAATTTTTTATTATTAATTATTATTAATAATTTATCATTTTATACTCATATAACGTTGACGTATAAATACAAATAAAAATAAACTCAAGTGTCTTAAAATAGCCGTTTTGGAGGTTTTACATTTTCTATTAATCAAATTAACCAAACTCACAACCTCGTAGTTAAAAGTCAGCTACTCTAGTAATTAAGTTAAAAAAATTTGTTATTTGTAAGTTGCTACCCTAAATAATTTATAATAATTGTCAAAGTAAAATTTATAATCAAGGATTAATTTTTTATTATATTTAATTGATCAAAATTTTAAGGTGATCTTCCTATAGTTAGCATTTAACTACATGTAACCGTAAACTTATTACATTTACCATATAATTGAAATATTTGATAAATATTTTTTACTTAGATATCTTGAAAAAAAAATATGAAAGAGATAATGAGCTATAGCTTTAGTCAATAAGTTATTTAAGGTAAAAATAAGAAAAAAAGTAAAAAAAAAAAGGAATATAAACTTTGAAGGAACTTTATCTTAGATTAAATAAAAAACTAAATCACATGAGCTTGATATCAAATGAAATACCAACATCTTAAACATGAACGGGTAATAATGAAAAAAGAAAAAAACTTGTTAACTAATTTGTACTTGTATAATAGACATCTTGTAGTTAAAGTGTTGATGAAAATTATGAATTAAGTTCTCAAAATCCAATTATTACCATTTATATTTTGTATATTCATTGTAGGATAGATTATGTAAAAACTATTAACAAATTAAATCACCAAAATAGGTTCTTTTTGTGTCACTTTGACCTTTTCTCATTTTTTTTTGTCTTTTGCTATTGATAAATAAGTTGATTGATACTTACTCTCCTCTTTATAATCTACTACTTAAATTGTTTTTTAAAATTTTGAGTTTAATAAGTGAGGAATGAAAAAATAATTAAGAAATAAAAGGGAAAAAAATACACACAACTTAAAACAATGTTTACCTTTTATTTTATTTTGATATTGGAAATTAAAAATTGGGTCAAAAACGTAGTATTACATATTTTCATTATAATAATTTGAAAAATTAAGAACTTAATATAAGAGTTTTTGTCTTTAATTTGGATGCAAAGGACTATAACTTAATACAGTTAAATAGGTATATACAAATTGCATTCTTATCTTATACATTAGCATAAAAAACATAAAAATTCCACATAAAAGTTTAATTGATCATAGTGATTTTAAGTAAAAAAAGTCAACTTTGAAATTAAACTAATATGTATAATTTAAATGATTATATGGCAATCATTGTGATTACAATTTTCTTTGTTGGAACATTTAGTGTATTATTATTTTTATTTATGTTTGTTCTAACATTTTAATGTGTTTAACCATGTTTGTTGGATGTTGACACATTTTAATGTTATTAGCTTATGGTGTTGTTAAAATTTCATAATTTAATTTAATTTACTATGTAATTAACATACAAAAAATGAAACTAAAAAAATTAGATCTGAAAATTTGGCTTGAATGTACTAATGCCCAATATTTTAATTGAATTAATTCGATTACTTTGGTTTAAATAAAATTTTGATCGATTTGGTTAATTTTTTCAACAAATTTAAATAATTTAATTAAGAAAAATTTTTAATCGATTTAATTGAATACACGTTCCTACGCTTAATGACCAATTGAATATCTTAAGGTTTTGCTTCATTCTCTCACCGTTGAAGCTCTTACTATTATAATAATCCCTTGTTCATAAGCCCATCTTAGACATACCTGATTTTGGATTAGTACTTAACTTTTAATGTGTCTTGATTTTGATAGCTATTTTAAGATTCAAAATTTTAAGTGAATCATTTATTAAATATCAAATATAATTTATTTAGTATGTACATAATCAATGTATTAGGGTATAGCTTTTAATTAAATTCAACATCATTTGATAGCAACATTAAAGTCATATAAATACTAAATAAAATATATCAAACTCTCAAGCATAGGAAAACTTAACAAATTGTAATAAAACTTCTCTTTAATTATTGACAGTGATAAGCTTATATGGTGTTCTTTAATTAGATTCTGGTCAATATATGTGTCTAATACACTATACCCACTCATTTTCTTTAAAATTATCATCCCAGTGGCAAAGTTAAAACATTTTTATCTTTTGATAGAGGTATAATATATGTAGGCTTTGGACATTTTGTCACATTTATAGCCTAGAAAAATTTTCGTAAGCATGTAGCTGAAGAATTATAACTCCTTGCTTAATAGTTCATCAACTACTATTAACATAGTTTTTTTTTTTTAAAACCTACTATTAACATAGTTTTGCTTCAATGGCGCCAAATAATTGATGATCATATTGTATGTCACAAATTAATAAAACATCTATTAAAATATAATATATGTGAAATAATAATTAATACAACAATTTATTTATCTAATAAGTAAATAAATAGTTAGTTTTTAGGGGTATATGTATAATAATCTCCCACTGGCACTTAAAACCAATCATACACATATTTCATACTAATTGATTCTAGGTGCTTTTCAAACACTTTTTGTGACAAAAATTTTATCAATGGATCTACCACATTTTCGACTGAAACAACCTAGCTATTGTAACATCTCTTCTGTGTATAACACCATGAATTAAGTAGAATTTGTGCTCTATGTGCTTTGTTCTGGTGAGCTCTTGGCTCCACAACATGTGCTATTGCTCTACTTAACATTAAGTAATGGGAGAATTTATAAAGGGAACAACTCCACACTCTTATAGGAGTTTCAAAATCCATATAACTTTTATTGCAACTTTACTTGAAGTGATATACTTTACTTTAGTGGTGGAATTCACACTAGCATTGTGGTTGCAACTTCTCATTATTGCTCCATTACCCAAAGTGAAAACAAACTCAGATGTTGACTTTTTTTGATCATCCACATCTAATTGAAAATCTAAATCTGTATAGTCTATTTTTTTTTCACCAAACATAAAACAATAGTACTTAGTTCGATTCAAATATTTCACTATGTGTTTTACCATTGTCCAACATTTAAGTAGGGATTAGATTAGTATCTACTCACCATGCCAATTGCATAAGAAATATCCAACCTAGTGCATAGCATGACATACATGAGACTTCCTCCTACAGATGCATAAAGATAGTTTCTTATCTCCTCTCTTTTCTCTTGGGATTTATATGACATTCTTTTGGAGAGATGAATTCCATGTCTAAAGGGTAGAAACTTTTTCTTCAAATTATGCATGCTAAACTTGATCAATATCTTGTCAATGTAATTGGTTTGAGAAGATCCAAACAATCTTTTCTTTTGGTCTTTAAACAATTTGATTAGAACATATAGGATGCTTCACCAAGGTCCCTCATAGCGAAGTGATTAGATAACCAAATATTTGTTGATGACAATGCACTTATATTAATCCCAATAAGTAGTATATCATCAACAAAAAGAACAAAAAATGTAATGTTGCTAACATTTTTTTGTATACTCAATTCATCCAAATTTTGTAAAAAATCAAATGATTTTATTACCTTATTAAAGCAAATATTTCAAATTTGAGATGCTTGCTTTAAGTCATAAATTGATTTTGTCAATTTGCACACTTTGTTTATTAACTACTGTCGATTTTATCATGTAAGTGCATGTATCATAAACAAGTAATATAGTAGAATGTAAAACTCGTTCCCACTGAGAATTGACAAAATCTTTTTGCTAATTTCTAAAAATAAAACAACTTAATCTTATCCAAACAACCGAATTTAAAACTATTGAAAATTAAATAAACTAAAATTAAAACTAAAACTGAAAGCAAAATAAATAATTTTACTAGAATTAATTAATCAAAATTTTAGAACCATAATATCCTTTCAATGTTTCATTTGAATTTCTTTTATTCCCTCTTTACATACTAGATAAGTTTGAGTTGTTAACCTAGAGTTCTAATTTATTTATAAGTCTCCTTCAAGTTTCTTATAAACATATCTATCTCAACCAATTGACTATATAACTATGCAAATTGAAATTAAGAAAGATTCATTAAGAACATACTCTAATTATAGCTACATATAACATGTAAGTGTATGTCTACCCCACAAGCGAATCAAGTCAATCATTTCATGCAATTGATATTAAACATATGCTATTTCAACCATGGCTTACTCTAAACTCCCTTTCTCAATTTCGTTTAGGTTTCCAAATCAATCTAATTGGTGGCCAATCAATCAGACGCATTAAGAACAAGATTGAAATAAACAACTCAAACAGTATCAATCATAACCAAAAAAGAATATTAAAAACTCAGATCATGCATTGAGTTCAGTTGTAATTCTACATTAAAAACTTAGTTTGAAATAATGTATGTAAACATCATCCAAAAAGGAAATTTAACCATTAAAACCAAATAAGAAAGTATAAAGATAACAAGAAAAGAAAGAACTTTAATATTTATCATGCTTTTGATCTGCAATCTTCCTTGCTTTCCTTGCTTCCTTGCTAGCTTTAATGCTTTTTTTTTTCCAGAAAACTTTAGCTTAATTTATGCTTTTTTGTGCTTTTCGAAAGGGAAGTAAATAGAGCTCAAGTTCAAGGCTAAATAGAAGTCAACAACTTAAGGATTTTTCCTTTTTCATTGGGCATTGCGACTTTCCTTGCTTAGGTACTGCGATCTTAGATTCAAATCTCTTTATTGAAATATACTTCAAGGTCTTGTGATTTGTATATATTTCGCAAGTCTCTCAATACAAGTAATGTCTCCAAATATTTAAGACAAATACGATCATTGCCATATCTAGATCGTGCATAGGATAATTCTGTTCATGCCTCTTTAATTATCGTGTAGTGTATGCTATGACCTTCCCATTTTACATCAATACGCAACCTAATCCAACCTGTGATGCATCACAATACATGGTGTAGCCTTCGAAACCACATGGTAGGCTTAACATAGGTGCGGAAGTAAGGTAGGCTTTAAGCTTCTGAAAACTAGCCTCACAAACATCAGACCAGTCGAACTTGACTCCTTTTTGAGTCAGTCTTGTCAAAGGGGATGTGATCTTAGAGAAATCTTGTACAAATCGTCTGTAATATCCAATTAAGCCTAAAAAACTTCTAATCTCAATTACAAACATTAGCCTTGGCCAATTCTCCATAGCTTCCACCTTACTAGGATCCGCTTGTACCCCTTGTTCAGACACAACATGTCTTAAGAAACTGACTTTACTCAGCCCAAACTCACATTTTGAAAATTTAGCATATAACCTATGCTCTCTCAAGTTTGAAGTACATTCCTGAACTGTTGTGCATGTTCCTCCGGGCTCTTAGAATACACCAATATGTCTTCTGTGAGTATGACTACAAATTTATCCAAATATGCCAAAAAGACTTTGTTCATCAAGTCCATAAACATTGCGGGTGCATTAGTGAGTCCAAACGATATCACTAAAAATTCATAATGTCCATAATGTGTGTGGAACACTGTCTTGGGTACATCACATTCTCCTATTCTCAAATAGTGATACCCCGAGTGTAAGTCAATCTTAGAGAAGCACATGGCACCATGTAATTGATCAAACAAATTATCAATCCTCGAGAGTGGATATTTATTCTTCACAGTGACTTTATTCAATTGTTGGTAGTCAATGTATAACCGAAGGCTACTATCTTTCTTTTTCATGAATAGCACTGGAACTCCCCAAGGAAACACATTAGGATGAATAAAACCCTTATTTAATAAGTCCTCCAGTTACCCTTTTAGCTCCCTTAACTTAGTTGGTGCCATTCGATAAGGAAGTATCGAAATTGGCTGTGTACTCAAAATTAGATCAATACAAAATTTAATTTTTTGTTCAAGAGGCAATCCAAGCAATTCATCTGGAAATACATTTAGATACTCACCCACTACCGATATGAAAGCCACACTTTCTTCTTTCATTGAAGCATCTCTTGTCATCGCCAAGTACCTTTGGCTTTTTTTCCTTAACATCAGTCCGACGACTACAACTGATACAACTTTCACAGACAATCGGCTACCATGCTAGTATATCACAAATGAGGATTCCCCTAGGAACTTAAACTTCACCAATTTGTGTTAGCATTCTACCTTGGCAAAACAAGACACTAACCAGTTCATGTCCAAAATCACATCAAAAACCAAAGTTAGCAGCAACACCAGGTCTACTAACGTATCCTTGTCCTTTATGCAGATCATACATGATTTATACACATACTTTACCACAAATATCTCCTTTAAGGGAGTAGTCATAATTAGGGATTCATTCATGTTACTACAAAATCGGTCTAATTTCGATGCAAAGTATGGGACACAAAGAAATGTGTTGATCCGGGATTAAATAGAACTAATGCTTTGGTACCACATATAAGAAGTGTACTTGTGACCACTGCATTGGAAGTTTGAGCATTTTGAGGTATCAAAGCAAATATACGTGCTTAACCTCCACTTTCATCACCTGGTTGTGTCGATCTACCATGAGATGATGAAACCATACCCTTGCCTTTGTCACCTCTGGTATTCTTATCAGTTTGTGCCATCCTAGGTGAGAGTCACCACTTGTCTCTCATATTAGTAGTTACCCTTTGCTGCTTACCTCTGCATTGGGCAATCTCTCATCAAATGCCTGGTCTGACCATATTTGAAACATAATCTCGTTGCCTTGTGGCACAGTTCACCATGTGCCTTATTACAAGAGTTACATAAAACACTTCACTACTTGAGGCCCAGATTTAATGCTTTGTAGACTGCTCTCATCTATATGGTGGGCTCAACGAATCACTATTTCTTAGTGGCCGACGCGTAAGAGTAGTTTCCTCACAACTTTGATGGCTTATGAATATGGGACTCCTAGCAGCGCTAGAATCTCTTCTACCCTAATGACCTTGTGTCCGAGCTCTTCGACCACTACCTCTTTCCATTGTAGATTCCAATTTCCTAGTTTCAATCATTCTAGCCTCGTCCACCACTGTTGCATGTGGTGCAAACCTTTAGGTGGCTAAGACTCTAAACAGCGGCTCAATTAATCCTTGAATGAATCTCTTAATCATTTTTTGCTCAGTTAAGACCAAGTCAGGAGCATATCTTGAGAGTTGGTGAAGTGGACATCATAAATTGTCACTGTCATATTTGGGGTCTATTTTAAAGTCTTAAACTTCTGTGCCTTTACATCTCTTACGCTCTCAAGCAAGAAGTGATCCAGAAAAGCTTGGACAAGTTCCTCCCATGTGATTGGTGCTAACCCTAATGGTTTACTCTTTTTAAGGGTAACAAACCATATTTTGGCCACATCCTTGAGACTGAAACCAACCAGTTCCACTAATCGATGTATGGAGCATCCTAATGCTGAACAAATACATTCCATGTCTTCCAAAAACCTTTACGGGTCTTCTTCCACATTTGAACCAGTAAATGATGGGGGCTTTAATTTCATAAAATCAGCCAAAGAGACCTCAATAGCCTTTTTTGGTGTTCACACTGAGGCACATAACTGGATCTCGCAAACTAGAATTAACCCATTCCTCATATGGTGCCTTGTCTCTATTGCGGAACTCAGTAAATTCATGAGCCAAACTTTACAGCCTTGATGCCAAATCCTCTAAGGTGACACTTCATCTTGTAAGGTAATCATCCTTGATTCTCGCATTCTGATCACCAGTGTACATATAACTTGGTTCTACATTTTGAGTGCATCTCGTTGCTCTACTCTTACCATGACTCCTTGACATGGACGCTCATGGTGGTTTAGGCTTATTTGGGCCATCTTGCTCTCCTAGGGCTCTTGAAGCAATTCTCATCTTAGGCAACATTTTGTACCAAGACGAAGCAAACCATGTTCATAATCATAACTCCAAAATCCAAAGGGTAGGCTTACTAAAACTTTGGGAGTTCATGCAGCTTCTTATTCATAATTAGTGCTGCAGTCACCAACCACGAACAAGACTTTATTTAATTGTCAAGCCTGGCTTTACAATATGTTTATTATGCCATTCCTACATAAGAATGCATGTTTGCTTACTTGGGTACCTCAAAAATCGTTAAAGGACGACAATGTATCAAATGGTACAACTAACTTGAATTAAGCCTCGAACTAGTCCAAATAGAGATTTTAAGATAAAATTGAGAATTGTAAAACCCTAGAATGACTTAAAATGGTGATTCGGAGTTCGAGGATCGATTTGGAGTCAAATTGAAATTTTCATGATCTAGGGGCAAAATGGTCATTTTGCCACCCGAGGATAAGATGTGAGTGTTGGATGAAATTTTTGACTAAGATTGATCATTTGGAGTATAATTTGAGTTTGAGAAGTGAAAAATTTTAATTCTGACATTTTTTCGAGCATAAGGGCAAAATAGTCATTTTGTCACCCCAAGGGCAAAATTGAAATTTTATACCACCCAACACTTGTCCAGCACATGGATTTTACCCAATATTATTATGGATAATTGAAGGATTTTATGTGGTGGAGAAAGAAAGCTTAATAGTTAAGAATTTAAAAATGGACCAATGGTAAGGTGACAAGTGTCAAGCTTTTATTTCTTTATTATTTTCCTTATAAATTAGCACAAAACCAGCCAATTTCTCATTCTTAGGGCTGGCCAAAGCAAGAACAATGGAAGAAAAGGAAGAACAAAACCCTAGGTGAAAAAATTCAAGGGAAAAATGTGAAAATTCAAGGAAACAAGTGAAAAAAGGTAAGATTTTTTCAATTAAGCTTGAGATCTCTCTTTCTTAAGCATTTTTTCTTATTTTCCATGGTTGAATCACATGAAATCATGATGAATCCCTTGCTGGCTGAACACTTAGAGGGAGGTTTTGATGCTTGATTTGGTTAGATTTCAATGTATTTTAGTGTTTTTAGTTAGTTAGTGATGTGTAGCATGAAAATCAAGTAAGAAAAATTCACTTCCTCCCATCACCCATCATTGGCAGAATTCTCCATGTGGAATATTGATGATGATTTTGATTTTATTTCAAGTGATTTGGTTAGGAATTAGTGATTTATGGTGTGAGAATCAAGCTGGAAAAATTATAGTGTTGATGCACCCACCATGGCTGAATTTTTCAAGAGAAAATGTGAGGATGATTTTGCCATATTTCAAGCTATTTGACTTGTGTTTGATGGTTTGGATAATTAGAAGAAAAATGGAGTTAATTAGAGTTAAATTGGACATATTGGCCAATTAATCGGGTGATAGATCGAATTAGGCCAATACCATTTTATTTAGGTACAGAATTGAATTTATATTGAACACCGTATTTAGATAGTTACCCGAGTATTTCACATCTCATTTCATGCATTAGTATAAAGCCTGAATTGGTTTTACAACGGTTTAGCACAAATGTAGTAAATGGCTTATTGTGCATTATGTCTAGGTGGTGAGCATTCTTGTAAAAGTAAAGAGATAGTACCCGAGGATCAAGAATTGGAGTACTCGAAATTCGACTCCCGAAATAGTGAGTAACTTTATAATCATCTTGATTATCTGAAGTGAATTTTAATTCATTTTTGTGATTTTATGGAAAATGAGTTTAAATGGTAAATCTTTGTGTTTTGTAATTAAAATGTGATTTGATGAAATGATTTTATAAAATTGTCTTGAAATTGAATGATGGTTTTGAAAATGGAGTAATTGGAGACTAATTGCTGTGTTGTAAATTATGGTTTGAATTGAATGGCTTATGATAATGTGGGCATGAGTGGTTGGATTTAGTAAATGTGCTGAAAAAGTATGAACTGTTGATTTGCCTTGAGAGGTTGTAAAATAAAATAATTACCATGTCATGTTGTTGAATTTTATTGAACTGGTGGGTTATAAATTGGTCGTTGCAGTGGACGGGTTCCATGGACCAGCCTATTAGAGTGGCACGGTAAACCTATTATATTTTTACCTCAGTATGAGAGGTGCGGATGGATAACTCATGAGGTTAACACTTTAGAGTTCACTTCACGCTAAACCACCACGTGAAGGTGAGCTTAGCCAATGCCAAGGAACGACTATGTTTTCAAAATAAAAACATGATTTATGCATAAATAAATTTTTAACAGACTTGGCGGACTTGGTTGGGATAGCCCTCGGCCAAGGTATCCCTGATAACTGAGTATGAGAATGATTTTGGCACGAGCCAAACTTTTCAGAAAATCATAAGCCTCGTTGTTTATTTTGGTGAAATGAATCTATTTTATCTTATTAAAATGAGTTTGAAATGCTGAGAATCATTTTTATGCTAATCTATTTTATCTGTCTCTATTTACTCAACTTTAGATATTTTAGATGATATTTGTTTACTTACTGAGATTATATAATCTCACCACCCTCCTTTTCATTCATTTCAGGCTCAGGATAGTCGATAGATAGCCCACTTTGTTGGGGGCTACAGTTGGACTTGCATCCTCAAAAACTGTAAGTTTATCGATTTTGATACTTTTGGTCGTTCGTGGGCCCACGTGTCACTGTAAATTAAATTTTATACTTTGGTTATCTGTATTACAGTATGTATGAATTTATTTAACTTTTATGCTACAAAAATTATTTACCGGTAACTCTATAAATATTGTTTTATAAGAAAATATAATATTTTATTAAATATTTTTATTATATTCAAATAGTCATAATTTCATTTTAAATGAAGGTTTTAGACATTTAAACTTATTTTTGATTATGAATTATGTGTTTTATACTCGCATACTATATTTTTAGCTGGTTTCGAAATTTTTGGGGAAAAATGACCAAAATGCCCTTGTAAGACATAAATCATTTTTTTATTGATTTAAGTTGGAAATAGCTTAAAATCTTTTAGAACATGATATTTGGCAACAGTTACTCACAGGGGAAATGAAAAACTGATATTAAAGCCTTGCGGGATTTCGGTTGATATTTTGGGTAATAAGTGTTGATCGAGACACCGCGATGGTTGTCACAGGCTCGAGGGGAGTACCGGGTCGTGACATTAATTCTCGACACTTTGCTGACACACATAGAATGACTTAAACTATTATAAAACCTAGACGCTTTGATACCAAATTTGTCACGACCCAAACCCGGGGTCATGACCGACACACGAGCCCAACAGGCAAGCCCACTAGACTTGAGCAAGTCTCAAAATCCAAAAATATAACACATAGCCAAGGGATTTCATAAACATATATTTACAATAAAACCAAATGTACTACATTATCTTTAGCACATAATTCATACAAATGTACATAAGGCCATGCATTGGCTAGTCAAATCGAGTTCTTACATATCAACCCTTACACAAGTTCCACATCGTGCCTACATATATCGAAGCCAACCATATGCAGAAGCTTGTGACGGACTCAGCGGAGTGAAAACATCAAAACAGAGACTTACCAGATGCAAAAATTGGTTTGTCGTGGGACGACGTTTACCATACAACTATGTGGCCTATTTATTTACACATGGTCTACAAATGAGTAAGTACTATAATACTCAGTGAGTACTATAATACTTAGTGATTACTATAATACTCAGTGATTACTATAATACTCAGTGAGTGGTGCAGATAAAAAACCCCATATATATATGTATATTAAACACATAAAATATATGCACCATCCCTGTATCTAGATGTTTTAGCAAACATCTCCGAATATAGGGCATATCATTATCCTTAAAACATCTAATGTGAGGGCATATCATCATCCTTAATGTCTCCAAAGATCATTACACATATCAATAGGCTTACCTTCAAAGCCAATCAAAGTTATTTAAATCATTCTTCACAGCACACTCTAATGGTCGGAGTATCACATCATATTTATCTAAGCTTTTTCGTGGCTATCTCACGTCATAAGTAAATCAGATTAACAAGTGGTCCTCTTCTGGATACAGTTAAATCACACAGGATGGTCAATTGAAGGAGAATCGGATCACGCTTAGGGCAAAGCCGTTGGTGAAGAAAATAATCACGCATGTGCAGAAGTAACAGGTGGAGAACAGATCACGCACAACATTGAAGCAGTTGGTGGAGAATTAGATCATTGATTGCAGTAAACTCCCGACGTGGACATCACTCGGATTACTCTCAGACAGGTGGCATCAAATCACTACAGGTGGGAATCATAAGTGGGATTAGTGCCACCGTCCCTACTTACCATTATCCCTGCAAGCACACACAGTCATAGGGGTATAGAAATCCACTCAACCACAAATCAGATCAATATCCGGTATTCATCCCTCGGATGAAAACACGAATCTACAAATAAAGCCATCATGCCTTTTTCATTCACAGTTTTCTCATCAAACCTCAAATCACATTTATCAAGCTTCAATCGTCTTAAGTTCGATTAGGTTCTAAGTGTCTCTAAATCTTCAATGCATCATTTAATCAAATCATCTCAACATATCATTCATGTCACGACCCGGAACCTCCCTCAGGCCCATGACAATCGCCTTGATGTCCCGATTGACACTCATTATCCGGAATGCCAACCGGAACCCCGCAAGGCTTACATATCAGTTTCTTTCCTTTCCTGTGAGAAATCGTTGTTAAATATTGAGTTTTTAGAGAATATACACTATTTTAGATCAAAAACAATCAAAATAAAATTTTCGCCACACAGGGGTATTTTGGTCATTTTTTTTCAAAAATTTTGAAACTGGCTAAAACGTAATATACAAGTATAAAACACATAATTCATATTCAAAATGAGTTTAAAAGTCTAAAATCTTCATTTAAAACAAAATTACGGTTATTTGAATATAATAAAAAAATAAAAGAAATATTAAGGGAAATATTCTATTTTCTTATAAACAATATTTATAGAGTTATACGTGAATAATTTTTATAGCGTAAAAGCTAAATAAATTTATGCATACTGAAATACAGTAAGCTAAAATATTTAATTTAATTTATAATAACAAAAGGGCCCCCAAATAAACAAAAGTAAAGAGGACAATGAACCTACGGTTTGGAAAATACAGATCCAATGGTAGTCCTCGATGAGATCAGCTATCTACAGTCTATACTGAACCTGAAATGGGTGGAAAGGAGGGTGGTGAGATTATAAAATCCCAATGAGTAAACAGACATTATCATAAATATCTAAAGGCGAGTAAAATAGAGGCAAGTTTAAACAACAAATTTCAACCCATTTCATAATGTTTCCAATTTATTTCTTAAACCATAAAATATTTGTAATTTACCAAAACAATTGTTAAGGCTTATGTCTTTTATTAAAACAAGGCTCAAACCAAAACTAATCCTCGGGGATACCTTGGCCTAGGCATCTAACCGAGTTCGCCAAGGGTGTCAAAATATTCACACGTGAAACACATTTTTATTTTTAAAACAAGCTATTCCTTGGTGTTGGCCGAGTTACACATTCACGTGGGGGTTCGACGTGAAGTGAGCTCTAATACTACCCCGAGAGTTACCCTCATTGCCTTTACAACTGGAGTAACTATATAACTGGGTTTACCGTGCCCCTCTAATAGGCAGTCCACGGAAACCCGTCACTACAGTGACTAACCCACTAATTTTAATAAAATTTTGACAATATAACGCGGCTTTTATTTATTTATCCAGCCTGCATAGTAAAAACAACTTACATAAATTTCCCAATGCACTCACAAAATATAGCCACATATACTCATTTCTCATAAGCCATTCCTAGGAAAATATATATTTTTCAAGTCAATTTGCAGCCTCCAATTACTCAATTTCATAATCCATACAATACATTTTTATTTGTCACATTTATTCCTAAAACATCAAAAATCTCGTTTTAATCTCGTTCTCATTTCATAAAATGCATAAGGGCATTTAAAAATAAACTCTAGATAATTTACAATAATAATAAGTTTACTCACCGTTTGTACAAAGTAAAAGCTTTCTAAGCACCCCGATCACTAGTCGTCGGGTACGACTTTTTTACCTTTTTCGGAAGGCTTTCCTCCTAGACACATTACAAAAATTTACACAATTCATCACATTGATGCTAAATCACTATATAATTAACTTAAATCCTATACTAATGCATGGTATGAAATGCAATAGCCTAAAACGGTTTAAACGCGGTATTAACCTATTTTTGGTACTTTGCCCGATAAATTGCTAACGCGCTCCATTTTAGCTCTAAATCATCCCATTCTCTCTCCAATATTTCTAACCATTAAATATCAGCCAATAACCTTCTAAAAACAACAAAATCAGCTCACTCCCTTCCTTGGAAAATTCGGCCAAAAATGGGACATTAACTCGGTAAATTTTCTACTTTGTTTTTCTATCACATTTAATCATTTTTCATCATTTTCTCTTCATTTCTCTTAGAATAAATTTCAGATCATCATCATTGTACCTCATTACAGATTCAGCCAAGGGTGGGTATTGTGAAAAATTAATGATTTCTTGCCCAATTTAATTTCTAAACACATTTAACTAACTAAAACTATCAATTTAACTAAAAATCAAAACCTAAAAATTTCAATTTCTCTCCCCTAGAATTTCGTCCAGCCCTTGATATCACTTTTTGATCTCTCTCCTCAAGCATGCTAAATGGAAATAAAGCCATAGGAAAGGTAGAAATCAAGCTAAAATCGAAAAATTTTACCGTTAGACGTGTAAACGGGCAAAAAACGCGAATTCCCCTTTGAATTTTCTTGTTTCTCTTTGGTTTTTTTTTTTTTTCTTCCTTTCCTCTCTATTTCCTCTCTTGTTCTTCCTTATGGCCAGCCAGCACTTAAAATGGGGTTTAAATGGGCTGACTTTTCATTAAAATAATATTATTTCATTAAAAAATGTCACGTGTCACTTTCCCATTGGCCCATTTTTAAAATTTCATCCATTTGTTTCCAAATTTTCACTATACACTTGTCCCACATATCCATAGCTTAGATAAAATTCTCAGACTTATCCAAAGTCTCGGTGGAGTAATTTTTGAAATTTACACTTTTACCTCCGTAAAAGTGAAAAATTACATTTTTGCCAAAAAAATTGAAAAATTACCCATAGACATATTTTTCATCCCTTATACTCATACCATTCTCCAATTTGTCAAATTTGATCTAAATTCTCTCAAAATCTCAAATTTTGTCCGCGAGTGGTAAAATTACAATTTTGCCCCTATACTCCAGAAATCACCAGAATTAAACTTTTTCACTTCCTATCATTAAATTATACTCCAAATAGTTAATCTTGGTCAAAAATTTCACTCCCTGAGCAAATTATTATCTTAGGTGGCAAAATGACGACTTTTGCCTCTAAACATCAAAATTTTCAATTTTACCCCTAATGAACCCTCGAACTCCGAACAATCATTTTTAGTCATTCCTTGACTATAAAATATTAAATTTCATCATACAATTCCTATTTGAACTAGTTCGAGGTTAAATCAATTTAAGTGTACCGTTAGGTACAATATCGGGTTTCGTCTATTCTTAGGTGCTTTTCTAACGTAATAAGATGCTACTCAGTGCATGTATGTCCTGACATGTGTTTATAGGGTCTGGTTTTACAATTCACCTAAGGTAATCTACTCTTATGGGTTCATCATAGCCTCTAGACACATAGAGCATAGGCCACCCCTATGGCTCACATCACAACATACAATAACATATAATTTGCATATATACATATACACATATATTGTTCTCTAGCCTAGGTTTTTTCATCTAGGCATAGATATTTCATTCTAATACATGGTCCTGCATCTATTATGCATCATGCATTACGTGCATTTTATTTAAACCCATTCATAGTGACAAATTAGAGGTACTCCCAGCCAAGTTTCGATCCTTAGCTTCTAATAGTCGTCTAGCTTGCCAATGAGTTGACTTAACTCCGTATCCTTTTCCAACATATCAGAACATCGAAATGTTAATTATACCTAGCTTTTGAAAAATGTCAGTTTTTGCACAATTAATCGAATCTTAGCAATCCAACTAGTTAACCTTCAAATTCCCCAATCCAAGCCAAAAAAGGAAAAATACCAAATATGGAGAAAATCATATTTCGAAGTTATTAACCGATTAAAGCAAAAAATAATTAGTAAAAAAGTTAAATCTTACCTCCAAGATGGTTTCCTAAGCTCCAAATGACCTCAAAAGGCTCAGAAACTCAATTTGGGGGGTTAGGGTTCTAGGTTTTTAGAGAGAGAAAGGGAAGGAAAGAGTTAAGAGAAAGAGATGGGGTGAAATGGCTTGAACCCCTTTTTATTTTTGCCTTTTTTCTGTGATGTATAGATGCATTTGGCAATGTATCAATACATTTGCCCTAATTTCGATTGAATGTATCGATACATCGAGGAAATATATCGATACATTTTGGGCAGAATGGTCCTGGGTGCTCTCTGCTTTAAATGTATCGATACATTGAGGCAATGTATTGATACATGTTTATCCTATGCCAAATCTAATGATACATCCTAAAATGTATAGATAGAATTCCTCTAGAACACCTCATATTGTTTTTCATACCAAGAACATATTGATACATTGGGGGATGTATCGATACATTTTCCCTATAAGTAGTTTTAAGCTTCCAAAACTTTCCAAAATTCCAAGTTTAACACTCTAAAATCATTCCCTGTTAATATCACACCTCAAATCATTCATTTAACTTAATCCCATACACAAATTTCACAACATAACATCAAACTTAGATCGAAACCTCAAACTATGAGATTTATCACATATTTTCTCAAAATTTCACCTAAGTGTCAGTATATGACTTTCAAACACTTGGCATACATAGCATATCATGAATGTCCTCAAGATTTCACATATTTATAATTCATTTTTAGTTTACTTAATTTACATAAAAAATTGGGGGTGTTATATAAAATGCATCTCCTTCACTAAATAGGCCCTCTTTTCAAAGCACATATACAAAAACATAAAACTTAACTTAAACACTAGCTAAACTTAACATAATTGAACCCAATTTAAATAAAATAAAATAAATAGCTAAAAGCTCATAATATTTAAATTAAATCTTAAGAACTTAGACAAAATATATTGGAAATTATGACCAAGTAACTTTATAAAATAGAGTTATCATTAATCTTTGAATACAAAACCTTTAGATAGGTCTAAGTAAATTTCTTCTTGAAGATATCCATTCAAGAAAATGATTCTAACATCTATTTACCAAACTTTATCACCATAATGTGCTGCAATCCGTAACAAAATCCTTGTGGACT
The DNA here is from genome assembly GCF_053813885.1 of Theobroma cacao. Classification (NCBI taxonomy): domain Eukaryota; kingdom Viridiplantae; phylum Streptophyta; class Magnoliopsida; order Malvales; family Malvaceae; genus Theobroma; species Theobroma cacao. Next base: position 39,849,389 of record NC_142640.1, read on the forward strand.
TTCTTCATAATCACTTCCAGCTTAATGAGTATAAACTTTTGCCACTAGCCATACTTTATAGGGCTCTACCTTTTCAACTGGGTCATAATTTTCATTTTTATATCTATTGACTTAACACCTTACAGTGTATCCACTACGGTTTATACCCTATTTGAATACATTGAGTTTATCTCTGATTTTATGACTTTTCACCATTGAGCAACATCTTTATCTTTCATAGTTTCTTTATGTGTAAAGGACCATGATTTGGTTCACCCAGTTCTATTTGATAAATCTCATTTAATGAAGTATATTTAGTTGGAGGTTGAACTATCCTTCTAGTACGGCAAGGTTTCTATGGATACTATTACAACTGTTGCACCCATTCCCAATTCATGATCAACTTTTCTTTATTTAGCTGCCAGATTACCTTGAATCCTTATAACATATTGAAAATGTTGAAGTTGTGCCAGAATCTACACATTAGTCATTAAAAGGACCAATAGTCAGATTCGTCTCAATATAATAAGCATAATTAACATACTTAATGAAGGTTTTTCCTTTTTTAAAGTTGACAAGTAATGATGGAAAGTCTTCTTTCAATGACCAAGCGTGCCGAAATGGAAATAATTTCCTTTACATTTTGTTTTTCTCAACAACCTTCAAATTTCCTCCTTTACTCTGCTAGGAGAACTAAGAGCCATTAAACTTCTATTTCTTGTTGTTGCCCTTGGGCTTGAACTTGAAGCCACTTGCCTTTTCAATCAATATGATAGTAGGCTTATTTGTCTTTATCAAATCCTCTATTGCTGCAAAATATTAAGGATCTCTGATAGCGTAACCATCATCTTATTGATGTTGTAGCTCAAAACAAAGTCTCAGATGCATCAACTTGAGTTTTAGCTTCCATCCCCACACCAAGCGTTTCTATGGAAAAATTCCTTTCAGTATATCACTCAAGTTTCATTGCGTGTTGTAATTTGATTGCATGCCTTTTCCCCCAACAACTTTTTTACTTATTTATAGGGTTGAAATAATTTTCTTTACATCAGGTTAAAAGGAAAGCTCCTTAATTAAAGTTGAGAGTTTTACTTTGGCCGCATATAGTAATGTGAAGTGGGAACAATTTGAAATATTTATATGAATAGCATTACTCATATTAGCCTACAAAACTAATAAATGAGAAAGTTAAAGCAACGGCAATGTAAGTAAAAGTCTAGTCAACTATGTAGTCCTATGGAGAAGAGCTGATATTTTTGATATTGGAGAAAGCGTTCAATTATTCTCGCAACTCCTGTTCACAATTCTTTAATGAAACAAACTGTTTAGCAATTTCTTCAATGTAAGTAAGGGTCTAGTCTGTAACATCAGCTTCAATTCTTCTAGAGAAATACTTACTTATCCATGAAATATCTACAACTGCCAAAGCCTTACCTAAGATTTCCAACACAACAGAGAAGGAATCTACACTTTGAAAAGTGTATGTGCTTGAAAATACACTCCAAATGCTCTACATGTTGTGACAGAAAATGGCAACCATGAAAGTGGACTATAAAATTGTTCTACACTTTTTTTCTTCCTATTTTATTTCACTTAGGGGGCAACAACATTCATGACGAACATCTTCTCAAGTCTTTCTTGAATAAATTTATTTTTATGGAGATATAAAGCATCTTGTGGAAGTATTTTCTAATGATTGTCACAACCTAGTATCTTGTTACTTGCCTCTAGCCACATGCAAGCTTGTAGGTAATTGTTAGCTGTGCGCAAGCTTACGCTGGTCATTAGTGACGCACAACCTCGAAGCTTGCCACATGCAGTATTACGGCTTGTCGCTTGTGACTTCGCGCACAAGCTTTCGACTTTCCACGTGCAAGGTTGATGCTTTTTTTGCACAAGCTTGATTTATGCTTGCCATTTGTCACTTGTCACTTGCCACACACAAGCTTGATGCTTGTCAAGTGCCAGCTTGGTGCATGCAAGCAACCTATGTACCACACTTACCATGTGCAAGCAATTGCTTTACGCACACAGACAGAATAACTCTTGCTACATGCGTACGGAACAAAACTGCATAATGTAATCACTCCATGAGTAACATTGGAAATCATTTAATATATTTCAGGTGTATTACATATTTTTTCTTTATTATAAATGCATGGAAACGCTTTTACAAGGAATTCTATGTAGAGGGCAAAATCGAGAAATAAAAAAAACTAAAATAATTTTTTGAACTATTGTAGGAATTTAATACCATTAATCCACAAGATAGCGCATTTACCTTAGCTAATTTCTTTAATTATTATGAAATTATTTTGCTAGTGAAACAATTTTGCTCCTCAAATAGTGCTGGTGAAACAAGCATAAGCAATATACGTAGAGCAATTCCTGCTCCCTAAGGCTCGATACATGCCTCTCAAATGAAATGAAATTACTTTATTTTTATATTCTAAATTATCTTTTTATTTTGTCTTAGTGGCAATTCATGAGAACTTCTTTCACCAAGAATTCTCATGCTAGAGGTATAATGTAGATGCTTGCTTTTGATTATTGACTTATTATTTCTCTAAGAATTGTTTTATAGTAATGCTATATAGAGAGCAATGGGAACAATTATATTATGTGAATAATAGTGAAAGTGATTCGAAATACGTGATAGGGTTCACGGATTAGTTTCACTTTTGAGATGTTTGGAGAGCTTGGTTTGGTGGCTTGGATATAGAGATAGTTAAGAGGTTTTCTTCTTAATCATTTCTTGAAGTATAAATGTTTTTCTTTTATCTTTTACCTCTTCCCTTTTACTCAAGCTTGATTTAGATGTATGAGTCTTAAATTTGTTTAAATGAGCTTTATAATCTCTCTAACACTTATTCTTGAGATGTTAAGGTGTTTGATTTCCAAGATAGGTTCATCAAGTAAAGAGGCTAAGGTGTGTAAAGCAAAAACCAACTCAAAAGAACCTTCAAAGAGCTTTTTGTCTCTTATTTATCCATGGATGTTTTTCATCTATCGATAATTGTGGTTTTGCCTAGTACCTAACAAAAAATACACACGAACCATCAATAGATAATGACTGTTGGACACAAAATTCAAAAGGAAAATGGATAGTTTCTTCACCAAACTTTCTCCATAGCTTTAAAGCTTCTCCAACTATAAAAAGGATTTCTCCAACACATTTAGAAGGTTCGAAGACTGGAGAAAAATATCATTTGAACAAGAATCAAACCTTATGAAGAAAAATAAGAAAAAAAGATAGAAACCAAGCTAAAGCAAGCAAATTCAAATCTTCCACCAAGCTTTTAAGCTTTCTTGTGCTATATAATTCCTTTGTGCCTTCATTCCCATCTTTTGTAATCTTCTTTATCACTATCCTTCTCTTCTAACTTTGTATTTACTTAGCAAAATCCACGTTCAAGAGGTACATTTGCTTCAATCTTGTAAGAGAGAAAAAGGTTATATCTTAGCCTCCAAAAGGTAGTGTTGCAAAGGTTTTGTTTGATTTATACAAGGCATTGTGTTGAAAAGTTGTGCTTGATCCATAAAAGCATTATGTTGAGAGGTTGTGCTTGATCATTGAAAGGCATTGTGTTGATAGGTTGTGCTTGATCCATAAAAGGCATTATATAGAGAGGATGTGCATGATCATTGAAAGACATTGTAAAGGTTATGCATGAGCCTTAAAAAGTATTTTTCATACTAAATTTGAAATTCCTTAGCTTGCTAAGGGAGAAGATGTAGGCACCGATAAAGAACGCCAAACCTTTATAAAACTTTTGTGTCTTTTCTCTTTACCTTTTACTCCTTGAACTTGTGCATTTCATCTTGAAGAAGTTTTAGAAATTTGTCTACAACTTACTTATTCTTCACTTTTTCACTTGTGCATTTTACGTTGAAAAGTTTTGAAAATTTGTTTTCAACTTGTGTGTTCATTAAGTTGCCAATTAAAATTCCTTTGGCATGTTTTAAAGTGAAAAATAAATTTGAGAAGCTTGTCTTTAAGGTTGCCTTCATTAAAAGTTTAATTTATTGAAAAGAATTTTTATAAATCTAACTCACCCTCCCCTTTTTAGATATTTCCTCATTGTTATTAAGCTAACATTCCTAACAAAGGGGCTAATCATATGGAGATAAAATATTTGATAGTTGAAGAACTTGTGATTGAAAGTGCAAATGGTATGCCATATAAGCCATTCAGTTGGTTGTAGAGATACATTATTGTATTTTATATACTTTATTTTAATATAAGACTTTCTTTATCTTCATGTTTGTAATTATTAATATTATTAACTAATAAGATAAAGTACATAGAATAAGTTCTGTTTGTAATTATGAGATTCTTATTGCATCAAAGCATTATTCCAAAAATTTTCCTAATCAATGCTTTATCATGATCGGACATTTATAAAGCTGAGAGAGAAACACGTGGTTATGTTCCTCATTTATGAGGTGATCTATCGATCTCATAGATTGAAGTATTGGGATACTTGACCTAACATGTGGGTGCTTGTTACGTGAACAAGTACATGATCCAAAATGAGAACTCAATTTGATATTTCACTCAAATGTCTATGGAACAAATTCTCATATGACAATTGTGTAAGTAATCTTTCAACTTGAGATCATCAAGTTGCCTTATGTATGGAAGGTTATACTTTGATACTATTTTTAGTGATCCTAATCAAAGATGCTCATAAAAGATAGTTGTTGGGAATAGCATGAAGTATATAAAGGCAAATGAATGATCGATAGAAGATTCATCACCTTAGGTGATACTAAGGGGAATATCCCAATTCCTTCTTGATAAGCAATAACTTAAGGAGTCCTCGATCGAGGTAGAATGGGATTGGAAAAGGAGTTTTTTGAATCTCATTATGGAGTTGATTACAAGTATTAAGTGCTACTCTAAGAAAGATAATATATAATAGTCATTGAGCCAAGTTCTATGTCTTGTCAAGATTTAGTAAATGAAGAGATATCAATTACACGAGAAGATTGTTCATTGAAGGGTTGTCTTTTCTTAACATTTGGCTAGTCATGACAGATTGCTAGAAGTCAATCTTGACTTATAAACATAAACTATCCAATTTGGGAATTGATGATGAATGCAAATGTGTGTTTGATTCATTTAATTCGAATTGTTCTAGATTATAATTGGCATTTATTGCCAATATGTTAGAAATCTAATGAGTCATACACAGTTAAAAGATGTCAATTTAAGAATGTAAAAATAAGGGATTTTGTTGGATTTAATTGAAAGAAGTTATGGACCTCAAGGACTTAATTGAATATTTTCAATTAAGTTAAGGTAATTGTTGTAATTAATATAAAAGATATATTAAACCTAATTGCCTATATTTAAACAATGTTATGTTACTTTAAAAGTGGGTGTGATTGTGTGTGACCACTTGAGAGGCATTAAAAAAGAGAAAGAAAGGTTCAGCAAAACCTTAGAATCTTTTCACCTCCTTCTACCTTATGTTGTTGCTTATTTTTCCCTTTTTCTCTTTCTCCTCATCAGCTTTTGTCTTTGCTTGAGTGAAGAATGAGAAATCAACACCTCTTATACCTAGCTAGAACTAGCCTTGGTAGTAAGTAAACCCCAAAACCACCTTAGATGGTTTTTTAAGATTGTTTCTTGTGTGGATCAATATTGGAGACTGCACAGTTGGGTAGCTTACAATTTGTAACAACCCAAGCTTCGTGGGCGGTTCTTTGAAGCACAAATTATTGTGGGGCTATTGATTTAGACATCAAAGCCACAAAGGTAAAACAAGCTTCTACCAAATTGCTAAGATTAAGTCAATATTTAATAACCAAGGATGATTTTACTTGAGGGAAAAGTTTTAAGTTGTTGTTATGTTTTTTAAATTGTGTTAGGTTAATTAGCTCAATATGATTAGGTCCAAGAGGGGGTGTGAATTGGACTATTTTTAGAATTTTAAAAAAATTATTTTCCTTTTTGAACAAAATCTTTTCTTTAATTCAAAGCTGAGTTTAAAAAGAAAACAAACTAATTGGCTTTTAGATCAATGAAAGAGAATTGAATTTTCAAGTAAAATGAATAGTAGAGAAATTAACACAAGTGTTTTATAGAGGTTTGGCCTCCTTGCCTACGTCCTTTCCCTTAGATTCACTAAGGAGTTTAAAATCCACTATTCAATTAAAAAGCTTAATACAATGCCTTTTGTGGATCAAGCATAACCATACAATACAATGCCATTTGGTGATTAAAGCACAACCACTCTACCTTTTCTATTAGTTAAGGTATAACCACTTGAGCAAATACAATGAGAGAAATGTAGGTACAGCAAGAGTGCCTCTTAAAGTGTAAGTGAAGAATTCGGTACAGTACTTGAAAAAAAGAATGGAAACCTAATAAATGCCAGACTAGAAGACTTTTTGTATTTAAGAAGAGTACAATAGGTTTTTAATGTATATTGGCTAATTCTCTCTTTTTTAGTTGTGTTTTCAGGTTTTCTAACCTTCATAAACACTGAGGAAGCTTGTATTTATAGTTGTTGAAGCTTCAAGGGTAGTTGGGAGAGCATTTAATGTGAAAATAGCAGTTTTTCTCTTTATCCAATGCTCCAACGGTCATTTTGTATCGATACATATGTGAATGTATCGATACATTGCCTTTTGTTTTGAATTCCTGCCGAGTTGTATTGATATATTTGAACTTCCTGCAAGGATCTCTGTAATATTCTTAAGTATGTATCGATACATGAAACTATGTATCGATACTTTTAGATCAATGAGCATTTTGTTGAAAATAGATCGATACATTTGAGAAATGTATTGATACTTTTAGGTCAATATGCATTCTGTCTCAATTCTATCGATACAATTGAGGATGTATCGATAGATTAAGTTTGACTTTTGAGTTTTGACTTTTGCTTAAGAACATGTATTGGTAGATGTTGTAATCTATTGATACTTATCCAAATGTATCGATACATGAAGAACATATATCAATAAATTTGGATCAAAATGCATTTTCAGAGATTGTTTTCACATCTTTTCTTTTTCAAACTTACTTGGCATTGTTTGAGAACATGAGACCTTTGATCCTTTGTGAGTTAGGTGAAATTTGGGTAATTTCTTTTTGTCATTTCAAAATATAAAAGATCATTAGGTTAACAATCTCCCCCTTTTTGATATGACAAAATAGAGTAGCCAAATTTTAAAGCTTGATTTGTTAGACGTTTTAGGATCTGAAATGGATGTTAATCTTAAGTCCTTCCCCTCAATTATGGCTACCTTTTAACTGAAGATTGTAAGAGATCATGTGATTTTTCTCTCCATTCTACCTTTTTTTGTTATATCAAAAAGAATAAAGCAAGGAAAGATATAGAGAAAAAAAAAAAAACTCAACGCAATGGAATAAAGAGTTGGAAATAACATATAACCATTAAATTATAAAAGCATCGTTCATAATGACAATGTAAACAAGATAACCAATGATTGGAAACCAAAATGATCGTAAGCATAAACAACTGTGCAACGCATAAGTAATCCCGAAACAGAATGACAACCAAAATTTGGTCATGAAAGACCATGTAATAGGAGTAAAAATATCCTTAAGGAATGAACAATAAGAAGTTAACAACTATGCAATAATGAGCATGAGGAAAATGCAGCCAACTGATCCAATAAGGTATGAAGAGAAAAGGAAGTGGCCAATGTACCATAGGAAGAACTCAAGTGGGTGGCAGAAACTGAATGCAAAACTCAGTGAATTGTTCCTCAAGATGCTGCTATTGATGAAGGAGCTCCCAATTCTAAGCCTCTAAGACGTCCAACCTGTGAATGATACAAGCATCCATAGATTCCATAAAAGATAATAATCAAGAATAGGCTTGCTCATTATCAAAGACAATGTATATAGAAAGGTGACTAGGACCAACACTAGGATAAGTACTGGGATCGATACTAGCATTAGGTGCGACACTATGTTCAGAAAAGGTATTTGCACGATCCTCATCTCCAGCAAACTCAGGATCATTGAAGATTCCTTTTGGACCTAAAAGTTGTTAACATAGACAAAGCCAAGCTTGTTGATAACATGCTTATTGATCTTCGTGTGCATCACATGCTACTTAGGTGGATCACACTTAGTGTTAATGCCCACGGAGTCAATGATAGTGCTGATGACCATACCATATAGAAGAGTTGTGTAAGATTTGGTAATGATCTTGAGCATGTCATCAAGAATAAACTTGGCAATGTTGACATGTTGGTTGCATTTGATGCGGTACAAAAACTAGAAATCGTCACTCTTGACTGTAGAGTAATTTGTGCCGTTAGGGCGAAGAGTGTGTGAGATGATAAGGTGGAGGATGCGATCATAAAATGATAGACGTTTGACATTGGTCACATTTTTTTCAATCATGGGAGGATAAGTGTAGACAGTGGACAATGCTTCCTATGACATGACACCTTCAACATAATTTAAATCACCCTAACGAATCTCTAAGTCCAAGACAAAGTTAAGTGTTGCTGTGCAACCATAATTCGCTTACCCATAACATAAGTGCAAAATCTATCAGTGTGCTCTATGGGTTCACTATCCTCATAATCTTGAATTTTGTGATGGCATTGAAATAGAAGATGCGAACAAGGTCAGCATAATAAGTATGGTTCATGGATAGATAATTAAGTCGGTCTAATTGTCAAAAATTATCAATATATGGAAAATTGATAATAACTAGGTAATTAAAATCAATTACCCGTACTGGCTTGACATCTCGTTTGGCAAAGTCTTTGTTGAATTGTGTCTACAATGAGGGATAAGAGAAATTATGTTTGAATGAGCGGTTATCGAAGTAGGGGATCGACGATGGTGGTGGCTGGTCAGATGGAAAAGCTGCAAAAGTGGGAGCCCGGGTGCAATTAGTGGTTACTTTTGAGTGCTTTGGACCAGAGACCATTGGAGGAGTAACGATTAAGAGATGAACTGGTAGAAGGTGTTTGGGGGCATGAGAATTGATCTAAGCAAAACACTTGGGTGGAAAAAGCAACCGATTTCACGAATCAGAGGTTGAGGGGAAGGTAAGGTTCTGGGGTTCTGAAATGTGAGAAATTTTGAAGTTTAGAGAAAATGAGATGAAATGCACAAAAGAAGGATTGTTAGGAGCAAGGGAAGAAGGTAAGAAAAGGTTTATTCGGTGTACATTTGAGGAAGAAAGCAAAGGTGACAGATAGGGGGAAGAGAATTTGGAAAAAAAAGTCAAAGAGTGGGGTGAAAATGAGCCTCTAGGCACTTAAAACCTTCACAATGTATCGATACATGGGTACATGTATCGATACATTTGAAATAGAATGCTTTAATTTTGGCTACTAGACGAAATGTATCGATATATTTTCTAGATATTGATACATGTTCTTGCATTTTTCGATACATAGGCGAATGTATCGATACAATTAGGATGAGATTTTAATGTTGGCAACTGGGTAAAATGTATCAATATAACAACAAGATGTATATATACATGTTCTTCATGTATCGATACATTGGGTCATGTATCGATACATGAACCTCTGTAGCCGTGAACAGATGCTTTTGACTCCTAAACTTTGTGAGTTGGTTTGGACATTTGAGTTAAGTAAACTAGTGTGAGTTGTTAAGTTTTAAAAATACTGTTGAAAATAGGTCTGGAACTTGTTCAGGTGGAAGATCAAGAATTTGAAAAAAAAAAAGCATTGGTTTACTTAGCAACTCTTCAATAAGCCTTAAGAATCAGATGACCATGATATGAATACATGGATATGTCATGGACAAGCAAGTTTATCAATAACAAGAAGCATGCAATCACTTTGCAGGAAGTCATTATAGGAATTCCACAAATCAGGATATTAAGAACGGATTTAGTCATGAATACAGCCAATCATTTAGGTACCTATAAGTCAGTTTTTTTTTCTTATATATAGGATTTATCCACCCTAGTTCACTCCTAATCTTACAAAAATGTTTTCTATCTAGTGCTTTTGTAAAGATATCAGCCAATTGATCTTTTGTACCAACATACTCGAGCACAACATCTCCTCTTGGAACATGATTTCTAATGAAGCAATGCCTTATTTCAATGTGTTTAATTCTAGAGTAATGGATGGGATTCCTTGTGAGATTTATGGCACTAGTGTTATCACATTTTATGGGAATTTTGTTCTTAACTAGTCCATAATCTTCTAATTGTTGTTTCATCCATAACACTTGCGCACAACAACTTCTGGCAGCCACATATTCAGCTTCAATAGTGGATTGAGCTACACTATTCTGTTTCTTTAAGAACCAAGAAATCAACATACTACCTAAGAATTGACATGTATCGGATGTGCTCTTTCTATCTATCTTACATCCACCAAATCGACATCCGAGTGTGAATGGAGATCCAACGTGGAACTCCTTGGATACCATATTCCTAGATTAGATGTATCTTTCAAGTATCTAAAAATTCTTTTTACAGCACTAAAGTGTGGTTCTTTAGGAAATGATTGAAGTCTAGCACATAGACCTACACTAAAACTTATATCCAGTCTACTAGTAGTGAGATAAAGTAAAGAACCAATCATGGATCTATAGAGCTTTTGGTAAACGAACGTACCTTTTTCATCCTTGTCAAGCATGATTGAAGTATTCATTGGTGTGTGATATGTCTTTGAGCTATCCATACTAAACTTCTTAAGCATATCTTTTGTATATTTGGCTTGACTTATGAAGGTGCCCTATTCTTTTTGTTTGATTTGTAATCCAAGAAAGTAGTTCAGTTCACCCATCATACTCATCTTAAATTCTCCTTACATTGTTTCGGGAAACTCTTGACAAGGAATCTCGTTAATAGCACCAAAAATTATATCATCAACATAAACTTGCACAATTAAAATGTCTTTGCCTTTGTTCTTGATGAATAGAGTTTTATCAATTTTTCCTCTATTAATCTCATTTTTGATTAAGAATTTTGATAAGGTTTCATACCAAGCTTTAGGAGGTTGTTTTAATCCATATAAGGCTTCTCTTAATCTAAAGACATGATTTCGAAAGGTTGGACTCTCAAAACCGGGTGGTTGTTCAACATATACTTCCTCATTAATCAATCCATTTAAAAAGGCACTCTTAACATCCATTTGATAAAGTTTAAAGTTCAATAGTATGCAAAGGCTAATAACATTCTAATTGCTTTTAATCTAGCTACCGAAGCATATGTTTCATCATAATATATACCTTTCTCTTGACTATATCCTTTAGGAACCAACCTAGCTTTGTTTCTAGTTATGATTCCATTTTCATCCATTTTGTTTCTAAAAACCCATTTTGTACCTACAATTAGGTAATCATTTGGCCTAGAAACTAGTTCCTATACTTGACATCTTTCAAATTGGTTCAATTATTCTTGCATGGCTAATATCCAATAATCATCATTTAAAGCTTCATTGATGTTTTTGGGTTCAATTTGTGAGATAAAAGCAACATATTCACAAACATTTTGAACTTTAGACCTAGTTCTTACCCCTTGATTAGGATCACCAATGATTTTGCTTTCATCAACTTCTTTTCTTACCCTTGGATAGCTAGGCTCACCTTTTTCAATTATTGGTTTAATGCTTTGCTCTTCCTTTTGTGATACCTCTCAATTTACCTTGGATCCTTCAATGTAGAGATCAAGCTCTTTGACTTGTTCTTGAAGGATGCCTGCATCATCATCATAGTGTTCCTTTCTAGAAAGAGGATTAAAATCATCAAATAAAACATGAATGGATTCCTTAACAACTAATGTTCTTTTGTTGAATACTCTACATGCTTTAGAGGTTAAGGAATATCTTAGAAAGATTCCTTCATCACTTTTAACATCAAATTTACCTAAATTTTCCTTTCCATTGTTTAGGACATAGCATTTGCAACCAAATGGATGAAAGTAATTTATGTTGGGTTTCTTTTCTTTGTAAAGTTCATAAAGAGTCTTTTTCAAAATTGGTCTAACCATAGCTTTATTTATGGTGGAGCAAGATGTATTTACAGCTTCTACCCAAAAGTATCTATGTCACGACCCGGAACTCCCATCGAGCCCGTGACAACCGCCGCGAAGCCTCGATAGACATTCTTCCCCTGAATGCCTTTCGAGACCTCGTAAGGCTTTTGTACCAGTTTTTTCATTCCTCTCTTTTTTCCTTTTCTTTTTTTTTTTGAATAATAAAATAAACTAAAAATATTAATTAAAATAATATATTTTAATGTAAAACAATATATATATATATATATGTATATTTTTGAAACATCAAAAAATTAATTTTTTGCACATAAAAACAAAATAAATTTATACATACTATAATATAGAAAACTAGAGTATGCAATTTAAATTACAATGACACGTGAGCCCCTAAATAACTGAGAAGGTTTAAGTCTATAACCTTGCTTTCTAGGATGCAACTCCGAAATTTACTTCTCGATGCAATTGACAGTCTACTGCCTATTCTGAGCCTGAAAAATGTATAGGAAGAAGGGGTGAGATTATAAAATCTCAGTGAGTAGACATATATCATCAAAATAATCTAAAGCCGAGTAATAGGAGACAATTAAAATAATTCATCCCAACCCACATAAATAATTGGATTTCATCTAATTACTCAACATGGCTTATGCACTTTTCAAAAACTTGGCCCTTGCCAAAAATCCATTCTCGGGGATACCCCGCGGAGGCATCTTACTGAGACCGCCAAGGCTGTTTATTGTCACACACACAAACACATTTCACCTCTTACAACACAGCCGTTCCTTGGCGTTGGCTGAGTCCAAGTTTCACGTGGTGGCCAGCGTGAAGTGTACTCAAATCCTACCTCGGGAGTTATCCTACGCGCCTCTCCAATCGAGGTAAGCTCAATAATTGAGAACCGTGCCCCTCTAACTAGGCTGGCCCACGGAACCCCCGTCACTGCAGTGCCCACTTTATAATCCACTAACCAATAAAATTACAATAGTATGACATGGCTCACTTAACACATTCAAGGTAAATCAAAACAGTTCACATATTCTTTAAATCATAAAAATAACTAGTCATACCCACATTTATCATAAGCCATTTAATGTAAAATCATGGATAAACAATACAATCATAGTATAGGTCTCCAATTACTCTATTTTTGAAATCATTATTAAATTTTCAAAAATTTTATAAAATTATTTTATAAAATCCCATTTTTTCATAAAACACAATAATTTTCCAATTAAGCCATTTTTTCATAAAATCACACAATTAAATAAATCTACTCTAGATAATTAAGACGATAGTAAGTTTACTCACTGTAATAGGAGTAGATACACTCCTATTCTCGGTCCTCGGGTGTAGCCTTTTACCTGTATCAGATAGCTCACCACCTATCCACAATACATGACACAAAAAATTTAATAATTGGTGTCAAATCAATATATATTATTTCAGGCTCTTATCCATGCGTATGCACTAGATAGGGTGTGAAATGTTTGGATAATCGCTTAATCACAGTGTCCAACCTAACTCGCCTATACACGGTATAAATTTCTAAAATCTCTAATTCAACTCCAATTTCATCCATTTCAATTTCAATTATCCAATTATATCCACAATACCTCAATGACTGTGAATGTGGTCCAATTTATCAGTTCGGATCACAAATTACGCTTTTACCTCTAGTGGGTAAAAATTTTAATTTTTTTGCACCAAAAATTCCCATTTAATTTCCAACCTCATAATTCATCATTTTTTCATCTAATTCTCTTAAAATAAAGTCAACCTCATCCTCACACACCATTGGCTAGATTCGGCCTAGAGAAATTCATGGAGAAAATGAATATTTTTCTTGTTGTTTTACTCATAAACATGCTAAACTAACACTAAACACTAACATAGTTCAAAATCAAATTAATCTAACAGCTTTCTCTCTCTAAACCCATATGATCAGATTTGAATCCATCATCAAAACACATAATTTAACCATGAAAAATAAGGAGAAATGCATGGAAATGCTAAATCTTAAGCTAAGCTTGAAAAATCATACCTTTAAACACTTGATTCCTTGAAAAATCACACTTTTTCTTTGAATTTTCTCACTCTAGGGTTTGTTCTTATTTCTCTCTCTCTCCTGCTGGTTTTGGCTGACCCTCCAAATGAAGAATTCTGGAACTTTCAAGCCTTTTAATAGGTTTAATAAAATATTATTATTTTATTTACTTTTTAAATATTTTATTATTTTATTTTTTTCTAGCCCTCTTTTTGACTTTCTTATTCTACCACTCAATCCTCTTCACTTATCCATATCTTCCATGAAATTTCTAGACTTTTCCAAAGTTTTGGTGGAGCAAATTTTTAAAAATTACACTTTTGCCCCCGTAGAGTGAAAAATTACGTTTTTACCCCAAAAACTGAAAAAATTACCCATAGACATGTTTTTCATCCCTTATACTCATACCATTCTCCAATTTGTCAAATGTCATCTAAATTCTCTCAAAATCTCAAAATTTATCCATGGGTGGAAAAATTACGATTTTACCCCTAGATAGTGAAAATTTCAGTTTGACTCCAAATTGATCCTCGAACTCCGAATTACCATTTTGAGTCATCCCTGAACTGTGAAACTCTTAATTTCACCTTAAAATTCCTATTTGAACTAGTTCGAGGCTTAATCGACTCAATAGTACCATTAGGGCAATATCATCTTTTAACGATTTCTCGAACTTCCTAAATATACAAACATTCTATCGAGCATGTGAATGACATTATAATTATTTTACAAAGCAGGGTTTGACAATCTAGGTAGGTTATTCTCACATAACATGCCATTTTTTCTAAAGTCTTATTATTTCTTTCCATTACTCTATTTTGTTGTGGTGTCCTAGGAGCTAAAAAATTGTGATAATATCCATTTTCATCATAGAGTTGTTCAAAGCCTAGATTTTCAAATTCTTTCTCATGATAACTTCTAAAATTTGTTATTTTGTACCCTTTTTCATTTTCAACCCTTTTGCAAAAAAAAGTAAATATTTTTAAAGCTTCATCTTTGTGTGCAAGAAAGAAAACCTAAGAGAATCTAGTATAGTCATCCACAACTACTAGGCCATAGTTCTTTCCACCTAAGCTAGTGGTCCTAGTTGGTCCAAAAAATCTATGTGAAGTAATTGCAATGCTCTAATGGTAGTTACATCCTTTTTAGATTTAAATGAGTTTTTGTTATGTTTGCCTTGAGCACAAGCATCACAAAGTTGATTATTTTCAAAATTTAGCTTGGGAAGTCCTATCACAAGATCTAGAGACAATAATTTTGAAATTGTATTCATGCTAGCATGTTCTAGTTTTCCATGCCACAACCAACTATCCTCATTCTTTTTAGCCATGAAACACACATTATTAGAAGATAAATCATTCAAGAAAACAACATATGTGTTGCTTTGTCTATTTCTAACAAATAAAGTTTCATTTGTTTTGATATCAACAACATGACATATTGAAAATTCAAAGATGATTCTAATAACCTTATCACAAAGTTGGCTTATGCTCAGTAAATTATGTTTAAGACCATCTACAAAAAAAAAAACATTTTCAATTTAAGAGGAGGAGTTTTTACCAATTGTGCCAATACCTTCTATTTGACCTTTTGAGTTGTCACCAAAGGTTACATTTCCTCCTTTCTTTGGCTTTAATTCCTTGAAGAATTCCTTAGTTCTAGTCATATGTCTAGAACACCCATTATCGAGATACCACTTTCCTTTTTCTTGTGCTCTTGATTTCAAGCAAGTGAGCTCCTCCTATAAAGGCAAAAATCAAACATTTTACTTTGGTACCCAATTTTTCTTAGGTCCACATATGTTAGTGCCCATGGCTTTTTTTGGAACCCACTCCAATTTCACTATCTTACCATGTGGAGGTTTTGTTCCTTTTGGAACCCACACACTTTTGACTTCCTTACCCCTAAAATTGTAGTTCTCAAAGGACAAGTGTAAGTGGAGTGTCCTACTTTATGACAATAAATGCATCTGATAAAGGATCCAACTTTTACATTTTCTTTAACAAAGAAATTTTTAAAATGTGTTTCCTTTTGAGTTCCATCATAGCCTATTCCTTCTTTGTCAAAGAATGCTCTTTGTGTTTCTAGCATATCAATTAATTTTTGTTGAATATTAAACTTTGAGAATGTAGCATGCAAATTTTCATTTTTCCTCTTTAACTCATTTTTCTCAATTTTCAAGTCTTTGACTATGGTTTCTAGTTCTATTTTTGCTTTGACTAAAAACTCATTTTCTACTTTAAGTTTGGATATAATGTTATTGTATTTCAATGCTTTTTCTTCAAATTCAAATATTAAGTCATCATATGCACATTGTAATTCATCAAATAAGTATGATTCTTGATCTAAGGTATATGAATTTGAATTATGAGAAGTAGAGCATACCTTGGCGTCTTCAAGTGCCATGAAACAAAGATTGGCAACTTCATCCTCTTCATCTTGAAAGTCATCACTATCACTCCAAGTGGCCACCATGGCTTCCTCCTTGAAGTTCTTTGGAACACTCTTCTTGTTTGGACATTCATATTTGGTATGTCCTATTTTTTTGCACTCATAGCATATTAAGTGGTTTTTTCTATGTTCCCTTTTTGGCATGTCTCTTGTAGAAGGCTTCCTACCCCTATAGTTCTTTCTCATAAATTTACTAAATCTTTTGGCTAGAATGGCTATATGCCCATCTTCTCACTCTCATCTTTTACATTTCTCTCATCTTCTTCAATTTTGGATTGTAAGGCTATTCCTTTCTTTTTATTGTTTTACTTTTTTTCATCATTTAAAGCATTCTCATGTTTTATTGTCATCTCATATGTAAGTAAGAATCTTATAAGTTCCTCTAGTTTGAAGTTATTTAGGCTTCTTGCTTTCTTTATGGCCGTCACTTTTGGTCTCCATGTTTTGGGAAGACTATAAAGTATCTTTTTAACAAGTTGGGCGTTCAGGAAATCTTTTCCTAAGGCTTTTATTCCTCTAACTATGTGAGTGAATCTCTTATACATTTGATTTATGGACTCATTTTCTTTCAACCTAAATAGCTCATAATCATGTGTGAGAAGTCCTATCTTGGATTCCTTTACTTGATTTGTTCCCTCTTACATTGTTTCTAAAGTATCCCAAATTTGTTTAGTGGTTTCACACATGGATACTCTATTGAATTCACTAGCACTTAGAGAACAAATAAGTGTATTGAATACCTTGCAATTTGTTTGTATTAACTTGTTTTCTTTGTCATCCCATTCTTTCCTAGTTTTTATAATGGTTTTTCCATCTATATCCTTAGTGGGAACATACGAGCCATCTAAGATAACATTCTGAACATCAAAATCAACTGATTGAGTGAACATTTCCATTATTTTCTTCCAATAGGGATAGTTCGTACTTGAGAAGAATGGGCGTCTTTGAGCTGAATGCCTTTCGCCAAGAACAGCTAAGGTGGATTTCATTTGATAAGTTGAGCTTTGCTTTTCGGATCACTCAAGGCTTTTAAACCTGTAGAATTGAGCCCTCACTCTGATACCAATTGTTAGGTTAATAAGCTCAATATGATTAGGTCTAAGAAGGGGGTGAATTGGACTATTTTCAGAATTTTTAAAAAAAATTATTTTCCTTTTTGAACAAAATATTTTCTTTAATTCAAAAGCTGAGTTTAAAAAGAAAAC
Organism: Theobroma cacao; assembly: GCF_053813885.1. Taxonomy (NCBI): domain Eukaryota; kingdom Viridiplantae; phylum Streptophyta; class Magnoliopsida; order Malvales; family Malvaceae; genus Theobroma; species Theobroma cacao. Next base: position 39,867,055 of record NC_142640.1, read on the forward strand.
AAACTAATAGGCTTTTAGATCAATGAAAGAGAATTGAATTTTCAAGTAAAATGAATAGTAGAGAAATTAACACAAGTGTTTTATAGAGGTTCAGCCTCTTTAGCTATGTCTTCTCCCTTAGATTCACTAAGCAGTTTAGAATCCACTATTCAATCAAAAAGCTCAATACAATGCCTTTTGTGGATTAAGCATAACCATACAATACAATGCCTTTGTATGGTTAAAGCACAACCACTCTACCTTTTCTATTGGTTAGGGTATAACCACACAAGCAAATACAATGAGAGAAATGTAGGTGCAACAATAGTGCTTCTTAAGGTTGAGTGAAGAATTTGGTGCAATACTTGAAGAAAAGAATGGAAGCCTAATAAATGCTTAACTAGAAGACTTTTTGTATTTAAGAAGAGTACAACAGATTTTGAATGTATCTTGGCTAATTCTCCTTTCTTGAGTTGTGTTTTCAAGTTTTCTAACCTTCATAAATGTTGAGGAAGCTTGTATTTATAGTTGCTAAAGCTTCAAGGGTAGTTAAGAGAGCATTTAATGTGAAAACAGTCGTTTTTCTCTTTATCCAATGCTTCAACAGTCATTTTGTATCGATACATATGTGAATGTATCGATACATTGCCTTTTGTTTTGAATTCCCATCGAGATGTATCGATACATTTATTCATGTATCGATATATTTGAACTTACCTGTAGGGATCTCTGTAATTTGCTTAAATATGTATTGATACATGACACTATGTATCGATACTTTTAGATCAGTGAGCATTCTGTTGAAAATATATCGATACATTTGAGAAATGTATCAATATTTTTAGGTCAATATGCATTCTGTCTCAATTCTATTGATACAATTGAGGATGTATAGATAGATTAAGTTTGACTTTTGAGTTTTGACTTTTGCTGAAGAACATGTATCGATAGATGTTGTAATCTATCGATAGTTATCCAAAGGTATCGATACATGAAGAACATGTATCGATAGATTTGGACCAAAATGCATTTTTAGAGCTTGTTTTCACATCTTTTCTTTTTCAAACTTACTTGGCATTGTTTGAGAACATGAGACCTTTGATCCTTTGTGAGTTAGGTGAAATTTTGATCATTTCTTTTTGTCATTTCAAAATATAAAAGATAATTAGGTTAACAAATTGTTTGGATGGCTTTTCCCATCTATGAAAAAAATGACTTTTCAGTATAACATATTGGAACTGATGATATAATAGTTGATCCTTTAAGCAAGGGATTGTGCCTTCTCACTTTCAAGAAACATATTATCAACATGGGTATCGTGGAATCTTTTGATGCACTTAGTTATTGGGAGGATTTGTCATTGTTTTATGCTTTATTTTTAATTTTATGTGGAGCACATCACTAATGATGTATTTGAATTTATTATTAATAATAATTATTCAAGGATATTTAGTCATAAAGTATTTATATATGCATACATTTTGTATATGTGAAGACTTAAGACTTGGGTTAGTCTTAAACATAGGTTGAGGCATAAATTGATAGCTTTGAAAATATATTGTCTTTGGCAAGTGAAGTATATTTCCAGATATGTAAGGCAAGAAAATTTATTTTTCAAAATTTAAATTTAAATAATGTAATTCAAGTGGAAGATTGTTAGATTTTCTTAAATAATTGAAGTGTACAGTTACATTATTTAATTTACTTTTAAGGTTTTATAAAAGTCAAGCTAATTTAATTTAATCTTTATAAAATGATAATATTATAATCCATAATATATTCTAATAAAATGGATTACACTCAAATGTTATTTGTGGACTTATTATTGTAGGTTTGTATAGAGAACTTCAAATCTTACTATGAGTGGGACTAACAATTTGCTACATAAAGGAAATGGTAGTTCTCCCCTCCTCTCTGCAAAGAACATTAAAAATTTTACTCACTGAAAAGTTATATATTAAGGCGAAAGAAATCGTAATACATTAAATTCTAATATCTGATGAGTATTATTTTTATTATCAAATCATGTATTAAGAATCAAATATGCTTTTATGATCTAAATATCAATTACGACACGTCCTAGATTTAATATAATTTATTAAAAATAAAATTTAACAGATGATTAACCTGTAGCTAAAAATTTATGATTAAATTAATCAAATTTCTCCATCCCAAAGTTCCTCAGCAGTCCTGAAAGGCCCGTATTTGGAGATGTAATCTTCACCGCCGCAAAGTCTGCTTTGTGGGATCTCATTGATCTTTTTCACCTCGTCTTCGCTCAAAGTCCAGTTGAATATCTCAAGGTTGCTTTTCATCCTCTCCTTGTTGAAACTCTTCACTAATATACTTATCCCTTGCTCATACGCCCATCTCAGACAAATCTGTTTTTGGATGTAGAATTGTTGTGTGTTGATTTTTTTTTACTTTTTTTCACAACAAAATATTGGAGAAAAGAAAGAGCACAATTTTTTTTCTTTTAATTTGGGGAAAGTACCTGAGCAACGGTCCTTCCTTTTTCCTTAGCTATTTCTTGGAGCAATTCACACTCCAGAACTCTGTTGCTGCCCCATATGGTACCTTTGGCTCCCAATGGAGCGTAAGCTGTCAAGAGGATACCATTTGTCCTGCAAAACTCTCTTAGCTTCTTTTGTTGCCACAGTGGGTTCAATTCCACCTTGCACAAATTGTAACAACTTCCTTATCACTGTTCAAAGTTCAAACCAGATTGAAATGCTTTTGAAAGGAGAGTAACCTGATTAACAGCTGGAGGGATCTTTGCAAAGGCTAGGATGTCAGCCAACTTTTTGCAGGAAAAATTGCTAACGCCAACACTTTTTGTGAGGCGAAGCCTTTGGCAATCTTCCATGGCTTTCCATACCAAATTGAAATCCATTGGGAGGAAATCTTCCTGCTTAATGGGGAATTCATAAATCCCTGGTTTTGAGCTCACTGGCCAATGAATGAGATAAAGATCAAGATACTCCAACTTGAGATTTCTGCAGGACAAACAGTTTAAACCAAAGAATTTACATTTTCACATAGATTACAGAAAATTTTGTGTAAAAAAAGAAACTAAAAGAGGAAATATAAGTTGGCACTAATTTACCGTAAGCTCCTCTGAAGGGCAGGGAGAACAAGTTCCCCATGGGCATCGCCGCACCAAAGCTTGGAAGTGATGAAGAGCTCGTCTCGACATTTAATTAAGCCAACCGAAAGTGCTTCTGCGATTGCTTCACCAAGTGGCTGCTCTGTCCCGTACAAGCAAGCTGTATCAAAGTGCCTGTAACCAAGTTCCATTGCTTGGAAAATCGCCGTTTTCGTAAGTTCTGATCCTACAGGTGGAGAAGCTGCAGTGCCAAAGCCCAAAAGCGGCATTCGCCTGCCACTGGAGGCCAAAACGCATTCTGGAATATTGAAAGAGGTTGCCTTAAAATTGCTATCCATCTGCTTCACAGTGTCAGCCTGGGTTCTTCAAGAACTCAAAAATGTTGCTCTTAGTCTTGATTTAGCAAAGTAAGTAGTAGTTGTTGACCTTGGCATGTTTTTGGATGGTTTGAGTGTAGTGTACACGAGGAACACGACAAGGATGGACGTGGCACGTGAACTAAATTATTGCAATCAGGATTCCACTGAACACATGGGCTTGGCCTTTGTTTAATTCTATTGGGGATAGAAATTTGCAGTTTTTCTCCTTTCTTCAGTGGCCTTGGACTCTGAGTGGACATGGTGCCTGATCTGTTGCTTGCAGATAGCTTTGGTCACGAGCGTAGAGCTTTGGACCTTCATCTTCTTGTTTCTACTTCCCCCACTGGATCAGTTCTTCATCCAGGCTTCACCGTCCCCAGTCTAACCGTCAAAATCAAAATTCAAATCCTCCCATTTTCTTAGGGATGGCAATGGGAAATTCGCTACGGCGTATTTGTGAATACCCGACTCGATTATAAAGGATTAAGATATACAATAACCAAGTTCGGGTAGGGTTTGGATAGTAATTTCATTATCTATATTGAGTTCAGGTAGAGTTCGGGTACTACCCTTGGGTACCCGATATTTGAACTCAATTATGTTTTTTTTTTAATTTCATGTAATTAAAGATAAACTCATATTGTTAATTAAATTAATTTATGAAATTATGATTATTAATTAATTTATAATATCTTTTAATATATATACTCTATATATTGTGTTAATTTATAAAGAATAAAATTACTATTATATATATATATATACTTTTAGTGTATATATTTTAAATATAAACATATTTACTTTCTATTTTGCATTAATGTTACAAAAATTATAACTTATAAAATTATTAATTATAATATAGTACCTTTGTTTTTATAAACTTATAAAATATATACCATAAACGAAATTGTAAGATTAGAATAATTTTGGAACCTAGCTATTTTTTTTTTAATTTCATGGACAAACCCATATAGTTAATTAAACTTGTAATGTTTAAGTTGTTGTTTGAATATTTGTTTTTAGTTATTTAATTTTATATTTGAGATATTTGTTTTTTGATTATTTAAATTTAAATTTTATTGTTTGTGTGCTTTTATAAATTTAATTACTAGTGAATTATATGGAATATGATTGGAAATATTATTGTATATAGATATGGGTGCAGATTTGGATTCGGGTAATTGGGTACCCATGAAAAGCATTTTAATATTTTTTTACATAATCAGATTTTTAAACAAATTTGGGTAATTATCGGGTTGTAAGCATGTATTAGGATTCCAGTTAGAGTAGTAAATTTAAAAAATATTCAAATAATTATAGGGTTCAGCTACCTCATTTATTAATCAGGTTCGAGTTCGGATACCTCAAAATTAGCAGGTACCCTACCCATTGACATTCATACATTTCCTACCTTATTTTGTGTCTCAACTTTCACAAAATGCCACTTGATTTTTTTTTATTACTTAATAATACACGTTTGGGTTTAATTTTTTTCCTTTCTTTCTCTCTCATATTTTTTCCCAACTTTCTTTATCGGTCAATGGTTGGTAATCCTTTTCTTCTTCTTTTTGTTATTGTTCTGGTGAAAAAGCAAATGTTTCATGGCCTTGGGTTAATAGAGGAATCAAATCGAGGAGAAAAACAGATGAATCGTTCTTCTGTTTTTTGTTGTTCTAGCAAGAAAAGCAAATGAATATGGCCTTGGGTTGGGTTGGGATCTAATGGAAATAAGGAGTTGTTTGGTATGGTGTAAGCGGGAGACATTCCCTGCAATTTAAATGGCTACAATAACTTTGCACTATTTAGTTTGCAATTTAGACATAGGAAAGTCCTCCCATTGCAAAGTCATTACAATGTGATGAACGAATATCATTCCCTTCTCTTATGGAGGCAAAGTAACTTTCCTTTCATAAAGGGAAAGTTACAAATTTTATTTTTCCCCAATTGTCCTACCCATTGCCCTACCCTTCTTTTTATTTTTTCCTCTTCTTCTTCTAAGATTCCTTTCACTATTTACTTTTATCTTTTCTCTCCTTTTCGCGTTCATTTCTCTTCCTTCTTTTTTTGCTTTTTTTTTCTAAATTTTGGATTTTGGAAAAAGAGATGAAAGATTGAAGATTTTGGGTTTTTTAATAAATTGATTTTTTTTTTTTTACATCTTGATGATATGTCTTTATGATTGTGGGCTTGTGGATTTGAGTTTTTTGAGCTTGCAGTGGAGAATTCCTATGTCTAAAAATATTTTGAGATTTTTTTTTTGGATTAGGGTTTAAGGATTTTTCTTTTCAACTTTCTCGTTTTTTTTTTTGCTTGGTTTCTTCAGCTTCTATTTGAGTTTTTTTTTTTGTTTTGTTTTCCTAAAAGGAAGTCAAATGAAAATCTTAGTTGGCATAACAAGAGGCACCAAAGAGAGCCCATTTCAAGGTAGCTAAAATGCATTGGATATCGTTTTTTAAGTGCTCAAGACTCTCAAACACCATTAAAGATTCGAGATCTATTAGAAAAATCAATACTGAACTTTGAACCTTTCTCTTCCAAAATAGCCTTGCAAGTCTTTAGCTTTAATAGCTAGTCTTGACATTTATCATCTTGCCACATCTCATGAGACTAAGAGAGTGTCAAAATTTATTATGATTTAAGCTAAATCTTTCTGCAATAGAAAATTTGATTCTAAAAAATGCAAGTTTAGAAAATCATATTTTATTTGTGAGCTTAGACGAAGAAATACCAATTTTCTTGCTTTCTCCATGAAGTGGCGAAACCTTTCTTATTGATGGATACCTTGGTGTGTTAGACGATCCAATTCATTTGAAAGACCAAGTTGTTATTTGACTTATCCAAAGCCCTTTCAAGCAATAATCATCAATTTTCAAGAGATTGAAGTATCACATGTTACAAAAGTGTTGAATTGACTCATTTTTGTACCAAAATTTAAATATCTTTGGTGATAAAATATAGTATTGTGGGACAATTTTGTTGTCATTTTGTCAAAATTCAATCTATTTCTGAAAACAAAGAAAAATGTGCTTCAGAAAGGAAAGAATTCTAGATCTTTGTAAGTGTTAGACTTGAGTTACATCATGTTTTGATTTGACAAAAATTACATATTATCTTAAACTTAATGTCAAGCATTTGAAATTGTCTCAAAAATATTTTTAATCTCTTGAGGGTACATAATTATTTGAAAAAGCCATGCATCATTAGAAAATATCATAAAAGCTTTCAAACAATGCATATTTAGCTAAGAAAATAAAAAACAAACATGCTTTGAATTATTATTTGATTGTAGGAATAAGGTAAGGAAGAAATAGCTGAAGAAAAGCACCAAAAAGCTAAGGAAACCACAAGACACAAGTTAAGAGTTGTCCCTAGAAAAACTCAAGTCGATCCAAGGGTAGAAAGAGTGAGAAACTTGAAGAATATAAAGCCATCGTAGAGCCTGTTCTAGGAAGCTCAAGAAAATGAAGAATTGAACAAATATCGTCGACCTTGTTCAATTTATTATCTTGTGCATATGTGTTGTTGGTTTAGTACACGCAAGTATACGTATCGAATAAGTAATATAAACAGTAAGTCCATAATCGTATCCCACAAGGATTTGCTCCTAATGTTTCACTAAGTATTAAGATTATGATAGACTAATCTTATTCGAGTAACTCGATTATATAGAAAATCAATTAAAACTAAATTCAATCAAATAGTAAACTAATTAACAGAAACTAAAAGTTCACTAGAGAAAGGCAATAGAGTAAAACCTATTATTATGGTTTCTTTCAATACTTCATCTGACATTTGTTTCTCTCAATATTTACATTCATGGGTAGTTTGCTAACCTAGAATCCAAACCTATCCACAAGTCTCTGTCGAGATATTTACACAAATACTTAACTTAATTGGGTCACTATATGTCTATAGTAATCAATTAAATAAGGTTCATTAAGCTAGTGTTCTAATTTGGCTATGTATGGCATTTAGGCATATGCCTACCCTAATTATGAATCAAATCACTTAAGTGATGTGAACATACACTATTCACACATTAGTCCAATCTAAAACCACTTTGTCAAGTCTCATTTTGATTCATGAATCATTCAATTGTTGGCCAGCCAATCAAAGCATTATGAACAAATTTGAATAAACAAAACCACACCTATTCATAATAAATAAAAGAGAAATAAATATTCAAACTACATGTTGAAATCCATGACAATCTTTGAAAGATAGTTTAGCTCATAATATGTAATAAAAACATTGTTCAAAGGAAATTAGTCATTAATCCAAGTCAAAAAAATTAAGAGAAAAGAAAAAGTAAAGAGAGAACTAATAATTGAAGCTTTTCGATCTCAATTCTCTTTCAAAGTCTCTTGTTTTCTTGCTTTGTTCTTGGTTCTTTTTCTCTAGAATAATTGTTTGTCGTCCTTTCTTGAAAACCTCTTGAAATGTTCCCTTAAATAGTTCACAAAAGCCTTAGTTTAAAAAATTCCTGTCAAAATTTCATTTTTGGAAATACGTTTGGCACCGTGGCCCTACCTTCCTTAACGTCGTGGTGCCCTAGCCTCGAGTGCCAATATGGTGCCCATTTTTCTTCTAGCACCATAACCTCACTTCACCAACATCGTGGCACTCTGCTTTCGGGTCCTACTATGGGACACTACTACTTCGTGGCGTCATAGCCTTGAGCAACTCAAGGTCACAGCCTTCACTTCCTTATGCTGCCTTATGCAGAACTGCAATAGTCCAACCTTTTCCAATACGATTTTCACCTTGATATTATCTGAACTTGGCAAAGAGGTAAACATGAAAGTTGTACCTCTATCTCTTAGATATTCCATGGTTCAAAAATCACTTCAATTAGAATTCTACAGCTCAAGTTATCCTTGAAATACTACATCATGTATGAATGAAGTCATCACCATACTTGCACAAATTTTCATTAACTAAGGTCTTTTCATCAACTTTCTTACAAGAACAATAAAATAAATCAATAATAACTAAACTTAAAGTAATTTAAAGCAAAATAATATAAAATTAAACTAAGATCACTTAAACTAACTAATCAACCTGCATTAAACTAAATTAAGCAAATTAACTAATATACTTAAATTTCGAACATAAAATCTAAAAAACGTAGCTACTTAAGTTGCCAAAATGTAACAAAATGACTCTATATAATAGAGTTATCACACCCCCAAACTTAAAATTTGCTAATCCTTGAGCAAAACATAAACCAAAATGCAAAAACATAAATGAAGAAAACAATTTAACTAGAAATAAATTGCACCAACTCAACAATCACCTTTAATATCTTCATAAGTTAATTCATAATCTCAACTCTAAGCAACACATAAATACTCTTCAACTTTATGTTTCAATTCAATGCAAGCTCACCATCAAGTGGATTTCTGTGTGTGTGTGCAATCTTTTCACCAAGAATATTATGCAATCTGAATAAGTTTATACGCATGCAAAATTCAAATTAGTACAAAAGTTCCATAAATTTGTTTTTCATCTCCCTCTCTCTACTAATGTAGACTAATACTAAATTAAAGATCAATAGTTATTTATCAAATTTTAATAAATGGCTAGAGTTAAGGTAATATATATATTAGCTCTAATCACCCTAAGCATATAGTCATTATAGGACCTATCTAAGCTTTATAGTTTTTTCACCAAGTAAACCTTTTTTTCATCAAAATTTTCTTTTGTTTAACACTTTATTCTTTTTCTTCTTTGTTTTCTTTTATTTTTCTCAATATTATACCCCCAAACTTATTTCTTTTATTAAGTAGTGAGATGAATACAATCTTGCTTTTGATCTTTTAATCACTTTTCGTTTTTACTACCTTTTCCGCTATCTAGCTCATTACACTTCCTAAATTGATTTATACACTTAGGAGTGACAGATGCACAAATTGAAACTATTTATGTAAGGGTCTAGGCTACTAATTAAGTGCTTAAAGGAATAAAAGGTTACATTAGGCTCTAAGGGGAATTCTAAGGATAAATATATAACAAGGTTGGCTCGAAATACTCAGATGGTCCAAAGATTCACCTCGATAGAGAATCAAACAAATTCTAGAACTCAAGACATAATTCAAAAATTCACATTTACATAAACCTTCTCTCGTTATGTACTATGAATCTAAGTAAAAGACACAATACTCAAATTGTAAAAATCACATACTAACAATGAAGTTTAGCATAAGAATTTACATAATACTCAAAAAAATATTCACATGTTTCAAAGAATCAAAATGAGAATATAACTAAGTTCTCATCATTGCATAGGTAAATTAAAAGAAATTGGCGCAATTAAATCTAGCTCAAGTTTCTAAAACATGGAACAAATTAAATGATAATCAACTTAACTAAACATAAATGCAAAATAATTAAAATAAAGCTTAAAAAGTGAAAATTCTCCCTTAACTTAAAAATAACATTATCCTTAATGTTACAAAAAGTAAGGAAAAGGAATACTCCCTTGACTTGTTGTCAACCTCTATTGGTAATCCTCCTCTACGTCTTCATTCTGGTCCTTCACTGTTGGGTCATTTGTGAAAGTGGGAAAAATAGCCATATCCATGCCAACATGTTCAACATAAGCTCTCTTCATATGTTCAATTGATTGCATACATGTCGCATGATGATCCATTCAAAGTTCATGCCATTCCATCTTTTGAGACATGGAAAAATGTTGAGAAGGCCATTGTGGTGGTGGATGGCATGGAGCTGATGAAGAACTGCCTCTGGTAGCCAAATACTCCCAAACATATAACTTTTGTATAATTCTCGCATCCAAAGGAACTTTGGGATGCAAAATTTCTTCACTTTTGTCCCAAAACACTCCCACTTTCTTACACAAGGACGTGATCAAGGATACAAACCAAAGGCCATCATGGGGTAAGCAAGTAGCTTGAATAATATTGTTGAACACCACTTAACCCACATTGATCGACATCGTAGAAACAATTGCATAAGGTAAAATGACTTTGTCCTTTGTCACGTCACTAAGATGCTTCAAAAGAAGTAATCTTGTTGCCAAAAGTGATATTATAACTTGTGATCATTCCTCATGGCACTGGCTTTAAAAGACATTAGTACACCCTTATTCATGTTCCACTTTGTACCCTTATTACAAAGTACCCCCATAACTTCATTGATGTCAACATTGCCAGCCAAATATTGACCACACTCATCACGTTCAATGTCAAGTAAGTTATAGAATTGACTAATCGTCTGACTATCAAAGCGTACGTGACATCTTTGGACAAAGATTTGTCCATTCTCATGTTCAACAACATTGGCATAAAACTCTTGAACAATAGGTAATGCTGCCACCTCAGGTTACTCACAAATAAGCCTATGAACATAACCATAATGGGCGGGATGAAGATCAATGCCTCGCTTTAGAAAAGGGACTTTTTGCATTATGGATTGCAAATGCCTTATAGCCACCTTGGTAGAAACAAATTTACTCTAATCAAAGTAAAGTACACTACCACTACCTCTGGCTCTCTTCTTAGGTGCCATTAAACAACAAATGTGTAGCAATATGTACTCAAGTGTCAACAAAAATACGCAATAACACAAATTATTCCACAGATGTTCCACTAAAAGTACTAGTGCACAAAGACCCCACTACCACGAATACTATTCAAGTGTAGAATTTTTTTACTATTCATAACTTTATACCGCTCAATCTTTCAAATATTCAATGTAGTAGCATTTAAAAGCAAGCACACATACTAAAATCTCAAATTAATCACAAACCCACTATTCAAGAACCACAAGTGCTTCTCTAATAGCTAAATCTACCAAAGAAGACAAATCTTCAAAAAATAAGTCCACTTACATGAACTTTCTACTGAAAAATTGGTTGTTGAATGAATGGAAGATGATTTGCTTTCTTCAAAAGAGTGTTTGGTGCCAAAGTTGTGAATTTTTGAAAGTAATATTGAGTGGATGGAAGCCAGAGAGAGAAAATAGGAAGGTAGAGAAAGAAAAAAGACCTAAAAAGTGAAAAGGAAGAGAGAGGGGGCAAGTTTATAACATGAGGGCCTGAGTGGGCAATGCGGTGCTAGCCTTGGAGTGCCACAGCGCTTTGGCCTTAGACCTTAATATGGGGGAGTGAAGGCACCTCGGTGGTGGGCAAAGGCCATTGCGGTGTTCCACTCTCGAGTTTTTGTATGGAAGGGACTTTTTCAAGGGCATCATGGCCTTCACACCAAAAACGTTACGTCATTGGTTTAATTTTTTTTGAAGAAACATAAAAACCTACAAAAAGAAAACAAAAAATTATTAATCAAAACATCAAAATATTAAACGTAAAAATTCAAAATTTAACTAAAATAGACTAAGTGAAGAAAAATTTGGGTTATCTCTCAAGCAACACTTTTTTCATAGTCTTTAGCTAGACTTTTTCTATCACTCACTTGGGATTAGAAAGAATGATAGAGGATCATTGACGATCAATGTCACATCCCTAGTAATGCTTCAACGCTACCCATTCACTTTAAACAACTTGTTAGTCGTACCATCAACATTTTCCATTACACCATTCGGAAACACTTTTGACACAAGAAACAGTCCTGACCATCTTGACTTTAACTTGCCAAGAAATAGCTTCATTCGAGAATTGAAAAATAACATATTTTGGCCTAGCTCAAATCGGTGAGTAGTCCTTCTGTTATCCAATTTCTTTGTTTCCTATTTGTATATCTTGGCATTTTCATAGGCATCGAATTTAACCTCGTCTAACTCATTAAGTTGAAGCAAACGCTCCTCACGGCCGCTTCCAAATTAATGTTCAATTTCTTTATTACCCAAAAAGCTTTATGCTCCAACTCAACTAAAAGATGGCATGCTCAACCAAAAACTAAACGAAATGCGGACATACCAATCGATGTCTTGTATGCAGTCCTATACACCTAGAATGCATCATCAAGTTTCATAACGCAGTCTTTCTTTGATGGAGATATAACCTTTTCTAAGATTCTCTTAACCTCTCAATTTGAAACTTTGACTTGTCCATTTGTTTGGAGGTGATAAGCAGTCGCTACCTTATGAGTCACTCTGTATTATGCAAGTAAAGCTGTGAAATATTTATTGTAGAAATGGCTTTCTACATCACTCACTATTGCACTTAGCGTGCTGAATCTTGTAAAAATGTTCTTCCTTAGAAACTTCAACACCATTTTAGCATCATTTGTTGGCAATGCTGATGCTTCCACCCACTTCAAGACATAATCAACAACCGACAAAATGTAGCAATTGTTGAACAGAAAGGTAAAGGGTCTTATGAAGTCAATTTCTAAAACATCAAATATTTCCACCTCCAGAATGCTATTGAGTGGCATCTCATATCGTCTTGAAATGTTTCCGACTTGTTGACAACTATCACAACACAAAACAAAATTGTGAGCATTTTTAAAAACTGTTGGCCAATATAAACCTAACTGAAGGACTTTGGCTGCCATTCTATCTCCTCCAAAATGTCCCCTATACTCTGAAGAATGATAACCAGTCAAACTACTTTCAACCTCTTCCTTTGGAATGCACCTTTTGAAACTCTATCCTCACATTTCTTAAACAAAAATGGTTCATCCCATACAATAAATCTAACATCATGAAGAAATTTCTTTTTTGATGCAAAATTTAAATTAAGGGGAAGGAGTTTACTCAAAATATAGTTTACATAGTCAGCATACCAAGGTAATCTCTTTTGATCAACAAGTAATAATTACTCATCAGGAAAATTCTCATCAATTAAAGTTAAATCCTTACTTTGGTTGTAATTCTCCAACTCGATAAATGGTCCACTACTTGATTCTCTGTGCCTTTTTTGTCTCTAATTTTCAAATTGAATTCTTGTAGTAACAATATCCTCCTTATCAACCTTGGCTTGGCATCTTTCTTAGCAATCAAATATTTAATTGCAGAGTGGCTAATATAAACAATAACTTTGGTGCCAATCAAGTAAAAATGAAAACTTATCAAATGCATCAATAACAACGAATAAGTCTTTTTAAGTAGTAGCGTAATGAATCTAAGTTTCAGTTAAGGTTTTGCTACCATAGTATATAGAATGAAAACGTTCACTTTTCTCTATCCTAACACTGCACCTACAACATAGTCATTAGCATCACACATAAGTTCAATGGGAGTGACCAATCAAGAATTACAATAATGGGTGCAGATGTCAATCTCTTTTTCAATTCTGTAAATGCAACATGACATGCATCATCAAATTTAAAGGGAACATCCTTTTCCAAAAGGTTACACTATAGTTTGGCAATTTTGGAGAAGTCTTTAATGAATCATCGATAAACCTGGTGTGATCAAGGAAACTCCTAATACCTTTTATCAAATTTGGTACTGGAAGCTTATTGATTGTCTCTATCTTCGCTTTGTCCACCTTCAATCATTTGCTTGAAACCTTGTAACCAAGAACGATGCATTCTCTTACCATAAAATGGCATTTTTCCTATTTTAGCACCAAATTTGTCTCTTCAATTCTTTTCAAAACCTTTTCAAGATTCAACAAACATTTATCAAAATTACTTTTAAAAATAGAGAAGTCATCCATAAATATCTATAGCATTTTCTCCACCATATTTTAAAAAATAGCCATCATACATCTTTGGAATTTGGCTAGAACATTGCACAATCCAAATGGCTTGCTCCTAAAAGCAAAAGTGCCATAAGGACAAGTAAAGGTTGTCTTCTTTTAATCCTCCGGAGTTATTGTTATTTGATTGTATTCTGAATATCCATCCAAGAAACAATAGTACTCTTTTCTAGCTAGCTTATCTAGCATTTAATCAATAAAAGGTAAAGGAAAGTGATCTTTCCTTGTGGCCTTGTTGAGCTTCCGGTAGTTCATGCAAACACTCCACCCAGTTGTTGTCTTCGTAGGGATAAGCTCATTATTCTCGTTGCAACCACTGTCATCCCACCTTTCTTTGGTGCACATTACATCAGACTTACCTAAGCACTATCCAAAATAAGATAGATGATGCCAACGTCTAGCCATTTAATGATTTCTTTCTTCACCACCTTCTTCATGATTGGATCAATCTTCTCTAATTCTTGATGTGGCTCTGTGATCATCTTCCAACAAAATTTTATGCATGCATATTGAAGGACTTATCCCCTTAATGTCTGTAATTGTCCACCCTAATGCTTTCGTATGCTCTCTCAGAACTCTCAACAACTTATCCTTTTACTTGTCAGTAAGAGTAGATGAAACAATTATAGGAAGTGGACGAGTTACCAAGATATGCATACCTCAAATGATATGACAATGGTTTAAGCTCTAACTCAGGAGGTTCTTTAATAGACGCTTTATTGGTGAGGATGAAGAAGATGAGAGATTCAATTTCTTAAATTGTGTCCCCAAGACTCAAGATGGAGCATTCAACACATTTATACATTCCAGGACATCCTCGTTACTTATTTCAGAATCCGCAATCAAGGAAGCTTCAAGTAGATTAGTAAGGTGGCTATCCCTGAAAACTTCATTTGTGATCCTATCAACCACATTCACTATAAAACACTCATCATGATCATTAATAAACATATTAAAGGTTACCTCATGATATTGCACTCGCAATGTAAGCTCTCCCTTCTCCACATTGATGAGTGCTCTAGTAGTGTGTAAGAAACGTCTCCCAAAGATGATAGGAACCTTTATGTCCTCCTTCATATTAAGTACTATGAAATCTATAGGAAAGATGAATTTAGGGTAAAATACACCCACCCTTAAGTTTTAATCAAAATTTCAAGTGGGTCCATTAGTTTTCGAAATAGACACTCCCTCCTAAAAAAATATCTTCTGCTAAACATATAGGTCCAACCGTTAGTCAATCGTTAGTGTTTTCGTTAGTTTGACGATGTGGCAATATTGAAATGATAATTTTACCCTTTATTAATTTCAAAAATTACAATTATATATTTTTTATTTTTTATTAGTTTTACTTTTTATTAATAAAAAAATAACATTTTAGTCCTTTCATAATCTTTATTAATGATGTTTATACTTTTGGGATAGAGTGCCCATTTCAAAAACTAATGGACTCGCTTGAAATTTTGATTAAAATTTAAGGGTGTGGGGGTATTTTACCCATGAATTTATTAACTTTCATGAGCACATCTTCTATTATCCCTGTGGGGATATGTGAAGGTTCGTTTTGCCAATTGTAAAGTCATGGTAGTAGGCTTAATCTCCCCCCAACCCAACTTATTGTAGATAAACAAAGGCATCAAATTAATACTTGGCCCCAAATGACTCAAAGCCTTGGCAAAAAATAATGCACCAATTGTGCAAGGAATAGTAAAGCTGCCAAAGTCCTTAAGCTTTAGAGGAAGCTTGTTGTG
Source organism: Theobroma cacao (assembly GCF_053813885.1). Taxonomy (NCBI): domain Eukaryota; kingdom Viridiplantae; phylum Streptophyta; class Magnoliopsida; order Malvales; family Malvaceae; genus Theobroma; species Theobroma cacao. The sequence goes on from NC_142640.1 coordinate 39,882,874, forward strand.
TATGATTGCACTGCACTCCTCAGTGAGTGCCAGTGTCTCAAATTCACCCAACCTCCTCTTCTTGGACAAGATATCCTTTAGAAATTTCACATAAAAAGGCATTTGCTCTAAAGCCTTAGCAAAGGGAATATTGATGTGAAGCATTTTAAATACCTCCATAAATTTTTGAAATTGGTTCTATTGCTGCTATTTCTTGACTCACTGAGGAAAAGGAGATGGTGGTAGAGTTACCTTTGCTTCCTTTCCTTGACACCACTAATTGGAAATTACAATTTGTGTCCCACTCACAATTGTCTTGCCTTTCTATTCAACTTGCTTTAGGTTGCATTCAATTTCCTTATCGCTTCTCAAAGTAATGGCTTTGACATGTTCCTTACTTTCCCTCCTAGAATTTGCCTCTATATCACTGGGTAAGGTCCCTTGAAATATGTTGTCTATGAAGTTAACGAGTGGACTAACTTGGGTCTCAAAATTCCTTAGTGAAGCCGCTTGACTATATGTAAGGGCATTAGTCTTAGCCATATACTACATCAACAATTCCTCCATAGATGGTTTCATTTCTAGAATAGAAGCTGTTGCTTATTGTTGAAATCCGAGAGGCATATTCGGCCTTGGTGTTGAAGATGACCCTTGATTATTGCCTTGAGAGAAGTTTGGATAATTCCTCTACCTTGGGTTATAAGTGTTGGAATAAGGATTGTTCTGTTGTCTGTTCCCCATAAACTGAACTATCTCTATACTGCTTAGACATTGATTACTACCAGGCCCATCTCCACAATACTCACAAACTATAAATGGACTTTGAACTAAGTTAGCACCAAAAGAATCAATTTTTTTACTTAGAGTTGCTACCTATGCTGATCATGTTGAAATGGTGTCTACGTCATGTAGTTCAACTACTCTCCTATGCATTGATCATTCTGATGGCCATTGATAATTGTTTGATGCTGTCTTTTGCAATAGGTCGTATGCCTCATAGTACCTCTTATCGCGACATTAATAGTGGTTTGAACTTGTACACTCAACCCACCGTAGAATGTTTGCACTCAAAGCCACTTTGGAAGACCATGAAGCAGATCCTTATATCTCTCCCAAGCCTCATACAATAATCTTGCATCTAGCTGCATGAATGATGTGATATCATTCCTCATCTTTGTTGTCTTAGTGGGAAAGAATTTAGCAAGGAACTTCTGAGCAAGGTCATCTAATGTCATAATGAACCTAGTAGGAAGCGAGTACAACCACACCTTAGCTTTGTCCCTTAATGAAAAAAGGAAAAGTATCAAATGGATTGCATCATCTGTGACTCTATTGTGTTTAAAGGTGTCACATATCTCCAAAAAGTTCGAGATGTGGGCTTTTAGATCATCATTTAGAAGTCCCCCAAACTGGACTAAAGTATGGATCATGGTGATGATGTTCGGCTTAATCTCGAAATTGTTGGCTTAAATAGCCAACCTACAAATGCTTGAAGGAAGCCCTTGTACCAATGGAATAACATAATCCCTTAAGCATTCTTTTCCATTATTCGCTCTTGGATTTACTGCTCACCCTGTTGATTAGCCATTGTATCAGTATGAACAAACCATTATTGATTCTCTCATCAAAATCTTCAGAATGTTCTCTCACTTTCTGGATCATAAAATACAATCTCTAAGCTTTTTACTCTTCTCATACAATTATAGAACGAACTTGAAAAACAAAGAAAAAAAAACTCAAATTAAGACTAATTTATTGAATTTTAATATTAGCAAACTAAATAGGAAACACAAATCCCCCGACAACGGTGCCAAAAACTTGTTGTTAGTTTAGCACACGCATGTATATGTATCAAACAAGTAATAGAGACAATAAGTCTAGAATTGTATCCCATTGGGATTTACTCCTAATGTTTTACTAATCTTATTCTAGTAACTCTATTATATAGAAAATCAATTAAAACTAAATTCAATCAAACAATAAACTAATTAACGGAAACTAAAAATTCATTAAAAAAAGGAAATAGATTAAAACTTAGGATTATGTGTTCATTCAACACTTCATCTGACATCTGTTTCTCTCAATATTTACATTCATAAGTAGTTTTGCTAACCTAGAATCCAAACATATACACAAGTCTCTGTTGAGATGCTTACATAAATACCTAACTTAATTGAGTCACTATATGTCTATGGTAATCAATTAAATAAGATTCATTAAACTAGTGTTCTAATTTGGTTATGTATAGCATTTAGGCGTATGTCTTCCCTAATTGTGAATCAAATCACCTAAGTGATGCGAACATAAACTATTGAAACCTTAGTCCAATCTAAAATCACCTTGTCGAGTCTCATTCAGATTCACAAATTATTTAATTATTGGCCAAACAATCAAAAGCATTATGAACAAATTTGAATAAGCAAAATCATATCTATTCATAGTAAATAAAAGCAAAAAAAATATTCAAACTACATGTTGAAATCCACCACAATCCTAGAAAGGTAGTTTAGCTCATGATATCTAATAAAAACATTGTCCAAAGGAAATTAGCCATTAATCCAAGTCAAAGAAATTAAGAGAAAAACAAAAGTAAAGAGAGAAACTAATAATTGAAGCTTTTCAATCTCAATTCTCTCTCAAATTCTTTTACTTTCTTGATTTGTTAATGGTTCTTTTTCTCCAAAATAATTGATTGCCGTCCTCTATTGAAAACAGATTAAAAGGTCCCTTAAATAATTCACAAAAGCCCTAGTTTACAAAAATCCCCTTAAAATTTTATTTTTGGAAATACGTCTGACATTGCAGCGCCCTAGCCTCAAGTGTTAGTATAGTGCTCATTTTTCTTCCAACGCCATGACCCTCAAATCTCGGGTCTTACTATGGGACACTAGTGCATCTTGGTGCCATAGCCTTGAGTAACTCAAGGTCGTAGCCTTCACTTCCTTGTGCTACCTTGTGCATAACTGTTGTAATCCAACCTTTTCCAAAGCAATTTTCAACTCGATTTGATCTGAACAAGGCCAAGTGGTAAACATTAAAGTTGTAACCTTATCTCTTAGCTTTACAATGGTCAAGAATCACGTCAATTGGACTTCTGTAGCTCAAGTTATCCTTGAAATACTATAATATATATGAATGAAGCTATCACCATACTTGCACAGATCTTCATCAACTAAGGTATTTTCATCAATTTTCTTACAAGAAAAATAAAATAAATCAACAATAACTAAACTTAATGTAATTTAAAGAAAAATAATATAAAATTAAACTAAGATTACTTAAACTAACAAATCAACCTATATTAAACTAAATTAAGCAAATTAACTAAAGTACTTAAATTTTGAACATAAAATCTAAAAAACTTAGCTACTTAAGTCCCCAAAATGTGATAAAATAACTCTATATGGTAAAGTTATCAATAGAGGAAATTGTGAGAAATAGCCCTCGTCATAAGGTGATTTCAGAAATAACCATCCATATAAAGTTATCTATTTTTAACCAAAACTAAGCATAAGTAGACCAAAATGCCCTTGAAAATATCGTGGCAAATTAAGCTCCCGATATCTCCCTCTAGCCGTAGAGAAAATAGAAATAAATGCTTAGCTGTTTAAGCTCGCTCTCTTTCTGCTCTCTGAACTGTATCAACTCTGTCAACTCTTTGTTAAGCACCATCGTCATTAGCACTCTCAGCTCTCTGAACTGTATGAGCTCTATCAACTCTCTATTGAGCACCATCGTCATCGTGTTGTGGTCTATCTCTCGGCATTTAACCATTTTGTCGTCGATAAACAGACCCTATAGCGAAGATGACATCAAGGTGTGTTATTGGATTTATTGCTGCAACACATAAATTTCTGAAACTTTTTATATAAATTAGAACATCGATTTGAAACATTGCCTAGAGTTGTTATACGCCATGCATCTATAATACACATGGTGTGTAAAAAATATATTGAAATAACATATGTTAGCACTTAACGTGTAACATTTTTATTTAACAGGGCTTGTAACACATTGGGAACATGACGTGTAACAATTTTTGAACTTGTGTGTAACATTTTTGAACATGGTGTGTAACATTTTTTGAACTTGCGTGTAACATTTTTGAACATGGCGTGAAGCATTTTTTCAACATACGTGTAACATTTTTTAAACATGGCGTGTAACATTTTTTGAAAATGGCGTGTAACAACATGAGTGACAAATTTTAGAATATGGCATGCAATGTGTAAAATGATTGACATATTTTTTGTTTTCAAAATTTCAATGGAGTTCCAATTGTGCGACTTGTGATAAGACATGGTGGTCAGTGGGTTGATGGCATTTACAAGGGTGGTGAGTCATGAATATATGGAGTTAGGAGTGATTTGTCATTTACGGGCTTGATGAAGCTGATTAATGATGTTGTTAGGGTAAACTCAGAAATTGATGAGATTCAGTTACATGTATTGATCAGTATAACCAGAGAGCTATCACGCCTAATTATCAAAAATGATGAGGATGTTGCATTAATTTTGCTAGAATAGAGGAATGGCTGTGTATGTCAGCATTAAGGGATACCAAACAAATGTCATGTCACACGAAGAAGCTGAACATGGTAATCAGCTAAATCAAAACGAGATTTACAATGCTTCAAATATATCACAGCATTCAATTTGTAACCCACAATAATGGAAATTGACATATGCACAAGTGTTTGTGCAGCTTGGTAGACACACGACATTCACAGAACAGTTGGCTAAACAATTTTGATCAAGATGTGCATCAAACCAATTACTTGCTTCTGTCCAACAAATGCAACGATCTAGTGAAACTATAGAGGGTGTAATGCCATTTCAAATAAGAATACAAAACTTGAGGACAACACTGCGACGTTGGAGGGTGACATTGCGACACTCAAGGATAATACTGCATCTGATGAGGGAAATAAGGATTTGTTCCCTGCTGTTGAAGATAAATTTGATGACAATTCAGATGATGGGCCTGATGAATGGCATGATGACAGTTCAGACGATGACTGGCTTTATGACAGTGACATTCCAATTTGCAATAATGTTTAAGGCGAAATGGAACTTGTTGGAGGTGTTGACGTAAGAGATGTTCAATGTGATGACCCCATATACAATAATCCTATCGCTGGTGAAAACGGGATTCATTCCCCTGATACATTGCTCAATAACAATTATCAAGAAATGGGAAACACAGGGATATCTCGTACGTGGCTAATTTCAGGTGCAGAAAGGTTCTCCTTCCAAACAATTAACACTGAGGAATCGACATGTGTCGATGATCGCTAATACAGAGGAAGAATGTTTTTCTCGAAGGTCGACTTGAAACAAGCTTTGAACATGTTGGCTCTAAAAGAGCAGTTTGGGATAAGAGTAAAAAGGTCATGTAAAGGTTGCTATGAGGTTGGTTGCAAGGACAAGGTATGAAAGTTCGGTGTGTGTGCAACGAAGTTACCTAAAGAAGAATATTAGCAAGTTCGGACATTGCACAAAGTACACCTGTACTGTCGATGGTTTACAAGGGCAATTTCCAATCACGAGTGTGAAGATAATTGATGAACTTATGTCATACAAGCTTCAGGCTAATGGTGTAGCATTGAAACTTAAGGACATAATTGGTGAGATGAGGGTTCAATAGGAATTAGAATGCTTGTATGGTAAGGCCTGGCAAGCGAAAAAGTATGCAAAGAGGCTTGTTTTTGGTCTCTCTAAGGAGTCATTCAACTACTACCCTTGTATTTTTATATGTTGGAACAAGAAACCCCGGCACAGTCACTGCAATTGCTACTGATGAGGCACAAAGATTCAAATATTGTTTCTAGTCATACGGGGCTTGTATTTAGGGGTTTAGGGATGTAATGCGTCCTACGGTTGCAATTGATGCTACACATCTAAAAGGCAAGTTTAAAAGTGTTCTGTTTGTCGCTGTATGAAAAGATGCAAACGAGTGCGTATATCCAATTATGTTTAGCATCGACCATGTTGAGGACAAAGACTCATGGATGTGATTTCTTAGCAAGCTGCATGATGCGGTTGGTTGTCCTGAAAATAATATGTTCATTTCTTATCAGCATCTCAGCATTAAGAAAACAATCCAAAATGCATATCCAGAAGCGCATCACAATTTACGCGGTTACCACTTTTAGAAAAACTTTAAAAGTTCGAGTGTGATGACGTTTCAATGATTTTCACCCTTGCTCTAGATTACTATCAGGTTTTCGATTTCAACAGACATATGAACCAGCTTAAGCAGATTCACGTCGAAGCCCACGCTAAACTTATGAGAATAGGCCCTGAGAGATGGACATGTGCACGTTTACTGGCAAGGCGATACCAACTCATGACATCCAACATTGCGGAATGTGTTAACTCATGCTTGAAGCATGCAAGACAAATGCCAATAACTGTTTTGACTGAGTTCATTAGAGACATATTCCAACGTTGGTTCCATGACCAGTACGAGGGGGCCGTCAAGGTGACCACGCCTTTCAGCCCTTAGGTTACCAGCCAGTCGAGCAAACAGTTCAATAATGCACATCGCTTTGTAGTTAAACCTATCAATCGAGTGGAGTTCGAAGTTAAAGACGAGAAGATGGATAGACTTGTAAACCTTTCCAAGAAGACGTATTCATGTTGTGAGTTTCAAATAGATTTACTACCATGCAGCCATGCCATTGCAGAAATAAGGTCAAAATATCTTTATTTCTTATTTGAACCCTAATTGACATAGCATTTACAATATGCTTGAACACTGAGTTCATTGTATTTTTTAGTAAATGCAAACGTGAAGCCGTTGAATTCTATGTTGACTATTGTAAGACAACCGTTTTGATGAAAGGTTATGTGGGGTCTATTCGCCCGGTAAGGTATCCTAGTGAGTGGGACATCCCCCCTCATGTGAAACAAATTGTCGTCTTTCCACCACCTTGGCAAGGCCAAGAGGGAAGACTTAGGAGGATAAAGATTCCATTGGTTGGTAAAAGTAGTCGAGCACGAAGATGTTCACAATGCAATAGGTACGAGCATAACAGATAGAATTGCCCATCCCTATTTGTAGTTTTGTCCACAAATCCAGCACCATCTCCAAGTCAATTGGTGCCTCCACCAGTGCGACGACCGAAAGCATGTTCAAGTTATAGACAAACCGATCACACATGCAACAATTGTCCATTACGAAAGACATGTCTAAAAACTTAGGGTGTGTTGTGGATGAAGACAGCTAATTTTATTAATTTCCTCTAATTTTTAAGGGTTTCAAAGTTAATAATTTAAATTTAAATTTAATAGAATTTGATTGTGGTATTAGGGTTTAAATAAAATCAATTTAAACGTAAATGTAAATAAAAGGTAAATTCTGTAAGAGTTGAATAATTTTAAACGAATGTGTATTTGTAAATTGTGAAGGTTGTAACTAAATGGTCAAAAGACTTGAGCAGTCCTTGTACTCGCCCATTTCGTTCAATTTAGTCCTCTAACTTAAACCAAAGCAATTTAGTTTCTTGATTTTGGGAATTTCTCTAATTTAGTCCTTCCCCCCAACAGCGAACGTGGACGTGGTGCTAACTAGGCAAACTAGGTGATGTGCAACATATGTGTAACTGGTTGAATGATGTGAAGATGCCATGTCATTACATATGATGATATGGCAGTGCCACGTCACCTGAGGTTATGGTGTGGCAATGACACGTCATATTATCAGATTGGGTATGATAGCGGTACAAGGGCTAATGTGAATAAAATTTCAATGTATAAGGATGAAAATAAAAGAAAAAATATATTATGCTAATTTTATAAAAGAAATGCCACGTGGTAGTTTGGATCAAATGGTGTGGGGGTGAGATTTGGCTTTTAGTATCCATTTCTCCTTAATCATGATAATTATCCCTAAGCAGTGGCTAAACCCTCAACCAACCGCTATCCATGCCGAAGCCGTTAACCTAAGAAATTTCGACAAGCTGAATCGAGAGAGAGCAAAAAACTGAGAGTGAAACCCAGCGTACGTAATAAACTAAACAAAGATTAAAACATAGGCTAAAAACTAAATTGAGAGTGAAAAATTGAGAAACTTTGAAATCGAAAACCCACTTAAAAGCTTGAAACCCAACCTAAAATAGACAAACCTTGAATTTAGGGACACTTGAAAGCTGAAATCGAGAAAGCTGATGGGTGAAAGCTCAAGAGAAGGAAGAAAATCGAGAAAAGGAAGGGGAAAGGAAAAGGAAAAGGAACAGGCTACTGGTCTAGAAAAGTGCAGTACGGAATCATTAAGTTAATGATGAATAGTATTAGGTTATGTTTTTAATGTTTATTGATATAGGGTTTTGTGGTTTCATTTTTTATTGTTGTAGATGTATTTGTTTATACTATTAGGGTTTGGTTTTTAATGTATGTTGATTTGGCTTTGTTTTTTAAATTTGTTATTATTGTTGACGTGTTAGATAATACAAATAAAATATAGGCAAAAAGTAATGCACCAAGATTCTCCTTGATTCAGTTTCCAACTTTGGCAGATTATATGACTTCATGTGGGTCCTTTATGGTGGTTAGGGCACATAAAGAGGAGTATGATGTTGGGAATAAATTATCCATTTTTGACACATGGTTGACAGCAATATCTCAAAGTGTGTATTAAACATTTTAATATGACCCTCAAAACATACTAGTAAATGAAATTGACATGTGAGGATGTGATTGGAACAAAATTGATTGGATTTAGTATTTGTTTAGATCTGTTGACCTGTAACTTTTAATTGGCCATGACTAAGTCTATATATTGTTGAGCTGTAATATATTCCTATGTCTATTATTTTGATTAATGTTTGTTGATTGGCTTTTCAAATTTATCACACAGATAACAATCGCTTTCAATTATGCTTTCATCATGGGGGGATCTTAGTTCATGAACCCAAGTTTGCATATAAGAGCGGGAAAAGGAAGATGGTTGATATACCGAATATTGATACCATCTGTTATTGGACTCTATTACAGACGGTAAAGGCTTTAAAATATGATATAGAATTGATTAAAGGCTTATATTTTAAAGATAGGAATAGTTTGAGAGCAATTTTAGATGATCAAAGTGTGAATAGTTTGTGCGGATTACTTAAGGAAAAGGGTATTCTTGTTGTTTATGTTGAGCATGGGAAGAATACTAACATGGTACTTAATGCTTGAAGCACTCAATGAGGATGTGCAGTTTTTATCATCAGATAATGAAGTTGGAGATGAAGAATGTTTAAATGAAGATGAAGAAGGTTTAAATGAAGATTATTTTAAGACAATATGGTTAAGTGATTAAGAGGATTATGAGTTGGCAATGGCTAGGGAGAAAATTAGAGAATTTAATGAAAACAGAGATAGGTTGCTGGCTGTTGCATAAGAGGAATTAGATGAGGAAGGGCCATCTAAATCAACAGCTGTAGGTCCATCAAAAAGTACTGGACTCTAATTTAAAGCTGCTGGTGGCTCATCTGAAGCTACTGGAGGCCCATTTAAAGTTGTTGGAGGCCCATTTGAAGGTGCTAGAGGCTAATTCAAATATGCTAACGGCCCATCCAAACTTGCTGAAGGCTAATTTAAAGCTACTGGTAGCTCATCTAAAGCTGCTAGAGGCCCATCTGAAGCGACTAGAAATGATGGAGGCCCGACTGTTGGACCATCAACGGTAAAAGATCATAGTGACTATATTGACTCTAGTGACCCAGGGAGTTACATTTCCATAAGCTCTGGGTTTGAAGCTGATATGGCATAAAGAATCAGGTAGAGTGGACCGTTTTGTACCTCGAATCAATTGATATCAAACTTCTTTGTGGGTCAATCTTTCAAGGATCCGGGACATTTCAAAGTTGTTTTTTTTTAGTATAGCATGGCCAAATGGTTTTCTTTCATTTTCAAAAAAATGACAAGGTCAGAGTTAGAGCTAAATGTGCTGGAATTGGATATGAGTGGGAGATCCTAGCTTCAAAGCATGAGAATGATAACTCCTTTAGAGTGAAAACCTATCTCAAAACACACAATTGTATGCCTATAATTAAGAACAAGAGAGTGACAACAAGGGTTGGCTAGTAAGTTGAAAGATGATATTATCAAGATGCCATTCCTAAAGGCAAGACAAATCATAGTGTTGGCTAGAAAACAGTTAGGTGTGGCAATTAGTCTGACAATGGCTAGAAGAGTCAAGTTATCAGTGATAAAGGAAATACGAGATAATTATGTAGACGAGTTCAACAGATTAAGACAGTATGCTAGTGAGCTTTTAGAGAGAAATTAGGGGTCATCAATTAAAACAGAGGTGGATAGGTCTGCACCAGATGAGGTAGCAGTTTTTCATCGAATGCATATCTGCTTTGGGGCATTGAAGAATAATTTTTTAAAAGGTTGCATATAATTTTTTAAAAGGTTGCATATGTATATTTGGATTGGATAGTTGTTTCTTGAAGGGGTTAGTGAAAGGATAGCTTTTGGTTGCTATGGGCCGAGATGGGAACAACCAAATGTTCCCTCTTGCATGGGTAATGATTAGTGGTGTTGAGAATAAAGACCGTTGGAAATGGTTTTTGGAGCTCTTATGTGCTGATTTGGGCATAGAAGATGGAATGGGATGGACCATCATCAACAACATGCAACAGGCATTTTTTTTAAATAAAATAGTAAATAAGACTATTAAATGTTATGTACTGTATGTATGTTGTGTATCTTTTGTATGAATTTAATGTTTAGCTTTTATATTGAAATAAATAAACATATGCTGTAAATTATCTCATCATTCTTTTCCACGATGAAGATCATAAATTTTAGCTCCTAAACTCATGCACAGGTTGCCATCTGTGCATGAACTTTCAGAACAGTATGCTGATTGTTGACAATAAATCTTTAATGTATATCTTCTCATTATTTACCATATTTATTTTGTTGTTTTAGAGTCTTTTTAGTGCTATCAGTGAGCTTATTCCCTTCGTTAAACAACGAATGTGTGCACGACACATCTACTCGAGGTGGAGGAAGAAGTTCAGAGATGAAAACTTAAAGTTCCAATTTTGGTGCTGTGCTAGATCCCAAAACCAGCCAGAGTTTAAGAAGCAAATGGAACTTCTATGTGCCATGGATGAGGTTGCATAGAATCACTTGATTGAGAACTGGGATGCCGTGCATTGGTGTTAAGCATTCTTCTCCGATTTCTCCAAATGCGATGTTGTTAAGAATAATATGTGTGAGACCTTTAATGGAGTAATTATAAGAGCAAGATACAAAACAGTCATCAACATGCTTGAGAATATTACACTTTATGTCATGAGGTAATTGGTTCAAAACAGAGAATATGGCATGAAGTGGACTACTAAGTATGGCCCTCGTATACTCACAAAATTAGAAAAGTCTATGGGGCTAGCAATAAAATGGGAAGTGGATTCAAATGGGGCCTCTTTGTATGAAGTATTCTAAGACAATCCTCAAAAACTGGTAAGGGAGAGTTACACGGCCTCTTTGCAGCATGGGACATGTAGTTACCTAGCTTGGGACATCAATAGAGTGCCATGCCAGCATGCCATTAACGTTATCTATTATGAGGGAGAGGACCCTACAAAGTATTTAGTAGATTATTTTAAAAAGACTAAAAACCTCAAGGCTTATGAACAAGTGCTCTGTCCTATTAGAGGCCCAATGTTCTGTCCTAAAGGAAATGTCGAGGTTGTCTTACCTCCATATGTAAAGAGATCTGTTGGACGACCGAAAAAAAAGAGGAGAAAAAAAGAAGGTGAAGGGCCAAAGAAAAAGATGTCAAGGGTGGGAAGGATAATGAAATGCTTGATTTGCCATCAAGAAGGACACAATAGGTCAAATTGTCCAATGTGACATGTAAGTGTTATGTATTATGCATCTTGTTGCTTCATTTAGTTATTATTTAGATCACTAGTTATTGACTTTTTAAAATTTTTATGTATAGGGTCAAACAAGCACAAAAAAAAGTCAAAGTCATAAGAGGAAATCTGAAGCTGCTAATAGAGCAAGTGAAGTTGTTGCTGCTGCACCAAGTGAAACTGCTACTGGTGCACTAAGTGAAGTTGTTGCTAGTGCAAGTGCACTTCAGACTACTACAAGTGAAGGTGCTGCTACGTCCACTGCATCAAAGGTTGTCAAGAAGAGGAAAAAATGAGGGCAAATACTAAATGAGGGCTACAAGAGAAGGTGCTGTTTATGGGAGTGATTTCCTTTCTTTTAGGGTACAGCAGATCGTTTTGATAAAGTTTTTTCTTATTTGTACTATAACTTAAGCTTCAAAATGTTGGAAAGATTGGATGGTTGATGTTGCACAATGGTTCCTATTGGTTTTCATTTTGTTAATGTTCACATTTTCTTAAGGTTGAGTTACAGGTATTTTTTTAGTCTACATCAATTATGTATAATTTATGGTGTACAGGGTTGTTGGTTGTTTTCTAAAGGGCCATGTCATTGATTTTTATTTTTTAGGGGTGATTGTGACTGGCATGGTGTTTTTCTTGTTAAAAGTCTAACCATTAAGATTTTTACCTTTAAAGAAATAATTATTTATTTCTCAAACTAACATTGAAAGAAATGGTCATAAGCTAATATATGGCTCAACTGACTTTTGTTTTTAGTCTAATATATTTATTATTGAAATGATAGAAACAAGAAAAGACACTTAATAATCTAAAAACTCGGTTAGTTATATTTTCATCCTCATACATTGAAATTTATTTCAAGTTAGTCTCTGGATTGTGTAATTTTCTCCACTTTAGTCTCTTTTTTCGTGACACGCTGAGTGGTAGCAGATTTATGGGGCGACACGTTGAGTGGAAGCAAATTTATGACGTGACACATTGACTTGTTGCATATTGATGGCGTGACACGTTGAGTGATAGCAGATTCATGGGGTGACACGCTGAGTGGAAGCAGATTGATGGCGTGACACGCTGAGTGATAGCAGATTGATGGCATGACACGCTGAGTGTTAGCAGATTTATGGGGTGACACGCTAAGTGGTAGCAGATTGATGGCGTGACACGTTAAGTGGTAGCAGATTTATGGGGTGACACACTGAGTGGTAATAGATTTATGGCGTCACACATTGAGTGGTAGCAGATTGATGGCGTGACACGCTAAGTGGTAACAGATTTATGGGGTGACATGCTAAGTGATAGCAAATTAATGGCATGACACACTGAGTGGTAGTAGATTTATGGGGTGACACGCTGAGTGGTAGCAGATTTATGGCATGACATGCTGACTTGTTGCAGTATTGAGGGGTGACACGCCATGCTCCAACAGGGTGACACGCCACATGGTTGCAATATTAATTTAAATTTGCATCAGCCTTGGAGATTTATAAGCACTGTGTTTAAATTGAAAAATTAATGTATAAAATGTATGAATATTAAAATTAATAAAATTAATTGTATCTACAAAAAAATGTACATACAACTCCGGATATGTTCAGCGTTCGCTCTCACAACTATTAGAAAAAATTTCTAGAGCGTATTGGCAACACATATTAGTAATCATATTCTGCTTAACTCTGATCGGTTCTGCTTGCAAAAGATCATCAATGTACCCTATGGTGAACATACCGTAGCTGACATTATCATTCTAATGATGCACTTTAGCTTTTGGCAAATGAATTCCAATGGCATCAACATCAAATCTCGTGTCTTTCTATGTGTTTTGTTGAAATAACTGGCTTGGTGGTAAATGATTGGCATCATTGTTGTAAGGGGTGTCATCTGAGCCGTACGCACTCCGTTATCCTTAGCATCCGAAGTTCTTACGGAGTCCACCACTTTGATCGTCCACCTCACCAAGTCGAACTTCGCAACCACCCAATGCTTACCCACATTGCAAGGCATGAGGATGAAATCGACATCTTCCCATTTTTTGTTGTATGTCGGCCTCTCACCCTCCACGTACCCCCGTAACTCATTTAGAATTTCCATAGTGGGCCGGCCATTTTTAGTTGGAAATGTGGTGTATAACATATGGATGGTGTCTTGTGAAACATGCATACATTAGCTTACACTTAATGCATTCAAAAACTTTAGTATTTTCATAATTGAAAAATTTGCAAGTAAACTTGTGAAGAATATCATATCAACCACGCATGCACGAGTGTTGTACAACTTTGACTTCAACCCTGTCATCCGCTTACACAATACACTGAGGCATGCGTCTATTTGTTCACTTGTCATTTCCTCTTTGGGATCCTCTAATGTTGCGAAAAAGTCAGCCCCTTGATCCCCTAAGATCTCGATGTTATGCCTACATATGTAACGGAATGAATTTCAAAAGCCTTGTTGGATTAATGTTTCATTAAAAAACAATATTTGCAATGTTATTTAGGAGCTTACCTCGCACACTCGTCTTTCTTGAAAGCTTCGTACGCTTCCACCATTGAGTCCTTCAGATCTCAGAGGCTCAATGACAGGTCAACGTACAGGCTTGCCATGTATTTTCTGGCCATTTTGACCTGTTCTCGCTTAGTTGGGTCTGAAATTAGTGCTGCACGATGATGGACATCAAACGACTTAGGTGACAACAATCGTGACTCGTTGGCTTCAGGAATGCTTTAAGGAAAATGGTCCCCTTCAGCCTGAAGTAATGCAAGGTTCCCATCCTCTCTTGCTGCTGCCCCGACTACTGCATTGGCCTGAGGAAGATGGTCCTCTTCATCCTGAAGTGATGCCAGGTTCCTATCCTCTCCTACTACTGCCTCGACTAATGCATTAGCATGAGGAAGATGGTCTCCTTCAGCCATGACTGAGTGAAGGTCCCTCTCCCCTCTCTCAGATGCATCGATAATCGAGTCAACCACAAGAACATAGTCTCCTTCAGCATCATCTGATTGGAGGGTCACATCCCCTGCCACAGCATCATCGAGAACGTCATCGATATGAGTTACATTCTCTCCGTTAGGACCAACAACGTGATGGTGAATGTGAACCCAGGTTCATCATGCTGCCCATCATCGGCATCATCGTGGTCTTCACCATCATAGTGAGATGAAGGACTACCCTACAGAACGAGACAAATGAGAAAATCCGTTAGCTTATAAAATACCACAAACCATAAATTGAGAACAAAAATAAGACTACATCTGCTAAACATAAACGACCAATATATGAGCGAAGATATAATAACATACTTATGATTTCAGGTCATCTAGAATCTAACCAATGATACAGTCCTCAAATTTTTGCATTGCGAGAGTCAATGACTGAATTGAAGCCTTCAGCTCTAACATGTCTTTTTTATGCTGGTGCAGCTAACGCTTCATGGCTACTCTATCATTAACTCTTGTTGAATGGGTCAGCTGCAATAACATATATTACTATGTTATTTAATAGTCATATATGGAATTGTTGAACATTAACCGTTAGAACTTTAATATACTTATCGGTGGCTCGTTAGCACTGTGCTGTTGAGTAGGATCGATCGGTGGTTGAGGAGCTGTCGTCTCTTCCCTCAACAACAATAACAGAAATTACTGTGTTACTCAATAAACATATGTGAAAATGTTGAACATAAATCGTTAGAACCGATCTTACAGACAGCTCGTTAGCACTGCGTGTTTGAAGAGGACCTCTAGGTGGTTGAGAAGTTATCATCGTATGATCCAACTGTAAACACAAATATGTTATTCAATAATCACTTATGGAATTATTGAACACAAACCATTAGACCTTAGTTATCGGCTGTTCACTGCCATTGCCATGGTCGTTCTCATCCTCCATCAACTCAGCGCCTAATAGCTCATCGTCTCCAATAGCAGTGGTGTGCCTCTGCTTCATGGCACCAACAGCTCTTTTATCCTTCAAGTTTCTCCTCTTTTCCCTCGCACCTAAACCCCAGTCCACTTGATCCTCCATGTGCCCTATTAGCACGTACTAGTGGCCCTCAGATAAGGGGATATCGATGTCCACAAAATACTCCTGTCTGGCCTCGTATGGGGTGGGATCCAAGGTCTCAAATGCCCACAATTGTAAAATAGGTATTGTGATTAAATTTTAGGAAAAATTATTATACAAATTTATAGCACAAATTTGTAGCTGTTCACTCACTTGTTCAAATGACTCCAACTTCTCAACTGCCTTGTAGAAGTCTTTTGACTTCTAATTGCATGCCCATTTGCACATACGTGGGTAGACGTTGTCTTTCAGAACAAAAGGGGTAACTATTTTTTTGAATGCCAGAATTGCCTCCATTACCCAGAACTGTAAGTCAAATGTAACCATTATTAGACTATAAATGATAAACGAGTGCAACCTTAAATTATTATGTCAAAAGGAAACTGAAAAATGTTACGTGACAATACCTATATCACCCATATGAATCCATAAATGTTGTAGCGTAAACGATTATCCTTCTGCAAGTTTGAGGCAGGCACTTCAAACCTCTTCAATAGGTAATCCTTGGTCAACCTCCAAACATAGTGACCCCGAGGAAGACATTCCAAGCATCGATGTCCTCCACCAATGACAAGAGCTAAGGCGTCACTCGTCTACTGTAGTCTTGACCAAATAAAATGTTATTCGCTATCAAGATGAGTGCCATCTTGGTCATGTCTCCTACTCGCTAAAAGCTACCTCTGTGGAACGTATCAAACAACGCCTACAGCTTAACACTCTGCTGCCCGTTTTAGTATCTCGCATGAATTTCGTCGGGAACAACCTCGTACGGTCTTGTGAACACATCAAGCATTCGACCAAACTTCAGTTAAGTGATAAGGCAGAACTCTTACTTTGATATACACGCCTTGCTCTTGCCAATGGCAAACCATAGCTCATGGTCCATTAACTCTTTCTCAGTGATTTGACGAATCATGATGTTATGCAGGAGACCAGTGCAAAAGTAGCCTTCTGGATATACATCCAGTAGCATTCCAAAGCACGTACGCTGGACTGCATCGTACTCTCCTTTCTCTTGAAGAGTCTTGTTAATGTAATCCAGTTGCGACCACTTATAATGGGTGTTAATAAAGACATTGAACGCCCACTTCTCCCTCGGCACAAGAAGCATACTATCAAGATTCTCATATTGTCTGGACTGCATCTGCCAAACATGGCACACATGCACAAGTAACGTAACCTATAATGTGTAACAAGGTATACTGAAGAAAGAAATAAATTTGTTACTCACCATGCATTTCAAGTAAAATGTTGTTACACACCATGCATATCAAGAAAAATGTTGTTAAACGCTACGCATATAAACTTAAATGTTGTTACACACCATGCATATCAAGTCAAATGTTGTTACACGTCATGCATATCAAGTCAAAAGTTGTTACACGCCAACGCTGAGCAGTGTCGTGACACGCCAACCATGGCATGTCTTGACACCCCAATCACTATAATTACTGTCTCCTTACACAAACTAGCCTAAAATATGCAATGTGGGGACACGCCAACCATGGCGTATCATGACACACAAATCACTGTAATTATTGACTCGTTACATGAACTACCTTAAAATAACCAATGTCGTGACACGTTAAAAACCCCAAAAACCAATTAACCCACTACACACCATATCAAATGTTGTAGTTCATGTTACACGATACGTAGATGCAGACCCCTTTCAAACTTTTGGTATGACCATAAAACTAGGAAGAAAACAATTTAAATATAACAATTGCAAAACACGAACATATCAAACCAACCCAAAAAAAATCAACGAACAGAAGAAAGCTTTAATTTGAGATTGACTGACCTTTTTACTGATAACCGACATTGTTGTTGTGATGTCGTTAAGAATGTAAAGAATGAAGTCGAATACTTTGGTACCTTTGGGAATGAGGAATGAACCAAACTCTCTTAGTTCCTTCACACAAACGTTTGTGAATTCTAAAAAATATTTAATTAAAATAAAATACCCTTATAATATTCATTTCATTCATTCAGTGGAAGTCCAAATGTTTTCCTCGTTATTTGCCTATTTTTTTTTCTATTTCAGACCATGGCGTGTGACATATTCAACCCATGCGGTGTCATATGTTCAAGCCATGCCGTGTCATATGTTCAAGCCATGTCATGTCACACGTTCTCACCATGGCGTGTCACACACTCTAAACCCTGCCGTGTCACACCCATGTCACATATTATCACTGTGCTGTCACACACATTATCACCCTACCGTGTCACAGATTCCCTCCATGGCATGTCACAAACTCTAAACCCTGCCGTGTCACAAATCCCCTCCATGACGTGTCACAAACTCTGAACCCTGTCTATCACAGATTCCCTCCATGGCATGTCACACACTCTAAACCTTGCCGTGCCTCAGTCGTGTCACATATTCTCACCGTGTCATCTCACACATTATCACCTTGCCATGTCATAGATTCCCTCCATGGCGTGTCACAAACTTTCGACCCTGTCATGTCACAAATTCCCTTCATGGCATGTCACAAATTCTGAACACTGCCATGTCACAGCCGTGTCACATAGCTCACCATGCCGTCTCACATATTCTCACCATGGCATGTCATATATGAACACCATGGCATGCCACATTCTTACACTATCATGTCACATATTCTCACCATGTCATGTCACATATGCACACCATGGCGTGCCACATTCTCACATTGGCATGTCACATATTCTCACCATGGCATGTCACATATTCCCTCCGAGTTAGGTCACATATTCTCACTCTGTCATGTCACATATTCCCTCCATGGCATGTCACAAACTCTAAACTCTGTCGTGTCACAGTCGTGTCATATATTCTCACAATGACGTGTCACACATTCCCACCATGCCATGTCACACATTCCCACCATGCTGTTTCACAAACTCTAAACCCTACTATGACATAGTCGTGTCAAATATGGCATGTTGTAGCACGACCATTTCCTGCTTTGGATTCACATTTTTCTCCTTTCGGTTCACCACCGTATCAGAGATTTCTAGTTTCACATCATTCTCAAAGCTTTCGATTCATCACGACCAGTTCCTCGTTCAATTTAATGTCACCCTTCTAGTATTATTTGAATTCCATGTCTGAAATATCTGAAGAACCACTTCATGCAACATTATTTTGTTTTGCCCAAGCTTATCAAAAAAAATGGATGTTTTGCACAAAAGTAGATGTTCGTAAATTCTTCGCATATTTATTTTCCCATTTTCTGTGTGTTTGAGAGTGAGCGTCAACGAAGATGTCTCATTAAGGGTATTTTTGTCCTAAAATCTCTTATTTTGTCTAAAAATAGTTAAAATTATGTAGAGGGTTATTTCCAAAAAAACTTTATTTTTAAAGGCTAAAAAAATTTTTTCCCTTATCACTATGTTTGATGAGAATAACCCTCAAGGATCCAAAGCAATTCGGATACCAAAAATCTAGTAAAAGTGATCTTTATAGGTATCACCAACAAGGAGGAGCAATTAGATTGAACATCAAATGAAAAATGGATCATATCTATTTTCTTATCTCTTTTAAATTTGAAGAATGCTTGATTGAATGAAATTTGATTTATTGTGAATTACTTATTTGATCACTGAGTGTTGCTTCCTTTGCATTTGCTTCAAAATATATGTTTAAATATTGATTATGCAAAATTATTGGTTGCAAGAAATGTGAGCATGAAATGCACTTACAATTGAACATAAATGATTTGATGAGGATGATAAGATGATAATTTGAGCAGAACAATATTTGACTACTTAAATTGATTTCATCAATATGAGCTTATAGGAGAGAATTATTTGCCATGCTTGAGCTTATATTGATATTTAGCTTGAGCAAGTTTATCACATATTGAAAATGCTATTATGACTTGTTCTTGATGAAAATGAATGCATGAATAAATGTTTGAATTTGTTGATCTTATGTGCTTGCATAGATGACATTATTTCTTAAGAATGAAAAGTTCATATGGTAATATTGATTTAATCATTTCTTGAGGAATTGAAATATTAAAATGCTTGGTTTAGAATCAATTCTTGGAATATGCCTTATGATTGTGCTTGATTGATTGTTTCAAAATTAATTTCTTGATTATGCATATGGAATTAGTTATAATTAACACATTGAACTTAATGAAAAATATTTTTAGTTCATCTATCGTTTTGGTCAAGTCACATGAATACATGATATCTCATCTTGCTTGATCTTAAGATTTGAAGTCTATAACTTGACTTGGATTATGCTTTTGAATGAGAAATTTAAATTCTCAAGTTACATCATGATATATATTGTGTTGACAGCATTGAAGAATCTTTAGAATGTGCTTTTGAATGTTAATTATGTTTTTTATGAGCTTAAGTGATTGCATGATCTAAAGACTTGTGTGCATCCAACCTTAGCTTATAGGCTACAATGATTGACTTAGTTCAAAATGATAAATGGCTTGTAGCTTGAGTTAACAATGAATATCTACTGAGCCTTAATTGAATGATTATTTCTTGAATCTTAACAATTAATATTCATTGATGCTTGGATGCTTACGTTAGATATATTCATTAGTTGAGTATTTTATTTCCAAATATTTCATAACAATTAGTATCACTTATGAATCATGGATGATTGAGAAATAACACACATGAATGAAATTCAATGCTTACATATTCTTAATAAATATATATGTATACATTTGGAATTTGAAATTTTGCTTGCGACTTGATGAAAATAATTGAAATCACGATTAGTGTAAATAGTCAAAATTCTTTAGGTAATCATGCTTATGCTTGCTTGATCATAATATTTTCTTATGTATGATTACAACAAGTGCAAAATGACTTAGCAATGCTTCATTGACAATCAATTTGTCTTGATGAGAAAAGTTCTCCTTGATTTGACAGTTGGAACTCTTATTGAAATGCTTGCTTGAAAATATTGTTGGAAAGAGATCACCAAAAAAGGCTAAATGATGGTGTTTTCATGATGACTTGCCAATATTGAGGAAATTCTCTCTTAAATTGTTATTCTTATATAATTTAGAGAATTTCTTCAAAGTGCTTGATTGATAATGTTTAGACAATGCATGATGATGATTGAAAAAGATGCTCAATGAAAAATGATATCTTGGACATGCATTAAAGCTAATGTGCATAAACTTCTTGAAATTATCAAAATTTAAAGCATATATTGAATATTTTTTTAAATACTCATACTTTGTTGATTCCTTGAATATATGAGTATGAAATTGGCACGTTAATGTCAGTTAAAATTTTACTACGCAAGTATATGTATCAAATAGATAGTATATAAGCAAGCAGAGTATCGATCCCACAGAGAATTGATCTAAAATTTTACTAAGTACTAAAATTATAACAATTTAATCTTATCCAAACAATCAAATTTGAATAACTAAATTAATTAACTAAAACTAATTAACCAAAGTTTATACTAAAAAGAAAAATCAAAGCAACAGTATAATTGGGTAAAAATCAAATCAAACAAGTCTAGGATTACAATATCCCTCACACTTCATCTAAATCTTACCTTTCTTCCTTAACTTATTTCAATGGGTTGAATTGCTAACCTAGAGTCCTAAATTATTTATAAAGGTCTCCCGACTCATCTTATAAAAATATCTATTTTAACCAAAACACTATATCCCTATGTGAATTAAAATTAAAACAGACTCATTAAGTTCAGGCTCTAATCTTGCTACATATGGCCTATAGTTATATCCCTATCCGATATGCAAATCAATTAATATAATAATATGCTATCCCAGTTTTAGTCTATACTAAACTCCCTTTTCCAAGTTTGTTTAGGTTCCTAAATCAATTTAATTGGTGATCAGACAATTAAAAGCATTAATAACAAATTGGAATAAACAATTCAAATCCCATTAAAGATAAGTAAGAAAAAGATTAAAAATTTAGACTACATATGAGTTCAATTGCAATCCTAGAAAAAGAAAATTAGCTACTCATGATTGCAAAAAAAAAAATAACATTATAACAAATTCAACCATTGAAAGTAACAAGAAAAAATAAAAGCCAAGGAAGAAAACAAAACAATAATTGCCGTCTTGATCTTCAAGTTTCAACCTCAACTTCTAGCTTCTTGAATCTCTCAAAAGTTGTCTACCCTAATATTCTTCAAACTATCCTATTTATACTAATAACTTAACTTATACTTCCTTAAGTTGACCTAGGGTTTAATTGGGCTTAAAAGTGTAATGAGAGGCCCAAAAAAAAATCAATTATCAGTCTTTACAAATTTTCATTCCCGACACAATACATCTAGCTATTTTCTAATGCAATTTTCTCTATCTTGGAGGTAGAACTGGGTAAAGTAATCTTCTTAAAAATTGTAGCTCTATCTCTTAGCTTTTCAATGGTTCAAGAATCACATCATTTAGAGTTCTGTAGCTTGAGTTATAGCCAAAACACTAAAGCCCAATTTCTTTTATTTCCTACAAAAAATATAAAAACTAATAAATAATAACCAAATTAAAAAGAATAATATAAAATTAAAATAACTCACTTAAAAATAAACTAATTATAGAAACAACTAAAAATAAATAAATTATAATTAAAAATTGAGGAATTAGCTAATATTTAATAACAAATTTTGAATAAAATAGTTTTATAAAATAGAATTATCACACCCTCAAACTTAAGATTTTGCTAGTCTTCGAGCAAAATAAAATCACAAAAAGAAAACTGAACATAAAAAAAATCCTTGAACAAGAGATAGAAATACCAAATCATGAATTTTTAATTTTTCCTCAGAAATTAACTCCAATTCCAACTTAAGGTAATATACAGCTAATCCTTAAATTCATGCATCAATTCAAGTGAAAACTTATTTTTCGAATGGACTTCCTCTCTGTGTGTGTGTGAATGCTCTCTTACAAAGAGTATCATGTAATTCGGATTAGTTTATGCCAAATCTAAGCATAGATTAATACTAGGATCCCATAAGTTTGCTTTTCATCTCTCTTTCCACTAATGTAGATTAACATTTATTCAAGGATCAATAGGTCTTTATCAAGCTTGTAATGTGAGGCTAGGGTTAAGGTATGATAAAGGATATATTTATGCTTAAATTCACCCTAAGCACTTAATCAGTCTAAGACACAAAAAGAGCTCAATTTTTTTTATAGCACCCTTAAACTTAAAGTAAACTTTTCTTTGTACCACACATTTTATTTCTTTCTTTTTTTCTTTTTTTTTTTAACAACCCCTAAACTTGTTTTTGACAATTATAAACAAGGGGTAATTTTGCTAATGACCATCACTTTTTTTCCTTTCTTTCACCTTTCTCCGTCAATTTATTCTTAGGCTCAAATCATTCCTTAGAAAGATTAAAATACTTAGAGGGTGAAAGGATCAAATCGCTGGATTTAAATAGACAGGCCAAGGCTAGCATAATTGTGTAATTACAAAGAAAAGGTAAATTAGGCTTAAAAAGGGTGACTAAGGATAAATATAACAATGTCGGCTCAAAAAGGCTCAAACGATCCAAAGATGGCCTACATCACTTCCTATCCTAAGTGTTATCTAAGATTTCGCCTCGAGAGAAATTCAAACAAATTCTAGAATTCTTGACTTCACTATACTTTTTCATCAACATAAAATTTCTCTAAATCACATAAAAATTCTAAGTAAAAGAGTATAGTGCTCAAATTATTAGAAGTCACATTCTAAAATAAAGCTAATACAAGAATATGACATAAAATTAAATCATAACTATATGCTTCCCAAAAGCTAAGAATCAAAAGATAATTAAAATATCATCCTAGGGTTGGGACAATCATGAATAAGGTGCACCTATCTTAAATTTTTTTTGAAACCTATTACTTGCAAAAGAAGCCATAAAATAAATTATATTAAAAGAAATAAATTAAAAAAATGAAATAAAATAAAGATAAGAATAAATAAGGTTGAGGAGCTTAGGTTGCCTCTTATGAAGCGCTTCATTTATAGTCTTTGGCTGGACTAATTTGGGCTCTAGGTAGTGTCAAGTAAGTGAATTGAGAACTTCTAACGATTAATTTTGCCTCCCCAATAATGCTTCAATCTTTGTCCATTGACTTTAAATTTTTGACCATCTGTCCCTCTAACTTCGATCGCTCCATGTGGGAATACCTCATCGACAATGAAAGGACCAGGCCACCTAGATTTGAGCTTTCCCATAAATAACTTGATTTGAGCTTTCCCGAAAATAATTTCAAGCAAGAATTATAGAGCAACACTACTTGTCTTGGCTTAAAGCTTCTTTCCAACATCTTCTTATCTTGCCATTGCTTTGTTTTCTCTTTGTAGAGTTTGGCATTCTCATAAGCTTGACGGCAAAATTCATCAAGTTCATTTAATTGCAACAACCTTTGCTCACTTGCTACTTGTAAATCAAAATTTAACTTCTTCACAACCCACTAAGCATTGCGTTCAAGTTCCACTGGTAAGTGACAAGCTTTGCCAAAGACCAACTTATATGAAGACATACCAATTGGGGTCTTGTAAGCAATCCTATATGGCCACAATGCATTATCTAATCTCTTTGACCAATCTTTTCTTGTGACACATACGGTTTCTCCAAAATTCTCTTGATTTCGCAATTCGATACTTACACTTGGCCACTAGTTAAAGGATGGTACGTAGTGGCAACCTTGTGTTTAACTCCATATTTTGCCAGAAGTGCATCAAAATACTTGTAGCAAAAGTGACTTCCCTCATCACTAATAATTGCCCTTGGAGTGCTAAAACGAGTGAAAATATTCTTCTTGATGAAATTCATTACCACCTTCAAATCATTATGAGAAAGGCTACCGCTTCAACCTACTTAGAGACATAATCAACAGCAAGCAAAATGTATTTGTTGTTATATGAAGATATAAACGGACCCATGAAGTCAATACCCCATACATAAAAAATTTATATCTCCATGATGTTGTTGAGAGGCATCTCATGTCGCCTTGAGATATTCCCCACCCTTTGGCACCTGTCACAATGCAAAACAAAATTGTGAGCATCCTTAAATAATGTAGGCCAATACAAACTTGATTGGAGGACTTTAGCAGTAGTCCTTATTCCTCCAAAGTATCCTCCAAAATATGAAGAATGGCAATGGTGAAGCACACTTTGAATCTCTTCTTTCGGGACACATTTTTTGAAGATATGGTCTTTACACTACTTGAACAAGTAAGGCTCATCCCAAAAGTAAAATTTAACATCATGTAAAAATTTCTTTTTCTGATGAGAATTTAAATCAGAAGGAATAATATTGTTTACCAAATAATTTACAAAATTAGCATCCAAGGAAGTGATTTCTTACGAACTTGAAGGATTTATTCATTAGGAAAAGTCTCTTTAATTAAGGTTGAATCCTTACCTTAAGCTTCAATCTCCAATCTTGAGAGGTGATCTATAACTTGATTTTCTATTCCTTTTCTATCACGAATCTCAATATCAAATTCTTAAAGTAAGAGAATCCACCTTATCAATCTTGGCTTAGCATCCATCTTGGCAATCAAATATTTGATAGTTGAGTGATCAGTGTACACTATCAGCTTTGTCCTCACGAGATAGGAACGAAATTTGTCAAAAGCAAAAACCACAGCCAAAAGCTCTTTTTCTATTGTGGTATAATTTTTCTAGGCCTCATTTAAAGTCTTGCTAGCATAATAAATGGAATGGAAGATTTTATCCTTCCTTTGTCCTAAAACAGCTCCCACCGGATAATCACTCGCATCACACATCAATTCAAAAGGGAGAGTCCAATCGAGACTAATTATGATAGGTGCAGATATTAATCTTTTCTTCAATTCATCAAAAGTAACAAGAAATTCATTATCAAACTTAATGGCACATCTTTTTTCAATAAATTGCAAAGTGGTTTAGAAATTTTTAAAAAGTCTTTAATAAATCTTCTGTAAAAACCAGCATGACCAAGAAAACTTCTAATACCTTTGACATTTATTAGAGGTGGTAGTTTCTCGATTGCTTCAATTTTTACTTTATCTACCTCAATGCCATTACTAGAGATCTTGTGCCCAAGAATAATACCTTCTCGTACCATGAAGTGACATTTCTCCCAGTTGAGCACCAAATTTGTTTCTCCACATCTCTTGAGTACCCTAGCAAGATTTAAAAGACAATCATCAAAATTATTTTCAAAGATAGAAAAATCATCCATAAATACCTCCAAACATTTCTCCACCATGTCTGTGAATATGGTCATCATACATCTCTGAAAGGTGGTAGGTGCATTACATAATCCAAATGGCATTCTTCTAAAAGCAAATGTGCCATAAGGACATGTAAATGTAGTCTTTTCTTGATCTTCGAGAGCAATAGCAATTTGGTTATAACCAGAATATCCCACTAGAAAGTAATAATATTCCTTACCAGCCAAGCGATCCAACATTTGATCAATGAATGGAAAAGGGAAGTGATCTTTCTTTGTAGCTTTGTTGAGCTTGTAGTAGTCCATGCACACTCTCCATCTAGTCACAGCTCTTGTTGGAATGAGCTCATTATTGTCATTGGCAACCACAATCATTCTTCCTTTCTTAGGAACACATTGAATTGGAGTTACCCATGAGCTATCAGAGATAGGATAAATTATTCTGACATCCAACCATTTGATGATTTCCTTTTTGAATACTTCTTTCATGATAGGATTCAATCTTTTTTGTTGTTCAATTATGGCTTTGTGATTTTCCTCAAGGAGAATTTTGTGCATGCAAACAGAAAGGCTAATTTCCTTAATATCAGATATGGTCTATCCTATTGCTTTCTTGAATTCTCTAAGTGTCCTCAACAACTTCTCCTCTTGCATGTTAGTAAGAGTAGCAGAAATAATAACTGGAAGAGTAGAAGATTTTCCAAAAAAAGCATACCTCAAGTTTGCAGGTAGAGGTTTGAGTTCCAAAGTAGGTGGCTCCTCAATGGAAGGCTTAGAAGTTGGCGTCAAAGAAGCTGAAATATCTAAATACTCAAATTAATGATTAGTTCTAAATCTGGAGTGAGCATTCAACAAATTTGAATATTCAACAAATTCATCATCATCCCTATCAGAGTTAGCAACTAAACATGCTTCAAGATGATCATTGGGATTTTCTTCTAAGAAAACATCATGTGTAAAGTTATTTACCACACTCACAAAAAAAAAAAACAGTATTCAAATGTCACAGGCAATTTTAAAGCTTTGAAAATATTAAATGTTACCTGTTGGTCTTGATTTCTCAAAGTGAGCTCACCTTTTTTAACATCAATGAAAGCCCTAGCAGTTGCTAAAAATGGCCTCCCAAGGATGATTAGAATTTGCCTATCTTCTTCCATGTCAAGAATTATAAAATCAACCAAAAAAATAAATTTATCTACCTTGACAAGAACATCTTCAATAATTCCCCTTAGGTACACAAAAGAACGATTAGCCAATTGCAAAGTAACAGAAGTGGGTTTGCATTCCCCCAAGCCAAGTTTCTCAAAAATTGACCAATGCTTTAAATTGATACTTGCACCTAAATCACTCAAAGCTTTTGTAAAAAATAAATTACCAATTGTGCAAGGGATTGTGAAACTACCTAGATCTTTGAGTTTTTGTAGCAGTTTATTTTGGAGAATTGCACTACACTCTTTTATAAGGGAGACAGTTTCAAACTCACTTAGCTTTCTCTTTTTGAAGAAGAAATCCTTCAAGAACTTGACATAACTATGCATTTGTTCCAAAGATTCAGCAAAAGGGATATTTATGTGTAATTTCTTGAAGACATTGAGGAACTTCTGAAATTGCTTTTCAAGTTTTTGCTTTTGGAGCCTTTGGGGAAATGGTGGTGAAGGATGGATGACTTGAGAAGCTCCTTGATTTTTAGCCTTGACATCTTCTTCCTGTTCGACTTCACTCTCTTTCTCACACATTTCTTCCTTATCAACATGTTCATTCTCAAGTTCAACTGCTTTTTCATTCACCCCTTTAATCTTTTTTCCACTTCTTAAAGTGATTGCTTGGTATTGTTCCTTACCTTTAGGATTGATTTGTGTGTCACTAGGTAGGGAACCTTGAAGTTTATTGTTGATGGAATTTGCAAGTTATCCCATTTAGGTTTCATGATTTCTTAAGGATGCTCCAAAGCTTTGAATTATAGCATCATTCTTTGATATATATTGCAAGAGAAGTTCATGCACTTGGGACTTCTTTTTAGGAACTGGTGGTCTAACTTATTGTTGAAAACCAGGAGACGTGTTGGGTTTTGGATTGGAAGGAAACAAAACAATAATTGTCGTCTTGATCTCCAAGTTTCAGCCTCAACTTCTAGCTTTTTAAATCTCTCAAAAGTTGTCTACCCTAATGTTCTTCAAACTATCCTATTTACACTAATAACTTAACCTATACTTCGTTAATTTGACTTAGGGTTTAATTGAGTTTAAAAGTGTAATGAGAGGCCCAAAAAAAATCAATTATCAGTCTTTACAAATTTCCATTCCCGATGCAGTACACCCAACCATTTTCTGACATAATTTTCTCTATCTTCGAGGTAGAACTGGATAAATTAATCTCCACAAAAGTTGTAGCTCTATCTCTTATCTTTCCAATGATTAGAGAATCGCATCATTTGGAGTTCTGTAACTTGAGTTATGGCCAAAAAACAAAAGCATATGCAAGCAGACTTTCGGGTCTTTTAAAATCTCACTTTCCAAAATTAAGCCCAATTTCTTTTAGTTCCTACAAAAAATATAAAAACTAATAAATAATAACCAAATTAAAAATAATAATATAAAATTAAAATAACTCACTTAAAAATAAACTAATTATAAAAATAACTAAAATAAATAAATTATAATTAAAAATTGAGGACTTAGCTAATATTTAATAACAAAATTGAAATAAAATAATTCTATAAAATAGAATTATTAGTTAAACATTCTATTTAAATACTCATTTATCATATGATCATTATTTATCCCTATATTTACCTCATGATCCATCTAAGGGGAGGTAAAATTATGCTTTGATGTGAGTAACCACTTAACTCCTTCTTTTTGGAAAGGACTCTAATGAATGCTTAAGGGGGAGTTGATCATTGACGTTATCCTATGATGCTTGACCACTTGAAATCTTCAACAATGATCTTAACAAAATCTCAACAAGTGGTGTTCATCTCTATTGGTAATATCTCTTAAACACCATATTAAACCTGTAATTAATAATGTCTCACGTTTGTGCTTGAATAATGATTACCATATCCTTTGATAAACTTGGTTGTGTATACACTTGTGAATATATTTGCATAATTGGTTGTGCACTTAATATGTTACTTAATTATTTTTTTCAAATGAATATGTGAACATACTAGTATGTAAAATTGCACACACATCACTAAATCATGTTCACATTATAAAAAGACTTATGAATGTCTTATGCTTAATTATGAATATCCAACTTGAACTTCAAGGATAAAATGCCTACACTTTTGCCTATGTATATACATATCTATGGGTGGCTTTCTTGATTAATTGATAATATACTCCTTATTGACTTACTTGAAAATATATGAAATTGAGATATATCTTGATTTGTTGATATATTTCATAATGCCTTGATTGAATATCTTATATGAAAATATATCTTGGTTGAAAATATCTATATATATTGCCCATTGGTTGTGCTAAATGAGTATATTTCCCTACGCTTTGCTTGATTATATATTGATTGGAAATATATCTTCATTTAATGCTCTCATATTGTGATGAATAGATATATTTCTTGATCTACTAATTGAATAACTTTGCATGGAAATATATCTTATTGTTTTGATTTGATGATTAGTGATTATTTTTGGACTTAATGCTTATTTATACTTGATGATTATTACTAACCATTATCTCTTGAGTTTAAATGCTTAAAACTCACACTTTTTAACCTTTTTGATATGATAAAAAGGGGGAAAAGGTCTATGAGCACATTAAAATGCTCTTATATTAGCTGAATTTTTCTTAAAAACATTTTTGAACTCCATGCATAAATTGAGAGAGAGAATTTTCAAAGTTTATATTCATTTCTTATACCCTTCTCACTTACACTTAAATGTTTTCAACAAGGGCATAGAGACTAATTAAGTTAGGGAAAGGTTTCAAGAAATTTTAAATGCAATATGCTCATATTTTTGTCATATCAAAAAGGGAGAAATTGTTAGCCTTAAGTTACATCATGTTTTTATTTGAAAAAAATTACATGTTATCTTGAACTTAATGTCAAGCATTTGAAATTGTCTAAAAAAATTTTTTAATCCTCTGAGGTTACATTATTGTTTGAAAAAGTCATGCATCATTAGAAAATATCATAAAAGCTTTCAAACAATGCATATTCAGCTAAGAAAATAAAGAGCAAACATGCCTTGAATTATTATTTGATTGTAAGTACAAGGCAAGGAATAAATAACTAAAGAAAAGCACCAAAAAGCTAAGGAAACCCCAAGACACAAGTTGAGAGTTAACCCTAGAGAAGCTCAAGTCGATCCAAAGGCAAAAAAAGTGCAAAACTTGAAGAATATAAAGTCATAGTCGACCTTAGAGAGCCTATAGTCAACCCTGTTCCAAAAAGCTTAAGAAAATGAAGAATTGAATAGACATAATCGACCTTGGCTCAAGTATAGTTGACCCTGACAAGTCAAAAACATGAAAAAGTGAACTTTACCCAGACATAGTCCATTATAAAGAAGGTATAGTCGACTATAGTAGCTCAAACTTGCAAAATCAAGCTTTCTAGAATTAAATCGAGTAGAGGAACGATGTACTCCACTATGGAGTCCTAATTTGAGAAATTTAAGGAAACAGAGTCGACCCTAAGAGTGTTGTAGTCAAGCCTCAAGCTTTAACAATTGTCAGATTTGATTCAAACTTATGTCTAACTGCTCCAAACTTCACACTAGCTATAAATAGTCACCTTTGAGACATTTAGAAGCAAGAGAAGACTTGAGATAAAGTTTCAAACCCTAAAGAAACCTCTAAAAAGCCAATCCTGGCTCTCTAGCTTCTTCCGCCAAGCTTAAAAAAGTTTTATATTTTCTTTATTTAAGCTGATATTTCTTTTCTTCACATACTTAAGCTTAAACTCCAAGCACTCAACCTTTACAGAGGCATTTTCTTGCTAAACTTTGTACTACATTGTAAAGGTTCTAGCTTAACCTTGAAAAGTTATTTATGGGTTTATGGTTGAGCCCTTAAAAACCATTGTTGGTGGGTTTCACTTTATCCAGTGAAAAGCTTGCAAGGGTTTCGAGCGAAACCTAGAAAAAAGATTGTGAGGATTTCGCTTTATCTCGTAAAAAGCTCATTTCTAGTAATGGATTTGAAATTCCTTGATATTCCAAGAGAGTGGATGTAGACACTAGAAAAAGCCGGACCATTACAAAAATCTTGTGTCTTGTCTTTAATTTTTCGCATTGAGATTTATTGTTTGCATATCTTGATTCATTAATTTTTGCTTAGGAAAATATTTTATCTTAATTCATTATTTTGCTTGCACTTGACTTAGGAAAATATTCTTAATTTGATTTATTATTTGTTCATTACTTGACTTGGGAAAATATTATTACTCATATTTATTATTTGTTCATTATTTGACTAAGGAAAATATCTTTACTTTGATGTATTATTTGTTCATTTCAACTTTCTATTGAAAATTGGTTTAGAAAGATCACACACTTTATTTTTGACATGAAAAGAGATTTTTGGTTGCAAAAGTTTTGATTTTTATACTTAGTATTCAAAAGAATTTTTAAATACCAATTCACCCCCCTTTGGTATATTGCTTATTGAGACTTCTACACTAGCAATAAGTTAACTTCAGTTGTCATCATATAAAGATCAAAAGTTTTAAATAATGAGACAAGTATTTTTGTGAATCATTTCTTAAGGAAAAGTGAGAAGAATATCATGTAAAAACAATGTTCCAAGGTTCAAAAGGCATGGAACCATTGAAATCAAATTTGAATTGATACATAATTCCTTGTTGGTATCTGTTTTCGGGAAATGATTTCAAGAATCTGAATTAATATAATAAGACTAGCAAGAAGGTCCTATCATGACTAGAAGATTGACAACTGCACAAAAATATCATCAAATAGTGCGTAAAGACAAGAATAATGGTTTTTCAATAGGGGAAAACATTGAAAATGAAATGATGACATGAAAAGTCATTCTCCTTCCATCATATAATCATGCATACATGTACACAACCATGCAACATTGATATTGGAAACTTGCATGCAATAATTAAACTTAACACATCTTTTCTAGGCATTTTGGAAACTAGAAGCCCATTCATCATAGAGGACATATCAAAGATATCAGGTTTTGATTAATTTGGGAATCATTTTCAAGATTCAAATCCTCTGGATAACCATTTTCAAATCCTCCGAATATAATCTTTGAAACCTCCAAGTACAATCCCTAAAGCCTTCACGTAATCATCAAAAGATTTCTTTTAAATTACATAGCTCTATTGAAAGATGAAGTGCATAACTTTTTTTTCGCAAAACCTTTGAATAGATCTTTAAAACCTTCAGATACCATTTCAAGCATTCTCAAAACCTCTGGGTACCTCTTCAAAACCCCTAGGTACATTCTTCAAAACTTCCAACTACCTTTTTCAAAGCCTCCAGGTACATCTTTGAAGCCTTTGGGTAACAATTTTAAAACCTCAAGTAGAATTTGTAAAACCTCCAAGTAACCTTTTTCAAAATCTTTAAGTCAAGGAATCAAATGTCGAACTCATTTTAAGATGGGTCTAGTCTCAGTGGCCGTAAATTCCCTTTCAAACAAAATGGTCATCTATATATCTATGCATAGTTCCTGAATTTCAGAAAGTATGTAAAAAAGGGCATTTAAGACACCCCATTTTGTCCAAGTCAATTTCAAGCATTTGTTTATTTTATTTATTCTAATTTATTTTAATTTTATTATTATTATTTGCTTGATTGTGGGCCATAATTGAGCCTAACTTAAACTTTGGTTCTTTTAAGCATCATTTGGGCTTGAGAAGCACAAAGGCCAACATCATTGTTAAATGGATTCATTTTGGGCTCCTAAAATTCAAAAGCTCCTAAGTGTAAAAAATAAAAAGAAAAAAAAAAGACTTTGACCTCAATGCAATGCTTGGCATGGTAGCTAAGGCCCTACCATGATAGTCAACTTAGTTGGCTACCATGACAGTTTTCCCTTCTCCCCAAGAAAAATCTACCTATTTTCAAGCAAAGGTTTTTACTCTTGCCATTTTACCTTCCTCGAATTTCAGGGGAAAGGAAATGTTTGAAAGAAACAAGGGTTTGGCTACCATTGGTAGCATCCAAAGCGCTACCAATGGCAATAGGCATGGGAGGGAAGTTTTTAAAATCCTCTTCCTCGCCTATAAATAAGGAAGGACAAAAAAAAGGAAAAGAAAAAAAGGGGAGGAATTGGGGAGGAAAAAAAAACTAGATAGGAAGCAAAAAACCCCACAACTGAACACCAATACGGTGTGTTTTGTGAGAAAAGGAAAGGGTTGAAACAAACCAAGCTCTAGCACGCGTAAAAAAAGGTAGAGCCTGTTAGGCCCAAGCCTCTGAATCATTATGAGCCCAAGCTAGGTAATGGACTTAAAAACTTGGCTTGACTTTCTATTGCGCTTGGTTTGTTTGTTTTTGGGTTTTTGTTTATTTATATTTGTTTGAGTATTTATTTGCTTATTTTTAGTTTTCTGTTAATGTGTTGATGTGAAGTTTTTTTATGAAATAGTTAGCTATATGAAATATAGGTAGGTGTGTGTGTGTGTATAAGAAGAGAAATATGATAGAATTAAAAAAATTAAAAATAAAAAAAAATGGCTATTTTGAGTTAACTTGATAATGAAACTTCACTCGAGAGTGTGAAAAGTCGCACTTTAGAGTTGAACTTTTTAGGTAAAGACCTTAATTAGGGCTCTCACCAAAGTATTGGAAAAACCTAACATTATGTTCCGATGGCCTTCTAACTCAAATAACCATTATAAACACCTTTTTTGTTAAATAATAATGATCAAAAAGGGTTTTAAAGTAAAAGGGAATAAATTTATTAAATATGTATATATATATATAATATTAGATTAATTATTTTGAATTAATTTTTGATGATGGAATTTCACCCGAGATTATGAAGAGTCACATTTTTGGGACCACTTTCTTAAATGAGTAATTTGATTAGGGTTTTCATCGAAACATCAAGATGAATCCTAATCTTTATATTCCAATACTTCGTTAATTCAAATAATTATCTTTATAGGATTAATAATTTAAGAGAATTAATTTATTAAATATTTTAGTTAAAATTAACTAATTAAAAATTAATATAGTAATCAACAATTAATTCAAGTAATAATTTTAAATAAGAGATTTTTGAAGTCAATTTATTTACTCCATTAAAAAGGTAATTTAAAGATAGAGGTAAATTGTCTTGAACCAATCTTGATGATAGAATCTCTCCCAAAATGTGAAGAGTCACATTTTTGAGTTGGATTTCCTAGATGAGAAATTTAATTAGGATTTTCACCAAAGCATTAGGAAAGTCTTAATTTTATATTTCGAAACTCCATTGGTTCAATTAGATATTTTGAAATTTAATAAGAATAAAAAAGGTATTCAATTAAATAATAATATCAATTATATAATTGCAAAGTTCTAGATCAAATAATACATTTATAAATGCATTCATTATGCATCATCTATGGTTTTGCATCGCACACAACTTGATTATTTTGCCAATGGGTATAAAACCCCGATGATAGGATTTTCTCAAAAAGCTTGTATGAATGAGTTCTCTCAGGAATTTTCCTAGGTGAGGAAAAACTTTTAGACTTCACTAAAGCATTGGGATGGTTTATGAATGATTTTCTTGAAACAAGGTTTTTATTTATCATTATTTAAAATTGAAAAATCATACCACCATTTCATGGTTGCATCATGTGCATTAATAAGAAATTTGATTTTGTTGGCTCCATTAGTTTTTGATGATAATAAAACATTCCCATTTATTTGTGTCTAATTCTTTTACTTAAGTATGTAGGAAAGTAATACATAAAATTAATTTCTTAAATCTTTAAAGAGTATTTTTGAAAAAAAAAGAGGGATAAAATCAACAAGATGTAACTGAATAACAAGGAGGAAACTTGTTGGTTAAACAAGGAAGAACATTGGTTGACCAAATTTCAAATTGGAGAAATGGCGGGCTAAAGAGTTTGAGAAATAGAGCCAACTTAGTCAACCAAGTCAGTCGACTAAGTGCACTCTGCTAGAATCTGCAAACCAGAAACAAAATCAACTTAGTTAACCAAGTTAGTCGACTAAGAGCTCTTTGTCTGCAATTTGAACCAGAGCACTACAAGACAGATTAACGGCTAGAACTCATCTTCAACTGTTTTCAACGAGCATATATTACCCAACTACCATCAGAGTTACATCTCCAAGTATACTGCATTACTTTATTGCTGCAAATATTCAAGGGAGAAGTGAAAGTTTTAGCTACATCAAACTGCAAGATCTTTGGCTGATGGAGCATGCTTTTAATAGAGTGTCTCTAAATCTGAGGAGATTCATGATTGAGAAAATGAAAAGTACCTGCAAACTTGATAAGGTCAATCTGCCATATAGGAATGTGATTACATCCTTGGTGCAGAAGAAAGGAATATGCGCTAAAAGGTATGATATGGACTTGGTGAAAACTAGAGACCAAGCCATTTATTATGGTAGCCTAATTAAGATGGGGTATATGCTAGATGGAGAGAAGTTTATCAAAACCTCTAAAACTGTCTCAAGAAAAGATCACAGTCTACCTGCTCAACCTGAAAAAGCTCCTTCCAAATTTTTGAATGAGATGATTTTTAATTTGCTTATGAGAATTGATGGTAAGCTGACTGACCAAGGAGTGAAACTACAAAAAATGGAAGATAAGATCACTGAGTTAAAAAACAAGCTGAAGGAAAACGAAAACATGGGGTTTGAACCTGTGGCTGTAGACAGTTCTGCCACATTCAACACTGCACCTACACAGCAAGGTGTTAAAGGTTCAGCAGAGCCAGTAGAGAAGTCTGCAAGTTCTGACACTCAAGCAGAAGGCTCTATCTATAAGTCTGCCGGTCCTGTTCTGCAAACTGAGGACTCCCCACAAGGAGTTGAACAGCCAACCAAATCACCCTCCCTTGAACCTCAAAGCAAAAATGACTCAGAACAAGAGACTGAAGTAGTTGGTGTAGAAACTGAGAAACAGCAAGCCTCTTCTCCGAATTCAGAAAAAGTTTCCATTATGGACATTTTTCATCAAATCGTTAGAGAGGAACAAGTTGAAAAAGACACTGTCAAGACAACAACTCAAAAGGATGGTGCAAATGTAAGAAAAGAAAAGAAACCTGCTTCAACTCCCAAACTAAAGGCACAAATAGGGAAACCAAAAGCTACCACAACACCACCAGCTGAGGCAAAACAACCAACCAAAAGAAGAAAGACTATGGCAACCAAGACAACTTTTCTCAAAAGAAAAAAGTCTTCCAGATTGGCAGAAAAGTCTAAACTAGTTTCAGCCTCTTCTCCTCACAGTCCAATTCATATTTCAGACAAATCCACTCCAGAATCGTTTCCTAGAAAGTCATCTCCTCTCCGAGAACCCTCTTCATTTCCTTTTAACCCTTTCTATGGAATTGAATCCTCACCCTTTGCCTCATCCGATGAGTAGAATTTCCCTTATTTGATGTTAACAAAAAGGGGGAGAAGTATGGTACTAGGGACCATGGGAGCAAAAACCAAAAACCAAAAAATAATTTTTAAAAAAATAAAAAAAATGTTAGGGTAAAGGAACCAAAAACCTAGGAAAGGAAATAAAATAAAACCAAATGAGCATGAAATTAGAGAAATAGGAGATAGGAAGCATAACTAGTCCAGGGGCATTTTTGGAATACTTTTTATTTAACTGTTATTTGTGCCTTGATGGCACTTAAACACTTAGCTTTAACTCTGTTATTTATGTGGATGTATGAGAAATATGACTGTTGACATGTTTATGTTGCTTAACTGCTGAAAATTAAAATTTGTTGATATCTTATGATTTGAGCATTTTGATTACCATAAACAAAACTTACTGTTGCTACGCTGATATGGATTCACATGATGATAGATGATTTTTGTTATACAATTGTGGATAATTTCTAGTTATAAATAGATATAGATGGTGTGTACTGTCTACAAGTTGAAACATGAATAATGTGGACAAAATCTAAATGTTAACAGCAGCTGGAATATTAATGAAAATCTGTCAAAACTTCAGCTGAAAATTTTTTACTGTAAATCACTCTACATTGATGAACATGTATATACACATATATAGAATCTAAATGTATATTGTCATTCCTTCCACGTAACAATGAACAAACTTGCTGGAATAAAGTAAGCAAATTATGCACACACTAAAGGGGAGCTTATACTTAGGGGGAGCAATCCTCAATTCCTGCAGAAAACTAAAAAGAATTTAAAATGACACTATGCTGTTAATCAAGGAGTGTTTTGTCACTATCAAAAAAGGGGGAGATTGTTGGCTCCATTAGTTTTTGATGATAATAAAACATTCCCATTTATTTGTGTCTTATTCCTTTACTTAAGTGTGTAGGAAATTAATACATGAAATTAATTTTTTAAATCTTTAAAGAGTATTTTTGAAAGAAAAAGAGGGATAAAATCAACAAGATGTAACTGAATAACGAGGAAGGTTGTTGGTTAAACAAGGAAGAACATTGGTTGACCAAATTTCAAATTGAAGAAATGGTAGGCTGAAAAGTTTGAGAAACAGAACCAATTTAGTCAACCAAGTCAGTCGACTAAGTGCCCTCTGCCAGAATCCGCAAAACAGAAACAAAATCAACTTAGTCAACCAAGTTAGTCGACTAAGAGCTCTCTATCTGTAATTTGAACCAAAGCACTACAAGACAGATTAACGGCTAGAACTCATCTTCAACTGTTTCCAACGGGTATAAATTGCCCAACTGCCATCAGAGTTGCATCTCTAAGTATAAAAGGGTCTTCCAACAATGAGAAACAAGTTTTTAGAATTTTTTTAAAAGCTTTGAATGAGATTTGAGCTATAAAAGGTTGAAAAACCAGAAAAGCTTCACTGTACTTATCTGCACCTCAACACCTACTCTTTGCATTGTGATTAGCACTCAATCCTATACCAATCAGATCATCCAATGATCATAGGTATTTTCTTTTACCATTTCTTCTTGTATACTTAGAGTGAGGGAGTCACTCTAAGGGGTTGTTCAAGCTTAGGAAAGCTTGAATGTTATAGGTTGTGGTTGAGCCTTGAAAAACCACTTTGGGTTTTAGTTTAGCCCGAGAAAAACTAGTGTAAAGGTTGTGGTTAAGCCTGCATGTCAAGGCCAGCTCTATTATATACTTGCCATGTCATTCATGTGCTTGATAGCATGTCTGCAAACTTCGATGCCCTGAAAAATTTTTAAAACGTTAGTATCGTACCTAGTGGTACAATTAAGTCGATTAACCCTTGAACTAGTCCAAATAAAAATTTTAGGATGTATTTGAGAGTTATTAAATCTTAAAATGTTTTAAAATGGTAATTCGGAGTTCGAGAATTTATTTAGAGTTCAATTGGGAATTTTTATAATGTAGGGGCAAAATGGTCATTTTGCCACTTGAGGATAAAATTGGAATGTTGAAAGATATTTTTGACCAAGTTTGACTATTTGGAGCATAATTTAAAATTGTAGAGTGAAAAATTTCAATTTCGATATTTTTCGAGTATAAGGGTGAAACGATCATTTCACGTGTCCATGAGGACGTAATTGAAATTTTACACCACCATAACACTTGTCAACCTCATAAATTCCACCTGTTATCATTTTTATGTCTTGGATAAGTAAGGGATTATATGTGGTGGAAAAGAGAATGCTTAATGGTTAAGTTTACCCATGGACCAATCAAGTGGTGACAAGTGTCAAGCTTTAATACTTTTATAATTTTCTTTATAAACCAACATAAACCTTTCCCAATTCACTCATATGGCCGGCCAAGCAAGGGAACAAAGAGAAAAAGAGAAGAACAAACCCTAGGAAGGAAAAATTCAAGAGAAATTGTTGGATTTCAAGG
The DNA here is from genome assembly GCF_053813885.1 of Theobroma cacao. NCBI lineage: Eukaryota > Viridiplantae > Streptophyta > Magnoliopsida > Malvales > Malvaceae > Theobroma > Theobroma cacao. Next base: position 39,921,934 of record NC_142640.1, read on the forward strand.
AATCAAGCAAGTAAATGTAAGATTTTTTAATTTTAGCTTGTGATCTACCTTTCCCATGCATTCTTTTTCATTTTTCATGGTTGAAATTCAAGTTTTTAAGAGGGAACCTTTGCTGGCCAAACCTAGAGAGAGAAGTTTTGGTGATGAATTTGGCTAGATTTCATGATATCTTAGTGTTTTTAGTTGTTTGATGATGTTTGGCATGAAAAACAAGCAAGAAAATTACATACTCTTCAACAATCCTCCTTGGCCGAATTTACTAAAGGACATATTGATGATGGATCTTGTTATATCTCATGTTATTTAGCTCATATTTGATGAATTGTGGTGCTGGATATTGAAAACGGTTATGGAGACATATGGTTCCTTTAGTAAACGATTTGAACAATAATGAGAAAATCATAGTAAATGGACTTGGATTTGATTCTTAATGATATAAATGGATTTATTGGACTGTGTTGACACTGATTAGCAAGTTAGTCTAGAATCGGAATGAATTTCGGTTACAATGAATTAAGTTATAATCAAGCTTATTGAGATACTTTGGTGAATTTGGAATATTGGAAGTGTAATGAATATATTTGAAGTTGAATTGAATGTTTTGGTTAAATCAATGGTGTATAGTTCGAATTTGGTCGAATACAAATTCATTCTGATCACAATTGAACCTATGTAGAACACCGTCTTTAACTGATTATTTGGACAATTCTCATTCAATGTCATGCATTCATATAGAGCCTGAAATAGTTTTATAACAGTTTGGCACAAATATATTGAATTATGTGTCGTTTATTATGTATAGGTGGTGAGCCATTTGATAAGGGTAAAGATATTGTGCTCGAGGACCAAGAATAGGAGTGTTCCATACTCCTGCTACTGTGAGTAATCAGACTTTCATCTTAACTATCTAAAATAGTTTATACTCATTTTTATGTTTTAAAGAAAAATGAATTTAAATTGCAAACTATTATGTTTTACAATTGAAGTGTTGATTAAACGAAATGAGATTTATAACTTGTTTTGAAATTGAATACTAGTTTTGGAAATTGAGTAAGTGAAGACTGTATACGTGTGTTATATACTCGTGTTTGACATATGGTTTGAATTGATGGCTTATGACAATGTGATGACAAGCATGGCTGGATTTGTGTTTGTGTGGAATATATGAATTGTTTTGCTTTACCTTGACAGGCTGGTAATATTATATTAGCCATGTCATATTGTCGAAAATTTGATTGAATTGGTGGGTTATCTGATTAGCTTACTGCAGTGGGCGAGTTTCCATGGACCAGCCTATGAGAGGGGCATAGTAAACCCCGTTATATTTTACCTTGGTACGAGAGGCGTGGAGGGTATCTCCTAAGGTAACGTTAGAGTTCACTTCACACCGAACCGCCATGTGAGGGTGAAACTCGGCCAACGCCAAGGAACGGTTGTGCTTTTAAATGTAAAAGAATAAGTTTTATACTCATATGTTATTTTAACAACCTTGGTAGACTTGATTGGATGCCCCGGTGCAAGGTGTCATCGAGTGTAAATCTTGGCACGAGCCAAGTTTTTACGAGAATCATAAGCCTTGTTGATTTTTACGAAATGAAATTGATTTATATGAAATGAAAAGAGATTTGATGTTATGAATCATATTATGATGAGATATTTTAAATTGTCTTCATTTACTCAGTTTTAGATGTTGTAGAAGAACTTTGCTTACTCATTGGGTTTATAAAAACTCACCACCCTCCTTTCACACATTTCAGGCTCAGGGAAATATGTAGACCGCCCATTTTGTCGAGGGTTTGCTGTTAGATTCGCACCCTTAGAAATCGGAGGTTTACAGTTGTGTTTATTTTGGTTATTTTGGGACCCACATGTCATTGTAGAATATTTTATATACTTGGCTACGTGTGCCACTGTATGTATGAATTTATTTTGCTTTTACACTACAAATATTATTTACTCAAAGTTCTATAGATATTGTTTTATAAGAAAATGGAATATTTTATGAAATATTTTTATTTAATTTGAATAGCTATAACTTCATTTTAAATCGATGAATTAGACAACGAAACTTATTTTTAGACATGAAATGGATGTTTATTACTCGTGTATCATATTTTTACCAGGTTTCAAAATTTTTGGGTAAAATGACCAAAATACCCCTATGTAGTAGAAATTACTTTTTGGTTGTTTTTTATTTGAAATTAGTCTATATTCCTTTAAAACATGATATTTAATAACTGCTTCTCACAAGGGAGAAGTAAAACTAATGCGAAAGCCTTGCGAGGTTTCGGTTGGCATTCCGAGTAAGTAATGTCAATCGAGACATCGCAACTGTTGTCACGGGCTCGAAGGGAGTGCCGAGTCGTGACACTGCAAAAAGTCATTATAAAAGCTTGGTGGAAGCTTGTGAATTTTACCAGATTCTTAGTGAATTGTTGGGAAAATCCTTGGTTGGATAATCAAGGTAGTGGATGTAGGTCTTGGACTGAACCACTATAAATTGTTGTTCATTGTCTACTCTGTTTTTACTTTCCTCGTTTTGGAAATTAGTTCTTCATCTTGTCAAGAGCCAAATTGTGCTATTCACCCCCCATCTAGCACATATTAACGGGACCAATAGATTCATGAGTGATAATTTTTGACGATGGGATCTTCTTGAGAAGCTTGTAGGGACAAGTTTTCTCAAAAAATTCCCTAGGTGACAAGAAATTCTTAGACTTCACCAAAGAGTTAGGATAGTCTTAGAAAATTTCTCCGAGAAGAATATTTCATTCACACATTGAAAAAATATAATAAATAATGATAATAATGAATAAAATAAATAAATAATAAAAATAATTAGAGAAAGAAATAAGGATAAGGAAAGAAAAGACATGTAAAATCAATAACAAAATAATGAATAATGATTAAGGGAACATAAGAATAAAATTAAAAGTTAAGGTTAAAATAAGATAATATATGATTAAATGATACCGTTCATGGAACAAGCGTCATGAGAGTGCTAATCTTCCTCGTGCACAACCATACTCTCGAATCCAACTCTAAAAATAGCAAATCAGGTTTTTGTTCTTTAAACGAATCTAAAATCAATTTAGGACATCGTTGAATAGAACGAAACTAATAGGTAGCCAATCGTACCTTATAAAAAAGATTGATAGCGACTCCAAGTTTTCATGTCAAGGCAGACGAGTTCTCGGACTCGCGCATAGTGACAAAGAGTTGATTAAAAACAATGGTGCCATTTGATTCTCACTAATTTCAAATCAAAATTAAAAATGGAAATTAAAATGGACAAAATAAATAATAATATTTTTTGAAGCATTCAACCACATATCTATAATGAAAGTAAATTTTAATTTTCAAAAAATTTTCCTTTTCATCATTTTTTTACCATAACACTATAAACATATCAATATTTATCAATTATGTAAAACATCCAAAATTTATATTTATAAATGTGTATTCATTAAGTAATGATCTTTGAAATATTTTTTATTATAATTATTATAATAGAACGAATCTAATAGGTGGCCAATCGTACCTCATAAAAAAGATTAGTGGCGACTCCAAATTTTCACGTCAAGGGCGATAAGTTCTCAGCACCACACGCAGTGACAAGGAGTTGATTTAAAGCAACGATGCTGTGGCATCCCCCTCGGGGCCCACTCTAAGGTATTGTTACGCGTGGTCAGCTAGAATGGTTAAAAGTGTTCCCTTCGGGGGGAAACAAAAGGCGTGGGTTCAAATCCCAAGATCGGAGGGCCGCTACAACGGACTGGGAATGTGATGATTCGACCACGCGTAACAATACCTTGGAGCGGGCCCCAAGGGGGACGCCACAGTTGCCATTTGATTCTCACTAATTTCGAATTAAACTTAAGAACGGAAATGAAAATGGACAAAATAAATAATAATATTGTTTAAAGCATTTAACCATATATCTATGATGAAAGTAAACTTTAATTTTCAAAAAATTTTCCATTTCATCATTTTTTTTTTTTACCATGACACTATAAACAGATCAATATTTATCAATTGCGTAACATCCAAAATTTATATTTATAAATGTGTACTCATTAAATGATGATCTTTGAAATATTTTTTATTATAATTATTAGTAAGATTTATTCAATTTATAAATAAAAATTTTAATTGCATTGAATGATTTCATTAAAAAATATTTTTTTAATATTTTAATAGTATAGAATAATTTAAATATTGATATTTTAAGTTTAAAAAAATTTCATTAAATATTAATATATTTTTAATTTTTTAATATTTTAAATTAAATGTTAATAGTCATCAAACCTATACTATTAAGTTTAGTATAAAAGTGTTTTTCCAGTTCTCCGAAAAATGTCTTACGCCTCTCAAGGGTGTAAATATTTTACGTGGCCAATGAGTATTTTTCAAGTTGGCCCATAAAATGTTTTACGTGTAGAATAAATTTTCCATCCTCCAAACAAATATAAGTCTTGAAAACAAAGCAAACAGACTCTAAAAATTTGGAATTTTCTATTTTTCTTATACAGTTAAAAGAGAATTTCTCGAAGAAAAGATGCATACATTTATTATTGAACCAAATGCTTAAAGATAAAAAATATGAAATTTTCAACACAACAAAGATGCACCATATGATTCATATGCCCGGTAACACATGATTTAATTGAAAGGGAAAAACCACTTTACTTCATTAATTTTATTTCTCTTTATTGTGGAAAAAGAACACCATTTTAAAACCAAAAACTTGGATATGCCATACTCCGTACCTTTAATATGAAAGTTACTTGAACACTGTTCTATAACTCTCTGGTGCCCCAAGCTCTTCAGAAGTGAGAAAGAGAGGGAGGGAGAGAGGGTATATTGAACTTTAACTTACATTAGATTTTAGTTTCAAACCTAACTCTCACTCCTCTCATAGCCTCAGCTAAACCTTAGGTGACGTTTAGTACTTAACAATGCAATGTGATTACAGGTAATGTAATTGCAGGTAATGTTATTGCAAGTAATATGATTGCAAGCAATGTGATTGCATGGAAAATAATATTACAATGTTTGGTATACAAGCAAAATAATGATTAAAATGCAGGAAAAATAACATTGCAGTATTTAGTTTACAAGTAATTTGTTGGGAATGTAATGTTAATTTTCAAAATTACTCCTATTTATTAAAATGCAAGTTTAATATACTTGTATTTTTTATTATTAATTTTTATAAAATATCATCTCTTAAATATATTTTTAATGTCATATATTTTATTTTCATGTCTTATTATAATCTTATATATTTTATTTTCATTTCTTTAATATAATTTTTATATTATATATTTTATTTTAATTTCTTTTACCTATATTATATAAATTTTAATTTCTTGTATTTTATTTTATTTTAATTTCTAATTCTTATATTATATATTTTATTTTAATATTTTTTATTTTAATTAAAACATTACAAAATGTTTTAACAAAGTAACAAAGTTTAAGATAAAAATGTCCTTAATAACATTACCGAGTGTAATATAATGTGATTGTATTAATTTTAGACTACAATCACATTACATCTATTGGCTGTAATGTGATTGCATTGCAATCTTACATTGCAGTAGTCTATTACAAAATAAACACTACAATGTAATTTAATTGAATACATTACAGGGAATGTGCTCCTACTTTTCTCATACCAAACGCTACCTTATAGTATATTTGATGCATAAAGATTTGAATTGCTCCTAATCATGTTATAGGGTAATCCTTGAACCACATAATTCTGCAACTATTGAAGGAGGAATTTCACGTGGGCAAAAGTCAACTTGTTAAAGATGTTAAGAAAATTACTCAAAAAATAATAAAGATAAATTTTAAAAAATCAAATAAATATAAAAATTTACGTAATGTTATTGAAAAATAAAAATACAATAACAACCTCTTTCAATGGTTTTTCAAATAAACCAACCTAACTTCTTGTACTCTCTCATTAGTTTCATAAGACACTCCCTCTCACCTTATCTAACTCCACCTCAAGCAAAAGGCATATAGTTCCAAGGTGTTCTACTCAATTTCTAAAGCCTAAAGATTCATACTTCTATAATATAAAAGATCAAAGTAGAATAAGATAATTAAGACTCAATGAGAAATAAGAAGTTTAAAAATTGTAAAACTATGTACTCAATGTTATTCACAGATTAGATTCATAATTAAATAAGATATTGAATTTTAGGTAATCCAAACTCAACAAAAGAAATAAAACATAATGAGGACCAGACCTTCAAAGCCTGAAATTCAACTTTTGAAATTGAGCATTTGACAAAAAGGAAAAAATCTCCATTGCGACGTAGAAAATTTCATTAGAGTTCTAGAAACTCCGGGAAAATTTGAGCTCACTCTTCCATATATTCAATTACACCATGATGCCTGTATTTTGGAAAATTGTTTTGAAAATGAAATAAAACTATTTTCATGGCATAGCGAAACAAACACCTGATGATATTCAACAGCCAAAACCCAATTTGTAGAGTCACGGTCAGAATTTTGGAACGGATGAACTTATTTGACAAGGATATTTGACCAATCCCTGCATAAATTATTGGTTACCAACATTTTCTCAACCTTTATAAAATTTGTGGTTGACATGACTTTTGGCATCTAGTGCCCTGGTCAAAATATAACTCCTGCTTCTAATCTTTTGACATATGACTAATCTCAAACGACTAATTAGATACTTGCCAGTTTCATCAAAATCTTGCCATTGCCCGCAAAAGATTTAAGAAACAGAAAAATCCTCTGAGCAAAATACACACAAAAAAATTAAAGTAATTAATAAGTAATAAAACTCAGCATCAGGCATGAACATGAAGATTTGTGTTATACAAGCTACAATCGAAATCCTAATACATGTAAAAATATTCTAAACAAATGATTTAACAATAAACGGAGAAAGAGAACTGACTAAACAGAAATTAATACAAACGAAACGATGAATCGAACTGTATGTTTTGCATTGATAAGCATCATGACCTTATTTCTGGGTTGTCTTGCTACACTTTTCCTTGATCCAATTAATACCTGCAGCTGCTCCTACCTTAGCTTTCTTCATGCCTGTTACCGCTGCAGCTTTCGTTTTGCCAAGTCCGTCTTCAACCTTCTTTGAACATTTAGCCTTTGCCCCTCCGCTGCTGCTCTTGCTAGGCTCGGTAGGTAGGGGGTCCGGCCCGTAGTCCCATTGATCAGCCCATGAGGTCCCGGATGAACCGTGCGGTTCCATTTTCAAGCTTTACCAATGGAAAGAAAAAGGAAAAGCTACAGGGGGAATGCTCGGATTTTTAAGTTTAGTTCCCTTTCGTGGAGTTTATAGACGCACCAACGTCTAGCCGAAAGCAAGCATTTTAAGCTTCTCGGTGGAAGTTTGTTGTCGTCCGTACGAAAAATGTATAGAACAATGTTTTTATTCGCAATTCTGTTTGTGTTTTGTTAAAAATTTTAACAGTCCACACCAAATCAACCCTCTAACTCACCTTATCTTAAGTTATTATCTAAAGTTAAAAATTAACTATAAAAAAACAACGAAGACCTAAAACAACAAAAGTTGGCTGATAGGGTCTAAAAATTTTTTTCACAAGCAAGTTTTATTAGTGATGAAATTAGATTTAACACTATTTTGTTGTGGGGAATTTAGAATACCACAGTTGGAGGCTTTTCGACATTCTGAGGAATATAATATTTTTTACTGTTTAGGAAGTAAGGATTATAGAAATGGAATTAATTTGGAGGTAAAGCACTAGATTTGTTTTATACTAAAAACCTATTTGGCCTGATTTTTTTCTAACTTAAAATCTATCATGAAGCTCTTATGAAAAATAATAATTTTTAAAATAAAGTTAAAATTGTTTAGTAAATTTCTTTTTATAAATTATTTTTTATAAGTTATAATTTTTGTTAAAATTATCATAGAAGGTATTTTTTTAGAGAGTAATATTATAATTATTTTTAACAGATGAGGATATTTTGAAACAAAAATAAAAATTCTCTTATATTTTTAAAAGAAGAAAAGAAAAAGCTCCTCATAGGAGCTTTTTCTGAAACTCTTTTTCAAAAATTTTATTTTTTAAAAGAAAATTATTCTTTTAAGAGTTTTTCAAAATTTATGTTTGGTTTGATTTTTACTTTTAAAAGATAAATAAGCTAAAAAAAATCAGACCAAATAAGCATTAAGTTGGGAAGAGGTGTTGGTAATAAAAGAGAGAGTCAGGTTAAAACTCAACTTCCACCTAGTTATGCCTTTTTAATTGAATTGTCATGGTAGGTGAGCACAGTTCGATTCCTTTTTATAAATTTTAAAAATTATATATAAAATTTTGTTATCATTATCCAAATCACCATATATAAAATTTATTTTTTGTTTTTTATTGTTAAATTGTTATGAGATATTTTAGTTCCATTGAAATGACGTATAAAATACTCAAATAAAAGTATTATTAAATTAAAAACTATATTTTTGTTAATTGAAAAAAATTATTTTATGATATAATTGTAAAATGTAATTCATAATATAATCACATTATTGATTATTTAAATAAAAAGTGTTAATTAATATTTAATTTCAAGATTTAAAATGTTAATATTAATTTGATTTTTGATAAAATTAATTGAAAAATGCTTCAACACTCGAGTTATGCATTATTTTATTGAAAGGCGCTTCCAAATCATTTTTATAATACTTTTTTAATTTCTCCAATGCGTACAATTGACAAAATTGATTATATTTATGTCGATGTGTATTAATATTCAATAAAATATAAAAATTAATAAAAAAAATGTACAAAATTTAATTTAGAAAAATAAACCAGCAGCATCGTGCGGGTTCATTTTTAGTTTTATATAATAATAGTATAGTATCTTACAAAATCACTTTAACTTTTACTATATCAGAACATTTTTAATCTGCGAAAAAAAAAAGCTGAGAAATTACGTTAGTTTCACATATAGATTTATTATTGGATAATTTTCTTTCCACAAGAACAAAGAAATTAATTCCACAAATATAAGAAAATATATGGATGCATGTTATATTACAAAAGAATTCATTAATATATTTCATTTACCTTAAATGTCATTTCAAATATGAAAATGTATTCATAAATGAATTACAATAATTCAATATTTAAGCACATAATTTTATAAGCTCAGTTAGGTTTAAGTCTGACTAGATTAAGGTTAGTACTATTCTAGCTAGGACAAGCAATTCAATGGAAGCTTCGATAGGCAATGGTAGCCTATTGTTAAAGTGGTAATGTAGTCCTTTCAGCTAAAATTAAAAACAGAAAAGGCTGATTAATTTATTGCGAAGGCTGCTTTTGGCCACAGCAGAGTCTAGGGTGGCGGCGGAAACGTGCATAAGGAAGAAATGAAACGTGGTTGTGATTAAAATCCTTAGCGTGGATCGACTGCGTTCCTAAGAACAGGCCAAGCGAATTGATATTTTACTAATAATTCTCTTTTCTTTTCTTTTTTAAATCTTTTTTTTAAGTTTATCGACGTAAGAAGGATTAGGATTTTTATTTATTTGGGTGTGTGATCAAGAAAACTAGTTATTGCATCCCAACTTTCCCAAAGTACTTATGAGTTTATTCCATTTAAAGATTCATGATTTTACATCAATTTATTTTGAATCAAATAAATTTTTATTGAAAGTAGAAACAAAATAAAAATGATCTTATTATTATTATTATTATTATTATTATCATTATTATTATTATTATTGGATAAACAAAATAAGATGCTTATGTTATGTAGTTATCATATTTCACCCCCTTTATATTTTTATTATTTAATTTTTATATTCTTTATATGTATATATTACATATTTTTAAGTAGTTAAATTTATATATTTATATTATATTTGAAGAGTTGAAACTTATTATGCTGGGATTATTTTTTTATTTTATATATCCTTTTTAAATTTATATTAAATTTGGCATATCAAAATTCATATAAAACACTTTTATTCCATATAAAATTATGGGAATTATTCCATTTCAAATGTCAAACCATTTAGCGAAATTTTAAAGTAATATCGCTTAGCTTTTGTGCTCCACATAAGTTAATTAGCCACTATACAACTAATACTTCCAAATACACATTAAATATATAAAAGATGATAATTAATGTTAATGCATGCTATTGGAACTTAATTAACAAATGCGAAGATTGTTATTTTGATACGCGACTAATCTGGTGGGGTTTATGATTGACTAACTCAGACTTAACCAGAAAAGGTTTGACTCATTTCTCCTTGCATGGAGGCAAACTTTGCTTTAAAAAAGAATTTATGGGAGGCCAGATCCTTAACATGGCAAAAGGCCGTTTTCTGATGCCACAGGCGTCTGCTAGTGATCCCTTTGGATGATTTGATTCTTTATTCTTTGCCGCTTAACTGACTGAGTTAACTAAGCTACCTTAAGGAATTTGTTTGAAAGCTCTAAATGACTATAACACTGCTCAATCTTGTCAATTCTGATTCATCATCATCTTTAAAAACAAAATTTTTTCTGATGCACAAGTTCCATCAAAAATGACAAGTGCAGAACATATTCAAGAATCTGAACTCACGAGAAAACTGTGCATGTTTTCCTATAATAACCATTAAGAAATAACGAAAAGGACTTAAAAACTCATGCTAGAAGAAACATATGATTTTTATTTCTAAAGGTGTTGAATTGGGTATATCTCACTCCTGTTTCCAGCTTTAAGATGTCATTAATTGCAAATTCATACATGTGTGTGCATTAAAATAAAGAAAATAAAAATTTTTATGTTAAAAGTTAGAATTTATAAAACAATAGAGAGAGAATTAAACTAGGAGAGTGATACATAGGTATAAAGTTCTTTTATATGTATTTTGTGAAGGCAAAATTTCAAAAACAAAAAAAAGGCATGAGCAAGTTAATGGACCGGAAAGATAACAACTCAACTTCTTATATTTGTACCAAAAAAATTTCATTCCTATATTATTTTGGTAATGAAGATACAAGTTTATGTATTTAAAGGGTTGTTAAATGACTCTTTGATAATAATATTAATTTATTAATTTAGTCCAATTCTGAATTTAATCCTTCTATCATACGAAAATATTAGATATAATCTCTCCACTATAATTTATATAAATTAAGTTTCAGTAATTCAAAAATCTGTTAATTTCGATCCAATAGTTAACACCATTAGAATTTTGCTGTTAAATAGGTTGATGCGGATAGATGGAGGTCGTGCAAATCTCCGGGTTGTTTTGGGGATGTACAAGTTGTGATGGGAGACTTAGAATTTTTCTTTTCTACAGATCTTTTGGGTCTACTGCACGCTGCAGGATGTGACTGTTATGAACACGAAGATATTAACTTGTTCATCTTTGTTTCTTTTAATTAATGGATTCTATTCTGTTTGAAAAAAAAAAAATAGGTTGATGTGGTGTTTATGTAAATTTTTTAGATTTTTTAATTATTTCTTTTAAACATGGCATGGATTTATCAAACCACATGTCAATCTCTACCCTTAAGTGATACGTGGCATTTGATAAAAAATATAATATAATTTTCTCTTTACACCTTTTCTTCTTCTTCATGTTCTTCTCTTCTCCTTTTTTTTCCTTTTCCAAGTCTCGCCCCTCACTTATTTTTTGATTTAGAGTAATTTAATAATTTTATGTTTTTATTAGATGAAATTAACAAAGTAACCTCTTGAGAACAAAACTTAATCACATTATGTTAGTTAAAAAAATAAATTACAGAATATTAGGTGAAAAAATTGAAAACTTGAAACTACATAAGATGTAAATGAAATTTACCAAAAAAAAAATTGTGAGATATCACTCTTGCACATAAAACAGATTGTGTCATGTCCATCATAAGGTATAACATGTTCCTAATAATTGATTATTTGATTAGTATATATCTTTAATATTCCCATTAAGGAAAGAGTGGAAAGGGGTGGGAGTGGGACAACATAGCGTCTGTCTGATAATTTCTTCAAAACGTAGATTAAAAAAAAGACCCCAGCAAAATTGTAGCAGTTCCAGATCTATGTTGTGGTGCTTTTATTGGTTAAGTAAATAAAGAACAACCAAAAAGTTATGTAAGGTAACATTTGAACCTGCAAATGACATGAGTCTTAAAGGAAATATAAATAGACAAATTCATTCATTATCCTATCATCCACAAAAATCAATTTATATGGCCAAAGAAAAAGGACACATCAACTTAAAAATACGTGTACGAAACAAAGAGGTCTCGCTATTTATTTATTGTGTTCCTATTTTTTAACTCCAATTTGAAAACATGAATCATTGCTTGACTTTCCCCTTCTTTCCATTACCGCGTCAAAATTGAGGTGAGGATCCACAAACGGCCTAACTTCAACCTACGTCGTTATTCCACGTGTCACACAATGGAAGCCTCAACGACTTTTCCAGCAAAGGGAGCACAGCGATCCTATTCGCCTAACCCCCAATTTTGACCTTTGTTCCTGTCAAAATAATTCCATTTTTTAATTAGAAGCAGTAAACATCAGCACTTGGAACATTCCTAGAAAACGCAACCGTTTCAATTCATAATTTCTGATACCCTGAACCCGTTCAACCCCACTATAATATTATCTTCTTCATCCTTTGACGGAAGATTTCAATGCAAATATGTGGTTACGTCGAATACATAGGTACACACTAGAAAAATAAAAAACCCCAACAAATCAAAGCAGCCGGCTTCAACTTCCAGAAACAAGAAAAAGAACGTTTAGACTTGTTTGTTCTCTCATTATCTACCATCCCCCATAAAGCTTTCCTTCGTTTCCATTTTTTTCAACGTCCAGAAAGAGCGAAAGCAAGGAAAAAGAGATGAAGCATCAAGTTTTTGTGATTACCATTTTGGTTTCGCTCTCATCATTCGCTTCAGTTTCAGCTAGATTCTTTCCAAATATAACAGCTATTCCGCCATGGCCACTTCCTAACGCCACCTCACTCGCCCCTTGGGATGCCTTCAAGAAATTCGCCGGTTGCCAGTCGGGCGAAAAGAGAGACGGCTTGTCCAAGCTCAAACAGTACTTTAACAACTTCGGTTATATCCCCAACTCTCCGACAAATTTTAGCGACGATTTCAATGACGAGCTGGAAAAAGCCTTGAAAATATACCAACAGAATTTCAACCTTAACGTTACCGGTCAACTGGATGATCAGACTCTTCAACAGATCGTACGACCGAGGTGCGGTAACGCCGATATAGTCAATGGGACGAGTTCCATGAACTCCGGCAAATCGTCGTCGTTTCACACCACTGGACACTTCCGTACGACGGCTCATTATGCTTTCTTCCCGGGAAGACCATTTTGGCCTGCCAATAGGCGGGACTTGACATACGGGTTCTTACCCGCAAACGAATTATCAGACGAGGTAAAGGCCGTGTTCACACGCGCCTTCGAGAAATGGTCTGCCGTTACGCCGTTGACCTTCACGCAAACGGATTCATTCTTCTCCGCCGACATTAAAATTGCTTTTTACAGCGGAGATCACGGAGATGGGGAGCCCTTCGACGGGGTTCTAGGAACTTTGGCTCACGCGTTTTCTCCGACAAACGGAAGGTTCCATTTGGACGCGGCGGAAAACTGGGTAGTGTCGGGCGATGTCACGACGTCTTCGCTGTCGTCGGCGGTGGATCTGGAGTCCGTGGCTGTTCACGAGATCGGGCATTTGTTGGGGCTGGGACATTCGTCGGTTGAAGATGCGATTATGTTCCCAACGATCTCTTCAAGAACAAGGAAAGTGGAGCTGGCGAATGATGATATAGATGGGATTCAGTCGTTGTACGGTAGTAATCCTAACTTTAATGGTTCGGCGACTACTTCGACTACTCAGGAGAGGGAAACTAGCGATGGTGAAGCCCGTTACTTGGGTTCACGGTGGGGCCTTGGCGTTTTCTTGACCGTCGGATTTAGCTTCTTATTTTTGTAGATTATTATGTAATTATTTTATTTGAGTATATTAATTCTTTGTTTTTATTGGGTGATATTTATGCTGTGCTGCCCCATGCCATGAGGTTATTTGTTAGCCATATTGTTAGGGGTGTATATGTATTGATTTTTTAGTATACTTACAACTTGATTACACAGATACTTTTAACTTTTTTTTTTCTTTTAAAGTTCTTTTTCCAGCGTTGGAGCTGGGTTTCAATTATGTCATGTTTGGACAAACAAAATTAGTCAAAGGAAAATTTTAATTTAGACGAAACTCAAAATCATGAAATTTTGAGTACACAAATTAAATCATAAAACATATGTAGATTAACATAACTACTTTTGGTACGAGTGATGTGATATTAAATTATATTATGGGAAATGTTACTTTCTATCTTATAATTCTATTTTTTCTTAAAATTTGAATTTAAAATTTTTAAGTTAAAATCTTAAATTCTAATAAAGAGAGTATTCATAGATTTATCTTTTGCCTGTAATTATATAAGATTAATAAGTTGATTTTTGGATGTGAAATTAGATAAATCCAAGATATAACATTTCTTTTATTGTATTTCAGCTTTTTTTTTTCTTTTGCGAACACTGTTCCTTTATTTCTAGTCATTAGCAATTTGGGTTTACCAAAAACTTATGTGGATAGAAGTGGTACTTATAGTGAAGAAAAAAATGGGTGCAATGCGATATCTTTTGTTTGTTCAACCCGAGCTGGATTTCTATAAATGGATGACTGCGCCAGTACATTCATTATTTCACTGGGCCTCTCGCAATGAGACTCTCCTTCAAGGTTGGCGGAAAAGGGCACAATTCTGTAAAAGGACTTCGAATTATACCAACATTTCGATTTAAGCTTTTATTCTTTTATTTGAGTTAATTAACTTTTCAACTTGTTATTTTTCTAAACAAGTGAAATTTGGATTCATAATGTTGACATAATTAAAAGCTCAGTTAATTCAATTGTGTTGCCATACCTGTGGGCAAATTTTGATGACACGGCAATGCTTGCATAGACAAAAATAGATGATGTGGCAATTTTAAGTAAATAAATGAAAAATAATTAATTAAACTTGTTCATTGGAAAAATTAATTGAAAAACCAAGACAGTAAGAAATTCAAACTCTCTAATCTCTATAAAGAAACAAAATACAAACATCCAGAATTTGACAGATCTAGTAATATTTTCTGTTTAATAAAAAATATCAACATCAAACAAATAATACCGATACCTTCTTCTTAGGGTTGAGCAAAATCAATTGAGTTTTTTTGAACCGAATTGAGTTCAATTAATGTAATTCAATCAATTCAGCAAACAGTCTTTTCTAATATTATTGTTTGATTCAATATTCCATGACAAAATTTCCCCCCCTCTAATCAATCAAACAATCAGAATTTAAAATTTTGACTGTTAAGATAATTAATCAAACTAATTCAGTTTTCAATCAGTTCAATTTTTATTTATTCGATTAATTTAACTAATTTTTTCATAAAAATTTCATTTATTCAATTTTCGTTTTATGCACATCGAACCAATAAAATGGATCATTTACAGCGCCCTACCCCTCATTCCTATTGTCGCAGTTGTGACCCCTACTTTGGAAGGGTAAAGATGGTAGAATTTGTGCCGCACCAAACGATGGGGCTCTGGTTTCCAGCAGGACAGTGATGACAAAATCTCTTCCCTTGTTCTTTTGAGTTTGAAGAAAGACTCAAAGGATGAAAGAACTAGATTTCTCCATGGTTGGAGGTCGGGAGCCTGGAATCGTTCAAAGCTTATACCTTTTAAGTGTTTCCTATATTTTGTTTTCATGAAGAATTATACTTTGTTCGGATACCCGTTCTCTTTGGCTAATGCGGCCTTTGCATCTCTATGTTTTTCTCTTTTCTGGTAAAATTGCAATTCTATATCTATTATTTCTGTTGAAAAATCTCTTATTTTTTTACTAATTTATTCAAAAAAAATCTAAAATTACAAATATATTTGGGATTATTAATCCATTTCAAAAGAGATTTCCACGACTTGATTAGCTATGTAATGTGTAATTCAATGGTTAAGCTGCATGAATTTGTCAATTTTCGACCAATTGCACGACTTGTGTCCTTGCAAAATAACGAAAATGAAATAAATGCTTAAAACCTTTATGGTGGATTGGGAGACTAGTTTTTGAATGCAGAGTCTTAATTCGAATCTTATGAGGGCTCTTAGGCCTTAGACCCTTAGTTCACTTATGATATGAATTAATACGGGGCCGTTATTCGTAACTTTATTGGGCCACTTGCTCCCTCTTTGGTAGCCAACTTGCTTCAAAGATTTCCATGAATATGGCAATGCCAATTTGTCGAAGATTAATGCTAGGTGACCATATTCATGAAGCATGAAAGCATCAAATCTGAGACCAACGGTTAGTCTTAAAATTTGGAGTCTCGGATAGAGCATAAAACGGCTCATCTCATTGAATGATTGTCAATTAATTGCTTGTTACTTAGCTGTAGCACTCTAAATTCATGTGCTGCAGATTTAACAAACCAAGCAATTCAGTCGCACACGAAAAATTATAACCAAACTAGTTTTCCACAGTAAGAAGCATAAAATTCAATTCATGGATTTTTGACTTCATCTACGTTGCAGGTGGAAGATTTAATATGTAATATATAATAAGTATAATAATAAAGGTATTATACGTGATATATATATATATAAAATTGACTGATGAGTATGCCTCATCTTAAATCAAGTAATTTTTTATATAATTTTTAAACATTAAAATACTTTAACTTATTTAATGTGATAATTATTGTAATTCTTTAATGTAATTTTAAAATATATAAGTTATGGCACTCATTAGACAACTATTAAAATGATATTTTTATTTCTAAAATGTAAACTTGGTTAATTCTAATCCTAAAATACTAAACAAGCAGGTAGAGCTAGCTAACTTTTGTTAGGGGAGCCAAACACACAAGAATTAGGGTTAAAAATTTTAAAAGCTAATATGTTAAATTTAATCATCAATTAAAAGATTGATAATAGAAATATAAAATTATAATATGTAAAATATAAATTATTAAATACTATATATAGAATTAATAATTTTTTCTTACATAATCAGGATTGTTTAAGTATTATATATTCAAAATAATTTCATTTCAACTAAATATAAAACTTAAAGCACATAAAAAAAATACTTAAGTTAATTTTCTCTTACATAATTAAGATTAATAAAAACAATGATATATTGATGAAATTTTAAGTAATAATGTAATACTACAACTTATATTTGATAACTAGGTAATAATTTATTAATTTTTAAATAATAAAATCATAAAAAATAAAACTTACAAACAAAAAAATAAATAAGAACATGACAAATAGAATATATATACTATTTATGACAAAACAAAAAAGAAAAAAATATGATTGTTTGTAGAAATTTAAGAAAAAAATCTATAAAAACTTAAAACATATGAGCAACTCAAATAAAAATGAAAAAATAAACAAATATAAATTAAAAAAAAATAAAACTTTAAAATTAAGTGAAATATGCAAAATTATTTTATTATTTTATTATTTATATTAATTATTAAATAAAAAATTATTTTAAAAGAGTCATTAAAAGAATATATAAAAAATTTTAAAAATTTTAAAAATTTTGGAGGCCATGCCTCCATCACTTAAGGAGGCTCTTCCCTTGTAAACAAGTCTCTAAACTTTTCCACTTTTCTTAAATAATTTCCTTTTCTTCTCTTGTACCCAGATAAAGTCTTATCCTATGGTTTATATCCAAATAGGCTCTCATATTTATATTATATATGGTAATGATAATGATAACAGCATTTGAAACGTAAATTAAAGCATGAAATGTGATGATCGTGATTCAGGGAACGACTGCCTGCAAAAAATCCTGTACAACCGGACCCATCAAAAAGGGAACTCGCAGCTCGTAAATCATGGGATAACAACGACCGCTAAAAGTTTATCTAGAATTTTCGTTTATGATTCTCAAACAACCGTCCAAAAAGAAGATTAAAACCTAACATCAGAAGAGGTTAAACCTACAATAAAACATGAGATAAATGAATGCTATATTTGTATTTCTTTTAATAGTGGAGCCATCAAGATTAGTGGTCCCTTGTAACGAACAAGTCTAGGCCCCGCTGATGTGAGCTTTTCCTACCAAACTCAAAGCTAAGGCAAAGAGATTAAAATTCCAAAACTTGTATTCAAACCCTTTAGTGGAAGCATCAGGTTTTATCTCAATAACAGGCAATGCAGATTTACATTTGAATACATGCTCTCATATGACATACTGATTTTCATGGCAATTTCCCCTATCTTAGCATTTGTGGACACATATCTTAGGAAAGAACAGCCGACAGTAGCTTTTTCCATCTACTGCTAAAACGTGCCATCTGCTATGTTTTGTTTAATAAGCCTCCCTTCCCTTCATGGTGATGCATTTATCAAGATGTTTGACATAAACCTTACCACCCATATAATCTTGTCAACTGTTTCTTGTGTTCAGCTTTGACAAAAATGGGACTTCTTCCATGTCACTTCTCTTGCTACAGAGATGATGAATCTCAATCAAGGTCCAATCATCTTCATTCAGAATCATCAAACTCTTCCATCTCCTCTCAATCAAGTCTACCATCTGTTCCCTCCCTTACTCCAGTTTCGCAACATGATCAAACCCCAACCATTCACCATAAGTGCATAGCCACCCTTAAAGGTCACTCCTATGTATTCTCCCTCGCTCTTGCCAGGAAAGTCCTTTATAGTGGCTCTTCAAACGGTGAGATACAAGCGTGGAGCCAGGATTTTTCTGAGCAAGATAATCCAGCTGATAACATTGTGGCTACTAGCAACACTGCAACTAAGTCCCTAGTGGTTTTAAGGGATAAGCTTTTCAGTGCTCACCAAGATAACAAAATCCGCATATGGAAAATCCATAATCACTTAAAGCAGAAGTACAAATGCATAGCCACTCTCCCAACATTGAATGATCACCTCCTAAGATGCTTCTCAAAAAAGAATTATGTTCAAGTTCGGCGTCACAGAAAAAGCATGTGGGTACATCATGTTGATACTGTATCTGCACTGGCAATATCAATAGATTGCTCTCTTCTTTATTCTGCCTTATGGGATCGAACATTCAAAGTTTGGCGGACATCTGATTTCAAGTGTTTGGAGTCTGTACAAAATGCACATGATGATGCCATGAATGCCATAGTATTGTCTAAAGATGGCTTTGTTTATACAGGTTCAGCAGACAAGACATTTAAGGTATAGAAGAAGCATGCAGGAGAAAATAAACATTTGCTGCTAGCAACACCGGAGAAACACAAATAAGCTGTTAATGCTTTAGCTCTTAATAATGATGGGACTGTACTTTATTCTGGTGCATGTGATCGATCCATTCTTGTTTGGGAAAGGGAAAGCAGTGCCAAGGGAGTGGTAATAGGCACATGGTTTAGGTTGGTGCACTTAGAGGGCGTACCAAGGCTATATTGTGCTTGGCAGTTGTGATGGATTTGACATGCAGTGGATCAGCTGATGAAACAGTTAGGATTTGGAGGAGAGGAACTGACAAAAGCTATTCTTGCTTGGCAGTTTTGGAAGGGCACAGAAGGCCAGTTAAATGCTTGACGGCAGCAGTTGATGGTAAACTAAAACTGCAGGTGCTTCTGAACCTGGTACTACTTACATGGTTTGCAGTGGGAGTTTGGACTATGATATTAAGGTCTGGCAAGTATGGGCTCCAGTTTTCTGATCTTTTTCTTTTTCCTTTACTTTGTGATTTTATAAAGTGGGTTTTCCTGGCATATACAAGACTTAGTAGCTTCAGGAAAATTAGGAATTGAATTCTATTAACATTAGTGGTTTGTCCGAAATATATAGATAGTGATCTATTGTGAATTTGATTTCAGATGAGAGATCCATTAATTGGATCAAATGAGTTGATGTATCTTCAATTTATCCCATAGTGTAGAAGCTATTAAGAAATATTCTCTCAAATTCCAGAGTTTGATCATTTCTGAAAAATGAAAACAACTTTAGTATGCTTAGCCTCACATGCACAAAATATACCCAAAATTTAATAAGAAAATTCAAAGTTTATCAACTTATTAAAACCGAAGCATTGATGTTGAAGATTGCTGCTGTAAGTGTTTCAACTTTCTTTAGCATCATATGACAAGAGACCTAACAGCATTTAAAGGGATTTCATACAGAAAGACAATCAATGCATAGAAAAGGGAAAATCTGACCTTCCCTTACATCTTTTACAGTAAGAAGCATTTAATTATCTTCTCAATGATTTGTATGCTTTATGAGTTGCCTGCAAGAGGTGGCAAAAGTTTTACATAAAAATAAAAAAGCTAGAAAGTTAGATTAGCAAGGATCAACAATTAAAATATTTTATATTTCTCCCATACATGGGCATTGCTCAACTAAACAAGGCAAAACTAGTTTTTATATCATCGCAGATCAATGTCAATTTGCATTTTGAGCAAGCAAAATGTTCAGAGGTATTACTAAACTATTCTAAGAGAAGCTTGACACTGTTGCTGCAAAGATATGATCTGAATCTGTCGTATGCCATCAGATCACAGCCAACTAAAAGTTAGTAAACTGCCCGCACTGAAAAGGACACAACCAGAAGGGTTTATGCATGAAAAAAAACTCAAATTGCTGCCATTACCAGACATTAAATGAATACATTATGTCATTGAGTAGCTTACGGGATGATAAGATGGTATGTCAAAGCATTAACACCAAATTAAATCTTGTTCCAATAAACGAGGACCAATATGCTGCGACCAGAAGTAAAATAATAAATTACAGAACTGACTGTGACCTAGTATCCATGCGGCATTAAACAACACCTTAAGTACTAATAATTACTCAGTCAAAAAAAGTATAACTATTAATAATTCAAATGTCATGAGGTATACAACAGTCATTCAATTTTCTTGTTGAACAGAGATATGTTAATTTGTTATTTCAGGAAATTTTAAATTTTTATGTTCCTCAGTGTACCAAGACAAACTCAAGAGGAATTAATGTGCATTTTGATTTGAACAATTTCTACGTTTCTTACCCTTTACAGATAAATCAGACAACCAAAAGCTATGGATTTGGACAGATGTTTGAAATGGTCCTACACAAATCTGGAGAACAGCTCAATTGCTAAAAAGAAATAGATAATTCTTCTCACACAGTAACAGGAAATCTAAAAAATATAAAAAAGCTTTACCCAGGAATGAGTATTGCCTCACTAAACTAAATTAGTATGATTTTGAAGTTTTCAGCACAATTTCATGAGTACTTTGTTGGTATAATTATATCCGTTGATCATATATTTCTATAATTTATTATTATATCTTTACTAAAATATATTATTCCATGATGTGTTGTAAAGATTTAGTCCACTTAATTAATCACAAGTGGGGTGTCAGTTACGTTAAAAGTCATCTACCAGGCCTTAGTTTATTAAACCCTCACTTTATCCTCTACAAACTTTTGTTTTTTTTTCATGATATTTAAAGATAATGGAGATGGGACTTTTTCAAATAGGGCACAAGGTCCAGTTAACAATCCTCTTGAAGGTAATTAAAGAAAGATGCTAAACATTATCAACCTATTTGATGTAGCAGCTTTGTGCACATCCATGTTTCTGCTGCCACATTGATTAACATATCCATGGCAAGAAATATTCTCCTCTTTGCTTTTTATCCATAGCCTTTATAAACTGGAAAGGTATGGCTAAATCAAACAGCAGTTATACTCTAGCCTGACGTGAGATTGACAACATCCAACACCTAAGACAAGTATCAAAGCCAGCTGCCCACCGACAATGAAATAGTTATGCATAGCAAAGCCTAATAAATATGGGTATAAGTAAATCCGCAGCAATACCTCTTCCTTCACAACCACTAAGCAAATTTAATATTTTTCAAAGTTCAAGTTTAGCCTATGCAAACATATTATTCGGCAGTTTAATATTGAAATACTAATCATGACATGTTAAAGCAAATATAATTTGGCACCTCTTCTTTTTAAACTACAAAGAACATTCAAGCTGAATGCTTTTTTCTGAGCTAAAAACCAGAATGATGTTTTCTCAGAAAATTTTTAATGCCTATCTAATTTTGTAAGCTGCATAGAGGAAAGCAATATTAATCACAGAACTAATAATTTTCTGAAAATTATTACTACTACATCATCTGCCATGTCTGGTAACCAGATTTCTAGCAGGCTACTTTCTTTCTGGAGGTAGGTATAATTATGCCCTCATAAGAAAGACTTGATATCAGAACAAGGTATACTATACCTAATATGAATCAAAGAAATCTAAATAATCCATCTCATTTTCCTCTCCCCCCTACTTCTTTTCCTTCTTCTCCCTCTCCTCGTGTAAACACATCAGATACAGAAAGCTGAAGCATAAGTTCTTAAGATGCCACAGGTCTCACTGACAGGGAAGAGTGTGTGTTGAGGTTAGGACCTATATGAATGTTACGATAATCAATCATGAATTCCATTGACATTAATTGGATGAGAATGCCTGTAAATCACACATGTGAAGCTCTTGTGCATCGTGATCTGTGCACTAATTGTAGATTTATCGGAGGAATCACTTCTATCAAACAAGAATATTTCCTCAAGTATAACTAATTTAATGGAAGATCAACATGGAGTATGTGTGGCTGATCCAAACATTATCTGAACCCATCTGGAAGATCAAGAAATGACCAATTTATCTCATGAGAGTTAAAGAAATTAGTGAAAGAGCAGAAAGTTAAGCCGGTAGATAAATTTACATTATCAACCTCGGTGCTAAGAATCAAGGATCTCCCATTTGCAAACCCAAATATATGTATGTATATATATATATATTTTACTACAGTCATCTTTGACAAGTTTGGAGTAAAGTGCCAGAGTTTCTTGTAGAAGTGAATATGATCATGGGGAAAAAGAACATTGTAGCAGAATTTCTTCCATTGTAATAAATTTCATCCAAATGCACAAAATATGATGTCTACTTAACGCTGAACTGTAAACTTTGAAGTTTTGGCTAAATAAAATAACAGATAAACATAGCATCAATAAAGATAGATACCCAATTACCCATTATAAAAATAAATAAATAAATAAAGATAGATACCAGAGAAGAGGTATAACATGAAATTCACCTGATTCTGTTTCCTCCCGTGCCTTCATATTCCAAAACAAGCATGGGTAAATTTCAAAGTTGAGAGTAATCAATCCACAAATTATAACAAATGGTAATGCAAAGAATGGGTAAAAACAAAAGGAAAAAACAGAATCCAAGTTGAGGAGTTATTATTAGCATTTTAACCATTATAATTTGTGGAAGATGAAAGTTTCAAGATAATTACAACATACTAGCCTGGCGAATTTATTATCTTATGTTCACAGCACTTCCACTGGAAATGTAAAGAAACAAAAACAAGGAAAAGGAAAATATTACAATCAAATTTTACGGCAGAAACTGACCTGGAGCACACGATTTACGCCCAGCCAAAAAAAAAATCCGGTTATTTTCTGTTGAAATTTCAGGATCATCATACGGGAAAATCTAAAATGTGCTCTTTGGCGGGGAAAATGTTTTTTTTTTTATATATATTTTTTGTGTCTTGCAAATGCAATTCTCAATAATATTTTAAAAAACTCTGAATTTAATTTTTTTATTTAAAATTTTTCAAATTTTATTATTTTTATTTATAAATTATTATTAATAAAAGTTTTTTCTTTCAAAACTATAAACAAATTAGTTTTCAAATATATATTTGTTAAAATTTAATCTTATCAAAAATTTAAAATAATTAAATTCAGAATTTAAAACAAGATGGTATATACGAGATAAAAAGAATAATAAAAGTAACGTATATGTCAATTTTGAAACTATAGGATAGTGTAGGTCTTCTAACATTAATATTCAACCAAAAAATCATTTTTTTATAGATAACAACAAGCTGCACATATTTTTTTTAAAAAAATTAGATTAAGAAGATAAGATACATTAAGGATGGCTTCATTTTAACAAAGATGACCAATAAAAAAAATCAAAGAAATCCTTAAAGTGCAACATTAAATATGGTCCAAATTTTCATATATTAAAAAATAGGCATGAAAAATGGTTAATCTTATGCTTAGGGGTGTGCAAACGATTATTTCGGTTAGTTCGATTTTATATATCTAATAATCTAATTAATTTAACTTATATTTAAAAATAATCGAAATTGAACCAAATTCTACAAATAACCAAACTAATCGTAATCGAACTAATTCAGTTAATTCAAATCGGTTTTCGAAAATTGAACTTGGGAAATTTTTTATTTTTTTGTTTGTATATATTTATTTATATTGTATTTTTTTTTATAAATCAATACTACAAAAATATTAAAAATGATAGTAAAAAATTATAATAAATAAGATGATTACTCATACAAATAATTAAAAACATAGATGAAAGCAACAATAATAGTCATGAGCAAAGAACAACAAATCATTAACAATATTCAACAATGGATAAAAACAATAACAAATAGTCTTCAACAAATAACAGGAAATAATTAACAGTCTTCAACAATGGATAAAAGCAACAACAAATAGTCTTAAATGGAAATAATCTTCAAAGATTACTTCCTCCCCAAATGCCTCTTGATGCCATTAGCAACTTAGCATAAACATAGGATGTACCTTTAAAAGTTAAAAAAAATTAAAAAAAAAACATAATTAGTTTTAAATAGATTATAAAAAAAGTAAGTTAGAACATGTTAAATATTTTATAAATTTAAATAGATATTAGATAACATTAGTACATTACTTGATTACCTCCAAGATTATCAAGTACATTGTTCGTTGCAATCTTTGACAATTTTAAAATACATAAACAAGAAAGTAAGAAATAAAGCAATAACATATTAACAATTGAAACAACAAAAATGAAATGATGATATAAATAAAATACTTACCTTCATCAACTTTCTCAAGCGCTGCCAAATCATTCTCAGTGTCATTAAAATAATAGGAAGGTCCACATAGCTAATCTTGGGCACAAGTATGGACTTGCACCATCTTAGGCATTACAAAACTCCTATATGCATCAAGCACACGACCATCGATGCTAAAAGCTGATTTTGAAGCAACTGTGGATGGAGGAATCGCCAATATATCACGAGCTAGTAGGACAAGAGTAGGATATCTATGAGTATTAAGTTTCCACCAAGTGAAAACATCAAAGTCATCACTATCAATTGCAACAGGCTCATTTAAACTCAAATACTTCTCCAATTTTGATTTATCCTCTTCCCTACCAATTGCAATCTTATACCTCTTAAATTCATTCAAAAGAGCAACACTAGCATTAGAGTCAATATCATCATCAAATTCTAAAATTTAGCTCATTTAGGATTGGCTACTGTCACCAACTTTCTCTAGAGGAGGTTGTACCTTTTTTTGGTATTCAGTAAGCAATTCTTCCATTGTTTTTTTGAAACTCACACAAATCGACGAAGCTTGCTCATTTGAATACATTTTTCTTAAACAAAACTCCACAAATATAAGTTTCTTCCTTGCATCAAGAATAAAGGCAACATAGAGTAGCTCCCCAATACTTATCAAATTTTTCTTTCATTCTCTTTGCTATTGTTTGCAACTCAACATCAAGACGTCTTTGCCTATCTCTCAAAATGCATTAAACACCATAAATATCATCAAGGAAAGTATTAATAGTGGTATAAGAAGTACTTGAAACTTTTACTGTGAATGTATAAATACGTTTCAAGAAAAGATTCAACCTCTTAACATTTTCCCAATCCTCATGTTTAGGTATCCTATCTCCCATCAACAAATCAATTTTATACTGAGAATTGGCTTCCTTAAATAAATTAAAGGCTCTTTCAAACTTTTAAGTTGTTTCTAACATCAAGTAAGTGGAATTCCTTCTAGTACTAACATCTAAATACAACAAATTCTTTGATTGAATATTTGCAGACTCAACACTTTCTTTGAACTTTACTAACCTAGCAGGTAACTTTCTCACGTATCTAACTGCCCCTCCAATACAAGCAATTGAATCATTCATTGCTTTCAGTCCATTAGTGACAATGAGATTAATTATATGTGCAATGCATCTCATTTGTAGAAATTTACTTTCTAAAAACTATTTCCTGATAAGTTCAATTTTTCTTTATACGTGCTATTGCAACATCATTGGAACCAACATTATCAACAGTAATAGTGAAAACCTTACTAATACCCTAATCACGCAAACATTTATCAATTGTTTTCCCAATGGCCTCACCTTTGTGACTATAAATGGGACAAAAGTTTAAAATTCTTTTGTGTAATATTCAATCATTGTCTATAAAGCAAGCCGTAAGACACATATAATTCTCTTTTTGAATTGATGTCCATGTTTTTGTGGTTAGAGAAACTTTAAAAGAAGATGTTCTCAATATATGCTTGAAATGGTTCTTTTCATCAACAAAAAGGTTATAGAAATCTCTAGCAATAGTCCATCGTGATGGCACAATAAATCTAGGACATGAAGTTGACACAAATTCCTTAAATCCTTCTCCTTTTACAAATCTAAAGGCAACTCATCTCTAATGATCATTTTAGTTAGAGACTTTCTAATGGCTTCTTGACTAAATTTCCAAGTTCTTATTGACCTATCTCCTGATTGAAAAGCTAACTCAGTTTGAGCAGAATCATTAGTAGCACTAGAAAACTTTTTGCAAGAATCCATGTGAATCTTTAATGAAGTTATGCCATTATATATAGTATTAGCAGAAAGTACCCTATCACAATAATTACATCTAGCTTTATGTTCACTTTGATCATTGACGATTTTGGTGAAGTGTTTCCAAACTTTAGACCTTGGTGGAAGTGCTTTCCTTTTCTTAAAATTGATAGCATCACTTTCATTAGTGGAGATTATAGTTTGTTGTGTAGTCAATGACGGTGACAATGACAGCATGTCAATAAATGTAGATCGCGTAGTAGCATCACTAGGAGTAGAACTTGCCATTGAAATCTTCAATCTGTCACTCAAAAAGAATTAATTGATTAGCAAATATATAATTCAAGAATCTATTAAAGAATCTGTCACTAATAGCACATATTAAAAAAACATTAGCAATTATAATAATTTAATATAATCATTCATATGTAGAAATTTGCTTTCAATTATATATGTTTCACTAATTTTCTGCACTCTACTGCATCATCAAATATCATGTTTTTAGGCATTGGCTGCAGCATTGAAAATTGTTGATTCTCTTAAAATAGTCCATAGTTTGCACTTTTATTTTCTTATGGTTGGGGATTTTAACAGTAAGTGCCTTATCCGTGAACGTTAGTGTAATGAATGGATTCATCATATGTATTTTGATTTTAGAAATACCCTATCCATGATATATTTACATTGTAAGTTTGTAACTAAATATGTGCATGACTCACTATAAAGGGGTCATTATCCCATCATTTTCAAATTTTATACTCATAAGAATTTGATATATGTCTAAGCTAATAAATTTCATTCTTCTTTCTTTGTACAAAAAAGGAGACAAAACGTAAAGCAAAAGTGCATGAGCATTGTGAATTTACTCAATAAAAATTTGACAATTATAGGCAAATGGTGTTAGAGATTCGAGAATAAGACAAATTTTCCTTGGAGAAAGGTTATCCTCAAGAAATATGTAGGATCTAAGACTTATTCTTAGATCCCTTCAACAAACAACATTAAAAAGATGTCAAGGGTGTAAGGGTGTGGGGGGACATCATAAGCATAATAAAATGTAACAAGCCTATCATCATTTTTAGGAAATGAGGCATGTCGATGGATGGTGGGCAATGGGAAGAATTTTATGTTTTGGTTTAATTCTTGGGTGGATAGTAAACCCTTGAAAACAAAGTTCCCTAGGTTGTTCTTAGTGGCAATAAACAAAGAGGCGAGTGAGAGATTATGCTAAGGAGATTTCCTCGTACAATACTAGATGGGAGGTTGAATTTCAAATAGACTTATTCAAGTGGAATAGGAACTACACTATCAATTAATGGCCCTTTTATGCAAAGTGTGCATAATATAAAGGAAGGAGGATATGATGATTTAGATTTTCAATGAGAATGAAGCTTCTCAATCAGGCATCTTTCTATCTCTTGATTGTGTAGTAGAAAACTAGGGTAAAGGAGCTCTTACAAATTAAGATTTGGAAAATCAAAATACCACCCAAAGTTCAATGCTTTCTATGGCTTTTTTATTTAGATAAGTTGCAAAAAAAAAAAAAAAAAAACCCTAAACTTAAAGAAAAATATTTGTTTTGCAGTGCTTACTCTAAACTTTTAAGAAAGGTTCCAATACTTGCATAATTTTTGGATTTAGGATGGTAAACTCGAAAGCTAGTTGGTAATCAAGTATTACGTATCATTAATTTCCTTTATATTTTTCTCCTTAGTTAAATTTACCTTTATTTTTTCCATCTCCACCAAGCACAAGAAATTGAAATCCAAGAATTCCATTTTCATCTCTGTCATTTCCATGAACCAAACAGACCCACCCTTGCACAAGCATTAACCAAAAATTCAACCTAAGAGAACATAGAACAAAAGGAACCAAATGAAAACAAAAAAAAAAAACTTACGTGATGTGGGAAGGGTGAAAGACGGTAGCAAAAGCCAATAAGAATCGAAGTGATGAACTAAAGAGGAGAGAAGAAGAAGAGAAAAAGGTGGAGACGACAGAAAGAGGAATAGTTGAAGAGAAGATGTTAGGTTTATGATTTATTTCCCATGCGAAACCCCATAATACCCTTTCTCAAGTTCGGTTAGGAAAATTCCTAACAGAAATCGAATCGAATTAATTCTAATAACCGAACTATCCTAATCGAACTATCCAAAGAATTGAACTAACCAAACTAAAAAAACTGAACTCACTTCGATTTGGTTTGATTCGATTGTTCAATTTGGTTCGCATTTGGACACCCCTACTTATGCTAAATTATATGAAATACCCCATACTTTGATATGGTGATAAATAAAGTTGATTGAATGCAAATTGATGTCAATTAAAATATTTAGAAGTGATAAAAGACGAAAGGAGTAGTTTAGGATAAAATATTCCGCAAGTGAGAAAATAACAATAAAATAATAATAATTTTATCGGAGGAGAATTTGTGAGATAAAAGGCGATTTGGAAGTCAAGTGAGGCATAATAAGGTATTTTGGGTACCAAGGAGACAAGATAAAATTTTTAGAATAAAATAATATTTTATTAATGAAATAATATTAAAATATTAATATTTAGCCTGATGTCGAAATCAGTCATCAAGAAGGATCATATGGTTGATCCAAGCGGGGGAGAAGATGACAAGCCCGACTCTATAAAAATATTTATCATGACATACATGTGATGGATAGCATGTTTGCATGCTAGGAGAGTCCCGAAAAATTTACAAAAGTCGGTATTGTACCTAGGGGTACAATAAAGTTGATTTAAGCCTCGAACTAGATTAAATAGAGAATTTATGATGAAATTAAGAATTTTAAAGTCTCAGAATGGTTTAATCTGGTGATTCGGAGTTCGAGGATCAATTTGGAGTCAAATCAGAATTTTTGCTATATAGGGGCAAAATGGTCATTTGCCACTTGGGGACAAAATGAGAATTTTAGAAAAGATTTCTTTGGCCCCATTTGACTTATTGGAGTATAATTTGACTTATTGGAGTAAGATTTGAGGTTTAGAAGTGAAAAATTTTAATTTCGGTATAATTTGGAGTAAAAGGGTAAAATGGTAATTTTGCCACCCCAGGGGCAAAATTGTAATTTTCCACCACCAGGACATTTTTTCAGCACATGGTCTTCCTTTATCCTATTTTTGACCATTGACTAATTGTGTGGTGGAGATAAAAAAGATTAAAATTTTTAAAATTTTAAAAACGGGCCAATGACATGATGCCATGTGTCATACATTTATTATTTTATTATTTCTTTATAAAAAGGCATAAAATCAGCCCATCTTCCACCCCATGGCCGGCCAAACCAGCAAGAAGAGAGAGAAAACAAAAACAAAACCCTAGAGAGAGAAAATCAAAGAAAAAGTGTGAATTTTTAAGGAAATTAAGTGAAAAAGGTGAGATTTTTCTATTAAGCTTGAGTTTTCTTATTCCCAAGCATTTCTCTTTATTTTTCATGATTAAATTACATGATTTCATGATGAATTCAATTCTGAGAAAATGGGTTAGGAGAGAGAAAGTTATTAGATTAATTTGATTTTAAGTTATGTTAGTGTTTTAAGTTAGTTTAGCATATTTAGGAACAAAACAACAAGAAAAGAATTTATTTTCCTCCATTACCATTATTAGCCGAATTTTCTAGGGGAATATTGGCTGATGATCTTGATGTTTATTTGAGGAATTATGATGAATAATGATGAATTATGAGCCTAGAAAAATAATGGAAATTTTCGGAGCAAAAATACGATTTTTACCCACTAGGAGTATTTTCGTAATTTGCTACCGAGACTGATAAATTGAATCTCATTCACAGTCATTAAGGTAATTTAAGTATAATTGGAGTGTAGAAAGTGAGAAGAATTGATTTGGAGTTAAATTGGAGATAATAGGCCGAATTAGGTCAGCACCGCATTTAAACGGTAGTCTGATAAGCTGTATATCATATCATGCATATATACCAAGCCTAAATTGATTTTATAATGGTCAAGCATTGATGTGGTGAATTATGTAATATACATTGTGGATAGGTGGTGAGCAAAGTACACTGGTAAAAATACAGAAATTGTGCTTGGAGACTGGGATTAGGAGTACATCGACTCCTAGAACAGTGAGTGAACTTATTATCGTCTTAATTATCTAGAGTAGTTTTATACAACTGTGTGATTTTATGAAAAATGAGTTTAAATGGTAAATTGCTATGTTTTAAGAGAAATTGTGATTTTATAAAATGATTTTATAAATTTTCTGGAAAATCGAATATTGGTTTTGAAAATAGAGTAATTGGAGACTGCTAGTTTGTGTTGCAAATTTATGGTTTTGAATTGAATGACTTATGATAATAAATGAGCATGAATGGCTAAACTGATTTTGGTGTTAGAATTATTTATACTGTGTATTCAGCCTTGAGAGGCTAGGTTGCAATAAATTGCCATGTCATGCTAGAATGAATTTTATGGATTGATGGATTATATATTAATTATTTACTACAGAGGGGGTTCCGTGGACCAGCCTATTAGAGGGGCACGGTAAACTCCATTATATTATTACCTCGAACGGAGAGGCGCGTAGGGTATCTCCTGGGGTATAGCTTAGGGTTCACTTCACGCCAAACCACCACGTGAAGGAGAACTCAGCCAACGCCAAGGAACGACTGTATTTTTCTCAAACTAAAATATATTTTAAGTGTATACAAGATTTTAACAGCCTTGGCGGACTCGGTTAGATGCCCTGCGCAAGGTATCACCGAGTATGAGTTTTGACACGAGCCAAAGTTTTAAGAAATTCATAAGCCAAGTTGATTTCTCGATTTTTATGGATTGATTTTATTTGGTTGAAATGAGTTGAAAGGTAATGAAATTACAGTATGATGATTTATTTTAATTGTCTCCATTTACTCGACTTTAGATAGTTTAGATGGTATCTGTTTACTCACTGGGATTTTATAATCTCACCACCCTAATTTCCTCACATTTCAGGCTCAGGGAATTCCATAGTTAGCTAACTTTGACAAGGACTTTCATTTGGACTCGAATCGGTAAAAGCTGTAGGTTTCCAACTTCCGATGCATTTTGGTTAGATGTGGGCCCACGTGTCACTGTAAAAGAAATTTTATGCTTTGGTTATTTGCTTTATAGTATATATAAATATAATTAACTTTTACGCTATAAGAATTATGTACCGATAGTTTTATGAAAATTATTTTATAAGAAAATAGTTTATTTTATTGAATATTTTTATTATATTCAAATGGTCAAATTTTCACTTCAAATGAATGTTTTAGATATTTAATTTGTTTTTAAATCATTAAATATATATTTTCGGCTTACTTACTACATTTTTAGCAAGTTTCGAGGTTTTCAACAAAAATGACGAAAATGCCCCTGTGAGCCAGAAAAAAAATGTTATGTTATGATTTGAAAATGATTTGTAATCCTTCGTATTTTGATATTTGATAACTATTGCTCACCAGGGAAGTGCGAAAGCTGATACGAGAGCCTTGCGAGGTTTCGATCGACATTCGGGGTGAAGAATGTTTGTCGAGGCTTCGCGGCGGTTGTCACGGGCTCGATGGGGAGTTCTGGGTCGTGACATTATATCTCATTTTTTAATATTTATTTTGACTGATGAGAATAACTTACTTTTCTTTATAATTAGAGATTGATCGTTAAGACGCCAAGTTGATTGTTCTCTGTTAATTTTTGGATAAAATATTCTAATGTCTTTAAGTTTTGACCATAATTCTACATGAGTCTATTAGTATTCAAAATGGACAGTTTGCCCCAAATGTGTAAACGATGTTAACAAAAATGTGAAATGTCCAAAATACCCTTCTTTTCCTTCACTCTTTTTCACTATTTTTTTTTTCGCAAGCTGACTAATGATGCCCCCTTACATTGATTGGCCACCCCGTGGTCGGATTTAGCTATTGAATGACAAATCCAACTAGATCTCTTTAAGGAGAACACAAGGTAGCGCAAGATTGGTGCTCCTTTGAAGGGCGCAAGGCAACATATGTAACGACCCCTCCTCGGTCGCTACCGGCGTCCGAGACCTCTAGGAGATCCCGTCAAATCCCGAACAAGCTTTAAAGAAATTTCTCAATAACTCATTGTATATTTCTACTAAACCGTATTCATGTTTGAATCATAAATATTTAAAACATTAATTCAACAATAACCATAGCCATTCAATTTTGACTTTAAGTCATGAGAGCACAATTAAATACATTAAGTTCAAAAATCTCAAATTTCCCGTTTATATCAAAACTAATATTTGTTTACATAGTAAAATCAGAGTACTACAACTCAACTTCTAACAGCGGAGCGACTCGGGATAAAATGCTATGATATGCCTTTACCTATCTGCGGTGGACCGTACGCGCCGATGATTACACACTAGGCCGATCCCTGTCTGCAAAAAGAGAAATAAGAGGGGTGTGAGCCTCACAGACTCAGTGATCATCGGCTCCATGTGCAGAGGGTAGATGAGAAACAAGCAATAAGGTTGAGATTTTGAATAATAAAACTTGCAAGAGTAGATAAAAATATTTAATTCAAACGTAGATTTGTGCCTTATATATATATAAGAAAATATTGAGAATCTCTTGTAAGTTGTAATCAACCATAATGTATGTCACGACCCGAAACTCCCCATCGAGCCCGTGACAACCGTTGCGAAGCCTCGACAAACATTCTTCACCCCGAATGTCGATCGAAATCTCGCAAGGCTCTCGTATAAGCTTTTGCGTTTCCCCGGTGAGCAATAGTTATCAAATATTCAAAATACGAAGGATTACAAATCATTTCTAAATCATAACATAACATATTGTTTTTTTTTGGCTCATAGGGGAATTTTCGTCATTTTTATCGAAAACCTCGAAACTTGCTAAAAATGTAGTAGGTAAGCCGAAAATATATATTTAATGATTTAAAAAAAATTAAGTATCTAAAACGTTCATTTGAAGTGAAAATTTGACCATTTGAATATAATAAAAATATTCAATAAAATAAACTATTTTCTTGTAAAATAATTTTCATAAAACTATCGGTACATAATTCTTATAGCGTAAAAGATAATTATATTCATATATACTATAAAGCAAATAACCAAAGCATAAAATTTCTTTTACAGTGACACGTGGGCCCACATCTATCCAAAATGCATCGGAAGCTGGAAACCTATAGCTTTTACCGATTCGGGTCCAAATAAAGGTCCTTGTGAAAGTCAGCTAACTATGAAATTCCTCGAGCCTGAAATGTGAGGAAATAAGGGTGGTGAGATTATAAAATCCCAGTGAGTAAACAGATGCCATCTAAACTATCTAAAGTCGAGTAAATGGAGACAATTAAAATAAATCATCATATTGTAATTTCATTACCTTTCAACTCATTTCAACCAAATAAAATCAATCCATAAAAATCGAGTAATCAACTTGGCTTATGAATTTCTTAAAACTTTGGCTCGTGCCAAACTTCATACTCGGTGATACCTTGCGCAGGGCATTTAACGGAGTCCGCTAAGGCTGTTAAAATTTTGTATACACTTAAAATATATTTTTAGTTTGAGAAAAATACAACCGTTCCTTGGCGTTGGCTGAGTTCCCCTTCACGTGGTGGTTTGGCGTGAAGTGAACCCTAAGCTTTACCCCAGGAGATACCCTACGCACCTCTCCGTTCGAGGTAATAATATAATGGAGTTTACCGTGCCCCTTTAATAGGCTGGTCCACGGAACCCCCCTTTGCAGTAAATAATTAATATATAATCCACCAATCAATAAAATTCATTCTAGCATGACATGACAATTTATCGCAACCTAAACTCTCAAGGCTGAATACACAGTATAAATAATTATAACACCAAAAATCAGTTTAGCCATTCATGCTCATTTATTGTCATAAGCCATTCAATTCAAAACCATAAATTTGCAACACAAGCAGACAGTCTCCAATTACTCTATTTTCAAAACCAATATTCGATTTTCCAGAAAATTTATAAAATCATTTTATAAAATCACAATTTCTCTTAAAACATAGCAATTTACCATTTAAACCCATTTTTCATAAAATCACACAGTTGTATAAAACTACTCTAGATAACTAAGACGATAATAAGTTCACTCACTGTTCTAAGAGTCGATGTACTCCTAATCCCAGTCTCCAAGTACAATCTCTGTACTTTTACCAGTGTACTTTGCTCACCACCTATCCACAATGTACAATACATAATTCACCACATCATTACTTGACTATTATAAAATCAATTCAGGCTCGGTATATATGCATGATATGATATACAACTTATCGACTACCGTGTAAATGCGGTGTTGACCTAATTCGGCCTATTATCTCCAATTTAACTCCAATCAATTCTTCTCACTTTCTACACTGCAATTATAACTAAATTACCTCCATGACTGTGAATGAGATTCAATTTATCAGTCTCGGTAGCAAATTACGAAAATACCCGTAGTGGGTAAAAAATCATATTTTTGCTCCAAAAATTTTCATTATTTTTCTAGGCTCATAATTCATCATTTCTTAACCAATTCTCCTAAAATGAAAATCAAATTTATCCTCACTCAACACATGATAAATTCGGCCATTAATGATTATGGGAGAAAATAAATTCTTTTCTTGTTGTTTTGTTTCTAAATATGCTAAACTAACTTAAAACACTAACATAACTTAAAAACAAATTAATCTAACAACTTGCTCTCTCCTAACCCATTTTTCAGAATTGAATTCATCATAATAACATGTAAATTAAGCATGGAAAATAAAGAGAAATGCTTGGGAATAAGAAAACTCAAGCTTAATAGAAAAAATCTCACCTTTTTCACTTAATTTCCTTAAAAATTCACACTTTTTCTTTGATTTTCTCTCTCTAGGGTTTTGTTTTTATTTTCTCTCTCTTCTTGCTGGTTTGGCCGGCCATGGGGTGGAAGATGGGCTGATTTTATGCCTTTTTATAAAGAAATAATAAAATAATAAAGGTATGACACATGTCATTTTCTTATTGGTCCATTTTTAAAATTTTAAAATTTTAATCCTTTTTATCTCCACCACACAATTAGTCAATGGTCAAAATGAGGATAAAGGAAGACCATGTGCTGAAAAAATGTCCTGGTGGTGGAAAATTACAATTTTACCCATGGAGTGGCAAAATTACCATTTTACCCTTTTACTCCAAATTATACCGAAATTAAAATTTCACTTCTAAACCTCAAATCTTACTCCAATAAGTCAAATTATACTCCAATAAGTTAAATGGAGCCAAAAAAATCTTTTCTAAAATTTCCATTTTGTCTCCAAGTGGCAAATGACCATTTTGCCCCTAGATAGCAAAAATTTCGATTTGACTCCAAATTGATCCTCGAACTTCGAATCACCATATTAAACCATTCTGGGACTTTAAAATTCTTAATTTCATCGTAAATTCTCTATTTAATCTAGTTCAAGGCTTAAATCAACTTTGTTGTACGTCTAGGTACAATACCGACTTTTGTAAATTTTTCGAGACTCTCTTACCATGCAAACATGCTATCCATCACATGTATGTCATGACAAATATTTTTATAGAGTCAAGCTTGTCATGTTCTCCCCCACTTGGATCAACCATATGATCCTTCTTCATAACTGATTTCGATATCCGGCTAAATATTAATATTTTAATAATATTTTATTAATAAAATATTATTTTATTCTAAAAATTTTATCTTGTCTCCTTGGTACCCAAAATACCTTATTATGCCTCACTTGACTTCAAAATCGCCTTTTATCTCACAAATTCTCATTCGATAAAATTATTATTATTTTATTATTATTTTCTCACTTGTGAAATATTTTATCCTAAACTACTCCTTTCATCTTTTATCACTCCTAAACATTTTAATTGACCTCAATTTGCATTCGATCAACTTTATTTATCACTATATCAAAGTATGGGGTATTTCAATCTCCCCCACTTAAATAGAATTCGTCCCCGAATTCCCGTCGATGTTGCGTTATCAATCTCCTTCTATGATCCTACTATTTGTTCCTTCTATGGGGACATTCAATATATTTACCTCGTTCACCTTCAGTTCAATTAAATGCTTTATTTATGGCAATTATCATCCTTTGGAACCGGATCGGTAATACTTTTCACAACCATGATCTCTTATATCGAGACACTAAGCATGCCTTTATCACCATTATTAAATTTGAACCATAACTTCACCTCAATTATACTGATTTCGATCACATATCATATTTACTTATGTATACCTAATAATCATTTTATTAATTCGCTCCGTACCAAATTTCTCAACCTTGATTCATCCATCTTATACTGGTCCATACCCTTCCTTTAATAGAGTTCCATTAAGAACTTAAACAATTCAAGGTTTACCTTCAAAGTCATTCATAACTTTAATCGTTCATTACATGTCCGTTAACACTTTAGCTCACTAACCTCTCTGGACACTATTTCAAAATCTCCCAATTACCGAGAACCATTCTTCACTTCAGTTAGTAAAATTATCAATTTCGTATATACATATATACATGCATTTTCAAATGTCAACATCTCTCTTTATATATAGGAATCCATGTGTTCACATGCCTTGGACTACATTCCCCCTTTATTCATCCATATCCCAATCCTAGTTTCAGTGTAATAATTCTTATAGTGCATGTCAACCTTCTTATTATACTTGTGTATAACTTCATATCATTCATATCATTTCCAACCATATGTTTGAGTTTCCTTATACTATATATCATTAATCACAATGTCATCTCCATTGAATTATAATCTATTATGTGTGTATGCTTTATACTCCTATTGATGCCTCAAAGATTTATCTCAACTTGATCATTGCATCTCATGCAATACCACAATTCCTAAGAGTCATCCTTTTGTCCTTAATCATCTTTCATGCCTCTATATTACCTTGTATCTTTCTTGCATTACGATATTGATTTGTCACTTAAGACTCGAACCCATTTGAATCATGTATGCCTTAAGCATTTTCGAATTCCAATTTCCATAATATATTAGGAAAGTTTCATTATCTGACTTCATTTTCAAGGTCAACTTTTATCATCCTTTGTTCCACTCCTTTATATGAACATAACATCATTCTTCCTTAACCAATTTATAAATTGTACTTGAAATTGTAAAACTTAAAACTAGATTCTCCTAAAGTATTTTTCAATATTAATACTAATATCACTCTCAGCTTACAACTTCCTTTTTTATAATCACATAACTTAGTGCTTGCTTTAACGAGATCCAAAACAAAACTTCTCTTGAGTATTTCCTTGAGAATATCTATCTTAAACTTATGTCTCACAGCATGTGATCCCTTAACTTGTTATTTAGCCGTTAGGTTTCTCAGCAAGTTTTAAAAATTTTACGTTTCATACTTACTGTGTATGATTAGAATCTCTTCTCAAAGATGTTTATGTATTCCTAAAACACTTAATCTTAAAGGTATATAAATACGTACTCATCCATTCAATCCTTAACTCATCTTCATGGGTTTCTAGGGTGTCATACAATTAGCCTCATGTTGTTCCTAACTCTTGTCATTTTACTGTATCAAAACAGATATTACAAATTCTCGTAATGATATTCTATATAAACTGATTTTCTATATCAGTCTCGTAATTCTTCCTTCACATTTTCATTATTTGGTATATCATCTCAATATAGTCATTTCAAGAATCTTTCAGTTTTTCTTTTAATTATATGCCTATATACAAGGCAATAAAGAAGTTTTTCAATTCATTTGGGTAAACATTCTCCAGAATATTTAAGACTCCCAGATAACAAAACACAATGACCAACAACCAAAATTCAATTTGTAAGCTCATTATCGTGTCACTTCCATCTTACTCATGCATCATAGGTGCGAGGTATTCAGAGCAGTATAGCGTTGAACAGTCAATGCTGAAGTATTGTAGCTATTAGAAATTTTCTCATCAAAGCTATATGTCTGCATTCAAAGTCACCATGTCAATCATTCTCAACTAATGGTTTCCCTTCTAGATATATATCATGAGTTCCATAAGTATAGGTACCTTCTATTTTCTTGTCATACACACTAAGCCAGATTAATACTTTCATCTCATGTCATCTTTTGACGTTTATCAACATTCATAAAATTTCACCTCAAAACATCCTTTCCATACAGTGTAATAAATACATGATACATATACCACTCCACACATAAGTTGCTTACTATCTACAACTTTTCTCAAATTTATTGTCATCTCTATCCAATTATCTTCTTTGTCTTCTACTCCAATAATTTTATTGACTTTCGGTGTAATTAACTATGAAAACAGCCCAGCTTTCTCCTCACTTTATTCTCGCAATCCTTACTGAATCAAAATTTTATATTCCCCATATTCCATAATTTAACTTCATTGGGTTATATTTGGCCCAACTATTGCCTCATAGTGTCATAACATCACTGAATAATCCCCTTCATGCTTAAATTACAATCATTAACGTAATCACATTATCAATTCCGAATGTCATTTATAACTTTATTGCTTCCTTCTATAACCTTTCTCAATAATTATATTACCAATTTATCCCTATCATACTAAAGATTCCCATATACCTTCAGTTACTTAAACAACCATTTTATAATACATTCTAGTCCTATACTTTAAAAGCCAAACTATTTTTACTTCTTTGTACAGATAATTATTATCTCTTTTACACAACATCTACTTAGAGTTAAGGTAGTGTAAAATCTTACGAAAATATTACATGTCCTTGGGATCATCATCTTAATCTGATCTTATCGGAAGATTCTACTTCGAGTCCTCTTGAAGATCCTCTTCCGGGTTTTCCTCCTCTTGAGATTTTTTTCTTTGCTTTTCAATCCAAGCTTGTTGTCTTCTCCTAATTTCCTCGGCACTCATCGGTGCAACATTTCTTCCACATCCAGGAGGAAAATGTCGTACACCTAACACTTTTTTAAGGGGTTTACTCGCCACTGTTACTTTCTCCTTATCCTTTTCTGGTTGTCCCCTTACATTTCTCCCACTACCTGGTGGAAAGTGTCGGACTACTGTCACGCTCTTCCAAGAATGAATACCTCATTCGGCTATCCTTAATTTCCCCCTTTCTTTAACATGTTCCTTAGATTCTCTCAAAAGGGAACCTCTCATGCTAACATTAATATTATCACTATCTACACTTTTTGGACTACTCTATTCGGAC
The DNA here is from genome assembly GCF_053813885.1 of Theobroma cacao. Lineage (NCBI taxonomy): Eukaryota > Viridiplantae > Streptophyta > Magnoliopsida > Malvales > Malvaceae > Theobroma > Theobroma cacao. Next base: position 39,961,918 of record NC_142640.1, read on the forward strand.
TGCCATCGGCTCCTAGCAGTAGAATCTAGCTATCCCTCGCTATCACTATGAGAGGTATCGAGACTACCACCTCTTCTAGACATGATGTGTATGTCACTAGTGCACCTCAAAACCTATATGCAATCAAATAGTAATTGTTTAATTATTTATGCATCTCAAAAGTAGGTAGATTTCTATATGTAGATGCATATATTCTATTCAATCTAACCTAACTTAACTTAACTTAACTTAACTGGACTTGGGGCCACGCAGTGTCAGTGTGGATTTCTTAAAACAACCTTAAAATCAAAAACTTTAAAATCCAAAGCTTTAAAATCAAAATCTTTAATCTTTAAACCATGCTTTGATACCAATCTAAATTGTCACGACTCGGAACTCTCCATCGAGCCCGTGACAACCGCCGCGAAGCCTTGACAAACATTCTTCACCTCGAATGTCGATCGAAACCTCGCAAGGCTCTCGTATCAGCTTTCGCACTTCCCCGGTGAGCAATAGTTATCAAATAATCAAAATACAAAGGATTACAAATCATTTCCAAATCATAACATAACATATTGTTTTTTTTTTTTGCTCACGGGGGTATTTTCGTCATTTTTGTTGAAAACCTAGAAACTTGCTAAAAATGTAGTAGGTAAGCCGAAAATATATATTTAATGATTTAAAAAAAATTAAGTATCTAAAACGTTAATTTGAAGTGAAAATTTGACCATTTGAATATAATAAAAATATTCAATAAAATAAACTATTTTCTTGTAAAATAATTTTCATAAAACTATCGATACATAATTCTTATAGCGTAAAAGATAATTATATTCATATATACTATAAAGCAAATAACCAAAGCATAAAATTTCTTTTACAGTGACACGTGGGCCCACATCTATCCAAAATGCATCGGAAGTTGGAAACCTACAGCTTTTACCAATTCGGGTCCAAATGAAGGTCCTTGTCAAAGTCAGCTAACTATGGAATTCCCCAAGCCTGAAATGTGAGGAAATAAGGGTGGTGAGATTATAAAATCCCAGTGAGTAAACAGATACCATCTAAACTATCTAAAGTCGAGTAAATGGAGACAATTAAAATAAATCATCATATTGTAATTTCATTACCTTTCAACTCATTTCAACCAAATAAAATCAATCCATAAAAATCGAGTAATCAACTTGGCTTATGAATTTCTTAAAACTTTGGCTCGTGCCAAAACTCATACTCGGTGATACCTTGCACAGGGCGTCTAACGGAGTCCGCTAAGGCTGTTAAAATTTTGTATACACTTAAAATATATTTTTAGTTTGAGAAAAATACAACCGTTCCTTGGCGTTGGCTAAGTTCCCCTTCACGTGGTGGTTTGGCGTGAAGTGAACCCTAAGCTTTACCCCAGGAGATACCCTACGCGCCTCTCCGTTCGAGGTAATAATATAATGGAGTTTACCGTGCCCCTCTAATAGGCTGGTCCACGGAACCCCCCTCTGCAGTAAATAATTAATATATAATCCACCAATCAATAAAATTTATTCTAGCATGACATGGCAATTTATCGCAACCTAGCCTCTCAAGGCTGAATACACAGTATAAATAATTATAACACCAAAATCAGTTTAGCCATTCATGCTCATTTATTGTCATAAGCCATTCAATTCAAAACCATAAATTTGCAACACAAGCAGACAGTCTCCAATTACTCTATTTTCAAAACCAATATTCGATTTTCCAGAAAATTTATAAAATCATTTTATAAAATCACAATTTCTCTTAAAACATAGCAATTTACCATTTAAACCCATTTTTCATAAAATCACACAGTTGTATAAAACTACTCTAGATAACTAAGACGATAATAAGTTCACTCACTGTTCTAGGAGTCGATGTACTCCTAATTCCAATCTCCAAGCACAATCTCTGTACTTTTACCAGTGTACTTTACTCACCACCTATCCATAATGTACAATACATAATTCACCACATCAATACTTGACTATTATAAAATCAATTCAGGCTCGGTATATATGCATGATATAATATACAACTTATTGACTACCGTTTAAATGCGGTGTTGACCTAATTCGGCCTATTATCTCCAATTTAACTCCAATCAATTCTTCTCACTTTCTACACTGCAATTATAACTAAATTACCTCCATGACTGTGAATGAGATTCAATTTATCAGTCTCGGTAGCAAATTACGAAAATACCCATAGTGGGTAAAAAATCGTATTTTTGCTCCAAAAATTTCCATTATTTTTCTAGGCTCATAATTCATCATTTCTCAACCAATTCTCCTAAAATGAAAATCAAATTTATCCTCACTCAACACATGATAAATTCAGCCATTAATGATTGTGGGAGAAAATAAATTCTTTTCTTGTTGTTTTGTTTCTAAATATGCTAAACTAACTTAAAACACTAACATAACTTAAAATCAAATTAATCTAACAACTTTCTCTCTCCTAACCCATTTTTCAGAATGGAATTCATCATAATAGCATGTAAATTAAGCATGGAAAATAAAGAGAAATGCTTGGGAATAAGAAAACTCAAGCTTAATAGAAAAAATCTCACCTTTTTCACTTAATTTCCTTGAAAATTCACACTTTTTCTTTGATTTTCTCTCTCTAGGGTTTTGTTTTTATTTTCTCTCTCTTCTTGCTGGTTTGGCCGGCCATGGGGTGGAAGATGGGCCGATTTTATGCCTTTTTATAAAGAAATAATAAAATAATAAAGGTATGACACATGTCATTTTCTTATTGGTCTATTTTTAAAATTTTAAAATTTTAATCCTTTTTATCTCCACCACACAATTAGTCAATGGTCAAAATGAGGATAAAGGAAGACCATGTGCTGAAAAAATGTCCTGGTTGTGGAAAATTACAATTTTGCCCCTAGGGTGGCAAAATTACCATATTACCCTTTTACTCCAAATTATACCGAAATTAAAATTTTTCACTTCTAAACCTCAAATCTTACTCCAATAAGTCAAATTATACTCCAATAAGTCAAATGGAGCCAAAAAAATCTTTTCTAAAATTCTCATTTTGTCTCCAGGTGGCAAGTGACCATTTTGCCCCTAGATAGCGAAAATTTCGATTTGACTCCAAATTGATGATCGAACTTCGAATCACCATATGAAACCATTCTGGGACTTTAAAATTCTTAATTTCATCGTAAATTCTCTATTTAATGTAGTTCGAGGCGTAAATCAACTTTGTTGTACGTCTAGGTACAATATCGACTTTTGTAAATTTTTCGAGACTCTCTTACCATGCAAACATGCTATCCATCACATGTATGTCATGACAAATATTTTTATAGAGTCAGGCTTGTCATCTTCTCCCCCACTTAGATCAACCATATGATTCTTCTTCATAACTGATTTCGATATACGGCTAATTATTAATATTTTAATATTATTTTATTAATAAAATATTATTTTATTCTAAAAATTTTATCTTGTCTCCTTGGTACCTAAAATACCTTATTATGCCTCACTTGACATCCAAATCACCTTTTATCTCACAAATTCTCCTTCGATAAAATTATTATTATTTTATTATTATTTTCTCACTTGTGAAATATTTTATCCTAAACTACTCCTTTCGTCTTTTATCACTCATAAACATTTTAATTGACCTCAATTTACATTCGATCAACTTTATTTATCACCATATCAAAGTATGGGGTATTTCAATGTATATCAAATCAAGTAAGTAAACTTTTGTGCAGTGAGAAGGTTAATAACCATTTTCAAACTAAATTAGTAAAATATCATTTTAAACCTCATGTTCGTAAAAGATCTTTGCAGTAGAAATTATCTCATGTAATATTCAAATCAAATCAATAAAGTTGGGTAAGCTCCCGTGAAACTAAATAGTAACCAAGTTTATACACAGTTTGCAAATCGCCTCGCACGTGAGGGTAAAATTCATATAACAATAAAACTAGGGGGAGCTGCAAGAAACCGTATAATTTCGTTATCATCATGCAAGAAATAAGAGTCTGAAAACCCAAAGAGATTTTTATCTGGAGTAGGAAATCAAATAAAATTCGTGGTCCCGATATCACGTAATAACCTCCGAGAGCCTCGCTCCACCGGATCCCAAATGCCATGGCAGTCTCACGATGTTGGCTGACATTGAAGAATCAAATGGTCGCAACTACGTAATCATCTGGTGGCCTAGCCACGCATACATATATCACAGGCTGTGGCCCCAACCACGCCTAATCGCCTGTCGACGACCCAATGGTTCTCTAGCTAGAGCACATTCGTGCACGAGGGTCACACTTAACCGAAGTGACAATCGGCCTACTCTCGAATCTCTCGGTTTATAAAATCATTTTAAAAATCACTTTATGTCCTTGAAATCTCGTTTCTAATTATTTTCAAAGCATTCAACATAGGGTATGATAAAACTATCATTTTCTCAAAATGAATTTATGCATGAATTTCAAAACAATAATTTACATGGTGGATAAGCAATATAACCATGAATGCACACTGCACAAATATAAGGCACATATTTTGAAGCAAAAAAGTGCAAAGGGCTTGTTTCCCGATTTTTAAAACACTTTACATATAATTTATACATATATATTCAAAATAATTTTTGAACATAATTTGCATTCACAATTCCTTAAAATTTCTACCAACAAATGCTATCCACAATTTTATATCTAAAATAAGATATACGTACATTTACACTATTATGAAAATTTTAAAATTGACACCCCCTATTCACCTCAAAATAGCGAGACACTACATCGCTGTTAATTCGAAAACATATCTACTTATTCCTTCTTACTGGTCGCTCACTATTTCCTCTGACCTGCCGCCACAGTGCGCCACATTTACTTATTTTTCTTAAATATTGAAACCCACTTAATTAATATATCTATATATTTTATTTTATTCTAACATTATTATTATATATTTTATTATTTTCTTACCTTTCTTTCCTGTTTATTTTTTCTCTCTTCTGCTCATTTTTCTCTTCCTTTTTTATCCCTCATTTCACTCACCAACCGACTACTCTTCCTTCCTCTTTCTCTCTCACCATCGGTAGCACCCTCTCTACTTTCACTCTCACCGTCGGTCACGATAACAGCCTGGCTTCCTCTCTTTTTTCCTTCCCAAAAATCCAGCAGCACAAGGTCTCTTTGTCCTTCACAATTCGGCAGCACAAACCTTTGTTTATTCTTTCACAAACCCAACGGCACCAGCCCTTGTTTTCTCCCTCAAGCATTGGTTGCACCACTCCTTTATTTTTCCCTCATTAGCCGGCAGTACCAGCTCTTTCTTTCTCCCTCAAAACTGACTTCTTTCTTTCTTTTTTCCTTCTTCAAATATCCGGCTTTGACTTTTTTTTTCTTTCTTTTCTTCTTTTTTATTCACTTGGCCGGCTCCCCATCATTTCTTCTCTTTTTTTTTCTTGTCTTTTCTTCCTTTCATCCTTATCTCATTTTACTTACCAAGTTGGCTGGCCCTTACCACCATAAAAATACTTATTGACCCTTTAATTGACCACATGGACGGCTGCCCATGTTGGTCTTTCTTTTATATATATATATATATATATATATATATATATATATATATATATATATTTATTATTGTATTATTTATTTTAATATTTCTTTATTTTATTTCTCCCATTTAATTTTACTACATAATACTCCAACTTTCATATTTTAAAATTTGATCCTTCATATGCGTTTAAAAATTTTAATTTCCTCTGCACGTGTATCACCAAAATATCGAAATTGCACTTTAACACAGTATCACTATAATATTTAAATATTTACTTATCTGCGTTAACTTGATTAATAAAATCACCCGAGCACAATTATCATCATTTTTCTTCAAAATTCTTTCTTATTTCTTCTCCCCCACTTAGATTAATCATATAATCCTTTTTCATGACTAATTTCAATAATAGATAAAATATTAATATTTTAATATTATTTTATTCATAAAATAATATTTTATTTTAAAATATTCTTTTCACTCGTAATCGCTTTTCGACCCTTAATTTACATTAAATGACTCTTTGTTTTATCGATAGGGTCTTGTTGACGGTTAAATAAGACTACGAGGTGTTACAACATAGCTAGATTACACTCTTCTTGAGGAAATCCAGCCAAAGTCGAATCTGGCACTCCCTGACAAGAGCCGAATTTGGCACTCCAGCTATAAGAATGCTAGAGGTAAGGTGGAGATGATTTTTTTTTGAATAGGAGAGAAACAAATTTTAAAATGAAAAATTATAATTTATATAGTGTGGCAATTTTTAAAATTAATGAAAGGTAAAATTGTTCAAGAAATATTACCACATCATCAAACTAACGGAAATAATAACGGTGGAGTAACGGCTAAACTTATGTGTCTAATGAAAGATATTCTTGTGGGGCGAATTGTCCATCTCAAATTATAATGAATCCATGTAGAATTATGGTCAAAACTTAAGGAGGTAAGGGTATTTTACCTTTTAAAATATAAAAATTTAATTTACATGCAAAATATTACCTAATTGTTAAGATTCAAAAAAGAAAAAGCATTTAGCTTTAGCATTTAATATATTGTGATTAAATTTTCATTGTTGGATTTTCATGTAACGTTGCTCTTGTTCTAATTTTTTTATTTTTAAAGCTATAAATTATATGATCAAATGTAGGATTTTTTAATCTATTTAAAACAAAAAAATTCTAAAACAAATGCTTATTAGGCTTAGAATTTTTTTGTTTTTACTTTACTAGCTTTTCCATGGTTTGAAAATGCTTATTAGGGCTTAGGGTTGCTATGTAGATTTTCAAAGGTTTTTTTGTTTTGTTTTTTTTTTTTGGGTATTTGATTTGATTTTTTATCAAATTTTTAAGGATTTATTATTGGTTAATTAATTGATAAAAGAATATTATTAAAATTTTGAGCAAGTCAAGATTAGCTATAGTATATTAATTTTTTTAAGAGAAACCCTTTCATGTTCTTATTGAATGTGGTAAGCATAAGCCCATTACATCTTGAGGCAACAAAGGCCGAATACCCAATTACCTACAGCTCACCTGTGTTGACCCGATGGCATAACCCCCATGCTTGATAATTGGTTATAAATTTCATTCTTTTCATAGTTGGCATTTAAGCCAACATTTTTGTAGAGTCTCCAAACCTCCTTAGCTTCTTCCAAGATAGCAAGATTTTGGTTCTTGATGTTCTCGTTAGAAATTGAATTGACAACATCTATACCAAACTCCTTATCTTCATTGATTATTCTCGACACAGCTTTTTTTCTTCTCTCTTTACCTTTTTCTATTTTTTTCTTACCACATATGCTTTCTTCCACTTCACTCAAGAGCTCTAATTTTTTATTTTGAGCTTACCTAATAATGAAAAACTTGACAGGAGAATAGCTAGATCTAATGCTTTCAGAAGGAAAGCTACGGATGGAGAAGATATGGAAAAAGCAAGTGGGCAACATTCATTGAATGGCTTATTTGGATAAACAGGCCCTTTAATATGCTTACTTTCAAGTGGTAAAGCCCACTTTGGGAGGCCACCATTAACCTACCAGCTTTATGAGGCCTAGCCTCCTCATTAATGTTAATATCATAATTTAGGCCTTCCAACTAAAGTTGGCTTTGGTCAACCCAATTCTCCTTATCTCCAAACCTCAAGACCATATTTTCAAATCCCATTTCAACATCTCTACCTCATTTTTCAACTAAGCCATTAATGCAAGTTTCCACATTAAACTCATGTAGTTCTTTTCCACCTTCCTAAGGACCTAACATAAATCTTTGTTCTCCATTCGACATACAACCCATTCTTAGATCCTCTACATGGCTATCATTATTAGTGTTCACCAACCCACAAACAGCTCCATGTAAAGGGTTTAACTTTGAGTTTTGCCCCATTTCCCCTTGTACCACCAGGTCAAGAATTTCGTTCACTGATCGGTCTGCCTCCATGAATTTATTCTCACTGTCATTGGCCATGAACCAACCTCTTGGAGGATCGTTATAATCTTCATCACTATCAAATTTGTCTTTTGATCTTATCCACCATAGTGTTGTATTTGATCCTCTTTTATCAATACTTATTGAACATAGATGTCAAATATTTTACTTGCCACTTCTAGTTCAATCCTTGCATCAATCCTTTCTTTTGTTGCCATTGAGATAAGAACTACCCCGTAGATCATATTATCACCTCTAAGGGTGCGATCTTGCACCACAAACACATCTCCCTAGTTTGCAACAACGTTTGAAAGGTGGTGAATGTCTATGCATGGGTTGGCACTCCATAAACAACCAATTTTTTCTTTTTTAAAAACATATGAAAATCATTTAACCACCTTGAAATGGACACAAAATGACTTTTCAACCATCCTCAGTCATCTTGTTCAAGTTTTAGCAACTCTTTCACATCAACAAAAGTGAGGAAGAAGTGGTTGAGGGATAATCCTTTGACAGACAACCTAGTCTTTTTTTCTAGGCGATAACAATTAACTAGCACCTCCGCCTCCGTTTGGACAATAACAAACCTCTCCAGCTAGTGGAGGTTTTCCTTGTTTATCATCCCTTTATATCTCTTTACATTCTAATCTTTCCTATTTTCTACGATCGATTCCCTTTGAGAATCTTCTGTGCCTTTAACCACTTGAGCATACGACCTGTTTTCTTCTCTTTGGTAATGAGTAGGTTGTTTCTCAGATTAGTTGTTTTCCTTCGCCATTTGAGGTATTCTCATGTTTCCAATTTGTTGTTTTCTTCTCCAATAGGACTCCTTATCCCCAAACTTGGCCATATTGACATTGAGTTTTTAGTTAAGCAGCCACACTCCATTCATCATCCCATAAGCCTTACGGGCAACAGTTAGGAAGCCAAACCTAACAAAACCATATGTTTTTCCCACTTTACTTTTCCTCCTAGCCATGAAAACATGAATAACATTACCAACCTTCTAGAATATTTCCCTCAACCATCTCCAATGAACAGACTTTGGTAAATTATTAACGAAGATTGATTATGATTTTTTGTTTCCTTGGAAACCAATCTGAAAACCATGTTGGAAGCTCATATGCCAACACTCAAATATCGAAACCTAATTAGCTAAAAAAATGTTTTTTATTGGTTAAATGCCAAAGCCAAAAAAAATTGGATTTTATTGTTGCCTATAAAGAAAAATAGATAACCCCATATAGTAATAACCTACAGTTAGGGATGTCTGGGTACATCCACAATTCATAATTTCTGTCCAAAGCTCACTATCTGAAACTCACTGTCGTTCTTAAGCTAGAGTTGTATGAATCCTTAAGCTGTCCAAATATTTATGTTGTTCGAATCCTTAAGGCATAATCCTTTTATGTTTGAAACTTGTGACTATCCAAAACAATTAGACCTTTGCATATGTATAACTCATTAAAATTTCAAATAAGTGTTTACTTGCTAGTAGAAGACCAATAAGATTTATCCTCATCCAGTAGTAGAGTTGTATTCCATCCTACCAGTCATTCCCTCCAAACTCTAAGACTCCTCTTCATTCAAACTTCTACTTGAATTTCAAAACCAAATCCCTAATGTTTATGTCTTACTCGGCATTTGTCTAAGATTCCAACTCTACAATCTAGATATCTTAAGTTGATGAAATTCTAAACCACGTGTCACATGGGATCTTATTCAATGATTTGCAGCAACTCCTCACTTCTTTGTACGCCATCCTTAGCAAAGTTATTTGCTTTGCACTTAGATTTCTTTAGAACATGTGTAATTTTCCAATGCTGAATTTTTTTCTACATACTTTCCATCTGAAATAACCAAGTTTGACAGTCCACACTATTATTGAACACATTATTGCACATATGTTGAGTAAAAATAAAAAATGCTTCTATAATGGCTAATAATTCAGCTAGATTGGAGTCAACTAATCCAATTGACTTTGAGAAACGTATTTTTATAACTCTACTACTATCACATAACACTCCTTTAATACCTGCCTCTCCTGACAATGCTCCGTCAACATTAAATTTAACCCATCCTTTTGGAAGAGGTTCCTACAAAACAAATGGTCTTACCTGCTTCACACTCTGATTACACTTCACATTTTTTTTTGTGAAAAGCATAATTTATTCCTCCATTACCAGCAATGTCATGACAAGTCTTTAGCCTGCACTTTACGTTATTAGGATGCCTAAATATATCCTTTATTGAGTTAGCTAGTTCCAACCATTTAGCTTTTGCCCAGATTGCCACTTTCAGTTTTGCAATGTTCTATAGTTGACGAGCATCCCACACCTTACCATTAAAGACTAAATCATTACGAAATAACCACAACGACCACATAATAGCATAACATAATGATCACCAAGCCATGAAGCAAGATTAAAGATCACATGAAGACACCTAATTAGTATTCCATTCTAAACACCACATATTCCACACCTTCCAAGATTCGCTGCAAGTGAAGAAAAAATGACTTACGGTTTCTTGATTAGTTTGACACAACATCCATATAGCTTGATCCTCATCAATGAGTACCCTTTTCACTAATTCATACTTCACTACCATCCTTTCCCACATCAATTACCAAACCAAGACTTCCACCCTATATGGAGCAAAACCCATCCATACCTTCTTCCATAATTCATTATTTGCATGCTAATTGTTGAGTGCAAGTTGGCAAAATGACTTAGAAGAATATCTACTGCTTGTTGTAGCTTTCCAAATCACCTCATCATGTAATTCCTCACTCAACATGTGATGTTTGAGGAAGCTCCATAGCCTCATCTAGTGTTGAAATTCTCAACCAAATAGTTGCCAACATAATTCAATCTTCCATTTCCAACTACCATTCGCCCATTCTTCATATTCACATAACTTGTCGTTCTTTTCCACTAACAATGCAAACAAACTAGGGAACTCATGTTTAAGTATCATACCTTTCAGCTATGCATCGAACTAGAGAACTCATATTTAAGTATCATGCCTTTCAGCTATGCATCATGCTAGAAGTTAATTGATTTCCCATCACCTACAATAAATCCCATATTAGTTGAAACTTGCAAAAAGAACTTGTTAATAGGCTATAGATGTCATGGCCCAGTACTCCCCTCGAGCCCGTGACAACCGCCGCGGTGTCCAGGTAGACATTCATTGCCCGAAATGTCAACCCGAAACCCCGCAAGGCTTTACTATCAGTTTTTCATTTCCCTTGTGAGCAACCATTATCAAATATCGTGTTCTAAAAGATTTTAAACTGTTTTCAACTTAAAACAAATAAAATATTAATTTTCGTCTCATAGGGGTATTTTGGTCATTTTTCTCAAAAATTTTGAAACTGGCTAAAATATAATATACAAGTACAAAACACATAATTCATATTCAAAATGAGTTTAAAAGTCTAAAATCTTCATTTAAAATGAAATTACGGTTATTTGAATATAATAAGAAAATAAAAGAAATATTAAGTAAAGTATTCCATTTTCTTATAAAACAATATTTATAGAGTTATACGTGAATAATTTTTATAATGTAAAAGCTAAATAAATTTATACATACTGTAATACAGTAAGCTAAAATATTTAATTTAATTTACAATAACAAGAGGGCCCCCGAATAAACAAAAGTAAAGAGGACTGTGAACCTACGATTTGGAAAATGCAGATCCAACGGTAATCCTCGATGAGATCAGCTATCTACAGTCTATACTGAACCTGAAATGGGTGGAAAGGAGGGTGGTGAGATTATAAAATCTCAATGAGTAAATAGATATCATCATAAACATCTAGAGTCGAGTACATGGAGACAACAAAGTAAATCATCGTAAACTGGGTCACAGCATTAGAATACATTTCATTTAAAATATGTAAAGAGGCTTATGAATTTCATAAAAACTAGGCTTGTGCCATAAATCCATTCTCAGGGACACCTTGGCCGAGGCATCCTACCGAGACCGCCAAGGGTATTAAAATTCACATTTCACATAAATCATGTTTTTGTTTTGAAAACATAGCCGTTCCTTGGCGTTGGCTGAGTTCCCGCTCACGTGGTGGTTTGGCGTGAAGTGAACCCTAAGCTTTACCCTAGGAGATACCCTACGCGCCTCTCCGTTCGAGGTAAGAATATAATGGGGTTTACCGTGCCCCTCTAAAAGGCTAGTCCACAGAAACCCCATACTGCAGTGATTAATTAATATATATAATCCACCATACAATAAAACTCAATAACATGATATGGCAATTTTGTAATTCACAGTCTTTCAAGGTAACTAAACAATTCGCATTTCAATACAATTACCAACTAGCCAATCATGCCCGATTTATCATAAGCCAATCAATTTAAACAATTAAATTGCCACAATTAACAGTCTCCGTGTACTCTATTTTTCAAAATCATTATTAATTTCAAAACAATTTATAATTTAATTTCATTGAAACACATTTATTCATAAAACATGAAAATTTACCTTTTTAAATTCATTTTTCCATAGAAATCATGAAATCCCCTAAAAACTACCCTAGATAATTAAAATAACAATAAGTTTACTCACAATGTCTAGAATGCAGACTTTCAACGCACTCTGTCTACTGGTCCTCGAATGCAATTTTCTTGCCTTTATCGAAGGACTCACCACCTTGACACAGTACAAAATTGAGAAACTCACTACATTGGTACTAAATTGAAATTAAACTAATTTAGACTATTAATGCATAATATGGAATGCAAAAATGCACTGGTAACTATCTAAACTCGATATTGGCCTAATTTGTCTTATCACCTGATTAAATTACTAACACGTCCAATTTAATCCCAAATTAATTTTTTTCAGTTTCTATACCTCAATTGCACCCAAATTGACTTAATGTCCCTCAATGTGGTGCAAATTATCAGTCTCGATAGCAAATTATGAAAATACCCCTAGTGGGTAAAAATTCATATTTTTGCTCCGAAAATTTCCATTATTTTTCTAGGCTCATAATTTATCATTTCTTAACCAATTCTACTAGAATAAAAATCAAACTCATGCTCACTCATACATGGTAAATTCGGCCATTAATGGTTGTGGGAGAAAACAAATTCTTTTCTTGTTGTTTTGTTTCTAAATATGCTAAACTAACTAAAAACACTAACATAACTTAAAATCAAATAAATCCAACAACTTTCTCTCTCCTAACCCATTTTGATCAGCCAACAATTCATCATAAAAACATGTAATTTAAGCATGGAAAATAAGGAGAAATGCTTAAGGAAAATTGTAAAACCCGACCCTATAAATACATGTCATGACATACATGCATTGAGTAGCATGTTATTACGTTAGAAAAGCACCTACGAATAGACGAAACCTGATATTGTACCTAACGGTACACTTAAATTGATTTAACCTCGAACTAGTTCAAATAGGAATTGTAGGATGAAATTTAATATTTTATAGTCCAGGAATGACTAAAAATTATTGTTCGGAGTTCGAGGGTTCATTTGGGGTAAAATTAGAAATTTTGATATTCAAGGGCAAAATCGTCATTTTGCCACCTAAGATAATAATTTGATCATGGAGTGAAATTTTTTACCAAGATTAACTATTTGGAGTATAATTTAATGATAAGAAGTGAAAAAGTTTAATTCTGGTGATTTTTGGAGTGTAGGGGCAAAATCGTAATTTTGCCACCCACGGACAAAATTTGAGATTTTGAGAGAATTTAGATCAAATTTGACAAATTGGAGAATGGTATGAGTATAAGGGATGAAAAATATGTCTATGGCCAATTTTTCAATTTTTGGGGCAAAAATGTAATTTTTAACTTTTACGAGGGTAAAAGTGTAAATTTCAAAAATTACTCCACCGAGACTTTAGATGAGTCTGAGAATTTTATCTAAGCTATGAATATATGAGACAAGTGTATGGTGAAAATTTAGAAACAAATGGATGAAATTTTAAAAATGGGCCAATGGGAAAGTGACATGTGGCATTTTTTTAATGATATAATATTATTTTAATGAAAAATCAGCCCATTTAAACCCAAATTTTAAGTGCTGGCCGGCCATAAGGAAGAACAAGAGAGGAAATAGAGAGGAAAGGAAGAAAAAAAGAAAAACCAAAGAGAAACAAGAAAATTCAAAGAGAAATTCACGATTTTCGACCGTTTACGCGTCTAACGGTAAGATTTTTCGATTTTAGCTTGATTTCTACCTTTCTTATGCCTTTATTTCCATTTAGCATGCTTGAGGAGAGAGATCAAAAAGTGATATCAAGGTCTGGACGAAATTCTAGGGGAGAGAAATTGAAATTTTTAGGTTTTGATTTTTAGTTAAATTGATAGTTTTAGTTAGTTAAATGTGTTTAGAAATTAAATTGGGCAAGAAATCATTAAATTTTCACAATACCCACTCTTGGCTGGATGCTCAATGCTGTACAATGATGATGAATTGATTTTATTCTAAGGAAAATGAAGAGAAAATGATGAAAAACGATTAAACGTGATAGAAAAACAAAGTAGAAAATTAACCGAGTTAATGTCCAATTTTTGGCCGAATTTTCCAAGGAAGGGAGTGAGCTGATTTTGTTGTTTTTAGAAGGTTATTGGCTGATATTTAATGGTTAGAAATGTTGGAGAGAGAATGGGATGATTTAGAGCTAAAATGGAGCGCGTTAGCAATTTATCGGGCAAAGTGCCAAAAATAGGTTAATACCGCGTTTAAGTCGTTTTAGGCTATTGCATTTCATACCATGCATTAGTATAGGATTTAAGTTAATTATATAGTGATTTAGCATCAATGTGATGAATTGTGTAAATTTTTGTAATGTATCTAGGAGGAGAGCCTTCCGGAAAAGGCAAAGATGTCGTACCCGACGAGTAGTGATCGGGGCGCTTAGAAAGCTTTTAGTTTGTACAAACGGTGAGTAAACTTATTATTATTGTAAATTATCTAGAGTTTATTTTAAATGCCCTTTATGTATTTTATGAAATGAGAACGAGATTAAAACGGGATTTTTGATGTTTTAGGAATAAATGTGACAAATAAAAATATATTGTATTGATTATGAAATTGAGGAATTGGAGGCTACAAATTGACTTGAAAAATATATATTTTCCTAGGAATGGCTTATGAGAAATGAGTATATGTGGCTATATTTTGTAAATGCATTGGGAAATTTATGTAAGTTGTTTTACTATGCAGGCTGGATAAATAAATAAAAGCCACGTTATACTGTCGAAATTTTATTAAAATTGGTGGGTTAGTCACTGCAGTGACGGGTTTTCGTGGACTGCCTATTAGAGGGGCACGGTAAACCCAGTTATATAGTTACTCCGGTTGTAGAGGCGAGGAGGGTAACTCCCGGGGTAGTACTAGAGCTCACTTCACGTCGAACCCCCACGTGAATGTGTAACTCGGCCAACGCCAAGGAACGGCTGGTTTTCAAAAATAAAAATGTGTTTCACATGTGAATATTTTAACACCCTTGGCGGACTCGGTTAGATGCCTCGGCCAAGGTATCCCAGAGGATTAGTTTTGGCTTGAGCCTTGTTTTAATAAAAGACATAAGCCTTAAAAACTATTTTGGTAAATTACAAATATTTTATGGTTTAAGAAATAAATTGAAAACATTATGAAATGGGTTGAAATTTATTGTTTAAACTTGCCTCCATTTTACTCGCCTTTAGATATTTATGATGATGTCTGTTTACTCATTGGGATTGCAAAATCTCACCCAACTCCTTTCCACTCATTTCAGGTTCAGTATAGACTGTAGATAGCTGATCTCATCGAGGACTACCATTGGATTTGCATTTTCCAAACCGTAGGTTCACAATCCTCTTTACTTTTGTTTATTCGGGGGTCCTCTTGTTATTGTAAATTAAATGAAATATTTTGGCTTACTGTATTTCAGTACGTATAAATTTATTTAGCTTTTACGCTATAAAAATTATTCACGTATAACTCTATAAATATTGTTTTATAAGAAAATAGAATATTTTCCTTAATATTTCTTTTATTTTCTTATTATATTCAAATAACCGTAATTTCGTTTTAAATGAAGATTTTAGACTTTTAAACTCATTTTGAATATGAATTATGTGTTTTGTACTTGTATATTACGTTTTATCCAATTTTGAAATTTTTTAGAAAACAAATGACCAAAATACCCCTGTGTGGCGAAAATTTTATTTTGATTGTTTTTTATCTAAAATAGTGTATATTCTCTAAAAACTAGATATTTAACAACGATTGCTCACAGGAAAGGAAAGAAACTGATATGTAAGCCTTGCGGGGTTTCGGTTGGCATTCCGGATAATGAGTGTCAATCAGGGACGTCGCGGCGATTGTTATGGGCCTGAGGGAGGTTCCGGGTCGTGACAAAAATAGATTTCAAGCTTAAGTTGAAAAATCCTACCTTTTTCACTTGTTTTCCTTGATTTTCCACACTTTTTCTCTTGAAATTCCTCACCTAGGGTTTGTTCTTCCTTTCTTTCCCTCTCTTCCTTGCTTGGCCGAATATTTGGAGAGTAATGGGCTGATTTATGCTGATTTTTTTAGTTAAATAATAAATTATCCTAAGCTTGACACATGGCATTTTCTTATTGGTCTATTTTTAAAATTTTAAAAATTTAAACATTTTATCTCCACCACATGATTAGTCAAAGGTAAAAAATGAGGAAAAAGGAAGACCATGTGCTGGAAAATTGTCCTGGTGGTGAAAAATTACAATTTTGCCCCTGGAGTGGCAAAATTACCATTTTACCCCTATACTCCAAATTATATCGAAATTAAAATTTTTCACTTCTAAACCTCAAATCATACTCCAATAAGTCAAATGGGGCCAAATAAATCTTTTCTAAAAATTATCATTTTGTCCCTATGTGGCAAATGACCATTTTACCCTTGGATAGTGAAAATTCCGATTCGACTCCAAATTGATCCTCAAACTCCGAATTACCATTTTCAGTCATCCTTGGACTGTGATGATCTTAATCTGACCTTAAAATTCCTATTTAATCGAGTTTGATGATTAAATCAACTTTGTTGTACCTCTAGGTACAATACTGACTTTTGTAAATTTTTTTCGGGACTCTCCTAACATGCAATCATGCTATCATCACATGTATGTCATGACTAGTATTTTATAAGGTCGGGCTTTACAATAGAGGAGATAAAATATTTTTCCAAATGTTAGAACATTTAAAAGATAAAAGAATTTAACCCAAATATTTTTTTTCATAAAATATTAAAATCCAACCATGAAATCTCTCCAAAAAAAAAATTAAGAGCAAGTTTGTCCTAGCTTTTTTTTAACTTAAAAGCTATTATAAAGCTCTTATGAAAAATAATAGTTTTTAAAATTAAGCTAAAGTTGTTTGGTAAATTTACTTTTTATAAACTTTTTTTTATAGATAAGTTGTTTGGCAAAACAACTTATATAAACTCTAATTTTAGTTAAAATTACTATAAAGTTTATTTAATAAATAATTTTCTATTAATCACAAATTTCTTTATTCAAAATAAAAAAAATTATTTTTTTATCTATTTAAAATAAAATTTTGAAAATATTAAAAGGATTTTTATATAACATAAAGTTTATAATTAATAATAAATCATAAAAAAAGAGTTCCACAAATAATTTATAAGTAACACATAATTCATAAATAATTTTTTATTAAATAATAATAAATAAATAAATAAAATCAAGAGAGAAAAATTGAATCAAATAAAAAAAATGAGAGATCAAAGAAAGCAGTGAGTCGACTACTGGAACTCTTAACCTTAATAATGGAAGAGAAACCAAAAAAGAAGAAGAAAAGTCTGAGGTGGTAATAATAATTCAGGAAAATTACGTTTAGTTATTGATGTCCTTACTAACAAAGTTCACCTCTATGAACAATATTATCTCAACAACCATAATCAACAAATATTATCTTAATTTTCATTTAATTTATCTCAACTACCATTGACCTATTTAATTAATTATTTTAATCATAATCATCAAATATTATATACATTATAAAGAAGTTAAGAATAAATAAACATCACATAATTGTTATATCAAACAATAAATTGAGAAATATCAACTAATAAAGAGAGTTTTCAAAGTAAAAAAAAAACGATAGAAAATAAAATGAAAACCAAAATAGAAAGAAAAAAAATAATATCTGAATGCAGTTTTGAAATTTTGATCTTCTTTTTTCTTAATTTTTGTAAGAACAAAAAAACTCTACAATGATGATTTACAAAAAGGGAGGGAGAGGAGAGGAAGATCGATAAGGAGAGAAGGAGGGAGTATTTTATGAGAGGGAAGATCTTTTTGGGAAAAAATAGCTCTCCTAATAAGTTGGCGTGTTTTTTAAAAGAAAAAGAGAAGAGAAAGCTCCTAATTGGAGCCTTTTTTTTTAAGCTCTTTTTTTCAAATTTTATTCTTTAAAAAAAGGCTACTTTTTTTAAAGAGCTTTTTACGAAACCCTATTTGATCTAGCTTATGCTTTTAAGCAGTAGATAAGCTAAAAATAAGTCAGGCCAAACGGGTACTAAGTGATTTTCTTGAATATTTTTTAGATGAGGGAATTCTCCTAGTTTTCACTAAAAGTGTTGTAAAGACTAAAGAAAAGTTTTCAATATTTAAAATGAAGAAATAAAATTAGAACACAAATAAAAGCAATTAAGGAAAATAAAATTAAATATGAAGTTAAGATTTATTTGTTTAAAATGAAAATAAGATAATAGTGTTATGAATATTTTTGTGAATATCCATTTTGTCACGACCCGGAACCTCCCTCAGGCCCATGACAATCGCCGCGACGTCCCGATTGACACTCATTATCCGGAATGCCAATCGGAACCCCGCAAGGCTTACATATCAGTTTCTTTCCTTTCCTGTGAGCAATCATTGTTAAATATCGAGTTTTTAGAGAATATTTACTATTTTAGATCAAAAACAATCAAAATAAAATTTTCGCCACATAGGGGTATTTTGGTCATTTTTTTCTCAAAAATTTCAAAACTGGCTAAAACGTAATATACAAGTACAAAATACATAATTCATATTCAAAATGAGTTTAAAAGTAAAAAATCTTCATTTAAAACGAAATTACGGTTATTTGAATATAATAAGAAAATAAAAGAAATATTAAGGGAAATATTCTATTTTCTTATAAAACAATATTTATAGAGTTATACGTGAATAATTTTTATAGCGTAAAAGCTAAATAAATTTATACATACTGAAATACAGTAAGCCAAAATATTTAATTTAATTTACAATAACAAGAAGGCCACCGAATAAACAAAAGTAAAGAGGACTGTGAACCTACGGTTTGGAAAATGCAGATCCAATGGTAGTCCTCGATGAGATCAGCTATCTACAGTCTATACTGAACCTGAAATGGGTGGAAAGGATTTGGGTGAGATTTTGCAATCCCAATGAGTAAACAGACATTATCATAAATATCTAAAGGCGAGTAAAATTGAGGCAAGTTTAAACAACAAATTTCAACCCATTTCATAATGTTTTCAATTTGTTTCTTAAACCATAAAATATTTGTAATTTACCAAAACAGTTGTTAAGGCTTATGTCTTTTATTAAAACAAGGCTCAAGCCAAAACTAATCCTCGGGGATACCTTGGCCGAGGCATCTAACCGAGTCCGCCAAGGGTGTTAAAATATTCACACGTGAAACACATTTTTATTTTTAAAAACCAGTCGTTCCTTGGCGTTGGCCGAGTTACACATTCACGTGGGGGTTCGACGTGAAGTGAGCTCTAATACTACCCCAGGAGTTACTTTCCTCGCCTCTACAACCGGAGTAACTATATAACTGGGTTTACCGTGCCCCTCTAATAGGCAGTCCACGGAAACCCGTCACTGCAGTGACTAACCCACCAATTTTAATAAAATTTCGACAGTATAACGTGGCTTTTATTTATTTATCCAGCCTGCATAGTAAAACAACTTACATAAATTTCCCAATGCATTCACAAAATATAGCCACATATACTCATTTCTCATAAGCCATTCTTAGGAAAATATATATTTTTCAAGTCAATTTGTAGCCTCCAATTACTCAATTTCATAATCAATACAATATATTTTTATTTGTCACATTTATTCCTAAAACATCAAAAATCCCGTTTTAATCTCGTTCTCATTTCATAAAATACATTAAGGGCATTTAAAATAAACTCTAGATAATTTACAATAATAATAAGTTTACTCACCGTTTGTACAAACTAAAAGCTTTCTAAGCGCCCCGATCACTACTTGTCGGGTACGACTTCTTTGCCTTTTCCGGAAGGCTCTCCTCCTAGACACATTACAAAAATTTACACAATTCATCACATTGATGCTAAATCACTATATAATTAACTTAAATCCTATACTAATGCATGGTATGAAATGCAATAGCCTAAAACGGCTTAAATGCGGTATTAACCTATTTTTGGCACTTTGCCCGATAAATTGCTAACGCGCTCCATTTTAGCTCTAAATCATCCCATTCTCTCTCCAACATTTCTAACCATTAAATATCAGCCAATAACCTTCTAAAAACAACAAAATCAGCTCACTCCCTTCCTTGGAAAATTCGGCGAAAAATGGGACATTAAGTCGGTTAATTTTCTACTTTGTTTTTCTATCACGTTTAATCGTTTTTCATCATTTTCTCTTCATTTTCCTTAGAATAAAATCAATTCATCATCATTGTACAGCATTGAGCATCCAGCCAAGAGTGGGTATTGTGAAAATTTACTGATTTCTTGCCCAATTTAATTTCTAAACACATTTAACTAACTAAAACTATCAATTTAACTAAAAATCAAAACCTAAAAATTTCAATTTCTCTCTCCTAGAATTTCGTCCAGCCCTTGATATCACTTTTTGATCTCTCTCCTCAAGCATGCTAAATGGAAATAAAGGCATAGGAAAGGTAGAAATCAAGCTAAAATCGAAAAATCTTACCGTTAGACGCGTAAACGGTCGAAAACCGCGAATTTCCCTTTGAATTTTCTTGTTTCTCTTTGGTTTTTCTTTTTTTCTTCCTTTCCTCTCTATTTCTTCTCTTGTTCTTCCTTATGGCCGGCCAGCACTCAAAATTTGGGTTTAAATGGCTGACTTTTCATTAAAATAATATTATTTCATTAAAAAATGCCATGTGTCACTTTCCCATTGGCCCATTTTTAAAATTTCATCCATTTGTTTTCAAATTTTCACCATACACTTGTCCCACATATCCATAGCTTAGATAAAATTCTCAGACTTATCCAAAGTCTCGGTGGAGTAATTTTTTTGAAATTTACACTTTTGCCCTCGTAAAAGTCAAAAATTACATTTTTGCCCCAAAAATTGAAAAATTGCCCATAGACATATTTTTCATCCCTTATACTCATATCATTTTCCAATTTGTCAAATTTGATCTAAATTCTCTCAAAATCTCAAATTTTGTCCGTGGGTGGCAAAATTACGATTTTGCCCCTACACTCCAAAAATCACCAGAATTAAACTTTTTCACTTCCTATCATTAAATTATACTCCAAATAGTTAATCTTGGTCAAAAATTTCACTCCATGATCAAATTATTATCTTAGGTGGCAAAATAACGATTTTGCCCTTGAACATCAAAATTTCCAATTTTACCCTAAATGAACCCTCGAACTCCGAACAATCATTTTTTTCATTCCTGGACTATAAAATATTAAATTTCATTCTACAATTCCTATTTGAACTAGTTCGAGGTTAAATCAACTCAAGTGTACCGTTAGGTACGATATCGGGTTTCGTCTTTTCTTATGTGCTTTCCTAGCATAATAACATGCTACTCAGTGCATGTATGTCATGACATGTTTTTATAGGGTTGGGTTTTACAATTCTACCCCCCTTAAAATAAAATTTTGACCTCAAAATTTCACTTACCAGATTCGACAAATAGATGCGGGTATTGGTTCCTCATCTGATGCTCTACTTCCCATGTCATTTCCTCCATTCGAGCATTTTTCCACAATACTTTGACCATTGAAATACTCTTGTTTCTCAGTACTCGATCCTTTCGATCCAAGATACTCACAGGTTGTACCTCGAACTTCAAATCGTCATGCAACTCGATCGGAGGTGCTTCGAGGACGTGAGAAGGATCTGGTACATATTTCTTAAGCATGGAGACATGGAAAACGTTGTGGATCCGATCTAACTCCGGAGGTAATTCTAACCGATAAGCCACTGGTCCAATCCTTTCAATGATTCGGAATGGTCCAATATATCTCGGGTTGAGCTTTTCCCTCTTCGCAAATCGAATCACACTTTTCATTATCCAATAAAACACCATAATTTATCATGATAGTATAATCAATAAGATTTAATACTTCAAAGTATTCAAATTATTACCTTTCCAAGGAGAAACCTTAAGAAAAACTTTATCATCGATCTCAAACTCCAAGTCTTTTCTCCGTTTATCTGCATAGCTCTTCTGCCTATCCTGGGCTACCTTTAGCCTCTCTCGTATAACCTTGATCTTGTCATTAGTTAGCTCGATCAATTCCACACTCACTAACTTTCTTTCACCCACTTCATCCCAACAAAGTGGAGTACGATATTTCCTTCCATATAAAGCTTCGTATGGTGCCATACCAATGCTAGACTGAAAGCTATTGTTGTAAGCAAATTCCACTAATGGCAAATGTCTGTCCCAACTCCCAATAAAGTCAATGACACAAGCCCGTAACATATCCTCCAAGGTCTGGATAGTCCTTTCTGACTGACCATCCGTTTGTGGGTGAAAAGCAGTGCTAAATTTCAATTTGGTTCCGAGAGCTTCTTGAAATTTTGGCCAGAATCGAGAAGTGAATCGAGGATCTCGGTTTGACACTATAGAAACGGGAACTCCATGTACCCTCACAATCTCATCTATATAGAGCTGAGCCAGCTTCTCAATAGAGTATGTACTATGGACAGCTAAAAAGTGAGCGGACTTAGTCAACCGATCTACGATCACCCAGATCGCATCCTTTCCCCTCTGTGTCCGCGGCAATCCCAAAACAAAATCCATAGTTACATGCTCCCATTTCCACTCGGGAACAGGTAAAGACTGAAGTGTACCTGCTGGCCTCTGATGCTCCGCCTTAACTTGCTGACATACGAGACACTTTGCTACGAATTCTGCTACGTCTCGCTTCATACCCGGCCACCAATAATTCTCCCTGATAGTCCTATACATCTTGGTGCTTCCGGGATGTAATGCATAGGCAGATGAATGGGCTTCTTCCATGATCGCCTGTCTCAACTGGTTTCCCTCAGGAATACAAACTCGATCTTTAAACATCAAGATGTTATCCTCTCCAAATCTGAACTCACTAACTCCCCCATCGGTCAGTTTTTGAATTTCTTTTCTTAACTCATCATCAGACCTCTGAATGTCCTTGATCTGATTAAGTAACGAAGGTCGCACAATGAAGTTTGCCAATAAGGATCCATCCTCACCATTTTTCAACTGGAGCCCAAGAGATTTCATCTCTATTAATGTTGGAAAATAACAACTCTGAAGTGCTGCTAAAGACGATGAAGACTTACGACTTAAGGCATCAGCTACAACGTTCGCCTTTCCCGGATGATAGTCTATCACCAAGTCATAATCTTTTATCAACTCCAACCATCGCCTTTGCCTCAAATTAAGCTCTTTTTGGGTGAGCAAATATTTTAAACTTTTATGATCCGTAAATATCCGACAATGCTCACCATACAAGTAATGCCTCCAGATTTTTAAAGCAAACACCACTGCTACTAACTCTAAGTCATGGGTAGGGTAATTTGCTTCATGCCTCTTTAGCTGTCTAGAAGCATAAGCCACAACTTTTTCATCCTGCATCAATACGCACCCCAACCCCAACTTTGAGGCATCACTATATAGTACAAATCCCTTACCATTAACAGGAAGTGTTAAAACGGGAGCGGAGGTTAACCGGTTCTTTAGCTCCTGAAATCGATTCTCACAAACATCATCCCACACAAACTTAACTCCCTTACGAGTTAGACGAGTCAGAGGAGCGGCTATCAAAGAAAATCCCTGAACAAATCTCCGGTAATAACCAGCTAAGCCGAGAAAACTACGAATCTCCGTCACTGTCTTAGGTTGCTCCCATTGTAAGATTGCCTCAATCTTCTTGGGATCGACATAAATTCCAGCTCCAGACACCACATGTCCCAAGAAAACCACTTCCTTCAACCATAATTCACATTTAGAGAACTTGGCATAGAGTTGTCTCTTGCGTAAAGTTTGCAACACAATGCGCAAATGGACCGCATGTTCATCATCATTCTTCGAATAAACCAGGATGTCATCTATGAATACTATCACAAACTTATCCAAGTGTGGATGGAACACCCTGTTCATAAGATCCATAAAAACTGGCGGGGCATTAGTCAAACCAAACGGCATCACCAGAAACTCATAATGCCCATAACGCGTCCTGAAAGCAGTCTTGGGTACATCCTGCTCCTTAATCCTCAACTAATAGTACCCAGATCTCAAATCAATCTTAGAGAATACCATAGCACCTCGTAATTGATCAAACAGATCATCTATCCGGGGTAAAGGATATTTATTCTTGATGGTCACTCGGTTCAGCTGACGGTAATCAATACACAATCGAAGAGTGCCATCCTTCTTCTTGACAAATAGAACTGGTGCTCCCCAAGGAGAAATGCTAGGGCGAATAAAACCTTTATCCACTAAATCTTGCAACTAGACTTTCAGTTCCTTCAACTCTGCCGGAGCCATTCTATATGGAGGGATAGAAAGAGGTGCGGTACCCGGAAGTAAATCAATAGGGAACTCAAGCTCTCGATCAGGAGGCAGTCCCTGTAAATCATCAAGAAATACATCAGGAAACTCACTTACTATCGGGACATCCTCTAACTTAGGTTCCCCCTTTGAAGTATCAATCACGTATGCCAAATAAGTCGAATACCCTTTCTGCACTAATTTCGAAGCTTTGATGGCCGAGATTACACAGGACGGTAATACTCGGCGTTTCCCTACAAACACAATCTCTGCTCCCTCCGAATTTCGAAGAACAACTTTCTTTCGGAAACAATCCACGTTCGCTCGATGTGCAGTTAACCAGTCCATACCCAATATTAGATCAAAATCTAGGATCTCTAGAGGAATTAAGTAACCCCTAAATTCTTTCTCGCCTACCCTTACCCCACAGTCTCTATAACAACTGTTTCTAACTAGCTTTTCTCCTAAAGTGGTGTGAATTACAATTTCTTCCTCTAATGGTGACAAGTTTCTATCAACAATTGATGCAAATGTGGTGCTCACATAAGACCTATCTGAGTCAGAATCTATCAAAACATAAGCATCTTTATCAAATAAAGACATAGTACCTGTCACTGCTCCAGGTCGGACCTGTGCCTCATCTTCCGTCACAGCGAAAACTCTTGTCGAGGTACGAGTCTGTGGTCTCGAAGGTGGATGTGCCGGGGTATTACTCTCCACACCAGACCGTATGGCCACTCCTTGTCTCGGTGGCAACCCAGAAGAATCTCTCCTCTGTATATCAGTGCGAGCTGGTGAAGATGATGCAACTACCGTGGCTCGTCCTAACCGTGGGCAATTACTCCTAATATGACCCGTCTGTCCATATTGGAAACATCTTGTTGGCTCTCTACATAGCCCACTATGATAATTCCCACAATTTCTGCATCTGTCAGAACCTCCGAAACTCTTCCCAGAACCAGTCATAGCAGATCTGCTAAACCTCGAAGGTCTCTGTTGTGATGGTGGAAATGGAGGTCGAGGAGATGTCACGGAAACAGAAGTAGTACTCCCTGAAATCGCTGAGTCATTGTCTCTTTTTACTGGCTGACTAGAAGACATACCAGGATTCCTCCTTTTTGCAAACTCAGTCCGAATCCTCCTATTCTCAATCGCGAGCTTCTCTGCCCGTAAAGCCATCTGTACCACCTCTTTATGTGGCTCCCTACCAGTCACTGTCATTCGCTCTCTAATCTCATTATGGAGCCCTTCCTCGAAATAGCTGGCCTGATCCTGCTCAGATTTCACCAGATCCGACACATATAACATCAACTCGTTAAAACGAGTCTCGTACTCCTCTACAGTTAGATTTTCCTGTTTCAAACTCAGAAATTCTCTCTTCTTTTCTTTCTGATGGAAATAAGTGAAATACTGACCATCGAATTCCCTAAGAAAATCGGACCATGTCTAAGGAGTAGCGGAACGGGACTTCACCGAATTCCACCAAGTACGAGCCCTCTTCTCTAATAATCTCGTAGCCACCATCAGCTTCATGTCGTCGTCTAATCTCATATCAGAGAGTGTCTCTGAAACCTGATTAATCCAGTCCTTTGCCACAGTGGCATCCAACTCACCCGTGAAAGATACACAACCCAATTGCCTAGCCTCCTTCAGCTTCTTGGAAATGGATACATCCTGTACTGGTGGTGGAACTAAAGGAGTAGTTGGAGGCACTACAGGTGGAACTTGACCAGTCTGAGCTTGACCAGCCATTGCTGCAAAGAAAGCTGCCAATGCTTGTGCTGCCTCAGTAGGCATGGCGGGAATACCCGTAGGTGGCTGAGGAGATGGAGGATGTGGAGGACTATCGGCCTGCTCAGCAGCAGGTGCTGCCCGAATGGTAGATGCAGTTGATTCCTCCTCTACTGTATCCGGCTGATGACGTTGGGAACGACCTCTTCCCCTCCCAACCGATCTAGTGAGAGGTGGGCATCCGCGTCGAGGAGGCATTGTAATCTATAAAAAATACGAGCAAGTTTAGGTAACCTTAGGCTCTATATGCAGATGCATGCATTCTATTCAACCTAACCTAACTTAATCCGGGGCCACACTGATATTGTAATTTTTTAAAACCACTTTAAAACCAAAAACTCTTATCTTTAAAACCAAAAGCTCTGATACCAATAGAATTGTCACGACCCGAAACCTCCCTCAGGCCCATGACAATCATTATCCGGAATGCCAATCGGAACCCCGCAAGGCTTACATATCAGTTTCTTTCCTTTCCTGTGAGCAATCATTGTTAAATATCGAGTTTTTAGAGAATATTTACTATTTTAGATCAAAAACAATCAAAATAAAATTTTCGCCACACAGGGGTATTTTGGTCATTTTTTTCTCAAAAATTTCAAAACTGGCTAAAACGTAATATACAAGTACAAAATACATAATTCATATTCAAAATGAGTTTAAAAGTAAAAAATCTTCATTTAAAACGAAATTACGGTTATTTGAATATAATAAGAAAATAAAAGAAATATTAAGGGAAATATTCTATTTTCTTATAAAACAATATTTATAGAGTTATACGTGAATAATTTTTATAGCGTAAAAGCTAAATAAATTTATACATACTGAAATACAGTAAGCCAAAATATTTAATTTAATTTACAATAACAAGAAGGCCCCCGAATAAACAAAAGTAAAGAGGACTGTGAACCTACGGTTTGGAAAATGCAGATCCAATGGTAGTCCTCGATGAGATCAGCTATCTACAGTCTATACTGAACCTGAAATGGGTGGAAAGGAGTTGGGTGAGATTTTGCAATCCCAATGAGTAAACAGACATTATCATAAATATCTAAAGGCGAGTAAAATTGAGGCAAGTTTAAACAACAAATTTCAACCCATTTCATAATGTTTTCAATTTGTTTCTTAAACCATAAAATATTTGTAATTTACCAAAACAGTTGTTAAGGCTTATGTCTTTTATTAAAACAAGGCTCAAGCCAAAACTAATCCTCGGGGATACCTTGGCCGAGGCATCTAACCGAGTCCGCCAAGGGTGTTAAAATATTCACACGTGAAACACATTTTTATTTTTAAAAACCAGCCGTTCCTTGGCGTTGGCCGAGTTACACATTCACGTGGGGGTTCGACGTGAAGTGAGCTCTAATACTACCCCAGGAGTTACTTTCCTCGCCTCTACAACCGGAGTAACTATATAACTGGGTTTACCGTGCCCCTCTAATAGGCAGTCCACGGAAACCCGTCACTGCAGTGACTAACCCACCAATTTTAATAAAATTTCGACAGTATAACGTGGCTTTTATTTATTTATCCAGCCTGCATAGTAAAACAACTTACATAAATTTCCCAATGCATTCACAAAATATAGCCACATATACTCATTTCTCATAAGCCATTCCTAGGAAAATATATATTTTTCAAGTCAATTTGTAGCCTCCAATTACTCAATTTCATAATCAATACAATATATTTTTATTTGTCACATTTATTCCTAAAACATCAAAAATCCCGTTTTAATCTCGTTCTCATTTCATAAAATACATTAAGGGCATTTAAAATAAACTCTAGATAATTTACAATAATAATAAGTTTACTCACCGTTTGTACAAACTAAAAGCTTTCTAAGCGCCCCGATCACTACTTGTCGGGTACGACTTCTTTGCCTTTTTCGGAAGGCTCTCCTCCTAGACACATTACAAAAATTTACACAATTCATCACATTGATGCTAAATCACTATATAATTAACTTAAATCCTATACTAATGCATGGTATGAAATGCAATAGCCTAAAACGGCTTAAATGCGGTATTAACCTATTTTTGGCACTTTACCCGATAAATTGCTAACGCGCTCCATTTTAGCTCTAAATCATCCCATTCTCTCTCCAACATTTCTAACCATTAAATATCAGCCAATAACCTTCTAAAAACAACAAAATCAGCTCACTCCCTTCCTTGGAAAATTCGGCGAAAAATGGGACATTAAGTCGGTTAATTTTCTACTTTGTTTTTCTATCACGTTTAATCGTTTTTCATCATTTTCTCTTCATTTTCCTTAGAATAAAATCAATTCATCATCATTTTACAGCATTGAGCATCCAGCCAAGAGTGGGTATTGTGAAAATTTACTGATTTCTTGCCCAATTTAATTTCTAAACACATTTAACTAACTAAAACTATCAATTTAACTAAAAATCAAAACCTAAAAATTTCAATTTCTCTCTCCTAGAATTTCGTCCAGCCCTTGATATCACTTTTTGATCTCTCTCCTCAAGCATGCTAAATGGAAATAAAGGCATAGGAAAGGTAGAAATCAAGCTAAAATCGAAAAATCTTACCGTTAGACGCGTAAACGGTCGAAAACCGCGAATTTCCCTTTGAATTTTCTTGTTTCTCTTTGGTTTTTCTTTTTTTCTTCCTTTCCTCTCTATTTCCTCTCTTGTTCTTCCTTATGGTCGGCCAGCACTTAAAATTTGGGTTTAAATGGCTGACTTTTCATTAAAATAATATTATTTTATTAAAAAAATGCCATGTGTCACTTTCCCATTGGCCCATTTTTAAAATTTCATCCATTTGTTTCCAAATTTTCACCATACACTTGTCCCACATATCCATAGCTTAGATAAAATTCTCAGACTTATCCAAAGTCTCGGTGGAGTAATTTTTTAAAATTTACACTTTTGCCCCCGTAAAAGTTAAAAATTACATTTTTGCCCCAAAAATTGAAAAATTGCTCATAGACATATTTTTCATCCCTTATACTCATACCATTCTCCAATTTGTCAAATTTGATCTAAATTCTCTCAAAATCTCAAATTTTGTCCGTGGGTGGCAAAATTACGATTTTGCCCCTACACTCCAAAAATCACCAGAATTAAACTTTTTCACTTCCTATCATTAAATTATACTCCAAATAGTTAATCTTGGTCAAAAATTTCACTCCATGATCAAATTATTATCTTAGGTGGCAAAATGATGATTTTGCCCTTGAACATCAAAATTTCCAATTTTACCCCAAATGAACCCTCGAACTCCGAACAATCATTTTTTTCATTCCTGGACTATAAAATATTAAATTTCATCCTACAATTCCTATTTGAACTAGTTCGAGGTTAAATCAACTCAAGTGTACCGTTAGGTACGATATCGGGTTTCGTCTTTTCTTATGTGCTTTCCTAGCATAATAACATGCTACTCAGTGCATGTATGTCATGACATGTATTTATAGGGTTGGGTTTTACAGTTATTATAAATTCTCCCCTATACAATTGGTTTATGATCAGGAATCAAATATTTCTCATCTAAGAATTTTTGGATGTGCGGTATATGTTCCAATTGCTCCACCACAACGCACAAAGATGGGTTCTCAAAGGAGGTTAGGAATATATGTTGGATATGAATCTCCATCTATAATTAAATATCTAGAACCCTCAACAGGAGATTTATTCACTGCAAGGTTTGCTGATTGTCATTTTAATGAAACAATTTTTCCAACATTAGGGGGAGAAAATAAGCAGTTGGAAAAGGAAATATCTTGGAATACATTATCATTATCTAGTTTTGATCCTCACACAAATCAATGTGAATAAGAAGTTCAAAAGATAATTCATTTGCAAAATATAGCAAATCAGTTGCTAGACGCATTTACTGACCTATAAAGACTAACTAAATCTCATATACCAGTTGCAAATGCTCCAATCAAAATTTATATAGGACAATCTGTTGTTGCTAATGAGTCTAAGACACGCCAAAAGCGTGGAAGACCAATCAGTTCCAGAGATAAAAATCCTCAAAAAAGAAAAGGAGCAAATATTTAAGATGGTCAAGAAGAAGAAACAAAAACTCTAAAAAAGACCCTTGACATAATTTTAGAAGAAATTCAGGTACCTAAAATTAGTGAAAATGAAGAGATCTCAATAAATTATATCATGACGGGAAAAGATGGAACCGAAATGAAATAAATGTCGATGATATTTTTGCATATAATGTAGCGCTCAATATTATGAAAGAAAATGAGGATCTTGAGCTTACATCTGTTGAAGAATGTAGATATAGAAATGATTGGCCAATGTAGAAAGAAGCAATCAAAATGGAATTAAATTCACTTACAAAATGTGAAGTTTTTGGACTTGTAGTCCGTACACCAAATGGGGTAAAACCAGTGGGATATAAATGGGTATTTGTGCGGAAACAAAATGAGAAAGATGAGATTGTGAGATATAAAGCATGGGTTGTTGCACAAGGTTTTACCCAAAAGCCTGGTATTGATTATGAAAAGACACATTCTCCTGTGGTGGATGCAATTACATTTCGATATTTAATTAGTCTGGTAATACATGAAAAGCTTGAAATGCGTTTGATGGATGTAGTTACAGCCTATTTATACAGCTCACTTGAAAGTGATATCTATATGAAAATCCCTGAAGGATTTAAGTTGCCTGAAGCACAAAATTTGAAATCTCGGGAGATTTATTTGATCAAATTAAATAAATCTTTATATGGATTAAAACAATCCGAACTCATGTGGTATAATCGCCTTAATGAATATTTGTCGAAAGAAGGCTATAAAAATGATCCAATATGCCCATGTGTTTTTATAAAAAGATCTAAACAATGATTGCTGTTTATGTTGATGATCTAAACATTATTAGAACTCTTGAAGAGTTATCAA
This sequence comes from Theobroma cacao, assembly GCF_053813885.1. Lineage (NCBI taxonomy): Eukaryota > Viridiplantae > Streptophyta > Magnoliopsida > Malvales > Malvaceae > Theobroma > Theobroma cacao. Next base: position 39,993,337 of record NC_142640.1, read on the forward strand.
AAGCCGTGGATTATTTAAAGAAAGAATTTGATATGAAAGACCTTGAAAAAATAAAGTTTTGTTTAGGTCTTTAGATTGAACACTTGACAAATGAAAATTTTTGTCCATCAATCTAATTATATAGCAAAAGTGCTAAAATGATTTTATATGGACAAAGCACATCCATTGAGTTCACCAATGGTTGTAAGATCATTAGATGTGAAAAAAGACCATTTTTGACCTCGTGAGGATAATGAAGAACTTATTGGTCCTAAAGTACCATATCTTAGTGCAATTGGAGCATTAATGTATCTTGCTAGCAATACACGACCTGATATTTTATTTGCTGTGAATTTATTAGCAAGATATAGTTCTTCTCCAACTCGAAGGCATTGAAATGGAATTAAACATATACTTCGATATCTTCGAGAAACAATAGATATGGGCTTATATTATTCAAATGCATTAAAATCAGATTTAATTGGTTATGCATATGCAGGATATTTATCAGATCCACATAAAGCTCGATCCCAAATAGGTTACTTATTCACATATGGAGGTATAGCTATTTCATGGCGTTTTGTAAAGCAAACTATAGTTGCTACTTCTTCTAACCATGCAAAAATTTTAGCAATTCATGAGGCAAGTCGTGAATGTGTTTGGTTAAGATCTGTAACTCAACATATTCAAGAAATGTATGGTTTGTCAATCAAGAAAGAAATTCCAACAATATTATACTAGGATAATACCGCTTGCATAGCACAATTAAAGGAATGATACATTAAAGGCGATCGAACAAAAAATATTTCGTTAAAATTCTTCTTCACTCATGACCTTCAAGAAAAAGGTGATATTAGTGTTCAACAAATTCGTTCAAGTGATAATCTAGCAGATTTGTTTACTAAAGCCCTTCCTACTGCAACATTCGAAAAGTTGGTACAAAAGATTAGGATGTGTCGTTTTAAAGATCTTAAATAATGCAGTTGTCAGGGGGAGTAAAATACTCACTGTACTCTTTTCCTTCATCAAGGTTTTTCCCACTGGGTTTTTCTTGATAAGGTTTTTAATGAGGCAGTATTTCATAAGCGTATTCTTGAAAAGAATTATGAACTCTTTTTCCTTCACTCGGATTTTTTTTCATGAGATTTTTTCCTTGTAAGATTTTAACGAGGCATATTCTTAATATAATGGATATTTAAGGGAGAGTGTTATGAATATTTTTGTGAATATCCATTTGTTCTATCTATATCTAAATTTGTGTAAATTAGATTGGATTAGGATTAAATCCATCTAATCTCTAAGTGTTATCTTCATCTCATAAATTCTATCTAGATAAGAGGTTATTTGTCTATAAATAGGCCCCCTCAATTCATTTGTAAAGATACACTTCAATAAGATCTCTTTTCTCTCCCCTAAATACTTTCTTTTTTTTCTTTAATTGTTCTTTCAATTATCTTTATTTGTTCTTTTAAGTTATTTTTCATAACAAATAGAAAAATTTATTTGTTTAAAATGAAAATAAGATAATAGATTACTAATTGGTACCATTAACGGTGTTAATACCTTCTAGTTCCTCACATATTAACTGCACTTCCAAAATCTATTTTGTAAATTGAAACCTATCTTTTTTTAATGAACCTAAATCAAGTTTAAGATCTCATTAAAAAAAAATTCAATTAGATGATCAATCACATTTAAACTATAAAAATTGATAATGATTCCTGTTTTACATTTAATAGGTGGATTGTCACATTCACACCTTATGATAAAAATAATATAATAACAAACTGTTGCATCCAAGTCAAACTATATACAGTGGGTTGGGCATTTGTTAATGCAAGACCAATTTATTTACTTTCACCCAACATTTCCTGGTCCCTTCTTATGTTGCGGGGGTTTGAGATTTGGACCTTCCAAGAAAAATCACTAAGCGGTTTATCAGATGTTGTGGGAAAGTTTGGTATACACAGAATAGAATACAACTATATTAGGTACTTTGGAAAAATTTTACTTCGAAGATTCACGGAGTTTTGACAAGTATTACAGCTGGGTAAAAAGGACATGGGGTGAGTTGGTTGGTGGTGGAGCGTAAAGGTGATGGCCATTGGTCCCTGCTGCTTCCTCAATAGGTAAAAGAATTTATTTCATCCCAAAGTTTATGACTTTCTGGTTGCCCCAGAAAATGAAATCATAATCATTGTTGTGGTGAGAAAATGGGTTGACATCATCTTGTTCTCTCACTATGAAAATTTCAAATTTTGAGCAAAAGATAGAACAGTAGAATGCAGGATTAAAAGTGGATTACATTTTAAAACAATCCCCTCTCCAAAATTTTCAAGATTTTTAACCGCAGACAGGAGAAAACTTTGTGAAGATTAAATTAGAAAGTTGAAACATACTTTTTGGCTGCCATTGGCCATATCACTTGTATATACCCCCACTAGAATGAGAATGGCTCCAAAATTTCAAAAGGGTCTGCCTCCACTCAGCCGAAAAGAGGAAGGCTGTTTGTTTATGATCATTCTTTTCTATGCTTTTCCTGTGAAATGACAGAAGCACTCTCGGTGGTGAAATCATGTGCCGGTTTGTTCCAGGAAAAACTGAAAAAGGAAAAAAAATGGAAATCATTTTTCCTCTAATTGGCCCCTTAGGACCAACCCGATAAGGCTTTTGAGACTCGGCTGCTAAAGTTGAACCCTAAAGAGAAGTTTAAAAGGAAATTTTCTAAAAGTGATGTCCACTGAAGTGCCTAACTTTATCAGGGTCAAACATTAAGTTAGCAAGAATGGATTAAATGTTGATTCTTTCCCCCACCCTCACCCCCATTGCCTTTGCCGTTTTATCATCAATATTTGTGTGACCTTGTAATCAAAAGTAAAACAACTCTTGAATTAGGCCAAACTAGAATATGCTTATTGTTACTTTAATCCTCTCAGGAAGCTTGATAACCTACGCTTGTCTGCACCAGTACCAAAAACAATGGTTTTCTCTATTTTCATGAATTTTCACAGATTTCAACCTCACTCCTGTTCTTTAACTTGTCTGCACTTAAAATGATTTCTAAGTTCTAATCAAGACCAGTTTGAATTTGATTAATCTAACTAACACGTATAGACTAATTTTTAAGTATTCTATAGATATGGTTTCAGCTGCAAGCATGAACAAAAGACAACAAATCAATGAATGCTATGTTGACCACTGAAGATAGAGAGAATCCAATGCTTGAGTCATCATGGTGCCTCACGAAATCTTTGCATGGGAGTTAAGACAGAGCCCCAATATGTCAAAGAACAATGAGCACGTTACAGTATTCCCCCATTTAATTACCTGAAATTAGGAAGGTTATGTGCTTTGCTGAAGCAGATAATTTAATTATAATAACCCTTTGGAATGTCAATTTTGAGAGAATTAATGTTGATTTACATGCACGGAAGGACAAGGGTCATAAGCAAAAGTCTCTTTTCATGCTGTTTACTTGTTGCTATGAAGTGCCAGCAACGTAATCATCATTGTCATGATATCATCACCCTAATCATTATCTTCAATTTATACATCATCATCTTGTTTGCAGCCATCACATCTCATAATCGGAGCAAACATGAAAATGTCACAATATTTCTGGTGAAGTTTATGCGTGTTTTAGAAATTAATGTTCCAATGTACTAATCGCGTATCATGAATGGCAATTATAGTAATTATTAAGCTAGAAATCTAAATTGTAGTTGTATCGCACTACCAGCTGTAGTTAAATATTTGGAGAAAATTATCTTGCGCCTTTCAAATGCCAAAGCAGTACATGAGGGATGACAGCAGACTGTTCAAGGTGTGAGTATCGACTATCGACAACCTTTTCTGTTAAGGTGCTTGCTGCGTTGGAATTTTACTGGGACTGTTTGGTGGCTAAACAGGCTGCTGCCCTTGATTTGCTTGGCATTTTATGTTCTGGGATACTGGCTATGGTCTGAGTTGTCGCTACTGGTTTGTGTGGCTTTGCTGAGCCCTGTATGGCCCTTGAGAAATGGTTCTGTTCATACACTAAGAATGCTTTTAGGCTGTGTCAATCTTTTTAGATGTGTTTTGGTTTTTTTTGGAATTGTACATTTTATAAAGGGCTGCTTCAGGCAAATTTTGTATAGAGTGCTTGTTTACGGGTTAAATTTTGTTTCCCTATGGAAGATTACGATTTTACGTAACCCCATTAGTCAATGAAATGTTTCATGGGATATCCCAAAAAAAATGCCAAAGCAATACTTCAGTCTAGGTAGGGGACAGTTTGTGGTTTAACATCAACATTCAACAAGAACTGGTAGGTCCGCATTGATTAAATGTTAAGATTCCAAGCATGCCACTGTGATTACAATATTCTAAGATAAAAACTGGTATAGATTATGGGTTTGAACTATAATATTTAAAAAATAACTATAGCTGTAAATGTCCAAATTTGCGAATATCCAATTTGATTTCCATGTCGGTGTACCTCTTTAGTCTTTAGGCTTCGGCTCACAGATGGTAGAGGAGTGCAAGAGGAGGAAATTTTAACCAGCTTAAAATTTTTTTTAAAAAAAAGGGAGAAAAGGAAAGGAAAAGGACAGGAGGAATCTAATGGCAAAGTCATCGCTGGCTAATTTTCCCCGCTACCAATTTATCCTCAAATCGCATTGAAACATGTGCAATGGCTTAGTAACTTTAAACCTGATGACCTCCAGTTAACAAATTCTTCATTGGCAGTTAAATCAAAGTTAGTTCTGTGTAAACATAGATACGTCATCACGTATGTATGCTCTAAGATATAGAGGAATATTATATTTGCTTCTTTAAGAGAAACAACAGCATGTCTTGAGGGTGTCAAGCCATACAGTTTCAAATTTCAATATCACAAAAAAGGGGTTCTCAATTTCATAGGGAGCAGTTGCGGAATTAACTACCTGCATATATGCAAATTAAAAATGGTCAAACTTGGGTGAATAAGGCGATGAACGTAACATTGAATACATTGAAAAGAAAGAGAATATCATATCCCTAAGGGTCAAAAGGAAAAAATAACAGTGTTGCTATGGGAAAAAAGGAGACATGCTAGTAATATTCATTGCATAATTCTAGGGGCTAGGGTTATTAATTAAACGATATTGCCTCCTTGGAGAAAAGGGTAAACCACCACCAAAGCTAGTCCATTCTTCCTATCTTTACATTCAGTATTATATTGTACGCCCTTCTTGCATATCAATATATTGTAGACAAGAAGAGTGTGTAGAAACTTCTCAATCTTTTGGGTTAGGATCGAGAAAAGCAAATTGCTTCGGCTGGCGTCCATGATAATTATCCCCATGTGAAACAAGGAAGCAAAGCATAAAACCTCTCTTGTATAATACTAAATAAGCACGCAAATCTTTGTGATATTTATCTCTCTATTCAAAGCAAAAAAAAAACAGCCTGCAGCCATCATCATGTCCTCTACCCTCTTCCTCTCATCATTATTCCCTCACTTTCATCATCGCCACTCCATCTTTTGCTATCTACCAACCGCACCAAAACTACCGCCTTCCAGCACCCCAACCAAGCTCGGAAGAACCAGAAAGAGAAGGAAGAAAGAGGAGGTTTAGCCGATGAAGATGGGTTCACTCAAGAAGAAGAAACCCTACCTCTACCTCTACCTGCTTGCCTTTTCACTCCCAGTCTAATCTGATCTAAAGGTTTTCTCTCTTCTCTTCTTCACCAAAAATGATTTTAATATCAAATACATCTTATCCACTTTTCTCTTCTTTCTTGGGGAATTGAAGCATCACGGTCCGATTGCTTACTAGATCAATAAGAATCTAATACTACTATTGTTATACAAAGTTTGAGAGTTATTTCATTTCTCTGTATGGATTTCTTAGATTTTAACATCTGAAATCGTATATAAGCTCAAAACAGATTTGTTCTGTTTTGGTTTATTAAGTGATTAAAGATGGCATAAATATTGTATGTCATGTATGTTTTTTTACATGTGTGTCTGTGCTACTTGCAGAAGTAAAAGTATGAGATGACCTCTCTCTCTTGAATATTAAAAATTCTTAAGTAATTTCTTTATGCTTTATCTGGATTTCAATATATATGTCAATAAATGCTGTTCTTGATATATGTTCAGCACTTGAAATACTCTCTTTTTTTGAATGTTAATAGACAGGTTTTTATAGTTTATATATATTCATGTATTCTAGTGCATCTCTTCAATTAGGGTTTTATTTACGTTTTTAATTTTTGGTTTTGGTTTGTGTGAATTTTTATGTATTAATTATTTCCTTTTTGAATTCTATATGTAACTAGAAAACTAGGAGACTTAGCCACGGCAAGCTCTTCTTGGAGTATCAATAATTTTTTTTCGTACCTCTTCTTCCAAATATTTTCATATGTTTCACGCATGAAGCAAAGATGAGGTTTTAAATCTGGTAATAATATTATAAAATCAAATGGCAATGCATATATAATTAATTTGCATGCCAATATTGTCACTGTATTAAAATTTCAAATCATTGTCATAGCAAGGCAATTTTGACATATTAATTTGATGTGAGGGGATTTATTGCCATAGCAAATGAATATGGAAGTTTTCTTCTCTTTTATCATTTTTCTTTCTTCCTCTTTTGGGGTTTTCTGTGCATTGTTGTCCCTAGAATCCCAATGCAATGAATATGGAATATTTTTGTGTATATAGATGGCTCTCTTCCTGGCTTGAATGCTGATCTAATATGTAAGAGGTGACTTCATCTCACCTCCTCTTTCACTGTAAGCCTTTTTGATCAATCATTTTTTTAAGCTTATAGACTAATATCAAAATTGAAGCACAATTTTGCAACTGTTTTAAGGGGCCCTTATGGTTAATCATGCATGTGCCTGAGTCTTTTGAGTCAAGATTAATAAACTTTTCCTTGCTGGTTGACTCCAAAGATGAGTGCTTCCTTGAAATTTAATATGTGAGCTGTTAAGCACAACTGGATAATGGTGATGGATTTCGTACGATGCTTAAATCAACCAATGCTTATGATCAACGTTTTAATTAAGTCAAAGGCTCGTAATAATGTCATAAATCCAGATTCTAGCTACCAAATGTGCAACTCAATCAACGTATTAAATATATGAATTTATACTGATATATCTATGTACTCCTTGCGCTTTCCCCTTTAATTTCTTTTTATTGTGATATATGTACGTACGTACATATATACATATATTAGTTTTCAATAATACAATTAAGATTATTGAATACATATACTTTAAGGTATGCATAATAGGAATTACAAAATAATATATTAATTGCATATATCTAACTTCAAACTAGTTAATGGCAGTGAAAAGATCTTGCATTCATGATCTTTCTTGTATAGCTTTAAGTTTCTCAGTTTTTTATGGCTTAATTACATACTTCATATCTGGATTATAATGAAATTGTTGATTTAGTACTTCTTTTTTTTTTTTTTAAAGAAGTTGATTTAGTACTTGAAGTCAATAATTTTACAATTAAGTACTCCAATTTTCCTTTATCCTTGAACATATTTAACTCTATGTATTAGTTAAATAGGTGACCTGACAAATTAAAAAACAGTCAATAAGAATTAGACACACGTTATATTCTTATTAATTATTTTTTATCACACGACCTATTTGACTAAAAGAAATAACCTTAGATGCAAATTATTTAACAGAAACAAAGTTAAAAGTTTTATACAAATTTTAACTTATAGATATCAAATCAAACATTTAATTATAATTCAGATATCAAATATATAATTAACCCTTTTTCCATATGCTTTTAATTATTTTAAGAAAGACGTAATTCCAAATTTCCAATCATGGCGGTGCATGTTGAATTTTTAAGTAATAGTTACAGTAGAACTTGTGCAAAAGACCCTTTATCATACAAATTAAGATAAAAATATTTATCCAAGCTTTTAGTACTAATATATGATTGCTTTGTGCTGGTTTTGTTGAAATTGAAATTATGCTCAATTAACTTCTTGAATTTATTGTTTTTATTTTTTACATAAAGATTAAATGTACCACTCTATATTAGGCAATTGACTAAATTTATCAGTTTTTTTGAATAAGTGTAATTTAAAAGTTATATTTTGATTTAGTTAAAGAAAGTCAAAAATTAAATGTAAAAAGAATATTACCTAGAGAAGTAAAGGAATGTTTTACGAAATATTCTTTTATCATTAATTGTTCATTATTTTTAATCAAATTAGAAATATAGTGTTAAAATTGCAGGTATTCAAAGAGAAGTGGTGAATTTGGTTCATTAACCTACATGGAGTTATAAATTTAGATCTTATCCCATTTTCTTTTTAATACTTTCAATTTATTAATTAAATTTGAAAATTTTGATGTACCCAAAAGTTATGAAAATCTTGAATGGAACACTAAAGCGTCAATATACTTTTACTGTTTAAATTTTTAATTTTTTTTTTGCAAAAAAAATGAATGAAAATTAAAACATAAATATAAAAATAAATAGAAAACAAAATGTAAATATCAAAAAGTGAAAAGTAAAAATACTAATTAAAGGGATTTTTAAGTTAAAATGATTGGTTACTTGTTTCTAAAGATGATTTGGATACATATTGATGTAAATATTTTTTGTATATCTTATTTTCTTTTCCATGTTCATATTATTGAGCTCGCAATTATAACATAGAAACAAGGATTATAAACAAGCAAAGAATTATCAGCTAAAAACCATCCTTAAATAAGAATCTCAAATCAAATGGAAAGAGTCACTTAGATAAAATTTCCTGGTCTCAAATTAAAATTTAATTAATATCAAACATACACAAAAGTTTTACAAAATGAATCACTTAAATAAGTATGATAAAGAGATAAATTAAATAAACACATCAAATAAGTTAAAGATATAGAGCATAAACTTATATTCAAAATAAGGGGAATAAGAGCTCGACACAAAATCCAACGTAAAATGGGTCCAAAAATCAACGCTTAAATGTGAAAATTACACTTAAAAATTAATAAAAAGCAATATGTGCCAATAACTAAGAGGTATATCTAGAAAAGTCAACGGGTAGAGTATTCATTAATTTTGAGGTACCCAAACTCGATTAATAAATGAGATATCAGAATCTTATAATTATCCATATATTTTTTAAATTTACTATCCTAACGCGAACTTTAATACATATCCACTATCTGATAATTATCTGATCACGTTTAAAAACTTGATTATGTAAAAAAATTATTAAAATACTCTTCATGGGTACTTAATTACCCGAATCCGAATTCATATCTGTTTTTATATATAATAATATTTTCATCCATATTCCATATAATTCACTAAAAATTAAATTTATAAAAGCACGCAAAAAAAATTTAAATTTAAATAATAAAAAATAAATATCTCAAATATCAACTTAAATAACTAAAAACAAATATCCAATCAACAACTTAAACAACATTACAAGTTTAATTAACTATATAGGTTTGTTATTAATTGCATGAAATTAAAAAAAATAGTTAGGTTACAAAACTATTCTAATCTCAGAACTTCTTTTTAAGTATATATTTTATAAGCTTATATAAATAAAGATATATATATTATAATTAATAATTTTATAAGTTTTAATTTTTGTAACATTAATACAAAATAGAAAGTAAATATATTTATATATTTAAAGTATATACACTAAAAGTATATATATAATACTAATTATGTTCTTTATAAATTAATCAATATATAAAGTATATGTATTAAAAGATATTACAAATTAATTAATAATCATAGTTTCATGAATTAATTTAATTAACAACATAGGTTTGTCTTTAACTACATAAAATTAAAAAAAAAACATAATCAGGTTCGAATATCGAGTATCTAAGGGGTGGTACCCAAACCCAATACAGGTAATAAAATTACTAACTGAACCCTACCCGAACCTGATTATAGGGCACCTTAACTCTATTTAATCGAGTTAGATACTCGTGAGTGTTTTGTAATAAGGTATCCATTATCATCCCTAAGTATATCGATAAAATTCAAATTTGGGCCTAAATATGTAACTATTTAAGTGACGATAGGGTTAGGCAAGCCCAAGCCCTCTTTTCTATTTTTAGAAAATGATTTTAATGATATCTAGGCCATTAGTTAATCTTTGGGTGGTAGCCATAAGTCATTTTCGTGCTTTTATTGATGAAAATTCTTTTTTATTATTTGGTGGAGACAAATTTCCTTTTATTTTTTGTCTAAAAAGGGGAAAATAGCTTCCCCAATATATATACAGTTTTTTAAATTACATTTTTAATATTTATGATGATTATTAATGTATACTATAATTTGGTCTTAGCTGTTACATTGGATTTTTTTATCACATTTTTAATATTTATGATTATTATTAATATAAAAATAATAAGAGAATTGAAATATATAGCAAATTAGATAATACTAGCTGAATTCGACCTGATTTTAATCTTCCTTTTATCATAGCATGCTTGGGTTTAAAAACCCTTGTTCAAAGTCAAGTCTTGTTTAAATATGAAATTAAGATTTAAATAAATTAAATCTATAGTCTTCAAAATTTGCAATGCATATTATTTTAGTTCTTTTTAATTAAAAAAATAATTTATTAATTTTTATACTTTCAGATGTGTTTAGGTGGAATGAAATAATCATTTCGTAAGAATAGAATAAAAGGTAAATAATTATTATATAGTTTGATTCATGATAATGGAATAGGATAAAAATTGCTCTTATGAATTATTTGTTATGAAATAAATCTTAAGAGAACAAATATAAAAGAAATATAAGAGAAAGTATTTAAAGGAAAACAAAGTATTTAGAGAAAGAAAGAAAATCTTATTCAAGTGTGTATCTACAGATGAAGTGAAAAGGCCTATTTATAGGCTAATAACTAAGAAAATCTTATTTAAGTGTGTATCTACAAATGAAGTGAAAAGGTCTATTTATAGGATAATAACCCCTTATCTAGATTAAATTTAGAAGATGAAGATAATACTAAGGGATTAGATGGATGGATTAAATTCTAATGTTCATCCAATCTAATTTACATCCAAACCTAGATATATATAGTATAACTGGATATTCACAAAAATATTCATAACACTCCCCCTTGAATATCTATTGTATCAAGAATATGCCTCGTTAAAATCTTACAAGGAAAAAACTTTATGGGAAAAAATTCGAGTGAAGAAAAAAGAGTACATAATTCTTTTTAAGAATACGCTTCTAAAATACTGCCTCATTAAAAACCTTATCAAGAAAAACCCAGTGGGAAAAACCTTGATGAAGGAAATGACACAGTGCGTATTTTACTTCCCTTGATAATTGCATTATTTAAGATATTTAAAATAGCGCCTTCCGATCTTTTGTACCAATTTTTCAAATGTTGCAGTAGGAATGACTTCAATAAACAAATATGCTAGATTGTCACTTGACTGAATTTGTTGAACACTAATATCACCCTTTTTTAAGATCATGAGTGAAGAAGAATTTTAGCGTCTTTTGTTTGATCGCCTTTAATGTATCCTTCCTTTAACTATGCTATGCAAGCAGTATTATCCTCGTATAATGTTGTTGGAATTTCTTTCTTGGTTGACAAGCCACACATTTCTCGAATATGTTGAGTTACAGTTCTTAACCAAACACATTCACGACTTGTCTCATAAATTATTAAAATTTTTGCATGGTGAGATAAAACAACAACTGTAATTTGTTTTATAAAAAAAACTATGAAATAGTCATACCTCCATATATGAATAAGTAACCTATCTGGGATTAAGCTTTGTAGATAAGATAAATATCTTGCATCAACATAACCAATTAAATTTTATTTTGACGCATTTGAATAATATAAACCTTTATCCATTGTTCCTCGAAGATATTGAAATTTATGTTTAATTCCATTTTAATATCTTAGAGTTAGAGAAGAACTATATCTTACTAATAAAATTACAACAATTGATATATCAAGTCATATATTACTAGCAAGATACATTAGTGCTCCAATTACAATATGATACAGCACTTCAGGACCAAGAAGTTATTCATTATTCTCATGAGGTCAAAAAGGATCTTTTTTTTTCACATATAGTGACCTTACAACCGTTGATGAACTCAATAGATGTGTTTTGTCTATATAAAATCACTTTAGCACTTTGTTATATAATTAGATTGATGAACAAAAATTTCATTTGTTAAGTGTTTAATCTGAAAACCCAAACAAAACTTTATTTTTCTAAGGTCTTTCATCTAAAATTCTCTCTTTAAGTAATCCATGGCTTTTGATAACTTTTTAAGAGTTCCAATAATGTTCAAGTCATCAACATAAATGATAATTATCACAAATTCAAATCTAAATCTTTTCATAAAACACATGGGCATATAGGATTATTTTTATAGCCTTCTTTCAATAAATATTCACTAAAACGATTATACCACATGTATCTAGATTACTTTAATCCATATAAAGATTTATTTAATTTAATCAAATAAATTTCTCGAGAATTCAAATTTTGTACTTCAAGCAACTTAAATCCTTTAGGGATTTTCATATAGATATTATTATCAAGTGAGCCATATAAAGAGGCTGTAGTTACATTCATTACGCATTTTAATCTTTTCATATATTGCCAAACTTTGCATCTATCGCAAGAGAATATGTCTCTTCAATGTCAAGTATTTGGGTAAAACTTTATGCAACAAGTCGTGCTTTGTGTCTCATAAGCTCATTTTTCTCATTTCGTTTTCGCACAAATACTCATTTATATCCCATTTGTCACGACCCGGTACTCCCCTCGAGCCAGTGACAACCGCCGCGGTGTCCCGGTAGACACTTATTGTCCGGAATGTCAACCTGAAACCCTGCAAGGCTTTACTATCAGTTTCTCTGTTCCCTTGTGAGCAACCATTGTCAAATATCGTGTTCTAAAAGATTTTAAGCTGTTTCCAACTTTAAACAAATAAAATATTAATTTTTCGTCTCACAGGGGTATTTTGGTCATTTTTCTCAAAAATTTTGAAACTGGCTAAACGTAATATACAAGTACAAAACACATAATTCATATTCAAAATGAGTTTAAAAGTGTAAAATCTTCATTTAAAACGAAATTATGGTTATTTGAATATAATAAGAAAATAAAAGAAATATTAAGTAAAATATTCTATTTTCTTATAAAACAATATTTATAGAGTTATACGTGAATAATTTTTATAGCGTAAAAGCTAAATAAATTTATACATACTTAAATACAGTAAGCCAAAATATTTAATTTAATTTACAATAACAAGAGTGCCCCCGAATAAACAAAAGTAAAGAGGACTGTGAACCTACGGTTTGGAAAATGCAGATCCCACTGTAGTCCTCGATGAGATCAGCAATCTACAGTCTATACTGAACCTGAAATGGGTGGAAAGGAGAGTGGTGAGATTATAAAATCCCAATGAGTAAACAGACATCATCATAAACATCTAGAGTTGAGTACATGGAGACAATAAAGTAAATCATCATAAACTGGGTTAGAACACATCTCGTTCAAAATACGTAAAAAGGCTTATAAATCTCATAAAAATTTAGGCTTGTGCCATAAATCCATTCTCGGGGACACCTTGGCCGAGGCATCCTACCGAGACCGCCAAGGCTATTAAAATTCACATTTCACATAAATCATGTTTTTGTTTTGAAAACATAGCCGTTCCTTGGCGTTGGCTGAGTTCCCCCTCACGTGGTGGTTTAGCGTGAAGTGAACCCTAAACTTTACCCCAGGAGATACCCTACGCGCCTCTCCGTTCGAGGTAAGAATATAATGGGGTTTACCGTGCTCCTCTAAAAGGCCGGTCCACAGAAACCCCCTACTGCAGTGATTAATTAATATATAATCCACCATATAATAAAACTCAATAACATGATATGGAAATTTTGTAATTCGCAGTTTTTCAAGGTAACCAAACAATTCGCATTTCAATACAATTGCCAACTAGCCAATCATGCTCGATTTATCATAAGCCAGTTAATTTAAACAATCAAATTGCCACAATTAACAGTCTCCGTGTACTTTATTTTTCAAAATCACTATTAATTTCAAACAATTTATAAATTAATTTCATTAAAACACATTTATTCATAAAACATGAAAATTTATCTTTTTAAATTTCTTTTTTCATAGAATTCATGAAAGCATCTAAAAACCACCCTAGATAATTAAAATGACAGTAAGTTTACTCACAATGTCTAGAATACAGACTTTCGAAACACTCTGTCTACTGGTCATCGGATGCAATTTCCTTGCCTTTATCGGAGGACTCACCACCTTGACACAATACAAAATCGAGAATTTCACCAAGTTGGTACTACATCAAAATTAAACTAATTTAGACTACCAATGCATGATATGGAATGCAAAAATGCATTGGTAACTATCTAAACCCGGTTTTGGCCTAATTCGTCTTATCACCCGATTAAATTCCTAACGGGTCCGTTTAAACTCCAATTTAATTCTTTTCAGTTTCTATACCTCAATTGCACCCAAATTAACTTAATGTCCCTCAGTGTGGTGCAAATTATCAGTCCTAACAGCAAATTACGAAAATACCCCTAGTGGGTAAAAATACGTATTTTTGCTCTGAAAATTCTCATTATTTTTCTAGGCTCATCATTCATTATTCCTTAACCAATTCTCCTAGAATAAAATCAAACTCATCCTCACTCACTACATGGTAAATTCAGCCATTAATGGTTGGGGGAGAAAATAAATTCTTTTCTTATTGTTTTGTTTCTAAATATGCTAAACTAACTAAAAACACTAACATAAATTAAAATCAAATAAATCCAACAACTTTCTCTCTCCTAACCCATTTTTTCAGAATTGAATTCATCATGAAAACATGTAATTTAATCATGGAAAATAAAGAGAAATGCTTGGGAATAAGAAAACTCAAGCTTAATAGAAAAAATCTCACCTTTTTCACTTAATTTCCTTGAAAATTCACACTTTTTCTTTGATTTTCTCTCTCTAGGGTTTTGTTTTTGTTTTCTCTCTCTTCTTGCTGGTTTGGCCGGCCATGGGGTGAAAGATGAGCTGATTTTTGTGCCTTTTAAAAAGGAAAATAATAAATTAATAAAGGCATGACACGTGACATCATGTCATTGGTCCGTTTTTAAAATTTTCAAAATTTAAACATTTTATCTCCACCACATGATTAGTCAAGGGTCAAAGATGAAGATAAAGGAAGACCATGTGCTGGAAAAATATCCTGGTGGTGGAAAATTACAATTTTGCCATTGAGGTGGCAAAATTACCATTTTACCCTTTTACTCCAAATTATACCGAAATTAAAATTTTTCACTTCTAAACCTCAAATCATACTCCAATAAGTCAAATTATACTCCAATAAGTCAAATGGGGTCAAAAAAATCTTTTCTAAAATTCTCATTTTGTCCCCAGGTGGCAAATGACCATTTTGCCCCTAGTTAGTGAAAATTCCGATTTGACTCCAAATTGATCCTCAAACTCCAAATTACCATTTTAAGTCATCCATTAACTGCGAAACTCTTAATCTCACCTTAAAATTCCTATTTGATCTAGTTCGAGGATTAAATAAACTTTGTTGTACCTCTAGGTACAATACCGACTTTTGTAAATTTTTTGGGACTCTCATAGCATGCAATCATGCTATCATCACATGTATGTCATGAATAGTATTTTATAAGATCGGGCTTTATAGCACTACCCCCCTTAAAATAAAATTTTGACCTCAAAATTTCACTTACCTAATTCGAAGAAAAGATGTGGATATTAGTTTCTCATCTGGCTCTCGACTTCCCACGTCATCTCCTCCATTCGAGCATTCTTCCACAATACTTTCACCATTGGAATGCTCTTGTACCTTAGCACTCGATCCTTTCGATCTAGAATACGTACAGGTTGCACCTCGAACTTCAAATCCTCATGCAACTCAATGGGAGGTGTCTCTAAAATGTGAGAGGGATCGGGAACATACTTTTTCAACATCGAGACGTGGAAGACATTATGAATCCGATCTAACTCTGGGGGTAATTCAAGTCTGTAAGCCACTGGCCCAATCCTTTCAATGATACGAAAGGGTCCAATGTATCTTGGATTGAGCTTTCCCCTCTTCGCGAATCGAATCACACCTTTCATCATTCAATAAATACCACAAATTATCACAATAGTATAATCAAATAAGATTTAATACTTGAAATTTTCAAATTATTACCTTTTCAAGGAGAAACCTTAAGAAAAACTTTATCGTCGACTTCAAACTCCAAATCTTTCCTTCGTTTATCCGAATAATTCTTCTGCCTATCTTGAGTTGTCTTTAATCGCTCTAGGATAACTTTGACCTTATCGTTTGTCAAATCAATCAATTCCACATTCACCAATTTCCTCTCACCTACTTCATCCCAACAAAGCGGAGTTTGGCATTTCCTTCCATACAAAGCCTCGTATGGTGCCATCCCAATACTAGACTGAAAACTGTTATTATAAGCAAACTCCACCAATGGCAAGTGTTTGTCCCAACTCCCGATAAAGTCAATGACACAAGCCCGCAACATATCCTCTAATGTCTGAATAGTTCTCTCAAATTGACCATCTGTCTGTGGATGAAAGGCAGTACTAAATCTCAATTTATTTCCAAGAGCTTCCTGAAATTTCGGCCAAAATCGAGAAGTAAATCGAGGGTCTCGATCTGACACAATAGAAATTGGAACTCCATGTAATCTCACAACTTCATCTATATAAAGTCTTGCCAGCCTCTCAATAGAATACGTGCTATGGATAGCCAAAAAATGGGCGGACTTAGTCAATCTATCCACAATCACCCAAATAGCATCCTTCCCACTTTGTGTCCTCGGTAAACCCAATACAAAGTCCATAGTCACATGTTCCCACTTCCATTCAGGAATCGGTAAAGGCTGAAGAGTACCTGATGGTTTTTGATGCTCCGCCTTGATCTGTTGGCATGTGAGACATTTCGCTACAAACTCTGCTATGTCTCGTTTCAT
This sequence comes from Theobroma cacao, assembly GCF_053813885.1. Lineage (NCBI taxonomy): Eukaryota > Viridiplantae > Streptophyta > Magnoliopsida > Malvales > Malvaceae > Theobroma > Theobroma cacao. Next base: position 40,010,343 of record NC_142640.1, read on the forward strand.
ACCCGACCACCAATAACTTTCTTTAATAGTCCGATACATCTTGGTGCTTCCGGGATGTAAAGCGTAGGTGGAAGAATGAGCTTCCTCCAAAATAGCTCGTCTCAACTGATCATCCTTAGGGACACAAATTCGGTCTCTAAGCATCAAAGTACCATCATCGCTAAGTCTAAACTCACTAGCTTCTCCATCTTGTAGCTTTTGAACTTCTTGTTTCAACCAATCATCAGATTTCTACAATTCTCTGATCTGATTCAACAATGAAGGTCTCACGACAAAACTAGCAAGTAGGGTTCCATCCTCACCATTATTCAACTGGATCCCTAGAGATTTCATCTCAAGTAACATCGAAAAATAAGAACTCCGAAGTGTTGCTAACGACGATGAGGATTTAATACTTAAAGCATCCGCTACAACATTTGCTTTTCCCGGATGATAATCAATCACTAAGTCATAATCCTTAATCAACTCCAACCATCGTCTCTGTCTCAAGTTAAGCTCTTTCTGGGTGAGCAAATACTTCAAACTTTTATGATCAGAAAAAATCCGACAACGCTCACCATATAAATAATGTCTCCAAATCTTCAATGCGAATACTACTGCTGCTAACTCCAAGTCATGAGTAGGGTAATTCGTCTCGTGCTTCTTCAACTGTCGAGAAGCATAAGCTATTACTTTCTTGTCCTGCATCAACACACACCCTAATCCCAACTTAGATGCATCGCTGTATACCACAAATTCTTTTCCATTAACAGGAAGTGTTAAAACGGGAGCAGAGGTTAACCGGTTCTTTAGCTCCTGAAATCGATTCTCACAAACATCATCCCACTCAAACTTAACTCTTTTACGAGTCAAACGAGTCAGAGGAGCTGCTATCAAAGAAAATCCCTGAACAAATCTTCGATAATAACCAGCTAAGCCAAGGAAACTACGAATCTCTGTAACCGTTCTTGGTTGCTCCCATTGCAAGATTGCCTCTATCTTTTTAGGATCGACATAAATTCCAGCTCCAGACACCACATGTCCTAAGAAAACCACTTCCTTCAACCAGAATTCACATTTAGAGAGCTTGGCATAGAGTTGTCTCTCGCGCAAAGTTTGCAACACAATGCGCAAATGGGCAGCATGTTCATCATCATTCTTCGAATAAACCAGGATGTCATCGATGAATACTATCACAAACTTATCGAAGTATGGATGGAACACCTTGTTCATAAGATCCATAAAAACTGCCGGGGCATTAGTCAAGCCAAACGGCATCACCAGAAACTCATAATACCCATAACGCGTCCTGAAGGCAGTCTTGGGTACATCCTGCTCCTTAATCCTCAACTGATAGTACCCAGATCTCAAATCAATCTTAGAGAATACCATAGCACCTTGTAATTGATCAAAAAGATCATCTATCTGGGGTAAAGGGTATTTATTCTTGATGGTCACTCGGTTCAGCTAACGGTAATCGATACACAATCGAAGAGTGCCATCCTTCTTCTTTACAAATAGGACTGGTACTCCCCAAGGAGAAATGCTAGGGCGAATGAAACCTTTATCCACCAAATCTTGCAACTGGACTTTTAGTTCCTTCAACTCTACTGGAGCCATTCTATATGAAGGAATAGAAATAGGTGTGGTACCTGGAAGTAAATCAATAGGGAACTCAAGCTCTCGATCAGAAGGTAGTCCTGGTAAATCATCAGGAAATACATCAGGAAACTCACTTACTGTTGGGACATCCTCTAACTTAGGTTCCCCCTTTGAAGTATCAATCACGTATGCCAAATAAGCCGAATACCCTTTTTGCACTAATTTTGAAGCTTTGATGGCTGAGATTACACAAGATGGTAATACTCGACGTTCCCCTACAAACACAATCTCTGCTCCCTCTGAATTTCGAAGAACAACTTCTTTTCGAAAATAATCCACGTTCGCCCGATGTGCAGTTAACCAGTCCATACCCAATATTAAATCAAAATCCAAGATCTCTAGAGGAATTAAGTCACCCCTAAATTCTTCCTCACCTACCCTTACCCCACAGTCTCTATAACAAGTATTTCTAATCAACTGTTCTCCAGAGGGGTATGTACTACAATTTCTCCCTCTAATGGTGACAGGTTTCTATCAGCAATTGATGTAAATGTCGTACTCACATAAGATCTATCTGAGCCAGAATCTATCAAAACATAAGCATCTTTATCAAATAAAGATATAGTACTTGTCACTGCTCCAGGTAGGACCCGTGCCTCATCTTCTGTCACAGCAAAAACTCTTGTCGCGGTACAAGTCTGTGGTCTCGAAGGTGGATGTGACGGGGTATTACTCTCCACACCGGACCGTATGGCTACTCCCTGTCTCGGTGGTAACCCAGAAGAATCTCTCCTTTGCATATCAGTGCAAGCTGGTGGAGATGATGCAGCTACAGTAGCTCGTCCTAACTGTGGGCAATTACTCCTAATATGGCCCGTCTGTCCACATTGGAAACATCTTGTTGGCCCTCTACATAGCCCACTATGATAATTCCCACAATTTCTGCATCTGTCAGAACCTCCGGAACTCTTCCCAGAACCAGTCATAGCAGATCTGCTAAACCTCGAAGGTCTCTGCTATGATGGTGGAAATGGAGGTCGAGGAGATGTCACGGAAACAGAAGTAGTGCTCCCTGAAGTCGTTGAGTCCTTACCTCTTTTTACTGGCTGACTAGAAGACATACTAGGATTCCTCCTTTTTGCAAACTCAGTCCGAATCCTCCTATTCTCAATCGCGAGCTTCTCAGCCCGTAAAGCCATCTGTACCACTTCCTTATGTGGCTCTCTACCAGTCACTGTCATTCGCTCTCTAATCTCATTACGGAGCCCTTCCTCGAAATAGCTGGCTTGATCCTGCTCAGATTTCACCAGATCCGGCACATATAACATCAACTCGTTAAAACGAGTCTCGTACTCCTCTACAGTTAGATTTCCCTGTTTCAAACTCAGAAATTCTCTCTTCTTTTCTTTCTGATGGAAATAAGTGAAATACTGACCATCAAATTTCTTGAGAAAATCGGACCATGTCTAAGGAGTAGCGGAACGGGACTTCACCGAATTCCACCAAGTACGAGCCCTCTTCTCTAATAATCTCGTAGCCACCATCAGCTTCATGTCATCATCTAATCCCATATCAGAGAGAGTCTCTGAAACCTAATTAATCCAGTCTTTTGCCACAGTGGCATCCAACTCACCCGTGAAAGATACACAACCTAATTGCCTAGCCTCCTTCAGCTTCTTGGAAATGGATACATCCTGTACTGGTGGTGGAACTAAAGCAGTAGCTGGAGGCACTATAAGTGGAACTTGACCAGTCTGAGCTTGACCAGCCATTGCTGCAAAGAAAGCTGTCAATGCTTGTGCTGCCTCAGTAGGCATGGCGAGAATACCCGTAGGTGGTTGAGGAGATGGAGGATGTGGAGGACTATCGGCCTGCTTAACAGTAGGTGCTGCCCGAATGGTAGATGCAGCTGATTCCTCCTCTACTGTATTTGGCTGATGACGTTGGGAACGACCTCTTCCCCTCCCAACCTATCTAGTGAGAGGTAGGCGTCCGCGTCGAGGAGGCATTGTAATCTATAAAAAATACGAGCAAGTTTAGGTAACCTTAGGCTCTATATGCAGATGCATGTATTCTATTCAACCTAACCTAACTTAACTTAATCCAGGGCCACACTGATATTGTAAATTTTTAAAACAACTTTAAAACTAAAAACGTTGATCTTTAAAACCAAAAGCTCTAATACCAATCGAATTGTCACGACCCGATACTCCCCTCGAGCCCGTGACAATCGCTGCGGTGTCCCGGTAGACACTTATTGCCCGAAATGCCAACCCGAAACCCCGCAAGGCTTTACTATCAGTTTCTCTATTCCCTTGTGAGCAACCATTGTCAAATATCGTGTTCTAAAAGATTTTAAGCTGTTTCCAACTTTAAACAAATAAAATATTAATTTTTCATCTCACAGGGGTATTTTGGTAATTTTTCTCAAAAATTTTGAAACTGGCTAAAACGTAATATACAAGTACAAAACACATAATTCATATTCAAAATGAGTTTAAAAGTCTAAAATGTTCATTTAAAACGAAATTATGGTTATTTGAATATAATAAGAAAATAAAAGAAATATTAAGTAAAATATTCTATTTTCTTATAAAACAATATTTATAGAGTTATACGTGAATAATTTTTATAGCGTAAAAGCTAAATAAATTTATACATACTTAAATACAGTAAGCCAAAATATTTAATTTAATTTACAATAACAAGACTATCCTCGAATAAACAAAAGTAAAGAGGACTGTGAACCTACGGTTTGGAAAATGTAGATCCCACTGTAGTCCTCGATGAGATCAGCTGTCTACAGTCTATACTGAACCTGAAATGGGTGGAAAGGAGAGTGGTGAGATTATAAAATCCCAATGAGTAAACAGACATCATCATAAACATCTAGAGTTGAGTACATGGAGATAATAAAGTAAATCATCATAAACTGGGTTAGAACACATCTCGTTCAAAATACGTAAAAAGACTTATGAATCTCATAAAAATCTAGGCTTGTGCCATAAATCCATTCTCGGGGACACCTTGGCCGAGGCATCCTACCGAGACTGCCAAGGCTATTAAAATTCACATTTCATATAAATCATGTTTTTGTTTTGAAAACATAGCCATTCCTTGGCGTTGGCTGAGTTCCCCCTCACGTGGTGGTTTAGCGTGAAGTGAACCCTAAACTTTACCCCATGAGATACCCTACGCGCCTCTCCGTTTGAGGTAAGAATATAATGGAGTTTACCGTGCCCCTCTAAAAGGCTGGTCCACAGAAACCCCCTACTGCAGTGATTAATTAATATATAATCCACCATATAATAAAACTCAATAACATGATATGGAAATTTTGTAATTCGCAGTTTTTCAAGGTAACCAAACAATTTGCATTTCAATACAATTGCCAACTAGCCAATCATGCTCGATTTATCATAAGCCAGTTAATTTAAACAATCAAATTGCCACAATTAACAGTCTCCGTGTACTCTATTTTTCAAAATCACTATTAATTTCAAAACAATTTATAAATTAATTTCATTAAAACACATTTATTCATAAAACATGAAAATTTACCTTTTTAAATTTCTTTTTTCATAGAATTCATGAAAGCATCTAAAAACCACCCTAGATAATTAAAATGACAGTAAGTTTACTCACAATGTCTAGAATGCAGACTTTCGAAGCACTTTGTCTACTGGTCATCGGATGCAATTTCCTTGCCTTTATCGGAGGACTCACCACCTTGACACAGTACAAAATCGAGAATTTCACCAAGTTGGTACTACATCAAAATTAAACTAATTTAGACTACTAATGCATGATATGGAATGCAAAAATGCACTGGTAACTATCTAAACCCGGTATTGGCCTAATTTGTCTTATCACCCGATTAAATTCCTAACGCGGTCCGTTTAAACTCCAATTTAATTCTTTTTAGTTTCTATACCTCAATTGCACCCAAATTAACTTAATGTCCATCAGTGTGGTGCAAATTATCAGTCCCAATAGCAAATTACGAAAATACCCCTAGTGGGTAAAAATACGTATTTTTGCTCCGAAAATTCCCATTATTTTTCTAGGCTCATAATTCATTATTCCTTAACCAATTCTCCTAGAATAAAATCAAACTCATCCTCACTCACTACATGGTAAATTCAGCCATTAATGGTTGGGGGAGAAAATAAATTCTTTTCTTGTTGTTTTGTTTCTAAATACGCTAAACTAACTAAAAACACTAACATAAATTAAAATCAAATAAATCCAACAACTTTCTCTCTCCTAACCCATTTTTTCAGAATTGAATTCATCATGAAAACATGTAATTTAATCATGAAAAATAAAGAGAAATGCTTGGGAATAAGAAAACTCAAGCTTAATAGAAAAAATCTCACCTTTTTCACTTAATTTCCTTGAAAATTCACACTTTTTCTTTGATTTTCTCTCTCTAGGGTTTTGTTTTTGTTTTCTCTCTCTTCTTGCTGGTTTGGCCGGCCATGGGGTGAAAGATGAGCGGATTTTTGTGCCTTTTAAAAAGGAAAATAATAAATTAAGAAAGGCATGACACGTGGCATCATGTCATTAGTCCGTTTTAAAAATTTTCAAAATTTAAACATTTTATCTCCACCACATGATTAGTCAAGGGTCAAAGATGAAGATAAAGGAAGACCATGTGCTGGAAAAATATCCTGGTGGTGGAAAATTACAATTTTGCCCCTGAGGTGGCAAAATTACCATTTTACCCTTTGACTCCAAATTATACCGAAATTAAAATTTTTCACTTCTAAACCTCAAATCATACTCCAATAAGTCAAATTATACTCCAATAAGTCAAATGGGGTCAAAAACATCTTTTCTAAAATTTCCATTTTGTCCCCAGGTGGCAAATGACCATTTTACCCCTAGTTAGTGAAAATTTCGATTTGACTCCAAATTGATCCTCAAACTCTAAATTACCATTTTAAGTCATCCATGAACTGTGAAACTCTTAATCTCACTTTAAAATTCCTATTTGATCTAGTTCGAGGATTAAATAAACTTTGTTGTACCTCTAGGTACAATACCTACTTTTGTAAATTTTTCGGGACTCTCCTAGCATGCAATCATGCTATCATCACATGTATGTCATGAATAGTATTTTATAAGGTCGGGCTTTACACCATTGGTTTCACACAATTTGGTGTATGGACTACAGGTCCAAAAACTTCACGTTTTGCAAGTAAATTCAATTCCTCCTGAATTTCGTCATTCCGTATTAGCCAATCATTTCTATATCTACATTCTTCAATAAATATAAGTTCAAGATCCTTATTTTCTTGTATAATATTGAGTACTATATTATATACAAAAATATCGTCAACGTTTATTTCATTTTGGTTCCATTTTTTCCCGTCTGACATAATTGATTGAGATTTCTTCATTTTCAATGATTTAAGGTAACTGAATTTTTTCTGAAATTTTTTTCAATTATGTTAAGAGTCTCTTCTAGAGTTTCTACTTCCTCTTTCTAACCATTTTAAATATTTGTCCTTTTTCTTTTTCGAGGATTTTATCTTTGGAACAAATTGGTCTCCACGTTCCTAGCGTGTCTTGTCCTACAAGGACATTAATGCTAATAGGAGCATTAGTAACCGGTATATAAGATTTTGTTATTCTTTTTAGGTCAGTAAATACGTCTGGCAACTGATTTACTATATTTTGCAAAAGAATTATCTTTTGAACTTCAAGTTCATACTGATTTGTGCGAGGATCAAAACTAGATAATGATAATTCATTCTAAAAAATTTCCTTTCCAACTACTTATTTTCTCCTTCTAATGTTGGAAAAATTGTTTTATCAAAATGACAATCGACAAACTTTATCATGAATAAATCTCCTATTAATAATTCTAAATATTTAATTACAAATAGAGATTCGTATCCAACATATATTCTTAACTTTATTTGAGGACTCATCTTTGTGCATTATGGTAGAGCAATTGAAACATATACCGCATATCCAAAAATTCTTAGATGGGAAATATTTAGTTTCTGATCATAAACAAATTGTATAAGGGAGAATTTATAATAACTTGTTTGGCCTAACGCATATAAGTGCTACTGCATCCAAAATGACATGCCCCAAAACAAAAAATTGGGAGTTTATATTTCATAAACAATGGTCTTACAATCAGTTGGAAGTGTTTAAGAAACGATTCTGCTAAACAGTTTTGTGTATGAACATAAGACAGGCTGCTCAACAGCTATTCCAACTAAGATGCAATATTAAAGGCTTGAGATTTAAATTCACCAGCATTGTCAAGACAAATAACTGATAGGTTTTGCTATGGATGGCATGCTCAAAATATGTAGTGAAAAGAAAATTAAAACTTTAGAACTAAACAACAAAAACGTGCCTCCACCCATGGATCACCTTGGTAATATTTAACACATAATAGCACAAAATTAATTATTATTCAAAAAATTACCTTACCCAGTAATTTTGTAATCACAGTGGCACTTCCTAAAGCAATCCTGCAAACACCACAAGGAGCAAAAACCCTAGCCAATCAAGTGTTTGGCCTCCAACGGTAGTACACACGATTGCACATGAACTTTCAACAAAGAAGGGAATTTTTAACTATACATTATGCTAGCAAAATGGACAATAATTGTCCTTTTCTTCTTTTTCACAATCTTAGCCAAACCTCTCGTGAAAATTACTTCATAAACAAGTTTCTCTTTCACACAAAAGGAGTGGCAGTAAAGAGAGAAAAAGTTTTTTCTTTTTTTAACAAAATTAAGTTTTCTTCAATTGTGAAAAACTCTCATATAGAAAATAGTTAAAAGGTAACTTATATAGTTAGGTTAAAATAACTTCAATTTTACAATTAAGCCCTCAATATTATAATACATTATAATATTAAGCCCATTACTTAACTAAACCTTTTTAATAAAGTCCTTGGAAATTAAAATCATATTAATTTCATTTCTATTTACGATCAAGGCTTTATAATTATAACTATTTATAATTATGCCTAAAACTTAGTTGAACTCTTTTAATTAAGTTTATAGAAGTTAATTACCTAGCATGTGATTTAAGCCTAACTCAAATCATCACTCTCCCAATTTAATTCAAATGCAATTATTGTGTGTGATCTATTAGGTTCCTAATATGTTGGCAATGGAATTGAATAATGACTTAATTGATTAACATAAATTTCAATCAATTAATTTATAATCAATTCCATAAACCAAGATTGGCATTTAACAACGCATCATGGCCACCCAATTGTTAAGAGAGTCAAAGGGTTCTTTGACAACCTTTTAGTATACAATCTATCAGTGTAATTCATTCCCTCATCATATATCTCGAAGATAGTAAAAGCTTGATTCAATGTCTACTCTTATTGACGTCCATATTCGTTCTTGTAGTTGTAGCATTAGCTTTATAGAGACTTATGAAACTTTTTCATAAGCTCCATGTCGCCTTGGCCAAGGACTTTAATAAGCTAATGTTTACCAAAAACTGATAAGATATGTCCTCTAAAACACTTAAGGTGATGATTCCTATCTTGACCACTCATTTGCCTTTACATGCTTTATACTATACCCAAAAGCATCCTGTTTAGGCATCCTTGGTTAGGCACCCGTAGAGATGAAATTAAAGCATACCACTCCACATATAAGACAACCTGGTGTCTCAAGTCTAGGCAGTATTTATATGACTGACACATGAAAAATGTTGCATAAACATTGAAGTGTATTACCAAATGCAATTCTCATGGCGAGTCATGTTCAATGAACTTGCTCTCTTAGGCAAATTCTAATTCCAAGTATCTCTATACTTTAATCTATAAGATCAATTGTTTACTTCCAAAGTAAGGAACATAGAATATACCAGTCTTTAAACATCATTGATGTCCAGTCTCAATGATACATTGACCAGGAAAATTTTGAGATTAAGCTTTGATGCATAAAGATCTCATAACTTTAACCTATTACAATTCCATTACAAGGCGTATTGATCTCCTGGACTTCATCCAATTATATGTGTAACTCATTATAATTAATGTCTTATTGATGAAGGAAAACCTCTAATCATTCAACATGAATGATATTGTTATATGATTGGAATCAAACCTTAACCAATCCCAATTGGCTACAGGGCTCATCCCAACACTGATGGGTTTGGCTATAGACGGCATGTTCAAAATACGCAGCAGAAAGAAACTTAAAACTTTAAAACTAAACAAGCAAAACATGCCTCCACCCATGGATCACCTTGATGATATTTAACACAATAAAGCACAAAATTAATTATTATTCAGAAAGTTATCTTGCCAAGTAATTTCATAATCACAATGGCACTTCCCGAAGCAATTCAACAAACACCATAAGGAGCAAAAACCTTAGCCAATCAAATGTTTGGCTTTCAATGGTAGTACACACGATTGCACACGAACCTTCAACAAAATGGGGAGTTTTTAACTATACTTTATGCTAGCAAAGAGGACAACAATGGTCATTTTATTTTTTGTCACAATCTTAGCTGAACCTGTCTTGAAATTTGCTTCATATGTAATTTTCTCTTTCGCACAAAAAGAGTGGCAGCAATGAGAGAAAACACTTTTTCTTTTTTTGACAAAAACTAGGTTTAGTTCAATTGTGAAAAACTTACATATGAAAAATAGTTAAAAGGTGACTTATATAGTTAGGTTAAAATAACTTCAATTTTGCAATTAAGCCCTCAATATTATAACACATTATAATCTTGAGCCCATTACTTAATTAAACTCTTTTAATACAGTCTTTGAAAATTAAAATCAAAATTAATTTTATTTCTATTTTACGATCAAGGCCTTATAATTATAACTATTTATAATTGTGCATAAAACTTAATTAAACCATTTTAATTAAGTTTATAAAAGTTAATTACCTAGCATGAGATTTAAACCTAACTTAAATCATCACTCTCCCAATGTAATTCAAATACAATCATTGTGTGTGACCATTAGGTTCCTAACATGTTGGCAATGGAATTGATTAATATAAATTTGAATCAATTAATTTATAATCAATTCAATAGACCAAGATTGGCATCTAGCAATGCATCATAACCAGCTAATTGTTAAGAGAGTCAAAGGGTTCTTTTACAACCTTTTAGTGTACATTCTAACAATGTAATTCATTCCCTCATCATATATCTTGGAGATGATAAGAGCTTGGTATAGCGTCTACGCTTATTGATCTTCATCATTCCTATAGTTATAGGATTCACTTTATAGATTCTTATGAAACCTTTTCATAATCTCCATGTTGCCTTGGCCAAGGACTTCAATAAGCTAATATTTATCAATGATTGTGTCACAGCCCAAATCTCGGGCCATGATCGACACAAGAGCCTAATAGGCATAGCCCACCAGGCCCAAGCAAGCCTCTGTATGTCAACCTGTTCATTAGTCCATCTATCACCTCTCTTTCTTTAAGTTCCAAAATTTATAATTGTTAATAATAATTTCTTCAAAAATAAATCAGGAAAACCAAGTATATACTATTCTCAAAATAGGGTTATCATTTGTCAACCCTAAACGACATCATTAAACAAATCAAACATACAAGGTCTACAACAAATATCACCGTTTACAATTAAACATCCACATACACACACAAAGACCCTGACTACCAGTGAAGTGACTCTAGGCGTGGTACTAATGTTGAGTGTCATCGTAACCTATCGAGAGATGAATATGAAGGAGCACCTCAACCTAGGATCTAACTACCTCCGAACTTGAAAACTAAAACATGAAGTTAAAAGAATGAGTATAAACCCAATGAATGAACATAGGAAGGGAACAAGCAAACGATACAGAAGATTTTTTAGAAAATGCAATGCACTTGCATTGAAACCATGCAATTTGTATATCATAAACAAAACTTGATGCCATGTTGACTTTTAACTCATTTTAAAACATTTAGGAAATTTAACTTTCAACATTCAATGCAATCACATTTCAAACATGCACAAAACACATCAAGGTCAATCCCAACTAGACAACATGGCTCAACGCACACAACCACCATCCTCAACTTAGCTCATGTGCACTCCCACACCGAACATGGCATACATCATCATCATGTGCTCCCACACTGCACATGGCATATATCATCGGCATCTACTCTCTCACACTGCACACTACCAGCACCTTCATGTGCACTCCCACACCGCACACACACAGTTATAATTATCATTCAACATTACATTTCAATGCATGGCACACATAACAACATTTAACAAGAATCTTTGCATAACAATACATCACATGCCACAATTCAATTGGCAATTCAAATAATATTTCAAATACATAATTCATCACATTATACGTTTAAAAACATAGAAGTATCACTTGTGAAAAGCTTGTTCCCGTGCATAAATTTTAAAAGAGTTAACCAAGGATATTCTAGCATTTCATTCAACACATATGCATTTGTTCAAAACCTTTTAAATGCAAGTTCACTCACCTTACAAAACTAGCACCAACAAGGTCCTAATCTAAGTAAGTCCTGAAGTAACATTAGCACCTATATTTGTCAATAAACCATAACAATCTTAATTATGTCATAAATTGAATCTAATAATTCTAATAAATTTACACTAGACAATCTACACTCTAACCTAACATTTAACCTAAAATTCTAGTATAATTCACAAACCCATTAGACCAACTATTCCAATTTAAAATTCTTTATCTAGATGAGCTTGGAGGTATATAGATCAATAGAAACCTAATATTTCCAAGAAATTAAATTTGAAGAAAATTAGAAAATAAAATCTAAAAATATATATAAACCCATAAATTCTAAAATTCAAGAGTTGAAAATATATACATTTTGGCTTTAAAAATAAAGATCTGAAGCTAAAAGTTCAAGTTTTGATGAAGGTGGAGTAGAAATGGAAAATAAAGAAAAAAAAAAGAGATTTTTTCCCCCCTCTAGGGTTTGGTTGTGCTGAAAAATGAGGTTGAAAGTTGTGAGTTTGGTGCACAAGGAGGTAGGAGAAGGAAAAAGTAAGAAAAGAAAGGAAAGGAAAAGAAAAAAAGAAAAAAAAAACTTGATTTTTCATGGTAAAGAGAAAAATCACGTTGGGAGGAAAAAGAAGAAGAAGAAAATGCCTTTTTGAGAGATAAGGATCAGGCATGGAAAAAGAAGAAAAGAGTCAAAGTTTCCTTTGGAAGCTTTGACCAAGCTAATGGTAAAATTACTATTTAGCCCTCTAAGGTTTTCACTCTTTTTAATTAAGTCCTCCCACAATCTTTTAATTCTATTTTTTTTTCTATTTTTCTTCCTTAACATTTGTACCAATAAAATATCAAGTTTCTACTTCACCAATGCATCTCCATAATATTTAAATATATGTTTACCCGCTTGTGCGCAATTTAATAAAGGCACGTGGGCCCCGCTAACACCGTTTTCCATCAAAATTCGTTTTTACTTCTTTTTCCCCTCTTGGATTAGTCGTATACTCCTCCTACGTGACTACTTTCAACAATTAATAAAATATTAATATTTTAATATTATTTTATTTTAAAATTTTCCCTAGCTTTCTAGCACTCCAAAACATCTTACTTTACTCGATTCACTTCTGAATCACCTTTTATCTCACTAATTCATCCTCGATAAAAATATTATTATTTAATTACTATTTCTTCACGTGTGAAATATTTTATTTCAAACTATGCCTTTCACCCTTCATCACTTTTAAACACTCTAATTAACCTCAATTGGCATCGATAAGCTTTATTAGCCAACATATCAAAGTACGAGGTGTTACAAACTGATAGGATATGTCCTCTAAAACACTTAAGGTGATGATTTTTATCTTTACCACTCATTTGCCTTCACATGCTTCATACTATACCCAAAAACATCCTGTTTAGGCATCCTTGGTAAGGCACCCCATAAAGATGAAATTACAGCATAGCACTCCACATATAAGACAACTTTGTGTCCCAAGTTTAGGGAGTATTTGCATGACTGACACATGAGAAGTGTTGCATAGACACTGGAGTGTATTACCAAATGCACTTCTCATGGTAAATCATGTTCAATGAACTTACTCTTCTAGGCAAGCACCTTTATTATAATTTCAAGTATCTCTATACTTCAATCTATGAGATCGATTGCTTACTTCCAAAGTGAGGGACATAGAATATACCAATCTCTAAATATCATTGATGTCCAGTCTCAATGATACATCGACCAGGAACATTTTGAAATTATGCTTTGATGCATAGGAATCTCATAATTGCAACTTATTACAATTCCCTTACAAGGCATATTTGTCAAGCCTGGCTCTACAATATGTTTACTATGCCATTCTTACATAAGAATGCATGTTTGCTTACTTGGGTACCTCAAAAATCGTTAAAGGACGACAATATACCAAATGGTACAATTAAGTTGAATTAAGCCTCGAACTAGTCCAAATAGAGATTTTAAGATGAAATTGAGAATTTTAAAACCCCAAAATGACTTAAAATGGTGATTCGGAGTTTGAGAACTTATTTGGAGTCAAATTGGAATTTTCATGACCTAGGGGCAAAATGGTCATTTTGCCACTCGAGATTAAGATGTGAGTGTTGGATGAAATTTTTGACTAAGATTGATCATTTGGAGTATAATTTGAGTTTGAAAGGTGAAAAATTTTAATTTCGGTATTTTTTCGAGCATAAGGGGCAAAATAGTCATTTTACCTCTCAAAGGCAAAATTGGAATTTTTCACCACCCAACACTTGTCCAGCACATGAATTTCACCCATTATTATTATGGATAATTGAGGAATTTTAAATGGTGGAGAGAGATTGCTTAATGGGTAAGTATGACACATGGGCTAATGAATGGTGACATGTGTCAAATTTTCATCCATGTACAATTAGCTTTAGAAATCAACACATAAACCCTCCCAACACATTTCTCTTGGTTGGCCAAAGGAAGAAAAGGGAAGAAAAGAAGAAGAACAAAACCTTAGCTAAGAAATTTAAGAGAAATTCACCAAATTTCAAGGAATCAAGCCATTAAAGGTAAAATTTCTTAATTCTAGCTTGTGATCTACCTTTTCTATGCATTATTTTTCATTTTTCATGGTTGAATCACATGATATCATGAAAGATAGTGTGCTGATCAAACCTTAGGATTGAGAATTTGATGATGAATTTAGTTAGAAAACATGTTATTCTAGTGTTTTTAGTTGTTTGGTAATGTGTAGTATGAAAAGGAAGCAAAAAAAATTCATGTTCTTACATCACCTTCATTGGCCGAATATTCCATGTGGAATATTGATGATGAATTTGATTGGATTTCAAGTGATTTGATTAGGAATGAATGATTTATGGTGTGAGAATCAAGCATGAAAAATTATATTGTTAGTGCACTCACCATGGCCGAATTTTTCAAGAGAAAATGTGAGGATGATTTTGCCACATTTCAAGTTATTTAAATTGTGTTTAATGATTTGGAGTATTGGGAGAGAAATGGAATTTTTTGGAGTTGAATTGGACGTATTTGTCAATTAATCGGGTGATAGATCGAATTAGGCCAATACCATTTTATTTAGGTACATAATTGAATTTATATTGAACACCATATTTAGATAGTTACCTGAGTATTTCACATCCCATTTCATGCATTAATATAGAGCCTGAATTGGTTTCACAACGGTTTAGCACAAATGTAACAAATTGCTTATTGTGCATTATGTCTAGGTGGTGAGTATTCTGGCAAGAGTAAAGAGGTAGTATCCGAGGATCAAGAATCAAAGTATCCCGAATTCGATTCTCATTACAGTGAGTAACCTTACTATCGTCTTAATTATCTAAAGTAGTTTTTATTCATTTTTGTGATTTGATAGAAAAATGAGTTTAAATGGTAAATCTTTATGTTTTATAAGCAAAATGTGATTAAATGAAATGATTTTATAAATTGTCTTGAAATTGAATGATGGTTTTGAAAATGGAGTAATTGGAGACTACTTGCTGTATTGTAAATTATGTTTTGAATTGAATGGCTTATGATAATGTGGGCATGAATGGTTGGATGGGTATTTGTGTTGAAAATGTATAAACTGTTGTTTGCCTTGATAGGCTGGATAATGATAAAATTGCCATGTCATGCTGTTGAATTTTTATTGAATTAATGGGTTATAGATTGGTCACTGCAGTGGCGGGTTCTGTGGACTAGCCTTTTAGAGGGGCACAGAATCCAAGTATATTCTTACCTCAGTTGATGAGGCACGTAGGGTAACTCATGAGGTAAAACTTTAGAGTTCACTTCACATCAAACCACCACGTGAAGGTGAACTCAGCCAACGCCAAGGAACGGCTATGTTTTCAAAATAAAAACATGATTTATACGTACATGACTTTTTAACAGCCTTGGTGGACTCGGTTGGGATAGCCCCAGGCCAAGGTATCCTTGTCAACTGAGTATGAGAATGATTTTGGCACGAGCCAAGCTTTTCAGAAAATCATAAGCCTCGTTGTTTATTTGGGTGAAATGAATCTATTTTATCTTATTAAAATGAGTTCGAAATGCTGTGAATCATTTTTATGCTAATCTATTTTATCTGTTTCCATTTACTCAGTTTTAGATATTTTAGATGATATTTGTTTACTCACTGGGATTATATAATCTCACCACCCTCATTTCCACCCATTTCAGGCTCAAGATAGTTGGTAGATAGCTCATTTCGTTAAGGGCTACAGTTAGACTTGCATCTTCAAAAACTGTAGGTTCACAGCCTTCATTACTTTTAGTCATTCGGGGGCCCACATGTCATTGTTAAATTTTTTGAATACCTGGCTACGTGTGCTACTGTATGTAGGAATTTATTTTTCTTTTACACTGTAAAAATTATTTACATAGCGTTCTATAAAAATTGTTTTATGAAAAATTGGAATATTTTATTCATTATTTTTATTTTATTTCATTAGCTATAATTTCACTTTAAATGAATGTTTTAGATATCTAAACTTATTTTCGATTATGAAATGTGTAAATTTCTCTCATATACTACATTTTAGTTGGTTTCAAATTTTTTGAGAAAAATGACCAAAATACCCCTATGTAGTTGAAACTTCTCTTTGACTGTTTTTGAATTGAAATTGGTTCATATCACTTTAAAACATGATTTTAGTAACTAATACTCATAGGGGAAGCGAGAAAACTGATGTTAAGCCTTGCGAGATTTCGATTGGCATTCCTGGTAATAAATGTCTATCGGGACATCGCGGCGGTTGTCACGGGATCGATGGGAGTTCTGGGTCGTGACAATATTAATCTCATGGACTTCATTCAATTAAACTTATAACTCATTATAATTGATGTCCTATTGATAAAGGAAAACCTCTAATCATTCAACATGAATGATATTATTGCATGACTGGAATCAAGCCTTAACTAGTCCCAATTAGCTGTAAGGCTCATCCCAACATCTCCCACTAACACAAAGCCAATTACTACCTCATCGTATGTGGATTCAATTCATGTAGACTCACTTGTCCCTTTTAATGTGGTTAATTGTTTGTATCTATCTATGTGATATCCATTCATCACATCATGCCATATTACTATATCTAGATCCAATGAGACCCAAGTTCTACTACTATGACTCATTTGTTACATTAACAATGTTCAGAACCTTTTATTAGGTCCATCGACTAATGATCTAAATATCTTCCTATTAGAGCCCTTTTTAATAAGATGTATATGACTTTAATTATATACACATACATAGTCTTTTTTTTGCCCTTCAAAACCATTCCAACTAGACTATATTGCATGCATCTTATGCATTTGTCACTTTTCATTAGGCCATCCGCCCCTTTTAAATTTTGGCAGGCTGTTTGTATACACATTGCATTCCATGTAATTGTATCACCAAAGAATTGTATTCACTCTTACTAACATGCTCATGTGTTGAGATAAGTACACTTGTACATTCTATTAAATACAACTTTTTGGATCCCATTTTGTCAAGCTCAGCTCTATAATATACTTGCCATGTCATTCATGTACTTGATAGCATGTCTGCATACTTGGATGCCTTGGAAAATCGTTAAAAGTCAATATCGTACCTAGTGGTACAATTAAGTCGATTAAAATCTCGAACTAGTCCAAATAGAGATTTTAGGATGTATTTGAGAGTTATTGAACCTTAGAATATCTTAATATGGTGATTTGGAGTTCGAGGATTGATTTGGAGTCCAATCGGGAATTTTTATAATGTAGGGGCAAAATGGTCATTTTGCCACCCGAGGGTAAAATTGGAATGTTGGACGAGATTTTTGACCAAGTTTGACTAGTTAGAACATAATTTGAATTTGAGAAGTGAAAAATTTTAATTCTGAGTATAAGGCAAAACGGTCATTTCACGTGTCCACGAGGACGTAATTGAAATTTTTGAAATTTTTGACTACCGTGACACTTGTCAAGCCCATGAATTTCACCTATTATCATTTTTATACTTTGGATAATTAAGGTATTATATGTAGTGGTAAGAGAATGCTTAATTGTTAAGTTTTAACCATGGACCAATCAAGTGGGGACACGTGTCAAGTTTTAATTTTTTTATAATTTTCTTTATAAACCAACATAAACGCTCCCATTCACTCTCTCATTGCTGTCCAAGCTAAAGAACAAAGGGGGAAAGAATAGAAAAACCCTAAGGAGGAAAAATTCAAGAGAAATTCATTGGATTTTCAAAAAACGAAGCGATCGGAGGTAAGATTTCGTAATTTAGCTTAAGATCTACCTTACCCATGCTTTCTTTTTCATTTTCTATGGTTGAAACTCAAGTTTTCATGATGGAAGCATGCTGGCCGAATAAAGGGGGGAAGGTTTTGAGGATGGGTTTTGCTAGATCTCATGTTATTTAGGCGTTTTTAGTGTTTTGTGATATTCGGTGTGAAAAACAAGCAAGAAAATAACATGTTCTTTATCAAACCCTAATTGGCCGAATTCTATAGGGAATATTTTGAAGATGAATTTTGTCATATTTCATGTTATCTAGCTCGTATTTGATGATTCGTGATGTCGGATATCGAAAACGGTTATCGAAAAGTATAGTTCCTTTAGTAAACGACTTGAACGATAATGAGAAAATTACAGTAAATGGACTTAGAATTGATTTCTAATGAGGTATACGGACTTATTGGAGTACCGAAAGTGCAATGAATCTATTTGGAGTTGAATTGGATGTTTTGGCTAATTAAACAGTTTATAGTGCGAGTTAGGTCGAATACCATTTTAGTCCAACAACAATTGAACCTACGTAGAACACCATCTTTAAGTGATTATTTGAACACTTCTCATTCAATTTCATACATTCATAAAGAAGCTGAAATAGTCTTATAACAGTTTGGCACAAGTGTATTGAATTACTTGTTGTGCATTATGTATAGGTGGTAAGCCCTCTGGTAAGGGTAAGGATATCGTACCCGAGGACCAAGAGTAGGAGTACTCCTATTATAGTGAGTAACAGACTTTCATCTTAACTATCTAAAGTTGTTTCTACTCGTTTTTATGTTTTAAAGAATAATGAGTTTAAATTGTAAATTATTATGTTTTAAAATTTAAGTGTTGGTTAAACGAAATGAGATTTATAACTTGTTTTGAAATCAAATATTGGTTTTGGAAATTGAGTAAGTGGAGACTATATACTCGTGTTTGATATATGGTTTGAATTGATGGCTTATGATAATGTGATGGCATGAATGGCTGGTTTTGTGTTTGTGTGGAATATATGAACTGTTTTGTTTTACCTTGATAAGCTGGGTAATATCATATTAGCCATGTCATACTACTGAAATTTTTATTGATTTGATGGGGTAATTGATTAGCTTACTACAGTGGGCGGGTTTTCGTGGACCAGCCTATTAGAGGGGCACGGTAAACCCCGTTATATTTTACCTTAGTATGAGAGGTGCGAAGGGTATCTCCTAAGGTAGTTTAGAGTTCACTTCACGCCGAACCACCACGTGAGGGTGAATCTCAGCCAACGCCAAGGAACGACTATGTTTTTAAACGTAAAAACATGTTTTATGTGTATATGTTATTTTAACAGTCTTGGCAAACTCGGTTGAATGCCTGACGCAAGGTGTCATCGAGTATGAGTTTTGGCACGAGCCAAGTTTTAAGAGAGTCATAAGCCTTGCTGATTATTTTGATGAAATGTAACTGTTTTATATGGGTTGAAATGAGTTTTAATGTTATGAATCATATTATGATGAGATGTTTTAATTGTCTCCATTTACTCGGCTTTACATGTTATAGATGAACTTTGCTTACTTACTAGGTTTATAAAAACTCACCCCCTTCTTTTCACCCATTTCAGGTTCAGAGCAGTCTGTAAACAGTCGATTTTATCGAGGGTTTGCTTTCGGATTTGCACCCTTAGAAATCGTAAGTCTACAGTCCTGTTTATTTTTGTTATTTTAGGGCTCACATGTCATTGTAAAATATTTTTGTATTCCCTGGCGCTGTGTGTTATTATGTATATGAATTTATTTTGTTATTATGCTACAGAAATTGTTTACGTAGAATTTTATAAATATTATTTTATATAAAAATGGAATATTTTATTTAATATTTTTATTAGTTATAAATTCACTTAAAAAAGATGATTTAGACACCTAGATTTATTTTTTTTATATGAAATGTATATTTTTCATTCATATATTGTATTTTTAGCAGGTTTCGAAATTTTTGGGTAAAATGACCAAAATACCCCTGTACGGTAGAAATTATTTTTTGATTGTCTTTGATTTGAAAATCATCTATATTCCTTTAAAACATGATATTTAGTAACTGTTGCTCATAGGGGAGGCAAAAAACTAATCTTAGAGCCTTGCGAGGTTTCAGTTGACATTCTTGGTAAAGTTTGTCTATCGGGACATCGCGACGGTTGTCACGGGCTTGAAGAGAGTACCGAGTCGTGACACATTTAATAGAACAAAGTGTAAAACTCCAACGAAAAACATATTTAGTAGTTTTATCTCATATGAATAATACATTTCCAATATCTCCTACTGTCATGACTCGGTACTCCCCTCGAGCCCGTGACAACCGTCGCGGTGTCCTGGTAGACACTCATTGCTCGGAATGTCAACCTGAAACCCCGCAAGGCTTTTCTATCATTTTCTCATTTCCTTTGTGAGCGACCATTGTCAAATATCGTTTTCTAAAAGATTTTAAACTATTTCCAACTAAAAACAAATAACATATTAATTTCCGTCTCACAGGGGTATTTTGATCATTTTTTTCTCAAAAATTTCGAAACTGGCTAAAACGTAATATACAAGTACAAAACACATAATTCATATTCAAAATGAGTTTAAAAGTCTAAAATCTTCATTTAAAAACGAAATTACGGTTATTTGAATATAATAAGAAAATAAAAGAAATATTAAGTAAAATATTCTATTTTCTTATAAAACAATATTTATAGAGTTATACGTGAATAATTTTTTTAACGTAAAAGCTAAATAAATTTATACATACTGAAATACAGTAAGCCAAAAATTTAATTTAATTTACAATAACAAGAGGGCCCCCGAATAAACAAAAGTAAAGAGGAATGTGAATTTATGGTTTGGAAAATGCAAATCCAAAGGTAGTCCTCGATGAGATCAGTTATCTACAGTCTATACTGAACCTAAAATCAGTGGAAAGGAAGGTGGTGAGATTATTAAATCCCAATGAGTAAACAGACATCATCATAAATATCTAGAGTTGAGTACATGGAGACAATAAAGCAAATCATCGTAAACTGGGTCACAACATTAGAATACATTTCATTTAAAATATGTAAAGAGGCTTATGAATCTCATAAAAACTAGGCTCGTGCCATAAATCCATTCCCAGGGACACCTTGGCCGAGGCATCCTATCGAGACCGCCAAGGCTATTAAAATTTACATTTCACATAAATCATGTTTTTGTTTTGAAAATATAACCATTCCTTGACGTTAGCTGAGTTCCCCTTCACGTGGTGGTTTGGGGTGAAGTGAACCCTAAGCTTTACCCTAGGAGATACCCTACGTGCCTCTCCGTTTGAGGTAAGAATATAATGGGGTTTACCGTGCCCCTCTAAAAGGCTGGTCCACAAAAATCCCTACTGTAGTGATTAATTAATATATATAATCTACCATACAATAAAACTCAATAACATGATATGGTAATTTTGTAATTCGCAGTCTCTCAAGGCAACCAAACAATTTGTATTTCAATACAATTGCCAACTAGCCAATCATGCCCGATTTATCATAAGTCAATCAATTTAAACAATCAAATTGCCACAATTAACAGTCTTCGTGTACTCTATTTTTCAAAATCACTATTAATTTCAAAACAATTTATAATTTAATTTCATTGAAACACATTTATTTATAAAACATGAAAATTTACCTTTTTAAATTCCTTTTTCCATAAAATTCATGACATCATCTAAAAATCACTTTAAATAATTAAAATGACAGTAAGTTTACTCACAATGTCTAGAATGCAGACTTTCGAAGCATTCTGTCTACTGGTCCTCGGATGTAATTTCCTTGCCTTTATCGGAGGACTCACCATCTTGACACAGTACAAAATCGAGAAATTCACTAAATTGGTGCTAAATTGAAATTAAACTAATTTAGACTATTAATGCATAATATGGAATGCAAAAATGCACTGGTAACTATCTAAACTCGGTGTTGACCTAATTCATCTTATCACCCAATTAAATTACTAACGCGTCCAATTTAATCCCAAATTAATTTTTTTTTCAGTTTCTATACCTCAATTGCACTCAAATTGACTTAATATCCCTCAGTGTGGTGCAAATTATCAGTCTCCACAGTAAATTACTAAAATACCCCTAGTGGGTAAAAATTCGTATTTTTGCAACGAAAATTCTTATTATTTTTCTAGGCTCATAATTCATCATTTCTTAACCAATTCTCCTAGAATAAAAATCAAACTCATCCTCAGTCATACATGGTAAATTCGGCCATTAATGGTTGTGGGAGAAAATAAATTCTTTTCTTGTTGTTTTGTTTCTAAATATGCTAAACTAACTAAAAACACTAACATAACTTAAAATCAAATTAATCTAATAACTTTCTCTCTCCTAACCCATTTTGATCAGCCAACAATTCATCATAAAAACATGTAATTTAAGCATGGAAAATAAGGAGATATGCTTAAGGAAAATATATTTCAAGCTTAAGTTGAAAAATTCTACCTTTTTCACTTGTTTTCCTTGATTTTCCACACTTTTTCTCTTGAAATTCCTCACCTAGGGTTTGTTCTTCCTTTCTTTCTCTCTCTTCCTAGCTTGGCCGAATATTTGAAGAATAATGGGCTGATTTATGCTGATTTTTAAGTTAAATATTAAATTATCCTAAGCTTGACACATGGCATTTTCTTATTGGTACATTTTTAAAATTTTAAAAATTTAAACATTTTATCTCCACCACATGATTAGTCAAAGGTCAAAAATAAGGATAAAGAAAGTCCATGTGCTGGAAAAATATCCTAGTGGTGGAAAATTACAATTTTGCCCCTGGAGTGGCAAAACTACCATTTTACCCTTATACTCCAAATCATACCGAAATTAAAATTTTTCACTTCTAAACCTCGAATTATACTCCAATAAGTCAAATGGGGACAAATAAATCTTTTCTAAAAATTACCATTTTGTCTCCAAGTGGCAAATGACCATTTTACCCCTAGATAGTGAAAATTTCGGTTTGACTTCAAATTGATCCTCAAACTCCGAATTACCATTTTGAGTCATCCTTAGACTGTGACACTCTTAATTTCACCTTAAAATTCCTATTTGATCTAGTTCGAGGATTAAATCAACTTTGTTGTATCTTTAGGTACAATACCGACTTTTATAAATTTTTCGAGACTCTCTTAGCATGCAATCATGCTATCATCACATGTATGTCATGACTAGTATTTTATAAGGTCGGGCGTTACAGCACTACCCCCCTTAAAATAAAATTTTGACCTCAAAATTTCACTTACCGGATTCGAAGAAAATATGTGGATATTGGTTTCTCATCTGGCCCTCGACTTCCCACGTCATCTCCTACATTCGAGCATTCTTCCACAATACTTTCACCATTGGAATGCACTTGTTCCTTAGCACTCAATCCTTTCGATCTAGAATATGTACAGGCTGCACCTCGAACTTCAAATCCTCATGCAACTCAATGGGAGGTGTCTTTAAAATGTGAGAGGGATCAGGAACATACTTTTTCAACATCGAGACGTGGAAGACATTATGAATCCGATCTAACTCTGAGGGTAATTCAAGTCTGTAAGCCACTGGCCCAATCCTTTCAATGATATGAAAGGGTCCAATGTATCTTGGATTGAGCTTTCCCCTCTTCACGAATCGAATCACACCTTTCATTATCCAATAAATACCACAAATTATCACAATAGTATAATCAAATAAGATTTAATACTTGAAATTTTCAAATTATTACCTTTCCAAGGAGAAACCTTAAGAAAAACTTCATCGTCGACTTCAAACTCCAAATCTTTCCTTCATTTATTTGAATAATTCTTATGCCTATCTTGAGCTGTCTTTAACTGCTCTCGGATAACCTTGACCTTATCATTTGTCAAATCAATCAATTCCACATTCACCAATTTCCTCTGACCTACTTCATCCCAACAAAGCGGAGTTCGGCACTTCCTTCCATACAAAGCCTCGTATGGTGCCATCCCAATACTAGATTGAAAACTGTTATTATAAGCAAACTCCACCAATGGCAAGTGTCTGTCCCAACTCCCAATAAAGTCAATGACACAAGCCCGTAATATATCTTCCAAGGTCTGAATAGTTCTCTCAAATTGACCATCTGTCTGCGGATGAAAGGCAGTACTAAATCTTAATTTAGTTCCAAGAGCTTCCTGAAATTTCGACCAAAATCGAGAAGTAAATCGAGGGTCTCGATCTGACACAATAGAGACTGGAACTCCATGTAGTCTCACAATCTCATTTATATAAGCTTCGCCAGTTTCTCAATAGAATACGTGCTATGGATAGCCAAGAAATGAGCGGACTTAGTCAGTCTATCCACAATCACCCAAATTGCATCCTTCCCACTCTGTGTCCGCGGCAAACCCAATACAAAGTCCATAGTCACGTGTTCCCACTTCCATTCAGGAATCAGTAAAGGTTGAAGAGTACTGGATGATTTTTGATGCTCCGCCTTAATCTGTTGGCATGTGAGACATTTCGCTACAAACTCTGCTATGTCTCATTTCATACTCGGCCACCAATAACTTTCTTTAATAGTCCGATACATCTTGGTGCTTCCAGGATGTAAAGCATAGGTGGAAGAATGAGCTTCCTCCAAAATAGCTCGTCTCAACTGATCATCCTTAGGGACACAAATTCGGTCTCTAAGCATTAAAGTACCATCATCGCTGAGTCTAAACTCACTAGTTTCTCCATCTTGTAGCTTTTGAACTTCCTGTTTCAACCAATCATCAGATTTTTGTAATTCTCTGATCTAATTCAACAATGAAGGTCTCATGACGAAACTAGCAAGTAGGGTTCCATTCTCACCATTATTCAACTGGATCCCTATAGATTTTATCTCAAGTAATATCGAAAAATAAGAACTCTGAAGTACTGCTAATGAAGATGAGGATTTACGACTTAAAGCATTCGCTATAACATTTGCCTTTCCCGAATGATAATCAATCACCAAGTCGTAATCCTTAATCAACTCCAACCATCGTCTCTGTCTCAAATTAAGCTCTTTCTGGGTGAGCAAATATTTCAAGCTTTTATGATCAGTAAAAATCCGACAACGCTCACCATATAAATAATGCCTCCAAATCTTCAATGCGAAGACTACTACTGCTAACTCTAAGTCATGAGTAGGGTAATTCGTCTCATGCTTCTTCAACTGCCAGGAAGCATAAGCTATTACTTTTTCATCCTGCATCAATACGCACCCTAATCCCAACTTAGATGCATCACTGTATACCACAAATTCTTTTCCATTAACAGGAAGTGTTAAGACGAGAGCGGAGGTTAACCGGTTCTTTAGCTCCTGAAATCGATTCTCACAAACATCATCCCACTCATATTTAACTCTTTTACGAGTCAAATGAGTCAGAAGAGCTGCTATCGAAGAAAATCCCTGAACAAATCTCTGATAATAATCGACTAAGCCAAGGAAACTACGAATCTCAGTTACCGTTCTCGGTTGCTCCCATTGCAAGATTGCCTCAATCTTCTTGGGATCGACATAAATTCCAGCTCCAGACACCACATGTCCTAAGAAAACCACTTCCTTCAACTAGAATTCACATTTAGATAACTTGGCATAGAGTTGCCTCTCGCACAAAGTTTGCAACACAATACGTAAATGGACAGTATGTTCATCATCATTTTTCGAATAAACCAGGATGTCATCTATGAATACTCTCACAAACTTATCCAAGTATGGATGGAACACCCGGTTCATAAGATCCATAAAAACTGTCGGGGCATTAGTCAAACCAAACGACATCACCAGAAACTCATAATGCCCATAACGCGTTCTAAAGGTAGTCTTGGGTACATCCTGCTCCTTAATCCTCAACTAATAGTACCCAGATCTCAAATCAATCTTAGAGAATACCATTGAATCTCGTAACTGATCAAAAAGATCATCTATCCGGGGTAAAAGGTATTTATTCTTGATGGTCACTCGGTTCAGCTGACAGTAATCGATACACAATCGAAGAGTGCCATCCTTCTTCTTTACAAATAGGACTGGTGCTCCCCAAGGAGAAATGCTAAGGCGAATGAAACCTTTATCCACCAAATATTGCAACTGGACTTTCAGTTCCTTCAACTTTGCCGGAGCCATTCTATATCGAGGGATAGAAATAGATGCGGTACCCGAAAGTAAATCAATAGGGAACTCAAGCTCTCGATCAGAAGGTAGTCCCGGTAAATCATCAGGAAATATATCAGGAAACTCACTTACTATTGGGACATCCTCTAACTTAGGTTCCCCCTTTGAAGTATCAATCACGTATGCCAAATAAGTCGGATACCCTTTTTGCACTAATTTCGAAGCTTTGATGGCTGATATTACACAGGATGATAATACTCGACGTTCCCCTACAAACACAATCTCTGCTCCCTCCGAATTTCGAATAACAACTTCTTTTCGGAAACAATCCACATTTGCCCGATGTGCAGTTAACTAGTCCATACCCAATATTAAATCAAAATCCAAGATCTCTAGAGGAATTAAGTCACCCCTAAATTCTTCCTCACCTACCCTTACCCCACAGTCTCTATAGCAAGTATTTCTAATCAACTATTCTCCTAGAGGCGTATGCACTACAATTTCTCCCTTTAATGGTGACGGTTTCTATCAGCAATTGATGCAAATGTCCTACTCACATAAGATCTATCTGAGCTAGAATCTATCAAAACATAAGCATCTTTATCAAATAAAGACATAATACCTGTCACTACTCCAGGTCGGACCCGTGCCTCATCTTTCGTCACAGCGAAAACTCTTATCGAAGTTCGAGTCTGTGGTCTCGAAGGTGGATGCGTCAGGGTATTACTCTCCACACCGGACCGTATGGTTACTCTCTGTCTCGGTGGTAACCCAGAAGAATCTTTCCTTTGCATATCAGTGCGAGCTGGTGGAGATGATGCAGCTATAGTGGCTCATCCTAACCGTGGACAATTACTCTTAATATGACCCGTCTGTCCACATTGGAAATATCTTGTTGGCCCTCTACATAGCCCACTATGATAATTCTCACAATTTCTGCATTTGTCAGAACCTCCGAAACTCTTCCTAGAACCAATCATAACAGATCTGCTAAACCTTGAAAGTCTCTGCTGTGATGGTGGAAATAGAGGTCAAAGAGATGTCACGAAAATAGAAGTAGTGCTCCTTGAAGTCGTTGAGTCCTTGCCTCTTTTTACTGGCTGACTAGAGACATACCAGGATTCCTCTTCTTTGCAAATTCAGTTCGAATCCTCTTATTCTCAGTCGTGAGCTTCTCAGCCCGTAAAGTCATCTGTACCACTTCCTTATGTGGCTCCCTACCAGTCACTGTCATTCGCTCTCTAATCTCATTACGGAGCCTTTCCTAGAAATAACTGGCCTGATCCTGCTCAGATTTCACCAGATTCGACACATATAACATCAACTCGTTAAAACGAGTCTCGTACTCCTCTACAGTTAGATTTCCTTGCTTCAAGCTTAGAAATTCTCTTTTCTTTTCTTTCTGATGAAAGTAAGTGAAATACTGACCATCAAATTCCCTGAGAAATTCGGACCATGTCTGAGGAGTAGTGGAACGGGACTTCACCGAATTCCACCAGGTACGAGCCTTCTTCTCTAATAAACTCATAGCTACCATCAGCTTCATGTCGTCATCTAATCCCATATCAGAGAGAGTCTCTGAAACCTTATTAATCCAGTCCTTTGCCACAGTGGCATCCAACTCACCCGTGAAAGACACACAACCGAGCTGTCTAGCCTCCTTTAGCTTTTTGAAAATGGATACATCCTGTACTGGTGGTGGAACTAAAGGAGTAGTTGGAGGCACTATAGGTGGAACTTGACCAGTCTGAGCTTGACCAGCCATTGCGGTAAAGAAAGCTGCCAATGCTTGTGCTGCCTCAATAGGCATTGCGGGAATACCAGTAGGTGGCTGAGGAGGTGGAGGATGTGGAGGACTATCAACCTGCTCAATAGCAGGTGCTGCTCGAATGGTAGACGCAGCCGATTCTTCCCCAACTACATCTAGCTGATGACGTTGGGAACGACCTCTTGCCCTCCCAACCGATCTAGTGAGAGGTGGACGTCTGAGTCGAGGAGGCATTATAATCTATAAAAGAATACGAGCAAGTTTAGGTACCTTAGGCTCTATATGCAAATGCATGCATTCTATTCAACCTAACCTAACTTAATCCGGGGCCACACTGATACTGTAAATTTTTAAAACCACTTTAAAACTAAAAACTTTGATCTTTAAAACCAAAAGCTTTGATACCAATCGAATTGTCACAACCCGATACTCCCCTCGAGCCCGTGACAACCGCCGCAGTGTCCAAGTAGACACTCATTGCCCAAAATGTCAACCCGAAACCCCGCAAGGCTTTTCTATCAGTTTCTCATTTCCCTTCTGAGCGACCATTGTCCAATATCGTGTTCTAAAAGATTTTAAACTATTTCCAACTAAAAATAAATAAAATATTAATTTTCGTCTTATATGGGTATTTTGGTCATTTTTTTCTTAAAAATTTCGAAACTGGCTAAAACGTAATATACAAGTACAAAACACATAATTCATATTCAAAATGAGTTTAAAAGTCTAAAATCTTCATTTAAAAATGAAATTACGGTTATTTGAATATAATAAGAAAATAAAAGAAATATTAAGTAAAATATTCTATTTTCTTATAAAACAATATTTATAGAGTTATACGTGAATAATTTTTATAGCATAAAAGCTAAATAAATTTATACATACTGAAATACAATAAGCCAAAATATTTAATTTAATTTACAATAACAAGAAGGCCCCCGAATAAACAAAAGTAAAGAGGACTATGAACCTACGGTTTGGAAAATGCAGATCCAATGGTAGTCCTCGATGAGATCAGCTATCTATAGTCTATACTAAACCTGAAATGGGTGAAAAGGAGGGTGGTGAGATTATAAAATCCCAATGAGTAAACAGACATCATCATAAATATCTAGAATTGAGTACATGGAGACAATAAAGTAAATCATCGTAAACTGGGTCACAGCATTAGAATACATTTCATTTAAAATACATAAAGAGGCTTATGAATCTCATAAAAACTAGGCGCGTGCCACAAATCCATTCTCAGGGACACCTTGGCTGAGGCATCCTACCGAGACCGCCAAGGCTATTAAAATTCACATTTCACATGAATCATGTTTTTGTTTTGAAAACATAGCCATTCCTTGGCGTTGGCTGAGTTCCCCCTCACGTGGTGGTTTGGCGTGAAGTGAACCCTAAGCTTTACCCCAGGAGATACCCTACGCGCCTCTCCGTTTGAGGTAAGAATATAATGGGGTTTACCGTGCCCCTCTAAAAGGTTGGTCCACAAAAACCCCTTACTGCAATGATTAATTAATATATATAATCCACCATACAATAAAACTCAATAACATGATATGACAATTTTGTAATTCACAGTCTCTCAAGGCAACTAAACAATTTCTATTTCAATACAATTGCCAACTAGCCAATCATGCCCGATTTATCATAAGCCAATCAATTTAAACAATCAAATTGCCACGATTAACAGTCTCCGTGTACTCTATTTTTTAAAATCACTATTAATTTCAAAACAATTTATAATTTAATTTCATTGAAACACATTTATTCATAAAACATGAAAATTTACCTTTTTAAATTCCTTTTTCCATAAAATTCATGAAATCATCTAAAAACCACCCTAGATAATTAAAATGACAATAGTTTACTCACAATGTCTAGAATGTAGACTTTCGAAGCACTCTGTCTACTGGTCCTCAGATGCAATTTCTTTACCTTTATCGGAGGACTCACCACCTTGACACAGTACAAAATCGAGAAATTCACTAAATTTGTACTAAATTGAAATTAAACTAATGCATAATATGGAATGCAAAAATGCACTGGTAACTATCTAAACTCGGTATTGACCTAATTCATCTTATCACCCGATTAAATTACTAATGCGTCCAATTTAATACCAAATTAATTTTTTTTCAGTTTCTATACCTCAATTGCAACCAAATTGACTTAATGTCTCTCAGTGTGATGCAAATTATCAGTCTCGATAGCAAATTACTAAAATACACCTAGTGGGTAAAAATTCGTATTTTTGCTTCGAAAATTCTCATTATTTTTCTAGGCTCATAATTCATCATTTCTTAACCAATTCTCTTAGAATAAAAATCAAACTCATCCTCAGTCATACATGGTAAATTCGGCCATTAATGGTTGTGGGAGAAAATAAATTCTTTTCTTGTTGTTTTGTTTCTAAATATGTTAAACTAACTAAAAACACTAACATAACTTAAAATCAAATTAATCTAATAACTTTCTCTCTCCTAACCCATTTTGATCAGCCAACAATTCATCATAAAAACATATAATTTAAGCATGAAAAATAAGGAGAAATGCTTAAGGAAAATAGATTTCAAGCTTAAGTTGAAAAATCTTACCTTTTTCACTTGTTTTCCTTGATTTTCCACACTTTTTCTCTTGAAATTCCTCACCTAGGGTTTGTTCTTCCTTTCTTTCTCTCTCTTCCTAGCTTGACCTAATATTTGAAGAATAATGGGCTGATTTATGTTGATTTTTAAGTTAAATATTAAATTATCCTAAGCTTGACACATGGCATTTTCTTATTGGTCTATTTTTTAAATTTTAAAAATTTAAACATTTTATCTCCACCACATGATTAGTCAAAGGTCAAAAATGAGGATAAAGGAAGACCATGTGCTGGAAAAATATCCTAGTGGTGGAAAATTACAATTTTACCGTTGGAGTGGCAAAATTACCATTTTACCCTTATACTCTAAATTATACCGAAATTAAAATTTTTCACTTCTAAACCTCAAATCATACTCCAATACTCCAATCATACTCCAATAAGTCAAATGGGGACAAATAAATCTTTTCTAAAAATTATCATTTTGTCCTCATGTGGCAAATGACCATTTTGCCCCTAGATAGTGAAAATTTTGATTTGACTCCAAATTGATCCTCAAACTCCGAATTACCATTTTGAGTCATCCTTGGACTGTGACATTCTTAATTTCACCTTAAAATTTCTATTTGATCTGGTTTGAGGATTAAATCAACTTTGTTGTACCTCTAGGTACAATACCGATTTTTGTAAATTTTTCAAGACTCTTCTAGTATACAATCATGCTATCATCACATGTATATCATGACTAGTATTTTATAAGGTCGGGCTTTACACCTACTAAATTCATAGAGTTCTTATACATATGATTAAGCATCTCTATGCAAAATCTTAAGAGTTAGATTCCAATGTAACTATGTAATACTAAAGAAACTCCTTTCTTAGTGCCATCATGCTCCCACTAAATCCAAGATCCTTTGTGAGAGTAATATTTGAACTCTTTAAAATATTCCGTGATGTTACATACATACATGTCAACGTACGCTTGGAATCGTATTGGTTTGGTATAATATAATTAGCTACATATATACTAGAGAGATATGGACCAAATCATATCACTATACGAAATTGTTTTTTTCTTTGAACAAATATCTCTATATTTTATTCATAAGAAAGTTCCATTTCACATGAATCTACATTCATCTTTTGAATGATTAATTAATAAGTAAGAGTAATCTTCACTAAGATCATATCTTAATAGGAGTACTCCATACTATATAGCTCATATGATCTTATATTTTAATTCTCTAAACATTTCAAGAATTCAAATTATATTTCTTTAAGTATACAAGACAAAATCTTAATTTGGTCTTGTGTAAACTTATTGAATTAGGAACATTTGCCATACTATTTTATGTTTAATGGTTCTTATTCATCTATATGTATAAGACCTTTTGAACATAC
Organism: Theobroma cacao; assembly: GCF_053813885.1. Lineage (NCBI taxonomy): Eukaryota > Viridiplantae > Streptophyta > Magnoliopsida > Malvales > Malvaceae > Theobroma > Theobroma cacao. Next base: position 40,042,556 of record NC_142640.1, read on the forward strand.
CAAATCATTCACTTTTGCATGAAAAGTGATTTAGTCATGTAGATAAGAATGACTAGCTCTTTTTACAATTCCCAAAAAAAAAAAAGAATCTGAGTATCTTCATACTCTAATTCTTATTACAATGACCAAGACTCAAATGTCATAATCGAGATCATTTGTAATCAGTTTTCTTAACATTTATATTAAGCATTGACTTACTACTATTGTTTTGCACTTTATGTCACTACTTAAATGCATTCAACATCTAGTATCGAATGCCTATGATGTTAATACAATATTAGTAACTTTTAGCTCAATCATAAACTTTTGCAAAAGTAAAAACTTTTATAGGCTTCTTCTTCTTTAAATTTATCAAGGAAACATTTTTTTAATCTTTCCTTTTTTCATCTTTACAATAAAAATGTTTGAGAACATTTCCAAGTTAGTGCCATTATTATGGTTGTCTTCCCAATTCATAATTAAGGTAATGTAAATTCTATCTCATGGAAGCTCACTCCTAATTATGAATTGTGTTTGGTAGAGATTGTGGAACGAACAGCCTTTTGGTTGAAAACATTTCTTAAGTCTTGGTACCTTTCAAAAGGGTTTGGTCTAATGAGTTTGATTTGCATCCAAAATGTACCATAGTCATAGATTTTTAGCCATTTGTAATGTATATAAACATGTTTGAATAGATAAAGCAATTGGTAAATAATATGCATAAACTATTTAAAACAAGGTTTTAAAATTTTAAATAGTTCTCCTACTATTTTCTACAAAATGATAACCCTCCATATCACCTCCAGAGATCTTTATTATGATTCTCTTAGTGGGTTAGGATCCCATCCATCCAGTCATGGCCTTAAGTGTGTTCAACAAACCATGATAGGTGGATTAGGTAGGTAACTAAGCTTACGAATTGTATCTCTATACAACTTCTAGATCAATTAGGTGACAACACATTGCCTAAATATATTATACACGTTTCGACTAGCCTTTGCCTCTAGTTTCCATAATGATCAAGTTTTCAAGCATCCGGATTTGATGAAACCAGTTGAGTAAGACCCACCAATAGCTCGACCATATTCATGTAAAAGTGTGACCTTAAGTGTGCTCAACAAGTCTTTGATTAAAAAAGTAGCCAAGTTATCTTGCTATATGGTGGAAGGCAATTTGGTCATGCATGTCATGTGACTCAATATATGATGAGGGATTTTGTTTTCGATTTTATTAAGGTCTCATCTTTGCATGCATAGCATTTATTAAATCGTATAAAATAAATCTATCACATGCATACTACTTTGCATTGCATAGCATTTGTTAAATCGTATAAAATAAATCTATCACATGCATACTACTTTGCATTGCATAGCATTTATTAAATTGTATAAAATAAATCTATCACATGCAAACTACTTTGGATGATTATGAACTTTAACTATACCAATTTTCTTGAGCCATCAAAGGGAACTAACCTGATCAAACCTAAGGGATTACATATAAGAATCTTTAAAATCTGCTTGTAATCTCCTTGTCCTCCTTGGCACCTTGGATCTCCATTGTCAATTTTTCCCAAATTCAATTACTAATTTATCCTAATTCTAATTACATTTGAATGTAGAAACCTCGAGTTACATTCGAAGGGAGTAAGATAAGGAAAAAATTTTATAAATCGAGATAAAGAGATAAGGTAGGACATTGTCAGTTAAAATTCTACAACGCAAATATACGTATCGAATATATAGTATATAAGCAAGCAGAGTATCGATCCCATAGACAATTGATCTAAAACTTTACTAAATACTAAACTTATAACAATTTAATCTTATGCAAACAATCAATATCGAATAATTAAATTAACTAACTAAAAATACTTAACCAAAATTTAAACTAAGAAAAATAAAAATAATAATAACTTGAGTAAATATCAAATCAAACAAGCTAAGGATTACAATATCCCTCACATTTCATCTAAATCTTACCTCTCTTCCTTAACTTATTTCAATAGGTTGAATTGCTAACCTAGAGTCGTAAATTATTTATAAGGGTCTTCTGACTCATCTTATAAAAATATCTATTTTAATCAAAACACTATATCCCTATGTGAATTGAAATTAAAATAAATTCATTAAGTTATAGCTCTAATCTGACTACATATAGCCTATAGGTATATCCTTATCCTATACGCAAATCAAGTAATATGATCATATGCTATCCCAATTTTAGTCTACATTAAACTCCCTTTCCCAAGTTTTTTTTAAGTTCCTAAATCAATTTGATTGGTGGCCAAGCAATTAAAGGCATTAAGAACAAATTGGAATAAGCAATTCAAATCCCATTAAAGATACGTAAGAAAAAAATTAAAAATTTAGATTACATGTGAGTTCAATTACAATCCTAGAAAGAGAAAATTAGCTACTCATTGCAAAGACAAATAATATTATAATAATTTCAACAATTGAGAGTAACAAGAAAAATAAATGCCAAGGAAGAAAAAAAACAAATATTTGCCGCCTTACTCTCCAAGTTTCAGCCTCCACTTCTAGCTTCTTGAATCTCCCTAGGTCATTTACCCTAATGTTCTTAAAAATATCCTATTTATACTAATAAACTTAACCTATAGTTCTCTAAGTTGACCTATGTTTTAATTGCGCTTAAAAGTGTAATGAGAGGCCCAAAAAATCAATTGTCAGTCTTTACAAATTTCCATTCCCAGCACAGTATGTCTAGTCATTTTCTAATGTGATTTTCTCTACTTTCAATGTAGAACTGGGTAAAGTGATCTCCATAAAACTTGTAGCTCTGTCTCTTAGCTTTCCAATAGTCTAAGAATCACATCATTTGAAGTTTTGTAGCGCAAGTTATAGCTAAAACACTGAAGCATATGCAAACAGACTTTCGGATCTTTCAACACCTTACTTTTCAAAATTAAGCCCAATTCCTTTAGCTCCTACGAAAAATATAAAAACTAATAAATAATAATCAAATTAAAAGAAATAACATAAAATTAAAATAACTCACTTAAAAATAAACTAATTATAAAAACAACTAAAAATAAGTAAATTATTATTAAAAATTGAGGACTTAGCTAATATTTAATAACAAAATTAGACTAAAATAATTCTATAAAATAGAATTATTAAATATGAAAGCCCTATTTCAAAAAATTACCAAGAATATACATTCAATCATAACATAATCATATTGGGCCTAAGTCTATAATCATCCACATATATTCATCAATATGAATAAAATTTAAAGACATATCTCATTCAAATTGTTAATCATATGAGGTATTTGAGATTAGCAATTTTCAATATTTGAATTTTACCGATGTCAAATTTTCAGGCAACCATTTAATTCTATATATGGAAACTTTTTTCATATATGGTAAGTATTTCTAATCAAAATTAGTAATTTATCTGTTCCTAATCTAGTTAGGATTAGAATTAAATTTTTTATTAAAAATTACAAATTCAAACAATTTTAATTTGTGTTCCTAAACATTTTACATAATCTATTATTTATCTCATTTAATTAAAGATTGAATGTCTATTATTACCTAATTTTATTAGGAGATATCTTAGACAATTTAATCTTTAAATTAATGTCAAATTAGAATTATCTTCTTGTAAGAAGTCAATTCAAAACCAAATTTGTTCATAAATATTTAGATTCTCATTACTAATAGGAATTTAATTCCTAAATTAATGTTGTCTTAAATTATTTAAATTTTGACACCCTTAAATGAAGGAATCACATTCTATAATTTACTAAATAAATTATGAATCTTTATGGAACATATTCCATAAATATTTAGTTAGCTAATGAAGATATTTTAACCTCCATAATTTTAGAAATCACATTTCTTTATTTGTGGATGTTAACGCATCATTTTTGACATCCTTAATTTTAGGAATCATATTCCTTAAACTAAATGTTTCAAAAATCAGCATAATTATGGAACTAATTCCATAACTTATCCTCTGCCAATTAACCAATTTAATTGATCAATTATTGGGGTAAATTTTGGACAAATTCTACGTCTTAACAAAGACAGTGTCCTACTGCAGACAACAGCAGACATGTCCTAATTACGTGGCATTATGGTGGTGTATCTTTAGGAATTTAATTCCAATAAAATTTATCCTAATAGATAACTCATGGAACTATTTCAAAAAAATTTTCAGGATTTTAGGAGGTGATTTAGCCATTCAAAAAATTAAAAAACTGTAACTTTTATCTGTAGGTGGCAAAATCAGTTTTTCAGTCCTTTTGAAATTCTTTGTGACTAAAACTTAGGAACTTAATTCCTAATAAAATTTATCCTGATAGATAACTCATGGAACTATTCCATAATATTTTTTCAGGATTTTAGGAGACGTTTTTGGCTGTAAAAAAAAATTCAAAACCATGGCCTTAAGCTATAGAGGCAATTTCGGTTTTGTCTTTATTTTGAAGCTATTTGGTAGCATAAAATTAGGAATTTAATTCCCAATTAAATTTTCTTTGATAGAAAACTTATGGAACAATTCCATAGTAATTTTTCAAGATTTTAGGAAATGTTTTTTGCTGTCAAAAAATTCAAAAACCCTGGCTTGTTGCTGCAAAGGTAGCAACGGTTTTGACTCCACCAACTCAGTTTTATGAAGGCTTAATGCTAGGAATTTAAATCCTTAAAATTCTTGGCAACAATTTGGATAATTTATGAAATCTTTCCATAAAAAAATCCTCAACCAATTGGTGCAAGTAATTGCACAAATTGAGGCTTTTCTTAGTTGCCAAGTCAAACAAAACTGTAACTGTTACTGTTGCAAACAGCAGCTGTTTCAGTCATGTTTTGATAACTTTATCTCTACCATCAGCCACACATAATTACCTATCTTGGAATATTTCCAATGTGTATTCATCCTTTAATATTCCTGCATTTTATGAGGCACTTAAACCTCACTTTTATGGCTGAAAATGGACCAATGCCATGGTTGGACAGAATCGAATTCTGCCATTTAAATCACACCATAATGTCATGAGATTAAATCTTTATTTGCTAAATTAATTTTTGCATCTCATGCACTTGTTAATCTGAAATATTTTGACATTAAAATGAGATTAATATTGTGACAAATGAGGTTTAAAATTTACAAGTAAAATCTATCTAGAAATCAAAATAACTAAAACAAATTGTAAAATTTACTTTGTGCATAACAAAACCCGAACACCTCATATTCTTTTTCAACAAAGCATTAACAACAATAGATATAAAAATGTGTTAAAATCGAACCAAGGAAAGCTTTGATACCACTGATGGGTTTAACTATGGACGGCATGCTTAAAATACGCGACAAAAAGAAAATTAATATTTTATAACTAAACAACCAAACATGCTTTCACTCATGGATCAACTTGGTAATATTTAATACATAAAAGCATATAATTAATTATTATTCTGAAAGTTACCTTATCAAGTAATTTCGTAATTACAATTGCACTTCCCAAAACAATCCCGCGAACACCACAAGGAGCAAAAACCCCAGCCAATCAAGTGCTTGGCCTCCAACGATAGTATACACGATTGCACATGAACCTTCAATGAAGAAAAGAGTTTTTCACTATACTTTGTGCTAGCGAAAATGACTACAATTGTCTTTTTCTTCTTTTTCACAATCTTAACGGAACCTCTCTTGAAAATTGCTTGATAAGTAATTTTTTCTTTCACACAAAAGGAGTGGCTGCAAAGAGAGAAAATGCTTTTTCTTTTTCCGACAAAAACTAGGTTTTCTTCAATTGTGAAAAACTCTCATATGAAAAATAGTTAAAATGTGACTTATATAGTTAGGTTAAAATAATATCAGTTTTATAATTAAGCCCTCAGTATTATAACACATTATAATATTAGGCCCCCATTACTTAATTAAACTTTTTTAATTAAGTCCTTGAAAATTAAAGTCAAACTTAATTTCCTTTATATTTTGCACTCAAGGCCTTATAATTATAACTATTTATAATTATGGTTAAAATTTAATTAAACTCTTTTAATTAAGCTTATAGAAGTTAATTACCTAGCATGTGATTTAAGTCTAACTTAAATCATCACTCTCCCAATTTAATTCAAATGCAATCATTGTGCGTGACCCATTAGGTTCCTAACATATTGGCAATGGAATTGATTAATGACTTAATTGATTAATGTAAATTTTAATTAATTAATTTATAGTCAATTTCATAAACCAATATTGACATCTAACAATGCATCATGGCCACCCAATTATTAGGAGAGTCAAAGGGTTCTTTGACAACCTTTTAGTATACAGTCTATCAATGTAATTCATTCCCTCATCATATAACCTGAAGATGATAAAAGCTTGGTACAATGTCTACTCTTATTGAACTCTATATTCGTTCATACAATTATAGCATTAGCTTATAAAAACTTATGAAACCTTTTCATAATCTCCATGTTGCCTTGGCCAAGGACTTCAATAAGCTAATGTTTACTAAGAACTAATAGGATATGTCCTGTCACGACCCGGAACTCCCCATCGAGCCCGTGACAACCGCCGCGAAGCCTCGACAAACATTCTTCACCCCGAATGTCGATCGAAACCTCGCAAGGCTCTCGTATCAGCTTTCGCACTTCCCCGGTGAGCAATAGTTATCAAATAATCAAAATACGAAGGATTACAAATCATTTCCAAATTATAACATAACATATATTTTTTTTTGGCTCACAGGGGCATTTTCGTTATTTTTGTCGAAAACCTCGAAACTTGCTAAAAATGTAGTAGGTAAGCCGAAAATATATACTTAATGAGAAAAAAAAAATTAAGTATCTAAAACGTTCATTTGAAGTGAAAATTTGACCATTTGAATATGATAAAAATATTCAATAAAATAAACTATTTTCTTGTAAAATAATTTTCATAAAACTATCGGTACATAATTCTTACAGCGTAAAAGATAATTATATTCATATATACTATAAAGCAAATAACCAAAGCATAAAATTTCTTTTACAATGACACGTAGGCCCATATCTATCCAAAATGCATCGGAAGCTGGAAACCTACAGCTTTTACCGATTCGAGTCCAAATGAAGGTCCTTGTTCAAGTCAGCTAACTACGAAATTCCCTGAGCCTGAAATGTGAGGAAATGAGGGTGGTGAGATTATAAAATCTCAGCGAGTAAACAGATACCATCTAAACTATCTAAAGTCGAGTAAATGGAGACAATTAAAATAAATCATCATACTGTAATTTCATTACCATTCAACTCATTTCAACCAAATAAAATCAATCCATAAAAATCGAGTAATCAACTTGGCTTATGAATTTCTTAAAACTTTGGCTCGTGCCAAAACTCATACTCGGTGATACCTTGCGCGGGGCATCTAACCGAGTCCGCCAAGGCTGTTAAAATTTTGTATACTCTTAAAATATTTTTTTTTTTTGAGAAAAATACAACCGTTCCTTGGCGTTGGCTGAGTTCCCCTTCACGTGGTGGTTTGGCGTGAAGTGAACCCTAAGCTATACCCCAGGAGATACCCTACGCGCCTCTCCGTTCGAGGTAATAATATAATGGAGTTTACCGTGCCCCTCTAATAGGCTGGTCCACGGAACCCCCTCTGCAGTAAATAATTAATATACAATCCACCAATCAATAAAATTCATTCTAGCATGTCATGGCAATTTATCGCAACCTAGCCTCTCAAGGCTGAATACACAGTATAAATAATTATAACACCAAAATCAGTTTAGCCATTCATGCTCATTTATTGTCATAAGCCATTCAATTCAGAACCATAAATTTGCAACACAAACTAGCAGTCTCCAATTACTCTATTTTCAAAACCAATATTCGATTTTTCAGAAAATTTATAAAACCATTTTATAAAATCACAATTTCCCTTAAAACATAACAATTTACCATTTAAACCCATTTTTCATAAAATCACATAGTTGTATAAAACTACTCTAGATAATTAAGACGATAATAAGTTTACTCACAATGTCTAGAATGCAGACTTTCGAAGCACTTTGTCTACTGGTCCTCGGATGCAATTTCCTTGCCTTTATTAGAGGACTCACCACCTTGACACAATGCAAAATCGAGAATTTCACTAAGTTGGTACTAAATCAAAATTAAACTAATTTGGCCTACCAATGCATGATATGGAATGCAAAAATGCACTGGTAACTATCTAAATCCGGTATTAGCCTAATTCGTCTTATCACCCGATTAAATTCCTAACGGGTTCGTTTAAACTCCAATTTAATTCTTTTCAGTTTCTATACCTCAATTGCACCCAAATTAACTTAATGTCCCTCAGTGTGATGCAAATTATCAGTCCCAACAGTAAATTACGAAAATACCCCTAGTGGGTAAAAATTCATATTTTTGCTCCGAAAATTCTCATTATTTTTCTAGGCTCATAATTCATTATTCCTTAACCAATTCTCCTAGAATAAAATCAAACTCATCCTCACTCACTACATGGTAAATTCAGCCATTAATGGTTGGGGGAGAAAATAAATTCTTTTCTTGTTGTTTTGTTTCTAAATATGCTAAACTAACTAAAAACACTAACATAAATTAAAATCAAATAAATCCAACAACTTTCTCTCTCCTAACCCATTTTTTCAGAATTGAATTCATCATGAAAACATGTAATTTAATCATGGAAAATAAAGAGAAATGCTTGGGAATAAGAAAACTCAAGCTTAATAGAAAAAATCTCACCTTTTTCACTTAATTTCCTTGAAAATTCACACTTTTTCTTTGATTTTCTCTCTCTAGGGTTTTGTTTTCTCCTTTCTCTCTCTTGTTTCTTGCTTGGCCGAATGTTGAAGAAGAAGAATGGGTGGGCTGATTTTTTTTATGCATTTTTATTGTTTAATGAAATAATATTATTTTATTCATATTTTAAATATTTTATTAATTCATTTCTTTTTTCTAGCCATCCACTTGTCCTATTTTCTTTCACCATGCATTCCCTTTGACTTATCCAAGTCTTAAGTGATATTTCCAGATTTTTCCAAAGTTTTGGTGGAGCAAATTTTTCAAAATTACACTTTTGCCCCTGAACTTTTCAAAAATTACATTTTTACCCCAAAAATTGAAAATTTTCCATAATGCATAATTTTCACTCCTCATACTCATTTCACACTCCAAATAATTAAATTTGATCAAAATCCTTTCAAAAAATTAAATTTTCGATTTCGAATGGTAAAATTACCATTTTACCCTTTTACTCCAAATTATACCGAAATTAAAATTTTTCACTTCTAAACCTCAAATCTTACTCCAATAAGTCAAATGGGGCCAAAAATCTTTTCTAAAAATTTCCATTTTGTCCCCAGGTGGCAAATGACCATTTTGCCCTTGGATAGCGAAAATTCCAGTTTGACTCCAAATTGATCCTCGAACTCCAAATCACCATATTAACCCATTCTAGGACTTTAAAATTCTTAATTTCATTGTAAATTCTCTATTTGATCTAGTTCGAGGCTTAAATCAACTTTATTGTACCTCTAGGTACAATATCGACTTTTGTAAATTTTTCAAGACTCTCTTAGCATGTAAACATGCTATCCACCACATGTATGTCATCACAAATATTTCTGTAGAGTCGGGCTTGTCATCTTCTCCCCCACTTGGATCAACCATATGATCCTCCTTCTTGATTGACTTCGACATCCGGCTAAATATTAATATTTTAATATTATTTTATTAATAAAATATTATTTTATTAATAAAATATTATTTTATTCTAAAAATTTTATCTTGTCTCCTTGGTACCAAAAATACCTTATTATGCCTCACTTGACTTCCAAATCGTCTTTTATCTCACAAATTCTCCTCCGATAAAATTATTATTATTTTATTATTATTTTCTCACTTGCGAAACATTTTATCCTAAACTACTCCTTTCGTCTTTTATCACTTCTAAACATTTTAATTGACCTCAATTTGCATTTGATCAACTTTATTTATCACCATATCAAAGTATGGGGTATTTCAATCTCCCCCACTTAAATAGAATTCGTCCTCGAATTCCCGTCGATGTTGCGTTATCAATCTCCTTCTATGATCCTACTCCTTGTTCCTTCTATAGGGACATTCAATTTATTTCCCTCGTTCACCTTCAGTTCAATTAAATGCTATATTTAAGGCAATTATCATCCTTTGGAACCGGATCAGTAATACTTTTCACAACCATGATCTCTTATATCTAGACACTAAGCATGCCTTTATCTCCATTATTACATTTGAACCATAACTTCATCTCAATTATACCGATTTCGATCACATATCATACTTACTTATGTATACCTAATCATCATTTTATTAATTCACTGCGTACCAAATTTCTCAACCTTGATTCATCCATCTTATACTGGTCTATACACTTCCTTTAATAGAGTTCCATTAAGAACTTAAACAATTCAAGGTTTGCCTTCAAAGTCACTCATAACTTTAATCGTTCATTGCATGTCCGTTAACACTTTAGCTCACTGACCTCTCTGGACACTATTTCAAAATCTCCCAATTACTGAGAACCATTCTTCACTTTAGTTAGTAAAATTATCAATTTCATATATACATAGATACATGCATTTTCAAATGTCAACATCTCTCTTTATATATAGGAATCCATGTGTTCACATGCCTTGGACTACATTCCCCCTTTATTCATCCATATCCTAATCCTAGTTTCAATATAATAATTCTTATAGTGCATGTCAACCTTCTTATTATACTTGTATATAACTTCATATCATTCATATCATTTCCAACCATATGTTTGAGTGTCCTTATACTATATATCATTCATCACAATGTCATCTCCATTGAATTATAATCTATTATATGTGTATGCTTTATAATCCTATTGATGCCTTAAAGATTTATCTCAACTTGATCATTGCATCTCATGCAATACCACAATTCCTAAGAGTCATCCTTTTTGTCCTTAATCATCTTTCATGCCTCTATATTACCTTGTATCTTTCTTGCATTACGATATTGATTTGTCACTTAAGTCTCAAACCCATTTGAATCATGTATGCCTTAAGCATTTTCGAATTCCAATTTCCATAATATATTAGGAAAGTTTCATTATCTGACTTCATTTTCAAGGTCAACTTCTATCATCCTTTGTTCCACTCCTTCATATGAACATAACATCATTCTTCCTTAACTAATTTATAATTTGTACTTGAAATTGTAAAACTTAAAACTAGATTATCCTCAAGTATTTTTCAATACTAATACTAATATCACTCTCAGCTTACAACTTCTTTTTATAATCACATAACTTAGTGCTTGCTTTAACGAGATCCAAAGCAAAACTTCTCTTGAGTATTTCCTTGGGAATATCTATCTTAAACTTATGTCTCACAGCATGTGATCCCTTAACTTGTGATTTTGCCGTTAGGCTTCTCAGCAAGTTTTAAAAATTTTACGTTTCATACTTGCTGTGTATGATTAGAATCTCTTCTCAAAGATGTTTATGTATTCCTAAAACATTTACTCTTAAAGATATATAAATACATACTCATCCATTCAACTCCTAACTCATCTTCATAAGTTTCTAGGGTGCCACACAATTAGCCTCATGTTGTTACTAACCCTTGTCATTTTACTGTATCAAAACAGATATTACAAATTCTCATAATGATATTCTATATAAACTGATTTTCTATACCAGTCTCGTAATTCATCCTTCACACTTTCATTATTTGGTATCTCATCTCAATATAGTCATCTTAAGAATCTTTCAAAATTTTTTTTTTATTATATGCCTCTATACAAGGCAATAAAGAAGTTTTTCAATTCATTTGGGTAAACATTCTCCAGAATATTTAAGACTCCCAGATAACAAAACACAATGACCAACAACCAAAATTCAATTTGTAAGCTCATTATCGTGTCACTCCCATCTTACTCATGCATCATAAGCGTGAGGTATTTGAAGTAGTATAGCGTTGAACAGTCAATGCTGAAGTATTGTAGCTATAGAAATTTTCTCATCAAAGCTATTTGTTTGCATTCAAAGTCACCACATCAATCATTCTCAAACAGTGGTTTCCCTTTTAGATATATATCATGAGTTCCATAAGTATAGGTACCTTCTATTTTCTTGTCATACACACTAAGCTAGATTAATACTTTCATCTCATGTCATCTTTTGACGTTTATCAACATTCATAAAATTCCACCTCAAAACATCCTTTCCATACAGTGTAATAAGTTCATGATAAATATACCACTCCACACATAAGTTGCTTACTATCTACAACTTTCCTCAAATTTATTGTCATCCTTATCCCATTTATCTTCTTTGTCTTATACTCCAATAATCTTATTGACTTTCGGTATAATTAACTACGAAAACAGCTCAGCTTCCTCCTTATTTTATTCTCACAATCCTTACTGAATCAAAATTTTATATTCCCCATATTCCATAATTTAAGTTCATTGGGTTATATTTGTGCCCGACTATTACCTCATTGTATCATAACATCACTAAATAATCCCCTTCATGCTTAAATTACAATCATTAACTTAATCACATTATCCATTCCGAATGTCATTTATGACCTTATTGCTTCCTTCTATAACCTTCCTCAATAATTATATTACCAATTTATCTCTGTTATACTAAAAGATTCCCATACATATCCAATTATTTAAACTGCTATTTTACATTCCGTTCGAGTCATACAAAATAAAAGCCACTCATAACTCCTTTATACAGGTAACTACCACATTATCCCTTAAACGACACTTGCCTAGATTTATGATAATACAACTTCAAATAAAGTATTAAACATCTTTAGCTTCCTCATTGTCCTGATCCGGGCACATTAATGGATCCTCTTCCTCCTGAAATTTTCTCTTTTGTTCTTTAATCCAGGCTTGTTGTATTCTCCTACATTCCTCATCACTTATCGGTGCAGCATTTCTTCCACAATCGGGAGGAAAATGTCATACAACGTTCACCCCCATACGGGGTTTACTTACCACTGTTACTTTCTCCTTGTTCTTTTCTGGTTGTTCCCTTACATTTCTCCCACAGCCTAGTGGAAAGTGTCGGACTACTGTCACGCTCTTCCTAAAACGAATACCTCATTCGGCTATCCTTAATTTCCCCCTTTCTTTAGCATATTCCTTAGATTCTCTCAAAAGGGAACCTGTCATGCTTACATTAATATTATTACTATCTGCACTTTTTGGACTACTCGGTTCGAGCTGCCATCGGCTCCTAGCAGTAGAATCTAGCGATCCCTCGCTATCACTATGAGAGGTATCGAGACTACCACCTCTTCTAGACATGGTGTGTATGTCACCAGTGTACCTCAAAACCTATATGCAATCAAATAGTAATTATTTATGCATCTCAAAAGTAGGTAGATTTCTACATGAAGATGCATACATACTATTCAATCTAACCTAACTTAACTTATCTTAACTTATCTTAACTTAACTGGACTTGAGGCCACGCAGTGTCAATGTAGATTCCTTAAAACAACTTTAAAACCAAAGGCTTTAAAATCTAATGCTTTAAAATCAAAATATCTGATCTTTAAACCATGCTCTGATACCAATCTAAATTGTCACGACCCGGAACTCCCCATCGAGCCCGTGACAACCGCCGCGAAGCCTCGACAAACATTCTTCACCCCGAATGTCGATCGAAACCTCGCAAGGCTCTCGTATCAGCTTTCGCACTTCCCCGGTGAGCAATAGTTATCAAATAATCAAAATACGAAGGATTACAAATCATTTCCAAATTATAACATAACATATATTTTTTTTTGGCTCACAGGGGCATTTTCGTCATTTTTGTCGAAAATCTCGAAACTTGCTAAAAATGTAGTAGGTAAACCGAAAATATATACTTAATGAGAAAAAAAAATTAAGTATCTAAAACGTTCATTTGAAGTGAAAATTTGACCATTTGAATATGATAAAAATATTCAATAAAATAAACTATTTTCTTGTAAAATAATTTTCATAAAACTATCGGTACATAATTCTTATAGCGTAAAAGATAATTATATTCATATATACTATAAAGCAAATAACCAAAGCATAAAATTTCTTTTACAGTGACACGTATGCCCATATCTATCCAAAATGCATCGGAAGCTGGAAACCTACAGCTTTTACCGATTCGAGTCCAAATGAAGGTCCTTGTTCAAGTCAGCTAACTACGAAATTCCCTGAGCCTGAAATGTGAGGAAATGAGGGTGGTGAGATTATAAAATCCCAGCGAGTAAACAGATACCATCTAAACTATCTAAAGTCGAGTAAATGGAGACAATTAAAATAAATCATCATACTGTAATTTCATTACCATTCAACTCATTTCAACCAAATAAAATCAATCCATAAAAATCGAGTAATCAACTTGGCTTATGAATTTCTTAAAACTTTGGCTCGTGCCAAAACTCATACTCGGTGATACCTTGCGCGGGGCATCTAACCGAGTCCGCCAAGGCTGTTAAAATTTTGTATACTCTTAAAATATTTTTTTTTTTGAGAAAAATACAACCGTTCCTTGGCGTTGGCTGAGTTCCCCTTCACGTGGTGGTTTGGCGTGAAGTGAACCCTAAGCTATACCCCAGGAGATACCCTACGCGCCTCTCCGTTCGAGGTAATAATATAATGGAGTTTACCGTGCCCCTCTAATAGGCTGGTCCACGGAACCCCCTTTGCAGTAAATAATTAATATACAATCCACCAATCAATAAAATTCATTCTAGCATGTCATGGCAATTTATCGCAACCTAGCCTCTCAAGGCTGAATACACAGTATAAATAATTATAACACCAAAATCAGTTTAGCCATTCATGCTCATTTATTGTCATAAGCCATTCAATTCAGAACCATAAATTTGCAACACAAACTAGCAGTCTCCAATTACTCTATTTTCAAAACCAATATTCGATTTTTCAGAAAATTTATAAAATCATTTTATAAAATCACAATTTCCCTTAAAACATAACAATTTACCATTTAAACCCATTTTTCATAAAATCACATAGTTGTATAAAACTACTCTAGATAATTAAGACGATAATAAGTTTACTCACAATGTCTAGAATGCAGACTTTCGAAGCACTTTGTCTACTGGTCCTCGGATGCAATTTCCTTGCCTTTATTAGAGGACTCACCACCTTGACACAATGCAAAATCGAGAATTTCACTAAGTTGGTATTAAATCAAAATTAAACTAATTTGGCCTACCAATGCATGATATGGAATGCAAAAATGCACTGGTAACTATCTAAATCCGGTATTAGCCTAATTCGTCTTATCACCCGATTAAATTCCTAACGGGTTCGTTTAAACTCCAATTTAATTCTTTTCAGTTTCTATACCTCAATTGCACCCAAATTAACTTAATGTCCCTCAGTGTGATGCAAATTATCAGTCCCAACAGTAAATTACGAAAATACCCCTAGTGGGTAAAAATTCATATTTTTGCTCCGAAAATTCTCATTATTTTTCTAGGCTCATAATTCATTATTCCTTAACCAATTCTCCTAGAATAAAATCAAACTCATCCTCACTCACTACATGGTAAATTCAGCCATTAATGGTTGGGGGAGAAAATAAATTCTTTTCTTGTTGTTTTGTTTCTAAATATGCTAAACTAACTAAAAACACTAACATAAATTAAAATCAAATAAATCCAACAACTTTCTCTCTCCTAACCCATTTTTTCAGAATTGAATTCATCATGAAAACATGTAATTTAATCATGGAAAATAAAGAGAAATGCTTGGGAATAAGAAAACTCAAGCTTAATAGAAAAAATCTCACCTTTTTCACTTAATTTCCTTGAAAATTCACACTTTTTCTTTGATTTTCTCTCTCTAGGGTTTTGTTTTCTCCTTTCTCTCTCTTGTTTCTTGCTTGGCCGAATGTTGAAGAAGAAGAATGGGTGGGCTGATTTTTTTTATGCATTTTTATTGTTTAATGAAATAATATTATTTTATTCATATTTTAAATATTTTATTAATTCATTTCTTTTTTCTAGCCATCCACTTGTCCTATTTTCTTTCACCATGCATTCCCTTTGACTTATCCAAGTCTTAAGTGATATTTCCAGATTTTTCCAAAGTTTTGGTGGAGCAAATTTTTCAAAATTACACTTTTGCCCCTGAACTTTTCAAAAATTACATTTTTACCCCAAAAATTGAAAATTTTCCATAATGCATAATTTTCACTCCTCATACTCATTTCACACTCCAAATAATTAAATTTGATCAAAATCCTTTCAAAAAATTAAATTTTCGATTTCGAATGGTAAAATTACCATTTTACCCTTTTACTCCAAATTATACCGAAATTAAAATTTTTCACTTCTAAACCTCAAATCTTACTCCAATAAGTCAAATGGGGCCAAAAATCTTTTCTAAAAATTTCCATTTTGTCCCCAGGTGGCAAATGACCATTTTGCCCTTGGATAGCGAAAATTCCAGTTTGACTCCAAATTGATCCTCGAACTCCAAATCACCATATTAACCCATTCTAGGACTTTAAAATTCTTAATTTCATTGTAAATTCTCTATTTGATCTAGTTCGAGGCTTAAATCAACTTTATTGTACCTCTAGGTACAATATCGACTTTTGTAAATTTTTCAAGACTCTCTTAGCATGTAAACATGCTATCCACCACATGTATGTCATCACAAATATTTCTGTAGAGTCGGGCTTGTCATCTTCTCCCCCACTTGGATCAACCATATGATCCTCCTTCTTGATTGACTTCGACATCCGGCTAAATATTAATATTTTAATATTATTTTATTAATAAAATATTATTTTATTCTAAAAATTTTATCTTGTCTCCTTGGTACCAAAAATACCTTATTATGCCTCACTTGACTTCCAAATCGTCTTTTATCTCACAAATTCTCTTCCGATAAAATTATTATTATTTTATTATTATTTTCTCACTTGCGAAACATTTTATCCTAAACTACTCCTTTCGTCTTTTATCACTTCTAAACATTTTAATTGACCTCAATTTGCATTTGATCAACTTTATTTATCACCATATCAAAGTATGGGGTATTTCATGTCCTATAAAACACTTGAGGTGATGATCTGTATGTTGACCACTCATTTGCCTTCACATGCTTCATACTATACCCAAAAGCATCATGTTTAGGCATCCTTGATTAGGCACTCGGAGAGATGAAATTAAAGCATAGCACTACACATATAAGGCAACCTGGTGTCTCAAGTTTAGGGAGTATTTATGAAATACCCCATACTTTGATATGGTGATAAATAAAACTTATCGGATGCTAATTGAGGCATAATAAGGTATTTTAGGTATAGAGGAGACAAGATAAAATTTTTAGAATAAAATAATTTTTTATTAATAAAATAATATTAAATATTAATATTTAATCGGGTGTCGAAATCAGTCATGAAGAAGGATCATATGGTTGATCCAAGTGGGAGAGAAGAAATATAAGTGAATTTTTTGTATAAATAAGCAAAAAAAGTGAAATACGCGTGTTTTGTTAAGTCGAACCAACGCGGATAAGTAAATATTTAAATATTATGATAATACCACATTGAGGTGCAAATTCTTTTATATTTCGGTGGTATACGCACCGAGAAAGGAAGTTAGATAAAAATTGAAATTTTTAGAAGCATCAAAAAGGATCGAAATTGAAATATAAAGATTAAAGGTGTAAAACCTGACCCTATAAACACATGTCATGACATACATGCACTGAGTAGCATGTTATTATGCTAGGAAAGTTCTAAGAATAGACGAAACCCAGTATTATACCTAACGGTACACTTGAGTTGATTTAACCTTGAACTAGTTCAAATAGGAATCGTAGGATGAAATTTAATATTTTACAATCCAAGAATGACTAAAAATGATTGTTCGGAGTTCGAGGGTTCATTTGGGATAAAATTAGAAATTTTGATGTTCAATGGCAAAATCGTAATTTTACCACCCGCGGATAAAATTTGAGATTTTGAGAAAATTTAGATCAAATTTTACAAATTGAGGAATGGTATGAGTATAAGGGATGAAAAATATGTCTATGGGCAATTTTTCAGTTTTTTGGGCAAAAATGTAATTTTTCACTTTTACGGGGGCAAAAGTGTAAATTTCAAAAATTACTCCACCAAGACTGAAACACCCCATACTTTGATATGGTGATAAATAAAGTTGATCGAATGCAAATTGAGGTCAATTAAAATGTTTAAAAGTGATAAAAGAGGAAATGAGTATTTTAAGATAAAATATTTCGTAAGTGAGAAAATAATAATAAAATAATAATAATTTTATCGGAGGAGAATTTGTGGGATAAAAGGCGATTCGGAAGTCAAGTGAGGCATAATAAGGTATTTTGGGTACCAAGGAGACAAGATAAACTTTTTAGAATAAAATAATATTTTATTAATGAAATAATATTAAAATATTAATATTTAGTCGGATGTCGAAATCAGTCATGAAGAAAGATCATATGGTTGACCCAAGTGGGGGAGAAGATGACAAGCCCGACTCTATAAAAATATTTGTCATGACATACATGTGATGGATAGCATGTTTGCATGCTAGGACAGTCCCGAAAAATTTACAAAAGTCAGTATTATACCTAGAGGTACAACAAAGTTGATTTAAGCCTCGAACTAGATCAAATAGAGAATTTACAATGAAATTAAGAATTTTAAAGTCCCAGAATGGTTTAATATGGTGATTCGGAGTTCGAGGATCAATTTGGAGTAAAATCAAAATTTTCGCTATCTAAGGGCAAAATGGTCATTTGTCACCTGGGGACAAAATGGGAATTTTTAGAAAAGATTTTTGGCCCCATTTGACTTATTGGAGCATGATTTGAGATTTAGAAGTGAAAAATTTTAATTCTGGTATAATTTGGAGTATAGAGGTAAAATGGTAATTTTACCACCCTATGGGCAAAACAGTAATTTTTCACCACCAGGATATTTTTCCAGCACATGGTCATCTCTTATCCTCATTTTGACCATTGACTAATTATGTGGTGGAGATAAAAAGGATTAAAATTTTTAAAGTTTTAAAAACGGGCCAATGACATGATGTCACGTGTCATGCCTTTATTAATTTATTATTTTCCTTTTTAAAAGGCACAAAAATCAGCCCATCTTCCACCCCATGGCCGGCCAAACCAGCAAGAAGAGAGAGAAAATAAAAACAAAACCCTAGAAAGAGAAAATCAAAGAAAAAAGTATGAATTTTCAAGGAAATTAAGTGAAAAAGGTGAGATTTTTTCTATTAAGCTTGAGTTTTCTTATTCCCAAGCATTTCTCTTTATTTTTCATGCTTAAATTACATGTTTTCATGATGAATTGATGGCTGATCAAATGGGTTAGGAGAGAGAAAGTTGTTAGATTAATTTGATTTTAAGTTATGTTAGTGTTTTTAGTTAGTTTAGCATATTTAGGAACAAAACAACAAGAAAAGAATTTATTTTTCTCCATTACCATTATTGGCTGAATTTTCTAGAGGAATATTGGCTGATGATCTTGATGTTTATTTGAGGAATTATGATGAATAATGATGAATTATGAGCCTAGAAAAATAATGAGAATTTTCGGAGCAAAAATATGAATTTTTACCCACTAGGGATATTTTCGTAATTTGCTACCAAGACTGATAAATTGAATCTCATTCACAGTCACTAAGGTAATTTAAGTATAATTAGAGTGTAGAAAGTGAGAAGAATTGATTTGGAGTTAAATTGGAGATAATAGGCCGAATTAGGTCAGCATCGCATTTAAGCGGTAATCGGATAAGTTGTATATCATATCATGCATATATACCGAGCCTGATTTGATTTTATAATGGTCAAGCATTGATGTGGTGAATTATGTATTGTACATTGTGGATAGGTGGTGAGCAAAGTACACTGGTAAAAGTACAGAGATTGTGCTTGGAGATTGGGATTAGGAGTACATCGACTCCTAGAACTGTGAATGAACTTATTATCATATTAATTATCTAGAGTAGTTTTATACAATTGTGTGATTTTATGGAAAATGGGTTTAAACGGTAAATTGCTATGTTTTAGGATTTATAAAACGATTTTATAATTTTTTTGGAAAAATCAAATACTGATTTTGAAAGTAGAGTAATTGGAGACTGCCTGCTTGTGTTGTAAATTTATGGTTTTAAATTGAATGGCTTATGACAATATATGAGCATGAATGGCTAAACTGATTTTGGTGTTAGAATTATTTGTACTGAGTATTCAACCTTGAGAAGCTAGGTTGCGATAAATTGCCATGTCATGCTAGAATGAATTTTATTGATTGGTGGAGTATATATTAATTATTCACTGCAGAGGGGGTTCCGTGGACCAGCCTATTAGAGGGGCACGGTAAACTCCATTATATTCTTACCTCGAACGGAGAGGCGCGTAGGGTATCTCCTGGGGTAAAGCTTAGGGTTCACTTCACTCCAAACCACCACGTGAAGGGGAACTCAACCAACCCCAAGGAACGGCTATATTTTTCTCAAACTAAAAATATATTTTAAGTGTATACAAAATTTTAACAACCTTGGCAGACTCGGTTGGATGCCCTGCGCAAGGTATCACCGAGTATGAGTTTTGGCACGAGCCAAAGTTTTAAGAAATTCATAAGCCAAGTTGATTACTCGATTTATATGGATTGATTTTATTTGGTTGAAATGAGTTGAAAGGTAATGAAATTACAGTATGATGATTTATTTCAATTGTCTCCATTTACTCGACTTTAGATAGTTTAGATGGTATCTGTTTACTCACTAGGATTTTATAATCTCACCACCCTCATTTCCTCACATTTCAAGCTCGGGGAATTCCATAGTTAGTTGACTTTGACAAGGACCTTCATTTGGACTCGAATTGGTAAAAGCTATAGGTTTCCAGCTTCCGATGCATTTTGGTTAGATGTGGGCCCACGTGTCACTGTAAAAGAAATTTTATGTTTTGGTTATTTGCTTTATAGTATATATGAATATAATTAACTTTTATGCTATAAGAATTATGTACCGATAGTTTTATGAAAATTATTTTACAAAAAAATAGCTTATTTTATTGAACATTTTTATTATATTCAAATGGTCAAATTTTCACTTCAAATGAACGTTTTAAATACTTAATTTATTTTTAAATCATTAAATATATATTTTTTGCTTACCTACTATATTTTTTAGCAAGTTTCGAGATTTTTGATAAAAATGATAAAAATGCCCTTGTGAGCCAGAAAACAATATGTAATGTTCTGATTTGGAAATGATTTTTAATCCATCGAATTTTGATATTTGATAACTATTGCTCACCGGGGAAGTGCGAAAGTTGATACAAGAGCCTTGCGAGGTTTCGATCGACATTCGGGGTGAAGAATGTTTATCGAGGTCTCGCGACGGTTGTCACGGACCCGATGGGGAGTTCCGAGTCATGACAATTTAGATTGGTATCAGGGCATAGTTTAAAAATCAAAGATTTTGGTTTTAAAGCTTTGGATTTACAAGTATCCGTTACCGAGGATTGATGATCTTTTCGATCAATTACAGGGAGCTACAGTGTTTTCTAAGGTTGATCTGAGGTCTGGGTATCATCAGTTGAGGATCAAAGAACATGATGTACCCAAGACAGCGTTCAGGACTCGGTACGGTCATTATGAGTTCTTGGTCATGCCTTTCGGGTTAACTAACGCACCAGCAGCTTTTATAGACCTCATGAACAGGGTGTTTCACCCTTACTTGGACAAGTTTGTTATTGTGTTCATTGATGATATCCTGGTTTACTCGAGAGATAATGATGTGCATGCTAACCACTTGTGTATAGTATTACAGACTTTGCGGGAAAGACAGTTGTATGCAAAGTTTTCGAAGTGTGAGTTTTGGTTACAAGAAGTGGTATTCTTGGGACACGTAGTATCGGGAGCTGGAATATATGTTGATCCCAAGAAGATAGAGGCAATTTTACAATGGGAGCAACCTAAGACAGTGATGGAGATTCGTAGTTTCCTCGGATTAGCCGATTATTATCGGAGGTTTGTTCATGGGTTTTCCTTAATAGCAGCTCCTTTGACCTGTCTAACTCGTAAGGGAGTTAAGTTTGAGTGGGATGATGTTTGTGAGAATCGATTTCAGGAGCTAAAGAACCGGTTAACCTCCGCTCTCGTTTTAACACTTCCAATGAGTGGTAAGGGATTTGTGGTGTACAGTGATGCATCTAAGTTAAGGTTGGGGTGCGTACTAATGCAGGATGAAAAAGTTGTGGCTTATGCTTCTAGACAGCTAAAGAGGCATGAAGTAAAATACCTACCCATGATTTAGAGTTAGCAGCTGTAGTGTTTGCTTTAAAAATCTAGAGGCATTACTTGTATGGTGTCACGGCCCGGAACTCCCATCGAGCCCGTGACAACCGCCGCGATGTTTCGATCGACATTCATTACCCGGAATGTCAACCGAAACCCCGCAAGGCTTTAATATCAGCTTCTCATTTCCCCTGTGGGTAACTGTTTCCAAATACCACATTCTAAAAGATTTTAAACTGTTTCCAACTTAAACAAATAAAATAATAATTTTCGTCTCACAGGGGTATATTGGTCATTTATCCCAAAAATCTCAAAATCATCTAAAAATATAGTATGTAAGTGGAAAACACATATTTCATGATCAAAAATAATTTTGGATGTCTAAAACATTCGTTTAAAATGAAATTATGACTGTTATAATAAAATAAAAATATTCAATTTTCACATAAAAAGATATTTTAAGAACACTGTATAAATAATTTTTATATCGTAAAAGCAAAGTAAATTCTTACATACCATAATACAGATAACCAAAGGATAGAATTTAATTTACAGTGACACGTGGGCCCACGAATGACCAAAAGTAGCAAAAGAAATGAACCTACAGTCTTTGGATGTGGCAAGTTCAACTGTAATCCTCGCCGATATCAGTTATCTACAATCTATTCTGAGCCTGAAATGGGTGGAAATGAGGGTGGTGAGATTATAAAATCCCAGTGAGTAAACAAACATCACTCAAAATATCTAAAGTCGAGTGAAAGGAGACTATTAAAACATTTCATCAAACTGTAATTTATCATCTTTCAACTTATTTCAACCAAATGAAATCAATTTATTTAAAGCAAGTAACCAGTATGGCTTATGAATTTCTTAAAAAGCTTGGCTCATGCCAAAAATTATTATCATACTCAGTTATTTGGGATACCTTGGCCGAGGGCTATCCCAACTGAGTCCGCCAAGGCTATTAGAAAGTCATGTTTTTATTTTGAAAACATAGCCATTCCTTGACGTTGGCCGAGTTCCCCTTCACGAGGTGGTTTGGCGTGAAGTGAACTCTAAAAGTTATACCTCAGGAGTTACCCTACTCGCCTCTCCAACCGAGGTAAAAATATAACAGGATTCCGTGCCCCTCTAATAGGCTAGTCCACAGAATCCAGCCCACTGCAGCAGGTCAAACCCACCATACAATAAAATTTTGACAGCATGACAGGGCTAATATATTACTACCCAGCCTGCAAGGGTAAAATAAAGCAATTCATATAATTCATAAAAAACACAGCCCAGCCAGTCATGCCAATACAATAACATAAGCCATTAATTCAATTTTAAATTTACAACATATCAGTGGTCTCCAATTACTCTATTTTCAAAATCGTTATTTCGTTTCAAGACAATTTATAAAATATTTTCATTTAAACTCATTTTGTTTACAAAACATAAAAATTTACCATTTGAACTCATTTTCATAAAATTCACCAAAACCGAATAAAAACATACTTTAGATAATTAAAATGATGGTAAGGTTACTCACCGTGTCTAGAGTGAGGATTTTCGAAATACTCAGACTATTGGTCCTCGGGTGCAATTCCCTTGCCTTTATCAGAGGACTCACCACCTTGACACAGTACAAAATCGAGAAATTCACCACATTGGTACTAAATTGAAATTAAACTAATTTAGACTACTAATGCTTGATATGGAATGCAAAAATGTCTAAATTTTTGCCTAAATGCGGTGTTAGCCTATTTCGGTCTTTTACCCGATAAATTGATATACGCGTCCGTTTAAACTCCAAATTAATTTTTTTCAGTTTCTATACCTCAATTGCACCCAAATTGACTTAATGTCCCTCAGTGTGGTGCAAATTATCAGTCCCGATAACAAATTACGAAAATACCCCTAGTGGGTAAAAATTTGTATTTTTGCTCCGAAAATTTCCATTATTTTTCTAGGCTCATAATTCATCATTATTCATCATAATTCCTCAAATAACCATCAAGATCAGCAGCCAATATTCCCCTAGAAAATTCAGCATAATGGGTTTCAATGGGAAAAAATTATATTTCTAGCTTATTTTTGCTATATTTTAATATAACTTAACTAAAATCACTTAATTCAATTACAATCAACCAAAAATCAAGCTCAAAACTCATCCATGGAGGTTTGGCCAGCATGGGTGTCCATACCCACTTTCTAATTTTGCATGAAAATGAGAAAAAAATGCATGGGTAGTGAAAATCACAAGGAAAATCAATGAAATTTACCTTTTTAATGCTTGATTTCTTGATTTCTCTTGATTTTCCCCAAATTTTTCAGGTAGGATTCTTGTTTTTTTTTTCCCCTTTTCTCCCCTGGTTTGGACAGCTGAAGAAGATGAGAATTCCGGAATTTTTACCTTTTTAAAGGCTAAAATAATATAATATTATTTTATTCATTTTTTAATGTTTTATTAATTCCTTAAATTCCAGCCATCCATTTGTTTCCAAATTTTCACCATACACTTGTCCCACATATCCATAGCTTAGGTAAAATTCTCAGACTTATCCAAAGTCTTGGTGGAGTAATTTTTAAAATTTACACTTTTACCCCCGTAAAAGTCAAAAATTACATTTTTGCCCCAAAAATTGAAAAATTGCCCATAGACATATTTTTCATCCCTTATACTCATACCATTCTCCAATTTGTCAAATTTGATCTAAATTCTCTCAAAATCTCAAATTTTGTTCGCGGGTGGCAAAATTACGATTTTGCCCCTACACTCTAGAAATCACTGGAATTAAACTTTTTCACTGCCAAACCCTCAAATTATACTCCAATACTCAAATCATACTCCAATAAGTCAAATGGGGCTAAAAAATTTCTTTTCTAAAAATTCCCATTGTGTCCTTGGGTGGCAAATGACCATTTTGCCCTTGAACAGTAAAAATTCTAGTTTGACTTCAAATTGATCCTCGAACTCCAAATCACCATATTAAACCATTCTGGGACTTTAATATTCTTAATTTCATTTTAAATTCTCTATTTGATCTAGTTCGAGACTTAAATTAACTTAATTGTACCATTTGGTACATTGTCGTCTTTTAACGATTTTTCTTTCAAGGCTTTCCAAGTATGCAAGCATATTGTCAATCATATGAATGACATGGAAAGTATTTTATAAGGTCGGGCTTGACAACACTACCCTCCTTAAAATAAAATTTTGACCTCAAAATTTCATGTACTGAACTCAGAGAAAAGGTGGGGGTATTGTTTTCTCATCTAATGCTCGACTTCTTATGTCCTCCCCTTTATAGGGAATTTCGATTTGTTCACCTCATTTACCTCCAATTCAACTCAAGTACGTCGCTTATGTCTATTATTATCCTTTAAAATCATATCAATAATAACCTTCACAATTATGATCTCTTATATTGAGACATTAAGCATGCTTCTATTACTATCATTAAGCTTGAACCATAACTCCATCTCAATCATACCAATTTCGATCGCATTTTATTCTTATTTAGGTATACCAATCACTATCTTATTACTTCATTCCATATCAAACTTCTCGACTTTCATTCATTCATCCTATCCTCATACACTATTGTGTAGTTTACAACATCATTAACACGCCATACTCATTCCTGTACATATACTCAGCGTTCAGGAAAATTAATGGCTTTAATTATTTCTACTTATTTCATGTTTACTTTGCATTTAGGAAATTTCAATCTTCTTAATCCTATTAATCCATCTCATATGGCTTAATCGTACTATAGATTATATTCCCTTAACTATTTCTCCAAAATTCCTTAGGTCACCATAAATCGTCTTCTGATAAGATTCTTAATCGTTACATTATCTATACAACTCATCAAATATATTGAGTTCAAATCTTGAACCACTAAAACCATTATTCATTTAGTTGGGTACATCACTACTCCACACATACATATACATATACATTCAAATGTCTATATTCCTCATTATGTATACGAGTCTCTGTTTTCAAATGCCTTCAGACTAATTTCTCTTAATTCATTCCCATCCACAATCAAGATTCAATAGAATAAGCTTCATAATTCATACAAATTCTCATCATGCCTGTGTATAGTTCCTCATCATTTATATACTTATATTCTCTTCTTATCGTTTCCAATTATATGCTTAAGTTTCCTTGTACTTTATATCATTGCATCACAATGTCATCTCCATTGAATTATAATCTATTATGCATGTATGTTTTATAATCCCATTGGTATCTCAAAAATTTATCTTGACTTGATCATTGCATCTTATGCAATACTACAATTCTTAAAAGTCATCCTTATTCCTCGATTATCCTTCATGTCTCCTATATATTGTATCCTTATTGCATTTCGATATTGATTTGTCACTTAAAACTCAGATTCATTTGAATCATGTATGCCTCACGCATTTTCGAATTCCAATTCCCATAATATATTAAGAAAGTTTCATTATCTGACTTCATTATCAAGGTTAACTTCTATCATCCTTTATTCCACTCTTTCATATGAATATAACATCATTCTTCCTTAACTAATTAACAAATTGTACTTGAAATTACAAGACTTGAAACTAAATTCTCTTCAAGTACTTTTTAATGTTAATACTTATACCACTCAGCTTATAGCTTCCTTTTTATAACTACATAACTTAGTGCTTGCTTTCACAAGATCCATGGCAGAACTTCTCTTGAGTATTTCCTTAGAGATATTTATTTTAAATTTATGTCTCACAACATATGATCATTTAACCCGTAACTTAGCCATTTGGCTCCTTAGCAAGTTTCAAAGTCACGCATCTTATGCCCATCATGTATAACTTATAATTCTTTCTCAAGGGCGTGTAAACATTCTTGAAACACTTAATCACTTATTTACTCTTTTATACACCAAGTATATCATTTCCATAAAGGCATGCCCAACTACTCATGCTTCAATTTATCTCCATGGGTTTCTAGCATGTCACCTAGTTTACTTGTGTTGTTACTAATCCTTTCCTTTCAACAAGGTCAAGACAAGATCAGTATATTCTCATAACAATATTCTATATAAACTCATTTGCTATATCATTATTGAAATCTTTATTTACATTTTCCTCACTTGCTATTGACATCTCTTATCAGTATCTCATACATTCATCTAACCTTTCGCTCGCTTCCTCTTTAGTCTTTAACAAGACTTAATCTCTTGTCTTCTTTATTTCTTAAGATTTGACTTCAGTCATCATATTATTCATCTTAACACTCCACATGTTAATTTATTTTTATGTAGCCATCTCAAAAATTCTCTAACTTTTCTTTCTCTTACATGCCAATATATATAAGGCAAAAAAAAAAAAAAAAAACTTTGCAATTTCACTCATCATCTTTATCTTAATACCTCCCAATGCACTTAAGACTCCAAACAACAAAGCTTAGCATGAAAACCAATGACCATTCTTCAACTCGTGTGTTTCATCTTCATGCCACTCTCAATTTGCTCTACTTTCTAGCCATTAGGGGTTCTTAACGTGACAGCGTTTGATAGTCAGTACTGTGGCGTTGCAACGGTTTGAATTCACTTTATCTTAGCAACTCTTCCACCTTTAAAGCTACTACCTCAATTATTCACAATCGTGTGGCTTCCCTTCGAGTCTATACCACAATTATCAAGACTAACTTTCTATCACAAGTGTGAAATCAAAACATTGATTTAACGTAATTTTTTTTTTGCCACTAGCATTCATATATCTTTACCATAACATTTAATACGAGTTTGCTTAAGCAAAGATCTCCAAATTTATTCATAGCTACATGTATCTCAAATTGCTCATCACTTATCATCAGTCAATAAATCCCACTCGAAAATACCCTTTCCATATTGTATAGTGATTTCACCATATAGCATCACTGCACGATGTTCCTCCATTCTACTATCATGGATACTCCATAGAAATTAATTAAAAGATTTACGTACCCTAACTAATGCTAATTCCATTTAATCATATCTTAAATACTTCAAACTTGTAAATTACAACTCCAAATGTATGTCCATATATTGATAATCTTTATATATTTCATGAGCATGAAAACTACAACTTACAAACTAGCTTTCTATCATACATACTTTATTAGAGCACTAATTTCAACTTATTTAATCTACCCTTGGTGGTATGTCAAAATCATCCCTGTCTCGGTTGCAATCCAGAGGAATCTCTCCTCTGTATATCCGTATGAGCTGGTGGAGATGGAGCAGCTACCGTAGCCCGTCCTAACTGTGGACAATCTCTCCTAATGTGACCCAGTTTATCACAATGAAAACATCGTGCAGGCCCTCTGCACGGCCCAACATGATAATTCCCACAATTTCTGCATCTACGTGAACTTCCTGAAACAGAGGAGTTTTTGCCCCTGTTTGGTGGCTGACTAGAAGATACACTTAGACTTCTCCTTTTTGCTAACTCAGCTCGCAGACTCTTATTTTCATTCGCAAGCTTCTCGGCTCTTAAAGCCATTCGCACCACCTCTTTAGCCACGGTTGCGTCCGACTCACCCATAAAAGAAACACAACTATGTTGCCTAGCCTCTTTAAGCTTCTTAGAATCAGAAACATCCAGCACTGGTGGTGGGACAGGAGGTGGGGATAGTGGTACTGAAGGAGCAGCCAGAGGAACTGTAGGAAGAACTTGACCAGCCTGAGCCTGGCCAGCAATAGCAGTAAAGAAGGCTGCTAATGCTTGAACTGCCTCAAGAGGCATAGCAAGAATACTAGTAAGTGGCAGAGGAGGTGGAGGATGTGGAGGAGTCTCGATTTGTTCAGCAGCAGGTGCTGCCCGAATGGTGGATGCAGTCGATTCCTCCTCTATTGCACCTAACTGACGACGTTGAAAACAACCTCTTCCCCTCCCAGCTGATCTAGTGAAAGGTGGTTGTTTGCGTCGAGGAGACATAATAATCTATAAGAGGGAACAAAGTGAGTTTAGGCAACCTCAGGCTCTATATGCATATGCATGTATTTTATTCAACCTAACCTAACTTAACTCGGGGCCACACTGACACTGTAAATTTTTAAAACAGCTTTAAAATAACTTTAAACCCAAAACTCTAATCTTTCAAACCAACAGCTCTGATACCAACTTAATTGTCACGGCCCGGAACTCCCATCGAGCCCGTGACAACCGCCGCGATGTTTCGATCGACATTCATTACCCGGAATGTCAACCGAAACCCCGCAAGGCTTTAATATCAGCTTCTCATTTCCCTTGTGGGTAACTGTTTCCAAATACCACATTCTAAAAGATTTTAAACTGTTTCCAACTTAAACAAATAAAATAATAATTTTCGTCTCACAGGGGTATATTCGTCATTTATCCCAAAAATCTCAAAATCATCTAAAAATATAGTATGTAAGTGGAAAACACATATTTCATGATCAAAAATAATTTTGGATGTCTAAAACATTCGTTTAAAATGGAATTATGACTGTTATAATAAAATAAAAATATTCAATTTTCACATAAAAAGATATTTTAAGAACACTGTATAAATAATTTTTATATCGTAAAAGCAAAGTAAATTCTTACATACCATAATACAGATAACCAAAGGATAGAATTTAATTTACAGTGACACGTGGGCCCACGAATGACCAAAAGTAGCAAAAGAAATGAACCTACAGTCTTTGGATGTGGCAAGTTCAACTGTAATCCTCGCCGATATCAGTTATCTACAATCTATTCTGAGCCTGAAATGGGTGGAAATGAGGGTGGTGAGATTATAAAATCCCAGTGAGTAAACAAACATCACTCAAAATATCTAAAGTCGAGTGAAAGGAGACTATTAAAACATTTCATCAAACTGTAATTTATCATCTTTCAACTTATTTCAACCAAATGAAATCAATTTATTTAAAGCAAGTAACCAGTATGGCTTATGAATTTCTTAAAAAGCTTGGCTCATGCCAAAAATTATTATCATACTCAGTTATTTGGGATACCTTGGCCGAGGGCTATCCCAACTGAGTCCGCCAAGGCTATTAGAAAGTCATGTTTTTATTTTGAAAACATAGCCATTCCTTGACGTTGGCCGAGTTCCCCTTCACGAGGTGGTTTGGCGTGAAGTGAACTCTAAAAGTTATACCTCAGGAGTTACCCTACTCGCCTCTCCAACCGAGGTAAAAATATAACAGGATTCCGTGCCCCTCTAATAGGCTAGTCCACAGAATCCAGCCCACTGCAGCAGGTCAAACCCACCATACAATAAAATTTTGACAGCATGACAGGGCTAATATATTACTACCCAGCCTGCAAGGGTAAAATAAAGCAATTCATATAATTCATAAAAAACACAGCCCAGCCAGTCATGCCAATACAATAACATAAGCCATTAATTCAATTTTAAATTTACAACATATCAGTGGTCTCCAATTACTCTATTTTCAAAATCGTTATTTCGTTTCAAGACAATTTATAAAATATTTTCATTTAAACTCATTTTGTTTACAAAACATAAAAATTTACCATTTGAACTCATTTTCATAAAATTCACCAAAACCGAATAAAAACATACTTTAGATAATTAAAATGATGGTAAGGTTACTCACCGTGTCTAGAGTGAGGATTTTCGAAATACTCAGACTATTGGTCCTCGGGTGCAATTCCCTTGCCTTTATCAGAGGACTCACCACCTTGACACAGTACAAAATCGAGAAATTCACCACATTGGTACTAAATTGAAATTAAACTAATTTAGACTACTAATGCTTGATATGGAATGCAAAAATGTCTAAATTTTTGCCTAAATGCGGTGTTAGCCTATTTCGGTCTTTTACCCGATAAATTGATATACGCGTCCGTTTAAACTCCAAATTAATTTTTTTCAGTTTCTATACCTCAATTGCACCCAAATTGACTTAATGTCCCTCAGTGTGGTGCAAATTATCAGTCCCGATAACAAATTACGAAAATACCCCTAGTGGGTAAAAATTTGTATTTTTGCTCCGAAAATTTCCATTATTTTTCTAGGCTCATAATTCATCATTATTCATCATAATTCCTCAAATAACCATCAAGATCAGCAGCCAATATTCCCCTAGAAAATTCAGCATAATGGGTTTCAATGGGAAAAAATTATATTTCTAGCTTATTTTTGCTATATTTTAATATAACTTAACTAAAATCACTTAATTCAATTACAATCAACCAAAAATCAAGCTCAAAACTCATCCATGGAGGTTTGGCCAGCATGGGTGTCCATACCCACTTTCTAATTTTGCATGAAA
Source organism: Theobroma cacao (assembly GCF_053813885.1). NCBI lineage: Eukaryota > Viridiplantae > Streptophyta > Magnoliopsida > Malvales > Malvaceae > Theobroma > Theobroma cacao. The sequence goes on from NC_142640.1 coordinate 40,074,135, forward strand.
ATGAGAAAAAAATGCATGGGTAGTGAAAATCACAAGGAAAATCAATGAAATTTACCTTTTTAATGCTTGATTTCTTGATTTCTCTTGATTTTCCCCAAATTTTTCAGGTAGGATTCTTGTTTTTTTTTTTCCCCTTTTCTCCCCTGGTTTGGACAGCTGAAGAAGATGAGAATTCCGGAATTTTTACCTTTTTAAAGGCTAAAATAATATAATATTATTTTATTCATTTTTTAATGTTTTATTAATTCCTTAAATTCTAGCCATCCATTTGTTTCCAAATTTTCACCATACACTTGTCCCACATATCCATAGCTTAGGTAAAATTCTCAGACTTATCCAAAGTCTTGGTGGAGTAATTTTTAAAATTTACACTTTTACCCCCGTAAAAGTCAAAAATTACATTTTTGCCCCAAAAATTGAAAAATTGCCCATAGACATATTTTTTATCCCTTATACTCATACCATTCTCCAATTTGTCAAATTTGATCTAAATTCTCTCAAAATCTCAAATTTTGTTCGCGGGTGGCAAAATTACGATTTTGCCCCTACACTCTAGAAATCACTGGAATTAAACTTTTTCACTGCCAAACCCTCAAATTATACTCCAATACTCAAATCATACTCCAATAAGTCAAATGGGGCTAAAAAATTTCTTTTCTAAAAATTCCCATTGTGTCCTTGGGTGGCAAATGACCATTTTGCCCTTGGACAGTAAAAATTCTAGTTTGACTTCAAATTGATCCTCGAACTCCAAATCACCATATTAAACCATTCTGGGACTTTAATATTCTTAATTTCATTTTAAATTCTCTATTTGATCTAGTTCGAGACTTAAATTAACTTAATTGTACCATTTGGTGCATTGTCGTCTTTTAACGATTTTTCTTTCAAGGCTTTCCAAGTATGCAAGCATATTGTCAATCATATGAATGACATGGAAAGTATTTTATAAGGTCGGGCTTGACATATGGTGAGCATTGTCGGGTATTTACGAATCACAAGAGTTTAAAATATTTGCTCACTCAGAATGAGCTTAATTTGAGGCAAAGGCGATGGTTGGAGTTGATAAAAGATTATGACTTGGTGATAGACTATCATCCGGGAAAGGTGAACGTTGTAGCTGATGCCTTAAGTCGTAAGTTTTCATCGTCTTTAGCCACACTTCAGAGTTGTTATTTTTCAGCATTATTAGATATGAAATCTCTTGGGGTCCAGTTAAGAAATGGTAAGATGGATCCTTATTGGCAAGCTTCATTGTGCAACCTTCGTTACTAAATCAGATCAAGGACATTTAGAGGTCTGATGAAGAGTTAAGAAAAAAAATTCAAAAATTGACCGATGAGGGAGTTAGTGAGTTTAGATTCGGAGAGGATAACGTCTTGATGTTTAGAGACCGAGTTTGTGTTCTTGAGGGAAACCAGTTGAGACAGGCGATCATGGAAGAAGCTCATTCATCTGCCTATGCATTACATCCCGGAAGCACCAAGATGTATAGGACTATCAAGGAGAATTATTGGTGGCTAGGTATGAAGCGAGACGTAGCAAAATTCGTAGCAAGGTGTCTCGTATGTCAGCAAGTTAAGGCGGAGCATCAGAAGCCAACAGGTACACTTCAGTCTTTAACTATTCCCGAGTGAAAATAGGAGCATGCAACTATGGATTTTGTTTTGAGACTACCGCGGACACAGAGGGGAAAGGATGCGATTTGGGTGATCGTAGGTCGATTGACTAAGTCCGCTCACTTTTTAGCAATCCATAGTACATACTCTATTGAGAAGCTGGCTCAGCTCTATATAGATGAGATTGTGAGGCTACATGGAGTTCCCGTTTCTATAGTGTTAGACCGAGATCCTCGATTCACTTCTCGAGTCTGACCGAAATTTCAAGAAGCTCTCAGAACCAAATTGAAATTTAGCACTACTTTTCAACCACAAACGGATGGTCAGTCAGAGAGGACTATCCAGACTATGGAGGATATGTTGAGAGCTTGTGTCATGGATTTTCTTGGGAGTTAGGATAGACACTTGCTGTTAATGGAATTTGCTTACAACAATAGCTTCCAGTCTAGCATTGGTATGGCACCGTACGAAGCTTTATATGGAAGGAAATGTCGTACTCCACTTTATTGGGATGAAGTGGGTGAAAGAAAGTTAGTTAGTGTGGAATTGATCGATCTAACTAATGACAAGATCAAAATTATACGAGAAAGCCTGAAGGTAGCCCAGGATAGGCAGAAGAGCTATGCAGATAAACGGAGAAAAGACTTGGAGTTTGAGATCGATGATAGAGTTTTTCTTAAGGTTTCTTCGTGGAAAGGTGTGATTCAATTTGCGAATGGGGGAAAGCTTAACCCGAGGTATATTGGACCATTCTGAATCATTGAGAGAATTGGACCAGTGGCTTATCGGTTAGAACTACCTTCGGAGTTAGATCGGATCCACAACGTTTTTCATGTCTCCATGCTTAAGAAATATGTACCAGATCCCTCTCACATCCTCGAAGCACCTCCGATCGAGTTGCATGACGATTTGAAGTTCGAGGTGCAACTTGTGAGTATCTTGGATCGAAAGGATCAAGTACTGAGGAACAAGAGTATTTCAATGGTCAAAGTGTTGTGAAAAAGTGCTCGAATAGAGGAAATGACATGGGAAGTAGAGCATCAGATGAGGAACCAATACCCGTATCTATTTGTCGAATATGGTAAGTGAAATTGTGAGGTCAAAATTTTATTTTTAGGGGGGTAAAATTGTAAAACTCGACCTTATAAACACATGTCAGGACATACATGCACTGAGTAGCATGTTATTACGCTAGGAAAGTCCTAAGAATAGACAAAACTCGGTATTGTACCTAACGGTACACTTGAGTTGATTTAACCTCAAACTAGTTCAAATAGGAATCGTAGGATGAAATTTAATATTTTACAGTTCAGGAATGACTAAAAATGATTGTTCGGAGTTCGAGAGTTCATTTGGGGTAAAATTGAAAATTTTGATGTTCAAGGGTAAAATCGTAATTTTACCACCCGCGGACAAACTTTGAGATTTTGAGAGAATTTAGAAAAAATTTGACAAATTTGGGAATGGTATGAGTATAAGGGATGAAAAATATGTCTATGGACAATTTTTCAGTTTTTTGGGCAAAAATGTAATTTTTTACTTTTACGAGGGCAAAAGTGTAAATTTCAAAAATTACTCCACCAAGACTTTGGATAAGTCTGAGAATTTTATCTAAGCTATGGATATGTGGGACAAGTGTATGGTGAAAATTTGGAAACAAATGGATGAAATTTTTAAAACGGGCCATTGGGAAAGTGACACATGGCACTTTTTAATGATTTAATATTATTTTAATGAAAAGGCAGCCCATTTAAACCCCATATTAAGTGCTGGCTGGCCATAAGGAAAGAACAAGAGAGAAAATAGAGAGGAAAGGAAGAAAAGAGAAAAACAAGGAAAACTAGAAAATTCAAAGGGAAAATCGCGTTTTTCGACCTTTTACGCGTCTAACGGTAAGATTTTTCGACTTTAGCTTGATTTCTACCTTTCTTATGCCTTTGTTTCCATTTAGCATGCTTGAGGAGAGAGATCAAAAGTGATATCAAGGGCTGGATGAAATTCAAGAGGGAGGAATTTGAAATTTTTATGTTTTGATTTTTAGTTAAATTGATAGTTTTAGTTAGTTAAATGTGTATAGAAATCAAATTGGGTAAGAAAGCATGAAATTTTCACAATACCCACCCTTGGTTGAATGTTCAATGATGTACAATGATGATGAACTGATTTTTATTCTAAGAGAAATGAAGAGAAAATAATGAAAAATGGTTAAATGTGATAGAAAAACAAAGTGAAAGACTTACAGAATTAATGTCCTATTTTTTGCTGAATTTTTCAAGGAGGAAAGTGAGCTGATTTTGGTGATTTTAGTGAGTTATTGGCTGATATTTAATGGTTAGAAATGTTGGAGAGAAAATGGGACAATTTAGAGCTAAAATGGAGCACGTTAGCAATTTATCGAGTAAAGTACCAAAAATAAGTTAATACCGCGTTTAAGCCGTTTTAGGCTATTGCATTTCATACCATGCATTAGTATAGGATTTAAGTCAATTATATAGTGATTTAGCATCAATGTGGTGAATTGTGTAATTTTTGCAATATGTCTAGGAAGAGAGCCTTCCAGTAAAGGTAAGGAAGTCGTACCCGACGAACAGTGATCGGGGCACCTAGGAAGCATTTAGTTTGTACAAACAATGAGTAAACCTATTATTATTGTAAATTATCTAGAGTTTATTTTTAAATGCTCTTTATGTATTTTATGAAATGAAAACGAGATTAAAATGGGATTTTTGATGTTTTAGAAATAAATGTGACAAATAAAAATATATTGTGTTGATTATGAAATTGAGTAATTGGAGGCTGCCAATTATTTTGAAATATATATTTTCCTATGAATGGCTTATGAAATATGAGTATATGTGGCTATATTTGATAAATTGCATTGAAAATTTATGTACGCTGTTTTTACTATGCAGGCTGGGTAAATAAATAAAAGCCACGTTATACTGTCGAAATTTTATTAAAATTGGTAGGTTTAGTCACTGCAGTGACGGGTTTCTGTGGACTGCCTATTAGAGGGGCACGGTAAACCCGGTTACATAATTACTCCGGTTGTAGAGGCTAGGAGGGTAACTCCCGGGGTAGTATTAGAGCTCACTTCACGTCGAACCCCCACGTATATGTGTAACTCGGCCAACGCCAAGGAATGGCTTGTTTTAAAAATAAAAATGTGTTTCATATGTAAATATCATAACTACCTTGGCGGACTCGGTTAGATGCCTTGTTTTAATGGAACCCCGAGGATTAGTTTTGGCTTGAGCCTTGTTTTAATAAAAGTCATAAGCCTTAACAACTATTTTGGTAAATTACAAATATTTTAGGGTTTAAGGAATAAATTAAAAACCTTATGAAATGATTTGTAATTTGTGTTTAAACTTGCCTCCATGTTACTCGCCTTTAGATATTTATGATAATGTCTGTTTACTCATTGGGATTGCAAAATCTTACCCACCTCCTTTCCAAACATTTCAGGTCTGTGGTAGCTTGTAGATACCCTATTTTGTCGAGGATTCTAGTTGACATCTCTACGTCACAGACAGTAGGTTACTATCACCAGTACTTGGTATATTCATGGGCCACTTGTCATTGTAATTATTATTGTACATTATAACTTTGTAAATTATTGTATGTATGAATTTATTTTACTTACACGTGTTTCTATAAATATTATTTTATATAAAAATGCTATATTTTTGTCATTTGATTTACTTGAGCCGGAAACGACTAGTAATTGTTTAAAACAGAATGTTTAAAAACGATTACTCGCAGAAAAGGCAAGAAACTGATATGTAAGCCTTGCGGGGTTCCGATTGGCATTCCGGGCAATGAGTGTAAATCGAGACGTCGCAACGGTTGTCATGTGCCCAAAGGAGGTTCCGGATCGTGACAAAAGAATATGTAGTGGAATTAATGAGAGAAATAAAATGAATATATAGTAAAGTAATAATAGTATATAAAAAATATATATATTAGAATACCAACACGGGTAGCCGCCTATGTGGTCAATAAAAGAGTCGAAGACTCTTTACTTGGTTAATTGGAGGGGGCCGTCCATGTAGAGCAAAAAGGTGAAGGAAGAAAAAAAATTTTGGAGGGGCCGGTCATGTTGGAACTATGTGGAACATTCAAGAAAGAATAATATATATATATATATATATATATATATATATATATATATATATATAATTGAGTAAGCTAAGTAAAGAAGACACAGAAGAAGAGAGGTCGGTTGTGAAGGAGAGTAAAAGAGAAACAAAATACAAAGGAAGAAAGAAGGAGTCGAGAGAAAGAAAAACAAAGAGAAAGCCGAGCGTGAGAAAGAAAGTGAGAGGAGGGAGAGTTGAGTTGAGGGGTCGATTTTGACACCATTTAAGAAAGAAAAGAGAGCCATTTAAGGGATGATTTTGGAGGCTGAAAAAAGATATTTTTCTGCTAATTTTGGAGGCCAAAAAGTGCAGCTTCGCTGCTGGTTTTGGAGGCTAAAAAGTGCATATTTTTGTAGTAGAATTTGAAGGTTGTAAGGTGTTGTTTTGGTGGTTAATTGTTGTTGTTTTGGCTGCTAATTTTTGGAGGAAAAAGTGCAGCTTAGCTACTGAATTTTTGAGGAAAAACAGAGCATCTTAGCTGCTGATTTTGAAGCCAATATGAGCAGCTTTAGTTGCTAAAAAATTGAAGGATAAAAGGCAAGAAAGTGTGGCCGGTGGTGAGAGAGAGAGAAAGGAAGAAATTAGGACAGTTTGTGCATGTGAAGAAAAAAGAAAGAAAGACAACAAGGGCTGCTGGACGGTGGAAGAAAGAAAGAAAGAAAAGAAAAGAAAGTAATAAGGAAGGAAAATGGGCATGACCCAACAAGAAAGGAAAATGGGCATGGCCCAACAAGAAAGAAAAATGGGCATGGCCCAATAGAAATAAGTTGAGGAGAAATCATAAAAGAGTCCAAAAACACCAAAGGAAGAAAAGTGGAGACTTGGGCCAACCTAGCTTAATTGGGTAAAATTGTTTACTCTTCTCCATAGCTTATTTTGAAATTGGACTATATGGAGACTAGCTTATTTTATTTAATTGTACATTAGTTATGTAAAGCCCGACCTTATAAAATATTTGTCATGACATACATGTGATGGATAGCATGCAAGCATGCTAGAAGAGTCCCGAAAAATTTACAAAAGTCGGTATTGTACTTAGAGGTACAACAAAGTTGATTTAAGCCTCGAATTAGATCGAATATAGATTTTAGGGTGAAATTCAAAATTTTATAGTCAAGGAATGACTTAAAATGGTGATTCGGAGTTCGAGGATTAATTTGAAGTCAAATCGAAATTTCACTATCTAGGGATAAAATGGTAATTTTGCACCTGAGGATAAAATTAGAATATTGGAAGAAGTTTTTGATCAAGATTGATCACATTTGACTTATTGGAGTATAATTTTAGGTTGTGAAGTGAAAAATTATAATCTCGATATTTTTCGGAGCATAAGGGTAAAATGGTAATTTTACCACCTCATGGGCAAAATCGTAATTTTCCACCACCAGGACACTTGTCCAGCACATGGTCTTTCCTTATCCTCATTTTGACCTTTGACTAATCATGTGGTGGAGAATGGAAGCATAATTATTAAAGTATAAAAAAAAAAGAAAAATGGACTAATAAGCATGTGACATGTGTCAAGTAAGGATATTTTATTATTTTCCATAAAAATCAGCCCATATTTATCCCATTTTCTTTTCATGTGGCTGGCCATAGTAAGAACAAATAGAGGAAAGGAAAAACACAAAACCTAGGTGGAAAAATTGAAGAAAAAGTGTGGGATTTCAAGGAATCAAACAATCAAAGGTAACATTTCTTGATTTTGACTTGTGATCTACCTTTCCCATGCATTTCTCCTTATTTTCTATGATTAAATTTCATGTTTTCATGGTGAATTTATGGCTGACCAAATGGGTATGGAGAGAGAATGAAGTTGGATTGATTTGATTCTAAGTTATGTTAGTGTTTAATTAGTTTAGCATATTTAGAAACAAAATTGATTTTCTCCCATTACCCATAAGAGGCCAAGTTTTCTAGGGAGAATATTGAGGCTGAAATTGATGGTATTTTATGATATTTTGGTGATATTTGAAGTTTGGTGAGGCTAGAAATTAAATGGGAAATTTTTGTGTGAAAATCTGAATTTTTGCTCAATGTATAAACATGTGTGATTATTGACCCAGGACTGATAAATTGAATCTCATTCACAATCACGGAGGTAATTTAGGTATAATTGGAGTGTAGAAAGTGACAAGAATTGATTTGGAGTTAAATTAGAGATTTTAGTCGATTAGACCGAGTATAGTGTGACTTAGGTCAAATATTACATTTAAGCGATTAATCGGACATTTTGCATTCCATATCATGCATTAGTAGTATAAATTAATTTAATTTCAATTTAGTACCAATGTGGTGAATTTCTCGATTTTGTATTGTGTCAAGGTGGTGAGTCCTCTAATAAAGATAAGAGAATTGTACCCGAGGACCAGTAGTCTGAGTATTTCGAAAATCCCCCCTCTAGACATTGTGAGTAACCTTATTATCATTTTAATTATCTGAAGTATGTTTTAACTCGATTTTGGTGAAATTTTATGAAAATGAGTTAAATGGCTAATTTTAGGTTTTATAAACAAAAATGTGTTTAAATGAAAAGATTTTATAAATTGTCTTGAAACGAAATAACGATTTTGAAAATAAAGTAATTGGAGACCACTGGTATGTTGTAAATTTATGATTGGAAATTGATGGCTTATGTTATATTGTTATTGTGTTGGCATGACTAGTTGGGTTGTGTTTTATGAATTGTATAAATTGTTTTATTTTACCCTTGCAGGCTAGGTAGTATTATATTAGCCCTGTCATGCTATTAAAATTTTATTATATGGTGGGTTTAGCTTGCTGCAATGGGTGAATTTTGTGGACCAGCCTATTAGAAGGGCATGAAATCCGGATATAAATATGTACCTCAGTCGAAGAGGTGCGTAGGGTATCTCTTGAGGTATGGTTTGAGTCCACGTCACGTCGAACCACCTCGTGACGATGAACTCCGCTAACGCCAAGGAACGGCTATGTTTTTTAAACTAAAAATATATTTTCGTGTATACGAATTTTTACAGCCTTGGTGAACTCGGTAAGATGCCTCGGCCAAGGTATCTCCGAGAATGATTATTGCAGGAGCCAAGTTTTATTTTAAAATACTCGTAAGCCATGTTGACTATTTAAATGAAATGAATACTTATGTTATGAAAAACTTATTTGGATGAAATGTTTTAATAGTCTCCTTTTACTCGGACTTTAGATCTTTTGAATGATGTTTGTTTACTTACTGGAATTTTATAATCTCACCACCCTCCTTTCCCTCCATTTCAGGCTCAGATTAGATTGTAGATAGTTGATCTCATCGAGGACCACCGTTGGGTTTGCATTCTTCAAACTATGGGTTTATAGTCCTCTTTACTTTTGTTTATTCGGGGTCCCACTTATTATTGTAAATTAAATTAAATATTTTGGCTTACTGTATTACAGTATGTATGAATTTATTGAACTTTTATGCTATAAAAATTATTTACGTATAACTCTAAAAATATTGTTTTATAAGAAAATAAAATATTTTACTTAACATTTTTTTTATTTTCTTATTATATCCAAATAATCGAAATTTCATTTTAAATGAAGATTTTAGACTTTAAAACTCTCTTTTGATTATGAATTATATGTTTTGTACTCGTATATTATATTTTAGTCAGTTTCGAAATTTTTAGGAAAAAATAACTAAAATACCCCTAAGAGACAGAAATTATTATTTTATTTGTTTTGAGTTGGAAACAACTTAAAATCTTCTAAAACATGATTTTCGGCAATGGTTACTCACAAGGAAAATAAGATACTGATATTAAGCCTTGCGGCGTCCCAGTTGGCATTTCAAGAAATGAGTGTCTATCGGGGTACCGCGGCGGTTGTCATGGGCTCGAGGGGAGTACCAGGTCGTGACAGGTTAGTTAGTGATATGAAGTAAATTGAAGTTGTTTAAAAGGCTGAAATAGGCATTTAATACCATAAATAAATTACCGGTGTTAATAATCTAAAGAATTACGTAAACGAATGATGCAATTAATTATAGTAAAAAAATATATTAAGATGTGAATTAGGTGAGTGGATTTATAATAGAATGAGAGAGAGAGAAGTGGAATTGATGCACTAAATATATTGGATTCAAATTGTTGTTTGGAAAGTTGTTGTGGGAGCGCGTCGAACAAAGTATAGGATTGGCAATTAGGAATAATTGTACGCGTATACGAATCAATAGTGACGTAGAAATCCCGCTATTATGAGGTGAGTAACCTTACTATCATTTTAATCATCTAAAGTATGTTTTTATTCGGTTTTGGTGAAATTTTATAAAAAGGAGTTTAAATGGTAAATCTTTATGTTGTACAAACAAAATGTATTTACATGAAAGGATTTTATAAATTGTCTTGAAACGAAATAATGATTTTGAAAAATAGAGTAATTGGAGACCACTTATTATGTCGTAAATTTATGATTTGAAATCGAATGGCTTATGACGATATTTGCATGAATGGCTGAATTGGTATTTGTGTTGAAATATATGAAATGTGTATTTAGCTTTGAAAGGCTATGAATTACAATAATTGTCATATCATGTTATTGAATTTTATTGTATGGTGAGTTTAGCTTGCTACAGTGGGCAGATTCTGTGGACCAACCTATTAGAGGGGCACAGAATTCGGATATATATATGTACCTCGGTCGGAAAGGCGTGTAATGTATCTCTTAAGGTATGGATAGAGTTCACGTCACGTCGAACCACCTTGTGATGATGAACTCCGCTAACGCCAAAGAACGACTGTGATTTTCTCAAACTAAAAATATATTTTACGTGTATATGAAATTTTAATAGCCTTGGCGGGCTCGAGTGTACACCTCTGATCAAGGTGTCGTCGAGTACTATTTAATGGCATGAGCCAAATGTTTATAGAAGTCATAAGCCTAAATGAGAAATTAAATGAAATACAATTGTTTGCATGGGTTGGGATAAATTTTCAAATTGTGAAATACGTAATATGATGGGATATTTTGATTGTCTCCTTTTATTCGGTTTTAGCTGATTTAAATTATGTTTGTTTACTTACTGGGATTTTATAATCTCACCACCCTCTTTTCCACCCATTTCAGGCTCAGAGTAGGTTGTAGATAGCTGATTCCATCGAGGGCTTCCATTGGACTTGCGTCCTCCAAACTGTAGGTTCACAGTTTCTTTAATTCTGGTTATTGTGGGCCCATTTGATATTGTAAATTTAAATTAATTTAAATACTCTAGTTTATTACGTTACAGTATAAATGAATTTATTTTGTTTTTACATTATAAAAAGTATTTACGTATAACTCTAAAATTACTGTTTATAAAAAAAATATTTTATTGAATATCTTGTTTTATCTTCTTATTATATCCAAATAATTATAATTTCATTTTAAATAAAGGTTTTAGATGCTTAAACTTATTATTGATTGTGAATTATGCGATTGGTACTTGCTTACTACATTTTTAACTGGTTTCGAGATTTTCAATGAAAAATTACCAAAATGCCCCTGTGAAATGAAAACTTTTATTTTATCTATTTTAAGTTGAAAATAGCTCAAAATCCTTTAGAACATAATATTTGGCAACGGTTACTCACCGGGAGAAATGAGAAACTGATATTAAGCCTTGCAGGGTTTCGGTTGGCATTTTGAGAGATGAGTGCCCATCGGGGCACCGCGGTGGTTGTCACTGGCTCGACGGGAGTTTCGGGTCTTGACAGTTTACATAATTGATGCATTGGAAGTGCTGCATAGACACTAGAGTGTATTATCAAATGCAGTTCTCATGGTGGGTTATATTTAGTGAACTTGCTTTCCTAGGCAAGTATCTATATTCTAGTTCTAAGTATCTCTATACTTCAATCTATGAAATCAATTGCTTACTTCCAAAGTAAGAAACGTAGAATATACCAGTCTCTAAGCATCATTGATGGCAAGTCTTAATGATACATTGACCAAGAATATTTTGATATTATACTTTGATGCATAGGGATCTCATAACTACAGCCCATTACAATTCCCTTACAAGGCATATTAATCTTATAAACTTTATCCAATTAGAATTATAACTCATTATAATTGATGTCTTATTAATGAAAGAAAACCTCTAACCATTCAACATTAATGATATTGTTGCATGATTGGAATCAAGGCTTAACTAATTCCAATTAGCTGCAGGGCTCAACCCAACAAAATAATTTTAATTGCATAATTAGGAAAATGTGCTCGCAAACAAATTATTTGTACAAACAATCTTGCAAATGTCAAATTGAAAGTTGATAATAAGCACAAATGTGACCATCAAGTAGATGCATCTTTCAAACTATAAAATATCTAAATGGTCCACATAGTGGATGTTTGAATTTACATATATCACTCTGAATATGTTTCAAAAATGTAAAGGATTCAGTCTCAACTTTCACTAGTGATAGCTTTATAATTAATTTGCCTTCAAAGCAAACAACACATAAGAATTCATTAGATTAAAAAATCATCTAGTTTTTCAATGGATGATCACAATAATTGTCACGACCCGGCACTCCCTTCGAGCCCGTGACAACCGTCGTAAAATCTCGATAGACATTCATTACTCGAAATATCAACCGAAACCTCGCAAGGCTCTTGCATCAGTTTTTCACTTCCCCTGTGAGCAATAGTTACTAAATATCGAGTTTTAAGAGAATATAAACTATTTTAGATCAAAAACAATCAAAATAAAATTTTCGTCACACAGGAATATTTTGGTCATTTTTACCTGAAAATTTTGAAACCTGATAAAAATACAACATATGGTAGACAGATATCCATTTCCGATCAAAAATAAATTTTTGTAATCTAAATCATCCATTTGGAGAGAAAAGTTGGCTAATTAGACTAAATAAAAATATTCGATAATATATTCCATTTTCTTACAAAACAATTTTTATAGAACTATGCATAAATAATTTTTATAGCGTAAGAACAAAATAAATTCATACACATAGTGATACAGTAAACCAGGTATTCAAAATTTTCCTACAATGGCATATGGACCCCGCGATAATCAAAAGTGTGCAAGAATGTAGACCTACGATTTCCAAGGAAGTAAGTCCCAAAGAGATCCTTGATGAAATCGACTGCCTACAGACTATCCTGAACCTGAAATGGTTAAAAAAAGGGTGAGTTTTCATAAACTCAGTAAGTAAACAAAGTCTGTCATTAACTTCTAAAGCCGAGTAAATGGAGACAGTTAACTTTTCATCATACCATAATCCACAACATTTTGTACTTGTTTCAAATCATATAAAACAACACATTTCATTATAATACACATCACGACTTATGATTTTCTTAAAAACTTGGCTTGTGCCAAAAATCATACTCTGTGATACCTTGGCCGAGGCATTCAACCGAGTCCGTCAAGGTTATTGAGTTAACAACCACTCATAAAAACATAGTTTAGCCATCCCTTGGAGTTGGTAGAGTTCATCCTCAAGTGGTGGTTTGGCGTGAAGCAAACTCTATCGTACCTTAGGAGATATCCTTCGTGCCTCTCATACTAAGGTAAATATAATGGGGTTTACCGTGCCCCTCTAATAAGCTGGTCCACGAAAACCCACCTACTGCAATGGCTAATTAAATAACCCACCAATCAATAAAATTTTGACAGCATAACGTGGCTAACATAATACTACCCAGCCTGTCAAAGGAAAACAAACAGTTTATATATTTCACAACCCAAAAACCCAGCCACATATGTCATCACCTATCAGTTCATAAATCATCAATTCCAAACGTAGGTACGTAAACTTAAATATATAGGCAACATCAAAGGTTGGTCTCCACATACTCACATTTTCAAAAATATTATTGAATTGTAAAATAAGTCATAAACCTTATTCCTTAAATCGATTATTAGTCATAAAACATAAAATTCATTTAGGTTCAATATTCTTAAAATCATAAAAACGACTGTAAAAAATACTCTAGATAGATAAGATGAACAGTGGTTACTCACTTTGACGAGAATTTACAACACTCCTAGTCTTGATCCTTGGGTGCAATACATTTGCCCTTATCCGAGAGCTCACCACCTATACCTAATGTGCAACAGAAAATTTAATATATTTATGCTGAATTGTCACAAAACTAATCTATGTTCTATTTGAATGCATGCAATAAAATGGGAGGTGTTCGGCTTATCGCGCACTATACACTATTTAATCGGTCTAAACGTCCAATTCGATTCCAATTAATTTATTGCACTTCCAGTACTCCCCAAAATTTCACACACTTCACTAAAAATCTATTCTAAGTGCAATTACCAAAATATCCCTCATTATGGTGCAAATTGCTAACTAACGGGAGTAAAATTTTTCGGTACCCGTTTTCGATTTTCGGTATTCTTAAGCACCAAATACAATCTAAAGGGCATGAAAAACAACCAAATTCATCATCAAACCTCACCCATAAAATTCGGCCAAGATAGGTTTTATAATGAGCATGTGGATTTCTTGCTTAATTTTCATACTAAATGTTACTAAACAGCTAAAAACACTAAGTTACCTTGAAATTCAACTAAATTCATCACCAACTTTCTCTCTCTAAATTTGGCCAGCATATTGCCCCTCATGAAAACTTGAATTTAATTCATGGAAAATGGAAAAGAATGCATGGGCAAGATGAATTTCAAGCTTAAGATTAAAAATCTTACCTTTAGTCACCAATTTCTTGAAAATTCAACAAATTTTCTTTAGTTTTTCCTCCCTAGGGTTTTTCTTTTCTTTTCTTCTCTTTTCTGCAGGTGCTGGTCGGCCCTCAATTTCTAAGTGGAAGAGTATGGGCTGGTTTTTAAATGGCAATATAATAATATTTAATTTTTGACACATGTCACCTTTTTATTGGCCTACTTGTTTTAACTTAATGTTTAAGCCTTTTCTCACCACCACAAATGCTCTAATATTTATCCATAGCATAAAATAATAATAGGTAAAATTCTAGAGCTTGACAAATATCATGGTGGTGTAAAATCGTAAAATTCCAATTTTGCCCTTGTGGACCCAAAAAATGACATTTTTGCCCTTATGCTCGAAATTGAAATTTTTCACTTCTCAATCTCAAATTATACTCCAATTGGTCAAACTTGATCAAAATTTTCATCCAACTTTCCAAATTTTCCCCCGAGTGGAAAAATTACCATTTTGCCCTATAGTATGAAAATTCCTAATTGACTCCAATTTAATCCTCGAACTCTAAATCACCATATTAAATCATTCTGAGGTTTTAAAATTCTCAATTTCATCTTAAAATTCCTATTTGAACTAGTTCGAGACTTTAAATTAACTTAGTTGCATAACTAATTACGATACCGATTATTTAACTATTTCTAAGGCATTCTAACATGCAGATGTGTCATCAAGTATATGGATGTTATGATGAGTATATAATGGAGTAGGGCTTGACAGCACTACCCTCCTTAAAATAAAATTTTGACGTCAAAATTTCACTTACCGAACTCGAAGAAAAGATGTGGGTATTGGTTCCTTATTTGATGTTCGGCTTCCCACATCATTTCCTCCATCAAAGCATTTCTCCACAACATCTTAACCATTGGAATACTCTTTTTCCTCAACACTCGATCCTTTCAATCTAAAATACGTACATGTTGCACCTTGAACTTCAAATCTTCTTGCAACTCAATTGGAGGTATCTCGAGGATATGGGAGGGATCGGGTAGATACTTCTTTAGCATCGAGACGTGAAAAACATTATGAATCCGATCCAACTCCAGAGGTAACTCTAGTCTATATGCCACTGGCCCAATTCTTTCAATAATACGAAAAGGTCCAATGTATCTCGGATTGAGCTTTCCTCGCTTTGCAAACTAGATCACACCTTTCATTATCCAACAAGATATCATAATTTACCACAATAATATAACCAAATAAAACTTAATACCACAAAGTATTCAAATTATTACCTTTCCAAGGAGAAACCTCAAGAAAAACTCTCTCATTAACTTCAAATTCTAAGTATTTTCTTCGTTTATCTGAGTAACTTTTTTGCCTATCTTGGGCTGTCTTTAATCGTTCTCGGATAACCTTGATCTTGTCATTAGTTAGATCGATCAGTTCTACATTGACCAACTTCCTCTCACCCACTTCATCCCAGCAAAATGGAGTTCGACACTTTCTCCCATACAAAGCCTTGTATGGTGCCATCCCTATACTAGACTGAAAGCTATTGTTATAAGCAAACTCCACCAACAGCAAGTGTCTATCCCAACTCCCAGTAAAGTCAATGACACAAGCCCGTAGCATATCCTCCAAAATCTGAATGGTCCTTTCGGATTGACCATCCGTCTATGGGTGAAAAGCAGTACTAAATCTCAACTTAGTTTTGAGAGCTTCTTGGAATTTTGGCCAGAATCGTGAGGTGAATCGAAGGTCTCGATCTGACACGATGGAAACTAAAATTCCATGTAATCTCACTATCTCATCTATATATAGTCTAGCCAGTTTCTCAATGGAATATGTGCTATGAATAGCCAAGAAATGGGAGGACTTAGTCAATCTATCTACAATCACCCAAATAGCATTCTTCCCACTCTACGTCCGCGGTGAACCCAGCACAAAATCCATTGTCACGTGCTCCCATTTCCATTCAGGGATAAGTAAAGGCTGAAGAGTACCTGATGGTTTTTTATGTTCCGCCTTAATCTGTTGGCATGTGAGACATTTTGCTGCAAACTCTGCTATGTCTCGTTTCATACCCGACCACCAATAACTTTCTTTAATAGTCCGATACATCTTGGTGCTTTCGGGATGTAAAGCGTAGGCAGAATAATGAGCTTCCTCCAAAATAGCTCATCTCAACTGGTCATCTTTAGGAACATAAATCCGGTCTCTAAGCATCAAGGTGCCATCATCACTGAGTCTAAACTCACTAGTTTCTCTATCGTGCAACTTTTGAACTTCCTACTTTAGCCAATCATCAGATTTCTGCAATTCTCTGATTTAATTCAATAATGAAGGTCTCACAATGAAACTAGCAAGTAGGGTTCCATCCTCACCATTATTCAACTGGATCCCTAGAGACTTCATCTTAAGTAACATCGAAAAATAAGAACTCCGAAGTTTTGCTAACGACGATGAGGATTTACGACTTAAGGCATCTGCTACAACATTTGCTTTTCCAGGATGATAATCAATCACCAAGTCGTAATCCTTAATCAACTCCAGCCACCGTCTTTGTCTCAAATTAAGTTCTTTTTGGGTGAGCAAATATTTCAAACTCTTATGATCAGTAAAAATTCGACAACGCTCACCATATAAATAATGTCTCCAAATCTTCAATGCGAATACTACTACTGCCAACTCCAGGTCATGAGTAGGGTAATTCGTCCCATGCTTCTTCAACTGCCGGGAAGCATAAACTTTCTCATCCTGCATTAATACACACCCTAATCCCAACTTAGATGCATCACTATATACCACAAATTCTTTTCCATTAACAGGAAGTGTTAAAACGGTTCTTCAACTCTTGAAATCGACTCTCACAGACATCATCCCACTCAAACTTAACTCCTTTACGAGTCAAACGAGTCAAAGGAGCTGCTATCAATGAAAATCCCTCAACAAATCTCTGATAATAGCCGACTAAACCAAGAAAACTGTGAATCTCAGTTACCGTTCTCGGTTGCTCCCATTGTAAGATTGCCTCAATCTTCTTGGGATCGACATAAATTCTAGCTCCAGACACAACATGTCCCAAGAAAACCACTTCCTTCAACCAAAACTCACATTTGGAAAATTTGACATAGAGTTGTCTCTCGCACAAGGTTTGTAGCACAATGCGCAAATTCTTAGCATGTTCATCATCGTCCCTTGAGTACACTAGGATATCATCTATGAACACTATCACGAACTTATCCAAGTACGGATGGAACACCTTGTTCATAAGATCCATAAAAGCTGTCGGGGCATTAGATAGACCAAAAGGCATAACTAGAAACTCGTAATGCCCATAACGAGTCCTGAAAGTAGTCTTGGGTACATCCTGTTCCTTGATCTTCAACTGATAGTACCCAGACCTCAGATCAATCTTAAAAAACACCATAGCACCATGTATCTAATCAAAAAGGTCGTCAATCCGTGGTAGAGGATATTTATTCTTGATGGTCACTCGATTCAACTGACGGTAGTCAATACATAGCCGAAGAGTGTCATCCTTCTTCTTTACAAATAGAACTGGCGCACCCCAAGGAGAAGTGCTAGGGAGAATAAAACCCTTATTTACCAAGTCTTGCAACTGGACTTTCAACTTTTTTAATTCTACCGGAGCCATCTGATATAGAGGAATAGAAATAGGTGCAATACTCGAGAGTAAGTCAATAGAGAACTCAAGCTCTCGATCAGGAGGTAGTCCCGATAATTCATCTAGGAATACATCAAGGAACTCATTTACTATTGGGACATCTTCTAACTTAGGTTCCCTCTTTGAGGTATCAATCACATGTGCCAAATAAGCAAGATACCCCTTTCGTACTAGTTTCAAAGCTTTAATAAACGAGATTACACAGGATGGCAATACTCAACGTTCCCCTGCAAATACAACCTTTACTCCCTCAGAATTTTGAAGCACTATTTCTTTCCTGAAACAGTCCACCTTTGCCCGATGTGCAGTCAACCAGTCCATACCTAATATTAAATCAAAATCTCGAATCTCTAAAGGAATTAAGTCAGCTTTGAATTCTTCCGCACCAACCCTTATCCCACAATCTCTATAGTAGGTGTTTCTAATCAATTGTTCTCCTAGAGGGGTGTGGACTACAATCTCTTCCTCTAAAGGTGACAAGTTTCTATCAGAGAAAGATACAAATGACGTGCTCACATAAAATCTATCTGAACCAGAATCAATTAAAACATGAGCTTCTCTGTCAAATACAAACATAGTACCTATCACAGCACTAGGTCAAACTCGGGCTTCTTCCTCGGTCATTGCAAAAACTCTCATCGGAGTGTGAGCCTGTGGTCTAGAGGATGAAAGTGCTAAGGTATTACTCCCCACGTCAGACCGTATCACAACACCCTGCCGCGGTTGTGACCCAGAAAAATCTCTTCTCTATGTATCGATACAAACCGAAGGAGATGAAACAACTTGTCAAACTCTATTCTATAAAATAATTACGACGTCATTTACATGCTCAATAGAATGTTTGCATGTTTAGGAAGTTCGAGGAATCGTTAAAAGACGATATTGCCCCTAATGGTACCATTAAGTCGATTAAGCCTCGAACTAGTTCAAATAGGAATTTTGAGGTGAAATTAAGAGTTTCACAGTTCAGGGATGACTCAAAATGGTAATTCAGAGTTCGAGGATCAATTTGGAGTCAAACCGAAATTTTCACTATCTAGGGCCAAAATGATCATTTGCCACTTGGGGATAAAATGAAAATTTTTAGAAAAGATTTTTTTTGGCCCCATTTAACTTATTGGAGTATGATTTGAGCATTGGAGTATAATTTGAGGGTTTGGCAGCGAAAAAGTTTAATTTCGGTGATTTCTGGAGTGTAGGGGCAAAATCTTAATTTTTCCACCTGCAAACAAAATTTGAGATTTTGAGAGAATTTAGATCACATTTGATAAATTGGAGAATGGTATGAGTATAAGGGATGAAAAATATTTCTATGGGCAATTTTTCAGTTTTTGGGGCAAAAATGTAATTTTTGACTTTTTACGGGGGCAAAAGTGTAAATTTCAAAAATGACTCCACCAAGACTTTGGATAAGTCTGAGAATTTTATGTAAGCTATGGATATGTGGAACAAGTGTATGGTGAAAATTTGGAAATAAATGGATGGCTAGAATTTAAGGAATTAACAAAAGAAAAAAAATGAATAAAATAATATTATATTATTTTAGCCTTTAAAAATGTCAAAATTCCAGAATTCTCATCTTCTTCAGCTGTCCAAACCAGGAGAGAAAAAGGGGGAAAAGAAATAAGAACCCAAGCTGAAAATTTTGGGGAAAATCAAGAGAAATCAAGAAATCAAGCATTAAAAAGGTAAATTTCATTGATTTTCCTTGTGATTTTCACTATCCATGCCTTTTTTTCTCATTTCCATGCAAAATTAGAAAGTGGGTATGGACACCCATGCTGGCCAAACCTCCATGGATGAGTTTTGAGTTTGAGTTTTGGTTGATTTTAATTGAATTAAGTGATTTTAGTTAGGTTATATTGAAATATAGCAAAAATAAGCTAGAGAAATAATTTTCTCCCATTGAAACCCATTATGCCAAATTTTCTAGGGGAATATTGGCTGCTGATCTTGACGTTTATTTGAGAAATTATGATGAATAATGATGAATTATGAGCCTAGAAAAACAATGGGAATTTTCAGAGCAAAAATATGAATTTTTACCCACTAGGGGTATTTTCGTAATTTGCTATCGAGACTGATAATTTGCACCACAGTGAGGAACATTAAGTCAATTTGGGTGCAGTTGAGGTATAGAAATTGAAAAAAATTAATTTGGAGTTTAAACGGACGCGTATATCGATTTATCGGGTAAAAAATCGAAATAGGCTAACACCACATTTAGGCAAAATCTAGACATTTTGCACTTCATATCATGCATTAGTAGTATAAATTAATTTATTTTGGTTTAGTATCAAAGTAGTAAACCTCTTAATTGTGCAATTTGTCAAGGTGGCAAATCCTCTAGCAAGGGCAAAGAAATCGCACCCGAGGAGTAATAGTTGGAGTACCCGAATTTAGTTTTCGAAAACTGTGAGTAAACTTATTATCGTCTTAATTATCTAGAGTAGTTTTATACAACTGTGTGATTTTATGAAAACTTGGTTTAAATGGTAAATTGCTATGTTTTAAGAGAAATTGTGTTTTATAAAATGATTTTATAAATTTTCTGAAAAATTGATTACTGGTTTTGAAAATAGAGTAATTGGAGACTGCCTGCTTGTATTGTAAATTTATGGTTTTAAATTGAATGGCTTATGACAATAAATGAGCATGAATGGCTAAACTGATTTTGGTGTTATAATTATTTGTACTATGTATTTAGCCTTGAGAGGCTAGGTTGTGATAAATTGTCATGTCATGTAGAAAAAGATTTTATAAATCAGGTGGTAGATAAAAGATTAGCTACTGCAGTGGTGGGGGGTTCCGTGGGCCAGCCTATTAGAGAGGCACGGTAAACTTTTTTATATTCTCACCTTAGTCGTAGAGGCGCGTAAGGTATCTCCGGAGGTGGGCTTTTTGAGTGCACTTCACGTGGACCACTGCGTGAGAGTGAGACTCAGCCAACGCCAAGGAACGACTATGTTTCAAAATAAAAATATGATTTTCGCGAAATATGAATTTTTAATAGCCTTAGCGGACTCAATTGGATACCCCTGGTCTAGGTGTCCCCAAGTACAAGATTTGGCATGAGTCAAGTTTTGAGTAATTCACGAGCCATATTGATTATTTGATTGAAATGAATATTCGTGATGTGAAAAATTTACTGAAGTTAATTATTTTTAATTGTCTCCATTTACTTGCCTTTAGATAGTTTAGATGGTGTCTGTTTACTCACTGGGATTTTATAATCTCACCACCCTCAATTCCACACATTTTAGGTTCGGGATAGCCGATTGATAGCCGATTGCATCAAGGACTTCAGTTAGCCTTGCATTGTCAAAATTATAGGTCCACAAACTCGCATCTTATTGGTTAGTTGGTGGCCCACGTGTCATTGTAAAAGTAATTTTATACTTTAGTTATTTGATTTAAAATATGTATGAACATATTTAGTTTTTACACCATGTTTTTGGCAAGTTTCGATATTATCGAAGAAAAATGATGAAAATGCCCCTGTGAGCCAAAAAATAATATTTTATTATTTTGATTTGGAAACAACTTATGATTTCTTGAAATGCAAGATTTAATAACTGTCGCTCACCGAGGAGATGCGGAAGTTGATGCTAAGCTTTGCGAGGTTCTGATCGGCATTCGGGGTAATGAATGCCTATCGGGACGTCGTGGCGGTTGTCACGAGCCCGATGAAAGTTCTGGGTCATGACACAACTGTAGTAGCTCGAACTAACTGTGGACAAACACTCCGTAGGTGACCTTGCTATCCACACTGAAAACATCGTACAGGCTCTCTGCATGGTCGAAGATGAACTTTTCTACAATTTCGACATCTGTCAAAACTCTCAAAGCTCTTCCCAAGAGCACTCGTCGCTGATCTACTGAATCTAGAAGGCCTCTGTTGCGACTGTTGAGACGGGGGTTAGGTAGATACTACTGAAATCGAGGTGGTACTCCCCGAAGTAGATAAATCCCTACCCTTCTTCAAGGGTTGACCGAAAGATATATTCGAATTTCTCATTTTTGCAAACTCAGCTCGGATTCGCCTATTCTCAGTTACAAGTTTCTCAGCCCGTAGAGCCAACTGCACAACCTCTTTATACGGCTCCTTACCTGTCACTGTCATCTAGTCTCGGATTTCATTTCGGAGCCCTTCCTCAAAATAAATAACCTGATCTTGCTCAGTCCTCACTAGATCGGGCACATAAGACATTAGCTTGTTAAAACGAGCTTCATACTCCTCTATTGTCGAGCTCCCTTGTTTCAGGCTTAAGAATTCCCTCTTCTTCTCCTTATGATGAAAATAAGTATAGTACTGCCCATCAAACTCCCGTAAGAAATCCGACTATGTCAGAGGAGTAGTAGAACGGGATTTCACTAAGTTCTACCAAGTACGGGCCCTCTTCTCAAGTAATCTACTAGCCACCATCAACTTCATATCATCATCTAATCTCATATCATTAAGCGTCTCCGATACTTGAATAATTCAATCCTTGGCTACGGTTACGTCTAGATCACCCGTGAAAGAAGTACAACCGAGTTGCCTAGCCTCTTTAAGCTTCTTGGAAATGGAAACATCAGGGACCAGTGGTGGAACAAGAGGTGGAGGTGGTCGTACTGAAGGAGCAATCGGAGGAACAATAGGAGGAACTTGACTAGCCTGGGCCTGGCCAGTAATAGCAGTAAGAAAAGCTGCCACTGCCTGTACTGCCTCAGGAGACATGGCAGGGACACTAGGAATATTGGTAGGTGGTGGAGGAGTCTCAATTGGTTCAATAGCAGGTGCTACCCGAAGAGTAGACGCAATCGATTCCCCCTCTACAGGATCTAGCTGATTATGTTGAGAACGACCTCTTCCCGTCCTGACTGGTCTAGAGAGAGGTGGGCGTCCACGTCGAGGAGGCATGATGATCTATAAGAAAAGACAGAACAAACTTAGATGACTTTAAGTTCTATATGCAACTATATGCATTCAACTCAATCTAATCTAACTTGAGGCCACATTGACACTGTAGTTACTTTTTAAAATAGCTTTAAAACCAAAGGCTCTGATAACACATGAATTGTCACGACCCAACACTCCCTTTGAGCCCGTGACAACCGTCGCGAAGTCTCGATAGACATTCATTTCCTAGAATATCAACAGAAACCTCATAAGGCTCTTGCATCAGTTTTCCACTTTCCCTGTGAGCACTAGTTACTAAATATCAAGTTTTAAGAGAATATAAACTATTTTAGATCAAAAACAATCAAAATAAAATTTTCGCCACATAGGGGTATTTTGGTCATTTTTACCCAAAAATTTTGAAACCTGATAAAAATACAACATATGGTAGATAGATATCCATTTCCGATCAAAAATAAATTTTTGTAATCTAAATCATCCATTTGGAGTGAAAAGTTGGCTAATTAGACTAAATAAAAATATTCGATAATATATTCCATTTTCTTATAAAATAATTTTTATAGAACTATGCATAAATAATTTTTGTAGCATAAGAACAAGATAAATTCATACACATAGTGATATTGTAAACCAGGTATTCAAAATTTTCCTACAGTGGCATATGGACCCCGAGATAATCAAAAGTGTGCAAGAACGTAGACCTACGATTTCCAAGGAAGTAAGTCCCAAAGATATCCTTGATGAAATCGACTGCCTACAGACTATCCTGAACCTGAAATGGTTAAAAAGAAATGGTGAGTTTTCATAAACTCAGTGAGTAAACAAAGTCCGTCATTAACTTCTAAAGCTGAGTAAATGGAGACAGTTAACTTTTCATCATACCATAATCCACAACATTTTGTACTTGTTTCAAATCATATAAAACAACACATTTCATTATAATACACATCACGACTTATGATTTTCTTAAAAACTTAGCTCGTGCCAAAAATCATACTTGGTGATACCTTGGCCGAGGCATTCAATCGAGTCCACCAAGGTTATTAAGTTAACAACTACTTATAAAAACATAGTTTAGCCATCCCTTGGCGTTGGCAGAGTTCATTCTCAAGTGGTGGTTCGACTTGAAGTGAACTCTATCGTACCTTAGGAGATATCCTTCGTGCCTCTCATACTAAGGTAAATATAACGGGGTTTACCGTGCCCCTCTAATAGGCTGGTCCACGAAAACCCGCCTACTGCAGTGGCTAATTAAATAACCCACCAATCAATAAAATTTTGACAGCATAACGTGGATAACATAATACTACCCAACCTGTCAAAGGAAAACAAACAATTTATATGTTTCACAACCCAAAAACCCAGCCACATATGTCATCACGTATCAGTTCATAAATCATCAATTCTAAATGTAGGTACGTAAACTTAAATATATAGGCAACATCAAAGGTTGGTCTCCAACATTTTCAAAAATATTATTGAATTGTAAAATAAGTCATAAACCTTATTCCTTAAATCGATTATTAGTCATAAAACATAAAATTCATTTAGGTTCAATATTCTTAAAATCATAAAAACGATTGTAAAAAAAACTCTAGATAGATAAGATGAACAGTGGTTACTCACTTTGACGGGAATTTACAACACTCCTAGTCTTGATCCTCGGGTGGAATACCTTTGCCCTTATCCAAAGGCTCACCATCTATACATAATGTGCAACAGGAAATTTAATATACTTATTGTCACGACTCGGAACTCCCATCGGGCCCGTGACAACCGTCGTGACGTTCCGATAGGCACTCATTACCCCGAATGCCGATCGGAACCCCGCAAGGCTTAGCATCAGCTTTCGCATCTCCCCAATGAGCGACAGTTATTAAATCTTGCATTTCAAGAAATCATAAGTCGTTTCTAAATCAAAACAATAAAATATTATTTTTTGGCTCATAGGGGCATTTTTGTCATTTTTCTTCGAAAATACCGAAACCCGTAAAAAACATGGTGTAAAAGCTAAATATGTTCATACATATTTTAAATCAAATAACTAAAGTATAAAATTACTTTTACAATGACACGTGGGCCCCCAACTAACCAATAAGATGCGAGTCTGTGAACCTATAATTTTGACAATGCAAGGCTAACTGAAGTCCTTGATGCAATCGGCTATCTACCGGCTATCCCGAACCTGAAATGTGGAGAATTGAGGGTGGTGAGATTATAAAATCTCAGTGAGTAAACAAACACCATCTAAACTATCTAAAGGCGAGTAAATGGAGACAAATAAAAAAATAATTAACTTCAGCAAATTTTTCACATCACGAATATTCATTTCAACCAAATAATCAATATGGCTCATGAATTACTCAAAACTTGGCTCATGCCAAATCCTGTACTCGTTGACACCTGAACCAGGGGTATCCAACCGAGTCCGTCAAGGCTGTCAAAAATTCATATTTCGCATAAATCATATTTTTATTTTGAAACATAGTCGTTCCTTGGCGTTGGCTGAGTCTCACTCTCACGCAGTGGTCCACGTGAAGTGCACTCAAAAAGCCCACCTCAAAAGATACCCTATGCGCCTCTATGATCGAGGTGAGAATATAAAGGAGTTTACCGTACCCCTCTAATAGGCTGGCCCACGGAACCCCCCACCACTGCAGTAGCTAATCTTTTATCTACCACCTGATTTATAAAATCTTTTTCTACATGACATGGCAATTTATCGCAACCTAGCCTCTCAAGGCTAAATACACAGTACAAATAATTCTAACACTAAAATCAGTTTAGCCATTCATGCTCATTTATTGTCATAAGCCATTCAATTTAAAACCATAAATTTACAACACAAGCAGGCAGTCTCCAATTACTCTATTTTCAAAACCAGTATTCGATTTTTCAGAAAATTTATAAAATCATTTTATAAAATCACAATTTCTCTTAAAACATAGCAATTTACCATTTAAACCCATTTTTCATAAAATCACACAATTGTATAAAACTACTCTAGATAATTAAGACGATAATAAGTTTATTCACAGTTTCTGAAAACTAAATTCGGGTACTCCAACTATTACTCCTCGAGTGCGATTTCTTTGCCCTTGCCAGAGGATTCGCCACCTTGACAAATTATACAATTAAGAGGTTTACTACTTGGTACTAAACCAAAATAAACTAATTTATACTACTAATGCATGATATGAAGTGCAAAATATCTAATTCTACTTAAACGAGATGTTAGCCTATTTCGGTCTTTTACCCGATAAATCGATATACGCGTCCTTTTAAACTCCAAATTAATTTTTTTTTCAGTTTCTATACCTCAATTGCACCCAAATTGACTTAATGTCCCTCAGTGTGGTGCAAATTATCAATCTTGGTAGCAAATTACGAAAATACCCCTTGTGGGTAAAAATTCGTATTTTTGCTCTGAAAATTCCCATTATTTTTTTAGGCTCATAATTCATCATTATTCATCATAATTCCTTAAATAAACATCAAGATCAGCAGCCAATATTCCCCTAAAAAATTCGGCAAAATGGGTTTCTGAAATACCCCATACTTTGATATAGTGATAAATAAAGTTGATCGAATGCAAATTGAGGTCAATTAAAATGTTTAAAAGTGATAAAAGATGAAAGGAGTAGTTTAGGATAAAATATTTTGCAAGTGAGAAAATAACAATAAAATAATAATAATTTTATCATAGGAGAATTTGTGAGATAAAAGGCGATTCAGAAGTCAAGTGAGGCATAATAAGGTATTTCAAGTACCAAGGAGACAAGATAAAATTTTTAAAATATTAATATTTAGCCGGATGTCGAAATCAGTCAAGAAGAAAGATCATATGGTTGATTCAAGTGGGGGAGAAGATGACAAGCCCGACTCTATAAAAATAACTGTCATGACATACATGTGATGGATAGCATGTTTGCATGCTAAGAGAGTCCCGAAAAAAATTTACAAAAGTCAGTATTATACCTAGACGTACAACAAAGTTGATTTAAACCTCGAACTAGATCAAATAGAAAATTTACGATGAAATTAAGAATTTTAAAGTCCCAGAATGGTTTAATATGGTGATTCGGAGTTTGAGGATCAATTTGGAGTCAAACCGGAATTTTCGCTATCTAGGGGCAAAATGGTCATTTGCCACCTGGGGACAAAATGGAAATTTTTAGAAAAGATTTTTCACCCCATTTGACTTATTGGAGTAAGATTTGAAGTTTAGAAGTGAAAAATTTTAATTTCAGTACAATTTGGAGTAAAAGGGTAAAATGGTAATTTTGCCATCTGGAATCGAAAATTTAATGTTTGAAAGGATTTTGATCAAATTTAATTATTTGGAGTGTGAAATGAGTATGAGGAGTGCAAATTATGCATTATGGCAAATTTTCAATTTTTGGGGCAAAAATGTAATTTTTGAAAAGTTCAGGGGCAAAAGTGTAATTTTGAAGAATTTGCTCCACCAAAACTTTGGAAAAATCTGGAAATTTCACTTAAGACTTGGATAAGTCAAAGGGAATGCATGGTGGAAAAAAGTAGGACAAATGGATGGCTAGAAAAAAAAATGAATTAATAAAATATTTAAAATATGAATAAAATAATATTATTTCATTAAACAATAAAAAAGGCATAAAAAAATCAGCCCACCCATTCTTCTTCTTCAACATTCGGCCAAGCAAGAAACAAGAGAGAGAAAGGAGAAAATAAAACCCTAGCTAAGAAATTTAAAGGGAAAATAGGTGGAAATTCAAAAATCAAGTGAAAAAAGGTAACATTTCTTAAATTTGTCTTGTGCTTTACCTTTCCCATGCATTTTCCATCATTTTTCATGGTTGAATAATGTGATTTGAGGATGATTTGAATTCTGGTCATATGGGTTTAGAGAGAGAAAGTTGTTAGATAAATTTGATTTTGAGCTATGTTAGTGTTTAGTGTTAGTTTAGCATGTTTATGAGTAAAACAACAAGAAAAATATTTATCTTCTCCATGAATTTCCCTAGGCCGAATCTAGCCAATGGTATGTGAGGATGAGGTTGACTTTATTTTAAGAGAATTGGGTGGAAAAATGATGAATTATGAGGTTGGAAATTAAATGGGAATTTTCGGTGCAATAAATTGAAATTTTTACCCACTAGGGGTAAAAGCGTAATTTATAGTCCGGACTGATAAATTGGACCAAATTCACAGTCATTGAGGTATTGTGGATATAATTGGATAATTGAAATTGAAATGGATGGAATTGGAGTCGAATTGGGGATTTTAGGAATTTACACCGTGTGTAGGCGAGTTAGGTCGGACACCACAATTAAGCGATTGTCTAGACATTTCAAATCCTATCTAGTGCATACGCATGGATAAGAGCCTGAAATAATTTATGATAAATTGACACAATTTACTGAATTTTGTGTCATGGATTATGGATAGGTGGTGAGTCAATTGTTTCGGGTAAGAGACTGCACCCGAGGGCGGAAGATAGGAGTATTTCTACTCCTAATACTGTGAGTAAACTTATTATCGTCTTAATTATCTAGAGTAGTTTTATACAATTGTGTGATTTTATAAAAAAATGAGTTTAAATGGTAAATTGCTATGTTTTAAGAGAAATTGTGATTTTATAAAATGATTTTATAAATTTTCTGAAAAATCGAATATTGGTTTTGAAAATAGAGTAATTGGAGACTGCCTGCTTGTGTTGTAAATTTACGGTTTTAAATTGAATGGCTTATGACAATATATGAGCATGAATGGCTAAATTGATTTTGGTGTCAGAATTATTTGTATTGTGTATTCAGCCTTGAGAGGCTAGATTGTGATAAATTGTCATGCCATGCTAGAATGAATTTTATTGAATTGGTGGAGTATATATTAATTATTTACTGCAGAGGGGGTTCCGTGGACCAGCCTATTAGAGGGGCACGGTAAACTCCATTATATTATTACCTCGAACGGAGAGGCGCGTAGGGTATCTCCTGGGGTAAAGCTTAGGGTTCACTTCACGCCAAACCACCACGTGAAGGGGAACTCAGCCAACGCCAAGGAACGACTGTATTTTTCTCAAACTAAAATATATTTTAAGTGTATACAAAATTTTAATAGCCTTGGCGGACTCGGTTAGATGCCCTGCGCAAGGTATCACCGAGTATGAGTTTTGGCACGAGTCAAAGTTTTAAGAAATTCATAAGCCAAGTTGATTACTCGATTTATATGGATTGATTTTATTTGGTTGAAATGAACTGAAAGGTAATGAAATTACGGTATGATGACTTATTTTAATTGTCTCCATTTACTCGGCTTTAGATACTTTAGATGGTATATGTTTACTCACTGGGATTATAAAATCTCACCCCTTCTTCCTATACATTTTTCAGGCTCAGGACAGTTTGTAGATAGTCGAGTAGGACGAGAACTA
The DNA here is from genome assembly GCF_053813885.1 of Theobroma cacao. Taxonomy (NCBI): domain Eukaryota; kingdom Viridiplantae; phylum Streptophyta; class Magnoliopsida; order Malvales; family Malvaceae; genus Theobroma; species Theobroma cacao. Next base: position 40,103,550 of record NC_142640.1, read on the forward strand.
AGCTCGGAACTGCATTATAGAAAGTAAGAGTTCACAGTCTTACATCCTCTTGGTCAATTGGAGCCCACGTGTCATTGCAGATCAAAACTTATATTTTGGTTATCTGTATTTCTATTCATACAATTTTTACTTTACTTTCATGTGCGAAAAATTATTTACGAATATTTCTATAAAAATTTATTTTATGAGAAAATATAATATTTTATTAATTATTTTTGAATAGTACTAGTTGTTAACAATTTGCTTTCAAATGAACGTTTTAGATACTTATTTTGTTTTTAAATCATTAAATATATATTTTCTGCTTACCTATTACATTTTTAGCAAGTTTTGAGATTTTTGACGAAAAATTACGAAAATGCCCCTATGAGCCAGAAAATAATATTTTATTGTTCTTATTTGAAAATGACTTATGATTTTTTTAAATGCGAGATTTTATAATTTTTGCTCACCGGGGAGATGCGAAAGTTGATGCTAAGCCTTACGGGGTTTCGATAGGCATTCGGGGTGAAGAATGTCTGTCGAGGCCTCGTGGCGGTTGTCACGGGCTTGATGGGGAGTTTCGGGTCGTGACAGTTTCAATGGGAGAAAATTATTTCTCTAGCTTATTTTTGCTATATTTCAATATAACCTAACTAAAATCACTTAATTCAATTAAAATCAACCAAAACTCAAGCTCAAAACTCATCCATGGAGGTTTGGCCAGCATGGGTGTCCATACCCACTTTCTAATTTTGCATGGAAATGAGAAAAAAATGTATGGGTAGTGAAAATCACAAGGAAAATCAATGAAATTTACCTTTTTAATGCTTGATTTCCTGATTTCTCTTGATTTTCCCCAAATTTTTTCAGCTAGGGTTCTTATTTCTTTTCCCCCTTTTTCTCTCCTGGTTTGGACAGCTGAAGAAGATGAGAATTCTGGAATTTTGACATTTTTAAAGGCTAAAATAATATAATATTATTTTATTCATTTTTTTTGTTTTATTAATTCCTTAAATTCTAGCCATCCATTTATTTCCAAAATTTCACCATACACTTGTCCCACATATCCATAGCTTAGATAAAATTCTCAGACTTATCCAAAGTCTTGGTGGAGTAATTTTTTAAATTTACACTTTTGCCCCTTAAAAGTCAAAAATTACATTTTTACCCCAAAAACTGAAAAATTGCCCATAGACATATTTTTCATTCCTTATACTCATACCATTCTCCAATTTGTCAAATTTGATCTAAATTTTCTCAAAATCTCAAATTTTATCCGTGGGTGAAAAAATTACGATTTTACCCCTACACTCCAAAAAAACCGAAATTAAACTTTTTCATTGCCAAACCCTCAAATTATACTCCAATAAGTTTAATATAATCAATCTTAATCAAACATAATTAAAAAAAAATTCCATATTTGTCCTTAGGTGGCAAATTATCATTTTGCCCCTAGAATACTTAAAGTCTGGATTAACTCCATATCGGACCTCAAACTCTGAATCCTCATTTTAAATCAACCCATGGGTTTTAATTTTCTCAAATTCATCCTCGATTCTCTGTTTAAACTAGTTCAAGACTTATTTGACTGAACCATACCATTAGGGGCAATACAGTCATTTAACTTGTTTTTCGGGACAATTCAATATACAAACATGCTATCCAAAGTATGTTAATGATATATCACAGATAATTTAGGGTCGAGTGTTACACTTATACTAAATTGTCACAAAACTAATCTATGTTATATATGAATGCATGCAATAAAATGGGAGGTGTTCGGTCTATCGCGCACTATACACTATTTAATTGGTCTAAACGTCCAATTCGATTTCAATTAATTTATTGCACTTCCAGTACTCCTCAAAATTCCACACACTTCACTAAAAATCTATTCTAAGTGCAATTACCAAAATATCCCTCATTATGGTGCAAATTGCTAACTAACGGGAGTAAAATTTTTCAGTATCCGTTTTCGATTTTCGGTATTCCTAAGCACCAAATACAATCTAAAGGGCATGAAAAATAACCAAATTCATCATCAAACCTCACCTATAAAATTCGACCAAGATAGGTTCTATAATGAGCATGTGGATTTCTTACTTAATTTTCATACTAAATGTTACTAAACACCTAAAAACACTAAGTTACCTTGAAATTCAACTAAATTCATCACCAACTTTCTCTCTCTAAATTTGGCCAGCATATTGCCCCTCATGAAAACTTGAATTTAATTCATGAAAAATGGAAAAGAATGCATGGGCAAGATGAATTTCAAGCTTAAGATTAAAAATCTTATCTTTAGTCACCAATTTCTTGAAAATTCAACAAATTTTCCTTAGTTTTTCCTCCCTAGGGTTTTTCTTTTCTTTTTTTCCCTTTTCTGCAGGTGCTGGTCAGCCCTCAATTTCTAAGTGGAAGAGTATGGGCTGGTTTTTAAATGGTAATATAATAATATTTAATTTTTGACACATGTCACCTTTTTATTGGTCCACTTATTTTAACTTAATTTTTAAGCTTTTTCTCACCACCACAAATGCTCTAATATTTATCCATAGCATAAAATAATAATAGGTAAAATTCTAGAGCTTGACAAATATCATGGTGGTGTAAAATCGTAAAATTCCAATTTTACCCTTGTGGACCCAAAAAATGACATTTTTGCCCTTATGCTCGAAATTGAAATTTTTCACTTCTCAATCTCAAATTATACTCCAATTGGTCAAACTTGATCAAAATTTTCATCCAACTTTCCAAATTTGCCCTCAAGTGGCAAAATTACCATTTTGCCCCTAAGGTATGAAAATTCTTAATTGACTCCAATTTAATCCTTGAACTCCAAATCACCATATTAAGTCATTTTGAGGTTTTAAAATTCTCAATTTCATCTTAAAATTCCTATTTGAACAAGTTCGAGGCTTTAAATTAACTTAGTTGCATAACTAATTACGATACCGATTATTTAACTATTTCTAAGGCATTCTAACATGCAGATGTGTCATCAAGTATATGGATGTTATGATGAGTATAAAATGGAGTAGGGCTTGACAATAATTTTCAATAATTTTAGCATCATTATGGATTTAGGATAGTCCAACCCATCATGCCAAACATTAAAATCATTAGTAAATTTCTGGTTTACTATGGTATGAGTTTCAATCTTTCTAATATTGTGTAGTACAATCTAGAGAATAAAACGGGTTATTTTTTTTCAACACACACTTTTTACTCAAGATAATAGAGGTATTAAGTGTCTTTTTCATTCGTTGTCTCAATATAATATCTATTCAGACGGATCTCTTTCAAACTTAATAAACTTCTTTTAGACTTAGTAGAAAATAATACATCCTCTATCATAAACTTTATTCCTTTGGGTAGTAAAATGTTGGCTCTTCTAGAGCTTTCAATTAATCTTATATTACCAGATATTGTATTGATATTGATTTCTTCTATTGTCAAGTAAGAAAAATGTAAAGCCCGACCTTATAAAATACTTGTCATGACATACATGTGATGATAGCATGATTGCATGCTAGGAAAGTCCCGAAAAATTTATAAAAGTAGGTATTGTACCTAGAGGTACAACAAAGTTTATTTAAGCCTCGAACTAGATCAAATAGAGAATTTGAGATGAAATTAAGTATATTAAAGTATCATAATGGTTTAATATGGTGATTTGGAGTTCGAGGATCAATTTGGAGTCAAACTGAAATTTTCACTATCTAGGGGTAAAATGGTCATTTGCCACTTGGGGACAAAATGAGAATTTTAGAAAAGCTTTTTTGGCCCCATTTAACTTATTGGAGTATAATTTGACTTATTGGAGTATGATTTGAGGTTTATAAGTGAAAAATTTTAATTTCGGTATAATTTGGAGTAAAAAGGGTAAAATGGTAATTTTACCACCCCAGGGGCAAAATTATAATTTTCCACAACCAAGATATTTTTCCAGCACATAGTCTTCCTTTATCCTCATTTTTGACCTTTGACTAATCATGTGGTGGAGATAAAATGTTTAAATTTTTAAAATTTTAAAAATGGACCAATAAGAAAATGTCATGTGTCAAGCTTAGGATAATTTAATATTTAACTTAAAAATCAGCATAAATCAGCCCATTATTCTCCAAATATTCGGCCAAGCAAGGAAGAGAGGGAAAGAAAGGAAGAACAAACCCTAGGTAAGGAATTTCAAGAGAAAAAGTGTGGAAAATCAAGGAAAACAAGTGAAAAAGGTAGGATTTTTCAACTTAAGCTTGAAATCTATTTTCCTTAAGCATTTCTCTTTATTTTTCATGCTTAAATTACAGGTTTTTATGATGAATTGTTGGCTGATCAAAATGGGTTAGGAGAGAGAAAGTTGTTAGATTAATTTGATTTTAAGTTATGTTAGTGTTTTTAGTTAGTTTAGCATATTTAGAAACAAAACAAAAAGAAAAGAATTTATTTTCTCTCACAACCATTAATGGCCGAATTTACCATGTATGAGTGAGGATGAGTTTGATTTTTATTCTAGGAGAATTGGTTAAGAAATGATGAATTATGAGCCTAGAAAAATAATGAGAATTTTTGGAGCAAAAATATGAATTTTTACCCACTAGGAGTATTTTCGTAATTTGCTACCGAGACTGATAATTTGCACCACACTGAGGGACATTAAGTCAATTTGGGTGCAATTGAGGTATAGAAACTGAAAAAAAAACTAATTTGGAGTTTAAACGAACGCGTATATTGATTTATCGGGTAAAAGATCGAAATAGGCTAATATCGCATTTAGGCAAAATTTAGACATTTTGCACTTCATATTATGCATTAGTAGCCTAAATTAGTTTAATTTCAATTTAGTACCAATTGGTAAATTTCTCGATTTTGTACTATGTCAAGGTGGTGAGTCCTCCGATAAAGGCAAGGAAATTACATCCGATGACCAGTAGACAGAGTGTTTCGAAAGTCTACATTATAGACATTGTGAGTAAACTTACTGTCATTTTAATTATCTAGGGTGGTTTTTAGGGGATTTCATGAATTCTATGGAAAAAGGAATTTAAAAAGGTAAATTTTCATGTTTTATGAATAAATGTGTTTCAATGAAATTAAATTATAAATTGTTTTGAAATTAATAATGATTTTGAAAAATAGAGTACATGGAGATTGTTAATTATGGCAATTTGATTGTATAAATTGATTGGCTTATGATTAATCGGGCATGATTAGCTAGTTGGCAATTGTATTGAAATGCGAATTGTTTGGTTGCCTTGAAAGACTGTGAATTACAAAATTGTCATATCATGTTATTGAGTTTTATTGTATGGTGGATTATATATATTAATTAATCACTACAGTAGGGGGTTTCTGTGGACCAGCCTTTTAAATTGGTACGGTAAACCCCATTATATTCTTACCTCGAACGGAGAGGCGCATAGGGTATCTCTTGAGGTAAAGCTTAGGGTTCACTTCACGCCAAACCACCACGTGAAGGGGAACTCAGCCAATGCCAAGGAATGACTATGTTTTCAAAACAAAAACATGATTTATGTGAAATGTGAATTTTAATAGCCTTGGCGGTCTAGGTAGGATGCCTCGGCCAATGTATCACCAAGTATGATTTTTGGCACGAGCCAAGTTTTTGAGAAAATTATAAGTCGAGATGTGTATTATAATGAAATGTATTGTTTTATATATATATATATATATATATATATATATATGATTTGAAACAAGTACAAAATGTTGTGGATTATGGTATGATGAAAAGTTAACTGTCTCCATTTACTCGGCTTTAGAAGTTAATGACGGACTTTATTTACTCACTGAGTTTATGAAAACTCACCTTTTCTTTTTAACCATTTCAGGTTCAAGATAGTCTGTAGGCAGTTGATTTCATCAAGGATTTCTTTTGGACTTACTTCCTTGAAAATCGTAGGTCTACCTTCTTGCACACTTTTGGTTATCTTGGGGCCTATATGCCACTGTAGGATAATTTTAAATACCTGGTTTACTGTATCACTATGTGTATGGATTTATTTTGTTTTCACGCTACAAAAATTATTTATGCATAATTCTATAAAAATTGTTTTATAAGAAAATAGAATATATTATCGAATATTTTTATTTAGTCTAATTAGCCAACTTTTCACTCCAAATGGATGATTTAGATTACAAAAATTTATTTTTAATCGGCAATGGATATCTTTCTACCATACGTTATATTTTTATCAGGTTTCGAAATTTTTAGGTAAAAATGACTAAAATACCCTTGTGTGGTCAAAATTTTATTTTGATTGTTTTCGATCTAAAATAGTTTATATTCTCTTAAAACTCGATATTTAGTCTTTACGTATTTTAAATGAAATGTATTCTAATGTTACGACCCAGTTTACGATGATTTACTTTATTGTCTCCATGTACTCAACTCTAGATATTTATGATGATGTCTGTTTACTCATTGGGATTTTATAATCTCACCACCCTCCTTTTCACCAATTTCAGGTTCAGTATAGACTATAAATAGCTGATCTCATCGAGGACTACCGTTGGATCTGCATTTTCCAAACCGTAGGTTCACAGTCCTCTTTACTTTTGTTTATTCGGGGGCCCTATTGTTATTGTAAATTAAATTAAATATTTTGACTTACTGTATTACGGTATGTATAAATTTATTTAGCTTTTACGCTATAAAAATTATTCACGTATAACTCTATAAATATTGTTTTATAAGAAAATAAAATATTTTACTTAATATTTCTTTTATTTTCTTATTATATTCAAATAACCGTAATTTTGTTTTAAATGAAGATTTTAGACTTTTAAACTCATTTTGAATATGAATTATGTGTTTTGTACTTGTATATTACGTTTTAGCTAGTTTCAAAATTTTTGAGAAAAAATGACCAAAATACCCCCTGTGAGACGAAAATTAATATTTTATTTGTTTTTAGTTGGAAATAGTTTAAAATCTTTTAGAACACGATATTTGACAATGGTTGCTCACAAGAGAAATGAGAATCTGATAGTAAAGTCTTACGAGGTTTCGGGTTGACATTTCGGGCAATGAGTGTCTACCGGAACATCGCGGCGGTTGTCACGGGCTCGAAAGGAGTACCGGGTCGTGATAAAAAATATTTCTTATTTTTAAAAATAGTTGTGCATTGTAGTAATGTCTGGTAGACATATATTTATATCAGTGATGTCAAACCCTATTCTATAAAATAATTACGACGTCATTTACATGCTCAATCGAATGTTTGCATATTTAAGAAGTTCGAAAAATCGTTAAAATACGATATTACTCCTAATGGCACCATTGAGTCGATTAAGCCTCGAACTAGTTCGAATAGGAATTTTTAGGAAAAATTAAGAGTTTCACAGTTCAGGGATGACTCAAAATGGTAATTCGAAGTTCGAGGATCAATTCGGAGTCAAACCAAAATTTTCACTATCTAGGGGCAAAATGGTCATTTGCCACTTGAAGACAAAATGAGAATTTTTAGAAAAGATTTTTTTGGCCCCATTTAACTTATTGGAGTATGATTTGAGTATTGGAGTATAATTCAAGGGTTTGGCACTGAAAAAGTTTAATTCCAGTGATTTTTAAAGTGTAGGGGCAAAAATCGTAATTTTTCCACTCGCAGACAAAATTTGAGATTTTGAGAGAATTTAGATCACATTTGACAAATTGGAGAATGGTATGAGTATAAGGGATGAAAAATATGTTTATGGCTAATTTTTCAGTTTTTGGGGTAAAAATGTAATTTTTTACCTTTACAGGGGCAAAAGTGAATGGATATGTGAGACAAGTGTATGGTGAAAATTTTATCTGAGCTATGGATATGTGGGACAAGTGTATGGTGAAAATTTGGAAACAAATGGATGGCTAGAATTTAAGAAATTAATAAAACAAAAAAAATAAAATAATATTATATTATTTTAGCCTTTAAAAAGGTCAAAATTTTCAGAATTCTCATCTTCTTCAAGCTGTCCAAACCAGGAGAAAAAAAAAAAGGTAAAAGAAATAAGAACCCTAGCTGAAAAATTTGGGGAAAATCAAGAGAAATCAAGAAATCAAGCATTAAAAAGGTAAATTTCATTAATTTTCCTTGTGATTTTCACTACCCATGCATTTTTTTCTCATTTCCATGCAAAATTAGAAAGTGGGTATGGACACCCATGCTGGCCAAACCTCCATGGATGAGCTTTGATCTTGAGTTTTGGTTGATTTTAATTGAATTAAGTGATTTTAGTTAGGTTATATTGAAATATAGCAAAAATAAGCTAGAGAAATAATTTTCTCCCATTGAAACCCATTATGCCAAATTTTCTAGGGAAATATTGGCTGCTGATCTTGATGTTTATTTGAGGAATTATGGTGAATAATGATGAATTATGAGTCTAGAAAAATAATGGGAATTTTCGGAGTAAAAATATGAATTTTTACCCACTAGGGGTATTTTCGTAATTTGCTATCAGCACTGATAATTTGCACCACACTGAGAGACATTAAGTCAATTTTGGTGCAATTGAGGTATAGAAACTGAAAAAAATTAATTTAGAGTTTAAACGGACGCGTATATCGATTTAATCTAGTAATATGCCGAATTAGGTCAACACTGCATTTAAGCGGTAGTCGGATAGGTTGCATACCATATCATCTATATACATCGAGCCTGAATTGATTTTATAATGGTCAAGCATTAATGTGGTGAATTATATATTGTACATTGTGGATAGGTGGTGAGGAAATTACAGTAGTAAAAGTACAGAGATTGTGCTTAAAGAATGGGATTAGGAGTACATCGACTCCTAAAACTATGAGTGGACAATTTATCATCTTAAATATCTAGAGTAATTATACTTGTTTGATGCTTTTATTGAATGGTGAGTTTAAATCATAAAATATTATGTTTTCCAATTAAAATGTTTTTTAATAAAAATGAGATTTATACTGATTTTGAAATCAAATATTGTTTTGGGAAAATTGAGTATATGGAGACTGTGTTGAAATTTATGATTTTATATGTTATTGAAATTGTGGCTTATGACACTATGGAAACATGATGGCTAAATTTTTTGGGTTGGCATGAAATATATGAACAGTTTTGGATTGGTCTCGGTAGACTGGATTGCATTTTATTCACCATATTATGCTACTGAAATTTTTATAGGTCTAGTGGTATATTAAACGATCACTGCAGTGGTGGGGATTTCCGTGAATTGCCTATGAGAGGGGTAAGGTAACCCAATTATATAATTACCTCTGGGGGGAGATGTTGGATGAAGTATCTCCTGAGGTAAGATTTGAGTGCACCTCACGTTCGGGCCACCACATGAGAGTGAGACTCAGCCAACGCCAAGGAACGACTGTGTGTTAAATGTGAAAACATATTTATGGGTATGGGTCATTTAACAGCCTTGGCGGTCTCAGTGGGATACCTTGATGAGGGTACCCGTAAGAATGATTTTGGCAGGGGCCAAGTTTAAGAAATTTATAAGTCAAAAAATTTTGACAAAAAGAAATTGTTTGGTATAGATTGAAACGAATTTTGTGTTATGAACATTATTGATATATAACGTTTTTATATTATCTCCATGTACTCGGTTTTAGATGCTTTTGATGGTAATTGTTTACTCACTGGGATTATGTAATCATAATCTCACCCCTCTTTCTATCCATTTTTCAAGCTCAGGACAGTTTGTTGATAGTTGATTAAGTCGAGAATTAATCTCGGAGTTGCATCAATAAAATTGTAGGTTCACAGACTCGCACCTTATTGGTTAGTTGGGGGCCCACGTGTCACTGTAAAAGTAATTTTATACTTCAGTTATCTGATTTAAAGTATGTATGAACATATTTAGCTTTTACACCATGTTTTTGACGGGTTTTGGTATTTTCGAAGAAAAATGACGAAAATGCCCCTGTGAGCCAAAAAATAATATTATATTGTTTTGATTTGGAAACGACTTATGATTTCTTGAAATGCGAGATTTAATAACTGTCGCTCACCTGGGAGATGCAAAAGCTTATGCTAAGCCTTGCAGGGTTCCGATCAGCATTTCGGGTAATGAGTATCGAGACGTCGCAGCTGTTGTCATGGGCCTGATGGGTGTTCCGGGTCGTGACAAGTGATCTCGGATCCAATAAGATGAATATTAATATTTTTCTTTAATAAGATAAGTTACATAATAAAAAACTTACAAGTTGACATAAGAGAACATTAAATATATAATTTACTAATTAAAACACATAACAAAAACATTTCATTTAAATACAATAAAAATATATAAATATATTTTTATAATAAAGTTAGAATAAAGCATACCAATAAATTATTAAGGAATTTCATTCTTGGTTATTTTCATTGCCAATAAAATGATTAATCCTCCTTTAAGGTGGACAAGAAAATCAACAATGGATATTTCCATTACTAATCATATGATGAATTCCAGTTTTAGGGTGGATAAGAAAATTAACAATATCCTGACGTGTTATATCAACTTTGCGATGGTTAAAATCATCAGAAGATATTTTAGTTTTCAGTGATGCTTGATAAAATTCAAGACATATAATAAGTACGTACCAATGGTCTTTCGTGCCACATAAATGACAATACGTTTTCTATATTCTTTTTTTTCTTTTCATTTTTGTCTTTTTCATTATTCATTCACTTCTGGTAGGTTAAAAGTATCCATCCACTTTGGTGGGTTACAAGTATCCATCCACCTCTGGTGGGTTATCCAATTCTGATGGATTAGTGGGTTAAGATATCCGTCCACTTTTAGTAGTAAAATTATCCATCAACATCTGGTGGTAAAATTATCTATCCACTTATGGTGGTAAAATTATCCATTCACTTCTAGTAATAAAATTATCCTTAAAATTGAAATAGTGATAATGTAAATTATTATGGTGACTTCTTCCATATCCATTATCATAATTATTAAATGATGTTGCATTCACTTCAGGGAATGGATAGATTCATGGTGTTTTATTAATAACTCATTTGTCACATGCACATCTAGTAATGGACATTCATGATTTTTCATTAATAGCTATATAATAGTAAATTCATTTTCCAATCAAGGGACAAAATATAATGTATATTACATGATAGCTAATTCATGTTTAAATTAATTTTCAAAGATAAAACACCAAAAATAAATCAAGTTGCTTACCTCATTCACCAAAACAAAAATACCAAAGAGATATTAAGTCACTTACTTGATTCGCTAAAACCAAAAATCAAAAGCCAACCATTGAAATCATTTTAAAGCTTGAAAGAAATAGAAGAAATAGAACTTCGTGATACCAAGAGATTAGAGAATCGTGCAAACAACACATTATAAAATAAATCTTAAAAGAACAAATATAAAAGAAATATAAAAGAAAGTATTTAAAGGGAAACAATGTATTTAGATGAAGTAAGAAAATCTTATTTAAACATGTATCCACAAATGAAGTGAAATGGTCTATTTATAGACCAATAACCCCTTATCTAGATTGAATTTACAAAATGAAGATAATACTTAGGTATTAGATGGATGGATTAAATCCTAATATTCATCCAATCTAATTTACATGTAAACCTAGATATACATAGTATAAATGAATATTCACAAAAATATTCATAACATTTTTCTAATATTTAGTTGGCAGGAATAATTTTAAGAATAAGTGATAAATAATAAAAATACCATTTTATTATAATATTTAATTTTTAAATTAAAATATTTATTATTTTAATAATTATTAAAAATATTAATAAATTGTTATTTAAATGTTAATATGATTATTTATTTTAATTTATAAAATATTAATAATTTATATTTCATTGAAAATATTCATAATTTATAATTAAAATATTATTTTATTATTTTATTACATTATTCATTTTAAAATATTAAAATTTAAAAAATTTATATTTAAAATTTTAATTTAATTTTTAAGTTTAAAACATTAACTTTTTATAATTTATAATTAAAATCTAAACCTTTTTGCTTTAAATTTATTTGAAATTTTTTTAATTTAAAATTCATTTTAATTTAGTGAAAGAAAGAGAGAGGCAATTGGGTAGAGAGGGAAAGAAATTGTAAAAAATGAATAAATTACATTTGATATAATATGACAATTTTAAAATTAATAAAAGGAATTTTTGTTTATTAATTTTTTATTTTATTTTCTTGGCTCTTGGAATAACTTATACCAAGGGAGATCTTGGTATTAGCTATTCCCCATCTCCCTGATCATTCCAAAGAATTCTCATTCCTTCCAACCAAATAAGGTCTTAAAGAAATATTAAGAATAGGGGTGCAATGGTTATTCCATTCTCCCCACCAAACATGCTATCAAGGTTGTAATGAAATAATTTTTTTGTTCGTTTTTTATTAATTGCTAGTTGATTGTCAAAGTGTTAGCTAATATGTATATTAGTTATTCATTTAAAAAATTTGAATTATATTAAAAACAGTAAAAATTATTAAAAATAGAAAAATATTAAAATTATTTATTTTAAATTAGGATATTTTATAAAAATGAAAAATAAAGAACAAAAGAAAAATAAAAAATAAAAAAAAGAAAAAATAATTGGATATTTGAAATTTTAAATATATTTTATAAAATATTCCAATTTCAAATAAATAATATTTATATTTCTTTTATTTTTACTGTTTATTAATATAATATGAAAATTTAAAACTAATATTAATTAAAATTTTTAAATAAATAATTAATGTACGCATCAATCTGCTTGAATTTCCCACATAATAGTCATATGATAAGTATATGTTGCCAACTATCATTTAACATCTACCTTAACGAAAATACCCAAAAAAAAAAACTATTTGGATATAATGCTGAAAGTATAGAGAAAATTATATTTTAAACTATATGGATTAAAATTTCCCAAAATTTAGAAACTTCGAATGCAGTTTACTCTTAAGATTTTTCAAGAATAAAAAGGAAGGAAGAAAGAATAGATTTAGTCTAATGGTTAAATTACAAAATTAAAAAAAAAGTAATTATTTGTACTATTAATTAAAAAATTTTCCAGATTTTAAAAAATAAATAAATAATTTTTCATCATTCCTTCTTTATTTCTTTTTTTTTTTATAATTGGAGGAGGGGAGATTCGAACCCTATTCTTAAAGTAGGGGGATTATACACCAACCACTAAGCTAAATGCTCGAGTGCAATCTTTATTCCTTATTTGTTCAATGAACAATACTAACAACCAAATGATGCTTTATGTGCCAGAGCTATGGAGTTCCAAGTAAGCTATGGCTATCCATTTGGTGATTTGTTAACAGTATTTGTCTAGATATATCAAATTCAGAGCTAACTCGGTAAATATTAACAACACTTCTCCTTTAGCATGTGTTTTTTAATTCAAAATAGCTTTGTGGATGTATAAAAGTGCCAAATATCAAAGACTAAAGTGTTACCTAAACTCTCACTAGATAAATAAACAAAAAAACAAAAAAGGTTGAAATCATTTTATTTGATCAAATTCAATATTTTCGTTTTCATTGAAAACTAAGATATTTTATTTATTTAAAAATTTTCAATAAATTTTTATTTTTATATTACCTTCAATAAAATCTATGCATTTTTATTTTAGATCGAATAGGTTTTTATGAGTAACTGTTGATTAATTTCTATTAATCAAAATATTACTTCTCATTTTATACTTACTAGGATAGTGACCATAGCTACGCTACAAAAAGATTACAAACAATATAGATTATGTTGGAGTAAACTTAAATTTGGTACCTTTAAAAGAGTTTGTAGGGAAAGCTATATTATATTAGTCAACTGCATAAATGTATAGTTTTTGTTGATTGAGGAAAAGATAAACGGATATTAATTGAAAATAGTTATTTGCTTTGGTTTCAATCACTAAAAGTTGCTCCTAAATATATAGTTTTGAAAATAGTACTTAAGTAAAGAAGATAATAATCCTGTTGAACATCTAGTAATTTTTTTCATTAAAAATATATTGTTCAAACAAAATGAATAACATTTATGATTTGGAGGTTTCCATTTTTGTTAGATGATATATATCAACTTTCTAGATGCAAGACTTGTACTTAGCTAAATGTTAAGGGAATATAAACTATTATATATGTCTAACTATGATGACAATTTGCTCTTTCTTTTGCCATATACATTTGTTTTCATTTCCTTTGTTTCTGTTATTGTGATATATTGTATTACTAAACTTCATGAATGTATGATTCTTATTGGTTGAGAAAAGATAAATTGTATTAATTGAAGATAGTTATTTGTTCCAATTTCAATTATCGAAAATCTGCACTTGCATATATGGTTATAAAACAGTACTTATCCAAAGAAACAATAATCCTATCAAAAATTGTTAGGTGTATAATTAAATATTAAGAAATGAAAGAGTATATAACCTATACTATTGGTAGATTAAAATAAACAGTTATAAAATATAGGACAACAGTATGATATAAAGATCCTATCAATATTAAATAGTTATTAATTTTTAGTAGTATTTATCTTTTATATATAAAATGAATGGCTAAAGTTGTCAAATTCAGTTGATTTATTTATTCAATAATGACTGTGTGTTATGTATATTGAGAAATGAGCAGACCTTCTTAACTTTTTTATTTTGTTCAATGAATTGGATAGATATTTATTTGAATTTAAACATTCATGTATAAAAGAGATGTCTAAATACTATGAATTCAAGTTCATGCAAAAAATAATATTAAATTGTAATTGATAAATATTAAATGAATCTATCCTCTAGGTATTAAAAGTTAAAAATTATTATCTTCAAATATTTTTTACTGAAATAAATAAAAGTAAAAAAAACCCTTCAACTGTAAAAAACAACACAATTTGACGTAAAGTGTAAAAAAAATTAATTCAATTGAAAATAACAGATGTCAACCAATTGACCTAACAGTTATCCTATTTAAAATTGTATTTATTTAAAGAAGATAATAATCCTATCAAAAATTGTTAGATGTATAATAAAATGTTAAGAAATGAAAGAGTATATACCTTGTACTATTAGCAGATTAAGATAAACAATTGTATAATATAAGACAACAGTATAATGTAAAGATCCTATCAATGTAAAATAGTTATTAATTTCTAATAGCGTATGTCTTATATATATAAAATGAATGGTTAAAGGTTATCAAATTTAGTTGATTTGTTTATTCAATGATGGTTGTGTGCTATGTATATTGAGAAATGAGTAGACCTTCTTAACTTTTTTATTTTGTTCAATAGATTAAATGGATATTAATTTGAATTTAAACATTCATGTATAATAGAGATGTCTAAATACTATGAATTCAGGTTCATGCAAAAAAAAAAAGATATAGACAAAAAATAGTATTAAATTATAATTGACAAATATTAAATGAATCTATCCTCTAGGCATTAAAAGTTAGTAATTATTGTTTTCAAATATTTTTATTGAAATAAATAAAAGTAAAAAACAAAAAACCCCTTCAAAAGTAAAAAATAACGCAATTTTGACATAATGTGTAAAAAAAATTAATTCAATTGAGAATGACAGGTGTCAATCAATTGACCTAACAGTTATCCTATTTAAAATTGTACTTATTCAAATAATACAATAATCCTATCAAAGATTATTAAATGTACAATAAAATATTAAGAAATGAAAGAGTATATAGCAAGTACTATTGTCAGATTAAAATAAACAGTTATAGAATATAAAACAATAGTATAATGTAAAGATCCTATCAATATAAAATAGTTACTAATTTTTAGTATTATCTGTCTTTTATATATAAAATAAATGGCTAAAGGTTACCAAATTTAGTTGATTTGTTTATTCAATGATGACTGTATATTATGTATATAGAGAAATGAGTAAACTTTTTTTACTTTTTTAATTTATGCAATGAATTGGATGGATATTTGTTAGGATTTCAACATTTATGTATAAAAGAAATGTCTAAATACTATAAATTAAAGTTCATGCAGAATAAGAGGATATAAATAAAAAATAATATTAAATTGTAATTGAAAAATATTAAATGAATCTATCCTCTAAGCATTAAAAGTTAAAAATTATTATTTTCATGTATTTTTTACAGCAATAAAAAAAAGTGAAAAAAAACCTTCAAACGTCAAAAATAACGTAATTTTGACATAAGGTGTACAAAAAAAATTAATTTATTTGAGAATGACAAATGTCAACCAATTGACTTAATTAATTATCTTACTTATATATGTATATATTATAAATATGGTACTGACATGCATTAATGTGAATATTGAAAATACCTAATGATCATGTTATAATGTCATATCATCATCCACTATTACATATTAGTATATCGCATAGTAGTATCATATGATACTATTACAAAATTTATTTCATTCAAAATAAAAATATAAAAATATAATTAAATATTATAAAAAATTAAAAATTTATTTAAACTTTTTTAAGTATTTTGCCCTTATAGTATTAACTAATGATAGCAATTATTTAAATCTCTCATTTTTATCCAAACTTTTTCTACTTTGTGCCATCAAAATCATGCTAAGACCTTTTGCCTTTGGGCGACAAGAGTATAAATAAACTAATTACTAGTACAAAATTTAAGCAATTTGGCCGATTCGTTAATCAGTGAAGAATATATAAAAGGAAGAACCTACGAAGATGGAAAGATGAAAGGACCTAAAAAGTTTAAAATCACGAGCAAAAAGAAAAAGGGAACCAATCCTTGTTCGCCATTCGTTACTCCCAAAATTATCAAGCATTTTCCCCCGATCAAGGCTTTCCATTTTGTGCAGAATTCCAAATTGGGGTAATGAAACAAAAATATTTTCTGATTGCCGCCGTCACATTAAATAATTATTAGGAAGGAAATAAAATTATACTAAATATTTAAATAAGTCTTTGATCTATATCAAAAAAGTTAATTAAGTTTTTATCTTTTTATTACGTTCAATTAAATCCCTCAACTTTTATTTTGAATCAAATAAACTACTTTTACTAACTATTGACTAACTTCTGTTAATCAATGGTACAATTGATACTTTTATATCATGTTATCTGTCACATGATAAGTTGATGTGTCATGCTGATGATGTTATTACTATGTGGCATTAAATGTTACTAATTAGAAATGGTGTGTTTATCATTTTGCCCAACCACATGTTTAAAAATAATTAACTTTAACGTTTTCAACAAAATCTAATTACTTTCCTCCTTAATCTAATAGAATAAATGTTTTGAATTTATACAAACTAATTCATCTGATTTAAGGTTTAGATCAAAACTTACTAAGTTATCTTAAAGATAAAAAGTCAAATAAATCTTTCCAACTGATTGAAGCCATTCTAATCCTTGACAAATGGAATACTTCAAGTAACGCTTAATGGTGAACGCCTTCATGTTAGGCCAATGGAATATGAAGTTACATTTTTTTTTTTTTTGAATATGAAGTTACTTAAATAGTATCTCGAGGGGAAACTTTATCTCCTTCATGTTTGGTTTTCTTTTTGCAAAGAAGAAACTAGAAAATTATTGGAAGAAAAGAAAAGAATTACGTGAGTATCTTGAATGGAGAGTTGAACCCCATTAGGCAACATGGTTTTGAAGATTTAACGTTTTTGTTGCAGGCTAGTTTCCTTGAACAAGAGAGAAAGCATCCTTTTATCAATTCTTTTATCTTCAACAATCTCTCAACTTGGTCGCCAACGCAATTTGGTGCCATTTCGATGGAAAGCGTGCAAGAGTCGCGGAGTTATTTGAAGGATTAGAACGGCTTAACGGATTTTTTGTCTTCAAGGATTTCTAGTCTCTAAGATAATTAAGTTCTGGGTTAAACCATAAATCAAACGTTTATTCTATGAAATTAGGAAAAAAATAATTATTTTTTTTATTTTTTTGTTTTAAATCCTTAAGTTAATTATTTTTGGACATATAGTTGAGCAAAAAAATAAATATAAACTTGCTAATCAACATCATTTAATGTCATATCATCTATCACATGACAGTGATATAATTATCAAAATGACATGTCATCTTACCACATAGAAAATGACGTGACATAAAAATGTCAATTATACTGTTAATTAATGAAAGTTAGTCAACAATTAGTGAAAATAGCTTATTTGATTTAAAATACAAGTTTATTAGTTAACAATTAGTGAAAATAGCTTATTTAATTTAAAATACAAGTTTAAGGAACAGTGATGTGATTATCAAAATAACACGTCCACTTGTCACGTGAAAGATGACGTGGAATAAAAGTGTCAATTGAACTATTAACTAACGAAAGTTAATCAACTGTTAATGAAAATGACTTATTTGATCTAAAATAAAAATTTAAAGAGCAATGATGTGATCATCAAAATAACACTTCAATTTATCATGTGGAAGATGACGTGGCATAAAAATGTAACTAACGAAAGTTAGTCAACAGTTAGTGAAAGAGGCTTATTTGACTCAAAATTAAAATTCAAGAATTTAATTAAATGTAAAAAAAAAAAAGGACTTAATTAACTTTTTTCGTATAATTTTTTTGAGTATTTAACCTAAAACTTATTGTTTGGGATAAAGGATATTACCCTTGCCATTTTGCTCTTTTATTTTAAATTTAATCTCTTTTTAGATTTTCATCTATCAAGAGAAAATGTTTTCAGCATCCACTATGACAAAAATGATGGATTTGTCATTGAATTCGCCAAATCGGTAGAAATACCTGTTATTATAATAGAAAATCTAATCATGCAATATTTTATTATTTGTTAATTAAATTTGGTTAAATAATGTTCAAATTTAGGATTTGTTTTTGTTTATTGAAATTTTTGTAAGAAGTGTTATTTAAATAGAGTGGATTGTAAAAGAACTGTAAAGAAAAATTTAGATAAGTTTTAACAAATTTAATCAAAATTATTGAAAGATGTAAAAAATTATTTTGATAATATTTTGATATATTTTTTTATTAATAAAAAAATTCAATTTTATGAATCAAATCATAAATTTTAAAATAAAAAATAAATAAAATATTTTTTGTTAATTTGAAATAAAAATAAATAAAATAAAGAAAAATAATGGGATCAACTGAAAAAATAAATGTGAAAAAAGCATAATTCGTCACATAATATTATGAATGATTGGAAAATAAAATGAGTATGTAAAATAATTCCATTAAATATTTTGTCATTAAAAATTAGCACTTTGTAAAGAAAATTTGATTTTTAACTTCATGTTAAATCTTAAATAAATTTATCGTATAAATTAAAACTTTTTAAATTTTAAAAGTAAAACATCTTCTTCTTTTATAATTGAAAAGCTGTTTTATAAATCAAAACAAACATCCGCTTAGTTTTTGACCTTCGGAACCCCATTTTCTCCTCATCCCAAAAAAATGAAAATCTAAATGAAAGGCATGTTAAAAGTTGAAGGATGAAACAGTTACTTAAAATCCTTCTGTATTTGCTTCCTACTAATTATTTATGATCATCATGGCAAACGGCAAATATTTTAGTTCCATTATCCCAATTCAGAAGTCCCCCGTCTTTATTTTGTGGTACTTTAATTTATTTCAAACCGCCTTTTACTTTTTTTTAGAAGAAAGAGAAAAGGATTTGATGAATTAATCGGACGTCCCCTATTCTCATCAAAAGAATCGGACGTCTAATATTGATGTAGACCATACAAGATCGATCACACTGTAATATCTCCTGAAACAGCGCCATTCTTCCTCCCAGCGACCTCCGTTTATTTTCTCCATTCCTCTTCGATACCAAAAAAGTAATCTGATTCTCTCTTTCAAAACCCTATAAATTTTTAAAAGCAGATTTCTTTTTTTTAAAACAGTCCCGTTTAAGACTACCTGTTAAGTGAAGTGCAAAATCTCCGAAAAGGGAACGGTTAATTTTTCGCCATTGAGGTGTTTTAGGGTTTTTGTTTTTAAGCGATGTTCTTTTTTCTTTTGGAAGGACGATGATAAGCTTCATTTTTGTCGGTCCTCCAAAAGTTAAAAAAGAAAGAGCCGATTAAGCCAGATTTAACGAGTCTAGGGTTTCTTCATGGCAGAAGATTCGCGGGGCCGTGTCACTATCACTCTCGGTCGTCGCGGCCAGGTATTTGTTTTACTTATTTTCCTCTTAATCATTTTTTTGTTTGTTTTTCCATAGTAATTAGTGATGTTGGTTACGTATTTGTTTCCGTTGCTGATAAAATGTAGGAAATACGTTGGAAATTAGTAGGAAATTTAAGTTCTGCTATAAATTGTATTTACTATTTAACTTCAATTTTGAACAATTTAGTTTACCATGGTTGGGTTTTATTCATTTCTTCTTTAAATTACTTGACTTTTTTTTTAAAATTCAGTCTAGTTTCTTTTTCATTTTTTATTAGTGTTTTTGGCGGCTTGTTTGTAAAGCTGAACTTTAGTCATTTTGTTGCTGTAGGTGGTGAAGAGGGCAGGACCTGCATCAGATGTTGATTTTTCTGATTCTCTGCCTGTTGCTGGAAGTAAGCGGTCTGTAAGAGATAGGTTAGGAAGCAATGTAGATGGCTCCTTGTTGCGTGGAAACCAGCTCAACAACAAAAGGTATGTTTTTAGGATTTTTATTGTTGTTTTCTCAGCATTTTGAATTCTTGCTTTGCAATGTTGGTGCTTGTGCAATGGCTACTTAGGTAAATACTCTGAATTTCCTGGTGGATGATGGTGATGATGCTGTTGTTGTATTCATGTCTCGTGGAGCTTGCAAAATGGACCCATTATTTTAGGGTATTTGTTTCATTGTAAGGGTAGTTTGCTGTTACTACTGATTGCCAGGTCTTGGGAAGTGACGTTGGATGTGTGTGTGTGTGTTTAAATTTTTTCTAAGCTTTTCCTATAGTTTGGAGGTCAGGAAGGCATGCCTGTTTCCACTTTGAGTGTTGGATATGCACTCAACAAGGATACTTTAGGGAAAATAAAGCGTTGGAGAGACATTGACCATGAGAGCTAATACTTTGCCCTAGCTTTGGTGTTTACATTCTATGTGCATAAAATATTACCCTATTAGTTTATTAATGAAGTTTACTTAGGTAAATAGTTACGGTGCTGTTTTTCCTTTTCTGCAGACAAAGAGGGGATGGTCATACACCAAGCTTGAACACTAATGGTTTGAATGGTAACAAGCATACACCTCAAGTTTGCAATATGTTTTATATTTTCTGATTTCTGGACTCATTATGAGATTACTAATATTGCTTCTTTTGAATAAATAAAGATGTTCGCATTGGTAAAGATGACCTTCGCTTGAAACTCATGCAAAAAAATGTGTTTAGACGGGCTCAGAGTGATGATAACCAGAAGGTCATGGACCTCCGTGAAAAGTTGTCAAGAATGGGACAGCCTCCACTTAACAGTTATGAGGCACGGCAGCGAATGCCTGAATCAAGGGAAACCAGTATCTTGGGCAGAATTCCTTCCACAAGAAGTGCAGATGATTTGCCTCGCATGACCTCATCAAGAAGTTCTTTTTCTCCTTGGACCTTAGATCATTTAAGACAACGATCACCAGACAGAGTAATGGGTGTTTCTAGGGGTATATCTCCCCCAACAAATGCTGAAGAGCTACAGAGAAGGCCACTGAACAGGACGTATGACAATGTGAGAGCAGTTCCATACATGGGCAAAGATGTTCTTGATGCTCCAAGGCCTGTGAGTACAGCATCTTTTGTTACAAAGTCCACAGTGCCTACCACTTCGGCAAAGCCTATGCCACCAGGTCGCCCAATTCCTCCTCCAAGCAGCATTGTACAAAAAAGTTCATACTCTGTACGTACTATTTGCTGTCTACTTTGCATTCTACTAGTGAAGGGTGCTATGAACATGTTTTGCATCTATCTTTTTAGCATTATATTTTTTTGTGAACATCAGCTGCTTATGTTCGTCAGTTGAATTTGTTCTTTTACCATATAACTCGTGACATACTTTGTATGATAATTTTATGTCATGTTTGCGGTTAAATCAATAAAAAAAACTGTGTTATGTCATTCTCCTACTACTATGCTTGGAAAGTCGAGACCTATCCTAAAAATTTTCTCTATATAGTAACTTGTCTAGATCTTTCTGTCTATTTATTTTGTTGTCAACCATTTCTAGTTGGTACAGGATAATATGCTGTTCAAAAAGTTTAAGAACCCATTATCTTTCTGTTGGTTTCCAAATTAGGTTTTGAAAACTAAATAAACATTAAACTTTAAGGTATTTGACATGCACATCCTTGACCTTATTCTATGAAGTGTCTGATATTGTGGGTAGCTAATAGTCTGGTTGCATTTGGTTCTGGACAAGTGACAGTGGAGGGCGCTTTGAAGCTGTATGTTAATGTGCCTAAGTGTGTGTTCTTACATCCATGGAATTTCAAGAAGTAGGTGCTACATGTTCTTTAAGAATCCCCCCCAACCCCACCCCTTGTCACTACCTCTCTGTGTCCCACACACACAGAATCTTCTCCTCTATGAAGGCATTATCATTTTTAACTTTTGCAAATCAACTCTGAATCCTAATAATTCCTGCACTTTCTCTTATGCCTCTGTACCATTACTTTTTTCTTTTTTTGCTAACCTTTCCACTTCTTGGTTCTAGCCATATTTTTGCAGAACTTCTTACTCTGTTTTGTATCAAGTGTTATATGCTATTTGTTTTGCAGTCTGTGGATAAATAACTAGTCATGATGTGATCCCAAAGACTTATATTTTAGAAACTTATAAAGTTATATGCATACAGTGATCCATAAGATCCAGTGTTTAAGATGCATTCTTACCTTTTTCCTTTTTGGCTGGCTGCTAAGTAGGGAGATGAACAACAAACTGTTGAAGGCTTGCTACATTCACTGGGGTTGGGAAAATATGTCATCCTTTTCAAGGCAGAGGAAGTAAGTAATAGAGTTCTTTAGTTAAATTCTCCCTGAGTAAGGATTAATTTTTTTCTGAAATAAAAAAAGTGTTCATGAGATGCAGGGGAAGAATAGTCAGTGAAGAAAGAAGATGAATTACATTAATATGTTATTCTTAATAATAGTTTGTCGCTTGCTCTTTGTTTTTTTGTGTTACTTCAGTTCGTTTAAATAGGCCCGGGCTACAAGCTGTGTGTTTCAGAAGTTTGGCACTATTGGTGCAATGCAAGATCTTAGAAATCTTTTTTCAGCTTCACCTAATGCAGATAGTTGTTGAATTTTCTGATTGGAAAAAAATATTATAGCATCAATAGTGATTTAATTAAATACATCACTTTCAGGTTAGGTTGTCTAGCTTGGTTCTGGCCCGTTTGTGGTTAATGTAAAGATATTTTTGCACATATATGTGTAAGTGGTAATAAACATACTACTTTTGCAGAAGTGAAGATTAAAATGTATGTCTGATGTCCCTAAATTGGAACCCCAGTGATTAGATCTAGAGATATTCAACATTGAATTCATATATTTGAACCTTAAAATTGGGTGGGGAGGGGGGGGTTGGAGTTTATGGGATGAAAAAGGGATACCTCATGTTTTGTATCCTTAAGCTCAATAAATTTCCTCTTGTAATAAATAATATTTTAAAAAAAAGACATGGATGTTTCATGAAGAAAGCAACACTTGGGTCTCTCCCCATGCCAAATTGGCGCCCATCTCCCTGGAATGGCAAAAAGGGATGGGGCTATTTTTTTTTTTTTTGAAAAGCAATTTTATTAGCCTTTCAACCGGCATGCCATTTGATGTTCAGTAATAGAAAGATAACGAATGTTTTTATGCAGGTATTGTGTTTGTTGTTGTAGGAAATTTTTATTCAGGATAATTAAATAGGGAATATTACCACTAATATTTTCTTGTAGCTCTAATAGTTTCCAATTGATGCTTGGCTTGTGTTACAAAGCCGCAGGCATGTCCACTATCTTTTGTGATTTTATTTAAAATAAAATATTGACTTGAAAAATGTTGGATATGGTCATTTTGCCTAAAATGACTGACATTAGCGTGTTTCAAATGGTTGCAAATACTGGTAATGTTGTTAAAAAAGTATAATTTCCTAGATGGAGGTGGTTGCTTTAGCTGTTCTATCAGACAAATCTTGAAGATTTACTTTACTCTGTATTTACGTTGTTGAAATCCCATGGATTTATATTATGATGTTCATTGGAGAATTGCTTGTTGGTTTGTTTTATCCGCACTCTCCTTGTTTGGCTGATCTGGAGATTTGATCTTTTACTCAGGTGGATATGACTGCATTGAAACAGATGGGGGAAAATGACCTGAAAGAGCTAGGAATACCTATGGTATTGTACCCTTTTTTTTGTATTTGTATTGTTTATTGTCAAAATTTTCTGTTCTAATTTTCATGATTGATGCGTCCAAACTAATAACTGCTGCTTAACTCAGATCTGATGAGTTAGATTCTCAAAGTTGAATTTTTCAAGCATGTCTATATAGTTCTCATATTTTCTTAATTAGATGTCATCAGTTCTGAAAACATTTTTGTTAAAGTAATCTTTATTCTGTGCATGTAACTGGGACTGATTTGAGTGCCTAAGTACAATATGCTTTATCTGTGTCTGTGGGCCTCTATTTCTTTTACATGGAATTTGGGTTACCTGTTGCCTAAGCCAAATTCACTCTAACTCAAGGCTCTCATGTAGTTCTGTGCCTCTGTTCATTAACTGTTCTGGATAATTGGTGGCTTGAGAATATAAAGCTTGCTATGAAGTTGATTAGATGGATTATAGTTGATAAGTTTCAGTAAGCACTATGTACTAGGAAATCATGGATTTTCCTTGCTGCTAAGTTCTAGTTAAAGTTACGGCTTACTGCTGAGTAACCTGCCAACTAATTGTTTGACTTTGGAGGGACTGCAGTATCCAGCTGCTAATCAAGGTGCGGATGACAACATTTGCAGTATGCCTCTTGCTCACATTGAATTTTATGGGATTTGAAGTAGTAAAATGGGCTGTGATCAGAGTGTTTTCTAGAATCAAATCCTGCCAATAAAAAACAAATCTATGATCATGATCATTATTCATTTGAATGTAGTTTGGTAACGGTTCACTCTCTCTCTGTCTCTGAGTGTGTGCAAAATGTTATCTTAAGGTATAGCTGTTGTAATTTACATAACATGCCAAGTTGTCCCTAATGAAGGTGGTTTGAATTGCAGGGCCCTAGGAAAAAGATTCTTCTTGCTCTTTTGCCCCGTACCAAAAGGCAACCATGATTATTTGTTCATTTCGTACGATGGGGTGCTCATGTTAGTGAATCTTGTCTAAGTAAAACCATTGTATCTCTCTTTTTGGGTTAGAAAGTGACCCATAAATCAGTTGTCACGTTTTTGAATCTAATGCTGATTAATATTCATAGATGGTGGAAAGAAATTTTGAGTTGTTTTGGATTTCATGTTACCTGCTTTTAGTTCTTTCCGGCCAGAAACAAATGGGTGTTTGATCAAATTCAACTGTCTTCACTAGATAGAATATTCTTGCAAATGATTGCAATCTGGAATCTGAAATGTTCTGATTTGCGGAAAACTCTAGTTTAGAAGCCTGTATTCTACCTAATCTAGTTTGCTTGGGGCAGCTAGCTGTCTAGAATCCTTATGCAGGAAATATCCTTGCCCTTTCCCCTACTTGTACTGTTTTAGAAGCTCCGTTTTCTTTGAAAATAGGCATGCATGTCATGTGGTGCAGGTGACTTTGCTTTATGATTTTTATACGCTTGTAATCTTTTTCGAAACCAAGGTTCTCCTTACAAGCAAAAGATCGAGGTTAAGGTACCTGTTCAAACTTGTTCCTGCTGACATGGGACCCCGTCGTCTAAGCGCCAGGCCATGGGGCTGTAAAATTGTGTAAAGGTGGCACTCGGTTTTACTTCTGGAGAAGAAAGATGGGCCCTTTAGCCCTTAAGACGTCTTCTCTAGTGGAAGCAAATGGTATCAAAAAACAATGTGATGGGTAATAACTAATAAGAGAAGAACAAGGGGAGAACATAAAAGTTGCCTCCACCTACCAACATGAATAAAGAAAACTACATGTGGTTTGTGTCAGAAATAAAACCGTATAGGCATAGCCTGACGGCTGGGACTTGGGTTGTCCAGGATTTCAGCACAATGAGGGGGTGGGTCAATCTGCAAACAGAGACGATACACCAGGCTTCTATTTTGTCATAAGCACACACTTTGAGCTCCGCAGCCACCAGGAAGCATCCTGGTTTCCTCGTAAGCTTTACTTTCTACCATCAATACCATGAATTTGGTTAGTTGAGTTTGTCAATAGATTTATTGTATTTGGTCAGTATGTGTTCTTATATTCATTATGGTGACCATTAATGATTCAGTTAGCTTGATTTTCCATTAAGGTGTACTTTCTTTATGTATATGCTGTGTCGTTGAATTGTCTTCATTGCGCAATTATTTCCTTGATTCTTTGGCTATGGACGATTGAGAATGGACTTCCCAAAAATTCAAATTTCCATAAAAAAAAATTAAATTCTCTGCTTCTCCCGAACGAATGAGAACGTTTTGCAACTTGGCATGGATTAGTTGGGAGGAAATACGACTTTACTCTTTTCGACTTTTAGATTGTGAATTTCATATCATGGAAACGGATTTTATACAGTAAGAAAAAAGAAACATTCTTGGTATTTTAGTTGTTTTCGAAAGTTTATTAGTTGCATTTTTCAAAAAATCACTGCATTCAAATATTTTGTTTATTAATTGGTACATGAACTTTCTAGTTAAATAATAAAGTTCGAATCTCTTCTCCTCAAATATAAAAAAAAAGAAAAATCCATCAAAAAGTCACTAATTCCCTGCTGATTTTAATAAAACAAAAAGAGAGAAATGAAAAACAATATAATTGGTTATGTTCATTCCCCAGCTTCTTGTCTTTGCTCGTCTACCCACTAGTATTTTCTGACTTTTAATAATGGAGTTAAGAACATGCCCGCCGCCAGTTTTACCAGATAATTACAGCAGCCAAGATTGCAGCATGCTTTGAGAATGATTATGATATGAGCTTCTTAGCAATGAAGATTGCCTCCACTAATTTTCAAAGTGTATATAAGCCTGAACTATTGGTGTTGCAACCAGGAATCACAGTACGCCATGTCTTGATCATCAATTCATCATCATCAGCTTGAGCATTTTCCTGCCTTAATTTTTCCTTCTGAATTTGAGTTGGTCAAAATTGTGCTACCTTGTCTTTGCCTTTAACAAGTGGTCTATGCTTATGTACTTTGTTTTCTAGATTTTCTTTTGTTTTTTTTTTACCCGCAATAATCCATATGTTTCTTTTCTATAAAAAATAATCAACATGTTTTGAAATTCCTGGACTAACAAAACATGATGAATCTTAAAAATCAAGCCCACCTGATTTTGTTACGTGATTGCTTGCAACTTTTTCATTAATTTATTATTCTCACTGTTGTTTTTACTTGTTATCTGATGTTTTCCCGGGTTTCAAAGTACTACTAAAGTTGCAAGATGGCTGGCATGTTACATGCTTGTTCAAGAATTCCACCAGCTGGATGAATTAATTTGCTAGTGCCTTCCACACCTGCTTCTCCACCATGACATGACTGCACATTATCAGGATTTAGTACCAATTCCCTCTTTCTTCCAACACTGGGGAGTTTTCACCACTAGATTCTTCTGGATTCGTGAATGCCCGACTAAATAGAATTTCCATTGGGTAAAAATTGGATTATTTGCAGCATCTCATAATTAGATTAGATATAAATTAGCGCATAAAATAATGAATTGAAGTTGCTATTTCTCGTTTCAGGTATGCTAAACTGGTGCAAGCCACATCAAGATTCTCTATATATAATGGTTTCCAGGATTATATTTGGACAACAGAAACTTCAAAAGAAAGAGGCCTGAGTTTGAAATGTAGCTGGAGCAGGTGGGAAAAGCCTTGCATGTATATCAGCTAAAAGAGTGCTACAACTGTCTTTCTCTCATTCACAGTGAGCTTTGCTTCAAATATTCGATTGAGTGGTAGAAACACATTAGGCCTTGAATCTAATTTGTAGCTGAAATCTTAATCAACTTATAAATCACTAATTTATTGATTCATGTTGCCTTAGTCAATCTTGGCATTCTTCATGGTTTTCTTTAAGATATTTAAAAAGCATTTGGAGTTGTCCAGAAGAGAAGCAAGATTAGATTGGATGGAAACAGGAATTTTGTGGGGTGGCTGATGGTAGGGGCCACCCTTTTGATCCTCTAGCAAAGCAGGGGATAAATGAATTGAAACGAGCTGAAATCAATCAATCAACCAACCCACCCACCTAGCCACCATAATCCAATCTCCTCCAAAATGGCCTCAGTTTATTCCACATGCTAGGATACTCAAATGCTTGATGACAGCATGCCTACTTGGAATTCTCCTCCTAAAGCAAGAAAGTAATTTGAATAAGCTGGACAAAATATATATATATATATATATAAATAAAGGAGTAGGGAATTGATTAGCATGAAAGATCTATTGGTAGACTTCTTCCCACCAATGAAATGCGAAGGTAGAGACATTGAAATAACAACACAATCTAATACAGTTTCCAACCATGTCCCCAAAGCTACAAAAAGTGGGTCCAAGCAGAACAACTGTCCAACACATATGCTTTGATTATGTATACAATAATATTAGTTGATGACTTGATTCACCTGAAAACATATGCTTTTGGTATAAAATATAGGCTTTGCCTGCTCTAAGAAGATATGCCCAGATCTCTTCGAAGACCTTGATTAGTATATATGCTTACATCATTGCCCACTTCTTATATTCCTTTGTTTAGCAACTACTCTCCCTTAATATTATTCTAATCCCATTCCCAAAACATGGTCAACATAGACCCATTACACTACCCCTATTCATTTCCTTTTTTCATATATATAAAAAATAAAACACCTTTGTGGGTGGAGGATGATAGTTGCACAGAAGCTTCATCAAGTCTCATTTCTACAGAACTCAGCATTGTTTATGCATTATTTGGAGACCTGTGGTGGATGGGACTGGGCACCCAGAGTCATCATATTCATATTATTTTTTTGATTAACTACTAGCTCACTATGGCATATTTTATGATCAGCTTGGAGAGGTAGAGCGGATTATATATTACATACATTAATCCACTGACTAATTTGTTGGTTTAATTAATTAATCTATTCTTTGGATTATGGGATTTTAAGTACAGTGGGGGGAGGATATCTTGCAAAGTTAGAAGCCCTTCCTACCAGGAGATTACGTCCCCTTCTTTCTTTGACTTTTGTTTTTAGAGTTCGTATTATAATAACTTTAATCCCCTCTTCAGGAATGGAATATTTGTTTTAAATGTGCAAGTGGTACCATAATTGATGGTCTTTACCCATTTAAAATGGCTTACAGAACACAGAATTCCTCGTTAAAAAAAGCACACTGAATCCTCTTTGATTGGGAAAGTTTGAAGTGTATCTACTACAAAATGCAGCAAGTTTATTTCTTTAACTTATAAATAATAAACAAAAGGAAAAATCAATATTGCATGAGACGGCTTCTCTGATCTGACTTTTCCAAATTTCCATTTTTTTTTTTTTTGTCTATTGACCCTCGTCTACGTTTATGCTGTTCATGATTATTATAAAACTATTCCTCTTTAAGATGCATTGCATTGTTGGAAACCATAGAATTACTATAAAAAGGAAGACAAGCCAAACAACTCTTCGTCATAGGTACATTTAACGCTAAGCCAATTTTCTTTTAGTTTCCTTATTTCAAGTGAGATGGAAATGGATGCCTCTAGTCTTATTTCTCAGACATGCGACGGTGAAAATGGTTATTCTCCAGCTGCCTCCTGTGTCGAGAAGAAGCTTAGATTGTTTGGCTTTGAGCTTAACCCGAGTAAGAACAATGACAACTCCCTGAAAAGTTCTGCTGAAGGCGATGAAAGTGTAAACTCATCATCTACCAGGGAGACTCCTACCAAGGAGAAAAGCTCAACAGGAGAGACTGATGACAAGAAGTTCGAGTGCCAATACTGCTTCAAGGAATTCGCAAACTCACAGGCGCTTGGAGGTCATCAAAATGCTCACAAGAAAGAGAGGATGAAGAAGAAAAGGTTGCAGCTTCAAGCCAAGAGAGCCAGCATCAACTGTTACCTTCAACCTTTCCAAAACAGCCTTGGTTTCAGCTACCAAGGTTCCACTCCATGGTACTATGATTCTTCCTGTTACAGTGCTCCTGAGATCACTCTTTACGAGGAATCTCAAATCAGTTTCAACCAATACGAGCACGATGCCCATCTTAATGGCTCTCAGCCATCAAAATGGTATGCTCTGCCATCTCAAATGATCCCTTTTCAGCAAGATTCATCCATGTTCACGCTAACACACGCTGACAGATCGAGGGAAAACAGGCCTGTTGGTCTCAAGCCTTCCGCTTTGCCTTCATCAAAGCAAAGCTGTAAATCCTTGGATCTCCAATTAGGCCTCAGCTTGCAATCTACAATACAGAGTTCCTCTGGAAGTGGTATATAGCGCATATACATAAATCAAGGTAAAGGTAAACAGTGCCATGTCTTTTTCAATGATCATATGAATTCTTTCAACCTCTGAACAAAGCATACCAAAATTCAATACACTCGGGCTGGAGAACTTCAGCAACAGCTACACTGAAACTCAACCTATAATTCGATCACTGAGAGAGTATACAATTACGCCGCAACTGTTATCTCAATTTCATGACGGTGAAATGTCATACATACACATGATGCTGTATTTACTCTCGACAGATGTAAGGAAGCAAAGAGCTATCTGATTGCATATAGATGCCTGATCATCCTTTTCGGGCTGTCAATATTGAGAAAGAACCTGGGAAACCAAGATTTTCATTTTGTGCTCATTGTTGTCTATTTATGCACTATTTTTTGGCTTCATACCTTTTTTTTTTTTCTTTTGAGAATTTCATAGTTAAAATTGTTCATCTTTATCTATTGACAAAACCCATCAAAGTAACGTTCAGATTGCCACTATATATGTAGGCAAAGGCAAGCAATATTATTAGATAAGGTGCGTTGCAACCCTAATACTCCATTGCGTCCAGTATGTGGAGCGGTGAGCATTTTGATTGTAAGGTGAACAGGTTGTTGATTAATCTATGATATATTACTTGAAGTAATTGTCAATATACTCAAAACTTGGCAAATAAACAATAAGGGTTGATTTTGAACATGCACGCACATGTTTTAAGAAAAAAAAAAAAAAAGAAGCGGTTGACAATATAAGATTTCCAGAAAATTACTACTCGCTGTTGGAAAAACATTAATTTTGAATAACTGGAACCAGTCGTCACTGGATTCATCAACAAACTTACTTGCAGCTGGTTTGTTTAGAAATGAGTTGGGCGTACGTTTGACTGATTAAACAAGTTATTGTTTAAGGGTTATATCTAACATTGAACCAACGACTAGCTGTACAACACCTTTTAATTGCCTACAAATTAACGATTTGTCGTTTAACCAGTAGACAAACTTATCCGTAAAGATTTGTAAGCTCAAAAGCTTGTCATTTTGTGTCTTGTTTTCCAAAAGTAGTTGTATAATTTTCAAAGTCTAATGTTTGCTCAATTTATGAATGACTTGCCTACAGGTTATAGTAGTTACCTTGCTCTCTCTTCTACAACTCAATCATCCCAAATTGTTTTCTCTTTTCGAAGCTTCTTGCCTTCAGGCTATGACCCTCTCCTAAATTTCTTGCCACTCATTACTTGGCGTCATATGTTATTGCTTCAAATTAATAACTTGTTTGATAAGTCTGACCATGCGCGCATCAACAGCTTGCGCCTCCAAATCAAAAGTTGATTATCGCAAACAATCTTTCTTGTGTTTTTCCCTTCGTCCTATTAAATTTGGTGTGGGTTTCTTGTATTGGGCTTATGATTGCAACATGTTATGACTTGACACTGGTCATTCTAGAAATCTTGACCAAATTGATCGTGTAATCTTTGTTATTTTATAGTAAAATTATTGTGTTTATTATTATTATTATTTTTTGCATAGAAGCTTTCAGTTTTGACTATATATATATATAATTCTCTCTAATTTATAAAACAAACAGATAAATCCACTCGTTAAACATGTTTAAATGGTAAAATTATAAAAAAAAATTGAAAAAATATCTTAAATTCAAGCTATAACACTCTAGGTCTCCGTTGAAACAAGTTTTATGAGATTTTTAAATTAAAAATTTTAGATTTCAATCTTTAAAACGCCTATATATTGGATATAAAATCAACTTAATTAATTTAAAATAATCATTTATATCAATTTCACACACACACACATATATATATATATTAAAATTAACTTAATAAAGAATGAACAACTTGGAAATGTTAAACTTAAGGCGTTATCAATACGTAATTGAATATAGATAAAATACTTCTTAATAATACTAGTTAATTGAGAGTTGTGATCTAATACCAAATACTTGTTTGAGAGTAACCTTCTTTTATTGAATTTAAAAAAGAAAAACACGAGTTTGAGTGATTCTATCGTTGTTGTTGTAATCATGATAACTGCTCTAACAAATAAATATCAGGTTGATTATACTCTAAATATAGGGACAAAAAATTTGTCCCATTATTGAACCCAATAAAATTCTCTTCAATCTGTCAGAGGTCACAAGCATTTTGAAAGGAGATATAAGCATATGGACAAAGTAATCTTCAAAACTAGTTAATAATTTAGATATTATTATTGGCCGGCTGGTATTCTTTAAGGGAAAAAAAAATCTTAGATTATTTAAAGAATTACGGTCCAAATCTTTTATATATATATATATATTATAACTTATTAAAGAACAAAGAAAATTGCCCCTGCCCTCCTTATTTTATATACTAAATCTGAATTAAGTTACGTAGCATGAGACTTTAGCAATAAATGGATAATGAATCTTTGAAGATACGTGCGCTAATTAACTTAGATTTGCTACATAAAATATATAACATCCTTAGTTAGCATTACAGTACATGCATCCATAATAATGAAAATTCAAAGCCTTTGATCATCATATAATAAATAAAGAAATACATTCTCCTACTCTAATGA
Organism: Theobroma cacao; assembly: GCF_053813885.1. Classification (NCBI taxonomy): domain Eukaryota; kingdom Viridiplantae; phylum Streptophyta; class Magnoliopsida; order Malvales; family Malvaceae; genus Theobroma; species Theobroma cacao. Next base: position 40,136,602 of record NC_142640.1, read on the forward strand.
CCAAAACAGCTAATTTATTAGTAATTAAATTTGAATATCTCGTAAATAGTCAAAAGTTTATAGAAGCACGCTATTATTTATCAATATTTATATTTAATATATATATATATATATATATATATAATGTTCTATTAACATCATAGAAGCAACAAAAGTATTATTAGTTTAGTTTATTACTAGCTAATAAAATTTTTTTAATTAATTAGTCTATGTATCAAGAACTTGGAAACGTAAAGTAAAAAATATACATTAAACTTTGTTCATCTCCAAATAATCGTTTTACTGAAAAAATAGAGTTTGAATTCCTATATCCAAATAAATAAAATAAATTCTTATTTACTATACACATTAAACTTTGTCCATCTTCAAAATTGACGATCATGACATATGAGATATGACACAATTAATATTCATATCTTTAGTAAAATGGGTTTTAATATGATATTGGGAGAGGACAAAAATAAACGGTAGACGGGGAAGAGAAGTTTTTGGGCTGCATGGTGGGGCTTGCACATGGCTTGCTTGCAGTGGAAGCCTAGCCGTTAGGCCTGCAAAATGAGGTTAGGTTGTGGACTCGATCCCAAAGGCGGGCCATTAGGGCTGATTCAAAGCCCGGTCTGGATTGTCCTGTTACTCCTTTTGTCAGGCAGGACCAATTACAAATTGACGATCAACATTTTTGTTTTATTTATTTTGTGTTTCTGTCCGGCTTTTTCTCCCTCTCCTTTGAAATCACTCTACCTCTTCTCTATCAATCATTTTAGGCCAGCTTGACATCTCCTTAAAAACAATCATATAATATTATAATTTAATAAAACAGAGCCTTTATTTTAAGCTAAGAAACAGAAGAAAGGTTAAAATATCTTTGTCTCCGTAATGCTAGCGACAATGAATTCAGTTCATACACTAGTGATTGGTTAGGTGCTAAGTCACTCTTCCTTCCCCACTCTAACAAAACCCTGGAATTTCATGTTAAAAAACCCAAAAAGAATAGCTAATAATAATTGAACAAGAATTTGGAATGGAATTTAATTTGCATCACATCAATGATTCTATGCCAGCGTTCAACAAAGCAAAAGCTGCCAGCTTTGTATTTTCCCCATTTGTAACATCATAAGATAATGCCCTCAACAGTTTTGCTAACACAGCGTGTTGATAACAATGATATACGCTTTGATTTGAATATTAGGCACAGGAGGTCTTCAGTAGTTGGATAAATCCCCCTGTTCGATGCTTCCCTTCCCAGGGTGACAAGGACTTCACACTTTCTCTGAAAGATGATGCCCATCTGTATTCGATTTCATTTCACCATAGGTCAATTAGTCCAGAAAATTAGAGCTTTGTCTTGGACGGCCCTTTGCCGACAAGTCCCTTCGGGAAGTCCTAAAGTATGTGGAGAAGATAAGTTAGGTAACCACATACATCCCAAGAAATTGATACGATTGTCAAAATCTAACAAATAAAATGTAAAAAAAAAAATTAAAAAAGAAACAGCCGAAGCAGCACTCTTGGAATCCTAGATGGAACAAACGCATATCAAGCAAAATTTTATTGGACAAAACTAATTTTACTACCCAACGAACAAATTGTTAACTACTAAAGAATTGATATAATATTTAAAATATTTTTATAATTTTATTTTGAATCAAATAAATTTTTATAATTAATAATTGATTAATTACTATTACTTAAAATATCACTTGTCATTTTATATTTATTTAACGCTAATTTGATGATATCATGACATTGATATAGAGGATAAAAATGTCATCATTTCATCATGTCAAACCAACATGTTACCTCAATATATATTATGACATATCAACATACACATCAATATCATATGACATAAAATGATAAGTGATATTTTGATTAACAATAATTAGTCAATCATTAGTAATAAAAATTTATTTGACTTAAAAAAATATAAAAATTTAATTAATACAAAAAAATTAAAAATTATTTAAATTTTCCATGATGAATATTGGAAGGAAGAATTGGATAAGGACTAGTTTCATATTATAGTTGACACCTAGCGACTAGAATTTGGGGTCCAACCGTCCAAGAGGCTTAATTAGAACCTCACATTCAATGCTAGCCATATAGCCAACAAACTTGGTGGTTTGAATATACTACTGTTTTCATTCGTCTCTAGCATTCCTTCAACTTGAGAAGGATGTTTCACCCGAAAGCCATATGACACCTCTAGTAACTCAACATATTCAATAATTTCATACAATAAATATGAAATTTAAGGGGGTAAACTTTTCCTTTAAAGCATGAAACAAAAATCATAATATAGGTACCAAAATTTACTTTAAAAGGGTGATATGTGCATTATTAATTCATTAAAAAGATGCACATATTATCTAATATTAATTAATAGCCAACTCCAGAAACTATTTAAAGGAAAGTTCGTTTGTAGTTCTTTTTTGCATAAATTCCTTTCTTGTGTGCGAATTATACTTTCAAGGGACAAAAGACACTAGTAGAAAATTTGTGCTCTTTTTTCCTTTCCTACTTTATTCTATGTGTGGAATCAATTTTTAGATGCATCCGAAGCTTTTATTTATTACCCATCATTATGATCTTACCCTCACCACTAACTGAAATACAAATTTATACATTTTAATCTTCTAAATACTAATCCTTCTTAATACGGCAGCATATTACTGACAACTATTTTTACTATTTATAAAATCGACTTTATATAAAATTTTAATAGTATATATAATTTATAATCGTGATTAAATAATTATAATGCAGCAATTGCAAGTGGTCATGAAATTATATGAACAATTTTCACCTTCTAATAATAGGGTTATTAAATGACCTATTAATACATGATGATTTTATTATCAGATTCAAAATAATTGTATCTCTTTTAAAACATGAATCTTAGATTATGCATCACATTATTTATAATCATCAACAAGGAATTACTATTTTTCTATATTAAAAAAAAAGAAATTTGAGCATGGGTTATATAAGCTTGCTCCCTTTGGTACATGAATATTTGTCTACGAAGACAAACCCTAAACGAAATCAAAAGAAAAAGGGAATTTAGTAAATAAAAAAATATAATTTATTTTTACCCATTATGGCATCCTATTTTGACTTGTTTTTTTTTTCTCTTTTCAACCGATAAGGTTTAGGTAAAAATTTTAAATTTAAATTGAGGTAAAATACAAAGATTGCCTTTGAGATTTAGTTGAAAATGCACTTACTTCCCGCTAGTTAGAAAACTATCTTATTACCCGTTTTGAGATTTGGTCAAATTATTTTTTTTTTAAAAAGTAATGATTTTAATCACTAAGTTAACTCTAAATGGAAAGATAAGTATATCTCTTTGTTATTTATTTTTCAATTTCATATTTGATTTCTTTTCTTTGTCAAAACCTTTTTGTTTTAGTTACAAAATTGTGAGATTTAATTTGTTATAAATATAATTAAAAATTTAAATAAATTTTAAAATTATCTTTAATTATCATCAAATTAAATTTTAATTAGGTTAAATTATAATTCAACTATGCGTTAAATATATTAAATTTTATATATTCCAATTAGGATAAATCATTATAATCCATGAGGGTTTATTAAAATTAAACTTACCCATATTATTTTGAAAAGCACTATTTATCTCTCTTGAAAATGTGGCTACTGTTAAGTTATCATTAATCAAACTAATATTTATTTAAACTCTAAAAATTAAAAATACTCTCATTTTTGTTTTTTTATGTTTTTTTTTTGTGTTTTAATCAATTTCTTTATCACTAAACCATTTTTTAAAATTAGTGGTAATTAATTTGTTTTAATTAAAGATAATTTAATGCATTCATTTCAAAATTAATATATAATTGAATTAAAAATAATTTTTTAGTATATATATCTATTAAAATTGAATTCAATAATAATTAAAGATGATTTTAAAAGTAATTAAATCTAACTGAATAAATACCATAATAATGTAGTTAAAAGAAATCTTGTGCGAAAGAAATAATAGAAAAACCAAGAGAGAATAGAGAAATAAATAATTAACAGAAGGTATTTATGTATTGTCATTTAAATTTTTCTTTGTATAATATTTTTATTTAAAGTTAATTAATAATTAATACCATTATTTTGTTTTAAAAAAGTGGGTGTATTTATTTGCAATAGAATATGAGGAGGTAATTCTAAAGTAAAAAATTTGGAATGAAGCGAAAGGTGCAAAGCATGTCGACGTCACGATAAATGATAATCTCATCAAAATGTTAAGGGGGTCCCATTGATTGCGATTTGTCAAGTTACCTTTCTAGCTTTGATTATGCCAATGAAGCTCCGGGGGCTTCCCCCGCCATTTGAAATGCTCCCACGAACCCCTGCTTCTTTTCCAAATCCCGCCTTTGCTACTCCCTCTAATGCACCTGATGCGCAATACGCACCCCTCCCCTCATATCCATCGCACGTGCCAATGCCTCATCCAAGCGGATGCGCAATGCGCCACGGCGGGCGCTGTTTAGATAGACGCATCGAAAAGTTTTTGAAAATCTTTTAACGATAACGATAGTGTAAAAATTACAAATAAAATAACGAAAAATATTACGATTACACCTAATTTCCCCTCCTATTTCTCGACCTCTTTGTTTTGCCTCTCTCTCTTTCTCCTCCAAAGCTCCAGCTTGGAGGTACTATGGAGTCCCCTCTTTCGCCCTTCTCTTCTCAATGCTCCTGATTTTTTTTTATTGTCTTTTTAATTTTTATCTTCCTAAACTGCTAAAATGTTAAAGTTGGTTGAAATGAGCGGGAAACGTAAGGAAAATAATTTTCTTTTCTTTTTGGAATAAGGGTGAAGGTTTGGGTTTCTAGGGTTTCCGAGAGGAAACCGAAAAGAAAATTACGGTTTAGTGTTTTTTTTTTTTGGCCTTTTTGGTGGTGTTTGTGGAAAATGCCGGCACATCGATCCAAGTCGGAGAAAAACGACGGCATGGCGAAGCAGCTTCGGCGGGATCCCTATGAGGTACTTGGGGTCTCGAGGAACTCCACGGATCAGGAAATTAAGAGCGCGTACCGGAAAATGGCTCTCAAGTATGTTTAATTTTTCTTTCCCTGTGAGTTGGAATTTTGAAATGTTTTGAATTCTTGTTCTTTTTAACGTTTTTAGTGGTTATTATCGAATAGATCAGGGTTAACTATTTAGTTTAAAGCGTCTGAGATTTTCACTAATGTGCGCATTGTTATAACTATGGTTAATTATATGATAAAGTAACATGCATAAATAGAAGTGTAGTGGGAGAATAAGTATTGAGGACTTGTATTTGGAAATGGCGATCGGAGCTTTATAAGTAACTGGGATTTGGTGGTTTGGTCCCCTGCTGGTAGTCTGTATAGGAGTCATTGTATCAACAGAACGTGAGTAGCAGGAGGACTTAGCCAAACAACAGATTTGTGATGTGGGTCTTCGCAAATGAGATAGAAGATTTTTTTTTTATTCGTCCTATACTTCCATACAAGGGTATGTGGATGCAAGTATGGGGAGTGTGAAGCATGATAGCACTGGCTATGAGTAACTGGTTAGATGTCAGGAAGACTGGTCCAACAACTGGTAAAACTCTAGCCAAAGCACCATGAGGACAGAGGCACCTCCTGCACCTTGGAAGGAGCTTGTTTCCAGCACTAATCCAAAGAATGGATTATTTGCCCTGATGATACTTCTTTCCAGCAAGCAGTTATGAAAAATGAAAAATGTCATTTTGGGTATACAGCATAGGGCATTGACTACTTTTAGGATAGATGGACGCATTTATTATTTCTTGTTGTATATCTCTTGCCAGTGTGCACATAAAACTCTGGTTATACTCTTCCTTCCTTTGTTCAGGTGACTTCGCTATTATAGATGCTAATCTTGTGCTATTTCAGGTACCATCCTGATAAGAATGGAAATGATCCTGTCGCAGCTGATATGTTCAAGGAGGTCACATTTTCATATAATATCTTGTCTGATCCAGATAAAAGACGCCAGTATGACACAGCTGGTTTTGAGGTGAGATGTACTTGCGTGCACCGTTTCTCTAAAGTATTTTAAGGCTGATGGTTATCTGCAATTTTCTCACTGTTACATTTACTGTGTTGTACATGGGGGCTGTAAAGAATCCACTTGTTCCACACTTCCACTTGTTAACAATCCATTGTGCACCACCAAACATGATTTTCTTGAAGCATGAAATTTTGTTGATCATGATATTCTTTCCTTTGAAATAGGCTGTTGAATCAGATAACCAAGAATTGGAGCTTGATCTTTCAAGTTTGGGGGCTGTGAACACCATGTTTGCTGCACTTTTTAGGTAACGCCTTGTCTTTTTTGTATTTTAATGTGTTCCATTGTTTGCTGGCCTTTATCAATAAGCATTGGGTATTATTTTAACTAATTCCTGTTAATAGTAAACTTGGGGTTCCAATTAAGACCACTGTATCTGCAACTGTTTTGGAGGAGGCACTTAATGGTGTGGTCACTATTCGTCCACTTTTGCTAGAGCAACCTGTTTCTAGGAAGGTGAGATAATTATGTTCCTGTTCTTTGTTAGTACTTTTCATTGATTTTTTTGCACTGTCTGAATATGTTGCATTTTTAACAGGTTGAAAAACAATGTGCTCACTTCTACTCTGTCACAATAACAGAAGAGGAAGCAAGAGATGGGTTTGTTTGCCGAGTACAATCATCTGATAAAAGCAAGTTCAAGGTGGATAAAGAATGAGTTAGAATTTTGTGGATTCAATATTATCTGCATTTGCATCTTTATGTGTCACTGTGTGTATGTGTTCTTTATTTGTGCCTGTGTATGTGTTCCATCTTTCTTGTTGTGTTTATGCATAATCATATGAAGTTTGCCTGTTTTGATAGCTATCTGGTTTCTTTCTTTCTTTTTTTTAGGAAGAGGAGGTGGGGAGGGGAGGGGAGTAAGTTTTTGAATAGATAGCAACTGTGATTCATTTCATTTTTGGTTAAGTGTAATAACAAAATAAAATTTGAACTATATTCGTTTTGAACCTTTGGCAATATGCTTGTGTGTGTGTGTGTGTGTTAATAGTAGGTGTTTAGTAGCCATGAATTTTTTTTAGTGCTGTGTGTACATGTTCTTTATTTGTGCCTGTCTATGTGTTCCATCTTTGTTGTCATGTTTATGCATAATCACATGAAGTTTGCCTATTTTGATAACTATCTGGCTTTTTTCTTTCTTCTTTTTTTGGAAGAGGGGGGGTGGGGGGGCAGAGTAAGTTTTTGAATTGATAGCAACTGTGATTCATTTCTTTTTTGATTAAGTGTTATAACAAAACAAAATTTGAACTGTATCCCTTTTGAACCTTTAGCAATATGTGTGTGTGTTAATAGTAGTTGTTAAGTAGCCATGAATTTTTTTTTTTTTTAGTGAGAGGATATTACTTTACTTCCCATCAGAAGATTTAAGAAAGGATCCCTTCTTCCCCACCATAAAAGAAAAAGAAAGAAAGGAAGATCCTCTTGGAGTATTTTGTTGGTTAGGATGTAAGAATTGATTGGATAGAGAATCATTGAAGCACTTCCAAAAAGTCAAGAGTCCTTAGTGTATGTCACAGAGGATTGATACGGGCAGCTGGTGTTTAATCTCTTGTGTGGTCAATCAATAGTCCTTAGTTAAGTAAGTCACAAAGAATGGATACATGAAACTTGTATTCTTGAGAATATTATTGGGCATATGCTTGGTTTACATTGCTTAGAACTACCAACCTTCTTAAGATCCAATGGGTAATGGTATTGAGTTCTCATGTTCTGCTTTGAAAATATTTTGTAATACAAATATTTATACTTTACTTACTAATTGTCTGGTTTATTAGGGAAAACGAAAAAGAAAGTATAATCTTTTTTCCTTTTCTGATACGTCAATAATTACTCATTGTTTTAGTAATGGATTGGTTTTGTGCAGTTATTGTATTTTGATCAAGAAGAGAACGGTGGATTAAGCCTTGCTCTTCAGGTAATTAGCTCCCTCCTTCCCATTTCTCTTTTTAAAGTTTTTGTTGAGTTATGCATTATTTATATTGTATAGCAAGTTTCTTCGGATGAGCAATCACAATTAAGTCTTCTGATCTCCAAGATTGAAAGCTCTTCCATTCTGTTTGTGTGTAACATTTAGTTTTTGAGTATCATGGACTTGCTGTATATTGTTAATTCTCGAACAATTTTAAGTCTTCTCACCTCACAAAATTGGAGTAAAGCAACAGGATTTGTGTACAAGAATAGTTGATAGATCAATAAGACTGGTTTCCAAAGATCAGGTTGGTGCTTAACAAGCTGACACTAAAGAGAATTTTAGGCTTTTTTCCTTGTCATCTGCAAGAGAATTTCTGTAGAAGGCATCTTTATTACCTTTGTGTTTATTTACCTCTTCTGTTTTATGCGTTGCCTATCCCTTTTTAACACATAGTGGAGGCATGAGCAGAATTAGGCAAAATCAGTTTGGATTTGGTCACTGTACTAGATTGTCAAACTGTATTTATCTTCAGAAAGTTGCAATTCTGTCCTTTGTCTTATTCAATTCTCACTTCATGTGCTTATTCGTTTCCTCCTGCCTTTTGAATTCTTTCTCATCACTGTTTGATGCTTTTCATTTAGTGATAAAATGTCAATATACTTTAAGTTGGTCTAGGAAATGGCTTCAATCTTAATATGGTGATTTGTTGTGGAGCTTCTGGTAGGAAAATTTCTTAATTATTTAAAAAAAAAAAACTGAAGCCTTATTTGTATAGTTTTTAAGCTCTTTTGCATCACATCCTATCTTGCTTGTGTTTCTCTACAGCACATGTTAAAGATAATTTTGTTTTATTTTGATGTAGGAGGACAGTGCAAAAACAGGAAAGGTTACATCTGCTGGAATGTATTTTCTTGGCTTCCCTGTGTATCGCTTGGATCAAACAGTCAACTCGGTGAGTGAGTATTTTCTGAATATGTCACTTGTGTTTCACATTGAAGTTTGATTTTTTGTCATCATCTTTTATCTGGTTTTGGAAATGCCCCATTGCAGGTAGCTGCTGCAAAGGATCCGGATACAGCTTTCTTCAAAAAACTGGATGGATTTCAACCATGTGAAATAACTGAATTAAAACCAGGCACTCATGTATTTGCTGTTTACGGTTAGCTCTTTAATTGCTATGTCCGTCAGATGTCTTGTGTTTGTTGGCTATATGCATTGGTGAACCTCACTATTATTTTATAATTCTGGTACATATTTTCTAGGTGACAACTTTTTTAAAAGTGTAAGCTACACTATAGAAGCTATTTGTGCTGCCCCTTTCATAGAGGAAAAGGAGAATCTTAGAGCTGTGGAGGCTGAGATTCTGTCCAAACGTGTGGAACTGTCAAAGTTTGAAACTGAATACAGAGAGGTATGTTCTTCCAAAAATGTAATGTCTATACGTGTATTAAACCTTTTTTCTTGTTGATATTCATGAGAGTGTTGCCAGGTCCTGGCACAATTTACAGAGATGACAAGCAGATATGCGAAGGAAATGCAAGAGGTGAGATTAACTCGTGGGAATTATGTGTCTAAGCTCCATTGAGAATTGAATTCATAAGCAAATGGATAAATTTCTCAAACACATTCTATATGTTGGTTTGGCAGATCGATGAGCTTCTCAAACAAAGGAATGAGATTCATGCCTCATACACAACTGCTCCACCGATTAAGCGAAGTTCAAGTAGGAGTAGGAGTAAGGGTGCCTCCAAAGAGGTGAAAGAAGATGGTGAAGTGAGAGACAGAAAACATTCAATGAGGGATAGAACTAAGAAGAAGAAATGGTATAATATCCGCTTGAAAGTTGACAAGAGAAAGCCATGCTGAATAGGTAAGGTATTGCATATCATTTTCTAGGCAGCTTCCAGCCTTATGGACGAACAATAATGAATGCTTAAACCGTGTCAATTGTTGTATCAGGTTGTAAAGAAGTCGGCAACTTTTGGGGTCTACAAGTCATTGGTTTTTTGCACCTGTAATTTATTGCAGTGGTTCAACATTTGCGCAGGCAAGTATTAGACTGCAACAGAATATGTTGATCATTGAATGAGATGGTTAAGAAAATTTAACTATTTCTTCCGCATGCCAAGGAAGGGAAGACAGCAGCTCATTGTTATTGTAAAATTCGTTCTTTTTGTTCCCCCACCTTTTGCCTAGGTCTTGTTATTTCCCCCTTTTGTATTCCCAATGAGAATACTTGTAAATTGCATAAAATTAATTTTCAAGATCCTCCTTCCATCAACTCTTTAAATGGGTTGTATATTCGGGGTAATGAAATGGCAGTCTATAATCACCTCCTAGGCCTGATGTGTTTACTATTGCCAGAATATTGTATTAGCCGATTGATTCTGACTGATGTCTTTTAATCATGGTGGTGAAGCGATGTGCCAAAAGCAGTGATTTAGTTTTATCAAGGATTTGTTTCTGAAGAAGGCGAAACGTTAATGGATTGGGTCGAGGTGGTACAGTTGCTACTCGTCTTGCCGTCATGTGGTAATCTCGTGAACCCTGGGATTTGGGAGAGTTAGAGACTTTTGTAGTTTTGTTTTTAATTGATGTCAAGGACTGTTCAGTAAAGACAAATAAAATAATATATACTTGACGATGCTCTACAATTCCTTACAACATTTTAGGATTAAAATACAACAGTGACGGTGGCAACTATAAGCCAAGGAACAAAAAGAATCTTTTATCAGCATGATCTACCACCGCCTCTAATATCTCTCATCAAGTCTGAAGAGTGTTAAATTGATCGCACCTGCGTCTTACTTCGCCTTCCCTATTCCTCTTGATTTTATAAAGGCTCAACTTCTCCATGGACCGAGCAAACGTATCAAAAAATGCTGTCTGGTTTGCAGCAAACAGGTCCACAAATGGCCTGGTCGTGTTGTCAGTGAGCATAGCCTGATCAGACAACAACAACCCCAATCCTCTTTGCAAATTCTTGAAATACATGTTGTCAAACTTTCCTGGCGTGAACACATCATTGAAAGCTGACATTTCTGGAGATTTGGTATAATTAGCGCAGAGTTTCCTCAACCCTTGTGCGAATACAGGATTATAGGCAGGGTCATACTCAGAAGTCTTGCTGAAGTTGAATATTCGATTGGCAAACTCTTTACAGTGGGAGAAACCAATGGTATGTGCGCCTGTAAGGGCAACCATTTCTTCGGCTGAAAACCCTTTGGCAGCGAAGAGAGCAAGAATCTCACTCATTGGTGTTGTAGTTTTAGGGATGTTGCTTTCGACTATAGAGGGATCAGATTCCTTGCTGTCTTTTCTCCCCAAACGGACTTTATAGAAGGGACCGCCCACCATGACAACAAGGTCTCTAGCAGAAACCGCGAGAATGTCAGAGCACGATACGACACCGGGGCATTCAAGCTCGAGGGCGGTCTTGGCACGAACGATCAGGTCAAAGGCATCTCCAGCGAGGGACAGGTTAATATCTGCGGCTAGCTCCGATTTGTTGAAGGCATTGGAGGCAATGAGAAGGGAGGCGTCACAGCCATTGACAAAGCAGTCGTGGAAAAAGACACGGAGGATGGCAGCGGCGGTTGTGGGGGCACCCAGTTGCTTGTCAGCAATGATTCTTTGCATTACGTTATGAAACTGAGGGCAGGTTTTGTTATAATACTCGGTGGATAGACGAGATTGTGCTGAGGGTAGGAGTGAGAGGAAAGAAAAGAGGACGGCGAGAAGAAGGGAATTAGGGAAGGCCATATTGTTTTAGAGAGACTGGAAAATGATGTTTGTTCGGGGCGTGGGACAAAATGTCAAGGGAATTAAGTTGTTGGCTTGTAGAAAAATGGAGGGGTTGGGGAAAGATAGGGGAAGAGAAAAGGAATTGTGGAAGAGAGAGTTTTTTGGAGGGGAAATTGGTTGATAAGTTGGAAGGGGAAGAGAGAGAGAGGTTGTGTATTTGGGTTGCAATTGCATGCCAATGGTTGGACTAGTGCAAGACCAACGAGCGGTGACCAGGGGACTCAGGACCCGAACTTCCCTCCCCAAACCATGGAAACTAACATATTATGATGCGCAAGGGCGAGGCTGAGGCTGCCAAATTAGTATATCAAAAACACACAAGGGTGTTTGTTGCCCTTCACAAAACTAACAGATAACATAGGTTGAATGTCTATATATAAAGCAATAACATGACTCACTTAATGCTTCAATCACAAAATCGCAAGATCATTCCAACTCATTTGTTCACTGTTCATAAAGACATCATCGATGTCTGAAGGAAGGAACCGACATTTTTTCAACACATTGAACTTTGTCATCACCATTTCATTATTGTAAGACAGATCAACAATAGGGGACGAAATACACATATTGTGGCTAGAAGCTATATAGGGATCAGATGAAGCAAAAATAGGCTTGTCAAGATCATAATCAAAAACAACAAAACATTAACTCAAAGAGCTGAACCCTATTTATTGCCCCCCAAATCAGAAAAAAATCTATCTGTTCAGAAGAAAATAGTAGATGATAAAGCAACACTTTTAGAATATAAAGTGTCCCGCTTTCATGTTGCATCATTATTTCTTGAGGACTAGAAAAAGGAAGATAGAGGGAAGACATCTTCTACCTTTCTCGAACAAGTTCGATATCAATGGAAAAGTTAACAGTAGAACACACATAAATATCACAATGATGCACCAATATTATATGATGAGAAACATCATTCCCTCGCCACTTAGCATCGAGAAGTTCGGTAACTTATTAAGCACTTAAAAACCAAATTCATGAGATGGATTCAGCCACACATGACACACCTCAAACAATAACTTGAAAACACATATATATTTGAAACAGTAAAAGGTAATCCATTCAGTTCATATCATAAAATTAAAACAAGTTATACCTTAACAAATATAAAAATTTAAAATAGGAATAATAAAACCTCATAACACACATAGAAAAAAATATAGTAAGTGGCAAAAGAAAATAGAGATCATCAAAAGAAAAACAAAGAATGAAACGAAACAAATAAAAGGATAATATGAAGCTAGCATAATAGCACCATACACCTAAATGTGTAACACCTTAAATATGAAGAAACTAGGGCAAAAAAAAAAAAAAAATACATAAAAAATAAAAGAGCCTTGTTCACTGAAGAGTGAAAGAGTTCCATTGCAGCTTGCAATAGACACGATATATTAACTGTACAATGTGTGAAAACAAAAAAAAAAAGGTAAGGAATTCAGTCAGAAAAGACTGAGGAAGAAAAAACAAATATAACATAGAAAGAATCATGAAGGAGAAGGAAACACAAAATAAAGTAAGTACTTAAGTGAAAGCTGAAAAACAAAAGAAAAAAAAAAGGATAGGATAGGAAACTTCTTTCATTGGTCTCTTTCAAGATTCATTCATTGTATGCTACAAATGCTACTATTTTCTCTTTTGTCCCCGCTCTTAAGGCTCCTCTGCTCTTAGATTTTATTCATCAACTCAAGCCTAATCAACTCATCACATGTCATTTTCTTTGAAAGTGTTTTGATATTTGAAAATGTAATTATTTTCCTTTTATGTTATCTGTATGAAATTGATGCTAATATGGTTGAAGTGAAAAGGGACCCAAGGGTTTATTGAGATTTGAGAATCTGAATTTGGCTAGACAAAAGAATGTGAAAGCTAGAAATGTTGATGTAAGTTCTACATATTTCTCTGCTGCACAAAGTCTGTATTAATCATGAATTTATAACTGTATTGAGTCATTGAAATTTTATGTTCCAGATGGGGAAAACAATTAAACTCTCGAGGCATGAAAGGTTTGTCAATGCTCTTTCTATATAAAATCTGACTGATCATACTGGCTACACAACATTTGTAGTGTTTGGTAATGATGGTGAAAAAGTTGGTGGTGTACCGATTCCTAAATTTGCATTGCTCAATCAATTGAACAAATATGTCCTTGAACTAATCACAAATTTCATTGAAAAGAAAAACTATTTGACATAAGCTTGGCGATAAAATCATTGAAGACTGAAAATCTTACCTTCAAATCAATAGTTGAATACCCATTCATAAATCTCAAAAATCAGCTACAACACTTGGATAACCATCCATCTCTGAACCATCTTTACCCCTAAGTTAGCAAAAAGGTAAATTAGCAAAAAAGTAGCCTGGCAGTGCAAGAATGTCCTCTCTCCCCACCAAAAAAGCAAATACAAAAGAACCTCTTTCATGAAAAATCTCCAAACAAAAAATTGAAGATAAGGTAACACACAAAACTAAACGACATATAGAACAATCATTGAGCAATACTCTTTCTGAGGTGACACTCAAATATGATAAAGTTGTGGTAGTTTATGTTAGATAGTTTGTAATATTGAAAGTCTTATTTAGACGTTATTATTCAAGATTAAAACATCTCTTAAAATATGAGAAGTATTTTCAAACAAACACAACTATTAAAAATTATTTAGTAGACACGTTTGTTAAAACACAACAGACACATTCGTAGAAATACTACAAAAACATCTATTGAAACACAACAAATAAAACTTTTTAGTGTCTATAAAAGAACGTATTTCCAAACACTATAAAAAAATTGACCTTTTTCGATGGATTTTCTAAGAAAATTTATTTTACTTGTATCGATGGATTTTCGACGGAAATGATTCCGTTGGAAATCCGTTAGAAACAATTTTGGTGCAAAAAAAATTAATCGTGTCAAATTTTTCGATGGATTTCCGATGGAAATTTCCAACGGAATCATTTCTGTTGGAAATCCGTTGGAAATAGTTTTGGTGGAAAAAAAATTAATCCGTCAAAATTTCCAATGGAACTTTCGATAGAAATTTCTAACGGAAATTATTCTGTCAGAAAGTTTTAGGAGACGAACTTTCCAACAGAATATTCCATAGGTAAATTTCGTCAGTATTACTATTTTTTTTAATATATTAATAATTATTTTAAATTTTATTAATCCTTTATATTAAGAAAATTAAAAATATACATAGTGAGTTTGGTGGCTTTAAATATTTAAATATATTTTTCTTTGGTTATTATTTTTTATATATTTTGAAAACTTATAATAGAATTATAAGTATTATATAACAGTTCCAAATTTAGTAATATTATTTATAAAATGTTTATAAAAAGAACATAATAAACATTTTAATTTTATAAAAAGAGATTATAAAATCTAATATATAATTAAACAAAAACTAATAATACTTTAGGGTACTAATACTATAGTTAATATAAATTAAGAAGACTACTATAATAGTAAACTTATTAATGTATAATATATTTAAAATATATTAGTTTATTATAGATATACAAATTAGAATCATAGTAATATAATATATTAACATTTTATATATATATATATATACATATTAATATGTTATAATCATTAGATCTATCTATATATATATATATATAATAATAATAATAATAATATTTCATAATAGATAATATTATGTAAATATATATCATTGTATAATTATATATGTATTAGTTAATTATAATATACATATATCTAATTTATATGTAAGCATTAACACAACTTATAATAAATTTTATTTATATGATTACACTTAATAATTTTACAATAAAGTTCTTACCTCAGTTTTTATAATATATATTGTTTACAATTAGTTATTAATTATACAAACTTTGTAATTATATATAACATAATAACATCATGCTTTACATTGATCATATATTCATATTACGTAATTCTAATATTATTTTGAGTATGTCTTCCTTTGCGATTAGTTTCATATTATAATTTTAATAATTGAAATCATTGGTATTTATAAACATATAACTATATATATAAGTTATACAAAAATAATAATACTTGATGTACTAATATTAATTAATATAAATTATTAAGAAGAATGTTAGTAAACTATTTAATTAATAGTATACTTAAAATATATCAATTAGTTTGTTATATGTACATATACAAATCATAATCATAACAATTTAATATTAACTATATAAATATATTTATAAATATATATTAATATGAAATTACAGTTTATATATATATATTTTACCTGATATAACTTAATATTAATATTAATATATGATAGTAAATATTATATGTATTAATATGTTATAATTATTATAGTTATCTATACACTACCAAACATGGATGGCTGTGCTTTACTTAATCGAAAAGCCTTATAGAGAAAACAAGCACTTATCCAAATCACAAACAAAAAATTAAATACTTTAGTTTGGATAAAATAAAAATATTATATTTTAGTTTTTGTGTATAGTGTAATTGTATATTTTAAATGATATAAATGATATATTAATATTAATTAACATATGATATTAAGCATAAACTTTGGTGCAAAAAAAAAAAAAATATATATATATATATATATATAAATTCTTTATATGCAACCATGGGCCATGGTTATTTATGACTTTTATCTTAGACTAACACATGTGCAAATATATAATTAAGTAATGTACTTTCATCTTAGACTAATTAACACATATACTTATAAATAAATTTAAAATCAATATTTGTTTTATCAATTTTTGTATTAATCAATTTTCATGCATCTTAACTAAATTTAAAGCCATCAAAATTTTAATTATAAATTTACTTCAGTGGGCATTAAATATTCATTTTTTAAAAAATAATAAAAAATCCTTATCCAAAAAAAAAAAGAAATGCATCGAAAAGAACATAATAGGATTTTTTTAATCAGTGACTACAACATATCTTTTCCCTTCCCTTTTCTCTCTTTCCACCGATCTCACTTCCTTAGTCTTTTTCTACCTAATTTTTTTAGGGTTTTTTTCCTTCCAAAACTCGATCGATTCATTAAAGAAAAGAACTAGGTGACCACCTTCCTCTTTATTTTCCATCTTCTTCTAGATTCTTCTATTCTTTCCGAGGTTATTACGCCACTAGACAAATGACTCTCATCTTGTTCAGAAAATTAGAGGTTTTGGATTTCATTCCGTAACTAAGGTTCGCCATTTTGGAGGTTTTAAGGTTTTGAATTGATTGCAGTTGTCTTAAGAAGGTATATCCTTATCCATTTTGCACGTTCTATTTGCACGTGTGATGAATCAGTATCTAGTTTTATTTGGTTGGAAATTTTGCATATTGCTTTATTCAAAGCAATTAGTTTTATTACAACTGACTTCCCCCTTTCCTAATTTAATTTTTTAATATTTTGCACCATTTATGGAGTTAGTAGAGATCATGATTTTTTATTGTTAATCCCTGATGCTTGAGAGTTTCTGTTCTGTTCTGCTTCTTCTTTTTGCAATTCATCTTGGCTTCCGTCTTGTGTAATTCCCTGTTGATTCTGTTCCTTTTGTTGTTTTTCATTTGATTGGCGGTTGCTAAAACAGTTATGGTTGTGTTTGTGCGTGATTGTGGATTGTGATTGTGGATTGTGATTGTGATTGCTCTGCTCTGAGTGCTGTAATTAACTAGGAGCAGGAGCCGACTCCCCTATTTTCTGTCATGTTTGGTTTGACTCCTTGTTGGATCTCTGTCATGTCCCTATACAGAGATCTTTTTGTTCTTCCTCCCTATTAATAAATTTTTTCTAAATTTCAAAACAAAAAAATGGTCAATCTGGTAGAATATTTGCATGTGCTTGCAAACTAGTGTTGAATAAGCAGTTATTACACCAATAAGTTGATCAACAAAATTTGAGAACATATTTCTAATACTCAGTTTTCTGCCTATTTTTAATAAATCTTCTAATTGCACTTTATTAACTGGTTGAATGATAATTTAATTAAATTTGTAATTGAGCTGCTTCTCTACAATTCTAGACTATAGCAATTTTGGGTTGTTATGAGTGGAAAATTTTCCAGTCATATCTAAGCCGCACTTATTTAGGCGACTTACAATTTTATATAATTTTGAAGTCATTTTCCTGAGTGAGCTCATGCTTACTTTCATCTTGAGCCAATCATCCTATACTAACCTCTTCTTTTAGTAAAGATGACAACTTTCATTACACTGAGTTTGAAACAGTGAAATTAAACTTAATTTCATATTCCTAACAGAAAATGATAACTGTAAAGTTTTAAAACTGTTGAAGTATGGAATTTTTAACATAGTTTTGGACATAAACAAGGCATTTTGTGAATCCAATCGTTCATTCATTTGCCTAGCAAGTTAAACATTTGTACGTAACGCTACCAAGTTGTAGAAATTGGTAAGTGTTAGGCGTGAGGTCAACTTGGATGTAATTATCCTATAATCAAGGCTAGTTTGTTTGTTATGTAGAAATTGGTTTTTACATATTGATTTCCCCTTTTTCTAGTATCTGATTGCCCAAAAATAGGATCATTTGATAGTCAACGCAAAATAAATCTGAAAACATGAAAATTATCTTTCACTTTACAAAAAAAAGACACAAATCTTCAGACTAATCAAATACACAAAACAAACTTTCCCTCTAACTAGACTTGTATTTAATAAATAATTATTTTTATTTAATTTTATTTTATTTCAAGAATACATTTAGAAATATCAATATACAAATATTTTTAATATCTTGATAATAACTATTATTATATTTATATTTTCATTATAATAAAATAACCATACTCTTTTATTACTTTAATAATAAATGTTTCATATAAAATATTCCTATTTAATTAATAACATTTTAATAGTTAATAATAAATATCACTACTTACTATGGAGTATTAAATATTTGTTTGGAAAGCTATTTTGTGTACATTTCTTTTAGTAAAAATGAACATTTCCACACTCATCCATCTATTCTGTATCTTATGATTGGAATATTTGAATTTTCTACTACACCAATACCAGATAGAAAGCATATTAGATGGCCATTCCTAAATTGTCTGTTAGGTGGTTTCATATGGTGAATGTTATATGGCTATTAAATACTTTAGTTTATAGTAAAATGTAGTTGAATGGACTAAGTAGAAATAGTTCTTTTCATTCATTCTTCATTTTTTAACCTGCCTTATTTGCACTATGATTCTTTGTTTTCGTAAGCTTCATCTATAGGCCAATGTAGAAAAATTTATTTTCCTTGTATCAAAATTTATTAAGTTTAGTAATAAGAAATTTAACTTTTAGTTTTTGTATAAAAAATTATTGCTCTTGTAATAAATTAATTAAATCTTTTTGGCCAATTTCTTCTTTACTTTAAGTAGACTAGGCAATTATTATTAACTTTGAAATGATTTGCTAACACTAATAATATATTATTATCTGATACACCAATGGTAAAATTTTTATGTTGAAAGATATAGGTAGTCTTCTATATAGTCCACTATTTGAACAAAATAATGACTATACATATATATATATATATATGTTTGATTGTGCATTCAATAATCTTTGAACTGAAAATTACTACTTAAACAAAATTATGACTACACATAGATAGGTGCATGATATTTATAGTAGAGAAATATCAGTTGCATTTGTAAAGTTGGAATATGTTATTGATGTTTATGAAAGAAAATATTTGGAGGAAGTGAAGAGCAAGGAAGTAAAATCACATTCAGTTCAATTAAAAGTCTACATTTTTCATGAAAATAAGATTTGTGTTGTAATTTAAAAGTATTTTGTTAACATAAGATATTCATTTGATAATATCATTTTTATTATTACTCTATGAGTCACCCACTTTTGTGCTGTAGTTTTGAATGTTTAATTGTAATATATAATTTCTAAATTTAATTTATTCTTACTTATCTTGTTTCACCCTAAATCCCTAATAACGTCAGGGATTTAATGTTTAAGAAATTTGAGGTATATGTTTAATATTCAATTAAATTATAACTTCTTGCATTTAATTATGTATTAAATTTTTTATTTACTCTATTATTTTATAGTAGGAAAAATTTGTCTAGGCTTCAAATGAAGATCTTTTGGTTCAACGAATATGGAATAAAATTTGTTCTGATAGACTACAAGACATGCTTTCAGAAGAGAAGACACAAGTAAGGAAAGAAGCCAACACAAAAGACATCGTAGACTGCAAAGGCATGCCGAGGCAATGGATCACAAATGAAGCTTGGGATATCCTTATCAATGCGGTATGGGGTGGAGAAGAATGGAAAAACAAATTGGAACAAGGAGGAATCGTTTAACACAAAAAGCAAGAAGTATTACAAAGCACACTGGTGATTCAGTTCCATTCATTGTTCATGCAAAAAGGATGGTATGAATTAATATTTATTTGTTACACTTTACATACTATTACTTCCCATATTCTAATATGCTTTACATGTTATGTAAAATATATGCATTATGATTGAGTTTAATTGTAAATGATTGTAGGCAAATGAGATGAATCGAGATGTTAGCTTTGTGGCAGTATTCAATCGCACTCATAGACATTTAAGGGGTCATGGTGATTTCATAGACAATAAGTCTAAAACTATTAGTGCACTTAAAAATTGATTGATTTTTACTCCAAAGTTAATAAAATTATATATTAATTCTTTTCACTTTTTTTTTTTTAATTTGTAGGAAACATATATTGCTACATTATCACATAAGTACGGTGAAGATTCATCCTCACAACTAGAATTAGATTCGCATGCTTGGACTAAAGCAATTGGAGGGATGATAATTACACGCACTTATGTGTATGGGTTTGGTTCTCAGGGACCTGCTACAACTATACTAAATGATGCAGTAACATCTGAGTTAGTAGTTAACCTTTGCATTGGTTTTAACATTCGGTTAAAAGAAAAAGTGAAAAATCTATCAAATGACATGAGTCAGATGCGTGAGCAAATGACGCAACATTTTGGAGCCATGAATGAATTTATAGTAAGTATGAAAGCAATGATGATAAAGAGACGTTCAAGAAAAGGCCATGTGAGTTCTTCGAGTTTAGCTTCTGACAAGTAAGGCGACAGTTCATGATGATAGCTTATTTTTTAAATTTGACTTAGATATTTTTTTTAATATGGCATACAATAGCACAATGATTGCATTTGAATTAAATTTTTGTGTTTCTCAACGGATTTTGTGAAAAATAATATATCAAAATTTAGTTCTTTTTTGACGAATTTATGTATATTTTCAACAAAAATTTTATCAAAATTCTCTGACAGAGTTCTGATGAAAAGTATTTTCAATAACACTTTTAGAGACGGAATTTTCAACAAAAAATTTCATTGGAAATCCATTAGAAAAAAGCATTTTCAACGGAAACTTGACTATTTCCTATGAAATATTTCGTTGAAAAAAATTTGTTTTTTTTAAATGAAAATAAACTTCATTTTTCAAAAAGCATTATGTAATAAGTTTATTGGATCTTAAGTAAAGATGGCAATAGGTACTCTGTTACAAGGTATCCGTGGGTATCCGATTGATAACTCTATGATATAGAATTATTTGGGTTTAATTTTGACAGTAATTTGATTTAGTTCTTATAGTAATGCATAAAAATTAATATATATTATTTAATTATTTTAAATTAGTTAATTTAGGTGAGTCAATTTAATCTTAGTTAATTTTATATTTAATTTGATGTTAATATGGTTAAGGTAGGTTGTTCTTGATTTATTTACATTTTTGTAAGTGTTTGATGAAAGAAGAATTTTAGTGAAAGAAGGAGAGCAATTTTAAGGTGCAGACCTCCACTGCACATGTTTTGGTATTTCAATTATAACTCTCCTTACAGAGCTCCAAATGAGATGATTCTTAAACCATTAAAAAGCTAAGAAAAAACGCTATAACTTTTATGTTTATCACTTTGCCTAGTTTGGTATGGAAGGTGGTTAAAAATTTTATCGAAGTTGACACACTAAAGCAGTTCTAGAGCAATTATGATTTCTGTTCATTAATTGGGTAAGGTTGCGGCCCACATAGGTTGATGAGGAAATTTTGATTGGAATTGACTTCTTTCTTCATCAAACTTGGCCTAACTTCAAAACAACTTTTCGGAAGACTTTTAGGGGACTTTTAGGGGAGAGAATAAAATACCAGATTGACAACTGAGAGTCAAGGTATAAAGTCATTGAAGTTAAGAAAAATTTGAAGGATCCAAGGAGATTTGGAGATCAAGAATACAATTTTTTAGTTTTTCTATTTGTTTATTTTCTTATTTCTTGGTTTGATTTTTAATGTTTAAACTTTATTCAATAAGAATGTGTGATTTGATGAGGAATTAAATTGTTTATCTAAGATTATAATTGAACTCAATATATAGTCTGATTTATTTATCTTTCTTTTACTTATGTTTGATGGATTTAAGTTGTTTATTTTATTCTGTTCTTAATACTTTTAATTATCTGATCATCAATTAGATTGAATTAAAAATCTAAGTTAAACCTTGACAAAGGAAATTTAGGTAGACCTTGAATAAAATAATGTATGATCGAATGCACTTAGTTGATTAGGTAGTTTGAATTGCATATAGGGTAGACGTACACCTATAAGTCATACGTCACCAAGATTAGAGCACGAACTTAATGAATCTTTCTTCAATTTAATTTGTATAGATATATAATAAGTTAATTGAGTGAGGTATTGTTATGAGAAATTAGACAAAGGCTTGTAAATAATTAAAGACTTTAGGTTAACAACTTAATTCATTAAACTGAGTTAATAGAGAGAAACAATAATAAAAAAAATTATTGAGAGACATCATAATCTTAAGTCTGGTAGTTAAGTGAGTTTTATAAAACAAATTTACTATTTAATTTTAATTTCAGTTTATTAGTTTTAATTTTACTTTTTAATAATTTTAAATTTAATTATTTGGATAAGTTTAAGATGTTACAATTTTAGTAGTTAATAATAAAAAGTAATTTAATTCTCTATGGGATCGACACTCTGTTTATTACTATATTTTCTTTGCGATACGTATACTTGCATGGGTAAAAAATTAAACAACACCGATGTAGTTATATAGGGTTAGGATACCTTATAATCGGGTTCGGGTAGGATTTGGATAGTAATTTCACTTCTCGTATCGTGTTCGGGTATCACCCCTTGGTTACCCAATACACGAACTCAATTATGTTCTTTCTTTTAATATCATGTAATTAAACACAAACCTATATTGTTAATTAAATTAATTCATAAAACTATGATTATTAATTAACTTGTAATACCTTTTAATACATATACTCTATATATTGTGTTAATTTATAAAAAATATAATTACTATTATATATATACTTTTAGTGTATATACTTTAAGTACAAATATATTTACTTTCTATATTGTATTAATGTTACAAAATTTATAACTTATAAAATGATTAATTATACTGTATATATCTTTGCTTATATAAACTTCAAAAATATATACCTAAAGAGAAGTTGTGAAATTAGAATAGTTTTAGAATTTTTTTATTTTTTATGGGATTAAACTTGTAATGTTGTTTAAGTTGTTGTTTAGATATTTTTTTTAGTTATTTAAGTTGATATTTGAGTTATTTGTTTTGCTTATTTAAATTTAATTTTTATTATTTGTGTGCTTTTATAAATTTAATTATTATTGAATTATATGACATATGGATGAAATTATTATTGTATACGGATTCAGGTTTGAATAATTGAGTACCCATAAAGAACATTTTAATAATTTTTTTACATAATCGGGCTTTTAAGCGGGTTTGGGTAATTATCGGGTAGTGTGTATGTATTAGAGTTCGGGTAATTATTGAGTAGTGTGTATGTATTAGGGTTCAGGTTAGGGTAGTAAATTTAAAAAATATTTAGGTAATTTTAGGGTTCGGGTAATTCCTTTATTAATCAAGTTGAGTTTGGATACCTTAAAATTAGCGGATACCCTACTCGTTGACATCCTTAATCCTAGAGAGTTCTTGTCTACAAATCTTTATAGTAGGCAACAACTTTTTAAAGAAAGTGTGCTACAACACACCTCAAGCCTTTTGATTCCCTTTTTCATACTACTTTTCAAACAATTTTAAAGAGTAGTTCTAAATGGAGCCTAATCTAAATTTGAGATTTCAAATCATGAGTCAAGAATTCATCAAACTTGACTGATTTGATGGAACCAATTTCAACCACTAGAGAGATAAGATGGTGTTTTTGCTCACAGTCTTGAAGATTTATTATGTTTTGAATCTAAGTCATATTGCTCTTCCAGAAGCAATTGATGAAGATTCTAATGCACGGAAGCCAGAGAAAAAAACGTGAAGAATATGAATTGATATGCTGTGGACATATCCTAAATACTTTGACAGATCGTCTATATGACCTCTATTCCAATTTGAAGACTCCAAAGAAAATTTAGACAACCTTGGAGACAACCTACAAGAATGAAAAACGAAGTAATGACAGTTTTATCTTTAAAATATTTTGAGGTTAAGATAAGTGATAATCTACCTATCATGGATCAAGTACATGAATTACAATTTCAATTTCAAAATCAAAAGACCTCGAGGTTAAAGTTCCTGATGCGTTACAAATAAGTGCAATTCTTTTTAAACTGGTTCAATGTTGTAAAAATTATAGAAAGAAGGTTCTGCATTCTATGGATTCTTTATCATTAGAACAATTCATGACTCAGATGCAAATAGAACATGAAACACATGCATGTGATGCACTATGTAAAGCCTAACTTTATAAAATATTTGTCATGACATACATGTGATGGATAACATGTTTGCATGCTAGAAGAGTCTCGAAAAATTTACAAAAGTTAATATTGTACCTAAAGATACAACAAAGTTGATTTAAGCCTCAAACTATATCAAATAGAGGTTTTAAGGTGAAATTGAAAATTTTAAAGTCTAGGAATGATTTAAAATGGTGATTTGGAGTTCGAGGATCAATTTGGAGTCAAATCGAAAATTTTACTATTTAGGGGCAAAATGGTAATTTTGCCACTTGAGAACAAAATGAAAATTTTTTTGAAATATTTTGATCATATTTGACTTATTGGAGTATGATTTGAGGTTGAGAAGTGAAAATTTTAATCTCGGTATTTTTCGAAGTATAGAGGTAAAATGGTAATTTTGTCACTCTAGTGGCAAAATTGTAATTTTACACCACTAACACTTGTCATGCTCATAGAATTCATTCATTGACTTTTTATGTTATGGATAAGTGAGAAAATATATGTGATGGAGATAAAAAGTTTAAATTTTTAAAGTTTTAAAAATGGATCAATAAAAAAATGACAAGTGTCAAGCTTAGAATATTTTATTATTTAGCTTAAAAATCAGCATAAATCAGCCTATTATCTCTCCAAATATTCGGCCAAGTAAGGAAAAGAAGGAGACAAAGGAAGAACAAACCCTAGGTGGAGAATTTCAAGAGAAAAAGTGTAGAAAATCAAGGAAAACAAGTTAAAAAGGTAGGATTTTTCAATTTAAACTTGAAATCTATTTTCCTTAAGCATTTCTCCTTATTTTTCATGGTTAAATTATATGCTTTCATGATGAATTCATGGCTGATCAAAATGGGTATGGAGAGAGAAAGATGTAGGATTAAATTGATTTTAAGATATATTAGTGTTTTTAGTTAGTTTAACATATTTAGAAGCAAAACAACAAGAAAAGAATCCATTTTCCCTATGAATCTTCATTGGCCGAATCTTCCTTGATGTGTGTGGGTGATGGATTGTTATTATTTCAAGAGAAATGGCTTAGAAAATGATGAATAATGGTGAGAAAAATTAAGTAGGAAAAATCATGGTGTTAGTGCAATTTTTTCACGAAGAAATGGGAGGATTTTGATGCTGAAATTGATGTTATTTGAATAATGTTTGGTGAATTGAGGTATTAGAAAAGAAATAAAGTAATTTGGGATTAAATTAGACGCGTTAGTAATTAATCGGGTGATAAGACAAATTTGACCGGTATCGAAATTTAGATGGTTACTCGTGCATTTTACATTTCATATCATGCATTAGTAGTTTAAATTAGTTTAATTTCGACTTAGTACCAAGGTAGTGAGTTTTTCGATTTTGTATTGTGTCAAGGTGGTGAATTATTCGATAAAGGCAAAGAAATTGCACCCGAAGACCAGTAGTCTGAGTACTTTAGAAATCTGCACTCTAGACATTGTGAGTAAACTTACTGTCATTTTAATTATCTAGGGTGATTTTTAGATGATTTCATGAATTCTATGAAAAAAGGGATTTAAAAAGGTAAATTTTCATGTTTTATGAATAAATGTGTTTTAATAAAATTAATTTATAAATTGTTTTGAAATTAATAATGATGTTGAAAAATAGAGTACACGGAGACTGTTAATTGTTGCAATTCGATTATTTAAATTGATTGGCTTATGATAAATCGGCATGATTGGTTGGTTGGCAATTGTATTAAAATACGAATTGTTTGGTTGCCTTGAAAGGCTGCGAATTATAAAAATTGTCATATCATGTTATTGAATTTTATTATATGGTGGATTATATATTAATTAATCACTGCAGTAGGTGGTTTCTGTTGATCAACTTTTTAGAGGGGTACGGTAAGCCCCATTATATTTTTACCTCGATCGGAGAGGTGCATAGGGTATCTCCTAGGGTAAAGTTTATGGTTCACTTCACGCTAAACCACCACGTGAGGGAGAACTCAAGCAACGCCAAGGAATGACTGTGCTTTTAAATGAAAAAAAATATATGTTTTATGCGAAATGTGAATTTTTAACAGCCTTAGCGGTCTCGGTAGGATGCCTCGGTCAAGGTATCCTCGAGGATGGATTGTCAAACCCTGTTCTATAAAATAATTACGACGTCATTTACATGCTCAATAGAATGTTTGCATGTTTAGGAAGTTCGAGGAATTGTTAAAAGATGATATTGCCCCTAATGGTACCATTAAGTCGATTAAGCCTCGAACTAGTTCAAATAGGAATTTTAAGATGAAATTAAGAGTTTCACAGTTCAGGAATAACTCAAAATGGTAATTTGGAGTTCAAGGATCAATTTGGAGTTAAATCAAAATTTTCACTATCCAAGGGCAAAATGGTCATTTGTCACTTGGGGACAAAATGAGAATTTTGAGAAACGATTTTTTTGGCCCCATTTAACTTATTGGAGTATGATTTGAGTATTGAAGTATAATTTGAGGGTTTGGCAGTGAAAAAGTTTAATTTCAGTGATTTCTGGAGTATAAGGGCAAAATCGTAATTTTTCCACTCGCGGATAAAATTTGAGATTTTGAGAAAATTTAGATCACATTTGACAAATTGGAGAATGGTATGAATATAAGGGATGAAAAATATGTCTATGGGCAATTTTTCAGTTTTTGGGGTAAAAATGTAATTTTGCCACTCCGGGGGCAAAACAGTAATTTTGCACCCCCAGAGTATTTTTCCAGCACAAGTTCTTCACCCATCATCATTTTTGACCCTTGAATAATGTGTGGTGGAGAGAGAAAGCTTAATAGTTAAGAAATGACACATGGACCAATAATAAGGTGACATGTGTCAAGTTTATATTTATTAATTATTTAACTTTAAAATAAATATAAAATCAGCCAATTCTCTTTCATATGGCCGGCCAAATAAAGAAAAAGGAAGAACAAAAGGAGGAAAGGAAAAAACAAGAAACCTAGGTGGGAAAATTAAAGGAAAATTGGTGGATTTCAAGGAATCAAGCAATCAAAGGTAAAATTTTTTGATTTTGACTTGTGATCTACCTTTCCCATGCATTTCTCCTTATTTTTCATGGTTAGATTTCATGTTTTCATGGTGAATTCATGGCTGCCCAAATGGGTATGGAGAGAGAATGAAGTTAGATTAATTTGATTTTAAGTTATGTTAGTGTTTTTAGTTAGTTTAGCATATTTAGAAACAAAACAACAAGAAAAGAATTCGTTTTCCTCCATTACCATTATTGACCAAATTTTCTAGGGGAATATTGGCTGCTGATCTTAATGTTTATTTGAGAAATTATGATTAATAATGATGAATTATGAGCCTAGAAAAATAATGAGAATTTTCAGAGTAAAAATACAAATTTTTACCCACTAGGTGTATTTTCGTAATTTGTTATAGAGACTAATAATTTGCACCACACTGAGGAATATTAAGTCAATTTGGGTGCAATTGAGGTATAAAAACTGAAAAAAATTAATTTGGAGTTTAAACGAACGCGTATATCGATTTATCGGGTAAAAGATCGAAATAGGTTAACATCTCGTTTAGGCAAAATTTAGACATTTTGCACTTCATATCATGCATTAGTAGTATAAATTAGTTTATTTTGGTTTAGTACCAAAGTAGTAAACCTCTTAATTGTGCAATTTGTCAAGGTGGCGAATCCTCTGACAAGGGCAAAGAAATCGCACCCGAGGAGTAATAGTTGGAGTACCTGAATTTAGTTTTCGAAAACTGTGAGTAAACTTATTATCGTCTTAATTATCTAGAGTAGTTTTATACAATTGTGTGATTTTATGAAAAATGAGTTTAAATAGTAAATTGCTATGTTTTAAGAGAAATTGTGATTTTATAAAATGATTTTATAAATTTTCTAGAAATTCGAATACTGGTTTTGAAAATAGAGTAATTGAAGACTGCTTGCTTGTGTTGTAAATTTATGGTTTTAAATTGAATGGCTTATGACAATAAATGAGCATGAATGACTAAACTGATTTTGGTGTTAGAATTATTTGTACTGTGTATTTAGCCTTGAGAGGCTAGGTTGCGATAAATTGTCATGTTATGCAGAAAAAGATTTTATAAATTAGGTGGTAGATAAAAAATTAGCTACTGCAGTGGTGGGGGGTTTCGTGGGTCAGCCTATTAGAGGGACACAGTAAACTCTTTTATATTTTCACCTCGGTCGTAGAGACTCGTAGGGTATCTCCTAAGGTGGGCTTTTTGAGTGCACTTCATGTGGACCACCGCGTGAGAGTGAGACTCAGCTAACGCCAAGGAACGGTTATGTTTCAAAATAAAAATATGATTTATGCGAAATATGAATTTTTAACAGCCTTGGCGGACTCGGTTGGATACCCCTGGTCCAAGTGTTCCTGAGTACAGGATTTGGCATGAGCCAAGTTTTGAGTAATTCACGAGCCATATTGATTATTTGATTGAAATGAGTATTCGTGATGTGAAAAATTTGTTGAAGTTAATTATTTTTAATTGTCTCCATTTACTCGCCTTTAGATAGTTTAGATGGTGTCTGTTTACTCACTGGGATTTTATAATCTCACAACCCTTAATTCTCCATATTTCAGGTTCGGGATAGCCGGTAGATAGCCGATTGCATCAAGAACTTCAGTTAGCCTTGCATTGTCAAAATTATAAGTTCACAGACTCGCATCTTATTGGTTAGTTGGGAGCCCACATGTCATTGTAAAAGTAATTTTATACTTTAGTTATCTGATTTAAAATATGTATGAACACATTTAGCTTTTACACCATATTTTTGGCGAGTTTCGATATTATCAAAGAAAAATGACGAAAATACCCTTGTGAGTCAAAAAATAATATTTTATTGTTTTGATTTGGAAACGACTTATGATTTCTTGAAATGCAAGATTTAATAACTATCGCTCACCGGGGAGATGCGGAAGCTGATGCTAAGCCTTGCGAGGTTTCGATCGGCATTCGGGGTAATGAACGCCTATCGGAATGTCGTGGCCGTTGTCACGGGCTTGATGGGAGTTCCGAGTCGTGACATGAATTTATGGCACAAGCCTAGTTTTTATGAGATTCATAAGCCTCTTTACGTATTTTGAATGAAATGTATTCTAATGTTGTGACCCAGTTTACGATGATTTACTTTATCGTCTTCATGTACTCAACTTTAGCTGTTTATGATGATGTCTGTTTACTCACTGAGATTTTATAATCTCACTACCCTCATTTCCATCCATTTCAGGCTTAAATTAGACTGTAGATAGTTGATCTTATAGAGGACTACTTTGAGATTTGCATTCTCTAAACCGTAGGGTCATAGTTCTCTTTACTTTTGGTTATTCGGGGGCCCACTGGTTATTGTAAACTAAATTAAATACTCTGGCTTATTGTATTACGGTATGTATGAATTTATTTTGCTTTTACACTACAAAAATTATCTACGTATAATTCTAAAAATATTATTTAATAAGAAAATCGAATATTTTATTTAATATTTGTTTTGTTTTCTTATTATATCTAAATAATCATAATTTCATTTTAAATGGAGGTTTTAGACTTTTAAACTTATTTTTAATCATGAATTATGTGTTTTGTTCTTGTA
Source organism: Theobroma cacao (assembly GCF_053813885.1). NCBI lineage: Eukaryota > Viridiplantae > Streptophyta > Magnoliopsida > Malvales > Malvaceae > Theobroma > Theobroma cacao. Next base: position 40,166,755 of record NC_142640.1, read on the forward strand.
TTCTATATTTTAGCTAGTTTCGAAATTTTTGAAAAAAAAATGACCAAAATACCCCTGTGAAAAGAAAATTATTATTTTATTTATTTTAAGTTGGAAACAATTTAAAATTTTTTAGAACATGATATTTGGCAACGGTTGCTCATAGGGAAAATGGGAAACTGATATTAAGCCTTGCGGGATTTCGGTTGACATTTCGGGTAATGAGTGTCTATCAGGGACATCGCGGTGATTGTCACGGGCTCGAGGGGAGTACTGGGTCGTGACACACTATTTTAGCCTTCTGATTCTAATGTGAATCAAAATTTCAATAATTTTGAAAAGAATCAGAACTTTAACAATTATATGAAATCCAAGTCATTTGCATTGAAAGTTTCAAGTAGGGTTGTTAATGAGTAAGGTAGCCGTTAATTTCAAGGTATCTGAACCCTAACCCTATAAACTATCAAATACCTCAATCTTATTAACTACCCAAATAATTTTGAAAGTTACTACCTTAAACTTAACCCTAATACATTCTCATTACCCTATAATTACTCTAACTCGTTAAAAAGCTTGATTAAAATAAAAAAATATTAAAATGTTCATGGGTACCAATAATGGAGGACCAACAATGAAGCGGTAATAATGGAGGATCGGAGTGGCTAGCTAGGGGAAGAAAAGAAGAAGGAAGGAAAGAAGAAGAAGAAATAAAAGAAGAACTGCCACTTAGTAATGAGGAAGAAATCAAGACAAGAAGAAGGAAGAAGAGGTTGGCTAAGGGAAGAAAATAAGAAGGAGCAATTGGCTAGGGGAAGAAAAGAAAGAAAAAGGAGCAGTTGATTGGGGGGAAGAAGAAGGAGCGGTTGGTTAGGGGAAGAAAAGAAGAGAAGAAAGCAAGAAAAGAAATGAGTGGCTAGGATTTTTACCCTTAATATATTATTATAATTATTAAATTATAAAAATCAATATTATTTTAGTGTTTAGTAATTATTAATTTATATAATAGTAATTATATTTTTTATAAATAAACATAATATATAACAGAAAGTATATGTATTAAAAGAAATTACAAGTTATATACTATAAAGCGTATATATATATTATAATTAAAAATTTTATAAGTTACAATTTTTATAATGTTAACATGAAATAAAAAGTAAATATATTTATATTTAAAGTATATATATATATATTACAAGTATTTTAGTGTATATATAAAATAATAATTATATTTCTTATAAATGAACCCAATATATATAAAGTAAATATATTAAAAGACATTACAAGCTAATTAATAATCATAGTTTCATGAATTAATTTAATTAATTATATGGGTTTGTCCTTAATTACATCAAATTAAAAAAAATAATTAAGTTTCAAAACTATTCTAATCTCACAACTTCTCTGAAAGTTTGTATATTATAAGTTTATATAAACAAATGTGTATATATTATAATTAATAATTTTACAAGTTATAATTTTTGTAATGTTAAATTCAAATAGAAAGTAAATATATGTATATTTAAAATATATATACACTAATAGTATTAGTATATATATAATATAGTAATTATCTTTCTTATAAATGAACCCAATATATATAATGTATACATTTTAAAAAACATTACAAGTTAATTAATAATCATAGTTTTATGAATTAATTTAATTAATTATATGGATTTGTCTTTAATTACATGAAATTAAAAAAAACAGTTAGATTTCAAAACTATTTTAATCTCAAAGACTCTAAGTATATATATTATAAGTTATAAGTTTTGTAATGTTAACACAAAATAAAAAGTAAATACAATTATGTTAAAAGTATATATGCAATAGTAATTATATTCTTTTGTGATATGATATGATATTCATATTATTTAAACATAATTAATAATCTAATAATTTTTTAATTTAAATATACTAATGTCATCACATTAATAATTTAAGTAACCATACTTTTTAATATATTTGTCAACATTTAATAAAAGAAATTATTTGTCAAAATGGTAAAGGTTTTGATTGTTTTCTCTTTTTATATGGTTCAAATCTAAACACCAGCAAAAGTGAATATTTTTAATTTAATTATTTAAATAATAAAATATATATAAACAGATATTAGAATCGGGTTCGAGGTAGGTATCCGCGGAACTTGAATATTAACGTAATCAGGTTTGGGTAGAGGGTATCTAAGGGGTGGTACCCAAATCCAATACGAGTAGTGAAATCACTACCCGAACCTGTCTTAAACTCAGTTATAAGGTACCTTAACCTGATATAACCAAGTTAGGTACCCCACGAGTACCCAATAATAGGATACCTATTGCCATCCCTAGTTTCAAGATAGGCCTTTAAGAATAAAGATAAGAAAAATATAAATTGTTTCTTGTGTGAAAAGAATTTTGGTTTTAGAAATCCTAAAAAAGCAAACATAGTAGAAGAGGCGATCAAGGAATTGGTTGCTATGGTTTCTACAAATGAATATTAGAATGGTAATAGAATTGAATATGACTATTGGTTCCAATAAAGTAAAGATTGGTGGTTGGATTCTGGTGTTACAATTTATGTATACAATAACAGAAACTTGTTCAAGCCTTACATGAAAGTTAATAAGCCGGAAGATGTTTTGATAAGAAATTATGTTATAGCCAAAGTTGAAGGAAAAAATGAACTGTTGAGTTGAATTTCATTTCTGGACGGAAGCTAGTGTTACTTAATATATTTCATGTTCTTGAAATTTAAAAGAATTTAGTTTCTACTAGTTTGCTTGCAGAGAAAAGATTTAAAGTTGTAATAAAATCTGATAATATAATAATATCTAAGGGCCACCTAATTGTAGGAAAATGATACTTTTGTGATGGCATGTATAAGTTCAGCATTGATGAAATAAATACGATTTCTACTTATACTGTTGAGTCTAATTCTTTATCGTGGCATGCTAGACTAGGACATTTAAAATTTGGTTTAATGATATTTATGTCTAAAAATGGTTATATAGCTTGCAAACATGAGCAGTTAAAAAAAATGTGAAATATGCATACAAGCAAAGATGAGAAAGAAACCTTTTCATAGTGTAGAAAGAAACTCATAATTATTAGATCTTGTGTATTCTGATATATGTGAATTAAATGAAAAATTAACTAAAGGAGGACAAAGATATTTTATAACTTTCATAAATGATTATTCTAGGTTCACTTATGTCTATTTAATTAAAACAAAAGATAAAGCTTTTCAGAAATTTAAAGAACATAACTTTGTTGTGGAAAATAAAAAATGTAAGAAAATCAAAATTCTAAAAAGTGATAGAGGAAAAGAATATTTTCCTACAGAATTTGATAAATTTTGTGAAAAACATGGTTTGATATATAAGAAAAGTACTCTTTATTAAAACAACAAAATGAATTGGCTAACAGAAAAAATAAAACTTTAGTTGATATGACAAATGCTATGTTATTGAATGCATATCTATTGCATGATTTATGGGGTGAGACTTTATTAACAACATGTCATATACTGAATAGAGTTCATTCCAAGAGTATTAAGGTTTCACCTTATGAATTTTGGAATGAAAGAAAACCAAACTTGGAATATCTTAAAGTGTAGGGGTGCTTGGGCTTTTATAAAGTTCTTGAACAACAGAGAACAAAGCTTGGACTTAAAGCAATGGAAAACATTTTTGTTGGCTATGCCTAACATTTTAAAGCATATAGAATTTTAGATTTACAATCAAATGTTATTGTAGAGTCTATACATGTTGAGTTTATTGAAAATAAATTTTTGTATAAATTTAATAATAACTTTGATTGTGAATAAAATGTCTTAATTCCAAGTTGTGATCAAAGTGATATGACTTCTCATGGTTTATCTAGTATAAGAAAAATGGATGATACTCATATTGAGTCTAGAAAAAGTAAAAGAGCCAAAAAAAGAAAATACAAATATTGAATATGATACAAAAACATTTAAAGAAGCTATGTCTTCGACATATGTAGCATTTTGGAAAGAAACAATAAATGATGAAATGGATTCAATATTGTCAAATAGAAAATGGGTTTTCGTTGATCTTCCTTTTTGATCAAAACCCATAAGCTATAACTAGGTATTTAAAAGAAAATACAACACAGATGGTTCGGTGCAAATCTTTAAAGATAGACTAGTTGCCAAAGCTTTCACCCAAAAAGAAGGCATTGATTATTTTGATACTTATGCTTCGATGGCAAGAATAACATTCATAAGAACACTTTTTGCCTTGACGTCTACTTATAAATTACATGTACATCAAATGGATGTTAAAATTGCGTTCTTAAATGGAGATCTTAATGAAGAAATATATATAGAGCAACTTGAAGGTTTTTTATTTCCTCGAAATGACAAGAAGGTTTGTAAACTAATTAAATCTCTTTATGGACTAAAATAAGCTCCAAAGCAATGACATGAAAAGTTTAATAGTACTATACTTTCAAATAGATTTGTACATAATAATGCAGATAAATGCGTTTACTTTAATTTTACAAAAAATTATGGTGTAATCATATGTCTTTATGTAGATGATTTGTTGATCTCTGTACAAATATGGTTGGAATTATTGAAACCAAGAAATATTTGACTTTAGTTTTCAAAATGAAAGATATAAATGAAGTTGATACAATTTTGGGAATTAAAGTCAAAAGAGATAAAAATGTGATTTCAATTGAATCAATCACATTACATAGAGAAAATTCTTCATAAATTTAGTCCTTTGGAAATCAAAGAGTTAAATATTCTTTATGATTCTAGTATAAAATTGATTAAAAATTGTGAAATAGTTATGACACAATTAGAATATGCAAGTGTTATAAGCAACATATTGTATGTTACACATTGTACCAAACTAGATATAACCTTTCCCATTTGCAAACTTTCAAGGTTTACAAGTAAACCTAACAAAGATCATTGGAAAGCTATTACTAAAGTACTTGAATATTTGAAGAAAACCAAAAATTTGAAAATTTGTTACAGTGGTTTTCCTAGTACTTTAGAAGGATTTTTTGATGCTAGTTAGATAACTAGTATTGATGACAATAAATCCACATTAGAATGGATTTTTACCTTAGGAGTTGAAGCCATTAGTTAGGCATTTAAGAACTAGACTTGTATTACACATTCTGTCACGACCCGGTACTCCCCTCGAGCTCGTGACAACTGCCGCGGTGTCCCGGTAGATATTCATTGCCCGGAATGTTAACCTGAAACCCCGCAAGGTTTTACTATCAATTTCTCATTTCCCTTGTGAGCAACCATTGTCAAATATCGTGTTCTAAAAGATTTTAAACTGTTTCCAACTAAAAATAAATAAAATATTAATTTTTGTCTCATAGGGGTATTTTGATCATTTTTTCTCAAAATTTTTGAAACTAGCTAAAATGTAATATACAAGTACAAAACACATAATTCATGTTCAAAATGAGTTTAAAAGTCTAAAATCTTCATTTAAAACGAAATTACGGTTATTTGAATATAATAAGAAAATAAAAGAAATATTAAGTAAAATATTCTATTTTCTTATAAAATAATATTTATAGAGTTATACGTGAATAATTTTTATAGCGTAAAAGCTAAATAAATTTATACATATTGAAATACAGTAAGCCAAAATATTTAATTTAATTTACAATAACAAGAGGGCCCCCGAATAAACAAAAGTAAAGAGGACTGTGAACCTACGGTTTGAAAAATGCAGATCCAACGGTAGTCCTCGATGAGATCAGCTATCTACAGTCTATACTGAACCTGAAAAAGGTGGAAAGGAGGGTGGTGAGATTATAAAATCCCAATGAGTAAACAGACATCATCATAAATATCTAGAATTGAGTACATGGAGACAATAAAGTAAATCATCGTAAACTGGGTCATAGCATAGGAATACATTTCATTTAAAATATGTAAAAAGGCTTATGAATTTCATAAAAACTAGGCTTGTGCCATAAATCCATTCTTGGGGACACCTTGGCCGAGGCATCCTACCGAGACCGTCAAGGCTATTAAAATTCACATTTCACATAAATCATGTTTTTGTTTTGAAAACATAGCCATTCCTTGATGTTGGCTGAGTTCCCCCTTACTTGGTACTTTGGCGTGAAGTGAACCCTAAGCTTTACCCTAGGAGATACCTTACGCGCCTCTCCGTTCGAAGTAAGAATATAATGGGGTTTACCGTGCCCCTCTAAAAGGTTGGTCCACAGAAACACCCTACTACAGTGATTAATTAATATATATAATCCACCATACAATAAAACTTAATAACATGATATGACAATTTTGTAATTCACAGTCTTTCGAGGCAATCAAACAATTCGTGTTTCAATACAATTGCCAACTAGCCAATCATGCCCGATTTATCATAAGCCAATCAATTTAAACAATCAAATTGCCACAATTAACAGTCTCCGTGTACTCTATTTTTCAAAATCACTATTAATTTCAAAACAATTTATAATTTAATTTCATTGAAACACATTTATTCATAAAACATGAAAATTTACCTTTTTAAATTCCTTTTTCCATAGAATTCATGAAACCATCTAAAAACTACCCTAGATAATTAAAATGACAGTAAGTTTACTCATAATGTCTAGAATGCAAACTTTCGACGCACTCTGTCTACTGGTCCTCGGATGCAATTTCCTTACCTTTATCGGAGGACTCACCACCTTGACACAGTACAAAATCGAGAAATTCACTACATTGGTACTAAATTGAAATTAAACTAATTTCGACTATTAATGCATAATATGGAATGCAAAAATACATTGGTAACTATCTAAACTCGGTATTGGCCTAATTCATCTTATCACCCGATTAAATTACTAACGCATCCAATTTAATCCCAAATTAATTTTTTTCAGTTTCTATACCTTAATTGCACCCAAATTGACTTAATGTCCCCCAGTGTGGTGCAAATTATCAGTCTTGATAATAAATTACGAAAATACCCCTAATAGGTAAAAATTCGTATTTTTGCTCCGAAAATTCCCATTTATTTTCTAGGCTCATAATTCATCATTTCTTAACCAATTCTCCTAGAATAAAAATCAAACTCATCCTCACTCATACATGGTAAATTCGGCCATTAATGGTTGTGAGAGAAAATAAATTCTTTTCTTATTGTTTTGTTTCTAAATATGCTAAACTAACTAAAAACACTAACATAACTTAAAATCAAATTAATCTAACAACTTTCTCTCTCCTAACCCATTTTGATCAGCCAACAATTCATCATAAAAACATGTAATTTAAGCATGGAAAATAAGGAGAAATGCTTAAGGAAAATAGATTTCAAGCTTAAGTTGAAAAATCCTACCTTTTTCACTTGTTTTCCTTGATTTTCCACACTTTTTCTCTTGAAATTCCTCACCTAGGGTTTGTTCTTCCTCTCTTTCTCTCTCTTCCTTGCTTGGCTGAATATTTGGAGAGTAATGGGCTGATTTATGCTGATTTTTTAGTTAAATAATAAAATATCCTAAGCTTGACACATGGCATTTTCTTATTGGTCCATTTTTAAAATTTAAAAAATTTAAACATTTTATCTCCACCACATGATTAGTCAAGGGTCAAAGATGAAAATAAAGGAAGACCATGTGCTGGAAAAAATGTCCTGATGGTAGAAAATTACAATTTTGCCCCTGGGGTGACAAAATTACCATTTTACCCTTTTACTCTAAATTATATCGAAATTAAAATTTTCCACTTCTAAACTTGAAATCATACTCCAATAAGTCAAATTATACTCTAATAAGTCAAATGGGGTCAAAAAAATCTTTTCTAAAATTCTCATTTTGTCTCTAGGTGGCAAATGACCATTTTGCCCTTGGATAGTGAAAATTCCGATTCGACTCCAAATTGATCCTCAAACTCCGAATTACCATTTTGAGTCATCCTTGGACTATGACGATCTTAATCTCACCTTAAAATTCCTATTTGATCTAGTTCGAGGATTAAATCAACTTTGTTGTACCTCTAGGTACAATACCGACTTTTATAAATTTTTCGGGACTCTTCTAGCATACTATCATGCTATCATCACATGTACGTCATGAATAGTATTTTATAAGGTCGGGCTTTACACATTCCACAATAGAATTTGAATTTTTTGCATTAATAGATACTATAAAGGAAGCAGAATGACTGAGAAATTTGTTATTAGATACAAAGTTGTGGCCACAACTGATGCTAGTCATTTTCATATATTGTGACAATGAGGCTACAATGTGTATAGGCCACAATAAGATTTATAATGAAAAATCTAGACACATATGTCTGCTACATACCTACATTAGAGAATTAATCTCAAATGGTGTTGTAACAATAGTTTATGTTATATTTTTCTAGAATTTGGTTGATCCACTTACCAAAGTTTTGCCAAGAGAGGGTATAAAATTAACTTAAATGTGTTAGTAATGGAACTCAACTTTGAGTTAGTAAAACTAACAATAAAAGTTCAATGGGTAATAATAAGTTACTATATACTGTTATTATGCACTAAATTTTAATATTAAATAGCCTTATTTTAGAATATTTAGTGCGACTGTTACAAGGAGAGGATGAACAAAAGGCTCTTAATGGAAATGTTAAATACCTGTAAAAATAGAGGCATAATGACATATTCCACCTATATGAATATTGAAGTGATGTCGCTTCAACAAGAGTTAAAAGGGTTTACTTTTATAAATATTTGTGAAACCATGATTAGTACAAGGCCATATAAGTGTTAAAGTAGTTGGCAGAATCTTAAAGCGATTAAATAATATTATGTATGTGATATTTTTGTTTATGACATAAGGAGTTGTGGTTTAATCTTTATGATACCAATAACCTCGTCTTAACTTTAAAATTTCTACACTAATAGAAAGTTCAAATTTTCAAGATACTTTCTACTTTGCATAGTATTATTAATATTATAAACTAATGGGGCATTGTTGTATAGTTTGTAATATTGGAAGTCTTATTCAGATGTGACTATTTAAGATTAAAACATTACTCTTAAAATAAGAGAAGTGTTTTCAAACAAACATAACTATTGAAAATTGTTCAGTAGACATGTCTATTGTGTGACACGTTTGTTGAAACATAACAGACATATCTGTAAAAACTTTACGGACACATCTGTTGAAACAGAACAGACACAACTTTTCAGTGTCTAGAAAAAAAACATACTTCCAAAACATATTTCATCTTTCAAAAAGCATTCTGCAATAGGCTTGTTGTATTCTGGAGAGTCATTGTTTGTAAATCCCCATGTAGACAACAGCTCTTTAAAGAAAGTGTGTTACAACACACTTTAAGCCTTTTAACTTCCTTTCTTATATTACTTTTCTAACAGTTTACATTTTCTTTGTCACGACCCGGAACCTCCCTCAGGCCCGTGACAATCGCCGCGACGTCCTGATTGACACTCATTATCCGGAATGCCAACCGGAACCTCGCAAGGCTTACATATCAGTTTCTTCCCTTTCCTGTGAGCAATCGTTGTTAAATTTCGAGTTTTTAGAGAATATACACTATTTTAGATCAAAAACAATCAAAATAAAATTTTTGCCACACAAGGGTATTTTGGTCATTTTTTTTTCAAAAATTTTGAAACTGGCTAAAACGTAATATACAAGTACAAAACACATAATTCATATTCAAAATGAGTTTAAAAGTCTAAAATCTTCATTTAAAATGAAATTACGGTTATTTGAATATAATAAGAAAATAAAAGAAATATTAAGGGAAATATTCTATTTTCTTATAAAACAATATTTATAGAGTTATACGTGAATAATTTTTATAACGTAAAAGCTAAATAAATTTATACATACTGAAATATAGTAAGCCAAAATATTTAATTTAATTTACAATAACAAGAGGGCCCCCGAATAAACAAAAGTAAAGAGGACTGTGAACCTACGGTTTGGAAAATGCATATCCAATGGTAGTCCTCGATGAGATCAGCTATCTACAGTCTATACTGAACCTGAAATGGGTGGAAAGGAGTTGGGTGAGATTTTGCAATCCCAATGAGTAAACAGACATTATCATAAATATCTAAAGGCGAGTAAAATGGAAGCAAGTTTAAACAACAAATTTCAACCCATTTCATAATGTTTCCAATTTATTTCTTAAACTATAAAATATTTGTAATTTACCAAAACAGTTGTTAAGGCTTATGTCTTTTATTAAAACAAGGCTCAAGCCAAAACTAATCCTCGGGGATACCTTGGCCGATGCATCTAACCGAGTCCGTCAAGGGTGTCAAAATATTCACACGTGAAACACATTTTTATTTTTAAAACAAGTCGTTCTTTGGCGTTGGCCGAGTTACACATTCACGTGGGGGTTCGACGTGAAGTGAGCTCTAATACTACCCCGGGAGTTACCCTCCTCACCTCTACAACCGGAGTAACTATATAACTAGGTTTACCGTGCCCCTCTAATAGGCAGTCCACGAAAACCAGTCACTGCAGTGACTAACCCACCAATTTTAATAAAATTTCGACAGTATAACGTGACTTTTATTTATTTATTCAGCCTGCATAGTAAAAACAACTTACACAAATTTTCCAATGCACTCACAAAATATAGCCACATATACTCATTTCTCATAAGCCATTCCTAGGAAAATATATATTTTTCAAGTCAATTTGCAGCCTCCAATTACTCAATTTCATAATCAATACAATATATTTTTATTTGTCACATTTATTCCTAAAACATCAAAAATCCCGTTTTAATCTCGTTCTCATTTTATAAAATACATAAAGGGCATTTAAAAATAAACTCTAGATAATTTACAATAATAATAAGTTTACTCACCGTTTGTACAAACTAAAAGCTTTCTAAGCGCCCCGATCACTACTCATCGGTACGACTTCTTTGCCTTTTCCGGAAGGCTATCCTCCTAGACACATTACAAAAATTTACACAATTTATCACATTGATGCTAAATCACTATATAATTAACTTAAATCCTATACTAATGCATGGTATGAAATGCAATAGCCTAAAATGACTTAAACGCGGTATTAACCTATTTTTGACACTTTGCCCCGATAAATTGCTAACGCGCTCCATTTTAGCTCTAAATCATCCCATTCTTTCTCTCCAACATTTCTAACCATTAAATATCAGCCAATAACCTTCTAAAAACAACAAAATCAGCTCACTCCCTTCCTTGAAAAATTCGGCCAAAAATGGGACATTAACTCGGTAAATTTTCTACTTTATTTTTCTATCACATTTAATCATTTTTCATCATTTTCTCTTCATTTCTCTTAGAATAAATTTCAGATCATCATCATTGTACCTCATTGCAGATTCAGCCAAGGGTGGGTATTGTGAAAAATTAATGATTTCTTGCCCAATTTAATTTCTAAACACATTTAACTAACTAAAACTATCAATTTAACTAAAAATCAAAACCTAAAAATTTCAATTTCTCTCCCCTAGAATTTCGTTCAGCCCTTGATATCACTTTTTGATCTCTCTCCTCAAGCATACTAAATGGAAATAAAGGCATAGGAAAGGTAGAAATCAAGCTAAAATCGAAAAATCTTACCGTTAGACACGTAAACGGGCGAAAAACGCGAATTCCCCTTTGAATTTTCTTGTTTCTCTTTGGTTTTTCTTTTTTTCTTCCTTTCCTCTCTATTTCCTCTCTTGTTCTTCCTTATGGCCGGCCAACACTTAAAATGGGGTTTAAATGGGCTGACTTTTCATTAAAATAATATTATTTTATTTTTAAAAATGCCACGTGTCACATTCCCATTGGCCCATTTTTAAAATTTCATCCAATTGTTTTCAAATTTTCACCATACACTTGTCCCACATATCCATAGCTTAGATAAAATTCTCAGACTTATCCAAAGTCTCGGTGGAGTAATTTTTTAAAATTTACACTTTTACCTCCGTAAAAGTGAAAAATTACATTTTTGCCTAAAAAACTGAGAAATTGCCCATAGACATATTTTTCATCCCTTATACTCATACCATTCTCAAATTTGTCAAATTTGATCTAAATTCTCTTAAAATCTCAAATTTTGTCCGCGAGTGGTAAAATTACGATTTTGCCCCTACACTCCAGAAATCACTAGAATTAAACTTTTTCACTTCCTATCATTAAATTATACTCCAAATAGTTAATCTTGGTCAAAAATTTCACTCCCTGATCAAATTATTATCTTAGGTGGCAAAATGATGACTTTTGCCCCTGAACATCAAAATTTTCGATTTTACCCCAAATGAACCCTCGAACTCCGAACAATCATTTTTAGTCATTCCTTGACTATAAAATATTAAATTTCATCCTACAATTCCTATTTGAACTAGTTCGAGATTAAATCAACTCAAGTGTACCATTAGGTACAATACCGAGTTTCGTCTATTCTTAGGTGCTTTTTCTAGCATAATAACATGCTACTTAGTGCATGTATGTCATGACATATGTTTATAGTGTCAGGTTTTACATTCTTTCTTTCTTTCGTCTTCATCTTTTCAAATCTAGGGCTTAAACCTATTAAGCTTTGAAATACTATTTTCAATTATCAATTTCTGCTTGTAGATTGTTTGTAAATGAAGAAATTAGATAAGGAAATTGTCTTGTGTGGATAGTTAACTTTGGATACTTTCACTTCCTTTTTGTTTGATTATGAGAATCCCAAAAAAGCTAACCAAAAATAAGTCTGGACCTATTATAAGTTAGACATGCTATGAAGTCTCAAGAGTATAAAATAATATGTGCATATTTTTGTGATAATTATTATGAAGAATCAACCGCCTCTTATTTAATTTTTGTTGCAGTGCTAGATGTGATATAGTGTCACGACCCGGAACTCTCATCGGGCCCGTGACAACCGCCGCGACGTCCCGATAAGCACTCATTACCCCGAATGTCGATCGAAACCCCGCAAGGCTTAGCATCAACTTCCGCATCTCCCCGGTGAGCGACAGTTATTAAATCTCGCATTTCAAGAAATCATAAGTTGTTTCCAACTCAAAACAATAAAAATATTATTTTCTAGCTCACTGGGGCATTTTCGTCATTTTTTTTTTGAAATTTCGAAATCCGAAAAAATGTAATATGTAAGTGGAAACACATATTTCATGATTTAAATTAAATTTTGAAGTCTAAAACATTCGTTTAAAGTAAAATTATAGCTATTTGAATATAAAAAAAATATTAAATAAAATATTATATTTTCTTAAAACACAATATTTTCAAAGTCTTCCTAAAATAACTTTTGTAGCGTAAGAGTAAAATAAATTTATTCATATAGTAATAAAGATAATTAAAGTATGAAATTTCGTTTACAGTGACACGTGGGCCCCCAACTAACCAAGAAGGTGTAGAGCTATGAACCCTTACTTCCTATGATGCAACTCCGAGATTAATTCTCGTTTTAATCAACTATCAACAAACTGTCCTGAGCCTGAAAAATGGATAGGAAAAGGGGTGAGATTAAATAATCCTAGTGAGTAAACAATTATCATCAAAAGCATCTAAAGCAGAGTAGATGGAGATAATATAAAAACGTTATATCTTAATAATGTTCATAACACAAATTTCGTTTCAATATATACCAAACAATTTATTTTCATCAAAATTTCTCGGCTTATGAATTTCTTAAACTTGGCCCCTGCCATAATCATTCTCGCGGGTACCTTCGTCAAGGTATCCCACTGAGACCGCCAAGGCTGTTCAATGACCCATACCCATAAACATGTTTTCACATTTGACACATAGCCGTTCCTTGGCGTTGGCTGAGTCTCACTCTTACGTGGTGGCCCGAACGTGAGGTGCACTCAAATCATACCTCAGGAGATACTTCACCCAACATCTCCCCCCGGAGGTAAGTATATAATTGAGTTACCGTGCCCCTCTCATAGGCAGTCCACGGAAACTCCCACCACTGCAGTGACCGTTTAATATACCACCAGACCCATAAAAATTCCAGTAGCATAATATGGCGAATAAAATGTAATCCAGTCTACCAAGACCAATCCAAAACTGTTCATGTATTTCATGCCAACCTCAAAAATTTAGCCATCATGCTACCATAGTGTCATAAGCCACAATTTCAATAACATATAAAATCATAAATTTCAACACAGTCTTCATATACTCAATTTTTCCAAAACAATATTAGTTTTCAAAACCAGTATAAATCTCATTTTTTATTAAAAAACATTTTAATTGGAAAACATAATATTTTATAATTTAAATTCACCATTCAATAAAAGCATCAAACAAGTATAATAACTCTAGATATTTAAGACAATAAATTGTCCACTCACAGTTCTAGGAGTCGATGTACTCCTAATCCCAGTCTTCAAGCACAATTTTTTGTACTTTTACCCGTGTAATTTGCTCACCACCTATCCATAATGTACAATACATAATTCACCACATCAATGCTTGACCATTATAAAATCAATTCAGGCTCGGTATATATGCATGATATGACATGCAACTTATCCGACTACCGCTTAAATGCGGTGCTGACCTAATTCGGCCTATTACCCGATTAAATTACTAACGCGTCCAATTTAATCTCAAATTAATTTTTTTCAGTTTCTATACCTCAATTGCACCCAAATTGACTTAATGTTCCTCAGTGTGGTACAAATTATCAGTCCTGATAGCAAATTACGAAAATACCCCTAATGGGTAAAAATTCGTATTTTTGTTTCGAAAATTCCCATTATTTTTCTAGACTCATAATTCATCATTATTCATCATAATTCCTCAAATAAACATCAAGATCATCAGCCAATATTCCCCTAGAAAATTCGGCCAATAATGGTAATGGAGGAAAATAAATTCTTTTCTTGTTGTTTTGTTCCTAAATATGCTAAACTAACTTAAAACACTAACATAACTTAAAATCAAATTAATCTAACAAGTTTCTCTCTCCTAACCCATTTTTCCAGAATTGAATTCATCCTCAAATCACATGATTCAACCATGGAAAATGATGGGAAATGCATGGGAAAGGTAAAGCACAAGTCAAAACCAAGAAATTTTACCTTTTGTCACTTGTTTCCTTGAATTTTCACCAAATTTTCCTTGAATTTCTCCCCCTAGGTTTTTGTTTTTCTTTTCCCCTTTGTTTTCTTGCTATGGCCGGCCATAATGAAGAGAAAATGGTGGTGTGGGCTGATTTTTATAGTTAAATAATATAATAATCTAAACTTGCCACATGTCACTACATTATTGGTCCATTTTTTTAAATTCTTATCTTTTAAGCTTTAAATCTCCACCACACATTATTCCTTAAAATATCCATAACTTAGATAAAATTCTCAAACTTATCCAAAGTCTTGGTGAAGTAATTTTTGAAATTTACACTTTTGCCCCCGTAAAAATCAAAAATTACATTTTTGCCCCAAAAACTGAAAAATTGCCCATAGACATATTTTTTATCCCTTATACTCATATCATTCTCCAATTTGTCAAATGTGATCTAAATTCTCTCAAAATCTCAAATTTTGTTCGCAAGTGGAAAAATTAGAATTTTACCCCTAGATAGTGAAAATTTCGGTTTGACTCCGAATTGATTCTCGAACTCCTAATTACCATTTTGAGTCATCCCTGAACTGTGAAACTCTTAATTTCACCTTAAAATTCCTATTTGAACTAGTTCGAGGCTTAATCGACTTAATGATACTATTAGGGGCAATATCGTCTTTTAACGATTTTTCGAACTTCTTAAATATACAAACATTCTATCGAGCATGTGAATGACATTATAATTATTTTACAAAGCAGGGTTTGACATATAGCCACGAAGTCACTTTTTGTAGTTGGAAAATTACCATCTTGCCTATGTGTCACGATTCTAACGTGGACTATGTGAATCCCACATCATAGAAATATGCTTCCAACGAGTAGAGCCATAAGTCCCACATTGAAGAGAAGCTCTCAACGGGGAACTAAGGGAGGATGTCATGGTTTTAGAAAGAAGCCATGAATCCCACATTAGTTGTGTATAAGAGTGATACAGAGCATATAAGAGTTCACACCACCTTCAACCTGTGAGGTCTTTTTTATGGGACAAAATTGTGAGGCTACCGAGCCAAAGTGGACAATGCCTTGCAAATTGGTGTTGGTATGGACCATGACACTATGTAATGTTGTCCAAAAAATTCACCTTATTTTGAATTCCTAGCACAAATTGAAATCCACTCTAATTTTGTGGACAACAACATGGTGTTTATCACTGAATGTCGAACAATTTTTAGTACATTTTGTAACAAGCTATCTTTCTATAGATGAAAAATGTTGATTAGTAAAATGAAACTTAAAAATGCATATATAATTTCTACTTTTTTGTTTCTTTTTTTTAGCATATACTAAACATTTTTATTTGGGTTCTTGTTATTGCTATGTAATACTATTCACAATCCTTAGCATTAGATGTTGATAAAATTTTACAAAATGCACATCAATCAAACACTTAAAAAGAACCATTACATTACCATAACAAAATCTTCACTCATTATAAATCCCGCTATGTAGCATTGATATCCTACTAATTTCACATAATTTAACGAGTTAAATGTTGAGTTTAATTGATGATAAATATAGGAGGAATTACATACCAAAATAAAATGCATGTATAATTATATTTTTAGGTAAAATACTCTTACCTCCTAACTTGTAATCATAAGTCCATTGATGGGTGAGGGCTAATCATGCATCATAAATAAACACTACAAGGAAATAGGTTTTTTCTAACGAAAAAAATTCCGTTGGAAATTTCCAACGAAATTCCAACAAAAATTTATTTTGACTTTTGCCGACGGATTTCCAATAAAAATTTCTATCGAAAATCCGTTGAAAATTTTTTTGATTCAAAACAAATTTACTCCCGCCAAACTTTTCGACTAAATTTCCAATGGAAAATTATCTGTTGGAAATCCATCAGAAAGTTTAAGGTGCCAAAAAAAATTTAAGCTTGCTAATTTTTTCAACGAAATTTTCCATTAGAAAAAGCTATTACCAACAGAAAGTTTCTAATGGAATATTCCGTTGAAAAAATCCGTCAGTATTATTATTATTTAAATTTTTTATACAAAATATATTAAGAATTTTTCAAAATTTTACTAATCCTTTATAAGAGAACTTTATAATATTAAAAATTTAAATATGTTTTTCTTTGCTTTTTTGTATATATTTTGAAAACTTTATTAAATCATAAATTATAAATTAATAGTTCCAAATTCATTAATTTTATAAAATTAAAAATTTTATAAAAAGAACATAATAAATTTTTTAATTTTATAAAATAGATTATAAAATCTAATAATAAATTAAACAAAACGTAATAATACCTAGGTATGTACTAGCATTAATTAATATAAATTAAGAAGACAGATATATAATAAACTTATTAATTTAATATATTTAAAATATATTTGCTTATTATATGTATGTACACAAATTAGAATCATACCAATGAAATATATATATATATAAACCTGTATTATTCATAAAAAAAAAATATAAACTTGTATTAATACGAAATTGCAAGTTATATACTTTCAATGATATAACTTTATAAGTTAATATATATATTTGAGATATTAAATATCCTACATATATATATATATATATATATTAATATGTTATAATCATTACACCTATATTTTATATGTAAGCTTATAGTAAATTTTATTTATATGATTACAATTTATAACTTTATTAGCTATTATCTTAGTTTTTATAAAATATTATTTACAATTAATTATTAGTTATACAAATTTTGTAATATATATAGCATTATAACATATAATTTGAGTCATTAATATATATACAAAAAGTAATATAACATTATGTTTTACATTGATTATATTCATATAAAATAATTCCAATATTACTTTGAATACATCATCCTTTACGATTAGTTTCATATTATAATTTTAATAATTAAAATCATGAGTACTATATATATATATATATATATATATATATATATATATATATATATATATATATATATATATATATATATATAACCGTATAAGGTATACAAAAATAATAATACTTGATGTATACTAGCATTAGTTAATATAAATTATGAAGAATTGATAGTAAACTTAATTAAAAATATACTTAAAATATATTAATTTATGATATATACATATACAAATCATAATCATAGTAAGTTAATATTAACTATATATTTATTTATTTATAAATCTATATTAATATGAAATTACAAGTTATATATTTTAAATGATATAACTTATATGTTAATATTAATAAATGATAATAAATATCCTACATATTAATATATTATAATTATTACAACTTAGTAATGTTTTGTAATATAAAATGTCATGAATATATATATTTTATAAATATATTATATACATACATATATTTAATTTATACATAAACATTATTATAACTTGCAATAAACTTTATTTATATTATTACACTTAATAACTTTATTAATTATCACCTTAGTTTTTATAACATATTATTTATAGTTAATTTTTATTTATTCAAAATTTAAAATAAAATATTATAATATATAAGTTGTGTCATTAATTTCCTGTATATATATGATAAAGTAATACATATAAATATATATTGTATAAAATTAACATATTACTTATACTTATTATAAATAAGTAATTGATATTTACAAAATAATAAATTTAGTTAATAATTAATAAAAAATATATTATAAATAAATATCAAAATAATATTAATTTTATTTACAATTTAATAATATTAAATATATTATATTATACATTAATGTCTAATATATTATGAATATGTAAAGATATATATTATTAATATAAATATATTAAAGCTCTATTATTATTAACAATTATTTATTTATTTATTAATAAATTTTAAAATATTTAAAATTTTGTTGATATAAGAACTTGAACTTGTTTCTTGATGAAAAATAAATTAAGTTTGGGCTAAGTCTACCGTCCATTCAAACTAATTTAAAGTTTACCAACTTATTCTAAAAACCAAACCCATATGATTCAAATACTAATCCCTAATCCCTAGCCCATGTGCCTGGCTCATCACTTTGCCAAGTTGTCCCTACTTTGCTGCCTCTTCTAGTGCTGTTACCAGGCAACTGAAGCTTCCTTTGCTTTGTTATGCTGAAGGTTGCCTGCTTTTCTCCTCAAACTCTGCACTTCTTCTGTGTTCTGATCTACGGCTTTGGAGCTTAAGGTTTTTGTTCTTTCACATGTTTTGCAATTATCTAGTTTCCCTAACCCCTGGGTCTGAAACAAAGCATTTCCTTTTTTGGGGGGTTTGCAGTGTTAGTAAGCCTCCGATATGGCTACCATGCGGATTGCCGTACAGTGCTTGGACCAAGCTCTTCTCGATTGATGAAGGCTAGTTCTCTGTTTGTAGAACAGGTTAAAGCTAGAGATGATATAGGGAAAGGGGCTCTTCTTTATGGGTTCTCTGAGAAGCCAGAATAAAGCAAGGAAACTAATTGGAGCGCTTCAAATTATTGGATTGTTGGATCATATGGTCGCAACGTAACATAAAATTCTTTGAATTTGAGTTAGTACAGTTTCCATAAGCTTTTATAATAATGCTTTTTAAATTTTTATCAATTAAGGTTTGAGATTAAGTAGATATTTTTTGATGATTGAAAATTAAATTTCAGGGATACTATTTAATTTTGTGAAACTGGTTGAGGCCAGCCATGTGCTGTCCATAAAATATTTAGCTGTTCTTGACTTGGGTGTCCTCCATCAGCATCTATTTTAGTCATTTCATATTGTTGAAACCCATTCATATTGATATATATATTTTAATTGTTGGAGTTCTTTGTACGTAATATCTGATTGCATCATAATCAACATAATGAAATCCTTGAGGCAATTGAAAACATTGATTTTGTGCTACTGTCTTGGTGATATATCCATATCAAGCTTCAACTTGTCTATGCCAAATCTGAGGAAATTGAGGCTTGAAGGGTAACTCCTTGGATGACTAATAATGATTTGGTTTTTCTGACTTAGAACTTTGCAAACTTGTTTGAGCTTGCATTGTTTGGATGCAAACTTCTTAATTCAGGTAAAGAGTTATTATTTCTATAGCACAAATTCTTTACATGTAATGTGTAGACATTTTCTTTCTCCTTTCTAATTTCATGAGCTAGATTTTCAATATCCAGAAAATAGCAAGTTGATGTGATCTCTATTAATGGTTTCCCTTTTGCAGTTGCATCATACATGGTTCTTAATACTATGTTTTTATGTGATTTAGAAGTTCTTGTTAATTTTAACATATGTAAATACCTTTTGGATGTAGTAATAAAGGTAGTCACCAATGTTATCCATGTTATTTTTTGTTTCTTTAGTTGCTCAATGCATCATCTCAAGTGGATGGCCAGGCTTGACATTTATTCATGTTGACGTTTGTTATGATTTGTACTCTAGAATTTGGACAATATTTCTAGGTTCTTCTATTTTCTTCAAGAGGACTTTGTGAAGGTTTGATGAACTTAATACATTAGTGTAAAATGTGTTGTGCTAGATTGACATGTCAATTTTGAACAAGCTTTATTGTAATTACATAGATATAAAAGTAGATTTAGTGCTTGTTTGGTCTGGTTTTTTTTCAGCTTATCTATCTCTTAAAAGCAAAAGTCAGGTCAAACATAAATTTTGAGAAACTCTTAAAAAAGGTAGCTTTTTTTTTTAAAGAATAAAATTAAAAAAAAAGGGTTTTAGGAAAAGCTCTTGTGAGGAGCTTTTTCTTCTTTTCTTTTAAAAATACAAGAAAATTTTTATTTTTGTTCCAAAAATATCCTCATATATTAAAAATAATTACAATATCATCCTCTCGAAAAAAAAAAAATACCTTTTATGATAATTTTAACCAAAATTATAAATTATAAAAAAAACACTTATAAAAAAAAAATTTATCAAATAATTTTAGCATAATTTTAAAAGCTATTGTTTTTTATAAGAGCTTTATAATAGCTTTTAAGTTAAAAAAAAGTCAGATCAAACAAACTCTTAATATGTAGAGCTTTAGCTTGGGCTTCTTTTGCAAGCTGAATGCTTGAAGGGGCTGCCACATAATCTTACATTTTTATGATAGTTTGCTGGTACTTGATCATAAAAGACCAATGGCCATTTTCTAAATGTTTAACCTAGCTTAGTCAAGCCTGAAGATTGTTTATTTGATAAAACTTTTTATAGTATCGAAAGTTATAAAAATGAAATTATCGAGTTAACAGACTGTTGAGTTGGAATAGTATATGGTGAGTATGTGTGGATAACAACAATGCCGCAGAAAATATTGGGAAGTGTGGTCAAAATTGTTTCTATAATTCTGAGAGCTCTTTTTGTTGTAGTTATCATTAAGCAATAACAAAAAGGTCATTTTAATGTGGCCTTAAGCTGACATGAATGCAGTTATGGCATCTAGAGTTAAATTTTTCTAGCCAATATGATTCTTTTGTCAAGTGACAAATCCATGGTTTCCTTTTTCATTTTAAAGATAGAAAATGTTAGTCTTGTGCCAGTTATAAGCTCTTTTCTAGATGCCAATTGATGGCTTCCTTTTGTTCTCTGTCATTCTTTCCTTACAAATGAATTATCTAGTTAAATGCATAATCATTCTGCAAGATGTAGTATATGTTATGACTTTATCTTTTTGTCACATAGGACTTTGGAGAAGTGACCAGAAGTGGTGTTTGTTCTTTTTTCAACTACACGGCACTTGAAGATTTCTTGCATGCACATTAGGAACTGCAAAGGCATGTTAAAGGAATGGATCACAAATGAAATTTGGGATGCCGTTATTGATACGGTATGGGATACCAAATAATGGCAAAACAAGTTGAGAAAAGCAAGGAAAAATTGTTTTATGATGATTTAGTGCTATGTTTATATTTGTTTAACATTTTTAGATAGTGTTTTTATGACGATTTTTAATTGTATGAACTTGATTTTGAATTTTAGTTTTCAATGCATGTTTCTCTTATAAATTTTGAATGTGAATGGTGGATGTAAACTAATAATTTAGTCACCATTGACAAAATTCGATGATTTTGGTTGGTAATTTTCGTTGGAAAGGTATTGTCAACGGAACATTTCATCGAAAATTTTTTATAGAATTTCGTTGGAAAAACATTTTCAACAGAATTTCGTGGTAAATTTTCAACGAAAATTGTCATTGGAAAAGCATTTTCAACAAAATTTTATGAGAAATTTCTAATGGAATATTTTGTTGAAAATTTTCGATGGAATTATTTTTCCAACAGAACATTTCGTGAAAAATTTTCAATAGAATATTTCATTGAAATTTTAATATTTTTTGACAAAATTGACGTGATACAATGTACAAAAATTTTTTTTTGACGAAATTATGTACTTTTTTCAACGAAATTTTTTATTAGAAATTTTTGACGAATTTTTAACAGAAAGTATTTCTGACGATGTTTTTACCCAAGAAATTTTTATTTTTTCCAATGAAAAATTTCGTCAAAAAAGCTTGATTTTTGATAGTGAAATAAAAACATAGTGAAAATAAAAATTAACAAATTTAATTGCATCTCATCTTCTTAGGATATCTTCTTTGCTAAATTGAGTACAAAATTAGATTAATAAATAAAATATATAATTATATCATTTTATCTAAATAACAAAAGTTGATGACTCTTTTGTTAAATCACTAAATCAGCCTTCAAAAAGTTCAATCACCTCAATCCAGTTGTTGCAAACCAAGGTTGTTTAAGGAATCATTGTGCAGCCTCTATTGGTAATTTGCACCAATGAATTAGAAAATTATTTTTTAAGGATTGAGAGTGCTATGCCTTGACAATGTACTAGCAAAGATGAGTTTCATTAACTCATAATACATACAAAAATTTAGGATTGAACACACAAAAGAAATCAAGTGAATGAAAAACTATTTTTTCTTAACCCAAGGGGTGGCAAGGCCAAAGGAATTTCTAGTGTGTCATTCTTCTAATTTTTCAGCTACTTTCTCATTTTTTATTTGGAGGCTCTAGCAAGGTATTTATACCATGGATTAATTTTAAATCCTAATTACAAAGGCTATTATGTAATTGCCAATTACTCCAATAATTTGATTAAATAATTTAATCAAGTCCTTAAGAAGCCTAGTTAACTTAATTGTTTAATTTAATCAATTAGGCCCAATGACTTAATTAAAATTATTTAATTAATTAGGCTCAATGACTTAATTAAAATTGTTTAATTAATTAGGTTTTAATTAATTAGGCTCAATGACTTAATTAAACAATTTTAATCAATTAGGCCTAATGACTTAATTAAACAATTTAATTAATTAAGTCCAACAACTTACGTAAACAATTTTAATCAAGTACTTGAGAAGGTCATAACTTCTAATTTGATTAAGTCCAACTTAATCATCTCTCCCATTTTATTTTCAACATTCATTTTAGGTGTGTGACCCATTAGGTTTTTAATATGTTGGTAATGAACTTAATACATAATTCTTAAGTCAAACTTAGAATTAGATAAATTTAAACTACTTTAAATTCATCATTAATCAAATAAACTACCTAGAGTTCATAGACCAAGATTGGGTTTAGCAATCCATCATGGCCACTAAAATGTTAGAAGAGTCAAGATGGTTTGACTCAACCTTTCAGTGATTAGTCTTTTATTGTAATTCATTCCCTCATCATATATTCTGGAGATGATAAGAGCATGGTACAGTGCCTACTTTTATTGATCTTCATATTCATTCTTAAAGTTTGATCATTAGCTTTATAGAGACTTATGAAACTCCTTTCATAATCTCTAAGTCGCCTTGGCAAAAGACTTCAATAAGCTAATGTCAACTAAGAATAGTTATTAAATGCCTCATACTTTGATATGGTGATAAATAAAGCTTATCAGATGTGAATTGAGGCATAATAAGGTATTTTGAGAACCAAAGAGACAAGATAAAATTTTTAGAATAAAATAATATTTTATTAATAAAATAATATTAAAATATTAATATTTAGTCGGATGTCGAAATTAGTCATGAAGAAGGATAATATGGTTGATCCAAGTGGGGGAGAAGATGTCAAGCCTGACTCTATAAAATACTTGTCATGACATGCATGTGATTGACTGAATGTTTACATACTAGGAGAACCCCGAAAATCGTAAAAGTCGGTATTGTACCTAAAGGTACAATAAAGTTGATTTAAGTCTCGAACTAGATCAAATAGAGATTTTAGGGTGAAATTGAAAATTTTAAAGCCCTAGAATGACTTAAAATGGTGATTCGGAGTTCGAGGATTAATTTGGAGTCAAATCGAAAATTTCATTCTCTAGGGGCAAAATGGTAATTTTGCCACTCGAAGACAAAATGGAATTTTTTTGAAAGATTTTGATCATATTTGACTTATTGGAGTATGATTTGAGGTTTAGAAGTTAAAAATTTTAATTTCAGTATAATTTGGAGTATAGGGGCGAAATGGTAATTTTGCCACCTAGGGGTAAAACGATAATTTTGCACCCCCAGAGCATTTGTCCAGTACATGGTCTTCCCTTATCCTCATTTTGACCTTTGACTAATTATGTGGTGGAGATAAAAGGTTTAAAATTTTTAAAGTTTTAAAAATGGACCAATGGAAACATGCCATGTGTCAAGCTTAGGATATTTTATTATTTAACTTAAAAATCAGCATAAATCAGCCTATTTTCTCTCCAAATATTCGGCCAATCAAGGAAGAGAGGGAAAGAAAGGAAAAACAAATCCTAGGTGAAGAATTTCAAGAGAAAAAAGTGTGAAAAATCAAGGAAAACAAGTGAAAAAGGTAAGATTTTTCAACTTAAGCTTGAAATCTATTTTCCTTAAGCATTTCTCCTTATTT
The DNA here is from genome assembly GCF_053813885.1 of Theobroma cacao. Lineage (NCBI taxonomy): Eukaryota > Viridiplantae > Streptophyta > Magnoliopsida > Malvales > Malvaceae > Theobroma > Theobroma cacao. Next base: position 40,191,606 of record NC_142640.1, read on the forward strand.
TCCATGCTTAAATTACATGTTTTCATGATAAATTCATGGCTGGTCAAAATGGGTAAGGAGAGAGAAAGATATTGGATTGATTTGATTTTAAGATATATTAGTGTTTTTAGTTAGTTTAGCATATTTAGAAGCAAAACAACAAGAAAAGAATCCATTTTCTCCAAGAATCTTCATTAACCAAATCTTCCTTGATGTGTGTGGGTGATGGATTGTTATTATTTCAAGAGAAATGGCTTAGAAAATGATGAATAATGGTGAGAAAATTAAGTAGAAAAAATCACGGTGTTAGTGCACTGTTGTCAAACCCTGCTTTGTAAAATAATTATAATATCATTCACATGCTCGATAGAATGTTTGTATATTTAGGAAGTTCGAGAAATCGTTAAAAGACGATATTGCCCCTAATGGTATCATTAAGTCGATTAAGCCTCGAACTAGTTTAAATAGGAATTTTAAGGTGAAATTAAGAGTTTCACAGTTCAGGGATGACTCAAAATGGTAATTAGGAGTTCGAGGATCAATTCGGAGTCAAATTGAAATTTTCACTATATAGGGGTAAAATTGTAATTTTTCCATCTGCGGACAAAATTTGAGATTTTGAGAGAATTTAGATCACATTTGACAAATTGGGGAATAATATGAGTATAAGGGATAAAAAATATGTCTATGGGTAATTTTTCAGTTTTTGGGGCAAAAATGTAATTTTTGATTTTTACGGGGGCAAAAGTGTAAATATCAAAAATTACTTCACCAAGACTTTGGATAAGTTTGAGAATTTTATCTAAGTTATGGATATTTTAAGGAATAATGTGTGGTGGAGATTTAAAGCTTGAAAGATAAGAATTTAAAAAATAGACCAATAATGTAGTGACATGTGGCAAGTTTAGATTATTATATTATTTAACTATAAAAATCAGCCCACACCACCATTTTCTCTTCATTATGGCCGGCCATAGCAAGAAAACAAAGGGGAAAAGAAAAACAAAAACCTAGGGGGAGAAATTCAAGAAAAATTTGGTGAAAATTCAAGGAAACAAGTGACAAAAGGTAAAATTTCTTGATTTTGACTTGTGCTTTACCTTTCCCATGCATTTCCCATCATTTTCCATGGTTGAATCATGTGATTTGAGGATGAATTCAATTCTGGAAAAATGGGTTAGGAGAGAGAAACTTGTTAGATTAATTTGATTTTAAGTTATGTTAGTGTTTTAAGTTAGTTTAGCATATTTAGGAACAAAACAACAAGAAAAGAATTTATTTTCCTCCATTACCATTATTGGCTGAATTTTCTAGGGGAATATTGGCTGATGATCTTGATGTTTATTTGAGGAATTATGATGAATAATGATGAATTATGAGTCTAGAAAAATAATGGAAATTTTTGGAGCAAAAATATGAATTTTTACCCATTAGGGGTATTTTCGTAATTTGCTATCAGGACTGATAATTTGCACCACACCGAGGGACATTAAGTCAATTTGGGTGCAATTGAGGTATAGAAACTGAAAAAAATTAATTTGAGATTAAATTGGACGCGTTAGTAATTTAATCGGGTAATAGGCCGAATTAGGTCAGTACCGCATTTAAGCGGTAGTCGGATAAGTTGCATGTCATATCATGCATATATACCGAGCCTGAATTGATTTTATAATGGTCAAGCATTGATGTGGTGAATTATGTATTGTACATTGTGGATAGGTGGTGAGCAAATTACACTGGTAAAAGTACCAAAATTGTGCTTGAAGATTGGGATTAGGAGTACATCGACTCCTAGAACTATGAGTGGACAATTTATCGTCTTAAATATCTAGAGTAATTATACTTGTTTGATGCTTTTATTGAATGGTGAATTTAAATTATAAAATATTATGTTTTCCAATTAAAATGTTTTTTAATAAAAATGAGATTTATACTGGTTTTGAAATCAAATATTGTTTTGGGAAAATTGAGTATATGGAGACTGTGTTGAAATTTATGATTTTATATGTTATTGAAATTGAGGCTTATGACACTATGGTAGCATGATGGCTAAATTTTTGGGGTTGGCATGAAATATATGAACAATTTTGGATTGGTCTCGGTAGACTGGATTATATTTTATTCGCCATATTATGCTACTGGAATTTTTATGGGTCTGGTGGTATATTAAACGGTCACTGCAGTGGTGGGGGTTTCCGTGGATTGCCTATAAGAGGGGCACGGTAACTCAATTATATACTTACCTCCGGGGGGGAGATGTTGGGTGAAGTATCTCCTGAGGTATGATTTGAGTGCACCTCACGTTCGGGCCACCACGTGAGAGTGAGACTCAGCCAACGCCAAGGAACGGCTGTGTGTCAGATGTGAAAACATGTTTATGGGTATGGGTCATTGAACAGCCTTGGCGGTCTCAGTGGGATACCTTGACGAAGGTACCCGCGAGAATGATATTGGCAGGGGCCAAGTTTAAAAAAATTCATAAGTCGGGGAAATTTTGATGAAAAGAAATTATTTGGTATAGATTGTAACGAATTTTGTGTTAGGAACATTATTGAGATATAACGTTTTTATATTGTCTCCATCTACTCGGCTTTAGATGCTTTTGATGGTAATTGTTTACTCACTGGGATTATTTAATCTCACCCCTCTTCCTATCCATTTTTCAGGCTCAGGACAGTTTGTTGATAGTTGATTAAAACGAGAATTAATCTCGGAGTTGCATCATAGGAAGTAAGGGTTCGTAGCTCTACACCTTCTTGGTTAGTTGGGGGCCCACGTGTCACTGTAAACGAAATTTCATACTTTAATTATCTTTATTACTATATGAATAAATTTATTTTACTCTTACGCTACAAAAGTTATTTTAGGAAGACTTTGAAAATATTGTGTTTTAAGAAAATAGAATATTTTATTTAATGTTTTTATTATATTCAAATAGCTATAATTTTACTTTAAACGAATGTTTTAGACTTCAAAATTTAATTTAAATTATGAAATATGTGTTTCCACTTACATATTACATTTTTTCGAATTTCGAAATTTCAAAAAAAAAAAATGATGAAAATGCCCCAGTGAGCTAGAAAATAATATTTTTATTGTTTTGAGTTGGAAACAACTTATGATTTCTTGAAATGCGAGATTTAATAACTGTCGCTCACCGGGGAGATGTGGAAGTTGAGTCTAAGCCTTGCGGGGTTTCGATCGGCATTCGGGGTAATGAGTGCTTATCGGGACGTCGCGACGGTTGTCACGGGCCCGATGGGAGTTCCGGGTCGTGACAACTGTAATGGCCGAATTTTTTCATGAAGAAATGAGAGGGTTTTGATGCTGAAATTGGTGTTATTTGCATAATGTTTGGTGAATTGAGGTATTAGAAATGAAATGGAGCAATTTGGAGCCAAATCGGACACAATTGTCATTTAATCGGGTAATAGGCCGAATTAGGTCAGCACCGCATTTAAGCGGTAGTCGGATAAGTTGCATATCATATCATGCATATACCCCGAGCCTGAATTGATTTATAATGGTCAAACATTAATGTGGTGAATTATGTATTGTACATTGTGGATAGGTGGTGAGCAAATTACATTGGTAAAAGTACAGAGATTGTGCTTGAAGACTGAGATTAGGAGTACATCGACTCCTAGAACTGTGAGTAAACTTATTATCGTCTTAATTATCTAGAGTAGTTTTATACAATTGTGTGATTTTATGGAAATTGGGTTTAAATGGTAAATTACTATGTTTTATGAGAAATTGTGATTTTATAAATTTTCTAAAAAATTGAATACTGGTTTTGAAAATAGAGTAATTAGAGATTGCCTACTTGTGTTTTAAATTATATGGCTTATAGCAATATGTGAGCATGAATGGCCCAGTCAGTATTTGTATCAAAATTATATATACTATGTATTCAACCTTGAGAGGCTAGGTTGCGATAAATTGCCATGTCATGCAGATAAAGATTTTTTAAATCAGGTGGTAGACAAAATAAGTCATAGTCACTACAGTGGTGGGGGTTTCCGTGGACTGCCTATGAGAGGGGCACGGTAACCCAATTATATATTTACCTCCGGGGGGAGATGTTGGATGAAATATCTCCTGAGGTAAAGATTTGAGTGCACTTCACGTGGACCACCGAGTGAGAGTGAGACTCAGCTAACGCCAAGGAACGGCTGTGTGTCAGATGTGAAAACATGTTTATGGGTATGAGACATTTAACTACCTTGGCGGTCTCAGTGGGATACCTTGACGAAGTTACTCGCGAGAATGATTTTGACAGGAGCCAAGTTTTGTGAGATATATAAGCCATGTTGATTAATTGAGTAAACTGAATATTCATGTTATGAAATATCTATTGGAAAAGAATATTTTAATTCGTCTCCATTTACTCGCCTTTAGATAATTTAGATGGTGTCTGTTTACTCACTGAGATTTTATAATCTCACCACCCTCAATTCCCCACATTTCAGGCTCAGGATAGCCGGTAGATAACCAATTGCATCAAGGGCTTTAGTTAGCCTTGCATCGACAAAATTGTAGGTTCACAAACTCGCACCTTATTGGTTAGTTGGGAGCCCACATGTCACTGTAAAATTAATTTTATACTTTAATTATTTGCTTTAAAGTATGTATGAATATATTTAGCTTTTACACTATAGAAATTAAATTATGGATTTCTCTATAAATATTATTTTTATTTAGAAAATAGAATATTTCATTGAATATTATTATTTTATTCAAACAATTATAATTTCATTTCAAATAATTATTTTAGACATCTAAATTTACTTTTAATTATGAAACATGTGTTTTTCACCCACACACCATGTTTTTGGCGGGTTTCGATATTTTCGAAGAAAAATGACGAAAATGCCCATGTGAGTCAGAAAATAATATTATATTGTTTTGATTTGGAAATGACTTATGATTTCTTGAAATGCGAGATTTAATAACTGTCGCTCACCGAGGAGATGCAATAGCTGATGCTAAGCCATGTGGGGTTTCGATCGGCATTTCGGGTAATAAGTGTCTATTGGGACGTCGTGGCTGTTGTCATGGGCTAGATGAGAGTTCCGGGTCGTGACAAGTTAGGATATTTCCCCTGAATCACTTGGGGTGATAATTCCTATCTTGACTACTCATTTGCTTTCACATGCTTTATACCATACCCAAAAGCATCATATTTTGGCATCCTTAATTTGGTGCCCGTCGGGATGAAATCAAAGCATATCACTCCACACATAAGACAACCTAGTGTCTCAAGTCTAGGGAGTATTTACACAACTGACACATGAGAAGTATTGTAGATAGACTTGAGTGAAATACAAAATGCACTTCTCATGGTGGGTCATGTTTAGTGAACTTGCTTTCCTAGAGAAGCACCTACATTCTAATTTCAAGTATCTCTATACTTCAACCTATGAGATTGGTTGCTTACTTCTCAAGTAAGAAACATAGAATGTACCAGTCTCTAGGTATCATTGATATCCAGTCTCAATGATACATCAACTAGGAACATTTAAAGATTATGCTTTGATGCATAAAGATCTCATAACTGTAACTTATTACAGTGCCCTTGCAAGGTGAATTAATCTCATGGACTTCATCCAATTAGACATATAACCCATTATAATTAATGTCTTATTGATGACGGAAAACCTCTAATCATTCAACATGAATGATATTGTTGCATGATTGGAATCAAGCCTTAACCAATCTCAGTTGGCTGTAGGGCTTATCCTAACATCCACGTGGGTCCATTAGTTTTTAAAATGGATGATGAGACCTAAAGTGTAAACACCGTTAACAAAAAATATGAAAGGATTAAGATACCTTTTCTTCTTTTTCTCATTTTCTCTCTCAAACAATGTGGTCAGCCAATGGCACTCCCATTCACCATCCAACCACCCCACAGTAGGTGCTTCCCAAGGACGGGGAGAACCAGAAAAGGAGCACCCTTGACAACACCATATCGGTGCTTCCAAGGAGAAAGGAGCACTGATTTGGTGCTCCCCTTTCTTGGGGAGAGAATTATTTTTTACAAGAGAAAAAAATTTTTTTAAAATAAAAAATTATAATTTATATAGGAGTAATTTTTATAATTAATGAAAGGTAAAATTGTCTTCTTAATATTGCCTAGTCATCAAATTAATGGGAATATTAACGATTGACTAACAGCTCAACATATGTGTCTAACAGAATATATTCTTTTGGAGCAGACTGTTTATTTCACAAACTAATAGTCTTGTGTGGAATTATGGTTAAAAGTTAGGGAAGTGAGCCTATTTTACCTTAAACTTTTTAGCTATCACTTTCTTTAGCAAGCATAGTAAGATAACTATTTGTTTGTTTTGGTGTACTTTTCAAGAAACATGACACAAAATAAGTACTCAAATAAAGCATATTAAAAGGAAGTTTTATTTTCCTTTATGATTTTGCTTAAAATTTAGAAACCAAGTATTGTCTTTGTTGACTTCATATGTTTTTGATGATAACAAAACATTATTTATTCAGTGATGTCTAACTACATTACTTAAGTGTGCAGGATAAAGTTTAATTCCAATAATAAATTTGATGTTTAAAAGCAAGTCATATGGAAGATGAGTTAATAAGTTAAAGAAGCAAGAAGAAAAGACTTAGTGAAAATAGAATGTTTTTAACTAGTTAACATGGAGCCTTCATCAATTAAGGTAGCACTAGGCGCTACACCAAAGTGAGAAAACAGAAGCTTTAATTAGTTAGCTTGAAGCTTAATTGATTAGAAGTGTACTGAGTGCAAAATAGAAGCTTATTAACTGGTTAACCAAAAGGGATAATTAGTTAAAGCTTAAATTTGAGGTACCTAGAAGCGCCAAAATTCAAATTCAAAGGGATAACGATTGTTAAAGGGCACCAAACGAAGAGATTCAAATTTGAAGAATTCTTAATTAGTTGAAGCCTATTTTAGTTAGTTAAGGATGGAGGGAGATAAGCTTCGATCAGTTAAGAGAAGCATCAATCAATTAGAAAAAAGTTGGCTAAAAATAGTGCTTGAAGATGTCCCAAAACAATAAGTTTTTAATCAGTTAAAGCTACCGTTAATTGGTTAACATAGTGAAGAGAACTGCTCGACATTGCAAATCAAAGAAGGCTTAATCGGTTAAAGCCTATCTTTAACTAGTTAATGAAGCATTGTCTGCACATTTGAATTTAGGCACTAGAAGATAAAATGACAACTAGAACAACATTAGAACTATTTCCAACGATCAAAATTTGTCTCTTAAGGTCAGAAATTGTCTCTCAAGTAAAAAAGCCTCTCCAACTATTAAAAATAGATGAGAGAAGTTCCAAAGAGTTTAAAAAAGCTAAAAAGAGCAAAAACCTTCTCTTGTACACTTTTTTTCACTCTTATTCTTTGTAAAGTGTTTGAGTTTGAACTTGTACATTTTAGATCATCTAAATGATTAATTATACTCCATATTTTCATTATTTTTTGATTAATTAGAGTATGCGAAGCACTCTAATTGTTATTGTAAGGGTTTAGAGTTTGGGTTAGAACCTCAACTTGTAAAAGTTTGGTGAAAGTTGTTAATTTCACTAGTTTTAGTGAAATTGAGATAAAAATCCTTAATTGAGAAGATCAAGGTAGTGATGTAGATTAGGTAGACCAAATCATTATAAATATTGTGTTTTATTCACTTCTTTAATATCTCATTACTTGGTGCTCACTAACCTCAACAAACTTTAAGCTATCCATCTTAAATCTTTTAAGCGGTTTTCATCTTCCTAAAAATTACTTTTAAAATATTTTTAAGTGCTATTTACCTCTCCTTTGCACTCCTTTTGGGACCAACGACTTGCACGGAGAGGAAAGGATTTTAGATGTCGAATTTGGCTTTTGAACTTCGAAAAGGAACAAAAAAGAATTGGAGGAGAATAATTTTTGCCTTGATAATTTAGAGGGGTCAAAGACAGAGCAAGTGATGTGAGACACACTAGACATTGAGGCAAGGCCCACTAGATTTGTAATTTCCTTTCCTAGTGGCTTGCAGTTGTTGCTGTAGGAGGGTAGTGCCATTTTACCAAAAAACCAAAGCAAGTGATGTGAGACACATTAGACATTGAGGAAAGGCCCACTAGATTTGTAATTTCCTTTCCTTGCGGCTTGTAGTTGTCGCTGTAGGAGGGTAGTGCCATTTTGCGAAAAACAACAAAATTGTACCTATTACTGACTGAAAAGACTCTGTAACGTGAGCCCTGTGTATATATAATGTGAAAAGATGAAGGTTTTCCACATGATTTGATAGGATGGATCATCTAGAATTGTCAAACCTCCCTATACTTTTATGGGATAATTACTTAATTTGTTGAGAAAATTTAATAGATGACAAGGAAAGATAGTTTTAGGAAGTAGATTTTTTTTATTTGTTGGCAAGAAGAGATGGTTATCATCTTTTGTTGTATAACTTAAAAGAAATGACGGTGTGGGTTAACTTTGACTTAACATGGATCTAGGCGAGATTAATGGGAGACGAATTTGAGGAATTAAAAAACGTGGACAATGTGAAAAATATATAAAAACATTTTAGATGGCTAGGGATGCAAGGCCCACTGTAAATGGGCATTGCTTTCCATCAAGGATAACACCATTTTGCCAAATCAAATCAACCATGAGCCGCTGTAAATCTGATCCACAGGAGTCTGTTATTGGACTCATTGGGGTCTATCGACGGATAGATCCGTTACCAAAATTCTCATTGGAATTGATCTAAGGGTCAAGAATCCTGCAAACGTGTTTTCAAGTCAAACGAAATGTGATGCATAAAACCAGAAACAGGATGACAAATAATATTAATTAATAAGGAAAAGTCCAGAGAGAAAAAGTCCGTTATCAAAAAATAAAAATAGAGAGAGAAAGAGTCCATATAAAAATCTTAACCACCCATACCGTTTGTATCACTTGAACCAACTTGGCCTTTGGCCATGGCGCTGGACATTCTACAACACATCTTCTTAATCGCCATAATTCTGTCTCCCTTCTTCTTCTCTTTAGTATTCCAAGTTTCTTGCCATGAAGAGCACTGCTTCAATTCTTCAAGTAGTCCAACAGCTTGTCCCAACGTGTCAGTCAAAGACCAGATACTTAGGCTGGCATATGACGAAGAAACAGTGGATTGGATGAAGCAGATAAGGAGGAAAATACACGAACACCCTGAACTTGCTTTTGAAGAAGTTAAGACAAGTGAGCTTATTAGGCATGAACTTGATCATCTTGGTGTTGCTTATCGGTGGCCTGTGGCTAGAACTGGTGTTGTGGCTATAGTTGGGTCTGGTTCTCCACCTTTTGTTGCTTTGAGAGCTGATATGGATGCTTTGCCTATTCAGGTCAATTTTCTTTCTTTTCTTTTTTGTCCCCCTTGTTTTAAATGGAGAAAGAAAAATGAAGAGGGGAAATTGAGATATTTTTACTGTGTACTCATGGATTAAATTATGTACCCACGGCACAGGCTATTGATTTCTTGAGCGCTGTTACCTTGATGTAATATGTATTCAATAGTCAATAGGATTAGAGCATCTACAGTTTAAAAAGAAATTTAGATGTGAAACAGACAAATGATTCTTTCCTTTTTATTACCCTTGCTTAAGTAAAGGGGAGACCATTGAAAAGTTTACTAAACATAGAAAGAAAATAGTACTTTATTTTATGATACGGTCACTAGTAACAGTATTTGGGTTTTTTTTTTTTTATTGAATTCAGCTGGCTATTTTATATAAAATTCAGAGCAAATATTTCCATGATAATGAATTATGGGAAGAAGTCAACTGGAAGTGCTGTCTACATTTGGCTTCTATTTTCACAGAAAGAAAAGGCGGTGGGTTTTAATGTTTCTACAAGATCAGATATAAGGAAAATTCAACTGTTTTATAGATTTAATTTGTCATGGAGTATAGGAAAAAGAATTAAACCTTGTGCTGGACATGTTTTCAGCTTTAATAGATTGCATAAAGCAAATGACTGAAGGAACTGGTTGAGTTTGAGAAATATGACCATCTTTCAAGACTCTCAAGCCCTGCCCCAAAGGAAAATCAAAAGAAGAAATTGAAAAGTTTATTAGATATTAATTGGAATGTCATGTAGTCTGCATCTTTAATATGCAGGAATTGGTAGAATGGGAGCATAAAAGCAGAGTAGATGGCAAAATGCATGCCTGTGGTCATGATGCCCATGTTGCCATGCTGCTTGGAGCTGCAAAGATTCTGCAAAAGCTGCGATGCGCGTTACAGGTGAAGCCTAAAGCATTTGTCAATTGGTTTTAGGATATTAATTCTTCCCTTCTCTTATTAGAAACTAAATTTGATTTTTGCCATAGGGAACTGTGGTTCTTATATTTCAACCAGCTGAGGAACGGGGTGAAGGAGCAAAAGACATGATCAAAGAGGCGGTGCTTGAAAATGTAGAGGCCATTTTTGGGTTGCATATAGTGCCTCAATATCCCCTTGGTGTTGTTGCTACACGACCTCGAGAGTTTCTAGCAGGGTGTGGGAGCTTCAAAGCCACAATTAGTGGAAAAGGAGGTCATGCTGCGGTTCCCCAACAAACCATTGATCCGATTTTGGCAGCTTCAACAGCGGTAATAAGTTTACAGAATATAGTTTCAAGGGAAACAGACCCTTTAGATTCTAAGGTGAAGTTATTTCCACTTTCAAATAATGTCAAGGGCTTCATCAGCTAAATCATGTCATTCGATCATGCAATTTTCATTTCCTCGGATGTTGGATTTAATGTAATTATGTACTTTTGTCACAATTTTCAGAGTATTGAATACTGCAGGTGGTCTCAGTAGCCATGATTCACGGTGGAACTGCATTCAATGTGATCCCGGACTCAACAACAATAGCAGGAACTTTCAGAGCTTTCAGCAAGAAGAGCTTCAATGCACTTAGGGACAGAGTAGAAGAGGTGACTATTTTTTTTTTGAATAGCTAGAAGAGGTGACTATTTATCTCCTAGTTTTCAAATGACTAATGGTACTAAGAAATGGAATGTGAATTTCATCGCTGGCGAAAAATCAGTAGGCCTACATTTCTAAGGGAAATAAAATGGTAGCCTGACCAGAACATAGCATATTAGATAGTATTTATTAAGATGATTTTTTATGTAAATATTCATGAATATCCAACTTCTTCTACAAGGTAATCAAAGCACAGGCAGCTGTGCATCGGTGCTCTGCGAAGATTGACTTCTCAGGAAAGGAACACCCGACAATTCCTCCAACTGTGAATGATGAAAAAGTTCATGAACATGTAATGCGTCTGTCCAGGGAGATAGTAGGAGAAGAAAACACAAAACTGGCTCCTACTTTCATGGGGAGTGAAGACTTTGCTTTCTACTTAGACAAGGTTCCTGGATCGTTCCTATTATTAGGCATTAACAACGAGAAAACTGGAGCCATACATCCTCCACATAGTCCCTATTACACCATCGATGAGGATGTGTTTCCCATTGGGGCAGCAATTCATGCAGCATTTGCACATTCATTTCTTTCGAATTCTACAAGAGGTTCAATTTGATTTTTCCTATTGCTAAATTGTTTTAGTACTGATCACCGTATTCCTTCTCTATTGTTCATATATTAGCAACATGTTTGATTGGGTAAATTATAAATTTAGAACCCAAACATTATTGAAATTGTTCATTTGGTATTTGAAGATAAGAAAATTACAGTTAGGTACTCCAACCTCTATTCGGCAAAGGAGATCGGCATGGCCTCAAGGGACAATGCTAATGAATCATTTGTCTTAGAAATGCCAAGTTAGATTACACATCATTGTCATGTTAATTTATTTCTATTTTTTTTTCTAATTTTCAATATGTTTTGATACAACTTATAGAAAAAAAAATAAAGAATTAGATCTTTCATATTATTCATTGGTGTTAATCATTATAAGCAAAGTGGTTCCCTTTTCAAAGCCTCTAGAATGTGTGAATCAGCACCCAAACCATTTGAAATACCCCCAACACCTCTTAAACTAGATAGAAATAAAAGAGAAGATGTTCTTACTTCTGTTGAAAAGTTCAAAAAATGTAGAAAATACCTAAGATCTAAGTAAAGAACTAAATTACTTAATGAAAATAAAAAACTATCTGGGGGGTTATTTATAATAACCAATTAGACTCAAACTTATTTGGTGAGCAAGTAAAGTAAATAGTGAATAAGAAAATAATCTAACCCTAAACTTCCATAGAGTACAAGTAAACTAAAAGAAAAATAGAAAAAGATTACATAAGGAAATCTTCTCCCCAATATATTCTCTTTTTAATTTGAGGATACTTCTATATTTCGTGATAGCCTCCTTCAAGTTTGTGTGGTGATAGGTTCGGACTACACTGAACTTGCCATCGATATTGTAGGTATCCGCTTCGTGCCTCCCTCAAGTTGGTGGAGAGTGAACCTTTATACAATTTAGCAATAAGTTGAATGTTCAGCATTGAGTCCCTTGGTTAGCAAATCTGCAAGTTGATTTTGTAAAGGAACAAAATTGAGAGCTAGGAGTTTTTGTTGAATGTGTTCTTTGATAAAATGACATTCAAGTTCGATATATTTAGTTCGTTCATGAAAGACTAGATTGGATGCAATGTGTATGGTTGACTTGTTATCACAAAATAGAGAAATGAGTTTTGTAATAAAAAAAGACATATCTTTTAAAACATTATGTAACCAAACCAGTTTTGTCGTTGTCACTGCCATTGCTCAATATTCAAATAGATTAGTCTCCCCACGAGTCTTTGATATGTAGTAGCATCCTCAAGTAAGTCCTTTATCTGACTACATAAATTGTGTTGTTATGGAATTGGCTATTTGCACCACCTTTACATCATGAAGGCCTGCTTCTTTGATAATATCTCCTGCATATTTGTGCTGATTCACATAGATTCCATCTTGATTCCTTTTAACCTCTAACCTAAAACATAATACAAGGGTCCTAGGTCTTTTATTTTGAAACAAGTCTGGAAATATTTTTTAAATTGTTTTCATTTATTTGTGTTATTCCTAGCAAGTATAAGATCATCCATGTAGATTAATATTGTCAAGAAATTATCCTCATCTAAAAGTGTAAATAGTGAGTGATCCCATGGACTTTGTTTAAAACCATAATTGAGAAGAGAAGTGGAAAGTTTTCCAAACCATGTTTGTGGTGCTTGTTGGAGTCCATACAAGGACTTATACAGTTAACAAACTAGAGAATCATTAGGAACATCCACAGCTTGAGGAGGTTTCATGAATACTTCTTTATTGAGTTCCACATGTAAGAAAGCATTATCAACATCCATTTTATGTAGTTCTCATCCTTTAATTACTGAAGTAACCAACAAGCATCGCACTATAGTGAATTTAGCCACTAGAGAAAATGTTTCATTATAGTTGAATCCTTCCATTTGACTATAACTCTCTGAAACTAATCGAGCCTTATACCTTTCAATTGTTCCATCAGCTTTTCGTTTAATTTTGAATACCCATTTGCTTCTAATTGGCCTTTTTTTCTTTTGGTAAGGGAATTAGGTTCCATTTATTGTTTGAAAAATGAGCTTTTAGCTTTTTATTCATTGTTTCCACATCGAATTTTTGACAACCTTTTAATAAGTATCTGACTTAAGATTCATTTCTTCCAATCTTACGTTCTTAGTAGAAGATACTACAAGATTTTTAGAAAAGAATGAATTTTGAGAATCTTTACCATACAATTAGTTGATAAGAGTGTTATACTTGGTTGAAGGTCTATAATCTTCTTGCAAATCATTACATAATCTTCAAATCTTTGTGACATTCTTTTTTCCCTTTATGGCCTTGAGTTCTCAATTATAATTTCTCTTTCAATTACTTCATTCTTTTTTTTCAAAATCAGATTCTCTCATGTTTCCTTCCTCTATCTTGATTGAGTCTTCTACATTTTCAGGTTAATTTTGTGCATGTTTTGATTTTTCAAGTTCAATCACAATTGTTGATGATTGCATTTTTGTTGTTTTTGAAGGTTGTATAGTTTTAAAAGGGAAAAAATCCTTATAAAATATGACATCTTGAGATTTAAACAACTTTCTAGTATTGAGTTTCATTACCTTATGGCCATTTTTTCCCGAAACATAGCCTAAAAAGATATTTTTTGGATCTTGCAACGAACTTATCATTTGGCTTAAGTTTAACATAGACATAAAATAAACATTCAAACACTCCAAGATGATCATATAAGGGTTTTTCTTTAAATAAAACCTTTGATAACTCTCTAATATAGAATTATTTGGACTAAATTTTGATAGTAATTTAGCTTAGTTCTTGTAGTAATGTATAAAAATTAGTGGATTTTATTTAATTATTTTAAATTAATTAGTTTAGGTGAATCAATCTAACCTTAGTTAATTTTATGCTTAATTTAGTGTTAATGTGATTAAGATAAGTTGTTATTGATTTATTTGTACTTTTGCAGGTGTTTGATGGAAGAAGAATTTTAAAGAAAGATGGAGAGCAATTTCAAGATGTAGACTTTCATTGCACATGTTTTTGTATTTTGACCATAACTCTCTCTACAAAGCTTCAAATGAGATGATTATTGAACCATTGGAAAGAAAAGAGAAAAATATACATCTTTTATGTTTACCACATCCCCCAGTTCGACTTGGAAGGTGGTCAAAAATTATGTTGAAGTTGAATTACTGTAGCAGTCCTAGAGCAATTACGATTTCTGCTAATTAATGGGTCGAGGCCCCCAGCTCACGTGCTCTAATGAGGAAATCTTGATTGAAATTGAATTCTTTCTTTACCTAACTTGACCTAACTTCAAAGCCCTATAAAACAACCTTTCGGAGGATTTTTAAGATGGGGAAAAAGAGATACCAGATTGACAACTGAAATTCAAGCCACAAAATCATTGAAAGAAAGTTTCATTAGACCTGAAAAGAAATTGGAGGATTTAAGAAGATTTGGAGATCAAGAGTTTCACTCTTGGAGTTTCTTTATTCTTTATTTCTCTTGGTTTAGTTTCAATGTTTGAATTTAATTTAATGATGATGTGTGACTTGATGAGGAATTAAATTGTTTATCTAAGATTATGATTGAACTCAATACGTAGTTTGATTTATTTATCTCTATTTTTCTTATGTTTGATGGATTTAAGTTGTTTATTTTATTCTGTTTTTAATGCTTCTAATTGCCTGATCACTAATTAGATTGAATTGGAAACCTAAGTTAAACCTTGACGAAGGAGATTTAGGTAAACATTGAATAGAATAGCATATGATCGAATGCACTTAGTTGATTAGGTGGTTTGATTTGCTTATGGGGTAGACATATACCTATAAGCCATACGTAGCTAGGATTAGAGCCTGAACTTAATGAATCTATCTTTAATTTAATTTGCATAGATATATAGTAAATTAATTGAGAGATATATTTTTATTAAAAACTCGACAGAGACTTGTAAATAATTTAAAACTCTAGGTTAGCAACTTAATCCATTAAACTGAGTTAAGAGAGAGAGAGATAATATTCAAATAAAGTATTGAGCATATCATAATCTTGGGTTTGGTAGTCACTCGAATTTAATAAACTTGCTAATAAATTTTAGATTAGTTTTATTTTTAGTTTATTAGTTTTAAATTTAAATTTTAATTGTTTAGATAATATTAGGGTGTTATAATTTTAATAGTTAACAATAGGAATTAAAACAATTCTTTATGGGAACGATACTTTATTTCATCGTTATATTACTTGTTAAAGATATATGCACTTGCGTGATAAATCAACTACAACCTCATATAGGGATTTTTCATCAAATATTGGTGTGGGTAGGATATTTATCCAATATGATGCTGTCATTACACATTCTCTCTAATATCTTAAAGGTAGATTGGCCTAAAAACAAAATGCTCTTGTAATTTTTAATATATACATGTGATTTCTTTCCACCACCTTATTTTGTTGAGGTGTGTGTGCAGCCGGTTTGATGTAGAGTTCCTTTTTTTAGAAGATATCTCTTGAAATCTCTATATTTGATCTCCTAAACATTATTTCATTGAACTGATTTTGCTTGCATACTAAACTGAGTTTGCACCATTTTCAAAGATTGATCAAATAAAGATTGAGCTTCACTTTTAATTTTCATTTAATAAACCTAAGTACTTCTATAACAATCATCAACAATAGTAAGAAAATAGTTAGCTTTAGTATGTGTGCTAGTCTCATATGATCCCAAGTTTTAACATGAACTAATTCAAATAAGTTTCTTGATTTATTTCTACTAATATGAAATGATAATTGAGTTTGTCTAGCCTTGTAACATGCATCACATGGGAAAAGACTTTTATTTTGAAACCAAACCATCAAATAAAACTTTCAATTTAGATAATTGGATATGTCCCAACTTTTTATGTAGCACTTTTGGTTGATTCTTTAATCTCATAGCATTTGCCAAAATTTTTCTTACTCCAATAAGCCTTTAGTGGCAAAGTCTTGTAAAATACATCCATTTGAAAAAAAAATATTTCTGAACAATTTAAATCTTGAGAAATTCTATTAATTGAAGCTAAATTGCAGGTGAAATTTGGTAAGAAAAGAACATTTTTTAAAACAATATTGAGATTTAGTTTAATATCTCCAATACAATCTACTTGTGACTTTCTTCCATCTGGTAGTGTAACTTCCATAGTAAATTTTTTTACACTTGAGCAACTTTCAATTTGACATAATATGATCAAATGCCCCACTATCCAAAATCCAATTTTGAGAACCAAAAATTTTGCCAACAAAGTTAATAGTGGGAGTTCATTGTTTGTATCCATCAAGTATTGCCATCACTTGATCAAATTAAGTTTGAGATAACACTGTTGGATTTAGAACAATATGCTATTGATTTACTTGTTGTTAGGAAGACACATCATTTTCTTTCGTTTTTATGACTGCTGCATTGATGATTGCATTTGCTTGAAAGCTTTTTTTTCTTCCCCTGCTAATTTGGTGGATATGCTATAAGCTCAAAACAATTTTATATGATCTCTTTTTAGATTTCGATTCCTCTCTCCAACATATACTTTAAATGTTGTTGCCTCCATAATTGGCCTTGCCATCAACATCTTTTCTGAACTCAATAGAGAATAAACAGATGTTAAAAATGGTAATGGATCCTCACAAAGAACATTCGATCTTACAACAGCCTAATAATTTTTTAATCCCATTAGAAACTGATGCAATTTTTCTTCTTCTTTTTCCCTAACCAAGACTCCTCATGTACAACTCTTACATTCTCATCCATTAGACTTGGAAAAATTTCAAGTTAATTCCAAAGTCCCTTCATTTTTGTATAATAATATGAGATTGTTAATTCACCTTATCTAGTGTTGTCTATTTCTCTTTTCAATTCTTGAATTCGAGGTCTACTTTTTTATGAAAACCTTTCTTTCAGATTTCTTTAGATGTCGTAAGCAGTGTCATGATATATAATACTTTTATGAAACTTCTAATTGAATGAGTTTAACAACTATGCTATTATAGCATTACAAGTCAACTAATCATCCTCTTCCAGATCTCTTTTTTCTGGTTTTGGTAATTTTCCATCCATGAATACCAATTTGTGTTTCGATCGTAATGCATTGACAATAGCTTTCTTCCATATTGAATAGTTGAACCCCTTTAATGCATGGGATGCCAACAAATCACTTGATCTATTAGAATTACTCAAATAATAGTGGAATGGTTTGTTATTCATGATTTTGGTAAAAGATTTTGCTTGGATTTTTATTGGTTTTTTTGCCATAGAAAAAAATTTTCACAAAAAAATAAAAACATTTAGGCTTTGATACCATGTAAAAAAAACTTAAGAGCTAAGCAAAGAACTAAAATTTTTTTGATGAAAATAAAAGGTTACCTTAAGGCATATATATGATAGCCAACTAGACCTAAATCTACTTGATGTATAAGTAAAGTAAATAGAAAATAAAGAAGCATTCTAACCTTAAACTTCCTTAGAATACAAGCAAAGCAAAAAGAAAATATGAAAGGATTACATAAGAAAATTTTTTTCCTAAAATATTCTCTCATTGATTTGAGGATACTTGTATATTTTGTAATAAAAAACTTGATTGTGATATTTTGAGATGATTTTATTGTTTTAGCTGTTTTGAAAGTTTGATATTAAAATTAAATATTGCAAATTATGAGTAATGTGAGTTTTGATTTTGAAGTGAATGACTAATTGTTGTTAATTCCCTAAGATTTGTTGGCTTCACGCTTTAGTTAAGTGTGCTATTAACACAACTTAATACTCTTCTTTGACTTTGAAGTTTGAGATTATTTATGAATTTTATTGTTATATTTATGCTCTTTTCATTTAACTTATTAAATATATATGTTATGTTTTGCTCATTAGTCATCATCATACCTTTCGAGTTATAAAAGGCATTTGTAAATTTGACTCACTTTTCACTGTACCTATTACTTTAGTTATGGGAATTTACCTATTTTTGTCGATTTGGCATTTAAGTTTGGATTAAAGCCTTTCCAACATACATTTAGTTTGCTAAAATGATCCTAAAAACTTAGTTACTAGTAAATCTTTTCAAATTAGTTCTCGTTATAGTATTTTCAACAAGCTATTAGTACTTAAAGCAACTATGTTAAGTTTTTTTTTTTTTTGAAATGTATGCAATTTAATTGCTAATTACCAAAGTTAAAAATAAACATAGATTTTATGGTTACAATGAAATAAATTAAAACAAAAGATGAGAAAAACCCCATGCAATCTAAAACTTGGATTTAGGGATGTGCAAGTTATAAAATAATAGTCTTTCAAATAATTCAAAACTTTATAACAACCCACAGCTACTGTCCGAACTTAGCATACAATCCACATTGTTATTGGTGAACTCGATTTGGGTTGTCCATGTTTGAATGCTTAGGCATTTGTCCAAAGCCATTAATAAATGGATCATAATTAATTCAAATTCAAACATCGATCAACTTAATACCGCAAGCAGTTGTCCAAATTAAATCTTGAATCCTACACGCACTCCCAACTACTCTAATGTGGACAAATCATGTCCAAATTACTACCTCACTTCCAATAAATATGCCTTGATTCTGTCCAAAATATAGCTCAATAAAAGCAATCCACACACTTATTACACAACATATATTTTGCACTCAATATCCCGTTATCCTTAACTAATTCATTGTTCAAACTATGTTAAGTCTTAGTTCAATCTAGTTTTCTTTTATTTTGTTAAAAACCTTATTCATCTATTAGAATAATTAGAGTTGTGTTAAAAAAATTGAAGTATTGAACATGTTTATGCATATATGCTATTTTAAAATATAATAAGAGCATGTTGACAACATTTGATCTACTATGATATTATAAGTCATCTTTGAACTTTTGTAAAACTATTATTCTATAAAGTATACTTTTAAAGTACTTTTATGTACTGTCAGAAATATTTTAATAGAATTTGACATTTAAACCAAAAATGAAATCTTGCAATAATATATAAATAGTCTTTGGGCATTTTGAATATTGTCTATTATTTTTATATAAATGAAAATAAAAATATGACTTTTGGCCTTTTTCGAAACACTAGTGAATCATATATTAGATGTGCCCTTTGGATTTGACTAATGGGAGTTTGACATGTCTGATTTATCAGGAATAGTTTGGAGCCATCTAGTGCATGGATAGGGTATATGTAGACCTTCGGTTAATGGGTAGTGCCCTTTACAGGAGTTTGATTCATTTGGATGCATCAATGGGGGGTTTAAACTTCACTTCATAATGTCGAGGAGGAATGTGAAACTTTTCAATGTGAAATGATCTTTGTATTTGCTATATATTTTGAAATGCTTTATTTTGAATTCCAAAATCACATGTGAATACTATCATGGTAAGATTCATCCACATACAAATATGTTTATATGTGAATCATTAGATATGGTATTTGAACTTGTATATGAATTAAAAAACACTTCAAGATCTATATTTAAACTATTGAGAATATGGACTATATTCATTCCTAATATTGTTAATATTGTAAATATACATTTGGATTTTATATCTGTTTTAAAATTTAGATTTTATAAGCTAAGAGCTCTGCTTCTGATAGCTTTTTGAATCATTCCATAAGAGTTGTTTAGAACCTTTAAAATTAATATTGTATTCTACGGTACTTAAAAATGCCAATTTGGTCTCTTTCTGCTTTTGCTTGTGGTATTTGGGTGTCATTTCCTTAATTATGGTTAGTCTACTAACTAAGTTTGTGGCTCACTAAATTTTGTTTCCTTTCTCATATGAAGTTTAAGAATGGTTTGGATGCTAGTTTGAGTAATCAATAAGCGTTTGCGAAAAATCAATATTAGATTTATAAAGGATTTTCCTTGTTATTTTCGAATAGTTCTTGTAACTTTGAAGTCTTAGCTTTTGTTAGTGTGTGAAAAGGATGTATAAACCCTTGTGAATGTATAAATAGATCCTTTTAGTAAAAAAGTGCTAATTTTGAATAAGTGTTTTCTAAGGGCCTAATGCATAGCATGTTCTCAAGTGTGTAACACTTAGGGGACGAGATGTTCCCAAGTGCGTAAAGCATAGGGACGTTCCCAAGTGCTAACACATAGGATGTTCTAAGTGTGTAATGCATAGAGACGTTCCCAAGTGCGTAATGTATAGGGACATTCCCAAGTGTGTAATGCTTAGGTGATGTTCCCAAATACATAGCACATAGCGATTTTCCCAAGTACTTAATGCATAGGTGTCACGGTTCATGAATCCATGACTTGTCTAGCTCGAAGTGACTATCGGGCCAGTAGTACACAAATGTGTTGCATAGCTTCAAAAGACGTTAGAGCAACATGAGATGCCAGCCCAAAAGCACCCACCATTAGGCTAACATCCATTGGGGGTTTCTAGAAGCTCATACATTAGCAAAGTCGAGTTGCACCAGTAAGGTACAAATAGACAGCCCCTGCAGTACAACACGAATTGGGCTGGTGTTCCAAGCTTGCACACATGCTGCATGAACAGAAGCTGTGCGTATAGGTGCTGCATGGGAGATAAGTGCACATGGGTTGCACACACAAGGGAGCCTTGCACTAGAAGGCCACATAAACACAACCTGCACACCAATAGGCCGCACACAAGTAGCCCATACTATAAGAAGCCATGCACATCATGGGCGTGCCATAAGAATCATCGCATGAGAGTGCCATACATAAGAAGACCATGAACCTATGGGCTACACATTAGAGGGCCTCATATGAGAAGGCTATGAATAGCAAGGCCATGCACTAGTGAGCCACACACCATCATACCACAAACATATCATGCCTAAAAGACTCGCGAAGATGTGGGCCAAACGTAAGGAGGCTGTTTGCAAAGAAGCCATGTATGAGAAGCTCGAGAACAAGCGGATCACACGCAAGCAGGTAATTTATTTGGGTTAGAATTCTTGTGTAACGCTGCCAATTAGTGGCTAAGTTAGTTTAGAAAATTAAACTAGTTGTGTTATATTAGGCATAGAACACTTACCTTATTTATGCTTTCCTTTTATGTTATTTACTTTACTTGCACTTCAAGTAAGTTTAGAAGTCTCCTAGGTTTAAGATGGGTTATCTTTATAAATAGCCCATTTATGTTTCATTGTAAGGCACCAAATTGCCAACCAAGCTATTCAAAAGTTAGAGTCTTAGGTATTTGTTTTTTTGTGAGGACTAATATACTTTTTATTTTTCAATCTTTTTCTTCAATTGTCTTTATGCTTTCACATCAATATTATTAGTATGAGATATGTTTGCTTAGTCTTCATGTACAAGACCTAAGCACTGTATGGATTTATGCTAAAGCTCTAAGCTCGTGACATCATGACTTATCTTCATGTTTAAGATGTTTTAGAGAGTTGGCTTGGTGGATCAGATATAGACGTAGTTAAAAGGACTTTTTTTTAACCTTTTCTTGAAGTACATGTGCTTTAACTTTTTTTTTAAGAGTACATATGGCGTGTTATTAATTTTCATTACTTCACTACCTAAAACTTACGCTCACTATCCAATTATGTGCTCATTCTTTTAACATGCAATAAGCTATTATTTAATGTGCTTTCCAGGACAAGCACATTCTTCCATGCAAAATGTGTTCTCTTACAAGTGCTTTCTTTCTATCAACTACTCTTAAGAAAGTGCACCTATTTAGTATAAATATGAGAGTTTGGAAATTTGGGAGTCGTCGAAAAATCATCAGAGATTATTGTCAAAACTCTCTCTAAGCTCTTCCAAATATTCTCTTTATTTAGCTTTTTCCATCTATCATGTTTTGTCGCTTTCTCCACCTTTCCTTAGTTTTCACCGCCTGCCACTAAAGCACTTACATTTTAAGATTTGCTTTAGTTTTCCTTTCTTCCACCTTTAGTGCATTTCGTTTTTCTTATTGCAACACGTCCTCCCTCCCTACCAGAAGAATCTTCGACAAGATTATTTATGAATTTTATTGCTAAATTTCTATTTTTTTCATTTAACTTATAAAAGATATGTGTTAGGTTTTGTTCATTAGTTATTAACAAACTTTTAAGTTATAAAGGATATTTGTAAATTTGGCTCACAATTTTCATTGTACCTATTACTTTAGTTATGAGAATTTATCAATTTTTGTCGATTACGCATTTGAGTTTAGATTAAAGCCTTTCCAACATACATTTAATATACTAAAATGATCCTAAAATCTTAGTTACTAGTAAATTTTTTCAAATTAGTTCCAATTATAGTGTTTTCAGCAAATTATTAGTACTTAGAGCAACTATGTTAAGTCTTAGTTCAATCTAGTTCTCTTTTATTTTTATTAAAATCCTTATTCATCGATTAGAATCATCAGAGTTGTGTTAAAAAATGTAGTATTGAACATGTTTATGCATATATACTATTTTAAAATATACTAAAAGCTTTTTGACAACATTTGATCTACTATGATGTTATAAGTCATCTTTTGAACTCTTGTAAAACTATTATTCTATAAAGTAGACTTTTGAATTACTTTTATGTACTTTCATAAACATTTTAATAAAATTTGACATTTGAGCCAAATATAAAATCTGGTAATAATATATGAATAACCCTTAGGTGTTTAGCATATGGCCTGTTATTGTTATATAAATGAAAATGAAAATATGACTATTGACTTCTTTCAAAACATTAGCGAATCATATATTTGATGTGCCTTTTGGATTTGACTAATGGGAGTTTAACTCATTCAATTGATCGACGGTAGTTTGGACGCACCTAGTGCATAAATAGGGTATATGATATATGGACCTTTAGTTAGTTGGTAGTGCTTTTTATAGGAGTTTGATCTGTTTGGATGCATTAATGGGGGTTTGAACTTCACTATATGACATCCAAGAGGAATGTGAAACTTTTTAATGTGAAACAATCTTTGTATTTGCTAGATATTTTGAAATGACTTATTTTGAATTTAGAAATCACATGTGAATACTATTATGGTAAGATTCATCCACATCAAAATTTGTTTCTAGATGAATCATTAGAAATGGTATTTGAACTTGTATATAAAAAAGAAAACACTTTCAGATTTATTTATAAACTACTAAGAATATGAACTATATTCATTCCAATATTGTTAATATTGTAAATATACATTTGGATTCTATATCTATTTTAAAATTTAGATTTCATAAGCTAAAAGCTCTGTTTCTGATAGTACTTTGAATTGTTCTATAAGAGTTGTTTAGAACTTCCAAAATTAATTTCATATTTTAGAGTACTTTAAAATGTCAATTTGGTCTCTTTTTGCTTTTGCTTGTGGTATTTGGCTGTCATTTCCTTAATTACGGTTAGTCTACTGACTAAGCTTTGTGGCTTACTAAATTTTGTTTCATTTTTCATATTAAGATTAAGAATGGTTTGGATGTTAGTTTGAGTAATCGACAAGGGTTTGTGATAAACCAATATTAGATTTAAAAAGGATTTTCCTTGTTATTTTAGAATAGTTCTTGTAACTTTGAAGTTTAAGCTTTTGTTAGTGTGTGAAAATGATGTATAAACCCTAGTGAATGTATGAATAGATCCTTTTAGCAATAAGATGCTAATTTAGAATAAATTGATCCATTTAGGCCTTTATTTTAGGTCATTTGAATGACGTGGGTATATGTTAAGATATTTGTACCTTGAACTATAGAACAACTTGTTGATTTGGGGTGTGAAAATACAAAGTTGTGAATCTAGAACAACTTGTTGATTTGGGGTGTGAAAATACAAAGTTGTGAATCCATAACAAGCTTGAGATTCAAAAGCAAGTAAAGGAGAATAACGAGAATATGAAGAATTTCTTGGAAAGAATTATTTAGATAATGGGAGGTAATGTAGTTCCTCCACTACAACAAGCGTGAAATCCTATAATGGGAGTCAATGCAGGAAAGCTCGAAGCATGAAACATTGTAGGAGATGATGATGCATGATAGACTTGAAGACTTGAGGTATCCATATTTGCTTATCTATAGTTCTTTTTCTTTGTTTTTCAAGTGCTTGCATTTGGATATAATGTTGTTTTATTTGAATGTTTTATTAAGATTTACATTTTTTTGACTTAGAGTTTCACATATTTGATGCATGTGTGTGTAACTAAGTCTTGGTAGATTACAAGCAAGAAAATAAGAAAAAGAGCAGCACGTGACTTTCATGTATATTAACTTAATTAGATTGGTTTTATAATTAGTTATATTAATCGTAGTGAACTGATTATTGATTTACTTTTCTAACCTATTCAGTTACCTATGTGCTTATATATATATGATAGAATACGCTTTGTAATATGCAAGTTACACAAAATAAAGTGTTTAGTTTTATATTTTCTCTTTCAGTTATTTTATTTTCTTTTTGTTCATTTGACATCTACTTAATTCATGATATCAATTTGATTCTTGCAACTTAGCAAGGTATCAGAGTAAGCTTCATTGTCTCAAATATGATTTCAGTCATAATTATCAACTTTGTCATTGATTGTGGATAATTTGAGAAAAATCCCTTTTTTAGACATTGAAGGAGGTTTCATTATTTCTTCTTCAAATTTTACAAAATTTCTTCATTCTTGATAATATTACACTCTAAGGATGGAAGTATCATATTCAAAAACATCAACTTTATCAATAAAAGACCTTCATTCCCTTTCTTTATTCATCACACCAATCACCATGGATTGGTTATGGTAAACCCGAAACTCACATCTAGTAATTACTTATCTTGGAGTCGATCATTCCTTCTTGCACTTTCAATTCGTAACAAGTTTGGGTTTATGGATGGTTTGATTAAAATACCTAATACCATAGATAAGCTATTTGTTCCCTAAACCTATTGCAACAACCTCATTGTTGCATGGTTGTTGGAATCCTTGACACAAAAAATAACCTCCACTGTCTTTTATATGAACTTAACATATGAGATTAGGGAAACACTGAGAAAACCATTCTCTCCACTAGATGATTTAAGAATTTGTAATATACAATTTGAACTCGAGAGCATTGCTCAGGGCACTAGGTCAGTGGGCACATATTTTAATTAGTTAAATTGTTTGTGGGAAGAATTGCATAATTATAGGTCACTTCCTCACTATGAATGTGAAGGATGTAATCGGGCTTGTTTTCAAATATATTCTGATCAATATAACAAAGATAATATTTTTTGTTTTCTTAACGGATTGAATGAGTCATATTCGGCTTTAAGATCTGAAATAATTATGCTTAAGCCTTTTCCAAGTCTTGATGAGGCTTTTAATCTAGAGTTGCGTAAGGAATCACAAAGATCTTTATTAATACAGTCACAACCATTGATTGAGGCTTTTGCAATGGCCACAATGTCTAATAAAGAAAAAAAATAATTTAATTTGTTCCCATTGTGGTAAAAAGGGTCATGTTAAGGATAAATGCTATAGGCTTACTGCTTTTCCAAAGAATTTCAAATTTACTAAGTCCACTGGAAACTTCAGAAAGGGTATGGAATATACAAATAGTGCTATTGCTGGAACATCACAAGAACTTGGTGAAGATTCGTCTATCAATTCCATTCCACAGTTATCTCTTATCAAAGGACAAATTCAAAAGTTATTTCTCTTGTTATTGAACATAAAGAAACAAACATTGATCACAAATACCAACTTACACCTCATTAACAAGATAAGCCTTCCCTTGTTAATTTAACACTTGCAGGTATAGTTTCAAACTTGAAATATCAATTAGCTGTCAATTCTACTTTAAATTCTCATAAACTCTTATTGAAATATGACACTTGGATTTTGGACACAGGAGCAACATACCATATTGCATGTTCTTTGCATCTATTCAAACAATATAGACTAGCAAAGAATTTGTTTGTGCAAATGCCAAACTAATATCAGGCCCAAGTTGCACATATAGGATCAATTCAGTTGACAAGAAATTTGGTTATAGACAATGGTTTTTTGTTAGTACCTTCATTTAATTTCAATCTCATCTCAATAAGTCATTTCACTAAAATAAGAAACATTGCATTATATTTGTTGATAATTATTGTTTGATTCAAGAAGTAAGTTCATGGATATCGACTTGTCATGTTAGAGTCATTATTGGATTGTACATCATGAAAAGGACTTTGCATGTGCAATTTTTATCAAGAAATAGTACTAGTTTTAAGGTAGATTTAATCAAATCAATTCCTAATGTTTCTGTGAACTCCAAAATAATTTCTTCCATTGATTTCAATTCTGTGAACAATTGTAACAAATTGAATTGTGACTTTGATGTTTATCATTATAGACTAGGTCATGTTTCATCATAAAGACCAAGGATGATTCAAAACTTCTGTACTGATGTGAATTTCAAGAAATAATTTCAATGTAATATATGTCTTTTGGCCAAGCAAAAGAGGCTTCTTTTTCCTTTACATACTAAATTTACAAAAAATCCCTTTGAAATTATTCATGTTGATATATGGGGTCTTTATTCTATACCTACTTTAAGAGGTTATCACTTCTTTCTAACTATTGCTGATGATTGTACAAGGTTCACTTAGGTGTACTTAATGAGATTCAAATAAGATGTTAGTACTATTTTGCCCACTTTTCGTAAAATGACAATTAATCATTTCAACATACATGTTAAGTGCATAAGGATGGACAATAGTCAAGAGTTCAAATTAACAGAATTTTTTTCATCTAATGGCATTGTGCATCAACTTTCATGTGTCGATACACCTCAGTAGAATGGCATAGTGGAAAGAAAACACCAACACCTTTTAAATGTAGCTAAGGCACTTCTTTTCCAATCCTACTTGCCTATATCTTTTTAGGGTGATTCTATACTAACTGCCATTCACATTATAAATAAGATTTTATCACCAATTCTTGATAATAAAACTCTATTTGAAGTTTTGTTTCATAAACCACCCATATATTCCTAATTTGAGTATTCGCATCATTATGCTTTGCATGTATATTATCTCATAATAGGAAAAAGTTTGAACCTAGAGCCAAAAAGCACATATTCTTAGGATATCCTATAGGTGTTAAAGGCTACAAACTTTATGATCTTGACACTCAAAAGTGTTTTGTTTCCAAAGATGTCACATTTTATGAAAATGTTTGTTTCTGTACTTGCATTTTCAACCATTCATCCATTTTTTATTCCATAACTTTTTTACCCTTTATCAGATGACCAATTTGTTACTTCTACTAATCCTTTTGTTTTTCCTAGTTTTTCCTCTTCTTTAAATCCAATTCCTTTACAGAATTTGTTCACAAACACAGATTCCCATACTAATGAACCAATACCAGATTCTATTCTTATTCCATCATCTTATCATTTATCATATCAAAATGATCAATTATCATCTCCTATACCATCCCTCTTTTATCTTAAGAAAAGTATTAGAGTTAAAAAACCTCCAAAATATCTTGAATCATATCATTACAAATTTCCATCTTCTACTTCATAAGTCACAGTTTATCCTAGTATCAATTATCTTTTTACTACCTAATTATTTGTTAAACACAAAGCTTTCACCATTGCATTAACTCATGTGCCAGAACCATATTCCTTTCCACAAGCTGTTCAACATGTTCAGTGGAGAGATGTTATGCTAGATGAATTAAATGCCTTAGAGGAGAATAAGATTTGGATAGGATAGTGCCTTTTGGGTTTAAAACAATAGGTTGAAAATAAGTATATAAGTAAAAATCAAGGCTAATGGCAATATTGACAAATTTAAGGCTAGGTTAGTAGCCAAGGTGTACAATCAGAGAGAGGGATTTGATTATCATGATACTTTTAGCCCTATAGCAAAACAAACTACAGTGAGAGAATTTTTGGCATTAGTCATAGCTAAAAATTGAATTCTTTCCTAGTTAGATATTGACAATGCCTTCCTTAATGGAGACTAGATTGAGGATGTCTATATGTAGATACCATAGGGTTATTTTTGCTACATTCGAGTCCAGGAACCCGTCCGCCTCGATGTGAAAATTTAGAGTCGTCACCAATCTTTTTTGTGAGGTATGAATGGCCACCTATTAAATTTGTTTTATTCAATGAGGTCTTGAATTGATTTTAGGCTCGTCTAAATAACAAAGGCTAGTTTACATAATTGGAATCTCGATAAATCTCAAAAGAAACCTTTTATTCAGAATATTTCTCAAATTTGCCATCATACTAGTGGGATTCGAGGATACTTTCCCACTTTAAAATTTCTTGAGCAAACTCATCTTCGCAAGCTTATCAAGCAAATCCCATTATCGGGGCAATCATTTACAAGTACAAACAATATTTTCATGAACGCAAACCCTAGTATGAGTAAAGGCCTTTTATTAAAAACATTATCTGAGCCTTCCCATCATATTGGGGGGACTCGAAGATATTCTTTCACTTAGGGAATTTATGAGCGAACTCGTTTTTGCAAGCTTTCTCGAAAAGTACCATCATCAGGACAATCAATTATGGGTTAAAATAATATTTTCATGAATGCAAACCCTATTACGACTAAAAACATCGTATTAAGGATATTTTTCAAGCCCTCCTATCATACTAGTGAGATTGGAAGTTATCTTTTCACCTAAGGGGTTTTTCGAGGGAACATGCCTTCGCAAGCTCTCTCGAAAAGTCCCATCATCGAGGCCTCCATTCGTTCACAAACTATATTGTTAACATGTAATGAAAAATAAATAATGCATGTGGTGATGCATAACAAATTAAATGATAATCGGGTTTCATTTTTGCAAACTTATTTTATTTATTTTAATGCTTTTTTATTCTTTTAATTAAATGTTTTAAGTTTCATTATTTATTTACTTATTTGTCTTTTTATAAGTTTTACTTGAAAATATTTCTTTAGATTGGGATAATTTATGGCATAAAATTAGAACTTACCCATCATTTTGGTTGGGTCCTAGCTAAGTTTTTTACTCAAGAAAATTCCCATCCATTTATTTACTACTCTTTCCCTAATAAATCCTATCAACTTTATTATTTAGTGTTCTTGAATCACATTAGTTCAATAAAATTGAGACCCTTTTATTGTTCTTGTGGGATCCCATTTTCTGAACTAAAAAGATAAATAATGAAGTATAATTTGATTTTTATGTTTTATATTTTTATATTTTTTATTATTATAAACAAACGTGTTTTGGGTTTCTCTTTACCTTTTTCATTTTTTTGGCTCAAGGCATCCATTACAAGATTTTAACTTTCATTTTTTTAATTATCATGAACAATATGTATTTTTAGCATCTCTTCTTAAGAAATTAATTTTTAAAAATAACTCTATACTAATTTAAAACTATATATACTTCACCTATTATCTTTTTATTTTATATTTATTATTATCATTATTGTTTATTAACTAGTTGTTAAATATTCTATTTCTCTATGTATTAATAACCATACAAATATATATATATATATATATATATATTATGTATATTTCTAAAAATGCCTATATAAACCTCATGTATTAATCTATTTGTATTTTTATATTTCTATTGTTACATGAATACGCATCACTGACATATTTTCGGAAAATAAATCACTATTAATGTTGAATACTAATTAAATTACAACACATGGAAAATAGTCCACAACAGAGTCCAAGAATGAGTTTGTACCTAGCTTTCCAATTGGTTGTGGAGGGTTTTGGTGGCACCTTGGTGGACTTGTGGAGCAATTTTCTTTAATAAAAACATGAACATTGAAGGTGATGTGAGGTCTAAAAATGGAGGAAAGTGCCTCTAAAAGTGGCTTTGGAGCTAGGTTTAAGAGATTTGATAAAAAACTCTCCCACTTTTAGAGGTTTGGCCATGGCTTCTAGCAACAAAAAAATAGAGTTTTTCAACAGCAAAAATGTAAGGTTTTGAGAGGTTATGGAAGAAGAAAGAGAATGAACCCAAGAACATTAAATTTGGAACTCAAATGATGCTTTAATGGTGGAATCAAGGAAAGAGAACAAAAGAAATGTAGGAAGAAGAAATGGAGGAAGAAGGAATGGAGAGGTGAATAGCAGTTTGTGGTTGGAGAGCCGGTGAGCTGATGAGAAAATGTGGTTTTTGTACCTAAGGTAGCCTACGTTGCACATTTGACCATATTACTCTTAATGTCTTTTTTTAGTTTTTTCATTTTTGATTTTTCCTTTTATTTTTTTCATTCATTTTTTCATCTTTTGATTTCCATTTTTTATTTTTAATTAATTTATTTAATTTTTGATTTATACTTTTCAAAAAATTAGTGTCTACAGTTATGAGGCCAAGCGGGAGTGTCCACCAGATTACAAGCTAGTGTGCAAGCTTCAAAAATCTTTATTTGGCCTCAAACAAGCATCTCGATAATGGAATGTTAAATTCACAAAGACGTTAATACAATCTGGTTTTGTTCAATGAAAATGAAATTATTCTCTTTTAATAAAAGATATTCAAATGGTGAATTTGTAGCTTTATTAATCTATGTTGATGACATTATGCTAGCTAGTTCCTCTATAATTATGGAAAATGAAACTAAACAGTTTTTAAATTTCAATTTCAAATTAAAGGATTTATGTGCACCTAAATATTTTTCTTGGTATATAGATAACTAGATTGGAAAAAAGTATCTTGCTTTGTCAAAGAAAGTATGCAATGGACTTAATAGAGGAACATGATTTATTGGGATCTAAACTTGCATCCACGCCAGTGGGCTATAATCACAAGTTGACTATTGTTAATGATGATGATTTGCTTGATAATAGTTCACATTATAGGCAGTTGGTTGGCAAATGATTGTATTTAACATTCACTAGGCTTGATATTGTATGTGAAGTGCAAGTTTTGGCTCAATTTATGTATAGGCCAGGTACATCACATTTGCAGGGAACATATTGAGTCTTGAAATATTTGAAAGGATCATTAGGACAAGGTATTTTGCTTCCGTACTCTTCTAACATGCAACTCAAGGCTTTTTGTGACGGTAATTGTGTAGGGAGTCCAACAACTAGAAAGTCAGTTACAAGGTATGCCATTTTTCTTGGACAATCCTTGATAAGTTGGAGGTTTAAGAAACAATCAATTGTAACTAAGAGTTCAACCGAAGCTGAGTACAGAGCAATGTCCCCGACTTGCTGTGAAATAATATCGTTGTTATTCTTACTGAAGGATTTTGGGATATCTCATCATAACATTATGCTGTTACATTGTGATAATCTATCAGCATTAAGCATACGTAGTGTAACGCCTCTCTCATAAAATGACAAAAGAAGAAGAAAAAAAGGGGCAGACCAAGAAGAGAAAGGAAGAAAGGAGAAAAAAGAAGCAAAGTCAAGCCGACAGAAAAAGAGAAGAAAAAATGGGGGGCCCAGCCAAAAAAGGGAGAGGAAAGAAAGAGAAGAAAGAAAAAGAAGAAAGAAAGAGAAGAAAAAGGGTGGGGACCCGAGTGAGAGAAAAGAGAAAGGAAATAAAAGGAAAGAGGGAGCAGTGGCATCTCGGGGAGAAGAAAGAGAGGGAAGAAAGAAAAAAGAGAAAAAGAAGAAGAAGGAGAGAAGTAGCAACGGTAGAAGAGAAGAAAGAGAGGGAAGAAAGAAGAAAAAGAAAAAGAAGAAGAATGAGAGAAGGAGCAGCGGCGGAGGAGAAGAAGGAGAGGGAAAGAAAAAGAATAGCTAAATATACGCAAGAACCAATAGCGAAGTAGCGTCCCACTATTGTGAGGTGAGTGGGTGCTAAATTTTAAAACTGTCCCTATAACAATATATATATATATATATATATATATATATATATATATATATATATATATATATATGTTACATTTGGTAGTTGACAAAATTGTGGACAACATGAGTTGGTAGAAAGCCTTAGGTTGTTTGTGTCTATGACAAGGATTTTAAATTCGTTTTTTTATAATATATAAAAATATATATATCTACATGTTTTAAATACGGAGAAACAAACCTTTGATTGGCTTTCACTTCAAAATCATACCTTACAAATTTGTGTGATGTCTAGGCCAATGGCCTTTGTATTGATTCATAAAACTCGATGATAAATTATTTATTTCACTTAGCATGTTGATTTGGTAAATATGCCATGCTTTGAAATAAATTATGCATAACATTCATTTTATGATTATACGGCTTTTAATCTGTCATGTTATGCAAATATATTAAATTGCAATGATTTTATTTTAACGTGATTGAGATACTCTGGGTAGGACCTGTTACCACACCAGGACAAGTGTGGTCTTTGTACACAAAGTAAAAATTGTTGATTATTGATATTTGATTGTAAAGGGGGACTTGAAGCCTCGATTTATATTGGGTGGCATGGACAGTTCCCATGAGTAGGTAAAAAGGGGACTTGAAGCCCCGATTTATATTGGTTAGTGTGGGCAGTTCCCACGAGTAGGTAAAAAGGGGACTTGAAGCCCTGATTTAAATTGTGTGGCGTGGGCAGATCCCACGAGTAGGTAAAAGGGGACTTGAAGTCTCGATTTATATATGCTGACGTGGGCAGTTCCCACGAGTAGGTGATGATGTTTGAGAGAGTAAGCCTAAGGGCTATATTAAACCTATCCGAGGATGATGCTCACTTGTAGATTTTTATTTCACTATGCATGGCATTAATACTTGAAAATTTTTATTTTTTTAATGGCAAGTGAAATTTACTTATTCATTAGTGATAAATTAATTCACCTTTTTGTATTTAAGAATTTTCATTTTTCACTTGTCATTGAATTTAATGTTGACTCGATGTCGGGATTGAAAGATTTTCTAGTATCCTAGATACAACTGTTTTCATACATGTTTACTTAGGGATTATTATTTTTAAGAATTGCAAAGTATAAAAACAAAATCTCTCAGTTTTATGGAATGTTTTTTCTACGTTTACTCTTGAGTTTATAAACATTCTACCTTTATGTTTGTTTCCCCTCTTTGCCTACTCACGAGGTCGATGATGATCACTGAGTTTATGATACTCACACCCTTCTTATTTTCCCTTTTTGCAGATAAAGATCAATCTAACGTGTAACCATCGGTACATACTGTCCACCGCAGAGTAGGTAAAGGCATCTCCTAACCTCGCTCCAAGTCGCTTTGCTGCTTAGGGTTGTGTCAGAACAAAATTACTAGATGTTGAAAAATGTTGTCAACTCATAAACGTCAATTGTTATTATTTTGAATGGAGTAGACAGTTGTTTATTTTTTCTTTATATATTCACTTACTCACGTGAATATATGTATTTAATGAATCTAGCGGAAGTTTTAAATGAGGCTTGTTCGGGACTTAACAAAAATTCCTCGAAAGTCTCAGACGCTTGTAGCAACCAAGGAGGGGTCTTTATAATATTGGTATTAGAGCCCTAGGCTTAGAAAAGTCTTAAGATTTCTTGTGTTGTCACCGGAGTGTCAAGAGTAGTGTAGAGTCTTATCCATGGTTCATGACTATAGCATGGATTATGGATAAGAGGCTACACGAACTCCCTAATCTTAGTAAGCAACCTTTATTTATAATTTTTATTAGTTATTTGAAGGGTGTTTATTGCTATTTAGGTATCGAGATGACGCCTAAGACGTGAGCCGTCTTAAAAGGAATAAGAGGGTTTAATGCCCCAGATGACACTACGGAGGGACCACGTGCATTTTTCTCTAGGAGCAGTGAGAGAGGTGGACCTATAGGTCAAATAGCTAGGCCTCAAAGCAGTCAAAGTTTCAGTAAAAGAAGAGCCGATACCAGTTTTGGGGATACAGGAGGTGATTATCCAGAGGTACCCACTGCCACCCTAGAGGAGATAGCGGCTGGATTGCAAGGGTTAACCCAGGAGTGTGCAGAGTTCAGGAGACAGGGAGTGTATCAACCAAATGAAACAATGGGTTCTAGTTTTGAAGATTCAGATTATCAACCTTATAAGGAAATAGATCGGGGAAATGTCATGGTGACTCTAGGTGATTTTATGAAATTGAAACCCCTTTCTTTTTCGGGTGCTAAATCAATAGAGGACCCACAAGTATTTTTAGATGAGATGGACAAAATTTGTACTGCATTGGGTTGTTCTAGTCACTGGGCAGTTGAGTTGACAAGCTTTAGATTGACGAAGGTAGCATAGATATGGTTTGCTACGCTCAAGCGCTGTAGACCTCCTGGTTCTGCTCCATTTACTTGGGAAGAATTCACACAGGGTTTCATGGACAGATTCCTACCTGAAAGAGTAAGAGATGTTAAGGCACAGGAGTTTGAAACTTTAATGCAGGCACCTGGGATGACAATGTCAGATTATGACGTCCAGTTTACTCAGTTGTCGAGATATGCCCCGTATATGGTTCAGACTGAAAGAGAGAGGATCAAGAGGTTCATTAAGGGGTTACATTGGCCAATATACAGAATTCTAGTCTCTCATAGATTTACATCCTACCCCAAAGTAGTTGATGTTGCTAGAAAAATTGAGGCGGGAAGTAAAGAGGCTAGGGTGGAAAGAGAGAGGAGTAAAAAAAATTGAGGTGAAGGATCTTTTAGATACAAAAACCCTAGTAGGGGTAAAGATGTTGATATAGCTGGACAACCAGGTCGAAGAGATGGTAACTTACTCAGAGGGTCAACATTCTCTAGTCCACCGAATCAAAGAAGAAATTTTCAATTTCGTAGTCCCCCACATAGCAGTGATTTTAGTGGGATTAATTACAGATGGGCTATGAGCAGTGGGTGACTAATTTAAATCCTAGACAGAGTGGTCAATGGGGTCCTTTTTGCACGTTTTGTGGTCAAATTCATACAAGGCCATGTAACCAGATGAAGGCATTTTACTATGAGTGTGGGGGAATTCGTCATGTGAAGAGGGATTGTCCTACTTATAGACATAACCAGGAGATGGCTCGTAACTCAATTCGACCCAATTTTGCTACTGCACTAACTAAAAATGTCAGGAGGGATAAAGGAAAAGGGGTAGCTTCCTATTCACAAGGTAGATAGATAGGGCCAACTCAACAAGGTGCTTTTAGAGGGGGACAAGCTAGAGTGTTCGCTCTGACACCACAAGATGCTCATGTCTCGAATGCAGTGGTAACAGGTAATCTTTTCATTTGTGGTTACGAAGCATCAGTTTTATTTGACCTAGGATCCACCCATTCTTTTGTGTCTTCAAATTTCATGCCTAAATTAGGCAAGCATTATGAATATATGGATGAACCGTTAGTAGTAATCACCCCGTTGGAAGAATCATATGTTGTGGAGTATGAGTTTCATTCTTGTGAGGTCCAGATTAAAGATAGGGACACTTGGGTGGACCTAGTATTAATGACAATATTGGGATTCGACGTGATACTGGGAATGGATTGGTTGGCGTCTTGCTACGCTAATGTAGATTGTTATCGTAAGTTGGTGAAGTTTAAATTTTCTGGAAAGCCGTCATTTGTTATTTATGGTCACAGCAGCCATTTGGTTGATAGTGTGATGGCTACAATTACTAGAGAAGTACAAAGTGAAGAAAGAAATTTAGCAGCTACACCTGTAGTAAATGAATTTGAAGATGTGTTTCCAGAAGAATTGCCCGGATTACCTCCGAAAAAGGAAATCGAATTTTGTATTGATTTGATTCCAGAAACATAACCAATATCAATGCCTCCGTACTGAATGGCGTCGGCAGAGTTAAAGGAGTTAAGGGAACAATTGTAAGATTTAATTAACAAGGGCTTTATTAGCCGGAGTATGTTACCTTGGGGAGTGCTAGTGTGTTCGTAAAGAAGAAAGATGGTAGTCTCAGGCTATGTATAGATTACCGACAGCTTAATAAAGTTACAATCAAAAATAAATATCCACTTCTCAAAATTGATGATTTGTTTGATTAGCTGCAAGGGGCTCAATGCTTTTCGAAGATTGATTTAAGGTCTGGATATCATCAATTAAGGATCAGGGAAGAGGATATACCCAAAATCGCATTCCGTATGAGGTATGGACCGTATGAATTTTTGGTGATGTCTTTTGGATTGATGAATGCCTTGTTGTTTTCATGGACTTGATGAATAGGGTATTTCGAGCATACCTGGATAGATTTGTAGTCGTCTTTCTTGATGACATTCTAATATACTCAAAAAGTTGGGAAGAACACGCACAACATTTAAGGATCGTGCTACATACCCTACGGGAGCGTAGATTGTACGCGAAATTTTCTAAGTGTGCATTTTGGTTAAGTAGTGTTGGTTTTCTAAGACATATTGTATCTAAGGATGGAGTACAAGTAGATCCCGGCAAAGTTGAGGCAATTGAGAATTGGGCTAGACCCACGACAATTATGGAAATCCGGAGTTTTCTAGGATTGGCTGGGTATTATAGACGATTTGTGAAAGATTTCTCTAAGATAGCCTATCCGCTAACGAGGTTAACTCAAAAGGGAGAAAAATTTGAATGGTCAGAGGCTTATGAACACAGTTTCCAAATGTTAAAAGTTTGTTTGACTTCTGCACTAGTATTAAGTCTGCCATATGGGTCCGGGGGCTATAATGTTTATTGTGATGCTTTGAGGGTTGGATTAGGATGTGTATTGATACAGCATGGTAGAGTCATTGCTTATGCCTCAAGACAACTTAAGAGGCATGAACAAAATTATCCTACACATGATTTGGAGATGGCAGCGATCATGTTTGCCTTAAAAATATGGAGGCATTATTTGTATGGGGAAACATGTGAAATATATACGGATCACAAAAGCTTGAAGTATATATTCCAACAGTGAGATCTAAATTTAAGGCAATGCAGATGGATGGAATTGTTGAAAGACTATGATTGTACGATACTCTATCATCCCGGCAAGGCAAATGTCGTACCTGATGCATTGAGTCGAAAGTCAATGGGCAGTATGGCACACATTGTAGTAGTGAGAAGATCGATAGTGCAAGAATTACAGGATTTGGGTAATATGGGAGTTAAATTTGATGTCAGTGGGTCAGATGCACTATTAGCACATTTTAGGGTCCGACCAATACTAATAGATCGAATTTGAGATGCCCAAGCTAGAGATATATTTGTAATGACGATTTTGGGAGTGTGGGTGAGCAAGTTTCTTAATTTGATTTTGGGTCTGATGGATTGTTGAGACACGGATCTCGAATCTATGTGCCAAACTTGGATAGATTAAGGGAAGAAATTCTAGAGGAAGCACACTTTGTTGCTTATGCAATGCATTCGGGAGCTACCAAGATGTATTACGATTTAAGATCTGTATATTGATGGCAAGGATTGAAGAAGGATGTAGGGGAATATGTTTCGAGATGTTTGGTGTGCCAACAAGTGAAGGCAGAGCATCAAAGACCTTCAGGATTGTTACAACTGTTACTGGTACTCGAATTGAAATGGGAACATATAGTCATGGACTTCGTTACAAGCTTGCCCCGAGTCAAAGGAGGATACGATTCCATATGGGTAATTGTAGATTGGTTGACTAAGTTAGCACATTTTCTCTCGGTCAAGACAAAGTTTGGGGCGAGACAATATGCTTGAATTTACATTAATGAAATTGTTAGACTCCATGGCGTACCAGTGACCATTGTGTCCGACAGGGGACCACAATTTACTAGTCTATTTTGGAGGAGGTTGCAAGATGAATTAGGGATTCGATTGAACTTTAGTACGTCATATCACCCTCAGACAGACGGTCAGTCTGAGCGCACGATCCAAATATTGGAAGATATGTTAAGAGCAATCATGTTGGATTTTGGAGTTTCTTGGAACTTATACCTTCCTTTGGAAGAATTTGCATACAATAACAGTTACCAGGCGAGTATCAAGATGGCACCGTTTGAGGCACTGTATAGGCGGAAGTGTAGGTCACCCATTGGGTGGTTGAAAGTTGGAGAAAGGAAATTATTAGAGACGGAGATGGTACAAGCAGTAGTGGAAGGAGTACAAATAATTCGAGAACGAATGTTGGCAGCTCAAAGTAGATAAAAGTCATATGCCGACAACAGACGCAGGCCCTTAGAGTTCGAAGTAGGTGATCATGTGTTTCTAAAAGTGTCACCATGTAAAGGAGTACGAAGATTTGGCAAGAAAGGCAAACTTAGTTCTCGATATATTGGCCCGTTTGAAATACTGGAACGCGTAAGAGCTGTTGCTTATCGATTGGCATTACCACCAAATTTTGAAGGGGTTAATCTAGTGTTTCATGTATCCATGCTTAGAAAATATGTTCAAGACCCTTCACATGTGATACAACATGATACGATACTGTTGAAAGATGGGTTAAAGTACCAAGAGCAGCCTATAGCTATAGTGGACTACCAAGTAAAAAAGCTTCGCTCTAAGGACATCGCCTTAGTAAAAGTAGTATGGCAAAACCACTTGGTAGAGAAGGTGACTTGGGAACCATAAGAGGAAATGCGAGCAGAATATCTATATTTATTTAAGAGTTAAATGTACTATTAAATGTCTCTATGTTGATGTAATTTGAGGACGAATTTGTTTTAAGTGGGGGAGACTATAACACCCCTCTCATAAAAAGACAAAAGAAAAGGAAAACAAGGGGTCGACCAAGAAGAGAAAGGAAGAAAGGAGAGAGAAAAAGAAACGTCAAGCCGGCAAAAAAAAAGAAGAAAAAAAGAGGGGCCCGACTAAAAAAGGGGAGAAGAAAGAAAGAGAAAAAAAAGGGTGGGGACTCGAGTGAGAGAAAAGAGAAAGGAAAGAAGGAGTAGCGGTGTCTCAGGGAGAAGAAATAGAGGGAAAAAAGAAGAAAAAGAAAGAGAAGAAGAAAGAGAGAAGGAGCAGTGACAGAGGAGAAGAAAAAGAGGAAAGAAAGAAGAAAAAGAAAAAGAAGAATAAGGAGAGAAGGAGCAGCGACGGAGGAGAAGAAGGAAAGGGAAAAAAAGAAAATAGCTAAATATACGCAAGAACCAATGGCAAAGTAGCGTCCTGCTATTATAAGGTGAATGGGTGCTAAATTTTAAAACTATGTCCTTATAACATATATATATATATATATATATATGTTACATTTGGTAGTTGACAAAATTGTGAACAACATGAGTTGGTAGAAAGTCTTAGGTTGTTTGTGTTTGTGACAAGGATTTTAAATTCGTTTTTTTATAATATATAAAAATATATATATCTACATGTTTTAAATACGGGGAAACAAACCTTTGATTGGCTTTAACTTCAAAATCATACCTTGTAAGTTTGTGTGATGTCTAGGCCAATGGCCTTTGTATTAATTCATAAAACTCGATGATAAATTATTTATTTCACTTAGCATGTTGATTTGGTAAATATGCCATGCTTTGAAATAAATTATGCATAACATTCATTTTATGATTATACGGCTTTTAATCTGTCATGTTATGCAAATGAATTAAATTGCAATGATTTTATTTGAAAACAAATTTTGTAGCCTTAATCTTCAATCTTTAGCCTTCACTTCTATCTTCTTGAATCTCTCTTAGGGTTGTCTTCTTATCGCTAAGCTCTCCTTAAGCTCTTTTTAAATAACATTAAATTAACCTAATTTCCCCTAATTAGGCTTAATTGGCTCTTAATATGGCTTTAGAATAAGTTTAGAAACCCAATAAAAACGTAATCAGCCTGTAGCCTATTCTTTTCTACATTATTTTTTTCGATTTTTCATCTCGATGTTGTGGCACAGCCTTTTGACACCACAGCGTTGGCCTAGCTTCAGGTCTTTTCTTGTTGATTGCCACACTCCATCAACTTCCAATGTGATTTTCTCCATCTTTAGGCAGAACTAGGTAAAGTTATTCCATAA
Organism: Theobroma cacao; assembly: GCF_053813885.1. Classification (NCBI taxonomy): domain Eukaryota; kingdom Viridiplantae; phylum Streptophyta; class Magnoliopsida; order Malvales; family Malvaceae; genus Theobroma; species Theobroma cacao. The sequence continues at coordinate 40,231,822 of NC_142640.1, forward strand.
AAGTTATAGCTCTATCTCTTAGTTTTCCAATGGCACAAGAATCACTTCATTTGGACATCTGGAGTGAGAGTTATACTCAAAATACTTCAAGATGTACAAATAGGGTCTTGGTTCCTTAAACTCCTTTCTTCACCAAATTGAGCCTTATTCCTTTGAAATCCTACAGAACATAAAAACTAATAATTACTAACTAAACTAAAGCAAGTAAGCATAAAAGTAGCACAAAATAAAATAACTTATTAAAAATAAACTAATTAGAAAAACTACTAAAAATAACTAAAAGCTAATCTAAACTCAAGAACTTAGCTAGCTTTTGATAACAAAATGAGACAAAATAATCCTATAAAATTGAATTATCACATGCCAAAATATTTTACAATAAAATAAATTCATAGAATGCATGTATATCAATTAGAGAAATTATATAAACATGAATAAAAGTGCATAAATATTAAATAATTATTATTTTAAAACTATATATAATTTTTAAAAAAATATCCAAAAAATCAGAAATTAAATTCTAAGGATACTAGAAAAACTAGGGCCATAATTGGACTTCTTCAGCCTTTATAAGCACCACACATGCCACTTTATGTGCATGGCCTTTGTCCAAGGATCGGGCTAAGTCTTCTCTTACCTTATATCGAGTTGACCCAGCTCAACTGGAGCAAGATCTGACCCATTCAAGTCTGTTTTGAATTTTCTCATAACTTTTATGGTTTTTAAGCTTGTTTTAGTGCAATTAAAGTTATCAAAACTTAATTTGACCCTAATTTTACAAAACCCATGCATCAAAACACTCCAAAAACTATAAAATCTAGATCAATTGTCAAGAACTAGATTTTATTGGTCCTTATAATATGTGCTAGAGGGGGGTGAATAGCACAATTTGGCTCTTGACAAGATTAGAAACTAATTTCCAAAACTTAAGAAAACAAAAATAGAGTATAAAATGCACAGCAATTTAGAGTGGTTTAGTCCAAGACCTACATCCATTACCTTGATTATCCAACCCAGGATTTTCTCACAAACTCACTAACAACCGGTGAAATTCACAAGCTTCCACCAAGCTTTTACAATGACTTTTACCAGGCTCAGCCACAACCTTTTACATTAGTTTTACATGGGTTCAACTAAAACCCAAAGAGGTTTTCCAAGGCTCAACCACAAACTTTAACAATCAAGCTATCCTAAACTTGAACAACCTCGTAGAGTGACTCCTTCACTCTAATTTGACCCTAATTTTACAAAACCCATGCATCAAAACACTCCAAAAACTACAAAATCTAGACCAATTGTCAAGAACTAGATTTTATTGGTCCTTATAATATGTGCTAGAGGGGGGGTGAATAGCACAATTTGGCTCTTGACAAGATTAGAAACTAATTTCCAGAACTTAAGAAAACAAAAATAGAGTATAAAATGCACAGCAATTTAGAGTGGTTTAGTCCAAGACCTACATCCATTACCTTGATTATCCAACCAAGGATTTTCTTACAAACTCACTAACAACCGGTGAAATTCACAAGCTTCCACCAAGCTTTTACAATGACTTTTACCAGGCTCAGCCACAACCTTTTACATTAGTTTTACATGGGTTCAACTAAAACCCAAAGAGGTTTTCCAAGGCTCAACCACAAACTTTAACAATCAAGCTATCCCAAACTTGAACAACCTCGTAGAGTGACTCCCTCACTCTAAGAATACAAGAGAAATAGTAAAAGAAAGTACCTATGATCACTGGATGATCTTATTAGTACAAGATTGAGTGCTAAATACAAATGCAAAGAGTAGGCGTTTAAGTGCAGACAAGTGCAGTGAAGCTTTTCTAGTTTTTCTACTTTCTATAGCTCAAATCTCATTCAAAGCTTCTCAAAACTTGTTTCTAATTGTTGGAAGACCCTTTTATACGTGGAGATTCAACTTTGATGGTAGTTTGGCAGCTCATATCCATTGAAAACAGTTGAGAATGAGTTCTAGCCGTTAATCTGTCTTGTAGTGCTCTGATTCAAATTACAAACGGAGAGCTCTTAGTCAACTAACTTGGTTGACTAAGTTGGTTCTGTTTCTGGTTTGTAGATTCTAGTAGAGAGCACTTAGTCGACTGACTTGGTTGACTAAATTGATTATGTTTCTCAAACTCTTCAACCCACCATTTCTCTAATTTGAAATTTGGTCAACCAATGTTCTTCCTTGTTTCACCAATAAGCTTCCTCTTTGTTATTCAGTTACATCTTGTTAATTTTATCCCTCTTTTTTTTATCAAAAATACTCTTTGAAGAGTTAATAAATATATTTCATATATTAATTTCTTGCACACTCAAGTAAAGGTATTAGACACAAATAAATGAGAATATTTTATTATCATCAAAAACTAATGGAGCCAACAGATTTCAGATTCTATGTTCAAACCCTAAACATCACTATCCAATTCATATCTCTGTGATTGAGATACTATGGATAGGACTTATTACCACACCAGGTCAAGTGTGGTCTTTATGCACAAAGTAATAATTGTCGATTATCGATATTTGATTGTAAAGGGGGACCTGAATCCCCGATTTATATTGAGTGGCGTGGGCAGTTCTCACGAGTAGGTAAAAGAGGGACCTAAAGCCCCGATTTATATAGGGTGGCGTGGACAGTTCCCACGAGTAAGTAAAAGGAAGACTTGAAGTCCCGATTTATATTGGGTGACATAGGTAGATCCCACGAATAGGTAAAGGGGGACTTGAAGCCCCGATTTATATATGGTGGCGTGGGTAGTTCCCACGAGTAGGTGATGATGTATGAGAGAGTAAGCCTAAGGGCTATATTAAACCTACCCGAGGATGATGCTCACTTGTAGATTTTTATTTCACTATGCATGGCATTAATACTTGAAAATTTTTATTTATTTAATGGCAAGTGAAATTTACTTATTCATTGGTGATCAATTAATTCGCCTTTTTATATTTAAGAATTTTCATTTTTCACTTGTCATTGAATTTAATGTTGACTGGATGTCAGGGTTGAAAGAATTTTTAGTATCCTAAATACAATTGTTTTCATACATGTTTACTTAGGGATTATTGTTTTTAAGAATTGCAAGGTATAAAAACAAAATCTCTCAGTTTTATGAAATGTATTTTCTACGCTTACTCTTGAGTTTATAAACATTCCACCTTTATGTTTGTTTCCTCTCTTCGCCTATTTAAGGGGTCGATGATGATCACTAAGTCTATGAGACTCACACCCCTCTTATTTTCCCTTTTTATAGATAGAGATCAGTCTAACGTGTAACCATCGATGCATACGGTCCACCGCAAAGTAGGTAAAGGCATCTCCTAACCCTGCTTTGAGTCGCTTCGCTGCTTAGGGTTGTGTCGGAACAAAATTGCTAGACATTGAAAAATGTTGTCAACTCGTAAACGTGAAATATTATTATTTTGAATGGAGTAGACAACTGTTTAATTTTTTTTATATATTCGCTTACGCACGTAATTATATGTATTTAATGAATCTAGCGGAAGTTTTAAATGAGGCTTGTTAGGTACTTAGCAAAAATTCCTCGAAAGTCTTGGACACTGGTAGCAACCAAGGAGGGGTCGTTACACGTAGGAACCCTGTGTTTCATGAAAGAATAAAGCATTTAAAAGTTGATTGTCACTTCATCAGGGAGAAAGTGGTAGCTAGTTTGATTAAGCCATGTTATGTCAAAATAGATTTGTAACTAGCAGACATATTTACAGAGGCTTTACTACCAAGGCAATTTTAATTTTTGATGAACAAGATGAGAGTTTTGAACATACACACTCACCTTGAGGAGGAGTGTAAAGAAGACTTGGTAGATTACAACAAAGAAAAGAAGAAAAAAAACAGCACATGACTTTCATGTATATTAACTTAATCAGATTGGTTTTATAATTAGTTATTATAACTATAGTTAACTAATTATAGATATATTTTTCTAACCTATTCAGTTACCTATGTGCTTATATATATATGATAGAACATGCTTTGTAATATGCAAGTTGCAAAGAACAAATCATTCGGCTTTATATTTTCTCCTTCTGCTACTTTCTTTTCTTCTTGTTCATCCAACATCTACTTAATTCATGATATCAGTTTGATTCTTGTAAATTAATAGTGTGTGCCTTATATATTATGTATATATTATATATATAATTGTTTGCAATGAAATTTTGTTAATACTTTTCTTTTTATATTTTTTTTCTCTTTAGGGTCTTAAATTTTGGTCCCCCCGTTGCATTGAAAATTGAAGCAAAGTTTGTTCCTTTGAGAAAACCAAAGAAATTTGTGTGCTTGTATTTGAGTTTTTGATTTGGATTTGGATTTGGTGACTTATTGTCAAATATTCGATACTTTGTGTGTTTGAATTATTCTAATAATTGTAACAATTTGGATGATGTATTTTGTTTAGGGTATAGTTGTTTGTTTACTTATGCTTTATTAAATGTAATATAATTTTTAATTATTATTCTTTGATTTCTACTAAATTAGCTTATTAGTGATGAAAATTAACCTGTAAAATTACTCATTAACTATGAGATTCACAATTATTATTGGTGAATTTTTTAGAAATAAATATGATAAATATTTATAGAATTTGAACTATTATCGATGGATTAGCAGCCAACATTATTATCGACGAATTTTTAACAAAATTATCGATGGATCTTTTACAATTAGTAATGCATTAGCAATAGGCTAATATTTCAAAAAGTTGAAACAAAATATAATAAGAAAACTTAAAAAAAAAAAAAGCAAAATTCGAAAAGAAATTAAAAATTGCAAAAACAAAAAAAAAAGGGTGGTATTTTTCAATACATGACATATTATCTATTTAATTAAGGAAGTTAATCAAATGTGTGAAAACACTTAATAAAAGTAAATTTGAGTATTTAATTGCGATTTTTTAAATTTTCGATATCAAATTCATAATTTTACTATAACTTAGATACCAAACGTGCAATTAACCTTATTAGATTGCAGGAGTTGTTTACCAAATTATGCATAGTTGTGATTAATATTTGGAGGCGAGGGAGATCAGGTACCTGAACAATCAAGTTATCATAACATGAAAAGCTTCATAAATTAATCATCAAATCCAAGGAAATCATACACAGATGAATGCCTCAAGAAAAGGGGAACAGATATGATCAGAAGCAAATATGAAAAATCAAAGTGATACCATTCAGACACAAAAAACAAAAGGAAATCCGAAATTAAGAGCTTGGTGACGAGATTCTTCTGATCTGACAAAGGAGGATCAGACTCTCTCGGCCGCAACCAAAGTTGTAACAATCAACGCAAGGAACCCAATCACCGTAGTGAGGGAAACCAGATTGCCCTTACTCGCTTCCGGCTGTGGAGCCATGGCCATGCCAGGTGTGTGCTCGTGCCCCTCGTGGGCAGCAACAACCATAATCAACAAGGCAAAACATGCAGCAAAGATGGTTGCTCTAACCCAAGAGCAGGAAGCCATATTTACAGCGCGTTAATTTAGATTTTAGAGCAACAATATCTTAGAGAATGGATTGATTTAAATAGATAAAAGTTGATTGCTTCTGAGTTTTGACTTCAATATAAAAATGGATTTACAAATGTTGATGGGGCAGCACGTTCATAAGGGCACAAGTGTACGATCCTACGTACGAAGCTTTAAAAATTGAATTACATTGTGCCTAATTTAGTCAAGATATGAAGCATTTACTATCCAAATATGAAAATGCTTTGTACTACATCCACACAAATACTGTGTAAAGTCAACATTGCCCAGTACACATAGCTGGAATGTGTACGAGCAGATAAGAACATAATTATTGATGAAAAAAAAAACTAAAAACAGCAACATATCTAGGAACCAATCATTTTAAAGTTCCCAATCAAGACGTTCAATCGATAACAAAAGTAAAATTAAAAAGTAAATGTCATAAGAAGAAAATCGGGAGCATTGGAGGAGAAAAATTGTTAGGGTTGAACATCATGAAATTTGACTGATACCAACAGGCCAACATCTCATCTCAGCTCATCTCCAAGCTCTCAAACCTTGAATAAGTTGTGCAAATACGTATTTTTTTGTATTTGGTACTACTGTACTTGAGCCTTTTCTTAAACTCCTCTTAGTATAATTTGTGGAGATTGTCAAATCAGGTTGTATTTGACAGCGTGGTTTTTGGTAATCCTAAGCAATTAATTATCAGGAGCAACAAACGGTTAGTTTATATATTTATTGTGAAAAACTATTTCATCATTGACCAGGCAAAAAGGTGCAGAAAATTATTTGTAATTTTTCCCAAATCATGCAATTAAAACCTCGATAATTAAAAGGGAAAATTCCTTATATAGGTCATATAAGCTGGACAAAGATCATATTCTATTCTATATGTGGTGGAGTAGCAGTAGACAGAGGTGCAAAGAACAAAAAGAGATATCATAATTTGAGACAGCGAAATATGGAAAAAAGCCCAAGTGACAGATGGAGACACCAAAAAGGTAACAACCAAGGGGTTGATGCTAATCTTCCAGGAAGGATCAGGCTCTCTCTGTCACAACAAAAACTGTGACAATGAGAGTAAGGAATCCAATCACCACAGATGGAGATACAAGGTTGCTCACATTCGGCGTTGGCGCTGGGGGCATGACCATGCCAGGCGGCATGTCCATTTCAGCACCTACAACAATGATCAATGTCGCAAAACAAGCAGCCGAAATGGTAGCTTTGATCAAAGAACCCATATTTGCAAATGAATTAGAGGATTGATTGAATGACTGATAGACGTAATTAGTTTGTCAATAATTTGCTTTTGTTGACTTCAATTAGCGTGAGAATATATAAGGGTGAAGGGGTGAGTAGTCCTGCAGGTTCGTTAAGGGCAAGGACTGTGGGTGCTTGGCAGCTGTTGTATAGCTTCAACGTACCGTTAAAATCTATTGCTCCTAATTTGTCTTCGACTTTTGAAGTTGTCCCGATGCTGCTAGAATTTGCAGCACAAGTCTAGCTGTTTTTTGTACATACCAAAGTAAATATAAGCCTTGACAAATTATATCCATATATATCTAAGGAGCTGCACAAAATGGAGCTTTATAAAATTAGAAAGAGAAAATTGTGAAAAATAACCCTCTTAATAAGGTCCCTTCAAAAATGATATTTACTATAATTTTAATTATTTTTAGATCATTTTTGACATGACTTGACAAAAATACCCTTTAAACCATTTAATCCAAATTAAGTGGTTCCGAGTTCTTTCTCCTCTCTCGCTATACAGATAAAAATTTCAAAATTAAATCTCGATCTAGGTATCTAGTCGTCTAGCTCTACAACACCATCAGGGTCTATATCTTGCCATCTAGCTCTCCAACGCCATCTAGGTCTATATCGCCATCCAATTTTCTCACCATCCCAAAGTGCAGAAATGACATCAAGGCATTTGTTATTGGTGCTTGGGTTTATTTTTTTATATTCATAGAACACAAAAGTTGATGGGTAAATTGTATGACTTTGGAAACTTAAATTTGCCTAGGAGTAGCAAAATCAATGAGTTTATAAGTGATGCATGAATATTTGTTAGGCATTGAGCCACTAGATATTAAGGTGTGTGACTTGATATTAGGCATTGCATGACTGATTATTAGGAATCATAACTTGTTTATTTGGTATTACGTGACTAAAATTAGATAATGTGGAACTAGATAGAAGGCATTGCGAGACTAGATTTTAAGAATTGCGTGAGTTGTGCATTGCATGATGAGGTTTTAGGAATTGCTTGACTAGTTTGTAGGTATTGCATGACTGGTTTTTAGTAATTGTGTTGTTTTATATAACTAATGCTGAAACTAAATATCCACTAATTCAGCCCCCTTAATAATAAATTCTGTAAAATTAGAAGGGAATTAGGAATGCTTAATAACCAATTCAGCCCTTTTAATTCCATTTATATTGGTGCAGAAAACCATCCACATTCAGCTGGCATAGAACTTTAAAATTCTCTTTAAAGCATGTAATGCATTGATTTATGAACTAACCATATTCTTAGAAAACAAGTCTAAAACCATTGAACACCCTTCCAATAGTCAACATTCATGCCTATAAATAAAGGGAGCCATTATCCATTTTAATCAAAATTATCTAAGGGAAAATCTCAAAATTCTCATGGCTTCCAAACGTTCTAGATACAAAACTAGAAAGGTGGTTGCTGCTAAAGAGGAAGATATCCCTGACAATGTTGTAGCATATTTGGTCAAGTTGATAGACCAAATTGAGAACATGGAAAAGGACATGTGTGGGTTGATGGATAAGGTGCTACTTAGGATAGAAGTCCTGGAGATCAAAATTATTTAAGGGAAAATCTCAAAATTCTCATGGCTTCCAAACGTTCTATATGCAAAACTAGAAAGGTAGTTGCTGCTAAAGAGGAAGATATCCCTGACAATGTTGTAGCATATTTGGTCAAGTTGATAGACCAAATTGAGAACATGGAAAAGGATATGTATGGGTTGATGGATAAGGTGCTACTTAGGATCGAAGTCCCGAAGATAGAAATTTTGGACAATAACAAGATTTTAGTTGAAATTTATGAAATAGTAGATGAGATTAGGAAGAAATGAACCATGGTTCATATGTTGTATCTCCTACTTTTTTTCAGCTAATGAATAAAAATATTGATTTATCACATATTTTCCATAAAATGAGTTATTGTTTTTAATTTCTATTATGTTGAATAACTTGTTTACTTACCCTAATTTCTTAATTTTCTATTTATATAAGAGAAGCAAAGGTATGATGACAAAAGTTGGAATATTATTTTATATATAGGCATTAAGTGAATGGATATTATGCATTATATGAATGGATATTAGGCATTGCATGTCTAGTTGTTATGTGTTTCATGACTGATTTTTATATATTGCATGACATAGGGCTAATGCGTGACTGGTTATTTTGGCATAGAGTGAGTGGATATTAGGCATTGCATGACTTATTATTAAGTATTGCGAGACTAGTTTATAGGCACTGCGTGAATTGTACAATGCATATCTTGTTTTGAGACATTTCTTGACTACTTTTTAGGCATTGTGTGACTGGTTGTTATGTATTCTGTGACTTGTAGTGATGTATTGTGTGACGTTGGGCCAATACGTGACTGGTTATTTTGGCATAACATGAGTGGATATTAGGCATTGAGTGACTTTTTATTAGGTATTGCGAGACTAGTGATACATGACTTGTGCAATGCATATCTTTTCTTGAGGCATTTCTTCACTAGTTTTTAAGTATTACATGAATGTGTATTAGACATTGCGAGACTGACTTTATGTTATTCTAAGACTTAGGCATTGCGTAATTGATTTTTATGCATTGAGAGGCAATTTTTGATAAATTGATTGACTATGACACTTATTTTTTATTAAATTTCAGCGGCTTACCAAATGTGAAGCTTATGATTACATATAGTAGTCATTGGGTCGATGACACTTACAAGGTTAGTGAGACACGAGTGAGGGGTGTTGGAAGTGATTTGTCATTTTCAAGCCTAGTGAAGCTGGTTGAAGAAGTTGTTAGGGTCAACTCTCATAATAATGAAATCAAGCTACATGCATTGCTTAATCATGCAATAAGGGTTTTGCGCGTAGTTATCAAGGACGATGAAGATGTAGTGAGTATTTTATGAGATGAGAGGGCAGTTGTTGTGTTTATAATAGTTAAGGCACGAAATGCAAATGATATTCCACATGAACATGGTGTCCAACATAATAATCACCTACAACAGAATGGTAATTATTCTAACATACCACACCATGCATTTCCTAACAAACAACAATGGCAATCACAATTGACGTATGCACATGAGTTTGAGCAGCCTAGTACACACATAAAGTGTCTGTAAATGACGTTTGCGTAATTTCGGTTGGAATGTGCATCGAACGAAATACTTAATATTTTACAACAAATGCAACCATGGCTCGAAAATGCAGTGGGTCTATTGCCATTCGTAAACAACACTATGATGGTTGTGAGTGATGACGATGCATCTGATCAGATTGAAGATGATGTTGAAGAGGAAGACATTACCTATTAGAACTATGAGTTGGAGGATGATTGTGAAGATGAATACATTGGTAGACATGATGACTGTTCAGAGGACAATAGGGGTGAGCATAAAGACATTCTAGATTGCAATCATGTAGATGGCAGTACAGAACATGCCACAACTATTATGTTAGAAGAGGTTCAGTGTAATAACCATGCCACAACTGTTGAATTAGAAGATGTTGAGTGCGCCGACCATATTTATGACAACCCCATCACACTTGAGAATGAGATTCATTCGCCTGATGACAGTGATCAAGATAAGGTAAATACAGGGGTATCTCGTCAATGGATTATTTCGAGGGTAGATATGATATCCTTCTAAATAATTGTGACTGAGGAGTCTAAATTAATGGACGACCACTTATACCTCGAAAATGTGTTTCCATCAAAAGGCCGAATTAAAACAAACTTTGAACATGTTGGCACTAAAAGAACATTTTGAGATTTGAGTTAAAAAGTCATGTCACGCTCGTTTAGAGGTTACTTGTAAAGATTAGGCATGCAAGTTTGCTTTTTGTGCAACAAAGTTGCCTGAGGGAGAATATTGGCAAGTTCGGACATTCCAAGAGGTACACACATGTATCGTTGATGGTTTGCAAGGTGGTACTAAACTGCAAGCGTGAGGTTAATTGGTGAGCTTATTTCCCTCATGCTACAAGGAAATAATGTAACCCTATTGAGACCTAAAGAAATAATGGAAGAGATGAATCGTAAGTGGGGATTGTAATGCCTATATGGTAAAGCATGGCAAGTGAAGGGGTATGAGAAGAGTCTTGATTTTGGTCCCCTAAAGGAGTCATTCCAGCTCTTTCTTTCGTATTTCCATATGTTAGAACATGAAAATCCTGGTATTGTCATAGCTGTTGCTACAGATGGGGAATATCAAATATTGTTTATGGGCGTTCGGGGCATGTATCCGAGGGTTCAGTGTTGTAATACTGCCTGTAGTTGCTATCGATGCCACACATCTAAAAGGCAGATTCAAGGGTATTTTGTTTGTTGCGGTATGTAAAGATGCGAATGATTAGATATATCCAGTTACATTTGGCATTGACCAAGTGCATGACGAAGAGTCTTAGTCGCAATTTCTTACCTAATTGCGTCATGCGATTTATTGTCTTGAAAATGCAATGTTCATTTCTGATCAGCATCTTGGCATTAAGAATGCAGTTGAGAAAATGTACCATGACACGTACCACGGTTTATGCAATTATCACTTAGGGAAAAATGTTAAAAATAGGTTCAAACGCAAAGATGTTGTTGTGATTTTCCCCTTGGCCGTCAACTGCTATAGGCTTGTCAATTTTAACAAACATATGAATAAGCTAAAACAGCTTTGCCAACATGCTTACATCCACCTTATGATATTACGCCCTGAGAGATGGGCACATGCACAGTCACCGGTAAGGCACTACAACTCATGACATCCAACATTACAAAGTGTATTAACTTGTGTCTGAGGTCGGCAAGAAAAATGCCAATAACCATCTTGATCGAGTGCATTAGAGTCAAGTTCCAACGTTGGTTCCATGACTGGCACAAGGAGGCATTGAATTTGACCATGCCCTTCAACCCTTAGGTTACAAATCTGTTGAACACACGGTTCAATGAAGCATGTCACTTTTTTCCACACAACCAATCGATCGAGTGGAGTTCCAAGTTATAGGCAGGACTAAAGACAGAGTCGTCAATCTGTCCACCAAGACGTGTTCATGTGGTGAGTTCCAAACCGATTTACTCCCTTACACATATATCATGGCGACGATAAGGTATGAATATTCATGTTTTTTTTTTTAATTTTTGTGCGTGATGAATTGAAATTTTAAATTGTTCGTCAATTGTGATTTCATTGTCTTGGCAGTAAGTGTAAACGTGCAGCCATTGAATTCTACTCGGACTATTACTAGACTCAGTCTTGGGTGAAGGGATATGCGGTTCCCATTCACCCGATTATGCATCCTAGTGTGTGGGATATCTCCCATGACGTTCAACAAATTGTCATTTTGCCATCAACTTGGCCAGGTCAAGTGAAAATGCCTAAAAGGAAAGGATTATATCAGTTGGGGAAGGCAATCGACAACTTAAATGTTCACAATGCCAAAGCTAAGGTCATTATAGAAAAAATTGTTAGACTCCATTTGCAGGTCCATCGACAAATTTGGAAACATCGTTTACTCGGTCTAGGGCTCAATGATGACGACGACGATGCCCCAAGGCATGTTCAATTTGTAGACAAACAGGGCACACACAAACAACTGTCCAATGCAAATTAGAAACTCTGAGAACGTATTAGGTGTCGTACTTGAAGATAGTGGCTCCTCAAACGTCAGTTGTTAGGGATTGTTTCCAACTTGCCATTGAGTTTTGCATTGAATAATACTATTTGAACTTGAGTTTGACCGAGTCGGGAAATGATACTCTAACATCTGACAACAACCAACATCAAGATGTATGCCTCTAAAGATAATATTGTAGGATCATCAAATGCATTGTACTCCTTCATAATTTGTTTATCTTTGTAAATAATTAAATTAAATTACAATATATTTCATATGGCATAAATTATAGGGGAAATTTGTTTTAGGATAGACATGATGGGTCAGTCTATCAACAAGGAAGTGAACTTTTGATATTCTTGACTTTTTTAGTGTGTCACATAGCTCAAAAATTGTAGATACATTTTATCATTGTATGCTTACTCATCACGATATTTTTAGCAAGAGACTTGGCTTGGTTGTGTAAGATGTAGTTAAGGATGTCAGTCACGCAATACGTAATTCTTTAAACACCATTAACTATCTTCAGAGTTGGATTACTATACATAATAGCCAGTCACGCAATTTCTAATAGGGGATCACATTATTTGAATGAGTAACGTGCTTAATATGGGGTCACACAATGCTTAATAAGGGGTCTCAAAATGCCTAAAATTGGGTCACTCAATGCATAAACAACGAATCACGCATAGCCTAATTCACCTGTCTCGTATGAAATCCAGTCACGCGATGCACTATCTGAAGTAATGATTGTTCCTTGGTTTAAAATTAAAAGGGAAAATTTGAAAGGTGAAAAATTTTTAGAAGTAGGAGGGGCGGGAAAGCCAAAATCAACCTTAAATCCTGGGCTAACGGGTTAACATCTCACACATCAAGACACAGCATACCCTAATCCCTAATATAGAAAAACCCTAACCCATAATTCAACGAAAATCTCTCAAACCTCTTTTTAGTTCTAAGTTCAACCCTTAAACCTGAACCCTCCTACATAATCGAAATCAATGGCCACATCTTGTCACACACCCAATGTCAATGACAAAGTCCACGAAATTAAACATTATGATGAATACTCTATTTTATGCTAGAAAAAGAAACGAAAACTAGCTCTTGAACTACCTGCTACATCAATCGATTTTTCCATTAAACAAGGTAATACTCTGTCTTGTTCTCACGATTTAGGAATAATGCACATGCTGTTAGGTATAGGGTAATAGAGAATGCTATCATATCGTGTGAAAAAGTGGTAGATTGGGAAAGCTTTAATGAATATGTAGACCTTGAGCATGACTTAAATATGTTTTTTGACATAGGTAAACTTAAGGGTTTAAGTACCTTTCCAAATATGGATATAGCTTGACTCCTGTTAGGGAATTTTACTCCAGCATACGCAACAGTAAAAATGAATTTGAAAATCCTCGTGATTTTAATCCATATGTTTTGAACGTGTTTTTGGAAGAAATAGAGTTTACAGTGCCTGCCTTCAATATTGGAAAGCTCTTGAAAATGGAGTATAAGGAAGGACATGACAGATTTCCCCCATTTTATGAGTTGTTCGGCATGTGGGCCATAGTGACCGAAAGAACAAAACCATTCATGACAAATTCATGTTCTGCTAGTCATTTACAATCTGCAAAAGCTAGGTTGGTACATAATTTTCTAGCATCCACATTACAAGAAATGTCACGACTCGGAACTCCCATCGAACCCATGACAACCGCCGCGACTTCTCGATAGACATTCATTACCCGAAATGTCAATCGAAACCTCGCAAGGCTTAACATCAGTTTTTCTCTCTTCCCCCGTGAGTATTAGTTGCTAAAATCATGTTTCGAGAGATTATAAACTATTTCCAATTCAAAACAATAGAAAAATAAATTTTTCCTCATAGGGGTATTTTGGTCATTTTTTCTCAAAAATCTCGAAATCTTCTAAAAATATAGTAAGCAAGTACAAAACACATAATTCATAATCAAAAATGAGTTTTAAAGTCTAAAATCTTCATTTAAAATGAAATTACGATTATTTGGATATAATAAGAAAATAAAAGAACTATTAAGTAAAATATTCTATTTTCTTATAAAACAATATTTATAGAATTATACGTAAATAATTTTTGTAGCATAAAAGCTAAATAAATTCATACATATTGTAATATAGTAAGTCAGAGTATTTAATTTAATTTACAATAACAAGTGGGCCCCCGAATAACCAAAAGTAAAGAGGACTGTGAACTTACAGTTTGAAGGAATGCAAATCCAAGGGTAGTCCTCGATGAACTCAGCTATCTACAGCCTAATCTGAACTTGAAATGGGTGGAAAGGAGAGTGGTGAGATTTTATAATCCTAGTGAGTAAATAAACATCATTCGAAATATCTAAAGTCAAGTAAAAGGAGACAATGAAAATATTTCATCTCAATATGTATTTCATAACATAAATATTCATTTCATTTAAATATTCAACATGGCTTATTAGTATCTTAAAAGCTTGGCCCCTACCAAAATCATTCTCGAGGATACCTTGGCCGAGGCATCTAACCGAGTCCGTCAAGGCTGTTAAAAATTTCGTATATACGTAAACAATTTATTAGTTTGAAAGACACAGCCATTCCTTGACGTTAGCGGAGTTCATCATCACGAGGTAGTTTGACGTGACGTGAATTATGTCCATACCTTAAGAGATACCTTACGCGCCTCTCCGACCGAGGTACATATATATATATATATATATATATATATATATATATATATATATATCCGGATTTCGTGCCCCTCTAATAGGCTGGTCCACAGAATCTGCCTACTGCAACAAGCTAAACCCACCATACAATAAAATTTTTGACAGCATGACAGGGCTAATATTTTACTACCCAGCCTACAAGGGTAAAATAAAGCAATTCATACAATTCATAAAACACAGCCCAGCTAGTCATGCCAACACAATAACAATATAACATAAGCCATCAATTTCCAATCATAAATTTACAACATACTGGTGGTCTCCAATTACTCTATTTTCAAAATCGTTTCAAGACAATTTATAAAATCTTTTCATGTAAACACATTCTGTTTGTAAAACATAAAAATTTACCATTTAAACTCATTTTCATAAAATTTCACCAAAATCGATTAAAAACATACTTTAGATAATTAAAATGATGGTAAGGTTACTCACTATTTTGGGAGTCAAATTTTCTAGAGTACTCTTACTACCGATCCTCGGGTACAATTTTCTTGCCTTTATCGGAGGATTCACCAACTAGACATAGTACAAAATCGAGAAACTTACTACATTAGTACTAAATCAAAATTAAGCTAATTTAGACTACTAATGCATGATATGAAATGCAAAAATGTCCGAATAGCCGTTTAAATACAGTATTCGACCTAATTCGCACTATTCCCGGTGTAATTGGCTAAAACCTCCAATTTAACTCCAAATCGATTTCTTTCACTTTCTACACTCCAATTATACTTAAAATACCTCAATAACTATGAATATAATTCAATTTATCAGTCCGAACCATAAATCGCACATGTCTATACATTAGGTAAAAATTTGGATTTTCATGCCAAAATTTCCCATTAAATTTCTAGCCTCACCAATCATTAAATACCACCAAAATATCATGAAATATCATCAATTTCAGCCTCAATATCCTCCCTAGAAAATTCGGCCTCTTATGGGTTTGTGAATAACAAAGTGATTTGTTGCTAGATTTTCATACTTTCCATTACTAAACAACCAAAAACACTTAATTAACTTGAAATCTAGCAAAATCAATGCTCAAAACCTCTCCTCTCAAATTCGGCCAGCATGGGTTCATCATGAAAACTTGAGTTCTAAGCATGGAAAATGAAAAAGAAAGCATGGGTAGTGTAAATCATAAGATAAAAGCACAAAATTTTACCTTTATTAGCTTAATGCCTTGAAATCCCGTACTTTTTCTTCAATTTTCCCACCTAGGTTTTGTTCTTTCTTTGTTCTTCTTCACTTCATGCTTTGGCCAGCCATAATGAAGAAAATAGGCTGATTTTTGCTGATTTTAAAGCTAAAAATATAAATGGATATAAACTTGACACATGTCACCATCCTATTGGTCCATTTTTTCAACTTAACAATTAAGCAATCTCTCTCCACCACTTAAATTGCCTTCAATTATCCATGATAATATTGAATAAAATCCATGTGCTGGACAAGTGTCGGGTGTGTAAAATTACAATTTTGCCCCTAAGGTGGAAAAATTACCATTTTACCCCTATGCTCCGAAAAATACCGGGATTACAATTTTTTTTCACTTCTCAACCTTAAATCATACTCCAATACTCAAATCATACTCCAATAAGTCAAATGGGGCTAAAAAATCTTTTCTAAAAATTCTCATTTTGTCCCTAAGTGGCAAATGACCATTTTGCCCCTAGATAGTGAAAATTTCGATTTCACTCCAAATTGATCCTCAAATTTCGAATTATCATTTTGAGTCATCCCCAGACTGTGAAGCTCTTAATTTCACCTTAAAATTCCTATTTGATCTAGTTCGAGGCTTAAATTAACTTTGTTGCACCTCTAGGTACAATACCTACTTTTATAAATTTTTCAGGACTCTCCTAGCATGCAATCATGCTATCATCACATGTATGTTATGATAAGTGTTTTATAAAGTCAGGCTTTACAGGGAAAGATCAGTCGTTTAAGACATGTTAACGTTGAGGGCTTGTGGATGATGGAATCAATTAAAACCCAATCGGGTGTAAATATTGCACAATATATGATCAGCAGAATGAAAGGAGTCACCTTACAGGATGAAACGACTCTACCATATGGAAACATCACATCAACTCTTGTTAAGAAGAAAGGGATTTGGAGTAATTGATATCTAGCTGATTGAAGCAGGCCTCGTAATCTCTTTGTTGGATGGCTCCTGGAAAAGGGATGTGAGATTGTTGTCGATGAGTTATTCAACTCTATCGAAGGCAGCCAATTTATCTTGCCTATGATACTTCATCCACTTGTCCATCTAGAGTTATTCTAGATCTTATTTCGAATGATGTGATATATAATATGCTTATGATAATTGATGAGAAACTCACTAACCAAACTGATATAATACATACATTGGAATTGAGGATACAGAATGTTGAGAATCTTCTAATGCAAAGAACAGATACAGCCGATCGGGCAATAGAAGCTTGACCAAAAGAAACAGATAGAGATGGGTTTTTTCGACAAGAATCTCAGAGAAAAATGAAGTCAGTTGTCATTGGTTCTAGCTGAGTCAAGCATAACAGATGAAGATTCACATTTTATGATGGACAAATTGTTAGGGATGAACAAATTGTTAACTGGTTTAAGGATACTGCAATTTGTTTGCTAAACAATTTGTGGTTTATTGGTTTTTTTTTTAGTATATGTGGTTTAACTTTCGCATGTTTACTCAAACTTCTGGTTGAGGGTTTAAGGTATTTAACTGGATATTATGTTATGATGCTTCTTGGGGTTGGGTTATGGTTTGATATTGTCCATCATAATTGCCTTACCCTACTCCAACGAACATGACACACAATAAGTGAGTCACGTAATGTCATGCTTGAAGCCATGCAATACCATATCAAATAGTTACACACTTCCATATCAAATAGTCACGCAATTCCATACAACTAGTCCTGCGATTTCATATCAAATAGTCACGCAATTCCATATCAACTAGTCACGCTATTCCATATCAAATAATCACGCGATTCCATATCAACAAGTCACGTGATTCATACACACCCTTCATGTAATGCATATGTCACATTATGACTACACCCCATTCACGCAATGCCATATCAACTTGTGACGTCCTCTCTATATCGACTAGTGCAGGCATTGTGTTACATGCCTATGTCACGCAATTCATATCAACATGTCACATAGTCTATAAAGTCACGAGGTTGGCATATACAACTCATGAACTCTGGCATGTAAATTGCGTAAAATACTAACAGAATTTAAGATAAAAATAAGAAAAAAACAATGTTGTTCTTAGACCCATTTGCTTATCACATCAATGAATACCGAATTGTTCTTATTGCCTTTCTCTTTGTTTAATGATATAAAAAATGATAGTTTGTAAATGATACAAAAAGAATAATTTGGAGATGATACACATCAATGTTACTTTACATATTAGGAAAAAGAATAAACAAATTAAAAAATTAACAAATCACACTATTTGCAAAAATCTCTAGGGTAAAACTTTTTCGAAGGCCATCCATGGCGTTTACCTTTAGGGTATGATCCTCCGAACCTATCAACCACTGCAACGAAGAGATAACCCAAACCACGCAACTGTGCGAATCTTGCTGTTTTAGGATTTCTACATTTAACTTATACCTCATTCATGTAAAAGGTCACTTTTGACAATGCAAGCTGACAAAATACCCGACCCGGTGGCGTGTAATGGGAAACAATTTTGTTAATGGATCCATTTGCTTATCATGCAAGCTAGACTTCATTGCATTTGTCTAACTGTACAATGAGTTAACTAACGTCATACTCCATTTCAGTAAGTTGATATGCACTACCACCTAGTGGCCATCGAAAATGCACGATACGAGAATTAAGTCAACCTTGTGCCATGGCAAACCCCACAGAGGACTCCCACCACTCGTATATTCAAGCACATGTTTTGGCAATACCATCTCAGTCGGCTTGAATGTCTTATCGATCGGGGGAGGTCGCATTTCTTTACTCAGACCTAGAAAAATAAGTTGTCAATTAAGTTACTTATAATAGCTAAATGCCATTAACTAATACACATCCCATACATTTTAATAATTACAACTCATTAAAATATATTTATATAGAAATAGCTGTTAACAATGCATAGTCTCTACTTGTAGAGTTGTAAATGGTGCTCATGCGCTCGTTTACACATGACGTTGATGCATGCGTCAATGTGTTGGTTATCTAACAACTCACTCAGCATCTCCAATTGCCAAAAAAATTAAGGCCTCCTACCCTTCAATGCTCAGAATGTTAACATTGCATATATATATAATACCCACGTCGAAAGGTCTATGGAATCAATAATTTTGAATCATTAACCCTAATATCGTGTACTATTATCAGTTTACCTAGCTTGCTTGTCTTTCATGAAAGACTCATATATGTCCTTCAAATCATCATTCACTCTACGTTGGACTAATAACGGGTTAACGTATGGGCTTTGAAGGTATTTGTCGACACACGTGCATCTTCGACTTGAGGTGGAAGTGTGGCTTCAAGAGAAAGTGTGATTTGATCATGCTTGAGGGCCTCTAATGGATTTGGGACACGAGTAGGATGCAAGAAAGTTGTAGTTGGACTACTCATAGGATGAAGTTCCTCTTCAACTTGAGGTGGAGGTGGAGCCTGAGGAGAATATGTGCTCTGACAATGCTAGGTGGCTTCTGGTGGAGTTGAGATAAGAGCAAGATGTAGGGAACTTGTAGTTGGACTATTAGTAGGATGATCTTTGATCGAGGTTGCGGGAAGTGAGCTTGGAGCCGATGCAATTGCCTGGTTTATGTTGTCTGCCTCGTTAAGATCAACCCTAGTACCGTTGCCCTTTTCGTTGAGCACATATCCTCTTCACCTATCAACCGATTCTACACAGTAAAAAAAATCAAACACATTAAAATAGTGTATACATCGTACATGTTATAACTCACACAATGAAAAAAGATAGAAGCTCATACCTCATAACGGTCGATCAATCGACTGACAATATGATCCTCCAACCCTTATAGTGATTGTTAGATATCCAAATGCATTGAATGCATCTACATCTGCATCACTCACTAGATCTCTAACTGCATTGCATGCATATGCATATACATGTCTCGCTCAACCTCCATCCGTAACGACTGCATCTACATTTGCATGTCCATCTGCATCTCCGTTTGCATTGACCATAGGTCTTTCTTCCATTGTGTCCGTATCCATTGCAACTTTTGCTTAAAGCTTGTAATTATTTGAGGATGCAGCGATGAGTTACGCCCCTGAGCATGAGGAGCATCATGAGAGGAAATAGTATAAGCAAAATGAGGAGTAGCATGAGAATTCACAACAAGAGCAGGAAGAGTAGTAGCATTATGAGAAACAAGAGAAGTAACATCGAAAGCAGCATGAGGAGAAGCAACATCAAGAGTACCATGAGGAGAAACAGCATCAAGAGTACCATGAAGAGAAACAGCATCAAGAGCAACATGAGGAATAGTAGATGGAGTAGCAAGAAAAATAGCATGAGGAGAAACATGAGCTTTAGCGCACCACGAGCCTCAGTAGTAGGGTTGACACAATGGAACATATTGTTGGCTTTCAGAGATATTAACATCAATGTCAGCCCAATATGCGGTCAACAACTCTTCTGCAATTAACTCCAAGGTCCCAACTGCGCACAACTGCACCAAAACATACATTGCCATTAGGTTGAACCTTAGCTACCCTATGACAAAAAAATAAAATTAGATAAAATAAAAATAATATGGCTTTTTTACTCACCTTGCCTTCTCTCTCCAAACATGCAATATTGACGTGGAAGCTTATAAGCCTCTCATCACAATGCTATTTCAGCATTCTTGGGCAAACCTATCCAGACTGGCACTGCCTTCCAAACAAGCTTCGGCTATCATGAATTGCTTCCAATGCCCAAAACTGCACATCAATTATAAAACATTTTACTCACCTCATAAAATCTTATGCAAAAAGAATAATGAAAAATATTAAGGTATGACACACTACTTGAAATGCCCATGTAAATCTGTAGAGGTGGTAACATTTCTTCTTTACTACTCCTATCGTTGGAGATTCAAAACCTTTCATTAAGTAATCGACGGTCAAACTCCAAACGTATGTGCCCCATAAGAATGCATTTTAGTCATCGATATTCTCAACCAGCAACAACAACCACAGAATCACTGATTATTTGTAGTCTTGATCGAATAAAACATTGCTTGCGATTAAGACATGGGCCATCTTGGTTGTGTCTCCATTTTGCTGAAACAACCTTCCCTTAAATGTCTCTAAAACTTGTCGTATCTTCACCTCATTGCCTAGTCCCCAATATCGCTAATGAATTCCTCCCAAGATGGCGTCGTAGGGATTGACAATAAGTATCAACAAGGTACCAAACTTCAGTCCTGTCATTAGGCACAACTCCTTCTTAGAGAACTAGGCCTTCGTTTTGCCAATGGCAAACCATAACTCACCCTTGATGTCACCTGGTTCATTAATTCTGAGTAACATTAGGTTATGCATGAAACTGGCACAGAATAAACTCTTCTTTGATTCGGCATTTATCATATGCTCAAAGCATGTTTTCTTCATGGCTTCCAACTCATTTATTTTGCGTAACATCTCAGGTATCACATGCAGATACAACCACTTATAGTGGATGTCAATGCCAGTGTTAAAGCCCCACCGGTGCCTCGGCACACAAAGCAAAGATTCCACATTATCCTACTCTGTTCCTGTTCTAGTCATCTGCAACATAAAATAGATAACATTTTCATTTTAGTAAATATGATCATTGTAAATTAAAAAAAAAAACAAGAGGAATTTTTGAGCAATAGCCCTCTTTATAAGCTCAATCAAAAAATGACCTTCACGATAATTTTAACTGTTTTTAGATAACCCTAAAATAGAATAATTAATGCACATGTCGAGCATGGATTATTAAGTAAATCAACATATACATATTACAGCATTACAGTTAACCCAAAATAATACAGAATGAACACAATGTTAGTCATGCAATGCCATACAGATAAATTTCTTGCAGTTATAATACTTGCTCACTTTTATACAGATAACAGTCACGCAATACCTTATCAAGAAGTCACACAATTACTTACATTTAATCACGTAATGATTTATCAACAAGTCATGCAATGCTAAGAACAACTAAACCAATCACGCACATACTAAGTGACACCATGCGTGAACCTTATTCACCTAATGACCTATCAACCACTCACGTAATGACTTATCAACCAGTCACACAATGTTAAAACCTAAATGCAGTGCCTAATGCAATCGTGCACACCTTAAGTGACACCATGCAAAAATCTAGTCACCCATAAAGTGTCAACCACGTACGTAAGCCCTCAGTCACGCAATACCTAAGCCCTAAACCCAATACCTATCAAAAGGTGATAATGCATGCATATCAACCAGTCATGCAAGCCTTGTCACCTTTCAACCCCAAAAACCCCAACAATACTAACTTCATATTTATATTCAACAATTTCAAACAACAAGAATATCAATATGAACAAGCAATATGCTTACGTTTATGCTCAAAAACCATAAATGAAAAATATGAAGAATAACAATAGCCCTAAAAACATTTCTCCACATGGTTAAAAATAAAAATAAAAATATAAATATTATACCTTTCTTCGCGTAATGTGAACTTCCTCTCACTACTCAATATGTGAACTACCTTTTATGTGAATAATAACCACTCCAATATGATTCTACCACTGCGAAAATGCTCAAAAGTTGAACCGACGAGGAATGCTTTCGAGAGAATTCTTTCTATGGAGATGTACAATCTGTCGATGAGAACTGATGAGTTACACACTTTGTAAACATACTTGACCCGTTAATAGGTTTCAGGTTGAGGCGCAGAGCCAAACAAATGGGTCGAGTTCATTAAGGGTAATTTTGTTCTAATTTTAATTCTCTTGGCTAAAAATAGTTAAAATTATGGGCAAGCTTATTTTTAGAAATGCCTTATGCATGGGGCCCATTTATAAAATTACGCCAATTAGAAATGGGCAAGAAAAAAGAAAAACAAATGATATTATAATTGGAAGGGAAAATGGAAATTTAGATAGTTATTAACTTAATTATTACATATATATGTTTTAGAAAGTAGAAACCAATAACCTCTTATTATTCACTAATAACGAACTTTAAAGATGAAGATTAATTAGGGTAATTATCATTAGTGTTATTTTTTTTTACATAATGCTCAAAAAAGTTTCTAAATTATTTTAAAAAATATAAATAATTCTTTGTTCTTTTATTGCGATCAATCAAACTTATGCATTTTTTTCAATCAAATAAACCCTTATTACTAATGGTTGACTAATTGTCATTAGACAAAATATCAATTGTCATTTTATGTTCTCATGTCACTAACAAGTAGGCATGATGATTAGTGATTGATGACTTTTTTTCTTCTCCCTTGATAGGTAATCGATGGCCAATAGTCGAAATCTAGGTTTGGAAGGTCAATCTTGGGGAAATAAAGGTAAAGTAGAGAGAGAGGACAGCTAGACAAAGAAGGAAAAATGCAAAAAAAAAAATACAATAAAACCTCAATAAATTAATACTCTTGGGATTAGGAAAAATTTATTAATTAAACGAGATATTATTAAATCTATAAATTCATAATTTATTAATTTATACATTAGTTAATAAAAAAATTAATTTATCAAGGTATTTTTTATTTTTTTCAAAATATTGAATTTAATACATGTATTGTGTATTGTAATTATACCAATATTACCTAATTACCGAATTATGAATTATCATTATTCATGATGAGCAACTTATTGAAAACATCATGGGAAATGATAAAGAAGATGAAGTTGAAGACAATAGTTCAATACTAGAGCCTTTCTTGCATATGCACTTAAAGCAACAATCACATTGCATAATTTCTCTTACAATACGAGAACACTACACCAAAGCTTCTTAATGTACTAAAAAAAATTAGAGATGATGTCTAAGAAGACATCGATTTCAAGAAGAAACAAGTAACATTGGAATCATATTTTACAAAAGCTTTCTAATTGAGTCATATATATATATATAATTTTGATCTAAAATGAGATTATTAATTTATATATGAAGCGGAACACATGTGTTTTTTTAAAATGTATTATCTTATAAATTTAGTGAATTATTAATTTATTATGTTGGTTTCAAGTCGAGACCGATCAAAAAAATTATTTAATCGATATTATTAATATAATGAATATTAATTTGTAGAGATTTTATTGTATGCTTTTAATAGCCCCACAAGAGGGCATAGTTTTGAACAAAAAGGAGAAGAAAAAAAAAAAGGAAAAGCCACATAGTTTTTTTTTATATTTTTGATACGTCTGCTACACATCAACACTTTTTGACACGTCAAGGTCACATTATTGTCTCTAATGACCAATTATATAAGAGAATTACGAGTACAATCCCTGCAATGCACCTAATTAAATTATATTGTAGTATTTGTTTTGTAACAAATCACTACAATGTAAGATTGCAATGCAATCACATTACAACCAATGGATATAATATGATTGCAGTCTAAAACTAATACAATTAGATTGTATTGCACTGTATAATGTTATTAAAGACATTTTTACACTTCAACTTTGTTATTTTGTTAAAAATATTTTATAATATTATAATTTATTTTTTATAAAGATTTCAAGAATGTCTTTTTATTATTCTCAGTAGTCATGGTAACTATTAATAAAATTGATAGTGACTTTTAAAGGAAAAAAAATTAAAATAAAATATATAATATAAAAATTATATTAAAAATAAAAATAAAAATATAAGATTATAATAAAAAATAAAAATAAAATATATGACATTAAAAATATATTTAAAAGATGATATTATATAAAAATTAACAATAAAAAATACAAGTATATTAAATTTACATTTTAATAAATAGAGATAATTCTAAAAATTAACATTATATTACCAATAAAGTATTTATAAACCAAACGCTGTAATGTTATCTTCTCTGCATTTTAATGATTACTTTACTTATATACCAAATACTACAATGTTATTTTCCTTATAATCACATTGCTTATAATTATATTACTTGTAATTATATTACTTATAATCACATTACATTGTAAGGTATCAGATGTCACCTTAATTTCAAGTTCTGGAACTTGTAAGCTTCTTTACCTATAAATTTAGTAGGGCTTAAGTTTTCAAGCTTGTCACCTTTTCAAGCTTAAAACGTAGATTATATTGTCAAGCTTGGCAACTGACAAGTTCGGAGTCTTAGTTGTCAACTTTTTATACGGCTTAGTTATTATTAAAATATGTAAATTATTAAAGTTTATTTAATTTTCTATCATAATTATGAAAAGAGAAATTTTATCAGATTGAATATATACGAGTAGCTTTATGACTTTCATTTATCAATTTGGATGATAACTTACACCATTTGGATGATAGCCATATAAAAACCATGGGATTACAATGAGGGTTGAATTGAAATTTAAAATTAAAAAAATTTGAAAATAAAAAAGATTGACCGTTACCGATATATAATATTGTAAATAACTAAATTGATCTCACACACACTAACTCAAGTTCAGTTTCATACCTTCTGAATTTATATGCCTTAAAAACTTTCTAAAAAAAAGAACTATCCATTTTTATATTTGAAAAAGAATGAAAACTAGCCATTTCCACAAAAACGACAGTCCCAACATTCAGGGCAAGGGAAGGCTTATGGCTCAAAAAAAAACGGGGGCTAAATAAAAAAATTTGGGCTTCAACTTAATTCTTCATCCGATAAAAAATGGGCCGAAACCCAGGAGTCGAAATCGAAATACACAGGGAAATGGTTTTGGTGCCGCTGCTGGTGACCTTAGTTTTACAACATCCCGGAGAGTCACTCGCCGTTCCTATTTCTTTCTCCTCTTTCTGTAAACCCAACCAGTAGGCGGACTAGAACATCTCTTCCACTTATGCGCATTTGACTCCACTTCCATGGGCTTCACTTCCACTCTCCCCCTCTACTCTCACACCAAGGTAAAAGTCAAAGACGCGCGCTCTTCTCTCTCTCTCAAAAAACAAACGTAACTCTTTTCATTCATTCGTTTCATAAATCTCAGATTCGTCCAAGCAAGCAGAGTCTCCGCTTTAAACCGTTGGCTTCGGACTCTGGCGGCAGGCTTGTTCCGTATACGACGTCCTTTGGAACTTGGAGATGTTATTCGAGGTCGAAGAGATTGACGGTGAAGGCAGCGTATGGTGCAGAGGGAGGCGCCAGGCGGCGCATATACAGACAGTCCCAGGCAGAGCAGCCAACGAGTAGTGCTCCGGTGAAGCAGGTTGCATCATTTGTAGTGCCTGCAGGCGTTTTCGTCGCCGCTACTTTCGGTATGGATTTCCGTTTGTTTCCTCTTTGTTTATTCTTTACTTGTGGATGCTTAATTTGGAAGGAAGTTAAACGAATGCATTCTATATCAAATTTCGTGTTTTTCATTAATCGTTAAGGCGGGGATATAGCAATTCTCAAATTTGGTTGGAGAATGAAAGTTTACTGGCATTATAGTTTTGCTTAGCTGCTCACTCCATTATTATAATCATTACATTTGTTGATGACATTTCACTTATTATCTGATATCAGTATTTCTTTAGTGTTTAAGCCAACGTGGATAAAGTCTTTTCTTAGCTCTCTGTTGCCCTACGGGTATTAATGGCATTTCGGAGTGTTCCTTTGGCTTTAGACTTTTTATGGCACGATTTATGCCAGTGCAGCAAATTTTAGTTGCTATGTTTATGTATGTGTGTGCTAATTGATGTCTTCAGCTGACAGTTTTATGGAAAGTGGTGGAGAAACTCCTTATGCCAAAGCCATCAAGGTCTTCATCTGTTGAAAATAAATCTCCTTCGCAAGGATTGAAGTGGTCTTTTGCCCCAGGTACAAATTTGTTGTCAGGTTTTGCTGCTAAAATTGATAGACAGTCAAAGCAGACACTCAATGAATTTGCCAAGGAACTCAGGGCATTCAGCAGTGTTGACATGTCAGGTATGCTGACTGAATAGATGTAGGCAAGGAAGAAGCATACTGCTAATCTTTTCTGATTATAGACTTATTTGTATAGATTAGAGTGAAACAGCCTATTAATCACGCTAAGTCTTCCAGCTCTCAATTTAATTATGGAGCAATGAATTTCCAAGATGCAGTTAATAAACAGTAAAAAGAAAACAGTCAACTAGAGTGTTTTAAAAAATTTTCATTGTGGTGTGATTACTTTCTTTCCTTAGCATGGCTGGCAAGTTATCCAGTTGGATTTTAAGATGCAATATATGTTTCACTGCATATAAATTCATTTCATGTGAATGAAAAATAATTCACCTTATACTACTTATTTCTCAGGACGTAACTTTGGAGATGAAGGGCTGTTTTTTCTTGCTGAGAGCTTGGGTTACAATAAGGTTACGTTTCTCTAGTCTTATTTTCACTGTCTTATTCTATTATTTTCATGGTGTCTATCGTGAGGATTGAGATGTTATACCTTATTTTATCACAGTCCTAAAAGATTCTCATTTTGACTGTACTGTCTAGTAACTTCTCTATGTTAGTATTGAAACTTGTAAGCACTGATTGTCTTCTTTATGAACTCTCTGAGCAGACTCTTCTCTTTTTCAGATTGTTGAGGAAGTGAGTTTTGCTGCTAATGGAATAACGGCTGCAGGGATAAAAGCCTTAGATGGTGTTCTTCAAGCAAATATTGTATTGAAAACCCTTAATCTTTCGGGAAACCCCATTGGAGATGAAGGAGTAAAGGTCAGCACAAGTTCACCATTATATAACTGACAACTTACAAATAGTTAAATGGGCCTATCCTGCAACATTGAGGGCTGTGTAATTTTTTTCCTTATAATATTAGGTAGGGAGAAGGTTCTTGATCAACATAAGTTTTTCTTCTGGCACCTAATATGTTTAAGGGTAGTTAGCGTTTATTTAGAGATTCCTTATTCTTTCATATTTCTCTAACACTATTTTATGGTTACTACGTTTCTCATTCTCCTTGAAGGATGGAGATTTTTTAAATCGAAAGTGTTCTTGCTCGTTCAAAATCATATGAAAAAATTGATTTTTTTGTAAATTCATGTCTTTGGTCTCTATTTGTCTCTCATAACATCATAATGAATCCTTCCAGACAGAAGCCCATGCTTATGGTACCCAGATCAGGAAGCATAAATATGAACAAATTCTATAATGTTCATTATTGAAACTCAACTCAGAACAAGATAGCATATGAACAAATTCTGTATTGTTTATGATGAAAATAATAGATTTTTTCCCTACTTCTAAAGCACCATAAGATAAAGTCTTCTTGTAACCATTCAAGGGCAGTTTATGAATTTTTTTAATTTTTTAAGATGGATTGAAAAGAATTCTGCATCATTGTAAGCATTTGCATTTATGTGCGTGAATGTTTAAATCCCATTGGATGTTGGGAGCATTGTGAAGCATAGAAACAAGCATTGTGCTTTACTTTCTAACATATGCTTTCCTGAACAAAAGGCTCCTAAGATTTCAAGTGTCATTACTGCATTACAGTAAATTAATATTGATTGTGCCCAGGTTTTATGGATTCAAAGTTTTTGC
Source organism: Theobroma cacao (assembly GCF_053813885.1). Classification (NCBI taxonomy): domain Eukaryota; kingdom Viridiplantae; phylum Streptophyta; class Magnoliopsida; order Malvales; family Malvaceae; genus Theobroma; species Theobroma cacao. The sequence goes on from NC_142640.1 coordinate 40,260,604, forward strand.
TGAGAATTTTTCTTTATGTTCAGGTGTATGTTTTGAGTAATTAACCTTTGTGTGCAGTGCCTATGCGATATTTTGGTGAATAATGCTAGTATTCAAAAGCTCCAGCTAAACAGTGTTGACCTAGGAGATGAGGTTAGCTTTCTGTAAGCATACACTCTATTGCCCTTGGATGTTGGAAGTACTGTGTGAAAGAGAACTGAAGGCCTATGTAGTGGAGATTTGCTTTAATCGTGAATTTCTCATCTATGCAGGGTGCAAAGGCTATTGCAGAGTTGTTGAAGAAAAATTCAACCTTACGTGTTCTTGAACTTAATAACAATATGATTGACTATTCTGTAAGCAATTACCTTGCCTCTTTCTTTAAATTATGGCTTAAAATTTAATTAAGTGAAGCAGCGAATTTACTCTTTGTTCTCTTTTGGTTGTGGGAATGGAGGTAGGGATTTACAAGTTTAGCGGGAGCTTTTCTTGAGAACAACACTGTCCGGAATTTACACCTAAAGTGAGTTAAAGTTCTTTTGGTTTCTGTTTTAAATAATATATAAAGTTTCATTTGCAATAGGTTATGTCTCAGATGGCTGGATGCATCTTTCATTCTTGAACTGTTTTTGAAAGCAAAATCTGCTTACCTTCCTTTTGGAACATCAGGAAATGTCTTTTTTTTTTTTAATCTGCATCAGGGATTTCTGACATAATTTTATTGTTCAAGTGGTAATTATGGTGGTGCTTTGGGGGCTAATGCATTGGCTAAAGGGCTGGAGGGCAACAAGTCTTTACGGGTACATTTCTTATTTACTTCTGCTTCTATTTGTTCTAAACTATATGATGAGAGGTCACTCTTTTTGACATCTTTATTGCTTCGTTTATACTTGCATTTTAACATTGTTTCTGGTACTAAGTAACAATTTGGAGTATTAGAGGGCTCTGCATTTATAATATAGGATGAAAATGCTACTGTGGTTAGAGTGTTCATTTCCATTAAGTGATCATATTGGCCATTGATAAGTATACCAATTTTCGTTTAACCTAAGCAAAAAGTGCTATGTTTTATTTTTTTATGCATCTAATAAATACTGGATTTCCATGAGGTGTTTTCAGGAACTTCATTTACATGGAAATTCCATTGGTGATGAAGGAGTGCGCTCTTTGCTGTTAGGCTTATCTTCTCACAAAGGTGTGCATTTTATTATATCATATCTCTCTCTTTTGTAGCCATTGATTTTTATTCCTAGCAGCCTATTGCAGTTAATCTGACAAGCATATTCTTTCTAGGGAAAATTACTCTTCTGGACCTTGGGAACAACTCAATAACTGCAAAAGGTGCTTTTCACGTTGCAGAATATATCAAAAAAAGCAAGAGCTTGCTGTGGGTGAATCTTTACATGAATGACATTGGTGATGAGGTATTCAATAAATAAACACACAGTCAATATACAAAGTTTTTTCTAGTAGATTTGGCATTTCTGAGTGTTAAACCAGTGGCAACTAAACAAAGCGCTATGTTCTTTATTGGTTATGTTTTATTTTGGAGGAATTGGAAGAAAGCTCTTGTGTTGACCTTCTTGTTTAGAACTTTGATCAAGTAAAATAGTGAATTTGATTGCCAACGGTTGTGCAGAAACTTGGAGTCAAACTTCTTCATTGATACAAAATTTTGAAAATTTATCAGGGTGCAGATAAAATTGCAGATGCTTTGAAACAAAACCGGGCAATAACAACCATAGACCTGGTGAGAAGAGAATGCTTCTTTGTAATAAATTGTATGTATATGTTTTGGGCGTTCAGTTTGAGCATTTCTTATACAAACCTCTGAGAAACGACAAATGGTTTATAATGCCATAGGGTGGAAATAATATTCATGCCAAGGGGGTCAGTGTGATAGCTGAAGCCTTAAAAGATAATACTATCATTACAAATGTAAGCCCTTTCACCATCATAATCATCTTCTTCAGCTGCTCTTTATGCCTCCCTTTCTATCATTCAATTTGGGATAGTGACATGATTCACCCCCCACCACCACTTTCTTCCCCTTTTCTCTTCAGTTGGAACTTGGTTATAATCCCATTGGACCAGATGGAGCAAAGGCTTTGTCTGAAGTTCTTAAGTTCCATGGAAATGTAAAAACACTTAAGCTCGGTTGGTGTCAGGTAAATTCACATCCATAAACCTCTGTAAAACCAATTTCAATGATTGTTTTTTTTTTTCTTTTATAACAATGTGAAATGGGATCTATTGTAGATAGGACCAAAGGGTGCGGAGTTCATTGCAGATATGTTGAGATATAATAATACCATATCAATGCTGGACTTGCGAGCAAATGGACTTAAAGATGAAGTATGTACCTGTAGATAAAAACTTCATTTTTCTTTGTTAGACCCTTGTGGACATTGAATTTATTCTTTGATCCGTTATACACATTATTTGCAGGGTGCAGCCTGCCTGGCTCGCAGCTTGAAAGTAGTTAATGAAGCTTTAACTTCACTTGACTTGGGATTCAATGAGATTAGGGTAAAAGACTTTTTGTCATATTATCTGGTTTATGACTTTCCTGCATGCTGCATTGTTTGATATGGGGTTTTTTGTAGGATGATGGTGCTTTTGCCATTGCTCAAGCACTCAAGGCCAATGCAGATGTCACAGTAACATCTCTCAACCTTGCAAGTAACTTTCTTACAAAATTTGGGCAGGTAATATAACCTCTCACCTTATTTGTTTCCATTCTATCTTCTGTTTCAATTCTAATGCTGTTGTTGGTCTAATTTTTCTGACTATTTTCACCTAAATTTTTAGGCCAATTCTATTTTTCACTTTTAGAACTACCATTTGTTTAACAATTGCATCTAAATTCTTTTTTTGTTTTTTCCTTATATCATGCAGAGTGCATTGACTGATGCAAGAGATCATGTATATGAGATGAGTGAAAGGGAAGTCAATATATTTTTCTAGTAGTGTTCTCTTAATGGAGGGAAATAGTTCTGTAGACAGTTTTTTGGTTTGTTCTTCCTGTGGCAGGTATTGGTGAGAACTCCAACTTTTAAGTAAAAATTTTTGAGCTCTAACCACCAATCAGAGGTAGATATGGAAAATATTGACATTGAGAGATATTGGTTAGCTTCATCAGTTATATCTTGCTCCCAAACTTTGTAGTTAGTTCACAAGCTTGACAGCATTTGGTCACTCTCTTTGTATTGTAATTGATTAATAAAGGTTTTGTAAATTGTGGATTATAAAAACATTTTGGAATTGAACTTTGTTCCTGGCTGATGGAGGAGAAAACATGTGGGTCGAGTCGCAGTTGTTGGGAATGCATGAAATGAAAATATAGATGCTGAGGTAATCTGATCACAGGTGGCATCCGAACCCTGGTGCCTGCTGGGGCTGGGAATTCAAGGCAAGTTTGAATGTTTGGTGAATCCATTGATGAAAACTGAGTTTGGACCCCTGGGAAACCCGTTCTCAAGTAATTATCTCGGTCTTCACATAAAACTTTGTACCAGGCTTTTAACCGGTTGTTGCTATCACCACTGCGGTGAGCTAATATTCTGAGTTGCGTCTTATCAATGGCAGCCAAAAGTTGAGTTTGTCCTTTCTATTAAATAGGAAGGTGAAATAGCTCGCTGGATAAAGATATGTTGCCTCTTCATCCTAATTACTGATAGGCGGGCAATGGTAGAGTCGAGTCAGAGTCAGTGAAGCGTCCAGAGAAAGACCTTTGGATAGGCAATTTGAAGTCATTGCGGTGGCTTATTCTTATTCAAAGCAAAAGGCCGTGGTGGGGACTTGAAGTCCAAGATAGAATCATGCATTATGTCGACTTTTGCTATAAACTGTAATGCGTGTGTCCTAATGTGGGTGTGGTCCGTGCGGGTTTTGGGAAGATCCATCATCCAGCTCAACATTAGCAGGCACACGCGTTTCTTCTGTCATCATCTCATCTCTCCTCCCCTTTCTTTAAGGATGCCCAAGTGACACCTCCCTCTTTCACTCTCTGTTTTGTGTGCAACCTTGTCCTACTCTTCTGTTTTTACTAACTTTACTACCTCGACCGACTCCTGAGTAGTGTATCAAAGCCAATTTGGCTTCCTCGTGACCTTGTTCCCCTGGACCCAAGGGAGAGAGTAAATGAGTGAAAAATCATTAGCTTTGTATGGTGCTCTTCTAAGTGGTAACAGGCATGTCCCCGCAAACAGGGATGCCCCGATGGGCTTTTCTATCCTATTCAATATCTCATTAACACGAAGAAATTGTACAAGTTTTGAATATCAAGGATAAAGAGAAGTTTTTTTAAACTCCTAAATGGAAGGAGAAAATAGAGAAAAAAAATTCTTAAAAGAAATAGAAAATAAGAAAGTTGAATTTAGCCATTTGCATACAAAAATGAAAATTAGTTTTATTTATCAAAATGGTTGAGGTGGAGGGTATTGTTTTGGACATTGAGACAGAGCCATATAATAGAAAGAGCGTAAGTCTATGCAGCTGGCATTCTTATTAATAATTCTTTTTCCCTGGTGCAATGCATCTGGCATTGTTGTTCAACCTGTCCAGTGTCCATTGTAGCAGCGAATTCAACATGAGAGGAATTTTGGCGAATTAATCAGTCCATATAGGCTTTAGAAAAATGATCTTTGAGGTAATTAGTAATAGAATTCATGGGTGATTTTGTAATTATGCAAGAAAGAAACGACTATAAAAAGCATGCACCATTGCCACTAGCAGTAGCAATCCCAACTTTCCAAATCACAGCAGCATTATTTGTCACTGAAAGTGCTAGCATTGCCACCTGACCTAATGGAGTTACGCTTTACTCTCCTGCTTCTGGTTTTCTTCTTCTGCACGGCTCAGGTAAAGAGCAGCACTATCTTTTGGTTTTCCATTTAAGGATCAACTTTTAAACTATATACGCCTTTTTAAGTTTTAACATTTTCTTAATGTCCTTTGCAGGTCTCATCAGAAACCAAGATTGAAGAGCACCAAGTTCCCCAGGTGGTGAAAGGACCCAACAGAAGGCTTTTGCCTTTCGTTGGTAGAGCTTTCTGCCCTTATTTTGATGTTTAGAAGCAATATTTTAGTCTCTTTTTTTTTAAATGCATGGTTATCATAAAAGCACTCTGTAGTTCACAGAGTGAGAATAGTTACAAAAGATTGGACAGCAGGCAAAAAGAAGCAATATTTTAGTTGTTATATATATATATATCACTGGTTTTTGTTTTCCTTTTACTACTTTTGTTAAGCTGGAAAACATCCTCGAAAGATGAATTTGGTGATTAAAAGTTGGTTGTGTCTCGCAGATTGTGGAGGGTTGTGCAAGGTGAGGTGCAGCTTGCACTCAAGGCAAAACGTGTGCGCAAGGGCGTGTAGAACCTGCTGCGCCAGGTGCAAATGTGTTCCTCCAGGCACCGCGGGGAACAGAGAAATGTGTGGGAGATGCTATACTGACATGAGAACTCATGGCAACAAGCCCAAGTGCCCTTAATGTCTCCATCTATCAGCTTGCACTTGAGTGCTAGAATTAGTGCATGTAATTTCCTGGTTTGTGGATGTTGATGTGCTGTTTGTTAGATAAGAGTTGAGTCCTTGGATCTTAGTTCCATGTTATTGCAGCTATAATCTGGTACTACGTACTAATTCAAAGCGATCTCTCCGATCTCTGATCTTCAAATCTCCGATTTGCATGCCAGAAACCACTTGTAATTATCAAGGGTTGTCGAACCATCTTTAATGCACTTCTAAAATCATTGAATCAAGTGCATGCAATAACTTCAACTCCTGTGTACTGTGCATGATGCCATCTGCCAAGACCACCGTACTCCATTTTGCAGAGGTGTCCCTGAGAAACTTTAGTTTTGGAGGCCAAAGCCTCGTCTAGTTTTAAAGAGTTAAAAATCTTTGTATGCTACATAATGACTCCATATACAATAGGCATATCACATCTAATAAAATAATCACAAATTAGAGAAAAGTCATAACATCAAAAATTTAATTCATTATTTAGACTCACCTACTACAACGTTTTTTCTTCAGAGAAAAGTTGTTTACAAAATACAATTTTATGTTTGTATGTGTTACAATTAACAACCTTAACATTAATTGGAGTAGTAATGTATACAAAATTAATACAACAAACACCGGCATTTCAAATATTTGAATTGTTAAGAAAATTATCTATAAAATATAGGTAGAATAAATTCTAATAATATTTTGAAACAAAATTGAAGATTATTTAATTCAAAATTAGATATATTTATGAGTCAAACAAGACTCAAGTGAAGTGTTCGAACATTTGACTCATTGGTTACTACATGATCTCCTTACTTAAAGAGTAGTGCTCGAATTCCCTTCTTCAATTTTAAAAAAATTGGACTCAAGTGAATCAAAACCCAAGTATATCCGTCTATTTAAATTATTTTTATTTTTATTTTTTTTTGAAAAATAAAAGATTTTTATTAATAACCAACAATCAACGTGCCGTTACTAGTCTTTAGCAAAGCCAGCGAAGACTTGTGCCGGCCTAAAAAGCATGGCTTATGTTTAGACCTGTATATTTTCGAATAAGAGAGTGTTTAGACTTGTACACTTTCGGATAAGATGAAAAAATCAGTGGCATTACTCAACAGTTGTGTTTAGACCTGTACACTTTCGAAATAAGAGTCATTGCACAAAACCCCGTGGCATTACTCAACATCTCGTATTCAAATATTAAAAATATTTTAGACTAATTTTTTAAATATATTCTAAATTAAAATTTAATAAAAATATAATATTTATTTATTGTTGTAAAAGAAATAATTAAAACAAGAAAAAAAAAGAGATATTGAGAGAATGCTCTTTACGTATTACTGAAGTAATGTTTGAAATGAAAAATAACTGTGGGGGTAGGGTGACTACTATTTATAGTTGAAGCTCCTTACAGATCAATAGCTATCACAATCTCTTACAAAGATACATTTCTAAATTACATTATTTTCTCGATAAATCCTAGATTATCACCTAGATAATATCCACATATAGATAAATATTGAAATATTTAAAGTGTAGATAATACATTTATCATTTATCAAATTTACTCTAATTTAAATTGGTTTAATGTGGTGTGATATGTCCATATTCCATAACACTTCCATTGGACAGAACACCACTATGATTGTAACACCCGACCCTAAATTATTTGTGATATATCATTCACATACTTTGGATAGCATGTTTGTATATTGAATTGCCCCTGGAAAATAAGTTAAATGATTGTATTAACCCTAATGGTACGATTTAGTCAAATAAGTCTTGAACTAGTTTAAACAGAAAATTGAGGATGAATTTAAGAAAACTAAAACCCATGGGTTGATTTAAAATGAGGATTCAGAGTTTGAGGTCCGATATGGAGTTAATCCGGACTTTAAGTATTCTAGGGGTAAAATGGTAATTTACCACCTGAGGACGAATATGAAATTTTTTTTTAATCCTGTTTGATTAAGATTTATTATATTAAACTTATTGGAGTATAATTTGAGGGTTTGGCAGTGAAAAGGTTAATTTCGGTTATTTCTAGAGTGTAGGGGTAAAATCGTAATTTTTCCATCCACAGATAAAATTTGAGATTTTGAGAGAATTCAGATCAAATTTGACAAATTGGAGAACGGTATGAGTATAAGGGATGAAAAATATGTCTATGGGCAATTTTTTAGTTTTTGGGGCAAAAATGTAATTTTTGATTTTTACAGGGGCAAAAGTGTAAATTTCAAAAAATTACTCCACCAAGACTTTGGATAAGTCTGAGAATTTTATCTAGGCTATGGATATGTGGGACAAGTGTATGGTGAAAATTTGAAAATAAATGGATGGCTAGAATTTAAGGAATTAATAAAACAAAAAAAATGAATAAAATAATATTATATTATTTTAGCCTTTAAAAATGTCAAAATTCCAGAATTCTCATCTTCTTCAGCTGTCCAAACCAGGAGAGAAAAAGGGGGAAAAGAAATAAGAACCCTAGCTGAAAAAATTTGGAGAAATCAAGAGAAATCAAGTATTAAAAAGGTAAATTTCATTGATTTTCCTTGTGATTTTCACTAGCCATGCATATTTTTCTCATTTCCATGCAAAATTAGAAAGTGGGTATGGACACCCATGCTGGCCAAACCTCCATGGATGAGTTTTGAACTTGAGTTTTGGTTGATTTTAATTGAATTAAGTGATTTTAGTTAGGTTATATTGAAATATAGCAAAAATAAGCTAGAGAAATAATTTTCTCCCATTGAAACCCATTATGCTGAATTTTCTAGGAGAATATTGGCTGCTGATCTTGATGTTTATTTGAGGAATTATGATGAATAATGATGAATTATGAGCCTAGAAAAGTAATGAGAATTTTCGGAGTAAAAATATGAATTTTTACCCACTAGGGATATTTTCATAATTTGCTATCGGGACTGATAATTTGCCCCACACTGAGGAACATTAAGTCAATTTGGGTGCAATTGAGGTATAGAAATTGAAAAAAATTAATTTGGAGTTTAAACGGACGCGTATATCGATTTATCGGATAAAAGACTGAAATAGGCTAACATCTCGTTTAGGCAAAATTTAGACATTTTGCACTTCATATCATGCATTAGTAGTATAAATTAGTTTATTTTGGTTTAGTACCAAAGTAGTAAACCTCTTAATTGTACAATTTGTCAAGGTGGCGAATCCTTTGGCAAGGGCAAAGAAATCGCACTCGAGGAGTAATAGTTGGAGTGCCCGAATTTAGTTTTCAGAAATTGTGAGTAAACTTATTATCGTCTTAATTATCTAGAGTAGTTTTATACAATTGTGTGATTTATAGAAAATGGGTTTAAATGGTAAATTGCAATGTTTTAAGAGAAATTGTGATTTTATAAAATGATTTTATAAATTTTCTGAAAAATCGAATATTGATTTTGAAAATAGAGTAATTGGAGACTGCCTGCTTGTGTTGTAAATTTATGATTTTAAATTGAATGGCTTATGACAATAAATGAGCATGAATGGCTAAACTGATTTTGGTGTTAGAATTATTTGTACTATGTATTTAGCCTTGAGAGGCTAGGTTGCGATAAATTGCCATGTCATGCAGAAAAAGATTTTATAAATCAGGTGGTAGATAAAAGATTAGCTACTGCAGTAGTGGGGGGTTCCGTGGGCCAGCCTATTAGAGGGGACGGTAAATTCCTTTATATTCTCACCTCGGTCGTAGAGGCTCATAGGATATCTCCTGAGGTGGGCTTTTTGAGTGCACTTCACGTGGACCACCGCGTGAGAGTGAGACTCAGCCAACGCTAAGGAACGGCTATATTTCAAAATAAAAATATGATTTATGCGAAATATGAATTTTTAACAACCTTGGCGGGCTCGGTTGGATACCCCTGGTCCAGGTGTCACCGAGTACAGGATTTGACATGAGCCAAGTTTTGAGTAATTCACGAGCCATATTGATTATTTGGTTGAAATGAATATTCGTGATGTGAAAAATTTACTGAAGTTAATTATTTTTAATTGTCTCCATTTACTCGCCTTCAGATAGTTTAGATAGTGTCTGTTTACTCACTGGAATTTTATAATCTCACCACCCTCAATTCCCCACATTTCAAGTTCGAGATAGCCGGTAGATAGCCGATTGCATCAAGGACTTCAGTTAGCCTTGCATTGACAAAATTATAGGTTCACAGACTCGCATCTTATTGGTTAGTTGGGGGCCCACATGTCATTGTAAAAGTAATTTTATACTTTAGTTATTTGATTTAAAATATGTATGAACATATTTAGCTTTTACACCATGTTTTTGGAGGGTTTTGGAAATTTCAAAGAAAAATAACGAAAATACCCCTATGAGCCAGAAAATAATATTTTATTGATTTGATTTGAAAATGAATTATGATTTCTTGAAATGCAAGATTTAATAACTGTCGCTCACCGGAGATATGCGAAAGGTAGTGCTAAGCCTTGCGGGGTTTCGATCGGCATTTGGGGTAATGAATGCCTATCGGGACGTCACGACGGTTGTCACGGGCCCAATGGGAGTTTCGGGTCGTGACAATTAAAGTGGTATCAGAGTATGGTTTATAGATCAGAGATTTTGATTTGAAAGCTTTGGATTTTAAAGTTTTTGATTTTAAAGTTGTTTTAAGAAATCCATACTGACACTACGTGGCCCAAGTTAAGTTAAGTTAAGTTAGTTAAGTTAAGTCAGGCTAGGTAGAATAGAATACGTGCATGTGCATATAGAATTTGGAGTTGTTTAGACTTGTTTTGGTTTTTCTTATAGATCTTATGGGAGCTATAGGAACTCTTGTTTCTAGTAATTCACTTCCTTGTTAATGTCATGCAAAGGTCATAAGTAGGGTCGTTGTTCGGGTTTAAGATGCCACCAATGCCACGAGCCAGTGTTGGAGAGATCTTAAAACGAATGCTCCTAATGAAAGATTAATGAAATGATATATTCCTTCGATTATGGATGGAGAAATTTGAAATTGGACAAATAGACCGTGATAATTTATTCATTTGGTGGAGTGTACAAATTAAGCATTGAGGTAAGAGTAAATTCATACATATGTGCATGAAGATAAGAACATTATGTTAATTGAGCATGTTATGCCTATATAAAAGTGGTGTTGATTTCAATTAAGCGATTGTGAGATTTTAAAAATTGATTGGATCTATTATAGTTCATGGATATAAGCACGTGAACTAACTCGAGAGTGAGTACTAATGATTACTATAATAGATGTGTGGTCATGAAGTAAGAAGTTAGTCAACAAATCTGCTTTAAGGATGAGCTTGAACTTTGTTATGCATAGTAAGAAGGAGCCAAGGGACTAAAGGACTAGATGTAGAATTGGTAGCTTGAGGTTAAATGACTTGAAAATGTCGAATCTAGTCTAAGTGCCATATGAAGTTCTATAATTGAGATTAATATACGAATTACTTGAAAGATCAATTTAGAAGTTTATTCGATTCAAAGTGTGGTCTATGATACGAATGATCAGTCTTAAAAGTGATCTCCCCAAAGTAAGAAATTTAGAAAATGTTGATGTTTGGATATACTCTAAGAGAGAGAACTTCTGCATCCTAAGTTTAGAACAACTTTGATCTTATGATTGCAAAGGCAAGGTGTAATAACTAAGTAAATTATTCACTTAATAAACGTGATTGATTATTGATGAATAAAGTCAAGATCTTGATGTTTAGTGGTATACAATCTGATAATTATGTATTTAAGGGTTATTTGGAGACAATTTCTTTATCAAATTTGCACTAAATGTTATGGTAAAGGCATATCAATGTTAATATGAAAATGTATCCAGGAATGATCTTAACATATCACCAAAGGAGAATTAAACATGTTGAAGTTAATGTTCTAATAGTGTGCATATGATAGAAAGCTAGTTTGTAAGTTGTAGTTTTCATGAAATATATAAGGATTATCAATATATGGACATACACTTGGAGGTGTAAGTTACAAGTTTGGAGTATTTAAGATATGATTAAATGGAATTAGCATTAGTTAAGGTACGTGAATCTTCTAATTAAATTTTGTGGAGTATGCATGATAGTAGAATAGAGGAACAGAGTGTCGTGATACTATATGGTGAAGTTACTATACAATATGGAAAGAGTATTCTAAATTGGGATTTATTGACTGATGATAAGTGATGTGCAATCTGAGATACAAGTAGCTATGAATAAATTTAGAGATCTTTGCTTAAGCAAACTCGTACTAAATGTTATGGTAAAGATATATGAATGTTAGTGGCAAAATAAAGACATTAAATCAATGTTCTGATCGCGTACTTGTGATAGAAAGTTATTATTGCTAATTGTGGTATAGACTAAGAGGGAAACCACACGATTGTGAATAATTGAGGTAGTAGCTTTAAAGGTAGAAGAATTGCTGGGATAAATTGAATTCAAATAGTTGCAACGCCACAGTACCGACTATCAAACGTTGTCACGTTAAGAACCCCTAATGGCTAGCAAGCATGAGCAAATTGAGAGTGGCATGAAGATGAAACTTACGAGTTGAGGAATGGTCATTGGTTTTCATGCTAAGCTTTGTTGTTTGGAATCTTAAGTGCATTGGGGAGGTATTAAGATAAAGATTGTGAGTGAAATTGTAAAGTTTCTTTATTGCCTTGTATATTGGCATGTAAGAGAAAGAAAAGTTAGAGAGTTTTTGAGATGGTTACATAAAAATAAATTAACATGAAGAGTGTTAAGATGAATAATATGATGACTGAAGTCAAATCTTAAGAAATAAGGAAGATAAGAGATTAAGTCTTGTTAAAGACTAATGAGGAAACGAGCGAAAGGTTAGATGAATGTATGAGATACTGATAAGAGATGTCAATATCAAGTGAGGAAAAATGTAAATAAAGATTTCAATAATGATATAGCAAATGAGTTGATATAGAATATTGTTATGAAAATATACTGATCTTGTCTTAACTTTGTTGAAAGGAAAGGATTAGTAACAACGCAAGTAAACTAGGTGACATACTAGAAACTCTTGGAGATAAATTGAAATATGAGTAGTTGGGTATACCTTTATGGAAATGATATACTTGGAGTATGAAAGAGCAAATAAGTGATTAGGTGTTTCAAGAATATTTAAATACCTTTGAGGAAGAATTATACATTATACAAGATGGGTATAAAATGTGTGATTTTAAAACTTGTTGAGGAGCCTAACGACTAAGTCACGAGTTAAGTAATCATCTGTTGTGAGACATAAGTTTAAGATAGATATTTCCAAGGAAATACTTAAGGGAAGTTTTGCTCTGGATCTCGTGAAAGCAAATACTAAGTTATGTGATTATAAAAAGGAATCTGTAAGCTGAAAGTAATATTCATATTAATATTGAAAAATACTTGAGGAGAATCTAGTTTCAAGTTTTACAATTTCAGGTACAATTTGTAAATTGGTTAAGGAAGAATGATGTTATATTTATATGAAAGAATAGAACAAAGGATGATAGAAGTTAACCTTGAAAATGAAGTTAGATAATGAAATTTTCCTAATACATTATGGAAATTGGAATTCGAAAATGCTTGAGGCATATGTGATTCAAATGAGTTTGAGTCTTAAGTGACAAATCAATATCGTAATGCAAGAAAGATACAAGGTAATGTAGAAGTATGACGGATAATTAAGGAAAAATGATGACTTTTAAGAATTATGGTATTGCATATGATGTAATGATCAAGTCAAGATAAATTTTTGAAGCACCAATGGGATTATGAGGCATATACACATGTGTAGAGACTGATATTATGATCAGTTCAAGTGAAAAATGGTTATTGGTGGTTCAAGATTTAAACTTAAGATATGATGAAAAGATAATACCCCTATTAGTTCTTTGAGATTGATAAATGAAATTTTGAGGTCAAAATTTTTATTTTAAGGGGGGTAGTGCTGTAACATCCGACCCTAAATTATCTGTGATATATCATTCACATGCTTTGGATAGCATAATTGTATATTGAATTGCCCCGAAAAACAAGTTAAATGACTGTATTACCCCTAATGGTACGATTCAGTCAAATAAGTCTCGAACTAGTTTAAATAGAGAATCAAGGATGAATTTGAGAAAACTAAAACCCATGCGTTGATTTAAAATGAGGATTCAGAGTTTGAGGTCCGATATGGAGTTAATCCGGACTTTAAGTATTCCAGGGGTAAAATGGTAATTTGCCACCTGAGGACGAATATGAAATTGTTTTTTAATCCCGTTTGATTAAGATTGATTATATTAAACTTATTGGAGTATAATTTGAGGGTTTGGCAGTGAAAAAGGTTAATTTCGGTTATTTCTGGAGTGTAGGGGTAAAATCGTAATTTTTCCATTCACGGACAAAATTTGAGATTTTGAGAGAATTCAGATCAAATTTGACAAATTGGAGAATGGTATGAGTATAAGGGATGAAAAATATGTTTATGGGCAATTTTTTAGTTTTTGGGGCAAAAATGTAATTTTTGATTTTTACAGGGGCAAAAGTGTAAATTTTAAAAAATTTCTCCACCAAGACTTTGGATAAGTCTGAGAATTTTATCTAAACTATGGATATGTGGGACAAGTGTATGGTGAAAATTTAGAAATAAATGGATGGCTAGAATTTAAGGAATTAATAAAACAAAAAAATGAATAAAATAATATTATATTATTTTAGCCTTTAAAAATGTCAAAATTCCAGAATTCTCATCTTCTTCAGCTGTCCAAACCAGGAGAGAAAAAGGGGGAAAAGAAATAAGAACCCTAGATAAAAAATTTTGGGGAAAATCAAGAGAAATCAAGAAATCAAGCATTAAAAAGGTAAATTTCATTGATTTTCCTTGTGATTTTCACTACCCATGCATTTTTTTGTCATTTCCATGCAAAATTAAAAAGTGGGTATAGACACCCATGCTGGCCAAACCTCCATGGATGAGTTTTGAACTTGAGTTTTGGTTGATTTTAATTGAATTAAGTGATTTTAGTTAGGTTATATTGAAATATAGCAAAAATAAGTTAGAGAAATAATTATCTCCCATTGAAACCCATTATGCTGAATTTTCTAGGGGAATATTGGCTGCTGATCTTGATGTTTATTTGAGGAATTATGATGAGTAATGATGAATTATGAGCCTAGAAAAGTAATGGGAATTTTCGGAGCAAAAATACGAATTTTTACCTACTAGGGGTATTTTCGTAATTTGCTATCAGGACTGATAATTTGCACCACATTGAGGAACATTAAGTCAATTTGGGTGCAATTGAGGTATAGAAATTGAAAAAAATTAATTTGGAGTTTAAACGGACGCGTATATTGATTTATCGGGTAAAAGACCGAAATAGGCTAACATCTCGTTTAGGCAAAATTTAGACATTTTACACTTCATATCATGCATTAGTAGTATAAATTAGTTTATTTTGGTTTAGTACCAAAGTAGTGAACCTCTTAATTGTACAATTTGTCAAGGTGGCGAATCCTCTAGCAAGGGCAAAGAAATTGCACTCGAGGAGTAATAGTTGGAGTGCCCGAATTTAGTTTTCAGAAATTGTGAGTAAACTTATTATCGTCTTAATTATCTAGAGTAGTTTTATACAATTGTGTGATTTTATGGAAAATGGGTTTAAATGGTAAATTGTAATGTTTTAAGAGAAATTGTGATTTTATAAAATGATTTTATAAATTTTTTGAAAAATTGAATACTGGTCTTGAAAATAGAGTAATTGGAGACTGCCTGCTTGTGTTGTAAATTTATGGTTTTAAATTGAATGGCTTATGATAATAAATGAGCATGAATGGCTAAACTGATTTTGGTGTTAGAATTATTTGTACTATGTATTTAGCCTTGAGAGGCTAGGTTGCGATAAATTGCCATGGCATGCAGAAAAAGATTTTATAAATCAGGTGGTAGATAAAAGATTAGCTACTGCAGTAGTGGGGGGTTCCGTGGGCCAGCCTATTAGAGGGGCACGGTAAACTCCTTTATATTCTCACCTCGGTCGTAGAGGCGTGTAGGGTATCTCTTGAGGTGGGCTTTTTAAGTGCACTTCACGTGGACCACCGCGTGAGAGTGAGACTCAGCCAACGCCAAGGAACGACTATGTTTCAAAATAAAAATATGATTTATGCGAAATATGAATTTTTAACAGCCTTGGCGGGCTCGGTTGGATACCCCTGGTCCAGGTGTCACCGAGTATCGGATTTGGCATGAGCCAAGTTTTGAGTAATTCACGAGCCATATTGATTATTTGGTTGAAATGAATATTCGTGATGTGAAAAATTTACTAAAGTTAATTATTTTTAATTGTCTCCATTTACTCGCCTTTAGATAGTTTAGGATGGTGTTTGTTTTCTCATTGGGATTTTATAATCTCACCACCCTCAATTCCCCACATTTCAGGTTCGGGATAGCCGGTAGATAGCCGATTGCATCAAGGACTTCAGTTAGCCTTGCATTGACAAAATTATAGGTTCACAGACTCGCATCTTATTGGTTAGTTGGGGGCCCACGTGTCATTGTAAAAGTAATGTTATACTTTCGTTATTTGATTTAAAATATGTATGAACATATTTAGATTTTACACCATGTTTTTGGCGGGTTTTGGAAATTTCAAAGAAAAATAACGAAAATGCCCCTATGAGCCAGAAAATAATATTTTATTGATTTGATTTGGAAATGAATTATGATTTCTTGAAATGCAAGATTTAATAACTGTCGCTCACCGGGGATATGCGAAAGCTGATGCTAAGGCTTACGGGGTTTTGATCGGCATTTGGGGTAATGAGTACCTATCGGGACATCGCGACGATTGTCACGGGCCCGATGGGAGTTTCGGGTCGTGACAGTAATGGTCTAATTGGATATGCTATTACTACCTAGTTAAAAACCTTAAGCCGAAAGAACCTGGTGGGACAAAAATTAGATAAAAGGGAAAAAGAGTACAATGCACTAAGTCGATAATTATTACCCCTTAATTAAGCTATATTGCCACTTCTGGGGACTACCGCTTTTGGGGCTTACTACTTTTTGGGTAATCGATACTTTACCTCTCCAAGAGTAAATCAATCTTTCACCATATTCTAATGTCATATACTAATTTCTCAAATGTTGACGTTGATAATGACTTGGTAAAATGATCTATAAGATTATTGGTGGAGTGAATCTGTTTAACGTCAACTTATCAACTTTCTTGGAGTTCGTGAGTATAGAAAAATTTTGGTAAGATCTGTTTGGTCTTATCATCGTTAATATATCCCCCCTTGACTTGTGCAACACAAGCAGCATTATCTTCATAAATTATGGTGAGAGAATTTGTAAACAGTGTTAAACAACAATAATTATAAATATGCATTATAACGGATTTAAACCAAACACACTCTCTTTTAGCTTCATATAGAGCGCCAAGAAATGGCAATGCTGTTATAACAAAATAAATAATCAATTTAAGAGCGAGCCTTGTGCAAATCATATTTATATTCCACATTAGTGTATTCAACTAAACTAGAGTTAATGGAATCCTTAGAATAATATAATCCCAAATCTAAGGTTTCTCGGAGATAACTAAAGATATGTTTTATCCTATTCCAATGTCTTCGAGTTGGCTCAAAACTAAAACGTGCCAACAAATCTATCACAAAAGTGATATCTGGTCTCGTACATTGTGTCAAGTACATCACAGCCCTAATGGCGTTGACATATAGTACTTAAGAACCAAATATCTCCTCATTAAGTTCTCTAGGACAAAACAAATCCTTTTAGGGATCAAGAGACCTCACAACCATAGGGATGCTCAATGGGTGAGCCTTGTCCATGTTAAAAAGTCTAAGCAATCTCTCAATGTATGATGACTAATGGACAAGTATTCCATTTGCTTTGTGCTTAAGCTCTAAACCAAGACAAAGTTTGGTTTTACCCACATCTTGAACTTCAAACTCCTTTTTCAAATATTCAGTAGTTTTAGATAAATCTTCCGAAGTTCTAATCAAATTCATATCATCGACATAAACTGCTACCATAGCAAATCTAGTTTTCGATTTCTTAATAAACAAACCAAGGCAAATAGGATCATTCTTTTACCCCTCCTTAATTAGGTACTCGCTTAAGTGTTAATACCACATGCAATTGGATTGTTTTAACTGGTATAAAAATCTTGGCAACTTTATTGAGAATAAGTTACGGGGAGTGTATGCTTCAAGCATTTTGAACCCCTTAAGAATTTTCATATAAATATTGGAGTTTAATAAACCATATAGATATACCGTCACAACGTCTATAAAATGCATTTTCAGTTTTTTAGAAATAGCTAGACTAATATGGAAATGAAAGGTAATCGTATCCATCACAGGTGAATACATCTCATCATAATCAATCCCAAGTTTGAAAGAAAAGCGTTGGACTACAAGTCGGGTGTTATACCTCACAACCTCGTTTTTCTCATTTCATTTCTAGACAAAGACCCACTTTTATCCAACATGCTTTAAATTGTTGAGGGGCTCAAGCTATAGGTTCGAAAACCTCTTGTTTATCTAGGGAAGCCAATTTAATCCGAATTGCTTCCTCCCACTTGGGCTAATCTTGCCTTTGATGACATTTGCTAATAAATCACAGTGCATAATCGTTGTTCATAATCTCATGAGCAACTGAGAGTGCAAAAACATCATCAATGATTATCTCATTCTTATCTCAAATCTCATTACAATATGTAATAGAGATCTCAATATTCATGGGGTCAGTGATTTTTTTCATGGGTTCATGCCTCTTCAGAGGCATTTGGCTCTTCTGGAGCAAGCTTAATACCAAGCTCTTCTGTAGTGGATTCTTGATTCCTCTCCCTTCGTTTTTGAGGGGCAGTGTCTTTTGATCTTATTGATCTTCCATGTTTCTAGTATGGGCTATTTTGATCCCTTTCAACTTGTCCTTCAGGAACAATAATCTTAACTGAAGCATTCAAAGCTAAAATATGAGACCTCATGACCTTGCCAATGTCATTAAATGCATCAAAAAGTCATTGGCAATAGCCTGTAAATGGATTATACGTTGCACTGCATTTTCACATTCAAGAAATCTTGGATCTAAATACAATAGATTTTTCTCATTTCAAGAGAAATTCTCAATTGGTTTCTGCTTCTCAACCATGGAAGCCTTAGGTATCTCAATTGATGGAAACACTATCTCATCAAAATGACAATTCGTGAATCTGGCAAGAAAAACATCACCATCGTTGGTTCCAATAACTTAATAATGGACGGTGAATCAAACCCAATGTAAATGCCCAAACGACGTTTGGGACTTATTTAGTCCTTTTTGGCGGTGCTACAGGCACTTGTACAATGTAACCAAAGGTGCGTAAATGTGTAATGTTTGATTCATAGCCTAAAATCAACTGCATGAGAGATTACAAGAGGTTAACAATGGGGTGTAATCTAATTAATGCCGCCACATGCAAAACAGCATGGCCCCACGCTGAAGAGTTGAGCTTTATCCTCAATAAAAGAGTACGAGTGATAATTTGGATGTGTTTAATCAAGGATTCTGCCAATCTGTTCTAAGTATGAATATGTGGAAGCGGGTGCTCAACCTTAATTCTTAGTGAAGCATAATACATATCAAAGCTCTTTGATGTAAATTTACCAAGATCATCCATCCTTATGCTTTTAATTGGATAATCAGGGAAGTGTGGCCGTAGCTATATAATCTGCGCAAGTAAATGTGCAAAGGCGACGTTACGTGTAGATAACAAGTAAACATGGGACCATCTGCAAGATGCATCCACTAATATCGTAAAATATCAGAATGACCCACTTGTCGGTTGTATTGGTCCACAAATATCACATTGAATTCTTTTCAAGAATGAAAGGGATTCAAGATCAACCTTTGTTCTAGAAGGTTTAGCAATGAGCTTTCCTTATGAACAAGTTTCACAAATATAATCCCTAGGCAATAAAACCTTTTTAACATTTAAAGCGTGTCTTCTAGTATTTTGGATTATCCAACCCATCATTGTAGCTCCCAAGTGACCTAGGCGATATGCCAAAGTCTGAACTCATAGGGATTTACTAGTTTCCAAGACATGGTAGCGTAGGATTCAATAGCTCTAATAGTGACACAATACAATCTTATAGTTGAATCTTCCAACTTCTCATGGATGGTCTTTTGGCCTATCTTATAAGAGGTAATGCAAATACATTCCTTATTTTGCTCATAAATTGTCTCAATATGGTACCCATTATGGCGTACATCTTTGAAGCTAAGTAAATTCCTTTTCGATCTACTACTTAGCAATGCATCCTCGATATGCAAGGTGGTGCCATTTGGCAAAACAACTGTGGCATTCCCAAAACCATCAATAATCTCAATGGGACCTAATATTATATGGACATTTGCCTTATGCAATGTCACACTCGAGGAAAAGTGATTGCCATAAAGTATGGTATGTGTCATTAAACTATCAAGCAAATAGACATCTTCTTTTTTCTCGATGGCTCCCATGTACACTTGTATTAATAACTTCAAGTGTCAAGTATCATAAAATTTTACAAATTAGTCATTGGATTGAAAATTTTCAAATAATAAATATGGAATGAATTTCAAAATAATGATATTAAATGACCATATTGTTCTTCCTTGAGAATAATCAACCAAGGGTAATATTTTCAAAAAAAGAGAAAAAAACAAAGAAAACAATAAAATCCTTAGATCCTAATTATAGGTTGTCCTCCACTATTCTGATGCCTTATCTTAGTTATCAGGGTCTTTGAAGAAATGAGAGACTTTTAAAGATGTTCTTGCTTCTACAAGAGTAAGAGGAGTTATCTTAATTGAGGCATAGTTAGCTTCAACGTTGGTTATAGTAGTAGAATTCTCAATGGCGTGAGTTTCAACACGCTTGCCTTTGTCCTTCAAGGATGCCTTGTATAGATCAACAAAGTGTTTTGGTGTACAACAGGTATGCAACTAGTGTCTAGCCATGCCACAGTGATGGTAGATACTTTCATCATGCTTCTTCATGAGCTTTTTGTCCTTGCCATGATTTGGGCCAAGGTTGGATTGCTTAAGATAGCTAAATTTTTCGCCACCCTTATGTAGGTTATGCCTTTGCCTGTGTTCACAACCGTTAAATCAACCTATACTCTTACTAGAGCTAGAATTTGCTTTAGACATTACTTTCGATCCAACAGGTTTAAGATCCTGGTTCTTGAGCAGCAGTTCATTAATCTACTTTGTAGTCAAGAAGATAGAAATTAACTCCGAGTACATCTTAAATTAACACCGTCGGTATTGCTATTGCAATACAATATTTAAAGCATGAAAGGTGAAAAAAGTTTTCTCTAATAGCTCTGATTCAATGAGCTTAACACCACATAACTCCAATTGAGAAACAATACCAAATAAGGCTGAGTTGTAGTCAGACATTGATTTGAAGTTTTGCACCTTAAGATGCTACTAGTTATTCTATGCTTGAGGAAGGATAATTGTCTTGATATGATCATACACCTCTCTCAACCTTATCCATAGGATCTTAAGGTCTTGAACGAATAAATATTGCGTCTTCAGGCTCTTATGAAAATGGCGGCGAATGAAGATCAATGCATTCACCTTCTTATCTTGGCCATTTGCTTTCTGGTCTATAATAATTGCATTAGCAAGACCTTGCCCTTGGAGATGTACCCCACATCAAGGTACCAGTATAGATAATTGCTTTTCACTCACTTCTAGGATGTGGAACTTTAGGCTTTTCGATATTTGCCATAACTGAATCTAGGAGTCATATAAGTGATGTGATCAATCAGCTAAGTTATCCACCTAACTAGACTTACCATGGCTTTTTGAGCAAACTCAAGGTCATGGTAGGTTGAACGAGGTCCTAGCCCACTAGAGAAATCCTAGTAAAAACTTTCTAAAATGACTTATAGGGTTGTCATTTTGAATAAAATAGTAAGAGAGCTATTTAAAATATTAAATTCTTGTTTTCAATAGTCTATGCATAATATTTACAAATCTCTTATTTAGACTTAATTATATACATTGCTATGGCTAACAACCTATTACACCAGAGCATCTTGGATGCAAAACAAACCCACTAGATCAAACCTACTGGAAAGTTACTAAGACTTGAGAATTGTTTTCAAGAAAAAGGTTGTCTATATATAGTAAACTTTGCCATAAGCCTATGTTGAGGTCAATGGAAATGAAGCATGGGATGCTCTTTATACTTATTAAGCCACATATATGATATTGGCTTCTATGACTCCTAAGCTTCAAAAACAGCATAAGAACATGTATGTTAAATGTATGACTTTTTAGGCAAAAGAATTGTTCTATAAGCAAGGTCATACATAAAGGTATGAGATAACATAGAAATTGTGAAAAAGACAAAAGATAGTTCTGTTAGAACTATGATTTGAGGTTTCTAAGCTTTGTAGCAAAGTTAGAGCAATGAGATTTGGTCATGTGTAATGAACTAATTTTCGACTTAGTTCTATAATCTCTATCAAATCTATTCATAGTTAAGAATGAATTTCCATTTAATGGAACTCTCATTACCTTAATTATTGAATATGAAAGACAACTACAATAAAAACACAAGCTTGGGAAATATTTTCAAGTGTCTTTATGGTAAAGATGGACAAATGAGGAACTAAAGATGTTTCCTTGATAAAGTTAAAGAAAAACAAACTTATGGAAGTTTCTAATTTAACCAAATTTATGAGCTGTTACTATTATACCAACATCATAAGTATTTAATACTTAATGTGGGATGCATTTAAGTAATGACTAAAGCACTAAACAATAGTAGTAAATCAATGCTTAATATAAATGTTAAGAAAAACTTATAATTGCATGTGATCTCGATTATGGTATTGGAGTCTTTGTCATTAAAGTAAGAATTAAAGTATGAAGATATTTAGATCCTTTCTATTTGGAATCACAAAGGAGCTAGTATTTCTTATATACATGACTAAATCATTTTTCCTATAAAAGTGAATGACTTGATATGTTTTAAAGGTCTCATACATATAGCTGTATATGAACCATTAAACATAAAATGCTATGGGAAATGTTCCTACTTCATTAAGTTTACATGACAAGACCAAATTAAGATTTTGTCTTGTATATTTAAAGAAATATAATTTGGATATGATGAAATGTTCATAAAATTTAAATATAAGATCATATGAACTATATAGTATGAAGTACTCTTATTAAGATATGATCTTAATGAAGTCTACTCTTACTTGTAGTTAATTGATTGATCAAGGATGAATATAGATTCATAATAGATGGAACGTTCTTATGAATAGAACACAAAGATGTTAGTTCAAAGAAGAAAGTGAATTCATATAGAGATATGATTTGGTCCATACTTCTCTAATACATAAAGCTCATTATAACATTCCAAACCAATAGGATTCCAAGCATACATTAAGATGTATATATATGTAACTTCATGGAATATTCAAGATGTTTTTAATGTTACTCTCACTAGGAATCTTGGATTTGATGGGAACATGATGATACTTAGAAAAAGTTTCTAAAGTATCACTTGGTTACAAAGGAATCTAACATTTAAGATTTTACATAAAGATGTATAATCTAGACGCTTTTGATGTATAAGAACTCCATGGATTTTGTAGGACACATTGAAGATATGTTATTCATATTAGATGAATTTACTAAAAATGACTTTGTCATTAGAATTATACACTTCATTCTGTTAAAAAGAATCTAAAAGAGTTGGATTTAAAAGAATGTTCAAATGTATTTGTCTCAAACACATAAAGGGATTAGTGGAAGTGAATCTAATTATTTGATAAGACAATTGCATGGGATGCAATCTGTATACAAAGAAACTGTCAAAATCTACAAGGATTGAGTGGCACAACGCAAAGTGACATATGCATATGATGCATATAGCATAGTCCAATTAGAATAGTTTCAGGGTATTAAAGGGACTGTACATGTATATAAAGTCATATACATCCTATTCCAAAAGGCTCTAATAGAAAGATATTTAAATCATTATTAGTGTAACAATAGAGCCATTTTAATAAAACCAAAGTCTCATTAGATCTAAATATAGTAACGTGACAAGATACTCAGGCATTGACTAGATGGATAAAAGCGATTAGCCACATTAAATGGAATAAGTAAGTCTCCATAGAGACAAGATTGCTAGATGGATTGGATCCACATACGGTGAGCTAGTGATTAGCTTTATGCTAGTGGAAGATGCTAAAATAAGCCTTGTAGCCAATCGGATTGGTTAAGACTTAGATATAATAATGCAATCATATCATTTATGCTAAATGATTAGAAGTTTTTCTTTATCAATATGACTATGCTTATAAGTGTATAAAATGAAGCCCATGAGATTAACATGCCTCACAAGGGAATTGTAAAGTGTTACAATTATGATATCCTTATGCATTAAAGTATAATCTCTAAATAGTTCCTAGTCAATGTATCATTAAGACTGGACATCAATGACGATTAAAGACTAGTACATTCTATGTTCTTTACTTTGGAAGTAAACAATCAATCGCATAGGTTGAAGTATAAGGATACTTGGAATTAAAATGTAGGTGCTTGTTCTAGGAACAAGTTCACTGAACATGACCCGACATAAGGATTCCATTGTATTTCACTCTAGTGTCAATGAAGTATATCCTCATGTGACAGTCGTGCAAGTGATCCTCAAACTTGAGACACCAAGTTGTTTTATGTGTAGAGTATTATGCTTTGACTTCATCTTTCTATGTCCTAACCAAGGATGCCTTAAAAGGATGAACATTTGGTATAACATGAAGTGCATGAAGGCAAATGAGTGGTCAAAATAGGATTCATCACTCCGAGTGATTAAAGAGATGTATATTGATTGTTCATGCCCTAAGTTAGCTTATGTGAAGGCTTTGGCCAAAGCACAAAGGATTTTAGGAAATGAGTTTCATATAATCCATGATAGCTAATCAGTTTTATGATTGAAATTGAAGGTTTAAGAGTTGACACTGCACCATGCTCATAAGCTTTTTGAGATACATGATGAAATGATTGAATTACATTGAGAAACAAATCACTGAAAGATTGAGTCAACCATCTTGACTCTTCTAACATTTGGGTGGCCATGATGGATTGCTAGATCCCACTCATGGTCTATGATAATAAAGTGGTTAATCAAATCAATGATAATTCAAAGTAAGTTTGAATTTATCTAATCCTAAATTTAATTTATGAATTAAATTGTAAGGTCATTGCCAACATGTTGAAAGCCTAATGGGTCACAAACAAGAGGTGAATATTGAGATTAAATTGGCAAAGGTGATTAAGTTGGACTTAATCAAAACTAGAAGTCATGAACTTCTATTGAACTTAATTAAAAGGTTTAGTTAAGTGTAAGGACCAATTAGCAATTACATAGAAAAGTAATTAGGGCTGAAATTGGTTCATGGTATATATACCTTGCTTAAGCTACTCATCTAAGTAACCTAGCCACCACTCCACATCAATGAGTAGTGCAACCACCCCATATGAGGTTGCGAAGAGAAAAATCAATTTTTTTCTTGTTTTTTTAGCTAGGGTGAAAGGAATGAAATAGTGTTTTAGAACACATCCTTCCTAGCACATTGAAGGCTTAGCAATCTCACCCTTTTGTAGGGATTTCTCCATTCACCATGTGGACTTTCGTTAGAAATTGTATAAGAATTTCTTGGACAGTTTTGGTCTGCAACAATCGAGCTTGGTGTGAGGTCTCTTAAAGGGGCTGTTTTGGTAGAGTTTGTACAAGGAATCAAGCTTTCCTTTGTACCCAAGGTAATGACTAGATCACATGTGTGTTTTGTTGCACTACATATCATCCAAAAACCATGAAAGTTACCTTGGGTGGAAAAGTCAGTTTTAATTGTTATTCCACTATGTTTCAAATTTTGGTTTTATTTTTGTTATTTGCATTGTCATGCATGGCCGAGCCTTTCTATATAAATACACACACATACACACACACACACACATATAATGTTAACATATTCTATTGCTATGATTATATTTTGTACACATAAAATAAACTAATATATTTTAAATATTATATATATTAATAAGTTAATTCACTATATATAATAGTCTTCTTAATTTATATTAACTATAGTGTTAGTAACTAAAGTATTATTAGTTTTTGTATAATTATATATTAGATTTTATCATCTATATTTATAAAATTAAAAGTTTATTATCTTATTTTTAAAAACTTTTTATAAATAACATTATTGAATTTGGAACTAGCATATAATAATTTATGATTCTATTATGTTTTCACAATATATAAAAAATAATAAGTAAAAGAAAACATATTTAAATTTTTAATATTACAAAACTCACTATGTATATATTTAATTTTCTTAATATATTTCCTATAAAGGATTAATAAAATTTAAAATAATTATTAATATATTTTGAATAAAAAATTAAAAAAATAGTAATGCCGATGAAATTTTCTTACAAAATATTCTATTAGAAAATTTTCGTTGATAATAGCTTTTTTTATGGAAAATTCCACTGAAAAATTTAACGGGTTTTAATTTTTTTGGCGTCCAAAACTTTGCAATGAATTTCTGATGAAATAATTTTCATTCGAAAATTTTGTGGGAATAAATTTATTTTGTGCTAAAACTATTTTCAACAAATTTCTGATGAAATTTTCTCCGTTGGAAAAATCTGTCAAAAATCCGTCGAAACAAGTTAAAATAAATTTTTGTTGGAATTTTCTAATGAAAAATTTCCAACGGAAAAAGTCAATTTTTTGTAGTGACTACTTATAGAACATGCCCAAGGTTTTATTTCTAAGCAATTTTCTAATCATGTTTGTCAATTGAAGAAAGCATTATATGGTTTAAAACAAGCACTACATGCTTATATGGTAAAGTAGCTCAATACTTCATCTTTTGTGGATTTAAAGTTTCTTATTCAGATTCTAGTTTATTCAAAAATTTAGAATCAAATATAGAATTCTTGATTTTATTATACATGGATGAAACACTACAAAAAATTTGGCTATTTTCAACGGAAAAGTCCGTTGAAAATTCCATCGGTACAAGCCTTGTGGGTAATACTTTCCGTTGAAAATCCATTGAAAATTCATTGAAAATTTTCAACCGAAATTTCGTTGGAAATTTGAAATTTTGCCCACTTTTTTTAGAAATCCGTTGGAAATTTCCAAGGGATTTCCAACGGAAATTCCGTTGGAAAATAATTCTATTGAAAATTTCCAACGGAATTTTCATTGGAAAAGGCAATTCCAACGGAAAATTCCATTGGAAAGCCTATTTCCAACGGAAAAAACAATTGGAACAATTCCCGTTGGAAATCCTATTTCCAACGGAAAAATCAGTTGGAATTTTTTCCTTCAGAAAAATTATTTCCAACGGAAAAACATTTAGCATTTCCAACGGAAATTTCCGTTGGAAATATTTTGACTTATTATTTTTATAATAAATTTTTAGAAAAAATTACCAGTTTTCATTCCGATACTAAATTTAATTCCGCATTTGAACTGTAAAATATATAAAAGAAATACACATTACAAAATTGAGATTCAAGTCCTAACATCTAATTAAAAATTATCCTTAACACACAATATATAAAATAGTTTGATACATATGAATATTAAACATAACTAAATTAAAAAGTATCTAAGTGTTTGCACTGAAAATTATACATCATGTAAGGGAATTTTTTTTTCTTACTTGTCAAGTCTTGAAGGTCCCGCATCGCCAAGGGTTGAACGTGCATTACTCATGAACATGGTTTTCATACGTGCCATAAATTCACTCATGCCTTCTGCCATCACATTTCTCATTTCTTCATGTATTTCCCCACGTATTTTCTCACGTATCTTATTCAAGTGTTGTGCAAGATTTTCCACTTTTTATTCCAATGCATTTGCAAAACTGTTAAAGTTTGAGTTGATAGGGCCACACGCAGACTCAAATGTTGCTACATTGGATTGTGTTCCAGTAAGTAAATTTGTAGCTGGGACACGAGTGCCAAACCCATACACGTGAGTGCATGTAGTCTCTTTCCCTCCAATTGCTTCAGTCCAAGCATGCTGATCGAATTTTGGCTAAGAAGATGACTCATCGCCATACTTTTGCGATAGTATAGAATTATACATTTTCTACATAAAAATCATAATTAATTATTAATATTGAAGTAGAACATCAACTTAGAAGAAATAGTAAAAATTAAAGAATTTTTCCTTGCACTCGTAGACTTAGACTTGTTATCAATAAAATCACCATGACCCCCTGAGCGCTTATGAGTACTATTGAATACTTCCAAGAAGGTAACATCTCGTTTCAGCTCAATTGCCTGAATTTATTAACAATTATATTTAGTCAATCATAATCGATATATATATATATATATATATATATATATATATATATATATATCCTGATATATATAACATGTAAAGCAAAACCGAAATCCAACTACTAAACTTACAATTTAAATGAAATTGATGGGAAAATATACATATTAATTCTGAGTAACATTAATTCATATCATCCTTTTGCATGAACCACAAATGCAACTGAACAACCAGTGTGCTTTGGAATGCTTCTTTTTTTTGGCGTTAAAAGATTTTGCCTTACTTTTTGCGATTTGTTTTGCCACTCTTTTGTACCCTATACTGTATCAATCAGGGTGTCCCATATTTCATTTGTGATCCATTCCCTCGACATACCTCTGCATTCTGTAATGTTGTTAGTTTTGACTTCAGTCATTGCTTTATGCCTTTCTTCTGAAAGCATGTCTCTTAATCGATCGGAACAAATTTTTTTCCATATGCGTCGAATTAAAACATCTTGATGTGCAGACCAAACACATTTTTCCTATAACATAATGTAATACAATAATTTAACAAAGTTATACAAATTAATGGAAAAGAAAACGCTTAATAAATAAATAACAAACATAGTACTTGAAATTTTTGAAACATTAAGTCTTTGATATCATTAGGGACTTTCCTCCATGTTGACCATGGACCATGAAAGTGATTTTTGATGATCCTTGTTATTGTAGATGTGACCCCTCTCTCAAAAAAAGTACTTGTAAAATATTTCAAATAATTGTATATATTAAAATTAAAAAAATTAAAAATTTCGTTGAAAAATATAACAAGTTTAACAAGATAACATACATATCCCCAATAGAAGTTATACACAATCTGTCTGATGGATCTATAGGAGTTTGTAATCCTACACTAGGTCCCTTACCTCTTGATCTTGACGATGCCTCATTTGCATTTACACCTAAATCAATAGATGGGGATCTTGTAATATCATGTGTAGATGTCTCATTTTCTACTTGCTCTGCAAATGCATCGTACAAAGACTGTGTCTCAAATGGCACATCATTATTCTCCTGCTGCACCTGTTGTGGAATGGATATATCATTACACGCTTGGGAACTTGTAGGCATAGCCATACTTGCAGATGCATATGAAGACCTAGGTCTCAATTTTGATTGTTTTCCTTTAACCATCGTTCCTACAATATTGTATTGTTAAAATCCCATTAGCAATTATTATTAATATGATTATTATTATAACAGAATAAAACACATCAATTCATAGTAATGACACATATAATTCTTAATTATTAGAAGCAAAGCAGCAATTATATATTAACTAATTTCAACATTTATATATTGATTTTAACTCAAACGTTATAATTTTACATCATGTCAAAATACTTTAATATTATAAATTAAAGTTAAACAATACCGTAAAAAGAAAATATGAAACCAATATCGTACGTGCCTACCGTCATCATTCATTTCCTGAATAATCAAACTCATGTTCTGCATCATTATCATTATCATCATTATAAGTTTCACAATCGTCGTGCTCCACATGATCTTCATCTTCATCTTCATCTTTATCTTCATCTTCATCTTTATCTTCATCTTCATCATCATCTTCATTATCTTCTCCTTCCATGTCATCTTCTTCATCTTCATCTTTATCGATATCATCTTCTTCATCCTCAATCGATAGATTAACCTTTTCATAATCACCACTCGCTAACTCTGTTAAATCAACTTCTTCTAATTAAGTACTAGTAATTGAATTGGACACATCTTCTTGGTATACTCCTTCATTCAAATCATTTTCATTTTCTTTATCACCACTAATAGGAATTTGAAATTTAATCTTAGCTTTTGTTTTAAATACTGCCCACCTATCACGTCGATCTCTTCTTCTTGATGGATAACTACTATAATAAACTTGGTGAGCTTGGGCAGCTAAAACAAATGGTTCATTACTGGCCAGTATTGAGTTGTAGTTCACATCAATAAGACCATGCAATCGATATACCTTTATTCCTTTTTCAGTATTAAACCAAAGACACTTGAATAGAACAACTCTGTTTCCTATACCAAAATACTCTAACTCGATTATATCCACTAAGATGCCATAAAAGTCACGCTCATGATCATTGTAAAAACTCCCTTTTATGCAAACCCCACTATTCATTGTCTTACGATTTTTATTGTAATCTAAGGTGTGAAACTTGAAACCATTTACGAAATATCCACTGTAACACCTTATCATACGTCCGGGACCATAAGAGATTTCAATTATACGTTGGTCTATTTCCTTATTATGCTTTGCAACCTACGAACATGAGATACAAGAGAATAAAATAATAAATTACATAATTTATTCGTCAATGATTAATTAAAAGTTCACTTGTAGGTTAAGGAAACTTACATAATTTTTAAGCCATTTAACGAATCTCGCATCACGTACTTTCTCCAATTCATCTTTCGAAATTTTCACAACATCTCCTTTCACAATTTCATCAAATATCCTATCATAATATCCACGACTACGTGATTAACTTCAATCTTATTATAGGGTATTAACAAGTTAAAAAAGTAATGGTACTTACTTTATATATGGGAGCATCTTTTCACAATTCATTAAAACATATAACTCAGCAGCATAAAACTCATCCTCATCTAAAAATCGAGATTTATCACATAAACCAAAAGCTCACCCTAGGTGAGTGAAAATTGAAAGACGACCCATAGAGTCCACCTCTCCCCCATCATCATTATGTGGCACTCTATTTACTCGTGTTCGCACAACAGGTTCAAAATACCATGAGCAGAACGAGGAAACTTCCTCGATAACATAAGCCTCACATATAGATCCTTCAACAGAGGCACGATTTTTTACTTCTTCAGCTGTTGCAAAAACCTAACAACCACAATATTCATCAATCTTATGATGTACTTTAAACTCTTCAAAAGAAATATATGAAAACAAATAACAATTATTTTACCTTTCAAATGGATACATCCATCGATACTAGATGGGTCTACCAACCTTGGCCTCGTAAGGTAAATAATTGGCCAATGCTTCATAGAGTCAAAGAAACCCGGAGGAAATATCTTCTCTAGTTTGCATATAGTTTCACATATTTTTCCTTGCAACGTTTCCATATGATCAATAGGTATTTCAGTTGTGCACAAATCCCTAAAAAAATTGAGATATCTCAGTAATTGCATCCCAAATTGTTTGAGGCAGCATATCACGGAATACAATTGGGAGCAATCGTTGCATAAAAACATGACAATCATGACTTTTCATCCCATAAAAGTTTCCATCAATCTCATTAACACACTGAGAAATGTTCGACGCAAAACCATCTAGTAATCTCAATTGTTTAACCCAAGCACAGACATTTCTTATTTCCTCCTTATTAATGTGTACGCAACCTTAGGCTTGTACAATTTTCCATTATTTTCCACTAATTCCAATTCTGGCCGCTTGCAATACACCTTTAAATCTTGTCATGCCTTTATGTTGTCTTTTGTCCTTCCTTTAACATCCATCACTGTGTTGAGTATATTCTCAAAAAAATTATGCTCAATATGCATAACATCTAAATTGTGACGAAGAAGAAGCGTATGCCAATAAGGCAAAGCCCAAAATATACTCTTCTTCACCCAATTATGACAAACACCATATCCTGAACTCTTTTGCTCACCACATTTTGTTCTGAATGGGAGATGTGGAAGCAAATTCAAACGTGTCAATATTTCTTCACTTGATAATCGAGGAAATGGTAAGTCATGTTCAACTTTTTTTTTAATAAATTTGTCTCTCTGCCTCCTAAAAGGATGATTAGTTGGCAAAAATTGCCGATTACAATAAAAAAAACAAGGTTTCTTACCATGTTCCAATATGAAAGATTTAGAATGTTCCATGCAATATGGACATGATAATCATCCATGTACTCCACCCTGACAACATACCATAAGCAGGAAAATCATTAATTCTCCACAATGATGCTGCCCTCATATGAAAATTTTGTTTCCTATATGCATCATAGGTCACAACACCTTCTCTCCATAATAAAGTCAACTCATCTATCAAAGGCCTCAAGAAAACATCTATATTTTGACTTGGACTTTTCTTACCCGGAATAACCATGTTAAGAAATATATATTGTTGTTTCATACACATCCATGGGGGTAAATT
The DNA here is from genome assembly GCF_053813885.1 of Theobroma cacao. Lineage (NCBI taxonomy): Eukaryota > Viridiplantae > Streptophyta > Magnoliopsida > Malvales > Malvaceae > Theobroma > Theobroma cacao. Next base: position 40,292,649 of record NC_142640.1, read on the forward strand.
ATACACACAAAGCATTACTGGCCAAATAGAATAAGGCTTGGCAGTCAATCCAAAAGGGTTAAAACCATCAGCACATAACCTGAGTCTTACATTTCGAGGTTCCATTGCAAAGAATTCATGTGTGCAGTTGAAGTGTTGCCAAGCCTCACCATCAATAGGGTGTCTAAGGAGTCCATCATCACTTTGGTGTTGCGCATGCCACGTCATATGTTCAACAATTTTACATGACATATAAAGCCTTTGAAGCCTTGGTATAAGTGGCAAGTAACACAAAATCTTGTAAGGAATTTTCTTCTGCCTTCTCACACTTGAATTCCTTTGTTTATACCGAGGATGTCCACATACCTGACAATGCGCAAATGTAGCAAATCGCTCATAAAATAACATGCAATTGTTCTTGCAAGCATCAATTTTGATATATCCCAAACCAAGCTTTGCTACCTTCTTTTTCATCCTATAAAAGTCGATAGGTAAATTCTCATCAGATGGCAACATATTCTTTATTATCTCCACCAGTCTATCAAAACATGATTCACTCAAATTGTACTCTGCCTTAACATTTAAAAGTTGAGACACAGCTGAAAGCGTTGTGCGCTTTGTGCAACCTACCCACAAAGGTTCCTCTGCATTGCTTAACAAAGAGTAAAAGGTAGATGTGTTTGGATTGGGATCTTCTTCCACAAAGCTCGACTCATTTTTAGAACCATGGTTGAAAGCAACTTCGGGACGCATAGCATCCTTAACCATTCTAATATATGGATTTTCTATTTCATCTTCATATGTAGGTTCTCGAAAAGCAGCATCTCCCTCAAATCTAAGGGATGGTTCAACTCTAAATCTACTTCTTGATGATTGTCCAACATCATCTTCCCCATGTAAACTCCAAATTGTGTAAGCCCTAGTAAAACCTCAGTTTAGGATGTGTTCTGTGACTTTATCTTTATCCAAGAACTTGTTGTTACTACATCATGTGCAAGGGCATCTAATTTTATTCTTCCACATAAATGTAGTCTTCGAACATGCAAAATTAATAAATTCAGTAACTCCATTTACAAATTCAGCTGTAATGAATCCATTCTGTAATCGACAGTACATCCAAGAACGATCTCCCGACATTCTGTAATCCTAAGTGTCATAGAATATCATTATCAAGACTAATTTGTATTGATGGTAACAAAACAATTTGTTAAACCCTACATTCCAATATGTATTTTATATATATTATATTGAAAATTACATTGTAAGATGCAAAGTAACCCTTATAGTATAAATTATTGCATACATGAATTATCAAAACACCTAGGAAGATGGTTTATATTTATTAGGATAAAATCAGATTGAACAGCATGAGTATTGTCGACGGGTCAAAATATATGTACTATTATCTGTTGGAAAGGCTAGTATCATTATTTATAAAATTGAATAAAAACAGGGGTGGTCAATTCTCAAATACCAACATTTAATTGCTTGTGTGTTTCTCTTACTCACCTACAAAATTAGACCAAAACCCAATCTCGTTTTGAAACAGACCGAACACTACTTTGATGCTTCCAGAGCTAACCTTAGCCTTCGACTGAAATTAAAGCAATGAAACGTTTAAGCTTGTCACCCTAAATCAAATAATTAAAACACAATAACATCATTAAAAATACCTAGGGTGCATCAATTGATAAAAATCAAATAAACAAGATATACAAATTAACCCCTAGGGCTAGATTTGTGGAAAGGATCGGACGGTGAGTAAGGCAGCACTAGGGGAACTAAGGCGATGGGGACAGATTCATTCAAAGAGTCTTTTGGTCACGATAGGAAAGGTTCAAACCGAAGAATATGGCAGTACGACGATGGGGCCAAAAGCGACGGAGGGAGATCAATTGCTGTTAAAATAGGACAACGCTCGAACCGGAGTCAAGCCACCGAAAACGCCGTGGAAGTCGGGCAAAGGTTTTAGAGAGAGGGGAGAGAGCCGCGGGTAGAGAGAGAAAATGGCATCTCAAAAGTCGAGTTTGGGGAGAAATTTGGGACTTTATAGTTAGGGTTTAATAATCAAAACTACGTTGTTTTGACGTAGGGTTAAGGGAACCGAACATGGCAGAATGACGACGTTTTGCATCATGCAACTAATATTCATTTTGATTTAATAATAAATTAAGTTTGGGAGATTTCATTCAAGTTTGGGTTGGTGGAAGAAATGGTTATCTTTTAACTCTTTTAACATGTGGGCAAAGGTTCAAGTCTTGATAATAACAGTACTTTTAGATATTTTTTATTTTCGTACAACAAGTTTTTTTTTTAATATTACTTAATATAAACCATAGTGAGATATGACTAAATTTTTTATATACATATATAATGACCACAACTTATAGGTTATACATTGATATGTATTAACCAAATTTGTATAATTAATTATCAATATGATTTTTATAAAATGTATGATTTGGATCCTATTACATTAATAATTATAATCATCTAAATGAAATTTACTATAATCTTACATAAATTATATATTAATATATATATGTAGACTCTTATTTAATATATCTCATATATATATATATATATATTCAGTTATAAAGTTATATCAATTAAAAAATATAACTTGTACTTTAATTTTGATACAATTATATATTAATTTTTTTCTTAAATCATACTTGTTTATATATATATATATATATTTTTCTATAGCTCTCGATCAAATTTGCATGAATGCATAGGTATAATAAAATGATATTTTTTAAGCACAAATATTAATAAGTTTATTATAAAACTTCAATCTTAATTTACATATATTAGCTAATTACAATTAAAACATAAATAAAGTAATATATATATTTTTATATGATTTTTATATCTTATCATGGTTTTTTATAAAATATAAAATTTTACATAGTTATTTTTTTCAATTTTGGAATAATATAACATTACCCTAATTTGGTATTATTAATCAATATTGTATGATTCATTAAAGTTAAAAAAATTATACAAAATTACTCAAAGGAAAACATATTTAAACTTTAAAAAAATTTTACTTCAATAACTATGTATTTGCTTTTAGTAATATCTAATTTTTTAAAAATAATTAATAAAATTTTAAATTTTATTATTGAAAAAATTATGATTATTTCAAACGAAAAATTCCGTTGAAAAGTTTAAATAGTCATAAACACTTTGATGCATTAAAAAGTTACTTTTCAACGGATTTTCAACGGAAAATTTCGTTAGAAATTCCGTTGGAAAGTTGCTTTTTTCAATACATCATTGACTCTTTACATTTTTCAACGGATTTTCAACGGAATTTTTCGTTGAAAATAATAAACAGTAAAAAGTGTGTTCTGAAAATGAAATTTCCAACGAAAAATTTCGTTGAAAATTTTATAAATTACACTCGGTTAGTTTGATGAGTTTACGGTTCCAACGAAAAATTCCGTTGGAAATATTAAACAGTACATAGTGTTCTGAAAACTGTCAAGATTACACCTGCTTTTTTTTTTTAAGTTTAAAGTTTCAACGGATTTCCAACGAAATTTTCCATTGGAAATCCGTTGGAAATATTAAACAGTAATATGTGTGTATTGTACAAGTCAAATTTTCAACAAAATTTCCAACAAAATTTTTCGTTGAAAATCCGTCGGAACAAATATTTAAAAATTTTAATTAAATTTTATTGAAAATCCGTTGCAAATCCGTTGGAAATTCATTAGAAATACAATGATTTTTTGTAGTGAAATGATCATTACTAAAGATAATGAAGATGAAATTTCTTGTCTGGAAAATGATTTGTTAGTTTGATTTGAGATGAAAATATGAGGGAAAATGGATGTTTTCTTAGTCTAGAAGTGGAAAAATCATATCAAGGATATTTTATACCTCAAAGAGGATATGCAAAGGGTCTCTTAGAGCGTTTTGGCATTGGGAGTCAAAAGAAATGGCCACTCCATGGAGCCATATTTTAAATTAAAGAAAGATGGAGGGAATTAGTTGAAGGATGCCCGAAAGTTTCGACAACTTGTATTTAGTTCAATTTATTTAACTATCACAAGAGTAGATATTGCATTTTTTGTTTTTGTTTCCCAGTTCATGCAAAATCCAAGAACTCTTCATTTAGATGCAGCAAAAAGAATTTTGCATTATATAAAGGGATCTCCAAATCATGGTCTTAAGTAAAAGAGATGTGATGAATTTCAGTTGAGTGGATTTACTGACGTAGATTGGGTAGGCGATGCAAATGATCGATGATCAACTTAAGGTTACTGTTTTAGCACGGGTTCAGTTGTGATTTCCAGTAGCAAAAAGCAACCTATCGTTGCCATATCCAACATTGAGCTGAATACGTGGCAGCGACAATAGCTGCACAAGAATGCAAATGGTTGAAACGTTTAATAGGAGATATATAATGCAAAGTCAAGTATGCTGTCCAGATCAAATCTGACAATAAAAGTGTTATTAGACTTGCATCAAATCCAATTTTTCAAAGACGGACAAAACATATCGAAGTTCGTCACCATTATGTTTGAGAGAATGGTGCTGAATCAAGAAATTGAGCTCAAGGGAGTTCATACAAATGATCACGTTGCGGACATATTTACGAAAGCTCTTGCAAAGTCAAAGTTTGAGTGTTTTAGAGTTTCTCTTGGTGTCATTGATCGTAAGCATGCGCTTAAAGGGAGTATTACAAATTACATCATCTTACAATGCATATTTCTTTTTAGTTTATTTATTATTTGCTGAGTCAATATTTAGTTTCTTCTTGATTTGGTTAGATTAAGTCAAAGATTAGGTGTCAATGAAATAATGTTTTACTTGATTATTGATATGATTTTATGGAAGTAGGTTGATATATTTTAAGAGAGTGACGTTATCCTACTACTTTGAATGCAAGCAATCTAACGTAATTTTGTCAAGCGACACACATGCCAAAGCAATGCACAAAGTTCATTTCTCTAGAATCTTCTTTGCTTCCTACTTTGAATAAGTATTTTCTTCCTCTCTATTTTGTTTTGCTTACAATGTTTTGTTATCATGATATTCTCAGGCCAAAAATTCCCCCATAGTGGTAACCAAATGAACCAGAAATGCAAACAAGTATTTACAATGAATGCTAGTTTTTGGTGGTTTTTATGTGATGCTGATGTGATGATGTGATGTCGGCAAGGTGGATCTAGAGTTAGGGGAGACTCTTACTTACTTGGGAATTACCAACGGCGAGAACCAATTGCGATGGGGCTTTATCCGAAAGGTTTACGGCATCTTGGCGACATAGTTGGTTCTCACCACCATGGTCTTCACCTTCGTGGTGTTGTTGGCTTCGGTCGACGAGCTCATCGATGGAAATTCTAACCTCATAATCTTCCTCTATTTAATCCCCTTCATCTGTTATTTCCTATCCTTTATTTCGTAGCAACTATTGAATGGCGGCTTAGTGTTGCCCAAAAACGTTACAATCAAAGGCAAGATCATTTTGAAGGGTGAGGAGTTCAATAACAAAGAGTTTCCAATAAAAGGACTTTTCCTTGCTACCAATGAATAGATATTTCATTTTGAATTTAATTTGTACTAACAATATCAATATTCGAGAAGAATATAATTGATTCGATGACAAGGAAAAGATTTGAGATATAAGACAAGGGCATTTCTCTGGATTTTATTTAAGTTTCCTATCTTTATATTCTTAATTACTACCAAAACTAACATTCATGATATGTTAATTGCAAAAACCTCCATGTTAGTAACATATTACTGCCACATTAACATCACGTCATCATTTAAAATTTTTTTATGTTTGATCGATACCGTGTCAATATAGTAATTATATTATTTTAAAATATCACATCATTAAATTTAACATCACATCAATAAAAATATGTCACATTAATATCTCATGAATATAAATAATAAAAAAATTTAACATATTAATGATTAAATTGACATTATGAAGTTTGAAAAGTATAAGGATTTTATTTTTATAAATTATTATATAAGAATTAATTAAATTCATCACTTTGATGGATATAGAGACTAATTACATAATTTAATCAAAACTACAAGACCATAATTAAAAGATATTGTGATCAAAGACTCCAAAGTTCTATATTTAGTTGGACGAGGAACGTTAATTGATAGTTTATATTTTAAAATTCTACTATGGTTCATGTCCCTGTTCTATATATTCCCACTGAAATTAAGAAATTAAACAACTGCAAACAAAAAGTAATTATTTTAAGATGTGGTCAAACTTCTGCTCTTGCTGGACAGAAATTGAAAAGGTCTTGGATTTCATTTGCCTTTTACTTGTACAATCTCGTTTTTGATTCTATACAGCCAAAGCATCAATCCCACATGGTACCAATATGTACGAAGCATTATGGAACCATTAGCAGAAAAGGGCGAGCTCTGATGGGGAATCGATGCTATTCCCTGCATTGTCAGTTTACTTTTTTTTTTTATTTGGAATTTGTGCCCGTCATATCGTGTTTATATTTGGAAGAAAATCAGAAGATTCACACTCAAACTTTTAAATAAAAAATAAAAAAATAAAGTTTATATTTATTGTATTTATTATCACATTTATAAAAAGTGTTATTTCATAAAATATAAAAAATAAAAATTCAAAAAAAATTTAAATAAAGATTTTTAAAAATTATGATTACTTTTTTTTAAATTAATTAATTTATTAATAAGAAGATAACAGTTAATTAATTAACTGATAAATATAAATATTATATATGAATAATATATCAAATATAAATTTCAGAACATATACAAATTTGTCGATGAACAAAATATTTGCAAATAAATTTACAACCGTATGTGTCACGCATTCAACTTTATTTTGGAGATATTCGTCTCTCACGTGTAAAAGGATACGTATTCCCCCACCGTCTGCTTTTCCTCCACATGCTTTATGCTTAATGATAGTGTTGAAGGCTTAGATACGTCTTCAATCACAGTTCATGGATAACTATATGCCGCCTCTCACCTTCTCATTCGTCAGCTTGTACCATTGCCATTATTGCTTTCGAGGAAGATTAATTTTGGTTAAATACTTAAATAAGTTATTGAATTATATCAAAATAAATCAATTCAACCTCTATCTTTTTATTACGTTTAAATAAATCTTTAAATTATTTTTCAAATCAAATAAATCTTCTTCCCTGATCATTGACTAATTTTCATTAGTCAACGATACATGTGACACTTTTACACTATATCATCTGTCACGTGACAAATAACGTTATATTAAATATTATTGATTAAGATTTGTATGATTAGTTTTTTACTCATTTACTCAATCTTAATCAATAATATTTAGTACCGCATCATCTATCACGTGACAGGTGATATGATATAAAAATACCACATGTACCATTGATTAATAAAAGTTAATTAATAATTAAGGAGAATGACTTATTTGACTTGAAATAACAGTTCAGTGATTTATTTGAATGTAATAAAAAAGATTAAATTGATTTTTTTACATAATTCGAGAACTTATTTGAATATTTAATCATTAATTTTCTATCATATTACATTTCAAGCGATCTTGAATCATCGAAAAGAGTGTTTGATCTGTTGACCACGTATATACATATATATAATAAATATATAAAGTTGAAAACAGGTGTTGCAAGGTATTTGCTATACCAAACTTTATTCATTCTTTGCGATCACATGCACTTGATGATTGCTATTTAGTTTGATGACAATAAAAATGCATGAGAGTTGAGAAACATATCTAAGTTTGTTTTTTAGAGCTCTTATTTACGCACCTTAACTGGTAAATAAATTAATTATTATATATATTGACAATTTCATTTTAATTACATGTCAGAAGAACTCATAATCTTAATTAGGCGTCCAAGATTTCATAAGCTAGACATTTGGGATAAAATAAAAGTAGAAGTATCACTCGTATTTTCCATGTGTTATGAGGGAAGATCTTGACATGGGACCCAGGTTGAGTTATCAACTCTTGCCGGCATGAGAATATGTTGTTTTTTTAAGTGCTGTTGATCATGCAGAAATATTTTAAAGTCCATCTTATAGAATATAGAAGAAATTAAAGATAAAAGTATATATTCCCTCCCATTTTCGAATAAAAGGTCAAATTAACGCTTGCTTTTCGCTTCTCGGTTCAACTAATTTTTAGTAGTTTTTCTTTGATTTATATAATCTAAAATTAGAGGAATGGAAATAAAGAAAATTGAATAATATATATATATATATAGTGGGCCTAATGGTTGCCATTGGCCGACATGAACTCTCCAAACTCCAGACTTAAAAGGGCAAACAGACAGGTAGCCAAACTACTAGTCTCCTTTCCAGCATGGTTCTTAGACTTCGTGCAAAAAGGAAAACAAATAATATTTGGCAACTTTTACTGACTCATAGTATTTGCGAGGGACATCGAGTGTGGGGCCAATAGATGTAAATTAATCATGGCATGGCCTGGCACCTATGTTGATGGGACAAATTTTGTGGTGGTGGTAACGATGCCAGCAGCGAGCAGATAAGGGAAGAGAAGGAACCATGTGCGTAAGCCATTAGCGAATCATGTTGACGTTGCATTGCTTAGCTAATAGCTTTATCACATCCAATATTTCATCATTCTCATATCTTGGATTAAAGATCAATAAAAACAAGTAAAGAAACCCAACCCTCCCCAAATCAGTTACTACTAAAATTTCAAACTTTTACGTTTCTTTTCTATCACCGATTATTACGGGGTAATTGTCTTCACGACTCAACTTTTTGTTTTGAATTTGAAAAAAAAAATCAAAATTTATTCTCTAAATAAGAGATCATGCATTAATAATGTTCAAATGTAAACAATTTAAAATTTTAATGAAAACAATTTTTTTGGGGTGAATAAAAACAATTATTTATTCTCCCAAAATTTAAAATATTAAATTTTTTATAATGAGAATAATACTTTTACCCCTTGAGAATATGCCTTTCTTAAGATAACCATCCGATAAAGTTAGACTTTAATTATTGTATAAAACATTCAAAGCAAAGAAGTATAATATAATTAGGTATGTGGATGCTAGAGAACTGTAGCATTTCATCAGAATTTGGAAGGATTCACTTTCATAAACTAATTACACTTTTAGGAAATAGTAATTTTGCCCTCTCTTTGATTGGAAACCAAATTCGAAATTCAATACCATTGTTTCAACTTACGAAATCACAAACCTAAACATAAACATACAATAGTTTTATTTATCTAGTCAAAAACATTTTACACCAGAAAGTCAGCGTCGGACACAAAAGGCCTTTGTCTTTATTTTTCCCGGTGCTGCGCCAGTAGAATTATGATCCACTTGACCTGTCAAAATACCTCTGTTCACACTAGATCCTTCTCTACCGACATAGATTTTGCTTCCTCTGGCCTATAAAAGACACCATCACTAGCACCCTTGAACACATCATCACAAAGAGTCCTTAAGAGAGAAAAAGAAAAAGAAAAGAAAGAAGAAATGGAAGACAAAGAGATTAAAGGGCACGTAGTAGTGCTGCCATACCCAAGCCAAGGCCACATAAACCCTCTTCTCCAATTTGCAAAACGCCTAGCCTCTAAAGGTGTCAAGGCAACACTAGCCACAACCCATTACACTGTCGAGTCCATATGTGCAGCTCACATTGGTGTCGAGCCAATCTCTGATGGGTTCGATCAAGGTGGGTTTTCTCAAGCAGGGAATGTAGACTTTTACCTTAAGTCATTCAGGGAGAATGGCTCCCGAACTCTGTCTCAACTCATCCAAAAGTTCCAAAACTCTACCACCCCAGTTAATTGTGTTGTGTATGACTCGTTTCTGCCATGGGCTCTCGATGTGGGAAAGCAGCATGGGATTTATGGAGCTCCATTCTTTACTAACTCTGCCACGGTGTGTAGCATCTTTTCTCATATTCACCGTGGCCTGCTTCCTCTGCCACTGATGCCCGAAAGCACACCCGTAAAGTTACCAGGGCTTCCTCCACTGAACTATCCTGACTTGCCCACTTTTCTTAGGTTTCCAGATAGTTATCCCGCATACTTGGCCATGAAATTAAGTCAATATTCAAATTTGGATGAAGCCGATTGGATTTTTGATAACACCTTTGAAGACTTGGAAGGGAAGGTATGTAAATAGAGTTCTAACTACTTACAAGCATCAGCATCATCCAAGCTGCTTAATTTTGTTATATCTTATGCATTTGAAAAGATTGTAGAACAATTATATTAACGGTGGTCGAAGTTAAATTGATTTGATTCTCAATAGGCTCACTGCAAATTTTGTGCTGATATTTTACGTTACATGTTCTTATAGGAAGCAAGAGGCGTATCAGAAATCTGGCCAGCGAAGTTGATTGGTCCCATGGTACCATCTGCTTACTTGGATGAAAGAATCAAGGGTGACAGAGGCTATGGCTCAAGTTTATGGAAGCCACTTAGCGAAGAGTGCATGGAATGGCTTGAAACAAAGCCGTTTCAGTCTGTGGTCTATGCTTCTTTTGGAAGCATGGTTTCATTAACAGAAGAACAAATGGAAGAGATTGCATGGGGCTTAAAGGAAAGCAATTTGCATTTCCTGTGGGTGGTCAGAGAGTCAGAACAGAAAAAACTGCCCAAATGGTTGGTAGACTCAACTAAAGAAAAGGGCATGGTCGTGACATGGTGTAACCAACTAGAAATGCTGGCACATCCAGCCGTAGGCTGCTTTGTGACGCACTGTGGGTGGAACTCAACGCTGGAAGGGCTGAGCCTTGGAGTGCCAATGATTGGTGTGCCCAAATGGACTGATCAACTGACCGATGCAAAGTTTGTTGAGGAGATTTGGGAGATAGGAGTGAGAGCCAAAGAGGATGAGGAGGGAGTTGTGAGAAGAGAAGAACTAATGAAGTGCTTGAAGGAAGTAATGGAAGGGAAGAAAGGCAAAAAGATGAGGAAAAACGCTAAGAAATGGAGGGAATCGGCTAAGAAAGCAATCAGTGAAGGAGGGAGCTCAGATGATTGTATTAATGAGTTTGTGGAACATTTGATGGCTTCTTATAAAAGCTTGAACGGACATTATTAAAGAAATTACTCATTAAGATTGTGCTAGTTGATTTCTCTAGTGTTGTAGAGATTGAGATTCCAGGGTGCATGGTTTATTGGTAGTTGTGGTGGGATCTTTTATTTTTTTTTTTTTGATGTGTCCATTTAAGAAAAACATTGTGTTGTTTGCACCATCTCATTTGTGATGGTCTAGCATTTATTCTGGTTGAAAAGCAGTGTTTAATTGTTTAATAAAAAGTTGTATTCATTTAGCTTTTTAATTAATCAATGGAACTGAATATATATTTATATATATATATATATATATATATATATATATATATCAGTATGCAATGATTTTATTCTATATATATTGTTAATGTTTATAAATGTTTTGAAATTATATTTTTATAATAATTAATTAATATCAAGAGAATTTCAAGTTAAAATATCTATGTAAATCAAAGATTTTAAAGTTGGACTGCGTCTCTCTTGAGTTGTTGTCATTTGCAACTTACTATATCAAACTTAGAGGCCCTTCTTTTTCAGAAACGTAAAACAATATCCAGTTGATGGGATGGGACGGCACGGCGAGGCGAAAGATAAATGCAAATGCAAGTACAAATGCATGGACAACTAATAAATTAATTTAACTATGGTTTTTCTTCTCAATCATCATCAACTACTCCTCCTATGACGCAATTCTAAAACGTAATTATGTGGCGTCACTACAATCACTAGCATCATGACCTCTAAGCCGGCTCCTCTCAAGTCAATAGTAACTCTTTACACGCAAATTTTGTTTTCTTTAATTTTATCCTTATGTTTACAAAATTGACAAAATGGACCGTAATGTGAAAAAGTTTTTAAATTATTTTTAAAAAATTTTAAATAAGTTACTATTTTTTTTATTATATTTAATCAAATTTTCATATTTTTATTTTATACATTAAATCTTTATATTTAACATTTAATTAATTATTATTAATTTAAATATCACTTATCATTTTATACATATATGACACTTACATAAAGATTGATAATTTTCAATTAATATATCATATCATCTTTTATTATAATATGTCCACATATCATACCAATATCATATAAAATAGAGTGACAAGTAATATTTTAATTAGTAATAATTAGTCAACCATTATAACAACTTATTTGACTTAAAATAAAAATAAAAACATTTGATTTAGTGCAATAACAAAGTAAAAATTTATTTAAATTTTTTTGAATAATTCATAGGTTTTTTTAAGCATTATATCTAAAATCTCAACACATGATTGGGTCTTATACTAAGATTGGTCTAGGTAATATAAACTAAATTTAAAGATATACAATTAACAAAATTATAATATAAACAAAAGTTTTAAAACACAAGATTATAATATATAACCCATTGAAAAGTTTATTTAAAACATTTTATGAAACTAGTGGGGTCAAAAATTTATGGTTGTGTAGAAAACTGGTGAGATAGTCATTTCCTTTTCTCTTATCAATTATTAGTTAGATATTGGCACATGCAAAGCAAAGTGGCAATGGGGAACGGTGATGGGCAGGCTGCCAACGAAGTAGTGACCACAAACTTAGGCAGTCGAGGGAGAGCCGCTTACATTCAGAAGGAAGGTATTATTGGAGACAAACCGCCAGTCGACTTAAAACTTTCGTACCATCACACTCGTATCTCTTGAAATCCTGTCTCACAACAAACAGTGTGAAATGGATGACATGGCTATCGTCTCAATCAAACAACATCTGTTCCTATTTTTGTCTATGCCATGGTCCATGGAGGATTATTAAATGAATAAAAGCAATGTCAAAGATTTTGTTAAAAGGAAATAATAAAAATTTACTGAGTAAGATGTTATGATTACCAGATCTAGTCTTGCCATGCCTTTCCCTCCTTGGTGGTTTCATGGCTGGGTTGTCTCTCTCAACTGAAATTGGCAAAATAATTATTCAAAATTGCAATTTCCATCGCAAATATTAATATCGAAATTACATTTCCCTTTTGAATAATCAACAAATATTTCTGCTTCATAACCTTCCAAGTTACCAGTTATTATGCTCCTTTTAGTCTCCATCTCAGCGAGAATATCAACGCTTGTAGTTGGCTTTGTCAGGTTTGATGGCCACGATTCAAAGAGAGCTCACCATCGTTCTAGAATAAACTCCCACGCGCAGAATTAGATTCTTAATCGACATGTCTTTCAATGCTAGGACTCGCGTACAGAAAAGAAGCTTCCATAACTCACTCTCCAATCCATTCCAACACACTTATTTACAAACCGTCGGTTGCGAGAAATGTTCCAAGTGCAAGTGGCTTTTAACGTCTAAATGTGTCGACATGCACAATTACAAGCCAACTAGGCCAAGACAACATTTGGGACTTTAATACATTCCAATGCAATATCAAAACAAGGGAATTCTCTTTCCAGCACCGAATCAAAAGTGACAACCCAAAAAGATGTTATTCTATGTGTCCCCTAAGGGCAAAAGGCCATGTTTGGTGGATAGAAATCATTAGAGAACGGCTGTATCCACTTTACACCGGATGAATTGAGAGGCATAGTCAGTGATCCTATTTCCTTTAAACAACATCAAACTTAGTATTGGACAAAACTTATCTTTTCCGTTCCATCCAATACGCTACACGCAAATGCACAACAAGATAAACTAGTCCTAACAAAAATTGACAACCAGATAGACTGGTTGTGGAAACAGAGAATGCAATCAGTCTTTTCTTTCTCTCTTTTTGGCTTGTGTGTGTGTGAACAGAGAGATGGGGAAGGCGGTAGAAGGGATCTTTCGGATATTGCATGTATTTACTACAATATCTAATACTACTTAAGGAGACCATAATTCACGTTGATGATAATGCTACAAGCTAAGTGAGTGCAATAATTTAAAAAATCAATGGCTATCTATTCTCCATAATGTACCATGTTTCTTACACCATCAATTCACAAGTTGATCCATCTCTGGCATTGTTTGAACCTGTTAAAATTAAGACAATTTTATCAACATTTTAATATTTCATATGTAACATATAAAGTGAAAATTTTGGCAAGTAGATATCCAAAGAAAAGACAAAACTAAATTATTGGCAAGTATTTTCAAACAATAACTCTACCTCTCTTCTTAAGCTTGTTTCGGAAACTTCTTTTCCTGCTAAAGGCCGCTTCCTGTAACCAACCAAAAACATTTGTCATTGCTCAAGAAAGTACAACTCACTAATCTATATACAAGCACATGCAATTTATTTGTATAACAACATTTTAAGTCCTAAGACTTCCTAATCAATGAATCACTGTCTTACACATTCATTCAAGGAAAAGAAAGAGAATGCTAAAGGGGGGAGCCAGAGGAGAGATATTATCTCTTCATCTGGGATTAAGGAATGTAAAACTGTCAACTCAGCTAATGGAAACTGCAAGCTTTTGGAATTACCACAGGCTGACCCAGCTTCCCAGCTGTACGAATTGCATTAACAAGATCCCGGTTGGATTCAGTGTAGAGGTTTGTAACAACTCCAAATTGACCAGCCCGTGCTGTGCGACCAACCCTATGCAAGAAATCTACAGCAGAAGTGGCAAAGTCTGCCTGAAAGAACACAATACTTCAGATGATTAGCTCCCCTATATAATTTTAGATAATTTGCTAGTCATAAACTTGTAACAATATCAGAGCTCAATGATCAACAAACAGAAACAGAAATAATTTACAATGTATCATGAATTAAGAGTTCAAGACTATAGATACTTGACTCAGATTATTCTCTACAAATATTTATATATGTACTTCTCTTCTAACTGGACTTACTTTCTAATGGTCTATATCATTCCTCAGAGGTGATTGCACAGAAGTATGAAGAAATTAACAATGCTTTTTTCTTCCTCATCTTCCATTTTACCAGACTGCTTCAAAATTTATATTTATGGATTGCTGATGCTCATATGACATATTTGTATGCTTATATACATTTAGATTTTTGTTGGCATTGTCTGTTCCAGAAAGTCTAACCAGGAAAGAACAGTATATTGATAACAAACTTGAAAAAGGCAGAGTTGCCAAATTCAGGACTGCAGCCAGATCATCCATCTAGGAACCTGCTTTGGGAAACCAAAACTTAATAACGGTGTTATTATCTACAATACATATACAAAAGTGATCTTTTTTATCAATCTTTTATCCTATAAATCTATATCAGTTATTAGCTACTAGCTTTAGTGAAATTATTATTCTCTGGGCACTTTAATTATTATTGCTACAGAGTTTACATATAGCAAGACCCACATTTTACAAGATTATCAATATATCTTGAGCAACTTTTTCCCACTATAAAATTGATTTAGTAAAAAAGAAGCACCTGGATGACATGCGAGACATTTGGAATGTCAACACCACGTGCAGCAGCATCTGTGCACACAAAAATTCCACCTTTCTCTCGGAAATCATCTAAGGTCTCAGCACGCTCTTCCAAAGAGAGGTCCTTATGGTAACAGTAACACTCAATCCCAGCCCTCTGGAGTATATTAGCCACTGCTTGAACAGCCTCAACAGTGTTACCAAAAACCATGGTTCGACTAACACCAGTACCATGATCCAATGCTTTTGAGTTAAATTGCTTTACAGCCTCTATTAGTGCATCGACCTGTGTATCAGTTGTGACTTCAATCCATTTCTCCTTCAATCTGAAATTGAAAAAGGAAAACAAATTACCAACAAAGAAGTTGGCACTAAAGACGACATAACTTAAGGGATTGAAATAGCGATCTGTTACACGAGGCAGATACATGATAATTCAAAAGGTGTATGGGAACTGAAATTCATGTCACAGTACAGACCGACTGTGAAGAGGTTGAATTCTGTAAGGCTAACTATTACACCACATATCAAAACATCAAGATATTGGACCATCAAGAATTATTTGGATCAGTATTTTCTTCCCACAACAGATATAGCAATATGACCCATTTTCAAATTAATAAGTTATGTCTTGAACCTTTATTATAAGAAACAATGCAAGCACACCACATCTAAACTAATAAGTCCTGTAAAACTTAACTGTTTCAGCATAGCTTTCCCAAAATTTCTATAACTCCAATCCTCCCCTACCTGCCCCCCCCCCTCCCTCTCCTTCCCCTCTTGAAATAAGAAAAGTAAAAAGACACACAAATTAACTCATCAAGTTAACACATAAATAATTATATTTTTATAGTGGTTCAAAATTAGTCATCTTTAAGCACCAAACAGGTGAAACAGGAGGATGCTAGTTGACTGAGACATTGCTTTAAATGTCTAAGTCTAAGGACTACAATAGATCAAGGAAACATAAAACAATAGCAGTTTGTTTCATCTATATATCCATTATTTGAATTACCAGCATTTCCTGTGTGCAAAGCCAATTAAATGCATCCTGTTGGCAATCAAGATCCAAGCATAAGAAGCCTTTAAATACATGATAAGAGAAATGGAAATAAATGTTTTCTTTTAAATTTTCATAGTGGTTTCTATTGTATGGTTGGACCTTAAACAACTGCACTGTATTCAAGGTAAATTTGTAAAAGATCATCAGTATAGCCATCTAAGTTGAAAAGAAGTATCACAGATATACGAGTTCTTAACATATACTAAATGTTCTTAAAATATCCTAAATCTCTATGCATGATAAACAGGATATCCTAAATCTCCAAGCTTTTTCCTTAGTCATGACAAGCATAGATGATTTTGGAACAAAATGGATCGCCATGAGCAGCAACAAGCTTAAAAAGTAAATTATCCGCAAGAGATATACCTTAGCCTCTAAACAATTTTAATGACAATGACTAAATGCAGCACCATTTATCCATGGAAGAGAGGTTGAAAAAAAAAAGAAGAAAAAGAAAAGAAAAGAGTGAAAGAATTTGGCACCTAGGGTTGTGATAATGTAGGTAGTTTCCACTAACCCAGTTGGCATCTGGAAACATCTTTTTCAACACTGCACCAGCAGTTTTCTTTCCATTAACTGGAAGGGTGGCAGCAACAAATATGTACTGCTTACTGCGTTCATAATTTTTTCTCACTCTCCTCCAGTCTTTTTTCTTGACAGGCCAAGTTTTAGTTTCATCCTTCAAGTCCTCAGCATCAACATCATCCTCAGAAATTTCCTCTGCTTCGGAGAAAGATTCGTTTTGTATGTCTTTCTCACCCTCAAAGTCAAAGTGTGACAGAGAATCAGAATTCAGTTCTGCAGGGTTCTCAGATCCAGATTTATTCATCCGAGACAAAAGCTTTTCATCAAAACGGAGCATGTGCATAAGACGGATAACATGATTATGAAAGCCCCCAGAGAGAAGCATATCTGCCTCATCAAAAACCTGCCAATTATTGTAAAAAAATTAAAATAAAATAAAAAAGCCTCATGTTTTATCAATAACCAAAATGAATATAAAGTCATGGGTAAGAAAACATACCACGTATTTTATACCACGAATAAAATCCGAACGATGAATTTCTTTGGGGTCTATATTGTTCAGAAGAGCAGCTGGGGTTGACACAATAATATCTGGTTTGTTCACTGGCCAACCCTGTAGTCAAGGATCTTATTTGAGACAACCAGATTTTATCAATGTAAAAGGAACAATACAAAATATATACATGCATGACAAAATGCAAAAGCACCCTTTCAAGATCCAATAACATAGAAAACCATGAATGCTACCAATCCCAAAGAGATATATTTGGTTGTTCATAAATATACCTGACGACCACAGACCGCTGCAACTCTGAGAAGTGGTTCACCATTATCTCCAGAAAGACCATTAGCCATTCGAACCACTTGTTCGCAAAGCAATACATTTGGGCAAAGAACAATAGAAAAGCTATGTGAAGAAGCAGATGCTGCCTTGGAATCATTATTCCCATTGTGGCGAGCACAGCAGAGCTTATCAATCAGGGGAACTAGATAACCATGTGTTTTACCACTACCAGTTTCTGCTGCAATTACCACATCTTTTCCAGAGAGTATAGATGGTACACAGGCAGCCTATAATGCAAATGGAAAACTCTTCAACAAACATCAAAACCCATTAACAGCAAGCACACATGATGGAAGAATAAAAAAAAATTCAAGAGTTGATAAACTAACTATTTACCTCAATCTAATAAAAAAATCCATCTTGAATTCAAAATAATGGGTACCAATTGATATATGCATTTGCTTGTTGCTTTTGGTAATATCTTTGGAATAGTTGAAAATTGGTAAATTTCTTGTTCTATTGGTTGTCGATTTTGCTCTTTGCTTTTTGGTACTAGTTTTTTTTTTCTTTTTTGCTTCCTAAAAAGTTGTTAAAAATTAAAGGTAAATAACAGACAACATAATCATAATTGATTAAGCATTAACAAATGAATAAAGCACCACACCAATTCGAAAATAATTGTTCTATATTGAAGTAAGATCATCATTGTGTTCTTCAAAAAAAAAAAAGAAAATTCTAATTAGCAATTATTAATTGTTTGATTTGTATACAAGACGCACTTTTTCTTTTATTATTTTTGCTTCCAGAACCCAAAAAATAAAAGTAGAAAAAGTAACAAAGAAACGATGCTTAAATAAAACTACAAATGTAAATGAATTCATCAAAAGAAGGGACAGCACCTGAACGAGAGAGGGTCTGTCGAAACCGGCATTAGAGAGAGCTTGAGAGATCCGATGAGATAACCCTAGAGACTTCCACGAAACACTCTCTTCAGCAAAGAAGGTACCCGTCCCACTTTTCTTCGGAACAGCGAAAGCAACAGCGGCGCTACTGAAGGCCCTGGTTCGGCGCCTGCTGGACTGATTGAGCCAAACTAAACGGATTGGAGGGGACGAAGACAGAGAAGATGGCGAAGAAGTAGAGAGAAAAGAACATTGCCTGAAATGAGAGAGGAGTTTTGGGGTGGTTGATAAACTGTAGAAATGGAGCATTGAAGCTGAGCGGCATATGATCATTGCCTCTGTTAACAGACTTAAGGTTTTCTTCTCTGGGGGTTTGAAACTCTGTTTGGGTTCAAGGGGCAGAAGAAGGAGATGAGGGTTTAGGGTTTAAGCAGATAAAAACCCCCCCACTTGGCGCTATTTTGTGGTCTTCCAATCATCCCTGCTGCTTTTCTATTTTTTGATTGTCCCTTTCTAACAGTGTAGAAGCCGCATTTCAAAACGGCATGTCGTTTTACATGATAAATCTAACACGTATTTAAGGAGTTCTTTTTCCCAAAGTAAGGTATTTATAAATTTTTAGTCCCGTACCATGTTGGGCTTAATTTTTTTTAACTTAAAAATTATTATAAAATTTTTATAAAAATAAATAATTTTTAAAATTAAACTAAAATTATTTGGTTAATTTACATTTTATAAGCTCTTTTTTATAGATAAGTTATTTGACAAAATAATTTATATAAACTATAATTTTAGTTAAAATTATCATAAAAAGTATTTAATAAATAACTTTTTATTAATCACGAATTTTTTGTTTAAAATAAAAATTAATTTTATTTTTTATCTATTTAAAATAAATTTTTAAAAATATTAAAAAGATTTTTATATAACATAAAGTTTATAATTAATAATAAATCATAAAAAAAGAGTTCTATAAATAATTTATAAGTAACACATAATTCATAAATAATTTTTATTGAATAATAATAAATAAATAAAATCAAGAGAAAAAAATTGAATTAAATAAAAAAAAATGAAAGATAAAAGAAAACAGTGAGTCAACTACTATAACTCTTAACCCTAACAATGGAGGAGAATCCAAAAAAGAAGAAGAGAAGTTTAAGGTGGTAATAATAATTCAGAAAAATCACGTTTAGTTATTTATGTCCTTAATAACAAAATTCACCTCCATAAACAATATTATCTCAACAACCATAATTAACAAATATTATCTCAATTTTCATTTAATTTATCTCAACAACTATTGACCTATTTAATTAATTATTTCAATCATAATCGTCAAAAAGAAAAAAAAATAATACCTGAATGCAGATTTAAATTTTGGATCTTCATTTTTCTTTATTTTTGTAAGAACACAAAAAACCTTAAAATGATGATTTACAAAAAGTGAGAGAGGAGAGGAATATCTATAAGGAGAGAGGGAGGGAGTATTTTTTGAGAGGAGGATCTTTTTGGAAAAAAATAGCACTCCTAATAAACTGACGTGTTTTTAATAATAAAAAAGAGAGAAGAGAAAGCTTCTAATTGAAGTTTTTTTTTTAACTTTTTTTTTTCAGATTTTATTTTTTAAAAAAAAGTTACTTTTTTTAAGAGATTTTAAAGAAATCCTATTTGACTCAATTTTTTATTTTAAGCAGTAAATAAGCTAAAAATAAGTTAGGTCAAACGGTTACTAAGATACTTTATATTATATTTTGGCATAATATTCAAAAACTTTTACGAACTATTTAAAAAAATTTAAATAAATTTTTATATTTTTATTAGTTTAATCAATCTTTATGTTAAGTTATTATGATTAATGGTTGATTAATTATTATTAATTAAAATACTATTTATCATTTTATTTTATATTCACATGAAAGGTAAAAATGTCACGTGATTATTTTATTATATCACATCAATATGTCATATCATCATTCATTATGATATGTTAGCATTATATCAACATCAAGGAACATAACATAACAATTGATATTTTGACTAAATCAATAATAAATCATATTTAAAAAAAAACTAATAATAAAATTTATTTGATTTAAAATAAAATTACAAGAACTTATTTAAGGATTTGATTGAATGCAATAAAAAAATAAAAATTTATTTAAATTTTACTAAATATGTTAAGAGGAGATTTTATAGATATTATGCCTTGTATTTTCTTCCAAATTAGGAAGATATCAATTTCTTTTCTTTTCTTTTTTTTTTTCACCCACGTCAGCCTAAAATAGTACTAATTATTTTTTTTCCTTTATTTCAGAAGTATCCTCTACTTTTTCTCTTCATCCCTCTGTGGCTCTATCTTCACCAGCCCAGTATTGTTCCTTTCATTGTGTGATCGGTCAATAGACCGCGACAATGGCCAGACATCAATGCCGCACCCCCTTCCCCCTAATTCACTTTCACATCAGTATATTCTAATAACCGCTTGGTCTCCTTGATCTCAATGTTTCCGTAGAGGAAGCTTTCAGGTTTTGCTCTTCGAAATCGTTTGAACATTGAGATCAAGGAGACCAAACGGGAGCACGTTATCATGCACCTTGCTTAGTCCTCTGGTGTTTGATGGTAACCAGGATATCATTCGATCGTATGGGTACTGAGAATTCTTTGTTTTTGATTTTGAAATCGTCTAATCCATGGTGAACGGTTGTTTATAGACCTTGGTGGAAATTCGCTATTGTTGATGATCTTGACTATTTTCAGTCTCCATGGAAATTTGGGTTAATTGTATCTCAAGATTCAAGCTTTTACTTGCTTCCGAATGTGGTTCTTTGTAGTTCTTAGCTTTCTGCTGATCAAGGAACAACTTCTTACTCTCTATATCCTTTTTCAGTGACTGGTTGCGCTAAGTAAAGTCCATCTCCAATAAGTGTTCTTCCTTCCTTTTAAGACTATTAACAGAGGCTTTTCCTTGGAAGGCGGAGGCTTCTCATCAGATTCACTTGGAGAAAAAGAAAACGGTGTAACGGGACTTGAAGTCAAGAGCTTTTCTACCTGTCTCTCGGTTTCATAGGTAGTCTTTTAAATAATTGGTAATATTTGGGTTTACTAGAAATCTCACATTGGAAGTCAATTAATTATTCAAATGTGATTGTTCAATTTACGACATAACTCTTGAAATAAATAGATTCTTTTTCAAAGTTTTTCAATAGACACAACTGTTGAAACACATTGATTAATTGTTCAATGTTTTCAATAGACATAATTGTTAAAATGCATTAGTTCAATGTTTATAGAAAAGAACATATTTCTAAAACAAGACTTTCACTTTTAATAGAATTCTTCAATAAGCTTGTTGATCTTAGAGAGAATTTGTCTGTAAATCCCAATAGTAGGCAACAACCTTTTAAAGATTGTATGTTACAACATGTCTCAAGCTTTCTTTCTTCTTTTCTTAAATTACTTTTCTAGCAATATTAAAGAGTTGTTTTCAATTGAGTCTAATCCAAATTCGAGGTTTCAAATTATGAATCAAGAATTCATCAAACTTGATCGATTTGATGAAAACAATTTCACCCACTAGAGGGATAAGATGGTGTTTTGCTCATAGCCTCGAAGATTTATTATATCCTAGATCCGAGTCTTACTACACTTTTAGAACCAACTGATGAAGATTCTGATGCATGAAAGGCAGAGATAAAAAAAATGAAGAAGATGAATTGATATGTTGTTGACATTATCCTAAACACATTGACAAATCGTTTATATAATCTCTATTCCAATCTGAAGACTCCAAAAGAAATTTAGACAACCTTGGAGACTACCTACAAGAATGAAAAATGAGGTACTAACAAATTTTTGTCTTTAAAATATTTCAAGTTTAAGATAAGTGACAATCTGTCTATCATGGATCAAGTGCATGAACTACAAGTTTTAGTTTCAAAACTAAAAGACCTTGAGGTTAAGGTTCCTGATGCGCTATAAGTAGGTGCAATTCTTTCTAAATTGCCTCAGTCGTGGAATAATTACAAAAAAAAAAAAAAGGATTTTGCATTTTATTGATTCTCTATCATTAGAACAATTCATAACTCAAATGCCTATTTCAGGCCTCTAATTCTAATGTGAATCATATGAGTCAAAATTCCAATAATTTTCAAAAGAATTAAAACTCTAACAATTTTATGAAAATTTTAGTCATTTGCATTTAAGTTTCAAGACAAGCCTTCAAGAAAAATGATAAGAAAAATATAAATTATTTTCATTGTGGAAAGAAAAGTCATATGATTTGTGAGTGTGGGTTAATGAAGGTAGGAAAGAATTTTGATTATGAAAATCTTGTAAAAGCAAACATAGTAGAAGAGGGTATCAAGGAATTGGTTGCTATGGTTTCTACAATGCATATTGAAATGATAATAGAATTGAATATGACTATTGGTTCCAATAAAAGTAAAGATTGGTGAATGCATTCTAATGCTATAATTCATGTATGTAATGACAAAAACTTTTCAAGACTTACATGAAAGTTAATAAACTGTAAGATGTTTTGATGGGAAATCATGTTACAACCAAAGTTGAAGGAAAAAGGATTGTCAAGTTGAATTTCATTTCTGGACAGAAACCGACATTACTCAATGTATTTCATGTTCCTGAAATTCAAAAGAGTTTAGTTTCTGCTAATTTACTTGTAAAGAAAGGGTTTAAAGCTGTAATAGAATTTAATATGTAATAGTATCCAAGGGTGGCTTATTTGTAGAAAAATGATACTTTTGTGATGGCATGTACAAGTTCAGTATTGAAGAAATAAATATTATTTTTTACTTATATTTTTGAGTCTAATTCTTTATTCTGGCATGCTAGACTAAGACATATTTTGGTTTAATGAGATTTATGCCTAACAATGGTTATATTGCACGCAAAAATTAACACTTAAAAAAAATGTGAAATATGCATACAAGCAAAAATGACAAAGAAACCTTTTCGTGGTATAGAAAGAAAGTCACAATTATTAGATCTTGTACATTCTTATATATGTGAATTAAATGGAAAATTAATTAGAGGAGGAAAGAGATATTTTATAACTTTCATAAATAATTATTCTAGATTCACTTATATCTATTTAACTAAAACAAAACATGAAGCTTTTCAAAAATTTAATAAATATAAATTTGTTATGGACAAGGGCAGAGCCCTAAAATTTTTAAAATTTTTATTTAAGATATATATATTTTAATTAAAGGCAGAGGGTAGTATATTTATAGGGTCATGGTCCCTAAAATTTTTAAAATTATTTATTTATTATATATATATATATTTTTAATGGCCCATCAAAATAATTTTTTTAATAATTAATATAAATAAAAAATAATAAAATGACCCCACAAGTCTTACTCAATTTTACCTTAATTCTTAAGTTTCTCCACACCTCTTTCTTCTCTTCTCTTTTGTCCTTTTATGTTTACTTTACTCTCTTCTTTGTAACTCACCACTGAAGCACACTTCATTCTTCAAAAGAAATTTATAAGCTTGTGAGCTTGGACAAGGAAGGATAAAGACCACTCACCATCATTGTGAAAATTAGACAGCAACTATAGAGAGAGTCTTTTTAGCAATGAAAATTGTGAAAACAAGACTTCAGAATAAAATGGATGATGAGTTTCTTGCAGATAATTTAGTTGTTTATATTGAGAAAGACATTGCTAGCATTTTAGTACAAAGTCAATAATTGATGAATTTAAATTAAGGAAACATCGTCGAACACAGCCTTCTTAAAAGACTATTGTAATTTTTTTTATTCTTTTTGATTTACATGTTCTATAAAAGGGTAACATCCCTACCCCCTAAGTTTTAATTGAAATTACACGGAGGTCCATTAGTTTTTAAAGTAGACATTTCATCCCAAAACAATATTTTTCGCTAGACACATAGGTTCAGCCATTAATCAACCGTTAGTATTTCCGTCAACTTGCTAACATGGCAAGAGTAAAAAGATAATTTTACCCTTGATTAATTTTTATAATTATTATTATATAATTTTATTATTTTATTATTAATTAAAAAAAACCTCCCCAAGGGGGAGCACTGATTAGTGCTCCCCTCCCTTGAGAGCACTAGCTAGTGCTCCTCTTTCTTAGTGAGCTGGGGAGCACCACTATTTTTTTATGTTTTTATTTTTCAAAACATATAATAATAATAATTTTTTAAATTAATAAAAAAGGGTATTTTAGTCTTTTCATAACTTCTGTTAACGGTGTTTGTACTCTTTGGGTGGAGTGTCCATTTTAAAAAATAAAGAACTTTCATATAATTTCGATCAAAACTTAGAGAGGTAAGGGTATTTTACCTTATATAAAATTATTGTCTATTACAATCTTTTGATTATTGGTTAAGTTCAACGTATTAATTTTTAAAATTTTTTACCGTTATTCCTCTTTGTCTTTAGTCCCCTAACAAAAGTTGGCTAGCTACTCCCCTGATTGTAGAAAATTTAAATTCTAAGAAGTAATAAAGGAAGAGAATATTTTCCTATAGAATTTAATAATATCTGAAAAGAACACAGTTTGATACATAAAAAAAATGCTCTTTATTCACCACAAAAAAATTGATTAGCTGAAAGAAAAAATAGAACTTTGGTTGACATGACAAATGCCATGTTATTGAATACACATCTACCTTATGATTTATCAGTTGAAACTTTATTAACAGTATGTCATATACATTATAGAGTTTTTTTTTATAATTGGGGGAAGGGGGATTCGAATCTTGCTCTTTAGGCAAGGGGTTCATGCACCAACCAATGAGCTAAATGCTTGGGTGCCATATACATTATAGAGTTCCTTCCAAGAGTATTAAAATTTTACTATATGAATTTTGGAATAGAAGAAAACCAAACTTGAAATATCTTAAAGTGTGGGGGTGCCTAGTGATAACTCCATGATATAGAGTTATTTAGGCTTAATTTTAATAGTAATTTAGCTTAGTTCTTGTGGTAATGTATGAACATAAGTAGGTCTTATTTAAATTATTTTAAATTAAGTAATTTAGGTGAGTCAATCTAATCTTAGTTAATTTTATGCTTAATTTGGTGTTAATATGATTAAGAGAGGTTGTTATTGATTTATTCATGCTTTTGTAAGTGCTTAATAAAGGAAGAACTTTAATGGAAGAAGGAGAGCAATTTCAAGGTGTAGACTTTAATGCACATGTTTTGGTATTTCGATCATAACTCTCTATACAAAGCTCCAAATGAAATGATTCTTAGACCATTAGAAATTTAAGAGAAAAATCTACAACTTTCATATATACCACTTTGCCCAGTTCAGCCTTGGAGATAGTAAAAAATATGTCAAACTTGAAGCATTGTAGTAGTCCTAGAGTAATTATGATTTCTGCTAATTAATTGGTCGAGGCTGCGGACTTGATAGAGGTAGGCCATGGCTCACGTATGAGCAAATCCTAGCTGAAATTGACTTCTTTCTTTACCCAACTTGGCCTAACTTCAAAACTTTATAAAAACAACCTTTCGAAAGACTTTTAAAAGGAACGAAGCACCCGATTAAGAGTTGAAATCAAGCCACAAAGTCATTGAAGTGAAGAAGAATTTGAAGGATTCAAGAAGATTTGAAAGATCAAGATTACAGTTCTTGGGTTCGATTATGTTTTTTTATTCTTTTATTTTCTTAGTTTGATTTTATTGTTTAAACTTAATTTGATGATAATGTGTGAGTTGAAGGGGAACTAAAATTTTTATCTAAGATTATGATTGAACTCAATACATAATCTGATTTATTTATCTCTCTTTTGCTTATGTTTTATAGATTTAAGTTGTTTATTTTATTTGTTCTTAATGCTTCTAGTTGCCTGATCACTAATTAGATTGAATTGGAAATTTAAGTTAAACCTTGACGAAGGAGATTTAGGTAGACTTTGCATAGAATAGCATATGATCAAATACACTTAGTTGATTAAGTGGTTTGATTTGAATATGAGGTAGACATACTCTTCTAAGCCATATGTAGCCAGGGTTAGAGCACGAACTTAATGAATCTTTCTTCAATTTAATTTGCATAGACATATAGTAAGTTAATTGGGAGAGATATTTTTATTAGAAACTCGATAGAGGCTTGTAAATAATTTAAGACTCTAGGTTAGCAACTTAATCTATTAAACTAAGTTAAAAGAGAGAAACAAAAATCAGATGAAGTATTGAAGGACATCATAATCCTAGGTCTAAAAGTCATTCGAATTTAATAAAATTATTTTGCTGATTAATTTAGATTAGTTTTAGTCTTTAGTTTGTTAAAATAAAATTTTCTTTTTAATTTAATTTTTAGTTGTTTGAATAAGATTATAGTGTGATAATTTTAGTAGTTAGCAAGTAAGATTAATTCAATTTTCTATGGGAACGAATTCTACTTTCTGTTATATTACTTGTTAACGATACGTGCACTTCTGTCAGAAATCAACAACACCTAGCCTTTTATAAAATTCCTGAACCAAAGAGAACAAAGCTTGGATCTAAAGCAATGAAAGGTATTTTTGTTGGCTATGCCCAACATTCTAAAACATATAGAATTTTATATTTACAATTCAATGTTATTGTAAAGTCTACATATGTTAAGTTTATTGAAAACAAATTTCTATATAACTTTAATAATAAATTTGATTGTGAGTAAAATGTCTTAATTCCAAGTTGTGACCAAAGTGGTACAACTTCGAATGGTACATCCAGTAAAAGAAAAAGGAACGATACCTAAATAGAGCCTAGAAAAAGTCAAAGAGCTATAAAACGAAAGCACTTATATCCATATTTCATTTACTCTCAAGTTTTAGCATTCTTTATAGAAGAAAGTAGAACCAAAGTGTATAAAAAGATATCTATTTTATTAAACGTTGAAGATTATCCAAAAACATTCAAATAAGCTATGTCTTCAAAAGATGTAGCTTTTTGAAAAAAGCAATAAATGATAAAATGGATTCAATCTTATGAAACAGAACATAGATTTAGTTTATCTTCCTCTTAGATAAAAACTCATATGTTATAAATGGGTATTTAGAAGGAAATATAGCACAAATGATTTGGTACAAATCTTTAAGGCTAGATTAATTGCTAAAGGTTTTATGGAAAAGAAAGAGATTGATTATTTCTTATACTTATGCTCTAGTAGCAAGAATAACGTCTATAAGAGCACTTTTGGTTTTGGTGTCTATTTATAAATTATATGTATATCAAATGGATGTTAAAACTGCCTCCCTAAATTGAGTTCTAAATGAATATTTAGTGTGAATTTGGAAGGAAAAACTCAACTCATTTTATTCATAATACAATATATATATATATATATATATATATATTTATATATATATATTTATATAGCATAAACCCTTTAAAATAGGAAAAGAATAAAATCTTTATGTAACATCTCGTACCCTCGTATAAAAGTTAATAAGACCCTACCGATGAGACAAAAGGTCAATTGACATAAATTTAAGTATCAAAAAGCGGTAACGGGTGAAAAGAATATTTTAGAATAAAATAATATTAAAATATTAATATTTTATCTATTATTGAAATTAGTAATGAAGGAGGATTATATGACTAATCTAAGTGGGGGAAAAGAAGTAAGAAAGAATTTCGAAGAAAAACGATGTTAGTGGGGCCCTCATGCCTTTATTAAATAAAGTTAGAGCGGGTAAGTAAATATTTAAATATTATGGTGATATCTTGGTGAAGTGCAACTTTTAAATCCTATTTGTACAAGTGTAAAGGAAGGAAGATAGAAGGAAATTGGAATTAAATAAATGTTGCAAGGACCAAATTGTGACAGATGAAAGTTTGGAGGGTCACATGGTAAATAAGGAAAAGTTTGAGCATTCATTTGCAATTTCAATATTTGAAGTTAAAAGGGGAATTTCCTAACCAATGAAAGTTAGATTATGAGGAATATGAGATATACATATGAAAGTTACTATTACATGCAAACTATGATGTGCAAAAAGGAAAAGTTAGTTGGGGACATGTGAGACCCTCACTATGTGAAGTAAAAAAAAGAATGACTAAAATTTATTTGCATGTAATGTAATTGGTGCATTGGTGGTCAAATGAAGAAAGTGGGTTGCATGTGATTTGAATGGGTCAAAGAGTGACTAAATAAAATATGAATTAAATGTATTGCATGGAATAAAAAAATGAAAAGAAAGAATGGAAATGCAAGTGGAGGGTGGAAAGATCTCAAAGGCTTTGCTTTGTGATTTTACCACATAAAATACAAGAAAAAGATGCCAAAAAGCCATTAAGCCTTGGGCAATCCACCCATGCAAGGAAAATAAAGAGAAAAGAAAAGAAACATAATGGGAAAATGGTGGCTTTGGGCAATCCGCCCATGTGTGGGCAAAAAATAAAAAAATGGAAACCATTTTCAAGGCTTGGCCTTAAGGAGTTCGCCCATAACCAAGAAGAAAAGAGAAAGAAGAAGAAAGAAAGAAGAAAAGAGGAAAGAGAGGAAAGAAAGAAAGAAAGAAAAAGAGAGAAAGGAAATAAGGTTCGGTTGGAGAACCTAAAGAAAAACCCAGAGGTTTTTCATCCCACCCACATGCCATTGTTGAAATTTAAGGAGAGTTTCGTGGTTTGGCTAAAGATTTCAAGGTAAGGAAGGTAAAAGTTGTTAGTTTGATTGAATGTATGCTTTTTGAACCGATTATAATGTGTGAAAATGTTTGTGGCAGCAAAAGAATACCTTATGGGTGCTAAGAAAACCATGCATGTTGGTGAATCACAAAGAATGTGAGATTTTGCTACCAAGGAGCTTGAGATTTCTTGGTTTTAGATCAAGTTGAATTGTCAAGGAAAGGTAAGACAATTGTGGCCTAATCCTTGATTGTTTATGCTAAATGATTAAGGGTTAGAAAGAATGTCTCTGTTGGTTATGAGATTTGATGTTGTGAGAATGTAATGACAAGGATTATGTATGCAAAGATTTAAGATTTCTTTGGTAAAATTGGTGCCATATATGATTGTGTAAGCATGGAATTAACTATGAAATTTGGTTAAGAATTTATTAGTTGATTAGCTGCCATGCATAAGTACAATTAAGTGAATTTGGTTTGAATGGTTGCTGGGAAGCGTATAAGTAGAGGAAGTGTGCTATGGTGGCGTGCCAGATGAGGTAATAGGTGATCGACAAGTAGGATTAGTTATATACGTACTCAAATCAATAGCGATGTAGTGTCCCACTATTGTGAGGTGAGTAAGGGGTGTCCATTTTAAAATTCCCATAAATATATATATATATATATATATATATATATATATATATATATATATATATATATACACGTATTGATTTACTTTAAATGCAAAATTGTGGAAAGCATGAATTGGTAGAAATCCTAGGTATTTTGTGAATGCTTGAATGTTTGAAAGTATTTTGATTATGTATGTATATATAAGCTATATACGTAAAGGATTTTTAAACCAGGAAACAAGCTTTTTAATATGTTTCATATCAAAATGTGCCTTATAGTTTGTGTGGTGTGCATTCATGAATAAAACACGCATTCACCATGCAGATTGATGTTTCAAACTCATGCAAAGGTTTTATGTTATAAAGTTTTATAAAGAATTTCATCATAATACCATGTTAAATGTTTCGAAATGGTTCGACATGAGCTTTTGAGAACTCAACTCGATTTTTAAATAGTTTTACTAAACCGAGAGATTCGAGAGTAGGTTGGATGTCACATCGGTAAAGTGTGACCCTTGTGCATAAGTGAGCTCTAGCTAGAGGACCTTTGGGTTGCCGACGGGCTGTTAGACATGGCTAAGGCCATGGTCTATGATATATATGTGGCAAGGCCACGGGATATGTACGCGGTTGCAACTGCTTGATTCTTTGATGTCGGCCAACATCGTTAAAACTGCCATGGCTATGGGATCCGGTGGAGTGAGGCTCCCGGATGTTATTACGTGGAAGCGGGTCCACGAGTTTTTATTTTTATTACCTACTCGAGAGTGAAATCTCTTTGGGTTTTCAAACTCGTATTTCTACGCATGGTGAGAACTATAAGATTTTCGGCAACTCCCCTATTTATATGATGATATGGATTTAATTCCTCGCGTACAAGGTGATTTGTGGATTTGCCTATAAGCTTTCAAAATGTTTAAGTTTACGAGAGCATGCATGTATTTACGGATTTGATTTGAGTAAAGTTATAAAAAAGGTTTCAATGGTAGAAACTTTTATTCG
The DNA here is from genome assembly GCF_053813885.1 of Theobroma cacao. Taxonomy (NCBI): domain Eukaryota; kingdom Viridiplantae; phylum Streptophyta; class Magnoliopsida; order Malvales; family Malvaceae; genus Theobroma; species Theobroma cacao. The sequence continues at coordinate 40,323,556 of NC_142640.1, forward strand.
TGTTGGATTTGATATTTATATATGGTATAAAATAATTATCTTGTATTAAAAATTCTCAATTTTACACGAAAGGCACACATCCCTTTTTTAAGTTAAATTGTTTATATATTCTTATATTTTTAACATTCAAATTCTCTGCTTTTAGCTTATTTCCCATCTACGCCCTATTCACGAAGTTGATGATCACTGAGTCTGTGAGACTCACCCTTTTATTTCTTTTTGCAGATAAGTAATCAGTTCGAGTGCATCGCTCAGCACAGCGAGACTTACTGCAACATAGGTAATGGCATCTCTTAGACTTCCACTCCAAGTCGCCCCGCTGCATAGAGGTCGTGTAATGCAAATAGCTAGACTTGTAAAATAGTTAATCCAACGTATATGTGTTTGCTAAAGACTTTGTGGTTGTGTAATGAACATTAAGTGTGTTGTTAAATTGTTGGAAGTTTATTTACATTTGGATATTGTCATTTAGTAACGAAGTATAAAATTTCAAATGTTTATCTGGTTTGAGTAAAGGATAGTATCATGATCATTAGTCGATTATATACATAAAAGAATATTTGATGAAATTAATAGGAATCTCAACTTAAGCTTGTTCGGGATTTGGCGGGTTTACTCACAAGTCTTGAACACCAGTAACGATCGGGATAAAGGTCGTTACACCCCATAACTGTGTGAATTTCTAATTCCTAAATTACGTTATTTATAGATCAACTTCCTATTCTATAACACTCCCCCTCAAGCAGAGCATAGATGTTAATCATGCCTAGCTTGTTACAAATATAATCAACTCAAGCTCCATTCAGAGCTTTTGTGAAGATATCTCTTAGTTGGTCTTTAGTTATAACATATCTTGTAGAGATGAATTTTTGCTGAATCGTTTCACAAACAAAATGAGAATCAATTTCAATATGTTTAGTTCGTTCATGAAACACGAGATTAGAGGCAATATGAAAAGCAACTTGATTATCACACCACAGCTTTGCCGGCACTAAGGACTTAAGACCAACTTCACCTACTAGCTGATACATCCATACTATTTCACACACAGATTGTGCCATAGCTCTGTATTCTGATTCTGCACTAAGCCGAGATATTACAGTCTGTTTCTTACTTTTCCATGAAACTAGATTCCCTCTAATAAAAACACAATGTCCTATATTGCATCTCCTATTAATCTTGGATCTTGGCCAATCTGCATCTGAAAAACATTCAATATTAGTTCCCCATGATTTCCATAAAATAAACCACGTCTTGGAGCCCTTTTAAATAACATAAGATTTGTTTTAAAGCTGCTCAATGATTAACTATTGGATAAGACGTAAATTGACTTACAACACTAACAATGTATGCAATATCAAGATGAGTCATTGTAAGATAATTTAATTTTCCAACGAGTTTTCCATACTTTTTAGGATCTTCAAACAAGTCGCCATCTTCTTTTGCAAGTTGCAAATTAAGAGTCATTGGTGCACTACACGACTTAGCACCCAATTTTCTTGTCTCCGCCAACAAGTCCAAAACATATTTCCTTTGAGACAAGAAGATACCTTTCTTACTCCTTGTCACCATAACACCCAAGAAAAACTTCAACACCCCTAAATCTTTTGTCTGAAACTAGGTGTGAAGAAAAGATTTGAGAGATGAAATACCTGCAGTGTCACTCCTAGTAATAACAATATCATCGACGTACACAACTAAAAAGATTATGCCAGCCTCAGACTATTTATAAAACACTGAGTGATCACATTTACTCTTTTTCATCCCAAACTCTTAAATTACTTGACTACATCTGCCAAACCAAGCACGATGACTTTGTTTCAGGCCATACAAGGATTTACGAAGATGATAGACTTTCCCATACTCCTCTTGAGTAACAAACCCAAATGGTTGCTCTATATAAATTCCCTTCTAAAGGTCACCATGTAGAAAAGTATTCTTGATATCTAACTGATATAAAGGCCAGTTATAAGTAGCCACCATAGAGATGAATAAGCGAATAGAGGTAAGTTTAGTTATTGGAGAGAAAGTATCAAAATAATCAACATTGTAAATTCGAGCATACTCTGTAGCAACAAGATCGGCTTTAAGACAAGCCACCGATCCATCAAGATTTACTTTTACTGCAAACACCCATTTGCATCCAATAGCTTTCTTTCCTGTAAGCAAAGTTACCAAATCTCAAGTACCATTACTATCTAAAGCTACCATTTCCTTTACCATACCAGCAAGCCAACTAAGGTGAGACAAGGCTTCATGAACAATTTCAGGGATGGAAATAAAATCTAAATATGCAATAAAGGAGTTAGAAAAAGAGAACAGGTGATTAAAAGAAAAAAAAAGGATGAAATAGGATAAGTACACTAACGTCTACATTTTTGAAAAGTAATAGGAAGATGAAGACTAGGATCATGATCATTGAAGAATGGATCCGATGGCGAAGTGGTTGCTAAAAGGCATGTGTTTTGAGTCTTTGGTCATCTAGAATAGACATGGACAATAGGCGATCGAGCAAGTGAAGGATCAAGTGCAAGAATATCGAGGCTACTAACAGAATGGATTGCAACATAAACTAATAGATCATCTTCCTTCCTCTAACTATCATAAAAAAAAAAGATACGAAAAAAGGAGTATTTTCAAGGAAAATGACATCTGCAAAGACAAGATAACAGTTAAGAGTAGAAGAATAACACTTGTATCCTTTTTTAAGACAAGAGTACCTAAAAAAAACACACTTGAGAGATTTTGGATCTACTTTGGTGACTTGGGGGCGATCATCACGAACAAAACAAGTACTACAATATATCTTGGGTTCAATAGGAAACAAAGACTTGGAAGGGAAAAAGACAATAAAAGGAATATCACCACTAAAAACAGAAAAGGGCATTCGATTAATCAGAAAACAAGCTATGGAGATAATATTGGCCTAAAACTATTTAAGAACTTGCATTTGAAACAAAAGTGCTTAGGCTACCTTTAGGAGATGTCTGTTTTTTTCTCTTAGGAACCCAATTTTAAAAGGGTGTATCAATACAAGAAGATTGATGGAGAATGCCATTCTAAATCATATAAGATTGAAACTTATCTAAAAAATATTCTTTAGCATTATCATTTCACAATGTGTGTATAGAAACATTAAATTGTGTTTTTATTTCAGCACAAAAGGTACAAAAAAATAGAGAAAAACTCAAAACAATTTTTCATTAAATATAGCCAAGTGACATGTGAATAATCATCAAGAAAAGTAATAAAATATTAAAAACCAGACATAGACATAATAAGACAAAGACCCTAAACATCATAATGAACTAACTCAAAAAGGAATTTAGCCCTGTTTATTGACTTTAGGTATTGAAAGAAGACAATGATGTTTGGCAAACTAACATGGCTAACAATCTAATGATGACACATTTTGAAATTGAGGAAATAGTTTCTTCAAAGAAGATAGAGAAGGATGCCTCAACCGATAATGCATTTCAAAAGAGGTAAATTTATTAGAACAAGCAATGGATCTTGGCACCTATGTCTCAAGGATGTAAAGACCTCTAGATTCATGACCTTTACCAATAATCCGTTTCGTCATAAGATCCTAAAATAAACAAAAATCAGAAAAAAATGAGATACAACAATTCAAGGCAAAAGTGAGTTTACTAGCAGAAATTAAAATAAAAGAAAACTTAGGTAGATGTAACATAGAGGAAAAAGATATTGGTCCTAAGTAAATGTGCTAGAGGGGGTGAATAGCACTTTTTGGCTTTTGGCAAGATGAGGAACTAATTTAAAAAGCAATGAAAATAAAAACAGAGTAGACAATCTGTAGGAATTTAGAGTGGTTCGATCCAAGACCTACATCCACTACCTTGATTATTCAACTAAGGATTTTCCAAACTAATCCACTACGAATGGTGAAATTCACAAGCTTTCACCAAGCTTTACAATGACTTTTACTAGGCTCAACCAAAACCTTTCACAATAGTTTTTACCGAGATCAACTAAAACGCAACACCTAACTTTTCAAAGTTAAGTTAGAACCTATACTTAATCAAGCAATCCTAGCCTGAATCAATATCTTAGAGTGACTTGCTCACTCTAAGAATACAAAGAGAAAAGTGATAAGAGTGTACCTATGATCACAAGGTTGATCTAAGTGATAAAAAGTGAAGTGCATATCACAATTACAAAAATAAGAGTTAAGTGCAGTAAAATGAGCAGAGAGTATTTGCAGGTTTTTAAGCTCTTTTTTTTTTGTTTTTGGAAGCCTTCATTTGCATTTCTAGCCGTTGGAAGTCTCTTTTATACTTGGAAAATTAGATTTGACGTGTGTTAGATAGTTTTTGACTGTTGGAAATAGTTTGTTACAGTTCTGGCCGTTAATCTGTCTTCTAGTGCATAATTTAAATTTTTTGGCAGAATGCTCTTAGTCGACTAACCGATATCTTAGTCGACTAAGTCGTCTTTATCTTCTGATCCCAGTTTCTGGCAGTAGCTTTTTAGTCGACTAACCCATTTCATGGTCGACTAAGTCTTTTCTGTTTTTCAATATTCTTGAGCCCGCCAACTTTTGATTTGAATTTTAGCTGACTAACCCTTCATTATTCAACTAAGGAGCTTCTGTTTTGTTGATTAGTTGTGGCTTCTTATTCATATGCCGTTTTGATATGTCCTATGGAATAATTTATTTATCATTGACATACAATTCTTGTCCTGCACACTCAAGTAGAAATATTAAACACAAATGAATGGGAATGTTTTATTATCATCAAAAACTAATAAAGCCAACAAAAGAAATTGACGAAGTTGGATTAATAGTTACAGAACCAAGAACACAAGAGGTTGACCCATTTGCTAAAATGACATTAGAAGAGGATGTATGTGATTGGAAAGTGGAAAAAAGACTTTAATTACCTATCATATGATCTGAGGCACTAGAATCAATGACCCATTTGGATTATAAGGAAGCAAGACATGTAGTGGATTTACCTCACTCGACGATAACAATGATAGGAAGAGTAATGGATTTTAACGATTCTTGGTATTGAGAGAATTGGGCAAATTCATTTATAGAAACTAGAATAGTCTTCTCAAAAGTTGAATGGCTACAGTATTAGAGGCTGTAACATTTGCTGACTGAACTCATTGAGACTTATTTTGAAGTTTCCTACAATAACGCTTTATGTGGCCTGGTTCATGACAATAATAACACATAACTCCTCTTGACCCTTGACTGCGACTATTAACATCTTTGTCATGATTACTCATTCCCGCTCCTTTGTTACCACTTTTATTGTTTTGATGTCTAGCCTCATTCCAAGTACAAGAGCACCATTATTAGTTTGAGGTGAATGGGAGCTTTCTATATCAAGTACTCTTGTAAAAGTGTCATGCAGAGAAGGGATTTCAAAACCAAAAAGAATATGAGATTTGACAATCTCAAGCTCTGGAAGAAGACTAGCAAGGAAACTCATAATAGCCATTTGCTCCCATTAAGTCTACTGAAGTTTCACATCAAGACTAAAAGGTAACAAAACATTAACTTTCTCATAAATTCTTTTAAAATCCATAAAATAAGTTGTGAGATACCTATCTTGTTTCTGTACACAATAAAATACTTTACACACCTTATAAATACGAGAGATATCCCTTTTGCCCAAATATAAAAAATCTAAATAATCCATCAACTCTTTAACAAACTCACAAAGATTAATTAAGTTAATTATTTCACCGTTAATGGAATTTTGAATATGCAAGAACAACCGTGAATCTTTCCTTATCCAATTTTCCTTGTATTATTAGTAGGAGGACCGTTAGTAGTATGATCATCCTTATTGATGCTTCTTAAATAGACCTGAATTGTCTTATTCTAATTCAAATAATTAAATCCCTTAAGCTTATGCTTTGTAACCTTCATCATTATAAGAATCACATCAACCATTACGCTTGATTGATTTTCTGTCATAGACTTGTCTTTTATCATCTTGAAGATCTATTATAACCTTAACAAAGCTTCAACGAGAGCACCACCTGCCAATCACCCTTTCCTAGAATCTAACCACTAACGTCCCCACAAGTGACTATCATGCTTTATTTTTGTATCTTAGCTCTGATACCATGTGAATTTGGGAGAAAAACTTAACTCATTTCTTCATAATACAATATATATATACAACATAGACCCTCTAAAATAGGAAAAGAATAAAATCCCCATAATTGTGCTAATTCCTGATTCTTATAATTACTTTATTTACAAATTAACTTCCTATTCTATAACATTGGGAAAAAGAAAAGAAAAAGGGAAGAAAAAGAAGAAGAAAAAATGAAGTGTTGAACAAAAGAAAAAATTTTTATGAAAAAGGGATGTTTTTGGTGAAAGAAAATAAAGCTCTTTATAGGTCTTAGAATGACTATGTGCTTAGGGTGATTTAAGCTACATAGTATTTTGTATCCTATCTTGACCTTAACAATACATTACAAGCTTGATAAAGCCCTATTGATCATTGACTTAATATTAATCTACATTAGTGGAGAGAGAGATGAAAAACAAACTTATGATATTTCAATACTAATTTGATTTTGTATGCATATAAACTTATCCAAACTATATAATGTTTTAGAAGAAAAAATTACACACACATGTTATTCAATTTTCTACCCACGCAAGTGTACGTATCGCAAAGATAATATAGTAATGAGTAGAGTGTCAATCCCATAGAGAATTGAATTAATTCTTGCTGCTAACTACTAAAATTGTAACACATTAATCTTATCCAAACAATTAAATTTAAAATTATTAAAAAGAAATATTAAAACTAATAAATTGAAACTCAAATTAAATAGTAAATTTGTTTTATAAAATTCACTTAACTACCAAATCTAAGATTATGATGTCCCTTAATACTTCATCTGATTATTGTCTTTCTCTCTTAATTTAGTTTAATGGATTAAGTTGCTAAGCTAGAGTCCTAAATTATTTACAAGTCTATGTTGAGTTTATCATAAAAATACCTCTCCTAATTAATTTTCTGTATGTCTATAAAAATTATATTGAAGAAAGATTAATTAAGTCCGTGCTCTAATTTAGGCTACGTATGGCTTATAGGTGCTCTAATTAAATTATATATGCAAATCAAACCACTTAATCAACTAAGTGTATTCGATCATACGCTATTTTATTCAAGGTCTACCTAAATTTCCTTTGTCAAGGTTTAACCTAGGTTTCTAATTCAATCTAATTGGTGATCGATCAACTAGGAGCATTAAGAACAGAATAAAATAAACAATTTAAATCCGTCAAACATAAGTAAAGGAGAGATAAATAATTCAGACAATATATTGAGTTCAATTATAATCTTAGATTAATGAATTAGTTCCCCATTAAGTCGCACATCATCATTGAATAAAGTTTAAACATTAAAAATCAAGACCAAAAGAATAAAAGAATAAAAAAGATAGAAAAACTCAAGAATTGTATTCTTGATTTTCAAATCTCCTTGAATCCTTCAAATTCTTCTTAGCTTTCAATGACTTTATGGCTTGACTTTTCAACTGTCAATCTGGTGTTTGTTTTTTTTTTTCTAATTTTAAAAGTCTTTCGAAAAGTTATTTTTATAGGCTTTGAAATTAGGCCAAATTGGGTGAAGAAAGAAGTCAATTCTAATCAAGATTACCTCATTAGACTACGTGGGTCGCAACCTTGCCCAATTAATTAAAAGAAATCGTAATTGCTCTAGGACTGCTGCAGTGCATTAAATTCAACAAGAGTTTTAATCACTTTTCACGTTTAACTGGATGAAGTGGTGAACATGAAAGTTGTATCTTTTCTCTTATCTTTCCAATAGTTCAAGAATCATTTCATTTAGAGCTTTGTAGAGAAAGTTATGGCCAAAATACCAAAATATATGCAGTGCAAGTTTGCACCTTGAAATTGCTTTCCTTCTTTCACTAAAATCCTTCTTTCATCAACACCTACAAAAGCACAAATAAATTGGTAACAACCTATCTTAATCACATTAACACCAATTTAAGTATAAAATTAACTAAGATTAGATTGACTCACCTAAATTAACTAATTTAAAATAATTTGAATAAAATCTACTAATTTTTATGCATTATTACAAGAACTATGCTAAATTATTATCAAAATTAAGCCCAAATAATTCTATATCATACAGTTATCACTATCACAACCCAAATACTAGGCCATGACCGGCGCATGGGCCCAATGGGCATAGCCCACTAAGCTCAAGCAAGTTTTTTTATGCAAACGCGATCATCATTCCCAACCATCATTTCTAAAACCACATATTGAAATTCTGAACTAAAAATATTTCAGTAATATTCTATAGTGACCCAAAACTCACAATTTTATTATGTCAAAATAATGTCACCCGTTTGCCAACTCATAGTGGCATCGGTAATCAAATATACACAATTGACTTATAATATGGATCCTAGCGAATTACATTACATATACGCGTTCACAGGTAACAGACCCTTGACCGTCAGCGGAGTGACCGTGGGTGAAGGTACAGCTACTAATATGCCATAGTACCTACCAAGAAGGTGAGCATATATGGACAACTCAATCTAGGTCTCAACTACCTCTAAATCTGAAAACATGAAGTTTAAAAACGTGAGTATAAAACTCAGTGAGTGAACATGAGAAGGGAACAAGCAATCGATAAAAAGAATTTGGAAATCATGATGTACCTGTTTAAAAAACAATGCAATTGATTTAATTTCTTACTAAAAACCCCTCATTTCAAACTTTGATCAATAACCTCATAGTGTTGCAAAAATCCATGATCAATTCATGAAGTTAAATGGATGAAAAATAGGTCAAAATCAAGCAAGGTAGAAAGCATGGCAGCAAGTTTCTCGCTGCAGCGAGAAATAGTCTTAGTTTGCATATATTTTAGTTTTTCTATTATATCTCCCACTACAAAAGTCCAATTGATCTTATTTTTGAACCATTAGAAAGATAAGAGGTCGGGCTACAACTTTTGTGTTTACCACTTTTCCCATTTCAGACGGGAAGGTGGTTAAAATCTTCGTCAAAGTGAAAGCACTGCACTAGAACCCGAGAGTTTCTCGCTGCAGCGAAAATGAATCTCGCTGCAGCGAGAAACAGAGCATTTTAATTGAAATGGGTCTTGTTACATCAAAAGCCATTTTCTTGTTGAAATGAAAAGCAATTTGAGAGCAATTAACAATGCCAACTTGCAACACAATCACAAATAATTTCATAACTTTCTATAACACACACATATATATACATATGCATTCATCATCATGTGTGCACTCCCTACTCGCACACTTCAACATCATCATGTGTGCACTCCCACTCCCTACTCGCACACTCTAACATCATCATGTGTGCACTCCCTACTCGCATAGTTCAACATCCTCACACAACATTATTCATCAATGCATAATGTATATTCATATACATATGTACCAACATAACATAGGAGCACATGGATTCATCCTTTTACACATTTCACATTTTCACAACATCAAAGCATTTTATCAAGGGCTTGTTCCCCGACACACATTTTTAAACAAAGGTTGGATAAAATCATTCAAATGTTTCATCTAAATACATTTACATTTCTCAAAGAAAATTTTGAAATGCAAGTTCACTCACTAGTCTTGTTGATTCTTTTGCTTGACTCTAACCTCAACTAATACTCCAAATGGACATGTGAGGCATTGTTGGAACCTATACACACACAACATCACAACCAACCCAAATTGGCATTAATATAATCCAAAAGCTCTTTCCTAATCAAGTTCCACTAGTTATTCCTAACTAGCTTCCAATTGCCATTAAACGGCTAGTTATTCACACTACTCTTGTCACCCTAAGAGTGAATAAACAATGTCAATGATAAAACACTCACAAACCCCATTGTTAGCCATTATCAACAACTAAAGAAATTTAACCCTAACTTATACTCACCTTGATGGTCTTTGTAGTTAAATTCTCTTTTAAAATTCTTCAAGCTAACAAGGGAAATCACTCTCTCTCTCTACATGTCCAGCTAGTGAGAGGAAGATGAAAGTAAGACTTTTTAAGGGTTTTAAGATGAAAGAGTGAAAGAGCACAAAAAGTTCTATGAAAAGTGCTTAAAGCATTGAAGCTAGTGAGAGAAAGTTATGAAAGCTTTAAGGGAGGCTCCCATGGAGATGAAGAAACGTGAGATGGGAAGGGAAAAAGAAATGGCTGGAAGCTGCTGGAAATTGTTGGAGCTTTAGATATTTATATCTAAAGTTTATCCATTTCTCACATAAATTACCAAAATGCCCTTAACATGATGACTTTGTCTTCCTCCCATCTTTTATGCAACCTTTTACTCTTTTGACACTGGGGCAAGGTCCATAATAGTCTAGAAATACTCAAGTTCACAAAAAAATAAAAATTTAGACCCGAGATGCAAAATGACCATTTTGCCCTTATTGTGGAAATTATCATTATTTTTATCTTCTTCATTTATCTACCATCATAAACATCATTTATTCATTCCTTAGGCCTATTTAGACCTTAATAGCATAAAAAAAACTCACTCGTAGGAGCTCACCAAGAGAAATTATGAAATTACCCCTGGTCAACATTATCGCATCTACTTCTAATTATGTGTCTATGAAGATCGAGATTTCCATAGGTTCACTTCTGAATTACCCTTTTTAACTTGGTAATTAACCTCAATTGGCATCTGTAAACTTTATTAGCTACTGTATCAAAATACGGGGTACTACAATCACACCCCCAAACTTAATATTCTACTAGTCCTCGAGCAAAATATAGAAAAAAAATCAACTTATGAAAATCAAACTCAATTAATGAAAACTAAAATAAATATAGTTACTACTACTACTACTATTACTTTACTACTGCTATTAGAGATAAAGTGAACCAGCTCAATGATTCCCTATAATTTTCTCAAAAAAATGTCTATCAATCATTAGCTTAAGGAAAAATATAGGCATCATTTAAATTCATATTTCAATTCCAATGCAAGCACATTCTCGAATGGATTTTCGTGTTTGTGTGAAGTCTTTTACCAAGAATATCATGACATCTAGATGAGTTTATGTCAACACAAATTTTAAATTAGTACTAGAACTCCATATATTTATTTTTCATCTCTCTCTTCACTGATGTAGACTAATACAAAGCTAGAGATCAATAGGACTTTAATAGGCTTGTTATGTATGGTTAGGGTCAAGGTATGGTAAAAGATATTAATATAGCTCAAATCACCTTAAGCACATAATTAGTCTAGGACCTATTTATAGAGCTTTATTCTCCTTCTACAAGTACACCTTTTCTTCCACATTTGAACTTTTTTTTTTTCAACACATTTTTTTTCACAATTTCACACCCCCAAACTTATTTTCTTTGTATTGTAGGTAATGGGGTTAGTTTTCATGTTTTGAACTCTTTTTCTTTTTTTATATCAACGTCACCTTTCCACCTTTTTCAACATATAGCTCAATTTAAATTGCCTAAAACAATATACATGCTTAGGAGTGAGGCTTGCAAAATTGAAAATTTTTATTTTAAGACTAGGCTCAATTAGTTAAACAAATAAAAGGGAAATTAGGCTCAAAAGTGGTATACTAAGGATAAAGATTTAACAAGGCTAACTTTTTAGGCTCAAACAGTCCAAAGATGGACTAAATCTTCTCCCTAACTATGTATTGCCTAGAATTTCACCTCAAGAGAAAATCGAGCACATAATTATTCTAGGACCTATTTATAGAGCTCTATTTTCCTTCTACAAGTACACATTTTCTTCCACATTTAAACTTTTTTTTTCTTTTTTTTCTTTCAACACATTTTTTTTCACAATTTCACACCCCCAAACTTATTTTCTTTGTATTGTAGGTAATGGGGTTAGTTTTCATGTTTTGAACTCTTTTTCTTTTTTTACATCAATGTCATCTTTCCACCTTTTTCAACATTTAGCTCAATTTAAATTGCCTAAAACAATATACATGCTTAGGAGTGAGGCTTCCAAAATTGAAAATTTTTATTTTAAGGCTAGGCTCAATTATTTAAACAAATAAAAGGGAAATTAGGCTCAAAAGTGGTATACTAGGGATAAAGATTTAATAAGGCTAGCTTTTTAAGCTCAAACAGTCCAAAGATGGCCTAAATCTTATCCCTAACTAACTATTGCTTAGGATTTTACCTCAAGAGAAAATCGAGCAAATTCTAGAATTATGACATAATCTAAAATTTACATCAATATAAACATTATTTAGATATTTAGAATAATTCAAAACAAAATATATAGTGCTCAAAATTGTGGAAATCACATCCTAACAATTATACTTAACAACAAAATTTAGCATGAATCCAAACAAAAACTTTATTCACCAAAAACTAAGAATTCAAGACAACCAGTTATCATCATTGGATAGAGAAATCATAGAAAAAAATGGGCAAAACTTTACTATAGATCTTACAATTCAAACAAAGAATAAATTCATTTGCCAACTAATCCTAAATTATTTATAAATCTAGATAAACATGCAAATAAAATTAAATTTAAAACTTCTGTAGAATATTCTCCACCAGAAAAATAAATTCACCCCCTAAACTTAAACTAACAATTGTCCTTAATGTTAGAAAAATAAAGGAAAGGTAAAGAATATTCCCCTAATGATTGGATGAATCTGGTGAAGCACTAGTCCTCACCTTCGTCCTCATCATCCTCATTGTCAATTGTAGGAGAAATTTTTTTTACTGAAAAAAATAAATAGAGATTAATGAAAATAAATATTAAATAAAATAAAAATAACTAAAAAATAAGAGTTTCGAAAACTTGGGTTGACTTCAAAGAAGCACTTTTTTCTAGTTAATAGGTTGACTTTGGTTGAGGTTTGAGTTTGCATGGAAAAAGCTTGAGGTGTGAAAATAGCTTCCTTCTAAGATGAGGTTGTAGTGCCTTTAACTCAAGATTTGATGCTTGCTTAACTCAAGGTGGTGGAATAGACTAACTTTTATCCAACTTCTCAAATTGAGTTCTTCTTGAATGATGTGCTTTTGCTATAACCTCATTGGCAACTCATCAACTATATCTAGAAAAGGAATGAAAGACACATATGGCTTGACTTGTGGTGATGTAGATATTTCCTCTTATTGCTTAATTTCTTCATCTTGAACTTGATTGCTAGAAGTATTTCCTTGATCTACTTTATCTTCATCATCTTGAGGTTTATTATAGATGGCACTAGCTACTTGACCCACTTGTGTCTTAAGATTTCGAATTTATTCTGCTTGACTTTGAATGATGGCATCAGTTTTTGTCATGAAGGCATCTGATTTTGTTATGAAGGCATCTGTCTTTGTCATGAATTGCATGAACATATCCCTTATTGAAGGCTTTTTCTCTAGCATAGTAGCTCTAACTTGTGATTGAAAACCATTATGGAAAATAAGCTGTGATGAATATATAGGACCGTGATAATTACTCCATCAAAAATTTTCATGATTCCACCCTGAGTTGTAATTGTTGGAGTATGACTTATTTTACTACCCATCAAAGATTCCATCAAATTACATTGATTCATAATAAGTTGGACAACAGTCATTTGAATGCCTATCTCCATAAATCTCACATGTCACAAAAGGACTTTGAAAAGTATTAACACCCCAAGTGTTAATTTTTTAAAACAAAGTATCTACTTGGGTGGTTAAAACACTGATTGCATCTAATGCATAATCACTAGCAATCCTCCTAGGCACAAATTGTTCAGATAGCCACAAATAGTTCATCACCTCAATCAAAAGTATCTGAAAATAAAAAAAAAGTTTGAAGTAAGATTATGAATGCTTGGTATTAATATTAACTAGAAAGAATTAAAAATCAATTCTCCCAGCAACGGCACCAAAAACTTGTTCAATTTTCTACCCACACAAGTGTACATATTGCAAAGATAATATAGTAATGAGTAGAGTGTCGATCCTACAAAGAATTGAATTAATTCTTATTATTAACTACTAAAATTGTAACACCTTAATGTCATCCAAACAATTAAATTTAAAATTATTGAAAAAAATTAAAACTAATAAACTGAAACTAAAATTAAATAATAAATTTGTTTTATAAAACTCACTTAACTACAAAACCTAAGATTACGATGTCCCTTAATACTTTATCTGATTATTGTCTTTCTCTTTTAACTTAGTTTAATGGATTAAATTGCTAACCTAGAGTCCTAAATTATTTACAAGTCTCTATCGAGTTTCTCATAACAATACCTTTCCTAATTAATTTACTATATATTTATGCAAATTATATTGAAGAAAGATTTATTAAGTTCGTGTTCTAATTTAAGCTACTATAGCTTATAGGTGTATGTCTACCCTATATGCAAATCAAACCACTTAATCAACTAAGTGCATTTGATCATACGCTCTTCTATTCAAGGTTTACCTAAATCTCCTTTGTCAAGGTTTAACCTAGGTTTCCAATTCAATCTAATTGGTGATTAGTCAACTAGAAGCATTAAGAACAAAATAAAATAAACAACTTAAATCCATCAAATATAAGTAAACAAGAGATAAATAATTCAGAGTACATATTGAGTTCAATTATAATCTTAGATTAATGAATTAGTTCCTCATCAAGTCACACATCATCATTGAATAAAGTTTAAACATTAAAAATCAAAACCAAAAGAATAAAAGAATAAAAAAGATAAAAAAACTCAAGAATTGTATTCTTGATCTCCAAATCTCCATGAATCCTTCAAATTCTTCTTAGCTTTCAATGACTTTGTGGCTTGATTCTCAACTGTTAATCTGATGTTTTGTTTTTCTTTTCTCCTTTTAAAAGTCCTCAAAAAGGTTGTTTTTATAGGGTTTGAAGTTAGGCCAAGTTATGTGAAGAAAGAAGTCAATTTCAATCAGGATTTCCTTATCACACTACGTGGGTTGCAGCCTTGCCCAATTAATTAACAAAAATCATAATTGCTCTAGGACTGCTATAATATGTTAACTTCAATAGGATTTTTGACCACCTTTCAAGTTGAAATGGATGCAGTCATAAACATGAAAGTTGTGTCTTTTTGTTTTATTTTCCATTAGTTCAAGAATCACTTAATTTGAAGCTTTGTAAGAAAGTTATGGCCAAAATACCAAAATATGTGCATTACAAGTCTGCATCTTGAAATTGCCCTCATTCTTTCACTAAAATCTTTTTTTCATCAAACACCTACAAAAGCACAAATAAATTAGTAACAACCTATTTTAATCACATTAACACCAATTTAAACATAAAATTAACTAAGATTAGATTGACTCACTTAAATTAACTAATTTAAAATAATTTGAATAAAACCTACTAATTTCTATGTATTACTATATGAACTACACTAAATTCTTATCAAAATTAAGCCTAAATAAGTCTATATCATAAGGTTATCAACACACATGGAAAACCATTTTGTTGGTCCCTATAATATGTGTTAGAGGGGGGTGAATAGCACAATTTGGTTCTTAACAATATTGGAAACTAATTTCCAAAACTTAAGAAAATAAAAACAAAGTATAAGATGCACAACAATTTAGAGTGGTTCGGTCCAAAACCTACATCCACTACCTTGATTATCCAACCAAGGATTTTTCCACAAATTCACTAAACACCGGTGAAATTCACAAGCTTTCACCAAGCTTTACAATGGCTTTTATCGGGCTCAGCCACAACCTTTTACACTAGTTTTCCACGGGTTCAACTAAAACCCAAAATAGTTTTCCAAGGCTCAACCACAACCTTCAACAATCAAGCTATCCCAAGCTTGAACAACCCCCTAGAGTGACTCTCTCACTCTAAGAATACAAGAGAAGTAGTAAAATAAGGTACCTATGATCACTGGTTGATCTGGGTGGTACAAGATTAAGTGTTAAATACAATTGTAAAGAGTAGGCGTTTAAGTGCAGACAAGTGCAGTGAAGCTTTTCTAGTTTTTTCTACTTTATATAGCTCAAATTTTATTCAAGGCTTCTCAAAAACTTGTTTCTCATTGTTGGAAAACCCTTTTATACTTGAAGATGCACCTCTGATGGCAGTTTGACAGTTTATATCCGTTGGAAACAGTTGAGGATGAGTTCTAGCCGTTAATCTGTCTTGCAGTGCTTTGGTTCAAATTGCAGACAGAGAGCTCTTAGTCGACTGACTTGGTTGACTAAGTTGATTTTGTTTCTAGTTTGCAAATCTTGGCAAAGAGCAGTTAGTCGATTGACTCAGTTGACTAAGTTGATTCTGTTTCTCAAACTCTTCAGCTCGTCATTTCTTCAATTTGAAACTTTGATCAACCAACATTCTTCCTTGTTTCACCAATAAGCTTCCTCTATGTTATTCAGTTACATCTTGTTGATTTTATCCCTCTTTTTCTATCAAAAATACTCTTTGAAGAGTTAATAAAGTAATTTCATATATTAATTTCCTGCACACTCAAGTAAAATGTTAGACACAAATAAATGCGAATGTTTTATTATCATAAAAAACTAATGGAGCCAACAATCTCCTCCTTTTTTATGATAACAAAACATTCCTTGATTAACAGTATAGTGTCATTTTAATTCTTTTTAGTTTTCTGCAGAAAATAAGGATTGCTCCCCTTAAGTATAAGCTCCCCCTTAGTGTGTGCATATTTTGTTTACTTTATTTCAGCCAATTTTATTCTCGTCATATAGAAATACATATGTTCAGCAACATAGAGTGATTTGCAACAAGTAAGTATTAGCATATCATCATTAAACTTTCAGCTTTACGTGTTGACAGATTTTCATCAATGTTCCAACAGCTGTCAATAGTTTACTGATTTCATATTTTGTTTAGATCATTCATGTTTCAATTGATATACTATTCACACCATTTATATCTATTTTCAAACAAAAATTATCCGCAATGCCATAACAAAATCATTTATCAGCATGTAAATCAATATCAGCATAGCACCAGCAGATTTTGTTCATGACAGTCAAAATACAAAAATAGCAAAATATCAGCAAACTTCAATTTTTAGCAATTAAGCAACATAGTCATATCAGCATTCATTTTTCACATACAACCACATAAATAACAGAATTAAAACAGAGTGTTTAAGTGCCACAATGGCACAAATAACAGTTAATCAACAAGTATTTTGAAACTGCCCCTAGACTATTTTTGCTTCTTATCTCCTATTTTTCTAAGTTCATTCACCCTTGATTCTGTCTTCTTTCCTTTCCTAGGTTCCTTCCTGGTTCCTCTACCCTAACATTTTTTTTTTTGGTTTATTCTCTGGTTCCTGCACTTTTACTTATTCTCTGGTTCCTGCAACCATTCTACTCCCCCTTTTTGTCAGCATCAAAGGGAGGGGCTTTTATTCATCTAATGTGTAAGAGGGTGAGGATTCAGTGCTGTAGAAAGGGTTGAGAGGAAAAAAAAAGGGCCATCGGAAAGGTAATGACTGTCTTGAGGAAGGTTCTAGTGAGGACTTGTCTGAGATAAGGATTGGAGAGAAGGCTGAAACTAGTCTGGATTTCTCTGCCAACTTGGAAGACTTTCTTATCTTGAGAAAAGTTGTCTTGGCTGCCATAGTCTTCCTACCTTTGGTTGGTGGTTTTGCCTCAATTGGTGGTGCTGCAGTGGCTTTGGCTTTCCCTATTTTTGCCTTTGCTCTAGCAGCTGATGCAGGTTTCTTTCATTTTCCTACACCTTCACCATCTTTCTTAGGTTCTGTCCTGGCAATGTCTTTTTCAGCTTGTCCCTCATTTACCATTTGATGGAAGATATCCATAATGGAAACTTCCTCTAAATTTAGAGGAGAGGCCTACTGTTTCTCTGTTCCTGAGCCAACCATTTATGTCCCTTGTTCTGAATCATTTTTGCTTTGAGGTTCAGGAGAAAGTGTCTTAGCTGGCTGATCATCCCCTTGGTGAGTGTCCTCAGTCTGCAGAGCAGGATTGGCAGATTTGTAGGTGGAACCTTCAGCTTAAATGCAAGAACTTCCAACATGAGGAGCAGATTTTTCTGCTGACTTAGTTGAACCTTCATCACTTTGTTGTGCAGGTGCAGTGCTGGATGTGGCAAAACTGTCTATAGCCACAAGTTCAGATGGTATGTTTTCCTTCTCCTTCAGCTTGTTTTCCAACTCAGTGATTTTCTCTTCAACTTTCTGTAGCTTTTCTCCTTAATCAGTCAGCTTACCATCAATCCTCATGAGCAAATTAAAAATTACTTCATTTGAGAATCTGGAAGAGGCTCCTTCAAATTGAGCAGGTAGGTTGTGTTCTTTTCTTGGACCAGTCTTGGAGGTTTTAATGAACCTTTCTCCATCAAGTACATACCCCATTTTAACTAAGCTACCATAATGAATAGCTTGATCTCTGGTTTTTACCAAGTCCATATCATACTGCTTTGCCCATATTCCCTTCTTTTGTACAAGGGATGTAATCACATTCCCATACGGTAGATTTACCTTATCAAGTCTGCAGGAAATACTCATTTTGTCAATCATAAATCTTCCTAGATTTAGAGATACCTCGTTAAAAACATGCTCCATCAGCCAGAGGTCCTGGAGGCTGATGTAGCTAAGGCTTCCACTTCTACCCTGCATATTTGCTATTATGAAATAGTGTAGAATTTGAATATGAGGACTGGTTATCAAACCATAATTACTCTTTAAGGAATATTTTTCTTTTCTCCTAGTGATGATCTCCCACAATGAGGGCAGATCATATTTTTCAGGAAGCTCAAATTCTCCTTCTTTACATTTTATTTTTAGTAGGTTCCCTAAATCTTCAGCAATCACAACAAACTCTTTTCCATTTAAAAATACATTCAATCCATCCTCCACATAGTCATCAGAATCTATTAATTCCTTTCCTTTCAAAGCAATTCCAGAATAAAACTCTTCGACCAGATTTAGACTATAAGATCTATTCTTAAAAGTGCTGTAAACTTTTAGTTCTAGTTCATCAAAGTACTCAGATAAACTAGTTTGGATTTCGACATTTTCCTCAAAACTCTTCCAATCAATAAATTTTTCACAAGAGATTGGTGCATTCTCGGTATTCTTGAACCTATATTCATGCAACTTATTCCTAAACTTTGAAGAAGAAGAACTAGTACCTTTGTGGAGTGAGGGTTCTGTATCTTTCTTTTTCTCAATTTTCTACTTCTTTTCTCTTAGTTTCTCGAATATTTCTTTCACTAAACCAGGCATGATTTTCAGTTTTTTCTTTAGACTTTTCGTTCCTATTCCTTCCTCCATTAGCCTTTTCCCTTTTTTCTTCTTTGATATCTCTTTACCCTGAGATGTTTTAGCCATATTGGTTTTAGAAATTTTTGAGGGTTTGAGTCGGTTTTAGAGGAAAACAGGAAGATTTAGGTTTTTGTTTTTAGAGCAACGGGTTTCAAGGGAGAGGAAAAAAGAGGTAGTCAGCAGTTATTACTTAGAAAAACTACTCACCTTCCCTTAAGTACTGCTCTACTTTTATTTCTTCATAATTTTAAATTTCCCTCTAAAAGTTTGGTTATTTACCTTTGGCAATATTTCTTCATTCTTTTTGCACCCGGTAAACCTAAATTTTTACCACTTTTTACTCTTCTTTCTCTAAACTCACTAAGTCTTATTATTTAAAGTTGTCAGGCCACTCTTAGTTGACTAAGAAATCCTTAGTCGACTGAATGTATTCTGTTTTCTATATGAGAGCCAAAGGTTTTCTTACAATTCCTTTACACTAATCATCCCTAAATTCTTCTAATCTCACAGAATCTATCCTCATTCAGAGGTTTGGTAAAAATGTCTGCTAATTGATGTAAAGTATTCACAAATTCGATCTTAATGTCATTTTTCACTACATGGTATCTAATAAAATAGTGTCTAATTTCAATGTACTTTGTCCTAGAGTGCTGCACAGGGTTTTTTGATATATTGATTGCACTTGTGTTATCACAGTATATTGGTACATTATGCATAGTTATTCCATAGTCTTTTAATTGTTGCTTGATCCAAAGGATTTGTGCACAGCAACTACCTACTGATACATATTCAGCCTCTACTGTAGACAGTGCCACTGAGTTTTGCTTTTTGCTGGACCAAGACACAAGCATCCTTCCTAAAAATTAGCATATTCCACTAGTGCTTTTCCTATCAGTTCTGCTACCAGCAAAGTCAGCATCTGAATATCCAACTAAGCTAAGAGTTGCGTCTCTAGAGTACCATATTCCTAGTTCTTGTGCAATAACCTCTCCCTGGTCATTGTCGTCATCCAAGACTTTCGAAAAAGACCCGCCAAGTCTAGAACAAGCCTGTCTAGAATTTGATCGTTAATCCACTACATTCAATCACCATATAATATTGATACTTTCATATACTAAATTGAACCATAAATATAAAAATAAATACAAACTTTTTCCTTTTATTCGTAAGTATATGCATTGAAATCTATAATCTCCAAATTAATGCTTATAAAAAAATTTAGAATTCGTTTACAACTTAATAAATAAAATGCTACGACTTGACCTCTACAGCGGAGTGACTTGGAATAAAATGCTAGGAGATGCCTTTACCTATTCACGGTGGACCGAACGCGTCACTAACTACACACTAGGCTGATCCCTATCTACAAAAGGGGAAATAAAGGGGTGTGAGTCTCATAGACTCAGTGATAATCATCGACTCAGCGAGTAGGGCGTAGATGGAAAAACAAACAAATGACAGATCAATTGAATATAAAAATGCTAGATTAAAAAAGCAATTCGTTTCAAACGAGGATTTGTGCCTTATATAGAAATCAAGAATTTCTTATAAAGTATAAATAATCGAGGTAATAAAATTTTTCGCATCAAAATATATTAATAATCATTTTCGAATCAAATCAATAAAATTTCGCAAGCTTCCGCGAAACCAAATAATATTTAAAATCATGCACAAATCATAACTCGCCCCATATGCGAGGAATTGCAGATTCATTTCACAGATAAACAAATAGGAGAGCTGCGAAAAACCGTTTAATTCCATTTTCACCATGTAGAGAAATATAATTCATAATATTAAAACTTATTTCAACTCATATAAAATCATTACATTTTTGTCAAAAATAAACAACATGGCTTATGACTTTCTTAAAAACTTGGCTTGTGCCAAAATCATTCTCATACTCGGTTCTTAGGGATACCCTGGCTTGGGGCTATCCCAACCGAGTCTGCCAAGGCTGTTAAAAATTTCGTATATACACGTAAACATATTTTTAGTTTGAAAAACACAGTCGTTCCTTGGCGTTGGCTGAGTTCACCCTCACGTGGTGGTTTGGCGTGAAGTGAACTCTAAAGTTGTACCTCAGGAGTTACCCTACACGCCTCTCATACTGAGGTAAGAATATACCAGGATTTCGTGCCCTTCAAAAAGGCTGGTCCACCCGCCCACTGCAACAAGCTAAACCTACCATACAATAAAATTTGCAATAGCATGACATGTCAATTATTTTATTTTACAGCCTCTCAAGGCAACTCAACAGTTCATACATTTTCAACACATTTACCAATCCAGCCAATCATGCCCACATTATCATAAGCCATTCGATTCAAAATACAATTTATAACACAACAAGTAGCAGTCTCCAATTACTCTTGAATTTCTTAGTTAAAATGAAAGCACATTTTAAAAGAGTTCAAATTTGATCTTCAAGGGGATATTTTAAATCCTTTTCAAGATATCGATCCCCACATCACATTAAAACTCTCTTTTTGTAAAATGTTCATTGTAAATATTTGCATGATATTTTGTATCAAAATAGCATGGTGAATATGTAATAAATTTCATGAATGCACACCACACAAACAATAAGGCACAATTTCCTTTTATGTAAATCTTTTCGAAAAGTTTATTTCCCGGTTTAAAACACTTTACGTATAATATATATATATATATATATATATATATATATATATATTCCAAATGATTTCTAAAATTAACTTACACCCACAATTCCTTAAAATTCTATCAACTCATGCTTTTCATAAATTTTGCACTTCACGTAAAATATACGTACATGTATATATATACAGAATTTTTAAAATTGACACCCCTTACTCACCTCATAATAGTGAGATATTACTTCAGTATTGATTCGTACGCGTATATAATTATTCCTATTTGTCGGTCACATATTTTGTTTGGCACGCCTCCACGACAAACTTGCCTAGCAACAATTTAAACTCAATATACTTAATCACACATTTGTATGGGTAACAACTTAATTAAAAATTCCTTAAACAACTTGCATATTTTTCATCCAAAATATGCACAATATTAAACTACCCATAAACCTTAAAATATAACATTAACTTACCATTGGGCCCTCTCCATGGGCTTCTTTATTTTTTTTTGTTTGGGCTAAGCCCATTTATTTTTATTTCCTATTGGGCCATGCCCACTTATTTTCTATTTCTTTTCTTTTCTTTTTCTTTCTTTTTCTCTTTTCCACGTTTCTTTTTTTTTTCTTTCCAGCCCATCACTCCCTTCACCATTATGGCTTCCTCTTTTCACCACCGTGGCTTCCTCTCTTCCTTTCCTTTCAAAATTGGTCACCAAAAGCCTTGTTTTCTCACCCTTTTTGTTGCC
This sequence comes from Theobroma cacao, assembly GCF_053813885.1. Classification (NCBI taxonomy): domain Eukaryota; kingdom Viridiplantae; phylum Streptophyta; class Magnoliopsida; order Malvales; family Malvaceae; genus Theobroma; species Theobroma cacao. The sequence goes on from NC_142640.1 coordinate 40,346,179, forward strand.
ACTTTCTACTCTAAAATCAGTAGATTTCCAGCTCAAATTTTCAATAACAAAACTTCTCAATTTTGGCAGCACAAAGCTGTCCAATTTTCCTATACAAACTACTAGCAAATAGCTCAAATTTTTTTCTGCACAAATTGGTAGCAAACAGCTCAAATTTTCAGCAACCAAAGTTGTCTTTCAATGGCAGCAAAAAAAGTCTCTAAAAATTTCCAGCAACATAACCTTAAAATTTAGCAGCAAAATCTTTGAATTTTTAGCACCAAAATCCCTCCAGAAAGTACCGAATTTTCTTTCTCAAAGTGCAGCAAAAATTAGCTTTTTACCTCACAAATTTTCAACTTTCTTCTTCTTCCAAAAATTACAGCAAAAGCTCTTTTTTTCCTTCCTCTCCCACTCTCAACTGATTTCCTCTCCTTTTTCTCTTTTATCTCTTTTTCATTTCTTTAATCTCACATGGTCGGCCCCACCATCATTTCTACATTCTTCTCTTTTGTTTTCTTTGCTTTTTTTTTTTTTTGTCTTTCTTCATTTCTTTCTTTTATTCTTGTGGCAGGCCCCCCATTTTATCTTTATTCCTTTCTTTTGTTTTTGTCCTCATTCCATTCTTGACTCACGTGGCCACTCATGTACATATAAAAATATTGTTTGACTATTCAACATCTTTTCTTCATTATTTTATCATCCATTTTATTTTCATTTTATTTTTATTTTTTCAAAACAATAAAATTTACATATTATGCCTTAACTTCATTTTATTTAACACACCTCCCTCAAATTTTCATATTTTAAAATTAATTCTTCCGACACGTGTAACAATTTCAATTTCCTTCTATCTTTCTTTTTCTTATACGTGTATAATCAAAATATCGAGATCGCATTTCAACGCGATGTCACCATAATATTTAAATATTTACTTACCCGTGTTAGCTTGATTTAATAAAATCACGCTGACACAATAATCGTCGTTTTCCTTCAAAATTCTTCTTTACTTTATCTCCCCCACTTAAATTAGTCATATTCCATTTTTCATGACTAATTCCGACAACATATAAAATATTAATATTTTAATATTATTTTATTAAATAAAATATTATTTTATTTCAAAATTTTTTCACTTGTCTTCTTTGGTCCCGAAACACATCATTACATCTCGGTTTACTTTTGAATCATCCTTTAGCTTATTAATTCCTCTTCAACGAAAATATTATTATTTAATTATTGTTTCTACACGCGCGAAGCATTTTATTCTTGAACGTTCCTTTCATCCTTTGTCGCTCTTTAGTACATCAATTCACATCAAATAATCATTCGTTTGATCAATAAGGTCTTATTTGTGTCCAACGAGGGTGCAGGGTATTACATCTTAAGTGTCAATGAGGTATTTAAAAATTCTCTTAATAGTTGTTAGGTGTGATTCTTTAGGCTGTGACTGAAATCTAGCACACAAGCACACACTAAACTGAATATCTAGTCTACTTGCTGTTAAGTAGAGAAGAGAGCCGATCATACCTCTATAGAGATTTTGATCTACATCCTTACCTTTTTTATCTAAGTCGAGTTTGATGGATAGACTCATTGGTGTGGAAATTGATTTAAGTTTTAGCATATCAAATTTTTTGAGCATATCATGAGTATATCTTTTCTGGTTGATGAAGATTCCTTCCTCGCTTTGTTTGATTTGAAGACCAAGGAAGTACTTCAACTCTCCCATCATGCTCATCTCAAATTTACCCTGCATTTCCTTTGCAAAGTTCTTGCATAAAGCTTCATTAGTTGCACCAAATACAATATCATCCACATATATTTGCACAACAATTAAATCATTTAGATATCTCTTAATAAACAATATAGTATCGATGCTGCCTCTATCATACCCTTTTTCAACTAGAAATTTTGAAAGCCTTTCATACCAAGCTCTAGGAGCTTGTTTCAATCCATACAAGGCTTTATGAAGTTTGAAAACATGATCAGATTTTTCGAAGTCTTCAAAACCAGGTGGTTGTTCTACTTATACTTCCTCTTGAATTAATCCATTTAAGAATGCACTTTTTACATCCATTTGGAACAATTTAAAATTCGTGAAACATGCAAAAGCTAGCAACAACCTTATGGCTTCAATCCTAGCAACCGGAGCAAAAGTTTCATCATAGTCTATTCCTTCTTCTTGGTTGTATCCTTTTGCTACCAACCTAGCTTTATTTCTAACTACATTTCCTTACTCATCTACCTTATTTTTAAGTACCCATTTGGTACCAACAATAGGGAGATTTGAAGGTCTAGGTACCAATGACCATACATGACTCATTGTGAATTGATCAAGTTTTTTTTGCATGGCCATTATCCAACTTTCCTCTTTTTTAGCTTGTTCAAAGTTTTTAGGTTCAATTTAAGATATAAAAGCTGAAAACTCACAAGTTTCTCTAGTTGCTTTCCTAGTTTTAACTCTTTGTGAAATGTCACATATTATTTGGTCTTGTGAGTGATCTCTTACAAATCTCCAACTCCTTGGTAGATCATCATGCTAATCTTCTGCTCTTTGCAGATTTTCTAGAGATGGAGTTTTATTTTCTCTTTTAGGTGAGCTTTCTTCATTATTTTTGTTATTTTCTAAGCTCATTTCCTCCATTTGTTTTTCTATGACTTCTACATCATCTCATCATCATGAACTTCTTTTTGTAATGCATTTGACTCATCAAAAACTACATGAATTGATTCTTCAAAGGTTAAGGTTCTTTTGTTAAAAACTCTATAGATCTTTGAGTTTAAAGCATATCCTAAAAATATTGTTTCATCACTCCATGCATCAAACTTCCCTAGGGGCTGTTTTCCATTGTTCAATACAAAGCATTTACAGCCAAAACTCCTAAGGTGAGAAATATTTGGTTTCCTACCTTTATAAAGTTCATATGGAGTCTTTGAAATCAAGGGTCTTATTGAGACTCTATTAAGAATATAAGCTACTGTATTTACTGCCTCAACCCAAAGATATTTAGGTAGGTTGTTCTCACATAGCATGGTCCTAGCCATTTCTTTCAAGGTTTGATTTTTCCTCTCTACAACTCCATTTTGTTGGGGTGTTCTAGGTGCAGAAAAATTGTGATCCAACCCCTTTTCATTGTAAAATTTTTCAAACTCATCATTTTCAAATTCTCCTCCATGATAACTCCTTATGCTAACTATGGCTAGCCCTTTTTCATTTTTTACTTTATTACAATGACTTAATAATGCTTGAAAAGCATCATTCTTATGAGCAAGAAAGTACACCCAAGTATATCTAGAATAGTCATCAACTATTACAAAGCCATAAGATTTTCCTCCTAAGTTAGTTGTGCTTATTGGACCAAATAGATTAATATGAAGCAATTCAAGAGGTCTAGATGTTGACACAATCTTCTTAGGCTTGAAGGATGTCCTAACTTGTTTTCCTAGTTGGCAAGCATCACATATGTTATCATTTTTAAATTTTAACTCAGGCAGTCCAACAACAAGATTTTTCTTAATTAATTTTGACATAGTATGCATGCTCACATGTCCTAATCTCCTATGCCATAGCCAACTATCATTTTCAGCATTTGCAACAAGACATATTTCACTATTTACTTCAAGTTCTTTAAGAAAAATTACATACATATTCTTCAGTCTATTTCCTATGAACGAGATTTTATTTATACTCATATCTATCACTTCACACTTAGTTGAATCAAAGCACACTCTAAATCCTTTATCACATAATTGACTAATACTTAGTAAATTATGCTTTAAGCCTTTAACCAACAACGTATGACTAATTTGATTTTAGGAATTCTTACCAACCGTACCTATACCATGGATTCTTCCTTTTGAATCATCTCCAAAGGATACGGTTTCTCCCTTTCTCTTATCCAGTTGAGCAAACAGCATTTCATGTCCAATCATGTGCCGTGAACAGCCACTGTCCAAATACCAAGGTTGTTTCTTCATGAGTTGAGCTCTTGGACATATCTCCTTTAAGTCCAGCTCAACCTACAAAACAGAATTTTAATTTTTCTTTATAGGTACCCATACTTTGATGGGTCCTTGAGTGTTAGTTGCAACAAAGGATCCCTTAAGAACCTAGATTTTCTTAACTTTCTACACTTTTCTTTTCTTAAAATAATCATATGATAAATGACCATGTTTACCACAATTATAACATTTAGGTAATGCTGTAGCTGAATTTTTATTGTGGTATGCATCTTTTTTTGAAGATTCATTTTTTAAACATTTAAGAGCTATTTTTTCATCAAGAGTTATTTGCAAAGCTTCAGACTTGTTTTCCAACTCTTGTTTTAAAACCTCAAAGTCTATTTTTGAGTGTTTTAACTCAATTTGCAAAATATTTCTTTGCTCAAAAACAGTAGTGAATTCTTGTTTGATTTGTTCCAAATCATTTTCAAGTAATGTAGCCTTTTTCTTTAATGATTTGTATTTTGAAAAAAGTTTTTCAAATTCATCATACAAGCACTCATACTCATCTTGTAAATCATCATAAGAATTAATGTAGGGGGATGAGGATACCTCTGTTTCATCCTCTTGTGCCATAAAATAGATATTTACTCTTTCTTTAGATTTTTCATTATCAGTTTCAGAGCTTGAAGTGTCACTATCCGACCATGCAGCAGCCACCATTACTTTATTGGATTTCTTATTTTTCTTGGGAGTTTCACCTTTTAGCAATGGACATTCAAACTTGAAGTGACCAGGTTTCTTGCACTCGTAGCAGATGAGCTCCTCCTTTTTGTTGGAGTCAATTTTGTTTCTGTTTTTCCATGTGGCACCTTGGTCTTTCCTGAAACCTCTTTTAATTAGCCTTCGATTTCTTCTGCTCATTAGCTTTCTGAATTTTCTTGCAACTAGAGCTAATTCTTCATCATCATCACAGGAAAACTCTTCTAGCTCTTCTTCAATGATGATGGCTTTGAGTGCAATACTCTTTTTCTTTTCCTTTGCTTCACTTCGGTCTTCTTCTTCTTCTTCCTTAAGCTCCAGCTCATGAGTAAGAAGAGAACAAAAAATCTCATCAAGTGTGAAGATGTTCAGATCTTTAGCCTTTCTAATGGCAGTCACTTTTGGCTTTCAAGATTTTGGTAGGCTTCTAAGTAGTCTCTTAACTAATTCATGTTCAGGGATAGGCTTGCCTAGCTAACTTAATTTATTTGTGATGTTTGTAAACCTATTAAACATGCTGATGATGTTTTCACCAGGCTCCATTTTAAACATTTCATAACTATGTGTTAAGAGAGCAATTTTGGACTCCTTGACTTGGGAATTGCCTTCATGGATTATTCTAAGTTTCTCGCACACTTATTTAGCTGTTGTACAGCTTGAGACTTTGTTAAATTCAATGGGGGTCAAGGCACAATGTAATGTGTTGATGGCCTTAAAATTTATTTGAACTTTCTTAGTTTCAACCTTAGTCCATTCAGACCTTGGCTTGGGCATCAACTCATTTGTCATTACATTCACGGTTGAGGGCATAAAGGGTCCATCAGTTATGACGTCTCACATTTCATAATTTGTAGCCCTAATATAAATTGACATTCTAGTGCTCCAATAAGGTAATTAGAGCCATCAAACAGAGGTGGTCTATTTGTTGATTGTCCCTCAGCCGCTACTGATTTTTGTTGAGCCATTTGGATCCTTCCAAAGGATGTTAAGCCTTAATAACAGGGTACTAGTTCTTATACCAATTGTTTGTCCTTATAATATGTGCTAGAGGGGGGGTGAATAGCACAATTTGGCTCTTAACAATATTGAAAACTAATTTCCAAAACTTAAGAAAATAAAAATAAAGTATAAAATGCACAGTAATTTAGAATGGTTCGGTCCAAGACCTACATCCACTACCTTGATTATTCAACTAAGGATTTTCCCACAAATTCACTAAACACCGGTGAAATTCACAAGCTTTCACCAAGCTTTACAATGGCTTTTACCAGATTCAGCCATAACCTTTTACACTAGTTTTTCATGGGCTCAACTAAAACCCAAAGTGGTTTTCCAAGGCTCAACCATAACCTTCAACAATCAAGCTATCCCAAGCTTAAACAACCCCTTAGAGTGACTCCCTCACTCTAAGAATACAAGAGAAGTAGTAAAAGAAGGTACCTATGATCACTAGTTGATCTGAGTGGTACAAGATTGAGTGCTAAATACAATTGCAAAGAGTAGGCGTTTAAATGCAGATAAGTGCAGTGAAGCTTTTCTAGTTTTTTCTACTTTCTATAGCTAAAATTTCATTCAAGGCTTCTCAAAAACTTGTTTCTCATTGTTGGAAGATCCTTTTATACTTGGAGATGCACCTCTGATGGCAATTTGGCAGTTTATATCCGTTGAAAACAATTGATGATGAGTTCTAGCCATTAATCTGTCTTGTAGTGCTCTGGTTCAAATTGCAGACAGAGAGCTCTTAGTCGACTGACTTGGTCAACTAAGTTGATTCTGTTTTTGGTTTGCAGATCTTGGCAGAGAGTAGTTAGTCGACTGTTTTGGTCGACTAAGTTGATTCTGTTTCTCAAACTCTTCAGCCCGCTATTTCTTCAGTTTGAAACTTTGATCAATCAACGTTCTTCTTTGTTTCACCAATAAGCTTCCTCCATGTTATTCAGTTACATCTTGTTGATTTTATCCCTCTTTTTCTATCAAAAATACTCTTTGAAGATCTAATAAATTAATTTCATATATTAATTTCCTGCACACTCAAGTAAGATGTTAGACACAAATAAATGAGAATATTTTATTATCATCAAAAACTAATGGAGCCAACACATTTGACGATAAGCTTGCATTTGAATTAAAACATGAACCTGAATAATATTTTTGTGTTGCTTAGAGTTGAGTTTATGAATTAACTTATGAAGATATTAAAGATGATTGCTAAGTTGCTGCAATTTAGTTCTAGTTAAATTGTTTTCTTCATTTATGTTATTGCATTTTAGTTTATGTTTTGCTTGAGGACTAGCAAAATCTTTAAGTTTGGGGGTGTGATAACTTTATTACATAGAGTTAATTTGACATATTTTGGGGACTTAAGTAACTAAGATTTTTAGATTTTAGGTTCAAATTTTAGTATTTTAGGTGTGTTTCTTAGCTAAGGTTAATTATAAGTTGATTAGTTTGATTTAAGTATTTTTAATTAATTTTATTTTATTTTGTTTTAAATTACTTTAAATATAGTTATTATTGATTTCTCTTATTGTTCTTATAGGAAATTTGATGAGAAAAGTTTATTTGATGAAAAATCTATGCAAGTATGGTGATAGCTTTATTATTGACTCCATTTGTTTTTTATGACAATAAAACATTCCTCATTCATTAATGTCAAACTTTATTATTTAAGTGTGCAGGATAAAGTAAATTCCCTTAATGAAATGCTTAATTAAAAGTAAAATCATATGATATATAGGCTAATCAGTTAAAGTGGGAAAAATGGAAAGAGTTAGTAAAAATAGGGCTTTTGTAACTGATTATCAAAAGGCCTTAATCAGTTAAGGAATGGCTAGGCTACAAGTTAAAGCGAAACAAAAAAATCTTAATCAGTTAGTACTAAGCTTAACTGATTAAAAAAATGCTAGACAAAGGAAAACAGAGATGTGCTAATCAGTTAAGGTATGGGGTTAATCAGTTAGAGCACCAGACTTGTAGATCCTCCAAATGCCAAAATTCAAATTTAAAGTGAAGTTGACTGTTTAAGGGAGTCAACATGAAGAAGTGCGAATTCGAAGAATTTTTAATTGATTAGAGCTTATGTTAATCAATTAAAGTTGAAGGAAGTAAAGCTTTAATTAGTTAAAGGGGGAGATAAATAGTTAAAGGAAGTTTGCTGAAGTAGAGAAGCCTGAAGACAGAGATCCCTTAATCGGTTAGAATCTCCTATAATCGATTAATGTAGGGCACACAGCAGTAAGATAATGTAAGGCAGAGAAGTTGTAATCAGTTAGAGGTACTTGTAACCAGGGAGTCGAACTCTGTCTATTGTTTTGAATTTAAACACTAGAGAACAAAATAATAGTTAAAATGGCATCAAAGTTATTTCTAATGGCTAAGAAATATCTTTAACAGAAAAATCTAACTCCCTAAGTATAAATTGAAGCTCCAACGATGAAAGAAAGTAGATTGAAGCAACAATAAGCCATTTTGAGCAAAAAGCCAAAAAACCTTCACCAAAAACGCTTGTTCTTCACTCTTATTCTAGAAAAAATGTTTGAACTTGATTGTAATATTTCCAAATTTGTTAAGATTTTTGTTGTACGTTTTTTTCTTCTATTTCTTGGAAAATTAGAGTGTGGGAAGCACTCTAAAGCTTGTTGCCAGGGATCAGAGTTTGGGTTAGAAGTTTACCTTGTAAAAGCTTAGTGAAAGCTGTTAATTTCATTGGTATAGTAAAGTTGGGTTGAAAATCCTTGATTGAAAGATCAAGGTAGTGGATGTAGGTCAAAAAAATCGAACCACTATAATTGCTTTTTCATTGTTCATTTCTCTTTACTCTTCTTTACTTAGTGTCTTGTAATTCTAACAAGTTTTAGTCCTTCGTTTCATCTAGTTTATTAATAGCTCTATGAGCTCTAAAGGGCTGAATGAAAAATTTTTAGTGCTATTTACCCCTTTTAACACTTCAACAAGACCAACAAGTGGTATTAGAGCTATACCCTCAAATTTAAGACTTAACATCCTTAAGGGATATCTATATGGCTTTGCAAAAGTCTATTGTTGTTGAGGGTCAATTCACCAATAGGCCTCCTCTATTTGATAGATCAAAGTATACTTATTGAAGCATTAAGATGTGTATATATATATATTAGAGCCCATGATTATGAAACATGAGATGTAATTACAGGAGGACCTTATGTTCTCACTTTATTTAGTTTTGTCACAAGTGAGAGAATGCTTAGGCCAAAAACTGAGTGAATTGAAGCTGAAGTTAAAAAGGTCTAAACACATTTTAAAGCTATCAACACCTTTCACTATGCACTAATCCTTTTATAATTCAACAAAATCTCTAGTTGTACTACAACCAAAGAGATTTGGGAAAAATTTAAAGTCATTCATGAAGGGACTTCACAAATAAAAGAGTCCAAAATCACCTTACTCACCTATAATTATGAAATGTTCAAAATAGAACCAGGTGAAGATATCACTACCATGTTCGATAGGTTTACTAATATTACAAATAAGCTCAATCAACTTGGAAAAACCATCCCTGAACATGAGTCAGTAAAAAGACTATTTAGATGCCTGTTCGATGTATGTATTTCATACACTACACCCACTTGTTTGCTTTAAAAACAATACCCCAATGCTAGAGTTAGAACATTTTATCCTTTTTTATAGAGGTATAACATGTGTAGGTTTTAAACAATTTGTCACATTTAGCTTAGAATAATTTTGACAACCAAAAATTAAAGAACTATAACTCTTTACTTAATAGTTCATCAACTATTAGCATAAATTTTCTACAATGTTATCAAAAAATTTATGATCGTATCATATATGTTATAAATAAATAAAATATCTATTAAAATATAATATATACGAAATCAATAATTGATGCAACAATACCTTTCAAAAAAATAATTGATGCAACAATTTATTTATCTAATAAATAAATAATAAAATTAACTTTTAAGGGCATATGTCTAGCACTTGTATCATCTACTGTCACCATCTCTCAAGTTCAACTCGCACATCTTAATGGTAATGAGAATATGCTTGACAGAGCCATTCCCATAGTTGTAAATATAAATGAAAATAGAGGAAAAAGAGAAAATATTGTTGATGTGGTTGCCATCGAAAATCCTAATATGACCAATCCCCTTGGGACAATTACACTTGCTACCATTTGTATCGTGATCCTACCAACTACTACACAATGTTTTGGGATACAAAAAGAGCTTTAAAGACTACTTGATCAAAAGAATAAGAACTTAGATTGGCTGATTTAGGTTGGTTGTTAACAAATGCTCTGTTTCTTTCTCTTAGTGAATTTTTCTACTCTATTTTTCTTTTCGATGAATTATCTACTTTTTCCTATTTAACTAGGGTTTAGGGGTTTTAAGACTAGGGCTTCAAAAATGATGGGATGCGACCATGGCTAGGGTTGAAATTTTTTTTTTAATTTTTTTAAAAATATTTTTGTAATAATTAATTCTAGAAACTTTTATTGTAATTTGTGGATAATTTTTTCTTTGACTTATTGTATTTAATTTATTTCATTCAAGACTACAAGGTAAAATCTATTGTTAAGTTCACTCAAATCAACCGGATCTTAATTAATTAAAAGGTAGATATCAAGAATAAGAACAAGTTAATTATGTAAGAAAAAAAATAATGTAAGTGGCTATAAGGTTCATTTCCTAATCTAATACATTTATTAGCTCAACCAAGTTAATCAAGATTTGAATTAATCTAAAAAATGAATTCTATACAAAAAATAATATAATTCAATTTTTTTAAAAAAATTATTAAAAATAAAGATCCAAACAAAATGAGAATCCTATGCTATATATGTAAGCTATGAAATAAATGTGCCATGTGTGTAACTCCTGCAACAAATGTTACGTGTTATACGTAAAGCTTTATCAAAGACGATTATGACTTAAGGATGTCAATGGGCATCCTATAATTGTTACAAGATATTCACGGGTACTCAACTTTATTATTTAGGGTTAGGGTATTCTATTATTGAGGTTTGGAATGGATTCGGGTAGTAATTTTACTACTTGTATTGGGTTCAAGTAGGGCTCGAGAGCTAACCCTTGGGTACCTACCTAATCGGGTTAAATACTTTATAATTTGGTTTGAGATGGGTTGGGTAGTAATTTTACTACTTGTATCAAGTTCGAGTAAGGCTCAGGTACCACCCATTGGGTACTCGCTATCCAAACCCGATTATATTGATATCCAAGTTTAGGCGAGTATCAGCTCCAAACTTGAACCCTACATCCACCATTTATGTAATATTTTATTATTTATATAATATATATTAGATATATAATAGATAATTAAATTAAATATGTAAAAATTTTGTTGATGTTTGGATTTGAACTTATGTAAGAATGAGAAACACTCCTCATTTTTACCAACTTTGCAAATAATTTATTTTGATAGAAATTGATAGATGAATTAATGATATATGATTGTTAGTCAAATTATTAATGTGATGTTATTAATATATTTAATTTAAAAAATTGTTAGATTATTAATTATGTTTAAATAATATGAATATCATATCATATAATAAAGAATATAATTACTATTAAATATATACTTTTAATATAAACATATTTACTTTTTATTTTATATTTTACAAAAATTATAATTTATAAAATTATTAGTTATAATATATATACCTTTATTTATGTAAATTTATTATAATATATATACTTAAAAAGAGATTGTGAGATTAAAATAGTTTTACAACTTACTTTTTTAATTTCATGTAATTAAGGACAAACTTATAAAGTTAATTAAATTAATTTATGAAAGTATGATTATTGATTAATTTATAATGTCTTTTAAGATATGTACTTTATATATTGTGTTAATTTATAAAGAATATAAGTACTATTATATATTTATTTTTTATATAAAAATGTTTATTTTCTATTATATGTTAATGTTACAAAAATTATAACTTATAAAATTATTAATTATAAATATATACCTTTATTTATATAAATTTATAATATATATTAAAGTTTTAACAAATTCAAATAATTATCAAATAGTAAGTATATATTAAAATTTAAATTAAAATAAGAAATTTTATAAATATTCAGACAATTATAAACTTTAAATACCCTAAAACTTAATAAAGTTCGGATTCAGCTACCTAACCGCTAACATCCTGTTTCGACCCGCTAACCGGTATGCGGATTCTATACCCTTGACTTGACTTGTACTTTGTTGGCTTACGTGGTAAAAACATGCCTCGTGGCGTAAGGCTCTTTATCACCACAACGTGTCACTATATGGAGCCGATTTACAGCCATTGGCAGGTCAAAGGCTCGATGTCTGGGAGCGCACATGAGCCTTCCTCTTATTCGGTTACATGAGCCGAAAGTCCTCTCTGGCTCAGGCTGAAACAAGCTTTAGCAACCAGAAGAAAGAAAAATGGCGCCAAAGCGAACCAGAAACAAGGCTCCTTCCTCCGATCCACATGGAATCTTTGCCGGTTTGGTGGTTTTCTTAATCGAAAACGGCGTCCAGTCTCGCCGTTTACAGGTCTCTCCATTACCAGAACAACTCATTTACTTGGCAGCGTTTTATTTTTTTTCATAATTGTTTGGGTAAATTATAGATTTGGAAGCAAAAACTGGTGCAAATGGGAGCTAAGATTGAGACTCACTTGTCCAAAAAAGTGAGTCATGTTTTTGCTATGAGTTCAGATGCTCTTTTTCACGATGTCGATAAGGAACAATTGGCTCGCTTCGGAGGAGTGAGTACTCTCTACTATTTTTTTTACTTCTTTTTTTCTCCTTTCATCTTTTAATTCAATAGCGTTATATATATATCAAATATTGGAAGTACATTTGTTGTTTTCAACTTGCTGTAATAGTTATAACTTTTGCTAGGGCCAAATTACAACCTTTCTGATTAAGAATCTTGGCTTGTAAATCCGTTTACTAGATTAGTGTTGGAATAATTCATATATATTCATCTATTTTTTGAATATACTAATTTAATTTACACCAAAAATTGAAAAAACCGTTTCAAATTACTGGTGTTCATTTTGAGATTTATCTCTGAAGTGCCACATTTGAAGAGTAAGTGGTTTGCAATAACTACCTGTCGCAGCATGTTCTCATGTATCAGTGGTTGGAGGACAGCTTGGCAGCCGGGGAAAAGGTTTCTGAGGATTTCTACGTTCTGAAAGTGGATCTGGAAAGGGTGGGTACACCTGACAAGAATCTGAAACTTGAACCAGCCAACGGAAATTCTTCTAGCCATGAGGAACAATCGCATTGCAAAAAGATCAAATCCTCACCTGAGCATACTAAACACACTAATGAAGGAAGGAAAGGAGAACTAGAAATTAACACTCTATCAGGGGCATCGAATACTGAACCCCACTCTCCCAGCTCCTTATCTAGCTGTCCTGAAATCCCTGGTACTCCAGATAAGGATGTAAGTTAAGGTGTCACCACATATAAAAATTGTCTATTTTGTTGTCCATCTGGTTTTGTGTGCGTAATGCTATTAGTTGCCTTAAGAAAAGGTCAGGCCATTGATGTGTATGCTTTTAAGTCTTCATGCTACTAATGCTCATAAACGTATACCGTTTGATAATTAGGTTGGCACACTGTCATCATCTTTGCCACACAGCGTGCCAGATTTAAACAAGGACATTACAGAGATATTTGGGAAACTTATAAACATATACAGAGGTGAGACTTGATTTTGCCTCACATATATTCATTGCTACCAATTGCACTTATTGCTGTCTAAGGATCTAATATGATATAATTAATTTCTACCGAAAGCACTGGGTGATGACCGCAGATCATTTAGCTACTACAAGGCTATTGCAGCTGTTGAGAAGTTGCCTTTTAAAATTGAAAGTTCAAATCAGGTCAAAAATCTGCCTGGAATTGGAAAGTCAATGCAAGATCATGTAAGTAAACATGTTCTTGTTTGAATTTTACATGTGGCATTTGTTGCCTAGTTTGGTTGACTTGTTTTAATTTTCACATTTAGGGTTCACTAATGTTGCTGGCATGTGTAGCTCTGTCTTCTAGCTGCATCCAATCAAGACATGCAGCATGAAAAGATTTTACCTTAAAATTTCAAAAGACAGTAATTTGGGACAGAGGGCATAATTTTGATTACCAGAAAATGTACCTTCTAAGTGAGTCTGCAAAACACATACAGACTTGTCAGTCTTCTAAAATTTATCAGTGCCCTTGGAATATTTATGCAGATTCAGGAGATAGTGACCACTGGAAAGTTATCCAAGTTGGAGCACTTTGAAGCTGATGAAAAGGTAACATAAAGGTTCTTCTTTAATTGAATTTGGACTATCTTTTTCTTTTCTGTTATTTGGACTTATTTGTTTGAAAAAGAAGTTTTCTTGTACCAGGATTGTAGTTTTGTTTCCTACTCCCTACCATCTTTTCTCCACATGCTATAAATTTCTCCCTTGAGCACTGTAGTATCTTTTAACTGAATTTGAGAATGCAACTATACAGGCTATAATGTGACTGACTTTTTTGCCTTCGGCATTTCAGTGTTTTTTGAAGTTTCATTGTAACTAGTTTGAGGAAAGACATATTCTTAAAAGGCCATTGGGCTCGTTCCATGCTGTTGGATGAACACATAATCCACTTAGGGGATAGAAAAAGGAACCAGGAGATTTACCTTAAGTATAGATGCTCTTTGCATCTGAGTGCTTGCTCATATATATGTTTGGTAGTAAGTTTATGGAAAAGAAAATGCTTTTCTAATATTTGGTCTATCTTTCAACATTTTCTTTCAATCTTTTGCAGGTAAGGACAATAAGTTTATTTGGGGAAGTTTGGGGAATTGGACCAGCTACAGCCCTGAAATTATATGAGAAAGGACACCGCACACTAGATGACTTAAAGAATGAGGATTCTCTAACAAATGCACAAAAGCTTGGGTTGAAATATTTTGATGATATTAAGACAAGGATTCCACGGCATGAGGTCTGACTACTGTGCTCCTGACTAGGACTTTCCTAACTGAAAGTTTTTAGATTTACCCCTACTTTTTATGAAATGCTTGATGCGTTTCTGGTTGTATAGGCTCAAGAGATGGAATCTCTTCTACAGAAAGTTGCAGATGATATCGTGCCTGGGGTGAGCACCCGGAATACTTTAAAAATTGAATGTGGTGAAGATGTATTCTGCTGTCAGAAAAATTTTCTAATGATGTGCTATAATGAGTTGGACATATAATGTGTATGTCTCACAGATTAAACTGATTTTTCACCCTTTTCTACTTTTGCTTTTCCTCTCTCAAAGAAAAAGTCTAGTATAAAAAGAAACTTATGAAATTAATAACAATTAACTTTATATATGGATGCTTTGACCACTATATGCTAACTGAGAACTAAAGTGCTTTGGTCAGTTGTTCATTTGCGATTTACATTCCAGTAATGGTGCAGTTGGCTATTACTTCTATTATTTTTTACTATTCTAAGGTACTTTTTAAGTTTGTAGCTCAGCAGTCAGCACAAGAGAAATTCACAAGGCATGTAGCATATAATTAATTTTTAGCTGAAGCACTGTTTTTTGAGTGCTTGTTTCCAGTACCAACGTGTTTATGCAATAGGCCTACAACTGAATATTAAGTAATTTTTATTATTGGGTTTTTTTAGTTTACACTTCGAAAGGGAATTCTAGTAGGTGCAAATCTAGCATTTTCCTTTAATGTGTCATGGGATTGGAATTAGGGAGTAGGGTTCTACCAGGATTGGATTCTGGACAGATATTATTGGTGTTTAATGCTGTTTGCACCATCTGGACTCTGGTTCATTATTGCAAGGGGATCTGCTGTTATTTGACCTAATATGTATCAAGATATACTTTTACAGCCATACCTCATGCAGAGGTCTTCGTATGATTAGACATTAAAGCAATGACTTAAAATTAATGTTTCTGAGATATCATTGGTTAAATAATGTCTATGTGGACCATAGTCTAATTTTTTCTGATATTTCTCTTGAAGGTGGTTGTTGTATGTGGGGGATCATATAGACGTGGAAAAGCTTCCTGTGGAGATTTAGACATAGTAATCACACATCCTGATGGAAAAAGGTTTAAAACCCAACTCCTTCAGTTTCTGTCCTTATTTTTCACTAGATAATTGGCTTCGTCCATACCTCCTAATCTGAGAGGGATCAGCTTATCTTCTTCTACTTATCTGCTTTTACATGTATTCTGCTTATCATAGAAGAAAAAGGAAAGCTGTAAATTATTACATATTTAAGATGTTAATGCCAGTAATCAACTATAAAGTAAAACCCAAGCCATTGTTCCGATCTATCATTGCTTTGGATTCTCTGCTATTATACAAGTTGGTCTTGGTAGCTGAGAAAAGGGTTGTGTCAGGAAGACTCCAGGTTCATAAAATATCTAGTGGTTTAGGCAGGATTAGATAACCCTTTATCTTATGGTGCATATTAAGAAGCACAACTACTTTCTTTGTTTGATTTCCAGTTTGTAGCTGCATTCTTCAGTTTCCTGAGATGTTTATCTGCCAATGTTAATCACTTTTGAATAGAATGTGATCTATTTTTGTTCTTCATTTTCCTCCCACCCTCATATATATGTGTTGTGTCACCTATTGTGGTCTTCCTGCTCTCTGCTTAACAATTTGTGGTATTAGTTTCTAGAAATGGGATTGACCGCTCTATGATTTCAGTTTCTAGAAATGGGATTGACCGCTCTATGATTTCAGCCATAAAGGTTTTCTGCAAAAATATGTCAAGCGTTTAAAAGAGATGAAGTTCGTAAGAGAAGATTTGGTTTTCAGTACCCACAGTGAGGAGGTAAATGTTTGTTATCTTGTTTGTTTTTACTCATGCTATACTGATGAAGAGGGTGGTTATGCATGGTGGGGTGATATATGCTTATAGTTTTTGGCCCAAAATTTTGTCGGTAGCATACAAGTAGAACATGCTATGACTAAGCAATTTTGGCAAAGCATTATTGCTGCTATTTGGTTTGTGCAAGGTTACAGAATGGTATTGCATCATCTTTTATTAGTGTTCAATAGCCAACATATACCTATTTTTGTAAGACATGTAGAATTAACAATTCATAGATAGCTGAGTTCATGTGCAGGTTGTTCAATGCTTCTTTTGTGGACTTTGATTGTGCATAGACCAATGAGAACAAAACTTAAAGGAAATGCTGAAGGAGAAGCTTTTGAACTTGTACTTTCTATGACAAATTCAATCTTTTACCAGTAATTGGCTAAAGAGAAATGTGCTGACTTGATTAGGTGATAATTTTAAGTTGCTTGTTTGCCTTTCTTGTCTATCCAATTCTGTAATGTTTTATAGATACTAACAGAGTATGTAACCATTTTCTTCTCCATCATTAGTCAAGCTTTTCCGATACAGTAGTTGCTCTTTCTTGCTTGATTATAGTACTAAATACTTGATGTCCGACCTGTAAGATGCATTTGGTGAATTTTCTTGACTCCTGCTCTTACGTTTCTCTCTTTAAATTTTATTGGACTTTTACTTTTCTATGTTATGTGAATAGGGTACTGATTCAGGTGTTGACACATATTTTGGTCTTTGCACTTATCCTGGACGAAAGCTTAGGCACCGCATAGACTTTAAGGTAACTTGATGATATTTAGATGGTAATCAGAATATTGTATCATGAGGGAAATAGAAGGAAAAGATGGTTATCAACAACCTTATCTCTTTCATTTTATTAGAATGTTGTCATGGCATCCCTATCGAGCATGCTTTATGTTCCTTCATGTTCTAACCCGACGTGATGTTCCCATTCTCAAATTTATCTTCTTACCAGTCTTACCATGCCACGTTTGATTTTCTGCACATGTTATTTTCATGTGATAGGTTGCAGACTTGCATGTTAAATGTGATTAATTTGCCTGTATGCTACTTCTATTTTTGTAGGTATATCCAAGGGACATATATGCATTCGGACTAATAGCATGGACTGGGAATGATGTGCTAAATAGAAGGTATGTTTATTAATTATCAATAGTATGCAATTAGTACGAAGATTTGACTGCTGTTGGTTTTTGCAGCTTGGAGCATGTACATTGTGTTAATGTTACTAGTTTGCATGTGAACATAATATATGTGCAAGGCAATACATTTACAGTCTAGGTGGAACAAGAAAGGAGAGTATTTGTTGTTGGATGTGACGTGTTAGTTTCATTGTGTTGCTAGTTGGTAGTACTTTGATAGTTGTGTATATTAGTTTTTTTACTTTGTTTTGCTGATAGTGAGTGATTGTGTCGTCAACAGATGCTACTGAAATAATCTGATTCAATAATATAGTGTGGTGCTTTTGTAGATTGTTGAATACCTTCTGACTGAGCAATTATCAGAAAGGAGTTGTCAATTTGATCCCTTAGACAAATTACCCAAAACCTCTTTATTGTACTTGTCTCTTATATAGGAATCTATCTGGATTACAGAATTTTCTTTTTTCATATGTAGCTGACAAAAAAGTTTTTGAGAACCATATCATTGTTCAGCTTCCATTCCAAACATAAATATGAATTATAGTTATGTTACTATTTATACGATGGATGATATTTCTTTATGGCATTATTGAGGATTGATGAGTTATGGTTCAGTTGTATTTTTCTTTGTTTTCTAAACTGCAAAATATGAATGTCTGTCTGTGTTGCTATAGAGCAAAGATGTAGACACTGACATTGATCCTTTAGTGCAGGTTGAGACTGCTAGCAGAATCTAAAGGATTCCGACTTGATGATACAGGGCTGTTTCCAGCTACTCATGGTTCAGGCGGTAAACGGGTAATTTATTGGTTTTGCTGCATGTAGCCTTCAGCTAAACCACTATTTACGGATCAATTAATGTTAGTCATGTAAAATTTCTGTTGTAGGGCGCAAGAGGTACCACGAGTTTGAAATTGGAGACTGAGAAGGAGGTGTTTGATTTTCTGGGATTTCCATGGCTTGAACCTTATGAAAGGAATTTGTGAAAAACATAGTTGCATGTATTGGAGGGAATAGTAATTCAAACTCAAAATCTTGATCAAGCTAGTTTTGAATTCAATTCTGTATATTTTAGCTTATATTTCAAATCTTAGTTTGTATATAAACGTCATGTACCCTTATCCTGGAAACTTTATATTATTAGTAGTCTTGAATACAACAGAATGATAAAAGCCTTCCGTTCAATTTCGTTGGATATTCGTTTTCTTCTTTTTATTATTTATCTTGCTCTCTGTTTTCTGCTAACAATGGCCTCTTCTACTTGTAACAGTATCACCAATGCCCCAACCATTTGTCCCAATCAGCCAACTCCCTTAATGGTGTAGCTCATTTGCCTATGAAACTATCTCCTGTCAACTTTTCTTGTTTTAGGCTATGTCCATGGCTCTACCCCTTGTCCCTCTGCTATGGCCTGGGATCCAAAAAGAAGGCTCCAACCCAGCAGCTTATGAACACTGGACCCGCCAAGACTTGAACGTTTTTCTGAAGGAGTTGTTCCTGTGATGCTTGGAACAAGATAAACAAGTTGTATGCGAACAAGGCTCGATTCAGAACGATGAAACTCACCGTTCCCAAGACTGTATCGGAGTACTTTTATTTTTAACATTTGTGTGGCATAGCTAATGAAGTGGCCTTCCTTGCATTATATTCTCATTGGTGCTGATTTTAAACACAACTTGTGATACAGGGTACACTTGAAAGCATTCTACCATAAGAACTCTTATGGAGTTAAATTTCCTATCCTACTCATACGAGTGTTTAAAAGCCAATGTTATTATTATTTTTTATTTATTAGATAAATAAATTATTATTTTACACGTATTATATTTTAAATGTTTTATTTATTTATTTATTTATTTATGATATATATGATATGACCATTAATTATTCAGTAATATTATAAATAAAAAGACTATATTAATAGTTTATGAAGGTTCAATTTCTTATTTATCAAAATTGTTCTAAACTATAAATGTGACAATATGTTTAAAGTTCACATTTGTCTCTATCAAAAAGTAAAATGTTTTCACTTACCATTGTGACAATGATTTTACAGCAAACAAGTAATCGTAATAGACAAGCTTATCACTGTCAACAGTTAAAAAAATGTATTATTACAAGAAAGCATGAGTCTATTTTGTATAAAATAAAAGTGAATCAAAACTTGCGGGTGGGTAGGAGTATTTTCTCTTTTACTAACATATACCCATTTATGAATTAGAAATTTCTTGTTCAACATAGAGCAATAGTAATGGTAAACTATTTCCAAGTCAAAAAAACTGGTAACTTTCCCTTAAATGAATTTAAGCTATTCTAAAAAAAATGTATTTATTTTTTTAATTGAAGAAGATAACACCTGAGAGTACTTATTTTTTCGCTATAAGGAAATTTAGAAAGGATGTGGGTTGTGGGGGGGTTTAGCAAAAACGTAAAACCCCACAAGCTACACGGAAGACGAATAGCAGATAAGGGAGGCAACAAAGAGATGGCTTCATGGAGCAAAGCTCTTCTCTCTTTCAGGCTTGAACCACATCCCTCCGTTCCTTCTTCTTCCACACCCCGCCTTTCCTTTTGCAGCAACTCTTTTTCTTCTTCTCCTTCTTTCATTCGGTATTCACTTTTTTTTGCATTCAAAACCTCCGCCGTCATCAAACTAAACAACTCCTCCGCTTACCCTCTAATAACTAGCAGGAAACCAACACCTTTTTCCCCGTCATTCTCATCCACCAAGTTCGTTTGCAAAGCTGCTGAGTACAAATTCCCTGACCCAATTCCCGAATTCGCTGATGCTGTGAGTTCCCTTTTCTTGCTCTTACATATTTATGGCTCCGTTATCTTGGTATGTATTGTGTTGATGGAGAATTCACCTCTTGGGTTTTCTTCTCTTTTTGGGTTCAGGAAACGGATAAGTTTAGAAAGCATCTGCTCAATAAACTGTCCAAGAAGGATATCTTCGGAGACTCTGTTGAAGAAGTCGTAGGAATCTGTACTCAGGTGATTGTCTTTCAGTTTTGTTGGAAAATTGTTTACCTTTTGCTTATTTTGATGGTTGGTTGAGCGTACAATTGTTGTTTGAATTAAATTTGAACATTGCTGGTTGATTGGATTAGATATATCATATTTCAGAATATCCAATTGATGAACCCAAATACCACATTTTTCCATGAAGATCACTTGTTAATCAGCTAAAACAAAAATTCTGTCAGAAGGCTTTTAACTTCAAATCAGAGGATAGTGTATGGGAAAGGCTTGTATTATCGAGGTGCCTGTTTATATTAGTTCTAATTGGTCTAATTTTGTGGTTGTCTTGGAAAATGAAAGCAACATTTGAGCTTCAGCAAACCTAAACATTTTGACACTTATAATTCATAAATTTAAAATTTTAGTAGAATAGATAAGCTGAACATCATCCCAATGTTTTGACATTTTTTCTCTTATTCATTAGTCTCTTCATAGCCGGTCGGATAATGCTTGGACCCCCCGTCCAGTCATTAGTAATCCATTGTCCATAAAAGACTCAGTTAATCCTAACAGTGGCAGATATGCATCCAGGAAACACCTTGTTTCATATGGATCCTACAGTATGCATGTCCTAAATTATTTTGGTGTATATTAGATCACATTAGATCACAAGATCAAAGAATTATATAGTGTATAATGCCCATTCCACCTCATGTTGTATGGAAGAGCAGCCGGGTAGCTTGATAATTTGGATGAGTCTAAATGGTCATTATTCTATTGAATCATAAACTCGCTTAGAATCGCCTTAGGATGAGCCACTCTAGGAATGCCATGGACACATAAGGGAGAACCTCATGGACTTTGTTTGTACAAGGGTCAGAGCAGTAGTAAAATTGGTGCTGTTTGTCATTCATTGAGCAGAATTCTTTAAAATTGAGGTAATTTGGTGTCATTGATCACTTAGATATATATCTTCTTGAAGAGAAAATCTTGGGATGTATTTAGAAGAGTTTAAACCAATGGAATGAATTATTCATGGAGAAGGAATGAACAATGATGAACATGCCCTGTTTGTCTTTGTTGCTTTCATTTAAGACTGATTGTTGGAAAGAGGGAAAAAAAAAAAGACAAGCCTTTTTATATCTTATGGCAAAGCGCAATCTACTAAACCAGTACTTCTAATTGGTTTGCAGTAATTCAAATAAACATTTCCTTTGTCCTTAAGTCCACTGCCATATTGTCCATATTAAGCCCGTTCTTCCCAAGCATGCTCTGGGCCGTAGATTATTATGTCATGTTTGTGCTGATATACATTTTTTCATTGTGGTTATCTATCTAATTATACAAGCAGTCAACGATGTTGCTTCTGATTGTTCTAAGCATAAACAGATATTTAGCACTTTCTTACGCACCGAGTATGGTGGTCCTGGGATGCTCTTGGTCATACCTTTTATTGACATGGCTGATACTCTTAATGAGCGGGGTTTGCCTGGAGGACCGCAAGCTGCACGTGCTGCGGTTAAATGGGCACAGGATCATGTAGACAAGGACTGGAAAGAATGGACTGGCTGCAATTAATGGAAAAGCCTCCTTATCTGGGGGAATATAATTTTCATGTGTAATGTATGTTGTAAGAGCTAGTCAGGTATTGAAAAAGCTTTCATTCTTACTCTGCTTGCCCTCGAAACTGAGAAGTCCTTGTGATTTGTGAAGGTGGCAAGTGTAAATTGACGTCTGAGAAGATGTTATGATAGTAGTTTTGGAGTAAGCATTGTATTAGAACTTTATAATGAGAATATGATCCTTGGACAATTTTTCTGAAATAGAGTTAATGATCAGAAGCAGCTGATATTTTAAAGCAGAAACCGTTTTGAAGATTATCTCATTGTCTCTGCTTCACAAACTTGAGCACTAAACAATTCATACCCATTACCTTTCACATCAATATTTGTTCCTGCACTGCATCATCGTTGGAGTAAATCAAAACCAATTATAGCCCCATATTTCCATCCACAAATAGTAAGATAAAGTTTTGAGACGATACTTTGTTCCAGTTACCGTAACAGGCATTTGAGAGATAGAAGTTCCTTGAGATATCTTGATCCAATTACAAATTCCAGTCGGATTAATTTCATGAGGTAAAAAGGGAGAAGATGTTATACTGTCGTGTGAACAAAAAAACGTGAAGTGAAATCTCATTAAGAAGAAGCTGGTAAGTTTTCATATCCAAGCAGAACTGGAAAAATTATTATTGAATGATTGACATGAGTTACTTAAATGGTTCAATCATGGCCGTATTGGTACAAGCTGGAGTAATATACCAGCTCATTCCAGTCAGCAGTTATAGCTCCCATTCTGTTAGGCATCGCCCAATTAGCTCCAAAACCAAAATGCAGTGCCATCAATCATCTTGCCATTCGTGTTCTTATTCCACCTTGAATTCAAGCACTTCTTGCTCTTCATCTCTTGGCTTTTCAGAGCTCAGATGGTGTCTGGTATGGACTATATGATACAAATATGTTGCTATATCATTGTTCCACATTAGATCCAAAAGGCAGAAAGGGAAGATCATGGAGGACATGAAGTCAGGAGAAAAATGCCGAGAGCTAGCTAAGAGCAACCCCAAGATTTCCACATTGGTTATGCGAGACAAGGTAACAGGCCAAGGGCAGCCTTAAAGTCCACGTGCACCTCGTAGCAAAGCAAGCAGCCGCACGGTGAGCACAGAGCGAACTATTCTTTCGCCTTTTACTAAAGAATACCGTGTGCTCGCCGCAGACAGCGGCATACGCCAATTTTTGGGGGGCTCTCCTTCACGGGATGAGCCTTGCAATTTAGTTTAAAGTTTGGGGGTGCAATCCGGGTTTCCCAGTTCGATTTCCTAAATTTTTTAAGCATTATTAGTAGTCTCAAATAAATATCTAGCCTTCCAGACAATATTACCAACCAAAATCTCTCAAATTTTTGTGTTGTTGCACCCACAAAATTATCAAGTGAAAATTATTTAATTTGGATTGTTAAAATGAAAACTTATCTTTCGATCTCTAGGGTACTGAAAATAGGCAAATTTCTGAAATTAAGACAACAAAACCAACCATAGTCCAATTAAAACAATATAGTGAAGTGTTGGGATGAGCCTTGCAGTCAATTGAGATTGGTTAAGGCTTGAATCCAATTATGCAACAGTATCATTCATGTTGAATGATTAAAGGTTTTCCTTCATCAATAAGATATCAATTATAATGAGTTATAAGTTTAATTAGATGAAGTCCATGAGATTAATATGCCTTGCAAAAGAACTGTAATGAGTTGTAGTTATGAGATCCTTATACATCAAAGCATAATCTCAAAATGTTCCTAGTTAATGTATCATTGAGATTGGACATCAATGATGCTTAGAGATTGGTATATTCTATATTTCTTACTTTGGAAGTAAGTAATCGATCTCATAGATTGAAGCATAGAGATACTTAGAATTAGAATATAGGTGCTTACCTAGGAGAGCAAGTTCACTGAACATGACCCGCCATGAGAAGAGCATTTGGTAATACACTCCAGTGTCTGTGCAACACTTCTCATGTGTCAGTCGTGTAAATACTCCCTAGACTTAAGACACCAAGTTGTCTTATATGTGGAGTGCTATGCTTTTATTTCATCCTTACGGGTGCCTAACCAAGGATACCAAAATAGGATGCTTTTGAGAATAGTATGAAGCATGTGAAGGTAAATGAATGGTCAAGATAGAAATCATCACCTCAAGTGTTTTAGAAGACATATCCTATCAGTTTTTGGTTAACATTAGCTTATTGAAGTCCTTGACCAAGGCGACATGAAAAAAGTTTCATAACTCTCTATAAAGCTAATGCTATAACTACAGGAACAAATATGGAGGTCAATAAGAGTATACACTATACCAAGCTCTTATCCTCTCTGAGATATATGATGAGGGAATGAATTCACTGATAGACTGTACACTGAAAGGTTGTCAAAGAACACTTTGACTCTTTTAACAATTGGGTGACCATGATGCATTGCTAGATGCCAATATTGGTCTATGGAATTGATTATAAATTAATTGATTGAAATTTATATTAATCAATTAAGTCATTAATCAATTCCATTGCTAACGTGTTGGGAACCTAATGGGTCACACACAATGATTGTATTTGAATTAAATTAAATTGGAAGAGTGATGATTTAAGTTAGACTTAAATCACATGCTACATAATTAACTTCTATAAACTTAATTAAAAGAGTTTAACTAAGTTTTAGACATAATTATAAATAGTTATAATTATAAGGCCTTGATTGCAAAATATAAAGAAAATTAATTTTGATTTTAATTTCCAAGGACTTAATTAAAAGAGTTTAATTAAGTAATGGGCCTAATATTATAAGGTGTTATAATATTGGCAGCTTAATTGCAAAATTAAAGTTATTTTAACCTAACTATATAAGTCACATTTTAACTATTTTTCATATGAGAGTTTTTCACACTTGAAGATAACCTAATTTTTGTCAGAAAAAGAAAGGCGTTTTCTTTCTTTATCACCACTTCCTTTGTGTGAAAGAAAAATTTGCTTATGAAGTGATTTTAAAGAGAGGTTCGGCTAAGATTGTGAAAAAGAAGAAAAGGACAATTGTTGTCCTCTTTGTTAGCACAAAGTATAGTTAAAAACTCCCTTATTTGTTGATGGTTCAAGTGCAATCGTGTGTACTACCGTTGGAGGCCAAGCACTTAATTGACTAGGGTTTTTGCTCCTTGTGGTGTTCTCATGATTGCTTCAGGGAGTGCCATTATGATTACAAAATTACTTGGTAAGGTAACTTTTTAAATAATAATTTATTTTATGTTTTTATGTGTTAAATATCACCAAGGTGATCCATGCGTGGAGGCATGTTTTGGTTGTTTAGTTATAATGTTCTAATTTTCTTTCTACTGTGTATTTTGAGCATGTCGTCCATAGCCAAACCCATCATGAAGAAGTTTCTAAAAGACTCAAAGCACTATCGTACATTTACTTTGCTGTGTCAGACACGATTTTCACCAGGATTATGGCTTGTGAGATAGCTAAAAAGGCATAAGACAAATTGAAGGAGGAATTTCATGGACGTGACAAGACTAGACAAATTCAAATTCTTAATTTACGTAAAGCATTTGAAGTATTAAGAATGAAAAAGGATGAAAGTGTCAAAGATTATATAGATAAAATTATGAAACTTATGAACCAACTAAGATTGTTGGGAGAAAACTTGACTGAAAAAATGATTGTTCATAAAATTCTTGTGAGTCTACCAAAGAAATTTGAAGTCAAAATTTCTTCTTTGGAAGACTCCAAAGATATCTCACAACTTTCAGTAACTAAGTTGATTAATGTTCTTCAAGCCCAAGAGTAATGAAGAGCATTGAGACAAGAAGATTCCATTGAAAAAGTACTAGTTGCTAGAGCAAAAGAGAAGAGTAGCAGTATCAGTCATTTCAAGAAAAATGATTATGACAAAAAAAAATAAAGAAAAGAAAGGCACTGATGGAAGACTAGGAAAAGGCAAAGTAAAGTTTCTTCCCTGTCCTCATTGCAAACAGAAAAATCATTCAGAAAAATTTTATTACCAATGTTAGGTGCAAATTATGCAACCAAATGGATCACATTGAAAAGGTTTGTAAAGACAAAGGCATGTGTAATGAAGAGAAAACAATGGAGGTGGAACAACTTAAAGAAGAAAATGGACTCTTGTTCATGGTGAGTGTCGTAACATGCGGATCCAGAAACTCGACCTCTAGATGTGAAAAACTTAGGAGTCGCCACTAATCTTTTTTATTTATGTGTAATTGGCCACCTGTTAAATTTGTTTTATTCAACGGAGTTCTAAATTGATTTTAAGTCAGTTTAAAGAACAATAAACTTGTTTGTGAATTTTTAGAGTTGGGTTCGAGAGTACGATTACGCACGGGGAAGGATTAGCACCCCCGTGACGCCCGTTCCACGAACGATACCATTTAATAATATGTTATCCTATTATAGCCTAAATTTTTAAATTTATTTCATTGTGCTTCCTTAATTATCATTTATTTATTTTATTAAATCGAGTTACAACTTATTATTGCATTGTGCAAATGATGCAGTCATGAAATGCATGGCATAAAATCTAGATAGTACTAAACGAAAACCTTTTATTGAGGATATTTTCCAAATCCACCCATCATATTGGTGGGATCCTGAGATATTCTCTTACTTAGGGAAATACTCGAGAAACTCGCCTTCACAAGCTTAATGAGTAAATCCTATCATCAAGTTAGTTGTTCGCATTTGAAAATAGTATTTTTCATGAATACAAAACCTAATACAAGCAGAAGCCTTTATTAAGGATATTTCCCTAAACCCTCCCATCATACTGGTGGGACTCAGAAGTATCTTTTCATCTAGAAAATTTTTCGAAAAAGCTCACCTTCTCAAGTTCCCTTGAAAAGTCCCATCATTGGGGCTTTGACTTGTGCACACAATACGTCTACATGTCATGATATTTAACAATGCAGTGATGATGTATAATGTGCTACCAACTCCTATGTTCGCTATTAATTATTCTCTATATTCATTATTATTATAATCTTACTATCTTTAAAATTTTTTTATTATTACTATTTATTTATTTATCATGAATATCATTATTTTATATAATTCTATATTTCAAAACTATATATATTTTATTAATTCTCTCTCGTATTTACTATTATTATTATTTCATTATTTATTTTTGTTTTTTATAGTTTTTTGTTTGATTAGTAATTAAATTAATACATTTGTTCATTTACTTAAAAAGAGAAAATTATGAGGAATAACCTTCCTTGATTAGGGCATTTCAAAAATAACCATCAAAATGAATTTAACTGTTTGTAGCCATATTAGTTATAACTTGACAAAAATACCCTTGAAACTATTTCCAATGAATTAAACCATTCATCACAATTTCTCCATATTTGTGCTTCCGATATCTTTCTCTCACCATCTCGCTCTCTCTAATTTTATTGATTTCTCTTTTCAGCATTCATTTGCTATGCTCCAAATTTCTTTCTCCCGCAATTTTAGATTTTTCTTTTCTGCGTTTTTAAGACACTAAGCGATGGTTTTGATGTGCTTTGGTGGGTGGCTATTTGGAAAATTTGATTTTTAGGTATTTTGGATAAAACTAAAACAGTAAAAATGATTACAGATATTTGAAATAGTTTTTAATTTGATCAATTCGGGACCTAGACACTAATAAACTCAAGAATTTGAAATTTATAAACTTAGGTTTTTAAAGAATTTTTTTTTCAATTTTAGTCGAAATAGGTGTTTTAGATAAGAAAATTTGTGTTTTGATTTATGAAAACATGTTAGAAACACTTTAATGGATGCCAAATTGTCAAAAAAAAATGAAATGAAGAGAGTTGAGAAGATTTGAAGTTTTGGTTCGTAAGTAATAACAACATTTCAGGCATTAAAGTGTAATAAAATGTTTTTAAATATGACGTGTAGCAATAATATTTTTTTAACATGGAGTATAACGACAATATTTTTTTTTCAATATGACGTGTAATAACCTTTTTTGACCATGACGTGTAATATGTTTTTGTACATGGCGTGTAACAACAGTTTGTTTTTTAACATGGCGTGTAACAACCTAATCATGGCGTGTAACATTTTTTTGTACATGGTGTATAACATGTTTTTGTACATGGTGTATAACAACCTAACCATGACGTGTAACATATTTTTGTACATGACGTATAACATCATAACGTGTAATTTCATTAAGGGTAATTTTGTCTAACTTGGCTAAAAATAGTTAAAATTATAAAGAGGGTTAATTTTGAAAACATCTTATCTTTAAGAGTTATTTTTGAAAATGCCTCTACTTAAAATTGCAAACATCAAGATTCAAAATTAAAACCTTTCTATCATATTGGTGGGGTTTTAATCAAAATCTCTAATTTAGAAAAATTTAATAGGAATTGCAACTTCTCGCGTTCCAAATAAACATTCCATTATCAATGTAACCCAAATAATATTTTTCCTATATTACTATTTTTAAAAAAAAAAAGTGAATAACCTACTTTTGAGCATCAACATTATATATCTTTTTTGCATTAATTAATTCTAGATATTATTTATTTTTTTATTGAGCTATATACTTATTTTTACTTTTCATGTACCTATATACGTTTTCATATACTAATCTATTTTCCATTATTATTTTTTTTGTCAAAGTAAATTTATTCCTACATTCCATACAAACTAAAATTACCAGTAAAATAAGTTGAAATAACATATAAGCAACAACAAAAAAAACCAAACAAAATAAAATGTAATGGCTAAAAAAATCTCACCTTGTTTGAGCTCACCTTAAGCCTCAATTTTTTGGACTTGGTTAAGGTCTAAAAATGGAGGAAAATGGCTCTAAAAGGTGGCTTTGGAGCTGGTTTCAAGAAATTTGATGAAAAGCTCTCCCATTTCTAGAGGTTTGATTATGGCTTCTAACAGCAGAAAAATAAAGTTTTTTAACAGCTAAAATGGAGTTTTTCATCCATAAAAATGTAAAGTTTTGAGAGGTTATGGAAAAAGAAAGAGAATGAACTGAATAACATTAAATTTGGAATGCAAATGATGCTTTAATGGTGGAATCAAGGAAAGAGAACAAGAGAAATGCAGGGAGTAAGAAGAAATATAGAGGTGAACGGCTAATTCTTGTGGTTGGAGAGCTCCTTTGAGCTGATGGGAAAAAGAGGTTTTTATACTTAGGGTAGCCTAGGTTGCATATTTGACCATATTACCCTTAATGTCTTATTTATTATTTTCATTTTTTATTTTTTTATTTTTCCTTTTACTTTATTTTTCTTTTATTTTTTCATTCTTTTGATTTTCTTTTTTTTATTTTTTATTAATTTATATATATATATTTTAAAAAAATAAGTGTCTATAGTGAGGAAACCTAATAAAAATAGTGCTTGCTCCAATCATATAACAAGGAGAGAAGAAAATTTTATTAACCTTGACAATAGCTATAAGTCACAGGTTGAGATAGGAAATGATGATTGCTTAAAAATTGAAAGTATTAAAAAAGTGGGAGTGCAAACCGTGGCTAGCAGTAAGTCAATGGCAAACATCATGTACTCGTCAAAGGTAAGCCAAAACCTTCTTAGTGTGGGCCAATTGGTGGAAAGTAATTATATTTTAATATTTAAAGATAGATGTTGTAAGATATCTAATGCAAATGGAAATGAATTGTTCACGGTTGAAATGCAAAATAAATGCTTTCTTGTGAACTTGATGAAAATAAGATAGCAAACAGATAAATGCATTTTATCTTACACTGAACTGTGGCATAGAAGATTGGGTCATGTGAACCATGACTCACTAAGTCACATGGCCACTTCAAACGTGCTGGATGGGTTGCCAATAGTCATAATATTAGGAAAAGTTTGCAAGACATGCCAACTTGGAAAACAATTAAAGACACCATTCCCAAAAAGGAGTGATTCACGTGCCCATTACAAGTGACATCTCCTTCATACAGACGTGGGAGGTCTCATGACAACCAAATCTCTTAATGGAAAC
Source organism: Theobroma cacao (assembly GCF_053813885.1). NCBI lineage: Eukaryota > Viridiplantae > Streptophyta > Magnoliopsida > Malvales > Malvaceae > Theobroma > Theobroma cacao. The sequence goes on from NC_142640.1 coordinate 40,376,445, forward strand.
CTCTATTACCTGTTGATTATTGATGACTTTATTAGGTACAATTGTGTTTATTTTCTAAAAAGAAAAGTCAATGTGTTAGACAAGGTTTAAGAGGTTTAAAGTCCTGGTAGAGAATGAAGCAAATTGCAAAATAAAAGACATCAAAACAATTAATGAGGGTGACTTGTTGGGAATGAGCCCTACAACCAATCAGATTGGTTAAGGCTTAAATCACAATCATGCAATCATATCATTCATAATAAATGGTTAAAGGTTTTCCTTCATCAATAAACTATGCTTCTCAAGTTTATTGAATGAAGTCCATGAGATTAATATGCCTTGCAAGGAAATTGTAAAGTGTTACAATTATGAGATCCCTATGCATCAAAGCATAATCTTTAAATTGTTCCTAGTTAATTTGTCATTAAGACTAGACACCAATGATGCTTAGAGACTGATACATTCTATGTTCCTTACATGATAAGTGTCACGACCCGGAACTCCCATCGAGCCCATGACAATCGTCGCGACGTCTCAATCGACATTCATTACCCGGAATATCAATCGGAACCCCGCAAGGTTTTAATATCAGCTTCTCATTTCCCCTGTGGGTAACTGTTTCCAAATACCACATTCTAAAAGATTTTAAATTGTTTCCAATTTAAACAAATAAAATAATAATTTTCATCTCACATGGGTATTTTGGTCATTTATCCCAAAAATCTCAAAATCATCTAAAAATATAGTATGTGAGTGGAAAACACATATTTCATAATCAAAAATAATTTTGGATGTCTAAAATATTCGTTTAAAATGGAATTATGACTGTTATAATAAAATAAAAATATTAAATAAAATATTCAATTTTCACATAAAACGATATTTGAAGAATACTGCATAAATAATTTTTATAGCGTAAAAGCAAAATAAATTTTTACATACCGTAATACAGATAACCAAAGTATAGAATTTAATTTACAGTGACATGTGGGCCCACGAATGACCAAAAGTATCAAAAGAAATGAACCTACAGTCTTTGGATGTGGCAAGTTCAACTATAATCCTCGCCGATATCAGTTATCTACAATCTATTCTGAGCCTGAAATGGGTGGAAATGAGGGTGGTGAGATTATAAAATCCCAATGAGTAAACAAACATCACTCAAAATATCTAAAGTCGAGTAAAAGGAGACTATTAAAACATTTCATCAAACTGTAATTTATCATCTTTCAACTTATTTCAACCAAATGAAATCAATTTATTTAAAGCAAGTAATCAGTATGGCTTATGAATTTCTTAAAAAGCTTGGCTTATGCCAAAAATTATTATCATACTCAGTTATCTGGGATACCTTGGCCGAGGGCTATCCCAACTGAGTCCGCCAAGGCTATTAGAAAGTCATGTTTTTATTTTGAAAATATAGTCGTTCCTTGGCGTTGGCCGAGTTCCCCTTCACGTGGTGGTTTGGCGTAAAGTGAACTCTAAAAGTTATACCTCGGGAGTTACCCTACTCGCCTCTCCAACCGAGGTAAAAATATAACAAGATTCTGTGCCCCTCTAATAGCCTAGTCCACAGAACCCAGCCCACTGCAGCAGGTCAAACCCACCATACAATAAAATTTTGACAGCATGACAGGGCTAATATATTACTACCCAGCCTGCAAGGGTAAAATAAAGCAATTCATACAATTCATAAAAAACACAGCCCAGCCAGTCATGCCAATACAATAACATAAGCCATTAATTCAATTTTAAATTTACAACATATCAGTGGTCTCCAATTACTCTATTTTCAAAATCGTTATTTCGTTTCAAGACAATTTATAAAATATTTTCATTTAAACTCAGTTTGTTTGCAAAACATAAAAATTTACCATTTGAACTCATTTTCATAAAATTCACCAAAATCGAATAAAAACATACTTTAGATAATTAAAATGATTGTAAGGTTACTCACCGTGTCTAGAGTGGGGATTTTCAAAATACTCAGACTACTGGTCCTTAGGTGCAATTCCCTTGCCTTTATCGGAGGACTCACCACCTTGACACAGTACAAAATCGAGAAATTCACCACATTGGTACTAAATTGAAATTAAACTAATTTAGACTACTAATGCTTGATATGGAATGCAAAAATGTCTAAATTTTTGCCTAAATGCGGTGTTAGCCTATTTCGATCTTTTACCCGATAAATCGATATACGCGTCCGTTTAAACTCCAAATTAATTTTTTTCAGTTTCTATACCTCAATTGCACCCAAATTGACTTAATGTCCCTCAGTGTAGTGCAAATTATCAGTCCCGATAGCAAATTATGAAAATACCCCTAGTGAGTAAAAATTTGTATTTTTGCTTCGAAAATTCTCATTATTTTTCTAGGCTCATAATTAATCATTATTCATCATAATTCCTCAAATAAACATCAAGATCAGCAGCTAATATTCCCCTAGAAATTCGGCATAATGGGTTTCAATGGGAGAAAATTATATCTCTAGTTTATTTTTGCTATATTTCAATATAACTTAACTAAAATCACTTAATTCAATTAAAATCAACCAAAAATCAAGCTCAAAACTCATCCATGAAGGTTTGGCCAGCATGGGTGTCCATACCCACTTTCTAATTTTGCATGGAAATGAGAAACAAATGCATGGGTAGTGAAAATCACAAGGAAAATCAATGAAATTTACCTTTTCAATGCTTGATTTCTTGATTTCTCTTGATTTTCCCTAAATTTTCAGGTAGGGTTCTTATTTGTTTTTTTCCCCTTTTCTCCCCTGGTTTGGACAGCTGAAGAAGATGAGAATTCTGAAATTTTTACCTTTTTAAAGGCTAAAATAATATAATATTATTTTATTCATTTTTTTAATGTTTTATTAATTCCTTAAATTCTAGCCATCCATTTGTTTCCAAATTTTCACCATACACTTGTCCCACATATACATAGTTTAGATAAAATTCTCAGACTTATCCAAAGTCTTGGTGGAGTAATTTTTAAAATTTACACTTTTGCCCTCGTAAAAGTCAAAAATTACATTTTTACCCCAAAAACTGAAAAATTGCCCATAGACATATTTTTCATCCCTTATACTCATACCATTCTCCAATTTGTCAAATTTGATCTAAATTCTCTCAAAATCTCAAATTTTGTCCGCGGGTGGTAAAATTACGATTTTACCCCTACACTCTAGAAATCACCGGAATTAAACTTTTTCACTGCCAAACCCTCAAATTATACTCCAATAAGTTAAATGGGGCCAAAAAAAAATTTTTTTCTAAAAATTCCCATTGTGTCCCTAGGTGGCAAATGACCATTTTGCCATTGGACAGTAAAAATTTTAGTTTGACTCCAAATTGATCCTCGAACTCCAAATCACCATATTAAACCATTCTGGGACTTTAATATTCTTAATTTCATTTTAAATTCTCTATTTGATCTAGTTTGAGGCTTAAATTAACTTAATTGTACCATTTGGTACATTGTCGTCTTTTAACGATTTTTCTTTCGGGGCTTTCCAAGTATGCAAGCATATTGTCAATCATATGAATGACATGGAAAGTATTTTATAAGGTCGGGCTTGACAATAAGTAGCAACCAATCTCATAGGTTGAATTATAAAGTTACTTGGAACTCTAATGTAAGTGTTTGTTTAGGAAGGAGTTCATTGAACATGACCCATCGTGAGGATTCCATTTGGTATTTCAATCTAATGTCTATGGAATATATCCTCATGTGTTGGTCGTGTAAGTGATCCCTCGACTTGTGACACCAAGTTGTCTTGTATAAGGATTGCTATATTTTGATAACATTTTACAAGGTGCTAACCATAAATGCCCAAAGTAATAGTCATTGGGTATAGCATGAGACATGTGAAGGGAAATGAGTGGTCTAGAAAGGATTCATCACCTTAAATGAAAAGGCATATCTTATTTGTGTCTTTGATAAGCAATAACTTATGTAAGTTTCTAGCTATAGTGGAATGAAGTTTCAAAGAAAAGAGTTTTTCAAATTTCATTCAAAGTTATACTTAGTCTAGAATGATTATGGAAAGGCTTAAGGAGTAAACATTGCACCATGCTTTTAGTCTTTATAGGATACATGATGAAAGGATTAAATTAAACTAAAAGACTCATCACTAAAAGGTTAAGTCAAATCATCTTGACTCTTATAACATTTGGATGGCCATGATAGGATATGATCAATGATAAATTCAAGTTAGTTTGAATTTATCTAATTTTAAAATAAACTTATGGATTACATCCTAAAATCATTGCCAACATGTTGGAAACCTAATGGGTCACACACCTAAAATGAAATTCAGAAATAAAATGGGATGGGTGATTAAGTAAGACTTAATCAAGTTAGTAGTCATAAGCTACTAAGCGCTTAATTAAAATTGTTTAAATAAGTGAGCGGTTAATTCATAATTACATAAGAGTTATGTAGTTTCCTGTGCATGGGCTGAAATTAACCCTAACTATATAAACTTAACTTAAGCCTCACTTTCTAATAGGGTGAAAAACACAAAACCTTAGGCACTTCATAACCGCCCCTAGTAAGAGAAAGAAAATAGTTCTCTTCTTTAAAACATTCGGCCAAGGAATGTGTTTGCACTTGAGAATGTTTGATTCTTGTAATCACCTAGTTAGCACATTGTAAAGGCTAGAGTAATCCCGATCTTTGTGAAGGATTTTTGGAGATCATTGTTGTGGACTTTCATTTGAGGTTGCATAAGAACCTCTTGAATAGCTTGGGTTGGCTACAACCAAGCTCGGTGTGAAGTCGATCAAAAGGCTGTTCAGGTATTTAAATAAAAGATCCAGCTTCCTTTATCTCTAAGGTAATGATTTATGATCATATGTTTATCGTAAAATTGCTTAATGACATTCAAGAAGCTATTGAAAAGTGACTTTGGATGGGTGAGATTGGTTTTCTATGTTTTATTTTTTTTCCACTGCATTGTTTTATTTTTGTTGCATTGAGATGCATGGCCTACCTTCTCCCTTCATAACTTAAATGAATTTAAAAATTATTTAAGTACAAATGGCATCAAACACTTCACCACTATACCATACAACCTTCAATATAATGGGGTTTGTGAAAGGAGAAACAAAACCTTGATTGAGATGGCTAGATGTCTTCTTCAAGAGAAAGAAATGCCTAAAACCTTTTGGGTAGAAGCCACAAATGTTGAGACTCAATTGCTCAATATTCTCCTAATAAGAGCAATAAACATGAAGAGCCAATTTGAAGAATGGCATGGAACCAGACCTTGAATCTCTCATCTACATGTATTTGGATGTCTCTGTTATGCAAAAATTCCTAATGAAAAACACACAAAGCTTGACATAAAATTTAAGGTTATTGTCCATTTGGGTTTTAGTGAGGCATCTAAAGGTTATCGACTTTACAATGTGCACACAAACAAGGAATTTTTGTCAAGAGATGTAAGGTTTGAAAAAGACATGAAAGGGAACTAAAACATTAACCAAGTTGAAGATTTTCATAGTACAAACAATGGTGAAGTCGAGAATGCCAAGTAGACTAATGAAAAAAACAATGATGATTATGCTATAAGAGGAACGAGAAGTCTGCAAGAAATTTATGAAAAGTGCAACACCATTGTTGAACCCATTACCAACCTTGATGTAGCAAAAAGCAAGTTAGGCAATAAGCAATGCTTACCAAAATGGATGTAATCAAGAAAAATTGCACATGGGTATTAGTTGACAAACTAGAAATTAAGAAAACCATAGGTGTCAAGTGGGTATATCGAACCAAGCTAAATACATATAGTTCAGTGAATAAACTCAAGGATAGACTTGTAGCCAAAGGTTATTCACAAATGTATGGGATAAATTTCATCGAGAGTTTTGCACCAGTAGCTCGACATTGTACAATTCGATTATTATGTGCTTTGACTGCAAAAGAAAAATGGTTTATATGGCCCTTGAATGTAAAGTTTGCTTTTCTTAATAGCTTAATTGAGGAAGAAGTTTATATTGAGCAACCAGTTTGTGGAGCAAGGAAATGAAGACAATGCTTCTAAACTCATTAAAGCCTTGTATGGCTTAAGACAGGTTCCAAGAGCTTGGTATGAAAGAATTAATGGCTACTTGCTCAAGAAAAGATTCAAACATAACTTTAATGAACTAACTTATTATGTCAAGAGCTCACATGACCAAGTCTAATAATTTCCCTTTATGTTGATGATATTTTGGTGACAAGACCCAACAGTTTTAAGTTGAAAAATTTCAAGACCCAAATGAAACAAAAATTGGATATGAGTGATCTTGGAAAAATGCATTACTTCTTAGGTTTTGAAATCATATAAGCACGTGAATATATTTGTCTTCACCAAAGCAAATATGCCCTAAAACTTTTCAAAATGTTTCATATGGAGTCTTGTAAACTAGTTGATACTCATATGGCTTCTGAAAATAAGTTATTTACAAAAGAAGATGCTCTAGTTGCAAACATGTCTCAATATAGAAGTTTGGTGGGCTATTTGATGTATTTAACAGCATCTAGACCTAACATAGTGCATGCAACAAATGTTCTGTCAAAATACATGCAAAAGCCTTTCAAAACTCATATGATAGTTGCAAAACGAGTCTCACGATACATCCAAGAAACTATAAAATATGGACTCAAGTATATCCATCATGAAAGTGAAAAACTTATGGGATTTTGTGATAGTAATGAGGCCGGTTGTACAAATGATGCCAAAAGCACCATTAGTTTATGTTTTTCACTTGGTATTTGCATGGAATTTAAAAGAAACAAGAAATAATGGCTTAATCTTCTATTGAAGCCGAATATGTGGCTGCTATCTCGGCTGCCAACCATGCACTTTAGTTAAGAAAAATTCTAAATGACTTGAGTTTTAAACAAGTTAGTGGAACAACAATTTAGCTTGACAACCAATTCACAATAACCATTGCGAAGAACCTAACACAATATGGTCGTAGCAAGCATATAAAAGTCAAGAATCATGCAATAAGAAATGCTATAAAGAATTAATAAATCAATGTGAAATATTGCAGTACAAATGAACAAGTTGTAGATATCTTCACCAAGGGATTAGGCAAAGATAAATATCTTACTTTCAAATGAAAGCTAGCTTTATGCAAGACCAAACTCAATGAAATGTTAGAAAATGAATTATGTCTGTGCACGGAAATGTTTTTCATTGTTGTTCACGCCAGGTAGTCCCTTGTTGCAAGGAGAAAGACAATCACATGTAAGTGAGTCACATGATTCATTAAACCATGCAGTATCATTTTTAGTATTACAAGAAACCGTGGCTTTTTGAAAGACCCCGTTCATTGTTTGTGTTAGGGTTAAAAAGAGTACTTTGTATCTGCCATAATAGCAGTTATAAAACCCACGTTTCATTTTCCAATTGTTTTAGATTGTTAGTTTTTATCCAATGGTTTTTCTTTATAACCATATGATAACTAATTGTTGCTTTTAATAAGGCAGACTTTTGATGAAAATAAATCAATAAGTTGTTCTTCATCATCACTTTTCTTTCTCAAATTCTCTTTCTAATAAAATTTTTTATTTATTTTTAACATGATAAACTTATCAAAAAGTAAAATTTATCCTTCAACTCTAAGATAACGTTTGGTATGAGGGAAGTGAAAGTACATTCCCTGCAATGTATCCAATTAAATTACATTGCAGTATTTGTTTTGCAACAGACCATTGCAATGCAATCACATTACAACCAAGGAATGTAATGTGATTGCAGTCCAAACCAATACAATCACATTACATTGCACTCTGTAATATTATCAAAGACATTTTTACCCTTCAATTTTATTATTTTATTAAAAATATTTTGAAATGTTATAATTAAAATAAAAAACATTAAAATAAAATATATAATATAAGAATTAGAAAATAAAATATAAGAAATTAAAATTTATATAATATAGGTAAAAGAAATTAAAATAAATATATAATATAAAAAATTATATCAAAGAAATAAAAATAAAATATATAAAATTATAACAAGAAATGAAAATAAAATATATGACATTAAAAATATATGTAAGAGTTGATATTATATAAAAATTAACAATAAAAAATACAAATATATTAAATTTACATTTTAATAAATAAGGATAATTTTGAAAATTAACATTATATTCCCAGCAAAGTATTTGTAAACCAAACACTGTAATGTTATCTTCCTTGCATTTTAATCATTATTTTACTTGTATACCAAACACTGTAATATTATGTTTCTTGCAATTACATTACTTACAATCACATTACCTATAATTATATTGCATTGTAAAGTACCAAATGCCACCTAATAGTATATGCCTCGTGTTAAGGTTTTAGAAAAGAATCGTAAATCTCACATCAATTATATACTAGAGCGAGATTAAATATTTAAGTATTCATACCATCTTCAACTAAAAATGAACTAAAACAAATAATACGTTGTAGGATGCTGTGATTCGTGACACATCGCACCATGGAGGTTGGTCATCCCCGTCCGTAACGGGCATTTGTAATTTTACAGGGCTTTCTTCACGGCCTACGGTTTAAGACAAACTTTTCCAGGGTCCCCATGTTTTAGAGCTTTTTTTTACTGCTCAGTTTGGTTATATGGAAAACCCGACTCTGTGAAAATATTTGTTTCAACACCCGGAGATAAATATTTGGGCACCATCTTTTTCATTCATTTCCTTCCTTTCCACTTTCTGTTTTTTTGTTCCTTGGCGAGGACTGCATCTTGCAAGATTTAATTTTTTCGGTGATTGAGAAAATGGTTGGATCGCATCATAAGATAATAAAGCTTTGAAATTTACTGCAAGCAGGTGAAAATACTCTTTGACAACTTGCAACATTTACAACCAAAATTAAACTTGTCTAATTGCATTGGAGGGAGCTGAGTTACAAATTTGATTGACTACGATCCATCATTTCTTCCCTATCTATGAAACGCTCCAAGAGCTCATTCTCTTGCAAAACTAGGCAGTCTTCACTCTTTCCGAACCAGTCATAACGCCTCTTGGCAACATGGTCATAAACTGCGTCTCTCAATGGAGTTGGAATTATCAAAAATGCACTTAAAGCAGAGTACGGAAGTGGCAAGTATGACAATACTCTCAATGCAGCTGCAAAACACAGTTATAGCCAAATGTTAAATTTCATAGGGATTAGAAGGCAGCAAACAGAGAGACAGCAAGAGCAAATAATAAAATTCTCAATCTGGTAACCATCTAGAAATTAAATTTCAGCAGACAGTAAAATGCTTTTACTAAGAAATATTGTCCAATTTTCATGTTTCAAATGCAAGTGCATTGAATTAGTAAGAGAAGATCTTTACTGGCCCAAAAGCTATTTGGAGTTCCCCTATATGGAATGATAATTCCCTTCCAAGCTATTGCCTTGCTATCAATTCAACTTTTGCAGTTCTCCCAAGTGGCTTTCCGGAAATTAAGTCCAGCCTTTTAACTAAAATAATGGCTGTCAATGAGTCCTTGTCTCAATGGCATGGAGGAGGCCTTGTCTGAATTGCAGAGAGGAGACCCAAGAACCTAAGGTCCCAAGTTTAAGTCCAACCTTATGTGGGTTTAGTGCATGGTTTATTTATTGATTTCTTCCATGTATGTAATATGTGATTTATATGAAAGTTATTTAATTGTAATTGAAATTTTTACTTGTAACTGTAACCTCATGATAAAAAAATAATGGCCCTCACCTGCTCTTTACTGCTCTGCTAACTAGTTGATGCAAGTCTATGCAGCTAAATGCAAAATATACACAATGTAGACACAATAATCTATAGTAAAGTGGTGCTAAATGCCAGAAATTTTTTACATTCAACAAATTTTCAACTGCCATCTTTGACTGATCCAATTACTTCCTCATTGTACTAGCAAACCATTGTCTCCTAGTCTACAAAGACATTCTCCTTGAAAAAAAATGCAAAAGAATTCTGAGTTTCAAACAATAATCCTTCTGAATGGCATCTATTCCACAGGAGGAATACAACTAAAGAACTTTTGAGATGGCATTAAACACCAATTTCCAAGACAAACCCACCACAGAATATACAGAATAACACAACAAATTTGGGCAAAACATGTTTTTATGTCAAACAAAAGAATGCAAATAGAAAGCCATTAATTCTGGAAGAAAATAAGTTGTGAGAGAACTAACCAGTGGAAGCTTGGTGATAGACACCAAGGCCTTCAATGAAGACAAACCGACGAAGAACATCCTCTCGATCAACACCACAAACTCTCAAGTATGGTTCAGCAGCCTTTGACTGAACACAGCAGAACTTGATCTTCCTGTATTTGTCCGCTTTAATCACCCACTTCACCCCTTTAAAATGACAAAACACCAGAAAAAGTAAGAAAAGACTTAACGGCAACAAAACCCAAAAACTCAAAATATTCATTTTTGATAAAAGAATGTGAAAAAAGAAACAAGAAACAAAAAACCTTGGTGGCAAAGATGGCAGACCCCATCGTAGATGACGACACGTGGTTGAAGGACGTTGGGCAAAAGTGGCTTCACGGTGGTTGATACAGGTGGGTCAGAGTAGACCAGATCGTCTCCGCCAGAGATGGCGTCTACATCAGCGGCAGTGCCCTCGACGACGTCAGTTTTCGTTGAAGTAGAGAAAAGTGAGCGATGGGTGAAAGAAGGGGAAAATAATATTTTCCAAGAAAAAGGAAGGGCAGGATTTGCTGTGGTTTCGGTCAAGTTTGCAATTCTTTTCATCAGCATTCCCATTGTTTTCCCCTTTTCTACGATAGATCGAAACTTTTGGACTTTCATTTTCTTCTTCTTTAATTTCGTTTTTCATCTTTAAATTTTATTTGAGTTCCTTTCTTGGCATCCAAGTCCGTTTATAAAACAGAATAATTTTAGCCGTCGATATGGCACTCATTCATCACGAAACATCAAATTCTTTGCTTAGCCTTAAGACTAGATCTGTCAAAATGGACCTGATCCATTGAGTCAGCTCATTTTTTATTAAATATGAAGTGGATTAGGTCGAAAAAATTTGACCCATATTTAAATCGAGCCTAGATGGGCTAACCCACCTTAGGGGGCTGACCCGGGTTGGGACGGGCCAGCTCGATAGACCAAAAAAAAAAAACCTACAGGTTGTAGGTAAAATGACTAATCCTTCTGGGTTCTTCTTCTTCTAACCGCCTGCCTGCCAAAGCCTAACACCCGAGTCTCGACTCTCTGCATCCGACATCCGATCGACCATCGTCCCATCCGACCATTCGGCATCTTTCCTCCCATCTAGCATCTGGCATCCGGCATCCGGCATCCAACCATCGTCCATCAGAATCGACGACGCATCTAGCATTAGCCATCTCGCCTTCTCGCTTGTCGCAGTGTCACCTGTCGATTTCATTGCTCCCATCCGGCATTCGGCCATCACCCATTGGCATCGGTGGTGCATCTCCCAACAACCCAAGTGAGTCACTTCTCAATTCTCGCCTTCTTGCTTGTCGAATCGATTTAGATAATCTTTTCTCCAATCTGGCATCATATTTAACATTACTTGAGTATATAATAGTTTTCATTTTCAATGAATTTGTTTAGTATCATTGTTGTTTCTTTTTTTCTTTTGCCAGAAAATTAATCTTTTTTTCATTGTGTGGGGAGATGGGGTGATTCGAGTGGATCCAGATCTATGCTTCAAATACTGCACGTTCTCTTGCCTCAATGCCCTCACTCACTTAACACTACTTTTATTAGTCTTTAACTCTTTCATCAAATTAAACTCCCACACTTACCTTTTGCCCTTTATCTTCATTCCGTTGCCATTGTTTCTCGGTCTCAACTTGATGACAGTAATAACTAACCAAATGAATGCCTACAATACTTGTTAATTGATATTTATAAAAACAAATGTTTTATAGAATACCCGTTAATCATATTCATACCCTCGATTACATAGTATACTAAAAATAATGAACACAAACAACATGCTTTTAGTTTGTTAATAATGTCTGGCAGTTGTATACTTTAAATTGTCACCAACTTGAATCCATGTTCCTGCTAAACTTAATCAAGGAAAAAGATTACTTTTATGTGTGAGAAAAGTCACTGATGAGAAAAGATGTAGATCCTTGGTAGAACCCCAAATCTTAGATGGTAAAACTAGAAGAGTAAACAGAGCATTTTCCTAGAAGATAAATGTTTGTAGAAAGCAGGATTACCCAGCTAACTTTAGCTGTTTTTGTTAACACTTAATACAGATACAAAAAATTGATTACTAATTTAATAAACAAGGTAAGGCAGACAAATGATGCAACTGATTTGGTCTCATGTGATAGGTCACATGACACATGTTATCTAATATTTGAGGATTCTAGAAAAGTCCGAGAAATGTACTACTCAATTTAGTATCGCATGATGAGCTACTTCCAAGTTCCAACCCATTAAACAACAAAGAAAATGAATAAGAACTATAACATATCTAATCAAGAAACATAATTATTTGCACTATTTTCCCAATCTTCATATTTATTAACTATAATTGTGGGCATTTAAATTAAACTTGTAATTTCATTTATATTTATCTCTTTTACAACAAAACTGCATATATAGGAAAAAATGAAATGAATTCTCTATTTTATTGCTTGAAGTTGTTTGTAAATATTTTTTTAATCTGTAAATTTTATTGTCACGGAACGAGCTGTATGATTTATACAGTCTTTTTCGATTTTTGAGGGTGGAGTGGAACCTTGGGGAAACTAGCCCTAGTATTCTGGTAAATTTTTTTGTAACTTGTTTGTTGGAAAATGTAAGATATGATCTTAAGTATTTGTATCTCCTTCATAGACTGAAACAGTAAAATTGAATATGATTGTTTCTTGCATTTCTTTTTGCATACTATAAAAAACAAAATGAGATTTTAGTTTTAAATGATTATCTCTGTTTGCAGTTCCTACAAATTATATTAGCTTTATAATTTTACTAGAGAATGGATAAAATTAAACCTACAAGATGAATATGATAGTTTATGTAAATTTTTAATAATTTTTATTCATGTTTATGTTATTTGAAGGTAACGGTGATGGATCAATCAGTTGAAAATCGTATAAATGTGGATGATGAAGTGAACATTTTGAATGAGGATGAAATTCCTTCTCAATCTCATATATCTGAATCTGAACAAATGAATAAAAGGGCCAAAAAAAAAAACTTCAAATGTTTAAAATTATTTCACTAAAATAGGCAAAAAGCAAGATGGAGTAGAAATGGCAACTTGTAACGGTTGTAAAACGGAGTAGAAGGTTGGCCCTAAACTTGGTGGCTCTAATTATGGCATTTCACATTTGTGTCGTCACATTGACACTTGTAAATTCATTTCCTATTTTAATCCACATGCTAATGGATTATGAAGGGAAAGTAAAGGCTAGAAAGTTTAATCCTAGGATTTCACGTGACATGCTTGCTGAAGCCATAATTAAGCATGAATTGCCTTATACTTTTGTTGAATATGATAAGATTAGAGCTTGGGCTAAGTATGTAAATTCAAATGTGGTGATGCCTTCTAGAAACACTATTGCATCTGATGTGCAGATAATTCATTTGAGAGAGAAAGAGAAACTTAAACAAGCCATGGCCAAGGTACCTAATAGAATTTGTTTGACTTTTGATGTATGGATAGCATCTACTTCTGAGGGCTATATTTGTTTGACTGCCCACTTTGTCAATGAAAATTGAAAGTTATGTAGCAAGTTACTCAACTTTTGTCATATGCCTCCTCCACATACTGGAGTTGAATTAGCTGCTACTATATTTGATTGTTTGAAAGAATGGGGAATAGATAGAAAAGTTTTCTCTCTTACTTTGGATAATGCTTTTGCTAATGATAACATGCAAGGTATCTTGAAAGGCCATCTTCATTTGCAAAGTAGCTTGATTTGTGATAGTGAATTTTTTCATGTACGTTGTTGTGCTCATATATTAAATTTGATTGTTCAAAAGGGCTTGAAAGCAGTCAATGAAGCATTGTTTAAAATTAAGGAGAGTGTGAAATATGTAAAGGCATCGGATGGGAGGATGAAAAAATTTCAAGAATGTGTTCAACATGTTGGTATTGATGCAGGTGTTGGGTTGCATTTGGATGTGTCAACTAGATGGAATTTAACATATTTAATGCTTGAAAATGCAATCAAATATCAAAAGGCTTTGGCTAGCCTCCAATTTGTTGATAGAACTTATAAATATAATCCATCTGATTAGGAATAGGGGAGAGCAATGATAATTTGTGAATTCTTGGAGCCCTTTTATGAGACCACAAATTTGATATCCGGTTCATCTTATCCAACTTACAATTTGTATTTCATGCAAGTTTGGAAAATTGAATCGATTTTAAATAAGAATTTGCATAATGAAGATGAGTTTATCAAGGATATATGTTAAAGGATGAAATTGAAATTTGATAAATATTGAAAAGATTATAGTGTAGTGCTTGCATTTGGAGCTGTTCTTGACCCAAGGATGAAGCTTGATTTCTTAAGATTTTGCTATTTTAAGATTGATGCTTCTACTTATGATAAAAAGTTAGAAAATGTGAAGACAAAGTTGTACGAGCTCTTTGAACAATATGCAAGCAACACTTGTGCATCAAGTATATCTTCTCGCTCAACGAGTAAGTTGCCTAAACAAGCTGGATGGGGAACTAAACCGAAGGGATCAAAGATCTTTAGTGTAAGTTCTGTTTTTTTCCTTCATCTTATTACATGAGAATTTATGTTACTTTATTTATGTTATGATAATTATTTTTTTTTTGTCTATGTATTTAAAAATTGTAGGAGTTCAAAATGTTTCAAAATGAAACAATTTCTATCGCTGGAAAGTTTGAGTTGGATATTTATTTAGATGAGGCAAAGCTTGATTATGAAGTGTTTGAAGATTTGGATGTGCTTAATTATTGGAAGGATAATGCTAAGCGCTTTCCTGATCTTTCTATTATGGTACGAGATGTATTGAGTATTCCGGTTACTACAGTAGCATCAGAGTCTGCTTTTAGTATTGGTGGTCATGTTCTCACCAAGTTTAAAAGTTCCTTCCACCATAAAAATGTTTAAATGCTTATTTGCACATAAAAATTGGTTGCATGGCTTTTCTTTAGTTGCCGATGGCATTATTTATTTTATATATTTCAATGTCTTTAATCTTTATTTGTTAAATTAATAATTTTAGTTAAAATCGAAACTCACTATATCTTTTTTTTTTATGACAATGAATATTAGATAATAATGATTCAGAGTTGGAGACATCATTGCTGTTCAAACAAGACTCAAATGTTTTGATTGAGGATGAAGATTGAGAAGAATATAAATTAGTCTTGAAGTTTATAAATATTTGATTATGTACTTATGTAGTTATGTTAATGGAATTGTAGTTTATGTAATTGTGTTAAATATTGAAATTTTATTTATATTTGATGTAGTGTATTTGCTTATTTATGTTTGGTGTAAATTATTTGCTTCTAACATATTTTTATTATTCAATTTATGTATTAAATCATTGCATAATTTTATTAATAAAAAGTAAAAAATTTTTTTTGAGAAAATATGGACTGGTTTAGCTCGACCCATGGGCTAGCAAAGGTTGGGGCTGAGTTGGAGATTTGCCAGCCCATATTTTATATGAGTTGGCCCAGCCCAACTCATATTTTTTCAGCCCACAAGGGTCAGGACCAAGCTGGGCCAAGTCGACCCATATTGACAAGTCTATCTAAGACTCAATGTGCTACAAGGCCATTATATTTTCTTAAAAATATTAACCCATATTTATAAACTTTTCAAAATTTTTATTTTTATACATTTTTTAACATCCTCTACTTGTATGATATTTTTCAAAAGCAATTGACATGACATTTTTTTTCATTTAATCTAATAACGTCCTCATTGTTACTCATATTATCTTTTCTTTAAAAATGCTTAATGTGAGTCGAATTTTAATCAAGTTCACTATGACACCATTTTGTCGCAAAATTGTTATTCACTTTTGAAAAGGCTCATATGATAAATTGTGTAGTATTCATGTTTATAAACTTTTCAAAATATTTATATGTCCAATATGAGATTGAAACATACTACTTACTTTTTTGAAATGTTTGACTTACATTAATATTAAGTTTAAATAATATTCCTTTTGTCTTATTTCAAGATTTTTATTTAATTTTATGAAATATAAGAAAAAACTTTAATTTTAATATATTTTATATTAAAATTTTAAATTTTTATAAATTCATATTTCAAATTATTTTATAAATAAAATATAAATTTTGTATTGATTAATTCATGATCCCTTTATTTAAAGAGTTTGGATTCGAGACCCTTTTCTCTAAAAAGAAATATAAATTTTGAATATGAAAAATAAAAATATTTTAGGTGTTCAAAAAACAATTCAATTTTGAAAAATTAAAATTTAAAAAGATGGATAAAAGAAATGAAATGAATATAAGACAACCTTATAATTAAAACTTAGGTCCAAAAACAAAGAGAGCTTATATTTGATTCATACACGGTTAGACTATCGAATCACATAATTTCACTAAAAACAAATTTAAAATTTGAGAGATTTAAAAATAAATATTATTAATTTTTCTTAAAAAATCCATTTCAATCTCTCTCCTAGTCCCTTCCACCTAATCTCTCTCTGCTTTTTATATACTCTTGTATGGGGATACTTGATTGAAGTGTTGCTTTGGAAGCATTTCAGAAATTGAAGTGGCTCAATGATATTAAGAGTCGGGTTCGGACAAAATAATAATTGCTAAAAAAAAATTGTAGTTGGAGTTTCAGCTGCAATAAATCAAGCACCAAAATAAAGAAAAATGGCAGGAATTCCGGTTATAAATACCCGGAGACTGGTTTTCAACTGGGGTCACTACAATATACATTCTTGAAGCAGCAACAGAACCGTTAATCTTGGGAAAATTGGGAATAAATCATATACGTTTCTGACAACAACATTGTTAATTGACTAGATCTAATCCATGCAAATGACAACAGATCGGGCATAAGTGAGAGGAGACACTAGTACTTTGGTGTTCACTGTACTCAAAAAAGTTGCAATGCCACTCTTTTTAACCATCAATTACTGGTAACATACACTTCAAATGTAAAAACTGAGTCCCATGAAGGAGACAAGAATGTGGAACCCCTATAAAACAAGGAACAAAGATTCAATCTTGAACTATTTCACCCAAATTACGTGTCTTATCTTTCTATATTTGGATAAAATGAAATTGCTTGCCTGGTGAAGAAGACTGATCCAAAATAACACCCAAGAGTTGTCTTATGGCAAAGAAAAATCTATGCCATTTATATAGATTACTCAAAAGGCATTCACTGCTGTCAGTGTGGATGATCTTAGGTTCCCACCATCTGTTGTACAAGGCTTTAAAATAAAACCAAAATATATGCCTTTAGGTGCAAATTTCAGACTTAATTGAGCTGCTGTTAACATTCCTCTGCCATAAAAAAAAACACGGCATTCGCATTGTTCCTTGCAGACATGAGCTAGAAGGCCAACAATCATATGATCTCCAGGGGTTTAAACTTCTTAAAATTTTGCACCTACCCAGGAACAAACTTTAGCCCACACAGTGACAATTTTTTACCTAATTTGTACTTTATAAATGTATTCTACAACAAACCTGACAAACTTCTGCCTGCAATCAATTTTATGTATTATGCTAACTCCTCCTGGATTTGACCTTCTGCAACGGTAGAAAGATCTCATAAACACCCAGGAATTAAATGATTAATGAAACTGCAGAAAGGTTAAAACTAAATCCTGCAAGCCTCACCAGCAAGATTGACAGCCAAGTTTGCTTGGGCATCAGCCTCAGCGTTCAGTTCCTTTTAGAGGTGAGCAAGAAAAGGTTAAAATCTTGGAATGCAATAAGAAGACAAAAGTGGCAGAGAAAGAATCTTATTCATGAACTGAAAACAAAAATAGTCTTATTAACATCATTAGATAAAAATGCACTTCTGCAGAACAGTGGTTTGGTTTAACTTGAAGGCACCAGAGGCAAAGAAACAACAAAAAAATAACTTATTGCAGATGCAAGTCTGAGATAGTTTAGAGTTGAGACCTACCAGTAAAACTACTCTTAAACTGATGTCCTAATACTGCAAATTTTTACAAGCAAGATCTAATTCTTCATTCTGCACTATCTAGCACCAAAATGCCATTAAAAACATAGGCCAACAGTTTCTCATATACTGGTTTCCGGCAAAAAACACACTACAATAGCCAAAGTATGCATGCCACAAAAGAGCATAAATAGTTTACAATGGACTTGTATTTAGTCATAAAGTTTTAGACACAGGCAAGACTTCAAGCTTTTAACACTTAGTAATGATGGTATAACTTACAAATCAGAATTATAAACTATTTTGCAAAGAGGAGATTGTGGTGAGTGGTGATAACAAAAAAAAAAAAAAACTGTTATTCTAAAATTAAAGTGCCATCAAGCATAAAAACTTGTCATACCCTTAAAACATGATTGATCTGGAATGAAAGAAACTTATTTTTCAGTTTCTTTGCCTGCTCATACAACTCAGACATGTGCTCATGTTTGACTTTCCATAAGCCCTGCATCTGTTCAAAGAAATACCAGGTATAAGAATACTTGAAAAAAGAGAAGCTGACAAGAAGCTAATCTGCTTAACTTGAAATGATAATACTTCAATAGATGGAAAAATAAACTACATGGCTCTAAGATTTAGGCCTTCATTTGAAGGGCCAGAAACAGCAACCCTTGAGCTATAGGTTTGTCCAGAGACAATTTGGTTTTTCCTCAGGTAACAGGCCAGATTAAAAAATAAAAGAAGAAGAAGATAGATTTCCTTATTTTGGGGGAGAAAAGATTTAGTGTAGGAAGAGAGACAAACGTAGAGAAGGGGGGTGTTCTAACAGGAAAGACTTGTAATCAGATTAAATACTCTTCCAGTAGAACCAAGTTCAGAAGGAAAGTTATGTCTCTCTCTTATTTTAAAAGTTTTTGGGGAAAAGGGAGGGGAGGGGATTGTTCTTTACACCCAACAGTTTAGAGGCTATGAATCAAAACATCTATTACAGTTAGTATTGCAATTAGTATGTCTACTAGCTGAGCAAAAACTATTGCAATTAGTATGTCCTCTGAAATCAAAGTCCTAGAACAGGGTGAAAAGGATTGGCATTCTGCATTTGTTCTAAAGTCTTAACCTAGTCCAGCATTGTCACCAGAATTTTCTTTCTGAGAAATATCATCAACAAAGCAACAATAAACAGATCAAAGTTTAGATTACCTGCATACATACGAGCTTCGAGTCACCTCGAACACAAATGCTTGAATAACCTTTTCTAAGAGCATGTTTCAACCCTAAAATTACGGCGCGATATTCAGCAGCGTTACAGGTTGCTATGCCCAAACCCTCACGCAATTTGCAAATCTGTTCAAATAGCATATCATGCAGAGATATAGGTGCGGTCAAGATACAATTTCTGGATGGTTAATTGCATACCACTTTTCCAGTATCAGTTCTCAACACAGCTGCTGCACCAGCTGGTCCAGGATTTCCTTTTGATGCACCATCAAACTCAAGAATACAGGACTGCTGCCATAAAGACATAAGCACAGGCATCACAGCTATTTTTGGAGCATAAAACTCATCAGTTATCCAGGGAAATGAACTCGGAAACCCGTTTCTATCCTCTCTCTCTCTCTCTCTTTGCTCAAAGGAAACCCTCTTCTATCTGATGAATGAAAAAAATCTAATAACCAGATATTGGAGAGCAAAGTCCTCTAGTTTTAGGAACTAGATTCAACTATTGACTTGAAAAATAAATTAAATAAAAAAAGACAATGGCCTTCACTGACTATCTTTTATTGCATTGGCTCAATTCTGTCAACTAAGATGATGCCTATATTCACCTGCATACATCGGATGTTACCATCAAATCTACTTACACAATTAGAGGATGCTATTTGAACCTCAGCATAAGGATCCAACTTGATATGCTTGCTCACAGGATCAGCTACAGCTATTGAACCAAGTGCTCCCAGTCCCTGAAAAAGGTAAAAGGTATAACAATTCTCAAAATAATATCACATCCAATCATATGTGTGTGTATGTGTATTAATAATGATGTTGTAGCTCAGGAAATATTACAACTGCTAACCTACCCCATACTCTGATTTAAGCATATCTTGTGATCTCTTTTTGGCTGCATCCATATGAGACGTTTCACCCTTTGAAGAAGCTGGCTCCTAAAACACAGAAAAAAAAGGGAACATTAACCTTCCAAACTATAAGAGCCAATACCTTCAGCTTCTGCGAATGACACAAAACAGTCTTTGTGAATTGTGGCACAGTTACATATAGATTGATGCTGTGTTCAAACCTCAAATTGCAAGCAGACCAGATTACCAGGGAGATGTATATTCAACTTATAGGTGAAATTGCTGCACAAGAGCACATTCAAGTAAACAGAGAAATGGTGCATGTGCAGAAAGAGGGAGACAAAGTCAATCTTTTTTGAGCACACACTTCTCTAAAGAAATAGAAAATTTTCAATCTGCATAATGTGTCATGCTTAAGGTCTCACTTGAAAAGAGCACGGCATAAGTAAGCCAAAAAGATCCTCTTTCACATCTGCAGCTCTAACAGTGTAGAGAGCATTCTTAAGCCCACATGAGACGAGATATTCCTTGGTGTCCTTCGTCAAAGAGTAGCCTTTGTACACACTGACAGGAGGATCACATATCTACTCCAAAAAGAACAAGAACAAGTCAATGTCAAAGTTAAAAGAAGAGTTGAGAAAGGGGAGAGGAGGCATCTACGTTTTAAATATTATGTTATTTTAAATTTTCAAAAAGCATATAAATATCAATATTGCAATAACAGATTAAGCACAACTATTAGCCCGCAAAGAAATCAATTTAAGGAAACAATAAAAAAAAAAGGTAAGAAGGATTACCGAGGATCCAACTTGGGCCCGGCAATCAGCAAAACTCTTGTAAACACCAACAACATCTCCCTTTCTCACCACAAAGAATGCATCTTTCTCATTTTCCATCACCGGTTCAGGATCGACTTTCTTGGTCCTAGGTGCTTTTTTCCCACTACTACTCTTTCGAGCAGAGTAGCACCGAGCGTGAAACCGTGTCAACAGAAACTCTAAATCAACAGTCTTAACACCCGCGTGCTGAAAATTTCTTTTCCATGAGGGAAAACGGCATTGGTTGCACGTACTAGTTTCAATGAAATGACCAGCCTTTCTAAATATAGCTGAACCGTAAGCACGCACGTGTGACAAGCAGTTCATCAGAGAGTAAATTTCACCAGATTGCCTAAATTTCTAAGAGGTAAACAAAAATATAAGTTTCTAATGCCATAACAAACCTTTTGTAGCATTTGTTTTTTATTGTTTGTATTGTCTAAGCCCAAATAAAATCCCAAAAAAGAAAAGAAAGTGATTTTGTTCTGTTTTTTTCTCAGCAAGCATTGGAGGCAATAGTTGACCAAAGGTAGTAGCTGGAAACCCTAGGTAAAAAATTGAGAATGAAAAGAAAGACAAAGGGAAAAGGCCCAATCAGTCAGATATATAGTTAAAACATACCAGTGAAGCAGCTGGAATCGGAGACGAAGGGAGCCTTCCTCTGTCGATATTCGCGCCGGTGAGACAGCGAAAGAGTGAGGAAGAGAAGGAGAGATGCGCTTGGGTTTTGGCCTTCGGCTTTCTGGTTTTTGGCGGGTTGAAAGAAGAAAGGATTGGATTGGTTTTTAATGTAACGAATTGGGTACATAATAGAGTAATTATTAAGTAAGATTAATGAAACAAAAGTAAAAATAATTATTATAATCTATTGTAATGTTTGATTGGTTATAATAATTTTAAAATAAAAAAAATTAAAAAATATATTTTATTATATATATGATAATTTATTTTTATTTTATTTTTTAAATATATTAATTTATAATTTATTTAAAATATTAATAATTAATAATTTAAATATTAATATTTTATTATAATTTAATTATTATTATTTTAAAAGACTAATATTTTATTTATAATTCAAAATTATCATGATTAAAGTATCATTAATTTTAATTAATTTCCAAATTTAAAATATGAATTTCTATAATATATAATTAAAAAGTTAAACTTTTTATTATAATAAGATTTATTTTTTAAAACAACAAAAATACCCTTTATATAATTTAGTAAAATTTATACCAAAAGACAATTAAGTAAAATTTTTCTTTTTTAATTATTTAATTTTTAAGGTCATTAAAATTTTAAATTTTTAAAAATTTAAAAATTTATTATTAAAATGATAGAATAATTTTTTCTTTTATTTGTATTTATATGTTTTATGTATACTTTAATTAAAATTTAATATATTAATAATTTAATATAGTAAACATTAATATTTTTAAAATATTAATATTTTATTTATAATTAAAACATTATTATGATTAAAATATTAATTTTTTATAATTTATAAATAAAATTTTAACTTTTTATTTTAAATTTTTTTCTTTTTTCGCTTTTTCCTTTCTTTTTCTCCCTTGGCCAGTCACCAGAAATGTGGTCGATGTAAAGAAACGTTAATCTGGAGCACCATGTGGCTGGATCTGGCCATTAGGGCACTAGATTAGTGTTTCCCTGCAGCTGAATATGCCCGTGAAGTGCCTAATCCAGCTGTGGGGATCTAGTCGAGCAATACCAGATCTAGTGTTTTAGCAGCCAGATCAAGTCGTGGATCTCAAATCTGGCAACTCCTTGGTTACATATTATCGGAAAGTACTAAATTGACGCTTTTTGACCATATTCGGTTGTAGACTCGCCATGACCGTCGCCATCCATCATTGTCGTCATCATCTCTAGTGATGAGTGTAAGTAAGAAAGAATGAGAAAGGTAAGAATATGAGAAGAGAGAGAAAGAAGAAGGAAAAATGAAAAGAAAAAGACGTATTTATATGTCTAAGGTTATAATATTTCATAGTTATAAGAGTATTTTAGTCTTATCAAATTTGAAAGCTATTCACCAACCATGGAATAAAAAATACCATAGGGGGGCTTAGGTTTAATTAAGCTTGAGTTTTAACTATTTTTGAGGAATAACTAATACTAAATAATAACTATTTCTTTAGGCAATTGCTTACCAAACAAAGGAACAAAAATAATTAGAACAAAAAGGGAATAGCTTAGCTATTCCCTGTACCAAACATGCTATTAGGGTCAGGGGTCCAATTTAACTATGTTTGAATGGGTGGAAATTGAAAGTTTTTTAAGCCCATTTTGGCTAAGATTAGAAATGGGAGTTAAATTTATTTAATTTTGAAATCATTTTCTAGTTTTATTTTCCTAATTCCATATTTCTTTAAAAGAAAAGAATCAATGATCTAAAAGGGCTAATCACAAGGTGTACTTGCCTTGCAAGAAATTAATCACATATCCATAGGAATTACATTTTAACACCAAAGTTCAAAAGACAATATTGGACAATTTTGAAAAGATATGCTTCTAAAGATTGAACGGTTGAATGATTCCACCTTGAAATGTATTACAAAGTTCATAGCATATTTGGCATTTGTGACATTTCTTAGCATAGTTGATGTAGTCAATCTCCATGGTCAACCAATAATAATTCACCCTTATGATTTGCTTTGTCAGGATATGACTGTTAGCATGGGTCTTACAAGTCCCATCATGAATTTCTTCCAATATCCTACTTACTTTGATGACATGTACGGTCCAAGTCTATGAGCCATCCATGCCAACGCACTGCACATTTTCTTAAGCCATAAGTATCTACATTCGTACTTGGTGAATTTCTTGCTTAAGTAATACATGGCATGTTCTTTTTTACTCGTTTCATCATGCTATCCCAACATGTATCCGATGGACTTCTCACATGTCGTTAAATACAATATGAGCAATCTTCTAGAAACAAGACTGTGAAACCCCAACCTTTCATGCAAAGATGTTATTTAACTTAAGTATGATATTGTGTATGTTTGCATGAATTACGTGAATGAATTTTTATGTTAATATAACTTTGGAAGTTAGATGAGTTTTTCCAACTAGATTGACATGAAATTCTTACTATGATGACTGTTGAATTAATGTGGTATTGATGGATGATAAAATGATAAGAAATGAAGGCCTAAGAAAGGTAATTTTTGCAAAACTGTGCTTGAAGGGTCGATCCCATGGGCAAGGAGGGTCGATCCCTAAAGGTTTTAATCCTTACATAGCTATTGGAATTAACCTAGGATCGAGCTCTATGGAAGGGAGTGTTAATCCATGTATCACTAGATGTCTAAGTTAGGTACTTGAAATGTCCAAGATCAACCCCAATGAAGGGGATGGTTGATCCTTATAAGTGAAAGACTTGAAATAGCTTCTGGAATAGCTAAGATCAACCCTCATAAAAGAGAAGGTCGATCCTTATAGGAGAAAAACACTTAAAAGAATTTTGGAAGCACCAGGATCAACCCCCAATAGCTAAAGGGTCAATCCCTATAAGTTGACAACTCAAAATCATCTTCTAAAATTCACTAAGATCGACCCTCTAAGGTCAAAGGGTTGATCCCAGTAGCTTTGAGTAGAATAATATAAGCCTAGGGATCGACCCCAAACGTTAAGAGGTTGATCCCTAAGCTCTAACGTGGAAAAAAATATAAAACCTAGCTCAAGCCTTAGATTTTATTTTTCACTCTTGCAACCTCCAAGTCATCTCTAACAGCATCCAAATCATTCTTCAACCCCTCAAAACCCCATTTGGCAGGGATTCAACCCTCCATTCTTGATTTTAAGGTAAGATTTGGCATTTTTCAGTTTTAATCTCAAAGTTTCAACCTAACTCTAGGATTTTGTAAATTTCAGCTCATTAAATTTGTTTTTGGGCTAAGAATTTAGGGGTTTTCGCTCTTCAAAGAGGTAATGAAGGTAAAGATGATTAAGATTGTTCATTTTACTGGTTGGGTTTGAAGTTTAGAAATTATTTGAGACTTAATGGAAATTATTGAAAGATTCAACTGGTTTCAAATTAAATGGATTGTTGGAAAATTAGGAAATTCATGCTAGAAATTATTTTGATATGTTATGTTGAGCTCAAGCATTGTAGAACGAGCAAGGTTTGATGAAGCAAGGCTTAGAAGCACACTTTTGTCAAGATGAGTGGATACACCATTTTCAAAACTATTTTAATATGTAAAGCTAAGACATGGTTTGATGGTTTGTTGATGAATATGTTTTCTTATCACTATTTTATAAGCGTACATGTGTTTGTGATGAACCCATCTTTTGAAAAGACTTTTCTGTCTATATATGTAAGTAAATATTCTACTACATATTAGTTTTCAACAAAGGAGGACAAATCCTTTCAATCATTTTAAACCCAAAATCTCCCTTCAAAGAATTGTGTATATAATACATAAGTATGCTCAATTGTCATATGTATGTGATGATAATTCCACACATTGAATGAGTTACGGATGAGCAATTAATATATGCTTTGTTGAAATGTAACGCCACAGATTAGAGGCACAAAGACACCACACACTTGTAAGATATAATCTTACAAACATGCAAGGCTCAAATACATATATCCTATATAACTAACCAAAAAGGTCAATATATTTAAAGAATATAATTATTCATAAAGCTAAAGTTGTCAACAAAATTCAAAGAGTCATAATTCAACAATATTCGAAATTAAGTTTCTAATACTTTGAAGTTAACATGTCGAGATAATGGCTTGAATAACTAATTTAAGATAGTTCAAAGTTCATAACATTTAAACAACCCTAAGGCAATCCAAATTCATATACTAGATTATGAAACGTCACTTTTTGGAATTCTCGCGTGGTTGACTAAATCGCAACTTGTAAAAATTGAAAAAATGAATATGAGTATAATGACTCAGCAGATAACTAACATCCCTTCAGTTGGATTAAGCATACTCAAAACATTTAAGCCAAAATTACTAATACTCGTATAGGTATCAAAACTGAATTTTGGATAATCTCATTCAAAATCATATCATTCCAAAACTTCGTTTTCATATGGCGAAGCAAAACATAATTTGACCAATATAATAAATTTTATTGGTCTCTTGTAACATGTTAAGACCACACTTAACCTTTGGGGCATAGGTTAGAAATATATTAAAAGCAATCATTGGCTGCATTGAACAAATATCATAAATACCACTATTTTGTAATCAATTGTGTAAGCAAACATCACAAATACCATTATTTTGTAATTGATAGTGCGATAGATATTACAAATATCACTATTTTGTAATCAATAATGTGGTAGATAATACAAATATCACTATTTGTAACTGATGGTGTAGTTTGGAGATTGATCTTTAATCACAAAATATATGTGAACATGGCCAACATTTAACCTTCATTGGCAAGGTCAAAGCATAGCCATACAAGTAGACAAAAAAAAAAATTTTTAGATTACCCAGTTTCACAAAATAGTATATTCACTTTCCTAAAACACAACTTATGCACATCAAAAGGACATTCGGTTCAGGCTAAATGTTTTATGTTGGTATTCAAAAAAACATATATGCATACATTGAATAAAAATCACATTCTAAAACCAAAATCAAAATCATATTCCAAAAAACAGAACAAATATCATATTTACTTACATATATTAGCATGCTCATCCAGTTTAACAAACCATATGACTACATATCATATACCAAGTACAAATTCACATTGAAGCTAATTTTTAAGGTGTGAAAACATTGAAGAGATATCAGTTACTTACCTAGTTTGCCAAGTTTATTTTCAAGCAACAAATCAAAAAATTATCCTAGTTGCCTAATACTTCAAGAAAATATATACAAAAAATAGAACTGAATTTACAAAAAGATTCAACAAGGTGACTTTTTGTTAACCATCCTAAGCACTTAGGGTTCGTACTAACATCTATTGCATTTAAGAAACATTTCCAATTAATAAAGCAATCTTCCTTTTTATCAAAGAGATAATAAAATCAAGTAAAGTTGAGAATAAAACTTAAATTATAAAATCATAACATATTTAATTTATGATAGAAATCTAATATTAATTTCATGTAAAAATCATTTTTGTAAAATTTTTCTTAATTTCAATATTTTAACAAAATCTATTAACATGAGAAATAAATTTACAAAATATATATCTTTTGATATGAAAGTACAATAGAAATCACATATCCAAAATTTTATGAAATTGTATCACAAAATTTATCAAACATTAATTAAAATCTAATTTTGGAAAGTTTTTTAAAAAAAGATTTTCTAATTTTTGAAAATTTCAAAATCTGGACGCCCATTTGGCTTACTTTAAGCTCTTGTAACTCTTAAGCCAAATTATTTCCAATGATAAACTCAAGACTAATTTGTATCATTCATATCATACTATAACATTTGAATTTATTTAGATGAAAAAGATTGAAAAATTCACAAGTTACAGTAGCCAAAAGTTTGAAAATTATCATAGACATACCTAGATTTCTAAGTTTTCAGTATTAACAAACCAACTCTGAGCCTTTGATTCTCTTAACAAAAAAAGCCCGAACAAAGCCATTAACACCAAATTAAAGATCACATTTCATACTATAAAACCCTTAAAGAATCGACTCAAAATGTTACCGAAATTTGGAGTTTTAGTAACCCAAAGTTAGGTCATCAAAATTGTTAAAAATGGGTTTCCCAACCAATTTCAAAAAATCATATCCCCCTAACCACAAAATTGAATGAGATACTACAAAAACCATTTGAAAGATTTTTTTAAGACCTTTTCATTGGTACCTATCATGCCAACCCAAAGTCACTAGAACAGTACTGGATTTGAATAAAAATTGAAAAAATATAAAATAACTTAAGACTTTTGTGCCCAAACTATGAAAAATACAAAACATGACCATACCTTAATCAGCACTTCGTTTAATATTTTTCCCCTTTCTTTGTTTTTCTTCTTCTTTTCTAGGGTTAAGTTCTTCTTATTGCCTATTGCTTAAGCCCGATGATATAAAACTATTGTTAATTTCTTCTAATTGCTCTTTCAACTGATTGCTTTTCTTTTAAATGTGTTAAGATAAAATTGACTGTTTTGCTTTTTACAACAAGATAAGATAAAAGTGATTGTTGTCCTTAAACGTGATAAGGTAAAACTGACTGCTTTTCTTTTTCAACGTGATATTTTATTGGACACCAACTAGAATAAAACTACTCTATTGACTAAAAGGTTCTTTCTTCTTTTCTCTCTTTATTAATAAACCCAAGGTTATAACTGCAATTATAAAATTACATGATATTTTATAAAACTATAACTTAATAAATATAAATTTTTTTTATCATAATTAAGTATAATATTTTTTTGTGAGGGTAATTACATCATCCCCTTCTTAAAAGGAGTTTAATCCTCAAACTTTTATCTTAGTCTTCAAAAAGGTAAGGATATTTCTCTTTGAAATTTTCTTCTAAATCCCTAGTCACTTATCATTCTGTGTGATTGCTTCACTAGACCTTAATATAAAGAATAGTCCACCTTTTAGGAACTTGCTATTTTCTATCCACAATAAGTATAAGATGCTCATCATAAGACAAATCCTTTTTAAGTCTTAAAGGAGCTAACTCCACCACATGACTAGGATCTTGAACATATTTCTTGAACAAAGGAACATGAAACATGTTATGCGCTCCAAATAAAGCAGGTGGAAGTGTTAGTTTATAAGCCACATCCCCGACCCTATCCAAAATCTCAAATAGACCCACATAACGAGGACTAAGTTTTCAAGAGAGGAATTGAACCAAAAGGTCTCCAAGCAGGAGCTACTTCATCTAATAGTTCAATATACTATATTATTATAATAAAATATATCTTTATAAACATAAATGCAGTAAACTCATAGTGGGCTAATTCATGAATTGAATCGAATTGGCCTTTTAACTAAGCGATAGAGTTGCACTTTTTAAACGCCTTAAGAAATAGGCGTGAGTCATCGGTTCAAATTCGATAAAAAAAAGGCTTTTCTATGTTCTACGAAACTTTTGTCTTAGTTTTCATTTTCTTTTTCAGTAGAAAATATAGATATGAAAAAAAGGTAACCACCTGGTGAGTCATTTTTTTTTTAAGTTTTAAAGTAAAATGTTCATTATGATGATAAGTAGTTGATTAGGAAAATTATTATGTCACTTATGGTCATTGACTCATCCTTATGTTTTTATTATTCAAATTTGTTGTTTTGAGACATAGATATTTTAAATACCCATTATGGAATCGATAAAGTCTTCCTACATCTCCATTGTTCCAATCAGATCCGAAAAATGAGAAAGAAAGAAAAACTCAGTGCACTTAAAGAAAATCATAAATATTTAAGCTATTATGTTATTAAGATTTGATATAGAAGAAATCAAGGATGCAGACTTTTGATTTCCTTGGACCACGAACTTTCCCCAAGATCTCTAGATCGAATAATTGGTTTACAAGACACTCTTAGGGGGTCTTGTCATCTCAGATTCTAGCTTTTTACTTTTATTATAATTATAAGTAGTTTCTCATTGTCTTTACAAAAGAAAAAAATATATTAATAATTAAATTAAAATAAAAAGTGACATGGTTGAATAATGAGAAAGTGATGGGTTAGTTGCCTTGCTGCCAGGGCTATAGGGTTCTTAATGGTTTGCTTAGAGCCTTATTATATCCTAGTGGAATTAGTTAAAAAAGATCTATAACCAGGGATTGGCTATAAAGACTAAGCAAAGGGTATTGTTGCAAGATCCACCCAGAATAATGGTTAGCAGCCTTTCGATGGAATCCTAATCGAATTATTCTTCTAGTAGGGGAAACTCGCATGAATACATGATCTCCAAAACAATTCTTAGATGTTCTTCATGATTTGTTGAGCTAAGGGAATACACCAAAATATCATCGATAAAAAAAACCACCAACTTATCCATATAAGGTTTAAAAAATCTATTCATCAAATCCATAAAAGCAGCTGGAGCATTTGTCAACCCAAAAGGCACAAAAAGGAACTCATAATGCCCATAGCAGGTACGAAAAATAATTTTAGGTACATCTTCAATTCTCACTTTAAACTAGTGGTAACCAAACCGAAAATCAATTTTGGAAAACACATGAGTGCCTTTTAGTTGATCAAATAAATCATCTATTCGTAGAAAGGATACCTATTATTCACAGTTACCTTATTCAACTCTCGGTAATCAATGCATAATCTTATATTGCCACCTTTCTTCTTTACAAATAGCATTGACGCTCGTCACGAAGATACATTAGCTCTAATAAACCCTTATAAAAAAGTTCTTGTAATTGTTCATTCAACTCTTTAATTCTATAAGAGCCATTTTATAAAAAGCTTTAAAAATAGGGCCTTCCTAAAACTAAATCAATAGAAAAATCAATCTCCTTATCAAAAGTTAAACCAAGTAGATCCTCAATAAAACATCAAAAAATTACCTAACAATAGGAATTTCTTCAATCCTTAATTCTTTCTTTCCAGTGTCTAAAACAAAAGCCAAATATCCTCTACAACCCTTACAAAGCAATCGCCTAGCTTTCAAAGCAGAGATAACTCGCAAAGGAGTATAAGTACCACTTCCACGAAAACAAAAAGTGTTTTTCTAGGAATTTCAAGATCAACCTTTTTTCCTTGATAATCAGCTTTAGCAAAATTTTCAAATAACCAATCCATTCCCAGAATTACATCAAAAACTTACATATCTAAAATATGCAAAACTAATTCTTTACCTTCAATCTTTACCACACACATTTTACAAATCTAGTTTGAGACAATTTCACCTCTAATTGGAGTTAGGGTACCCATTAATTTTGAGGTACTCGAACCCTAACCCTATAAAAAGTCAACTACCTTGGCCCTATTAACTACCCAAATAATTTTAAAAATTACTACCCTAACCCTAACCCTATTACATTTTTACTACCCTATAATTACCCTAACCCCTTTAAAAACCCGATTAGATTAAAAAATTATTAAAATTTTCTTCATAGGTACCTAATAACCTAAACCCGTATACATATACAATAATATTTCTCTACGTATTTCATAAAATTAACTACTAATTAAATTAATAAAAACAAAAATAATAAAACTTAAATTTAAATAATAAAAAACAAAGATCTTAAACATAAACTTAAATAACTAAAAATAAATATCGATACAACGATATAAACTTAAATAACTATACATAAATATCCAAATAACAACATAAACTTAAATAACTAAACACAAAGATCCAAACAAATAATATAAACTTAAATAACCAAAATTATAATTTATATAAGTTATAATTTTTATAATGTTAACACAAAATAAAAAATAAAGATCTATATTTAAAGTATTATAGTGTATATACAAAATAGTAATTATATTCTTTATAAATGAACCCAATGTATATAAAGTATAGATATTAAAAGACATTACAATTTAATTTATAATCATAATTTCATTAATTAATTTAATTAATTATATGAATTTGTCCTTAGTTACATGAAATTTAAAAAAAATAGCTAAGTTTCAAAACTATTCTAATATCACAACTTCTTTTTAGATAATTAAGTTTATATATTATAAATTTATATAAACAAAGGTATATATATTATTTAGTAATTAATTTATATAATAGTAATTATATTCTTTATAAATGAACATAATATATAATATAAAGTGTATGTGCTAAAAGACATTACAAGTTATATACTATAAAATGTATATATATATATATATATATATATATATATATATATATATATATTACAATTAATAATTTTATAAGTTATAATTTTTATAATGTTAACATAAAATAAAAAATAAATATATTATATTTAAAGTATATATATACTAAAAGTATTAGTATATATATAATATAGTAATTATATTTCTTATAAATGAACTCAATATATATAATGTATATATATTTAAGAACATTCCAAGTTAATTAATAATTATAGTTTAATGAATTAATTTAATTAACTATATGAGTTTGTCTTTAATTACATGAAATTAAAAAAATAGTTAGATTCCAAAACTATTTTAAACTCAAAGACTCTCTTTAAGCATGTATATTATAAGTTATAATTTTTTTAATCTTAACACAAAATAAAAAGTAAATAGATTTATATTAAAAATGTATATAAGAGTAATTATATTCCTTTGTAATATGATATGATATTCATATTATTTAAACATAATTAATAATCTAATATTTTTTTATTTATATATATTAATGTCATTACATTAATAATTTGAGTAACTATATTTTTAATATATTTGTCAACATTTAACAAAAGAAATTGTTTGTCAAGATGGTACAGACTTTGAGTGCTTTCCTTTCTTGGGTTCGAATCATTTTGGATCAATTTTATTCAATTATTTAAATGGGTATTATAATTGGCTTCAGGCTGGGTACCTACGAAACCCGAATATAAAATAATCAGGTTCAGGTAACGGGTACCCAAAAAGTGATACTTGAACCCGTTTATTGAGTATTCTAACTTGGTATAACCAAGTCGGTA
Organism: Theobroma cacao; assembly: GCF_053813885.1. Lineage (NCBI taxonomy): Eukaryota > Viridiplantae > Streptophyta > Magnoliopsida > Malvales > Malvaceae > Theobroma > Theobroma cacao. The sequence goes on from NC_142640.1 coordinate 40,409,012, forward strand.
CTCGTTGACATCCTTAATTGGAGTTTCTACACATAGTTCATAACCCAAAAGCATATAAGTCAAGGCAGACTTTCGAACAAATATAAACGAAACAAAAAAAATGAGATGTACTAGTATCAAACAATACATGAGCATAAATAGAGGCAACTGGCAATATTCCTAACACACAGTGTTAGATGCCTCTGCATCCAATTAAGTGATAGCATAAGTACGCCTTTGGGTGTGAAGTTTTCCCACATTTTGATGTCTAGTAGAAGGTGTCGGTGTAGTCTGAATAGCATGAGTGGGTTAAGTTCTTTACACTGTAGTTTCAAAAGTTTGAGAATTTTGTGCCCTCTGCACTGATTGAGATTCTTGAGGGATGAAAAGACAATCAGCAATATGATGGCCCTGTTGGCCACATCCAAAGCAAGCACTAGTAATGCACTTACATTCAGTAACTTGATGTCCTCCACCATACACTGAACACTTCCTTTGTTAGGACGTTTTGCCATGGTACAATTAAGTTTCCTAAGAAGGTAGTCTATCCTTAAAAGTATTAGAAGCTTGACACTTTTTAGTAGGTTGAAATTTAGAAATGCTATTAAAAATCCTCTTACTTCGAAAGTTTGAATCTTTACCTTTTTTTTTTCTGAAAATCCCACATTATCTCCAAGGTCTCCCTCCATACAAAATCTAAGGATTTCACCTCTCCCAACTAATTCATCGTAGCTGGCCAAATGCAATGGAGCTAAGGCTTTGCAAATGTGAGCATTCAAGTCGTTTTCAAATCTCCTAGCCCTACTTTCATAATCAAAAGCAAGATAAATGACAAACTTTGACAACCTATTAAACTTAGCCTCATAGTCATCAACTGCCATATTGCCTTAAACCAGAGTAAGGAACTCATTCTCCAACTATAATAACTTGCTTTAAGGAAAATATTTTGTATAATAGGTGGTGCAAAAATTTCTCCAATTGAAACAGGATCATTTTCATGAATGCGTGCTACTTTTTTTCACCAATTGTGTACACTTCCTTGCAACAGATAAAATGCATGTCTAATCGTATCCTGATCATTAGAACACATGGCATCAAAAGCTTTTTCCAACTTAATTCATAATTTAGCATCATCTAGGTTTATGAAACCCTTAAAAAGAAGAGGTGCTAGCTTCTTAAACTCACCCAACGTTTACCACTCAATAAACTTATCAACTTGTTGGGCCAGTTGCAAACATTGTCGTTGCTCCCTAACCAAACCAGCTACTTTATGGATCAAATTCAACACTTTGTCATCATTTTCAACCACAACACCTATCAAGCCCTACTCTATTATATACTTGTCATGTCATTCATGTGCTTGATAGAATGTTTGCATAAGTAAATGTATTGAAAAATCGTTAAAAGTCAGTACTGTACCTAGTGGTACAATTAAGTTGATTAGAACCTCGAACTAGTCCAAATAGAGATTTTAAGATGCATTTAAGAGTTATTGAACCTTAAAATATCTTAATATGGTGATTTAGAGTTCGAGGGTTGATTTGGAGTTTAGTCAAGAATTTTCATAACGTAGGGGCAAAATGGTCATTTTGCCACTCAAAGGCAAAATTGGAATATTGGATGAGATTTTTGACCAATTTTGACTATTTGGAGCATAATTTGAAATTGTGGAGTAAAAAATTTCAATTTCGACATTTTTCGAGTAAAAGGGCAACACGGTCATTTCACGTATCCATGAGGATGTAATTGAAATTTTACACCACCATGACACTTGTCAAGCCCATGAATTTCAGCTATTATCACTTTATACTTTGGATAATTATGGGATTACATGTGGTGTTGAGAAATTGCTTAATGGTTAAGTTTTTAATCATGGACCAATCAAGTGGTGACATGTGTCAAGCTTTAATATTTTTATGATTTTCCTTTATAAACCGACTTAAGCTTCTCCCATTTCACTTTTATGGCCGGCCAAGCAAGGGAACAAAAAGAAAAAGAGAAGAACAAACCTAGAAAGGAAAAATTCAAGAGAAATTATTGGATTTCAAGGAATCAAGCAAGTAAAGGTAAGATTTTTTAATTTTAGCCTGTGATCTACCTTTCTCATGCATTCTTTTTCATTCTCTATGGCTGAAATTCAAGTTTTCAAGAGGGAACCTTTGCTGGCCAAATCTAGAGAGAGAAGTTTTGGTGATGAATTTTGCTAGATTTTATAATATCTTAGTGTTTTTAGTCATTTTGTGATGTTTGGAAGGAAAAACAAGTAAGAAAATCACATGTTCTTTAACCACCCTCATTTGGCCAAATTTTCTATAGGGCATGTTGATGATGGATTTGGTTGTAAATCATGTTATTTAGCTAGGAATTGATGATTTATGGCATCGGATATCGAAATATGAATGAATTTCAATTACGGTGAATTAAGTCACAATTAAGCTCATTGAGGTACTTTGGTGTATTTGGAATATTGAAAGTGTAATGAAGATAATTGGATGTTTTGGCTAATTAAACAAGGCATAGTGCGAGTTAGGTCGAATGCCAATTCAGTCTGATCATAATTGAACCCATGTAGAACACCGTCTTTAAGTGATTATTCGGACAATTCTCATTCAATGTCATGCATTCATATAGAGCCTGAAATAGTTTTATAACAGTTTGGCACAAAATATATTAAATTACATGTCATGTATTATGTATAGGTGGTGAGCCCTCGGATAAGGGTAAAGATATTGTGCTTGAGGTCCAAGAAAAGGAGTACTCCAAACTCCTACTATTGTGAGTAATCAAATGTTCATCTTAATTATCTAAAGTGGTTTATACTTGTTTTAATATTTTAAAGAATAAGGCACTTAATTTGCAAATTATTATGTTTTGCATTTTAAATGTTGGTTAAATAAATGAGATTTATAAATTATTTTGAAACTAAATGTTGATTTTTGAAATAGAGTAAGTGGAGGCTATACATTCGTTATATATATATATATATATATATATATATATATATATATATATGTTTTGACATATGGTTTGAATTGATGGCTTATGACAATGTGATGGCAAGCATGGCTGGATTTGTGTTTGTGTGGAATATATGAACTGTTTTGCTTTGCCTTGACAGGCTGGTAATATTATATTAGCCATGTCATGCTGTCGAAAATTTTATTGAATTGGTGGGTTATTTGATTAGCTTACTGCAGTGGGCAGGTTTTCGTAGACCAGCCTATTAGAGGGGCACGGTAAACCCGTTATATTTTACCTCGGTACAAGAGGTGCGGAGGGTATCTCCTATGGTAAAGTTAGAGTTCACTTCACGTCGAACCACCACGTGAAGGTGAAACTCAGCCAACGCCAAGGAACAACTATGTTTGTAAAACGTAAAAACTTGTTTTATGTGTATATATCATTTTAACAACCTTGACGGACTCAATTGGATGCCAGGGCCAAGGTGTCATTGAGTACGAGTTTTGGCACGAGCTAAGTTTTAAGAAAGTCATAAGCCTTGCTGATTGTTTTGATGAAATGTAATTGTTTTACTTGGATTGAAATGAGTTTTGATTGTAATGAACTATATTATGATAGGATGATTTAACTGTCTCCATTTACTCGGCTTTAGATGTTATAGATGAATTTTGCTTACTCACTAGGTTTATAAAAACTCACCCCTTTTTTTTACCCATTTCAGGCTCAGGATAGTCTGTAGACAATCGATTTTGTCGAGGGTTGCTTTTGGATTTGCATCCTTAGAAATTGAAGGTCTACAGTCTTGTATGTTTTCGGTTATTTTGAGGGCCCACATGTCATTGTAGAATATTTTTGTATACCTGGTTTAGTGTGCTATTATATATATGAATTTATTTTGTTTTTATGTTACAAAAATTATTTACGCAGAGTTCTATAAATATTATTTTATAAGAAAATAAAATATTTTATTTAATATTTTTATTTAGTTTGATTAGCCAAAAATTTATTTTAAATGGATGATTTAGATAACTAAACTTATTTTTAGATATGAAATGTATATTTTTCATTTATATATTATATTTTTAACAGGTTTCGAAATTTTTGGGTAAAATGACCAAAATACCCCTGTGTAGTAGAAATTACTTTTTGATCGTTTTGATTTGAAAATAGTCTATATTGTTTCAAAACATCATATTTAGTAACTGTTGCTCACATGGGAAACATAAAATTGATGCAAGAGCCTTGCGAGATTTTGGTTGACATTCTGGGTAATAAATGTCTATCGAGACATCGCGACTGTTGTCACGGGCTCGAAGAGAGTATCGAGTCGTGACAACACCTTGTGTCCCTTCAATTGGGTTGGCAGAAGGTTAGTTACTTCTAATAGTAGTTGAACATTTGATGTCTTAACATCATCTTGATTTTGGTTTAGAGGATTTTGAAGTCTCTCAAAGCAAGACCCCCAAACATCAAGAACTCTAACACTAGCCATAAGTTCGATAAGTTTAGGCTAGTGGTCTAAACAAGCAGGCATATTGGTTGTTCATAACAAGAAAAATTACCATTAGTATTTTTTTCCATCAAACACAAATATAAAGCAATTATAAAACAATATAAAACATGAATTGATAGAAAATGTCTCAATCTTTTTTTATTCTACCCATTTCTTGGATCTTGCATGTGTTTTTTTTTTTCGGAGCCACGGCTCACGTTGCTTCACTCGGCGAAGCCGTAGCTTACCATTTTTTTAATTATTTTATTTTTTTGAATTTTTTTTTTAAAATTTTAAAATTTTTTTATGAACCTGCACAAAATAAAAAAAGTGTTAAAATTTAATAATTAAATAAATAAAAAATAAATAATAGAAAAAATATAAAAGAAAGTAAGTTAGAGTGCTTGGGTTACCTCCTAAGAAGCGCTTCTTTATAGTCACTAGTTTAACTGTGGTACCCCATTCTGCATTACTTTGTACGGCTCGAGATTTTCTTGATTGACCTTGACTGCTCCGATAAGTCCACTATAAATCTCGACAACATCATAGGGATGGATTTTTTTTACTGTAAACTTGTTCCCCCAATATGGTCTAACATTCCATGACAAAAGATGGGGTTGTGAATCAGAAAGTACTATTCGCTGTCCAATCACAAAATCAAGATAGCTAGAAAGTGGTGGTGGTTTTGTCTCAAGAATTGGTGCCTGCTCTATTGAAGGTGGTGGAATAGGCTTACCTTTACCTTCATTGACTAAATCCACTTTATAGCAACTATCTATATAGGGATATTGAGTTGCATGGAACAAATTAAATGCCACTTCCTCCTCTCTAACTCTAAAAGTTATTTTGCCATTCGTCACATCAATAAGTGCTTCAGTTGTAGCTAAGAATGGTCTTCCTAAAATAAGAAGAATTTCAACATCATCTCCAATCTCGAGCACAATGAAGTCTACCGGAATGTATAAATGCCCAACTTTAAGCAAAACATCCTCTATGATCCCAACTGGGTGCTTGATTGTTCTGTCTGCTAATTGCAAGGTAACTGTAATAGGTTGTATCGCTTGAAATCTAAGTTTCCTGGCAATAGATTATTGAAACACTAGCACTTAAATCACATAAAGCTTTAGAAATTTTAAAACTATCAATAATGCATGGAATAGAAAAACTCCTCGAATCTTTAAGCTTTGGTGGAAGCTTATTCTGGATTATGGCACTGCACTCTTCAGTAAGTGCAACTGTCTCAAACTCTTCCAATTTCTTCTTTTTGGTCAAGATGTTTTTCAAGAATTTAAGATAACTTGGCATTTGTTCTAAAGCTTCAGCAAAAGGAATATTAATGTGCAGTTTTTTAAATACCTCAAGAAATCTTTGGAATTGTTTGTCAAGTTTTTGCTTTTGAAAATGTTAAGGAAAAAGTAGTGGAGGTATGGGGGCAGATTGTGATTTTTCTTTTGAATTTTCAGCAGAGTTTTCAACCATAATTTCTTTTTTAGCATCTTTTTCAATTTCTTTCTCATCAGATTGAATTGAAATCTTAGGATTTAATGCTTGATTACTTACCTTTTTATGTACCTCTTTTCCATTGTAGAGAGTGATTGCCATGCAATGTTCCTTACTTTCTCTTCTTGGGATAGGTTCAATATCACTTGGTAAGGTACCTAGAGGTCTAGTATTTAAAGCACTAGCAAGTTGGCCTACTTGTATCTCAAGATTTCTAATTAAAGCTGCTTGATTTTGAATGGAGGCATCAGTCCTTATCATAAATGCGTCAGTCTTTGTTATGAATGCATCAGTCTTTGTCATGAATTGCATGAACATATCCTCCATTGAAGGCTTTTTCTCTAGCATAGGGGCTTTAGATGGAAATCCAAGGGGAAAGTTTGACTTAGCCATTGATGAGGACCCTTGGTTGTTATTCCATGAAAAATTAGGATGATTCCTCCAACCAGGATTATAAGTGTTGGAATAGGGATTGTTCTGTTGCATATTTCCAACAAATTGACAAGACTCAGAATAGATGGGACAATTTTCATTTGAATGTCCTTCCCCACAAAATTCACATGTCATAAAAGGAGTTCTGAACAACATTAATACTTAGTTTATCTATTTTCTTTGCGAGAGAGGCCAAGTGTGTAGAGACAGTGTTTATCACATCTAATTCATGAATTCCAACAATTTTTCTTCTACCCAATCTTTCAGATGGCCATTGATAATTATTAGACGCTATCTCTTCGAACAAATCATAAGCCTCATCAATGGATTTATTCATAAGTGCACCTTCAGTGGCAGCATCAATGGTAGTTCTAAAAGGTCCCAACAAACCATTATAAAAAGTCTGAACTTGCAGCCACTTAGGTAATCCATGGTGAGGACATCTTCTCATCAAATCCTTATACCTTTCCCAAGCTTCATATAGTGATTCAGAATCAAATTGCATAAAAGAAGTAATATCATTCCGCATTTTTGCTGACTTTGCAGGTGGGAAAAATTTTGCTAAGAATTTTTGAGCCAAATCATCTCAAGTATTAATGGAACCAACAGGAAGCGAATTTAACCAACTCTTTACTTTATCTCTCAATGAAAAAGTAAAAAGCCTCAATCTTATGGCATCATCAGTAACACCATTAGCCTTGAATGTATCGCAGATTTCCAGAAAATTTATTATATGAGCATTCGGATCATCATTAGGTAAACCCCCAAACTAAACAACAGTTTGAATCATCTGAATAATTGATGGCTTAATTTCAAAATTCTTGGCTTGAATAGGAGGTCTTCGGATACTAGAGTGGAGATTTTGTACTTGTGGGACTGCATAATCCCTCAAAGACTTGGTCTCTTCCTCTTGTTGATAAGCCATTGTTTTACTTGGAGCATAAACCTTTTTTATTTTTCTTCCGAAGTCTTCGAAAAGTCTTTTCAATTTCTGGATCAAAAGGAACAATTTCTAAATTTTGGGCTCTTCGCATACAACGACCAAAAGTACCTAAAAAAAATAAAATTAAAGAAAAGAAAAGTCTAGATTAAAATTAAGAATGCTTGGTATTAATATTAACAAAAAAGAATTAAAAATCAATTCCCTAGCAACGACGCTAAAAACTTGTTGTTGAATTTTCTACTCACGCAAGTACACGTATCGTTAACAAGTAATATAGTAATGAAGTAGAGTATCGTTCCCACGGAGAATTGTTTAATTCTTACTATTAACTACTAAAATTATAACATCCTAATTTTGTCCAAACAATTAAAAAAAATTAAAACTAATAAACTAAAATTAAAATTAAATATTAAATAAATCTCACTTAACTACCAGACCTAAGATTATAATATCCCTCAATACTTCATCTGATTATTGTCTCTCTCTCTCTTAACTCAGTTTAATGGATTAAATTACTAACCTAGAGTTCTAAATTATTTACAAGTCTCTGTCAAGTTTCTTATAAAAATACCTCTCCCAATTAATTTACTATATGTCTATGCAAATTAAATTAAAGAAAGATTCATTAAGTTTATGCTTTAATCTTGGCTACATATGGCTTATAAGTGTATGTCTACCCTATATGCAAATCAAACCACCTAATCAACCAAGTGTATTCGATCATACGTTATTTTATTCAAGGTCTACCTAAATCTCCTTCGTTAAGGTTTAACCTAGGTTTCCAATTCAATCTAATTGATGATCAAGCAATTAGAAGCATTAAGAAAAAAATAAAATAAACAACTTAAATCTATCAAACATAAGTAAACGAGAGATAAAAAATTTAGACTATATATCGAGTTTAATCATAATCTTAGATTAGAAATTTAGTTCCTCATCAAGTTATACATCATCATTGAATAAAATTTAAACATTAAAACCAAGGGAATAAAAGAATAACAAAAAGATAGAAAAAACCAAGGAATGTATTCTTGATCTCCAAATCTCCTTGAATTCTTCAAATTCCTTCAATGACTCTGTAGCTTGAGTCTCAGCTATTAATCTGGTGTTTTTCTTCTTCTCTTCTCTTAAGTCCTCTGAAAGGTTATTTTTATAAGCTTTAGTCAAGCCAAGTTGGGTGAAGAAAGAAGTCAATTTTAGTTGGGATTTCCTTATCAGACTATGTAAGTTGAAAGTTTGCCAAATTAATTAACAGAAATCGTAATTGCTATAGGACTGCTGCAGTGCATTAAATTTGACAAGATTTTTGACCATCCTAAAAACTGAACTGGGTAAAGTGGTAACCATAAAGTTGTAGATCTTTTCTTAGCTTTCCAATGGTCCAAGAATCGCTTTATTTGGAGCTCTGTAGAGAAAGTTATGAGCAAAATACCGAAGCATATACATTGAAAGTCTGCACCTCGAAATTACTCTCCTTCTTCCATTAAAATTCTTCTTTCATCACACCTACAAAAGCACAAATAAATCAATAGCAACCTATCTTAATCATATTAACACCAAATTAAGCATAAAATTAACGAAAATTAGATTGACTCACCTAAAATAACTAATTTAAAATAATTAAATAAAACCTACTAATTTCTACGCATTACTATAAGAACCTAGCCAAATTATTATTGAAATTAAGCTCAAATAACTTTATATCATAGAGTTATCAATAAGTGTCAAATAGTTGATTACGTAATTATGCCTAACCCGACTACGATACCACTAAATTTGTAACGCCCCAAACTCGAGGCACAACAGACATTGCACACTTGTAAGATAAACGCTAAAGGCTCAAGTACACATATCCTATATAATTAACTAAAAGGACCATTATTTTTAAAAAATGTAATAGTTCATAAACGCTAGAATTGGTAACAGAATTCAAAAGGTCAATATCGATAATGTTAAAAAATTAAGTTTTCAATACTTTGAAGTTAACATATTACGACCCGGAACTCCCATCGGGCCCGTGACAACCGTCGCGACGTCCTGATAGGCACTCATTACCCCGAATGCCAATCGGAACCCCGCAAGGCTTAGCATCAGCTTTCGCATCTCCCCAGTGAGCGACAGTTATTAAATCTTACATTTCAAAAAATCGTAAGTCGTTTCCAAAACAAAATAATAAAATATTATTTTTTGGCTCACAAAGGCATTTTTGTCATTTTTCTTCAATAACATCGAAACTCGCCAAAAACATGGTGTAAAAGCTAAATATGTTCATACATATTTTAAATCAGATAACGAAAATATAAAATTACTTTTGCAATGACACGTGGGCCCCCAACTAACCAATAAGATGCGAGTTTGTGGACCTATAATTTTGACAATGCAAGGCTAACTGAAATCCTTGATGCAATCGGCTATCTACCGGCTATCCTGATCCTGAAATGTGGAGAATTGAGGGTGGTGAGATTATAAAATCCCAGTGAATAAACAGACACCATCTAAACTATCTAAAGGCGAGTAAATTGAGATAATTAAAAATAATTAATTTCAGTAAATTTTTCACATCACAAATATTCATTTCAACCAAATAATCAATATGGCTCGTGAATTACTCAAAACTTGGCTCATGCCAAATCCTGTACTAGAGGACACCTGGACCAAGGGTATCCAATCGAGTTCGCCAAGGCTATTAAAAATTCATATTTCGCAAAAATCATATTTTTATTTTGAAACATAGTCGTTCCTTGGCCTTGGCTGAGTCTCACTCTCACGCGGTGGTCCACGTGAAGTGCACTCAAAAAGCCCACCTCAAGAGATACCCTACGCGCCTCTACGATCGAGGTGAGAATATAAAGGAGTTTACCGTGCCCCTCTAATAGGCTGGCCCACGGAACCCCCCACCACTGCAGTAGCTAATCTTTTATCTACCACCTGATTTATAAAATTTTTTTCTACATGACATGACAATTTATCGCAACCTAGCCTCTCAAGGCTAAATACACAGTACAAATAATTCTAACACCAAAATCAGTTTAGCCATTCATGCTCATTTATTGTCATAAGCCATTCAATTTAAAATTATAAATTTACAACACAAGCAGGCAGTCTCCAATTACTCTATTTTCAAAACCAGTATTCGATTTTCCAGAAAATTTATAAAATCATTTTATAAAATCACAATTTCTTTTAAAACATAGCAATTTACCATTTAAACCAATTTTTCATAAAATCACACAATTGTATAAAACTACTCTAGATAATTAAGACGATAATAAGTTTACTCATAGTTTCTGAAAACTAAATTTGGGTACTCTAACTATTACTCCTCGGGTGCGATTTCTTTGCCCTTACTAGAGGATTCACCACCTTGACAAATTGTACAATTAAGAGGTTTACTACTTTAGTACTAAACCAAAATAAACTAATTTATACTACTAATGCATGATATGAAGTGCAAAATGTCTAAATTTTGCCTAAACGAGATGTTAACCTATTTCGATCTTTTACTCGATAAATCGATATACGCGTCCGTTTAAACTCCAAATTAATTTTTTTTCAGTTTCTATACCTCAATTGCACCCAAATTGACTTAATGTTCCTCAGTGTGGTACAAATTATCAGTCCTGGTAGCAAATTATGAAAATACCCCTAGTGGGTAAAAATTCGTATTTTTGCTCTGAAAATTCTCATTATTTTTCTAGGCTCATAATTCATCATTATTCATCATAATTCCTCAAATAAACATCAAGATCAGAAGCCAATATTCCCCTAAAAAATTCAGCATAATGGGTTTCAATGGGAGAAAATTATTTATCTAGCTTATTTTTGCTATATTACAATATAACCTAACTAAAATCACTTAATTCAATTAAAATCAACCAAAACTCAAGCTCAAAACTCATCCATGGAGGTTTGGCCAGCATGGGTGTCCATACCCACTTTCTAATTTTGCATGGAAATGAGAAAAAAATGCATGGGTAGTGAAAATCACAAGGAAAATCAATGAAATTTACCTTTTTAATGCTTGATTTCTCTTGATTTTTCCCAAATTTTTTTCAGCTAGGGTTCTTATTTCTTTTCCCCCTTTTTCTCTCCTGGTTTGGACAGCTGAAGAAGATGATAATTCTGGAATTTTGACATTTTTAAAGGCTAAAATAATATAATATTATTTTATTCATTTTTTTGTTTTATTAATTTCTTAAATTCTAGCCATCCATTTATTTCCAAATTTTCACCATACACTTGTCCCACATATCCATAGCTTAGATAAAATTCTCAGACTTATCCAAAGTCTTAGTGGAGTAATTTTTGAAATTTACACTTTTACCCCCGTAAAGTCAAAAATTACATTTTTGTCCCAAAAACTGAAAAATTGCCCATTGACATATTTTTCATCCCTTATACTCATACCATTCTCCAATTTGTCAAATTTGATCTAAATTCTCTCAAAATCTCAAATTTTGTCCGTAGGTGGAAAAATTATGATTTTGCCCCTACACTCCAGAAATAACCGAAATTAACCTTTTTCACTGCCAAACCCTCAAATTATACTCCAATAAGTTTAATATAATCAATCTTAATCAAACGGGATTAAAAAAATTCCATATTCGTCCTCAAGTGGCAAATTACCATTTCACCCGTATAATACTTAAAGTCCGGATTAACTCCATATCGGACCTCAAACTCTGAATCCTCATTTTAAATCAACCCATGGGTTTTAGTTTTCTCAAATTCATCATCGATTCTCTGTTTAAACTAGTTCAAGACTTATTTAACTGAACTGTACCATTAGGGGCAATACAGTCATTTAACTTGTTTTTCGGGGCAATTCAATATACAAACATGTTATCCAAAGCATGTGAATGATATATCACAGATAATTTAGGGTTGGGTGTTACATAACATGGCGAGATAATGGTCTAAATAACTAATTTAAGATAGTTCAAAGTTCTTAATATTTAAACAATCCTAAAGCAATCCAAATTCATATACTAGATTATGAAACATCATTCTTTGAAATTCTCGTTGGGTTGACTAAATCACAACCTATAAAAATATGAAAGAATGAGTGAGTACAATGACTCAACAAGTAACTAACATCCTTTTAGTCGAATTAAGCATGCTTAAAACATTTAGGCTAAAATTACTAATACTTATATAAGTATCAAAACTAAATTTTGGGTAATCTCATTAAAAATCATAGCATTCCAAAACTTCATTTTTATATACCAGAGCAAAACATAATTTGACCAATATAACAAATTTGATTAGTCTCTTGTAACATGCTACAACCATACTTAACCTTTGTGGCATAGGTTAAAAATATATTGGAAGTAACCATTGGCCGCACTGAACAAATATCACAAATACCACTATTTTATAATCGGTGGTGTGGCAAATATCACGAATACCACTATTTTGTAATTGACTGTGTGGTTTGGAGATGGATCTTTAATCGCAAAATATATATCGACATGGCCAACATTTAACCTCCGTTGGAAGAGTCAAAGCATAGCCATATTAGGAGACAAAACAAAAACATATTTTTAGATTACCCAATTTCACAAACAGTATATTCACTTTCTCAAAATACATCAAAAGCACATTCGTTTTAAACCAAATATGTTATGTTTGTATTCACTAAAACATATATGCATACATTGAATAAAAATCACATTCCAAAACCAAATTCGAGATTGTATTCCAAAAACCAAAATAAAAATCATAAGACTAAATATCATATACCAAGTATAAATTCACTTTGAGGCTAATTTTTAAGGTGTAAAAACACCGAAGGGATATTAATCACTTACTTGGTTTGCCAAGTTCACTTTCAAGTAATAAATTAGAAAATTCTCTTAGTTGTCTTCCAAAAAAGAAAATTCTCCTAGTTGCCTAATATTTCAAGAAATATATACAAAAATCATAACTAAATTTACAAACAGATTCAACAAAGCGACTTTCCACTGACCATCCTAAGCACTTAAGGTGTGTATCAGTCTCTATTGCAGTTGAGGAACATTTCCATTTAATAAAACAATTTTCGTTCTGATCAAAGAGATAATAAAATCAAGTAAAATTGAGAATTAAACTTAAATTATCAAATTAGTAACATTTTTAATTTCTGATAGAAATCTAATATTAATTTCATGTAAAAATCATATTTGTAAATTTTTCCTTAATTTTGATATTTTAACAAAATCTACTAACAAGAGAAATAAATTTATAAAATATATATCTTTTGATATAAAGTACAATAGAAATCACATATCCAAAATTTTATGAAACTTTACAGCAAAATTTATCAAACATTAATTAAATCTAATTTTGGAAAAATTAAAAAGAAATTTATAATTTTTGAAATTTCTTGAATCTAGGTGACCATTTGGCCTACTTTGAGCTTTTGTAAGTCTTAACCTATATTATTTCTAGTGATAAACTCAAGACCAATTTGAAGTATTCATATCATACTATAAGATTAGAATTTGTTATACTAAACTCAAGATTGAACAATTTACATGTTACAGAAGCCAAAATTTAGTAAAATATCATAGACATACCTAGATTTTTGGGTTTTCAGTATTAATGAACCAACTTTGAGCCTTCGATTCTCTTAACAAAAAAAGCCCCTAACAAACTCATTGGCACCAAATTAAAAATCACATTTCATACTACAAAAGCCCTTAAAAAATCGTCTCAAAATGTTATCAGAATGTAGAGTTCTAGTGATCCAAAGTTGGTCATCAAAATTGTTAAAAATGGGTTTCCCATCCAAATTCAAAAACTCATATCCCCTTAACCATAAAATTGAATAAAATGATATAAAAACCATTAGAAAGATCTTTTCAAGACCTTTTCAGTGGTATCCATCATGCCATATGAAAGTCACTGGAACAGTGTCAGATTTGAATAAAAATTAAAGAAACACAAAATAACTTAAATGCTTTTTGTGACTAAACTATGAAAAATACAAAACCTGGTCATAACTTAATCAGCATGTCATTAAATATTTTTCCCTTCTCTTTGTCTTTTTTCTTTTTCTATAGGGTTAAGTTCTTTTGACTGCTTATCATTTAAGCCCGATGATATAAAACTGCTATTAATTTTTTCTGACTACTCTTTGAACTGACTGTTTTACTTTTAAACCTATTAAAATAAAACTAACTACTTTTCTTTTTAAAATAGGATAAGATAAAACTGATTTTCTTTTAGAAAAATGTGATAAGGTAAAACTGATTACTTTTCTTTTTAAACATGATATTTTATCTAACACCAACTAAAATAAAACTATTCTATTTGCTAACAGGTCTTTTCTTTTTTTTCTCTCTTTATTAATAAATCTCAAGGTCATAACTACAATTATGAAATAACATGAATTTTTTTATAAAAACTATAACTTAATAAATATAAAATAATTAAGTATAATATTTCTTGTTGTGAGGGGTATTACATGAAATATATGTAATGTTATTGTTGCATACCACATGAAATGAGAATAAGCATATGAGGTAGAACGTGTTGAGATGTATGTGATGTTGTTTCTACATGCTACATGAGATAATATTGAGTACATGATGATTGTTTTGATGCCATGTTGTGATGTAGTTTCCACATACCATATGATATGAGTATGAGGGCATAGATATGATGCGATATATGTGAAATGATAAATGAAAGGTTATGAATTGTGTAATGGGTTTGTTTATGATGAAAGATATGAATTGGTTGTTGCCCAATGACTAATGGGGTTATACCTTTAGCACTCTCACATAGTAATGAAGAATATACCACTACTACCATCTTTTAAAGAGAAAAAAGGATAAGGCGATGATTCCATTCCTATGTGTGCACGTATACCTAGTCACAAATAGGGATAATACCATTAGCAGTTGATAATTCTATAATATAGAGTTATTTGGGCTTAATTTTGATAGTAATTTAGCTTAGCTCTTGTAGTTATGGATAGAAATTAATAAGTTTTATTTAAATTATTTTAAATTAATTAATTAAGTGAGTCAATCTAATCTTAGTTAATTTTATATTTAATTTGGTGTTAATGTGATAAGATAGGTTGCTATTGATTTAGTTGTGCTTTGTAGTTGTTTAATGAAGGAAGACTTTTAATGGAAGAAATAGAGCAATTTCAAGGTGCAGACTTTCACGGCACACGTTTCGGTATTTCGACTATAACTCTCTCTACAAAACTCCAAATGAGATGATTCTTGGACCATTAAAAAGATAAGAGAAGGACCCCTCTTCCAATATAAAACCTCCCTCTCACTCTAGCTCCTTCCCCTTTTATTAGAGAAAATTTTTGGACTTTTCTATATTCTCTCTTACCTATCACTCTCCATCCCTCATTTTCTTCCCTTCAACCCACTTTTTTCCCTTCCTCAATATCTTTCGTACCCATTACCCACCTCTTCCCTTTACACTTGTTTTCAACAAATTTGCTCCAAATTTCAAGTAAGTTTCAATATTTCTTTTATTTATTTTATATATGTTATTTTCTTCTTAAGAAATATTGTTAACTTGCTTCACATTATTTATTTTGTTGAGAAATTGTATTGGGTTTTGATGATTCTTGAGCATTTGTGCTTAATTAATTTTGTATATGGTAGATTCTTTAGATTTGTGCTCTATAATTCTATGGTAAGTTGAAATTGGGAATATGGGAAAATTGAGAATGGCATCCAACGAGAAAGATAAAATTCCAGTGGTTCATTTAATTAGACTCAATGTAATCAATATATGGACCACATGTTTTGAACTTATGGTGCATTTATGGGAATGGTCATGTCTACTATTCCACCAACACATAATCCTCCTAAGAGTGCCAATGAGGTAAAGGACAATGAGGAAGATGACAATAAGGAAGATGACAATAAGGAAGATGAGGAGGACTAGAGCTTCACCAGATTCATCCAATCATCAGGGGAGTATTCTTTACCTTTTCTTTAATTTTTTTCTAATATTGAGGATAATGTTTAGTTTAAGTTTGGGGGTGAATTTATTTTTCTAGTTATAAATATTTTGTGGAAATTTTAGATTTAGTTTTATTTGCGTACGTATCTAGATTTATAAATAATTTAGGATTAGTTAGTAAATGAATTTATTACTTGTTCAAATCTTAGGAATCTAGAGTAAAGTTGTGCTAATATTCGGTGATTTCTCTATCCAATAATGATAACTAGTTGTCTTGAATTCTTAACTTTTGGTGAATAAGGTTTTTGTTTGGATTCATCTTAAATTATTTTGTTAAGTATCATTGTTTGTCATGACCCGGAACTCTCATCGGGCCCGTGACAACTACCGCGATATCCCGATAGGCACTCATTACCTCGATTGCCGATCGTAACCCCGCAAGGCTTAGCAGCAGCTTCCGTATCTCCCCGGTGAGCAACAGTTATTAAATCTTACATTTCAAGAAATCATAAGTCGTTTCCAAATCAAAATAATAAAATATTATTTTCTGGCTCACAGGGGCATTTTCGTCATTTTTCTTCGATAATATCAAAACTTGTCAAAAACATGGTGTAAAAGCTAAATATGTTCATACATATTTTAAATTAGATAACGAAAATATAAAATTACTTTTACAACGACACGTGGGCCCCCAACTAACCAATAAGATGCGAGTCTGTGAACCTATAATTTTGACAATGCAAGGCTAACTGAAGTCCTTGATGCAATCGGCTATCTACCGGCTATCCCGAACCTGAAATGTGGGGAATTGAGGGTGGTGAGATTATAAAATCCCAGTGAGTAAATAGACACCATCTTAACTATCTAAAGGCGAGTAAATAGAGACAATTAAAAAATAATTAACTTCAGCAAATTTTTCACATCACGAATATTCATTTTAACCAAATAATCAATATGGCTCGTGAATTACTCAAAACTTGGCTCATGCCAAATCTTGTACTCGGTGACACCTGGACCAGGGGTATCCAACCTAGTCTGTCAAGATTATTAAAATTTCATATTTCTCATAAATCATATTTTTATTTTAAAACATAGCCGTTCCTTGGCGTTGGCTGAGTCTCACTCTCATGCGGTGGTCCACGCGAAGTGCACTCAAAAAGCCCATCTCAGGAGATACCCTACGCGCCTCTATGACCGAGGTGAGAATATAAAGGAGTTTACCGTGCCCCTCTAATAGGCTGGCCCACGGAACCCCCACCACTACAGTAGCTAATCTTTTATCTACCACCTGATTTATAAAATCTTTTTCTACATGACATGGTAATTTATCGCAACATAACCTCGCAAGGCTAAATACACAGTACAAATAATTCTAACACCAAAATCAGTTTAGCCATTCATGCTCATTTTCTGTCATAAGCCATTCAATTTAAAACCATAAATTTACAACACAAGCAGGCAGTCTCCAATTACTCTATTTTTGAAATCATTATTAAATTTTCAAAAATTTTATAAAATCATTTTATAAAATCACAATTTCTCTTAAAACATAGCAATTTACCATTTAAACTTATTTTCCATAAAATCACACAATTGTATAAAACTACTCTAGATAATTAAGACGATAATAAGTTTACTCAGTTTCTGAAAACTAAATTCGGGTACTCCAACTATTACTCATCGAGTGCGATTTCTTTGCCCTTGCAAGAGGATTCGCCACCTTGACAAATTGTACAATTAAGAGGTTTACTACTTTGGTACTAAACCAAAATAAACTAATTTATACTACTAATGCATGATATGAAGTGCAAAATGTCTAAATTTTACCTAAATGAGATGTTAGCCTATTTCGGTCTTTTACCCGATAAATCGATATACGCGTCCGTTTAAACTCCAAATTAATTTTTTCCAATTTCTATACCTCAATTGCACCCAAATTGACTTAATGTTCCTCAGTGTGGTGCAAATTATCAGTCCTGATAGCAAATTACGAAAATACCCCTAGTGGGTAAAAATTCATATTTTTGCTCCGAAAATTCCCATTATTTTTCTAGGCTCATAATTCATCATTATTCATCATAATTCCTCAAATAAACATCAAGATCAGCAGCCAATATTTCCCTAAAAAATTCAGCATAATGGGTTTCAATGGGAGAAAATTATTTCTCTAGCTTATTTTTGCTATATTTCAATATAACCTAACTAAAATCACTTAATTCAATTAAAATCAACCAAAACTCAAGCTCAAAACTCATCCATGGAGGTTTGGCCAGCATGGGTGTCCATACCCACTTTCTAATTTTGCATGTAAATGAGAAAAAAATGCATGGGTAGTGAAAATCACAAGGAAAATCAATGAAATTTACCTTTATAATGCTTGATTTCTTGATTTCTCTTGATTTTCCCCAAATTTTTTTAGCTACGGTTCTTATTTCTTTTCCCCCTTTTTCTCTCCTGGTTTGGACAGCTGAAGAAGATGAGAATTCTGGAATTTTTGACCTTTTTAAAGGCTAAAATAATATAATATTATTTTATTCATTTTTTTGTTTTATTAATTTCTTAAATTCTAGCCATCCATTTGTTTCCAAATTTTCACCATGCACTTGTCCCACATATCCATAGCTTAGATAAAATTCTCAGACTTATCCAAAGTCTTGGTGGAGTAATTTTTGAAATTTACACTTTTACCCCCGTAAAAGTCAAAAATTACATTTTTACCCCAAAAACTGAAAAATTGCCCATAGAGATATTTTTCATCCCTTATACTCATACCATTCTCCAATTTGTCAAATTTGATCTAAATTCTCTCAAAATCTCAAATTTTGTTCGTGGGTGGAAAAATTACGATTTTGCCCCTACACTCTAGAAATAATCGAAATTAACCTTTTTCACTGCCAAACACTCAAATTATACTCCAATAAGTTTAATATAACCAATCTTAATCAACGGGATTAAAAATTTTCATATTCGTCCTCATGTGGTAAATTACCATTTTGCCCCTAGAATACTTAAAGTTCAGATTAACTCCATATCGGACCTCAAACTCTGAATCCTCATTTTAAATCAACCCATGGGTTTTAGTTTTCTCAAATTCATCCTCGATTCTCTGTTTAAAGTAGTTCAAGACTTATTTGACTGAACCGTACCGTTAGGGGCAATATAGTCATTTAACTTGTTTTTCGGGACAATTCAATATACAAACATGCTATCCGAAGCATGTGAATGATATATCACAAATAATTTAGGGTCGGGTGTTACAGCACTACCCCCCTTAAAATAAAAATTTTGACCTCAAAATTTCATTTATCAATCTCAAAGAACTAATGGGGGTATTATCTTTTCATAATGTCTTAAGTTTAAATCTTGAACCAGCAAGAACCATTTTTCACTTGAACTGATCATAATATCAATCCTTACACATGTGTATATGCCTCATAATCTGATTGGTGCTTCAAAAATTTATCTTGACTTGATCATTACATCATATGCAATACCGCAATTTCTTAGAGTCATCATTTTGTCCTTAATCATCTTTCATGCCTCTATATTACCTTGTATCTTTCTTGCATTACGATATTGATTTGTCACTTAAGACTCAAACTCATTTGAATCATGTATACCTCAAGCATTTTCGAATTCCAATTTTCATAATGTATTAAGAAAATTTCATTATCTAACTTCATTTTCAAAGTTAACTTCTATCATCCTTTGTTATACTCTTTCATATAAATATAACATCATTCTTCCCTAACCAATTTACAAATTGTACCTAAAATTGTAAAACTTGAAACTAGATTCGCCTCAAGTATTTTTCAATATTAATATGAATATCACTTTCAGCTTACAGCTTCCTTGTTATAATCACATAACTTAGTGCTTGCTTTAACGAGATCCAGAGCAAAACTTCTCTTATCAGTATCTCATACATTTATCTAACCTTTCGCTCGCTTCCTCATTAGTCTTTAACAAGACTTAATCTCTTATTTTCCTTATTTCTTAAGATTTGACTTCAGTCATCATATTATTCATCTTAACACTCCCCATGTTAATTTAGTTTTATGTAACCATCTCAAAAACTCTTTAACTTTTCTTTCTCTTACATGCCAATATACAAGGCAATAAAGAAACTTTACAATTTCACTCATCATCTTTATCTTAATACCTCCCCAATGCACTTAAGATTCTAAACAACAAAGCTTAGCATGAAAACCAATGACCATTCCTCAACTCGTAAGTTTCATCTTCATGCCACTCTCAAATTGCTCATGCTTACTAGCCATTAGGGGTTCTTAATGCGACAGCGTTTGATAGTCAGTACTGTGGTGTTGCAACTATTTGAATATACTTTATCCCAACAATTTTTCTACCTTTAAAGCTACTACCTCAATTATTCACAATCGTGTGGTTTCCCTCTGAGTGTATACCACAATTAGCAATAATAACTTTCTATCACAAGTACGCGATCAGAACATTGATTTAATGTCTTTATTTTGCCACTAACATTCATATATCTTTACCATAACATTTAGTACGAGTTTGCTTAAGCAAAGATCTCAAAATTTATTCATAGCTACATGTATCTCAGATTGCACATCACTAATCATCAATCAATAAATCCCACTTTAGAATACTCTTTCCATATTGTATAGTAACTTCACCATATAGTATCACGGCACTCTGTTCCTCCATTCTACTATCATGTATACTCCACAAAATTTAATTAGAAGATTCACGTACCTTAACTAATGCTAATTCTATTTAATCATATCTTAAATACTCCAAACTTGTAAATTACAACTCCAAGTGTATGTCCATATATTGATACTTCTTATAGATTTCATGAAAACTACAACTTACAAAATAGCTTTCTATCATATGCACACTATTAGAACATTAACTTCAACATGTTTAATTCTCCGTTGGTGATATGTTAAGATCATTCTTGGATACATTTTCATATTTACATTGATATGCCTTTACCATAGCATTTAATGCAAATTTGATAAAGAAATTGTCTCCAAATAACCCTTAAATACATAATTATCAAATTGTATACCACTAAACATCAAGATCTTGACTTTATTCATCAATAATCAATCACATTTATTAAGTGAATAATTTACTTAGTTATTACACCTTGCCTTTGCAATCATAAGATCAAAGTTGTCATAAACTTAAGATGCAGAAGTTCTCTCTCTTAGAGTATATCCAAACATCAACATTTTCTAAATTCTTTGCTTTGGGGAGATCATGTTTAAGACTGATCATTCGTATCATAGACCACACTTTGAACTGAATACACTTTTAAATTGATCTTTCAAGTAATTCGTATATCAATCTCAATTATAGAACTTCATATGACACTTAGACTAGATTCGACATTTTCAAGTCATTTAACCTCAAGCTGCCAATTTCACATCTAGTCCTTTAATCCCTTGGCTCCTCCTTACTATGCATAACAAAGTTCAAGCTCATCCTTCGAGCAGATTTGTTTACTAACTTCTTACTTCATGACCACACATCAATTATAGTAATCATTAGTACTCACTCTCGAGTTAGTTCACGTGCTTATATCCATGAACTATAATAGATCTAATCAATTTTTAAAATCTCACAATCGCTTAATTGAAATCAACACCACTTTTATATGGGCATAACACGCTCAATTAACATAGTGTTCTTATCTTCATGCACATATGTATGAATTTACTCTTACCTCAATGCTTAATTTGTACATTCCACCAAATGAATAAATTATCACGACCTATTTGTCCAACTCCAAATTTCTCCATCCATAATCGGAGGGATATATCATTTCATTAATCTTTCATTAGGAGCATTCATTTTAAGATCTCTCTAACACTGGCTCGTGGTACGGGTGGCATCTTAAACCCGAACAACGGCCATACTTACGACCTTTGCATGACATTAACAAGGAAGTGAATTACTAGGAACAAGAGTTCCTATAGCCCCCATAAAATCTATAAGAAAAACCAAAACAAGTTTAAACAACTCCAAATTCTATATGCAGATGCACATATTCTATTCTACCTAACCTGACTTAACTTAACTAACTTAACTTAATTTAACTTGAACCACGCAGTGTCAGTGTGGATTTCTTAAAACAACTTTAAAACCAAAAACTTTTAAATCCAAAGCTTTAAAATCAAAATCTCTGATCTTTAAACCATGCTCTGATACCACTTTAATTGTCATGACTCGGAACTCCCATCGGGCCCATGACAACCGCCGCGACGTCCCGATAGGCACTCATTACCCCGATTGCCGATCGGAACCCCGCAAGGCTTAGCATCAGCTTTCGTATCTCCCCGGTGAGTGACAGTTATTAATTCTTACATTTCAAGAAATCATAAGTCATTTCCAAATCAAAATAATAAAATATTATTTTCTGGCTCACAGGGGCATTTTCGTCATTTTTCTTCGATAATATCGAAACTCGTCAAAAACATGGTGTAAAAGCTAAATATGTTCATACATATTTTAAATCAGATAACGAAAATATAAAATTACTTTTGCTATGACACGTGGGCCCCCAACTAACCAATAAGATGCGAGTCTGTGAACCTATAATTTTGACAATGCAAGACTAACTGAAGTCGTTGATGCAATCGGCTATCTACCGGTTATCCCGAACCTGAAATGTGGGGAATTAAGGGTGGTGAGTTTATAAAATCCTAGTGAGTAAACAGACACCATCTTAACTATCTAAAGGCGAGTAAATGGAGACAATTAAAAAATAATTAACTTCAGTAAATTTTTCACATCACGAATATTCATTTCAACCAAATAATCAATATGGCTCGTGAATTACTCAAAACTTGGCTCATGCCAAATCCTGTACTCGGTGACACCTGGACCAGGGGTATCCAACCTAGTCTGTCAAGATTATTAAAATTTCATATTTCGCATAAATCATATTTTTATTTTAAAACATAGCCGTTCCTTGGCATTGGCTGAGTCTCACTCTCACGCGGTGATCCACGTGAAGTGCACTCAAAAAGCCCACCTCAGGAGATACCCTATGCGCCTCTACGACTGAGGTGAGAATATAAAGGAGTTTACCGTGCCCCTCTAATAGGCTGGCCCACGGAACCCCCCACCACTGCAGTAGCTAATCTTTTATCTACCACCTGATTTATAAAATCTTTTTCTGCATGACATGGTAATTTATCGCAACCTAGCCTCTCAAGGCTAAATACACAATACAAATAATTCTAACACCAAAATAGTTTAGCCATTCATGCTCATTTATTGTCATAAGCCATTCAATTTAAAACCATAAATTTACAACACAAGCAGGCAGTCTCCAATTACTCTATTTTTGAAATCATTATTAAATTTTCAAAAATTTTATAAAATCATTTTATAAAATCACAATTTCTCTTAAAACATAGCAATTTACCATTTAAACTCATTTTCCATAAAATCACACAATTGTATAAAACTACTCTAGATAATTAAGACGATAATAAGTTTACTCATTTCTGAAAACTAAATTCGGGTACTCCAACTATTACTCATCGAGTGCGATTTCTTTGCCTTTGCCAGAGGATTTGCCACCTTGATAAATTGTACAATTAAGAGGTTTACTACTTTGGTACTAAACCAAAATAAATTAATTTATACTACTAATGCATGATATGAAGTGCAAAATGTCTAAATTTTGCCTAAATGAGATGTTAGCCTATTTCGATCTTTTACCCGATAAATCGATATACGCGTCCGTTTAAACTCCAAATTAATTTTTTTCAATTTCTATACCTCAATTGCACCCAAATTGACTTAATGTTCCCCAGTGTGGTGCAAATTATCAATCCCGATAGCAAATTACGAAAATACCCTTAGTGGGTAAAAATTCGTATTTTTGCTTCGAAAATTCCCATTATTTTTCTAGGCTCATAATTCATCATTATTCATCATAATTTCTCAAATAAACATCAAGATCAGCAGCCAATACTCCCCTAAAAAATTCAGCATAATGGGTTTCAATGGGAGAAAATTATTTCTCTAGCTTATTTTTTGCTATATTTCAATATAACCTAACTAAAATCACTTAATTCAATTAAAATCAACCAAAACTCAAGCTCAAAACTCATCCATGGAGGTTTGGCCAGCATGGGTGTCCATACCCACTTTCTAATTTTGCATGGAAATGAGAAAAAAATGCATGGGTAGTGAAAATCACAAGGAAAATCAATGAAATTTACCTTTTTAATGCTTAATTTCTTGATTTCTCTTGATTTTCCCCAAATTTTTTCAGCTAGGGTTCTTATTTCTTTCCCCCCTTTTTCTCTCCTGGTTTGGACAGCTGAAGAAGATGAGAATTCTGGAATTTTTGACCTTTTTAAAGGCTAAAATAATATAATATTATTTTATTCATTTTTTTTGTTTTATTAATTTCTTAAATTCTAGCCATCCATTTGTTTCCAAATTTTCACCATACACTTGTCCGACATATCCATAGCTTAGATAAAATTCTCAGACTTATCCAAAGTCTTGGTGGAGTAATTTTTGAAATTTACACTTTTACCCTCGTAAAAGTCAAAAATTACATTTTTACCCCAAAAACTGAAAAATTGCCCATAGACATATTTTTCATCCCTTATACTCATACTATTCTCCAATTTGTCAAATTTGATCTAAATTCTCTCAAAATCTCAAATTTTGTTTGTGGGTGGAAAAATTACAATTTTGCCTCTACACTCCAGAAATAACCGAAATTAACCTTTTTCACTGCCAAACCCTCAAATTATACTCCAATAAGTTTAATATAATCAATCTTAATCAAACGGGATTAAAAATTTTCATATTCGTCCTCATGTGGCAAATTACCATTTTGCCCCTATAATACTTAAAGTCTGGATTAACTCCATATCAGACCTCAAACTCTGAATCCTCATTTTAAATCAACCCATGGGTTTTAGTTTTCTCAAATTCATCCTCTATTCTCTGTTTAAACTAGTTCAAGACTTATTTGACTGAACCGTACCATTAGGGGCAATATAGTCATTTAACTTATTTTTCGGGGCAATTCAATATACAAACATGCTATCCAAAGCATGTGAATGATATATCACAAATAATTTAGGGTCGGGTGTTACATTGTTAGAATGTGATTTCCACAATTTTGAGCACTTTATCTTTTTTTTTTTGAATTATTGCGAATATCTATAGAAGATTTATGTTAATATAAAATTTAGATTATGTCATGGATTGTAGAATTTGCGTGATTCTCTTGCGAGAAGAAATTCTAGGCAATATTTAGTTAGAGAGATGATTTAGGCCGTCTTTGGACCGTTTTAGCCTAAAAAGCCAACCTTGTTAAATTTTAATCCTTAGTATTCCCCATTGAGTCTAATTTCCTTTTTCTTTGTTTAACTACATAATAGTTGAGCCTAGTCTTAAAATAAAATGTTCAATTTTGCAACCCTCGCTCCTAAGCTTGTATATTGTTTTAGAAAATATAGATTGAGCTAAATGTTTAAAAAGGTAGAAAGGTGATGTTGATGTGAAAAAGAAGAAAAAAAATTCAAAATATTAAAAATCACCCCACTACCTATAATACAAAGAAAATAAGTTTGGGATTGTGAAATTGTGAAAAGAAAAAGAAAAAATAATGTTGAACAAAAGAAAAATTCAAATGTGGAAGAAAATGTGTATTGGGAGATTTAAGCCGCATTAATATCCTTTTATCTTACTTGGACCCTAGCCATACATTATAAGCTTTATAAAGTCCTACTGATTCCTGGCTTTGGCTTAGTCTACATTATTAGAGAGAGAAAGATGAAAAGTAAACCTATGGAGTTCTAGCACAAATTTGAAATTTGTGTTGGGATAAAATCATCTGGAAGTCATGATATTATTGATAAAAGATTTCACGCACACACACACAAAAATCCATTCAAGAATGTGCTTGCTTTGGAATTGAACATGAATTTGAATGATGCTTATATTTTTCCTTAAGTTAATGATTGATAGATATACTTTTGAGAAAATTATGGGGAATCATTTAGTTGGTGTACTTTATCTTTAGTAGTAACTATATTTATTTTGTTTTCACCATTTGAAATTAATTTTCGTAAGTTAGTTTTTTTTCTATGTTTTTCTTGAGGACTAGCAAAATATTAAGTTTGGGGGTGTGATAATTCTATAATATAGAGTTATTTTGGCTTAATTTTGATAGTAATTTAACTTAGTTCTTGTAGTCATGCATATAAATTAATAGGTTTTATTTAAATTATTTTAAGTTAATTAATTTAGGTGAGTCAATCTAATCTTAGTTAATTTTATATTTAATTTGGTGTTAATGTGATTAAGATAGGTTTTTATTGATTTAGTTGTGCTTTTGTAGGTGTTTAATGAAGGAAGACATTTAGTGGAAAAAACAGAGCAATTTCAAGATGCAAACTTCCATTACACATGTTTTGGTGTTTTAACCATAAGTCTCTCTACAGAACTTTAAATGAGATGATTTTTAGACCATTGGAAAGCTAAGATAAAAAGCTACAACTTTTATGTTTACTAGTTCCCCTAGTTTGGCTTGGAAGGGGTCAACAATCTTGTCTAATTTGAAGTATTGCAACAATCCTAAAACAATTACGATTTCTGCTATTTAAATGGTCAAGGCCACGAATTTGGAGGAGGTAGGCTGCAGCTCATGTAGTCTGGTGAGGAAATCTTGATTGATATTGAATTCTTTCTTCATCCAACTTGGCCTAACTTCAAAGCCTTATAAACAACCTTTCGAGGACTTTCAAGAGGAGAGGAAAAAACACTAGATTGACAGCTAAGAATCAAACCACAAAGTCATTGAAAGCTGAGAAGAATTGAAAGGATTCAAGAAGAAGATTTGGAAGATCAAGATTATAATTATTGAGTTTTATCTTTTTGTTATTTTTTTCTTTTTCTTAGTTTGATGTTATTGTTTAAACTTAATTTGATGATGATGTGTGACTTGATGGGGAACTAATTTATTTATCTAAGATTATGTTTGAGCTCAATATTTAGTCTAATTTATTTATCTTTCTTTTGCTTATGTTTGATGGATTTAAGTTGTTTATTTTATTTTGTTCTTAATGCTTCTAATTGCCTGATAACCAATTATATTGAATTGAAAACCTAGGTTAAACCTTAACAAATGAGATTTAGCTAGATCTTGAATAGAATAGCATATGATCGAATGCACTTAGTTGATTAGGTGGTTTGATTTGCATATAAGGTAGACATACACCTATAAGCCATATGTAGCTAGGATTAGAGCCCGAACTTAATGAATCTATCTCTAATTTAATTTGCATGGACATATAGTAAATTAATTTAGAGAAATATTTTTATGAAAAACTTGACAGAGACTTGTAAATAATTTAGGACTCTAAGTTAATAACTTAATCCATTAAACTCAATTAACAGAAAGAGACATTAATCATATGAAGTATTGAAGGACATCATAATCTTAGGTCTAAAAGTCAATCAAATTTAATAAAATAATTTTGTTGGTTAATTTAGATTAGTTTTAGTTTTTAGTTTGTTTTTCTTTTTAATTTAATTTTTAATTATTTGGATAAAATTAGGGTGTTATTGTCACGACCCAGAACTCCCATCGGGCCCATGACAACCGTCGCGATGTCCCAATAGGCACTCATTACCTCGAATGCCGATCAGAACCCCACAAGGCTTAGCATCAGCTTTCGTATCTCCCCGGTGAGCGACAGTTATTAAATCTCGCATTTCAAGAAATCATAAGTCGTTTCCAAGTCAAAATAATAAAATATTATTTTTTGGCTCACAGGGGCATTTTTGTCATTTTTTTTTCAAAAATATTGAAATCAGCCAAAAAACATGGTGTAAAAGCTAAATATGTTCATACATACTTTAAATCAGATAACTGAAGTATAAAATTACTTTTACAGTGACACGTGGGCCCCCAACTGACCAAGAAGGTATAGGATTACGAACTCTTATTTTCTAGAATGCAGCTTCGAGATTAATTCTCGTCTTAATCAACTATCAACAAACTGTCCTGAGCCTGAAAAATGACTAGGAAGAGGGGTGAGATTACATAATCCCAGTGAGTAAACAATTACCATCAAAAGCATCTAAAGCCGAGTAGATGGAGACAATATAAAAACGTTATATTTCAATAATGTTCATAACGCAAAATTTGTTTCAATCTATACCAAACAATTTCTTTTCGTCCAAATTTCCCGGCTTATGAATTTCTTAAACTTGGCCCTTGCCAGAATCATTCTCGTGAGTACCTTCGTCAAGGTATCCCACTAAGACCATCAAGGCTGTTAAATGTCCCATACCCATAAACATGTTTTCACATTTGACACACAACCGTTCCTTGGCGTTGGTTGAGTCTCACTCTCACGTGGTGGCCCGAACGTGAGGTGCACTCAAATCTTACCTCAACAGATACTTTATCCAACATCTCCCTCAGGAGGTAAATATATAATTGGGTTACCGTGCCCCTCTCATAGGCAGTCCATGGAAACCCCCACCACTGCAGTGACCGTGTAATATACCACTAGACCCATAAAATTTTCAGTAGCATAATATGGCAAATAAAATTTAATCCAGTCTATTGAGACCAATCCAAAACTGTTCATATATTTCATGCCAACCCTAAAAATTTAGCCATCATGCCACCATAGTGTCATAAACCACAATTTCAATAACATATAAAATCATAAATTACAACACAGTCTCCATATACTCAATTTTTCCAAAACAATATTTGATTTCAAAACCAGTATAAATATCATTTTTATTGAAAAAGACATTTTAATTGAAAAACATAATATTTTATAATTTAAACTCATCATTCAATAAAAGCATCAAACAAATATAATTACTCTAGATATTTAAGATGATAGATTGTCCACTCACAGTTCTAGGAGTCAATGTACTCCTAATCCCAATCTTCAAGCACAATCTCTGTACTTTTACCAATGTAATTTGCTCACCACCTATCCACAATGTACAATACATAATTCACCACATTAATTCTTGACCATTATAAAATCAATTCAGGCTCGGTGTATACGCATGATATGATATGCAACTTATCCGATGATCGCTTAAATGCGGTGCTGACCTAATTCGACCTATTACCCGATTAAATGACAATTGTGTCTGATTTGGCTCCAAATTGCTCCATTTCATTTCTAGTACCTCAATTCACCAAACATTATTCAAATAACACCAATTTCAGCATCAAAACCCTCCCATTTCTTCATGAAAAAATTCAGCCATTACAGTGCACTAACAACGTGATTTTTCCTATTTAATTTTCTTACCATTATTTATCATTTTCTAAGCCATTTCTCTTGAAATAATAACAATCCATCACCGACACACATCAAATAAGATTCAGCCAATGAAGATTCATGGGAAAAATGGATTCTTTTCTTGTTGTTTTGCTTCTAAATAGGCTAAATTAACCTTAATCACTAACATAACTTAAAATCAAACAATTCCAACTTCATTCTCTCTCCATACCCATTTTGACCAGCCATGAATTCACCATGAAAACATGTAATTTAACCATGAAAAATAAGGAGAAATGCTTAAGGAAAATAGATTTCAAGTTTAAATTGACAAATCCTACCTTTTTCACTTGTTTTCCTTGATTTTCCACACTTTTTCTCTTGAAATCCTCCACCTAGGTTTTGTTCTTGTTTTTCCTTTCTTTCCTTTTGTCTTAGCCAAATATGGAGAAGAAGAATGGGCTGATTTATGCTGATTTTTAAGTTAAATAATAAAATATCCTAAGCTGGACACATGGCATGTTTCCATTGGTCCATTTTTAAAACTTTAAAAATGTTAAACCTTTTATCTCCACCACAAGATTAGTCAAAGGTCAAAATGAGGATAAGGGAAGACCATGTGCTGGACAAATGTCCTGGTGGTGAAAAATTACAATTTTGCCCCTAAGGTGGTAAAATTACTATTTTACCCCTATACTCCAAATTATACCGAAAATTAAAATTTTTCACTTATAAACCTCAAATCATACTCAAATACTCAAATCATACTCCAATAAGTCAAATGGGGCCAAAAAAATCTTTTCTAAAATTCTCATTTTATCCCTAAGTGGCAAATGACCATTTTGGCCCTAGATAGTGAAAATTTTGATTTGACTCCAAATTGATCCTCGAACTCCGAATCACCATTTTGAGTCATCCCTGGATTGTGAAACTCTTAATTTCACCTTAAAATTCCTATTTGAACTAGTTCGAGGCTTAATTGACTTAATAGTACCATTAGGGGCAATATCGTCTTTTAACGATTCTTCAAATTTCCTAAATATGCAAACATTCTATTGAGCTTGTAAATGACGTTGTAATTATTTTATAGGATAGGGTTTGATAGTTATAATTTTAGTAGTTAACAATAAGAATTAAAACAATTCTTTGTGGATCGATACTCTACCTTATCACTATATTACTTATTAACCATACGTGCACTTGCCTAAGAAATCAACAATAGTAGCCCAAATGTTAATGGGGTCATATCATTAGCGGCCTATGGGTAATGGGGAGCATTCCATTACTACCTTGTGTCAAGTAGAAGATGGACACCTTAAGTTTATTTGCTAAATTTAGAAGACGTTGATTTACCTTATGAATGTGATGTGTATTGATTCAACATGTATGTTATATAGATATGTTGGAACAAGGTTCTGTAGTCAATTATGATTAGAAGTAAAAGGTATGATTGATAGTGAGATGTAAGATTTGTTTTATCCCAAAATCATTGGGTTTATGTGTATAAGGTATCGAGCCATTGAGGGTATGTCTCGACATCTCGAAATGGAACAATGAATCCATAAGTTAGCCCTTTTGGATGTGACTCAAAGGTTTTACACTCAAATTGGTTGATAAAGGATTATGGGATTTCAAATGTGTTTGAAATGTAAAACAAGATTTGCTTAACTTTTTTGCTCAATGATTTTAAGGTTGTGTTTATACCAAGTGATTTCCATAATGTATTTCAAAGGCATGATCACATTTATTTGTTCATCAATAAATGTTCACTAAAAAATCAAACATGCATGATTATTCAAAGATTATATTTATGCGAAAGCTCTAAACCCTTGACTTATCCCTTCTCGTATCCACTCATGGAGTCGTTATGACTCACTTAAGATTTCCCTATTTTTATTACAAATCAGTGATAAAAATCAAGCCACCTATGTTATGAAAGTCATGATTCATTTTTCCTTTGGTAGGTAACATTGCAGCCCTCTTGAAGCCTAGAGAGTCAAGTCATGTCTCGCTTGACAAGTTAATCTTTATATTTCTGTCTATAGATACTTGTTTATACTTGATTGTTAAACCATTGAATGGTAAGAACTTACATGAATTTATGGGAATGTTATAGATGATGGCCTTTAAGCCTATATGAGCACTTGAGGTGCATTTACAAAGTTGTCATGAAATGTACAAGATACAAATATTGAGAATGAAAAGCGTATACACAGCTTGTGTTGAGAAGTTCCATAATCTTGTATTTACGCCTATGTATAGATGTTTATGGTTATGGTTACAATTGCCATATGTATGTATGTATGATGATTGTGGCAAATGAGCCCTATGTGATTAACTGATGATTGAATAATGTGAAGAGGCTTTTTAGGGTTTAGTGGGCCACATCCACATAAGTTCTAGTGTCGGTCACAATTCTTCTAGAAAATAGGACGTGACAAAGAGGCACTAATATTGGTGGATTTGATGAATATTCTTTAATTTTCTCAAATGTCATTTGGCACTCGTCATTCCATTTGCTCGGATCATGTTTACAAAAGAGTTTGAAAATAGGATCACATTTGGCAATAAGTTGGGATATGAAACGACCAATATAATTCAACTTCCCATAAAACCCTCTCACTTTTTTTTGTGTTCGAAAAGGCGATAAACCTTGAATAGCCCATATCTCGTTCGAGTTTACTTCGATCTTTTTTTCACTAACTAGAAAACTCAACAATTTACTAGAAATGGTGCCAAAAATGCACTTTGTCAGATTCAACTTGAGTTGAAATTTTAGTAGTCTCTCAAACAACATTCTAATATTGACAACGTAGTTCTTTGCCTTGCAAAACTTTGCGATCAGATCATCCACATATACCTATATTTCTTTGTACATCATATCATGGAAAAGAGTTACCATGCCTCTTTGATAGGTCACACTAGCATTCTTTAACCCGAATGGCATGTTAGTTCAATAAGCTCAATGTAATTAGTTCCAAGAAAAAGATGAATTGGACTATTGTAAATATTTTTAAAATTTATTTTCAATTTCAAGAAAATAAAATTCTTTCAAGTTAAATCCCTTTTTTTGAGAATGAACAAGATAATTGATTTCTTAAGAAATAAGAGAAATTAGAAACACAAATGAGATTGAAAGAATGAGAGAAAAAAAATCAACACAATAATTTTTATAAAAGTCCAGCCTCCTTACCTATGTCCTCTCCCTATATTCACTAAGAAATTTAGAATTCACTATTGAAATAAGATTCAATAAATACCTTTCGTAAATCAAGCACAATCTTTCAATATAATGCCTTTTATGGTTAAAGTACAACCACTCTACCTTTTATCTTGGTTAAGGTATAACCACTCAAGTGAATACAATGAAAGAAATAAAAGTGTAGCTAGAATGCCTCTAAAAGGTTGAGTAACAGGTTAAGTACAATGTTTGGTGGAGAAAATGATAAACAGTAAAGACTCACTAAATGATACAATAAAAGACTTAAATGTTAGAAGAAAATACAAAGAGTATTGGATGATTTAAGCTACAATCTTCTCTTGATGTTGTGTTTCAAATTCTTTCAAACTTCATAAATGTGGCGGGAACTTGTATTTATAGTTGCTGAAGCTTCTAAGGTATTTGGAGAAGCATTTAATGTGAAATTGTCATTTTTCTCTTCATTCTGGGCTCAACAATCACTATCTATCGATAGATTTTGTGATTTATTGATGAATGGCCCTTTATTTTTGAATTTCCACACTCATCTATCGATAGATACAAGTCAAGGGATCCTCCAAGAACTTTTAGGTTGCTAGCATTAGTCATTGAAACCCATATGCCAGGATGAATAACTATTGATAAATGTTCTCATCTATCGATAGATGTACCTATTTATCGATAGATGAAGAACATTTATCAATAGATACAATGCAGAAACCTTGTATAAAAAGCTGTTTTGCTTATCTTCAATCTAAAATACTTAGCACTTTTCAAAGATTTTTTTATTTGTTTGAACATCTGAAAAACAAATTTTATTACTTGTTTGTCATTTCAAAACTTAGAATCAATTTTAAGCAATAAATCTAACAATCTCCCCCTCTTTGATATAACAAAACAACGAATAAAATTTGTTTTTGTTTCTTTAAAATAGTCCCCTTAATTTTATGGACCATGTTAAATGATTTAAGATTTAAGATTTAAAATGCCCCCCTTTAATCTTTGCATTTAAGATTTAAAATTCAATTTGAAAATTGTAACTTATGTTAGACAAATTTTGACACTTTTATTCTCCTCTTTTTTGTTATATAAAAAAAATGTAAAACGATGAAAATAAGATTACTTTAAGCACTATTGGCAAATGTGTTAAGTTTTCATATCAAAAATATGCAAAAGGCAATGAGTGAGATCGAAAACCGACTATAGAGTATATCAATATGAAACTAAGCAAGATCAAAGTGTCAACATGAAGTGCAATCATAAAAACTAAGCAAATATATACCAACTGTTGAAAAACATGTAAAGAAAAAAACTAGATACAATCGAAAGCCGATAAATAACAAAACATGTAAAATCATCCAAAAGCCGAAGTATGAACTAGGAAATATAGCAAAAATTGCATGATGCATGAAAAGATGTCTCTCAGAGAAGTCTAGGACTGTGGTGGAAAGTGGAGGTGGAACTCATCCTCAAAATCTTATTAAGTCTGCAGCATTTCATGACTGTGCACTTTAAGAGCATCCATATGACTAGTCAGCGACTGTCCATAGTTTCCATGAAGGATAAAAGTCAAGAAAAGGCCCGTTCAATATTAAAGGTGGTGGAGGGAGGAAGACTGGAGGTAGATGCCTCAAGCAAAGTGCTAGATGGACAATCGGGATAAGTACTAGGTTGGGCGCAGATCGAACCACTAAGATCAATACTAGGTTGACCCTCATCCACATCATCATTGGCAAGAACTAGCTCATCGACGATCTCCTTTCTAACCCATTGATTGTTCTTGAAAACAAATATGAGCTTGTTAAAGGTGCATTCTTTAATTAGGTTAAATAAAGCGTGGGACATCGGTGGATCATAGCTAGTGTCTACACCAAAGTGGTCAAGAATCTCGCTCAACGTTATACCATATAACATTGTTTTAATACCCTCATTTACGATCTTCAACATATCATCCATCATAAATTTTGTGAGGTTGATCTTATGGTTTTTCTTGATATGGTAAATAAACCAAATATCTTCACTCGTAACTGTGGAGTAGTTAGACCCATGAGGTTAGATAATGTGGGTGATAATAAAGTGGAGTACCCAATCATAGAAGGATAACCTTTTAGCACTCGAGAGACCCTTGTCACTAGGAGGTGGGTACATAAAGATAGACCTAAACTCGTTATCATCAAAGACATACCTGTAATCCCTTTGTTGGACATGGAAATGAAAGACTCGATCTAAGAGACCTTGAGTCACCAAATTTTGTTTTCCCATATCAGATGCCTCAAATTTGTCACCATGCATCACAATTTTCCTAGTGACAAAGTGTCAAATTTGGTTTTGCATTGAAATAAATGACATGCATGAGGTTCTGATAAAACTTCTGGTTCAACTTAAGCATATAAGTCCAATCTAGATGCTCAAACATAGTAATTTACGGGAAACCTATGGACTAAAGGTAATTAAAATCGATAATGCGAAACGACATTACCTTGTGCTTGGCGAAATCATCTCAAAATTTTTGCACGTGAGATGAGTGAGAGAAGTTGTGTTGAAACGAATCCTCGAGAAGGTGTAAGGATGAGCCGATAGTGGCAAAGGAACTAGGATGCTGGTGATAGGTGACTTTGGTTCGTTTTGGACCGTGACTCATTTTGAGAAGATTGGGATTTTTATATTTAAGGTAGGGATTTGAAGAAATGAATTGGTGAAAGTGTGAAGAATGTTGAAGGAATCAATTTAATCTAACCAATTTACTTCAAACCTTAACAAAAATTTAAGAATCAAAAGAAGATTGAATTAAGGGTTTTGACAATCCTAACTCGAAATTCGCTTGAAATTTGGGGCTGATTTGGGGAAATATTGTAGTTTGAAGGCTTAAAATGGTGGAAAAACACTTTAAACTTATTAGAATTGTCACGACCCGGTACTTCCTTCGAGCCCGTGACAACCGCCGCGATGTCTCGATAGACATTCATCACCTGGAATGTCAACTGAAACCTCGCAAGGCTCTTGCATCAATTTTACATCTCCCCTATCAGCAACAGTTACTAAATATCATGTTTTAAAAGAATATAAACTATGTTTAAATCAAAAACAAACAAAAGTAAATTCTGCGACATAGGGGTATTTTGGTCATTTTTACCAGAAAATTTTGAAACCTGGTGAAAATACAACATATGATCGAAAAATATACATTTCTTATCTAAAAATAATTTTAGTAATATAAATAATCCATTTAAAATAAAATTTTGGCTAATCAAACTAAATAAAAATATTAAATAAAATATTTTATTTTCTTATAAAACAATATTTATAGAACTCTACATAAATAAATTTTGTAACGTAAAAGGAAAATAAATTCATACATACAGTGGCACATGCAGCCAAGTATACAAAATATTCTACAATGACATATGGGCCCCCAAAATAAACAAATATGTACAAGAAGGTAGACTTTCGATTTCTAAGGATGTAAATCCTAAAGTAGATCCTTGACAAAATCAGCTATCTACAAACTATCCTAAGCCTGAAATGAGTGAAAAGAAGGGGTGAGTTTTTATAAACCCAGTGAGTAAGCAAAATTCATCTATAACATCTAAAGCCGAGTAAATGGAGACAGTTAAATCATCTAATCATAATATAATTCATAGCATTCCAAAACTCATTTCAATTCAGATAAAACAATTACATTTCATCAAAATAATCAACAAGGCTTATGATTCTCTTAAAAACTTGGCTTATGCCAAAACTCGTACTTGGGGACACCTTGGTTTGGGCATCCAACCGAGTTCGCCAAGGCCGTTAAAACGATATATACACATAAAACATGTTTTTACGTTTAAAAAAGTAACCGTTCCTTGGTGTTGGCTAAGTTTCACCCTCACGTGGTGGTTCGGCGTGAAGTGAACTCTAAATATACCTTAAGAGATACCCTCCGCGCCTCTCATACTAAGGTAAAATATAATGGGGTTTACCGTGCCCCTCTAATAGGTTGGTCCACGAAACCCACCCACTGCAATAAGCTAAATACATAACCCACCAAATCAATAAAATTTCGGCAGCATAACATGGCTAATATAGTACTATCCAACTTGTCAATGTAAGACAAAACAATTTATATAATTCACAAAATCACAATTTCAGCCATTCATGCTACTACAATTTCATAAGCCATCAATTCAAATCATGTATATATATATATAATACGAATATATAGCCTCCACTTACTCTATTTTAAAAATCAACATTTAGTTTCAGAATAATTTATAAATCTCATTCATTTAACCAACATTTGAAATGTAAAACATAATAATTTACAAATTAAGTGCCTTATTCTTTAAAATCTTAAAACAAGTATAAACCAGTTTAGATAATTAAGATGAACATCTAATTACTCACAATAGCGGGAGTTTGGAGTGGTAGGAGTACTCCTATTCTCGATCCTCGAGCACAATATCTTTACCCTTATCAGAGGGCTCACCACCTATACATAATACACGACACGTAATTCAATATATTTGTGCCAAACTGTTATAAAACTATTTCAGGCTCTATATGAATGCATGACATTGAATGAGAATTGTTCGAATAATCACTTAAAGACAGTGTTCTACGTGGGTTCAATTATGATCAGACTGAATTGGCATTCGACCTAACTCACACTATGCCTTGTTTAATTAGCCAAAACATCCAATTCAACTCCAAATATCTTCATTACACTTCCAATATTCCAAATACACCAAAGTACCTCAATGAGCTTAATTGTGACTTAATTCACCGAAACTGAAATTCATTCCGATTTCGATATCCGATATCATAAATCATCAATTACGAGCTAAATAACATGAAATACAACCAAATCCATCATCAACATTCCCTATAGAAAATTCGACCAAATGAGGGTGGTTGAAGAACATGTGATTTTCTTGCTTGTTTTTCCTTCCAAACATCACAAAATGACTAAAAACACTAAGATATTATGAAATCTAGCAAATTCATCACCAAAACTTCTCATTCTAGATTTGGCCAGCAAAGGTTCCCTCTTGAAAACTTGAATTTTAGCCATGGATAATGAAAAAGAATGCATAGGAAAGGTAGATCACAAGCTAAAATTAAAAAATCTTACCTTTACTTGCTTAATTCCTTGAAATCCAACAATTTCTCTTGAATTTTTCCTTCCTAGGGTTTGTTCTTCTCTTTTTCTCTTTGTTCCCTTACTTGACCGGCCATAAGAGTGATTTGGGAGAAGTGTGTGCTGGTTTTTTAAAGGGAATTATAAAAGGATTAAAATTTGCCACGTGTCACTATGTAATTGGTCCATGCTTAAAACTTAACAATTAAGCATTTCATTCCCACCACATATAATCTCTCACTTAGAAAAAAATAATAGGTGAAATTCAGGGGTTTGACAAGTGTCATGGTGGTGTAAAATTTCAAAAATTCCAATTATGTCCCCATGGACATGTAAAATGATCGTTTTACCTCTATGTTCGAAAAAATGTTGAAATTAAAATTTTTCACTTCTCAAATTCAAATAATGCACTAATTAATCAAATTTAGTCAAAATATCATCCAACATTTCAATTTTGCCCCTACGTTATGAAAATTCCAAATTTGACTCCAAATTAATCCTCGAACTCCGAATCATCATATTAAAGCATTCTAAGATTCAATAACTCTCAAATACATTGTAAAATCTTTATTTGGCCTAATTCGAGACTTTAATCAACTTAATTGTACCACTAGGTACAATACTGTTTTTTAACGCTTTTTCGATACATTCATTTATGCAAACATTCTATCAAGCACATGAATGACATGACAAGTATATAATAGAGTAGGGCTTGACAAGAATCAAGGAAAAATGCAATTGAGTTGAGAGGATTTGAGAGAATATTGGAAGGGGTGTCACGGGTTTGGGGAGAAATGTACAGTAAAGAGGTTTAAACCAAGTTATCTATCAATAGATCGCGAGTATCTATTGATAGATAGGAGTGAACATTTTTATCTTTGGCTACTGACTTTATCTATAGATAGATTCCTTCGATCTATAGATAAATATGGCATAGACTTTTTATTTTTGGCTTTTGTCTTCTATCTGTTAATAGATATAAAGGATCTATCAATATATATGTTACAAAGATTTTAATTTTGGCCCATGGAAGCTATCTATCGATAAATAATGTTGATCTATCAATAGATGTTCTTAGATGGCCTTAAAAAATAGAGTTTTGACTTTTAAAAACGTGCAGAAAAGTCTAGAATTGGGTTTTCTTTATCAAGGATGAGTTCATAACTTGTGCAAAAACATTTGAAGCAATATTTAGACCTAATGCAAGTGAGATTTTTATAATAAACCCTTGGACTTTCGCAAAAACTTGTCCTCTGCCACAAGTTTTGAAGTATTTCTTGAATTGGATGGCTATGCACACATATGCAAGAATGAGTGATGAATGCATGATTATATCTTTCATGAAATTTGCAGAGACATACATCTTAAAATAAAAACAATTATTTAGCATATTTATCATCTACATCATCACAAATTCAAGAATGTTCAAAGTAAGGCACTCACTTAATTTACTTTAATTGTCCACATCAAAAACCATTAAGAGCATCTAAATTTTCATAATCTAAGGTGCATTCATAATACCTAATTCACTTCTTATTTTACAAAATTGTTCTCTATCAAGGGGTTTAGTGAAAATATCAGCTAATTGGTCTTTGGTACCAACATACTCAAGAACAATGCCTTCTTTTTGAACATGGTCTTTAATGAAATGATGCCTTATTTCTATGTGTTTACTTTTAGAATGATGGATGAGGTTCTTTGTGAGATTTATGGCACTAGTACTATCAAATTTAATTGGAATTCTTTTCATACCTAGTCCATAATCTTCTAATTGTTGCTTCATTCATAGCACTTGAACGCAACAACTCCCAACAGCCACATACTCAGCTTCAGTAATGGATTAAGCTACACTATTTTGTTTCTTTGAAAACCGAGAGATCAACTTACTACTTAAAAATTGGTATGTAACGGGTGTGCTCTTCTTATCTATTTTGCATCCACCAAAGTCGGCATCCAAGTATGAATGGAGATCAAAAGTGAAACTTCTTGGATACAATATTCTTAAATTAGTTGTGTCTTTTAAGTACTAAAGATTCATTTGACAGGACTTAAATGAGGTTCTCTAAGAGATGATTAAAACTTAGCAATAAACCTACACTAAAGCTTATGTTCGGTTTACTAGCAGTGAGACAAAGCAAGGAACTAATCATAGATCTATGAGCTTTGATCAACAAATGTACCTTTTTCATCTTTGTCAAGCATTGTTGAAGTGCTCATTAGTGTGTGGTATGTTCTTGTGCCTTCCATACCAAACTTCTTGAGCATGTCTTTTGGATACTTGGCTTGACTTATGAATGTGCCATCTTCCTTTTGTTGATTTACAATATAAGAAAATAATTTATGTGATACCCCATATTTTGAAACAGTATTTAATAAAGTTGATCAAATGCAAATTGAGGTTAATTATAATGTTTAAAAGTGATGAAAGATGAAAGGAATATGTCACGACCCAAATTCTGGGTCATGACTGGTGCATGGGCCCAATGGACGTAGTCCACTAAGCCCAAGCAAGCCTATTAATCTAACATGTTCATCATTCCATCATAAACTGCTAAGTCACATTTCATACTTGAATCAAAATAATATTAAACATTGCCACCTCATACTGGCATACCAAACAAGTGTATATACATTGTCTACAACATATATCTTAATAATTTACATTAGTTTTGTCTATACACAACAAAAAGAGACTTGATGTCCAGCGGAGAAACTCGATAAATGTACAGCTACTGAATGCCGAGGCACCTACCAAGGGTCGACTGTATAAACACACCTTGACCTAGCTACCAGCTGTCTCGTGATCTAAAAACATGAAGTTGAAAACGGTGAGTGAACAAGGAAGGGAACAAGCAACAACAAAGGAGAATTTAAAATCATGATGCACTTGTTTCAAAACAATGCAATTTAGTTCCATTCAAATTAAAAACCCCTCATCAAGCCCTTAAATGATTAATCATTTGGAAATCATGAACCCATACATAATGAACCATTTGAAGAATGAAAACTTCAATGATACACAAGCAAGTCAAATATGATAACGAATCTTAGCTGCAGCGAAAAGGCATTCTCGTTGCTACGTAGCTGCAGCGAGAATGAAATTTCACTGCAACGACATTGGGATTAAGTTATTAGCCGAACGAGGGTTTCTCAACTTGCTGAGGGTTTCTCACTAGACCTTCTCATTTTAAACTTAACTCATTTAGTCCTTAATGTTGGAAGTCCCGCTCAGATATGGTAGCATAGAAGTGAAAGATAGGCAGCGATTGGACAAGATAGGAGATAAAACAAAAAGTTTTTCGCTGCAGCGAGATTCAATCTGCTGTAGCAAAATTGTAACCCAGAAACAGAAAGTTTCTCACTGCAGCAAGAATGAATTTTGCTGCAGCAAGAAGCTACAGTGTCATTCTCGCTGCAGCAAAAATGCATTCTTGCTGCAGCGAGTTTTCGACCAGTCTACCTCTCCAAACCCGAGAGTTTCTCGCTACAACGAAAATGATTCTCGCTGCAGCGAGAAACAGGGCACCAATGAAAAATTTACCCTTCTTCTTAAAGAAAAAGCACCCTACTGAAATGTCCAAACCAACATGAAACGCATAACAATTTTTCAAAGTTTAACATGTCAAGTTTCACATGCATTACAACCATATACCATTACTCATTAATTTCCTATAACACACATATTTACATATGTATATATGTATACGTATACCCATCATCATCATGCACACCATTACATCATCATCATCATCACCAGCTCATGCGCACTCCCTACTCGCATATGGCTAGGTCATCACCGGGTTATGCGCACTCCCTACTGGCACATAGCCGAGTCATCTTCAGCATATGCGCACTCCCTACTCGCACATAGCCGAGTCAATATAATTACACAACACTATATTCAAACATATATGTATATCAACATAATGCAGTAGCATAGAGATCCATGATAACCACATGTCATAACATAAAATTGATTTATCAAAGGCTTGTTCCCAAGGCACTTGTTTTAACAAAAGTTGTATAGAATCATTCAAATACTTTGTACAAAACGGTCATATTCCTAAAACGATTTTGATAGGCAGTCCACTCACTGGTATATTGTTGAGCCTTTAGCTCACTCTAATTCCCCTACTGATCCAATTGGGATAATAGGGCTTCGTTAGAACCTAGAATCACATTAGCAATAGCAACAGGTCAATTCACATACTATAAACCCTAAAAGTTATCTCTTAGCTAGTTTTCAATTGCCACTTTAAATGGCTATCTATGCTCACTATCTAAATCATTATAAAATGAATGAACATCCTCAACAATAAAACAGCTCTTAATCTAAATTACTAGCCATTATCCACGGCTAAAAACCAAGCTTAGTTCATCACTCACCTTAGGGCTCCTTTGTAGTTGAATTTTCTTCCAATAGCTTCCACACAAATGGGGTAATTCTCTCTTTCTCTCTTTAAAACGCCCAGCTAGTGAGAAAAAGTATGAAAATAAGATTTTTTTTCAAGGGTTTTAAGGAGAGAGAGTGGAGGAATACAAGGGTTCTAGTCATAAGGGCACAAAAGTATGAAAACTAGAGCTAGAGAGAGAAAATCATGCAAACTCCATATCAAGTTTCCATGGAAGTTGGAAGCAATGTGAAAGAGAAGAAGGAGGAAGAAGAAGAAGTTGCTAGAAAATGGGAGAAGAAGCTGTTGTAAGAAAGATATTTATAGCCAATCTTATCCATTCCACTTAAATTACCAAAATGCCCTTCCACCAATTAACTTACTCTCCTCTAACCCTTTATGAAATCTTTTTCCTCCTTTGACACTGGGACAAGGTCCATAATAGTCTAGACATACTCGGATTCATGAAAACTTAAAATTTTAACCCGAGATGAAAAATGACC
The DNA here is from genome assembly GCF_053813885.1 of Theobroma cacao. Taxonomy (NCBI): domain Eukaryota; kingdom Viridiplantae; phylum Streptophyta; class Magnoliopsida; order Malvales; family Malvaceae; genus Theobroma; species Theobroma cacao. Next base: position 40,451,748 of record NC_142640.1, read on the forward strand.
ATCTTGCCCCTACCGTGAAAATCATCAAAATTTTTGTTTCCTTTTCATTTTACCTCTAATTTCATCATCTATTTATGCCTTAGGCCTACTTAGGCCATAATATTGTTTAACATCTTACTTTTATAGACTTACTAAGGAAATGACAAAATTACCCCTGATCAGGGATATCGCGTATACTTCCCTTTACGAGTTTATAAAGGTCAAGGTCTCACAAAATCGTTTAGGATAAAATATTTCGCATGCGAAGAAATAACGATAAAATAATAATATTTTTATCGAAAGATAATTTGTGAGATAAAGGTGATTCGGAAGTCAATTGAGGTATAATAAGGTATTTTAGGTACCAAGGAGACGAGAGAAAATTTTTAAAATAAAATAATATTTTATTAATAAAATAATATTAAAATATGAATATTTAATTGGATGTCGAAATCAAAATCAGTCATGAAGAAGGATCATATGGTTGATCCAAGTGGGGGAGAAGAAATACAAATAAATTTTTGAAGATAAATGACGTAAGTTAAACCGCGTGATTTTATTAAATCAAGTTAGCGCGGGTAAGTAAATCTTTAAAATATCATGGTGACATCGCGTTGAAGAAAAATTTTGATGTTTTGATTGTACGCGTGTAAAAGAAAGAGATAGATGAAAATTAGAATTTTTAAACGCATTGGAAAGATCAAATTTTAAAATATGAAAGTTGGAGGGTTATGTGGTAATTGAAATAAAATCAAGGATTAAGTGTAAATGTGTTAATTGAAGTTAATAAATATATATATATATATAAATATAAATATAATAATATAAATATATGAGAACAAAGGGCAGCTACCCATGTGATCAATATGCAACTTGAAAAAAATAATAATAAGAGAAGAGAATGGTAGGGGCTGGCCAAGTGATTAATGAGAGATGAAAAAGAAAAGAAAGGCAAAGAAAAGTCAAAGAAAGGAAAAATGAAGAGAGTGGCCGGCCATGTGAGGAAAGAGAGAAGTCGATTGTCAGGGAGAATAAAAGAGAAACAAAAGAACAAAGGAAAGAAAAGAGAAAGAAGCAACCGAGAGAAAAGAGACAAAAAGAAACAAGAGAAGGCCAAGTGGTGAGGAAGAAAATGGAGGTGGAAGAGCTGAGTTGAGGGGGCGATTTTGCTGTAAATTTTGGAGGAGGAAAGAACTAATTTTAAAGGGTGAGAAGAGCAGCTTTAGCTGCTGATTTTAAAGGCTGAAAAGTATAATTTTGCTGCTAGTTTTGGAGGCTAAGAAGTGCGAATTTTTGCAGCTGATTTTAAAGGTTGTAAGGTACGATTTTGGTTGTTAATGTGTGTTGTTTTGGCTGCTGATTTTTGGAGGGAAAATAGAGTAGCTTAGCTATTGATTTTGAAGTCAATATGAGCAGCCTTAGCTGCTGAAAATTATGGTTGAAAAAGCTAAAAAGTGTGGCCGACGGTGAGAGGAAGAGAAAGGAAGAAATTTGGGACAGCTTGTGCATGTGAGAAAAGAAAAAGAAAGACAATCAAGGGCTGCTGGACGGTGGAAGAAAGAAAGAAAGAAAGAAAAGAAAAGAAAAGAAAAGAAAAGAACAAGAAAGAAAAATGGGCATGCCTCAACAAGAAAGAAAAATGGACATGGCCCAATAGAAAGAAGTTGAGGAGAGATCATAAAAGAGCCCAATAGCCATAAAGGAAGAAAAGCCCAAGAGAGAATGAAAGTGGAAAAAAATTGGATTTGAACTAATCTAGTCCAAAAAGGTAAAGAAAATTTTCTTTGCTTTTATTTAGCCTATTATGAAATTGTATTATTTTAAGTTAGCCATTTGTTTAATTAAAATTTTTATTATTAGTGATATGATCTAAATTTAAGTTACTTTAATACAACATTTAAATATTTTATTAGGAGGTATCATAAGACTAAAGTAAAGAAGAAAATGTGAAATTTATGAATAGTGCTCGAATGAAGTTAAGAAATTTTAAATGATTCGTTGTGAAGAATTATTGATGTTGGAAGAATTTAGATGCATAATTTGGTTGAGAGTGTTAAGTTGAATGGTAAAATATTAGAAGAAATGAGGAGAAATAATGTAGATTTATGATAAAATGAGAGAGAGAAATGGAATTGATGCACTAAGTATATTGGATTTAAATTGTTGCTAGGAAAGTTTGTTGTGGGAGCGTGCCGTACGACGTAGGTGACTGACAACTAAGAATAATTATACGAATACGAATCAATCGCGACGTAAAAATCCCACTATTGTGAAATGAGTAACTTTATCATCATTTTAATTATCTAAAGTAGTCTTTTTATTCGATTTTGTGAATTTTATGGAAAATGTGTTCAAATGAAATGAATTTATAAATTGTCTCGAAATTAAATGATGACTTTGAAAATAGAGTAATTGGAGACCACTTGATATATTATAAATTTATAGTTTTAATTGATTGGCTTATGGCAATATTGGCATGAATGGTTGAATTGCTAAATGTGCTGAAAAAGCATGAATTATTGATTTGCCTTGAGAGGCTGTAAAATAAAATAATTGCCATGTCATGTTATTGCAAATTTTATTGTATGGTGGGTTTAGCTTGCTGCAGTGGGCGAGTTCTATGGACCAGCCTATTTGAGGGGCACGGAATCCGATTATATTCATACCTCGGTTGGAAAGGCACGTAGGGTATCTCCTGAGGTATGTTAGAGTTCACGTCACCCCGAACCACCTCGTGATGATAAACTTCGCTAACGCCAAAGAACAGCTGTGTTTTCAAAACGAAATAAAAATATGTTTTACATGTATACGAAATTTTTAACAGTCTTGACGGGCTGAAGTGTACACCTCTGATCAAGGTGTCATCGAGTACAATCGCATGAGCTAAATGTTTATGAAAGTCATAAGCCTTAATGGGAAATTAAATGAAATACAACCGTTTGCATGGGTTGGGATAAACTTTCAAATTGTGAAATACGTAATGTGATGGGATGTCATGACCCGAAACTCCCATCGGGCCCGTGACAATCGCCGCAACGTCCCGATAGGCACTCATTACCCCAAATGTCGATCGGAACCCCGCAAGGCTTAGCATCAGCTTTCGCATATCCCCGGTGAGCGACAGTTATTAAATCTTGCATTTCAAGAAATCATAATTCATTTCCAAATCAAATCAATAAAATATTATTTTCTGGCTCACAGGGGCATTTTCGTTATTTTTCTTTAAAATTACCAAAACCCGCCAATAACATGGTGTAAAAGCTAAATATGTTCATACATATTTTAAATCAAATAACTAAAGTATAAAATTACTTTTACAATGACACGTGGGTCCCCAACTAACCAATAAGATACGAGTCTGTGAACCTATAATTTTGTCAATGCAAGGCTGACTAAAGTCCTTGATGCAATCTGCTATCTACCGGCTATCCCGAACCTGAAATGTGGGGAATTGAGGGTGGTGAGATTATAAAATCACAGTGAGTAAACAAACACCATCTAAACTATCTAAAGACGAGTTAATGGAGACAATTTAAAATAATTAACTTCAGCAAATTTTTCACATCACAAATATTCATTTCAACCAAATAATCAATATGGCTCGTGAATTACTCAAAACTTGGCTCATGCCAAATCCTGTACTTGGTGACACCTAGACCAGGGGTATCCAACCGAGCCTGCCAAGGCTGCTAAAAATTCATATTTCGCATAAATTATATTTTTATTCTGAAACATAGTCATTCCTTGACATTGGCTGAGTCTCACTCTCACGCGGTGGTCCACATGAACTGCACTAAAAAAGCCCACCTCAAGAGATACCCTATGCGCCTCTACGACCGAGGTGAGAATATAAAGGAGTTTACCGTGCCCCTCTAATAGGCTGGCCCACGGAACCCCCCACCACTGCAGTAGCTAATCTTTTATCTACCACCTGATTTATAAAATCTTTTTCTGCATGACATGGCAATTTATCGCAACCTAGCCTCTCAAGGCTAAATACACAGTACAAATAATTCTAACACCAAAATAAGTTTAGCCATTCATGCTCATTTATTGTCATAAGCCATTCAATTTAAAACCATAAATTTACAATACAAGCAAGCAGTCTCCAATTACTCTATTTTCAAAACCAGTATTCGATTTTCCATAAAATTTATAAAATCATTTTAATAAATCATAATTTCTCTTAAAACATAGCAATTTACCATTTAAACCCATTTTCCATAAAATCACACAATTGTATAAAACTACTCTAGATAATTAAGACGATAATAAGTTTACTCACAGTTTCCAAAAACTAAATTCGGGCACTCCAACTATTACTCCTCGAGTGCGATTTCTTTGCCCTTGCTAGAGGATTCGTCACCTTGACAAATTGTACAATTAAGAGGTTTACTACTTTGGTCCTAAACCAAAATAAACTAATTTATACTACTAATGCATGATATGAAGTGCAAAATGTCTAAATTTTGCCTAAATGCGGTGTTAGCCTATTTCGATCTTTTACCCGATAAATCGATATACGCGTCCGTTTAAACTCCAAATTAATTTTTTTTCAGTTTCTATACTTCAATTGCACCCAAATTGACTTAATTTTTCTCAGTGTGGTGTAAATTATCAGTCTCGGTAGTAAATTACGAAAATACCCCTAGTGGGTAAAAATTCATATTTTTGCTCTGAAAATTTCCATTATTTTTCTAGGCTCATAATTCATCATTATTCATCATAATTCCTCAAATAAACATCAAGATCAGCAGCCAATATTCTCCTAGAAAATTCGGCATAATGGGTTTCAATGGGAGAAAATTATTTCTCTAGCTTATTTTTGCTATATTTCAATATAACCTAACTAAAATCACTTAATTCAATTAAAATCAACGAAAACTCAAGTTCAAAACTCATCCATGGAGGTTTGGCCAGCATGGGTGTCCATATGCACTTTCTAATTTTGCATGGAAATGAGAAAAAAATGCATGGGTAGTGAAAATCACAAGGAAAATCAATGAAAATTACCTTTTTAATACTTGATTTCTTGATTTCTCTTGATTTTTCCTGAATTTTTTCAGCTAGGGTTCTTATTTCTTTTCCTCCTTTTTCTCTTCTGGTTTGGACAGCTGAAGAAGATGAGAATTCTGGAATTTTGACATTTTTAAAGGCTAAAATAATATAATATTATTTTATTCATTTTTTTTTGTTTTATTAATTCCTTAAATTCTAGCCATCCATTTATTTCCAAATTTTCACCATACACTTGTCCCACATATCCATAACTTAGATAAAATTCTCAGACTTATCCAAAGACTTGGTTGAGTAATTTTTAAAATTTACACTTTTGCCCCCGTAAAAGTCAAAAATTACATTTTTACCCCAAAAACTGAAAAATTGCCCATAGACATATTTTTCATCCCTTATACTCATACCATTCTCCAATTTGTCAAATGTGATCTAAATTCTCTCAAAATCTCAAATTTTGTCCATGGGTGGAAAAATTACGATTTTACCCCTACACTCCAGAAATCACCAGAATTAAACTTTTTCACTGCCAAACCCTCAAATTAAAATCCAATAAGTTTAAAATAATCAATCTTAATTAAACGGGATTAAAAATTTTCATATTCGTCCTCAAGTGGCAAATTACCATTTTACCCCTATAATACTTAAAGTCCGGATTAACTCCATATCGGACCTCAAACTCTGAATCCTCATTTTAAATCAACCCATGGGTTTTAGTTTTCTCAAATTCATCCTCGATTCTCTGTTTAAAGTTGTTCAAGACTTATTTGACTGAACCGTACTATTATGGGTAGTACAATCATTTAACTTGTTTTTCGGGGCAATTCAATATACAAACATGCTATCCAAAGCATGTGAATAATATATCATAGATAATTTAGGATCGGGTGTTACAGCACTACCCCCCTTAAAATAAAAATTTTGACCTCAAAATTTCATTTATCAATCTCAAAGAACTAATGAGGGTATTATCTTTTCATCATATCTTAAGTTTGAATCTTAATTCACTAAAAATCATTCTTCATTTTAGTTGATCACAATATCAACCCCACATATGTGTATATTCCTTATAATCCCATTTATGCTTCCAAGATCTACCTTGATTTGATCATTGAATACGATGCAATATCATAATTTCTCAGAGTCATCCTTTTGTCCTTAATCATCTTCCATGCCTTTATATTACCTTGTATCTTTCTTGCATTACGATATTGATTTGTCACTTAAAACTCAAACTCATTTGAATCATGTATACCTCAAGCATTTTCGAATTCCAATTTCCATAATGTATTAGGAAAATTTCATTATCTAACTTCATTTTCAAGGTTAACTTCTATCATCCTTTGTTCTACTCTTTCATATAAATATAACATCATTCTTCCTTAACCAATTTACAAATTGTACCTGAAATTATAAAACTTGAAACTAGATTCTCCTCAAGTATTTTTCAATATTAATATGAATATCACTTTCAGCTTACAGCTTCCTTTTTATAATCACATAACTAAGTGTTTGCTTTCACGAAATCCATAGCAAAACTCTTCTTGAGTATTTCATTGGGAATATCTATCTTAGACTTATGTCTCACAGCATACAATCACTTAACTTGTGACTTAGCCGTTAAGCTCCTCAACAAGTTTTAAAATCACACATCTTATACTCATCTCGTATAATGTATAATTCTTCCTCACTTGGTATTGACATCTCTTATCAATATCTCATACATTCATCTAACCTTTCGCTTGCTTCCTCATTAGTCTTTAACAAGACTTAATCTCTTATCTTCCTTATTTCTTAAGATTTGACTTCAGTCATCATATTATTCATCTTAACACTCCCCATGTTAATTTATTTTTATGTAACCATCTCAAAAACTCTGTAACTTTTCTTTCTCTTACATGCCAATATACAAGGCAATAAAGAAACTTTACAATTTCACTCATCATCTTTATCTTAATACCTCCCCAATGCACTTAAGATTCCAAACAACAAAGCTTAGCATGAAAACCAATGACCATTCCTCAACTCGTAAGTTTCATCTTCATGCTACTCTCAATTTGCTCATGCTTGCTAGCTATTAGGGGTTCTTAACGCGACAGCGTTTGATAGTCAGTACTGTGGTGTTGCAACTATTTGAATTTACTTTATCCCAGCAATTCTTCTACCTTTAAAGCTACTACCTCAATTATTCACAATCATGTGGTTTCCCTCTGAGTCTATACCACAATTAGCAATAATAACTTTCTATCACAAGTACGCGATCAGAATATTGATTTAATGTCTTTATTTGCCACTAACATTCATATATCTTTACCATAACATTTAGTACGAGTTTGCTTAAGCAAGGATCTCCAAATTTATTCATAGCTACATGTATCTCAGATTGCACATCACTTATCATCAATCAATAAATCCCACTTTAGAATACTCTTTCCATATTGTATAGTAACTTCACCATATAGTATCACGATTGTTCCTCCATTCTACTATCATGTATACTCCATAAAATTTAATTGAAAGATTCACGTAACTTAACTAATGCTAATTCCATTTAATCATATCTTAAATACTCCAAACTTGTAAATTACAACTCCAAGTGTATGTCCATATATTGATAATCCTTATATATTTCATGAAAATTACAACTTACAAACTACCTTTCTATCATATGCACACTATTAGAACATTAACTTCAACATGTTTAATTCTCCTTTGGTGATATGTTAAGATCATTCCTGGATACATTTTCATATTAACATTGATATGCCTTTACCATAGCATTTAGTGTAAATTTGATAAAGAAATTGTCTCCAAATAACCCTTAAATACATAATTATCAGATTGTATACCACTAAACATCAAGGTCTTGACTTTATTCATCAATAATCAATCACATTTATTAAGTGAATAATTTACTTAGTTATTACACCTTGCCTTTGCAATCATAAGATCAAAGTTGTCCTAAACTTAGGGTGCAGAAGTTCTCTCTCTTAGAGTATATCCAAACATCAACATTTTCTAAATTCCTTGCTCTGGGGAGATCACCTTTAAGACTGATCATTCGTATCATAGACCACACTTTGAACCGAATACGCTTTTAAATTGATCTTTCAAGTAATTCGTATATCAATCTCAATTATAGAACTTCATATGGCACTTAGACTAGATTCGACATTTTCAAGTCATTTAACCTCAAGCTGCCAATTCCACATCTAGTCCTTTAATCCCTTGGCTCCTCCTTACTATGCATAACAAAGTTCAAGCTCATCCTTAGAGCAGATTTGTTTACTAACTTTTTACTTCATGACCACAAATCAATTATAGTAATCATTAGTACTCACTCTCGAGTTAGTTCACGTGCTTATATCCATGAACTATAATAGATCCAATCAATTTTTAAAATCTCACAATCGCTTAATTGAAATCAACACTACTTTTATATGGGCATAACATGCTCAATTAACATAGTGCTCTTATCTTCATGCACATATGTATGAATTTACTCTTACCTTAATGCTTAATATATACACTCCACCAAATGAATAAATTATCACGGCCTATTTGTCCAATTTCAAATTTCTCCATCAATAATCGGAGGGATATATCATTTCATTAATCTTTCATTAGGAGCATTCGTTTTAAGATCTCTCCAACACTGGCTCTTGTCACGGGTGACATCTTAAACCCGAACAACAACCCTACTTATGACCTTTGCATGACATTAACAAGGAAGTGAATTACTGGGAACAAGAGTTCCCATAGCTCCCATAAGATCTATAAGAAAAACCAAAACAAGTCTAAACAACTCCAAATTCTATATGCAGATGCACGTATTCTATTCTACCTAACCTTATGTCACGACCCGGAACTCCCCATCGGGCCCGTGACAACCGCCGCGAGGCCTCGACAGACATTCTTCACCCCGAATGTCGATTGAAACCTCACAAGGCTTAGCATCAACTTTCGCATCTCCCCGGTGAGCAACAGTTATTAAATCTCGCATTTCAAACAAATCATAAGTCATTTTTAAATAAGAACAATAAAATATTATTTTCTGGCTCACAGGGGTATTTTCGTAATTTTTCGTCAAAAATCTCAAAACTTGCTAAAAATGTAGTAGGTAAGCAGAAAATATATATTTAATGATTTAAAAACAATTAAGTATCTAAAACGTTCATTTGAAAGTAAATTGTTGACAACTAGTACTATTCAAAAATAATAAATAAAATATTCTATTTTCTCATAAAATAAATTTTTATAGAAATATTCGTAAATAATTTTTCGCACATGAAAGTAAAGTAAAAATTGTATGAATAGAAATACAGATAACCAAAATATAAGTTTTGATCTGCAATGACACGTGGGCTCCAATTGACCAAGAGGATGTAAGACTGTGAACTCTTACTTTCTATAATGCAGTTCCGAGCTTAGTTCTCGTCTTACTCGACTATCTACAAACTGTCCTGAGCCTGAAAAATATATAGGAAGAAGGGGTGAGATTTTATAATCCCAGTGAGTAAACAGATACCATCTAAAGTATCTAAAGCCGAGTAAATGGAGACAATTAAAATAAGTCATCATACCGTAATTTCATTACCTTTCAGTTCATTTCAACCAAATAAAATCAATCCATATAAATCAAGTAATCAACTTGGCTTATGAATTTTTTAAAACTTTGGCTCGTGCCAAAACTCATACTCAGTGATACCTTGCGCAGGCATCCAACCGAGTCCGCCAAGGCTGTTAAAATTTCATATACACTTAAAATATATTTTTAGTTTGAGAAAAATACAGCCGTTCCTTGGCGTTGGCTGAGTTCCCCTTCACGTGGTGGTTTAGCGTGAAGTGAACCCTCAGCTTTACCCCAGGAGATACCCTACGCGCCTCTCCGTTCGGGGTAAAAATATACTGGAGTTTACCGTGCCCCTCTAATAGGCTGGTCCACGGAACCCCCTCTGCAGTAAATAATTAATATATACTCCACCAATTCAATAAAATTCATTCTAGCATGGCATGGCAATTTATCGCAATCTAGCCTCTCAAGGCTGAATACACAGTATAAATAATTCTAACACCAAAATCAGTTTAGCCATTCATGCTCATTTATTGTCATAAGCCATTCAATTCAAAACCATAAATTTGCAACACAAACTGGACAGTCTCCAATTACTCTATTTTCAAAACCAATATTCGATTTTCCAGAAAATTTATAAAATCATTTTATAAAATCACAATTTCTCTTAAAACATAGCAATTTACCATTTAAACCAATTTTCCATAAAATCACATAGTTGTATAAAACTACTATAGATAATTAAGACGATAATAAGTTCACTCACAGTATTAGGAGTAGAAATACTCCTATCTTCCGCCCTCGGGTGCAGTCTCTTACCCGAAACAATTGACTCACCACCTATCCATAATCCATGACACAAAATTCAGTAAATTGTGTCAATTTATCATAAATTATTTCAGGCTCTTATCCATGCGTATGCACTAGATAGGATTTGAAATGTCTAGACAATCGCCTAATTGCGATGTCCGACCTAACTCGCCTATACACGGTGTAAATTCCTAAAATCCCCAATTCGACTCCAATTCCATCCATTCCAATTTCAATTATCCAATTATATCCACAATACCTCAATGATTGTGAATTTGGTCCAATTTATCAGTCCGGACTATAAATTACGCTTTTACCCCTAGTGGGTAAAATTTTCAATTTATTGCACAGAAAATTTTCATTTAATTTCCAACCTCATAATTCATCATTTTTCCACCCAATTCTCTTAAAATAAAGTCAACCTCATCCTCACATACCATTGGCTAGATTCGGCCTAGGAAAATTTATGGAGAAGATAAATATTTTTCTTATTGTTTTACTCATAAACATGCTACACTAACACTAAACACTAACATAGCTCAAAATCAAATTTATCTAACAACTTTCTCTCTCTAAACCCATATGACCAGAATTGAAATCATCCTCAAATCACATGATTCAACCATGGAAAATGATGGGAAATGCATGGGAAAGGTAAAGCACAAGACAAATTTAAGAAATGTTACCTTTTTTTTCTTGATTTTTGAATTTCCACTTATTTTCCCTTTAAATTTCTTGGCTAGGGTTTTATTTTCTCCTTTCTCTCTCTTGTTTCTTGCTTGGCCGAATGTTGAAGAAGAAGAATGGGTGGGCTGATTTTTTTTATACTTTTTTAATTAGTTTAATGAAATAATATTATTTTATTCATATTTTGAATATTTTATTAATTCATTTTTTTTCTAGCCATCCACTTGTCCTACTTTTTCCACCATGCATTCCCTTTGACTTATCCAAGTCTTAAGTGAAATTTCCAGATTTTTCCAAAGTCTTGGTGGAGCAAATTCTTCAAAATTACACTTTTGCCCCCGAACTTTTCAAAAATTACATTTTTACCCCAAAAATTGAAAATTTTTCATAATGCATAATTTTCACTCCTCATACTCATTTCACACTCCAAATAATTAAATTTGATCAAAATCCTTTCAAAAATTAAATTTTCGATTTCGGATGGCAAAATTACCATTTTACCCTTTTACTCCAAATTATACTGAAATTAAAATTTTTCACTTCTAAACTTAAAATCTTACTCCAATAAGTCAAATGGGGCCAAAAATCTTTTCTAAAAATTCTTATTTTGTCCTCAGGTGGCAAATGATCATTTTGCCCTCGGATAGCGAAAATTTTGATTTGACTCCAAATTGATCCTTGAACTCTGAATCACCATATTAAACCATTCTGGGACTTTAAAATTCTTAATTTCATCGTAAATTCTCTATTTGATCTAGTTTGAGGTTTAACTCAACTTTGTTGTACCTTTAGATACAATACCGACTTTTGTAAATTTTTTCGGGACTCTTTTAGCATGCAAACATGCTATCCATCACATGTATGTCATGACAAATATTTTTATAGAGTCGGGCTTGTCATCTTCTCCCCCACTTGGATCAACCATATGATCCTTCTTCATGATTGATTTCGACATCCGGCTAAATATTAATATTTAAAAAAAAAATTTTATCTTGTCTCCGTGATACGTGAAATACCTTATTATGCCTCACTTGACTTCCGAATCGCCTTTTATCTCACAAATTCTCCTCCGATAAAATTATTATTATTTTATTGTTATTTTCTCACTTGCAAAATATTTTATCCTAAACTACTCCTTTCGTCTTTTATCACTTTTAAACATTTTAATTGACCTCAATTTGCATTCAATCAACTTTATTTATCACCATATCAAAGTATGGGGTATTTCACCTTACTTAACTTAACTAACTTAACTTAACTTAACTTGGGCCACGCAGTGTTAGTGTGGATTTCTTAAAACAACTTTAAAACCAAAAACTTTAAAATCTAAAGCTTTAAAATCAAAATCTCTTATCTTTAAACCATGCTCTGATACCACTTCAATTGTCACGACCCGAAACTCCCATCGGGCCCGTGACAACCGCCGCAACGTCTCGATAGGCGCTCATTACCCCAAATGTCGATCGAAACCCCGCAAGGCTTAGCATCAGCTTTCGCATATCCCTGGTGAGCAACAGTGATTAAATCTTGCATTTCAAGAAATCATAATTCATTTCCAAATCAAATCAATAAAATATTATTTTCTGGCTCACAGGGGCATTTTCGTTATTTTTCTTTGAAATTACCAAAACCTGCTAAAAATATGGTGTAAAAGCTAAATATGTTCATACATATTTTAAATCAAATAACTAAAGTATAAAATTACTTTTACAATGACACGTGGGCCCCCAACTAACCAATAAGATGCGAGTTTGTGAACCTATAATTTTGTCGATGCAAAGCTAACTGAAGTCCTTGATGCAATCTGCTATCTACCGGTTATCCCGAACCTGAAATGTGGGGAATTGAGGGTGGTGAGATTATAAAATCCTAGTGAGTAAACAGACACCATCTAAACTATCTAAAGGCGAGTAAATTGAGACAATTTAAAATAATTAACTTCAGCAAATTTTTCACATCACGAATATTCATTTCAACCAAATAATCAATATGGCTCGTGAATTACTCAACACTTGGCTCATGCCAAATCCTGAACTCGGTGACACCTAGACCAGGGGTATCCAACCGAGCCTGCCAAGGCTGTTAAAAATTCATATTTCGCATAAATCATATTTTTATTTTGAAACATAGTTGTTCCTTGGTGTTGGCTGAGTCTCACTCTCACACGGTGGTCCACATGAAGTGCACTCAAAAAGCCCACCTCAAGAGATACCCTACGCGCCTCTACGATCGAGGTGAGAATATAAAGGAGTTTACCGTGCCCTTCTAATAGGCTGGCCCACGGAACCCCCCACCACTGCAGTAGCTAATCTTTTATCTACCACCTGATTTATAAAATCTTTTTCTGCATGACATGGCAATTTATCGCAACCTAGCCTCTCAAGGCTAAATACACAGTACAAATAATTCTAACGCCAAAATAAGTTTAGCCATTCATGCTCATTTATTGTCATAAGCCATTCAATTTAAAACCATAAATTTACAATACAAGCAAGCAGTCTCCAATTACTCTATTTTCAAAACCAGTATTCGATTTTTCAGAAAATTTATAAAATCATTTTAATAAATCACAATTTCTCTTAAAACATAGCAATTTACCATTTAAACCCATTTTCCATAAAATCACACAATTGTATAAAACTACTCTAGATAATTAAGATGATAATAAGTTTACTCACAGTTTTCAAAAACTAAATTCGGGCACTCCAACTATTACTCCTCGAGTGCGATTTCTTTGCCCTTGCCAGAGGATTCGCCACCTTGACAAATTGTACAATTAAGAGGTTTACTACTTTGGTACTAAACCAAAATAAACTAATTTATACTACTAATGCATGATATGAAGTGCAAAATGTCTAAATTTTGCCTAAACGCGGTGTTAGCCTATTTCGATCTTTTACCTGATAAATCGATATATGCGTCCGTTTAAACTCCAAATTAATTTTTTTTTCTGTTTCTATACCTCAATTGCACCCAAATTGACTTAATGTTTCTCAGTGTGGTCCAAATTATTAGTCTCGGTAGCAAATTATGAAAATACCCCTAGTGGGTAAAAATTCATATTTTTGCTCCGAAAATTCCTATTATTTTTCTAGGCTCATAATTCATCATTATTCATCATAATTCATCAAATAAACATCAAGATCAGTAGCCAATATTCCCCTAGAAAATTCGGCATAATGGGTTTCAATGGGAGAAAATTATTTCTCTAGCTTATTTTTGCTATATTTCAATATAACCTAACTAAAATCACTTAATTCAATTAAAATCAACCAAAACTCAAGTTCAAAACTCATCCATGGAGGCTTGGCCAGCATGGGTGTCCATACGCACTTTCTAATTTTGCATGGAAATGAGAAAAAAATGCATGGGTAGTGAAAATCACAAGAAAAATCAATGAAATTTACCTTTTTAATGCTTGATTTCTTGTTTTCTCTTGATTTTTCCCAAAATTTTTCAACTAGGGTTCTTATTTCTTTTCCCCCTTTTTCTCTCCTAGTTTGGACAGCTGAAGAAGATGAGAATTCTTGAATTTTTACATTCTTAAAGGCTAAAATAATATAATATTATTTTATTCATTTTTTTTGTTTTATTAATTCCTTAAATTCTAGCCATCCATTTATTTCCAAATTTTCACCATACACTTGTCCCACATATCCATAGCTTAGATAAAATTCTCAGACTTATCCAAAGACTTGGTGGAGTAATTTTTGAAATTTACACTTTTACCCCTACAAAAGTCAAAAATTATATTTTTGCTCCAAAAACTAAAAAATTGCCCATAATCATATTTTTCATCCCTTATACTCATACCATTCTCCAATTTGTCAAATGTGATCTAAATTCTCTCAAAATCTCAAATTTTTTCCGTGGGTGGAAAAATTACGATTTTACCCTTACACTCCAAAAATCACCGAAATTAAACTTTTTCACTGCCAAACCCTCAAATTAAAATCCAATAAGTTTAATATAATCAATCTTAATTAAACGGGATTAAAAATTTCCATATTCGTCCTCAAGTGGCAAATTACCATTTTGCCCCTATAATACTTAAAGTCCAGATTAACTCCATATCGGACCTCAAACTCTGAATCCTCATTTTAAATCAACCCATGGGTTTTAGTTTTCTCAAATTCATCCTCGATTCTCTGTTAAAAGTAGTTCAAGACTTATTTGACTAAACTGTACTATTAGGGGTAATACAGTCATTTAACTTGTTTTTCGGGGATAATCGATATACAAACATGCTATCCAAAGCATGTGAATGATATATCACAGATAATTTAGGATCGGGTGTTACATGGGATATTTTGATTGTCTCTTTTTACTCGGCTTTAGCTAATTTAAATTATGTTTGTTTACTCATTGGGATTTTATAATCTCACCACTCTCTTTTCCACCCATTTCAGGCTCAGAATAGACTGTAGATAGCTGGTATCGTCGAAGACTACAGTTGGACTTGCATCATCCAAAAACTGTAGGTTCATTTCTTACGATACTTCTGGTCATTCGTGGGCCCACGTATTACTGTAAATTAAATTTTATACTTTGGTTATCTGTATTATAATATGTATGAATTTATTTAGCTTTTACGCTACAAAAAATTATTTACCGGTAACTTTATAAATATTGTTTTATAAGAAAATAGAATATTTTATTGAATATTTTTGTTATATTCAAATAGATATAGTTTTGTTTAAAATGAATGTTTTAGACATTCAAACTTATTTTAAATCATGAAATATGTGTTTTTCACTCGTATACTACATTTTTAACTGGTTTCAAGATTAGTGTGGAAAAAAATGCCCAATATGCCCCTGTGAGACAAAAATTATTTTTCTATTGTTTTGATTTGGAAATAGTTTATAACCTCTCAAAACATGTTATTTTACAACTGTTGATCATAGGGGAGGTGAGAAAACTGATATTAAAGCCTTGCGAGATTCCAATCGGCATTCCGGGCGATGAATGTCTATCAGGACATCGCGACGATTGTCACGGGCTCGAGGAGAGTATTGAGTCGTGACAATTTAGCTCACCCATCGTGCTCATTTCAAATTCCTTTACATAGTCTTAGCAAACTCTTGACAAAGAAGCTCATTAGTAGCACCAAAAATAATATCATCAACATAAACTTGCACAATTAAATGTCTTTACCTTTGCTTTTGATGGAAGAGATTTTTATCAACCTTCCTTCAATTAAAATCAATTTTGATTAAGAATTTTGGTAAAGTCTTATACCAAGCTCTAAGAGCTTGCTTTAAACCATACAAAGCTTTTTTGAATTAAACATGATTTGGAAACATAGGACACTTAAAATTAAGAAGTTGTTCAACTCCATTTAGAAAGGCACTCTTCATATCTATTTGATATAGTTTACAATTCATGTAACATGCAAAGGCTAAAATCGTTGTAATGGCCTCTAGTCTTGCTACTGGAGCATAAGTTTCATCAAAATCTATTCCTTTCTCTGGACAATATCCTTTAGCAACTAATCTAGCTTTGTTTCTAGTTATGGCTCCATTTTCATCCATTTTGTTCTTAAAGACCAATTGAGCACCTACAATTGGATAATCATTTGGCCTAGTAACTAACTCCCATACTTGACACCTTTCAAATTGGTTTAATTTTTCTTGCATAGCTAGTATCCAATAATCATCATCTAAGGCTTCATCAATATTCTTCAGTTCAATTGAGAGATAAAGGCAACATAGTCACAAACATTTTGAACTTTAGCTCGAATTCTTACCGCTTGATTAGGATCACCAATAATTTTACTTTCATTAACCTTTTTTCTTACCATTTGATAGCTAGGCACACCTTCTTCAACAATTTGTTTAATTTGTTACTCTTCTTTTTATATTGCTTCTTCATTCACTTTGGATCCTTCAATATTGAGATCAAACTCCTAAATTTGTTCTTGATGGATATCTACATTATCATCATAATTTTCTTTCTAGGATAAAGGTTAGCATCATCAAATAAACATGAATAGACTCTTCAACAATTAATGTCCTCTTATTGAACACTCTATAAGCTTTGGAAGTCAAAGAGTATCTTAGAAAGATTTCTTCATCACTTTTTGCATCAAATTTTCCAAGGTTATCTTTTTCATTGTTCAATACATGGCATTTGTTTAATTTGTTTAATTTGTTACTCTTCTTTTTATGTTGCTTCTTCATTCACTTTGTATCCTTCAATATTAAGATCAAGCTCCTAAATTTGTTCTTAAAGGATACCTACTTTATCATCATAATTTTCTTTCTAGGATGAAGGTTAGCATCATCAAATAAACATGAATAGATTCTTCAACAATTAATGTCCTCTTATTGAACACTCTATATGCTTTAGAAGTCGAAGAGTATCTTAGAAAGATTTCCTCATCACTTTTTGCATCAAATTTTCCAAGGTTGTCTTTTTCATTGTTCAATACATGGCATTTACGACCAAATAAATGAAAGTAAGAAAGGTTAGGTTTCTTTCCACTGTAAAGTTCATAACGAGTTTTCTTCAATGTTGGTCTAACTATTACTCTATTTACAATATAACATAAAGTATTAATAATCTTGGCCCAAAAGTACCTAGGTAAATTGTTCTCACATAGCATGGTTTTAGCCATCTTTTCTAGAGTCATATTTTTTTTTTCACTGCTCCATTTTGTTGTAGAGCGTTGGGAACTGAAAAATTATGGCTATATCCATTTTCATTATAAAGTTGTTGAAAACTTAGATTCTCAAATTCTTTTCCATGGTCACACTTAACATTTGTTATTTTGTACCCTTTCTCATTTTCAACTCTTTTGCAAAAAGAAGTGAAGATTTTTAAACATTCATCTTTGTGAGTAAGAAAGTAAATCCAAAAAAACCTAGTATAGTCATCCATAATTACTAAACTATAATTCTTGCCACCTAAACTAGTGGTCTTAATTGATCTAAAAAGATCTGTGTGAAGTAATTGTAAGGCTCTAATAACAGTTATATCTTTTTGGATTTAAATGAACTTCTTCTATGTTAGCCTTTAGCACAAGCATCACAAAGTTTATCAATTTCAAAGTTCAGTTTAAGGAGCCCTATTAAAAGATCTAGAGATAATAATTTTGAAATTGTATTCATGCTAGCATGTCGTAGTTTCTTATGCCATAACCAACTATCCTCATTCCTTTTAGCCATGAAACACATATTGTTGGAAGATAAATCATCCAAAAAAACAACATATGTATTACCTTGTCTATGACCAATAAAGAGAGTTTCATTAGTTTTAATATCAACAACATCACAAGTCAGTGATTCAAATATGACTCTAAGACCCTTCTCATAAAGTTAATTAACACTCAACAAGTTATGCTTAAGACCATTTACAAATAAAAAATTTTCAATTTGAGAGGAGGAATTTTTACCAATGGTACCAATACTTTCAATGTGACCTTTTGAGTTGTCACTAAAAGTTACATTCCTCCTTTCTTTGGCCTTAATTTCTTAAAAGACCTTTTGGTTTTAATCATGTGTCTAGAGCATCCACTATCAAGATACCATTTTCTCTTTTCATATGGTTTTGACTATAAGCAAGTGAGCTCCTCTTATAAAGAAAAAATTCAAACATTTGACTTTGGTACCTACATTTTCTTAGGTCCATATGAGTTAGTGTCTTTAGTTCCTTTCGAAACCCACTCTAATCTTACTGATTTGCCATGTAAAGGTTTGGTTCCTTTGGGAACCCACATACTCTTAATAATCTATCTTCTATATGTAGTGATTCTTAAAGGACAAAAATAAACGGAATGTCCTACCTTATGGCAATAAATGCATCTAGTGAATGAACCATATTTTTCATGTTCTTTGACAAAGAAATTTTTTAAGTGAGTTTCTTTTTAAGTGCCAACATAACCTAGTCTTTCTTTATCAAATAATGCTTTTTGTGTTTCTATCATGTCACTCAATATTTATTAATTCATGTGAAATTTTGAAAATGAATCATGCAAGTTCTTATTTTTCTTTTTCAACTCATTTCTTTCAATTTCCAAATTCTTAACCATGCTTTCTAGCTTAAGCTTTGTCTTGACCAATGACTCTTTTTCTACTTTAAGTTTGGATACGATGTTCTTATATTTCAATGTCTTTTCTTGAAATTTTAAAAACTGTCACCATATGCATCTTAGAGTTCATCAAATGAATATAAGTTCTCATTTAGAGTACATGAGCTAGAATCATTGAAAGTAGAGCATACCTTGGAGTCTTCAAGTGCCATGAAGCAAAGGTTGGCAGCTTCTTCTTTTTCATATTGGGAATCATCACGGTCACTCCATGTGGCAACCATTGCTTCGTTCTTAAAGTTCTTTGAGGTACTATTCTTGTTTAGGCATTCATATTTAATGTGTCTCGATTTTCTACATTCATAGCATATCAAGTGATCCTTATTATGCTCTTCTTTTGGCATATCTCTCCTAAAAGGTGTTCTACCTTTATAGTTCCTCTTCATGAATTTACTAAGTCTCTTAGCTAGCATGACAATGTCCTTATCCTTTTCACTCTCGAAACTTATGTTCCTCTCATCTTCTTCAATTATAGATTTTAAGGCTATCTTTTTCTTCTTAGTGTCCTTTTTTTTTTCATCATCTAGAGCATTCTCATGTTTTAGGGTCATCTGATAGGTAAGTAAGAATCTTACAAACTCTTCTAGTTTAAAATCATTTAGGTTTCTTGCTTCCTTTGTGACTGTCATTTTTGGTCTCCATGATTTAGGAAGACTATAAAGTTTCTTCTTAACTAATTAGGCATTTGAAAAGTCTTTTCCTAAGGCCTTCAATCCTCTAACTATGTTTGTGAATCTCTTGTACATTTTGTTTATAGTCTAACCTTCTTTCATTCTAAATAACTCATAGTCACGTGTGAGAAGTTCTATTTTGGATTCCTTAACTTGGTTTGTTCCCTCATAGATTGTTTATAAGGTATCCAAAATTTGCTTTTCGATTTCACACATGGATACTCTATTGAACTCACTAACACTGAGAGAGCAAAAAAAGATATTACAAGCTTTGCAATTTGGCTGTATCAACTTTTTTTGCTTGTCATCCCACTCTTTCCTAGTTTTAACAATTTTTTTTTTGTCTACTTCCTTATTGGGTGATAACTCTATGATATAGAGTTATTTGAACTTAATTTTGATAGTAATTTAGCTTAGTTCTTGTAGTCATGCATAAAAATTAATTAGGTTTTATCTAATTATTTTAAGTTAGGTAATTAGGTGAGTCAATCTAATCTTAATTAATTTTTTACTTAAATTGGTGTTAATGAGCTTAAAATATGTTATTATTGATTAATTTGCTGATTTTGTAGGTGTGCAATTAAAAGGGTGAAAAGTTGTCAAGTTAAGTGCTCATGAGATGCAGACCTTCATTGCACATGTATCGGTATTTCAATCATAACTTCTTTACAGAACACCAAATGAGGTGATTCCTAGACTATTGTAAATCTAAGAGAAAAAGTTACAACTTTAATGTTTGCCACTTTGCCCAGTTTGATTTGGAACATGGTCAAAAACCTTGTTGAATTTGAAGCACTGAAGTCGTCGTGGATAGATCACACTTTTTCAAATTAAAAGGTTGTGGCCACAACCTTGGTGGAGATAAGCCACTACTTTAGTAGTCTGATGAGGAAATCCTAGTAAGAATTGACTTATTTCTTCACCCAACTTGGCCTAACTTCAAAGCCTTATAAAAGTAACCTTTCGGAGGACTTTAAGAAACACGAAACACCAAATTTAGAGCTGAGATTTAGCCATAAAATCATTAAAAAAAGTCTCATTGAAGCTGAGAAGAAATCGAGGGATTCAACAAGATTTGGAGATCAAGATTGCAATTCTTGGAATTCTTTATTTTTTTTGTTATTCTTTTATTTTTCTTGGTTTGGTTTCAATATTAAAACTTTATTTGATGATGTTTTGTGACATTATGGGGAACTAATTTAGTTATTTAAGATTATGATTGAACTCAATACGTAGTTTGAAATATTTATCTCTATTTTGTTTATATTTGATGGCTTTAAGTTGTTTATTCTATTTTGTTCTTAATACTTCTAATTGCCTGATCACTAATTAAATTGATCTAGAAACCTAGGTTAAACTTTAATAAAGAAGATTTAGGTAGACCTTGAATAGAATAGTGTATGATTAAATGCACCTAGTTGATTAAGCGGTTTGATTTGTATATAAAGTAGACATACACATATAAGCCATACGTAGTCAGAATTAAAGCACGAACTTAATGAATCTTTCTTCAATTTAATTTGCATAGGCATATGGTAAGTTAATTAAGAGAGATATTTTTATAAGAAACTCAATAGAGGCTTGTAAATAAATTAGGACTTTAAGTTAGCAACTTAATCTATTAAACTAAGCTAAAAGAGAGAGACAATATTCATATGCAGTATTAATAGAAATCATAATCTTAGGTCTGGTAATCAATCAAGCTTAATAAAGTAATTTTGCTGAGAAATTTTAGATTAGTTTTAGTTTTTAAGTTTGTTAAATTTCATTTTTCTTTTTAATTTAATTTTTATTGTTTCAATAAATTTAGAGTGTGCCAATTTTAGTAGTTAGCAAATAGGAATTAAAACAATTCTCTATGGGAATGATACTCTACTTTATCATTATATTACTTGTTTGCGATACGCTCACTTGCGTGAAAAATCAACAAGTTTTTGGAGCCGTTATTGGGGAATTGATTTTTAATTCTTTCTTGTTAATATTAATACCAAACATTCCTAATCTTAAATCAAACTTTTTTATTCTTAAATTTTTCAAGTACTTTTTGTCGTTGTATACGAAGAGTCCAAAATTTAAAAATTGTTCCTTTTGGTCCAAAAATCAAAAAGACTTTTTAAAAACTTTAAAGGAAAAATCAACAAGTTTTTGCTCTAAGTAAAACAATGGTTGATCAACAAAGGGGAAAAGACCAAGTCATTGAGGGAACAAGCTGTCCCCTTAGTACAAGGTCTCCATTCTAGTATCCGAAGACCTACTATTCAAGCCAACAATTTTGAAATTAAGCCAGCAATCATTCAGATGATTCAAACTTTTGTTTAATTTTGGGATTTGCCTAATGATGATCTTAATGCTCATATTATGAATTTCTCAAAACTTTGCGACACATTCAAGGCTAATGGTGTTACTGATGATGCCATAAGATTGAGGCTTTTCCTTTTCTCATTAAAAGATAAAGCAAAGAGTTGATTAAATTCACTTCCTGTTGGTTCCATTAGTACTTAAGATAATTTGGCTCAAAAATTCTTAGCAAAATTCTTTCCACCTACTAAGACAACAAAGATGCGGAATGATATCACTTCTTTCATGCAATTTGATTCTAAGTCACTATATGAGGCTTGGGAGAGGTACAAGGATTTTTTAAGAAGGTGTCCTCACCATGGGTTACCTAAGTGGCTGCAAGTTCAAACCTTTTATAATGGTCTGCTAGGACTTAGTAGAACTACCATTGATGTTGTAGCTAGAGATGTACTTATGAATAAATCCATTGATGAGGCTTATAATTTACTTGAAGAGATGGCTTCCAATAACTATCAGTGGCCATCTGAAAGATTTGGTACAAGAAAAATTATTAGAGTTCATGAATTAGATGCTATTAATGTTACAAATATTTGAGAAGAAAGAAGAAATTTTTGAGAATAAAGAAGAGTATGACTTTGAGGGCGTGAATTAACATTTTCCTTAAGATATTTTCTCAATCTCTAAGATACAACAAAGTCCTAACACACTTATTAGAATTGTGAAAATGGCAATGTAAGAACGTTGTTTATATAATAAGCCAACACATACATCTTTTACTGAAAAGACTTGTTTCTTTTCATAATATAACTTTTCAAATAATTGTTTCCTTTCATAATACAACTATTCAATAGTTATATCTAATAACCTTTCATAATGCAACTATAAAAAAGTTATATCTAATAACCTTTCTTAATACAACTATTAAAAAGTTAATGTTTTAATAAGGTAATTATTTATAACTCTTTAGTCACAACATTTCATTAATAATTCCAACATTAACAAACTATCTAACAACCCCCAACTAGTTTCAAATGTTGGTTTTTTCTAAATAATATATATATATATATATATATATTTACCTTTCACACAAATGAATATTGCACAAACAAGAAGGTATCTCTCAATTTGAACCATCAATTAGCAAATGCATCTCAAAACCTTAACAAAGTAGATAGTGTCCGTAGATTGAACCTCAACTCCTAGTATTAGAATTGAAGATACATCACACATAATATTCATTTATATTTTTGTAAATGGTCATTCACTTTTAACACCATAATGGCCATGTGCTTATCTTGTTTATAATAAACATTTACAAGAGAATCCCCTAAATTCTTCTTGTTGAAGTGGCACCACTCCTTATGTTTATGTAGGTAGAGTTTTCATTAATGTCCCCCCATTGCTTTAGACATTTTTCTTTATATAATATAATACTCAAACTCCTTCAAGAGTATAAACTCAACCTCTATACTCAATGGACTATACTATTTTTCAAACAAGATTGTGAGGAATGGGTTCTAATAGTGCATCACAAACACGTAACAATAACTTGTTTTTATCCATTGAACTTTGTAATTAGAGATTACTAATTAAAAGTTGGGTTCTCGCTATTGGTGTCTAATAGGGTTCTTAGATCCATTCCTTTTGTAGTACTACTTACCAAATCTTTTGGTAAACCTTTGGTCAGAGGATTTAACAAATTACTTGTAGATTTAACATATGTTATTGTAATTACCCCACTAGAGATTAATTCTCTAATATAATCATGTCTTAAACAAATATGTCTAGATTTTTCATTATCGACATCACTATATGCTCTAGACATTGTAGCAGCATTATCACAATATAAGAAAATGGTTGGCATCAATTATGGCCATAACTCTATATCTAATAACAAATTTCTTAACCATTCTGCTTCTTTTTATACTATAACTAAAGCTATAAACTCAAACTTCATTGTTGAATGTGAGATTGCAAGTTTGTTTCTTAGATACCAAATTAATAGCACCACTTAGTGTAAGAATCCAACCTAAGTGGACTTGTTATCATTTGCATTAGTAATCCAATTTACATCAAAGTATCCTTCTAATACTCCTAGATAGTTTGAATAATGTAAGCCAAAATCTTTAGTTCTTTTAAGATATCTAAGAACTCTCTCCAGTGGCTTTCTAATGAATTTTACTAGGCCCACTTGTATATCTTGATAATTTGCATACTAAAAATGCAATATATGGCTTAGTGCAATACATAGCATACATAATGCTTCCAATAGCACTAGCATATTCAAGTTGTGCAATTACTTGATCACCATTCTCATGAATTTTCATACTCGAGTCATATAGAGTACTAATATCTTTTATATTGAGATGTTTAAATTTATTGATCAATTTCTCAATATGGTGAATTTAATTAATAACATAACCATTATTATGTTTCTTAACTTTCATACCCAAAATGATATCAACCTCACTCAAATCCTTCATTTTAAATACAGAGGTTAAGTATTTCTTTGTTTCATTTATGCGAATCATGTGATTGCTAAATATTAACATATCATCAACATAAAGACATATTATTACTATCACGACCCAATTTCCCGAGCCATGGCCGGTGCATGACCTCAATGAGCATGGTTCACTAAGCCCAAGCAAGCCTATCCATTTACCTTTGCTTAACAAATTTATCATATCATGCATACACACACACCTTTTCCCGGGTGTGAATATAGCCAAAACACAATGGCATTATCAATAATAATATACATGCACTATACCAGTCGTGTATTTAGCAATTTACATTGCATACACATATTCACATTGTTAGCTTGTATTCACAATACAAAAGGACCCATGACTTCCAGCGGAGACATTTACAATAAAATGGATTACTATCGAATGCCAGACACATACCTAGGAGATGCACTACGAGGACTCCTCGATCTAGGGTCCAACAGTCACCTGATCGGAAAACATGAATTTTTATAAAACATGAGTACAATACTCAGTGAGTGAACAAGAAGGGAACAAGCATACCATAAGGAATGTTTATCGAAATCATGATGCATTCATTTTCTCAAAACCATGCAATTGTTTTAGCTCCTTTAAACCCCTCATGTAAACCCCACATGAGTAAATCACTTTACAAGAATCCATGCTCAACTATGGTACCAAAGAAATGGGAAATATGGCAAAAACCCACAAGTTAGCAAAATGGACAAAAAGTTTCTCGCCATAGCGAGAACCAGTTCTGGTGAAGGCCCTCAAACCCGAGAGTTTCTCGTTGTAGCGAGAATGAATTTCGTTGCAGCGAAATAGAGCAACAAGAGAAACGTTTCTCTTCACTCAACAAAAGGGCCATCTTGCTAAACCAACAAAATCAACATAAAACTCATGAAAATTCCCAAAGTGCAATGTATCAAATTTCACATATATGTCAACCATATATCACATTCATGAGCTTTCATTTCATAAGTCTAGATATGCATAATTTGATAGACAAACATCAATATCATCATAATCACACCCGGCTCATGTACATCCCCCCACATCGTGCACATAGCCGGCACCATCGTG
Source organism: Theobroma cacao (assembly GCF_053813885.1). NCBI lineage: Eukaryota > Viridiplantae > Streptophyta > Magnoliopsida > Malvales > Malvaceae > Theobroma > Theobroma cacao. The sequence goes on from NC_142640.1 coordinate 40,477,440, forward strand.
TGCATCCCCCCACATCGTGCACAATCAGCGTCATCGTGTACATCCCCCCACATCGTGCACACGGGCACTATCATCATCCACCTCTCACGCCACCATCATCACCGACATGTGCATCCCCCCACATCATGCACACACATGGTTACAGTCATTATACACAATATCATTCCTCATGCACAACACACACATTTATATATCATCATATTGCAATAATGAATGAATTCATAGCAATCACATATCACAACATCAAACCATTTAACAAAAGCTTGTTCCCAAGGTACATTTTCTAAGACAAGTTGGATAGAATCTTTCATATTCCCCAAAACAAGTTTGAAATGCAAGTCCACTCACCGGTATCGAAAATTCAGATTTCGGGTGCACTCGGACTAATAGTCCTCAGGCGCAATTCTTTTGCCTTTTTCGAACATCTCACTACCTTGACAAATAACAAAGTCAAGGAATTTACTATATTGTCCTTAAATTGATATAAACTAATTTAAATTACTAATGCTTGATATGTAAATGCAAAACTACGTCTGATTACCGCTTAATCGCGGTATCAATTAAATTCGATCGATCACCGATTAATTGGCGATTGTGTCCAAATCACCTCCAAATTAATCCATTTCTGCTCTAATACCTTAATTTACCACATACCATTTAAATAAAGCCAAATTCAGCATTAGAACCCTTACAGTTCCTTATAGAAAAATTCGGTCATTTGGTGCACTAGCACCCGAAATTTTTTTTCTACATAACCGTTTCACCTTAATTCATCTTTTTCCAAGCCATTTTCCTTGAAATAAAAACAATCCCCCATTGATATTCAGCCCTCATGGTTCGACCAACAAGGAACCCTAGAGAAATTGAATATTTCTTTTGTATTTTTGTTCATAACCATGCTTAACTATCCCTAAACACTAACATAGTCTAAAATCAAATTATTTCAGCAATAATTCCTCTTCCATACCCATTTTTCAGAATTGAATTCATCATGATAACTCAATATTCAACCATGAAAATCAAGAACAAAAGCATGGGTAAGCTAGGTATCAAGGAGAATTAAAGAAATTCTAACTTACCTAGCTTGTTTCCTTGATTTCTTCACTTTTTCTTTGAATTTCCACCTAGGTTTTCTTGTTTTTCCCTTTGTTCTTCCTTTGTTCTTGTTGCTGATTGCCTAGGCTGAATATGGTGAGAGAATTGGGGATTTAATGGGCTGATTTCTATAGAAAATAATAAAATAATCAAGCATGCCACGTGTCACATGCTATTGGCCTAATTTTTTAACTTTTTGACTTTTTCTTCTTAATTTTCCACCACAAATATTCTGATATTTATCCAATCCTACCACAATTAAAATCCCTTGGTCTTGACAAGTGCTGGGGTGAAAAATTTACCAATTTACCCTCGGGGCGAAAAGATTACGATTTTGCCCCTATACTCCGAAATGTACCGGAATCACATTATTTCTACTTTTCAACCTCAAATAACACTAATATTGATCAATATTAATCAAATGGGGTAAAAATCGTTTTATAAAAATTCTCGTTTAGTCTTTTAGTGGCAAAATTACCATTTTGCCCTTGTGCTCTAAAAATACCGAGAATCACAACTTTTCACTGCTAAACATCATTTTATACTCCAATAATCATAATTATATTTCATATAATTATTCTTGGACAAATGTGATCAAATCTTGGCTAAAAATCTCCATTTGTCATCAAATGGTAAGGTGACCGTTTTGTCCGTAATCGGTCAATTTTCCTGATGGACTCCAAACTAGACCTTGAACTCCGAATCACTATTCTAAGTCATTCTGTGGGTTTTAGAATTTTCAAATTCCTCTTAGAATTTCTATTTGAACTAATTCAAGGCTGGATTTAACTTAGTTATACCACTTGGTACAATATTGTCTTTTAATCGAGCTTGACAGGGTCTCACAATTACTCCATAATTTTTGATAAATTTTGAGTAAACGCATTTGTGAACCCCATTATGTTTAAAATCATAAGACAATATAGATGACTTAAATTTTTGATGCCATTGTTTAGGAGCTCGCTTTAACCCATAAAGTGATTTAATCAATTTACAAACTTTTTTCTCATTTTTAAGAAGTATAAAACCTTCTGGTTGTTCCATATATACTTCCTCCTTTAAATCACCATTTAAAAAGATCGTTTTAACATCCGTTTGATGTATATGCAAGTTATAGATCAAAGCTAATGCTATAAGTGTTCTAATGGATTTTATTCTTGCTACTAGAGCATATGTATCAAAATAATCTATACCTTCTTTTTGTTTGAAACCTTTAGCGACAAATTTTACTTTAAGGGCGTGCTTGGTTGGTGGGAATGGAATAACCATTCCTCCCCTATTTTCATTCTTGAGATAAAGCTACATTTGGTTCAATGGAATGGCTATTCTGAAAAATAACCATTCCAAGAGAAGCCTGAATAGCCATTACCAAGGCCCCCCTTGGTAATGGCTATTCCAAATTATTGGGAATAAAAAAAAAATTGATTAGACAAATATACCCTTTTCAATTTAAAAAATTACCTTACAAAAAAATACTAAACCTATTTTTTTCTCTCTCTTTCTCACTCCTTCTCTCTTTAAAGCACAAAAGAAACTAAATTTTTTGCTTCATTTTCAAAAAAAGGAAAATGAAAATATTTAAATATTATTTAACTATAATAAATAATATAAAGCATATTATTGAATATTATTATTTGAATATAATAAATGTAATAAAGAATATTATTTAGTATTATTTAAATTTAATGAAGAATATATTTTATCTTTTAATATTAAATATTATTTAATTATAATAAAAAGTTTAATTAGCTTCTAATACAAAATATTATTAAATTATAATAAAAATATGTTTGTATTTTGGTGAAAATATTATTTAATTATAGTAAAAGTTACTTTGATTTTATTGCTCAGAATATTTTTATCTTTTAACAAAATAAATTCTTTAATTTTAATAAAGAGTAGTTTTTTTCATCATAGTTTTCTTGTTTTTTAAGTAAAAAATCTTTAAATTTTAATAAAAGGTATTTTTATCATTTACCCATTGTTCCTTAACCATTCTTAAAATTATTCCTATCAACCAAACAATGGAATAAGTAATAATAGCAATTTCTATTCTATTCTATTCCATTCCCATGAACCAATCTACATAATAGTTATTCTTCCTCTATTCTATTCTCTTGGAATGGCTATTCTATTCCTATTTTATTCTTTCCAATGAACCAAGCATGCTATAAAGGTTTGTACATAACCATTGGTCTTATCTTTTCTTCTAAACACCCATTTACATCCAATTGGTTTAGAAATTAAACGTAAATCAACTAAGACCCATATATTATTAAACATTATTGAGTCCATTTCATCATTATAGCTTCTTTCCAAAAAGCTGCATCTCTTGAACACATTGTTTCACTAAAAGCTTTGGGGTCTTCATCTACACTTAGTAGAATTGGTGCTTTTTTTAGTATATCAGTTCTCTCTTCTTCAACCAAAAAAACAATTGAATATGGAGAACATAATCAGAATCTAAATATTTCTCTTTTCTCAATCTTTAACTCCTTCTTGGCTCAATCGATTCTTTGATTTCTTTTCTTTTTTTCACCAACTATTAGAGCCAATTCAATTTGCTTTTCTTTTTCAAAATTAACAGAATTATAAATAAATTTATTTTCAAAGAAATCAACATGTATGGATTGAACTATAACATTAGAATTCAAATCAAGTAATCTATATGCTTTCAAATTTTATGCATAATCAACAAAAATACTTTTGATGCCTTTAGGTCCTAATTTTGTCTTATGAGAATCTGTGACTTTATAATAACCTATTCATAATTCTATTTTATAGAATTATTTTACTCTAATTTTGTTATTGAATATTAGCTAAGTCGTTAATTTTTAATTATAACTTAGTTATTTTTAGTTGTTTTTATAGTTAGTTTATTTTTAGTGAGTTATTTTTATTTTATGTTTATTTACTTTAATTTGATTATTATTTATTAGTTTTTATATTTTTGTAAAAATTAAGGGAATAACGCTTAATTTTGGAAAGTAAAGTGTTTGAATGGCCTAGAATTCTGCTTATATATGCTTTAGTGTTTTAACCATAACTTAAGCTACAAGAATCCAAATGATGCGATTCTTGGACCATTGGAAATGTCACGACCCGGAACTCCCCTTCAGCCCGTGACAACTGTCGTGGTGCCCCGATGGGCAATCATCTCCTGGAATTCCAACCGAAACTCTCTCAAGGCTTAATATCAGTTTCTTATTTCCCCCGGTGAGTAACCGTTGCCAAATATTATGTTCCAAAGGATTTTGAGCTATTTCCAACTTAAAACAGATAAATTAAAAATTTTTGTCTCATAGGGGCATTTTGGTCATTTTCCACTAAAAATTTCGAAACCAGTTAAAAATATAGTAAACAAGTACCAGTCACATAATTCACAATTAAAAATAAGTTTAGGCATCTAAAACCTTTATTTAAAATGGAATTATAATTATTTGAATATAATAAGAAGATAAAACAAAATATTCAATAAAATATTTTATTTTCTTATAAACAGTAATTTTGGGGTTATGTGTAAATACTTTTTGTAACGTAAAAATAAAATAAATTCATTCATACTGTAACGCAATAAACTAGAGTATTTAAATTAATTTAAATTTACAATATCAAGTGGGCCCATAATAACCAAAATTAAAGAAGCTGTGAACCTACAGTTTGGAAGACGCAATCCAATGGAAATCCCCGATGGAACCAGTTATCTACAGCCTACTCTGAGCCTGAAATGGGTGGAAAGAAGGGTGGTGAGATTATAAAATCCTAATGAGTAAACAAACATCATTCAAATAAGCTAAAGTCGAGTAAAAAGAGACAATTAAAATATCCCATCATTTTTAAGTATTTCACAATTTGAAAATTTATCCCAACCCATGCAAACGGTTGTATTTCATTTAATTTCTCATTAAGGCTTATGACTTCCATAAACATTTAGCTTATGCCATCAAATAGTACTCGATGACACCTTAATCAGAGGCGTACACTCGAGCCCTCCAAGGCTCTTAAAATTTCGTATACACATATATTTTTAGTTTGAGAAAAACACAATCGTTCCTTGGCGTTAGCGGAGTTCATCATCACAAGGTGGTTTGGCGTGACGTGAACTCTATCCATACCTCAAGAGATACCTTACGCACCTCTCCGACCGAGGTACATATATATATCCGGATTTTGTGCCCCTCTAATAGGCTGGTCCACAGAATCCACCCACTGCAGCAAGCTAAACCCACCATACAATAAAATTCAATAACATGATATGGCAATTATTGTAATTCACAGCCTTTCAAGGCTAAATACATATTTCATACATTTCAACACAAATATCAATTCAGCCATTCATGCAAATATTATCATAAGCCATTCGATTTCAAATCATAAATTTACAATGTAACAAGTGATCTCCAATTACTCTATTTTTCAAAATCATTATTCGATTTTAAGACAATTTATAAAATCCTTTCATGTAAATACATTTTGTTTGTAAAACACAAAGATTTACCATTTAAACTCCTTTTCATAAAATTTCACCAAAATCGATTAAAAACATACTTTAGATAATAAAAATGATGGTAATGTTACTCACAGTACTAGGAGTTCGATATACTCTTATTCTCGATCTTTGGACACAATCTCTCTACCCTTGTTAAAGGGCTCACCACCTATACATCATATGTGACACGAATTTCAATAAATTGTGTCAATTTATCATAAACTATTTCAAGCTCTCTAAATCTAAATGAATGCATGCGATGGGATGCAAAATGTCTAATTAATCACTTAAATGTGGGATGCAAAATGTCTAATTAATCACTTAAATGTGATATTCGACCCAAGTCACACTATACTCAGTCTAATAGGCTAAAATCTCCAATTTAACTCCAAATCAATTCTTCTCACTTTCTACACTCCAATTATACCTAAATTACCTCAGTGACTGTGAATGAGATTCAATTTATCAGTCTCGGGTTAATAATCACACATGTCTACACATTAAGTAAAATTCGAATTTTCACACAAAAATTTCCCATTTAATTTCTAGCCTCACCAAACATCAAATATCACCCAAATATCATGAAATATCATCAATTTCAGCCACAATATCCTCCCTAGAAAATTTGGCCAATAATGGTGATAGGGGAAAATGAATTCTTTTCTTGTTGTTTTGTTTCTAAATATGCTAAACTAACTAAAAACACTAACATAACTTAAAATCAAATCAATCTAACTTCATTCTCTCTCCATACCCATTTGGGCAGCCATGAATTCACCATGAAAACATGAAATTTAACCATGGAAAATAAGGAGAAATGCATGGAAAACGTAGATCACAAGTCAAAATCAAGAAATTTTACCTTTGATTGCTTGATCCTTTGGAATCCCACACTTTTTCTTCAATTTTCCCACCTAGGTCTTCTATTTTTTTACCTTTCCTCTCTTGTTCTTACTATGGCCGGCCACATGAAGAGAAAATGGGATAAATAAGGGCTGATTTTTATGGAAAATAATAAAATATTCTTGCTTGACACGTGGCATGTTTTCATTGGTCCATTTTTAAAACTTTAAAAATTTTAAACCTTTTTATCTCCACCACATGATTAGTCAATGGTCAAAATGAGGATAAGGGAAGACCATGTGCTGGACAAATGTCTTGGTGGTGGAAAATTATTGTTTTGCCCTTGGGGTGGCAAAATTACCATTTTACCCCTATGCTTAAAAAAATACCAAGAATAAATTTTCTTTTCACTTCTTAACCTCAAATCATACTCCAACAAGTCAAATGGGGTGAAAAATCTTTTCAAAAAATTCTCATTTTGTCCTCAGGTGACAAATGACCATTTTACCCCTAGATAGTGAAAATTTCAGTTTGACTCCAAATTGATCCTCAAACTCCAAATCACAATATTAAACCATTCTGGGACTTTAATATTCTTAATTTCATCTTAAATTCTCTATTTGATTTAGTTCGAGGCTTAAATCAACTTTATTCTACCTCTAAGTACAATACCGACTTTTGTAAATTTTTCGGGACTCTCCTAGCATGCAAACATGCTATTCATCACATATATGTTATGAAAAGTATTTTTATAGAGTCAGGCTTGACATCTTCTCCCTTACTTGGGTCAACCATATGATCCTTCTTTATGACTGATTTCGACATCCGGCTAAATATTAATATTTTAATATTATTTCATTAATAAAATATTATTTTATTTTAAAAATTGTATCTTGTCTCTTTGGTTTCCAAAGTTCCTTATTATGCCTTAATTCGCATCTGACCAACTTTATTTATCACCATATCAAAGTATGGGGCATTTTAGGAAAGCTAAGAGTCAAAGCTACAATTTTTATGAGACTACTTTGCCCAGTTCTGCTTTTGTCAAACCCTGCTTTGTAAAATAATTATAATATCATTCACATGCTCGATAGAATGTTTGTATATTTAGGAAGTTCGAGAAATCGTTAAAAGACGATATTGCCCCTAATGGTATCATTAAGTCGATTAAGCCTCGAACTAGTTCAAATAGGAATTTTAAGGTGAAATTAAGAGTTTCACAGTTCAAGGATGACTCAAAATGGTAATTAGGAGTTCGAGGATCAATTCGGAGTCAAATTGAAATTTTCACTATCTAGGGGCAAAATTGTAATTTTTCCACTCGCGGACAAAATTTGAGATTTTGAGAGAATTTAGATCACATTTGACAAATTGGAGAATGGTATGAGTATAAGGGATGAAAAATATGTCTATGGGCAATTTTTCATTTTTTGGGGTAAAAATGTAATTTTTCACTTTACGGGGGCAAAAGTGTAATTTTTAAAAATTTGCTCCACCAAAACTTTGGAAAAGTCTAGAAATTTCATGGAGGACATGGATAAGTGAAGAGGATTGAGTGGTAGAAAAAGAAAGTAAAAAAAAATGGCTAGAAAAAAATAAAAAAATAAAATATTCAAAAGGTAAATAAAATAATAATATTTTATTAAGCCTATTAAAAGGCTTGAAAGTTCCAGAATTCTTCATTGGGATGGTCAGCCAAAACCAGCAGGAGAGAGAGAGAAATAAGAACAAACCCTAGAGTGAGAAAATTCAAAGAAAAAGTGTGATTTTTCAAGGAATCAAGTGTTTAAAGGTATGATTTTTCAAGCTTAGCTTAAGATTTATCATTTCCATGCATTTCTTATCATTTTTCATGGTTGAATCATGTGATTTGAGGATGAATTCAATTCTGAAAAAATGGGTTAGGAGAGAGAAACTTGTTAGATTAATTTGATTTTAAGTTATGTTAGTGTTTTAAGTTAGTTTAGCATATTTAGGAACAAAACAACAAGAAAAGAATTTATTTTCCTCCATTACCATTATTGGCCGAATTTTCTAGGGGAATATTGGCTGATGATCTTGATGTTTATTTGAGGAATTATGATGAATAATGATGAATTATGAGTTTAGAAAAATAATGGGAATTTTCGGAGTAAAAATACGAATTTTTACCCATTAGGGGTATTTTCGTAATTTGCTATCGAGACTGATAATTTGCACCACACTTAGGGACATTAAGTCAATTTGGGTGTAATTGAGGTATAGAAACTGAAAAAAATTAATTTGAGATTAAATTGGACGCGTTAGAAATTTAATCGGGTAATAGGCCGAATTAGGTTAGCACCGCATTTAAGCGGTAGTCGGATAAGTTGCATGTCATATCATGCATATATACCGAGCCTGAATTGATTTTATAATGGTCAAGCATTGATGTGGTGAATTATGTATTGTACATTGTGGATAGGTGGTGAGCAAATTACACTGGTAAAAGTACAGAAATTGTGCTTGAAGACTGGGATTAGGAGTACGTCGACTCCTAGAACTGTGAGTGGACAATTTATCGTCTTAAATATCTAGAGTAATTATACTTGTTTGATGCTTTTATTAAATGGTGAGTTTAAATTATAAAATATTATGTTTTCCAATTAAAATGTTTTTTAATAAAAAATGAGATTTATACTGGTTTTGAAAACTAATATTGTTTTGGGAAAATTGAGTATATGGAGACTGTGTTGAAATTTATGATTTTATATGTTATTGAAATTGTGGCTTATGACACTATGGTAGCATGATGGCTAAATTTTTGAGGTTGGCATGAAATATATGAACAGTTTTGGATTGGTCTTGGTAGACTGGATTACATTTTATTCGCCATATTATGCTACTGGAATTTTTATGGGTCTGGTGGTATATTAAACGGTCACTGCAGTGGTGGGGGTTTCCGTGGACTGCCTATGAGAGGGGCACGGTAACTCAATTATATACTTACCTCCGGGGGGCGATGTTGGGTGAAGTATCTCCTGAGGTATAATTTGAGTGCACCTCACGTTCGGGCCACCACGTGAGAGTGAGACTCAGCCAACGCCAAGGAACGGCTGCGTGTCAGATGTGAAAACATGTTTATGGGTATGGGTCATTGAACAGCCTTGGCGGTCTCAGTGGGATACCTTGACGAAGGTACTCGTGAGAATGATTCTGGCAGGGGCCAAGTTTAAGAAATTCATAAGTCGGGAAAATTTTGATGAAAAGAAATTATTTGGTATAGATTGAAAGGAATTTTGTGTTATGAACATTATTGAGATATAACGTTTTTATATTGTCTCTATCTACTCGGCTTTAGATGCTTTTGATGGTAATTGTTTACTCACTGGGATTATTTAATCTCACCCCTCTTCCTATCCATTTTTCAGGCTCAGGACAGTTTGTTGATAGTTGATTAAGACGAGAATTAATCTCGGAGTTGCATCATAGGAAGTAAAGGTTCATAGCCCTACATCTTCTTAGTCAGTTGGGGGCCCACGTGTCACTGAAAAAGTAATTTTATTCTTCAGTTATTTGATTTAAAGTATGTATGAATATATTTAGCTTTTACACCATGTTTTTGACGAGTTTTGGTATTTTCGAAGAAAAATGACGAAAATGCCCCTGTGAGCCAGAAAGTAATATTTTATTGTTTTGATTTGGAAATGACTTATGATTTTTTTTGAAATGTGAAGTTTAATAACTGTCACTCACTGGGGAGATGCAAAAGCTGATGCTAAGCCTTGCGGGGTTTCGATCGGCATTCGGGGTAATGAGTGCCTATCGGGACGTCGCGGCGGTTGTCACGGGCTCGATGGGAGTTCCGGGTCGTGACAGCTTTGAAAATAGAGAAAATCACATCAAAAAATGATTGGGTGTACTATTGCGAGAATGGTAATTTTAAGGCTGACAATTGATGCTTAGGCCTCATTACACTTTTAAGCCCAATAGTTAGAGTCAATAGGTTAACTTAGGGAATTTTAGGTTACGAGTTCTAGTATAAATAGTATGTTTTAAAAGAAATTAAGGAGACACAACTTTTGGAAATTCAAGAAGCTGAAAGTTTAGGCAAAAACTCGAAAAGCGAGGCTGCAATTAATTGTTTTGTTTTCTTCATTTGCTTTTATTGTTCTTGTTACCCTCAATGGTTGAAATTTATATAATATTATTTGTCTCTGCAATTATGAGTAGCTAACTTTCTTTTTCTAGAATTACAATTGAACTTACATGTAATCTGAATTTTTAATCTTTTTCTTGCTTATCTTTGATGGGATTTGAATTATTTATTCCAATTTGTTCTTAATATTTTTAATTGTGTGATTACCAATTAAATTGATTTAGGAACCTAAACAAACTTGGGAAAGGGAGTTTAGTATAAAATAAAATTGGGATAACATATGATCATATTAATTGATTTGCGTATAGGATATGAATATTCTTATAGGCCACATGTAGTCAGATTAGAGCCTGAACTTAATGAGTCTATTTTAATTTCAATTCACATAGGGATATAGTATTTTGATTAAAATAGATATTTTTATTAGATGAGTTGGGAGATCCTTATAAATAATTGAGGACTCTAGGTTAGCAATTCAACCCATTGAAATAAGTTGAGGAAGAGAGTTAAGATTTAGATGAAGTGTGAGGGATATTATAATTCTAGGCTTGTTTGATTTGCTTTTTATCCAATTATCTTGTTGCTCTAATTTTTAATTAGATTAGTTTTAATTGAGTAATTTTTAGTTTAATTAGAATTTAGATTTTAATTATTTGAATAAAACTAAATTGTTTTAATTTTAGTACTTAGTAAAATTTAAATCAATTCTATGTGGGATCGATACTCTACTTACTGTTATATTATCTTTTTGATACGTATACTTACGTAGGTAGAAATTTAACTAATAACTATACACCCCTACACTTTAAAATAATTCAAATTTGATTTTCTACCATTATTCCATAATTCATATGGTGTCATAAGTGATTTCTTTAAAGGAACTTTATTACTTATATGACATGTTATCAAAAGTGCTTCTCCCCAAAACTTAAAAGGAGCATTTGCATTTAACAACATACTATTTACCATATCCACCAACATTCTATTTTTTTTTTTTTGACCAATCCATTATTTTGGGGTGCATAAGGAGCTATTCTTTGATGAATTATTCCATTCTCTTTACAAAATAGAGAAAACGAGTCTGAAAAATATTCTCCTCCTCTATCACTTCGAAGAATTTTAATCTTCTTTTCTTTTTGATTTTCAACAACAGTTTTAAATTCCTAGAATTTGTCAAATTCTTCATCTTTTATTTTCATTATATAAACATGAGTGAAATAAGAATAATCATCAATGAACGTTATAAAATACCGTTTCCCTCCCTTTGTTAGTTAACCATTTAGTTCACAAATATCAGAATGTATAAGTTCTAATAATTCTTATTTTCTTTCAACTTTTGAAAAAGGTTTCTTAGTCATTTTTGCCTGAACACAAATTTCACATTTTTCAAAACTCTCTTTTTAACATGAATATAACCATGTTTTGGCATAAATTTTAAAGATTGAAAATTTAAATAACCTAATCTAGCATGCCATAAATCAAAACAATGCTTAACAGTATAAGCAAAAGAATTATTTATTTCATTAATAATGAATTTGAACATTTTGTCATAGGAATATCCTTTTTCCAACAAATACAGTATTTTTCAATACTACAACTTTTTCGAATTCTAATACAATCTTAAAACCATTCTTATAAAATAAATGTGCAAATACAAGATTTTTACTAATTTTAGAAACATGGAATACATTAAGTAAAGTTAATTTCTGCCCTAAGGTAAATTTTAATCCAACCATTCTTTTGCCAAACACCTTAGCAAGATTATGGTTTTCCATTAAAATTTCTTTTGGTCTTTTGAGTTCTTCTTAACTCTCGAACTACCTTTTGTCATTGCAAACATGAATAGTAACATCAAAATCTAACTACCATTCTAAATGTTTTGTTATAGTAGCTATGTTTACTTCGATAACCATTCTAATATGCATTTTAGTTACCATCGCAACAAGCTCTTTAACATCACATACAATAACGTTTATCTTGCTTCTAGAACCAAAAGCAGCAATCTTGTTTACAAGAGTTCCAAAATTTCAGAACTTACACTCTTTGATAAAATGTCATTTCTTTCCATAATGATAACACATTTTATCACTCTTATATTTCTTGGATTTCTTGAAGTCAATTTTGTAAACTCTATTTCTTTTCAATTTTCTAGAACTCTTTTCTTTTTCATCGACGAGATTTATATTTGACCCAAGAATGAGTGCATCTCTAGCACGATTTTTACCTCAATTTGCAATCGAAGTTGAAACTCTCCAATAGTAAAACTTTCAGGAAAATGCAAAATTTTCTTGCTATATCCATTCTAAGAAGATGGAAGTTTGGAGAAAATTACTCCCACTTAAAGTGAATCAAGAATTTTGATTTCTAGTTCATTTAATTTAGAGGCCAAAATTCGTAACTCATGTACTTGATCCATAATTGGTTTGGTATCCGTCACAGTAAACTTGAAGTATCTCAATGCAAGAAATTTATCCATACCTTTTTTCTCCTTTTGTACGTTTCCTCAAGTGTAGTCAAGATTTCCTTTGCCGAAGTCTTATGTCTGAAGAGATCATACAATCAATCAATGAGAGTATTGAGAATGTATCCACGACATATAAACTCATCATGTTTCCATTTCTCTATGTTAACATCAGTAGTGGTTACGGTAGCAGTTGTTGTTGCAGCGATGTTTTTAGAAGATGTTGCTTCCGCTGACATGATCTCTTTTAGATTGATGGTTGATCCGTCTCAAAAATATAATAAATTTTCAATATGGTTAATAGGAATACTATCTTATCCCTCCATCTAGTGAAATTCGTTTCATCAAACCTATAGAGTTTGATTGTTTCTTGATTTGAAAGTAAACTTTCACACTTGAATCTAACTCAATCTCCATCATGAAATAATTGCAAAAGAAAAAAAGTTTGGAGAGAATAACTTAAGATTGTTAGAAATATTTGAGAAGAAAGAAGAGTATGACTTTGAGGGCATGAATTAACACTTTCCTTAAAGTATTTTTGTGAGACCTTGACCCCTATTGACCTGTAACTAGCAATAGACGCGATAACACGAACTAGGAGTAATTTCATCATTTCTCCTGGTCAACCCCTGAAATTTGTTTTCTAATGTTATTAAGGTCCAAGTAGGCCTACGGAATGAATGGATGAGGATAAGATAATGAAGAAGATAGAAATACCGATAATTTTCACAATAGGGGTAAAACGATCATTTTACATCTCAAGTTGAAATTCTTAAGTTTTCATGAACCCGAGTATTTCTAGACCCTTATGGACCTTGTCTCAGTGTTAAAGAAGTAAAAATATTGCATAAAAGTAATGGAAAAAACAAAATGACATAGTTTAGGGCATTTTGGTAATTTTGCTAGAAATGGATAAATTTAAGCCATAAAAATCTAAGTTTCTAGGATGTTCTTCAAATTTCCAGCACTTCCTCTTCTTCTTTTTCCTCTCCCACGTTCTCTCACCCCCCCCCCCCCCCCAGTGAAAGCTTGCCTTGAATTTCCATATATTTTCTTAAGTTAACCTCGATTTTTCATGTTTTTGTGTACCCTTTCCCAAAGTTCTTTGTGCTCTTCTACTTTCTCACCATAAAAACCCTCAAAAACCTTTCCTTATTACACTCTCTCACTAGCTGGACATTCTAGAGAGAGAAAGTGAGATTTTCATGATAGTTTGAAAGCTTTTGGGAAAGAAATTCAATTACAAAACTACCAAGGTGAGTAGTGAAATTGAGTTGATTTTTTTTAAGTTGTTGAGAATGGCTAGTGGCTAGATCAGTGAGTGTTTTGTAGTTGAGGTGGGTTATTCATTGTAGTGTGACTAGAATAGTGAAAATATATAGTCACTTGATGGTATATGGAAACTAGTTAAAAACAACTAGCAGAACATGATTTAGTGGATAGCTTTTAGAAATATAATTATACAAATCGGGTTAATTGTGATGTTGTTGTGATGATAGGTCCCAACGAGGCTCCACAGTTCCATTTGGACCATTAGTGGAGGTTGGAGTTGAGTAAAGATTCAACAAATACCAATGAGTGAAGTTGCACGAAATGTTTTGGGATTAAGGCACATGTGGTTGATTGAGACATTTTAATTGTTTTTCTATAAAATGCATGGGAACAAGCCTTTAGTGAAATGTTTTTGGTGATGTGGAACATGATTGTGATAAATCTCTGTACTTTTATATGATGCTGATATGTATATAAAAATATATGATATGTATTGCTAAGTAATTTTGTGTAATTGATGTAACCGTGCATGTGCGGAGTGGGCAGTGCATATGCCGATTACATGATGATGTAGTGACAAGTACAATCGTGCATATGCAGAGTGGACAGTGCATATGCCTGTCAAATGATGATGTTGTGACACTTACAACTATGCATGTGCAGAGTGGGGAGTGCACATGCCGGTAATGATGTGCGTGTGGGGAGTGCATGTTGGCTGAGGGAGGTGGTGGTATTCGTGTTTATATATATATACATACATGCGTAGTAGAAAGTTTATGAATATAGTACGTGATTGTAATGTATGTGGAATCTTGCATGTTGAACAGTGAAAGTTGTTAAGTATTTTCAAATTGATGTTTATTGCAGCAAGGAATTTGGCTACAGGGAAAATGGATTCTCGATGCAGCCAGAAACTCTCGGGTGGTGGTGCAGTGCTGTCACTTTGACAGTGATTTTGACCACCTTTCGGTCACATCTAGGCAAAGTGGTAAACAATAAACTCGTAGCCCTGCCTCTTAGCTTTCTAATGACCCAACAAGCATGTCAATTAGACTTCTATAGTGGGAGATATGCTTGAAAAACCGAAACATATGCAAATGGAGAATGCCTTTTGCTGCAGCGAGAAATGTGCCGTCACATTGCTTCCTTGCTCGGTTTTTGATAAAATTTTTCTTCACTCTTTTATCTTCATGATTGAGCATGGGTCCTTGCAACACTAAGAGTTTATTTACCAATGTTCAAAACAAGGGGTTTAGGGAAGAAATTAAACTAAATTACATTGTTTTCAAAACAAGTGCATCATGATTTTTAAATTTTCCTTATCAATTGCTTGTTTCCTTCCTATGTTCACTCACTGAGTTCATACTCACATTTTTCAACTTCATGTTTTCAAATCAGGAGGCAGTTGAAACCTAGGTTAAGGTATCCTCATGGACTCGTCTATTTGATAGGTATCTCGACATTCAATAGCTGTACCTTCGCCAAGGTCGCTTCGCTGGAAGTCGAGTATCTTTATGCTATATATATATAGATAAACAAAATGTAAAATTTTAAGATACTTGTCTTAGACAATATATATGTATATATACTTTGAATGGTAATGCCAGTATGAGTTGGCAATGGTTAGCACCATTTTGGGGTAATATATATATACATGCGAATATTTGATCATGGTAGAATATCATTCAAGTACTTATACTTGAGATCATGAAATGTGACTTTAAGAATACTTAATAGATTGATGAACAGGTTATATAAATAGGCTTGCTTGGACTTAGTGGCTATGCTCATTGGGTCCATGTGCCGGTCACAGCCCGGAATTTGGATCGTGGCAATTTTCTCAACCTCCAAGATACAACAAAATCCTTAACACACTTATCAGAATTGTGAAAATAATAGTGTAAGAATGTTGTTTATATAATAAACCAACATGCACATTTTTCAATGAAAAAACTTGTTTCTTCTCATAATGCAACTATTCAATTGTTATAAATAACAACCTTTCATAATATAATAATAAAAAAGTTATATTTAATAACCTTTCATAATATAACTATTAAAAAGTTATATTTTAATAAGGTAATTATTTATAACTTTTTAATTACAACTTTTCAGTAATACGTCCAACATTAACCAACTATCTAACAATTAATGTTTTGTCTTTACAATTGTCTTCTCTCACAAAGAAAATTGATAAATTAAGTGTTAATATTGTCAGAGACCTTCATGACTTGCGAATCTTGTGGAGAAGGATATTTCAATGACAATTGTCCCATCTATTTTGCATCTTGTTTATTTGTTGGAAATAGGCAATATAACAACAATCTCTATTCCAACACCTATAATCTTGGTTGAAAGAATCATCTTAATTTCTCATAGAGCAACAACCAAGGGTCTTCATCAGCATTTAAACCCAACTCGCCTCTTGGATTTCCACCTAGAGCTCCTATGCTAGAGAAAAAACCTTCAATAAAAGATATGTTTGTACAATTCATGATAAAAATTGATGCCTTCATTCAGAGACTAATGTCATTATTCAAAATCAAGCAGCATAAATCAAATATCTTGAGACACAAGTAAGCCAACTTGTCAATGCTCTAAATAATTAACTTCAAGGTACTTTACCTAGTGACACTAAGCCTAACCTAAGAGGAGAAAATAAGAAACATTGTAAGGCAATCAATCTTCTCAATGGAAAAGAGATAAGTAAAAGAGGTAAGTGATAAGGATTTAAATTTTGAAATTTCAATTCAATCTGATAACAAAAAAATTGAAAAAGATACTTAAAAAAATTGTGGTTCAAAAAATTACTGAAAATTCAAAAAAAATCTTAATTAAAAACTGCTCCTACACCTCCACCATCTTTTCTTCAAAGATTTCACAAATAAAACTTGACAAACAATTCTAAAATTTTATTAATGCTTTTAAAAAGTTACATATTATTCTTTTTGCTGAAACAAGAATCAAAATATAAAAAATATGATAAGAATGCGACGTGGTTGTCATTATTACTTGAATGATTAAGATAGCAGAAAGCCCACTATTCCTAAAGCTCAGGAGAGAGAAATTGTTCATTGTATTACATTTTCTAAAGCTTAAAGACGTCGACAGGTAGCTCCGTAACTTTCCAATTGCGTAGCACCATACAGGGAGGAATTAGGTACACCGAAGGTGCCTTTTCTTCATTGCCCTCCTTCCCAATCATCTGAGTCGATGGCTCGCCGAACACATTCAGGTGAAGAGAGACATGGATGCCTGCGCAGAAAGAGGGAGACAAAGTCAAGATGTTTTTTGAGCACATACTTGTTTAAGCAAACAGAGAATTTTCAATCTGCATAAGATATCATGCTTAAGGACTCGCTTGGAAAGGCCAGGGCCAGGGTACACCAAAAAGATCCTCTTTCACATTCTTAAGGTCGCATGAGGGGAGATATTCCTCGGTGTCCTTCGTCAAAGAGTAACCTTTGTACACAGTGACAGGACGATCACACCGCTACTCCGAAAAGAACGATGACAAGTTAATGTCAAAGTTAAAAGAAGATTTTTGAGAAAGGGGAGAGGAGGCATCTACGTTTTAAATATTACCATGATATTGCGTTACCGTTAGTATTATTATGTTATTTTAAATTTTTTAAAAGCACATAAATATCCATAAGTGCAATAACAGAGCAGAGCACAACAATTAGGCCAAAAAAAAATCAATTTTAGGCATCTAAAAGGTGTAAGGATGGGTGGAAATTGAGTGTTTATTATTATTATTATTTTTTTTTTTGGGAAGTTCCTAATTCCATATTTCATTTTGTTGATGTTTATTATATGGTTTAATTGTTTATTTTATTCTCTAAAGTTTTGTTTTCCTTTTGATTTAATATGAAAATGAAAATAAACAAATGATGTTTCGGAAGATTAAAATAACTTTCAAGTGACAAATCGAATTGATAAATTAATATTCAAATAAATTATCTAAAAGGGCTAATCAAAAGGCGTGGCTTGCAAGAATAACAAAAACACCCTCTCATATTCATGGAAGCTCAGAAGACAATATTTGACAATTTTGAAACAAAATATGCTTCTGAAGATTGAATGATTCCACCTTGAAATGTATTACAAAGTTCATGGAGGGTCACATGCGTTCATGAATAACTAGTTTGCCAAAAACGGTCTTCATGCATCGGCGGCACTTTAAACCTAAACGCTATCCTGTACTAAACCACAGCTATGTTTCCATTTAGCAAATAAGTATCAATTTTTTTTTTTTTTTTGAAAAGCATGAGCAAATACGTATCAAATAATTTACACATTTACCGATTACGACTCTTCCTTCCCAGTCAAAGCAGTTTTCAACCCATATTTGGAGAAGACCCCTGTTAGCAGAGCCTTCTCCTTAATCTTTAACCTGCACAAGGATAAAACAACTTTGAATTTTAAACCATATTAAAAAAAAAAAAAAACCATTCACCAACTGTTGCAATAATGCAGAAAATGACCTCTTTGCAGATCCTGGAATGTCACGCTTTTGAACCTTCTGCTCTTTTGGATCTTTTTTCTGCTTTCCTTTAGCAAGTGGCTTTTTCTCAATACCCCTAATTCTTTCTAGCTTTTGACCCTTTTGCTCTTTTGGAACTCCTTGCTGTTTTCCTCTAGCAATTAGCTTTTGCTCAAGAGCCCTAATTCTTTCTAGCCGATTTGAGGACATTGAATCTGCTGCACGCTCATCACCATTACTTGGCCCTGATTCACTAATAACATTAAGATTATCTCTACCTTCTCCTTGTTCTACCCTATCAAACTCCTCATCCTGATCATCCAATGATAAATCCGAGCAAGAAATGTTCATATCAAAATCAGTATCGGGACAGTCTCCCAAGCCAGGAACTGCCACTTCAGGTGTGATGGAATCCTTGTCACTCAATTCTTCATGAGCAGGATTCTGGGAAACCGAATTCATCATCTCACATTTTATTTGCTTCTGAATCCTACCAAACATTATATTATGTCCAGAGAAATTTTGCACAAACCTGCCATAAGAGAAACTTCAGTTTAAGAACGTAGTAAGGTATCAAATCTCTATAAACAAAAACAATAAGCCACCCAGGGGCAGAGCCAGAAATATTTTCCTAGGGGAGCCAAGTTCAACTTCAAACAAACAAATGTTATAATATAATTTAAGTTGCACTAAACATGATAAATCATCACACTAAAAATTTGAATATATGTAGTAACCATAATTTAAAAAAGAAATCTAAATAGAAATATTATTTTTACAAAAACTGATTCAAATTGTGCTATACGTTATAATACTAAAATCATATATGATTTTTTGTACTACATTTCAATTATGCAAAAGACAATGTTTGGTTCATGGAATGGACTACAGGAGATGTCAAAAAGTCAGGGGGGAATAGCCCCCTTCGCACCCCCTGGCTCCATCCTTGATGGCACCTGAGGTCAATTAAACCAAGATGCAATATTGCTTATAAAATAAAAACGAAAAAATCTCCAAGAAAAACCTACAAACAGGTAATCTTTTTGCTATCACCATTGCCATCAGTTTCTCTTACACAAAATGTTCAATTAACAATGAGTAAAGTTTGCAAATACAAACTCTTATCACACCATACCTAGTTGCATCCACCTCACGCTTGAAATCAACAAAGGCAAAACCTTTGCAAACAGGGTCTTTAGTCTTCTTATTCCCAGAAACAGCTGGAGATATATTAATTATTCCAGAAACCCCATTGAAAGCAGCTTTCAAATCCCTGTGAATATTCTTTTTCTTAGGAAGGTTGACCACCCTCACCCGAACTCCACTTGGAACAACTTCAGCTACTGCGGAAAAAGGAAATGCCCACCACAAAAGCCATAAAGGTCAAACCCAAGCAAACCCTTTTAATATATGTTACTCTTAAAGTTCAAAAGGCCTAACCTTTCTTGGAACCAGACTTGACAGGATTGTTTTTGAGATTATTGACATTAACAACTTGCGCTTGTCGGCTTTGCTCTATTTCTTCAAGCAGCTTGTCTTCAATAGAAGTATCATATACTTTCCCTTCACCGAACCCACGAGGCTTGTTCTCAAGCCACTTCTTCATTTTCCCAAACGGAAGAAACATCCCCTCATCGCAGTCGTCATCACCACCGTCCAATCCATCATCAAAATCAAAGAATTCATCCTCCTCCTCGCCATCAGAACCGTCCATTTCGTAGAGAGTAGTGCCGCCATTTTTTCCTTTATTAAAAGCAGAAGCCCGCAACTTATTAGAATCTTTATTTGGGAAAACTGAAAGAAAAGTTAAATGGGTTTGTTGGGAAAGTGGAGGCAAAGAAGAAGCGAAAATGGCTCTCCTGAAAGGGAATGAGAGAGAGAAAGCGGTGTTCTTCTGCTTAATACTGTGGTTGGCGCTGCCGCTGCCATGGTGAAGAGAAGTGAAGCCAAACGTTGAATTACAAAACGACGTTGAACACGTTCCCGTCTTCTGCATCTTCCACAGTTCCCTCACCTATCCACTTTTACTCTGTCGACTCCAACCTATCGCCTATGAACTTTTACCATTCATATTTTATTATAGAGGAAGTGGGCCGGGTTTGGGTGATCTGGGCTGCATTTTTCTTTCCCTCCAATAATCTGGGCTGCTTTCAAACCGGCAAATTAGGAGTCCAAGCCCAGACCACTGGAGTTTTTTCTCCTCTGGTAAGTCCAAGAGTAATTTTTTTTTTTTTTGTTATTTTGCACGTCAAAACCCAATAAAACTTTGTTTCATTGTTCTTTATTATGTCTCAAACTTTTCATTTTTCAACATTTGAAATGTTCGCATGAAAATACATCATACTTTTTTATATTTCTTGATTTTAAAATTAAATTTTCAAATATATTTTGTGAAAATTGTGAGAATTGACTTTCGTAGTAAGGTGACTTCAAAAATGATCGTCTCTATAATTTTAACTGTTTTTAGTTAATTTTTTCACGACTTGACAAAAATACCCTTTAAACCTATTAATTGAAGTGAAGGCACGCCTCATTTTCTTTCTTTCTACTCTCTCGCCATTCAGCTAAAAATTTCAAAATTAAATTTCGATTTAGATTTAACTATCCCTCCGTCCAGCTCTCCAATGTTATCGAGGTCTATATCGGCAGCCAACTTTCTCACGATCCCAAAATGCAAAAATGACATCAAGGTATTGTTATGGGTTCTTGAGTTTATTTAAGGTTATTCATAGAACGAAAAAGTTGATGGGTAAATTATATAAGTTTGGAAACTTAAATCTGGCTGGAGGTAGTGAAATCAATCAGTTTATAGGCGATGCGTGAATATTTGTTAGGGATTGAGTCACTGGATATTAGGGTGTGTGACTGGATATTAGGAATCGTAACCTATTTATTTGGCATTAGGTGCCTGAATATTACGTGACTAAATATTTGTTAAGCATTGCGTGACTTATTTATAGGCATTACGTGACTGAATATTTGTTGAGCATTGCGTAACTTGTTTATAAGTATTACGTCACTGAATATTACGTGACTGAATATTTGTTGAGTATTGTGTGACTTGTTTGTAGACATTGCATGACTTTATCTACCTAATGCTGAATGTGATTATCTACTGATTCAGCCCCCTTAATAACAAATTGTGTAAAATTAGAAAAGAAATAGGCTAAAGCTATTTGATAAACTATTTAACAAAATAAATTTTATAAGTTGTAATTTCGGTTAAAATTACCATAAAGGATATTGAGTGTCATCTTTAATAACCTAATAAGCTATAATGTAATTCTTGAAATTTATATATAATTTCAATGTTAAAATCAAAGAAATCAAAAAAGAAATGGAACAATTTTCAGACTTGTAAAGTAGCAATTTTCACTATTAGATTTTGGTTGGTCTACCAAGCAATCGGACTATGATGCTTAAATTAAAAAAAAGAAGAAGAAAAAAGAGGAAACGATAATGAATTTCTTAGAAAAGAGAAAAGAGGTAACATTAAAATCCTTTTGATAAATGAAAAAGTAAGAAAACCTTTAAGCTACTTTTTATTAAGAATTTCTTAGAAAATGATATTTAGCCTGATTTTTGCTTTTAAGAGGTAGATAAGATGAAACGCCAGGTCAAACAAGTACTTAATAACCAATTCAGCCTCCCTTCATTGCACTTATATGGGTGTAAAAAACGAAGAGTCAGCATTCATGTCTATAAATAAAGGGAACCATTAATCATTTGAATCACATTCAATTATCTTATTGGTGATCTGCCAAAAAACCATGCTTTGTTCTATCTTATTGATGAGCACAGTATTAAAAAGCTAGGTTTTGAGTTCAAAAACAACAATTGGGTTAAAAAGGGGGCAGCCGATAACCCAAAATTTAATACAACTTATGACAGTGCATGAATTATGACATAACTGATTTAATCGACAGAATCGAAAAATGAGTTTGGTTAATTTGTGAGTTTGTGTGTGAAACTTGACAGGGAAACCCTTAAAATAGTTTAGGGGCTGACAAATTAACAAGTAACTTCAGAGGTTTTAAGGGTGAGAGGGTTTTGGAGGCATCGGTGTTGGGAACGAGGTTGCGGCATGGATGGTCTATGAGCGAAATATCTATCGATAGATGATAAATATATCGATAGATACCGTTTCTTTCATCTTCCAAGTATTCCCAATATCTATCGATAGCTTATAAATATATCGATAGCTTCTATTTCATCTTCCAAGCAATCGAAATAGCTATCGATACATTATAAACATATCGATAGCTACCGTTTCATCTTCCAACCATTCGAAATTTCTATCGATAGAAGATAAATATATCGATAGATACCGTTTCTTTCATCTTCCAAGTAGAGTATTCAAGAGTATCTATCGATAGCTTATAAATATATCGATAGCAAACCCTAACGAAAAATCACATTCCTTATAAACGTTGCAAAAAAATCACATTCCTTATAAACGTTGCAAAGTGATATTCCCAAAGATCACATTCCTTGCAATATACCAAACCTTAACCCATAATTAAACGAAAAATCTCTTAAACCTATATCTACTTGTAAGTTGAACCACTAAAGTTGAACCGTCCTGCACTATCTTAAGCAATGGCAGCATCTTCGAGCAGACCCAATGTTAGTGACAATGGCGAGCAAAGTATGGGTGATGATGAATACTCAAGCCTACGATCAAGGAAGAAATGGAAACTAGATCTTCAACTGCATGCCGCATCAATTGGTTTTTCAATTGAACTAGGTAATGATCTATCCTCGACCTCACAATTTAGGGACAACTCACATGTTGCTAGGTATAGGGCTAGGTATAAGGTAATAGAGAATGCCATCATATCTTGCGGGAAAATGGTAGATTGGGAAAGCTTAAAGGAAAACATATACCTTGAGGGTGACTTATTTTCCTTTTTTGACATGGGTAAACTTAAGGGTCTAAGAACCTTTCCATATTATGATTATAGCACGACTCTTGTTAGGGAATTTTACTCTAGCATTCGTTTAAGTGAAAATGAATTTGAAAATCCTAGAGATTTTGACCCATTTGTTTTGAACGTGTTTTTGGGAGGAATAGAGTTTACACTGACTGCTTTTGATATTGGGAAGCTTCTGAAAATGGAGTACAAACAGGGACAATACAGACTTCCCCAATATGTGACCCTCCTGCATGTGGGCCCAAGTGACAGTAGAAAAGAACCATACACCACAACTTCATGTTCTGCTCGTCATTTGAATTCTGCACCAGATAAACTGGTACATAATTTTCTAGAGTCCACATTACAGGGAAAGATCAGTCATTTAAGACATGTTAGCGCTGAGGATCTGTGGATGATGGAAACAATTGGAACCCAGTTTGGCCTGAATATTACAAAATATATGATCATGAGAATTAGACTAGTTGCCATGCGGAAAGAGACGACCCTTCCATACAGGAACATCATATCGACTCTAGTTAAGAAGAAAGGGATATGGAGCAATAGGTATCTAGCTGATTGGACCAGTCGCAGGCCTTGTACTCTCTCTATTCGATGTCTCGTGAAAAGAGGATATGACTTGAGTCTTGATGAGCCATTCAACTCTGTCGAAGGTAGCCCAGTTCATCCTGCCCATGATACTCCATCTAGTTAACCTTCTAGAGTTATTCTAGATCTTGTTTCCAATGATGTGATGTATAATATGCTTCTGAGGATTAATGAGAAACTCAGTAATCAAACTGCTAGAATGCAGGCATTAGAATTGAGGATAAAGAATGTTGAGAATCTTCTAATGCAAAGAAAAGATACAGCTGTTTGAGCAGCAGAAGCGCTGCAGAAAGAAACAATCCTGAGATGAGTTTTTCCAACATGAACCTCACAGAAAAAAGAAATTAGTTGTCATTGGTTCTAGCTGAGTCAACCATAGCAGATGAACATTCATATTTGAGAGTTGTGGGTTAATTGGATTACGGATATCGTAGTTTGTATTTCTCAAAATTGACCCATAAATTTTGTTTTCTTTAAATTCGCTAAACATGTGCTTTAACTTTCATGTGTTTAGGGTAACTTTTGGTTGAGGGTTTAGGGTGTTCAACTCGATATTTTGTTATGATGGTGCTTGGGGTTGAGTTATGGTTTGATATTGTGCATGATAATTGGCTTACCATTTTTTGAAGAACATGACACACAATAGGTGAGTCACGCAATTCAAGATCAACTAGTCACACGATCCCATATCATCTAATCACGCGATTCTATAAGAATTAGTAACGTCACTCCATATATACTACTCACGCGACTCCATATCAAATAGTAACACATTTCCATAATAACCAGTCACGCGACTCCATTTTTCTACTCACGTGATTTTAGAATAAATACTCACGTCATTCCATAATAACTAGTAACGTCACTCCATATATATTACTCACACGAGTCAATATCAACTAGTCATGCAATTCCACAAAAACTAGTCACGCGCTTCCATAATAACTAGTAACGCCACTCTATATTTATTACTCACGCGAGTCAATATCAATTACTCACGCGATTTTAAATCTTAACGGTTCACGCGATCCATATTTACTACTCACGTGATTCAAAGTCGATTAGTCACGCGATTCCATATTAACTACTGACGTGATTCAAAATTTAGTACTCGTGT
This sequence comes from Theobroma cacao, assembly GCF_053813885.1. NCBI lineage: Eukaryota > Viridiplantae > Streptophyta > Magnoliopsida > Malvales > Malvaceae > Theobroma > Theobroma cacao. The sequence continues at coordinate 40,502,842 of NC_142640.1, forward strand.
GACTCCATAACAAATACTCCCACGAATCAATATCAACTGGTGACGCAATTCCATCTCCACCATCCACACAATTCAATATCAACTGCTTACAACCCTATATCACGCAATGCAATTCAACATGTCATATAGGCTATAAAGTAAAAAAATAAAGGGGGCTGACATTTGCAAATGCATGAACGCTGTTATGTAAATTGTGTAAATTAGTAACAGACTTTACGATATGAATAAGAAAAAAACGATGTTGCTCTAATTGGACCCATATGCTTATCACATGAATGAATACAAAGAGTAATATGGAAATGATACAGAATAATGTTATTTACAGATTGAAAAAGAATAAACAAATTAAAAAATTTTACAACTTATGCTATTTGCAAAAATCTCAAGGGTAAACTTTTTTCGAATGCCCTCTATCGCGTTTACCTTCAGCGTTTGATCCTCCGACCCTATCAACCACTGCAACGAGGTTATAACCCAATCCCCGCAACTGTGCAAATCTTGCTGTATTGGGGTTTTTTCATTTAACCTATACCCCATCCGCGTCAAAGCTCGCTTTTGACAATGTGAGCTAACAAAGTACCCCGCCTGGTGGCATATAATGGGAAACAATGATGTTAGTGGACTCATATGCTTATCATGCAAGCCAAACTTCAGTGCTTCTATTCGACTGTACGATGAGTCCACTAACATCATTGTCCATTTCAGCAAGTTAACGTGCATTACCACCCAGTGACCGTTGAAATAGCACGGTACGAGAATTGAGTCAACCTCATGCCATGGCAAACCCCATGGAGGTCTCCCACCCCTTGCATACTGAAGCACATCGTCTGGCATTACCGCCTTACTTTGCTTGAATGTCTTCTCAATAGAGAAAGGCTGCATTTCTTTGCTCAAACCCAGCAAAATAAGCTATCAACTAAATTATGCACAATAGTTAGATGCAATTAACTAATACACACCCCATACATTTGAATAATTACAACTCAGTAAAATATAATATACTTACATAGAAGTTGGGGTCAACGATGCATATTCTCTACTTATAGTGTTGTGGATGGTGCTCGTGCACCCGCTTACACAACACACTAATGCATGTATCAATCTGTTGGTTGTCCATCAACTCTGTCGGCATATCCAATCGTCAAAAAAAAAATTAGGGCCCTCTTGCCCTACGATGCCTAAAATGTTAACCCTGCATATTTATAATAAAGTTAAATTAAAATTATAGTGAAGTGCCCTTACTACAAAGGTCATTTCTCACAATTTCCTCTTTGTAATAATACCCATGTCAAAAGGTCTATGTAATAAATACCCTAGAACAGTTAACCCTAATATCGTTTACTGTTTTTATTTTACCTAGCTTGGTCGTTTTTCATGAAGAACTCATATCTTTCCTTCAAATCGTCCTTCGTTTTGCACTGGACTAATAGTGGGTTAACGTACGAGCTTCGAAGGTATTTGCTGGCCAAGCTCACACGCTCATCTTCGGGCTCAAGTCGAGGTGAAGCCTTAAGAAAATGTGTGATCTCACCATGCGGAGGGGCTTCTACTGAAGTTGAGACAGGAGTAGGACACGCGAAAGTTGTAGTTCGACTACTCGTAGGATGAGGTCCCTTTTCGACCTCAGATGGAGAAGGTGGAGCCTAGGGAGAAAGTGTGGGTTGAGAATGCTGGGCTGCCTCTACTAGAGATGGGATAGGAGTAGGATGATGTTCGATCGGGCTATCGGGGAGGTGAGCTTCGACCCTAAATTATCAAAAAAATAAAACACATTAGAATAGTGTATACATCGTGCATGTTATAACTCACGTGATGAATAACATAAAACCTCATCCCTCAAAACGGTCGATCAGCCAACCGACAATTCGTCCTCTAGCCTTTGCAGTGAGTGCTGGATATGCTCATGCAGTGACTGCATCTGCATCTGCATCACCTGCTGGATCTCCAACTGCATTGACTGTTGGATCTCCAACGTTATTGCATGCATCTGCATCTGCATATTCATCTTCAATGACTAGAGGTCTTTCTTTCACTGTGTTCGCATCTTTTGCAACTCTCGCTTAATGCTTGTAGTCATTTGTAGACGCAGCGGCGGGTTGCGCAGCTCAGCATGAGGGGTAGCACCTGAAGTAGGAGGAAGGGCAGCAGCAAAAGTAGGAGAAGGAGAAACAAGAGTAGCATCATGATGAGCAGCAAGAGAAGCACCATGAAGAGCTACAGAAGGAGAATTAGGTGCCTCAACAGCACCAAACTCAGAATGGGCCTCTTCGTTTGTGGTGCGTCTTTGCTTAACGGCTTATCGTAACGGATTTTTCCCTTTACGTTCCATTATTTTCCTCTTTTGTTGAGGATCGAATTCTGGGCAACCCTCTAACTTCCATAATGGAACGTATTGCTACCCCTCGAAGTTATTGACTTCAATGTCCACCCAGTATGCGGTCAACATCTCTTCTGTCGTTGGCAACAACATCCTCACTGCCCATAACTGCACCAAAATATACATTGCCATTAAGTATAACCCTCACTATTTATGACAATAAAAATAAAATTTAATAAAATAAAAAAAATATGGTTTTTTTACTCACCTTGTCCTCTTTGTCCAAACTTGCAACATTTGCATGGAAACCTGTTGGCTTCTCGTCACATTGCCATTTAAGCATTCTTGGCCAAACCTGTCCGAACTGCCACTGCATTCCGAACAAGCTTCTGATTTCAAGTATTGCTTCCAACGCTCAAAACTACACATCAATTGTGTAACATTTTTACTCACCTCATAAATTCTTATGCGAAAAAAATAATGATAATGATAAACATTAGGGTATGATAGACTACCTGAAATGCCCATATGAATCCGTAAAGGTGGTAGCGCTTCTTCTCTGCTACGCCCGCAGCAGGAGGTTTGAAACCCCTCAACAAGTAATCCACGATCAGACTCCAAACATATGTGCCCCATGGGAATGCATTCCACTCGTCGATGTTCTCGACCAGCGACAACAACCATGGAACCATTGATTATTTGTAGTCTTGACCTAATAAAACATTGGTCGCGATCAAGACGAGGGCCATCTTGGTCGCGTCTTCCTCCTGCTGAAACTGCCTCCCTTGAATGTATCTAAAACTTGTTGGATCGTCACCTCCTTCCCCGGTCCCCAATATCGTAGGTGAATTCCTCTATGAGGGCCTCGTACGGATTAACAATGAGGGTCGGTAGGGGACCAAACTTCAGTTCTGTCACCAAACAGAACTCCCTCTTATAAAAACGGGCTTAGTTGTCCCTATTGCAAACCATAACTCTACCTTGATGGTGTCAGGTTCATTGATTCTGCCCAGCATTAGGTTGTGCACGAGACTAGCGCAGAATAAACTCTTGTCTGATTCGACATCCATCATGTGCCCAAAGCATGTTCCCTTAAAGTTTTCCAACTCGTTTACTTGACACAACATCTCACATATCATGTGCAGATGCGACCACTTGCAGTGGATGTTAATGCCCGCATTGAACCCCACCTTGTGCCTCAACACACAAAGTAAGAACTCCACGTTATCCTGCTCTGTTCTTGTGCTGGCCATCTGCAACATAAAATAGATTACATTCCCATTTTAGTCATATTAATACCATCATTGTAGATTAACAAAAAAACTAGAGGAATTTCTTAGCAATAGCCCTCCTCATAAGCTCACTCAAAAAATAACCCTCACAATATTTTTAACTATTTTTAGACAACCCTGAAACAGAATAATTAATCCAAGTGTGGAGCATGGATTATTAAGTAAATCAACATATACACATTAAAGCATTACAATTGACCCAAAATAATACAGAATGAACCCAATGTCAGTCATGCAATGCCATGCAGATAAATTTCATGCAGTTATGACACTGTGCATTTTCCTATAATAAGAGTCACGCAATGCCTAATCAATTAGTCACGCAATTACTAACATTAAATCACACAATGATTTATAAACAAGTCACGTAATTCTAAGAACAACTAATCAAATCACGCACACACTAATTGATGCCATGCCTGAACAATATTCACGCCATAACCTAGAAACTAATCACGCAAAGACCTATCAATCAGTCACGCAAAGTTAAACCCTTTCGCAATCACGCAAACCCTACGTGACCCCATGTCAAAATCCACTCACGCAAAAGGTGCCAACCACCTAAGCAAGCCCTCACTCACACAATATCTAAACCCTCAACCAAATTCCTAACAAAGGGTCATAACACATACATATCAACCAGTCACGCATGACCGGTCACCTTTCCACCCCAACAACACCAACAATACCACCTTTATATTTATATTCAAAAATTTCAAACAACAAGAATATCAATATAAACAAGCAATATGTATAGGTTTATGCTCAAAAACCTTAACCTTAAACATGAACAATAACCATTTCTCCACATGGTTCAAAATAAAATAAAAAATTCATAAAAAAAATTATACCTTTCTCAACGTAATGTCAACTTCCTCTCACTACTCAATACATGAACTACCTTTATACGAATAATAACCACTCCAAAATGCTCCTACCACTGCGAAAATGCTTGGAAGTTGAACTATCGATGAATGATTTTGACAGAATTGCTTCTAAGGATATGTACGGTCTCTCCATGAAAATCGAGGAGTTGTGGTCCATATAAAGGACATACTTGACCCATTAATAGGTTTCGGGTTGAGGCGCGGAGCCTAGCAAATGGGTCGATTTCATTAAGGACAATATTGTTTAATTTTTTTTCTCTTAGCTAAAAACAGTTAAAATTATAAAGAGGATCATTCTTAAAAATGCTTTATGCATGAGGCCCATTTAAAAAAAACACTCATATATTTTCCATCATAAAATGCATAAGAAAAACTAAAGAGAAAAATTGTTTCCAGCATCAGAAATCAAAAAGAAAGTATAAATAAAAGCCTAAGGATTTATTTAACCAATCTGCATGGGGCCTTGATGTGGAAGCCCATTTACTCACAGGCCTAATTAGAAAGTAAAATCGTACACACTTGAGTAGCCCAGGAACATCACCTGAGAGTTGAGACTCTTTAAAATAACTTTGCTGCATATTATTTGGTCATTAATCTTTGAATTTGAGCCGCATGAGAATGAATGGAGTTGTTGGAGTTGAGAAAGATTCAAGTAGAAAATGATACTATATGAAGTAAAGAAAATGATACTGCACCTCCACCAGGCACTGTGCTGGTCCCAACCAAACTCAAAAATATCAGAAAAGCAGAATAAATAAAATGATGAAAGGTTGTATCATATTCTTGAGGTAGGTAACCGACGGCATTGGTATTGATACAAGGAGCACCTGCAGTTCGTGTCCACATCCTTCCCGTAAAACCCAAGTTCAGGGCAGGCTAGCCCACTTACGTGTCTGTCCGTGGCCCATTTTGTACAATGCTGCTCATTAATGCATGGAGAACCTAGATATCATGTTAATCTATTGCATCTTTTCTAATTTGATCGGATGTTGCCGGAAAATAACCAAACTCTAGCTCATTTGTTCAGAGTTGGGACTGCTAGTGCTAGATAGGATCATCTTATTCCCTGCTACTAGGTGACATATTCTCAAGTCCATTCCTACTGGATGCTGCATATATATCTCGCCTTTCTTGCTGATTTGATGTTAAAGAAACATGACAGAAGTGAAGTGGCAAATGCAAATGAATTGAACATTATATAGAAAAAAAAAGTGTTATTTGAGTAGACAGAACCAGAGATGCTAGGCTGTGTAGACCCCAGCAGTTAACCAGTACTAGGGTGTCCATACCATTCTTGATTTAGAATTTGTGCGTGGGATGGGATAGGATTGGGAGGCATAGTTCCATGGATGTTGGTATTTGGTAAGTAGAGGTTTCCTTCAGGGCCTCGAATCTTTTTTATGTTTTTTGTTTTTCCTCTTTTGCTTTCAGTTTGATTGGCATAGCTCTTTCAATAGTCAATTAGAGAGGTTTGAAACTTTCTCCAGCATTTTATGGCTATGAGGCAAATTGGTCTCTATCTGGTGGTTGACAGGTTTTATATCTGCATTAAAATGAATGAATAAATGATGCACAACTCGTCAAATTTAACATTATTAAGAAATGGAATTCTCTTCTAACTCTTTCAGAATTTACGCAATTTATGTTATTAGGCTCCCTTATCCAACAAGGTGGTTGTGATTTCGGTTTAAAAAACTGGGTTACAATATCACACAAATTAGCTAAGCATGCCCACTCATGAATCAAATGCTCTTAAACACTATTAAATGCATAGAAAGAGTTCTAAACATGGACAAGCCGATTTGTCAGTTGCGTGACCATAAGCACAAACGCTGAACTCATTCCCACTTTTGCTTAATTTTCTGTCTTGAAAAAATTTTAGGTAGACGGTCATCTCATCCACCCTTATATTATATATGTGTACATATATGTCAATGATGTTGACTAAACAAGGCTCCCGGGGAAAACGAAAAGGTGAAAGATTGAAGAGGACAGCAATGAGTTATGAATCTGTACTTTGAACCCAAAAATAAAGAAATGTTTTTCTAATTTTCTAAACTTATTATGGTATTTTTTTTCGGATTTATATCAGACATAGCTCTTGGGAATTGACAGTATGTACTGGAATGGTCAGATACGCCCAATAATTGGGTATGGTGAACAAGTGAGGTGAATAATGTGTACTACTGATTGTTTCGACTGTTTATATAAAATCCTGAATTAGGTAACTATGATTCCTCGTTTTGTTCCCATACTTTGAAATATGAACATCTTGGCAACAGACCTAGTTGGAAGAGTTGAAGCCAATTGCCTTGAAGATCATAAACTATATGGTTGTGGCAAAGATTATTGTAACTGAGGGATGATTACTTAATACTAAATCTAAGTCAGCTAACAACAACTAGGTGACATTGCAGTGGTGGCGTGAATGGCGTAGATTTAAACAAAGATTTTAGTAGAATCTATATGTCGTTGTAGCCACTTGAAAAAGGAAGATAGGGTCCATTATTATTGATTTCTAGAAATCATATTAGTTTAATTAAACCAATGAAGCTAACAAATTAACTTTACAGCATGCTATAACAACCTAAGGAGGTTTAATTTAATTAGTGCTCAAAATAACCTTATCCCGGCCACAGTGTATAGCGTCATCATATGCTGGTTGATACATTCACAAATTTCATCATTGTTTGCACTTGATATTTGTTTAGGAAAATATAGTCATTCAAAAAGGCATACAGACCAGATATTCTAAACGGTTGTTCAACAGGGTTAGACTTGAAATATCCAATGGATGTCTGAATCTCTTCCTTACCGACCAAAGTCCAAAAGCAGGTTGTGGGTCCTCTATAGGCATACATATGCTTACTTCTGTGAGTGCAGAATAATCTTGGATAGAAACTGATACCAGAATCCGAAGGCCTAAAACTACACTTATCTCTCATCTTATATGTATCACCATCAAGGTTCATTTTCTCTTTGTCTAGCAAAAGAAGAAAGAAAATGTAAAGCCATCTCTCTGGTCTTTCCTTTGTTGCAAGAGGGAAATGTACAAGGATGAAACTGAACTAGAAAAGATGAAATGATTAATGTATACAGGAATGAAAACGATGTTCCCACTTTTGTATTTTTAATTAATTTGGATGATTATAGACTATATGCTATGAGACAAATTAAAGTATGGTCCTCTGATCCTGTCCAGATCAATAATTAAAGAATAACAATCAACTCCCCGCCCCCGAACACATCCCCATTTTTCATCGCCAGGATGGGCAGCATGCTCGTGTCTTAGGCTATACATGTAATATTCTGTTCATACTATATATTCGGATATACGTCTCCCGAGTCGAATAAACAAATGTATGCCTTATAAGCATACTAACATACATACATATACATGTATATATCTTCAAAAATCAATTACGAAAGACCATGAAACAAATGAAAGACATTGCAGCCAGACATTTACTGGTATATATGATGCTGATCTCCAGGGGAAATTGAGAAAAAGAAAAGTAATTAGTCACCTAATGGAAACAAGGACCCTTCATATTGTCTTATCAAAAAAAAGCTAAGCTCAATGCAACAACCAGTAGACATCAAAATAGGGGTACTGAATTGCGAATCTGATGAGTTTTTTTTTTATTACTATTTTTTGCTTCAAAATAGGGATACTATATTGCTTTTATTAATGCCATGATAAAAGTATACATGCATACATATGTAGCAATGTTTTAGCAGAAGGATTAGTTGTGGGGCACTTCACCACATGCTGATGGAAAGAGTCTCTCTAATCAGACAAACAATTGAGATAGACCACCTCACAATACACAGACAACAATCTTGTGAAAGATTACCCCACAGATATAACATTTCCATAATTAGCACAAAGGTGAGCATCCAAAGTCTGCCTCCCTGGATTCTGGTCTTTTACTATACCTTAATCCTTAAATTTGAATCTGCTGATTTCACCAGGTCCTAATTGGTTCATCAATATATATATATATATATATGATGATACAGTAGGATCCATTAATAACTTTTTCTTTCATCTTGATACAGGGGTTTGGATTTTTTCTTAGTTCGCTTTTCATTTTTAGTTTCTTATATATAGGCTATTGACAAACATATCATGCCAGCTCTAGGGCTAGGAGCAATTGTCTCTATAATGTGGAGAAAAAAAAAAGGGAAATAGCACACCATGCTTCCACTATATGTTGGGTGTGCAGGAGTCAAGAGCTTATGATTTATAAGTTCAAAAGTAGGAGAACATATAGGAAGAACAACCCTTTTCAATTGTTATTTGTCTTTGTGATGGTCACCAACTCTCTCTCCCATAAGCAAAAAAGAGTGCTAGTTTCTCAAGTGATAAATTTAACTATTATTCCAAGAAATGGAATATATATGTATAGATATCAAAATTTTTATATTATATATGAAGGTGATATGAAATCATTGATGATAATATTGCTGAATCAAGAAATAAATAAAGTAATCCTTAGGTCACATATTATCCTATATGTGTGCCATTCATATGGCATAGATCGGCCCCAAAGGGCCGAAAGGAAAAATGAAATAGTGGCCAAAGTGAAATACATATATGAGCAAAAATGTATATATAGTTGCATAATTCTACTTCAGTGTATGAAGACATCTAATCAAGCAATAATTAAAAAGAAGAAGATGATTTATGCAAAGTTTGTACCTACCTGAGGGGGGAGGTTTGTGATAAGATATCTGTTTGAATTAATTGGTTTCTGTGTTGGTTGGGAGGGCGAAACAGTGTTGCATTTTCCATGGCCAAATCATTATGCTTTGTGCAAAGGGACAGATCAGAGCTATTCCCAATTATTCTGTAATGTTGGTTTTTTTTTTTTTTTTTTTCTGGAGGATCTAGTAAAAGCTTCAATTAGTTTTCAGTTCCGAGAGATTGGAATCCAGCCTTTGGCTAAACAGAATCAAAGGATAATATTGCAGTAAGATTTTGAATGATATGTAATTTATAATTATTGAAAAAAGATATATACAATCAGTGTGTGCAACTTTTTGGGCAGTTCAAAATGTTAAATCATTTGCAAAAATATGAGTGATAAGGGCGGCAGACTTTACATCATTGCAGAAACTATGCATAACTTTTTGGGTTTCAATGATTTATGTCATGTCCATTGCTCCAATAGGAATTAATTTCCAAGCTCCAGCTAACTTTAACTTTGATACAACATACTCCACTCTTCACATTCCATTTCTGCTCCTTCGAATTTCCTTCAAATGGAAATCAAATTCTCAACATTAAGGTGGGCCAAATTTGTTTATCTTATGCTAGTGTAATGTATGGCTGGTTGCTTTTGAAAACTTTTTCGGGTTTTGCAGTAACTATTTTCAAAAGTTTTATATATGGAAATGGCTACGGAGTCGGTAGAATCCGAAGAAATAAACATAAGTTTTTCAACCTCCGATGCGACTGATTTGTTTCCAGCTAAATTTTGATGCACTAATTTCAAAAAGCAGCTTAAGGACAATTGTTTCGCTATCAAGTTACTGATGTTTGGTTTCTCTTTTCAGAAAAAGAGACAAAACAAATATGCTTTATTTTAATTACGAAAAGTTTTTTTTATTTTTTGCTTTCTATTCATTTTATTTTTAAAAAATAAAAATAAAATGTAAAAGTATGAATCAAACAAAACTTAAATTTATACATAAACTTAATATAGAAATTACTTTTAAACTTTTGTTTAATACTTTAAAATTTTATCAATTTTTGTCGAAATTTACATAATTTTACCGATAAACACATTTTTTTTATGAGTGGAAATTAGCCAATAAATAAAGTAAAAATACATTTTCTTGAGTTTAAAACCATCTCTAAATATTTGATAACAAATGTGATAAAAAAGTGAACAAGAGGTTCACATAACCAATGAAATTATATACAAGTATTTAACTCAATAGTAAATACATGTATAATCTATTTAGAACGTTCTTTCATCATAAAACACTTAGCCAATTAAAGTAATCAAATTATAGCTATGTGCTTGAACTAGGATTGGATACGATTCTGTTCAATTTGATTTTCAACAAAATTTTGATTAATTTGCATTTAGGTTTTTCAAAAATCAAATTGTAATTGAATAAAAAATGTTTCTTATAATAAAAAATATCTGCACAAATTCTGTCGATTCATTCTTTTTTATTTTTTAATTTCAAAGCTTTCTAATTTTTAAAATATTATTTTCAATTGATATAATGCTTAAATAAGTCTTTAAACTATTCAAGAATATTTAAGTAAACTTTTATTCTTTTATTGCGTTTAATGAAACCCTCATATTTTTATTTTGAGTCAAATAAGTTTTTATTACTAATGATTGACTAATTGTCATTAGTAAAAATGTTACTTATCATTTTATATCCACATGTCAATGATATAACATTGATGTGAAGCGTGAGAAATACCACATGAGCATATTATCATCTCAAATTAATATGTTATGTCATTATCAATTATAATACTCCAATATACCATATTATAATCAATTATGATATTTTAATACACCACGTTAATGTCACACGACATAAACTAACAAATGACATTTTGATTAAATCAATAATTAGTTATAAAGACTTATTTGACTCAAAATAAAAAGTATAAAGGTCTATTTAGCTCAAAATAAAAGTATAAAAGTTTGATTGAACGCAATAAAAGTATAAAAGCTTATATAAATTTTCTTGTTAGTTTAAGGGTTTTTATGTACATTATGCCTTTTTAGTTTTATTCACTTAAATTTATGAATGTAATAAATGGAAGGCTAAACACCCAAATAAGCCTTCGAAATATATCAAGAAAGCCAATTTAGCCTATGTCCTTTTATTATGTTCAAATAAACTTTTAAATTTTTTATTTTGAGTCAAATAAGTCCCTTTCATTAACCGTTGACTAACTTCCGTTAGTTAACAGTAAAATTAGTAATTTTTTATCTCACGTCATCAGCCACGTGGCACATTGACATGTCATCTTGATGACATTAATGTCACATGACAAATGACGTGGTATAAAAAAATTATTCACTAAGAATTAGGTTTTTTCTTTTTTACTTATCCAAATGTTCAAAAATTATTAGTTAAAAATTTAAACAAAAAATTTTAAAAAAAATTAACTGCTTCAAACTTACCATTCTTTCTTAACTAGTTGCCATCTTTTTAATTGAAACTATTATTCTTAACAAAAAAAAAAAAAAACCTAATCCAATTTTTGCAGTTTGATTGAAGCCATTGTTGCTCACAAACAAATATTCACTTTCTTCAACATTCCCTAAACCCAACATCCCTCGTAGTTAGAATGTCTTCTCTCTTTCCATAATTCCTATTTCTCTTTTAAAAATCATTCTTTGAGTAATCTTGAATTTTCAAAAACTACGAAAGATGTGAAGAGAGAATCTATTATTGACTTCCTCTTCTCAAAATCATATTTGGGCATTCTCAGATTTCTTTATATTTTCTAAGCCAACGCATCTTATAATCAAAATGTCCTCTTCTTATCTTAATTCCTATTCCTCTTCTAAAAATCGTTCTTTGAGTAATCATGAATTTTCAAAAACTGTGAAAGATGTGGAGTGAGAATCTAACGTCCTCTTCTCAAAATCGTTTTTGGATATTTTTAAATTTCTATACACCAACTTTCAATCGAACAACAATGGCTTCAATCAAACTGAAAAAGTTGGATTAGATTTTTTTTTTGTTAGGAAAGATGACTTCAATTAAGAAGTTGGTAATCGGTTTGAAATGATTAGGTAATTTCTTTAATTCTTTTTCAAATCTCTAATCAATCATTTTTGAATATTTGAATAGATAAAAGGAAAAAACTCAATTTTTAATTAGCAATTTTTAATGCCACTTGGCATTGACGTCATCAAAATGACATATCAACATGCCATGTAGTAAATGACGTGGTATAAAAAATTAGTGACTATACTGTTGACTAACTTTCGTTATCAATGGCTAGTGAAAGTGACTTATTTAACTCAAAATAAGAGTTCATGAGTTTATTTGAACGTAATAAAAGAATATGGATTAAATTGGCTTTATTGGTATAATTCGGGGATTTGTTTACATATTTAGCTTAAATGAAATATACGAAATTATACAAAAATTAATAAGAAAAATATAATTTGATTTTGTTCAAATAATTTCACTTTTTCACTTTATAAATTGAATCGAAGAGACATATTGAGTATCCAAATTAAATCTAAAACGAATTCACTAAAATCTCTCCGATTTGAATTGAATATCACTTTCAATGTTTTTTTTCCTAGCTTTCCAAAAGGGGAAACAAAGCAATTTCGAAGTTGAAGTTGCTTAGCCTGATTTTTTTTAGTTTATCTATCTCTTAAAAGCAAAAGCCAGATTAAACAAGATTTTTGAGAATCTCTTAAGAAAAGCAGTTTTTTTTAAAAAACAAAATTTTTTTTTAAACAAAAAAGTTTAAAGAAAAGCTTCAGAGAGGAACTTTCTCTTCTCTTCTTTTAAAAACATGTAAGCTTTTAATGAAATATCCCTTTCTCAATCAATCTCCTTTTCCCCTCCCTCTCTTTGCAAGTCACCATTCTCCAACACAAAATCGAGATCTCCTTTTTATCTATATTTCTCTCTACAAAGATTACTAAAAAAAAAAAAACTGAAGGCCCAGCAACAAAATAGCAAAATTTAAAAATTTTTTATTTTTACAAAGATTAAGAGAAAAGACTACTCAAAATTCAAAGTTGTATTAAGGTACTATTTAAAAGTTTTCTCTCTTTTTCACAAAAAAAATCTAATACTATACATGTTTAAGAGTTTAATTGTTATTCCGTTTCTTTATGAATTTTTTCGAGTTTTATATCTGAAATTGTATATAAATTCAAAGTAGATTTGTTATGCTTTGATTTACTAAGTGATTGAAGATGGCATAAATATCCTTTATGGTAATTTTAATCAAAATTAGAGCTTATATAATTTATTTTACTAAATAGCTTATCAAAAAATCTTAATTTAATTTTAAAAACTATTATTCTTCATAAGAGTTTTATAATAATTTTTAAATTAAAAAAAAACTAAATCAAACAGATTTTAAATGTGTAAATATTGTCATATTCCTATTGGCTAATTGGATGGACAAAAAGTACTTCCTACTTCGTACGAGTAGAGAAGCCTAAATCTAAATGCAATTGCATGTGTAAGATTTACCCCATAATCTACCTTTTATTGTTTTGTTAGTTCCCTAAACTTGAATGAAAAGTAGATGTAGGGGGCAATTATTGAGGTACATGGGAGGTGATTTAATCTCCAATTGAAACTGAAGGCCACGGGTGGAATCTTGCTTCCCGATGGCCGGCAAGTATTTTCAATATAAATGCGTTTTCGACACGTTAATTAGAAAGTTTGACATTTTATGGAAGCCAAAGAAACAAAGTGATGCCAGGTCCTAATTAAGATTTTCTTTTTTTTTTTTTGGGTTCAAACTGCACAGAGATCAGATATCATTAATTTGCCCAATGGTATGCCAATGTATCAGGGAGAAGTGGCTCAATTTGTACCTTTACATTGGCCTCTTCCCAAAGAGAATATGGCAGTGATTGCGAAGCAAATGAACCTGAGTCAAGACTTCTATCGTTGGCCTGCATTTTGATTATGTATTTTGTGGGTTTTGAATAGTTCCAAAATTGCATATTCAAGTTAATGTTTTATCTGAAAAGAATTACGTGCATTGCTAGTTTGAGAATGAACAATGTTTGGGGATAGATTAGATTAAACTTTTGGTTTTTGTAATGATCAATCCTTCGAATGCAGGATTAATTAAGCAATATATTTTTTTCCCTAAATTACACACATCTAATGAGAGCCTTAAAAAGTTGACTATTGTTTTCATCTATAACGTCTTGATTCCTTGCACGCAAAACTCAACTTCAATGGTGGGGAGGGTGAGTAGGTGGTTTTCATTTTGCACATGGAGCCACCAAAATACCTTTTAACTGGATTCAGTAATAATGATAGTCTAGAAAAGATTTCAACATAATTGTCATTGGCATATGCAAATTGCAACATGTTTTCACATGCCCATCATTTGATGAATGCCCTGCTACTGCTATATGAATGAAATGACCAAAATTTACTGCCAATGGGGGTGTGGGTGGGCTACACCCAAAAGCAAGCAGTGGGCCACCAACAATATTTCATCCAAGACTCTAGTCTCTTTTAACACTTGGACGGCAAGATCAAAATCGTGTTTATATAAGCTAAATCACTTTAACAGGAGTTGAGTTCAGAGTTTAGCTTGCTTTGCTCCTTGAGATAATGACAAAGACGGCATCTCAAAAAGCATTAGGAAAGGAAACCAACCAATTCTCGGGGAAAGTGATGCCCACTGTTCTGTAGTTTCCTTGTCAAGGAAATTCGGGAAACAAGATTTTCCAAATCAGCACCTTCTACAGTTGAATATATTTTTATATATGGACTTTGAATATCCTGCCATTGACTGACAAGTGAAATGTATCAATTATTGAAGTATCTACGGCCTTTGTTTTTTGTTCATTCCAAGTCCCTGTCTGTCTTTACAGGATTAATACGTAGAAACTTCCTAACAACTGATAGGAGTACTAGAATTCTTTACACTAACACTTATCTGACAATTGGGCTCACTTTCTCTCTCTCTCTCTCTCTCTTTTTGAATAATTTTCTTTTGGTATTTTTTTAAACAATTATTTTGCTCCAGGAATTTAATCCCGCATTATTCCACCCAAAATGTTAAGATTAAGTCAAGACAAGTGTAATTTTATTCACTATTTACACTATCACTACACCTCTTTTTGGGTCTCAACTCCCAAGGAAGATATTATTATTATTATAATATATAACAATCTGATCCTAATTTTCACCCTGGTTGTCCATGAGTGTGATTAATTGAATTTTAAAAAGTACATGATTGTTATATATGCATGCATATATATATATATATATATATAATAATTAATGGTTGGTTGGATTTTGAAACCTTTTTATTTTGATGGTTTGGAATGCCTAAAAAGAGGCTTGAGGGTTTGTAATAGACATTGGTATCCAAAGAAATCCACCAGTGAAGGCTGCGAGAAATCGTTCTCTTAAAGATCCTTGTCACAAAACGCTTGAACCAATCAGGGAAGAAACTGCCTACTGCTTACTTACAATGCGCGTGATAAATAACCTTGATGACAATACTCGCCATCAAAGCAACATTCTACCACTATAACAAACAACTCATGGTTAATTAGATTAGATATTATTCGGAATCTTATAACAAAAACAGTTAGAAAGAGCCTCAATATTAACTTCAATTCTAGATTTTTTTAAATATAAAATATCATTGTTAGTGAATCATTATGGTTTTGGCAAAAAAAAAAAATTATGGTAGAATATAGAATATTTCAATAAATGGAGAGAAGGTTAAGGAAGAAATGAACTTATATATAAATCATGTTGTGTAATATTCTTCTCCTTTTTTTTAATCCCACAAGGAATATTTTCTTCCCATATTTTATAATAAATTCATAAATCTCACTTGATTATGGGCTTTTAATGGTGCAATTGGCTTTGATTATATGCTTTGTTTTTTGGTAAAGATCATTGATTGGTTGATTTTGGTTTTTTTTGAATATGAATTAACTTTGCAATATTTTTTTTTAAAAAAATAAAGATTTGAACTTAACCTTTTAAAATGAAATATATGCATTTATTATTCTTATTATTAAATTGGAGAAGTGAATGAAATATATGTATTTATTTTTATTATTATTATTATTATTTTAAAATTAAAGAAAGGTAATTTGAACTCTGCATCGTTTTTTAAATAAAGAGTATTAACTAATGAATCAAATATTTAAATATAAATAAAATAATAATAATGCATTTATTATTGAATCTTATATGTATTATACTGTGCAAGTGACTAATAATCTAATCTAGATCAAGATTTGAAGTAAATTTAAATATTAATTAGAAAATTTACAAATGTGTAATCATATCATCAAGATTTTCAGACCGAGTGAGTCCTTTGAATAGGATTGGGTGTCTTTTACCACCCGAATTTCAGACCCTTTTTGTTCCATCACTCGAATTTTTTACCGAAAATAAAAGTAGAAAAAGAAAAAACAAAAACGGGAGACGTGCCTAAAACAAAACGGGATAGTCCACGTGGCAGTGGAATAAGATAAGTGGAATGCAAGTGCAAAATTGCTCGTCTCACCTGCTGGTTTACATTACCCCTACAAAAGTCGCAGGCTGTCCCCAGCAGCAGGAGGCAGCAGCCATCGCTCAAACCCTTACCTAACAACCTTAGAAACCTATTACCCTAACGCCTTAGGCGAATAGTGACAAGAAGCCAAATAAACTTTCGCTTTTCAGTCTTTTAATCCTAATAACTCCTCCCCTAATCCTTAAAAACCCCAACAAAAGAACTGCTTCAGTACCCGCCCCGGCCAAAATGGAAGCCCGTTTTCCCGGGAAAAACTTACCCCCAACCAAAACCCAAAAAAAAAAAAAAAAAAAAACAAAAAAGGAAAAACTCAGATATTTATATCCCAAACTAACAGATAGATAGAATAGAAGTATCAGAAAAACTACAAACAAAACACCAAAGCCTAAACCATTTCTCTTTCTCTTCTTCTCCTCTCTCTATCCCACACACACGCACACGCGCACGCGCACACGTTTTAACAAGAACAACTCCGTCGCTTTGTCGTCGAGATTACAAAATCAACGGTGGTGATGGAGAGAGAATGAGGAAGAACCAACGGCTACGATTGCCGTCATCGTCGTCGTCGTTTTCGTCATCATTACTAGCGTCAAAACCACTATCAATATGTCGGTATCGTGTTCCGATTGCTTCACGGACTTACTCTGCTGCGAGGATTCCGACGAGATATTCTCCGGCGAGTCCCCGGAATGCTCGTCGGAGCTGGACTCTCCGGCGTCGTTCATCGAGGAATCCTCCATCGCTGGCTTTATTGAAGATGAAAGGAACTTCGTCCCCGGATTCGATTACCTGGCTCGGTTTCAGTCCCAGTCTCTTGACGCATCGGCTCGAGAAGAATCTGTTGCATGGATTCTCAAGGTTAACTGTAACTGACTAAACTGTACTACTCACTATCTCTCTTCTTTGATATTACGTTAATACCACTGGCGTACGTTAGCTGAACCCCTCACAGTTTTTGCTATAACGCGCTAGTTAGGTTATGCTCTCAATATCAAAAGTAAAGAGATCTAATAACAGCCGTTCGATTGACCGAGATGAATTGTCGATTGGCGGCTTCTACTTACAACTTTTTCATTTTGTCATGTAATAATGCTAATATTTCCTTTTCGTTTTTGTGCAGGTGCAAGCATACTATAATTTCCAGCCTTTGACGGCGTATCTCTCCGTTAACTACCTGGATCGGTTTCTGTATTCCCGCCGCTTGCCGGTGAGCTTTGCGTTTCCGTCAGTGTTAAGTTTAGTAAAAGTTACAAGTGAAGGACTATTCGCTGAATAAAATTATGTTGGCGGAATTTGAGTGATGAATTTTGACTATTTGGTGTAATTATATTTGACTTTTCAACAACGATAAAACTTGAAAAGGACTCGAGTACTTTACTACACTAATAAATAAAAAGAGTAAGCTTCTTTTTTTTTTTTTTGGGTTGAATCAAACAGTGGCTTGCCTTCTTCTCCAAAAACTAAAAATAGAAAAAAGTGGCTTGCCTATGCATTAACTACAGTATGAGACTTTTATTTAAGTGTATTTATAAAGCCCTTTTTTAAAATTGGTATGTCGTACTATTTCTTTTATATATGATGGTATATACTCTGAATAAAGTTTTACTAGTATTATTCTTGTTCTTTTGATGGATGGTTGGTACCTTTTCTAATGAGCTGAGTAAATGTGCACGGAATTTACCTTAATAATGCCACAAAAAGTTCATATCTACATGTGTTAGATATTCATTATTTTTGGTACTACTATTATTAATGGGATGATGATTTGTGGTGATTAGCAATTAATGTGATGGCTTTTTTTGTTTTTTTTTTTTTTATCTTTTGCTTTTCAGCAAACTAGTGGGTGGCAATTGCAACTTTTATCTGTTGCTTGCTTGTCGTTAGCGGCTAAGATGGAGGAACCTCTTGTTCCATCTCTCTTAGATCTTCAGGTATATTTCTTTTTAATTAAAATCATTGCTAGTTCTATTTTTCCTTTTCAATGATCATTAGTGTAATTTCAACATAATGCTATATATGCAGGTAGAGGGTGCCAAATATATTTTTGAACCAAAAACAATCCGCAGAATGGAGCTGCTTGTGCTCACGGTTTTGGATTGGAGGCTACGATCAGTAACGCCATTCAGTTTCATTGCTTTCTTTGCTTGCAAGCTCGATCGAACAGGAACTTTTATCGGGTTTCTGATCTCAAGGGCAACGGACATCATTTTATCCAATATCAAAGGTATTGTAGATGCAATGAATTTTATTCCCTTTCTGTCGGTTGATATATATACATGCACATATAAGCAACATTTGTATGAGTAAACATAAAGAAAAAAAAAAGCACAAGGATTATAATAATCAGTTCAAATAAAAACTTGTTTGCTAATGTCAACAGAGGCCAGCTTTCTAGAGTATTGGCCGTCAAGCATTGCTGCTGCAGCGATACTATGTGCAGCCAATGAAATTCCAAACTTGTCTCTTGTTAATCCTGAACATGCTGAGTCATGGTGTGATGGACTAAGCAAAGTAAGCTCAATATGTAAATGCAATTCTCAGTTAATGCTTGGGCGTATGCTTAACAGGAAACTAGTATGCCAACTTGGAAAAATATCTAATTTTTGCAGGAGAAAATCCTTAGCTGCTACCGGTTAATGCAAGAACTTGTGCTTGACAATGCCAGGAGGAAAGCACCAAAGATCTTACCACAGCTTCGGGTAACAATCAGGGGCAGAATGAGATCCAGTGAGTCATCATCCTCATCTTCCTCATCACCTTCTTATAAAAGGAGAAAATTAAATAGCTGCTTGTGGGTAGATGATGACAAAGGAAACTCTGAGTAAGGTGAAGGGGGAAATAATAAAGAAAAAGGTGGGGGGAGAAAAAAGAAAACAAAAAGGGGTGGCCCAAGTTGTCTAGAAACCTCGATATTTTTTTGGAGGGTTTTGAGAGAGTAAATTGACTTGAGTGATGTAGATTATTTAGTATATATATCTATATATATATATATATATATATATGTATGTATGAAAGAGTTTGGTGAGTTTGGAGATTTATTAATTTTTTTGTTGGTGGGCATTGCCATTAATACGTTAATGGCTTTGCAGATTCCCAAGGGAGTGGGGATTTGTTTACATAAACATATGTGTGTGAGAAAGTTAGGGAAAGACGGGGAAAAGCCATGTTTAATATAGTGGGAGCCATGAAGTGTGAAAGAAGTGGGGAGGGGATTGAATTCAAAGCCTGCATTGATTATTGAATGAAAGGTGGAGGAGATGGTGGGTCCCCCAGGCAGTAGGCAGAGGGATAGAGAAAAGAGGGGAGAAAATTTCTGAGATGGTTCGGCGGAGTTAGGGATTGAACGTTGAAGTTCAGCAAGATGAGATGAGAGGTTTTAAAGTCAAGGTTCCCCATCTAGCCCACTATCATTGCTTCAACATCTGCTTCTTCTCTCCATTGAGTACTATTGACAACGCACAAATATTGGATGAAAAAGGAGAAATAAATATGAAATATGGAATATGGGTCGGCTCCTTTCTTTATAGCCTTCATTTTCTTTTGAGTGGTTTGTGTGCACACGCATTCGGCATGTGTGGCACGCACGTGTGTATGTGTGGTTTTTTGGCGGGAAATGCCTCTTATTCTAATGGCCTTGACCTTTGGCCTAACCAATACTGGACTTTTTCCAATGGTGTTCATGCGTGTGAGGGTCACATGTGTGTATACTTTTTATTTTTATTTTATTTTTTTTAATTTTTTAATTGAAATTTTCCCTCAGATGAGAAAGAATACTCTTTCATGGCCAGCGATTGGCCTAACATATACGAAGGTCTTTGGGGCCTTTCAAGCGTGTTGTATTTGATTCGTGAATAAATAGACAATGAAATTATCAGATATGTATGTATATAGTAGAAATATCTTCTTTCACTTCATGTCTTCTCTCTTTGTCTATGCACTGCACGTGATTGACAATGCATAATTTGTAGGTTTGCCATTGGTTTTATTGCGACTGTATCACGGAAGAAAATTTTTATGAATCGCTGTGGAATTTTGCGGAGGCATCGTCTCAGTGAAGGGACTGGCAGTTGGTCCCGCGGGCAATAAAGACGTTTCATTCATGAGCATGACCCTCTTAGCATGCAATTGTCACTCGTGATTCATGATCGCCCAGCCCGTGCCTGGTTTCCTTAATTTCTTCCAGCTCTTAAAAACCACACATCTCAACTGATTAGTCGTCAACCAATTTAAATAGCCGATTTCCAAGGGTTTCTTGTCTCATTCCCTTGATATGATATATACATATATATCAACAATAATCTCTCTTACTAAAAAGTTTTTTGGATTTCTTAATTATCTCATATCCCAACCATATACACACATATGTCTGTGGTTAGAAACTTCTTTACATCCAATTATATTAGTGGGGGTGGACATTGTAGGAAAAAGCCAAGGCTTAAAAAAGCAAGCTCCTTTTTCATCTAACAATTGCATACAAGTTGTTTTGTAACATTACAAACAGAAAAAGCCCATCAAGGAAGTTGTCATCTTCCCCGACATAGGGTATATCATCTTTGCATGTGGTAACATACACGATGGCCCTTTAAAAATGGTGCGTAAAAAGGTCACCATGCATTTTAGGGCAACTTCAGCAATCGTCATGCAAACCTTATCACCTCTACTCGCACACACGTGGTATCTAAGCTGTTAACCATGCTCCATCACATCCCCCGCCTGGCCTGTTTATAAATCTCACTCAATTTGACATGAAAAAGTTTTGTATGCCAGGTTCCTCCATGGACTGCGGTGACAGGAAACTCGATACGCGGACACAATTCTTCATCAGTACAATTAACTCTCCCTTGCATTTCTACTTCTTAGCTTCTTTTTTTTTTTTTCCATTGTAAGAATGTAATTACACTTCTACTTCTTAGCTTGGAACATATATCAATCTGTAAGAACCACTAGGATTATTGATACAACTCCATGGTTTTTTATTAATTTAACGTTGATGAAGTCTTTTGTTTAATCGTTCTAGCAGCTATAATACGAATAGAAGAATGGTAGCACTCATGTCCTGTTCTGGCTTTACAAAAGTCATTTCTAGCTGTTCCAACAGTGTGGATCCCATAATCAAACGTGTCAGAATCCACTTGGGTTATTTAATTATCTTGAAATCCTTTTATAAAATCCTGGGTATGGAGCGGCTCACCAATCAATTAATCAGATGTGGCGTTTGCTCATTAGTACAGCTATGAAGGAGCCATGAAGATTTTGGACTCTATATATGTATGCACACACATACATTTTCCTCATAAAAACCACCATCTTCCCCACTAAAGGGTCACATTAAACTAATTAAATTCATGTCTGATAACTATATTAAATCCTCAACAGCCCACTCCCGTGGAGGTTATGTGACCCAAACAAAAAAGGAAAAGGTTTGGATTAATCCTCATCTTTAGGATTTAATTCAAAAGCATAAAATGGGACAGACACTAGGCCAAGTGTTGGAATACAATGACGTAATTATTAGCTAAAAAATAACCACAATTTCGATCAACTTTTAAAAGGACAAAAAAAAGAAAGTTGCGCAAAGCACGTGTCTTCACATGAGATATTTAAAACAACTTGGCATAATATGTAGTGTAATAGTTATAATACATGCCATATATGCCGTATCCAAAGAAAGTTTTTAAGAACAATTACGTTGTATTTCATACACTATAACTTGTTACAATAATAAAACTATAATGTTATAATGAGTCTATAACAAAGTACAGTAAAACTTCTATAAATTAATATTTGATAAATTAATAAATTCAATTAAATAATATTTTTAATCAATCTCATTTGAGATCAACATATTAAATTAATAATTCATTAAATTTAGAAAATAATACATTTTAAAAAACACACATATGTTTCACTTGATATATAAATTAATAATTTTTTATACATTAAAATTATATATATATGACTCAATTAGGAAGCTTTTGTAAAATATCTTTCCAATGTTACTTATTTTTTCTTGAAATTAATGTCTCATTGGACTTTATCAGTAACTTTTATTAGTGTATTAAGAAGCTTGGGTATACTGTTCTTGTATTGTAAGAGAAAATTATGTAATATAATTATTGTTTTGAGTGCATCTTTATGCGAGACAGACTCCAATACAGAACTACTGTCTTCAACTTCATCTTCTATGTTATTTTCATGATGTTCTCAATAATTTGCTCGTCATGAATAATGATAATTAGGAAATATTTGTATAATCACAATATACAATATTAAGTTGAATATTTTTTTAAAAAATAAAAATATCTTGATAAATTAATTTTTATTAATTAATGTATAAATTTATAAATTATTAATTTATCGATTAAATAATATTTAGATTAATTAATAAATTTTTATGATTTCAAAAGTATTAATTTATAAAAGTTTTACTGTAATTTCCGAAGGTGGAATCAATCAGTATTTAATTTGTATACCATTATGTAACTTTTTTTTATAAAATTTAACCACGTGCATTGCATAAAAACATTAGTTCCATTTAAAGAATCGCAATTGCATTCCAAATACCATTTGAACTGCTTAAACAAATCTGCTTCAGAAAGAGTAAGATTTTGATTAGGATGGAAAATTTCATGATCTTATCACTGTAAAACAGGTCCGCCTAGATAGCAATTATGGCCTTACTAGAAATGTGGCCTTAAGGGTTTAGGCGCCTGTATCAAGGAATTATACATTGTGTACGTACATAAACATTTTACCTTTTTTGTGTTTTTTAAGTTTTAAGGTCCTAACAACACATGATGGGGTGGAGCGTATTTATGTAACTATCAACTTGGGGCGTTGATAAGGACGTGACGTTATCGTATTGGATATAAAAAGGTGGGGCTTTTCAGTTTTCACCAAGGAGAGAGATTTGGGATTTTGTCTGTCAGCAACAGGTTCCCACCATTATTCCTCATCATGAGGACCAAATGATGGCCTATGAGAGTTTGGGTTTTTTCACTTGCTCACCAGCGGCCATAATTCACCTATAATAGCATTACTGTCAAAAGCAGAGGGCGGTGGTAAGAATCGGACAAGTGCCATGGCAAATAAACCTAACAATGGGAGGGGGAGGGGGAGGTCCCCAACTGCCTAACGGCTGCTTATTTAATCTCAATTGCATGAGATTTTTGATGTTGAGCTAAAGGGCCCCCGACTCATGCACTTGCTTATCGTGGCACTTAAAAAATACACATGCCCACACACTCTTTTTCTCCAAAAACGGTCTTTAAAGTAAGGAATCCTAAGTATAATCCCAAAAGCCAAAATTTCTTTTCACCTCCCAATGAAAAGCGGGGGGGGTGTAGGGTGCAGAATCTAGTCTCTTTTTATTTTCTTGAGCAATTTCGACTTTAGATGGCAGTGACAAATTTGGAGGACCCCTTAAAGTTCGGCTTTTGAAGATGATTTTTGGTTGTAAAAACAAGCTCGTGGGGTTCTCTGTAAAAGTTCATATTGGCCCATATACTAAAGAGTTCAAAAGCTAGAATGATGCTGAGTTTCTCAGATATGGATCTTGGTTTAATGCTGAATACAAGACAGTACCATTCTCTTCCACTCCATTGGGTACTTAAAATATGTCCCTATCTAAGCTCACAGTTGGTATCTAAAGAAAAGCAAAATAAGAAAGAAAAACA
This sequence comes from Theobroma cacao, assembly GCF_053813885.1. Classification (NCBI taxonomy): domain Eukaryota; kingdom Viridiplantae; phylum Streptophyta; class Magnoliopsida; order Malvales; family Malvaceae; genus Theobroma; species Theobroma cacao. Next base: position 40,527,270 of record NC_142640.1, read on the forward strand.
AAAAAAAAAAGCGTACCTATGATATCTTCATCACATTCATATACCCGCTCAATATACCTGAGAGCAAGTCCATTTTTGAACATGGACCGCCGCAAATATCCATTTTGCAGTTTTATTCATTTGATACAATGACATCCATCCCTAATAAATCAATTCCCATGTATATATATATATATATGCATATGGTCTGATCGATATATATGAATCATGTGAGATAGATATATATATTTTTGAAAGAGGGCGTGGGCGTCATGTCATTGTAGACTATAGAGTAAAGCTATAAAGATTGTTCTTTTTGTAGAGAGAGGGCCTGTTTTTGGCTTTCCAACTCACAATTACTGTCTTTGGATGCCACAAAAGAAAGCTGAAAGGGGAAGGATGGTGTGTGACTACTCTCGAGGGAGCGTGGGTGTCGTGTTGTTCTTTATTTTGCCTTTGTCATAGTGCCTGGACCTCCATTTCCAAGAGTGGAGACAAAAGAGTCGTCTGTTTAATCATCAACATTCAAGAACCTCCATGCCCTCCTAATCAGATCACCCTTGTTTTGTTCATAATTACACGCGGTTTAGCTCAAGACAAACAAACAAAAGGTGAAAGCTGAGAGTAATGTATTAGATCAATCTATGCTTAGAATTAATTACATTAACTAGACCGAAGAGGAAAAGAAAAACCACTGGGTTTTGGTCAACACGTAAGAAAAGAAAAGCTGAGAAGCCAAAAGCAATAGCTGTTTAGCCGAAAGCTTGTACCTGAATGGCTATATAAAAATGATGGCAATTGAAAAGTTTAAAGGTTTTTGAAAGTACAACAAACATGTGTAGATTAGACTAATCACATTCGGGTGCATGCATGGATTCTTGGTTTATTCCAAAAGCCCAATCTTTCTTAATTTAATCATACAATTTTATTTCTTAGCCAGCTGTCTCAAGTTTCAAGTAAGGGGATGGATGACTCTAAGAAAACATATCGAAGTTCACATTACATTTTCATATAGAATGATTCAACGTTTTTGAAGATCCTTTTGGTCTAACATAGATCAGATTGACTAGTCTCGTCTGATGTGAGCTATGGCAGGTGCAAATAAGAATATGGTAAAAGGAAGAAAAAGAGTAAAAAAACACATGTCCATTCTAGTGCATTCCAACTCAAAATCCCACCTCAGGAAATATTTCCTAACTTGGCGACAAGGGGAAAAAGGGGCATGAAGCAGCAAGAAATTAGCAGTATGAGATGACATGCAATAGACCTTCTGATCATCAAGCTGGAGCATCGGAGACCCGATATATACGTATACATATATTATATATTGATTTTTATGTGCTACTTTTATACATTGCTGTCAAGAAAAGTAAAGTAGTAGTGGATTATAACATGTCTTCAGAATTTGTCATTTGCTAGTACAGCAACATATGACGAATGGAAACGTGTTCTTTGAGGCTGTGGAGCACTACTGTATATGGGGTATAGCATCCAAACTTTTTAAACTTATTTTGATAAGGCAAAAGAATGACGGCTTTGCGAACCAACCAATTAGCCAAAGCTCCTCATTACTATAAGATTTTTTAAATGTATCAAAGCAACAGCATTAATTTCACATTGCTTTGTATAAGGTATGACATCTATTTACTAGCCACCCTTTTCAACCAACTTTTGAAATTTGTTTAAAGCTTCTTCCTTCTATTGGTCTTTAAATTGACTTGTTTTAATCAGCTGTCTCCTTCCACAAATTAATAATCATAGTGTACTAAAATCTATATGGATTATAATTTGCTGTCTTTTTTGTTTTCCTCCTTTGCCATACGCCAATAGGTACGTATAGTTTGGGCAATTAATTTTCTTTTTACTGTGTAGGAACCAGAAATTAAAACTTCTTGTTTTATATCTCACGGGTACTGGCATGGAAGATGTTGTTGAAGTTTCCACTTTTCTAGACTATGTTATTTCTCGGTCAACTGAGATATTGTTTAGTACAAAAACATGTGTACCTTGCAACTGATCAATACACATTGCCTGTTGTCTGTTGATTACTTGGCTCCATGTCTCATATCCCCAGCAAGATAACTGCTAGAGAACTTGGTACTTAATTTCGCAAGATTTAGTTTAGGGTGGGCCATTTCCGTGCGCCATTGGGGCCTTATACAAACTTCATTATCTTGTAAAACGATACAAACAAAATGTTGGTCTGTTTATATAAAATCCATGGTTGGGTTTCGGCTTTCAAGATGGCTCTTGTTGAGATCGGTCCAGTGCATCATCTGCCCTCTCAGCCAAGGCCACCTATAATGGGCTACAGTTACTATAAATCCAATTTCAAATGAGGTTGACACTTGATACGTTGTTAAATGAAATAGGCTTAAAATTTCTACTTTTATCGCACAAGGAAATGGTCAAATTCTTAATTTAACTTCTCTGCTACGGATTTAGTTATTCATTTAATATTGATACAAATTGAGTCTTTACAATTTACAAGATTGTTATTTTAGGTCCAATTCTTAACACCGTCAAGATTTCTCAGTAATATCTTAACCTGAAATTGATCGGTGCTTTGATAGCTTTTGCTGAATATTTTAAAAAATAAAAAAATTGTGACATGTATTTATGACATATAGCTTTTCATAGTCTATCAATTTATAGTACATAGTTGTGCCTCTTGGATAAGAGGATAGAGTTTATGTTAGTTTACCAAGATCTGTTAACAATCAAGAATATAATCTGTTGGAAGGGAAATAAGAATGATCGAGAATAGGAGAAAAGTGAAACTGAATTTCTTATTCAGTTAATAGTTGGCTGCATCTATTTATATACAAGGCTAATGTTGCATTAAGTGAAAGCTAATCCTAATTACATGAATAATTAAGTATATAATCCATGTCTTTATATACACATCTCACAAGTGTAGTATAACATGTGTCTAACAACCCTCTTATACAAACCATCAACTTAACACTCCCGCTTAAGATGAGTATTATGAGCATGAACGTTTGGAATGCTCATCTTGCTGAGTAAAAATTGAAACTGCCCTGGTAATAACACTTTGGTAAACAAGTTTGCTAGTTGAAGGCTGGTCTGAATATAGCTTGGCTTGATAAAACCTTTAATCACCTTTTCTCTCACAAAGTGACAATCTACCTCTATATGTTTTCTTATCTCATGGAACATTGGAATCTTACATGTGCTCAAGGCAAATTGATTGTCACAACACAATTCAACTGTATCAGAATGAGTAAACCCAAAATCTTTCAACAAAAACAATAACCAAATAATCTCACAGCTTGTAGCAGACATTGATTTATATTCTGCTTCAGTTGAACTGTTTGCCACAACATTTTATTTCTTTGACTTCCAACTTATCAAAGAATCTCCAAGAAAACTTGTTATTGGTTTCCTTGTGGTTAGGTAGCCTACCTGATCATTATCACGATAAACTTTTAGTTTCAATTTTGAAGACGCAGACAGTAAAATTCCCTATCTTGGAGATCCTTTAAAGTATTTAAGAATCCTATAAGAAACCTGCAAATGTGTGTTTCTTGGTTTGTATATAAACTGTGATAAAACTTGCACCCCATATACAATGTTTTACCTAGTAAAAGTCAAATATATAAACTTTCTAATGAGTTGTCTGTATATAGTACCATATGCCAGTAGATCATTTTTAATTGTTGTTGTTAATTCATGATTATAATCCATTAGGGTTGATGTTAGCTTGGACCCTAATAAACCATGTTTTTCAATTAAATCCAATGCATATTTTCTTTGACATAGTAAAATGCCCTTGGGCGATCTAGCTATTTTAATACTAAGAAAATATTTGGATGCACCAAGATCTTTCAACTTGAACTTAGACCTTAGATATTGTTTCACTTCATTTTTAGCTTGTGAATTAGAGCTAACAATCAAAATATCACACCCTAAACCCCACATACACCAATAAAGCTACAAATCACATTTTTTTATTCTTTTTTGTAAACAAAGAATAATGTGCCTTTGATTGTATAAACACATGCTGTTGGCTTTATTAGTTTTTGATGATAGTAAAACATTCTCATTTCATTTATGTCTAACATTTTTATCTAAGTGTGCAGGACAAAAAGTCATATGGAAATAATGAATCAACCCTTCAAATATGTATATCAAAAACCATAAAAAAAATAAAGAAAAATGGTTGATCAACAAGAAGAAAGATCTTTGGCTGAATAATAAAGAATGTTGGTTGACTAAAGTTTAAATTGGAGAAATGGCAGGCTGAAGAATATTGAGAGACAAAACCAACTTAGTCGACCAAGAAATGGGTTAATCAACTAAGTGCACACTGCTAGAGACAGAGAGCAGAAAACAGAGACGACTTAGTCGACTAAGATATCAGTTAGTCGATTAAGAGCATTCTGTCTGCAAGTTTGAAAGCTGCACTAAAAGATAGAGTAACGGCTAGAACCGACTCCCAATTGTCTCCAACGGCTAGAAAATTGTCAAACTCCCATCAAAGATGTTTCTCCAGGTATAAAAGGGTCTCCCAATAGTTAGTAACAAGTTTTTAGAATGATTAGAGAGATTTGAGTCACAGAAGAGTTGAAAAACCAGAAAATCTCTCTTGTACTCTACTGCACCTTAACACCCATTCTTTGTACTTGTATTTTGCACTCAACCTTGTATCATTTAGATCAACTTGTGATCATAGGTACTTTATTATACTTCTCTTCTAGTATTCTTGAAGTGAAGGAGTCACTCTAAGTGATTGTTTCAAGCTAGGATTGCTTGAAAGTGTTAAGGTTCTAACTTAGCCTTTAAAAGTTAGGTGTTGGGTTTTAGTTTAGCCGGTGAAAAACTAGTATAAAAGGTTTTGGCTGAGCCTGGTAAAAGCCATTGTAAGCTTGGTGAAAGCTTGTGAATTTCACAAGTTCTTAGTGGATTTGTTGAGAAAAGCCTTGGTTGAATAATCAAGGTAGTGGATGTAGGTCTTAGACCGAACCACTCTAAATTCTGCTGTCTCTTATTTACTCTGTTTTGTTTCATTTTCTTTCCTTCATTTGTCTCCCCCTTATCTAGACTTTGAGACAATATTTGAAAGAGCCAAATTGTGCTATTCACCCCACCTCTAGCACATATTATTGGGACCAACAAGTGGTATAAAAGCTAGTTCCCTGTTATTAAGGTCTAACACCCTTTGGGAGGATCCAAATGGCTCTACAAAAATTAGTAGTTACTGAGGGACAATTAATAAAAAGACCACATCTGTTTGATAACTCTAACTATCCTTATTGGAGCATTAGGATGTCAATATATATTACAGCTATAGATTATGAGATGTGGGATGTCATTACCGATGGTCCTTTCATTCCAATAGTTACAAATTGGGTAAATGGTTAAAAAACTCCCAAACATAGAAGTAAGTGGACAGAATCTGAAATAAAAAGAGTACAAATCAACTCTATGGCCATGTATACTCTCATTTGTGCACTTAATTATAAAGAATATGATAAAGTGTTCATGTGTAAAAGTGCCAAAGAAATTTGGCAAAAATTAGAAGAGTTATATGGAGAAACAAATATGAAAAAGGAATTGGAAGACAACTCTTATGGGAATCAATGCTCAACAAGGAATATGACAAATGGAGACAAGGAATCAAGTGAAGATGTATCCTCAAATCGAATTGAATTATGCTTCATGGCTCTTGAAGAGTTAAAGGTAACTTCTTCATCATGTGAACTTAATTCATGTGCTTTCAATGAATTACATGATGCTTTTGAGGATTTAGCTGTTGAGTTTGAGAAAATGAATATAAAGAACAAGAAAATCATTTCCACACTCGATGTTGAAAATGAATTTTTGATGAAAACAAAAATTGATTTGGAAAAAATAATGAAAATTTAGAAAAGGATTTTAAAGTGTACCAAGAGCAAATTGAATTTTTGGAAAAAGAAAATTTTGATGTGAAAATAAAATTTGAAGATTTATTAAATGAGAAAGTGGAAGAAAGAGCAAACTTGTGCTTGATGGCCAAAGATGATGAATCAGAGGTGTCTTCTGCTTCTTGTGATATTTCAATTGATGAGCTGCAAAATGAATATGAATGTCTCAATGATGAGTTTGAAAAGCTTGCATCAAAATATAAAACTTTGAAAAGAAAAGCTGCATCTCTTGAAAGTGATTTGGAAAAGATAAGACATGATTTCAACTCTATTTTTGAGCAAAGAAATTTTTTGCAAATTGAATTAGAACATTCAAAAACAGATTTTGAAAATCTACAATAGGAGTTGAAAAAATAGAACAGATGCTTTACAAGCTGCAGTTGCTGAAAATACTGCTCTTAAGAATTTAAGAAAATAATCATAAGAAAGGGCACAAATTTTAGAAGAAACACTAATGATTTCTCCCCTAGATGCTTTGTATGTGATAAACTTGGTCATTTATCTTACAACTGCTATAAAAGAAGAAACACAAAAAAAAAAAAAATGATTTGGGTTCCAAAAGGATCCTACATTGCTACTAACCTTCAAGGACCCATCAAGGTATGAATACCTCTTAAGAAAACTTGAAAATCTGTATTGTAGGTTGAGTTGCACTCAAAAGATACATGTTCAAGAGCTCAACTCAAGAAAAAGTAGCCTTGGTATATGGACAGTGGCTGCTTACGACATATGACTGGAGATGAAATGTTATTTGCTCAACTGGACAAAAGAAAAGGAGGTACCGTATCCTTTGGTGATGATTCAAAAGGTAGAATTTATGAGATAGGTACGGTTGGTAAGAACTCTCAAACTCAAATTAGTCATGTGTTGTTAGTTAAGGGCTTCAAGCATAATTTATTGAGTATTAGTCAATTATGTGACAAAGGATTTAAAGTATGTTTTAATTCAAATAAGTGTGAAGTAATAGACATAGGTACAAACAAAGTCTCATTTATAGAAAAGAGATTGAAGAATATGTAGGTTGTTTTTCTTGAAGATCTTGAAATAAATAGTGAAATATGTCTTATTGCAAATGCTGAAAATGACAGCTAGTTATGGCATAGGAGATTAGGACATGTAAGCTTGCATACTATGTCAAAATTGATTAAAAAGAACTTGGTTGTTGGGCTGTTGGATTTAAAATTTGAAAATGAGAAAATATGTGATGCTTGCCAACTAAGAAAACAAGTTAGAACATCCTTCAAGACTAAGAAGATTGTGTCAACATCTAGACCTTTTGAATTATTACACATTGATCTATTTGGTCCAATAAGCATAACTAGTTTAGGAGGAAAATCTTATGGCTTTGTAATAGTTGATGACTATTCTAGATATACTTGGGTTTATTTTCTTGCTCATAAGAATGATGCACTATCAGCTTTTATAAGTCATTGTAGGAAAGTGGAGAATGAAAAAGGACTAGCCATAGTTAGCGTAAGGAGTGATCATGGAGGAAAATTTGAAAATGATGAATTTGAGGAATTTTGCAATGAAAAAGGGTTGGATCACAATTTCTCTACACCTAGAACACCCCACCAAAATGGAGTTGTAGAGAGGAAAAATTGAACCTTAAAAGAAATGGCTAGGACTATGCTATGTGAGAAAAACTTATCAAAATATTTTTAGGCTGAGGCTGTGAACACAACAACTTATATACTTAATAGAGTCTCAATAAGACCCATGATATCTAAGGCACCATATGAACTTTACAAGGGTAAGAAACCAAACATTTCTCACCTTAGGAGTTTTCATTGTAAATGTTTTGTATTGAACAATGGAAAAGAGGCCCTAGGAAAGTTTGATGCAAAGAGTGATGAAGCAATATTTTTAGGATATGCATTAAACTCCAAGGCTCATAGAGTTTTCAACAAAAGGACTCTAAATGTTGAAGAATCGATCCATGTAGTTTTTGATGAGCCCAATGATTTACTAAAGGAAATTCATGTTGATGATGATGATGTAGAAATCCTAGATAAACAAATGGAAGAAATGAGCTTAGAGAACAATAAGAATAGTGAAGAAAGCTCAACTAGAAGAGAAAATGAAACTCCATCTATAAAAGATTTGCAAAGAACAGAAAATCAGCATAATGACCTTCCAAGGAGTTGGAGATTTGTAAGAGACCATCCATAAGATCAAATCATAGGTGACATTTCTCAAAGAGTTAGAAATAGGAGAGCAACAAGAGAAACTTATGAATTTTCAGCCTTCATATCACAAATTGAACCCAAAAAGTTTTGAAAAAGCTGAAAATGAGGAAAGTTGGATAATAGCCATGCAAGAGGAACTTAACCAATTCAAAAGAAATCATGTATGGTCACTAGTACCTAAACCTTGAAATCACCCTATTGTTGGCACAAAATAGGTGTTTAGAAATAAGGTAGATGAGTAAGGAAATGTAGTTAGAAATAAAGCTAGGTTAGTAGCCCAAGGATACAACCAAGAGGAAGGAATAAACTATGATGAAACCTTTGCAACCGTTGTTAGGATTGAAGCCATAAGGTTGTTGTTAGCTTTTGCATGCTTCATGAAATTCAAATTGTACCAAATGGATGTAAAAAGTGCATTTTTAAATGGATTCATTTAAGAGGAAGTATATGTTAAACAACCACTAGGTTTTGAAGATTTTAAAAAACCACACCATGTTTTCAAACTCCACAAAGCCTTGTATGAATTGAAACAAGCTCTTAGAGCTTGGTATGAGAGGCTTTCAAAATTTTTGGTTGAAAAAGGTTATGTTAGAGGCAGCATTGATACTGCATTATTCATTAAAAGATACTTAAAAGATTTAATTATTATACAAATATATGTGGATGACATTGTATTTGGTGCAACTAATGAGGCTTTATACAAGAACTTGGCCAAAGAAATGCAGGGTGAATTTGAGATGAGCATGATGGGAGAGTTGAAGTACTTTCTTGGTCTTCAAATTAAGCAAAGTGAGGAAGGAATCTTCATCAACCAAGAAAGATACACTCAAGATATGCTCAAAAAGTTCGATATGCTAAAGTTGAAACCAATCTCAACACCAATGAGTCCATCCATCAAACTTGATCTAGATGAAAAAGAAAAAAAATGTAGATCAAAAGCTTTATAGAGATATGATCAGTTCACTACTCTATTTAACAGCAAGTAGACCGGATATTCAGTTTAGTGTGTGTTTGTGTGCTAGATTTCAATCACAGCCTAAAGAATCACACCTAACAGCTGTTAAGAGAATTTTTAGATACCTTTTAGAAACTCAAACTTTAGGATTATTGTATTCTAGAGAATCAACTCTTAGCTTAGTTGGATATTCTGATGCTGACTTTGCTGGTAGCAAAACTGACTGAAAAAGCACTAGTGGAACATGCCAAATTTATTGGTAGTATGCTAGTGTCATGGTCCAGCAAAAAGCAAAATTCAGTGGCTTTATCTACAGCAAAAGCAGAGTATGTATCACTAGGTAGTTGCTGTGCCTAAATATTATGGATTAAACAAAAACTAAAGGACTATGGGTTATCAATGCATAATATACCAATATACTGTGACAATACAAGTGCGATTAATATTTCAAGGAATCCTGTGCAGCATTCTAGGACAAAGCATATTGAGATTAGGCACCATTTTGTAAGAGACCATGTAGTGAAAAATGATATTAAGATTGATTTTGTGAATACATTGCATCAATTAGCAAATATTTTTACCAAACCCCTAAATGAAGATAGATTCTGTGAAATTAGAAGGAATTTAGGTATGATTTGTCAGCAGGAATTGTGAGAAAAATCTTGGCTTATGCTCATAAAACAGAATGCATTTAGTCGACTAAGGTGAAACTTAGTCAACTAAGAGTGTTCCGTTAGTCTTAAATAATAAGACTCAGTCAAATGAATGAAGAAAGAATAAAATAATGTGTACTGGACAATAAACAAAAGAAGAAAAATCACCTAGGAGAATAACCAAAATGTAGAGGGAATTTTAAAATTTTTAAAGTGAGGCAGTCTTTAAGGGTGAGACAAACAGTTTTTCAAGTGAAATTAAAACTGTTGACAACTTCCTTTTTCTTTACATTTTCTCTCCCCTGAAACTGAAACTCAGTCTCTTTATATTCTCACCTTTGAAACCTACTCACACAAAACCAAAACCCTCGTGCCCTAGTTAGAAATCTTCAGAATCAAAATGGCTAAGACCTCTCAAAGTAAGGAAATCATTAAAAAGAAGAAGGAAAAAAAGGCCACTGGTAAAAGGGTCAGAAGAAAAAATGTTGAAGAAGAAACAGAAAATCGAGTTTGCATCAAAGAGTGGAAAATCTTGAAAGTCGCAAAAAGAGAAGAAACAGAAAGCAGGGAAGAAGAAGGATAAAGAGACAACGCTCAGGAAAGGTACTTCCTCTTCTTCTAAGTTCAAAAATAGAATGCATGAGGAAAGGTTTAGAAAAATAGAAAATGCTCCCATTACCTGCGGGAAATATATAGATTGGGAAAGCTTTAGTGAATATCCAGAAATTCATACTAGCCTATCAGATTATTTTGAGGATTTGAAATTGAAAGAATATAGCACTTTTAGGAATAAATCCTATAGTGCAAGCCTGGTGAAGGAGTTTTATGCTAGTATAGCTTTAGGAGAAGAAAAATTAGATGATTCACATGATTATGTTTAAAATGGACTGAATATATTTTTGAATGGGAAAGAATTTGTGGTCACCGCTGATGTAAAACCTGATCCTATAAATACATGTCATGACATATATGCACTGAGTAGCATGTTATTACGCTAGAAAAGCACCTAAGAATAGACGAAACCTGATATAGTACCTAACGGTACACTTAAATTGATTTAACCTCGAACTAGTTCAAATAGGAATTGTAGGATGAAATTTAATATTTTATAGTCAAGGAATGACTAAAAATGATTACTCGGAGTTCGAGGGTTCATTAGGGGTAAAATTGAAAATTTTGATGTTTAGGGGCAAAAGTCGTCATTTTGCCATCTAAGATAATAATTTGATAAGGGAGTGAAATTTTTGACCAAGATTAACTATTTGGAGTATAATTTAATGATAGGAAGTGAAAAAGTTTAATTCTGGTGATTTTTAGAGTGTAGGGGTAAAATTGTAATTTTACCACTCACGGACAAAATTTCAGATTTTGAGAGAATTTAGATCAAATTTGACAAATTGAAGAATGGTATGAGTATAAGGGATGAAAAATATGTCTATGAGCAATTTTTCAGTTTTTTGGGCAAAATGTAATTTTTCACTTTTACGGGGGCAAAAGTGTAAATTTCAAAAATTACTCCACCAAGACTTTGGATAAGTCTGAGAATTTTATCTAAGCTATGGATATGTGGGACAAGTGTATGGTGAAAATTTGGAAACAAATGGATGAAATTTTAAAAATGGGCCAATGGGAAATTGACACGTGGCATTTTTAAAAATAAAATAATATTATTTTAATAAAAAGTCAGCCCATTTAAACCCCATTTTAAGTGCTGGCCAGCCATAAGGAAGAACAAGAGAGGAAAGGAAGAAAAAAAGAAAAACCAAAGAGAAACAAGAAAATTCAAAGGGGAATTCGTGTTTTTCGCTCATTTACGTGTCTAACGGTAAGATTTTTCGATTTTAACTTGATTTCTACCTTTCTTATGCCTTTATTTCCATTTAGCATGCTTGAGGAGAGAGATCAAAAAGTGATATCAAGGGCTGGATGAAATTCTAGGGGAGAGAAATTGAAATTTTTAGGTTTTGATTTTTAGTTAAATTGATAGTTTTAGTTAGTTAAATGTGTTTAGAAATTAAATTGGGCAAGAAATCATTAAATTTTCACAATACCCACCCTTGGCTGAATCTGCAATGAGGTACAATGATGATGATATGAAATTTATTCTAAGAGAAATGAAGAGAAAATGATGAAAAATGATTAAATGTGATAGAAAAACAAAGTAGAAAATTTATCGAGTTAATGTCCCATTTTTTGCCGAATTTTCCAAGGAAGGGAGTGAGCTGATTTTGTTGTTTTTAGAAGGTTATTGGCTGATATTTAATGGTTAGAAATGTTGGAGAGAGAATGGGATGATTTAGAGCTAAAATGGAGCACGTTAGCAATTTATCGGGCAAAGTGCCAAAAATAGGTTAATATCGCGTTTAAGCCGTTTTAGGCTATTTCATTTCATACCATGCATTAGTATAGGATTTAAGTTAATTATATAGTGATTTAGCATCAATGTGATGAATTGTGTAAATTTTTGTAATGTGTCTAGGAGGAGAGCCTTCCGAAAAAAGCAAAGAAGTCGTACCCGATGAGTAGTGATCGGGGCGCTTAGAAAGCTTTTAGTTTGTACAAACGATGAGTAAACTTATTATTATTATAAATTATCTAGAGTTTATTTTTAAATGCCCTTTATGTATTTTATGAAATGAGAACGAGATTAAAACGAGATTTTTGATGTATTAGGAATAAATGTAACAAATAAAAATATATTATATTGATTATGAAATTGAGTAATTGGAGACTATTAACTGTCTTGAAAATTATATATTTTCCTAGGAATGGCTTATGAGAAATGAGTATATGTGGCTATATTTTGTGAGTGCATTGGGAAATTTATCTAAGTTATTTTTACTATGCAGGCTGGATAATAAATAAAAGCCACGTTATACTGTCGAAATTTTATTAAAATTGGTGGGTTAGTCACTGCAGTGACGGGTTTCCGTGGACTGTCTATTAGAGGGGCACGGTAAACCCAGTTATATAGTTACTCCGGTTGTAGAGGCGAGGAGGGTAACTCCTGAGGTAGTATTAGAGCTCACTTCACGTTGAACCCCCACGTGAATGTGTAACTCGGCCAACACCAAGGAACGACTTGTTTTAAAAATAAAAATGTGTTTCACGTGTGAATATTTTGACACCCTTGGCGGACTCGGTTAGATGCCTCTGCCAAGGTATCCCCAAGGATTGGTTTTGGCTTGAGCCTTGTTTTAATAAAAGACAACCTTAACAACTGTTTTGGTAAATTACAAATATTTTATGGTTTAAGAAATAAATTAGAAACATTATGAAATGGGTTGAAATTTGTTGTTTAAACTTACCTCAATTTTACTCGCCTTTAGATATTTATGATAATGTCTGTTTACTCATTGGGATTTTATAATCTCACCATCCTCCTTTTCACCCATTTCAGGTTCAGTATAGATTGTAGATAGCTGATTTCATCGAGGACTACCATTGGATCTGCATTTTCCAAACCGTAGGTTCACAGTCCTCTTTACTTTTGTTTATTCGGGGGCCTTCTTGTTATTGTAAATTAAATTAAATATTTTTGGCTTACTGTATTTTAATATGTATAAATTTATTTAGCTTTTACGCTATAAAAATTATTCACGTATAACTCTATAAATATTATTTTATAAGAAAATATAATATTTCCCTTAATATTTCTTTTATTTTTTTATTATATTCAAATAACCGTAATTTCATTTTAAATGAAGATTTTAGACTTTTAAACTCATTTAAAATATGAATTATGTGTTTTGTACTTGTATATTATGTTTTAGCCAGTTTCGAAATTTTTGAGAAAAAAATAACAAAAATACCCCTGTGTGGCGAAAATTTTATTTCGATTGTTTTTGATCTAAAATAATGTATATTCTCTAAAAACTCGAAATTTAACAACGATTGCTCACAGGAAAGGAAAGAAATTGATATGTAAGCCTTGCGGGGTTTCGGTTGGCATTCCGAATAATGAGTGTCAATCGGGACGTTAAGGCGATTGTCATAGGCCTGAGGGAGGTTCTGGGTCATGACAATTCGATTGGTATCAGAGCTTTTGATTTTAAAGATAAGATTTTTTGGTTTTAAAGTGGTTTTAAAAATTTAAAGTATCAGTGCGGCCCCGGATTAAGTTTTGTTAGGTTGAATAGAATGCATGCATTTTCATATAGAGCCTAAGGTTCCCTAAGTTTGCTCATTTTCTCTTATAGATTATTATGCCTCCTCGACGCGGACGCCCACCTCTCACTAGATCGTTTGGGAGGGGAAAAGATCATTCCCAACGTCGTCAACTAGATGCAGTAGGGGAAGAATCAACTGCGTCTACCATTCGGGCAACACTTGCTGCTGAGTAGGCCAATAGTCCTCCACATCCTCCACCTCCTCCGCCACCTACTAGTATTCCCGTCATGCCTACTGAGGCAGCACAGGCATTGGTAGCTTTCTTTATCGCAATGGCTGATGGAGCTCAGACTGGTCAAGTTCCACCTATGTATCCATTTCCAAGAAGCTAAAGGAGGCTAGACAGCTCGGTTGTGTGTCTTTCGCGGGTGAGTTGGATGCCACTGTGGTAAAGGACTGGATTAATCAGGTTTCAGAGACCCTTTCTGATATGAGATTAGATGACGACATGAAGCTGATGGTGGCTACGAGATTATTAGAGAAGAGGGCTCGTACTTGGTGGAATTCAGTGAAGTCTCGTTTCACTACTCCTCAGACGTGGTTTGATTTTCTCAAAGAATTCGATGGTCAGTATTTCACTTATTTTCATCAGAAAGAAAAGAATAGAGAATTTCTGAGTTTGAAACAAGGGAATCTAATTGTAGAGGAGTACGAGACTCGTTTTAACGAGTTGATGTTATATGTGCCAGATCTGGTGAAATCTGAGCAGGATCAGGCTAGTTATTTCAAGGAAGGGCTCCGTAATGAGATTAGAGAGCGGATGACAGTGACTGGTAGGGAGCCACATAAGGAGGTGGTACAGATGGCTTTACGGGCTGAGAATAGGAGGATTCGGATTAAGTTTGCAAAAAGGAGAAATCCTGGTATGTTTTCTAGTCAGCCAGTAAAAAGAGGCAAGGACTCAGCGATTTTAGGGAGTACTACTTCTGTTTTCGTGACATCTCCTCGACCTCCATTTCCACCATCACAACAGAAACCTTCAAGGTTTAGCAGATCTGCTATGACTGGTTCTGGGAAGAGTTTTGGAGGTTCTGACCGATGCAAAAATTGTGGGAATTATCATAGTGGGCTATGTAGAGGGCCAACAAGATGTTTCCAATGTGGATAGACGGGTCATATTAGGAGTAATTGCCCAAGGTTAGGACGAGCCACGATAGTTGCATCATCTTCACTAGCTCACACACTGATATGCAGAGGAGAGATTCTTTTGGGTTACCACCGAGACAGAGAGTGGCCATATGGTCCGATGTGGAGAGTAATACCCCGGCACATCCACCTTTGAGACCACAAACTCGTACCTCGACAAGAGTTTTCGCTGTGACGGAAGATGAGGCACGGGTCCGACTTGGAGCAGTGACAGGTACTATGTCTTTATTTGATAAAGATGCTTATATTTTGATAGATTCTGGCTCATATAGGTCTTATGTAAGCACCACATTTGCATCGATTGCTGATAGAAACCTGTCACCATTAGAGGAAGAAATTATAATTCACACCCCTTTAGGAGAAAAACTAGTTAGAAATAATTGTTATAGAGATTGTGGGGTAAGGGTAGGCGAGGAAGAATTTAGGGGTGACTTAATTCCTCTAGAGATCTTGGTTTTGATCTAATATTGGGTATGGACTGGTTAACTACACATCGGGTGAACCTGGATTGTTTTCGAAAGGAAGTTGTTCTTCGAAATTCAAAGGGAGCAGAGATTGTGTTTGTAGGGGAACGTCGAGTATTACCGTCCTATGTAATCTCGGCCATCAAAGCTTCGAAATTAGTGCAGAAAGGGTGTCCGGCATACGTGATTGATACTTCAAAGGGGGAACCTAAGTTAGAGGATGTCCCAATAGTAAGTGAGTTTCCTGATGTATTTCCTAATAATTTACCGGGACTGCCTCCTGATCGAGAGCTTGAGTTCCCTATTGATTTACTTCCGGGTACTGCATCTATTTTTATCCTTCCATATAGAATGGCTCTGGCAGAGTTGAAGGAACTGAAAGTCCAGTTGTAAGATTTAGTGGATAAAGGTTTCATTCGCCCTAGCATTTCTCCTTGAGGAGCACTAGTCCTATTTGTCAAGAAGAAAGATGACATTCTTCGATTGTGTATTGATTACCGTCAACTGAACCGAGTGACCATCAAGAATAAATATCCTTTACCCCGGATAGATGATCTTTTTGATCAATTACGAGGCGTTATGGTATTCTCTAAGATTGATTTGAGATCTGGGTACTATCAGTTGAGGATTAAGGAGCAGGATGTTTCCAAGATTGCCTTCAGGACGCGTTATGGGCATTATGAGTTTCTGGTGATGCCGTTTTGTTTGACTAATGCCTCGGTAGTTTTTATGGATCTTATGAATAGGGTATTCCATCCATACTTGGATAAGTTTGTGATAGTATTCATAGATGACATCCTGGTTTATTCGTAGAATGATGATGAACATGCTGTTCATTTGCGCATTGTGTTGTAAACTTTGCGTGAGAGACAACTCTATGCCAAGTTCTCTAAATGTGAATTCTGGTTGAAGGAAGTGGTTTTCTTGGGACATGTGGTGTCTGAAGCTGGAATTTATGTCGATCCCAAGAAGATTGAGGCAATCTTACAATGGGAGGAACCGAGAATGGTAATTGAGATTTGTAGTTTCCTTGGCTTAGCTGGTTATTACCGGAGATTTGTTCAGGAATTTTCTTTGATAGCAGCTCCTCTGACTCGTTTGACTCGTAAAGGAGTTAAGTATGAGTGGGATGATGTTTATGAAAATCGATTTCAAGAGCTAAAGAACCGGTTAACCTCCGCTCTTGTCTTAACACTTCCTGTTAATGGAAAATAATTTGTGGTATACAGTGATGCATCTAAGTTGGGATTAGGGTGCGTATTGATGCAAGATGAAAAAGTAATAGCTTATGCTTCCCGACAGTTGAAGAAGCACGGGACGAATTACCCTACTCATGACTTGGAGTTAGCAGCAATAGTCTTCGCATTGAAGATTTGGAGACATTGTTTATATGGTGAGCGTTGTCAGATTTTTACTGATCATAAAAGCTTGAAATATTTGCTCACCCAGAAAGAGCTTAATTTGAGACAGAGACGATGGTTGGAGTTGATTAAGGATTACGACTTGATGATTGATTATCATTCAGGAAAGGCAAATGTGGTAGCGGATACCTTAAGTCGTAAATCTTCATCGTTGTTAGCAACACTCTGGAGTTCTTATTTTTCGATGTTACTTGAGATGAAATCTCTAGGGATCCAATTGAATAATGGTGAGGATGGAACCCTGCTTGCTAGTTTCGTTGTGAGACCTTCATTGTTGAATCAGATCAGAGAATTGTAGAAATCTGATGATTGGTTGAAACAGGAAGTTCAAAAGCTGCAAGATGGAGAAACTAGTGAGTTTAGACTCAACGATGATGGTACTTTGATGCTTAGAGATCGAATTTGTGTCCCTAAGGATGATCAGTTGAGACGAGCTATTTTGAAGGAAGCTCATTCTTCTGCCTATGCTTTACATCCCGGAAGCACCAAGATGTATCGGACTATTAAAGCAAGTTATTGGTGGTCGGGTATGAAACGAGACATAGCAGAGTTTGTAGCCAAATGTCTCACATGCCAACAGATCAAGGCGGAGCATCAAAAACTGTCAAGTACTCTTCAACCTTTACCGATTTCGAAATGGAAGTGGGAACTCGTGACTATGGATTTTGTTTTGGGACTACCGCAGACACAGAGGGGAAAGGATGTAATCTGGGTGATCGTAGATCGATTGACTAAGTCCACTCACTTTTTAGATGTCCATAGTACATACTTTATTGAGAAGCTGGCTCAGCTCTATATAGATGAAATTTTGAGGCTACATGGAGTTCTCGTTTCTATAGTGTCAGACCGAGATCCTCGATTCACTTCTCGATTCTAGTTGAAATTTCAAGAAGCTCTCGAAACCAAATTGAAATTTAGCACTACTTTTCACCCATAGACGGATGGTCAATCAGAGAGGACTATCCAGACCTTGGAGGATATGTTACGGGCTTGTGTCATTGACTTTATTGAGAGTTGGGACAGACATTTGCCATTGGTGGAATTTGCTTACAACAATAGCTTTCAGTCTAGCATTGGTATGGCACCGTACGAAGCTTTATATGGAAGAAAATGTCGTACTCCACTTTGTTGGGATGAAGTGGGTGAAAGAAAGTTAGTGAGTGTGGAATTGATCGAGCTAACTAATGACAAGATCAAGGTTATACGAGAGAGGCTAAAGGTAGCCCAGGATAGGTAGAAGTGCTATGCAAATAAACGGAGAAAAGACTTGGAGTTTGAGATCGATGATAAAGTTTTTCTTCAGGTTTCTCCTTGGAAAGGTAATAATCTGAATACTTTGTGGTATTAAGTTTTATTTGATTATATTATTGTGGTAAATTATGGTGTTTTATTGGATAATGAAAGGTGTGATTCGATTTGCGAAGAGGGGAAAGCTCAACTTGAGATATATTGGACCATTCCAGATCATTGAAAGGATTGGACCAATGGCTTATAGACTTGAATTACCCCCGGAGTTAGATCGGATCCATAATGTCTTCCACGTCTCGATGTTGAAAAAGTATGTTCCCGATCCTTCCCACATTCTAGAGACACCACCGATTGAACTGCATGAAGATTTGAAATTCGAGGTGCAGTCGTTACGTATTCTATATCGAAAGGATCGAGTGCTGAGGAACAAGAGCATTCCAATGGTGAAAGTATTGTGGAATAATGCTTGAATGAAAGAAATGACATGGGAAGTAGAGCATCAGATGAGGAACCAATACCCGCATCTATTTGTCGAATCTGGTAAGTGAAATTTTGAGGTCAAAATTTTATTTTTAAGGGGGGTAAAGTTGTAAAACCTGACCCTATAAACACATGTCATGACATACATAAACTGAGTAGCATGTTATTACGCTAGAAAAACACCTAAAAATAGATGAAACCCGATATTGTACCTAACGGTACACTTAAATTGATTTAACCTCAAACTAGTTCAAATAGGAATTATAGGATGAAATTTAATATTTTATAGTCAAGGAATGACTAAAAGTGATTGTTTGGAGTTCGAGGGTTCATTAGGGGTAAAATTGAAAATTTTGATGTTAAGGGGCAAAAGTCGTCATTTTGCCACCTAAGATAATAATTTGATCAGGGAGTGAAATTTTTGACCAAGATTAACTATTTGGAGTATAATTTAATGATAGGAAGTGAAAAAGTTTAATTTTGGTGATTTTTGGAGTGTAGGGGCAAAATCGTAATTTTACCAACACGGATAAAATTTGAGATTTTGAGAGAATTTAGATCAAATTTGACAAATTGAAGAATGGTATGAGTATAAGGGATGAAAAATATTTCTATGGGAATTTTTTCAGTTTTTTGGGCTAAAATGTAATTTTTCACTTTTACGGGGGCAAAAGTGTAAATTTCAAAAATTACTCCATCGAGACTTCGGATAAGTCTGAGAATTTTATCTAAGCTATGGATATGTGGGACAAGTGTATGGTGAAAATTTGGAAACAAATGCATGAAATTTTAAAAATGGGCCAATGGGAAAGTGACACGTGGCATTTTAAAAGTAAAATAATATTATTTTAATGAAAAGTCAGCCCATTTAAACCCCATTTTAAGTGCTGGCCAGCCATAAGGAAGAACAAGAGAGGAAATAGAGAGGAAAGGAAGAAAAAAAGAAAAACCAGAGAGAAACAAGAAAATTCAAAGGGGAATTCGCGTTTTTTGCCCATTTACGCGTCTAACGGTAAGATTTTTCGATTTTAGCTTGATTTCTACCTTTCCTATGCCTTTATTTCCATTTAGCATGCTTGAGGAGAGAGATCAAAAAGTGATATCAAGGGCTGGACGAAATTCTAGGGGAGAGAAATTGAAATTTTTAGGTTTTGATTTTTAGTTAAATTGATAGTTTTAGTTAGTTAAATGTATTTAGAAATTAAATTGGGCAAGAAATCATTAAATTTTCACAATACCCACCCTTGGCTGAATCTGCAATGAGGTATAATGATGATGATATGAAATTTATTCTAAGAGAAATGAAGAGAAAATGATGAAAAATGATTAAATGTGATAGAAAAACAAAGTAGAAAATTTACCGAGTTAATGTCCCATTTTTGGCCGAATTTTCCAAGGAAGGGAGTGAGCTGATTTTGTTATTTTTAGAAGGTTATTGGCTGATATTTAATGGTTAGAAATGTTGGAGAGAGAATGGGATGATTTAGAGCTAAAATGGAGCGGGTTAGCAATTTATCGTGCAAAGTGCCAAAAATAGGTTAATACCGCGTTTAAGCCGTTTTAGGCTATTGCATTTCATACCATGCATTAGTAGGATTTAAGTTAATTATATAGTAATTTAGCATCAATGTGATGAATTGTGTAAATTTTTGTAATGTGTCTAGGAGGAGAGCCTTCCAGAAAAGGCAAAGAAGTCGTACCCGACGAGTAGTGATCGGGGCGCTTAGAAAACTTTTAGTTTGTACAAACGGTGAGTAAACTTATTATTATTGTAAATTATCTAGAGTTTATTTTTAAATGCCCTTTATGTATTTTATGAAATGAGAACGAGATTAAAACAGGATTTTTGATGTTTTAGGAATAAATGTGACAAATAAAAATATATTGTATTGATTATGAAATTGAGTAATTGGAGGCTGTTAACTGTCTTAAAAATTATATATTTTCCTAGGAATGGCTTATGAGAAATGAGTATATGTGGCTATATTTTGTGAGTGTATTGGGAAATTTATGTAAGTTGTTTTTACTATGCAGGCTGGATAAATAAATAAAAGCCACGTTATATTGTCGAAATTTATTAAAATTGGTGGGTTGGTCACTGCAGTGACGGGTTTTCGTGGACTGCCTATTTGTGTGGCACGGTAAACCCAGTTATATAGTTACTCCGGTTGTAGAGGCGATGAGGGTAACTCCCGGGGTAGTATTAGAACTCACTTCACGTTGAACCCCCACGTGAATATGTAACTCGGCCAACGTCAAGGAACAACTTGTTTTAAAAATAAAAATGTGTTTCACGTGTGAATATTTTGACACCCTTGGTGGACTCGGTTAAATGCCTCGGCCAAGGTATCCCCGAGGATTAGTTTTGGCTTGAGCCTTGTTTTAATAAAAGACATAAGCCTTAACAACTGTTTTGGTAAATTACAAATATTTTATGGTTTAAGAAATAAATTGGAAACATTATGAAATGGGTTGAAATTTGTTGTTTAAACTTGGCTCCATTTTACTCGCCTTTAGATATTTATGATAATATCTGTTTACTCATTGGGATTTTATAATCTCACCACCCTCCTTTCCACCCATTTCAGGTTTAGTATAGACTGTAGATAGCTGATCTCATCGAGGACTACCATTGGATCTGCATTTTCCAAATCGTAGGTTCACAGTCTTCTTTACTTTTGTTTATTTAGGGGCCCTCTTGTTATTGTAAATTAAATTAAATATTTTTGGCTTACTGTATTTTAGTATGTATAAATTTATTTAGCTTTTACGCTATAAAATTTATTCACGTATAACTCTATAAATATTGTTTTATAAGAAAATAGAATATTTTCCTTAATATTTCTTTTATTTTCTTATTATATTTAAATAACCGTAATTTCATTTTAAATGAAGATTTTAGACTTTTAAACTCATTTTGAATATGAATTATGTGTTTTGTACTTGTATATTACGTTTTAGCCAATTTCAAAATTTTTGAGAAAAAAATGACCAAAATACCCCTATGTGGCAAAAATTTTATTTTGATTGTTTTTGATCTAAAATAGTGTATATTCTCTAAAAACTCAAAATTTAACAACGATTGCTCACAAGAAAGGAAAGAAATTGATATGTAAGCCTTGCGGGGTTTCGGTTAGCATTCCGGATAATGAGTGTCAATCGGGACGTTACGGCGATTGTCATGGGCCTGAGGGAGGTTTCGGGTAGTGACAGCTGATGATCTTGGAAATCTTCTGAAAGTTGAATGTGAGAAGGGAGAATTCGAGTTTCCAGAAAAGCATGACCCATCCTCATTGCGGGAAATCATAACCGGGAGAAAGGAAAAATATTCATCAAAGAGCAATGCTGGTTTGATAACCAGTCCACAGATAAGGATTTTGCACTACTTTGTGGTAGCTAATATACATGGTAGAAGTGGGAGTTTAAGTTACATCAGCCTTTAAGATCTTTGGCTGATGGAACATGCCTTTAATGGGGTTGCTTTGAATGTAGGCAAATTTATGATTGAAAATATGAGAGGTGCATGCAAACTTGAGAAAATCAATCTGCATTATGGAAATGTGATCACATCCTTAGTGCAAAAGAAAGGTGTTCGGGCAAAAAGATATGAATTTGATATGGTGAAGAATAGAGACCAGGCTATCTACTTGGGTAGCCTACCTAAAATGGGTTATAAGCTAGATGGTGAAAAATTTACTAAAACACCCAAAGTCTCTGCAATTCCTGCACCAACTAAGGCACCATCCTCTCAATTTTCTAGTGAAATGATTTTGAATCTATTGATGAGGATAGATGGAAAGCTCACTGATCAAGGAGCTAAATTATGGAAAATTGAAGAGAAAATTGCTGAACTGGAGAATGAACTGAAAGGGAAAGAAAAGCCATCAGAACCTGCTATTGCAGTTTCTTTTGAAACACCAAGTGCTTCACCAACACAGTAAGGTGCTGGAAGTTCAGGCTTGCAAGCAGAAGGGTTTGATCCTCATGGTGTAAGTTATGGTGTTCCGGTTGAAAGTCATGAGCCAAAAGAGGAACAGCCAAGAAAATGACCTTCACCTGAGTTACAGGATAAGGATGAATCTGATTAAGGTACCAAAGTGATTGCATCTGAGCAAGAAAATATCCCCACTAAACCTCAGCCTCAACCAGAACCTCAACCCTCTCCTCTATACTCTGAAGAGGTTTCAATCATGAGTTTGTTCCAATAAATGGTTCAGGAGGAACAAGTTGAGAAAGGGGTAGTTAAGGGAAAAGACAAAAAGCAGCATCTCTTTCAGTTCCTAAAGTAAAAGTAAACTTTGGGAAAGAGAAGCATAAAGTCACTGTACTATCACAAGAGAAGGAAGCCACTACAGCACCACTGACGAGGAAGAAAACTATGGCCACAAAGACAACATTTCTCAAGAGAAGGAAGTCTTCTCGATTGGCAGAGAAATCCAAACCAGCTATAGTCTCTTCTCCTTAGGATCCAATCAATGTCTCTAACAAATCTTCACAAGAACCTTTGCATAAAAAATATCACCTCTAAGAGAACCCTTTCATTTTCCTCTGAATCCTTTTTATGGCACTGAATCCTCACCCTTTAACACCTCAGATGACTAGAAACCCCTTGATTTGATGCTGACAAAAAGGGAGAGTAAAATGGCAGAACCAGGGGTGCAAGAACCAAAGAATAAATTAAAAAAAAATGTTAGAGTAGAGGTACCAAGAATTATCAGAAATGAACAAAGGGCATTTTAAGAATATTAACTGTTGTTTTTGTTTTCCTACTAGTTTTGCCATGATGACAATCAAACACTTTACTGTAGTTTTGCTGTTGATATTTTTGTGGATGCTTATGGTATTTTGCTGATATGTTTATAGTATTTTGATGGTGATAATTGAATGCTTGCTAATATCCTACTGCTTATAACATTTTAACTGCTGATGATAAAAGTCTGTCACTGCACTGATGTTGAGATTTGTATACTGATTACTGATCTTTAGAATGAATTATACTTATGGATGGATATGGATGTTGTATATAGTATATCAGTTGAATAATGAACGATATAGACAAAATTGTATAATAATAGGCTGTTGACAGATACTGCTGAAATGTTGATGAGAAATTGTCAATATTCATCTACTACAAATTCCTTTAAAAGATCTACATATATATATACGCTCTGAATTTATAGTGACATTTTTTTTCATGAATAAAACCTGCTGAAATGAATAAGCTAAATAAGCACACTTAAGGGGAGCAATACTCATTATTTGCTGAAATCAAAAAGAATAAAAAGGACACTGTGCTGATTAACCAAGGAATGTTTTGTCATCATCAAAAAGGGGGAGATTGTTGGCTCCATTAGTTTTTGATGATAGTAAAACATTCCTATTTCATTTATGTTTAACATTTCTATCTAAGTGTGCAGGACAAAAAGTCATATGAAAAATAATGAATCAACCCTTCAAATATGTATATCAAAAACCATAAAAAATAAAGAAAAATGGTTGATCAACAAGAAGAAAGATCTTTGGCTGAATAATGAAGAATGTTGGTTGACTAAAGTTTAAATTAGAGAAATGGTGGGCTGAAGAATATTGAGAGACAGAACCAACTTAGTCGACCAAGAAATGGGTTAGTCGACTAAGTGCACACTGCTAGAACTGCCAGAGACAGGGAGTAGAAAATAGAGACGACTTAGTCGACTAAGATATCATTTAGTCGGCTAAGAGCATTTTGCTTGCAAGTTTGAAAACTACACTAAAAGATAGAGTAACGGCTAGAACCAACTCCCAACTGTCTCCAACGGTTAGAAAACTATCAAACTCCCATCAGAGATGTTTCTCCAGGTACAAAAGGGTTTCTCCATAGTTAGAAACCAGTTTTTAGAATGATTAAAGAGATTTAAGTCACATAAGAGTTGAAAAACCAAAAAATCTCTCTTGTACCCTGCTGCACCTTAACACCCATTCTTTGTACTTGTATTCTGCACTCAACCTTATACCATTTAGATCAACTTCTGATCATAGGTACTTTCTTCTACTTCTCTTCTTGTATTCTTAGAGTGAGGGAGTCACTCTAAGTGATTATTTCAAGCTAGGATTACTTGAAAGTGTTAAGGTTCTAACTTAGCCTTCAAAAGTTAGGTGTTGGATTTTAGTTTAGCCCGTGAAAAACTAGTGTAAAATGTCACAACTCGGTACATTCGTTACCCGGAATGCCAACCGAAACCCCGCAAGGCTTTAGTACCGTTTTTCTCGTCTCCCCTGTGAGTAATCATCACCAAACCTTGTTTTTAAAGAATTTTAAGCTTTTTCCAACTGAAATCAATAAAAAATGATTTCTGTCTCACAGGGGCATTTTGGTCATTTTCCTTCAAAAGTTTTGAAACTAGCTAAAAATGTAGTATGCAAGTATAAAACACATAATTCATAATAAAAAATAAATTTAAACGTATAAAACTTTTATTTAAAATGAAATTATAACTATTTGAATATAATAAAGATATAGAATAAAATATTCAATTTTCTCATAAAACAATATTTTTAGAACATTGCGTAAATAATTTTTGTAGCGTTAAAGACAAATAAATTCATATATACTGTAATACAGTAAGCCAGAGTATTTAATTTAATTTATAGTAACAAGTGGACCCCCAAATGACAAAAATGAACGAAGGCTGCAAACCTACAGTTTTTGAGGAAGGAAAGCCAACTGTAGCGTTTGACAATATCAGCTATCTACAGTCTATATTAAGCTTGAAATGGGTAAAAAGGAGGGTGGTGAGATTATAAAATCTCAGTGAGTAAACAAATACCATCTAAAATATCTAAAGTTGAGTAAATGGAGACAGATAAAACAATTTAACATACTGAAATTCATCACCTTTCATTTTGTTTCAACGAAATAAAATTAATTCATATAACTCGAGTAATTAACATGGCTTATGAATTTCTTAAAACTTGGCTCATGCCAAATATTATTCTCATACTTAGTTATCAGGGATACTTGGTCGAGGGCTATCCCAAACCAAGTCCGCCAAGGTTATTAAAAAGTTATATACTCATAAATCATGTTTTTATTTAGAAAACATAGTCGTTCCTTGGCGTTGGCTGAGTTCATCATCACGAGGTGGTTTGACGTGAAGTGAACTCTAAGGTCATACCTCGAGAGTTACCCTACTCACTTTTCCAACAGAGGTAAAATATATCAGGATTAGGTGCCCCTCTAATAGGCTGGTCCACAGAAAACTCGCCCCCTGCAGCAGGTTAAACCCACCATATAATAAAATTTTGACAACATGACATGACTAATATAATACTATCCAGCCTGTAAATGTAAAACATGACAATTCATACAATTCACCAAAAACACAACCCAGTCAGTCATGCCAACACATTAACATAAGCCATCAATTCAGATCATAAATTTACAACACATCAAGGGTTTCCAATTACTCTATTTTCAAAATCATCATTCAATTTCAAGACAATTTATAAAATCTTTTCATTTAAACACATTTTGTTTATTAACATAAAGGTTTACCATTTAAACTCATTTTTCATAAAATCATAAAATCGGATAAAAACCACTTTAAATAAGTAAGATGATAGTAAGGTTACTCACAATGTCTAGTGTACGAATTTTCGAAGTACTCTGACTACTGGTCCTCGGATGCAATTTCCTTGCCTTTATCGGAGGACTCACCACCTTGACATAGTACAAAATCGAGAAACTTACTACTTTGGTACTAAATCGAAATTAAACTAATTTAGACTACTAATGCATGATATGGAATGCAAAATGCACGGGTAACCATCTAATCCCTGGTATTGGCCTAATTCGTCTTATCACCCGATTAATTGGCCAATGCATCCAATTTAGCTCTAAATTGCTCCATTTTTTTTCCAATACCTTAATTCACTAAACAAAAGTCAAATAACCTAAAATTTGGCAAAATAATCTTCACTTTTCTTCTTAAAATTTTCGATCAATAATGGTGCATTAACACTGTGATTTTTCCTACTTAATTTTCTCACCATTATTCATCAGTTTCTAAGCCATTTCTCTTGAAATAATAACAATCCATCACCCACACACATCAAGGAAGATTCGGCCAATGAAGATTCATGGGAAAAATGGATTCTTTTCTTGTTGTTTTTCTTCTAGACATGGTAAACTAACTAAAAAAACCAACATAACTTGAAATCAAATCAATCCAACATCATTCTCTCTCCATACCCATTTGGCTAGCCATGAATTCACCATGAAAACATGAAATTTAACCATGAAAAATAAGGAAAAATGCATGGGAAAGAAATATCTCAAGCTTAATTGAAAATTTTACCTTTTTTTCACTTGTTTCCTTGAATTTTCACACTTTTCCCTTGAATTTTTTCCACCTAGGGTTTGTTTTCTTCCTTTTCTTCTTATGTTCTTCTTTGTTCTTGGTTTGGCCGGCCATATGAAAGAAAATAGGCTGATTTTATGCTTATTTTAAAGCTAAATAAATGATGGATATAAACTTGACACATGTCACCACATTATTGGTCCATTTGTAATTTCTTAACTATTAAGCTTTCTCTCTCCACCACTTAAATTCCTTCAATTATCCATGATAATATTGGATAAAATTCATGTGCTGGACAAGTGTCGGGTGGTGTAAAATTACAATTTTGCTCATAAGGTGGCAAAATTACCATTTTACCTCTATGTTCCGAAAAATACCGAGATTATAATTTTTCACTTCTCAACCTCAAATCATACTCCAATAAGTCAAATGTGATCAAAATCTTTCAAAAAATTTTCCATTTTGTCCTCGAGTGGCAAAACTACCATTTTACCCCTAGATAGTAAAATTTTCGGTTTGACTCCAAATTGATCATCGAACTCTAAATCACCATTTTAAGTCATTCCTGAACTATAAAATTTTCAATTTCACCCTAAAATCTCTATTTGATCTAGTTCGAGGCTTAAATTAACTTTGTTGTACCTCTAGGTACAATACTGACTTTTGTAAATTTTTCAAAACTCTCCTAGCATGCAAACATGCTATCCATCACATGTATGTCATGACAAGTATTTTATAAGGTCAGGCTTTACATAAAAGGTTTTGGCTGAGCTTGGTAAAAGCCATTGTAAGCTTGGTGAAAGCTAGTGAATTTCACTAGTTCTTAGTGGATTTGTTAGGAAAATCCTTGGTTGAATAATCAAGGTAGTGGATGTAGGTCTTGGACCGAACCACTCTAAATTTTGCTGTCTCTTATTTACTCTGTTTTGTTTCATTTTTTTTTCTTTCATTTGTCTCGCCCTTATCTAGACTTTGAGGTAATATTTGAAAGAGCCAAATTGTGCTATTCACCCCCCTCTAGCACATATTATTGGGACCAACACATGCTAAACTAAAGTCTCTGTAAACTTAGTATTCCACTGTCTGGAAGCTTGTTTAAGACCATACACTGACTTCTGTAGCTTGCAAACAAACTTAGCACTTAATGGATACTCCCCTTGAGTGACAAACCCTTGATTTAGCTCCATATAAACATCTTTAACAATGTTACCACTGAGAAAAGCATTTTTAATATCTAATTGTGATAATGACCAACCATGAGTGGTAGCTAATGCTAAAAAAACCCATACGGTTGCCATCGACAAGAAGTTTAAGTTTATATACCCATTTGCAACCAATAACTGGAAAATTATAAGGAATAGTAACCATAACCCAAGTTTTGTTCTCTTCTAAAGCATTCAATTTAGTTTGCATAGCGCTTTTCCACTGAACATGTTAAACGACTTGTGCATATGTGGTAGGCTTAGGAATATGTGACAAGTTGGTAGTGAAAGTCCTTTGATTTATAGAAAGCTGATTGACTAACATATATTTACTAATAGGATATGTTGTGACATTAGAGGTTAGTGAAGGCAAGTCACATTGATAAGAATCTAGATATTTTGGTATTTTTTTATTCTCTTTTTGTTTTTGTATTTTTCTTATTCTACCACTTTTCCTGGGACTAAAAGAGCTATGTGATGTAGAAGAAGGTTTTGGTTGTTTGGTAGGATTAGAAAAAGATTTTGGTTGTGTGGTAAAATATTGAAAAGAATATGAATTTGTAGGAAAGGAAACTAGTTCATTAAAATAAGAATGTGGTGTGGGTAAAGAAATGTTTGGAGAAAATTCTGTTTTAAGAGAATAAATTCTGGTTCCTAAATTTTGAAAAGGAAACATTGTTTCATGAAACACAACATTTCTGGAAACTAAACAATTATGACTGTTTAAATCACAGAGCTTGTATCCCTTAACACCAATTGAATAGCCAACAAAGATACATGGTTTGGCTCTAGGGTTAAATTTTCTTCTATGTTGTGATAAAGTATTTGCAAAACATAAGGAACCAAAAACCTTGAAATGAGAATATGATCTAGGTTTTTGATATATCTATTCAAAAAGAGTTTTATTGTCACGACCCGGAACTCCCCATCGAGCCCGTGACAACCGCCGCGAAGCCTCGACAAACATTCTTCACCCCGAATGTCGATCGAAACCTCGCAAAGCTCTCGTATCAGCTTTCGCACTTCCCCGGTGAGCAATAGTTATCAAATAATCAAAATACGAAGGATTACAAATCATTTCCAAATTATAACATAACATATTGTTTTTTTTTTTTTTTGCTCACAGGGGCATTTTCGTCATTTTTATCGAAAACCTCGAAACTTGCTAAAAATGTAGTAGGTAAGCCGAAAATATATATTTAATGATTAAAAAAAATTAAGTATCTAAAACGTTCATTTGAAGTGAAAATTTGACCATTTGAATATGATAAAAATATTCAATAAAATAAACTATTTTCTTGTAAAATAATTTTCATAAAACTATCGGTACATAATTCTTATAGCGTAAAAGATAATTATATTCATATATACTATAAAGCAAATAACCAAAGCATAAAATTTCTTTTACAGTGACACGTGGGCCCATATCTATCCAAAATGCATCGGAAGCTGGAAACCTACAGCTTTTACCGATTCGAGTCCAAATGAAGGTCCTTGTTCAAGTCAGCTAACTACGAAATTCCCTGAGCCTGAAATGTGAGGAAATGAGGGTGGTGAGATTATAAAATCCCAACGAGTAAACAGATACCATCTAAACTATCTAAAGTCGAGTAAATGGAGACAATTAAAATAAATCATCATACTGTAATTTCATTACCATTCAACTCATTTCAACCAAATAAAATCAATTCATAAAAATCGAGTAATCAACTTGGCTTATGAATTTCTTAAAACTTTGGCTCGTGCCAAAACTCATACTCGGTGATACCTTGCGCAGGGCATCTAACCGAGTCCGCCAAGGCTGTTAAAATTTTGTGTACACTTAAAATATATTTTTGTTTGAAAAAAATACAGCCGTTCCTTGGCGTTGGCTGAGTTCCCCTTCACGTGGTGGTTTGGCGTGAAGTGAACCCTAAGCTATACCCCAGGAGATACCCTACGCGCCTCTCCGTTCGAGGTAATAATATAATGGAGTTTACCGTGCCTCTCTAATAGGCTAGTCCACGGAACCCCCTCTGCAGTAAATAATTAATATATAATCCACCAATCAATAAAATTCATTCTAGCATGTCATGGCAATTTATCACAACCTAGCCTCTCAAGGCTGAATACACAGTATAAATAATTATAACACCAAAATCAGTTTAGCCATTCATGCTCATTTATTGTCATAAGCCATTCAATTCAGAACCATAAATTTGCAACACAAACTAGCAGTCTCCAATTACTCTATTTTCAAAACCAATATTCGATTTTTCAGAAAATTTATAAAATCATTTTATAAAATCACAATTTCCCTTAAAACATAACAATTTACCATTTAAACCCATTTTTCATAAAATCACATAGTTGTATAAAACTACTCTAGATAATTAAGACGATAATAAGTTTACTCACAATGTCTAGAATGCAGACTTTCGAAGCACTCTGTCTATTGGTCCTCGGATGCAATTTCTTTGCCTTTATTAGAGGACTCACCACCTTGACACAATGCAAAATCGAGAATTTCACTAAGTTGGTACTAAATCAAAATTAAACTAATTTGGACTACCAATGCATGATATGGAATGCAAAAATGCACTGGTAACTATCTAAATCCGGTATTAGCCTAATTCGTCTTATCACCCGATTAAATTCCTAACGGGTTCGTTTAAACTCCAATTTAATTTTTTTCAGTTTCTATACCTCAATTGCACCCAAATTAACTTAATGTCCCTCAGTGTGATGCAAATTATCAGTCCCAATAGCAAATTACGAAAATACCCCTAGTGGGTAAAAATTCGTATTTTTGCTCCGAAAATTCCCATTATTTTTCTAGGCTCATAATTCATTATTCCTTAACCAATTCTCCTAGAATAAAATCAAACTCATCCTCACTCACTACATGGTAAATTCAGCCATTAATGGTTGGGAGAGAAAATAAATTCTTTTCTTGTTGTTTTGTTTCTAAATATGCTAAACTAACTAAAAACACTAACATAAATTAAAATCAAATAAATCCAACAACTTTCTCTCTCCTAACCCATTTTTTCAGAATTGAATTCATCATGAAAACATGTAATTTAATCATGGAAAATAAAGAGAAATGCTTGGGAATAAGAAAACTCAAGCTTAATAGAAAAAATCTCACCTTTTTCACTTAATTTCCTTGAAAATTCACACTTTTTCTTTGATTTTCTCTCTCTAGGGTTTTGTTTTCTCCTTTCTCTCTCTTGTTTCTTGCTTGGCCGACTGTTGAAGAAGAAGAATGGGTGGGCTGATTTTTTTTATGCCTTTTTATTGTTTAATGAAATAATATTATTTTATTCATATTTTAAATATTTTATTAATTCATTTTTTTTTTCTAGCCATTCACTTGTCCTATTTTTTTCACCATGCATTCCCTTTGACTTATCCAAGTCTTAAGTGAAATTTCCAGATTTTTCCAAAGTTTTGGTGGAGCAAAATTTTCAAAATTACACTTTTGCCCCTGAACTTTTCAAAAATTACATTTTTACCCCAAAAATTGAAAATTTTCCATAATGCATAATTTTCACTCCTCATACTCATTTCACACTCCAAATAATTAAATTTGATCAAAATCCTTTCAAAAAATTAAATTTTTGATTTCGAATGGTAAAATTACTATTTTACCCTTTTACTCCAAATTATACCGAAATTAAAATTTTTCACTTCTAAACCTCAAATCTTACTCCAATAAGTCAAATGGGGCCAAAAATCTTTTCTAAAAATTTCCATTTTGTCCCCAGGTGGCAAATGACCATTTTGCCCCTGGATAGCGAAAATTCCAGTTTGACTCCAAATTGATCCTCGAACTCCGAATCACCATATTAACCCATTCTGGGACTTTAAAATTCTTAATTTCATTGTAAATTCTCTATTTGATCTAGTTCGAGGCTTAAATCAACTTTATTGTACCTCTAGGTACAATACCGACTTTTGTAAATTTTTCAAGACTCTCTTAGCATGTAAACATGCTATCCACCACATGTATGTCATGATAAATATTTTTATAGAGTCGAGCTTGTCATCTTCTCCCCCACTTGGATCAACCATATGATCTTTCTTCTTGATTGACTTCGACATCCGGCTAAATATTAATATTTTAATAATATTTTATTAATAAAATATTATTTTATTCTAAAAATTTTATCTTGTCTCCTTGGTACCCAAAATACCTTATTATGCCTCACTTGACTTCCAAATCGCCTTTTATCTCACAAATTTTCCTTTGATAAAATTATTATTATTTTATTATTATTTTCTCACTTGAGAAACATTTTATCCTAAACTACTCCTTTCATCTTTTATCACTTCTAAACATTTTAATTGACCTCAATATGCATTCGATCAATTTTATTTATCACCATATCAAAGTATGGGGTATTTCATTTATTGTGAAGAATTGGTGAGGGAATTCTATTGATAATATGTGTGGTTGCGATAACAGAATCTCCCCAGAACCTAGTAGGAATAAAGGCTTGAAATAAAAAGGTTTTAGCAACATTTAGAAGATGCTGATGTTTTCTTTTCATTATGCCATTCTGTTGTGGAGTTTCCACACAAGACAAATGATGCACAATACCATGTTTTGAATAAAAATCATCCAATTCAAATTTTTGTTCGTTATCAAATCTTAAGATTTTTATTGATGCATGAAATTGAGTATGTATCATTTGACAAAATGTAAGAATTATAGTCCTAACATCAAATTTGACTCTCATAAAAAATTACTAAGTAAATTGAAAATAATCATCAATAATTGTTAAGAACAAATGATGTCCTGTTAATGTGGGTGTGCTATATGGTTCCCATATGTCAACGTGAATAAACACAAAAGGTTTTATTATGGATTATTTGTGTAAAGGAAAAGGTAATTTTTGTTGTTTAGCTAAAGGACGTACATTGCATTGAAAATCTTCTGTACAATTCACATATGAACAACATTTATGAATCTATTTTATTTTTTGTGGTGATACGTGGCTTAGCCTATAATGCCATATATCAAATCCATGACTTAAAGAACTATAAGCAGACTTTGAACAAACATTATGAACTAACATTGACTTAGTAGAATTTGTATTTACAAACAATATTATTGGTCTTAATGGAGTGCTAAATGGGGGTGAATAGTACTAAAAATTTTAAGCTCAGCCCTTTTTGAATAATAGAGCTTCTAACCGATTAGAGGAAAATGAATGTAAGGCTTGTAGTGGCTAAAAGACACTAAGTAAAGAAAGGTAAAGAGAAGTGGACAATGCAAGACTATTTATAGTGGTTCGGTCCTTTTGACCAACATCCATTACCTTAATCTCCTAGTTAAGGATTTTTAACCCAACTTCACTATACTAGTGGAATTAATAGCTTTCACCAAGCTTTTACAAGGTGAGCTCTCAACCCAAGCTCTAATACTTTACAACAAACTTTAGAGTGCTTCCCACACTCTAATTTCCCAAGAACAAGAAAAAAAAGGTACTGCTAAGTACCTTTACAAGTTCGGACTGATTACAATCAAGCTCAAATACTTTTTCTAGATTTGAAATGAGGATCAAGTGTTTTTGGTGAAGAATATTTTGCTTTTTGCTCAAAATGGCTATTCTCTCTCCAAAAATTCTTTCTTTGATTGTTGGGGCTTCCTTTATTCTTGAGGAGTTTGATTTTTCTATTGGAAATAGTTTTTAGTCGTTAGAAACAACTTTGATGCATTTCGAGTTATTAATTTGTCCTCTAGTGTTAAATTCAAAAAGAGAGACAAACTTCGACTAACCGATTACAAACAGCTCTAACCGATTATAACTTCTCTGCCTTGCACTATCTTGTTGCTGAGTTCTTTACTCTAACTAATTATAAGAGACTCTAACTTATTACAAACTTTCCGTTTTCATTATTCTTTACACAACAGTCTTTTTCTAATTGGTTAGCTCTTCCTTTAACTGATTGAAGATATATTTCCTTCAACCATAATCGATTAAGATTAACTAGAAATTCTTCAAATTTTGAACTTCTCCATTTTGGCTCCCTTCAATGGTCAACTATATTTTCAAACTTGTTTTTGGCGCTTGAATATACTAGGACCTTGTGCTCTAACTGATTAACCAAACTTCTTAATCAATTAGCATATTTCTTTTTTGCTTCAACTTATCACACAGCCATGCCTTAATTGATTAAGGTCCCTTGTTAATCAGTTACTAAAGTTCTGTTTTTGTTGATTACTTTGCTCCTTCCTTCTTTGATTGATTAACTTTTCTTTAAACTTAGCAAGCTTATTGACTTGCCTTGAATTACCAATTTTGTTAAAGGAATTAAATTAAATCCTGCATACTTAAATAACAAGATTAGACATTAATGAATGAGGAATGATTTGTGATCATTAAAAACATATGAAGTCAACATCTTGTCCTTTTTTTAATGATGACAAAACACTCATAGATTAAGAGTATAATGTCTGTAAAAAGAATTTATGTGCAGATTTGGGATTGCTCCCCCTAGATATGTGCTCACCCTAGATATGTGCTCCCCTTAAATATATGCGCTAATAAAATTATCCAACATAAAGACATTCAATCACAAGAACATATATATAGAAACCAATGTCCAGCCATTCAATATAATTTCAACATACAAATATAAGATCTCAGCACAATATAAACTACATAAACATAAATATAATTCCATCATTCAACCATTGCTCATAGCATAAAACATTGTCTCATAAACCATACCATAAAACATCCCAAAACAAAACCAATAAAAGCATATCTTAAAGGATTGATTTAGCTTTCCTATCTTTATTACCAACTTTTTTTCCTCTTTCTATTGTTTTACCTCCCTATTTTTCTCCCCATTTTTTGCACCATTTAAAAAAGATCCCAATTTGATTTTGAGGAGGGTGAGGATTCATCAGTGCCAAATGAAGATTGAGAGTTTTGGGAGAGGAACGGGATGAATGGTCCGATGATGAGGATGAGATGGATGAAATGGGCTAGGGGATTGCAAGTTTAGAAGGCTTTTAAGTAGAGTTCAATGCCAGTCTGGTAGACTTTCTTCTTCTAAAGGTTTTAGTCTTAGTGGCCATAGGTTTTTTGCCTTTACTAGTAGGTCTCTAGGAGGTTTTGGCTAGTTGCTATAGTTTTGCCTTTGTTCTGGACTGGTTGAATGACAGTCTCTTCAAATTTTTTTTTTAGCCAACTGAGTTTCTTCCTCCATTCTTGCTTTTTCTCTTTCCTGATAAGCTTTGGCCTCTTTTAAGATATCATCAATGAACTTGGACACCTTAATTTCTTCTGAATCTGTGGGAGAGTCATTGTTCTTCTTCTCTACTAGTGATTGTTCTTCATTAAGCTAAATTGGTTCATCTGTCGATTTTGTTTCAATTTCTTCTTCTTTCTTATTCTCTTCTGTAGTTGGTTCCTTGTGCTTTTCCTTTTCTTTTTGTTTAGTTGGTTCTCTTTCAAAATCCTCCATTTTATTTTGATTCTCATCTTCATTCTCTGGCATTTCTATTTCAATTTCCCTTTCATGATCAAAAGCAGTAACTTCAAACTGTTCTGGAGCTGTTCTCTTACTAGACTGACTTGCAACAGTGGCTAGGGCTTCAGGAGATTCTATTTCTTTGGTTGGATGTAACAGGGCTTCAAGCTGTTGAAGTTTCTCTTCAATCTTCATAATCTTCTTAGCTTGATCAATAAACTTCTCATCAATTCTCATGAGGAGATTAAATATCATGTCACTTTGAGGAAGTGACTAGCCCTGGTGAAAGGTGTTGAAGGACATCCAGTTGGAAGGGGCAGAGGTGTAACTTTTGTGACTTTAATGCATTCATTTCTTTTTATCTTGTATCCCATATTCAGTACACTTTCTAGAAATATCCCCTGATCGTTATTCCTTGCAATATCATATTGAAATCTTACATTCCAAGTTTCTTTCCTTTTTACCAAAGCTGTAAGAATGTTTCCATAAGACAAGTTTGCTTTATCCCCTAGTAAGGTTGCCTTGATTCTTTTTACCATATACCTTCCCACATTCAATGGAATTTCTTTGAAAACAACTTCCATCAGCCACAAGTTCTGTGCACTAACGTAGCTAAAACTGTTACTTCTTCCATGCAGAGTGGTTGCTATGAAATAATGTAGAATCCTAAGATAAGCATTCTTAATCTCACTGGCATAACTTCTACAAGGAAACTTTTCTTTTTTTTCAGTTACAATCTCCCAAAGATGGCTTGAGTCATATTTTTCAAGCATCTTGTACTCTTCTACTTCAAATTCAGTCCTGAGAAGTTCTTTTAAATCTTGGGCATTGATTTGAAAATCTCTACCTTCTAAGAACACATTCAAGCCATCCTTTGCAAATCCTTCTTGATCTTCCAATTCAGTTTCATCAATAGCCATTCTAGAGTATAATTCCTTAGCCAAAGAAGGGATAAACATTCTATCTCTAAATGTACTCATATACCTTAGCTTCAATATTTCAAAATACCTTTCCAAATCTTCTTTCACTGCTGATGAATCACTGAAACTATTCTAGTAAAAAAACTTCCAAAAAAGATTGTGGCATTCTTAATTTTTCTAAACGTGTCAACATGCAAGTGATTTCGAAAACCAATACCTTTGCCTGAGGTGGTTCTTGCATCTGTCGATCATTTCATTTTTTTTGTCATTTTCTTTTTGCCTCCCTTCATCTTCACGGCTGAAGGTTCTTTGATTTTTCTTTTCTTCTTAAAGGAAAGCGTGGAAGAGTCATCAGCTTTCCTCTTTCTTTTTCTTTTCTCAGTTAATTTGTGGGTAAAAAATGTTTTTGCCATGGGATTCTTTTTCTAGGGTTTCTCGGGTTTTAAAGGGAGAAGCAGAAAAGAGAATTTAGTAATTTCTTGGGACTTTTTGGCTTTTCAAGGTATGATTCTTAGTAGATGGAGAGGTCTTTTATGAAGGGTTATTAATCGGTTACCCACATTTTGAGTGGGTGGTTCTTGTACCATTTGCCCAATTTTTTTTTTAATTTTCCAAAATTTCCTATACCAAAGTCCTTTAAATGCCAAAGGTCTTCTAATTGATTAGCCCATGTCTTAATAGGTTACTATGTCTCTAACTTAAGGTTTTCTAAAGGGTGAAATTTTTATTAACCAATTAGCAACACCTTTAACCGATTATGAATTTACTGACTTACTTAGCTATCCTAGGACAGAAATGTTCTAATCGATTAGAGGGGGGACTTAACTGATTATGGTGAACCTTATCTCTCTTTTATCATTCATCAACCCATTTTCTAATCAATTATGTTAAGATGAGACCATGATTATCATACAACACATCATCAAAACATGATGAATTCAACATAAATTAAAGTTCATTGACATCAATCATTCTGGAATTTCTCCTAATTCTAGAAAATTGTTCTTCATTCAATGGTTTTGTGAAAATATCAACCAATTGATGCAAGGTGTCTGTTGTTGAACAGAGTAATATAGTAATGAATAGAGTATCGTTCCCATGGAGAATTGTTTTAATTCCTACTATTAACTACTAAAATTAATACGCCCTAATTTTATTCAAACAATCAAATTTTAAAATTATTAAAAAGAAAAATTAAAACTACTGAAACTTCAATCAACTACCAGACCTAAGATTATAATATCTCTCAATACTTCATATGATTATTGTCTCTCTTCTTAACTTAGTTTAATGGATTAAGTTGCTAACCTAGAGTCCTAAATTATTTATAAGTCTCTGTCGAGTTTCTCATAAAAATACCTATCCCAATTAATTTATTATATATCTATGCAAATTATATTGAAGAAAGATTTATTAAGTTTGTGCTCTAATTTTGACTACGTATAGCTTATAGGTGTATGTCTACCCTATATGCAAATCAAACCACCTAATCAACTAAGTATATTCAATCATAAGCTATTCTATTCAAGGTTTACCTAAATCTCCTTGGCCAAGGTTTAACTTAGGTTTCCAAATCACTCTAATTGGTGACCAGACAATTAGAAACATTAAGAATAGAATAAATAAGCAACCTAAATCTATCAAACATAATCAAAAGAGAGATAAATAATTCAAACTACATAATGAGTTCAATCATAATCTTAGATTAACAATTTAGTTCCCCATCAAGTCACACATCATCATTGAATAAATGTTAAACATTAAAAACAAAACCAAGAAAATAAGAAAATAAAAGAAAAGATAGAAAAACTCAAGAATTGTATTCTTGATCTCCAAATCTACTGAAATTCTTCAAATTCTTCTTAGCTTCAATGACTCTTATGGCTTGACTTTTAGTTGTTAATTTGGTGTTTCTTCGTTCTCCCCTATTTAAGTCCTCTGAAAGGTCGTTTTTATAGGCTTTGAAGTTAGGCCAAGTTGGTTGAAGAAAGAATTCAATTTGAACTAGGATTTCCACATCAGACTATGTGAGTCACAGCCTTGCCCAATTACTTAAAAAAACTTATAATTACTCTAGGACTGCTACAGTGTGTCAACTTTGACAAGATTTTTGACCATCTTCCAAGCCGAACTGGGTGAAGTGGTAAACATAAAAGTTGTAGATTTTTCTCTTATCTTTCCAATAGTTAAGAATCACTTCATTTAGATCTCTTTAGAGACAGTTATAACCACAATACCAAAATATATGTAGTGGAAGTCTGCACCTTGAAATTGCTATTTTTTTTTTACTAAAATTCTTCTTTCAAACATTGATAGAAGCACAAATAAATCAATAACAACCTATCTTATCCAAATTAACACCAAATTAAGCATAAAATTAATTAAGATTAGATTGACTTACCTAAAATAACTAATTTAAAATAATGAAATAAAATTTACTAATTTCTATGCATTACTTCACGAACTAAGCTAAATTACTATCAAAATTAAGCCCAAATAACTATATATTATAGAGTTATCAATGTCCACAAAATCTATTTCAATATCTCCCTTAAACACATGATCTCTAATGAAATGATTTATTTCTATGTGCTATGTTCTAGAATGTTGAACATGATTTTTGGAGATATTAATGGCACTCATATTATCACAATATATGGGAACTTTATGAATAGTCATTCCAAAGTCATTTAGTTGTTGTCTAATCCATAGTATATGTGCACAACTACTACCTAGTGATATATATTCAGCTTCAGTAGTTGATAGAGTAACATAATTTTGTTTCTTGCAAGACTAAGATACAAGCATGCTTCCAAGGAATTGACAAGTACCACTAGTTTTTTTCCGATCAGTATTGCTACCAGCAAAATTAGCATTAGAATATCCAAAAAGATTAAAAGATGATCCTTTTAGATATTATAGGCCTAAGCTTAAGTATCCAAGAGATATCTAAAAATCCTTTTTACAGTAGTCAAATGTGATTCCTTGGGACATGATTGGAATCTTGCATATAGGAATACACTAAATAAGACATCAGGTCTACTTGCAGTCAAATAAAGAAGTGGGCTAATCATACCTCTATAGAGTTTTTGGTCCACTTCTTTTCTTTTCTCATCTTTGTCAAGCTTTGTGGAAGGACTCATGGGAGTTCCAATTGACTTCAGATTCATCCCACCAAATTTTTTTTTAGCATTTCCTTGGTGTATTTCTCTTGGTTGATGAATATTCCATCCTCATAGTGCTTGATTTGTAAACTAAGGAAGAACTTTAGAAAAATTCTCACATCCCATCATGCTCACTTCAAATTCTCCTTGCATTTCCGTAGCAAAATTCTACAAAACCTTTCATTAGTTGCACCAAATACTATATCATTAACATAAATTTGAACTACAATCAAATCATTCTTTTTTTTTCTTAATAAACAAAGTATTATCTACACTCCCCCTAGTATATCCCTTTTTAATTAAAAATTTTGAAAGCTTGTCATACCAAGCTCTACGAGCTTTCTTCAATCCATGTAATGCTTTGTACAATTTATAAGCATGATTAATCTTTTCAAAATCTTCAAAATCGGGGGTTGTTTCACATATATTTTTTCTTGAATAAAACCATTTAGAAATGCATTTTTAACAACCATTTGAAACAATTTAAAGTTCATAAATCATGCATAAGTAAGTAAAAGTCTAATAGCTTATAATCTAGCTACTGAGGCAAAGGTTTCATCATAATCAATACCTTCCTCTTTATTGTAGCCTTGAAAAACTAACCTTGCCTTGTTTCTTACCATATTTCCCAACTTATCAATCTTTTTCTTAAATACCCATTTTGTTCCAACAATTGGATGGTTGGTTGGCCTTGAAAGTAAGGATCAAACCTTGTTTTTTTCAAATTGGCCCAACTTTTCTTGAATAGCTATCATCCAACTTTCTTTTTTTTCAGCTTCCTCAAAGTTCTTTGGTTCCACTTGTGATATGAATGCAAGATACTCACAAGCTTATCTTAATCTCCTTATCAATGATAAGTTCTTGAGGATGATTTCGTACAAATCTCCAGCTACTAAGAAGATCATTGTGTTGTTCTTCAACTCTTTGCAAGTCTTTTAGTGGTGGTTCATCATCATCCTTCTCCATCATTCTTTTTGCTATCTAAGCTCATTTTCTCCATTTTCTTCTCAATGTCATATGCATCATCATCAAGAAGTACAATGGTTCTAATTCCTTGGATAACTGTTATCTATTTTGCACACGCAAGTATACGTATCGAATAAGAAATATAGTGATGAAGTAGAGTATCGGTCCCACGAAAATTTGTTCCTAAATCTTTATTAAGCACTAAAATTTATGATAAATTAATCTTATTTAAGTAATCTGAAGTTGAAGAAAAACTAATTAAAAATAAACATTAAATAAACTGACAAACTAAAAAAGCTATGAAAAGCAGTATATTAAATACCTATTATTATGAGTTTATTCAACATTTCATATGATACTAGCTTTTCTTGTTATTTATCTTTCCTGGGTGGTTTTACTAACCTAGAATCCAAAGCTATGAACAAGTCTCCGTCGAGTTGCTTGTACAAATACCTAACTTAATTAGTTCATTACATGTCTATAGAAATCAATTAAATTAAGTTCATTAAGCCATTGTCCTAATGTGGTTATGTACGACAATTGGTGCATGTCTACCCGAATCATGAATCAGATCACCTAAATGACGTGAACATGCACTATTCAAACATTAGTCTAATATAAAATTTCTCTATCGAGTCTCAATTAGATTCATAAATTAGTTAATTGTTGGCTAGACAATCAAAAGCAATAAGAACATATTTGAATAAGCAAAACTACACCCATTCATGATAAATAAAAAAGCAACTAATATTCAAACTACATGTTGAAATCCACCACAATCCTAGAAAAGATAATTTAGCTTATAATCCCTAATAAAAACAACATCCAAAGAAATTTAGCCATGAATCTAAGTCAAAGAAAATAAAAGAAACACAAAAATAGAGAAAGAAACTAACTATTGAAGCTTTACAATCTCAATTCTCTATCAAATTCTCTTATTTTCTTGCTTTGTTCTTGGCTCCAAATCTCTAGAATAGTTACTTACTGCCTCCCCCACAAAACCTCTTAGAAAAGTCCTTTAAATAGGCTCCAAGTAACCTAACTTCCAAAATCTTTTGAAATTTTTATTTTGGAAAATCGCCTGATGCTACAGCCTTGATTTCTTAGTGCTGTGGTGTTGAATTTTTACTGCAGTAGCATTGCAACACTCTAGCCTCGAGAAAATGTATGGTGCGCTTCCTTTCACAAACGTTGCAACCTTGTTCTCCTAATGCTGTAGCGGTCTATCAACTTCGAATGTGATTTTAACCCTGATCTGTTCCAAAATGAGAAATGTGGTAAACATAGAAGTTGTAGCCCTATTCCTTAGATTTCTAATGGCTTAATAATCACATCAATTGGACTTCTGGGTTGAAAGATATTCTCCAAATACCGCATCATATTCAGTCCATGCATACTATTGCAGTGCTCCAAATTAGACAAATATTTTGACCATGATTCAATCAGAACATGGCAAAGTGGTAAACATAAAAGTTGTAGCCTTCCTCTTATAATTATATTGGTTCAAGAATAACCTCATTTGGACCTCTGTAGAGAGAGATATGGTCAGAATACCGAAACATATATGAATGAAGCCATTACCATTCTTGCACAAATTTTCATCAAATGAGCTTTTTTCATCAAATTTCCTACAAAAGC
Source organism: Theobroma cacao (assembly GCF_053813885.1). Classification (NCBI taxonomy): domain Eukaryota; kingdom Viridiplantae; phylum Streptophyta; class Magnoliopsida; order Malvales; family Malvaceae; genus Theobroma; species Theobroma cacao. Next base: position 40,569,601 of record NC_142640.1, read on the forward strand.
AATAAGAGAAATTAGCAATAACTACTCTTAAAGTAATTAAAAAAATAACATAAAATTAAGCTAAAATAACTTAAATTAACTACTCAACATGTAATCAAACTTAATCTAGAAAAATACCTAAAATGCTACAACTCGAACTTAAAATCTCAAAGATCTAATTACTTAAGCTCTCAAAATGTGTCAAAATAACTCTATATAATAGAGTTATCAATAACACCTTTGGAGTCATCACCAAAGGAGATATTACCACTTTTGTTTCTATCAAGCTTGGAAAACAAGTTCTCATTATCAGTCACGTGCCCTGAATAGCCACTGTCCAAGAACTAAAGCTGTTTTTCCTTGGTTGAGCTTCAAAATATTATTTCTTTTGTCCTTGCTCAACCTACAAGATAGCTTTTTAGTTTTTCTTTAAAGGTACCCATACTTTAATGGGTATTTGGGGTTAGCAATCACATGGGATCCTTTAAAAACCCAAACTAACTTGGTTTTTGGACAAGTTCTATCATAAAAGAAGCAATCATAAGACAAATGTCCTTTCTTATCAAATATATAACAATGACATGCAAATGTATTAACTTTCCTTCTAAATTTTGGGTTTCTTTAAGCCTTTTCTTCACCTTCTGATTTTAGTTTCGATCTCTCTTCTATTTCATCACAAACTCTTTGTAATCCTAAATTCTTACTTTCCAATTCAAGCTTCAAGAATTCAAAATCAGTTTTGGATTGTTCAAGTTCAATTTGAAGCATGTTTCTTTGATTAAAAACAGAGTTGTACTCATGCTTAATTTTTTTTAATTCTTTATTCAATGCAATAGTTTTTTTCCTCATAGTTTTATATTTCAAGGCAAGTTTTTCAAATTCAGCATATAAGTAGTCATATTCATCTTGCAAGTCATCATAGGAAATATCAAATGAACTAGAAGCTACCTTAATTTTTTCTTTTTTTGCCATTAAGTAGAAATTAGCCTTTTCTTTTAGCTTTCTTTTTCTTCTTCTAAGCTTGAAGAGTCATTATTGGACCAAGTTATTGCTACCATTGCTTCCTCTGATTTCTTCATTCCTTTTGAAGATTCTTCTTTCAGCATTAGATAATCAGATTTGAAATGTCCTGATTTCTTACATTTAAAGCAGATCATTTCATCTTTTTTGTTGAGATCACCCTTGTGCTTATTTTTTAAGAGTGACCTTGGTCTTTCTTGTAATTTTTCTTTCCAAACCTTTTAGCTTTTTGTCCTATCAGCTTCTTAAACCTTCTGGCCATCATTGCTAATTCTTCATCATCATTACTTGATAATTCTTCAAGTTCTTCCTCAAGTCAACTAATCTTGAGTGCAAGGTTTTTCCTCTTCTCCTTGGCTTATTTCTTTTTTTCCTCTTTTTCTTCCTTCATTACAAGTTCATGTGTGAGGAAGGAGCCATAAATTTTATAAAGTGTGACCACATTGAGATCCTTGGCTTCTTAGATAGCATTGACTTTTGGTTTCTAGCTTTTTGGGACATATCTAAGTAGCCTTTCAACTAACTCATGTTTAGGGATGATTTTTCCAAGTTGATTAAGCTTGTTTGTAATATTGGTAAACCTATAGAACATGGTAGAGGCATCTTCACCTTAGTTCCATTTTAAACATTTATAATTAAAGGTGAGTAGGGCAATTTTGGACTTCTTTACTTATGAAATCCCTTCATGAATGACTTTAAGTTTTTCCCATATCTCTTTAATTGTAGTATAGCTAGAGATTTTGTTGAATTCTAAGGGAGTCAATGCATAATGAAGGGTGTTGATGGCTTTAAAATTTGTTTGGACATTTTTGACTTCAACGTAGGTCCATTCAGCTTTTGGTTTATGCATTTTCTCATTAGTGACAAAACTAAGTGAGGTGGGAGAATAGGGTTTTTTTGTGATAATATCCCACATTTCATAGTAAAGGGCTTTAATGTATATACATATCCTAGTGCTCCAATAACCATAGTTTAATCCATCAAATAGAGGAGGCTTATTTGTGGATTGACCTGTTGGTATATGCTCTTAAGCCAATTGGATTGGTCAAGGAATATAGATTGTCATTTAATACATACTTAATCACATAACTATATGTGATAGAGGTTTTCCTTCATGTTAGTGTAATAATAATGAGTTATTAAGTACTAATTGGATGAAGCCTATGGAATATAAAGGCCTTGTAAGAAAATTGTAAAGTTGTTACAATTATGAGATCATTTTACATCAAAGCCATGTTCCTAAAATTGTTAATGGTCATTTTATTATTAAGACAAGGCATTGACAATGCTCAAAGACTGGTACATGTTAAGCCTCTTTACTTGGGAAGTAAGCAATCGATTTCATAGATTGAAGTATATGGGATACTTGTGGATAACATATAGGTGCTTGTTAAAAAACAAGTTCACTAAACATGATCCGCTATGAGAACTTCATTTGGTATTTCACTCAAGTGTTAATGGAATATGTTCTCATGTGATAACCATGCAACAAGTCTTTGGATTTGAGACATCAGGTCATTTTGTATAGGGAATGACATTTTGATTTCACCCTTACGGGTCTAGAGGTGACCAAATGCCTAAACATGATGTTTTTGGGTATGCCATGAAGCATATGAAGGTGAATGAGTGGTTAAAAGAGGATTCATCACTCTAAGTGATATGAGGGAATGTATCTCACTTGTTTTTAATTCTTGATTAACTGTATAAAGTTTTTGGCCAAAGCATGATGAATTTAAGGAAAGTTAGTTTCCTAAATTCACAGAGTTAGTCATGAGTTATGAGAACTAATATGGAATGTTATAAGTAGACACTGAGCCATGCTTTATGACATATTCCGGATATTTGATGAAAGAATCGTATTGCACTGAGAGGCTTACCATTGAAGGGCTTTGTTAAATTCTTTAATTGACTTTTTAACATTCGGATGGTCATGATGTATTGCTAGATGCCGCTCATGATCTATAAATATAAATCAATTATCAAATTAATATTTGATTAGGATTTATATTTATTACCAATATGTTAGGAGCCTAATGGGTCACACACATTAAGTGACACGATTGGGATTAAATAAGGATAATTAATTAAGTTGGACTTAATTGAAACAGACCAAAATAAAGTAAAAAATTAATTAAGTTCACAAAGACTTAATTGAATTAAAATACAACTATTGTATGTAGGGTTACAACTTAGTTTGGTTATATATATATGTTATGTTAGCCAACTAAAACTCTAAGTCTTCAGCCATTTCTCAGTCGTTTCATAAAATAAGAAAGGAAAAATAGTTTTCTTTGTCTGACAAAAATAGGATTCGATAAGAATTTTTTATCTTTTTGTCTTAGAAACAAAACTTGTAAGCACAAGTAATAATCCTACCATTGAGAAGATCTTATTCGGTCAGTGTGTGGATTATTATTAAAGGCCAAACACTTGGATGGTTGAAGATTTGACCAATCCTAAAGGTGAAGAAGCAAAGATTTCGACTGCAAGATTTTAAACTGTCTTATTCTTTTTTCGAGTTACTTGCTTCATCATAAGCCTTTTGGATTTAACTGGCTCTTGATTACAATATCAAAAGCAAGGTATGTAACTGTTAAACTTATGAATGTTCATAAATAATTAGAAAATTACATGAAAAACACAAACATTGATCTTATAGGATTTGGCTGTTTCTCTGATTATATGCTAGTTTATTTTTTTGCTACGTTATATTTTTAATTTATTGATTATTTTCATATTTGAGCATGAGGTCGAATTCTAGCATGACCCTCAGCAACAACTGACTTTTGTAAAACCATATGGACCTTTCTTAAGGATGTTAAGTCTTAAATTTGAGGGTATGGCTTTGATACTACTTGTTGGTCCCAATAGAGTGCTAAAAGGGGGTGAATAGCACTAAAAATTTTAAGCTCAGCCTTTTTTGAATAATAGAGTTTTTAACCAATTAGAAGAAAATGAATGTAAGGCTTGTTATGGCTAAAAGACACCAAGTAAGGAAGGATAAAAAGAAGTGGACAACGCAAGACTATTTATAGTGGTTCGATCCCTTTGACCTACATCCACTACCTTGATCTCCCAACCAAGGATTATTATTAGTATTATTTATCATTTTATTATTTCTTTTTTATTTCATTTTACTTTTTTTTTCATTTTATTAATATCCTTTTTATCAATATTTTTAAAGAAATATTTATTTAGATTAAAATATTAGAATTTAAGATTAAAATCTTCCCATTATACTAGTGGAGTTTTAGTCAAATCTCTTACCTAAGAAAATTAACCTAAGATTGTGACTTTTCGTGTCCCGGGTAAAAATTCCATCATTCTTATAACCCAAATAATCTATTATTATTATTATTATTATTGTCATTATTATTATTTTTATTTTACTCACTAGCTTGTAAATAAAACTAAACCATATACCATTTAAACATGAAAACCTAATTAAACCTAAACTAACAAATTAAATGGCCCAACAAAACATAATAAACAATATAGCCAAACAAATAAAAGTTCAAGATCCATACCTAAGCTTGGGCTAAAAAATGTCCTAAGAAATTTTAGTTGTTGAAGCGGACTTGTACCTTCTCTTTTAGCCTAACCTTCTGTATAAACCCAATGTAACAAGGGCCAGTTTCAAGTTACCAAGTCGAAACCCAAGTGAAAAGCCTACGTTTGTCTCACAGCTTCTTAAAACTACATTGTTTTATTCTTTTTTCCTAATCCAAACCCAGACTATAAAAAGGTCATTTTCTTATTCAAGTTTTGATTTTTTTTTCTCTAAACATGTGTCTCCTCTGGGTTTCCTATCTACACCGATCTAAAATTGCCGTCATTGATGCTAAACAACACATCTGACATCACGATTCCCTTCAACACACATTAACTTTTCTCTAGACCTATTTCTAAGTAGAAGGCTAAAAAAGAAGGACTTCTCTAACTTTGCCTCAAACTTCCAAAATCCTTCACTCAAAAAGCCACAACAGAAACCATTTATTATTTCTTGGGTATTTTTTGGTTACTTTCTTAGTTGCTAGGTGCTAACTTCTAGGTTCTGTTTGAATTTTTTTTTTTAGGGTTTGATAGAGACGGCTATTGTTTCTGGGTTTTTTAAAAGTTTTTTAATTTTCTCAAATCACTCTATTACAATTGCTAGGTCTAAGGCTTTTTTTTTAGTTTTTCTCTTTTTTTTTTCTTTGGTTCCTCCCTTTTATAAGTAAGGGAAGAATTTTGAAAATCCTTCTTCTTTGTTTGTTGCCATTGGTAGCGTCTTGGTGGTTGCATACTACCAATGGCAATGCTACCAAACTCTTGACTTTTTAAAATTGATTTTAGTGTATCACAAATTGAGGGGAAAGGGAAAAAAAAGTAAATCTAAAAGAAAAAGATTTAATCAAAATTGGCATACCTTGGAAGAAAGAAGTACTAATTCAACTTGGGGAAGGAGAAGGCTGATTGCCATGGTAGTCTAGCCTTAGTTGGCTACCACGGCATCTACCTCGACTACCATGCTAAACACGGTAGCAAATTACAAATTTCCTTTTTTTTTTCTTAAAAGAAAATTATTTATTGTATATTTTGCCTAATTTTTTTGATATTTTTCAATTTTTGACGTGCTGACCTTTAGGTCTTAGAGCCTATTTGGAAGCTATGTAAACTTTCTTTGGGCTTTTGAGATCCAGGGATGCCCAACAAAAAATTAACCTTGATAACATTAAAAAAGAAAAATCAAAATCAAAATAAAAATGAAAGTAAAAATAAAAAATTAAAATTGCAAAAGTCATGGGCGGATAAAGAATGGTGTTTACACTTAACATTCCTAATCACTATCCATATATGAAGATCTTGAATGAGATAGTGATTATTAGGAAAAATCAAGCATTTGCTTTCATCTTTAGTGAGTTTACTAATAAATACTAAATTGAATTTGAATGAGGGAACTCGGAGAACATTTTCTAGTATCAAAGTTTTAGAAAGTTAAATTATTCCTAAATGTGTCACAAAGGCTTTAGTTTTATTTGGCATTTCAACAAACATGTTACGAAAGGTTTCGTAAAACTAAAATGATGCAAAGAACAGTCAAATATGATCTATAGTGCCTGTTTCGAATATCTAGGAGTTATGATTCAATGTAGGCAACACACATGAAACAAAATTAACCAAAGTATTATGTGAAGAAATTATACTTGTTAATGCTGAATTAACAAGTGAAGGCTTAGCTTGTTGGTGATTTGGCATTGCAAAAGTCTCCTTATCACCTTTTGTTAGGGGTGAGTAATTAGGCAGTTCTGTCAGTTTGAACTATTATAACTAAGAACCAAATGGACCAAATACTTTTGAAAAACCAACTAGAATTGACCAAACTTAAAAGAGGATCAAACAATCGAAACATCGAATTGGTTTGGTTGGTTCAATTTTGGACTAGAAAAATCAAAATTTTGTCACTTTTTTCTTTAGCAAATTATAACATTGACATTTATAAACATCGTCCATAATTAAAAAATATACAAAATAAAAAAAACATAACATTTGTTATTTCATTTACATAATTATGTCATTTTACATAAGACATCAAATTCATCAAATTAACATTCAAGAGTTTTAACCTCTAAGGTTTTTTTTTAACCAATAAGTTTTAACATTCAATATTCAAAATAACAAAGGTAATAAAATTAACATTCACAAAATAAGACCTTCGAACACAAGATAATAAACCATTGCAGATCATCAATTTAGCAATAGCAAAATATATATTAAATTTTAAAAAATAAAAAATATATATTTTTTATAAATTTTAAAAAATATATAAAATACTAGTTTGGTCTTTTATGAGGTTCGGTTCAAAATTTTAGAATCGAGAATCTACCAAATATGCCAATTGGACCAAAATTTTTGGACCAATAGACCAATCGAAACAAATTGTTTTACCCAAATTACATTTGGTTCGGTTGAGTCATTGGTCTCATCCAATTTTGCTCACTCATACCTTTTGTATCATCATATTCAGTGATCAATGTCATAAACTTTTGAATTTGTACTTTATTTAAGGACAATTGTGGAATTGAACTAGTCATTACCTTGTCAAAATCTTCTTGATTAGAATTACCAACTGCACTGTTAACTAATGCTCTTCCTTTTCTAAATTTCCCTTTGGATTTGGTGAACTTGAAATCCTCAAGGAATCCTATAATGCAATAACATTTTCCTTTGAAATGCTTTGTTCCAAAATGAATACAAATAATATGAATGTTAAATTTCCTCTTCCTCTCTGACACAGCAACAGCCATAATTGAACTTTCAATAGGTGATTGAGACTACATAAGCAAAGACCTATGCAATTACTCTTGGATTACAAGATTATAGGCTTGATGAAGACTTGAAAATGGATTCAGCATCACTATATGTGATCTTAAAGCCTAGAATGAATCGTTCAAACCATTCAAGAAACAAAACACGACATCTTTATTATGTTGATCAATATACTTTTGATGGCAATTATATTTGCAACCTCCACAATCACATTGAGGAAAAGGCTTGAAATTATTTAATTCCTACTAAATAGAATTTAATTCTATAAAATAAGTATCCACTGACCTGGTTCTTTGCATGATGTTACCTAATTAAAACTAAAGATTTCATATTATAGTATCCTCTAGTTGAGAAAAATGATTCTTCAATGTCTCCCATATTTCTCTGGCCGAATCCATGCTCAGAACATTTGATGCAATTACAAGCATTAGAGACTCAAGCAGCCAGGCCACGATCAGATTATTGTATCTGGCCTAATGTTCGAACAACGGATCTGTTGACTTTAGCTCTTCAATTGTACCATCTACGAATCCTCTTATTTTACGAATTGATAGCACAAGCAAGAAAGCCATACTTCAAGAGATGTAATTTGTTGTCATTAGCTTGGGATTTATCACCACCGATTCATGATGGTTGGAGTGATGGATGTAATACGGTGACAAAGGATTTTTTGCAAGTGAAACTCTAGATTTTGATGATGAATATATTAGCCATTTTTAGGGCTTCAATTGAAAAAACAAATGAAATTGAAACACAAATTGAGTAAAAGTCTGTGAAGAACAACTAAGGCACAAATGAAAAAAGGAAAATCCGATGATAATCACTGATGGAAGCAAATTTCGATCAAGATTGTTAACTAAGCTTTGATACCATGTTAGTTTACCAAGATCTGTTAACAATTAAGAATATAATCAACTGGAAAGGAAAGAAGAATAATTGAGAAAGAGAGAAAAGGGAAACTGAAACTGAATTTCTTATTCAGTTAATAGTTTGTTATGTCTATTTATATAGAAGGCCAATGTTGTGTTAATAGAAAGCTAATCCTAATTACATGAATAATTAATTAAGTATATAATCACATGTCTTTATACATCTCACACATGTAGTGTAGCATGTGTCCAACAACCCTCTTATACAAATCATACACTTAATAGTTTACATGATCAATGATAGAATTATATTTACATTAACTTAAAAGATAAGGGTACAATGGATTACAATGTTGTACTACTGCAGGTTAATCAATCTCAGGTTGAGGTCTTGTAGGTTTGGAGCTACTTTCAGACTTGTTCTAAAGTTTATTAGCTAAAGTTATTCTTTTTTTCTTCGAATGCTTATCTTCAATGCTGATATCTGCTATGATGTACTCTTTTTTTTTTAAATGTTTATTAATTAGCTAAGGTTCTGTAATGTTGATCATTTCTGGCATCTACCATCTTAACTTGGTCAGCTTCTTATTGTTGCTATTCTTTTGTATTGTAATTTCTAGTCTGCTGGCCTGACCAACTTCTTGATTTTGCTTATCATTACCTACTGTGGGACTAAATAGATTTCAATCTCATGAATTCATTAGGTTGAAGCCCTTAACGAATAATCCCCATTAAATCTCTTGGAACCAACCTTGGAGACACATTAGGATTTGTCATCACAATGACTAATCTGTTTAGCTAGCAAATTGCACTGAAAGGTTGGTCGCCTAATCAAGGAATCAATACAATCCTTAAATTGTAGACATCATTTTCACCATAGTCAATTTCTTTACTTTTATTTTATTTATTTTTTGTCTAAATCCAATTAATGGTCCAATGGTTTTCAAAAGCCAAAATCTTATTTAGGCCTTATCTCTTTGATCCATATGTGACTAGGGATTTGGATTTATACTAAATGGCCATTGAGGCCTAAAAAATTGAGCCCATGTTGAGCCTATTAATTAAAATAGGCCCAATCATGTTTAATTAAGAAAAAACATATCTAATATGCTAAAACAAAAATTTAAGATCAAAACAAGTTTAGGGTTCTTTGATTAGGAGAAAATTTATAGCTAGGTTTCTTAACTAAACGGTGCCGTTTCACCTTGTAAAGGGGAGCCTCTCTTCACCAGGCCTGTTGTCTCCTAGGAAGCCAGATCAAGTATGAATGCTTAGGCCTTTTTTATGTTTGGTTTAACTTGGATTGTTTTATTCTTGTTTGTTTGCATTGTGTGATTATCTGTTAGCTTTAATCAATGATTGATTTAGTTTGTTTTCAGAAAATATATATATATATAATATGCATAAATTAATATGTAATGTTTAATTAATGACTATATATATAGTTTCTGAATAAAATAAAATGATAAAAAGTATGTTTGGTTTTAAAATATATATATAAATATTATAAACCTTTGTTATTTCAAAATATTTAGGATCATAGTAGTTAAATCGAAATATATATGGTGTATTGAAATCTTATTTTTTTAGTATTGAGTATTCAGTTTCGTATTATATCGTAAGATACAGTAAAAAAATTTAAAATTAATTATAAAAAATATTTATATATGTAAAATAAAGAAAAAATTGAAAAATATTATAATTTTTAATAGAATTGAAGATTATAGGATGCAAATTGAAAAGATGATTATTTTTTTTATTTTAAACTTTTAACATATTCCTTAATAATATAAATTTTTAAATAAAATATATGTTTTTATATTAATTTATTAATTAAAAAATAAAAAACATTTATAATGTTAAAATTAAATGGGAATTCAATTTTTTAGTATTTTTTACTTAAAATCTAAAGATTGAAACTCATAAAATATAATTTTTCATTTTTCAACTCAAAAAAATAATAAAAAATAAATTTTTAATAATTATTTAGAATTAAGCTTATAAAAGTGTATCGATTGTATCGTACGGTACGTCCCCACATTGTAAGATTTGTATCGCGTATCATATGATATGCTTTCGATACTTGATCAAATGCGATATATGTAAAACCCGACCCTATAAACACATGTCATGACATACATACACTAAGTAGCATGTTATTAGCTAGGAAAGTCCTTAAGAATAGACGAAACCTGGTATTGTACCTAACGGTACACTTGAGTTGATTTAACCTCGAACTAGTTCAAATAGGAATCGTAGGATGAAATTTAATACTTTGCAGTTTAGGAATGACTAAAAATGATTGTTTAGAGTTCGAGGGTTCATTTGGAGAAAAATTGAAAATTTTGATGTTTAGGGGCAAAATCGTCATTGTGCCACCTAAGATAATAATTTGATCATGGAGTGAAATTTTTTGACCAAGATTAACTATTTGGAGTATAATTTAATGATAGGAAGTGAAAATTTTCAATTCCGATAATTTTCGAAACATAGGGGCAAAATGGTAATTTTGTCACCCCGGGGTAAAAACCATAATTTTCACCACCCAAAACTTGTCAAAATCATAGGATTTACTTATTTTTGGTATGAATAACTATGGTATGTTAAGTGGTGAAAAATTTAAGTTTAAAGGATGAAATTTTAAAAACGGGTCAAGGAAAAGTAACACATGGCACTTTTTAATTGTTTAATATTATTTAAAGGAAAATCAGCCCATTTAAACCCCACATCAGGTTATGGCCGGCCATAAGGAGAAAAGAAGAGAGAAAATAGAGAGGAAAGGAAGAAAAGAGAAAAACCAAAGGAAAACTAGAAAATTCAAAGGGGAATTCGCGTTTTTCGTCCGTTTACGCGTCTAACGGTAAGATTTTTCAACTTTAGCTTGATTTCTACCTTTCCTATACCTTTGTTTCCATTTAGTATGCTTGAGGAGAGAGATCGAAAAGTGATACCAAGAACTGGCCGAATTTCAAGGGGAAGGATTTTGAATTTTTTAGGTTTTGATTCTTAGTTAAATTGATAGTTTTAGTTAGTTAAATGTATATAGAAATCAAAATGGGCAAGAAAGCATGAAATTCTCACAATACCCACCCTTGACCGAATATTCAATGATGTACAATGATGATGAACTAATTTTTATTCTAAGAGAAATGAAGAGAAAATGATGAAAAATGGTTAAATGTGATAGAAAAGCCAAGTGAAAAATTAACCAAGTTAATGTCCCATTTTTGACCGAATTTTTCAAGAAGGAAAGTGAGTTGATTTTGGTGATTTTAAAGGGTTATTGGCTGATATTTAATGGTTAGAAATGTTGGAGAGAAAATGGGACAATTTAGAGCTAAAATAGAGCACGTTAGCAATTTATTGGGTAAAGTGTCAAAAATAGGTTAATACCGTGTTTAAGCCGTTTTAGGCTATTGCATTCCATACCATGCATTAGTATAGGATTTAAATAAATTATATAGTGATTTAGCATCAATGTGGTGAATTGTGTAATTTTTGCAATGTGTCTAGTAGGTAAGCCTTCCGGTAAAGGTAAGGAAGTCGTACCTGACGAACAGTGATCAAGGCACCTATAAAGCATTTAATTTGTACAAACTGTGAGTAAACCTATTATTATTGTAAATTATCTAGAGTTTATTTTTAAATGATCTTTATGTATTTTATGAAACGAAAATGAGATTAAAATGGGACTTTTGATGTTTTAGAAATAAATGTGCCAAATAAATTCATTGTGTTGATTATCTGAAATAAGAAACTTTTAATCATGAAATTGAGTAATTGGAGGTTGCCAATTGTCTTGAAAAATATATTTTCCTATGAATGGCTTATGATATATGAGTATATATGTGGTTATATTTGATAATTGCATTGGAAATTTGTGTAAGCTGTCTTTTACTATGCAAGCTGGGTAAATAAATAAAAGTCATGTTATACTGTCAAAATTTTATTAAAATTGGTGGGTTTAGTCATTGCAGTGATAGGTTTTCATGAACTGCCTATTAGAGGGGCACGGTAAACCCGGTTATATAGTTACTCCGATTGTAGAGGCGATGAGGGTAACTCCCAAGATAGTGTTAGATCTCACTTCATGTCGAACCCCCACGTGAATGTGTAACTCGATCAGCTTCAAGGAATAGCTTGTTTTCAAAACTAACATGTGTTTAACATATAAATATCTTAACAACCTTGGCGGACTCGGTTAGATGCCTCGACCAAGGTATCCCCGAGGATTAGTTTTTGGCTTGAGCCCTGTTTTTAATAAAAGTCATAAGCCTTAACAACTGTTTTGGTAAATTACAAATATTTTATGGTTTAAGAAATAAATTGAAAACCTTATGAAATGGTTTGTGATTTGTTGTTTAAACTTGCCTCCATTTTACTCGCCTTTAGATATTTATAATAATGTCTGTTTACTCATTGGGATTACAAAATCTCACCCACCTCCTTTCCAAATATTTCAGGCCTGTGGTAGCTTGTAGATACCCGATTTTGTCAAGGATTCTAGTTGACCCCTCTGTCTCACAGACAGTAGGTTACTATCACCAACACTTGATGTATTTACGGGCCACTTGTCATTGTAATTATTATTGTACATTATAACTTTGTAAATTATTGTATGTATGAATTTATTTTACTTACACGTGTTTCTATAAATATTGTTTTATATATAAATACTATATTTTAATCAATATTTTGAATAGTAATATTTGTCTATAAATCTTTTTAAAATAAATTTTGTCTTTTGATTTACTTGAGTCGGAAACGACAGGTAATTATTTAAAACGGAATGTTTAACAACGATTGCTCACAGGAAAGGTAAGAAACTGATACGTAAGCCTTGCGGGGTTCTAATTGGCATTCCAAGTAATGAGTGTAAATCAAGACGTCGCTGCAGTTGTCGTGGGCCCGAGGGAGGTTCCGGGTCGTGACAATATAGCTATAGATACATATTGTTTTCTACTAGTATTTTGGCGTACATATCGTACAATACTGATAACTATGTTTACGATAATAGAATGAAATACATATTAGGTCAAAAAATGAATATAAAAATAATGGTATATAAATTTATAAGAGAAAAAATTAGCCAAAAATTGGAGGATTAGAATATTTAGGTTTAGGAAAATAGGCTAGCTATGTCACCAAGAATATTAACATAAGAAAATATTATTTGGGTTAACTCCTGATAATGGAATTTCACCTGGGAATGAAAAGAGTCGCTATTTTCGGAACGACTTTCCTAGGTGCAAAATTCTATTAGTTTTCCCACCAAAGTATCGGGATAAACCGTAATCTTATATTCCAATATCTTGTTAATTCAAATAATCATCTTAAATATTTAAAGGAATAAATTCATAGAATATTTTACTCAAAATTAAAATTAATATAGTTATTAATTAACTCAAACAATTGTTGCATGTAAAAGATTAGTGGAACCAAATTGTTTATTCAATAAAAGTATTTTTAAAAAAAACATAAAATAATCCATTAATGTCATCGATTTAAATAAAATGTTTTTTTTAAATATATATAGTAAGAATAAAAGAAATATTCAATTTAATTAAAATATTAAACTATTACTATAGAAATTGGAATAAAAGAAATTACTTTATAAATGCGTTCTTTTGGCATCATTAGTGATTTTATCTTGACATGGCATACAACAAGTTTATTTTGCTAATGGGTCGAGAACCTCGATGATGGGATTTTTTTGAATAACTTGTAGAGATGAGTTCTTTCAGGGATATCCTTGGTTAAAGAAAACTTATAAACCTCATCAAAGTATTGGGATGATCTATGAATAATTTTTTTCATACATGGTTTTTGTTTTCGATTTTTTAAAATTGGTAAATCATGACATCATTTCATAATTGCATCATGTGTATCCGTAAAACGAATAATCGAACTTTGATTTAAAAAATAAAAAAAACAAAACAAATAAAATAATAATAAATTAGAAAAAATATTAGAAAAAATAAAAATATGTAAAATTAAGCATAAATTATTGTTTGTGCATTATTATTTTATACATTTATTACTCTGTTATTGTTATTTATTTATTACTATTAATGATTGTGGGGAATTTAGGCACGCGTGAAGGAACTTCTTTTACTCCCCTAACTTTAAATTTCTAACCAAAAAATAATAATAAAAATCGTGGAGTAGATAGCGTCTGATGACGTGATAAATACCCTTAATATTAATAATCGCTTTTCTTAGAATGCAAGTTAATATTCTTTGGTTTTATTTACTATATTGACTCTAATTTCTTGTCATTTCTGTTTGCATATGCATGTTTGCATCATAATTTTGCATATAGGAAAATGTATTCGTCACCTACCAACCATTGACAGGGGGAGAATCCGATTGTATTCAGAGAGTCATCATGGCCACCTTCAGGTTATGATGGGATGTACCAAGTAACATAGCACATGGCAAGTGCTCAACAAAGCGAGGGAGATTGCTTGACAGAGGGTCACATCTCATCACTACTTGAAAGGTTTCACCTTGAACTTAAACAAAATGACTTCACCGACTTGCTCTGCATATGGAAAAGGTGGAGGGCCATGACTCGAGGAAGCTTTGATAAGAAATATTGCTATAGAGCCTGACTCCTTAAATTGCGAATTGATGATCAGTTGTTGAAGGCCATCATGCAATTCTAGGATCCATCATATAGATGCTTTGTGTTTAATGAAGTGGATATGGTGTCAAGATATATTGGAGAAGACAAAAGTGTCACGACCAAAATTTCGGGCCATGATCGGCGCATGGGCCCAATGGACATAGTCCACTAAGCCCAAGCAAGTCTATTAATCTGACATATTCATCATTCCATCATAAACTGTTAAGTTACATTTCATACTTGAATCAAAATAATATTAAACATTGCCACCTCATATTGGCATACCAAACAAGTGTATATACATTGTCTACAACATATATCTTAATAATTTACATTAGGTTTGTCTATACACAACAAAAAGAGACTCGATGTCCAGCAGAGAAACTCGATGAATGTACATCTACTGAATGTCGAGGCACCTACCAAAAGATGGATACAAGTCTACAAGGACACCTCATCCTAGTTACCAGCTGCCTCGTGATCTGAAAACATGAAGTTGAAAATGGTGAGTATAAACCCAGTGAGTGAACAATAAAGGGAACAAGCATACCATAAGGAATGTTTAACGAAATCATGATGCATTCTTTTTCAAAACAATGCAATTTGTTTTTATTCTTATTAAAAACCCCTCATCAAGCCCTTAAATGATTAATCATTTGAAAATCATGAACCCATACATAACGAACCATTTGAAGAATGAAAGCTTCAATGATACGTAAGCAAGTCAAATACGACAACGAATCTTCGCTGTAGCGGAAAGGCATTCTCGCTGCAGCGACGTTGGGATTAAGTTATTAGCCGAACGAGGGTTTCTCAACTGGCCGAGGGTTTCTCACTAAACCTCCTCATTTTAAACTTAACTCATTTAGTCCTTAATGTTGGAAGTCCATGCTCAGATATGGTAGCAAATAAGTGAAAAATAAGGCAGCAATTGGACAAGATAGGAGACAAAACAGAAAGTTTTTCGCTGCAATGAGATTGAATCTCTTTGCAGTGAAATTGTAACCCAGAAACAGAAGGTTTCTCGCTGCAGTGAGAAGCTACAGTGTCATTCTCGCTGCAGCAAAAATGCATTCTCGTTGCAACGAATTTTCGACCAGTCTACCCCTCCAAACCCAAAAGTTTCTCGTTGCAGTGAAAATGATTCTTGTTGCAGCGAGAAACAGGGCACCAATGAAAAAAATTGCCCTTCTTCCCAAAGAAAAATCACCCTACTGAAATGTCCAAACCAACATGAAACGCATAACAGTTTTCCATAGTTTAACATGTCAAGTTTCACATGCATTACAATCATATACCGTTCATTAATTTCCTATAACACACATATTTACATATGTATATATGTATATGTATACCCATCATCATCATCATGCACACCATCCCATCATCATCATCACTAGCTCATGCGCACTCCCTACTCGCACATGGCAGGGTCATCACCGGGTTATGCGCACTCCCTACTCACACATAACCGGGTCATCCTCGACTTATGCACACTCCCTACTCGCACATAACAGGGTCATCCTTGACTTATGCGCACTCCCTACTCGCACATAGCCAAGTCAATTGCATTACACAACAATATATTCATATATATATATCAACACAATGTGGTAGTGCATGAATCAATAATAGTCTCATGTCACAACATAAACCATTTCTCAAGAGCTTGTTCCCAAGGATCTCATTTTTAAGAAAAGTTGTATAAAATCATTCAAACACTTTGTACAAAACAGTCACATTCCCAAAATAGTTTTGATAGGCAGTCCACTCACTGGTATATTGTTGAGCTTTTCACTGACTTTAATTTCCCCTAATTGTCCAAATGGGATGATAGGGCTTTCTTGGAACCTACCATCACATTAACATCACCATTATGTTAATTCACATACTATAAACCCTAAAAGTTATCTCTTAACTAGCTTTCAATTGTCGCTTTAAATGGCTATCTATGTTCACTATCTTAATCACTATAAAATGAATGAACATACTCAACAATAAAACAGCTCATAATCCCAATTACTAGCCATTATTCACAGTTAAAAATCAAGCTTAGTTCATCACTTACCCTAGGGCTCCTTTGTAGTTGAATTCTCTTCCAATAGCTTCCACACAAATGGGGTAATTCTCTTTTTCTCTCTCTAGAATGCCCAACTAGTGAGAGAAAGTATGGAAATAAGATTTTTCAAGGGTTTTAAGAAGAGAGAGTGGAAGAATACAAGAGTTCTAGTCATAAGGGCACAAAGGTATGAAAACTAGAGCTAAAGAGAGAAAATCATGCAAGCTCCATATCAAGCTTCCATGGAGGTTTTAAAGAAACGTGAGAGGGAAGAACGAAGAAGAAGACAAGCTATTGGAAAATGGGAGAAGATGCTACTGGAAGAAGGATATTTATAGGCCAAACTTATCCATTCCCTTAAAATTACGAAAATGCCCTTGACTAGTTAACTTGTTTTCATGCAACCCTTTGTGCAATCTTTTTACTCCTTTGACACCGGGACAAGGTCCATAATGGTCTAAACATACTCGGGCTCATGAAAACTTAAAATTTTAACACGAGGTGAAAAATAACCATTTTGCCCCTATCGTGAAAATCACCAAAATTTTTGTTTCCTTTTCATTTTACCCCTAATTTCATCATCCATTTATGCCTTAGGCCTACTTAGGCCATAATATTGTTTAAAATCTTACTTTTATGGGCTTAGTAAAGAAATGACAAAATTACCCTTGATCAAGGATATCGCGTATACTTCCCTTTACGAGTCTATAAAAGTCAAGGTCTCACAAAAAGATCGATCATAAATGGAAGCTAGCCAAAATGATAGGTATAACTCCTAAGTAAGTTGATCAAAACATAAAAGAAAAAGGAAACAATAACTGCATCCCATTGAGCTTTTTGTGCGACTACGTCATAAAGTATTGGGATACTGAACAAGGTCAACTTGTGATGGCATTAGCAATATATGGGTTAGTTATTTTTCCAAAAGTTTTGGAACATATAGAGAAGACAATCATAGATTTCTTCCAGCAAGTCATCAACAAAGCTAATCCTTCACGGTCGATCCTAGCAGAAACCCTCAGGTCACTAAATTATTATCGTTGAAAAGGAGAAGGAGAATTTGTGAGATGAGCACAACTTCTATCTATTTGGATAACAAGCCACTTTGAATGTCAAGTCAAGCGATTTAGAAAACCATTTCATCTAGAAAGTGGTCCCATCAAAGAGTTCTATGAGAGTGAATGGGTGGAAAGCAAGACTTAAGACCAATAAGTTTCCAAGCTCAAAAAACTCATGAGTGTGGAAGTAACATGGAAGGCTCCATGGATGCCTTACTACCAAATTAAGTACAAATGTGGAGATGAACATTGGGTGTCACTAATGGGACCATTGGGAGTGATCAATTATGCCTCAATCATGGTAAAAAGGCAATTCGAGTTAGAGCAATTCATGCTGATGACGCATCGATTCAATACCTTGAAATTTGCTTATGGAGAGCTAAGATTCTTGAAGAAGATTGAAGAAATTGCACAGGCATGAAAAATGACAAGCTAAGTAGACCAAGGAAGATACATTGATAAAGTTACTACTCGATACTTAATATGGCACACTCAATGAGTTAAAAATGTGGTATACCCGTAGGAAAGTGCACCTCATTGCTCGATTAACCTAGAGCCACGGGATTCTTTTCCTGAAAGTGAGTTGGCCTAAAAGAAATTCAAAGTTAAAAGTGTTAGTTGGAAACAACGATGTGAAGATTTTCAAAAAAAATGTGAAAAATGAAGAAGGAAGCAGTTGAACAGAAAAGAAAAGTCTTGAAAATAGAAAAGGATTGAGAAAAGAAATATAAAGGTTTTAATAACAAGTTCTCAACCCTGACTGGTGAGGTCCAAAGGGAAATACAAATGAGAGAAAATTGAGGCAATGAGCTACAAGAATACAATGATGGATTAAGAAACCAAGTGCGATTCCAACGAAAATCTATTTAGCTGTTAAGGTAAGAATATGATAGCTTGAGGAGATTATGGGAGCTTATCAACGAGAATATGAATGCCTTAAGCAAGAAAGCATCCAAATCCAAGACTCTGGTGGTGTTTACATACAAGTTTATGTGAAGAAGCAAGACCTAATAGAGTATTTGATCAGACAAATGAGAAAGGTGGCTTTTATGTTAAGAAAAATGGCTAAAAAGATGGACATGCTAAGAGGTCAGGTCTATCCTAAGGTGGATTATAACCGAATTGGTGAATATTTCTAGATGTAAAAATGGCTCATGAATTGTAATCAAACAAATATTTGATATAATGGATCACTTTTGTTGATGGATGTTATGTGATGAATACTTTTAGTACATGTCCATTTAGTTTATACATATATAAGCACTCTTTTCATGATAGTAAATAATAATAAATTTATCAAAGGCAATGATCTCATTTCTCTTCATTTTATTCATGCAATAGCAATGCATCTAATTCATGATTATGATTACAAAAGGTTTCCAAAATAGCTCGACCACCTAAGACAAGTGATAATTGTATCCACAATACCCATCGACGAATGAAAAACACGAATGAGGAACAAAGGAATTGATTGGACAAGATAGAAAAAGCTCAAGAAGAAATGAAAGAACAGTTGGCAAAGCAAATGGAGATGATGATTGCTAGTAAAGGGAAAGGAACTATTAAAATATCTTTGAGTTCTCAAGGTCGAAGCCAATTGTCGATGCAAAGGCAAACTATGTTGATTCTACGGACAAATCTTTCTGACCCGATTCCTATTCTTGACATAAATGATCTTGAAAAACAGAAAAAATTGAAAGTAAACTCGTTTGAGTTGAGAAAAGAATTGGAAAAGCAACCAAAACGTGACCTTTTGGATAACAGCCTTAAAGTCATTGAAGGGATGAATATCTATAGATCTGTTGATGCAACAAACTTATGTTTGGTACCTTATGTGATTATCCCACCAAAGTTCAAAGTACCAAATTTGGAGAAGTATAATGATACCACTGCCTAAAGGCCCATATCAGTATGTTGTGTCCAAAGATGGCTGCACATGTACATGATGATAAACTCTTGATTCATTGTTTCCAACACAATCTAACAGAGTTTGCAGCCAGGTGATATGTTCAATTAGATAGGAATCATATTAGTTCTGGGAAAAATCTTATGAGATAGGCTCTAAATAGGCTCTCTCTGCAAAACATGGAAACAAAAGATAATGAGAGTTTTAAGGAATATGCTCAAAGATGGAGAGATGTTATTGCATAGGTTCAACCACCTCTCACTGAAAAAGAAGCAACAATGTTGTTTATTAATGCTCTGCAGCCACTATACTATGATAGGTTAATCGACAATACTACCAAGAACTTGATCAACATAGTAATTTCAGAAGAGATGATTGAAAATGCAATTAAGAAGGGTAAAATTGGACAGAATAGTGTCAATAGCATGAAAAATTGTAATGCATCGAAAAAAAGAAAAAAAGAGGCACAAGTTATTACATGTGAAGGGCAATAGTCATGGGGCATTAATCCATACCATCTTTGTCTCGCATATCAACCTTCCTCCCCCACTCTGAATCATATTTGCCATAACTTATATCCATATTGATCAGTTTCGCAATCAACTTTTCATCCAAGACCACCCACACCTGCACTTGTGTCTCGATCATTTTCAAGATCCAATACTCACCAATTACCAACGTCGAACTATAATTATTTGCTTCTGCTAATTGAAAATCACTATCTCAGTCCTATGCCAATGAAGACAGTTCCAAACCCATCGATAAGGAATTATGACCCTAACGCTAAATGTGACTATCATGTAAGGGCAATTGGGCACTCGGTAAAAAAATGTAGGCAATTGAAGGAGAAAATTGAAAATCTCGTTAAGGACGGCACTTTGACTCTTGAGCTTATGGAACATTGGAAATCAGCTTTACCATAGACTGAGTTATTGTTTGGAAGCTGAAGAAAAGCCTCAAGTCTCGAACAAATTACTTGCATGAAAAGTGGATGATTTAAAATTTTTATTTTTGTATTCACGTGCATGGCATGAGTAGGATTTTGTTAAGAAATACAAACTTCAAAAATTGTAATTGAAGCTTTAATGTTTTTGTTGGATTGAAATTTTTGAATTATTATACTTAATTTGTAAAATTGTGTGGTGTAAGTGATAAAGGTTCCTATTTGTTTCCAAGATCAAAAAATAATAAATAAATAAAAAGTCATGAGGAGAAAAATGTTTTTGACAATAAAGTGTGAACATGCTCTCGAAAGAATTGATGGTTACTGTTTAGAATGCCCATCCTTACAAACATTCTCAAACGATTTCTCCAAACACCATTAACACCAATCACTCAAATAAAGGTCATTCAAGAGCTTGAACCCAAATGAAAGTAAGGTCTCAAACTTTCATCAATCGTATGTCTTTGTTTTATATTTTAGAAAGAAAAAAAAGCAAATTAGGTACTCTCATAAAGAATTTGAGCTTGGTACTTGGATAAGTGTCAAAATTATGCTAAAGTTTCAAAGCCTCAAATATGCTAAAACCACTCAAATTCTTTTAATTGGATACCAAATGTGAACCTTTCAACCCATTGTCCCAAGTATCCTTCACCCATATTTTAGGGCATGATGACCAAAAGGACAAGGTTACCAAATACCTCTAAGACACCCTGACTTGAAAAATTACCCCTTTCCTTTTCTCATTTGATAATAAAAAACAATGCTTGTCAAGAAAAGTTGATCATGATAAGTGATTTTGATATGATGTTTTTGAAGGCTTTAAAAGAGTCTTTGTTGTTCAGAGTCATCACCGAAGTCTTCATTTGAGTGGCTAATTAAGGAAAAGCATTCTCAGTGAGTCCTTCTACTTTAGAAAGTATGATTCAAGATTGAGTTGGGAAGGAGAGAAATGAAAAGAAAGACAGAAAAGTAAAAAAATGATGATGAGAGAATTGTGAGAGAAATTTGATGTAACATCATGCACTTGAGATATTCAAATGATGCTGACACAAAAAACAAAAAAAAGGAAAAACCAAATTAATCTTTGCTCATAAATTCTTTCTAGGAATTGTTTTTTAATGTAATAAACCATATTTGAGAGGAGAAATGGCCGTGTTTCATTTTCCTTTCACAAATGAGAAATTATCTACTTGCTACCTCTTTGAGCCTATTAAAGTTTTTCTAAAATGCACCTTAACTAAGGATCACCTTTCACAATGGGTGGCAATTATGTAGAAGAATTTTTACCAAAAGTATGAATGATAGAAGGCCTATTTCAAAGGAAAAAAGAACATCCTTTATGTGAATGGGGCAAATGAAAATTTGAAAACTTAAATCATCAAAATGGAAGTTGCAAGGAAAAAAAATGAAAAACAAATGAAAAAAAAAAAGAACAAAACAAAAGAGAAGAAAGAAGAAGTAGAGAAATGAAATGATGGGTAGAGCATGTTTTGAAGAAAGATGAATGTCTCAAAAGAGCCCTTCGCATGATTATGAATGGTTCTTGGTTTGATCACCCTTAAATACATGTTTTGAGCCTTTTATCCATTCTTTCAGAACCCCTTACCTTATCCTACATTATGTGCTTTAAAAAGTCCATTTTGATCAAGTATGAATACTTAAATTAAAGAGCTTTCTTATAAAAAGATATATCATAATATAGAAAACAAGGCCATAGTTTCCTTTCTTTATTAAAATTACCTTTTTGAATCCTTTAATTCATTTTGGATGAAGCTTGAAATTTTCAAGTGCATGATGGAAAAATCAATGAAAGAAAGAAAAAGTGAGAGAAAAAAATGAAAAAATGATGAAGGTCTAGGGTGAAAACCCGAAAGGGTAGTCTAGAGCGAAAATGGAAACTTATGAAGCCACTCATGATTTTGATTGAGGTTGTAACAAAAAGCACCAAGAAAAGACCATATCAAGGTAGCTAGAATGCATTGCATACCTTCAAAATGCTCAAGATTTTCTAGTAGAAGATCAATGTTGAACTTTGAACCTTTCTCCTTCAAAATAGCCTTTTGCAATATTAAGCCTTTCATAACTTGTCTTGACATTTATCATCTTGCCACACATCATGAGACTAAGAGAGTGTTAAATTGGATTGTGATTTGAAAGGAATCCTTTTGCAAAATATGATTATAAAAGTGCAAGTCTAGAAAATCACCATTTATGAGCTTAGACGAAGAAACTTTAACTTTTTTTCTTTTCTCCATGAACTGGTGAAACCATTCTTGTTGACCAAGACCTTGATATGTTAAACCATACAATCCATTTGAAAGATCAAATTGTCATCTAAAGTCCTATCAAGCAGCAGTCATTAGTTTTTCAAGAGATTCAAGTATCACATGTTATAAAAGTGTTGAATTAACTCATTTTTGTTCCCAAAACCTAACTATGTTTAGTCATTAAAAATAGTTTTGTGGGGGAATTTTGTTAGCGTTTCATCATAGTTCAACGTTTTTAAAAGCAAAAGAAAAATGTGTTTCAAAAAGGAAATAGTTCTTTATCTTTGTACGGTAACTTCTATTATCATAATTTGAATATCAAGAGTTTTAAACGATGAGACAAGCATTTTTGTGGATTATTTTTCAAGGATCAAAAGGCATGGAACCATTGAAATCAAATTTGAATTGATGCATGATTCGTTGTTGATATCTATTTTCAGGAAATGATTTCAAGAACCCAAAACGATATGTTAAGACTAGCAAGAAGGTCCTTTTGTGACAAGGAGGTTGACAACTGCACAAAAACATCATCAATGAGTGGGCAAAGATAGAAAAAATGGCTTTCGATAGAGGAATACATTGAAATGAAATGATAACACAAGAGTCATTCTCTTTTTATCATGCAATCATGCATACATTGACAAGACCATGCGACATTGATGTTGGAAATTTTCATGCAACCATCAAAATTCACACATATTTTTCATGCATTTGATTAAATTGAGAACCATTTCCAAATCTTCTAAGTAACCCCTTTGAAACCTTCGGATACATTTTCTAAAACCTCCGAGTACATTTTCAAATCGTCTAAGTACATTTTCTAAAACCTTCAGGTGCAATCTTCAAAACCTCCAAGTACTTTCTTATGAAACCTTTAAGTACATTCTCTAAAGCCTTTGGGTAATCATCTTTAAGATTTTTAAAGTTACGTAGCCTCGTTTAGAGATGATGAGCAACTTTTTTCTTATGAAACCTTTGGGTATATTCTCCAAAAATCTTCAAATACATTTTCCAAAACCTCTGAGCACATTCTCAAAACCTCCAAGTACATTCTCCAAAGCCTCTAGGTATATTCTTATAAAACCTCCGAGTACATTCTCTAAAACCTTCGCGTAATCATTTTCAAGATCATTTAAAGTCTTAAAGCCTCGGATAAGGAGTTTTTTAAAGTCATGGAGTCTCGGATAAGGAGTTTTTTAAAGTCATGGAGTCTCGGATAAGGAGTTGTTTTTAACGTTGTAAAGTAAAGCCTCGAGTGAAGAGTTGTTTATCTTTTCAAATCATTTTTAAAGTTGTAAAGCCTCAAATGAGAAGTTTTTATCTTTAAAATTGTAAAGTCGAATCAGGAGTCATTTAGTTATCTTTCACTAGGGTAAACGCGATGTCTACGTCTTTGCAAAATCCCTTATTCTTAAGAATGTGCAAAAATGGACATCTGTAGACACCATTTTCACCATAGTCATTTTCATTATTTTTATTTTACTTATTTTCTATTTCATTTTAATTTATTTTTTGTCCAAATCCAATTAAGGATCTAGTGGTTTTCAAAGTCCCAAATCTTATTTTGACCTCATCTCCTTGATCCATATGTGACTAGGCATTGGGATTTATATTAAATGGCCATTGAGGCTTAAAAAATCAGGCCCAATGTCGAGCCTATTAATCAAAACAAGCCCAATCATGTTTATTTAAGAAAAAACAGATCTAATAAGTTAAAACAAAAATTTAAGATCAAAACAAGTTTGACCAATGAATGTTCTATAAGTAAGAAAAAAAAATAAAAGAACATAAAGCCAACAAGCCAAAAACAATGAAACAAATTCCCTCCACCAGGAGCAATCACACGCCCTCGTAGAGGACAACAAAGTAACAACCAATAGACAGCAATAGAGGGTGCCAACAATGACACCCTCTGCTCATGTATAAATGGAAAACAGTACCTAAAAGAAAAGAGGAGCCTAGAATGATTTTAAGTAAAAATAAAGAAACTTTAGGTTTTTTTTAGGGTAGCTTTAGTACCTTTTTTTTCCTACTTTCAAATTAAAAAAAGATCCTAGAACGATTTTCAGGGAAAATAGGGAAACCCTAGGTTTTTTTTTTAGCAGTCTTAGCAACTTTTTCTTCCTACTTTCAAAAAAAACCCTTGGAAAAAGAAACTTAGAAAAAACCTTAGAGAAAGATATGAAAAAATGAGAAAACCCTAGATTTTGAAACCCAAAAACAAATAGCAACAAAAAATAAAAGGGGGTGACAATTTTTCATCTATAAGCCTTTGGGTTTGAGAGCTTTTGGGTGATTCAAGGGTCTTTGGTCCATTTAAAAAATATAGGTTATAGCTTTAGAGAAAAAGAAAAGAGACCTTGAAGTAAAAGGTGAACAAAAAGGGTATGGCTTTAATAATAAAAAATGCAGTATATAAATTTATAAGCGATAAAATTAGTCAAAATTTGGAGGATTAGAATATTTAGGTTTAGGAAAATAGGCTAGCTATGTCACCAAGAATATTAACATAAGAAAATATTATTTGGATTAACTCCCGATGACGAATTTTCATCCGGGTAGGCGAAAAGTCACTATTTTCAAGATAACTTTCTTAAGTGCATAATTTAATTAGGGTTTTCACCGAAGCGTTGGGATAAACCATAATTTTATATTTCAATATCTCGTTAATTCAAATAGTAATCTTAAATATTTAAAGGAATAAATTCGTAGAATATTTTACTTAAAATTAAAATTTATATAGTTATTAATTAACTCAAACAATTATTACATATAAAAGATTAGTGGAACCAAGTTGTTTATTCCATTAAAGTATTTTTTAAAAAAACATAATAAGAATCCATAAAACGTCATCAATTTAAATAAAATATTTTTTAAAAAATATGTAGTAAGAATAAAAAAAGTATTCATTTTAATTAAAATATTAAATATATTACTATAGAAATTGGAATCAAAGAAATTACTTCATAAATACGTTCTTTTGGCATCAAATATGATTTTATCTTGACATGGCATACTACATGTTTATTTTGCTAATGGGTCGAAAACCCCGATGATGAGATTTTCTTAAAGGAATTATAGAGATGAGTTCTTTCACGGATATAGGTGAGGAAAACTTTTAGACTTCACCAAAACGTTCGAGTGGTCTATGAATGATATTTCTAATACATGATTTTTGTTTCCCATTATTTAAAATTAGTAAATCATGATATCATTTCATAATTGTATCATGTGCATTCATAAAGCCGAATAATTGACCTTTGATTTAAAAAATAAAAAACTAAAACAAATAAAATAAAAATAATAAATTAGAAAGAAAGATTAAAAAACTAAAAATGTGTAAAATCAAGAATAAAAAGATATATAAAGTGACATAAGAATAGAATCAAAAGTTAAGGTTAAATAAGATAATATATTATTAAATAGTACCATTCATAGAACGAGCGTTATAGGGTACTAATTGTTTCGCTTACATAATTGTACTCTTGAACTCAATTTTAAAAAATAAACACAGACTAAGTTACTTTTTAGATGAATCTAAAATCAATTTAGAATTTCATCGAATAGAATGAATTTAATAAGTAACCAATTACATCTAGATAAAAAAATATTGTTGATAGTTCCTAAATTTCCACGTCCAATAGTCGAATTTCCAAATCCTCACGTCATGGTATTAATTACATTTTTCAACAAATGTGGCATCTACGATGATGGGATTATGATAATATAAGTAACAAAATTATATAATTCACCTTTTGAATGTACTGAAAAGAGAAACAATTAGCTACTTAGACCAGAGAAGTAGCTATTCCCATTGAATTTGAGTCCCTCATAAACCAAAACTGCACTACAACCCAATAGGCCCGAACCCACACTTACTCGGACCTATCGCAAATAAATTAAAAAGTCCAACTCCAGCAGAACAGTCCCATCACCTAAAATGGCGTCTTCATCGTGGGTCTCTACTCGGGCACTTTTAACTCCCGCCAAAACCCCGACCTCCACCACACTTTTTCTCCCACGCCCCGCCTGCCTTATCCTACACTCTACTCCTCACCCATCCCTTTCTCTCTCTTCCCCAAAACTCTTCCTGAGCCCTCTTCCAGCTTCACCTCCGCAGAAATACGTCTACCCTGATCCTATCCCTGAGTTCGCAGAAGCTGTAAGTACATACGCCTTTTATACGTATAAATTAACGTCTCTATTATGAATGTCAAGCTCCATTGGTTCATTGTCTTCGATTTTTTTTTTTTGTGAGTGTTTGTTATAATAGGAGACCCAGAAGTTTAAAAGTGAGCTTTTCAAGAAGTTATCTAAAGACAAAGACACATTTGGTGATGATCTTGATGCTGTCATTGAGGTCTGCGTTGAGGTAAGGATTCTTTTCTTTTTCTTTTAAATTTTCATCTTTTATTTAATGGCTAGTTTCATGGTTCGTTTTAACGACTACTGATTGATGGCATATTGTTATTATTTGATTTCCTTTAATTAATGTTCATAATTTAGGAATGAAGATCCTGTGTTTTTGTTGCTAGTAATTGTTACACTTTTATACTTTTCAGTAATGAATCAGTCAAGACATGTGCATTAAAATTGAACTTAACCTACTTAAAGCAATGTGACACTAACAACACCATTTCCTTCAACTAATTTAGCTTAAAAATTGCTAAATAAACTTATTAAAGGAAAGGAAAATTCTTGACCCCAATCTTTTTTTTTTGAAAAACATGAACCTTTCATTTTAGGACCGTGTAAATGCATACCGACATGAATTGAACACAGAAATTATAGGAAAAAAGCATCACAATCTAAAACCTTTCAAGGATAATAGCCAAAATGATAGTTCGGAATCAGAAGTAAGGATCTGCAAAGTCTTGTTAAACCATAAACCCCTCATTTACTAATGAGCATAATCTACCAAAACCACAAGAGAACACATCTCTCCCCCAAAATTAAACATGCACAGAACACAAGAGCATGTTATGTATTACACCACTCATTTGCTACCATGCTTGGCCTTGTTGTGAGATTCTAGACCACCCTCAGAGATGAATGACTTGTTACAAGATCCGCTATCTTAATGAACTTCCTTAACATCTAAAATCTAAATTGGTAATGCAATCACTATGCGCTCCATATTTTTTAATCTGTGCTCTTATCTCGTTGAAGGATGACCTTTTGATCTTGGGGTAGTAAAGGATTTGGATCATTAGAAAACATTCCTTGCTTCTGAGAGTTGAAGGAATCTGATTTTTTTTATTTTGAACCTGGCCTTCTCAAGAGCTAAAACCATATAATCTTGCTTCCTTGCTCTTAGTAGTATTATTGTGTTGAATATCTCACCCTGTTTCTTTTACATACTTATGCTACAAATTCATAGATGGAGTGAAGGGTACCACTTCCATTGATTAGTATCTCAAAACTTAAACATGCTCATGAATACGTAAGACTCTTTTCTTATCAGAAAAGAAAGTGCCTTGCATCATTATACTAAGAAAGACATGCAAGTGCTTTAAAAAATAACGAAAAAATTGAAAAATGTTATTATTTTTTTTATTCTGGAAAGGATTAGCCATAAGAAAGTTCTTCATCAGGAATACAATCTTAGGCCATTTGGACAAGGGATACTACTTTGATACTTCTTTTTTCCGTTTACCTTTATGACCCCAAACAGGGTTTTTTGAGGATATCACAGCTTTACTGACAAATTTATGAACCAGCATTGGGTCATTTTCGTGTGATGACTACTGTCTTGTTGAATTACGATCGCAACTGAGCATCTGATATTTCAAGAAAACCTAAAAAGCAAGGACATATATCAACTCTGATTATAAATATTAATGCATAATGCAGATGGTTTTAGATGTCAAAATTCATTCTCAGCAAACTTCAACAAACCCTAAGATGATCTTGAATTCTTTGAATGAAATAGGGCCACATGCTTTTATATTGGTGATGATAGTCTTATGTATTAGTATTTCTGAAATGCAAGGTATTGTCAGACTATTCATGGCTAACATTTTTATAGTAATATATTATACAAATATGACACATTGGTGTTAATGACAATCTCCTGAATTCTATTGCAAAGGATACCCGTAGAGCATAAATGCAAGTGGCTTTAGCATGCTTGATACAGCAAGTGGCTTCATCATTGCTTGAAAGATATTATTCTTCTGTTGATAATTGCTGTTGCAACATGTGGTCCTAGAATTGACATTATTTGGTGAACTGGGTCATGTCTGGGTTATTTTAAACTGGGTGTGAGTTGAGTATGTCATTGTTCGTTATTGATCTACCTAGTTAAGTAGGTTAACTACCAACTTAACCAAGCTGGTAAAAATTTGAGTCATGATGAAGTCTTTGTCAGCAAAGCTCAGGCAGAACAAATAGCCTAGCTCTTGTTTTTATTCCTATTGTTCCTTTATTTATTTATTTATTTTCTTGTAGGAAAAGGAGGGAAGGGGGGGGGGGGGGGGGGGGGGGGGGGGGGGGGGGGGGGGAGGTGCTGAGGAGGTTGATAGGATTTTCTGCCAGATGAAGTGGTAGAAATGCCTAGGAAGCAGTCATCTCTGATCAAATCATATAATTGATTTCTTTTATTCGTATAAAAATGGGGGTGGGAGTTGAGGGGTAGATGAGAGCAATTGTGGTTTAAGAATATAAATATACACACATACACGTATATATATTTATATATATGGAATACATGGAAAGCTTGAAACACGTGGCAGACATATGTTTGTCCTTTCTTGTGAACTAGGTAATTATTAGTATGCAATATGCACTGTTTTTGTGCTGTGGAAAAAGACACAACAAACTTTGCAATTAAGACACAAACATGACTGTTGTTACTTGCAATAGCTTGATTTCTTTTGGCTTTCTTTTCATCACATTCAAATGGATTATTCCATTCAAATGTCCATCTTGGAATTTGAAGGGAAAAATGATCGTGATCACTAATTAAGCCAGTTAATCCCTATAATCTTAGGGTAACAGGTTGAGAATGCTGGTTTGCATTAATTTTTCAAATCTTTCAATCCAGACAACTCTCTTAGTTTTAACTGCCTACTTTTGACTGTTTATAGCCATTCTCGACTATAATCTCTTCTAAATCAAACATTTGTTCATCTTTTTTTAAGAAGCCTGGTTTTTGCTTCTTGGAAACAGTTCAATAATAGACCCAAAAAGAAATATCTGGCATGACAATAACTAGTCAGTCTTGACCTGACAACTAATGTCACGTTGTTCTTTCTGTGCATGTTTGGCCCATTGTTCGGATTTCTTTACCTAAATATATGCAATGTTTAGTATTGAAGGTTGCCACTTCTACCTCTAGCTGTATAAGGCTCTACCCTATAGAAGATTCAAGTTTTAATATCAATATTTTAAATTTGTGTAGCTTATTAATTTCTAATTTTTTTTTTTTTTGCTCAAACAAATAATTTCTAATGTTGATAACAGGTATTTAACAATTTCTTGCACAAAGAGTATGGAGGACCCGGGACACTGTTGGTGGAACCTTTCACAGATATGTTTGTTGCTCTAAAGGAGAAGAAATTACCTGGAGCACCTGTGGCTGCACGGGCATCCTTGTTATGGGCCCAAAATTATGTCGATGATGATTGGGAGGTTTGGAACTCAAACTCACCCTAGTGATTTCCTCAACATAATTCATAACATTTTTTCAAATTATCATCATGTTGTACTGTGGTAACTGATCAAGTTTGGAATTTGTATAAAATAGTTGAGTGAAAGACCTAATTTCATATCAAAGTGTTTCTTGTAATACAATGTAGAATCTGGTGCTCTTATGAACTCAGAAGCTATACAGATGTTTTATTTCTTGAAACAGATTTCAATTTGGGAGCTGTGATTGCAATTAGAAATCTTGGTAGCTACCTTCATTCATTTGGTGAATTTCTATCTTCCATATTTTGGGGTTTCATCATGAAGAGCATCATTAAATGAAAGAGGCAGTTTGCCATTCTCAAAAGCCAATTTGCAACTTGCAAATGAAAGCTGAAAACATCATCATCAGCTTCCAGCCTCAGAGATGCTCTGTAAGGAGGGCCGCCATGATTTTGATCTTAATGCAGCAGCATTCACGGGTGTTGTCCTTGAGCGTTGTCTTTCATGCTTTATCACCTAGAAATTTTAGACATAAGTGCGTAAGTATTTAGGAATGAGAATGAAAGATCTAATTGAACATGAAAATTAGTTCTGCTGATGTGTCAGTATTCTGTTTCTATTCTACTGCAGACGGAGACTTCGTCTAATATTTTGCATTATCCTGTAGAGGTGGTTCTCTCTCTCATATGATTATCATGCTTAGCTTATAGTATCACAGAGCCAGAGAGTATAAATGGTGTCTGAGGAGCCTCATTCACAGATTGCTTAGCTGGGAAGAACATATAAGAAAGATGAATGACCCAAATATTCTCTGCAATTTTATTGTTTGGAGATTTGGAAAAAACACTTCCAAAATATAACTCGTTAGTGTACTTGCGTCTCTCTAACGGCTTGGGTTTTGGTGCTATGCCGAGAAATTAATTATATTCGTATGAAAACAAGTGCATCAAGTTGCACATGGCAACCAGTTTTCCATACCAGAGAACTTAGGCTTATAACTTGTGAATTAAAATCAAATAAACTAGTGAGACATACTTGGTAGGTCTTCTCCGCGTCAGACTTTCCTCCTGGCTCACGTCCTGAACTTTGATTCTCTTGTCCATGCTGCAACTTTTCATTTGAATCCAGCTGCTGCCTTTTCATTTTTGCATATTTCTTTGCCTTCAAGACTTTCATGACCTCTGCAGCCCCAGGAAATAAGTATAAGATTCTTAATCAAAACAAAGAAATATATGAACGCCTAGGGCCACAAATCTCATCATCTTCTAACAGAGACGATATGAACTATATATATATGGTACCTTGAGAAGTGATAAGCCGGTAAGCATGGCCAAGGGCAAGAGTATCGCTCTGCCGGAGAAGCTTAACACGGGTGAAACGTACGGTCTTTTCATCTTGCTTCTCTTCCTCGGGCTCAGGCAACGGAATGATGAGAGAAACATAATGACCTGGATTCATTCTCATCACTTCGCTTGCCGGGATAGGCCAATATAACCTCTCTATCCTCCCACATGGATGCTGTATGACCAACGCCGCAGCATCTATGGCTTGACAATTCCCCATCTCTTCTCTCTCTCTCTCTCTCTCTTTGCAGAAAGAGTAAGAAGATTGGAAGATAAGGGCGAGGAAGGAAGGAGGTTAAGTAAGCAGCAGTCTCTTTCTATACAGCTCCCCACCACCCTACGGTTATAGTAATAAGAGTCTCACTCAAGCAGGCCGTCCCTCATTTCCCAACTAACTTATTCTACGTTAGGTCAATTCACATCAAATTGACATTCAAAACGGCAAGTTTGTATATATAAAAATGCACATTTAACATAAACAATAGTGATAGTCATTAGATTATGGAAGCATTAATTTATGTTGATTACATCCTTAACCACATGAGGCAGGCGGGCCCGCCCAATGGGCACCGGCACGAGCTCCACGTGGAAAATTGTCAGGCCTTGGGAACTTGGACTGGCCTGGCTCGGCGGTGTCGACGGGGTCAAGGGTCGAACTTGCAGATAGGGTTCCGTGGTCTTAGTGTCTAATAAAAAATATAATAATAGCCCTAACCAAAGGTTCTTACTAAGCATGCGTGCGAGGGAGATTCCTTTGGCTGGACAATGACACCCCACCACCTTATCCGCGTTATGCCTCTTTGCCCTTTAGGCTTTCATCCAATGCTTGGTTTTGATTGCCCCTCAACTTTTACCAAAATAAAAAGACAAAGGTAAACTTTCTTCATTCTTAATTAGCAATCTTCTGCTTTGAAAATATTATTTATCACCCAGAGAAGTAGAAGCACCCCACTTTCTTGGTGTGGATTATCGAAAAAATTAAGCACAACTTTTAGTAAAGTTCCAAAGGCCAAGGCAATTCAAGTAAAACTCAAATTAGTCACATATCTTAGCACATAATAATAATAATAATAATCAAAGTTTGATGCTATTGTGAAATAAGAGCATCACTAACAAAGCAAACCAAGCCAGATCGTACTCATTAGAAATACTAGCTTGGGTCTAGGGGGTTGGGGGTTGTTTGTTTGGTGGATGCATGGAGTATGAGGTCAAAGTGAAGTGGAAACAAATCATTAATCCCTTCGCAATAAATTAGTGAAGAACACAGCACAGGTAATACTCACCAAGACACACATATATATTTTTTTTCTTGAATAAAACAAAATTAATATACGCTATTTTCAATTTATCACCTGAGGCGGCTACATGGGTCCCCGTTTGGACAATGTCCAATCTCTTTTCCCGTTTCCCTTATCACTCCTAATCAATGCCCCTTACGTTACTAGTTATGAAATTATTATGTATTCTTTTGATCAAGTGAAAAGCTTTTTGTTCGATGATATTATTGGTCTTCCTCTATTTTTTTTGGTACCAAAATAAATGTTATACTACAAGAAAATTAGACATTAGCATAGTAATCAATATAGCTATTGGAGATTAATTTGGAGGCAAATTCCGATCAATAGCAATAGAAAGACCGAGATGAGTGAATTGTCAAATGCTAAACATTTATAAAAATGAACCCAATGCCCGACTGTTTCTTTTCTTCCTATCATATAGTTTTTAATTACTAATTTTTTGTTGTTGGGTTAAGAGCAAAGACTGTGTTCTCAGATAGGAAAGAGACAATTATCTGTCTGAGGATCTTTGACTATTGTAAATCTGGTTCGGCTTAAACTATTT
The DNA here is from genome assembly GCF_053813885.1 of Theobroma cacao. Classification (NCBI taxonomy): domain Eukaryota; kingdom Viridiplantae; phylum Streptophyta; class Magnoliopsida; order Malvales; family Malvaceae; genus Theobroma; species Theobroma cacao. Next base: position 40,603,456 of record NC_142640.1, read on the forward strand.
GAATCCCAAAGTTTGAAATATATACAAATGTTCACATGTATGTGTAAACATCTTGGATTAATGTCAGTCCATGTATGCCATGTGAGGTGTTGGGGATCCCTGGTTCACATATTAAATGCTGAATGTACTGTTTCTTGTTCAAACATGACTCTTGTAGGGGACTACAACCCCCCCAATTTAAAATTTGAAAGCCTCCTTTACTTGTTATGGCTTTGGGGAAAGGCTAACCCTTAAATTAAAAATACTGGCTGGGTTTCTTATTTCCTTGTTTGTTAGAGGACAGCATTACAGAAAAAACAAAACAACTGTGGTGGATGGAATTCAGCCGCTACAATGTTCATAAATTGTACCCTTGTGGGGGCAGCAAATTTAGGTCTTGTATATCTGTACCTTGCCTCTTAAACATTCTAATTCTAATTTCTAAAAATAAAAGCTTTCTCCCACCAAACAATTCAGGCTGGGGGGTCTGGTTTGTGGGGCTATTGTTCTTTTTTCCTGTTGTGAAGGACATTATTATTTAAAAGTTGCTTTCTCTACATTCTTCTCCCACCCCTATAATCACAAAGCAATAACTATCAATTTAAGAGTAGTCTGGTTTAAAAGAATGTCTGTATACCAAGATTATTGCTCAAGTGTTCAAGTCTAAACGACAATATAGGCAAAAAAACAAAATGAAAATGAATTGAACTTATTCAAGTTGGAGGAAGTTCATGTACTGTACAATGTATTCTAATTTCAACCTTTAAAAAGGTGTCTTGGAACTAGATTCACCACATAAAGAGTACAGCCAAATCTAGAACCATTCTAAGATATTTCTATTTGACGATATCTTGCTTGTTAGTATTGACATGGGTATACTACAAGAGGCTAAGAAATTATTGTTTGGGTAATTTGACATGAAAGATCTTGAAAAAATATTTTTCGTCTTTAGATTTAAAATTTATAAAGTTAACTCTTGTCACTTGTTGGGACTCTTTCAATATGTATATATTGATTGTGTATTAGATAGATTTTTTATGTGATAATTGTTAAAGGTGATAAATTGAGCTTGACACAATATCTTAAAAACGATGTTGAGAGGGAATTTTTGAAAGCAGTTTCATTTGCTAGTACAATAGGGAGCCTAATGCAAGCTCAAGTGTGCACAAGGCCTTGCAATATTGCTTTTGCAGTAAGTCTTTCGGAAAGATATTCAGCTAATCCCAATAGAAATAATTAGAAAGCTGTAAAAAATGTTATGAGATTTTTGAAGAGGATTTAGTGTTACATGCTAGTTTACTAAAAAATTGCAGACTTTAAGTTGGTGGATTAAATGGATTCTAACTTTACTGGCTATCGAGAAGACAAGAAGTCCACGTTAGGAAAAGTTTTTATGCTAGCAGATGGTGCAATATCTTGCGAGATTATTAGTTTTTTTAAATAATTAAAGGGTGGATTTATATTATTTTAATTTATTTTATCTTTTATAAAAATCAGACCAAGTTAATTTGATATTGGTAAAGAGTATATTATAATTCATAATATGATCTAATAAAGTGAATTAAACTCTAATATTATATTGGCTTAATAATTTAGGTTTATATAAAAAAACTCTAAATCCTATAACGATGGAAATAGAGATATACCATATAAAGTTAAAGTAAGGTGTCCTCTTTTATCTACAGAAAATATTAAAAATTTCATCTATTAGAAAGTTATAGATTAAAAAGTCGGAAGGTCCTAGTACACTGTATCCAACAATTAATGTAACTAGTGTTGTTTTCGTTATCACATCATGAACAAAGAATAAGTATTCTTTTACATTCTAAAATTTTACTATTATAAATTTAGAATTAAAAATGAATTAATTATATATAATATGACAGCGAAACCCCTTTAGTCAACTTTTGGGTGCCCCATTTTTATAATTAAAGTTTGTGGCAAAATGACAAATGTGGTCACAATGTAATGAAATATTTAAAGTATATTCTTGAATTTTCACTTAGCAGTCCAACTGTTATAGGTTTTTTTTTTTTCTTTTTTGTTAACCACAATATAAAATTTTACAAAAATTAGAAAACAAAATGATGCAAAATGGTTGGCAAAAGATGTATGTTTTGACTTATAGTAGTAGTATCATATAGTGTTTTTTTTTTTAAAAAAAAAAAAATCTAGGCACTGCCAAATGCCAAAGTGCTGACCCCATTGGTATAAAATTCTTGCTCGAGACTTATGTCCTGTTTTTCCAATTTTGTCTTTTCCATTTTTGGTTTAAAATAATGATGAGGTTACTTTCAAAGACTTACTGGTGACAAGGTGGAAAGTAGACCAGGCAATGGGATTTTCACATCAGGGTAATGATATTATTTTGAAGGGAGCACCGCTCCTTTTTGTTTTACTTCCAATAAGATGGAGAACTTCAAGATAAAGCAGCCAACGCGTCCATATAGGGAAATGAATTACACTTAAATATAAAATGGCTCAATTTACTAAATTAGAATGTCAAACATGGGGGCTCACTAAGCTCCTTTGTTGCAACTGTATGTATAATTATGTCATGTAAACCTACAACATCTAAAAAAGTTATTGAATTATTAAAAAGAATTAAAGTAACTTTTTATGTTTTATAGTATTTAAAAAATTTTATGTCTTATTTTTTTATTGCTTTAAATTAAACTTTGATATTTTTATTTTTAACCAAATAAGTTTTTATGATTAACGATTGACTAACTATTATTAGTTACAATATTATTTATCATTTTTTTTGCCATGTGGTATATTGACATATTATAACGAATGATGATGTGGCATGATAACATAATCATGTGATATTTTTAACTTTTGTATCAACAATCACATGGGTATAAAATGATAAGAGATATTTTGACTAATAATTAGCAATTAACCAACCCTTAGTATAAAAGTCTATTTGGGATCAAAATAAAAAAATAGAAACTTGATAATACGTAATTACAATAAAAATTTATTTTAATTTTTTTAATAATTCAAAGATTTTTTAAAAGACTATGTTATCAATAAAATAAAATAAAATACAAGATGGAAGGAAAAAGTGAAAGTAGGAAAGATACCTCGTGTTATCTACAATGTGTTAGCTGTCACAAGCCCATGTTTCTAACCTAACCCCATCAAATTGCATTACATTGGCTCTAAGTCTACCTTGGTCCTTGTATTTCTCATGGGAAGTTTGCTCTGGATACGTTTCTAACCTAAAAGACATGCTTAAAGAGTGATGGAAGGCTCATATTTATATATCTAAGACTTGTCTCATCTCTTATTGATGTGGGATCCATGATATTTCACCTCACCTAATTGTGCAATACTCTCGTTGCATTGGCTTTACAATGTACAAGTTATCACGGGCCTACATTTCCAATCTAACCCCACCCAATTGCGTTGCACTGGCCTTTTACTCGTAAAGAAGAGAGACTCTTACACTAGTCCAAGTCTACTTCGATCTTTATATCTCTTTAAGAAGATCCAAGTCTGCTCTACACACATTTCCAACCTAATTAAAAGACTACTGTAGTCTAGTTTGAGTCTAGATCAATCCTTGTATCTCTAATGAGAAGATCTGAGCTTGCTTTGGATACGTTTCTAACCTAAAAGACATACTTGACAAATAGTGGAAGATCCATATTTATATACCTAAGACTTATCTCATTTCTTACTGATGTGAGATCCGTAATATTTTACTCCACCCAATTGTGCAACGCCACTGAAAAATTACTTTTGTATAGAAAGTAGGAAGTTCCTTTAAGAGAAGATTTTGAAATGTTATTATGAAATCAAAGGATAATAGGACAAAATCATCTTTTTTTCCCTAAAGGTGATTTTTGTTCCCTCTAATTGAATATATTATAAATTTTCAAAAAAAAAATTGTGTAATGCCTTCGTTGCACTTGCTTTTTACTATAAAGGAAAGAGACTCTTACACTAGTTCGAGTCTACTTCAATCCTTGACTTTTTCGTGAGAGCCTTATATCAATAAAGATTCAAGTCTGCTCTGATACTGCTTGTCATGAGCTCACGTTTTCAATCTAAAAGACATGCCAGATAGGTGGTAAAATACACATGTTTATATAGTCAAGACTTAGCTCATCTCTTACTGATATGAAATCCGTGACACTAGCTAAGAAAGTGAAAAGAACAAATAAAGGATAGGACCAACAATAACAATGAGAAAACCAATTATGTATTTTTCTTGATGGGCAAGACAATCATAATATTTATGGCTTTTCTCTTGGCAATTTTACCAATTTCTAACATTTCTTTCCAACAATTAGGGGTAACTTGGAAACAGTAAGTCTTTATATTACATGTTTTTGTTTCCTGTCCTAAAGTGGAAGAGGAAAATTTTTCATGTAAATTTTATTTCCACTTGCCATTTTCTCATGCACCCACGTCTCTTATTCCTACCGAATTAAGGACGATGCAAAGTGTGATATCGATGAAGCAAAGGTATATTCCCAACTAGCTTAATGGAGCATTTTGATGGTCCTTCTATGTTATAACTAAATGGTGCAGCATTCGAGATGGTGGAAAACAACCTTTTTAACTTCAAAATAGAATCAGCCTTTTTTTTTTTTTTTTGTCAAGGCAATAGAATCAGCATTTTACTCTTTAAGAATAACAAGCAAGATGGGAATTTGTCTTATAAATGAAGCCGGCCATACATATTGGACAATATATATAAATTATGTGTCAAAAGTTTTAAATGGCACTCAGCTCCCCTACCAAAAATAAAGTAGAATATTAATGGTACTATTAGTTTTTTTTTTTTAATTCACACTTGAAAACGGTCAAATTATGGTATGATATAAGGATAATACAATAATATCATTTGGCAACTTTTCTATATCATAATGCGGTCAACATGTAAGTGATGAGCTCGAGAAAGATCATTGTAATCAGAGCATATCAACTACTTAAGTAAACTTTAAGCACCAAAGAATTAAAATGTAATGATTGCTTCATGAAAACATATATAGACATGTGGTGGAAAAGGGAGGAATATTATACTTCATTTCATTTTTTTATTTAAATCACACCAAACCCTTTTGAGTCTTTATATGAAACTCAATTTAAATGTGTTATTATAAATTAAAAAATTTATGAATTTAATGAATCAAATCTTTTGAGCGAACTTTAAGCTTTTGTTTTCTTAAGGGTTATCATTGGAGGAATTTTATAAGGGAAGAACAGATTTGATTTTTTTTTATTGGAAAGAGACTTTGAATCTTAAATATTCAATCCTTTTAAGAATCAATAAAAATAATTAGATTTATTAGTCTTAGTGGTTATCATAATTAAGTTTAAAGTCATGCTACTTGTCCATCACTTTAATTTGTTCCAAATATTTATATTCTTTGATATAGCATGTGGTTATTTGATATATTCAGAAGTGGTGTCTATTAATTCATGAGTAAATCTCAATTAAATCATAAATGAGATATTACAATAAAATCAATAATATGCTGTCACATCAAGTAAGATAACAGTGTTGAAAAAAAAAAGTAAGATAAAAAGTAGTTTCCTTGAGCATATATATAGAGTACAAAAATATTATATGGTTTTCACACTTCTAGTGTGATTTAATTTGCTTTCATCCCACACTATTAACATGCCAATTGCGACACATGTGCAGTATCACCTCTTGAGAATTAATTCTATGCATTGTGGATTCCGAATCAAGGGTTGTTTAGAAATTAAACTTATCGATATATATCACAAAGATCTAGTAATGGGGAGGGTACTACTTCAATTATGAAGCATAGCTATTGAATAATAGAATTTAAAAAAGAGTACTCCAAGTATGCCCCATCCCTTGTGTTTTTTATGGCAGACTCTAGGGTTCTAGCCAGTATCAACTAGGAGCTGCCGCTTCTGTCTTGACATGAGCAAGAACTGTAAGTGCTGTCAGAAAGTGAAATGCCACTAGTTTCAACAGCATTGACATTATCGTTAATAATTGTGACATTAGATATCTGTGGTTCAATACAATGAAGGTTTAAGGTATCTCGCTCCACTAAAATTTTTACTTTGTTTTGCTTTTGGCATTCATGTTTTGCTTTTGTTCTGGATGATATCAACTTTAAACATGACCAGCAACGTCATAATGTCTCTTAACCTTTTTCCCAAACAAAGATTACAATTGACGTTTACAGCCAAATTCATGCATATATATGATGGAAAAAGAGATCTCCACTTTTCTTTTCTTTTCTTTTCTTCCCCCCATTTCCCTGACTGATGATTGCAATTGTTCCTTTGCATGCATGTGAAACTAGAGCTAATAGACATCTTTCATATGAATTATTGATTGGTTAGGCAACGACATGTCTAGAGTCAAGAGAATTCACAAATTGACACCACGATACATGGTGGTCTCCTTGTCACCTTGCGGTTCTGAATTGTATCTAATCAACAATGGGGGTTGCCCCACATTTTTGAGACACATAAAAGATTTATTATGACCTAATCTATTTCTTAAGGGAATGGTTTCATAGCTGTCAATTCAGAAAAACCTAGCTAGAGTGACTCCGCCATTGTTTTTTCCTTTGGACATCCATCTTTGAGTATATACAGGCAACCTGTTTCACTTGTACATTTCACTCAATTATTTTTAACATTAAAAACCAAATGAAAAACAGTGTTTTCTTGTAACACGGCATTATCTTGTGATGAAAATTTTGTATTAACTTTTCCAAAAGTTATGTTGATTAAAGCTGGTACAACATGTCGTCCACCAGCTCTAGAGAGTGTTGGAAGAGTATCAGCGCCGTAATGGAACGTTACAAGTAATCATCAAATTTAGACAATGGTTGGCCGCAAAAACTAGACCTCCTTAATTATTTGAACTTGAAACTATTTCTATATTTAGATGGGATAATTGTTTTAGCACGATTTTGGTGACCAATTATGCGATGATTGTTTATAAAATGCAGCATGTCTTCTAACTTTTAAGCTAGACATGGTGTTGACAGGCACATGAAATGCATAGGGCCTCAAGTTCAAGTCATCCAATCCTCCCAGTCAGATGAGTTAATTTCAAACTCTTGAAAAATGAGATTAATTTGTAGAATTAAACCCTCAAAATGAATCCTGAAATTATATATTGTTTTCGAGAAAAGGTCAAAAAATATATGGAAACCATAGACTTAAGTGCTTTGTGTTGATAGGGGTCATGCTTGTTTATCTTGGTTCCTGGCAACCGAAATTATTGGAGTACCAAATCGAAAGGTATAAACCCATTTATTCCAAAAACTGTTTCAGTTTTCTGAGATGAAAAAGATCCGAGCTACACAAGTAACAAATATTAATGCCAAGTCTAACTGCTATTTCTTTGTATATTTTAAATGTTGGTATGTAACCTAGTAGAGCAGAAGACAATAAAGATAAAGCCAACAAGAAGAGAACAACAGGGAAGTACAATTGCAGCCTAGCGATTATAATATTGACATACATTGAACGTTTTCGAAATTGAAAAGAACCTAGCAATTTGAAAGTATGGTCTCGAGGGATTTGCAATTCGGGAGAGAGCCCATGCAAACAAAGCCTGGGGCATAATCCTGCTCACAAGTAGTTGGGGATTTGATGTTTGCAGGAAAGGAAAGGAAACGCTGCAGTTCAAAATGTGTTTATCGTGCACTGGAATTCACTAAGTTTCACATGGATGCCTGACTGTGGATGACCACATTCGCCAAATGAGCAGCTGTTAGAATTTTAAGTATTCTTAAGAGAATGTTAAGTACTCAAACCAGTTGAAGAGAGAAACTGTCAGAAAAAAAGGAAGAAGATTACAATTGCATTAACAGTTTTTGGTATTTTGAAATACATGTAGTTAACAAAGCAAATAGAAAGCAATAAAGTAGGGAAACACTTAAGCACTAAACGTGTGTGTTGTAGGTAGTTCCTTTACATCGTGGCCAGTGGGCACACAACATGTAGCCACTAAGAGAAATAAAAGAAAAACAAAAACAAACTGAAAGCAACTATAAACCAGCAACTTAGTGGCGTCATGTGGAGGTTCGTGCCCTGCTTTTAGCACCATATTCTGCAACTTCAGACCTCAATTTCAACAGCAGCTCCAGGAAATGTGGGACATAATGGTCCTTTCCCACTTGTATCTTGTTAATAGCCTATCAGAAAAAGACTGCTCCTCCTGGGACAGACGGATTCTCATCTTCCATGGACCAAACGACCAAACTGGGCATCTTACAATTTGAACTCTTTTTTAAGTTTTGATTGCAGTTATGTGTTTTGGTCTTATCAGATTATGACTCTGTAAACTCTATTGGTGAGAAGATGGATCAAGAGGAAAACTAAACATCAACTATTGGCCCCTAAGTCTACACAATACCTACAAAATCCAACTACAAGGGAAACCTGTAACATTTGAACGCGAGAATCTGCAGGGTTTCGGAGAAGGGATTAGAGCTGTTAGTTGAGATATGGTCCATTGGGCCAAACATGCCCAAATACGACTTCCACATCTGTGGCTTTTGTCAAGACACCAAGCATAGCAACACCTTAGACATGATCATCCAAACCAACATAAACATGCAATAAAGAGAGCTTTTTCTCATACGCAGGCTCATCACGGACACACGCACGGGATATTTGGGAAAAAATCATATATAAAGGAACATGATGTCCTAAATATTCTGCTTTCATGCTAAATCAATACCGCAAGTATTTTGGGATTTAAGGTGATAGCTAAGTACCACTAAAAGAACTGTGAATGAACATATTTGTTTGCGCCGCGTATGTTTGTTCATGGAGTTAAACAGTGGTGGAAAATGGAAAGATCCATGTTCTAATGTGAGAACCACAATGATGAAAATGGACAAAATCCATATTCTAATGATGTATTGGGAGTGCATGACTTGAGCATCACTTGAAAACTATGTCCCAAGATCACACTGATGGGAAGAACTTGTTGAGATTGAAGGGCAAGCGATAGAACTCCTCGCTTCTTGTATCTGTTTTGAATGATCGGAACCTGTCCCACCAGTGCATGCCACGATCCTTCCTAGTCGTACTGTCTTTCCGGTGCAATGTGACATCAAGGATCATCGCCAATAAACCAGCAACAAATGCTTCAGATGAGAATGGCACGTTTATCATGTCATTGAACTGTCAAAAGGAGATTTAAAAGTTAAAAAGAATCACGTGTTCTCTCCAAGGGGTTCGAAATTGAGTCGTGAAAAAGGAAAAAATGAAGGAGGGAGTTACCCATCTCGCTCCAGTGTGAACTGGACCATAACCATTAACTGCTGTGTACTCGTTGAAGTACTGTGGTATGGACAAACCCATGAAAACAGAGAAACCTAATATAAACTTTGTTCTGAAGCTGTTTAAATTACAGAATTGAAGGAAGCCGAGCCCCGCTGAACCTGAACATGTAATTAAAGAAATGTTGAATCACTTAAATCTTAGGGGAACAGCCAAAATAAGCTAATTCAAACAGGACTTACCCACATACGCAAAGAAAAGACAATATAAAGCTGCAATAATTGGGGGTGGAATTGAAGCAAACACGGCTCCAAATTTTCCTGATCAAGAATGGATGTTAGACGCATATGAGAGAGAGAGAGAGAGAGAGATTGCCATTTGAAACTGACCAAGAATGGAGAAGAAGATCATGAACCCTGCAGATATCTGGACAACTCTTCGACTGCCTACACGTGTCAGTGCCAACAAACCAGCATTCTCACTGCATCAAATGCAAGGAAAGTTTAAGTGACTTCTCTCATTTTCGAGAAAAGGAAAAAAAAAACGAGCATAATACAAAGAATCAATGTTCACGAGGAGTTGATAAACAAATATTATTTTCTTGTATGTGGCTAATTTCACACAAGAATCTTACACAGAAACAGACGATCCATTCCCAGTTCCAAATATCCCAGAGAAGAGAATGCCAACTCCCTTGGATTAAAACAAAACAAGACGAATTACAAGGGGAATTGAAAAGAAAATGTAAAACCAGCATCAAATGAACCTGACAGTTACAGATGTTTACAACTTTAGGCATGGCATATCGATTGATATCTTTCAGACCAAGCATATTAGTGAAATAAAGGTTTAAGGCCATAAAAAAGTCATTTTGGTGAAGCGTTAGACCCAGGCATCTATAATCTATACTCAACATGTTTGCATGTCAAGCAACTTGATTTGTACTTTTGCCATTTATAGAAATTTACCCTTTTGTGACCAAATATACATGTATAAAGGTAATCAATCATAAAACTTTTTACCTGCCAACCAATACCACGGCTAAGAATGGAAGGGGGCAATGGCGTTGCACTTGCATATCTTGAAACGGCAATGAAGGCACCGGTAGACTGTTTAATCATAAGCACATTAGAGCAAAGAACATTTCACAATTATAAGCAAGGCTGCACCGGCTAAGAAATGAGTTCTTTCAAATTTAGCAGACAATATCATCTTTATACACTAAACATTGCATTAAGATATAGCTTTTCCAATGGTGTTAACAATAGGGTTATGAGAAGAAAAGAGTTACCAGTACAATCAATTAAATTATTATAGATTATTATCTCATTTGTCATCAAAGTAGTGTACAAACTGAAAGCATATGCTGCAAGTATTTCAGACAATAAATACACATGAATAGCAAAAAATTTTGAAATGGTAATCCAGATTAATAAACACAAGTAGCATACCTCTACTAGAGCAACAAATGAAGCTGCCATCATAGCAAAAGCTTCACCAGCATCAAATGAGGGAGCTCCCCATTGAAAAGGATATGGGACTCTTATCCTGTTCACAAAGTGTTGTATAATAACAATGAGCAATGATCAATTAAAAGTGCATTCATTCTTATACACAGCAACACAACAAACTTCAAGTATCCATCACAAGAATAATGAATGGCTCGGATAATTAAGATAATTTTTTATGCATTGAACTTATGACAACTTTAAGGGAAATGCTTTTTGGTCAAAAAGCCACAATTTTTAGGCAATTTGATAACTGCTAGGATCCATATCACAATAGGATCATACTGTCTTGGGAAGGAAGAAACATAAGAGCCTTACCAAGGGGCAGCACCTATAATCCCAGCACGATCAGTTCGGCAGCTCAGTTGAGTTTTAGGTCCTGTGTTCTTATATGCCCCACCAACAGTAAGCAGATGAGCATAAATCCAGACAATCACAACTGAGAATATGACAGCAAAGCGGTCAAACACATGCCGCTCCCCATGTATCATATGAGGTATATACTGCAAAAACTCACCAAGGTGATTGTTACTATTTAACAAATTTTTCATGTAAGGTCAAGTATTGACCTTCTCTGGTGTCACTACTGCTGCAAAAAGAAAGATGTACCTGCCAATGAAAGGAAAAAATTACCTGTGAAAAGATTAAGAGAAGGATGATCTGTGGTAGTCCAATCTCTATGCATTTGGCAAGCTACAAGACAAATAGCCAGACTTAAGAAAAGAAAATGAGCAAGAATGTGGAGCAGTTTTATATGAAATATTCATTGCACTGGAAGATATTCATACATACCACAGGAAAACCAAATTCGTAGAGCCCAAAGCCAGACAGAGCAACCAGGGGAACAGCAGACAGGGGACTTAAGAACCTGGAAAAGCATTGAAAGATATAAAATCTAACAGAACAGTTTTTAGGGAGCTATAAAAGAAACCGCAACTAATCTCCAATTAAACACGTTTATGACAGGGTTTGGAACGAAATATGGTGGCGTGTGTATTAAATTGAACATGCCAATTGAATATAGTAGTCTCACAGTAACTTGCATTTTGCATTCAACCAAAGAAGCCTAACTTGACAAGCCCAAAAATGATGCAAATTAAAGATTATTTAATCAACATCATCATACAAAACCTTCTTTCTTCTTGAAGAGTAGCACAATAAACAAGGGGGGAAAAAAAGAAAGAGATTATTATATCATTGCAAGGCTTTAACTTACCTTGCAACATTACGCCAAAGGCCACTAAATCCGACAACAATCTGAAGAGTTGAGGCAACAATAAGAGCACCCTGGATTCCACGCATTATCTTCTCAAATTTCTGCATATTCAATAGAGAATCAATTCAATTCAGGGATTCAATTACATAGGTAATAAGGACAATCAAAACTGTTGGGTCTTCATGAAGCAACCTCCTGAGGATTCACAATGCCACTATATCGACCAGCCAAAATGATCGAAATGGTAGTTGGCACATAGGTAAAAGAACCTCCAATCACTGCAGGTAGACGGGTACCAAACAATGTTTGAAACAATGTGTTCAACCCAGCCACAAAGAGCAATGTCTGAATCATCTTTGCTTTCTCTTCCTGATGCAAAAAATTGTACTTAAGGGTGAAGCATATAAATAATTAGAGACAACATCCACATAAAAGAAAAAAAAAGCATGAAGAAGCCGAATTGACTGTTACTGTCTTTGTGAAAGCATACATTTCCACCTCCCATCTGGGGAACTAGAGAGCTTGGTATGAGAACAGTTGTCCCAAGCATCACCAAATAATGTTGAAAACCCAATAGTATAGCCTCAGCTGCAAGGGGGAACAAATCAACGTACAGTATCTCACAGACAGAACAGAAATGAAATTCGAATACAAACACTACTTGAATGTATGAAAATATAGTAACTAAATGAGGAGTAACAACTTTTTATATGAAACCATTAGAAAGTTGACGAGGTTTCCACAAATCATGAAAAAGACGAAAAGAAGTAATAGGATTAGTAACATAACCATCACCATGAAATTAGAAGGGTGGGGGGGGGAGACCTTAAAGAAAGGTGAAAACAGTGGAATGAACATATGAGGGTCAGGTTTTACCGGGAACTACTGAAATAGGCCATGAAATACACAACCAAGCAAAGAGAATCACATTGCAAATCAAATAACAAATAACATGCTCAACAATAAGGAACCAAGAGAAGAGCTATAAATGAGAAAAACTCACGCCAAGGAGGAGGACTAGTAATGCAATAAGCAATGTTAGGCAGCTGATCCTTGACTGGATGCGGCTGTAACTCTTCTTGCTTTGGTTGTGGTGCAGCTCCTCCTCCGCCTCCTCCTGCCATTTTTCTCCTCTTTTTCTAACTTCAAACCTTCTTTAAAAACCAAAACTTATATAATCCTCACGCTAAAAACAATTCCCAAATCGCCAAAACAAGTTCCAAATAAAAAATCTTCAAAAACCAACAACAAAAACTAAAAAGGACTAAAACCCAGATGATAACACGATCCCCGGAGGGCCAAGTGAAAGCTGAAAACCCCTACTTTGGAAGTTGTATTAACTGAGAGAAGCAGAAAAAAAAAAAAAAAGCGGTGACAAACTCCAGTGAAATGACACAGAAAAAGAAGAAGAAAAAGATTTACGAGAAGAAACGCATTAACAGTGAAAGAAGTGTACCACTTTTTCCTCGGAAAAAAAAGTGTCATAACACAAAAAAGTAATGCCAGAAAAATGTAAGTAATTAAGTATTCAAAGGGTGATGAGCTTAAGGCCTAAGGTGGTGTTTTTACACCTATGAAAGGAGACCAACTTGGGGAGAAAGAATCAAAAAAAGCGTGAAGTGTGAAGAGGAAAAAAGGCCAAAATTCCTCTCTGTGTGTGAACCAAAGGAATCTCTCTTTGCCTTGATTTCTTTTTAATTTTCCAACATATATTTGTTTTTAGCAGTGGTCTATACAGTCTCTTTTTCTTCAATCACGTAAAGATAAAGTCTTGTACATGATAAAAGCATCTGCACCGTCACCTTTACCAAAGTTAGTATTATTTACTCTACTAATCAGTATATCAAAGAAAAGAAAGTAGTTTTAATTTGGAGACATTCAAGATGAATAAAGCTCTCCTCCTGACAAAGAAAGAAGAAGACTCTCTTTTTACACACATCAATGTAGTTTATTCCAAACTCAAAGCTGGCATGCATCATGCTTTTTGCACCCTCTCCTTGCTAAGTAATTCTAACTCTTAGCTTAATATAATTACCTTTCTTTCTTAACCGTTTCTGGAAATTTAAAAAAGGGGAATCCAGCTGTAAACTTTTGCTCTAAATATAGCTATGGGAATGGGAGACTGGAGAAGGGTTTCTTTTTTTTTTTTTCTTTAATGTGGTTGCAGTGTTGTTTTCTGCGGGTTCTGATGAGTCCTTTTCTTATCTTTTTGGGTACTGTCATACACTCAAAAAACCCCCCCGCCCTGTCTTAATGCGCGTCATTTTGCAACAGAGATTTTTTTACATGACACCTGGGCTAGCTGTAGCTGTTGCTTGCATGGACAAGTCTTGTTTTTCACCATGTAAATACTTATTATCTTCTGGAACTCGGGTTAAATCTTTCTTTTCCTGAGCCAGCTCGTGTTATTATTTGTTAGTTTCACAGGTGTGCTTAAATGCTTACAAAATAACTCTGCAGTCTGAACTGTCAATTCATTTGCTACGTACTTCGTTGCAGCCAATGTGTGATGGTCATGCATTCAATCATCTACCTTCTCTCTTTTTTCTTATTAAAAACTCTTAACAACAGAATCTTTGGACTTCTGCAGCATGACAGAGATTACTCTGAACATCTGACACCAAATCAATGCTAAACTGTTTTTATTTATAGTTTCATATATAATCAAGAACTATTTATTAATTATATATTGAAGTTTTTATCATTAAGCATTGAAAATGAAGCCTTACATTTGTCATGCATGTTACATATGTAGTACTGTGGCAATCAGTCTGTAAATTTTTTAATCTGAATGCCATATAGAATGAAAGTGTTATTAATATGAGATATGCATGCATATTATAAAATAAAAAAAATTGTATAAACCAATCAATCACAGCAATCTCTAGCTTGTTATATAAACTGTTAGTTATGATGAACCCAGAATCAAGATATGATGGGTTAGCCAGTCACATAATTAAATATTTAATAGTCAAAACTAAATAATATTGCAATCACATGAAAAGAAGCTTTCATAGTTTACATCTAAAATGGGTATATTTCCTTCCAATATTTCTAATGGCTGAATAGATTTGGGCCATGGAATCACCACCAAACAAGTTAAACAAGAAGTGCAAACCAATTAACAAACAACACCATCAGTATTGCTCAAATAGGTGCAATGAAATGCAACCTGATGAGCAGAATCGACGTTACCTTAGATCTTTCACTGCAGCATATATTATAATGTTACAGGAACACTTGACAGAATTTCACACTGATTAAGCCTTCCTGTCGGTACTCAAGATGTAATGGCTCTTAGTATTTTTTTTTTTTTTTCGAGGATTTGTTATTAGTTAGCCAAATCCTGCTTTTTCTGATTGTATTGTATGAATAAGGGCCAAGACACACGAGTATTTGGGAATTTTGTCTGAGGGAAGAGGGACCAATCAAATCGAAGTGATTACTACTATAACGGAGTAAGAGCAATGATTTAATTTACGTAAACAACAGTGCGCAACTCTTGATGTTAATGTCCCATGTTGTCGTCAAAGTGATGGGAATGTTTGGTTTTGGCTTCAGTGATTGCGATATGTCGTGTACTTTAGGACTTGGATTGCTTGCTACTCTACCCCTGAGGAAAAACATCAAAAGCTTCTATTGCCCTGCCCCACGAAAGCGGCCCGGGCCTGGTTGGGGCCTTCAACTTCACCAAGCTCCAAGGCATTCTCAGTAGTCAAGACTCGTCAATCAAAAAATAAGCAAATTGACCAACTTTAGAAAAGAAAGTGGGGAATTGGAAAATACAATGCCCTCCCCTCCCCTCCCCTACCGCCCAAGTGAATCAAAGGCCAAAACCCTTCATAAGAATACACCCTTTGCCTTTTCCATCCCTACTTAGGTGTTTGTTTATTTGTTCATTTCAATGGATTGTAGTCTGGTATATTCATTTTCTGGTAATCTGCAAAGCTTTAAGTGAGAAATAAAGTCTATAAGTGACATGAGGACATGTTCGATCTATGGATTAACGGAAGCTTCTTTAATTCATTGCAACTTTCTGTTTTTCTTTGGCCAAAGAAACAAATTCATTTATTGATCACCAAAAGAGGCATAACAAGAAGAACAATGCAAAGGCAATCATACCTTCCTCGCCCTTATGCGTCAATAAAGTACTTACCAATAATTAATTAACTAATATGACATTATTAATTAGAGAAATTAGTTCATAATCTTTTGGTTTCTCAACTTTCCAGATTAACAGTGGAGAATTCAGATGAACGTTGCAAAAATTGAACGATCAAACAGGTGGGTGAAATCATGCAAATGGCGACAAGAAAGGGAAAGGACAAGGAGATCCACGAGTTACACAACCAAAGCAAAGTCGTGTCAATCTTCATAAATAATCTACCTCCCCAAGTTGGTTGGTAATGACTCAAAGGTGACCAATTTGGTGTAGTGGCGGACGTTTTTATTCCCCACAAACGGTAGGGTACAGGTAGGTATTTTAGTTTTGTTCGGTATCAATCTCTATCAGAAGCTCACCCGACGATATGGAATTTAAAGGGGGTTTGGCTGCTAGTGACAACATAGCCAGACACAAGCCACGCAGCTCTTTCTGGAGAAGAAAATTCGGTAACCAAGAAGCCCCCACTAGCTCTGTTTGCTAGGTGTATGACAAAATGCCACACAAAACCTACTTTAATGTCTTTAAGGTAACGACACAAACACCCTGCAGGAAGCCATTCCTATTAAACACATACCTTCCTGTTGTGGCTCTATTAACAAGGAAGCCTTCCATTGGCTTCAAAACTGCTTAGTTGGGTATAATAAGAATTACTTTAAATTCGAGGCAATTGTACACCGAAAGGAGAAGAAGGAGAAGAAGAATGGCAACTGTTAGAAGATTAACGGGCTACACATTCTTAATTTCCTCTTCAAACAAGGAAGCATAGGAGGAATTAAATTTGAGCAATAGGGTATTAGACTTGGTTGATAATTAGTGTTGATGAACACTGAAATTGAGAATGAAGAATGAAGACCGATGATTGAATGGAAGGAAGACTGAAGTCTGTTAAGAGTGAAAGTCACATGGAAGTCACGTGACTATTTATTGCAAAATTATTTAGTTTTTATTTTTACTTTTACCATTACCACATCAGTCATTTTTTAGTTAGTTAGTTAGCTTTTTATTACTTACTTGGTTAGTTGTCTACTCTTCTAATTCACGGACTTCTATAAATATTTCCAGTTCAATGACAATTCATTGCATTCTCTCTCATTAGCTCCATTTCAATTTTTCAGTTTCTTGATTTTGATATTTCAACATGATATCAGAACTATTAATTTTGTTGTGATTTTTCCTCGATTTAAGTGAAAGTAGTCTCAAAAATTTTTTTGAGTAATGTCATAACTAAAATAATAATAATAATTAAAAAAAAATTTTCAATGTAGGATCTACTAAGAGAGTACTTAAATTAAATTCAGTGATTTTGTTTAAAATATTGTTGAGTACCTACATTAGTAGAATTATGATGTTGTTGTCCAGACCCTGAGTCTTGTGAGATAATTTTTTATATTTTAAAATATCTTTTCATGACATAATTTTTCAAAAAAGTGTTAAAAATTACTACTCATTTCTCATTAGTATAAACTAAAATATTAGAATTAAATAAAATATAATCTTGAATTGCAAATTATCAAGTTTAACAACTAATAATTTGACAAATTTCTATTCATTGATCAAAAGCATTCACAAACCACATAAAGTTAAATACAAAAATTAAATAATCAAACAATATATCTATAAAATAAATAAAAAATACATTTTTGTGATGTGATGGAGTCGAAGGGTTTTCTCTCTAAGAACTCACCACCTACTATTCTTGATGATTTGACTAGGAACAAAAGTGAGATTAAAGGAGGATAATGTGAATGGGGATCGGATGGTGATCTATCATAATCCTTCATTCAAGGAGGCTTTGATGTCTTCGGAAGGAGAAAAACTCTTTTCTGATGCAAACATGGACTTAGAGGATGATCTTAGTGATGAAAATGGCATTGGTGATGATGGAGAAGCCGACTCATTAGGTACTGAAGGATCTAGAGTGGATGATTTTCTTTTAGAAACAATTGATGGGGTTCCTTCAATTAGGATCTCGAATCACAAACAAGCCGAACTTGCCAAGAGATGGCAAAGATCAGTCATTGTATGATTGCATAAACGTCTTATTTCATACAAATTGCTGTGTGAAAAAAATGTTACCTTATGGTCTGGAAGATTTAATGTAGTTGATTTGGATGATGAGAATTACCTGGAGAAGTTCATGGCAAAAAAGGGCTATCTTAAAACACTGTTGGATGGTCCTTGGATGATTTAGGGACATTATTTGCTAGTTAGACCTGTTTCCTATGGCGGCCTAAATTAGGTTTCTTGGAATGCCATTACATTTATACCACAAATCGGTTCTATGACAAATTGGTTCATTGTTTGGTTAATTATTGAAGATTGATTACAACACTATATTCGAGCAACAAGGGAAATTTACCCGCATAGCTGTTGAACTAGATCCCTCGAAACCTTTACTACCTAAATTCTTCCTTAATGGAAAATTGCAGAAAATCGAGTATGAAGGTCTCTTTAGGGTTTGTTTCAATTTTGGTGTGTATGAACATACTAAGGAGACTTGTAATATATAGATGCGTGCAACTGATGACTCTGTACACAGAGAGTGTAACACGAAGAAGCCACAACTAGAACTTTCTCGATTTAGACCTTGGATGCTTGTCACACGGAGAAAACCACGAGGTGTGGAATTGAAGCCAAACTCCTCTCGACATCCAAACTCTAGAACACAGACTCAATCTGGATCTAGATTTTCTATTCTATGTGAAGAAGATAAATATAATGCTCTATTGAAAGGAAAGAACGGTGCAAGAGATCAAATTTCTCATCAAGTAGGTGTCTTGAAAGAGGAGAAGTCAATGGAAAAAACTAAGAAGGCCACTCTTAGTCAAATTAAAAATCTGGAAACCCATTAGCTGTAAATGATAAAATTGATTCAGTCAAGCTTGATATGGGACCATGGCCTATTGACTGACAACCCGAAGACTAATGATGAGTCAATGAGAGACGAAAATTACGATGAGGATGATGAATCACAATGAGTGGTGGATGACAAACTTGAAGGGGTTGAAGTAGGAAATAATTCTCTAGTCCAGACTAAAACAGATAATCTTGATTTGTCATTAGAACATACACAATAGATACAAAAAGGTTATGGTTCATCACATATTACCTTCTTAGATCCTTCTAAACATTAAGTAGTGAGAATGTCTGAGGGATTTAAGTCGAGAGCTAGCTCTTTGAAACCTTCTTTGCAGAATCGGACTTCAACAGTTACAGTGGAACATTCGGGAAGGCTATTTTTACACAATAAAGAAGACAAGCCACCTGATAGAAAAAGGGTGGTTAAAATTAACAAAGGTCTTCTTAAAAAGAAAGCAAAAATGAAGTCGACTAATCAGAAAACTCCTATCTCCAATCTGTTACTGGACGAATGTAGACAAAATGAAAGAAAAGCTGGTGATTTTGAAATTGTTAGGACTGATATTGAAGTTTGTGCATCAAACAAAGAAACCAATATAGTGGTTGAAACCTAGCATTTTGACTAGTAAGTTAGTTCCATTATTTCTTATTTTTATTATTATTAATGGATTTTCGGCTTCTAATGTAAAATTGTTAGGGAGCTAAAGATGACAGTTTTGTCAGAATATTACGAGATTTTGTGAAACAATTTAAGTTGAATATGCTAGCTTTGGTTGAACCTCGTATCAGTGGTGTTTTGGCAAATAGAGTTATTAGAAGATTGGGTTTTGACAGATCGCATCGTTAGAAGTAAAAGGATTTTCTGGGGGTATTTAGGTGTTGTGGAAAAAAGACCTCCATCTTGCGATTGTTCGGAATCATACTCAATGTCTCCATTTAAATATTGAAATTTCAGGTACCTGTTAATGGAACTTATCAGTGGTGTATGGACACCTATCAGCTACCACCAGGCGATTACTTTGAAAGGAGTTATCATTCTTTGCAAATTCAGTTAGAGGTCCCTAGTTAATAGCTGGTGATTTCAATGCTTCTTTTTTCACATGAGAAAGTTAGACGTTCTGACAGAGGCAGTCGCCGATGCACGCTTTTTCAACAATTTATTAATAGTACAGATTTATTGCATCTTAGGTTTCACGATCCTAAATTTACTTGAAGACAAGGACTGGCACTCGAGAGATTGGATAGGGCTGTCTGTAACATTAATTGCCGTCTTTTATTTCTGAGTGCAGTGGTCCAACACTTACCTCGTATTGGCTCAAACCATAAGCCTCTTCTGACTAAACTAGATGATAGAGAGGTTTTACAGATTTTATTTCCAAGCGGCTCGGTTAACAAATGGAGAATTTGGCCGATTTGTACAAAAAGCTTAGAATGGTTCTAGGGTTATTCAAGATGCATTTGATGTTTTTGCACGGAAAGCTAAAATGTGGAATAAGACAGTTTTTGGCAATATATTTTACAAGAAGAAAAAGCTCTTGCAATAAATAGTGGTATTGAAAAAGCTGTTGAGTATCGCCCATTCAAACATTTAAGGGACTTAGAGTTCTCTTTAAGGTTGGAATATGAAACGGTTCTTCAACAAGAGATTTTTTTGATGTGGAAAGTGAAGAATGACTAAGTAAAATTCGGAAACCGTAATACACACTACTTCCATCTTAAAACCACTCATAGGATATGTAAAGTTCAATTTTACATCTCTATCTACGAATGGACAATAGTTATAATACCCCGTATTTTAATATGGTGGCTAATTGTGAAACCCCGACCTCCACAGATGCGTGACTAGAGGTAGACTATTGAGTGCATCAAATTCACATATTTAATGGGAGATTAAATATCCAATTAGTCTAAGTTGGACTAGATTTAGAATTGAATTTAAGTATTTTTATTTATTTTATTAGTTTAGTTTAATTTATGTTTAAATGTTTATTTTGAGTTAATGATGCTAGTTTTGCGTTATCGATAATTATTTTATGGTTTTATAGGAGTAGGATCAAAAATAATTTCAATTGGTGAAGAAAGGTGCATAATTAACTATTGCTCTATTTGCATATGTTTCAATTTTTCAAGCATATCTCCCACTACAAAAGTTCAAATGACATGATTTTTAGACCATTAGAAAGCTAAGAAGTAGAGATATAACTTTGATATTTACCACTTTACCCAGTTCTGACTAGAAAGTAGTCAAAATCTTTTTCAAAGTGAAGGCACTGCACCAAAAGAATAAAAAGGGGGCATTTTTGTAAATTTTGTGAAACTTTGATTGACTTTGGGATAAATATCTCATTTCTTCCAGCACCTTCTCCTCACTTTCAATAGCTTCTTCTTCTTCTTCCCATTCTTTTCTCTCACTAAACGTTTTCCCCTTCCATGAAAAAGAAACCTTAAAGCCTCCATAACTTTCTTGAATTAACTCTGATTCTCATGCTTTTGTACACTTTTTCATAAGGTTTTTCATACTCTTTCACTTTTACACCTTAAGAGCCCTCAAAAGCTCTTCCTCTGCACTTTCTCTCACTAGTTGAACATTTTGAGAGAGAGAGAGATAGACTTTCCTTGATAACTTGAAGAACTCTTGAAAAGAATTCCACTATAAAACCACTAAGGTGGGTAATGAGTTGGATTTGGTTTTTGAGTTATTGATGGTGGCCAATAATTAGGTTTGTGGGCTAATTTATTGTTGAAGGTTATTTAATCATGTCTAGTATGAACAATGACTACTTAAATGGTAACTGGAAGCTAGTTAGGAATAACTAGTAAAACTTGATTTAGGAAACAACTTTTGGAATAGTATTTATTTAAATTGAGTTGGTGTGATGTTATTGTGTGTGATAGGTTCCAACGAGACTCCACATCTCCATTCGGAGCATTAGACACAATTAGAGTCCATCAAAGCATCAACAAAGACACTGTGAGTGAACTTGCATATATATTGTTTTGGGAAATAAATATGTGCTTGAATGAATCATTTGGAAATCTTATTTGATTTTGCTTTAAATTATACTTGGGGAACAAGCCCTTGATTAAATGTTTTTATCTTGCGAAATGTGCAATATGATTAGTTCATGTGTTCCCACATTGTATTGATATGCATGTTATGCATTGGATATTACTATTGTGTGATAATGATGACCCAGCTATGTGCGGTGTAGGAGTGCACATGAGCTGATGATAGTGGTGTGCTGTGTGAGTGCACACACTAATGATATATGCCATGTGAGATGTGGGAGTGTACATGATGGCGATAGTGGTGTGTTGTGTGCTGTGTGAGTGCACACACTGATGATATATGCCATGTGCGACATGGAAGTGCACATGAGCTAGTGAGATGGGAGTTGTATACATGTATACACATACATAAAGAGGTTAGGGAAAATATCATGTGTTTGCATCAAAAATTGAATGTTAAAATTTGATAAATACTTTCAAATTGATTTTCATTGCAGCAAAAATAGATCTTCGTTGTAACAAGAAATTAAGCTAAATTGCATTGTTTTCAACATAAGTGCATCTTGTTTTCTAAAACTTCCCGTATTGATACTTGTTCCCTTCCTATGTTCACTCACTGAGTTTATACTTATTATTTTCAACTTCATATTTTAGTTTTCAAGTTCGAAGGTAGTTGGATTCCTAGACCAAGGTTCTTCCTCTTATCTATTTTTTGGTAGGTTGCCCTGACACTAAATGTTAGCACCCACGCCTAGAGTCACTCCGCTAACGGTCAAGGTCTTTGTATGTGCACATATATGTTTAATGTGAATTGTTAAGCTACATTTGACAAACTATCTATGTATATTTTAATTTATGATGCCAATGCGAGTATTTACTTGTGTTCTACAAATTGTTTTCGAAGAAATTAGCATTTGAACACTATTAAGTATAGATCTTAAAGAAATATAAATGATAGATGGACTAATGTACAAATTCATATAGGAATGATTACTTGGGCCTAGTGGGCTGTGCCTATTAGGTCCTTATGCCGGTCATAGCCCGAGATTAGGCTGTGACAATAGTGTGATGATCAGACTATTTTAAAAGCTCAAGCTACACACTTCTTTCAAAAACTGTATTCTAAATATGAGAGACCACTTCCTTTATATCTAATTCGAGGACTTTCCCAAAACTTGATCATATAGCATTAGAGTTTATTAGCAGACCAGTGGAAGATAATGAGGTTCATGATGCACTATTTGAAATAAAACCACCTAAAGCACTGGGGGTTAATGGATTTCTAGCATTGTTCTTTCAATCTCAATGGAGTTTTGTACGCCAAAATGTTATCAAGTATGTACATGATGTTTTCAATGGAGTTGAGATTAGAAATGATCTTTGTAAATCAATAATTACATTGATCCTGAAAGTTAAAGTTCCAAAACTTATTGCACAATTAAGACCGATTAACCTTTCGTTCGTAATCTTTAAAGTCCTTATGAAGGTTATTACAAATCAGTTGAAACCGTACATGAGTATACTCATTGATGAAGCTCAATTTTAGTTTTATTCTTGGGAGACACATTAAGGATAATATCATCATTGCACAGGAGGTCGTGCTTTCTTTCAAAAATAGGCGAGGAAAGTAAGGGTGGATGATGATAAAAATAGATTTAAAAAAGCGTATGACAAGTTACGTTGGGAATTTATTCAGGATACATTAATTGATGCAAAAATTCCCAAAAATGTATAACTAACGTTATTATTTGCAATTGGAGATGTTGTAGTTCATAGATTCTATGGAATGGCTCACTGTGAGATAGTTTTGCACCATCTAGAAGAGTCAAACAAGGTAATCCGTTATCGCCTTATTTATTTGTGCTGTGCATGGAGAGGTTGGCACATGGTATTAAATTAACAGTTTCTCAAGGTATATGAAAACCAATTAAGCTATGCAAAAAGGATCCCCCACTTACCCACCTATTTTTTGTAGATGAACTTATTCTATTTGCAAAGGCATCTACATCTCAATTGGAGATTATCAAAAGGGTTTCGATGATTTTTGCAAATGCTCTGATGATAAGGTAAATGTAGCAAAATTGTATTTTTCTTGTTCCAAAATCGTTAATTAGAATATAATAAATTTATTAGCTGAAGCTTACGATTTTGCTCATATTGAAAATATGGGAAAATATTTGGGGATTCCATTGTTGCATGGACGTAAAAAAGTGTAGTTTTTCAATATTTTGAGGAAAAAGTGCCTAATAAGCTAAGCAATTGGAAAGCTTTTACACTATCTTTTACAAGTAGGCTTATCTTGGTAAAATCTATGTTATCAACAATTCCACACTACACCATGCAAACAATGATGCTACCAGTGGAAGTATGTAATACGTTTGGGGCCCTATGTTTCAAATTTCTTTGGGGAGGAGAAAATGTTCCTAAAAATATACATTTGCTGAGTTGGAAAGAGGTTTGTAAGCCGAAAGAGGAAGGAGGCTTGGGCATCAGACAACTACGAATAATTATTAAGGCATTCTTTCTTAAAGCATGTTGGAACTTAGTGGCGAAACCACATGCCTTTTGGGTGAGATTAGTTTGTGAAAAATACAATTTTGAGCATTCCTATCTTGATAAGTTGCAAAGATCTAGTTTTTTCGTATTTTGGTTTTTTATATGTGATTTATGGGCTATTTTCAAAAGAAATGTCAGATGGGCAAAAAGCTCAATTTTGGATGGATATATGTGTTGGCAAATATCCTCTTGTGGAAGCAGCGAAATTAATAGGCGTTTATTTTAAAGATCACTCTTGTGTTAAAGAGTTTGTTATGCTAGATGGAGAGTGGGAATTTAATAGTCTTGTGAATTATCTATCACCTGAAACACTAACATTATTATCAGAAACTATAGTTCGACAACTTTCATCATCCCCAAACAGCCCATATGAGGCACTATTAACTTTTGGACATTTTTCAATGACTTTTGCTTATAAGTTCTTAAGGGAACATATACATGAAAATTTGTGTAACTACTCTGGTAAATGGCAACTAGCATGGAAGTTTGGATAGACCGAAAAAAAAAATGTTTATTCTTATCACAATGCCTTTATAAGAGATTTCTTACAAATAAAGAACGATGTCGTTGTCACCTCTCGAATGAGAGATTATGCAGACAATGCCTCATGGAGGAAGAATCGGTGATTCATGTTCTTTGGGATTGCCCTTCAACTAATGTGGTTTGGCTAAGACTTCTACATCCAGAGGCTATTAGTTCATTTTATGGATTACCATTATCCAACTGGTTGATGTCTAACTTAATCAAGTCAAAATAGCATGATAATGGAGTTTCTTGGACAATAATATTTGGAGTAACAGTGTGGTTCTTATGTAAGTAAAGAAATTCAATATCTTCGAGAATCAATCTCTTCATATAAAAAGGAAATTAACTTTGGCTAATAGCTAGGTTTCAGTAATTTGTCATGGTGGTTTTTGAGGACTTAAAGATGAGAGATGCACATTTATAAACCAAGTGGAAGTCTTGATAGGTTGGGCGACTCTTCCCTCAGATTGGATTACCTTAAATACAAATGAAGCATATTGGAGCTCCACAAATTAGGCAACTGGTGGAGTTTTTAATGATTCTTTTGGGCAGTGGAAGGGTAGTTATGCTATACGACTCAAAAAATGTTTAGCCTATTGTGCAGAACTTTATGGTGTATATCGAAGCCTCAAATATACTTGGGATTTAAGCTTTCGAAAGATTAAACTTCAAGTGGATAGTAGATTAGTAGTTCAAGCAAATTCCTCACAGATACGACACCCATGCTCTAATTCTGATTTACTTCAAGCCATCCATACTTTAATCCAAAGACAATGGGATGTTCAAATTATGCATGTAGTTAAAGAAGGTAACAATGTGGCAAACTTTATGGCCAATGAGGGTTTTAATATTTCTAAGAATTTTTTATCTTATAGTAGTCCCTTGAGTAAAATCAAAGAATTACTATTCAATGATGTACTTGGGATTTGTTTCCCTCTTATAATCAGGCACTAAATATTTTCCTTTCCCAATAAATAAATAAATAAAAAGATTCATAATTTCAAGATATTATTTGACATGCAATATTGTTTTCTATTAGTTAGATTCTGTTTGGATCCC
Organism: Theobroma cacao; assembly: GCF_053813885.1. Taxonomy (NCBI): domain Eukaryota; kingdom Viridiplantae; phylum Streptophyta; class Magnoliopsida; order Malvales; family Malvaceae; genus Theobroma; species Theobroma cacao. Next base: position 40,629,584 of record NC_142640.1, read on the forward strand.
AAACTATCAAATAAATAAAAAAATATTTAGACATTAAGTATTTAAAAACTTAATTTGGGTTGAAAATTACTTACAATCGAAGCCTTAATTAGTTGTTTTGAAAGAGTGAAAAGCAAAGCCAAGGATTCAAAAGAGGAAGCATCACTGCAGGTCTCAAAATTAAGATTTAAATTTTTGGACAAGGTAAGTAGTTTAGGTTTTGACTTTTTTAATAAAATATTAAATTATAAAAGGAAAATTTTTTTTCTTATAGTATTTAAATATTAATAAATAAATTACATTTTGCTAAATTTACTTTGACTTGGAGTTTGACCCCACTCCTTACAAAATTACAAAAAATAATTAGTGGGTTCATTAGTATATTAATTATATAAAGCTCTAAATAAATGGTACAACAACTAAAATTTTTTGGTAAATGAGTTGTATCATGTAACACCACTTCCTTCAAGGTAGGTTCGCCCTTGGGTTCAGGCAATTAGTATATTACTAGGATTGTTGTGTGTTCTTGCTTTGTTAATTCTTGAATTTGGTATTAATGGCAAATACTAGATCTAATTCATTTTTCTCTAAGAATTTACCAATGTCAAAATCAGTAAACCCAAGAATCAATGTTTCATGTTTCACCTATTAAGAATCCTCAATTGCCATTCTACTTACATCACAATTATTATCCTAGATCAATTATGATAAACCCTAAATTGAGCATAAACAATTATGTGCCCTGGTGTAAATCCTTTTTTCTCACCTTTCTTTTTGAAATAAGCTTGGCTTCATCAATGGAACTATAATCCAACCAGAGCCTATAGATTCTTTATTTGAACCCAGGAATTGGTGTAATGATTTGATTGTGGTATGGTTATTAGAGTCTGTGTCTTCACCTATACCTTCAACAATATTCTGTATGGATAATGCTATAGAAATTTAGAATACATTAAGGCAAAACTTTGCACAACCAGACAATACCAGAGTATGCAATTTATAGTACACTCCAGGTAATGTCACACAAGGTAATAGGTCTATGGACACCTATTTCATCGGATTTAAGGGAATTTGAGAAAAAATGAGGAATTACCATCCTCTGCCACATTATGAATGTGGCAAATGTAATCTAAGCTATTTTAAGAAGTACACTAAGTAGTACCAAAAGCATATGACTTTTAGATTTTTAAATGGGCTGAATGATTGTTTATCTGGAATTAGATCTCAAATCATTTTGATGGACCCTATACCTCATTTAGATAAAGTTCATAACTTGGTTTTAAGGAAAAAGACTCAAAGAAACTTGTTGATTCAGACTCAATTTATTTTGGAACCTTCAGCAACTATGGCCACAGTAATAGAAGTTAAAAAGAGGTTTACGAAAGATGTTATATGTTCACATTGCAATAAGAAAGGCCATACAAAATAGAAATGTTATAGGTTAATTGGGTTTTCTATTTATTTTAAATTTACTAAAGGAAAATGAGGTACATTCAAGAAGGAAAAAGGCAGTTGTCAATCATGTTTTGATTGGAAATGGAGCTGATGTAAAAGAAGTGCAATATAATCATGAAGATGAGGTTGAAAGGTCTAGTCTTGTATCACAAATGTCCATGGTCAAGCATCAAAATCATAAGTTAACGGATCTCCTTAATGAACATGGCTTGAATATTAATGAGGACAAGAATCCTTCAACAAATTATTCCACAAGTAATCAATAGACCAAACTGTGAAACCTTGACATTTATAGATACATAACTCAATGTAGGAGTGGTGACGTGAACTAAAGGGTAGTTTAGACCTTACCGTGGCAAACGATTCTAGATATTTGGTACAAAACATTCTAGGTTTATGCTTTTGGAGATTATTTTAAATTTTGTGAAATAGGTTTTGAAAACTAACCAGTTAATTACCCCTAAATAATAGAAAAAAGACAATATGCTTATTTACCTCTGAAAAATAAAAAATGGGCATTCTGGTTTATTATCCCTAAATAATAGAAAGTAGTTAATTATCTCTAAGTAACACAAAAACATCTTTGACTTTCAAAAGGTAAAGAAATCAAGCTTCCCAGGGAAGCTTTATCTATTTCTTTTACTTTCTTCAAAGCCGATCACCTAAGCTTTCCCTAGAAAGTTCTTTTTCCTGTATCCTAAAAAATTCTTTTTTTTTTCTTTTCTTCCCATATCCGATTTTCTTCTTCATTTCTTTACTCTTTTCTATTAACAAGACCCTAAACTTCAAACCTCCAATTTTAAGGCTAAATCAAGGTAAAGATTTTCATATTCTAGCTCTTTATTCAAGGGTTTCAACTTTCAAATATTTTCTCTAATTTTCAAGTTCTATTCTTTTTCATGGTTTGGGTTTTTAGTTGGTCTCCAACTACAAGACTAGCTTATTAAGGTTTTGCAGAATTTTTACACCTTCAAGTTCACCAAGTCAAGGAAATCTTAAATTTGAGTAATCAATTTAATGGGTTTGTGAATTAGAGTAGGATTCTAGATTAAATGTTAAGTTAAGATGTAATTTAGCTAGTGTATAATTATTAGAATTATAAATTTTGACTTTCTATGATATATTTGGGGTTATTATTATTTATTGGCAATTATATGATCAATTGGTACTACAAGACTCAACTTGGATTGAGGTCTTAGCGGTGTTGGATTATTAATTAGAGTTATGGTTTAAAACTGTTGATTCAGAGTTGATTTTATATGTTAAATTGTTTAGGCTCTCTTAAAGCTCTAAGTTTCAAGTTAAGGGAACTAAGGTAGTTGGTATTGACTTTGACAAGGTAGTATAAAAGGTAAGGGATATGCATTTAAATTTTTTTTATACAACATTTTTATTATGTTATGATCAACGCTTTAAAAAATGTGCATGGGAAACAAGCTCTTTGTATTGTATGTTATGCCTTCAACTATATTTATATTGGAAGTATTATTAGCTTGTTTGAGAGCTATTGAATGTTGATAGCATATATGGTGCTATGATCAATTTGCTTTATGAAATATTATGTGTGATATGAATATACTCTCTTTGTTTCTCTTTGTTCATATTAGATATGGAACTTTGTGGGAAAAATGTTTTCAATGTGAAGCACTTAAGTGAGGACTTGAGATAGCAGCAATTTTGCTAACTATTGTGCACAATAAGACCACCCTAGCTAACGAGGGGAAGTGGGTAAATGGTGTTAGTCTTGTGGTTGAAAGATGTCACAAGTGATGTTGGAGTCAGTAAGCTAGAGTACATTGACTATTTGGGTTGGCCACCCATCATGTGTAATGTGTTTGTATTCTTTGCTTCTTAAGTTGCTCCACTAGTGTATTAAATTTTAATCATGATGCTTGGACTATCTGATTTATGTTGTTATAAGCTTTTCATTACTTTAAAGTTGTATGAACATGCTGGAAATTTGAATATTTACTAGGTTGTGTTATTAGATCAAGTGTGATAAAGTTTTGAAATGAGGAACACACTAAAGTATATAGATTTTGAATGAAGTCCCAAGACTTATTTTCTGGTGTATTGATACTTATCCTTTGTTTTCAATAAAAAAATATTTTTTCATGTGATTTGAGACATAAAGACCTTGGTTTTCTAGAACATGATTATATCAATGTTGAATAAATAAAATATTATGGATTTTGAATACATGTATTCATAGTTTTATGTTTTCAAACAAAATTGCATGGTTTTAAACTAAAATAGCATGATTTATCAAATACTCTTCCGTCGTTTCCTTCTTTATCTCTTACTAAGTATTATGTACTCACCTTTTTTAAAAAATCTCATGTTTTTGTTTTTAGATCTCAAGTTAGATAGAGTTTAGCTTTGAGGTGGATCTTTTTTCAGCAACCTTAGTAGGTGTAAAGGTATTCACTAGCTGTACCAAAACCATACCAAATTGGCTCCATTGTCTTGTTTTATTTTGTCTAATTGCAGTGTGATAACTTTATGATATATAGTTATTTGAGTCTAATTTTAATAGTAATTTAGCTAAGTTCTTATAGTAATGCATAGAAATTAGTAGATTTTATTTAATTATTTTAAATTAGTTAATTCAGGTGAATCAATCTAATTTTGGCTAATTTTATGCTTAATTTGGTATTAATATGGTTAAGATATGTTGCTATTGATTTATTTGTGCTTTTGTAGAGGTTTAATAAAGGAAGAATTTTAATGAAAGAATGAGAGGAATTTCAAGATGCAGACTTTTATTGCACATATTTCAGTATTTCAGTCATAACTCTCTATACAGAGCTCCAAATGAAGCGATTCTTGGACCGTTGGAAAGCTAAGAGAAAAAGCTACAACTTTTATGTTTACCATATCACCCAGTTCAGCTTGGTGGTCAAAAATCTTGTCTAAGTTGACGCACTACAACAGCATTAGAGCAATTACGATTTCTGTTAATTAATTAGGCAAGGCTGCAACCCATGTAGTTTAATGAAGAAATCCTAATTGGAATTGACTTCTTTATTTACCCAACTTAGCCTAACTTCAAAGCCTATAAAAACAATCTTTCGAAAGACTTTTAAAAAGAAAAGAAAGAAACACAGATTGATAGCTGAGAGTCAAGCTAAAAAGTTATTCAAGCTAAGAAGAATTTGAAGCATTCAAGGAGATTTAGAGATCAAGAATACAATTCTTGGGTTTTTCTATCTTTTTGTTATTTTCTTATTTTTCTTAGTTTGATTTGAATGTTCAAATTTTATTTGAAGATGATGTGTAACAGCATGGAGAACTAAATTGTTAATCTAAGATTATGATTGAACTCAATATGTAGTTTGATTTATTTATCTTATGAGACCTTGACCTTTATAGACTCGTAGATAGAAGTACACGCGATATCCCTAATCAGGGGTAAATTCGTCATTTCTTTAGTAAGCCCCTAACAGTAAGTTTTAAACAATATTAAGGCCTAAGTAGGCCTAAGACATAAATGAATGATGACAATATGGGTAAAATGATAAGGAAATAAAAATTTTGATGATTTTCACGGTAGGGACAAAATGGTCATTTTTTACCTCGGATTAGAATTTTTAAGTTTTCATGAATCCGAGCATTTCTAGACCATTATGGACCTTGTCCCATTGTCAAAGGAGTAAAAAGATTGCATAAAGGGTTAGGGGAGAACAAGTTAATTTGTGGAGGGGCATTTTGGTAATTTAAGTGGAGTGGATAAGCATGAGCTATAAATATCTCTTTCTTCCAACAGCTTCTACATTCTCCAATAGTTTTTCTTCTTCTTCTTCCTCTCATCTCACATTGCTTTCATCCCCCATGAAAGCTTGATAAGAAAACTACACAACCTTCCTCAAAATAGCTCCACTTTTCATGCTTTTGGTACACCCTTTCATAAACCCTTGTGCTCTTCCACTCTCTCACTTTAAAACCTTTGAAAAATCTTGTTTCCATACTCTCTCTCACTAGTTAGATGTTTTAGAGAAAGAAAGAGGAAGCTTTAACAATAGCTTGAAAGTTTTTGGGAAGAATTTCAAATACAAGCTACCAAGGTGAGTAGTACACTAGAATTGAGTTTTACTGTTGAAAATGATTAGTGTTTAGACTTGGGGGTGATTTGGTAGTTGGGGTTGTTCATTAACTTTAGACTGATTAAGATGGTGAACTTAAATACCCACTTAAATGGCAATTTGAAAGCTAGCTAAGAGAAAGCTTTTAGAATTTATAAGTGTATGGCTTGAATTAATGGTGATGCTAATGTGATAATAGGTTCCAACGAAGCCCCATCGCCCCATTTGGACAATTAGAGAAGTAAAGTCGATAAAAGGTTCAACAAGATACCAGTGAGTGAACTTGCATTTCAAAAATAGTTTTAGAAATTTGAATGATTTATTCAATCTTTCTTAAAACGGGTGCCTTGGGAACAAACCTTTGATAAATTGTCTCTATGTGTGACATTTGGCTGTTATGAATTGTTGTATTACTACATTATGTTGATATATATATATAATGTTGTGTAATGATATTGACCCGACTATGTGCGAGTAAAAGTGTGCATAAGCCGATGCTGACCCGGCTATGTGCGAGTGGGAGTGCGCATAAGCTGATGTTGTCTCGACTATGTGCAAGTGGGAGTGCACATAAGTCGATACATATGAGTTGATGATGATGGGAGGGTGTGCATGATGATTGATATATATATATATATGGTTGTAATGCAAAATGTGAGAATTTGACTGGTTGAATTTTGGGAATTTATATGTGTTTCATGTTGTTTTTGTTAACACAGCAGGATGGCTTTTCCTTTAGAGGAATGGATTTTTTTTTTCTGGTGCCCTGTTTCTCGCTGTTGCGAGATTCTCTCGGGTTTGGAGGAGTGGTGCTGGCAGAAATCTTGCATTCTCGCTGCAGCGAGAATGTTACTGTAGCTTCTCGCTGTAGCGAGAAACTTTATATTTTGAGACCAAAAATTTTGCTACAACGAGATTAAATCTCGCTACAGCAAAAAACTTTCTGTTTTGCTCCTCATTTGATTCAGTTGCTACCCTATTTTTCATTTCTTTGGTACCATAGTTGAGCATGGACTTCCAACATTAAGGAATAAATGAATTAAGTTTAAAATGAGGAGGTTTGGTGAGAAACCTTCGGCCAGTTAAGAAACCCTTGGTTAGTTGATAATTTAAATCAAGTGTCGTTGCAGCGGAAAGGCATTCTCGCTACAGCTGCAGCGAGGACCCATCGTTTATTTGACCTGATTCGCATGAATGCTATTAAAGTTTTCACTCTCCAAATCCTTTGTTGAGCATAGACCCTTTTCATAAAATGATTTACTCATGTGGGGTTTACATGAAGGGTTTTAATAAGAACTAAAACAAATTGCATTGTTTTGAAAAATGAATGCATCATGATTTCGTTAAACATTCTTTATGGTGTGCTTGTTCCCTTCTTGTTCACTCACTAGGTTTATACTCACCGTTTTCAACTTCATGTTTTCAGATCACGAGTCAGCTGGTAACTAGGTCGAAGTGTCTTCGTATATTCGACCCTTGGTAAGTGTCTCGGTGTTCAGTAGCTATACATTCGTCTGAGGCTCTCTAGTGGAAGTCGAGTACTCTTTTGTTGTGTATAGACAAACCGATGTAAATTATTAAATTATGTTTAGATAATATATGTACTCTTTGATTGGTATGCCACTATGAGATGGCAATGTTTAGTATTATTTTGATTCAAAGTTATAAAATGTGACTTAGCAACTTTTAATGGAATGGTGAAAAGGTTATATTAATAGGCTTGCTTGGGCTTAGGGTGATGCCATATTGACTGTTAACCATGTCATAACGTGCAGGTTTGAGAACCTAATTATTCGAAGTGAAATGGAATCACCACCAATCTTTTTTATCTAGGTGTGATTAGCCACCTGTTCGAGTCTATTTCTTTAAAATATTACTTTAAGCTTAACCTAAGTTCATTTTAAAAAATAAGCTCCGGTCTACGAAACAGTTTTCAAGTTCAGGAGTATGATTACACGCAAGGAAGGTACTAGCACCCTGCAACGCCTGTTCAAAGAACAATACCAATTAATCATGTGTTATTCTTGTGTTAGCCTTAATTCTTGATTCTTAATTTAATTCCTATTTCCCTTAATTAATATTTACTTATTATATTTCATTTCTTGTTTTATTTCATAACAAGGTGGCTTTCAATGAGTTCACATTTCAAGTTAAAAGATCTTGGAGTAGTACAGTATTTTTTTAGCTCGAAGTTGCTAGATCACTTGAAAGGATATCAATTTGCCAACGTAAGTATACGCTAGACATGCTTGAAGAGAATGGTTTGCTAAGTGCCAAACTAGTGTTTATTCTTATGGATTATAACCATAAGTTGCAAAAGTCTACAAAAGAAGAAAAACTATCAAATCTTACAAGCTATCGACTATTGGTTAGGAAGCTATTATATTTGACATTTACAAAACCAAACATATCATATGCTGTCCAAATGTTATCGCAGTTCATGGACAAGCCTTCACATGAGCATCTACAAGCAACATTTCAAATGACAAAATACTTGAAAGTGTCACCAAGGTAAGGAATTTAGATGAAGTGAAAGTCAAATTTAAAAATTGATGTTTATTTTGATAGTGATTGGATAGGGTGTCCTAATACTTGAAATCTATTATAGAATACAGTGTGTTTATTAAAAATTCTATGATTAGTTGAAAATCTAATAAGTAATCTGTTGTTGCTCGTAGCTCAATTGAAGCTGAATACCGTTTAATGGCAGCAGCATGTTGTGAAATTGTATGGCTAGAATCTTTGTTGACAAATTTTGGAATTTCTCATGGAAAGGCAGTGAGACTTTATTGCGACAATCAATCTGCAACTCATATTAGTAAAGATCCTGTGTTTCATGAGCGTACGAAACATATTGAATTAGATTGTCACCTTATTAGGGAGAAAATACTTGCAAGTTTGACTGAGCCTATATATGTTTCAATAGATGTTCAACTTGCAAACCTCTTCACAAAGGCCTTACAACCTAAAATTTTCATCGACTACTCAGCAAGATGAATGTGCATAATATACATAATTCATCTTGAGGGGGAGTATTAGACTTTGTTGATAATTAATGTTGATGAAGATTGAAATTGTGAATGAAGAATGAAGACTGATGACTAAAGATTGAATAGAAGAATAAAGTCTGTTAAAAAAGAAAGTCACATGCGAGTCACATGACTATTTATTGTAAAATTATTTAGTTTTTGCTTTTACTTATACCATTACCATTGTCGTCATTTTTTAGTTAGTTAACTTTTCATTAATTAGTTGGTTAGTTGTCTACTTTACTAATTGTTAGACTTTTCATAAATAGTTCTCTTGTAAATATTTCTAGTTTAATGAGAATTCATTGTATTCTCTCTCATTAGCTCTATTTCAATTCTTCGATTTCTTGGCTTCGATATTTCAACATAGGGAATGGTTTGAAGGGTGGTTTTTGAAGCTAGAAAAATGATCTCCCTAGCATAGCTTGAAACAAGGGAATTGCTAACTCTTTATAGTGGGTATACTTGTACGTGCCTAGAATCAAATCGCTTTCCAAAACATAGCATGTCTTTTTGGTGACTTGGTTTGCATAAGGAAGAACTCAAAAGCTTTAACCATTTAAACGTGTTTCAATGCTCATCAACACTGAACACTTACAAATAATTCATGAGCAAGCACTATTGATAATTGGTGACAAGTCTTTCAATATTAAAATCTATGAAATCTCCCCTGAATGTGTGCTTGAATCCTCCGGGTGGTCTACATGGAATGACTCATCTAACATTGCCAGCCCCTCCTCTATAGCCTAGGGGGTTTTTGGTGTTAATGGTCCTTAATTGTAGTCTAAGGTACCCCCTATACATACTATGTCTTTATATGACCATTCCATTACTGCCCTTGGTATCTTAAAAATAGGGAATTGATCGATACTATGGTGGATTCCAAGAGAGTTGTCCGCTTAAAAGCACAATCCATGACAAATCCAATCATGGCCACCACTTGACTTGGTGTGAGATGCAACTCGACTCACAAGCATTAATGGATATCGATATTATGCAAGCCCTTGATGATACACTGGCCCTGAATGTTACACGGGCTTTTGAGGTTGGGTTGAAAAGCCCCACAATATTACGATGGCGTTTGATACTTTACAATACAATGTGATTACAAGTAATGTGATTGCATGAAAAATAACATTGTAGTGTTTGGTATAAGCAAAGTAATGATTAAAATGTAAGGAAAATAACATTGCAGCATTTGGTTTACAAGTACTTTGCTGGAAATAAAATGTCAATTTTTCGAATTTCCCCTATTTATTAAAATGCAAGTTTAATCTACTGGTATTTTTTATTATTAATTTTTATATAATATCATCTCTTAAACATATTTTTAATGTCATATATATTATTTTTATTTTTTATTATAATCTTATATATTTTATTTTCATTTCTTAATAAAATTTTCTATATTATATTTTTATTTTAATTTTTTTAAAAAGATAATATAAATTTTATTGATAATCACCATGACTACTGAAAATAATAAAAAGATATTTTTTGAAATCTATAGATAAGAAATAAATTATAATATTACAAAATATTTTTAACAAAGTAACAAAGTTGAAAGGTAAAAATGTTTTTAATAACATTGCAGAGTGCAATGCAATTTGATTGTATTGATTTTAGGTTACAATCACATTACATCAATTAGCTGTAATGTGATTGCATTGCAATCTTATATTATAATAATTTATTGTAAAATAAATACTATAATATAATTTAATTAGACATATTATAAAAAATATATTATCATTTTTCTCATACCGAACGCTATTTACTATCAAGCCAAATAAATAAGCTTTGAATAAAAGGCGCAAAAGGAAATGGTTATTAACATCCAGATGGGCCTTGCCTTAATGCTCAACTCTTTACCCCCCAAATCTATTACGATGGAAACGAGCTTGAAGCCTTTAGTTATTTAAATGGGTTTTCAAGCAACAGCAAAAGATCATCTCAGGGCCGCACATAGCCCAATGGCAGTGCCCAACTAGTGACCCAGCTCTCAAGCTCAAAGGTCGATTTTTAAGCTGCAAGTCTCAACCCATACCAAGCATGTTCGGTTCCTTTCTCCCTTATTACCCCTTTTAACTTCGTTTGGTTCATGGAATGACCGTTCTGAGGGATGGCCATTCCAAGAGAGGTTAGAATAGCTATTACCGGCTGCCTCTCAATAATATCTATTCTGAAGGCCAAGTAATAGGTTTAAAAAAATAAAGAAAAAATGCCCTTAATGATTTTGTGAAATCACTACCCTATATATATATATATATATATATATATATATATATATATTAAAGAGTAAATTATCCCCAAGCCCTTAAGGTTTCACCTTAATTGATTTCAGGTTCAAGAGTATTTAAATGAACACCATATCTCAAAACCCCAAACGTCATTAACAAATGTAAAAAAATGACTAAACTACCGATGAAATAAAAAAAAAAAACCACCAAGATGCATCTTTTCAAAACCAGATTACACGATTCACTTTATTGTTTAGGGTTCTTCATTCTCTCCAATTACAGAAAAACGAAGCTAATCATGATAGGTTTTGCAGGGTTTCCCAAATTGTACAATTGCATTTTGAGTTTTGGAAGCTCTATAAAAGCAACAACTTTCATGGACGAAAACGGGTGTGCCTTTGCTGTAAATATGGTGAGTAATTTGGTGAACAAGTTTAAACAAAGGGGTTCGTGAAGAGGCAGAAAATCAATTGTCAGACTTTTCCAGTACAACGGAACCCGATATAGAGATTCAGTTTATCAGTGTTGCTTGTTCACCCTGGTTAGAAATTATGGGTCGGATTTTTTCTTGGTTGGGCCTGCGAAAGTGGAGATTGTGTCCATAAATAAAACTGGAGCTACTTCTTTGACTGAGAATAGACGTAGCAACAAAGGAGCAGATGTTTGCTTAAGATCAAAGAAACATGAGATGGAAAATTTTATTGCTTCTTTCATTTAACATTTTAACATATTTTTGTTGTTTTCTTTTTATGCATTTTTTTAAAATTGCTTTAAATTAAAAAAATTGTGACCCGAATGTATACAAATAAATTTTTTAATATGTACTAACAGTAGTTAACTGTAGCAGAGCAGTGAGATGTTAGTGTAGCTATGTGGTACCTTGCTCCATGAGATGTTACTAAGTGTATATTATCTTCAAGTATAGCTTGCGCAGCCACCATAAGCAGGATTTCCAGAAGAGAGGTCTCTGTTAAGACACTGGCTTTCTTATGCAACCGTACTTGCGTTGTACCTTGCAGGCTGTAGCTGGGGTTTATTCATATTCGTTATTCAGTAGTCACTACCCATTGCCCTTGAATTTGCACCCAGATGTTAAAAAACCATGAAATATTGGACATGACATGCAGACATTTGAATACCATAAGAAGATTACAAGATAGTACTATTAATAATAATCCATCAGCAGCATTTGATTGCCATCAATGACAAACAATCCAATAGAAAAGAGAAAAAGAAGCAATAAGCATCGATTTTTATCTCCTTTCGCCTACCACTTTCATCTTACTCCTTCCTATAACATTTCATTCCTATCCTATTTCTCTCCATCTCATACACTCAGCAATCAATTAGTTTGTCAACACCCATCCAACACCTTCTTAAGAAGAAAGGGGAAAAAAAAGATAACATGATCAAGAAGTATGGATTTGAAAATAGTAAAAGGCGAAAAGCTTGAGCAATGTGAAATTAATCATTTGAAGTGCAGATATGCTTAATAATAAACAACTAGAACCATGTGGTAAAATTTTCCACAGCTTATCCTTTATCAGATTTCAGTATGTGGCTGCATGTGTTTGCAGTCCACCCTTAATGGCGAATGCTAATAAGGAACTAACTAAGATTCTTGATTTGAGACTTAGTGACCAACTTCTAACACATTGAATGGAAATATTTCTTTTAAAAATGATCAAACTGGCTTTACAGCACTTGCTAATACGACCTTACTTACATGCACTACAAATTAAATTCCTCCTATTCCCTTTCACAAAGAGGATTATCTTATGACAAGCCTGGCATATGTATCTAAGAACAGCTGGAAATAGATTATCAAAACAAAATTGCCAATAAATCCAAACAATAATTTACTTGCCCCTACTTGTTTACCAATAAATCCATCTAAAAAAGGCAGGGGTAGCATAATATTAGAACTAAAATTTCAGTATCAGGTATTCATTTAAGTTCTTTCAATAAAGCAAGAAAATGTGAGGTCAGATAACTACCACAATATACCAATCAAAACACTTTTTTGGTTTCTCCAACCTTTGGACAACACAAATGTGAGTTCGTCACTGACTAGCACCACGAACTTGCATCCTCTTCCTTTCAAACTCCAGCTGAAAAAGAAAATTAACATAAATAAATCATATACTAATCATATTACCAGCAAAAAAGATATGCCAGAATCCCTTTGAGTGTCTTACCACTTTCTTCACCCGTTCATTGGCTGCAGGAGTTCCTCCACTAACAGACTCAGGGAGATATGGACTGCTCACACGCACCTCATTCATTACAACAATGACAGTCTTGTCCCAGCGGACAGGAAGCCTGGTCATATGCATTGGTGTTCATGTAAAATTAGTAAGTTTTCAAAATAATTTACTAGAGCAATATACTGAAGACCTTGAAGGAAGCCCATAGAGACAAATTTTAGCCCCTCAGAAATTCAGCCCATAAGCAGAGATCCGGATTGAATCTTAAATATTGCAGTTTTGTGGGGATAAAAGGGGTAAAAAGCAGATACCTCCACTTCCCAGATCATCCTGATATGTCTTGGGAAAAAATGAATAAAAGCAGGTATCCCTAAACCCAGCTCATTTTGATACATTCTTGGGAAGAAGAGAAGAAGAAGAAGAAGATACTTACACAATCCTAGTTCATATAGATAACAAATGCCAATGGTTTTGTAATTATCAAAGTTGACAACTATCAAGGCTTTGGGTTAGTCAATTTCATACATTATGATTCTGACAAGATCTCAAAAATATTCATGCATCCTGACGTTCTTCACCTACCCCAGGCTCTTTCCCCCTCTATTTCCCTTATGCCTTCTTCCCCAACAATCCCAGACCTGCCCCTTTATCTTGTTCACTATCTTCCTTTCTTTTCCTTTTCCCTATTATAAGCAAACCCATATGAAAGTTTCTTCCCTTTGCCTAAATAATAACAACTATGACCCTGAATTTGCTACAATGCAGTAAACATTTAAAACATTTTAGTACAATCTTAGTTATTCATCAACTAGGAGCATCAACATTCAAAACTTACTAAAGATACAAAGCCTTATTTAACTATCATTGAGTACATCATGCATTTTGATGTCAAATACAAAAACTCCATTTAGTTACAACATATGAACTGTGAAGTCACTACATCATAACCTAGTAGCATTCACCTCACTTCCTCGAGGTAGTTAACACTACACTTTTCCTAAGAATAACATTTATCATTTCAGCAAGTGAATACTTTGGCAGATGTTCACATAGGAATCACAACATGGTGAGATACAACAAAAGCATCGCTCATATCAACAATCCTGCATTAAAAAGCCTCCATCTTTGATTTTATCCTCACTTGAGAATTATTCTCTTTCTCCACTCCTGTCCTGCAATTTCTAAAGGAAACCATTTTCCTGTCTCCCCGCTCATTCCTACCTTTATCTTTAACAGGATACCCGTTATACCTAACAAGTATCCTCAATCTTATGCTTTCAAAGGTTCATAAAATGTAAGACAAAATTCCTAAAACAATATAGAGTCAACTTCCTAGCTGCATACTTATGAGAGATTACTATAACAATAATCTCCTAGACGTTTCCCCAAAGTAGGCGAATTTGCTCTTAAATTCAAAAACTAGACATGATAATACTAATCCTGATTACTGGGGAGAAGAAAGAAAGACTAAGGAGAAGCGAACATACGTTTTAGACAAAGCATCAAATAAACTCTGTGCCTCACTGGTAACTCCAACTCCAAACCTCTCAGAATCTGCCTCTGCTTGCCTGCAAAAACCCAAAAACAAAAAATCCACCTCATTGAAATTCAGTAAAAAAATCCAATTACATGGGGGGTTGAGAAATTAGTGATAAAAATAAATACCTAATAGCACAATCTTCCCTAGCTTGAAGACTAGTAAGATCTAAAAAACATTTCTTAACATCAAGTGGATCTTCATCTTGACGCAATAAAGAGAACTCTTTGATGTAATTAGCCTTTAGCAGCCGAATGTTCCTTCTGGGTCCTGATTTCGGACCCTCTTGAAGTACGAGGATGTTGGAGAGACGGTCGAAAGTGATGATTTGGCCTTCGAATTCGTCGCCCAAAGTTGTCTTGATTGAAAGGAAGCAACCCACGGCGAATTCCTCACCTTCCATCCCTCGTTTAAGCTGCGAACTGCTACCTTCCTCTGCTTCCCTTTTTCTTCTTTTTTATTATGCATTCTTTTTTTTTCTTTTTTTTTTTGTTGAAGACCAAGACAACAAGCGGTGATGGCCCGAGTTCAATTGATAGAACTTGTGCTGGATTCTATGAGTTGGAGCTGGACCTTTTATATTTGTTAGCCCATTTCAAACATTATTCTGCTGGGCTTAGATCCTTTTATTTATATTAAATTTTATTCATACTCGTTAAACCTTAATTTATATCTCAGTCTGGTTACTAAGTGCTCGTTTGGTTTAGTTTTCTTTTAAGTTATTCACTTTTAAAATGTAAAAGTCAAGTCAAACGAAAATTTGAAAAAGCTCTTAAAAAGTAAGTAACTTTTTTTTAAAGAATAAAATTTTTAAAAAAAGAGCTTAAGAAAAAGCTCTAGAGAAGAGTTTTCTCTCCACTTTTTTTTAAAAACATGCATCTTTTTTAAGAGAATTTTTCTTTTTATTTCAAAAATGTACTCATCTATTAAAAATAATTCCAACATTATCTATTTTCATTTTTATATCATTTATTATTAATTATAAATTTTATGTTATATAAAAATACTTTTTATACTTTTTATAAAAAAATAAAATTAACTTTTTTTCATTATGAACAAATGAATTTGTTATTAATAGAAAATTATTTATTAAATACCCTTTATGGTAATTTTAATCAAAATTAGAACTTATATAAATTATTTTGTCAAATAACTTAATTATAAAAACGAATTTATAAAAGTAAATTTACCAAATAGATTTAGCCTAATTTTAAAAGTTATTATTTTTCATAAGAGCTTCATAATACCTTTTAAATTAAAAAAAAGTAAAGCCAAGCAAGCTCTAAATATTTTCAATTGTACCCGTGCCTATTTGGATCAACTTTTTTTTCAGCATATTTACTTCTCAAAAATAGAAGTGGGATCAAATAGAATTTAAAAAATTCTTAAAAAATTAATTTTTAAAAAAAAATCTAAAGAAAAAGAATTTCAAGAAAAACTTCAAGAGGAGTTTTTTTTTTCTTCTTTTAAAAAAAGTCATCTTTTCATGAGAATTTTTCTTTTTGTTTCAAAAATATCCTCATTTATTAAAAATAATCTCAACATTACTCTCTCAAAGAACACCCTTCTCATTCGAAAGTTGTTTATGAAATACTCTTTATAATAATTTTAACTAAAATTAAAACTTATATAAATTGTTTTACCAAACAGTTTATCTATAAAAAAGAGTTTATAAAAGTAAATTTATCAAGCAGTATTAATTTTATTTTAAAAACTATTATTTTTCATAAGAGCTTCATAATAGCTTTTAAACTAAAAAAAGTCAAACCAAACAACTACTAATATAGTAACTTTCCTCTACTTTCTTGGATAAATAAAACCTGTCATTTATCCAAAAAGAATTAAGAACATATGCCAATTTTGTTATAAAATTATAATCTAATTTTCAACATTTTTATATTTTGGAATGCATGAGCTTTCTCAAGAATTTGAGGTCATTCATGATAATCATGATTATGCAATTAATAGTAACTTAAAATGGGTATTTTTTTCAACTAATATTAATTCTAGTCACAAATTAGTTAAATCATTACAACAAGATTATTACTTTATAAAAATATATACTTTATAAACTACATTATGATGCCACTACAAATGTACTAGTACTAGTATTACTTTTGGTAGGCTTCACGTCTCCTTTTGTCTTTTTGTTTTAATTTTTAGAATTAGTAGCGATAGTAATTATGATTATGTGCAAATATTTAATTGTATTCTAACTATGATTATGCTGGAAATCTTCAGGATTTTGGCTCTAGTAAATCCTAATATATAAATTTGCTATTTACAGTTGTATGGTTTGTTTCACTCTAAAGATTCAATTTTCTCTGGTTTGGGGAAACTTACATGCTGAAGGATGTGTTTTCAGCACATGGCTGGTGATGCAAAAACTAAATTGAAATTCTCTGACATCATCAAAGGAGTTGAAAGGTTGACTTTCAAAGAAGTTGTCAAGGTTGGATTATATATTATCTCCAATGATATGTGGAAGATTAATTTTCTCTTTTTATTGTAAGATGAATTGAAAAAAAATTATGTGAAGGTTTTGCTTAGTGGCTCAATGTAGAGTAATTGCAATGGACAATTAGTTATTAATTTAGAGTGAATTTTAGTATTATTATAATAATTATTATTATTGGTTTTATTATAACTTTATGACTTTAGATTTGGAGCATGAATTAAGGAATTTCATTTATGATTTTCAATTATGATTATTGGTATTATGTTGCATATTCCGTTTTAACTTGATGGTCGGTTGCTAATGTTTGAGTTGATATAGGATATTTTATTTTTACTTTTTTTTTGAAAAGTTGGAGTATTATTCACAAGTAAACGGGGTGAAGATCACCCTTATTTACATTAGTAACCATGTGTAAAAAAAGCCATGGCAATCCCCATATCCTCTAAAAATTAAAACACAAGCTCCACACCAATCAAATGACAACAAGAGCTTAAAACCTCCCCAATAAAGCCAACAAGCCAAGGGATATGAGGTAAGCATAAATCAAGAGAAATAGCACAACACATGCAAAAAATCAAGGGAGAGATCATCATAATTCCAAACAATAAAAATTTCCAAAAAGCAAAAATGACTATGCTTCAGCAATCAAAAAACCACCTTAGCATGAAAAGCCACAGCAACTACACACCCTAGCCTGTTGATCACCATTTGGGTCACCATAAATCCAAAAAAGTTCATCCGGTTCTTTGAGCCTCAACTTTTGCTAGAGAGTCAGCAAGCTCATTTTCTAATCTTGGAATTTTATCAATGCACTAGATGACAAGCTTGGAACTAAGAAAATCCATATGCATAGTGACTGACCTTAGTTTCCAAGGAGCTTCACAAGAATTGAGCACCCATTTCACGGCATTTTAATGTCACTTTCAAAGATGACCTTACTAGCAACCCATCTTGGAGCAGCATAAAATTGCATGCCTTACAAATGGCTTTATATTCAGCAACATTAGTATCAAAGTTACCCACCGGGGTAGAAAAAGTAATAAGGACTTTACCGTTACTGTCGCGAAGCACACCACCAACCCTGGTTACCCCTAGATTGCCTTTCAAAGCACCATCCACATTAAATTTAAAAACACCCATATGGGGCTTACCATGGCTTTGCTAGTTTCACTGTTCGAGCTATAATAGGGGCAAAAGCAACATTGGGGAATTGCAAGAGGTCCATGATTGAGATATTAACTTCTGGCCACTTGGCGTTAGCCCACCATGCAACTCTCAACTTAATCATTTCATAGACTTGAAGGGTGTCCCATGGCTTAGCTTTAAAGATAAGTTCATTGCGAGCAAGCCAAAAGTCCATATGCTAGCAAGGAATGCCATTTCCCAAATAAGTCCAAGTCTTAAAACCTTTACAACTTCAATCCATACTTGAAAATTGCTTACCGGATTATTATGCAAGACCCAACTAAGACCCCAATTACTGGCCCATTTATTCCATAATGACCAAGTGCCTGGACATAGGAAGAACAAAGTTCTTAATCTTCTCTAAATTAGATTGATAAGTGAGGCAATAAGCTGAATCAGTTATGAGAAGTCCCCTTTTCAAAAACACATCACGAACCATAGTCTTGCCTTTTAGTGTTAACTAGCGAAAAACTTCAACTTAGAGAAGAGCGAGCCTTTTCCATTATTCTTTCCAATAGTCAACGTTCTCATGTGACAGCTCTAAAATCGTATTACAAAAAGAGCTTGTACTGTAAATACTGCTAGGAGTATACTTCCAAACCAAATTATCATTAAAGTTTTTCCCCAAGATTTAGTTATTCAGAAGCTCTTGGAAGGTTTTCCATTGCTCAAGCTCTCATCCAAGGGGGTTCTTTCTTAGAGCAACATTCCAATGCCACACTTTGTCATTCCAATTACTAACTTTATCCACGGAGCCACTTTTATTATTAGCCAAAGCAAAGATTCTCGAAAAAGAATTTTTAAAAACCACACCATCAATCCACTGTTCCTTCCAAAAATCGATATTATGCCCGTTACAGATCACAAGCCCAAACCATTCTTTAAGAGCACAACTAGTAGTGTCATAATGGTATAGGGGTTTGACAATATTACACGAAATACTCGAAACCATTTTAGAGTTGCCCATACAAGGTAAGAAACTCTCTTTGCTGTTATCGATTTTGTCCACAATGACTCTTCACCATAAGCTTCCTAATTCATTACCAAAACGCCATATCCACTTATTCAAAAGGGCACGATTTTTGAGGTTGAGGTCAATAATTCCAAGGCCACCAAAATTCTTACTCAAACATATTTCTGACTAGTTAATAAGGTGTAGTTTTCTATTACCATCGAAGTCACCCCAAAAAAATCATCTTTGGATTTTTTTGAGTTATCTTTTATACCCTGTAGGAACTTGGAAAATGGACATGAAAAATATGGGTAAGTTGCCAACCACATATTTAAGAAGGGTAAGTCTACCTCTTAAGGAAAAGTACCTACTCTTCCACACCAAAAGCTTTGCTTCGAACTTATCAACCACTAGCTGCCACATTTTTAAAGAGTTCATTTTTCCACCTAACGAGAGCCCCAAATACATTGAAAGTAGTGTTCCAACCTTGCAAGAGATTTTAGCAACCCAATTAGTAACCTTCCCATTGTCCATTCTTACCCCAAATAAACAACTTTTGCTAAAGTTAATATTAAGTCCCAAAATGGTTGAAAATATTTCAGAATATGCTTAACAGTTAATAAGTAATTAAACTCAGGTTTTTAGAAAAGAACTGTGTCACTTGCAAACTGCAGATAGGTAATGGAAAGGCCACTGCTACCAATGATAACTCCTTCAATAATCTGCTCATTTTCAGCCTTTCTCAACAATACACCAAGTCCCTCAACCACAAGATTAAAAAGAAAGAGGGAAAGGGGGAACCTTGCCTTAAACCCCTTTTCATTTGGAATTAACGCGAAAGGAACACCATTAACTAGAATTGAAACAGACGTTGTAGAAATGCAAGTGCCAATCCAAGCTCTCCATTTCTCTTTAAGTCCCATGTTCTTCATGATCAAGTCAAGGAAGCTTCGATTCACACAATTAAAGGCTTTTGCAATATCGATTTTGAAAAGTAGTCCTCTCTCGAGGTCTTTCCGCAAAAGATCAACAATCTCATTTGCGATGAGGCTGCAGTCAAGTAGTTGTCTGCCTTTAGTGAAGGCAAACTAGTTCTCCCCAATAATATCACCCATGACGCTCTTGTGTTGACTGGTAAAGGTCCTTGCAATGATCTTGTACAGACTGCCAACCAAACTGATCGGACAATACTTGTTAATAGAGTTGGGGCACGAATATTTAGGCACCAACGTGATAATGAGGTATTAAGATATCTAGACTTGTCAATATGGGTCGGCCTGGCCCAACCTCTTGTGGGCTAAAAAAATATGGGCTGGACAAGGCCAACCCATATTTTATATGGGCTGTCAAATCCCTAACCCAGCCCACCCCTTGCTAGCCCATGGGCAGAGTTGGGCCAGCCCATTTTTTTTCAAATTTTTTTTTTACTCTTTATCAATAAAATTATGCAATGATTTAATCTATAAATTGAATAATAAAAACATATTACAAACAAATAAATTACACCAAACATAAATAAGCAAATACACTACATCAAATATAAATAAAATTTTAATCTTTAACATAATTACACAAACTACAATCCCATTAACATAACTACATAAGTACATAATCAAATATTTATAAACTTCAAGACTAATTTATGTTCTTCTCAATCTTCATCCTTAACCAAAACATTTGAGTCTTGTTTGGACAGCAATGATGTCTCCAAGTTTGAATCATTATCATCTAATATTCATTATCATAAAAAAAAAGATATAGTGAGTTTCAATTTTAACTAAAATTATTAATTTAACAAGTAAAGATTAAAAACATTGAAATATATAAAATAAACAATACCATCGGTAGCTAAAAAACAGCCATGCAACCAATTTTTCGTGCAAACAAGCATTTGAACATTTTCATGGTAGAAGGAACTTCTAAACTTGGTGAGAACATAACCATCAATACTAAAAGCAGACTCTGATGCTACCGTAGTAATCGGAATGCTCAATACATCTAGTGCCATAATAGAAAGATCAGGAAAGCGCTTAGCATTATACTTCCAATAATTAAGCACATCCAAGTCTTCAAACACTTCATAATCAAGTTTTGCCTCATCTAAATAAACATCCAACTCAGACTTTCTAGCAATAGAAATTGTTTCATTTTGAAACATTTTGAACTCCTACAATTTTTAAATACATAGACAAAAAAAATAATTATCAGAACATAAATAAAGTAACATAAATTCTCATGTAATAAGATGAAGGAAAGACACAAAACTTATACTAAAGATCTTTTATCCCTTGGGTTTAGTTCCCCCTCCGGCTTGCTTAGGCAAATTACTCGTTGTATGAGAAGATGTACTTGATGCACAAGTGTTGCTTGCATATTCTTCAAAGAGCTTGTACAACTTTGTCTTCACATTTTCTAACTTTTCATGACAAATAGAAGCATCAATCTTAGAATAGCAAAATCTTAAGAAATCAAGCTTCATCCTTGGGTCAAGAATAGCTCCAAATGCAAGCACTACACTATAATCTTTCCAATACTTATCAAATTTCATTTTCATCCTTTGAGACATATCCTTGATAACCTCATATTCATTATGCAAATTCTCATTTAAAATCGATTCAATTTTCCAAACTTGTATGAAATACAAGTTGGAAGTTGGGTAAGATGAACCGGATATCAAGTTTGTGGTCTCATAAAAGGGCTCCAAGAATTCACAAATTATCATTGCTCTCCCTCATTCCTCATCAGATGGATCATATTTATAAAATCTATCAACATATTGGAGGCTAGCAAAAGCTTTTTGATTTTGTCGCACTTTCAAGCATCAAATATGTTGAATTCCATCTAGTTGACACATCTAAACACAACCCAACACCTGCATCAATACCAACATGTTGAACACATTCTTGAAATTTTTTCATCTTCTCATCCGATGCCTTTTCATATTTCACACTCTCTCTAATTTTAAACAATGCTTCATTGACTATTTTCAAGCCTTCTTGAACAACAAGATTTAATATATAAGCACAACAATGCACATGAAAAAAATTCACCATCACAAATCAAGCTACTTTGCAAACGAAGACGGCATTTCAAGATACCTTGCATGTTATCATTAGCAAAAGCATTATCTAAAGTAAAAGAGAAAACTTTTCTATGTATTCCCCATTCTTTCAAACAATCCAATATAGTAGTAGCTAATTCAACTCCAGTATGTGGAAGAGGTATACGATTTGAGTAACTTGCTACATAACTTCCAAATTTCATTTGACAAAGTGAGCAGTCAAACAAATGTAGCCCTCAAAAGTAGATGTTGTTCATACATTAGAAGTTAAACAAATTCTATTAGGTACCTTGGCCATGGCTTGTTTAAGTTTGTCTTTCTCTTTCAAATGAATTCTTTGGACATTAGATACAACAGTGTTTCTAGAAGGCATCACCACATCTGGATTTACATACTTAGCCCAAGCTCTAATATTATCATATTCAATAAAAGCATAAGGCAAGTCATGCTTAATTATGGCTTCAATAAGCATGTCACATGAAATCCTAGGATCGAATTTTCTCTCATTTACTTTCCCTTCATAATCCATAAGTATTTAATGTGGATTAAAATATGAAATGAATTTACAAGTATCAATGTGACGACGCAAATGTGAAGTGCCATAATTAGAGCCACCAGGTTTAGGGCCAACCTTATACTCCGTTTTACAACCGTTTCAAGTTGCCTTTTCTACTCCATCTTGCTTTTTGCCTATTTTAATAAAATAATTCCAAACATTTAAAGTTTCTTTTTTAGACTTCTTACTCAATTGTTTAGATTCAGATATATGAGATTAGGAGGGAATTCCATCCTTATTCAAAATGTTCACGTCATCATCCAAATTTATACAATTTTCAATTGACTGATCCATCACCGTTACCTTCAAATAACATAAACATGAATAAAAATTATTACAAATTTACACAAACAAACAACAATATTTATTGATTATATAAATCTATTACAAATACAATTAATTGAATCCATAATTTCATTTTTGGTTTTTTTTTAAGTACAAGTTCATTCCAACATTTGATAGCTTCTAATCTATAAGTTTATCCTAGCTACAATAGATTTCATCCCTTAAAGAGAAGAACAAAATAATTTCTTCTGATGCTATAGAATTATCGACAAGCCAGCCACCAATACCCTTCTCTATAATAACATCAATTTCTGTTGACAGGTCATATAATATCAAACATTCAAACCCAGCCTTCCCTTCTGCTTTTTAGTTATTCATCTTGCCAGTGCCAAGTCAAACAATTAAATATGTTATGAAACATCAATTCAAAATCTCAAAATACAAAAGGTGATACATTGATACTGATACTTTTAGATTTCATTTTTCACTAACACACTTACGTTACACACAGCAAAATAAAGATAAAATAGCAATAAAATTAAACAATCGATAAAAAGAAAGAAAAGCAGATCGGAGGCTTATTGGGCTGCTAGAGAAGACTCAGAGCAAAGGTAGGCAGGGTAGCTAGTGTCGGAGACTTTGAAGGTGGGATGGCTGATGAGGAGTGCCGAAGTGGTGACTAGCTGATGGTGGAAATCCGATGGTAGATGGGGATGTTCAGATAGGAATTGTCGAATTAGGGAGTAAGAAGTTGAGAACTGTAGGTAGGTAGGTAGTGCCAGAGACTTTGAAGGTGAGATGGCCGATGGGGAGTGCTAGAGTGGTGACCGACTGAAAGTGCGATGCCGATGGATGATGGCAATGGGGACGGTCGGATGAAGATTGGGGAGTGAGAACCGTAGGCAGGTAGCTAGTGCCAAAGACTTTGAAGGTGAGATAAGGAGTGCTGGAGATAGAGTGGTGACCGGCTGAAGGTGAGATGCCGATGGGCGATGGCTGATGGGGATGTCCGAATGGGGATGGAGATTTGGGAAAGCAAAACTCGACTATCAACTCTTAATCTCAACTTCTCAAGTCTATGCTATATACTAGACTGCTGCTGTAGGCTGAAAGAAAGAACGGCAGAAGTTTTGAAGCCTGAATGGGTTAGAGGTTGGGTTAGCACTTAGCACTTAGCACTTAGCCGGTCCTTGGGTTTAGGGCCTTAGCTAGTCCTTACACAGTTAGCCACTAGCCCACCATTTAAGTTTAATTTTTTTTTTCTTTTGGCCCATTGGGTTGGCCCGCACCAACCCGGGTTAGCCCTCTAATCAAACGGGGCTAGCCCATTTAGGCTCAGTTTTAATATGGGCATAAATATTTATGACCCAACTCACCTCATTTTTCATAAAAAATGGGCTTGCCCGATGGGGTAGGCCCATATTGACAGGTCTAAATATACCCATCGTTAACAGCCAAACGATGAAATTCCCCAATATATCGCATGATAACATCCTTAAAAACAATCCACTACTTTTTGAAGAATTTAAAACTAAATCCATTATGTTTCAGGGCTTTATTGCTATCACAACTCATGATCGTCTCTCATATTTCAAACTCAGAAAAAGGTCTCTCAAGAAAGTCAACCATGCTATCACTAAGCTTGCTGAAGAAACAATTGAACTTTTTCAAATTCACATTAATATTTCTGCTATACAAATTCACAAAATGATCAGCAATCCTTTCACATAGTTCATAAGGATCCTCCACCACATACCTATTAACAATTATCTTTTTGATGCAATTAACTCTCCTTCTCATTGACGGTACCACGTGGAAATACTTAGTACAATGATCTCCTTCTAGGAACCATCTCACTTTAGCCTTCTGGTGCCAGTTTCTTTCTTCTACCATAAAGAGCTTCCATAATTCCCCTTTCAACTTTATGATTTGGTCTCTCAAATTCTGATTGGACATATCCAGCTGTAGTTCAATTTCAAGGTCATGAATTATTTGTTCAATGGTTCGAATCTTCCTATCACCGACCCTATAAGTTAATGCCTACCATTCTTTAATTTTACTTTTAATTCCTTTAAGTCTGTGCCAGATTCCTACCCCCTTGAGACATAGATGTTGTGTATTCTCCCAAGCTTAGAGAACATATTATGGAAGCTCATTTCATCAAGTCAATGGTTGAAAAATCGAAACAGCTTAGGTCCCTATTTTTTATCATCCACAACTAGAAGAACCAGGTTATAGTCAGATATTGACCTACGGAGACATTCTTGTTAAAAGCTTGGACAAATTTCCAAAATCTTTAGAGCCATGAGAAATCTATCAAAGCAACTAAATGAAGCTTCCTCTCTATTATTGCTCCACATGAATTTTCCCCCACTTATAAGAAGATCAATCAAACTCACATCTTCTATAAAATTGACAAACTGATTTATAGCAGCATCATTGAGAGTGGTACCAATTTTCTCCTCTGGACACTTTACCACGTTAAAATCACCTCTGACCAGCCAAGGCACATCAAATTCATTCAATTTTGTCATGACCCGATACTTTCTTCAAGCCCGTGACAACCGTCACGATGTCCCGATAGACAAACCTTACTCGAAATGTCAATTGAAACCTCGCAAGGCTCTAGCATCAGTTTTTCGCCTCCCCTGTGAGCAACAATTACTAAATATCATGTTTTAAAGGAATATAGACAATTTTCAAATGAAAGACAATCAAAAAGTAATTTTTACAGCACGAGGGTATTTTGGTCATTTTTACCTGAAAAATTCAAAACCTGCTAAAAATATAGTATATGAATGAAAAAATATACATTTCGTATCTAAAAATAAATTAGGTATCTAAATCATCTTTTTAAAGTGAATTTATAACTAATAGAACTAAATAAAAATATTGGATAAAATATTTCATTTTTATATAAAATTCTACGTAACCAATTACTGTAGCGTAATAACAAAATAAATTTATATACATAATAGCACACAGTGCCAAGGTAAACACAAATATTTTACAATGACATGTGAGCCCCAAAATAACAAAAATAAACACGACTGTAAACCCACGATTTCTAAGGATACGAATCCAAAAGCAAACTCTCGACAAAATTGGCGATCTACAAACTGCCCTGAGCCTGAAATGGGTGAAAGAATGGGGTGAGTTTTTATAAACCCAGTGAGTAAGCAAAGTTCATCTATAACATCTAAAGTTGAGTAAATGGAGACAATTAAAACATCTCTTCATAATATGATTCATAACATTAAAACTAATTTCAACCATATAAAACAATTACATTTCATCAAAAATAATCAACAAGGCTTATGACTCTCTTAAAACTTGGCTCGTGCCAAAACTCGTACTCTGTAACACCTTGCGCAAGGCATCCAACCGAGTCCGCTAAGGCTGTTAAATTAACATATACACAAAAAACATGTTTTTACGTTTAAAAACATAGTCGTTCCTTGGCGTTGGCTGAGTTTCATCCTCACGTGGTGGTTCGGCGTGAAGTGAACTCTAAACTACCTTAGGAGATACCTTCCGCGTCTTTCATATTAAGGTAAAATATAATGGGGTTTACCGTGCCCCTCTATTAGGCTAGTCCACAGAAACCCGCCCACTGCAGTAAGCTAATCACTTACCCCACCAAATCAATAAAATTTCAGTAGCATGACATGGCTAATATGATATTACCCAGCCTGTCAAGGTAAAACAAAATAATTCATATATTCCACACAAACACAAATCCAGTCATTCATGTCATCACATTGTCATAAGACATCAATTCAAGCCATATGTCAAAACATATATATAACACAAGTATATAGTCTCCACTTACTCAATTTCCAAAACCAGGATTCAATTTCAAACCAAATTATGAATCTCATTTCATTTAACCAACACTTCAGTTATAAAACATAATAGTTTACAATTTAAATTTATTATTCTTTAAAATCATAAAAATAAGTATAAACTACTTTAGACAGTTAAGATGATTGTCTGTTTACTCATAATAACGGGAGTACTCCTACTCTTGGTCCTCGGGTACGATATCCTTACCCTTACTAGAGGGCTCACCACCTATACATAATACATAACAAGTAATTCAATATATTTGTGCCAAACTGTTATAAAACTATTTCAAGCTCTTTATGAATGTATGAAATTGAATGAGAAGTCGAATAATCACTTAAAAATGGTGTTCTACGTGGATTCAATTGTTGTTGGACTGAAATGGTATTCGACCTAACTCTCACTATACACTGTTTAATTAGCCAAAACATCCAATTCAACTCCAAATAGATTCATTGCACTTTCGGTACTCCAATAAGTCTGTATACCTCATTAGAAATCAATTCTAAGTCCATTTACTATAATTTTCTCATTATCGTTCAAGGCGTTTACTAAAAGAACTATACTTTTCGATAACCGTTTTCGATATTCGACATCACGAATCATCAAATACGAGCTAGATAACATGAAATATAACAAAATTCATCTTCAAAATATTCCTTATAGAATTTGGCCAATTAGGGTTTGATGAAGAACATGTTATTTTCTTACTAGTTTTTCATACCGAATATCACAAAACACTAAAAATACCTAGATAACATGAGATCTAGCAAAACCCATCCTCAAAACCTTCCCCCCTTGATTCGGCCAGCATGCTTCTATCATGAAAACTTGAGTTTCAACCATAGAAAATGAAAAAGAAAACATGGGTAAGGTAGATCTTAAGCTAAATCGCGAAATCTTACCTCTGATCGCTTCGTTTTTCGAAAATCCAATGAATTTCACTTGAATTTTTCCTCCTTAGGGTTTTTCTATTCTTTCCCCCTTTGTTCTTTGGCTTGAACAGCAATGAGAGAGTGAATGGGAGAGTTTATGTTGAGTTTATAAAGGAAATTATAAAATAATAAAAACTTGACACATGGCAACATATAATTGGTTCACATTTAAAACTTAACTAATAAGGCTTTTCCTTTCCACCACATATAATCTCATAATTATCCAAAGTATAAAATGATAATAGGTGAAATTCATGGGCTTGACAAGTGTCATGGTGGTGTAAATTTTTAAAAATTCCAATTACGTCCTCGTAAACACGTGAAATTACCGTTTTGCCCTTATACTCAGAAATTGAAATTTTTCACTTCTCAAATTCAAATTATGTTCCAACTAGTCCAACTTGGTCAAAAATCTCTTCCAACATTCCAATTTTTCCCTCGGGTGGCAAAATGACCATTTTGCCCTTACGTTATAAAAATTCCCGATTAGACTCCAAATCAATCCTCAAACCCCAAATCACCATATTAAGACATTCTAAGGTTCAATAACTCTCAAATACATCCTAAAATCTCTATTTGGACTAGTTCGAGGTTTTAATCAACTTAATTATACCACTAGGTACGATACCGACTTTTAATAATTTTTCGAGGATCCAAGTGTGTAGACATGCTATCAAGTACATGAATGACATGGCAAGTATATCATAGAGTTGGGCTTGACAAGTTTGATAACCAAATCCCCCCAAAGTGCCAACCTATCTTCATCATTATTTGAGGCATAAATGTTGCTGAGCCCCAATTTCAAGTCACTACCGTTAATCTTCCCAACAATCAAAATATATCTTTTATCAATATACTGACTTTCAATAGTGAAGAAACACTACAAAAAAAATAACTTTTTTCATTGAAAAATTTCATCGAATTTCTGACAGATTTTCGATGGATGTTTATTTTACTTGTACAAATGGATTTTCGACGAAATTTTTCAACGGGATAATTTTCGTTCCAAAACCATTGAAACTAGTTTTGGTGCAAAAAAATTAATCTCGCCAAATGTTCCAATGAAATTTTCGATGAATTTTCAACGAAAATTAAATTTCCATTGGAAATAGTTTTGGCTATAAAAATTAATCCCGCCAAATTTTCCAACGGAATTTTTTACGGAAAGTTTTAGGAGCCGAACTTTCCAATGGAATATTCTGTTGGACAATTCTGTCGGTATTACTATTTTTTTTATTTTTAATTCTAAATATATTAATAATTATTTTAAAATTTATTAATCATTTATATTAAGAAAATTAAATTTATACATAGTGAGTTTGGTGGCTTTAAATATTTAAATATGTTTTCCTTTAGTTATTATTTTTTATATATTTTGAAAACTTATAATAGAATCATAAATATTATATAATAGTTCCAAATTCAGTAATGTTATTTACAAAATATTTATAAAAATAACATAATAAACATTTTAATTTTATAAAAAGAGATTATAAAATCTAATATATAATTAAACAAAAACTAATAATACTTTAGGGTCTAATACTATAGTTAATATAAATTAAGAATACTATTATATATAGTAACCTTATTAATATATAATATATTTAAAATATATTAGTTTATTATATGTATATAAATTAGAATCATAGTAATATAATATATTAACATTTTATATATATACATATTAATATGTTATAATTATTAGACCTATATATATAATAATAATATTTTGTAATAAATAATATTATGTAAATATATATTACTGTATAATTATTTATGTATTAGTTAAGTGTAATATACATATATCTAATACATAAGTAAGCATTAATATAACTTATAATAAATTTTGTTTATATGATTACACTTAATAATTTTACAATAAAGTTATTACCTTAGTTTTTATAACGTATATATTGTTTACAATTAGTTATTAATTATACAAATTTTGTAATTATACATAACATTATAACATTATGCTTTACACTGATCATATATTCATATTGGGTAATTCTAATACTACTTTGAATATGTCATCATTTGCGATTAGTTTCATATTATAATTTTAATAATTGAAATCATGGGTATTTATAAATATATAACTATATATGTAAGCTATACAAAAATAATAATACTTGATATACTCATATTAGTTAATATAAATATTAAAAAGAATGATAGTAAACTAATTAATTAATAATATACTTAAAATATATTAATTAGTTTGTTATATCTATATATACAAATCATAATCATAGCAATTTAAATTTAACTATATATATTTATAAACCTATATTAATACGAAATTACAGGTTATATATATTTTAAATGATATAACTGTTAATATTAATATTAATATGATAGCAAATATCCTAGGTATTAATATGTTATAATTATTATAGTTATATATAGTAATGTTTAGGGTTAAACTTATAATATACATATATTTAATTTATACATAAGCATTACTTAACTTATAATAAACTTCAAGTTATATAACTACAGTTAATGATTAATTTTTTTAATTATCACCTTAATTTTGTTGTGTGTGATGAAAAATTAAGTATGCCTTTATCAACTCTACCACCCATTCAACATTTTTAAGAGTTTGCTTATACTCTAAGACTATACTTAGCTAGATAACTGATTCACTTGAGCAAAATTAAACATTACAAAATATATTGCTAAAGCCAGGGAGATCCCCAAATCCCAAATCCTTAATTTTTAGACAGATCCCCCTCTCATTTGAAACCCATTGGAAGCCTTTGACCCTTACCACCCTTTCCATGCTGAATGACGGCTGAAGCTCCTTCGCAGGCTGAAGCTTGCTTTGCATTACTACTGTGCTGATTGAAGCTTCTATCCAAACTCTCCATCTGCAATTTTGATCTTAAGGTCCAAAGCTTAAAGTCTTTTTCTGGTTCTATTTGCTTGAGCCTTTCCATGTCCTGTCTTATCTCCTTGTTGCCGTGTTCCTATTGAGTTTCTGTTGTTCCAACTGCTTTCACTTTTTCATTGGCTTTTTTGTTATGTTTTCTACTTTGGTTCTTTGTTTTTAAGATGTTGATTTGGAGGACTTTGGTTGTTTTGCTTCTTGTTTCTGCTACTTCTCGGCTTTACTGCTACTGTCTTGGTTTTTTTTTCTCTACTGCGTTGATGCTCTGTTGATGTTGAGCTGCCATTGGTTGATTGATCTCTTTCATCTTTAAAAGGCCCTGTTTTGGCTTTCTTTTTATAGTGCTTTCTTTCACTGTGTTATGTTTTCTATAACTTTGTTTCGGGGTCTTTATTTTATTTTCTCTCTTTTATTTTTTTTTATTGTTCGGGGGTCTTCCCTTATTTTGTATTGATTCCCAGGAAAGAATTTCTCTCCTAGTTGATTAATGAATCATTATCTTTGTTGGAATATTAGATAGCATATTAGAAAGCATATTTGGAATATTTAAAGCGTTACTTACTTTTCTTCCTTTTTGTTAGGTCAAGTAGTCCAATAATCTTCGAGATTTACTTTTTCTTTGATCTATATCTGTCTTATATCAAAATATAGTTCAAGATATGTCAAATTTTTGTCATAATGTTATTACTATAGTATGAAAATTGAATCTTTAGTTTGTAAATTTTTTACAATATTTCATACTCATTCTCGATTTCAAATTTTATATATATAATTTTTGTGTAAAACTTGTCAATTAGTCAAAGCCTTATTTATCCTGGCATTGATTAAAGCATCCAGAAACTTTCAACTTAATAGAGGATAAAACTTATATATATATAGGAATGACTGACAATGATTCTTTATTCACAAAAAATTGTCAATTGCCTTAATTTTCTTTTCCCAAACTGCATGACGCTACTTGCTTTATTCACTTGAAATTGCATAATTTTCTTGCAAACTTGTCAAAAATGACAACATATACTAAAATTTGATATTAAACCATAACAAATTTTCTTATTATATGCCTTCAACTAACAACTATATATGCTTAACTTCTAGTTTTAAATTGTTCATAGATGTGATCCAAATTTCACAATCAACTCATAATAGTTCAGTTTGAAATAATCAAGTTAAAAATGATTACCCTTTAGCAAATCATCATAGTATTAAATTAATTAATTAATTGTGATTATGTATAAGAGTTGAAAACTCTTTTTGTGGTGGTTTAAATTGAGTTCAAAAGGGAGAATAATATTAAGCAGGACTGTGACATTGTCACACCCAGCTTTTGCTTGCTTTTGCTTCAGGGGAATTGGAAGGATCAATCCATCTCTTCTTTGAAGCTAAAAATTTTATTGTTGGATTAAGAAAACGACTTGCTAAGATTAAAAAATTTAGTCAGCTTGCGTGTTGGCGCTGCAGCACCTAAGCTTCTGCCTTGGGAGCTTGCTGGTTGACTGGGACAGCGCTGGGAGCCTGGCGCTGCAGCGCTGTGCTTGCTGTTTCGATGCTTTGTTCCTTCAAGTTGCCTAGTGCAGAACTGCTGCGATCAGGCTAATTCTAACATGATTTGGACCATGTTCTGATCAGAAATAGGCGAAGTAATAGACATAAAAGTTGTAACCCTTTCTCTTAGCTTTGCAATGGTCCAAGAATCACATTGATTGGATTTCTGTAACTTGAGTTATGTCTGAAATACCACAGCATATTTGGTAAAGTCTGCACCTAACCAACTTGTACAATTCCTTGCCACTTGACCCTTTCTCTTTTGAGGACCTTAAAAATATAGGAACTAAATCAGTCATCACTAAAAATAGGTATTTTTACCATACAAATGAACTAAAATAACTTGAAGTAAACTAGCTCAATTATGAGTTAAATAATTAAAGAAAAATAAAGAAAACTACTTATAATTTTGCCTAAACTCAAAGACTTAGCCATTTTATCATTCAAAATATGATAAGATAATTTTATATAATAGAGTTATCAGCTATTTTCTGTTATAACAAGTTATTAAAGTGATATGGTTGGTGCTTTTCCATCATTCTGCATAGTGTTTGACAAACTTATAAAGGTGCTTTAAAATGGTTGGTAAAAGGATAAAAAATATTAAGAAAAATAATGTAACAGTGCTAAAATTACCTAGACTTAGTCATGCTTTGGTTCTGATCGACTAAGAGACATGCTTTTAAAAGAGAGGACACAAGCAAAGAAAGAAATCAACACAAAAAATATCATGGACTGCAAAGGCATGTCAAGGCAATGGATCACAAATGAAGTTTAGGATGCCCTTGTCAATGCAGCATGGGGTACAGAAGAATAGAAAAACAATCGGAACAAGTAAGGAGGAATTGTTTAACTCTAAAAGAAGGATGCATTACAAAGCACACTAGTGGTTTAGTTCCATTCCTTATTCATGCAAAAAGGATGGTATGAATTAATATTTATTTGTTATGCTTTACATACAACTACTTCCCATATTCTAATATGCTTTACATGTTATGTAAAATATATGCATTATGATTGAGTATAGTTGTAAATGAATGCAGGCAAATGAGATGAATCGAGATGTTAGCTTTGTGAAAGTATTCAACAACACCTATAGACGTTTAAGGGGATCATGATCATTTCATAGACAATAAGTCTAAAACTATTAGTGTACGTAAAAAATTGATTGATGTTTACTCTAAAGTTAATAATAAAATTATATACTATATCAAAATTTAGCTCTATTTCAACAAATTTATGTATATTTCTAACTGAAATTCCGTTTGAAATTTTTCAATGAAGTTCTGACGAAAAGTATTTCCAACAATACTTTCGGAGACGAAATTTTCAACAAAAAATTTCGTCAAAAATCCATCAGAAAAAAGCATTTACAACGAAAACTTGATTATTTCTTAAAAAAATTCCGTAAAAAAAAGTCTGTTATTTTGTAATAAAACTATCATCCCAACATAACAATAAACCACCAGCTATGCCAATTGGATAAGAAACTAACCATTTAACTCTTCTGTTCCCCAACCAGCTATCTAGAATATCTCTGGATATTTTGTTTTAACTTGATAATTGGTGGCTAAAGTTTAGGTTGATGCTAATCCACCTCATAAGATTTGCAAAAAGTAGTTTAAAATGTCTTGAACAAAACTCTCGAATCAATTATCCATGCATCCTACAATATTATCATTTATATTAATAAGGTGTTCAAGGTATTATTATTACTATCAATTTTAAATTTTAAATTTAAGTTGAGTAAAAATTAGAAATGAAAGTCATAATGTAATTTATGTAATGTAATAACAGTTGCAATTTCATAGTTCATTACCAACATGTAGATTTAAAAAAAATGATAAAATAAACAGGTAGAAATTATATTTTAGGTCAAATATAAAATTATAAGCATTTAAATTATAAAAAAATACAAACTTACACATAAAAATGTTATTATAACAAGAAATAAAAATAAAATATATGAGATTAATTTAATTTTTCTTCATATGAATTTAAGTGTCAAATTACGAATTAAAGAGTATATATGTAGTCAACAGATTAAAGTGCCTGAAAAAACTTATTAAAGAGGAGGAATAGCTAGATTTATTGAAAGGATGATATCATATAAAAATTTTTGTAAAAGAAATTCAAATATATTAAACTTGTATATTTATACATAAGAATAATTCTAAAAATTAATATTATCAGATTATAAAGTAAAAATTATAATCTTATCTAAAATATAATATTTTTTATATTATAATATTATTTTTACAATAATCAAATGTTTTATAATCATATTTCCAGCTATCACGTCATGAGACATCAAACGTCCCAATATTAATGTAAAGAAAGTGGGTTTTGTCGAACAGTGTCGGAGAAGGGCAGTTTTGGAGTTGGGACCTGGGTTCCGGTCCTCCCGTCGGTCGTGGATATGCCGGTAAATCCACTGAGCTTTATTAGTTTTTAACTATTTCTTTTATATATGAAAAGACTGTTGAATTGGTTGGTGGTACATTTGTAGCAGGAGGCGCCTGTCGCCTGGCATGTATCATTACAATAGTAATGTTCACATGTAAGTATGTGTTTTTTACTATAAACGTTGGAGTTTGCTGGATCTGGAGATGATCTGATAACATCAGCAGAATAACTTGTGGTTTTTTTAGTACCAGCGCTTTCCTCATGCTTAAGGACTTGAAGCTGAAGTTTGATTTCCCATACCAAACTGGACGCCATCCATAGAGAGACAAATCCATACTTTAAATGGCCGGAGTCACTGACCAATGCTTCAAATTGTCCGTAAGTTTATTCCTTTCTATCATCATTGTTTTCCTCTTTTTTCAAAAGCAAAAAAAAAAAAAAAAAAGTAATATATGGGTCTTATTACACGCGTTCAACACCTGCAATAGTTTATTCCAGGTTATACCCACCACTTTGTCTTTTGTATTTGTTGTTCAACATAAAAATCACCTTTAAAGAAAGAATCACAGAATTAAACTGCATTATTTATACGGCCCAGGGCATTATAATTTGCATAGACTCTACATTTCCAGAACAATATTTGCTCTACTCATCATAGAATTGAAACTGGATAACAACCAATTATTTCATTTGTTACAATTTCTGATAAGATACAGGATATAGACGATTTGCACACTATAGGTACAGCCCTACAGGATTCACCGTACAATCTGAAGAAACAATGCTACTAAAAGTGACGTTTACACAGCTTTACAGAGGTGAAAAACATCACTAAGACAATCCATGCCAATCACCTGTTTTTGGGATCTGGCTTAATATAAGAATGACAATGCTTGAATATCAGATCACCCAGAACCAAGCTATGACTGATCCTGATGCCAGACCAATAACTAGAAACAATACAATAACAATGCCAGCAGTCTCTGCATGCTGTATCTGAACAGATTTGGGAGCCAAGATCATTAACACACTTGTCAAGTAGCCATTAGTAAGCCCCAGAAGGCAAGTCAGTATTGAGACAGGAATCTCAGTCCGGAAGAATTGAGGACCATGCAAGCAACCTATGAAGAGGGGAAAGAAAAGTAACCTCACAACACATGCAGCAATTGCAACCTTTGTATTTTCAAGGAGATAAACTGCAGTCAATGATTTCCCAACAAGGTCAAACACATTGTAGCCCGTAATAAGGAGGACTGGATACCAGTCCCTGAGAATCAATGAGTGCACGTCCTCTGTGATATATCCTGGAAATATAGACAAAGTCACAACGTATATGAGGATAATCCCGAATCCATACCACTTGACTGTCCCTACTATATTCCACAAGGCTGCTCTCCAAACAGGGCCGGTCAGGGGACCTTTCTCCTCTTTCTCCTCCTTAACAGCCTCCATTTTCAACTCCTTGTAGTACTTCATAATCGGAAGTCTGTGTGCCACATTGTACAAGACAATGCATATGACCATAACCACAATACTAGTAGAAAAGTAAAGATTGGCACTTTTTCTCAGGCCATCAGCATCTTGCGGAAAAACAGCTTTGGTCAGGATCCGTAGCACTGAAACAAGTACACCTGTAGCCAACAATTTTGGAAATTAAAATTGCACCTGGTGCTATAATTTTCAACTCGGGTTAGGCAAGAAAAAGCGCACAATTCTGCACATAATCGGACTTTATAAAAATCAGCAAAGAATTTTGAAACCATGAATATTCGAATGAAACTATAGAGCACATGGGTATTATTAGTAATCACTAGTGGATAAGAGTTTACTTTCAATATACCTTACGGAAAGCATAGCTATAGACTGTAGGGAAGAGAGAAAAGTGTTCCAAGTAGCTCAAGATTCAGGATTCACAGGGTTAAAAGAATTGGCCCACCGATGCCCTTGAAACGTGAAAGATGCTTAGTCTTTCAAGCCTTTTACAGCAAACGTTTCTTCAAAACAACTATAAATACTGTAAAGCTATAGCCTATGGTTAACTCAAATCAATTGTTGAGTTTCTATAGTTAAGCTAAGCAGCTCAATTTCTGAGCCTGTAAGTGCACAATGTCCTTGAAAATTGAGTAAATGACAGCAGAATCAGTTTAATGTAAACTCAGCTTAAAAGAAAAGATTACTTATACTATCTCGCTTTTTTTATCTCTACAAGAGCAATTGCTCCGTCCCTTAAACTTACTTTTTAACTATGCATCAACTCTAAGGCCAAGGCCTTGCAGTGATTAACGGTAACCACGCAACTCTCAACTTGCAAGCTTTCATTTCTACAATA
This sequence comes from Theobroma cacao, assembly GCF_053813885.1. NCBI lineage: Eukaryota > Viridiplantae > Streptophyta > Magnoliopsida > Malvales > Malvaceae > Theobroma > Theobroma cacao. Next base: position 40,666,567 of record NC_142640.1, read on the forward strand.
AAATTAATGAACGCCCACATCTACAATTACTCCAACAAAAAAAGAATTAATTACCAGAACCGGCGGTTCCTGCAACAATAGCCTGCATGTAGCGTTCAGGCAATTCACCAGCCGCCCCAATGAGCCCACCTTGAACAAGCGCATCCGCTACACCCGCCAAACCGACAACCACAACCGTAACGTAAAATCCGTCATACAACCCGACCCGACCCCTTATATAAACAGCATCCATAACGGGCACAACGAGCAGGGAAACCACGAACAGGCCCAACCCGACGTTGATTCGCACGTAAGCTTCACTCTTGTGAGCATAAAACACAATGATCAAGAGGCAGCCGAGGCCGATCAACATGTAAACGACGGCGAAGACACGGTCGACAGAGGCTTCCGGATAAAGGTAGGAAAAATAGTCAACGGCGGTGATGAAGGCGTTCCATGGGAGGAGGAATCCGACGCCTAATGTGAAGTAGATGATATAGGCCAAGTGGAATTTGTCTTCTGGCTTTGCGGGTTTCAGAGGGGAGCGGACGAGGGGCGCGGATTCGGAGTCGGGTTCGAGTCCTCCGTCGGTTGCGGGAACGCCGGAGAAAACCATTTGCGATATTTCTTTGTTTCTTTTTCGGGAGAGAGGTTGGTTTGGTCTTTTGGTTGGTGTAGTTGTTTGAGATTTTCTTGGGATGGGATATGCGATGTCGTTTTGTTGCAATAGTTGATCTACTAGACTCGTTAATAAATTACTACATTTTTACAACATGTGCACTGTTTCTAAATTATTTTTTTATTGCAAAATACTTGGAAAAAAGGAAACTGGCCCCCACATATCATGTGTAGCAGTGTAGGCCACTACACATGAGCAAATGTGATTTATGTGATCCTTGTCATCAACGTGCTTTGCTTAATGCTGATGAATGTTGCGAAAGCAACATTACCCTCGTGGAGGGGAATAGTTTATATCCTATGGGGTGTGGCACAAGTGAGGTGGAGCCCCTCTGTAAAACCAGAAATTTGGTAATTCAAAGATGGATTAGGGCCTTAGGGCTTGGTCTCAACATTGGAATTTGATCACCCACTTGAGTTGAAGCTTAATCAATAGGTGAAAACTGCCAGCTCTATAGGGTGTGGACTTACTTCCAAGGCCGCATGTAGGACACGTGCATGACATGAATGTTGATTTGGAAGAATAAGATACAGAAGCATAGTTTTATCGAAAAAAAATTTTTGTTAAGTCCAAACGATTCAAAATATAACGTGACGTGTAACAACTTTTTTAATATAGTATATAACAATTAAAATTTTTAAAATATAACGTGACGTGTAACAACTTTTTTAATATGGTGTATAACAATTAAAATTTTCAATATGACGTGTAATAATTAAATTTTTAACATGGCGTGTAACAACTAAATCTTCAACATGACGTGTAACAACTATATTTTTTAACATGACGTGTAACAACTATATTTTTTAACATAATATGTAACAACTAAATTTTCAACAAAGCGTGTAACTACTAAATCTTCAACATAGTGTGTAACTACTAAACTTTCAATATAACGTGTAACTACTACATTTTTTAACATGACATGTAACAACTAAATTTTCAATATGATTTATAACAACTGCATTTTCAATGTGATTTTTTGTCGCGTATGATACACGTTCCATCCACCTGTCCACTTAACCCTTAATTGTAAAGAATCGAAAACATTTGGTTCTTAATTGTTACAATTAAAACGTTTGGTCCTTAATTGACAAAGTGATCAAAGATTTATCCCCAATTTGAATATTTAACGCAAAAAAAAATTATACTTAACAATCTTAAGGATAACATTACAAAAAAAAATCCATACCAAATATAAAAATATTTTTAAAATGAATATTTACACAGTCGGATAACAATGTCTTCATTAGTGACTTTTGTTTTTAGCAAACCAAAGACAAAAAAAAAAATAATAAATAAAAGAAATCTATGTTCATCTCCCTTCCAGATTGGCAATTTGGCATCAGTCAACAACATCTAGCAAGTTAGAGGCCTCGGGATCAACATTGTTGTGGTTGAGAGTTCCAAGTTGAAACCTTCCTTAAGGGGCCTTTGTGTTCTTGAACATAAGGCTTTGATGTTTACATTAATTTTTTTTCTTTTTTATTATTGCACATGGCCATATCAAAGACTGTAGTTGCATCAAGCTTTGAACTCATGTGTCTCTGCTAGCTAACTTCTCTTACCATCAAGTTATTCTTCTTTCTTGTCTGTAACTGTCGTAACATGTGAATCTGAAAACCCGTTCGTTAGATGTAGAAAAATTAAGAGTTGTTACTAATCTTTTTTATCTAGGTGCGATTGATCACTTATTAATTTGTTCTATTCGACAAAGTCTTAAATTGATTTTAGGTCCATTTAAAGAACAATAACCTGAACTATGAATTTTTAGAGTTGGGTTCGGGAATACGGTTATGCACGGGGAAAGATTAACACCCTCATGATGCCTGTTCCACGAACGGTACCATTTAATCATATGTTATCCTATTATAACCTAAACCATTGATTTTATTCTTATGTTTCCTTAATTATTGCTTACTTATTTTATTTTTATATTTTATTAACAAATTAAAATATTTTATTCAATTTTACGAGCGTAACGTGCATATGATGCAATTATGAACTGCATGGCATAAAGTCTGGATAATGTCAAATGAAAACCTTTTGTTGAAGACATTTCTCAAATTCGCCCATCATACTGATGGGATCTGGAGATATTCTCACACCTAGAGAAATACTTGGGAAACTCGTCTTCGCAAGTTTAATGAGTGAATCCCATCATCGAGGTAGTTATTTGTAAGTAAAAAAATAATTGTTCATGAATGCAATCCTTAAGGAGAAAAAGTTTTTTATTTAGGACATTTTTCGCGCCCTCCCATCATATTGGTGGGATTTGAATGTATCCTTCACCTAGGAAATTTTTTGAAAGAATTCGTCTTCGCAAGCTTCCTCGAAATATCCCATCATCGGGGCCTTGACTCGTATACACACGTTTACATGCCATGACATTTAACAATGCAATGATGATGCGTGATGTGCCTATAAATTTCAATATTCATTTTTGAACTTTCCCACAACTCTTTTGTTATTTCTTTAAAAATTATTTATCTTTATATATATATATATATATATATATATATATCATGAATAAATATTTTGTTTTTGTCTAATTTTATTTTATTATATATTTAAGTATTTATCTATTTGGTTATGTATATTTTCCTTTTACCTAAATGCTATTTCTTTAACAAAATATTTTATTTTAAAATTATTATTATTTATGCATATATTTTTTATAACTCAACTCTTTCCTAAATCTTTTTATTAACCTAACCTATTTTCTTTTTGACTAACTATTTTTCCATCTTCTCTCATAAATCTATTTTTTATAACTAAATATTTACCTTTTATATTTTAGTTATATCCATTATTATTATGAGTTTACTATCTTTGAAAAATTTATTTTTACTATCATGAGTACCATTATTTTTCATAATCCCATATATTTTAAAACTATATATAATTCATCTATTCCCTCTTCTAATTATTATTATTATTATTATTATTATTATTATTAGTAGTAGTAGTAGTAGTAGTAGTAGTAGTAGTAGTAGTTGTTGTTGTTGTTGTTGTAGTCGTAGTAGTAGTAGTATTATTACTTCATTATTTCTTTTTGTTTCTATGTTTTTTTTTTGTTTAATTAGAAATTAGTTTAATGCGTTTTTCATTTACTTAAGATTATAAATATCGGGACTCAAAATTAAAACCCTCCCATCATACTGGTGGGGTTTTAATCAAAATTCCTTACTTAGAAAACTTTATTCGGGATTGCAACTTCACACATTCTGAATGAATATTTCATCATCGATATAGTCTAAACAACATGTTTTAGTATTTATTATTAATTTTTCCATCACATCTGTTTTCTCTTTATGTACTTATATAAGCTTTATAGAGCTAAATATTTTATCATCACTTTTAACTATATTTATTTTATATAACTTGCTGTTTTTAGTTCTTCTATTTTTTATATTCCACCTAAACATACTGCATAAAAATAGATATTTTTTATTTTTCTATAATTTTTATACCTTTTATTCTATCTAAGCATATTTGTCTTTTATTTTTTTTATAATTCTTGTTTTACTTAAATATGTATTTTTTCACAACTAAATATTTTATACTTTCCTAATTCTATTTTTACCTAACTAACTATCTTATCTTTTTAATTTTTATTTTGTTGAAATATATTTCATGACTAACTATTTTAATATTTATATTCTATATTTCATAAAAATGCTTTCTTTCATTTTTTTTTAATTTTCCAAAGCTAATATTTGGGCTCTAACTATGTCAAGATCCATAAAGGAAACTCATTAACTAATATCCAAAGTAACAGTCCAAAAATTGCAACAAATAAAGCCTAAATCAACAGTCCACATAACAATGGAAAGATCATACCTAGCTTGGGCTCAGAGTAGCCCAAGGACTTCAAGGCTTCTCTTCAAGTGTGGGCTCAGATCAACCCATTCCACAAGTTTCCCAAACCCAAGAAACGCCGTTAGGTAAGGGTGTAAAAACGGTTATTTCGGTTATTCGGTTTTGGATATCTAGTAATCGAATTAACCGAACTCATATTTAAAAATAACTGAAATTGAACCGAACTTTACAAATAACCAAACTAACTGAAACTGAATTAATTCGGTTAATTCAGTTCAGTTTTCGAAAACCGAACTTAAGAAAATTTTTTTGTTTATATATATTTATTTATGTTCTATTTTTTAATAAATCAATACTACAAAAATATTAAAAATAATACTAAAAAATTATAATAAATAAGATGGATACTCATATGAACAACAACAAATAATTAAAAAGATAGATAGAAACAACAATAAATAGTTTTGAGCAAATAACTTAAGTTATGTTAGGAAAATACCTAATCAAAATCGAATCGAATTAATTTTAATAACCGAACTATCCAAAAATTCAAACTAACCGAACTGAAAAAATTAAACTCACTTCGGTTCAGCTCAGTTGTTCGATTCAATTTGCATTTGCACACCCTTACTGTCAACTACCATGAAAAATGAAACCTTCCCCTACTACAAAAAAAAGGGGTCGTTTGAGCATTTCAATTCCTAGCGCAAACGGCGTCGTTTAGATTAAAGACCTAACTATTTAAACCTTGATTTCTCACTTCTTCTTTATTTATGCTTTCTATTTTCTCTTTCTAGCTAATCGGCTTCTCTCCCTTCTCTCTAAACTCAACTTCCTCCTTTCTCTTTCAAACCCAAAACTTAAGCCTACCTCTTTCCTTTGTTAGTGTCCCTTAGAACATTAACCACTGTCGTCAACAACTCCCTTCTCCCTCTTCACCAAAGCCGCACTCCCCATTCTCACTAACTGAAACCCTAATGACCTATCTTCTTGAAAAAACGATTTTCCCAAAAGCCTTAAAACCGATTTCACTCACCAAGGGCTGCCTCCTATTTGTTTTTTAGTTTTTGGTATTTTTTTTTTTTTTATGGTTGTGGCATTGTGTCGGTTGGTAGAATAGAAAAGTTTGCAAGCTATGCATATCTGGGTTCACGAGTATGGCAAGGCATTGGTATGGTAAGGGTGCAAAATGCACCCTTGCTGTACTAGGCATGGCTTTCCCTTTTCTTTATTTCTCGTTTTTCGTTTTTATTTGTTATTTGTTCTTTGTATTTCTAGAATGTTTTTCATTTTAATTAGCTTTAATCTTGATTTTTTTTATTTTAATTGGTCAAAATACCTGAGAAGTCCCTGTACGAGGGTATTTTCTTCAATTTAATCCTTTTATTGAAAATCGTAACATTTTAGTCTCTAATTTTGGAAATTATTTCAATTTAGTCTCTTTAACGTTTTCCGTCCAAATTGACCGTTATGGTGTTGACATCATCGCTGACGTGGCGCTGACGTGGCGTCAGATGCTGACGTCAGATATAAAGGGGGTTTTGGGTGCTAACATGGTAGTGCCACATCACACTTCAAGGTGGGTCAATGACGTGGCAATGCCACGTCACCTTATGGATATGGATTGCCACGTGGCACGTCAAGAGACTATCATGTGTCATGCCAAGAGGTTGCCGTGTGGTAATTATTCTTCAAAAGAAGTACCTGTTAAGATTTGAACGGACCTCTAGCAAATAAAGTAATGGCTTTACCCTAACACCTAAACTCTTATTTTTAATAATATCTTACTTGAATTTCTTCTCTTCTTTCTTCGTTCTTTTTTTTTTCTTATTTTTGTTTTTCTTTTCATAAAACTACGACGTTTTGGAGCCTTCTTATACTTTCAAAAACCATAACCATTAAAACTCTTTGGAACCTTCTTCTCAAATAACGTAGTTTTATAGAAAAAAAGAAAAAAATGAGAAAAAGAAAAAGGTTCCAAAACGACGTTCTTTTATAAAAAAAAAAGAAAAAAAGTAAGAAAGAAAAAAAAAGAAAAGAAATTCAAGCAAGATATTATCAAATATAAGAGTGTAGGTGTGATAGTAAAAGCATTGGTTTATTTGTTAGAAGCACTGGTTCAAATCTTAACAAGTGCTTTTTCTGAAAAATAAATTGCCATATGTCAACATCTAAGCATGCCACGTGGTAGCCTCTTGGCGTGCCAAGTAGCAGCTTCTTGAAGTGCCATGTGGCAATCCATATCCATAGGGTGATGTGGCATTGCCAGTCCACGTCAGCACCTAAAACCCCTTTATATACCACATCAGCACACACGTCAGTGATGAAGTTAGCACTGTAACGGTTAATTTGGACAAAAAGCATTAGAACGACTAACTTGAAGTAATTTTCAAAATTAAGGGATTAAAATATTACGATTTTGAGTAAAAATATTAAATTGAAGAAAATAACTTAGTACAAGGACTTTTCAGGTAATTTGATCATTTTAATTCTATTTAGCTTGTTTGATCTGTTTCAGATCAACTTAGCCTAGTGGGGTTTGTTTTGCTAACGGGGTTTAGGCACTTAGTCTAATATTTGGACCTCAATAGATCTTCACTGTAGACCCAGTAAAGCCCAAAGTTGTTGAAGAGCAAGCAAACCCAATTTCAAATTTTGACTTGATATTGATCCATAATCAAAAATAAATAAAATTGAAAATAATAGCAAAATAAAGATAAAACTGAGGCAATAATAATTAGATTCAAAATAAATAAATAACAAAATCAAAATTAAAAATAAAGTAATAAATAAAAATATGGTGTCTACAGTAACTGCTTGGAAGTTCCTTAGGGTACCAAGGTTAACCAGTACGCCCGCGCAGCAGTGCCGACGTCCTTATCCATCTTTTCTGTTTGTCACCATTTTTCTCGACCGTTTGGAGACTGATTCAATCACAAAATGACAATGAAAGCCTTGTTCCTTTGATAATTTAAGCCGGCCATTACCCTTTCTTTTTATCATCATACGCTGTTAAGTTAAACTATAGTTATTTGGACAATGTATGTCTACCCTTTTCAAAATCAGCGTATAAATTCATATGGGAAATGGCATTAAACAATTCCATTTGTATCCAGAACCTTTCCCATCACTAAAAGACATAAGCTGCTATGCACCTCATAGCCATTTGCCTTGTGTACATCCGGAGTCCCAGTAATTCCCATACTGTCTCTACGTGCCTCTCATATAAATTTTCAACTACAGTATAGCTTTATATCAATGCTCTTTGCTGCAAATTCTATAACATTGTCTGTCTTGTCTAATTCATTACTACAACTCCCATATTCTCTCTTGGTTTTCGTGGATTGGTAGTATACCACCAGATTCCAAGTTCACCTGCAGAGAACATTCCTTCGAAGCAAAAGGCAGACACAACAGAGTAGGTCTCCCTGGTTAAAGCATGTTTATATAAGATCAATCGTCCGTACCCTCTGTTCCTTTAATGGTATATCTCACCTTTAGTCCGTCCTTCAATGACTGTGGCTCAGGTTCACATGGGTAAGGCTGCTGTAGATTTATCTATGAGGCTGAAACATGAATCATTTTCCTCCATTGTGTATCTCTTTCTTTTGTTTGCCACCCTAGATTTTGTGTTTTCTCAGACTTCAGTAAGTAATTGCATTCTTGACATTAAAAACTCTTCCTCCACAAAAGAATCAAATTGTGAATTGGGCAACTGGGGTGGTTTCATCAACGACAGTTGTTGTGGAGGAGCCTTCGAAGAGTACCTTTATGCACTGGGGCGGCAGGCAAACCTTACGAAAGCCATTTACTTAAATTCCACAGAACAAAACAACTGCTTAACAGTAATGGAAAGATTTGAGAAAGGTATATTTGGCTGTGGTATTCAGAAGCTAACAAGTGGTGCCAGTGGCTGTTCTGATTATACTGTCACGGATGTTGTTGATAAGCTAGGAGCTAGATTAAAAAATTTACAAGAAGACTGTAAGATCTTAGGCACAGATGGCAGACTGGATCAATCCTGCGGCACATGTTTGAGAAGATGGGAAGAGATTGGTGGATCATCAGACTACAAACAGGAGTCTGCTGATGTGTGTAGATTTGCAGTACTGGTGTCCATGATAAGCAACAGAATTGATGAGAACTGGGTCTATGCAGTATTTCAATGCCTCAGAGAGCGGGCTTTTTCCCTAGGTAGTGCACAATTTAACTGCCAGATACTTCTCAATCCCATATCTTTTCTTTCTTTTTTTCAATTCTTCAATGTAATTTGCAATAACATGGACACATTATAACCATGCATATGACTGCTTCATGATTCAGTTCTTGTTGTGACTGGATAACTTCTTCTTTCTACCTTGCAGACGAACATGGAGGCAGAGATGGCCTAGGTATCGACAAGGCAGGTAGTCTCTTCAACAACAATCATCACCACTCCATCTGAGTTCCAATTCTTGATGTCTTAAATATGTACAATTTTATTATTCATTGACACATTTATAATTTAATTCATCATAATAGGTTTGTGGATTCTAATTGGTGGGTTAGTGGGAGCTATGGTAATAGTAGCCATTGCTACGTGGATCTTCTTCAGAAAAAGGAAAGAAGAAAGGCTCCCTGCTCGGAAAGATGGTAGTTTTCTTGCAAAATTAGTTCAACAGGCTAAAAACAGATTACTAATAGAAATTTCTCATCATTGTCTTCTTCTTTTGACAGAATCAGATGATTCATTCTCTGAGCAGTCTGGATCGCAGAAGATTTCGGTGAAAGAACTTTATTCAGCAACAAACTACTTCAATCCTTCAAACTTCATTGGCCAAGGCATAGCTGGTTAGAACCTACCTACAATTCAGAGTCTAGGATCTATTTCTAATTCAAGATTGATGGCTTAATGAAAAAAATGAATTGGGAATGTGCTAGAAAATATTTAGGTCCTAACAAACTAACAATACAAGGAGATAAGAAATGGGTTGCAGCAGATGCAGCCACCACTTAAAAGGCTAGACAATGTTTTCGAAGGATAAGCAACAATGCATGGAACTATGTTTATTTATTGTATACACACCACGGCTTGCGCATGCATGTTTTCATAAATATTTAATTGCAATATTGTGATAAACATAAAGGTGAGTGCTGCAAAATATTTCCTGGCTGAAATGCCATCTGCAAGATGCAGAAGGATTGATGAAGATCTGTATTGCCATCGTGTTAATCAAGTCTTTTACTTATGCTGTAGGAAATCCTAAGAGAGGTAATACTTGAGTCATAGACACTGTCTGTAAAACAGAGTAGATGCTGATTAACATTGAGAAATCATTGTTTCTTGGACCTATAGAATACTGGTTTATGGTTGATGTATGAGGTTCTAGGACAAATTCATGCAATCCTAATGTTTGACACAGCAAATAAGCACAGGAACGCTTGAATTAAGCAATTTTTTTTTCCTTCCTTCAGATGGAGATCTCATATCCTGACTATTATTCTGTTATGACCAGGAAAGGTGTATAAGGGTCTTCTCTCAAATGGTCTGCATGTTGCGGTTAAGCACATAATCAATGATGGACAAATAGAAACTTTTGTCAGGGAAGTTAGAAGCCTATCTCATATCAGGCATCCAAACCTTGTAGCTTTGCTTGGCTATTGTGAGAGTGAAGATGAATGCTTCCTAGTCTATGAACTGTGCCACAATGGGAACCTCTCAGAGTGGCTATATGGTATGTGGACTTACAGTATATACTGTTTTTGTTGCATGAACAAGCACTCACACAAAGATATTGAGCAGGAAAGGATAAAGTTCTGTCATGGATTCAGAGACTCAAGGTTGCAATGGACAGTGCAAGGGGCCTCTGGTTTCTCCACACTTATCCAGAAGGCTGCATTGTTCATCGTGATATCAAGGTAGATTCAAGATCGAGGAATCCACTATTCCTTGTCTCTTTCTATAGTTAGTCTTTTCTAATTTTGGTATATGATGTTGTTTTGGCAGCCAACAAATATCCTTATCAATGATAAATTTCAAGCAAAACTTGCAGATTTCGGATTGTCAAAAGTTATGGACCTAGGTCAATCCCATGTGAGCTCAGAAGTGAGAGGAACAATTGGTTATGTTGACCCTGAGTACCGTCAAAACAACCGAGTGAATGCCTCTGGTGATGTTTACAGTTTTGGTATTGTACTTCTACAACTTTTGTCAGGGCAGAGGGTGCTTAATCTGAACCTGGACAGACCATTGCCTCTAAGTAAAATGGTAACCGACAATATCCACTCCGAAATTTAATACATTTCCATCCTTTTGATTACTAAGACCCCTAATGCATTTTCCTATTACTTCTCAGGCAAAAAATCTCACTAGAGGGGGTGACATTACCAAATTTGCAGACCCTAAACTTAACGGGGAATACCCATTAGAAGCTTTTGACCTCATACTCAAGCTAGCTTTGTCATGCACAGGGATAAAGCAGGAAAGGCCAACCATGGAGCAAGTGGTATTAATACTACAAAAAGCACTTAATATCAGAATACAAGCAAAGCCAGTTGCATCCCGTGGAATAATCATATATTAAAGTTCTTAAAAGGGGAATATACAATGGACCAAAATCTTTCATGTTTATAGAAATTGTTTTAGACAAACTGTATCACAATCTTATTACTAACATGAAGACAATTGCACAACACAGCAGAAGCTGTTTACACATGATACTCATAAAGAATGAGTTTTACATCACTTTGTATTATACTTCGATGACATTATTATCAACAATCTGCAAATAAAGTTACAATGCAACAATACTTTTATTTTATTTTTTTCACGCAGCTTCATAAAAAAGGCAGAAGCTGAGTGGTTAAGCTCTTGAAAAAAACCGAGCTAATAAAGAAAGCAAGCAATATACACATTGCGTGTATTTACAAGGAAAAGATTGCAGAAATGGACCAAAAAAAGAATCAATAAATGAAAACCCTTAAAAATTTGGGTTACCAATTACCTTACGTGAACGAATCGTTCTCGTGGATGACGTGGAGTCAACGAAGTTGAGGAGCTCCTTTCATAAAACTCATGCAGGATCCTGATGAGTGCACTGGCCTTTTTGCTAGCTCGAGATGTACCTTCACTAAGTTGGGAATACAAGGATCCCAGAAGAGAAGGATTCTTGACCAAACGAGCAACCACATCTAGACCGCCATTTACACATAGGGCCAACAGTAAGGAAACGCAATACTCCTTCCCTGTCCTTGAAGTGGAGGTATTTAAAGTCCCCACTAACAATTGCAAGGCCCCGCGGCGTAAAATTGCAACCGTCCCATCAACTTTCTCTGCTAGAGTAGCCAAAACTGCTAGAGAATCCGTTACAAGATCCTGCCTTTCCGAATCTTTCAAAAGATTCAGCAACAAAGGAACAACCCCAGCTGCAAGAACCCTCCAGTGATTCCCGGAGTGCACCAGAAGCCCAAAAACCGCAACCAATGCATTCCTTTTGCAACGATCATTTCCCTTCTTAATCAACTCCACTAAACCTGGAATAGCCTCAGGGATTTCACCAATCAAAATCCTATTCTCCTCAACCGAAGCAAGATAAAACAAGGTAGCAGCAGCATGTTGTTGAGCTTCAACCTTATGTCCTTTTCTTAAAACATGAACGATCAAATCCAACCCTTCTTTCTCCACTATAACACCCTTGCTTTTCGAATGCTTGGAAAGATTCAAGAGCGCAGCAATGGAGTTTTCTTCGGTGTTCGAATTGTTAGACAACAACAGCTTCAATAAATGTGGGACCGCGCCGGCTTCAACCAAACAAGACCTGTTAAAAATGCTTGTTTTCGTAAGAACCCGAATCTCAAAAGCCGCCTTGTTCTTCTCTTCAACACTTCCGTTTACAAGTTTGTTAACCAGAAAACCCCCCAACATCTTCACAGCTCCTTCTCCCGCCCAACTCCCCGCCATGATCGACCTAGAAATATCCCGATTCTTCCGGCTGGATTCGGCAACCACGACGCCGTTTTCAGCACAATACCGTTGGATCACCCCTTTCAAGACAAGATTCGGAACCAGTTCCGTGCTGGTAAGCTTCTCGCCCGTCTTGGGACACGTGGCGTTCCCTGAACTGAACCATTTTAAAATCGAACAACGATCATAGGTGTGTCCCGTTAACAAAGTCACTGGATCTGACATCATCTCCAACGAGATCGGACACTTGAGATCATCACCGTTGATCCCTTTAAGAGCTTCGCTGCTGTTAAATTGGCCATCAAGATGTTGACTGTGAAAGTCAATGGAGTCGAACATTACACATCTGCAATAGCTCACGAATCCCATTAAGCTACTCAAAAGCTCTAATTCTTTTTTATTTTCTCTATTGGAAACTTCGATTTCAATTTCTGAATTCAAGAATTTCACCTCCTTATTACAATCGCTCCATTTTTTAATCCCGAGATGATCCAAGATCCGTTTGATTTCAATCGGGTCGGGCGAGCTTCCTTCCTCGAAGCGGTTCAGGATCCGCATGAGATCTTTCACGGCTTTCTTATCTTCCGGATCAGATTCGAAAGTTCCCTTCCTAGCGTGCCTTATTATTAACTCAACCAACTCCTTGGCTTCGTTTGACAAGTCAACGGTTGGAAGAGGGAAAACATCCAGACCCGTTGCCATGGCCCGGATCAGGATCCGGAAGTGATTCGCTACCCGATCCGAGTTAACCAGCATCCATACTCGAGACCGGTCGCAAGTGCAGTCTTCCAGTAGGTATCGGAACTTCTGGAAAGTCAGATGGAGCTCCGGCAACCTAAGGATGACCGGGTCAGGTGGATCCGACGTGGAATTTCGGATCTCCTCGAGGATAAGAAGAAGGTTCGTGATTTGACGAAACGTTTCGCGCGCATTTCTCTTGTTGGTGGGTAAAAACTTGGATTTGTAACTACAAATGTCTCGACCAAGGTCGATTAGAGAGTTTAGAAGAGTAAGTGGAGAAATGGATTGGCAAGGATGTACCGCCGGGTACGCGAGAATCCGGCGACACGACCCGTTTAATTTTTGGATCATGTAATAGAAATTAAACCAAAAAGAAAAAAGAAATCTAAAAAGCGAAGGAGATGGAAACAAAAAGCTTGGTTTTGACTTTAGTGAATGGATATACTTTTTCGATTTGAGTTTCTGTTTTTAGGCAGGTAGGCGCCAGGTATATATAAAAGAGGAGGAGAAAGGCGATTTGACTTGAACACGTGTAAGAAGATCAGTAGATGGGAAGGGTTTTGGCTGCCAGACCTTGACGGATGGGCACGTGGGGGTGTTGGAGATGGGGGAAAGGCTGCTTCATAGATAGTTTCGAGCAGTGGGTGAGCTAATAGCGATCCGACACGTGGCCGTGAATTATGGAAAGGCTCGTGGCCGAAGGTACGCGGAGAGCGGCAGTCGACATGGGCTGGGAGATTCCTTTTAAAAAAAGTTAGAATTTTAATTTATTGATAATAATTGATATTATTATCAAGCTAATAATTCAGTTTTAGTAAGTATATAGATATTTACAAATGTTCATTTATTGCGAAATGGCGACCCATTCGTGTAGATATAGTTAGAAGTTGGATTCGAGGGCCGACTTCTATTGGTTTCCATTATGAATTTAGATTGGCTTTGACATATAGAGCTATGCCTATTTGGATTGGCTTGTCCAATTGACCAAAGGATCAACTTAGATTATAATTATATTGCAAATGACTGAAGCCTGTAGGAGCATTCCCAACCTAAAAAGCTTTTGTTTATTTAAAGTTTATAGTATTTGATTTAAGATAAGATACACACATACTCTAGTATAATCATACATCATATAATTAAATTTGTTAATAAACCTTAGTCTCAATGATATAGTAATTAAGTTTTGATTCATTCATAATATATAAAATTATATATTGATTTTATACCGAATAAATTCTTGTTTATTAATTAAATATTTTCAAGTTAGGAAATTTTATTGATTAAATATATATTTATTTATTAATTTAAAAAAATTTAAATACATTTTTATTTTTTAATTATATTCAATTAAATCTTCATATTTTTATTTTGAGTCAAATAAATTCTTTTTAATAATAGTTAATTAATTAACTTTAGTTAAAATGTTATTTATCATTTTATACTTATACGAAGTTGACATGTCACTAACGTAGAATATGAAAAATGTTACATGATTATATTATTACGTTACATTTAACATGTCATGCTATCATTGATTATAATATGTTAGCATGTTATGTCATCATTAATTATGATATGTCCACATATTACGTTATCGTCATATAATATAAAATGATAAATGATATTTTGATCAATTCAGCTATTAATTATAAAAATTTATTTAACTCAAAATAAAAGAATAAGAGTTTATTTAGTTTTAAATAAAAATATAAAATCTTAATTGAAGATAATAAAAGAATAAAAATTTATTTTAATTATTTTAAAGACTTTAAAGGTTTTTTTAGATATTATGCTTTTATATATATATATATATATAATTGTTGTTTGTTGAAGGAGTCTGATGATCAAGTTTGAGCTTGTTCGCTAAGCTCAACAATTAAGCTTGAGTGGGTTTTAATAGAAATTGGTTTTGTTTCAAAAAGATTTGTGTCTAAGAAGGACTCAACACCCAGAAAATTACAAAGAATTGCAGCCCATTGGGTTAGAATTCGGCACTTAGGACTTGGGAATTGGGACAAACACGAGCACTAAGATTTGGATAATTACATCTGTGTTTGTATGTGACAATAATATGTCACTTTCACATGATAATTGTCACTTGTAAAAAAGTATTTTATTTTTCACTTATATTAAAACTTTAAGTAGTAATTTTAGAGTGAGATTTCGATTAAAATTTTAAGTTTGAGTGGTTATATACCTTTCTGTTGTTTTTTCACCTCATCTATATCTATATCTATAATCTATTTATCCTTTTTTTTCTCAGTTATATTTTATCTATTTTGCTATATATTTATATATAATGTGTAATATATATAAAAGTAAGATGTTGCTAAAACTTTTGATTGACGAAAATAAAGATATTTGTTATTTACTACTAAATTGTCATTTTAAATATTTTTTAGTTATAAATATTAATAAAGGTTATTCAATTTGTAAACTCTATCCAATATGCAAATAAGTATTTTAATTGCATTGAATAATTTTTATTAAAAAAATATTGTTTAATCCTAATAGATTGAATAATTTATAAACTAATATTGCACAATTCAATGGTTTATATTTCAAAAAATATAACTTAAAAACAATTTTATTTATATATAATTATTTTTTAAAATAAATAAAAAACAATTTTGTAATTTATAATATTTTCATTTATACGTAATTTATTAGTACATAAAAAATAAGTATTCATTTGTTATTCACGTGACAACAAATATTAGTATATATACAAACATAGATATCGGTAAAAACTTGTTATTGACGAAAACAAGCATTTTTATTCATTAAATTTCTAAATTTTCAATTAATAATTTGTATTATAAATATTAATTAATAAGATTAATCCAATTTGTAAATAAGAATTCCGACTGCATTTAATGACTTTCATTAAAATATAAAGGTATTTAATTTTAATGATGTAAAAAAAATTATAGATTAATATTATAAAATTTTGATTATTAATACATCAAACTTTCTTATATCAAAAATTTATATTTACATATAATTATTATTTAAAAGTCAATTAAAAATATGTATGCAATTTTGCATAAGTCTTTTATGAATAAAATTTGATTACTCGCCTTAAACCAACGTTAAGTATGAAACATTTAACTTTTTACATTTTTACTATTTGACTTTTGTCTTCAAAATCATAAACCAAAAAAAAAAAAGTAAAAGGCACGTTTAGATACAAAAAGAAATATAATGTTTGAAAAATCATATACAAAATAGGTAAGTTTTAGATAACAAAGTGATGCATTATACTTCTATATAGACTAATTATGTTATTATTGATATTACGTTTAATTATTTATTTATTTAAAATTAATTATGATATTACTTTTTACCTTTTACTTTATATTATAATAATTTTGAAAAAAAAACAAAAAATAAAAAATAAAATTATCAGCCAAACAGACTAAAAAGATCTTTACTTCCACAAATGTGTGTTCTAACTAAATAACTAAATGGTTATTCAATAAAAAGGAGTTATCGATACAAGTACTTCACAGCAAAAGATGCAAATTGTATATTTCACCAAAACGAACATCAGCATACATACACAGCAATCTCAAAATTTGAGGCCTTTGCCATTTTTATCTTGGATATCCAAGCACTATGAAATCATTGATCTACTCTTTCCACTTAAGTTGGATTCTTAAAAAAATGATTTAGAGCTTGATGTGCTGTGAGACATTTAAATGGATTATGTTCATTAAACCTTCCAATAGGTCTGCGAGTGAATATCTTGAGCTCTCTACATGTTGTGATGCCATATTCTTCAGACGATCAAGCTCCAATTTAGTCTGGAGCCTCTCTGAAATTATTTTTCAGCACCCAGGTCTTAATACCCTTTCCATCATCGCCAAATGCTTCAAATTCTCATGGGTTTGAAATAATGCTTCACTCATGCAGAGTTCAATAAGTATACAACCCACACTCCATAGATCACATGGAAAACTCCAGCCCAGACCTAGAATAACATCAGGGCTCTATAATACCTTGTAGAAACAATGTAGCTATGATTTTGATTATCAAGTGTAGTACTACCAAGCCAATCAGCTTAATGGCACTTGACTTTGACAAGAACCTGAAATGCGTTTCATCTGAAGAACTCGCCAAGAAGCTTTTCATATTCAGAAGATACAAGAAGAATATTTTCTACCTTCAAGTCAGTGTGGATTAAGCGTAAATCATGCATAAATGCTATAGATTTCAAAAGTTGATGTCCAAAGTCCTGAACAAGATCCACAGGAAATGAACAGTCTTTATTTCTCTTTAGAAAACCAAATTAACTTGGCCCAAGCTTCTCAAACACAATACAAATGTGATTACGGTAATCAAACCAATTTCGAATCTGCACATAACGTGAAGTTCCTTTATCATCTTAGCAAGATGTTGAAGTATATCAACTTTAATCGCAACATATTGACGATCCCAACATTCCAAAACTCGGCCAAATGTGCCTTTACTCATCTTACTAAGAATTTTATATTTTGGAGTGAGATTTTCGTTGACATTAGAAACATAATGGCCTTCGTGATCATCATCCCTTTTCAGTGACGACCAACGCCGAGCCATCACCAAAAACACCAACAAGTTATCTATTTTTTTAATATTCTTTGTGGTTTTGGCCTGGCCCTTTTTAGGGGTGAGTAAATGTAAACTAAACCGAACAACTGAATCGAATCGAAATGAGTTCGATTTTTTTGGTTAAATTAGTTTAGTTCTTTGGATAGTTCAGTTAGGATAATTCGGTTATTAAAATTAATTCGATTCGGTTTCAGTTAGGAAAATTTCTAATCGAACTAATTGAACTAATTGAATTTAAGTAAGGGTATTATGAGGATTTTGCATGAAAAATAAATCCTAAACCTAATCTCTTCTCCTATTTATTTCCTCTTTAATTATATGAGTATCCATCTTATTTATTAAAATTTTTTATTATCATTTTTAATATTTTTGTAGTATTGATTTATTAAAAAAAATACAACATAAATAAATATATACAAACGAAAAAATAAAAAATTTGTCAAGTTCGGTTTTTGAAAACCGAACAGAACTAATTGAATTAGTTCGATTTTGGTTAGCTCAGTCATTTGTATAGTTCGGTTCGGTTTCGATTACTTTTAAATATGAATTTGGTTAGTTCGGTTATTAGATATCTAAAACTGAACTAATCTATCTAAAATCGAACTAACCGAAATAACCGTTTGCACACCCCTAGCCCTTCCAATATTCTTTCATCACCTTTCAAACAAAGAAACACCATCAAGTTATCTATTTTTTCAAGACTTTTGTTAGTTTTTAGTTGATAATATTTTGACACAATTTTATTTACTAAGAATAATTTGTAGATGGTTTGCTATGCAATAAAAATGTTAAATATTTGATATTTTATTTATAGTGGTTTGCTAGGCATAGTTTATTTTATTAAAAAAAAAAGGTGATCGAACCATTGACAAGTTTAAAGTAGGTGGTAACGAAAGATTAAATAAAAGCAAAAAATTGACTGTTTTAATATTCATGTTTTAGTATTTAGAATTGCTACAATTAGATTTTTAATTTCACTTGCATCAATTTATAATTGGTAATTCACCATGTAAAATGGAAAGATAACGTTTTTAAACAATGTATTAAAAGAGGTACGTGCAACAGTTGGTTCATTGTTTCGAGGCAGAAGCATAAGGTTTCTAAACTTGTAAAACCATTATATAGACTTATACAAGCACCAAAACAATAACATAAAAAAAATTGACAAAACGATTTTAGCCAATTGCTATAAAATAAATGAGTTTGATAAGTGCATATATAGCAAATTTCAAAGTGGTAAAAGAGTTATAATTTTCTTATATGTAGATAACATGCTAATATTTGGCACAAATTGAAGAGACAAAGAAACTTTTATCAAATAATTTTGCAAAGAATAATATGAGTGCAGTGGATGTTATTTTAAGAATTAAAATATTTCAAGATAAAAAATGATCTAACTTTGTCACAATTTCATATAAAAAAGAACTTAACAAGTTTGATCTTATTTATTATATTCAATATCTATATCTATAGATCTTCAAATAAAATTTATGCCTAATGGTGGTGGGATGGTAAATTACTTGTAATATGTAAAAATAATTGGTTGTTTAACGTATGCAATAACGTGTACAAGATCGTATATAGCATTTGTTGTTAGAAAATTAATAGGTACATAAGGAATCCAAATAACTTGTATTAACAAGTCGTAAATAGAGATTTAGGTAGTTAAAGATAACAATCAATTATGATCTTTGTTATAATGGATACCTATCAATATTAGAACGATATTTGCATGCTTGTTGGATTACAAGTATGGATGATCATATTTCTACAAGTGGATGGATCTTTATGCATCGTGGGGATTTTATTTCTTGAGATTTTAAGAAACAAAAATGTACAATGGATTCCACCATGGTGGTCAAATTTATTGCATGATTGTTGTCACCAAAGAAGTCAAATGGCTACAAAACTTACTATATGGTCTGTCTTTGTGGCTTGCACCAATTTTTTCAATTTCTATTCATTGTGATAGTAAAGCAACTCTAGCAAGGGCGTATTGTCATGGCTTGCAAATCTGTGACAAGTTCAACCTAAGCAATCATCGAGCTAGCAGTGTATGGGGGTTGCCATGTGCACAAGACGCTATCAAGATTGGGCTGCACGAGGAACAAATTGATGGGCTGTGTGGAACGGTGTGGATTAACGGGCTTGGCACATAAGGCCCATACAATTGTGGGCCACGCACATACGGGTTGTTTACTAGGGTTGGATTTTTTGTGTAATGTTGCTAGAGAATGGCAACTAAAGTAGTTTAGGGTTAGATTAAACGTATTCTAATAAGAATATGCATTTTTCTTATTTATGTTTCCTTACTTGTTCTTTGCTTTACTTGCACTACAAGTAAGTCTAGGATTAAGCTATTTTTTTATGTTATTTATTTTACTTGCATTACAAGTAGGTTTAGGCTTAGTAAGTTATTATTACTATAAATAACCATTTTTAATTTCATTGTAAGCATAAGGGAAAAACAAACCAATAGTTAGCATAAGTCTATTAGACCATGGGGAATAATATACTTTATTTCTCACATAACTTCTTCTTTAGTTCACTTTTTCGCATTACTTTTATAGTTAGGTTTACTTAGCCTTCACACACGGGGGTTAAGTGCTACATGGATCTTAGCTAAAGTTCCACGCCTGTGACAATATAACCAAGTGTATAACAGAAAGTCTAGACATGTTGGGTTGAGATCCAACAATTAATTTAGATGAAGTGACTACTATAATGTTTGTGAAGTCATGTGAAAACTTGGCAATTTTTTTGACAAAAAGTCTTGCTAGAGGTATTGTAAATAAAACCTTAAAAGGGATGGGGCTCAAGTTCATAAATTAAAGCCATCTATGGTGGATCATTGGCTCAATGCTTGGTATAATTTCAAATCTTGAATTTGAAGAAACAAAGTACATAATCTGAATGTGGTTGTTAGCATTATGAATATGAAATATAATATCCCATCTTAAGTACTAGGTACTTGTATTGATATGAAAAATATGAGTAATATACTCTTAAGTACTTGTATAGTTAGAGTGTTTTAGTTACGAGAGCATTTTTTTTTTTAGATTTACATATTGAGTGTAAAAGTGTAGCTGTTTCTAAGAGGTCAAGAGTTAGCTTTAATAGCACTCATGAAAAGAGGATGTAGATCACCAATGATCCTAAAAGTATCATCGGATACTATGCATTCATTATGTGTCAAATGAAATATTTAGTTCAAAGCATAGTTTACCATGCAATTTTCACTAAGTGAAGATTTAATCAAATGATACCTTCGTTTATACAGTTGATTTTCAAGATTTTAAAAAATTTAGATTATTTTCAAAATAATGGGAGATTATTAGACATTTTAATAGTATGAGCCAAAATCCTATATTGAAAAAAAAGAAGAAAAGAGCAAAGTCTTTTGAACAGTTATGTTTATTCATACAGTTATGTCTGTTTAAACAATTTTGTTTGTTCAAAAAATTATATTTATTTTAATACCCCTTAAAAATATTATACTTATTGAATTATGTTATAAAAACATTTATATTTACTAAGTTATAGTCTTTATAAAAATAAATACATAAAATATCATTTTATTTTTTATAATTGCAATTATGACTTTAGGGTTTATTAATAAAGAGAGAATAGAAAAAGGAACTTTTTAGCAAAATAGGGTAGTTTTATTTTTAACGTTAGTTTTATATCATTAGGCTTAAAAGAAAGGCAATCAGAACAAGTTAGTCTTAGAGAAGAAGAAGAAAGATAAAGAAAATGGAAATATACTCAGGGAAGTGCTATCACGACTCGAAACTTTCATCGGGCCCATGACAACCGCCGTGACGTCCCCATAGGCACTCATTACCCCGAATGCCGATCGAAACCCCGCAAAGCTTAGCATCAGCTTCGCATCTCCCCGGTGAGCGACAGTTATTAAATCTCGTATTTCAAGAAATCATAAGCCGTTTTCAAATCAAAATAATAAAATATTATTTTTTGGCTCACCGGGATATTTTCGTTATTTTTTTTTGAAAAAATTGAAACCCGTAAAAAATATGGTGTAAAAGCTAAATATGTTCATACATACTTTAAATAAGATAACTGAAGTATAAAATTACTTTTACAGTGACACATGGGCCCCCAACTAACAAAAATGCATCGGAAGCTGAAAACCTACAGCTTTTGCTGATTCAAGTCCAAATGAAGGTCCTTGTCAAAGTCAGCTAACTATGGAATTTCCTGAGCCTGAAATGTGAGGAAATGAGGGTGGTGAGATTATAAAATCCCAGTGAGTAAACAGACACCATCTAAACTATCTAAAGACGAGTAAATAGAGACGAATTAAAATATTCTTTTCCAATATATGTTTCATAACATGAATATTCAGTTTACTCAATTAATCAACATGGCTTATATATCTCACAAAACTTGACTCCTGCCAAAATCATTCTCACAGGTACCTTCGTCAAGGTATCCCACTGAGACCGCCAAGACTGTTAAATGTCCCATACCCATAAACATGTTTTCGCATCTGACACATAGCCATTCCTTGGCGTTGGCTGAGTCTCACTCTCACGCGGTGGTCCACCTGAAGTGCATTCAAATCTTTATCTTAGGAGATACTTCATCCAACATCTCCCCTCGTAGGTAAATATATAACTGAGTTACCGTACCCCTCTCATAGGCAGTCCACGGAAACCCCCACCACTATAGTGACTATAGATTATTTTATCTACCACATGATTTATAAAATCCTTATCTGCATGACATAGTAATTTATCGCAATCTAATCTCTCAAGGCTGAATACATAGTATATATAATTTTGATACAAATACCGACTTTGCCATTCATGCTCACCTATTGCTATAAGCCATATAATTTAAAACACAATTTATAACACAAGCAGGCAGTCTCCAATTACTCTATTTTCAAAACCAGTATTCAATTTTCTAGAAAATTTATAAAATCATTTTATAAAATCATAATTTCTCCTAAAACGTAGCAATTTACCATTTAAACCCATTTTCTATAAAATCACACAATTGTATAAAAGTACTCTAGATAATTAAGATGATAATAAGTTTACTCACAGTTCTAGGAGTCGATGTACTCCTAATCCCAGTCTTCAAGCACAATCTCTGTACTTTTACCAGTGTAATTTACTCACCACCTAGCCACAATGTACAATACATAATTCACCACATTAATGCTTGATCATTATAAAATCAATTCAGGCTCGGTGTATATGCATAATATGATATGCAACTTATCTGACTACTGCTTAAATGCGGTGCTGACCTAATTTGACCTATTACCCGATTAAATGACAATTGTGTCCGATTTGGCTCCAAATTGCTCCATTTCATTTCTAATACCTCAATTCACCAAACATTAGTCAAATAACACCAATTTCAGCATCAAAACCTTCCCATTTCTTCATGAAAAAATTCAGCCATTACTGTGCACTAATACCGTGATTTTTCCTACTTAATTTTCTCATCATTATTCATCATTTTCTAAGCCATTTCTCTTGAAATAATAACAATCCATCACCCACACACATCAAGGAAGATTCGGCCAATGAAGATTCATGGGAAAAATGAATTTTTTTCTTATTGTTTTGCTTCTAAATATGCTAAACTAACTAAAAACACTAACATATCTTAAAATCAATTCAATCCAACATCTCTCTCTCTCCTTACCCATTTTGACCAGTCATGAATTCATTATGAAAACATGTAATTTAACCATGAAAATTAAGGAAAAATGCATGGGTAAGATAAATCACTAGCAAAATCAAAGAAATTTTACCTTTACATGATCAAATCCTTGAATTTCAACACTTTCTCTTTGATTTTTCCCACCTAGGGTTTGTTCTTCCTTAGTTTCTCTTCTCTTCTGGTTTGGCTGATCACTAATGGAGAAATGGGCTGATTTTTTACCTTTTTATAAAGAAATAACAAAATAATAAAAGCATGACACATGACCTTTCCTTGTTGGTTCAAATTTTAAATATTTGACTTTTAATTCTTTAATTCTCCACCACACATTTCTCATGTTTATCCATTTCCATGATAAATAAAACCCCTTAGTCTTGACAAGTGTCGGGGGTGAAAATTTACCGATTTGGCCTTGGGGTGGCAAAATTATCATTTCGCCCCTATACTCCAAATTATACCGAAATTAAAATTTTTTACTTCTAAACCTCAAATCATACTCCAATAAGTCAAATGGGGCCAAAAAATCTTTTCTAAAAATTCTCATTTTGTCCCCATGTGGCAAATGACCATTTTATCCCTAGATAGTGAAAATTTTGGTTTGACTCCAAATTGACCATCGAACTCCAAATCACCATTTTAAATCATTCTTGGACTGTGAAACTCTTAATTTCACCTTAAAATTCCAATTTGAAGTAGTTCAAGGCTTAATCGACTTAATGGTACCATTAGGGGCAATATCGTCTTTTAACGATTTCTTGAACTTACTAAATATGCAAACATTCTATTGAGCATGTAAATGACGTTGTAATTATTTTATAGAACAAGGTTTGACAAGTGCTGATTAAGGTATGATTAGATTTTAAATGATGAGAATATTGTACTTTTCATAGTTTGTGTCACGACCCGGTACTCCCATCGAGCCCGTGACAACCGTCGCGACGTCCCGATCGACACTCATTACCCAGAATGTCAACCGGAACCCCGCAAGGCTTTAATATCAGCTTCTCATTTTCCCTGTGAGTAATCGTTGCTGAATATCGTGTTCTAAAAGATTTTAAGCTGTTTCCAACTTAAAACAAATAAAATAATAATTTCTGTCTCACAGTGGTATTTTGGTCATTTTTTCCAAAAATCTCAAAATCAGTTAAAAATGTAGTATATAAGTGGAAAACACATATTTCATAATCAAAAATAATTTTGGATGTCTAAAACATTCATTTAAAATGAAATTATGACTATTAGAATAAAATAAAAATATAGAATAAAATATTCAATTTTCTAATAAAATAATATTTTTAGAACACTGTGTAAATAATTTTTACAGCGTAAAAGCAAAATAAATTCATACATGCTGTAATACAGATAACCAAAGTATAAAATTTAATTTACAGTGACACGTGGGCCCACGAATGCCTAAAAGTATAAAAAAAAAATGAACCTACAGTTTTTGAATGTGGCAAGTCCAACTGTAGTCCTCGTCGATATCAGTTATCTATAATCTATTCTGAGCCTGAAATGGGTGGAAATGAGGGTGGTGAGATTATAAAATCTTAGTGAGTAAACAAATATCATTTAAAATATCTAAAGGCGAGTAAAATGAGACTATTAAAACATTTCATCAAACTTTAATTTATCACTTTTCAACTTATTTCAACCAAATGAAATCAATTTATTTAAATCAAGTAATCAGTATGGCTTATGAATTTCTTAAAAGCTTGGCCCATGCCAAAAATTATTATTATACTCAGTTATTTGGAATACCTTGGTCGAGGGCTATCCCAACTGAGTCCGCCAAAGCTATTAGAAAGTCATGTTTTATTTTGAAAATATAGTCGTTCCTTGGCGTTGGCCGAGTTCCCCCTCACGTGGTAGTTTGGCATGAAGTGAACTCTAAAAGTTATACCTCGGGAGTTACCCTACTCGTCTCTCCAACCGAGATAAAATATAATGGGGTTTACCGTGCCTCTCTAATAGGCTAGTCCACAAAAACCCACCTACTGTAGTAAGCTAAACCCACCATACAATAAAATTTTAACAGCATGATAGGGCTAATATTTTACTACCCAGCCTGCAAGGGTAAAATTAAACAAGTCATACAATTCATAAAACACAGCCCAACTAGTCATGCCAACACAATAACAATATAACATAAGTCATCAATTTTCAATCATAAAATTTACAACATACTAGTGATCTCCAATTACTCTATTTTCAAAATTGTTATTTCGTTTCAAGATAATTGATAAAATCTTTTCATGTAAACACATTTTGTTTGTAAAATACAAAGATTTACCATTTAAACTCATTTTCATAAAATTTCACCAAAACCGATTAAAAACATACTTTAGATAATTAAAATGATAGTAAGGTTACTCATAGTACTAGGAGTTCGATATACTCCTATTCTCGATCTTCGAGCACAATTTCTTTACCCTTGTTAGAGGGCTCACCACCTATACATCATACGTGACACGAATTTTAATAAATTATGTAAATTTATCATAAACTATTTCAGGTTTTATAAATCTATATGAATGCACGAAATGTGATGCAAAATGTCCAAATAGCCGTTTAAATAAGGTAATCGACCTAATTCGCACTATTCTCGATGTAATTGGCTAAAACCTTCAATTTAACTCCAAATCAATTTCTTTCACTTTCTACACTCCAATTATACCTAAATTACCTCAATGACTGAGAATGAGATTCAATTTATCAGTCCCGGGTTAATAATCACACATGTCTATACATTAGGTAAAAATTTAAATTTTCACACCAAAATTTCCCATTTAATTTCTAGCCTCACCAAACATCAAATATCACCAAAATATCATGAAATATCATCAATTTTAGCCACAATATCCTCTCTAGGAAATTCGACCATTGATGGTTGATGGGGAAAATGAATTCTTTTCTTGTTGTTTTGTTTCTAAATATGCTAAACTAACTAAAAATACTAACATAACTTAAAATCAAATCAATCTAACATCTTTCTCTCTCCATACCCATTTTGACCAGCCATGAATTCACCATGAAAACATGAAATCTAACCATGGAAAATAAGGAGAAATGCATGGGAAAGGTAGATCACAAGTCAAAATCAAGAAATTTTACCTTTGATTGCTTGATTCCTTGAAATCCACCAATTTTCCTTTGAATTTTCCCACCTAGGGTTCTTATTTTTCTTTTCTCTCTTTGTTCTTCCTTTGCTCTTAGTTTGGCTGGCCATATGAAGAGAAAATGAGCTGATTTGTGTTAATTTATAAGCCAAATATTTAATGGTTATAAATATGCCATGTGTCACCATTTCATTGGTCCATTTTTTATTTCTTAACTATTAAGCTTTCTCTCTCCACCATATAAATTTCTTCAATTATCCATGATAATATTGGGTAAAATCCATGTGCTGGACAAGTGTCCTGGTGGTGGAAAATTACTGTTTTGCTCATAAGGTGGTAAAATTACCATTTTACCCCTATGCTCTGAAAAATACCGAGAATACAAACTTTCACTTCTCAACCTCAAATCATACTCCAATAAGTCAAATATGATCAAAATCTTTCAAAAAAAAAATTCCCATCTTGTCCTCGAGTGGCAAAATTACCATTTTGGCCCTAGATAGTGAAATTTTCGGTTTGACTCCAAATTGATCCTCGAACCCCGAATCACCATTCTAAGTCATTCTAGGACTCTAAAATTTTCAATTTCACCCTAAAATCTCTATTTGATCTAGTTCGAGGCTTAAATCAACTTTGTTGTACCTCTACGTACAATACCGACTTTTGTAAATTCTTCGGGACTCTCTTAGCATGCAAACATGCTATCTATCACATGTATGTCATGACAAGGATTTTATAAGGTCGGGCTTTACAGCACTACCCCTCTTAAAATAAAATTTTGATCTCAAAATTTTATTTACTGAACTCAAAGAAAATGTGGGGTATTATCTTCTTATCTGATGTTCAACTTCCCATGTCATCTCTTCCATTCGAGCATTCATCCACAATACTTGAACCATTGGGATGCTCTTATTCATTCCTGTACATATCCTCATATTTATGTTTACCTCACATTTATGTAGCTTCAATCTTCTTAATCATATTAGTCTATCATGTACGGCTTAACCGCGTTATAGATTACATTTCCTTGATACCATTTCCTTAACTATCTCTCAAAGTCTCTTATATCCATGCAACTCAGCCTCTAATGGGATTTCTTATTGTTACGTTACCTTTATCACTTGTCAACAATCAATAATTCCCACTTTAGAATACTTTTTCCATATTATAATTGCTTCCAAATCAATTTTTCTACTAAAGGGGTGTGCACTACAATTCCTATTCAAACATTTCATAATACATAAGATCAAACACTCTTTATTTATGCATATATATATTTAGCATCACAGATAATTTAAATTTGGTAACCATTAGTAACCATATTCTCAAAAAGAAACTCTTATATTTTTATGATCAAGTATTTATTAAGTAGATCTCAACTATTTTCACAATACATTTAAACAAATAAACATACTTTTGGATGTACCCTTATGGACTTAATCAATCCTTAAATTCCTAGGTCATAACCAACTGGTTAGTTATACGTCACCTACAAACATATTCAACTTGTGATTCCTCAAATTTTTCTCCAAACACTAGATCTCATGGCCTCATTAGTTTATCAATCTGAAGATGAAAATAAACATTTATCTCCCCTCAAGTACACTTTAAAATCAAAGTATCATTATCAAGATATTTCTGATATCAACTTCCTTTGGCCCTTTTTACCTAGGAAGATTAAATCCATAATCATCCATTTTGAGGCATGAGCTATGCTAATCAAGGTAAATTTTCACACTTTCGATTACATGAAGTCGATTGCACATATTCCATTATCGTATGAGAGTTAACCATTAGTTGGCATTATCCCCAAACAACACGTATTATATAAATCAAATTTTTATAGTCAAAGTTCAAATTGGAGTAATTCAACCCTATGTCATATCTCATCACCAAACCCTTACTTGTACATGAGTACTTGAATTTTCGAATCATCATTTCTTTTTTTTTTAAGTAGATCTTTACAGTTCCCGTAGCGTATTTCTATTCCCTTATACATAATAGTGTCATTTAATCAAACCGTATCATCCTCATTTTCTAAATATTCGAAACACAATTCAACCTTTGCCTACCATTATCAAATACTTTGCCTTGATAATTACTTAAAAATAAATTGAAACTTGTGGGGAAGTACATTTCATAATTTATGTTTTGCGTCTACAATTTTGTTGAGACCAGAACCTCATCGGCTCCATAAAACAGTAGGATAATCATTGCTTCAAACAAGTATTTCCAAGTATACTTAATATTTATATGACATGTCAATCATGAGTCTAACTTGACTGTATAGTTATTTGCTCCTTAAGCTTTAATGTTCTCTCATTGTGAAAAGTCTTTCAAATTTATCACATCAGAGTATTCATAAGGTGGATACATATCCATATTTTATAGTTCAAGGTCTAACGCAGCGAACACTGTCTCATCATTAAAGTTCTACCCTTATCTATCGATCATAGCTCCCTTACACACTTACCTATACATTCCTAGTTTACTTACAAGCCACTCATGGCCATCCAACTTTTGACCTTTTTTAGTAAGCCAAACTAATATATTCTCTTAAGCTTTTCCATACGCTTCCTTTAATAAAGTTCCACTCTTTCATACGAATATAACATCATTCTTCCTTAACCAATTTACAAATTGTACTTGAAATTGCAAGACTTAAAACTAGATTCTCCTCAAGTATTTTTCAATATTAATACTAATATTACTCTCAGCTTATAGCTTCCTTTTTTTAATCACATAACTTAGTGCTTACTTTTACAAGATCCACGGCAGAACTTCTCTTGGGTATTTCCTTGGGGATATCTATCTTAAACTTATGTCTCACAACATGTGATCACTTAACCCGTAACTTAGCCATTTATGTGGCATCCTCTTCGGGGCCCACTCCAAGGTATTGTTATGTCTGGGTCCCCATCATTTGACTTACTCGTTTCCGTCGCGCCTAAGGGCCACAAGATAGGCCCTGCAGGACCTTTTCGCTAAGTTTCAAACTCCAGACCTTTTTTTCTCCCCTGAAGGGAACGCCTTTAACCATTTCAGCTTTAACTCATTCATATCGATATCTTCCAAAACCTTAAAACTCCAGTTAACAAAACTTAGAATCAAGTTCAATGACTTTAGGTCAACTTGTAAGTTCAACTTCACATCTGTCTCATTTTATTCATGCATCCTAGACATGAAGTGTTCTTAGCACCGCGGCATGGTGGCTGTTGGAGTTTACTTAATCAATGTTATTCATCTATATTTAAGGTTACTACACTAATCATTCTCAACCGTTTGGTTTCCCTCCAAGCTTACGTCACAATTTCCATGACCATTTATATCTTCTTGTGCTCATCACATATAATAGATAGAGTCAATATTTTCAAATTCATCTCATCCTATAACACTTGTAATCCGTGATTCATACTTCATCACTTAACATTGATATTCCTCATCGATATCTCATACCTTCATCTTTCTTTACACTTATATTCACAATCCTCATAGAATCAAAAATCCATTATAAGCGTCACTTATATCCTTTCAAATTTTGTAGCTGCAACTGAAATTTCAAATTTCACCTTTTCCATATTAACATTGATATGCCTTTATCATAGCATTTAGTGCAAATTTGATGAAGGAATTGTCTCCAAATAACTCTTAAATACATAATTATCAAATTACACATCACTAAATATGAAGATCTTGACTTTATTCATCAATAACCAATCACATTTATTAAGTGAATAATTTACTTAGTTATCACACCTTGCCTTTGCGATCATAAGATCAAAGTTGTCCTAAACTTAGGATACAGAAGTTCTCTCTCTTAAAGTATATCCAAACATTAACATTTTCTAAATTCCTTACTCTTGGGAGATCACCTTCAAGATTGATCATTCGTATCATAGACCACACTTTGAACCGAATAAACTTTTAAATTGATCTTTCAAGTAATTCGTATATTAGTCTCAATTATAGAACTTCATATGGCACTTAAACTAGATTTGACATTTTCAAGTCATTTAACCTCAAGCTGCCAATTCCACATCTAGTCCTTTAATCCCTTGGCTCCCCCTTTGCTATGCATAGCAAAGTTCAAGCTCATCCTTAGAGCAGATTTGTTTACTAACTTTTTACTTCATGACCACACATCAATTATAGAAATCATTGATACTCACTCTCAAGTTAATTCACATGCTTATATCCATGAACTATAATAGGTCCAATCAATTCTTGAAATCTCGCAATCGCTTAATTGAAATAAACACCAGTTCCCTCTAAGCTGCTATACCTATTCCACACATATTCACATATAAATATTTCAAAATCTCAACACCACTTTTATATGGGCATAACATGCTCAATTAACATAGTGTTCTTATCTTCATGCACATAAGTATGAATTTACTCTTACCTCAATACTTAATTTATACACTCCAAGTGAATTACAACCATCACTATTCATTCTATCCAAATTGTGCCCCTTATTACCATTATCACACGTGCTCCTTTATATTAACCCCAATACAATCCATAGCCCCCAAATCTTTTTCCAATTGACAACCATGAGTTCACTTATAACTCCACCAAATGAGTAAATTATCACGGCCTATTAGTTCAACTCCAAATTTCTCCATCCATAATCGGAGGGATATATCATTTCATTAATCTTTCATTAGGAGCATTCGTTTTAAGATATCTCCAACACTGGCTCGTGTCACGGGTGGCATCTTAAACCCGGACAACGGCCCTACTTATGATCTTTGCATGACATTAACAAGGAAGTGGATTACTGGGAACAGAAGTTCCTATAGCTCCCATAAGATCTATAAGAAGAAACAGAACGAGTCTAAACAACTCCAAATTCTATATGCAGATGCACGTATTCTATTAGACCTACCCTGACTTAACTTAATTTGGGCCACATTGACACTATAGTTTTTAAAACAACTTTAAAACAAAAAGCTTTGTACTATGATCTTTAAAACCAAAGGCTTTGATCTTTAAAACCAAAAGCTATGATACCAATCTAATTGTCATGACCCGGTACTCCCCTCGAGCCCGTGACAACCGTTGCGACGTTCCGATCGATACTCATTACCCAGAATTTCAACCGAAACCCAGCAAGGCTTTAATATCAGCTTCTCATTTTCCCTGTGAGTAACCGTTGCTGAATATCGTGTTCTAAAAGATTTTTAAGCTGTTTCCAACTTAAAGCAAATAAAATAATAATTTTCGTCTCACAGGGGTATTTTGGTCATTTTTTTCAAAAATCTCAAAATCAGTTAAAAATGTAGTATATAAGTGGAAAACACATATTTCATAATCAAAAATAATTTTGGATGTCTAAAACATTCATTTAAAATGAAATTATGACTATTAAAATAAAATAAAAATATATAATAAAATATTTAATTTTTTAATAAAATAATATTTTTAGAACACTGTGTAAATAATTTTTACAGTGTAAAAGTAAAATAAATTCATACATGCTGTAATACAGATAACCAAAGTATAAAATTTAATTTATAGTGACACGTGGGCCCACGAATGACTAAAAGTATCAAAAGAAATGAACCTATAGTTTTTGGATGTGGCAAGACCAACTGTAGTCCTCGCCGATATCAGTTATCTACAATCTATTCTAAGCTTGAAATGGGTAGAAATGAGGGTGGTGAGATTATAAAACCCTAGTGAGTAAACAAATATCATTTAAAATATCTAAAGGCAAGTAAAATGAGACTAATAAAACATTTCATCAAACTGTAATTTATCACTTTTCAACTTATTTCAACCAAATGAAATCAATTTATTTAAATCAAGTAATCAGTATGGCTTATGATTTCTTAAAAGCTTGGCTCATGCCAAAAATTATTATCATACTCAGTTATCTGGAATACCTTGACCGAGGGCTATCCCAACTGAGTCCGCCAAAGCTATTAGAAAGTCATGTTTTATTTTGAAAACATAGTCGTTCCTTGGCGTTGGCCGAGTTCCCCCTCACATGGTGGTTTGGCGTGAAGTGAACTCTAAAAGTTATACCTCGGGAGTTACCCTACTTGCCTCTCCAACTGAGGTAAAATATAACGGGGTTTACCGTGCCCTCTAATAGGCTAGTCCACAAAAACCCGCCTACTACAACAAGCTAAACCCACCATACAATAAAATTTTGACAGCATAACAGGGCTAATATTTTACTACCCAGCCTGCAAGGGTAAAATTAAACAATTCATACAATTCATAAAACACAGCCTAGCCAGTCATGCCAACACAATAACAATATAACATAAGCCATCAATTTTCAATCATAAAATTTACAACATACCAGTGGACTTCAATTACTTTATTTTTAAAATCGTTATTTCGTTTCAAGACAATTTATAAAATCTTTTCATGTAAACACATTTTGTTTGTAAAACACAAAGATTTACCATTTAAACTCATTTTCATAAAATTTCACCAGAACCGATTAAAAACATACTTTAGATAATTAAAATGATAGTAAGGTTACTCACAGTACTAGAAGTTCGATATACTCCTATTCTCGGTCTTCGGGCACAATCTCTTTACCTTGGTTAGAGGGCTCACCATCTATACATCATACGTGACACGAATTTCAATAAATTGTGTCAATTTATCATAAACTATTTCAGGCTCTATAAATCTATATGAATGTACGAAATGTGATGCAAAATGTCCAAATAGCCGTTTAAATACGATATTCGACCTAATTCGCACTATTCTCGGTGTAATTGGCTAAAACCTCCAATTTAACTCCAAATCAATTTCTTTCACTTTCTACACTCCAATTATACCTAAATTACCTCAATAACTGAGAATGAGATTCAATTTATCAGTCCCGGGTCAATAATATTGGGTAAAATCCATGTGCTAGACAAGTGTCCTGGTGGTGGAAAATTACTGTTTTGCCCATAAGGTGGCAAAATTACCATTTTACCCCTATGCTCCGAAAAATATCGGGATTACAAATTTTCACTTCTCAACCTCAAATCATACTCCAATAAGTCAAATATGATCAAAATCTTGCAAAAAAAAATTCTCATCTTGTCCTCGAGTGGCAAAATTACCATTTTACCCTTGGATAGTGAAACCCTTGGATAGTGAAATTTTCGGTTTGACTCCAAATTGATCCTCGAATCCCGAATCACCATTCTAAGTCATTCTAGGACTTTAAAATTTTCAATTTCACCCTAAAATCTCTATTTGATCTAGTTCGAGGCTTAAATCAACTTTGTTATACCTCTATGTACAATACCGACTTTTGTAAATTCTTCGGGACTCTCATAGCATGCAAACATGCTATCCATCACATGTATGTCATGACAAGGATTTTATAAGGTCGGGCTTTACAGTTTGAGCACAAAAGTCTTAAGTTATTTTGTGGTTTTCAATTTCTGTTCAAAGTTAGTATTGTTTCAATGACTTTCCGATAGCATGATGGGTACTAGTAGAGAGGTGTAAAAGATTCTTGTGATAAAAAGAGGAAGTGTTGCAAACAAATAAAAGGATACATCAGAGGTGTAGAGAGGAAGATCGAAGCAATTTCTGAAGTATTGAATGTCATGGCAAGAGGAAAAGAATAGGTTGAGAATTAGAGAGTATAAGAGAATTAGAGAGAGAAGTTAGATAGAGAAGCTTTGGGTGAGAATGTTCTAGCTCTAAAAAAGTCTTTTAAATGAATTTTGAAGGCTCTATATATAATTCTAAAAGTGACGGTTACTCAAGAATAAACTTTAATGCGTGTATGAATGACATTATTATGAAAAGATTTAATGTGAGTAATCGTTATTGTAACAAATTATGTGGATATTAAAATGGTGATTTTATTATATATGATGAATAAAGGTTAAACACTCATTATGTGACTGTTGAAGTAATTAAATGAAATAAAACTTGTTCTTGAGTATAAGGTAATAGAGAAGAGTTATACATGAAAAGTTATATAAGAACATGTTAAGAGAAAAAGATGTATGTGAACAAGTACAGTAGAAAAAAGTGTACATGAATAGGTACAAGAGAACAAGGTAAGAGGAAGAAATACTTGTACTTGGAAAGTATAAAAGAACAAGGTAAGATGGAGAAATACTTGTACATCAGAAAAATGTTAAGAAGAAAACCTCTTAACTACTTCCATATCTAAGCCACTAAACCAAACTCTTCTAAACATCCTAAGGTGAAAGTAACACATGAACCCTGCTACTTATTTTGGGTGACTTTCACTGCTATCTATGTGACGTAGTTATTTCACTTGTTCTAGTTGTTCTGTGTAAAGTAATGCTTCACTTATTCTAGTTGTTCTGTGTGAAGTAGTGTTTTTGTATAGCATTACGTTATAAAACAACTCTAAAGAGAATCGGTAGTAACCAAAATCAACTATTTACAAAAGATCTTGAAAAGATCTTTCTAATGGTTTTTGTAACGCCTCATTTGGTTAAGTAAATAGGGAGATATGAATTTTTAAAATTTATTGGAAACCCATTTTGACAGATTTAATGATCCAACTTTAGGTCATTGGAACTTAACATTTCGGTAATGTTTTGAGTCTATTCTTTAGAGGTTTTTGTAGTATGAAATATGGTGTCAATGGCTCGATTAAGGGCTTTTTGTATTGAGAGAATCGAAGGCTTAAAATTAGGTTTTTACTACTGAAAACCTAGAAATTTAGATGTGTCTATGATAATTTTCAAACTTTTGATTTCTGTAACTTGTGAATTTTGTAATATTTTTCATTGAGACAAATTCTAATGTTATAATGTGATATGAATACTTCAAATTGATCTTGAGTTTATCACTGAAAATAATTCGGGTTAAGAGTTATAAGAGTTCAAAGTAGGCCAAATGGCCATCTAGATTTTAGAAATTTCAAAAATTAGAAAATTCCTTTTTAATTTTTTCAAAATTAGATTTTAATTAATTTTTGATAAAATTTGCTATAAAATTTCATAAATTTTGAATATGTGATTTATACTATACTTTTACATCGAAATATATACATATATATATATATATGTATATATTGAATGAATCTTCAATCTTTCAAACAAAGAAAAAACAATACCTGGGAATTTGGTAGAGTTGGGGTTTACTTGAGTGGTTGGTATAATAATTGGTGGATACAAAATTAGGCTTGGATTCTTTGCCCTGTGAACCACAATAAATAACTATACATTCAAGAACTCATATTTGGCTCATTTGCTCTCAAGGTGTAACTTTAGCATCGTCCATGACTAGGGCGTGTAATGTCTCACTTAAAGTATTGTCATCCAAAAATTTTGGAGGCATTAATGTGCACCCAAAATTGGTTGAGAAATGAAATTGAAGGTAAATAATATACTAGTCATTTTTTTCATTTGTTTTATAAAAATATTTATTATATTTCAAGTTACATAATTTTTCATCATGTTAATTTGTGTAGGATCTTTAATTGAAGGTGAACTTTGCAAAATTGATGTTGAGGAAGAAGAGGAATTCAAATGAAATTTATGATGTATTTATATTGTATGTTTAAGGTTGAATATGAAGTTTGATGCTACATTTGTATTATTTTTATGTTGTATTGTTGTTGATTTTAATTGTGAAACAGTTTTTAATTGTTAGTTAATTATATATAAATTAACGTAGAACATTTTTTATTTGGATTTCGAGTTTCAAGTTCAGGTTATATAACGAGTAACTGAATACTAAAAATTTGCTTTGTATAATTGGGTAATTAACAAATTTGGATAATTAATGGATAGTGCTATTCTAAAAGAGTTCAGTTTTGGATAGCATTTTTTAATTTTATCTGAGTTTGAATAGGGTTCGGATACTTTAGTATTTAAATGGTTTCGGGGTCAAGTACCTCAAAAATAATGAATACCTTACTCGTTTATATATTTTATTATTGGGGTTAATTGTAGTTTTTGATTCTGACCTATACCACAAGGGTTAAGTGTAGTTATAACATGTTAAAAGAGATTAATAAAATCTAAAGTTATTGTAAAATTATTCTTTGTTCTGTTATTCAAAAATTTTGTAATTATGACAGTTTTGTTATCAAAAGTGAAATTATATTTACTTTTGTTATTTGAAATGAATTTTGGAATAATATAATTCTGAATGAAATTACTCAAAATTTTATTCTGATATCTATATGAGTATCAACAATTTTCACCTAAATGTTTTAAGCATGCTTAATCTAGCTAGAAAGATGTTAGTTACTTGATGAGTCGTTATACTAATTCCTTCTTTCATTTCTTTTTTTCACAGGTTGTAATTTGGTCAACCACGTAAGAATTTTAGATAGTGACGTTTTGTAATCTAGCTTATAAACTATCTTGAATTAGTCATTCGGACCTTTATCTCAACATGTTAGTTTCATAGTATCGAAAACTTAATTCTGAACATTGTCAAATTATGACCCTTTAAATTCTGTTGACAGATTAAAGTTTTATGAATTATTACTTTTTCAGATATATTAGCTCCCTTTAGTTAGTTGTATAAGATATATATTTTTAAGCTTTGCAAGTTTGTAGGATTATATTTTACAAGTATGCGGCATCTGTTATGCCTCGGGTTGGGGGAGTGATATTTATTTAATAGGATATGTTTGTAAAAAAAAACATATTTTTGGTTATAAATACAAATTTTCAATTTTATGAAAATATACATAAACAATTTGTAATCAATCTTTCCTCTTTCTCCAACTATTTCTCAGATTGCTTCTTATACTTTTTTGCTGCAGAAAAACTTAATAGGAATTTGATTCTTTTGTCATATGTTGGTAAGTACTTAGTGAATTGATTTTGTCAATACTAAACGCAATCAATCATTGAATTTTATTATATCCTCTAGGTTTATTGCTTGAAAATCTTTAACACACCAACGGTTGAGACAAGTAAAATCAAAAGATAGTGGTATTGATACATACTTTGAAGTCGTTCATAATTTTTGGTACTTTCAGTCCTATGTTCCTACATTATATGCATAAAATTTTTCTTAATATGAGATTATAATTCGATTATCAAATTGATTTTTTTGTCTACATAAGCTCTTGTTAAAGGCTTGCATTTGAGTTTAAGTTGAATTCTATAATTGAGTAATTGGTATGGTTATAATCCATAAATTGAAAACTTATATCTGCTTGCACCAAATGGAACTGATATGCTGGAATAAAAAAGTTTAAGAAACAAGTACAATTAAGTTTAGAGATTTCTAGATGAAATTTTTTTATTTCTTTTATTTCTATTTTTTCCATGTCTTGGTTGTGTAGTACTTGTTTTATATTAGTAAATAACATAAGATGTATGCATAGGAAACATTGTTATATTTTAGGAAAAAAAGGCTTGAAAAATAGGTTTGAGTGCATTCAAGTCCATTTCTTAAAAAAAATTTCGATTAAATCTGTTAAAAACAACTTAATCGAATTCAGTCATTTAATTGGTTAATTCAATTAAAATAAGAGAGTTGATCGATTTGGTTAAAATATATAGGGAAGTAGATTTAGTTGGTTAATAATATTTTTTGATCAATTTAATTGATTGCTCACCCTAATTTTATATTAATAAAATCCACTTAGAGGTTTTAAGATTACTTATATCTTTTTTGTTTGATGTACGCATGGGAAACATTTTTATATTTTTTATATAAAAAAAAAACTTGCAAAATAGGTTTGAGTGCATTCAAGTC
This sequence comes from Theobroma cacao, assembly GCF_053813885.1. Classification (NCBI taxonomy): domain Eukaryota; kingdom Viridiplantae; phylum Streptophyta; class Magnoliopsida; order Malvales; family Malvaceae; genus Theobroma; species Theobroma cacao. Next base: position 40,704,821 of record NC_142640.1, read on the forward strand.
CATTTCTTAAAAACAATTTCAATTAAGTCTGTTAAAATCGAATTAATTGAATTTAGTCGATTAATTGGTTAATTCAATTAATATATGAAAGTAGATTGATTTAATTAAAATGTATGGAAAAATCAATTAAGTTGGTTAAAAATATATTTTAGTCAATTTAACCGATTACTCACCCTGTTTTTATATTAATAAATAAATAACATATGAAATTCACATAAACGGCTTCAAGATTGCTTATATCTTTTTGTAAGATGTACGCATGGGAAATATTGTTGTATGATATTTTTGGTTTTCGGCTATTATTTGTTGGCATTGTAATTAAAATATAATTTTCAAGTTTGCTGGCATGAAATTCAAACTGGGTTATGGTAGGTCTTACAATGATAAAGAGAATCAAGCCTCATGGGGTTCGGCCCAAACACCATATTCTTGGGTTAAATCAACCCCACTGCCTGAGCCATAGACTAAAAGGAAACAAAGCCAAGCCCATATAAAGGCCCAGTCACTAACACAGTGCGACTGTATATAAACAAAAATCAGGTAAGGGAACCAAAAAAAAAAAAAAAAAACCAGTGGCAGAAGCCATGAAATTTCTACTAGAATTTGTTTTCGCTCTCCATTGCGCTTTCTAAAATTCCGCTTTGGCAGTTTTTTCTTCGATTAGGGTTTCATCTGAGTTCTTCAGGCTAATCGGAAAATTTCAAGTTCCAATAGTGGTCGTTTGGCCTGGGTTAAACCCTAGAAGACTCCTCGCAAAGCCTCGAGATGGTTAGTTTTCTTCTTTCTATAGCTTCCTTTTCTGCCTCTCAGTTTCTCTAAGTACTTTACTTATTTTTGTGGAATTTTCTGTTTTTTAATCAGATAATTGTTTTTCAATGTCTATACTTTTACTGGTTAATTTACAGGCAACTCTTGCTGATTCATTTCTTGCGGACCTTGATGAATTATCGGACAACGAAGCCGATGTTCTCGTAAGTTGGAATTATACTTCTCTTTTTCTTTGTGAATTTCAGCTTTTTTTAATTTTCTAATTAATGTTAATAGTGATGTTCATATCAATCTCTTAGGAGGAAGAAAATGATGATGTCACCAACATGGAAGAAGATGTTGATGGTGACCTGGCCGATATTGAAGCCCTTAACTACGATGAGCTGGACAGCGTTTCGAAATTGCAAAAAACTCAGAGATACATTGATATAATGCAGGTTGGTTTCAGGTCTTTACAATTGATTTTCCTTTCACCTTCGCTATTGATTTCTTATATTTAGCATGCTTGGTTGCCTTATATACTATTGTTATAGGGATAAGCTCTGATTTTGTGTGTAAAATGATTTACTGAATCTTCTTGTGCTTAAGTTTGCTTTGACTATTTCCATGCTTAGTTCCCTTTACCATAATGCAGAAAGTGGAAGATGCACTCGAGAAGGGTTCTGATATATCAAATCAGGGAATGGTATTGGAAGATGATCCTGAGTATCAGCTGATTGTGGACTGTAATTCACTATCGGTTGACATTGAGAATGAGATTGTTATTATCCATAATTTTATACGTGATAAGTACCGGTTGAAGTTTCCTGAGCTTGAATCACTTGTACATCATCCGATTGATTATGCTCGTGTAGTGAAAAAGATTGGCAATGAGATGGATTTAACCCTGGTTGATTTGGAAGGACTTTTGCCTTCGGCTATCATTATGGTTGTTTCAGTTACAGCATCGACTACTAGTGGCAAGCCACTTCCAGAAGATGTTCTTCAAAAAACTATTGATGCATGTGATCGTGCTCTTGCTTTAGACATGGCAAAGAAAAAGGTTCTTGATTTTGTAGAAAGTAGAATGGGATATATTGCACCAAATCTTTCTACTATTGTTGGGAGTGCTGTTGCTGCTAAACTTATGGGTACTGCTGGTGGTCTTTCAGCGTTAGCTAAGATGCCTGCTTGTAACGTTCAGCTGCTTGGTGCAAAGAAAAAGACCCTTGCAGGGTTTTCTACTGCAACGTCACAATTTCGTGTTGGTTATATTGAACAGACAGAGATTTTTCAATCTACACCCCCGGCTTTGAGAAGTCGTGCTTGCCGTCTCTTGGCTTCAAAAGCAACACTTGCGGCACGAATAGATTCTACTCGAGGGGATCCATCAGGGAATGCTGGAAGAACTCTGAAGGATGAGATCCATAAGAAAATTGAAAAGTGGCAAGAGCCACCTCCCGCAAAGCAGCCTAAACCCCTTCCTGTTCCTGATTCTGAACCTAAGAAAAAGAGAGGTGGCCGTCGCTTAAGGAAGATGAAGGAGAGGTAGTTTTGTTATTTATTTATTTACTTTAGCATGCTCATTCTTTTTTTTTTAATCTTGTTGTAGGCATTTGGTTGTGCATTTTGCATTTTGCTTGTCTGAGATTATATATATTGTTTTCAGGTATGCTATAACAGACATGAGGAAACTGGCAAACAGGATGCAATTTGGTGTACCTGAGGAGAGCTCCTTAGGTAAAATTTTGTTTTTTACATTTTCTGAAGATTAAAATTTTTAATATTATTTGTAGTTGTGATTGCTGAATTAAAATTTTTAATAGTATTTGTAGTTATGATTGCTGAAAGCTAGTTGTGGGTCTTCAATAGATGTGCAAGCTCTGATTATTTATATGCATGCTCACCTAATTTTTTACATTTTTTCTGTTTATCAAGTGTCTAATTCTGAATCATATCCATCAAGGAGTTAGTTTCTTGTTGCATTTTCTAGGAGGTGGATATGTTAGTAACTTGTTTGAGGATTCAATAATCTATTTCACACTAGTTTCTTACTGTTTAAGTACTTTTTGATATTAGGTGATGGACTCGGTGAAGGCTATGGAATGCTTGGTCAGGCTGGGAGTGGAAAACTGCGTGTATCAGTTGGTCAGAGCAAACTTGCGGCAAAAGTTGCTAAGAAGTAGGTTTTGCTGTTCTGTTTTCTCTTCTTGTTTTAAGACTGCAAGTTTGGAAGTCATTTGTTTTTTCCCTGATCATTTAGTTTCGCTGGGTAGTTTTGGTATTCATTTATCAAACTCAGCCTCGCACATTGTTCTCTTGGGTGATATTTTCTCTTTCCTTCAGGTTCAAGGAAAAGCATGGCGGAAGCAGTGGTGCTACCTCTGGACTGACTTCAAGTTTGGCATTCACACCTGTGCAGGTATTTAGCTTCTTCTAGTTAGACCATGAACTGACAGAGATGTCAGTATTCTGTTGCCTCTTTTTTTTTTACTGCACATTTGACATAGGAAAGGTTTGAGAAGTTTGCTTGCATGGCTTTTATTAGGTGCAAGAAAGGTTTAGTGTTTAGGGCTTAAAACAGGGGTTAAAGAGTTCAGGTTAAGGCTGTTTAAGTTGCTTGAAGCGGAGGTGAAATTACAGAGAAATCCAGATGGGACTAGTTCTTTAAGTCGGTGATTTTACTTTGTTGACTTCAATAATTGGAAACAGTTGTGGGGTTGTGGGAGACCTGCTGTTACAAGGGGAGGGTTTTGGTTAATTTGAAGCAGGTGGCATATGTTATATGTAGAATGTGTTGTATGTAATCAATTTTTGATGATTTATCTTTTAGCCTGAGCGATGTGTATGTAATTTACCTCACTAATTTGACTGCATCTTGAGATGTAACTCGGATGCTTTTAAAATATTGAACTTTAACTTTTGATGATGCTTTTCTCCATTTTCCTTGGAGAGTAAGAGAGGGTCGGCAAAAGTTAAGTTGAACTTCATTTTACATGAATCAAACATGCATTATTTCTTGTGTGTTTGTGTGTCTTGTGTGTGTGTGGCTTAATGATTGGTGTCTGTATGTCTTAGGGGATTGAGCTCACAAACCCTCAAGCTCATGCACATCAGCTTGGCAGTGGAACTCAAAGTACTTATTTCTCTGAGACTGGAACCTTTTCGAAGATCAAAAGGACATGAAGCATACTCCATAGAAGCTCTTGCTGACTGCACACATCATTAGATGGCATCGGTCTAAGGAAATCTGTGTAAATTGTGAAAGTATCACGATTCCTTGAGTTATAGTTTAGCTGATGTTTGATTATGCTGAAGTTACCCATTTGATAGAGTTTAATAGACTGCTATAAAGATGAATCTTTAGCTTAAGGTTTGATTAGCTGCTTCAGTGACATGGAATGTTTGTCCTGCATGAGAGCTGCTGTTCATTCTTTGGCAGTTAATTTTGAGAACACATATTGTAGCCAGGGGAGTAAGAGATAGATCGTGCTTTGCAGGTTTTTCTGGTTTGAGGTGGTTACTAACTGGGTTTTAAATTTGACTTTGTAGCCTATTGAAGTTGTATACTTAATTGTTTCGTTTTGCTGCTGAAGTTGCCATCTTAGACATATATGGCAGCGGAGGGCAATGAGACGGATACCATTGCTATTATTCTCCTTTTTTTTTTTTTTTTTTTTTTCTCTTTAGCTTCCATTATATCGGTTTATAAAGATGAGAATGTTGCAGTCGTAGATCCCTTTCTTTGTTTCATTTGTTTCTAGTCCCTTTTACTCATGACACCAATTTAGCCTTTGACATTATACATCAGTGTTAAATGAGAAATAATTAATATATGTTTATTTAAGTATATGATTAATCGATTATTGTTAGTTACTCATTGTCTACAATTGGGGTTTAAAAACAGTAGGGCTTACCTGTGTTTTATTTGTTCATACATCTGCGGGGCAATCACTTGTCAAGATTGTAAGAAATTGATTATTTTGGGTACATCATATGATATTGATTATCGTGAAGAATAGTGGCTTAGATGGAACTTCATCTTCTCTTTGATCAGGAGCTTCACAGCTGTCGTTTATGTTATTGGAAACATGTTTTAACATTGGTGATGCAGTTTTTAAATTTTGTCAACCGAATTATTTATATTTACGCAAATTGATAAATAAATTAATTATTAAATGAAAAGGTATCAATGTTTCTTTTAATTTTATTTATATAATTTAAAAGCTATGCTGTCAGTGTATATAACAAGATTAAGAGCACAGACGATTATCATCATGATGCCACAAACCGCGAAAAGTTGCTGTGAAACGACAAAGTCCTATATTTTTATGTTTGTCAAATAGATTAAATTACTAATGCCAGCTCGTGCTCCACATGCCAATCTCTCTTTCTATTACTTTTGTAGATATCGAGGATTACATCCCAATTTTTTTTAACTTTCCAAAGTCCCAATCCCCCACTTTTTTGCTACTACCACTCTGATTTGAGTCGGTTCCTTTTTACTTTGGCTAGGCTTTGTAGGTGGGCCCAAAAATCTATGGGCTTTTCGTTTATGGAAAATTTAAAATAGTACGTTACGTGTATATAGAATTTTTAAAGTGGCCGTCTGTAGATGTAGTTGACTATCCGATTAAGGATGGTTCTCCTCATTCCACGTCAGAAGAAGAAACAGAGTACCAACAACATCAACATATTCGCCGTTTCTAGTGGCGTCCCCATTGGTCCATCATTCGCCGACGCCATACCCTATCCAAAACTCCCAGAGTCCTGTTCACGCCGTTTTTGGTGTCCTTTAAACTTATCCGTAGTTGATAATTCCACGCACGCTCCCAAACTCAATAGAATCGTCAGAAATCTGAAAAGCGCCACTTTTGTGGGGATTTGACTTCTACTTCTCTTTTTTTTTTATTCTTCGTTTACACCTAAACCAGACCATCCTCAGCTTTGACTTCCACGTGGCACCATTCACCTGCACAACTAATTCTGAGAAATGTCACCCAACTGTCGCTTTACTGTCCCCACTCCCCCTACGTTCTTCCTCGGCCTCGGCCTACTTAAAGTGCCTTCTGGCATTGCAGGTTGCTCATGCGATTCGCCAGTAGCCAACCCCTCGTTATCGTCTATAAAAACGGAAAGAAAAAAAAAAATAGGACTAATCTCGTTTCTAATCTCTTGATTGTTAGTCGTTAGATAATCGAGCATGGCGGCGTCTATGAGCATTTCATCGTTGCTTTCTCGTTCCTTGGCTGCTGCTGCTTCTTCTACTCTGCGTTCTAAAGGTTTTTGTATTTGGATTTATTACTTTATTTTTCCGTCCATTTTTTTTCATTGTTTTCTATTGTCTTTTTTTTTTTTTAAAAAAAATTTATTCTAAAACACTGGAAAGTTGAACTCTGACTTTTACGAGATATGAATGTTAGCTACGATTGATCTGATCTTTTTTCGACTTTTGAGGTTCGGTGGAGAATTCTTTTTATTGTGTTTGTTTGGTTGCTCAGAAAATGTAATAATTAGAAAAAAAAGGAAAATCTTTTAATTTTTAAATTTTGCAACGCATTCTTCTATATATCTCTACAATGAAAAGTCTAAGGAACGTGAAACTGAACACTTACATGGAAACTTTCTCCGTAAAGTAAAAAAGAAAAAAGCTTTGATCGAAAGTTTCCTAAACTTTCATTCCCTTTCATTAGTTAAATTGTACCATTAGTACTGCAGATTTGAACAATAAGTTTTTAGCAACCTGATATGTCAAAAAGAATTTGATATAGTAGTGACGAAGTTGCATTTTTTGCATCTGCTTAAAGAGCTAAAATTTTTTTTTTATTGAGTTCTGATTTCTAAGACGCACAGTTAATTAATTTGTATGCATGGAGTACTTTCAAGATTCCAAATTTCTAAAGTCACACATCTTCTTTTTTATTTTCCTGCTAACTGAAATGAACACGTTACGGCAACTCAAGAGCGGGTACCCTTCCCAACCTAAAAGAAAGAAAGAATCCTGATGTAGTAATGTGGAAAACAAGTGCAACTATTACTACCCTGCTTTCCCTTTTCCTTTGGTCTTTCATGTTTTGCAATAAATTTATTGGTTAGTTCTTTTTATTTAAAAGTTTTAATTGCTGTGAGCTGAAAATTAAAATGGGTGTTGACTTGTTATTTTTAGTTCTTCCTCATTAATAAATTATTCTTAGTCAATTGTTGAAATATTATTTTTGTTTTCAGGTAGGATCTCTGAAGTGGGCAGAGTGGTTTCTAGATACGGCACTACTTGTGCTTCTGTGGAGAACCCAAATATTCCTGTCAAAGTGAACCACACTCAGCTTTTGATTAATGGGAACTTTGTTGATTCGGCATCAGGTGAGTTTTTTATTTATTATACATTGTTGTGGATGTAGCTGTGATTGTTTCATGTACGCATGTTACGATTGCTATTCTTCAGCTAATTGTTTACCAAACCTTGCAATACAACAGGGAAAACTTTTCCAACATATGATCCCAGGACAGGGGATGTGATTGCTTATGTTGCTGAAGGTGATACTGAAGATATAAATCGAGCAGTTTCTGCTGCTCGCAAGGCATTTGATGAAGGACCATGGCCAAAGATGACTGCTTATGTAATTCGTAGTTCTTACTTCTTCTGTCATATTAAATAATCTGCAACCCTGTTAAACTCTGTCTATTATCTTCCAGGAAAGATCAATGGTATTGTTCCGATTTGCTGATCTTATTGACAAGCATACAGAGGAACTTGCAATACTTGAGACTTGGGATAACGGAAAGACATATGAACAGGCTGCTAAGATTGAACTACCAATGATCTCACGTCTAATTCGGTACTATGCTGGTCAGTAAAGTCACTGAAAATCACACCCAACATTTTTGCTATCTCCGGTAGTTTGCTAGTATTTTGTTCGCTTTTATGCAATATCTTACGCACTGTATTTTTTGGGTTATTCAGGTTGGGCAGACAAGATTCACGGTCTTACAGTTCCAGCTGATAGTTCACACCATGTGCAAACCATACATGAACCTATTGGTGTTGCTGGTCAAATTATTCCATGGAATTTTCCTCTTCTCATGTTTGCTTGGAAGATTGGGCCTGCCTTAGCGTGTGGCAACACTATCGTTCTTAAGACAGCAGAGCAGACACCATTGTCTGCTCTTTATGCAGCCAAGCTAATTCACGAGGTAGTTTCTTAAGTATATAACCTTTATTTACTTCTTTATCACCACAAGGTTTAGTACCTCATTTTTTTTTTTTTTAGATTTTACCATCAGCACAACCTTAGGCCATGCTTCTGATTTTTAATTTTCTTAAATTTATATCTTAATTTAAATACTTTGATTTCAGATAAACAGTACTTAAAATTCAGTGTTTATTGGTGGTGAAATGTGCAAATATTGTTACATTATTAAGAATATAAATGCAGGTTTTTTAGTGCATGTGGTTGGATAACTTGACAGTTGAATTCCTCAAGTTATGCTTAAACAATTATTTATTTATTTATTCTTGATCTTTCATTCGGTCATTCTCACTGGGAATCATTTTCACAGGCCGGACTTCCTCCAGGTGTTCTAAATGTGGTTTCAGGTTTTGGTCCGACTGCTGGTGCTGCTCTTGCCAGTCATATGGAAGTGGATAAGGTACTTTACATCTTTAAAAGAACTAATCAGTCCTACATTAATTCATGTTTCCTGTCACGTAATCTTGAAGGATTATCAACTTTATCTTTTTTGGGTTCACATACTAATGTCTGCCATGATGGTTCTGAATTCCCTGTCTTTGCATGTATTTTTTTTTATCATGACAGTCATAACTAAGCCAATCTAAAATTAATAAAGCGTTGTGGTATATATATGACAAAATATTTTACCATGTTTTAGCTGATCAATAGCAAAAATATGCATTACAAATATCTATGAAGTTGGAGAAGGAAAGTTTTGTCAGTAAGCTGTTATCATCAACTCTCTTTTAATTTGGCACCTTTGGAGTTAAACCTCAAGTAACAGTTTTCCAGTTGTTGTTTTGTGTTCATGGTTCTTGAAAATCATTAGTTTATTGATTGAAGGAACTCAGTAACAAAGATTGCAATTAAGGCATGCTGAATTCCCCCCTCAACTGTCTCTTTCTGAAGAGTTGATTTGCCACTAATTACTACTGGACAAGTTGATCTCCTTAAAAGATTGGTACACTTGTGGAAATAAAACTATCAACCCTGTGCTAAAATTTCTATATTTTCTGTGTCTGTCAGATAGAATGGGAAGACATGTAACCCAAGTAATATATATTTCATTCCATGACTATTTTAGTGTACCACTGACATCAATGGTTACCATTTACAGCTTGCTTTCACTGGATCAACTCAAACTGGAAAAATTGTCCTTGAGTTGGCTGCAAAAAGCAATCTTAAGCCCGTAACATTGGAGCTCGGAGGAAAATCCCCTTTTATTGTATGCAAGGATGCTGATGTGGACGAGGCAGCTGAGCTGGCCCACTTTGCTCTGTTCTTTAATCAGGTATGTCTGAGTAAAGGCTCTTATAACACCAAACTCAGTTTTGATATCAAGATTTTTTATTGAGGGTAGTTATAAACCATTTGTAGGGACAATGTTGCTGTGCTGGCTCTCGTACATATGTACATGAGAGTGTGTATGATGAGTTTGTAGAGAAGGCAAAGGCACGCGCATTAAACCGTACTGTTGGTGATCCATTCAAGGCAGGAATTGAACAAGGTCCTCAGGTAAATTGACAACCATTTCTTCATGTAGCAGTTCTTATGTCAAGTGACTTTTGATATGGACACTTAAATAGCCTTCAATTTGTAAAGAAACCTCATCCAGAGTTTCTTTTTCTGCATGCGGTCTGTGAATGAGAATTTCCAGTTTACATTATCTAGAACAATGCTAAGCCGTACTTAAGCACCCTTATCTTGAATAGCCAAGAGGAGAATCAATCAAAATGCAGTGTTAATGTTTTGGATTTCTCTCTTGTATTCTTCCATGTTAGCTAAATAGACTGATATGGCTGCATACTTAAATCAGATTGATTCAGAACAATTTGAAAAGATCCTGAGGTACATAAGATCTGGTATTGAAAGTGGAGCAACTCTTGAAACCGGAGGTGAAAGGATTGGGAGCAAGGGCTACTATATTCAGCCCACCGTCTTCTCCAATGTAAAGGTATATTATTTACAACTTCAACTGGAACCAGATTACCAAGAATGCTATTGAAAGATGATACTGGAGATAACTGATAAAACTTTCACTTTTTATCAGGAAGACATGTTGATTGCACAGGATGAGATATTTGGTCCAGTTCAGTCCATCTTGAAATTCAAGTGAGCAATCACCCTTGCATCTATTTTATAAGGGAATTTCGGGTCAACTGATCTTATAATGATTCCTTAATTACAGGGACATCAATGAGGTTATTCGGAGGGCAAATAGTACGAGTTATGGACTGGCTGCCGGTGTGTTTACCAAGGACATAGACACTGCTAACACCGTGACCCGGGCATTGAAAGTGGGAACAGTTTGGATAAATTGCTATGATGTGTTTGATGCAGCTATTCCATTTGGTGGGTACAAGATGAGCGGACAGGGAAGAGAGAAGGGTATTCAGAGTCTTAGCAATTACTTGCAAGTGAAGGCCGTTGTCACTCCCTTGAAGAATCCAGCTTGGATGTAAATCCCTTAACGACTTTGGTCTTTCTTTCTTTCTACCTTAATAATTGAGCTGCTGATGATTCTATCCTAATTCATGCCGAAGAAGCAAAATTCTGTCATAAATTTCTATGCTGGTTGTAGAGAATTTAATGATTCAAAATAAATAATAATTTGTTTTGAGGCCTCCGTCTCCGATTATAGTCAAGCCAGCTGTGCCCAAGGACCTGACGTCGGACTTGCTTATTTGGTCTCATTGTAGCTGGAATCAACCTAATCTGAAAAATGTTCTTTTCTTTTTCTTTAAAATTTTGACACATTTTTTCAATTTGAGATACACATGCTATGTCACAGATCGGAACTTAAATTTAATTTCGTACGATTTTAAATTTTGAAAATAGATTTTAAAAAAGTTTACAAATCACGAGTCTATGTTTTCAAATTTTAATATTAAAAAATATATTCGATAAATGATAAAAGATTCATGTTTATATATATTCAAAATTTACCTATTCTTTTAATAACGCGATATTCATAAGAGTTTTTCTTCTGTTGTAGTGTATATTTTTGTGATAATTACATCAAAACCATCATAACTTCCTTGATGTTACAGTTCAGGCCTCTAGCCATTCTTTTTTTTCTTTTCAAGTACCGCTAGTCTAGCCTGTTACTCAAGATTGAATGCTTCACCACAAGGATAAGGTTGGGCAGCCCTTATGGCCCTATTTAACCCCACTTTATTGTGTCACTAATTGTTCATAATTCACCTGCATCTCATTTACTTATGTTTGGTAAGGGAAAAAATGAAAATAGATGGAAGGAAAAAGATGAAGAAAGAAAAAAATGAATAAGAGGAAATAAAGTTGTGTTTAATAGAAATTTTAGGCTTTATTTAAGTTTATTATAAAAGATAGATTTCAATTTATGAAACAAAATTAGGGTTCGGAAGCAGAAATCTACACACAAAAAAAAATTAACACCCTCACAATATTCATTCAAAAAATAGTACAAATTAATCATGCATTATTTTATTTTAAACTTTGATAAACATATTTGATTTAATTTCTTTAATTATTATTTTTATTGTTCTTTCTCTTTCTTTTTTTTTATTTTACTATTTTTTAAATATTAGAAATTTTTAAAAAAATTTCTGAACACTTTTGATGGAATTTAAGGAAAATTTCCTCACCTTGAGAGTACCCAAAATCTGGTCTTTTATGAAAAATGTTCTAATTTAATCCTTTATTTTTTATTGTTTCCTTTTATTCTTTTCTTTACCATCTATTTTGACGTAATATGTCACGTGAATAAGAAATTCTAATTAGAATTAAATTTGAGGATAGTTAATTTTTTATTAAGATTAATGGTTTGTTTGAGTATAAAATCGATGATTAAGGGATCGTTTGGGTATGATAACATATTAGGGACTTAGTTAAAAAATGACTTTAATTTAAGGCTTTTTTTTGCTATTTAAGCCTTTTGGTTAGAAAAGAAAAGGAGAATGGCTTGAGGATTGTTGACTGTGAAGGAAGTGTTTTTTTTTTTTTTATTGGGTTTTTCTTTATGAATTGTTTGTGACTCGGCTGGCCTGAGTCCTGAATTAAGGTCAGCAATGAGGGAGAGGTGGCTGTTGGTGCAACTTGCCTGCTTTTTTCGTCTTCTGGTTCAGCACTGGACCTGTTACTTTGGTTGGAGGAAGGGACTAGAAGATTCTCGTTTTCTTGTTCAACATTGAATCCACTCAAAGGGGCCAAATCACGTCTCTCATATTTGTTTCTGTAATTTTAATAACCTCTTTGAACTTCGTTGGCTCCAAGAAAACGTCCAAAGGGACCAATGGGATTCATGAAATTATGTTTTAACAAGGTCCAAAAACAAAAGAATGTACAATGAAAATTCAATTGGGTCCAAAAATCTTTGGATATGAGACTTGCCCTTGATAATGTGGCCCAAATCAAGAAGGCCTAAAGACAAAAATAGGTACGACAAATATAAAATAAAATTGGAAATGGAAAGATGATATACAATGAAAATACAAGAATTTAATTAGAAAAGGGGTGTGGATAATTAACTGTAATTGTAATAATAGTAATAAACACATTCCAACAAAATGGGGTCCCTACTGTTGTACTTGTAAGAAGTTTACAGGTCCACTTTTAATCAATTTGTTATGTGATCAATGTTGACATGACCAAATCTTAGAAGCTACATCTAAGTTGGATTCACATTCCTTTTATCTTTTTAATGCAACACATTGGAACTAGTATCACTTTCAACATTGTTTGTGAATTCCATCCTTTAAAAACCCATAAATCACAATTTTATTATTAAATTTAATCACAAATTTGGTAGTAAAATTTACAGAATAATCAAGAAATCTAAGTTTTGAAACAAAAATCAAGTTTCCACAAATATTTGGAACATAATAGTATTCCTCTAAAATAATAGTCCTCTTATGAGATAATTCCTAAACATGAGTTCCTGTGGAAACTACTGCAATTGTTGCACCTATTCCCAACTTCCAGATCACCTCTCTTTTACGTAGGAATATAAGTAGATAAAGTATTTGTTATTTTTTATATACTTGAATCCGAAACCGTTTAGATATCCAATGTCTAAATCTTATTAAAAACTGGCTAAAATTATAAAATACTAGCCAGAATTGAATCCTATTAGTGTATGGATACCTGTTTAATAACTTGGCCCAAAACTTGAATCAAAAATATTTTACATTAATTCATATTTATAAGAAGCTTTACGATATAAACTATAAATATTATACATAATATTTTGTATATGTATAAAATAATATTTATAAATACGTATAATATATTATATATTAATATAATAATATTAATTACTTATATATCAATATGTATAAGTTATACGCACGCTAGCATTTAACTTATTAGTTGGTGTATGATCTCCTTCTAAAAAGAGTAAGGTTTGAATCTTCTTCTTCAAATATATATATATATATATATATATATATATATATATATATATATAATATGTATAAGTTATATATTAATTTTATATAGTATATCAAATATATATGAAGTTTGTATGTATAATGACTAATAAACAATATATTATATAAATAAAGATAATTGATTTTCAAAAAAAATATAAACAAAAATAATAACTAATAAAATTATTAAGTATAGTCATATAAATAAAGTTTGTTATGAGTTATAGCTTCTATCTTTATTATGTTCTCATTTGTATACATAAAATAATTATGTTAATAGCAACACTTTGATATATTCTATTAACATAAACATAAATGAAAATATTAATAATTTTATAAGTTATAATTCTGTAATGTTAAGACAAAATAGAAAGTAAACATACCTATACCTTATAATTAAAAGTTATCTAAAGGAAGAGACAATTGACAGCAATTTGTAGTGCCACATCGACAATTCAATTGGTTGACATGTGTTGCTTTAATTTTGAGCTGAGAGAAACATAAGTCATGTTTTGCCTGATTTTTGGAGGCCTTTTTTTGTCTTTTCTCTTCGATATCCAAAACCTTCCTTCTCTTTGGTTTCTTTGCCTCTCTATTTTCCCTTTATTTTTAACCTTTAGAAGCTTCTCCTCATTCTTTGTGCTTCTTTTTCTTTGTTGTTTTCTTTCTTCTTTCTACTATTTTCTTCAGATTTTCTCTTTTTCTTCTTTTTCTTTGGTTTTTGGTTTTTGCTTTCTATTTGATGTTCTTGAAGCTTAAGAGACAATGGGTTTTTTCCTTTTAAGTTTTTTTTCTTTCTTTTTTATGGGCTCCTTTCTCTGTCTTTAGCTTGTTTTCTTGGTCATTTTTCTTTTAGTTTGTTGGATGCTTTTGCTTCTGATTCGATTTTTCTTTTGCTTCATCATTCAACTTGGTTGATTTCGTGGTTTTGTTTAGTTGTTTTTTTTTTGTTTTTCTTTGTGTGGTATTGCTTTTCTCATTTTAATCCATTTTTTTCTTTTTGTTTGTGGGTTTTGTTTCTATCATTTGTATTTTTTTACAAGTTATGGTCAATTTGCTTCACCATTTGGTATTTGGAGATTTATTATTTGCGTTTTTTTTTCTTTCGAACAGTTACGTTTCTTAGGAATTAGTTCTTTTCTTTGGATGTGTAAGTTTTCTTATAAGTTTCATTGTATCTTTTTGCAGGTTGTGCTCTTTTGTATATTACTTTAAGTTTTCATATTTGATTTTTTTTGTTTTAGTTGTGGGTTTTCTTATTGTATTTGGTTGTACTCTTTTTCTTTTGTTTCATGTGATCGTTATCTTTTTTATATTTTGTCGGGGCATTCATTTTTTGGGTTCTTTATTGTTTTCATTGTTTTTGTTGTTTTACGTTAATTTTATCTGGTTTGTTTGCTTTACCTTCATGTTGTGGGCATTTTGGAGCTATCTTTTTGTTATTGTTTCTTATTGTTTTCTGTTTGAGATTTGTTCTTAAGAGAGATTTGAAATTAAATGGCATCGTTTTGGAGGCAAGGGAAAATGAGTCATTTTTTATTCAAGCGGTGTTGCTTCAGGAAGAAATAGAAGCTGCAAAACGGTAACATTTTGGAGATTGACCAGTTGAATCCTTGAAGTGGGCCCGATTCTCTTGGGCCAATCCAAGTCCAAGGAAGGTATGAATATTTTCCTATGATTTTTTCCTTGCTTTGTGGGTTGTTATGTTAGGCTTTTGAAATTGTTATTATTCTGGCTATTATTTATGCTTTAAAAAATAAAATACATAATACTATGAAATATACTATTTAAATTATACCAATGATAGAATTTTTTAGCTTTAGATGTGAGAAGTCGCAATCTCAAGTTAACTTTCTTAGGTGGGAGATTTGATTAAAATTCCACCTGAACGATGGGAGGGTTTTAATCTTAAGTCTCAATATTTTAACCTAAATAAATATTTCTCTAAAATATTAGTAAAAAAGGAATATTAATAAAATGAAAAAGCATATAATAAAAATAAAATACAAAGAAATAATAAAGTGGTAAATAATAATGATAATGAACATATGGCATAAATAACGATTAATATTGAAATTTGTAGCCTACCACACACCATCTGTGAGACCTCAACCTCTATAGGCTTGTAACTAGGCATAGACGCCATAACACGGGTTAGGGGTAGTTTCGTCATTTCCTCTAATAAGCTCCCAGAATAAATTTTTATTATATTTTAAGGTCTAAATAGGCATAAGACCACATAAATGATGTGTAATGATGAAAACATGAAGAAAACTAGAAGTTTCAATAATTTTCACAATAGGGGCAAAATATTTATTTTTCACCTCAAGTAAAATTTTCTAAGTTTTCATGAACTCGAGCATTTCTAGACCATTATGGACCTTGTCCCAGTATCAAAAGAGTAAAAGATTGCATAAAGGATTGGAAGAGAACAAGCTAATTTGTGGAGGGGCATTTTCGTAATTTAAGTGAAGTGGATAAGCATGGGCTATAAATATCTTGTTCTTCTAGCAGCTTCTTCATTCTCCAGCAGCTTTTCTCCTTCTTCTTCTTCCATCTCACGTTACTTCCATCCTCCATGGAAGCTTGATATGAAACTTTCATAACTTTTTCTCTCTAGCTCTAATTTTCACACCTTTGTGCCCTTTTGACTATAATCCTTGTGCTCTTTCACTTTCTCACTTTAAAACCCTTGAAAAATCCCACTTCCATACTTTCTCTCACTAGCTAGGTGTTTAGAGAGAGAAAAAGAAAGAAAGCCCCTATAATAGCTTGGGAATTGTTGGAAAGAATTTCAAGGTTACAAAGCTATCAAGGTGAGTAGTAAACTAAAGTTGATTTTTAGTGTTGAGAATGATTAGTAAGTAGACTTGCGAATGTTTTGTAGTTGAGGTTATTGTAGACACTAAATTACAGATAAAAAACGGAGTAAAAAATATGTATATAATAAAATTTTAAAAAGAATAATAATAATGAAAAAATGAAAAATGAAAAAAAAAGGGAGAGAGGTACGACTGGCAGGGTGCGGACGCACCCTGCCAGGCACCTCTCTCACCTGCCAGACGCGAATTTTTCGCGTCTGGCAGGGTAGTGGAATTGCCCCCTGATGCCCGGGGACAAGGCAATGGAGAGTGCCCCCTCCAGAGCCCAGAAATCGGGTATAAAGGGGAGGGGGATCCGAGCAACCCAGGGGGGGGGGGGGAAATAGCAACAAGGAACCTGCAACAAAAAATTCCAGCAGCCACACCAAAAAAATCCACAAAAGAAATCGGAGGATCTGGCGCAAGGGGAAGGAGCACCAAACGGAGGAAGAGAGAGAGGAGCGGCGGCTGGCGCGGCACCAGATCTGGAAATGACGCAGTGCCAGCGATAGTGAGGATCCACGCCGCAAGGAGGAGCTCGCCGGCGGAGAAGGAACCAGACCATCGACGCCGCCAGATCTGCCGCTGGAAGGAAGAGCCGATCCAAGACAGCTGCGATGCCACCGGTTGGGGGAGAGCCGACTTGACCCACGCCGCAAGGAGGAGCTCGCTAGCGGAGAAGGAACCAGACCATCGACGCCGCCAGATCTGCCGCTGGAAGGAAGAGCCGATCCAGGACAGCTGCCACGTCATCGGTTGGGGAAGCCGACCGTAAGAGTTCGCCGGAGTGAGATTTCTTGCAGGTTGACAGCCAAGGGGGAGTTCGCCGGCGTGAGGAGGGGAAATCCGACAGAGGAAAAGTGTAGAGAGAAGTCAGAGAGTTTATAGGTAGAGAGAGAAAGTGAAAGGGAGAAATGGGAAGAAAAGGAAGAATAGGGGGGTTTTATAGTTAGTGCTTAAAGCTAAACGGTGTCGTTTTGGGGAATACGTTTGGGCAGCTCAAGGACATTCAAAACGACTGCGTTTTGGCTCAGGAAGGCTGAATACTTGGGGCATGCTCACGGGCTTTCTGCCGGACTGATGCGTACTGGGCTAAATCGGGCTTGAATCTTGGGTAAGTTTTAAATATTGGGCTTTTGTTGGTGTTGGTTATGATTATTTTTATATATGTAGCCTTTTGTTAGTAAGATAATGGGAACATAGTATAATAAACATGATTATGTAAATATAAAATAAAAAAAATCAAAAATCAAAATCAATTAAAATCATTAAAATAGAAAACATAAAAAATAGGTAGATAACAAAAACAATAATAATAAAATAATAATATAAATGAATGAAACAAATGGTAGGCTAAAAGATTAAATTAAGAAATTAAAAATTATTAGGTTAAGCGTTAAAATAATAAAATAGGTATGAGAATCAATATTAGAAAGTTAACTTTTTTGAAAATATATATGATTAATAAAATAATAGCCGATGATGGGATAATCGATCGGGATGCGAGAAGTCGCAATCCCGGGTCGATATTCCTTAGGTTTAGAATCCGAATCAAGGCTCCACCAGTACGATGGGAGGGCCTCGATTTCAAGGTTCCGAAATTCTTAATAAATGAAAAGTTTGACTATACCAAAAAAATTACTTGATAAAAATAATAAATAAATAATAAATAATAAATAATAAATAAATAATAATAATTCAAACATATAATAAATAATAAATTTGAAAATATAATATGCATGACATTAAATAAATGAAAATAAATAAATATATAATAGTAAAAAAGAACTAATTCAAAATTAAATATTGAGCATTAAGTGGCATAAACTATAAGAAATGTAAAGATAAAGATAAAAAAAAAAATAATAATAATAAATATATATATGTATAAAATAAGATCTTAAGCATTAGGTTTGAATAAAAATCGCTTATGAAAAATATAATAATAATAAAAATATAAAAATACATAAAAATAGTACGATAAAAAAATATATAATTTTTACTCACTAAAATAACATAGAATTATAAACAATTTGTCTAACTATAAGTGAAAAACAAAGAACTTAGAACAAAAAAATGTAAAGTATAAAAATAATAATAATAATAATAATAATAAATAATAATAGAAAATATGATAATAAAATATATAATAAAATAAAAATAATTAATAATAACAAAAAATATAGATAATTGCATTAGCATAGCATATACGTATTGCATCATACATATCATTGCACATAAATATTTCTGTTTTCGAGTCTAAGCCCCGATGATGGGATCTTTCAGAGATCCTGCGAAGGCGGGTATTTCTCGAAAAGTTCCTTAGGTGAAAAGATGTCCTCGGGTCCCATCAGTATGATGGGAAGGCTCGAGAACCATATTTAATAAAATGCTTTTGCCCGAATTAGGTTCATTATGCACAAAATATTATTTTAAAAAGAAAACGTACGATGACCCCGAAGACGGGAATTATTCGTCGAATTTGCGAAGGCGAGTTTCTCGGATAATTTCCTAGGTGAGAGAATATCCCGAGTCCCACCAGTATGATGGGCGGATTCGGAAAATATCCTCGATAAAAGGTTATTTGTCCGGCATTTTTATCTCACGCCATGCATTTCATCTCGCCACTCATTTGCGTTCCATTTTAGGTTAAATAATAAAAATAATAATTAAGGAAATCTAGTGAAATTAAAAATTAAAGCCCAATATGATGATCTAAAAATGGTACCGTTCATGGAACGGGCGTCCGAGGGGTGCTAATCCTTCCCCGGGCGTAACCGTACTCCCGAACCTAGATCCAGAAAATTGTAGACCGGTTTAAGGTTCTTTTCGGTGGGCTTAAAATTAATTTAAGTTTGCATCGATTAGAATCGAGTCAATAGGTGGCCAATCACACCTAGTAAAAAAAAGATTGGTGGCGACTCCTAGTTTAATTTTTAGTGAGTTTTCACATTCACGTCTAGCGGTCAGGTTCCCGGACCCTCACGTTACGACAGCTGGCGACTCCACTGGGGACCGCCGAGAGTCGAGCCATTAAAAGAATAATAGGTTATCCAAGACTTTAAATAATTCACTGTTTCCTTAATATTAATGATTTGTACTGCATATTTTGTTTGGTACATTAGTTTATTTCGCATTTATTACTTTATTGTTTCTAATACTTGTGGGGATTTAGGGTAAAAAGATGTGAGATTGTTACTTTGAACGCATGATTTCCTTCACACACACAGCACATTTTACATTCATGCATAAACCCTCCACCCGGGTTATGTCCTTTTAGGAGGGAGTTTAGTAGTTACGCTCTCGTGAGGTGATAACCTCCGCACGGGCTAGTGAAGACTCCCACTCAAATTGAACCTAGTCCGTTTGAAGCCTGTAATGGGTGAGGACCGGGGTGCCTTACTAGTCCGTGTGGACGACAGTGAGGAACGATTTGGGAACTTTAGCTCTGTTTATAAAACCCCGCTCAGCATATAGAGTACCGAGAGCAGCTTAACCTTAAAAAGGGCCATACCCGTGAGAATATACCTTATAAATAGGTACACATGAAGGAATTTCTTCCACTCCCTCTATTTTAAATTATGCCCCGAGATAATAAAGTATCGTGGAGTAGACAATAATACCCATGATATTGCTTGTTATTCTCTCATTATTTTTAACATTCCATTATTTCTTTTTACCATACTAACTTAAGTTTATTTTGCTTGTCATGCGCATGTTACATGTTCATTTGCATACATCGTAATTGCATATAGGAGAAATATTGGCTACACAACATTCAACCTAAGAGATCCCAGTTATACCCATGGCATCGTCATCAGCAGGCCCGCTCAACATATACAGAAATGACTATGAGATAGAGTTACAGATGAGGCAGATTCAACAAGAAAAAGGAGATTGTTTGACCCAAGGACATATCTCAATTTTACCCGAGAGAATTCACTTGGATCTTCAGCAGAATGACTTTACAGAGATGGTAGGAATTTGGGAACAATGGAGACGTGCTCACCGAGACAATTTTCAGAACAAGTATGGACACATTGCATGGCTCCTATATGTACCAGTCGATGACCAGATGCTCCGAGCCATTGTCCAGTTTTGGGATCCCTCATATCGTTGCTTTGTCTTTAACAAGGTGGACATGACCCCTACCATAGAAGAATACTCCTCTCTGCTCCGGATAGACCATATGCAGCCTGACAAGATCTATTGGAGGGCCCAGAAGACGGGACACCGACGAAAGTTGGCCAAGTTGTTAGGAATGACTACGGTGGAAGTGGATCAGCATTTGAAGAAGAAAGGAGACACAGAATGCCTTCCGTGGAGTTTCTTGAACGGATATATTAAAAAACACATGGAGGATGAACAAGGTCTCTTGGCTTTTGCGATGGCAATTTACGGCTTAGTGGTCTTCCCGAAGGTTCTAGGTCATGTGGAGGTATCAGTCATAGACTTTTTTGATCAGGTGACAAGGAGCATCAACCCGGCCCCATCCATCTTAGCTGAAACCTTTAGATCCTTGAATTTCTGTCGACGCAAAGGTGAGGGACGATTCATTGGATGTGCTCAACTCCTAACCATATGGATCAAAAGCCACTTCGAATGCAAAGAGAGCAAATTTCGAAAGCTTTATCTGTCTGCGAGTTGTCCTATCCTTGAGTTCTGCGAAAGTGAATGGCCCGACTACAAAAGGAAAGAAGAGTGGGTCGCAAGGCTCCAGAGGTTAATGAGCATTGAAGTGACTTGGAGAGCTCCATGGATGCCACGAATGCAAGTAATGTATAAATGTGGGGATAAGCCATGGGTACCACTGATGGGACCTTGGGGAGCCATCAGCTATGCCCCAATAATGGTACGGAGACAGTTCGGATCTGAGCAGTTCGTGCCCATGACTCACCAGCTCGACCAGTTAGAGTTTACATATGGAGAGCCAGAGACGCTAAAGAGAATTGAGGAAATTGCTCAGGACTGGAAGAAAACTTACCGAGTAGATCAGGGAAGGGTTACTGATGAAGTCACCACAGGATATCATACTTGGCATGACCAAAGGGTGAAAAATGTCATACATCCCCCGAAGAATCCATCCAAATATCCCGTAAACCCAGAACCTCAAGACGTCCTGTTGGAGAGTGAGTTAACGAGGAAAAGACTTGAAAAGGAGATGATGAATATGAAGCGAAGACATGAGGATGAGCTAGAAGAAGTAAAGAAAGAGACTTCAAGAAAGGTACGGGTGGCTTTGAAAGAGCGGGATGAGTGGCAAAGCAAGTTTGAGGAAGTGAGCGTGGCAAATTCTTCTCTGTTGGCCAGAATACAAGAACTCCAAAGTGCCAACAATGCTTTGCAGCACGAGGTACGAAGACAAGGACAAACCATCCAAGAGTTGAAAAATGACTGCGACATGTTGGAAACTGCCATGGAGGGCTATAAGGCACAGTATGAAGCAATAAGGCAAGAATATTTCCAAATGAGGGAAAGAAACAATTCATGCACACAAAGCCTTCAAAGGAAAGAAGCTGAAATGCAATGGATACTGAGACAGATGAGAGAAGTGGCATTTAGAGCTCGAGTAATGGCAGACAAGACCGAAGAACTCAGGCGAGAGATCCTTCCCAAGGATGAATTGAGTGAGCGGTTGATCAGTCACCTCAAGATGGTTAGGGACCAATATGACAAAGTCGGTTTTTCTTTTTGATAGTTATGGATGGTTTCAGACAATGATGTAATTGGATATTTAAGTTTTATGGATGCGGATTTTCTTATGGTTAATGTTGGATGGCCAATATTTTTCCTATTCAAATACATTTCATTTGCATCATAATGCATGATTCAGATAAAAATAATAAATAATAATGCACTCAATATAAAATTCTAACTTATTCCTTGAACTAATAGAACAAAATTCCAGAAAAATAAATTCTCCACAGATACAACACAAGAGCTCGTTCTAAGATCATGGGGGACGAGCATTCAGAGAGGATGGATAAGATTGAGAAGAAGCAAGAAGAAATCATGGGTCAGTTATCAAAAATTTTGGAGTTAATATCTACAGATAAAGGAAAGAAAGCGGCAGGGAGTTCTGGTACACCAGAAGACGTTCAACAGACAGAAACCAATACAGACCCCGTGTATCCA
The DNA here is from genome assembly GCF_053813885.1 of Theobroma cacao. Lineage (NCBI taxonomy): Eukaryota > Viridiplantae > Streptophyta > Magnoliopsida > Malvales > Malvaceae > Theobroma > Theobroma cacao. Next base: position 40,727,201 of record NC_142640.1, read on the forward strand.
CCAGGATTTACACCTCCACCTGCAAGGAATGCTTCTATTCCCATGCCATCCGTGGGTCAATATCCATTTTTTGGGATGCCAATAGGACCACCACCGACTTATGCTCAACAAAGGCCAATTGGAGGGGCAAGTCCTTCAGATCCCATCTCTGTACCTGATTTGGATGATCCAAAGGAACAAGAGAAGCTCAAATGTGGATCCGTTGAATCGAAAGATAATCTCGATACTCATCAAAAATTTGACCTTTTTGAGGAAAGACTGTGCATGGTAGAAGGAATGAGAATGTATTGTTCTATGGATGCAATTGAGCTTTGTCTGGTTCCAGATGTGGTTATATCCCCAAAGTTCAAAGTTCCAGACTTTGAGAAGTATGATGGAACCAAGTGCCCGGTCACACATATCACCATGTATTGTAGAAAGATGGCCGCATATGCTCATGATGACAAACTCTTGATACATTGCTTCCAAGATAGCCTTACTGGTGCTGCAGCAAAATGGTACGTCCAACTGGACCGCAATCGAATCCACACGTGGAAAGACCTTGCTCGGGCGTTTGTAGCTCAGTATAAGCACGTTACAGATATGGCTCCGGATCGCCCTTTTTTACAAAACATGGAGAAGAAAACCACTGAAAGCTTCAAAGAATACGCTCAAAGATGGAGGAATGTGGCCTCTCAAGTTCAGCCACCATTGATTGAGAAAGAAACCACTGTAATGTTTGTTAACACCTTGCGAGCCCCTTACTATGAACAATTGGTTGGTAGTGCCACAAAGAACTTTGCTGATATGGTGATTTCGGGAGAAATGATAGAAACTGCCATTAAGCAAGGGAAGATAGAAGGAGGTGATATGGCAAACACAAGGAAAGGGGGAACTTTCAAGAGGAAAGAAGGAGAAGCCCAAGCCATTACTTCAGGACAACACCAAGGAGGAACATACAACCCTTACCAGCCATACCTACCATACCCCTATTACCCAGCTGTGCACAACACTTCACAAAGCCCATACCCATACCCGCCTATGCCAAATGCCTTCCCTAACCCGTACCCATATAATCCCATCCAACGGACACCTTACCCACCTGCTTCCACACCTGTTACAGCTTCAACCACACAACAAACAACACCTTCAAACAACCATACTACCGGTGAATCAAGAGGATGGCGAAACAAGCAAGAGAAAGTGCAGTTTGAGCCAATTCCAATCCCTTATGCTGAACTCTTCACTCAGTTAGTTGCAAACCATCTAGTAGCACCCTTATACATAGAGCCATTAAAACCTCCGTTCCCGAGATGGTATGACACTTCCGCCCATTGTGATTATCACTATGGAATCGAAGGTCACTCGATTGAGAATTGCACGGCATTCAAGCATAAGGTGCAAGGGTTGATCAAGGCAGGAATCCTGAACTTTGAAAAAAAGACAGAACAGAATGTTAACAACAACCCACTGCCAAATCATGCTGGGGCAGGGGTAAATGCAATCGAAAGGGAGGTGTATGTTAAAAGGAACATTCGGGAAGTGGAAACCTCCATGGAGAAAGTATTTGAAGCCTTGGTAAAAGCCAATATGCTCGAGGTGTGGCTTGAATGTCCTAATGTGAATGACTCACGAGATATCCAAAGACTATGTTGCTTGTACCACAAAGGATGTGTGGGACATTCAATCCAGGATTGTAGTTCTTTCCGGAAGGAAGTGCAAAGAATGATGGACGAATCAAAGATCGAGTTTTATACGGAAGCTTCAGAGTCAGCAGTAAACATGATATCCAAGGAATCCACTCACCCAATGAAGATAAAACCTTTGACCATTTTCTACGAACCAAAAGGGGAGTTTGTGGAGGACAAAAACCGTGCCAAGATGATCATCGAAGTCCCTAAACCCTTCCCTTACAAAGACAACAAAGCTGTCCCATGGAACTACAACTGCAATGTACAAGTGTCAGAAGCGAAGAAATGGATAGCTGAATCTCAAGATGATGCTGCCAATATAACTGGCGTTGGAGGGATTACCCGCAGCGGACGCTGCTATTCACCGGAAGCATTCGAGAATCTCAAGAATGAGAAGGGAAAGGAAAAAGAGCAAAGTCCTAGAGGAGAAGAGGTACAACCTCCGGAATCGACAGATGGCTCAAAAAGATCGGTGACAGAAAAAGAAGCTACAGAGTTCCTCAAGTTCATCAAACATAGTGAGTACAATGTAGTCGAGCAATTGAACCGGTTGCCCGCTCGTATTTCACTACTATCTTTGCTCCTCAGCTCAGAACCACATAGGAACTCTCTGATGAAGATTCTGAACCAAGCATATGTGGATCATGATATCTCAGTTGAAAATTTGGACTACATTGTTGGGAACATTTCGGTGGGTAACATAATATCCTTCAGCGATGAAGAAATCCCTTCTGGAGGTAGAGGAAATTACAAAGCCTTGCACATCACTACCAAGTGTAAAGGTTGTACCGTCGCAAAGGTACTGCTTGACAACGGATCGTCCTTAAATGTGATGCCCATGAGGACCTTGGCCCGTTTACCCATCAACATGTCCTACATGCGAAAGAGTCATATGATCGTAAGAGCTTTCGATGGAACAAGGAGAGAAGTAGTAGGGGACATTGAGATACCGGTAGAAATTGGCCCATGTACCTTTACCATTGAATTCCAGGTTATGGATATTGCTCCTTCATACAATTATTTGTTGGGAAGACCTTGGATACACATGGCTGGGGCCATACCTTCATCTCTTCATCAGAAGGTCAAGTTCATCGTGGAAGGGAAGATTGTCTGTGTTAACGGGGAAGAGGACTTACTCATAAGCAAGCCAGCAGATACGCCTTACGTGGAAGCGGCGGAAGAAGTGCCTGAATGTTCCTTTCGATCCTTCGAGTTCGTTAACACCACGTATGTGGGAGAAGGAACCACACCGCCTATTCCGAGGCTTTCCAAGACCACCAAGATGATTGTCAGTCAGATATTAGGAAAAGGATACCGAGCGGGGGCAGGATTGGGAAAAGAACTACAAGGCATTAGAAGTCCCATACGTACTACCAAAAATGAAGAAAGGTTTGGCCTGGGGTACAAGCCAACTAAGAAGGAAAGAGAAGAAATGATAGCCGAAAGAAGAAAAGAAAGGTTGGCTCGCTTTAAGGGGCATGAGTTGGAAATCCGAGGAATGACATATCCTCATCTTTACAAGACATTCCGATCTGGAGGTTGCATCTTTCCTGAATCACTCACCGTTGGGAACCAAGAATCAGTGTCAGCTTTAGGAGGGACTTTTTCTGATTTATCAATATGTGCAACGGAGGAAGGTGAAGAACAGTCAGGAAATGTGGATGAGATTCCTACTACATACCTTGGGCCACCGAATCTAAAGCTAAGCAACTGGACCACCATGAGTTTACCAGTCACTTGTGATTCAATTTCAAAGTAATGCAAACTAAACATCCATGCTTATGCCCAAAAGCATTAGAATTTTATGTATCGGGCTTTTTATCATTTATCATTTTAATAAATTGACATGCGTAGTGCATTTCTCATATCTCTTCTCATAATTAATCATTTCCATTAGTGTCATTTCATCCCTTTATTTTAACTATTTACCTATACAATAGCTCTACATATTTCAATTCCCTTTACCTTCCAGGATTCCAAATAATGAATGCAAAGATGATAATGACAGTGGTTTTGAAGTTGATTTTGAAAAAGGTACAAGTGTCAGTGAACTTGACAATACAGAAAACGTGGAGGATTATGATTTAACTCCAGACTTGTTAAGACTAGTAGAACAGGAGGGGAGACAAATTGTCCCACATCAAGAGACACTTGAAACAATTAATTTGGGAGATGAAGAAAATAAGAAAGAAGTTAGAATTGGTGTGACGTTGGTGTCAATGGAAAAAGAAAAACTAATAAAGCTACTTCATGAATATGTAGATGTGTTCGCATGGTCTTATCAAGATATGCCAGGACTCAACACAGACATTGTAGCCCATAAACTGCCTTTGAAACCTGAATGCAAACCGATTAAGCAAAAGTTGAGAAGAATGAAACCTGAAATGTTGTTGAAAATTAAAGAAGAAGTGAAAAAGCAGTTCGATGCAGGATTCTTGGAAGTAGCTAAGTACCCTGAATGGGTTGCAAATATTGTCCCAGTTCCTAAGAAAGACGGGAAGGTGAGAATGTGTGTGGATTATCGAGACTTGAATAGAGCTAGCCCAAAAGATAATTTTCCTCTTCCCCACATTGACACCCTTGTTGACAATACTGCCCGCCACTCCATGTTTTCCTTTATGGATGGCTTTTCAGGGTATAACCAAATTAAGATGGCACCAGAGGATAGAGAGAAAACTACCTTCATAACTATGTGGGGGACCTTTTGTTATAAGGTAATGCCATTTGGTTTGAAGAATGCCGGGGCAACTTATCAGCGAGCTATGGTGACTCTCTTCCATGATATGATGCACAAGGAGGTTGAGGTGTATGTGGACGATATGATTGTAAAAGCTCGCAAAACAGAGGACCATGCGACCAATCTTGAAAGATTATTTAAGAGGTTACGAAAATTTCAGCTCAGATTAAATCCGGCAAAGTGCACTTTTGGAGTCACTTCAGGAAAGCTACTGGGTTTCATCGTCAGTGAAAGAGGAATAGAAGTTGACCCAGATAAGGTTCAAGCAATCCGTGATTTGCCCCCTCCCAAGACGCAAAAAGAAGTTAGAGGATTTTTGGGGAGATTAAATTATATAGCCCGGTTCATATCACAACTCACACTCAAATGTGACCCGATCTTCAAACTCCTTCGCAAACACAATCCGGGGGCGTGGAATGAGGAGTGCCAAGTTGCTTTTAACAAAGTTAAAGAATATTTGTTGAGTCCGCCAGTATTGGCACCACCTGTGGTCGGGAGACCCCTCCTCTTATACTTAACGGTAAATGAAGGATCCATGGGATGTGTGTTAGGGCAACATGATGAAACTGGTAAGAAAGAAAGGGCAGTTTACTACTTGAGCAAGAAGTTCACTAAATACGAGTCCAAGTATTCCTCGTTGGAAAAGATGTGTTGTGCTTTAGCATGGACGGCGCATCGACTCAGGCAGTACATGCTATATCATACCACTTGGCTCATTGCGAAGTTGGATCCGATTAAATACATCTTCGAGAAACCTTCTTTATCAGGTAGAGTGGCAAGATGACAAGTGTTATTGTCTGAATATGATATTGTATATGTGTCCCAGAAAGCTATCAAAGGAAGTGCAATAGCAGATTTTCTTGCAGAAAGGGTGGAAGAGGATTATGAACCAATGGAGTTTGAGTTTCCAGATGAGGACTTGATGTCGATATGTCAAACAAGTGGGGAGGAATCAGAGAAAGAGAATTGGAAGATGTTTTTCGACGGAGCTTCGAATGCCTTGGGGCATGGCATAGGGGTCGTGTTAGTGTCACCAGAAGGAGATCATTATCCCGTTATAGCTAAACTCAACTTCTATTGCACCAATAATGTAGCTGAATACGAAGCTTGTGTCATGGGCATTCAAGCAGCAATCGAGAGGAAAATTCACATTTTGGAAGTATATGGGGACTCTGCTTTGGTTATTTATCAGTTGCGAGGAGAATGGGAGACACGTGACTCAAAGTTAGTTCGGTATCACAAGTATGTATCAAAGCTGATTGAAAATTTTGATAAAATTAGCTTCAATCATTTGCCCCGAGAGGAGAACCAAATGGCCGATGCATTAGCCACGCTGGCGGCAATGTTCAAAGTTGGTACCAATGTCAAGATCCAACCCATCATGATTAATCTTCGAGAGTGCCCCGCACACTGCTCTAGTGTAGAAGAAGAAATAGATGGGAAGCCGTGGTACCATGATATTGTGCATTATCTTAAATTTCAGCAGTACCCGGATCAAAGCTCAGAAAATGATAAGAAAACCATTAGAAGGTTGGCAATGAATTTCTTCTTGGATGGGAACATCTTATACAAGAGAAGTAGGGATCAAACGCTTTTGAGATGCGTGGATTCAACCAAAGCTCGGAGAATAGTTGAGGAAGTTCACGAAGGAGTTTGTGGAGCACATGCAAGTGGACATAAGTTGGCGAGACAGGTCATGAGGGCAGGGTATTACTGGCTCACGTTGGAAAAGGATTGTATAGACTTCGCTCGAAAGTGTCACAAGTGTCAGATATATGCGGACCGAATCCACACCCCTGCTAATTCACTGCATGTATTGGCATCACCATGGCCATTCTCAATGTGGGGCATGGATGTGATTGGGTTGATAACCCCGAAGGCATCAAATGGGCATCGGTTTATTCTGGTGGCAATCGACTACTTCACTAAGTGGGTAGAAGCAGCATCTTATGCCAATGTGACCCAGAAAGTGGTATGTAAGTTCATTCAAAAGGAAATAATATGCCGCTATGGTCTCCCAGAAAGGATCATCACGGATAACGCTAGTAACCTCAATGGTTCGATGATGAAAGAGGTTTGTGCCAAGTTCAAGATCAAGCATCACAATTCAACACCTTATCGCCCAAAGATGAATGGAGCAGTGGAAGCAGCCAACAAGAACATCAAAAGGATAATTGAAAAGATGACAGATATATACAAAGATTGGCATGAGAAGTTACCTTTTGCTTTGCATGCTTATCGCACAACAGTCCAAACTTCCACGGGAGCTACACCGTTCTCTTTGGTGTATGGGATGGAAGCAGTTTTGCCAATTGAAGTGGAAATTCCTTCCCTTCGGGTCCTTAAAGAAGTACAGTTGGAAGAAGCCGAATGGGTTAATGCTCGTTATGAGCAATTGAATCTCATAGAAGAAAAAAGGTTGACAGCACTTTGCCATGGGCAGTTATATCAAAAGAGAATGATGAGGGCGTATGACAAGAAGGCACACTCTCGACAGTTCCGAGAAGGAGAATTAGTATTGAAAAGAATTCTCCCGAACCAGCATGATCCTCGTGGGAAATGGACACCGAATTGGGAAGGACCATTCGTGGTGAAGAAAGCTTTTTCAGGAGGAGCACTAATTTTGGCGGAGATGGATGGAAGGGAGTTTTCCAACCCAGTGAATGCCGATGCTGTCAAGAAATATTTTGTATAAAAAAAATAAAAAAAAAAAAGAAAGAAGAAAATTTTCAAGTTGAAAACCTGAAAAGGCAGCTTGAATTTGGGAGATGTGATTAGGGCGAAAACCCGAAAGGGCGGTCTAGACACAAAAAAGGGCCAAATACTACAAAAGCTTAACACAGAAAGGGTGAAGATCATGATCCGAGATGTTCATGCAAAAGACAAGGGAGCTGACAAATATGCCTATTTCGGGATAAAATTTTGAGGCTACTGTTAATATCTATCGAAACAGTCATTAAGAAAGGACTGTATCCCTTTTGTATTAATCAATTTTCCCTTGTTCCTTGTCATTATACTTGATTGTGGAAACTTCACTTTTTTCTAATGAAAAATAGCCTTTCACTCCCAACAATGCCCTCATTTCCATTCTGCCAAAAGAGGAGATATGAGTACATTGCATTGCATTTGCCATAAAATTAGAATGATACTTAATAAAGAGCATGATAAAGTAAGAAACGTTTGCAACATTTTGAAAAAAGGATCGTAATTGACAGGGAATGAAATGGAGTCTAAGAAGAGAAAGAAAGGAATGGAATTAGCAATAGAATGGAGCACAGTAAAAATGTGAAGAGTGATTGGACCATGCATATGGTAGAAGAAGAAAACAGTTATGAGCAATGAATTGAGGAAGACGAGAGATTGGAAAGGAGATCGATTCATCCCCCATTGATCAAAGAAAAGGCTCTAAAAACACTAAAAAGGGAAACTGGTGAAGATGAATTGACATGTTCAAAGTTTTAAAACAATTGAAAAAAAGGAAAATTTATCTCTAAAATCATATGAATTTCAGATGAGGAATTGGTTATTTTTCACCATTTCAAAAAAATGAAAAAGTTTCGTTGCCTCAGTTTTGAGGAGTTTGTTTTAAAGTCTCGTTGCCTCATTTTTGAGGAGTTCATTTTTAAAGTCTCGTTGCCTCATTTTTGAGGAGTTCATTTTTAAAGTCTCGTTGCCTCATTTTTGAGGAGTTCATTTTTAAAGTCTTGTCGCTTCAGTTTTGAGGAATTTATTAAAAAATAAAAAAATAAAAAAAATAAAAATAAAAATAAAAATAAAAAATAATAATAATAATAAATATAAAAAAAATATATATATAAAAAATAAATAATAAAATAATAAAAAATTATAATTAAATAATAATAATAATAATAAAATAAAATAAAATAAAAAATATATATATATATAATAATAAAAAGTTGATAAGGGAATTAAAGAATTTAGTCAAATACAGTGTCTACGTCTTTGCACTATTTCGAATTTTCGAAATGCTCAAAGAGGGGCAGCTGTAGACACTAAATTACAGATAAAAAACAGAGTAAAAAATATGTATATAATAAAATTTTAAAAAGAATAATAATAATGAAAAAATGAAAAATGAAAAAAAAAAGGGAGAGAGGTACGACTGGCAGGGTGCGGACGCACCCTGCCAGGCACCTCTCTCACCTGCCAGACGCGAATTTTTCGCGTCTGGCAGGGTAGTGGAATTGCCCCCTGATGCCCGGGGACAAGGCAATGGAGAGTGCCCCCTCCAGAGCCCAGAAATCGGGTATAAAGGGGAGGGGGATCCGAGCAACCCAGGGGGGGGGGGAAATAGCAACAAGGAACCTGCAACAAAAAATTCCAGCAGCCACACCAAAAAAATCCACAAAAGAAATCGGAGGATCTGGCGCAAGGGGAAGGAGCACCGAACGGAGGAAGAGAGAGAGGAGCGGCGGCTGGCGCGGCACCAGATCTGGAAATGACGCAGTGCCAGCGACAGTGAGGATCCACGCCGCAAGGAGGAGCTCGCCGGCGGAGAAGGAACCAGACCATCGACGCCGCCAGATCTGCCGCTGGAAGGAAGAGCCGATCCAGGACAGCTGCGATGCCACCGGTTGGGGGAGAGCCGACTTGACCCACGCCGCAAGGAGGAGCTCGCCAGCGGAGAAGGAACCAGACCATTGACGCCGTCAGATCTGCCGCTGGAAGGAAGAGCCGATCCAGGACAGTTGCCACGTCACCGGTTGGGGAAGCCGACCGTAAGAGTTCGCCGGAGTGAGATTTCTTGCAGGTTGACAGCCAAGGGGGAGTTCGCCGGCGTGAGGAGGGGAAATCCGACAGAGGAAAAGTGTAGAGAGAAGTCAGAGAGTTTATAGGTAGAGAGAGAAAGTGAAAGGGAGAAATGGGAAGAAAAGGAAGAATAGGGGGGTTTTATAGTTAGTGCTTAAAGCTAAACGGTGTCGTTTTGGGGAATACGTTTGGGCAGCTCAAGGACATTCAAAACGACTGCGTTTTGGCTCAGGAAGGCTGAATACTTGGGGCATGCTCACGGGCTTTCTGCCGGACTGATGCGTACTGGGCTAAATCGGGCTTGAATCTTGGGTAAGTTTTAAATATTGGGCTTTTGTTGGTGTTGGTTATGATTATTTTTATATATGTAGCCTTTTGTTAGTAAGATAATGGGAACATAGTATAATAAACATGATTATGTAAATATAAAATAAAAAAAATCAAAAATCAAAATCAATTAAAATCATTAAAATAGAAAACATAAAAAATAGGTAGATAACAAAAACAATAATAATAAAATAATAATATAAATGAATGAAACAAATGGTAGGCTAAAAGATTAAATTAAGAAATTAAAAATTATTAGGTTAAGCGTTAAAATAATAAAATAGGTATGAGAATCAATATTAGAAAGTTAACTTTTTTGAAAATATATATGATTAATAAAATAATAGCCGATGATGGGATAATCGATCGGGATGCGAGAAGTCGCAATCCCGGGTCGATATTCCTTAGGTTCAGAATCCGAATCAAGGCTCCACCAGTACGATGGGAGGGCCTCGATTTCAAGGTTCCGAAATTCTTAATAAATGAAAAGTTTGACTATACCAAAAAAATTACTTGATAAAAATAATAAATAAATAATAAATAATAAATAAATAATAATAATTCAAACATATAATAAATAATAAATTTGAAAATATAATATGCATGACATTAAATAAATGAAAATAAATAAATATATAATAGTAAAAAAGAACTAATTCAAAATTAAATATTGAGCATTAAGTGGCATAAACTATAAGAAATGTAAAGATAAAGATAAAAAAAAATAATAATAAATATATATATGTATAAAATAAGATCTTAAGCATTAGGTTTGAATAAAAATCGCTTATGAAAAATATAATAATAATAAAAATATAAAAATACATAAAAATAGTACGATAAAAAAATATATAATTTTTACTCACTAAAATAACATAGAATTATAAACAATTTGTCTAACTATAAGTGAAAAACAAAGAACTTAGAACAAAAAAATGTAAAGTATAAAAATAATAATAATAATAATAATAAGAAATAATAATAGGAAATATGATAATAAAATATATAATAAAATAAAAATAATTAATAATAACAAAAAATATAGATAATTGCATTAGCATAGCATATACGTATTGCATCATACATATCATTGCACATAAATATTTCTGTTTTCGAGTCTAAGCCCCGATGATGGGATCTTTCGGGGATCCTGCGAAGGCGGGTATTTCTCGAAAAGTTCCTTAGGTGAAAAGATGTCCTCGGGTCCCACCAGTATGATGGGAGGGCTCGAGAACCATCTTTAATAAAAGGCTTTTGCCCGAATTAGGTTCATTATGCACAAAATATTATTTTAAAAAGAAAACGTACGATGACCCCGAAGACGGGAATTATTCGTCGAATTTGCGAAGGCGAGTTTCTCGGATAATTCCCTAGGTGAGAGAATATCCCGAGTCCCACCAGTATGACGGGCGGATTCGGAAAATATCCTCGATAAAAGGTTATTTGTCCGGCATTTTTATCTCACGCCATGCATTTCATCTCGCCACTCATTTGCGTTCCATTTTAGGTTAAATAATAAAAATAATAATTAAGGAAATCTAGTGAAATTAAAAATTAAAGCCCAATATGATGATCTAAAAATGGTACCGTTCATGGAACGGGCGTCCGAGGGGTGCTAATCCTTCCCCGGGCGTAACCGTACTCCCGAACCTAGATCCAGAAAATTGTAGACCGGTTTAAGGTTCTTTTCGGTGGGCTTAAAATTAATTTAAGTTTGCATCGATTAGAATCGAGTCAATAGGTGGCCAATCACACCTAGTAAAAAAAAGATTGGTGGCGACTCCTAGTTTAATTTTTAGTGAGTTTTCACATTCACGTCTAGCGGTCGGGTTCCCGGACCCTCACGTTACGACAGTTATCCACTCATTTTAGAGTGATTAGGGTAGTGAAAATAGATAGCCATTTAAATGGCAATTGAAAGCTAGCTAAGAGATAGCTTTTAGGGTTTATAGTATGTGAATTAACATAATGGTGATGCTAATGTAATGGTAGGTTCCAACGAAGCTCTATCGCCCCATTTGGACCATTAGGGAAGTTAAAGTCGATTAAAGGTCCAACAACATACCGGTGAGTGGACTTGAATTTCAAAATTTATTTTGGGAATGTGAATGCAATTGTACAAATATTTGAAAGATTTTATCCAATTTTTCTTTAAAAATGTACCTTGGGAACAAGCCTTCGGTGAAGTGATTTTATATTGTGAAAATGTGCTATACAATGGTTTATGTGTTATCACAATATGATAATATGTATGATATGCATTGGGTGCTTCTTTGTATGTTAATGTGGACCTAGCTATATGCGAGTAGGAGTGCGCATAAGTCAATGATGACCTGACTATGTGCGAGTGGGAGTGCGTATAAGTCGATGATGACCCTACTATGTGCGAGTGAGAGTGCGCATAAGTCAATGATGACCCAGCCATGTGTTAATGGGGAGTGCACATGAGCTGATGATGATGGGAGAGTGTGCATGATGATGAATATATATATATATATATATATATATATATATATATATATATATATATATATATACACACACATGTATAGATATGTGTGTTATAGAAAGTTCATGAATATGTATATGGTTGAAATGCAAGTGAAATTTAACATGTTAAACTTTGGAAAATTATATTACTTTCATGTTGTGTTGGTCATGTGAACAGGGTGGCCTTTGCTTAAGGGAATGAGGAATTTTTGCTGGTGCCCTGTTTCTCTCTGCAGCGAGAAACTCCCGAGTTTGGAGGGGTGGTCTTGGTAGGAATCTCGCTGAAGCGAGAAAGTTACTGTAGCTCCTCGTTGTAGCGAGATTCATTCTCGTTGCAGCGAGAAACTTTCTGTTTTGTGACCAAAATTTTGCTGAAGCGAGATTGAATCTCGCTGCAGCAAAAAACTTTCTGTTTTGCTCTTCATTTGGTTTGGTTGCTATCTTATTTTTCATTTCTTTGGTACCATAGTTGAGCATGGACTTCCAACATTAAGGAATAAATGAATTAAGTTTAAAATGAGGAGGTTTGGGTAAGAAACCCTCGGCTAGTTGATAATTTAAGTCAAGTGTCGTTGCAACGAGAATGCTTTTCCACTGCAGTGAGGACCCGTCGTTTCATTGAACTTGTTTGTGTATTACTGAAGCTCTCATTCTTCAAATTCTTTGTTACGTATGGATTCATCATTATCAAGTGAATAACTATTTTAAGGGTCTAATGAGGGGTTTTACTAAGAATGAAACTAAATTGCATTGTTTTGAAATAAATGCATCATGATTTTCAAATTTTTCGTTATTGTTGCTTGTTCCCTTCCTTGTTCACTCACTAGGTTTATACTCACTGTTTTCAATTTCATATTTTCAGATCATGAGGCAGCTGGTAACTAGGTCGAGGTGTCTTCGTATATTCGACCCTTAGTAGGTGTCTTGGCATTCAACAGTTGTACATTCGTTCGAGTCTCTCCTCTGGAAGTTGAGTACTCTTTTGTTGTGTATAGACAGACCCAATGTAAATTATTAATACATATGTTTAGACAACACATGTATATTAGATTGTTAATGCCATTATGAGTTGGCAATGAATAGCATTATCTTGATTTTAAATTATGAAATATGACTTTAGAAATTTTGATGGAATGATAAACAGGTCATATCAGTAGGCTTGCTTGGGCTTAGTGGGCTACGTCCATTAGGCCCATGCACCTGTCATGGTCCGAAATTTGGGTCGTGACACCATCATTTAGTTATAAAAGATCATTTGCATCCATTTGGATATATTTTGTACGCGAGTTAAGGCTTTGATGATGGAACTTTTTGAGAAAGCTTGTGAAAGTGAATTCGCTTGGAAAATTCCTTAAGTGAAAGAATATCTTTGAATCTCACCAATATGATGGAAGGGTCTGAAGAATATTCTTAATAGAAGGCTTTTACTCGTACTAGGGTATGCATTCATGAAAATATTGTTTTTGCCTACAAATGATTTTCCCAATGATGAGATTTGCTTGATAAGCTTACCAAGGCGAGTTTTCTCAAGTAATTCCTTAGGTGAGAAAGTTTCCCGGGTTCTACTAGTATAATGAGCGGATTTGAGAAATATTCTTAATAAAAGGTTTTCATTTGACATTTATCGAGATTCATACCATGCCTTTCATAATGACATCATGTGCACATCATACCATGGTAGAGTGCAATCAGTCTATTTTCTTTAATGAGATTCAATTGCTCATAGTGGGCATTGACCCATTTTGCTTCCTCTAGTTTTACTTCTTTAATGGCTTTTAAAGAAAGAATCTTTACCTCAATCGGCAATATTGCTTCCATCCCATATACTAGTGAGAATAGGGTAGCTCTTGTAGATGTTTGTATGGCTGTAGAATATGCATGTAGGGCAAAATACAGATTTTCATGCCAATCTTTATACACCTCAGTCATCTTCCTAATTGTCTTCTTGATATTCTTGTTAGTTGCTTCTATCGCTCCATTCATTTTTGGGTGATATGGTGTCGAATTGTGGTGCTTGATTTTGAACTTAACGCATACTTCTGTTATCATCGACCCATTCAGATTACTAGCATTGCTTGTGATGATCCTTACTGGAATCCATATCGACAGATTATCACCTTCATGATGAACTTACATATCACTTTTTGCATCACATTGGCATAAAAAGCTGTTTTTACTAATTTTATGAAAAATATTAATTGCTACCAAAATGAAACCGATGTTCATTTGATGTCTTTGGGGTTATTAATCTAATCACATCTATTCCTTACATTGAGAAAGGCCATGGTGATGTCAAAAGATACAACCGGACTGAAGAAGTGTGGATTTTATTTGCATATATCTGGCATTTGTGACATTTTCAAGCGAAATTTATGCAATTTGCTTTTACGATAAGCCTACAGTATCTTGCTCTCATGATTTACCAAGCCAACATATGCCCACTTGCTATTCATGTGTTTGATCCATTGGAATATTCATGTGCTTGAATTAAAATATATATTCTTACAAGTTGAGATGTTAAAATACTTAGTCTAGGAACAATTCTTGAAAAATGTCTTATGTTTGTGTTTAATGATTATTTCAAGATTAACTTCTTGATTGTGCATATGAAATTATGATGAACTGTTTCAACTTCATGAGAAATATTCTTGGTTCATCTATCATTTTAGTCAAGTCACATACTTCATGATATCTTATCTTGCTTGACCTTAAGATTTAAAGTCTATAACTTGACTTTGATTATGCTTTTGAATGAAAAATTTAAATTGTCAAGTTAGATCATGATATATATTGTGTTGACATGGTTGAAGAATCTTTTGAATGTGCTTTTGAGTGTTAACTATGTCCTCCATGAGCTTAAATGATTACATGATTTGAATACTTGTGTGCATCCAACATTAGCTTACAGGCTACCATAAATGACTTAGTTTAAGATAAAAAATGACCTATAGCTTGAGTTAGCAATGAATATCTAATGAGCCTTAATTGAATACTTATTTCTTGAATCCTAACAGTTGGTATTCATTGATACTTGGATACTTACATTAGATATATTCATGAGTTGAGTGGTTTATTTATAATATTTCATAACAATTGGTATCACTCATGAATCATGGATCATAAAGAAATTGCATACATGAATAAAATTCAATGCTTGCATATTCTTGATAAATATATGTTTATATGTTTGGAAATTGAACCCTTGCTTGCATTTCAATGAAAATAATTAAAATCATAATTAATAAAGATGGCTATGTTATTACATGTGATCATACTTGTACCTACTTGATCATAAAATCCTCATATATTATTACAATAAGTGCAAAATGCCTTGACAATACTTCATTAATAATGATATTGTCTTGATGAGAAACCTTTCCCTTGAATTAATAGTCTTATACATATTTTGGATAACACTTAATTGAAATGCTTGTGTGAAAATATTGTGGAAAAGAGATTACCAAAAAAAGACTAAATGATGATATTCTCATGATAACATGCTATTGTTGAGAAAATTCTCTCTTAAATTGTTATTCTTATATAATTTAGAGAATTTCTTTAACATGTTTGATTGATAGTTCTCAGACAATGCATGATGAAAATTGAAAAAGATGCTCAATAAAAAATGATATCTTGGATATGCATTGAAACTAATGTGCATACACTTCTTGAAATAATGAGTATTTGAAACATATATTGAGTATTTATTTAAATACTCATGCTTTACTAGTTCTTTGAATATATGAGTATGAGATTGTTATATATGTTGAATATTCTATTTAAATACTCATCTATCATATGATCATTATTTATTCCCATATTTACCTCATAATCCATCTAAGGAAAAGTAAAATTATGTTTTGATGTGATTAACTATTTAATCTTTTCTCCTTGTTGGAATTGATCGAATGAATGGTTAAGGGAGAGTTGATCATTGACATTATCCTATGATTCTTAAGCACTAGAAATCTTTAATAATGAGCTTGGTAAAATCTCAATAATTGGTGTTCTTCTTTGTTGGTAATATCTCTTAAACACCATATTAAACTTGTGTTTAATAATGTATCACATTTGTACTTGAATGATAATTGCTATGCTTGTCACTATACTTGGTTTTTTTTTTTTTTTGAACTTAGGGGAAGAAGGATTCGAACCTTATTTTTTAAACAGGGAGATCATACACTAACCAATAAGCCAAATGCTTGGGTGCTCGTCACTATACTTGGTTGTAAACTTAATTTGTTTCCTTATTAATAACTTACATTCTCATGCTACTTGATTATTTGTTTGAATAAATATGTGAACATTCTAGTATATAGAGTTGCACATATATTACTAAATCATGTTCACATTATGTGTGTACTTATAAATGGCCTATAATGGTTTATGCTAATCTATATATATACATATCCAACTTAAACTTAAAGGATGAAATGTCTACACTTTGCTTATAAATGTATAATCTATATGTGGCATTCTTGATGATGACTTATATTGTGCCTTGATTGAAATGGTTGGATATACTTATTCACGCTTTATTTGAATATCTTGAGTAGAAATATGTTATGACTTACTTTTACATATTGCTCCTTGGATATGCTAAATAAGTTTATTTCCTTTTGCCTTGCATGAATATATATTGATTAGAAATATATCTTGATTTAATGCTTTCAAACTATGATGAATGAATATTTTTCTTGATCACTTAATTTAAATATCTTAAATGGAAATATATCATGACTTTGGATTGATGGTTAAGAATGTTGATTTTAATGCTTATTTATTTGATGATTATAATTGACCTTTATCTCTTGAGTTTAAGTGCTTAAAATTTGCTTTTCTTAACCTTTTTAATATAACAAGAAGGAGGAGAAGGCTTATAAGCATATCAAAATGCTCTTGAGTTATTTAAAGGTTGAAACTTATTTTAAAAACATCATGCATATGTTGAGAGGGAGATTCTTAAAGTTTTTACTCATTTCTTACCCTTCTCACTTGAATTTTAGTTTCTTAAATGTTTTCAAATAAAGGCATAAAGACTAATAGATTTACGGGAAGCTTTCAAGAAATTTCAAATGCAAATATGCTCATGATTTTGTCATATCAAAAAGGGGGAGATTGTTAATATTGAAATATCTTATGTTTTGATTTGACAAAATAGCATGACATCTTGGTTTTAATGACAAGTATTTGAAATTGTCTACATCATATTTTTACCCTCTTGACATCATACTACAATTGTTTGAAAAGCCATGGATCATTAAAAAAAAATCAAAAGCTTCCAAACATTGAATATTCAGTAAAGGAAACAAAGAGTAAACATGCCTTACCTTGATTTTAGATCACAAGGAAGAAGCAAAGATGAAATAGCTAAAGTGAAGCGCCAAGATAACAATAAATCTTAAGGAAATAAAGCTTCAGAGAATCCAAGAAGAGCATTAATCGATCCTATGGCAAAATGGGCAAGAATGGACAAGGAAACATGATATGAGACAGCCATAGTCGATTCTTTAAAAAAGGCAATCGATCCTTAAGTAGTGATCACATGAAACTTAAACATTTGTGAAGTTGTAGTCGATCTTCCTCGAGTGCCAGTCGATCCTTGACTAGAATAGAATGAAAATTCAAGTTAGAAGGAGCTCTAATCGATCCTAATCATGTAACAATCGATCCTTGAACAATAATGTCACATAAAACTCAATTTCAAGGAGACCTAGTCGATCTTCAAGGCATGGAAGTTGATCTTCAAGTCTATAACTTCAAAGTTGCACACTTTCTAGAGTTGGATCGAGCATATGATGAATTTAGTTGACTATAAAAAACTCTAATCAAAGATTTTTGAAGAACATAGTTGATCTTTGGAGCATGGTAGTCAATCCTCAAGCTTCAACAATAAGCAGATTTGATTCAAACTTGTGTCTAACAACTTTAAACATCCTTGGAACTATAAATATACTTATTTTAGTCATTTTGAAGGAAGAGAAGACCAACACTTCATTTGAAAACCCTAGAGAGACTTTTAAGCCTTTCTTTCTCTTTAACTTTCATCTTAGTCTTCCAACAAGCATTCAAAAACCATAAAAGCTCACTTACTCATTTGATAATCCTTGAGTTGAAATTTGTGAGATTGTTTCTTCTTTTTGTACATAAAGCTTAAACCTTTAACACTCAACCTTTGTAGAGGCATTCTTGCTATTCTTGTACTCATCTTGTAAAGGTTCTAGCTTAACCTTGAAAAGCTATTTGTAGGTTTGTATTGGAGTCCGTTAAAAACTATTCTTGAAGGGTTCTGCTTGCGCTCGTGAAAAAGCGTTGTTGAAGGTTTTGCTTGCTCTCGTGAAAAAAATATTGTGAGGGTTTAATGCTTGTTCTCATAAAAACACATTTCTTTAAGTGGATTTGAAATTCCTTGGTTTCAAAAGGAATGGATGTAAGCACGGAAGAAAATCAAACCACTATAAAATCTTTGTACTTGCCAAAAGATTTGATTTTTACACTTGTTTTAAAGGATTTTTTTTTTAAATACCAATTCACCCTCTCTTGATATATATTGCTTTGAGCTTATACTACTAACAAGAGTCATTTCTATTGTCAACCTTGTTTGCACATATACCAGAGGTGGGCCCATCAGTAAAGACATTCTATAAAATGGCTATGGTCTTATTTGAGGTGCTAAAGATTGTGGATTTCCTACTTGTGGTGGGGTAACTCCTATCGAATAAACAGGCTTTACATTGCCGCCATGTGGTTATATGTCTTTTGGGGTACTAGAGCCTCCTGCCACACTTTTCCTTTTGTCTGTGGATAACATTTCTAGAATCTTGGTCAAATGGCCCATAATCTCTTCTTGTTTTTTATATCAATTTTGTCCATTCTTTCTGATTGTTTGTCCCCTATGACCTTAGAATGGAATCTTATGTTGTATTTGTGAGGAATTTGGCTCTTTGGAATTTTGTTCTGTCAATTTATTCTTAATCATTTTTATAATTATGAGTTAAAATCTTTATTAGTTTTTTTTTCTTTTTAACCAAAATTTAGAAATTGATAATGACAATGGTTAAATTGTCGTATTTCTCTTATGCCCTTTATTGAGTAAATCATGCTAATGTAATGTTAATGCAAGTGGAAAATATTAGCCATCCAACAACAATTACTATAAGAAATCCTAGTCAATAAAAGTTAAACATCCAATTACATCCATCTTTAAATATTTACATCATAGATTTCAAAAGAAACGACTAGCTTGATTGTTTTGGTTTCGCACTAGCTTGAGGCGATCCATTAGACGCTCACTGAATTCATCTTTTGGAATAATCTCCCACTTGAGTGCCTCAATCTTGTTGGCCATCTCCCTTGTTTTGAAAGCCATTTCATTTATAATTCTACCTCATAATTGTTCCTATCCTTGTTGAGTGAGCTTGCCGATGATGAGGCCATAGATGTGATCAGAGTTCATTCGGTTAACAGTTGTTGTATGGCTAATACTTCCCCTACATGCATTATGATTGATGCAAATGAGTGTATATGAAACAAAAATGACAATGAAAATAAATTCAAGTTAGTATGGTGAATATGATCAATGGAAATTAAATTAACTTGCATTTTGAAAAAATTGTGATTAATATCATGCGGATTTATCACACCGTCAGATGCTATCTACTCCACGATTCTTATTATTATAGTTCATATGTGCCTAATTTAAGGGTATACTCTCACGGGTGAAGCTTTACTTAGGGGAAAGCTACTCATGGCATTCTATATGCTGAGTTTGGATTTGAATGGAGCTTAAGGTTCTCAAATTATTCCTCACTGTTGTCTACTCCACTGGAGATATCGTTTAAATACAATTAATTAACTAAACCGCCATCTTGTTCATGTTATAATTCAAAACAAACTAATTGAAAGATTCTAATAAAGAAGATTGGATAACATGAACCTAAGTTTCAACATCCATCTTTGCACCAAAAGTTTCTAGTACATTAATGAATGAAATCATCTTCAAGACATGTTCTCGAAGTGGACTACCTTACATCGTTTTAGTATAAATAATACTAGATTTTGTCTCATTCAGCAATTATACCTACTTCTTAATTTAAATTTCAATCTTTGTTAGATACTCTTACGAATGATTGTAAATGTTATTTATGTAATAATTAAAAATTATTTAAAATAACAAATGACGACAATGATAGTCATTATGTCTAAGCATTATTTTTTATTTACAAATGAGATAAATACTATTAATATTTGTAATGGCAACATAGAAGTATAATGAACAAATTATATGTATTTGTCAACAATTTTTTATAAATTATTAATATTTATAATAAAAAGTATTTTTAACGATAATCATTTGATACAAGTAGAATTCTTATTTACAAATTGAATAAATACTATTAATATTATAATAAAAATAAAAATAGCTATGGAAAAATATAATGAACAAATAAATATGTATTCTTCGATAAAAAATTTCTCCAAAACATTTGTGCTTTTACAAATATTGTAGATTATTTTATTATTTTCTTTCAATTTCAAAATTAATTTCTTGCTACATTTATTAGGTAAAATTTCATGAAGAAACATATAATATAAAACAAAGTTGTACATCTAATAATAAAGAAATTTAAAAATTGAGGGGTGACGGCCATCACCATCCATCACCCCCTTTACTTCGCCCTTGCTTAAAATGTAAGCATAGTAAGTTTATGGTGGGAAGATTCACGAAAAATGAATAAGACAAGAGTTTACTATGATAATACGACAAGGAAAAGAAATCTAAGTAAGATGATAAAATGTATTTAAGCGATATGCAATATTAATTGTATACAATATATGATCAATATTATAATATTCCGAGTCCAAGCATCAATATTTCTGAGTCTAAGCATCAATATTGACCCAACAATTTTTTAGAATTAAATCACATAATCCTCAAAATCTTAAATTCTAATTATTAATATATAATGACTGACTTAAATCTTTAAACAAAATTTAATACTCATGTTTACATTTGATATGAAATGAAATATCATAAATGTTTTTTCTTTACGCTAATATCGTGAATACAAAAATGTTGGATACATGCTTGATGGGTCATGATTAGTTAATTAAAGATATATATGTAGACACACACGTTTCGTTGGTTCATCAATTAAGAATTAATGTGTTTGGAGCTTGGGTAAACAATTTGTAATAAGTAGTAGCATCTTGTTAAGGAGTAACTTGAATTAGGATTGACAATAATAAGTAGATCATAGAGTTGAATATTCCCATTCCCAGTTTTTCTGGAAAAGAGAGAGAGAGAGCGGGTAATCATTGGACCAAGCGCCCAACTGTGCTATAGCACGAGAAGCTGTTGAAGAGAATTATGACAACTTGACTCTAACCTTACATTTACAATATGAAATGGCATGCTTCAATGGCGTTCAAAAGAAAAAAAGAAAAGGTGCATGTAGCCTGAGCACGGGGATCCGAACAAGCACAATTCCACAAGAAGAATAATTGCAACAATGATCGGCAGCAGAAAATTGAATCCAATGGAAACCATGTTTGAGGGGCCTATTCTTCGCCGACCAAAACCACGAGAGAGACAGCAGTGAGTGGAAGCTGGCCAGCTGGGGGCTGAGGGCCAGGCTTTTGGGGTGGGGAACGTGTAATTTTTGACTTTTGCCGCTCTCTTGCAAGTTAGAAAGAATCATCAACAACAGTGTATATAGTTGCACTGCATCTGCATGGCAGACCGATCCAAACTCTGTCAAAAGCTAATTTCTTGGAAGCTTATCATCATCAGTTTACACATACAACTTCTAGTGTTAGTGTGGGGTGTGACAAAAATCATAAAGTATGAAACCCATATACACTCAGCTTCCCTCTTTTTGGGATTTTGACCAATCATTGATTCCTTTCGCAAACATGCAGGTTTTTATGGTCAATAAATTTGGCCATGCATGATTTTTGTCCCTTCGCGTACGCCAAGCGTTCAGTTATCTAGAGCCTTGGACACGCCTGAGGAAAGTATTAATATTTCATGTGTTGATTAAGAAATGTTTTAAATTAGCGATTAAGGCATCTAAGCATCTCGAGGCTGCGCTCTTCCTATTTTCCTGCCTCAATTATCTTAAGCTTCAATTCCTAAATGTTTCGTTATATGTGTTATGTATTTACAAAAGCAAAGGTTGTTGCCTTTTTATGGCAGAAACTCACGTTCCAGCCTCCAGGCCTTGTCTTTCAACTTCCATTTCATATCAGACTAGATTTTGTATTTATTTATTCTTATAACGCTATCAAACTGTTTCTCTCTCTCTCTCTCCCCTCTTTTTTCATTCAATATTAAATTCATGCTCAAAGGTTTTAATTGTTCATTATTAAGTGTAACAATATGAATTTTAGCTTTTTTTTTAAAATTAGATTTGAATTCTCTTTTTTTCGAGTTGAAAAATAAATGATATGATAATATATATTGTCATTAAATTTTTTATTTATATAAATTAGAGGTGTCTATGAGTTGCATTGAACCTCTAAATCTTATGTTTGAGCTTCGACTCAACTCTACTCTACTTGCACAATTAAAATTTATTTATTATTAAAATATTAAAATATTTGAAAATATTTTTACATCGATATTTTAAATATATTTTATAATTAAAATTATCTAAAAACATTTATTTAATAATAAAATAATCTCGAGAGGCGAGTTGAGCCTAAACTTGGAAAAGACCTCACTCGAGTCAGGCCAGGCTTGCGGGCTTGACATGTCTAGTATAAATGGATATACAATAATACCATCAAATAAAATAAGCTCCTTATATTGACATGATAACTTTAATTAATAACGTAAAGTGCAATAACTTATTGAATATATCAATAATAGAGGAAATAATCTATGTGATAGTATGTCTTATTTATAAAAAATATTAGCATGTATTATCATTGAGAAAATCAATACTAAAAAAATACATAAGCCACAAAATGTCTTTCCTTTTTTCCCTTGAAAATGAAAAAAAAAATGTAATCATTTCAATTGTTTGCGTTAGGTAATATTTCATACATTACACATTTAATTTTTTTTATTCTCATAATCTTCTCATAATTAACTACTGGACACGTCGGTAAAGTCTATGTTTCTTAAAATACAAATGTTAGTTTTTTAACATATCAATTACCATTATTATGATTATGAAAGGGTTTTTTTTTGGTAAAAAAATAAATTTGAGATTAAGAAATTCAAATAAGCTTCTCGAGTCGAGAGAATTTATGCAACTAATATTGGGTCAAATTAATTAGGTATCATTTGTGAAAAATATTAAATGTTTGTGCCATGAATTTGGATGGAGATAAAGTACAAAAAGAAAAAGAAAAAGAAAAAAGAAGAGGAGAACAAAGGCAAATGGTGCATTTAGTGAATGAAATTTAGCTAAAAATTCAAAGGACAATCTAACAACACATGGCAACCTGGTCAATCACATGGAAAGAGTACAACTTGGCAAATATCAAATTGTAGGCAGGCCAAAATTTGTACATGGGGTGAGGACAAGTTGCATTAAGTAAAATTATAAAGAAGAGGATAAGGTTGAACCGGGTAATCCCAAGCTCCATGGGGTCCGATCCACATGCCGAATAGTTTATGCTCAATTTCTGTTAAAAGAAAATCCAATAAGGGCTTAGATAGGAACATAACATTGGCATCAGTGTGTGTTCACTGTAGAATAGTCTACAGACAAGGTCAAGGGCTTTACATTGCACCGATTCCCCCACCCATAGCCTTGATATTCTGCAAACATTTCACCCTGACATAAAGCAAAAAAAAGAAATAAAAATTCATTAATTCAGAACCAACCAAAAACCAAAAGGAAAAAAAAAAGTCATGATTTCATCCCAATCCCAAGTTCCCAACCCTAATCGAGGACCTTATCATTTTTATATTGTACTTTAAAAGGAATATATATATATATATATATATGTAATCTTTTTTCATTACTACTATTTATTTGTGCTTTCACACATGAGATTACTGTTAATTAAGATTACTTAAGAGAAAGAAAAGGGGAAAAGACGAAAGACGACAATCCAACCCGCACAAAAAGATGCGTCGTTTGCAAGCAGATTCGTTGTATGACCATATATTTTAACTTTTTCATTCTTTACTTCACATATATTCTGATATTATTCTATATTCTTTACCCAAAGCGGCCCAGCCCCTAGCAAGCATTTTTGCTTTATTACGAGTACCATAAAGGAAGACCAAGATTGTGTGGCCTCTCTCTCTCTGTTTCTCTCTCTGTCTCTCTCTCTCTCTCTCAGAGTAACAAACCCAAGATTTTTGTAACTCTTTTCTCTTTCTTTTATTAGGGCTTTTTGCCTTTTGGGGGTTTTTTTTTTCTCTTCTAAAGAGCAGGGAAAAAAAAAACTGTCTTCTCTATGGCAGAAGAGAGCGGTGCCCCTGTGAGTTGTTCGGATTTGCCCGTTAAAAGGCCGAGAGAAGATGAAGAAAACGGGGTTTCTGCAGCTGCCATGGAAACGGAAGGTGATAAAAGTAACGCTTCCAATAACGTTAAGGAAGCTGATGGGATATCCTCTGTTATTCCTGGATGGTTCTCTGAGATTAACCAAATGTGGCCTGGTACGTTTTTTCTACTCTCCATAATACCGTTTTTTTCCTGTCTGTTCTTCACGTTGTTTGGACAAAGGAGTATAAAAGGTTCACTTCCCTCCTTCTGCTTCGTTTCGTAACCAAACGAGGCTTCTTGGTTCTTGACTCTGTTTTGTTTCATTTTGGTCATTTTTTTCCCCTTACGGCTGTGGGGATTTTTTTTATGTATGTATGTATATGGTTATGCGATCTATTCTAGATGATGGGTGAGTAAATTTCTGTGCTTGTTATTTGGCTTGAACTGTTTTAAAAATGGATTTTTTTTGTTGTGTTTATTTATTTATATAAATTATTCATTCTTCTAACGATATAAATGATTATGAATTCATGGGTTCGTTTGTTTTGAGCTGTTTGAATATCATCAAGTTCTATTTCGTTTATGATATCCAGGGCATGAATATATGCTTATTTCCAAATTTGTTTTCCCCTTTCTATTGTTGTTTCTGAAGTTCCTGGTTAGCTGATATTCATTATCACTCTTTTTGGAAGTTTTTCTATATTGATATCGAGGATGGGATTTCTTCATGGATGTTAATTGTGTCCCACTCGTTTGCACCTCTCATTTAACTTTGTTGTCATTTCTGCCCATTTTGTGAATTCTCATTATCTATAATGAATTCTAGTCTAGGAAGACGACTTCAATAAGATTAACTTCATTTACTATGATAACACTATTTTTTGGTTAACAATCCATTAAAAATGTCAGAGATTCTTGCAGATTTTATTTCTTTTAAAAGACTCTTTAGCCTTGTTAGTAGCAACTAACTGCAGTTGCTTATCTGCAATTGCTTCTATGACAATTTTTCTCTACAACTCCCCTCACGAGGTGTCTTATTGATGTTTTTAGCTGTATATTCAATTGCTTGAATGACAATTGTTCAGTTGCATGTTGTCACTTATGTGTATTTCTTAATTGAAAATGTTTATTATCAGTGTAATAGTTGGGTTGGACTTATATTCAATCATAAATCAATATGTTAATCCATTACTATCTGTCTTGAGTTTATGGATTCTTTTTCTAGAACTAGTAGTTATTATGAGTCAGGTGGAGTCTGAGGCCAGTCTTAGGTTTGCAAGGTATGGGTCTTCTTAGCGAGCACAGGGATTTCTATGTTGCTTGTCATGGAGTTTGATCCCTGTTCCATACCTTAGGCTTTGTAAGTTTCCTTAATTTAAGATAGATATAAGGGAGCAAATTAGATGATTTTTTGCATAAAAGATATTTCTTTAAGTATTTAGAAGAAGACACTCTAATATCTTTTATGAATCATTTTCATACTGAAATATGCAGGAGAGGCACATTCTTTAAAGGTTGAAAAGATCTTATTTCAAGGAAAGTCTGATTACCAGAATGTTATGGTCTTCCAGGTATTTGATGCTCTGAGGAGAATATCACTTTTTTTGGCTTCTGTTTTCCTTGTCTAGTTTCTTCAAGAATTTCCTGTTTTAAAGCGAAATACTAAACATGGTAACTTTTGCAGTCATCAACATATGGGAAGGTCCTTGTTTTGGACGGTGTGATTCAGCTCACAGAGAGGGATGAATGTGCATATCAAGAAATGATTACTCACCTTCCTCTTTGCTCCATTCCAAATCCAAAGAAGGTCTTTCAGCTACTGTATTAGTGTTAATGTTTTATGCATCAGTAGATATCAAAGTCAGGCATTTAGCTGGTTTTAATTAATGAGTAATTTTGTAGCTGATTTTTATGTCATAACGGAACATTTTCAATGAATTCCTTGTCATGTTTTAGATTCATTATGGCTTGAATCCTAAAGTAGTCCTCTCTTTTTATATTCAACTATAGAGGATGCCTGTGGAAGGTGCAAGAGAATGATTGAAAAAAATGTTCGATTTTCATAATTGTATTGACAGGACCATATAATGATTATCGAGATCCATCTGAAATGATTTAATTTGTTTTTTTGACTCAATTTTTGGTTTATTGTTTTCTTTTTTAATTTTGTGGTAAACTTCATCGTTTTGTGTTTGCTATAAAGCCTACAATTATAGTCAAGTGTTAAATGTTTTCTTTTTCTCTACCTTTTTCATGAGAAAGTCTCCACTGCCTGAAGAACCTCTTAAGTTAAAGAAAATATATGAATTGCTGATATTTTACCAGTGAGGGAATTGTTTCTGTTTTATAGTTTTTAGTTGGACTTATTTTACTTATTTGCATAGTCTGTTTTTCCATTTAATGCGTGGCCTTCTGTTGGAGGGTTGCTTTTAAGATTACTCTACATAAGATTGAATTATTTGATAGGCACTGTTATCATACCTGCTTTTCTCTTCAATTCCAACTGATACATATATTTTTTTCACCAGGTTTTGGTTATTGGTGGTGGAGATGGTGGAGTTCTACGGGAAGTTTCTCGTCATTCTTCTGTTGAGCAGATTGACATCTGTGAAATTGATAAGATGGTAGTTGATGTGAGTAGTAAAATGAATATCTTTCTTGCCTTTCATACAGCCTATATAATTCATAATGAGTTGTAATTGATTGATGAAAAGTGGGCCAAGTCATGTTTAGTTCACTGACTTTCTTAACACATTAGGATTTTTCTGCAAAATGCTAGTTTGTCGTTTCTATAAATTTTTACTTAGGCTACAATAATTTAAACCAATTGGCTAGGAGTTTCCAATCATACCTTGACAGAGTCTTGTTCTTATAACAATATGCATCCTTCTCTGTGCTAGGTTTCTAAAGAATTTTTCCCTGATGTAGCTGTTGGTTATGAGGATCCCCGTGTGACCCTTCATATTGGTGATGGTATGGTCTACTATTTTTTGGTGCTTTTATACTCTATTGCATGATATCAATTATTAATGATCTTTTGTATTTCAGGAGTTGCATTTTTGAAGGCTGTTCCAGAAGGTACTTATGATGCCGTTATAGTGGATTCTTCTGACCCAATAGGTAATGCTATATTTGGAAATGGTGCATTGTCTTTTTTGTTCTGAATGGTTTAGCATCTTTAAAATATATGATTCATTATTTATCATCTCAGGTCCGGCACAAGAGCTCTTTGAGAAGCCCTTTTTTGAGTCAGTGGCAAAGGCTCTTCGTCCAGGTGGAGTAGTCTGTACTCAGGCAGAAAGTATCTGGCTACATATGCACATAATTGAGGATATTGTAGCGAACTGCCGCCAAATCTTCAAAGGCTCCGTTAACTATGCATGGACTACGGTTCCTACATACCCAAGGCATATGCTAATGACCTTTCCTTCATCCCATGACCAACTGCTTTCTTTTCTGATTATACCCCCCTCCCCTTATCTTTTCTCTCTGTAGATTTATGTTGTTAATGCCCTCAACTTCAAAGGAGGCTTTCCTCCTTTGAATGAGGGTATATCTTATGCACCCATATAACTATGTGGTGCATTTTCTTGTGTTTGCCTGTCATCATAGAGCCTTTTTTTACTGCCTGTCATCATAGAGCCTTTTGTTTTTGTTCCAGTGGTGTGATTGGTTTCATGCTTTGCTCAACTGAGGGACCTCCTGTTGACTTCAAGCATCCTGTGAACCCTATTGACAGTGATGATAGCTGCTGCAAATCAAAACGACCCCTAAGGTTTTACAACTCTGAGGTGTGACTCTGCTATTTTCTAAATTCCTTGTGCGAGAAAATAATTTGTGATTCACATTTTTTGGCTAAATCTTTACGTTTCCTGATTTCAGATTCATTCGGCTGCTTTCTGTTTGCCATCCTTTGCGAAGAAGGTGATTGATTCAAAACATTAGGGATGGAAATTTTGAAGATCATTTACAAATTTTGAGTTATTGTGGGAGCATTGGTTTTTATCCATGCTTGATGGTCTCATGTAGTGATGAACCTTGGATTTATAAGTTCAATTAATGTTATTGTTATGTGGAAGAGAATTTGTAGTATGATCGTTGAAGGACACTGGTCTTTCTGTTTTCTACCAGTCTACAAGTCCATAAGGGATAATGGTCATTTAGTTGATATAAATGGCTCTTCCTTGACATCATTCATCTGATTCACAACTTTGTGTTATATTCTTTTTTAAATATATACCATGGATGTTTGAGATCGTTCAGTTCTTTAATCAACTTCCATTTTTTTTAAAAAAGAAATATAAAAATGCGGAGTAAGTTAGCTTGGATCTCATGCTTTTCTATATCATATGCCAAACCACCTTCAGAGGTGTGCCTTCCATTCCATGCCCTCTGAAAGGCGAACCCCGAGGTATAAGGGGCGTCAATGGTTTAGGATCTGGAGTTTTTTTGTTCGTAGTCCATACTGATGAAAGGAACATCAACTGGTCTCATTCACATTTTGGGTCAAATATGTTGTACGTTCTTTGTATTACTTGTATGATAACATATTTGTATTTACAAAAGTTATTGAGCTACATCTTAAGACTGTTGGACCCCTGTTTTGCACCACCAGAAGATAAAGAAAATAAAATATTGCTTAAGAAGTAGGCAGATTATTTAAAAAATTTCATACACAGCTTCGACTTGTTTCCCTGCTTCTTCATCAACCCGGTGTAGATTGTGTTCTCTGCGATGATAGAAATGTATCACGCAAGCCATCCACTTCATCACATTCCCCATACAAATCAAGCTAACCTGTATAAGACTTGTCCAGTCTTTCTTATTGCATCCGCCATAGAAGCACACTAACCTTAAACCGGCACCCCATGTGAAGAAAATAAGCATCAACAGAATCCCTTGTCTCTCGCTGCCTCTACAAAAATAAGCCGAGAGTCCCAGAGCATTAGCCCCATGTATCTCCTCTAATATTGAAATCACAATACTCATGTTCCAGATAGCTGCCCATTCCAAGTATTTCGCTAGCAGAGCTATGCAAGTTACTCTAAAAAGTGCTGCAGTGAACACATTATTGAAAAAAGTCCTCACAATAATATAGAAGTTTGTCACTAACCACGCTAATCCGAGTAGGAAACAAGTTGATACCAAGTAAACATATGAAGATGTGACAAGAATGCCTTTACACCTTGCTTTATTGAGAAGTCTTTGTATCATCTCCTTGGGATTAGTTGGTTTCTCTTTGGTATATGTTTTTGCTGTCAAATCAACGGAAACCACCACAGCGCAGAGCTCCAGAAGATGAAGGGGCAGCAGGTGGAGAAGACCCAGTTGTATCAGTTTATAAGAGAAATCATTAGCCATGCTTCTGGTTGCATTGACTGGGATCAGCCAATGACTGAAATAAGCTGGGGGTTGTCGAAAAATCTCCGAGGTTGCGATAAGTGTTCTGTGGAGGATCATTTCATGGAAAAGCATGAAGCAAAGGAGGGGTAGGGAGGCGAGGAAAGAAAGTAGGATGAGGTTGGTATTTTGACAAGGGATTATAAGAGCTTGTTTAAGTATGCTAAACAACTCC
Source organism: Theobroma cacao (assembly GCF_053813885.1). NCBI lineage: Eukaryota > Viridiplantae > Streptophyta > Magnoliopsida > Malvales > Malvaceae > Theobroma > Theobroma cacao. The sequence goes on from NC_142640.1 coordinate 40,757,219, forward strand.
AGCGTCTGGTTCTGCATCTCAATCCCTTTCACGTCCAATGGCTTGGGTAGTGGAGAGTTTGAGTTTTATCATTTATGTGGAGGTTTTCGGTCATATACCAGGAACGAGTGTCTTAAGGTCAAACCAGATGGGCATCGAAGCCATTGGTTAAACTCGATCAATTCTTTATTTATTGAAAAGAAAGCTCCATCACTTCCACCAACGAAGTCATCATCATCTAACCATAACCTCTTCTTTTTAATTTTAGTTAAAGTCTCACTCACGGTTTCAGTTGAGGTTTGACAATGTCAGACTTTCGTTGTAGTCGGTGCGAGTAATTGGTACGTAAACCCCTTTTTTCTTTTTTCTTCTTTGTAGTTTATATAAAAACTGCTTAATTTATAAGCTGAACCTATGTATGATCTCTACTTAAACATTTACCAATGTGAACTTACAGGTATTGAAAGTGCAAAATTATACCTTTTAACTTATCACCTCACTTGTCTATCTATATATAATCGTTAATTAATTAACTATATATAAAATTACCAACTTCAAAAGTGTAAATATACTGAATAGAATATATACCTTAACAATTTCTTAAATGAACTATATTATACTTAATTAACGATTTTCTTATTAAATTTAGCTACTTTAAAAACGAGAATCTTTATTCTGTAGTATCGTTAAAGAATAGTAGTGGGTCAGATGGGGATATAGGTAAAGGGGTTGCATGGGCACAAGTCTGGAGCCAAAACCCCTCAAAGTAGACATAGTAGCTTGAAAGTTAAGAATGGTGGGAGCAGGACAGAGAGCAATGTGATAAAGTGCCTTGCTTTATCAATAAATTTTATGAGTCTTCTAACCAAACAAAGGAAGGGTAAAATGCATTCAGACAGAGCAGTGGTGACCTCTGCCACACAAATAGACAATATCAAAGGGAAATAATAGCAATAATATAACACAAATTCTGGCTATTTCTCTTGTTATAACTCAAATAGACAGTATCAACTAGTATTCTCCAGCTAGCAGAGCCAATAGAGGGAAGTAGGAATGGCCCTGAATTCAAAGGGAAATAGTATAACAGAAATTAGAACGGAAAAGTGGTAAGATCTGTATGTAATGATTCAAGTGCTACTTTGCCACTAGAATGCTACCAACATCTCCCAATAAATTAAATGCTGCAACAAGCCATCATAATTTTTATTAGAATATTTAGGCATCTATAAAACTTTAGCTTCTTTTCATGACTGCCCTTTGGTTTCTTCTGCTAATTCCTAGTGCTTACAAAATGGAATAAGAACTTATACATTGACAACTTTACCATCACTCCCTACTTCCTCGTCAACTTTTTTCTCTAAAATCCTCTTCTTGCAATCAAAGAAATATACCACGCAAACCACCCACTTCATCAAATTCCCTACACAAATCAAGCCAGTGAATACAGAGGTGAACACAATGGCTCCAAGCCTCTCACTCCACCTCCCAAAGAGGCAGGGCAACCTGAAGACAATTTCCCATGCAACGAAAACAAGCATCAAAAGAAGTCCACGCCGGGTACTACCCCTGCTAAAATAAGTCGCGAGTTCAAATGCTTCGATCCCATACGTCTCCTCCAATACTGAGATCACAAGAGCCATGTTCCATCCAGCACTCCACTCTGAGTATTTCATCAACAATGCTATAAATATAGTGATATGGAATATGGTTATCAATGAATCCACAAAGTTGTTATTCGAACTATAATAATAGTAGTCTATTACAAAGCCCTTTGACAGAATATAGCAGTTGGTTACAACCCCAACTAATCCAAGTAGAATACAAGTTGACAATAGAAGAACATATATTGATGTAATGAAGGGACCTTTCAACCTTGTTTTCTGTACCAAAATATCTCTGAGGCTGATTGGTTTCTCTCCTGCATATATCATGGATGCTGCATTAACAGTCATGACTATGTTAAGGAGCCCTAGAAGATGATATGGTGCCAGGTAGAGAAGACAGAGTTTAATCCATTCACCAGAAAGATTCCCCCCAGATCTATGCCAATCATCATGCAAGGCAACTGATGATTCCCAGTCATAGTAAAAGGAATCTGAAGGCACGGGTGTGAAGAACTTGAAGGTTTTAAGCAACGTTTGCTGGAGGACAATCTCAAAGAAAACTGAAAGACCGAAGTAAGGAAAGGAGGTGAGAAGGCTGAAGATGATAAAGTTGATATGTTTATGGGGAATTGTAAGAGCTTCTTTGAGTATATCGAGGAATTCACGCTTCTCCTTGGACATAATTTGAGTGTAATCGATCTCCATGTTTCTCATTCTGTAGTTCTATAGCATCTTGAATCGTTTGTTGTTAAAGCAAGATCAAAGTCTTCTCTTTTGGTCTTGCACGAAGACTTCGGGGCCTTTGGGGAGACCCCAAAAGCACGCTCATACAAAGTTATCCACATCCAGTCATTGAATGTGGGTGGTAGAACTTGACTGACCAAACTTAACATACTCATACACTATATTACTTTTGACACCAAACATGATCAAACAAGACAAAATTTCTTTCCGACCCCAGTAAAAAAAAAAAAAAGTGTAAATATATTCTTGATCATATGTAACAGAATTTCCCTGGTCAGAGTTATTGGAAATTGCAATAGGTTATAGAATTTCCACTAGACTTGCACAAATCTACTTGCTGACATTCAGGCTGAATTGATACGCGTTAAAATAAAACCATGGGTCTAAACTGTTGGAAAGAAAGGAACAGTCGGAAGTTTGACTAAAAATTTGAGTAAAATGAGAAATATGTCATTGCAACAAGCTGATTAGACAGAATCATTGGTTCTGCCTAGCATTTCAAAGTTTCAAAGTATGCCGTGCCCCGGAGGCAGTGTGTTGTTGACTTTTGGTGTTACCAAAATGAACAAACCAGCCAACAAAAGTATTCCCACGATAAAGCAACAGAATTGGAGTCAAAGTTTGGAAGGTCTGAATTGTACAACAGACCTAATTCTGTTTTGGAAGCATAATCTGCAAATAGAGAGGAACGTTAATGCTGGCCAATTGTCTGTTGTGCCATTACTTAGGATGCTAACTAATAGTTCCATCTAGAAATTTAAACTGATACATTAGACGCACACAGAATTCAAGTTGAGATTAATTAAGGTGCTCAACAACCCATCATTCAAACTAAAAAATTAAGCTGATAAGTTACAATCATAATGAAATTATGACTCCTAACATTATTCATTTCCAAAAGCAACTTGACAATGTTAATATTCCCAAAATGCTCAATCATTTAACTGATCTAAACGGGGAACAACGAATATCCAGTGTCAACTCTTGCACAAGATTTAAGTACATACTGCTTCAGTTCTGTCAATGATCGACAAGTTTAACATCTCTTCCTACTTCCTCATCATCAACTTTCTTTTCTGAAATTCCCTTCTTGCAATCAAAGAAATATACAACACAAATTACCCACTTCATCGCATTTCCTAAACAAATCAAGCAAGTGTATATAGAAGTGAACAAAACGCTTCCAGTTGCAAGTTCATCACTGCATCCGTAAAAGATGCAGGACAGCCTAATGGTAAGTCCCCACGCAAAGAAAACAAGCATCAAAATTAGTCCTCGCTGGCTACAATCCCTGTTCATATATGCGGCCCACTCCAATGCTTCAATCCCATATTTCTCCTCCAATATCGAAATTACTAAAGCCATGTTCCATCCAGCACTCCACTCTAACAACTTAACCAACAGAATTGTAAAACCAACTCCCCGAACGATGGTTAGCAAAACGTCAACGTATGCGTGATAATCAAAGCTCCTCACCATAATATAGCAGTTGGTGAGAAATCCTGCTAAGCCAATTAGAATAGTAGTTGACAAGAGATGAATATATATTGATGTAATGAAGGGACCTTTTAACCTTGTTTTGCGTACCATCATATCTCTGAAGCTGACTGGTTTCTCCGCGGTATATATCATTGACGCCAAAGGAACAACTACGATTATGTTGAGGAACTCCAGGAGCTGATAAGGTATCAGGTAAAGAAGGCAGAGTTGAATTAATTTAGGGAAAAAATTCGTTGCCAATCTTTCATATTTCCCAAGATAATCGTAGTAATACGAGTACTGTGGACGTTGTTCAAGAAACTTGGCGGTTTCAAGGAATAGTCCCTGGAGAATGATCTCAAAGAAAACCAAGAAGCAGAAAAAAGGAAGGGAGGTGAAAAAACTGAAGACAATGAACTTCTTACTTGTGCACGGAATTGTTAGAGCTTGTTTGAAAATATCAAAGAACTTTAGCTTCTGCTTCAACATAATGCGGGTATAATCCTCCTCCGTGCCCCTCTCTCGCTCACTTTCTATGGCCATTCACTCGAAACAAACCGATTGCCGCTAAGAAAGCTGAAAGTTTTATCAGTAGTGGTTGGAGGACAGGCTAGAGGACTTGACTTTCTGGAGCAACACCTAGGATACGAAGGCATCCTCGCCCATTCATTTGGTCAAAGATGTTGACCTTTGGTGATGTAAAATCACCAAACAATAGCATGATCAAGCAAGGAAACTTCTTTCCTTCCTACCCAAGAAAATAAATTTAGATTCTCATTTTCCGGAATATGAACTGATTGTAGATTAAGACAAAGGGTTGCAAAGATCATTTGTTGCTACTTTTATGATTGTACTGATGAGTGCCGCCTATTGAGGTGCTTGGAGGGAATTTCAAGGAACAATTACTTGGAAAGTGCTCCGGCATTTCTACATCAAGCTTTGCACAAATAATTTACCTCTTTTCAACATCCGGCAAAGGGTTGAGGTAAAAATCAAGTAGAGATTTTTGTGTAGAATTTCATAAGGTTTTCAGTAGAATAAGCTAGTCATGGTAAAACAATTATGGCACTACTTCTTCTCCATGCCTTCGTCACTCACTTTCCTAACAAAATTTAGTGTTACAGAGAAGTAAGAAAGATCAAAGTTTTATCCTAGTGGTTGGAAGGAGTTGCAAGAAGACTTAAGACTTGTATTATAGTGGGGACACCGAAGAATACATTTATTGGTAATGGATTGTTGACCTTGACTGATCTAAACTCACCAAACATAGTCAAGCCAATGAAATCTCTCCTTTCCTTCCTACCCCCAGAAAATTAATGTAACCTCTTGCTTGCGGGGAACGAAAATGATGCTCCTGCTTAAACTAATCAAGTACAGACAAAAGCTTTCAGTGAAATCACGTGGGAAAAGTCAAGGTAAGGAAACAAGGATACATCACAGAGACGAGGGGAAAGGGGCAACTTTTAGTGCCACGGGGCATTGCTTCTTCTTAAGCTTTTCAACTATGACGGTTTGAAACACCATGACAAGGAATGTTGAGCTGAAATTTGCACGTCCAAATTTCCTTTCACAAGGTGAATTTTGAACTTGAACTACCAAGCATAATATTAGCCTTTCTTTTTTTTTTTTTGACCAAGTCCAAGCATATCATTAGTCCTGAAATATCAATTATTGTTATAGTTGTAATGTAAATGGAACAGCAGAACAATCAAATTACACGATAGAAATGGGCCGAAAGGGCAAGTCCAACCATTTACCATTAGCCATATTAACGTATCAAAATTTCTGTGAAATACAGCGGCCAAACGGAATAGCAAATATACAAGAAACCTCCACCCCCCCTCCTCTCAACCCAAATATAAAGGAGGGAAAACGAGGAAAGACACAGCAGAAGGCAGGACCGTTACTTACCACCAACTTTCCTTCAAGCCTTTGCCGATAATCATCACTTAGATGATCAACAATAAAGTTGGTGCAGGTTGTAGCAGCTTCCACGCTGAATGCAACCTTCAAAAACATGTTGTCACAATGGAGACAGAAAAGGTGCCATACCATCAGCTACCAACATGTCTCCAAGCAAATATATGAACATTTACCCATTATCAAAAAATTGTACTAGACAAGACCAAGATAAATTGGTATCGACACCCTCCAGATCAGCTACCATGGAAGCAAAGGTCAAAGCTAGATCAAACTCTTTGTTGCAGAAGAGCACATGCTAAGAAAGGGTCTGCTCTCAGTTTTTGGCAATTGCAGTTTCTAGCTGAATATGAAGCAATACTACAAGTAGATGACGAGAAGCAGAGAAGCTAATAACAGGAGACCAATTAACAGCTTCATCTTCTTAAAAAAATTAGAAGCTTTGTTGCAGATGCATACACCACAACAAGGTTGCAACCAAATTGTTGTTACTAGCAAGTAACTCAAGCTTTTACAATATGCAGGAGCGACGACGAGTAGATGAAGTGGTGCAGAGAAGCAATGAGTGGGGGAAACCATGTGCACTAAGATGCAGTAAAGTGGCGAAAGGATGCTGTTTTACTTCAAAATCACACCTCAAAACAAAACATATAAACCCTTTAGAATCTTCTACCTCATAAAGATAAACTTACCATAGTAACTAAGTAAACATAAAAACGTAACAGATAAATAAAAGTAGATAACAATATGAAGTAAGAAAGGGACCTCCAGTTTCAAATGCTGAAGACAGCAAGCCGACGCAAAACGGTGTCCAAGGCACCCCTTTTGGTGGCTGAAACACTTTGCAGAGTAGAAGCCATGCAAAACCACAAGTTCTAACAACCTCATTGTCACGAAATGAACATAAGTAACATAAATCTCTTTTGCTCACTGAACCTATTAGAACTACAGTATTGCATATTAGTTTGCCATAGATGTCATTTCAGATTTGCTTCAGCTCATGTCCACACTTTAATCTCTGCAAAGGAATGTAAGCAAGCATATCAGATTGACTCTACAAAGCAAGTATCAAAATTAAGATCTATGATTATTAATAATTCAGCACGCATTACTTACCCATTAGCATAAGGTGAATCACGACGAGAATGACGATAAGGAGGTGACCTGCTGTAGCTGCGACCACGACGAGGTGATATGCTGCGGCGCCGAGGAGATCTTCTCCCACGTGGACTATAGCTCCTGCCACAAGATACAAAAAATTTATGAGCAAGGAAAATTAGTTAGTAATTTTTTTCCATAGCCTGCATACACTTGCTCAAATGACCAATCATTAGAAACCAAACAAATTTTACTTAAAATAATAAACCTTTATCAAATTTATTCATATAATAGAAAAATAATAAGCCTTTATCAAATTTATTCATATAATAGAAACCTAGTTGGACACATAGATATATGCAGTACAAAATTGGTGTGCCATACACGTATTAACTAGACACAGATTTATTATTCTTGCAGAAATATGTATTCTAGCACATCAGGCTTCCAAAAAAGGCCAAAGGCTATTGATTCCTAAATTAGTAAGTACGGTGCAGGCATGACTCCAAGTCCACCTTAATAAGCCCTCTCCCAGTTCTCTTATGTTCACTTAAGTGATTTCTCATACAAATAAAAGCCAGGAGAGAAAAAAAAAGCCTTTTGCTTATCATAAGAAAAGGCATTTTGTAATGCACCCTTCGATATTACGGGCTCCTCTACAAACCAAAATGCATAGAAACTGCCATCCTCTACGACCTCCAACGGAAAAACTAAAAGAACCCCTAAACACACCTGCGCCCATACCCATAACTTGGACTCCTACGGCGACGAGGACTGGGGCTTCTGTGTCGCCCACTTCCCAGGCCTCGTGAACCAATGCGCAAGCGGCATTCACGAGCAAAGTGACCAGGTTCACCGCACTCATAACACTTCAAATCCTCACCCCCACCACGGCGACCACCACGGCCTCCGCCACCCTTCGAATTATGAGAAAGTTCCACACGCCAACCACTCTTGCCTTCAAGCAGAAAAAGAAAAATAGTTAGTGAATTTCTTTGAAATGTCAATAAAACAGGATGGATAAGAACTCAGATCATTTGAATGTGAGGATCCAAAAGAACTAAACAGAATTGAGCATGAACTTTAGAATTAATTGTTGGATGAACAACCACAATAAACTAAACAACTAAAACAACAGGCCACCAACTACTAGTAAACAATAGCAACTTGTGTAAATATCAAAGAAAATCAGTAACCAACTCAAACAGTTGGGACATATCTCTAACATATCGAAGCTCAATAGTCAACAGATTTGAAGCATATACAGCACAAAAAGTGAGAAAAACAAAGATAACCAAACATAAAAAAATAAAATAAAATAAAATGATCAACTTGTATAAGGACATATGAATAGAAAACCGCCATATTTCAAAAAGGTATGTGAAATAAAAGATATAAACAAAATAAACACGGAAAACATCAAGATTCATAGTAAAAATTGGAAGAAAAGAATTTATAGTTACCATCCAATTCACGGATTGCATCAATAGCATCCCTTCGATCATCAAACTCAACAAATGCATATCCTGGTGGCCTTCGAGCAACCCATACACTGCATTCATTTCATAAATAACTAACCAATGAAAAACTTGTTACAAATCTCTCAAAGACTTTTTGTCCTGTATGAAATTGTAGGACAAACTAAATAATCATTTAAAGTTAGCAAACCTGAAACTTTTCACAGCTACCATAGATATTTAACCAATAATTTCTGGCGTCTCCATCAAAATTCAATATTTTTCTTTGTTAAAAAAAAAAAGAAAAGAAAAATACCTGCGGAGAACGCCGAAAATCCTGAACTCGTCTTCCAGATCCCTCTCAGTGACCCGAGGATCCAGATTTCCGACATAAACACGAGACATTCTCGTAAATACACTGCACCAACCAAAATAATAATAAACACAAACAAAAAAAGGCTCTAAAGTGAATAACTTTTCCTGGATAAAGAAACAGAAAAATCAAAGGTTTTGAAAATCTATTAGGCTAGTTTAAGAGAGGCTATAGAAAATTAGGGTTTTGTAGGAAATGATCGAAAAAGGAATAGACGCAATTGAGAGAGAAGATGAACCTTGAGGGAATTCCTAGGGCGATTTGACGATAAGAGTGCGATCGAAATTCGAAACGAGGGTGATGAGTGACGGACTAATTAATTTGGCTTTGCTGCAGCCACTAGCAGAGCCCTAAACGTTTGGTTCGCGGAATAGATAGGAATAAAATAAAATAATTATTACGTGAAAATAGAATGAGGTGGGAATAGAATATAATAAGTATTATCTAGTTTGGTATGATAAATAGAATAGAGTAGAAATAATTATTATAATTTATTACAGTGTTTGGTTGGTAACAATAACTTTAAAATAAGAAAAGAATAGAAAATAAAAAGACAAAAATACCTTTTATTATATTTAATTTTTTTATTTTATTTTTTAAATATTAATAATTTATAATTAATTAAAATATTAATAATTAATAATTTAAATATCAATATTTTAATATAATTTAATTACTAATATTTTAATTAATAATATTTTATTTATAATTTAATATTAATATTATTATAATATTAATAATTTTTATTTTTATATTCATTAAAAATTTAATATATTAATAATTTAATAAATAAAACATTAATAGTTTAAAATATTAATATTTAATATTTTAATCATATTAATATTAATAATGTTTAAATTATATATAAAATATTAATATTTTAAATTTTATAAATAATTTATTCTTTTATTTTATTTTTTTCTTTTTTCTTTTTTTCTTTTTCATGGGCCGATCGCCGGAAAGGCGACCGGTGTAACAAAACGCCGATCTGGCTCACCATGTGGCCAGATCTGGCCACTACGGCGCCAGATCGGCGCTTCCCCGTGGCTGGATCTGGCTGTGGAGTGCCAGATCCAACCGTGGGATCTGGTCGGGAAGCACCAGATCTGGCCGTTGAGTGCCAGATCTGGCTAAATCTCCGGCGTAACCTGGTCCGACCATATTCGGTCATAAAATCGCCGTCACAGTCGCTTTCGTCGCAGTCGCCGTCGCTTTCGCTGCCGTCGCCGCCGCCACTAACAGCATCTCCGGCGTTGATGCCACTTAGAGAGAGAATAAGAGAGGAAAAAAAATGAGAAGAGAGAGAAAGAAAAAGGGAAAATGAGAAATATATATATATATATATATATATAGGTCTAGGGTTGTAATATTTTTAAATAATAAGGGCCATTTTAGTCATATCATAATTCAGAGCTATTCCCATGGTCACGAAATAGCAAAAACCATGGGGAACCTCGGGTTTAACTACGCCTGAGTTTTACCCCTTTTGAGAGAATAGCTATTACTAAGTAATAGCTATTCTTTGTGATATTGCCATACCAAACGGAGGTAAGCTACTCCTTTGGGAATAGATAGGGAATAGCTTAGCTATTCCCTGTACCAAACGTGCAGTCGAAGTTTTGTTTCTAATAGTATGTTTGGTTGGGGCAATGGCCTATATTGCTAAGGATTGGTTGTGAAATGGTACAAGGAATAGCTAATCCTGTCAAATAGCTATTCTTCAAAATATTTTATGACACGTTTGGTATAAAAAATAGCTATCTAACCTTTATTCTCAACTAATTTCTAAATTCTTGTTTGGTTTAAAAATTATATGAAGAATAGAAATTCTTCAAGAATCAGAATTCTTTAAAATGGAAGAAAAGTCTGTTTTAAGTATTCTCAACTCTCCTTTAGTTTTATCTATTCCGTGCATCATAAAATAGCTTTAAAATATTTAATGACTAAAATATCCTTATTAGATTTATAAAATTACAACTTGATCCATATAAAATAATTTTTTTCTCATTTTCCTTCTTTTTTTCTCTCTCTTCTCATGTTTTTTCCTCTTTCATTCTCTCTCTAAGTGGCACTCAACACCAAAGATAACGTTGATGGCGGTGACGACGGTAGCGGCAGTAGCGACGACGGTAGCGACAGTAGCGACGACGGTGGTTTCACGTCCGAATATGGTCGGACAAGATTCAAACGGAGATCTAGCCAGATCTAGCACTCAACGGCCATATTTGACCGCAAGAAGCACCGGATCTGGTGTTTCCTGATCAAATCCCACGGTTGGATTTGACACTCCACGGTCAGATCCAACCATGGGGAAGCACCGATCTAGCGTCGTAGTGGCCAAATCCAACACTCAACAGTCAAATCTGGCCGCGGGAAGCACTAGATTTGGTGCTTCTTGACCAGATCCCATGGTTGGATCTAGCACTCCACGGCCAGATCCAGCCATGGGGAAGCTCCGATCTGGCACGGTAGTGGCTAGATCCGGACATATGGTGTGCCAGATCGGTGTTTTATTACACCGGTCACCTTTCCAGTGATCGATGATGAAGAAAAAAGAAAAAGAGAAAAAATAGAATAAAAAAGAAAAAATTATTTGTAAAATTTAAAATATTAATATTTTATATATAATTTAAACATTATTAATATTAATATGATTAAAATATTAAAATATTAAAATATTAATATTTTAAGGTATTAATGTTTTATTTATTAAATTATTAATATATTAAATTTTTAATGAGTATAAATAAAAAATAAAAAATTTAATATTTTAATCATAATAATATTAAATTATAAATAAAATATTATTAATTAAAATATTAATAATTAAATTATACTAAAATATTGATATTTAAATTATTAATTATTAATATTTTAATTAATTATAAATGATTAATATTTAAAAATAAAATAAAAATAAATAATTATATATATAATAAAGGGTATTTTTATCTTTTTATTTTCTATTCCTTTCTTATTCCAAAGATATTATTACAAACCAAATACTGTAATAAGTCATAATAATTATTCATACTCTATTTCATTCATCATACCAAACTACGTAATATTTAATTATATTCTCACTTCATTCTATTCCCACGTAATAACTATTCTATTCTATTCTTATTTATTTCATAAACCAAACGTGCAACTAATATTAAAAAATAGCTAATATCACATTCCTTGCAGTATTAGCTATTTCACAATTAAGAAATAAACTTAAAAAGTAATAAAGATTAAAATACCCCTTACAAGTTTAAAAGATTACATTTTTATTTATATAAAATATTAGTTTTCTCTCTTTCCTCCTCCTTTCTCTTGATTCCAATTTCTAATAAAATATTAATAGTTTAAAATATTAAAAATTAAATTATAAATAAAATACTAATATCTAAATTATCAATTATTAATAAAATAAATTATAAATTAGTATTATTTAAAAATAAATAAGCATAATAACATTTAAATTATATATAAAAGATTAATAATTAAATTATCAATTATTAAAATATTTAAATAAATTAATATTTATTAATATTTAAAAAAAATATTAATCATAATAAGATTGAAATTAAATAAAATATTAATATTTTAAAATATTAATGATTAAGTTATAAATAAAATATTAATATTTAAATTATCTATTATTAATATTTTAAATAAATAATCAATTATTAATATTTTAAATAAATAATCAATTATTAATATTTAAAAATAAAATAAAATAAAAATTAATCATTATAATATTTAAATTAAATAAATTATTAATATTTTAAATATTAATGATTAAATTATAAGTAAAATATTAATATTTAAAATATTAATTATTAATATTTTTATTAAATTATAAATTATTAATATTTAAAAAATCTAATAAAAATAAATAATCATATAAATAATAAAGGATATTTTTGGTTTTTTATTTTTTATTCATTTCTTATTCCAAAGTTATTGTTACTAAACAAATACTGCAATAAGTCATAATAATTATTCCTATTCTATTCCATTCGTCGTACCAAATTAAGTAATAAGTATTTTATTCTATTTTCACCTTATTCTATACCCACATAATAACTAGTCTATTTCATTCTTATCTATTTCGCCAATCAAACATACTCTAAAAGTATGTATATCGTATATGTGATGGCTCGGATCTCGTTGATTAAATTTTGAAAATAAAGCTTAACTATTTTTATAAATTATGGGTACATATTTCTAATTTCAAAGACATATTTAATAGATAATGAAAAATTCATATTTATATATCTGAGACCCATCCTACTTATTATTGATGTGAGATTCGTGATATTCTACCCCACTAATTGTGTGACACCCTCATTGCACTGGTTTTTTATTCATAGAGGATAGGGACTCTTACACTAGTATGAACTTACCTCAATCCTTGTATCTCTTATAAGAGTTCCATATTAGTGAAGATTTGAATCTACTTTAATATCAACACTCAACCTCGTGCGGCTTTAAACTTTACCTTCAAAACCCATATTTATATACCTGAGACTCACTACATTTTTTACTGATGTGAGATCCATGACATTATACCCAATCCAATTGTGTAATGCTTCCGTTGCATTAGCTCTTTATCCGTAGAGAAAAGAAACTCTTACACTAATTCGGATCTATCTTGACCGTTATATCTCCCATGGGAGTCCTATATTAGTGAAGATTTAATTGACTCTGATACCAAATGTTATGAGTTTGAATTTAAGCCTAACATCGTCTTGTGTGGCCTTAAACTCTAAAAATAGAGTTTAAGTAAGCTTATAAATCACAAGACCATGTTACCAACCTAAAAGACATGAAAGATAGATGGTGAAAGATTTATATTTATATACATAGGACTCACCGTATTTCTCACTGATGTGGGATCCGTGATAATATTATTATAAGAATGTGACAAGGGGTAGGGCAACTTCCTTCATTTCCTTAATTGCTATTGTTTTTGGGCCTTGTTTTTCGTTGTTGGGCTTAGATCATTTTGATTGGGCTTTTAGGTCTTTAGCTTAAGATTTTAACCTTTTACCAATAACCACTTTTCATTATTTTATTCTTTAAAGGTAATTTTTTTTTACAAAGTTTTGATCAAAATAACCAAAGAACAACCAAATATAATTTAAATAGTTAGACTTTTGATCTAGCATGTTAAACCACGTTCAATGCAAATGGTTATTATATATCTACTAAAACATTTTTTTGTATATTTTTAATAACACTTTTTGTAAATTTGACTTTATTATATAAATTTTTTACATTATTATGAATAAAAGGGTAAAATCCCAAGACCTTCTAATCACTTTAAAAAGATACTTTGGTCCCTCTTGTTTTAAATTATACTTTTGATCGTTTGATTGTTAACATTGTTAGTTAACAATTAAAAAAAATAAGGATTCAATATCACATAAATATTTTAAAACACAAAATGACCCTTATATCATTTTTTTTTCAATTTAGGCATATTCTTTTTGAAAAAAAAATTGTTCATCCTCTTCTAAAAACCTTGATAAGAAAAAAATAATTAATTGTTAAAAATAAAATTTTGAACACAAACAAAAACTGAAAAAATAAAATAAAAGAAGAAAAGAAATGAAAGACCTTGACAGAAGTAACTTCCATGATATCGATGTTAATGAATCTTTTCCTTTTCAAATGACAGAGGCCAAGAAATATCAATAATTCTTTTGTATTTTTTTTCCCTTTCAAATCAAATTTCCTTTAGTTAAGAAAACTAATATGATTTATCAAATCAAAATACTAGTGGGTATTGTCTCTTTCTCTAGTATTTAGGTAGCAAGTTTGATTTGTCTATAGGTAGATGGTGGATCTGTATGATCTTATAGTAGGTTTTTTTTTGTGCGTGGGTTTAATTCTTGTGATTTTTGAAATCAAATGAAATTTTTTATATTGGTGGAAGGAGGCCTTGTTGATACTATAAAATATTTAAAAGTCTACATAACATGTGGTCTTGTTAATGAGTGGTATTATGAATGCTGTTATTAGGTTTGAGTTTGACAATCATCTAATTGTGATAATATTGGTTTTTTGTATTGACACAAATAGTAAAGGGTGTGATAATCTTTTTGTAAATCACATTAAGCCTAGGTATCCATTTTGCAAGGCAATTAGCACTCACACTGGTTCAAGTTTCTATAGTTTTTTTAGGGGTTGTAGGTTGCGATGCAAAGTCTTTAAACAAAATTAGTGAAAAGTTGAAACAACACTTTGTAACTTCTCCCCAGATGAATACAATAATCTTTATCTTTCAAAAAAAAAAAGGTAAAGTAGTAAGAAAAAGAAATCTAAAAAGAGAAGAGAAAATTATTCAAGTTAAAGAGAAAAGAGGAATTCAAAAAAAAGATGTTGATTATTACAAAATTCTTCAAGTTGATCAAAATGCTAAAAATGAAAATTTGAAAAAAAATGCATTAAAATTTATTTAATTATTTTTATTAAGGTTCTCGGAAGAGTAAAGAGAAAACATATTTTTTTAAGGTAAAATACCCCCACCCCTTTAACTTTTAAGTATAATTCTACGCAAGTCCATTAATATTAGAAATGGACAATTCGTCCTAGAATTCTAAACGCCTTTAACGGGAAGTATGAAATGTTGAAATTACCCACGTATAAATATATCTTAATCTTGTGTTAATGTTTGTTAATCATTGTAGTCCATTTCTTTCCTCGTTCTCCCTATATTTCCTTTGGTTCTCTCATTAATCGCTACATCACTGATTGATTAGGGTTTTTTTTAGCCTTCTACTTCGATTAGCAGCTTCATCCCACAGCAAAATAACCCAAAATCAAACCGTTGTTTAGAATCCTTTAAACCCTGACCTAAATTGAGAAGGTGTAAGATTAGGGTTCATCAATCGTCAAACACTTGTAAGTTCTGTTGTTGTGTTAGGGTTAGTTTTGTGGTTTAGGGATGTTGTTTTTGTTAATGTGGTCCTCATGTGCGGGAATGGGTCTTGTCGTTTAAGGATGGTTTTTACTGATGTGGTCTTCATGTGTGGGAATGGGTTTAGTGGTTTAGGGTTTTTTGTTTGTTGCTAATGTGGTGAGGGTTCGAAAACAAGTGTGGATTAAGGTTTAGGTTTAGGGTTGGGTTGTAACCCATATCTAGAACCTTAAAGTCCTAAATTGGGGAATTAGGATTAGGGATTTTGAAATTACCTGAAATTGAACCCAAACAACTAACCCTAAAACCCTAATTTCCATATCCCTAACCTTAATTCTCTAATTTCCATAACCCTAACCTAATTCCCTAATTTAAGACTTTAAGATAAGGTTCTAAAATTGGAGATTTAGGGATGTTGTTTGGGTTACTTGAACCCATTCAACATCTTTAAATCCCCAATTTTAGAACTCTAATCTTAAATCAATAAATTAGGGAATTAGGGTTTAAGGTTCTAGAAATAGGGATTTTCATATTTGAATTTAGGGTTTTCAAAGTATGTTTTAATTTGGTTGGGGTTTAGGGTTATCATTCAAGTTCAAGTTTATTGTTCAATATTTTAGAGTTACTAACTTATTCTAATCGGGTTTTTCAGGTCTAGACATGGCGTAGATGCTGTATGACTTAATAGTGCACCATGAGGGAAAGGTGATGACCATCAGAGATGTTGATCTAAACAAATATTCCTACATAGAGCTAACGAATGATGTCTTTGAAGTGTTGGTGGACAATTGCAATGTTGGAGTTGGAATGGGTGTCTCCATTACTACAAGGCACCTTAAATCAAAGGAAGTTATAGATTTGAAGAGTGATGGTGATGTGTTGAAGTTGTTTAAAGTTTATAAAGGAATTAAGGAAATTTATCTGTACTTGGACCTGATTCTTGCTATTCCACTACAGATAATGGGATCTGGTAAGTTTTCTGTTGCCAAAAATGCTAGTGCATGTGCCTCTACTAAACTTGTGAATGCTAGTTTAGGTGCTGACAGAGGCAAAATTGGTAAGTCTAATTGTATTATGCTTGATGACTCTACTTCAAGTAGAGATAGTGAAGGCAGAGTTGAACTAGATAGAACTTCAAGTAGAAGTGGTTTAGGTTCAAGTACAAGTAGAGGATTTAGGGTTAGAGGTAGAGATAAAGTTGGTAAAGGCAAAGGTGGTGAAGTACCTTCTGCTACTATTGGTATTAGTAATGAAAAAAATATTGATAAATAAAGTAGTGATTCAGTTGATGGAAATGATGTATCTAATGAAGATATAAACTAGATGCATGAGACAAAAAATGGGGAATCTCAAAGCAACCAGGATAGTGATGTAGAGAATGTTGAGGTTGAAAAAGATACAGAGAATGATGTTTATTCTAATATTGGCATTGATGCAGAGGAAGGGAGCTGGGATAGTGATGAATTTGACAAGGAGGGTCAAGCAATAAATTAGTCCCTAGGCCATACCTTATGTTCATAATGAGAATGAGAATATTGTATTGGCAGAGAACATGTTGTTTACAAGTGTGCAACATTTTAGAGAGGTGATGGTTGATTATATGATCCAAGAAGGAATATAGTTGTATAGAGCAAACAATGAAAAAAATAGATTCAATGTTTTCTACAAAGGAAAGGGCTGTGAGTGGATTGTTCGAGCAAATGTATGTTTAGATAGAAAAACCTTTAAGATCAGGAAATGCATGTACGAACACTTTTGCTTTAGGATCAGTAATAATAATTTTGTTGCTACAAGTGCTTGGATTGTTAATAAACTTGTTGCTTAGTTGTAGTTTGACCCAAATGTGTCATACAATTTGATGCAGTATGAATTACAAGAGAGATATAGAGTGCATGTTTATTCTAAAAAGTTGTATAGGACAAAGAAAATGGCCTGAGAAAAGTTTGAAGGGACTCATGGTAGGTCACATTCTTACATGCACCTGTATGCCCAGATGGTGAAGAATACAAATCTTGGGAGCATAGCCATCATGCAACTAAAGAGGCCTGAGTTGATTATGTACCCAACTTTCAAAAGGTTTTTCTTGTCTTTTGATGCTTTAAGGAAAAGCTTCGACAAAAGGTTTAAGCTTTTCATTAGGCTTGATGGCTACCACCTCAAAGGCCATGTGAAAGGGCTTTGCTATCTACTATTGCCATTAATGGGAATTGTGATATGCTTTTTATTGTTGTTGCTGTGGTGGAGTTGGAGAATGGTGACTCATGGTCTTGGTTTTAGAACTTGGTTAATATTACCGTTGGGGACTTCAACAAACCATTGGTAGTGATGAGTGATGGGCAAAAGGTAAACCTTAAACACCTACTATTTTACATTTAATTAGTTAATTTCAATTACTTATTAACTATTGCTTATTCTTATATGGCAGGGCCTATATGATATAATTATGAAGATAATGCCCCATGCCACTCAAAAAAGGTGTGCTAGGCACCTTTATAACAATTTTAGGCAAAGGTTTTTAAGGTTGGACATGAAGGTGAACTTTCTGAAAGTTGTAAAAACATATAACTAGTGGGATTAGAATAAAGCCTTGATGAAGATTAAAGTTGAAAAAGCAAAGGCATACAACTAGTTGATGGAAAAACCACTCAGATTATGGGCAAGGCATACCTTTGACGCAAGTGTGAAAAGTGACCATGTGACCAACAACATGGCTAAGAGTTTCAACCACTAGATTGGGCTTGTGAGGAGTAAACCTATTCTAGTTTTGTTTGAAGAACTTAAAGTCAAAATAATGAAGAGGTTTTTAATCAGTATGAGAAGGCCTGCACATGGGAAAGGCCAGTGATACCTAAAATTAAGAAAAAGTTGGTTTTGGCCAAGTATAGTGGTAAGTTTTGTAGGGTTGTGTCTACCTCCGATTTTGAGTTTAGTGTGTTTCAAAGTGGCAAGTCGCATGCTGTTAGCTTAGGGGTGAGTAAGGTAACTTGTCCATGTGGTGTTTGGAATATTTCAGTAAGGGTTTAGGAACATATTTCATGTATACACTGATTGGTTGCATATTTCTGAGTTTACTAACTTGTGTTTGGCTGCATTTTAGGTATTCTTTACAAATATGCAATAGCTTAAATAAGTCACATAAGGGGTGATTTATATCAATATTGTTACAACTACTGCTCTAAGGAGAAGTTCATGCAGATGTACAATGAGTACATTCACCCTATACCTAACATCACCATGGCTGAGTTCAGAAAGTAAGTAGATCTAGTGGAGCCTCCACTGCTCCGTCATATACTTGGCAAGCCAAAAAAGAACAGAATAAAGGAACTCAGGGAAGGGCTAGCTAGACATGGCAATGCTAGGAGGAGTAGTACTGTTAAGTGCACTTTATGCTCCTTACTAGGTCATAATAGAACGACTTGTTCTAGGGTTCACATGCAACTTAATAGAAAGGTAATTTATGTTAATTATGCAATTTAGTATTTTACATTACATATGCAATTTAATGCATCTAATACATTCTTTGCATTTTAAATTGTAGCAAAATACCTTGCTTTGATATTGGTCTGTTGGTAATGGTCCATATTTTTTTCCAAGCTTCATTTTGTAAAACTTCTAGTGCTCATGTGCACAAGAGACTTGATGGAATATTGTATAGGACATATTGAAAATCAACGTAAAGACCAGTCTACTTGTTTGCTAAAAAAGCCTTTGCATTGATTGTTATAACATTTGTTATGTTCAAGTATATTATGATTAATTCAAGATAATTGGCAAGACAAAAAAACTCAAGATATTGAAATGCTTGTCTATTTTTCTATCCATTCAATATTTCAATAATTTTGCATTTAATATTTCAACAACTTACAACTTTTGCATCCAATATTTCAATAACTTCCAACAACTTTTATTAAACAAATGACATTTAAAAGCCTGAAACTTTTCTTATTTTTCCTACTCATCTCATCTCTTTGGGGTATTTTACCAAACACCATTAGGGAAGCCTTTTGTAAGTTAAATTCTACTACACAAGTATATGCATCGAATAGACAGTATATAAGCAAGCAGAGTATTAATCCCACAAAGAATTGATCTAAAGTTTTATTAAGTACTAAAATTAGAACAATTTAATCTTATTCAAACAATCAATATCAAATAACTAAATTAACAAACTAAAAATACTTAACCAAAATTTAAACTAAGAAAAATCAAAATAATAATAACTTGAGTAAATATCAAATCAAACAAGCCTAGGACTACAATATCCCTCACATTTCATCTAAATCTTACCTCTCTTCCTTAACTTATTTCAATAAGTTGAATTGCTAACTTAGAGTCCTAAATTATTTATAAAGGTCTCTCAACTCATCTTATAAAAAAATCTATTTTAACCAAAATATAATATCTCCATGTGAATTGAAATTAAAACAGATTCATTAAGTGCAGGTTCTAATCTAGTTACATATGGCCTATAAATATATTCCTATCCTATACGCAAATCAATTAATATGATCATATTTTATCTCAATTTTAGTCTACACTAAACTCCCTTTCCCAAGTTTGTTTAGGTTCCTAAATCAATTTAATTGGTGGCTAAGCAATTAAAAGTATTAAAAACAAATTAGAATAAGCAATTCAATTCCATTAAAAATAAATAAGAAAGAAATTAAAAATTCAAATTACATGTGAGTTTAATTGTAATCCTATAAAAAGAAAATTAGCTACTCATGATTGCAAAGACAAATAACATTATATAAAATTCAACCATTGCGAGTATCGAGAAAAAAAAAGCTAAGGAAGAAAACAAAACAAATATTTACAGCTTTTCTCTCAAAGTTTCAGCCTTGACTTCTAGCTTCTTGAATCTCCAAAAGTTGTCTAACCTAATGTTCTTAAAAAATCCTATTTATACTAATAAACTTAACCTATAGTTCCCTAAGTCAACCTATGATTTAATTAGGCTTAAAAATGTAATGAGAGGCCCAATAATCAATTGTCAGTCTCTAAAAATTACAATTCGCGCCACAATACATCCAGCCATTTTCTAACATGATTTTCTCTATTTTCAAAGCAGAATTGGGTAAAGTACCATTCATAAAAGTTGTAGCTCTACCTCTTAGCTTTCAAATGGTCTAAGAATCGTATTATTTGGAGTTTTGTAGCACAAGTTATGGCTAAAACACTGAAGCATATACATGCAAACTTTCGGATTTTTCAACACCTTACTTTCCAAAATTAAGCCCAATTCCTTTAGTTCCTACAAAAAATAAAAAAACTAATAAATAATAACCAAATTAAAAGAAATAATATAAAATTAAAATAACTCACTTTAAAAAAACTAATTATAAAAAAACTAAAAATAACTAAATTATAATTAAAAATTAAGGACTTAGCTAATATTTAATAACAAAATCGAACTAAAATAATTCTATAAAATAAAATTATCACACCCCCAAACTTAAGATTTTACTGGTCTTCAAGCAATAGAAATTCACAAAAAAAAATGAATATAAAAATCCTTGAACGGGAGATAGAAGTACTAAATCATGATTTCCCAATTTTTTCCTCAGAAATTAACTCAAATTCCAACTTAAAGTAACATATAGCTAATCTCTAAAGTCATGCATCAATTTAAGTGAAAACTTATTTTTCAAATGGACTTTTTGTATGTGTGTGAATAATATCTTACAAAGAATATCATGTAATTCGAATTAGTTTATGCTAAATCTAAGTATAGATTAGTACTAGGACCCCATAAGTTTGCTTTTCATCCCTTTCTCCACTAATGTAGATTAACACTTTTTCAAGGATTAGTAGGTCTTTATGAAGGCCGTGGCACTAAAACATTCTGTTTCAAGGCCGCAGCTCTGAATTTTTTTTTATTTTTTTCTTTTATTATTATTATTTTTTATTTTTTAAGGAATTACAAACATAGACACCTACAAAAGGAAACATAAATTAATTAGAACAATAAAATTACTAAAAAAATTTAAATCAAAAGAAATAAATTGTAACTTGAAAATTAAATAGAAGAAAGATTAAACTGAGTAAGGTTGAGGGCATCCAAGCATTTGGCTCATTGGTTGGTCATAATCCCCCTACCTAAAGAGTAGTGTTCGAATACCCCTTCCCCCAATTATAAAAAAAAAAAAAGTTGAGTAAGATTGAGGAGCTTGTTGGCTCTATTAGTTTTTTATGATAATAAAACATTCCCATTTCATTTGTGTTTAACATTTCCACCTAAGTGTGCAAGACAAAAAGTCATATGGAAATAATAAATCAACCTTTCAAATGTGTATATCAAAAATCATGAAAATGAAGAAAAAACGATTGATCAACAAAAAGGAAGGTATTTAGTTAAATAATGAAGAATGTTGGTTGACTAAAATTTAAATTGGAGAAATGACGGGTTGAAAAGTATTGAGAAATAGAACTGACTTAGTCGACCAAGATGTGAGTTAGTCGACTAAATGCTCTCTGCCAAAATCTGGACTTTAAGACAAAGCCAACTTAGTCGACCAAAAAATGAGTTAGTCGACTAAATGCTCTCTGTCAGAATCTACGACCAGAAAACAAAACCAACTTAGTCGACTAAAAGCTCTTTGTCTGCAATTTGAACCAGAGCACTAAAAGACAGATTAATGGCTAGAACCAACTTTCAACTGTTTTCAACGACCCAAAAACTGCCAAACTGCCATCAGAGTTGTTTCTCCATGTATAAAAGGGTTTTCTAACGGTTAGAAATTAGTTTTTGGAAGTTTTGAAAGAGATTTGAGTCATTAAAAGCTGAAAAACTAGAAAATCTTCTCTGCACCTTTCTGCATTTAAACGCCTATTCTTTGTATTTGTATTCTGCACTCAACCTTGTACCATTTAGATCAACCTGTGATCATAGGTACTTTCTTTTACTTCTCTTCTTGGATTCTTAGAGTGAAGGAGTCACTCTAAGTGGTTGTTTCAAGCTAGGTTTGCTTGAATGTGTTAAGGTTCTAACTTAGCCTCAAAAAGTTAGGTGTTGGATTTTAGTTTAGCCCGTAAAAAACTATTGTGAAAGGTTTTGGCTAAGCCTGGTAAAAGCTATTGTAAAGCTTTTTGAAAGCTTGTGAATTTCACCGGTTCTTAGTGGAATTGTTTAGAAAATTCTTGGTTGGATAATTAAGGTAGTGGATGTAGGTTTTAGACCGAACCACTCTAAATTCTTGCACATTGTCTACTCTATTTTTATTTTCTTTGTTCTGAAAATTAGTTCCTCATCTTGTCAAGAGTCAATTTGTGCTATTCACCCCCATTTAGCACATACAAATGGGACCAACAAAGCTTCCATCTCCAATCTTGAGAAGTGGTCTGCCACCTGATTTTTTGTTCTTTTTTTGTCACGAATCTCTAGATCAAACTTTTGTAGCAAGAGAATCCACTTTATCAATCTTGGTTTAGCATCCTTCTTGGCAATCAAATATTTCATAGTTGAATGGTCAATGTATACTATCACCTTTATCCCCACAAGATAGGAGTAAAATTTGTCAAAAGCTAAAACTACAACCAAAAGCTCCTTTTCTGTTGTGGTATAATTTTTCTGGGCCTCATTCAAAGTCTTGCTAGCATAATAAATGGAATGAAAGATTTTATCCTTCCTTTGTCCCAAAATAACTCCCATCGCAGTCACTTACATTACATATTAATTCAAAAGGGAGAGTCCAATCAAGACTAATTATAATAGGTGTATATATTAATCATTTCTTCAATTCATCAAAAGCCACAAGACATTCATTATCAAAGTTAAATAGCACATCTTTTTCCAATAAACTGAAAAATGGTTTATAAATTTTTGAAAAGTCTTTAATAAATATTCTATAAAAACCAGCATGACCAAGAAAATTTCTAATACCTTGACATTTATTAGGGGTGGTAATTTCTCAGTTGTTTCAATTTTTGCTTTATCTACCTCAATGCCGTAACTAGAGATCTTATGTCCAAGGACAATACCTTATCGCACCATGAAGTAACATTTCTCCCAATTAAGCACCAAATTTGTTTCTTCACATCTCTTGAGTACCTAGCAAGATTTAAAAGATAATCATCAAAATTATTTCCAAAGATAGAAAAATCATCCATAAATATCTCCAAATATTTCTCCACCATGTCTGTGAATATGGCCATCATAAATCTCTAAAAAGTGGTAGGTGCATTACACAATCCAAATGGCATTCTTCTAAAAGCAAAGGCGTTATAAGGACATGTAAATGTACTCTTTTCTTGATCTTCAAGGGCAATAGCAATTTGGTTATAACCAGAATAACCATTTAGGAAGCAATAATATTCCTTACCAGCCAAGCGATCCAACATTTGATCAATGAATGGAAGAAGGAAGTAATCTTTCATTGTAGTTTTGTTGAGCTTGCAGTAGTTTGTGCACACTTTCCATCCAGTCACAGTTCTTGTTACAATAAGGTCATTATTGTCATTGTCAACCACAGTCATTCCCACTTTTTTAGGAACATATTGAATTGGACTTACCCATGAGCTATCAAAAATAGGATAAATTATTTAAGCATCCAACCACTTGATGATTTCTTTCTTGACCACTTCTTTCATGATTGGATTCAATCTTTTTTGTTGTTCAATTGTAGTTTTGTGATTTTCCTCAAGGAGAATTTTGTGCATACAAAAAGAAAGGGTAATTCCGTTAATATCAACTATGGTCCACCCTATTGCTTTCTTGAATTCTTTAAGTGTCCTCAATAACTTCTCCTCTTGCATGTTAGTAAGAGAAGCTGAAATAATAATTGGAAGAGCATAAGATTTTCCAAGAAAAGCATACCTCAAGTGTGTAGGCAGAGGTTTGAGTTCCAAAGTAAGTGGTTCCTCAATGGAGGGCTTAGAAGCTGGCATCAAAGAAACTGAAACATCTAAAGACTCAAATTGATGATTAGTTCTAAATATGGAGTGAGCATTTAACAAATTTGAATATTTAATAAATTCATCATCATCCCTATCAAAATTAACAACTAAACATGCTTCAAGAGGATCATTGGGATATGCTTCTAAGAAAACATTTTATGTAAAGTCATTTACCACACTCACAAGAAAATAATCTTCAGATGTCACAAGCAATTTTAAAGCTTTGAAAATATTTAATGTTACCTGTTGGTCTTAAACTCTCAAAGTGAGCTCACCTTTTTCAACATCAATCAATGCTCTAGCAATTGTTAAGAATGGCCTCCCAAGGATGATTGGAATTTGCTTATTTCTTCCATGTCAAGAATTGTAAAATCAATTGGAAAAATAAATTTATCTACCTTGATAAGAACATCTTCAATAATTCCCCTTGGGTACACATAAGAGTGATTAGCCAGTTGCAAAGTAACAGAAGTGGGTTTGCATTCCCCCAGACCAAGTTTCTCAAAAATTGACCAAGGTATTAAATTGATACTTGCACCTAAATCACTCAAAGATTTTGAAAAAAATAAATTACCAATAATGCAAGGAATTGTGAAACTACTTGGATCTTTAAGTTTTGGTGGCAGTTTATTTTGGAGAATTGCACTACACTCTTCTATAAGGAAGACAATTTCAAACTCACCTAGCTTTCTTTTTTTAGAGAGGATGTCCTTCAAGAACTTGACATAGTTGGGTATTTGTTCCATAGCTTCAGTAAAAGGAATATTTATATGTAGTTTCTTGAAAACATTGATGGACTTTTGAAATTGCCTTTCAAGCTTTTACTTTTGAAGCCTTTGGGGAAAATGTGATGGAGGATTGATGACTTGAGAAGTTCCTTGATTTTCAACCTTGTCATCTTCTTTTTGCTCAACTTCAAGCTCTTTCTCACACATTCTTTCCTTATCAACATGTTCATTCTCATATTCAATTGCTTTTTCATTCACGCCCTCAATTTCTTTTCCACTCCTTAAAGTGATTGCTTGGCATTGTTCCTTACCTTTAGGATTGATTTGTGTGTCACTAGGTAAAGAACCTTGAGGTCTATTGTTTATGGAATTTACAAGCTGTCCCACTTGGGTCTTAAGATTTCTCAAGGAGGCTCATTGACTTTGAATTATAGCATCAGTTTTTGATATATATTGCAAAAGAAGTTCTTCCACTTGAGACTTTTTTTCAAGAATTGGTGGTTTAGCTTGTTGTTGAAAACTAGGAGGCATGATGGGTTTTAGATTTGAAAGCCCTGCATTGTTGTTCCATGAAAAGTTTGGGTGGTTTCACTAACCAAGATTATAAGTATTGGAGTATGGATTATTCTGTTATCTATTGAAGTTCCCCACAAATTGGACTGATTCAAAATTATAAGGACATTGATCATTCGAATGGCCATCTCCACACATCTCACAAACTACAAATGAATTTTAAACTGTATGAACTCCTAATGTGTCAAACTTCTTGAACAATGCAGCCACTTGCGCAGCTACTTAAGCAGTTAAGGTGCCAAGTGCATCAATTTCATAAGCTCCAATAGCTTTCCTCGAACCTGACCTTTCTAAAGGCCATTGGTAATTATTTGAGGCATCTCTTCCAATAGATTATAAGCATCTACAGCATCCGTACTCATTAATGCCTTACCAGTAGTACCATCAATTGTGGCTTTTGTTAACCCAACAGCCCATTGTAAAATGTCTGAACTTGTAACCAATAAAAAATCCCATGATGTGGACATCTTCTCAATAGTTCTTTAAACCTCTCCCAAGCTTTATACAAGGACTCACCATCAAATTATGTGAATGAGGTGATATCGTTCCTCATCTTTGTAGTCTTGGCAGACACAAAAAATTTTGCTTGAAACCTTTGAGCCAAGTTTTCCCATGTAATGATAGACCCATTGGGTAATGAATTAAACCAACTCTTTGCTTTATCCCTTAGAAAAAACGAAAACAGTCTCAATCTAATAGCATCATCATTTACTCCATTGTATTTAAAGGTATCGCAAATCTCCAGAAAATTTACCAAATGAAAATTAAGATCATTATTAGGTAACCTACCAAACTAGACTGAAGACTGAATCATCTGAATGTAAGCTGGTTTAATTTCGAAATTATTTGCATTGATGGAAAGTCTCTTAACGCTTTGGTGCAAACCTTGTTCAAAAGGAACAACATAATCTCGTAGTGCTCTATTTGCTTCGAGAACCAGATTAATGGCATTATTGCCATTGTTATTTTTATCCTTAGCCATTGTCTGATTTAAAACTGCAACTTGCAAATTCTCCTTTCAACGTCTTCTGAAAGTTCTTTCTATCTCAAGATCAAAAGGAACAAGATTCAAGTTATTTCTTCTTTGCATACAATAACCAAAGATATTTACAAGCAAACAAAATCTAATATTAAAACAAGAAAAATAAAATTTGAAGTAAGATTAAATTGCTTGGTATTAATATTAGTAAAAATTCTAGAAACAATTCCCCAGCAACAGTGCCAAAACCTTGTCAATTAAAATTCTACTACTCAAGTAAACGTATCGAATAGACAATATATAAGCAAGCAAAGTATCAATCCCACAAAAAATTGATCTAAAGTTTTACTAATTATTAAAATTAGACCAATTTAATTTTATCCAAACAATCAATATCAAATAACTAAATTAACTGACTAAAAATACTTAACCAAAATTTAAACTAAGAAAAATCAAAATAATAATAACTTGAATAAATATCAAATCAAACAAGCCTAGGATTACAATATCCCTCACACTTTATCTAAATCTTACCTCTCTTTTTTAACTTATTTCAATGGTTTGAATTATTAATTTAGAGTCCTAAATTATTTATAAGGGTTTCTCGACTTATCTTATAAAAATATCTATTTTAACCAAAACACTATATCTCTATATGAATTGAAATTAAAACTGATTCATTAAGTTCAAGCTCTAATCTGGCTACTTATGGCCTATAGGTATATCCCTATCTTTTACGTAAATCAATTAATGTGATCATATGCTATCTCAATTATAGTGTACACTAAACTCCCTTTTCCAAGTTTGTTTAGGTTCCTAAATTAATTTCATTGGTGGTTAAGCAATTAAAAGCATTATAAATAAATTAGAATAAATAATTCAATTCTATTAAAAATAAGTAAGAAAGAGATTAAAAATTCAGATTACATGTGAATTCAATTACAACCCTAGAAAAAGAAAATTAGATACTCATGATTGCAAAGACAAATAACATTTTATAAAAGTCAACTATTACGAGTATCAAAAAGAGTAAAAGCTAAGGAAGAAAACAAAACAAATATTTGTAGCTTTTCTCTCCAAGTTTTAGCCTCAACTTCTAGTTTTTTGAATCTCCAAAAGTTGTCTAACCTAATGTTCTTAAAAATATCCTATTTATACCAATAAGCTTAACCTGTAGTTCCCTAAGTTGACCTATGATTTAATTGGGCTTAAAAGTGTAATGAGAGGCTTAATCATCAATTGTCAATCTTTAAAAATTGTAATTCCCGCCACTAGACATCTAGCTATTTTCCAATATCATTTTCTCTATCTTCGAGGTAGAACTGGGTAAAGTGATCTCATAAAAGTTGTAGCACTGTCTCTTAGGTTTCTAATGGTTTAAGAATCGTATCATTTGGAGTTCTGTAACGTGAGTTATAGCCAAAACACTGAAGCATATACAAGTAGACTTTCGGATCTTTCAACACCTTACTTTCCAAAATTAAGCCAAACTCCTTTAATTCCTACAAAAAAATATAAAAACTAATAAATAATAACCAAGTTAAAAGAAATAAAATTAAATTAAAATAACTCACTTAAAAATAAATTAATTATAAAAATAATTAAAAATAACTAAATTATAATTGAAAATTAAAGACTTAGCTAATATATAATAACAAAATTGGACTAAAATAATTCTATAAAATAGAATTATCACCTTTCAACTTTCATTTTCTCTTCCCTCCAACCTTCATTTTTTTTTTCCTCGTTTCTCAAGTTTCACTCCTACTTTGAAATACTTTGAATCAATTCAAGAACCACAAATGTATGTTATGGAGGAGTTAGAGATCATTTTACAGCTTTTGTTTTTTTAAGCTACCATATCCACTAATTGTTCCATAACATCCATTCATGGTTTTTGAAATGAAAGTTCTCTAGCAAGACTGCTGGCAACAAAAGCTTGAATGGGAAAATCCATCTCTAGTTCTTACTCCTTTTCCTTCATTACTTTTGTTTATTCTTTTGTGGAGTACTAAAAATCAGCAAAAAATCTTGAGCATTTCACCAATAAATTTTGATTTTTAGCTTATACTCTATGGTTCTTGAAATAATCTTTTTCCTTGATTAGTTTCATTATTTTTTTTTTTGTGGAGTGTCAAAAATCAGCAAGAAATCTGTAGCATTTCAACAAAAAATTTGATTTTTTAACTTCTGGTCTGAGGGACTTCTTAGTTTCAACAAGAGCACTTAAAAAGAGGTAAAATTGTCATAAATTTCATCAAATAAATGGAGGTTGACAACAAGACTAACGGTAGGATTTCTTTGTTTAACAGAAGAAAATTGTTTGGGACTAAAGGACTTGCGTGGACCTTTTTTTCATAAACGAGGGTATTTATGTGTAAAACATTTATGTGATATTGACTAACAATGCTAACAATCAAAAGACCAAAAGTATCATTTTAAAATAAGAGAGATCAAAGTATCATTTTAGAATGATTGGAAAGGGTTTTTGGATTTTAACCATGAATAAAATATAATTATAAAGATTACATATATTAATAATCATTGAATCTTAATATTGCTATCAAATATAAACAAAATGCAAGTAAAAGTTTAAAAATAATTGCATTTCTTGAGCTCTTTTCTCCCCCTCCCTCCATGACAAATAGAGTCCAAGAAATAAGTCCAAAAATCATCAAGGCCTAAAAGGGAAGAATAGAGAAGAAGAACAAAAGAATGAAACTTAGGCCAAGAAGAAGAAAGCTAGACAAGAATCGCAAAGCGCACCGTTTCAATTCAAGAGAGCATAGTCGATACGTAACATTTAGAGAAAGAATAGACATACACTAAGTGAAACACATCGTTTCATTAATTAGGATTTAAAAGTTAGTTAAAGAAGTTAGTTATTTTAAGCTTGTACAATTAGCTTTTATACTTGATTAATTAGCCATTGCCCTATGTATATAAGACTGTGAAAGGCATTTTCTTTTCTATAATGAATAAAAAAACTTTCCGTAGAAATTCATGCATCGTTTTACCTTTTTCTTCCATATTTGTCAAGGTATTAGAGCAGTACGACTCACAACCAAACAAATAAAGCATTAATCAATAATGAATTCTTGGACTACTTTGTGCTATTAATATATATATATACATATATATATACATATATACATATATACATATATATATATATATATATATGTAAGAGTATTGATTCTTGTCTTTTATTCCTTTCATTTGTTCATTTTCAATCTTAGCTTGCATCTGTTTGCCTATTAGTTGAGAATATGTCTGAATCATCTGAATCTACACCACGAAGCACTGCTTCTGCTTCATTCACCGAGCTATTACCAACAAATGACCCCCAATCACCATATTACCTACATTGCACTAACCATCCTGGTACAATGATTGCAAACCCCAAACTATCCTCAAACAACTATATAACTTGGAGCTGTTCTTTTTTATTAGCTATATCCATCAAGAACAAAGCTGGATTCATAAATGGCACTATACCCAAGCCTTCAGTTATTGACCCTCTGTATTCAGCATGGAACAAATGCAACAATGTTATAGTGGCCTGGTTATTGGACTTTATCTCTCAACTAATAGCTTCTACCATCTTTTTCATGGATTTTGCTACTGAAATTTGGAACACTTTGAAATAGAACTTTGCCCAACCTGATGATACCCATGTTTGTAATATTCGATATACACTAGGAAGTGTAACTCAGGGAACTAGGACAGTAGACAACTATTTTATAGAATTAAAGGGCATTTATGAGGAATTAAGAAACTATAAGCCACTATCACATTGTGAGTGTGGAAAATGCAATGCTGATTGCTTCAAAAAGTTCTCTAATCAATACCAAAAGGACATGATATTTAGGTTTCTAAACAGTTTGAATGAATCTTTCTCGACCATCAAGTCTCAAATTACCTTTATAGACCCTATACTTATAGTAGACAAAGTTTATAGCATGGTCCTTAGAGAAGAGGCACAAAGAAACATGTTCCTTCAATCTCAACCTTTTCTTGAATCCTCAGCAATGCTTGTAACCACAAATGTTAAGAAGAAACCAAGAAAGGACTTGACATATTCTCACTATGGTAAAAAGAGCCCTGTAAAAAAGAAATGTTACAAGCTAATTAGTTTTCCAAAAGATTTCAAGTTGATTAAAAGGAAGCCATATGTTAAGAAAGGAGCAGTTGTGAATAATGTTTGTGCAGTTACTAAGTAGCAGATAGATGACACTCAAGCTAATCATGTGGGGGAGGAAGGAAGTTCTAATTCTATGTCTCAAATGTCTATGTTTAAGCAGCAGGTTAATAGGTTAATGGATCTTTTAAACGAGAATGGTTTGATCAGCAATGATGGTAAGAGTATCCTGAAAAACACTCAACCCAGCAAACATTCATTTGTCAATTTTGCCTTTGCAGGTATAGTATCTGATCTTCCTTATTTTAACACACACAACAACTTGCCAAATGCATTCAAGCATGTTAACACTGTCATGATTAAACAAGGATATTGGATCATGGACTCAGGTGCAATTGATCATATAGCTTATTCCTTAGACAATTCCATCCAAGTTAATCTAGTAGAAAATTATTTTGTTCAATTACCTAATGATAGGAAAACATTAGTTTCTCATGTAAGGTTAGTCAGAATATGCTCTTCATTGGTCCTATATGATGTCCTCTATGTCTCAAGTTTTAAATTCAATCTGATTTTAGTAGGAAAACTTACCTGCACCAAGAAAAATTGTGTACTATTCATTGACTCACATTGTATTGTTCAGGACATTTTTTCTTGGATAGTGATTGGGGTTGCTAGGGCATCTTCAGGGTTATATCTGATGCAAAATAGAAAAGATGATAAAGACATATCAAAATTTTATTTTGATAAAGTTGTAAAGTTTCCCTCAGTGTTTTTTGTTAATGCTTGTGAACTAGTGGACATATATAAAGGGTTTGATCTTTGGCACTTTAGGCTAGGCCATGCACTTGTAGAAAGAATCAATGTGATTCATCAACTTTATCCAACTATCAATTGTTCAGATGATTTAATTTGTGAAATTTGTCTCTGGCAAAGCAAAAAAGACTTCTTTTTCCTATTCATATTCAGAGTACAAATGTTCCTTTTCAATTGATACATGTTGACATTTAGAGACCCTATGAGGTGCCAACCCTGTTAGAACAAAGATTCTTTGTAGATGACTTTTCTCGTTTTACTTAGGTTTTCTTAATGAGAAACAAGTTTAAGGTTTCAACAATCATTCCTTATTTTAACATTTACGTGCAAAAATATCTTGATTCATCAATTAAGTGTATAAGATCGAATAATGGAAATGAATTTAGCCTTACTGATTTCTTTACCAAATTTGGAATCATTCATCAATTATCTTGTGCAGATATCCCCCAGCAGAATGGTGTGGTTGAAAGAAAACACCAGCACATTCTGATGGTGGCAAGAGCATTTCTACACCAATCAGGTATTCCTTTTCATTTTTTGGGAGATGTAGTCCTTACAACAATACATTTAATAAATAAAGTGCCCACCAAAATACTTAACAACAAATCACTATTCGAATTGTTATATGGAAAACTAACTGTTTATGACTACTTCAAGGTCTTTGGATGCCTATTCTTTGTCTTTACTTTAACAAAAAATAGAAAGAAGTTAGACAAAAGAGTAAGTAAGTGCATATTTCTAAGATATCCAGCTAATGTCAAATGGTATAGGGTATATGATCTCTCTGCACAAAAGATTATGATATCAAGGGACATTGTTTTTCATGAACATGTGTTTCCATTCCACTCATCAAACCATGACTCACAACTACATGCATTTCATCAAACATATGGTGTACATGAAGAATATATTGATTATTTTGATTCCAATACACCATATCAACCTTACCTACACCATATATCACCTGAATTACATTCATTTAAATCACATTCATTTTCTGCAAAACCTTCGGCATCTAATTCAACGATTTTTCCCAAAATTCAGCTTCCAATGATAGTGTGTCACTACCTATAACACTAATAGTACAAATGTAACCAATGTAGAACAAATACAAACACCTATCAGAAAAAGCACAAGACAGAAAGAACCTCTTAAGTGATGTTTATTTTGTTAACTAGCCGTCCCAAACCAATTTTATCACCCTTTATCCAATCACCAAACATCTATCTACTAAACAACTATCACCTGCACATAAGGCATTCATTATTGCCCTATCACATATACATGAACCAAACTCTTATCATCAAGCTGTGAACTATTCTCATTAGAGAGAAACCATGAACCTTGTACTGAAGGCTTTACAAGACAATGGCACTTGGAGCATAGTACTTTTGCCCTCTAACGCATATGTAATTGGCTGTAAATGGGTTTACAAGGTCAAGTTGAAAGCAAATGGTGAAATTGAGAGATATAAGGCAAGGTTGGTTGCCAAAGGGTACAGTCAAGTGGCAGGCTTTGACTACCAAGAAACATTCAACCTTTTAGCAAAACAGTCAACTGTTAGAGTATTTTTTGCTTTAGTTGCAGCAAATGCTTGGTCCTTGTCACAACTAGATGTTAACAATGCCTTCTTTAATGGAGATCTGGATGAGGACATATATATGGAGATACCTCAAGGTTATCATGTTTAGGGGAAGTGTCCTAGATAATCTAAACTTGTCTGCAAATTACGCAAATCATTTTATGGCTTGAAACATGCATCCAGGCAATGGAATGCCAAGCTTACAACATCTCTTTTACAGTTTAGTTTCAAAAGGTCATCAATAGACTGTTCCTTATTTACTATGAAAACTTCTAGTAGAGACTTCATAGCTCTTTTAGTTTATGTAGATGACATCTTGATTAGAAGCACATTTATTCTTGCAATAGCAGAAATAAAGCAATTTCTAAACTCACAGTTTAAACTCAAGGATCTTGGTGACGTCAGATACTCCTTGGACTCGAAATCATGGATATACTAGAAGGAATCACTATAAGTTAAAGGAAGTATACCTTAGATATTCTTGAGGAACACAATACGCTAGGAGCTAAACCAATAAGCACCCAAATTGATTATAATCGCAAACTATAGAAAGCATAGGATGAAGATATCCTTACAGATCCAACCAGATACAGGCAGCTCATAGGTAAACTGCTATATCTCACATTTAGCAGACCTGACATTTCATATGTAGTACAAATGTTGTCACAATTCATGGAAAAGCCTGGCCACATACATCTCATGGCAGCCCATAGAGTGTTAAAATACTTGAAGAATGCTCCTGGACAAGGGATTTTGATGAAGGCAAAGTCAAATTTTCATATATCAGCTTACTCAAACAATAATTGGGCAAGATGCCCTCGTAGTAGAAAATCAATCACTGGATTTAGTGTGTTTATTAGAGACACTTTTGTCAGTTGGAAGTCTAAGAAACAAGCTGTAGTAGCTCGAAGCTATGCTAAATCAAAACATAGATCTATGGCTTCAACATGTTGTGAATTAATATGGTTGAAACATTTACTAATTGATTTTGGGATAAATCATGATGATCCAATTGTTCTATATTCAGACAGTCAATCTGCCATACACATCAGTAAAAATCCAATGTTTCATGAAAGAGCAAAGTATATAGAAATGGATTGCCATTTCATCAAAGAGAAAGTGTTGGCAAGTATAATCACTCCAGCTTACATACCTACTGACTTGCAAGTAGTTGATATTTTCACCAAGGTTTTGTTACCGAAGAAATTCTACTAGCTACTAGACAAGATGAGTGTTCATGACATTCACTCCTCATCTTGAGGAGTGAAAAATAGAGTTCAAGAAATAAGCCCAGAAATCATCAGGCCTAAAAGGAAGAACAGAGGAGAGGAATAACATAATGAAACTCAAGCCAAGAAGTTCAAAGCTGGACAAGAATTGCACGACGCACCATTTTAATTAAAAAGAGCATAGTCTATACGCAACATTTGGAGAAAGAATAGACATACAATAAATGAAACACACCGTTTCACTAATTAGGATTTAAAAGTTAATTGAAGAAGTTAGTTAATTATTTTAAGCTTGTACAGTTAGCTTTTATACTTGATTAATTAGCCATTGCCCTATGTGTGTATAGAACTTTCCTCAGAGATTCATGCCCCGTTTTGCCCTTTCTTCCATATTTGTCACTCCACATGATTAGTTAATTTTAGCTTGCATATTTCTGAGAGGATATGTAAAACTACATTTGTTTGCAAAAGGCATATAACTTGTTTCCTCAAATTTCACAGAAACTGGGTTGGATCGTCAATTAGAAAAGACGTTTTATCAGTCTTCAAATCCTGGTACGTGGCCAGTAA
This sequence comes from Theobroma cacao, assembly GCF_053813885.1. Classification (NCBI taxonomy): domain Eukaryota; kingdom Viridiplantae; phylum Streptophyta; class Magnoliopsida; order Malvales; family Malvaceae; genus Theobroma; species Theobroma cacao. Next base: position 40,792,299 of record NC_142640.1, read on the forward strand.
TGGGAGCTATGAGTAGTAGGTGAAGTGGTGCAGAGAGCCAAGCAATCATTGGGGGAAGAAACTGTCAGCACTAAGATGCAGTAAAGTATCATAACAAGGGAGCTGTTCCGAAAGACAAGACAAGGAGGTAAATAAAAGTGGGTAAAACTTAGGTAGATCGCACTAAGAAATGAGCAACAGAGCTGAGCTCCCAATTTCATATGCCTAAGACGGCAAGCCAGAACAAAATGGGGACACCTTTGGCAGCTGAAACAATTTTGTAGAGTAGAGGCCACTCAGAACCGATGTTATAAGTTCAAACAACCTTATTGTCAAGAAACAAACATAGAACATTAAATCTCTTTACTCACTGTACCTATTCCAATTACAGTATTGCAAAAACATTATCCAAGGATGTGGTTAACCCAGACTTGTTTCAGGTCAGGTTCTCCCTGCAAAGTGATGTAAGCAAGCGTATCAGGAAAGCATGACAAAGTAAACCCTTCATCTTCCAGTTTACATGGCTAAGCCTTGTCGGTCTTCTTCCGGTGAATGTCAGCTTCAGTCTTCTGCTTTGGAATTGGCTGAATTCGCTGATAAGGATTCCTAGTCAATGTCTCTCCCCTCAAAGCAGCTACATATCGGTCATTGGTATCCTCTTTCCGCTGGAGCTCCCCAAGGTATTCCGCCAATCGCTCTTGGTTTACTTTCCCCATCATCTGATTAACCCAAAAAGGAAAGAAAAAATTGAACTACCAGTAAATACTATCATGGAAATTTCTCTCTATTTGAACATGGGGGGACATATGTTTCAAGATTTGCTAATGAGACAGGCAGGTAAGCATGAATTAAGTTATGTAAAACATTTAATTGATAACTAGTCGAAGAATTAAGCATGGATCTAAACCAAGTTTAGGTTAGACAAAAAGGGGGCGCTTACCAGGGATTCGGGGCGGGCATTTTGGCGCAGCTGGGCCTCCAGCTGAGGGTTGCGGGAGTTCGTGAGCTGCATGACGCCGTAGCCTATGACACCCGGAACGACGCCGCATATGGTTGCGAAGGCCCAGAAGAAGGGCTTCGAATCCCTTGTCCTCCTTACCAGCCACCGCCAAGTCTCGCTCTTTTCCCACAGTATCGACATCCCTCTTTGTCTCTCCCTCTCATCTCTCAGTTGGTCCTTTAATATCCATCCCCAGAGGCCCAGACACTTCATAATTCATAAGCCCATGTGTGGCCTTTTCATATTTATTTTTGTTCAACAAAAATATTGTAGATAAGTTCCTTGGTTACTTAAGCTAGGCAAACGTATATCATATCTCAGGATGATTACGTACAGCAAAAGTTGAGCAAAATTATTTTTGGATAAACGGGATTCTATTCATCCAAAGTTGTAGGCAAGCCTAGTACGGTATGTACAAGCTGCTTATAATAGCAAAATAACGTGTAATTACATCTAGAGTAAAACCAAAAACTATACAAACATGTGTTCCTCTAATCCCCAGACTTGTAAACCGCAACCTGCAATCTTTTTTTAAGCTTTCAAGTCTGCATCTTACCACTTCCTTAATATGATTCACCAACATTGAACTGGAACTAGCCTTTACATCATGAAGCCTCCTATTTCTCTCCAACCAGACAAAGTAAATGCAGACACTCCAAGCTAGCCTGAGCCTACGTGCTATAAATGCCTTTCCTTTTAAGTCTTTGCTACACACATTTGAATTCATTAGGCCAATCTCCAACATGTTTATGAATTCCATACAATTTTAGAACTTGAGCCCCTACCTACTTAGTGTGAGTGCAATTGAAGAATAGTGCTTCCAGGTTTCCAATTCCTTTAAACACAAAAAACACAGTTTATGTTACCATATCAGATTCCTCTTGAGCACATTTATGCTTAGCGGGAAGTTTGTCCAAAATAATCATCCAAGCAATTATGGAATGCCTAGTAATAGCGTATTTGACCCATATAAACTTGCGCCAATCCACTTTCATCAGCATATGCTTGATTTCATCCCAAGTTATGGCTACATAATACTTGGGAGTGGAATTGATCCAATCCCCATACTCTGGACAAAGGGAAGGGTTGTGTTCCTTGGTTTGAGCGATTTCTTCCAGCCCCACCTACTAAAATAAGAAGGTTGAATATGCCATAAGGACCTACCCTTGAGAACATATGCTTGCATCTAAGCGATCCAAATAAATCCCGACTGCGTGAGTAGTGCCCAGAGACTTCTTAAAATGCATGCAATATTCCAAGCCTTAAGATCCTTAACCCCAAACCGCCTTCCATTTTAGAGTGACAGATTTGCTGCCAACTCATCCTTACACAAGTACTCTGCTTATCTCTTCCCTTATAAAAAAAAACAACACACATTTGATTCACTTTTTGAATGATTTGCTGAGGAAGTATAAAATTCCTGCACCAAAAGTTCTGTAAGGTGAATAGCATTGACTTTATCAACTGCAACCTTCCAGCATATGAAAAGGTTCCTCACAGTCTTAACTATTAATCTTGCTTGAAATCTTCTCCAAGAGAGAACCATAGTCTTTCGCAGTCAACTTCTTTGTGGTTAAGGGAACTCTTAAATATCTTATTGGTAAAGTCCTTAGCTTGAACCCACTGCTTAATCTGAATAATTAAGCACAATATTCTGACTTGGACTTGTTAAGTTGAAGACCAGAAACAAGGTAGAACTTATGAAGAACTTTTTGAATGGCTAAAATTGAACTCAAAGACCCTTTGCAAAAGACAATGAGACATCTGCAAGCACAAATGAGTAAGCTGCACCTCCCCCAGTTAAGAGAATCAAAAGCTTTCCTTAAATCGACCTTCAAAGCACATCTACGAGAGAGATCTTCCTATGATAACCATTGACAAGCTCTTGTGCCATTAGAACAATATCAATAAAATCCATACCTTTCACAAATGCACTTTGATTTTTACTAATTATAGCACATAAACATCGCTTTTGTCTATTAGCCAAGATTTTGGATACACATTTGTATAAGATGAAGCAACAAGAAATAGATCTGAAATCAAGTAGGCTACTTGGATTTTGGTTTTCTAGAACCAATGTGATAACTGTAGAATTGAAACCATGTAGCAAATATACTGAGTTAAAAAAAATGGAGAATAGCAAGAATAACATCCTCACCTACAATGTACCAGGCTACTTTAGAAAAGTGAGTATTGTACCCATCTTGTGCTAGAGCCTTGTTATTATGAAGTTAGAATATAGTGTCTCTAATTTCATCTTTAAATATATCATCGACCATGGATGACTTCTTATTTCCAAGAATAGCCCTAAAGAGAGTTTATTCAAGGTTTCCATAGAATTTTCGAGGACATTTGCATCAACTGAGCCGAGCAACCTTTGATAGTACTAAATTGCCTGGTTAAAGATGGATTCAATGGTTCTCAACCTATTTCCAGCTTCATCAACCAAGACCTTCAGAGTATTATAACTCTTTTTAACTTGGACTACCTTATGAAAGAAACCAGTGTTCTGGCCACCCCCTAATTCTAGATTTTTTCCTAAAGAAACTTTCCCCTACTCCTAACAACTTAAATAACTCAGCTGAGAGATGTTTTTCATGTTCCACCATCTCAAAAGTAAGAGATTGGGAAAACATGGTGACCTGGTGAGTTTCTAACTCTCTTGTCAATAACTTTTTCGGATATATTATTAAAATGAGTTATATTAAGGTGCTTCAATTCTACCCTTTTTTTTTAACCAGTACATGAGGGTTACCTTAAGTGGAGCTGCCAGTGATATCTCTATAATATTTAAAAAATTGGATGTCTAGTCTAGAAATTAAAGAACTTGAATGGTTTTGGTGGAGAATTATACTGAGCTTAGAGAGAATTGGACTATAATAAAAAAATTTCAAGAGGAAAATATTCCATAAATGAATCTATCCAACCTTCATTTATATGCGCTCTGTCAAGTTTGCCAGTTAAAAGCTCCTCAAGCCTTTTGTTGCTAGAAGGCATAAAAAATCCAAAATAAGGATGATCAACCGGTTCTACTTATTGTACACATTGCTAAAAATCCAAGATATCAGACCTAGTGGCTTAAGTGCCACTGAAATCAAAACTTTCACTTGGACACAAAATGACACTAAACCCAGTAGCAATCAACCAAGGAGTATTAAACAATGTAAAGGGGTTCTTGTGATAGGAAGAAGAAGCGTTGAAAATAAGTAAAGGATGTATTGGAGGCGACGAAGAGGGAGATCAGAGCAATTTCTGAAGTATTGAGTGTCATGGCAGGTGAAAGAGAATAAGTAGAGAATGTATAAGAGGGCTAGAGAGAGAAGCTCTAAATGAGAGCAACGTCATTTCCAAAAGTGAAGTTCAGGAATTAATTGTGAAGGCTTTATATGTAGTGTAAAAAGTGACAATTACAAGAAAAGGCTTTAACACACGTAATGAATGATATTTTTAAGGAGAGTTTTAATGTTAGGTAACCATTATTTAAAGTTAATGTCGAGTAATGGTTAAATACTCTTTATGTGACTGTTGAAGTAATTAGATGTAATAAAACTTGTGTCACAGCCCAATCTCGGGCCATGACGGGCGCAAGAACCCAATAGGCATAGCCCACTAGGCCCAAGCAAGCCTTCCTATATGAATATGTACATTAGTCCATTTATCATTCATATTTCTTTAAGATCTATACTTAATAATGTTCGAATGCTAATTTCTTTGAAGACAATTTGTAGAACCCAAGTAAATACTCGCACTGGCATCATAAATTAAAATATACATAGATAGTTTGTCAAATGTATCTTAACAATTCACATTAAACATATATCTGCATATACAAAAACCTTAACTGTCAGCGAAGTGACTCTGGGCGACCTACCAAAAAATAGATAAGAGGAAGCACCTCAGCTGAGGAATCCAACTACCTTCGAACCTGAAAACTAAAACATGAAGTTGAAAATAATGAGTATAAACTCAGTGAGTGAACTTAGGAAGGGAATAAGCAAACGATACGGAAAGATTTTGAAAACACGATGCACTTATTTTAAAAATAATGCAATTTAGTTTAATTTCTTGTAAAGCCCTTAATTCAACCCTTGATTATTTAATCCCTTAAGGTGAAGGATTTATAATACACAATAAAGTTGAAAAGAGTGAAAACTACAGCAAATATTCAATCAAGACAAGCAAAACAGAAGGTTTCTCACTACAGCGGAAAGACATTCTATAACATATAGTACAATCACATTTTTAGTTTCATAACTTGTCTATAGCATATATATATATATATACATGTACACCACCGCCGCCTTACTAAACTCATGTGCACTCCCTACATGTACAAGGCAATATCATCATGTGTACTCTCTACACGTACATTTTAATATCATCACACGCACTCTCGCCTACATCATTACCGGCATGTGCACTCCCACACCGCACACCACCGGCATTGTCACGTGCACTCCCACACCGAACGTGCATGGTTATAGCTATTATACAACATTATCACTCAAAGCATAACACACATATCCACATAATATAGGAACACATGAGCTCATCACATTCATATTTCACAACATAAAAACATTTCATCAAGGGCTTGTTCCCATGCAAATTTTAAAAAAAACTAATAAAATATTTCAAGTAGTTCAATCAAGTATATAATCATTTATTCCAAAACATGTGTGAAGTTGTTATAATGTGCAAAGTAATTGTTCTACTTGTATTAGTTGTTTCACATTGAGTAGCTCTCTGCTTATTTTAGTTGTTCATTGTGAAGTAGTATACTTTACTTATTTTAGTTGTTCTACGTGAAGTGGTGCTTCACTTATAATAGTTGTCCTCATTATTCTCTGTATAATATTATGCTGTAAAATAATTCTTTAGAGAATAGGTATCAACCAAAATCAAGTATCTACATTTACCCATTGCATAAGAATTCTTACTTAAAAATAATTCTTATGCATTAATTTAGAAAAAAGTTTTATTTTGTATTATAATGTATTGTACAGTAACACTTCGGGTACTAACGTCATAGATAGTGGCACCTTAGCTAGTAATGCTTCAGGTACTAACATATTATTATCTTCTGTAATATTTGATTGATCATATAACAATATATTTTTCATAAAGTAAGATTCTCAAAATATAAATCATAAAAGGAAAGTTAATCATTGTTTATAAAAACTTTGATTTTATATGCCCTATAAATATGAAGCTTGTATGAACAATTTTCTTCATTTAGATTCCAAACAAAACAAAATTCAAAGAAAGGTTTGCTCTTTTGCAAATATTTTTGAACAAGTAAGTTTTGCTTCTTCTTCCTATAGTTTCTTGTTTGCTTTCTCTTTCTTTTTTTTTTATTTGTATTTTCTTGCTTTTCAAAAAAAATTGAATTTCTTTTGGTTGTTGCCCCTTACATGAAAATTTTTTTTAATTGAAATATGAGATAAGAAAATTTTTAATGCATGAGATTAGGCTTTTTGATTTAAAGAGAATTTGTGTGTGTGTGTGTGTGTGTGTGTGTGTTTAAGTAGATAGATAAATTGTTTGATTTTAGAAGAAAAGCTCAAAATAAGAATTATTTATGTTTCAAAAGAAAATTATCTTGATAAGTAAAAGGAAAAAAAAAATCTTCTTGAAACATGAATTTGTTTCAAGTCATGATTTATAATTTGTAGCTAAAAGTAAAATTACAAAAGCAAAAGTGTAAAAAAACAAGCAAACACAGTAAGAAAATTTTTTTTATTTAATTGACTTTTTGTCTTAAAGCTTGTTTTAATGTTCTTGTTTGTTTTTGAAACTCACAGCCTAAAGCCATAAGCTTTTTCTTTTGAAGCTCCTTTTTGTTTTGAAGTATAGCTATTATTTTATTTTGAAACTCTTGCATGTGTAGCCTTTGATAGGAAAGAGAAACATTAGAATGAAAGAAATAAATAAAAACTAGAGTGAAAGAAGTAAATAAAAGTTGGCCTAGATGTTAGCCTTTTGTTTCTTTTTTTGTTTGCTTACAGCACAAGTTACGGTTCTCTTTCTTTATATATATATAATTGGGTTTTTGAATGTTGAAGCTTGCAACATGCTACGAGCTCTTTCAATTGAAGTGTTACGAGTTTTTTTAAGTACATGTCGCGAGCTCCTTTAAATATATACCGTGAGCTCTTGATCTCTTTTTTTTTTATTTAATCGACTTTTTAAATACTGTATATTTTTTTGGTTTTATTCATTTGTTATTTTTTTATTATATATATAGTAATAATAATAATAAAATCTATAATTTTGATAAATTTTGTTGTTTACTTTGCTAGTTATTTTCTTAACAAATAAATAAATAATAAAAATTATTACGTATGTACACTTATCTCTTTTTCCATAATCATGTTTGTAGGCTTCTTTTTCCATCTTCCTCTATGCTTAGGAGCTATTTCCCTCAAAAAATCCATTACGATCAGCCTGAAAAGTTTGTAACAAGGAAAAAGATTACTTCACATAAAAGGAAAAATAATGATTCTGAAGTAATTCCTCCCAAGAAATTAGAGTAGAAAAGATTGGTGAAATTCTTTTTGTCCTTGAAAATTGGGAAGATGAAATTATTAGAGTGAAAGGAGAAGATCATTTTTAGGAAAAAGTTTGTGCCAGACAAGTTGACGAACATCCCTTTGAACTTGTTAGACATAATTGGAATCGTATATGCTCAAAAGCACCTCGTCTTAAAAGAAGTGGTATCCCAAAACTATCCATTCTATAGTTCAGGTTTGAGCATAGTAAGTTTCCACTTCCTACTACTAATCTAGGCTCCAATTCTCAATTTGTTCATGACTGGGATAAGCTAGTAAATAAGGTGTTGAAGAATCCTACTTATGTTTAACTTCTCCCATCTGTTGGAATACTTGATGTTGTATGTGTCACTTCCAAGCTTAACATTCGTAGAGAGAAAAAGATGGATGTATGGCATGTTATTCTTTCAAGGTGGAGCATTTTATCTCATATTATGATTACAGCATGGGGGGAATTTATTTTCACTTTGGAAGATGTGTGTCTTCTCTTAGAACTTCCTTGTATGGGGAAACATGATTTTCACTCTATCAAGCTTTCTGAAGATGTTGTATTTATTCAAGACTTTTTCTTTGATCTACTCAAAAGTCTAAGTAAAACTTAAAAGGTTGCATGATTCTTTAATTGGGTAGGGGTTCTTTTATAAAAAGTTCAATGCTAAAGGAATTGAAATTGGTTCTCTTGAGTATCCAAACCATGAGCACGAGCTAGTGGCTTTAATAATCTTTTGGTTGGCACGACACATACTCCCAAGGGGTCCAGATGATGATATCTCTTCAATAGTTGTTCCTTAAGTAATAAAAATTGTCAAGGAAGTATGTTTTCCTCTAACTTCACCGTATCTAGGATATTTATATAAAAGACTAGACTTGTACCGACTCAAAACTGTCAAGTCAGCTGGGCATTATAAAGTTTTGACTTATGTAAATGCTTCCTTCATTCAGATGTGCTTGTGGGAAAGGTTTGGTACTTGCACTCTTCTACCTAATGAATATCCTTTGGCATCTTTTTCTGTGAATAACTCTTTATCCAAGAACAATTATAGAGATTGGGCATGGCGTGATTAACTCTCAAGAGGTAATGTTCTTGAAGTGATGGATGTGACAAAAGAATTCAATCTTAGACCTTATGTGCAACTTGTAAATGGATTCGGTGATCTTGGAATTTATTATGACCACCATCCTCTACAATTTGGAAGAATGAGCTCATGAGATATTAACTTTTGTATATGAGTAAATAGTTCCCAATTGCCTTTTATGATTAAGAGTTCTAGTTCTGAAAGAGATAAAGACTTTTGTGCTGTTGAGGTGTATTTTTCCTATAGAATGGCACATCAATTTGGACTTGACCAACTAGCTCCACCTTACTTTTCTTTATCTATCAGTTTTTCTTCTTGTGTTTCTTCATTTCTCATGGCAAGACTTCAATTCCGTTTAGATAAACTTAAGATTTATATTGTCCGAGATTTTGATAGAGTTGGTATCCACACTTCTGGATGGTTTGCTTATTGGAAAGAGTGTTTTGAAGAATAAAGATCTTTTAAGGTGACATTAATCAATTTCAAAGCTCGTCTCTGCACCTCATGTAAGTAATACCGATGTATCCTTGCACTTGATTCTTCTTAAAAAAAATGAAAAATATAACTGAAGAAGAAAATGTTACTCTTCATGCTCTTACTCATCGAACAAAAGATAAAAATGCATATTGAAAGTAAGTTCATATTTTTTTTCTACATTTTTTTTAATCCATTTCCTCATTTTGCTTGTTTTTTTTAAAGAGAATCAATTGCAAGAGTGGAATTTAACTCAATTGAAGAGGAAGAAACTCTTGAAATTAAGACTGGGGAGGAATTATTTGACTTTGAACGTAGTGACGAATCCAATGATGACTCTATTGATGTTGATGAAATTGAAGTTGAGGGAGAGCCAGCCCCTTTTGATGATTTCATTAATTTGGATGTTCTATTTCCTTTTCATGTTCAGAGCTCCACTATAAACTAAGTAGAAACATATTACTATGTTCCTCTAATTGATGTTGTTTCACTTTTTTTCAAACTAAAATCATTCTTACTCCCAAGTTATTCAAGATGAGGTTGTTCCTAACATTGCGGTTATTCCTAGTGTTGAAGTTGTCTTTGAAGCTACTCTGAATGTTAAGGTTATTCATGATATTGGAGTTGATATTGATGATGCTAAAGCTACTCCAATTAATCCTCATGCTTCTTCCTATATAGTGCTAGAATACAAAGATTTCGTTAGTGCTTCTGGTGCTCAAGTGGCACCTACTGAACAAAGTGGTAGGAAAATCAACTTTCATGGTTTTCAAGTTTCATCGAAGTATTTGGAATACTTTGAGCATATTTTCAATATAAAGGGAGAATTTTGGAGTATTTCTTTTGTAAATAATGTAGATGTCATTTGCTTAATGCTGGAAGTATTAGGTAGAGCTTTAGCCATTTTCCATGCTCTATTAATGTGTACTTTACCAGAGGAATTGCAATAGATGTTATGGGATTTTGATGATGCTTGTAACGTTGGATTCAAGTGCCTCAATGGTTGTAGATCTAAAGCCATGGTTTTTCTCATCAAGTCTTCCTTGGAAAATGAGTTAGAAGACATTGCAACGAAGATACCTTCACTAAAAAGGCGTGAAGCTGAAGCGCGAGAACAATTAGATGTATTTGCCAATAATAACTCTTTTATATGGAATAGAATATGTAATTGGCTAGTTTTTTATTTTTTTTATTTAGTACTTTGGTATTGGCATATCATATTTCTTTTTCTTTTGCAATAATAATAATGTTATACACACATTGTGTACTTACTCACGTTTCATATTATTGTATGCGATCAAAAGGTCGTTCTTGTGAGACCTTGTCAAGCTCGATTAAAAGACGATATTATACCGAGTGGTACAACTAAGTTAAATCGAGTCTTGAACTAATTCAAATAGAAATTCTAAGAGAAAATTGAAAATTTTGAAACCCACATAATGGCTTAAAATAGTGATTCGGAGTTCAAGGTCCAGTTTGGAGTCCATCAGGAAAATTGACCGATTAGGGATAAAACGGTCATTTTACCATTTGATGATAAAATGGAGATTTTTAGCCAAGATTTGATCACATTTGACCAAGAGTAATTATATGAAATATAATTATGATTATTGGAGTATAAAATGATGTTTAGCAGTGAAAAAATTATGATTTCGGTACATTTTAGAGTATAGGGGCAAAATTATAATTTTTCCCTCTCAGGGCAAATCGGTAAATTTTTCACCCCAGCACTTGTCAAGGTCAAGGGATTTTATTCATCCTGTAAATGGATAAACATGAGAAATGTGTGGTGGTGAGAGATTGCTTAATGGCTAAGTATGACACATGGACCAATGGAATGGTGACATGTGTCAAAATCTCATCCATTCATTATTTCTTTATAAAAGGCATAAAAATCAGCCCATTTCTCCCATAGTGATCAGCCAAACCAGAAGAGAAGAGAAACCAAGGAAGAACAAGCCCTAGGTGGGAAAAATCAAAGAGAAAGTGTTGGAATTCAAGGAAACAAGCTAGGTAAGTTCAAATTTCTTTAATTCTCCTTGATACCTAGCTTACCCATGCTTTTGTTCTTGATTTTCATGGTTGAATATTGAGTTATAATGATGAATTCAATTCTGAAAAATGGGTATGGAAGAGGAATTGTTGTTGGAATAATTTGATTTTAGACTATGTTAGTGTTTAGGGATAGTTAAGCATAGTTATGAACAAAAACACAAAAGAAATATTCAATTTCTCTAGGGTTCCTTGTTGGTCGAACCATGAGGGCTGAATATCAATGGGGGATTGTTTTATTTCAAGGAAAATGGCTTGGAAAATGATGAATTAAGGTGAAACGGTTATGTAGAAAAATTTTCGGTGCTAGTGCACCAAATGACCGAATTTTTCTATAAGGAACTGTGAGGGTTCTAATGCTGAATTTGGCTTTATTTAAATGGTATGTGGTAAATTAAGGTATTAGAGGAGAAATGGATTAATTTGGAGTGAAATTGGATGCATTGGCCAATTTATCGGATGAAAAATCGACTTAGGCCAATACCAAGTCTAGATGGCTACCCGTGCATTTTTCATTTCATATCATATATATATCGAGCCTAAAATAGCCTCTGACTGTTAGACACAATTTAATTGGAATATGTGTCATGGATTATGGCTAGGTGGTGAGCTATAGGATGCCGGTAAAGGACTATACTCGCGGACTGAAAATAGGAGTATTTTTACTCCTAATACAAGGTGAATGGACTTGCATTTCAAACTTGTTTTGGGGAATATGAAAGATTCTATCCAACTTGTCTTAGAAAATGTACCTTGGGAACAAGCTTTTAGTAAAATGATTTTATATTGTAAAAATGTGCTATACAATGGTTTATGTGTTATCACAATATGATAAAATGTATGATATGCATTGGATGCTTCTTTGCATGTTGATTTGGACCCGGCTATGTGCGAGTAGGAGTGCACATAAGCCGTTGCTGACCCGACTATGTGCGAGTAAGAGTGCACATAAGCAGTTGTTGACCCGACTATGTGCGAGTAGGAGTGCACATAAGCCGTTGCTGACCCAGCTATGTGCGAGTAGGAGTGCACATAAGCCGTTACTGACCCGGCTATGTGGGAGTGAGAGTGCACATAAGTCGTTGCTGACCCGTCTATGTGCGAGTGGGAGTGCACATAAGCCGTTGCTGACCCGTCTATGTGCGAGTGGGAGTGCACATAAGCCGTTGCTGACCCGACTATGTGCGAGTGGGAGTGCACATAAGCCGTTGCTGACCCGGCTATGTGCGAGTGGGAATGCACATAAGCCGTTGCTGACTCGGCTATGTGCGAGTGTGAGTGCACATAAGCCGTTGCTGACCCAGCAATGTGCGAGTGGGAGTGCACATAAGCCGTTACTGACCTAGCTATGTGCGAGTAGGAGTGCACATAAGCTGTTGCTGACCCAGCTATGTGTGAGTGGGAGTGCACATAAGCTGTTGCTGACCCGATTATATGCGCATAAGCCGTTGCTGACTCGGCGATATGCGCATAAGTCGTTGCATATGAGATGATGATGATGGGATGGTGTGCATGTTGATGATGGGTATATGGTTGTAAATGCAAATATGTAAGCATTTGTTTTGTTGAAATTTGGGAGTTTACATGTGTTACATGTTGCTATTGTTATTTTAGCAGGATGACTTGTTTTAAGGGAAAAATGAGACTTTTTCCTTGATGTTCTGGTTCTCGCTGCAGCGAGAATGAAGTTCGCTACAGCGAGAAACTTTCTGTCCATTTTGCCAACTTGTGGGTTTTTGCCATATATCTCATTTCTTTGGTACCATAGTTGAGCATGGATTTTTGTAAAGTGATTTACTCATGTGGGGTTTACATGAGGGGTTTAAAGGAGCTAAAACAATTGCATGGTTTTGAGAAAATGAATGCATCATGATTTCGATAAACATTCTTTATGGTATGCTTGTTCCCATATTGTTCACTCACTGAGTATTGTACTCACGTTTTATTAAAAAAAATTCATGTTTTCATATTAGGTGACTGTTGGACCCTAGATCAAGGAGTCCCCGTAGTGCATCTCCTGGGTATGTGTCTGGCATTCGATAGTAATCCTTTTTATTGTAAATGTCTCCGCTGGAAGTCATGGGTCCTTTTGTAGTGTGAATACGATCTAACAATGTGAATATGTGTATGCAATGTAAATTGCTAAATACATGACTGGTATAGTGCATGTATATTATTATCGATAATGCCATTGTGTTTTGGCTATGTTCACACCCGGGAAAAGGTGTGTGTGTGTGTGTATGCATGATATGATAGATTTGTTAAGCAAAGGTAAATGGATAAGCTTGCTTGGGCTTAGTGAGCTATGCTCATTGAGCTCATGTGCCTGTCATGGCCCTGGAAATTGGGTCGTGACAGCTCTTACCTTTTCATTAAGGAGATTAGCTCTAACCTGATGTGAAGGAGATCAATTCAACCCTTCAAATAAATAAGCGTAAGAATTACGGCCAATTTATGAGTAATAAGTTGGAGCCAAAGATGAGTGATAAAGCTTACAGCCAATAACATAATATTATTACAGCTAAATTATGAGCGATAAGGCTAGCGACTAAAACCTTCATGATAAATTATGGTCAGAGAATAAGCGATAAAGCTTGCGACCAATAATATAATATAATTGCAACCAAAATATAACCAATCAAGCTAGTGGCTAAAATATTGATAATGAAACACAGCCAATATAAAAAGCGGTAAAGCTATGGTTGGAATGATTTTTGTTTAAATACTTAAGATGATGAAGAATCAAATCATTTATTTTGCATATAAGAAAATAGTGAAATAGGAATCTCATACATGATACTTTTTTATATATTGAAAATTGATTAGAACAATCACGGTGTTGTTCTTTGGATTTATGAATTTGTAATATCTGCTCTCATTCACCTCGTGAACAATATATGGTCTTTCTCATTTTAGGCTGAATTTAGAAGGTGGAGTTCCTCTTCTAATATGCTTAGCTACATATAGTACTGGATCACCTTCTTCAAAATTCCTCATATTCACTAACTTGCCATAAGCTCTACTCAACCTCCTTTAGTAGACTGATAAGTTCTTCTTTGCTTTATCTTTTCTTTCCTCTAACGCTTCCAATTCTAACATCTGTAAAGTATCATTATCAAGTTCAACGTCTAAGGCTAATTTTGTAGATGGAACTAGAATTTTCGCAAGTAATACAACCTCTGTCCTATATACTAGTGAAAAAGGAGTTGACTTTGTAGGTCCATGCTTTAAAGTCCTATATGCTCATAATGATACTAGAAGTGCATCATGCCACATCTTTGGTTTTTCATGCACCATTCTACTAAGTACTTTGAGTAAAATCTTGTTAGTAGCTTCAGCTTGACCATTTCCTTTTGGGTAGCAAGGAGTAGACTTTAGATGATCCATATTGTAAAGGGCAAGAAATTTCCTTACACTAGCATTAATGAATGGACTACCATTAACTGAAAGAATACGTCTAGGTATGTCAAACCTGTAAATGATGTTTTCCTTGATAAAATTTGCTATCGCTGGACCAATCACATTCTTCAAAGAAATAACTTCCACCCATTTTGTAAAGCACTCAGTTGTTACTAATATCCAAGTATATACTTTAGAAGAAGGATTGATGGGTCCAATCAAATCAAAAGCCCAAGGGTGGAAAAGCCAAGGAGTAGTGACATTTTGAAGTTGTACAGTTGAAACATGTATAGCATTCTCATAAACCTAACACGAATAACACTTCCTTGCATAATTCACTGAATCTGCTTCCATAATAAGCCAGTAATACCCAAGATCCAAAAGCTTCTAATAAAGCTTTCTTCCACTTTCATGTTCTCCATTGCTACTTACATGCGTTTCTTCCAACAATGGATTGACATCAACTGGGGAAACATAAATCAATCGTGTTCCTACAAATAAGAGTCTGAACAAGTCATTTCCTTTGAGGAAGAAATGTTGAGCTCTTCTCTTGAGTTGTCTTGCATCTTAAAAGTTATTTGTAAAATTCCATTTTGAAGAAAATCAATATAAAGCCTACATTAATCACCAACACTTTCAACAAAATGGCATTCTTGTGCATTTAATGGTTCAGAACATCTAGTGTAAGACTTTTGATGTTGTAAAGCATCTTTAGACATAAAAGGCCAACAATATCCTGCTTTTGGGAGTAAGCGTTGTAAAGGTGGTCCTTCCTCCCCGCACCATTGCTCATAGGCTATTCTTAATCTTTCTTTTGCTTTTTCCTCAAAACACATTTTGTTAGAACTCCATTACTTCCTTTATAATGAAGTGCACCGTGAATCAAAATGTAGTGTTTTAAGCATCGAATAGCAACAGAACTTGGATTAAGCAACTCTTAGATGATAAGTTTCTGCCAATCCTTTTCCTTATAAATTGAAGGCTATAATAGTTCACTATATGGACATGGGATAGTCCTCTTAAGTACAGTTACAGGAATACTTCATTTTTTCTTTGGAATGTGGATTTTAGAGGCAAAGGTAGTAAGTACATCTACATAACGGTTCGCTGTTTTGGAATATGTTCAAATCTCACCTCTTGAAATTTCTCTAACAAAGATTGAGCAAGAGTTTTGTAAGAAACAAGCATAGGCTTTTTCAAGGAAAACTCACCATTGGTCTATTTTACAATAAGATTGAAATCTCTAAGAAAGCAAAGATTGCTTACTCCAATTGTTGTTGCCATATAAAACCCTAAAGCTAATGCTTTATACTTGGCTTGATTATTGTTGCATGGGATATCTAACTTGAACACTAAAGAGATAGGTTCTCTACTTAACTTTAAGGAGTTTAACTCTAAACCTAGAATAAAAAAGTTCCTATTTTTACTTGATGCTTCCAAGGCATGAAAATCTTTTCCTTCCAAGGAGATGTGACTTTTACTCAAATGAGAAGAGATTAACTTATAACTTTGTACCAAGGAGTTATCTTTTCTACCTAGTGGAATAAGAACTATTTTAGCACCTCTTCCAAAATTGTTTAAATAACCATTAAAGTATAGATTTCACTCCCATTCTTTTATATTCACTGAACATACCTCTTCATGAAATTTGGCTAGAATGGTATTTAGAATAATTTTTTTCAAACTAAGATAGAAAATATGCTAACAAATTTAAACGAGCTTGAGACTTAATAGCTTTTGGCTGGACAATCGATATATCAAACTCTCCCTATAGAAGAAGCCAATTTGCTATTCTTTAAAATAAAGCCGACTTAAAAACTAAGAACTTGATGGGGTTTGACTTTGTCACTATTTTGAGCTTGTGAGCCAAGAAATAGTGTTGGAGTTTTTAAGTTGCGTACACCAAAGCAAGACAGTATTTCTCCATAGATGGATAATTTAACTCACGTGTAAGCATCTACTAAGGTAATACACATGTTTTTCTTCTCCCTCCACTTCCTATACAAGTAAGGCACCAATTGAATATGGAGTAGAAGTCAAATACAACATCATTGTCTTTCCTTTAATAGGCATGATCATCATTGTAGGAGACGTAAGAATTTTCCTCATTTTCTCAATTTCTTATTGTTACGGTTCACCCCATGTGAATGGAATACCTTTCTTAAGCAAGATTTGGAAAGGAACAATGATTTCTCCTAGAGTGGAATGAATCTCCTAATATAAGAAACTTTTCCCAATAAGCTTTTGAGTTATTTTTAATTCACAAGGGATGGCCTGGATTAAATAGCCTTTATCTTTGCACGATCAATATCTATGCCTTTTCTGTGAATCATAAAACCTAAGAATTTCACAACTGTTACTCCAAATGCACACTTCAAAGCATTCATGAGGACATTGTACTTTCTACACCGTTCAAATACTCTTTTCAGGTCTTCAAGGTTATTAAAAGCCTTCTTGGACTTCGCCACTATATCATCTACATAATTTTCCATACAGTCATGCATCATGTCATGAAAAATAGCTGTCATGGCAAGTTGATAGGCTGCACCTATATTCTTTAATCCAAATGGCATTACAGTGTAGTAGAAATTAACATATAGAGTTCTGCAAACTATTTTCTCTGTATCTTCCTATGCCATCTTTATTTGATTATATCCACTAAACCCATCCATGAAAGAAAACATCTCATGACCAGTTGTAGCATCCACTAAAGTATCAATATTAGGAAGAAGAAAGTCATTTTTTGGGCATGCCTTGTTCAAATCTTTGAAATTTACACACACTTGAATTATTCCATTATTCTTCTTCATAGGAACTACATTTTCTAACTAAGTAAAATAATGTATGGGTTTCATGAATCCAACCTTAAGAAGTTTGTTAATCTTTTTTTTTATCTGGCTCTCTATCTCATCATGAATACACGAGCATATTGCTTCACTAGCTTACTTTGTTGAGAAATATGTAACTCACAAGTAATGAGATTCTTATCCAATCCAGGCATTTACTCATAAGTCCAACAAATACATCTTGGAATTCTCTCAATAACTCAATTAATGCAACTCTTTGCTCACCAAAAAGACTCTTACTTATGAAAAGTGGCTTAGTTATCTCTTCTTCTTCTTCCAGCACATTTATTTCCTCCAACTCATCACCTTGAGCCTTGAGTTGATTTTGGAGTTCTTCATCTATGAGTAATACCTACTGTATTTTTTCTTTCTCCATTTCCACTTGAAAACATGATGGTTATGCATCTAGGGGCTCTTAAAGTTTTGGGTAAAAAGAAGATGTTTCTCTAAACCCTGCGTCCTATCAAAACCAATACGTAATTTTTCCATCTTCATGTGCATAGGAAGTTAACCCACTAGATGTCTTTTTTGTAATTACTTTCTTATCTGTAGAAGCGTTTCCTCATCTTCTCTTCCCACCTCCTTTCTTTTTGCCACTGCTCTCTGCCTTATTCCCAACATACTTTTCTCATTGCGAGAGTGGAACACCCACAAGTTTACCAAGCCTTTGTATAACTCACCTTATGTCGTTCAAACGGAGCTTTAGTGGCTGAGATAAAGATCTCCTCCCCTTTCAATGTCCCTTAATACATTGATGGCGTAAGGCAGGAATGATATTATGCATGTGCAAGAATTTTCTTCCAATTAAAGCATGATAAGCCACATTTGAATCAATAACATGGAAACATACCTAAACTTGAATCGACTTTATCTTAAAGTTCACTATCACTTAACCCAAATTCATGATCTCTTTATTATCAAAAAAAGTGATAGTCATAACACAATGTAAACTCTTCAAATCTATGTTTACAGCCATCAAAGTGGATAGAGGTATGAGAATCACAACGAAATCATCATCAATAAATGTTTTCCTAATGGTATATCCATTAATAGTGCTTTCCACGTAGAGAGGCTTATTATGATAAGGAGGGGTGTATAGATGTTTGTTTTTGTGAACACAATAATATTTTGATTTGCGTTAGCTATTTTCCACATTGGTCATCTTACTGAGTTACACTCCCTATACTATTCTCCAACTATCTAAACTAGCGATATAGTCACTTTTTTCCTTACTTCTTCTAAAAACCCAAGCTGGTCAAAGAAATGCTTGAAGCTAAGTGTTTTCATGAGTGAGTTAGCAATTGAAGAAGTAACCACAGTAGCTTTCTTTGCATCATTGAGCTGAGTATTTGAAGAAGAAGGGCCATCATGGTGAGCATGAATTATTGTGCTTACTTGCCCTTGAGGATTTAGATGAACAAAAAGAAAGTTAGTCTGGACTTTGTTAATTTCAATCAGTACTTTTCCTACTTGCACTTGTAGATGGAACATTCTCCGAAGGTTTTTGCATTCAGTAAGTGGATGACTAATTATTCGATGATAATCATAGTACCTTGGGTTAGCTTTTTCTTTTGTTGTTGATGGTAATGGGGTGTAAGGTAAATTTATATGTCCATCTTTGACCTAATCCTAGAGAAGAGCTCTCACTCTATCTAGAGGTAATAAGAATGGTGAAGAAGAGTTATTCTCTTCATCGAGCTTTCTCTTTGAGATATCTCTTCTAAGACACAAATTTGTTTGGATAAGACCCTTTCTTTTTCTATGTCTTTTTTGAATGGCATTCACCATTCAGGTATTCCTTCTACCAAAGTGAATGAGTTCTTTCTGTCTAAGAATCGTATTATTGGTCCTTCATGTAGTTTCCACCAAGTTAGCAAAAGGTTGGAAGAGGTAGGTTCTTTAAATGTAGCCTATCCTTATCAAACATCCCCTAAATGAACATCTTTGCTAACTCCTTCCCATCGTAAGATTCTTGTATGTCCAACACCCTCTCTTTAAAGCATTGGCTATATTCCATTAAGTCATCCCTAGACTTTTGAAACTCTCTTCCAAGATCAACAAAAGTAACTTTCTCTTGAATAGAAAAAATTTTTCCCTAAACATCTTACACATCTGATTCCAAGACTAAATAAAACCAAGAGTGAGGTTAACATACCACTTATAAACCTTTCAATGAGAAACTTAGAGAACTCCTTCAACTTCAGGTCATCATCTAGTCTAGCAACTTTAAAAGTCTCCATAGGTTTCATGACATGTTCTTATGCATTTCTAGTCTTTCCATTGAATTGTTTGAACTTGGGGTTAGTATAGTCTTTAAGGTATGGTTTTGCAGCTACACTATCAGGGTAAGGCAACTTGAGATCAAACTCAAAAAAATTCAAGCTTTTGTTCTTCTGATCTAACAGCCTTTAGAGTTTTCCCATTGTCACAAATCAATGAGTAGGAGCAGGTGGGATCACTATAGTAAAGGTAGTTACTAGTGTGACTACAGTCGTAGAGTTGGTATGATTAAGGTTTGCAACAACTGTTGAATCAACTACACTTTCTTCATTTCCTCCATTTCTCTTAATGTTTGTAACTAGAGGAATGACTCCATCAGGTGCACTCTTATAAAGGTGCACAGGTTGGGTTTGAGAAGTGGTGGCATTAGAGGACACGAGTTGGGATATAATCTCCATCATTCTCTTTTTATTGTCCTCCAACATTTGCATCCTCTCTTGAGAAGCTTAGATCATTCTCATCAAATCTTGAATGTAAGAGGGAACAAGTGTACCTTGGTTGCTAGTGGAACTTTCCATCTTTTCCCTGTAACACAAAGTTGTTGTAGTAAAATTCTTACTTAATGCAATCCCTCCTCCCTAGTGGAGTCTCCAAAATGTAAAAAGGTTCTTGTAATAGGAAGATGAAGCATTGCAAATAAGCAAGTGATGTACTGAAGGCAGTGGAAAGGAATATTAAAGTAATTCTTGAAGTACTAAGTATTGTGGCAAGTGGAAAAGAATAAAAATAGAATAGGTAGAGAACGTATAAAAAGGCTAGAGAGAAAAGCTTTGAGTGAGAGTAAGGTCGTTCTCGAAAGTGAAGTTTGGGAATGATTGTGACAGCTCTATATATAGTGCCAAAGCCGATGGTTACAAGAAAAGGCTTTAATGCACGTAATGAATGATATTATTAAATAGAGTTTTGATGTTAAGTCACCGTTACTGAGAGTTAATGTCAAGTAAGGGGTAAAAACCCATTATGCGACCGTTGAAGTAATTAAGTGTAATAAGACTTGTTCTCGAGTAGAAGCTAACAAAGAAAAGCTTTATGTTAAAAGGTACAAGAGAAGAAGTTGTATGTGAATAAGTACAAAAGAATAAGGTAAAAAAGGGAAACACTTGTACTTCAAGAAAAGGTTAAGAGAAAGATCTCTTAACTATTTCTACATCTGAGCCACCAAGCCAAACTCTAAGGAATATCCCAAGATGAAAGTTACCCATGAACTCTACTACTTATTATGGGTTACTTTCACTATCATCCATGTGAAGTAGTTATTCTATGCGAAATAGTTATTCCATATGGAGTAGCATTTCACTTATTTTAGTTGTTCCATTTGAAGTAGTACTTCATTTGTTTTAATCATTCTATGTGAAATGGTGTTTCACTTGTAATGGTTGTTCTTATTATTCTTTGCGCAACATTATGCTATAAAATAATTCTTTAAAAAATATGTGTTAACCAAAATCAAGTATCTACAAACAACATAATCTAAAAGTCTTGAATTTGATTTCGTAAAGACCTTTATTCCATTTCCTTATTAGTCCCATAAATACAAGACAAAGCAATTTTATATTGCCAAAGGAAATAAAAAACCAAGTTACCATCTAGTCAGAACAAGATATACATTGCATGACCATATCCCAAATTCTCCTGTTATAGCATAGGCATAATTTTGCACTAGATGCATATAGCAAATTACTTATCAAGAATTGACTGCATATTATTCTGCTTAACTCGAGTTTCAATCAAACAAACAATATTTACATGTATAGAATAAATTAAACTAGCCACTAATTTTTGTTTTAGAAGATCAGTCATTCCTCTAACATTCCACACTAGCATATTCATTGAAGACAAGAATAAGAAGGATTACATCCATTGGCAGGATTCCCTACTAATACGATCTTATTCTTGCCTTTAACTTGCTAGTTTTTTTTTTCAAGGTTTAATTTGATTAATCACCTCAACAACTCTTAAAATAATAGCTTTCTACTTCTTAGGATATGAAGGAATAGAGTAATCAACTCCAACTGAAGTAGCCATAAAATCATCTACCTTACATGAAAGAAATGGAATACTCTCAGGAGAATCAATAGTATTAGTAGTAAAGTCTAATATAGCAAACCCGATTACTATCTCAAAAATGAATTCCTTATCGAAATCTTTAGTACAAAAGCTTTTTTTCCATTCCTCAAGCAGTGAAGTAGTTAATGTTAGATATACAATATAAGAGAAACAGTAACAAGGCTTGAGGCATCTTCTTACACACTATCTTTAAAGAGTTATTACCTTCTATATGGATTTGCAAACAAGTTTATTGCAGAATGCATTTGAAAGATGAAGTCTGATATGGAAGTACATTCCGTTTTATAAACATTAAAAAGTTGTATCTATTGTATTTCAACAAATGTGCCTATTGAAAACATTGAACAATAGTAAGTGTATTTCAACAATTATTTATTTATTTTAAAAGTTATGTTTTAATCTTGAATAGTCACATCTGAATTAGACTTCCAATATTACAAACTATCTAACAATTCTCCATCAGTTTGTAATATTAAAAATATTAGGCATAATAAAGTATCTTGAAGAGTTGAATGTTCTATTAGTGTCGAAATTTTAAAGTTAAGACAAAGTTATCGGTATCACAGGGGTTGAACCACAACTCCTTATGCCATAATCGAAAATATCACACACATAGCATTATTTAATCGCTTTAAGATTTTGACAACTGCTTTAGCATTTATATGTCCTTGTGCTAATCCTAGTTTCATGAATATTTATAAGAGTAAACCCTTTTAACTCTTATTTGATGCAATACCACTTCAATATTCGTATAGGTGGAATTTATCATTATAACCCTATTACTACAAGCATTCAACATTTCTATTAAAAGCCTTTTTCTCATCTCTCCTTGTAATAGTTGCACTGAATATTCTAAAATGAAGCTATTTAATATTAAAATTTAGTGCATAAAACAACATATAGTAACTTGCTATTATCTTTTGAACTTTTATTGTAAGTTTTTGTAACTCAAAGTTAGGTTTCCATTACTAACAAGTTTAAGTCAAGGGTTTTAGTCCCATTCCACTATATGTTGATTTTACAACCTCTTTTGGTAATGCCTTGGTAAGTGGATTAGCCAAACTTTTGCAAGATTTAACATAAACTATTGTTACAACACCATTTGATTTTAATTCTCTTATGTAGATATGTCGTAGACTTATGTGTCTAGACTTTCCATTATAAATCTTGTTCAGAGCTATACATATTGTAGCCTCACAATCACAATATATGGAAATAGTTGGCATTGGTTGTGGCCACAACTTTATCTCTAATAACAAATTTCTCAACCATTTCGCTTCTTTTCCAGTAGCTGTTAATGTTAAAAATTCAAATTCCATTAGGAAATGCATAATACAAGCCTACATCTTAGATGCCCAACTAATGGAACCACCCCTTAAGGTAAAAATCCATCCTGATGCAGATTTATTGTCATCAATACTAGTTATCCAACTAGAATTAGAAAATTCTTCCAAAGTACTCGAAAAACCACTATAACAAATTTCCAAATTTTTTTTGTTTTGTTTAAATATCTAAGGATTCTAGTAATAACCATTCAATGATTTTTGCTAGGTTTACTTGTAAACCTTAAAAGTTTTCAAATGGCAAAAGCTATATCTGGTTTACTACAATGTGCAACATACATTATACTGTCTAAACACTGGCATATTCTAATTGTACCATAACTCTTTAACAATTCTTAGTCAACTTTATATTAGAATCTCTTTAATTTCCAAATGACTAAATTTGTAAAGAATTTTCTTTATGTAATGTGATTGATTCAATGAAATCACATTTTTATCTCTTTTAACTTTAATTCCTAAGATTGTATTAACTTCATTGAGATCTTTCATTTTGAAAACCAAAGTCAAATATTTCTTGGTTTCAACAATTCTAAGCATATTTATATCAAAAATCAATAAATCATCTATATAAAGACATATGATTACACCATAGTCTTTTGTAAATTTAAAGTAAATGCACCTATCTGCATTATTATGTAGAAATCCATTTGAAAGTATAATACTATCAAACTTTTCATGCCATTACTTTGGAGCTTGTTTTAGTCTATAAAAAGATTTAATTAGTTTAAAAACCTTCTTCTCATTTCCAGTAAGTATAAAACCTTCAGGTTTCTTCATATATATTTATTCATTAAGATCTCCATTTAAAAAGGCAGTTTTAACACCCATTTGATGTACATGTAATTTATAAATAGACACTGTCGATAGTAGATTTTAGTTAACACTTATTTTGTAAATAATTAGTTTACACTATATGTAGAACTTTCACAATTCATTGGAGAGACTTTTTCCAAACTACCTTACTTTCACTCAGAGCTTCTCTCTCTAGCCCTTTTACATATTTCCTACCTTTTCTCTTCTTATTCTCTTCCACTTATTATGATACTCAACATTTCAAGAACTGCTCTAATCTTCCTCTCTGTCGTCTTTGTACATCTTTACTTGTTTGCAACGTTTCCTCTTCTTATCACAAGAACCCATTTACAGACGCTAAAGCCAAAATTGTTATTATGGATGTTATTCTTGCTATCGGAGCATAAGTATCAAAATAACCAATGCTTTCTTTTTGCGTAAAACCTTTGGTAACTAGTTTAGCTTTAAAAGTTTTTACCAAACTATATGTGCTATATTTCCTTCTAAATACCTATTTACAATCTATGGGTTCTGATCTAAGAGGAAGATCAACTAAAACCCATGTTCTATTTAACAAGATTGAATCTATTTTATGATTTATTGTTTCTTTCCAAGAAGCTACAACCATTGAAGACATCGTTTCTTTGAATGTTTTTGGATCATTTTCAACGTTTAATAAAATTGACATCTTTTTATACATTTTGATTCTATTTCCTTCCACAAGGAATGCTAATGCTTATGGGTAAAAAAATTCAAATCTAAATGTTTTCTTTTTCTAGCTCTTTGACTTCTTTTAAGCTCAATTTGAGTATCATTCCTTTTTCTTTCAGTACTTGTACCATGAGAAATCATATCACTTTGGTCACAATTTGGAGTTAAAACATTTTGTTCCCAATCAAATTTATTATTAAAGTTATAAAAAAAATTTATTTTCAATAATCTCAACGTGTATAGACTTTATAATAACATTGGAATGAAAATCTAAATTTCTATATGCTTTAGAATGTTATGTATAGCTAGCAAACATGCCTTTTATTGCTCAAGGTCCAAGCTTTTTGTTCTGTAGTTCAGGAAGTTTATAAAAGGCCTAGTACCCCACACTTTAAGATATTCCAAGTTTGGTTTTTTTCAATTTCAAAATTCATAAGGTAAAATCTTAATACTCTTAGAAAAAACTCTATTTAGTATATGACATACTGTTAATAAAGCCTCACCCCATAAATCATAAGATAGATGTGCATTCAATAACATATAATTTATCATGTCAACCAAAGTTCTATTTTTCCTTTCAACCAATCCATTTTGTTGTGGTGAATGTACTATACTTTTTTTATGTATCAAACCTTGTTCTTCATAAAATTTATTAAATTCTGTAGAAAAATATTCTCTTCTTCTATTCTTCTTAGAATTTTGATTTTCTTACTTCTTTGATTTTCCACAATAGATTTATATTCTTTAAATTTCTGAAAAGCTTCATCTTTTATTTTAATTCAATATATATTAGCAAAACCTAGAATAATCATTTATGAAAGTTATAAGATATCTTTTTCTTCCTCTAGTTAATTTTCCATTTAATTCACAATATATCAAAATGCACACGATTTAATATTTCACATTTTATACACTACAAAAAAGTTTCTTTGTCATTTTAACTTGTATCCATATTTCACACTTTTCTAAGTGCTCATATTTCCATGCAATATATCCATTTTTAATATATAAATCTTATGGAATCAAAATTCAAATGTCCTAGTCTAGCATGCCATAATAAAGAATTAGACTTAAAGTATAAATAGAAAACATATTTACTTCATCAATGTTGAATTTGTACATGCTATCACAAAAGTATCTTTTTCCTACAAATAGGCCATCCTTGGATATTATTACATTGTCAAATTCTATTACAACTTTAAATCCTTTCTTTGCAAGCAAACTAGCATAAACTAAATTCTTCTAAATTTCAGGAACATGGAATACATTGAGTAATGTCAACTTCTGTCGAAAAGTAAATTTCAACTCTACAGTCCTTTTTTTTTTTCAACTTTGGCCATAACATGATTTCCCATCAAAACATCTTCTAGTTTATTAACTTCCATGTAAGTTTTGAACAAGTTTCTGTCATTGCATACATGAAATGTAACATCAAAATCTAGCCACCAATCATTACTTTTATTGGAAGCAACAGTCATATTCAATTCTGTTGCCATTCCAGTATTTATTATAGAAACCATGGCAATTAATTCCTTACTAGCCTTTTCTACTACATTTGCTTTTTTAGGATTTCTTGAACCAAAATTCATTCCTGCCTTTCTTGATTTACATCAATGAATCATATGGCTTTTCTTTTCAGCGTGGAAACAATTTATATTTTTCTTATCTTTTTTCTTAAAGGCCTGTCTTGAAACTTTAAGCGCAAATGACTTGGATTTTGTAAAATTGTAAGAATTCTTATTCATTCCAAAGTTATTGAAATTCTTACTCTCATAATTCACATTAGAATCGCATCCGAGCATTTGGCTCATTGGTTGGTGCATGATCTCCTACCTAAATAGTAGGGTTCAAATCTCCTTTTCCCTAATTAAAAAAATTCACATTGAAATCAAATGGCTGAAATAGTGCATTAGAATCAAATGGCTGAAATAGTCTCCAAGGCTACCCAAATTTCCTTTGGATTCTTTAAATTGGAGTAAAGGTCATATAGATGATTTGTCAAAATGTTTAGGATATGCCTACGACATATCAATTAGTTCTAGAAGTGCAGTAAAACTCGGATCTAGAATATAATAAATATTCATGGTTATGAGCAAAAACACCATCTTATCCATCCAACAGGTGAAACTAATAGTAAGATCATATAGAAAATCTATCAAAGTGTTTAGGATATGTCCATGACATATCAGTTGGTTCTGGAATTGTAATAAGACTCGGATCTAGAATGTAATAAATCTTCAAGGCTAAGAGCAAAAACACCATCTTATCTCTTTAACGAGTGAAATTGATTTTATCAAACCAATTAAGTTTGATGAACTCTTGATTCATGAGTTGAAATCTTGAATTTAGATTAGACTCTATTGAGAACAACTCTTTAAAATTATTATATATATAATATAAGAGGAGTAAACAAGCTTGAAGTGTGTTGTAACATACTCTATTTAAAGAGTTGTTGCCTACTATGGAGATTTGCAGATAAGACTTTTCAAGACACAACAAGCTTACCACAAAATGCTTTTAAAAGATAGAGTTTGTTTTAGAAGTACATTTCCTTTTATAAATACTAAAATGTTATGTTTATTGTATTTCAACAAATGTGTCTATTGAAAACATTGAACAATTAATAAGTGTACTTCAATAGTTATGTTTGTTGAAAACACTTTTCTTTATTTTAAAAGTTATGTTTTAATCTTAAACAGTCACATTTGAATAAGACTTCTAATATTACAAACTATCTAATAGTTAAACTCTCAACATGTTGCTTAATAGCAATAGTCTAATCTCATGCTACAACAACAATCTTATGCATCCATTTCTAGATCTCTTTATTTGAAGATCAAGTAGATTAAGTTGTTTTCAAGTGTCTAAAAAATTTATGGGTGTAAAAATAAATAGATTTCCAAGGTATTTCAATTGAAACAATAAATTGAAAACCATTTTACAACTCAATCTCAATAGTAAAAGAGATGGATACTATGTCCTTTACTTAAATATAGACCTTGGCAAATGTCAAACGAGATCAACTAGCTAGTAGTAACTTTGTCCATGTAAAGTGGATTCTCAATGCAAATATAGCTAAGACCAATGTTAATGTAAAGCTCCAATGGAATGTTCCCAACTTAAACCATACTCAAAGTTTGGAAAGGTCAAATTACAAAGATTGAAGTCTAAGTATCCATTTACAAAGCACCATTGGTTGATTTTAAATATCCCATGGTCCAACCTTAAAAACCTAGTCTTGTGTTTCAACAAGTTATGGCCAACAAGTTTCACATCCATAATATCATTTTTATCCCGTAAAAGATTCACAACTTTTTATTTTACCCAAAAACTGAGCCACCAAACAGTTTTGCCATTGCACTACTCTTTTTTCAATCACAGTAGAAGGTAGTATTACCCTAATCTTACCATTGCTTTATTGGAGTAGGATCTTGTGGATTAATGTGATTGTGTAAATCATGGATCTTTAACAAAGGAAGCAAGCAATCCAATTACACAAGCGAAAACACACATTATTATTATTATTGCAAGTAATATAATCACATCCAAAAAAAATAAAATAAGAATCTATTAAGTAAGAAAACCATACCTTTATTTTGAGATTCTTATTTTTTGACAATACCACACCAATGAATGATTTCTCGACCAAATAAGTTTACCACTTATTCTTCAAGAATACTTTCAACTTGAACCTTGAACGGACAAGGTGTGGAATGCAAGGTTGTAAGATGGCAACTAAGTTTATTCTCTTTTCTTTAGAAAAGCTTGGAGGAGGAGAAGAGAAGAGATGACTGAAACTTTTTTAAGAAAAAGTACGTTCTCTTCTTTTCTTCCAATCTCTTCTCTTTTTATTAAAACTCTTGCTTCAAAGGTTTAATCAAAATGAAACACCTTTGAATCAATCTTGACCATCCATTCAGAGTTATGAAAGCATCAAACATGCTCCATAATTATCAAAATATAAATTAAAGAATAAATAATTTAATTCTTTAATTATCATTTAGAGTTCTTGATAAAATAAAAGTCCTTATTGAATAATAACTCTTATTTTATTATTATCTATCTTTATTTTTTAAAAAATAATAATAAATAAAAGAGTAATAGTCAAACATGGAGTCTCTTTTTATCAACATGGATGTCTAGATTCATTTTGCAAGAATCCTCTTAAAATTATCTTAATTTAAGATAACTATTGTCTGTAATCAAGACAAAAAAATATTTATCTTGTCTAAATTGAGACAAATATGTCAAAGTTGTTAATTTTGTACACAATTTAATTAAACAAATTAAAACATGCATTCCAACTTAAACAAGTTAAATTCTATGAAGCTAAGTGGGGAATCTATTTGGACATAGATATTCCAAGCTCCAATAAACTTAGAATTATTCTTAATCTCATTAAAAATAATTCAAGCTTATTAATCATGAAATCACTCCACCATAGATTCATGGTTGCACTCTTGGATTAACTATAATTACAAGAAATAATTCAATATTTGATATTAATTATTAGTTGTCCAATTGCAAGCCTTATATTGTGAACCATCATAACCATCCAATGACAAAATGTGAAATTATCGTTTTACCTTTTATGTCAATTTTGTCCCCTAGTCTCAAATTTCATCCAATTAGTAATTCAATACTCTAGATTTAATCTTTTGAGTATCCAGATGTGATGAGAGCTAATTCATCAATCCACTAAGCCCAAATTAATCACTAATCTTCTAGAAATCACTAGAAGTGATGTTAATGCTATGAACTCCATTATCTGGATATATGTTCCCAAATGTTCATCTCAATTATAATCTCAAAAAACGGAGTCTAGATCAACGCTTTATGATGATCATGCTCATGATAAATCAAAGATTATAAGGAGATCAAACATAAGTCCACTATCCATCAGGATTTCGGTTCTACTATAAGCAAATGCATAAGTGCAAGATCAAGATTTAGGTAACGGTAAAACTTAAATTTGATTCTCACATGATTCCAGTTCATGTTATAGTGTTATTACTTGAAGTCAACCATTTCGATGATTTGAGACTCATCATTCCCTTGAAATGAATCACATTCGTTTCGTTGGAAGTAATCTGGACACTACAACCTTAACATAATAAAGTGACCAGCTTTATTATATGGCTGTGAATAATTTTTAGATTCAATTAAAGTACATGTCTCTTATGTATGACTCTTCATACAAATGTATTTTAATGTCTCAATAGAATCTTGGTACCTTAATAACTAGATAATGAATGCTTACTAAAACAAACTCTTCATCTTATTATCAAAATGTACTTTCATTACAAATAAATTCAATGAATTTAAACATGAGAATATACTTGCTTTCTAGGGCACCATGTTCTCAAAATTCCTAACCTGCTCTTAGTTGGAGGAAAAAAGTATAAAGATTGCAATGAAGAAAAAACAAATAGTCCTCTATAATCAGCACTTGTTTTCTCCTTTGTAATAGCCACATCAATAGAAATAGTTATAACTACCTCAACAATAGGATCATTCAATACCACGCATTATTTCTTTGATTACTTAAGCCTCCATAGACAAAGCTTCTTAAGTTATTATAAGGTCCTAGGATGCTTTGTCAAGAACTTTAGCAACCATTGATGCTCTTGATCTTTTGAAATCCAAATTTGTAACCTAGAGCCTATTTTGAAGAAAGCATAAGGAATCCACTCCAAATTCCAAGTGAACAAACCAAGAAACTAAGGAAATTGATGACCAACACTTAAAAGATTGAGAAAACTGAACGAAAATCAATGACACCGATGGAAAAACCATTAAAAAATGGTGAAAATCAATGAAGATATGAAGCAAAATGAAAGGAAGTTGGTTGCTGGCAAATTAACCTACTAATGTGCATGAAGAGAATAAAGCAAAGTCTAAGTAGGATGATGTAACGACCGCTCCTCGATCGTTACCAACGTCCGAGTCTTGCGGGAAAACCTGCCAAGTCCCGAACAAGCCTTATTCGAAACCTTTGTATAACAATAAATCGATTCCACCGATTTATTTAATTACTTGAAACATATATCCATTATGTAACATAACTTAAACAATAGCTATGATAACTCAACTCAACTTTTACTCAACATAATTGTAGAAGCACATCAAGGTCTTTAATATCTAACCATACATTTACATTAATACTATTTACAATCAAATTATGCTACGAATGACTCGACCTCTAGCAGCAAAGTGACTCAGAAAGAAATGCTATGAGATGCCTTTACCTATTCGTAGTGAACCATAAGTGCCAATGATTGCACGCTAAGCCGATCACTATATGCAAAAGGGAAATAAAGGGGTGAGTCTCACAAACTCAGTGATCATCGACTCCGTAAGTAGGGCGTAAATGGGAAACAAGCATAAAGCAGATAAATTTGAATGATAAAACCAAAATAAGAATAATAATCTTAGAAAAATCAAATCACAAGTCAAAAGTTTGTGCCTTGTAAAAAATAATGCCGAAAAATCATAATACAATATTTTCCATCAAAATATGAATAACAGTATAAAGGTATGCAAACTCCCAAAATATGTTGTAAGTAAAGAAATCAACGTGTACATCCACATAAACCAACTCATGATTGTTAAGTAAGCACTGAAAGCTTTTATCTAAACAAGAGGAGTTGCAAAAAAGTCTTAACTCTGCACCATGCAAAAGAGTACACGTCAAAAAACTCACAAGGCTCTCAAGTAGGTAAGCATAGTAATCACACGTGGACCCACTTCCACGTAATAACAATCCGAAAGCCTCGCTCCATCGGATTCCCACAGCCATGACAATCTCAACGATGTTGGCCGACATCAGAGAAATCAAGCAGTCGCAATCGCGTATTTCACTGATGGCCTAGCCATGTATATATAAATATATATATATATATATATCACAGGTCGTGGCCCCCGCCACGCCTAATAGCTCGACAAAGACCTAAAGGTTCTCTAGCTAGAGCTCCCTTGTGCTCAAGGGTCACATTATACCGATGTGTCATTCGACCTACTCTCAACGTTCTTGGTTTGTCAAAACCATTTTCAAAATCAAATTGAGGTTTCCAAGTCTTTCATGTAAAATTATTTGAAAACAAGTTCGATAACCTTTCAAATTGCTTTTCACGTAAAAAGCCATGGTGTATTCTCTTATACAAAGATCAAACTAGAACCAGTGCTCAAAACTTGCATTTTAAAATCATCTAACAATCGCATTTAATTATGCATATCACACAAAAATTACAAGGCACGAATTTTGATGCAAACATCATAAAAAGGCTTGTTTCTCGATTTTTAAAACACTTTACACTTATAGCTTATCTATAGATATATCCAACACAACTTTCAAAACAACTTGCATCCACAAATTCCTATGATTTCTACCAACTTATGCTTTCCACAATCATAATATATTAATCATTGTAAATCCATTTTAAGATTGCCTGTCAAGGCTAACAGCTCGAGCTATCCACAATTGCGTCTAAGAAAACCGACAATGTTTATTATCGTAAATTCATATATAGCGGGAGATTTTGAAATAGGCACCCCCTACTCACCGTACAATAACGGGATACTACATCGCTATTGACTCGAATGCGTATCTAGTTAATTTTACTTGTCGGTCACCCATTACCTCGTCCGATACGCCACCACTTCACACTCTCTCTACTTATACACCTCATAGTAACCATTCAAACCCAATACACTTGATTGTGCTCATACACGGGCAACACATAAATCAACAATTCCTTAATCAAATTTTATAGTTTTCATCAATATTATCCACAATCATTGAACACCCAATCCACACACTCTCAACCAACTATAGTCAACACAATATACTATACTCACATAGCATGCTCATCTTTCAGTTTTAGCTTGAGTTCCATACACCTAGTTCATAATTTCTTCACATCCATGGTCACCATCGCTGCCACAAACATAAACCATTAGCACACATCTCATTTCTCCTTTCTACTTGTGATTTCAAAACTAAAATACTTACCCATAACTTATCTAGCTCAAAATCACCATGGATTCAAAGATTGACCCACAAGCATGCATCTATTTCTTTCAATTCTTGGAGGACCTTTGTTGCCACAAACATTCTCACACAATTACCAACTCATTTCCTCAAAAAAATCACAACTAAAATCCAAGTTCTACTTACCTTCCGTAGATTGGATCCACCAACACGAACCTTCCTTGTCTTTTTCTTCCTTCTCCTTTCTTTCTTTCTTTCTTCCTTTCTTCCTTTCTCCTTTTTTCCTTTCTCTCTTTGCTTCCAAGCCGATTCTCTCTTTTTCTTTCCAAAAGTGCGGGTTTTCTCAAAGCAAAGATATTTTGCTAGTCCTTAGTATGGGCGGATTCTCCCAAGTTCCCCACCACTCAAAGTTTCTTTCTTTTCTTCTCTCATGGGCAGATTGCCCAAAACTTGGTCATTTTGTCTTTTTCCTCATTCTTTTATGTGGTTAAAATTACAAGTCAAAAAGGCTTTTGGACCTTTCCACCTACCACCTTCATTAACCATTCTTTTTCCATTATTTTCTTTTCTTTTCTCTTTACATGTCATGCCAATTAATTCTTCTCTTTGACCTATTCAAGTCATATGCAACGCACTTTCTTCTTTCTTCATTTGACCACCAATGCATCAATCACATTATATGCCAATAAATTTTGATCTCATTTTTTCTTTTACTTCACATGGTGAGGGTCCCATAGTTTACATGTAATAATAAATTTCACATGTATATCTCATATTCCACATAATCTAATCTTCCGTGGTTAGTAATTCCCCATTTAACTTTAAATATTAAAATTTACACATAAGTCCTCAAACTTTTCTTTATTTACCGTATGACACTCCAAACTCTCATCCTCTACAATTTGGTCCTTCCAACATTTCTTACCTCCAATTTTCTTCTATTTTCCTTCCTTTACATGTGTACAAATAAAATATAAAATTTTCACTTCACCAAGGTAACACCATAATATTCAAATATATACTTACCCACTCTTATTCTATTTAGTAAAGGCATGCAGGCCCCACTATTGTCATTTTTCTTCGAAATTCTTTCTTATTTCTTCTCCCCCACTTAGATTAGTCATATAATCCTCCTTCATGACTAATTTCAACAATAGATAAAATATTAAAATTTTAATATTATTTTATTCTAAAATTTTTCTCTAGCCTTCGAAGGCTCCAAAACATCTTACTTTGCCCCGATTTACTTCCGAATCACCTTTTAACTCACTAATTCATCCTCTATAATAAAATATTATTATTTAATTACTATTTTATCGCATGCAGAATATTTTATTTCAAAATACTCCTTTCACTTGTCACCGCTCTTTAGCACTTAAATTTACATCAATGGACTCTTCATCTCATCGATAAGGTCATATTGGCTTTTATGCGAAGGCACGAGGTGTTACAGATGATATGTGAATGCCTCACATGTAAATAAACTATGACATGCGATTGAGTTTAACCAACCCAATAAACTGGGATTTAGGAACAAGAGATGGACAAAAATTGGAATAAATAACTGAAAGTATTTGGATTATGGACTATTATTGCATTATTCAAGATGATGCAGGCTTGGAAATGAAAAATGAGTCAAATTTTGACTTTACATGAGAGTAAAATTTGTAAATTTTATTCTGATATATGCTTATGTCTGAGTCTTTATCTACATATGTTACAAGTTGCCTCAAAAAAAGGACAATTGATGGGCTAATTGCTGACCACATGGCATGGTCAATTAAATCCTTGGACACGCTTATCATTTTTTAAAAAGTCAAGGTTCTATTTTTTATTTTATCTCTTCTTAGTATTTTTTGTTTTTTCCTTAGATAGATTTTGCTTCTTCCTTTACTCTTTCTTTATTTTCTCTGCCTCTGTTATTTTCAAGTTTTTATTCTTTTTTTGTTCTTTTTTCTTGCTCTTTCCAACCATAAACTAATAGGTCTCCAAACCAGCGACACCCTCTTTTCCTTCAGTAGTCATTATCTCACAGCATAACTAGCTCAATCTACTCACTCCCTTTGCTGACCCACCATCCCTATTCAAAACTTCCTTCTCTTCCCCTTTCTTTTCCTCTTGTATCATCATTTTCTTCCCTTTTGATCGATTGTACCTATTGTTCTTTGTTTCTTTTGTTAGCGATGTGATGTCAAAAAGGCCTTTTCAACAGAAACATGAACCTTTTAGGGATTAAATTTCTCTCATAGCATAAATAGTTTTATTTCTGAAGGTTGTGAAATTTTTCTTTTTCTCTTTCCTCTGAATCAATTTTTGTTTTAACAACTGATCTTGAAGATTGTTTGTCTTTTTTGGCATATGTATTTGTTCATTTAGAGATTTGTTTGGTAAGTGATTTCCTTTTTTTCAAATTATTTGATTACTTAGCTCCCTTTACTTGAATAAATCAAAGCCCAAAACACATTTTGATATTTAGGTTTTTGTTATTATGTAATATTTTAATGTGGGTATTTATTTAAATGCCTGATCTTTATTGTTTAAGTTAATGGGTTTTTTTCGTTTCTTTCTTAATTAATGAGGCATATGATTTTGAAGAATTTATGCTTGATTTTTTTTTATTTTTTTATGGGGGTTTAAGTTAAACTGTTTAAGCTTGCTCAAACTTTGAAAGAGGAAAAATCGTTGCTTAAAAAACGAAATGGTAAACTATGAAATTAAAACTTCATCACCTAGATTACTTACAATGTACTAATATAGATATAGTTTCTTTTATTTCAGTTAAAAATGTAGATACTGCCAAGATTCGACCTCATACTCAAATAAGAAAATAATCAAGAAATTAAAAATATAACGTAGCAAAAAAAAACTAGTATTTAATCAGAGAAACAGTCGGATCCTATAAGATCAATGTTTGTGTTTTTCATGTAACTTTCAAATTAATTATGAACACTCATAAGTTTAATAGTTATATACCTTGCTCTAGATATCGTAATCTAAAGCCAATTAAATCCAAAATATTTGCTTCTTCACCTTTAGGATTTGTCAAATCTTCAGCCACCTAATTGTTTCTCCTCTAATAGTACTCCACATAGTGACTGAATAAGACCTTCTCAAAGGTAGGATTTTTGCTCGTGCTAGCAAGTTTTGTTTCTAAAATCAAAAGACCAAAAGTTCTTACCGAATCTTATTTTTTGTCATACAAAGAAAACTATATTTATTTTCTTATTTTATCAAACGGTTGAGAAGTGGCTGAAAGTTTAAAGTTTTAGTTTGCTAATATAATATATTTATATAACCAAACTAAGTTGTAAACCTAAATACAACAATTGTATTTTAATTTAATTAAGTCTTTGTGAACTTAATTAATTTTTCACTTTATTTTGGTCTATTCTAATTAAGCCCAACTTAATTAATTATCCTTATTTAATCCCAAACATGTCACTTAATGTGTGCGACCCATTAGGCTTCTAACATGTTGGCAATAAATATAAATCCTAATCAAGTATCAATTTGATAATTGATTTATATTTATAGATCTTGAGCGGTATCTAGCAATACATCATGATCATCCAAATGTTAGATAGTCAATTAAAGAATTTGACAAAGCCTTTCAGTGATAAGCTTCTCAATGCAATACGGTCTTTTCATCAAATATCTTGGATATGTCATAAAACGTGGCTTAGTGTTTACTTATAACATTACATATTAGTTCTCATAATTCATGACTAATCTTATGAATTTAGGAAACTAACTTTCCTCAAATTCATTATGCCTTGGCCAAAAACTTTATAAAAGTTAATCAAGAATTAAGAACCAATGAGATACATCCCTTCATATCACTTGGGATGATAAATCCTTTCTTGACCACTCATTCACCTTCGCATGCTTCATGGCATACCCAAAAACACCTTATTTAGGCATCTGGTTTCCTGCATACCTGTAGAGATGAAATCAAAGTATGTCATTCCCCATACAAGATGACCTAGTGTTTTAAGTCTGAGGATTAATTGCTCGACTATCACATGAGAACATATTCCATAGACATTTGACTGAAATACCAAATGGAGTTCTCATGGTGGGTTATGTTTAGTGAACTTGTTTTTTAACAAGCACCCACATGCTATCCTCAAGTATCCCATCTACTTCAATCTTTAAGATCGATTACTTACTTCCCAAGTAAAGAGGCTTAACATGTACTAGTCTTTGAGCATTGTCAATGCCTTGTCTTGACAATGCAATGACCAAGAACAATTTAGGAACATGGCTTTGATGCATAATGATCTCATAATTGTAACAACTTTACAATTCTCTTGCAAGGCCATTATATTCCAAGGGTTACATCCAATTAGTACTTAATAACTCCTTATTGCTGCATTAACATGAAGAAAAACCCCTATCACATATGGGTATTCGATTAAATATGCATTAACTGACAATATATATTCCTTGACCAATCCAATTGGCTCAAGGGCATATACCAACAAACACAAGTTTTTTTTCCTTGAAAATGACCCCCACTAGTTATTAGGTTTAATAATCTAAACAAACACATAGATATCGTACTATATATTTTTTTTCTTTGTGTTTAAGTCATCTTTAGATTAAATAAGATTGGTGGTCGAGTCATTTCATCCTACTTCTCATGCCCTTTTATGTCAATTGTGCAGGTGAGCAAAACTTCTTTATTCTTTCATGGTCAATTTTTTCATTTCGCAAGTTTTAATCTCTGACCTTCGCTTTCCAGGTATAATTTCTAGGTTTTCTTTTTCAAGTCATTGTCCATCTAGATATTTGATCAATTTTCTATCTTGGCTTGGTTTTCAAGCTTTGTTGAGAGAAATTCTCAATAATATAGTTTAATGTTGATTTGATTGGTCTTAGTTTTAGATTGATTTATCTAATTTTAAGATTGTTCATCGATGGTTTTTAGGAAATGGACTATGGTTTTTTACTTTTAGAATTTTGATTTCTTAACTCTGTTTCTCAACTTACTTTTATTTCTTCCCGCAGATACATGAAATTTCTCTTCTCTATATTATCTTTTGGAAAACAAAAGGAATGAATTAGTCTTCAGAATTTTAGTGTTTGAATGTATTCATTGCTAGGAAGGCCAGTTGACGAATCAACTACTACAGGGTAAATATTAACCAGATGCATCTATTTGTTGGGGATTTAAATCATGCTAAAACGACTCATATGTAGTGAAATATTATTAAAATTTTAATCTTCTAAGCCATGGATCACTTTAATTGAAACTAATCTAGAAAAACCACAAAAGAAATTTTGACATACTTGAAAGTCTACTTTCTTTGGTGGAGTCCTTCTTGGGTTTTTTTTTTAACTTTTGTACACCAATTAGGATTTATCAAATCATAGCAGTACAATTGTCCTGCCTCTAATGGTGATCCACACAATGATTTGTCGAAATCCCTTCAGTAAGAGTGTGTAAATCCTTAAACCGAAGTTTTTGTGATACCAAACTCTAAACTTTGAACTCCCTTATGTTTCTCTTTTTTGGCTATGATCATATCTCAACATATGAGAAAATAAAATAGAACTCTTCTATAAACAAGATACAGCTAAGGGATTCTTTTTTATAGTGAATTGACTTACTTTATATCTAATAAGGATTATAAAATATCTTGGGCTAATTAGGCTTTTATTTAATACTCCATCAAATCATATTTGATTTAGCCCAAAACTTAATTGGATTAAGCCTCTATAAAATCAATTAGATCACATCCAATTGAACTCAACTTATTTTCGACAATTCACCTTATGTGTATGACTCATTAGGTTCTCAACATGTTGACAATAAATGTCACGACCCGGTACTCCCCTTGAGCCCGTGACAACCGCCGCGGTGTCCCGGTAGACACTTATTGCCCGGAATGTCAACCCGAAACCCCGCAAGGCTTTACTATCAGTTTCTCTGTTCCCTTGTGAGCAACCATTGTCAAATATCGTGTTCTAAAATATTTTAAGCTGTTTCCAACTTTAAACAAATAAAATATTAATTTTTCGTCTCACAAGGGTATTTTGGTCATTTTTCTCAAAAATTTTAAAATTGGCTAAAACGTAATATACAAGTACAAAACACACAATTCATATTCAAAATGAGTTTAAAAGTCTAAAATCTTCATTTAAAACGAAATTATGGTTATTTGAATATAATAAGAAAATAAAAGAAATATTAAGTAAAATATTCTATTTTCTTATAAAACAATATTTATAGAGTTATACGTGAATAATTTTTATAACGTAAAAGCTAAATAAATTATACTTAAATACAGTAAGCCAAAATATTTAATTTAATTTACAATAACAAGAGTGCCCCCGAATAAACAAAAGTAAAGAGGACTGTGAACCTACGGTTTGGAAAATGCAGATCCCACTGTAGTCCTCGATGAGATCAGCTATCTACAGTCTATACTGAACCTGAAATGGGTGGAAAGGAGGGTGGTGAGATTATAAAATCTCAATGAGTAAACAAACATCATCCTAAACATCTAGAGTTGAGTACATGGAGACAATAAAGTAAATCATCATAAACTGGGTTATAGCATTAGAACACATTTTGTTCGAAACACGTAAAGAGGCTTATGAATCTCATAAAAATCTAGGCTTGTGCCATAAATCCATTATCGGGGACACCTTGGCCGAGGCATCCTACCGAGACCGCCAAGGCTATTAAAATTCACATTTCACATAAATCATGTTTTTGTTTTGAAAACATAGCCGTTCCTTGGCGTTGGCTGAGTTCCCCCTCACGTGGTGGTTTAACGTGAAGTGAACCCTAAACTTTACCCCAGGAGATACCCTACGCGCCTCTCCGTTCGAGGTAAGAATATAATGGGGTTTACCGTGCCCCTCTAAAAGGCTGGTCCACATAAACCCCCTACTGCAGTGATTAATTAATATATAATCCACCATATAATAAAACTCAATAACATGATATGGCAATTTTGTAATTCGTAGTTTTTCAAGGTAACCAAACAATTCGCATTTCAATACAATTGCCAACTAGCAAATCATGCTCGATTTATCATAAGCCAGTTAATTTAAACAATTAAATTGCCACAATTAACAGTCTCCGTGTACTCTATTTTTCAAAATCACTATTAATTTCAAAACAATTTATAATTTAATTTCATTGAAACTCATTTATTCATAAAACATGAAAATTTATCTTTTTAAATTCCTTTTTCCATAGAATTCATGAAAGCATCTAAAAACCACCCTAGATAATTAAAATGACAGTAAGTTTACTCACAATGTCTAGAATGCAGACTTTCGAAGCACTCTGTCTACTGGTCCTCGGATGCAATTTCCTTGCCTTTATCGGAGGACTCACCACCTTGACACAATACAAAATCGAGAGTTTCACCAAGTTGGTACTAAATCAAAATTAAACTAATTTAGACTACCAATGCATGATATGGAATGCAAAAATGCACTGGTAACTATCTAAATCTGGTATTGGCCTAATTCGTCTTATCACCCGATTAAATTCCTAACGGGTCCGTTTAAACTCCAATTTAATTCTTTTCAGTTTCTATACCTCAATTGCACCCAAATTAACTTAATGTCCCTCAGTGTGGTGCAAATTATCAGTCCCAACAGTAAATTACGAAAATACCCCTAGTGGGTAAAAATTCGTATTTTTGCTCCGAAAATTCCCATTATTTTTCTAGGCTCATAATTCATCATTCCTTAACCAATTCTCCTAGAATAAAATCAAACTCATCCTCACTCACTACATGGTAAATTCAGCCATTAATGGTTGGGGGAGAAAATAAATTCTTTTCTTGTTGTTTTGTTTCTAAATATGCTAAACTAACTAAAAACACTAACATAAATTAAAATCAAATAAATCCAACAACTTTCTCTCTCCTAACCCATTTTTCCAGAATTTAATTCATCATGAAAACATGTAATTTAATCATGGAAAATAAAGAGAAATGCTTGGGAATAAGAAAACTCAAGCTTAATAGAAAAAAACTCACCTTTTTCACTTAATTTCCTTGAAAATTCACACTTTTTCTTTGATTTTCTCTCTCTAGGGTTTTGTTTTTATTTTCTCTCTCTTCTTGCTGGTTTGGCCGGCCATGGAGTGGAAGATGGGCTGATTTTGTGCCTTTTAAAAAGGAAAATAATAAATTAATAAAGGCATGACACATGGTATCATGTCATTGGCCCGTTTTTAAAATTTTAAAAATTTAAACATTTTATCTCCACCACATGTTTAGTCAAGAGTCAAAGATGAAGACAAGGAAGACCATGTGCTGGAAAAAATATCCTGGTGGTGGAAAATTACAATTTTGCCCCTGAAGTGGCAAAATTACCATTTTACCCCTATACTCCAAATTATACCGAAATTAAAATTTTTCACTTCTAAACCTCAAATCATACTTCAATAAGTCAAATTATACTCTAATAAGTCAAATGGGGTCAAAAAAAATCTTTTCTAAAATTCCTATTTTGTCCCCAGGTGGCAAATGACCATTTTGCCCCTAGTTAGTGAAAATTCCGATTTGACTCCAAATTGATCCTCAAACTCCAAATTACCATTTTAAGTCATCCATGAACTGTGAAACTCTTAATCTCACCTTAAAATTCCTATTTGATCTAGTTCGAGGATTAAATCAACTTTATTGTACCTCTAGGTACAATACCGACTTTTGTAAATTTTTCGGGACTCTCCTAGCATGCAATCATGCTATCATCACATGTATGTCATGAATAGTATTTTATAAGGTCGGGCTTTACAGCACTACCCCCCTTAAAATAAAATTTTGACCTCAAAATTTCACTTACCTAATTCCAATAAAAGATGTGGATATTGGTTTCTCATCTGGCTCTCGACTTCCCACGTCATCTCCTCCATTCGAGCATTCTTCCACAATACTTTCACCATTGGAATGCTCTTGTTCCTTAGCACTCGATCCTTTCGATCTAGAATACGTACAGGCTGCACCTCGAACTTCAAATCCTCATGCAACTCAATGGGAGGAGTCTCTAAAATGTGAGAGGGATCGGGAACATACTTTTTCAACATCGAGACATGGAAGACATTATGAATTCGATCTAACTCTGGGGGTAATTCAAGTCTGTAAGCCACTGGCCCAATCCTTTCAATGATACGAAAAGGTCCAATGTATCTTGGATTGAGCTTTCCCCTCTTCGCGAATCGAATCACACCTTTCATCATCCAATAAATACCACAAATTATCACAATAGTATAATCAAATAAGATTTAATTCTTGGAAATTTCAAATTATTACCTTTCCAAGGAGAAACCTTAAGAAAAACTTTATCGTCGACTTCAAACTCCAAATCTTTCCTTCGTTTATCCGAATAATTCTTCTGCCTATCTTGAGCTGTCTTTAATCGCTCTCGGATAACTTTGACCTTATCGTTTGTCAAATCAATCAATTCCACATTCACCAATTTCCTCTCACCTACTTCATCCCAACAGAGCGGAGTTCGGCATTTCCTTCCATACAAAGCCTCGTATGGTGCCATCCCAATACTAGACTGAAAACTGTTATTATAAGCAAACTCCACCAATGGCAAGTGTTTGTCCCAACTCCCGATAAAGTCAATGACACAAGCCCGTAACATATCCTCCAAGGTCTGAATAGTTCTCTCAGATTGACCATCTGTCTGTGGATGAAAGGCAGTACTAAATCTCAATTTAGTTCCAAGAGCTTCCTGAAATTTCGGCCAAAATCGAGAAGTAAATCGAGGGTCTCGATCTGACACAATAGAAACTGGGACTCCGTGTAATCTCACAATCTCATCTATATAAAGTCTTGCCAGCCTCTCAATAGAATACGTGCTATGGATAGCCAAGAAATGGGCGGACTTAGTCAATCTATCCACAATCACCCAAATAGCATCCTTCCCACTTTGTGTCCGCGGCAAACCCAATACAAAGTCCATAGTCACATGTTCCCACTTCTATTCAGGAATCGGTAAAGGTTGAAGAGTACCTGACGGTTTTTGATGCTCCGCCTTGATCTGTTGGCATGTGAGACATTTCGCTACAAACTCTGCTATGTCTCGTTTCATACCCGGCCACCAATAACTTTCTTTAATAGTCCGATACATCTTGGTGCTTCCGGGATGTAAAGCGTAGGCGGAAGAATGAGCTTCCTCCAAAATAGCTCGTCTCAATTGATCATCCTTAGGAACACAAATTCGGTCTCTAAGCATGAAAGTACCATCATCGCTGAGTCTAAACTCACTAGCTTCTCCATCTTGCAGCTTTTGAACTTCCTGTTTCAACCAATCATCAGATTTCTGCAATTCTCTTATCTGATTCAACAATGAAGGTCTCACGACGAAACTAGCAAGTAGGGTTCCATCCTCACCATTATTCAACTGGATCCCTAGAGATTTCATCTCAAGTAACATCGGAAAATAAGAACTTTGAAGTGTTGCTAACGACGATGAGGATTTACGACTTAAGGCATCCGCTACAACATTTGCTTTTCCCGGATGATAATCAATCACTAAGTCATAATCCTTAATCAACTCCAACCATCGTCTCTGTCTCAAGTTAAGCTCTTTCTGGGTGAGCAAATACTTCAAACTTTTATGATCAGA
Source organism: Theobroma cacao (assembly GCF_053813885.1). Classification (NCBI taxonomy): domain Eukaryota; kingdom Viridiplantae; phylum Streptophyta; class Magnoliopsida; order Malvales; family Malvaceae; genus Theobroma; species Theobroma cacao. The sequence continues at coordinate 40,835,470 of NC_142640.1, forward strand.
AAAAATCCGACAACGCTCACCATATAAATAATGTCTCCAAATCTTCAATGCGAATACTACTGCTGCTAACTCCAAGTCATGAGTAGGGTAATTCGTCTCGTGCTTCTTCAACTGTCGGGAAGCATAAGCTATTACTTTCTCGTCCTGCATCAACACACACCCTAATCCCAACTTAGATGCATCGCTATATACCACAAATTCTTTTCCACTAACAGGAAATGTTAAAACGGGAGCGGAGGTTAACCGGTTCTTTAGCTCCTGTAATCGATTCTCACAAACATCATCCCACTCATACTTAACTCCTTTACGAGTTAAACGAGTCAGAGGAGCTGCTATCAAAGAAAATCCCTGAACAAATCTCCGGTAATAACCGGCTAAGCCAAGGAAACTACGAATCTCAGTTACCGTTCTCGGTTGCTCCCATTGCAAGATTGCCTCAATCTTCTTGGGATCGACATAAATTCCAGCTCCGGACACCACATGTCCCAAGAAAACCACTTCCTTCAACCAGAATTCACATTTAGAGAACTTGGCATAGAGTTGTCTCTCGCGTAAAGTTTGCAACACAATGCGCAAATGGGCAGCATGTTCATCATCATTCTTCGAATAAACCAGGATGTCATCGATGAATACTATCACAAACTTATCCAAGTATGGATGGAACACCCTGTTCATAAGATCCATAAAAACTGCCGGGGCATTAGTCAAACCAAACGGCATCACCAGAAACTCATAATGCCCATAACGCGTCCTGAAGGCAGTCTTAGGTACATCCTGCTCCTTAATCCTCAACTGATAGTACCCAGATTTCAAATCAATCTTAGAGAATACCATAGCACCTCGTAATTGATCAAAAAGATCGTCTATCCGGGGTAAAGGGTATTTATTCTTGATGGTCACTCGGTTCAACTGACGGTAATCAATACACAATCGAAGAGTGCCATCTTTCTTCTTTACAAATAGGACTGGTGCTCCCCAAGGAGAAATGCTAGGGCGAATGAAACCTTTATCCACCAAATCTTGCAACTGGGCTTTCAGTTCCTTCAACTCTGCTAGAGCCATTCTATATGGAGGAATAGAAATAGGTGCGGTACCCGGAAGTAAATCAATAGGGAACTCAAGCTCTCGATTAGGAGGTATTCCCGGTAAATCATCAGGAAATACATCAAGAAACTCACTTACTATTGGGACATCCTCTAACTTAGGTTCCCCCTTTGAAGTATCGATCACGTATGCCAAATAAGTCGGATACCCTTTTTGCACTAATTTTGAAGCTTTGATGGCCGAGATTACACAAGATGGTAATACTCGACGTTCCCCTACAAACACAATCTCTGCTCCCTTCGAATTCCGAAGAACAACTTCTTTTCGGAAACAATCCACGTTTGCCCAATGTGCAGTTAACCAGTCCATACCTAATATTAAATCAAAATCCAAGATCTCTAGAGGAATTAAGTCACCCCTAAATTCTTCCTCACCTACCCTTACCCCACAGTCTCTATAACAAGTATTTCTAATCAACTGTTCTCCTAGAGGGGTATGCACTACAATTTCTTCCTCTAATGGTGACAGGTTTCTATCAGTAATTGATGCAAATGTCGTACTCACATAAGATCTATCTGAGCCAGAATCTATCAAAACATAAGCATCTTTATCAAATAAAGACATAGTACCTGTCACTGCTCCAGGTCGGACTCGTGCCTCATCTTCTGTCACAGCAAAAACTCTTGTCGCGGTACGAGTCTGTGGTCTCGAAGGTGGATGTGACGGGGTATTACTCTCCACACCAGACCGTATGGCTACTCCCTGTCTCTGTGGTAACCCAGAAGAATCTCTCCTCTGTATATCTGTGCGAGCTGGTGGAGATGATGCAGCTACAGTGGCTCGTCCTAACTGTGGGCAATTACTCCTAATGTGACCCGTCTGTCCACATTGGAAACATCTTGTTGGCCCTCTACATAGCCCACTATGATAATTCCCACAATTTCTGCATCTGTCAAAACCTCCGAGACTCTTCCCAGAACCAGTCATAGCAGATCTGCTAAACCTCGAAGGTCTCTGCTGTGATGGTGGAAATGGAGGTCGAGGAGATGTCACGGAAACAGAAGTAGTGCTCCTTGAAGTCGCTGAGTCCTTGCCTCTTTTTACTGGCTGACTAGAAGACATACCAGGATTCCTCTTTTTTGCAAACTCAGTCCGAATCTTTCTATTCTCAGTCGCGAGCTTCTCAGCCCGTAAAGCCATCTGTACCACCTCCTTATGTGGCTCCCTACCAATCACTGTCATTCGCTCTCTGATCTCATTACGGAGCCCTTCCTCGAAATAGCTGGCTTGATCCTGCTCAGATTTCACCAGATCCGGCACATATAACATCAACTCGTTAAAACGAGTCTCGTACTCCTCTACAGTTAGATTTCCCTGTTTCAAACTCAAAAATTCTCTCTTCTTTTCTTTTTGATGGAAATAAGTGAAATACTGACCATCGAATTCCCTGAGAAAATCGGACCATGTCTGAGGAGTAGCGGAACGGGACTTCACCGAATTCCACCAAGTACGAGCCCTCTTCTCTAATAATCTCGTAGCCACCATCAGCTTCATGTCATCATCTAATCCCATATCAGAAAGAGTCTCGGACACCTGATTAATCCAATCCTTTGCCACAGTGGCATCCAACTCACCAGTGAAAGATACACAACCCAATTGCCTAGCCTCCTTCAGCTTCTTGGAAATGGATACATCCTGTATTGGTGGTGGAACTAAATGAGTAACTGGAGGCACTACAGGTGGAACTTGACCAGTCTGAGCTTGACCAGCCATTGCTGCAAAGAAAGCTGCCAATGCTTGTGCTGCCTCAGTAGGCATGGCGGGAATACCAGTAGGTGGCTGAGGAGGTGGAGGATGTGGAGGACTATCGGCCTGTTCAGCAGCAGGTGCTACCCGAATGGTAGATGCAGCTGATTCCTCGTCTACTGTATCTGGCTGATGACGTTGGGAACGACCTCTTCCCCTCCCAACCGATCTAGTGAGAGGTGGGCGTCCGCGTCGAGGAGGCATTATAATCTATAAAAAAAAATACGAGCAAGTTTAGGTAACCTTAGGCTCTATATGCAAATGCATGTATTCTATTCAACCTAACCTAACTTAACTTAATCCGGGGCCACACTGATATTGTAAATTTTCCAAAACAACTTTAAAACTAAAAACTTTGATCTTGAAAACCAAAAGCTCTGATACCAATCGAATTGTCACGACCCGGTACTCCCCTTGAGCCCGTGACAACCGCCGCGGTGTCCCGGTAGACACTTATTGCCCGGAATGTCAACCCGAAACCCCGCAAGGCTTTACTATCAGTTTCTCTGTTCCCTTGTGAGCAACCATTGTCAAATATCGTGTTCTAAAATATTTTAAGCTGTTTCCAACTTTAAACAAATAAAATATTAATTTTTCGTCTCACAAGGGTATTTTGGTCATTTTTTTCAAAAATTTTAAAACTGGCTAAAACGTAATATACAAGTACAAAACACACAATTCATATTCAAAATGAGTTTAAAAGTCTAAAATCTTCATTTAAAACGAAATTATGGTTATTTGAATATAATAAGAAAATAAAAGAAATATTAAGTAAAATATTCTATTTTCTTATAAAACAATATTTATAGAGTTATACGTGAATAATTTTTATAACGTAAAAGCTAAATAAATTATACTTAAATACAGTAAGCCAAAATATTTAATTTAATTTACAATAATAAGAGTGCCCCCGAATAAACAAAAGTAAAGAGGACTGTGAACCTACGGTTTGGAAAATGCAGATCCCACTGTAGTCCTCGATGAGATCAGCTATCTACAGTCTATACTGAACCTGAAATGGGTGGAAAGGAGGGTGGTGAGATTATAAAATCTCAATGAGTAAACAAACATCATCCTAAACATCTAGAGTTGAGTACATGGAGACAATAAAGTAAATCATCATAAACTGGGTTATAGCATTAGAACACATTTTGTTCGAAACACGTAAAGAGGCTTATGAATCTCATAAAAATCTAGGCTTGTGCCATAAATCCATTATCGGGGACACCTTGGCCGAGGCATCCTACCGAGACCGCCAAGGCTATTAAAATTCACATTTCACATAAATCATGTTTTTGTTTTGAAAACATAGCCGTTCCTTGGCGTTGGCTGAGTTCCCCCTCACGTGGTGGTTTAACGTGAAGTGAACCCTAAACTTTACCCCAGGAGATACCCTACGCGCCTCTCCGTTTGAGGTAAGAATATAATGGGGTTTACCGTGCCCCTCTAAAAGGCTGGTCCACATAAACCCCCTACTGCAGTGATTAATTAATATATAATCCACCATATAATAAAACTCAATAACATGATATGGCAATTTTGTAATTCGTAGTTTTTCAAGGTAACCAAACAATTCGCATTTCAATACAATTGCCAACTAGCAAATCATGCTCGATTTATCATAAGCCAGTTAATTTAAACAATTAAATTGCCACAATTAACAGTCTCCGTGTACTCTATTTTTCAAAATCACTATTAATTTCAAAACAATTTATAATTTAATTTCATTGAAACTCATTTATTCATAAAACATGAAAATTTATCTTTTTAAATTCCTTTTTCCATAGAATTCATGAAAGCATCTAAAAACCACCCTAGATAATTAAAATGACAGTAAGTTTACTCACAATGTCTAGAATGCAGACTTTCGAAGCACTCTGTCTACTGGTCCTCGGATGCAATTTCCTTGCCTTTATCGGAGGACTCACCACCTTGACACAATACAAAATCGAGAGTTTCACCAAGTTGGTACTAAATCAAAATTAAACTAATTTAGACTACCAATGCATGATATGGAATGCAAAAATGCACTGGTAACTATCTAAATCTGGTATTGGCCTAATTCGTCTTATCACCCGATTAAATTCCTAACGGGTCCGTTTAAACTCCAATTTAATTCTTTTCAGTTTCTATACCTCAATTGCACCCAAATTAACTTAATGTCCCTCAGTGTGGTGCAAATTATCAGTCCCAACAGTAAATTACGAAAATACCCCTAGTGGGTAAAAATTCGTATTTTTGCTCCGAAAATTCCCATTATTTTTCTAGGCTCATAATTCATCATTCCTTAACCAATTCTCCTAGAATAAAATCAAACTCATCCTCACTCACTACATGGTAAATTCAGCCATTAATGGTTGGGGGAGAAAATAAATTCTTTTCTTGTTGTTTTGTTTCTAAATATGCTAAACTAACTAAAAACACTAACATAAATTAAAATCAAATAAATCCAACAACTTTCTCTCTCCTAACCCATTTTTCCAGAATTTAATTCATCATGAAAACATGTAATTTAATCATGGAAAATAAAGAGAAATGCTTGGGAATAAGAAAACTCAAGCTTAATAGAAAAAAACTCACCTTTTTCACTTAATTTCCTTGAAAATTCACACTTTTTCTTTGATTTTCTCTCTCTAGGGTTTTGTTTTTATTTTCTCTCTCTTCTTGCTGGTTTGGCCGGCCATGGGGTGGAAGATGGGCTGATTTTGTGCCTTTTAAAAAGGAAAATAATAAATTAATAAAGGCATGACACATGGCATCATGTCATTGGCCCGTTTTTAAAATTTTAAAAATTTAAACATTTTATCTCCACCACATGTTTAGTCAAGAGTCAAAGATGAAGACAAGGAAGACCATGTGCTGGAAAAAATATCCTGGTGGTGGAAAATTACAATTTTGCCCCTGAAGTGGCAAAATTACCATTTTACCCCTATACTCCAAATTATACCGAAATTAAAATTTTTCACTTCTAAACCTCAAATCATACTTCAATAAGTCAAATTATACTCTAATAAGTCAAATGGGGTCAAAAAAAATCTTTTCTAAAATTCCTATTTTGTCCCCAGGTGGCAAATGACCATTTTGCCCCTAGTTAGTGAAAATTCCGATTTGACTCCAAATTGATCCTCAAACTCCAAATTACCATTTTAAGTCATCCATGAACTGTGAAACTCTTAATCTCACCTTAAAATTCCTATTTGATCTAGTTCGAGGATTAAATCAACTTTATTGTACCTCTAGGTACAATACCGACTTTTGTAAATTTTTCGGGACTCTCCTAGCATGCAATCATGCTATCATCACATGTATGTCATGAATAGTATTTTATAAGGTCGGGCTTTACAGCACTACCCCCCTTAAAATAAAATTTTGACCTCAAAATTTCACTTACCTAATTCCAATAAAAGATGTGGATATTGGTTTCTCATCTGGCTCTCGACTTCCCACGTCATCTCCTCCATTCGAGCATTCTTCCACAATACTTTCACCATTGGAATGCTCTTGTTCCTTAGCACTCGATCCTTTCGATCTAGAATACGTACAGGCTGCACCTCGAACTTCAAATCCTCATGCAACTCAATGGGAGGTGTCTCTAAAATGTGAGAGGGATCGGGAACATACTTTTTCAACATCGAGACATGGAAGACATTATGAATTCGATCTAACTCTGGGGGTAATTCAAGTCTGTAAGCCACTGGCCCAATCCTTTCAATGATACGAAAAGGTCCAATGTATCTTGGATTGAGCTTTCCCCTCTTCGCGAATCGAATCACACCTTTCATCATCCAATAAATACCACAAATTATCACAATAGTATAATCAAATAAGATTTAATTCTTGGAAATTTCAAATTATTACCTTTCCAAGGAGAAACCTTAAGAAAAACTTTATCGTCGACTTCAAACTCCAAATCTTTCCTTCGTTTATCCGAATAATTCTTCTGCCTATCTTGAGCTGTCTTTAATCGCTCTCGGATAACTTTGACCTTATCGTTTGTCAAATCAATCAATTCCACATTCACCAATTTCCTCTCACCTACTTCATCCCAACAGAGCGGAGTTCGGCATTTCCTTCCATACAAAGCCTCGTATGGTGCCATCCCAATACTAGACTGAAAACTGTTATTATAAGCAAACTCCACCAATGGCAAGTGTTTGTCCCAACTCCCGATAAAGTCAATGACACAAGCCCGTAACATATCCTCCAAGGTCTGAATAGTTCTCTCAGATTGACCATCTGTCTGTGGATGAAAGGCAGTACTAAATCTCAATTTAGTTCCAAGAGCTTCCTGAAATTTCGGCCAAAATCGAGAAGTAAATCGAGGGTCTCGATCTGACACAATAGAAACTGGGACTCCGTGTAATCTCACAATCTCATCTATATAAAGTCTTGCCAGCCTCTCAATAGAATACGTGCTATGGATAGCCAAGAAATGGGCGGACTTAGTCAATCTATCCACAATCACCCAAATAGCATCCTTCCCACTTTGTGTCCGCGGCAAACCCAATACAAAGTCCATAGTCACATGTTCCCACTTCTATTCAGGAATCGGTAAAGGTTGAAGAGTACCTGACGGTTTTTGATGCTCCGCCTTGATCTGTTGGCATGTGAGACATTTCGCTACAAACTCTGCTATGTCTCGTTTCATACCCGGCCACCAATAACTTTCTTTAATAGTCCGATACATCTTGGTGCTTCCGGGATGTAAAGCGTAGGCGGAAGAATGAGCTTCCTCCAAAATAGCTCGTCTCAATTGATCATCCTTAGGAACACAAATTCGGTCTCTAAGCATGAAAGTACCATCATCGCTGAGTCTAAACTCACTAGCTTCTCCATCTTGCAGCTTTTGAACTTCCTGTTTCAACCAATCATCAGATTTCTGCAATTCTCTTATCTGATTCAACAATGAAGGTCTCACGACGAAACTAGCAAGTAGGGTTCCATCCTCACCATTATTCAACTGGATCCCTAGAGATTTCATCTCAAGTAACATCGGAAAATAAGAACTTTGAAGTGTTGCTAACGACGATGAGGATTTACGACTTAAGGCATCCGCTACAACATTTGCTTTTCCCGGATGATAATCAATCACTAAGTCATAATCCTTAATCAACTCCAACCATCGTCTCTGTCTCAAGTTAAGCTCTTTCTGGGTGAGCAAATACTTCAAACTTTTATGATCAGAAAAAATCCGACAACGCTCACCATATAAATAATGTCTCCAAATCTTCAATGCGAATACTACTGCTGCTAACTCCAAGTCATGAGTAGGGTAATTCGTCTCGTGCTTCTTCAACTGTCGGGAAGCATAAGCTATTACTTTCTCGTCCTGCATCAACACACACCCTAATCCCAACTTAGATGCATCGCTATATACCACAAATTCTTTTCCACTAACAGGAAATGTTAAAACGGGAGCGGAGGTTAACCGGTTCTTTAGCTCCTGTAATCGATTCTCACAAACATCATCCCACTCATACTTAACTCCTTTACGAGTTAAACGAGTCAGAGGAGCTGCTATCAAAGAAAATCCCTGAACAAATCTCCGGTAATAACCGGCTAAGCCAAGGAAACTACGAATCTCAGTTACCGTTCTCGGTTGCTCCCATTGCAAGATTGCCTCAATCTTCTTGGGATCGACATAAATTCCAGCTCCGGACACCACATGTCCCAAGAAAACCACTTCCTTCAACCAGAATTCACATTTAGAGAACTTGGCATAGAGTTGTCTCTCGCGTAAAGTTTGCAACACAATGCGCAAATGGGCAGCATGTTCATCATCATTCTTCGAATAAACCAGGATGTCATCGATGAATACTATCACAAACTTATCCAAGTATGGATGGAACACCCTGTTCATAAGATCCATAAAAACTGCCGGGGCATTAGTCAAACCAAACGGCATCACCAGAAACTCATAATGCCCATAACGCGTCCTGAAGGCAGTCTTAGGTACATCCTGCTCCTTAATCCTCAACTGATAGTACCCAGATTTCAAATCAATCTTAGAGAATACCATAGCACCTCGTAATTGATCAAAAAGATCGTCTATCCGGGGTAAAGGGTATTTATTCTTGATGGTCACTCGGTTCAACTGACGGTAATCAATACACAATCGAAGAGTGCCATCTTTCTTCTTTACAAATAGGACTGGTGCTCCCCAAGGAGAAATGCTAGGGCGAATGAAACCTTTATCCACCAAATCTTGCAACTGGGCTTTCAGTTCCTTCAACTCTGCTAGAGCCATTCTATATGGAGGAATAGAAATAGGTGCGGTACCCGGAAGTAAATCAATAGGGAACTCAAGCTCTCGATTAGGAGGTATTCCCGGTAAATCATCAGGAAATACATCAAGAAACTCACTTACTATTGGGACATCCTCTAACTTAGGTTCCCCCTTTGAAGTATCGATCACGTATGCCAAATAAGTCGGATACCCTTTTTGCACTAATTTTGAAGCTTTGATGGCCGAGATTACACAAGATGGTAATACTCGACGTTCCCCTACAAACACAATCTCTGCTCCCTTCGAATTCCGAAGAACAACTTCTTTTCGGAAACAATCCACGTTTGCCCAATGTGCAGTTAACCAGTCCATACCTAATATTAAATCAAAATCCAAGATCTCTAGAGGAATTAAGTCACCCCTAAATTCTTCCTCACCTACCCTTACCCCACAGTCTCTATAACAAGTATTTCTAATCAACTGTTCTCCTAGAGGGGTATGCACTACAATTTCTTCCTCTAATGGTGACAGGTTTCTATCAGTAATTGATGCAAATGTCGTACTCACATAAGATCTATCTGAGCCAGAATCTATCAAAACATAAGCATCTTTATCAAATAAAGACATAGTACCTGTCACTGCTCCAGGTCGGACTCGTGCCTCATCTTCTGTCACAGCAAAAACTCTTGTCGCGGTACGAGTCTGTGGTCTCGAAGGTGGATGTGACGGGGTATTACTCTCCACACCAGACCGTATGGCTACTCCCTGTCTCTGTGGTAACCCAGAAGAATCTCTCCTCTGTATATCTGTGCGAGCTAGTGGAGATGATGCAGCTACAGTGGCTCGTCCTAACTGTGGGCAATTACTCCTAATGTGACCCGTCTGTCCACATTGGAAACATCTTGTTGGCCCTCTACATAGCCCACTATGATAATTCCCACAATTTCTGCATCTGTCAAAACCTCCGAGACTCTTCCCAGAACCAGTCATAGCAGATCTGCTAAACCTCGAAGGTCTCTGCTGTGATGGTGGAAATGGAGGTCGAGGAGATGTCACGGAAACAGAAGTAGTGCTCCTTGAAGTCGCTGAGTCCTTGCCTCTTTTTACTGGCTGACTAGAAGACATACCAGGATTCCTCTTTTTTGCAAACTCAGTCCGAATCTTTCTATTCTCAGTCGCGAGCTTCTCAGCCCGTAAAGCCATCTGTACCACCTCCTTATGTGGCTCCCTACCAATCACTGTCATTCGCTCTCTGATCTCATTACGGAGCCCTTCCTCGAAATAGCTGGCTTGATCCTGCTCAGATTTCACCAGATCCGGCACATATAACATCAACTCGTTAAAACGAGTCTCGTACTCCTCTACAGTTAGATTTCCCTGTTTCAAACTCAAAAATTCTCTCTTCTTTTCTTTTTGATGGAAATAAGTGAAATACTGACCATCGAATTCCCTGAGAAAATCGGACCATGTCTGAGGAGTAGCGGAACGGGACTTCACCGAATTCCACCAAGTACGAGCCCTCTTCTCTAATAATCTCGTAGCCACCATCAGCTTCATGTCATCATCTAATCCCATATCAGAAAGAGTCTCGGACACCTGATTAATCCAATCCTTTGCCACAGTGGCATCCAACTCACCAGTGAAAGATACACAACCCAATTGCCTAGCCTCCTTCAGCTTCTTGGAAATGGATACATCCTGTATTGGTGGTGGAACTAAATGAGTAACTGGAGGCACTACAGGTGGAACTTGACCAGTCTGAGCTTGACCAGCCATTGCTGCAAAGAAAGCTGCCAATGCTTGTGCTGCCTCAGTAGGCATGGCGGGAATACCAGTAGGTGGCTGAGGAGGTGGAGGATGTGGAGGACTATCGGCCTGTTCAGCAGCAGGTGCTGCCCGAATGGTAGATGCAGCTGATTCCTCGTCTACTGTATCTGGCTGATGACGTTGGGAACGACCTCTTCCCCTCCCAACCGATCTAGTGAGAGGTGGGCGTCCGCGTCGAGGAGGCATTATAATCTATAAAAAAAAATACGAGCAAGTTTAGGTAACCTTAGGCTCTATATGCAAATGCATGTATTCTATTCAACCTAACCTAACTTAACTTAATCCGGGGCCACACTGATATTGTAAATTTTCCAAAACAACTTTAAAACTAAAAACTTTGATCTTGAAAACCAAAAGCTCTGATACCAATCGAATTGTCACGACCCGGTACTCCCCTTGAGCCCGTGACAACCGCCGCGGTGTCCCGGTAGACACTTATTGCCCGGAATGTCAACCCGAAACCCCGCAAGGCTTTACTATCAGTTTCTCTGTTCCCTTGTGAGCAACCATTGTCAAATATCGTGTTCTAAAATATTTTAAGCTGTTTCCAACTTTAAACAAATAAAATATTAATTTTTCGTCTCACAAGGGTATTTTGGTCATTTTTTTCAAAAATTTTAAAACTGGCTAAAACGTAATATACAAGTACAAAACACACAATTCATATTCAAAATGAGTTTAAAAGTCTAAAATCTTCATTTAAAACGAAATTATGGTTATTTGAATATAATAAGAAAATAAAAGAAATATTAAGTAAAATATTCTATTTTCTTATAAAACAATATTTATAGAGTTATACGTGAATAATTTTTATAACGTAAAAGCTAAATAAATTATACTTAAATACAGTAAGCCAAAATATTTAATTTAATTTACAATAATAAGAGTGCCCCCGAATAAACAAAAGTAAAGAGGACTGTGAACCTACGGTTTGGAAAATGCAGATCCCACTGTAGTCCTCGATGAGATCAGCTATCTACAGTCTATACTGAACCTGAAATGGGTGGAAAGGAGGGTGGTGAGATTATAAAATCTCAATGAGTAAACAAACATCATCCTAAACATCTAGAGTTGAGTACATGGAGACAATAAAGTAAATCATCATAAACTGGGTTATAGCATTAGAACACATTTTGTTCGAAACACGTAAAGAGGCTTATGAATCTCATAAAAATCTAGGCTTGTGCCATAAATCCATTATCGGGGACACCTTGGCCGAGGCATCCTACCGAGACCGCCAAGGCTATTAAAATTCACATTTCACATAAATCATGTTTTTGTTTTGAAAACATAGCCGTTCCTTGGCGTTGGCTGAGTTCCCCCTCACGTGGTGGTTTAACGTGAAGTGAACCCTAAACTTTACCCCAGGAGATACCCTACGCGCCTCTCCGTTTGAGGTAAGAATATAATGGGGTTTACCGTGCCCCTCTAAAAGGCTGGTCCACATAAACCCCCTACTGCAGTGATTAATTAATATATAATCCACCATATAATAAAACTCAATAACATGATATGGCAATTTTGTAATTCGTAGTTTTTCAAGGTAACCAAACAATTCGCATTTCAATACAATTGCCAACTAGCAAATCATGCTCGATTTATCATAAGCCAGTTAATTTAAACAATTAAATTGCCACAATTAACAGTCTCCGTGTACTCTATTTTTCAAAATCACTATTAATTTCAAAACAATTTATAATTTAATTTCATTGAAACTCATTTATTCATAAAACATGAAAATTTATCTTTTTAAATTCCTTTTTCCATAGAATTCATGAAAGCATCTAAAAACCACCCTAGATAATTAAAATGACAGTAAGTTTACTCACAATGTCTAGAATGCAGACTTTCGAAGCACTCTGTCTACTGGTCCTCGGATGCAATTTCCTTGCCTTTATCGGAGGACTCACCACCTTGACACAATACAAAATCGAGAGTTTCACCAAGTTGGTACTAAATCAAAATTAAACTAATTTAGACTACCAATGCATGATATGGAATGCAAAAATGCACTGGTAACTATCTAAATCTGGTATTGGCCTAATTCGTCTTATCACCCGATTAAATTCCTAACGGGTCCGTTTAAACTCCAATTTAATTCTTTTCAGTTTCTATACCTCAATTGCACCCAAATTAACTTAATGTCCCTCAGTGTGGTGCAAATTATCAGTCCCAACAGTAAATTACGAAAATACCCCTAGTGGGTAAAAATTCGTATTTTTGCTCCGAAAATTCCCATTATTTTTCTAGGCTCATAATTCATCATTCCTTAACCAATTCTCCTAGAATAAAATCAAACTCATCCTCACTCACTACATGGTAAATTCAGCCATTAATGGTTGGGGGAGAAAATAAATTCTTTTCTTGTTGTTTTGTTTCTAAATATGCTAAACTAACTAAAAACACTAACATAAATTAAAATCAAATAAATCCAACAACTTTCTCTCTCCTAACCCATTTTTCCAGAATTTAATTCATCATGAAAACATGTAATTTAATCATGGAAAATAAAGAGAAATGCTTGGGAATAAGAAAACTCAAGCTTAATAGAAAAAAACTCACCTTTTTCACTTAATTTCCTTGAAAATTCACACTTTTTCTTTGATTTTCTCTCTCTAGGGTTTTGTTTTTATTTTCTCTCTCTTCTTGCTGGTTTGGCCGGCCATGGGGTGGAAGATGGGCTGATTTTGTGCCTTTTAAAAAGGAAAATAATAAATTAATAAAGGCATGACACATGGCATCATGTCATTGGCCCGTTTTTAAAATTTTAAAAATTTAAACATTTTATCTCCACCACATGTTTAGTCAAGAGTCAAAGATGAAGACAAGGAAGACCATGTGCTGGAAAAAATATCCTGGTGGTGGAAAATTACAATTTTGCCCCTGAAGTGGCAAAATTACCATTTTACCCCTATACTCCAAATTATACCGAAATTAAAATTTTTCACTTCTAAACCTCAAATCATACTTCAATAAGTCAAATTATACTCTAATAAGTCAAATGGGGTCAAAAAAAATCTTTTCTAAAATTCCTATTTTGTCCCCAGGTGGCAAATGACCATTTTGCCCCTAGTTAGTGAAAATTCCGATTTGACTCCAAATTGATCCTCAAACTCCAAATTACCATTTTAAGTCATCCATGAACTGTGAAACTCTTAATCTCACCTTAAAATTCCTATTTGATCTAGTTCGAGGATTAAATCAACTTTATTGTACCTCTAGGTACAATACCGACTTTTGTAAATTTTTCGGGACTCTCCTAGCATGCAATCATGCTATCATCACATGTATGTCATGAATAGTATTTTATAAGGTCGGGCTTTACAGCACTACCCCCCTTAAAATAAAATTTTGACCTCAAAATTTCACTTACCTAATTCCAATAAAAGATGTGGATATTGGTTTCTCATCTGGCTCTCGACTTCCCACGTCATCTCCTCCATTCGAGCATTCTTCCACAATACTTTCACCATTGGAATGCTCTTGTTCCTTAGCACTCGATCCTTTCGATCTAGAATACGTACAGGCTGCACCTCGAACTTCAAATCCTCATGCAACTCAATGGGAGGTGTCTCTAAAATGTGAGAGGGATCGGGAACATACTTTTTCAACATCGAGACATGGAAGACATTATGAATTCGATCTAACTCTGGGGGTAATTCAAGTCTGTAAGCCACTGGCCCAATCCTTTCAATGATACGAAAAGGTCCAATGTATCTTGGATTGAGCTTTCCCCTCTTCGCGAATCGAATCACACCTTTCATCATCCAATAAATACCACAAATTATCACAATAGTATAATCAAATAAGATTTAATTCTTGGAAATTTCAAATTATTACCTTTCCAAGGAGAAACCTTAAGAAAAACTTTATCGTCGACTTCAAACTCCAAATCTTTCCTTCGTTTATCCGAATAATTCTTCTGCCTATCTTGAGCTGTCTTTAATCGCTCTCGGATAACTTTGACCTTATCGTTTGTCAAATCAATCAATTCCACATTCACCAATTTCCTCTCACCTACTTCATCCCAACAGAGCGGAGTTCGGCATTTCCTTCCATACAAAGCCTCGTATGGTGCCATCCCAATACTAGACTGAAAACTGTTATTATAAGCAAACTCCACCAATGGCAAGTGTTTGTCCCAACTCCCGATAAAGTCAATGACACAAGCCCGTAACATATCCTCCAAGGTCTGAATAGTTCTCTCAGATTGACCATCTGTCTGTGGATGAAAGGCAGTACTAAATCTCAATTTAGTTCCAAGAGCTTCCTGAAATTTCGGCCAAAATCGAGAAGTAAATCGAGGGTCTCGATCTGACACAATAGAAACTGGGACTCCGTGTAATCTCACAATCTCATCTATATAAAGTCTTGCCAGCCTCTCAATAGAATACGTGCTATGGATAGCCAAGAAATGGGCGGACTTAGTCAATCTATCCACAATCACCCAAATAGCATCCTTCCCACTTTGTGTCCGCGGCAAACCCAATACAAAGTCCATAGTCACATGTTCCCACTTCTATTCAGGAATCGGTAAAGGTTGAAGAGTACCTGACGGTTTTTGATGCTCCGCCTTGATCTGTTGGCATGTGAGACATTTCGCTACAAACTCTGCTATGTCTCGTTTCATACCCGGCCACCAATAACTTTCTTTAATAGTCCGATACATCTTGGTGCTTCCGGGATGTAAAGCGTAGGCGGAAGAATGAGCTTCCTCCAAAATAGCTCGTCTCAATTGATCATCCTTAGGAACACAAATTCGGTCTCTAAGCATGAAAGTACCATCATCGCTGAGTCTAAACTCACTAGCTTCTCCATCTTGCAGCTTTTGAACTTCCTGTTTCAACCAATCATCAGATTTCTGCAATTCTCTTATCTGATTCAACAATGAAGGTCTCACGACGAAACTAGCAAGTAGGGTTCCATCCTCACCATTATTCAACTGGATCCCTAGAGATTTCATCTCAAGTAACATCGGAAAATAAGAACTTTGAAGTGTTGCTAACGACGATGAGGATTTACGACTTAAGGCATCCGCTACAACATTTGCTTTTCCCGGATGATAATCAATCACTAAGTCATAATCCTTAATCAACTCCAACCATCGTCTCTGTCTCAAGTTAAGCTCTTTCTGGGTGAGCAAATACTTCAAACTTTTATGATCAGAAAAAATCCGACAACGCTCACCATATAAATAATGTCTCCAAATCTTCAATGCGAATACTACTGCTGCTAACTCCAAGTCATGAGTAGGGTAATTCGTCTCGTGCTTCTTCAACTGTCGGGAAGCATAAGCTATTACTTTCTCGTCCTGCATCAACACACACCCTAATCCCAACTTAGATGCATCGCTATATACCACAAATTCTTTTCCACTAACAGGAAATGTTAAAACGGGAGCGGAGGTTAACCGGTTCTTTAGCTCCTGTAATCGATTCTCACAAACATCATCCCACTCATACTTAACTCCTTTACGAGTTAAACGAGTCAGAGGAGCTGCTATCAAAGAAAATCCCTGAACAAATCTCCGGTAATAACCGGCTAAGCCAAGGAAACTACGAATCTCAGTTACCGTTCTCGGTTGCTCCCATTGCAAGATTGCCTCAATCTTCTTGGGATCGACATAAATTCCAGCTCCGGACACCACATGTCCCAAGAAAACCACTTCCTTCAACCAGAATTCACATTTAGAGAACTTGGCATAGAGTTGTCTCTCGCGTAAAGTTTGCAACACAATGCGCAAATGGGCAGCATGTTCATCATCATTCTTCGAATAAACCAGGATGTCATCGATGAATACTATCACAAACTTATCCAAGTATGGATGGAACACCCTGTTCATAAGATCCATAAAAACTGCCGGGGCATTAGTCAAACCAAACGGCATCACCAGAAACTCATAATGCCCATAACGCGTCCTGAAGGCAGTCTTAGGTACATCCTGCTCCTTAATCCTCAACTGATAGTACCCAGATTTCAAATCAATCTTAGAGAATACCATAGCACCTCGTAATTGATCAAAAAGATCGTCTATCCGGGGTAAAGGGTATTTATTCTTGATGGTCACTCGGTTCAACTGACGGTAATCAATACACAATCGAAGAGTGCCATCTTTCTTCTTTACAAATAGGACTGGTGCTCCCCAAGGAGAAATGCTAGGGCGAATGAAACCTTTATCCACCAAATCTTGCAACTGGGCTTTCAGTTCCTTCAACTCTGCTAGAGCCATTCTATATGGAGGAATAGAAATAGGTGCGGTACCCGGAAGTAAATCAATAGGGAACTCAAGCTCTCGATTAGGAGGTATTCCCGGTAAATCATCAGGAAATACATCAAGAAACTCACTTACTATTGGGACATCCTCTAACTTAGGTTCCCCCTTTGAAGTATCGATCACGTATGCCAAATAAGTCGGATACCCTTTTTGCACTAATTTTGAAGCTTTGATGGCCGAGATTACACAAGATGGTAATACTCGACGTTCCCCTACAAACACAATCTCTGCTCCCTTCGAATTCCGAAGAACAACTTCTTTTCGGAAACAATCCACGTTTGCCCAATGTGCAGTTAACCAGTCCATACCTAATATTAAATCAAAATCCAAGATCTCTAGAGGAATTAAGTCACCCCTAAATTCTTCCTCACCTACCCTTACCCCACAGTCTCTATAACAAGTATTTCTAATCAACTGTTCTCCTAGAGGGGTATGCACTACAATTTCTTCCTCTAATGGTGACAGGTTTCTATCAGTAATTGATGCAAATGTCGTACTCACATAAGATCTATCTGAGCCAGAATCTATCAAAACATAAGCATCTTTATCAAATAAAGACATAGTACCTGTCACTGCTCCAGGTCGGACTCGTGCCTCATCTTCTGTCACAGCAAAAACTCTTGTCGCGGTACGAGTCTGTGGTCTCGAAGGTGGATGTGACGGGGTATTACTCTCCACACCAGACCGTATGGCTACTCCCTGTCTCTGTGGTAACCCAGAAGAATCTCTCCTCTGTATATCTGTGCGAGCTAGTGGAGATGATGCAGCTACAGTGGCTCGTCCTAACTGTGGGCAATTACTCCTAATGTGACCCGTCTGTCCACATTGGAAACATCTTGTTGGCCCTCTACATAGCCCACTATGATAATTCCCACAATTTCTGCATCTGTCAAAACCTCCGAGACTCTTCCCAGAACCAGTCATAGCAGATCTGCTAAACCTCGAAGGTCTCTGCTGTGATGGTGGAAATGGAGGTCGAGGAGATGTCACGGAAACAGAAGTAGTGCTCCTTGAAGTCGCTGAGTCCTTGCCTCTTTTTACTGGCTGACTAGAAGACATACCAGGATTCCTCTTTTTTGCAAACTCAGTCCGAATCTTTCTATTCTCAGTCGCGAGCTTCTCAGCCCGTAAAGCCATCTGTACCACCTCCTTATGTGGCTCCCTACCAATCACTGTCATTCGCTCTCTGATCTCATTACGGAGCCCTTCCTCGAAATAGCTGGCTTGATCCTGCTCAGATTTCACCAGATCCGGCACATATAACATCAACTCGTTAAAACGAGTCTCGTACTCCTCTACAGTTAGATTTCCCTGTTTCAAACTCAAAAATTCTCTCTTCTTTTCTTTTTGATGGAAATAAGTGAAATACTGACCATCGAATTCCCTGAGAAAATCGGACCATGTCTGAGGAGTAGCGGAACGGGACTTCACCGAATTCCACCAAGTACGAGCCCTCTTCTCTAATAATCTCGTAGCCACCATCAGCTTCATGTCATCATCTAATCCCATATCAGAAAGAGTCTCGGACACCTGATTAATCCAATCCTTTGCCACAGTGGCATCCAACTCACCAGTGAAAGATACACAACCCAATTGCCTAGCCTCCTTCAGCTTCTTGGAAATGGATACATCCTGTATTGGTGGTGGAACTAAATGAGTAACTGGAGGCACTACAGGTGGAACTTGACCAGTCTGAGCTTGACCAGCCATTGCTGCAAAGAAAGCTGCCAATGCTTGTGCTGCCTCAGTAGGCATGGCGGGAATACCAGTAGGTGGCTGAGGAGGTGGAGGATGTGGAGGACTATCGGCCTGTTCAGCAGCAGGTGCTGCCCGAATGGTAGATGCAGCTGATTCCTCGTCTACTGTATCTGGCTGATGACGTTGGGAACGACCTCTTCCCCTCCCAACCGATCTAGTGAGAGGTGGGCGTCCGCGTCGAGGAGGCATTATAATCTATAAAAAAAAATACGAGCAAGTTTAGGTAACCTTAGGCTCTATATGCAAATGCATGTATTCTATTCAACCTAACCTAACTTAACTTAATCCGGGGCCACACTGATATTGTAAATTTTCCAAAACAACTTTAAAACTAAAAACTTTGATCTTGAAAACCAAAAGCTCTGATACCAATCGAATTGTCACGACCCGGTACTCCCCTTGAGCCCGTGACAACCGCCGCGGTGTCCCGGTAGACACTTATTGCCCGGAATGTCAACCCGAAACCCCGCAAGGCTTTACTATCAGTTTCTCTGTTCCCTTGTGAGCAACCATTGTCAAATATCGTGTTCTAAAATATTTTAAGCTGTTTCCAACTTTAAACAAATAAAATATTAATTTTTCGTCTCACAAGGGTATTTTGGTCATTTTTTTCAAAAATTTTAAAACTGGCTAAAACGTAATATACAAGTACAAAACACACAATTCATATTCAAAATGAGTTTAAAAGTCTAAAATCTTCATTTAAAACGAAATTATGGTTATTTGAATATAATAAGAAAATAAAAGAAATATTAAGTAAAATATTCTATTTTCTTATAAAACAATATTTATAGAGTTATACGTGAATAATTTTTATAACGTAAAAGCTAAATAAATTATACTTAAATACAGTAAGCCAAAATATTTAATTTAATTTACAATAATAAGAGTGCCCCCGAATAAACAAAAGTAAAGAGGACTGTGAACCTACGGTTTGGAAAATGCAGATCCCACTGTAGTCCTCGATGAGATCAGCTATCTACAGTCTATACTGAACCTGAAATGGGTGGAAAGGAGGGTGGTGAGATTATAAAATCTCAATGAGTAAACAAACATCATCCTAAACATCTAGAGTTGAGTACATGGAGACAATAAAGTAAATCATCATAAACTGGGTTATAGCATTAGAACACATTTTGTTCGAAACACGTAAAGAGGCTTATGAATCTCATAAAAATCTAGGCTTGTGCCATAAATCCATTATCGGGGACACCTTGGCCGAGGCATCCTACCGAGACCGCCAAGGCTATTAAAATTCACATTTCACATAAATCATGTTTTTGTTTTGAAAACATAGCCGTTCCTTGGCGTTGGCTGAGTTCCCCCTCACGTGGTGGTTTAACGTGAAGTGAACCCTAAACTTTACCCCAGGAGATACCCTACGCGCCTCTCCGTTCGAGGTAAGAATATAATGGGGTTTACCGTGCCCCTCTAAAAGGTTGGTCCACATAAACCCCCTACTGCAGTGATTAATTAACATATAATCCACCATATAATAAAACTCAATAACATGATATGGCAATTTTGTAATTCGTAGTTTTTCAAGGTAACCAAACAATTCGCATTTCAATACAATTGCCAACTAGCAAATCATGCTCGATTTATCATAAGCCAGTTAATTTAAACAATTAAATTGCCACAATTAACAGTCTCCGTGTACTCTACTTTTCAAAATCACTATTAATTTCAAAACAATTTATAATTTAATTTCATTGAAACTCATTTATTCATAAAACATGAAAATTTATCTTTTTAAATTCCTTTTTCCATAGAATTCATGAAAGCATCTAAAAACCACCCTAGATAATTAAAATGACAGTAAGTTTACTCACAATGTCTAGAATGCAGACTTTCGAAGCACTCTGTCTACTGGTCCTCGGATGCAATTTCCTTGCCTTTATCGGAGGACTCACCACCTTGACACAATACAAAATCGAGAGTTTCACCAAGTTGGTACTAAATCAAAATTAAACTAATTTAGACTACCAATGCATGATATGGAATGCAAAAATGCACTGGTAACTATCTAAATCTGGTATTGGCCTAATTCGTCTTATCACCCGATTAAATTCCTAACGGGTCCGTTTAAACTCCAATTTAATTCTTTTCAGTTTCTATACCTCAATTGCACCCAAATTAACTTAATGTCCCTCAGTGTGGTGCAAATTATCAGTCCCAACAGTAAATTACGAAAATACCCCTAGTGGGTAAAAATTCGTATTTTTGCTCCGAAAATTCCCATTATTTTTCTAGGCTCATAATTCATCATTCCTTAACCAATTCTCCTAGAATAAAATCAAACTCATCCTCACTCACTACATGGTAAATTCAGCCATTAATGGTTGGGGGAGAAAATAAATTCTTTTCTTGTTGTTTTGTTTCTAAATATGCTAAACTAACTAAAAACACTAACATAAATTAAAATCAAATAAATCCAACAACTTTCTCTCTCCTAACCCATTTTTCCAGAATTTAATTCATCATGAAAACATGTAATTTAATCATGGAAAATAAAGAGAAATGCTTGGGAATAAGAAAACTCAAGCTTAATAGAAAAAAACTCACCTTTTTCACTTAATTTCCTTGAAAATTCACACTTTTTCTTTGATTTTCTCTCTCTAGGGTTTTGTTTTTGTTTTCTCTCTCTTCTTGCTGGTTTGGCCGGCCATGGGGTGGAAGATGGGCTGATTTTGTGCCTTTTAAAAAGGAAAATAATAAATTAATAAAGGCATGACACATGGCATCATGTCATTGGCCCGTTTTTAAAATTTTAAAAATTTAAACATTTTATCTCCACCACATGTTTAGTCAAGAGTCAAAGATGAAGACAAGGAAGACCATGTGCTGGAAAAAATATCCTGGTGGTGGAAAATTACAATTTTGCCCCTGAGGTGGCAAAATTACCATTTTACCCCTATACTCCAAATTATACCGAAATTAAAATTTTTCACTTCTAAACCTCAAATCATACTTCAATAAGTCAAATTATACTCTAATAAGTCAAATGGGGTCAAAAAAAATCTTTTCTAAAATTCCTATTTTGTCCCCAGGTGGCAAATGACCATTTTGCCCCTAGTTAGTGAAAATTCCGATTTGACTCCAAATTGATCCTCAAACTCCAAATTACCATTTTAAGTCATCCATGAACTGTGAAACTCTTAATCTCACCTTAAAATTCCTATTTGATCTAGTTCGAGGATTAAATAAACTTTATTGTACCTCTAGGTACAATACCGACTTTTGTAAATTTTTCGGGACTCTCCTAGCATGCAATCATGCTATCATCACATGTATGTCATGAATAGTATTTTATAAGGTCGGGCTTTACAATAAATATAAATTAATTTAATTAAGAATTTATATTTATATTTATATTTATAGATCATGAACGGCATCTAGCAATACAATATAACCACCCAAATATCAAGACAGTCAATATGATTTGACTAACCTTTTAATGTACAATATCTTACTATAATTCGATCGTTTCATCATATATCCCAGGTAGATAGAAAGCCTGGCACGGTATCTACTTTCTAACTTATCCATATTAGTCTTACAACTTCAATATTGACCTATCAAGATTGCCTTGGCCAAGGACTTTTAATCAATATAAGCTATGAGCAAATGAGATATGTCCCCTTCAAATCACTTAGGGTGATAAATCCTCTCTGGACTACTCATTCATCTTCGCATGCTTCATGTCATACCCAAAAACACCCTGTTTAAGCATCTGGTCACCTCCAGACCAGTATAAATGAAATCAAAGTATAACAATTCATATACAAGATGACCTTGTATCACAAGTCTAAGGATTACTTACACTACTAACACATGAGAATATTTCCATAGACACTTGAGTGAAATACCAAATGAAACTCTCATAGCGGGTCATGTTCAGTGAACTTGTTCCTTAACAAGCACCCACATACTATCCCCAAATATCTCATATACTTCAAATTATGAGATCAATTGCTTACTTCTAAAGTAAGGAGGCTTAGCATGTACTAGCCTTTGAGCATTGTCAATGCCCTTATTCTTGACAATACAATGACTAGGAACATATTTAGGAATAAGGTTTTGATGCATAAAAATCTCATAATTATAACCTTTATAATTTCTTTGCAAGGCCATTATGTTCCAAGGACTTTATCTATATAAGTCTTTCATAACTCTTTATAAATGAACTCATGGATAAAGAAATACCTTATACATTATATAAAATATCCATAATGTATTTAACATGAACTATGACTAATTAATGTAGTGTTTTACAAGCACAAAATTGATTGGCTTGCAGGGCTTACACTAACAATCTCCCTTAGCACTAAACCAATAGCCCATGTATCTAATACCAAAGCCCTCCAAGTGGTGATCATGTTTCTGCTGGGATAGAACTTTAGTGAGAAGGTCAACTAAGTTGTCTTCCGTGGGTACTTTCTCTATATTAATATCACCTCTTCCAATGATCTCTCTAATCAGGTGACAATGCCACAATACATGTTGGATTGTTGATGAGACGTTGGTTCCTTTGCTTGCACAATAGCTCTATTATTGTCACAGTACAAAGTTACAGGATCAACAATGTTAAGAACCACACCAAGTTCAGTTATGAACTTTTTGATCCAAACTCCCTCATTTGCTGCCTTAAACACGAAGATGTATTTAGCTTTGGTTGTAGAATCTGCAGTTGTTGTTTGCGTGAAACTTTTCCAGTTGATAGCACTGTTATTTAAGGCAAATATAAACCCACTTTGCGATATGCTGTCATCCTTATCAAATTGGAATGCAGCATCTCCATATCCTTAAACTTGGAGTTCAGCCCCTTCATAGACTAAGAAAACACCCTTAGTTCTTCGTAAGTACTTAAGGATATTTTTCACTACAATCTAGTGATTATCACTTGGATTTGATTAGTATTTGCTCATGAAACTCAGAGCATACATCACATCGCTCTAGTACATAACATGGTATACATGATGGATCATTTACCCTGTGATACCCCAACTTCTATAGGCTTGTAACTAAATATAGATGTCATAATATAAGCTAGAGGTGATTTCGTCATTTTCTTTAATAAGCTTCCAGAAAAAAGTTTTATGATATTTTAAGGCCTAAATAGGCATAAGACAGTATAAATGATGTGTGCTGATGAAAACACAAAGAAAACTAGAAGTTTTAACAATTTTCATAACATGGGTAAAATGGTCATTTTTCACCTCGGGTTAAAATTTTAAGTTTCTATGAACCCGAGCATGTTTAGACCATTATGGATATTGTCCCAGTGTTAAAAGAGCAAAAAGATTGCATAAAAGATTGGAGGAGAGTAAGTTAATTGGTGAAGGGGCATTTTCGTAATTTTAAAGGAAAAGATAAGATTGCCTATAAATACCTTGAATTTCCAGCAGCTTCTTAAATTTTTCAGCAGCTGGTCTTCTTCTTCCCTTCTCCTCTCTCACATTTCTTCAAACTCCATGGAAGCTTGATTTTCAAACTTCCACAACTTTCTCTCTCTAGCTCCAATTTTCATACTTTCGGTGCACCCTTCCATAAACCCTTGTGCTATTTCATCTTCTCACTTTAAAAACCTTGAAATATCTTGTTTTCATACTTTCTCTCACTAGTTGGGCATTCTAGAGAGAGAAAGAGAGAATCACTCCATTGATTTGGAAGCTATTGGAAGAGAATCCAACTACAAAAGAACCCTAGGGTGAGTGATGCACCAAGTTTGATTTTTAGCTGCAGAAAATGGCTAGTAATTGTGATTTATGAGCTGTTTTATTGTTTAGTATGTTCATTACTTTTTAGTGATTAAGATAGTGAACATTGATATCCATTTAAAGTGAAAATTGAAAACTAGCTAAGAGATAGCTTTTAGAGTTCATAGTGTGTAAATTGATCTATTGTTTATGTTAATGTGATCCTAGGTTTTTAAGGAAGCACCATCATTCCAATTGGATCATTAGGGGAATTTGAGTCAACTAAAGGTTCTACAATCAATTGGTGAGTGGACTACCTTCAAAACTGATTTTAGGAATATGATGGATTTGACAAAGTGTTTGAATGATTTTATACAATTTTTCATGAAAATGAATGCCTTGGGAACAAGCTTTTGAGAAAAGGTTTATATTATAAAATGTGATTATTATGGATTTCTATGTGGCTGCATTATGTTGATATACATATATGCTTGAGCATAATGTTGTGTAATTATATTGACTCGGCTATGTGCGAGTAAGGAGAGCGCATAAGCCGAGGATGACCCGATTATGTGCGAATAAGGAGTGTGCATAACCCGGTGATGACCCAGCCATGTGCGAATAGGGAGTGCGCATGAGCTGGTGATGATGATGATGGGATGGTGTGATGATGATGATGAGTATATATGTATATATATATGTAAATATGTGTGTTATAGGAAATTGATGGATAATGGGTTATGGTTGTAATGCATGTGAAACTTGACATGTTAAACCTTGAGAAATTGTTATGTGTTTTCATATTGATTTGGACCTTTTGGCAGGGTGGTTTTTCCTTTGGGAGAAAGGTAAATTTTGCATTGATGCCCTGTATTTAGCTGCAGCGAGAAACTCTCGGGTTTGGAGGGGTACACTGGTCGAAAACTCGCTACAACAAGGATGCATTTTCGCTGCAACGAGAATGACACTGTAGCTTCTCGCTGCAGTGAGAAACTTTCTATTTTCTGGGTTGCAATTTCGCTGCAGCGAGATTAAGGATTAAAAGAGTTAAGTTTAAAATGAGGAGGTTTAGTGAGAAACCCTCGATCAGTTGAGAAACCCTCGTTCGGTTACTAACTAAATTCTAACGTCGTTGCAACGAAAATTCATTCTCGCTACAGCGAGAATGCCTTTCCGCTGCAACGAAGATTCGTTGTTGTATTTGACTTGCTTGTGCAATATTGAAGCTTTCATTCTTCAAATGATTCGCTATGTATGGGTTCATGATTTTCAAACGATTAATCACTTAAGGGCTCGATAAGGGGTTTTATTATGAATGATCCAAATTGCATTGTTTTGAAACAAGTGCATCATGATTTTAAATTTTTCTTTGTTGTTGCTTGTTCCCTTCCTTATTCACTCACTGGGTTTATACTCACCATTTTCAAATTCATGTTTTCAGATCACGAGGCAGCTGGTAGCTAGGACGAGGTGTCCTTGTAGACCTGTGTCCATCTTTTGGTAGGTGTCTCGGCATTCAGTAGCTATACATTCATCCGAGTCCCTCTGCTGGAAGTCGAGTGTTATTTTGTTTTGTATAGACAAACTTAATGTAAATTATTAGAATACATGTTGTAGACATTGTATGTAAATTTTTAAAGAGTAATGCCAGTACGAGTTGGCAATGTATATTACTATTTTGATTCAAAAGTATGAAATATGACTTAGTAATATTTGATGGAATGATGAGTAGGATAAATAAATAGGCTTGCTTAGGCTGAATGGACTACGTCTATTGAGCTCTTCCGCCTGTCATGGCCTGAAAATTTGAGTTGTGACATGCTCGATGCATATGGTATTATATCCATCCTCATCCTTACATCTTGTGTCTTTGGATACATATCCTTTGAGAAATAAATGCCATGTGACATAGGAAAGTGTCCCTTTTTGGACTCAATCATGCTAAACCTCTTTAGCACCTTGTCTATATAAGTGGATTAGGACAATTTTAGTAGCTTCTTTGATTTATCTCTATAGATCTTTATTTCCAGAATATAAGCCGCTTCTCCCAAATCCTTCATGGAAAATTGTTTGGATAGCTAAGTTTTAACAGTCTATAGCATCGGTATATCATTTCCTATTAATAGTATGTCATCAACATAAAGTACTAAAAATACAACTGCTTGTCTATTTACCTACTTGTAAACACATGGATCATCAGGATTCTTGACGAAATCATATTCTTTAATAGTTTTATCAAATTTGATGTTCCAGCTCCTAGATGCTTGCTTCAGCCCATAAATGGACTTTTAAAGTGAGCATACTTTATGCTAATTCTCCATGGATGTAAAACCTTTAGGTTGTGTCATATACACTTCCTTTGCAAATTCTCGTTAAGGAAAGCTGTCTTTACATCCATTTGCCATATCTAATAATCATAATATGCAGCAATAACAAGTAATATCTTAATGGATTTAATCATGGCTACAGATGAGAAGGTTTCGTCATAATCAATTCTTTCAACTTAGTTGTAACCTTTAGCAACCAACCTAGCCTTGTACATTTGTACATTACCATCCATGTTAGTCTTTCTCTTAAAGACCCATTTGCATCCTATGGGTTTTACCCTTTCAGGTGCATCAACCAAAGTCCATACTTGGTTGACATGCATGGCATCCATCTCAGATTTCATGGCCTCTAACCACTTATCAGAATCAATATCAGATATTGCTTCCTCATAAGTAGTAAATAGTATCCTATAATTTGTTTAGGATACTCTACAAACTTGCATTTGTTTGATCTAGCTCCAATCTTATCAAACGATGCACGCTTCACATAAGCCGTATATCCCCAAATCCCTGTATAAGACAAGTTTGGCCTTTTGCCATACCACATTTCATATGGTGTTTTATCAATCGATTTGGTCGGAACCTTATTAAGTAGGTAAGCAGTAGTATCTAAGGCATATCGCCAAAAAGATATCGAAAAGTCTACCCTACTCATCATGGAACGAACCATGTCTAACAGGGTTCGATTTCTCCTTTTAGACACTCCATTATGTTATGGAGTTCCAAGTGGAGTCCATTGTGATATAATCCCATGTTCTATTAGATAATCTAGAAACTCCTAGCTAAGATATTCTCCTTCTCAATCCGATCTAAGAGTGAGAATACTTTTCCCAGTTTGTTTCTCAACTTCAGCCCTAAACTCTTTGAACTTTTCAAAAGCTTCAGACTTGTACTTCATTAAGTACACATAACCAAATCTAGAATGGTCATCTATAAACGTAATGAAATACGAATAACCTATTCTAGCTGGTGTGTTTAAGGGTCCACATACATCCGAATGTATTAGCTATAGGAGCACACCCGCTTTTTCAACCTTTCCAGTAAAAGGAGTCTTAGTCATCTTACCAGGGAGACAACATTCACAAGTTCCATATGATTCACAATCACATGGATCTAGATAACCTTGTTTATATAACTTAGCTACCCTTGTCTCATTGATATGACCAAGTCTACAATGCCAGATATAGGTTTGATTTGGATTATCTTTTCTAGCTTTCATGACATCTATAGTAAGCATTAGGCTGTCATGATCCATAACATAAAGTCCTCCATGACATGTTGCGAGTCCATAAAATATATCATTTAGAATGATAATGCAATGATTGCCCTTCATACTAAATTCAAAATCATCATTCTTAGCTAGGTATGAAATTGAAATGATGTTTCTAGTTAATGTTGGTACACAATAGCACTCTTTTAGCTCCAACACTAAGCCCGATGGTAAAATAAGATCACAAGTCCAACGACAACTGCTACAATTTTTGCACCATTGCCCACTCTTAAGATTACCTTATTTCGACCAAGCCTTTTATTATCCCTTAAAGCTTTTATGTCAATACATAAATGCGATCCACATCCTAAATCTATTATCCAAGATTTTGGATTGGCAGTAGAAAGATTAAGCTCAATCATATTTAAAGTTATCTCTTTACTTGCAAGATTGCATCCTTCCATTTATTGAGAACCTTTCTCAAAGTAATATACCAATCCAAACATTTTAGGCTAATGGCATCAAGTATGCCAAGCAAAGCAGCAATTGTTATTATACCCATTCTAACAACCTATAAATATAGAAAAATAATTTTTATTAGCCTTTCATGTTATAAATCAATTTAAGACGAGGTATTAAATCTTACATTGATTCTCCCACTAATTTTTCATAATAATAGCCCTCACTATTATACGAAAATCTCTACTAGGTATTTCTATTGGGTTGAAACCCCTTTCGAATTATTGCAACCTTAAATGACTCAACAAATCACAATAAGTCTAATTAGGTAGATAACATAGCTTATCAATTGCATCTACATGCAACTCCCATATCAATTAGGTGACAACTCATTGTCTAAATGCATCATATGCATTTTGCCTAACCCTGCCTCTAAGACCATGTGGTCAAGTGTGACACGTCCGAACCACACAGTTTTAGTTGAGTAAGACCCACCAATAGCTTAAACATGCCCGTGTAAAAGTTTAACCTTAAGTGACTCAACAAGTCTCCAATTAAAAGGGTAGCCTAGTTATCTTCTTATATGGTGGAAGGCAACTTAATCATGTGAAACATGTGACTCAATATTTTAATGAGGGATTTTGTTGTTGCTTTTATCTTGTTATTTAGGTCTCATCGAATTTGGCATGCATAGCATTTATAATATTGCATAAAATAAATCTATCACATGCATACTACTAGGATGATTATGGATTTTTATCTAATTTAATTTCCTTAAGCCATCGGAGGAAATTAGTTGGTCAAATCCTAAGAGATTACATACAAATATCACCATATCTTGTAGTCTTGTGATCTTCATGTCTCCTTGGTGCATTCGTCCTTCATTCTTGGAATTACAAAATTTTTTTCTTAATCTAATCCTATGAATTCTAATTACATATATGTAAAGAAACCTCAAGTTACATTTGAGGGGAGTAAGATAAGAAGAGAATTTTACTACTCTTGAATAAAATAGAGGAAAGCCAGAGCACACACTCCCTATTTATAAAATAAATACCAAATACATTCAACCATAACCATCCATAACACATTCTAGTGGTTTAAGTCTATAATCATCCTCATACATTCATAATC
This sequence comes from Theobroma cacao, assembly GCF_053813885.1. Lineage (NCBI taxonomy): Eukaryota > Viridiplantae > Streptophyta > Magnoliopsida > Malvales > Malvaceae > Theobroma > Theobroma cacao. The sequence continues at coordinate 40,865,234 of NC_142640.1, forward strand.
ATATAATGAACATATAAAACTTATGTTTAATTCAAATCGAAGATCTCATTTGTCATTTGGCAATAATATTACTCAACCTTTAAAGATTTTAATCCAAATACTATGATGTCCTAGTGCCATTAAATGTCTTGTGCCAATTTAAAAGTCCTAGGCCTACTAGGAATTAAATTAAGTAAAGACTTTGTAATCCTAAACCTTTTAGGACTATGAATTTAAATTTGACCCTTATTCTCAATAAGAGTTCTAATTATATAAGAAATTTTATATTCATAGGAATCCTTATCCAATTAGGCTTTCTAATCTTATTAGAAAATTTAATCCTTGTTGTCCTCAATTTTTACAATTCTAGTCCAACTAGAATTAGATCTTTATGGCTAAGAGTCATATTTCTTTGCCAATTTGATTTAAGAATCTTATTTGGGGCAATCCCAAATTCTTTAGGATAAATTCCATTACAATTAGGTGTCTAAATTCAGGTCATAACCAAATTAGTACAACTCTTAATTACAAAGAGAAGAAATAGCACAAGCTAGTGTAATTTTATTAGGTCTGCATCACCTATGCTGTCCCAAATTCTTTGAAGCACCATCCTTCATTGTTTGTTGAGATTTTGGCACCAATTTAGAGACATCCCATGCCTCAAACATCATGCCAAATGCTCTCAAAACCTCAGCAAATTCAAAATACAAATAGCCATGATTTTGCAAGTTCTTATCACACAAGAATACAATTTCAGCAAACTATTTGTGCAGAAACATCATCAGATTACCAACCAAACGAGGTAATTAAATGCTGTAAATTTTCAGAAGTATAGATCATCCTCTTAACCTTCTACCCTCCAAAAATCACGTACAAACTCCATCTCTAAGTCCCTAAAAAAAATTTTCAAAAGTAGATCATGTTATGCTGCCAGATTTTTCAGATTTAGATTCTCTTAAAACAAATCTATAAAATCTTTAAGGACTTATTAAATCTAGATTTTAAATTCATAAATCAAGACTTTAAAGGCCTTCTGAAACATAAATTAGTTTTGAAAAAATCCATTCAAAATTATTCTAAATAATTTTTCAAACTTTGCATCAAATCGACATATAAACAAAACAATTTTTGTAATCTTCAACCATTAAACATAAAACTAGATTAAATCAATTAAAGGAGGCTCTGATTCCACTGTTGAGGATTTAAATCATGCTAAGATGACTCAAACGCAGCAGAATATTATTAACGTTTTAATCCCTAAACCATGGATCACTTTAATTAAAACTAATCTAGAAAAATCACAAGAGAAATTTTAACATACCTGAAATTCTACTTTCTTTGATGGAGTCCTCCTTGGTTTTTTTTTTTTTTTTTTACTTTTGTACACCAATTAGGACTTATCAAATTATAGCAGCACAATTGTCCTGCCTCTAATGGTGATCCACACAGTGATTTGTCGAAATCTCTTCAGTAAAAGTGTGTGAATCCCTAAGTCGAAGTTTTTGTACTAGCAAACTCTCAACTTTGAGCTCCCTTATGTTTCTCTCTTTTTGGTTGTGATCCTATCTCAACACATGAGAAAATAAAATAGAACTCTTCTATATACAAGAGGTGGCTAAGGGATTCTTTTATAGAGTGAATTGACCTACTTTATATCCAATAAGAATTATAAAATATCTTAGGCTAATTAAGCCTTTATTTAATACTCCATCAGTTTACAATTAATTATAATTTTTAATTTTTACTTTATTTCCACATTAATAATCATTTACTATTTCATAAGTAGGTCCAAGTTACCTGATAATGTAAACACTTATCAAATTTAGGGTTTTATGGAGGATGGAATGCTTATTGTCACTATTAGGAAAGAAGTTTCACAGAAGCCAAATATTACAGTCCTTGAAATTATTGAGTAAATTCACTTATCATATATTTTATATGTTCCTAAGCTGTATACTGCAGTCTACATTTACAACGATTACCACTTAAACAATTATGTAATTTTTTATTTTTTTTTTACACATTGCAGTTGACAACAATTATGTAACTTTTGACTTTGTCTATACACATTATAGTTAATAAATAGCTTTATGAATGTTTATGTAAAGTGAGCATCATGTGATTACTAAAATGTAAATATATTTTAACAAATATGGTTTTACTTATATTACACGAATGCATCGCACAAACATTCTCCAATTATAATAAATAGTCTCAAATAATGTAGCTCTAATAAGCCTAAATAAGACATTGACAGATGATAAAGATTAGTAAATGGTTTCTTTAAAACATTATCCATTTCATTGATGTAACGTTTTCCTGCATCGTATGTAAGGAAATTTAATCAAAATAAAACTAACTAGTTAGTACTAACAAACCACACAATTTTCTACGATCCAAGTGGAAAATGTTTTTTTTTTCCTTTTAAATTACTTGCCAAACATAATTCCTTTTTTAATTTAAAATAAAATCTTGCATATATATATATAAAGGACAGTATATGGTTAAAATCCCCTCAAATATTCCAAAACCTGAACTCTAGACCTTTTGTTTTGGCAGTAACTGTAGAGTTTGGTTAGCATCTCACGTGTCGTGGAGCGTGGACCATCGGACATTGGTATGACAACTCCCATTCCGCGCAAGAAACACAATGTTTTGTCTTTCTCCTAATATCTCTCTGCAATTATCCACCAAGAGACTATCATCTTCTGAGTCTTCTAAGTTCTACATAATAACTTCTAAAAATTAATAAAAAAAACATTAACATTAAGGAAAAGTTCCTTCATTGACCCAACAAGCCCGTTCATCGTTACCAAAAGCCAATGAAAATACAACGTTTTTCATTAAATATAATAATACTAGTAAATAGTTTTCTCTCTTCTTTTATTCTTTTAAATATTTTTTCTTACTCTCTGTCCTATCCTAATCAATCAATGCTCTAAAGAGACCACTGAAAACGCTAGGAAGAGATGGAGCATCACCCAGCTCAACCCTAGAAGAAAACAGGAGACCAAATGCTGTCTCTGAAGAAGAAGAAGAAGCACTAGACACAGAGAGGGTATTCTTTTTTTGTACTAAGACCGAGGACTGAGGCTGTTCTTATCTAAGGAAAAGGGATACTCTTTTTTTTTTTTTTACAAAGACTAAGGTCTTCTGGAAGTGGGTATTGCAGGGTTTTTGAAAATATGGAAGAAGGAGATCGGATTGAAGAGAGTAGCAGTGTGAGACTGACTGGTAGAACTTACAGTGGTGGTGGGGTCGGTGAGTCAAGGTGGGTGGATGGTAGTGAAGTGGACTCAGAGTCACCTCCTTGGTCATTGCTTGATGAAAATGAGGGTAAAGAAGGGTATGGATCTTTGAGGAGGAGACTGGTCAAGAAGCCCAAGAGAGTTGATTCATTTGATGTTGAAGCCATGGAAATTGCAGGTGCTCATGGTCACCGCTCTAAGGTAAGTAACTAGATTATCTCCATTTCCTTGAAAATTATACACTTTGAATATATTTGTATATAATGTTATTCTTTTCCCCTTTAAAGTCTTTGCTTTTGGGGTTTTGGTGTATCAATATTACATTATTATCACTAACCAACTGCTTAATGTATTGAAAAATTGATATAAAAATTCGATGCTTGGAACAACTATATTTTCCCAATTTCTTATATTGACCTTTTTAAGTTTAGCCAATAAAGAAGTTTAGCATATACTCTTAGCATACTAGAAAGGAAGTGCTGTGATTTAGATGTCCTCAAGTTTCTCATATCTTCAATTGGCACAGCTTGACTCATTTATAACTTACGTATCAAGTGCTACAAATTTGAGCAACTTTTTTTTGTTTTTAAGTTAAGAAATAATATGTAAATAACTGGTGTATAGAGCAAATAGTGTCTTCAATTAAGAATGATTAGTAAATAGTACTCAAACCTGTAACAAATCAAGAAGAAAGTGATTAGGGTTTTACATATGATAGCTAGGAAATTATACAAGTTGCTATTCTTTCCATGTTGATTAGCATTTTATATTAAAAATGCATGAATATTTATCCATTGAAGTGAATTCCCTATCTTGTTTCCAAGAAATCAACTATAAGGATAGGGCACTGTCAATAAAGAACTGTTTGATCCTTTTTTGAAGGAATTTACATGTCAATAAGCTCCACCATATTCTCTTACTAAAATATATGACTTTAATATCAGGACCTTTCAACTTGGCGAACTCTTGCATTGGCATTTCAAACACTTGGGGTCGTTTATGGTGACATGGGAACAAGCCCTTTATATGTTTTCAGTGATGTCTTCAGCAAGGTAAACATTGAATCAGATGTGGATATCTTGGGGGCCTTATCACTGGTGATGTACACAATTGCTCTAGTCCCCTTGGCAAAATACGTATTTGTTGTTCTTCAAGCCAATGATAATGGGGAAGGTAAGGGCTGCTGTATTAGGATTCTTAGTCTCCTTACTTTTAACTGGCTATGTCGGAGATCATTTACATATTAACAAATAAATTAATGTAATTGTAGGGGGAACATTTGCACTATACTCGCTGATTTGCAGGTATGCTAAGGTCAACATGCTGCCAAATCGTCAGCCAGCTGATGAACAGATATCAAGTTTTAAGCTTAAACTGCCCACTCCAGAGTTAGAAAGGGCTTTAAACATAAAAGAGACTTTGGAAAGAAGATCATCCTTGAAGACCCTCTTGTTGCTGTTGGTTTTGATGGGAACTTCCATGGTCATAGGGGATGGTATTCTAACCCCAGCAATATCAGGTAGATATCTTGCCTTGAAGTTGACAAAACCAGGGCTATTTTTATTGTTCTGTTTTTTGCCATTTCAGTGAATAGCTGAATGGTATATTGGATGCATTGAACCTGGATGTTGCAATTGTTTAGGTTCAGAAAAATTTGTCTCACCGTAATTTTAGAACTCAAGATGTCTTAAGTGAGGCCTTTTCTGATTTATGGTTCAGGAAAATTCTTGGCAACTTATGGTTGAATGATATGATAAATTCTACTTTAGAAAAAGAAAAGGATTTAATACAGTCCCTTAGTTCCATGTAACAGTTTTTGGTGAAGACCTCAAAAAATTTAAGTTGCCACTTGCTACTAGGAGAGCAAGCTTCTGCATCTGGTTATATTTGATAGACCTAATTCGGAGCTTCATCCATGTAACATGAGTAAGGGAGCATTAAGGATTCCATATAGACAACCAATTTGCAGATCTTTGCAGTTGAATAGGCAGATGAATGCTTATAATTTTTATTGGAGGGTACTCAAACCTTGAAATATGCTGAAACTTGAATGTGATTTTAAGATTTACATATATGCCATTCATTTGTGTCGAATACTTATAAATATATGCCATGAATACTTATAAATATGCCATTCATTTCATCAAGCAAGGTTCAATGTCCCAGGTTTACATATATTTGACTTCTACAATTTTGCTTACGCATCTGTGTCAAAACAAACTGTAAAGGTCCCTAGGACATTACTTTGATAGCACATGGTACCCCAGACCTTGTTGACTGTCTGCACCATACAATTTGCACGCTGTAAAAAGTTCAAAGTCAAAGTCATGCAGCTACTGCTTGATCTAATTAATTTTTTAATAGTGAAAAGTGTGGTAAGGAACTTCACGTCTTCAAGCTGCATGTTTGAGTTCACATGTGAAACCCAAATTTTCTGTTTTCGTTGTTCTTGTGGTAGGTTTAATCGATGAGCATGCAGTAAATAGTAAAAACTCTCTCTGCTGGATTGAATTGATTTCCATTGCTTTGTATGTGTTTTTCAATTTCTTAAAACTGGAGTGCTCCTATTTTCACCTGCTGGAATTACAACAAATATGCACTATCTTTTTTACTTATTGAATGACTTCAATGTTATATACATGGGTTAATACTGATGTAAGATTGTTATGATTTTCTGTTGCAGTTATGTCTGCTGTAAGTGGTCTTCAGGGTGAAATAAAAGGATTTAATACAAGTGGGTATTTTCATTCTCTTTGATTCATAAAATATATATTGTAGAGGGTCCTTCTATGAAAGAACTGAAGAGTTCAAGTATTGATAGTAGATGGACAATAGGGGCATAAGGCAGCCATCATATAATTCCATTGTTTCTTTTCTTCTGGTTGATTCCTGATTATTTAGAATGAACCTGATGTCTATTCTCATATTAATTTCTAGAAGCATCTAAGAATAAATAAATAAAAAAAACTCTTAATGGGTGGGTTGGGGAACTGGAGTAGCCTTGAGTTTGATTCCTAAATCAAGGTTCTACCAGGCTGGCTGAATATCATGTTAATCACTTTATATTGATGTTTATAAATACGCACCATCATCATGGCTTTGACCTGTTAATTTATTAGGTTTTAGAGCAATGAACTGTCATCATTTTTTTTCATCTATCTATTTTGTTCACAGCTGCGGTGGTTGTTGTTTCAATTGTAATCTTGGTAGCATTGTTCAGCATACAGCGGTTTGGTACCAGTAAAGTTGGTGTCATGTTTGCTCCAGCACTTGCTTTGTGGTTCTTCTCTCTGGGTTCAATAGGGATTTACAATCTAGTGAAGCATGATATTACAGTCATCAAGGCATTCAATCCGGCTTATATCTATTTTTTCTTCAAGAAGAACAGCAGAGATGCCTGGTCTGCTCTTGGAGGTTGCGTGCTGTGCATTACAGGTACATTATGCTTTTACGTAGAGGACCCTGAGAGTATATGGGCAATGCTTATCAAACATCTATATCTTTCATGATGTACTAGGATAATAGAGGAACACAGAAGCTGGACATGCTAGAGAGTATCACATTGCAGGGAACTGTTTTTGGTTGAAGTCATTTAAACTAGTTGATTTATTTAAATTCATTTTTTGAACCTGTGTAATATAGCTTTTAATACTTTTATTTAATGTTGAGATGAGTGGCTTCTTCATATGAAGTTGTAGAAACAAATACATATATTAGTGGTGTAACATGTTTCTATTTGTCACTACAGGAGCTGAAGCAATGTTTGCGGATCTAGGGCATTTCTCCGTACGAGCCATACAGGTTGCTCTTTCATGAATACATCTTCACTACTTCCTTGAAGAATGACCATGGATTTTCATTTACTAGATGCTTCTTATGATTAATTTCTATTACCTGTACAGATTGCTTTCACCTTTGTAGTGTTTCCCTGCCTTCTCTTGGCATATATGGGCCAGGCTGCGTATCTAATGAGATACCCTGATTCTTCAGGAAGAATATTCTATGATTCTGTGCCAGGTTACAGTTGCCAACAGGCTGCTTTTCTTCATCTAGTTTCACTTAATATATTCAAAATTATAATCAAGAAAAGTTAGTTTTTATTAAGTGCTCATTTGACGCTTCACTTTCTGCTTCTCATGAATAAACAGATAGCCTTTTCTGGCCAGTTTTTGTAGTAGCCACCATTGCTGCCATGATTGCCAGCCAAGCAATGATATCTGCTACATTTTCATGTGTCAAGCAGTCTATGGCACTTGGATGCTTCCCGAGACTGAAGATAATTCACACCTCAAGGAGACTGATGGGTCAAATTTACATCCCTGTGATCAATTGGTTTTTAATGATCATGTGTGTAGTTGTTGTTTCCATCTTTCGCAGCACTACAGATATCGCCAATGCATATGGTTAGTAATTTTAATTATACCAACTCCTCTTTTGCTCTTTTGCTCCTCTCATTCCTGAAAGGTGTCTTTTTTATTTATTCAAAATGTTGTAGTGCCTTATCTTTTTACAATGAAAAAAAAAATAAACCCATGCTTTTACGTGCTCTTTTTGGGTGCTTTTCCTACTCCACTTGAGTGTCTTCTTTTGGTTATGCAGCATTCAGAATTTTTACTCGATAAATATGGACTGTTTGTACTTCACAAAGATTTGCATTTACTATTTTGTTAGTGTAAATATTCGCAACAGTTTCTATAATTTTGAACTTACACATTTATAATGGCCTTCCGTCTCTTGATACTTCCCCATGTCATGGTAGCAACGCCTCCCACTTTGTTTTGAACTCGTATTTGATTTTATTTATTTAGTCAGTGTCTGTCCTGACCTTTCTTGTTGTCTTTGTCTTTTGTCTTATTTGTTGATTGTGGTTCCTAATTGATTGTAAATTGGTGTATTATTCTATGCTATTGAGTAGAACTGATGCCTGAATTTCCACCATAATCAGAATGACTTATGGGCAAGGAAAGAGCTGATTAAGCTTGTAGCTTCTATTACTAATTTTATGATGGTAACTTCTCTAATGCCTGTCTAAAATGTTTGTGCAGGCATAGCTGAAGTTGGTGTTATGATGGTCACAACCTCTCTGGTGACACTGGTAATGCTTCTAATATGGCAGACCAATTTGTTTATGGCTTTGTGTTTCCCACTTGTATTTGGATCGATAGAGCTTATTTACTTTTCTGCTGTTCTATCAAAAGTCTTAGAAGGAGGTTGGCTTCCGCTTGTTTTTGCTGCTTTCTTTCTGACTGTGATGTACATTTGGAACTATGGAAGTGTGCTGAAGTACCAGAGTGAGGTCAGGGAGAAAATATCCATGGACTTCATGCATGAACTTGGCTCCACACTTGGGACAGTGAGGGTTCCAGGGATTGGTTTGTTATACAATGAGCTTGTCCATGGCATTCCCTCAATTTTCGGGCAGTTTCTACTTAGCCTACCCGCCATTCATTCTACTATCGTGTTTGTTTGCATCAAATATGTCCCTGTTCCTGTGGTCCCTCAGGAGGAGAGATTTCTTTTTCGAAGAGTTTGCCCAAAAGACTATCATATGTTTCGATGTATTGCTCGATATGGTTACAAAGATATTCGAAAGGAGGATCACCATGCATTTGAGCAACTTTTGGTTCAAAGCCTTGAGAATTTCTTGAGAAAAGAGGCTCAAGATCTTGCCTTGGAGAGCACTTTGACTGAGATGGACATTGATAGTGTTTCAGTGAGCTCAAGGGATTATGGAACCCAGGGTACTTATGGTAATGAGGAGCTTAAAATCCCATTGATGCATGATAGAAGATTGGAAGAAGCAGGAACTTCTACCTCAGAAGAAGCTTCAGCAGCATTGCCTTCTAGTGTCATGTCATCGGATGAAGACCCGAGTTTGGAATATGAGCTTTCAGCTCTGCGAGAAGCTATAGATTCAGGATTTACATATTTTCTAGCACATGGTGATGTGAGGGCCAAAAAGAACTCCGTTTTTCTTAAGAAACTCGTCATAAACTACTTCTATGCATTCCTAAGGAGGAACTGTCGAGCTGGGGCTGCAAATATGAGTGTACCTCACATGAATATCTTGCAAGTGGGCATGACATACATGGTCTGATTTGCTTGCCACATGAAAAGCTGCCATTTCATCGATCCTGCCCCCCATTGCCAGTTCAAATATTGTTTATTTATCACCTCAATTAGAGCCAAGAATGATAAATATTTGTACATCAGGATTGGCTGCCAATGGAAAATTTATATTGAACCTGTCGGCGTGTGTGGTTTTCCAGTTTTACTTGGCCCCTGGAGTCATTTCACCGTCAGCTTAATTAAGTCATTCCTTATCGATGTTAATCATTGACATGGTGTGGCGTCTACAAGCTGTGCAAGAACGTAAGAAGGCCAATTATCTATCCCCCCAACTTAATTCAATGGATGTGGGCTCTGGCACAAACAAATTCCTCAAAACTTGCTTCAAACTAGAATTGGTTTTTTTAGCCTCTCTTCCTCAACTACTCCAGCTGGAAACTCGATGGTGTGGCATATCCTAAATCGGCACTTTGGGGTCAACTTGTGCTGTCTGGCTTCATAAAGCAAAGGGCAAAAAGGCAGCTTCCATTAAAGGGGCTTTCACCTTTCCTTTCCTTTCCTTTTCTTTAAAAATATCAACGTCGAAACCCAAAACGCTGCAGATATCTACAACTGCAACTAGCTAGGACGATTTTTTTGCTTCTTTTCATATCATGGGCGAATCTGGATTTAGGATTTTCCATGGGATGTTGCTTGTTTATGTCATGTTTGAGGTGGTAGCTCACATCCTCCTGCCACTCATAAATAAAATACATACATACATACATATATATATATATATATATATGAATAAAAATAAAACGTTTCCTGGTCTCACTTTGCTTTGTTGAGTAGAGGATGTCGGCCAAAAATAAAACGTTTCCTGGTCTCACTTTGCTTTGTTGAGTAGAGGATGTCGGCCACACCATCGAGGTTAATGACAGGTTCCCCGGAATGGCCAAAGCAAAGCACCAATAATTCATCCATTGCAATTATTATTTAATAATCTAAAAACGCCAAAAACATGGCTCATATGTCGTCTCTCGTGCAAAATATTGAAAAACTCCTGCTGATTACACCTACACACAAACGCCAATTTATCATAATTATTGCATCTGCAATCAGCAATTCGCTTTTGCAATATCTTATCAACATACTATCATTGTTATAATTTAAAATCTTAATTTAGAAATTTTAGATTTCAATATTGGAATAAAATAAATGAAATTTATAAAATCAAATAGAAGTTTTATTCTTATGTCATTGTCTTTAAAAAGTTTTTAAACTTATGACATGTCATATAATATTGACGTGATATACTGACATGTCATAATATATTATGACATGAAAATATAATTGTTTGATATTTTTCACTTTTTACATCAACATTACATACATATAAAATAAAATAACAAATGATATTTTAATTAATAATCATTAATCATAAATTTATATAATTTAAAATAAAAATATAAAATTTTAATTAAATATAATAAAAAAACTTAAAAAGTTTTTAAAATAATTTCAAAGATTTAAATTTCATAATCTAATTTAAAATTATATATAGAGAAATAAATTTGGTATAGAAAAGACGTAGATACCTTAAATTGAGAGGACAATCCCAAGGGTATGAAACTCCGAGAAAAGCAATAAAAGATAACATTTAAAGCAAAAGGTTAATCTCTATCTCAAAGTGGTAGGTGGCCCTCCAAGCAGAGGAAGAGAAGCAAAAAGATGAATGGTTTGCATCATCATAAAAAGAAAAGAAAATTGGGACCAATATAAAAGTGGGTCCATCCCACTTGAAGTCAACCCGTGTCGGTATGACAGTGCCTTGCATGCCTCCAGAAAAGTTGTCTGCATGCACGCCATGGTGTTGAAACAGTTGTTGAGACGGGGAAAGGGACCTCAGAGACTCGTCAAATTTTGCTTTCAAGTTATTTAATTACATACTAATCATAATTAACTTCGCTAATGATAACGCTTTGTATAAATCTTAAATGAAGTTTCGTGGAGGATTCGTTTTCACCTTTTACCATGGAGTAGGGGGGTAAGGCATGCCCAACTTAAAATATTGCTTCACTAAAATGAGTGATAATAACCACAAAAATATGATTAAAAATTGATGGATTTTATTATTAGTTGTAATCTTGTTAATTTGTGTTTGTAAGTGGGACAATTAGGTAGACATATATATGGATGGAGAAGCTTTTAGGTGATCCAACTCAAGTACAATAACTTTAAGTCTACTTCAAATTTTGGGCATTAATAAATAATAATGAAATGTTGCATGCAATACACAGGCTGAAGGATCAAGGCATTTGGTTGACTTTCACGATATTGGTGGGCTAGACGGCCACTCAGACTCATGACTCATTCAAATGGTTAGGTTGTCCAATCCAAGGACCATGGACTTGCTTACTAATTGGAAAGCACTATATAATTCAGAACCTTTAAAAGAAATTTAAATAATTATTTGAAAAATATTATTCAATTATTAAGTTTTATATATATATATATATATATATATATATATATATATATATATATATATAACACCAATGTGTCACTCATATGTATACAGTTAAAATGGTATAGATGTAAGGGTCCATGAGATTTGGATCATAATATCTTTTAGGTATAATATCTAAAAAGCTTTTTAATTATTAAGAACATTTTAAATAAATTTTTATTTTTTTATAATTTTATATCTTTATTTTAAATTAATAAATTTTTTAATTAATTGTTCTTAATCGAGATGTCAATTGTCATTTTATGTAATGTGATATTGACGTAATATGCTAATATATTATGGTGGATGGTGTGTATTTTTACCATTCACATCAATGTAAAATGAGCATAAAATAACAAGTGTCATTTTAAATAATGACAATTAATCAATTATTAGTTTTAAAAATTTATTAGATTTAAAATAAAAATATAAAAATTTAATTGATCATAATATAAGAATGAAGATTTATTTAAATTTTCATAAATAATTCAAAAACTTTTGTAAACACTATATCTATTTTTTACTATATAACACAAAATGATTCTCCCGTTATTAATAAACTCTTTTAACAATTACTTTATACCCAACAATTAATATTACAAAAAGTTTGCTATAATTTTCTAGCGAAATCTAGTATAGAAACCTGCCTGATGACTTAAAGTATACCCATAACAGCAAATTTCGTGCATTAATAGAACAAATCATGAGTTATATTGGCCAAGAATTAAATAGCAGATAAGGAATAGTACATCACAACCAAATAATTGACCCAAATTGGCTTGGTATATTAATTAAGGTCCTACATCAGTTGATTGATTCAATTCAATCCTCGTGCGGGCAAAAGATTTAGGGAATAAAACAAGAAAAAAATTTCAATCCTGTCTTTTCATTTTTAATTTTGAAAATACATGTGTGACCCTCCTCCTAACAAGACGACGTTTAAACATGCAGAGCCTATTTGGTTTAATTTGTTTTTAATTTAAAAACTATTACGAAATTTTTATTAAAAATAATAATTTTTAAAATTAAATTAAATTTATTTAATAAATTTATTTTTATAAGTATTTTTTATAAATAAGTTGTTAGGCAAAACAATTTATACAAATTCTAATTGAGAGAGAGAGTATTTTTTGATAATGTAATGTTGAGATTATTTTTAATAAATTAAGACATTTTTAAAACAAAAAGAAATATTTTTTTTCTAAAAAATTGACGTGTTTTTAAAAGAAAAAAAAAAGAGAAATCTTCTCTTTGGAGCTTTTCTTAAAAGTTTCTCAAAATCCTGTTTGACCCGAGTTTTACTTTTAAGAGATAAATAAACTGAAAAAAATCTGGACCAAACAAACACTTAGCCTCCTTGGTGCATATGGCTGTAACCACATTTTTCTTGCCTACTTAATCACGCCTTCAACTACATACAAAGAAACATTATAAACAAAGAATGGAGTTGGGAAGATTGATTTGGCAATTTGGATTATATAATATATATAGTATAAGTTTAGAGTGGCTTGGACATTAGTTAGATGGAAAAGCATTAGCTTTGAATGGTTCCGTAGGGAACCAAAGTTTAGGCCACGAAAGAAAGAAGAAAGGGACCATCATCCATGGCTGTCCAATGACCATAATTAATTATCCTCCCAGATTAGGTATTCTGTTAAATAACTTGCAAAGAGAGACTGACTAATGCTCCCTGACCTAATAACCACAACAATTTTGATTTCCCAAATTGTTTATTGCGGTTTCCATCACGCTTAACCTAATTCCTGACGTCATCTGGACTTCCATTTAATTTGAAAGTTCTCATTGCCATATTTAATTTCTTTTGGGACAAAGAGAATTAAACCATTCGGATTAAGTTGGAACCGACTTTAATTTGTTCACACACTTGGCTATTTCAAACTGCTGTATGTTTATACATATTGTACGCAATGATATCAGTGTGCATGCTCTCTCTTACCATGAATAACACAATGACTCCATCTATCTACTTTCAGTGTTTGTCAGGTTTTGTTTTTCCATCTCTTTAATTTTCTTCATCTAAATATCCATTTGTAGATTTGTTCATTGATTTCTTTCCATTATGTGTAGGAAATTACGTCATACATATTAGAAAATATACAATTGTTATTACTATGGTCTCTATATGTTTTAACATACAACTAGTAACTGTTCCTGTGCGTTGTTGCGGGTGTAAAATTTTTTCTTCATTAAATTAATAAATATCCTCATTATATTATGAAAATACTCTGTATGTAATTAGTCTTTATTTTATTTTTGAAGAAAAAAATATTAGAACCTGATTTTTAAAATAGATATATGTAATAAGTATTTCTATGTATCTTGAAATGGCCATTTCAGAAACCAAACAAACAAAGCGAAAGAGGGTTTTAAGGAATAGAGGATAATAGAATTGTAATTCTCCCAACTATGCATGTCATAAAAAAAAAAACAAATAATAATAATAAAATAAAATGATTATCTACATTAACTTTCTCAATGTATATCCGTTAAATCATTATTAATGTCATTCAGATTGAAATGTGAAAATTCATATAATCAATCTTGAGTATAAATAAAAATTTATATAAATTTAAGAGTTCAAAAACTCTGATATACGCATCAAACGTAAATCCATCAATATTAAAAGTGAATTCAGAAATAATTATAGATGAAGGAACCACCAATTCATCATAATAATATCTATGACTAGAGGGTTTTCATCAAATAAGAACATCAAAGTCATCATTATTGACAGTATTATGCTTACTTTAATGCTTATCCAATTTTGTTTGAAATTGGGTTTGGTGATTCTTGCCTAATTTTGCTCCTTCATCTCCCTGCTTCTTTCGTTTTTGCTACCGTTCTTTCTTTGCTGATCCATTCACTTGGGTCTCTCCCTGAATTCTTCTTTTCTCAACGACATCCTTTAACCAATTCAAACAAAAAAAAACCCCAAAAACTCAACAAATTTCACTCGGGTCCTTGTCATGTGTCAACACTGCATAAGCCTATAGCTCATTTTAGTAAATTAATATATTTCATAATTATTGTAGATGCTTAATTTTGATTAACTATTATTTTTGAAATACTATGTTATAAAACAAGTTACATCAAGAGCGTTTCAAGCTCAGAAACTCCCAAAGGTGTTCCAAGCACGGGAGCGTCTAAAGGTGTTCTAAGTGCGGAAGCACCTAAGGGTGTTACAAGCTCAGAAACACCTAGGGATGTTCTAAGTGTAGAAACGTCCAGGAGCGCTTGGATCCGTGGGTATTCCAAGCCCGAAAGTGTCCAAAAGTGTTTCAAGTGCAGAAGCGCCCAAGAGTATTCTAAGTGCATAAGCGCCCAGAAGCGTTCCAAGCGTGGAAACACCCAGGGATATTTCAAGTGCGCCCAAGAGTGTTCCAAATGTGAAAACACTCACTGTGATTTTAGACGCGGAAGTGCCCAAGAGTGTTTCAAGTGCAAAAGCACCCAGGGGCGTTCCAAGCGCAGAAGCACCCAAGAACAAGCATTAAACAGCTATTTATTCGAGGAAGTGAAAGTAACTCAGAATGAGTGATAGGGTTTATGAGTTACCTTCACATTTTAGATATTTTAAAGAGTTTGATTTGGGGGCTCAGATATAGAAATAGTTAAGAGGACTTCTTCTTAAATACATATGCTTTACCCCTTTTTCTTTCTTTTTTTCCTTAAAAATACACGTGGCGGACTATCAAGTTTCACTATTCTATTATCCAAAACTTATATCCACTACTCAACTATATTGCCATTTTTTTAATATCCCATAAACCATTTTTTAACTGCTCTTCTATGACAAGCATGTTCTCTCATAATTGAACATGCTCTCCCAGCTACTTCTAAGAAGATGTTCCTAATTAGTATAAATATGAGAGCCTTGAAGATTGGGAAACAAGAAGAATCATTAGAAATCATTAGAAATCTAACAGAGATTATCTTAAAAGCTCTCTCAAGACTCTTCCAAACATTCTTTCTATTCAACCCTTCCCATTCACCATAATCCGTCGTTTCCTTCACTTTTTCTTATTCCTCACCACCTACCCAAAGCACTTACACTTCAAAAACTGCTCCAGTCTTTCTCCCTATCGCTTCTAACACATTCTAATTCACTCATTGCAATAAGTCCCTTCTTCCTATCAAAAAAACTCTACAATTGTAAAGTATATATAGTCAATCATGGCTGCAAGAAAATAAACAGGAAAAAGAAAAGGAGACAGCTTGAGGTTCATGCACGAAGACGCATGGAACACGGAAACCAGCTAGAACATATTTCGGCAAACTGATGCCCCTAAGGAAATTTTATACCAAGTACGAAGTTAGATGGATTCTTCTCAGCTTTGATCAAGAAGGTGAAAATTCACGTGTAAACTTAGGAACCCCTCGTACAATCATGTGCAACAGTATCAACACAAATAAAACCCTTTTTGAGATCACTACTCTCATGAGTGCTACAATTTTTTATAAATATAAATTATAGTAGTACTAGTAATTTTGAAATATTTAAGCAACAAAATTTAAACACATATCATAGACCCAAGAAACTATTAATGTAACTAGGGGATCCCCCTCTCGCTACTGGGGGCAAATAATATAGAATCTCCATGTATATCCACCCAAAAGAGCTACTTTATTTGCAAGGAAAGGATTATTACTGAATTTCACACTCTTGGAAGTCAGATTATATATAAGATCCTACTCCTTTTTTGTCTCTTGTCCTTACATTTTTATAAGCAATTGGATGTGGACGATGGAATCCTCACATTGCCATTTTTCACCTTAAAGAAATGAATGCACGCATGCATCTTTATTGGCCATATACCCCATATATATTTGAATTATATCTACCACCTTTTTGAAAAGAAAAATTGGATATATACACACCTTTTTCCCAACATAAAATATCAAACCAACCTAGAATTCAAAGCAGGAGCATAAGTCGTGGGAATAAAATGAAAGGTAGAAATCCCGATGCACCTTTTAATCCCTTTTCTTTTTGAATAAGGGGAAAGAGAATTACTATTATTTCTTTTGCTTTCCCGAGTTTTGCCTTGATGACATTACTTTTGGATTATAAAGTTACTTTTGCATACTTCATATGCAAGTAATACACTTGCGTTAAACGTGAAAAGCCTAACTATGATATGGTTCGAAATTTGTTTTATTTGAAGTAGTTGAGGCTAGGGTTCTACCAAAAGAAAAGAAAAAAATTTAAAGTAGTTGAGGCTATATATAGTGACGTGGATATATGCGTGTGCCGCGTGGAGCAGCAGTGTGGTGGAGAAGAAACGCTGGAACATATATAGGAATCATGAATGGGAAGTCTCTCGAGTGTATATATGTGTATTGGCATTTAGCAAAGGGAGAGATACACAGTCTTTTTCTCTCTCAGAGTTGTTGTCTTGTACCAAAAGAAAGCGATGGTTTTTTGCTGTTTTTTATTTTTCCAGAGGCTTCTTTTCCTTTCCTTTGTGCACCGCATGGGTTGGGGTTTTGATAAAGTTAATTAAATAAAGACTTTGGCATCGGAGAATAGAAAGTGACTTCGCTTGTCATCTTGTTTAAGGGTGGGCAAGAAACATTTGATCTTTAATCAATTTGTTAAAGTTAGAGATATTGGAGAAATAAAATTAAAGAGAAAGACTTTAAATATGTGTTAAGGGCTGGTCAGAAAGAGAGATATATGAATCTCTTGGCATAGATATTGTCATGAGCTTGGGGAGCCAAGGAGCAATTTTCAAGTGGGTCAGCGTCTACTGTCTAGTTCACTCATCATCCTCAATATTCAGTCAAGCATAAGGTAAAATTGTATCCGGTGCCTGCTTATCCAAATTGCATTTGCTTTTTCATGGGCCCCAATAATTGACCTCATAGTTACCAATTTCGTTCTTCTATATATTTTAATGGTGTATATCCACACAAATTGGTAATCCCAACTTTATACATATTAATTCTACAGATATAATAGATGATTCATTAGAATGTAACACACTACATAAAATGTCATGTCCATATTTGAAATTATTTTAAGTTGGACATGTGGATGCCACGTTGTTGCCACATGCATGTGAAAAACACAGTAACAATTACGAAAACTTTCAAGTCTTTTGATAGAAATCCCAAAACCCACTCAAATTCCATAATCTCTACTCTTTTTTGGCTTTCAAGTCTTTTCCTTCACTTAATTTCTTACATCCCATATCTCAATTCTTTTTTCCTAATCTCAAACCAAATCCCTCACCTTCTTTAGTTTTGTTAGTTTCTAAGGACAAAGGGAAACAAGTTTGGATTAAGTTTCGGGTTCTCGAGTTAAGTTTATTAAGGTCTTCTAATTTTTTTTTTACCTTACACTGATAAAGTTTTTGCAATAGATGTATACATGAGTGAGCATTAATCGATTCAAATCAAAATAATCGATTGAAACCTACTAAATTTGATCAATTCGTAACGATTTGATCTTTTTTGGTATTAATCGATTAAAAGGATAATTGAATTGATTTTTTTTTTGAAAAAAGTAAATTTTATGTATATATCATTACTGTATAATTTCATTGCAGGATATCTAACAAAATTAATTATTTCGATAGTTTTCAATGTTTAAAATTTATAATTAAACCAACCAATATATGATATAGATTTTAAATATATTTTTATATATTATATTATTAATATTTTTAAATATACTTCGAAAATACCTCAAAAATATATTTTATATATAAAAATAGTTTTAAAATATATTAAAAATACCTCACATTCAAATCGAAATAATAGATCAGATAAGTCGATTTCAGTTATTTTTAATTTTGCTATAATTTGATCAATTTCGATTATTTTTTATGAAAATTCGGTGTTTTCAAAATTATAAAACCGAACCTATCAAACCCACCAAAATGCTCACTCATAAGTTTATCAATAATTTTATAACACTTGACAGCAACGTGACACTTACGCATCCAACTTGAAATAATACCAACAGGTGACATCGTAATTTTAATTTTACATGTCACATTTTAATTTACCCTATATTATGTTAGTAGATTTCGTTAATAATTTTATAAAATAGGTAGATTGATGTACAAAATTAAAATTAATACAAGCACCATATATTAAATATTTATTATAACAAGTACAATATTGAATTTTGTTTAGTGCATGTACCACTTTAGATATTTTCTTAAAGTACATCGATTCAATAGGACATTACTCGATATATATATATATATATATAAGAATAGATTATACATATTTGGCCATTTAATAATTTTATATAATACAGTTTTTTTATTTCCTTATATTATAGGACAAAATCTATAAAAAAAAAAAGAAATGGCGAAAATGGTGCTTAAATAGAGTTTTAACAAGTTTATCTAGCAAATTAAATAGTTATAAAGAAGCTTAACTTGAAGAGAATGAAATATAAAATAATTGGAATCTTGGGGAAAGGGTTATGTTGACTAGATAGACATGAATTAGAATCTTCTTCGGCATGTTATTGGCATTTAGGTTCCCCTAAGGTTGAGAAATATTTCTTCAGATTTCTGGTAGAATTCAACTTTTATCAGGATTCAATGTTGTTTATGCAAGCAACTAATCAAATTCTAAGTTGTTATTATAATAAAAAATGTGTATCATAAAAAATATATCGGACTTTTAAATTAATAACAAGTATATGTATTTTTTAAAATTGGATATGAATTTTTTTTCAAAAAAAAAAAAGAAAGATTTTATTAGTTTATTAAACAATCATTTCCATTCCCCTCTTGTTATCTTTGGGCACATATGAATAAATCAATTGATAAGCAAAGCACGCAATTGATTTGGTGCATCGTGTCAATGATGGAAAAGATATCAGCTGCAAATCAAAGATCCATGAAATAATAATCAAATGAAAGACACTTTTGCTATTTCTTCTTCTTTTTTTTTTCTCTCTTTAAAAATAATTAAAACTTTACCAAGTCCAGACCTGGAAGGATTCTACTATTCCCCTTCAAGATTCCATTACAGTAAAGAGACAAAAGAAACGAGGGAAACATGGGCAGCCTGCTTTTTGTCAAGCTTCAAGATACATATGTATATATATATTTCAAATGTTGTTTAAATTCTTAATTAACTATGTAATTTTTCATGGCAACAGCCGTATTAGCCAATAAAAGGTAGGGGAGTCAACGAGATGGAAAATCAAAGCATAGGTTTGACTAATAACCAGCCCCAGCTGATAACGGCTATTCTCTCCCTATTATTTTCACTTTATATAAAGCTTGAATTATATGAGCCGACAACCCTCTTATCAAAGGGGTTGGTATCCTCCTCCTTTCCTTTTGCTTTCCTCTTTTTCTCTTATTATGACAGCCACAATTCTTCATTACTTTAAAATTCTTTGTTAAGCCCTCCAATTCTTCCTTTTTGTATATACATTAAAAAAAAAAAAAAGAAATAGTATAAGCTTTTAAAGTCTTTCCATGCATGCTTTGAACCTTTTACCATCTCATTATAACAACCTTCACGGCAAGTTATTATTCTTTAATGAATAGAGATTAGGTGATCATGATGCCTTCAGATACCCAACTTTAAGGAAAATCTGATTTTTGTTCCAAAAAACGTATGATGTTAGGTATAAGTGGATGCGACAATTATGATGAATTAACTCTTAAACATGTATGAATTATTCTCAATAATCCAAATATAATATGTAGTGCCTAATTAAAAGAAATTCTTAAACAAGCCATATAAGTCAACAAATTAGCATATGATTAGTAGATTAGATTCATAAAAGTTCATTTGGGAGTTTAAAAATTTGAAGGGTTGCTCTTTACTATTAATTACTTTGGGAGTAGTGTTTTTCATGGTGAAGACACAAAAATTGTTAGTAGTATGAATTTTGCTGGTATTTGTTCTTAAAGAATGAAGGGACCGATTGTGATTTGTGAAACTTGTGAAAACTAGTGTTGAAGTAGTTTTCAGTTCTGCCGAGTTTCTAACGCTAGACGGCTCATTTTCACCAGAGTCAGTGTGAAAAAACCCATAAACGAAGCATTAGACGCCACCCCTGATACTGCCAGCTAATTTGCAGAGCACGTTGCCTACTCCAACATATATAACTCTCTCTCTCTCTCGAAACTGTTTAATTAGTAGGTACTTTTAATAAAACAAAATCCAAAAACTCCCCCACTAACTACAAAACAAACAACAATCTCTCTCTCTCCAAAAAAACCAAACTTTCTTTTCTCTCTCCAAAAACTTCCTCACACGCAAAAGAATCCAAACCAATTCGCCTTGTTTTTGATGGTGTGTGATTACTACAAGTTTTATTAAGCGTTATTATTTACTTCTGCCTTTTGAATATTGGTGTTTGTTCTTGCTGGTGTCTCCATTGATGGTTGTTCAGCTGCTGTCTACATACATACGATTCTGTCACTTGAAAAGAAGAAAGCTCTAGTCTTGTTATCACCATACTACTATTATTATTTTAATACAATTTTTTACTTTGTCTGTCTGTATCCCTGTGTGTATATACTCGGGGAGGCTTCTTTAGGAAATTAATGGGCATTCCTTGAATTGAATATCTTCAGTCATGGATCAGGAGACTGGCGTTTACCGAAACTACGCTAAGGTAAGATGGCTTCGTTTGGAAAATTTGTATTCGTTACCCATTTTTTGCAGCAACCCATCTCAGTTTTTAATGATAAAGTATTAAGTTTTGAAAGCAAATGTTGAATGATCAAAAAAAACCTTGCCTTT
Source organism: Theobroma cacao (assembly GCF_053813885.1). Taxonomy (NCBI): domain Eukaryota; kingdom Viridiplantae; phylum Streptophyta; class Magnoliopsida; order Malvales; family Malvaceae; genus Theobroma; species Theobroma cacao. The sequence continues at coordinate 40,886,774 of NC_142640.1, forward strand.
TTATTTAAAAGAGTGACATTGATTTCAGGATTCTAATTGGGTTGTTGGTTTTTTTTCTTGTTATGTTGTTTTAGAAGGAATCATGGAGAACAGTATTGACTTTGGCATACCAAAGCCTTGGAGTTGTCTATGGGGATTTAAGCACTTCTCCTTTATATGTTTACAAAAGCACATTTGAAGAAGATATTCAACACTCTGAGACAAATGAAGAAATCTATGGTGTTTTATCTTTTGTTTTCTGGACTCTCACTTTGGTGCCTTTGCTCAAATATGTGTTTATAGTGCTTAGAGCTGATGATAATGGTGAAGGAGGGACTTTTGCCTTGTATTCATTGCTCTGTCGACACGCCCGAGTCAACTTCCTGCCCAATTGCCAATTGGCAGATGAAGAATTAATTGAGTACAAGAAGGATAGTATTGGTGTGGCACCAAAATCAACATTTGGTTCTAGTTTGAAATCCACTTTGGAGAAGCATAGGGTGTTGCAAAGGTTCTTGCTTGTTCTTGCCCTGATTGGGACCTGTATGGTGATTGGTGACGGTATCCTCACACCAGCTATTTCAGGTAAGTTTGGGCCTTTTCCCCCTGATTTTTCCTGGTAATTGTGTCATGAACTGGATTGATTGATTGTTTAGGTTGTGCGTGCAGTTTTCTCTGCGGTGTCAGGGCTTGAGCTTTCGATGTCAAAAGAGCATCACAAATGTAAGATCCTTCCCCCTTACACTCTTAGTTTGGCTGCACTTAACTTCAGCTCCTAAATATCTTCTCGATGACAACCTGAAAAGACAAATCATGGTTAAATTGTAAAACCCTTGCTCCGGTATCTTAGCTTATAGGCAAAGTTTTCCAGTACTTTTTTTAGATAAATAGTCTATGATGCAAATCCCTGTTAATTGAGTTGCTGGATTTCAGCATAAAGTGAAATTATAGTTCCTTTTGATTGCTTCAATATTTCTCAAATTTTAGGATGGTTGTCTAGGCTTTTCCAAGTTTCCATTATTTCTCTGCTGGCCTTGGATTCTTCAACAACCTTATGATATGGCACATTATTTCGACAAACTCAATTATCTTTAGTTCCCAATCTTGGTCCATCATTAGCCATACCCCAAAACTAAGTACTGTGTTGTGGAACCCATGGTTTTACTTGTCACCTCAAGTTGGTTGGACTAATCAATCAACATGCTAAACTGGGGCACGTACAGTTGCATAGTCTGCTCAAACTAGTAGATTGAATTTCTTTAGAGATATTTCCACTTGCCTACACTGCTTTCAGTTGAAACTTTCAGTTTAGGTCAAACTACTGGCCCTCCTTGGGATATCGGATGTCTATGCATGTTTTACCTGTCAATATTCAGTTGTTTGGAGTGCAAACTTAGGTTTCCAGTTCCTTAAACTGTTGTTACTTTATAAGTTACAGTTCCATAAAGAAATGACCTACTTAATGATTCAAGTTTTCAAATAAGCCAACTTGTATGAAGCTTGTACAATTTGAACTCATTTGATGCTGGGACCCTGGTTTCAGGTTGATACTAAAACATGAACTCATGCTATTTGCAGTGTGGTTTTAGTTGCTGCAACTAATGTATATTAATTGTAGACTTTTCTTGGCCATAGTATATTAATTGCAGTTCAGATAAGCTATTACTATACTCCTATGACCATTAGCATGACTCATAATGCTGCTGCAGCTTTGGTCTCATGTGTTAAGTGAGATAAAGTTATAATTTCAAACTAAATTATGTTATCTTTGAAGTTGTCAGTGTTGATGCTTTTATTGGTAAAAGGGTGACCATCACTCTTTTCAAACTTAGCATAAAAACTTAGGGCCACATTGAAATGTTTTGGGAAGTTGGTCTTAGGAGAAGTTTTGACTATGATTACTAACTTAATTTTACTCTTATATGCTTGACTTCCATTTGAGTCATTCTTTATTTGATGCCATGAGTCGTTATACCATCTTCTTCTTTTGATATGTTATTCATCTAGCACTATACTGCCTCTTATAAAAGGTTCAACAATTTTTGCAGATGTAGAGGTTCCAGTCGCATGCATCATACTGATAGGCTTGTTCGCCCTTCAACATTATGGCACACACAGGGTTGGGTTTTTGTTTGCACCTGTGGTTCTAATATGGCTTCTTTGCATCAGTGCCATTGGGTTATATAATATCATTCACTGGAATCCTCATGTGTATCAAGCACTCTCTCCGTATTACATGTACAAATTTTTGAGGAAAACACAGAGAGGAGGTTGGATGTCCCTGGGCGGTATTTTATTGTGTATAACAGGTAAGCGTGTTTGACTGCGAGTGTATCAGATGATATAATTGTCTTTCTTCTGCCATTTAAAATAAAGAAGTTGATTGTTAAATTGGTTTACATTTTCAATTTTCAGGCTCAGAAGCTATGTTTGCTGATCTTGGACATTTTTCACAATTGTCAATAAAGGTATATATTTTTGAAAGCTTAATTCACAGTTGAGAATATCTTTTTTAAACTAAGTTGGTATGGTTAGAGTTGTGTTGGTGAGAAGAGCTGACAATTATGTCTGATGAAATTTTGAACAAATTTGTAGTTACAAGTTGTTTGAACTGCTGAATTATGATTTCAGTTGACAAAGCCATCTTAATTCCTTTTACTTTGTGATGTGGTTTTGACCATTCAAGAGAAAACCATATATCTTCTAGGAAACACATGCATGCATTTGTTAGCTTGCAACTGACCATTCTTTAGTGTAAATTACTATATTCTTAGTAATTGAGTGCTTTTTGGTAAAATTTTGGGCTTGGGAAACATTTACTGTCACACAAGAGAACTTCTTTTGACAGTTGCATGCATGCCCTCTCGTTTTCAGCATTGAATTTTGCTGTGAATAACAGCTTTTATCTGATGGGAATTCCCATTTCTGCAGATTGCTTTTACCTCTTTGGTTTATCCATCCTTGGTTCTTGCATACATGGGGCAAGCTGCCTATCTGTCTCGGCATCATATTATCGAAAGTGATTACCGAATTGGATTTTATGTATCTGTACCAGGTAGGTACCTTGAGTTGTACTCCTTGAAGACTCTAAGATTTGGATAATAGGTGAGTTTTCAGCTAACTGGAAGTATCCAAATGTTATTCTTCAGAGAAGTTAAGATGGCCAGTTCTGGTTATAGCCATACTTGCTGCAGTAGTGGGAAGCCAAGCTATCATAACTGGAACGTTCTCAATCATCAAGCAGTGCTCTGCTCTTGGCTGCTTCCCAAGAGTCAAAATAGTCCACACATCATCCAAAATCCATGGTCAGATCTACATTCCAGAGATTAACTGGCTCCTCATGATATTATGCTTGGCAGTTACTGTTGGCTTTAGAGACACAAAGCGCATGGGCAATGCATCAGGTATGATAATGCTCCCATATTAACTTGTATTGTTCTTACAACTCTTAGCAGAAATGTGTTCAATTGGTTGTATAATTTGGGTCTTGGGAGCATCTTGCATTTTAGTTTCATACTCTAGCCTGAACCGAGCTTTTATACATGTAAACTGATAAACATATGGTATTGTTATATTATGACTATCAAGTTGTAGACTGCATTTTGTAGGAGCTTGTTACTTCTAAGTATTGATTTTGGTTCAGATGAAAGAGAGATTTGATCACTATGAGGGATCAAGGGTTCGGATATATTACTTCATTTTACATTTTACATTAAAAAGGAATAGATTAATTATTTCCTTCTGTATGCATAATTGTGTTTTGGCTTGTGAATGATCCTGTTCAGGAAACTTCTCACACCTGTTTTTTGCTTGCCACTACTATTCCTTTTTATTTATCTATGAAACATATGCTGGAGGCGTATATGGTTCTCAGATAAGTAGTTATCTATTATTTCAGACTGCCAGGGTTAAAAGCCTAATCACTATCCAAACTCCACTAACCCCAAAAGTGCTAAGAAATTATAATAGTTGCGTGCATATATACTTGTGTTATGTAGACAGGATTTTCTCTATGTGCGGCTATATCTTTGGATTTGGCATCATGGCATTGTCTAGATAAGAAACTGAAAGAGAAAAAGAAAACTGATTCACTTCTACCTAATAGAGATAATTGAAATTTGCCTGAAAGTTTGGCTCAAAATAATTGGTGTTTGAGGCATATAAGAGTACAGAGTCAGTCGCTTGTTTCAGCACTTATTATTTTACTTCAAGAAACCTTGGTTCATAACTAATATCCGTCTTTCCTTGAAAAGATATTCTGAATCTCAATATGAAACAGAACTTGGATCCTCTTTTTGTCTGAGTTTCTACTAGTTGTTTTGACTCTTTTCTTTTTTCTTGTGGAACAGGTTTGGCTGTTATAACTGTTATGCTGGTTACAACTTGCCTAATGTCATTGGTAATTGTGTTATGCTGGCAAAAGAGTGTGTTCTTCGCAATAGGCTTTGTTTTCTTTTTTGGTACAATTGAAGCACTCTACTTTACTGCTTCCCTCATCAAGTTCCTTGAAGGGGCCTGGGTTCCAATTGCTCTTGCATTCATCTTCCTGATAATCATGTGTGTTTGGCACTATGGCACACTGAAAAAGTACGAGTTTGATGTTCAAAACAAGGTCTCCATCAACTGGTTACTTAGCTTGGGTCCTAGTCTAGGCATAGTACGGGTTCGTGGGATTGGACTTGTACACACAGAGCTTGTATCTGGAATCCCTGCAATCTTCTCCCACTTTGTCACTAATCTTCCAGCCTTCCACCAGGTCCTAGTCTTTCTTTGCATCAAATCTGTCCCAGTTCCTCATGTTAGACCTGAAGAGCGGTTTCTGGTGGGTCATATTGGCCCTAGGGAGTTCAGGCTCTATAGGTGCATTGTACGATATGGGTATCGTGATGTTCACAAAGATGACATGGAGTTTGAGAAAGATCTTGTTTGCAGCATAGCAGAGTTTATACGCTCAGGAAGTGTTGCACCTGCCAGTGATAATGAAGATGTGGTGAAGGATGATGATAAAATGACGGTGGTTGGAACATGTTCTAGCCATACAGAAGGGATTCAAATGAGTGAGGATGATGCAGACAACATAGAGGCTGCTGGACCATCAGAGTTGAAGGAGATACGGTCACCACCTGCGATTAAAGCTAGAAAAAGAGTAAGATTTATTGTACCGGAGAGCCCACAGATAGACTCTGGTGCAAGGGAAGAGCTGCAGGAACTTATGGAAGCTAGGGAAGCGGGGATAGCTTACATACTAGGGCACTCGTACGTTAGAGCGAAGCAAGGATCTAGCCTAATAAAGAAACTTGTAATTAACTTGGGGTATGAATTTTTGAGAAGAAACAGCCGTCCGCCCACCTATGCACTAAGCGTTCCTCATGTATCTACTTTGGAGGTGGGGATGATATACCATGTATAAACCTTTTTAATTTTTTGTTTTGTTTTGTTTTAAATGGGATAACCATGTTTAATTTTGGTCATATAGAAATGGTATAAATGTATCATGATGTACATGTTTACAATGCTGTGCAATAGATGAAAAGAGACATGGTTCCCTTTAATAGCAACAAATGGCAATGTTCTCTATCCATGTTGCACCCACTAGCTGGCATGGTAACCTTTCTACTTCTAATGTAGCAGGGTGCAAAATGTGCCCCTTCCTCCCTTTTCACACACAATTCTTCATTGAAGTTTCTTCATTTCGTACCAAAACATATATAAAATTCTGTTTAATCTAAACCCAAGCCTGGGATCGGGCTGGATGATAAGAATAACTGCGATAAATGGATTAGCACAGTCTTTGGGCCTACTCAATTAGCAGCTTTCCTTCAAACGAGCTATCTAATCACCAATCTCCCGCATTGAAAAACAAAAGACTGTTGTGAGATGTGAAATTTTCATTTTTAATTTAATAAAAATCAAATAAAAAATTTCCCTCCTTTTAGTTTGTTTAGCAAAGCATCTGTGTCCGAGATTCTGCATTTAGGAAAAGCATGGGTCTCAGAGGCAGAGGTTAGGAAGCCCTTTTTTTATCCTTTGTTTTCATGCATCTACTTTCCCAATTGTTCGTTTGGCGACTTAACATTCACAGAGTATCCAATTCTAATAATTTAATTCTACGTTTTGGGTTTTCAATTGAAACAATTGGACAGTCAATTGAGTTCTGGAAGAAGGCTATCGACGTTTCTGTTCGTAGGCGAGAGACTAAAAAAGAATCCCGATATTGGAAGATTCTCACCATCCAATTCATGAAAAAGGAGGATTTTCCATTGAAAACCATCTTCAAAATCAGGTTAAAGGCTTTTTCTCCTGGCTCTTTGATCCTCCCGTACCCTGAAAACATAAAAAAGAAGCAGCCTTTGGTATGGCTTCCTCTTCGTTCTGCCCCCTCCTCACAATGGAAGGAAAAAAGAAGCTTTTTTATTTGGGCAGCCTTCTTTTTTTGTTCTGGAGCCCATTTACATAGTTTAAGATTTATCTGGTGTATCGGATATAATATGTAATGGAGTCATATTGATTTTATATTATTCAGCCTCCTTTCTCTTTTTTCTTTTTTGATGGTGTTTACTATGCAGGAGGGTCTGGTTCTTCTGATTCAAGGCGTAAGTGAAATCCTTGTGAATTATGCTATTCTCACTCACAGACACAGCTTTTCTGCAATTTTTGCTTTTTCATTATACTACTATCATAGGAAGATGTAAAATGATGAGAAAAAAATTTGTGAAGGAGGATGGGAACTGAGAAGAAGTGGGGAAACTATCGCAAAGGACCTTGTCACTTTATTTCTTGCTGTTGTTGGAACTATAAATAGTGGAAACCTAACAGAGTCTATGATGATGTTTTGCTCAAATGATATGCCAGAATTTTCATCTTCTCTAATATGTTTAGAATTTTTGGGTTCTTCTATTTCTCTTGTATGAATAAAATGCTAGTATTTATTAGCCTCCTGTTCCTGTTAGATTTTCTTTTTTCCGTAGAAAGTAAGGAGAACTAAGTTGTAATTAGCATATAGCAGACTTATCAGAGAGAGCTTGAAAAGTTTTGTGGTATGGCATTTGATTGATAATGGGTGTTTTTGCTGTTTCGTAGTTTTATTTGGTTTAACATGCATATGATAATTAAGGTCACAGGGAATTGCTTTATGTTTACTAATATAAATTATGAATGCGAGCGAAGTTAAGCGTGTGTCGCATGTGAAAAATGTATATGATTTATTTAGTTTTCTTAAGTAAATGCTGTCTTCAATTTTTATGGATGAGTAGTGCGTATGATATATATGTCTTTAGTCATATTCTTCTAACGGTTTAGGTTATAAGACTTTTCTTTGTTGCCATATGAAGAGTAAAGCTTATGTAGCTTTAAGCAATACAGCCTGCCCTTTTGTCGAGCAAGTACTTTCAATTCAATTTTCTGTGTCTTTCTTTCACCAAAATTGTAACAATGCTTAGCATAATTATGCAAGAGGGATTCACACATCTTCTACTTCAGCTTGTCCTTGTCCTTCCAGCAGAGAATCGATTCCTTGTAATATATGGTATTTTTTTCTCACAAAGGGAAACCTCTGAGGTTTTTCTCTTCTCTTTCTTGGAACTGTAACAAAGATAGTCAATAGACATTTTATGAATTCAGACAAGGTATTTTGGTGGAGGGCGTGGGTGGGAAATCATGCTGTTGTTAATGTTCAGTATCAAGTATGTTTAGAAATGGAATTGTTATTGTTAATTATATCTAGAATCTTTAAACTGCTATCATTCTATGGCCCTCTATTAATGCTTGATTCAAAAGAAGAAGAAGAAGAAGAAGAAGCTGAAATAGCACCCGAGCATTTGGCCGATTGGTTGGTGCATGAACCCCCTCCTTAAAGAGTAGGGTTCAAATCCCCCTTCCCCCAATTATAAAAGAAAAAAAAAAGGAGCTGAAATAGGAAAAGAAGAAGAAGAAGAAGCAATATGTTCAGAAATAGAATTGTAAGGGCCTGTTTGGTTTGGGAAATATCCTCCATTTTACATGTTCACTTTTAGTTATAAATGATCAATGCAATAAAGTGAATAAATATTTTGTTGGCGATGAAAGGGCAAGTATTTTTTTTTCTTTGTTGTTGTGTTGCTACAGTTGCATTAGTCATACTTGTAACTTAGTCTTACTGTTTTTTTGTGCATTTTCTTTGACAGTTGAGTATAAGTCTTATTGGAGTGATTGGTGGTCAACTGAGTTGAAGGGACATTTCTGTGATGCATGGTTATTCATGTTTAAAGTGGTAAGTTTTTCTCAGTCAATTCAACTAAATATGTTCAATTATAGTTGGTATAGCAGAGAATTTAGGAAAACTGAAAAACCCAGTTTAATTCATTGATTTGAAGGCGAATTTCATGTTTGGCAGAAAGGTTGATCGAAGGGGTAAATGTGAGTGGTATGAAGAATAGGCAGGGTTAAAAATCTAATAGTTATGATCAATTTTATATTTATAAATTTTTTATGTGCAGAAGGTTCCATATATATGAATATTCTTCATGAAATTTTGCATGTCTTATAAATATGTATCTGTTTTATTAACTTATTTGTTTAATTCTGTTTCTTAAACTGAGTGAAAAGTATTACTTCCTTTAAATTTTACTAACAAAATGGAAAGGGAAGGAATGTTTTCCCAAGGAAGAAGAAGAAGAACAAGAACAAAAGAAGAGAAAGAAATCCTAGATCGATGGCATGAATTCATTTGTGTTAAGTTATTCTCTTTTTTAAAATGATTTTAGACCTAAAATGATGGTGTTTAGAATATCAAGGATTTTAGGCCTTGGTTAGTTGTTAACATTTACAAATGTATAAAACTATTTAAGCTAAGGTACTAGCTAATAGGTTCAAGAAGGCCTTGGTTAATCTCATGAAGAGGAAGCAGATAATTTCCACTTGCGGTTGCATGTTTAAGAACAGTGGTGAGTCAGTAGACTATGGTAATTATTTTATGACTTTGTGTGGTAAAGGCTAAAGGTTAGCTAAAATAGATTTTTAAAGGCTGTGCAGTCTTTTCTCCTCTCTCTCTTTCTCTCTCTCTCTCTCTCTCTCTCTCTTGCTCTCATATCAGTACTCTTTACATGAGTTGACATTGGTAGGCATAGTTTTTGTAGTAAATGATATTTGTTCTGCATTTATTTATGGTTTGTTGCTCTAGTTGTATCTAGGGTTGAACAGATGCCATAGTGTTTTCTCCATGTACACAAACCTTGCGTGCTTGTGATCAAAATTGCAGTCTGTGACCAAGAGAGGGAAAGAGGATTATGTATGCAAATCATATCGAGAAGACCTTAGAGAGATTTGTGGTAGCATAGTTGATTGACAACTTGATGCTGTGAAGATGGCAATCAGTTTTAAGAGTTTTGATATGTAAAGGCAAGCTAACTGTTTATGATGTTTGAATGGTTACTAATCTGAAAGTTTTTTTGTAAGTTATAGTAAGAAACAGAACAAATGGATCATATGCAAATGGTTTTTTTAAGTGATGCTATCTCCAGTTTAGTAATATGATGTTTTCTATTTGGCGCATTGCCATTCCCTTTCCGTTCATGAAGAATTCATCAATAACTTATCTTTGTCATCAAATTATTTATCTTTCCCTTCCACATATTTCGCCATTCATCTGGATCAAAAGTAGTAGTCAGTGATTTTCAATTAACAATCTATCTCTCTCTCTCTCTCTCTCTCTCTCTCTCTATATATATATATATATGGGTTTGTTGCGAGGAGAAGGTTTGAAATGGTGTAGTGCCAACATCTTTGCTTTTGATATAGTGCTATATTCTTTATAGTTGTTTGAATTGGAGGAGGCCTAAATGCCAGCCATGATTCAAGAAAACAAAAAGAAAGGAGAAAAAAAAAGGGTGATCTTGTTAATCTGTGGAAGGAAGTTAGTTGCAAACTTTTGTGATGAGGAAAGATAACTCACTAGTAATCTAGTCCCGCATTGTGTAATGGCAAGCTTCGAAGAAAATAACACAATAAAGTATGATGGAAATCAAGAAAGACAATGCATTTTAGTAACATGCACACATCTACACCCACCCAAAAAAGGGTTTATCAATTCGCTCTCTGTTAACAATTTTCTCTTCAATTTTAACGAGAGCATCTTCTCGTTGAGCCATTAAATGAAGAATGCATTTAGTGCTCATGAAACACCAAATCTGGACAGGGCTGTTGGAAAAGAGTTGAGAATGCCGAGTATGTATTGGGCTTTAGCCGATGATGTGTTGATTATATGTTCAACAAGATAATTCGATGATGACTCTCTGCCTTTCCTGCAAAGAAGAACAACTTGAAATTAAGGATTGACCACCTGATTCTATGCGGTGGATGGGGTGGCTTTGCGTGTGTCCAAGGAGAGCTTGAGGAGCTGTCAATGCTGCAACACCTTGACGGCTAACTCAGCATTCCTGCACCGATTAAAAGACAAGTTTTGAGAAAGGTGGCATATGTAAGCAAAGTTTCTACCCCAAGTATTGAACCAGGCATGGTTTCCATTCTAGGGGCCATCTGGTGGTTTAGTTTTCAAGGAAAGGCAGTCCGAGGATAGTTTTGATGCCAAGGATCTAATACAATTCATAACTAGTTTAGTTTCTTCACATAAGGTCATAGCATAAATGGCCATAAGCCAGAAATAAAAGTCCCGGTAATAATATAAAGATACAGTATCCAACTGCATTATCCGTTGAGAGAGAGCCAGCAAGAGATAGGCATGACCAACTGGAGGTAGTAACAAGTGAAAACATATCAAACTATATATTGTTATATTTGACAAGCAAACCTATGACAAATCAACTGGTCATTAGCCGTGGACGCGATCTCCTTAGATTTTATCTTCTTTTTTTTTTTTTTTTGTTTCACCTTTAATTTTACCTTCACGGTAATAATATTTCCTCTTCTTTATTGATTCTTGGAATTTTCGTGTAAGATTGTATGAGATTAGTTTTCAACTTTTGGTTTGAGTACTGTATCACTTGTAACCGTCTTTCTTCAAAGTAACAATAAGAAGAAAAACCCTCCCCACAGCACCAAATGTTTGGGTGCTACTATATTGATAAGTTTACTTATATGACTTTATTCAACAATTATTTATAATTACATCATATAATACAAATAATTAAGTTGGTAAGTTCACCTCATTTCACAAATTTTCAAAATGCACAGCTTCATTTTAACATTTTTCCTAAGAAATGTTCTTTTAAAGAAAACAAAAGTTCCTTCAAAGTAAACAAAAGATTTTGAAGTTACGTAAGAGGATAAAAGGCGATTCGTGAGCTTTGGTCGTGATCTAATTTCTAAAGCAATGATAGTTGTTATGGTGCTCACGATCTTGGAACGCGTTCATTTTGCATTATTCATGATTTTATCTTGACTTGGCATACAACACGTTTATTTTGTTAATGGGTTGAGAACCTCGATGATGAGATTTCCTCGAACTACTTATACAAATGAGTTCTTTTAAATATATCTTTAGGTAAGGAAAATTTTTAAATTTCATTAAAACATTGGGATGGTTTATGAATGATTTTTTTGATATATAATTTTTGTTTTTCATTATTTAAAATTGATAAATATGGTATCATTTCATTATTGCATCATGAACATCCATAAAGCCGAAGAATCAAATTTTGATTTAAAAAATAGAAAAACAAAACAAATAAAATAATAATAAATTAAAAAGAAAGATTAGAAAAAAACAAGACATGACAAATCAAAAATGGAATAATGAATAATGATTAAGGAAACATAGGAATAAAATCAAAAGTTAAGGTTAAAATAGAATAATATATAATTAAATGATACCGTTCGTAGAACGGGCGTCATGTGGTGTTAATCCTTCCCCATGCATAACTATACTCTCGAACCCAACTCTAAAAAAAAAAAATCACAAATCAGGTTGTTATTTTTTAGATGAACCTAAAATCAATTTAAGATCTTACCAAATAGAACAAATTTAACAGATAACTAATCGCACTTGAATAAAAAAGATTAGTGACGACTCCCAACATTGTTCAAGTCTAGAGGTTAAGTTTTCAGACCCACACTTTACGACACCTTGATAGTATTTGTAAAGCTTCCAAAATATGTTAAATGACTCATGGATTGTGAGGTTGCAAATATCTTAAAAGGCATCCAAGAACAAATGATTATATACTCTTTGGTCTTTGCAACTTTGTTATTATTAATCTATGCCATTAACAACTTGCATTACCTTACACACATGAAAATGGCAAACCAAGTACTGAAATGGTTTTTGCTAGACATATGTGGAGAGAAGCTAGCCAATACCACAAAATACTTTAATAAATAAAAAATTAAAAATTAAAATTAATTGAAAAAATAAAACATAAAACAATAAAGGAATATATACTCACATTATTGAGACAGTAGACACAATATCTGAAACGATAAATCTTTTCAAATGATTCTTGACTTTAAGGCTCCATACTCCAAACCGTGCCTCCTCGTTCTAAGTTTACTAGATAATATAGTGACATAGTCTAATCAACATTGATTTTTTTAGATATATAAAAAATGTTGACTTTTTAAGATGCGAAATTTTAATTTTAAATTTAATGAAAATCAAAGATCAACCACAAAAAAATTATAGAAAATATTTCACATGTATAAATCCTATTAGAAGTAAGATCCTAAACTTAACTCCCATTAGGAGTTAATAATATCTAGGTTGATCTACTAATAGATGTTGGTCCACTTGACTTAATTCATATTCTAACAAGATAAATAAATATATATATATATATATATATAAAGAAATGGCTTGTATTTGATGCAACAACAATATATATACATTATCAAGCCATCAAAATCTGTCACTTCATTAATGAGATAAAACCTGAATTCATTATGGACCTAAAACTAAATATTAAAAAGTTTTTAACATTTAATGAGGTAAAAAATTAAAATTTTTTTACTCTCTCTAAAATCTCTTCCACATTTCTCTCTAACTCTTCAAATCTCAAAAGCTTTTACAAATCTTTCACGTTTCTCTCAAAAATCTTTAGGATATTGTTTTTCTTCTTTTCGATTTAAGGTTTTTTTTTCTTTCAGGTTTAAAGAGCAAAGGGGAAGAGTAACTTTCTCTTTAAACTTTAATCCACCCTTCCCTCTAACCTTTCTCCTGTTCACTTTAAAAAAATCACAAATTTATTCAAGTTCCACTTTACTTTGTATGTGATTGATTAAGATTTGAAATAAGAATATACATGAAACCTCTTTACATTAGTAGTCCCAAATCAATGGCTTCTCATAACTATTATTTTACTTAGAACTTATTTTAATTTCTTAAATTAATTAAAAACTCTTATATAGCCATTAATTTTAATAATATCTCTCAAAATTGCAACTGATTTATATAAAAAACAATTATCAATGAGGTCCCCCTCGTTATAATCTTTATTAATAAGTTCTTTCACTGTACCATATTTTTCATTGACTTTAAGAATAAGTAATTTTCATTGTTACATTCGACCCACATAATATATATCAATTCATTATTTTTATTCTTGCTAGATTTTGAAAAATAAAACATTTTCTTCAAAAAAATGTAATATATAATTTTACTATAAATAATATAATTATAAAACAACTTTGTTAAACACACCGATCATATTTCTTGAGTCTAATGATCTTATAAAAATTGCTCGAATATCTTTTTTCAGTAAAAAATGTAAATCTTTTTATTAAGCATCCAGTATAATTTATTTAACATGTACATAAGTTAACATATCTAGATATAACCTATATATTTAGAATCACATGTGGCAACATCAAAGTCATATGAATACTGAACAAAATATATAGACTTCTCAAGTCTAAGGTCAATCAATAATTTGTAAATTGAATTTTCTTTTAATTATTGACACTAATAAGCTTATATAATAATTTTTAATTAGGTCATGCTTCATGTATGTATTTCAAACACTACAGCCATTTGTTAGTTTTAAAGTCACTATTGCCATGGTGAAGTTAAAATAATCTATCTTTTATACGTATATAACAACTAGAAGTTTTAAACATGGTGTTACATTTATAACCTATAACAATTTTGATAAATAGGGAATTTAAGAACTATAAATCTCTACTTAATAGTTTATCAATTACAATATAACCTCTATAAATTAATACTCGATAAATTAATAACATCGATTAAATAATATTTTTTACTGGTTCTGATTTAGGATCAATGTAATAAATTAATAATTTATTAAATTTAGAAAATAATACATTTAAAAAAAAACACAATAGTCCCACTTAGTATATAAATTAATAATCTCCTTATACATCAAAATTATATATATACATGACTTAATTAAGAAGTTTTTGTAAAATATGACTCCAATGTTACTTGTTTTCTCTTGAAATTAATGTCTCATTGGGCTTTATCTCTAACTTTTCTTAATACATAAGAAGTTTTGGTGTAATGTTCTCGTATTGAAAGAAAAAACTATGTAATGTGCTTATTGCTTTGTGTGCATCTTTACACGAGACAGACTTCAGTATAAAACTATCATTTTCAAATTTATCTTATTTGTCATTTCCCATGACGTACTTGCCAAATGAATAGATCTATGATTTCTATTTAATAAAACTAATTACACTCATGAATTTGTTTTAGTCAAACAAATACATAGCACAATGATAATTCGTAACTCAGTAATTAGGTAATATTCGTATAATCACAAGATATAGTACATGTACGAGGTTCAATGTTTTGAAAAAAATTAAAGAATACCTTGATAAATTAATTTTTTATTAATTGATTGCATAAATTAATAAATTATTAATTTATCGATTAAATAATATCTCAATTAATTAATAAATTTTCATGGTCTAAGGGTATTAATTTATAGAAGTTTAACTGTATTAGTTTTCTATAATGTTATTGAATAATTTATGATCATATTATATATGTCATAAATAAACAAAATATTTATTAAAATATAATATATATGAAACAATAATTAATATAATAATTTATTTATCTAATAAATAAATAATAAAATTAATTTTTTAATAAAAATTCAAATTCAATAGTACACGTAATTTTTACACAAAAACCAGATTTAAATCTCCTTTGTCAAATTAATAATAATAATAATAATAATTGTAGTTTAATTCAATATATACTAAGAGAAATGCTATTGAAGACAAAACTCTATCCCTCAGATAAAGGTTAAACAATCATAATTGAGTTATCCTTTTCTGGTAAGAACTAAGATCTTGCCATTCATCCAGATATACTACTAAAAGAATTAAAAAGAGAAAATGAAAATTTTCTCTCTCTCTCTCTGGTAATTCCTGTAATGGGTAAGAACAAATGCATTAACTTAGTTCAATACTTAGTTATACATGTCGTAAAGGCTTTCGATATCAAACTAGACGTGCCCAAAAGGAAAAAAAAAAAGAAAAAGAGAATATTAGAATATGACTTATATAAGTCCCAATCATATATTCTTGACAAAACAGATGCTCGCCCTCCACCCTTTTGCTCATCCCAATCTTGCACCGACCATGACCAATCCATCAGGGCATAAAACGATTGCATCAAAAAGGTCAACGCGACAGAGATTACATCCCAAGCTTCATAATTTTCTGCAGATCTAAATCAAACTATTTCAACCTTTTGATGACAAAAGGATTCTTCGATCTCTTGATTTTTGTTTTTGATGTTTGACAATCAATAGGAGATGCCTTGCTACCTAATCAAATTTCAATTGTCTTATTTATATATAACAGCTAGTGACTTTGTTGGAAGTTTATTAGAGCCCAGCAGTGCAATAGCTTGTGCTAATTACAACAACTATGATGAGATTCATAAGCTAAAATTCTGTAATTATATCGAGCATGTAGTTTATTAATTAATATACGATTATTTATTTAAATTTTTTTTTCAAATCTTAAAAAAAAAACTCTGTAATTACTTTCAAAAAGCATCAATGACAAAATTTCTATTAGTAACTTTTAAATTCTCTTTTTAAAATCTGGGAAGGATTAAAAAATAAATTATTCTTTATCTTGGAAATCATTTTATTCATGGTTAAAAACTTGATATTCATATTAAAATCACAGCAACCATGTTATGTCATGTTCATGATTATGACATGTAAAGTTCAAATTTTGAGTCATGCTCATTATTCATTAATAACAATCCCTTACAAAATTAATTATATATAAAAAAAAAAGAAAAAATCGGTGCGTGAAAGATACGTTTGGAACATTCTGTGCTAAAAGGTTGAACGGACCATCCGATTGGGGTTTGGATAGAGACGAAATGGGCCCCCCTTTTTATATTTTTCGCCAATCCGTGGAATGCGGCGACCAGATAAAACCTGGGCCCCATACGTGGTTCGAAATTTTTCGATTTCTTTCTCGGAGGTTCTACCCTCCTCCCCCGAGTCCCAACGCTCTTCCTTTCACCCTCACGTGCTAACCACGTGTGAAGGCTAAGATAACCACGATTTCGAGCATTGAGACGACGTGGACAGATAAGATGGGCCCCCCAAAAAATCGGTTCCTAGGCGGGTCCCACGTTGTGTTCAGGAATTAGGTCGTTGTGAGGAAACGAGGGAGTGTTACACGTGTTCGATGTCCGTACGGGAGGGTGGGTGGGAGTTTTGAGTTTGGGACGAGGATATTGGAAGAAGAATTTTTTTATTTTTTATCTGGTTTTCCTTTCAAAAGTAAACAAAAAAAAATGTTAATCTTTAATTTGAATAAGACTCTGTGTTCCATGGAATTACCGTAATACCACTGCAGGCTGAAAATGCTTTGCGTCGCCTCTGCGACATCGTTTTCTTGTTGACACCTGCATCCAAAGGTGCCAATAGGATCAAAATGCAAAAGATCTTCGACAGAAAATCCAAAACCCAAAAATTATTGGTTAGTAATTTTTTTTATAAGCCCTATTGGTTAGTATTTATTGAAAGAACATTATATATATGCTGACGTGAATGTTTATGTGAAAAATCCATGTTCATCACAATTCACAAATTTAATGTTTATGTTACATTTATGTTATTTATTTAATTTAATACATTATTCAAAAATATCAATATTTTCTAAAATCTTCATAAAATCTTTTTTTAATTATTTTAAAAATTTTAAAAACACTATCTAATGATGCCATCTATTTTTCTATATGACATCATATATTAAAGGGAAAAATCCTACCCTTCTTAAGTTCACTAACCAAAATTATTAATCTTCAACTTAGATTAAACCGGATTAATCCAAAGTAAAAGCAAGGGTTAGATTTTCCATTAAATGTTGTTTTTGAACCTTTGGAAAAGAATTATGTTTAATGTATTTGGAACAGTGCTAGTAATTAAGTTACATAATTAGAACATTTGATATCATATTTTTTTCTAAATAATTTAATTTATTTTCAATTGATACGAATTGGGAGGTGTATAAATACAACAGCAGAAAAAAAAATGGTGCAAATTGAACAAGTTTAATTCAATTCAATGAAAGATTATTTATTATTTTATCATTTTCCATTGCTAAATAATATTGTTTTAACATAAATTTGAAATTTTGTCAATTTTTTTTTCAAAAAATTTAAATTTCTTTTTCTTTTGAAAAGTAAAAATATAATTTTTTGATGATATGTTAATTGGATATATGTATTTTTTATATATATTATAAATTTTGAAGACTTCAATATAATTATAGAAATAATACTAATTTGATATACTTTAAATTGTACCTACAAAACTATGAATAAACACGTGTTTGTCATCAACCATGCATGTCCGAACAACAGTGTTAAAACATTTTAAAAATGATTAACAACTTGGTATGACAGATGTTACTCATAAATTTCGTCGGCATTTATTTTTTTCCCCCTCTTTACTTGCGAACATTTTTGGATTAAGAAACAAGAACAAATTAGCACGTGATGTCCAGCAACAATAAATATTAACCAATTATCTCTAACCTAACCCCTTGCCTTGTTTTGTGTACCATCTTTTTATTGAAAGAGAGGTTGGTGTACCCAACAGAAACCTGGAAACCAAAATTGGCATCTTATTCTTATCCCCTATACTTCCATGGCAAGCAAAATTTTAAATATAAACCCACGTGGGGATTATATGAAAAATGATTCCTATTTTTTTTTATGAATAAACGTTATCGCCTCTCAATTTTAACTGTTTGATTATGTACATAAATATATTTATTTTTAACTTCAAAAAGTTATCATTGTTTGACTTTTTATAAGTAATTTTTAAATTAATTACCGGTTAAACACTTTTTAAGTATGTCTTTTTTGAAATTTAATTCGCTAAAGTTATTAAATTTTACCGTAAAAAATCAAACAGTAACAATTTTTTGTTACCGACAAGGCAGTAAATGGTAGCATAATTGGACTACTATTGAATATTTTAAAGTTTTTATTTTATTTTATTTTGAATTTTAAACCCTTAATCAACTAAATGAGCGAAAGGCCGCATAGATTGTGGGGTCCAACAATAGTTGGTGAATAACCACGAAACACGAGAGCGGGGATTTTTTCTTTTTCTTTTTTTTTTTTAATTTTTTAAATTGAAGTGGGTTAGGGTATTGCTATTGCCGATGCTTATCCAAATTGCCAGCTAGGAAACTGAAGTGGCGTGCTGTCTGGGGTCATCCTCGACTAGCCCAAGTCAAAGTCTATTTTATTTTATTTTTTTCATTTTTTGAGGTTTGTAAGTAGATTAAAGAATGAAGGAGAAAAAAACACAGAAAAAATTATTAGTACAATAATTACTTATTTTGTGGGAACCAAACGCGTGGCCCAGGCTGTCATTTATTAGCACACAGCTCATCCCTCTCTTCCACTCCCGAGTTTCAACTTATAACAATTAATTAATGCTTTTGGCCTTTTACTTCAAATTACCCATGCCATTACTTGAATTTACAACAAAGACCCCCTCCAGTTTTGTAGCTTAGAAATACTTAAAATAATATTAGTATTAATAGGAGGGAAAAAGGGGAGAGTGGAAGATGTTTGTGAAGATTGTCCTGTCGGCTGATGCATGCACCCGATTTTAAAACAAGTGTAGAAATATCTAGGGTTTGTTTAAAGCTTAATCACGTACTAGTATTTTATAATACCAGCATTGTTTGTGGAGTCTCTTCCTTAAAGACGAAGAAAACAATAGTCATAGTTAAGGAGGGAGATAAAATTATTTACGAAGGCAATTTAAATTAGCCAAAACTTATAAAAATAAAAAGATTTAGAATAAGAATTTAGCTAACATTGTATAAAGTACATCTTTAACTAAGATATTGAAAGCAATCCTAATTAGCCAATGCACAAAGGATAATATATTTTACAATAACTATAATAGGTAGGGCTTAGTTAGACTTGGAGTCTGTGGCCAAAAAAAAAAATTAACATATAGGTGCCTAGCCTTAATCTCACCACATTTGACCTATGATTTGTCCATTAATTTAAGAAAACAAAGTATAGTAGACAAGGCAAAATGTGTTGGAGGATAATATTCTTTATTCTCTACCTAAATTTATATATATATATATATATATATATATATATATAGTTGTTTCGGTTAGTAAACCTACCCCTAATCAACCTTAATCAACCCAGGGTTTTCTTCACATTCTCATAATTATAGCTTAACCTTGATAATGAATAATTATTGTTTGCAACCAGACCTCCAAATCTTTCATGTAGAAGACAAAAAAAAAAAAAAAGAAAAAAGAGAGAAAGAACAATCTTTATTGTTCAATTGTCATATTTCATTCTAATAAATTATGCATAATATATGTATATATATTCTTCAGACCACAACCCCAAGGTCGCAACCTAACAATAGGTAAATTCATGTTAATTTCCACTCTCCACATCGATGCCCAAAAAAATTTACCTTTTCTTCGTTAAAAGAAAATATATTAATTAAAAAAAAGTATTACTACTATTTCATATAGTCATAAACAACATGACTTTGGTCACTCAAATAATTCCACAAATCAATTTTATAATAATTTTTTATTAATAGTATCATTAAAAAAAAAGAAAAAAAAAAAGCTCCACTAGTAGTGAAATAAACCACCTATTTAAAAAAAAAGTAGTGAAATAAAACAAAGTTTCAATTCGAATAATATTAATCCAAATCATCTAAACTATCTCCATATTGATTATGCATGCAATTTATACAATATTGAGGTAAAATAAATATTTTTAAATTTCTCTGCATATTTTGTTAATTATTCCCAACTAGACAATTGAGCATTTCAACAATTAAAATTTAAGATTTTATTTTTTGAGATTTTGATGTTCAAATAAAAAAATGGGTGCATTAATAATGCAAATTGTTATTTTTTTTGTAAAATAATGCAAATTGCTGCTATTCTCAATATAATTATCCTAAAAATATCATTTATAAGCAAATATTGTTTTCTAGCAAAAGTTATTTTAAAATAAAATCACAAACAGATATTAAAACCATAAAAGTAGTAAAACAAAAATACTTAATTACTTATAATTTTAATTCTAAAAAAATCAAGATATTTGACCATCTAATAGCCTAAAAAAGACCATAATTCAATTTATAACAAAATGTAATAAATTTCACTTGCAATTTAATCACTTGAATTCTATTCTATAATGTCAAAATTTATGCCATTTCCTTCCCTGTTTACAAATAGGCAAATAGCGCCAAATAGAAAGGGGTATTTATGTAAAAACAAGAGCTTAATCCAAAAAAAGAAAAACCATGGTTAAAAAAGTAACCCAGGTAAAGATGGCAAACTTTGATATTATCCTATTCGCAAATGGCAATACAATAATAAATAAATATAACAATATATATATATATATATATTCTTCACTGTTTCACTCTTCTCATTTCTTTCTTTATTTCTCTCCAATCTCTATTGAAAATCCAACACACCCTCCATTGTCCTCCTTCCTCTTTCCTCACGCGTTCCTCCTCTTTCTACTTTATCTCCTTCAACTTGAACCGACTTTCCGATATCCGTTTAACCCCCCAAAACCGCCTCTCATCGGCCGTGGATTTTTCAACCGCCGTAACGGCCAGGTAAGCAGCTCCCTCCAGAATTTTGACCGTTGCACCGTCGTTTTGTTAACTCCCTCCCTCTTCTTGATCTACTGTTATTGATTCACTATCAGTCCCTTCTAGTGTTCCTTATCTCTTGTTTGGTCGCTTAGAAAATGCGGGGAAAAGAAACCAAATCGATGTTTTTCTTTTCTTTGTTAATATCGTTTATTTTGGTTACGTTGAACCGAGGAACCGTATAGTTAGTGTTGATCGGTTTTACCTTTATAATTTTTTACAATTAGATAAAAAGAAATTCGATCAACTAGAATCTTTATTTTCTGCTGAGATTCTTGGCGTGTAACTTCGACCATGAACTGTATCATTAGTTTTCAGTTGTGTTCGTTTCTTTTAGTTTTTCTGTGTTCGTTTTTTTTTTTGTTGTACTATATTAATTTGTTGAAGTTGTTTGTGCGTAGCAGTGACCTAAGATTTCGAGTTTTTCTTTGATTTCCTTTATTTGGTTATCCAGTTGGCCCTCTTCTTGTTTCTTATTATTTTAAATTATTGTTTATTTTTTGGTAGAGATATTACCTAGGATCAAAGAAAGGTTTCGGATCTTGTTTTGGCAAAGAATAAGACAAAGAAAACTCTTTAAGGCTTCTTTTGTACTAATTGTTATCATTATTATTTGTTTTGGCCATACTATTAAACTGAACAATTAATATGAGAATGCTAAAGAATGATCTGTAAGAAAATGTTGTAAAATATTGTGAAAAGTCACAACTGTAAAGAAAAAAATCCAGAAAGAATGATCCGGGCTTGATATCTATAAAGTGTTAGTAAAGTTACTCTGTTATTTGGTTTGAGTAATGTGAATGAGCGCTCAATTGATCTATATTTTATTTTTCTCTGACATTTTAATCCGAACATTTTGTTGTAGTGCGGGTTTTTTTCGTATGCCTTCGTAGAATAAAATTTTCATGGCATCAAGAACATGTGCAAATTTTTTACACCTAGTTTCTGGAGACCTACTTGATATTCCTCAAACTCCAAGAGCTCTCCCTCGGGTGATGACTGTTCCTGGGATCATCTCTGACGTGGATTATTGTAGCAGTAATGATGGGGATTCAGATGTTACTTCTTCCGGTTGTAGAGAACGCAAAATTATAGTGGCAAATATGTTACCTTTGCATGCTAAAAGAGATGCAGAAACCTCTGAATGGCGCTTCAGCTGGGATGAGGATTCACTCCGACTACAACTAAAGGATGGTTTTTCTCCTGAAACGGAGGTTATATATGTGGGATCTCTGAAGGTTGATATAGATGCCAGTGAACAGGAGGAAGTGGCCCAAAAACTATTAGAGGAATTTAATTGTGTCCCTACATTTCTACCTCAAGATTTGCAGAAGAAGTTTTATCTTGGTTTTTGTAAACAGCAGTTGTGGCCACTTTTCCACTACATGTTGCCCATTTGTCCAGACCATGGTGATCGGTTTGATCGTTTTCTATGGCAGGCATATGTTTCTGCTAATAAAATTTTTGCTGACAAGGTTATGGAAGTAATAAATCCAGATGATGATTATGTTTGGGTTCATGATTATCACCTGATGGTTCTTCCCACATTTTTGAGGAAATGCTTTCACAGAATCAAGCTTGGGTTCTTCCTCCACAGCCCATTTCCTTCATCAGAAATATATCGAACATTGCCTGTTAGGGATGAAATTCTGAGGGGCTTGCTAAATTGTGATCTAATTGGTTTTCATACATTTGATTATGCACGGCATTTCTTGTCTTGTTGCAGTCGAATGCTGGGCCTTGATTATGAATCTAAAAGAGGGCACATTGGTCTTGATTACTTTGGCCGCACAGTGTTTATTAAAATTCTGCCTGTAGGAGTTCATATGGGTCGACTTGAATCAGTGTTAAATCTTTCCTCTACTGCTTGCAAGGTCAAAGAGATTCAGAAGCTGTTTGAAGGGAAAAAATTGATTCTTGGTGTAGATGATATGGATATTTTCAAGGGCATTAGTCTAAAACTACTGGCTGTGGAGCAGCTCCTACGGCAGCATCCAGACTTGCAGGGTAAAGTAGTCCTGGTTCAGATTGTGAATCCTGCTAGGGGCTCTGGGAAGGATGTTCAGGAAGCAAAGAAGGAGACATATCTGACTGCTAAAAAGATCAATGAGGTTTATGGTTCACCCAATTATCAGCCTGTGATTTTGATTGATCGTCCTGTTCCTCGTTTTGAGAAATCTGCCTATTATGCACTTGCAGAATGTTGCATAGTTAATGCTGTGAGGGATGGGATGAACTTGGTTCCATACAAGTATATTGTTTGTAGGCAGGGAACTCCGTTTATGGATGAGGCTCTGGGTATAAAGTCAGATTCTTCACGAACAAGCATGCTTGTTGTGTCTGAGTTCATTGGTTGCTCACCTTCTTTAAGTGGAGCGATTAGGGTAAATCCATGGGATATTGATGCCGTTGCTGAGGCCTTAAATACAGCTATTACCATCCCTGAGTCTGAGAAGCAATTGCGACATGAGAAACACTATCGGTATGTTAGTACTCATGATGTGGCTTATTGGGCTCACAGCTTCGCCCAGGACTTGGAAAGAGCATGCCAAGATCATTATAGTAAACGTTGCTGGGGCATTGGTTTGGGCCTTGGTTTCCGAGTTGTCTCTCTTTCTCCTAGTTTTAGGAGGCTGGGTATTGATCACATTGTTTCATCTTATAAGCGAACAAATAGAAGAGCAATATTTCTGGATTATGATGGCACTGTTGTTCCTGAAGCTTCCATTATTAAAACTCCTAGCCCTGAAGTTATCTCTATCCTTAAGACTCTTTGTGACGATCCTAAGAACACTGTGTTTATTGTTAGTGGGAGAGGGAGAACTTCACTTAGTGATTGGCTTGCTCCATGTGAGATGCTGGGTATAGCTGCTGAACATGGGTACTTCATAAGGTATGCTCCTTAAAATGTTTTGAACATTTAGCTAGCAGTAAATTTAAATGCCTTAAAATAAATTAAGGCCTTTTCCATTCTCTTCCTGCAGATGGATTAAAGACTCTAAATGGGAAACCAGCCCTGTGGGTGCTGACCTTGAATGGAAAAGGATTGTGGAACCTGTTATGAGCCTGTATAGAGAAGCAACAGATGGCTCCAGCATAGAGACTAAGGAGAGTGCTTTGGTGTGGCACCATAAAGACGCAGACCCTGACTTTGGGTCATGCCAAGCCAAGGAATTGTTGGATCATCTGGAGAATGTTCTTGCAAATGAACCAGCAGTTGTTAGGAGAGGCCAGCATATTGTTGAAGTTAAACCACAGGTATGACAAATTTGTTTTTCCATTCGAAATGCTGGCACCTGTCCTCTTCCCTTTCTAATATCTATGCTCGTAGTGTTGTTGAATCGAGCTTTCTAATCAATGTTCTTTATTATTCAGGGAGTAAGTAAAGGGTTGGTTGCAGAAAAGGTTCTGTCAAGAATGGTCAATGGCGGGAAGCCACCTGATTTTGTGATGTGTGTTGGTGATGATAAATCCGATGAAGATATGTTTGAGAGCATATTAACATCTGTTTCTAATCCATCCTTGCCCGTGGCTCCAGAAATCTTCGCATGCACTGTTGGGCGAAAACCTAGCAAAGCAAAGTATTACCTTGATGATGCTGCTGACGTGTTGAAATTGCTTCAGGGTCTTGCAACTGCTACTAGTTCAAAGCCTAGGTGCCTCCCTGAGATCCAGGTTTCCTTTGAGAGTACTGCTTGACTTAAACAGAGTGGCTGGCACAAATTTACGAGTTGTGATGGAATCTCTGATTTGCTTCAAGGGATTTCCCTGAATGAGGGAATTCTCGATTATAACTTATCTGAAGCGTTGTCGGTACTCGCCAGATTCAGTTGTAATGCTATACCAGCTCTTGAAATGGTACACTTGGCCGGAGGGTGATTGGGAGATTTGACTGTGATGGAGACCTGACAACTATGCTTTATTCTTGTATATGGTGATGTCGGTCATAGCGCCAGCAAAAATTATGGGATCAGTTCACACGTGTTTACAGTAGTTTTCTTACTGAGTAGAGGCACCGTTAACTTGTATAGATACATTGCTTTCCAATACAAAATGCCAATTTGATTTCAGTATGGCATGTCATGAGAAATGGTCCCCCCGAAGAAAAGGATTTATACATCTTAAAAGTAGAGTAAAGACATTTGGGTTAAGTTTTAGTTGCTAGTTGGTTCAAGATTGAATGAGCTGTTTGGGTTGTAAGATATATGGAATATGTGCCTAGGCCCAACAAGGCCTTGGACCTCTTTTTATAGACACAAAGTCTAGCTCGTGTTGTTCCCAATGCAACAATGTAAAGGTTCTGAATGGGAAAAAAAATGATCAGTCCTTTTGGGAATCATTGGTCAGATTCGGTGAAGGAAAGAGAATCGAATAAAGAGGGAAAAAGAAAAGAAGAAGAAGGTGGGAGAGGCCTGATATTTACCCGTAGCAATTGTTCTCTCTTTGTGATGTCAAGACAAACAAGAAGCACAATGGAAGCTGTTACATCAGCTCCGCTTTGTTCCTTCTTTTGGTCTCTTGGCATGCTGGGCAAACCCTTGACCCTATATCAAAAGACACAAGCATGTGCCATGCCTATGCCATTGCCAATGCATTCATGATCAGCAACGAAAATAAGGCAGAAAATATTTGTTGACCAACAAGATACAAAGCTGCCATTTTGCAATTGATTTTAGCATCTCTAAAATCTTTCATTTCATTAGAGAACTGAAAGGAGGGAGTGAGGGGAATCTGCCTCCCTAGTGCAAAAGAGCCTTTGTTTACTAGTACAAGTATATATTTCATCACTTTAAAGACGACCAAGTCCAACTTGATAGCTATCCTTATTTCACATGGCATTATTTAAATTGACAACTTGCTATGGGGCAAGCAGAGGTCGCTATCCTCCTCTCACCAACCTAACTTTCATCACCTGATACACCAAGCCTGTCCATGGCTCAAATCAAAAGAAGAAAATGGGTTGGGTGGCTTGCTCAGCCCATTTTTGCTGCCAGTTTCTCTCCTTGGTTTTTTACACCCAAATCTTTTACTGGGTTATATAGACTACAAATCATGTCAGGTGAATTCAGCAAGAGCAATATAGAAGAGAGGATGGTGGTGGACCACAAGACCACCAACTAAAATTCTGTCATGAAAATCATTAGGGTAAAGTAAGCATTATTCTCGACTAATTTCCTCTTTAATAACCTGAGTGAAACCTGGCAGTGGCAGGCATAGTCTACATTTGACAAGTTAACAAGTCCAGCATGCCCTTGGCTTTAAAGAGGCCCACCTTTCCTTTTGCTGATGTATTATTGAATGCTCAACCGTGGGAAATCTAGATCCCAAATTACAGTGGCGACTTTAGACATTAGGCAATGCTCCCAAGATAAAAGCAAGTAAAAGAGTAGCCATTTCTTTACTCATTTCTATAAAAGAAATAAGAGAAAGAAAGTGTATAGAGAGGTGGACGAAGCAAAACATCAGTGCCAGCGGTATGAACAAAAATGCCCATTAAAAATACACAAACAAGAAAAGAAAAAATAACCGGGGATTTAGGTAGAGAATAAATGTAACGTTGTTGCTAAACCATTCTCTTTTTCTGTAACAAAACCAAACCCTGTAGTATTTAAGCCTTCAAAGACATAATCACATCATATTGATTCTCTCTCTCTCTCTCTCTCTCTCTTACTCTCACTGTCACACTAAGGCCCTCTGGCTATTTGGCATATTTTTTTTCTCACTGCTTTTTCTTCCCTTTCTTGTCTCTTTCTTTCCCTTCTCTCCTCCTCTTCACACTCACTCTACTCTATACGCATTGCTCTCTCACCCTCTCCTTTTTATGGTTATTGAAAACTAGAAGGAAAAAAAAGGAAAAACCCCATTAAAAAAGCACACTGTTTTTCTCTTGCTCACAGTGTCCATTCAATTTTCTGCAAAAGACCCAGATTCCTACTAGGGTTTGGGTTTCTTCTTAATGTTGTAAAGCGTGACTCTCTTTTCATATCTAAGAGCTTTGTTGGTTTTTCTTTTTTCTTGTTGAAACTTGAAAGCAGCAATGGGTAAAAATGTGCTGGTTTTGGGTGTTGCTCTTTTGCTTCTGCTTCTTCTTGGAGGTGTCTCTTCAGCTCCTACTACTTCTTCACCTGCAAGTAAGCTCCAAACGAAAAAAAGAAGAAGCTTGCTTTCGTATTGATCTGCCTTTAGTTTAACGCTTATTTTAAACACTTGCTTTGATGGCATTTGATTTTTTTTTTTTTTGCAGAGATCGTTAGTGGATTTTTCTCTAATGCTTTGTCTGCTTTTATGAAATGGTTATGGTCACTCAAAACTACCACCAAAACAGGTTTAGATCGCCGACTAATAGAACTCACATTTCCTTTTTTTTTTTTTTTTTGTCTTTGGCTTTGGAGATTGGCATCTGATATAGTGGCGTCCATGGGATTTATGTGTATATAGCAATTACTGGCCGTCCAATGATGAAGTTTGAGGGTGGATACAATGTGGAGACTGTGTTTGATGGAAGTAAGCTTGGGATCGAGCCTCACACTGTTGAGGTTTTGCCTAGTGGTGAGCTGCTGATTTTGGACTCTGCTAATAGCAACCTTTATCGGATTTCTGCTTCCTTATCTCTATGTAAGTGGGTTTCTTCTTTCTTGGGATATTATTCAAGTGGTTGGCTTTGTTTTAATTTTGTTGCATTTGCCTTTTAGTAGCTGAATGTTTTGCTTTGTTTGTTTAATCGAGCTCTTTACTTTATATTTGGTTACTGAATGTTCCAAGTCTTGTTATTAATGGAAAACACATGAGGTATTTGCATCTGTTGGCAGTCAAGTCCAATCACTCAACTTGCCTCATAAAGGACAGTGCACGTTTTTGCCTAGTTGTTGTACCTTCCCCATTTCCATCTCAGTCCTCAGTGCAATTTTTTATTGTCATGGCCTTTTTAGGGCTAGTTGTTTCATGTGTCAAGCATTTTAATGTAATCCAAAATGCATTTTGACTGATTTTTATATTTGAAGTTTTGAAAGTTAGATCCAGATAAGAGATAACATTCCAGTAGCAAAACTATTGATTAGTCAGAACTTAGAAAAAATGGTATAGTTGTTCTACCGATGTTTTATCAATATTATTACATTTTGCTGGAAAGAAGATAGCAACAAATAAATCTATCACTGAAAGCAGTTCTGTCGTTTGGAGGATTATAACTTTTTCTATCTGAACCTGGTAATTGATAAATGCTGTCCTTGTATCTATCATAGACATTTCGTGAATTAATGGAACTTTCTTATTGCATTCTTGCTCAGTTTTATTATTATTAAATTGTTTTTATGCAGTAACCCATTCACTGCAATTTTTATGTCCACTTGTGTGACATCTCAACCATTTTACTCTTTTTTCACTCTAGTGCATACTTAAAACCTCTGTTGAGATTGATCATGTGTAAAGGTATAGGTGTCTATTCATGCAATTCTATAGTAATCCTATTCTTTGATTTTTCCCATGGGCAAGTCTTTTCTTGTAATTATTCCATTTAAATTTATGGGAGAACCGCAGATAGTAGACCTAGGCTGGTTGCTGGATCCCCTGAAGGATACTCTGGACATGTAGATGGGAAGCCCAGAGAGGCAAGGATGAACCATCCAAAAGGGCTAGCCATAGATGACAGAGGGAACATTTATATTGCAGACACTATGAACATGGCAATCAGGAAGATAAGTGATGCAGGTAAGAAATGTAATCACCGAGCTGTCCTAAAGAGTAATATTTAGTGCATTTCTTATTTTGACTTGACTATATATAAGTCTTATATACATTATGCTCCTTGCCTCTTACCTCCATGTCCCTACTATTCTGTGTCCTAAACATTTGCCATCATATTTCTAAAAAATGTCAATTGGATTATTTATGTTTTTATGGCAAGCTTAGCAGCTTTTAAACTTTCTCAATGTCTTATAATGTTCAAAGGATGCTGTCAGTACTAGCATTCAAAATAGGGATGGTTGTCAACTATTGCTGAAAGAAGTGAAATATTCTTCAGGTGTTACAACAATTGCTGGTGGGAAATGGAGCCTGGGAGGGGGACATGTAGATGGACCAAGTGAAGATGCAAAGTTTTCTAATGATTTTGATGTGGTCTATGTTGGAAGCAGTTGCTCCCTTCTCGTGATAGATAGAGGAAATCAAGCTATCAGAGAGATTCAACTCCATTTTGATGACTGTGCTTATCAGTATGGAAGTGGTTTTCCTCTTGGTAAACTAATCCACCTGAAGATCTTTCATTTGTTGTTGGTATAGGAGGTTTATACATTATAATTTCCGTCATTGCAGGAGTTGCAATTCTTGTCGCAGCTGGCTTCTTTGGTTACATGCTAGCTTTGCTGCAACGTAGAGTGGGCACCATTGTATCTTCCCAGAATGTAAGTATTCAGTGTTATTTTTCATATGCAAATTCTTTACATATGATTCTCCTTGGGGATATTTTCGCTTGGCTTTTGCTTTGGCTGAGACTTGTATGTAAAATATTAATCTCAGAAAGTGTTCCTCAATCCTAAGCTTTGTTCTATAACAGGAGAAATAGATGTTTGAGATCAAAGCTTGATCCAAGATGAGGGACAGCAAACTCACCCCCCTCCCCTTTTTTTTTTTCACTTCATGATAGCTGTTTTGTTTTTGTTAGAAAAGAAATTCACCCCTAGTTCATATTGCGTAATTCATTACTAAAATGGCAAAATGACTTTCATCTAAAATTAAGATTAAAAATATTCTAAAACATAGTGAAATGCTTACATTTGTTACTATGCTCATGAAGGATCAGGAATCAGTAAAAGTGAATGCTGCTGTATCGAGTCCATATCAGAAACCCCTGAAATCAGTCAGGCCACCTTTAATCCCTACTGAAGATGAACCAGAGAAGCAAGAAGAAGGCTTCTTTGGATCCCTTGGGAAGCTTTTTGCCAATGCTGGTGTTTCTGCTTTAGAAATTTTGGGAGGAGTAATTCCTGGTCTTAGAAAGAAGCCACTAAGCTATCAATATCAGAGCCAGCACCAGCAACAACAGAAACACTCAATGTCCTGGCCTGCACAAGAGAGCTTTGTGATACCAGATGAAGATGAGCCCCCTTCAATTGATACACGAACCCCCACTCCACGGAAAATGTACCCCTTCATGTCCAAGGATGCAGAAAAGATCCATCAGTTGCGTCAAAGCCGGGCCTTCTACAGTGGATGGGATACCGATATGCAGCAGCATCATCATCGCTATCAGTCATCCACCCCGCATACTTACTATGAGCAGAGCAATGAGAAAACCAATGAGATAGTTTTTGGGGCAGTTCAAGAACAAGAAGGAAAGCGGGAAGCTGTGGTCATAAAGCCTGTTGATTATGGAGACCAAACGTATGATCATCACAACATTCGGTTCCGATCAAACATGGGTTACAACGGGGGTTATTAATCACACACAACAGAGATTTTGGAGTACTTACCTCCTTAGAAGCATGATATTGGTCCTTAAAAATTTAGGATAAAGCAGTTACGATTTGTTGATAGAGAAATGAGTGTGTGTGGCCTGTGGAGCAGCTTTAGTGCTACCTGGGGTTCAGTCTCGGCCGGCCTAAATATTGTAAGGCTACTGGTATAAAACATCATGAAACTCTCTTTTCTCTTATTCATTTGTCAGCTTCTTATAAAGGTTGTCCAATTTTCTCTGCAATTTTTTGTGGCAAATGAGGTCAGTCGAAGGGGTAGAAATATTGGAACAGCATCTCATACTTCATAATACAAAATTTGAAGGTCTTGGGCTTGCAGTGCACGTGATTTCATTATGGGTAGAAATGTTGGATATGTATAAACAATCATGTTACTTTAGACAGAAGGTTGAAGATCCACCACCATGTTTTAGTATTTTGGAAGGGAAAATTATAATCATGGCATAATCTATATGATACCCTCACTTTACCCATCACGCCCCACACTATCTTTCCTATTTTCAAATTTTCACGTTGTCAGAGAATACTTTCTATCCAAGCACACAGCGACCCCAGCTGCTGTGTGTAGTATGGGTCAACCTTCATTACCCATATCCTGTTGAAAAAATGCATTATTAACGAGTTGATCGCAACTGCGGCCCATTAATAGCGTGAACACCTGTCTATTTGAGTCGATATCGGAAGCATTTCTTTTCTCTTATTATTTTCCTTCCCATTCAAACAACTGAATAATTTTTGCCTATCCCTCCAGGCTCCACTGCCCAGAAAAGAAAGTGAAAGACGCACCACACATGCGTAGATTGTTTCCAAGCACATCAATCGAATTGATGCGTTTCTTCATGAACTGATGCAATTTGGAAGCGTAAACCCACTGATATTTAGCAATGTATACAGTAGTTTCATCAGGCACAACCATGTTTAGATAGTTGAATATCAAGGATTATCACCGATTCTCGTATTACAAAGCCCATAACAATACCTAGGCATCTAAGATACAGAATTTACATTCCTACTTCATTCATCTTCTCTTCACTAAACGTGAGCTGCTCGCACCTGGCTTCACTATTGCAGTAGTTTCTTCAGCTTCGTTTGCAAACTCCATAACGTTAGCTTGTATCAATGCGTCTATCCTTCCATGGCAGTCAGCTAACACGGTACTGCCATTTTGATTCCCATCTCCTTGCTTGAAAATGAACTCAGATGTGTATGGCAACTCTAGGTTTTCATCACAACAGATCAAATCTTTCAATTGATCAGAAAAAATCCGTGACTTTTTTACCTCAGGATTACTCAAGTCATCGGAATCAAGCAAAGAAACAATATCCTTTTCTGAAGTACGATATTCCACAAAATTAACACTAAACAAAAGAGACATGTGAGAAAGGCACAACCAAAAGAGCTTCAGCATAAATAGATAAAGCTTGGAGTTAGCAACTGCGCTTTTGATGTCGTAGCAGAGTATCGCTACTTGTTTCCCCAAATTGATTACGCAATGGTTCCATATCTTGCTGAATCTGATGAGGGTGAGGCCTTCCTGTCTACAGAGCTTGGTTAGAAAAAGTGTACTTAATCCTTTTGGACTGCGGAATAACATGATAATGAGTGATACTTACATGGGGGATGATATAAGGGCGAAGTAAAATCCCCATAAATAAGCCCAGTAAACATGAAAGTCCCAGACCTAGGGTCCAAATTGTAACTGCTCCAAGCCCTTAAAAATTAAAATATACAAACAATAAATTACTATCCCTTCAGGTTAAAGCCAGTACTGGTATTAAATATTAATGCATCCGATATAGGTTAGAATAATTCTCAACAAGGGGACAGACTCTCCTTCCTGTAACACTAGTTCTCTAGAAATAATGAAAAGATAAAGAGCTATTAACATGTTACCCAAAGGGGGAACAGTTACGAGCCGATGTACACTTTGAGCTTTGATTTTTCGAGTTAAATACAAAAATTTGGATCCCAAGTGAATTTAAATGCAAGTGCATCTCATGCACACTGCCGTAAAAGACACATAAGCATCTTAAGAATACGTTCTTACAGAAAGCAAGGTGATAACATATATTTTTTCTTCCATAAACGATGCTATCAAGTTGCATTTTTACAGAAAAAATGTCAAAATTTCATGAAGCATTGACACGTAAGGGGCTATGGACGGATGTGGATGGGGCATGAATATGGACAGCATACAAATATAAACACTTTTTGCATCTACATCAACTAATTATATGCAATCCATGATGGTTGAAATGTTCAAAGATTTCACTGATCACAACCTTTTGGCATATCTTGAGAAAATCAAATATCTGCATATATTAAGCTGTTCATTATCTCTCTCTTTATCCACCAAAAAAAGCAATGATAGAAGATAGAACTCAAACAATCCAAAAACATATCAACCCAAACAAAACAAAAACCATTTTCCAGCCAGACTTGACAGCAACATCCTCAACCGAAAACAAAAAAAAATCCATCTCACTGCAGGCACAACAAAAAACACTTGGCAGCTAGAGGACACAAACAAGCTGTGGCTCATCGAAAACAACAATGTTAGCAAAAAAACACACATAAGTCAGGCAGTAGATGGTCCCTAATTCAGACAAGAAAGGATCAAACCATGTGTCTACAAAATGTTTTGGAAAATATTATTCGGACGTTGAAATCACTGAAAGGTTGCGCTTTGGCCGCATAAACTTGTAAAACAAATCGGCAAGCAACTTTATAAAAGTGAATTCATGTTCTGTGCGTATGAAGGTGCATCAATTAAAACAAGAAATTGATACCGAAAATTTGCCCTGATGGAGAGCTTGTGGCGCAATCCGCCGGGTTGAGATCAATCTGGCGAACCGATTGACTGCCGCGTTCCACAACCAGTAAAATGCATCTCTCCGCGACTATAGCTAACTCAAAATCATTAGAAAATGTTGCGTTCTGCGCCGGCCCGTCTTTGTTGCCTACTGTCTTTGAGTAACCGCCGGCGATCGTCGTCACAGCACCTAATGATTTTATAAAATTAAAGAAAAAAGAAATAAAAAAGAGAATTCAAATTTTTTAATAAGAAAACGGATCACTAATTATGGATGCGAAAAAACAACAAAAAAACTGAGACCTGAGGGGGTGATTTTCCTAATGACGTGGTTGCCCCTATCAGCGACATAAACGTTGCCTTTAGCGTCGAGTGCAAAGCTTCTCGGGTTATTGAATCGGGCCTGGCCCAATTCTCCGTCCCAAAGACCCGCCTTTCCTTCTCCTGATGATATCCGTTTTACCTCGCTTTCTGCATTTTTTTTTTATGAAAAAAATCATTTAAAATTTTAAGATATTCATGCCATTTTATTCTTTTTTATTATTTCAAAAATTTTAAATATACATATATATATATACATATATATATATATATATATATATATATATATATATATATATATATATATTAAAGAAAACGGTAGGATTGGTGATGAATGATGATGAGTACCGTTAGAGAGGGGAAATGATACAGTGTAGAGGTGACTGTTGAAAGAATCAAGGACCAGCAGATCAGAGGAGCCAGGAAGAGCTAGGACTGAATATGGAAATATCTTCAGCTTGTGGCAGTCGATCACTGTGGTCACCGTGTACCCCTCTTCCAGTATTATCTCGCTAGAAACTGTAAAAGTAGAAGAGAAGGAAGAGAGTGATAAAAATAACGGCGTCTATTATGGAAAACAAATACAGAGAAATTATTGATTTACCTAAGCTGAAGAAAAGGAAGAGAGTGATCAAAGACAATTGTAAAGCCATAGTTATAATTACGATGATCAGAACTCCTGTATTCTCCAGTGCTTTTAGTTTAAGCAAGACAGGTAAGTATAAGCCTTTTTTCTTTCCAGACGTGTAGAACACGTAGTTAGAAAAAAAAGGACGGGAGAGAGAATTCCTGTAAATTGCTTTGTGGATCAGGTGTTTTCTGCGCTAACTTTGATCATCGTTGCCACAATACAGGTGTGATTGGGACCGTCAAATTTCTTGATCTGATCCTTCGGCTTTGATATGCTTGATCATTGATAGTCTTAAGCCACTTGGCCCAGAAATGGACGACCTCCTCTTAAGGGATGGCCCAACAATTCGTTGAAGAGAATTAAGTTTGGCCTGGACCGGCCGCCAGCCGACTCTAATTCGGACCAGAACCTTAGAGAGCTACCCAAGTCAGCCTTAGACTGTAGACTATATTTTAATTTTATTGTTTTCAAGTATATTTACAAATTAAATTTTTAATCAAATATATTATTTATTCAGTAAAATAAACGGTTTAAAGTTAGATTGAGTCAAGTTCGGATGTAGAAAACTCTTAGCTTAACCTGAACCCAGAAGTGCGTTGGACTTTTAAGTTTAGACATTACAATTATACATATAAATGCAAAGAACATATCAGTCTATATCAGTATAAAATTAATTCAATTTTATATTTTTTTGTTCGAGTATCAAACCATTATATTTCATAATCTATTTAAATAAATCATGCAGACTAAATTTTAAGTTAGATAAAAATGTCTAACTATTTATTTTACACAATAAAATTTCGATCGTATAAATATATTAAAAAAGATAATATTCTCGATCAATATTATAAAGACGTCGTATTGACTTAAAATACATGCATTATGAATAAATTGTTAAACCCAGTGACCTGTTTATTAAAATATTAATCGCACATAAGTTATAAAAAAATGTAAAACTAATTGATTTTATGTCTATGTAAATTAACTCTTCCTCTTACGGATATATATATTTTCATTTTGTCCATCAATTATTTTTTTTAATGAGTATTTTTGGAGACACACAATTTCACTCAATAACTCATAATCTCCCTTTAAGAGGGTTAATCTTGCAACGATTCAAATTATAACTTTTGTTTTAAAACCTTGAAAGTACATTTGGTTAGTAGAATAGATAAGAATAAAATAAAATAGTTATTCTATGGGAATAAAAAAAAATAAGAATAGAATAAAATAGTTATTATGTAATTTAGTACAATGAATAGGACATGAATTACTATTATGATTTATTACAGTATTTGATTAGTAAAAATAACTTTGAATAAGAAAGGAATAGGTGATAGAAAGATGAAAATACCTTTTATTATAGTAGTATTTATTTTCATCAAAATAACACATTGTATATATTATTATGATGCAAAATTCGACCTCGGCACAGACAAAAAGGAAAGAGAAATTTCTTGAGGGTTCTAGAAACTTATCTAAGCAATATTTTCTTCCCAATAATCTTTTTAAAGTACAATATTTGATAAAAAGAAAACTCACCAAGGAATAAGTTTTTTCCCATTATGAAGAATGTTATGCCCTTTGAATAATTTTGGTTTGTTCAATAAAGATAGTTGCAAGCCCAAGACATTAACCAAATAACAAAAAATAAGACAGCAGCAAACTAAACCCAAAACATCATACAATGAACAAAAAAATAAGGCACGGGAGCATGTTCAGTTCAACCCATTTTCCTATACATCAAACAAGTACCTGATTGCAGATCGAGTTGGAAAAGTGGATAGTGGATAAAAGCAACGCAATTGGAAAGTGGATGAGAGAGAGGCAGTGGCGACTAGCGGAGTTGGAAATGGTGGAAGAGAATAATGCGATTGGAAGAGAATGAGGGAGAGGAGGAAGAAAGAGAAAAAATGATTTTATATGGGTAAGGCTGTAGTTTTCTAAACTTTGTTAGCTTTAAAATTATTATAGTTTTTATTATGACAAAATGATTAAATTTGCTTGAATATTATTTGAGTGATCCTTGACAAGTTTTTAAAACGTTTAACTCTCATACATATGTTCTTATATAGTTACAAGCTTAACACTTTAAATTATTGAACTATATCTATAAGCTTGTATGATTTAATTGTATGAGTGCTTATGATTCCCATTTATTAAAGTCTTATTTAAAGATTAAATGAAAATCTAGATATACTCATTAAGGGGGGAGTTTTGAATATATTTTTTAATGATGATAAAAAAGGGGAGAAGGAAGATTAAGTTAAATAAAGTTTGATAGGTCTTTATGTTTAATTTATATGTGTAATGCTTAATTATGGTTTTATTTAATATTATGGGCTAGTTATTATAGATATTCAATATATCTTACTTAGTTACTGCAGATATTGTATATCTTATTTAGCTACTGTAGATATTATAAATATTTCATTGTAAATTTTTAAAGAAAACTAGATACATTAGCTAAGGGGGAGCAATCCACATTATGTATAAAGATTTAAAGCATTCATACTGAACATAGATATTGTACTCTTAATCTAGGAGTGTTTTGTGATCATCAAAAATATGAAACAGAAAATGTTGACTTCATATGTTTTTTATGATAACAAAACGTCATCATTCTTTGATGACTAACTTCATTCTTAAGTGTGCAAGATTAAAATTGAATCCCTTAATGAAAATGTTGTTTGAAAGCAAGTTAAGAAGCTTGCCATGATACTAGAATAGTTAATCAGTTAAGAAAGGAAAGAAGAAAGGGATTAGTGAAAACATAACATTATTAACTAATTAACATGAAACCTTAACTAGTAAAGGTGAAGCTGGGCACTATATAAAAGCAAGACAAAGAAGCCTTAATCAATTAGCATTAGGCTTAACTGATTAAGAGGGTGCTGGAAACTAAACACAAAAGTTTGCTAATCGGTTAATCAAAAGGGCTAACCAATTAAAGCTCAAGTTTGAAGTACCTATAAGCGTCAAAAATTCAAATTCAAAGTAATAGTAACCATTCAAATACGCCAAACCAAAAGATTTCAAGTTGGAGAATTCTTAATTGGTTAGAGCCTATTTTAATCGATTAAGGACAAAGGAAGAAAAACTTCAATTAGTTAAAAAGGAGGACTAATCAATTAAGGAAAGGATAATGAAGAATGTTGCTTGAAAACAAAAAGTTTTTAATAAGTTAAAGCCACAATGAAACAGACTACAAGTCAGAGAGGGCTTAATCGATTAAAACTTATTTTTAATCGATTAAAGGTTCATTACCAACACATTCGAATTTAACCGCTAGAAGATAAAATAACAACAAAAAACTATCTCCAATAGCCAGAATCAGTCTCCCAAGTATTTAAAGCTTTTCCAACAGTAAAAAATGATAGAGAGAAGTTACTAAGAGTTTAGAAAAGCTTAGAAGAGCAAAAATCTTCTCTTTTGCACTTGTACTTCACTCATATCTTTATGAAAGTGTTTGAGTTGAAGCTTGTATAAATAAGGTTAGTTAGGTGATCATTTGTACCTCCTTTTATCTTGTATTTCTTATTCATTTAAAATGTACAAGACACTCTAAAAGGTAGTCTAAGTTAGGGTAAGCTTAGGATTTGTTGTAAAAGGTTTGAAACTTAGGTTAGAAACTCACCTTGTAAAAGCTTAGTGGAAGCTGTTAATTCCACTAGTTCTAGTAAAGTTGGGTTGCAAATCCTTGATGGAGAAGATCAAGGTAGTGGATGCAGGTTAGGTGGATCGAACCATTATAAAAATTGTATTTTGTCCATTTCTCTTAACCTTTATTTACTTGGTGTTTGTTAACATCAACAAGTCTTCAAACCATCCATCGTAAATTTTCCGAACATATTTTAAATTTTAAGAGCTATCCTTAAAAATATTTTTGAGTGCTATTCACCCCCTTTAGCCTTCCTTTTGGGACCAACAAACTTACGAGGGGTAGTTTCATCTTAATGATTCTGAAAGTTATTTTATCAAGCATGGAATAAATAATACCAAGGGGGGTTGGGTTTAGTTAAAGATGGCTTTTTATTGATTTTGAGGAATAGGTAAAACTTAAGAATTGCTATTCTTTACCAAATAGCTAACTAAACAAGAAAAGCAAATAGTAGTTGAGAATAGAGGGAGAATAGCTTAGCTATTCCCCATACCAAACATGTTGTGAAAATTTATCTCATCTTCATTGCCAAATACTTACATAAGTTTTGTGGTTTAAACCCCAGAGAACTTAGAACGGGCTTGGTTTAGCTTCAAGATTTTGCAAAGAAGTTTAAACCTTCCATACATTTGAAAATTTAAGATCAAAATACGCACAAAGTCCTTGTACTCATGCATTTTATCCAATTTCGTTATTGTATTCAAAAGCGAAGTAATTCGGTCTCTTGATTTTAAGAATTACTCCAATTTATTCTTTCTCTCAATGACATCCAATTTTGTCATTAAAGGTAATGATGTCACTGTTGATGTGACACTAATATGACAATTTTGGTGACATGGCATCGCATGATAATGTGGTAGTGCCACATGGCACTAATGTGATGATGTGACAATGCCAAGTGGCACTAATATGCTGATATGTTGATACCACATGACAATGTTGAAATGGTAGATTGAGAAAAAAAATTTTACCAAAAAAAAATCTGTGCTACGTCATAATGATTAAATTGAACAAAATGTATAGTATAGAATTAAATTAAACAAAATTGAGGTGTTTAGGGATTAAAATGAAAAATATATTTGAAAAATATAAATATATGAGTAGATGATATAAATACTTATTAATAAGCCAAATGTTTAAGTGTAAAAGATTTATGATGTTAAAAAATATATATAAATATTTTCTTACTTGATTATTTGATTCCAGAATAAGTACACTAATTTATCTTCTTTACAAAAATTAAATTTCAATTCCCCTTTTACAAAAAAATTTCAATATTTATCTTGAATATATACTTATAAAAGGACAACATCGTCATTTACATAAAACCGTTAAAATGCTCAGAATTAGGGTTTTGTTTTCGTAGTTATAAAAGGCAACAACTACTTTTCTTCTTGACCACCCCTAAGTCTTCTTCTCCCTTCTTTGTTTTTCTCATTAGAAGATTAATTTATCAATTAATTGTTACGAAATTAGGGCAATAATGACAGATTTATGTTTCTCAATTTTGATTTGGATTTTTTTCTTAAATTCTTTTAATTTAAAGACTAAATAGCTCCTTGATAACGATGTTTGTGCACATGAGCCTCATTGTTCTTGTTTTTTTTTTGTTTTTTCTTTTTTAATGAGAATTATAAAATAAATCATCGTTCTAATTTGCTCAATTTGGGCATAAAAGTCCTCTTATTACACCTATAGAATCTAAGTTACTCCAACTTTTCAATTTTTTGTTTATTTTTTTGTTTTTATTTTGTTTAATATTTCAAGTTACATTTTTTAGGCTATAATTTTTTAGATTAAAGACTGTATTTATAGTTGATAAAGTTAAATATAATTGTAAATATTTATATCATTTTACTTTTTATTTACGAATTTTCTGTAGATCTAAATTAATAACTTGAATTTAGTAAAATTTGATTGTGGTTTTTGAACTTAAATAAAATCGTTTTATAAGAATCTTTGAGTAAATTTAAATAAAAAGTAAATTGTGTAAGGGTTGAATAATTTAAAAAAAAAAGGATATTTGTAAATTGTGAAAGTTATAACTAAATTAACTTATTTTACTACTTTTAATTCAGTTTAAGTTAAAAACTAAGTCAAATTAGAATATAAATTTTAAATTTTTATACCGTTATAAATAAAAGAAAAAAGCGAATTTATTTAGCCTTTTAATATTATTTTATTTTCATATAATGCAAGTTATCCATCCAAATTTGGCTTTAGGTATGAATTTTTTTTGAAAAGAAAATAAATTAATGTACATGTTCTGAAATCAAATAATAAAGTAAAAAATATATATATATATATATATATATTTTAACACTATAAATCTTTTACACTTAAATATTTGACTTATTAATAAGTATATATATCATCTACTTAAATATTTGTATTTTTGAAATATTTTTTTTAATTTAGTTCCTAAATATTTTTATTTTATTCAATTTAGTCCCTATACTATAATTTTTGTTCAATTTAATTTCTATGACGTGACACAAATTTTATCTCTAAAAATTTTTTTCTCGATCTACCATATCAACATTTACATGTGGCACCAACATGTTAGCATGTTAAGGTCATGTCAGCATTCCACATCATCATATTAATGCCATGGGGTACTGCCACGTTATCATGTTAATGTAATATGACATTGCAATGTCATCAAAAGTACCACGTCAGTGCACTCGAGTATTTGACTCATTAGTTGATGCATGATCCCCTACTTAAAGAGTAGAGTTCGAATCTCCCCTCCCTCAATTATAAAAAAAAAACTATTTAAAAAAAAAAAGTAACACGTCAGCACTATGCCATCACCTTTAATGGAAAAATTAGATGTCGTTAAGGGAAGAGACTAAATTAGAGCAATTCTCAAAATTAAGAAACTAAATTACTTCGATTTTGAGTATATGGATTAAATTGGACAAATGCATGAGTATAGGGACTTGATGAGTATTTTGACCAAAATTTTATTATTATTGACGCTAAAAGTTTAAATTAACATTTAATGCCATGTATGATTTTTTTTATGTATAAAAAATAAATCCAAATAGACATTTAAAAAAATAAAATAAAATAAGTATTCTTAACACAATTCACAGAAGTTGATAGTTAAATGCAGATTTTTTTTTTAGAAATTAAGCACAAACAATAGAAATCTTATATTTTACAATCTTTTATAAAAAAATTAAGAATTTAATGCAAAGAATACGTCTAGAATAAATTCATTTATTTTGGTAATGGTAGACAAAAATTATTCATTTTTCCATTGGTATAATACTTTAGAAATTTCCTAAATTATTCAAAAAAATTTAAATAAAATTTTATTTTTCTATTATACTCAATTAAGTTTATATATTTTTATTTCAAGTAAAATAGACTCTTATAGCTAAAAGTTATCATTAATTAAAAAATCACTTATCATTTTATACTTACATGACCTTAATATGAATAGTAAAAAATACCACATGATCATGTAATCATATTAAGTCGCCGTCTATTATGAAATCTCATCACTGAGTGGCATAAAATTACAAATGATGTTTTGACCAACGTTAATTAATTAATAATCCTGGAAGCATAAGAGTTTGATTTAATACGATGAAAGAATAAAAAATTTATTTAAGAGATTTTTAAAATTTTTTTTGAAAGGTGATTTTTTTAAGTGTTATATCCTTTTTGCTTATAAAACAAACCTACCCTTCATAATATCACTGGTATAGATATATGTAAATGTTTATCCATAAAAGAGATTTTGAGATAATAAATTAAGAAAAAATTGCTAATATTATTATCAAAACCTTTTATTGTAATAGTAAGAAAACAAATCCGGAGGTGGTAGCTGTAATTTTCCAAATCGTGAGCCCATCACTTGTGAAAATAGTAAAATTGGGTGCAATGACAGTCTTAAACAATAAATAAATAAATAAATAAATAAAAGAGGAAGGAAAAACGTTTAATAAGTGGACATCGACTTCGTTCCTTGGCCGTCATTTACAAACATTTCACAGGCCAATGAAATCACGCCTTGACCCGTAACAACATGAAGCCGAAGATGAAATAAGTAAATTTGACCCAATAGCAGATCTCGAGTCATTTTTTCATGTTACCCGCGGGGGATCCACCCATCAGTC
Source organism: Theobroma cacao (assembly GCF_053813885.1). Taxonomy (NCBI): domain Eukaryota; kingdom Viridiplantae; phylum Streptophyta; class Magnoliopsida; order Malvales; family Malvaceae; genus Theobroma; species Theobroma cacao. The sequence goes on from NC_142640.1 coordinate 40,928,882, forward strand.
GCAAGTCGCAAATGAAAATTTGAGTGCTCTCTTTTTTCCTTTCCCAGTTCCCGTTTCGTTTTGTGTTTTTTTTACAAAGACAAATGAACCAGCCAGCATTTTCATCGTCACTGGGAAATAGAAAAGAAAAGGAAAACGGAGACTTCGTTTCTCTGTCGCTCAGATCCAAATCTCTGTTGGGTTCTCTTTCTTAGATCTCCCAATTCCAACATTTAAATCTTGAATTACAGATTCTTAGAATCGGGAAACAAAATCGATTTAATTCCGTTGGGGTGAATTTGTCGATTGATTTGGTCTCAGCATTTGCTTTAGTTTTAATTTGATTGGATCTGATTTGAGCTCTCTACAAAGCTTCAACCCTGGACCCAATTATGAATCCTTTCTCGTCCGGTACCCGTCTACGGTGAGCTCCAGTTTCTACTGTTACCATTTCTTCTTTTAATTTCTCCCTTTTCCTTTTAATTTGAAAATCAGATCAAGAACACGTTATTTTTTAAATTGAATTGATTGGTCTTATGATTAAAAGAGCTGGGGTTTGGTTCAATTGTGGTTGTTTTGATTGCCGTGGTTGAAATTATGTGAGTTCGGTTATAATTTGTACAACTTAAGAGGTGATAGCATCTGAATTTAGAGCTAAGTGGAGTTCGTCAACTTGTTTTGGTTTCATAATTTGGTTCTTCGAGTTGGCTTTGCCTTTTCTTCTTGATGTGCTTTGAGTTAGTTGCAACTATTGATGAAAATGTAGAAATGTCTGCAGTTAAGACGAACCCATTCAGTGATTGGTTTAAGAGTGGCTTGATCTATTGTTTTTCATGAATATTGATAGTATGAAATGATGCGCCAAATAGCATTGGTGCCAGAAGGTCCTATTTTCTAGAGGGAAACCAATCTATTGGCTGGTTTAGTACTAACAGCCTTACTTTCTCCTCTTCTTGCATTCTATAAATGAAAGTTATGCAGTTTATTCTTGGAATTTTGATACTACGCTATGTTGAACTTTTAAACATGAGTAAGTAGTGGCAATAGTTTGAGAGAGTGGTAATTTAAATATAACATACAGTCATAGGTAGTCATGTATGTAAGTATCCAGTCCAATATGGTTACCTGAAGTACAATCTGAATAACTTGGTTACATGGTTGTACTTGTTATTCTGTTGGTTGTATGTCAAAACTGATTTGTACAACTTATAACACTTTTAGGCACAGCTTGTAAAATTAGATTACTTTTCTTTTCATTTTTCCTCAGGGAGACTGCTAGGTGATTGTAGAAGGTGCCTGTGTCTGTTGCAATGGAACCTAATAGTTGTATTTGTCTCTATTTAGGTTTAACACCATTAAAAAAATTTGAGATAGCAAAAGAATCTGGTTGGCAGATCTGGTTGTGAATGATAATCTCCATACGCTGTCATGGAACTTCTGAGTCAGTACTTTGCATTAGATTACTGGATTCACCCATATTTCATGGATTTGAAGATTTTGATCTCCTTGTCTTTTTTCGTTAGATAACTTTATTCTTGAGTGGCTTCCCATATGGACTGATCAGTAGTGAGTGTTGCTTTTCAGGAACTAACTAGTAACTGGAAATATATGTTCTCGTCTCTCATAAGCATCTGTGAATATTTCATGTTCAGGAAATTGTTGACAAGAACTGTTTGTTTATATTTGGAAAAAGGGGTCTGTAAGCTATATAAGTTTTTTATAGGAAAAAAAAAAAGGAAAGGGGACCATTAATGCTCACATCCTAGTATGGAAAGTTTCTTTTCAGTCAGGACATATGGTTGGTTACTCAGAATGTTTTTTTTCCTTTAATGATTTTCTATCAATGGTATAATTTCATTTTTGCTTAAAACTGCCTGAATCTGATTAGTGAGTAAGACATCTTTTGTGCATTTTCTGTCCTAAGTAATGCTGATGAATCTAAATGATTGAATTGACTATATGCACACTAATTAAAAATGGTCAAACTTACTGCTCAATGCAGGGACATGATACGGGCCATACGAGCATGCAAAACTGCAGCAGAAGAACGTGCTGTTGTAAGGAAAGAGTGTGCTGCAATTCGTGCTGCAATTAATGAAAATGATCAAGATTATAGGCACCGTAACCTGGCAAAGCTCATGTTTATTCAAATGCTTGGATATCCCACTCATTTTGGCCAAATGGAGTGCCTGAAGTTGATTGCATCTGCTGGATTTCCGGAGAAGAGGATTGGGTATCTTGGCCTTATGTTGCTTCTTGATGAAAGACAAGAAGTTCTGATGTTGGTCACAAACTCATTAAAGCAGTATCCTATGTGTAGACTTTCTCAAGCTTAATTTGTTCCCATTTCCTTTTCCCTTTTATCATTTCTTTTCTGGAGGAATAGCGTTGTCCCTGATTATGTGGTATTACTAGGGTAAAATTAAGAAAATGGACATATTTACTTTACTTTGCTGGAACCTTAACTTTTACAAAGAGATCTCAATCATTCAAACCAGTATATTGTAGGACTTGCTCTTTGTGCTCTTGGAAATATTTGTTCAGCAGAAATGGCCCGTGATCTTGCACCAGAAGTAGAAAGATTGCTGCAGTTTCGAGATCCAAATATCCGGAAGAAGGTAAGTGTGTCCTACTCTTTATTTAAGGTCCTGTAAGCCACAGATTCTGATTTTGGTGAGATGTAAAGTAAAGGAGGAAAAGGAGGCCGCTGGACTCCAGAATTTGTGAATTTCTTATGCTTAAACCTTACTGAGTATCCCTCTTAAAAAATTTCAACTTCTCCAACCTCCTTTCTTCTACAGGAATTGGAAAGTTTTGAGTTGTTTTGATGAGCATTCCAAGGTTTATGGTTTGTGTTCTTTATTTCTTTCTAATAATGCCTTTGTAATTTTGTCAATACAAAGGTTAAAAACATCCATGTAATTTCATGATTAAGTACTATATGCCATAAGACTGAGACCTCAACTATGTGATGTAAGTATGTTACTACCTCATAGATAGTGTGATATTTGTTGAATGATATTCTGCAATCTTCATATGGCAGCTATTTTTATGAAATCTGGATATTTCTTTGTCCTTTTATCGTAAACAGAAGAATTTGCAGCATATAGTCATTCAAGGGAAAATGCCAACATACGTTACCCCCTGAGTCTGATGTTGTAGTGACTCCAAGAAAGTCAAACTTCAATTTTGCCTGTTTGATGGTTTGAGGGAAAGACATCTATTTACCCTTTGCCAGCAATTCTGTGAAGGCATTTTTCTGATGTACTAAATTGGTTCATCTACAATTACTCATTTGTATATGAAAGTATTGATTTCACTAAACAGGTTTCTTGCTTTTTTTCTTCTTTTTTCCCCCTAGCAAGTGGTGTTTGGTTATGAATTCTTATCATGCACATGATATGGTAAAGTGTAGGTTATCTTTCATTTTCTTCTGCGCACTGACTGCAATTCCTGATTTTTTTTTCCTTCCCCCCTAGCAAGTGCTGTTTGGTTATGAATTCACATTGTGCACATTATTTGATAATTTGTAGGTTATCTTTCATTTTCTTTAGTGCTCGTCAATCTCTAACTCCTGTTGACTCTATTTGTTGTTTGTAGGCAGCATTGTGCTCCATACGGATCATAAAGAAAGTTCCAGACCTGGCAGAAAACTTTATAAATCCTGCTGCTTCCCTACTTAAAGAAAAGCATCATGGAGTCCTAATAACAGGAGTTCAACTTTGTACAGATCTATGTAAAGTCAGTTCAGAAGCCCTTGAATATTTTAGAAAGGTAAATTGGTTATGGCTTTTTTAGTACATAGCTATAGTATCAGAAATACAAAACTCTATTGAGTGCATAAATTTTTTGCTATGCTTGTTTGCCCATGCGGAAAAAAGGTATCATGAACAAAATTTTTGTAAATATTTAGTTCCTGCTCTGGTTTTCTTGGAGAGTCTATGCTGGCATAGCAGTCTACTTTGCCAGCAATCCTTTTATACTGTTTCTGGCTGAAGAGTACTGACTATCAAAAGGATTGAGAAAAAGGATCAAGTTTACTGGTGTTTTGTCCTAAACTTTGGGGTATCTCTTGGTGCTAAGATACATTCTTCAGGCTAATTTTGCAATTTGGTTTCTGTAGGAGTCATGTAGGAGTCATGAACTTGTTTAGGTTTAGAGTCATGCATTAACAGAGGAAGAACTACCATGTTCACTTGTCAAAATGGATATGTGGTCAGCTTTCTAATTGTGATAATAACTTCTTTAATCATCATTGCAGAAGTGTACTGATGGTTTGGTCAAAACTCTGAGGGATATTGCGAACAGTCCCTATGCACCTGAGTATGACATTGCTGGCATTACAGATCCCTTTCTTCATATAAGATTGCTGAAACTTCTGCGGATATTGGGTCAGGGAGATGCTGATGCTAGTGACTGTATGAATGACATACTGGCTCAGGTCAGTTGTGTTGTTTTTCCTGTGACCTATCTATTTTTATCGTAATATCTTCAAAGTCCTGAAAGAAGTATTTAAGGATGATGAATATTCTATATATTTATTGTTTATCTCACCAATTAGTAACGACATTAGGGTTTTTGTTTGCATCTCTTTCTTTTGCTGTAAATTTCATGTGCATGCCTATGGCAGTACTACACCAGATTTTCTTAGTGAAGGTTCTGAAAAAACTGTTGTGAAAGCAAAAAAAAAAAAAAGATTGCTTTATTGAAGGAATGGGATTTATTGTTTCATAATATGATATAAGATGGTATTGCATGATGAAAGTATACAAGTTCTGTCCTTGTAGAAAATACATTGGATATTCCACTCAAATCTTGCTCCTGCTCATGAGAACAACCTCAATGAAATTGGTCGGGGCATATTCATTGCTAATATGGTATACTATATGGGGTATATTGGATATTGCTTCAAAAGCTGATTTCTGGCAATAAAAGTAGAAGCTAAAAATGTTGCAGAGAACTCCTTTCATGGTTTCAACAACATTTCATCTCTTGATGAGGTTAAGGTTTTCCTTTGTCTACTGATTTGACAGTGTTAGATCTCGTTTTTGTTTATGGAATTTGCTTCTTTTTCCCCTTAGGTGGCAACGAAAACCGAGTCAAACAAAAATGCAGGAAATGCTATTCTTTATGAATGTGTTGAAACCATCATGAGCATTGAAGATAATGGTGGTTTACGTGTGCTTGCTATTAATATCCTGGGAAGATTCTTGTCAAATCGTGACAATAATATTAGGTAAACTCTTTCAAATGTTATCTTGATTTTGTATGTCTCTTGCTACTCTATTTCCTTGTTGATCTATTATATTATGAAACTGAACCTTGCACATTTTTTCAGATATGTTGCTTTAAACATGCTTATGAAGGCTATGATGGTGGATGCTCAAGCGGTGCAGAGGCACAGGGCAACAATTTTGGAATGTGTAAAGGTATTGGCTGAGGATATTTAATTTCATGTTTGATGATTCACAAAAAGGTTTCTGATTTAATTCTTGCTCACTCAAGGAGTTCAGCTTTGGTTTCCTGATTCTCTGGTTCTGTTATTTATTGCTACCTTTGATGTATCCCATATGTGAGGGATAAAGACTCTCTTATTACTTGCTAAAGCAGTGAGGACTAGTTCTCTATATGGATATCACTGGATCTTTTATTTTTGACCTTAAGGGTAAAGACCCTCTAAGCTGTCTCTCTTCTTTTTATTTTTATGTTTTATCTTAGGGAATCCTTAAGTTGTCTTATATGTGACTGCTATGATATATATATTTGGTTGGTTACTCTCCTTGTGTTTTGATTGATATTTGGACAGATATATAGGGATTCAATTTTTAGAGCTGTAGCTATTTCCAGCATTGCCCTTTGGGCTTGAATCAGGGTTGGGGTGGAGTAGGAATTGGGTAGAGATCCTATGTTTGATCCTTGGTACTCTATCCAATAAAAAAGAGTTTCCAGCATTTTCTTAGTTGCTTTTGACGTGGACTCTGATTTAATGATGAAGTGCCATTAGTGTCAAAAAGTTGGTTTTCTAATGTGCAACTAAAGAAGTTTTTGATTTGACATTTTCTTTTTCCAGGATTCAGATGCTTCAATTCAGAAAAGGGCACTTGAACTTGTATACCTGCTAGTGAATGAAAACAATGTGAAGCCTTTGACAAAAGAGCTAATTGAATATTTGGAAGTAAGCGATCAAGAATTTAAGGGAGATCTTACTGCCAAGATTTGCTCCCTCGTTGAAAAGTAAGTTATAAACTATTTGTTAGTTACATGAGAAGTGCTACTTTAGCTTTTAATGTCTGCTATGCTTTGTCTTGGCTCAGTACTTTCATATATTGCGTGTATGTGCTTAGATATGTACATGCATACATAGATGTATGTAGCTGTATATGCCATGTATTCTTCTTCCTCCAACCCCATTTTTTAGGACAGTTTAAAAGGGTTGGTTCTTACTCCTGGAGAAGGCAGTTATTTCACATAATTGATTTGATCTTGTCTATTTTAATGGATTGCTTGCTTTATTAATTTATAGAAGTTCCTTTTACTTATCTCTTTATGTTGGATGATATTTTTCTTGTGGTTAATTGGGCAACCTTTTTCTGTTGAATGGTGACAGTATGCTGAAAGATTTGTTTGGGAAGTTCTTTGCAGCATTGTTTTGTCCATTAACAATCATTTTTGTTGCCTCAGGTTTTCCCCAGAGAAGATTTGGTACATTGATCAGATGCTCAAAGTTCTTTCTGAGGTATTGTTGTCATTCATAGCATCATTTTAGCAGTAAAGATGCTTTAATTATTGTATTCCACTGTATTCATCCCTGTCCATGTTCCTCTTTCGTGACTATATTCTCTCTTGTTTGAGTTGCATCCATTGCTGTCTTTGTTCCTTTGAGTAGGTCTTGCAATACTTTACATTTTCTTACTATTGTTTGTTACATTATCATTTCATCGATGCTTATCGTTTTAATTGTTGATTCATGATTATCTCATGTTTTGCATGTCAGTCCATTAGTTAAAGGTGTAAATTTTGTCTTCATCTTTGCTCATTTGATTACAAACCTTCTTTGTTGAACATTATGACCTTGTTGTGTTTTAATCCTTGCAAACAAAAGAGAAATACATGCTTGCATCATTTAAGTGATAGTTTATAAAAATAATTTGCAATATTAATGCTTCTTTTTTGTGTAATGTTGGCCAAGTGATGCCAAGTTCGCTGTCAATCTGCATAAGTCCATCCGCTTGATTTTTCAAGTTAAACCTAGTGGTTGAACCTGTCTCAGCTATTACTTTTGCTGCTTGTTGCTTTTGAGTGAATGAACTATAAAAGGCTGAAGTGGAATATTCCATCAGATAGGAGTAAATAGCATTAATGAAAACCGCATAAGGCTTCTAGTTACTCACTTTTAACAACTTGACTTTAAGCTTTTTACTTTTAAGAATTGGTGGTTTAGGCCTGAAACATTGCTGGGCCATTGCATATGGTATTTAGATCATGTTGTAGTCTGGTTGGCTGCTGGTATGGTCTTGGTCCTTTTGGTTTTACTTATAATTGTAAAGTATGACCCAATGAAAATATGAAGGATTTCAGTGGGGAGGGTTGTGATGCTCTTTCTATGTCAATTAGGATTTAGGAATGTGATTGACGAAATTATTGAAATCCATATGAGGCTTCAAGCCACCACTACTAATAACTTGAGCTTAATCAAGACCAGTGGTTTGGATCTGGAAAAGTTGCTGGGTTAGTGGTTTTGGGACCTAGGGCATAACAGAAAAGCAAACACTTTTGGAACCCTGTGAAAGTTAGTAGTTTAGTCGCTGATTAATGCATGTAGACCATATGAAGGTTTTTTTATTAAAAACTATATTATAGATGAAGATGGATGATTAAAGAAGGCAAAAATAAATTGGGCGAAAATTCGGAAGAATAGGCATTATAATTTGCTGGGAAGTGTGGGAAATGGGATGTAAGCCAGTGTCTATCTTACCCGGTACTATATTTGCATTTTGCTATGTCTATGTTTTCACATTTTATTGATGAAACTAAAGTGTCAATAAAAAAATTGGGCCATTGGCCACAAACATTCAAGTAACTGATTGAACGCTTGTTCTTTTCCCTTGCCTAGTGTGAGAATCTCCACGATCTGCTGGATTTCTATTCTTGTTTCTACTAAACAAAATTTTAGTTAGGAGAGAAAAAGGGAGTGAGGATGAACCTTTACCATTTTTTGGGAACTGCCACATTTGTTAATTATCTTTGTAGCTCTTTTAACGTTTCTATTAAATATTTTTTTTTCCAAGAGTACTGATATTTATCCTTTGCTTGGTAGGCTGGAAATTTTGTAAAAGATGAAGTCTGGCATGCCCTTATTGTTGTCATAAGTAATGCTACTGACCTCCATGGATATACAGTCAGGGCATTGTACAGAGCATTGCAAACATCAACAGAACAGGTATTTTTTGTTATTTTGGATGTTATATCTGTCTGAATTTGATACTCTTTATCTGCTTAATTATTCAAATGCATATTGATATTTCCGTTAGGAAACACTTGTTCGAGTGGCAGTTTGGTGTATTGGTGAATATGGTGACATGTTGGTGAATAATATTGGGATGCTTGATATTGAAGACCCAATAACTGTAAGTGCATCCTTATCCATGGATTAGTTTGCATGCACTTACTGTCTACATGTTGTGCTTCTACACTGTCAGAAAAAGGGAAATGCCAGCCAGGTAATAGGCTGTGTTATATGAACTTGAGTATGTATAGGGAAGCTTCTAATTGAAGAAAGTTGATTAGGACCTTTTCTGCAAAGATTTTCATAAATTTATGACTTCAAGACTTATGCCATGTTTGCTGTTAAATTGAATTTAAAAGTAATTGATCAGCTGTAAAGGGAATCAGTAATCAATTGTTTGTTTAACTGGTAGTAAAGAACATGGAAGCTATTCCTTTTGCTTCATCAAATAGTGAATTTTCTAGATTTTTCTTTCGGAGTTTTCATTTTCATTTAGAGTGGTTATAACTGAAATATTTCCTGGTTGAAGTTTGTTTTATAACAATCAAATTCATTTTGGCTACTGAGGGATAAATCTATTCTAAAGATAAAATTAATCAAAATAATCTAATACCAAGTATGGCTTGATTTTGGACTTACGGACGATGTGATTTGCAGATCTAGAAATGGGGAAGGAACCATTCAATTCCCTTCTTTACAAGGAATTTCAATGTACCTTCTGTTTTTATTCAAAATTTCTTGTTTAAGTATTTTTTCTGTTATTGCTGGTTGAAATATTATGAGTTTGCTTGCAATCAGATGAAATAACAGGAGTCATGCAATGGAGTGCTTTGTCACTCTGGGTCTTTTCTGCGGACTCACATAAATCCAGGATGATTGTTAAACTAATTTGATTCTTAACTTGCTTTTTGCTGAGCTGAAAGTCCTCCATGTCAGGGTCCTGTTCTTTTGTCCAATGGCTGCATTAACTAAATTGAACTTTTAGACCTATCACTCTGCATGTTCCAATACTGTTTGACTTCAGTCATTTTTTATTTCCTAAGCAGGTAACAGAGTCTGATGCTGTGGATGCCATAGAGGTTGCTGTTAAGCGTCATAGTTCTGATCTCACTACTAAAGCGATGGCTTTGATTGCTCTGTTGAAGCTCTCTTCTCGTTTTCCTTCTTGTTCAGAGTATGTTAATGTTTTGCCAGCATGCATTATCACACTCATTCCCCATGATTATATGTTTCCACTGGCCTCTTAGCTTGGTGTAGGGGTTAAATGATCTTGGCAATTTGGTTTTACCATCCTAATTATTGTGAAATTTATGCATTAATTAGTTGTAGAATTTCTTCTTATATGTTTATATGGCACGAAAATGATAAATTTTCATTGATTGCTATCTGCAGGAGGATCAGGGATATAATTGTCCAAAACAAAGGAAACCTTGTGCTTGAGTTGCAGCAACGATCTATTGAATTTAATTGTATTCTTCAGAAGCATCAGAACATTAGGTATATGATTTAGAAAAGTTGTTTTGTGTTTTACCTCATTAGCTTTTAGATGGTTTCCCGCATTGTGGTATGGTTATGAATTACATAGCTGATGGATAAATTTGTATAGATCTGCACTGGTTGAAAGGATGCCAGTTTTGGATGAGGCAACTTTCAGTGGAAGGAGGGCTGGCTCCTTGCCATCAGCTGTTTCAACTTCTTCCACTGGGGCACCACGTAATCTTCCAAATGGAATTGCTAAACCAGCTGCAGCTCCTATTGCAGACTTACTTGACCTAAGTTCAGATGATGTCCCTGCACCTAGTTCTTCTGGTGGTGATTTTCTTCAGGATCTTCTTGGTGTTGATTTATCACCAGCTTCAGCACCATCAGGTTAGTTGAATCCATAGTTGTGCATCTTGAGAAACATTTGAGGAGTAAATTTTTTTTTTCAAGCATGCTTCTGTTTTGAACGACCTTATTGTTCAAGCTCTTAGGATTTTGCAGTGTAAATTTTGGAAGTTAGCATTTCAGAGTAATGAGTCTGTTCAAGATCCACATATTTGGTGTTTCATCCATTTTATGGATCTCTGACTTGATGAGAATTAATCATCTATATCTGATAATCATAGAGGAGACTATTTCAGGCAAACACCTGTTGATTGAAATCAGTAGGCTCTAAACTTTGTGACTCAAACCAACTATTTGGACTGTTCTATAGAAGAACATAATAAAATTACTTTTTAAATTTGATTTCCTATAATTATAATTTGGAATTCCAAATTGGTTTTGAATGTATAATGGATATGATGATGGTTACCTTGAATAATTACTTAAATTGACATTTGTTTTGAGAGTGTAACAACGCCAAAGAAAAGAAGTTATTTCTTAGTCATTGTTTTTATGGCCATCATTCCAAAAAGAGAACTTTGTATTGCATGGGATAAAAATCTTAGATGTTTCGTTCACTGTTAAAAGTGAATAATTTTCAGTGACTTATCACTTCTTTCCTGTTGATTAAAAGAGCTTGATTTTATTCTGACTGTTTAGGCACAAGTCAGCCTCCAAAAGCTGGTACAGATGTTCTGCTGGATCTTTTGTCACTTGGAACATTGCCTCCTGCACAAAGCAGCTCATCTACTTCTGACATATTATCCTCCAGCCAAGACAATAAAGCACCACTTGCTAACTTAAATGGCCTCACATCGCTTTCCTTACTTTCTCCAAATGCCACTTCTCCTGCGAGTGCTGCTTCAATGATGGATTTATTGGATGGGTTTGGCCCCAGTCCTCAAAAGCATGGTAAAATTTTTGGAACCCTGTTTGGCAGATGTTGTGGATTTGTAGTTGACAAAGTAGTTATAGTTTTCTTTTCTTTGGGCAGAGGAAAATGGTCCAGCTTATCCATCTCTAGTTGTATATGAGAGCAGCTCCTTAAGGATGACGTTCAATTTCTCAAAGCAACCAGGAAACCCACAAACAACGTTGATCCAGGCTACTTTTACAAATCTATCACCAAATGTTTATAATGATTTTCTTTTCCAGGCTGCAGTTCCAAAGGTAACTCAAGATGGTTGTTTACAGAGCTTGCTGTTACTTGGTGTGCTTATAGTATAGAAATTTATAATTGGGTTTCACTGCCATCTGTTAGAGGTAGATTTTGCATCATCACTTTTTGCCTATGTTGCTTTATTTATCATTGATTTATGCGAAAATCAAAGAACTTTGTAACTTAGGGCCTGTCCTCACTGATTATTCTCTTTTTCCCTGAAGAATACTTATTTTATTTAGCCTTGTATGTAGTATTCCTAAATCTAGGCTTCATTAATTTGAAAAAATTTATAATACTGTATGTTCCTTAAAAGGTTATTGAAGTTTGTAAATCTTATTTTATAGTTTTTGTTAGGCTTTGCATATTCTATTCTTTGTAATGCTGATATTCTTTGCTGCTTCTAAAATCTGCAGTTTCTTCAGTTGCACTTGGATCCAGCCAGCAGCAATACTTTGCCTGCAAGTGGTAATGGTTCCATCACACAAAATTTGAAAGTCACTAATAGCCAACACGGGAAGGTATGTTTACTGAGTTTTATTGATCTTAATGTTACTAATTCTGAATCTCAGGACTTAGCAAAAGAAAGCTTTAGATACCACTTGGGCTAAGTCCAAGTTGTGAGGATGGGATGGGATATGGATAGAGATCCTTGCTTCGAGTCATAGTACTCCCTTTTGTACCAAAAAAAAAAAAAAAACTAAGAAAGCTTCAGTATATTGTCACATATATTAAGTTGTTTTACCATCAGTTAAAGTTGCTTTACGGTAATGATGATGATGCTCTCTGTCCTCTATATACCCATCCTCCACTCGGCTTTTTGTGATGCTATTTTGTTGTTTTATCATTCAAAAGCAAATTTTTACTTCTGATCATAGGGGTTTAAGCACTTGGTAGACTCTAGTGTCAGTCGACGAAGCTGTTTTCGCACAATTTTTATCAATGCTTTGGGCTTCTTTATTTTGTTTCTTTTATTAGTGTTTAACTCAAGTATCTGTCTTTTGATGTATTGCATGTAGTTCCACTATTGCCAAGATTTGAAATGTATGTGCAATTTTTCTTTTTCTCTTTTATGGAGGAGACAATAGTGGTTTAGGGTCTGGGGTGATTGTAATTTATTTCCCTAAATTTTAGGATTTCCTTTTGTGCCTTAGAAAAGAAAGTCAAGTACCTAGGAACCTTGAGGCAGGAAAATTTTTTTCCCTCAAGTCTCTAACCACCTAGTTTTCCAATTATTTGGTTTTTTTTTTTTTAATTTTCTTTGGGTAGCAGAACAGCACCGTTTAGAGCTGAGACTTGTCTTTAAAAAGTAAAAGAACTGAAGCAAAAGAAAAGAATTAAAATATCTTATATTGACAGTGAATCTGTCTTTGCTACATATGTTTGGAAAGAGATTCTTAATGTGGTATGCCAATATGTAATAAATAATTTGGTTGCTGCTACACCTCTTTCATTGTGTCTTTTATACAGAGGCTTAGTTCCTAAATGTATTATACTTTCAGAAATCCTTGGTAATGCGCACAAGGATAGCTTACAAGATGAACAACAAAGACGTTTTGGAAGAAGGACAAATCAGCAATTTCCCTCGTGATTTGTGACCTGTGAGATTGATTGGTCATTGATTTACGGAGATGTTGAAGATATTCATGTACTACCTTTTCTTTCTTTCTTTCTTTCTTTTATCTGAGAAACTTGGTTGTTATCATTTGTAGTGATAGTGCAATCTTTGGTTTCAATTCTTGTATCCGGGGGCATATAGCGTGTAGCAAGTGGCATGAGATTTTGCTGGGGTCTGTGTTGTGTTAAATGGGGTCACAATTTTTCTCCTCTTAGGTGATTTATGTATATTATTATAAACCCCTTTTTTTGGCTGTGCGACGGGAATGTGGGAATTGAATTTTGCCTTTGGTACAAAGAGAAAATTTGTTATATTTGGAGTACAAGGTGTGCTGTTGTTGCAATTTTAAGCACGGATTTATGACCTTGGGAATCTAATTTGTAGCAAGCATTATTAGCAAAGGAGGGATTTGTGAGACCTAACTTAAGAAGGGATGATAATGGTTAGACTAAATCTGAAATGTTAATAGTTGAACAATTGATTTGTTATAGTAATTGCACATGGGTATTGGGTGGTCTTACTCTTCATCTCCCAAGAGCAGGCGCATATGCTTGGTATCAGGGAGGGAGGGAGGGACACTAACTTAGACTTGAAGTCTATTAGGCAAATAAATGCACAAGGAAAAAGAAAGAAGACTAGCATAAAAGAAACCTTGGATTCTTCCACCAAAGCTCGATAACCCATGCACGTTTGCTATCAATCATGGAACCGATTTGCATTTGGTACAAGTTTTGACTTGTGTGCCTCTCTCTCTCTCTCTCATGGAGTTGTTATTATTATTATCATCTCGTGGCTCACCAAAACCCTCATGCCTGTCATGCTCATACATCCCTTTGACTTTTCCCTCACTTGCTGTCATCTTATTTCACTCCTCCTCGGCACTGCGCTTCATGTTTTTTGGGATGCTCATGTGCCAGTCTCACATGCCTTGCCTCTCTATATTCATATGTGGGCACCAAACCATCAGCCTTAAATAATAGAAATATCTCTCAAACATATTTACTTATGCAATTAACTTTTATGATTAAACAAATATTTTATCTTTCTATCATTTTAATGAAAAACTGTTGTTGGGGGTTTAGTTAATATCATTCTTTTCCAACTGCATGAATGTTCCCTTAATTCTCCAAGTATCAGAATAAAACACTGTATGCAAAGCTGCTAGCAGCACACCGTATTTGATATTACCATGTCATGACATTTCACTTAATTATGTGGTAAACACGAGATGAGGACTATAATTAGATTATAGAAAACTCTGATGACCCCACAATCCACAGACTTGTGTCTCCCTCAGATGTCAACTTTCCAAATAATGGCCACACACACAAGAGTCCCTCAAAGCACTTTTTAGGGATCCCACCGCCCTCATCATACAAAAGCGAAAAAGGTTCCTCTTACAAGATCAAAGGGAGGGAATTTATCTTAGCAAAAAGAGGGAAAAAAAACCCAAAAAAATGAAAAAGGCTGCAGAGACGCTCAGAGAAAGCGCCACGTGATTTGACTTCACAGTGATTCCTATCTTCCTTTTTCTGTTTTATTCTTGTTTTGGTGTATATTGTTGGCAGAGAGTAAAATCCAGGAATCACTTGCATCAATATTTGCAGTCCATAGGATGAAAACAAAGGCCTTAAGATTAGGCACTAAATGGAATTTTACTGAACACACCAAGGACATTGCCATTTGCCATGAAGTAACAACATTTTTATTTTGTACAGTCATAAAGTACGCTCATTAAAGAAAGCATATTTCAGCATTAGCGGTAGTAAAGAATCATTTTCTTTGAAGGAAAAGCGAAAGGAAACGCTAAAAGGAAAAGCTTTATTTAATGTATAGATCCATTGAATATGTGATGACGTACAAAGGAACAGTAAATAACTTCATTTAACCTGAGTTCTTCTATCAGTCCATGGCAAGCCAACAGTAACAGAGGAAGATCCTATTGTATCTGAAGGACTTGGGAATTTACCCTTCTTAGACGACCATTGCCAGATCTTGGACACTGAAAAGCTTTCACCTTTACTTCTCATGTTGATTTTCTTTCCCTCTACATCCCCATCATTTGATGAATTCCCATTTTGTCCACTTCTCCCTTTCACAAGCTTCATTCTAGCACTACCATTGCATCCTCTGCTGGGGCATAGAGCCACCTGCAAGTCTGAATCAGCAACCACATATTGGTATGACCCCATCGAGTAACATCTCCTTGCACCCAAATTACTGCGACTGGTCTCTCCTTCTCCTCTTAATACACCCTCTCCTTCTCCTTCTCCTTCTCCTCTTCCATCATTTGAACTTCTAAATTTGCCTAGTCTTACAGAAAACACCCTCTTTCCAATGTCATTCTCTGCTGGTTTTGGGACAAGGGACACCCCATTTCCGCCATTGCTTGATAAAATATTTTCGTCCCTCGGATATTCAAAGTCAAAAACTGGGTTTTCAATTGGAAGCCCGGATGTGAAAAGGGTCCCTCTACAAAGAGGGCAAGTAGAATTAGACATCAACCATGTGTCTATACAATCTATGTGAAAAGCATGACTACACATAGGAAGTAATCTCAACTTGTCTTGTTCCAAGAATTCACAAAGACACACCGCACAATCAAATGGCTCTTTCAACCCCATTATTTCCTTATAAAGAAACACTGGTAGAGCATCTATAAAAGCTTGATCTAGACCTGAATCATGAAGATGGAAGAGTTGTTGTAACTGTCTTTGGAAAGCATCAGACCCTGACAATTCAGGGTATCTGTTGGATTCAGACACTGATGAGGGAGACCTTTGCTTCATGAGAAATCTAACAAGCAAGTGAAGAAGGCCAGATATGAAAAATATAACAGCAAGAACAACTATGATGAACAAAACAACTGGGCTTATTTTACTAGCTGAAGATGACGATGATGAAGGGTTTAGTTGCTTTTGGTAATCACTATTGTAAGGCAATGAAGGGGAGGAGGAAGGAGAGGAATAAGAAGAAAGTAGAGAGTGATGATGGTAACTCAAAGGACCATCTTTTATCCTGATTTGGGAGTGTATCCAAGACATTTTAGGAAATGAGCATGCTAGAACACCCGTTCCTTCAACCTTCTTGGATCAAACTAACTCCAGTCACCTATATGGAATCTCAGGAAACCATGTTCCCTTGCTTCCTTTGAGATTAAACCCAGCTCATAAGTTAAACTGAACAAGCAATGGGCACATTATTTCTTGCACCCTCAACAAACCCAGCTCAGTTCAGCCAATAATGTGTGACAAAAATCTAACCTTGACTAAGATTTACAAGTAAGAGGATTGCTTAGGTAGAAGACTAGGTAATAATAAAAAAAATATACTAACTTGTGATGGGTGAAACAAGAACACAAGGCAAAGACTCTTCTAACACTTTTAACTGAGTCAAGGTTTTAGATTACCTACCTCAGAAACTGGAAAACTTTGGCACTAGTGGAACCCCATTTTTAATAAGTCGATTCAGTATGTGATGCAATGAACCCCATTTAGTCCATTGAGGGATTTTAATTGTTTTATATTAGGAAGGGAACGCTTTGCTTGTTTGATAGAGGGACGGAGGAAGGGTGTGGCAGGTAGCAGCTTCCAAAGAGGACAGGCTCGGTGACCAAAGAGAACATCAGGGGCAGTTTAGTTATTTAGCATGATTCGGGGTTTTGCAGTTGTGCATAGGAGTTGTTTATTTATGTCGGGGGCATTATCCCTTTACAAAAAACAAAAAAGAAAAAGGTATAGGCACAGCTTGGATTGCCATTTTGTCTTGTGAATTGTGGTTTTGGGGCTCAATTTTTGGTACTATACGTGCTGTAAGACAGAAAAGGACCCTACAAACTTTCGGCAGTTAATTTATCAGTGGGAGGCCTGCTCGCTCAAGCCGTCCCAGCAGACACAGAAAAGGGGATTGGGCCTGGGTACAAAGCACACCATTCATAATAACAAGAAATAGTAGGAGAGGAGTGTAAAAGTAAAACCTATCTTTTCAACATCAAAAGCCAGCCAGCGTGAGCCTGGGGAAATTAATTAATACACTGTTTCTTTTCTTTTATCATCTAATCTAGTGACTAAAGGCTTAAAGATTTGTCAAAATGGTTGACTTCAGAGGGCTTCTTTCCTTCCAAGTGCTTGATGTGATTGTTAGGAAATCGCTTTACATACTTAGATGTTGCTCCCCTCTAATGTCTTTGCTTATGCAGTCGTTACTTACCAGTCTCTGTAGCAAAAACTTCTTTGACGCCTATGAATAATGTTAAGGTCACTAAAGCCAGGAAACAAACCTCCTTTGTCGGTTAGGGGTGTAAATTAAATCAAGCTATCCTGACTCCTCTTGATGACTACTTAAGCTCCAGCTTGGATCACTCAAGTAAAATCTAGTCTTTTGATCAAGGAAAAGCCAGGATTATTCCAATCCACATATATAACCTGCAAATGGTGCAAGAACACGTTTATACAGTTGTAAAGGATCGACTTAAGCCTTACAAACTCGACCCACTTCTAGCGCCAGTGTGGTAATACATCTCTTTAAAAGATTAGTATGTATTTTATTTAAACTTCATTTTTTCAAATATCAAATGTATTTCAATATAAAACTATTTTTTATTGTTTTAATTTTCAATAATTATATACTTTAACTTCATATGGACGGTCTTGAGTATGCCTAGGCTAAGCTCGAAAACAATGGCAAGCTTAATTAGTAAAACCTAGTTAAGCTTAATACTAATATAATAGTATAAGGTTTGTCATATAAATATATATAATAATCTTATTAAGGTTATTTAACAAAAGTTAATAAATTAATTCGATAAATAAAACACATGCAACATTTTTTTAATTACGTTTGTAAAGTTTAAAAACATTTTTTTATAGCCATATACAGTATTTTCTTCATGAGACAAATCCAAGACCAGGAAAGGAGAGAATTGCACTTGGATTGAGAAAGGAAGAAGATCAAAAAAAAAAAAAGGAAGGGGGGAGGTGGTTAGATAAAGTGTCACCAAAAAGACGTCGTTTTGTTAAATAGGAAAAAAAAAATATCCGAAGAGGAAGGAAATGGCAAATTCGACTCCATCCACAGCTGCCATGGGTCAAGCCCACATGAGGTATATGCCTTACCCCATTTTTATTTTGTCTATTTAATTTCTATGTTTTTGTATATTTAAATTTATGAAATTATTAAAAATGTAATTAAAAGATAATAAAATGATAAAATTAAAATTTACAAATTGAAAATTTAATAATTGAAAATAATAGTTATTTAGGGAAAAAAAACCTCCTAAAAAGGAAATTTTAGAAAAATTACAAGTGGCCATTTTCATAAACTTTTTTTAGGTGAAAATGGTTATGGAATGCTACCATAAGTGCTAGGGAAATCCCAATAATTATTTTCACAAGAAAAATATTCTTAGATAATTATAATAACATGTATGGATACCAAAAAAAAAATGCGTGAAAAATGACATTTTAAATAATTTACATATTGCATCGTCACATTTATTTACTTGCATCATACGCATATCATTTAAGTTTTAGTTAGTCAAAGTAAATGAGTGTGGTTGATGATGGAAAATTAAAAAATTTATAAGTGACAATTTTTTTTTTGAAATTTTTAAGTGAGAAATTTTTTTTTAAAATTCTATCAAAAGTGTTGGGAATTCAAAAAAAAAATTTCAATACATTAAAACCTCTATAAATTAATACTCGATAAATTAATAACTTTGATTAAATAATATTTTGGATGGGTCTCGATTTGGGACCAACGTGGTAAATTAATAATTTGCTAAATTTATAAGATAATATATTTAAAAAAAAACACAGAAATCTCATTTGATATATAAATTAATAATCTCTTTATATATCAAAACACATAGGTTCTACTTAAGAGGCCTTTGTAAAATATGTTTCCAATGTTATATATTTCTTCTTGAAATTAATGTCTCATTGGATCTCATCTTTAACTTTTTTTAATGCATTAAGAAGCTTTGGTATAATGTTCTCATATTACAAGAGAAAATTATACAATGTGATTGTTGCTTTGAGTGCATCTTTGCGCGAAATGAGCTCCAATACAGAACTATCGTATTCAACTTCATCTTTTTTGTCATTTCACATGATATTTTCAATAATTTGCTTGTTAGGAATAATGATAATTCATAATTCGTTAATTAGATAATATTTGTATAATCACAATACACAATACATGTATTAAGTTCAATATTTTGAAAAAATTAAAAAAACCTTGATAAATTAATTTTTTATTAATTAATATATAAATTTATAAATTATTAATTTATCTATTAAATGATATCTCAATTAATTAATAAGGTATTAATTTAAAGAGATTTTATGGTAACAAGGATTTTATTTATTTTTGAGAAAGAATAAAAACAAGAAAAATGAAAGTAAATAAAAATTAACCAATGATGGGATTTTTAAAGTGTTGAAAGTTATCAATTTCTTGAAAATTTCTAAATGAAGAAAATTTCTAAACTTTTTTACAAAATGTGTTGGAAAATTTAGAAAAAAAATTCCAACATCAACGGTTTTCTTTTATTTTTAAGAAAAAATAAAAAATAAAAGGTATAAAAAATGAAAGTAAATAGAAATTAACCAATGGTGGAATTTTAAGAAAGTTGTAAGTGATAATTTCCTTGAAAATTCTTAATTGAGGAAATTTCTAAAATTTTACCATAAGTGTCGGAGAATTTAGAAATATTTCCAATATTTAGTATTTTCATTTCCTTTCGTTTTTAAATTTGCAAATGATTGGTTTAAGAGATAGTTTTAAAATGAAATAAAATAGAGTAAAAATTAAGATATCAATAAATAAAAAAAATAAAAAAGTAAAATTTACAACAGATAAATTCAAAAAGGAAATTTTTAAATGGATAAAGGGCATGAAAGATAGAAAGGAAGAAATAAAGAAAACAAAAATAAAAAATGAAAAATGAATAAAAGATTTAATATAGGATCCTTTCTCATAAAATACCGAATTAATTGACAGTTAAACCTTTTCAAAGAAAAAAGTGATTTTCTTGAGTACTCATTAGGTGAGGAGACTTTCCTTAGTTTTCAACAAAAGTGTAAGAAAAAGTTAGGAAAAGTTTTGTTATGAATATTTTTGTAAATATCCATTTATTTTATGTATATCTAAATTTAGATGTATATTAGATTGGATTAAGATTAGAATTTAATCCATCTATATAATCTCTTAGTATTATTTTCATCTTGTAAATTCTATATGGATAAAAGGTATTAGCTTTTAGATTTAACGTTTCATTTGATTCTAAGTTTTGATTTGACAAACAAGTGATCAAAATTATTTTTTAAATGTTCAAACAAGTCTAAACGGTCCTTGGAAAGGTTTTAATGAAAAAGGTAAGAACTTTAAATTGAAAACAAGCAAAAAGACTCTTTTAATTGAGAATCTACCTTCCATCTATCATTAGATGTTCTTCATCTATCGATAGATAGACTTATATATGGATAGATGAAGATTATCTATCGATACTTGGTTATTTTGGCAGTTGGATCTTAAAGACTATGAACATTTATCAATAGATGCTACACATCTATCGATAAATAGCCACCCAAGAACACTTTAAAGGGACCCTGACTTGCATTTATTGATAGATGTCGTGCATTTATCGATAGATAGCCACCCGATAACACTTCAAAGGGACCTTGACTTGCATCTATTGATAGATACTTATATCTAGCGATAGATAAAAGTGACTTTGAAATTTATTGAAGGCAATTTATCGATAAATCATAAAATCTATCAATAAATAGTGATCGTTGGAGTTTGAAACATAGTGCAAAATAGCGTTTTTCACATTTAATGCACCTTCAACTACTTTGGATGCTTCAGCAACTATAACTACAACCTCCCACCACATTTATGAAGGTTGGAAGACATTGAAACACAATTCTGAGAGAAGAATTCACCTACAATCATTCAATACTTTTTGTTCTCCTCTTTAAGAATTTGAGTCTTCTATTGTATCATTTATTGAACCTTCAATTCTTATGTTTCTTCCTCACCTAACATTATCCTTAATTTGCTACTTAGCCCTTGAGAGGAATTCTAGCTATAACCATCTCATTTATTGTATACTTGTGATTGGTTATACCTTAACCAAAGTAAAAGGTAGAGTATTGTTGGATTTACCATGCAAGTGCATGTATCGTTAACAAGTAATATAATAAAAAGTAAAGTTCGCTCCCACGAAGAATTACTAAAAATCTTTTTGCTAAGTACTAAAATTAAAATAACTTAATCTTATTCAAATAATAAAATTTTAGAACTATTGAAAATTAAATAAACTTAAAACTAAAACTAGAAATGCAACAATATTAATTTAACTAAAATCAAGTATTGTCTAATTTTCTATCCACTCAAGTATATATATCGAACAGATAAAATAATGATAAGTAGAGTGTCAATCTCATAGAGAATTGATCTAAAATTTTGTTAAATACTAAAATTATAACAATTTAGTCTCATCCAAACAGTTGAAATCAATCAATTAAACTAAAAATTAAATAAAACTAAATCACAATAAACTAAACTAAAAACCACAATAATAATAATTAGAGAAAAATAAGTCTAAATAAGCCTAGGATTACAATATCCCTCACACTTCATCTAAATTTAACCTCTCTCTCTTAACTTATTTTAATAGATTGAATTGCTAACCTAGAGTCCTCAATTATTTATACGACTCTTTTGAAACTTTTATAAAAATATCTATTTTAATCAGAATACTATTTTCTTATATAAATTGAAATTAAAACAAACTCACTAAGTTCAGGCTCTAATCTAATTAGTTATATATAACATATAGGTATATTCCTATTCTATATACTAATCATATGGCCCTAACTTCCTCAATGCTGCAATCTTAAGTAACTCAAGGTCGAGCTTCCAATCAACATGCTGCCTTGTGCAGATTGTAGTCATCAAGCATCTTCCAACACAAGTTTTACCTTGATTTGATCCGAACTGGGTTGTAAGTGTTGGAATAGGGGTTATTCTGTTGTCTATTCCCCATAAATTGCACTGTTTCTATCACATTTGGACATTGATGGCTTGCATGATTGTCTCCATAATATTCACAAGCTACAAAGGGACTTTGAATGAAGTTAGTACCAAAAGATTCAAGTGTCTTAGCTAGAGTTGCTCCTTGTGCAGATAATGCCAAAAAAACATCTACATCATGAATTCTAACTACTCTCCTATGCATTGACCGCTTTACTAGCCATTGTTAATTGTTCACATCCATTTCTTTCAACAAATCATATGCTTCATCAATCGATTTAACCATTAAAGCTCCTCCTGCCGTGGCATCAATGGTAGTCCGAACATGACCACTCAAACCATTGTAAAATTTCTGCAGTTGAAGCCATTTTGGAAGACCATGATGAAGACAATGCCGAAGTAATTTTTGTATCTTTCCCAAGCCTCAAACAATGATTCAGAATATTGTTACATGAATGATGTGATATCATTCCTTATTTTTGCTATCTTGGCCATAGGAAAGAACTTAGCAAGGAATTTTTGAGCAAAATCATCCTATGTTGTTATTGAGCTAGTGGGGAGTGCATTTAACCATGCTTTAGCTTTATCCTTCAAAGAGAAAGGAAAAAGCCTTAAATGAATTGCATCATTGACCCCATTGTGTATCACATATCTCCAAGAAGTTTAATATATGGCCATTTGGATCATCATTTGGCAGACCTCCAAACTGGACTAAAGTTTGAATCATGGTGATGATTGCCAACTTGATCTTGAAATTATTGGCTTGAATAGCTGGCCTTCGAATGCTTGATGGAATTCCTTGCACCAATGGGATAGCATAATCTCTTAAGCATCAATTTTCAGCTGCTATGCGTTCTCGGATTTGCTACTCATCCTATCGATTAGCCATTGTCTTTGTTTTACCAAAACCTTGTTAATTTTCTCATCGAAGTCTGTGGAATGTTCTCTCAATTTTTGGATCTCAAAGTATAATCTCCAAGCTTTTTGCTATTCTCATACAACGACTGAACATACCTACAAAATAAATAAATAAAACTTATTTTAAGACTAATTTGTGGAATTTTAATATTAGCAAATAATAAAGAAAACAAAATCCTTGGCAACGACGTAAAAAACTTCTTATCAAATTTTCATGCAAGTGCATATTATCGCAAACAAATAACATAGTAAAAGTAGAGTATCGTTCCCACAAGGATTTGTTTCTAAATTTTCATTAGGTACTAAAATTTTATAACAAATTAATTTTATTTAAGTAACTAAAATTTACAAAATGTTAATTAAAATGGAATTAAAACAAACATTAAATTAACTAGCAGAAATTGAATTTAATTGAGAAAAACAATAAACTAAAGACCTAGGATTATGGGTTCATCTAACACTTCATCTGATACCAGCTTCTTTGATTATTTATCTTCCTAGGTGGTTTTGTTAACCTATGATCCAAAATTATGTGCAAGTTTCTGTCGAAGATACTTGCACAAATACCTAACATAATTAGTTCACTATATGTCTATAGGAATAAATTAAATTAAGTTCATTAAACTAGTGTTCTAATTTGGCTATACATGGCAATTGGTGTATGTCTACTCGAATTGTGAATCAGATCACCTAAGTGACATGAACATACACTATTCAAATCTTATTCCAATCTAAAATCTCTTCGTCAAGTTTCAATTAGATTCACACATCAATTTATTGTTGATTAGACAATTAAAGACATTAAGAACATGTTTGAATAAGCAAACTATACCCATTCATGATAGATAAAAGAAAAACTAATAGTCAAACTACATGCTAAAATCTACCATAATCCTAGAAAAACAAATTAGTTCATGATATCTAACTAAAATAATATCCAAAGAAATTTAGCCATGAATTTAAACCAAGAAAACAAGTATAACATAAAAGAGAGAAGTAAACTAATGTTGAAACTTTGTTGATCTTGAATATCTCTCAATTACTCTTGATATCTTTCTTGATTCTTAGCTTCAAATCTCTAGAAAAGCTATTGCTGTTTTCCCCCTTGAATGTTCCAAAAAGGCTCTTTAAATAAGCTCCAAAAGACCTAATTTCCAAAATCTCACAAAACAGTAAATTTTTGGAAAGTCATCTGGCATCGCGGCGCTACCCTCTTTAGCGCCGTGACACTGTGGTTGTATTCTGGCTCCATGGTGCTGAAGAAGTAGTGCCATGGTAGCTTGGTGTTGGAACTTTGTATGATGCACTCCATTTGTCCAGTGCCACAGCCATGTTCTTCTCAGCACTACAGCACTAACTTCCTCAGCGCCACAACCTTGGATAACTCAAGGCTGCGGCTTTCAATCAACATGTTGCCTTGTGAAGACTACAATCATCCAACATCTCTCAATATGATTTTCACCTTGATTTGATTTGAACTAAGAAAAGTGGTAAACATAGAAGTTGTAGCTCATTCTCTTAGCTTTTCAATGGACTAGGAATCTCATCAATTGACTTTTGTAGCTCAAGTTATCTTTGAAATATTGCAGCATATACGAATAAAGCCTTCACCATATTTGTGTGATTTTAACTCAAATAAACCTTTCTCAGTAAATATCTTACAAAACCAATGGGAGAAATCAACAATAACTATTTTTAAAGTAAATTAAAGCAAAATAAAGTAAAATTAAATTCAAATAACTTAAATTAGCTACTCAACATGTAATTTAACTTAAACTAGAAAAACACTTGAAATGCTAAAATTTGAATTTAATATCTCAAAGATTTAGTTCCCTCAAAATGTGTCAAAATAACTCTATATAATATAGTTATCAGCTAACTTCTCTAAAAACTAAAAACTTCTTCTTAATCCTAAACCTAACATAATTAAGTCATTTATAGAGGCTTAGAATAAGTGTTAAAACCCTATTAGGACTCTCTTGTCTTCCAAACCATACACTGGCCCATAGCCTTTAACATTTGGGCTGAAAATTTAAAGTTGGGTTCTTAACGCCTCGGCACAAAAGGCTTAGCTTTAGGTTTTCATGAAAATTCTACTACATTATCAAATTCCAATGCAATTTTCTCCAATCTCGAGGTAGAATTGGGCAAATTAGTCAACATGAAAGTTGTAGCTCTGTATCTTAGCTTTCTAATGGCTTAAGAATCACTTCATTTGGACATATAGAGTGGAATTTATGCTCAAAATACTGCAACATATATGAACAAAGCTTTGGTCCTGTAAACACCTTTCTTTACCAATTTGAAGCCTTATTCCTTATAATCTTACAAAAGTATAAAAAGTAATAAGTAATAACTAAACTAAGCAAATAAATATAAAAATAGCATAAAATAAATAACTTACTAAAAATAAACTAATTAGAAAAGTTATTAAAAATAACTAAATTCTAACCCAAACTCAAGAACTTAACTAGCTTTTAAGAACAAAATGAGACAAAATAATTTTATAAAAGAGAAATATCATAAACTAAAAGTCTACAACCACAATATCCCCTCAATGTTTCATCTGAATCTTTACTATTCTTTCTTTACTTACTAGATAGGCTGGAGTTGTTAACTTAAAGTTCTAATTTATTTATAAGTCTTTTTTAATGTTCTTATAAAAATATCTTCATTAACGAACTTACTGTATTGCTATGCAAATTGAAATCAAGAAAGACTCATTAAGCTTAGACTCTAATTATGGCTACATATTACATGTAATTGTATTTTTACTCTACACACGAATCAAATCAATCATTTCATGCAATTGATATTGAACATATGTTATTTCATCCATAACTTACTCTAAACTCCCTTTTCCAGTTCTGTTTAGGTTTCTAAATCAATATAATTGGTGATCAGGCTATCAGACGCATTAAAAACAAGATTGAATTAAACAACTCAAACACTATCAATCATAATCAAGAAAGAATATTAACAATTTAGACTGCACATTGGGTTTAATTACGATTCTAGATTAAAAAATTTAGTTCAACACAATTCTTAAAAACATCATCCATAAAAGAAATTTAATCATCAAAACTAAACAATAAAGTATAAAGATAACAAGTAAAGAAAGAACTCTAATATTTACCATGCTTTTGATTCGCAATCTTTCTTGCTTTTTGTGCTTTCTTGCTAACTTCAATGTCTCTTTTCCTTTAGAAAAATCTACTCAATTGTTGCTTAAATGTGCTTTTGAAAAGGAAATTAAATAGAGCTCGAATTCATGTCAAAATAGAAGTCCGGTTACACTAGAAGTCTTCTTTACGTATGAGCACCGTAGCTATGCCTTTTTAGTGGCTGGGGTATTGACTCCTCTGTGTGCCTGAAGTGTTTTTGCTTGTAGAGGCACCACGACGCTTCTTCCTTCCATGGCTATGACTTTTTTTGTTCCTTCTTGAAGTATCAGGTTCTGTTGCAGTTAAATAATAACTAAACTTAAAGTAAAACATCATAAAATAACTTATCACAATTGAGACCAATATAATTTACTGAAAACAAAACAAATGACTCAAAATTCCTAATATTTAAATCTCAAGAACTTAGATAAAATCACCCTAAGTTTTGACCAAATAACTCTATAAAATAAGGTTATCATAGAGTGGTTGTACTTAATCCATAAAAAGCATTGCATTGTAAGGTTATGCTTGATCCATAAAAGGTAGTGTATTATTTTTCATTTCAATAGATAATTTTAAACTCCTTAGTGAATCTAAGGGAGACCAAACCTTTGTAAAAATTTTTGTGTTGTTTTGCCATCTATTTTTCACAAACTCATTTGTTTTCTTAACTTCTTTCTCTCCACAAAAAATTTATTGACTTGCTCAATTCCAAAAAGGGACTTGGTTTAAGAAATTTTTATTTTTCTTAAATTTGAAAAGAAATTTTGAAATATTCCATTTCACCCCCTCTTAGAAATATTTACATTGAGCTTATTGTATTATTATAGCTTGTAAATAGGTTTCTCACTTCATTCGTAAATACACACTTGAATAAGATTTTCTTACTCCCTCTAAATACTTTCTCTTATAGTTGTTTTTTCAAGTTATATTTCATAACATGTTAGCAACACGATTTTCTAATCTCTTAAGCTTTGATATCATTTGTAGCCTATAAAAAGGCCCCCTCACTTCATTTGTAAATACACACTTGAATAAGATCTTCTTACTTTCTCTAAATACTTTTTCTTATAGTTGTTTTTTCAAGTTATATTTCATAACACGTTAGCAGCACGATTCTTTAATCTCTCAAGTTTTGAGATCATTTAGTTTTCATCATTACCTCAAAGTCAAAGTTTAATTTTCTTCAGGTTATTTTTGTATATTTTCGCTTTGTTGTTTTGCCCATATGTTATCAATCTGTAATAAGTCAACTTCTAATTTTATATTAATTATTTTTCATCAGCCAATTTATTGTTTTACGTGTCGATAACGATATTTTGTGTAATACTAACATTTACGTTTTTCTTTTAAACTATCATCATGACAAATTTTATAAAGCTTAAATTTGTGGCCCTTGATATTACTAACAAGAAGTATCTATCGTGGATTTTAGATGTTGAAATTCATTTAGATGCTATGGTCTTGGAGACACAATCAAAGAAGAAAATAAAGCATCCAATCAGGCTAAGGCAAAAGTAATTATTTTCCTTCGCCACCATTTCTCTGAGGGATTGAAAATTGAGTATCTCACAATAAAAGATCCAATCAATCTTTGTAAAAGTCTAAAAGCAAGATATGACCATCAAAAAATAGTAATTCTACCAAAAACTTGTTATGATTAGATGCATCTGCGATTGTAAGATTTTAAAACTATGAGTGAGTATAACTCAACATTATATAGAATCAATTGTAAACTAAAATTGTGTGGAGAAAAGGTGATTGATGTCGATATGTTAGAAAAAAAATTCTCTACCTTTCAACCCTAAAATGTGTTCTTGAAATAGCAATACCATGACAAAGGCTTTAAGAAATACTTTAAAACGATTTCATGTCTTCTTGTGGCTACAAAAAATAATGAGCTATTGATGAAAAATCATGAATTTCTCTTAACTGGTTATACTCTATTCCTCAAAGTGAATTTGAAATCATTTAGAAATTATGGTCGTGGTTGTGGTCATAGTTATGGACGTGGAAGAAGTCGCCATAATTATCACAATTGTGGTGGTTACACTAATTATTATTCTGATAATAAGAACACCAACTAGAAGTGGATGAATAGTGAAAGGATACAAGAAAAAGTCAAAAATGGACAAAATAAAAAGAATATAGAAAATGTCTGTTATCGATGTGCCATGAAAGGTCATTGGTTATATATCTATCATATGCCAAAACATCTTTTTGAACTTTATCATGTCAAACTCTATTCTATAAAATAATTACGACGTCATTTACATGCTCAATAGAATGGTTACATATTTAGGAAGTTTGAGAAATCGTTAAAAGATGATATTGCCCTTAATAGTAACATTAAGTCGATTAAGCCTCAACTAGTTCAAATAGGAATTTTAAGGTGAAATTAAGAGTTTCACAGTTCATGGATGACTCAAAATGGTAATTCGGAGTTCAAGGATCAATTTGGAGTCAAACCGAAATTTTCACTATCCAGGGGTAAAATGGTCATTTGCCACTTGGGGATAAAATGAGAATTTTTAGAAAAGATTTTTTTTGGTCCATTTGACTTATTGGAGTATGATTTAAGTATTGGAGTATGATTTGAAGTTTAGAATTGAAAAATTTTAATTCTGGTATAATTTGGAGTATAAGGGTGAAATGGTAATTTTGTCACTCCGGGGGCAAATCGGTAAATTTTCACCCTCGACACTTGTCAAGACCAAGGAATTTTATTCATCATGGAAATGGATAAACATGAGAAATGTGTGGTGGAGAATTAAAGAATTAAAAGTCAAATATTTAAAATTTGAGCCAATAAAGAAATGCCATGTGGCATGTTTTTATTATTTTATTATTTCTTTATAAAAAGGCAAAAAATCAGCCCATTTCTCCCATAGTGATCAGCCAAACCAGAAGAGAAGAGAAACCAAGAACAAACCCTAGGTGGGAAAAATCAAAGAGAAAGTGTTGGAATTCAAGGATTTGATCAAGCAAAGGTAAAATTTCTTTGATTTTGCTAGTGATTTACCTTACCCATGCATTTTCCCTTAATTTTCATGGTTAAATTACATGTTTTCATGATGAATTCATGGCTGGTCAAAATGGGTATGGAGAGAGAATGATCTTGGATTGGTTTGATTTTTAGGTATGTTAGTGTTTTTAGGTGATTAATGATGTTTAGCATGAAAACAAGTGAAGAAAATCTCCAAAGGTTTGGTGCCCATCAATAGCCGAATTCTCTAAGTGAATAAAGAGGAAGAATGAGATGTTATTCTAGGTGATTTGATTAAGAAATAATAGTTTTTGGTGTAGGAATTAATGAATTATGGAGAGAAAATTAAGTAGGAAAAATCACGGAGTTAGTGTACCATTGTTGGCCGAAAGTTCCAAGAAGAAAAGTGAAGATAAATTTTACCTAATTGTGTGTTAATTAGTTGTGCTTGGTGAATTGAGGGATTGGAAAAGAAATGGAGCAAGTTGGAGTGAAATTGGACGCATTGGTCAATTTATTGGATGAAAAATCGACTTAGGTCAATACCGGGTCTAGATGGCTACCTGTGCATTTTTCATTTCATATCATGCATATATATAGAGCCTGAAATAGCTTATGACTGTTAAACACAATTTAATTGAAATATGTGCCATGGATTATGGCTAGGTGGTGAGCCATTAGATACCGGTAAAGGACTGTACCCGCGGACTGAAAATAAGAGTATATCGACTCCTAGAACAGTGAGTAAACTTACTATCATCTTAATTATCTAGAGTAGATTTATTTAAATGTGTGATTTTATGGAAAAATGGTTTAATTGGAAAATTATTGTGTTTTATGAGAAAATAAGATTTTATAAAATAATTTTATAAAATTTTTGCAAATTTAATAATGATTTGAAAAATAGAGTAATTGGAGACCTATACTATGATTGTATTGTTTATCCATGATTTTACATTAAATGGCTTATGATAAATGTGGGTATGACTGGTTATTTTTATGATTTAAAGAATATGTGAACTGCTTTGATTTGCCTTGAATGTGTTAAGTGAGTCATGTCGTACTATTGTGATTTTATTGGTTGGTGGGTTATAAAGTGGGCACTGCAGTGACGGGGGTTCCGTGGGCTAGCCTAATTAGAGGAGCACGGTTCCCAATTATTGAGCTTACCTCGATTGGAGAGGCGCGTAGGATAACTCCCGAGGTAGGATTTGAGTGCACCTCACGTTCGGGCCACCACGTGAGAGTGAGACTCAGCCAACGCCAAGGAACGGCTGTGTTGTCAGAGGTGAAATGTGTTTATGTGTGTGACAATAAACAGCCTTGACGATCTCGGTAAGATGCCTCCGCGGGGTATCCCCGAGAATGGATTTTTGGAAAGGGCCAAGTTTTGAAAAGTGCATAAGCCATGTTGAGTAATTGAATGAAATCCAATTATTTATATGGGTTGGGATGAATTATTTTAATTGTCTCCTATTACTCAGCTTTAGATTATTTTGATGATGTCTGTCTACTCACTAGGATTATGTTATCATAATCTCACCCCTCTTCTTATCCATTTTTCAGGCTCAGAACAATTTGTTGATAGTTGATTAAGACAAGAATTAATCTTGGAGTTGCATCCTAGAAAGTAAGGGTTCATAGCCCTACATCTTCTTAGTCAGTTGGGGGCCCACGTGTCACTGTAAAAGTAATTTTATTCTTCAGTTATTTGATTTAAAGTATGTATGAATATATTTAGCTTTTACACCATGTTTTTGACGAGTTTCGGTATTTTCGAAAAAAAATGACGAAAATGCCCCTATGAGCCAGAAAGTAATATTTTATTGTTTTAATTTGGAAATGACTTATGATTTTTTTGAAATGTGAGATTTAATAATTGTCGTTCACTGGGGAGATGCGGAAGCTGATGCTAAGCCTTGCGGGGTTTCGATCGGCATTCGGGGTAATGAGTGCCTATCGGGACGTCGCGGCGGTTGTCACGGGCTCGATGAGAGTTTCGGGTCGTGACATATCAAGCGTCATTGAAAGATAGAGGAAAAATTATTGAAACAAATTTTGTTGAAGATGATAGCCATTGCTAATTTTTTTGCTCACCCTGAAGGACGAATCGATCATCTAATTAGTGATGGAAATCTCAAGAATGAAATTTCTTAAATTGTTTGTTGATGTGTTTTAGTATAACTTTATTAGGAACTTAGTATATTTTAGTATAACTTTATTAGGAACTTAGTATATTTTAGTATAACTTTATTGGCATAAGTCTATTAGGAAGATTTTTTCATGTGTTTTAATAATAAATTTTATATTTAATGTTCTCTTATGTCAATTTGTAAGTTTCTTACTATATATTTTATTTTATTGAAAAGGATATGGATATTCATCGGTTGGATTCAAGATCAATGATAAAGATATATGTCTAATAGATATTGCTACAATGCACATTATATTTAAAGATAGGAAATATTTTTTTCACTTGATAATAGAAAAAGCCAATGTTAATACAACATTTAGTAG
The DNA here is from genome assembly GCF_053813885.1 of Theobroma cacao. Lineage (NCBI taxonomy): Eukaryota > Viridiplantae > Streptophyta > Magnoliopsida > Malvales > Malvaceae > Theobroma > Theobroma cacao. The sequence continues at coordinate 40,960,634 of NC_142640.1, forward strand.
TACAAAATTAATTGAAGGCTTCGAAAAAGTTAATATTTCACTACTTTGAGGAACAAAGTTTTATAATAAAAGATGTATTATTTTTTATTGAGTCTTAAAAAAACTTATTAAGTTTGAAAGATATTCGTCTAAATGGATATCATATTGAGAAAACGAATGAAAGAGACATCGAATACCTTTATATTACATCTATTATCTTGGGTAAAAAATGTGTATTGAAAAAATTACTTGCTTTGTCCTCTAGAATGTATTACACAAAATTAGAATGATTGAAATTTATGCTGCAGTAAACTAGAAGCTTACTAATAATTTTAATGTTTGGCAAAACCGGTTAAGCCATCCTAAATCCAGAATGATGCAAAAAATTATTGAAAATTCATATGGTCATCCATTGAAAAACCAAAAAAATTATCAATTGAATGAATTCTCATGTGTTGCTTGCTTTCAAGGTAAATCAATTATAAGACCATCACTAGTTAAAGTTGGGACTGAATTCCTTATATTTTTGGAATGTATTCAGGCTTAAATATGTGAACCCATGTATCCATCATGTGGACCACTTGTATATTTTATGATTTTAATTGATGCATCGACAAGATGGTCACATGTGTGGTTATTATCAACTCACAATCTGGCATTTGGAAGATTACTTGCACAAATAATTCATTTGTGAGCATATTTTTTTGATTATGCAATCAAGACAATTTGTCGTGACAATGTTGGTGAAATTACGTCTCAACCTTTTAATGAATATTGCATATTAGTTAGAATAACTGTTGAACAATCTGTTGCTCATGTTCATACACAAAATTGTTTAGTAGAATCGTTTATTGAGTGTCTTAAACTGATTGTAAAGATATTGCTTATAAAATCTAAACTCTCAATTTTTGCTTAGGGCATGCCATTTTGCATGCAACAACATTTATACGTATCAGGCCAACAAGTTATCATAAATTCTCACCTATACAATTAGTTTATAGTCAGGAACCAAATATTTTCCATCTAAAAATTTTTGGATGTGTGGTATATCTTCCAATTGCTCCACCATAATGCACAAAAATGGGCCCTCAAAGAAGGTTAGGAATATATGTTGGATATGAATCTGTATCTATAATTAAATATCTAAAATCATCAATAGGAGATTTATTCACAATAAGGTTTGCTGATTATCATTTTGATGAAATAATTTTTTCAATTTAGAAAGAGAAAATAAACAACTGAAAAAGGAAATGTCTTGAAATGCATTATCATTATCTAGTTTTGATCTTTGCATAAATTAATTTGAATAAGAAATTGAAAAGATAATTCATTTGCAAAATATAGCAAATCAGTTACTAGATGCATTTACTGACCTAAATAGGGTAACTAAATCTCATATACCAGTTGCAAATGCTGCAATCAGAATTGATGTCCTAGTAGAACAATCTGTTTTTGTTAATAAGTCTAAGACACGTCAAAAGTATAAGAGACTAATTGGTTCTAAAGATAAAAATCATCGAAAAAGATAATTAGCAAATATTCAAGATGGTCAAGAAGAGGAAACAAAAACTCCAGAAGAAACCCCTCACATAATTTCAAAAGAAATTCAGGTACCTGATATCACTAAAAATGAAGAGATCTTAATAAATTATGTCATGACAGAGAAAAGATGGAATCGTAATGAAATAAACCTTAACAATATTTTTATGTATAATATAATGCTCAATATTATGATAGAAAATGAGGATCTTAAAGGTACATCTGTTGAAGAATGTATACATAGAAATGATAAGCTAATGTGGAAAGACACAATCAAAGTGGAATTGAATTCACTTGTAAAACGTGAAGTTTTCAGACCTATAGTCTGTACATCAAATGGTGTAAAACTAGTAGAATATAAATGGGTATTTGTGCGAAAGTGAAATGAGAGAAATGAGATTGTGAGATATAAAGCACGACTTGTTGCATAAGGTTTTTCCCAAAAACCTTATATTGATTATGAAGAACATATTCTCCTATGGTAGATGCAATTACATTTCGATATTTAATTAGTCTGGTGATATATGAAAAGCTTGAAATGCATCTGATGGATATAATTACAGCCTATTTATAGGACTCACTTGATAACGATATCTATATGAAAATCCTTAAAGGATTTAAGTTTCCTAAAGCACAAAATTTGAATTCTCAAGAAATTTATTTGATCAAATTAAATAAATCTTTATTTGGATTAAAGTAATCTGGACGCATATAGTATAATCACCTTAGTGAATATTTGTTGGAAAAAAGGCTATTAAAATGATCCTATATGCCTATATGTTATTATAAAAAGATTCAGATTTGAATTTGTGATAATTGCTGTTTTTGTTGATGACCTAAACATTATTAGAACTCCTAAAGAGTTATTAAAAGCTATGGATTACTTTAAAAAGAATTTGAGATGAAAGACCTAATAAAAACAAAGTTTTGTTTGGGTCTTCAGATTGAATACTTGACAAATGGAATTTTTGTCCATGAATCTAATTATATAGCCGTTGTCAATTTTAATACACTTAAGTATACGTATCAAACAAGTGATATAGACAGTAAGTTTAGAATCGTATCCCACAGAGATTTGCTCTAATTGTTCACTAAGTACTAAAATTATGACAAATTAATCTTATTCAAGTAACTTGATGTTTTAGAAAATTAATTGAAACTAAATTAAAGTAAATACTAAATTAATTAACAAAAACTAAAAATTCAATTGAGAAAAGCAATAGATTGGAACCTAGGACTATGGGTTTATTCAACACTTCATCTGATACCAACTTTTCTTATTATTTATATTCATTGGTGGTTTTACTAATCTAGAATCCACAGGTATGTGCATGTCTCCGTCGAGATGCTTGCACAAATACCTAACTTAATTGGGTCACTATATGTCTGTAGTAATCAATTAAATAAGATTCATTAAGCTAGTATTCTACTTTTGCTATGTATGACAATTGGTGTATGTTAACTGGAATCGCGAATTGAATCACCTAAGTGATGTGAACATACATTATTCAAATCTTAGTCCAATCTAAAATCTCTCTATTGAGTCTTAATTAGATTCATAAATCAGTTATTGTTGATCAGACAGTTAAAATCATTAGAAACATATGTTAATAAGCAAAATTTTACCCATTCATAGTAAATAAAAGAGAAACAAATATTTAAACTATATGTTGAAATCCACCACAATTCTAGAGAAATAGTTTAGCTCATAATCTCTACTAAAAATTTTATTCAAAGAAAATTAGCCATTAATCCAAGTCAAGAAAATAAGAAAAACATAAAAGCAGAGAGAGAAAATTAATAGTTGAAGCTTTGTGATATTGATTCTCCTTTAAATTCTCTTACTTTCTTACTTTGTTTTTGACTCTTTTTCTCTTGAGAAATTGCTTGTTGCTCCCTTAAAAACCTTCGAAAAAAGCTTGATAAATTGCCTTCAAGTGCCTAACTTCCAAAATCTCATAAGCGTAAATACCTTGAGCGCCATGGCTCTCCTTCTTCAAAGCCATGGCTCTCAAGGGTTTTGTCTTGACTTCTGTTCTCTTAGTACAATACTTACATTTTGACAAAGATTTTGACCATCTTTCAATCAGAACTGGGTGAAGTGGTAAATATCAAAGTCGTAGCCTTTCCTCTTAGTTTTTCAGTTGTCAAAGAATCACAACATTTGGACTTCTGTAGTCTGAGATATGCTTGAAAAACCTAAACATGTGCAGACAAAGCACCTGTCCATTATGCACCTTTTTTCACCAATTGAAGTTATTTTTGATCCTACTCTTACAAAAACATAAAAATAAACATAAATAACATAAAACTAACATTATTAACTTAAAATAAACATTTAAATATAAATTAAACTAAACTAATAAAATAACTAAAAACACCTAAATCTAATCTAACTTGACCTAATTAGGGATTTAATCTCCATTTGAATGTTTGTATTTGATACACACATCAATAGTAAAAGTGCTAAAATGATTTTATAAGGGAAAAACACATCCATTGAGTTCACCAATGGTTGTAACGTTAGTAGATGGGAAAAAAAAACCCTTTTCGACCTTGCAAAGATGATGAAGAGCTTCTTAGTCTTGAAATACCATATCTTAGTGCAATTAGAGCACTAATGTATGTTGCTAGTAATACATGATCTAATATATCTTTTTTTGTGAATTTATTAGCAAGATATAGTTCTTCTCTAACTTAAAGATATTAGACTATAATCAAACATATATTTTGATATCTTTGAAGAACAATGGATATGGGCTTATATTATTCAAATGCATTGAAATTAGATTTAATTGGTTATGTAGATGTAGCATATTTATCTGATCCACAAAAAGCTTGATCCTAGACAAGTTACATATTCACATAAGGAAGTATGACTATTTTATGGCATTTTGCAAAATAAACTATAGTTGCTTCTTCTTCTAACCACGTAGAAATTTTAGCAATTTGTGAGGTAAGTCATGAATGTGTTTGGTTAAGATCTATAACTCCACATATTTGAGAAACATGGGGCTTATTAACTAAGAAGGAAATTCCTATTAGGATAAGCCCTTCAAGTCAATCTGTTGTTGTATGGGAACTGTAATTTTGAGATATTCATGTATGACATTTTGTTATTCATAATAACATTGAGGTAGTTCTTTATCCATAAGTTTGTAATTTAATTACTTTTTTTACTTATGTAGATAAAGCCCATGGAACTATATATGCCTTGCAAAGGAATTATATTGGGATACAATTATGAGATCCTTATGCATTAAAGCATTGTTCCTAAAAGTTCTTGATCATTGTATTATTGAGACAGGGCATCAAAGTATATGTTTCTTGATCATTGTATTATGTTTCTTACTTGTAAAGTAAGCAATCGTTTTCATAGGTTGAAGTATAGAGATACTTGAAACTAGCATGTGGGTGCTTGCCATGGGATAGCGAGTTCATTGAACATGACCCGCCATGAGAAGTGCATTTGGTATTTCACTAAAGTGTTTGTACAATACTTCTCATGTGTCAATTGTGTAACTACTCTTGTCACGACCCGGAACTCCCATCGAGCCCGTGACAACCGCCGCGAAGCCTCGACAGACATTCTTCCCCCGAATGTCCTTCGAGACCTCGCAAGGCTTTCGTACCAGTTTTTCCATTTCTCTCTCTTTTTTTCTTTTCTTTTTTTTGAAAAATAAAATAAAATAAAAATATTAATTAAAATAATCTATTTTAATGTAAAACAATATATATATATATATATATATATATTTGAAACATCAAAAATTAATTTTCTGCACATAAAAACAAAATAAATTTATACATACTGTAATATAGAAAATTGGAGTATGTAATTTAAATTACAATGACACGTGAGCCCCCAAATAACTGAGAAAATTTAAGTCTATAACCTTACTTTCTAGGATGCAACTCCGAAATTTACTTCTCGATGCAATTGATAGTCTATTGCCTATTCTGAGCCTGAAAAATGTATAGGAAGAAGGGGTGAGATTATAAAATCCCAGTGAGTAGACAGACATCATCAAAATAATCTAAAGCCGAGTAATAGGAGACAATTAAAATAATTCATCTCAACCCATATAAATAATTGGATTTCATCTAATTACTCAACATGGCTTATGCATTTTTCAAAAACTTGGCCCTTGCTAAAAATCCATTCTCGGGGATACCTCGCGAAAGCATCTTACCGAGACCGCCAAGGCTGTTTATTGTCACACACACAAACACATTTCACCTCTGACAACACAGCCGTTCCTTGGCGTTGGCTGAGTCCCACTTTCACGTGGTGGCCAGCGTGAAGTGTACTCAAATCTTACCTCGGGAGTTATCCTACGCGCCTCTCCAATCAAGGTAAGCTCAATAATTGGGAACCGTGCCCCTCTAATTAGGTTGGCTCACGGAACCCCCGTCACTGCAATGCCCACTTTATAATCCACCAACCAATAAAATCACAATTGTATGACATGGCTCACTTAACACATTCAAGGCAAATCAAAGCAGTTCACATATTCTTTAAATCATAAAAACAACCAGTCATACCCACATTTATCATAAGCCATCTAATATAAAATCATGGATAAACAACACAATCATAGTATAGGTCTCCAATTACTCTATTTTTGAAATAATTATTAAATTTTCAAAAATATTATAAAATTATTTTATAAAATCCCATTTTACCATAAAACACAATAATTTTCCAATTAAACCATTTTTCCATAAAATCACACAATTAAATAAATCTACTCTAGATAATTAAGACGATAGTAAGTTTACTCACTGTACTAGGAGTAGATATACTCCTATTCTGGGTCCTTGGGTGTAGTCTTTTACCCGTATCAGATAGCTCACCACCTATCCACAATACATGACACAAAAATTCAATAATTTGTGTCAAATCAATATATATTATTTCAGGCTCTTATCCATGCGTATGCACTAGATAGGGTGTGAAATGTTTAGACAATCGCTTAATCATGTGTCCGACCTAACTCGCCTATACACGGTGTAAATTTCTAAAATCTCCAATTCAACTCCAATTCCATCCATTTCAATTTCAATTATCCAATTATATCCACAATACCTCAATGACTATGGATGTGGTCCAATTTATCAGTTCGGATCATAAATTACGCTTTTACCCCTAATGGGTAAAAATTTCAATTTTTTTACACCCAAAATTCCCATTTAATTTCCAACCTCATAATTCATCATTTTTCCATCTAATTCTCTTAAAATAAAGTCAACCTCATCCTCACACACCATTGGCTAGATTCGGCCTAGAGAAATTCATGGAGAAAATGAATATTTTTCTTGTTGTTTTACTCATAAACATGCTAAACTAACACTAAACACTAACATAGTTCAAAATCAAATTAATCTAACAACTTTCTCTCTCTAAACCCATATGATCAGATTTGAATCCATCATCAAAACACATAATTTAACCATAGAAAATAAGGAGAAATGCATGGAAATGATAAATCTTAAGCTAAGCTTGAAAAATCATACCTTTAAACACTTGATTCCTTGAAAAATCACACTTTTTCTTTGAATTTTTTCACTCTAGGGTTTGTTCTTATTTCTCTCTCTCTCCTGCTGGTTTTGGCTGACCCTCCCAATGAATAATTCTGGAATTTTCAAGCCTTTTAATAGGCTTAATAAAATATTATTATTTTATTTACCTTTTGAATATTTTATTATTTTATTTTTTTCTAGCCATCTTTTTAACTTTCTTTTTCTACCACTCAATCCTCTTCACTTATCCATGTCTTCCATGAAATTTCTAGACTTTTTCAAAGTTTTGGTGGAGCAAATTTTTTTAAAAATTACACTTTTGCCCCCGTAAAAGTGAAAAATTATATTTTTACCCCAAAAATTGGAAAATTACCAAAATGCATAATTTTCACTCCTTATACTCATATCATGCTCCATGTAATCAAATTTGATCTAAATTCTCTCGAAAAATTCAATTTCATCCTCGGATGGCAAAATTACCATTTTACCCCTATACTCTAAAAATATCAAAAATCCATATATTTTCACTGCTAAATCTTCCAATTGTACTTCAATACTCATATCATACTCAAATATGCCAAATGGGTCCAAGAAAATCTTTTTTAAAAAAAAAATTCCCATTTTGTCCTCAAATTGCAAAATGACCATTTTACCCCATAACGGGTCAAATTTCCTGATTGATTCCAAATTGATCCTCGAACTCCGAATCACCATTCCAAGTAGATTTTGGGATTTCAGAACTCTCAAATCCCTTTTAAATTTTTCATTTGAACTAGCTTGAGGTACAAATCAACTTCACAGCACCTCTAGGGGCAATACCGTCTTTTGTCGATTTCTCGGGCTTCCTCAATATACAAACATTCTATCGAGCATGTGAATAACATCATAATTATTTTACAAAGCAGGGTTTGACAACTCTTTAGACTTGAGACACCAGGTTGTTTTATATGTGGAGTATTATGCTTTGATTTCATCCTTATTGGGGCCTAATCAAGGATGCCAAAATAGAATTTTTTTTTAGTATAATATGAAACATATGAAGGCAAATGAGTGGTTAAGATAGGAATCATCACACCAAGTGATTCAAAGGGAAATATCTCATTAGTTCTTGATTGATATTAGCTTCATCAAATCCTTGGCCAAGGTGATTAGGAGATTATGAAATGAGTTTCATAAGTCTCCATAAAGCTAATGATCTAACTGTAAGAACAAATATGGAGATCAATAAGAGTAAGCACTGCACCAAGCTCTTATCATCTTCGGGATATATGATGAGGGAATGAATTGCACTGAAAAACTATACATTGAAAGGTTGTCAAAGAATTTTTTGACTCTCTTAACAATTGGGTGGCCATGATGCATTGCTAGATGCCAATCATGGTATATGGAATTGAATTAGTTAATTTAAAATTGAATATGATTCATTTAATTAAATTAATTAATAATATTATAATTCAATTCCATTGCCAATATCTTAGAAACCTAATGGGTCACACATAAAGGTTGCAATTTGTATTAAATTGAGAGTGTGATGATTTAAATTAGACTTAAATCAAATTCTAGGTTTTAACTACTTAGGACCTGATAGATTGTAATGCCATGCTACCTACGAGTCTCTTTACAAATAAGACAGTCATGAAATTAAAAGTACATGTTCGTCATATTATTATGGCCATTCTTACTCATGTCTACCTTCAAGTCTAAAAAGTTTCCATGTTGACAGTGTAGACTTTGTAGATTATTATTCCTTCGAAGGCTTTTGTCTGGGTGCCTTGTACTTGAAAAGTTGTTCATAGAGTTTTTTTGAGGATTTTCACAGTTTAATAGAGTTAGATATTTCTAAACCTTCATTGCAAAGATTAACTCTGTCTCATCATCCTAATAACTCAAATTAAGCTTTTCATGTTGCCTTTAATGCCCCAAGTCTTGTTTGCTTCAATTACTTGGTGGTATAGTAAACAACGATTCATTAGTAAATTTACACTCTCTTCTAAATGCTGCAATGAGTACTCTACATCCTCGTTTAGGTTAGTTGGTCAACCTTGATGTTGCAACTAATCTGTTAAATGGAATTAGTAATGTTTGATCACTTTCATGCAATGATGATTTACATTCGATATGTTCACTAACTATTTCTTATTGATGCTGTAATTTTTTCAAATATAGTTGGTAATGTCCCATTATTGATAGTATCAAAAGAGACCACAAAAGGATGCTTGTGAATACTTACTTAATGGATTTATGGTTTTCAGTAATGTAATATATTGAATTTGCAGTTTTATTGCACTTTATAATCTTACACTCCCTTGTTTTATTATTATTTTTTTAATTTTAGGCTCTAATTTTGTGCAAAAAGCCTTTACCTATGTTTCCTAACCTGATCCATTTATCGATTAGAAGGCAATGTTTGCATCCAAAACTTGGACTAACTGAGTTGCTTGAAAGCTTTATTAACTTGGAAACTTTTCGCCTTTATACTGTATGAATTAAAGTACATCTAACAGTTACTCTATGCATTTGTAAAGTTGCAATCTTTTACGATATCCTTGTTCTTTTTGGGTTCAAGCATTTATTAGAGATCTATAATGGCATGAACCTAAAAATATACCTTCTTGTTTCTTGTTAACCCTTAAGGTGATTAAAATAATTTCATTTGGTGGTGAGATGGAAATGGTGGAGCATTTCCTAAAATGCAAGAGTCTTTGAGAAGTTTAGAATGCAAATTGCTTGGTATGTTGGAAAACATACTAAGATTACTAGGAAACTGCTAATGATGCCAAAGGAATTAAAGATATTCCAAGTGGAATTCATTACTAGATTCATAGGGTGAATTAATATAGTCATTTAATTATTATTTTAATTTTTGATTTTTTTTATGAATAGGAGATATGAAGATTAATCATTGGACATGTTAACAATTTTTCTTTGTTGTACTGATTACTGATGTCATGACCCGGTACTCCCCTCGAGCCCGTGACAACGGTCGCGGTGTCCTGGTAGACACTCATTGCCCGAAATGTCAACCCGAAATCCCGCAAGGCTTTACTATCAGTTTCTCTGTTCCCTTGTGAGCAACCATTGTCAAATATCGTGTTCTAAAAGATTTTAAGTTGTTTCCAACTTTAAACAAATAAAATATTAATTTTTCGTCTCACAGGGGTATTTTGGTCATTTTTTTAAAAATTTTGAAACTGGCTAAAACGTAATATACAAGTACAAAACACATAATTCATATTCAAAATGAGTTTAAAAGTCTAAAATCTTCATTTAAAACGAAATTATGGTTATTTCAATATAATAAGAAAATAAAAGAAATATTAAGTAAAATATTCTATTTTCTTATAAAACAATATTTATAGAGTTATACGTGAATAATTTTTATAGCGTAAAAGCTAAATAAATTTATACATACTTAAATACAGTAAGCCAAAATATTTAATTTAATTTACAATAACAAGATGGCTCCCGAATAAACAAAAGTAAAGAGGACTGTGAACCTACGGTTTGAAAAAATACAGATCCAACGATAGTCCTCGATGAGATCAGCTATCTACAGTCTATACTGAACCTGAAATGGGTGGAAATGAGGGTGGTGAGATTATAAAATCCCAATGAGTAAACAGACATCATCATAAACATCTAGAGTTGAGTACATGGAGACAATAAAGTAAATCATCATAAACTGGGTTATAGCATTAGAACACATTTTGTTCAAAACACGTAAAGAGGCTTATGAATCTCATAAAAATCTAAGCTTGTGCCATAAATCCATTCTCGGGGACACCTTGACCGAGGCATCCTACCGAGACTACTAAGGCTATTAAAATTCACATTTCACATAAATCATATTTTTGTTTTGAAAACATAGCCGTTCTTTGGCGTTGGCTGAGTTTCCCCTCACGTGATGGTTTAGCGTGAAGTGAACCCTAAACTTTACCCTAAGAGATACCCTACGCGCCTCTTCGTTTGAGATAAGAATATAATGGGGTTTACCGTACCCCTCTAAAAGGCTGGTCCACAGAAACCCCCTACTGCAGTGATTAATTAATATATAATCCACCATATAATAAAACTCAATAACATGATATGGCAATTTTGTAATTCGCAGTTTTTCAAGGCAACCAAACAATTCGCATTTCAATACAATTGCCAACTAGCCAATCATACTCGATTTATCATAAGCCAATCAATTTAAACAATCAAATTGCCACAATTAACAGTCTCCGTGTACTCTATTTTTCAAAATCATAATTAATTCGAAAACAATTTATAAATTAATTTCATTGAAACTCATTTATTCATAAAACATGAAAATTTGCCTTTTTAAATTCCTTTTTCCATAGAATTCATGAAAGCATCTAAAAACCACCCAAGATAATTAAAATGACAGTAAGTTTACTCACAATGTCTAGAATGCAGACTTTCGAAGCACTTTGTCTACTGGTCCTCGGATGCAATTTCCTTGCCTTTATCGAAGGACTCACCACCTTGACATAGTACAAAATCGAAAATTTCACCAAGTTGGTACTAAATCAAAATTAAACTAATTTTGACTACCAATGCATGATATGGAATGCAAAAATGCACTGGTAACTATCTAAACTCAGTATTGGCCTAATTCGTCTTATCACCCGATTAAATTCCTAACGCGTCCGTTTAAACTCCAATTTAATTCTTTTCAGTTTCTATACCTCAATTGCACCCAAATTAACTTAATGTCCCTCAGTGTGGTGCAAATTATCAGTCTCGATTGTAAATTATGAAAATGCCCCTAGTGGGTAAAAATTCATATTTTTGCTCCGAAATTCCCATTATTTTTCTAGGCTTATAATTCATCATTTCTTAACCAATTCTACTAGAATAAAAATCAAACTCATCCTCACTCAATACATGGTAAATTCAGCCATTAATGGTTGGGGGAGAAAATAAATTCTTTTCTTGTTGTTTTGTTTCTAAATATGCTAAACTAACTAAAAACACTAACATAAATTAAAATCAAATAAATCCAACAACTTTCTCTCTCCTAACCCATTTTGATCAGCCAACAATTCATCATAAAAACATGCAATTTGAGCATGGAAAATGAAGAGAAATGCTTAAGGAAAATAGATTTCAAGCTTAAGTTGAAAAATCCTACCTTTTTCACTTGTTTTCCTTGATTTTCCACACTTTTTCTCTTGAAATTCCTCACCTAGGGTTTGTTCTTCCTCTCTTTCTCTCTCTTCCTTGCTTGGCCGAATATTTGGAGAGTAAATGGCTGATTTATGCTGATTTTTTTTAGTTAAATAATAAAATATCCTAAGCTTGACACATGGCATTTTCTTATTGGTCTATTTTTAAAATTTTAAAAATTTAAACATTTTATCTCCACCACATGATTAGTCAAGGGTCAAAGATGAAGATAAAGGAAGACCATGTGCTGAAAAAAATATCCTGATGGTGGAAAATTACAATTTTGCCCCTGATGTGGTAAAATTACCATTTTACCTTTTTACTCCAAATTATACCGAAATTAAAATTTTTCACTTCTAAACCTCAAATCATATTCCAATAAGTCAAATGGGGTCAAAAATTCTGTTCTAAAATTCTCATTTTGTCCCTAGGTGGCAAATGACCATTTTACCCCTAGTTAGTGAAAATTCTGATTTGACTCCAAATTGATCCTCAAACTCCAAATTACCATTTTAAGTCATCCATGAACTGTGAAACTCTTAATCTCACCTTAAAATTCCTATTTGATCTAGTTCGAGAATTAAATAAACTTTGTTGTACCTCTAGGTGCAATATCGACTTTTGTAAATTTTTCGGGACTCTCCTAGCATGCAATCATGCTATCATCACATGTATGTCATGAATAGTATTTTATAAGGTCAGGCTTTACAACTGAGTACTTATGTTGTTAAAGTTTTTTTAATTAAAAGGATGACTCCAGACAAAAAACATTTAAATAAATGACATAATAACAGTGTATATTTATGCATGACATGTAAATATGTGGGCATGTAAGAAACTGCACGACGTGTATCAATTGCCTACTAAGTAATGGCATGTTACAATAGATACATAGTAAATTGTGTTCAAAAACACATTTTAATAGGTGTGGTATGTAGCAACAATTGCCTACTAGGCATGGCTTGCCATATTGAGCCATCATATTTACCAACATATTTAGGCATGGTGTGTAATTTAGTCATTAGGTACAGCGTGGAGTATCATATTTATGTATAACGTGTAACAACATTTAACTTGTTAAGTATGGCATGTAACAACATAAATTGCCTATTAAATGATGTGTAACAACATTTAACTTGCCATGCATGGTGGCTAGCAACATTAATTTTTTTGTAAGTAATGTGTGACAAGAAAAATGATCAACGCTAGCATGCAATTGTGAAAAAGGGCAGGAAAGTTGATCCAAGATGAGATGCTGCTTGAAAACATCAAGTTCAACAGAGATAACACCTTATTCAAATGATTTTTTCATGTACAGACATTGTAGAATGATGTTAGCATTGCATGTTGCACCTATATTTGTGAGACTTGTGGGTGAGTAAGGATATGCAAAAAGATCTTTACATGGATTCGGACGAAAAGCTTGGACAATATTTGACATTTTATGTCATAAACCAGTTTTCTAACTTCTCGACTTAACCTTCGCTCACACCATCTTGTGAACAAACGTAAGATCAGCAATGCCGCTAAAAATATTCAAGAATTTGGGTGATCAAAAAACAGCCCCTAAACCCTATACAAAATAATATGAAACAAAGACTATTCTTAGGTACTTAGTTATCTCATGCCATTTTGAAGGAACCACCTTTGTGCCAGAGGTAACTAAGTACCAAGGAATAGTCTCTACACAACCTCATCGAGAGGAAAACTCAAGATCTCTATAAAATCAAGTCATTCCAAACCGCATTTGGTCATCATCAGATGTTCAAATGTCTAGGAATTACTTTCTTGAAGCACTTGGACCTTACCATGAGAAAATCATGCAAGCATAACCTAAAGAATATAAAAAAGGTATCCTTAACCCTCATTAATGGTCAGAAAGAAAGTCTTATAAGGAATATAGGAAAATCTGACACAAAAGATCTCTGAAGGAAAATCTCTACAAAAAAGACTTATGAAGGAAGATTTTTAACAGAAAAAGAACATTTTGGCTTTAAATTGATTCTTAATGTTCTATCTCTTGAATTTGAAAAGATATCTTTCCAATTCTAAAGTTTTCACAATCTTTAAAAAATATACAATTAACATATCATTTATTGTAATTACTTGTAGCAACCAATGATTTTTATACGTGGCGTGTAGCAACAATTGCGAAGTATCCATGGTGTGTAACAACAGTGTCTATATACGTATTGCATGTAACAACTGTTTTTGTTGGCATGTCGTGTAGCAACATTTCATATTGTATGCGTGGCACGTAACTCAATTTGTATCTATGGCGTGTAATAACGATGTATAATTTATGCATGGCATGTAACTGACAATATATATAGGCATGGTGTTTAGTAATAATTGCATAGTATTCGTGGCGTGTAATTATAATGTCTATATACGCATTGTGTGTAACAACTTTTTTTGTTGGCGTGGCATGTAGCAACATTTCATTTTGTATATGTTGTGTGTAACGATTCAATTTGTAGCCATGGCATGTAATAACAATGCATTTATACACATGCATAATAATGTATATGTACGCATGGATTTTATAACAATGTAAATACATTCGATAATTACGTACCAAAAAATTCACATTACAATGTCAATAAATAAAGTAAATAAAACATTGATTGATTTGTTAATTCACTTTATTTAAATAGGTAATTCCTAACCATGCTTGAAAATAAAGTTGCTTCAGCTTCCCAAAAGCAAGAATGACAACAAAGGAGGTTATCAAATGGATTGGGTTTATGTTCCCAAGCTTGGCCTTGATTTGAACTCAAATTGTTATCACAATTGCAGCTGAATTTAGCATTGTGGAGAGATTCTTTTGGTCCCTCCAAAGACACCTGAACCCATATCATCCTCAACATCTTCTCTATTTTACTTCTTGTGCTAAAGCTACTATGATCGAGATAAAACACAATTTCAAAGCATATATTTTTATGCTCACCCCTAAATAAATCAAGATAATGCCATACACATATTTGGCTTCAATGTGACCATGATCAACCACTTTCTTCAAATATATTTTTATGCTCTGGTTTACTCTTGCTAAAATAATTGAGCATTCGTTTCTTGTATAATGCTTTTGCATTCTTGGTATTTTTGCATTTTCTTAGAAACATTTTCTCACTTTTACATCGTGGGACTAGACTCATATTCTCCATTGAAATATTTTGAAATATATGATTATCCTTTGATGTTTGAAGAAAAGCCTTGCAAGTTAGTTTAACATTATTGAAATCACTAACTAAATTGAAGGCCACATGTGTAAAAAACTTTACCAACACCTCCATTGGAAGATACTGAATATTTGTGCAATTTTTCTTTATTGAGAGAAATGCAAAAAGGTGAAAAATAAAACTAAGAAGAAAGCAACACAAAAACATTATTCTTTATACACTGAACTTACTTCAACCTTTGGACTTCCCAATCTGACGCTTTTAAAAGGATGTGGATTCAGATTTTAAAAGTTCTATCTTTTGAATTTCAAAACACATCTTTTCAATTATGAACTTGTAATAATTTTTTAATAAGACACAATTAACACATTATTTATTGCAATTATAAGTTCCAAAAGCCAAATAAAATAAAGAGCAAATTGTGAGAAATGTTTAACCTCATAACCTCATTTCAAAAATAACATTCAATATAAAGTTAACTATTTTTAAAAGTAAAGCCCATTTCAGAAATAACCTTCAACCTCATAAACACCTAAACGTTCAAATAAAAGAACCATGTAATTCGGAAACCCAACCAAAATAAATCTGATTAAAGCAAAATAGGAATAAGCAGTCAAAGTTTACATTTCATAGGTTTAGAACTTACTCGATTTCATTTTGTACTCACACTTCTTGAATTTTGTTTCTTTTTGCCTTATTTTACCTACAAAACATATTGTTAGTTGATTTTTGAATCCAAATTTCTGTGGATCTTTTTCTTATTCTCAATAATAAAAAGGAAGAACAAATAACTAATGCTTCATTCTTGAAAAAGGAATAATATAGAATGATGTGTAATAATAGTGTTTATTTAGGCCTGGCATGTAACAACCTTAGTTATTGGCATGGTGTGTAGCAACATTTGGTATTATACCCATGGCGTGTAACAACTAAACTCAACTTGTAACAATGCATTGTATAAGAATGGAGTGTAACAACACATTAAATAGGGATTGCATGTAGCAACAATTGCCTACCAAGGCATGGCATGTAACAACTATTTATAAAATTTTAAAGCTTGCTTGGGCTGACAATATTGAGAAGCAATACCTAATTCTGTCTCACATATTGCCTTTGCATATTTTGAGGAGAAGTTCACACAAGTCAACAAATCATGAACAAGTTAAGCTTTATTAATCATTAACAAGTTAACATAATGGACATGGCTAACACATTTAGTTAAATGGAGCCATTACCTTTGTCTACAAAACACCCTACGTTCTTAAACATTGTCCTTTATATTAAACAAGTATTGCATGTGTGATCGATTTGTCTACAAGTTGAACATGCTTTCAGTTGTTGTCATTAAGGAGGCACTGTGTCAAGCCCGACCTTATAAAATACTTGCCATGTCATTCATGTGATTGACAATATGCTTGCATACTTAGAAAGCCCCGAAATATTGTCAAAAGTCAGTAGTGTACCTAGTGGTGCAACTAAGTTGAATTAAGCCTCGAACTAGATCAAATAGAGATTTTAAGATAAATTTGAGAATTTTAAAATCCTAAAATGACTTAAAATGGTAATTCAGAGTTTGAGGACCGATTTGGAGTCAAATTGAAATTTTCATGATCTAGGGGCAAAATGATCATTTTGCTACCCGAGGTTAAGATGTGAGTGTTGGATGAAATTTTTGACTAAGATTGATCATTTAGAGTATAATTTGAGTTTGAGAAGTGAAAAATTTTTGTTTTGATATTTTTTCGAGCATATGGGTAAAATAGTCATTTTGCCACCTTAAGGGCAAAATAGTAATTTTACACCACCCAACACTTATCCAGCACATGAATTTTACCCAATATTATCATGGATAATTGAGAAAATTTAAGTGGTGGAGAGAGATTGCTTAATGGGTAAGTATGACACATGGACCAATGGAATGGTGACATGTGTCAAGTTTATATCCATTTATTATTTAGCTTTTAAATTAACATGAAATCAGCCTATTTCTCTTCATATGGTCGGCCAAAACAAGAACCAAAGGAAGAACAAAGAAAGAAAAGAAAGAACACAAACCCTAGGTGGGAAAAATTGAAGAAAAAGTGTGGGATTTCAAGGGATTAAGCTAATAAATGTAAAATTTTGTGATTTTTATCTTGTGATTTACACTACCCATGCTTTCTTTTTCATTTTTCATGCTTAGAACTCAAGTTTGCATGATGAACCCATGTTGGCCGAATTTGAGAAGAAAGGTTTTGAGCATTGATTTTGCTAGATTTCAAGCTAATTAAGTGTTTTTGATTGTTTGGTAATGGAAAGTATGAAAATCTAGCAAGGAATCACTTTGTTCTTCACAAACCCACAAGAGGTCGAATTTTCTAGGAAGGATATTGAGGCTGAAATTGATGATATTTCATGATATTTGGTGGTATTTAATGATTGGTGAGGCTAGAAATTTAATGGAAAATTTTGGCATGAAAATCTAAATTTTTACCTAATGTATAGACATATGCGATTTATGGTTCAGACTGATAAATTGAATCATATTCACAGTCATTGAGGTATTTTAAGTATAATTGAAGTGTATAAAGTGAAAAAAAATTGATTTGGAGTTAAATTGGAGGTTTTAGCCAATTACACCGAGAATAGTGCGAATTAGGTCGAATACCGTATTTAAATGGCTATTCGGACATTTTGCATCACATTTCGTGCATTCATATAGATTTATAGAGCCTGAAATAGTTTATGATAAATTGACATAAATTATTGAAATTCGTATCACGTATGATGTATAGGTGGTGAATCCTAAGCTAAGGGCAAAGAAATTATACCCGAGGATCGGTAGTCAGAGTACTCTAGAAATTCGACTCCCGAAATAGTGAGTAACCTTATCATCATTTTAATTAACAAAACTAGTCTTTTTATTCGATTTTGTGAATTTTATAGAAAATGAGTTTAAATGGTAAATTTTTAGGTTTTATAAACAAAATGTGTTTAAATGAAAAGATTTTATAAATTGTCTTAAAATTGAATGATGGCTTTGAAAATAGAGTAACTGGAGACCATTTGATGTGTTGTAATTTATGATTCTAATTGATGGCTTATGATAATGTGTTGGCATGACTGGCTGAAATTGTGATTTGTGAACTGTATGAATTGTTTTGTTTTACATTTACAGCCTAGGTAGTATAATATTAGTCATGTCATGTTGTAAAAAATTTTATTGTATGGTGGGTTTAGCTTGCTGCAGTGTGTGAGTTCTGTGGACCAGCCTATTAGAGGGGCACGAAATTCGGTTATATATGTACCTCGGTCGGAGAGGCGCGTAGGGTATCTCTTGAGGTATGGTTAGAGTTCACGTCACGCCGAACCACCTCGTGATGATGAACTCCGCTAACGCCAAGGAACGACTGTGTTTTTTTTTCAAACTAAAAATATGTTTATGTGTACATAACTTTTTAACAGCCTTGGCGGACTCGGTTAAATGCCTCAACCAAGGTATTCCCGAGAATGATTTTGGCTGGAGCCAAGCTTTTAAGATACTCATAAGCCATGTTGACTATTTAAATGAAATGAATGTTTGTGTTATGAAATACATATTTAGATGAAATATTTTAATTGTCTTCTTTTACTCGACTTTAGATATTTTGAATGATGTTTGTTTACTCACTGGGATTATATAATCTCATCACCCTCATTTTCACCAATTTCAGGCACAAATTAGGCTGTAGATAGCTGTTTTTCATCAAGGGCTACCATTGGAGTTGCATCCTCCAAATTGTAGGTTCATAGTCTTCCTCACTTTTGGTTATTCGGGGGCCCACTGGTTATTGTAAATTAAATTAAATATTCTGGCTTACGGTATTACAGTATGTATAAACTTATTTTGTTTTTACGCTGCAAAGATTATTTACATATAACTTTTAAAATATTGTTTCATAAGAAAATAGAATATTTTATTGAATATTTCTTTTATTTTTATTATTATATCCAAATAATCATAATTTCTTTTTAAATGAAGGTTTTAGATGTTTAAACTTATTTTTGATTATGAATTATGTGTTTTGTACTCGCATACTATATTTTTATCTGGTTTCGAAATTTTCGAGAAAAAATGACCAAAATACCCCCGAGAGACAAAAATTATTTTTTTATTGTTTTGGCTTGAAAATAATTTATAATCGTTTAAAATATGATATTAGCAATTGTTGCTAGCAAGAGAGGTTAGAAAACTGATATTAAAGCCTTGCGGGGTTTCAGTTGGCATTTCGGGTAAGGAGTGTCTATCGAGACACCGCGGTGGGTGTCACGAGATCGAGGGGGATACCGAGTCGTGACACACTGATTGAGTTGAAAATGGTGCCGAATTTGTGGATGGAACTACAAATGGCATTAGGTAAGTTTGTCTATTATGACCATAGCTCTTGCATTGTGAACATATTTGTGGTTGATTGCCTTCCCCAATCGATGGAATCTTTTTCCTCTCAAGTCGTCCTGCTTGACCTTGCCAAGGTGGTGGCAAAATGATGATTTCTTTCACATTAAGGGGGATATCTCAGTCACTAGAATGCCCAATAGGGTGAATGGACCCAACATAACCTTCCACCAAATAGGTAGTCTTGTAGTAGTCTGAGCATAAATCAACGACTTTACGTTTGCACTTACTATGCAGACAATGAAGTCACAATTGAATTATAATGTAAAATTTAAGTTCATTATAAATAAAATAAGAAACATGGAAATTCGTACCTTATTGTCGCAATGACATGGTTACAGAGCAATAGATCGAGTTGGAATTCATAACATGAACACGTCTTCGTGGACAAGTTTACTAATCCATCATTCCTTCAATTTTTAACTTCAAACTCCACTTGATCAATAGGTTTAACTAGAAAATGATGTGCTTTATTAAACTGTGTGCTCAACTACTTACAGCCCAAGGTTTAAGAGGTGTGGTCACCTTGACGGCCTCCTTATGGCGATCATGAAACCAACATTGGAACATGTCTCTAATGAATTCGATTATAATAGTGATTGGCATTTTTCTTGCCTACTTGAGGCATAAGTTAACACATTCCGTAATGTTGGATGTCATGAGTTAGTATCATTTTATCGGTGACCGTGCATGTGCCCATTTCGTAAGGCCTATTCTCATAAGATCGAAGTGGGCTCCCACGTGAATCTACTTCAACTGGTTCATATGTTTGTTGAAATTGGATACCTTGTAGCAGTTTTGAGCAAGGGTGAAAATTGTTGAAACGTCATCGTGCTTGAACCTATTTTTGAAGTTTTCTTCAAGTGGTAACCGCATAGACCATAGTGCGCATCTGGGTACGCGTTTTGGATTGCCTTCTTAATGCCAAGATGTTAATGAAAAATGAATATTATGTTTTTAGGACAACAAACCGCATGACGCGGCTTGGTAAAAAACCACGTCCACAAGTCTTCGTCCTTAACGTTGGCCCAATGCCAAATGCAACAAAATATATGCACTTGTTCACGTCTTTGTAGACAACAACAAATAGAACACCCCTGAACCTGCCTTTCTTATGTGTGGCATCAATATCAATTACAAACTCTATTACAACCTGTACGATCAGAAACAATATTTGAATCATTGTGCCTCATCAATAACCACTGTTGTAACTATATTAGGATTTTCACATTCCAATATATGCAAATACAAGGGTAGAAGTTAAAATGACTTTTTTGGGGGACTGAAAATAAGCCTTTCTACATACTCTTTTGTTTGCCAAGCCTTCCCATACAAGCATTCCAATCTCCATCGAATCCTCATCTCACTGATTATGTCCTTAGGTCTCAATGCTACTCCATTAGCCTAAAGCTAGGGGGACATAACTTCACCAATTATCTTCATACTCATTGTTCAAAACTAACCTTGCAAACCATCGATAGGACACGTGTGTACCTTGTGGAAAGTGTAAACTATAATCTCTTTTCAAGTAACTTGGTTGTACGCACAACGAACTTGCATGCCTTTTCCTTATAAGTAAACTCAAAACGAGCCAAACATGGCCTTTCAACTCTTATCTCGAACTAGTCTTTTAGTGTCAACATGTTCAAAGCTCTTTCAATTCAGCTTTGGAAGAAAACATTTTCCTCGGTATAAGCGGTCATCGATTGATGTGGACTGCTCGATGGTAATTGTTTGGAAGGAGAACATATCTGCACTTGGAATAAGCCATGTATGATATACCCTTGCATTTACCCTTTCTTGATCATTATCATCGAGTAATGTTTCAAGTGAATGAATCATGTTGTCACTAGCAATGGGGTTATTGCATATAGGGTCATCGCACTGAAAATCTCCCAAATCTACACCTCCGACATGTTTTGTACCACTTTCAACATGATTGCAACTTGGAATATCATTGTCGTTACCCCAATTATCGTTTAAACTTTCATCATGCTTGCCATTAGGCGCACCATCAAAATTGTCAACAAAGCTATCTTTACTAGCAAGAAACCAATAGTCTTCACCTTGATCAAATGTCGTCTCATCCTCGAGCGTCGCAATGTCATTTGAAAATGGCATTAGACCCTCTACAGTATCACTCAATAATTGCATTGGTTGGATAGAAGCAAGTAACTAGTTTGATGCACATGTTTATCAGAATTGTGCAGCCAATTGTTGTGAGAATGTCATGTGTGTACTAGGTTGCACAAACTCATGTGCATACATCCATGGTGATTACCATTATTGTGGGTTAGTGATGAAATAGTGTGGTATATATGAAGTAGTGTAAATCAAAATTCGATTGAGGTGATTACCACGTTGAACAGCTTGTTCATGTGGCATAACATTTGTATGTCATTCCTTAATGATGACTTACACTGCTGGAACATTCCTCTGCTCTAACAAAATTAACGCAACATCCTTGTCATCCTTGATAACTGGGTGTGATAGCTCTTCTGGTATACTGATCAATGCATGTAGCTCGATTTCATGGTTCTGTGAGTCTACCCCAACAACATCTTTAACAAGTTTCATTAGGCTCGTAAACAACAAATCACTCATAACTCCTCGCATTCATGACCCACCATCTTTGTAATATGCCATTGACTTAATAACCATTGTGTCTTATCACAAGTCACACACACCGTTAAAATTTTAAAAAAATAAGTGTCAAAATCAATTTATCAAAAAGTTGCTACGTGCCATGTTCTAAAATTTTGCTACATGCCATGTTGAAAACATGTTGTTCTTACACGCCATGTTAAAAAAAAATTTGTAGGTTTGTTGTTGATACCACCATTTGCCACCCTACAGAATTTGATTTTTATCTCATGCTAAAGTTCAAGTAAACTAGGCTTGCCTTTTAATATTATGATATGCTTATCCTGTCTTATACTAGTTTTTTCCTCGCCATACAAGATATGGTAGTGAGTGGGCTTGCTTTTTCCTTGCATAACAAAAAGGGTTATTTTCAAACCCATTCATTGCCAAGTATTGTATGATGAAAGCAAGTTTACTGCAGACAGCTTGCAAGTACTTAAACAATTTATGTTACACGTAATGGGTTTATATCTTTCTCTATAATTTGTAAAATCAAATCAATTTATCAACAAGTTGTTACTTGCCATATTCTAAAACTTTGCTACACGTAATGTTGAAAAAATACTGTTATATGTCATATTAAAAAAAAAAAAGTTATTATACACCATGTTAGAAAAAAAGTTGTTACATTTACACGTTATGTTCAAAACAATTTTGTTGTACGTCATGTTTAAAAACAGTCTGCTACACGCTGTTTTGAAAAAAAATTTCTACATGTCAAGTTCAAACATTTTGCTACACACATGTATAGACAAATTTTATGACGCACCTTGTACAAAAACATTTTGTTACATGCCATGCCATGCTTCATAGATTTTTTTACAAGCCAACTGCATTAGAGCTGGCGAAAGAAAGCTAAGAGGGCATTTAATTTGTCTGTATGGCGGGAAGGAGAAATCAAGAACTTAATTTATCTAAAGTGGTTTTAAGGGCATTTTTATTATCTCATGACTAAAATTGGATAAAAACAATTAAGTTTATATTAAAAGCTATTTCTAAAATAGACTTAAGAGGTTGATCATATTTTTACAATTTGTTCTTGCTTTTATTTGTAAACTTGTATTGGAGCATTTAAGAAAGTGATTTTTTATGTCAAACAAACTCAAGCTCAGCCTGCTGTCCCTCAGTGTATTTTCATAAACAAAAGCATGCATATGGTTTCACAGAGATTTAAAGAACATTTGGGCGTTTGGCTATTTCTTAACAGCACGAGTGTTTAGTGGACTGGAACAACCTTGCAGCCCAAGGTAACAATTAACAGATGAAGTAGAATTATATGCTTAGTGGCCAAGCCCGACAAAGCCCTTTTCCATTTTTAAAGCTCCAATTTGCCATCAAGATTCAAGAGCAGCTTATGGTATCCTTGTTTATCTGCCGGCGCAAATCAACAAGTCTAAACTGCTTTGCGCATTACATAGTTCCATATGTTTTTTAAAGCATTTTTAGCTCTGTTTCGGCAGCTTTTGGTTAGCTTAATAAATTGGATTAGTGATTAAGTGTGCCACCCAAGGTACTACTCACAATAAATTTGGTCTGCTGTTGCTTCGTACCCACGCCATAGAAACTCAATATTGTTTTTAACTGAACTTTTACCCCAAGCTTAACGAAAATGAGTAAGGAGCAAGCGTTTCAGTCATTTTAAAAGAAGAGCTTGTTCACGTTTAATCCAAATTTTATAATTTTATTTTGAGTTAAATAAATTTTTATAATAATTGATAAAAATATTATTTATTATTTTATGTTATATAATATTAACGTAACATATTGACATATAACAATGATAATGATATAGCTTGGTGAGAATGACATGATGATGTATAATTTTTCATCATCTATATAGTGTCACATCATTTTTATATGATATAAAATAATAAATGATATTTAATTAATAGTAATAATAATTAATCTATCATTAATAATAAAAAACTTATTTAATTTAAAATATATATATAAAAATTTAATTAAAAGTTATTGTTTATTTAATTTTTTTAAAATAATTTAAAATTTTTATAAATATTATATTTGATTTTCAACTAAAAATAATATTTACATACAAGTAATTACAAATTTCACCCAATTGTGAATTTATATATGAGATTGTCAAACAACTCTTCCATATAGTTTATTTAATTTGTAGGATGAAGGAACTAAAATTTCCTTCATTTAACATAGCTGATACCCCTAAAAAAATACACTATAAAACCCTAAACCTCCATAGCTGAAAAAATTTAATAAACGCTCAGAAAAGAACAAATCCCTTTGTGTTCTATGCTATGCACTCTCTCTTCTACTCTCCGCCGTTCCATTTCTCCCTCTTCTTCTCAGCCAGCTCTCTTCCTCCTCTCTAAACCCTCCTCCTCTCTCCGCCTATTCTCCGCCTTGACCATGGCTTCTTCTCATCCCAAAGACGAAGCCTATCTCAACCAAGTCATCGAGAAGCGCATCAAAATCTTCCAATCCCTCCAGTCTCAACAGCAATCTCATCTTCAGTCCCTCCCGCACGAACCAATCAAGATCACTTTGCCTGATGGGTCAGTTAAGGAAGGGAAGACATGGGTTTCATCCCCTATGGATATTGCCCAGGGAATTTCCAAGAGTTTGGCTGCCAATGCCTTGATTTCTTCGGTCAATGGGGTTTTGTGGGATATGAATAGGCCTTTGGAAGGTGACTGTGAGCTTAAGATTTTCACTTTTGATAGCGATGAAGGTCGTGATACTTTCTGGCACTCTAGCGCTCACATTCTTGGTCAGGTAAAATGGGAATTTTTTATCTGTTTGTTTTCATTTCATTCTTTGGTTGTTTGGTTTTTTTGGGGGATAACTTGCTTATTTGGATTGCTGGTTATGCAGTCTCTTGAGAGCATATATGGTTGCAAACTATGCATTGGGCCTTGTACCACAAGAGGGGAGGTACGTTAGTAGCTTGAGTCTTTGTTATGTTGGAAAAATGCTTCTTTGTACACAACTTTGTCTCTTACAATTATATGATAGTTATAAAAATTTGCACATCCGATAACTTTTTTGTTCCGTAAACACATTTGATACTTTTGTTGTGTAGGATACGCTAGTATGATTTTTTTTTTAAAAAAGAATTTCTGTGTCTTTGTATGCGAGTTTTGGAGAATTGGCGAAGAGATTGAATGATATTTCATATAGTTGGCTTTAGTCGGGATGAAGCATTATGGATTGTGATCATTGAAAATACTGTGCTTATTAGCTTGTGTGTTCCATATCAGTTTGATTGTTCACTTAAGCAGGCATTTGAAGATAATTTTGTGGTTTTAATTACTATTTGTTTTTTAGTTCTTTTCATCTTGATCCTTAAGTTGGTTTACCAAGATTTATTAGTTGTTAATTTACCTTCTTACAAGACAGTAATGTGGTGTTACAGGGTTTCTATTATGATGCATTTTATGGTGAATTGGGCTTGAATGAGGATCACTTCAAGCAAATTGAAGCTAGGGCATTGAAAGCTGTTGCGGTATTATTAATCTTCCTAAATGAGCGACTTCTTGCTTCTGATTGTTTTATCTATGGTCACATTAAACCAGTATCCATGTTCATTTGGTGTTTATACAGTAATTTTATTTTCCATGTTCCAGAGCTTCATGTTGAGTTAGTGCATATTGTAACACTTTTGGACTAGTCAGCTCATACCTGTTTCAAGGAAAAGTCAGGAGTTTTAAAATCATATTATAAATGTTGAGCAGTGGTTGTTTATGTTTTTTTTCATGCTCCTATTAATTGGGAATTTTGCTAGTAGTAAAACTCTTATTTCATGGTAGATTCTTTTCTTTTTTGGTATCTTGATGCAGGAAAAACAACCTTTTGAGCGCATTGAAGTGACAAGGGAACAAGCCATTGAGATCTTTTCCGAGAATAATTTTAAGGCAAGTTGAGTGGTGTTATTTTCAATTTTTCATATTAATTGAACTGATTCCTTTGTACACATATGTTTTTCCATTGTACTAATTTCTGCATTGATATTTTTATAATCAGGTTGAGATCATCAATGATTTGCCTGCAGACAAAACTATTACAGTATACAGATGTGGACCCTTGGTTGATCTGTGTCGTGGGCCTCATATTCCCAATACATCCTTTGTGAAGGCATTTGCATGTTTGAAGGTGACTACATGATATATCAAAGTTATGTTTTGGAGATATATGGATTAATCTTCACTACCATTTCCTGGTTTACTCACAAATTTTAATCTTCAGGCTTCATCAGCTTACTGGAGGGGAAACAAAGATCGTGAGAGTTTACAAAGAGTTTATGGGATATCTTATCCTGATCAGAAACGTTTAAAGGTGAAAAGATTTTTTCCTCCTTTGTTATGATTCTGGCTATGGGCTTCATTATTGTACTTGTGCTAGTTTTTCAATATTTTTGTGGTTTTAAATTTGCTTCATTTGTGGTTGTTGAAGCAATGATATAAGAGTATGATGCATAGAGAAATATATATATTTCTTTTATTATGATTCAAAGAATACAAAAAATCTGGAATCATAGCAAGAATTTCTTTTAGAAGTCAATTACTTGTATTAGGTTTACTTTAACATACCTAGACAAAAAATAGAGTTTAGGTACTTTTACAATAAAAGGAGATGTTCTCTAGTTTCATAGTATATTGATTGTCCTTACATAACATCTTTAGTTCTCATGAATGTTAATGTTTTTCCCAGGAATATATCCTTCAGCTCGAAGAAGCAAAGAAGTATGACCACAGATTGTTGGGTACAAAGCAGGAACTTTTCTTTTGTCACCCCCTCAGGTATGACATAACTTAATATGCTCAACACAAGCATGGTCAAGAATGTTTATGATGTTGGTTTTTGGCATCTTTGGTAACTTTCAGCCCAGGAAGTTGGTTCTTTCTTCCTCATGGAACTCGAATATACAACAAACTAATGGAATTTATACGAAATCAATATTGGAAAAGGGGATATCAAGAGGTTACAAGTCTTCTCTCTCTCTTTCTTTCAGTATATCAAACTATATAATCTGAATAATGAGTTAATAAAGTTGCATAATTTTTTTCAGGTTAAGTCACCAAACATGTATAATATGAATCTCTGGGAAACATCTGGTCATGCTGCAAATTATAAGGAGAATATGTTTTTGTTTGAGGTGAGATTTTGTGTAATTATAGAAGAAAAAAAGTAACTGATTTGTGTGGTTTTAATTGTAGAGTGAATCTTTATGTGCATTTCCTAGGAATCTAAAATGATGTGTTAAAAGGATATTTTCAGTATTTAGATCTCCTGTTATGTTCCTTTTAAATGATGTTCTGTTACTTACACAGATTGAAAAACAAGAGTTTGGACTGAAACCTATGAATTGCCCAGGCCACTGCTTAATGTTCCAGCACAGAGTTCGTTCTTATAGAGGTCAGTTGCATCTGTATGTTTCTTTAAAAATATCTCCTAATTCTGTGCTAGAAGATGATGGTACTGCTTCCTACGGAAGCACGCTTTCCCTTGTTTTTGTCTATCATTGTTTAATATGTGAACAAACATTAGCCTTAAGAATGTGCTTATTTAAATTGTAATTTTTTTGAAAGCATTTTTTGAGTCATATGGTTGTCAGCTGTAGTTAATGCTGATTAAGGTGATTCATTTTGTCATCTCTGGCTTCACAGCAATGTTCTCATACTGATTAATTCATGCAGAACTACCTCTTCGCCTGGCTGATTTTGGTGTCTTGCATCGTAACGAGGCTAGTGGGGCGCTGACCGGGTTAACTCGTGTCAGGAGGTTTCAGCAGGTACCCTGAAGTTAGGTGTAAACTTTTGAGATCATGCTCCTTGCTAACTCTCTGTACCTTTGTTTTGCTAAATATTAAATGTCAATTTTGGTCTACCATAATTAACTGCTGTGTGGAAACTTCTTTGTTATTTTTTGGACTTAAGTTGGAAGAAGTCTTTATTCAGATCTTATACATTTTGGTTGCTTAGTCATGCTAGTTAAACAAGCTTCTTTGGCAACCTCATGAACTGTATTTGGTTAATGGTGGATGTTCTTTTCCCCCCTTTCTGTGACATTAGTCTTCATATTGTTTCAGGATGATGCCCACATTTTCTGTAGGGAATCTCAGGTGAGGTGCCTTTAAATTGTAAGTTACAGAATTGTGAAATATTTTAGCTCCCTATTTCCTTTATAACGCATGTTTTACCTTTTTTTCAGATAAAGAAAGAAGTAAAAGATGTCCTGGAGTTCATTGACTATGCTTACTCTGTGTTTGGGTTTACTTATGAGCTGAAGTTATCTACGGTATGATAAGCTCTATTTACTCCAAATTTTAGAGATTGGAGTTAGTTTTTTCAGATTTCCAGGGAATCTCAGTTCAAGATAATAATCAAAGTTGGAATAAGTATTAGTGAACTGGAAATCTGACTTGGTGGATCATTGGTGTATATCTTGAGATGGTATACTTATAAAACCACTTATGGTATGTTGAATTTTCAATGAATTTTTTTCTTTTAACATTTTAAGTATTTCAATATATTTTGGTAAAAATCGTTTTCAAATAGAGACCTAATATTTCTACATGCATCAAGTTATATTCTTCAATTCATTTTGTAGTATTAGGACTTGAAGACTCATGATGACTTATTTATGTTGTACTTATGCTTGGGTGTATTCTAGGATGAAATTTTTTATTTAGTGTGTTACAAATATTTGAATTGTAGAGGCCAGAGAAATACCTCGGCGATTTGGCAACTTGGGAGAGAGCTGAAGCTGCTCTTACAGAAGCCTTGAATGAGTCTGGGAAGCCATGGCAGGTCAGTTTTCTATTTAACACCTTCATATAGTCAATATTTACGGTTATTCACCCCATAGATTGTTTCAGAATTAATTGCTGTGGATAACAAATGAGAAAATTTTGCTTCAGCTTACAACCACCATTAAGCGTACAGTCTATATTTGTTTTCCTAAGAATGTGGCATGACTATACCAATATAAATGCACATAAAAATGCATAGAGTTTCATCAATTTTTTGGCCTTAATGGGTTATTGCTCAAGTCAAATATTAGTTCAAGCTTAAGATTAAATGGGATTTCAAATTGTGACCAGCTACTTGGCTGGAATGTTTGAGCCAAAATGGAGAGTACACCAAGTGTGTTTGTTGTGCTGCTCCGTATTCTTCTCTTGTATTTGGCATCTTTTTATGAGAAAAGCTGGTTTCATGATTTTGTGTATTTCATTCACACTGCATTGTTTTCTGTTTGAAGAATGTGATCTTAAATTTTTTTTCTCAAATGAGAAGTCAATTTGAATAAAATTTTGTAAGTTGAAAATTCGAAGTGCTCTTATTGAGGTAGACTGATTTGTCTAATTAAACAAACAGTGGAATTCTCTATTGCTAAGAGAAGAGAAAATCTTGCATGTTTGGCTTGCATGTTGTGATCTATTTGTTGTGCTTTATATTCTCCGTTTTATATTTAAGGACTATTTTATGTTGCCATCCATTTTACCAGGCTATTGTCTAGATGCTTATACTCGAGAGTCATGTTGTACAGATAAATGAAGGAGATGGGGCTTTTTATGGTCCAAAGATAGATATTAGTGTATCTGATGCTTTAAATAGGAAATTTCAATGTGCAACATTACAGGTTTGTGATTTTCAATTGTGTTTCATCTTCTTCTTTGTCTCCACTGTCTAATTTGTTGTAGTTTTACGATAATTATCACTTATTAGTTGATGCCCTTTTTTGCAGCTTGACTTCCAACTTCCTGATCGCTTCAAGTTGGAGTACTCAGCGGAGGATGAAGCCAAGAGGGAGAAACCTGTTATGATACATAGAGCTATCCTGGGTTCTGTTGAGCGTATGTTTGCTATATTGTTGGAGCACTACAAAGGAAAATGGCCCTTCTGGCTTAGTCCACGCCAAGCTATTGTTTGCCCTGTGTCAGCAAAGTCCCAGGATTATGCAAGAGAGGTAGTCTACTCTAGCAGTATGCTCCTTAGCTTGTTTGTTGACCTCTATTTTGTCTTCATTTTTTCATTTTTCGTTGCCAACCTTATGAAAGTTATTGGTGCGTCTACATGTAATCATTATATATGATATCTTAAAATTCTATGGATTTTCTTCTGCATTCTGGCATGGTGGTTTCCCCTGTATTGGATCAGAATTTTATTTTTTGCGTGGTTGCATGCTACTTGTACTTGAAATTGTCAAGGTAAGCTTGGCATAGCAAATACATCATCTCCCTCATTTTACAATTTCAAATCATGACCATGATGGTAATTTTCGTCTCTTGCTTTGATGTGTTTGTTGTTAGCAGTTAAATGTCTTTATATCTAATCTTGAGGATCAGTTTTTCTGTTATTTTCTTATTTTTGATGTTTAACTTCATTATGTCATGACTCATGAGGCATTATATATGTTGTTCTGAAGTCTTCATATGAACTTGCCAAAGTAGAGAATTGATTACTTGCTTGAGGAAAATTCTGAGAGCAAAGTTGTATATCTTAGATGTGGGTGAAAACTATTTAAAACAGGACCTTGCATTTTTTATCTTACTAAGGATATGGTTGCCAAGTAGAGCACAATGTCATAATAGGATATTAGGATCCGTTTAGCTGACCGACAGAGTGGGAGAAGGCTTAGTTTGTTGTTGATTCGTGAATACTTTGTTATGCTTCAGTCATTGATGCCAACGTTATCTCTTCTTTCATTTTCATAGGTTCAGGAGCAGATTCATGGGGCTGGTTATTATGTAGATGTTGATTTGACTGATAGAAAGATCCAGAAAAAGGTGCAACGACTGGCATCCTCAATAATATTGAATTTCAATGATTTAGCAGTCATGTCATAAGCTCTCTCAGTTTCTACAGAAAGTTAGGCTTTAGAATGAAGCCACAGTGTCATTGATGACTATCATACGTTATCAATCTCGTTTTGGACTGAATTATTTGCACTTGTTTCACCTTTTCACATTGCAGGTACGAGAAGCTCAGTTGGCACAATACAACTATATATTGGTTGTTGGGGAAGAGGAAATGAATACTAAACAGGTTTGTCTATCCGAAGCAATTGAATAGATTTGGGTACCTTTTTGCATTGCGAATGAAAATTTCTTTTTCATTCCTCACTGTTCATTTTTTTTTTCTTTAATTAGACCTATGCTTGGTTAGCAGTAAATTGTCATGTCTCCCTCCCTTAATTGTCATGTATGCCTGAAATGTTTTCAGGTGAGTGTACGGGTAAGGGATAAGGGAGATCTCACTTCAATGAGCATAGAGGGCCTACTCCAACACTTAAAGGATGAAATTGCAGCTTTTCATTAGGATGGACGTGTTGTTGGATTCTATTATTGCACCCTGATATGTGATTTGGTGGATATCTCATTGATGGTGACATTGGTTTCCATGATCAATACCATTTTTGTATTTGTATTCTTTTTTTTTTTTTTTCTATTTAAATTTAACATGGTATAACAAATTGTTTTTGATGGATCACCTGCGCAGTGGGTTTTAATTTTTGATAAAATTATTGTTTGGTCAACTGTTGAAATACTTTTGTGGGCAGCTAACTGGGCCTCTCTCCCTCCCTCCCTCCCTTTTTTATTGTGAGAGAATAACAGGATAACCGTCACCTGCTGCATTTTGAAGGAAAATCATGCATTTAATTAAGAACCATTGGATGATAAAATGCATGCAATGTAAATTCCAGCCCTTACATCAAATTCTAATGCATCCTCCCTCCTCGGTAAGCCTAGAGAAGACCTGTTATGTTTTATGCTTTACATCTTTATTTATAGTTTGGAAGTTGGGTCGTTTATTGAGAGAACTCTACACCTGTTTCTTCTGTTTAGGCATCTGATACGAGCCATATTTATTACCACAAAAAAGGACAAAATCCCCTATATGCTTCTCTGCCTTACTGGGGCGTTATCATCTCCCTCCTTTCTCTCCTCCACGGTTCGAAATACTAAATTTTACAGCATGGCAGGATTTTAATATCTGTAAACCTGATCTCACCTGATCATCATAAACAGGAATTTTTTTTTTTCTCACTATACCTTCGGTTTCTATTTTACTACTGTTTTTGCAAATTTCTATTTTTGGCCTTTGAAAGCAAAAAAAGTGCATTAAAATATGAATTCAAATATTTTCTAAGGATTAAGTAAAAACCCTTTTTTTTTTTTCTAAATTTCAATAAAGTTTGAAATTATTTAAAATGTAAGAAATTTGATTTTTGTACGACACAAGAATGTATGGTTTTACTATGTTTAATGTATATTTGAAAAAATTTTACAAACTATAAAAAAAATTCAAATAAATATTTATTCTTCTATTAAATTCAATCAAACGTTTAATACTTTTTGAAACAAATAAATTTTTATGATTAACATTATTAATTGTAATTAATTAAAATTTTATTTGTCATTTTATATTCATGTGGCATTGATATGGTACAGACATGGCATTTATGTGTCAATGTTGACATAGAGGGTAAAAATGTTATACAACTATGCTATTATACCAAATCAACCTTACACGTTATTAATATTCATTATGACATGTCAGTATACCACATTAGCGCAATGTGATATCAAAGGACAAGTGACATTTTGAGAAATAATAGTTAGTTAACTATTAATTATAAATAAAAATTTATTTAATTTAAAACAAAAATATAATAGTTTAATTAAATATAATAAAAAAATAAAAATTACTTAAATTTTATAATAAGCTTTATAAGATAAGGTTGAAGAAAGAAAAGAAGAAAATGAATGCAATCATCCGGGGGGGAGCCTTATACTTTTCCTCCAAATGAATAAAGCACATGAATCTTGGGCATTCTGGATATTTTCAAACAGTTAGCCCTGGTCATTAGGAAACTAATGAAGTCTTTTACTTCATTTTCTAATTAAAAGTTGGTTAGTTACCACTCATTTGATATGTGATTTACCAGAAGGCAGTGCATATGAGTGTGTGTCGTAAGCGATTCTCCATAGCCAACAGTCTCCTACTCCTACCTCTCTTGTCAAAGCTGCGTTACATGTCCATGTGTAAGCTATGCCGTTGCAATGCAGAAGTAAAGTAAAATCCTCTTAACAATCATGTAACATGGAGGTTCATATATATGAATGGCTGCAAGGTTATAGATCAATGATATTATATACTTACTAGGAATCTAGGGCTAAAGCCAGCTGCATCGTCTATCTAACAAAGCTGCTAACTAAAAGCTTAACTTAGTAGAAACACCCAAGGAAACAGAAAGCAAAAAAGTTGGCTAACTTGAACGTTAGAGAAATCAATGCGCTGATCCCTGCACAATCTAATTGTAGGACTAGGCTATATGTGATATATCTCTCATACATCAAAATCCACTGTTGGGCCTGCCGCTTGTTACGTTCAGATCTTGGTGATGATGAAAATGCTGTTGACGACGATAAGCAGAAATGGAGCTGCTACTTTCACCCACATCCTGTTCAGGCCTATACTCTTCATCGATTTCTTCTTTGGCCACTTTCTCCATCCCAATGTATTCTACAGGCCTTTGTGATGATAAGAACTGTGACTCTGACAGCGGCTGTGATTCGCAGTACCCGGAAGATTGCGGTGGTACGACTGATGGGAGCTTGGAGAGAAGGGCTTCAAGGCTGCTCATGGAGGGGGTTATCTTCATTGGCTGATTGAAGTGGTCATAGAATTCAGTTGGTGGTGCAATTGTCGCTGGGAAGTGCCATGCTTCTGGCGTGCCATACCCATCTACTTTAAAAGGGTAAGCAGAAGATGATGGGTGGGGCAAAAGTACTCCGGGAATGCTTTCAATGTAGCTGAATTTCTTTCTTAGTAGAACTACATAACTCAGGTCTTCAATTACCTTTTGCATAATGAGAAAAAATGAAAATATATGGTACTGTCAGTGAAACATTACAGCAAAGCAAGTTGTGTGTGAGCTTCATAGAGAGAGAGAGAGAGGACCTTGTTAACAGCTCCTAATTGGACAACACCTTCTCTAACCGCAATCAAGGCTATGGTCTGCAGCAAAGATATTCAAGTCAAAGCAAGTAAGTAGATCTACCCAAACTCTTCAGAGTTTTGTAATGTTTATGGTGTTATATACCTTTATACCGGCCTGGAACTGTGCCTCCCATGTCCTAGGATGCTACAGGAAAGAATTTAGTGAGAAAAGAGACATATTTTTCGGCTAACAGGTGGAACGTGAGATGACCAACTGGTGTAAGCATGGATGGGAAAACATTTACGCTTACTGAGTCTGCCGAGTTATGCCATGCTGACAAGAAGTTGATTTCCTGGTCATTTGGTTCTTTGTATATCCACTTGTGACTATGATCTGCAGCCACTTTTCCTATCAAACTGACCATGTAAAAAAAAAAAAAATCAGTTTGCTTGAAATGTTATCTACAGTTAATTGAAGTAACTCACAAAAATTTCAACATCAGAGTGATCAAAGGTCAAGGCACATCAATTTCTCACCCTTCTCCATAGTTGTAGATTTCGTGGGACATCTTGAAGAAAAGCTCTGGTTGCAGTCCTTGATAGTGTTGAAACTCACAACTGCCATAGACCGAGGACCCAGTACAGTCTCCGGAGTTGATTTCAGCTGCTGAAGCAGCAAAGTTGCAGAAACCATCTTCCCAAACTAATATCCTGCGATTTGTAGTATGATAGTGTTAACAAAATAAGGATCAACTATGCATGGCATATCATCACTATAAAAAAACTAAAAAAAGTGTACCAGTTCCTCCTGTTTCCTCTGGACCTGTCATAAGCTGCTTGACCATCCCATCTATCATCAAGTAAAAACAATTATATTACGAAAAGGCATAATAAATTATAAATTAGTAAGAGATTTTGACATTTTTATTCTTTATCTACGGAATGAGTCAGACATATTAGATCCTTTCTCTTGGAAGAAAAGGAAACCTACTACTAAGTACTAACGAGAAAGAAAAGGAAGCCTATAGTGTTTTCTTAGCTGGCTTTATGCTTCCTTACTTGGGTGGTGGATAATTTCTAGGTAAGATCCTCCAGAAGACTGCATAAACCCACTGAGAGTTCTCATGAATGCACAAGCTTCTTAGTGTGTGTTGAAGGAGATGAGTAACAGCTAACGGGCTGAGATGTTCCTCCATCAATTCTTCACAGTTTGCAGACCCTCTCTTTCCTTCTTTTTCCCTCTCTTCTCCCCTCTACTGTTATCTTTCCTTAAAAGAAGGGAAACCCCAACATCTTAACCTCCTTTATATAAGCAAACCAACATGGAAATGTCACATTTATACCTCTATCTCGCCGTGTTACTGTATTGTATTTAATCATGCTTTAAATTTTACCAAAATGATTTTGAGGCCCCACGCTTTGGCCTGCTCGGTTCCCAACGGTCTCTTTATCAATCCTCCGTTCAAAACTGCTGTCCAGTACTTTTTTTCCCTCTCTCTCTCTCTCTCTCTCTCTCTATCTCTTTCTACCCTTATCCCAATAATGAAATACTACTATCAAAGACAGACCAAACCTTATTATTCTTAGGCTACATCATGAGTTTGCTCCATTTCTCCGAGGACCCGTATCTTTCTCTTCAACCCCAATGTGCATTTTCTTTTCTTGCCTTTCTGACACATCAAGGTATTACCACTCATTTCAGTCCCAGGAAAACTTATTTCCACCTTCTCTATTTATTCACTCTCAATGTCAAGCTGCTACTCCGTTGAATTTTATCAGAGCATGTTAATTGTTCATGTAGGTTAGTTCTCTCTCTCTCTCTCTCCATTTTTATCACCATCATTTTGGTACGTCCAAGTGTCCGTCTATATGGGGCATATCAACAACCAAATGTTATCACACTTTATTACTTTTTCTACGACAAATATGAATGCAAGATTAAATAGTTTCGTGATTTGCGTGAGGTTTGTGTGTATTTCTTAATTACCATGTATTCGTAACTTTTATGCTTTCAGATTCATGAATGCAAAGAGGGAATGAGCTGGGAAGAAGTGTGACTATGATTGACGCGGTTTTCGGTTGTGATTGTGGTATTTTAAAAGAGAAACGTCAAATTTTGCTGCTACTCTCAGTACTTTGTAACGCACATATATAAGAATACGCATGGTGAGAAGAGATGATATATTTATATTGCTGCAGGCCTGCATGACTTCACAAATTGTCAATTGTATGCCATATATCTGCCACATTCATATAACACGAAAGTGTGTATAGATTGTAAGCCTGAAAACAAAGGACCCCACCCTTGGAAGTGCTATAGCACAAAAATCACATGATTCTATTGATTTCTTGACAGATCCAATAAGTGGTCTGTTTGACTAGCATTGGATGGAGACATATTATTGTAATTTTGATAGATGGACCTTCGAGCTGCCACTCAAGAAGAGGTCCTATTGATAGGAAATTCAGATAATGGAGACCTCTGAAATGGTTTAAGGTAAATCGATGTTAGAAATAAACCAATCAGGGTTTGAAATGTTGAGTTGCAGTAATACGGTAATTGATCATCCGGCTGCTTCACAATCAGTTTTGTACGCTTGACATACACGGACATTGATGCAAAGATGCACGAGACCCAGTGTACTTTCTAGTAGTAGATTTCATCCTCAGGTAGAAAAGATTTTCATTAGTTTGGGATCTATCTTTCCCTTTCTTTCTCTCTCTAGTCTGCAGTTACATGATGACTAAAAGGAGCTTTCAGTGCTTTCATTTCACCTTCCTGACACCAAGAAAGTTTTGACAGACAATTATACTCTTGTCTTTGACCGTCTGTTTATGAGAAAGTGAGATCATTAGCCTTGTAATCAGCCTATAATTCACCACATTATCATCAACCAGCTAGCATTTGTCACCCCTTCATTTCTTGATAGCGATAGGCATTGCTATCTACTTGTATATATTGATATATACTCCTATTGGCTTTGCCCTCTGGCTCCTTCGAGGGCAAATTAGTGTTAAAGATGGGGTTATAAATAGGTTCTGTTATTGTTGTTGTTTAAAGTTTTGTAGTGCATAAATGTACGGTCCCTTTGCAAGGTAAAAACAGCAAAGTTGGGGACAGCCTCTGATGGCTTGATGGCAGCAAAAGCGATATGCCGGGGCTCCCAAGTGAAACTAGCTTTGGATTTTACTGATGAGGGGTGATTGTTCTAGTGCTATATTATATTGGTTCTTTCTCTTACTTTATACTAGTATATGATTTTCTTTTCTTTTTCCATTTTGTGTG
Organism: Theobroma cacao; assembly: GCF_053813885.1. Taxonomy (NCBI): domain Eukaryota; kingdom Viridiplantae; phylum Streptophyta; class Magnoliopsida; order Malvales; family Malvaceae; genus Theobroma; species Theobroma cacao. Next base: position 40,998,293 of record NC_142640.1, read on the forward strand.
TGTGTGGAATATAATTGGGAAGAAGCTAGTATGGGAGAAAAGAGTGGCACAAGAGCCTTGGGTCAAGATAACAGGTGTTGAAATGCCCCATCCCTTCTTCCATGAAGGAGGTGGAATCTCTGCTCTTCCCATCCTTCCCAATGTCCCAATTTGTATTAAAAAAGTATTTTAAAATCTAACAAAGAACCAAAACAATCAATAAAGAAAGACTGTAAGAGTGTTTATATATATAAAAATATATACAGTATAGATGTTTGCCTGATGAAGATTGATTATCAGACAATGAAACACAATCCAATAATGCATACTTGGAAGCAGGCAAATATCCCCATCCTCCCACAATTCTTGCCTTGTTGTTTACGAAATGAAGTTGGTATAGGATCAAAGAAGGGCAAAGGAGAGTCTAATTTAATTTGATATTGATTTGGAATGTTTGATGGTATATTATATAATAGATTACAGGTAGGGCTAGATTTCCTTTTCTTGCTTTTGAGAAACAGAGATACAAAGTTGAACTCACTTCCTTGGGTTTTTATTGGAAAGGGTTGGATATTGATATCGATGATGTCCAAAGATCTAAGTTTCAGTGTTTCTTGAAGTGATGAATTATCTTATCATCTAAACAAAACACTTTGTTTTCTACCTTTGTTGATTGATATAATAATATATTACAGTGTAAAATGTAATCCACATTTCCCAACAAACCTGCTAGCTCTTCCCAATCACTTGTGTATGCATGCATCTTCATGCATGCCATGCTTATGTGCCCACAGGATATGGCATGTTGTCCTGAGTAATGCGGGCATTTCCCCTTTCCCAAAAAACGCAAGTAATGCAATGGCTTGAGTATTAGAAGGATTGGACAAGTTGATATATCTGTGTATATCTATCTATCTATCTATCTATATATATATATATATACTGCTTTAGGTTATGAGAGTGCTCACACTTCCCCCCCACCAAAGCAAGTGCTCAAGTGCCTAACCTTTACCTCCATTAGCTTCCTGGTCTTTTCACCTAGTGAAAAAAAATGGCTTAAATTAAACTTCATTAATACTTAATGATTGGTCAGCAGATGTACAACTCCGATCATCGATCTGTAACAACCACTATTAGTGGAACAACAATTTTGAAGCAGCTGTATGCCATGAAATGTAAATGTTTTTTTGATGGATCTAGCTAGCCCTCACCATTTGTATACAGTTAACTCAAAGTGTCCAACAAGCACGTTTTACATGATTAGGGATGCCCTACAGCAAAGATGTATGGGTGGGACAGGAAATTCTAAAGAAAGAGAGAAGTCTCCCAGAAGATGGTGAGTTGGAAGGGTAAAGAGGAAAACACGTAGAGATGTAATTTTCTAAAGAGGGAGCTAAACCTGGTCAAATGCATCAAAACAACTGGGAATTCTAACTTTCCAACACAGAGAAAAACTCCAAGACATCACGTGAAGCATCGTGGTCACTATCTAGGACCTAGAAAAGCTTGTGTATCCCACCCAAAACACTAAAGAAAAAATTTGAAAAAAAAAAAGTTAAGAGAGAAGAGACTGAAAAAAAGACAGTCCTTTTTAGGCACTTTCTCTAACCTTTCCATCACTGTAAAACCAGTCTTTCCTTCAAAAAAGAAACGAGAAAAAACTTCAGTAACCCTTGACTTCCTGCCCACACCCAACTTTTTCCTTATCATCAACGTAGGAAAAAGACCACCTTATACAATATTGTACCACAAGGAGGAGCATAGCCTACATGCTCCCATCACAATAGGAAGCTGCCATTTAAATTCAGGCCCTAGGATAGAGTGACATGTAACCTAGTGGACAATTTATGCACGTCTGATCAATCAATTGATATTCTCACCTCAAAGTTGGGAGCAAATATTTCCATTTCTTTTTTCTGCTTTCATGCTGATATATAATAAAAAGGAAAGTGATCCATCGACTTTTAAGATCACCCACTTGAGTGGTCAATCTATTGGACGATGCAGATGATGGTCCACCTACCCTTATTGTGGATACAGATGTTCAAAACAAGATCTTCTCAATGAGAGCTTGTAAAGGTTTGGCCATTCCCTCCCTATGGACCCTATCACCATCCACTTCACTATCATCATCCATCAACATCACCAAACTAAAGTAGCTACACCAAACAACAAGAAGAAAAAGAGAGAAATTAAATCTCATGTTGTAATCACAATTCTTAAACATATATAACCCTTTTGTTTAGATCACATTCTTGTCACAAACATTAGAGGTAAAGTGAACCTTGGAAATGTAAAGTAGATCCTAATGACAATATTGACGGAGGCATGCATGCAAATGTGTGCTTGATCTGATTATGGAAGGTTAGCAGCCAATTAAACTAGTGGTAATCATCAGAAAGCTTAATTTGAGTGAAGTGAGAAAGGTATATGATTGCACCACTTGGGTGTGGGCTAGCTTTTGATGATGCTACCTTCTTTAACCAACAGGGTACTGAAAGGGACTCACAATCATAGAGAGATGGAATAGGCATCTAAAGCCCCTTGGTTGAGGACAACATGACTGAGATATGTGGGGGCTATAGAGACAGAGACATTTGATCAATCAGCCAGAAAGTGACCCCGTCCCCTTTTTTCCTCTAAATTACCCCTCTCCATACATGATACACAATGCACATCCTCTCTCTTTCGTTCACGAGCACAAGTAAATCAGTGTATATATATATATATATATATATATATGTAAATACAGCACGCCCGTTTGAGAAGCCTCAAAAGGATTAACAAAACTGTGACGCCATATTGCATTTTCTCCCTAACTACCAACCATAGTATGTCTGCAAATTATTCATTATTTTTCACCCTTAAGATGTCCCCAACAATGTCATTTCAATGCCAAACAATCGCACTTACCTCCTTTGCCATTTTTCTCCTTTGATTTCTTTACACAGGGGATTGCACATGGGGGAATGGCCACAGTGTAGGCAAGATGCTCTTTGCTCTCTCTTCTCGAAAGAAAATTTTTTTTTGGAATATATTGGAATTGGGTATTGGATTTTCCATGTTCATACCCATTTTAATTTCTATCGGATGATGGTTCTGATTAGATTCTTTTCTGCCTTCCATCAAAGAAATCAGGCCCACCCGCTTTCTTCGGGTCCACAAAAAATGGTTATTGCTGATTATGATGACGTCTCTCCACTCTTATTTATGTGATAAACATAGTACCCTGTTACAGGAGTTCTCGCGTACCTACCTGCATATGTGCGTATCCAATTAAGTCGGTAAGTCGGTGGGCCATGCCCCAAAGGGACCCCACAATCCTTTCTTCTACGCCCTAAGTCCCTAACCCTTCCTTCATCGGCCAAATTATGGGCCTGTTAATGACCATAATTCAATGGTAGGTAACAGTCAATTTTACAAGGGTTTGGAGGCCATATTTTTCCTTTTTTTTTTTTTTGTTTTTTCAATGTAATATCATTCACATTGAATTTTATTCTACTTTCTGGTTCCAGCACATTCATGTTACAGAAACATCCTAGTTTAGGACTTTGGTGCTCCTATTTAAAAATTTTTAAAGCTAGTTAGTTTGAGCCCAGGGACAATATTATAAAAAAAAGACAAAAAAAAACACGTGTCCTTTTGTTTAGAACACAGGAGAGGTGACTATTCATCTCTATTGATTATTTATTTAAGTATTCAAAAGAGTTATAAGTGGCAATTAAATTAAGTAATTGATTGTGTTTTGTATTGACGAAACTAATTTACTGAATACTCATAGTATATGACAAGATTATAAAATTTTTGTAAATTTTTTCTACAGTAAAATAGTATAGAAACAATTTAAGGAAAAAGTGGGGAGAGTTATTGCAAATTGTTATTTTTGGTCCGCTTTTAATGAACTAGAGAAGCCTATTTATAGATAAAAAATGTATATCTTTATATAGACATAATTGTTTTAATACATACATAATTAATTTTTGAAACAAATATACCTATTTGAACAAAAGTAATTATTTAAAAGACTTTTGTTTTCCTTTCAATTTTTTTGGAATGTGAGATTATATCCCTCGCTATATATGATTATTGAAAATGTTGGACACTTTTGGCCTTGAAAGGTAAAACAAAAAGTTATTTTGGTAAACAATTTTCACCGTAGAGCATGAGCTACAGTGTTAAGTAACTTAACATCCACATCGCTGAATGTACGTACTGGATAATTTTTCCAGCTCAGCTTAGGATCAGCATATGTTGTTTGAACACAAGATAAAATTCCAACTGAGAACTCGAAGTTTTTAAGCTAATGCATGGTTAGAAAACCATTTCCATGCAATAGAAAGCATGTAGGTCTTTGGGAAGAATATCCGGTGGTTTTTAAGCAAAGATTGAGAAACAAGGGTTATCTTTCATGGTTGGGTTACAAAAAGAGTTAATTATATTCATATCACGGAAGGATACATATAGAAATAGAGAATTATATAGTGGAGTGTGCAAGAGTTAGGCAAATACCAATGTTAAAAAAGGGCCTACAGCAGCAGCAAGGAGGACCATGGAGAAGAAAAGCAGAAGAGGACCCCCACCCCCCTGCTTTAGTGCAGACTACCCAGGCTCTCTTTTCTCTGTTTCTTTATTTGCGTCAGTCAGTGAAGGCAAGGCAAGAGGGAAAACGTACCGGGTACTAGCAGCCAACGGGTTGCACTGACCAGTCTGTGTCCCATTGCTAGCGACCTCAAAAAGGGAGGTGGATCAACTCACGTTGTACTTCCCTTGAGCGCCAGCGGCAGCACCCATCTCCAATTCATTCCTCACTCCTTGGCATGTGACTTCTACGTGTTTGATTGAGACCCCTGGCATGTGGCAATGTCTCATCGACAAACCCTATTGCACTTTTGATGTTAATTTGAGCCTTCCAGGCTACCACCAAGTATTAAAAAACCAACAAAGTCGATTTAATGGGCTACGACACGGGTCAGCATCGCAAAAGGCAGCAGCTTGATTGGACACTATGATTTTCATCAATATACTTCATAGTTTCTTTTGATTTCTACCCACTACTCTGCCAACTCGGCAGTTTAAACGTGCCTATCTTATTCTCTAATGCCAGCTAATAGTATATAGCAATCTTCCTTAGTGTTATAGTTGCTCTAATCCTTTTTTTTGCCATGTTAAGCAATTAAAAATCTTATACATGAAAAAAAGAGTACATATCCATCAGCATAGTGTTACAATCTAGGCTGAACAATCAATTAAAATAATTGAATACATATGATGCGCACATTAATTTTAATAATGAATCCCATAATTTGATCCAACACTTACAAGTGAATTGCTTATCCATGTTAAAATTATTAAAAAAGGTTGCAGATGATTGGTTTCAGCATAGGTTCATACTGATAAACAACCATGATATTTACTTCATACAATCTTAGTGTGGGGAAGTTAATAAAATTCAGATTTGTAAGTATATATATATATATATATATATATATATATATATATATATATATATGTATATATGCTTTGGCATTCATTTCTAGTTGTCTGTTTGCACCAAGTTATGTCTGTATTAATGATACCTGTCAATTTTACTTTCCATTCTCTCGGTAGACAACAACAACAAGGAATCACCAACTTTTTGGTAAACTTAATTAATTAAGGGCATGCAATCTCATTTGCAAAGCTACGGAAAGAACAGTGAATTTCGGATGGCCAGAAGGGGCCATACCTGACCTACGTTGCTATATGCATTAAGGGCTTCGCTGTTTAGTACGGGTAAAGCTCTAATAGGTAGTATAATTCATTTCTGATTTGTCTCTGCTGGTAAAGGTACTGCTCTCTGGATGTTTCTCGCAACCCCTTAACATCAGTACCGATGTATTAGCTAGCATGAAAAGACGGTTGCATCCAAATCATCCAAGGATAAAGAATCAAATGTTCATGAGAGTGTCATTCTGAACATGCATGTCCCAGTTTCAATTCTGTTTGTCCACACATTTCCACTACTTTTCTTACACCCAAAGAGGTATGCTGGCTGATGTCTTTGAATTCGTTTTAATTTTTTTTTTTGGTGAATTTCACTGTTCACGATCTTAAGCTAAGCTCAGGCTTAGGCAACCAGACCTGGTTCAAACTTCAACTTGACCAGCAAACCAAGCCAGGTCTGCTTTTTCCACATAATCCTCCTTGGATGACTATTCAGTATTGACCACTTGAGAATTGAAGAGAAAGGAAGCGGGGTTCTGGAATAAATTGTTGGTAATATTCATCATGAATGAAGGAGGGCAATTTAATTATTCCATTAATGTTTGTGGTGGACAGAGGTCAAAGGGTGAGGCCAAGCAATCAGTGGTTTCCTTTCTTCTGTAAGTGTTCATTGCTTGGTTTGATTTTTTCAGTACCATTAAAGGCCCCATAATAGGGATACAACCAACTAACTTTACGAAATTAATTACCAATATCAATTATGCAACATCCAGTATGCATGGCAAACACCAAGGCCGCACCCCCACTCCCTCTTCACACCTTGTCCTTTTCCCATTCAACTAGACATGGAGTGATACAGTACCTAATTAGCTGATGTTACCTGCTATATATATATATATATATAGGATGAGCGAAAATATCTAATGATATTCGTTTGTATATATGCATGCCTCTATGTGTATGTGCTGTTAAGTGGGATAGGTAACTAGACTTTACACTTTTGCTCTGGATCTTGTCTATGGGGACATGAGGACTGATTTGGCACCCTTCAATCTTCATGACTTTTGTCATCATGTATAAGGGAAAATAACATAGTCTTAAAATTTAAATCTTCATATTCGGATTCCAACGTTCAATAGAAGAAAAAAAAAAGATATGTCCAGTCCAGATAACAGAGATGTCATGAGTAGGGAATCATGTTTAAGAACATATAATTAAGATAAGCCACATGCAAATGCAAAACAGCTGCTGAGTATCTATTTGGAGCAAATTCCGAGTAATCGTAAACAACATGCTTATTTGTTAGAATTTTGAGATTATATTGAAGATATTTTTAGAGATAAAAAATTGTTCTTTGAAAGTGGTATACATAACAGATGAAAAGTTATGTTGTGTGCATCCGATTCCTCCCAAAATTCCAACATTATTCCATTATACTTCTAAATTGTAGAACCAAGTTGCCAGCTCACTACGCGCAAAGCAAAGTTTCGAGTCGCGTAGCATGGAACCGCGCACAAATATAACAAACATGTCACCACTCACAAGCATCTTGAGATAAGGGTATCATCAATATTCGATTGCTCAAGTCAATCATGAGCGGAAATGCGAAGTCAAATTTGGATCAAAGAGTACCATTTTGGCAACATAAGACCATTAATCCACAACATCGCCCGTTAACTCATCAAGAACTGATGATAGACGGTAAACTCCAGAAACATTAACATTTTCATTTTCTGATGCAAATTGGTTTTCTGCAACTGTTTCTAGAGCTATGAATGACACCCAGAAAAGGAAGTAATAAGGAAAATGAAAACAGCCAACTTGCCCGATAGACTAAGTTAGAAGACAAACTTCAAATATTTGACCCCTTTTAATCTAAGCTTGATTGTAGTCTTTGTCTTAATCACGGGGCAGAGGGAGCTAATAGGGTGCCAAAATTTTGAAGTACTGTCTAATGTCACATTCCTTTGACGAGAAAAGAAACCCATTTTAATTTGATTAAAAAACAAAAAGAAGAAGAAAAAGAAGCAAAATAGAAAGAGGAGCTATGCCAATGGGGAGCTGCACCTTTCCATAGCCGCTGATCTGGAAAAACAATTAAGCTGGAATTTCTTTAGTGACGTCCGGAAAGAGGATTGTAGAATTCAAACATTGGGACCACTAAAAAATTGAAAAACGCTACGACATTGGTCTAGCACATAGGTGCCTAAAAAGGGTTGAGCATTCAAAAGCTAACACAGGACTAACTACTATGACCTACGTCCACCCTATATCCATTTAAATATCTATATCAAATATTGTAAAACTTCCATAAGTTGCACTCCAAAGGTGAAGTCATATGAACGTCTTGTTTCTTTTACAACAGTTGCACTTGCACATGGCCTTTGGAAATGTAGGCCAGATGAATGAACATAAATGTAACTGCAAGATTTGCTGTCGAGGGTAAAAAAAAAAAAAAAATCATATATAGATCGGAATAGAAATCCATAATTCTCAGTTGTTGAGCAAAAAATTGTGCTTTGAGATTTGATTACTTGCTCTTATAATAACTCATTTGCATCTGCACCTAACATCTATCTCATCTTATGCTTACAGTATTAAAATAAAATTAGTAAGGTAGTTTACAACCAAATTAGTATATAAAAAGTTAATTGTATTACCACAATATTGTCCTCGTTTCCTAGCTAGTGCTATGTAGAGAAAACATCCAGCATTAACATTTATTTATAAGCAATTCATAGACACTTTTGTTTATAATTGCTTTCTTGAATTCCTCTTGACATGTTGCTCATATGCTATACCTAACAGCTACTGCTCTATTTCTGCAGGATCATCTCCGGAAGGCGCTCATATGTGCTTAGGTGCATTGAATCTTGGAAATGCTAGCTTCACACATCTAAATTTAATAAATTTCTTCATGCATGAATGCAATTCCAAACTGGGAGTCGAGCTAGACAATATTCGTAAATGTTCAACTGGCAGTTTGAAATTCGACTTATTTCGAAGCTTGAGCAATGAAGCTATTCTGTCGCCTTTGACCAAGTTTCTGATCATGTTTGTGGTAGAGGATTCTGTAACTAGTAAACTGGCCACTTTGGTTTCCCCGTTTTCAAAACCAGCCAACTTGCACAACTACAACATCTATATCATCTATTGTCACAATCAAGGTTTCTCAACACCGCACTCAGGGCCTTTCTCTAGGAAAGAAAATCAATCAAGTAATAAGGCAAAAACTTTCTGTTTTCTTTATTAGCTCATTCTCTATCGGCCATCAAGTTGCATTTGACTAATGATTGAGAACATTCATTGCATCCATGTTACCTCAACAACTCCACTAACTTGACAAAGTCATACCACAACCTTTTGGTGCTGGCTATGCAACACAATTCATAATGCTTTAGCCGAATTTCTACGCTGGCTACATCTACCTAACAGTAAAATACATTCCAGTATTTGTGCGTGTTATCAGTGCGTCATCATTGGCTGAAGCTTTCCTCTGGAGAAGGTCCCAAATGAACAAGATTGGTAACTGCTATTAGCATGTGACAAGAATGCTATGCTTTTGAATGCCTAAAGTGTTTGCCCGGTGTTTCTTAATTTGAAGATGTTAGTTAGTCCTTACTGCCTTACAGGCAAAAATATCTATATACCGTTACGGGCTCCCAATATGCAAAAGACTCTTTTGCGAGCCTTAGCTGTCCCATTCTTGGAGGATATGATCTTAGAGAATCTAAATAGGCATATTTCAGTCTCCGCATTCTCCATCTCAGGTGGTTCAAGTCTCCCCTCCAATCCAATATAGCTCTCACATCTCCCATTCTCTAGCATACCTAATTATCATCCTCACCTATGTCCTAAAAACCCCATAAATTAACTGAGACTAATAAAAAACACCAAGCAAACATGAACTATTGAAAACCCCAGATGGTGGGGGAGAGAATAAGGGTGATAAAGAGAGGAGATTCACGTTTATGACTTTAGGGTTTGTGTAGCCAATCCTAAACAGGTGAAGCAAAGGTTGTAGCTTGATCACTTATTCCACGAACAATCAAAAAGATCATAGCTATACACTTCACTTTAGTGGTTTTACATATCTATCAAGGCATACTATCTATTTGCTTAAAGTTATAGACTTAGCACCCTCAAAATTATCAAATTAGCAACCTTCTGCCAGAATTCTTATAATTTTCCCCCCAAAAAACAAGATTACTCAACAAATTTTAATTGTAAAATATTTAGTCATAGTTCAGAAATTAAGAACATATATGAAGACTTCGTTTGATTTGGTGTTATCAAACTCTTTAAAATTCCTGATTGTGGTCTTTTCAGATAAGGTCAGGGACTGAAACTCTTGAAATAATTAGCTACAATGGTGTTAGCCAAAAAGGTTGTCCCTGTTTTGCGAGGCAAATTTCATTTTATTCTCTTTTTTCCCATGCTTATAAGTGAAATTGTCCACTTGTCAAGCTCTCTCCTAATTAGAGATGACTGGACAAGAATTGATTTAATTGTTTTTATCTTTTCTCAAAAGATTGAAGTCTAAAGTTCTAATCTCATTGTTAAATAATCGAGTGTTAATATGGATTACTAAGGAATAACAAGTGAAGAAAAAAAGGAAAATTGAAAGTGGAGTACAGTACATAGATAGAGGCTGGTTTGTGGCCCAAGAAAACAAGAATCTCAACTGATCTTGGTTGTTTATTTTTTATCCTTTTTCCTCAACATTTAGAGATCAAGGAAAGTGCCAAATTCCAAAAGATGGAACATGCCCTATCGAGAGTTTTTGGTGAATATTTTGCAACTTTAGGAGGGGAATACTGAAAACAAGATCCTCTGGATCAAAGCAAAAGTTATCCCCTGTTAGGGCCAGTCTCAGAAGGAGATGTTGCAGATTATGGACCAGCCCATATTTAGATTTGGCAATGCAATCCAAAGAAAGCATCTGCTTTGCTGATTGGGCCATGGACTGCCAAATGCCTTTGTAAGAATGTATTGGGTTTTCGACCATATTTATGGCAAATTAGATAGCAGCTCCTCATCCTTCAGTGAGACGGTGACCCCGATTAGACTTTTCCATTTTTTATTTGAACAAGACTTCTTATCTTCACTTTGATTGTGCAGCCAATTGATGTTTGTCTCAGTCATACTTTCCATGTCCCAATCCCATTTTTTTCCTTGGTAAGAAGGCACAAATCCAAATCCCACATTCAGAAAAAGGACATTTATTAACAGGCGAATAACAAGAACAAGAGGACTCATAAAGAATTAAGGTAAACAGCGTTGAGAATGAGATAATGTCCTCTCTGATGCATTCTTTTGTAATTTATTCTCAATTTAAAAGCTAATGTGAAAAGATAGTACAACTGAGATAAACTTTTTGAATTTAATTTGAAGCTAAGGCTTCTTTAATCTTTTCTATGGCATCCTCAAATTTTGAGGGTTGATGGTATTACCAGCCCGTCAACAGTTTCTTCCAACCCTCGCTTTCTTTACTCAAATGAACAAACACCTCTTAAAACTATCAAAGCAGCAGCCACCACTTTGTCAAGCTTATCCCTCTTCAATTTTAGTTTTGGTAAACACACTTCAAAATCTAGCCTGAAAGGCTACAAGCTACTTGGATAAGGTCCATGATCAGCACAAAGGTCTAATGGAGAGGTCCCACTCGACCTAAGCAAGTCTTAAAATAAAAAAAATTCAATTACTCAATTACATTATGGGATGCATCTCCATGGAAACATATATAATATATATGTATATCAAATATCAAAGTATTTTAGTTTGTGCCATCCCGTGCTCAAAATGCAAAAGCAAAAAATTCCAAACATCAAAGTATGAGTCACCTCACGGCAATTCCAAAGCATAGTATTTATTACAAATGTAAAATAGAGTTCAATATCATAGTAGCAAACATGACTAGACCAGTAAAGTATAATTCAAAGGAAAAGGGCTGATGCCTATTGATGCTTTACTGATCACCTACCAATACGAACCGTAATAGCTTTTCTCGAAGGATAGTGAGCCAAGTAGTCTACTGATTTAAAAACAAAAGTGAGAAAAACTAATGTGTGAGTTATAAAGACACCGTGAGCAAATACAGAGAGGGGGAACAAGCTTAAACGAAAGAATGTTTATCAAATACACTTTCAAATTCAATGCAAATAAGAAAAGCTTCCAAATATTTCCAAGTTTTGCTTCCCAAGAGTAAGCTAATTGTTTTAGAGGGTTTCCAATAAAATCAAAATATTTACAAAGTCTAGTAGTTAAAACAAACCCATTTGTATCTTTAAAATCCTTCTAAACTTGTGAAAATTCGAAAATAAGTGTTATAAGTATCGATAAATTGCTCAGATGTATCGATACATATTCTAACAAGATGTTTTTCAAGACTTCCTAGACTCAAGGTGTTAATACTTTTGTTCAAAATATTGATACTTTTCAAACATAATAAAATTTTCGAGAATTTCAAAAGAACAAGTATCAATACTTTATCTTGAAGTATTAATACTTCCTTCACTAAACCTAATTTTTCAACCTTAAACACAATTCCAAGTGCACAAACAAGTCTTTAATCAATCCAATTCAAAGTCCTCAAAATTCACATGCTAAAATCAAGTTAATTAAGTTGTGAAGCACCAATGTAAGAAGAATTAATAAACAAAGTGAAGTTCGGGCATATAGCCATCGACTGAATAACAAAAGTTGAGATCGCATCAACTATTGAATAAGACAAAGTTGTACAATAGCACGAGAATGGTTCGATTCATATAGTCACCAATTGCAAAGGAGACAAAGCATTGTTGACAATATCTACTATTGCTAAGTACTGGTTTTTAACTTAATAGGCTCCATTAAAATGTTTTTTAAATTTTAAAGTTAACCAAATTTCATTTCAAAACAAAAGGGTGAATCTATTCACGTACAAAATCAAAGGAATCGAGACAAGACTATTCCGTTGTCATCAACTTACTCCATTATCTCAAAGACTAAGTGACCTAATGTTATGGTCTATTCAAGAAAATCATTTTTCATTTCAGATATCGAAGTCATACAATCAATCAATCAATCCATAGACAAATATTTATAATTTTAAGGTATCAAAACATTAAAGGTGTTTGTTCCATATGCATAAAACTAAATACATAATGGACATATTTACATAGTATATATAGCTTTCATCAATCATACTTTTGAAGCCATAATTCACATCACAATCCTTATAGAAATTCATATTTCGGCAAAAATACATTTCAATGTGAGGTTATAGGTAAAACATGCTTAATTATATCAAAATAATTAAAAACGCAATATCTACCCACCTCATTGAAGTGTGCCTTTCCTTTTAGCACCTTTCGTCTAAAGCTAAACCTCACCAAAATACCAACTTGTTCAACAGTATTTGTCACAAAGTTTCCATCATAAATACATTGTTCTTTAATCATATCTTTAACTAATAACCATTTATCCTTCCATAAACTCCTTTTCTTAATCTTTAATCCAAAATTAGTAGCTAAATTTAATCCTAACTAAAAGATTAAACTTCAACTAGATAAGGTTTAGAATAACTTTACCTCAGTGAGCTTGAGAGTACCAAAATCAATCCAATACCTAGGTTTTAGAGAGAAAAATAAATTTTTAATGAATCAAAAGTTTTGGAAATTGAAACCCAAAGTTCAAATGTTTTAAAAAATGAAACCTTACCTTTAAGAATATCTAAAACGAAATCTGAGCTTGAATCTTGTTTTAATTGGTTGAAAATGCATTTAAATGGTGAGAGAGAGAATAAAGATGGAAGAGAGAAAAGAAAGAAAAAGGAGGCTAAGTTTTGGAGATAAAAATGTTTTTAGTTACTCCAGGAAATGGCTAAGTCTATGGCTTATTTTATTGGAGGAAAAGTCTGCAATACCATTTTTTTTTCAAATCTGTGACATTGTTATCGATACTTTTGGAGAAAGTATTGATACTTTTGGTTTTTGGGTGAAGGTATTGATAGTTCATGAACAAGTGTCGATACATGTCTTTTAGAAAACTTTTTTGGATTTCAAGTATCGATACTTTTGCTCCAGAATTTAGTTTTAAGTCAAAAATCAATTCTTTTAAGCCTATCAAAGTCCCATATTTCAAACAAACTAATTTGATATCAATTCATATGGTTTTTTAAGTCATAAGTGTTCAAAACGTTATTCGAAAAAGTGAATTTTCATGCTGACCAAGTTAAGTCACTAATCTAACCTTAAGTGATAGTGGGGTTTCACAAGTCAAAAGGTTTTGAAGTGAAAGGAAAAAAGCACAGTGTTTGCAAATTGAAGAAAAGTTTGTATGGCTTGCTTGAAACAAGCTCCAAGATAGCAGTACAAGAAGTTTGATTTTTTTTTTTGGTGAGACATTTTTATAAAAGAATAGCAATAGATCCTTATGTGTATGTTAGAAAATTTTCTGATGGCAACTTCATTATTCTTTTGCTATATATTGATGATATGTTAATTGTGATGTAAGATGCTGATATGATTTTCATGTTAAAAAATGACTTGTCTAAATCTTTTAACATGAATGATTTAAGTCCAACAAACCAAATTTTAGGTATGGAAACTATTTGTGATAGGAAAACTAGAAAGCTGTGGTTATCACAAGAAAAGTATATTGAACGAGCGCTTAAGAGATTCAATATGTATCATACTAAGTGAGTTGGTGCACATTTTGCCAATCATTTTAAGCTCAACAAGAGTACATGTCCAGTTACAAATGAAGAGAAGCTTCATATGTCAACTATTCTTTACTCCTTTATGGTCAGTTTATTGATGTATCTTATGGTTTGCACATGACTTGGCATTAATCATGCAGTTGGTGTAGTGAGTATATTTCTTTCTAATCATGAAAAGGTTCATTGGGATATTGTTAAATGGATCTTCAAATACTTGAGAGGTACTTCAAAGATGTGCTTGATTTTTGGGTCTAGAAGGCTAGTTCTAAAAGGGTTCACTTATGCTGACATGTTAGTTGACCTTGATAATAGAAAATCATATTCAAGGTATTTGTTTAGTTTTGTAAGGGGAGCTATATCTTGGCATTCTAAATTGCAAGAGTATGTTTCCTTGTCAACTATAGAGGTAGAATATATTGTAGAAAAAGAAGTAGGTGAAAAGATGCTTTGGATGAAACGATTCCTTCTTGAGTTGAAAAAGAGTATGTGGTTTTTTGTGATAGCCAAAGTGATTAGATTTAAGTAAGAATACCATGTACCATGCTAGGACAAAGCATATTGATGTGAGGTACCACTGGTTGTGGTTGGTGATTGAGGATCACATGATACATTTGAAAAAGATTCACATAAACAAAAATAACGTTGATACGTTGTCCAAGGTGATTCCCACAAAAAGACTTGCGTTATAAGTCAAGTAAGCCAAAATGGACTTTAAGTGATGAGTTGAGTAGTTAATCTTCTTTTAATAGGGTTGGAAGGGAAAACTATTATGTTTACTAGGTTAATAGCTTGCATGGGGTCCAACCCCGTTCTACTTGCTTTATTGGTAACTGAGGTCAATTGTGTGATAGCGTTTTACTTTTTTCCTTTTTTCTAATGTGCAGTCGAATGATCAAAGTATCTAGATAGTGTTTATACTATAGAGATTTGTTCAATTTAGTCATTTTATCCAAAATCTAGTTAATTTAGTCCATATACTTTGATATTGTGTGTAATTTAGTCCAAGCTGTTACATCATGTTTTGATTTAACAAAAATTATATGTTTTCTTGAACTTAATGTCAAGCATTTGAAATTGTCTCAAATACAATTTTAATCCCTTAAGGTTACGTATTTGTTTGAAAAGCTATACTTCATTAGAAAACATATCATAAGATTTCAAACAATGCATATTCAGTTAAAAAAGTAAGAGCAAACATACCTTGAAATGTTATTTGAATGTAGGAACAAGACAAAGAGGAAATAACTAGAGAAAAACACCAAAAAACTAAGGAAACCTCAAAAGACAAGCTAAAAGTTGATCCTAGAAATGCTCGAGTCGTTCCAAAAGCTGAAAGAGTGTAGTACTGGAAGATTATAAAGCCATAATCGACCTTGAAGTGTTTATAGTCGACATTGTTCAAGAACGCTCAAGAAAATCACGTTTTGAATAGACATAGTTGACCTATACCAAGCATAGTCGACCCTGACAAGTTAAAGGCAAGGAAAAGTCAAGTTTACACAGCCATAGTCGACTATAGAGGAAGCATAGTAAACTATAATAGCTTAAACTTGTAAAAAACACACTCTTGGGAGATGGATTGATAAGAGAAAGATTACGCTCGATTATGGAAGCCCTAATTTGAAAATTTTGAAAAACAAAGTAGACTCTAGGAGCGATGTAGTCGACCTTCAAGCTTTCAGCAATGATGAGATTTGATTCAAACTTGTGTCTAATGGCTTCAAACATTGCCCTAACTATAAATAGACACATTGAGCTATTTTAAGGAAGAAAAGAACTGAACCAAAGCTTCAAACCCTAGAAAGACTACTAAGAGCTCATTTTCCCTCTCTAGCATCCTTTTAGTCTTTCATCAAGTTTACAAAGTTGAATCCTTACTTCATTCAAGTTGATTTTTCTTTTCTCACTACACCCAAACTAAAATCTCAAGCATCCAGCCTTTATAAGGCAAATCTTTGCTATTACTCCTTTGTACACATATTGTAAAGGTTTTAGCTTAACCTTAAAAGCTATCTTGTAATGGTTATTCCTTCTCGTTAAAAAGCAAAAATCCCTTTATGGACTACATATGGGTCATTGCTTGATCCCATCAAAAAGCAAGAATCTCTTTTTGGATTGTTTGAGGGTTATCGCTTGATTCTGTGAAAAGCTGTTGTAAGGGTTATCACTTGATCTTGTCAAAAAGTAAAAATCCCTTTGTGGATTGTGTAAGGGTTATCGTTTGATCTTGTCAAAAAGTAAGAATCTCTTTATGGATTGTGTAAGGGTTATCACTTGATCCCATTAAAACGTAAGAATCCTTTTGTGGATTGTGAGAGGGTTTTCGCTTTGTCCCGTTAAAAATCAAGAATTCTTGATAGTTGATTGACATTCCTTAGTTACCAAGATAGTGGATGTCGGCATCGAAAAAGTCAAACCACTATAAATTTCTTGTGTCTCTTTTTAATTTCCCACATTATTAGTTGTTGTTTATATTTGTTTTAGGAAAATAGTTTTATATTGATTTATGTACTTAGAAAATTATTTTTTTCCTTTACTCTTCATAGCTAATATTTAACTTGAAAAAATATTTATCTTAATATATTGTTTTTGTGTTAAAGTGATCTATTGTTGAAAATTATTTTTGATGCTAGAAAATATTTTTGGGTAAAAAAGTTTGGATCTTGATAACTAAATTCTCAAAGAAATTTTTATAAATACCAATTCACCCCCTCTTGATATACTTTATTTTGAGACTTCTACTCTAACAATTGGTATTAGAGCTTGGTCTTAAATTTTGTAGGTATAACCGTTTTTAAGAGATCCACTGTAGAAGCTCAAAACAATGAATATGGAGGTGATGATTTTCGTACTTGGGAAAAGGGCAATCGATCCAAAGACCACCCTTTTTTGTAGGTATAAATTATCTTTATTGGAAGAAACATATGGAAATGTTTATTTAATCTATGGAGTTAGATGTTTGGAATGTCATATTAGATGGTCCATATGTTCCAACTAAGGAGGTAGATAGCAAAGTAGTCATTAAGTCTAAGAAAACATGGGATGACAAAGATAAGAAATTAATTCAAATAAATTGCAAAGTTTATAATACTCTTCTGTGTGCCTAAGGAGTTGGTGAGTTTAATAAAGTGTCTATGTGTTAAAATGAAAAACAAATTTGGGATACCTTAGAAACCACTTATGAAGGCACCAACCAAGTCAAGGAATCCAAAATTGGATTGCTTACTTATGACTATGAGCTTTTTAGGATGATAGAAGATGAGTCCATAAATGAGATGTTTGAGAGGTTTAGTAACATTGTTGTAAGTTTAAAGGCTTTAGGAAAAGACTTTCCAAATGCCTAACTTCTGAAGAAAATTTTGTATAGCCTACCTAAGTTTTGGATACCTAAAGTCACAACTATAGAGGAAACTAGAAACCTTAATGACTTTAAGCTAGAGGAGTTAATAGGATTCTTAATCACTTATGAAATGATATTTAGACATGAAAATTAAAGGGAGGAACCTAAGAAAAAGGAGGTTAAATAAAAAGGGATATCCCTTAAGTCTATAGTTAAGGAAGAAAAAAGAAGCATTAAGGGTGAGAGTGAGAATGAAGAGGACATGGCAAGATTAGTTAGGAAAATTAATAGGTACATGAAGAAAAAATTTAAAGCTAGGAAACCAACAAGAAAGGATGTGCTTAAGGAAGAACATTGAAGAAACAACTTGATATGTTTTGATTGCAAAAGGCCTAGTCACACTAAATATGTATGCCTTAAAGACAACACAAATGACACTTCAAGAAGAAAGGAATGATAGCAACTTGACTGATAGTGATGACTCCCAAGATGAGGAGGATGATGAAGTTGCAAGCTTTTGTCTCATGGCACTTGATAATTGCAATATGCAAAAAGGATCATTACATCATGAACCTCTATACTTCAATGGTGAAGACTTTCATGTTTGGAGATATAAAATGAGACATTTTCAATGTATCATGTTTGCTTTTGAAAAAAAAATGAGACATTTCGGTATTACAAATGATTATCAAATGTGGAAGCAAATTGAAGATGGTCCATACCAAATAAAGAAAAACATGGCAAATTGGAATTCACATGATCTTAATTTGATTGAACTCAATGCCAAAGCCATGCATACTATCCTTAATGCTCTCGGAAAGAGGCAATACAATCAAGTTCAACACTGTGGAAATGCAAAGAGATAAGGGACAAGAACTTACCTCACAATTTGGTCTCGAATTTCGAAATTTGAATTTTTTTCATCCTCACTTGATCAGCTTTCATTTAAGAGATCATCCTCTTCTAGTTCTCTTTCAAGTGTTTGCCTATATAGCTCGTCATCCTCCTTAAGAATCCAAAACAATTTGGATACCTAATATGTGACACTTAATACTCTCGTATAAAAGTCAATATGACCTTATCAATGAGACAAAGGGTAATTGATGCTGATTTAAGTGCCAAATGATAGAGACAAGTGAAAATACTATTTTAAGATAAAATATTCTGCATGCGAAAAATAATAATAAAATAATAATATTTTTATCGAGGAAGAATTTGTGAGATAAAAGGTGATTTGGATGTGAATCAAGGCAAAGTAAGATGTTTTGGTGCCCAAGAAAACTAGTGAAAAATTTTGGGATATAAATAATATTTTATTAATAAAATAATATTAAAATATTAATATTTTATTCGATGTCGAAATTTTCTATGAAGGAGAAATACATGGTCAATCTAAGTGGCGGAAAAGAAGAAAGAGGAAATTTCAGAGAAAAATGATGTTAATAGGGCCCGCGTGTCTTTATTAAATAAAGATAGCATGACTAAATAAATATTTTAAATATTGTGGGGACATCGTGTTGGAGTACAAATTTTATTTTTTGTTTGTACATATGTAAAAGAAGATAATAGAAAGAAATTGGAATTTAGAAGAGGGTTGGGAGGACTAAATTGAAAGGATGGGAACTTAGGAAGGCAAAACAGTAATTTTCCTATCAAGCTTGGTCAAAGCTTCCAAAGGACGCTTTGACCCTTCATCCTTATCACATAGTCGGTCATCATCTCCAAAGCATCATCTTCCTTCTCCTTCTCCTCCCAATGCCATTTTTGTTCCTCCACTATAAAAAGCAAGAATTTTCATTTTCTTTTCTTTGTTTTCCTTTCTTTTCTTTATTTTTCTTGCTTTTTCCTTCTCCCAACTCTTTGTGCACCAAGGTTACAACTTTCAACTCCATCTTTCAACGAGAATGCCTTTCCGCTGCAGCGAGATTCGCTCTATCATGCTTGCCTTGCTTGAAGTTTCTAAATGTTTTAAAATGAGTTGAAAAATAGCATGGTATCGAGTTTTGTTCATAATATATAAATTGAATTGTTTTTAAACAAGTGCATCATGTTTTTGAAAAGCTCTCTGTATCGTTTGCTTTTTTCCTTCCTATATTCACTCACTGGATTTATACTCATCCTTTTCAACTTCATGTTTTAATTTTCAGGTTTAAAGATAATTGGATCTTAGGTAGAGGCGCTTCCTCTTGTTCATCTTATGGTAGGTTTGCTAGAACACTCCATGATAGTATCTACGCCAAAGTCACTTCGTTGATAGTCAAGGTCTTTTGTATAAGTATATGGTTAATTAAATGTAATTCATGAGATTTCTTGTAAACACTGTATGTTTGGTTTGCATGATAATGTCTCCACAAGTTGGCATATGGTAATATTATTTTATGGATGGTATTGTTCAGTTGCCATGATTTATTTTCAAAAGAAAATTATTTTTGAAAACAATGAATTAAGAACCTTAGAGGTAAAAGAGGGATAGGTGGTCTAATAACCAAATTTCATAGAAAGGTTTGCTTGGGCCCAATGGGCCACGCCTATTGGGTCCTTGTGCTAGTTATGGCTCGGGGAATTGGGCTGTGACATAATATCTTGTGAAAGCAATGCTTGTAGGCATAATTAACAAGGAAGAGCAATTTGAAGATTGAACATCAAATGAAAAATGGGTGATATCCATTTCTTTCTCTTTAAATTTTGAAAAATACTTGAGTAATGAAATTTGATTGTTTATGAATTGCTTGTAGGAATATTGAGTGTTGTTCATGTTGCATTTGCTTGAAAATATATATGATTGTTATTGAGTGTGCAAAATTGTTGATTGTAAAGTATGAGAACATAAGATACATTTACACTTGAGCATAAATGACTTGATAAGGATGATATGATAATAATATAAGCATATTTGATAACTTGCTCTCAGACTCATTCTAATAGTCTAAACAAGGAATTTGAGCCTAAAAGTTAAACCTTTTCAACAACCTTACTTTGAAAATTTAGAATCAAATTGATGTCGTCAATATGAACCTATAGGAGAAAATCATTTACCATGCTTGACCTTCTATTGATATATAGCTTGAACAAATTTGTCACATGTTGAAAATGTTGTTATGACTTATTCTTGACGAAAATGAATGCATAAGTTTGCTTGAATTTGTTGATCTTATGTGTTTGCATAGATGACACTATTTCTTAAGAATGAAATGTTTTATATGGTCTAGAATCAATTTTTGGAAGCCAAGGTCGACTATGTCTGTTCAAATCTTCATTTTCTTGAGCTTTTTGGAATAGGGACGACTATAGGCACCTCAAGGTCAACTATGGCTTTATATTCTTTAAGTTTTGTGCTATTTCTGCATTTGGATCGACTTGAGCTTTTTTAAGATTGACTTAAGTTTCTTTAGGATTGACTCTTGACTTGTGTCTTGAGGTTTCCTTAGTTTCTAGCTCTTTTCTTTAGCTATTTCTTCATTGCCTTTTTCTTACATTTAAATGACATTCAAGGCATGTTTGCTCTTACGTTCTTAGCTAAATATGCATTGTTTAGAAGTTTTTATGATGTTTTTTAACGATGCATGGCTTTTCAAATGATTATATGATTTTAGGGGATTAAAACTATATTGGCAACAATTTCAAATGCTTGACAATAAGTTCAAGATATATGTGATTTTTGTTAAATCAAAACATGATGTAACTCAAGGCTAACAATTATAATGTTCCAATTGTTGTGAATCTTAAGTTTTGGACAAAAAGCTTAAGATATTGAACCTTGCAAGTTTGCTTATTTCTCATATAGTAGATTCTTATCTAATTTGCCCCATGACTTTTTCCTTTACACTAGAGGGGTTTTGTATATCTATTTCGTAATCTTTATTTTTTTGCTGATATTTACGACATTTGTCAATTTATTTTTCATTTGTTGATTGTCTTAGATTTATTATCTTGTGATTATCATTGACTTGATAAATTTGTGTTGTCTATTGACTATAGGTATTGTGGTATTATGTTATTTATTGCTTGAGAACCAACATCTCTTGTAAGAGATGTTTTTGTTTTACTATTTTCTTTGTGCTCTATATAATTAGCCTTATTGCAAGATTTTTAGTACTAATACAATATAGAGGGCTATATAAATTTTTTACTTAAGTTTTTTTTTTCACCTCCTTGTGATCCCACCTCCATAAAAGCATTTTGTGAGTGGTCAAGGATATTTTTTTTTGTTTGTTGCTGTGATGCATTCTTAAATACTTTATGAAGCTTATTTTAATCTTTATTTGTATATGTAAAAAAACTTAAGAGACATGTCACACCAATAAGATCCTTTCTTTTGACAAATGGCTTCCAATTATTATAGTGCTCATGAGTCAGACAGGTGAATATGATGGCCGCTTCATTGTTTTCATCTATTAAACACCAACATTAGACGTGCAAGGTATCATACATACGAAAATTTAAGTTACCTTATATGGATGCCAACAACATATTACTATTCAGTCATAAATTGAATGTTAACATGCCTTATTGATAGTTATAAGGAATGATGTGCGGTTGGGATAGGATTAGGATTTAAAGAAATGAAAAAAAAGGGAAAGCAGTCTAAAGTGCTGGTTTAGATCAGAATTAGAATAGATTCTGACAACTCTCAATTTGCTGAAATTCAAAATGAAACTAAGACAAAATATTTCTATATAAGTAAAAATTTCTTTTCCAAATAAAGAAAGGGAATCAATTTTAAAATGCAAGTATTGGGAAAATAAATTAACGCCTTGATCGACATTTAGTTATTTCTTCAAGCTTTTGTTGATGAATAGTTCAAACTAATAAGACTTTGTTTTTTTCCTTGTAAGTGACTATTGATTTTAGTTATTTGTGCCTTCATAATGGAAAAGCTAAAGTTGCAAATACAAAGTAGTTAAGTCAAGTATCTGGGAACTAATGTATTGATTGCAAGAGGATTATTTGTTTTGTACAAAGATCATCTCATTCTATTTACTTCAATGACAATAATTTACCTAATGAGCTTCACTAATAACTACGATCAAATTGGATAATTTAAGGCATTCTACTCCTTGCCTATGCATTTTCCCTAGCATTATTAATGTATGTTGTCTAAGAAAATGTTGTTGAAACCTTCCAATGTATATGTCTAAGCCTTCACTTCCATGGAAATAATTTTGAAGTAGGATTTTCATGGTTAGACCTAGATAATTAAAGAATCCCTTAAAGAACTAATGGTAACAACTGTTTGTTGCATCTTTGTAACTGTTTAATCTATTGCACTTACCTTAATTGTAGAGAGAGATCCAAATGCTTGGAGATTAAAACCTGACATGGAGTTAATATTTATTGGTTACTCGGTATGCATATCTTATTCAAGTCTATAATAATTTAAATGTGCTACTTAATCTATAGGTAGTTTTTGTAGTAGCAATTCAAAGTGTTATCCATACATGGGGGTTTTCTTTTATTGGGAATAATCTTCATCTTAGAAGGTATACTTTCTTGTAATTCATCATATATGTGTGTAAAATAAGCATTGAAATTTTGGGCATTTGGATAAAAATAAATCCAAAGATTGACTTTTATTTAGGTAATTCAATTAATAAAACATAAAAAAGAAAGGCAAAATGTGGAAAGAAAGAAAAGAATTTATGTCAACTTCATCCTAATGGTGAGAAGCATGAGAAAAAACATAATCTAAAACAACATGCCCATGTGAGACGTCGACCTCTATAGCCTCATAACTAAGTGTATACACGATAACCCGAGTCAGGGGTAATTTCGTCATTTCTTTAGTGAGCCCTTAGAAGTATGCTTTCAAACAATTTTAAGGCCTAAGTAGGCCTAGAGCATAAATGAATGATGAAAATAAGGATTAAATGACGAAGGAAATAAAAAAAATGATGATTTCCAAAGTAGGGGCAAAATGGTCATTTTTCATCTCGACTCAAATTTTAATTTTTCGTAAACTCGAATATTTTTAGACCATTGTGGACTTGGCCTCAATGTCAAAAGAGTAAAAAGATTGCACAAAGGATTGGAGAAGAATAAGCTAACTTGCTAAAGGCATTTTCGTAATTTAAGTGGAGTTGAATAAGGTTGAGCTATAAATATCATCTTCCAGTAGCTTCTTCTCACATTTTTCAGCAGCTTCTTCTTCTTCTTCCATCTTCCCTCTCATGTTTCTTCATCCTCCATGGGAGTTCTTTTTAAGCTTCCATAACTCTTTCAAGCTAGCTCCACTTTTCATGCTTTTGTTCACCATTTCATAGAACCTTTGTGCTCTTTCACTCTCTCATTTTAAAACCCTTCAAAAAAAAAATCTTATTTCCATACTTTCTCTCACTAGGTAGCTGTTTAGAGAGAGAAAGAGGGAGCTTCCATAATAGCTTGAAATTTTTGGAAGAGATTCAACTACGAAGCTACCAAGGTGAGTAGGGAATTACAATTTGATATTTAAGTGTTGAGAATAGCTAGTGATGAGACTTGGGAATGTTTTATTCATTTTAAGTTGAGGTTGTTATAGCTCTTTCTCACCCTTACCTTGTTTTATTGTACCTGTTTACGTATAGCTTATTCTTTTGTACCTATTTACGTACACCTTTTTCTCTTAACTTGTTCTCATATAGCTTTTCTCATATACCTCTTCTCTTTACCTTCTACTCAAGAATAAATCTTATTACATTATTAATGGTTATAAAATCCATTACTTCAATAGTCACACAAATGGGTTTTTAACTGTTCATCAACATTAAAGCTAAGTAACGGTCACATAATATTAAAGCTCTACTTAATGATGTTATTCATTACGTGCATTAATGTCTATTCTTGAGTAATCTCCATTTCTGGCACTATATATATAACTTTCACAATTCATTTAAAGGACTTTCACTTTTCTAGAGCTATAACATTCTCACACAGAGCTTATCTTTTTAACACACTTCAACTTAAAGCTTCTTTGCTTCACTCTACCGCTCACCTATTCTCTATCTACTTTTTGTCTTACTCTATTACTTTGGTAATACAGTTATTCTACCACTTGCCTATTTTCTATCTATTCTCAATCTTACTCTACTATTTTGGCAATACAGTTATTTTACCACTTGCATATTCTTTACTTATCCTCAATCATTATTTAACTTTTCATATATTATTTTTTCACCTGTCATAACACACAGTACTTTAGTAACTACTCCAATCTTCTTCTCCTCCACTTTTGGTACTTCTTTTTTACTTGTTTGCAACACTTCCTTTCCTTTTCACAAAGAACCCTTTTTACAGTTTTCCTTGGTGCTGTTCATGCCAACGTTTCATTGTTCGACAATAGAGTAGGCATAGTAAATAAAAGAGAAATGGAAAGTAGGCAAACTGATAACGGTAAAAAAAAGAGAAGTAACAAGGATGGCTCATGGCAAAGAGAAGAGAAACAATAAGAACGACTATGAAAAGGAGAAGAGAAAAGGCTAGATTGAAGCAATTTTGAAAAAGAAAGCAAGTTAGCCACTTAAGGTTAACAGGTTACTTTAAAATTGATTTTGGGTTAAAATTGATCTTGGGTTTTGGGTGGAGTAACTAATAATTTACTATCAATTAATTACAAAATGAATAGTTGGTTGACAAGGACTTATAATATATTTGGTAGGGGGAATGGCTTAGTAAAGCATTTTGCTAGGTTACTTTTTACTATTGAGAATAGCCATTCAAAAGAACGGCTATTCTCAAAAAAGGAGCTTAGCCATTCCATTCTCTCCATTATTAACCATTCCATGGATGATGAAATAGGATAAAAGTTTCATTAGACGAAAATGTCCTTGTTTATTAGAATCCATAATTCAAGCATTAAACATTTTAGATAACAATATATATATATATATATATCTATCTTTGCACAAGATGCAAATGTACAATCTTCACCCAATTGAGGCAATTGTTATGCCATCAAGATTCTTTAGTCAAAAGGCTTTTAAGACTTGAAGTGGCAGGTTGATGGTTGGCTTGATAAAATTCCACCTTTCAAAATATATTATATAAATAGAGAGCATTTTTGTTTTTTGATAAAATTTTATTAGAGTATAATAAAAAGGTATTTTGTATTCTCATGAAAATATTATTAAAATATAGTCAATGATAATTTTGTCTTTTGGTATAAATATGTGATTAAATTATAATCAAGGGTAATTTTATCTTTGAGTATAAATCTGTGATTAAATTGTAGTGAAGGGTATTTGGTCATTTGGTGTAAGTGTTTTCATCTTTTGATAATATTGAATCAAATATTATAATAGAGGATAGTTTTGTCATTTTATCATTTATTCCTTAGTAATTCCATAGCTATTCTTACCAACCAAACATTAGAATGAGTCGTAGTAGTAATTCTTACCTTATTCCATTTTATGAGTTAAACCACATAACAATCATTTTATTCTATTTTTGTCTTATTTTATTAGCACATAATAACTATTTTATACCATGAACTATATGTACCATTAGAGTGCTTCATTTTCTCACACAAGTTCAGGTCATCGGGTTGATACTCGAAACCAATATAGGTACTAAAATATCCACCCTAACTTTATGCTGTGATCTAGGGCAAAACAAAAGAAAGAAGGTTGTTAAAGGAAAGAAAAGTTGTTGTTGTCTTGATTCATCCTCAATAGTGTTCCTCTTGTACCAAAACAGGAGCATGGAAGTGTAACATATTTTTCTTGCATAAAGAAAGTTATGTTGATTCCTCAAGCCCAATGTCTTATAGTAAGTTATAAACTCAAAATTATCTGATATTGTAATTAATAAAATTTTCAAAAAAGAAAAATTAGTTGATAAATTTTAAAATAATAATATTTTGTTTGATTGATACTTTTATTATTTATTTTTTCATTTTCTTTCTTATAAAAAAAATCAATCAAAAGAAAAGCACATGTTGAGATAAACTCCAATTTAGCGAGGAAAGAGGCAAAGGTACTTAATTCTTGGCATAAATGGATTTGTGAATTGGCCACATGAGAATTGATTCCCTACCAACTATGTGAATTTTAGCATATAAATATTGTAGTTTTTATATGAAAGCATGGGCAATCTTAAAACCCACAAAACTTATGGCATGTTTGGTAGTCATCCCCTTTTTACTCCTAAAATTCTTTCTTCCCTCTGTTTGGTTTGTTTTTGGAGGAAAGAATAGCATATTTGGAATGGTTATTTCGCAAAACCTTACAAAATCTTGAAATGGCTACCATCTCTCTCATGTTATTAGCTATTCCACACTCATGAGAGTAGAGTCCAAAATATTTTGGATTAAAATGTCGTTACTTACTTTCAAAAATTACAAATTTATACCTACAAAATTAATATTTTAAATTAAAAAATTTAAAATATTATTATTTTAATATTTTAATCATAATGATATTTAAATTATAAATACAATATTAATATTTTAAAATATTAATGTTTAAATTATTAAATGAAAATAAAAATGAAAAAAGCAAGTAGAGAAAAAATTAAAAAAATATACTAATATTTTAAAAATAAATTATTAAATTTTTAAAATTTTAAAATTTTAATGAAAAGAAAAGTTGAATGGTTAAAAAAGAAAAAATTTACTTAATTTTGTCTTTTGGTATAAATTTTACTAAATTATATAAAGAGTATTTTTTTATGAAAATAAATCTTATTATAATAAAGAGTTTAAGTTATTAATTATATATTATAAAAAATTTAATAATTTAAATTTAAAAATTAATTAAAATTATTAATATTTTAATAATAATATTTAAATTATAAATAAAATATTAATATTTAAATTATTAATATTTTAAATAAATTATAAATTATTGTCAATTAAAATTTTACTACGCAAGTATACGTATCGAATAGATAGTATATAAGTAAACAGAGTATCGATCTCACAGAGAATTGATCTAAATTTTACTGAGTACTAAAATTAGAACAATTTAATCTTATCTAAACAATCAAATTCCAATAATTAACTTAATTACATAAAACTAATTAACCAAAATTTATACTAAAAAGAAAAATCAAAGTAACAAGATAATTGAGTAAAAATCAAATCAAACAAGCCTAGGATTACAATATCCCTCACACTTTATCTAAATCTTAACTCTCTTCCTTAACTTATTTCAATGGATTAAATTGCTAACCTAGAGCCCTCAATTATTTATAAAGGTCTCTCGACTCATTTTTTAAAAATATCTATTTTAACCAAAACACTATATCCTATGTGAATTGAAATTAAAATAGACTCATTGAGTTTAGACTCTAATTTGGATACATAAGGCTTCTAGGTATATCCCTATTTTGTACGCAAATCAATTAATATGATCTTATGCTATCTCAATTTTAGTCTACACTAAACTCCCTTTCTCGAGTCTGTTTAGGTTCCTAAATCAATTTAATTAGTGATCAACCAATTAAAAGCATTAAGAACAAATTGGAATAAACAATTTAAATCCCATTAAAGATAAGCAAGAAAGATTAAAAGTTTATATTACATGTGAGTTCAATTGCAATCTTAAAAAAATAAATTTAGCTCATAATATCTAATAAAAACTTCGTCTAAAGAAAATTAGCCATTAATCCAAGATAAAGAAAATAAGAAAAACATAAAAGTAAACAGAGAAAACTAATAGTTGAAGCTTTGTGATATTGATTATCCCTCCAATTCTTTTATTTTCTTGCTTTGTTCTTGGCTCCAAATCTCCAAAATAATTGCTTGTTGCCTCTCGCTTAAAACCTCTGAAAAAGTCCTTTAAATAGGCTCCAAATAATTTAATTTTCAAAATCCCATCAAATTTTTAATTTTGAAAAATTGCCTAGTGCCGCGGCCTTGATTTCTTGGCACCATGGCTTTGGATTCTTGTGTGCTTCCTTTTACCAGCGCTGCAACATTTTTCTCCTAGTACTACAGCAATCTATCAACTTCAAATGTGATTTTCACCCTGATCTGCTCTGAACTGGGCAAAGTGGTAAACATAAAAGTTTTAATCCTATCTCTTAATTTTCCAATGGCTTAAGAATCACGTCAATTGGACTTTTGGATTGAAAAATATTCTTCAAATACCACATCATATTCATTCCATGAATACTACTGCCATGCTCCAACTTAGAGAAACATTTTGACCATGATCCGGTCAGAACTGGGCAAATTGAATACATAAATGTTGTAGCCCTTCTCTTATAATTCTAGTGGTCCAATAATCATCTCATTTGGAGTTTTGTAGAAAGATATATGGTCAAAATACCAAAACGTATACAAATTAAGTCATTGCCATACTTGCATTGATTTTCATCAAATGAGCCTTTTTCATTAAATTTCGTACAAAAGCAATAAGAGAAATTAGCAATAACTACTTTTAAAGTAATTTAAAATAAAATAACATAAAATTTAATTAAAATAACTTAAATTAACTACTCAACATGTAATCAAACTTAAACTAAAAAAACACTTAAAATGCTATGATCCGAACTTAAAATGTCAAAGATCTAACTACTTAAGCCCCTTAAAATGTGTCAAAATAACTGTATATAATAGAGTTATCAATTATTAATTTTAAAAAATAGAACAAAATAAAAATAAATAATTATATATTATAATGAAGAGTATTGTTATTTTTTTATCACCTATTCTTTTGTAATTCTAAAATTATTTTTACCAACCAAATATTATAATAAGTCATAATAGTAACTATTATCGTATTGCATTCCATTAACCAACATTATAATATTTCTATTATATTTTTAACCTAGTCTATTATCATATAATACCTATTCCATTCCATTTTATTTTATTTTGCAAACCAAACATGCAATCAGAGGTGGAGGGCCGTCACCCCTCAGTTTTTAATTTTTTTATTTTTAAGTTTAAAAATTAAAATATATAATTTCGTCACCGCTATTGATTTTAATGAATTACTTTAGAGTAATGGTAAGGAGCTTAAATTATATTTTGAAAGACCTAGGTTCAATCCATTCTAGGCCCAAATTTTGAATTTTTTTTTTTATAATTGAGGGAGGGGGGATTCGAACTCTACTCTTTAAGCAGGGGGATTATGCACTAACCAATGAGATAAATGCTCAAGTGCACCCAAATTTTGAAAATTTGTTTTCCCATTTTTCCTTTTTTTTTTCTTTTTGTTTGACAAAAACCCTTCAAAATGTTTCTTTTTTCCCTTCAAATTGTTTCCCTTTTTTCTTTCTTTTTCAACCCTTCAAGCCGTTTCTCCCTTTTTTTTCGTAGGTTTCTTTTTAAACCCTACCCTTTAACTCATATAATTCCTTTTTCTTTTTTTCCTTAATAGAAACCCTTCACTTTTTTTTCTTAAACGGTTCCTCTCTTTTTTTTTCTTGGGTTTTTTTTAAACCCTATCTTTAATTCATACAAATTTGAAATCCCTTTCTCTTCTTCAAACCAAATAATTATGCTAAGCTTTTTAACTCATACAAATTTTGAAATCCGTAACATCTAAGATGAAACTGTTGTAATTCACAAGTAATATTTCTTTAGTTCCCAATTTCCAATTCAATTTTAATTTTTACTTTTTTTTATGTTAGTAATATTTGAATTTATAAAGGATATTGTAGATCAATTATTGTTATCTATTTTAATTTAATGGGCATACTTTTATTCTTTTATAGGTGAAGGTGATTGATCAAAAAGCCCAAAATATAATCTTGAAGTTAGGTTTTGTTATCATTGCTAGGGTGAGTTTCTTCAACTATTAATATGCGTTGTTCATTATTGATCACAATTCGGGGGATTTGGCTTAAAACTGGACAAGAATGTGATTAAAATATTTAAAAATTTCAATAATTTTATCTTACTTTTTCAAATTAAATAGGTACAAAGCCATGATTAATTCAAACATTGATTTTTACTTCAAAAAAAAATCTTGGCAAGACAATTTTGACCTTCCTTGTTCAGAACACGTCAACTGTGAATGTCCATAATCCTCATCTAAAAGTTTCCAATCCTTTAGATAATGAATCTCCTTATCTAAACTCTCACCTTACTAAGTTTGCCATTATTGAACCTAAAGAATTTGATGATCTTTCTTTAGAGCGTGATCCAAGATTACATAAGCTAATAAGTGATTACCCAGTAGACCAAAAGGATGCAATATGCAAAACTTATCTTAAGCTTGGTCCATATAAAGGGATTCCACAAAAAGGTGTTTATCCAGCAAATGAAAAGAATGGTTGACGGTTTGTTTATGCTTGGTTTAAGTTGTATTTTGACTGGTTGGAATATTTTCCAACAAAAGATAAAGCATATTGTCTTCCATGCTTTCTATTTGCTAAGTCTTATGGTCATTTCGAATTAACTACTTTTATAGTTGAAGGTTTTCGACATCAGAGGAAAGTCAACATGGGGAATGATTGTTTTTTCCTAAACCATGAAGGAAAGGGTGAAAATTCTGCAAATAAGAAAGCTGAGTGTTGTTGTGATTTAATGAATTCATCTTAAAATATTTAGAAGGTTGTTAACAAACAAAAGTCTGAAAAAGTTTTAAAAAATTGATTGCAACTCAAAGTTTTAATTGATGATGCTAAGTTGTGTACATTTCAAGGTATTGCCTTTAGAACTCACAATGAATGTAAGGATTCAATTAATCATGGCAATTTTATTGAAATCATAAAACAGATTGCTTCTTACAGTGAGGAAGTAGCTTAAGTTGTCTTGGATAATGCTTGTCAAAATGCCTCTTATATATCTCCTATGATTCAAAAGGAGATTTTGGCCCTTTATGCAAGCAAAATCCAAAGTTTCATTCAAGAAGAAATTGGTGATTCAAAATTTTATATTCTTGTAGATGAATCATGAGATGGTGCAAAAAGAGAGCAAATAGCTATTGTTTTAAGATTTGTTGATAAAGAAAGGCTTCATTTGAAAGAGGTTTTTTGATTTGGTTTATGTGGAGAAAACTAATGCTTATACTTTGAAGGAGAAAATTTGTAGTGTGTTTGGTTTTCATAATCTTATCATCCAAAATATTCGAGGGCAAGGATATGATGGTGCTAGTAATATGCAAGGTGAATGGAAAGGATTACGAGCATTATTTTTTAAAAAGTGCCCATTTGCTTATTACATTCATTGTTTTGCTCGTCGACTACAACTAATATTGGTAGCAGCATGCAAAAATGTTATCCCTATTGAGCATTTTTTCTCCCATTTGGCTCTTAATATTAATGTTGTTGATTCCTTTGCAAAAAGAAAGGATCATTTGCAAATTGCTGGCACAATTGAGATTGTAGAGTTGGTTTCTACTGATGAGCTTGAAATTGGAAAAGGCAAAAATCAAGTTGGCTCATTAAAAAGGGCAGGTGATACACAATGGGGCTCTCATGTAAGGTCTCTTCGTAGCTTACTTGATTTGTGGAATCTGACTCTCAAAGTTCTAAGTGAAATAATAAATGAAGGTGGCACTTCATCCCACAAGGCCTCAGCTAATAGAGATTATGATTTGATGACCACATTTGAATTTTTTTTATTCTACATCTTATGATAGAGATTTTGGAAAAGGCAGATAATTTATGCGGACTTCTTCAGCATAAATCACAAGACATTGTTAATGCAATGAATTTAGCAACTACAACAAAGAAAGTTATTCAAAACTTTAGAGATAATGGG
This sequence comes from Theobroma cacao, assembly GCF_053813885.1. NCBI lineage: Eukaryota > Viridiplantae > Streptophyta > Magnoliopsida > Malvales > Malvaceae > Theobroma > Theobroma cacao. The sequence continues at coordinate 41,030,645 of NC_142640.1, forward strand.
TATGATGTTTTGTTTCAAGAAGTCGAGTATTTTTGTGAGAAACATGAGATAGAAATTCTTGATATGAATGGTCCTCATCAATCAAGTAGAGGCCGAGTACTAAAAGGTCAGCAAATTCTGATGATGCATCATTATAGGATTGATTTATTCATTGGTATTATAGATTTAGGGCTACAGGAGATGAATAGTAGAATTACTGAAGATATAATGGAGTTGCTTGTTCTTAGCTCATCTTTGGATCCTAAATATGGATTTAAATTATTCAAGATTGATGACATCTGCAAGCTTGTGCAAAAGTTCAATCCTTATGACTTCACTCATCCAGAAAAACTGCATATATATGAAATATGAATTAGAGCTTTTTGAACTTGATATTAGGCGAGATCTATGTTTGCAAAGTGTTTCAAATTTCTCAAAACTATGCCAGTTAATGTCAAAGACAAAAAAATCAATTGTATATCCTCTCCTAGATCGTTTGGTTCGATTTATCTTAAGTCTTCCAATTTCTATAACAACTATAGAGGGTGCATTTTCAACCATGAAAATTGTAAAGACAAGATTGTGTAACAAGATGGAAGATGATTTTCTTGCTAGTTCACTTATCCTTTACATTGAAAAAGAGATTGCTAAGACTATTGACATCGATTTAATTATCGATGAATTTGAAAGTGTGAAAGCATGTCAAGCACATCTTATGATGCCTACTTGAAAATCTAATGTTAATTTTTTTTGTTTTATGTCTATTTATTTTGGTGAATCTGAAAATTTATATTTTAATTGTTAATAAAATTTTATATTATAATTTAATTTTATTTCAAAAGTTATTAATTTTTTACTCCAAATCAAAGTATTGACCTGATCTATGACCTTGAATAATGACTCGACACCCCTCATACAAAATTCTTGATTCGTCATTGCGTGCAATTAAAGTTACTTCAACGAAGCTGGCGAACTATGAAGGTGTGCAGTGAGTTGTTGTTAGTACTGTCACTAATCTGGGATCCATCATGCGGTACAAAATTGTCATCATATTATTTCATAGGTATGGTATCTTTGCAAAATCCAAATAAAGCCCCCCTTCCTCCCTTTTTCTACCCTCTTCTTTTCTATATCTTCGGAAGGTGACTGGTTTATCATCTGCCTCGAACATAGAATAGCATCACCCCCAAAGCTAAAGGCACATAAAGAGAGGAGAGAAGATGTGGGGAGCAAGTGTAACTGCTGTAATGGTTTCAACAGAGTTCTTGGAGGTGGGCTTAAACACTGTAAATAAGGCTGCCATGAACAGAGGACTCAGTGATTTTGTCCTAGTTTTGTACTCAAACATCCTTGCCATCTTCATTCTTGCTCCGTGCATCTTCATCTTCTATAGGTAACTCTATATACATTCAGCTTCTTCTATTCAAATTCAAATTCCAATTCAATTTTATTTAATATTGTTGGCATATGACAGAAAAAGAACCCCCCCTCTTCTTACATGGTCCAGCATCTGCAAAATTTTCCTTCTAGGCGTGCTCAGGTACTTTTTCCCTGTGACTTGTAACGAAAGTTTAATCTTATATCTAGGGAGACTTGACTCTGCAACTGGTGATGGCAACTTGAGTATTTCCAATTGGATTGCAGTTATGCTGGACAGATATGCGCATATACTGGACTAGGATATGGCTCTCCAACTCTGGCCTCGGCCATGGCTGATCTCTCTCCAGCCTTCACTTTCTTATTTTCCATCATTTCTAGGTACGTTCCGGTTTCTGTTTATTTTCAGTGCCTAACTACTTTCAGGACAGTGGCCGAAAACAAACTTAGATTCAGAACCTTTTCGTTTCGCATGTATCATTGTCTCTGGACATTGTTAATGGCTAGTGATTGATTCAGCATCATTCATCTGTGTATCTGTGTATATCGTTTCCTCACCCTTTAATGGCCGGTGATTGATTCAGCATCATTCATCTGTGATCTGTCCATATCGTTTCCTCACCCTTCAACGGCCGGTGATTGATTCAGCATCATTCATCTGTGATCTGTCCATATCGTTTCCTCACCCTTCAACGGCCGGTGATTGATTCAGCATCATTCATCTGTGATATCTCTACATCATTTCCTCACCCTTTGGCCACTAGGGAGCCTAGTGCGCACCCAAGTGGCACAAGCAAACAAGAATAATTGCACTAAAGGTTAATGTAGGAAATAACCCCCAGAAGACCAAAAGCAAGGGGTTTCATCCTAGTACAATGTTTACCCGTCATTTACATCCATCCTAGAGAAATGCTAACTCGTCTCCATAAGGATCGCATTTTAACTTTTGTTAGTAAAAAATTTTCAACGGTAACCTCCTATTATTTTATACATATAATTGATAGAAGTATGATTTTTTAAAAAACAAATATTGGATGAAATAATTTTTAGATGTATGTTTTATAAGATTTGATTAATTAAAATGTTTAAAATGATAGAGGTCCAATTTAGAAAATTTTGATAAAAAAAAAAAAGAAGAAAAGAATCAATTGTGACAATTTAATTGGGACAAAGAGAGCATTGAAGAAGATATGAGGAGGCATTGAAGAATTTAAGCGGCATCCTCAGTTAAAAGGTTCGAAACAAGGGCGCTAAGGAAGGTGAATCTCAATAAAACATACTATATGTGAAGTAGACAGCAAAGCAAACCAGCTCCTTCCCTTACTGTCCAAAACAGTACAAAGATGCACTGCCTCACCCCCAAGCCCAAAGCGACCCTCAGATCAACTATAAACCTTCAGGTGGAAAACATTACTCAAATAATCACACAGGACCATTTAAAAATTATTTGTTTCTATTCTTAAAGCCACAGCATCTAAACAAAAATGGGAAAAGTGCGTTTCCTTATGTTAGGGGTTGCCCTTTGGCAGGGGAGGAGCGTCCGTTTGCAATGGGCACCCCAAAATTTTTGAAATTTTGTATATATTATATATTTTTTAATGATTTTTCAAAATAATTTCTTATTAAATAATTAGTATAATTAAAAAATAATAAAATAATCTTACAAGCCTCATTCAATTTTACTCAAATTTTTAATTTTTTAAGTCTTTCCACTCATTTTTTCCTCTTTTCTTTTTTGTCATTGTATTGTGAAATTATAAAAAGGTAAAGTTTTTATTTAATTTTTTCTAATTCTATTATTATTTTTTTATTTTTTTATTTTTTTCAATTATAGTTTATTTGCTCATATATTTTAAGTTTCGTTAGATTTTCTTTTTTAAATTTTTACGAATCATTAATCACATTCTTTTTTTTGTTATATAGGTTATATGTCCTCCTTGTCATGATTTTTTTTCTATTATGTGGATTTTATTTTTTAAAAATTTAAAAAATATTGTATATGTAATTCTCAAATATAAGTTCTAGTATTGTATGGTTGGTTGTTGTTTACAATTTCACTAATATATTATTTTTTATTAATCTTAATTATATAAGAAAAAATTATCTTGAGTATATGTTTTTAATGTGCTTTACGCTTTATATTTAGTTGAAAGGAAATCATTTTGAGTATAAGAAAAAATTATTAATTTTGTATATCATATTTAACTATTTATATATTATGCATTATAGTTTAATATTTAGTATTATAAACTTAAATATAATAAAATAAGAATATTAGATATTAACTACATTAATTTTGTAATTGTTTATATTGAGAAAGACAGGATTTCGAAACAAAATAGATGATAAGTTTCTTTCAAATAATTTAGTTGTTTATATTAAAAAAGATATTACCATCATCGAGTAAAACTTTCTTAAAGTATTATTATAAGTTTTTTTTTTCTTTTTGTTCTTTTTATTTACATGTTAAATAAAATTATTGTCTATTATAAATATTTTGATTATTAATGGTTAAGTTCAATATATTAGTTTTAAAAATTTTTAACTTTTATTCTTCTTAGCCTTTGGCCCCTCCAATAAAAATTGACTAACTCCGTCCCTGCCTTTTGGCTTTTATACTCTGCAAATATTGAACTGTAGTATGACTAAAAGTTGAGCGAATAAATAAGTAAGCTTTAGGGGAGGTTGGTTTGCAATCAGCATCATGTCATTTTATTTAAAATTTTTATAAATATTATACTACAGAAGAAAAACTTCCTTTAACAGGTAGAATGCTTATAAAAAGAAAATGGTGTATAGAATTTTTCAAAATCTTTCTGCTACTCAAGTACCCAAAAAAAAAAGGTCTGCTCATAGATAAGTAGTTGTTAAGGAGTAGCTTTTGGTGTATGACAAATTCTCGTAAGTAATAATTTCTATATTGTTTCCCTGTAATGTTAAATTTTGTTAGCTACAAAAGGTGACGATAGTGTCTGTAATTGTTTAATAAGGGTATATATAACAGAGTATAGAAAACGAGGCTTACATGTATATGTCCCTTGTGGAGATTCTATTTTTCGAGTAAGATGTTAGAATAATAATTACCTAGCCCCAAAGTCATACAAGAAAGATTATACGATCCGTACTCCAAAAGCCTACATTATATTGTTATAGTGTCAATAGCAAAAGACACGAATCAAATATTGGTTTGTTCAGGATGGAAAAGCTGGACTTGGGAATCAAAAGCAGTCAGGCAAAGTCTTTGGGCACTCTGGTATCAATCTCGGGGGCATTGGTTGTGACTTTATACAAAGGCCTGCCACTTACCAGTACTCCATCCAATAATAGATTGCTTGGCGAACTTCTTCTGATTCCTCAATCAAACTGGGTTATTGGAGGCATTTTCCTTGCATCTCATAGTGTTATCTTTGCAATTATACTCAATGTTCAGGTACATCTCTAATAAATGTACAATAAACACGTTTGTTTTCATGTATAATTTGCTGCAATTTTGCCCTCTAAGATTGACCGGAAAAAACATGGAGTAGTAATTTCCCTTTTTCCTCTCAAAAACTACAGACTTGGATTATAAGGCGCTACCCTGCGGAGATGATTGTAACACTCATTTGTAGCATCTTTGTCTGCATACTATCCTCGCTTGTCTCGCTGATTGTAGAGAAGGACCCAAATGCTTGGAGACTCGGGCTAAATATGGAGTTAATAGCTATTGTCTACACGGTAAGTTCACACACCAAACCAAATCCTTTAGTTCTGTCCTAATCATCTCTCCTCGTTTTGAAATTTGAATTAACTCGAGGCACCCTCTTGATCTCTAGGCAGCTTTCGCGGTAGCATTTCGAAGTGTTGTTCACAAATGGGCATTGCGCAGGAAAGGACCTATCTATGTTGCCATGTTTAAGCCACTTGGGATGGTCATTGCCCTTGCTATGGGGGTAACCCTTCTTGGTGACACACTTTATCTTGGGAGGTAAAATTTTTCCGTGTATAATAAACTATTACCAATGAAGTTTGATTGTGTTTGCTTTACTTGAAAGTTTGGAGGAGATAACAAATATGGTTTCAATTCAAAATATAACTGCAGTTTACTGGGAGCAGCCATAATAGCTATTGGATTTTATGCTGTGATTTGGGGGCAATCCCAGGAAGAGAAAATGGTTGAAGATGCAGAAATTTATAACTCTGAACGATCCTCAGCTAAAGATCCTCTACTCCCAGACCGGGGCTTGGTGGCGTAGTTTATTGATTTTCACAAAACATGAAAGAGGAGAGCTACTGAGAAATCCTGAAGGAAAAATGGAATAAGCTCGTCAAGATGCCCTTCTGTATACAAGAAATTCTCGAAATAAAATTGGGATTCAGATAGTTGAGCGTAGTGCATTGACTCCCATGACTTCATTTTCCGTTAACAAAATAAGAGGTCAGGGTTCTCAATTGGGACAAACTTTTGTAAGGTTGTTTTATTTATATTAAATTCCTAGGATTAAATAAAATTAAAAATAGTATCTACGTAAAATTTGATAAATAAATAATTTATTTATTGCAAAGACGCTAGGACTTTTCCCTTGATAATGCAAAGTGTGAACTACATCGTATTGAGAAACAGGCAATCATGGTTGACCCTGGATTTTGGGCTGAAATGTGGGGAAAGGCTGAAGAAGAGTGGCAGCAATGGAGAGGGAGAGGGGGGGAGAGAAGCAGTGATGCTTGGACTCAAAAAGAAAAATAAGAGGAAATTTTGGCAGTAAAAATCAAAGATAACAACTTATGTGTGCAGAGATGAAAATAATAGGAGAATAAAGTTGAAGGTAATCAACTAAGCGTGGGAAGAAAAGAAATACGATCATTTGAAAGCTAAATGTGAAATAAATAAAGATAAATAAAAGGAGGAAAAAACACTTGACGGTGGTTTCATTGGAATTGTCTGTTTACTGTGAATATTGTGGTATTGTGTTGTTTATTGCTTGTTTGGTTACAAGACAGAATGCAACTTTATCGTGGAAATCAGTTGAAGGAACAGGTTGTCTCTTTTGAACTGCAAAATTATGTAAATATATACGGTTGGAAAACAGTTGAAGGAACAGGTTGTCTCTTTTGAACTGCAAAATTATGTAAATATATACGGTTGGAAAACAGTTCAAGCATTTTCCTATCCTGTTGAGCTGGCTCAGTTGGTTTCTGTGAGATTGGCATCTCATTAGCTACTTGGAAACAAGCACAAGGTTGTACTGCAATTCATTTCTGTTTATACAGGAATGTGTGTCCTTCACCAATACGATGAAGGAGGCATAGGGGATCCAGGTAAAGCAGAGAGAGCATGGTGATGAGATCTTTGATTAATGGGTCGCGACGATAGACTTTGATATTGCCCTGATTTTTAGTTGAAAAAGAGCAATGGTTGATTTGGACTGTTGTGCGCCCCTTCATGCAATCAATTATTTGGATATTTTTACAAGAAATAGCTCTTCTGGCATCACCTTAATTTCTTAATAATTCTTAGGACTATCAATCCTAAAGGCTGTTCCATGCTTTAATGACTTCATCGACTAGAATATTACAGATCAGGGCTCAGGCCATAAGTTTTGTTAATTGATCATTGAACGAGGTTAACATGATACACGAATATATATCCTGACGGAAATTTGCAGATACGACATTTATGCATATATATATATATATATATTCATCTAGTGCTTGAAAGCATCCTGCCAATAAAAGCCCCTTCTTGCGAAACTAGGAGAGGAGGTCACAAAAAAGACCTGTATCTTTTAAAATCAATAAAAGCGAAATCAACATCGGTACCACATTTTGATTTACAGATGCGTGTATCATGTGGTCGTGACTCCTCAAAATGGAGACAGTCGTGTGTATGTTCAAAAAACAATGATGGTAACACTAGTGGTACCTTTCACTCAATGTAATAGTTGCGGTCCTAATAAGTATCATGAAGAGTTTTGGACTGATGCAACATCACCAAAAATATTCATCCAGAATACAAATGCCCTGCCCCTTGCTGGTGCCTTTTTTTCTAATTTAATGCCAAGTGTCCTCTACCCGTTAACATTGAGTTCATGTCAAGTAACGGTGTTTGAAGGTGTAAAACCAGTAGGATTTTATGGTCCTTTTCCAATCTTGTGTTTTGATTTGCTGTTGTTTTCTTTATATATATATATATATATATATTTTGCATCTTTCCTATCTTTTCCATACAAGTGCCAATATGGGTTGGCTCGGTCTAGTTTGATCCAAATCATTGTGGATTGGAAAAATGTGAGCTGGGCCGAGTCAGCTCATTGTCTGCATGAGCGATCAAAATCTCAATCCAGCCCATAAGTCAGACTGGGTGAACTCACTTCTTTTTTTTTTTTTCAAAAAAATTTTCACAATTCTATTTAACAAATTCTTTATCAATAAAATTTTTATAAAATTTAATCAATAAATTGAATAATAAAAACATGTTACAAATAAAATAAATTACATCAAATATAAATAAAATTTCAATGTTTAGCACAAACTACAATCTCATAAACAAAAGTACATAACTAAATAAATGAAAACTTTAAGACTTATTTATGTCCTCAATCCTCATCTTCAAGTAAAACATTTGAATTTTTCTTTGGACAATCCTCAATCCTCATCTTCAAGTAAAACATTTGAATCTTTTTTTTACAGTAATGATGTCTCAAGTTTGAATTATTATCATCTAATATTCTTTGTCATAAAAAAAATAGTAAATTTCAATCTTAATTAAAATTATTAATTTGACAATCGAAGATTAAAGATATTAAGATATATAAAATAAATAATACTATTATAGTTAAATTATTATTTTTATATAATTAAATATATAAAATTATTTAATTAACTAAAATTATTAATTTAATTTTTTTTCCTGATCTGCATCAAACCCGAAATAGTTCATTGATCAAATGAAGTGACCTATTTAGATCTGATTCTAATATGGACCTAAATTTTTAAATTCCAACCAACCTTACTTTCAACAAAAAAATAAACCTACTCAATGAAACAGACTTATTTTGACAGATTTACTTTTCCATCTATCAGGCTCCAGGGAAAGCTGTCTCCTTACATTTTACTTAAATTCAACAATTCAAACAAAAGCCGGTAGGGACAATCAACAATCATTCCACAAACATCTGATCAAGCAGACATTCACAACACCAAAGGGCCGAAAGAGTGATCAAATCAATTAGCAGGACTCCCAAAAAATCCAAAATCAAACAGACACAAGAGCCCTCAAAACCAGCAAGACTCAAGCAGCAAGCAAGGAATTCAAATCGAAAGAAGTCGAACGGTAGAGCCCAAAAAGACGCCAGGGGTGCGAATAGAGGGAAAAAAAAAAAAAAATCCCAAAACCATTATTTCAGCTCAGAATGGAAACACTGTTAGTTAGAATGTTTAATCAAGTTAAAAATTACAAAACATATACGACACATGGCATGATTACATTGACGGGTAGAAAAGTGAGGCACGGGATGGGGCAGGGATTTCTGTTCATTCATTTGAGCATCTAAACTACCAGAAAAAACATAATCATTTTCCAGGATAAGAAGTCCTAGCCTATTAGCACTTCACTTCAGTGGGTTGAAAGGTGCGTTTTCACATCAAAAAGGAGGCAATGGAAAATGGTCACTTGCTGTAAAAGCTATGAAGTGAATGATATCTTACAAGACTGACAAATTTACAAGAAAAAAAAAGGGTTCTGTAGCAGCCTATCCGATTATCATTTTCTCAATTAAATTCAAAAGAAGACTTGCAGGAGCAGGAACGATCTTTCTGCTTTCCGGTAAGGCTCAGTATACAAATTGAATTAACAAATTTAGCCGGTGTACTGGCAACCCTAGCCGGTGAAGTCTGCTCCGCATTTGACAATTTGTATAATTTAAACTTAGAATATCCCAGAGATTAAGAATCCAAATCCTCCACCAGGAATCTGGAAGGGTTCCAATCTTTTGGAGTAGTCTACCCTTTCCTCTATTCTTGGCACCCAGCGTTTGAAACAATGAGCAAATGTGCGCCAATAATCGGCTTTCATTATTAACGGTGCAGAATAAGTGGGGTTGAAATTTTCATTTTTTTCGATACAAAAAGTCATGCGAGATAGTGACTCTCTAGGTCCGATTCCATTCAAAGGCTCGTTATACAACCCACCCAGTACTTGGGACTAAAGCAACTAATATCTGGAGAATAAATCTTCCATCTTAAGTTCCAGTTGATATGTGTTTATTTGTCTAGAACCAGGCAGAAACGAAGAGAAAGGTTGCGCAAAAATGGGGACTCTGCTGCCTTTTGTGGGAATGGTAATGGTAATTTTGGCTCAAGTTAGCAGCATGGTACTAACCAAAGCAGCAATGTCTAGTGGGGTTAACAAATATGTTCTGATTGTCTACTCTAATGTCCTCTCCAGCCTTATTCTTCTTCCGTGCTCTTTCATATTCCACAGGTTCCGATGTTTCTAGCTTTTCCTTAAATCTTAACAAATTTAGCAGAAGATTGTTGCTGTAACTCATTTTTTATCATGGTTTTCTAACTTCCGATTTCTGGAGTTTTGGCAGATCGATGCATCTTCCATTGAACTCCTCCAATCTCTACAGATTAATCTTTTTACTTGCCTTGATTGGGTCTGTAACATGTTTCCCTGTGCACTTTCATTTTTGTTTTCTAGTTTGGCTTGTCCTGCAATTTCAAGCATTTTATTGCTTTGATATTTCAAGATTATAAGTTATGAGTAGTATCTTTTGTCAATTATTTAAAAACATCTTAGATTCATCTCATCCTTTCTCCATGCAGATGCGTTGGCCAGCTATGCGGATATGCTGGTATACAGTACAGTTCTCCTGCTTTGGCAACAGCCATGCTCAATCTTGTTCCAGCTTTTACATTCATACTTGCCATCATTTGCAGGTTCTCATTCTTTATAAATTTTCAATGCCTGAATGGTATCACCAAATAAAGATCTCGATGCTAATTAGTGCCTACTGGGAACTTAGTGCTTCTGCAATTACTCCATTTAGTTTGGCAGCACCATGCGAAAATCTTGATTCTGTTAAAATTTCATGGGCTTACCAATCTTTCAGTGCATACTAATCTGTAAAACTAGAAGCGTATAATGTAATACTTTAAATGGCTGTTTTTATGTCAACCTTCAAATCTTTTGAAATGGTGATGATTTAGGATGGAAAAGCTGAAATGGAGAAGCATAAGCAGCCAATCAAAGGTCTTAGGAACTGTAATCTCTATAACAGGGGCATTTGTTGTGACATTATACAAGGGGCCAACAATTCTGAGTACACAATCGCTAGTTGTGCTGCCTCATCAGCTTCTTTCCTCTCCACAATTAAACTGGGTCCTTGGAGGGCTTCTTCTTGCAGCTGAAGCTCTTATAAATTCTGCCTGGTATATAATACAGGTTAGTTTATTGGCCCATCTTATATATTATCCTACCTGTAAAATGGGTTTAAAGGTAGAAACTGATTTTTATCTTCTGTAAATCTGCAGACATTGGTACTTAAAAAGTTCCCAGCAGTACTCACTGTCATGTTTTATCTTTGCTTCTTTAACGCCATTCTGTCCACTATATATTCTTTGATTCTGGTTAGAGACCCTAGTGCTTGGAAACTAAGACCTGGTATAGGGCTTGTTGCTATTTTATACTCAGTAAGCACATTACAAGACCTATCTTCTGTTTCTCAATTCACTTACAATGGAACATCCTAAAGATTGAAAGTCAAAATTTATATAGCATGGTGCTATTTGTGCAGGCGATAATTGCAACTACCTTCCGTATCAGCTTGTGTTCATGGTGCCTATGGAAAGTAGGACCTCTCTATGTTTCCATGTTCAAGCCCTTGGCCGTTATCTTCGCAGCTGTTACGGGCATCGTCTTCTTAGGAGATGCTGTTTCTCTTGGAAGGTATTAAACAAATTTATCTCAGTTTTTCCCATCAATTCTATTGCATTAGCAGACATGAGTTGATAACATCACAATCTCTATCATTTGGCCAACAAGTTTCAGCGTGAATTTGAGAGAACTTTACTTTCAGGAAAATGTTGGGAGTTAAATACTACTATTCATTTTGTTCTGTAAATTAGTTTCTTTCACTTTCATTGAAACTAATGGTGACTGCTGCTGGCTCTATTGTAGTCTGATTGGTGCAGTCATAATTGTTATTGGGTTTTACGCTGTGCTGTGGGGAAAAGCTAACGAGGAGAATGTGAAGGAGGACAATGGAGTGGAGAGTTTAAATCCACCAAGCGAAAAGCTCCCTCTGTTGCAAAACAGAACACAAGGCATAAGTTCTTCTGTATAGACTTACTATAAATTGATGAAAAATGAAAATTGTAAATCCAACCAATCAACACTATTCTAGCATTAATCAAGGTAGCAAATTCCCTGTGTTAAAGGTATTTGATTCCAATTATACAAAGGGCACTACCACTATCTGTAGTAGCATTTTGTTTTAAACTATTTGTAAAGGAGTTCTTTTTGATAAGAGAGAGAAAGTGTTATAAATAAGTAAAAAGATGTATTGGAGGTGGTGAAGAGGAAAATTGAAGTAGTTTTTGAAATATTGAGTATTGTGGTAGGTGGAAAAAATTAGAGAGAGCATATTTTGAGAGAGAAGCTCTAAGTGAAAATGTATTGTACTAACTTTGAAAAATCTTTCAAAATGAATTATGAATGTTCAATATATAATACCAGAAGAGACAGCTACTCAATAATAAGTTTTAATGCACATAATGAATAATATTATTGAGAAAAGTTTTAATTAACATTTTGGATAACCATTATTGAAACCCATTATGTGACTATTAAAATAGTGATTTTATTGCATATAATGAGTAACGACTAGAAGCCCATTATATGATTATTGAAGTTGTGGGTTTTATGACTTTTAATAATATAATAAGACTTATTCTTAAATAAAAGGTAAAGGGAAAAGGTATAGGTGAAAAGCTATAAGAGAATATGATAAGAGAAAAAGGTGTATGAGAAAAGATATAAAAGAACACTGTTAGAGGGAAAAGGTGAGATGAAGAAACATTTATACTTTAGGAAAAGGTCAAGAAGAAGACCTTTTAATTGCCTCTGTATCTAAGCTATCAAGTCAAACTCTTTAGAATATCCCAAAGTAAAAGTAACCCATCTATTATTCCACTTATTTTGGATTACTTTCACTACTATTCGCATTGAGTAGTTGTTCTACTTATTCTAGTTATTTTACGTGAAGCAGTGTTCCACTTGTTCTTGTTATTCTTCTTAGTCTTTGTATAGCATTACGCTACTGTAAAACAACTCTTAGAGAAACAATAAGTTAATAGTCAAAATCAACCATCTACATTTTGCCTCTTGCATAAGAATTCTTGCTTAAGATGTTCTTATGCATTAATTTAAAGCAAAGTTATGTTTTGTATTGGAACAAATTGTATTGTGACACCTACTGTTGTAACACCTTGTGCTATAACACTTTGTGTTGTAACATCTTATACTGTAACAACTTGTATTGTAGTACTTTGGATAGTAACACCTTACGTAGTAACATGTTATTGTCTTGTGTAATATCTCATGCCAATATCTTGCGTAAATAATATTTGATTGATTATGTACTAATATATTTTGCATACATAAGATAATATAAGATTTCAAAATCAAGTTAATTAATTGTGAAAGGAAAGTTCATCTTTTTCATAACAAAACTCGATTCATTGTGCTCTATAAATAGACGGTTCATTGAAAAATTTTGGCATAATGTTAAAAAAAAACCCTAAATTATTTAAGAAAATTCAAATAAACCTTATTCTTTTATTGTATTCAATCAAGTCCTTATACTGTTATGTTGGATCAAATAAGCCTTTATGACTAATGATTGACTAATTGTTATTAATTAAAATACCACTTATCATTTTATATTCACATGGCACTAGTGTGATGCTAATATGGAAGGTGAACAATATCACATGACTATGTTATCATACCACATTAGTATATTACATCATCATCAATTATGACATATCAACATGCCAAGTCAGTGCCACGTTGCACTAAATGACAATTGTCATTTTGACTAATTCAATAATTAATCATAAGGGTTTATTTGACTTAACATAAAAATATAAAAACTTATTTCAATCAAAATAAAAGTACATGGACTTGATTGAATGTATTAAAAGAATAAGAGCTTATTTGAATTTTCTTGTATAGTTTAGGGGCTTTTATGTATTATGTAAAAAAGTTTTTTCATTTAGATTAAGATAGTATTCAAAGTCAAGCAAAATTCATAACAAAGCAATGATTTTCTTTCTAGAATTCAAAGTAAAGTAAAATTTAGAGCAAAGTAGTACGGTTTTTTTTGTGAATCTTTTTAAGCAAGTAAATTTTTCTTTTTCTTGTCTTTTGTGAATTTTTTTGAACAAGTGAGTTTTTCTTCTTTCCTTTTTTCTATTTGATAAGATCATAAAAAAAATTATTTGTTTAATTTTATTTGCTTTTTTTTTATTTCTCTTTTGTACCTTTTACTACTTTCTATTAAATTTTTGTTTGTTGCCCCCTACATGAATATTTTTTTTATTGAAATATGAGAGAAAATTTTCATGCATAAGCTGAAATTTTTTGATTGAAAGAAATATTTCGTTTATATGTTCAAACAGATTTATTTTTTAAAGAAGAAAATAGCACTTTTTATTTTAATATTTAAAACTGATGTTAGCCTTGAGTTACATCATATTTTGATTTGACAAAAATTATATGTTATTTTGAGCTTAATGTCAAGCATTTGAAATTGTCTCAAATATATTTTTTATCCCTTAAAGTCATATAATTGTTTGAAAAGTCATGCACCATTAGAAAATTTTATAAAAGCTTTCAAACAATGCATATTCAGTTAAGAAAACAAAGAGTAAATATACCTTGAATTATTATTTGATTGCAGGAACAAGGTAAGGAAGAAATAGTTGAAGAGAAGAGCCAAAAAGCCAAGGAAGCCTAAAGACACAAGTCAAGAATCGACCCTTGAGAAACTCAAGTTGATCCAAAGGTAGAAAGAGTGTAAAACTTTAGGAATATAAAGCCATAATCAACTTGGAGTGCCTATAGTTGACCCTATTCTACAAAGCTCAAGAAAAGTAGAATTGAACAGACATAGTAAAGCGTGAGAAAGAGGACTTTACACAGCCATAGTTGATTGTAGCTATCACGACCTAAATTTTGGGCCATGACCGGTGCATGGGCCCAATGGACGTAATCCTCTAGGCCCAAGCAAGCCTATTAATCTGACATGTTTATCATTCCATCATAAACTGCTAAGTCACATTTCGTAACTTAGAATCAAAGTAATACTACACATTGCCATCTCATACTGGCATACCAAACAAGTGTATATACATTGTCTACAACATGTATCTTAACAATTTACATTAGGTTCGTCTATACACGACAAAATAATACTTGACTTCCAGCAGAGGGACTCGGACAAATGTACAGCTACTGAATGCCGAGACACCTACCAAAAGATGGATACAAGTCTACAAGGACACCTCGTCCTAGTTATCAGCTGCCTCGTGATCTGAAAACATGAAGTTGAAAACAGTGAGTATAAACCCAGTGAATGAACAAGGAAGGGAACAAGCAACAACAAGGGAGAATTTAAAATCATGATGCACTTGTTTCAAAATAATGCAATTTAGTTCCATTCATATTAAAAACCCCTCATCAAGCCCTTAAATGATTAATCATTTGAAAATCATGAACCCATACATAACGAACCATTTGAAGAATGAAAGCTTTAATGATACGCAAGCAAGTCAAATACAACAACGAATCTTTGCTGCAGCGGAAAGGCATTTTACAGTGTAGCTGCAGCGAGAATGAATTTTCGTTGTAACGACATTGTGATTTAGTTATTAGCCGAACGAGGGTTTCTCAACTGGCCGAGGGTTTCTCACTAAACCTCCTCATTTTAAACTTAACTCATTTAGTCCTTAATGTTTGAAGTCCATGCTCAGATATGGTAGCAAAGAAGTGAAAAATAGGGCAGCAATTGAATAAGATAGGAGACAAAACAGAGAGTTTTTTGCTGCAGCAAGATTCAATTTCGCTGCAGCGAAATTGTAACCTAGAAACAGAAAGTTTCTCACTGCAGTGAGATTGAAACTCGCTGCAGCAAAATTTCAACCCAGAAACAAAAAGTTTCTCACTGCAGCAAAATTCATTTTTGCTGCAGCGAGAAGCTACCGTGTCATTCTCGCTGTAGCGAAAGTGCATTCTCGCTGCAGCGAGTTTTTGGCTAGTCCACCCCTTCAAACCCGAGAGTTTCTCGCTACAGTGAAAATGATTCTCACTGCAACGAGAAACAGGGCACCAATGAAAAATTTACCCTTCTTCCCAAAGAAAAACCACCCTGCTGAAATATCCAAATCAACATGAAACGCATAACAATTTTCCATAGTTTAACATGTCAAGTTTCACATGCATTACAACCATATACCATTACTCATTAATTTCCTATATCACACATATTTACATATGTATATATGTATACGTATACCCATCATCATTCATGCACATTATCCCATCATCATCATCACCAACTCATGTGCACTCCCTACTCGCACATGGATGGGTCATCATCGGGTTATGCACACTCCCTACTCGTATATAACCGGGTCATCCTCGACTTATACGCAATCCCTACTCGCACATAGCCGAGTCAATGTTATTACACAACAATATATATATTCATATATATATATATATATATTAACACAAAGTGGTAGTTCATGAATCAATAATAGTCACATGTCACAACATAAACCATTTCTCAAGAGCTTGTTCCCAAGGCACTCATTTTTAAGAAAAGTTGTATAAAATCATTCAAACACTTTGTACAAAACAATCACATTCTCAAAATAGTTTTGATAGGCAGTCCACTCACAGGTATATTATTGAGCCTTTAGTTGACTCTAATTCCCCTAATGATCCAATTGGAAGGATGGGACTTCATTAGAACCTAGGATCACATTAGCATAAGCAATAGGTAAATTCACACACTATGAACCCTAAAAGCTATCTCTTAGTTAGCTTACAATTGCCACATTAAATGGCTATCTATGTTCACTATCTTAATCACTAAAAAAGTAATGAACATACTCAACAATAAAACATCTCTTAATCTAAATTACTAGCCATTATTCATAGCTAAAAATCAAGCTTGGTTCATTACTCACCCTAGGGTTCTTTTGTAGTTGAATTTTCTTCCAATAGCTTCCACACAAATGGGTAATTCTCTCTTTCTCTCTCTAGAATGCCCAACTAGTGAGAGAAAGTATAAAAATAAGATTTTTCAAGGGTTTTAAGGAGAGAGAGTGGAAGAATACAAGGGTTCTAGTCAAAAGGTCTCAAAGGTATGAAAACTAGAGTTAGAGAGAGAAAATCATGCAAGCTCCATATCAAGCTTCCATGGAGGTTTTAAAGAAACATGAGAGGGAAGAAGGAAGAAAAAGACAAGCTGCTGGGAAAATGGGAGAAGAAGCTACTGGAAGAAGGATATTTATAGGCCAAACTTATCCATTCCTTTAAAATTACAAAAATACCTTTGACTTGTTAGCTTGTTCACATGCAACCCTTTGTGCAATCTTTTTACCCTTTGACACCGGGACAAAGTCCATAATGGTCTAGACATACTCGGGTTCATGAAAACTTAAAATTTTAACCCAAGGTAAAAAATGACCATTTTACCTTTATTGTGAAAATCATCAAAATTTTAGTTTTCTTTCCATTTTACCCCTAATTTCACCATCCATTTATACCTTAGGCCTACTTAGACCATAATATTGTTTAAAAATCTTACTTTTATGGGCTTATTAAGGAAATGACGAAATTACCCCTGATCAGGGATATCACGTATACTTCCCTTTACGAGTCTATAAAGGTCAAGGTCTCACAATAGCAAAGGGGTAATTGACTACCATAGCTTAGACTTGCTAAAAACACGTTCTTGAGAGTTGGATCAAATAGAGGAAGGTTATACTTGACTATGGAACCCTAATTTGAGAAATTAAAAGAACATAACTGATCTTAGGAATGTTGTAGTCAACCCTCAAGCTCCAGCAACAATTTGATTTGATTTAAACTTGTGTCTAACGACTCCAAACTTCACACCAGTTATAAATAGTTGCCTTTGAGCTATTTAGAAAGAAGAGAAGACCTAAGATAAAGTTTCAAACCCTAGAGAGACCTCAAAAAGCTTATCCTCACTCTATAGCTTTATTTTAGTCTTTCACCTTTGTAGAGATGCCTCTTGCTATGCTTTTGTATTCTTCTTGTAAATGTTCTAGCTTAACCTTGAATAGCTATTTGTAAATTTTTGGTTGTGCTTGTGATCAACCATTGTTGAAGGGTTATTGCTTGATCTAGTTAGAAAACAAGAATTCCTTTGTGGACTTTGTAAGGGTTATTGCTTGGTCTTGTGAAAAAGCTAATGTAAGGGTTATCACTTGATTCCATTAAAAGGCAAAAATTCCTTTGTGGATTATGTAAGGGTTATTGCTTGATCTTGTGAAAAAACAGCTGTGAGGGTTTGTCACAACCCAAATTTCGGGTCATGACCAGCGCATGGGCCCAATGGACGTAGTCTACTAAGCCCAAGCAAGCCTATTAATCTGACATGTTCATCATTCCATCATAAACTACTAAGTCATATATCATAACTTAGAATCAAAATAATATTAAGCATTGCCACTTCATACTAGCATACCAAACAAGTGTATATACACTGTCTACACATGTATCTTAATAATTCACATTAGGTTCTGTCACGACCCAATTTCCTGGGCCATGACTGGCGCATGAGCTCAATGATGCTCATTGAGCCCAAGCAAGCCTATCCATTTACTTTTGCTTAACAAATTTATCATATCATGCATACACACACACCTTTTTTCGAGTGTGAACATAGCCAAAACATAATGGCATTATCGATAATAATATACGTGCACTATACCAGTCATGTATTTAGCAATTTACATTGCATACACATATTCACATTGTTAGATTGTATTCACAATACAAATGACCCATGACTTTCAGCGGAGACATTTACAATAAAAGGGATTACTATCGAATGCCAGACACATACCCAGGAGATGCACTATGGGGACTCCTCGATCTAGGGTCCAATAGTCACCTGATCTGAAAACATGAATTTTTATAAAACGTAAGTACAATACTCAGCGAGTGAACAAGATGAGAACAAGCATACCATAAGGAATGTTTATCGAAATCATGATGCATTCATTTTCTCAAAACCATGCAATTGTTTTAGCTCCTTTAAACCCCTCATGTAAACCCCACATGAGTAAATCACTTTACAAAAATCCATGCTCAACTATGGTACCAAAGAAATGGGAAATATGGCAAAAACCCACAAGTTAGCAAAATGGACAGAAAGTTTCTCGCTGTAGCGAACTTCATTCTCGCTGTAGGGAGAACCAGAACATCAAGGAAAAAGTCTTCTTTTTCCCTTAAAATAAGTCATCCTGCTAAAATAACAATAGCAGCATGTAACACATGTAAACTTCCAAATTTCAACAAAACAAATGCTTACATATTTGCATTTACAACCATATACCCATCATCAACATGCACACCATCCCATCATCATCATCATGCACATCATCCCATCATCATCATCTCATATGCAATGGCTTATGCTATTGTCACTAGGGGGTGGGAGATCACGAAGCATCCCCCCCTTTACTCGGCAAGAGGTGCACTTCACTCCGGATAACGAAGCAACGGAGCAGTCTCTTCCCTCCTCTTCCAAGCTTTCCCCCCCTTCACTCGGCAAGAGGTGCACTTCACTCCGGATCACGAAGCAATGGAGCAGTCCCTTCCCTCCTCTTCCAAGCTTCCCCCCCTTCACTCGGCAAGAAGTGCACTTCACTCCGGATCACGAAGCAATGGAGCAGTCCCTTCCCTCATCTTCTAAGCTCCTGGGCAGAAAGGTGGGAGATCACGGAGCATCCTCCCCTTTGCTACGGAGGCAACAACGGCTTAAGCATCCCCTCCCTTTCACTCGGCAAGAGGTGCACTTCACTTCGGATCACGAAGCAACAGAGCAGTCCCTTCCCTCATCTTCCAAGCTATTGGGCGGAGGGGTGGGAGATCACGGGGCATCCCTCTCTTCGCTACGGAGGCAACAACAGCTTAAGCATCCCCTCCTTCACTCGGCAAGAGGTGCACTTCACTCCGGATCACGAAGCAACGGAGCAGTCCCTTCCTTCATCTTCCAAGCTCTTGGGCGGAGGGGTGGGAGATCACGGAGCATCCCCCCCTTCGCTACGGAGGCAACAACGGCTTATGTGCACTCCCACTCACACATAGCCGGGTCAGCAACGACTTATGTGCACTCCTATTCACACATAGTCGGGTTCAAATCAACATGTAAAGAAGCATCCAATGCATATCATGCATTTTATCATATTGTGATAACACATAAACCATTGTATAGCACATTTTCATAATATAAAATCATTTTACTAAAAGCTTGTTCCCAAGGTACATTTTCTAAGACAAGTTGGATAAAATCTTTCATATTCCCCAAAATAAGTTTGAAATGCAAGTCCACTCACCGATATTAGGAGTAGAAATACTCCTATTTTCAGTCCGCGGGTACAGTTCTTTACCCGTATGCAATGGCTCACCGCCTAGCCATAATCCATGACACATATTCCAATTAAATTGTGTCTAACAGTCATAAGCTATTTCAGGCTCTATATATATATGATATGAAATGAAAAATGCACGGGTAGCCATCTAGACCCTGTAGTGGCCTAAGTCGATTTTTCATCCGATAAATTGGCCAATGCGTCCAATTTCACTCCAAATTAATCTATTTCTCCTCTAATACCTTAATTTACCACATACCATTTAAATAAAGCCAAATTCAGCATTAGAACCCTCACAGTTCCTTATAGAAAAAACCGGTCATTTGGTGCACTAGCACCGAAATTTTTCTGCATAACCGTTTCACCTTAATTCATCATATTTCCAAGCCATTTTCCTTGAAATAAAAATAATCCCCCATTGATATTCAGCCCTCATGGTTCGACCAACAAGGAACCCTAGAGAAATTGAATATTTCTTTTGTGTTTTTGTTCATAACCATGTTTAACTATCCCTAAACACTAACATAGTCTAAAATCAAATTATTCCAACAACAATTCCTCTTCCATACCCATTTTTCAGAATTGAATTCGTCATGATAACTCAATATTCAACCATGGAAATCAAGAACAAAAGCATGGGTAAGCTAGGTATCAAGGAGAATTAAAGAAATTTTAACTTACCTAGCTTGTTTCCTTGAATTCCAACACTTTTTCTTGGAATTTCCACCTAGGTTTTCTTGTTCTTCCTTGGTTTCTCTTCTCTTCTGGTTTGGCTGATCACTATGGGAGAAATGGGCTGATTTTTATGCCTTTTATAAAGAAAATAACGAATGGATGAAATTTTGACACATGTTACCATTCCATTGGTCCATGTGTCATACTTAGCCATTAAGCAATCTCTCTCCACCACACATTTCTCATGTTTATCCATTTACAGGATGAATAAAATCCCTTGGCCTTGACAAGTGCTGGGGCAAAAAAATTTACCGATTTGCCCCCGATGTAGAAAAATTACAATTTTACCCCTGTACTCCGAAATGTACCGAAATCAAATTATTTCTACTTTTCAACCTCAAATAACACTAACATTGATCAATATTAACCAAATGGGGCAAAAAACTCGTTTTATAAAAATTTCCTTTTAGTCCTCTAGTGACAAAATTACCATTTTGCCCTTGTGCTCCAAAAATATCGAGAATCACAATTTTTCACTGCTAAACATCATTTTATACTCCAATAATCATAATTATATCTCATATAATTATTCTTGGTCAAATGTGATCAAATCGTGGCTAGAAATCTCCATTTAATCATTAAATGGTAAAATGACCATTTTATCGCTAATCGGTCAATTTTCCTGATGGACTCTAAACTGGACCTTGAACTTTGAATCACTATTCTAAGCCATTTTGTGGGTTTCAAAATTTTCAAAGTCCTCTTAGAATTTCTATTTGAATTAGTTCAAGGCTCGTTTTAACTTAGTTATTCCACTCGGTACAATACCGTCTTTTAATCGAGCTTGACAGGGTCTCACAGGTTCGTTTATACACAACAAAAGGAGACTCGATGTCCAGCGGAGAAACTTGACGAATGTACAGCTACTAAATGCCGAGACACCTACCAATAGTCGTGTCACGACCCAAATTTCGGGCCATGACCGACGCATGGGCCCAATGGACGTAGTCCATTAAGCCCAAGCAAGCCTAATAATCCGATGTGTTCTTCATTCCATCATAAACTGCTAAGTCATTTTTCAAAACTAAAAATCAAAATAGTAATAGACATTGCCAACTCGTATTGGCATTTCTCATTTATTATATACATACATTGTCTACAACATGTATTCCAATAATGTACATTAAGTTCGCCTATACATCTCAAAAAGAAGACTTGACTTCCAGCGGAGGGATTCGGATGAATGTACAGCTACTGAATGCCGAGACACCTACCAAAAGATGGACACAAGTCTACAAGGATACCTTGTCCTAGTTATCGGCTTCCTCGCGATCTGAAAACATGAATTTGAAATGGTGAGTATAAACCCAGTGAGTGAACAAGGAAGGGAACAAGCAACAACAAAGGAAAATTTAAAATCATGATGCACTAGTTTCAAAACAATGCAATTTGGTTCATTCCTAATAAAACCCCTTATCGAGCCCTTAAGTGATTAATCATTTGAAAATCATGAACCCATACATAGCGAATCATTTGAAGAATGAAAACTTCAATATTGCACAAGCAAGTCAAATATGACAACGAATCTTCGCTGCAACGGAAAGGCATTCTCGCTGCAGCGAGGCTGCAGCAAAAATGAATTTTCATTGCAGCGACGTTGGAATTTAGTTATTAACCGAATGAGGGTTTCTCAACTGGCCAAGGGTTTCTTACTAAACCTCCTCATTTTAAACTTAACTCTTTTAATCCTTAAAGTTGAAAGTCCATGCTCCCATATGGTAGCAAAAAAGTGAAAGATAGGGAAGCAATTGGACAAGATAAGAGACAAAAACAGAAAGTTTTTCGCTGCAGCGAGATTCAATCTCACTGCAGCGAAATTTCTACCCAGAAACAGAATGTTTCTCGCTGCAACGAAAATGCATCCTCGCTGCAGCGTGTTTTCGGCTAGTGTACCCTTTCAAAACCTGAGAGTTTCTCGCTGCAGTGAGAATGATTCTCGCTGTAGCAAAATACAGGGCATCAATGCAAAATTTACCTTTCTCCCAAAGGAAAAACCACCTTGCCAAAAGGTCCAAACCAACATGAAAACACATAACAATTTCTCACGGTTTAACATGTCAAGTTTCACATGCATTACAACCATAACCCATTATCCATCAATTTCCTATAACACACATATTTGCATATATATATATATATACCCATCATCATCATCACACCATCCCATCATCATCATCACCAGCTCATGCACACTCCCTACTCGCACATGGCTGGGTCATCATCGAGTTATGCGCACTCCCCACTCCCACATAAACGGGTCATCCTCTGCTTATGCGCACTCCCTACTCGCACATAGCCGAGTCAATATAATTACACAACATTATACTCAAGCATATATGTATATCAACATAATGCAGCCACATAAAAATCCATAATAATCACATTTCATAGCATAAACCTTTTCTCAAAAGCTTGTTCCCAAGGCATTCATTTTCATGAAAAATTGTATAAAATCATTCAAACACTTTGTCAAATCCATCATATTCTCAAAATCAGTTTTAAAGGTAGTCCACTCACCAATTGATTGTAGAACTTTTAATTGACTCAAATTCCCTTAATGATCCAATTGGAATGATGGTGCTTCCTTAAAAACCTAGGATCACATTAACATAAACAATAGATTAATTTACACACTATGAACTCTAAAAGCTATCTCTTAGCTAGTTTTCAATTGCCACATTAAATGGCCATCTATGTTCACTATCTTAATCACTAAAAGTAATGAACATACTTAATAATAAAACAGCTCATAATCCCAATTACTAGCCATTTTTTGCAGCTAAAAATTGAGCTTAGTTCATCACTTACCCTAAGGCTCATTTGTAGTCAAATTCCCTTCCAATTGCTTCCAAATAAATGGTGTAATTCTTTTTTTCTCTCTCTAAAACGTCCAACTAGTGAGAGAAAGTGTGAAAATCAGATTTTTGAAGGGTTTTAAAGTGAGAGGATGAAAGAATTCAAAGGTTCTAGTCAAAAGGGTTCAAAGGTGTGAAAACTAGAGATAGAGAGAGAAAATCACTCAAGGTTCAAATCAAGCTTCCATGAAGTTTTGAAGAAACATGAGAGAGGAGAAGAAGAAGAAGAAGACCAGCTACTGGAAATTCAAGAAGGTGCTAGAAATTTCCAGATATTTATAGGCCAACTTATCCATTCTTATAAAATTACGAAAATGCCCTTTCACCAATTAACTTATTCTCCTTTAATCTTTTATGCAATCTTTTTGCTCTTTTAACACTGGGACAAGATCCATAATGGTCTAAACATACTCGGGTTCATAAAAACATAAAATTTTAACCTGAAGTGAAAAATGACCATTTTGCCCCTGTTATGAAAACTGTTGAAACTTCTAGTTTTCTTCGTGTTTTCATCAGCACACATCATTTATACTGTCTTATGCCTATTTAGGCCTTAAAATATCATAAAACTTTCTTCTGAAAGCTTATTAGAGAAAATGACGAAACTACCCTTAACTCATATTATTACATCTATACTTAGCTACAAGCCTATAGAGGTTGGGGTCTCAAAAGTCGAGTCTACAAAGGTACCTCGACCTAGTTACCAGCTACTTCGTAATCTGAAAACATGAAGTTGAAAGCGGTGAGCATAAACTTAGTGAGTGAATAAGAAAGGGAACAAGCATACCATAAAGAATGTTTAACGAAATCATGATGCATTCATTTTCTCAAAACAATGCAATTGTTTTGGCTTTTTTAAACCCCTCATGTCAACCCCACATGAGTAAATCACTTTACAAAGATCCATGCTCAACTATGGTACCAAAGAAATGAGAAATATGGTAAAAACCCACAAGTTAGCAAAATGAATAGAAAATTTCTTGTTGCAGCAAGGATCAGAACATCAAGGAAAAAGTCTCATTTTCCCTTAAAACAAGCCATCTTCCTAAAATAACAATAGCAACATGTAACACATGTAAACTCCCAAATTTCAACAAATCAAATGCTCACATATTTGCATTTACAACCATATACCCATCATCATCATGCACACCATTCCATCATCATCATCATGCACACCATCCCATCATCATCCTTCCCAGCTCATGCGCACTCCCTACTCGCACATGGCTAGGTCATCACCGGGTTATGCGCACTCCCTACACGCACATAATCGGGTCATCACCGGGTTATGCGTACTCCCTACTCGCACATAATCGGGTCATCATCGGCTTATGCGCACTCCCTACTCGCACATAGCCGAGTCAATATCATTACACAACAATGTATTCATATATATATATATCAACACAATGTGGTAGTGCATGAATCAATAATAGTCACATGTCACAACATGAAGACAATCTATCAAAAGCTTGTTCCCAAGGCACTTGTTTTTATGAAAAGCTAGATAATCCATTCAAGTTTAACAAATACATTATATCCCCAAAACAAGTTTTGAAATGCAAGTCCACTCACCGGTATTAGGAGTAGAAATATTCCTATTTTCAGTTCGCGGGTACAGTCCTTTACTGGTATCCAATGGTTCACCATCTAGCCATAATCCATGACACATATTCTAATTAAATTATGTCTAAAAATCATAAGCTATTTTAGGCTCGATATATATATGATATGAAATGAAAAATGCACGAGTAGCCATCTAGACCCGGTATTGGCCTAAGTCGATTTTTCATCCGATAAATTGATCAATGCGTCCAATTTCACTCCAACTTGCTCCATTTCTTTGCCAATCCCTCAATTCACCATGCACAAACTAATTAACACACAACTAGCCAAAATTTATCTTCATTTTTCTTCTTGGAACTTTGGCCAACAATGGTACACTAACTCCGTGATTTTTCCTACTTAGTTTTCTCACCATTATTCATTAATTCCTATACCAAAAACTATTATTCTTAATCAAATCACCTAGAATAACATCCCATTCTTCCTCATTATTCACTTAGAGAATTCGGCTATTGATGGGCTCCAAACCTTTGGTGGTTTTCTTCACTTGTTTTCATGCTACATATCATTAATCACCTAAAAACACTAACATACCTAAAAATCAAACCAATCCAAGATCATTCTCTCTCCATACCCATTATGCCTACCACTTATTCACTATGAAATCATGTTTCTCAACCATAGAAATAAGAAAATAAAGCATGGGTATTGTAAATCTCAAGTAAAAATAAAGAATTTTCACTTTACCTTGCTTAATTCCTTGGAATCCCACACTTTTTCTTCAATTTTCCCACCTAGGGTTTGTGTTCTTTCCTTTCCTTTTCACTTCATGCTTTGGCCAGCCATATGGGTGAGACTAAGAAAGTTTTAAATAGATTTTACAAGGAATTTCTAGAATAATCCAAGCTTGACACATGGCATGTTTCCATTGGTCCATGTGTAATACTTATCTATTAGGCAATCTCTCTCCACCATATAAAATGTTTTAATTATCCACAATGTAAAATGTTAATGGCTAAAATCCATGGGCATGACAAGTGTCAAGTGGTGTAAAATTCTAAAAATTCCCATTTTATCCTCGGGTGACAAAATTACCATTTTGCCCCTAAAACATGAAAATCATCAAAATTTTTATTTCCTTGTCATTTCACCCATATTTTCATCATTCATTTATGCTTTAGGCCTACTTAAGCCATAATATTGTTTAAAACTTACTTTTATGGGCTTATTGAGAAAATGACGAAATTACCCCTGATTAGAGATATCGCGTATATTTCTATCTATGAGTCTATAAAGGTTAAGGTCTCACAGGGTTACCGCTTTATCCTATTAAAAAGTAAGAATCATTTTTAGTTGATTGGAAATTCCTTGGTTGCCAAGGGAGTGGATGTAGGCACTTGAAAACCTGAACCATTATAAATCTTTGTGTCTTGATTTATTTTTATGCTTTGTGGTTTATTGTTAATATTTGCCTTCAAGAAAAATCACTTAGTTTGTTTTTCAATGCAAAGAGGAAACTTGCTTTAAAAAGACTTGATTTTTTTTTTACATTTGGTTTTCAAAGAAACTTTTTTTTAGAAAAATATCAATTCACCCCCCTTTTGGTATTATTTGCATTGAGCTTATACTACTAACAACTGACTTGTGTGTTGGATTTGTTTTGTGTGATATGTGTCACACCCAACTTTGTCTCTAGCGCAAAGCACCCATGTGTAACTTTATTTCATGCGAATGGCATTAGTGTCGCACACAATTGTTCACGCTTTTCTAAAAAAAATCAAGTTTTTTAAAATAATTAAATCAATAAAAAATCTATATATATTTTTATAAGTTTTTTCCCCTTTTTTCAATATTTATGCTAATAAAAATATTATTACTCATGTATGCTTATCTCATTTTTCATCATCAATGTCTACAAGCTTCATTTTCCATCTTCCTCTATGCTTAGGATGCGTTTCACTTCGAAAATCCATTAGGGTGAAGGTATTAGGATTGCAACAAGGAAAAGACCACTACATATAAAAGGAAGAATATCGATTTTGAAGTTTTCCTCCTAAAAATATTCAAGTAGGGAAACCTAGTGAAGTTCCTTTTATTTCATAAAATTGAGAAAACGAAGTTATTAGAGAAAAAGGAGACGATTATTTTTAGGAATAAATTCGTGCTAGACAAGTTAACAAACATCTTTTTAAATCAGTTGGATATGATTAGAATCGTCTATGTTCAAAAGCACCTCCTCATCAAAAAATTGGTATTCTAGGGCAATCAATTCTAAAGTTCAAATTTGAGCATAGTGAATTTTCACTTCCCATTACTAAATTTGGCTTTAATTCTCAATTTCTTCATGGTTGGGATTTATAGGTAAACAAAGTATTGAAGAATTCTACTTATGTTAAAATTCTCTCAACTGTTGGGGTACTTGATGTTGTACATGTCACCTTTAGTTTCAACATCTATAAAGAAAAAATGATGGATGTGTGGCTTGTTATTCTTGTAAAGTGGAATACTTTTTCTCATATTATGATTACAACATAGGGGTAATTTGCCTTCACTTTGAAGGATTTGTGTGTTTTCTTAGAACTTTGTATAAGGAAGAATGATTTTCATTCTTTCAAGCTTTTTGAAGAAATGGTATGCATTTTAGGATTTTTTTCCTTGATCTACTCAACAGTCTGAGTAAAATTTCAAAGGTTACAAAGTTCTCCAATTGAATAGGGGTATTTTATAAGAAGATCAACATTAAAGGGGTTAAGAGCAACCCTCTTGAATACTCAAACCATGAGTATGGGTTAGTGGTTTTATTAAGTTTTTGGTTGGCTTGGTATATATTTCCAAGGTGTCCAGATGATGGTATCTCTTTAATAGTTATTCTTTTTGCAATAAATATTGCAAGGGGGATGTGTTTTCTTCTTGCGCCACTGTATTTATGATCTTTATATAAGAGGCTTGACTTGTACCAACTCAAGACTACGAAATTGGTTAGGCCTTACAAAATTTTAACTTATGCGAATATTTGCTTTATTGAGATATGTCTATGGGAAAAGTTTAGTACTTGTGTTCATGTGCCTAATGCATATCTTGTTGCAGTTTTTTCTTTGAATAACCTTTTATCTAGGTACAACTATAGAGCTAGAGCATGGCATGATCAGGTATCAAAAGATAATATTCTTGAAGTGATAAATGTGACAAAAAAGTTCAATCCCAGACGTTATGCTCAACCTAAAATTGGATTTGGTGAATTTGGGATTTATTATGATTGTCGCCCACTACAATTTTAAAGAATAGCTCATGAGGTATTTACTTTTGTGTATGGTTTCATAGTTTCCAATTGCCTTGTAGAATTGAGAGTTTTAGTCCAAATAGAGATAGAGACTCTCTCTCTTTTGAATTGTATTCTCTTTATAAAGTAGCACACCAATTTTGGGTTTAATAAGCCAGCTTCGCTTGACTCTTCTTAATTTATCAATTTTTTTCTTGTGTTTCTTCATTTTTAATGACACGACTTCAATTTTATTTAAATAAACATAAGAGTTATATTGTCCTAGCTTTTGATAGAGTTGGTATTCATACTTCTAAGGTGGTTTGCTTATTAGGGAGAGTTTTTTGAAGAATGGAGTTTTTTTGTTGTGCCATTGTCTAATTCCAAAGCTCAACTCTACACCCCTCATGTTAGTAATATTGGCATATCCTTGCACTTAATTCTTTTTAGAAAAAAGAAAAATGTAAATGAAGGAAAAGATGAAAAAAAAGCTATAACTGCTACTACTTCTCTTGTTCTTACTCAGTGAATAAAAGAGAAACATGTGTATCAAGGAGTAAGTTTACCTTTTGCTTCTTCTTATACTTTTTTTATTCATTTTTCTTTTTCTTTTTCAAAGAGAAACAACTACAAGGGTATAAGTCAACTCGGTTGAAGAAAAAGAGACTTTGCAAGTTAAGGTTGAAGCTAACAATTCTATTGATGTCAATGAGGCTGAGGTTGAGGGTGATGTTACTTTTTCTAGAATGTTAGATTCATCAATAAACTACTTTGATGATTCCATTGATTTGAATGCTCTACTTGCCTCTCATAGTCAAAGGTCCAATATAGATGAAGTAAAAGAATATTAAAATGCTACTCTAGCTAATGTTGTTCCAATTTTTTTTCAAACTAACATTACTTTTACTTCATAGGTTACTCAAAATGAGGTTGTTCTTGACATTGAGGTTATTCCTACTGTTAAAATTGTTCCTGATGCTAGAGTTGTTACTGATGATGCTGAAGCTACTCCGAATGTTGAAGTTGTTCCAAATGTTGGAACTATTACTGATGATGTTGAAGCTACTCTAGCTAATCTTTGTGCTTTTTCCTTCTTAATGCCACAACACAGAGATTTTAGTAATGCTTTTAGAACTCATGTAACAAATACTGAGTAGAATGGTACAAAAGTTGACTTCCATGGCTTTCAAGTTTCATTGCAGCATGTGGAATATTAAAAATGAATTTTCAGTCTAAAAAGGAAGTTTTGGAACACTTACATTTTAAAGAGCGTAAATGTCATTTCTTTCATGATGGAGATAATGGGTAAAGCTGTAGTGATTTCCAATACTCCATTGATGAGTTCTTCACCAATGAAACCGAAACTATTGTTACAGTTTATGGATGACATCCATAACATTGATTAAAACTTAAGTGACTCAATGATTGTATATCTAGAGTCAAACCTTTTTTTGAAATGAAGCTGATAAGTCTTTCTTAGAAGTTAAGCTAAAAGACATTACAATGAAGATGGCTTCATTGAAAAGCGTTAGGCTAAAGTGCTAGAAAAATTAAATGTCTTTGCCAATATTAAGAATAATAACTTTTCTCTATGGGATTATGTAGTTGGCTAGGCTGTTGTTATTGTAATTTTTTTTTCTTGTAAGCTCACTTGAGCTAGCACTTCACCATTGATATATCATATCTTTTTTTTTTAATAATAATGTTATATGCATGTTATAGACTTATTCACCCTTCACATTATTGTATGCGGCCAAAGGGGAATTCTTAACTTTACATCAAGAAAGGGAATTTTTTGTTGATAATTTCGTCGGTAATTTTAATATATAAGTTGCTCATTCAGGCTATCCCTAGAAACCCTAGTTGTTCTCTTTCTTCTTTTTCCCCACCCACCCCCCAAAGTTACTTTCAACCTGAACCAAGTTTCCCACCCTCTTTGCCGTTAACCCAACCTCCTCATCGTTGGTTCATTGGTTTGTTTCATTTTATAAGCCTTATAAGTTCTTAAACATGGTTCATTTCATTTTGTTTTGCTGTGCTAAGTGATTTCTTGATTTGCTTATTAAATAAGATTTGCCATATTCTGTTTGTCTTATTTCTTGTATCAATAAATGGATCGATGGATTCGATGCATGTCGTTGGTTTTGATTCTTTTACATCTTTCTCTTGCTTTATATGATTTGGTTGACATTATTTGAAAATTGCAAGATAGAGAAATTAAATGTTTATTTAGATTGGCAAATCTTCTTTTGGGAGAGCAAGGAATAATGACATAAGTGTATAAACAATTAATACTTATTTTCTTGACTCTATAAGTTTTGGATTATGTGTTCATCTACTTGTTAAGTTTTCTAGTTTTCCAAATTTAATAAAGATTCAAATCATTACATTATTTATGTAAACGGCACACAGTTTAATGTCTAGTTTTAAAAAAACAATTTATTGAATTTGTTCTTTTATCAAAGAGAAACTCTTTCTATTGCTCTACACTTTTGCTCATAAAGTGTTTTAAATGTCATATAACCAAACATTATTATAAAAGCTCTTATTGCTATCACCGAAATGATCATTATTGAAACTGATGGAAGTTTTGTTTTCCCTTTATGCTTCTTGATTGTTGTGGAATGGAAGAGACTTACAAACCTATAGTAATAAAAAAGAAACATAAACCTGATACTTTTTCTTCTTTTGGGCTATATGAATAACATAAACTTTTATGAGAAATAGGCTTATGGTGTTTTTCAAAATGACTGGCATCCGTTTGCAACACAATAACAAGCAAGATGTCCTTATGGTCCAAATTTAGATTTTTAAAAAGACTTGTTTAATAAAGTAAAATAAGCTCACAACTCTTTAATTGCTAGTTTCTCTTTATGAATCTATGGCCATTATACTCTATTAGATGGGACTCTCAAGACCTATTTTCTATTTTCTGTTTACTCTAATTGCTTAGCTTCCTATTTATTAAAATTAATAAAAACATAGTGATAATAGTAAGTCGCTTTGACTTAGGACCTTCTACTTTATGGAAAGGTGTGGATACTAATTGGGTTATGCCAACAACTTTTATTTAAGATTTATTTATTCATTAATTTTTCTGCTACTATATTTGTGATTCATCTATTATATTGTTGTTTCTTCCATGGGATTATTGAATTGTCATCCGATTAGCAAAAGAGATGATATACTTGAGTTGATAATGTTGCGTTGATGATACTTAGGAGAAATTTGCATTGATGATATGCTTGAGTTAAGTGAGACTTATAAATTTATATTTAGATTATTGATTTTCTTGAATGAATTTATGTTTACTTTATATAGTTGTTCTTTTTATGTAATAGGCATATCATTTCAAAAGTTTGAATTTTGGGAGTACAGCAAAATCCGTTACTTGGATATTTCATGGACTTAACCGACTAACCTCAAATTGAATTAATTTTGGATCGATTGGTCATGTCCATAGAATATACGAGCTATCGACATTGAAATATTCCATATATTGTACGAGTTGTTGGCATTGGGTAGGTTGGTTAAGTCCATGGAATACAAGAGTTTTGGTTCAAGGACTACAACACAATTTGTCACTTGCAGATTCAATGGACTTGGCTAACTTACTCTAGATTATTTAGTAAATGGAGATTGAGCATATTGTTGTGAATTCCCTATTTATTAAATAATCTCGAGTAAGCAAGTCAAGCATATAGAATCTATAAATGCAGTCCAACAAATCATAGGTTTATATGATGCACGGTGTTTTACAAACTTCAAAGGAGATGAAACTTGGAAGTTTGTAGAACATCGACATCATCTAATTAAGCATATGATTGAGTGCTTTTGCAAAAAATTGGTTTCTATCTTTTTTTATGCCTAAATAATGATTGTCATCAATCTTCAATTTCATTCCCTTTGTTCTCATAGTGTTAGAATGTAACATCACTTTCTTAGTTAGTTGAGAATCTTCGGTTGTTAAGGTGTTCTATTTTTGAAGCTTTTTTATCAAATATGTTAATCATAGTTGATAATTTAACATATTTGACAAAGGAGTTTCAGAAATAGAACACCTCATTAGCAGAAGATTCTCAACTGACTAAAGAGATGATCTTACATACTAATACAGTAAATATAGAGCAATGAAGTTAAAGGCTCCTACTAATCACTAGGATAGGCATCGATACTCCACAAAATCTTGAGGCATACGAGGCACTGAAGGAAAATGTGCACAGGATGGAGAACCATGGTAATGAGCTCGGAGTCTACCATTGTCAATTGTGTCAGCTGTCCACGTTGAATCTTCATTAGAGCAACTAGTAGGCTCTTTTAAAAGTGAGGGTGCACGACAAAAGGACGATACCAGCAGATATACTTGTATTTTTTTCCATTTGTGTTCTTAATATACTTATATGGTTTTTAATTTGTATTTTTTATTGATTGTAATAAACTAATACAATTTGTATTCTTGTTGTTATTAATAATTTTTTTTAATTTACAATATTTAAAATTAATTTTTATTTTTTATTTTTTCTTGTTATTATTAATTTTTATATATTTGTAATAAAGTTTGACCTTGAGTTTGCTTAACAAGCCTCCTTTATGAAGAACTCTGGTTTCTAACTATGAAGGTAGAAGGCATTTTGATGATGCGTGGCATGTGACTCAATATTTAACAAGGGATTTTGTCTTGCAATTTTATTAAATCTTTGCATGCATAGCATTTATTAAATCGCATAAAATAAATATGTCACATGCAAACTACTTTGGATGATTATAGACTTTAACTATACTAATTTTCTTGAGCCATAAAAAGAAATTAACATAGTCAAACTTAAGGGATTACATTCAACATTATTAAAAATTTTGCTTGTAATCTCATTTTCCTTCTTGGAGTCTTGGGTCTTCATCTTCAAGTTTACAAAATTTAATTCCTAACTTATCTTAATTCTAATTACATTTGAATATAGAAACCTTGAGTTACATTCGAGAAGAGCTAGATGAGAAAGAATTTTACAAACCAAGATTAAGAGGTAAGGCAAGACTCGTAGGCTCCATTTAAAAAATATCAAGAATTACATTCAACCATTGCACAATTATATTGGGCCTTAGTCCACAACCATTTACATACATCCATCCACATGAATCACCCATCATCACTAGCATGTGCACTCCCACATCGCACACGCGCGGTTATAATTATCACATAATATTATCATTCAAAGCATAACATATATATCATCAGAATATAGGAACACATGGGTTCATCACATTACACATTTTACAACATAAAATGTTTCATCAAGGCTTGTTCCCAAGCATGATTTAGAGAAAAAAAATAAAAAAAATCATTTAAGTGCTTTATCCCAACACATATGTATTTCTCAAAAATAATTTAATGCAAGTTCACTCACCTTAACAATGCCACCTAACAAGACTAACACCCACAAGATCTTAATTCAGGTAGTCCCGAAATACCATTAAAACCTATAATTGCCAATAAACAATAATAGCTTCAAATATATCATAAATTTAAACTTAATAATTCCAATAAGTATATTCTTGATAAACTACATTCTCACCTAATTTTTAACCTAGAATTCTAGTCTAATTCTCAAACCCATCATATCAACTATTCCAATTTAAAGGTTCTTTACCTTGGTGAGCTTGGAGGCATAAAGATCAACAAAAACCTAATATTTTCAAGAAAAATAATTTGAAGAAATTAGGAAATAAAATATGAAAATATAACCCATAAATTCATAAATTCCAAGAGGTGAAAATATATACCTTTTAGCCTTAAAAATGGAGATTTAAAGTTGAAAATTCAAGTGTCGGTGATGGTAGAGTAGAAATAAAAAATAAAGGAAAGAAAGAGAGATTTTGTCCTTATCTCTCCTAGGGTTTGGTTGTACTGAAAATTAGGGTTAAAAGTTGTGGGTTTTGGTGCCTAAGAAGTTAGGAGAAGGAAAAAGTAAGAAAAGAAAGGCAAGGAAAAGAAAATGAAGAAAATTTGATTTTTCATGGTGAAGTGAAAATGGCGTTGGAAGCATGAAGAAGAAGAAGAAACTGTCTTTTTGGGTGGATAAAAACCGGTCATGGAAGAATAAGATAAGAGTCAAAGCTTCCTTTGGAAGCTTTGACCAAGCTAATGATAAAATTATCATTTTGCCCTCTAAGGTTTTTACCCTTTTTAATTAAGTCCTCCCACAATCTTTTAATTCTAATTTCTTTCTATTTTTCTTCCTTAACACTTGTACCAATAAAATGTCAAGTTTATACTTCAACGCAGTATCACCGTAATATTTAAATATTTGCTTACCGCGTTAGCTTTATTCAATAAAAACATGCGGGTCCCATTAGCGTCATTTTTCTCTGAAATTTCCTCGTTTTTCTTCTCCCCCACTTAGATTGATCATATACTCCTTCTTCATGAAAAATTTCGACACTGAATAAACTATTAATATTTTAATATTATTTTATTCAAAAATTTTTCACTTGTCTCTTTGGCACCCAAAGTACCTTATTATGCCCCGATTCACTTCCAAATCACTTTTTATCTCGTTAATTCATTCTCAATAAAATATTATTATTTAATTATTATTCCTTTGTGTGCGGATTATTTTAGTTTAGAATATTTCTCTCACCCGTCACTGCTCTTTGACTGTTAAATTTATGTCAATTAGTCCTTTGTCTTATCGATACGGTTATGTTGATTACTAAACGAGGGTACAGGGTATTATATTCATAAATCAGGATTGACATCTAGCAGTGCATCATGGCCCTTAATTGTTAAGAAAGCTAAAAAATTCTTTGACAACCTTTCAATGTATAGTCTATCAGTGTAATTCATTCCCTTATCATATATCCCAGAGATGATAAGAGCATGATGCAATGTTACACTTATTGATCTCCATATTTGTTCTTATAGTTAAATCATTAGCTTTATGGACAATTCCGAAACTCATTTTATAATCTCCAAATCAACTTGGCCAAGGATTTGATTAAACTAGTATCAACCAAGAACCATTAAGATATGTCCTTTTAAATCACTTGGAGTGATGATGCCTATATCGACCACTCATTTGCGTTCACATGCTTCATACTATATGTTAAAAATGTTAGCTCAATGAAAATATCCAAGAAGAAGGTGACTTGAATATTAAAAAAAAATTGTTTTAAACTTATGAAACTAGAAAACACTATTGTAGTTGACTACAAAAAGTTTCAAGTCAACTATGCTCATGAAAAACATGTTTTCAAAGCAATTTGAAAAACTTGTAGTTCATTCTACTAGTCTTATGGTTGACCCTTGACCATTAAAGTCATCTTCAAAAAATGCAAAAAAAGTTTCAAAGAGAGTTATGATGCAAATGTAAATCTTTTACAAAACTACTGAATCAAATGCGAGCAAATGATTATTTTTGAAATGCTTTAAATGTTATTCAAGTACGAATCAAATAAGTGTAACACAAGAAAATTATTTTCAAGAGTAAAAGTGTATTAATGATAGAAAAGGAATCAAAATTAAGATGTTAAGAATATGAATCAAAGTACAAGCACTTTATGAAATAGGTTTTCTTGAAATGAAGTATAGTAAAACAAGGCAATGATAGAATGAAGACATTAAGTAAAAATCAAATCTTTTCAAAATGGATTTCCTACTTGTGTTAAAATCAAGGTAAGTGATTTTTCTAAAATAGAGTTCAACAATAAATCATAAAGCAAAAAAGTAAATCAAGACATATGGATTTTATTATGATTTGGTTTTATCAAATGCCTACATCCATTCCCTTGGCAACTAAGAAATTTCCAATCCACTAAAACGAATTCTTGCATTTTAATGAGATAAAACGTTAACCTTCACAATGGCTTTTTCATAGGATTCAGCAATAACCCATGGTTTTTAACAAACTCAACCACTAACCCATACAATGGCCTTTTTTGAGATCAACCATAACCCTTACAACAGCTTTTTTCAGGATCAAGTGAACCCATGGTTTTTAACGTGCTCACCACAAACCCACACAAACTTTTCAAGGATGGGTTAGAACCTTTATAAGGAATAGCAAGTGTGCCTCTGGAAGGTGGATTTTGCTAGTTTAGTACCATGGAGGAAGAATTCCTAACATTGGATATGAAAATAGGATATCAAGATGGGATTGAAAGCATAAAGAAAATTTAGCTCGAGAAAGCTTGGTTTCTTTCATTTTCTTTCAAGATTTTGATCCTCAAGAGTTTGGCCTTTTTCTTTCTTTTTCTTTTCTTTGAAATGCTTCCAAATGGTCCTTTTTATAGTTGGAGAAGTCTTAGAGCCATTGGAGGTGATTAAAGTAAAAAACTAGCCATCTGCCTTTTAAATTTTGTGTCTAACAGTCATCTATAGTCGAGTATAGAAGTTCTTTAGCCGATCCTCTTTCAAAAAGCTTGTATTTTTCTCATTAGAACTTGGATGGTGGACTATAGCTTCATCAAGGTCGACAACAAACACTGTTCCAAGGTCGACTATAGGCTTTATAGGGTTGACTATAGCTTTGTCTTTTTCAACTTTTCTCGCATGTTCTCACCTGTTCTTCCATAAGATCAACTTGCCTCGCTTTAAGATTGATTGGAGGTTTTTTTCTTCAAGATTCCTTTAAATTTTAGCACATAGCTTTGGCCATATCTTCCTTGTGATCAAATGTTGAGTTGAGAATGAACTTCATGGCTTGAAACTACCCTTGGTGTTGTGAAGATCAACCATTTTAGCACATAGCTTGGCCATAACTTCCTTATGGTCAAATGTTGAGTTAAAGGTGAGCTTCATGACTTGAAAACAACCTTGGTGTTGTGAAAATCAACCATCTTTGAATGCTTTGAGATAAGCTTCAACACTTGTGAACTTATCTTGCAACTCTAACATCTCAAAGATGAATGTTAGAAGGATCATAAATAGAAATCTTTCAAGCAAATTTAACACTTGTATAATTAAGTCATTCAAGATTGTAGACATTTGTAGAACAAGTGTGTGATAATTCAATACCTTCAAGAATTCACACAACTAAAACAATGAAGCTTATAATCACGTAAGAACAAATGTATAAGAGCTAAATCATTTCAAGAATTTGTCAAGGATCATTCAAATAACGTTCAAGAAAATTTATCATTTTGTTATAATCAAAACTATAACAATTTTAAAGCTAACAATCTCCCCCTTTCTGATATGATAAAACAATGAGCATAATTTGCACTTGAAATGATTCTAAGATTAAATTCTCCCCCTCAACATATGCATCAAATTTGCTCATAAACCTTCTCCCCTTTTTGCTATATCAAAAAGGTTAAAGTGTAAGCATTAAACACTTAAGCTTAAGAACTAATGGTTAACTAAATTATAAGCATAGAGAACAAGAGTATGTAACCATTAAGCCACCAAGTTATGCATAAAGCCATTTGCTACTCAACTATGACCAAGTATTGAGACGTTAAAAGCAAGTATGTCTCACACACACACACACACACACACACACACACACACACATATATATATATATATATAAAAGTGTGTGAAGTCAAGGTGTGAGCATACAATTTATGAAGTTCAAGGAAGGTAAGCATAAATATGTTCAACAAGAAAGACCATAATATCATCAATATTCAACTCCAACATCAAGTGTTAAAGATCAATATACGGCTCAAACTACCAATTGAAAGATATAAGTAAAATATCACCTTTTATAAAATCAAATAAGCACAAAATCAATTTTAAGCTCATTTTATCATTTTATCCGTTTTGATAGGACTTTTAAGCATATCAAGCAAATCAATTTTGCAAAGCTCAAACTCATTCAAAAAGGATATGATCAATTTAAAGGTCAAGCGAGAAGAAACAATTCAAGAGCTTGATGCAAACTTAAAGCTAAATGCCAATAAATAATGCCCTAAAGCTTGATACCAATCATGCATTTAAACAATCAAGTTTAAGTGAGAAGTAATATAAAACACAATATCAATTTTGGTGTTTAGAAAGATGTTATCAATAGTGAAAAACACCAAATGTTGAAATTCTCACCAAACTTTATTGTTGAAGACCTCAATTGCTTATGATACCAATGAGTCGTGGCAATGAATAACTCTTTTTTAAAAATTTATAAGCTCAACACAAATTATTAGAGATTCTTAATGGATCAAATATTAAGAGAAAAATCATGAACTTAGAATAAATGAGCATTCAAATAGATATTCAATATGTTTTCTTAACACTCAAGTATTAATGGAACTAGAAAAGTATGAGCATTTAAAAGGATTTTCAACATTGGTATCAACTACTCATATTTTTCTAAATATTTGCAAAGTATTTCCTAAGCATATCTAAGGTATCACTAGTTATCAAGTATCATTCCTAATCATTATCAAGCATCAATAAGCATTCTTCAATCTTTATCAAGCATAATAATTGCATCCCCAAGCATTATCAACCAAGCAATATTAATCATTTCAGAAGAATTTTTCAATTTATATAAGAATGGCAATTCAAGGAGAGTTTCTACAATGATAGCATATCATCAAATATTAAGAGAATACATCATTAAGCATTTTTAGCAAGCATTCTTCAAAAATATTTTTCGCAAGCATTTCAAGAAATATTCTCCAAATATTGTATAAGACTATCAATTCAAGGAAGATATTCACATCAAGAGAAATATCATTATCAATGAAGCATTGCCAAAGCATTTAGCACATGTTGCAATCATATAAAGGAATATTATGATCAAGTATGAGCAAGCATGATTGGAAGAAAAATTTGGCTATCTTCACTAATCATGATTCCAATTTAATCCGTGAAATGCAAGCATGAATTCATTTGTCCAAGAATGTATAGACATATACCAATTTAAATAGATGCAAGCATTTGAAGTTTAAGGTATATGCAATTTCTTCATAATTCATGAGTGATACCAAAAGTCATGGAATGATGAAAATTAAGCATTCAACTTCTGAATATATTTAAAGTAAGCATCCAAGTATCAATTAATACCAATTGTCAAAGTACAAGAAATGAGCATTTAATTAGTAACCTATAAACTCAAGTTGGATGCACACAAAGTCTTTAGATCATGCAAACATTTAAGCTCATGGAAGACATAGTTAACATTTAAATGCATGTTCAAAAAATATTTCAACCATGTCATCACAATATCTGTCATGATCAAACTTGATAATCAAATTCATATTTAAATGCATAGCTCAAGTCAAGTTTTAGATTTCAAACATTAAAGTCAAGCAAAACTAAATGTTATATAAGTATGTGACTTGACCAAATACAATGGATGAACTAAAATTACTTTTCATCAAGTTCAATGTGTTCATCATAACCAATTCCAAATGCATAATCAAGGAATCATTTTTGAAATAATCAATTAAGCACAATCATAAAGCATATTCCAAGAATTGATTCTAGACCAAGCATTTTAACATTTCAATTTCTCAAGAAATGATTTGATCAATATGACCATATGAACATTTCATTCTCAAGAAATAATGTTATCTATGCAAGCACATGAGTAATAATAATATCAACAAATTCAAACATTTACTCATGCATTCATTTTCATCAAGAACAAGTCATAACAACATTTTCAACTCAACGCACATTTGTTCAAGTTTTATATCATTAAAATCATTGTTACCTCGAGACTGTCAAGCATTGAAGGAATGTTTGTTCATTTTCTTAAAAATTGTCATTAATGCAAAATTGTAATGATCAAAATTATGCTTAAGAAAATGCTTTCAATTAATTTCACAAAGCATGAGAAAATCACCAATGAATAAGGAATTTATATGCATGTCTCAAAAACAATTTGTTCAACCAAGCTATATCATCAAAATCAAGAATAAATCAAATTCATTCAAGTGAAATCAAGGAGATTTTGCAAGAAAATCATTTGACAAAAAATTTAATTTCTCTTTTCAAAAACTTTGTACTTGAAACATATAATATTTGAGTTCAAACTGCTCGGCGTAATCATGACCTCAAAATAATTCAATTATGCTCTATATGATTTATGAAATGTGTAACAAGCATAATAAATCATGTTTAAACATGTCAAGGGTCAGTTTCAACTATTCATCAACTATGTATCAAAAATGCTCTTATGATCATTCAAGCTTGCAAGTAATCATGCACATCCAAAAAGAATAATTCAAAAAGTATTTTCATCATGATGTAAATTGGTTCAAATCATAAATCACTATAGGCTTTAGGATGGGAAGCATTTCTTATATCAATTCAAATAGTCAATTCATTTAAAGCTCATCATTAGCCAATTTGAACTATTCAAGCAAGTTTCTAAATTTCAAAATTGTTTAAATGGTTAATTTATCATAGACACAGGGAAAGAAAAAAATCACCTTTAAAAGTTACTTTTCCTTGTTTAGACTATTAGAATGAATGACAATATAACTTATCAAATATGCTCATATGCTATCACACTATCAAATCTTTCATGTTCAAGATTATGTTCAAAAACCATTTTTCCTCAAAAAAAAAATTATATGAAATCATTTCACTAAGCATGTGAAAATTTTATCTAAACAATTTTCACAATCAATAAAAATCAATAAGGAAAATGATGATATATTCATGTTCAAATATAAGTGCATAGTTTTAGTCTCATAAGTTCATACTTTCTTCAAGATTATGCAATTTGTAACATTTATATCATTTAAATCAATTTGCATAATCAAGGTTTGTCAATAAAGCTCAAAGAAGAATTATGCACTCAATATTCAAGCAAGAATAGGCAACAAAACATTTTCAATCAAAAATGCAAACAACTTTTAGAAACCAAACTAAATCAATCTCAATTAAAATTCTTAAATGTAAGGGCATAAAAAGAATTTTGTAAAAGAAGTCACCTATTTTCATTTTTGTGTGTCTAGAGAGCATTCAATCTTCAAATTATTCCTCCATGTTCTAGCGCACTTGATTCCTCATCTCTTTTTGCCTTTTGCAGCTAACAAAGATCTTTACTCAAAGGCTGTTAGACCTACAAATTTGAGACCACGCTTTAATACCAATTGTTAGAAATGTTAGCTCGATGAAAATATCCAAGAGGAGAGTGAATTGGACATTAAAAAAATTGTTTTAAACTTAAGAAGTTGGAAAACACTGTTGTAGTCAACTACAAAAAGTTTCTAGTTGACTATGCTCATGAAGAACTTGTTTTTAAAGTAATTTGAAAAACTTGTAGTCAGCTCTACTACTCTTATAGTCAACCAATTAAGTCATTTTAAAATATGCAAAAATAGTTTCAAAGAGAGTTATGATTCGACCCTTGACCAGTAAAGTCATTTTCAAAAGATGCAAAAATAGTTTCAAAGAGAGTTATGATGCATATGTAAATCTTTTACAAGACCACTTAATCAAATGCAAGCAAATGATCATTTTTGAAATGCTTTAAATGTTTTTCAAGCACAAATTAAATAAGTGTAACCCAAGAAAATTATTTTCAAGAGTAAAAGTGTATTAATGATAGAGAATGACTCAACAAAGAATCAAAACTAAGATGTTAAGAATATGAATTAAACTATAAGCATTTTATGAAATGAGTTTTCTTGAAATGAAGTATAGCAAAACAAGGTAATGATAAAATGAAGACATTAGGTAAAAATCAAACCTTTTTCAAAATGGATTTCCTACTTGTGTTAAAATCAAGGTTAGTAATTTTTCTAAAATAGAGTTTCAACAATAAATCATAAAGCATAAAAGTAAATCAAGACACAAGGATTTTATAGTGGTTTGGCTTTCTTAAATGACTACATCCACTTCTTTGGCAACCAAGGAATTTTCAATCCATTAAAACAGACTCTTTCTTTTTAACGAGATGAAACGGTAACCTTCACGACTTTATCATGGGATCAAGCAATAATCCATGTTTTTTAATGGGCACAACCACTAACCCATACAATGTCTTTCTCCGAGATCAGCCATAGCCTTTATAATGGCTTTTTACGAGATCAAGCGATAACCCATGATTTTTTAACGGGCTCACCACAAACCCACACAAATTTTTCAAGGATTAGTTAAAACCTTTACAAGGAATAACAAATGTGCCTTTAGAAGGTGGATTTTGCTAGTTTGGTACAATGGAGGAAGCATACCTAACATTGGATATGAAGATAGGATATAAAGATAGGAGTGAAAGCACAAAGAAATTTTAGCTCAAGAAGGCTTGGTTTCTTTCATTTTCTTTACAGATTTTGATCCTCAAGAGTTTGGCCTTTTCTTTCTTTTTCTTCACTTTGAAATGCTTCTAAATGGTCCTTTTATAGTTGAAAAAGTCTTAAAGTCATTAAAGGTGATTAAAGCAAGAAACTAGCTATTTTCCTTTTGAATTTTGTGTCTAATAGTAATCTATAATCGAGTATAGAAGTTCTCTTGTCGATCCTTTTCCAAAAAGCTTGTACTTTTCTCATCAGAGCTTCAAGGGTCGATTGGCATTATTCTAAGGTCGACTATAGCTTCATCAAGGTCAACTATAGGCACTATTCTAAGGTTTGTTATAGGATTTATGAGGTCAACTATGCTTATGTCTTTTTCAAGTTTTCTAGTTTGTTCTTGCCCTTTCTTGGATATGATAAACTTGTCTTGCTCTAGGATCGATTGGAGCTTTGTTTCTTCAAGATTCCTTGACATTTTAGCACGTAACTTTGGCTATATCTTCCTTGTGATCAAATGTTGAGTTGCAAGTAAACTTTATGGCTTGAAACAATCTTGGTGTTGTGAAGATCAACCATCTTAGCACATAGCTTTGGCCATATCTTCCTTATGATCAAATGTTGAGTTGAGAGTGAACTTCATGGCTTGAAAACACCTTGTTGTTGTGAACATCAACCAGCTTTGAATGCTTTAAGATAAGCTTTAACACTTGTGATCCTATCTTGCAACTTCAAGATCTCAAAAATGAATGTTAAAGGGATCATAAATAGAAATCTTTCAAGCAAATTTAAAAATCATACAATTAAGTCATTCAAGCTTGTAGATATTTGTAAAACAATTGTGTTATAATCCAATAGCTTCAAGAATTTACACAACTAAAACAATCAACCTTGTAATCATGTAAGCAAAAATGTATTAGAGCTAAATCATTTCAAGAATTTGTCAAGGATCATTCAAATAATGTTCAAGCAAATTTGATCATTTTGTCATAATCAAAACTATAATCATTTTAAAGCTAACACTATACCCAAAAAATCTTGATTTGTGGTAAAACTTGTAGGGATGAAATCAAAGTATAGCACTCCATATACAAGACAACCTAGTGTCTCAAGTCTAAAGAGTATTTACACGATTGATAAATAAGAAGTATTGCCTAGACACTACAGCGGGGTACCAAATGCACTTTTCATGTTTGTTATGTTCATTGAACTTCCTTTCCAAAGGCAAGCACTACATGCTAGTTTCTAGTATCTCTATACTTCAACCTATGAGATCAGTTGCTTACTTCATAAGTAAGGAACATAGGATGTATCGATCTTTGAGCATTATCGATGCTTTATCTCAATAATAGAATGATCAAGAACTTTTAAGAAAAATGCTTTGATGCATAAGGATCTTATAATTGTATCTTTGTACAATTCATTTGCAAGGCATATGTAGTTCCATGGCTTTATTTACATAAGCATGAGTAGTAATTAAACTATAAACATATGGATAAAAAACTATCTCTTATGTTATTATAAAAAAACAAAATGCCAGACATGAATATCTCAAATTGATGTCCCAATTCTGCTCTTCCAATTGCTAATGGATGGTTCCTTAACTTCCATACAACCACAGAACACCATTATTATCTTTATGATGTTGATATGCATCCCGATCCTTAACACTAGCTTCATTAGTAGGGAACGGTGGAAAAGAAGTGTCAAGGATATATGATTTTTTTCTCCTGTTTCAAGACAATCTTGAGATTCTAAAACTAATCCAAGAAGTTTGGCCCAATGAGTTTGTTTGCATCCAAGATGCTCTGAAGTAAAAGGTTGTTTGCCAAAGTAATGTATATAATTAAGCCTCAATAAATAAGCAATTTGTAAATATCATGCATAGACTATTTAAAACAAGGTTTTAATATTTTAAATAGCTCTCCCATTATGTGTATATATATATATATATTATGCAAATATATTTTATGCAAAATGACAACACTTAAAGTCATTTCGAAAAGTCTCTACTAGAATCTTTCTAGCGGGCTAGGACCCCGTTCAACCTAACATAATCTTGAGTTGATATCCCTAATTGGGTAGATAACTTAATTTATATATCACATCGCTTATGTGACTCCTAGATTAGTTAAGTGACAACTTTTTGCCTAAGTATATCGTATATACTTCACCTAACTATTGCCTTTAAACTTACATGGTCAAGTGTGACTGATCCGAACCACACAATTTT
This sequence comes from Theobroma cacao, assembly GCF_053813885.1. Taxonomy (NCBI): domain Eukaryota; kingdom Viridiplantae; phylum Streptophyta; class Magnoliopsida; order Malvales; family Malvaceae; genus Theobroma; species Theobroma cacao. The sequence goes on from NC_142640.1 coordinate 41,075,520, forward strand.
AGTTAGTAAAATCCATCTCCAAAGCAAAACATACTCTTGACCAAGTTTGACCTTGAGTTGCTCAACAAGCCTCTAGTATGAAGAGCTCTGGTTTTATGCTATAAATTTTGAAGGCATCATAATCATGCAAGGCATGTAACTTAATATTTTTTACGAAGGATTTGGATTGTTTCATATTGGGTCTCATAATTGCATGCATATCATTCAATTTGTCGCATAAAGTAAATCTATCACATGTTGTTTCATTGGGATGGTCATGGACTTTTGACTAATCTAGCTTTCCTTGAGCCAAATGGAAAACTAGTTTGGTCAAACATAAGGATTGCATGTATGCATGCATTTTCAAGCTTATAGCTCTCAACATCTTTTCGCATTTCATGGCTCCTTGGACTCCATCTTTGATTTTACAAATTTCAAAACTAATCTAACTCTAAAGCTAATTACAATTGAATGTAGAAACCTTGAGTCAGATTTTAGAGGAGTGAAATGAGGAAAAAAATTTACAATAGAGAATGTGAAAGATAAGACGGGGTTTGCAGACCTTATTTTTCCAAAAATAGCAAATTCAACCCAAAAAAGCATAACCTGTAGTCCACAACCATCCTCATACATCCGTAATCTAATTACGAACATAAGAGAGTAAACATGCTTTGTATGATGATGATATTACATTTCATTCGAAAAAATGTCATTCAACACTTGAAGATCAAAGTTCAATTAATTTGGTGTCCTTTAGTTGAAAAGATAATTTGGAAAACTCATTTTCAAAATCACTTACTAAAGAGATTAATCTTATTAAAAACTTTAGTCAATTCAAATCTCATTTGAATTTATTCTAGATTAGTAAGTTCATTCTAACTAAACTCATTTAATTAGAATCCTAGACACCCTAAACATTTTAGGAAGGTTTTATGATCATTTTAGACATCCTAAACATTTTAGGAAACTTAGCAAATATGTCCTAACATTTTAGGAAACTTTTCATATTTGGTCCTGATCAAATTAGGAAGATTTCTAAATTTGAACATTGGTCTTAAAAATTTTAGGAATTAGCCTTATCCATTTTATAATCTTTTGTTAATGCTCTTACTAATCTTAGATTGCTGATCTTTATTAGAGTCTTGAACAAATTAGTAAACTTTCCTTAATTAAATATGCCTAATCTAAGTAGGTCGTCGTCTTCCTAAGATTGACGAACAAATTTAATTAGGATAATCTAATATTTATTATATTATGACTGGTTAATCAATCCCATTCCCTTAATTGAGAGATTTTCAATCTTATTGAATAGAAATCAGCTTGGAGATCTTATATCAATCAAAGATGTAATCTCCTTAATTCTAGGCATGTGTCCTCAACAATTTGGGACTCAATGATTAGCTAAGGCAAGAGCCATTGCTACCATTGGTTGCTGCTTTATGTAGCTTGCTACCAACTACCAGAATGTGATGGTTGCCATGCCAATTGGAGATGTGGCAACCTTGTGCAGTGGCTCTTTGGACAACATTTGTCATAGGCTTCCGTTTGCACTACGACAGACATTCCTTCCATTTTTGTTGAATGTTTAGCCCTTCATTGATCAGTTCAATCTTAGAATTAATCCCTTAATTTCAAATTGGGATTTAATTCTAAAATTTTAAGAATCCAATTTGCAAGACTTACTTGCCATTCAAAACCAAAAAACATGCTAAAATTGTGCGATAGATAGATTTTGGTTTTGACTCCAATTCATTGCTCAATTTTAACCTATTTGATTGAACACTTCATGATCAAGCTATCCACCTATCCAGAATTAAGTGTTGAATAATACCACAACCTTAGGTTGCTAGAAATCAGGGAAATCTTTGGACAAAACCAGCATAAGTACCGCATTACTCAAATTCCCCCTTAACTGAACCTATTTTTGTAATTGTTTGAATTTACATCTCATGCATCATTTAAATGCATTGTAGGCAAGTTACTAAGTTTTCAAATTGACCAAAGAAAACACAAAATCATTTCAAGAATAAAGGCTGGTCAATTTCAAAATCAAATTTTAAAATTAAAACAGAAAACACATGTGCTACCAAAGATAACACTATAACCAAATCAAAATCTTACTTCAATTGAAAATATATTTTATATACCATCATTCCAAACTTTTAAGGACTTTGAACATGATTTAAGGTGATTGAAAATGAAATTAAAAGATTGATTTCAAGTTTCGACAAAAGCACACTAAGAAACACAAAACAGAACTAAAAAATCGAGAATGTTGCCTTAAGATAGCATTCAAAACCAAATGTCATTGCGCTTCATTTGGTTGAGCATCTCATGCAAGACTCATCCACACCTTAAATGATCCTTAGACATGATTAAAGAGGGCTTAAAACATGATCAAATCAAGTGTGGACTTAATCAAACTAAAGCAAAATTGAAAATTAAAACAACACTTTTGAAAATGATTTTTCACCAAATGACTCCAAATCAAAATGCAAAACATCCTAGATGCTAACCATGATCACAAAGCATGTAATGATCATCCAAAGCCTTGAAATATGGCCTTAATACCACTATAGTGATTGGGTCAACCATGCACAATGCAAAACAAAGTAAAAAAAAATACAAACGTAGCAGCAATAAACAATCAAAATAGGCTTTTCCACCCAAGGTCACTTTCATGGCTTTTGGATGATGTACAATACAATAAAAAACACACATGTGGTCTGGTTATTACCTTAGGGACAAAGAAAAGTTTGATTCCTTGTTCAAACACCACCGAACAACCCCTTTGAGAGACCTCACACCAAGCCTGGTTATTACAAACCAAAGCTATCCAAAAGTTTCTTGTGCAACCTCTAATGAAAATCCACACAACAAATGGAGAAATCCCTACAAAAATGTGGGATTGCCAAGCCTTCAATGTGCTAGCAAGGAAGTGTTTTGAGCACTTTGTCCCTTCCCAACCACCGTAGCTGAATAGCACAAGAGATAACAATTTTTTTTTCTCACACACGCAAAAAAGGTGGCAAAATACACACTAGTGGAGATTGGTGGGTAGGTTGCTTTGGATGAGTAGCTTAAGCAAGGAATTTATATATTGGACCAAGTTTAGCCTTAATTAGGTTATTACATGACTTTTCATGTAATTGCTAATTGGTCTTTACACTTAGTTAAACTATTTAATTAAGTTCAATAAAAGTTCATAACTTCAAGTTTTGATTAAGTTTAACTTAATACCCTCTTCCAATTTATTCTCAATATTCACCTTTTGTGTGTGACCCATTAGGCTTCCAACATATTGGCAATGACCTTAAAGTGAAATCTATGAATTAAATTTGGGATTAGATAAATTCAAACTACTTTAAATTTATCAATAGTTTGAATTTATCATTGATGATATCAATCACTTTATGATCATAGACCAGAAGTGGAATCTAGCAATCTATCATGGCCACCTAAATGTTAGAAAAGACAAGATAGTCTGACTCAACATTTTAGTAATTAGTCTCTTAGTGCAATTCAATCTTTTCACCATGTATCTAAGAAAAGTTAATAGCATGGTGCAGTGTCAACTCCTAAACCTTCCATGTTAGTCATGGTACTAACTACTTATCATGGATTATAGGAAACTCATTTACTAAAATTCATTGTGCTCTAGCCAGAGTCTTTACATAAGGTAACTCAAGGCACGAACAATCGAGATACATCTCCTTAATCACTCGGAGTAGTGAATCCTATCTTGATTACTCATTTGCCTTCATACTTCTCATGTTATACCTAACAACGTCCTATTTAGGCATCCTTGGTAGGACCCATAAAGATGAAATCAAAGTATAGCAATCCTCGTATAAGATAACTTAATGTCTTAAATTTGAGGATCACTTGCACGATTGTCACATGAGAATATACTTCATTGACACTATAGTGAAATACCAAATGGAATCTTCATGTCAAGTCATGTTTAGTGAACTTGTTTTTAAAACAAGCATCTACATTTTAGTTCTAAGTATCCCTATACTTTAAACTATGAGATCGATTGTTTACATTTAAAGTAAGAAACATAAAATGTACTAGTCTTTATGCATCATTGATGTCCAATTTTAATGATACATTGACTAGGAATAATTTAGAGATTATGCTTTTATGCATAGAGATCTCATAATTATAACACTTTATAATTTCCTTGCAAGGTATGTTAATCTTATAGATTTCACCTAATAAACTTATGAGCATGATCTTATTGGTGGAGGAAAACCTCTAATCATTTGATATGACTGATATGATCGCATGATTGGATTCAAGCCTTGACCAATCCGATTCGCTACAATGCTCATTGCATAAAATGAGTATTGGTTAGAAACCCATTATATGACTATTGAAGTAATGGGTTTGATGTTCATTAATAATATAATAAAACTTATTCTTGAGTAACAGGTAAAAGAAAAAGGTATATGTGAAAAGCTATAAGAGAACAAGGTAAGAGAAAAAGGTATACTTGAAAGTAAGGATGCAACGGCTAAGGTACCTACTAATCTTGAGGTAACTGAACCTGAACTCGATTAATAAATAGGGTACCTGAACCTTACAACTACTTGAATATTTTTGAAATTGACTCCTCTAACCTTAACCCTAATACATAACCACTACCCGATAATTACCTGAACCCATTTAAAACTCAAGTGAAGGAACTTAGGGTTGAGCATTGAGCATGGAAGTAATGAGTTTGATTTGTTGTTTTGTGTGAAGGAAACTTGAAAGTGGTGGGAAATGGGAAATAGAGTGGCTAAAAGGGAAAAAAAAAAGGTAGGAGCAACTAAGGGGAATAAAAGAAAGAAAAGAACCAAGATCGATTGAAGGGAAAAAAAAGAAACAAAAGAAGCAAGCAAGAAAATGACATGATTTGGAAAATGGGTTGGTATGCTTTTACTTGGACAATTTGGATGGCTAGGAATGATGTGGTCTTTGGGGGCAATGATTGGGACAGATGCATGGTTTTTGAGCTCATCAAAATCAGAGTTGCTTGGTGGATTAACGCCAAATGGCCCCATCTCAATATTTCCTTTAGTTATCTTGCGAGATTCCTGAATGTTAGTAATGTTCCTCATAAAGTGAATTGTGTTAGCAGAACATAATTATGGACTAGACCACCAACTATAGTTCTTAAATTCAACACGAACGAAGCTACGAGAGGCTACCCAGGTGAGTTTGGTATTAGTGGCATCTTACGAAATGAAAATAGGGATAACAGTCATTTTCTTTAGGTCTATTGGGGTTACTTATGCCAGTAAGTTGGACTCTAAAAACACCATCGGTTGGCTCAAAAAGCCATCTAAAGTTCCATGGAAATTAAAGTCATTAATTATGAAAATCCTCAAGATTCTTTGTACAGTCAGAAGCTAGGATATTAACCACATCCCTCAATCTGCTAATGACAAGGCCGATCACTTAGCCAAAAAAGGTGTGTCATACTCACAACTTTTGCTCTAGATCTATGTGAACGAATAATTTCCCTCTAGTTGTGCTTATGGGTTATTGTCTCTTACTATGTTCTTTTGTTTTTTGAGCTTTTCTTGCTTTTGCTTGTTATTTGGATTAATCTCGCTAAGCTTGAGTTTGATCTTTGCTAGATTGACCCCTTAGTATAGGTTTTTGTTTCTCCCTTAACTTGCTAGTTAACAAAACAAGATCAGTATATTGTGGAGTAAAGTGGAACTCTTTTTTGTTAACCACTACTCCTCTTTTTGTATCATTTTTGTCTCTTTTGCTTATGAAATATACATATCTTGCTTATCAAAAAAAGAAAAAGGCTAAAGGGGAAGAAAAGAAAGAAAATAAGTAAGAACAGTAAAAAGGGAAGAAAAGAGAAAAAGTAACTAGGAACAGTTAAAAGAGAAGAAAAAAAGAAGAAGCAAGAATGGTTAAAAGGGAGCAAAAGAAAGAAAGGAAGCAAGAGTTGGAGCACTTACAGTTTACATATTAATATATTAATATTATTAAATTATAAACAAAATTGATATCATTTTGTTGTTTAGTAGGTATTAACTTATATAATAGTAATTATATTCCTTATAACTTAACACAATATATAAAGTATATATATTAAAAGACATTACAGGTTAATTAATAATCATAGTTTCATGAATTACTTATATGAAATTAAAAAAAGATTAACTAGGTTCCAAAATTATTCTAATCTCATAACTTCTCTTTTAAGTGTATTTATAGTATAAGTTTATATAAACAAAGATATATATATATATATATATATATATATATATATTATAATTAATAATTTTTATAACGTTAACACAAAGTAAAAAATAAATATGTTTATATTCAAAGTACATTTACTAAAAGTATATATATATATATATATATATATATATATATATATATATATATATATAATTGTAATTATATTCATTATTTATTAACACAATATATAAAGTATATATATTAAAAGACATTAGAAGTTAATTAATAACCATAGTTTCATGAATTAATTTAATGAACTATATGGGTTTGTACTTAATTACATGAAATTAAAAAAAATAGTTAGACTCAAAAACTATTCTAATCTCACAACCTCTCTTCAGGTATATATATTATAAGTTTATATAAACAAAGGTATATATAGTATAATTAATAATTTTATAAGTTATAATGTTTGTAACGTTAACACAAAATGGAAAGTAAATATGTTTATATTAAAAGTATATATGCAATAGTAATTATATTTGTTACCTTTAAAGTGATTATAGTTTTGAATATGATAAAATGATCAAATTTTCTTGAACATTATTTTAATGATCCTTGACAAAATCTTAAAATGATTTAGCTCTCATACATTTGTTCTTATATGATTACAAGCTTGATTGTTTTAGTTGTGTGAACTCTTGAAGTTATTGAATTATCACACACTTTTTTCTACAAATGTCTACAAGCTTGAATGACTTAATTGTACGAGTGTTAAATTTGCTTAAAAAGTTCTATTTACAATCCCTCTAACATTTACTTTTGAGATGTTGAAGTTGCAAGATAAATCCTTAAATTGTGAAGTTTATCTCAAAGCATTCAAAGATTATCAATCTACACTACATGAAGCTTGCTTCAAGTCAAGAAATTTAATCATCACTCTACATTTGATCACAAGAAGATATGGCCAAAGTTACATGCTAAAATATCAAGGAATCTTGAAGAAATAATTTCTAATAGGTCCTAGAGCAAGGTAAGTCCATCCTATGAAAGAATGGGTAAGAATAAGTGAGAAAAATAAAAAAAGACATAGCCATAGTCGACCTTATAAAGCCTATATTCGACCTTGGAGTAGTGCCATAGTCGACCTTGACGAAGCTATAGTCAACCCTGGAACAATGCCACTCAATCCTCCAAGCTCTAATGAGAAAAATACAAGCTTTTTGGAAGATGATCTATCAGAGAACTTCCATACTCAATTGCAAGTGATTGTTGGACACAAAATTTAAAAGGTAAACAACTAGTTTCTATCTCTAATCATCTCCAACGACTCTAAGACCTCTCTAACTATAGAAAAGACCATTTGGAAGCATTTCTAGTTAAGGAAGAAGAAAAGAAAAAGGCCAAACTCTTGAGGATCAAAGTCTTGAAAGAAAATAAAAGAAACCAAACCTTCTGGAGCTAAAATTTCTTTGTGCTTTCACTCCCATCTTTATATCCTATCTTCAAATCCAATGTTAGGCATTCTTCCTCTGTTGTACCAAACTAACAAAATCCACCTCTTAAAGGCACACTTGCTATTTCTTATAAAGGTTCAACTCATCCTTGAAATGTTGGTGTGGGTTTATGGTTGAGCTCATTAAAAACCATGGGTTTGAGGTTGAACCCATTAAAAACCATGGGTGTCGCTCTATCCCAGTAAAAGGCTTTGTGAGGTTTTCGCTTGATCTTGTAAAAAGCTACTGTGAAGGTTTCGCTTAATCTCGTAAAAAGCTCAATTCCCTTACTGGATTTGAAATTTTTTGGTGAACCAAGGGCATGGATGTAGGCACTTGAGAAAGCTAAACTACTATAAAATTCTTGTGTCTTTTTTTTTTTTTTATGTTTACTTGTTGCATTACATTTCAAGAAAATCCATTTCATAAATTTCTTAGGCTTTAATTTATACTTATCACATTTTGGGTTGGTTTTTTGTTAAATCTTTTTAAACTATCATCTCTTGATTATCTCTTATTTGATTTCACTTGAAAAATATTTTAAGCATCCCAAGATTGATCATTTGCTTGCATTTAATTTAGTAGTTTTGATAAAAAAAAATTACATATGGATCAAAACCTTCCTTGGAACTTCCTTTACAAGCTTTGAAAACACTTTACTGGTCAAGGGTCAACTACAAGATCAGTAGAGTCAACTACAAGATGTTCAAATTGCTTTAAAACAGTTCTTCATAAGTATAGTCGACTAGAAACCCTTTATAGTCTACTACTTCAACTACTTCTAGTTTCTCAAGTTTCTACATTGTGATTTGTTGTTTAAATTTGTCTTAGAATATCTTTTATTTTGTTTTTGACAAAAGAAAAATTTTGGTTCCAAAAAGTCTTGATTTTTATACTTGATTTTCAAAAGAAATTTTTAAAGTCTAATTCACCCCCTCCTTTTTAGATATTCTTGCCATTTATTCATTGAGCTAACATTTCTAACAATTGGTAACAAAGCTTGGTCTCAATTTTATAGGTCTAACGGCCTTTGAGTAAAGATCCTTGTTAACTCCAAAAGGTAAAATGAGATGAAAAATCAAGTGTACTATAATAAAGAGGAACAACTTAAAGATTGAATACTCTCTAAACACACAAAATGAAAATGGGTGACTTCTTTTACAAAAATCTTTTTACACCTTTAAAAGTTTAAGAATTTTGCTTGGTTGACAATTTCTTGAGATTGATTGGTTTGGCATGATTTCTAAAAGTTGTTTGATTCCTTGATTGAAAATCTTGGTTACTTATTCTTGCTTGAATATTAAGTGCATAATTCTTTTTTGAGCTCTATTGATAAATCTTGATTATGCTAAATTGATTTAAATGTGATAAATGTTACAAATTTTATGACCTTGGAGAAAACATGAACCTATGAGACTAAAACTATACACTTATATTTGAACTTGAATATATCATCATTTTCCTTATTGATTTTGTTTGATTGTGGAAAATTGTTTTGATAAAATTTTCTCATGTTTTGACAATTTGATTTCATATTATCTTTATGAGGAAAATGATTTTTGAGCATAATCTTGAACATAAAAGATTTGATGTTGATGATATGTTGGAATATGAGCATACTTGAAGATTTGCATTCTTGTAGTCTAAACAAGAAAATTTGAGTTTAGAGAGTTGACTTTTCTATTTTCTTGTGTCTATGATAATTTAACCTTTTGAACAATCTTGATTCATATTTCAGAACTTGCTTGAATAGTTCAAATTAGTTAATCATGATGAAAATATTTTTTGACTTATTCTTATTGGATGTGCATGATTGCTTGTAAATATGAAAGGTTATAAGGGCATGTTTGGTAGATGATTGAGAGATATTTGAAAATAACCCTTAGTATGCTTAAAAATGATTAATTGTGCTCACTAAATATTTCATAAATCATTTAAGGCATAATTGAATGGAATTGAAGAACTTTGAGCTCATGATTTTACACAAAGCTTGTCAAACTTAAATCTTATATTTTTCAAATGCAAAGTTTTTGGAAAGAGAAATTAAATTTTTGTCAAGTGATTTTATTACAAAATCTTCTTGATTTCATTTGATTGAACTTAATTTATTTTTGATTTTGATGATATAGCTTGGTTGAACAAATTGTTTTTGATACATGCATATAAATTCCTTACTCATTAGCATTTTCTCATTCTTTGTGAAATTGATTGAAAGTATTTTCTTAAGCATGATCTTAAGTAATATAATTTGACATTGATGACATTTTTCAAGCAAATGAACAAATATTCTTCCAATGCTTAATATTCTTGAGGTAACAATGAATTTAATGATATAAAACTTGAACAGATGTGCATTGTGTTGAAAATGCTATCATAACATGTTCTTGTTACAAATGAATGCTTGAATGACTTCAAAGGCATTTTGGCCCATATGCTGAAAAATGTTGAGAATGTTAAAGCATGATGCTTATTATGCTTGAATCTATTGTTTTTCATATGCCTACATTGAATTATTATTTCTTGAGAATTGGAATATTCAAATGCTTAGTCTAGAATCAATTCTTGAAATATGCTCCAAGTTTGTGCTTAAATGATTGTTTCAAGATTAAATTATTGCCTAAGCTTATCAATTTGATTATGATGAACTCATTGAACTTCATGAAGAATATTTTTAATTCATCCATTGGTTTTGTTCAAGTCACATGCTTACATGACATCTAGTCTTGCTTGACCTTAATGTTTAAAGTCTAAAACTTGGCTCGAGCTATGCATTTGAATATGAATTTGATTGTCAAGTTTGATCATGACATATATTGTGATGACATAGTTGAAATGTTTTTGAACATACATTTAAGCGTTAACTATGTCTTCCATGAGCTTAAATGTTTGCATGATATAAAGATTTTGTGTGCATCCAACTTGAGCTTATAGGTTACCAATTGAATACTCATTTCTTGAATTTTGACAATTGGTATTCATGGATGCTTGGATGCTTACTTTAGATATATTCATGAGTTGAAAGCTTGATTTTCATCATTTCATAACAATTGGAACATTGTGAAATAACAAATACCTTGAATTTCATTGATCATTCTTTTATATATGCTCATGTTTTTTATTGAAATCATGCATGCATTTCGTGGAACAAATTGAAACATGATTAGTGAAGATAGCCAAAATTCTTTCTATTTTCTTACATGATTGTAATAAGTGCTAAATGCTTTGGTAATGCTTCATTGATATTGATACTTTCTTGATGTGAAAATTTCTCCTTGAATTAATAGTTTCTTATCCAAATTTGGAGAATATCTCTTGAAATGCTTGCTTGACTATAATTTGGAAGAACACAAGCTAAATGAATAATTGATGGCTGAAAGTGCTTAATGCCCATAGTCTATTGATATATGATGATGTGCTTTTATTATGAAAATTCTCCTTGAATTGTCATTCTTATATAAGTGGAGAATTCTTATGAAATGATTAATATTGCTTGGTTGATAATGCTTGATGATGCTTAATGACTATGCTTGATAAAATTTGAAGAATGCTTATTAATGCTTGAAAATGATTAAGAATGATACTTGATGACAAACGATACCTTGGACATGTATTGGAACTAATTTGCATATATTTCTTAAAAATATGAGTATTTGATGCATATGTTGAACATCAATTTAAATGCTCATACTCTTATAGTTTCATGAATATTTGAGTATTAAATGAAAATGTTGAATATCTATTTAAACAATCATCTATTCTAGGCTAGTAATTTTTCTCCTAATATTTGATCTATTAAGAATCACTAACAATTTGTGTTGAAATTATGAATTCTTAAAGGGAAGTTATTCATTGCCATTGTCCCGTGACTCATTAGTATCATGAGCTATTGAGATCTTCAACAAGGTTTGGTGAGAATTCAACATTTGGTGTTCTTCACTATTGGTAACATCTTTCTAAACACTAAAATTAATATTGTGCTTCATATTACTTCACTTAAACTTGAATGTTGAAATGCATGATTGGTATCAAGCTTTAAGCATTCTTTATCGGCATCTAGCTTTAGATTTGCCTTAAGCTTTATAATTGTTTCCTCTCGCTTGAGCTTTAAATCAAATATATCTTTTTTGAATGAATTTGAGCTTTGCAAAATTGATTTGCTTGATATGCTTAAAAGTCCTTTCAAAATAAGGAGCCTTTATTAAAGTTTTACCAATTGATAATATGAGCTTTAAAATGATTCTATCCCTTAATATTGATTTTGTGCTTATTTACATTTATAAGGGATGAGATTTTACTTATATCTTTCAATTGGTATTTTAAGTCGTTTATTGATCTTTAACACTTGATATTGGAGCTGAATATTGATGATATTATGGTCTATGTGCTTTTTGAACACCTTTACACTTACTTTCCTTGAACTTCATGAATAGTATGCTCACACCTTGACTTCACACACTCATATATGTGTGTGTGTGTGTGCATGAAATACTTGCTTTTACTATCTCAATACTTGGTCATAATTGAGTAGTAAATGGCTTTATGCATAACTTGGTGGCTTAATGGTTACATACTCTTAGTCTCAATGCTTATATTTTAGTTAACCATTAGTTCTTGAGCTTAAGTATTAAATGCTCACACTTCTTAACTTTTTTAATATAACAAAAAGGGGAAAAGGTTTATGAACAAATTTGATGCATATGTTGAAGGGGAGAATATAATCTTAGAATCATTTCAAGTGCAAATTATGCTCATTATTTGTCATATAAAAAAGAGGGAGACTGTTAGCTTTAAAATGATTATAGTTTTGATTATGACAACAGGTCAAATTTCCTTGAACATTATTTGAATGATCCTTGACAAATTCTTAAAATGATTTAGCTCTCATACATTTGTTCTTACATGATTACAAGCTTGATTGTTTTGGTTGTGTAAACTGTTGAAGCTATTGAATTATCACACACTTGTTCTACAAATGTCTACAAGCTTGAATGACTTAATTGTGTGAGTGTTAAATTTGATTAAAAGAGTTCTATTTATGGTCCCTTTAACATTTACCTTCGAGATATTGAAGTTGCAAGATGGGTTCTTAAATGGTGAAGTTTATCTCCAAGCATTCAAAGATCATCAATCTACATTACACAAAGCTTACTTCAAGTCAAGAAACTTAATCATCACTCAAATTTGATCACAAGGAAGATATGGCCAAAGTTACATGCTAAAACGTTAAGGAATCTTGAAGAAACAAAGCTCTAATTGATCATAGAGTAAGGCAAGTCGATCCTATCGAAGAACGAGCGAGAACAAGTGAGAAAATTTGAAAAAGACATAGCCATAATCAACCCCATAAAGCCTACAATCGACCCTAGAACAATGCTAATCGACCTTACAAGCTCTAATGAGAAATATAGGAGCTTTCTGGAAAAGGATCGACTAGAGAACTTCCACACTCAACTACAAGTGACCGTTAGACACAAAATTCAAAAGGAAAACGGCTAATTTCTAGCTGTAATCATCTCCAATGGCTCCAAGACCTTTCTAACTATAAAAAAAACCATTTGGAAGCATTTCGAGTTGAGGAAAAAGAAAAAAAAAGGCCAAACTCTTAAGGATCAAAGTCTTAAATAAAATAAGATAAACCAAACCTTTTTAATCTAAAATTCTTTGTGCTTTCACTCTTATCTTTATATTCTATCTTCATATTCAACGTTAGGCATTCTTCCTCCATTGTACCAAACTAACAAAATCCACCTCCTAGAGGCACGCTTGCTATTCATTGTAAAGGTTCTAACTCATCCTTGAAAAGTTAGTGTGGGTTTGTGGTTGAGCCCATTAAAAACCATGGGTTTGTGGTTGAACCCTTTAAAAACCATGGGTGTCGCTTGATCCTAGTAAAAAGCTTTGTGATGGTTATGGTTGCTTTCATGAAAAGCCATTGTGAAGGTTTCACTTGATCTCGTAAAAAGAATTGTGAGAGTTTCACTTGATTCTGAAAAAAAGCTATTATGAGGGTTCCGCTTGATCTCGTAAAAAACCCATTTCTCTTAGTGGATTTGAAATTCCTTGGTGAGGCAAGGGAGTGGATGTAGGCACTTAAGAAAGCCGAACTATTATAAAATTCTTATGTCTTCATTTTTATTTTTACTTTGACTTGTTGCATTACATTTCAAGAAAATCAATCTCATAAATTTCTTATGCTTTGATTTATACTCATCACATATTGGGCTGCTTCTTTGCTACATCTTTTTCAACTATCATCTCTTTATTATCTCTTATTTGATTTCACTTGAAAAATGTTTTAATCATCTCAAGATTGATCATTTGCTTGCATTTAATTTAGTAGTTTTGATAAAGAATTACATATGCATCAAAACCTTCCTTGGAACTTCCTATACAAGCTATGAAAACGATTTACTAGTCAAGGGTCGACTACAAGATCAATAGAGTCGACTATAAGATGTTCAAATCGCTTTAAAACGAGTTCTTCACAAGTATAGTCAATTAGAAATTCTTTATAGTCAACTAGAAAGTCTTTCTAGTCAACTACTTTAGTTGCTTCTAGTTTCTCAAGTTCTTGCATTGTGATTTACTGTTTATATTTTCCTTAAAAAATCATTTGTTTTGTTTTTGACACAAGAAAAATTTTTTGTTGCAAAAAGTCTTGATTGTTTATATTTGATTTTCAAAAGAAATTTTTAAAGTCTAATTCACCTCCTCTTTAACATTCTTGCCATTTAGTCATTGAGCTAACATTCCTAATAATATTCTTTTGTAATATGATATGATATTCATATTATTTAAACATAACTAATAATTTAATAATTTTTTAATTTAAATATATTAATGATATCACATTAATATTTTGACTAAATACTTCTTATATATATTTGTCAATTTCTAACAAAATGAATGGTTTGCAAAGTTGGTAAAGATGTTGAGTGTTTCTCTTTCTTACATATATATTATATAAAATAGTAATAAAATATTTATACCCAAACACTAAAGGTAGTGAAATTACTACTCGAACCTATCCCAAACACGAAAACAGGGTTGAAATTACTACTTGAATTTATTCCAAACCCGAATATAAGGTAGCTTAACCCTATATAACTGCATTAGGTACCCACAAGTACTCGATAACAGAGTACCTATTGCCATCCCTAATGAAAAGGAAAAGCCCTTTTACATCAAGAAAATGCTAAGAAGATTTCTTAAGCACCTCCATATTTAAGCCACCAAAAGATTTCTTAACTATCATCATACTTAAGCCTCCAAATCGAACTCTCCAGAATATCTTAAGATGAAAGTAACCCATGAAGCCTATCACTTATTTTGGGTTACTTTCATTACTATCAGCATGAAATAGTTGTTCCACTTCTTTTAGTTTTTCCTTGTGAAGCAATGTTTCATTTATTTTAATTATTCTCTCATTATTCTCTGCATAGCATTACATTACTGTAAACAACTAAGAATAAGTTAATAGTCAAAATCAATTATCTACACTATTAATGTGCAAAATCTTTTTCATGGTAAAAAAAAATTCAATATTGCTAACCCAAGTCACCATCAATATACTGTTTTTATTTTCTATTTTTTTATGAAACCCTTAATTAATATAGTTGCTAATTTGCAATACATATATTTTTTCAAATTTTAAATTTAAGATTTTTAAGATGAAATTTGGAACTCCAATCACTTTAATGTCTTTCTAAAGACATGCAATTATGTAATTAGTACATAAAAGGATTTTAAAATTTTTATTTCTAATCAAAACAATGAAACAGCCTTGAGATTAAGATGAACCCTTGGGTCATACGAGCTTAGAAATTAACTTCAAATTCAATTACTATTGGATTAACTCAGGGAACAAATTGGCATTGCAAACAAAGACAAGTTCCCCTTTGCTTCTCTTCTAAGCATACAGATTATAAAAACCGATATAATATGCTTTCTTCTTTATATTGGGTAACATTGCATCTAATGGGGTCATTGCCTAATATAAAATTCGAGCAAGTTTTTCTTTGTTCTATACATCAGTTTGAAAACAAAGTACTAGAACTTGGATTATATGGTCTAAGAACACCAATCTATATCCAAATACATCAAAATATTGGATTCTCCTGTAATTATGAATTTCTTTTTATTAATGTCAATGGAAGACACATAAGAAGGAGATAGTAAAAGAAAAAGCCAAAAATATAAAAAGAAAAAAAAAGTCTAACTCCTAAGAATGGCTGAGAAGGGGATGACGAAGGAGCCATGTCAGCAGCGACTTGGACTTGTCTTCTGGCAAAGTGACTCCCGAACTCCATATCCAAGTACGCCGAACGACCAAAGTCTCCGAAAATCTAGTCCTAAAAAGTCCTGCAACTGAAATTCGTGCTGAACAAAGAGAAAGAGAATCAGAGAATGGGAAATGAGATTGCTTTGCCTCTGGTGGGGATGGTATTGGCAGAGTGTGCTCAAGTTGGACTAATGATAATGGGCAAAGCAGCCATGTCCCATGGGATGTCTAACTTCGTCTTTGTCTTTTATTCCAATGCTCTTGCCTCTCTCATTCTCCTCCCTTCTTCTTTTCTCTTCCACAGGTACCCTTCCTTCTCTCTCTCTCTTCTTTTTTCTATCTGCAATACCCATCAAACCATTTCGTTTGTTTGCTTTGCAGATCAGAGCGTCCTCCACTCACTTTCTCTATTCTCTGTTGGTTTTTCTTGCTTGGCCTTCTTGGGTATGTGAAATAAATGAAAACTATGATGTGGGTTTTTCTTTTTGTTCTATTTTCTAATTAATTCTTGTATCTTTTCAATCTCCATGGTGCATGCATGAGTGACAGATTCCATTGAATAGCTGTGGTTTGAGGGTTTGATTGATATTTTACTCGTATGCAGTTGCTTTGCCCAGATTTTTGGGTATGCTGGGATATATTATAGCTCGCCTACTCTTGGAACTGCCA
Organism: Theobroma cacao; assembly: GCF_053813885.1. Classification (NCBI taxonomy): domain Eukaryota; kingdom Viridiplantae; phylum Streptophyta; class Magnoliopsida; order Malvales; family Malvaceae; genus Theobroma; species Theobroma cacao. The sequence goes on from NC_142640.1 coordinate 41,092,143, forward strand.
TGCTCAATCTCATCCCAGGCCTCACCTTCCTATTTGCTGTTGCTTTCAGGTTCTTTTCTCCTCTATCCTGTAGTTTTGTTTGTTACTGCTCAATCTGATAACTTTTACATTGTGATCTTCTGTTGTCACATAAGGTATTTCCCTGTTCTTTTTCATTTTCGCTTTTTGTGATGATGTTAGTTGATCATTCATGGAACTAATGCCATTTAATTCAATTAGATTAAGGACAAAATATGTACGAGGACATAGGAATAGAAGGACTGAATATAACAGGGGGAATGGCTGGATCCATAGTTTGAAGTAATATGTCTGCAGCCTTCATTTGTGGTTTGTTTGTATACCTCATAATTTCTCTGGGAATTTGATTTTTTGTTTCTGTAACTAAGAGATATGGTTGCTTTGAGGAAGCAGATTGCAGTCCCTAGGAGGTTGCCTGCTCTTATTAGCACAGAAGGGCATGCATGGGAATTCGTATAAATTACAAATTTGTTTAATCTGCTTGCCGTAAATAGTGAAGCTATCACCTTTATGAGCTGCTTACAACTGAGGTTCCTTATTATGACAGTTTTTCCTGCTTTTCATTCTCATTTTGAAACTTTGTTGGTTTGCCAAGGACTAATACTTAATTCCTTTTAGCCAACGCTTGTCAAGATGGACTTATCGCTGGTGTTAGGTATTGTCATGACATTCTTATTGGTGATGGAATCTGAATTCTAAGTGTGAATTGAATCCAGGTGATAGATGTGGTGTAGAAATCAGAAGAAATTTCAGGGTGATTATGGTTCTTGTTAGGTTTTTTCTTTCATTTTTTTCCCTTAAAAAGGAAAATGAAAGATAATGAAAAGAATGCTATACTTTCATTTGAAATCTATGGGGTTGGGCTTAGCTTCCTGTTTTTGTCCAATCCTTTTCCCTGTTATATGTCAATACATGAATGAACTGCATTGACTATTTACATACTTGTCATGCATACAATATGGTACAAGTGCAGTTATGTAACAGTAGCAGATGGGTAAAAGATTTAATAATATAGATGGACCTAAATTGAAGCATTTGATGATTTTAGGATGGAAAAACTGCATTTGGGAAGTAGCAGTAGCCAAGCTAAATCACTGGGTACTATAGTGTCAATTGCAGGGGCATTTGTTGTGACTTTCTACAAAGGCCCTTCAATTTTGATGTCATCGTCACGTGCAAGCTCATCTCATCAATTTCTCTTGCAACAGTCAAATTGGGTTTTTGGAGGATTTCTCCTTGCAGCTGATTGTTTGTTTGCTTCTGCCTGGCTTATTGTTCAGGTGTAGTCCTCTTCTGTGTAGGTGTATAGAAAGTTCAAGCAGATTTTGTTATCATTCTTACCTTAAGAGAAAGGAGATGATTTGTATTTGTTATCTTTCAGGCATCAGTCCTTAAGAAATTCCCAGCTGAACTTATTGTTGTCTTCTATTATTGCTTCTTTGTTACCCTTCAGTCAGCAATTGTCTGTTTGGTCATGGAAAGAGATCTTAGTTCTTGGAGCTTTAAACCTGATGTGAGATTGGTTGCTGTTCTATACTCTGTAAGTGGTGAGGGTCAGAATTATTCATTGTAACTTAGCTGTTGGGTTCTGCATTTCTTTTTTATTTTTGTTTTATTTGTTTGCCAGAAGCTGTTGGCTTCTGCATGCATACCTATTTTGCACCTAGTTAATCAATAACTTTATTATGGGAAAATGTAGGCTGTTTTTGGCTCTGCATTCCAACTAGGGGTTTCTACCTGGTGCCTGCATAGGACAGGGCCTGTTTTTGTTGCCATGTTCAAGCCTTTGGGAATTGTCATTTCGGTTATCATGGGTGTTATCTTCTTAGGGGATACATTCTATCTTGGAAGGTAACGTATTCATCACTCACTATAGCTGTTATTGCAATAGTTTTTCTGTTTGTGTTGTTATTACAACTACTGCAGCTGCTGCTGCTGCTTTCCCTCTGGTTTCTGTTTAGAGCTCTTTTAAGCTGTGGGATGGAGATGGGGGTTTTGAGTTTTATATCCCATTTATCGTGTTGGTCTTTCTCTTGTTATCCACCTTTTCATTACTTATAAAAGAAAGTAAGACATATAAGTTACTAATTTTGTTTCAAAAATGTTACAGTTTACTAGGAGCAATTGTCATTGTTGCTGGATTTTACTCTGTGATGTGGGGAAAAGCCAAAGAAGGAAAGATAGATGTGTATGCTCAGGGGATGAGATTGGAATCAAGCAGTCAAAAAGTCCCTCTCTTGCCAAATAATACTGGAGAAACTTAGGAGCTTTTTGTACAGTCAGTCAAAGCAGGTACCTCATTCTGAATGTAGTAAGTTGAAGTTAAAAGCTGCCATTGTGTCATCTTCATCTAATCTTGGGGCTTTAGATCACTATAATCTTGGTTCATCTCCAGATAAAGCCCATTTGAGTAAAGCTCAGTCTAAATAATGTAGGAAACTGTTGACCTAAGATAGCCTATCTTTTTATTACAAGCCAGCCCACTGGACTTCATGGCCTATATCTCAAGCTGCCGTTGTTCATGGCCTAGGAATTGAATAGTGGGACTCTTCAGTGCGAATAGATCATTACATTAAATAAATAAATGAAGTCATCCACTTTTTGTTCTATATTTAATGTGAAATCATCAAGTTCATAATGAGGACCTAAGATTTTCTATGGCATCTTTTTGGATATGCACTTTAACCTTTTACATTAGTTCTTAATCTCATAGTTGTAGCCCAGGGCATATCCAGACTTCATTACATTACACATGGTGCATATATAGCATTGGGTTGAAGGTTGAATAAAGAGTTGAAAAGCCATTCTCATACAGTTTTAGTTTAGAGTAGATTTAATTGAGTTGGTAGCATTAATCATTATAGTAATTGACTCGTGTCAGATTTCAAATTTATCTCAAGGTTCTGACAAGTATTTTTTGTTATTTACATATATATGCAATATTGTCGGCATATGTTACATCAGGTTGGTATTGATGGTCGGTTTGAATTAGCCATAGCTTTCTCTGCTGGTATGATGCAGAACAACATTCCAGATTCATCTTGTATCATATTCAAATTTGAAATGCCCCCTTCTGTCGGCCGCCTGATGCATTCTAATCTACAGAGTGGTTTTCTCATATTTCCTCTTAATTTATGGGCCAGGAGACAATGTATGAGGTTATTTCCAAATAATATCTGCCGCCTCCATGTATGAGAAGACAACTTTAATACCTAGCTTTTATCCATTCGAAACATTGAAGCATTTTTTGTAATCTGCCATATTCTTTTTTATTAGTTATTTGTCAACGCGTTGATAATCTGCATGTTTTTCCTTTTACTTTTTCTGTTTTTTTTTTTTTTTTTTGGTTCCTGTAATGAGTTGTGCAAATCCTTAACAATTTGAGCATATGGCACTTTTGAAGTTCCAGTTGTTATTGTAAGTGCTTTGCCTGCACCTGAAGGGAGGAAAAGTCTAACCGAATCAATGTGAAGGACATTAAGATATTGTTTGTGTAATACTGGGTCATGGATATGGGAGGCACGATTGTGGATGTGAGCGATGCACAGAAATTTCAGTTTTAGTCAGCAGGGTTATGTAGTAAACTAAAACACTAGTCTTGCTTCAGCTTTACACATTAGGGGAAGTGCACTGCATCTCAAATCCAGCCATATTGTTACTATTCCTCTCCTCTTCCAATAACTAGGTAATGCATTGCAATTTCAGCGCTTTGTTTATTAGAGAGGTTAAGAAGTTTTGTGATGTATAGCAGAGTGGAAAGGGATAAGCTAGCTTCTCAAAAATAGAAAAGAATAATGGGGATTAAAGGATTATAAATTGATATCTCTATCGCACGGGTGCGAATCATTCCAATATTTAGTACCATGGAAGCATGTCTTGCACATCAGACATTCTGTCTGATATCCGGAATGAGGATATGAAGGGAATGACCATGACCAAGCTCTGATTCATATCCTCCTTCATAAATTTATAGGGAATTCTGACGTCTAATGGGTGGCTATAAGTTTATCAGCTACACCGATTCAAAACTGTAATGAAAAACGTCATGCTTTGCTTTTGATTCTTTTCAGTGGTAATTGCCCCAAATTCTTTGTCTTTAAATCCAAGGGACACGATAGATTCCGGGGAGGACCAATTAAGGTAGAAAAAGAAAACAAAAAAAGGTGAGGAAAGCGATGGGGGCCTAGGGGTGGGTGAGGAGCCCTCTGGTGTCAAATGTCAAGATTGGGACATGGACCATTGCAGGCAGATACACCTTTCAACACTCGTATTATAGGCGATAACATCTGCCAAGTAGCTGAATGGCAAAAGTTGAGATCACTCCGTTTAGCATCTCACTTGTACTAGTGATCATCCGTTGAGAAACCAAGCTGGACAAACCTTGCACCTTACCTACTTTGCTCACTCCCTAGCAGCTTTTACTTGACCGTGACAGAGTGTCAAGAGTGATGATAGCTTAAACTATAAATATTTTGTTCTGTTTAATTTACTGAACCACCAGCAAGGCTTCTTCATATATATCTGAAATCTTTAATTCATTACGACCATCCGGTCCAAAACAGCGGCAAACAGGTTCCTTGGGTAGTAAACTAGATTGAATTCTCTTATCAACGGTCTGTAAGCTGATGAAATACTGAAATGGTAGCAAAATATACATTTACTTCTTCCATTAGCCTCGTTTAATCATTCCCTGACCCTGAGCACCAGACCCAATAAAAATTTGACCAATCCAAATCCACCCAAACCGAAGATTGTTTCCTTGTGATGAGAATCGAGAGCATCACCCTTGGCCTCTCGAAAAGATCTTAAAGATTGGGAGGAGATGTTTAGGTCCCCTCTTATTTTAGGGCAAGTGGGTGGACCCGGAGGCTTATTATCACGCTTTAAGCTAGGGCCATCATCTATGTCGACCACAACTCCAAACGGACCAACCCCATGAAATCAAAAACATTTTAGATTATGGCCCATTGTTAACTATTAAACATTTGCAACAACAAAAAAAAATGGAAAGGGCGTAATAATTTATTGAAAGACAAATTAGAGCAAAACATGTAGCCAGAGTTTTTAATCAAAATGAAACCAATGGTTTTTCTGTACATAAAAACAAAAACATGAATCCCACGTCAGCATCTCCCCCTCTGCTCGGAGCTGGAGTCAGTCACCCGAGTCGCCTTTTCTCTCCCAAGTAGCTTCACCAATATTTGAAGGGTTACTCTTGCTGTCTTCTCCTCACAAAAGAAAGTCTGATCTTTCTTTATAAATACCCCACATACACGCAAGCACGAGGCCAAAGGGAGACAGAGAGATAGAGAGAGGGAGAACAACTTTCAGTCTGCTTCGTGACAGGCTTGATAATTTCTTCGTGATCTCTTCTTCTTCTTGTTCTTGCTGTTTGTTTTGAACAGCCAAACGAGAAAACGTGGGGGTACTGAGAGAGAAAATGGGTGAAGTGGTACCATTTACACTGATGGTGATAATGGAGGGTTGCACCATAGGATTGACGATATTGGCAAAAACAGCCATAACAGGAGGGATGAGCCCTTTTGTTTTTGTAGTGTACACCAACGCTATTGGCTCTCTCTTGCTACTCCCTTTGTCCTTCATTTTTCATCGGGAAAGGTGTCTCCTCTTATCTTTCCCGTTGTATATCACTTGCTTCTCATATCTTGACACTACCTTGTTTGCTCTTCTTTATCTTCGTTTCTTTATCATTGCAGAACAGAACAGTCGCTCCTCACCTTCCCACTCCTCGTGCGTATATTTTTCCTGGGTTTAACAGGGTATGTTCCTCTTTATTTGCTACAGTCGTAAGCGTAGTTCTAAGTATGCATAAATGTTCCTGAAGGAACAAATGTCAAGAACTATGGTTTGGGATCTTCCTTCGCAATTTTGTAATTAAGTTACTTCCTCAAGTCTTTAACATTTGGCTCTTTTTTTCTTTTTGTGCTGTTGATTTGTAGCATAGCTGTATCTCAGAACCTTGCATTTGTTGGGCTCAGCGATAGTTCCCCAATCGTTGTATGTGCAATGGGCCTCCTAATACCATCTCTTTCCTTCTTGCTTTCCATCATTCCCAGGTTCTTAACTTTCTCCAAGCCGATCTTCTTTTTTTCAATTTCAGTTCAATAAAAGAAAACTTCTATAAAACGACATCAATATAGCAAAGTTAATATTCAGATTCTTTTTTGGAGATTTGAACCATCTAATGAGCCAAATATTCATGTGCAAAGTTAATATTCATAGTTGACAACTAACCATATAATTTAGATGATGACACATCGATCATATTTTTGAGTTTTGATGCAATTTATTTATTTATTTATTGTTTTTGTATGTAAAGTATTTAAGGTTTAAATACTAAAAAAGCTCTTTTGTTTTTCAAAGTTGTTTAGATAAGTTATTCTTATACTATTGTACTCCATTGAGATGTTGAAGTATTATTTTTATTTAGTTGAGTATTTATTTCAGATGAAAACTTTTAAAATTTTTAATTTTTGCACGTCCATGTCGACATGTCATAGACATGGTATAATAAGGGCTTCTTATATACTGATATGACATTATGTAAACCAAAATTACATGTCATCTAAGCATCAACTAAACATAATTTTTCATATTTTGCCACATAGAAGGTGATATGACAAATATATATATATATATATATATATATAACAATCATGTAGATGTTAAAATAGTAAATATAACTGGTTTTCATTCAAAATAAAAAAAGCTTAATTAAATAAAAATAATATTTTAATACCCAAAATTGAGTACAATAAAAGAATATGAATAAGTTTAAAAAATTTGGGAAAGTACCAAAATCCTTTAAACAATTTTTACTAATAAATGTACAATAAATAAGTTAAAATATTCCATCAATTAAGTTTTTCAATATTTTATAATACATTTATCCTCACCTTTAAATTCAATTATGCACTCGAACATTTGGTTCATTGGTTAATATAGATTCCCTTACTTAAAAAATAGAATTCAAATCCCTATTTTTCAATTAAAAAAACCTTTAAATTCAATTATTTGTTTTAAATTCACACAGAAAAATAATAATTATAAATATATTAACAGTATTGATGTAGAAAAAAAGATTGGAGTGGAGTACATAATTATATTTTAAAGCTCGACCCACCTTAGATCAAAGACTTAAGCCCCAGGTAAAGGCAGTCACTGGAACAGTTTTTGACATTTCATTATCACAGGACGACAAGGCTCGATTGGAGAAACTCCAGCAGCCAAGCCAAACTGATGGGCACCTTGATTTCAATAACGGGTGCAGTTGTAGTAGAACTATACAAAGGCCCGTTTATACGAAAATCCTCTTATTTCTATGCCCACCAACTTAAAGTTATACCAAAGCTTTTTGTTTTCTACTCGGCGCCAGACAATTGGATTCTTGGTGGTATTCTGCTTGCGGCTGCCTCCTTATCTGTTGCAATGTGGAATGTTATTCAGGTACAATATAATTCAGTCCACAAATAAAACTCGAAATATGGGCCTCAACTTTTATAATTCCTTTTCTTTTTATCTTACAAGCAATATTGGAACTGTTTGTAATTCCTAATTGTCAGCTGGGAACCGTCAAGCAATATCCACAAGTGATGAAAGTGGTCTCTTTTTATAGCTTAGCTGGGACTATCCAATGTCTGGTCTTCTCTTTGATTATGGAGAGAGACCTTAATGCTTGGAAATTGAAACTCAACCTGGAGCTCCTACTCATTGTTGTGACAGTAAGAAGGAAACACCTGAATTTCTGCTAGAAGACAAACCATTAATTAATGACTAAGAACTAATAGATTCAATAATTATGTTTATAGGGAGTCTTTGGGAGTATTATCCGTAGCAACGTTCATTTAGCATGGTCGCGAATGAAAGGCCCTTTTTATGTGCCCATGTTCAAGCCATTTGGGATAGTCTTTGCAACCTTTTTTGGCGTCAGCTTCTTTACAAACAGTCTTCATTATGGAAGGTGATTAAATCTTTTCTCTGTTATTTTTCTCATTTCTCAGCTGCTTTAGCCAGGAATGGCATTAAGCTTTGAGAGCCAAGTTTTCTTATAGGGCAACAACATGTATATTAGAAATTAAACTTGAAAGCTGATGAATGATGGCTTCTACTTCATTCTTAAGGTTCCAGCTTCCTTGTCCTCCAATTTCCTTCAATTAAGCAAAAGTTATAGGTATTATACAAGGTTTCATGTACATTTCGTATTACTGTCTCAGTATTATCTGCATGTTAAAACCATGAGGATCAAAAATACTAGGGTCTCCTCATCCTTTTCCTTCATCTTCCTAATATCTCAACTCTTCCATCTTATTACACAACATTTTACAGTGTAATAGGAACATTAATAACCGGAATGGGATATTATGCTGTGATGTGGGGACAAATAAGAGAAGAGGAACTGCGTAAAGAGCGTGATGTTGAAAGAACCGATGATACTTCAGACCAGATCAAGACCCCTCTCTTGCAGGAGCAGGAAGAGGCCCAAGTCTAGAGCATCAATACAACAATTACTGAATGCAAGTGGAGAGCCTTCTTTTTTTTTTTTTTCTTTAATGAAAGCTTCTCCTGCAAGTGGCCTGATCACTAAAATCAAAAGGTGCTTTGATTTGCTAGAAGCACTTCAACTACGTGTAAATACATACGATATGAAGGCCATTTACTGTAAATTGTAAATCTTCTGGCTTGTTGTTTTCCCCCCTGCTTGCTGGAGGTTTGAGGACAGCGTCATCAAGTTTTAAATGACCCTGTCAAATATGGTTTCTGCTTGAACAAAAACGGTAAAAAAAAAAAAAAAATCATAAACCATGTCTTCTGTATATTTTGGTGCGTTGGAACAGTTAAGGTTTCTTTGATTTATTTAGCTTACCTATTTTTTCACTTCTTCCTTTCGCTGTATTTCTCTTTTTTTTTTTATTGAATAATTCAGGCGAAAAACTTCATTAATCATCAGAAATATTGATACAATAAGGCATTCTCTTACTAGACATAAACAACTTAAACTGTAGCCCTTACCAATTCTAATGTCATGCAAAAAGAGCCTCATTATAAAACCTTCTCATGATGAAACACAGTGAGATAGAACTCATGAAAAGGAAAAAGAGTACCCTTTGGTACATGTCTATTACATTAATCAGGGGATCTTGTAACCCTTCCATCCCAACCAAGCTATTAGCTACAGCGCATGTGAATCTTGCAAAACAATATTTACTATGTTGTTCGGCATATCTGCTACATTTGTCCAAAAGACTTCACCACTCATCAATGTCTTTGCATGTTGAGCCAAGGAATGAGCTGCTTTGTTGGCCCCTCTACCACAATGAGTAATTACTTGACAATAAATCCTCTCTAACAGCAACAAGCAATCTTCCACGATGTGGCCCAACTGACCTGTACTTCTACGGTTTTTCACCCAGTGAACAACCTCTTTGCAATCAATCTCTGCTTCACTGATATAGATTCATTGTTGGCAGCAGATCAATAGAGCCCAGGCTAAAGCCTTTAGTTCAACTCCCACTACATTTGTGCCGTGAGTTGTGAGCTTTGAACCTGCTAAAATCACATCCGCATTCTGATTGCGCACGATGAATCCAGCCCCCAATTTACATTCTCCACCTGAATGAAACAAAGCCGCATCAGTATTTAGTTTAGCACTATTCAGCCTGCCCCATACCTCACTTGTATTCTCATATCCATCATCCTTTGAATTTCCATGCGCTCGAAAAGCCCTCCGAAACTGATGAATTAAGTCCAAACCAATCTCCACCACTACCATTGGGGTAGATCTACTTTGATTAAACACCACTACATTTCTTGTTTTCCATATGGCCCATAATAAACAAATGAATTCCTCTGTCTCATCTTTATTCAATACTTCAAAAACTCCCTGCAACCAATCTATAATTGAATCATGGAAGTTGGAGATATCCCGAAATCCGCATTTAGTAGTCAACCAAACCAACCTTGAGAATTGACAATTACATAGACAATGAAAAGCTGTCTCAACCTCAATCTCGCATAGTGGGCACATGACTTCTATGTTTACTCCTCTCTTAATCAATTCACTTCTCGTAGGAAGGATGTCATGAATTACTTTCCACATAAATAGCATTGTCTTCCTTGGCACTGCACAATGCCACAATTTTTTCCACAACCAATTGCCTTGAACCGAAGAACTTGTATTAGTTACATTATCCAAGGTACTGCCCAAAAATTTATAACCAGATTTTACTGTATAACTACCATTCTTCGTATCAAACCACACTTGACAATCAGGAATTTGCCGAACACTTAATGGGATAGACAAAATCTGTTGAGTGTTGAGTAATTCCACCTGATAAAAGAGAAGAAGATGAGTCTGGGCACAAATTCAAAGCAGCTGAAGAAAAGAAGAAGATAGACACGGTGTCATTTTCAACCAGCAGTTAAAGAGCTAATGAAATGAAAATCAGCTTGACTTTTTATCACTTATTACTGTTTCTTTTATTTTGACTAAACGGTGTGTTGGTAAGTCATTTCATTTGGTTTGTAAGGCTGAGAAAGCCACGTTTTTTTCATGTTCTTTTTATTTGCCTGGTATTCTTGTTATTTCTTCTTTGCTGTTGCTGTGGCCGTTGAAAAGCACAGAAACCCATTTCTGGTACCCTATGCACAGCTGTTTTTTCCTCTTATTTCTTTTTCCAATGCCGAGTATTTCGGATCTGATGTAAGTGCTCATATAAATATAGTCAATAAAAGGATGAACATGAGATTTTTTTACCCCCAATTTTTCTTCATAAAAAACGTTTGCTCCCAACTCCTTTGTTCTTCATTTTTTATGCTCTTTAATTGATTTTGACAAATTTTAACATGGTATCAGAGCTATAAAGTGATCTTAAAGGACCCTTTACCTCAGTCAATCCTCACCTTGCTTGTGGCTTCCTGGTTATAGCTCTATCTTCTGCTCATGGCCACTGCTGGATTTAGCACCTTTGCTCCTCCAGTTTTCATTGGAGAAAATTATGTTTTCCGGTCGGTGAAGATTTAGTCCTATCTCAAGGCTTTTAGCCTTTGGGAGGTGCTGGAGACCGGGACTGAACCAAAGCAACGTTATGCTAATCCAATCTTAGCTTAGACTAGGCAGTTTGAAGAAGACAAGGCTAAAAGGTATAAGGCTCTTTCTTGTTTACAATCTGTACTGTCTGATGAAATATTTGCTAGGATAATGCACCTAGATAATCCTAAGGAAGTTTAGGATCATTTAAAGGAAGAATTTCAAGGTAGTGACAAAACCCGGAAGATTCATGTCACGACCCGGAACTCCCCATCGAGCCCGTGACAACCGCCGCGAGGCCTCGACGGACATTCTTCACCCCGAATGCCGATCAAAACCCCGCAAAGCTCTCGTATCAGCTTTCGCACTTCCCCGGTGAGCAATAGTTATCAAATATCAAAATTCAAGAGATTACAAATCATTTCCAAATCAGAACATAACATTTTGTTTTCTAGCTCATAGGGGCATTTTCGTCATTTCATTTTTTTTTTGAAAATCTCAAAACTTGCTAAAACTGTAGTAGGTAAGCAGAAAATATATATTTAATGATTTAAAAACAAATTAAGTATCTAAAACGTTCATTTGAAGTGAAAATTTGACCAATTGAATATAATAAAAATATTCAATAAAATAAACTATTTTCTTGTAAAATAATTTTCATAAAACTATCGGTTCATAATTCTTATAGCGTAAAAGTTAATTATATTCATATATACTATAAAGCAAATAACCAAAGCATAAAATTTCTTTTACAGTGACACGTGGGTCCACCTCTAACCAAAATACATCGGAAGCTAGAAACCTACAGCTTTTACCGATTCGAGTCCAAATGAAAGTCCTTGTCAAAGTCAGCTAACTATAGAATTCCCCGAGCTTGAAATGTGAGGAAATGAGGGTGGTGAGATTATAAAATCCCAGTGAGTAAACAGATACCATCTAAACTATCTAAAGTCGAGTAAATTGAGACAATTAAAATAAATCATCATACTGTAATTTCATTACCTTTTAACACATTTCAACCAAATAAAATCAATCCATAAGAATCAAGTAATCAACTTGGCTTATGAATTTCTTAAAACTTTAGCTCGTGCCAAAACTCATACTCGGTGATACCTTGTGCAGGGCATCCAACCGAGTCCGCTAAAGCTGTTAAAATTTTTGTATACACTTAAAATATATTTTTAGTTTGAGAAAAATACAGCCGTTCCTTGGCATTGGTTGAGTTCCCCTTCACGTGGTGGTTTGGCGTGAAGTGAACCTTAAGCTTTACCTTAGGAGATACCCTACGTGCCTCTCCGTTCGAGGTAAGAATATAATGGAGTTTACCGTGCCCCTCTAATAGGCTGATCCACGAAACCCCCTCTGCAGTGAATAATTAATATATAATCCACCAATCAATAAAATTCATTCTAGCATGACATGGCAATTTATCGCAACCTAGCCTCTCAAGACTGAATGCACAGTATAAATAATTCTAACACCAAAATTAGTTTAGCCATTCATGCTCATTTATTGTCATAAGCCATTCAATTCAAAACCATAAATTTGCAACACAAGCAGGCAGTCTCCAATTACTCTATTTTCAAAATCAGTATTCAATTTTTCAGAAAATTTATAAAATCATTTTATAAAATCACAATTTCTCTTAAAACATAGCAATTTACCATTTAAACCCATTTTTCATAAAATCACACAATTGTATAAAACTACTCTAGATAATTAAGACGATAATAAGTTCACTCACAGTTCTATGAGTCGATTTACTCCTAATCCCAGTCTCCAAGCACAATTTCTGTACTTTTACCAGTGTACTTTGCTCACCACCTATCCACAATGTACAATACATAATTCACCACATCAATACTTGACCATTATAAAATCAATTCAGGTTCGGTATATATGCATGATATGATATACAACTTATCCGACTACCGTTTAAATACGGTGCTGACCTAATTCGGCCTATTATCTCCAATTTAACTCCAAATCAATTCTTCTCACTTTCTACACTCCAATTATACCTAAATTACCTTAATGACTGTGAATAAGATTCAATTTATCAGTCTCGATAGCAAATTATGAAAATACCCCTAGTGGGTAAAAATTCGTATTTTTGCTCCGAAAATTCCCATTATTTTTCTAGGCTCATAATTCATCATTTCTTAACTAATTCTCCTAAAATGCAAAACAAATTCATCCTCACTCAGCACATGATAAATTCGACCATTAATGGTTGTGGGAGAAAATAAATTCTTTTCTTGTTGTTTTGTTTCTAAATATGCTAAACTAACTTAAAACACTAACATAACTTAAAATCAAATTAATCTAACAATTTTCTCTCTCCTAACCCATTTTTCAGAATTGAATTCATCATAATAACTCAATATTCAACCATGAAAATCAAGAACAAAAGCATGGGTAAGCTAGGTATTAAGGAGAACTAAAGAAATTCTAACTTACCTAGCTTGTTTCCTTGATTTCTTCACTTTTTCTTTGAATTTTCACCTAGGTTTTCTTGTTTTTCCCTTTGTTCTTCCTCTCTTTCTCTCTCTTCCTTGCTTGGCCTGCCATATGAAGAAAATGGGCTGATTTTATGCCTTTTTAATAAGAAATAATAAAATAATAAAGGTATGACACATGTCATTTTCTTATTGGTTTATTTTTAAAATTTTAAAATTTTAATCCTTTTTATCTCCGCCACACAATTAGTCAATGGTCAAAATGAGGATAAAGGAAGACCATGTGCTGAAAAAATGTCTTGGTGGTGAAAAATTACAATTTTGCCCCTGGGGTGGTAAAATTACCATTTTACCCTTTTACTCCAAATTATACCGAAATTAAACTTTTTCACTTCTAAACCTCAAATCTTACTCCAATAAATCAAATTATACTCTAATAAGTCAAATGGGGCAAAAAAAAAATCTTTTCTAAAATTCCCATTTTGTCCCCAGAGGGCAAATGACCATTTTGCCCCTAGATAGCGAAAATTCCGGTTTATCTTCAAATTGATTCTCGAACTCCGAATCACCATATTAAACCATTATGGGACTTTAAAATCTTAATTTCATAGTAAATTCTCTATTTAATCTAGTTCGAGGCTTAAATCAACTTTGTTGTACGTCTAGGTACAATACCGACTTTTGTAAATTTTTCGAGACTCTCTTAGCATGCAAACATGCTATCCATCACATGTATGTCATGATAAATATTTTTATAGAGTCGGGCTTGTCATCTTCTCCCCCACTTGGATCAACCATATGATCCTTCTTCTTGATTGACTTCGTCATCAGGCTAAATATTAATATTTTAATATTATTTTATTAATAAAATATTATTTTATTCTAAAAATTTTATCTTGTCTCCTTGGTACCCAAAATACCTTATTATGCCTCACTTGACTTCCGAATCGCTTTTTATCTCACAAATTCTCCTCCGATAAAATTATTATTATTTTATTGTTATTTTCTCACTTGCGAAATATTTTATCCTAAACTACTCATTTCGTCTTTTATCACTTTTAAACATTTTAATTGACCTCAATTTGCATTCGATCAACTTTATTTATCACCATATCAAAGTATGGGGTATTTCAATTCAAACCTTTAATCTAACCAGACAATTTGAAATGTTAACTATAGATGAAAGTGAGACCATTAGAGAATTTTCTAGTAAGATGATGGGAATTGTTAATCAACTTAAGCTGTTGGGTAAGGAGATGACAGAGGAGAGGTTAGTCAGTAAGATGTTGGCGGGGTTACTTGAGAAATATGAATAAAAAATCTCCTCCTTAGAGGATTCAAGGCATATTGGTTAAATGACATTGAAAGAACTAGTCAATGCATTAGAAGGACTAGAACAAAGAAGAGCTTTTAGGCAAAATAGACTCACAAAGAGTGCTTTAGTTGCCAAGGCTAAAAATTAGAAGGTAGGAAGCAGCAACACTAGGAGGGTTGATGCTGACAAAAAGGAGAAAGAGAAGAAAGTTGAGGAGAAGAAAAATGGGGATAAGAAGAAAGCTTATCCACCCTATTCACATTGCAAAAAGACAAATCACACAGAGAAATATTGTTAGTTCAGACCTCATGTGAAGTGCAAAAAATGTCACCAGCAAGGACATGTACAGAAAGTGTGTAAGAACAAAGGCAAGAGTGTTGATGAGAAAGCAGCTGTGGCTGATGAGCATAAATCAGATGATGAAGTACCTTTCATGGTTAAAAAGGTGGATAATGAGGAGAAAAACAATGTTTGGTTGCTGGATAGTGGATGTTCAAAACACTTGACTAGCTGCAAAGAGAATTTTATCAATTTGAATGAGAATTTTAGAACTCAAGTGGAAGTTGGAAATGGTGATATGTTGCTGATACTTGGAATAGGTATAATGGGAGTGCAGACACCAGGTGGCATTAAGTCAGTTGCAAATGTTTATTTTGCTCCTGATGTGAGTCAGAACTTGCTAAATGTTGGTCAGCTGGTGGATGAAGGCTTTGAATTGAATTTCAAAGACAAAGCTTGCATAGTGAAGGATCCAACTGGTGTTGAACTTTTCACATTGGAAATGAGAAACAAATGTTTCCCATTAAACTAGATCACTCTCAAACATATTGCTTTCAAATGCACTTTGTCTGATACTGAATTGTGCCACAAGAGGTTTGGACATGTGAACTATGGTTCACTGAGTTTAATGGCCTCGAATTGTTTGGTTGATGGGTTGTCTCACATGGCAAACTTAAACAAGATATGTGAAATGTGTCAATATGGCAAGCAGAGGAAATCATCATTTCCACAAAGCAGAACCTAGAAAGCAGCTTGTAAGCTGCAGTTGCTGCATACTAATATTGGAGGACCAATGCAAACACCATCTTTGAATGGAAGCATGTATTATATGCTCTTTATTGATGATTACACTAGGTTCTGTTGGATTTATTTTTTAAAGTTAAAGTCTAATGCCTTTAAGGTATTTACTAAGTTCAAAGCCTTGGTTGAAAATCAAATGAGCTTAACTATTAAGAAGCTCAGAAGTGATAATGGGGCTGAGTATACTGTTAATGAGTTTGAAGAATATTTAAGCAAATTAGGCATAGTGCATCAATTGACTATGCCTTATAGCCCTCAACAGAATGGTGTCTCAGAAAGAAAGAACAGGACTTTAATTGAAATGGCTAGGTGCTTGCTGTTTGAGAAGAAGTTACCTAAGTTCTTGTGGGCAAAAGCAGTTAATACTGCTAACTATCTGCTACATTTGACTTCTACTAGAGCTCTGGTAGGCAAAACTCCATATGAAGCCTGGTATGACATGAAACCTTCAATCAAACATCTAAAAGTCTTTGGATGTATATGCTTTGCTAAAGTTCCAGATGCAAGAAGAACCAAGCTGGACAGTAAGTCTATGTTAGCCATCCATCTTGGGTATAATGAAGCTTCAAAAGGTTACAGGGTGCTGGATGTCAAAAGCATGAAGTTATTCATCAGCAGAGATGTAGTGTTTGATGAAGGCAAGTTGTGGAACTAGGAAGCCAAGCAAGTTGTAGGGTCAGATAACTATGTTTCAGTTGAAAATCAATTGACAGAAGAGGAATTTGAGTTGAATTCAGATGATGTGGATGAGATGCCAGTGGGAGGAACAAAAAGTCTGTCAGATGTTTATGCTAGATGTCATGTAGCAATCTCAGAACCTAGCTCATATGTTGAAGCTGCCTCTGATGAACATTGGAAACAGGCCATGGAAGTTGAAATGAACATGATATGGAAGAACAAAACTTGGGTGCTGGTGGACAGGCCAACAGATCACAATGTTCTAGGTGTCAAATGGATTTACAGAACTAAAGTGAATCTAGATGGTTCAGTGAACAAATACAAAGCAAGACTAGTAGTTAAGGGATTTGCTCAGATATATAGTGTGGACTACATGGAAACATATGCACCCGTGGCTAGACATGATACAATAAGGTTGCTGACAGCCTTGTCTGCAAGAGAAGGTTGGTTAATTTATCATTTTGATATAAAATCAGCTTTTTTGAATGGTTACTTGAAGGAAGACATATATGTTGAACAACCTGATGGTTTTGTTGAGAAGGGGTCCAAAGCCAAGGTTTGTAAATTGGTAAAAGCTCTTTATGGTCTCAAACAAGCACCAAAGGCTTGATATGAGAGAATAGATGCTCACCTGCTGAATTAAGGTTTTATCAGAAGTTCTACTAAAGCAACACTCTATATAAAAAAGGGTAGTGATGCAGTTAATCTAATAGTGGCAATGTATGTTGATGATCTACTTGTCACTAGTCTTGAGACTGATTGCCTGGCTGAGTTCAAGTCATAGATGCTGAAGGACTTTGAAATGACTGATCTAGGTCGATGACCTATTTTCTTGGGATGGAATTTATTCAATCATCCAATTCTATAATTATTCATCAATCAAAGTATGCTTAGGACTTATTGAAAAAATTTCACTTGGATCACTGCAAGGCTGCTAAAACTCCACTAGCTGCAGGTACTAAATTTTGCAAGCAAGATGGGTCAACTGATGCAAATGAGAAATTTTATAGGAGCATTACTGAATCTTTACTGTACCTTGCTGCAACCAGACCTAATTTAATGTTTGCAACAAGTCTTATGTCCAGGTATATACAGGCTCCAACAACTGCTCATTTTGTTGTAGCTAAACGCATTCTCAGATATGTTAGAGGGACTGTGGATTATAGAGTGAAGTATGTGAGAGCTGAAAGTAGTGAACTTCAAAGATTTTTTGACAATGATTGGGAAGGCTCACAAGAGGATTCCAAAAGCACAAGTGGCTACTGTTTTTCATTTGGAAGTGGAGTTTTCTCTTGGAGTTCTAAGAAACAAGAAACAGTGGCTCAATCATTTGCAGAAGCAAAATATATAGCTATTACTTCAGTTGCAAACTAGGTACTTTAGTTAAGAAAGATTTTAGTTGATTTGGGGTTCTCATAGAACGAGGGAACGTTGCTACATGTAGATAATCAATCTACTATAGCTATAGCTAAGAATCCAATCCAACATGGGCGTACAAAGCATATCAGAGTTAAGTTCCATGCCCTAAGGGAAACAGTAAAAGAAGGGGAAATTGAGCTGGAATATTGTCCTACCAATGAACAACCAACAAACATATTTACTAAATGTTTGAGTACAGAGCAGTTTGAATATTTGAGAGGAAAATTGGGAATTTGCTCAGCTGGAATTAAGGAGGTGTGTTGAGTGTTGAGTAATTCCATCTGGTAAAAGAGAAGAAGATGAGTCTGGGCACAAATTCAAAGCAGCTGAAGAAAGGAAGAAGATAGACGATGTCATTTTCAACCAGCAGTTAAAAGAGCTAATGAAATGAAAATCAACTTGCCTTTTTATCACTTATTACTGTTTCTTTTATTTTGACTAAACGATGTGTTGGTAAGTCGTTTCATTTAGTTTGTAAGGCTGAGAAAACCACTTTTTTTCATGTTCTTTTTATTTTCCTGGTATTCTTGTTATTTCTTCTTTGCTGTTGCTGTGGCTGTTGAAAAGCACAGAAACCTATTTCTGGTACCCTGTGCACAGTTGTTTTTTTCCTCTTATTTCTTTTTCCAATGCCGAATATTTCAGATCTGATGTAAGTGCTCATACAAATACAGTCAATAGAAGGATGAACATGAGATTTTTTGACCCCCCAACTTTTCTCCATCAAAAACGTCTGCTACCAGCTCCTCTGTTCTTCATTTTTTATGTTCTTCAATAGATTTTGACAAATTTTAACAAAATCAACACACTTTCATGTGGAGGAAAGCAGTTATGTACATTATCTTCATCTCATCTCATTAGCTGTAGGTCAATAAATTCACTGACAGTCATGGATTCACTTACTAAAGCATCACAAACCAAGACTTTTCTTAGAGTCTCATATGGTATCCAGTTATCTCGTTTTACTGATATATTTGTACCATTACCCACCCTCCATATTAGCCCCTTTTTTTTATCAAACCTTGGCTTTCTCTTAAGCTCCGCCACAAATAACTTGGATTAGACCCAATAAGGGCTTCACAAAAGTTCACATTCGGGAAATACCTAGCCTTTAGAAAATTATAAGCTAAATTAGGTACTTGGGTTTGTAGCCTCCAACCTTGTTTAGTTGGCATAGCTAAATTAAAATTCTTTGTATTTCTGAAACCCATGCCTCCATAGTGTTTTGACGTGCATATAGCTTTCCAACTCTTCCAATGAATTTTATGATCCTTAACATTACCTCCCAACCAGTACCTCGCATAAACAGAGTCAATTTCAGCACATAAAGTGTCTGGTAATTTAAAACAACTCATAACATAGATTGGGATTGCTTGGGCCACTGCTTTTATCAACACCTCTCTCCCAACAATGGATAAAACTTTGCTTTTCCAATTCGAGACTCGTTTGAAGACCTTCTCTTTGACATAATTAAAGATTTACCTTTTGGACCCACCACAAATAAGAGGCATTCCAAGATATTTGCCCCCCCACTGTTCATTAGCTACATCGAAATTTTGACATACTACTTCAACATCTGATTCTGTAGTATTCTTACTGAATAGGATTGTTGACTTTTCAAAATTTATCTTCTACCCAAATGCAAGCTCATACCAATGAAAGATATTTTTTAAGGCATCTACCTCTTGAATTTGTGCTTTGCCAAAGATCATGCTATCATTTGCAAAAAAAAGGTGAGTAATATTCGACCCCTGTCTATATACTATCAATCCTGAAATGCTCTTCTTATTTTTAGCCAAAGTAAGCGTACCAGATAAAGCTTCAGTAATTATGACAAAAAGGAACAGCGAAAAAGGATCACCTTGACGTATTCCCCTGGACGGTACAAATTTTGCACCTAGGTCACTATTAATCAGAACTGAATACGATACAGATGTAATACATAGCATTATCATACTAGTGTGTCTTTCAACAAAACCCAATCTTCGTTATATACCTTCCATAAAAATCCATTCCACTCTTTCATATGCTTTACTCATGTCAAGCTTAAGAGCAAAGTTTCCCACTTTCCCCACCTTTTTGTTATGTAGATAATTTATAACTTCATGTGCAACTATGACATTGTCTAAAATCAGTCTACCCAGCACAAAAGGACTTTGATTTTCGGAGATAATAACAGGCAATATACTCTTCAATCTATTAGCCAACACCTTGGAAGCAATTTTATAAATCACATTGCATAGACTAATTGGCCTAAATTGACTTCCCTGATCAGGTTGTGGGACTTTAGGAATAAGGGTAATGTGAGTGTGATTGACTTCAGTAGACCAGAGTCTACCCTCCAAGAAATCCACAACAAATTTATGCACATCTCTACTCAGTAGAGGCCAAAATCTTTGGTAACATAACACTGGTAAGCCATGTGGACCAGGGGCTTTTGTAGGGTGCATTTGAAATAGCGCAATTCGCACTTTTTCCAATGAAATATCAGCACATAAATCTTCATTCATTTGATTATCAACACGAGCTAGGACCACTAATAGAACTTCTTCAGCTAATGGTGGATTTGAGGATGAAAATAACGAAGTAAAAAATTCTTGTACTTCATGTTGTAGCTCTTCTTGTGTTTCTACCCATTCTCCATCATTTTGCTTTAACGCCCAAATGGTATTTTTCCTCTTCCTTTCAGAAGCTCTCCCATGAAAGAATTTTGTATTCTTATCACCCTTTTTAGGCCACTCCACTGTTGACTTCTGTCTCCACATAATTTCCTCTTCTCTAAGCAAATCATGCAACTCCGTTTGAGTATTCTTGAAAAGCATTGAGTTGAAATCTCGAGAGCCTTTTTCATTTAAGCTTTACAATTCCAGTCTCTTTTGCGTAATTTTTCCTTGCACCTCCTTCAAAGGGTTCGGCTTTATCAAGTTCAGCTTCCTTTTAACCGTACCCAATCTCTATACAAATTCATCAGATCCACAGTTTGGTCGCCTCCATTCTGCAGACACAATTTGTTGACATTGTTCATCATATATCCACAATGCCTCAAAATGGAACCTTCTCTTCCACCTAACTCTCTTCTGGTACATTAAATCAATTTTCAATGCTAGGTGGTCAGAAACACCCACTGCCTCATTAAATACCGCTGCCCTTGGAAACTGTGTAACCCAACTCAAATTTGCAAAAGCTCTGTCTAATCTACATCGGATGAAATCCCCGGCGTCTCTATTATTCCACCAAGTAAACTGCGCCTCTCTATATCCCAAATCTCACCAATCACACCAACTACATATTTCTCTAAAGGCCATCATCTGAGACTGACTGCGTTGTGAACCACCATCCTTTTCGTTAGGATATAAAATCTCCCATACATAGCCAGGGAAGCTGAGACTGGTCATTAAGAGTTCGAAGGACATTTCAACCTTGATGTCTATCTGTCACACTCGGGTTCCCATAAAAACCCATAAGCCTCCAACTTTTCCCTCTCAGTGCAATTTCAGAATCGATGTGGTTTTTGGAATATGATTTAATAGTCAGATTTATATCACTCTTCCAAAGCAAGGCAAGCCCACCAGATCTACCTATAGCATCGATAGACAAACATGAATCCATCCCCAATCTCAACCGAATTCTCTCCATGTCATGACTATTTTTTTTCGTCTCCATTAAGAAAATTACATCGGGATTTGTGCTTCTCAAATATTTGAGAAGTGTGTGAATTGTTCGAGGTTTCCCGATGCCTCGACAATTCCAATTCATTAGCCTCGTTCTACTAAGCGGTGCTGATCCTGAAATGCCTCATTCTAACTCGGTATTTTTCTTTTTTAACAAAACATATACTAATAGTTTAAATCAAAATCCATCGTTGCAAGGGAATCTACCAAAAGCAGAAGTAATAGAAGAGTGGTAAGACTTTTGGTTTCTTCATGGCCGAAGTCAAATCCTAGTCATGATTTTTAAGTTTGTAACTAGAAGCTCATCAACCATGAAATCCTGCTCATAACACAGAGAACATCTGGTACTCTGCGAAAATTGCAAGCAAAAGGAAAACCATCATCTAGTACCGATTGTTCAGCTTATTTTATATCATCAAATCAATCATATATCTATGCTACTTGGCTTAACTCGACTTTTAGTAATAATTTGACCATTAAATATTATTATGAAGGAATACTTGCAGGCCAATCTCAGTGCATGTTTTGCATTCTTTATTTATGTACACTTTCAAGTTAAAACTTTCCTATTTTATATATATTTCTATGGAGAAAATGTCGAATCAAGATAAACTATCGAACTAAACTGAATTTAATCAATTCGATTCGATTATTTCAGTTTTGCTAAGATTTAAGTTACTTAATGTAGTTGATTTGATCTAATCCGTCGATTTCGATGTTCAAAATTCTCAATCAAACGAGTCAAACAAATGGACCTTAATAATATATTTTTTGTCCTAAGTCCTGATTCCTTCAATTCTTCTCCCTTCTTCAGGAATCATTAATTAATGATATATAAAATAGTTAATTTAACTAATTGTCAAGGGCATGCGTGTCATTAATTGTTTGCAAGTTCAGACAATTTACTTTAATAATAAGAATATTTTCAATTAAGGACTTCAATGTTGATAAGGAAATAAAAGAATAGTCATATTTTGATTTAATAAGAAAGTAATTAATTAAAGATAAAATAATTAATTTAATAAATTATTAAAAGTATATATGTCATTCCCTATATGTATTTTTGGTAATTCAGGCCTTTTATATATAGTGTATAAGTGTACATGTGTGTGTATGCAAGTATTTTATTTTGAGTTTTTCATCATGCAGCCTTTATGCTTTCTATTGTTTTGTCATTGTATTTAGTTGAGATAAGTCCTTCCTTGATATAATTTGGTCAGCCCCTCATGCATCAAAGAAAGTTTCATTATTAATTAATTAGGATTGTTATTTTAATCAAATATCCTTGAATTGATACTTGGATAAGTTTATCAAATATCTTTGGATAATTGGATTGCTAAATAGTAGTAGTAATTTGTCAACCAAAAAAGGAAAGAATAATGAACAGATATCCAATATCTATCCTAGTCAATTATTCTATCACAGTAGCAACTGAACTCCTTTAAATTAAAATAGACAATACAGGGATAATTAAGAGGTCACTGCTGAAGAAGGTAAGCTAATTGAGGACCAAAGTAGGAACCCCCTGCATTATTATTTACTAATAAAACATAAGACGACCCATTAAAAGAGGTAGGTGGCCTGCAGGCCTCTAAGCTTTGGTGTGAATATAGTCATCGATCTCCACAAAGTTCTTCACTGCAAATTCCTTAATCAAGCTTGGATCAGGGATCTCTTCACTTGCCTTCTCAAATTCACAGGACCATTGAACCAAGCTCGACTCTCCCTTGGGAATGACAATGATCTTGCCAATGAAAGTCTTATAGTATTGCTTGAGATCCCCATCAATGATGCTGTAAACATATATCTTCCCCACTTCATCCACAGATTCAATTCTCTCTTTGGATACCTTAACAATTGGAGAACCTAAAAGGACAAAAATTTTAATGTGATCCACAATAATTTAGCTATTCATTTGTATCAATGCCTCCTATTGCTTTAATTAGGTGTCAAAAATGGTGGACTTCATACTCTTCATAAAGTCAAAACTTCGTAAAATTTCCTTGGCTCAAGCTCAATGTCCAAAGAAACTACTATAACATAACTTTACACAAGCATGGGCACTTAAATCAACTTCTAGGAAATTGTTAAATCCTTGACTATAATGGTACTACTTGCATTTTCAATACATCATAATTAACTTGTATCATATTATAAAGGAATGCAATTATAATTAATTCCAACAATTAATCTTCTGTTATCCAAGAGTGAAAATAGTATAAAATGTCAATTAATTGACTAATATTGTTGCTCAAGGACACCTAAATTTTACCTTCAGCATAATTGATGAGGCGGATAGATCCAGGGGCCTTGCCATCGCCCTCTAGCACTTGAATGCTCTTGTAATCATGGGACAAGGCTTCAGGAAAAATTTTGGTCGAGTCCCTAATAGTTCCCCAGACCTTTTCTGCAGGAGACTTGAGCTCAACATCCACGTGAAGCTTCCCACTGCAAGCCATTGCTGTATGGTATTAAAAGCTAGGAAAGCAAAAAAGGAAACCGTAGTTCAGAAAGAAGGTGTCTTGACTTACCGTTTAGCATATATATAGACCTGTATATATAGTAGTCGAAGAGATAGTTTGGTTTCTAAATGAGAACTGAAGGTATTGAATTTCTCTGGTACTGGTTCAACTGCCCCGTTGCATTCAGCCACACACAAGTAACACAAGGCACAAGCACGCACATAGCGAGGGAGACGGTCGGGCCCCATAAATTATTCGGTTCATTGATGCAATTTCAAAGCTAGTGGATGAAAGCAATAACTATGGTTATCTACCGTTTATTATCCATTTATAGCCATGTCGGTGTGGCAGGTGAGGCCTGACATTAAACTCATGAAGAACATGTTAATTCGCTTGATATTTATATGTCACGCTTACCAAGTTTTAATGTTCATATTAACAAATGTTGGCTTCCCCAACAAATGTTGTTGGTGCCATGATGCATGATTTAAGAAGTAACAATGATAAAACTTTGGTAACATTTCTTTTTTAGCTAACTTCTCTTCAGAAAGATAAATCGGCGTCCTCTACTATCACGGCCTCTTGAAAATCATGTCATTGAAGTGAATGGCAATACTGTCAAACACGGTTGGGGCTTAATTAACAAGTTGCAAAAGTAGAAACTAGTTGGTATTATGCCGACCACGGTCGAGGTGCGTGGATGTTCTTAGAAATAAACTAGTTGGTATAATGCAGCAGTATATGTTTCCTACAAATAAATAAAGTGAGAAGAATAAGTATATAATTTTATTGTTAACTTTGGAGTAAAAATCAATCAATTTTTTAGATACACTAATAGTTTTGGACTTATTGTCAATGAAATCACCACGACCCTTTAAACCTCTATGGGTTCGGTTGAATAATTCCACAAAGCTAACATCTCGATTCATCTTATTTGCTTGCATTCATTTACAACGATACTCAATCATAATGCTTTTATTTTATATAACATGTATAGCATATTAGAATATGGAAGTAGTAGTATGTAAAGCATAACAAATAAATATTAATTCATACAATCCTTTTTGCATGAATAAGGTATGAAACTGAACCACCAATGTGCTTTGTAATGCTTCTTTCTTTTTGCATTAAACGATTCCTCCTTACTTGTTCCAATTTGTTTTTTCATTCTTTTGTACCCCATACCGTATCGATAAAGGCATCCTAAACTTCATTTGTGATTCATTGCCTTGATATGCCTTTGCAGTCCATGATGTTTTTTGTGTTGGCTTCTTTCTTTGCTTGTGTCCTCTCTTCTGAAAGCATGTCTTTTAGTTTATTAGAACAAATTTTATTCCATATTCATCGAACCAAAAGATCTTTATTTTAAGTCTAGACAAATTTTTCTTACAATAAAATGATAAAGTAAATAAAAAATTTAATACATAATTAAAAACAAGACGTTATAATTTAATTGAATATTAAACATATACCTTAAATTTCTTAAACATTAAATCCTTAATGATATTAGGGATTTTTTTCCATGTCGACCATGGACTATAGAAGTGATTTTTTATGATTCTTGTTATTGTTGTGGTAACCCCTATCTCAAAAAAAGTACTACCACAAGATAAAAGAAAATTATTGTTTAGTAAAATATATAAAAGATATAACTATTTCATTACAATATAAGATAATATACCTATCTCCAAAAGGAGTTATACACAATCTTTGAATTAGATCTGTAGGTGTATGTATTGTTACACCGGGCCTTCTACCCCTCGACCTTGAAGATGTACCATCTCCACTTACACCTAAATCAACGGATGTGGATCCATGAGAATCGTGGGCAAATGTCACATTGATTATTGGCTCTGTAGATGCATCAAACGAAGAGGGTGGCTTTGAGGGCAAATCATTGACTTGTTGTCTCTGCAGATGAGTGGATGGATTAGGAAATGCACTAGCATTTCGTAAGTGACAACATAGATCCAGAGGCATTTGTTGCTCGAGGTCTTGGTTTAGAATGCTTCCCTTTAACCATCATTCTTGCAATGTAACGAAATATTCATACATAAGCTAAAAGAAATTGAAACAAACTATCAAGGTCATCATCAAAATATAAGAATTAAGACTAATTCCCATTCATGTTTACAATAAAAAAATGTTAACAAAAACATGCCATATAAGCTAAAAAAAATTGAAACAAACTATCAAAATCATCATCAAAATGTAAGAATCAAGACTAATTCCCACACATGTTTACAAAAAAATGTTAACAAAAACATGACATTCTAACATACATTTAAATATTTTAAAATATAAATTAAAATAATATAATAACGTATCAAGATTTTTCAATAATAATAATAATAATAATTAAGTTAAAAAATTATGTAAGAAAAGATACAAAACCAATAACATATATTTCTAACATCATTAATCACTTTCAAAATAAGCAAACTCATGTTCTTCATGGACTTCATTCTCATAGCTATCACTAAAAGTTTCTTCATCTTGGTCCTCAAGTCCTTTTTCATCTTCTTCCATGTCATCTTCTTCGTCCTCAATCAAGACATTAACCTCTTCTTAATCACCCCTTGTTAATACTGTAAGGATATCAAGGTCCTCAAAAGGAGTAATATTAATTGGGGTAGACACATCATCTTCTTGGTACACTTCTTCATCCCAATCAATTTCATTTTCTTTGTGTCCACTACATGGAAGGTGGAATCAACTCTTAGCTTTTGTTTTAAATACTGCCTACCAATCACTTTAATCTCTTTTGGTTCATGGATAACTACTATAGTAAACTTGGTGAGCTTGTATAACTAAAACAAATGGTTCATTCGTAGCAAGCATTGAGTTTTGTTTAATTTCAGTAAGACCATGAAATAGGTCTATCCTAACACTTTTTTCAGTGTCAAACCAATAACACTTGAATAGCACAACTTTATTTCCGATACCAAAATATTCCAACTCGATTATATCCACCAAGATACGATAAAAGTCATGCTCATAAGCATTGTAAAAACTCTCTTTGACACATACCCCACTATTCATTGTCTTACGATTTTGCCCATAATCTAAGATGTGGAACTTGAAATCATTTATGAAGTATCCTTTGTAACACCTTGCGATATGTCCTGGACAATGAGAAATTTCAAGTATACATGGTTTAGTTTCATATCTATGTTCTGTGACCTATCAAAATGTAATACAAGAGTATTAATTGTTAATGCACATCAGTAATGCCTATTTATTATTAAGTGGCAACTAATAGATTGCACATAAACTTACATATTCTTGGAACCATTGTGTAAATCTTGCATCACGTATTTTCTCCGATTCATCTTTTGATATATGGACAACATCTCTTTTCACCATTTCATCAAATATCCTAACATTACATCCACATTACAAATCAAGATTATCTTATATCAATCATTAAGGTTTAAGGTATAATAGTAGTTACTCAATATACAGAAGAATCTACTTGCAATTCACTAAAACATATAGTTTGGCAACATATAACTTATCTTCATCTAAAAATCGAGATTTATCTAATTGATCAAAAGCTTGTCCAAGATGATTGAAAATTGAAAGACAACCATCAGAGTCCATATCTCCCCCATCATCATTACGTGGCACTTGATTTAATCTTGTTCGCACAGTAAGTTCAAAATACAAAGAGCAAAATGAGGAGACTTCCTCAACAACATATGCCTTGCATATAGATCCTTCCACAAATGCTCGATTTTTCACTTTCTTCTTCAAATTATGCAAAAACATAAACATCATAATATTCATAAAATTTAATAAGTACCTTAAACTCTTTTAATGAAATAATTGAAATCTAATGACAGATATAGTACCTCTAAAATGGATACATCCATTGATACTAGACAGGTCCATCAACCCTAGCCTCATAAGGTAAGTGAATCGGCAAATGCTTCATAGAGTAAAAAAAAAAAAAACTAGGAGGAAAGATTTTTTTTTCATTTGCGTATAGTTTCAATAATTTTTCCTTCCAAAGCTTCCATGTGATCTACAAGTATTTTGGTTGTGTATAAATCTCTAAAAAAATGAGATATCTTAGTAATTGCATCCCAAATTGAGTTAGGCACCATATCACGAAAGGTAATTGGGAGCAATCGCTACAAAACAAGTGACAATCATGACTTTTCATCCCATAAAATTTGCATTCGATCTCATTAACACACTGAGATATGTTCGACGCAAAACTATCAAGTAATATCAATTGTCTCACCCAATCACAAACAATTTTTTTTCTTCTTACTTAAAGTGTACAAGGCTTTAGGCTTGAAAATTTTTCATTATTTTCCACCAATTCCAATTCTGGACGCCTGCAATACACCTTCAAATCTTGTCTTGCCTTTAAGTTGTCTTGTCTTCCCCTTAACATCCATCATAATGTTGAAGATATTCTCAAAGAAATTATGTTCTGATGTGTGCATCAAATACATATATTTAATGGGAGATTAAATACCTAATTAGTCTAAGTTAAACTAGATTTAAGATCTAATGTAAATGTTTTTATTTATTTTATTAGTTTAGTTTAATTTATGTTAAATGTTTATTTTAAGTTAATAATGTTAGTTTTATGTTATTTATATTTATTTTTATGTTTTTGTAGGAGTAGGATCAAAAATAATTTCAATTGGAGAAGAAAGGTGCATAATGGACTGGTGCTTTGTTTGCATATGTTTCAGTTTTTCAAGCATATCTCCCACTATAAAAATCCAAATAACATGATTTTTGGCCATTAGAAAGCTAAGAGATAGGGCTACAACTTTTATGTTTACTAGTTTGCCCAGTTCTGATCGATAGATGGTCCAAATCTTTGTCGAAGTGAAAATATTGCACTAGAAGAACAAAATTGAGCAAAACCTTTGAGAGCCGCAGCTCTAAAAAATGAGAGCCACAACGCTCAACGTATTTTGAAAAAATAACAAGCTTACGGTATTTTGGAAGCTTGCAAAGATTACAAGTCCACTTAGACAACTGTTGAAGAAAGACTTTCCATAACATATGATAAGGAAGTAGACAAAAGTTGTACAAATTTTCAAATCTTTGGTAAAGTCACTTCCAACACTTCAGATTCCCTCTTAAGGAAAGCGAATCTCGCCAACCTAACACAAGTAATAGATACTAGTCCACATATTACTTGAAAAGTCTAATGGATAAAAAAATGTTTGTAGATATAAAAGTGGAAAGTTCAAAGACTCAAAAATCCAATACGATTTCACTTTTAAAGAGATTCTTGCCATCAAATATGGCATTCAAAAGTTTGAGTTCCATCTGATTGGCCATCACTTTATTATAGAATCTGACATGTCAGCCTTTGATCACATGTTGAATTTTAGAAAGAAAACTCTTCTCAACGCACAGCTCTTACATTTGGGCAAAATGGTTTTCACATTATTCTTTCACCTTCAAGCATATAAAAGGCAATCCAAACATGCAATCTAGGCCATTCGACATCCCTCAAATCCAACAATTCTTTCCTCAAACTATTCCAATCATTGCCATTATGGAGCCAGCTTTTCCTAACAATGAATTTTTTTCCTTTTGAAGATCTCCCTCCAAACCTTACTCATCACATAGCCCAAAAAACCATTGACTCCAAAGCAAGGGATAAGTTCTTTTACTTTGAAAATGTTTATTATACAACAACATGGAGATCATGCGACCAGGCCAATAGGAATAAACCTCAAATTTCCTTTCTTCCATCATTTTCACCTTTCTTACTATGGTCATTTCCCCAAAGATCTTTTACCCTTCCTGTGGTATCTATTCCTGCTCTACATAGTCACCATAGAGATACCATCTCCCACACCCAGTTGGGCCTTTAAGCCACAAACACAAAATAGCCCCCTATACACCTTTCTACAATGGTTATGTACGTTAGATGAATAGGCCTCCAAATTGAAAGAAAACCTGAACAAATATCTATACCACATCATTCTCTTCAGTAGGCCATTCATTGAAAATTTATTCCAACCTTGGACAAAAATTTACTCCTTACTTGATTCTTCTCTCTATGACAACCCATTTTCCAAGGTATCTTGCTACAAAATGTTACTACAGTTATGTGCATCCTCAACAACACAAATGATATCCAAGATAGACAATTTCCAATGTTTTAAAAGTTCCATGGAAACATTATCCTCGTAAGTACTCATTATCCCTTCTAAAGGATGTCCAAGAATACGTAGATAAATATTGCTGTTGTGAACAAAATTGTTGGTATTATGAGCCACTACATGTCAAGCATGTCAACCTCTCATTACTCCACCCTCAAGATGTTAGCTTCCTAAGAAATCCTTATTGGTTTAATAACCTTGAACAAGAATCCTACACCATGGACAAAGACACTAATCTAGAGCCCATAAAATCTAAATTAAAAATTATGTTTAATTAAGTGTGTTTAAATTTGTCAATGTGTCACCAGTGTTGCAACCTCACTCATTGTGTTGTCAAGTCACGACAAAAAAGCTCCACAACATCAAAAGACATGCTACCTTAAAAGCAACACCAAAGAGAATCTGATGCTCTTTTGTCTTGTCATGTTTGTCTTTTACTTTTATTTTAGAATCTTGGAATCACCTTTATCAAAAAGTGTGCTAATTATGTGTCTACTTTAATCATATCAATGTAAGCCTTAATAAAGGTATAGGAATCTTGTAACCTTTAATCAAGTTATGTTGCTATCATCAAATAGTGATTGGTTTGTTTAGCAGTATGTTTGTAAGCCTATAAAAGGCAATTCTTTCGTCTTAAAAGAGGCATCGTAGACTTTATCAAAAAATCATATGAAAAACTTGTGTGAAATATCAAATATGTGTTTCTAAAAGTTCTCTCCTTGGCTACTTGTTTTTCTTAGCTAGTAGCTGAGTATGAATCCACTGCTCAAACTGAGTAAATCCAATTAATATAAATTTCTTTAAAAATAGAATAAATCATACAGAAATCTAAAAATCTACATAGTGATAAGAATTATGTAAGAAAGAAAAGTAAAGTTACATGCAAATTTGATTTGAATACAAAATATAGCAATTGTATTTGGGTAAAATACATTATCACCCTTAAGTTTTAAGCATAATTCTACACAGATCCATTAGTTCTCAAAATAAACACTCTGAACCAAACGTGTAAATGACGTTAATGCCTAAACATAAAATGTCTAAAATGTTCTTCTTTTTCCACTCTTTTCTTTTCTCTCTGATCGACTGATGACGTTCCTTTACATCGATTGGCCACCACACAGCCAGATCAAGCCATTAAATACCAAATTCGGCCTAATCTCCTTAAGGGAAATCTAGATTGTGCTCCCCAAATTGGGGGAGCACACCTAATCGTGCCCCCTACCCCCCCGGAATCTAAGGAGCACAGATTGTAGTGCTCCCAAATCGTGCTCCTTAGAGGAGTGTCGAGATGTGCGCTCCTTAGCCAGATCTAGTCGAGAGGTGGTCAGCCGGTGAAAGGTAGGATAGATTTTTCTTTTTAAAAAAATTATAATTTGGTAATTTTGAAAATTAATTAAGGGTAAAATTGTCAAGTCATTATTGTCACGTCATCAAACAAACAAGAATATTATTGGTTGACTAATGGCTAGACTTATATGTCCAATGAAAGATATTCTTTCGAGGCGAAGTGTTCATTTTGAAAATTAATAGGCCCGTGTGAAAATATGGTTAAAACTTAAGAATGTTAGTATATTTTATCCATTTTATTTTCTTTAAATAATAATTCTTTGACAACTCTTGATGCAATAATTAGGGTTTAATGTTTATTAATCAATTTACAAGTAAATTCATAATTCAAGGAGTTAAAATCAAATGAAATAATGCCTACATTAAAAATAGTATAAGAAATCAAATTAATAATTAGGTATAGAACAAAAAAAGGTAAGCAAATTATAAAGTATACTATGCTTAATTATTAGAAACTTTCATAAAAGGGGAAGGGAGCATTTCATAAATTTTTGGAGGGGTAAAAACCAAATTTACCTTTTTATTTGAGAAAAAGCTATTTCGCCAAGTTTTCAAGAGCCAAGAGGACTGTAGTTTCTATCCATCAGTGTACAAATTTTCGAAACTCCATTTTTTTTTTATCCAGTAGATATATAACTGATTAATTTTTTTTTCAAAAGGAGTATATAACTCATTAATAATAATGTATTGTTGGATAGAGGTGTTCACAATTTGGATTACTTCACATGAATTTTTAAATTTAAACCCAAGTTGAAGATAATATTATATTAGTACATAATATATTTTTATTCAATTTCAATTTTAAAATATATTTTTAAATTTTAATAATAAAGAACATAAATATGTGGGCTAGGCCAAACTTGGGCCCTTACTAAGGTTTTTAAGTGGGAACCTTGTCCGACCCATAATACCTTTATTCTCAAATTGTCCCAAATCCACTTATCTCTCCACCCTCCGTTTTAGTTGGGAAAGTTAGTAGAACCTTGTACCTCTCATATCATCCCAAATCTTATTAAAGACTTAGTATGTAACAGCTATTTAGCGAAAATTAGAAAAAAAAAAGGACAGAATAGCAAAATTGTAAATTTTTTTTTGAAAATTAATAGCAAAATTATAAATGGGACTGAAAATATATGTCACGTTTCAAGTGTCATTATTAAATATTAATATATACTAAATATATTATTAATTTAATTAAAAAGTTTTCTTTTTAAATGAGCCTCATGCATAAGGCCTTTTTGACAATAGACCTCCTCATAATTTTAATTGTTTTCATTGAAGAGAATTAAAATTTTGACAAAATCACCCTTAATGAAACCAACCCATTTATTTGGCTCTACGTCTCAACCCAAAACCTATTAACGGGTCAAATATGTTTAGGTTTGCGTCTCAAACTCACTCATATTTTTTGAGCTTTTCTCGCCAGAGTATTCATCTCTAGAGTATTTTTTACCAAAAAAAAAAATGTTTAAGCATTTTGAGCATTTTGGAGTAGTTTTTGATACACGAAAAAAACTTTTGAGCGTTTTGAGCATTTTTAAGCATTTTGGAGTGATTTTTGATATATGAAGAAAAACCTCTGAATATTTTGAGCATTCTTTGTCAAGTAGGCATATTCATTAATTATGTTGTTAAATGGAATATAGTGTATCATTTGAAGTTGTTGATCTTGTTAAATAAAATTCAGTAGTTTTGATGATTTTTGAACATTGTGTGACTAATTTTTAGGTATTGCATGATTGACTTTGGACATTGCATGACTAGTTGATAGGCATTGCGTGACTTGTTGATAGGCATTGCGTGACTTGTTAGTAAGGTATTGCATGACTTGTTAGTAAGGCATTGCATGACTAGTTAGTAAGGCATTGTGTGACTTAGGCATTGCTTAAAAATCAGTCACGCAATGCCTAAAAACTAGTCACACAATGCATAAAACCAATCACATAATGCTTAAAAATCAGTTATGCAGTGATTAAGTCACGCAATGCCTAAAAATCAGTCTCGTAATATTTAAAAACCAGTCTAATCAATTTTAACTCCTTAACTTTGGGGTTCTATGATTAAACCAATAAACTCAAAAAACTAAAACACATTCTTTTTTTTTTTTTTTTGCTAAGCCATGAAATTGTGCATTTAATAAAAGATAAGTTACAAAACTCCAAAATCCTCTAAAGCAAGACAAAATATATACTTATGGGGATGGCCTTGCTCACTCTCCTTATAAAAAAGCAACATATACTCTTTTTACAAAATATTCCTTAAACAATTTCAATTCAAAATCTCATAAAAAAAAATCAAAATTCCCAACAAACATGCTTAGCAATCATCTCAATCCCATACACAACAAAACCATGAACCATCATAAAACCCATCAAACATGTTTTAGTTGTTCTTTCTTCTTGAGCCCATCATTTTAACCAATCCGATCCAACTCATCAACACAAGTATCTCCATCGCAGTACACGTTTCGAAGCAAGTCACTACTAGAAAGTATCAAGTTACCACATTCATCATGCTGCTTATAATCACCATAGAAGAGCAAAATCGTTGTTCATCATCCTCAAGAACTCCAAATCCATCATTCAAAAAAATAAAACAAAATAAGAAAGAGCTTGATGTCAACTCTACTATTTGGATAACAAGATAGACAGTATTTGATCAGAGAGAGAAATCGAGATTTAATTTTGAAATTTTTGTCTGGATGGCGGGATAGAGAAAACTGAAATCATTTTAATTTGTCTGAAATTGTTTAAAGGGTATTGTTGTCAAGTCATGCCAAAAATTGACTAAAAATAGTTAAAATTATAAAAAATAATATTTTTAAATTGAGCTTATAAGGAAGGTTATTTCTCACAATTTCTTCTTAATTAAATTACAAGATTATTTAAAGCATAAAACACCTAATTATAGCTCAATTTGCATTTTAGTCCATTTTAATTAAACTACTAACTTAAACATTTTGTTATTTAACCGACGTTCTTTCCTTTATACCTTTTAACATGAGATGGTATCTCACACTTAATATTATTGAAAATATCGCATAAAAATCAGGTAAAATCCACCGGCGTAGGTAAATCCTCTTGGTTTGGTGGACTAAAATAGGAAACAGTGAACATGCAGCACAGATAGAGCCATATATAGGGTTGGTTTGATGGACTAAAATAGGGAACAATGAACATGCAGTAGAGATTGAGCGATGTAAAGGGTTGCCGCTTGATTGAGGTGGAGCTTCTTGAATCCTAGTCAGGCTTTGTGTCATAATATTAAGGTAATCTGTTAAAAGTAAAATGCTAATAGAGTTGCAGTGTCAAGGATGCATGTGTTGTTCTGTTACACCATCGGTTGCATGCCGATCGATGCCTTTGTTAGAACAAATTCAACTTTATAAAATTCTAGAGGTAAGAAATGTCATTCTTCGTTGGATGATCAAAACTACAGCCATAAGAATTGGATATAACCTTTGAAATACTAGTTGCTCAAGGGAAAAATCCATCGTGAGGTTTGTTATTCAATTATACACGTATAAACCAAGAGCTTCAAATGATCACCTTTATTAATATCATAATATATTCTCATAAGCAAAAAACAAAAGAAAAAGAGTTATAATTGATCAACTTTCATAGGTGCATCAAATTGTCAAATATCTTAATTATTACATTCTTCAAGTATAGATACACAAAATCATATAATTGTTGGAGCAGCCTTAATGTTGATTGAAACCGAAGGAACAAACTTCTACTGTCAGTAAATTTAGAAGAAGAAGAAGACAAGGATCGATGAAGAAGATAGATAGCTAGCTAGCTTGCCTTATTTGATACCTGAAATGGAAAACAACCGAAAGCTGGAGTAAAAATTGTAGCACAACGTAGAACATGAATATGCTAGGTTCAAATTGATAAGTACATAATTTAGAAGCCCATCTGTCGTTATAGTAAGGTAATCTGTCATATGCAAATGCGAAATACTATGTCATCTTCTCGTACGTATTTGTAAATGTTACTTTGAGTTTGGGCATGATGCTCCCATCTTTAAGTCCTATTTAAAGTCCTTATATGTTTAAAAAAACTTAATAACAAGACTTGGCAAGTAGTCTCTACTTACCAATCCGGTGGATATTTCAGGCCTTCTAAAGTGCTCAACCATTTAGAACCAACCTGATGTCAAGATTTAACCCTGGAACGATCCGTTTTATCATCTTTTCACTCACCTTTCCATAATTTATCCTGAAATTGACCTTTTTGAAGAAAGATCAGCAAAAGACAAAATGGGTCAAGTTTTGTTGTATCAAAATGGGGCCACAACTGCCAATTACTATATACTTTGGTTAAAACCAGATAATATTTGCCTCAGGGCATAGCTTAGGAGAGTGTAAGTTTTTTTTTTTTAGCAACAGCTCTTCCCCAGATAAAAAGAGGCAAAAGAAGCAAATAAACAGAAACAGCTATCCCTGGTTTAGTTTGGAGAAAAGGCATCTTAATGGCAGTAAACAGCATTTTGTCAGAATTTAAGAGCGTCTGCAAGAATCCATTTAATCATATAATACTACTATCTTTAATGTAGACATGAAACAAGGTATTGGTATCTTATGCCCCACATTGGTGTTGAAATGAAATCATTATGGGCCAATCTCTTACTTTGTCATTTTCATAACAACAATAATAATATTTTGAAAATTTTTTAAAATAGTGAGGGATGGTTTGGAAGAAGATAATCATAGAATCTGGCACAAAAACAAATGAGTGAAAGCTCCTTCTCAACGGCTACCCACAATCTCCTTTCAAAAGCAAAACAAAGAAAATTGGAGGGAGAGATGGTAGCTTCTATTTCTTAACCAAACCAAACACAGCCCACCATTTCCCATCGAAAGGTAAGCAAGCAATACCAACTTTACCTCTCATCTGCTTTTTCTTTTCCTTCAAGTACATCTTTCTCTCTCTCTCTATCCAAAATAAGGTTGTTGCAAATATGTTGTTGAGTATTATCTAAATTTAACTTCACTTGCTCCATACGTACTCTTGAGGAGATTACTGTACTCTCTAACATCTTCTTAGTTCTTTATGCTCATCCTCAGAAGCATTTCCATTTTCTTCATATCGTTCAAGCATTAACTTAAAAACTCATTACAAAAATAGGGCTAAACTTGATCTTTTCATCTCCTCTCCACCATCTGTCTTGTGACACCAAGCAATTTCTCATAATTGCAAAGGGGACATGAAACTAGACTCTCTCTCCAATTGTCTGTCTGTCAATTCAACCGTCAAAGATAGATAGATCGACCCAAGGAAGAGATAATGCCTTTCAGGTTAGTATCAGCATGGAACAAGCGCCGGAGAAGCAAGTCCCAGGATCATACTGACCCTTGTATGTATTCTCCTTCATGTGGTAATCAGTTCATCCCTTGGACAGTGGATTTTCTATGTTCCAACATATTACCTACCTACTTTTCAGGGATTTATAAACCAGCAGAGCATTGGCAAATTGAGGATCAAACACCCCGGCCAACTAAAAGACGCCATGGATCATCAGTTTTCACACTGAAGGAGATGGAGGAGGCAACATGCTATTTTAGTGATATGAATCTAGTTGGGAAAGGAGGATTTGGCCGAGTCTACAAGGGCACTCTGCGATCCGGAGAGGTATTTATGATTTTCGTATTGTTTTGGAATAGGATGGATGTTCCATGAATAAATTATGCTACCTCAATAAGTCAGTCACATCATTTATAATGCTATCCAGAACAAGTTAAAGAATTTTCATTTATTTCGTTTAATTAAAAACTTATATTATAGGCAGTAATCAACCAAAAAGAGTGATAGAAACATACAAAAGCTATCTTCTGTTTCTGAAGGTTGTTGCAATCAAGAAAATGGAGCTGCCACCATTCAAAGAAGCTGAAGGAGAACGTGAGTTCCGTGTAGAAGTTGATATCTTGAGCAGACTGGACCATCCAAATCTGGTTTCCTTGATAGGGTATTGTGCAGATGGGAAGCACCGGTTTCTAGTCTACGAATACATGCAAAAAGGGAACCTGCAAGATCACTTAAATGGTTGGTTTCACTCAAATCTGTTTCCAATCTAATGCCTCATCCATTTAACATCTATCAATCTTAAACTGCTCAATAGGTATTGGGGAAACAAAAATGGATTGGCCTTCAAGGCTCAAAGTGGCACTTGGCGCAGCCAGGGGACTTGCTTATCTCCATTCTAGTTCCGCTGTTGGAATTCCAATAGTTCACAGAGATTTCAAGTCTACCAATGTTCTTCTAAATGCCAACTTCGAAGCAAAGGTAAGAGACATAGATACTTTGCATGAAGCATTGACATTAATAAAGCATTTGTAACTAAAACTCAATTTGCTACTCTTCACAGATATCGGATTTTGGACTAGCCAAACTAATGCCAGAGGGTCAGGAGACTTATGTGACTGCCAGAGTCCTTGGCACATTTGGCTATTTTGATCCTGAGTATACATCAGTATGCATCTTCATGTTACAAAAGTTTTCCCTACACTTTTACATGATTTTTGCTAATGTTTGAATAGTGTTCAATATTGTTTTATCAA
Source organism: Theobroma cacao (assembly GCF_053813885.1). Classification (NCBI taxonomy): domain Eukaryota; kingdom Viridiplantae; phylum Streptophyta; class Magnoliopsida; order Malvales; family Malvaceae; genus Theobroma; species Theobroma cacao. The sequence goes on from NC_142640.1 coordinate 41,130,350, forward strand.
ATTCTTTGTTTTTCAACCACTATTGTATCTTAAAACTATTGAGCTTCATACATTTTAACCTTCCTGGGTGTTTAGGACATGCAAAAGAACTATTTAAAAAGGAAAATGTAAGACTCATTAATCTTACTAAAATTGCATTAAGGATCATGGAATGCAAAAACTACACAATTAGGCAGCAAGCATTGACCAACACAATCATATGCATGTAAAGAATCTGGTAACTCAAATATTCTTGAAAACATAAATCAAAGAGATCAGAGAGGGAAGACATTTACAACAGAGTTGTTAGCTTTGTAGGAATGAAAGTTTGCCATTATGAATTTATGGGTTTCTAGGTCTAAATTTTCCATTATATGTCTTGTTTGAGACTTTTGGGGTGCTATTTTGATTTGCTGAGTCAAACATAATCCAAATATCCAACAAAGCAGCACAATCAGCCTTGAGAAGGGTTTGCAAACTGCAATTAAATCACTACAGTTTTACCCAACCCTAACAAAAAAATGAAGAAAGAGTTAGGAAGATTACACAGAGCCAAGATATGTTGGCAAAGTATAGATCTAACCTTCCCATCCACCAACACTTAAAATATGTGGGTTTTCTTCTAGCCACCAGCCTTGCATTCAATGCTCTAGATTATTTAATACACTATAAATCTTTTCATGAATTGGTTAAACAACTGGGTATTTTAATGCACTTGAAACAAACATCTTAAATTTAGTGAAACCGTTATAATTCCAAAAGTGAATAGAGAAATCACCTTATCCATACCATGCATTCTAAGTTCCAATCAGTAACAAATGGGATAGTCGGATTTCTATATCTGAATTTTTCTCTTCTTCCAAATAAAATGTACTGATAAGTATAAATGCGATGAAGGTGATCTTTTATAAGCAAATATCTCATTCTTCAACCTTCAATATAATAAAATAATATTAGGTGTCAGATTTTGCTCAACTAGATTTAATTAGCAATAGCAAGCATGATCTTGGTTTTTCATTTGTCTTCTCTGGTGACAGACAGGAAAACTAACCGTACAAAGTGATGTTTATGCATTTGGAGTCGTTCTTCTAGAGCTTTTGACAGGACGCAGAGCTGTAGACATAAGCCAGGGACCAAATGATCAAAACCTTGTAATCCAGGTATGTAAAAACTTCTCATTCAAACAGGTTATGACTCAAGTTTCAAGGACTTCAGCATATTAGCTAGAGAAAATGAAATAATACGTGGGTGGTCCATGATTCAGGTTAGACACATACTGCATGACCGGAAGAAGTTACGTAAGGTGATCGATCCAGAGATGGCTCGAAGTTCTTACACCATTGAATCTATAGCTATGTTTGCAAATCTGGCATCACGTTGTGTCCGTGTTGAGAGCGGAGAGAGGCCCTCAATGCCAGAATGTGTAAAAGAACTCCAACTGATTTTCTGTACAAATGCGAAAGGCCTAGGTGTGGCTTTTAGGATTGGTTGAGGAATGCGGATGTTTTACCAGCTGTGAAACTGTAACATATCAACAATAAGGATCTTCTGAACTATAAGCAAACACTATTACCATGGCAATTTGATAAGAGGCAGGGAAAAGAAAAAAGGTATTTGAGTTATATATGAGTCAAAACAGAAGAAATTTGAGTAGGGTCATATTGAGAGTGGTTTCATGGAAAAATAACTATTGGAGAACTGAGAAAACAGAAGTGATAATATTTCTTCATATGTTTAGTTCCTTTTTTTTAAAAAAAAAATACCTCATATGTTTAGTTCTAGTCTAGCATCAACAGTTTGTTTGGTAATGTTGTGCTTAGTGCAGATAATTCTATGCATTCTATATTGTATAAACACAGTGAAATAATAAATATTCTGCACCAAAATAAATAAAGGAACAAATAGTGCTCTTTAATTTCATTTGCACCAACAATAACCAAAGCTCATTAAAGGATGTTTCCCTTTCTCCCTTTCCTGTTCATAAGTTCAAGCTCAAAAATCTGAAATCTATAAATCCCAGGTGAACATAGCAGGAGAGAAAAAGATAGTAAATTACAAGTTTGTTTAAGTCCATAATTTGACAAAAAGTAACAAAAGCAATGCCAGATGCAATTTACCATTAAAATGTGCTCTACCATGCACATGATAAATTAAAAGCAAGGACATTATGAGAAGCCATCGAATTCCTAGTAGGAAATCCACTTAAATGGATGATCTTAGCAATCTGGTTGAACAACATCAGGGACCTGGAAATCCCAATTCATTAAAAGAGACAATGCAGGAAACAAATATAAGAATGAAGTCATCTTCCCAAACAAGCAGCAAAAATTAACAGGTGTACAATAGTGATTAACAAGAGAAGAGGGAACGAGAGTTTCAATAGAACATGATAAACATATGGGTTATATGTGTGACTTTAATGGCATGTAGCTCAAAAGATTACAATTACAGTATGATTTCAACTTATCCATTTATGAGGGAAGTTCCTCACCAGAGTCTGATATATCTGATTCTGCTAAATTGTTAAAAACAGGAAGTTTCTTGCGCATCAAGTGCTTACGTCTCTGTAATGTCAACAGGATAAAGATACTATCTGTCTGAAGAACATTGTATCCTGCTTTTATGTACATGTTGAATGGAGCCTCATCAATCATTCTGCAATGCAAGTACACCTCTTTTGAAGAAGTCATTTGAGATATTAGTTCCTCACTTGCCTTGAGAAGATGCCATCCAATGCCCCTCCTAAATGATTCAAAAGCAGACACCAAGAATTTTAATTACTAACAAAAAGGCCATCATATTTAAACTGAACAAGTAGTGCAGAGAAAATTTCTGTACAAGTACATGTCATAAGAATAATCAAAATACCAAAAAAAAAAAAAAACAGAGAAAAAACCCCTAAAATTGGAGCAATGATTCAGGATATAGCAAATATCATTAGGCAGCACTAAACCACTCAGCCTCTTGATTCTAAACTCAAACTAGAAAACTTCTGAACGTGCAGATTACACAAGGATTCATAGAGTTAGGAAAATTCAAGCATTGAGAAAAACTTTAAGACATAACAAATAAATCAGAATAAGTTAAATTTAAAGAATCTAGTGGCTTGTCTACTAAACTCTATCACTGTAAAATTCCATCACAAATTAAATAGATGAGATCTGAACTACCCTTTGACAGTCTTACAACATTATTCAATCAATATTCTTTCCAGACTTAGCAAAGCGTGAATTGTAAGTTCTGCAGCTCAAATTTTTTCCCATAATTAGAGCAAAGAAAGGCCATTTCAAAAGATTTTCCGTTAGTGAATTATCACTGGAGAAAAAAACTGACAAATGAATAACTCAACCTGAAATGAGAGCATATTGACTATAAGAACAACTTCTTACTCCTAAGATGGCTTAAACATTACAAATCCTTTATGGTCTTTCACTTAGTGATTAACCTACTAACAATCTTGAACCTACTAAGGGTGTAACAGAACCATTCAAATGAAAAACTCAACTTGGAATGAGAACACGTTGAACACAAGAAAAAATTTCATAGTCATCAGATGGCTTTAGAATTACAAATCCTAAGTTGTCTTTCATTTAGTTATTGATCTATAAATAATCTTGGCCCCACAAAAGTGTGTAAAATTACAAATCAACAAGTCATTATTCCCCTCCACTAATATCCATCAAATCAGAAATAAAAAAAAATAACAAAAACAAATAACCTTATACCTTCTAAGCTGCTTTGTGACTGTCATGTTACAAATATAAGGCGAATTCTTGGGAGGGGTAGGTGAAGGAGGAGAAGAGTTAGCACCCCTTTTGTCAAAGCAAACTTCCACGGTCCCAGCCAGTTCCTCTCCTCTCTGTCCATTCTCTCTATAAAACCCAACAAGAGTAACAGCATGTGGCATCACAGCTCTTCTCTCAATCAAATACTGCTTGACCAAGAACCTCAACAAAGCTTCATATCCCAAAGGCATCAACATTGACTCAGCAAATGACTCGGCCAACAACCCAACAGTCAAATCCATCTCCTCGGCCCTCATGGCACGAACCCACAACGACCCAGATTCCAACTCTTGAAGATAAACAAAAGACTCCAAAGCTTTGAGCTTTTCAAGCTCTTCATTGGTTAAAAAACGGCTTCCCCTAAAAGGGTCATCAAGAAAGGAGTAGTATTGAGCTGACGTAACAGAGTTGGTGGAGGAAGAAGAAGGGAGAGAACGTTTGAAATTGTAACGGTCAAGTTTGTGGAGAGAAAGAAGAGGGTTTCCGGAAGAAGGAAAGGGGAGGCCTTTGGTGGGGTTAAGGTGGGTATGTAGGTGCTGCTGTCGGGGATCTAAGTAAAGAGATAATGAAAGTGCTGCTGCTGCCATAGGAATAGGAGAGTGTTTGTTTTCCTTTTTCTGTTTCTGTCGACTTATTTGAGATCAGAAGTTGATGATGAGATAAATTGGGAACAGTATCGTGTAATCATCAAGGAAAATATTTTAACTGAATGTCTTATTTTCTTTGTGAAATTGTCGCTTTTCCTTTTTGTTTTTTTTTTTATTAAAGGTTTTATCTTCGTGACTTTGGGTCACTGGCAGAACAACAGACAGACAGATTGCTAGGTGAGTTGAGGTGAAACTAGAAAGGAACTAAATCCAGCGATGTTGTTTCGAGGCACGTGTTGTATTACAGCAAAAGGTGTCGTGTCTTCCCCAATTTTCTGATTTTTCCTTCGAGGACCTGGACAGGACAAGGGGGTTTTTTTTTTTTTTTTCCTTCTTGTTCCCCATTCCCCAATTTTTCCTGATGAACTTGAACAAAGCAAGATCCAAAAGTTATACCAGTACTACTATATGAATATGACGGGTGGCTGTAGTGAGCTACTGGATCCATACCGTACGTTTTGGTGACTGTAACAGTAATCCTTGGATGAAAGTTTGCTAATGTCACAAGGGTTATAAGAAACTGTTGGAAACCGGTTTAGCTAGAAGAGAACTTTGCAAAAAGCTTTTGAATTAGCTGCAAAAGCAGATACATTGGCTCAACAAAAATCACCTTGTAGCGTAATGGTTGGAGATATTCCCAATCTTGCCCTTTAAAATAAAGAATTCTCTTCTTTTCGTCCCTGGGAGCTAGTTGGGGAGCCTGCGTGGCCAGAACTCGCCGTCGAGGCTGGATTTGACATCTTGATATGGGCCCAAAATGGCCTTGTAAGCCTCAGACCTGCCTTGTCGAAACTAGGACCGATCCTCCTGTCTCCGGCGGCCACTCATTCCTCTTTTGTCTCCACTCTCTTTATGGTGTCTACCCTTTTCGAAAAGAGCAAACAACATAAGGCTAAAATGGGATAAACGAACATTTTCTTTACCCTTGGTAGTCTTTATTCATCTTTACACTCCATTAATCCCTCATTTTTCTTCTTTCAGCTACGGTTTAAGCTTTTGCAGCTAATTTCATGGCTTTTACCAGATACACGTTGTGAGTCGTGCTCTCGAACTTTTAATTTCTTCCGAGGGCTATTGTTACACCCGCCAAACTGGACAATATGGACCATACCGTTACATTTGCCGTTTGTTTGTTCCAGAAATACCCGCCAAATGGTTATTAACGTCGTTACATTTTTGGAGTGGCGTGAGGGTATTTCTCAAACAAACAAAGGGCAAACGTACTTTCATTCAAACTTGGAAGGATCTTTATATTTTACTCTTACATATTTAGTTGTCTAATTATAATGAAATACACAAATAGGATAATGTTATATTTGACTCATGAAGTAATAAAAAAAATCTAATGTAATACCTGTAATAAAAGAAAATGCATAATATTTGTCTAACTCCATCAACAAAACCCAATTATATGTCATACACCCAATCAAAATGAGCCATTTGTCTGCAAAATGTCATATCATATTTAGGAGATTTGCTTTGAAGCCAGATTTGGCCCTACTACCGACTGATCAAGGCTAGACCAGCTAGATCGGGCTAATCGACGGTGGATCGAAGGAGAAAAGAACAAAGAAAAAAAAATCAAAATTAAGATTTTTTATTTCTAAAAAATTAGATATTTTCAATTTTTTTGACAAATGGGGTAATGCCACATGTTTGCTTAGTGTCTATCAGGGTCGCAGACCCAGAGAGTAATGTGACATTTTAAAGCCAGATGGCCAGTTTTAATTGAGCGTTGACATGTCATTGAACTTACTTAACAAGCCTTAGACATTGGGACACATTAGCATACTAAATGAAAGTTTTCAGTCCTGGTACTATATTAGGCATTTTTCTGTACTTCATAGGCCAAATAAAACATTATCCCTATACAAATTGGTACCTGAAAAATGAAAATTTAAAACCATTTCTTTAAATAGAATTATACTTTCATTATTTAATGCAGAAAAACTCTAATTAAAAGAATAGATTTTTACACCTTCACGACCTTAGTGTCAAAATCTCAAAAGTTCTTGGACACAAAAACTAGAAATCCTTTATGCATCAAGCTCAAGTTGTAGCTAACCACAAGTTCTCCAAGTGTATAGCTTCCAAAAGCAATCCACATGAATTGCAAATAACTCCAACGGAGGGCGGGGATGCTTATGCTTGTATGGCCTAGTGCTAGCTAAGGGAGAGTCTCCCAACTTTCTCACTTTCAAGGGGACCAATCAAACTCACCAAAGAATCAAAGAGGCAGCCATCGATACCGAAGGTTAGGAAAAACAAGACCAATATGTGCGATTAAGGGATTTTGTCAATTTGCAAGGTTTGTAACAAAAGCTCAAACTCTCTTTTCTCTTGCCTTTCGTGGTTTTAAATGTGTTGTAGTGCATATCATGTGTAACACAAGCATTATATTTATAGGCACTTGTAACCCTATAGGTTTAACATAACTTTCATGTTAATTGCAAAATCTCTTGATTAAATTGAACCATTCAATTAAGTTTTTGAAGTTCTTAACTCGTTTAAATTAAATTCAACTTGATTTCTCTGTTTTACATTCTCAATTATTATTCTTTAATATGTGTGACCCATTAGGTTTTTAATATGTTAGTAATAAGATAAATCATGATCATATGCAAATAAGATTAGATGAATCAAACTCTTTTGACTTCATCATTAATTTTAAATTGATTAGTTCGTATTTATAAATCAAGATTGACATTTAGCAATACATCATGATTACCCAAAATGTTAATAAAAGTCATTATGGTTTGACTCTACCTTTCGGTGCACAGTCTTGCCATGTAATCAATACTCCAACAAGACATAAAGTATATGTGATGCAATGCTACTTTATATTGTTTTTGTCATATTAGCACTTGAATCTAGTAATCAAACTCATTATTAGAATTGACAAACCCTTTTGCCAACATCTCTACTTGACTTGGCTAATTCTTTGAGTTATTACATGTCAAGATGTACTAGGATGTTGAGTCCTTAATATCAGTTAAAGCGATGCCTCTATTGATTATTCATTTACCTTCATGTATTTCATTCAATATCTAATAGTTATCCCATTTGAACATCCTTAATTACAACCACTTTAGAGAATATTAAAGCATAACATTCCACACATAAGGTAACCTAACGATATTAAATCTAAGGATCACTTACACAATTATCACATGAAAATTTATTCAACAGACACTTGTGATATTCTAATTAAAGTTCTCATGGGGTTACGTTCATTGAATTTGTTCATGTAACAAGCACTTACATGTTAGTTCAAGCATCTCCATATTTCAATTTATGGGATCGATTGCTCACTTCATAAGTGGGGAATTTAACCATGTGTCAATTTCTTAGATTTATCAATAACCATTTCTTGATAAAACATTGACTAGGAATAATTTAGGAATAATGTTTTGATGCAATAAGGTTTTCATAATTACAACACCTTATAATTTCTTTCACAAAACATATAACATTGCATGAACTTTATTTCATCTTGTCAACAACAATAGTCTTTCGAAAATAAAGAATATAGTTTATTAAATACAAATGCTTAAAATTACATAATGTATCTTTATACATCTAACCAATTAGTTTATATGGTGTACATTATGTCTATCAATCCCTTACTTGCACTAAAGTCAATTGCTTATGTATCTAACACCAAACCCTTCCATCCATGCTGCGATCATTCTTTTGTTTTGATAAAGCCTTACTGAAAAGATTTGCTAAATTATCCTTTATTGACATATGTTCAATCTTTATAGCACTTTTCTTCATGATCTCTTTGATCAAGTGATATCTGCTCAATATATGTTTGGATTTTTGGTGAGAACTTGGCTTCTTGCTTGCATAATGGCTCCATTGTTGTCACAATACAAGGTAATTAGATCAACAATGCTAAGAACCACACCTAGTGCAGTTCTGAAGTTCTTGATCCAAACAATCTCTTTTATTGCCTTAAATGTAGAGACATATTTGATCTCGATTGTAGAATTTGATATATATATATATATATATATATGGGAACGGCACAAGATTAGATTATATGCAACGGAATCAATAATTTTAAAATATATAAAACTTATGCTATCATCCATGGATCTCCTTAATGGTTTTAATACAAAATACACAAATTAAGAAAGTAGTCTAAAAATTTTACTTAACCAAGTGATGTAGCAATCACGATAGTAAAACCACTTTGAAAAAACGCAACACTACCCCAAGGAAATGGAAGAACCTGAGCCACTTAAATGTTTGGCCTCCAATGGTCTCACACACAGGTGAAAGCTCTTAACTATACCTTGTGCTAGCAAAATGGGCAACAATTTGTTCTTTTCCTCACTCACTCTTTGGCCAAACCATAAGAGAATTTCTTCTCAAGGGATTCTCCCTCAAGGTGCAATGGCTAAAGAGGTTTTTCTTTGTTAGTTTTTCTGACAACTAATTCATCTTTGAGGAGTAGTTGAAAGATGAATTTTATACCCAGGTTTATTAACTTCCTTAGTTTGCAAATAAGTTCTCAATATTATAACCTCTTATAATATTAACCTTGTACTTAATTAAACCATTTTAATTAATTGCTTAGAAGTTAAAAACCTAGTGTATGATGTAAGTCTAACTTAAATCGTCATACTTCCAATTTAATCCATAATGCAACTTATTGTCTATAGCCCATTAAGCTCCTAACATGTTGGTAATGGAACTGAATTATAAATTTTTTATTAATTAATTTAAATGAATTATATTCATTATAAATCGATTAATTCAATTCAATAAATCAAGATTGACATCTAGCAATGCATCATGGCCACCCAATTGTTAGAAGAGTCAACGAGCTCTTTGACAACCTTTCAGTGTACAATCTATCATTGTAATTCATTTTCTCATCATATATCCTAAAAATAATAAGAGCATAGTGTAGTGTCCACTATTATTAATCTACATATTCATTTTTGCAATTAAATCATTAGTTTTACAAAAATTTATGAAACTCATTTCCTAATCTCTAAATCACCTTGGCTAAAGATTTGATCAAGCTAATATTAATCAAGAATTATTAAGATATGTCCTCTTTTATCACTTGGGGTTGATTCCTATCTTAACCACTATTTACCTTCACATGCTTCATGCTATACCCAAAACATCCTGATTTGGCATCCTTGATAGGACCCGTAGGGATGAAATCAAAGTATAACACTCCACGTATAAAACAACCTAGTGTCTCAAATCTAAGGAGTATTTACGCGACTAACACATAAACAGTATTGCATAGACACTAGAGTGAGATACCAAATGCACTTCTCATGTCAGGCCAGGTTCAATGAACTTGCTCTCTAAAGGCAAGTACCCACATGCTACTTTCGAGTATCTCTATATTTCAACCAATGAGATCAGTTGCTTACTTTACAAGTAAAGAACATAGCATGTACTGATCTTTAAGCATGATTTATGCCCCGTTTTAATAATACAATAATCAGGAATTTTTAGGAACAATGCTTTGATGCATGAAAACCTCATAATTATACCTCTATATAATTCCTTTACAAGGCATATATAGTTCTTTGGGCTTTATCTACATAAGTATAAATAGTAATTAAACTAAAAACTTATGGATAAAGAACTATCTTTATGTTATTATAAATAACAAAATATCATACATAAATATCTCAAATTATAATTTCTATACAACCATAGATTGGCTTCTAAGGCTCCCACTAACATATATATATATATATATACTTTGGTTGTAGTTATGTTTGGATTATTAGTCATTAACGAATATATTAAAGACATGTGAGGTGACTTATTTGGACTAGGTTCTTGCCTGTTGTTTATTGGTTAGGGTATATTTGAGAAATTATCTATTCCTTATAAATTTGTCCTAATAGTGGATGGTATTAAAGAAATGGAACATCTAGTTGTCTTAAAGTCCATTTTATGGGCTGTTGTGGATGAATCATCTCCTAGAATATTTAAGCTTCTAATTGAAACGGTGGCTTGACTTAAATTAAAATATTGTCTTGATGGCATTCTTAGTGGTCTGTTAAAAACTAATTCAACAGATTCATCTTTGTATTGAGCTACATAGTTTATTTCTATATTTTGGATGGGAACAGGAGTCATAACTCCTTCAAATCTCCATCTATTTAAGAGTCAGACTTCATGCCATTGTATGGTCATTGGTATGGTAGTATGAAACTTGGACATGTCTGTTTAAATTAGGAAAATTTCTCCTCTTGGGCTATGGATTAAAGCCTTTGTATTGATCATTGAATACATGGTCTTATAATATAGTTTATAAACTAAGGTCAGTGGTTTAGATCATAGCATTATTTTGTAATTATGTGTTTGGATTTGGAGTGTCAAGAAGTTTAAGATATTCCTATCTTTCAAGGATACCATAAAATTGGAGAAATAGTTAAAATATATTGGTCCTCTACACAGACTTGTTTTTTACTGTCACTAATAAAGAGTCATTAAAATGGAGATGTCTTTTATCTCTGACAGCAATAAGGATGGAAGTATCCAATCCCTTTTTTGTGAGCGGTTTAGTTCCTACTTGTACTAATCCAAAATGAATATAATTATATTTTTGGTGTTTGAGTTTCTATTTTATCTTTTGATCCAAGAGTTAGATATTTTCATATTGGTTTTGAATATGTATTCCTTTTTCTTTGGTTTTGATCAAATATCCACATAAGGAATATAGGTTCAACATAACTTTCATGTTAATTGCAAAATCTCTTGATTAAATTGAACCATTCAATTAAGTTTTTGAAATTCTTAACTCATTTAAATTAAATTGAACTTGATTTCTCTATTTTACATTCTCAATTATTATTCTTTAATATGTGTGACCCATTAGGTTTTTAATACGTTAGTAATAAGATAAATCATGATCATATGCAAATACGATTAGATGAAACAAACTCTTTTGACTTCATCATTAATTTCAAATTGATTAGTTTGTATTTATAAATCAAGATTGACATTTAGCAATACATCATGATTACCCAAAATGTTAATAAAAGTCATTATGGTTTGACCCTCCAGTGCACAATCTTGCCATGTAATCAATATTCCAACAAGACATAAAGTATATACGATGCAATGCTACTTTATATTGTTTTTGTCATATTAGCACTTGAATCTAGTAATCAAACTCATTATTAGAATTGACAAACCCTTTTGCCAACATCTCTACTTGACTTGGCTAATTCTTTGAGTTATTACATGTCAAGATGTACTAAGATGTTGAGTCCTTAATATCACTTAAAGTGATGCCTCTATTGCTTATTCATTTACCTTCATGTTTTTCATTCAATATCTAATAGTTATCCCATTTGAACATCTTTAATTACAACCACTTTAAAGAGTATTAAAGTATAACATTCCACACATAAGGTAACCTAATGATATTAAGTCTAAGGATCACTTACACAGTTATCACATGAAAATTTATTCAACAGACACTTGTGATATTCCAATTAAAGTTCTCATAGGTCATGTTCACTAAATTTGTTCATGTAACAAGCACTTACATGTTAGTTCAAGTATTTCCATTTTTCAATTTATGGGATCAATTGCTCAGTTCATAAGTGGGGAATATAACCATGTGTTGATCTCTTAGATTTATCAATAACCATTTCTTGATAAAAACATTGACTAGGAATAATTTAGGAAAAATGTTTTGATGCAATAAGGATTTCATAATTACAACACCTTATAATTTCTTTCGCCAAACATATAACATTTCATGAACTTTATTTCATCTTGTCGACAACAATAGTCTTACGAAAATAAAGAATACCTTTTATTAAATATAAATGCTTAAAATTACATAATGTATCTTTATACATCTAACCAATTAGTTTATATGGTGTACATTATGTCTATCAATCTCTTACTTGCACTAAAGTCAATTGCATATGTATCTAACACCAAACCCTTCCATCCATGCTACAATCATTCTTTTGTTTTGATAGAGCCTTACTGAAATATTTGCTAAATTATCCTTTATGGACATATGTTCAATCTTTATAGCACTTCTCTTGATGATCTCTTTGATCAAATGATATCCGCTCAATATATGTTTGGATATTTGATGAGAACTTGGCTTCTTTGCTTGCATAGTGGCTCCATTGTTGTCACAATACAAGGTAATTGGATCAACAACGCTAAGAACCACACCTAGTGCAGTTCTGAAGTTCTTGATCCAAACAATCTCTTTTGTTGCCTTAAATGTAAAGACATATTTGATCTCAATTGTAGAATTTGATATATATATATATATATATATGGGAACAGCACAAGATTTGATTATACGCAACGGAATCAATAATTTTAAAATATATAAAACTTATGCTATCATCCATCGATCTCCTTAGTAGTTTTAATACAAAATATACAAATTAAGAAAGTAGTCTGAAAATATTACCTAACCAAGTGATGTAGCAACCACGATGGTAAAACCACTTTGAATAAACGCAGCACTACCACAAGGAAGTGGAAGAACTTGAGCCACTTAAATGTTTGGCCTCCAATGGTCTCCCACACAGTTGCACTTGAAATTTCTCCAAGGTGGGAGCTCTTAACTATACCTTGTTCTAGCAAAATGGCCAATAACTTGTTCTTTTCCTCACTCACTCTTTAGCCAAACCATAAGAGAATTTCTTCTCAAGGAATTCACTCTCAAGGTCCAATGGCTAAAGAGGTTTTTCTTTGTTAGTTTCTGACAACTAATTCATCTTTGAGGAGTAGTTAAAAGATTACTTTTATACCTAGTTTTATTAACTTCCTTAGTTTACAAATAAGTTCTCAATATTATAACCTCTTATAATATTCATCTAGTACTTAATTAAACCATTTTAATTAAGTGCTTAGAAGTTAAAAACCTGTGGTATGATGTAATCTAACTTAAATCGTCACACTTCTAATTTAATCCATAATGCAACTTATTGTGTGTAACCTATTAGGCTCATAACATATTGGTTATAAATTGATTAATTCAATTCAATAAATCAAGACTGGCATCTAGTAATGCATCGTGACCACCCAATTGTTAGAAGAGTCAAGGGGCTCTTTGACAACCTTTTAGTGTATAATCTATCAATGTAATTTATTTTCTCATCTTATATCCCAAAATAAGAGCATAGTGTAGTGTCCACTCTTATTAATCTCCATATTCGTTCTTGCAGTTAAATCATTAGCTTTACAAAGATTTATGCAACTCATTTACTAATCTCTAAATCACCTTGGTCAAGGATTTGATCAAGCTAATATTAATCAAGAATTATTAAGATATGTCTTTTTGTATCACTTGGGGTGATGATTCCTATCTTAACCACTATTTGCCTTCACATGTTTCACACTATACCTAAAACATCTTGATTTGGCATTCTTGATAGAACCCGTAGGGATGAAATCAAAGAATAACACTCCACATATAAAACAACATGATGTCTTAAATCTAAGGAGTATTTACACGACTGACACATGATAAGTATTGTATAGACACTAGAGTGAGATAGCTAAAGCACTTCTCATGTCAAGCCAAGTTCAATGAACTTGCTCTCCAAAGGCAAGCGCCAACATGCTACTTCCGAGTATCTCTATACTTTAACCTATGAGATTAGTTACTTACTTCACAAGTAAGGAACATAGCTTGTGTTGATCTTTAAGCATGATTTATGCCCCGTCTTAATAATATAATAATCAAGAATTTTTAGGAACAATGCTTTGATGCATAAAAACCTCATAATTATACCTTTATACAATTCCTTTACAAGGCATATATAGTTCTTTGGGTTTTATCTACATAAGTATAAATAGTAATTAAAGTACAAACTTAAGGATAAAGAACTATCTCTATGTTATTATAAATAACAAAATGTCATACATAAATATTTTAAATTATAATTTCCTTACAACCATGGATTGGCTTACAAGGCTCACATTAACATATATATATATATATATATATATATATACTTCGGTTGCAGTTATGTTTGGATTATTAGTCATTGACGAATATGTTGGGAACGTGTGAGGTGACTTATTTGGACTAGTTTCTTGCTTGTTGTATATTGGTTAGGGTATATTTGAAGAATTATCTATTCCTTGTAAATTTGTCCTAATAGTGGATGGTATTGAAGAAATGGAAGCTCTAGTTGTCTTAAAGTCCGTTCTATGGGTTATTGTCAATGAATCATCTCCTAGAATATATAAGGTTCTGATAGAAACGGTGGCTTGTCCTAAATTAAAATATTGTCTTGAAGGCATTCTTAGTGGTCTGTTAAAAACTAATTCTACATATTCATCTCTGTATTGAGCTACATAGTTTATTTCTATATTTTGGATAGGAACAGGAATCGTAACTCCGTCAAATCTCCATCTGTTTAAGAGTCAGACTTCATGTCAGTGTACGGTTATTGGTATGGTAGTATGAAACCAAGACATGTGTGTTTAAATTAGGAAAGTTTCTTCTCTTGGGTTGTGGATTAAAGCCTTGGTATTGATCACTAAATACATGGCCTTATAATATAGTTTATAAACTAAGGTCAGTGGTTTAGATCATGGCATCATTTTGTAATTATGTGTTTGGATTTGGAGTGTCAAGGAGTTTAAGATATTCCTATCTTTCAAGGATACCATAAACTTGGAGAAATAGTTGAAATATATTGGTCCTCTACACAGACTTATTTCTACTGTTCCTAATAAAAAGTCATTGAAATGGAGATGTCTTTTATCCATGAGAGCTATAAGAATGGAAGTATCCAATCCCTTTTTTATAAGCAGTTTAGCTCCTACTTGTACTAATTCAAAATTAATATAATTATATTTTTGGTGTTTGAGTTTTTCTATTGTTTCTTGATCCAAGAGTTAGAGATTTTCATATTGGTTTTGAATATGTATTCCTTTTTCTTTGGTTTTGATCAAATATCCGCATAAGGAATGTAGATGTAGGTTATGGAAGGTTGATGATTTATATATTTAATTTTCGAGGACTTTTGGGATTTCCCAATTATCTATTTCTTTGATAATGTTTTTATAATGAATGTTTTCTTCATTGGTTTTTTATCACAATTTGTAATGCAATAGTCTTCCAAAACCAAATATATAAATCATCAACCTTCCATAACCTACCTCTACATTCCTTACATGGATATTTGATTAAAACTAAAGAAAAAGGAAAACCAATCCAAAACCAATATGAAAATATCCAACTATTGGATCAAGTGACAATAGAAAAACTTAAACACTAAAAATATAATTATATTCATTTTGGACTAGTACAAGTAAGAGATAAATTGCTCACAAAAGAGGGATTGGATACTTCCATCCTTAAAGCTCTCATAAATAAAAGACATCTTGATTTCAATGACTATTTATTAGGGATAGCAGAAACAAGTCTGTGTATAAGACCAATAAATTTCAACTATTTCCTTAATTTTATGGTATCCTTGAAAGATAGAAATATCTTAAATTCCTTGATACTCTAAACCCAAACACATAATTACAAGATGATGCTAGGATCTAAAACATTGACTTTAGTTTATAGACTATATTATAAGGCCATGTATTTAGTGATCCACACCAAGGCTTTAATCCACAACTCAAGAGAAGAAACTCTCCTAATTCAAACAAACATGTCAAGGTCACATACTACCATACCAAGGACCATACACTGGCATGAAGTTCAACTCCCAAACAGATGGAGACTTAAAGGAATTATGACTCCTGTTCCCATCCAAAATACAGAAATAAACCATGTAGCTCAATATAGAGATAGATATGTAGAATTAATTTTTAACATGTTAGAAAATAAGCTTAAAGCAAAACTACCAAAAGGTGTTGAATTGGTTATTAATAAAAAATTCTCTTTTTTTCAAAAATAAGCTTAATCGTGAAAGAATAAAGCAATAAAATATGGGTTTGGTCTAGTGAGTGTGATTTACATCCAAGATGCACCACAGTGACAATTTTTAGCCATTTGCAATGTATATAAACATGTTTGAAGATATAAAGCAATTGATAACTAAAATGCATAAACTATTTAAAATAAGGTTTTAAAATTTTAAATAGTTTTCCCACTATTTCTACAAGATGATAATCCTCCATATCACCTCGAGAGATCTCTACTAGGATTCTCTTAGTGGGCTAGGATCTCATCAATCTATTCATGGCCTTGAGTGTGCTCAACAAACCATGATAAGTGGATTAGGTAGGTAACTGAGCTTAACAATTGTACCTCTATACAACTCTTAGATCAGCTAGGTGACAATACATTGCCTAAACATATTATATATGTTTCACCTAGCCTTTACCTCTAGTTTCCATAATAATCAAGTTTCCAAGCATTTGGACTTTATGAAACTAATTTAGTAAGATCCACTAATAGCTCAAACATACTTGTGTAAAAGTATGACATTGAGTGTGCTTAACAAGTCTTCGATTAAAAGAGCAACCAAGTTATCTTGCTATATGGTAGAAGGTAACTTAATCATACACGGCATGTGACTCAATATTTACTAAGGGATTTCATTATTTGTTTTTGTTAAGGTCTCATCTTGGCATGCATAACATTTATTAATTGCATAAAATAAATCTATCACATGCAAACTACTTTGAATGATTATGGACTTTAACTATACTAATTTTCTTGAGCCATCAAAGGAAACTAACTTGGTTAAACCTAAAAGATTACATATAAGAATCTTCAAAATCTACTTGTAATCTCTTTGTCCTCTTTGGCGCCTCAATCTCCATCGTTAATTTTTTTTTAAATTCAATTTCTAATCTATCCTAATTCTAATTACATTTGAATGTTAAAACCTCAAGTTACATTCAACAAGAGTAAAATAAGGAAAGAATTTTACAAACTGAGATAAAGAGATAAGGCAAAACTCACAGGCCTTATTTCAAAAATACAAAAAATATACATTCAACCACAACACAATCATATTGGGCTGATGTCCATAATCGTCCACCTACATCCATTAATATGAATATATATATATATATATATTTAAAACACGTTTCATTCAAATTGCTAATTATTTGAGGTATTTTAGACTAGTAATTTTTTAACATTTGACTTTGTCAATTTCAAATTTTTAGGTAACCATTTAATTCTATATATGAAAACTTCTTTTATATATGATAAGTATTACTAATCAAAATTAGTAATTTATCCATTCCTAATCTTATTAGGATTATGATTAAATTTTCTTATGAATTAAAGCATTTTTAATTTTCTGTTCTAAACACTTTAAGGAACTCTTTTATTAATCCAATTTAAGTAAAGATTGCATGTCTTCTATTACCTAATCTTTATTAAGTAATTTAGATCAAATCTAAAACAAGAAAATCTTTAATTTAATCTTAGTATCTTATTCAAACTTCCTTGGAAATTTATTATTATGAAAAACTTGCCTTCTATTATTTTTTACTTCCATAATTATAGAAATCAAATTCTTTAATTTTTGGTATCAACAAATAATTTCAAATATCCTTAATTTAAGGAATCAAATTCCTTAATTCAAAATATCAGAATTTATTATCTTTATGGAGCTATTTCCATAATTATCCAATCAACTTTTGAATATTATTGACTCCCATAACTTTAGGAATCAAATTCCATGGATTATGAGTGTCATAAATTAAATCCTGACATCGTTTATTTAAGAAATCAATTTCTCAATTCTAATTATGTCAAAATTATCTTTTATGAAACCTTTCCATAAATATTCAAATAGCCAATTTGTAATTTAAATTGCACCAATTAGTAATACAATTTAGGCAAGTAATCAATGCCAAAACAATGACATTAGTCAGCTGCAAGCAGCATTGGTGCAGTCACAATTTTTGGTTTTTATGAGGCCTTAAATTTAAGAATTTTAATTTCAAAATTTTTCCTGGTTAGCCAACATATGGAACTATTCCATATCAAATTTGCATGATTTTTGGATGCAAATTTATTGGTAAATTTTTGTAATGTGTCTAAGATGAGAGCCTTCCGAAAAAGGCAAAGAAGTCGTACCCGACGAGTAGTGATCGAGGCGCTTAGAAAGCTTTTAGTTTGTACAAACGGTGAGTAAACTTATTATTATTGTAAATTATCTAGAGTTTATTTTAAATGCCCTTTATGTATTTTATGAAATGAGAACGAGATTAAAACGGGATTTTTGATGTTTTAGGAATAAATGTGACAAATAAAAATATATTGTATTGATTATGAAATTGAGTAATTGGAGGCTACAAATTGACTTGAAAAATATATATTTTCCTAGGAATGGCTTATAAGAAATGAGTATATGTGGCTATATTTTGTGAATGCGTTGGGAAATTTATGTAAGTTGTTTTATTATGCAGGTTGGATAAATAAATAAAAGCCACGTTATACTGTCGAAATTTTATTAAAATTGGTGGGTTAGTCACTGTAGTGACGGGTTTTCGTGGACTGCCTATTAGAGGGGCACGGTAAACCCAATTATATAGTTACTCTGGTTGTAGAGGCGATGAGGGTAACTCCCGGGGTAGTATTAGAGCTCACTTCACGTCGAACCCCCACGTGAATGTGTAACTCGACCAACGCCAAGGAACGGCTGGTTTTAAACAAAAAAAATGTGTTTCACATGT
Organism: Theobroma cacao; assembly: GCF_053813885.1. Classification (NCBI taxonomy): domain Eukaryota; kingdom Viridiplantae; phylum Streptophyta; class Magnoliopsida; order Malvales; family Malvaceae; genus Theobroma; species Theobroma cacao. The sequence goes on from NC_142640.1 coordinate 41,149,401, forward strand.
GAATATTTTAACACCCTTGGCAGACTCGGTTAGATGCCTCGGCCATGGTATCCCCGAGGATTAGTTTTGGCTTGAGCCTTGTTTTAATAAAAGACATAAGCCTTAACAATTGTTTTGGTAAATTACAAATATTTTATGGTTTAAGAAATAAATTGAAAACATTATGAAATGGGTTGAAATTTGTTGTTTAAACTTGCCTCCATTTTACTCGCCTTTAGATATTTATGATAATGTCTGTTTACTCATTGGGATTTTATAATCTCACCACCCTCCTTTCCACCCATTTCAAGTTCAGTATAGACTGTAGATAGCTGATCTCATCGAGGACTACCATTGGATCTGCATTTTCCAAATCGTAGGTTCACAGTCCTCTTTACTTTTGTTTATTCGGGGGCCCTCTTGTTATTGTAAATTAAATTAAATATTTTGGCTTACTGTATTTCATTATGTATAAATTTATTTAGCTTTTACGCTATAAAAAAATTATTCACGTATAACTCTATAAATATTATTTTATAAGAAAATAGAATATTTTCCTTAATATTTCTTTTATTTTCTTATTATATTCAAATAACCGTAATTTCGTTTTAAATGAAGATTTTAGACTTTTAAACTCATTTTGAATATGAATTATGTATTTTGTACTTGTATATTACGTTTTAGCCAGTTTTGAAATTTTTGAAAAAAAAAAGACCAAAATACCCCTGTGTGGCGAAAATTTTATTTTGATTGTTTTTGATCTAAAATAGTATATATTCTCTAAAAACTCGATATTTAACAATGATTGCTCACAGGAAAGGAAAGAAACTGATATGTAAGCCTTGCGGGGTTCCGGTTGGCATTCCGGATAATGAGTGTCAATCGGGACGTCGCGGCGATTGTCATGGGCCTGAGGGAGGTTCCGGGTCGTGACAATTCTATTGGTATCAGAGCTTTTGATTTTAAAGATAAGAGTTTTTGGTTTTAAAGTGGTTTTAAAAAATTACAATATCAGTGTGGCCCCGGATTAAGTTAAGTTAGGTTGAATAGAATGCATGCATTTTCATATAGAGCCTAAGGTTCCCTAAGCTTGCTCGTTTTCTCTTATAGATTATTATGCCTCCTCGACACGGTCGCCCACCTCTCACTAGATCGGTTGGGAGGGGAAAAGGTCGTTCCCAACGTCGTCAGCTAGATGCAGTAGGGGAAGAATCGGCTGCGTCTACCATTCGGGCAACACCTGCTGCTGAGCAGGCCGATAGTCCTCCACATCCTCCACCTCATCCGCCACCTACGGGTATTCCCACCATGCCTACTGAGGCAGCACAGGCATTGGCAGCTTTCTTTACCGCAATGGCTGGTGGAGCTCCGACTGGTCAAGTTCCACCTATAGTACCACCAGTTACTCCTTTAGTTCCACCACCGGTACAAGATGTATCCATTTCCAAGAAGCTAAAGGAGGCTAGACAGCTCGGTTGTGTGTCTTTCACGGGTGAGTTGGATGCCACTGTGGCAAAAGACTGGATTAATCAGGTTTCACAGACTCTCTCTGATATGAGATTAGACGACAACATGAAGCTGATGGTGGCTACGAGATTATTAGAGAAGAGGGCTCGTACTTGGTGGAATTCAGTGAAGTCCCGTTCCACTACTCCTCAAACGTGGTCCGATTTTCTCAAGGAATTCGATGGTCAGTATTTCACTTATTTTCATCAGAAAGAAAAGAAGAGAGAATTTTTGAGTTTGAAACAGGGGAATCTAATTGTAGAGGAGTACGAGACTCGTTTTAACGAGTTGATGTTATATGTGCCGGATCTGGTGAAATCTGAGCAGGATCAGGCCAGTTATTTCGAGGAAGGGCTCCGTAATGAGATTAAAGAGCGGATGACAGTGACTGGTAGGGAGCCACATAAGGAGGTGGTACAAATAGCTTTACGGACTGAGAAGCTCGCGACTGAGAATATGAGGATTCGGACTGAGTTTGCAAAAAGGAGGAATCTTGGTATGTCTTCTAGTCAGCCAGTAAAAAGAGGCAAGGACTCAGCGATTTCAAGGAGTACTACTTCTGTTTCCGTGACATCTCCTCGACATCCATTTCCACCATCACAACAGATACCTTCGAGGTTTAGCAGATCTGCTATGACTGGTTCTGGGAAGAGTTCCGGAGGTTCTGACAGATGCAAAAATTGTGGGAATTATCATAGTGGGCTATGTAGAGGGCCAACAAGATGTTTCCAATGTGGACAGACAGGTCATATTAGGAGTAATTGCCCACGGTTAGGACGAGTCACGGTAGTTGCATCATCTTCACCAGCTCGCACTGATATACAGAGGAGAGATTCTTCTGGGTTGCCACCGAGACAGGGAGTGGCCATACGGTCCGATGTGGAGAGTAATACCCCGGTACATCCACCTTCGAGACCACAGACTCGTACCTCGACAAGAGTTTTCGCTGTGACAAAAGATGAGACACAGGTCCGACCTGGAGCAGTGACAGGTACTATGTCTTTATTTGATAAAGATGCTTATGTTTTGATAGATTCTGGCTCAGATAGGTCTTATGTGAGCACCACATTTGCATCAATTGCTGATAAAAACCTGTCACCATTAGAGGAAGAAATTGTAATTCACACCCATTTAGGAGAAAAGTTAGTTAGAAACAGTTGTTATAGAGACTGTGGGGTAAGGGTAGGTGAGAAAGAATTTAAGGGTGACTTAATTCCTCTAGAGATCCTGAATTTTGATCTAATATTGGGTATGGACTGGTTAACTGCACATCGGACGAACGTGAATTATTTTCGAAAGGAAGTTGTTCTCCGAAATTCGGAGGGAGCAGAGATTGTGTTTGTAGGGAAACGCCGAGTATTACCGTTCTGTGTAATCTCGGCCATCAAAGCTTCAAAATTAGTGCAGAAAGGGTATCCGACTTATTTGGCATACGTAATTGATACTTCAAAGGGGGAACCTAAGTTAGAGGATGTCCCGATAGTAAGTGAGTTTCCTGATGTATTTTCTGATGAGTTACCGGGACTGCGTCCTAATCGAGAGCTTGAGTTCCCTATTGATTTACTTTCGGGTACCGCACCTATTTCTATCCCTCCATATAGAATGGCTCCGGCAGAGTTGAAGGAGTTGAAAGTACAATTGCAAGAGTTGGTGGACAAGGGTTTTATACGCCCTAGTATATCTCCGTGGGGAGCACCGGTTTTATTTGTGAAAAAGAAAGACGATACACTTCGATTATGTATCGATTACCGATAGCTTAACATAATGACCATTAAGAACAAGTATCCGTTACCGAGGATTGATGATCTTTTCGATCAATTACAGGGAGCTATAGTGTTTTCCAAGGTTGATCTAAGGTCTAGGTATCATCAGTTGAGGATTAAAGAACAGGATGTACCCAAGACAGCGTTCAGGACTCGGTACGGTCATTATGAGTTCTTGGTCATGCCTTTCGGGTTAACTAACGCACCGGCAGCTTTTATGGATCTCATGAACAGGGTGTTCCACCCTTACTTGGACAAGTTTGTTATTGTGTTCATTGATGACATACTGGTTTACTCGAGAGATAATGATGAGCACGCTGCCCACTTGCGTATAGTATTACAAACTTTGAGGGAAAGACAGTTGTATGCAAAGTTTTCGAAGTGTGAGTTTTGGTTACAGGAAGTGGTATTCTTGGGACACGTAGTATCGAGAACTGGAATATATGTTGATCCTAAAAAAGTAGAGGCAATTTTACAATGGGAGCAACCTAAGACAGTGACGGAGATTCGTAGTTGCCTCGGATTAGCCGGTTATTATCGGAGGTTTGTTCAGGGGTTTTCCTTGATAGCAGCTCCTTTGACCCGTCTAACTCGTAAGGGAGTTAAGTTTGTGTGGGATGATGTTTGTGAGAATCGATTTCAGGAGCTAAAGAACAGGTTAACCTCTGCTCCCGTTTTAACACTTCCTGTTAATGGTAAGGGATTTGTAGTATATAGTGATGCCTCAAAGTTGGGGTTGGGGTGCGTATTGATGCAGGATGAAAAAGTTGTGGCTTATGCTTCTAGACAACTAAAGAGGCATGAAGCAAATTACCCTACCCATGATTTAGAGTTAGCAGCAGTGGTGTTTGCTTTAAAAATCTGGAGGCATTACTTGTATGGTGAGCATTGTCGGATATTTACGGATCATAAGAGTTTAAAATATTTGCTCACCCAAAAAGAGCTTAATTTGAGGCAAAGGCGATGGTTGGAATTGATAAAAGATTATGACTTGGTGATAGACTATCATCCGAGAAAGGCGAACGTTGTAGCTGATGCCTTAAGTCGTAAGTCTTCATCGTCTTTAGCAGTACTTCAGAGTTGTTATTTTCCAGCATTAATAGAGATGAAATTTCTTGGGGTCCAGTTGAGAAATGGTGAGGATGGCTCCTTATTGGCAAACTTCATTGTGCGACCTTCGTTACTTAATCAGATCAAGGACATTCAGAGGTCTGATGATGAGTTAAGAAAAAAAATTCAAAAACTGACCGATGGGGGAGTCAGTGAGTTCAGATTTGGAGAGGATAACGTCTTGATGTTTAGAGATCGAGTTTGTGCTCCTGAGGGAAACCAGTTGAGACAAGCGATCATGGAAGAAGCCCATTCATCTGCCTATGCATTACATCCCGGAAGCACCAAGATGTATAGGACTATCAGGGAGAATTATTGGTGGCCGGGTATGAAGCGAGACGTAGCAGAATTCGTAGCAAAGTGTCTCGTATGTCAGCAAGTTAAGGCGAAGCATCAGAGGCCAGCAGGTACACTTCAGTCTTTACCTGTTCCCGAGTGGAAATGGGAGCATGTAACTATGGATTTTGTTTTGGGATTACCGCGGACACAGAGGGGAAAGGATGCGATTTGGGTGATCGTAGATCGGTTGACTAAGTCCGCTCACTTTTTAGCTGTCCATAGTACCACTCTATTGAGAAGCTGGCTCAGCTCTATATAGATGAGATTGTGAGGCTACATGGAGTTCCTGTTTCTATAGTGTCAGACCGAGATTCTCGATTCACTTCTCGATTCTAGCCGAAATTTCAAGAAGCTCTTGGAACCAAATTGAAATTTAGCACTGCTTTTCACCCACAGACGGATGGTCAGTCAGAAAGGACTATCCAGACCTTGGAGGATATGTTACGGGCTTGTGTCATTGACTTTATTAGGAGTTGGGACAGACATTTGCCATTGGTGGAATTTGCTTACAACAATAGCTTTCAGTCTAGCATTGGTATGGCACCGTACGAAGCTTTATATGGAAGAAAATGTCGTACTCCACTCTGTTGGGATGAAGTAGGTGAAAGGAAGTTAGTGAGTGTGGAATTGATCGAGCTAACTAATGACAAGATCAAGGTTATACGAGAGAGACTAAAGGTAGCCCAGGATAGGCAGAAGAGCTATGCAGATAAACGGAGAAAAGACTTGAAGTTTGAGATCGATGATAAAGTTTTTCTTAAGGTTTCTCCTTAGAAAGGTGTGATTCGATTTGCGAAGAGGGGAAAGCTCAACCCGAGATATATTGGACCATTTCGAATCATTGAAAGGATTGGACCAGTGGCTTATCGGTTAGAATTACCTCCGAAGTTAGATCGGATCCACAACATTTTCCATGTCTCCATGCTTAAGAAATATGTACCAGATCCCGATCACCTCCGATCGAGTTGCATGACGATTTGAAGTTCGAGGTACAACCTGTGAGTATCTTGGATCGAAAGGATCGAGTATTGAGAAACAAGAGTATTTCAATGGTCAAAGTGTTGTGGAAAAGTGCTCGAATGGAGGAAATGACATGGGAAGTAGAGCATCAGATGAGGAACTAATACCCGCATCTATTTGTCGAATATGGTAAGTGAAATTTTGAGATCAAAATTTTATTTTAAGGGGGGTAGAGTTGTAAAACCTGACCCTATAAACACATGTCATGACATACATGCACTGAGTAGTATGTTATTATGCTAGGAAAAGCACATAAGAAAAGACAAAACCCGATATCGTACCTAACGGTACACTTGAGTTGATTTAACCTCGAACTAGTTCAAATAGGAATTGTAGGATGAAATTTAATATTTTATAGTTCAGGAATGACTAAAAATGATTGTTTGGAGTTCGAGGGTTCATTTGGGGTAAAATTAGAAATTTTGATATTCAAGGGTAAAATCGTCATTTTGCCACCTAAGATATTAATCTGATCATGGAGTGAAATTTTTGACCAAGATTAACTATTTGGAGTATAATTTAATGATAGGAAGTGAAAACGTTTAATTCTGGTGATTTTTGGAGTGTAGGGGCAAAATCGTAATGTTGCCACCCACAGACAAAATTTGAGATTTTGAGAGAATTTAGATCAAATTTGACAAATTGGAGAATGGTATGAGTATAAGGGGTGAAAAATATGTCTATGGGCAATTTTTCAATTTTTGGGGCAAAAATGTAATTTTTGACTTTTACGGGGGCAAAAGTGTAAATTTTAAAAATTACTCCACCGAGACTTTGGATGAGTCTGAGAATTTTATCTAAGCTATGAATATATGAGACAAGTGTATGGTAAAAATTTGGAAACAAATGGATGAAATTTTAAAAATGGACCAATGGGAAAGTGACATGTGCCATTTTTTAATGATATAATATTATTTTAATGAAAAATCAGCCCATTTAAACCCAAATTTTAAGTGCTGGCCGGCCATAAGGAAGAACAAGAGAGGAAATAGAGAGGAAAGGAAGAAAAAAAAGAAAAACCAAAGAGAAACAAGAAAATTCAAAGGGAAATTCACGGTTTTCGACCGTTTACGCGCCTAACGGTAAGATTTTTCGATTTTAGCTTGATTTCTACCTTTCCTATGCCTTTATTTCCATTTAGCATGCTTGACGAGAGAGATCAAAAAGTGATATCAAGGGCTGGACGAAATTCTAGGGGAGAGAAATTGAAATTTTTAGGTTTTGATTTTTAGTTAAATTGATAGTTTTAGTTAGTTAAATGTGTTTAGAAATTAAATTGGGCAAGAAATCATTGAATTTTCACAATACCCACTCTTGGCTGGATGCTCAATGCTGTACAATGATGATGAATTGATTTTATTCTAAGGGAAATGAAGAGAAAATGATGAAAAACGATTAAACATGATAGAAAAACAAAGTAGAAAATTAACCGAGTTAATGTCCCATTTTTGGCCGAATTTTCCAAGGAAGGGAGTGAGCTGATTTTGTTGTTTTTAGAAGGTTATTGGCTGATATTTAATGGTTAGAAATGTTGGAGAGAGAATGGGATGATTTAGAGCTAAAATGGAGCACGTTAGCAATTTATCGGGCAAAGTACCAAAAATAGGTTAATATCGCGTTTAAGCCGTTTTAGGCTATTGCATTTCATACCATGCATTAGTATAGGATTTAAGTTAATTATATAGTGATTTAGCATCAATGTGATGAATTGTGTAAATTTTTGTAATGTGTCTAGGAGGAGAGCCTTCCGGAAAAGGCAAAGAAGTCGTACCCGACGAGTAGTGATCGGGGCTCTTAGAAAGCTTTTAGTTTGTACAAACGATGAGTAAACTTATTATTATTGTAAATTATCTAGAGTTTATTTTAAATGCCCTTTATGTATTTTATGAAATGAGAACGAGATTAAAACGGAATTTTTGATGTTTTAGGAATAAATGTGACAAATAAAAATATATTGTATTGATTATGAAATTGAGTAATTGGAGGCTACAAATTGACTTGAAAAATATATATTTTTCTAGGAATGGCTTATGAGAAATGAGTATATGTGGCTATATTTTGTGAATGCGTTGGGAAATTTATGTAAGTTGTTTTACTATGCAGGCTGGATAAATAAATAAAAGCCACGTTATACTGTCGAAATTTTATTAAAATTGGTGGGTTAGTCACTGCAGTGACGGGTTTCTGTGGACTGCCTATTAGAGGGGCACGGTAAACCCAGTTATATAGTTACTCTAGTTGTAGAGGCGAGGAAGGTAACTCCCGGGGTAGTATTAGAGCTCACTTCACGTCGAACCCCCACGTGAATGTGTAACTCGGCCAATGCCAAGGAACGACTTGTTTTAAAAAAAAAATGTGTTTCACGTGTGAATATTTTAACACCCTTGGCAGACTCGGTTAGATGCCTCGGCCAAGGTATCCCCGAGGATTAGTTTTGGCTTGAGCCTTGTTTTAATAAAAGACATAAGCCTTAACAATTGTTTTGGTAAATTACAAATATTTTATGGTTTAAGAAATAAATTGAAAACATTATGAAATGGGTTGAAATTTGTTGTTTAAACTTGCCTCCATTTTACTCGCCTTTAAATATTTATGATAATGTCTGTTTACTCATTGGGATTTTATAATCTCACCACCCTCCTTTCCACCTATTTCAAGTTCAGTATAGACTGTAGATAGCTGATCTCATCGAGGACTACCATTGGATCTGCATTTTCCAAATCGTAGGTTCACAGTCCTCTTTACTTTTGTTTATTCGGGGGCCCTCTTGTTATTGTAAATTAAATTAAATATTTTGGCTTACTGTATTTCATTATGTATAAATTTATTTAGCTTTTACGCTATAAAAAAATTATTCACGTATAACTCTATAAATATTGTTTTATAAGAAAATAGAATATTTTCCTTAATATTTCTTTTATTTTCTTATTATATTCAAATAACCGTAATTTCGTTTTAAATGAAGATTTTAGACTTTTAAACTCATTTTGAATATGAATTATGTATTTTGTACTTGTATATTACGTTTTAGCCAGTTTTGAAATTTTTGAAAAAAAAATGACCAAAATACCCCTGTGTGGCGAAAATTTTATTTTGATTGTTTTTTATCTAAAATAGTATATATTCTCTAAAAACTCGATATTTAACAATGATTGTTCACAGAAAAGGAAAGAAACAGATATGTAAGCCTTGCGGGGTTCCGGTTGGCATTCCGGATAATGAGTGTCAATCGGGACGTCGCGGCGATTGTCATGGGCCTGAGGGAGGTTCCAGGTCGTGACAAAGCTTTTCATCCAAAATTCCTAAAGTCTATCAAAATGCTCAAGATCCAAATGAGATTAGCTCGCAATTGAGAAAATAGATTGAATCATGTTCTCGCTCTTTAGAGATTGCATTGGCAATTACAACTCAAATGACAGAGGAAACCCTTCTAAAAAAGATTGACACTAAAGTATTAAAATCTTCCAAAACACAAAGATTGTTATACACGAGCCAAAGTCTCTGCAAAACGTTCTTTCAAGAAATCAAGTAGCATTTTTCTCAACTACTTAAAGTGACTCACTTCACTATTTACCAAAAAAGCAGTCCGGATAAGAGACACACCTTGAAGGTTAAAATGGTATGAGAATAATTTTGGACCTCATCCAGTCAAGCTAGATTTTCTGGTTGAAATTGTATCAGAGCCAACCATATGTCCATAAGGTTCGAGTTCGATCCCTTACAGAATCCTTGATCCCCAAAGGGGTCTGGCTAAGTGGAGGCATCAATGTCACCAAAGTAAGTGGCCTAGTGTGGTGGGATCCACTAGTAATGCGCTACCTTTGTGAGGCATGGTGGGAATGGGAGACACATCTCGAAGGTAATTCTAGATCTCATCTACTCAAACTAGCTTTTCTGGTTGAAATGATATATGTACAGTCATCCATAACATTCATAAGTATATGCCACGCATTGGCTACATCATTCTAAACATTTTTAATATCCATAAAAGTGAGTTAAGAGAACTTAGAATTGAACGAAGATTGATGAAAAATGGTTGGGAATGAAAAACCCTACAAGAATTGGTCATATTTATATATTAAAGTGTGAAAATACTCATTTTCCTTCTTTTATTTTTCAAAAATTGACGTCATCTATAGAAAGATGGGCTTTAGAATCCTTTTAAAATGTTCTCAGGTTGCTATCTATCGATAGATATAAGAGAGGAGCTAACCAACTTTCATTGAGGGGGCCAAATATGACAAAGGTACAAGGGTTAAAATTTTTTAAAACAAATACGTTGAACTTAAGGAATAATCAAAAGATTTATAATAAACAATAATTTTATATAACATGTGAATCAAAAGAAATAAGAAAATAATGATTCACAACAGCTTTACAAGGATCGGGTTTTACTTGAAAAGCATTCATTTCTTCAAGATTAAGCTTAGGATGTTTTGATTCATATTGCTTTTATTCATGATTTGAAGCATTAAGGCTTGAGCCATCAAGTGTAGGAAAATTATTTGGATGATTTGCATCTTTTCTTTTAAAGAATTTATCAATTATTTTCAAATTGTACTTTAATGAAACTTTAAATAGTTTTTTTTTTTTTGGAAAAGTATTTTTATTGAACCTTTACTTAACCAAAAACTCCTAAACTCAATATGGCTGTGAAAACTTATACAATTACACATAAAAAATCACTCGAAAAACTTGATGGCTGTTCAAAGAGAACAAAAACGGCCAACAATAAAAAAAAAGGCAACATATGTCAAACCCTATCCTATAAAATAATTACGACGTCATTTACATGCTCAATAGAATGTTTGCATATTTAGGAAGTTTGAGAAATCGTTAAAAGACAATATTGCCCCTAATAGTACCATTAAGTCAATTAAGCCTCGAACTAGTTCAAATAGGAATTTTAAAGTGAAATTAAGAGTTTCACAGCTCAGGGATGACTCAAAATGGCAATTCAGAGTTCGAGGATCAATTTGGAGTCAAACCAAAATTTTCACTATCTAGGGACAAAATGGTCATTTGCCACTTGGGGATAAAATGGAAATTTTAGAAAAGTTTTTTTGGCCCCATTTGACTTATTGGAGTATGATTTGAGGTTTAGAAGTGAAAAATTTTAATTTTCGGTATAATTTGGAGTATAAGGGAGAAATGGTAATTTTGTCACCCCGGGGGTAAATCGGTAATTTTGCACCCCCAGAGCATTTTTCCAGCACAAGGTCTTCACCCATCATCATTTTTGACCCTTGAGAAATGTGTGGTGGAGAATTAAAGAATTAAAAGTCAAATATTTAAAATTTGGACCAATAAGAAATGACAAGTGTCAAGCTTAGGATATTTTATTATTTAACTTAAAAATCAGCATAAATCAGCCCATTATCTCTCCAAATATTTGGTCAAGCAAGGAAGAAAGGGAAAGAAAGGAAGAACAAACCCTAGGTGAAGAATTTCAAGAGAAAAAGTGTGAAAAATCAAGGAAAACAAGTGAAAAAGGTAAGATTTTTCAACTTAAGCTTGAAACCTATTTTCCTTAAGCATTTCTCCTTATTTTTCATGCTTAAATTACATGATTTCATGATAAATTCATGGCTGGTCAAAATGGGTAAGGAGAGAGAAAGATGTTGGATTGATTTGATTTTAAGATATGTTAGTGTTTTTAGTTAGTTTAGCATATTTAGAAACAAAACAACAAGAAAAGAATCCATTTTTCCCATGAATCATCATTGGCCAAATCTTCCTTGATGTGTGTGGGTGATGGATTGTTATTATTTCAAGAGAAATGGCTTAGAAAATGATGAATAATGGTGAAAAAATTAAGTAGGAAAAATCACGATGTTAGTGCACTGTAATGGCCAAATTTTTCCATGAAGAAATGGGAGGGTTTTGATGCTAAAATTGGTGTTATTTGAATAATGTTTGGTGAATTGAGGTACTAGAAATGAAATGGAGCAATTTGGAGCCAAATCGGACACAATTGTCATTTAATCGGGTAATAAGCCGAATTAGGTTAGCATCGCATTTAAGCGGTAGCCGGATAAGTTGCATATCATATCATGCATATTCACCGAGCCTGAATTGATTTTATAATGGTCAAGTATTAATGTGGTGAATTATGTATTGTACATTATGGATAGGTGGTGAGCAAATTACACTAGTAAAAGTATAGAGATTGTGCTTGAAAACTAGGATTAAGAGTACATCGACTCCTAGAACTGTGAGTGGACAATTTATTGTCTTAAATATCTAGAGTAATTATACTTGTTTAATGTTTTTATTGAATGGTGAGTTTAAATTATAAAATATTATGTTTTCTAATTAAAATATTTTTTAATAAAAATGAGATTTATACTGGTTTTGAAATCAAATATTGTTTTAGGAAAATTGAGTATATGGAGACTGTGTTGAAATTTATGATTTTATATGTTATTGAAATTGTGGCTTATGACACTATGGTAGCATGATGGCTAAATTTTTGGGGTTGGCATGAAATATATGAACAATTTTGGATTAGTTTCGGTAACTGGATTAAATTTTATTCTCCATATTATTTTACTGAAAATTTTATTGGTCTGGTGGCATATTAAATGGTCACTGCAGTAGTGGGGGTTTCCGTGGACTGCCTATGAGAGGGGCACGGTAATCCAATTATATACCTACCCCCAAGGGAGATGTTGGATGAAGTATCTCTTGAGATAAGATTTGAGTGCACCTCACATTCGGGCCACCACGTGAAAGTGAGATTCAGCCAACGCCAAGGAATGGCTGTGTGTCAGATGCGAAAACATGTTTATGAGTATGGGACATTTAACAGCCTTGGCGGTCTCAGTGGGATACCTTGACGAAGGTACTTGCGAGAATGATTCTAGTAGGGGCTAAGTTTAAGAAACTCATAAGCTCGAGAAATTTTGATGAAAAGAAATTGTTTGGTATAGATTGAAACGAATTTTGTGTTATGAACATTATTGAAATATAATGTTTTTATATTGTCTCCATTTACTCGGCTTTAGATGCTTTTGATAGTAATTGTTTACTCACTAGGATTATATAATCTCACCCCTCTTCCTATCCATTTTTCAGGCTTAGGACAGTTTGTTGATAGTTGATTAAGACGAGAATTAATCTCAGAGTTGCATCCTAGAGAATAAGGGTTGTAGCCCTACACCTTCTTGATTAGTTGGGGACCCACGTGTCACTGTAAAAGTAATTTTATACTTTAGTTATCTGATTTAAAGTATGTATGAACATATTTAGCTTTTACACCATATTTTTAGCGGGTTTCGGTATTTTCGAGGAAAAACGACGAAAATGCCCTTGTGAGCCAGAAAATAATATTTTATTATTTTGATTTGGAAACGACTTATGATTTCTTAAAATGCGAGATTTAATAACTGTCGTCACTGGGAAGATGCGGAAGCTGATGCTAAGCCTTGCGGGGTTTCGATCGGCATTTCGGGTAATGAGTGCCTATCGAGACGTCGCAGTGGTTGTCACTGGCTCGATGGAAGTTTCGGGTCGTGACAGCACATGAGACTACTACCATGAAAACACCTAAGACCATATCCTAATCAATATGTAGCCAATGTCTAATATTCTTATTTTATTTCTATCTAAACTTAAAGTACTAAATGTAAAACTATAACGTATAAAATATAAATAGTTAAATACGATATACAAGATTTTGTACAATGATTAAATATATAAATAGTTAAATAATATAAATAGAAAGAAGAAGATAAAAAAATTTTACCTTCTCTTAATTTCACATAATAGTGGTGAGTGATCCCCGTCATTCCTTGTTCAAGTTCAAAAGCTCACAAATCTCTTTTAAGGATTGAACTGTGTTTAATAGTGAGTTGTAGAGAAAAGACTAAAGTAAAAATAAAAGCACAAAAGAGAAAAAAAAAAAAGAGAAAAAGAAATAGGGAGAAAGAGGTGTGAAGAAACTTAAATTAAGATAAAGTTAAGTAAAGTTCATGAGGTCATTTTATTATTTTTTTATTTGTATTAATACTAAATAAAAAATTATTTTGAGGAAGTCAATAAAAAATATAATAAATAAAAAATTTAAAAATTTTGAAGGAGCCATTAAAATATATATATATTATAATTAAAATTTTCAAAATTTTGGGAGGGCCGTGAATTGCATTACCCTCAACCCCTAGATAGATATCTCCATCTATCAATAGATGTTCTTCAATTCTCTTAAAAAGACTTTCTGCGTTCAATCTATCAATAGATGATGAATATTTATCGATAGATTTTATCTAAAATGTACTTTGAATGTCCTTAATAGGCTTTAAGCTTATTCACATTAAATTTTATTTCTTTCTTTTTTACTCTTTATTTACTTAAGATATTTAATGCAAATAAGAAAACACCTTCCATTTGGATTCAATAAAAATATCAAAAAAATCAAAATCGAAAAGAATTAAAATCTAAATTTTAGTTTCAAGAACATAATCGGAAAAGTTCAATTGAAATTAAGTTTGCAACTCTCATTTGTCATAGCAAACGTATTTCAAAATTTATGAAAAAAGTATTTTTTGTTATCTAAAAATTGAGGAAACCATTACTGCCACTATTTATTTCCAAAAGATGATTATACAAAAATCACATATTTTGACCCCTTCCAAATTTAGAGAAATTTCTACTTCTACAATAACAGCCAACCAAGTGGCAATCATAAAAGATAAAAGAATACATGGAAAGGACTATAACCAATAAAAAAAATCTTGATAGATATCCAAAGCTCATCTAAGGATTTTTTTAATCACCCTTCTTATAAAAGTTGGGGGTTTCACACCTATTTCAATAAATGTGAGTAATTAACTACCCACATGTCATGACCTAAAATTCCCCTCGAGCTTGTGACAATCGTCGCGATGTCCCGATAGACACTCATTACTCGAAATGTCAACTGAAACCCCGCAAGGCTTTAATAGCATATTCTAATCTCCCCTGTGAGTAACCGTTGCCGAATATCACGTTCTAAAAGATTTTAAGCAATTTTCAACTTAAAACAAATAAAATAATAATTTTCGTCTCACAGGGGTATTTTGGTCATTTTCCACTGAAAATTTCGAAATCAGTTAAAAATGTAGTATGCAAGTGGAAAACACATATTTCATAATCAGAAATAATTTTGGATGTCTAAAACATTCGTTTAAAATGAAATTATGACTATTTGTATAAAATAAAAATATTTAATAAAATATTTAATTTTCTCATAAAACAATATTTTAAGAACACTGCAAAAATAATTTTTTTACAGTGTAAAAGCAAAATAAATTCATATATATTGTAATACAGATAATCAAAGTATAAAATTAAATTTTGCATCGACACATGGGCCCACGAACGACCAAAAGTATCTAGAGAGATAAACCTACATATTTTGAGGATGCCAGTCCAATTGTAATCCTCGAAGAAATGCCCTATCTACCGACTATCCTGAGCCTGAAATGGGTGGAAAAGAGGGTGATGAGATTATATAATCCCAGTGAGTAAATAAATATCATTTAAAATATCTAAAGGTGAGTAAAAGAAGACTATTAAAACATTTCATTAAACTGTAATTTATCATCTTTCGACTTATTTCAACCAAATGAAATCAATTTATTTAAATCAAGTAATCAGTATGGCTTATGAACTTCTTAAAACTTTGGCTCGTGCCAAAATCATTATCATACTCAGTTATCAGGGATACCTTGATCGAGGGCTATCCCAACCGAGTCCGCCAAGGCTGTTAAAAAGTTTTGAACACATAAATCATATTTTTATTTTGAAAATATAGTCGTTCCTTGACGTTAGCGGAGTTCATCATCACGAGGTGGTTCTGCGTGAAGTGAACTCTAAAACTATTAGCCTCAGGAGTTATCCACCAGCGCCTCTCATACTGAGGTAAGATATAACGGGGTTTACCATACCCCTCTAATAGACTGGCCCACGAAAACCCGCCTACTGTAGTGGCTAGTTAAATAACCCACCATGCAATAAAACTCATTCTAGCATGACATGACAATTATTGTAATTCATAACCTTTCAAGGCTAAATACATTTTTTATATATTTCAACATAAATACCAATTCAACCATTCATGCAAATATTATCATAAGCCATTTATTCAAATCATAAATTTACAACATACCAGTTGTCTCCAATTACTCTATTTTTCAAAATCGTTATTTCGTTTCAAGACAATTTATAAAATCATTTTATTTAAACATATTTTATTTGTAAGACCAAAAATTAACCATTTAAACTCATTTTCATAAAATTCCATCAAAATCGATTAGAATCATACTTTAGATAATTAAAATGATGATAAGGTTACTCACAGTATCAAGAGTAGAAATACTCCTATTTTCAATCCGCGGGTACAGTCCTTTACTCGTATCCAATGGCTCACCACCTAGCCATAATCCATGACACATATTCCAATTAAATTGTGTCTAATTGTCATAAGCTATTTTAGGCTCGATGTATATGCATGATATGATATGCAAAAATATCACGACCCGAAACTCCCATCGAGCCTGTGACAACCGCCGCGACGTCTTGATAGGCACTCATTACTCCGAATGCCGATCGAAATTCCGCAAGGCTTAGCATCAACTTCCGCATCTCCCTAGTGAGCGATAGTTATTAAATCTCACATTTCAAAAAAATCATAAGTCATTTTCAAATCAAAACAATAAAATATTACTTTCTGGCTCACAGGGGCATTTTCGTTATTTTTCTTCGAAAATACTGAAACTCGCCAAAAACATGGTGTAAAAGCTAAATATATTCATACATACTTTAAATCAAATAACTGAAGAATAAAATTACTTTTACAGTAACACGTGGGCCCCCAACTAACTAAGAAGATGTAGGGCTATGAACCCTTACTTTCTAGGATGCAACTTCGAGATTAATTCTCGTCTTAATCAACTATCAACAAATTGTCCTAAGCCTAAAAAATGGATAGGAAGAGGGGTGAGATTATGATTACATAATCCCAGCGAGTAGACAAACATCATCAAAATAATCTAAAGCCGAGTAATAGGAGACAATTAAAATAATTCATCCCAACCCATATAAATAATTGGATTCCATTCAATTACTCAACATGGCTTATGCACTTTTCAAAACTTGGCCCTTGCCAAAAATCCATTCTCGAGGATACCCCGCGGAGGCATCTTACCGAGACCGCCAAGGCTGTTTATTGTCACACACACAAACACATTTCACCTCTGACAACACAGTCGTTCCTTGGCGTTGGCTGAGTCTCACTCTCACGTGGTGACCCGAACGTGAGGTGCACTCAAATCCTACCTCGAGAGTTATCCTACGCGCCTCTCCAATCGAGGTAAGCTTAATAATTGAGAACCGTGCCCCTCTAATTAGGCTGACCCACGAAACCCCCATCACTGCAGTGCCCACTTTATAATCCACCAACCAATAAAATCACAATAGTATGACATGGCTCACTTAACACATTCAAGGCAAATCAAAGCAGTTCACATATTCTTTAAATCATAAAAATAACCAGTCATACCCACATTTATCATAAGCCATTTAATGTAAAATCATGGATAAACAACACAATCATAGTATAAGTCTCCAATTACTCTATTTTTGAAATCATTATTAAATTTTTAAAAATTTTATAAAATTATTTTATAAAATCTCATTTTCCCATAAAACACAATAATTTTCCAATTAAACCATTTTTTCATAAAATCACACAATTAAATAAATCTACTCTAGATAATTAAGATGATAGTAAGTTTACTCACAGTTCTAAGAGTCGATATACTCATATTTCAATTAAATTGTGTCTAACAGTCATAAGCTATTTCAAGCTCGATATATATGCATGTTATGAAATGAAAAATGCACAAGTAACCATCTAGACCCGGTATTGACCTAAGTCGATTTTTCATCCAATAAATTGGCCAATGCGTCCAATTTCACTCCAACTTGCTCCATTTCTTTTCCAATCCCTCAATTCACCAAGCACAACTAATTAACACACAATTAGGCAAAATTTATCTTCACTTTTCTTCTTGGAACTTTTGGCCAACAATGGTACACTAACTCCGTGATTTTTCCTACTTAATTTTCTCTCCATAATTCATTAATTCCTACACCAAAAACTATTATTTCTTAATCAAATCACCTAGAATAACATCCCATTCTTCCTCTTTATTCACTTAGAGAATTCGGCTATTGATGGGCACCAAACCTTTGGTGGTTTTCTTCACTTGTTTTCATGCTACACATCATTAATCACCTAAAAATACTAACATACCTAAAAATCAAACCAATCCAAGATCATTCTCTCTCCATACCCATTTTGACCAGCCATGAATTCATCATGAAAACATGTAATTTAACCATGGAAATTAAGGGAAAATGCATGGGTAAGGTAAATCACTAGCAAAATCAAAGAAATTTTACCTTTGCTTGATCAAATCCTTGAATTCCAACACTTTCTCTTTGATTTGTCCCACCTAGGGTTTGTTTTTCCTTGGTTTCTCTTCTCTTCTGGTTTGGCTGATCACTATGGGAGAAATAGGTTGATATTTTTGCCTTTTTATAAAGAAATAATAAAATAACAAAAACATGACACATGGCATTTCCTTATTGGTTCAAATTTTAAATATTTAACTTTTAATTCTTTAATTCTCCACCACACATTTCTCATGTTTATCCATTTTCATGATGAATAAAATCCCTTGGTCTTGACAAGTGTCGAGGTGAAAATTTATCGATTTGCCCCCGGGGTGGCAAAATTATCATTTCACCCTTATACTCCAAATTATATCAGAATTAAAATTTTTCACTTCTAAACTTCAAATCATACTCCAATAAGTCAAATGGGGCCAAAAAATCTTTTCTAAAAATTTCCAGTTTGCCCCCAAGTGGCAAATGACCATTTTGCCCTTGAATAGTGAAAATTCCAATTTGACTCCAAATTGATCATCGAACTCCGAATTATCATTTTGAGTCATCCATGAACTGTGAAACTCTTAATTTCACCTTAAAATTCCTATTTGAACTAGTTCGAGGCTTAATCGACTTAATGTTACCATTATAGCAAAATACATAACGAAATAAAAACAAAATAATAAATAAATATAAAATATTTATTCATGATAAAAAAATGCGCACAAAGAAAAGTAGTAAATTTCTTGAAAGAAACGAACATTGCATTCATGAGTGCATCACGTAGCATTCTTGCATTGTTAAATGTCATGGCATATAAAAATATTTCATATACGAGTATGAGCCCGATGATGGGACTTTCCAAGGAAGCTTGCGAAGGTGAGTTTCTTCGAAAAACTCGCTAGGTGAAAAGATATCTTCAAGTCCCACCAATATGATGGAAGGCCTTGAAGAAATGTCTTTAATAAAAAACTTTTACCCGTATTAGGATTTCTATTCATGAAAATATTGCTTTTACTCGTAAACGACTATCCCGATGATGGGATTTACCTAGTAAACTTACGAAGGTGAGTTACTCAGGTATTTTTTCAGGTGAGAGAATACTCCCGGATCCCACCAGTATGACGGGCGAATTCGGAAAGTACGTTTAATAAAAGGTTTTCATTTAATATCATCTCGATTTTATGCCATGCATTTCACAATCGCATCACGTGCAGGTCAAATTCTTAAAACAAATGAAACATTTTAACTTGATCAAAGATGAATTAAATAAATCAGATTAAGGAAGCATAAAAATAAAATTAATGGGTTAAGATAATATATGATTAAGTGGTACCGTTCGTGGAACGGGCGTCACAGGGGTGCTAATCCTTCCCTATGCGTAACCTCACTCCTGAACCTATCTCTGAAAAATATAGACCAGTTCTCGTTCTGTCAATAGACCTAAAATTAATTTAGGACTTTGTTGATTTGAATCGGGTTAATAGGTGGCCAATCACACCTAAATAAAAAACAAAAAGATTGGTGGCGACTCCTAGATATTTTATTTTCGCCCACATCTAACGGACGGGTTTCAGGACCTGACACGTTATGACAAGTTTCAATAATATTCAAGTCATCAACATAAATAGCAATTATCACAAATTCATATTCGAATCTTTTTAAAAACACATGGGCATATAGGATCATTTTTATAACCTTCTTTCAACAAATATTCACTAAGACGATTGTACCACATGCGTCTGAATTACTTTAATTCATACAGAGATTTAATTTAATCGAATAAATTTTTCAAAAATTCAAATTTTGTGCTTCAAGAACTTAAATCCTTCAGGAATTTTCATATAAATATCATTATCAAGTGAGTTATATAAATAGGTTGTAGCTACATTCATTAGACACATTTCAATCTTCTCATTAATTGCTAGACTAATTAATATAGAATTGTAATTGCATCTACCACAAAAGAATATGTCTCACAATATTAGGTCTTTGGTTAAAACTTTGTGCGACAAGCTGTACTTTATATCTCATAATCTCATTTTTCTCATTTCGTTTTTGTACAAATACCCATTTATATATCATTAGCTTTACACCATTTGATGTACGGACTACAGGTCCAAAAACTTCACGTTTTGTTATTAAATACAATTCATCCTTAATTGCATCTTTTCACATTGGCTAATCATTTCTATGTTTACATTCTTCAATAAATATAAGTTCAAGATCTTTGTTTTTCTTTCATAATATTGAGCACTATATTATATGCAAAAATATCGTCGACATTTATTTCATTCCAATTCCATCTTTTCTCGTCATGACATAATTGATTGTGATCTTTTTATTTTCAATGATTTCAGGTACTTGAATTTTTTTTGAAATTTTTATCAATTATGTCGAGGGTCTCTTCTAGAGTTTCGACTTCTATGTTTACATTCTTCAATAAATATAAATTCAAGATCCTTGTTTTTCTTTCATAATATTAAGCGCTATATTATATATAAAAATATCGTCCATGTTTATTTCATTCCAATTTCATCTTTTCTCGTCATAACATAAGTGAATGAGATCTTTTCATTTTCAATGATTTTAGGTACTTGAATTTTTTCTGAAATTTTTATCAGTTATGTCAGGGGTCTCTTCTAGAGTTTCAACTTCTTCTTTCTGACCATCTTGAATATTTGCTCCTTTTCTTTTCAACGATTTATCTTTAGAACCAATTGGTCTCCACGCTTCTGGCATACCTTGTTCTACAAAGACATCAATGCTAATAAGAGCATTTGTAGCTGGTATATAAGATTTAGTTGTTTTCTTTAGGTCAGTAAATACGTCTTGCAACTGATTTACTATATTTTGCAAAAGGATTATATTTTGAACTTGAAGTTCATATTGATTTGTGTGCGGATCAAAACTAAATAATGATAATTCATTCTAAGAAATTTTCTTTTTCTAGCTGTTTATTTTTTTCCCTTTAATGTTAAAAAATATGTTTCATCAAAATGACAATAAATAAACCTTGCAATAAATAAATCTCATGTTGAGGGTTCTAGATATTTAATTATAGATGGAGATCCAACATATATTTCTAACCTCTTTTGATGACCCATCTTTGTGCGTTGTTGTAGAGCAATTGAAATATATACCGCATATCCAAAAATTCTTAGATGGGATATTTGGTTCCTAACCATAACCTTGTCATATAAGGAAGAATTTATAATAACTCATTTGGCCTGATGTATACAAATACTACTGCATCCAAAATGGCATACCCCAAAATAGAAATTGAGAGTTTAAATTTCATAAGTAATGGCCTTGCAATCAGTTGGAAGTATTTAATAAACCATTCTACTAGATTGTTTTGTGTATGAACATAAACAATAGGTTCTTCAACAGTTATTCACACTAATATCCAATACTAAAAGCTTGAGAAGTAAATTCACCAATATTGTCAAGACAAATTGTCTTGATTACATAATCAGAAAAATGTGCTTCCAAACAAATGATTTGAGCGATTAATCTTGCAAATGTCAAATTGCAACTTGATAATAAGTATACATTAACCGTTTAGTCGATGTATCGATTAAAACTGTAAAATATCTAAATGGTTCATGGTGGATGTATGAATCCACATATAACCCTGATTATGTTTCAAAAAAGTAGAGAATTCAATCCCAAGTTTAGTGGGTGATAGCCTTATAATTTATTTGCCTTGAGAGCAAGCAGCACATGAGTATTTCATTAGATTGAAAAATCTTCTGATTTTTCAATGAATGATCATATTAATTTTTAATAATTTTTTGCATCATTATTGATCCAATATAGTCTAACCGGTCATGTCAAATATTAAAATCATTAGTAAACTTCTAGTTTACTATGAGTTTCAATTATCCTAATATTTGAATAGTTTAATCCAAAGAACAAAGCAAGTAATTTTTTTTTTCAACACACATTTCTTACTTGAGATAATAAATGTAATATAAATGTATTAAGTGTCTTTTTCATTTGTTATCTCAATATGATATCTATTCATATAAATATACTTAATAAACTTCTTTGAATTTAATAGAAAATAATACATCATTTATTATAAAGTTTGTTCCTCAAGGTAGTAAAATATGAGCTCTTTTGGAACTTTCAATTAATCTTGTACTACCAAATTTGTATTGACATTGGTTTTTTTTTTTATTGTCAAATGGGAAAAATATTTCTTGTCTTTAAATATAGTGTATAATGCAGCAATGTCTGCTAGACATATATTTACATCATAGATCTTGGATCTAATAATATGAATATTTATATTTTTCTTCCATAAAATAAAATATATACAATAAGAAATTTACAAGTTAATATGAAAGAACATTAAATACATAATTAAAACACATAATAAGAATATATCATTTAAATATAATAAAAACATATTAAAGTATCTTCATATATAGTTATACTAAAGCATACCAATTACTATTAAGTTCATTCTCGGATATTTCTATTACCAATCAAATGATCAATTCCTTTTTAAAGACAAGAAAATGAATAATGGATATTTCCATTACCAACCATATAATCAATTCCTCTTTCAGGGTGGACAAATATTTTAATGTGCTATATCAACTTGGTCATGGTTAAAATCATCACAAAGTTTTAGTGATGCTTGATAAAATTTACGACGTACAACAAGTACATAAAAATGGTCTTTTATTGCACATCAATGACAATACGTTTTCTATACTCTTTTTATTCCTTTCATTTTTGTCTTTTCATTATTCATCCACTTCTGGTGTATTGAAAGTAGTCATCCACTTTTGGTAGGTGATCTACTGATGATGGGTTATCCATTTATGGCGAATTATCCATTTTTAGTGGGTTAGTGGGTTAATGCATCCATTCACTTCTGATGGTAAAATTATTTTTAGAATTAAAATAGTGATAGTGTAAATTATTGTGACGATTATAATTATTAAATGATTTTACATTCACTTCAATGAATGGATGGATTCATACTATAACCATAATTATCAAATGATATCATATTCACTTCAAAGAATGAATAGATTTATAATTTTTATTAATAGCTCATTTGTCGCATTCACTTCAAAGAATGAACATTCATTATATTTCATTATTAGCAATTTCACTTTCCAATCAAGCGACAAAATATAATATATACTACATGATAGCGAAATTCATATTAAGGTTGATTTTTAGGGAATGGAAATATTAAAAAGATATCAAATCACTTACTTGATTTTCTTACAATCAGAAGTTAAAGACCAACCACTGAAATTCTTTTAAAGCTTGGAGACGATGAAAAACAAAATCATTTCAAAACTTGAGAGATCAGAGGATCATGGTGATAACGTAATATGAAATAAATCTTAAGAGAACAACTATAGAGAAATATAAAAGAAATAAAATATTTAGAGAGAATAAGAAGATCTTATTCATGTATGTATCTACAAATGAAGTGAAGGAACCTATTTATAGGTTAATAACCCATTATGTAGATTGTATTTACAATATGAAGATAATACTAAGAGATTAGATGGATGGATTAAATCCTAATATTCATCCAATCTAATTTACATCTAGATCTATATATATATATATATATATATATATATATATATATATATATATATATATAGTATAAATGGATATTTACAAAAATATACACAACATTTATTATATTTATTATTTATTAAAAGAAAATTTTTTAAAAAATTGTCATAATTATGAGTAAATGAGCCACGGCTTGAGAAGCAACGAACCTTGAGAGTTCCTTTGATTATAGCCTTATGAGATCTATTTTAATAGATAAGTACAGATTTTTTTTTTCTCCAAAAACCCACCAAGGGCTTAATAATTAGCTACGAAATGCAGCAGATATTTCACAAAATTATACAAGGAACAATCAATAATGATATCATTATTTGTACAAATAATTAATTGCTACTTTCTTGGTTCCGTAATGCCTACTTAACTACTTGCTACTTTTTTTGTTCTGTTTAGCACAAGTAGCAATAACAACAATTGTAATTTTTAATGAAAATTGAGATAAATAGATTGTTCTAACATCCAAGTTAGGGTGCAGGTACTGAAAATTGGCCACCAATAAGACTTGAATACAAATTGCTTATCATTGAGACCAATGATTTTATCAATTAACTAAATTTGCTATTGATATAATAATTTATCATTTATATTAATAGAATATTTCGTGAAATATTTTAATTTTGTTAGTTTTTATTTAAAAATTAAGAAAATTAAAAGTATAATGACAAAGTGTAATAAAATGTAGAAAAATTTCAAGAATATTG
Source organism: Theobroma cacao (assembly GCF_053813885.1). Lineage (NCBI taxonomy): Eukaryota > Viridiplantae > Streptophyta > Magnoliopsida > Malvales > Malvaceae > Theobroma > Theobroma cacao. The sequence continues at coordinate 41,173,867 of NC_142640.1, forward strand.
ACATTCAACTACAGTACAATAATCAAATTTGAATTTTTCTTTTTTTGAAAAGAAAATATTACACCATTCTAAATCCTTAAAAGGTAATTTTGGCAAGCTAGGGATCCCATATAACCTGTAAACTACTCACACCCAAAGGAAGTGGGACCCGAAAACCAAACCACAAGACAAATTTAACCTTGACACCATAAAACAATTAGAAATAAAAATACAAGGAAATTCTAAAAATTTAAAATAATTACTAGAATGTGAAGAAATTAATAAGAAGGGAGTTGAGGATAGAGGAAATGGGACAAAAAGTGTCAAGTTAAGAATGGAATGCTTTTGGACAGGAACCATTACTTTGAGGACGAAAGGGGGATGGGAGACACCCATAATTTCCTCTTATAAGAAAAGGGCCAAACTTTTGCTTTCACCTAAACCCACCTTTTGTTTTTGGGTGAAATTCTTTCGCCTACTTTAACAAGTCGTTGGAACCTTGTCCCACTGGCACTCTCTTCCTACTCAAGCTAGCTAAAGTTTCTTTGGATACCTGGTTTTGCTAATATATAAAGGCCTGTGAGGCTCTACCAAAAAGAAGATCTGCTTTCTTTTGATTTAAAAGACATGCTTGCATCAACATGGTTGATTTTCACAAGGGTTGAAGCTCATGCTATTGGCTAGGCTTAGGATTCAAGAAATTCATATACTAGTAAGTAGTCAAATTGAGGGTTTGGTGGATGATAAAGTACTGATATTGAAAATTCATACAGTAAAAGAGTATACAAACTTCTACAGGATTTATGTTAGTCGTGCCAGAAACGCGTTTGAATGAATCAATATTTTGAAAAAGTTTGAATTATCTATAATTATGCCAAGCTCAAAAATATGCAGTACCGACGACAAGGTAAATATCTGTCACGTAATCAAAATTTTCAACTGCAAACAACTCTGACCATCAAAATTCTGCCCAAATTGGTTAGATACAAGAGCCAATAGAAACTCTACACAGACAAATTCCAGAATAGACAAAACTGAAGGAGCAAATTCCTGGGGAAGTGGCCAAGTTAACCACCTTGTTTCCAAGAAACAAATAAAAACTGCCAATGATCTTCAAATTTCCTCTACACATTTCACATTGATATCATTTGTACACATTTCATAAAAAAACCAACACATGTTCCAAAAGAACCGCTATCTTTGTCACCCCACAGAGCAATCGTCTCAATTTCATTAACACATTCTTTCCATTTTCTTGCTATAGCTGAAAGAGACCCCAAACAAAATCTTTTCCATTTATCTGTTTTTTTTTTTTTTCAGAAAGAAATGTACACCAACCAGTTGAGCAGAATAGCAAAGTAAATCAAAACCTAGCATTTGGCATTGGATTGCCTCACTCTTCTCTCCTTGATTGAACACTCCATCTCCTCACAACTTCTAACAATATCTGATTCCAAGTATCAATAGGACCTGGCAGACACCAATGTACACAATCGTTCTGTACACGCTCTTGAACCCCATTAGCAAATGGAAATGGATACATGTAAGGCCCTGGATGACCATCTGGCCTCATTAATGATAATTTGGTCACATCCAATATTTCTAGCCTTATCCCTTCAAATTGCTTCGCATTTACTTTAGCAGCTTCCATTTCTTCAACTTCAGTTGCTCTCATATCTGCATCCATTCCTTCAAGCATCTTCTCTCCCTCCTTATAAGGTTTTGTCTTGGGACAAGCACCTGCCTTATCCCATTCACCATCAAAGTGTGAAGGTGAAAATGTGGTCAGAAACACATCAATTCTATTACCATTAGCTCCTTTCTTTTCAATTATTGTCTTAAGTGCAGTCTTTACGGCCTTCCTCATCACATCATAAAATCCTATCTCAGTATGATTTAGTCCAGGGCAGTAATGGCAACCCAATACTGAACCACCCTCGTAATACACTGCTGGATGAAGAAACCAATGCCCAATTGAGAGTACAATCATATCTATATGGTCCAAATCGGCCCCCCACCTCTCATCAACAATATCCACAAACAATTCATTATGATCCGGACCAGTTTTTGATTTTTCAACACCTCTAACCAGAAATGGTGACCAATAAACTGATATGGTAATGTTATGAGAAGTAAAATGCCATCTACGGAACTTGTTATCCTCCCCATCTCTGTAAACCAGGTTAGGATTGGAGGCAGTGGCTAGCATGCAAAGGAGTGATTCTAATTGGTTCCTAGCCATGGAGTCACCAACAAAAGCTAAATGCTTGTTACTAAGAAGGTGGAAGAAAGTGTTGGTATCAAACCTTGGGAGCTTGCATTGGCTTGGTTGCCATCTCCAATAAAGGTAACCCAAGTCAGGTCTCCCATGTAAGATGCAATTTTGACCGTCCTTAATTATACCACAGGTTGTGCCATTGTACAAAGGCCCCATCTTGTCATGTACCCATCTGCCATTGGTGTAGTCACATGTAGTTTCATTAGCTACTTCCTCTTCTGCAAATAAGCAACAAAAGCATAAAAAAAAAAAAACCTGTTTAATAATAAAACCCATAATCCAACATACTAAAAAACTATAAATCGGAAAAAAAAAAGATAAAAGTTCTGCAACTTTTCTTTTTTAACTCAATATACCTTTGGAGAAAGAAGAAGAAGAAGAAGAAGTGGTGAGGATGATGCGGTTGTTGTGAGGGAGCTGCTCCGTGGTAGATTGAGGGAGAGGAAAAGGGTGAAAGTACAAGCGAAAAAGAGCTATGGGGAGGAGAGCATAAAGAGCGTAAGGCAAGAACTTCTTGGTCAGGGAATGAGAGTGAGATTGGCGCTTGAGTGGACTTGTTGCACCCATATTTGATAGAAAACTTGTTATCTCAACTGGTTGCTCTCCTTTTTTCCTCTGCTTTGTCGGTTTGTTTTGGCTTTGGCTCAGAATTCTAGCCACTGAACACCGTGGAAGTTGTGAAATGTTTTCTTGAACTAGAGCCTGAAAAGAGAGAGAGAGAGAGAGAGACAGGAGGAAGCTTGTGACTTTGCGCGGCGTTTCAGTCAAAGTGACATCGAAAGAATCTTATTTATCTAAGTGAGTTGGCCAACTAATCCAACGGGAAATTGTTGTTAATCACTGTTGTCCTCACCCTGTGAAAACATGTGCCACGCTCTCAAAACTATACTCCATCCGTCCTCTTGCTTGCTACTCCATTCACAATTTTAATAATTTTATTTTACTGCCCTTTTTCTTTTCGTATGAACATTAATGTACGCCCTTCACTTATTGTGTTACTCACTCGCAATTAAAAAATGTCAAAAAGTCAAAATCGCCCTTCAATAATGGCTAACATTATTTGCTTTATAAGGGTAAACATGTCTTTTATGCTTAAGCCCAGATGCCTACACCAATGACTGCCAAATGTTATCATTGTGCTGAGGGTAGAAAGATTGTAAATGTCTTCTGATAATTGGCAGGACACCCCATTTATTGAATCAAACACATTATAGTCTCATAGAGATTTAATAATAATTAACTCTTTGCATCTTATATTATCATCCTGAATTGGTTGGCATAATTGATTATAGAAAATGATTTCAAACAGAAAGTGGATCGATCATTACAACTGTCCCGACTCCCGTGTCTTGAGAAAGAAGACTTGATATTTTCTTAGTTAATGGCTGGCAGGCAGCAGCAAATCGTCCAGGTCCAATTAATACGAATATAAGGTATCATCATATAAATTCCGAGGCCAGTAGTTTGCTTTGCTCCACTAAAATGATCTGGTGCTTGATACTAAGATATTTGAGTTCCACATGATACACTGGTTTGCCTCACGTTAGAAGTAAGCGGCAACCATCGGATGGTGACACCAAGAGACAAACGTGACATATAGATGCATCTAGAGAAAAAGCATTCTTTCTACATTATTTCTATCTATATGACATCTCACCTAATAGCCATCAGGGAGGAGTAGGAGGAAGCTCCCACAGCCCTCAAGGGACTTGGTTCATTTCAGCTCGTGCGGAAAGTCAGACACACTGAATCTTTTGTACTACTACTTTTCATCAAATACAGTTTCTTTTCTGTATCATAAACCCAACGAGACGAAATGTAGCCCGGAGAGAGCTGAATTTTATAACATGAGAATTCCAGCATGTTATTGTATTAGTATTGTTATGCTACTAAAAAAGAAGACCTTTATGAAAGCCTTAATTTGTTTAGGAATTTATAAACAGTTGACAAATTGTTGTGCACGCAAGTTAAGGTCTAAGCTGAACTGGTCTGATGAACTCTGCTACTGATCTATATAAAACAGTACAATTGGTGTTCAAAGAAATTAAAAAAAAAAAAAAGCTTGACCATTTTCCCTTTTACAATTTTTTTTAGCTAATCAAAGATTTGAAGTCACTAATTATAAGCCGATCCTATGTTTTATTAAGAACTCGAGAAGCTTTTAAGTCATAAGGTTACAATATAAGCATTATATAGATGGCTGGTTGACTAAAGTTAAAGTTTGGAGGTGGGGGTAGAGTTTTCAGTGGCCATAGGTCTCTCGTATTTTCCGTACCTCAAAGAATCTGAAACACTCCTCACCGACTGAATGAAACATCTTAATCCTGGGATATTTATTTATTTAATTATTTTGGTGGTGTTCATTGTTAAAATTTGTGGCTGATGATTCAATAGTACGTAATCAAATCTTGCCTCGAATGGTCGTTAAATGTTTTGGATCTAAATCTAGGCAAATAAAGTTCCGTTAGCTTCACAGTAAAGACAACCTTCTTTGATTTACAAATTCCTATAGATCTAAGTAGCAAGTTTTGTTTTTTCCTTGTTCTTTCCTCTTCGCTAGCGTCTATTAATAGGCCAAAAAGTAAGACATGGTTCAGCCACCGACACAATATTAAGACAAGTTCCGACTAGGTGTTAAAGTTGATCAATATTCAATCATCGGGATTAATTATCCATCAAAGGGTCTCTCCAATTACTCCTATTATTAGGGCATGTTGATTGCTAATATGGGAATTCAACTTCAAATCTTAATTAAATCTACTATAGTCGATTTACATGACTCGTATTTTTTAACACTTGACATAGCAGTTACATAAGCTTTTGTCTATCGTTTTGCCTAGAGAGGAGATGCAAAAACCGAATAAAATACAAGGAAAAACACGACGGAATGATGGAAACGAGGTGGTGACCAGCTAAGCTCTCCGAATAGAAACTAATATATATATATATATATATATATATATATATATGAAGGGACTACCCTATAGTTTTCGGGTTCCAACAAGCCCGATAGAAAAGTTGCCCCACTGTCCACTTTCATTGTAAGGGACCACTATGCCACGGCTTCCACCGTCACAACTCACATCAGCCATCCTTGCTTCCAAGTAGAAAACTCCATTGAAAGCAAGGAGACCCCAACTTTAGCCTTTGTTTATAGGGCTTTCTCCACAAGCTTTAAACAAAGTTGAAATGAGAGGGACATTCCAGGAGTTGAGAGCCATATCAGTAATAAATGATCCTATCAACAATTTATGGATCTGAATCTTTTGCTACCCTTTTTTTAAAAAAAAAAAACGAAAAGTGTTTCTTAATTACTAACATTAATCTAGGACTTTTCTTGGCTTAAGTCCAATGTGAAACAAAATAAGTGCGGCCTCACTAGTTACAAAGGATTAGAATAATCATCCCTATAATTGTAGAATTGCAAAGCTGTGTTCATCCCATTGGTTACAAATAAAAATAATGAATGTCCTAGATACTAGTGTAGAAGCAAAAGAACAAGAGTTGTCCCATTGTCAAAACATATTAACTGGCAACTAGGCAAATGAAGTAAACAAATCGTTGGAGAATCAACCGCGCACGCGTTAAATGTATAACCTAACATCATACAATGAATTATTGGACTAGTACTCTTCTAAAATTGAGGTATAATACATTATTCCTATTACTTTCTTAAGCTTATGAATTTTATTACTTTTACAAATGAAAATTAAGACATACATAAAAGAGACATTTATTTTAATGTTGATCATTACATGGAACATTAGAAGTTTGGAGAAATTAGAGAAAAAGAGGGCAGCAAGAAACCTCGCAATGCAATTCAAACCAAAAATACTGATGTTGCAAGAGACTCATAAGAGAATACTGGAATAGGTGTGTGGAAAAAGTAAGATCAATTGGCATGCTTTAGGGGTTGTAGGTTCCTCTATGGGGTTGTTTTGTTGTTGGAGTGAGGATTTCTTTGAGGTGGATCATTTTATCGAAGCAAGGAGATATATTCTCATAATCAAGGGCATCAAAGGTTATAATGTGAAATGTGGATTTGATAACATATACACTCTATATGATAATGGTGAGAGGTAGCTTCTATGGTTTAAACTTCTTAAAATAATAAAGAATAAAAATGTCTCGTGGTTTCTAGGTGGAAACTTCAACAGTGTCAAATGCTTGGAGGAAAAACTAGGGTGTTTGCCGAATGAAAGACCCATGATTCAATTTGCAAATTTTATTGAAGAACCAGATAGATTTACTAATGTTGGGAGGAAAATTCACTTGGTGTAATAATAAGAAAAATTTATCATTCAGTAGGTTGAACAGGTTTTTGGTGGCGATGGAGATTATTAGGATATGTCATAACTTGTAACAAAAGTGTCTACCCAACTCTATCTCTGATTATAACTCAATTATATTGTGTATGGAGAAAATAAATTAGGAACCAAAACCATTTCGTTTTTGCAATCACTGACTAGAGGTAGGGAGTTTCAAGACATGTTTGTTAAAGTTTAAGGGAATAGTAAAACTTGGATGTAAAAAAGATGGGATATGACAGGTGAAGGGGGACCAAGCCGATAATTAAGTAGTGGCAACAAAATGTTTTTGGAAATGTGAAGCAAAAAATTAACTAGATGGGAGAGGACATTCGCAAGATATCTTTACAATTATAAGGGGGAAAGACGAATGGTGTGAAGAGAGTTGTCATCACCAGGATGAAAACTAGCCTTTGGAAGTTACTCAAAGTGGAAGAAAGGACTTGGTAATGGAAGGCTAGCTAGAGTGCAGTAGTTCTTTGAGGGTGATTGAAATACAAAAATTTTTCATTTGATGGCATCAACAAGAAAAAGAGTCAACTTCATGGGCAAAATCATTATACATGGGCGAGTGGGGGAAATTTCAAAAAGCGAAGCTTAGATGTGACAATTTATTTTAAATCTCTTTATCGGAAAAGAACAATTACTAAGCTAAGGGATTTAAAATATGAGTTCAGTGTACTAAAGGAGCACTCAATGAGGCATCTTGAGAGACCTTTCTTTAGAGCAAGAAATTTAGAAAGCAATTTCTAGCCGTGATAATAATAATGTTCTAGGCTCAGATGGATTTAACTTGAACTTTTTGAAAAATCAATGTTGGGATCATAAAGCTTGATGTGTTGAGATTCATTGATGAGTTTATAACTATATGTCATTAGAGGCTTGCATCAATTATTTTTTAATCACACTAATTCCTGAATATGCTTGCTCAATTGATAATTAATGAGTTTCGACCAATTAGCTTGGTTGGAAGCTTGTATAGAATAATTGTAAAAGCTCTGTTAATTGCATTAGACAAGTTGCGAATGAAGTTGTTGGGAAAATTATTTTACATTTATAAAAGGGAGAGAGATACTTGATTATGCTCTTATTACTCATGAGGAAGGATGGAAGCGGTGGAATTCTCCTTAAAGTTGACTTCAAAAACACTAACGATAGTGTGTTTAAAATCAGAGGACTTTCATATAAAATCAAAATATTTTTATTGAAATTACATCCATTGATAGCCGGTGATGCACCTTTATATACAAAGCACTATAGCTAATCACAACCTGTGTAATAAAGACCATATCAACTAATGAAGGTAATGTTCTACAATCTGGCTAGGAATTCTAGCCACGAATCATGGAAATCAATGATTCTGCAAGTCAATGATTCTGCAATTATGGAAAGGATTCTGTAAATATTATGGAGAGGAGTGATGAAAGGATTCTGCAAATATTATGGAAAGGATTGATTCTGTACATCAAAATTGTCAATACTCCTCCTCAAGTTGGTGCATGAAGATTTGAGATGCCCAACTTGGCAAGTAGTTCAAGAAAATGATCCCGTCCAAGAGCTTTTGTAAATATATCAACCAGCTGGTATGTAGTGGAAATGTGATAAGGATTTAGTACCTTCGACTGAATGTGATGTCGAACGAAGTGGCAGTCTATTTCGATATGCTTCATTCGTTCATGAAAAACTGGATTTGAGGCAATATGGATTGCAGCTTGGTTATCACAAAATAACGAAACAGGAGTGGAACATATGACACCAAAGTCACGAAGTAGTTGAATCAACCAAATTATCTCAGTAGTGACTGTAGCCATGGCTCTGTATTCTGCTTCTGTCGAAAAGCGAGAAATAACTGTTTGTTTCTTTGCCTTCCAAGAAATGGGGGAGGACCCAAGAAACACAATATACCTAGAAGTAGATCGCTGGGTGAGAGGGCATCCTGCACAATCAGCATCGCAATATGCATGAAGTGTGAGTGAATTGTTAGATGGAAGAAAGATACCCTGGCCTCGTGCATTCTTCAAATAGCGGAGTACTTGATAAACGGCCTCCAAGTGTGGCTGTTGTGGATCATGCATAAACTGACTTAATATATGCACAGCGTAACTAATATCAGGGCATGTGATGGTAAGATAAAGTAACTGACGCACAAGACGTTGATATTGTCTTGGATCTTCACAAGGCTCGCCAGATCCTACAATTAGTTGGTGGTGCTGCTCCATGAGAAATGCAGCAGGTTTATTGCCCATCATGCCACTTTCAACCAAAATATCTAGCACGTACTTGCGTTGACATAAGGCAATGCCAGTAGGTGATCGTGCAACCTCAATGCCAAGGAAATATTTTAATTTGCCAAGATCCTTGATGTGGAATTTATCATCTAAGTACCGTTTCAAGAAATTAATTCGAGTCGAATCCGTGCCCGTGATGATGACATCGTCCACATAAATCAAGACAGCAACAAGGGATTTACCATGACATGATGTAAACAACGAATGATCAGCATGTGATTGTTGGTAACCAATGGCTATGAGAGAGGAAGTAAATTTTTTATACCAATTTCGCGATGCTTGACGGAGTCCATAAAGAGATTTTTGTAACCGACAAACACGGTGCTCCCCCTTACATGCAAAACCCTGCGGAATCTTCATGTAGACTTCTTCGTCCAAGTCACCATGAAGGAATGCATTGTTTACATCCAATTGGTGTAACTCCCATTTACAAGCAGCGACAACAGCTAGTAGACACTGGACAATAACTAACTTGGCAACCGATGCAAAGTCTCATGAAAGTCTATCCCTTCAACCTGAGTGAAACCTTTGGCCACTAGTCGTGCTTTATAACGCTCCACACTACCATCCGGATTGTACTTGACCTTATAAACCCATTTTGAATCAATAGCATGTTTACCTTTCGGCAGAGTAGTGACTACCCACGTTTTGTTTTCCTCCAATGCTTAAATTTCTTTGGCCATAGCTTCCTTCCAGTGATCATGCTTTACTGCCTGAGAAAAGGTTTTGGGCTCATCTGTGATGGAAATGGCCGCTAAAAAGGCATTATGAGTATCAAAAAATTGATTATATGTCAAATACTTAGGTAAAGGAAATACCGTTGAGTTAGCTAATGGTGGAGTGGGCTGTGATGGAGCGAGAGAGGGCGGAAGCACAAAATTGTAATCTGCCAATGTGCTAGAAATTTTTCTAGTGCGTTTAGTCGGAGGAGGAAGTGAAGTTCCTATGGATTGAGTAATTGAAGGTGCCACTGTCTCAACGGTTGTAACATCATGAGTGGGAGGAGTCCCATGTGACTGATCATGACCCAAGACTTCCTCATGAACAGTTGCGTGATCATTGGTAAACTGTGTATTATCAAGGCTTAGCTCTTCTGTGACCCGTGAGCCTATACGCCCCATGTTAGGCTATTCCGTGTGATCCAACAAAATGTGCTCATGATTGTTGCCCATAAGATTTGTTGTATCTCTCATAGAATTTTTATGAGAATTTGCTAGTGGACCGCCAATATTTTGTTGAATTCCTTCTGCCGCAAAGGGAAATAATCTTCATAGAAAGTAACATCTCGAGAAGTATAAATGTACTTATCTTCAAGATCGAAAATACGATATCCCTTTTGACCATTAGGATAGCCTACGAACACTCCAAGTCGAGATTGTGGGGCAAATTTGTCTCAAGCCCTATTGTTTACATGCCCATAACACAAGCAACCAAACCTCCTAAAGTGCTTATAAGTTGGAGCCTTTCCAATCAATAATTCATATGGTGTTTTGTCGCGCAAAACAGAAAGAGGCATTCGATTAATTAAGTAGGCTGTTGTGAAGACACACTCACCCCAAAATTGAATGGGCAATTTAGCATGAAATCGTAATGTCCTGGCAACCTCCAACACATGTCGATGCTTATGTTCCACCACTCCATTTTGTTATGGAGTGTCAGTGCAACTATACTAACGTTCCATCCCATTTTCACTGTAGTAAGTCAATAAGTCCTCATGGTTGAATTCGAGACGATTGTCAGTTTGCAGAATCTTAATTGCCATATTAAATTGATTCCTCACCCAATGGAAGAAATGAAGCCAATATTTTTTTGTTTCAAACTTGAATTTCATCAGATAAACCCAAGTGACTCAACTGTAATCATCTACGATGGTAAGAAAATAATGTGCTCCTGAATAAGATTGAGTGCGATATGGACCTCAGATATCACAATGAATCAATTCAAAAATGCCATTAGTTTTATTTGTGCGAACAGGAAAAGGTAACCGTGTCTGTTTCGCTTTGCAGCATGCATCACAAAATAAATGTTTTCGAGTATCAAAGTAACAAGATAAGTTAGGAATCACAGAGAATCGATGAACTGGTAGATGTCCCAATCGACGATGTTTGCCACCAGTGCCATGCCCTTTCTCGTGGATTCCAAAAAATATAAGCCTCTCCTCTCTTTACCCACTCCAATCAGCTTCCTCGAACGTAAGTCCTGTATCACACAAAAATTAGGCCAAAATATCAGTATACAATTCAAGTTCTTTGTCAGTTGTGTCACTAATATCAAATTATAACAAAACTCTGGTATGCCAAGGACATTATTCAGAACCAAACTTTCACCAAAGATCACTTGCCCTAAGGCCCGCACATCAACTGTCTCTCCATTAGGAATCTCGACTAAAGATATGTTAAGATTTTTTACCACATTGGATAGTATCTCAATCTGACAAGTGATATGATCGATGGCCCCTATATCAATGACCCAAGGTACTGTAAATGCAGTCTTACCAGAAAAATTATCATTTATGGAGTTTGCTGCCACCATATTTGCCGAATGAGTCTTTTGGGTTTGTGTCTCCAATAAAGCCATCAGTTGTTGGTGTTGCATACTTGACAGGCCCGGAATTAAAGGAGATCTAGTTTCCACATTTGCTGCGAAAAACCCACCGACATGTGTCCCTATGTGTGACGACAATGCACCATTGCCTCGACTTGCTCCTTAACCCCGTCCGCGACTTTGTGGTTTGGCCACCAAGAAGGATACCCATTTAGCGCATAACAGTTTTCACGTGTATGGGTCGTCTTGTGGTAGTGGGTGCAATGCAAATTTCCATCGCCACTGCTTCCACTATTCCCACTAGCCCGTGTTTCTCGAGTCTTTTCTCTGGTCTGATTTGCAACCCTCATCTGTCCCCCTCCAATGTTCTTTGCCATCAGCGTTATTGCTTCAACGATGGGTGTCCTAGCAACAACGACTAACTTTTGTTTTTCCTCTTGTGCAGCAACAGCGTATGCTCGGCCAATAGATGGTAGCAGTTCGATGCTTAGTATCTGAGACCGAACAATGGAAAAATTGTCATCAAGACCCATTAAAAAATCATAGACCTTCTCTTCTTCCCTCATGATCTGATCCTTCTTGACTGCACCACAAGTACAACCGCATGTGCACATAGGAATTGAGTTAGAGGATTGTAACTCACCCCAAACGGCTTTCAATTTTCCATAATATGAGGAAATTGGGGTTTTCTCTTACTGGAGGAGAGCAATAGCACGTTTTAACTCATAAACTCTGGAAGCAATCCCTTGAATGAAGTGTTCTTTCAAGTTTGACCAAACTTCACCTGCAGTGTCGTGCATTCATCAACCACGACAACACTATTGCGTTGCATCGCATCCACGGCTGGAAATCTACAGAGTTAACATCTGGTTTCTTTATTCTTCCATCCACGAATCCTACTTTGTTCTTGGACTGTAATGCATTTAGGAAACTGCGCCTCCAAGTGAAGTAATTTTTACCATTTTTACTAAGAGAATGTGTTACGAAAACCAAACCTGGGTGATCAAAAGGATGCAAATGATATGGTGAATTTGTATCGACTGTAACGGTTTGGGATGTATTTACAACCGTTAGTAAATCCCTATTAGCATTATCTGCTGTACCTCTAGACATGCTTGTAAAACAGATTTAAAAAAAAAAAAAAAGACCCGCTCTGATACCATATAAAATCAGAGGACTTTCATATAAAATCAGAATATTTTTATTGAAATTACATCCATTGATAGCCGGTGATGCACTTTTATATACAGAACACTATAGCTAATCACAATCTATGTAATAAAGACCATATTAGTTAATGAAGGTAATGTCCTACAATCTGGTTAGGAATTCTAGCCACGAATCATGGAAGTCAATGATTCTGCAATCATGGAAAAGATTCTGCAAATATTATGGAGAGGAGTGATGAAAGGATTCTGTAAATATTATGGAAAGGATTGATTTTGTACATCAAGATTGTCAATAGTGTAGAGTGGGAATTTCTCAATTTGGTAATGAGCAAGATGGGAATTGGAATCTATTAGAGGTCATGAATGATGGCTTGCATTTCATCTGCTTTAGTTTCAATTCTTGTTAACAGCATATCAATAAAGCAAATCAAAATGAAAAGAAGATTAAAGTAAGATTACATGCCTTTTTTTCTCTTAAACTTTATAGCGGAGGCCTTTAGTATGTTAATGCAAAAAACAGTGAAAAGTGGGTTGTGCTATGGGATTTAAAAGGAATAACGAAGTTGGTGGTTTCTCAAATCTGGTATGTTGACGATACAATAATTCTCTACAAACCAGATTTGAATAGTTTGTTAAATGCCAAAAGAGTTTTTAGATATTTTCAAGTGATATCGAGGTTGAAAATAAATTTTCAAAAGGTAATTTATTCGGTGTTGAAATAGAACAAGCAACTTTGAAGAATTTCGTTGGAAGTATTTCATGTTATACTGATATTTTTCCAATTAGTACTTAGGTCTACCATTAGGAGCTAGTATGAACTCAGCAAAAAAATATTAACCATTAGTGCTAAGTTTTAAAACGAGATTAGCTACATAGAAGGCAAAGTTCTTGTCGATAAGAGGAAGGTAACATTATTGAAATCAATTCTTGAAAGTCTCCCAATATATTTTTTCATGTCACTATTTTAAAGTTTCAATAAGGGTGAAACCATGAAACAGGTATTGGATAAAATAGACGCTTTCTTTGGTGTGATTTGGTAATGAGGAGAAAGATTCATCGTGTGGATTGGAACTCGATTTGCACATATTAGGAACTATGTGGGTTGGGTATTATTAATTTAAATCTTAAAAATAGAGCCTAGTTGAACAAATAGATTTGAAGGTATGAAAATGAGACTGATAGTTTTTGGAGAAACATCATAATGGAGAAAACAAGGAGAAGAGAATAAGCCTTTTAGTGGCAATCAAGAACAATAAGGAAGCATTTGGAGTATGGAAGATATTGTAAAGCCGTTGAACTCGTCAACTGGTCCTTAGCATAATACCTAAAAAAACACCCTAAATTATTTAGAAAAATTCAACTAAATCTTTTTTTTTTATTGCGTTCAATCAAATACTAGTACTTTTATTTTGAGTCAAATAAACCCTTATGAATTACGATTTACTTAGTCAAAATGTCACTTGTCATTTTATGTCACGTGACACTACGTGGCATATTAATGTGGCATGATAACATAATATATGATATTTTTCACCTTCCACATCGATGTCTCATAAACATCTCACGGGTTTAAAATAATAAATGGTATTTTGACTAATGACAATTAGTTAACCATTAGTCATAAAGGTTTATTTGACACAAAATAGAAGTATAGGTTCTTGATTGAATGCAATAGAAAAATAAGAGTTTATTTGAATTTTCTTGAATAATTCAAGGACTTTTTTTAGCAATATACCCTAGTCTTTCTAATGAAGGTAAGGGTAAGCATTAAGTCAAGTATAACTGACCAACCAACTGGAGCCAATTGTGTTGTTTTAAAATGTTGATTGATCGATTTTGGGTCCCTTATCGGTTTAGGATGTTAGCCTCTTCATGTAATTGAGTCGGTTATGAAGGTGGGAACTTTCCCATCGAAACCAACCGAGCAACCGCCCATGACTTTTTTAATTAATTTAATATAAGATGGAAATTACCTTAATGTCCTTTACTAATTCTCTCCATCCCCATTTCCCCAAATCTACTCAAAGCCATAAGCCTAAATCCCCTTTAAAAAAATTCTCCCTTGCTCTCCTGATCCACCAACTGTCATCATACCCTATCCCTCAATTGCCCCTAAGCCTCCTTTATTTGGAGTTTGTCGAGTAAGCAAGCACTAGTCACCACCACGCAATAGCCCCGAGCAACAATAGCCTTGCTTGTCGATTGTCTATTGCCAAACACCACCAACCCCTATCCTCTCACCATTTCTCCAAACCAAAAAGTGATTAGGCTAGATTTGTGAGTTTGTGAAATTTGTGAATGTTGTGAACCGAGTTTGTGAAATTTATTAATGTGAATAATTTGGAAGTTTTTTGTGAAATGTATTTAGTCTATTATCAATTAACTTAATGCAAAGTATTAATAATGGAAAGCATTAATAATGTCCGAAACAATTAAGTCCATGTTTTACATTTATTTTACATTAATAATATTTGTAATAATGTCATGTACAATAATGTCCTGAGTATTTCACATTTACTTTCATTTATACATTGTGCAATTTAATACCATTAATAGTAAAATAATGTCCTAAATCTACATTTTTCTCATCTTTAGTTTAAGACAAAAAAATTGACTTTGATAATAAAGGGTAAGCATGATTTTAATAATACAGATGATGAAATTAAATGATATTAATAATGCATTTTCTCATATTCAAACCATTTGTCAAAAAGCATGATGTAATCCAATTTAGTTTGAGATTAAATGAGTTGGCTTTGAATTTGAAAATTCCAATTCCATCCTTGACTGAATCTATCAAATTGTCCCACTTAGATTGGATCATCAATGTCATCTTAAAAAATATTTGGTATGTGTTTAGAATAGGTCAAAATTTTGAAAGAGCTTATCCAAACAAGAGTTTTCCATTATTTATCAAATCTTCAAAAAAAACTAAGCAGCAATCACATTCATTGTATGAATTTAATATTTAAAACAATTACAACAATCCATAAAATGGAGGTAAATGGACATGGTTGTCTTAAGTATATATTGATAGCTGCATTTTAGTTTTCTAGCTATACCCACAGATCATATGAACTTTATTATACTAGTATATACATCTTTTTGTAATACATCAAAATTTGTTGAAGGATGCATAATTAAGGTGCATACTACTACAATATATATGTATATGGTCATGTAGCTTTTAATTAAAATGAATATAAATTTCATGTGAATTTGGTTTGTGATGTATTTTTTATACAATAAAATAGAAAATAGTGGACCCATAAGATGAAAATAGTTTCATACAATAAATTAGCATATAGTTTGAAGTAGTTGAAAATAGTTTGAGACTTCCAAATTAATTAATTGTGTGATTTTGAATATACAAACTCAAAAATTAAGATTAAGAGTATTTGTTATTTGATTTTTGTTATACAATTTGCTATTATTTATTAATGCCATTTGCTTCCCCAAATTTATTATTCATTATTTCATAAATGAACATGTATCTTTTTTTTTTTTTTTTGTCAGATGTCAAATAAAATGGAGAAGGTTATTGTCACGCCCCAAACCCAAGACATGACAGACGCCGCATACTTGTAAGATATAATCCCACAGACATGCAAGACTCCAAAACATATATCTTATACCAATTACTAAAAGATACTGATCTGATATACCTGAAGAATATAGTGATTCATAAAACTAAATCTGTCGATAGAAATTCCAAAAAAATCGTAATTTGACAATATTCATAATTAAATCTCTAAAACCATAAAGCTACTATGCTAAGATAAAAGTCTGAATACTAATTAAAATAGTTCGATATTTATAATATTTAAATAAATCTTAGACAATTTAAGTGCTACTAGATTAAACATCACTCTCCGAAATTCTCGTGTGGTTGACCAAATCACAACCTGAAAAAAATTTTGAAGGAAATAGTGAGTCCAACTACTCAGCAAGTAACTAACATCCCTTCAGCCGGATTAAGCATGCTTAAAACATTTAGGCCAAAATATCCTTTATAAATGCCAAGATAAAATATTGGGTAATCTTATTCAGAATCATATACTTCAAAATTTTCACTTTCAGATAACTGAACAAACATATTTAACAATACTTTAAATCTTAATAGTCTCCTATAACATGTTACGACCACACTTAACCCCTGTGGCATAGGTAAGAAATAGAACCACAATTAACCTCGGTGATACGGGTCAGAAGCATATCAAAAGCAATCATTGGCTGCACTGAACAAATATCACAAATACCACTATTCTGTAATCGGTGGTGCGGTTGGGAGATCGATCTCTAATCACAGAATACATGTCAACATGGCCAACATTTAACCCCCATTGGCAAGGTCAGAGCATAGCCATACTAGGAGATAAAACAGAAATATATATTTTTAGATTACTCGAAGTTCATAAAACAGTATATCAAATTTCTTAAGCATATCTCATACACCACAAAAGCACATTTGTTTCAGACTAAATATTTGTGTTTATATTTGCGAAAACATATATGCACACATTATATAAAGTCATGAACAAATTTCAAAATCAGAAATTACATTTTTGCATAAACCACATTCTAAATCCAACATATACTCTCATATACATATACATTTTGCATGCTCAACCCGATTTTAATAAATCATAGGACAAAATATTATATTTCATGTACAAATTCATATTGAGGTTAATTTTTAAGGTGTGAAAACACCGAAAGGATATCAGTCACTTACCTGATCTTGTTAATTTCACTTTCAAGTAGCAAATCTGAAAATCCTCCTAATAGCCTAATATTTCGATAAACACATACATACAAAAATTAGAACTGAATTTGCAAACAGATCCTACAAGGCGACTTTCCGTTGACCATCCTAAGCACTTAGGGTGTGTAGTGATTTCTAGTACAATTTAGGAACATTTTTGGTTAATAAGGTAATATTTTATTATTATATATATTTTTGAATTAAACAAAATATCCAATAAGGTTGAGAATTAAACTTAAATCATAAAATCAGTAAGGATTTTAATTTCAGATAGAGAAATAACACTAATTTCACTTGTAAAAATCATATTTATAATTTTTCATAAATTTTTTATATTTTAATAAAATCTACTAATTTAAGAAATAAATTTATAAAATATAATTATACATCCTTGATATAAAAATACAGTAGAAATCACATATCCAATATTTATGAAGTTTACAATAAAATTTATCATATATTAATTAAATCGAATTTAAAAAAAATTAAAAAGAATTTTCTATTTTCTGGAATTTCCAGAATCTAGATGGCCATTTGGCCTATTTTAAGCACTTGTAACTTTTACCCCAAAAAATTTTCAGTGATGAACTCTAACACCAATATGAAGTATTCATATCATACTACAACACCAAAATTTGTTTCGATTAAAAAGAACACAAAATTCCCAAGTTTTGAAAGCCAAAATTCTCAAAATCGTCACAAAAATACCCAAATTTTTTGGTTTTCAGTATCAACTAGCCTACTTTGAGGCTTTAATTCTCTTAACACAGTAAACCTCTAACCGAGCCATTGATGCCAAAATAAACACCTCATTTTATACTACAAAAGCCCTCAAAAAAACGACCAAAAACGTTGCCGGACTATGGAGTTCCGGTGACCCAAAGTTGGGTTGTCAAAACTGTTGAAAATCAGGTTTCTAATTAACTTCAAAATTTGATATCTTCCTAACCACATGGCCAAACGAGATGCTACAAAAACCATTGGAAAGATCTTTTTAAGACCTTTCCATTGGTATCCATCATGCTGCCAGAAAGTCATCAAAAAAGTACCAGATTTAAATAAAAGATAAAAAAATAACTAATTTAGGGTTTTTTACCCAAATTATGAAAATACCACACCAACATACCTTAATCAGCAATTCCTTCAATACTTTTCCCTTTCCTTTGTCTTTCTTCTTCCCTGGTGCTAAACTCCTTTGATTGCCTATCGTTTGAGTCTAAGGAAATAACTAACGTTCTTGTTTGGTCTTTTAAAACTTGAAAACTAACATATCCCACTAATTTAAACGTGATAAATAAACTGACTTTAATAAAACTTCTTCATTTACTTAAAAACCCTTTTTGTATTTTTTAATTATTAAGGCACCCAATGTCATAATTGCAAATAAAAAAATACTAAAATAATATCTACTTATTATCTTTATAAAACTATAGCTTAATAAATTTTTTTTTTATGAATACTTTGTGAGGGGTATTACAGTTATAAATCCTACACTTAATGATACAATAGCTACACCACATGATGAAATTACAAGAAGTGAAGTTGTAAGCTCTAAAGTGAGGAAGCAACCACTTAGGACAAGAAAGGCTAGATGTTAATTATTGCCAAAGAGAGTTTTTTACTGATTCAAAAAAAAAAGAACGTCGTCTTTAAATAATCATATCAATGTTTGTAAGAAGGTGGTAATGCTTTGTGCTAATGAAGATTGTAGTGAAACCGAATTAGTTTTGCAACAAGAAAGAAACGTGTCTTTAGAAAGTTGGAAATTTAATCAAGATGCCATTTGAAAGGGTATGGCTAAGATGATGATTCTAGATAAATTGCCTTTTTAGATTTGTAGAAGATAAAGGGTTTTGGTGATGTATGTCCTAGATTTCATATACATCATGACTGACCATTGTTAGGGATTATTTTAAAGTTTATTTTGATAAAAAAAAACAACTGAAGCAATTGTTAAAAGTATCTTTTGCTAGAGTATCTCTCACCATAAACACATGGACTTCATTACAGATAATTAATTATATGTGTCTTACAACTCATTTTGTAGATACTAATTAGAAATTGCAAAAAAAAATGATTTTAAACTTTTGTCCCATTTCTAGTCAAAAGGGTGAGGCAATTGATAAATGATTGCATGATTGAGGGATTCAAAAGGTTTTCGTTGTTATAGTTGATAATGCTAATTTCAATGATGTTGCAATGACACATTTGAAAAAAAAAATTAACATTGCTGGAACTAGTATTTTAGGAGGTAAATTTCTTCATATGAAATGTATTGCACATATTGATAATCTTATTGTAAGTGATGGAAAAGATATAAATAAGCTAATTACTCGTGTTAAAAGGACAGTGAAATATGTCAAACAATCTCATACTAAGTTAGCCAAGTTTAAGGATTGTGTCGGTAGTGATTATTTGATGTTGGATGCAATTTAGAAATTTGAAAAGGCTTTTGCAACATTTGATGTGGTTGATAATTGTTACAATGATAAGCTATCAATGGGAGATGGGGTGCCCGATAAGAATGATTGGGTAAATGTTAGGAGAATTTCCCCTTTATTGCAACAATTATATTATTTGACCATAAAGGCTTCGTGTTCTTACTTAACCTCTACCGCTTTTCTTGATTGTATTTGTGAGGTGTATTGCACTTTGAAAGAATGACAAGAAAATTCTAATGTAGTAAGACGCATGTTTCATTTGAACTGTCAAGAGAGGGGAAAGAAGTTATGATATAGATGTAATAGGGGTGACTTAATAATTTTCAAGATCTAAAATGAAATATTTAAATGAGACTTTTTTTATTGAAATTAAGAAAAAAATTTATTAAAATTTTATTCTTCTAACTTTTTGACATGTAAACTTTTTAATTAAACTTTTAGAATTAAGTTCTTTTAATATTTCTTTTTTAATCGATAATATAGCCAATCCATTTAATCTTTCTTGAAACATTGTTGATCTTGAATAAGATTTTATTAATTTTAGTTTAGAAAAACTTCTATTTCCTGGAGCAGCATTTACTAACATTATTAATACTATTCTAAAAGCAATATATGCAATTTGGGAAAGAAGAATCTTTTTATATGATTTGGTATGTCGATTAGACTGTTATCTTTCATTTTTATAATTTTCTTTTAAATTTTTAACTCTTAAAATAAATCTCAACCATCAAATCAGAATAGTTGTTATATTTTAAGGAATATTCAAGATTAAGGTAATATTCTTTCAAACTATTATTGTCTAATAACTTCAACTTTTTACCCTTAAATAGAAAAATAAAAATATTTTCATATATCTTAAATTCTTCAAATCTACTTTGGAGTGAAAAAATTGATTGATCTAATATATTTAAGAAGTAATTAATTTTAAATGATTCTTCAAGGGATCTTGTTATTTCATTATCAACATTCTCATCAAATTGATTTTTTTTTTACAAATGATGTGTGTATCACAAAATTTAGGTTCTATGTTCATTTTAGATATAATTTCTTTAGAAATCATAGCAGATGCAAATCCATATTATCATTAATTGATTAGAAATAAGAGAAATGGTTGAAAATTAATAACATTGTAGGAATTGAGAAGTGATAAAAATTAAAATCTATTAGGCACATAATTAATGAAATGAGAGAATATGTTATTTTATTAATTATCTTTGACTTTTACATATTGTTAGTGGAAAATGAGATAAATAATTAAAAATTAATAGGAATGTGAAAGTGAGAAAAAATAAATATTTATCAGGCATGAGATAATAAGTAAATGTTTTATTAATTATTTTAATTTTTATATATTTTTAATATGATTAATTATATTATAATTATTATAAAATTATGGGATCTCTCCAAATTTGAAGCTTAAAACCATTGTTTAGGTGGTTTTACCCAAGGACCGACCCTAATGCAAGCTTCATTTGCAACTTCTATATTCCTTATGCTTGGTGTTATGTAAGTGGTAGCATGAGATCCTAGGCATTGTTGAGATTGAGAAAGAACATTTGTTACTTTTGAGAAATTTACGAAATACTAGTAATAAAGTATTCATTAATCATTAGTAGGAGTGGTTCTATGGGTGCTCTTAGATCATTAAAGATTTGAGATTTGGGAAGGGTCGGGAGATATTGTAATCTCAATGGTGTTTGTTTTCCCCTTCTCCTAACCTTGTTAATAAGAACATTTTAAGTCCTTATTGCTTGTTAAATTTTGTTAGATTTTACTATAACATTGCTTAATCACGAAACTCTAATGGAGCGATGGCTCTTGGTGGTGGCAACCTCGAGTAAAATGTTATCTTGTTTATGGTTTCCCTCAAAACTCAAATTATGTTGTAACTACATTTATAACTCTAGCCCTAGCCTTCAAGGGTATTGTTGCTCTATCGTTGCCAACAAATTGTAGAGATATTCATTGGAGAAAACATTTGATTACAAGCCAAATCTTAAGACCAAGATAGAATTTGCCTAAAAAGGATTATTATTCCCACCCACAATCTATATTTTAAAATTAGGTCTCAAAGTTTATCGTAAGATTTGACTTAATTTTTCATTTTTACCACATCTACAACTTTTTCTTTGAAGAAGAAGATGAAGAAGGTGAATTTCATTTATTTCCAAGACCAAGTTACATTTAGAAAACATTACATACCCATAGGACCTCTCAACAAGCCCTCCCATTGCAACGGTCCCAATTACATAACTTTAAAGTCTCATTAAAAACCTTACCAAGAAAAAACCCATCAAGACAAAAACTTTGATTAAGTAAAAAAGAGTACTTATCTACAACTTCTTACTTTCATTGAAATATATTTTATGGATTTATAAAGTTTTATTTCATTTTTATGGTGCTATTCACTCTCAGCTAAACAAAATCCCTAAAATAATCCTATCTTTCCTCAAAGTTGAATATGACTTTTATTAGTATATCAAGCATTTTTAATTCATATAAGTAACCTAGCTACTCAAACCAGTCATAATAGAAAAGAGCATTAACCAATTCATAAGTGATATTAATGTAATCCACTTAAGGACTAAGAAAAACCTCCACTTACACCCCTTATAATTTTAACTTTTTTTCACATGATATTTTGTGTTTCTTTTTGAATAATTAAAATCTTGTAGATATCTTTTTCTAAGTTAGTATCTTGTAAATAATTTCTACTCTCAAAGGGATTAAGCTTTAAATTTTACCCAGTCAAATAATCAAAATATCCTTACTTCAAATTTAATCTATTTTTTCACACTTATCCACATGTTGTTAATTGAGAAAAAAATTTATCAACAAGATACTAATCAAGGAAAAAGAAATCACAATATGTCATGCGAAAAAAAATTAAAATCATAAGATGTGGGCAGAATATATCCAAAAATATATAATAATTAGTTAAATTTATTATGATAAATCCAATTTTATCTTAATTTATAATTATCAATAAATAAAAAATTCAACTATAAATACATGAAATACGATAAAAACGAAACAGAAGAAAAAATTTTAAAAAAAAGTGAGTGGGGGCGAGAGATTGCATGTACACATAAAACATTAAAAGAATATATTTTAAAGAAAGCATTCTAGCTGTTAAAATATTATTCAATTTTGCCATGGCTGGTTTAATTGGTAGAAATATAATACTTTATAACCATTAAAATAGTGAGACATGATAAAAAAAATAAAAATAAAAAGTAATTTGTCAAAGGACAATATTCAAATTAAGCCATATTGTTTTGGTTTTGATCAATTTATTCGCCTTATTTTATTATATTTTTATTTTAATTGTCTTTTAGGTTTCGGTATATTCAACACTTGTCAATTTATTTAATTGCAAATGAAAAAAAAAACCTTTATATTGGAATTTGTTATCCAAATTTAGACTTATGGAATTCTAGAAATATTTCCTTAACGTAAAAAGTTTTCAAGAAATTTGTCATTGCAATCTCTTTGGAAAATTATATTATTAGTCGGATTTCCATTTACTTGAAAAATTACAACTAAATACATGTAATTAAAACAGTCACAAAAGAATAAAGCAATTTTCAATGAATTTAACTTTATTTTTTCAGAAAAAATTTATAAATAATGAAATTAACCCATATATTAAAATAGTTTTCAAAAGCTTCTAACACTTTGGTGAAACTCATTAGATTATTTTTCTCACCCAAGGACTTTAGAAAAATGTCATTACAAAATTTTGCGAAACACATCATTCAGTAGTGTTTTTTTTTTTTTCAAATAATTATTTTATTTATTTACCTTTGATTTTAATTAACAACATAATTAAA
Source organism: Theobroma cacao (assembly GCF_053813885.1). Classification (NCBI taxonomy): domain Eukaryota; kingdom Viridiplantae; phylum Streptophyta; class Magnoliopsida; order Malvales; family Malvaceae; genus Theobroma; species Theobroma cacao. Next base: position 41,197,471 of record NC_142640.1, read on the forward strand.
ACAAACTGAAAATATACTTCACAAATGGAAAACATCTCTTGTAAATTGGATTTGACTAGGTTGACTCAAAACCACAAGTCCAAAACCTTTTATTCCATCTTCTCTTCTTCCTTTCTGAAACTCCCTTCCCTGCTCCTCGTTGCCGATGTCGGTGGCTTTGCCGCCGGCTACTCCCTCTTTTTCTTTCTTTCTTTCTCTTTCTCTTTCGCTCTCGATCAAGTCTCTTCCTCTCCACTACTCCGAGAACAAAACTTTATGCACTATGAATGAAATATGGAAACTATGAAAATAAAGCTATTAATTAAAAAAATAAATCATGGTTAAACACGTGAATTTCGTATAAACCCACTTCCACTATTGATGCATTAAACGATAATCATAACAAGAATATAGGAGCGTGAGGTAGAGACCATGTTACCATGAAAAATTGTAGTCAAAACTAAGATGGAGGGATGTCAGAACACTGCTATTCCATAGAAAGGGGCCCCAAAAAAGGTGAAATCAGCAAGAAAAAAAATGTTGATGTAACAAATTGTACTTTCAAGTAATACAAACTCAACAAGGCTATTCCCTAAGTGAATCTACATTTTTGGGTCTTACAGCAGGACGAGGAGTCATACATGATTCACCCAACGGGGATAACAACCATGTATATGATAACAAAACCATCAGTCAGGCGGCAGCACAGGAACCACACTACAACAATGCTCAATCAGGCTCTTGACCTCAAAGCCAGACCAGTCTCTACCTTTTTAATTTCAAATATGAGCATCCTCCACATCTTAAGCACAAACATCTCCGCTTCTTCATCTAATATAGACTGCAGCAGCTCTAGCATTTGGGAAGCCTTCACATGTTCCTGAGTACTAGATACAATGTAATCTACCAGTGTTTTCTCTTCCTCCCCCAGAAACTCTGTAATTTTCTTTGAAATCCAGGGTCTCATTCTCTCATGCAATGCGTGCTGTAAATGTGCACCACAAAAAAGAGTAACATCTTAGAATTAGCGAGCAAAGATTAAAGCCATGCAGTGAATTGAGTTTCACCACCACCACAGATATTAAACAATCATTTTAGCACGCAATTGTAGAGTAGAGCGTATTCTTCTGCTCAGATTCAAATTCAATTCATATGATAGGGTTCAAATATCCTGTTTTTCCTTATTACTTTAATAGATTTCCTACAATAAAAAGACAAAATAATTCTGCATCATGAATTTCAGAGAATCCTTAAAACTACAAAATTCCATGAATTTCTCATCATTTTGAGATAATATTTAATGCACATTTTGGCAGCATAATTACAAAAGATAGTTTTGGAGCACCTTAAAAAGTTCTATGTACAGTGAAACGACTTAACCTAAACTTTTACAGGTGATCAGAGCTGCCAAACTATGACTATAGGCAACAGATGTAGTAGAGTAATAAAATATAGCCATATTCATGTTAGTTCCACATATGACAAAGACCTAATAGAGGCTATATCATTTTGATCTTGAATTGATGATACAGCTATAATCACATTAACATTACGCACTCTGTTAACCAGTTAACACTGACTAGAAGCCAGATGTTTCTCAAAATTAAGTTAACGATTTGCGTAAGGACTTGAGTAAGGATGATTACCTGGTCATACACATTCCAGTTTATCTCAAATGAAAATAGTTCCTCCTTGGTCTTTGGAATCATATCAATCAATTGTTTGGCATCCAAAAGCTTCTGATTATCAGTTGTTTTCACCTTGTCCAGTCCATGTTCCCTGTCCCTATCCCGATCAGGGATCTTCTCTTTGCTATCTCTGATGCGATCATTATCCTCATCATTACGGTCTTTATCCCTGCTAGATTTATCATAAGATCGTCTGCTTCGGTCTCTTTCTGCATCATGCTTTTCCTCTTTAGGATTAACATTTGATATTTGCTTTGCAAATTCAGCAGCTGCAATCAAATTCGGTGGTGGTGCACCAGGTTGGACAGCCTGCAGCTCCTCAGTTGAATAATCAATGGGAACCAAGGGCCTCATTTTCTTCTCCTTCTGTGCATCATCGTCCTCCTCCTCATGGAAAACAGAAGGGACAGTAGTCCTCTTTCCAGATCCAACAAGACCAAAACCCAACTTCCTTACGGGGGCATTGCCACTCTGCCGTGTATCTGATGCAGCAACAAAAGCCATGTTTGACTCATCAACAGAACCATTTTGCATATTCCCATCACCTACCATAAATAAATATAGTCCATTTCAAAAATCAATAAACAAAAACAAAAATTGAATTAAAGTAACAAAATAAAGAAGATGAACAATTACCTGATATCTGGTTTTCATGACTTGATTCACGATCATAATGCTGTTCAATTGCCTTACCTTTGCTTTCAGTGCAAGTTTCTTCAGCCAACACAGTCTTTTCACCTCCATTTGCAACACGACCTGACAAAAGCCTTAATGCATCTCGCTGCTGCTGCAGCTGCAGCTGCTCCTCCTCTTCTCTCTTCTTGGCCTCAGCAATTTCTTTCTCTTCTCTGAGTCTGTCAGCAAGGTCATCCTCCTTCTCCCGCAACCTCTTCCTCCTCTTTTCCTCTAAAGCACTCCTACGCCACCTTTTTCTTGAATCATCATCATCATCATCCTCTTCACCATAGCGAATCTCCTTCTTCCGTTTGCGCTCCCTCTCTTTCTCCCTCTCTTTCTCATACTGTCTCTGTTTCTCCTTATCCTTTTCTCTTTGCTCCCAATCTCTAAGTAACTTTTCATACTCGCGCTCTGCCTCCTCAATCTTCCTTCTTTGCTCCCTCTCTTTTCTTATTCTTTCTCGCTCTGTTTCTCTTTCTAATCTTTCAATTTCACGCTCCTTTTCCCTCTTAAGATCCTGCTCTCTGTCTCTACTTCTCCTATCATACCTACGATCAGGTGAACTTGTCCCAGGTCGGTCATTCTCAGTTGTCGCTTTGCTCTCACTGGTAGTCTCATCATCATTTTTACCTTCAGCTCCATCTGCAAAATTATGAACAAATTATCAAACTCATGATCAAAATCTCATATCTACAGTTAAACCTCTATAAATTAATACTCTTGGGACCATGAAAATTTATTACTTAATCGAGATATTATTTAATCGATAAATTAATAATTTATTAATTTATACATCAATTTTGTACAAGAGCCTATCTCATGCAAAATGCACTCAAATCAACAAGCACATTGCATAATTTTCTCTTGCAATACAAGAACACTATACCAGAGCTTTTTAATGTACTAAGAAAAGTTAGAGATGAGGTCCAAGGAGACATCAATTTTAAGAGGATACAAATAACATTGAAGGTATATTTTATGAAAACCTTATAATTGAGTCATTTATATATATAATTTTGATATATAAGGAGATTACTAATTTATATATCAAGTGGGACCTATGTGTTTTTTTTTAAATGTATTATCTTATAAATTTAACAAATTATTAATTCACCAAATTGATCTCAAGTCAGGAGTGGCAAAAAATATTATTTAATCAAGGTTATTAATTTATCGAATATTAGTTTATAGAGGATAATACTGTACATAACAGAATACTGTTACTACTTCATCCAGTGTGACTCTCCTTGAAATTCAAAGACTTTTAAATAGATTTTAATAGTATGACATGATAAAGATAATAACAAGAGCAATTTTACCAAATTCAGGCAGCTGCCAAAACTAACCGTTTCTCATTACATCAACATCAGAGTCCCCGTCCCTCGATTCAGCAGGCAGATCTGAATTTGATTTCCCAGAACCATCAGGAGCAATTTGTGGAGGTGGTGGAGGGAGCGGATTGGTCTTTAACCTCTCTTCAATCATGCTAGCAAGTTTCTCCAAAGCAATTCGATCAGCCTCACGGTCTTCATCAGTCACAATGCCAGAGTTGGCAATGTCAATATTTTCTTTGTTCTTGGAATCCTCAACAGAAGGTGTCGAAATTTCATTCTTCTCATCACCTACTGCATTTTCACCTTCTTTCTCAGCCCCTGCAGCTTGAGCTTCATTGACTTTCTTTGCATTTTCTGTTTTCTTTTCAACATACCGCACCAAATAATCCCTTGTTGCTTTATTAACATTAAACTGTTAACCATGCAATAAGTGCAAAATCAAATCAATGAAAAAGACAAGAAAGATGATAATAACCACAGACAGAAGTAATAATTTAAATAGAAGCATTAGCAAACAGATACTGAAAAATATCTTGCTTTCCCCTTCATTCTAAGATAATGGAGTCCAGACAGATTCACAGCTGAAGAAATTAGTTATTTAAAGACTGCCACTTAATTTATATGTTCAGCCACCATATCCCCATAGAACATTCAACCCACACTAAAACAACCTATTTCAAGAATAGAAAGGCATAAATCCTCTCATTTACTGTCAATAAAGTGCCCATCCCACCCTTATTTTCTCCAAATCTATAAGGTGACCACTTGAAACAATTTTGAAGTGAAATAACATTTAGGAACATTTAGAAAAGGGGTGAGGCAATATACTGGTTGAATATAGATCACATTGAACTAACTGCATTGAACCAGAGGAATTATAAGTACTTTAATTCTAATCCATGTTACAACTTAATGTTATTCAGAACTGTTTTCTACCATGTTCACTTATCATACATCATACGACTAAAGTTTATATTTTTTACATAATTTGGGTTTATAAGATACATATATTTTAAAGCTCGGTAACTAAATATTAGTTTCCTTAAATTCAATTTCTAAATTTCAGATATAAACTGAACGGTTTTGTTATATAAATTAAGATCTATAATAATTGAAAGTAACTTCATGATTTTTCAATCCTAAATTTTCAATTTCACAAACAACATCTAACTTCAATTGCATATGAATATGAAAGTCAAACTTATCACACTTTAGAACAGGTACTGTAATAAATCATGGGGAATGGAAAAGAATAATAAAAGAACATACCGATAATTCTTGCCCGTCAATATTAAATTTGCTAAGCAGGCGAAAAGCACGAAGAACCCCTTCAGCAGACTCAAATTCACAGAACCCAAATCCTTTAGGAGTCCCATTAGTGGGAATTTGAGCACGTTTCCAACTCTTGACAGGTCCACAAAGCTTCAAAAAGGTGTACAAAAATATATTAGATAAAGCCAAGTTCCAAGATAAATATTAATGAAGCTATTGAAAAAACTGAAGAAATATATAAATATAAAAAATTAATAACCCACGCGAAGAAGAGCGAGCATGAAGTCATTGTCAACAGTTGGTGCTATCTTGCCAACATAAACTGTAGTTTGTGGTTTCTCTGCTGGTGAAACATTAGGAACAGCAGCCGGTCTAACAACAGGAGGAATAATTGGGCGAACACCAGGAACACCTGGAACAGGGGGACGTGATACTGCTGGAATTACACCAATTGCTCCGGGTGGACGTGGAGGAAATGCAGGCCGAATCATTGCCGGGTAAGGAGATGGATAGCGGAGAAGTCCTGCATAAATCGAAAACAAATATCTATGCAATCACATCAGAGCAAGTTAACAAAATAAACACATTGATAAATGTTCTTGATTCCACTAAGCATTATTGTAGGGAAAAAAATTCAAAAAGAATAATTAAATGATTTTACCACACATCAAAACTATAAAGAGATAGCACCACAGGCATGGCAATGGCAACTATCTCCAGCTGAACAGAAAACCTGAAGTAAACATCAAGAAAATAGCATCGAGTTCATAATCGTGGCTATGTAAAGTGCACTTACCTTAGACATGAACTTGTTAATAGCCTTATCCCATGCACCAATTGAACAATTTTGAGGATTGGATAACATGAGACTTCCAGCATCTCATGCTTGCAATCGAATTATTTAACACAAAATTCTACTTTCATATTTCACCATTTAGACTTGTCTCAACTGTTAGAGCCCAAGTGCCACATGGAAAAAAAAAACAAAGAGAAAGAAAAAGAAAAGGGAAGGGAGAGAGCAAGAAAGAAAAAATGTAATTGGGAGGATTGCGATACCTTAGAATACAAAGCCAAGGAGCACTCAGTTGCTAACATGGTCTGCTGCTGGCAATTCATAAACTCATGAAAGGGAAATTATCCTTATAACTACCAGAAAGTATATAGCCTACTAAAAATGAATATTACAGAGCGAGACATGATTTAGAACAACATGGAACAGTTACAAAGTCATCGCAATTCTTCTGTATATTTTCACATATTTTGATTACAACTATTAGGTGGCTTTAACTTGAATATAATATTCAAAATCTATTTTTCTTTTAACTCTAAATGCAATTAATGAAAACCAGGCAAACGTGGGCATACCAAAAAGGAGTGAGTTGTAGTAGAAGTGGGTGTCTCAAAGCAATATTGAATTGAAGCCCTTCCAACCTTTCTCTCACCCGTATTCAATCAAGACACTGTAGGAGAAAACATCCCGTCATCGATGCCCCTTTTTTTCTATATCTCTCCCAAAACTCCTCTTTATTCAACTCTAAACTTATTCCTCACTCTCTTACATTAACTAAGCATATTATCATCACATTCATGAAAGTTGCACCATAAAAATATTACAGCAAAATATAAACTCAAGCATATACACATGGCAAAATCAATAGTCAACTAAATAATACAAATAATCAAATTAGAGATTAATCTATAAATTAAACTCATCAAAAATTATTCAAGCGCTTTAAATGGGAGGAATAACCCACCAGGAGGAGGCATGGTGCCCTGAGGAACAGCTCCCGGCACGGCTGCATATCCATTTGGAATCGGTGCAAACGGTCTAATAGCAGGATTCGGAACCTGACCCGACGGCACCTGGTACTGCATCAACGGCGGCGGAACAGAACCAGGAACGGAACTCACTCCGGGTGGCTGCACGCCAGGAGCTTGAAAATTCGGTAACGGAGAAAACTGCGGAACCGGACGGAACGATGGAGGCGCGGGCGGGACGGCAGTGGCGGCTCCGGAGATCGGCGGAGGAGGAGTCGAGTAGGAGGGCATCACGGGAGGAGGATGAGGAGATACCAGTGGCGCACTAGGGTTAGGGTTAGGGTTAGGGTTAGGGTTTGGTTGGAGCGGTGTTGATGCAGTAGAGGATGGAGGGTGATCGGGTTGGGCGGGTTGCGGAATCGGGTTGTCGGGATCGAGTTTGGATTGAGAAATGGTGGGGTCAAGGGTCGCGGGAGAGGAGGGAGCGTCGGCCATTGAAGAAGAAAACAGATCGGGGATCAATTTGGTGAAACCTTTCGAAGGATTTTATTAATTTGATTTGTTCTTCGAATTTTGCTTTTCCTTTGTTTTTCCCTTTCTTGGGTTATTGAGTTACTTTCGAAGTTGTAATGTCCACAGTTACTTCAATCTCATCCTACGCGATTTATGTGCCCTAGACTCCAGAGTCGAGAAAGAAGGAGGTTGTTTTTTAGCGCGTGAATGTAAATAGCGGTCAGCTTTCCTGGTTCCCGGATTTACCATTTTTTGTTTCCGTTCAGTGAACGTGGTGCTTTTTATTTGGAGGCAAATTAGTGCACGTGCTTTTGGGTTCGGGATTGAAGCTGCAGCTTGATTCATAAGTATTTTATTAAAAATGTTATGTTAATTTTTAAAATTATTTTTATATTAAAATATAAATTTAGTATATGTGTTTGTTTTTTATTAAATCAATTTTTTAATTTTATTTAATTAATTAATTAAGTTTTTATCTTTTTATTATTATTAATAAATTTTTAAATTTTTATTTTAGATCAATTCAATCAAATTAAAAAAGAAACTAATTAGTTTTTTTTTGTTTTAAATCCTTAAAACAAATATTTTTTAACATATGTTAGGCAAAAAGGTAAGTCCTGTTGAGCAACATTTTATGTTACGTCATCTGTTACGTAAGATTGATATTAACGTTATCAAAATAACACATCAACTTATCATGTGACAGATAATATGACATAAAAATCACCAACTATAATGTTGATTAACCAAAGTTATTCAATAGTTGTAAGGGAGACTTATTTGATTTAAAATAAAAATTCAATAACTTATTTGAATGCCATAAAAAGATATAGGTAATTAACTTTTTGATATAATTCAAGGACTTATTTGGGTATTTAATCTATATTTTTTAATTGTTAATTTTTATATGATATCATCTTTTAAATAAATTTTTAATTTAATATATTTTATTTTTATTTTTTATTATAATTTTATATATTTTATTTTCATTTATTATAGCACAAATTTAGTTTTTATATGACACGTAAAATTTTTCTTAAAATGTAATTTTTATACATGTTTTATTTTTTAAAAAATAATTTCATCATGTTTTAAAACACTATTAAATAAACCTGATATCCTCATGGTACCATTTTTTTTAGTATAGTTGAAAATTTTAACTTCCGCCACTATTCCAATTTTCAACAACCATAATAAATAATTATAGGTCTATGGCCACATTATAGATTTACAATTTGCATAACATTAATACCAAAACCATAAAATTATAAATTATAAATAAAGTTCCTTTATTGATGCTGCAAACCAAAAGTCACAAAATTCTAATAAAACCAAAGTTGAAGCCACTGAAAGGAGAGACTCACCATTATTAAAATACAAAAGAGTTCAAAAATAATAACAATATTAAAGTTCATTCTAAATCGATAATTGCCTTTGTTGATGCAAATGTAGCTTCCAGAGCTTCTAAGTTCTCCACTGCATCAGCTAGTGATTGTACTCTTTTCCTAATTGCTATATCCTTATCAAATATAATGGCCAATTGATCAAAATGAGAGAAAAGCTTGTTTCTAAGTCTAGCAACAACTGAGTGACTCTGCATATAAGTTCCAAATATCATCCATCAGACTTATGGTATGATCATGATCTATATCTTGTTCTAAGGCATACATGCATAAGATAATGAAGTCAAATGCCTTTTTTACTAGATCAAGGGAAATAATCTCCAAATGCTATTCCCACATGAAAAAAGAAAAACATGAATTGGGCATTTTAGGCAGTAGCATCACAGTTCAAACTCCCATATCTAGTACTCAACACAAATTGTTTGTAGATAAATTTTGTAATTATATGCATGTACGCCTTTGTTGCAAAATTAAATTCAATCACAAATATATTCTTATTATATAATTTCCATGAAATTTGAGTAAGAAACCATCATCATGATCATGGCTCAAAACAACATGTCTACCAATAAACAAACACATCCACATCTCATTTGTATTAGCTATGGTTGACATACCAAACCAGTAAGTGATTCTTAAAAATGTACCAAACTAGTAAGAGATTCTAAAAAATATAATAAAAAGTTATTTTCTATTTATCAATTATAAATTAACAACTTTGGTCAACGATGGGAATAATCTAATAAAGAATGCTTGTTCAGTCCCAACATCTACTACTTAATGAACATTAAGAAAGAAGAAAAACTTTTAATAAAACAAAGACATATCCAAATGAGGTAATATGAAGTAGAGCAAAAACATGAAGCACAACACGAAAAACTTATTTGCTAGCAACCAATTAACACACACACCGACACAAAAAGAACTCGATAACCATGGACATCTTTTGTAAATATTTTATCATTAGATCACACTGTTAATGCAATAAGTTAAATGTGGATAGTTTCAAGAGGAAGCTAAATCAGAACATTTTTAATGTTTTGAAAAGTTTCTTTTTAACTTCAAGAAAATAAAGTTCCTTCAAGTCAAACCCTTTTTTGAGAGTAAACAAGATAATTGATTTCTTTGCAAATAAGAGAAGTTGGAAACACAAATGAGATTAAAAAAGTGAAAGAGGAAAATCAACACAATAGTTTTTATAGAAGTTCAGCGTCTTTACTTATGTCCTCTCCCTTAAATTTATTAAAGAGTTTAAAATCCACTATTAGAAAAAGATTCAATACAATGTCTTTTATGGATCAAGCACAACTTTTCAATACAATGCCTTTTATGATTAAAGCACAACCGCTCAACCTTTTATCTTGGTTAAGGCATAAGCACTCAAATACTATCTTTTCAATTGGTTAAAATATAACTACTCAAGTGAATACAATGAGAGAAATATAAGTGCAGCTAAAATGTCTCTTAAAGGCAGTGTAATAGGTTAATTACAATGTTTAAGAAAAGAATAAGCAATAAAGGCTCAATAAATGGTACAATAGAATACTTAAATGCTATAAGAGGAGTACAAAGAGTATTGAATGATTTGAGCTGAAATCTTCTCTTAGAGTTGTGTTTTAGAGTCTTTCAACCTTCATAAATGTAGTGGGAGCTTGTATTTATAGTTTCCAAAGCTTCTAAGGTGGTTGGAGAAGCATTTAATGCAAAAATAGCCGTTTTTCTCTCCATTCTAGGCTCCAATGGTCATATTATATCTATACATGTGTGCATGTATCGATACATTATTGCTGTTATTTTTGAATTCTGCTGTAATGTATAGATACATTTTGGGATGTATCGATACTTTTGAACTTGGCTGCAAGGGTTTGAACATTCAATTGGAAATGTATCAATATTTATGTTCATGTATCAATACTTTTGAGGCAGTGACCATTTTGTTGAATTTATATAGATACATTTAGAGAATGTATCGATAGATTGACGTTGACTTTGCGAATGTTGACTTTTCTCAAGAACATATATCGATAGATTTTAATTTCTATCGATACTTGTCCAAATATATAGATATATGAAGAATATGTATCGATAAATTTGAACTAGAATGCATTTTTCAAAGTCTTTTTTCATTATTTTTCTTCTCAAACTCATTTAAAAGTGTTAAAGAATGTCTAGACTTTATATTTTAAGACTTAAATGAAATTTTGATCATTTTCTTTTGTCATTTCAAAAAATGGGATCAATTTGAAAGCTATAAAGCTAGCACACGTGCACAATGTTATGAGCCAACCTTTGTATAAGGCTATGACGAGGTAGAACGGTTTAGAGATTAAGTCTTTTGTGCCTTAAGGATAATGTCCCTATTTCAAACAATATAATAGTCCTTCATAGCATACTTACAAAAGCTTGTTAAGTCTTTAAGGAGAAGAGCTTTGAAGCAAGGAATGTCCTCATTTCACGTATTGTAATGGCTCTTGGTGGCATAGGTGTAAAAGCTCGTTAGCTCTTTTATAAAGGGGTAAGCAATTGGCAAATATTTGGACTGCCTCACTGATTAAGGTATGTTTGTGTCAAACTATCCAAAGTTGTCTCTATGGCCCAACAATGGAGTGTTTGTACGCACGGTCCCTTTATACTCTTTTTCAATATTAATAAAATATTTTTTCCTTATATGGAACCAGTGGTTGCATATATGACATTCACTATGTCCTATATTTTGCTATTGCTTTTCATAAACTAACTCATCACTATAATTGGGTTTTATTTAGATATAATCAAGTTCTTAACTATCTTGTGTGGAAACATCCACCCAAGTATCGTGTGAGCTATTGCATACTTCAACTAAAGGGTGTAGTCTATGACAATTTGTGTGAAGGTGGACTTTAGGGGTACAGTGCTATGCCACCAAAGATAGTGGGCCCTTATTGAAGTATGAGAGAATGTCACGATCTCCGCAGGAAGCTATGTGAATCCCATATTGAAGAGATATGCTCCCAGCCGGTAGAGTTATAAATTTTACATTGAAGATAAACTTTTAGCGAAGAATCAAAATAGGATGTCATTGTCTTAAAGAAAAGCCATGAATCCCACATCGATTGTATATCAAAGTGAGACTAAGCATTTAATGGTTCACACCACTTTCAACTTGTGAGGTGCCTTTTGTGGAACAAAACTGTGAGACCAACAGGCAAAGCAAACAATACTTTACAAGGGTTTGGTGTGGACCATGACGCACAAGCTAGGCATAAAAGCTTGTACCTATTTGGAATATATGACTATCCATTATTTTATTCAATAACTAATTGGTAATACAATACTACTAGTAGTTAGAGATCCTAAAGTCAATTATAGCCAACCAAGTTATAATGCAAGGTCTTTATCTAGACGTTGCACCTTATCATAGGTAGTGAACCATATTTGCATCTTCATGATTACAAAAGCTTATTCTAATGAAGTTTTTTTCCTTATTCCTTTCTGAATGTCTTATTTTTCCTCCACACTTCTTTTTCTTTGTGATGGTTTCCCCATCTTTTTGGGAGTACTATTCTCAATGGAAATGGAATGTGTATGGATTTAGCTATAACAATTTCCCTCTTTTTTTTCTAGTTCCTCAAAGAAAGAAGCCTTAGTGTAGTTAACCTCATGGCACTCAAATGGTGTTCTTGTAGTTGGAATGAAGATTTTTTAACCTTTCCAATAGCCTTTGATGCACTAATGATATGAGGAAGGAATGATATTTTGTGTTTAAGAATTTCTTTCCTATACAGACATGTTAAGCCACATCTACCTCAATAAAATGGAAGCAAGTTTAATCTTGAATAGGCCCCATCGTGAAACTCACAATGACTTGTCTTAGAGTTGTAATTTCTTAATTATCAAAAGAAGTATTGGTTATTGGATGGTGTAAGGTTTTCAAGTCTATCTTCACAACTTTCAAAGTAGTGAACGGCATGAGGTTCATTGAGGACCCATCGTCAATGAACATACTTCAAATGGGATCTCCATTAATGCTACTCTCCACTTAGAGCGACTTGTTATGATGGAAATATGATGTTCATGTGTCTATTTTCATGAATATTAAGGCATTCTCATACCCGTTAGCCATTTTCCTCAAAGGTTATCTTACCAAGTTGTATTCCACATATTAGGCTCTAACTATTTATACTAGCGTAGTATTTGCTTCATTCTTTAAGTCCTCTAAAAAGCCAAGTAGATAGACAAAATGCTTGAAGCTAAGTTGTTCATGAGTGAGATGGCAATAGAAAAAGCAACCAAGGTAGCTGCACATGTGTCCTTATCTTAGTTAGAAGAAGAAAAAGGCTCTTCTTGAACATGGGCAACTATATTTACATGCCCTCAAGCATTTGGATGATCGGGGAATGGGTTATATTTTGAATCTTATTGTTTCCAATCAATATCTTTTTTGCTTATGTTCTTTAGTGAAATATTTTATGCAAGTTCTTGCTTTTAGTAAATGGATGACCAATTGTGCAGTGATAATCACAATACCTTATATTGGACTTCTCTTTTGCCATTAGTGGTTGCAGTACGTAAGGTAAATTCACTTGTTTATTTCTAATCCGCTCTTGAAAAAGTGCCCTTACTTTGTCTAGTGGGACTAAGAACAAATGTGGTGCATTAACCTTTTCATCCTATATTCTTTTGAGATTGTCTTGCTTAGGCCTCAAGTTTGGTCAAGGAACTTTTCTTTCCCTACTTCTTCCTTAGATTTCGTTTATTATTGGGCTATTTTCCTTATCAAAATGATTGGCTTTTCTTTGCCAAAGGATCATATTATTGGTTCATCATGCAGCCTCAACTAGAGTAGAAAAAGTGGGAAAGGTAAGTTTTTCAAATGTTACCTATATTCATCAAACATAACTTAGATGCAAAATTTGACTAGTTCTTTTTTGTTATTAGAATCTTATATGTCTAGTACTCGTTCTCTAAAGCACTAGATGTACTCGATGAGATCTTATCTTGACTTTTGATGTTTTCTTCTTTGATCACTAAAGGTCACATTATCTTGAGTGGAGAAAAACATCTCCCCAAACATTTTACACATCTGATTCTAAGATTTTATTGAATTGAGGGCGAGATTAACATATTAAGTATAAGCCTTTTAGTAAAAAACTTAGAGAGCTCCTTCAACTTCAAATCATCGTCCAATCTTACTATTCTTAGAGTTTTCACAAACTTCATCACATGTTCTCGAGCATCATCGATCTTGCCATTGAATTGCTTGAATTTTGAGCTAGTGCAACTTTTAGGATATAACTAAGTTGCTACCTTGGTAGGATAAAGCAGTTTTAAGTCAAATTTTGATAAGTTGAGACTCTTTTTCTTCAAAGTTGAGCAATTTCTCAAGCTCTTCCTTTATGACAAAGATTTAAGTAGTGATTAAAGGAGTTGATGTAGTAAGATTGGCAATAAAAGAGGGATTAGTTGTATTGGTCAGTGCGTCAGCTGTGCTATCTCCATTTTTGCCATTTCCATTCATGTTGTTGACCTTTTTAGTAGCATTTTTGCTATTATGAACCTTTATGGACTAGACTTAAAAGGCTGTAACGGTAGAGGATGCAAGTTGGGAAATGGTCTCCATTATCCTCTTGATGTTATCCTTCAACATTTACATCCCTTTTTGGGAAACTTAGAGCATTTTCATGAGCTTATAGACAGATGGAATCTAGTGTTTCTTGATTATAGGGAAAACCATCCACATCTTCTAGCAATGAAGTTCTTTCAATGACTTTCACTTAATTCAATCATTCCTCCTAAGTGGAGTCACAAAAATGTAAAAGGTTCTTCTTATGGTAAGAAGAGAGAAGAGGTGTTGTAACAAGTAAAGTAAGATGCATTTAAGGTGGTAAAAAAGAATATTAGATTAGTCATTGAAGTATTTAGTGCTTTATGTAAGAGATGAGGGATGTACTAGATAGTGAAAAGATATAGAAGGCATCATGGCAAAGCATGGTGGAAACTAGGATGGAAAGAATTGAGCAAAGAAAAAGATTATTTCAAAAGAGCTTAGAAAGAGATTTTAAAAAGTAATTTGGTGATTTTATAATCTGTCTCCTGAATTTTCAAGCGCTTATATGTATAAATCAAGTAGGAATGCTTTTTTAAGAGTAGTTGGCAGAAATTACTTATTAGATAAATAGGAAAAGCACGTTTAAGGAGAACACATTCACATTCTCATTATGGGAAAAACACATTCATTAAGGGAAAAACATCTTAATGGATGTTATAGAAATGCATTATCTCACTACGTATATTAAGTATTGCGTGAGTTTTTTGAGCAGTGGAGGTTAGTGACACTTGACAATTTGTCACAATGTTTTCTTAAGAAAGAGGGAAAGACAAAACACATGTATTTCAAGGAAAGGTTAAGAGGAAAACCTCTTAATTACTTCCATTTCTAAGCTACCAAACCAAACTCTTTAGAATATCTCAAAGGTGAAAATAATTCATAAACCTTGCCACTTGTTCTGAGGTACTTTCACTACTCTATGTGTAACATAGTTGTTCTATTTTTGTTCTCATTTTGTAAAATAACGCTTAAAGACATAATAACATGTTAGCCAAAATCAAAGATTTACAGTAGGCAAGGGATTAACATGCAAAATTCAGTTAGGTCAAAAAAAGCTTAGAGGAAATCTTTGCTTGTAGTTCTTTTAAGCATATCCTAGAATATAGTTATCTACTATACATTTTATTGTTCTACTTAGAGGAAATCTTTGAAGAATATTGTATACATAAAAAAAATGGAGGCTTGGTAGCTACAATCATATTATCAGGGACCTAGTAAATAAGGCCTTTGTCAAAGTTGGAGCCTTCCTCAAGAGATTTTTAGCTAAGATATTGTTGTATTATTGAAACATTTTATTGTTTTGCTTGTAGCAGTATGTTTTCATTTAAATTAGGTGTTTTTGTTTATTTGGATAAATGAAATCTAAGCTTATTTAATTAAATGGTTGGGAAGAATTTTCCTTAAATCTATGGTTATTATTATGTCAAATTATGCTTTTAGTCCCTTGACTCTAGAAAAAAAAAATAGATTTAACCTCTATACAATAATTTGTGTAAATTAAGTTCTTATACTTTTCAGATTTGTTAATGTTAATCCAAATCTTAACTCCATTAAAATTTAACCGTCAAATATGCTAACATAACATTTGATCAAGTTGACATGAAATCAATTATATTGATATGGCATTGACTAGATTAATAACAACTCTTGTGCTAACGTGACATTAGTTGACATGGCAATAAATGATGAGGTGGCATTTTAAACTTTTTTTAAAAAATAAAAAAGGTGAATTTTAAGGGAAAAAAAATAAGAGAAGACTGAGTTAAACTTTCAAAAAATAAACTATCATTTTTACCTTTAACTTTAAAACTAAATTTTCGTAGCCATCCTTAACAAATAGAGAAAAAGTGAGATGTGGCAGCAAGCAACAACTCAATCTACCTCAATCAAGCAACACCCTGGCTTGATATGGTTGAAAATGGCTTTGATTGTCCATATCTAGCCAGCCCCAGGATAAAAATTAAAGATAAAATGATACTTTTTACTTTCTTTTTCTTTTTTTTTTTTGAGTAATTCTTCTTCTTTTCCTTTGCTTTAAAAGCATTGTTGGAACTTCGAAATTAAGAATGAACGAAGAAAAAAGCTTTGAACAAGAAATGGATGGGTGTCCCAAGCTTGGAAACTGATTATTCAAACTTTGTTGAAGTTGATCCTTTTAGAAGATATGGAAGGGTAAGTAATTAAATAACTAAACACCTTTTTTGTCAAACCTTTGATTTTTGCTTCCTACATTTACTTTTTTTCATTGTTTTTGTTTCTGTGAATTTAAAGTTTTGATTTTGAGTTTTTTTTTTTTTGTAGTATAATGAAAATTCTTGCTAAAGGTGCCTAAACACAGTGTATGAATTCTCTCTTGCTTCACTTTCTAGTAAATTCACAATTTAATATTTAGATGTTGTTGGTTAATTGGATGGTGTGGATTGGTTTGCTTAAATTTTCAATTATAAGGCTTTTGGTAAATATGAAAGAATTGAGGCAGCATGAATTGGGTGAAGCGCCATGATTTCCTACAAAGTTTTAAAGATCTTGAGAGGTTGTATTATGAAATTCACCTCCTCAAAACCTTGAAACATGAAAACATCGTGAAGTTTGACACTTCTTGGGGTGATGATGCTAACTGCTAATAGAAACATCAACTTTGTCACATATCATACAATAAGCACTATGCCATGTCATCATTTCTCACCACATCATCATTTATGGCCACATTAGCATAAAGCTTGTTAGCAACCTAGTCAATGCCACGTTAGCATAATCAATGCTACGTCAGTTTGGTCAAACACTACATCAAAATATTTAATTAGAGAATATTAAACATATAAAGATTTGAACTAAAATTAATAAATTTAAAAAATATAAAAACTTAATTTATATAAATCATTTTAAAATAAAAAAAAATTATATAAATTATTGTATAGAAAAGAAGTACACATTTTTGATAAAGTACATGGGCTGAAAGCATAATTTGACTTTATTATTAAAACCATTAAAGATTTTAATTAAAATTATTGAATAAATGATCTTGAATTGATTTTTTTATTATTTATTAAATGGAGACACTCAATTCGAGAAGCTTGCCAGTAATCAGTGATCTTAGGACGAAGTTGGGTCCATTGTCCAAGCTTGCCCCAGCCCAATCCATATTTCTAATTCTAATTCTAATTACCACTGCCACGAGTACATTACTACATTCCTCTTTTCCATTTTCCCTACCGGCGTGGAAGTAACAACAAGCAATTGTGATTTTTATTTTCTTCCTCGTTGTTTCAATTATTTTGGTCAGATAATGGGGAAAGAAAGAAAAAAAGAAAAGCAAGAAAAAAATAAATAATAAAATAAAAAGAAGGAAAGCTGCAGCGCAGCAGAGGAGGGGAGTATCACAAGAAAGGAAAAAGAAACACTACACAAAGCAGAGAAAAATCTGGCGTACATGTTAGTTGGTTTGCATGGAAGCAGAAGAGAAAAACAAGAAGAGGAAACTTGACCTGGACTGGACCAAGTTACTCTCAAGGGAACCGGGGGATGAGGGGCCACCGCCACCCTTAGTCGTTATCACGATTGAGCCGCAACCATCGCCGAGTAAATCCGACTCAATGGGCGGCGGCGGTGATCAAGGCAAAGATGAATTTTCTGAGAACCTGCCTGATCACAAGCTGGACGAGATGATTCAACGGCAGCAGCGGAATCTGGAACACCTTGGCTCTAAATTGCCGGATAAGGGGAAGAAGATTAGGGATCGTCTTGAGCGCCTTGAGGAGGAGAAGAAACGTAGAACACTTTCGCGAGCGAAAATGGTTTGTTCTTGTACTAATTTGGTTACTGAGAGAAAATGGAGAAGAAGAAAATTAGGAAGTCGCATTAGGGGTTATTTGGAAAATAAAGTAATTTTTTTGGTTCTGTTCTAATTTAACTAACTAGCAAGTCTGGGTTTTCATTTATTAAATTTAGGTGAATACGCTGTGATTATGTTTCACAGTAATTTTTTTTTTCATTTTTTTAGTTGCTTTACGTGTATACTTACTGCATAAAGAAACATACCTTTTATATGGTAATCGAAATGTAGGTGGTTTTTCACATGACAGTAACTAGGCATCAACTTTTTTACTGAGTAAACCATTGATTCTTTGCATACTTGTTTGCATTTTTGTTTTTGTTGGACAGGATGCTGCTGGATGTGAGAAGCCTACACAATTGTCAAGCTCAGATATTGTTGGTGAGCTTCTGAATAATTTAAGAAATATTGAAGTCTTATGAGGGGTCTTTTTGGAACTTTGGTTTCCATGTAGCCAGGAAAGTTGTTGATTCTGAGATTCTACTGTTGTGGTGTTATTATTCCTTAACATGGGCCTATTAATATGTTATGATATTCAACTTAAAAATGGTTCATTTTTATTATTTAACTAAATGCAAATAAGTTATGATCCTAATCTAGTTGGGGATGAATCTTGATATTTGTGTTTCACTGCATTGAGAAATATATAAGGCGTATGACTCAAGATAGTCCAGTCTGAGATAAAGTGGCATAATGGCTAAGGCTTACCTGCCCTAGTTTGTAGGGAAAATTGTAGATCAATCGAGTCATATAGATCAGAGTAAATTGAATTTAGGCTTTAACAGATGGAAGTTTCTGCTTATTTTTCTTTGTTGATGATTGAATTAGAGTGAAATCCAACAACTATGGCTGATTATAGTACTTTATTTCCCCTCTTTATTGGGTATGGTTTCCATTATGATGATAATGATTCAACTTTATTAGTGAGCCCTGACTGTTTTGAGCTCTATATATTTAATCTTGGAAGGGTTAATTATGACTTGTGTGCGTAAGCAGGGCATCACTTTGTATTTTTAAAATTTTGTTTTTTGAAGTCTATTTTTAAGGAAGTTAAATGATTCCTGCAGGTTCTTCTAATGTCTTTGAGCAACAGAGTAAATCACATCAAGCCCTCTCACAGTCTACATTTGGTTCTAGTTTTTGTAAAAAGATGGAAGAAAATGTAAAGTGCTACTTCTCTATTTTAAATAACTCATTTATTAGCATTGTTCAGTACAGAATGCAGTTTATTTTAAATGGTTTTAAAATTAACTGATAGATTGTAGCATAAAATGTTGTACTTCAATACAAGCCTTCTTCATTGCGCAACATGATTGCTTTTTTATTTATTTTTATTTTTATTTTATTTAACAGACAGATTGTAGGATAGTCAACACATTTGACAAAGAGTTATCAATTTTGAATCGTTGTGAACGGAAAAAAACCAGATGCAATGGGGAGTTTTCACAGAGGGAAAGACAGAAAGTTCGGGTATCACCAAGACGAATTAGTTTGAAACACCCTAGGAAGCCTTCTTTTGTAGATCAAAAGTGTAGGACAGCTTCGTTGTATTCTCTTTGTGACACAGATGATGACTTGCCAAGCATTTCAAAGTAAGCAATTTTTCCTTCCTTAAGTGGTTTTTTTCTTCCCCTCCCCTCCTCCCTTTTTTTTCTATGATATACAGTTGTTGGCGCTTGCCTAAATCGGTTGATATTTTACTGCTGAAAAGAACTTGATCTGATGCTAAACTCACACTGCTTTTCTCTGTAACTTGGTGTAGGGATTAAGTTATTTCAATGTTTACTTTTATGGCTAATAAGTTGTGTGGTGGCAAGTAGTTGCATCCTTTCTCAGCCAATGTTAAGAGGCCCTAAGGCTGTTTTTATTTTTTTACCGAATTTCATATCTAAAGGTGAAGCTGATTGATAAGGGAGGTAAAGGCATGTATTTGCCAGCTCAAAGTGCTTTCTAAGTTGATATAAGCTTTAATATCGGTAGTGTTTTGAAGTAAAGCTTTTGTTAAATTCAAAATCATGGCAAAATTATTCTGAAAAATAAATTGTGTCAAAATTGAAAGTTAGAAGTTTGGACAAATAACAGACTTTCAGGATATCAAATTGGTTTCTCTGTCCAAAAGAAACTGAAATCCAATAGCTTTTGGGAAAAAGGATTTTAGATCTGTTTAATGATATAACAATAACAAAATATGAAAAACTGTTGGTAGTCTAAGTTCTATTGTTAGATTAAATAAAAAATGGACACTCATTACTCATTTATGTTCTGAGGCTGAAAATACCAATAAGTTACCCTTGAACCCCTGTTGGACTTGTATTCGTGTTAATGGAAAAGATATGGTGGGCAACTTCTTTGATTTGTTGCACGTTTTATTAAGCGTCATATTACTGACTTTTTATAATTCAGCATTTTGTTGTTTAATGTTTGTTCTCAATTTAAAGAGGTCTTTTTTTATGTTTGACCTATTTTTGGTAATTTCTCTGACTTCTTTCAGCTAACTTGAGTACTTAAATAAATGCATTGCTTGTATTTTGAATCTCCCTGTTCCTTTTATGTAGGAAGAATGCTTTTCAAGTCCGACCATCAAATAATTCAAGGCGTAGGAAGGTATGCTTACCTTTTCTTACCTCTATTATGATCATGGTTATCTAATTTCGGCTACCTGCTTTGTGAATGTCACTATGGTGATGTACAAGTAATTTAGGTGCAGAGTCAAGGTAAATGAATTGATGTGTCATTCTGGCAGTGTGATCATTATCATTGTAGCTTGGTATATTTATGATGTTTGGGTTATTTAATAAACCCTGTGCTGTTAGAATTACATTAAGGGCTACAATAGATTCTTGGTGTGGTCATGAGTTCTTATCCTCTATTATTTGAACCTGATTGTAATGATTTTTCAGGTCACTGTCTGGTTTTAGTTCTTCTGTGAAAGTTAGTCTTGCCTTCATTTAGTATTTAAGAGACCTGTCTTTTGTTTATTGTTGTCTAAGCATGGGGCTAATGGAAGAGGGTTTGTGTCCCCATTTTCCTGTTTTATGTACTTGTCTGTATTTGAATGTATTTATATAAAGATGCATTTTCAGTCTATTGAAAGAATAAAAAGGCTCAGGTGGAAATCAGACTATTTTAAAGGCCTCTTTATGCATGAGCGTGGAAATTGATATTGTGTACTATAGTTGTGATCAATCTTCTTTTATTTTCTTGATTTTGGTCTTTAGAGTTGAAAATGACCACTTCCAATGAGCTAATTATTATTCACTTTTTTGAATATTCTCTATCTGGGACACTTGAATTCCGAAAAATTCTTCATGCTGACAGTTAGGTTGGAAACTTGCATAAGTAAGTTGTATTACTTTAGAGGTTCGGGGGTTTGGAGGAAAAGATAGCTTTGCATGATTATAGGCCTCTTGATTCGGTCCTTATGATTTCAAAAACTGACCAGAATAGCAAATGGAAAAGATTTTGAGAATTTGTTTTCCCATGCAAATATAGGTTTCATTATCAGTTGCTTTTGTTATTTTTTGGTTGTAAGGTGATGAAATTTCATACTTTCACCATATTCTGGGTTTTTGTCTTCATTATGATTGGTTCAATGGTGTGTAATTGAAACAGGGCCAGACTGTTGTTCTTGTAGATGAGGAAGAACCACAGCTAGTACAGACAACAGAGCTTGAAGTTAAACTTCCAAATTGGTTGGTAGAACTTTCAATACTTGTTCTTTTTTCCCCCTATACTATATTATAGCTTGCAAAATATGTGGTTTCTGCCAGCAATAACTTCTCTTTCTCTGAACAATTTTCAGCAAGAAGGATGCTAGGATCTATTACCCATCAAGGTAAACAATTCTTTTTTTGTGAAAATAATACAGATGACTTCCGCAGACAATATTAGTGGGATATAGTTTGCCTATCATCTTTTCTTCCTTACTTTTCGATCCAGGGATGATCCAGAATCTGTTGAAATTTGTTTTGGAGATATTGACAGCCTTGCTCCTGAAACCTTCTTGACATCACAAATTATGAACTTTTACATCCGGTAAGTTGTTTCAGATACTTCTAGATCTGATTCCATGATTATGAATTCATCAATTCTTCACAATTCACAAGTTTCTCATCTTGTAAGGAATGGCAATTGGGTGTGTTAGGTTGGGTTCCTGTTGGGTAATTTTGAATTCTAGTCATTTTGGGTTTTGATTCTTGAGGTTGTTCCTTTATTTAAATTACATTCAATTTGAGTCATTGACTTTGGGATGGATGGGGTTGCAATTCAGGTGGGTATTTGGATTCGCATCAACTTTTGCTACATTTAATCTGCTGACAGATAGCAGAATCAAGTTTGGGTTAGATCTTGGTTCTACTCTCTGACTATTCAAGTAAAACTAGTTGGGTTTCAAGTGGGTTGGGTTTTTGATGGGTCGTTTAGATCACTTATAGTTGATATAAAAGGTTACTTTATCAAGTAGGAAAAGGATTAAATGTCAAAACAGCTTTGTTTGTTGCTTTTCCTGGGAAGCTTTGGGCTGTATCTTATTAGAACAATGTTGTTGCTGTATCATTGTGCAAGGAAACAAATGGTTTCATCTACTATATTGCTTTTGAATGCTATGTGAAATAGGTGTAAGAAAGTTGACTACTTGAGTATTGAAATTTGTGGAAAATTTGAACTTAAATCTCCAATATTCTATGCCTGACATGACTTTCTTATGATTGCATGGAAAATGCTCAATTTTGTGCAAATATAATTTTTTTTAAGTTTAAATGCTTGATTTAGTTAGAAACATTTTGTTGAAATAGCTGCTAGTTAATAGATTATGCTACAGAAAATGTTGGGCCTCTATTTTGATCACTTTATGGTTCTTTTGGCCAGATGTTTACAGCAGCAGGCATCCCCAACAAATAGGGCAATATGTGATTATCATTTTTTTAACACGTATTTTTACCAAAAGCTGAAAGAAGCTGTTTCATACAAGGTTTTATCTTTCTTGTTCTCTTATAAATGATTGCCTTTTTTATGGTGTAAAATGAATACATCATGCTGATTTAGGATACCTGAACTGGTTGAACTTGGTGCTTGAGTTTGTATTATGATACTCTTATGATTTTTTTTCCTGGTAAAATAATGTTGTTATGATTTTTTACTTCACTATTTAACTCATTTAACTTTGTTCCTGAATAGAGCAACTTGATAACAACTAAATAAACCTTGAGAACAAAAGCAATGTTTAATATCAGAAAAAACAGTACAACAAGACTTATGTGCTATTTTTTACAGTTATTATCGTACTTTTCGCACTGGTGGGGTTAGAAACTGCAGTTTTTCCAACATTTGCTTTCAGCAGATCATGTTTATATAATTTAGGGTCTGTATATTATTTGCTGAACTATAAAATTATCAGAGTATAATGATTGTTACTTCTCCAACTCATGCTTGCTGGTTGCTTGTTATCCTTTATACTACATAGGGGAGTGACAAAGATGCTTTATTCATCAAGTTCAGAAGGTGGTGGAAAGGTGTCAATATTTTCCAGAAGGCATATGTACTTATTCCGATAAATGAAGAGTGAGTTTTTCTGCTATAGATATTTACATACAAGCATGTAAAATGTTTCTTTTAAACCTATAGATATTGATGCCTGCTCTTACATGGACTTCCAGAGTACCTCATTTGCATGACATGACACAGATATGGATTTGAAAATGGTTTGGAAATGGCTTACTGTGTTGCCATGATATGCCAAGATGGTGGTTTTCACAGTTAGAAAATGTATCATGTCCAAGAAAGAATTGGTGCAGTGAAAGAAACGAAGTAGGAAAGAGAAAAAGAATTTAATTTGGAAAGAAAGATAAATTTTGAAAGGGGGAGGGCTGCAGTGTGGGGGGGGGGGGGGGGGGGTGGGGGGGGGGGATGTGGGAGGGTGGCCTTTTGTTTCATTATGGTGGATCATTGGACACATTATTATGTGTCTTATGATTATAAACAAGGGAGGAAGGGAGGAAAGAAGTGGAAGAGGAAGAGGGGAAGCGCGGAAAGAGAGAGAGGGTAGGTAGACATGGAAACACAGTTTCTTTCTCAAAAATGGGAGACAGAGGAAACACTATATATGTATCTTCCAGCAATTCTTGCAGTTTTTCACATGATTATTGACAAACATTTTAGTTTCTTGGCATTATAGTTACCTTCTTCTCCCCACCTCCATTCTTCCTTTTCTTGGATTAGAAATTGTAAGGTATCATTATCACCGTGGTGGTTTTGTTTTATGAACAAAACTTTTGAACTGCTTTTGTATTTCTGCACGTGTCCTGGTTTTGGGCTTTGAAAAAGAAGTATAGGACAGAAAACTTGTTTTATTCGTTCATGAGGATTGATCAATTTTGGGCCTGTAATCAGCAGAATTTACTGTTCAAGGATGATTGCTTTACTTCAGTCACAACCTGCTGTCTAGTGCGCCTTAGCTAGTTTTGGAGTGACTATTCTGCTTTCTGTTAACTGAGTGAAGCTTAATTATATAAATTTTTTGGGCATGCTGAAGAGTGGTTGAAATAAACTAGATGAATCATTTCAAAATGGTGAAATCATATTGATCAATGGTTGTATTAGCCATCTCTTTTAATAAGTCGATTTAGTAGCTTTCTGCATCCTTCCCTTTTATCCTCGCTACGTTCTCCCAAATATAGCTTAAATTTATTCAGACCGTTTGACTCAGTTATTGTGTTTCTTCTATCTAGTTTCCATTGGAGTTTGGTCATCATTTGTATACCTGACAAAGAAGATGAATCAGGACCTATTATCCTTCATTTGGATTCATTGGGACTTCATTGTAGCAGATCAGTTTTTAAGAACATTAAAAGGTGAGACAGTTGAAGCCAAATGATTAATAATGATTGTGTACTACTATATTTTGTCTTTGTCTCTATATTCATAAAATAAGAAGCTGTTTGGGAGGAGAAGGAAATTTCATAAGGATAGTGCCTTTTCTGTTTACATGCGTATTAGCATGCTTTCCAGACCCGCACACCTCTTCATCCATTTCTTCTTAATTGATACAAGTAAAAGATTTGGTTATATGGGAATCTTCAACATCTTTCAGCTGTTGTTGTTTTAGCTAATCATTGTTGTATAGTAGCATAACAACATTTGAATTGAAACATTTTGGGGTGGATTCGCATCATGTTGAAATTTTGAATTGTTTATTTTAATGGTAATATTGTAGTATGCATGTCTAACTGATGCTTGACTGGTTGGTTTGCTTACTTAATGTGTTTCTTAAAGCTAAGAGACAATGTGAATCTTGTTTTGTAGCTATATGAGAGAAGAATGGAACTATTTGAATCAAGAGGTTGCTCCTTCAGATCTTCCCATTGCAGACAAAATATGGGAAAACCTTCCCCGCAGGATTGAGGAGAAAACTATAGCTGTAAGTTTTTATTTTCAGTATCTTAAATTTTATCTCATTCATTTATGGATTTTGTAATGGCGCATAAACCTTAAGTTGGTAAAATAGCGCCTGATGGATCGTGATTTCAAAGAATTAGTCACAGGTTGATCTGCAATTACCTAAAAAAAATAATTTTCCTTGATTGTTAATAATAAAGGAAGATTTATTTTCTTGTGTGCAAGCTGTATGATAAAAGTTAATTGAAGATATTTTGGGGTTGCATGCTTGCTAACCATCTAACATCTGAACAATGTATTCCAGTTTAAATGTAGAAGAATGTGAAGAGATGTTAATAGAATTGGAAAAATATCACAATGCGTCTTTTAATCTTTTCAGAGATATAGTTACTGGTTTTGCATTTTTCTCTAGAAATGTAACTTTAGGTTCTCTGTTGATACTTTTTTGCCAGGTTCCCCAGCAAAAGAATGATTATGATTGTGGTCTGTTTGTTCTTTTCTTCATGGAGCGCTTCATTGAAGAGGCCCCTGAAAGACTGAAAAAGAAAGATTTAGCGATGGTACCTGTTGAGTTTCCGTTCTGGTCTTTAAAAAGGTTTTCTGGTATGGTTATATTCTTGGTTAACCTGTTTTCATTTTCAGTTTGGTAAGCAGTGGTTCAGACCTGAAGAAGCCTCCAGCTTGAGAGTAAAAATACGGAATTTACTTATAGAACAGTTTCGAAGTGCAAGTGAGAATATGGGTGGTTCACAATCATCTCCTTCTTTGTCTTGACGCTTTTGAAGATGGTGCTCCAGCATGAATCTGGTGGCAAATAGGACACACCAGTGGATTGGGTGCCATCTCTGTATAGCTTGCATAGTGGTGGTCCTGGCTTCAAATGTATCAGTGGTAAATCAGATGGTATAAAAAATTTTGAAATTGCTTTTGTATAGTTTACAGGAGAAAAGAAAAAGAAAAGAAAATGTTGAAATGCCATTGCCATTATAAAAGAGTAAAATGGAGGTAAGTTTGGATACGTGGGAGGAAAATGGCACAATCATTCATAACTTGTGATGGTGGTGTTTTTAAAGCTTTCCACCATCAACATTTGTATTTAAGTTTCTTACTTTCTTTGTCAGTTGGCACCTACGAGCCTGTTGATGAAAGAGTTATGCAAGTCCAGTCAAAATGAATGCGTGCATAATGGAAGCAGCTACTCTTTGGACTATCCCACCATTTCCATCGTTGGTCACTTTATTTTCTCCTATGTCTCTCTTCCCTTCTATGATTGTTCTTCCCCTCTTTTCCCTTTTCCTCTTAAAACCGAGCCTCCCCCTCATTTCTTGTACCTTTTTGGGGGGTTTTTTTTCTCATTTTTTTTCTTCTCCACTTGTTATTATAATTATAAAATGAAAAAATAAAAAAAAAATGAATTATCATGCGACAAAGAAATAACTCACAGCAAGTCAACAAAAAAGTCTCTCTCCATAGATAGGTACAAATGTTATGCACCACATGTCTGCGTGTTTGTTTTACGAAGGGAAAGGTTGCCAGGGTGGTTTAATGCAGCGATCACTAATTTATGAAGTTATATATATAAAGACATCTAAGCTTCCTTTTGTAAACCAGGGATCCTCTCTCTGTTTCCATCGGTATTCAATGAAACTTAAACTTTGAAATATATGTATATATATAAAAGAAGATATGACAGCATTAAATGTTTCGAATATATATGAATACTATAATATATCTATGCTTCTTGTACAAAATAGAAATGGATTGCTACTGGTTTCATACCTGAATGCTGGTTTACAAAAGCAGCATATTGCTCCAAAATCTAAGGTCTATAATGATGACAATTTAACATTATGCATTAGTGATTTTAATGATGAGTACTGGAATTTGCTCGTTTCACAACGTTTCCTCATTTGCGAAAGCAAAAACAGCTCTGCGCATCAGGAAACTTAATCTTTTTACCCTTTGGTGTGTCAAGGGCCTCCAGCATCAAAACCACTTGTTCCATCTCTGGTCTTTTACTAGCATCTGTATCCCAACACTGCTGCATCACATTTGCTAGAGCTTTTGGACAGTGCTTGGGTATTTCGGGTCTCAGGTTCTACAATCCAGAAATAGTTGCAGTTGCAGTGAGCTTATAACAAAAACATTAATTCTCTGATATTATATTAAAATATATGTACCTGCACCCGAGCATTTGGCTCTTGTTTAGAGAAGAGGGTTCGAATCCCCCCCTTTCAATTTTTTTTTAAAAAATTAAAATATATGTACCTGATCA
Source organism: Theobroma cacao (assembly GCF_053813885.1). Lineage (NCBI taxonomy): Eukaryota > Viridiplantae > Streptophyta > Magnoliopsida > Malvales > Malvaceae > Theobroma > Theobroma cacao. Next base: position 41,225,182 of record NC_142640.1, read on the forward strand.
AAAATAGCTAAACTCAATTCAGAAAAACTAAGATCGGGATAAAGCACGTCACGGCAATAGATTTCCCATAAACAAATTCCAAAACTATAGACGTCGCATTTTCTGTCGTATGGTTTAGAATCGATGACCTGCATGAGATTGTGTCAAGTAATATAAAAAATGCAACTAATTTGACATAACTTCCAATTTGATTCTGTATTACCTCAGGAGCCATGTAAGTAATTGTCTGCCTGTCGCCTGCCAACTCCTGATGATTTGAAATTGCCATATTAGATGTTTCAAATTCGGTTATTGTCAACTTGAAATTTCTATCAAGAAGCAAGTTTTCTGGTTTGACATTTCCATGGATGAGTTGCCTTGAGTGAAGGTAAGCCAACCTTAAGGAAACAAAACAACATTGAGAAAATGGTTGAATTGAAATTCAAGTCACTCAAAAACACAGGGAAAGGAGGTTTTACCCTCTTGCAAGATGAAGTGCCAGTTGAATGACAATCGTGAAATCTAGCTTCTTTTCTCGATTCTTTGAAAGGAATGATCTAAGAGTATCCCCGCATCGATACTCAACTACAAGATAACTCAGGTTTCTTAACAGGCGAACTTCCTCATTATCCGCTCGTAATGTAAATTCTGGTTCATCAATTTTGGCACCTATCAGCTAAGGAACAACCGAGTTTGAGTTCTTATTGTCAGAATATCTTTTAGAACATGCAAGACACAATGATGAGAATTGAGAGTTACCTTGAGAATATTAGGATGATCAATCTTGTACCAAAAAGAAACCTTCTCCCTAAAAGGGCTCCTGCAGGCAGGCAAATTGTTTTCTTCACTGCTTGGCAGCTTTTGGACCTTTTCTCTCCGTTCAAACACCGTCACTGCAAGTTTGTCACACGACAAAACCAAACACAACTTAAATGTCACTATAATTGAACCCATCGCCATGACCAATTCCATGTTGAAAGAATACTTTAGAGTAATGTGTGTGTCTCACCTATAACGTCTTGACTGTTATAAACTCCCTTGTAAACTTCTGCACAAGTGTCTTTGTCTAGCAATTCTTTGAAAATAATCTCGTTGAGATTAATTTCCCATTCTTGTTGGTTTGAGACTCCCACCTTTTCTCTTGCTTTAAGTTCCCATTCTTGTTGGTTTGAGACTCCCATCTTTTCTCTACCTTTAAGATCCCGCATTGCCCACAGGAGATCAAGTTGCTCATCCATTTTCTCCAAATCCTTCTTTTTAATTGCTCTCCAACACCCTTCACCTTCATCTATCTCTGTGATTTCGTGCCCCATGAGTTCCACACAGTTTTTTCCTCAACGATGGATTCACTCAAAAGGTAGAAAGTTAGCAAAGGCCAATCTACTTGATATTTATAGCGAAAGGAAACTCTGGAGAAGTTAGATTTCCGAGTTCTAGTCAATTTCTGCTTCCTTTTAATACAACAGCTATGCTTTCCAAGAGTTTAACTTCATCTATGACAATTGACAACCACGTGTGTATATGCTTGTACGGAAATAAATCAAATTTAGTGGTTTTGCTCCTTTTAACTCAAAAGAAAAAGGGGTTTTCTCTTCTGTGGATTCGGTCGGTTTGGTTAAGGATGGTATAAAGCATACTTATACACGCTTCATTCTTTCTTCTATACAAATTGTAAATGTCACAAAAAAGATGTTAAAACTTTTTAAGAGAATAAAAAGATCAAATTCCAAAGATAAAGTTGATAAAAAATGAATGAGAGGTAAATTATGTAGATGATTTTAAAGATTATTATTTTATATATTGTTGGTGAAATTTTTAAATTCCGTAAATGAGTTAGAGAGTTATCACATTAAATTATAATTAAAAAATTAATATTAATAAATATCTATTTATAATTTATATTTATATTTATAAATAATTTATATTTGCTATATTGTCAGTATTATCACTTAACCACAGAGTGTCACGAGACTATTATTTTTTACGCAAAAGGTTAACTTGATGGGAGTCGAATCGGATTTGCTTTAATATCACTTATCACGGGATCATTACTTTCTCCTTAAAAAGTTAACTTGATAAAAAGTGTACAGTGTCACTGCTTATAAACGAGAATGCCACTATATAAATATTTAAAGATAAACATTTAAAAATCTTTAAAAATAAATATTTTTAAAATTATGAGCATTTATTTTACAAAATTTTAATTTTTAAATTTATTTATTAATGAGATAACAATATTTGGTTTATTAATAGTGTATAGAATCTATATAATGACAGAATATATCAAATATAAATCTTATTTGTAATTTATATAAAGGCACAATTATTGATAAAGTGAAAAATGACATATATTTCTAAATTTTCATTTTAAATATTTTTTTATTATAGATATTAATAAGATTTATCCAATTTATAAAAAATTTTTTTGATTACATTAAATAAATTTCAATAAAGAATATCTTTTTAAATCTAGTAATATTAAATAATTTATAAATTAATATTACAAAATTTCAGTTATATATATATATATATATTTATTCTTTAAATTGCAATTATATCCTAAGAGTGGAAAATCTTTTGTACCTTGGTAGTATCATCAAGGGTGTACTATTAGAGGGTCGAAAACTAGCGCATTTAGGATCCCTCATTGTGGCTGGGCCCCTGCCCTGGATCTCCCAATCCAGCGGCTCCAGGAGGTCAGAAAAACGTATGCGCTGACAGGGAAAATAGACGAAAACTTATACGCCGTAAATTGGGGTTGCAATATCGATGTACTGTGATGTGGGATCCGAATAAATTCCACAGACCGAAATGCAACTACATTTTCTCAACATCAGTTGAAGTTGCATGATTTCTGACGATACAACGCAGAACATGTTCAAGAGAAAAGACCTGTTACAGTACAGACAACCGGTTTCTTATACTAATGTTGTTATTATTATTTTGAAAGCCTCTTAGTTCTATTTATGTGGTGCGAGGTGTAGAAAATATTTATACTAATAGTTTGTTGTATAGACCAAACATTTTAAGTATTTGCATTTCTAAAATGAGTGTATGGAGGTAGCCAGCCATATCGATTACTTGCGGCGTTTCTTCTTCTCAGGAGTATCATGCACCTGTGCTTTCATGCCATATGTTTTCAGCTGAAAATTTTCAAAGGCCTCAGAAACTGCTCCTACCTGCATATATCATGGTGTTCCTCATGTTTCACTCCATGGAAACTAAACACTATGAGTATAGTCCTATGCAAGGTATTTGTTTGTTTATTTCCACTGACCAGTTCAGGCTTCTTGGAGTACACTCTGACAATCATATCTTGACAAAATGTAGGCAGCAAATGACTGATGCCATCATCCCGTATTGGAAATTTGTAATCACTCTCATAATCCTGATGAAATTCAAAACCATACCCAAAATCTTCAATTCGAAAGTAATGGATACTTCCCATCCATCACAAAACACATGATATCTTTTTTGGTGGATAAGAATTGCCATTGGTAATATTTAATGACAGCATCACTCTATCTGAAAACTCAAGAAACCTTTCGTAGTGGACTAGAATCCGCCATACATTTCCAACCTGCATTCCAAAGGGTGTTTTGCCTTGTGTTTTTCTAACTAAAAATTTTGAATAACAACTGTCAACTAGTCTAATACTTGGCATGCAGCATCACGAATAATATATCGTAAATAGCTTAACTAATTTGCCAAATAGAAATTAACTTTAAACCTAGGTAGTAATTGATTTTCTAATCTTGTACACTACTCTATTAGCAAGTGTCATGTACAACAGTTCACTGAAACAAAAATTTGTAGGTAAGGAAAGTGATGTTAGTACCTGGAAAAACTTGATGCTGGATAAGGAAATACATGCAAGGAGAAGAAGAAGGATCAAAGGAAATCAAATTATCAGCAGCAAATCTGTCAAACTGCTCAACAAGAGAAACAGTGCTTTCATCAAATACATTATATTCTTTCTCAAGTACCTTTCCAGAGGGTTACTGCTCCCACGAGTCAGATCAATTTTGACAATGCTCACAGCAACATCTTCCTCTTTCAATGTGGTACCACCATTTTCCTGACAGAAAAATTACTCGTTATGCCGCCATTTGATTATTACTCTCAGTAAAGAATCTAGCACAACATTTCTTTTATTTGGCACCTGAGAACAAACAATATCTTGAGGAGTGATGTCTTTGAAGTTCTCCTGCTTGTCCTTTGGAACAGAATACTCATTGCAGAACTGCAAAATATAGAAAATTGTAGCAATTTCACAGTCCATGAACTCTGTATACAAAGAAAGAAAAGCTACTTACTTCCATATATTGTTGAAGGATACCTGGTATAGATCTCTTCTCCGGATGCGAAGGATCAAATCTCTGGCTTTCTTGAGCTCTTGTTTATCAGAAGTTTCAATTTGTCTTAATATTGAGTCGTCTAACTGCAATTGTTGAAGGGGAATTTTCAGTCCTAATGACATAAAAAAGGGAATGTTGAAGATAACTGTAAATAATGCTTTAAGCTCAAAATACCTTGCAAAATTTAGCTGGTTCATGAATTGATGCTGATATACTCAGTTCATCATTCGCCAATGTTAGAGCATCTACAACCATGAGCTCTATTGCCTGGAGAAGTAGAAAGAAGAAAAAAAGGCAACTATCAAAATCCATTGCATTTACCGCTCAAAGTTCAGATTGAAATGCTACATATGTGCCAGACCTAACACTTTGAAGTTTTGGATAAAAAAGAGTAGTTGCAGCTTGGTACCTTTACTTTAGCATGTGTATAAACTGTCCTATGCAAATCAGCTCGAGTGGCAAATAACTTGTGAATAGTTAGATCTGTCAAAAAAGTAGCATATATTTGTTGAAGAACGTAATTATTTGGTGAACATAATGAATTTCAAGATGTACTAACAATCCTTTGCCCTGTAACATATCTCGTCACCCATCACTCGCATTGTTTCCAATAACCTGCAAGTTACAATGAAGAACAGGAAGAATATATGTTTTGACATATAGTACATATATAATAAACCAGGAATCTAAGCTCTAAACCCTGCACATTTGCAGACTCAGAAACGATAAATTAGCTTAAACTGAAGAGCACATCTTAGTATTTATTAACCATCAAGTGATCATTACATGTCATATATACCTCTGAAACTGAAAATTGCAGCCAAGGCCACAAGCCCGGGAATCACGTACAATATAGTCAAATCTGCAAGGAATTATATTTATTAACTTCGCTTTCAAAACCACAAGTACAATTGAAAATTGATTTTCAGTATGGAGAATCAATACACTTACTTATCAACATCTATTCCATTTCGACCATTTGCAACAATGTCATATAAAAAACGCTTCTCACTCATAATCTACAATGAAGGAATTTAAAATTGTGATGGCGAAGTAATTGATGATTAACTGAAAACAGACAGCAATGTGAAACAACAAACGAGATTTCTGATGTATTAAGGTAATAAGGTGCTTACCTTTTGTGAAGCAGTTTCAGAGCTAGCAAGTACCATTTCCTGTCGAAATAGCAAAATTATATCAAGCCCCACATTTGTAAAGCTAATTTTCAAGTATTTAATATTAACCAGTATCCACTGTTCTTCACAGACACAATAAGCTAATACAAAACTCTGATGAAGTCAACTTGAGATTAAATCCTACCCTATTCTGTCATTGGAAGCTCGGGTTAAAGGAAGAGGAGGCTACCTATATAGCTTAACCAGCCATTGGGCTGGAATTCAGAAAGCACAAACAAGATATAGGATGTCATTGGCTAGAAAAAAGGTTGGAAGCATGCTTTACATCAATATATCTCAGTAGAGGAAAGGGAAGAATAAGGATAAAGGAAAAGAAAAGAATAAATTTCTCCCACAGGAGTTGGTGCGGAAGAGGTGGTAAGCAAGCAATTTGCTTCCTCATTCATGATTTAGTATGTTCTAGAAAGTACTAAACGATAGTATAATCTTTCTGTCATGATAAGAGTTCAAAGGAGATGGCAATGGAGCTTCAGAGGCACTTGTATATAAAGAGAGTATAAATAGAATTTTAACGAAGATAAATCAACCTTCACATTCTTGAGGATTGCAGAGTCTATTTCAATGTAGTGCGCATCAACAATATAATCAATCATCTTCACAGACATGTCCTCATGAGACCTAAAAATTCAAACAAATTATTGAGCAAAAAAAAAAAAAAATCAAACAAATAATTGGAAAAAATGGATTAACGCATTCAGAGATCAACATATATTTTGCAATTAAATCTATTGTTGTAATAAAAGGCCAAAATCTGATATCAATTAGGGATTATGGAATAATGTCAATTATATAAACCAAACAGAAACTAAAATTGAAAAATTTTTGACTGCTGAACAAATGAAGACAAACAAGCAAGAGCATCAAACTGTTTGAACAGAGCAAAATACTAGGACACTGCCTAGGCTCCAAAATATTCAATCATATTTTTATTCTTAAGATAGTGACCTATTCAGTTTGGGAATGTAAAAGATGCATGTGAAGATGCAACCAGGGCTCACATATGAGGAAAACAAACAATCTATTTCTAGAGGTGAATGTAAGAATCACCATTTAGATCCCTTAAGAACCCGAGGAAGAAACTCTTGCTCAAAGAGATGGCTGAATGGTCCATGCCCAACATCATGCAGTAGTCCTAAGCAAGTAACCAGCCAAAAAAGAGGGTGAGATACAGCGGCAGGGAGAAATAGAAAGAAGAGAATACTGATCAATTTGATCAATAAAGACAGTAACGATGATTACCAGCAAGTTTCACTGTCCTGATATCATTACGCTCAATGTTGATCTCCGAGCCCTACAAGGATGCCATGCGTATAAAGAAAATTTCTCAATATAATGGGGTCAGAATGAGAAGCACCAGACTGAAGGCATGTTCCTACTTGGTGAGCTTTAATTGTATGAACGGCTTCACCGGCTAGCCAATAAACTCCCAGTGAATGCTCAAAGCGAGAATGCACAGCCCCTGGGTACACCATCTGCGTTAGACCTGATTAGCAAGATAATTCGGTCAGCAACGAACTTATATCCACAAAAGTTGCCAAAAAGAAGAAATAAAACAGAGTTGACAATGAGAAAGATAACAATTGGAAATCAATTCTTCCTGTATGGGAAATAAATAAGAAACTAGAAATGCAAACTCGAGCAAGTCAAATCCCTTAATGTATAATCTAGTTTATAAGAAAGTTTACTTACCAAGTTGCTTTAGATCGCGAAGTCTGCAGTATATAGTAAAATCATCAACAGTCAATTCCTAGTATTATTTATGAAAAATGAAAGAAATTCTACTTCATATATTCAACAAATCAAACTTGCCTCTGAAACTGTTCAGTGTCGACAAGTTTCAAAAAGAACTGCATCCACAGCGAAGCAAAAAGTCAATTCACGGTCAACAACATCTTGAGAAATATGAATTTCACTGTTCATTAAGGATTAAGCTGAGTCATAATATTATAAGGTACACTTGCGCACTTTTAATCTATTATAGATTTTCGTCATTCTTTTACTTTATATTTTTATCTAAATTACACTGTTTCATATATTCTTTCTTCATGTTCTATCTGGTCGTGTATGAACAATTCCTAATCCTCTCTACGAGGAGTTTCAGTGATTCCAAAGCTTTTTATCTCGGTTATTCAAAATTAGTTTTCTAGATCAAGAGCAACATTGTGATTTCATAATAGGACTGAATCATAATCCAGTTTGAGTATTTATCGCAGCTAATCACAAAAGCCGCGAGTGCAAGTTCGTAAACGAAAGTTGGCTAAAGGCTTATACCGGATCAAGGTAGATGTTGCCGTGGACGTTGTCATGGATGTGCTTCGAGTGTCGTCGATCCTGGCAGGACAATGAGTAGAAGCTGGTCCCCTCCTCGTTCCAACTCGTTCCCATTCTCTTCTCACAGCCGAAGCCTGTTTTAAAAGAGTAAATTTAAACAGAGCAAAACAGAGTAAGCTAGAAAAATGAAAGCTCCGATTCGGATCGTTTTCTTCTAGGAGAGAGAGGTAGCTTGTTCCTTGGGGGGAGTAAAAGCGTTTGTACGTACAGGGAAGTTGGAGGAGTGAGGGTGAAGTGATCCCGCCAGAAAAGAGATTCGCTCGTTAACGCGTTGGGGGAGTGGGAGCGTGGCTGGCACCGTCCAATCACCGAATGAGAAAATTTGGCAGCCTGCATTCGTCGGATCGTGTACGTTGTTAGTGGTGCAATGATGGTGAATTAATTAATTAAATTGTCCATAAACGGTTACTCTTATGGAAAACGCAGGCGAGGAAACATTGAATCCAGATTAATAAACCAAGTTGGAGTTGGTGTCGAAGCACAAAAGAAGCTACTAAAGCTGGAGATGGAAGGTTTGAAAAACGATGCTAATTATTGGGAACACTGGCACCTTCCTGCCTCGCTGTGTTAAAGAGTTGCAAACCTAAATTCCAAATTCCAAATTCCATATGAAAGAATAATTGGAATATAAATAATTCATCCGTCTGACACTACATTCCAAAAGCCAAGCTCAAAAGACATTGTTCCTTGTTAGAAGCAACGCACAAAAACCGTTATGCCATCGAATATTGACAATTACCTGGTGTTAATCCAATTGAATCCAACGTGTTTCTTATTCAACAACGACAACACCGTTAAAGAAAAATGAGATTAAAGAATCTGCTTTATTGCTTATGCCAATCTGCCTTCCCTTGTTGAAGAGCTTTTATGTTAGCGTCATCATCTGATCTATTCATATTCAATTTTTCCTTTTACTTTTTTTTTTTTTTTTATGACTAGGAAGAAAACATCAATTAAACTCCATAAAAAGGCACGTCTAACTTAAAGCCAATCCAACCACGTTGCATTATATCCAAACTAATACTGGCTCTTAAATGGAAGTGATGTCCTTTAAGAAGCAATTCGCTGGCCTTGTGCACGTAATCTCAAAGTTTACTCCAATATCTTAATGTGGATAAAAAAGAAAATAAGATATCATGCAAGGAGAAGAAGAATAAGAAAATTACAACAGGAACCATGCCTACTTCCGACTCCACTAGTCCAAGGCTTGGGTGAGGATTAACGGTCCAGTCATTTCTACTTCAACTTTGAAGATTAAGCAATCGGTTCGTTCATAATCCAAGAAATCACACAGGTGTATTTAGAGCCATTTGGAATTGCTCTGGAACACGGAGCAGGGGAGCTTGAATTGCACCAGGTTCACCAAGCTGACCACAAGCAGCCATCTGATCATCACCCCTACTGAGTCGCAAGAAAACAGTGCAACCAGCTTTTGCTAACGCATTCCGAAACTCAATCATCTTCTCTTCACTGCTTGGTCTAAACTGGGACCCACGATGAGGATTGAATGAGATAAGATTGATTTTGCAAGGAATGCCCTTCACAAGATCAATTAGCCTCTTTGCGTCCTCGATGCTGCAGATAGAGATCAATGTAAAAGGCCCATAGACAGTTGGAATATATCAACTTAAACTAAAATCGCAATCCTGATAAATATCTCACAAGTTTCAGAAAATGGCAATCAATGCAAAAAGAAGAGAGATATGATGATAGTTGGATTAGAGTTTTATAATGGTCCGCTGTTAGAAAACTGAAGTTACAACATTGCAAAGGCAAAACTTAGGGTGACCTACTGACATTCAATCTATAGACCCTGTAACAACACTTCGCGTAAACATACAATTTCTCCAAGCAAATTTTTTGAACAATTCAATTACATGTTAAATGGAATTATAGAGCTGAAATCTCAGTCACACTTTTGCTTGCCCTTCAAATTGATGCACACACAATGACTACCAACTAATTAACAGTCCACACATTTCAAAATTTAAAGGGAAAGGATGATATTGTGTACAATCTAACCATGCAAACTATAAAACTTTTCCACATAAAACATTGCAGAAAAGGGAAAGGTTATCTAACCTGTCATTGACTCCCGCAAGCATTACATATTCAAATAGAACTTTGTAGTTGTGTTTGAACTCTAGTTCCTCTCGAAGGGCCTCAAGAAGCAAGCCTAATTTATATTTCCGATTAATTGGCATGATCCAGTTTCTGACCTGCATGATTTGTTGGAAAAACCAGAAATTCAGTCTCTCACTTATTAGATCTCCTCTCTGTATGCGTTTGTGTCTACCTTTTGTGTGTGAATGTGCACACTAGTGCAGGCATCGCTCTATCTCTCTCCTTTTATTTGTGTGTATATGCAAGAATAATGAGCACCAATAAGAATATAGGTGACAGTTAAGTACCTCATCAGTTGTAGCATTCAAACTAACAGCTAAGGCACATTTGGACTCATGAAGAAAACGTTTCAGCTGGGGGACAAGTCCACTTGTAGAAACAGTAACCTTACGAGGGCTGAAGTGAAGGCCCTGTTCGTGCACCATGATGTCAGCAGCTTTTATGACGTTTTCAATGTTATGAAGTGGCTCTCCCATTCCCTACAAATTCATGTAGCACCAGCAGTCACTGGCACAGTAGGCTCACTGAAAAGCATTGACTACTTAAATCTACCTGATATTCTAAGAGATCCCTGTTGAGTCCACTAGTTCTCTATGAAAACAGGATTAAATACCCACAATATTTTCATTATTACTAGCTTAATGCAAAGAAGCTTATCTGAAAAAATAAAATATAAATAATTTAGTTGAAGCACAAGATTCTATAGGTGTCTACATGTCCGCAGCTAGTCATGTTGATACAGGATTTACAACCCTAGCTGTATAAAATAAAAAAAAAAAGCCAAAAGAGAATTGCTTAAAATTATTTTCTTAAAAAATGAAAGATTTCACTCAGACACTTATAATCATGATGGAAAATAGACTTTCAAATCATCGGCGCTTCAAAACTACCAAGACTGATTTGACTATGTTTGCTTCACCAAAGAGTTCCAAAAGGAAACCCCATCTATAATTGCTGGATGAAACATGCTAGATCAAGGATACATCCAATATATGGACCAATAAAAAGTCTGCAGACTCAACATGCAAGTGAGGCATATTTATTTTCTCAACTACCAGAGTAATGAGCACTGGAAATCTACCATAGACATACCATGAATACAACATTTGTAATGGAACCAACATCACCAGAGAGAAGTCGCCTAGCATATACAGCCTGTTCTACTATCTCAGCTGCAGTTAGATGTCTCCTCAAACCCATCCTGAAAATTAGATCCATGTAACAAAGAAATACACCTTAGAAAGGTAATGACTACTAAGACAATCTAGCCTGCCAATTTTAAAATAGGAAAATAACACTTGCCTGCCTGTATAGCAGAATTGGCAATTCATGGCACAGCCCACTTGACTTGAAACGCAAACAGTTGTCCTGCCCCTATCGCAGGGTATCACAACTGTTTCTATTACCAATCCGTCATCCAGCGCAAACAATATCTGCAACCTCCTGTGTGTGTTTCAAAATCAATGAGAAAATTCTCAAAGTAATGCAAGCAAATGACTGAAGCTGGAATACTATTTTAAGCTTTCTATTGAGATAGAAACATCCAAGTCAAAACAAATAGTCTAATAAAATTGCAAAAGATTACTATAACTAGAAACAGATTAGATAGTGTGTACCTTTCTAGTGCCGTCCGATGCAGTGAGAATATCTTGCAGAGTCAAGGCCCTAAATTCAGCATGCTCACTTAGCATTTTCTTAAAATCTTTGTTTAATCCTAAAAGCCACCATTCCAGAAACCCATTAGTCCAATTATAAACAGAATATTACAGAAATGAGACTGGAAATAAATCAGTTCGCTCAGTAGCAAGACTACAGAAACCAAAGAAGAAACAAGGTTCTCTTATGGATGAAGTAAGAAGTAAAAATGGTTGAAAGGAAAAAATGAAATACCTTCAAGTTCATCAATATTATGTGCCCAAATATTATCTCCATAGAGACACTTCCACAACATCAAAGCCTGACCAGGCCTGAATCCATGTGATTGAACCCATTCCTGACAAAGGAAATCCCCAGAAAATTAGCAACAGAAATTCAAATTACACACTTCACTCCATAAAAGTTTTTATATATATAACAAATAAAGACCCACTTGAAGCTCGGCATAATTCATCCCTTTGAGAAGCACCTTGGAGACCTTCTCCAGATTTTCGAAGCTTTCCCCACCTCCGAAATCGGGGACATTATCGTTGTCGTGGAGGGAAAGTAGTGGGGATGCAGAGGAGCAACAGGGGGTTGAGATCGAGATCGAGCGACGATCGGAGGAAGCGAAGGAAATGAGATGAGGTGATTTCAAAGAAGGGAAGGAAAAGAGAAGGTGACGGGAAGTATATGGAAGAGCAGTGGCGGGAGAAGAAGAAGAGGAGGAGGAGGCCATCGCTAGGAAGAGGGAGTTAGCTGTAAGGCGGACTCGCCTCATCCACATACAACCCATCTCCATTTTGTTTTTGTTCTTTACTGACTGAAAGGAGAATGAGAGCCTTTTATCAGGGTTTTCGAAATTTCTCCAGTCAGACGACGTCGTAGTATGAACTTGTTGTGTGTTTTGTTTTTCCCGTGGGAAATGCAAATTTATGTCGAGTGACTAATAGCGTAGATTGGGGGTTCTTTGCAGGTTAAATTAGGGAAAATCATAGGAATAAGCTACCTGTTGCTTTTCTTTTACGTTCCACTTTTCTTTGGAAGATTGAAGCTAGTCATCGCAGAAAAAACAAGGGGTATGCACATGAGCAATGTCAATCTTGTTCAGATGTCAGTAGTCAGTCGGAAAAAATGTTTCAATCTTGTTCTGCTGTGCTGGAAATGTTGGATCTTGTTCACCCCAACATTTCCAAACATTTTTGTCAATCATCACAAAGTGATTGGAAAAGTTGAAACAATCTCCATTCAAACATAAAAACTTGTACATTCATGACGTAAGAGATATAATCCCCAAAGTGATTGGAAACCAGACAATTAAAAAATGACACAAAAAGTACTTTAATAATAAGTATCTATGTGGGCCAATTCAAGGGTTCTTCATCTTAATTCTTAGCTTCCTAGCTATTTGCGTGGCTTTTGGATGAACTGGCCGCTTGTTACCATCACACTGTTCGACCTCTACCCAATTAATAACCTTGAGTATGAGAGACTGAGGAACTTTCTTAGTATCCCCGCCTGGTGTGCCTTTGGATTTCTTCATACCATTCTCCAGAGCTTTCTCTAGGAAGTCCATAAACCAATTTCCAGCTTCACTTTCAATCTGCTTACCCAATTTTATTGTATTGCTTAAGCTGCTTGATAATGGTTTCTTGTTTTCATCATTCTCACCAACAACTTCAGGGAGCAGCTTGCCAAGTGGAGTTGATGGTGCTCTCCTATCTGAGGGTACCTTGGGGTTAGAATTTGATCTTGGGAGCCTCCCTATGATTGTCTTCTGTTCACTTCTCTCGGGAAAGGCTGCAATTGACTTGTACAATGCGGCTCGCCTTTTTGATGAACTTAACTCTGAATTCCTGCTTTGGTCCATTGAGTTGTGCACAATTTCATGCAATATTGCTGGCTCATCGTCGCCTTGCTTATCTCTCTGTTCAGCTTTTGAGTTTTGTGCCATTGCAGTAGCTGAAGTAGCTGCTTGAATGGACACTATATCACTCACGGCCTGCTCAATTTGGGCGTGAAACTCCAGAAACTGATCGAAGCTTGCAGCTGGAGCATCTGCTTTTGCTGACCTGCTCAAGTTAGAAAACATCCTGCAACCAGCGAAATTATATTCACCTTAGCAAACGCAAAATTTCAACTTTCAACAAAAAGGAAAAAAATAAAGTAAAAAGACAGATTTATAAAGTATATTACTTGAGAGAACGAACTAAACTCTCAGTGGCTGAAGCATCTCTTAGTGCTTGAAGGGCAATCTTCTGAGCTGTTTCTCTCTGCTGCATCGCTTCCTGTTAAAGCGTAAAGTCAACAACCAGAACTAAAGCAATGACAAATTGACAATCTTCTTGGTTAACAAAAATCTTAATATACCTTGCCCAACATGCCTAGTTTTCCGGGCAAATTCATGGGTAGACTTTTGCTAATATCAGAGGCTGAGTTATTATCAAACTGAAATTGTGGTTGTTGTGTAGTAACACTTGGGTTGGGGTTGTTCTGTACATCTCCACCCATATTGAGGGAAGCAGCTACCACCCTTCCACTCCTTAAACCCGGTGGCGGGGTTGAACTTTTCTTTTCCTGCAGAAAGTAAGGATCACTTGCCTCAGCAAAATTGAGTTGAATGATCACAAAAATACCTATATCCATCCATCCATCCATGCATGATGTACGTATGTATGCACGTATGGAACTTTTTCTTTTGCACAAAAAAGAAATAACATCATTGAAAAGTAAATATTAGTTTAAAAACATAGCAATTGTTAAATGGCAAAGGGGGAAAATGTACCTACAGCTGAGTTGAGGGGACTAATAGGGATCCTAGGCTCTCGGTCGCAGACACTTTTGCTCCGTGGAAACTTTGAAGCAGAAGAAGGTGCGACACAGCTTTTCCTAAGCAAAGCAGGACTTTCTCCTTTAGCATCCATCATTTTAGCCAACAATCTCCCACCAAAAGAACACCTTACACTGGCACTAGCACTCCCATCCTTTGCTATCCTTCTTATCATTGGTGACATCATCGGGGTTCTCACAGAGTTAGACCGCTCTTTCACAGGAGTACACTGATCAAAATCCAATGGAACTGGCTTTAAAACTATAGGAGAGGAAATCTCATCCGCCCCATTGGGCCCCCTTCCCCAAGAACCTCTTCTATGTAGTTTAGAATCTTGTTTCTGCTCACTTTTCTCCCCTTTTCTTCTTAAACCCATTAAAGGTTCTGGCGTCCCAACCAATGGATGTCTTCCAGGAAGCGGTTTTGCACCTTTAACAACAGGAACAGGGGACCCAGGCTCCAATCTATCAACATAAATGAACTGCCCAAGTTGCATTTTGTTACTAAGAACAAAATCATCTTGGTCAGAAGGAAGACTAACATAAATTGAATGTGAAGAATCTGAGACCTTGATGTAAAACCCATGTTTAGGCCAAAGATTCTTCTCATCAAGATCAGCTGGTACAATATCAGTCACCTGCAAAAGCGAGCTCCTATGTTCACTAGTTGGCTTTACCCCAGTGTTCATACCATTAAGTAACTTCAGCAGAATCCCAGGTGCCAACGTTGCCATAGTCTCTCAAGAATCACCCCAAAATGAAAAGAATCAAAGACTTCGATTTTCAAGACATAAAAGGAAACTGGATGTTGAGTTAAGAGGTAGAAGTAGAAGTAAAAGAAAGAAAGAGTTTTGGTAGGACAAGGAGTGGTGGACGTTCGCAACGGTAAGTTCGGATGAGAAAGCAAAGGTTTTAAATTTTGGAATTTTTCGAACGTTGTGGCAACGGTCATATGGTGGTGCGTCCCGTCGTAATGATTTTGAATTATGCAAATTCGGGAAAAAAGAATGTAATGCTCCGGTTGCTCACCTGCTTTGCTTGCGATTTGGATAATCGGTACGTTAACCTTCTATGTGACGTCGTTTTATTCATTCTTAAAACGGACCAGGCTTGTCGCTCTGGTCTTTAAGCCCAAATCTTTCATGTTCAACTTGGATTCGCTGATTGCGCTCATTTTGAAGATTTAATAAAGATAGTCTTTTAATTTTATTTGTATATTTAAGAAAAATAAAAATATTATAAAAATAATTTTCTACAGTCTACAACATTTCTGCATTCATTTCAGCTGGCACTATCTTCGCTTCTCTTTATAAAACTTTTAAAACAGTCCTATTCAAATAGCCTTTTTTTTTCTTTTACAAAAAACTTCATGTAAGATAAACAAGCTCTTACAAAGGAAAGTCCATGTTAAAAGACAAAAAAGAAGTCTTTTAAGGGCTAGTGGAAGCCCAAAAACAGGTCTGTCAAAGATTTTCATTAAATTGTCTTTGATGTAAATACTAGCTATTATCAACTCAGCAAATTTTGTTAATTAGATCAACCTTTAGGATGTACTGAATCAAGATTTCTCCTTGAATTTGTTTTACTTGGTATAATACTTTAAAAAGTTTATGGACTATTGAAGAAAGTTTAAATAAATCTTTGTTTTTTAATTATGTTCAATCAAACTCCTAACGGTTAATTAAGTGTCATTAGTAAAAATATCACTTATTGTTGTTTTTATATCATGTGATGTTAACATGTAGAAAGAAAAAAGTCATGTGACCATATCGCTATACCACATTAACATGTCACATCATTATCCACAATGACATATTAAAATACCACATTAGCACAATGCGACATAAAATGATAAGTGATATTATGACTAATAATAGTTGTCAACCATTAGTTATAAGAGTATGTTTAATCCAAAATAAAAATATAAAGGTTTGATTGAACACAATAAAAGAATAAAAGAACTTATTTAAATTTTCTTGAATAATTCAAAGATTTTTTTAGGTATCATCCCTTTTTACTTCTAGTATTAATATAAATCCCTTATTTATGGAAAGAGAAAAAATAAAACACCTTATAATAAGGGGTAAATACAAAAAACCCCTTCAATATACTTGTAATATACACTTTGATCCATCTTGTTTCAAAATGAACTCTTAGCCCTTTTGACTATTCATTACCATTAATAACAGTTATTTATAAATATGAAAAGTTACAATTATCCTTAAACAATTGAAAAAGATATAAAAAATATCATAATTTAATTTAATTAAATAATAATAAAAATATTTTTATTCAGTGTTTATCAACTTAAAAAATTAAAAAAAAAGTTGTTCCTGGAAAAGAAAATTATTCTACTTTTGATTCTTGACATATCTATGTCTAAATCTGTTTCCTATTAAAACTTTAGTACTAGTTACCATTAGTTTGTAACTGGGCATTTTTTTATTTTTTTAAATAATTATTTCCATTTTATTTTGAAAAAAAATTATTTTCACTTTAAAGCAAGAAAAAATGAAAAGAAAAAAGTGGTGTTTGTTGGTCTCGTTGGTGTGCTAGGGGGTGAATTGTACCAAAAAATTTAAAGTTAGCCTTTTTCAGCTTGTAGAGCTCATAATCAATTAGAGAAAGAAAGATTCAAAACTTGTTCTAGTTAAATGACACAAAGTAAAGAAGGGTAGAGAGAAGTCGACAATGTACAAGTATTTATAGTGGTTCAAGCCTCTTGACCTGCATCCACTACCTTGATCTCCCAATCAAGGATTTTCAACCCAATTTTAGCTATACCAGTGGAATTAACATCTTCCACCAAGCTTTTACAAAGTGAGCTTTTAAGTCAAACTCTAATCCCTTATAATTACCCTTAAAGTACTTCCCACACTCTAGTTTACTAAGAAAAGAAAAGAAAAAGAGGTACAAATGATTACTTTTGTTGGTTTAAGATGAACATAATTAAGTTCAAACACTTTTTCAAGAATAGAAATGAAGAACAAGTGTGTAGGAGAAGTTTCTTTGGCTTTTTGCTTAAAATAAGATCTTGGTGTTTTTTTCTCTTGCTTCTTTGACTATTAGAGCTTCCTTTTATATTGGGGAGATAGATTTTGCTGTTCACTATAGTTTCTAGCTGTTAGGAACAACTCTGATGCCATTCTAGTTGTTATTTTGTCCTTTAGTGTTTAAATTAAAAAAGGTAGATAGAGTTCTACTAACTAGTTATTGGTAATCTTTAACCTATTAGCCTTTTTTTAACTTGCATTGTCTGCCAACTCTGTTCACTATGTTAACTGATTAGAGGAGACTCTAACCGATTAAGAAATCTTTGTTTTCCTCAAGTGGACTTCCTTTAACTGGTTAATCCTCCTCTTAACTGATTAAAGCTTCATTTTCTTCAATATTAGCCGATTAACATCAGCTTTAATCAATTAAAAAAATCTTTGAATTTGAATTTCTCTATTTTGGTTCCCCTTAATGGTCAAACTTATTTCAAATTTGGATTTTGGCGCTTGTAGGTACTTGTTGGGATGAGCCCTACAACCAATTTGGATTGGTTAAGGCTTGATTCCAATCATACAACAATATCATTTATGCTGAATGATTAGAGGTTTTCCTTCATCAATAAGACGTTAACTATAATGAGTTATAAGTCTAATTGGATGAAGTCCATGAGATCAATATGCCTTGCAAGGGTATTGTAATGGGTTGTAGTTATGAGATCCCTATGCATCAAAGCATAATCTCTAAATGTTCATGGTCGATGTATCATTAAGACTAGACATTAATAATACCTAGAGACTAGTACATTCTATGTTCCTTACTTAAAAAGTAAGCAATTGGTCTCATAGGTTGAAGTATAAAGATACTTGAAACTAGAATGTAGGTGCTTGCCTAAGAGAGCAAGTTCATTGAACATGATTGCATGAGAGGTGCATTTGGTATTTCACTCAAGTGTCTATGCAATACTTCTCATGTGTTAGTTGTGTAAATACTCCATAAACTTGAGACATCAGGTTGTCTTATGTGTGAAATGCTATGCTTTGATTTCATCCCCTCGGGTGCCTAATCAAGGATGCCAGAACAAGATGCTTTTGGATATAGCATAAAGCATGTGTAGGCAAATGAGTGGTCAAGATAGAATCATCACCCTAAGTGATTTAGGGGACATATCTTAACAGTTCTTGGTTGATATTAGCTTATTGAAGTCTTCGACCAAGGCGACTTAGAGATTATGAAAGGAGTTTCATAAGCCTTTATAAAGCTGATGATCAAACTTCAATAATGAATATGAAGATCAATAAGAGTAAACACTGCACCACGCTTTTATCATTTCCGAGATATATGATGAGGGAATGAATTACGTTGAAAGGTTGATCATTGAAAGGTTGAGTTAAACCATCTTGACTCTTCTAACATTTGGGTGACCATGATGGATTGCTAGATCCCAATCTTGGTCTATGAACTTTAGGTAGTTGATTTGATTAATGATAAATTTAAAGTAGTTTAAATTTATCTGATTCAAAGTTTGACTTAAGAAATATGTAATAAGTTTATTGCCAACATGTTAGAATCCCAATGGGTCACACACCTAAAATGAATGTTGAAAATAAAATGGGAGAGGTGATTAAGTTGGACTTAATCAAATTAGAAGTTATGAGCTTCTCAAGTACTTGGTTAAAATTATTTAATTAAGTTGTTGGGTTTAATTAATTAAATTATTTAATTAAGTCATTGGACTTAATTGATTAAAATTGTTTAATTAAGTAATTGGGCCTAATTGATTAAAATTATTTAATTAAATTGTTGGGCTTAATTAATTATATTGTTTAATTAAGTTATTGGGCCTAATTGATTAAATTAAACAATTAAGTTAACTGAGCTTCTTAAGGACTTGATTAAATTATTTAATCAAATTATTGGATTAATTAAAAATTACATAATAACTTTGTAATTAGGGTTTAAAATTAATCTATGGTATAAATATCTTGCTATAACCTTCAAACAAAAATAAGAGAGTGGCTGAAAAATTAAAAAAATGAAACACTTGAAATTCCTTTTGCCTTACCGCCCCTTGTGTGAAGAAAAAATAGTTTTTCATTTACTTGATTTCTTTTGTGTGTTCAACCCCAAATTTTTGTGTAGATTATGTTAGCACATTATCAAGGCATAGCACTTCCAATCCTTAAAGGATTTTCTAATTCATTAGTGTGGATTACCATTAGAGGCTACACAAGGATTCCTTGGACAACTTTAGTTTGCAACAACCGAGCTCAGGTGGTTGAGCTTTTTGAAGGCTGTTTTGGTGGTTTAACAAATGATTCGTCAACCTTTGTTATTTAGGTAAATTGATATGATTATATATTTTATTTATTAATTAATTTTATAGTCAATTTAATATAGAAGAGATCCTAAGAGGGTGAGGCATAATTCAATTTGTTAATTTTATTTTTGTTGCATTTTTATTTGTACATAATGCATAATCAGCCCTCACCCAACAGTGGTATCAGAGCCCCTGTCATGTCATTTGAGTGCTTGTTCTTGTTCAATGGATGTTTGATTAACAAATAATTGTTTTGCATTTTTGATTCAGTACGATTTTGTTAAAATCGATTTTTTTTTTCAAAAATCTGTTTTTCCAATTACATTTTAATTCTGTCCAGCAACATTTGTAGCCTTTTTTAATCTTATTTTAACTTATTTAAATCATATATAGACTTAACTAATGTGTGTTTCACATTGTGCAAAGGAAGCACAAGAAAAAGAACACCATAAGGAATGGTTTTGGAGTGTGTCTTGCAAGGAAGCACACACACACGGTTTTATGTGCAGAATTTTGCTTCTATTTGTGTTTAATTTTCAACAAATAAAATATGTAATTGTTACACATTTATTGCTGGATATGTGGACAACAAAATCATGAAATGTTCATGATTAATTAGGCTGATTTTAAGCAAGAAATTGGAGCAAAAATTGAAAATAGTCCAGCTCACTGTTATGACATGATTTTCAGTTTTAATTGACAAGAAAGTCTTGGAAACTAATTCTAAAAAATTCCAAAATAAAATTCTTATTTGAAATGTTTATTTAAGGATTATTTCTGGAAAGTATCATGTTCAAATATGCTGATTTCAAACAAGAAAATCGGTGCAAATATAAGTCTGTCCAGTTCACTATTTTGGCATGTATTTCGGTTTTAATTGGCAAGAAACTCTTGAAGATTAATTTTGAAAAATTATAGAAAAATTATCTTTATTAAAACGTTCAATGAGGATTATTTCTAAAAATTTTCATGGTCAAATAAGCTGAGTTAGGCTATTAATTATTGCAAGTTTGAAAACAGTTCAATCAACAATTATAGCTTGGAAATCGGTTTTGAATGGCAAGATAATCTTGTAAAATTAATTCTGAAAATTTCAGAATATTATCCTTATTTGAAAGGTTCAATTAAAAGATAAAATTTTGAATGTGAATTAATTTTTGAGTGGCTAGACACTTAACGAAATTAAAGGAATGTCCTTCACATGTGAAAGGGCACTCATGATAAAGGTTATGCATGGTGCCACCACAAATGGATGTCGTGCCTCCCATTACCATGATGCAACCAGTTTATGGAAAGAGGTTGTTTGCTAGAGAAATTGGACACTCAATGATCAGGAAAGATTCTTTACTTAGCTGATCATTGACTCCTAAATATTATGGATGCATGCTTAAAATTAAGGAGTTTGAATCCTTGATGGAATCAATCAGTTTTAAACTAATTGATATTAAATCTCCAAAAAAATTAAGTCTTCATCATTTGATGAGTACTCCCTAAATTAAGAAATTATTATTTAAATTTATCAACATCTAATTAGATTAGATAATTTTAATTAAAATAGAAAGTCAACTTTAGTAGATGACATCCTATTCCAATTAGGATGATTTTAATTAAGATAAATTTACTAATAAATTATGACTTCTAATAATGATTAGAACTCTACAATTAGTAAATGGATATTACAAGAGTAAAAGGTGGATAAGGACCTTTCTAAAATATTTAGGACACATGATTAGGATCATGAAACCTTCTAAAATGGTTTATGATAGATATTCAAATTAGGAAGTTTCCTAAATTGGTTTAGGTTTCTAATTAAAGAAGTTTAATTAGAAAGAACTTACTAATAGAATTAATTCAAATATGACTTGAGCTAACTAAAGGCCTTAATATGATCAATTCCTTTACTAAGTAATTTTGAAAAATTATATTTTAAAAATTACTAAATCTTTTCAAACCTAAGCACCATATGATTTGAACTATGATTCTCAATGGTTGAGTGGTATTTTTCAAATGAAATGCAAGATCATCATCATATTGAGCATGTTTACTTTATACGTTCATAACTAAATTGTAGATGTTTGTTGATGGTTATGGACTACAGACCCAATATGATTGTGGATGTTTGGTTAAACTATTATTTATAGAAATCTTTTCAAATATGGTATGCGAACCCTACCTTATCTCTTACATTTTAGGTTTGTAAAATTCTCTTCTCATCTAACTCCCCTTGAATGTAACTTGAGGTTTCTACATTCAATTGTAATTAGAAATAGGATTAGATTAGGAAAGAAATTTTGTACATTTGAAGATGGAGATTCAAGGTGCCATGAAAAGCTAAAGGTCGATGCAAGCTAAGGCATAAAGTGCTTAATGTATGCTATCCCCTAGGATTTGACCAACTAGTTTCCTTTTATAGCTCAAGTAAATTAGAGTAGGAAAGTCCATAACCATCCTAGTAGAACAACATGTGATAGATTTAATTTTATGTGATATATTAAATGCTATGCATGCTAATCAACTGAGACCTTAATAAAACGAAAAGGATAAAATCCCTCGATAAATATTGAGTCACATGCTGTGTATGATTGAGTTGCCTTCCACCATATAGCAAGATAACTTGGCTACTCTTTTAATCAGAGGCTTGTTGAGCACACTCAAGGTCACACATTTACACGAGTATGTTTGATTTATTGATGGGTCTTACTCAACTAGTTTCATAAAATCCAGATGCTTGGAAACTTGATTATTATGGAAACTAAAGGTAAAGGCTAGGCGAAACATATATGATATGTTTAGGTAATGTGTTGTTACCTAACTGATCTAGGAGTTGTATAGAGATACAATTGGTAAGCTCAGTCACCTACCTAATCCACCTATCACAGTTTGTTGAGCACACTCAAGGCTATGACTGGATGGATAAGATCCTAGCCCATTAAGAGAATCTTAGTAGAGATCTCTTGAGGTGATATGGAGGGTTATCATCATGTAAAAAATAATGGGAGAACTATTTAAAATTTTAAAACCTTGTTTTAAGTAGTTTATGCATGATATTTACTTATTGCTTTATTTTATCTATTTGGACATAATATATATACATGGCTAATACTTTGTCATTACGGAGCATCTTGGATGCAAATAAACTCATTGGCCCAAATTTCCTTGATTAGTTTCGGAACCTCAAGATTCTCTTGAAACAAGAGAAGAAATCCTATGTCCTTGACACTTCTATTCCACTAGTCCTTGCTCATGATGCTAGTGCTAAGGAGTGGGAAGCATATAAGCTCATAAGGATGACGATGAGCAAGTAGCATGCATGATGCTAGCTAGTATGATCCTTGAGCTCCAAAAGCAGCATGAGCACATGGATGTCCAATCCATGATTCTTCACCTTAAAGAATTTTCGTTAAAGAAGGGCGCATTAAGAGATATGAGATCTCTAAGGAACTATTCCGATGCAAGATGGCAGAAGGCAGTTCTGTTAGACCCCATGTGTTGAAGATGATTGGACTCATCGAGAGACTTGAACAATTGGGATTAACGATAAATCATGAGCTAAGTATAGACTTAGTTCTATAATCTTTTCTTGACAGCTTCAGTTAGTTCATGTTGAACTTCCATATGAATCGATTGGAAGCCACTCTTCTCGAACTTCTAAATATGTTGGACATGGCAAAGAGGTCCATCAAGAAAGATCATGGATCATTGCTTATTCTCTATTCTTTAAAGGATCATATGAAGCAATAGAAGAAGAAAGCCTAAAAGAGCAAGAAGGTAAAATTCTAAAATGAGAAAGCACTGAAGTCTAAGGGAGATTAATATAAAAAATGTCCAAGAGAAGGGGTGAATTGGACTTTAAAAAATTTTCTAAGAAATTCAAAAACCTTGAGATGATAAGAGTGGTTTTATCAAAAATTTCTTCAAGCTTGGTTTTTGACAATTTAATAAACTATTGTTGAAATTTCTCCACATAAGTGTATGTATCGCGATAAGTAATATAGAGGTAAATAGAGTGTTAGATCCCATAGGGAATTGAACCAACTTAAGCTAAGTACTGAAATTGTGGCAAACTAATTTTATCCAAGTAATCAAAATTAAAGAATTAACTAAAAAAAAATTGAACAAACTAAAGCTAATAGTTGAAAGACAAAATTCAATAGAAAACAATTGAGTAAAGGCTTAGGATTATGATATCCGTCAACACTTCATTTGAGTCATATTTCTCTTTCTAAACTTACTTCAATGGAACAAGTTGCTAACTTAAAGTCTTAAGCTATTTACAAGTCTCTGTTAAGGTACTCATAAAAATATCTATCTCAATTAATTTATTATATGTCGATGCAAATTTAACTGAAGATAGATTCATTAAGTTTTTGCTTTAATCTTGGCTACATGTGACAATGGTATATGTCTATCCTATATGCAAATTAAATCACTAAATCACTAAGTGAATTTTTAAACACATGTTGTTCCATTCATGGCTTGATATAAACTCCCTTTGTCAAGTTGTGTTTAGATATCCAAATCAATCTAATCAATGATCAAGTAATTAGAAGCATTAAACATAGAATTGGAATAAACGACTCATATTCCATAGAAAATAAGCAAAAAAAAGATAAAGTATTCAAATTACAAGTTGAGTTCAATCATAATCCTAGAAAAAGTAAATTAGTTCATAATATCTAATAAAAACATCATCTAAAGAAAATTAACTATTAATCCAAGTCAAAGAAAATAAGAGTTAAACAAAAGTAAAAAGAGAAACTGATAGTTGAAGCTCTTAAATCTCAATTCTCCTTTGAATTCTCTTACTCTCTTGCTTTGTTTTTTACCTTTTATTCTCTAGAATAATTGCTTTCTCACTCTTCTTTGAATCCTCTAAAAATGGCCCTTTAAATAGTCTCAAAACAACCCTAGAATTAAAATTCCACAAGTGCAGTATATTTGGAAAATTGTTTGACGTTGCGGCCTTGCTTTCCTTGGTGCCGTGGCGCCATGCTCTTGGGATGAAGTATGGGCTCTTCAAGTTGCACTAGATCTGCAGCACTGTGCTCTCTGGTCCTACTATGATGCCTAGATGCCTTGTGGTGCTGCAACTTTGAGCAATTGAAGGCCACAGCCTTCATTCCTTCATGCTGCTTTGTGCAGAAATTACAATAGTCTAGCCACTTCCAAAGCAATTTTAACCTTTATCTAATCCGAACTAGGAAAAATAGTAAACATAAAAGTTGTAACTCTGTCTCTTATCTTTCCAATGGCTCAAGAATCATATTATTTTAACTTTTGTAACTCATGTTATATTCGAAATACTACAACATGTACGAATGAAGCCGTCACCATACTAGCAAGGATTTTAATCAAATAAGCCTTTTTCATAAGATTTTCTTCAAAAACAATAAAAGAGATCAGTAATAACTAAACTTAAAGTAACTTAAAATAAAATAACATAAAATTAACTAAAATAACTTAAACTAAACTAATCAACATGTATTGAACTAAGTTAAGAAAAATAACTAAAATACTTAAATTTGAACCTAAAATCTCAAAAGCTTAGCTATTTAAGCCTCCAAAATGGGACAAAACAACTCTATATAATAGAGTTATCGTAAACTACTTGGAAGTGTGTGACTTAAAACAAGAATTTTTCAACTCAAGATGCAGAATTTAAGATATGATGAAAATCCTTTTTGAAGGAGCTAAGAAAATATTTTCAAATGTGATCCAAGTTAAAAACTACTTTCTAAAATCTTCTCAACAAAAAAGGCACAAACTAAGATAGTGAAATATGTAATTTTAACACAAGAAGTTTTGAAAACCAAGGCAACAATTCAAGAGCAATATTTTAGCTATAAACTACAAAGCTGAAAATAAAATCAAGATACAAAAATTTTATAGTGGTTTGGTTTTCTTAAGTGATTACACCCACTCTCTTTGCTCACTAAGGAATTTTCAATCCACTAAAAGGATTTTTGCTTTTTAATGGAATCAAGCAATAACCCTCACAATAGTTTTTTCATGAGAACAAGCGATAACCCTTACATCGACTTTTCACTAGATCAAGCGCTAACCCTTACAATACCTTTTAACGAGAGCAAACACAACCTTTACTATGGCTTTTAATGGGCTCAACCATAAACCCACACTAACTTTTCAAGGATGAGTTATAACCTTTACAAGAATAGCAAGAGTGCCTCTAAGTGGTGGATTTTGCTAGTTTAGTACAATGGAGGAAGAATGCCTAACAATGAGTATAAAGAGAGGATATAAAGATTAGTGTGAAAGCATAAAGAAATTTTATCTCATGTAAAGAATGCTTGGTTTGCTTAGCTTTTCTTTCTTTTCTATTCAAGATCTTGATTCACAATAGTTTAGCCTTTTTCTTTCTTCTTCCTCACTTTGAAATGCTTCTCAAAGGTCTTTTTTATAGTTGAAGAAGTCTTAGAGTTGTTGAAGATGAGGTAGACAAGAATTTAGCCATTAGATACAAGTTTGAATTTAGAGCTAGCCGTTGTTGACCTTGAGGATCGACTACCACACTCTTAGAGTTGAATATGGTTCCTCAAAATCATGAATTAAGACTTCTATACTCGACTCTTGAGGTCTTCTACTCAATCCATTTCTAGAAGCTTGTGATTTTTGAAGTCTAGCTTGGTGTAGTCTACTATAGGTGCTTGAGGGTCAGCTATGGCTTCTCAAATCATTTATTCTTGTAAGTGTTCTGCCTTAAGGTCTATTATACGTTTGTCAGAGTCGACTATGGCTACTTAAATCTTGAATTGCGCTTACATTCTGTCTCAAGGTCGACTACAGCTTTTATATGGTCAACTATGTCTTCATGTTTTCATGATTCTTCAACCATTCTACCATAAAATCGACTATGCTTGCTCTAGGGTCGATTCTTGCCTTTGGATCTTCAATTTTTTCATCAATTCAACATGTAACTTTGGCCATATCTTCCTTGTGATCAAATGTTGAGTTGAGAATGAGCTTTTTGGCTTGAAACAAACTTGATGTTGTGAAAATCAATGAGCTTCTCATCTTGTGCATTTATCTTGCAACTTAGACATGTCGAGAGTGAACATTAGAGAGATTAAAAGCACTCATACAAATAAATCATACAAGCTTGTAACTTCAAGAATTCATGCAATTAAAACAATCAAGCATGTAATCATGTAAGAACAAATGTATAAAAGGTAGTCATTTCAAGAACTTGTCAAGGATCACTCTAATAGAGCAAATGTAAATTTGAATCATTTTGTCATAATCAAACTATACTCATTTTCAAGCTAACATTCACAAAAAAATAATTCATCAATATGATTTGCATTAGAAGTCTTAAAACACAAAATAAAGGTTGCCATTTTTTGAAAATCGATTCACCACCACAAAGATAGAATCAAACCTTTTTGCTGTCTTTAAAAGTCCTAAAACAAAATGCATACTCAAATGAATCCATGGTGCATTCGACTCAAGTAAAGGAACATATAAACTTGTGTTTTGAGCACTGCCTTTACCAAATAAGCAAGTTAGACACATTTTCGCCAACCTTTCCACATCTCGATGCATTTTTGGCTAATAATAACGATTAGCCACCATTACCAAAGTCTTGTCTTTGTCAAAATGTTCTCCCAAACCATTCCCATGAAGTTCTCTAATAATTTGCTCCCTTAAAGATCCTTCTAAATGCACAACTGGTTACCTTTGAATAAATAATCTTCATGCAATCTATAAGGTAAATTTCCAACTTGTGATGAACCTTGCAAATTAGCTTTTATCTTTCTAAAATAAGGATAAAAAAACATGTTGATTTTTAAGTTCCTCAAAGCTTATGACTTGAGTACTCATAATTGATAATAGTACATATCGCCTACTCAAAGCATCATCCATAGTATTAGATTGTCCAGATTTATATTTTAGTGAGACATTAAATTCATCAAGGAAAGAACTCCATTTGGCATGTCAATCATTAAGCATTTTTTATGAATGCTAGTACCTTAAAACTTGATGGTCAAAATAAACGACAAACTCACAATTAGCCAAGTAATGCTGCCAATGACGAATAACTATTATCAAAGCGTAGAATTCTAGGTCATAAGTCGAATAACATCGTATAGAGTTCATCAACTTCTCACTAAGAAACTCTGCAGTCTTTCCATCTTGACTAAGAACTACTTCAATTGCTACATGTGATGCATCACACTTAACTAAAAATAACTTCTCAAAATTTGGTAATGAAAGAACTAGGGCTTTAGTCATCACTTTTTATACCACCAAGGACTCACCTTGTGTAGGATGATCATCAATTTCCTTATCTCTTCATCATATTCATCATAAATTGATTCTGACTTTTTCCAATCTAAATAATCCTCCACATGTAACTTCCCATGAAAATCAGCTACTTCAATCTTGACTCGTCCATCATTTAAATCAAAGGCGTGTAGTAACCAATCCTCCAATCTAATTCTTGCTGCTTGATTTATGAGTCCATCATCATGAGAGTCTCATTCTTAAATTCATCATCATCCTCAAGATCTTGAATCTCAAAGGGTTGTGGTTACTGTCTAGATTCTTTATTCGGGCTCCCCATTAATTCTTGATGCTGCAAGGCTTGCACAACTTAAGTCAAGTTATCAATCATTCTCTGCATCTCAGCCAACTCAATTTGTTGGGGCTAGTTGCCTTTACTTTGACCTTTGCCTTAGCCAACTATAGTCTTCTAGCTAAAATTCCTTATAGGATAGTAATAACGTTTGCTCGACACCATTTTGGTGTAGTGGAAAGGTTTAAGGCAATTAGAACTCAACAAATTAAGGATTGAATGGGGTTGATTGTGTTTGGAACAATAAAAACATAATTGGGTTTTAAAGAAACCTCTTGAATAAAAATTTAGAATAAATAAATAATAATAATGATAAGTCCTCAATCAAGGATCACCTATTTATACTAACTAAAATAAATCCTAATCAAATAGAAAGATTAAAATCCTAACACTAATAATTAAAACTTAATGTTCTATAATCCTAAAAGATAGGAAAAAATCTCAAACTAAATAGAATAAAGAAAAATAAAATCCTAAACAAACTAAAATTCTAAATCAAATAGAATTATAAATACACTTGTATCACCTACCCATTTTAGCAAATTACAAATCTAGACCTATAAATATTTACTTCTTCTCATTTTTCTCTTATTTTTTCCCTCTCCTTGTCACAGCCTAATCTTGAGCCATGACCGATGCATGGGCCCAATAGGCATAGCCCACTAGGCCCAAGTAAGCCTCTTTATGCAAACTTGTTCATTTGTCCATCTATCACACCTCCTTCTTTAAGATCCATAATTCTTAATTTCCAGTAATAATTTCTCCGAGAATAAATCATGACAACCAAGCATATACCATCTTCAAAATAGTGTTATCACTTGCCAACCTATGATGACATTATTAATTAAACTAGACGTATAGTGTTTACAAACAAATCTCACAATTTACGTTAAAACATATACACATGTAAAAGACCCTTGACTGCCAGCAGAGTGACTCTGGGTGTGGGTACTATTATTGAGTGTTATGGTAAACTTACCGAAAAATGAGTATAAGGAGGCACTTCAATCTAGGATCCAACTACCTCCGAATCTAAAAACCAAAACATGAAGTTGAAAAGAATGAGTATAAACCTAGTGAGTGAACATAGGAAGGAACAAGCAAACGATATAGAAGGTTTCATTTAACACGATGCACTTATGTTAGGAACAATGCAATTTATATTTCAAAAACCAAGTCTGCTGCTATGCTGTCCTTTAAACCATTTTGAAAACACTTTGGAGTTCCAACCTTCAACATTCGATGCGATCACACTACATTTCTCATACATCCTTACTTTATGATGTACATACACGTGTATAAGTAATTATGTATAAATATATATATATTCTCAAGCATGTGCTACAAATATTTTATCTCATTCTCAAAATATTCAACATGGTCCGGTACATGCAGTTGCCGACCTCAACACAAGTCATGTGCACTTTCACACCGCATATAGCTATTATCGTCATGTGCACTCCCACATCGCACATAGCTATTATTGTCATGTGCACTCCCACACCGCACACAGTCATCGTGTCATGAGCTCACCCACACCGTACACTACCATTACCATCATGTGCCCTCCCACACAGCACATACACGATTACAAATGTCATTTGACAATACCTCCTAAGGCAATAGCATACATAACAACATGTAAACAAGAATCTTTATATATTAATGCCTTCCACATAATTCATTATTTTTGGTCACATACGTGGTTACACAATTCAACTTTCAAGGAAAATAATATTACTATCATACCACTGGTTACAACATCCCAAGATTCTCAATGTATATCACACCACAATTCACTTTGCAATTCAATATAAAAGTCAAATATATGGTTCATCACATTATACATTTACAACATAAGGATATCACTTATTAAAGACTTGTTCCCATGCATATTTTGAAAGATTCAAATAAGTGTTTTCAATTATTTTCTTCAAACACATGCATTTTTTCCAAAATATTTTCATATGCAAGTTCACTCACCTTGGTAATGCCACCTTACAAAACTAACACCGATAAGACCTCAATCCAAGTTAAGTCTTGAAGTACCATTAGAACCTATATTTACCAATAAACAATAATAACCTCAAATAAATCATAAATTTGAACTTAATAATTCTAATAAATATACAATAGATAAACTACATTCTAACCTAACATTTAACCTAGAATTCTAGTCTAATTCACAAACCCATTAAACTAACTATTCAAGTTTAAAGTTTTCTTACCTTGATGAGGTTGGAGGTGTAAAAATCAACAAAACTTAATAATTTCAAAAAAAATGAAAATTTGAACAATTAGAAAATAAATTTGAAAGTTTTGAAACTGAAAATATTACCTTACTTAGCTCAAATTTAAAGGATTTAAAGTTTAAGCCTTGACATTTAAAATAGGTAAGGAACAAAAGGAAAAATGGAGAGGAGGGAGAGACTTTCTCTCTCGTAAGGTTCTACCCAAAGGAAGTAAGGTTAAAGTGTTGATTTTTTTTTTTGAGGAAAAGAAGAAGAAAGACGAAAGAAGAAATTGGAGAAAAACAAAGAAAAAAAATGAAACACGTTGAAGGAAGAATGAAGTCTTGGGTGGCTATGGCAAGGAAAATGGAAGAAAGCAAGAAAATGGGTTTGGGTGGCCGGCCAACTAAGTAAGAGAAAAAGTATGAAAAGGTAAAGCTTCTCTTGGAATCTTTGACTAAGTCAAAAAGAAAGCTTGTGTCAAACAAAAATTTTGTCTTTAGTTAAATATTTTCACATATTTTTGTTAACCTTTATGGGATTCAATTGAAATATGAAATAAACTTCCAAAGAATATATTTTGAACTCTTTTAAGTTCTTAATTATTTTTAATAAAATATAAAATAAGTTTCAACAATAAATTTTATTTTCAAAAATTTGGTTATCAAATAATTTATTAAATCTTGGATATAAATATTCACTAAAACTCACTAAGAAAAAAAAATGAATTTTTCCTTGATCCACGTTACCATTATTTTGCTATTCTATGCGAATATTAAAATTTAGGGTATCACACTCCTTCCATTCCTACCTCTCTCCTTCTCTGTCTAAAATTGTCACGACCTGGAACTCCCATCGAGCCCGTGACAACCGCCGCGACGTCTCGATAGGCACTCATTATCCCAAATGCCGATCAAAACCCCGCAAGGCTTAGCATCAGCTTCTGCATCTCCCCAGTGAGCGACAGTTATTAAATCTCACATTTCAAAAAAAATCATAAGTCATTTTCAAATCAAAAAAATAAAATATTACTTTCTGGCTCACTTGGGTATTTTTTCATTTTTCTTCAAAAATACTGAAACTCGCCAAAAACATGGTGTAAAAGCTAAATATATTCATACATACTTTAAATCAAATAACTGAAGAATAAAATTACTTTTACAGTGACACGTGGGCCCCCAACTGACTACGAAGATGTAGGGCTACGAAGCCTTACTTTCTAAGATGCAACTCCAAGATTAATTCTCGTCTTAATCAACTATCAACAAATTGTCCCAGCCTGAAAAATGGATAGGAAGAAGGGGTGAGATTATAAAATCCCAGTGAGTAGATAGACATCATCAACATAATCTAAAGCCGAGTAATAGGAGACAATTAAAATAATTCATCCCAACCCATATAAATAATTGGATTTCATCCAATTACTCAACATGGCTTATGCATTTTTCAAAAACTTGGCCCTTGCCAAAAATTCATTCTCGGGGATACCCCACGAAGGCATCTTATCGAGACCGCCAAGGCTATTTATTGTCACACACACAAACACATTTCACCTCTGACAACACAGTCGTTCCTCGGCATTGGCTGAGTCCCAGTTTCACGTGGTGGCCAACGTGAAGTGTACTCAAATCCTACCTCGGGAGTTATCCTACGCGCCTCTCCAATCGAGGTAAGCTCAACAATTGGGAACCGTGCTCCTTTAATTAGGCTGGCCCATGGAGCCCCCCGTCACTACAGTGCCCACTTTATAATCCACCAATCAATAAAATCACAATAGTATGACATGACTCACTTAACACATTCAAGGCAAATCAAAGCAGTTCACATATTCTTGAAATCATAAAAATAACCAGTCATACCCACATTTATCATAAGTCATTTAATGTAAAATCATAGATAAACAATACAATCATAGTATAGGTCTCCAATTACTCTATTTTTGAAATCATTATTAAATTTGTAAAAATTTTATAAATTTTTTTTATAAAATCTCATTTTCCCATAAAACACAATAATTTTCCAATTAAACCATTTTTCCATAAAATCACACAATTAAATAAATCTACTCTAGATAATTAAGACGATAGTAAGTTTACTCACTATTTTAGGAGTCGATATACTCCTATTTTCAATCCGCGGGTACAGTCCTTTACTCGTATCTAATGGCTCACCACCTAGCCATAATCCATGACACATATTTCAATTAAATTGTGTCTAACAGTCATAAGCTATTTCAGGCTCGATATATATACATGATATGAAATGAAAAATGCACAGGTAGCCATCTAGACCCGATATTGACTTAAGTCGATTTTTCATCCAATAAATTGGCCAATGCGTCCAATTTCACTCCAACTTTCTCCATTTCTTTTCCAATCCCTCAATTCACCAAGCACAACTAATTAACACACAATTAGGCAAATTTATCTTCACTTTTCTTCTTGGAACTTTCGGCCATTGAAGGTTCATGGGGAAAATTTTGTTTCTAAACATGTTTAACTAACTCTAAACACCAACATAACTCAAAATCAAACAATTCCAACATCTTTCTCTCTCCATACCCATTTTGACCAGCCATAATTTCATCATGAAAACATGTAATTTAACCATGAAAATTAAGAAAAAATGCATGGGTAAGGTAAATCACTAGCAAAATCAAAGAAATTTTACCTTTGCTTGATCAAATCCTTGAATTCTAACACTTTCTCTTTGATTTTTCCCACCTAGGGTTTGTTCTTCCTTGGTTTCTCTTCTCTTCTGGTTTGGCCGATCACTATGGGAGAAATGAGCTGATTTTTTGCCTTTTTATAAAGAAATAATAAAATAATAAAAACATGACACATGGCATTTCCTTATTGGCTCAAATTTTAAATATTTGACTTTTAATTCTTTAATTCTCCACCACACATTTCTCATGTTTATCCATTTCCATGATGAATAAAATCCCTTGGTCTTAACAAATGTTGGGGGTAAAAATTTACCGATTTGCCCCCGGGGTGGCAAAATTACCATTTCACCCTTATACTCCAAATTATACCGGAATTAAAATTTTTCACTTTTAAACTTCAAATCATACTCCAATACTTAAATCATACTCCAATAAGTCAAATGGAACAAAAAAAATCTTTTCTAAAAATTTCCATTTTGTCTCCAAGTGGCAAATGACCATTTTACCCCTAGATAGTGAAAATTCTGATTTGACTCCAAATTGATCCTCGAACTCCGAATTACCATTTTGAGTCATCCATGAATTGTGAAACTCTTAATTTCACCTTAAAATTCCTATTTGAACTAGTTCGAAACTTAATCGACTCAATGGTACCATTATGGGTAATATCGTCTTTTAACGATTCCTCGAACTTTCTAAATTTGCAAACATTCTATTGAGCATGTAAATGACGTCGTAATTATTTTATAGAATAGGGTTTGACAAAATTTCCTCCACCCACCATTGAAAGGTGACAACATCGATGGTAGCTTAAGGCTAGGTCTGGAGCTCTCTAACTTAATCCGATCAAGGAAATGATGAAATTGGCATCCAAGGTGAGATTTGGTCTCAAGAAGTGCAACAAAGAGGCATCCACATCTTTAGTGGCTAGCTAATGGAGAAGAAAGGAAAAGGAAAAAAAGAAAAAAAAGAATTTAAAATAAAAAGTTTAAAATTTTAATTATATATTATAAAAAATAATATTTTAAATCTTAAAAAATTAAATGAAATTTATTAAAATTTTAATATTTAATCATAATAATGTTTAAATCATATATAAAATATATAATATATTAAAAATGTTATTGTTTAATTATAAATAAAATATTAATATTTAAAAAAATTGTTAAGATTTAAATTATAAATATTCCAATCATAATACTATTTGAATTATAGATAAAATATTATTTTTTAAAAATAGATAAAATAATCATATTAATGTTAAAATTATAAATTATTAATGCTTTTAAAAATAAAATAACATTAAAATAAATAATCATATTAATGTTTTAAATACAAAGTTGTTAATATGTTTTTTAAATTATTAGAAGATATATATTTTAAATTAAAAATCAAATATTACAATAAAGGGTATTTTTATCTTCTTATCAACTATTCCTTTGTTATTCCAAAACTATTTTTATCAACCCAACATTATAATGAGTTATAATAGCAATTCTTATCACATTCCATTTCATGAAACAAACTATATAATAATTATTTCATTCTCTCTTTATTCCATTCCATGAACCAAACATGCAATACTTAGGGACAACCCTTAATTAATTGAAAGCACCTCACCAATTGAGGTGCCAATTGATTGCCATGTGGTTTTTCTTTTCTTTGGATAGAAAAATTAAGGAAAGAAAATGAAAAGATAAGAAATAGAGAATGAAAGGAAAAGAGAAAGGAAAAAGAGAGGAAGAGAGAAAGTTAGATGGTTTAATGAACTTATGGCTCGTTTGATTCCCGTAATGGAATAGAGAGAGAATGAAATAGTTATTATATGAGATTAAGATAGCTATTATGTAATTTGGGTCATCAATGGAACCATCATTATGACATTATTTAATGTTTGGTTGGTAAAAGTGAATTTGCAATAATAAAGGAATAATTGATAAAATGATCATATATATTTATTATAATTTAATAAAAGTTTTTGAAGTTATTGAAACACATTACCTTTTGACAATATGTTATTATTGAGTAATAATTTTATAATAATTTAATATGCTATCATTAAAACATTAATAATTTTTTATTAAAATAATTAACATGATTTTTTATTTTAATTTTATTTTACATTTTCTCTACTTTCATTTTTCCTTTTTTTTTCTCTTTTGCTTCATTTTCTTCATTTTCTTCTCTAATTCGTCTTTGGCCATTGAAAATGTCATAAGCTAAATGGAGCATCGATCTAGTGCTTCTCGTGGCCAAATATGGTTGTTGGAGAACCGATCTAGCCACCGGAACACGGATTTGCCACTTCCTGTGATGAAGGCAGTGGCATTGACCAAAGGACGACGACGACAATAATTGAGAGGTTTACAAAAAGAAAAAAGTGAGGCTAGTGAGAAAGAACAAGAGAGAAGAAGGGGACAATAAAAAAGTTTTATCTGTTAAGGTTAGGTTTTATTATATATAGGATAGTAATTTTTTTTTGACAAGTATAGGATAGTAATTTTACAAAATGATTAAGGATTATTTTGTCTGTTTCTTTTAAAAGTATTTCCATCAATGTGGAATAGTTATTTCTAAGGGGGCTAGTAATAATTATATCGAGTTTTTCAAGAACAATGGTCATTTCACCCTTTAAAAATAAACCAAACATATTATTATGTGAAAAAAAAATGATTAGGCCTAACCAAACATGTTACTAGATGTTATGGGTTCCATATTCGTAAGAAATGGGATGGATCTTGGGTTTATAAATATGAGTCTTTTATACTTATTAAGTATGTTTTTTAGCTTGCAAATATGGACTTATGATTTATAAGCTTACTTAAATTTTATTTTCAAAATTTAAAATCACACGGGATTGGGCTTAAGTTCCGACCCGTGACACTAGAGTCAATGACAACGATGAAAGAACTAATAGGGGAGTAAAAAGAGAAAAAGTGGTTGAGTTAAAGAAAATTATAAGTGACAAGTTTTTGAAATTTTGTCAAATAGTATTGGGAAAATTTTAAAACTTTTCAATATAAATTTATTTATTTATTATTTAATAAAAGTCAAATTCTTAAGATAATAAAAACAATAAATAATAAATATAAAAAGATATATAAACCGAAAAAACTAAAATGGAAAATCAAATCAAAACCATTTCAAACTTTTCATATTTTTCTTTCTTTTATTCTAAACGGTTTTATAAAAAATTTATAATTTACAATAAATTAAAAATCATATATTTGATCAAATAATTTATAACTCCTTTTAAAAAAAATTACACCCTCACAATGAAGTGTGACAAGTCAACAAAAAAAATTTAATCACAAAATATTAAATATTAAATCTAAATTTAATTTTTTATTTTCACAATATTTTACGTGTGGACTAAAATTATTTTTATTATGTTTATGTTTAAATAATCATAAATATATTAAAAAAATGAAAAACATTAATAGAAAACAGCTGGCCAAATCTTTCAACATCTTCATGGAAAAAATTATTGCTGAATTTTGTTTCCGGAAACTTTCCTTTTGTTTTTTAATTTTTTGGAAAATAAGATTACAATTATTTATTTAGATTTTAAATTTCTCAAAACTGCATTAATATTATTAATGATTTGTTTAAAATGTATAAATTCCTTTATTTTGAATTGAAAAAAAGAAAAAAGGTGTTTAAATTATTTTCAGTGCTGCTATATAATTAGTTTAAGATTTTATATTTTCTGACGTTTTATTTTTTATTTCATTGATGAGAGCATTTCACAGGAATTTGTTATGTTCTATATGGAGAACGAAAACCCTTGAAAACATCAAACCCCTCCTTTCCCCTATCCATTGAAACTGAAAATACGAGACCAAATTTTGCCTTCGTTTGTTTGTTCCCCCTCAATTACTACTAAAATTTAAGGGAAAAAAGTTTGTGGCAGCTGAGAATTTCGAATTTACAGGGAAAAGTGTCCCAACTTGGAACGTCAGAGTTGGGCCAAATCATTTTCTAGGAACGTCTGCAGGACTTAATACTACAAACATGCAACACATGTTCATGTTCAATATGGTCTATTGCAATGCATTAGGAACATGAAGAAAATCAAACTTGGTTGGTAAGGTTCACATTTCGGTTGAATTACGAAACTCTTCTTAGTCGTTCAAGAGACAAATTACGGCTTCCGTTTCAATCCTCTGTTTCCTACGTAGAGGCTACCGCTGCTCCTCGATTCTTCCTTTTCCAGGGAGCCCCCCTTGCGATTCCTGAGCTTTTGCTATCATTGTTGATGTCTAGACCTTGAAATCAGGTGTAAACGGTGATTCGCCGTTCCTCTTTGGGGGCAAATAGTGCCAAATATGTGTATCCAGCTGGCTGGTGACCCTACATAGAGAAGAGCCGCAAAGTTTTACTGTTGAACAAGCACTGAATTCTGTCAATGGTTTTATTAGTGACCTTTAGTCAAGCCAGGTGCACTCCAATTTGTAGGGACAGTACAGTCGCCCTCAAGCACGTAACCAGGATAGTGATTGTCCAAATGTTTGGTGTCTGCATAGATTAAGATTAACATGATTTTTAAACTATAAAATATCCGGTGTACGCATAATTAAATATAAGATTTGATATATATATATATATATGTATTTCATTGGGCTAAATTATTTTTCTCTATATAATTGTATACTAAGTAGGAGTATAAATTTGTTTAAAGCCATCAACTCATTGAACAATTTCATTTTTTTGATAACAAATGCCTTTTTAATTGATAAGTGCCTCCAACGATTTATTTTATTCATGCACTATTTAATCAAAGATTTGAGGCAACTGAGGTTATTTTTTTTTTTTAAAATCCCCATATGAACAAAGTATATATATTAAATCAATTAACTAAGTAACCTTATTTTTGTTATTCTTCATGATTTGACAAAATTTATTACGTAAAAGTCTTACAAATAAGAAAAGAACAGTTTGCCCGCTGCAAGTGTGAGTATTATAATGTTTGGAAACCTATTATTGCTTCTAAGGTACTATTTAATGAACTGAAATAAATATTCAGCACTGAGAAATTAATTACTGAATTTTATTATGAAAAAGTTATATATTGAATTTTTGCTATAAATATTTTTGGTATTCTATTGAACTTTAAATACTAAATACATGTTTTAAGTACTTTATATTAGTAAAAGTTAGTAAAAAGGAAAGAAAAAATGAAGTTAATACAAATAAAATGACAAAAATTTCCTCATTCAATAAAATAAATTGAATACATTAAAATAAGTGGCTTTTAATTACTTAAGATTTTCAGCATTTTAAAAATCTTCCGTTTAAGTGGTTTATAAAAGAGTTATCGGACACACTAAAAAAAATAAATTATTGAAAATTTTAATTTCAATCGTTTATCAAACATAGCCCAAGTGCGTCAGAATTCTTCAAGTCATTTACCTTTTTCTATTTTTATATTTTTGTGTTCTTCTTTTTAGTTTATTAGTTCTAGTCTAGAGCAAAGGTATGAATAGCAAATATGCACGAAAACTGTAAAATTATTATTATTATTATTAAAGCTGCGCCTAAATTTCTATTAAACAAAGTGCTAAAATCATTTTTCCTTGTCTCAAAACCCCTACTTTTCTTTATCCTTTTCTATTAATTTATTTATTTTAATTTTTATATATGAAACAAGAAAAAAAGTAAAAAGCTAGAGAATATATAATTAAAAGGCAATAGACCTACTATAGCATATATTTATGAAAACCCAAACAAAAAAATGAAAACCAAAAAAGAATGAAATTTGAATTTTACCTATAAAGAAAAAATTAAAATGAAAAAGAAAAATTAGAAAAAAAGAAAATATTTTGCTATCATATTTTGCTTGTTTCGCTTTGTTTTAATCAGAACACACAATTCATTCACTTTTTCCTTCAAAATCCTGAAAATTATTAAATGGGTGCAAGTGATTTACTCATCTTTTATGGTGATGACTTGATATTGATGTAGTCTCATAAATATCTTTCTTAGAAGTCTCATAAAACTAATATTTAGATTAAATGTTTCAAATCTTGTCTTATGTATAATTCATGGAAATAATTAATATGAAAATTAAACAGAAACCGTGTATATATATATATATATATATATATATATATGTATTTTTTTTGAAAAGATATATATATATTTGTATACTTAAACATACATTCTTTTGTGTATATATATAAACACAAATAAAATAATCTCCAAGGTCTGCAAGGAGATGATACTCCAACGATCAAAACTTGAGATTCCAACTCAAATTTTTAGTTTGAATCTTGAAATAAGAAAGATAAGAAAAGATTACCTCTTATATATATATATATATTTCTAAAAATAATAATAAATACCGGTCTATACTATTATTTCATGAAAAACCCGCATATAGGCAAGTGCAGTATATATTAACAACGTTAAGTATGGAGAGAAAATATAATAGTGTATTATTTTTAGTTTGTTTATTTTTTCCGATTAATTATTATCTTGATTAATTTGATTAAACCATGGAACCAGTTCGATGCAGGATTTGGACCTTGAAACGCGGAATATTGCTAACCCGTTAAGGATATTGAAAAAATAAAAATGTAATAATATAATAAATCCAATAAAATTCTTATTAATTACAAAATTACAATACAACCTCAAAGATTAGAAAAAGAAAATTGTAATAAAATACATAAAAACCAAAATTTACAGAAAAACTCCAAAAAAAAACTCAAGAAATACAATAAAAATTAAAAAAAATAAGAAATAAAAAACAAAACAAAAACAAAAGAGGATAAAAGATAAAGAAGGAGTCAAGATCATATTCGATTCTAAAATATCTAAAAAAATAAATAAATAAAAAAAGGAAACTAGAATCCAATCTGCTAAGAAAAGGCTCGACTTTCTCGTCCCTTGGTTATCGGACTGAAGGGGATAAAATCCCTCTCCCCCAATAGTCGCATCACACAACCACACGTAGCATATCCTTGACATAAGACTTTTTTAAATTACAAAATTATGAAATTTAATTAATTTTAAATCATCTTTAATGACTATTAAATAAAATTTTAATTATTTTATACTCTAATTCAATTACATATTAAATTTATTAAACTTATTTTCAATTCAATTGAATATTAACTTTGAGATAAATTAATTAAATTATCTTTATTTAAAATAAATTAATTACCATTAACTTGT
This sequence comes from Theobroma cacao, assembly GCF_053813885.1. Lineage (NCBI taxonomy): Eukaryota > Viridiplantae > Streptophyta > Magnoliopsida > Malvales > Malvaceae > Theobroma > Theobroma cacao. The sequence goes on from NC_142640.1 coordinate 41,265,616, forward strand.
GAAAAAGGTTTACTGATAAGAAATGGATAAAAATAAAAAAAAAGAAACGAAAAAGGAGAGAAAAATGAAAAAGAAAATAAGTGAGGATATGTTTAGTATTTAAAGTAACCATTGAATAAAAATTAGTGACATAATATTTAAAAAAGGTTTCTAAACTATTTAAATTAATTATTTTATTACATTCAATTAAATTTGTATATTTTTATTTTGAGTCAAATGAATACTTATATTTTTGTTTTGAGTCATGTGACATTTTGACAAGTGACAAGTGAGCTTATTTTGACTAGTGACATTTTGACTAGTGACATTTTGACTATTAACGATTAGACAATCATTAGTGATTAGGGCTTATTCTTATTTTTGAAAGAATCATTAGAGCTTATTTGATTAAAAAAAAAAACTTGACTAAATAGAATAGAAAAAGGGAAAGCATTTGATGGCTTTTATTTCTTTCAAAATAAGAAGGCAGTGTGACCTTTTATCAACTTTTTATTTCTTTTAAAATAATAAGGCATTGTGACCTAAAAGCCTCCTTAATGAGGAGTCATGATTTGGTGGTCTAATAATTACAGTGTCTTATTATTTTAAAAGAAATAAAAGCCTCATTAATGATGTCACGACTTGGTGACTTAATAGTGTATAGAAGCTATATATTGTTAGTGCATCAAATAATTATTTTTTTAATTGAATTATATATAGTTTTAATATATTTAATACCTAATTGAATATAATATAATTTAATTTAAATTTAATTTTTGATAATAATTAAAGATAATTGCAAAACTAGTTTAATATTTTAATTATATTTGAAACTAATTAAATCTCATAATTTTGTAATTAAAAATTTCACACAAGAAGACTAAGAATAGTGATAAAATGAGAAAGCAAAAACAATAACAGAAATAAAGTATGAAAATGGAGAAGCAAATAATAAAGGAAAGTACTTGTCTTTTAGTTTAAAATTGACTTAATAGTTAAGACTAGTACTTTTTCAAGAGATAAATGTACTTCCAACCAAATCTTAGAGAAATAAGAAGATATTTTGCAAATTAATAAAGATAAATATATTTTCAATTAAATTTAAAAAATCTTTATATTTAAAGGTTGGGTATGTATGCTTTTGCCCTCCTTTATATGATCGACACCTGGGTCGGTGCAAGAAATAGCATCATTGATGACCTAAATAGTCCCTCTAACCGGCTTTTGTCATTTGAAAGGCACTGGTTTATGTCGGCGCAGCGATGCAACAAATTGTATTACTACTTCCACGAGACTGATCATGATGATGTAAATACGCACCACATAATCGCATTACAATCGTTAATCAGATATAAATTTAACTATTAATTAATTTATTCTAGAAAAAACTATTAATTGAACAATTATGTAAATATACAACTATTATATTATAAAAAAACAATTATGTAATAAATTTTATTTATTACTTATTTGAATAAGAGTATATTTTGTATAACGTTTAATAACAATCATGAAATTTAATTAAAAATAACATAAAAACAAGTAAAATTCCGCCAACTGGACTATGTATATATTTTTCTTCAAAACATCGATGCCAGCTACTATTTTTGACTGCTTAAGTTTTGGCTCTATATATATAATCCAATATCATTCGGGGTCAAGCCGCACGTCTTCCGTGTTTGGGCAGCTGGAAACAAAAAGACTAAAAAGACAGCATCATGCCAAGAGGTCCTGTACCCCAAACAAGAATCAACCGAAATTTGATAGAAAGAGAACGAAGATCACAAATGAAAGTTCTCTGTTCGAATCTCTTCGCTCTCCTTCCTCCTCACCCAACCAAGGTACAATCATCTCTCTCTATTTATTTCCATTATTTTTCCCCTTTTCGCTGTTACTCTTCAAGGTGAAATAACGCCATTGAATATTCTTGTAGATGTCGATTCATGAGCTCGTGGAGCGTGCCACCATTTATGTGAACCAACTGCAACAACGAACGGAGGAACTCAAGCAAATGAAAGCGCAGCTAGAAGAGGGGCAGTCGACTGCAACAAGAATATCCCCAGTTATAAATATAACAGATCTCGATTCTACTATCCAAGTAAATTTAGTCGCTGGGACGGATATGAATTTCGCGTTATGTGACATTATCAGTATCCTTGAGGAAGAAGGAGCGCAAGTTCTAAGTGCAACTTATCATAATGTACGGAATAAGGTCGTCCTTTCACTTCATTCTCAGGTATATCGTTTTTGAGGGATTTGGATTCTCAAACCAGATCAGAGTTTAGTTTACAGTTTCTTTCTTTTTTCTTCATCTTCCTTTTTCTATGCCTAACTTATTCTTTGACATCAATCCTCAACTTGCCTGTTTAACCTACGCAAGTGCAGATTAACTCGAAACGCAGACCAGTAAGAAAAAGCAAGACCTAATTAAAAACCCCAGAAATCAAGAATAAAGAAACTAGATAATCAGCGCAAAACCGATCGAGACACGTTCAGCCCCACCTAGCACGCCTAAACGCAAGATAAGCAAACCTCACCTTGAAGAGAAGGATACCAATAAAAGGGAACAAACCATTGTATACAGCAGCCCTGACAGCAACCAAGAGAGCCTAACAAACCAAGTAACACAAACAATCGGAGGTCAACCAAAAGGAGGATACTGAACTTACTTAACTGCCAAAGAATTAAAGCTTTAATCCAAATTGGAAATTTGGAATTATTACATCAATTTTTGTCTTTTAAGTCAGATCATGAATACTTTATTTTATTATAGTATTCATCAAATGCTTCATCACAAACTATATAGCATGCAATATGCAGGCCTTTGGAGCTGATATTTGCGTTGTTGGTGTTTTGCAGGCTGCATATTCAAGAATTGGCATTCAGAATTCCAGAGTGCGTGACAGATTGAAGAGATTGCAGATTTCTTGAAAGAGCTTGGACCTTCCTACTGCTTGTTGCTGTTGTACGTGCGTGTTGTTGTTGCAGTATTTTCTGCCAATAATATTAAACTCTACTGCAAATTAAAGATGTATGTGTAAGCTAGGTGTTGTAGTATTTTCAGCTACGAAAACAATTCTCATTTTCAATGTGTTGGAATTTCGAAAGTTCTTTTGGAGTAATATGTTACTAATCATTTGATTTTCCTCATCGTGGTTTGTTAACCTTTTTATATTTATATACTCGGAGTGAGTTGGTTAACTAGCTATTTATTATGTATCCGATAAGATTAATTACAAAATTGAATATTAATTTTCCAAAGGTCTATCTATATACACAAATAAATCATCAACTTTATTGAGTATTATCTTTTTATGCATATTTGATGAGGTTGTCCAAGAAGGGAATCTTTTAGTTAACAATTATTAGGCCAATAATCTAAGTTCAAGTTCAACTATATATTTGACATTTGTTCTAGGATTTTTTTCTCAATATATTTGTTTTGTTTTAGGATTATTATCCTATATATTATTATCCTATATATATATATATATATATAAATGTTGAATTCTCACCAAAACTTGTTGTTGAAAATCTCAAGTACTCATGATACCAATTTGATTGAAAGGAACTTGGAACAATGTAAATGTCAATGATAAACTTGTTGACTCCATATATTTTTGATGATAACAAAGCGTTCCTCTTTCATTAATGTATAATTATATTATTTAAGTGTATAGGACAAAGTTTAATTCCTTTAATAAAATTGTTGATTGAAAGCAAGTCAAAAAGCTTGTTATGTTACAAAAATGGTTAATTAGTTAAAAGAGCAAAGGACAAAAGGTTAAGTGAAATTAGAATAATGTCATCTGGTTAACATAGAGCCTTAATCAGTTAAGGTTATTCAAGGTGCTACATCAAAGGAAGGAAGAAAAACCTTAATCAGTTAGCATAAGGCATAATTGATTAAGAATATACTAGGTGCAAACTATAAGCTTTTTAATCAATTAACCAAAGAAGTTAATTAGCTAAAGGTCAAGCTTGAAGTATCAAGAAGCACCAAATCCAATTTAAAATGTAGATGATTGTCCAAAGGTGCCAAACTAAGAAATTCAAAGTTGAAGAATTCTTAATTCATTGGAGCCTATTTCAATCAGTTAACGTTGAAGGGAGATAAGCTTCAATCAGTTAAAAAGAGCATTAATCAGTTCAAAGAAAGTTGGTGAAGAATGCTGCTTGAAAATAGAAAGTTTCTAATAAGCTAAAGCAACCGTTAACGGGGTTAATACAAAGAAGTGGACTGCAAGACAGAGAAGGCTTAATCGGTTAAAGCCTATCTTTGACTGACAAATGAGCATTGCTAGTAGATTTGAATTTAAATATTAAAAGACAAAATAACAGATAGTAACAGCTAGAAACTAACAAAATAACAGATAGTAACAGCTAGAAACTATCTCTAATGGCCAAAATGTATCTCTTAAGTATTTGAAGGCTCTTCAATGGTCATAAATGCATAAGAGAAGATACCAAAAGTTTGTGAAAGCTTGAAGAGCAAAAAGCCTTTTCTTCTACACTTGTATTCCGTTCTTATCCTTGTAAAAGTGTTTAAGCTTGAATTTGTACTTCTTAGATCAGCTAGGTGTTTATTTGTACATCATTTTTCTCTTATTTTCTTGTTTGATTAGAGTGTGTGAGGGACTCTAAGGGTTGTTGTAAAGGTTTAAAGCTTGGGTTATAAGCTCACTTTAAAAAAACTTGGTGGAAGTTGCTGATTCCATTAGTTTTAGTAAAGTTGGATTAAAAATCTTTGATTAGGAAGATCAAAGTAGTGGATGTAGGTCAAGTGGATCGAATCACTATAAATATTATGTTTTTTCCACTTCTCTTAACCTCTCTGTGCTTAATGTTCACTAACCTCAACAAGATCTTAAATCATCAATCTCAAAATCTTCCAAACGGTTTTAACTTCCAAGAGTTACCTTCAATATTTTTAAAAGTGCTATTCACTCCCCCTTTAACACTCTTTTGGGGACCAACAAATGGTATTAGAGCCAAACCCTTGAATTTAAGGCTTAATATCTTTAGGGGAAGATCCAATGGCTAAACAAAATTCTAATGTGGCAGAAGGGCAATCCATAAATAGGCCTCCTCTATTTGATGGATCAAATTACCCATATTGGAGCACTAAAATATCCATCTTTATTAAAGCCATTGACTATGAAATGTGGGATGTAATCACAAATGGTCCTTTGATATCCCCACCGACACAAACTTGATCACGAGTGAAAAAATGCTTAAATCTAGAAAAGAGTGGACTGAAGCCGAAATGAGAAAAGTCCAAGTCAACTTCAAAGCTATCAACATTCTTCATTCTGCCTTAACCCCTATAGAATTCAAAAAAATTTCTAATTGTACCACGACTAAGGAAATTTGGGAAAAACTTAGTGTTAGCTGTATTCTTGTTGTGAAATGACAAAATTGATTGACTTAATGAGTTTTGAAAATGAATGAAAAATATTTGAAGGTTTTATTTAAATCGATGCACTTTTGTTAGAAACAATGCAATTGATATATCAAAAACCAAATCCAATGCTATGTTGTCATTCAAACTATTTAAAAATATTTGGGAGTTTCCAACTTTCAACATTCAACCCAATCACATTATAGTTCTTAAACATCCCTACTCTATACTATATGTACACATATGTATAAGTATTTATGTGTGTGTGTGTGTGTATATATATATATATTCAGACATGCATCAAAAACATTTAGCTCACTTTTAAGAATAGTCAACATGGTCCGGTACATATAGCCACCGACCTCGAACAAGTCATGTGCACTCCCACACCACACACCACCATTATCGTCATGTGCACTCCCATACTGCACACACAAGGTTATAGATGTCATTTGACCATATCTCATAATCCATAGCATACATAACAAGATGTACATAAGAATATTTTCATATTACTATGTTCCTCATAGTTCATTATTTTAGGCCATATACACCGTTACACAATCCAATTTCTAAGGAACATAATATCAACTATCATGCCACTAGTTACAACATCTAAGATTCTCAACATATCAGATGCCATAATTTACATAGCAATTCAATATAATAATTGATACAAAATTTTAATCACATTACACATTTTGCAACATATGGATATCATTCATTAAAGGCTTGTTCCCATGTATAATTTTTAAAATGCTCAAATAATTAATTTCAAGTATTTCATTCAAACACATGCATTTTCTTTTTTCAAAACATTTTTATATGCAAGTTCACTCACCTTTTTTATGCCACTTTGCCAAACTAACACCACTAAGACCTAAATCCAAGTTGAGTCTTGAAGTACCAATAGAACCTATAATTACCAATAAACAATAATAACCTCAAATATATCATAAATTTGAACTTAGTAATTCTAATAAATATACACTAGATAAACTACATTTTGACTTAACATTTAACCTAGAATTCTAGTCTAATTCACAAACCCGTTAAACTAACTATTCAAATTTAAGGTTTCTTACCTTAGTGAGCTTAGGGGTGTAAAAATCAACAAAACCTAATATTTTCAAGAAAAAGAAAAATTAAAAAATAAATTTTGAAAATACAAACCCATAAATTTTAAAATTTAAAAGTTGAAAATTTATACCTACTAGCTTTAAAAATGAAGATTTGAAGCTAAAAGCTTAGTGTTAATAAGGTGGAGTATAAATGGAAAATGAAGAAAAGAAAGAGAAATTTCTTTCTCTCTCCTAAGGTTCTGTTGACAAGAACAATGGGGTTGAGAGCTGCTAGTTTAGCGAACAAGAAAGAAGTAGAAGAATGAAGAACCAAGAAAAGAAATGAAAAGAAAAAGAAAAAAAAATTGATTTTCTTGTGAAAAGGAAGGTGGTCTTGGGTTAAAGAAGAAAACAAGGAAACCATGTCTTTTTGGGGGAATGATGGTTGGCCACTAAGGAACAAAAGAAAGGAAAAAAATGGTGAACATAGTTGTTATATCGAGATACGTATCATGTATCGAAGTCTTATTTTTTAGTATCGAGTATCGTATCGTATCGTAAGAAACGGTAAAAAATTTTAAAAATTAATTATAAATAATATTTATACATATAAAATAAAAAAATTAAAAAAAATTATAATTTTTAACATAATAGAAGATTATAGGATGCAAATTGAAAAGATGAATTTTTTTTAATTTAAAGTTTTAACATATTCCTTAATAATATACATTTTTAAATAAAATATATATTTTTTATATTAATTTATTAATTAAAAAATAAAAAACATTTATCATGTTAAAATTAAAAGGAAATTCAAATTTTTAGCATTTTTATTTAAAATCTAAATATTGAAACTCATAAAATATAATTTTTTATGTTTCAACTCCAACAAATAATAAAAAAATAAAATTTTTAATAATTAATTAGAATTAAGTTTATAAAAAATTGTATCAACTGTATCATATGATACACCTCCATATCGTAGGGTACGTATTGCAAATCGTATGATATGCTTTCGATACTTGATCAAATGAGATATAACTAAGATAGATACGTATCATTTTTTACTAGTATCGTGGCATATTGTACGATATGTATCACATATCGCATGATAATGATAATTATAGTGCTGAAAGCATTCAAAAGAAGCTTTGATCAAGTCAACAAAGAATAAAAGTGAAGGGTCATAATAATCTCGTTTTGCACATTACTTTATTCATTTTGTTTTATTTTATATTTATATTTTTTTCTATTATGCTTCCTAATTGAACTTATTAAATTTAAAAGGTAGATTTCAAAGAAAATAATTAGATTTGGTTGGGAAAATGTTATGTTAAAACTCATAAAAGAAAAGGCAATTTTACTCTTTTTGTCCAAACAACCTTTTTTTTAGTTTTCAAATAACTTTAAATAGTAACGGGGTGAATTTCCAAAAACATAAACTTTGAATTTTTTTTTTGGTTTAAAATGTTTGATTTATGCTCACTAAAGGAAATGACGAAATTACCCTCAATCCACATCATTGTTCCTGCATTGAGTTACGCGTCTATAAAAGTCAGGGTTTCACATTTGTTAGTTAATTAATTTTCTAGTTAAAACTTGCTTTTAGTTCTTAGTCTTGGTTTTGTTAATTCTTCTATTAACTAATCACTTAGTTTCAATTGTTGAGTAAGATTGGATTGTGTTAATTTTAGTATTTAGCAAAAATTAGTATGATTCTTTGTGGGATTCGACACTCTACTTACTGTTATATTACTTTTTACGATACGTGCACTTGTATGGTAAAATCGGCAACAACATCCACCCTAGCATACATATAGTCATCATATCATCTGGTACATGGCACTATTTCATATACTATTTATGCTTGTACTATACTTTTCATGTGTTTACGACATGCTTATTTTTAAACACTAAAGTGGGAAAATCATATATCCACTATAACATTCATTATTTCATACATCAAACTCATTCACTAGCATATCTTGTTGGATCATTTTGAAGCAAAATATTTGAAAGGGCTTGTCCCTCATTGATAAAAGCTACTGCATAATAGAGATATTTATATGAGTATATAGATTCTAAAACTTCTTTGAAATCTTTTAAACTTAAACAATTTGATTTATTATTGTAAATATAGCATTCAAATCATGCAAGATAAACAATTCGATAAATCATGGTTAGCTTTACATACTAAAATACTTTAAAAAAGTGTATCAGCTCATCTTGACAAGAAACGTATTGTTCTAAGCCTCGATTTGCCAAACGTTGCTCGATCTACAATCCTCAAGCTCTAATGAGGCCTAATATAATAAAGTCCATTGTAAGTTTCCTAGTTTTCTCTTAAACATAGTTATTCGAAACATATCAAGTAACGAATATCCTTTTATTTAATTCTAATAAGCTTAAAACTTCAAACTTAAGGCATTTATTGCTCACCTATGAGAATCCTTACTGTAGTAACTCCTTTAGAAGGTAAAACCCCTAAAAATCCATAGCTCAAAAGAGGGTATGTTGTTGAAATTTGAAAGAGAGAAAGTTAGCCTAAACCCATGGGTTTTAAAGCTTAAATAAGCGAAATCTTACCTTAGATTCACACTTGGAAGCTTAATCCTAGCCAAAAATGGAGTGGGGTTAGAGGGGAAGGGTTGGGAGAACGAGAGGAAATGAAAGAAGGCTAAAAGAGAATGATATGAACAAGTGAGGCTCAAATCAGGTCTTTTATTGTTTTCCCTGTTGGGCTTTAGGGATCAACCTTTTAATCCCAAGGGTCAACCCCTAGGTTTTATTTTTTTTCCCTGTGAGGTTGCAGGGATTGACCTTTTAAACCTTGGGGGTTGAGGCTTAAGTTCCTGAATGCCTTAGTTCGTGTTTTGTGATATAGGGATCGACCTTTCTTCCTACAAGAGTTGATCCCCAAGTTCCAAAAGCCAAAAGCAAGCCTTGAACCTCTAGGGATCAACCGTTCCTACCTTAACTCTCAAAAACAGATCCTTTTGGTTTCCTTTCTCTTCCACTTTTCCAATATTAATTCCTCAATAATCAACACATTATATAAGGAGAAAATTAAGAGCATTGGGCTGTGAAATTCATCCAACCGCTCATGTATAAAATGGCTCATCAAAATTCTTGGAAAACTATCAAGTTGAGGTTTCACAGTTTATGCTCCTTAATTTATCATATCAAATTATGGGATTTAGTACTTCACTTGATATAGTACTTTTAATTTATAAATATATTGAGCTTTCAAGCATATCAAACCAATTGTATAACTAGAATCCTTTCAAAACCTCAATCCTTTGTTTATTACTTCTATATTGAGCATAATAAAGCAATCACATTTTTGTCTTTAAAAAAACCCCCAAAATTTCATTTTAATATTGATTAACGACATGTCAGTTTTTATCAACCCACTTCAGTTTGAGAATTCCATATCAGCCTAGTCAATGCAAAACGAGCACTAGTTTATGACATATTAACAGGATCAACTTTACGTTAACCTTATCAATGTCACGTGAATGCCACATCAACAATTTTAGGAAAGAAAACTTAACAGTATTAACGATTGAAGTGCATTAATAAATTTTAAAAATATAAAGTCTCGATTTATATGTATATAATAAAAGAACTAAATTCAACTTTTTGATAAGATACAGAAACTAAATCCAGAATTTGACCTTAAACTTTTAAAAACTAAATGCTCTTCCGCAAGCTACATACATGCAAACATCTTTAATTTGCAGTACCTTCAAGAAATCAGATCCTGCAATCTCTCCTGCACTCTTGATGTCGCAATGCCAATTCTAGAATTAATAGCCTGAGAAAAGATCGATAGGCAAGAAGGGAGAAGTTAGAAACAATAGAACGACTGACTTAATTATCTGAAATATAAATCTTGTATTCATAGAGTTTAATTTATGATATGTATTTCGCAAGTGGTGACCTTTACCCGCTCAATCAAATGCTCTGGGCAAAGTTACTCTTGTCATGATTATTTGTTTCGTTTTGTCGTCGATATGAAGATGTATAAGGGAAGGGGAAATTTGAACCTTAAACTTTAATTATTTTAAAGAAAGTAATAACAGATAGATCAAGCCTAAGTTGTTATTCATTATTTCTTTGGAGCTAGATAAGTTTCTACTTTGAAGGTATAGAGTGAAAGGAAAAAGTCGAGTATGGTTTTATTCTGACCAACTTGTTCAAAGTTTTGAACAATCTTAAAAAACACCTGCACTACAAGAATAAGTTGGTCAAATTGAGTAGTGTTTTGACATTAATCATTGCTATGGCGTATTGAATCGGAAAAATAAGAATGCTTGAAAAATATACCCGGCAACAAATTGAATAGATGGTCCTGTCTCCTGCATTATGGTTTGCAGCAACCGTTTTAACTTCTGCTCCTTCTTCCATGAGAACTTTTATAATGTCGCTTAATTTGAACTTCCCATCCCACCCTGTAATTAAATTTACTTCCAGAGTAGAATCCAAATCTGATATATTTATAACTGGGGATATAGTTGGTCCGCTTGTCGTTTCAGTTGCTCCTTTGCACTCCTGTAGTTGCAACTTCATTTGCTTGAGTTCTTCCACTCGTTTCCGCAGCTGGTTTATGTACAGGGTGGCTTGCTCCAACACATCGTGAGTCGACATCTAGAAGAATATTAATCCAATCAAATCAAAGTTAAATCAGATGTAATACAATCAGAGAGAGATTTGGGAGACAACGGATGCAGAAGATGAAAAGCACCTTCCTTGGTTGAGGAGGAAGGAGAGAAGAGAGCTGCGAATAGAGATTTCTCAAACGCATTCTTCGTTCTTTCTCAACTAAAGTTCAATTGATTTTTGATGACGACGACCCACTGGCAGCTCCAGTATCCATGGCTTGTTATTTCCTTCCAAAATTTTCAATTATTATCGATGTGCTCAAGGAAAAAAAGGCGCAAGGCTGAAGGGTGAAGCACATGATACTGAGGACATTTAAATAGGCAAACTCAAACTTTCTCTTGCCAACCTTTAGGGTAACGAAAAGAAAGGACAAAACACTTCTGATCAATCAAACGACGAAAAACGTGAAGAGACTGAAAAGGAACAGTGGCTCAACATCGTACATCTCACCTTCTCTTTCCAGGTCAGACTCGTCATTAATTTCCAAAGTCTCCCCCTAAGCTGAGCCGCACATTCAACAGCCTTTTTCTTCAATGCCTACTTAGGAATTAGGCCTATTGTTTTGTAGGTTGAATATTCCGGATTCCTTGTTCAGGTTTCCATAAACAATAAAAAGGGAAAAACGAATTCTTCACCTAGATTAGTTTCTTTTTCGGCCATGCTTAACCCAGATTATATTTTGCAAAAAAAAAAAAAAAAACCCTAAATCAGAAAAAATTAAGGTAAAATTCATACTAGAAATTAATTTTACATGAATTTATTGCAATAAAAAGAGCAAGTAGAAAAATAGAGCAACAGGTGGCAAAGAACAAGAGAACATCAGTGGAAGAGAATTAAATAGGGAGGTTGTTGACTCTCAGCAGCCTTTTTAGTAAGCGAATTTGCAAGACCCTTATGAGTTCCCACTCGCAACGTGAGTGAAGGACACATGCCTCCTGTGCTCGTTCGACTGGAATGAAATTCTCTCAACAACTTACTTTAATACTAGTACTATCTTATTAATCTGTAATTTCTAATTTATAGGCAACTCTCGTTACTATGAGTATTTCAATTTTAAAACAGTTGATTAAGCATTATTCAAATATATATTAATATATAGGTATACGAATATGATTTTTTTTTCTCAGTCAATATAATGACTTTTTATTGAACTTGAAAGCAAGTCATATTTGCTGGGCAAGCCAGTACATAGTCCAAATGGACTTATACAGATCCCACTCCTTAGAAGATTAAAAAGACTTTCAATACAAAATTCCAACATACCAACATCAACTGAGCAGTTGACACCTGATCCATAACATAATAAATCATCAGCTCTACCAATCAAAAGGGCCAAGCTTAACAGAAATCAGCACTGGCAGTAGCTCCCATAAGCACACCTTCCAAACCGAATAGTAAGGGCAAGATGAATATTACAGCTATATCAATACATTTTCTACTACCATGCATGAAACATATCGCCACGGTCAACACGAAACCCTGTCAAAGAGTCAGCCAATGTGTTGGCCTCTCTAAATATGTGGTCGAAAGAAATATTTCCAACCACCCTACATAGGCTATCCAACTCATTAAAAGTTCATCATAGGCTCCATGGGCGAAGTTTGGTGTCACTCACCCATAAAATATATAGCTACTTTCGAATCAGATTCAACAATGAGCTTCTCAACTCCCATCCACGGTGTAGCTGCAAAAAGTTTAACCGCATAAAAGATGGCCATTACCTCAACAGAGTTGGAATCATGCACTCTCAATGGACCATAAAAAACACCTCTTACATGATCATTAGAATGTCTAAGCACCCATGCACATCCGGCTAGGTCGGGACGGTTTACCATGAACCTATCCATTGACGTTGAATTTAAACTCTAACGGATCCAACGGAACCCAAGTGATACCCAATCTAGGCTCTCTATGCACTACCTTCGGGTTAAGCTTCCATGGCTCAGCCCACCATCCAACACTCACCGCCCATCACCCATTCTCCTCAATCTCCCTACCACCGTGACTGACCATAATCCACAACATAGAGCTCATTTTTATGAGGAAGATAAGTTCGTCCCCATCCCAATTTTTTCCCATTGAATATAGTTTGGTTACATGCCAACCATAATGACCAAAAAGTTGAGCCACACACTGCCATCCACTGAGATTTCATTCCCCCATCAACTCTATGGCCATCCCAAGACCGAATGATCCCCTCCACCGTATGTGGCATCACCCACACTAAATCCCACCACCTTAAAACTAAGCACCACACCTGCCAACTATAGTCACATTAGCATAAGAGATGTCACAAGTTTCTCCCACTAGGCCACACTAACAAAACATACAAGTATCATCTGTAAAGGGCACCCCACACAACCTAAGAAAACTCTTTGTGGAATAGCTAAGCATAGAAAACCTTGTACTTTGGGCGGAATAGATAACCTCCAAATGTCTTTAAACCACACTTCTTGTTCACCTTGTGCATGAAAATTATCAAGGGCTTGGGAAATTGTTTCACTGAGAAATTCTCTTTATTGTCATGTGTCCATATCAACCTATCATCAACAGCATTTTGAGGAGCTCTTCATACAGAGGAGTATCCTGGTCATACAGTGTCCTCCGAAGGGTTAAGTGCTATCTACCGATTGACCAATACTCACAAACCCAGCCTTCCTTATCTGCGGCTAAAGCATATAGTCTTGGGAATGTTACATTTAATGGGTCCGCCAAAAGTGATCTGTTAAGCCAGAAGAAAACCCCTTTACCACAACCAATCACCAATCTACAACTCCAATTAGATTATCAATCCCTTCTTTATTTACAAGTTTGTCTATTTGTCTCCACACTGTAGACGTCTTTGCCATATTAGCGAAAGGACCGAACTTACTTGACTTTATCCTCACCATATATATCCACCAATAACCGCCTCCACAACGCATTGCCCTCTACTCCATATCTACAACACCATTTCCCCACGCCAAGTTTGTATATGATAAGTTGGCAATACCCAACCCACCTTTGGCCTTTGGTTTACACACCACTTGCTATTTAACTTTGGCCATTTTTCTCCTTTCTGAGCAACCACCTCATAAAAAATTACTTTGTAACTAATCAAGCTTAGTCAACACACCTTGTGGAGCTTGAAAAATGAAGAGGTAATAAACTGGGAAGGAATTAAGTACTGAGTTGATGACTGTTATACGCCCCTTGAAAAATAGATACTTTCCTTACCAAAGTGCCAAACAATTCTGAAAATTGCCAATAACTGGTTCCCATGTACTCTTACTCCTCTAGTTTGCCCTTAGTGGAATACCAAGATAAATAAAAAGGACAGAACCCATATTACAATATAGTGTATTAGCCATTGCTAAACACAATTGAGACTCTTGTCTCATCCGGTAAAGAAATGATTTCGTGAAATTAATGTGTAATCCCGAGGCTAGTTGTAAGCAACGTAACTCCTCAAATTCAATGCTTCTTATAAACCTTCCTTCACAAACAAAATCGTATCATCAGTAAATTACAAGTGGGAAATCCTCATACCAGAATCTATTATTGGGATGCCTTTAAACAAATTAATAAACTCTGCTTGCACAATGAGAAGATATATAATGCCTCAACCACCATCAAGAAAAGGAAAGGCAATATAATTTCTCCTTGACGAAGTCCTCGCCTCATAGGAAATTCCTTTGTTACCGATCCATTAACTAGAACTCCCACCCGCACTATAGATAAACACTCAAACATCAAACCCCTCCATTTCACTCCAAAATCTATATGTTCCATTATTCTTATCAAGAATCCCCAATCCATAGAATCATAGGCTTTCCCAAAATGTAGTTTCAGTACAACTCTCCCATTGCTACCAATCCTCTTTCACATATTATGATAATCTCATTTGCTTAGAGGATTCCATCCATTATCTAGCACCTATTAATGAATGCACATTGGCTGTAACTAATCACATTCCCAATCATTTTTTGATCCTATTTGCTAGAATCTTGGCAATTATCTTGTACAGTGAGTTCACCAAACTAATAGGTCTAAAGTCTTTAGGAGAAATGGGATTATCAATATGTGGAATAATAGCAATAAACGATGAGTTAAGACCCTTTTCCAAGCGCCCATGGTCATAAATTCAGAAACAAACTCAAATACCTCTCCACTTGTGATATTCTAGGGCCTCTTAAAGAAAGTGAAGTTAAAACTGTCTGAACTCGGAGCTTTAGACCCATCACAATCCCATACCGTTTTCAACAGCTCAATCATAATTATCGACCTCTGCAATTCTAAAACATCCCTCTTATCAAGGCATTTAAATTGTAGACACTGAAACATCAGTTGGCTCATTTGCTCGTTGTAGAACATATTTTGAAAACACTCCACCGTAGCCTCTCTAATTGCCTTAGGCTCTAATATCCACCTTTAATCCATCATCAATCCACCAAAAAAATTCCTTCTTAATCTATCTTTCACCTTAGATTGGAAGAATTTGGTATTTCTATCACCCTCCTTCAACCAACGCAAGCAAGATTTTTGTTTCCATAATGACTCTCTGCGCCTCACTGCTTGCCATAAATTTTACACCACCACTTCCTTTTCAGCAACTTTTTCGTTTATTAGGTCACGGTTGTCTCCAATTTTATCAAAATAGTCAAGCTTGTCTTGGAATTATGCATAGACATTTCTGAAAATGTCCCTATTCCATTGTTTTATGCAGCCTTTAAGTCTATTAAGTCTCACCTTTATTCGGAAGCTTGGTCTCCCTTCCACCTTTGTAGATTGCCATTTTCTATCAACAATTTCCACAAAATCTTTAGCAACTAGCCAACAATCTATAAATTTAAATGGTTGTGGTCCCTACTCAATATCTTTTGAAGCTAAAGGAATAGGACAATGGTTTGATAATTTGTATTTCAAACCTTGTTACGGCATATTTTGAAAAAGTAACTGCCAATCCACAAATAGAAAGAGTCAATTAAGCTTGCTTCTATTTGAATCTAGCCCATACCATGTGATAACCTACCATATAGAGTTATTTAAATTTAATTTTGATAGTAATTTAGCTTAGTTCTTATAGTAATACATATAAATTAGTAGGTTTTATCTAATTATTTTAAGTTAATTATTTAGGTGAGTCAATCTAATCTTACTTAATTTTAGGCTTAAATTGGTGTTAATGTGCATAAGATACGTTGTTATTGATTTAGTGGTGCTTTTGTAGGTGTTTATTGAAGGAAGACTTTTCAACGAAAGAAGGAAAGCAATTTTGAGGTGTAGACTTTTCACTGCATATGTCTTGGTGTTTTGACCATGACTTTCTCTATAGAAATTCAAATGAGGTGATTCTTAAAATATTGAAAAGCTAAGAGCTAAAGTTACAACTTTCATGTTTATCACTCTACCCCATTCGACCTGGAAGGTGGTCAAAAATCTTGTCAAAGGTGAAATACTGTAGCAGTCCTAGCGTAATCACGATTTTTACTAATTAAATGGTTGAAGCTATGGCCTTGGAGGAGGTAGGCCATGGCTTATGTAGTCTGATGAGAAAATTCTGATTAAATTGATTTCTTTCTTCACCAAACTTGACCCAACTTCAAAGCCTTATAAAAACAATATTTCGGAGAACCTTTAGAGAACGAAACACCAGATTTAGAGTTGAGAATTAGCCACAAAATCATTGAAAAAAGTATCATTGAAGCTGAGGAGAAATCAAAGAGATACAAGAAGATTTGGAGATAAAGATTACATTTATTTGGTTCTTTTATCTTTTTATTGTTCTTTTATTTTCTTGTTTTTGGTTTTGATGATTAAACTTTATTTGATAATGATGTGTGACTTGATGGGGAACTAAATTATTTATCTAAAATTATGATTAAACTCAATACATAGTCTGATTTATTTACCTCTCTTTTACTTATATTTGATGGTTTTAAGTTATTTATTTTATTATGTTCTTAATACTTCTAATTGCTTGATCACTAATTAGATTGATTTAGAAATCTAAATTAAATCTTGATAAAGGAGATTTAGGTAGACCTAGAATAGAATAACGTATGATCAAATGCACTTAGTTGATTAAGTGGTTTAATTTTCATATAGGGTAGACATACACCTATAAGTGATAATTCTATTTTATAGAATTATTTTATTCTAATTTTGTTATTAAATGTTAGCTAAGTCCTCAATTTTCAATTATAATTTACTTATTTTTTATTCTTTTAATAATTAGGTTACTTTTAAGTTAGTTATTTTAATTTTATGATATTTCTTATAATTTGTTTATTATTTATTAGTTTTTATATTTTTTGTAGAATTAAAAGTGATTGGGCTTAATTTTGAAAAGTAAAGTGTTGAAAGACCTAGAATTTACTTGCATATGCTTCAGTATTTTGATCATATCTCGAGCTACAGAATTCCAAATGATGCGATTCTTAGACCATTGAAAAGCTAAGAGACAGAGATACAACTTTCATAAAGATTACTTTGCTCAGTTCTGCATCGAAGATAGAGAAAATTGTGTCGGAAAATAGCTAGATATATTGTGTCGGGAATGGAAATTTGTAAAGATTGATAATTGATTTTTGGGCCTCTCATTACACTTTTAAGTCCAATTAAACCCTAGGTCAGTATAAAGAACTTTGGTTAAGCTTATTAGTATAAATAGGATATGTTAACAACAATAGAAAAAAAAAAAACCTTTGGAGATTCAAGAAGCTAGAAGTTGAGGTTGAAACTTGGAGATCAAGGCGGCAAATATTGTTTTGTTTTCTTCCTTGGCTTTTACTGTTCTTGTTCCTTTCAATGGTTGAATTTATTATAATGTTATTTGTTTTTGCAATTATGAGTAGTTAATTTATTTTTTCTAGGATTGCAATTGAACTCACATGTAATCTAAGTTTTTAATCTCTTTCTTACTTATTTTTAATGGGATTTGAATTGTTTATTCCAATTTGTTCTTAATGCTTTTAATTGCTTGGCCACCAATTAAATTGATCTAGGAACCTAAACAAACTTGGGAAAGGGAGTTTAGAGTAGACTAAAATTGGGATAGCATATGATCATTTGCGTATACGATAGGGATATACCTATAGGCCATATGTAGCTAGATTAGAGCCTAAACTTAATGAATCTGTTTTAATTTCAATTCACATAGGGATATAGTGTTTTTGTTAAAATATATATGTTTATAAGATGAGTCGGGAAATCCTTATAAATAATTTAGGACTCTAGGTTAACAATTCAACCCATTGAAATAAGTTAAAGAAGAGAGGTAAGATTTAGATGAAGTGTGAAGGATATTATAATCCTAGGCTTGTTTGATTTGATATTTTCTTAAGTTATTATTATTTTGATTTTCTTGTTGGTTTAAATTTTAGTTAATTAGTTTAGTTGATCAATTAATTTTGAGTGTTTGAATAAGATTAAATTGTCCTAATTTTAGTATTTAGTAAAATTTTGGATCAATTTCCTATGAGATCGATACTTTGCTTCCTTATATACTATCTATTCGATACGTATACTTGCACAGTAGAATTTTAACTTACAAGTTTTTAGCATCGTTGACGGGGAATTGTTTCTAAAATTTTTACTAATACTAATACCAAGCAAATTTAGTCTTAATTCAATTTTTTTATTTTATTTTCAGGTACTTTTGATTGAGGAGATGAATTATTGTAACAATCAGTGGACATCTGAACAATTTATGCCTTGGAGGGTTGCTAGTGATTATGAATTGGCTATTAATGTTCTGGCAACCGAAGTAGATGCTTTGTCTCAAAAAATTGATGCTTGAGGTGTTAATGGTGTTCAAAGTCCTTTTGTGGTATGCGGGCTTTGTGGAGATAGACATTCAAGTGATTGTTGTCCAACCTATTATGAATCAATGCAATTTGATGGAAGCTTCAATGGGCAATAAAACTGTTAGCTTTAAAATTATTATATTTTTTATTATGACAAAATGATCAAATTTGCTTGAACATTATTTGAGTAATCTTTGACAATTTCTTGAAATGATTTAATTCCCATACATTTGTTCTTACATAGACACAAGCTTGACTCTAGAAGTTATTGAACTATAACTATAAGCTTGTATGACTTAGGTGTATGAGTGCTTGTGATTCTCATTCATTAAAGTTTGATTTAAAGATTAAGGAAAATCTTGATGCACTCATTAAGGGGGAGTTTTGAATATCTGGTTTAATGACAAAAAGAAAGAGAAGGAAAACTAAGTTAAATAGATTTTAATAGGTATTCATGTTTAATTTTTGTGTGTAATGTTTAGTTTTGGTTTTGTTGAATATTATGTAAAGAAAACTAGATGTATTGACTAAGGGGGAATAACTCATTATGCATAAAGATTTGAAGCATTTATATTGAACATAGACATCGCACTATTAATCTAGAAGTGTTTTGTCATCATCAAAAATAAGAGATAGAGAATGTTGACTCTATATATTTTTGATGATAGCAAAATATTCCTATTCATTTGTGTCTAATATCTTTACTTGAGTGTGCAGGAAAATTAATATAAGAAATTAATTATTTAACTCTTCAAAGAGTATATCAAAAGAAAAAGAGGGACAAAAATAACAAGATGTAACTGTATAACAAAGAGGAAGCTTATTGGTGAAACAAGGAAGAATGTTGGTTGACCAAGTTTCAAATTGAAAGAATGACAGGCTGAAGAGTTTGAGAAACAGAACCAACTTAGTCGACCAAGTCAGTCGACTAAGTGCTCTATGCCAGAATCTGCAACCTAAAACAGAACCAACTTAGTCGACCAAGTCAGTCGACTAAGAGCTCTTTGTCTGCAAATTGAACTAGAGCACTACAAGATAGATTAATGGCTAGAACTCATCCTCAACTGTTTCCAATGGATATAAAACTGTCAAACTGCCATCAGAGTTGCATCTCCAAGTATAAAAGGGTCTTCCAATAATTAGAAACTAGTTTTTAGAAGCCTTGAATGAGATTTGAGCTATAGAGAGTTGAAAAAGCAAAAAATCTTCACTGCACTTGTCTGCACTTAAACGCCTACTCTTTACATTTGTATTTGCACTCAATCTTGTACCAACAAGATCAACCAGTGATCATAGGTACTTTCTTTTTACTACTCTTATTGTATTCTTAGAGTGAGGAAGTCACTTTAAGGGGTTGTTCAAGCTTGGGATAGCTTGATTGTTGTAGGTTGTGGTTGAGCCTTGGAAAAACCACTTTGGGTTTTAGTTTAGCCCATGAAAAACTAGTGTAAAAGGTTTTGACTGAGCCTTGAAAAACCATTGTAAAGTTTGGCGAAACCTTGTGAATTTCACTAGTTTTTAGTGAATTTGTTGGGAAAATCCTTGGTTGGATAATCAAGGTAGTGGATGTAGGTCTTGGACCGAATCGCTCTAAATTGCTGTGTATCTTGTACTCTATTTTTATTTTCTTAAGTTCTGAAAATTAGTTTCTAATATTGTTAAGAGCCAAATTATGCTATTCACCCCCCTCTAGCATAAATTATCGGGACCAACAAAAATAATTTGTACTCCAACAGTTACAACTCATGGTGGAATCACTCAAATTTTTCATGGAGTAATGATCAGGGTTCTTCATATTCATCGCAACTTGTTTTTCAGCATGATTTCCAGTCACAAGTTAAAGCCCCTATTCTTGAGAAGAAGCTAACTTTGGAGGATATGTTAATGCAATTCATGACTTTGAATGATGGCATCATTCAAAGTCAAGTAGAATCAATCCGAAATCTTGAGACTCAAGTGAGCCAACTTATCAATTATATCAACAATAGGCCTCAAGAAATTTTACCAAAAGATATTGAGCCTAATCCTAAAAGCAAAGAATATGGTAAGCATCTTAATGAGGTAAATGGCAAGACTGTGGTAGATGATGGAGATAAAGTAGATCAAAGTAATACTTCCAATGATCAAGTTCAAGATGAAAAAAATTAAGCAAGAGGAGGAAGTTTCTACACCACCACAAGTCAACCATATGTGCCTCTCAGTCTTTTTCTAGATACAGTTGATGAGTTACGTAAGGAGGCTGTTGATATGGAAAATCCAAAGCAACTCCTTAAAGCTTGATTGGTTCAAGATGCAACAACCAAGGACCAGAATGAGGAACTCATAAATGTTACACATGTTGTGAAAGCTATACCAAAAGTGCATTATGCAAGAAGAACTCAATTTGAGAAGTTGGGTAAAAGTCAACTTATTCCACCATCTTCAGTTGAGCAAGCACCAAATCTTAAGTTAAAGCCACTACAACCTCATCTTAGGAGAAGACTACTTTCACACCTCAAACTTTTTCCATGCAAACTCAAACCTCCTTAAAGGGTGAATGAAGACCTCAACCAAAGTCAAGCTAGTGACTATAAAGAAGCGCTTCTTGGGAGCCAACCCAAGCTATATCCTTTTAGATTTAGTTGTTATTTTAGTTATTTTTTGTTTTTCTATGTAAATAAGTAGTTACAACCTCTCTCTAGCTTATTTTGTTGTGTATGCAGATTTGGAAAGCATGAAGATAAGGAGAAAAAAAATTAGAGCTTTCAAAGCACTGCCACCATTGATAAGGGAGTTTAATTTCCTTATATATATTTTTTAGCTTTTCACATTGAGGACAATGTGCAATTTAAGTTTGGGGGAAGGTTTTATTGTTATTAGTTTTTGTGATGTTTTTAGGTTAGTTTATTTTCATAATTTTTTTTTTTGTTTTTAGGATTTATTTTAGGAATGCTTGAAATGGAAATTGCCTATGCGATGACATTACCAATCTTAGGATGATATTTTAATTATCTTTTGATTCTTAGCTTTTGGGAGGCAAATAGTTATGATTTAATTTTATGTGATATTCTTATGTTAACTGTATTTTAGAATGTGACTTCCAATAATTTGAGCACTATACTCTTTTACTTAGAATTTTTGTGTGATTTAGAGAAATTTTATGTTAATGAAAAGGTATAGTGAAGTCAAGAATTCTAGAATTTGTTTGATTCTCTTTGAAGGCGAAATCTTAGATAACACTTAGGATAGAAAGTGATCTAGGACATCTTTGGATTGTTTGAGCCTTTTTGAGCCTATTTTGTTATATTTATCCTTAATCACCCTTTTTGAGCCTAATTTACCTTTTCTTTGTAATTACACAATTATGTTAGCCTTAGCCTTTCTATTTAAATCCAGCAATTTGAACCTTTCACCCTCTAAGTATTTTAATCTTTTTAAGGAATGGTTTGAGCTTAAAGATAAATTGAGAGAGAAAAGTGAAAGAAAACAAAACAAGAAAAAAAAAGTGATGGTTATTAGCAAAATTACCCCTTGTTTATAATTGTCAAAAATAAGTTTGGGGGTTGAAAAAAAAAAGAAAAGAAAAGATATAAAGTGTGTTGTACAAAGGAAAGTTTACTTCAAGTTTAGGGGTGCTATAAAAAAAAATTTTGAGCTCTTTATATGATCTAGATTGATTAAGTGCTTAGGGTGAATTTGAGCCTAAATATATCCTTTATCATACCTTGACCCTAGCCTTACATTAAAAGCTTGATAAAAACCTATTGATCCTTGAATAAGTGTTAATCTACATTAATGGAGAGAGAGATGAAAAGCAAACTTATGGGATCTTAGTACTAATCTATGCTTAGATTTGGCATAAATTAATCTAAATTGCATGATATTTTTTGTAAGAGAATATTCACACACACACACGGGAAGTCCATTCGAAAAATAAGTTTTCACTTAAATTGATGCATGAATTTAAGGATTAGCTGTATATTACCTTAAGTTGGAATTGGAGTTAATTTCTAAGGAAAAATTGAGAAATTATGATTTGGTATTTCTATCTCTCATTTAAGGATTTTTTTAGGATTCAGTTTTCTTTTGGTGATTTTCTTTTACTCGAGGACTAGCAAAATCTTAAGTTTGGGGGTGTGATAATTCTATTTTATAGAATTATTTTATTCTAATTTTGTTATTAAATGTTAGCTAAGTTCTCAATTTTCAATTATAATTTACTTATTTTTAGTTATTTTTATAATTAGGTTACTTTTAAGTTAGTTATTTTAATTTTATGTTATTGCTTTTAATTTGTTTATTATTTATTAGTTTTTATATTTTTTGTAGAATTAAAAGTAATTGGGCTTAATTTTAGAAAGTAAGGTGTTGAAAGACCTAAAATCTGCTTGTATATGCTTCAGTATTTTGGCCATATCTCGACCTACAAAACTCCAAATGATGCGATACTTAGACCATTGGAAAGCTAAGAGATAGAGATAAAACTGTCATGCAGATCACTTTGCCCAGTTCTGCTTTGAAGATAGAGAAATTATGTCGGAAAAAAGCTAGATGTATTGTGTCTGGAATGGAAATTTGTAAAGATTGATAATTGATTTTTGGGCCTCTCATTACACTTTTAAGCCCAATTAAACCCTAGGTCAGCTTAAAGAACTTTAGGTTAAGCTTATTAGTATAAATAGAATATGTTAACAATATTAGAAAAAAAAAACCTTTGGAGATTCAAGAAGCTGGAAGTTGAGGTTGAAACTTGGAGATCAAGGCGGCAAATATTGTTTTGTTTTCTTCCTTGACTTTTATTGTTCTTGTTCCTTTCAATGGTTGAATTTATTATAATGTTATTTGTTTTTGCAATTATGAGTAGTTAATTTTCTTTTTCTAGGATTGCAATTGAACTCACATGTAATCTAAGTTTTTAATCTCTTTCTTACTTATTTTTAATAGGATTTGAATTGTTTATTCCAATTTGTTCTTGATGCTTTTAATTGCTTGGCCACCAATTAAATTGATCTAGGAACCTAAACAAACTTGGGAAAGGGAGTTTAGAGTAGACTAAAATTAGGATAATATATGATCATATTAATTGATTTGCATATAGGATAGGGATATATCTATAGGTCATATGTAGCTAGATTAGAGCCTGAACTTAATGAGTCTATTTTAATTTCAATTCACACAGGGATATAGTGTTTTGGTTAAAATATATATGTTTATAAGATGAGTCGGGAAACCCTTATAAATAATTTAGGACTCTAGGTTAGCAATTCAACCCGTTGAAATAAGTTAAGGAAGAGAGGTAAGATTTAGATGAAGTGTGAAGGATATTGTAATCCTAGGCTTGTTTGATTTGATATTTTCTTAAGTTATTATTATTTTGATTTTCTTGTTGGTTTAAATTTTAGTTAATTAGTTTAGTTGATCAATTAATTTTGAGTGTTTGGATAAGATTAAATTGTTCTAATTTTAGTATTTAGTAAAATTTTATATCAATTCCCTTTGGGATCGATACTCTGCTTGCTTATATACTATCTATTCGATACGTATACTTACGTAGTAGAATTTTAACTGACAATAAGCCATACATAGCCAAGATTAGAGCACGAACTTAATAAATCTTTCTTCAATTTAATTTGCATAGACATATAGTAAATTAGTTGGGAGAGATATTTTCATAAAAAACTTGACAAAGACTTGTAAATAATTTAGAACTCTAGGTTAGCAACTTAATCCATTAAACTAAGTTAAGAGAATGAGAGAATATTTAGATGAAGCATTT
The DNA here is from genome assembly GCF_053813885.1 of Theobroma cacao. NCBI lineage: Eukaryota > Viridiplantae > Streptophyta > Magnoliopsida > Malvales > Malvaceae > Theobroma > Theobroma cacao. The sequence goes on from NC_142640.1 coordinate 41,290,264, forward strand.
AGGGACATCATAATCTTAGGTCTAAAGTCAATCAAGTCTAATAAAATAACTTTGCTGAGTAAATTTAGATTAGTTGTAGTTTTAAGTTTGATTTAATTTTACTTTTTTAATTCAATTCTTATTGTTTAGATAAAATTAGAGTGTGTAATTTTAGTAATTAATAGTAAAAATTAATTCAATTCCCTATGGGATCGACACTCTACTCATCATTATATTGTTTTTGTGATACATATACTTGTGTGGATAGAAAATTGAACAACTAGTTTTTGACGCTGTTGCTAGAGAATTGATTTTTGTTCTTTCTTGTTAATAATAATACCAAGTATTCTTAATCTTAATTTAGACCTTTCTTTTCTTTAATTTTTCAAGTGCGTTAGGTCGTTGTATGAGAAGAGTCCAAAATTTGAAAATTTTTCCTTTTGATACAAAAATCGAAAAGACTTTTCAAAGATTTCAAAGGAAAAATGAACAAGTTTCTGCTCTGAGTAAAACAATGGTTGATCAATAAAGGGAAAAGACCAAGTCTTTGAGAGAATATGCTGTCCCACTAGTACAAGGTCCCTACTCTAGTATCCAAAGACCTCTTATTCAAGCCAACAACTTTGAAATTAAGCCAGCAATCATTCAGATGATTTAGACTTTTGTTCATATTGGGGGTTTGCTGAATGATGTTCCTAATGCTTATATTGTGAATTTCTTGAAAATTTTTTACACAGTCAAGGCTAATGGTGTTACTAATGATGCCATAAGATTGCGTTTTTTTCCCTTTTTCACTGAGAGATAAAGCAAAGAGTTGGTTAAATTTGCTTCCTATTGGTTCTATTAATATTTGGGATGGTTTGGATAAAAAATTTTTAACAAAATTCTTTCCACCTATTAAGATAGCAAAGATGCAGAATGACATCACTTCTTTCATGCAATTTGATTCTGAATCACTATATGAGCTTGGGAGAGGTACAAGGATTTGTTAAAGTGATGTCCTCAACATGGATTACCTAAGTGGTTGCAAGTTCATACTTTTTATAATGGTTTACTGGGACATATTAGAACCATCATTGATGCTATAGTTGGAGGTGCACTTATGAGTAAAATCCATTGATGAGGCTAATAACTCTATAATATAGAGTTATTTGGGCTTAATTTTGATAATAATTTAGCATAGTTCTTGTAGTAATGCATAGAAATTACTAAGTTTTATTTAATTATTTTAAAATAGTTATTTTAGGTGAGTCAATCTAATCTCAGTTAATTTTATACTTAATTTGGTGTTAATATGGTTAAGATAGGTTGTTTTTGATTTATTTGTGCTTTCGTAGGTGTTTGATGAAAGAAGAATTTTAATGGAAAAGGAGAGCAATTTCAAGATGTAGACTTCTAATGCACATATTTCGAAATTTTAGCCATAACTTTCCCTAAGAGCTCCAAATGAAGTGATTCTTGAACTAATGGAAAGATAAGAGAAAAAGATACAACTTTCATGTTTACTACTTTATTTAGTTTGGCCTAGAAGGTGGTCAAAAATCTTGTCGAAGTTGATGCATTGCAGCAGTCCTAAAGCAATTACAATTTCTATTAATTAATTAGGCAAAGCTACGACTCACATAGTTTGGTGAGGAAATTCCAGCTGAAATTGATTTCTTTTTCCATTCAACTTGGCCTAACTTTAAAGCCTATAAAAACAAACTTTCAGAGAAAAAGAAAAAAGAATGAAAAAACACCAGATTAACAGCGGAGAGTCAAGCCGCAAGAGTCATTGAAGCTAAGAAAAATTTGAAGGATTCACGGAGATTTGGAGATCAAGAATACAACTCTTGAGTTTTTCTATCTTTTCTTTTATTCTCTTATTTTCTTGATTTTGTTCTTAATGTTTAAACTTTATTCAATGATGATGTGTGACTTGATGGGGAACTAAATTGTTAATATAAGATTATGATTGAACTTAATATGTAGTCTAAATTATTTATCTCTTTTTCACTTATGTTTGATAGATTTAAGTTGTTTATTTTATTCTGTTCTTAATGCTTCTGGTTGACTAGCCATCAATTAGATTGAATTGGAAACCTAGGTTAAACCTTGATGAAGGAGATTTAGGTAGACTTTAAATAGAATAGCGTATGATCGAATACACTTAGTTGACTAGGTGGTTTGATTTGCATATAATGTAGACATACACCTATAAGTCATACGTAGCCAAGATTAGAGCACAAACTTAATGAGTTTTTCTTCAATTTAATTTGCATAGACATATAGTAAGGATTTTAATCTGATGCGAAAGACACTAAAAAAGATGTAGAAAAAGAAATTATGGTTGAACAATCTACTTAAAATTCAAAAGAAGAAAAATCATAATTAAAATCTGCTCTTACAGCTCCCCCACCTTTTCCTTGAAGATTTCAGAAAGAAAAACTTAACAAACAATTCTAGAGACTTATTGATGTGTTTAAGAAGTTACATATTAATATTCCTTTTGTTGAAGCTCCGAAACAAATGTCAAGATATGTTAAGTTCTTAGAAGACATCTTGGTTAAAAGAAATTTGGTGAGTTTGAAATTGTTGCACTTACTGAAAAGTGCAGTGCTTTTATTTAGAATAAACTTCCGCTAGAGCTTAAAGATCCAAGTAGTTTGACTATTCCTTGCACTATTGGTGCTTTTTGTTTTGCTAAAGCTTTATGTGATTTTTGTGCAAGTACAAATTTGATGCCATTGTTCATTTATAAAAAATTGGGTTTATAAGAGATAAATCCATCACTTATCCTTATGGTATTGTGGAAGATGTTTTGGTAAAAGTTGGAAAGTTTATTTTTCAGTAGATTTTATTATTCTTGATATGGAAAAAGATCATGAAATACTGATCATTCTTGGGAGACCATTCTTGAGAATTGCTCGAGCTATAATTGATGTGGAAAAAGGTGAGCTTACCTTAAGAATTGAAGATCAAATGGTAACATTTAACATTTTTAGAGCTTTAAAATTTTCTAATGAACATGATGAGTGTTTCTTAGTTAATGTGGTGTATAGCATTACTAATAATGTGTTGATTTAGAATCATTATGATGGTCCACTGGAAGCATATTTTATTTCTTCATGTGATATTATTGATGACAAAATTCTTGACTATACTAATTATTTGGATGATTTTTCTGGTTATAATCAAATTGCCATTGCTTTTGAAGACTAAAAGAAAACCACCTTTACTTGTCCCTACAAAACTTTTGCTTTTTGTAGGATGCCTTTTGGACTTTGCAATGCTGTAACTACTTTTTAGAGATGTATGATGGCAATTTTTTCTGCTATGGTTGAAAAGTTTTTGGAAGTATTTATGGATGATTTATTAGTTTTTGAGGATAACTTTGATGATTGTCTATTTAACCTTGCTAGAGTACTAAAGAGATGTGAATAAACTAATTTGGTTTTAAATTGAGAAAAATGTCACTTTATGGTGCAAGAAGGCATAGTCTTAGGCCATTAAATCTCTAGTACAGGTTTAAAAGAAAGCAATAATTGAAATAATTGAAAAACTGTCACCTCCCGCCTTTGTTAAAGGCATTCATAGTTTTTTAGGACATGTTAAATTTGATAGGAGATTCATTGGAGATTTTTTCAAAATTTATAAACCACTTTGTAATTTGTTGGAAAAGGATACTTATTTTTAATTTTGATAATGTTTGCAACGATGCTTTTGTTGAATTATAAAAGAAATTAATTTTTGCTCCTATTATCACTATTCCAGATTGGAATCTTCCTTTTGAACTTATGTGTGATGCTAGTGACTATGTAGTTAGCGCAGTTTTGGGCCAACGAAAAGTAAAGATTTTGCATCCTATTTATCATGCCAGTAGAACATTGAATGAAGCTCAAGCAAATTACACCATAACTAAAAAGGAGTTGCTTGTTATTGTTTTTTCTTTTGATAAATTTCACTTTTACCTTGTTAGTACTAAAGTCATTATTTACACCAAACTTATTCTCTTTGTCAAAAGGGTACTTTACACTTGTTTTGAAACAAAGACTTTGAATTTTCAAAAGGTTTTAGTCATAAGTTTGATTCTCTAGAAGTGATATCTACTTGCATGAGAATTGATCTTTAAAGAAACAAAATGCTTTTCATTATTTTTTAAATACCTAGAATCGATCTCTCATCATACGAGAATTGATGTTTCAAAAATACAGAAAACCCTTAAAATTTTTTCAAAGTCTAGGAATCGATCTTTTTTCTATCACAAATCAATTCTAAGAATTCTAGAATGCCTTTTAGATTTTTACAAGTCAAAGAATCGATGTCTTATTCTCTAGAAGTTGATTCTTAAGGAATCATTGGAACTTTAAAAATGGGTTAAGGCATAGGAATCGACCTTAGAAACACTAGAGTTGATTCCAAATTATTTTAAAAGCAAATATGCTTGAATTGCAAACTTTGAAACATGATTATTTTTTCCAAAAATCCTACTTATTACCTTTAAAAATCACGATTCTTCTAAATCCTTTCTCCAAACACTTTGGTTCTTCAACAAGCAACCTTTGGGCATAAAAAAGGTTGAATCTTTTCAATAAAATCTTTTAGATTATGACAATAAGTAAGAATTTTTCACTATCATTTTCAAAACCTAAAACCCCATTTTCTTGAGAACGGATGAGTCGCTTCAAAGTACAAAGCATTGATTCTCAAACCTTAAGCTCTCAATTCTCAAACTCCAAATAACCTTTAAAGTTAATTCTTGATACACAAACCTTAGTCGATGGCTCTCAAAAGATGAAAAAAGGACAAAGGGAAAGCTCTAACAACCTCTTCAAAGGCTCGCAAAACTCAAACCCCTAATCCATTCAAAATCAACTTCTTGACCGAGGCCGATAAGTAGGTATATAATCATATTTATGCTAACAGAATAGTAACTCATGGTAAGGTTATCGATTTAGACTAGTTTTGGAATGATTTCAAATACCAATACATTGAGAATTTGATAAGGTTAAAATGGTATGACTATTTGGAGTATGAGGAGACCCTTTTATTAAAAATTGGTGAAAGTTTTCTACTCAAATGCAACCACAGTTTTATGAAGTTGATGATGATGAAGGCATAGTATATCATAATGAGTTCTTCCTCACCTCTGTTTCTATAAAAGAGTTGATTATTGCACTTACATTGCCTAGAAAGAATTGAAGTTAAAGCCCACTGACCAAAGTGCAATCACTCACATGACTAAAGAAAATGCAATTTCTGAAGAGGAACTGCATGCTGATTCATGGTTGATCTTGGTACAACACTTAAATTCCCAAATAATGCTTCTAGGCTCAATGTGCATGATAGAATCCTGCACTTGATAGTGACACACACATAGTCCATTTGGGTATAGGCACTTCTTAGTAATAGTTGAGGATATGTGGTTTATGCACCACATCAAGAAAGGTACTCTAATTAATCTAGCTCATTTCATATACAAAGATGAAGCAAGAAACAACTTAGTTTATGGAATGGTCTTTTTGAGATGTTAGAAAAACGAAAAATTGACACATCATTAGACAAGGCTGTGATGTAAAAAAGGTCAAATATTTGAACAAAGCATCAATTAGCAGAATGCAAATTGAATATGATGTTGTTAGTAATGAATGGATAAAGAAGAATGCCTACCAAAGAGCTCTAGCTTAAGAAGAAGCAACACTAGAGCAAATGTCTAATGCTCTAACCTCATAAGCTACAACTCAACCTCCCTCTACATCCAATGTGTCTCCATCACATCAGTTGTTTCTTCGGCAACATATGCTTCATGTCCATTAATGGCACAAGGACCCTTTGCACTGCCAAGCATAGTGTAGTATGATGGACAAAATTCATATCAAGACTTGTGTGCTCAAATGGACAATCAAGAGAGGTTGTCTCTAGAAAAGTTGGCTGCAGTTAACAAAAAGATTGAGGAAGTGATAATTCTATGATATAAAGTTATTTTAATACATTTTGGGGATTTAAATACTATTTTTTCGAGATTTTATATTCAGATTTTACTATTTTTGTTATTTTTCTTAGTTAAATTTCATTACATGTTGATTAGTTTAATTTATGTATTTTTAGTTAATTTTATGTTATTTGATTTTAAACTAGTTTAAGTATAGTTATTGCTTATTTCTCTTATTGTTCTTAAAGGAAATTCAGTGAGAAAGATTTATTTGATGAAAATTCATGCAATTATGGTGAAGGCTTCATTCGTATATGTTTCAATATTGATAACACTATGATATAGAGTTATTTGGGCTTAATTTTGATAATAAATTGGCTTAGTTCTGGTAGTAATGCATAGAAATTAGTGGATTTTATTTAATTATTTTAAATTAGTTAATTTAGGTGAGTCAATCTAATCTTAGTTAATTTTATGCTTAATTTGGTGTTAATGTGGTTAAGATAGGTTGTTATTGATTTATTTATGCTTTTGTAGGTGTTTGATGAAAGAAGAATTTTAATGAAAGAAGGAGAGCAATTTTGAGGTGCAGACTTTCACTGCATATGTTTTGATATTTTGGCCATAACTTTCTCTACAGAGCTCCAAATAAAGCTATTCTTAAACTATTGGAAAGATGAGAGAAAAATCTACAACTTTCATGTTTACTACTTTACCAGTTTAGCCTAGAAAATGGTCAAAAATCTTGTCAAAGTTAACGTATTGTAGTAGTCCTAGAGCAATTACGATTTTTATTAATTAATTAGGCAAAGCTGTGACTCATATAGTCTGATGTAAAAATCCTAGTTCAAATTGAATTCTTTCTCTACCCAACTTGGCCTAACTTCAAAGCCTATAAAAATAACCTTTTTGAGGACTTAAAAGGGAAAAAAAACACCAGATTAAAAGCTAAGAGTCAAGCCGTAAAGTCATTGAAGTTGAGAAGATTTTAAAGGATTCAAGAAGCCTTGAAAGATCAAGATTATAATTCTTGAGTTTTATCTTTTTTATTATTCTTTAATTTTCTTAGTTTGTTTTTATTGTTTAAACTTTATTCAATGATGATGTAAGACTTGATGGGGAACTAAATTGTTAATCTAAGATTATGATTGAACTCTATATGTAGTCTAAATTATTTATCTCTCTTTTACTTATGTTTGATAGATTTAGGTTATTGATTTTATTCTGTTCTTAATGCTTCTAATTGCTTGATCACCAATTAGATTGAATTGGAAATCTAGATTAAACCTTAACGAAGGATATTTAAGTAGACCTTGAATAAAATAGTGTATGATTGAATGCACTTAGTTGATTAGGTGGTTTGATTTGCATATAGGGTAGACATACACTTATAAGCCATACGTAGCCAGGATTAGAGCACGAACTTAATGAATCTGTCTTCAACGTAATTTACATAGACATATATAAATTAATTGGGAGAGATATTTTATAAAAAACTCAACAGAGACTTGTAAATAATTTAGGCCTCTAGGTTAGCAACTTAATCCATTAAATTAAGTTAAGAGAGAGAGACTATAATCAGATCAAGTATTGAGGGACATCATAATCTTAGGTCTGGTAGTTGATTGAAATTTCAATTTAATTGTTTTAATTTTTCTTTTTAATAATTTTAAAATTTAGTTGTTTGAATAAAATTAGGGTGTGTTAATTTTAGTAATTAACAGTAGGAATTAAACAATTCTCCATGGGAATGATACTCTATTTCATCATTATATTACTTGTTAACGATATATGCACTTGCGTGAGAAATGAACAATAAGTATTCCAAAGATAACTTGAGCTACAGAAGTTCAAGTGAATTGATTCTTGAGCGAATGGAAAGCTAAGAGATAGGGTTACAACTTTCGTGTTTACTATTTCACCCAGTTCAGAATAGATTAGGTAAATATTGCATTGGAAAAGGCTAGATTGTTGTAATTCTACATAAGGCAATACAATCGAATGAGGGTCAGGGCCTTGAGTTGCTTAAGGCTACAGCATCATAATGCACCAGTGCAATCTAAATTCAGAAAGCACATCACTACAGCTTTGAGGAGAGAAAGGTCACAATGCTGATGGAAGTAAGGCTCCTATAGTAGAACTCAAGAGTAGAGCGCCACAATGCTGGAAGAACGAGGCACACTATATAGAGGCTAGGGTGCCATGATGCCAAGGAGACCAAGGTCGTAGCACTAGAAAAATTTTAAAGAGAAATTGTTGATGAGAATTTGGAAATTAGGGTTTTTGAGCTCGTTTATAGGACCTTTTTCAAAGGTTTTAGAGAAAGGACAATAAGCAATTATTCTGGAGAAAAAGAGCCAAGAACGAAGCAAGAAGACAAGAAAAATTAGGAGAGAATTGAGATCGAAAAGCATCAACTATTAATTTCTCTTTCTACTTTCGTGTTTCTCTTAATTTCTTTGACTTGGATTCATCTCTAGTTTTCTTTGGATGATGTTTTTATTAGTTGTTATGAGCTAAACTATTTTCCTAGGATTGTGGTGGATTTGTAAATATAATTTAAATATTTGTTTCTCTTTTATTTACCATGAATTGATATAGTTTTACTTATTCAAATCTATTCATAATGCATTTAATTGTCTGGCCAACAATTGAATGATTTGTTAACTTGATTGAGACTCAACAAAGTGATTTTAGATTGGACTAAGGTTTGAATAGTGTATGTTCACATCACTTAAGTGATTTGATTCGCAATTAGGGTAGACATACACCTAAATGCCATACATAATCAAATTTGAACACTGGCTTAATGAACCTTATTTAATTGATTACTATAGACATAGAGTGATCCAATTAAGTTAGGTATTTGTACAAGCATCTCAATGGAGACTTGTGCATAGGTTTGGATTCTAGGTTAGTAAAACAACCTAGGAATGTAAATATTGAGAGAAACAAATATCATAAGTGTTGAATGAGCCTATTATCTTAAATTTTAATCTATTACGTTTCTCTAGAAAAATTTTAGTTCTCATTAATTAGTTTAGTTGCTGATTAGATTTAGTTTTAGTTAATTATCTACAAAGGAGAGTTACTTGAATAAGATTGCGCTGTCATAATTTTATTACTTTGTAAACAACTAAGAGCAAATCATTGTGGGATATGATTTTGGACTTATTGTCTATAGTACTTATTCAATACGTATACTTGTGTGTACTAAATCCATAACAAGTTTTTGGCACTGTTGTAGGAGATATTTTTTTTCTTATTTAGTTTACTAATATTAAAATTAACAAATTAGTCTTAATTTAAATTTTTCTTTTTTTTAAGGTTTAATCTATCATTGTATGAGAAAGGTAAAAACCTTGGAGATTGTATTTTGTAATCCAGTGATCAAGAGAACATTTAGAAGACTTTGACGAGAAAATCAACAAGCTTGTGTTCATACTGATATAATGGCTTATCAACAGGGTGAACAACAAATCCAAGAGTGAGTAGTGGAAGAGAATCATTGCTTAAGAGATGATATTATTCCTTTAGTACAAGGGATTCCTTAAAGCATTAGAAGGTCGGCTATTGAAGCCAACAATTTTGAGATTAAGCCGACCATCATCACCATGATCTAAACCTTGGTCCAGTTTAAGGGTCTACCAAATGATGATCCAAATGCCCACATTTCAAACTTCTTAGAGATATGTGTCACCTTTAAACACAATGGAGTCATAGATGATGCAATCCGTTTGAGGCTTTTCCTTTTTTCATTAAGGGACAAAGCTAAAGTGTGGTTGAATGTGCTTCATACTAAATCCATCACAACATGGGATGACCTTGCGTAGAAATTTCATGATAAGTTCTTTCCTCTAGCTAAGACAACGAAAATGAGAAATAATATCACATCATTCATGCAACTAGATTATGAATTGTTGTACAAGGCCTAAGAAAGATACAAGGACCTACATAGGTGTTGTCCTCATCATGGTCTTCCAAAATGGCTGCAAGTGCAAACGTTCTACAATGGATTTAGTGGTCATGTTTAAACCACCATTGATGCTACTGTAAGAGGAGCTCTAATGGAAAAATCAATTGATAAGGCATGCTACTTGTTGTAGGAGATGGCATTGAACAATTATTAGTGGCCAGCAAAGCAATCAATGCAAAAAAGAGTAGTTGGAGTTCATGACGTGGATGCCATTACGACATTATCAACACAGGTAGTAGTTCTAACTAAGAGACTTGCTTCTTTTGGTGCTTACTCAAGTCAAAGTCTTTTTGTAGTTTGTGAGTATTGTGGAGATGGGCATGCTAGTAATCAATGTCTAAATGATACAAAGACAGCTCAATTTATGGGAAACAGACAACAGAACAACCTTTACTCTAACACCTATAACCCAAGGTGGAGTAACCATTCAAACTTCTCTTAGGGGTAATAATCAAGGATCATCTTCAGCCTCAAGGCCAAACATGGCTTCCAGATTCCAACAATAGTGAAGAGCTCCTATTCTAGAAAAGAAACCATATATGGAGGAATTGCTAATTCAATACAAGGCTATGACTGATTCCCTCATACATAGTCAAATGACTTCGATAAGGAACCTTGAGACCCAAGTTGGTTAACTAGCTATGTCATTAAACATCAGAGCTTAAGGGGCGCTACCTAGTGTACCGAGGCAAATCTAAGGAGGAAAGGTAAGGAACATGTCAAAGCCATTACCTTGAGCAGTGATAAGGCCAAAGCAAGCTGAACAGAAAAGCAAGACAATTGATAATGACACACAGATTACAAGTTTTAGTGAGCAATGTCAAGAGAAGGAAGTTAAGGCAATTTTACCTCCATAACCTTTTCCTCAACATTTCAAGAAATAACAAGAAGAGAGCCAATTTTAAAAATTTATGGAAGTGCTTAAAAAGCTTCGCATCAACATTCCTTTGTTGAGGCTTTAGAGCAAATGCTTTCATATGTGAAATTTTTAAAGGATATCTTGTTTAAGAAGAGGTAGTTGGGTGAATTTGAGACAGTGGCACTCATAAAAGAATGTAATGTAATCATACAGAACAAGTTTCCTCCAAAGCTTAAGGATCGTGGCAGCTTTACTATTCTTTCCATAATTGGTGCATTATTTTTCGCCTAGGCTTTTAGTGATTTGGAGGCAAGTATTAATTTCATGCCTTTGTCTATCTACAACAAGTTGGGTTTGAGGGAGATTAAACCACTACTATGACTCTATAATTGGTAGATAGAACCTTCACATATTTGAGAAGTATAGTGAAATATATGCTTGCAAAAGTGGATAAATTCATCTTCCTCGATAGATTTCATAATACTCGATATAGAGCAAAATAGAAAGGTTTCTATTATACTTGGGAGACCTTTCTTACGCACTGCTAGAGCACTCATCGATGTGGAGAAAGGAGAGTTGATAACTCTCTTATATAGAGTTATTTTAACATATTTTGAGGACTTAAGTAGCTAACTCTTTGAAATTTTAGGTTCGAATTTTAGTATTTTAGGTGTTTTTCTTATTTAAGTTTAATTACATGTTAATTAGTTTTATTTAAGTTATTTTAGTTTAATTTTATATTATTTTGCTTTCAATTTGTTCAAGAATAGTTATTGTTGATTTCTCTTATTAATTTTGTAAGAAATTTGATGAGAAAGGTTCATTTGATAAAAAACTGCACAAGTATGGTGATGGCTTTATTTGTACATATTGAAGTAATTTAAGGATAACTTCAGCTAAAGAAGTTCAATTAATACAATTTTTAATCCATTAGAAAGCTACGAGATAGGACTACAACTTTCATGTTTACTATTTTTTCCAATTCAAATCAAATCATAGTGAAAATCACATTGGAAGATGCTAATCTACTACAATCTTGCACAAGGTAGCGAATGGAATGAAAGTCTCAACCTTGAGTTGCTCAAGGCTGTGGTGCCGAAGAGGCCAAGGATGTGGCATTGAGGAGAGGGTGGCTATGGTGTTGGTTGAATATGCCTCCCTATAGTGCAACCTCATAGCACAAGGCCATAACATTTAGGAAGTAGCACCGTGGCATTACAAGAAAGGCCACGACACCTCGATGCCAAGGAGGGCAGTGTTGTAGTGTCACACTATTTTCGAAGATAAACTGTTTTGTGGGATTTTGGAAATTAAGGCTTTTAGAGGCTATTTAAGGGATCTTTTTCAAATGTTTTCAAGAAAGGACGGCAAGGAACTATTCTAGAGAAAACGAGCCAAAACAAAACAAGAGAAATTGAGAGAGAATAAAGATCAAAAGCTTCACTCATTAATTTCTTTCTCTACTTTTGTGTTTCTCTTATTTTTTTTGACTTGGATTAATGGTTAATTTTCTTTGGATGATGTTTTATTTAGGTGTTACGAACTAATTTGCTTTTATAGGATTCTAGTGAATTTTAACATGTAATATAAATATTAGTATCTTTTTTATTTACTATGAATGGGTATAATTTTCCTTATTCAAATTTGCTCTTAATGATTTTGATTGTCTAGCCAACAATTAACTGATTTGTGAATCTAATTGAGACTCGACAGAGAGATTTTAGATTGGATTAAGGTTTGGATAGTGTCGGTTCACATTACTTAGCTGATCTGATTTGTGATTAGGGTTCACAAACGCCAATTATCATACATAGCCAAATTAGAACACTAGCTTAATGAAGGTTATTTAATTGATTACTATAGGCATATAGTGACCCAATTCAGTTAGGTAATTATACAAGCATCTCCATGCAGACTTGTACATAGATTTGGATTCTAGGTTAGTAAAAACACCAACGGATATAAATAATAAAAGAAGCTGGTATTAGATGAAGTGTTGAATGAACCCATAATCATAGGTTTTAATTTATTGCTTTTCTCAAGTGCTTTTTTAGTTTTTGTCAATTAATTTAGTGTTTGATTTAATTTAATTTTAATTAATTTTCTAAAAAATTGAGTTACCTGAATAAGATTAGTTTGTTATAATTTTAGTACTTAGAGAAGATTTAGGAGCAAATCCTTTTCGGATATAATTCTAAACTTATTGTATATATTACTTGTTTGATACGTTTACTTGTGTGCAAAATCAACAAGAAGAACTTACCTTAGGACCACAAAATCAAGCGGTAACCTTTAACATTTTTATAGCTTTAAAGATTACTAATGATCATTATAAGTGTTTTGTAGTTATTGTGGTGGATAGGGTCTTAAGTGAAGTTTTCAGGGAAAGTCATCCTATTGACCCACTTGAAGCATCATTGGTTGCTGAGTTTGAGAAAAGTAATGAAACTATCATAGAATGTGTTAACATGTCAAATGCTCTATAATACCTCGTACTTTGATATGGTGACTAATAAAGCTTATTGGATGCCAATTGAGGTTAATTACTTAGAAATGATGAAAGATGAACGGAATAGTTTGGGATAAAATATTCCGCACACGAGGAAATAATAATAAAATAATAATATTTTTTTATTGGAGAAGAATTTGCAAGATAAAAAGTGATTCAGAAGTCAATTGAGACATAATAAGGTATTTTGGGTACCAAGGTGAGAAGAGAAAATTTTTGAAATAAAATAATATTTTATTCAGTGTCAAAATTTTCCATGAAGAAGGAGTATATGGTCAATCTAAGTGGGGGAGAAGAAGAATGAGAGGATTTTTAGAGAAAAATGACGTTAATGGGGCCGCGTGTCTTTATTAAGTAAAGATATTGTGAGCAAATAAATATTTTAAATATTATGGGGACACCGCGTTGGAGTACAAACTTCATACTTTGTTTGTGCATGTGTAGAAGAAGGTAATAGAAGGAAATTGGAGTTAAATGAGTGTTGGGAGGACTAAATTAAAATGGAAGGAAACAAAAAACAGTAAAACAGTAATTTTATGTGAAGTTTGGTCAAAGCTTTCAAATGAAGCTTTGACTCTGATTTTTTTTAGGCCAATACCGACCTTATCCTTTCCCCCAGTAGATTTTTCTTCTTCTTCATCCATGCTCCACACCATTCTTGAACCTTCCATGCCATTTTCTCTTTATCCACCAGGAAATCAAGTTTTCTTCACTTTCCTTTCCATGTTTCCTTTTCCTTTCTTCTCCAAACTTCTTGAGCATTAAATTTACAGCCTTTAACCCCAATTTCCAACACACCAAAAACTTAGGAGGAGAAGAAAGAAAAAGACAGAAAGGAAGAAAAAGCTTGGTTTTGGTGATTCAAGTAAGGAAAGGTAAGGATTCTTGTTTTTAGCTTGAGTAGTCTTTGAAAATAAGTTAGTGACTTAGAGAAATGTCTTGTGGTGGCAAAGATTGGCTTGATTGGAGAAAAATTGATAACATGTAAGCCAATAAACCCATGGGTACATGAAGGACTCAAAGTGGAAAAGGAAAACGGTAAGCTTAACACTATGTTTTAAGGCTTACGGTTAGTCGAATATTGTGAGGAATTATGGTTGTTGAAAGGATTTATTTGCCTAAGCTAGTTGAAAATTATTAAGATTTTATGGCATATTGTTTAAAAGAAATGAAAAAGGAATATTGTGGATGGAGGATTGAGAAACAAAGTATTGAAAGTTAGATAGATAACAATGCATGTAAACTAGGAAATAATCAAGTGAAAGTGAGAATGATTGTTGCTGCCACATATGTGGATTATGTGTGGAAATATAAAATGAATTTGGATAGAAATTATTTATAAAGGTTGAAGTAGGCACGTGGCATCATAAATAAGTTTTCGGTGATATAATCTAAGGAATTACGTACGCAATGGATATAAGTAATTTTAGTAAAAATGTATTAAGAGGTAAGTTAATTGAAGATGGTTTCATAATAGGATGAAAAATATAAATTTAAGTAAGGATTAATTAATTGAAGTGTATCCCGTATACGTATGTAATTAAATATATTGAGTTCGTATTATTGTTAGAAAGTGCAAGGATAAGGTTAGAGATGTGGTGGCATGCTGGAGTAAATAACGAGCGATCGACCAGTGAAAATAGTTAGAGACACCTTTGAACAAATAGCGACTTAATATCTCTTTGTTTTCAGGTGAGTGAACTTGCATTAAAATGTTTTGGGATATACACATTTATGTTTGATTGAATCCCTTAAAATGTTTTATTGGTTTTTCTTCAAAAACTTGCACGGGAACAAGCCTTTAGTGAAATGTTTTTGTGAGGTGGAACATGATTGTGATGAATCTATGTACTTCTATATGATGCTGATATGTATATAAGGATATATGATACATATATATTGTTAAGTAATTTTGTATAATTGATGTAACCGTGCATGTGCAGAGTGGGTAGTGCACATGCCGGTTGAATGACAATGTCATGATAATTACAACCGTGCATGTGCAAGTGGGCACTGCACATGCCGGTAATGATGCTGTCATGATATTTACAGTCGTGCATGTGCGGAGTGGGTAGTGCACATGCCAGTGATGATGCACATGAGCTGGGTGAGATGGGGTGTCCGGTTATGTGCACTATGTGGGGGGATGCACATGAGCTTGATGAAATATGGTGGTATACTAATTGATATATGCTTAAGTACATGTATCTACAATAGAAAGATTATGATTATAATATGTGATTATATGACATGATGAATCTTGAAAATTTTCCATTTTCTTGTGAATTGATTTTATTGTAGCAAGAAACATTCTGTTTATACTGCTTTGCTTAGATGATTGTTGAAAATTCTCTCTCTTTCCAATTTCATGCTAAATATGGTTCCTTCATTATGAAATGATTTAATAACCAGAGGTTTGATGGAGGGATTTTAATAAGAACGTGAACTAAGTTGCATTGTTTTCAAAGATGGGCATCATGATTTCTAAACCTTCCTTAACGTTGCTTGTTCCCTTCCTATGTTCACTCACTGAGTTTGTACTCACATTTTTAAAAATTCATGTTTTAGGTTTTCCTGAGTTAAAGGTGATTGGATCCTAGGACAAGGTGCTCCTTTCTATACATTGCTCGGTAGGTTTAATGTGACATTAAGTGTTATCAATCGTGCCCAGAGTCACTCCGCTGAAGGTCAAGGTCTAATTATGTGTATCTGAATATTTACTGTGAAACATTAAAAATCATTTGTTAATCTATTTATGAATATATTGGTGGATGATGCCATTATGAATGTATTATTGGATTTTATGAATCGTTTTCAAGGAAACAGTATTTGAACATTTTGAGCTTTGGATTCTAAAGGAATAAGGATTAATGTATAAGATCAATTAAGTAGGCTTGCTTGGGCTTAGTGGGCTGAGCCCATTAGGTCCTTGTGCCGGTCATGGCCCCAGAATTGGGCTATGACAAACTCCATCTCGAGTCTTAGGATACAATTTGAGACACTAGACCTTTTATTTGTCATCCTCATCAGTAAAGCCTTTTATTGAAGAACCACCGAAGTTAGAGCTTAAACCATTGCCAAATCATCTAAGGTATGCATATCTTGGTGACTCGTCTATTCTTCTTGTTATTATTTTCCCTGATCTCACTAACAAGTAAGAAGATAAGCTATTGAGAGTTATGAGAAAGTACAAGAAGACATTGGGGTAGACAATAGCAGACATAAAAGGAATAAGTCCTTCGATATGCATGCCTAAAATTTAAAGGATGTAATAACTCTATTATATAGAGTTATTTTAACCCATTTTGAGACTTAAGTATCTAGTTCTTTGAGATTTTAGGTTTGGATTTTAGTATTTCAGGTGTTTTTCTTTGTTAAGTTTGGTTACATGTTGATTAGTTTAATTTAAGTATTTTTAGTTAATTTTATGTAATTTGGTTTTAAACTACTTTAGTATAGTGATTGCTGATATTACTTATTGTTCTTAAAGGAAATTTAATGAGAAAGGTTTATTTGATAAAAATTCGTGCAAGTATGGTGATGGCTTCATTCATATGTATTGCAATATTGTGCAGATAACTTGAACTACAAAAGTCTAATTGATGTGATTCTTAATCCAATGGAAAGCTAAGAGGTATGGATGAAACTTTTATGTTTACCAATTTGCCCAGTTCGGAATGGATAGAGGTGAAAATTATGTTGAAAGAGGTTAGACTGCTACAGTTCTACACAAGGTAGTATAATGGAATGAGGGCCGCGATATTGATTTGCTCAAGGTTGTAGTGTCATGATGCATTAGTGCATGATACAAAATCCAAAAAGCATAGCACCATGGTGTTGAGGAGAGTAAAGCCATGGCATTAGTTGAAGTAAGGCTCCCATAATAGAGCTTGAGAGTAGAGCGTCGTGGTGCTAAGTAAGCAAGGCCATGGGGTTGGAAGAATAAAGCACATTATACAAAGGCTAGGGCGCCACAGTAGACCAAGGCCATGATGCTAGACAAATTTCTAAAATAAATTGTTGACTAGAATTTGGAAATAAGAGTTTTTGGAGCTTATTTAAAAGACTTTTTTCATAGATTTTAGAGGGTGGACGACAAGTAATTATTCTGGAGAAAAAGAGCCAAGAATGTAGCAAGAAAGAACGAGACTTTAAGAGAGAATTTAGATTGAAAAGCATCAACAATTAATTTCTATTTCTAATTTTGTGTTTCTTTTAATTTCTTTGACTTGGATTCATGTCTAATTTTCTTTAGATGATATTTTTATTTGTTATTATGAGCTAAACTATTTTTCTAGGATTGTGGTGGATTTCAACATGTAATATGAATATTTGTTTTTCTTTTATTTAATATGATTGAATATAGTTTTGTTTATTCAAATCTGTTCATAATGCAATTAATTGTCTATCGAACAATTGAATGATTTGTTAATTTGATTGAGACTCAACAAAGTGATTTTAGATTGGACTAAGGTTTGAATAGTATATGTTTACATTGCTTAAGTGATTTGATTCGCAATTAGGGTAGTAATACACCTAAATACCATATGTATCGAAATTAGAACTCTACCTTAATGAATCTTATTTAATTGATTACTATTGACATATCGTGACCTAATTAATCTAGGTATTTGTACAAGCATCTCGATGGAGACTTGTGCATAAGTTTGGATTCTAGGCTAGTAAAACGAACCATGAATGTAAATATTAAGAGAAACAGATGTTAGATGAAGTGTTGAATGAACCCATAATCTACTGCCTTTCTCTAGTGAATTTTTAGTTTTCATTAATTAGTTTGGTTATTGATTATATTTAGTTTTAATTAATTTTCTACAGAAGCAAGTTACTTGAATAAGATTGAGCTATCATAATTTTAGTACTTAGTAAACAATTAGGAGTAAATTCTTATGGGACACAATTTTGGACATACTATCTATATTACTTGTTCAATACATATACTTGCGTGTATTAAATCAATAACAGAAGTAGTAACTGAATATGTTCTCAAGTTTCAAAATCCATTTGATCACTATAGCTACTCTCTAAACAAAATGTCTGAAGTAATACATAAAACGTCAAAGAGTAATGGTGACTCTTTAAGAAAATCAACTACAACTCTTTAAAAACCAGAAGATCTTAAAAGATAAACTTCGAAGCAAGTCTCTACAGCACCTCTATTACCATAAACATAGCATTTGCATTCATACATACTCATCTTTTTTTTATTTATGCTTATGCTGTTATCATATCTTTTGTAGTTATGCTTATGATGTTATGTTTGATACTTCTTGTCCATACTTTAATGTTTAATGACATTTCTCTTATTTCTTACCACTTGTGCTAAATCTTAATTACTAGTGCTACTAATCTTCTTGTGTTTTTCCTTAAGCTTTAAAATTGTCTTCATACTCTGTTTTCCAACTCTTTTTGATATAACAAAAAAGGAGAGAATATTTTGAGTAAATTTGCTAGCTTTCTTGACTTCCATGCCTGGACTTTCTTGAAAATGTTTTTAAATTTTTCTCAAATGCCTTGAAAGGTAAAATTAAATTCAGGGGGAGTTCATCATGACCAAGTTTAGCTATTAATTTTTATCATATAAAAAAAAGGAGATTGTTAGCTTTAAAATTGAGCCTAGTTTTGAAATGACAAAATTCAATGATCTAAATATGCTTTGAAACTAAGTGAAAATGATTTTGAACATGAAAAACAATCCTTAAAGAGTTTTAAAGTTGTTTGTGAAAAGAAAAACCTTTTGAACAATTTAAATCTCAAATTCCAACTATTAGAATCAACTTCTGATAGTGAACTAATCGATCTTTGTGAAATAGAAAGCAATATTTCTTTTCTGGAATAGAAAGAATAGACTTCTTCGAAAAGGAAACATCGATTCGTGAAGCTACAAAAGCTACTGGAAGAATGAGAATCAATATCTAAATAAGTAAAGGTCGATTCCAGAGAAAGTAGAAACAATGTGGAAAGTCATTGAAAAGCAAGAACAGACTTCTCAAGCATCAAGTAATTGATTCCTAAAGCTACAAAGAGACAAATAAAAAAATATCAAGAACTTGGAGAAAAAGAAAAGATGGGACAAAAAGACAAGATGGAGCAGGAAAATGCAAATTTGAACTTTGATTTTGGTGCCTAAAGTGGAAGAAGAATTGATATCTAGAAAAGAGAAGATCGATTCTCAAGAAATCATAAAGTTACTAACTTTAAAGTGGGATGAGAAGAATCAATATCTCAAGAATGCAAAGATCGATTCTTAAAAAATAGAAAGCTCCAAATTTGAACTGAAACAAGAAGAATCGATATCTCAAGAATGGAATGGTCGATTCTCAAAAGACAAAAAGCTTCATACTTCAAGTGAGACAAGAAAAAGTGATATCTCAAGAATGGAAAGGTTGATTCTAAAAAAACAGAAAATTTTGGGATATAAAATAATCGATATCTAACATGTCTATTGACAAATTCTTTAAGTTCGATTAGTGTGATTCAAAGTGTCCCAACTTTCAGCAATGAGACAAAATCTATTCTAACAAGAAAAAATCAAAAAGGACTATAAATACCTTTGTGAAGATTGCCATTTGTAAGGTGACAAACTAGAAAATGAAGAGAAAAAAAAAATCATTTTGAGAGTAGAAAAAAGCTGAGATTTTTAAAAGATCATTCTTTTTCTATCTCTATAGTAGATTCTCCTACAAAAGCCTTCATATTTTAGTTCTTACTTTCTGAAATATCTTCATCCTCTTGTACTTAACTTGCTCATCAGCCTTTTGAGGTCTTAAGTATGGAAAACTTGTAAGAATCCATTATTGTAAGGTTATACATCCATTGCAAAAGGTAGTGTAAGGTTATACCTCCACTATAAAAGATAAAGAAAGGTTATACTTCTAGTGTAAAAGGTTGTGTGTGTCTATACCTCCACTGTAAAAGGTAATGAACAGTTATACCTCTATTACAAAAAGTAGTGTAAGGTTATACCTCTTCAAGAAAGGGTAGTGTGCTAAAAGTTATGCTTGAACTTGACTTAAAAGGAAGTGGTTAGTGGATTCAAACTCCTTGTGCTATCTAAGGAAAGGATGTAAGGCTTTAAGGGCCAAAGTTCTATAAAATTGTGGCTGAGTACTCTTTCCTTTTTTATCTTCTTTACTAGCTTCATTCTTTATCTTCTTAAGTTTTTCTACTTTGATATTTAAGGTCTATCCTAAAAAGCTCTTATTTTTAACTCAATTCTAAAAGATCCAATTTTTATTTAAGTAACCAATTCACCCCTGTCACGACCCGAAACCTTCATTGAGTCCGTGACAACTGCCGCGATGTCCCGATAGGCACTCATCCCCCAAATACCATATCGAGACCTCGCAAGGCTTTCGTATCAGTTTTTTATCTCTCCTGTGATTAATCGTTGCCAAATGTCGTATTTTAGAGGCTTTTAAGCCTTTTTTCGATTTAAAACAGTGAAAAAATAAATTTCACTTCACAAGGACATTTTGGTTATTTTTCGTTAAAAATTTCAAATTCGACCAAAATGTAATACTTAAGTGAGAAATGCATATTTCGAAATTGAAATTAAATTTGAATGTCTAAAACGTGATTTAAAATGGAATTATTACCATTTAAATAAAATAAAAATATTTTACAAAATATTCTATTTTCTTACAAATTAATATTTATAGAGTATTCTGAAAATGATTTTTAGTAGCGTAAAAGTTTAATATATTTATACAAACTATAATACGGAAAACCAAAGTATGAAATTTAATTTACAGTGCTACATGAGCCCACAAATGAACAAAAGTAGTAAAGACAGTAAACCTACAGTTTTTGAAGTAGTATGGCCAACTATAGTTCTCGATCATGTCTACTATCTATAGGCTAACCCGGCCTGAAATGATGGGATAAAAAAAAAAGAGTGAGATTATAAAATCTCAGTGAGTAAACAAACACCATCTAAATAATCTAAAGGCGAGTAAAGAGAGATAATTAAAAATAATTCATTTCAGCAAATTTTTCACAACACGAATATTCATTTCAACCAAATAATCAATATGGCTCGTGAATTTCTCAAAACTTGGCTCATGCCAAATCCTGTACTTGGGGACACCTGGACCAGGGGTATCCAACTGAGTCCGCCAAGGCTGTGAAAAATTTTATATAATCATAAAACTTGTTTTTATTTTGAAAAAAAAAAAATCGTTTCTTGGCGTTGACTGAGTCTCACTTCACTTGGTGGTTAACGTGAACTGCACTAAAAAAGCCCACCTCATGAGATACCCTACGCGCCTCTACGACCGAGGTGAGAATATAAAGGAGTTTACCGTGCCCCTCTAATAGGTTGGTCCACGGAACCCCGCCGCTGCAGTAGCTAATCTTTAATCCACAAATTGATCAAATCTCAATGGCATAACATGGCAATTACATTACTAACCAATTTATCAAGGCAAAACAAACAGTTCATATTTTTCAACACAAGTATAAATTCAGCCAATCATGCCAATTTATCACAAGCCATTTAATTCAAATCATAATTTACAATAAATCACATGGTCTCCAATTACTCAAATTTTCAAATCCAACATTTTATTTTCAAATCAATTTATTTTATAATTCCATTTATTTTATAAATTCATATTTTTCTCATAAAACAAGAAATTCATCATTTAAAATAATTTTCACAAATCACAAATTTGAATAAAAACTACTCTAGATAATTCAGACGAAAATAGGTTTACTCATAAGTTTCAAAAGTTCAGATTTCAAGTGTACTCAGCTTAATGATCCCCAAGCGTAATTTCCTTGCCTTTGTCGAAGGGCACACCACCTTGACACAGTATAAAATCAAAGAATTTACTACGTTGCCCTTAAATTGAAATAACGTATTTAGATCACTAATGCATGGTATGAAATGCAAAAGGTCTAAATTTTGCCTAAACACCATATTGACCTATTTTGGTCTTTTACCCGATAAATTGAAATACGCATCCAATTTAGCTCCAATTGATCCCATTTCTTTTTCTAATGCTTCAAATCACCAATGTCCAGCCAAATAACCCAAAAATCAGCAAAGCCACATTCATATTCCTTCTTGGAAAAATTCAGTCAAAATGGTGCATCATTGTCACAATTTTTCCTACTTGATTTTCTTTCCATAATTCATTAATTTCCATATCAAAAACCATGATTGCATAATCAAATAACCTAAAATAACATCACATTCTTCCTCACCATTGACTTGAAAATTCAGCTAAGGCTAGGTAATGGGAAAAATGAATGTTTTTCTACATATTTTGTTTACTAACATGTTAAACTAACACTAAACACTAACATATATCAAAATCAAATCAATCCAACAATTTTCTCTTTCTAGACCCATATGACCAGCCATGAAATCACCATGGAAACATGCAAATTAATCATGGAAAATAAGGAAAAATGCTTGGGAATAAGAAAACTCAAGCTTAATAGAAAAAATCTTACCTTTTTCACTTAATTTCCTTGAAAATTCACACTTTTTCTTTGATTTTCTCTTTCTAGAGTTTGGTTTTTATTTTCTCTCTCTTCTTGCTGGTTTGGCTGACCATGGGGTAGAAGATAGGCTGGTTTTTGTGCCTTTTAAAAAGAAAAAATAATAAATTAATAAAGGCATGACACGTGGCATCATGTCATTGGCCTATTTTTTTAAAATTTTGACTTTTCATTTTAATTTTCCACCACACCTTTATTCCATCTTTATCCATTTCCACCATAATTAAATTCCACAAATTTGACAAGTGTTGGTGGTGCAAAATTACCATTTTACCCTCGGTATGGTAAAATTATCGTTTTGCCCCTATACTCCAAAAATACCAAGAATTGAAAATTTCTCACTCCTCAAACTCCAATTATGTTCTAAATAATCTAAATAATTAATCTTGATCAATTGTTACCAAATTTTTTTTTAAAATTCCCGTTTTGTCCTTAAATGACAAAATGACTGTTTTATCCCTAATCGGTCAATTCTTCTGATTGACTCCAAATTGGACCTCGAACTCCGAATCACTGTTTTGAGAAATCCTTGGACTGTGAAATTTGAAATTTCATCTTAAAATTCCTATTTTAATTAGTTCGAGGTATAAATCAACTTAATTGTACTTTTAAGTACAATACCGGCTTTTACCTATTTTACCGAGATATTCTAGTACACAGGCATGATGTCAACTATATGTATGACCTAACAGATAATTTAGGGCTAGGCTTGACAACCCCTCTCTTGGTGACTTTACTTTAAGCTTCTTTACCTAACACACTTTACCTGTAACATCTCCCTACTTCACTTCTTGTTCCATCTTATCACTGTTTGCCACCGATTCAACACTTTCTATGGAATTATTCTCCCATTTGATAGAAGAAGACAAGGTCGTGGGAAACTCTAATACCATCTCAAGATAGATTTCTTACACAAAAATCTAGAAAAGTTGGACCCAACATGCAATTCAATGGTCTCATCTATTTTTCTTTGATCCTTAATGAGAATTAACATAAGCATACATTCAAACCTAATGCATTTTGAAAACTTTTTACCAAGGCTCATAAACTCCCTATATAGTATCGTAATCTCCTGGATTGTAAGTTCATTCCATGCATGAATGGGGATGCTTGAACCTAAAAGCCAATACCCGCATTTCTTTATGGTCAATTTAGTTGACCAATCATTTTCATAACCTCTTTTTTGGGGTCATGTGACTTGCGCTATGACTTACATGGGTATGGCCCACTAGTGCTAAGCAAGCCTTGCAATCAATACATGAGTGGGCTAGTCATCCACAACATTCATTACATGATCATTCAATGAAAATAAATTCATATAAGCACAGGCTCTATCACACAATTATGGAACTAGTCAACAAAAGGTATGGAAACTCCATCGAGATTTAGAGTTTGAGGTCAGTGATCATGTATTTCTTAAGTCTCACCAACTAAAGGCATCAAGAGGTTTGGCAAGAAAGGCAAATTGAGCCCAAGGTATATTGGTCCTTCTGAGATTCTCAAAAAGGTTAACGTAGTAACATATTGAGTAGCACTTCCATTGGATCTTGCTAGCGTACACCCGATATTTCATGTTTTGGTACTTTGAAAGTACCATCTAGATCCATCTCATGTGATTCAACACGAGACCATTCCCTTGGAAGAGTAATTAAGTTATGTAGAGGAGCCTATAGCCATATTAGATAGGCAAGTGAAGAAACTTTGTTCCAAATAGGTAACCTTAGTCAAGGTGCAATGACGTAATCACTCTAGCGGAAGAAGTGACATGGGAACTCGAGGACAAGACAAGAGTAAAGTGCCCACACCTTTTTTAGTAGTACGTTATACACTTGTATGTAAATTTGAGGATAAATTCTCTTAAAGGGATGAATATGAAACCCTAACCTTACGTTGAGTGACATTATTTAAAATTAAGTGAATGGATTACACGTTAATATAATTTAGAAGTTGGATGAGTTTTCCCAACTATATTGTGATAAATTTTCTTTACTACTATGTTGATTTGATGTGAACTTGATGGGTGAAAGAATGGTACGAAAAGGAAACCAAAGGAATAAATTTTTGCAAGGTAAGGCATGAAGCGTCGACCCTCATGGAGTACTAGTTGATCCTTAGAGGAATTTTGGCTTAAGTTGGCTATTGAAATTGCCAAAGATCAACCCCTGAGGAAGGGAAGGTCGATCCTAGCATCACAAAACATTTGAATTAGCTTCTAGATATGTCTAGGATCGACCCCTGAAGAAAAGAAGGTCGATCCTTCCAAAATGAAACACTTAGAAACTTTTTAAAAACTCAAGGATCGACCCTCAATGGCTAAAGGGTTGATCCCTACAAGTTGGAACTAAGAAATAGTTACTGGAAATCAAACGAATCGACCCCCTAAAGGCAAGGGGTTGATCCCTACAAGTCTATGAAGAAAACATTTAACTTGGGGATCAACCCCCAAGATCTAAAAGTTCAATCCCTAGGCTCCAGAACAGAAAAAAATGAAAGCCTTAGTCATAATTTTTCCCTCATTTCTCATTTCTCTCAGCTTCGAAACAATCTATCTCATTCTCCAAACCCTCTCTTAGCCTCTATTGATTCCATATAGTAAAGACTAAGCTTCCAACTTTTTTTTTAGGTAAGATTTAACCATTTTTTAGGTTAACAACCATGTTCCTCTATAAATTTGAATGTTTTACGAATTTCAACACATAACCTTTATTTTGAGTTGAGGATTTTTTAGGGTTTTACTCTTCAAGGAAGTATTTGAGGTATGGATGTTTAACGTTTCATTATAAAAGCTTTGGATTTGAAGTTTTATGGATTATTGGTTTAAAATGAAGAAATTGGGTTTACTCAACTAGTTTCGAATACATAGATTTATGGTAAATTAGGAAACTTATGTTAGAAATTGTTGTGATAGGATTTGTTAAGCTTGAGTATTGTAAAACGGGTGAGGTTGATGAAGTAAGGCTTAGAAGCACGTTTTTGTCAAGGTAAGTGGATACACCACTTTAAGTATTTTATATGGTAAAGCTAAGCATGATTTATCGACTTGATTGACTCACATAATTAATGCTATATTGATTTTGATAAATCTAAAATGTTTAAAGGCAAATCATTTCAAATTAGTTTTTCAAATCTACTATGTATGTAAATATCTCTACTATATATTAGTTTTCAACAAGAGGAACAAGCCCTTTCAATGGTTTTCTTCAAAAAGATCCTAATGGTACGATTAGTATGAATGGCATGTATGTTTGATGAATGTATAGTAGAGGTGATCACTCCCACCCTTAAGTTATGAAATGATAGTAAATGTATGTTTATGATGATGTCATGCATAGATGGATGTGGACATTCCTATTTATAGCAATGTTTATGTAATATATATCATGGCATGAAATGCATGATTATGAAATAGTATGTGATGTGACCTTCACATACATGATGAATTATGCAAGAGATGATTTAATGAGTGTGAATATGAGATCACGATATGTATTATGGATGTGACAAATCCTAAAGTTAAAGGAATCATGGATGAGGCTAATATGCCACTCAAGGAAGTTAAGGGAATCTGAGATAGTGGAGATTATTCTACTATCTGTCTAGAGATAGGACGAGGACCATTCAAGTGTGGCTGAGGCTGATGTGCCACTCACATGAGCTTAAAAAGAATCTAAGGTAGCGGAGATTATTCCACTATTCGTCTTGAGTTGGGGTAGGGACCACTCAATCGTGGGTGAGGCAGATGTGCCACTCATGAAAAGTAAAGGAATTTAAGGTAGTGGGAATTATTCCACTATCCATTCTAAGTTGGGACGGATACTACTCACTATGGGTAAGATGATGTGAATGAGATGGATATTGTATTCTTATTGTGTAATGTTGTTATGATTGATGTTAAGTTATGTGGAATGTGTAATGATTATATAGAGGTTTAACAAGTACAAAAGTTAGAATAAGGGTGTATACTAAAATGTAATGAATGGAACCCACCGTATAGGGTGTGAATGCAAGATTAGTACCATTACCAAAAGTAAGGTTTCGGTACCTATGAAAAAGGAAATCTCTTGTTTTCTCCTCTTAAATGTTTTGTGTATGGAACTATAACCTTGTTTATCCAAAACTTGGATTTAACCTACATTTATAAGGAATGATTTGAAATGATATTTATTAAGCATTAAAAGAAGCTATATGCATGTTTATGAAACTCATGTTGTTTTTGCAAAGTATGTTTTATTGAAAAAACTCTTACCTTTGGCTTGTCCCTTTTTCGTATTCACTCACGAAGTCTTTATGACTCACAAATTAGTTTCGCTTTTTTTCTTTTTTTTTTTTTTTTTTGTAGATCAATGAGTAGAGTTATATAGCAATCCATGTCACAGAAACAAGATCCATCCTTTATTGGTAGGTGATCTAGCAGCCATTTAAAGCCTAGAGAGTTAGGTCATGTTTCCTTGACAAGTCGGTATTTATACTTTTGTTTATAAATACTTGACTATGTTTGACTGTTAAGCCATTGAATGGCATTATACTTATATGAAATTGTATAAATGTGATAGATGACAACTTAAGAGCCCATATGAGCACCAGGGGTGCGGTTCAATGTTGATACGAGATATATGATTATAAATGCTGTTAATGAAATGTGTTTACACATTTTATATTGAGAAGTTTCATAACTGTGTAATTATGCCTATGCATGGATGTATGCACTTATAGTATTAAATGATTTTATGGATGATGATGGTGGCTAACAAGCCCACATATGAATGAATAATGAATGATTGATTATTATCAAGTTTACTAGGGCTTAGAGGGCCATACACACGTAAGACCTAGTGCCAATCATGATCTTACAGAAAACAAGATGTAACACTAAGCAAACTAAAGAAAAAAAACAATAAATCAAATATATTTGATTAAAAAAATTTACTACTTTAACCTATTAAATATAATCTAGAGGAAATTGTGAGAAATAACCTTCCTCATAAGCCCAATTCAAAAATATCACTTTTTATAATTTTAACTATTTTTAGTCAATTTTTGACATGACTTACAATAATACCCTTTAAACAATTTCAGACAAATTAAAATGGTTTCAGTTTTCTCTATCCTGCCATCTAGATAAAAATTTCAAAATAAAATGTCGATTTCTCTCTCTAATCAAATACTGTTTATCTTGCTATCCAAAGCGTAGAGATGACATCAAGCTCTTTCTTATTTTGTTTTATTTTTTTGGATGATGGATCTTGGGGTTCTCAAGAGCTATAAACAGCAATTTTGCTCTTTGCAGGCAGCGATTTTGCTCATGGAAAAGGAACAGCTAAAGCATGTTTGATGGGTTTTATGGTGGTTCACGATTTTGTTGTGTTTGGGATTGAGATGATTGTTAAGAATGTTTACTGGGGATTTTGATTTTTTTTATGAGATTTTGAGTTGAAATTGTTCAGGGAATATTTTGTAAATGGGGTATATTTTATTTTTGTATAAGGGGGTGAGCAAGGCCCTCTCGATAGGAATATATTTTGTCTTGCTTTGGAGGGTTATGGAGTTTTGTAACCTATTTTTTATGAAATGCACAATGTCATGGCTTAGCAAAAAAAAAAAACGTATGTGTTTTGGTTCTTGAGTTTATTAGTTTATTCATAGAATCCCAAAGTTGAGGAGTTGAAATTGATTAGACTAGTTTTTAAGTATTGTGAGACTAATTTTTAGGTATTGCGTGACTTAATCACTGTGTGACTAGTTTTTAGGCATTATGTGATTGGTTTTAGGCATTACGTGACTAGTTTTTAGATATTACGTTACTGATTTTTAAACAATGCCTTACTAGCAAGTCACGCAATGTCTTACTAACAAGTCACGTAATACCTTACTAATAAGTCACGCAATGCCTTACTAATAAGTCACGCAATGTCTTACTAACAAGTCACGTAATACCTTACTAATAAGTCACGCAATGCCTTACTAATAAGTCACGCAATGCCTATCAACTAGTCACGCAATGCCATATCAACCAGTCACACAATATTTAAAAACTAGTCACGCAATGCCCAAAGTCAGTCACGCAATGCCTAAAAACTAGTCACGCAATGCCCAAAAACCACAAAAACTACTGAATTTCATTTAACAAAATCAACAACTTCAGACGATACACCATATTCCATTTAACAACATAATTAACGAATATGCCTACTTGACAAAGAATATTTAAAATGTTCAAAAGTTTTTCTTCATATATCAAAAATCACTCAAAAATACTTAAAAATACTCAAAACGCTCAAAGGTTTTCTTCGTGTATCAAAAACTACTCCAAAATGCTCAAAATGCTTAAACGCTTGCTTTCTGATAAGGAATACTCCAGAGATGAATAGTCATACGAGGAAAGTTCAAAGAATATGAGTTAGTTTGAGGCGCAAACCTAAACATACTTGACCCGTTAATAGGTTTCGGGTTGAGACGCGGAGCGAAATAAATGGATCAGTTTCATTAAGGGCAATTTTGTCTAAATTTTAATTCTCTTGGCTAAAAATAGTTAGAATTATAAAGAGGTCTATTGTAAAAATGCCTTATGCATGAAGCCTATTTAAAAAAAGAACTCTATAATCTAAACATGACTTTTGTCCCTGTTCAAACAACGAAATAATTGTACTCAAACATAATTTAATTATTTTTGTTCTTGATAAAAAGTTTCAAATTAGTTTAATACAGCCGTATGTTCACTTTTCTTTTAGGTGAGAGGAGCAGCAAAAATATTTTACCATGTTACTTTTTTTATGAGTTTACCATGCTACCTAATTACCAGAAAATTTGTTTTCTTTTTGGTAAATATTTACAACATAAAGTTGTCACAAGCTACATGGATATAATAAATAATTAAAAATTAAGACTTCAATTAAACAAATTAATGTCAAGGTCCAATTTTAGTACTATAGCTTTGTAGCATTGAAGGCGATGGCATTTTTAGGTGGGCAATCCAGTACAGGAGAGGGTATAGCTTGGTACTTTTCGATATGTCCTAAAGTTTAGTATTTTCTGTGGTTAATGGTTCTAGAAAGCATTCCACTAGAAGCTTTTTAAAAGCTAGAGGCATATTCCTTTGATAATGAGAGTTTGTTGTGTGCTTGGTATAGTCTTGTTGAGGAGGAATGGCTTCACATGTATCAGTTTTCATGGGGAGTATAGTACTGCATTTTTTAATGGTGGGGTTTTAATTGGGTAATGTCGTCTTCGTCTTCGATCTCGACTAAGGTAAAGCTTTGTGAAGATCTTATGGTGAACAATTTACTACAAAGAAGATGGATGCCAGTGGTGGGCGCTATGTTATGGTCTCTTTGACTAGCTAGAAATGATTTGATCTTCAACTCTAAGAAATGGGAAAGGGAGGAGGTTGTTTTTATACTTAAGATGAGAGTGAAGTTTTGGTTTAACGCAATTGAGAAGGAAGAGGCTTAGCTGAGATTGGTTGGCGAAATATGCCTTAGTTGTCGAATAGGGTGCAGTTAATTGTAGGACCTAGGAGGGGGATTCCTTGGACTCCCCCAAACGTTGGTTAGTTGAGATTTAGTGTCAATGGTTCTGCAAGAGGTAAACATGACCGGGTAGGTTGTAAAGGTGTCTTTAGAGATAGCAGTGGTATTATTATTGGTATTTTCTTTGGCCCCTTAAGTGAACTTGAGTCTAACTGTGCTAAAGTTAAGGCTATTAAAACTGCTTTACATTTTAAAATCTCTGGTATTAGAATCAGATTCTTGTGTTGCTCTATCATGGATATCAAAACCAGATGACCAATCATGGACTTTATGAAATATTTTTGCTGAAATTGGCAAGTTGCAAAGGGCGATTGGAGGGGTCACTTACAAGCAAATCTGCAGAGAGACTAACTACTTCGCCGAGTCTCTTGCAAAAACGGGGATTGGCTGATCCAATATGTTCAGTGCCTACGGGTGATGAGAGCATGGAATGTTGCGGTTCCTTTGAGAATTTTGCTATTTCCTTATTTTTCTTTCTGTTTGTATTGTAACGAGCTTAACTGTTGTCATCATTTTTCTGGTCATTTCGGTGTTTCATGTTTTTGTTTACTCCCGTTCAACAATTTGGACTATGAAATTCGTAAGCCACTTCTCTATTAATAAAAAGGACTTATTTGAAAAAAAAAAGAATAGCGTTGGAGCATTGCCAGACATGTGGCGAGGTCAGGGTTCCTAGGATCCCACGGATCCAACAGTACTTATCCGCAAATTGCTTAAGACTTGGTCCAAAGGAAAATAGTATTTCAGTGGTGTTTGTGCCAGAAGACAGAGAAATCGAGAATGACAAAAGCTGCATTCTATGCACATCTTGATCAAAAACTCTCATTGATAATTACTGATGATTATCTAAGCCACAAAGAAAGAATACAAAAGCTAGCATATTTTTACGTCATAATCCTTTATATGGAATCAACCAATATCCGTATGACATTATTAGAAAAAAGAAAGAGTGCTTTTAATTAATTATTCGATAGGGAATATACGTACTTAACAAATTTATGGTGCAAATGCATCTATACATGATCGCTGGGCTATTTTATACTCAAATTTATGTCCATGCGTTACATCTTTGAGTAGAAGTTTGGAGGTACTGATTAGCATAACCAAGATAATGTCAAATGACTGTATGAGAAAGGGGTATGGTTATGTTGTGTATTTTCATTTGTTGGATAATTTGTAATATTTAAAAGTTTCATATTAAAAAATAATTATTCAAAACATAACTTTTTTAATAAATAAAAATATTTTGAACAAACACAATTATTGAAAATTGTTCACTAAACACGTTTGTTGAAACACAATACATATATTTGTAAAAATACTACAGATACATCTATTGAAATATAACAAACATAACTTTTTAGTTTTTATAAAAAAACTTACTTCTAAGACAGACTTCATTCTTCAAAAGCGTTCTGTAATAAGTTTGCTATATCTTATAGAGTCTTTATCTGCAAATCCACATAATAGATAATAACTCTTTAAACAAAGTATGTTATAGCACTCCTCAAGCATTTCTCCTTACTAATTTTCTAACAATAGCAAATCGGTCAAGTTTGATGAATTCTTAATTCATGAATTGAAATCTCGAATTTGACTTAGGTTTTATTAAAAACAACTTTTTACAAAAAAATGTGTTACAACATGCCTCATTCCTTTCTATTTTTTTCTTATACTAATTTTCTAACACCATAGAAAGTTCATAACCGGGAAAATAGGAGGCAATGCAGTATCCACGAGGATTACTACATACACCGCATGAAAGGATCTGCCAATGTCTGTCTGTTTCCTAGATTCCAACTTCATTGCTAAATGAATGTTCATTCTAAAAATTTGGCACCAACACTACTTATTAAAACCACGTGGAAGGATCCGCCAATGTCAATGCTCGTTTCCAGTTTACACAAGCAAATTAATTCACGGCACTAAGCCCGCCGAAGAATTTGAATACCTAACGTTCCTTCAGTTTTCATCGTTTGACAAGTTAATGAAGAAAATAATTTTGTTAAGAAGTGCTACAAGTAAGACCACTACCCTTTTGTCAGAAGGAATTCAAATATGTTTAAGATCTTATGATAAAATCTAAATAGTTATTCATCTTAATCATTCATTAATTTTTGTTCTTTTATAAAAAAATTGAGAGCACACTAGTTGTTCCAACTTCATTTTAGGTCGCAAATGTTGAGAATTATCTCTTCTAGTGAATAACATTAAAACAAGTTATTAGTAAGACTCAAATCCAAATGAATTATGTTGGGGTACATTACCTTACTGATTAAACTGATTTGTCATTGTTATTTATTAAAGTTTGTTTGGTTTATATTTTTAGCTTTTATTAAATTTTTTCTTTTCCTTTTTCTATTTATTTTTTATAAAAAATAAAAAAAAATACATCGATAAACAAACTTAATGATGCCTTCAGCTATGGGTGTTGCTGATTGTTTCAATTCTTAATTTTTTGTATTGTAAGAAATGGATATTTCTACCTTTAGTACCACAAACGAGGAAATGGATGCTTCTTTTTTCATTTTCAACTTAAGATTGTTTATTATTTTTATTCAATCTCAAAGTTTTAATTCATTTAGATTGTGTGTTTTGATATCATGCTATGCTTTATGGAATGGTTCAGCTTATTCTTCAGTGCTTCTGCCATTTCTTTTCTTACCATTTTGTTAAAATTTATCATCACAAACTTCTGTTTATAATGTTTCTTTTTCTTTATCATATGTTATGTACTTTTGTTTAGCTTATTGTTGTGAGGTGCAGTATTCATAATTCCTGACATGAATTGCTGATAAAATTTTATAAAAAAGACATGGTCAAAAACTTAAGAAAATCATGACATTGTCACGACAAATTAATTTCTTTGTAAAGAGGAATAAATTTTGGTTGACTGCATGATAGAGAGAATTTGGCTTGAAAGTCCTGGATCATACCTATGATCGAGGAGAGGCTAACTAGAAGTAAGACTTGGAAACGTGTGAGTGATGGGGAATTATTGTATAGTATGTAATGGGAATGGTAATATTTGGACTTGGATGAATGTATAGTGTACTTACTATTATGCAGTAATTCTATGCCACTTGAATTTCATCATGTTTTTCATATCTACAAAATTTAAAGAAGAAAAAAAAGAGAACAAATGGCGAATGGTTAACTAAGAATTTCAAAGTCAAAGAAATACAAATTCCCTAATTTCATTTATAAAATAATAAAAACATTTTGACAATGATTATCTCATGCATTAAAGCCTACACTGTTTGTGGCGAAGGGAATGACTGACTTAAAAAGTTTTGTTGACTTTGCATGGCCGGCCTCGCAAATTTCTTTTTTATTAGTCGATGTTTTGCACACGTAGGTTTAGGACACTCCGGTTTTTACCTTGACGTAAACATTCCGGTTCTGTTCATGGATCAACTTTGGATTCTTTTGGCGGCCTAAATGGATTGATTGATCTGATGGGACTTTGAGGTCTTGGAGACAATGAAAATCTGAAGCACCCATTGGAACAGAGTGGTCAATTAATGGGGGGAAATGTTGCTGCCCTCCGAAGGCCTTGTAGAGGTAACCAAGGTATTTAGAAACTGGAGAGGCCAGCGCACATTCTATATTTAGACATTTGTTGGTGTACAATATCGATAGTCAATAGTATCCCAAATCAGCCGAAATGAAATTTTTTAACACGTTGCGTTCGTGAAGTTCTTTTAGAATTTTCATTTCATTCTGCAGGTATTTTTTTAATGCCCATACTCAACCTCACCACATCACTGATAGCTGGTTTTGCTAAGGCTGTTTTCTATGCGTTCTTACGAGGAGCTAAACCCACAAACTACCCAACGAGCAAGGCCAAAACCGAAGCCTGTCTGCCTCATCTGGAAGCTGTGAAACATCAACAATCCAATTTGAAAAATGAAAAAATCCTTGAAACCCACATTATCTTGAACTCATTTGTTACTCATTTATCTTTTCTTTCTAATGTCACGGATCTCATATCAGTAAGAGATGAAATAAATTTGAGTATATAAATATGGATCTTCTATCATCTATCAAGTATATTTTTTAGATTAAGAACGTAAACTTATAAATTATAGTACTTTTCATAAATTGGCTTGAGGCATAAGGCGTTTTTAAGAATGATCCTCTTTATAATTTTTTCTATTTTTAGCCAAGAGAAAAAAAATTAGATAAAATTATCCTCCATGAAACCGACCCATTCGCTAGGCTCCGTGCCTCAACCCGAAACCTATTAACGGGTCAAGTATGTTTTGATTTGTGCTTCAAACTGACTCATATTTTTTGAGTTTTTCTCACCAAACTATTCATCTCTAGAGTATTTCTTCTTAGAAAGAAAAACGTTTAAGCATTTTGAGTATTTTAGAGTAGTTTTTGATACACGAAGAAAATCTGTGAGCGGTTTGAGCATTTTTAAACATTTTAGAGTGATTTTTGATATATGAAGAAAAACTTTCGAACATTTTGAGCATTCATATTTGTTAATTATGTTGTTAAATGGAATATGGTGTATCGTTTGAAGTTGTTAATCTTGTTAAATGGAATTCAATAGTTTTGGTGATTTTTAAGAATTATATGACTAGTTTTTAGGTATTGCGTAACTGAATTTGGGCATTACGTGACTAGGCATTACGTAACTAAATTTGGGCATTGCGTGACTAATTTCTGATAAGGCATTGCGTGACTAGTTTTTTATAAGGCATTGCATGACTAGTTTTTGATAAGGCATTGCATGACTAGTTGATAGGCATGACATGACTTGTTAGTAAGGTATTGCATGACTAGTTAGTAAGGCATTGTGTGACTTAAGCATTGCTTAAAAATCAGTCAGTCAATGTGTAAAAACTAGTCACGTAATGCCTAAAACCAATTACGTAATGACTAAAAATTGTCACACGGTGATTAAGTCACATAATACCTAAAAATCAATAAACTCAATTTTGGAGTTCTATGAATAAACCAATAAATTCAAGAACCTAAAATACATTTTTTTTTTTTTGCTAAGCCATGAAATTGTGCATTTCATAAAAGATAGGTTACAAAACTCCATAACCCTCCGAAGCAAGAGAAAATATATCCCTATCGGGAAGTCTTGCTGACTCCCCTTATACAAAAACAAAATATACCCTTTTTACAAAATATTCCCTGAACAATTTCAACTCAAAATCCTATAAAAAAAATCAAAATCCCTAGCAAACATGTTTAACAATCATCTCAATTCCAGACACAATAAAATGTGAACCCTCATAAAACCCATCAAACATGTTTTAGCTGTTCTTTCTCCCTGAGCAAAATCACTGCTTGCAAAGAGCAAAATTGCTGTTCATCGCCCTTAAGAACCCTAAGATCCTGAGCAAAATCGCTGCCTGCAAAGAGCAAAATTGTTGTTCATCTCCCTTAAGAACCCTAAGATCCACCATTCAAAAAAATAAAACAAAATATAAAAAAAAGCTTGATGTCATATCTGCGAATTGGATGGCGAGATAAACATATTTGAGAATAGAGAAATCGAGATTTATTTTTGAAATTTTTATCTGGATGGTGGGAGAGAGAAAACTAAAATCATTTTAATTTGTCTGAAATTGTTTAAAGGGTATTATTGTCAAGTCATACCAAAATTTGACCAAAAATAGTTAAAATTATAAAAAATGATATTTTTAAATTGGGTTTATGAGGAAGGTTATTTCTCACAATTTTTTCTATAAATTATAAGTTTACTTAAACTCTTTTTTCAGAGTTTGAGGCTGTACAAAGTTGAGCTTAAGTTTCAGTCCGTGACATTTGATTTGGGTAGAACACAATATCACAAATCCTGCATGAATAAGAAATGGGATGGGTCTAAGGTATATAAATATGAATTTTTCACCACTTATCAGACATGTTTTATAAATTGGGAATGTAAGCCCATAATTTATTTACTTAAGCTCTATTTTCAAAATTTAAATTCACACAAAATTATATTTAAGTTTCGACCCATGACACTAACTTCTTTGATTTTGTCATTGGGCCTCTCACCCAACTTCTTGTATTTTTTTATTTTAAGAAAATGTTGCAGAAAGTCTAGGAATAAAATACGCATCTTATTATGGTTAAGACTTCTATATATTTAATTAATGAGTAAAATTTTGAGAATAAGAGTTGGAAAAATGAAAAAGAAAAAAAAAACACGAAACTACCTTTGGGAAAAAGTAGACAGACGGATTTGAGAAGAAGAGTAAGACTCTGCAAAAATTGAGAGAAAATCACTGTGGAAATTGTGCTGAATTCATGCGTTGATCAATCGATTACAAAGGTGTTTATATACAATCTGTTACAATCTTTGGGAAAAATAACCAACTACTAGTTAGTTAGATAAAAATGTTAGTTCCATAGTCAGCATTTCTTAACAAAAAAAAAAAAAAAAACTACGGTTACTTAAAGATAAATTTGTACAATAAAAGTTTGTTTACCTTAAAACTAAATTGGGAGTCACATGTGCCAATCACGTGCTATCATTTTAAATGGACATGTGCAAGCCACATGATTGTCTTCTTTTCAAAATCAATTCAGTCTTTAAATTCTTCAATTCAATTACAACTAGGCTTCAATACTCCACTGATTAGCTTTTCATTCTCCGTCATCTTTGCTGATACTCCATCTCAAAACCTTTTCATAAATAGAATGATAATCTATTTCTATATGTTTTGTGCACTCATAAAAAAAGAGACTTGTACCGGTGTAAATAACAAATTGATTATCACAATAAAGCTTTACTACGCTGGTATGATGAATCCCAAAATCTACTAACAAAGATTTTAACCATATAATTTCATAACAGAAAAAAGCGATAAACAATATTTTTCCTTAGTTTAACTTTTCTCCACTATCGGTTATTTCTTGGACTTCCAACTAACCAATGAATTGCCAATAAACATGCTGAAACTAGTCACTAATTAGTGTGATCTGGGCATCTTGCCCCGTCTCTATCAGGGTATACTCTAAGGCATAAATATGATTTTGTCTCCCTTTAAATTCCCTATGTTGATCCCAATGGAGTGTTAAAGGGGAGGTGAATAATACTTAAAAATTTTCTTAAAGGAAACTCTTAAGTTTGAAAACAATTTGAATAAATTTGAAGAGGAAAGTTTAAAGCTTGTTAAGGTTAAAAGGCACTGAGTAAAGAAAATACAAATATTTACAATGATTTGCCTTCTTAACCTACATCCACTATCTTAATCTCTCAATTAAGGATTTTCAACCCAATTTCACTAAACTAGTAAAATTAACAACTTCTACCAAGCTTTTAGAAAGTGAACTCCTAACCAAACTCTAAACCCAAAAAAAAAAAAAAAATCACTAGAAAAAAAAAAAAAAAAAAAAACCCAAACTCTAAACCCTTACAAGAACATCCAAGCTTTCTAAGCTTGGTCTACCTCTTACTACATGTTTGGTACGGGGAATAACTAAGCTATTTCCCCTTTAATCCCATCAATTACTTTCTCCCTTACTTGGTTGCCAATAATGTCAAGAAATAGCTTATCTTAAATTTTAGCTATTCTTCAAAATCAGTAATAACTCATGTTTACCAAAATATAAAATCATTTTTTCTCGCTCTTCCTCCTCTCCCTCCTCTTCCAACGGCGTTGTTCTCTTCCACCAATTCCAGCTCAGCTAATTGCTACCACTTTTCTCTCCTCCACCTTTCCAACTACGTTGCTCTCTTCTCGTCAACTTTTCCAGCTCCACATATCACAGTCTACTTTGGATCAAATACCTATTTGATGTAAAGCAAAATGGGTTGAACTCCCCGTTTTTCTGTTATTTTTTGATGTTCTGGGTTTAATTTGCTGTTGTCCTAATTTTTGGTTCTTTGTTTTTGATGTTTTGGGCTTGCAACTCTGCTCATAGTCTTTGAGACTAGTGCTTTATTGTTTTGTTGAAATGCCTCTTGTCTTAACTGTATACTCCCGCTTTGAAAATTGTTCAGTAAACATACAATACACACATTTGTTAAAACACTACAAATACATTTGTTGAAATATAATAGATACAACTTTTTAGTGTTTATAAAAAAAACATACTTCTAATACAGACTTCATTCTTCAAAAGTATTTTGTAATAAGTTTGCTGTATCCTGTAAAGTCTTTATCTACAATTTCCCATAATAAATAATAACTTTTTAAACAAAGTATGTTATAGCATGCCTCAAGCATTTTTCCTCTTTTCTTATACTAATTTTCTAACAATAACAAATTGGTCAAGTTTGATAAATTTTTAATTTATGAATTGAAATTTCGAATTTGGATTACATTTCATTAAAAACAACTACGTAGAAAAAATGTGTTACAACACGCCTCAAGCTTCTCTTTTTTTCTTATACTCATTTTCTAACACCGTAGAAAGTTCATAACCAGGAAAATAGAAGGCGGCAATGCAGTATCCACGAGGATTACTACATACACCGCATGAAAGGATCTGCCAATGTCTGTCTGTTTCCTAGATTCCAACTTCATTGCCAAATGAATGTTCTTTCTAAAAAATTTGGCACCAACACTACTTATTAAAACCACGTGGAAGGATCCGCCAATGTCAATGCTCTTTTCCAGTGTGCACAAGCAAATTAATTCACGGCACTAACCCGCCGAAGAATTTGAATGAATATCTAACGTTCCTTGAGTTTTCATCGTTCGACAAGTTCATAAAGAAAATAATTTTGTTAAGAAATGCTACAAGTAAGACCAGTACCCTTTTGTCAAAAGGAAATCCAATATGTTTAAGATCTTTATGATAAAATCTAAATAGTTATTCATCTTAATCATTCATTAATTTTTGTTCTTTTATAAACGAATTGAGAGCACACTAGTTGTTCCAACTTCATTTTAGGTCGCAAATGTTGAGAATTTTCTCTTCTACTGAATAACATTAAAACAGGTTATTAGTAAGACTCAAAACCAAATGAATTATGTTGAGGTGCATTACCTTGCTGATTAAACTGATTTATCATTGTTATTTATTAAAGTTTGTTTGGTTTATATTTTTAGCTTTTATTAAATTTTTTCTTTGCCTTTTTCTATTTATTTTTTATAAAAAATAAAAATAAAAGATAAATACATCGATAAACGAACTTAATGATGCCTTCAGCTATGGGTGTTGCTGATTGTTTCAATTCTTAAATTTTTGTATTGTAAGAAATGGATATTTCTACCTTTAGTACCACAAACGAGGAAATTGGATGCTTCTTTTTTCATTTTCAACTTAAGACTGTTTATTATTTTATTCAATCTTAAAGTTTTAATTCGTTTGGATTGTATGTTTGGATATCATGTTATGCCTTATGGAATGGTTCAGCTTATTCTTCAGTGCTTCTACCATTTCTTTTCTTACCATTTTCTTAAAATTTATCCCACAAACTTTTGTTTATAATGTTTCTTTTTCTTTATCATATGTTATGTACTTTTGTTTAGGTTATTGTTGTGATGAGCAGTATTCATAATTCCTAACATGAATTGCTGATAAAATTTTATAAAAAATACATGATCAAAAACTTAAGAAAATCATGACATTGTCGCAACAAAATTAATTTCTTTAAAAATTGACTGAATATAGAAGAAAAATTATACGTATTTTACAGATTATAAGTAAAGCCGATTTTCTTACAGCAATATTATTAGAGTTGCGAAATCTTGCACCCTTGTAGTGTATTCAAATTGTTTGTAAAATATATAAATTAATTGGAAACAAGCAAATTCGGACTTTCTAAAGAGGAATACATTTTGGTTGACTGCATGATAGAGAGGATTTGCCTTGAAAGTCCTGGATCATACCTATGATAGAGGAGAGGCTAACTAGAAGTAAGACTTGGAAACGTGTGAGTGATGGGGAATTTTATGTATAGTATGTAATGGGAATGGTAAGATTTGGAAATGGATGAATGTATACTGTAATTACTATCATGCAGTAATTCTAGGCCACTTGAATTTCATCATGTTTTTCATATTTATAAAATTTAAAGAAGACAAAAAAGAGAACAAATGGCAAATGGTTAACTAAGAATTTCAAAGTCAAAGAAATACAAATTCCCTAATCTCATTTCCTTTTATTAGTCGATGTTTTGCACACGTAAGTTTAGTACATCCCGGTTTTAGCTTGACGTAAACGTTCCGGTTCTGTTCATGGATCAACTTTTGATCCTTTTGGCCTAAATGGATTGATTGATCTAATGGGACTTTGAGGTCTTGGAGCGAGAATGCAAATCTGAAGCATCCATTGGAACAAAGCGGTCAATTATTGGGGGCAAATGTTGCCGCCCTCCCAAGGGCTTGTAGAGGTAACCATAGAGATGTTAATGGGTACCGTACTATAAGGTATCTTAAGAGTACTCGATCCGATTACACGAAATTAGAGTGCTCAATAAATGGATTTGGATAGTGATTTCACTATTCGAATCGAGTTTAGATAAGGTTTGGGAATTACTTTTTGGGTATCCGTTACCCCGAATTCGATTATGTAATATTCGGGTTCCGTGAGTACCTGACCCGAATCTAACTATAATACTCGTATATATTTTTTTTAGTATTTAAATAATTAAATAAAAATGACCCAAGTAGTGATTCATTACCCGAATCGGGTTTGGGTAAGGTTTGGGAATCACTTTTTGGGTATTCGTTACCCGAACCTGATTATGCAATATTCAGGTTTTGCGAGTACTCGACTCGAATCCAACTATAATACAAAATCTTTACCATCTTGACAAACAATTTTTTTAGTAAGTATTGACAAATATATTAAAAATATGATTAGTCAAATTATTAATGTGATGATATTAATATATATAAATTAAAAAATTATTATATTATTAATTATGTTTAAATAATATGAATATCATATCATATTACAAAGGAATATAATTATTATTATATACATTTTTAATATAAATGTATTTACTTTTTATTTTGTGTTAACATTACAAAAATTATAACTTATAATATATATACTTAAAGAGAGTCTTTGAGTTTAGAATAGTTTTGGGATCTAACTATTTTTTTAATTTCATGTAATTAAAGACAAATTCTTATAGTTAATTAAATTAATTCATTAAACTATGATTATTAATTAACTTGGAATATTTTTAAATATATATACATTATATATATTGAGTTCATTTATAAGAAATATAATTACTATATTATATATATAATACTTTTAGTATATATATACTTTAAATATAAATATATTTACTTTCTATTTTATGTTAACATTCCAAAAATTATAACTTGTAAAATTATTAATTATAATATATATATATATATATATATATATATATATATATATACACACTTTATAATATATAACTTGTAATGTCTTTTAACACATACACTTTATATTATAAATTATGTTCATTTATAAAGAATATAATTACTATTATATAAATTAATTACTAAATAATATATATACCTTTGTTTATATAAATTTATAATGGAATAAACTTAATTATCTAAAAAGAAGTTGTGAGATTAGAATAGTTTTGAAACTTAGCTTTTTTTTAATTTCGTGTAATTAAAGACAAATCCATATAATTAATTAAATTAATTAATGAAATTATGATTATTAATTAAATTGTAATGTCTTTTAATATTTATACTTTATATATATTGAGTTCAATTATAAGGAATATAATTACTATTATATATATACACTAAAATATTTTTAATATATATACTTTAAATATAAATATATTTATTTTTTATTTTGTGTTAACATTATAAAAATTATAACTTATAAAATTATTTGGATATTATAGTATATTTATTTAACACATACACTTTATATTATATATTTGGATATTATAGTATATACACTAGTTGTTTGGATATTTATTTTTAGTTATTTAAGTTTATGTTTAAGATCTTTGTTTTTGATTATTTAAATTTAAAATTTTTTATTTGTGTTTTTATTAATTTAATTAGTAATTAATTTTATGAAATACGTAGAGAATTATTATTGTATATGTATATGGGTTTGGGTTCAGGTAATTGGATATCCATGAAGAAGATTTTAATAATTTTTTTATCTAATCGGGTTTTTAAATAGATTAAGGTAATTATAAGGTAGTAAATATATAATAAGGTTAGAGTTAGGGTAATAATTTTCAAAATTATTCGGTTAATTAATAGGGTTCGAGTAGTTGATTTTTTATATGGTTAGAGTTCGAGACCTCACAATTAACGGGTACCCTATGTAGACACTATAAAAAAATCATAATACAATTTTATTAATTAATAAATCATAAACAAAAAATGAAAATGACAAAAAAATGAATTTAAAAAAAAAAAGGGGTACGACTGGTAGGGTGCGGACGCATCCTGCCAGCCACCACCCTCACCCTGCCAGACGCGAAAAATTCACACCTGGCAGAGTAGTGGGAGCGTGCCCCCTTTAGCCCAGTATAAAGGGGGCATTGTAGCACAGGGATCCGAGGGCAAAAGAAACAGATAACCAAAACTTCCTAGGAATCACTATCAACCCAAAAACACAACATCAAAAAATCAAAAGATCCTAATCTAGCAGCCAGAATCAACCACAAATACAGCCAAAAAATACCCAACAAAAATAAAAAAAAATCAATCAAAAAAGTTCACAATGAGAGAAAGCAAGCGGTTGTGTTTCTTTGGGGAATTTTTAGTTTGTTTTTAGGGCAATTTGGAGGGGTTTGTTCCTCCGGTTTTGAGAGGATAACCTTAAGGCTCTTGCCGCCTGTTAGAAGAGAGATTTTTGAGGGTTTTTGGGCTTCCGTTTGGAGAGATCTAGAGCTTTTGGGAAGCCGATGCCTGAAGGAGCATAGATAGAGAGAGTAGCCACTTGTAGGAAGAGAGCAGCAAGGAGAGTCTTGTTTTAGGGTTGGTCGGCAGCTTGGTAGAGAAAATGGAGAGAGTTTGGGTTCTAAAGAGAGAAAGTGAGAAGAAAAAAGAGAGAAAGTGAGAAGAAAAAAGAGAGAAAAGAAAGTTTTTATAGCTAGGGTCTGTTTGGGTTAGGAGAGGATCATACGACGCCGTTTCATTCAAGGAGAACCACACCAAAACGATGTCGTTTCAAGAAAAAGGGAGCTGAGTCTTGAATTTGGCTAGCGGGCTTTTGCTGGGCTAATATTGTTTGGGCTTGGCTGGGTTTAAGCTTTGGGTAAGTTTATTTTAAAACCTTTAATCTATTGAACATTTGCATTGGTTGATTTTATTTTTAGGATTTTTTTTTCTTAAATATATTTTATGTTAATAAAATGGTACAAATATGAATTTGAGGAATTTTAGGAAAGCAAAATCATAGAAACACAAATATATATATATATGAAAATAGATAAGGATAAAAATAAATTGTGAAAAATTAAAATCGGAATAGATAGGAAAATATAAAAAAATGGAAATGAATGGAATGGATGATAGGCTAAAAAATATTTAGATTAAATTAAGAAAAAATTGAAAATTATTGAAATATTGGTGGGGTATTCTTAGGTAAAAATATATGAAAGTGCATGTAAAATATGTTTATACATTAGATTGTAAGAATATGTTTAGTGAATGAGAATAAACAAGGAAGAAACATTTTATGTTAAATAAAAGATAATAATAAGTTGAGTTAGTCAAATAATCATAATAGGATAAGTATTAGAATCGACCTTAGAAAATCGAATTTTAAGATGCCACGATATTAATTATAGGAGTAATATATAAATACCGATAATAGGATGATTGGTCGGAACACGAGGAATCGCAATCTCAGGCTAATTTTCTCTAGGTTCGGAATCC
The DNA here is from genome assembly GCF_053813885.1 of Theobroma cacao. Lineage (NCBI taxonomy): Eukaryota > Viridiplantae > Streptophyta > Magnoliopsida > Malvales > Malvaceae > Theobroma > Theobroma cacao. The sequence goes on from NC_142640.1 coordinate 41,334,342, forward strand.
GAATCAAGGCCCCACCAGTATGATGGGAGGGCCTCGATTTTGAGATTTTGAGATTTTTATTTTAAATAAATAAAAATTTTACTACATAAAAATTAGTTAAAAATAATAAATTAAAAAATTAAAAAATTAAAATATATAAAAATAAATGCTATATTTTATTTGTTCAAAAAAATATAATAATAATAAATAATAATAAAATAAGAATAAATTTAAAAAAAGCATATCATATGTTTCCATCGCATCATCCACATCATGGTATTATGATATTTTTGTTCACGAGTATAAGTCCCGATGATGGGATCTTCCGACGATCTTGCGAAGGCGGGTATATCTCGAAAAGTTTCCTAGGTGAAAAGATGTCCTCGGGTCCCACCAGTATGATGGGAGGGCTCGAGAAACATCTTTAATAAAAAGCTTTAGCTTGTGTTAGGTTCATTATTCACGAAAATATTATTTTTTAAAGAAAAACGTACGATAACCCTGATGATGGGAATTATTCGTTGAATTTGCGAAGACGAGTTTCTCGAGTAATTTTCTAGGTGAGAGAACACCTCGAACCCCACCAATATGATGGGCGGGTTCGGGAGAACGTCCTCAATAAAAGGTTATTCGTCCGACATTTTTATCTCACACCATGCATCTCATCTTTCCTCATATTTGCATTTCATTTTAGGTTAAATATGAGATAAAATAAGAGAACAATAACTAAGAAAATATAGTGAACTTAAAAATTAAAGCCTAATAGGATAATCTAAAAAATGGTACCGTTCATGGAACGGGTGTCCCGGGGGTACTAATCCTTCTCCGGGCATAACCGTACTCCCGAACTTAGATCTAGGAAAATGCAGACCAGTTTAAGGTTCTTTTCGGTGGGCTTAAAATTAATTTAAAGCTTCATTGATTAGAATCGAGTCGAGTGAATAGGTGGCCAATCGCACCTAGAAAAAAAAATTGGTGACGACTCCTAGTTTTAGAGTTTTCACTGGCGTCTGGCGGTCGGGGTCCCGGACCCGCACGTTACGACACCTTACCCATTGACAACCTTAGTAACCAAGGGATTTGGAAACCGGAGAGGCCAATGAATATTCTATGTTTAGACATTTGTTAGTGTACAATATCGATAGTCAATAATATGCTAAATCAGCCGAAATGAAATTTTTTAACACGCTGCGTTCATGAAGTTTTCTCTTTTCTTGCAAGACTTGGATCTTTTTAGAATTTCATTTCATTCTGCAGGTATTTTTTAATGCCCATACTCAACCTCACCACATCACTTTTAGCTGGTTTTGCTAAGGCTGTTTTCTATGCGTTCTTACGAGGAGTTAAACCCACAAACTACCCAACGAGCAAGGCCAAAACCAAATATATTTTTATATGTTTTGTGCGCTCATAAAAAAATAGGACTTTTACCAGTATGAATAACAGATTGATTATCACAATAAAGCATTACTACGCTGGTATAATGAATCCCAAAATCTATTAACAAAGACTTTAACCATATAATTTCACAACAGGAAAAAGCCATAAATGATATTCTGCCTTAGTTTAACTTTTCTCCACTATCGGTTTTTTCTTGGACTTCCAACTAACGAATGAATTGCCAATAAACATGCTGAAACTAGTCACTAATTTGTGTGATCTGGGCATCCTGCCCAGTCACTATCAGAGTGGCATAAATATGATCTTGTCTCCTTTTAAATTCCCTATGTTGATCCCAATAGAGTGTTAGAAGGGAAGTGAATAACACTTAAAAATTTTCTTAAAGGAAATTCTTAAGTTTGAAAACCTTTTGAATAAATTTGAAGAGGAAAATTTAAAACTCGTTAAGGTTAAAAGGTACAGAGTAAAGAAAACACAAATATTTATAATGGTTTGGCCTCCTTAACTTATATCTACTACCATGATCTCTTAATCAAGAATTTTTAACTCAACTTTAGCAAACTAGTAAAATTAACAACTTCCATCAAACTTTTAGAAGTGAGCTCCTAACCAAACTCTAAACCCTTATAAGAATCCCTAAGCCTTCCAAACTTAGTCTACCCCTTACTACATGTTTGGTATGGAGAATTACTAAGCTATTTCCCCTTTAATCCCATCTATTACTTTCTCCCTTATTTGGTTGCCAATAATGTCAAGGAATAGCTAATTTTAAATTTTAGCTATTTTTCAAATTCAGTAATAACTCATGTTTACCACAATATAAAATCATTTTTTCTCTCTCTTCCTCCTCTACCTCCTTCTCTTCCAACGGCATTGTTCTCTTCCACCATTTCCAGCTCCGCTAATTGCCACTGCCTTTCTCTCCTCCACCTTTCCAACTATGCAGCTCTCTTCTCTTCAACGTTTACAGCTCCACCTATCACAGCCTATTTTGGATCAAATACTTGTTTGATGTAAAGCAGAATGGGTTGAACTCCTTGTTTTTCTGTTCATTTTTTGATGTTCTGGGTTTACTTTGCTGTTGTCCTATTTTTTGTTCTTTGTTTTTGTTGTTTTGGGCTTGCAACTCTGCACATAGTCTTTGAGACTAGTGCTTTATTGTTTTGTTGAAATGCTTTTTGTCTTAACTGTATATTCCTACTTTAATTATCTTTTTGACTGGTGCGCAAATATGCTTCACTTATCAAATCAAGCATTCACGTTTTCCCTTTTTCCACCTTCATTTTTGGTCAACAGTTCTCTTCCATGGAACATTTAATACAGAATAATAGTAAAGAATAACAGTAAATTAACCTTAGATGGAAGACCATCTTTCTAATTTGAATAAAAGAATTGTAATTGATTTAGCAATTTGGACAAACATCAACGTATGAATTAGGGGCTATATAACCTGTACGTGTCTAACTTTTCAAAAATTCAAACAATTAATGATGAGATGTTGATATAAATAATTCTATTCTCAGTTTTTATTTCTACTAGTTTTTTTATTTTTTTCCATAATATTTTTTCTCCAGTATTTCTTCTAAAAAAAGATTTTGATAATGATCCACAATAGGTAAAGAATGGACCAAAAATAAACATCTATAAATAAAATTCAATTGACATTTAGGATAATAATGTGATTAAATTATAGTCTAGAATAATTTTGTCCATTTTTAAAAATATGTGAGTAAATTATAATTAAGTATATTTTTAGCATTTGGGATAAATATGTGATAAAATTATAATTATGGATAATTTTGTTTTTTGAGATAAATATGTTTTTAAATTATAATAAGGATAATTTTGTTTTTTATAAAAATAAATGCTATTATAGTAAAAGAGTATTTTTTTATCACCTATTCCTTTGTTATTCCAAGATTTTCTTTTTACCCACCAAACACTGCAATAAGTCATAATAACAATTTCTATCCTATTTCATTTACTGTATCAAATTACATAATAATTATTCTATTTTATTCTTACCTTACTCTCTCACAAAATAACTATTTTATTCCATTTTTGTCTATTTTGCAAACCAAATGTGCTGTTAGAGTGTCCCGCACTCTCTAAGTAAACAAGAAATGTAGAAAAGATGCAGCACAAATGATCGCCTAGTTGATCTAAGATGTACAAAATTAAGCTTAAACATTTTTACAAAGAATAGGAGTAAAATACATTTGAAAAGAGAAGTTTCTAACACTTTTAGGCTCAATCTTGCTCTTGGATGATTCTCTCATGTATTTATCACCGTTTGAACCCTATTTATACTTAGAGAGTGAAATCTGACCGTTGGATACTGTTTGGGAAGAATCTAGTTGTTATTTTGTCTTTTACCGGTTTTGAATTCAAATCTGTCTAGCCATTTAATCCATTAAAATAGATTTTAACCAAGTAAAATCTTTCTATCTATCTTCCTATACTTCAAGTTAATCGATTAAAGTTGGTTTTAATCAATTAAAAACTTTCTGTCTGTCCCCCTTGATTCAGGTTCATCAGTTAAAATTGTCTTTAATTGATTAAAAGCTCTGTGTTTCCCCTTTAACCAATTAATTTGATTTTCGATCGATTAAAATCAACTTGGGTTCAAATTTCTTCACTTGGCATTCTTCAATTTGAATCTTCACTTTTTAGTGCTAAAGTACTTTTTTGTTGAATATTGATCAATTAAACCCTATGGTTAATCAATCAACATTGTGTGCAGTATCTTCAAGTATCATTTTGATCGATAAAACCTTGTGTTAATCAATAAAATCTATCTGCTTGTCTTAGTGTGCATTAATCCATTAAAATCATGTGTTAATCAATTAAAACCATTCTGTCTTTCTGAAAGTCCATTCTAGTGTTATTTTAATCGATTAAAACGTGGGTTAATCAATTAAAATATTTTTATGAAGCTTTAAATCTTTCATTTTTGACTTGTTTGATTGATTAATCTTCATGGAACATCTTCTATCTTGTTTAAATCACTTTCTTTGGACTTGAGACTTGTCATGGGAAATTTGGGGTGTAAGATAAACAATTATATAACAAATTTACCCTTGCACACTCAAGTAACATAGTTAGACTCAAAGAATGAGAAATGTTTAATTATCATCAAAAACATATGAAGTCAACAATCCCTTCTTCTTTTTTTTATAATGACAAAACACCATTATATTTAAAAGTGTAATGCATTCACTATGTTAGGTATGAACAATTTAAGTTATCTTTATGCAAATTAGAAACTGTTCCCCCTTAATTAGTGAATCTAAATTTAAAAAGAAATTGCAAGAGTTTGTCCTTATCTTTTGGGCTATCCCCTATATTTTAAAAATAAAATTTACAAGTATAGCCAAGCACAAATACAACAACAACAAACATTCAATTCAAGAAAGTCATAAGCTGCATTAAACACTCAAGTTAAGTACACACAATAGAATATATGACCTTAACATCTAAACATTCAATTTCAATTTCAATACACATAACCACAATCATAATCTTAGTTTCTTTTCCCACTTTTGTCATTATCAAAAAAGGGGTTAAGAGTAAAACAAGGTTAATTCAAATGCTTGCCCTTAAACAAATCATGAAACCAAGAAGTTTCCAATTGTTAAAGAACAAATGTTAAGAGAGAAATCATGAGCCTAGAATAAATGAGTATTTAAGTAGATATTCAACATGTTTATCTAATACTCAAGTATTTATGGAACTAGATGAGTATGAGTATTTAAATAGATGTTAAACATATGCATCAAATACTCATATTTTTAAGAAATATTTGCAAAGTAGTTCCTAGGCATGTCTAAGGTATCATTAGTCATCAAACATCATTCTCAATTGTCATCAATCATTATCAATAATTAATCATCATCAAGCCTTCTTAATTACCATTAAAATATTTCTTGAGCAAGTATTCCAAGAAATATTATCCAAAATCATGTATGAAACTATCAATTGAAGGAGAATATTCACATCAAGAAAATATTTTTATCCATAAAGCATTACCAAAGCGTTTTGCACTTGTTGTAATCACATGATTACAAGAAATAATATGATTATCTTCATTAATCATGATTCCTTGCACCCGAGCATTTGGCTCATTGGTTGTTCCTTACACCTGAGCATTTAGCTCATTAGTTGGTCTATGATCCCCTGCCTAGAGAGCAAGGTTCAAATCTCCCCTCCCGTAATTAGAAAAAAATCATGATTCCAATTTGCTTCACAAAAAGCAACCATGATAATTTTATTAAATTATATAACCATACACCAATAAAAAATATGCAAGCATTGAAATTCAATGTGGTACAAACTATTTCTCATAATTCATGAGTGACACCAATTGTTATGGAATATTGAAAAGTAAAGTACTCAACTCATGAATATATTCAAAGTGAACACCCAAGCATCAATAAATGCCAATTTTCAAGATTCAAGAAATGAGTATTCAATGAAAGCATATTAGGCATTCACTACTCACTTAAGTTATAGGTCATATTTCATTTGACATTCTAAGTTACTTATAGTAACCTATAAGTTAGAGTGGATGCACACCAATTTTTTAGATCATGTGAACATTTAAGGCTCAATGAAGACATAGTCAACACTCAAATGCATATTCAAAGGATATTTCAACTATGTCAACACAAACTATATATCATGGTCAAACTTGACTTAGGTTATATATGAAATTAAGCACTATAAGCAATTCTATCACTTAAGTTAAGTTATAGACTTCAATCATTTAGGTCAAGCGAGATTAAAAGTCATGTAAGTATTTGACTTGACCAAAACAATAGATGAACCAAAAAAAATATTTTTCATTAAGTTCAATGATTTCATCCTAATCAATTTTATGTTCCTAAGCAATGATTCAATCTTGAAACAATCATTTAAGTATAAACATGAAACATATTTCAAGAATTATTCCTAGACTAAGCTTTGAACATTTCAATTCTCAATACATGATTTTTCAATGTAAGCACAAGAGAAATAATAAAATCAAGCACTTATGAACACTTTTTCATTTTTCAAATTTTCTTAATTAAGCACAAAAGAATTAATAATATCAATATGAGTGCCATGTTTTTGGAATAAACAAATTCAAGCATTTATGAGAGTTTTCCCATTTTTCAACAAGTTTGAAGGGGAACCATTTTTTAAAAGAAAAACCGTGAAAGTGAAGAGAGAATATTGTGACAGATTTTTAAAGCCCAATGCTTTAATCCATTAAAGAAAGTACATTTTAAAAGCAAGTTTAAAAACACAGAACCATTTTAATCAATTAAACTCTTTTGACTTTAAATAGAATTGTTTTAATCGATTAAATTAAGCTTTAATCAATTAAAACTCTTCTAACTTCAAAATCCACATTTTCATGGAAATGAATTAATCAATTAAAAGACTTTTTAATCAATTAAAATGAACATACTCTATTCCAGAACTAGTTTAATTGATTAAAACATGATTTCAATCGCTTAAAAATCTCATTTTAAGTACTTAAAACCACTTTTAATTGATCAAAATAAGAAATTAACACACAATAGACATCAAAATTCATCAAAACATATTCAAATCATCTCAATCCAAGTTCACGTACATCAAGCATTCCTAATTTTCTTCTAATTTTATAAAATTGGTCTTCACTTAAGGGTTTTGTGAAAATATTAGCTAATTGATGCAAGGTATCAACAAATTCAAATTTAACATCTCCTTTAAGTACATAATCTTTAATAAAATGATGCCTAATCTCAGTATGCTTAGTTTTAGAGTGCTGAACAGGATTCTTGAAATGTTAATGGCACTAGTATTGTCACAAAAGATAGGAATATTATGCATTGACATGCCAAAGTCATTTAATTGTTGCCTAATCCATTACATTTGTGCACAACAATTACTTAATGAAATATACTCAACTTCAGCAGTTGAAAGAGCAACTGAAATTTGTTTCTTACGAGAGCAAAATACAAGCATGATTTCAAGGAATTGACAAGTACCACTAATATTCTTCCAATCTACTTTGCTATTGGCAAAATTAACATCAAAATAGTCAAGAAGATCAAAAGATGGAGTTAGAAGAGATCATAGAATGACTTCACCTCAAGGTCAACGGGGTGCTAGGTAGAGGCATCCTCCTCTCTCTCCATGCACCACTTATGGTAAAAAGCATAGAAGATAGTGCATGCAAGGTTCCACCTTACGTCACACTTGTGGATAGTTAGGACATTTTGCCAAAGAGTGCCTTACTAGTCATTCCTCTTAAAGAGATACATAAGGGCATACATAAGCAGCTTTACCACTTCCGCTTGTTGCTGCACAACCTATTAGAGGCACTAAAAGAAGTAGAGACGAAGGCACTAATGCAACTAGTCAAGGTAGAGCTTAAGGATTTGGATCAAGAACACAGGGTATCGCTAGTTGTGGATAGGCTAGAGTTTATACTTTGACTCAACAACATGTGTAGGCATCCAATGTAGTGGTTACAGGTATATTACTCATTTGCTCTATTGATGCACATGTATTGTATGACACTAGTACTACACATTCTTTTGTATCTCTATACTTTGCATCTAGATTAGGTATTAAGTGCTCCAAGAGGAAGCACAACTTGGTAGTTTCCACCCCTTTGAGAGGTGTGTTTGTGGCAAAACATGAGTATAAAGATTGCATGGTCCAAGTTAAGGAAAAGGACACTCGAGCAAATCTAGTGCTGATGGACATGAGTATAAAGGTGTTTGATGTGATTCTTAAGATGGATTGGTTATCACTTAATTATGCTAGTGTGGATTGTCACCACAAGAAGGTTAGGTTCGATTATCCTAGAGAAACATTCTTTTATATATAGGGAGATTGCAACATGGCGTCAAGTAGCATGATATTGGGTATGATTGCTAGTCACTTAATGAGACATGGATGTTAAGGATTCTTTGCCGTGGTGATAAATACCTAAGTAGAGGTAGTTAATATGGCAAATGTGTTTATTGTGAGGGAGTTCATAGATGTATTTTCGAAGGAATTGCTCGAATTAGCATCAGAGTGAGAGACAAAATTTTGCATAGACTTGGCGCAAGACTTGGGTCTGATTTCTATACCATCATACTGGATGGCATCGATCGAGCTTAAGGAGCTCAAAGATCAGTTGAAGGACTTGTTGGACAAGGGCTTCATTCGCCCTAGTGTCTCGCCTTTGGATGCACTAGTATTGTTTGTAAAGAAGAAAGATGGTTCAATGAGGCTTTGTATTGATTACAAATAGTTGAATAAAGTGATCATCAAGAACAAGTATCCCCTCCCACATATTGATGATTTGTTTAGTTAGTTGCAAGGGGCCAAGCATTTTTCTAAGATTGATCTGCTATCGAGGTACCATCAGTTGAGGATTAGAAGTGGTGACGTACCTAAGACTACTTTTCGCCCATGGTATGGTCATTATGAGTTTTTGGTTATGCCATTTGGATTGACTAATGCCCTTATAGCTTTAATAGATATGATGAATAAGGTATTTAGATCATATTTGGATAAGTTTATGGTCGTGTTTGTTGATGACATTTTAGTGTATTTGAGGGTTAGGGAGGAACATAAGCAATATTTGAGGATTGTACTGCAGACTTTAAGGGAACACTAGCTATATGCCAAGTTCTCCAAATGTGAGTTTTGGCTTGACAGTGTTAGCTTTTTAGGCCACATAATGTCTAAAAATGGAGTGATGGTGGACCTAAAGAAGATTGAAGTAGTATAGAAATGGCCAAGGCCTACTTAGTAATTGAGATACGAAGTTTTCTAGGGCTAACTTGATATTATAGGAGATTCATTAAGGATTCCTCAAAAATTGCTGCTCTTATGACTAAGTTGACACAAAAGGGTATCAAGTTTACATGGACAGATACATGTAAGGAGAGTTTTGGGAAGCTCAAGACTTTACTTACCATAACTCCAATGTTGAGTTTGCCATGTGGTTCAGGCGGTTATACAGTTTATTGCAATGCATCACAAGCAGGACTAGGATGTGTGCTGATGCAACATGGAAAAGTGATAACGTACGCATCGAGACAACTCAAGAAACATGAGCAAGTTACACCACACATGATTTGGAGATGGCTACCATAGTATTGGCCTTGAAGATATTGAGGCATTACTTGTATGGTGAGACTTGTGAGATTTACACAGATTGTTGTCGATTTTGCACACACAAGTATACGTATTGAATAGGTAATATAGACAACAAGTCTAGATTATTATTCCCACTAGGATTTGTTTCTAAAGTTTCACTAAGTACTAAAATTATATCACAAATTAATCTTATTTAAACTAACCAACAATTGAAAAGCTAATCAAAGGGTAAAATTAAAACAAATAAACAGTAAATTAACCAATAAAAACTAAATATGTTGAGAAAAATAGTAGATTAAAGACCTAGGATCATGGGTTCATTTAACATTCCATCTGATACCAACTTTCTTATTATTTATCTATCCTAGGTGATTTTACTGACATAGAATCCAAAGCTATGGACAAGTCTCCATCAAGATGCTTGTACAAATAACTAACTTAATCAGTTCACTATATGTCTGTAGGAATCAATTAAATTAAGTTCATTAAGTAAGTTTCCTAATTTGGCTATGTATGGTAATTTGTGTATGTCCACCCGAATCGCAAATCAGATTACATAAGTGACGTGAACATACCTTAATCCAATCCCTTTTGTCGAGTTTCAATTAGATGCACAAATTAATTAATTATTGATCAGGCAATCAAAGGCATTAAGAACAGATTTGAATAAGTAAAACGATATCCATTCAAGATAACTAACAGAAAAACCAGTATCAGATTGCATGTCAAAATCCACCATAATCCTAGATAAGCAAATTAGTTCATAAGATCCAAATAAAACACTATCCAAATAAATTTAGCCATAAATTCAAAACAAGAAAATAAGAAAAACATAAAAAGAGAGAAATAAACTAATGTTGAAGCCTAGTTGATTGCGAATCTTTCTCAATTGCTTTTGAATTCTTGATTGATTTGAAGCTCTATTTCTCTAGAAAACCTTATTGTCTCCCCTTTTAAATGCTTTTAAAAAGGCTCTTAAATATGTGTAAGGTGCCCTACTTTCCAATTTTCAATCAAAGTTTTAATTTTGGAAACCGAGGTGGCACCACAGCACCGTGACAAGCTACGATAGCACCGCTGCATTCCTTTTCTGGTGCCGCGACGTAATGCTCTTGACCTTTAGTATGATGCATCCATCCAGCCCAACGCTGTGGCCACAAGCTTCCATCACTGCGACGGTGGTCCCTTCAGCAACACAACCTTGAGTGACTCCGCGTCGCGGCCTCAATCACCTTGCTGCCTTGTGTTCAGTCTGCATCTATCTAGCATCTTCAGACGTGATTTTTACCTTGATTTGATCTGAATTGGGTGAAGTGGTAATCATGAAAAGTTGTAGCCTATTCTCTTATCTTTCCAATGGATCAAAAATCACATCAATTGGACTTCTATAGCTCAAGTTATCTTTAAATTCCCACAACATGTACTAGTGACACATTCACCATATTTGTGCTATCATAACTCAATTTCACCTTACTCATCACATATCTTGCGCATCACCATGAGAGAAATCTATGTTAACTCTTCTTAAAGTAATTTAAAAATAAAATAAAGTAAACTTAAACTGAAACAACTTAATTTAACTATTCAACATGTAATATAACTTACATTAGAAAAACATCTAAATGCTAAAATCTGTACCTAAAACTCAAAGATCTAGAAACTAAAGCCCTTCAAATGTGTTAAAAATAACTCTATATAATAGAGTTATCACACCCCTGAACTTAAGATTTTGCTAGACCTTAAGCAAAAAAAAAAAAAAAAAAACAAATGCAATAACTTAAACATGAAAACATTTAACTAGAGTTCTATTGCACCATTTCATTAATTATCTTTAATATCATCAAAAGTCCCTCCAAATTTATAACTTTAATCCACATACAAATATTATTCAAGTTCATGTCTCAATTCAAATGAAAGCTTATCATTAAGTGAATTTTCATATGTGTGTGCAATCTTCTTACCTAGACATTGTACGATCCAGATAAGTCTATATTCATGCAAAATTCAAATTAGTAATTAAATTCCATAAGTTTGCTTTTCATTTCTCTCTCCACTAATGTAGACTAATACTAAATCAAGGATAAATAGGACTTTAATTAGCTTGTAATGTATGGCTAAGGTCAAGGTGGGATACAGAATAATGTACAGCTCAAATCACCCTAAGCACATAGTCAATCTAGGACTTATTAAGAGCTTTATTTTCCTTCACCTAGTATACCCATTTTTCATCAAAAAATTTCTTTTGTTCAACACTTAATTCTCTTTCTTTTTCTTTCTTTCCCTTTTTCTTTTTCTCACTTTCACACCCCCAAACTTATTTCTTTTTTTGAGTAGTGAGATGAATACAGTTATATTTTTGAACTTTTCATCATTTTTCATCTTTATTACCTTTTTCACTATCTACCTCATAACACTTCCTAAATTAACTTGTGCACTTAGCAATAAGGGATGCAAGAATTGTTGAAAATATTAATATAAGGGTTTAGGCTAAAAATTGAGTGTTCAAAAAAATAAAAGGTGTCATTAGGCTCAAAGGGGGAAATTAAGGATAATTTATGTAAAAAAAGAATATAAAAGGCTCAATTAGCCCAAATATGACCTAAATCATCTCTTTAACTAAGTATAGCCTAGAATTTCACCTCGAGAAAGAATCAAACAAATTTTAGAACTTAATACATAATTGAAAATTTTCACATTTACATAAATCTTCTATAAATCCGTACAATGAATCTAAGCAAAAGACATAGTGCTCAAAATGTAGAAATTTCATCTTAACAATAAAACTTATCATAAGAATTTACATAACACTCAAACAACATTCAAATGTTGCAAAGAATCAAAGCAGGAATGAAACTAAGTTCTTATCATTGGATAGGTAAATTAAACGAAACTGACACAATTAAATCTAGTTCAAATGCAAAAGAAAATGCATAAAAAATTTAACGAAAATAAACTAAACTAAAATATCACAAAAACTACTAACAACAAAACCTTCCCCTAAACTAAATTGCACATTGTCTTTAATGTGAAAAGCTAAAAAGAATAAGAAAAAGAAACTCCTCTATCAATGGTGACAATGCATTGAAAGCTCTAATTTCTTCCTCCTTATCCTCATGCTTTCCAAACCCGTAAACTCAACAAACAAGCTAGGGAGAGGTTATAAGTACTTATTTAAATAGAAAAATAAAACTAACTAAAATAACGACTAACCTGAAAAAGATATAGCTTAGGTTGCCTCCCATGAAACGCTTCTTTATAGTCATTAGCTTGACTATGATACCTTTTTTTTAACTTCTTCATCCTTGCAGAAATGCTTGAGGCTTTGTTTCATTACCTTGACTGCTCCTGTAAATGTACTAAAAATTTCAAGGTATCCATAAGACAAAAATTTTACCACTTTAAAGGTTGGTACCAATATGGTTGAAGTTGCCATGGTAAAAGATGGAAGCATGAATTAGAAAGTGTTACATGCTATCCAACCTCAAAATCACTGTCACTAGAAGATGGTAGATTATGCTCACCATAACACTGCTTCATTTTGAGATGTAGTGGCGATGATTTTAACTCAAGAGTTGGTACTTGCTTGCTTGTAAATGGTAGAGTAAGATTCCCTTTACCTCTATTAGCTAAGTCCACTTTATAGCAATGAGCCACACAGGAACGGTATTTATTTGCATTGAAAATAGTAAATTCAACTATCGCCTCACCAACTCTACAAGTTATTCTACCTTCTTTTACATTGATGAGTGCACTTGTACTGGCTAAGAATAAACGTCCCAATATGATCGAAATCTTTTGATCCTCCTCCATTTCAAGTACTATGAAGTCTATTAGAATGTATAATTTCCCCACTTTCAGTAAGACATCCTCTATAATCCCACAAGAGTGCCTCATTGTTCTGTCTATTAACTGCAAGGTGACTGTAGCAGGTTGAATCTCCGTCAACCTAAGTCTCCTAGCAACAAGGCATTATTGAGACATTAGCACTTACATCACATAAAGCTTTCAAAAAATTAAAATTACCAATTGAGTAAGGGATAGAAAAACTCCTTGGGTCCATAAGCTTTGGTGGAAGCTTGTTCTAGATTATCGCGTTACACTCCTCAATGGGTGTAATTGTCTCAAAATCCTCAAATTTCCCCTTCTTCGTCAATATGTCCTTTAGAAACTTCACATATGACGGCATTTTCTCTAGAGCTTCTGTGAAAGGAATGTTGATGTGAAGCTTTTTAAATACCTCTATAAATTTTTGGAATTGCCTATCAAGCTTTTGTTTATAAAGGTGCTGAGGAAAGGGTGGTGGTGGTAAAATTACTTTTGCTGCCTTTTCTTAAACTTGCTTGTCAGTTGTCTCAATCAATGTTTCATTCTCAACAGGCTTATCTTGAAGATTAGCCGACCTAACACTATTTTCAACCTCTTTTTTGCTCCTTATGGTGATTGCCATAGCTTATTCCTTACCTTCTCTCTTTTCGATTTACCTTTATATCGCTAAGTAATGTTCCTTGAGGTCGATTGTTTAATAAATTGACAAGTTGACCAACTTGAGTCTCAAGGTTTCGAATTGATGCTGCTTGACTCTAAATGAGAGCTGTTTGACTTTGTATGATGTTATCATTCTATGTCATGTATTGCCATAGCAAATCTTCACCAACTAGCTTCTTTTTTTAGAGAGGTGTTTTGGCTTGCTGTTGGAATTTCGAACGTGCATTTGGCCTTAAAGTTGATGACGCCCCTTGATTGTTAGCCCAAGAGAAATTTGCATGATTCCTCCACCCTAGGTTGTAAGTGTTATAATAGGGGTTATTTTGCTATCTATTCCCCACAAATTGCATTATTTCTGTTGAGCTTGGACAATGATTACTTGCATAATTATCTCCACAATACTCATAAGCTACAAAAGGACTTTCCACAGAGTTAGTACCAAAAGAGTCAAGAGTTTTTGTTAGAGCTGCTACCAATGCAGATAAGGCTGAAAAAGCATCCATATTATGAATTCTAACTACTCTCTTATGCATTGCTCACTTTGTTGGCCACTAGTAATTGTTTGCAACTATCTCTTCTAACAAATCTTAAGCCTTATCGATTGATTTGGCCATTAAAGGTGCTTCCACAACAGCATCAATGGTGCTTTGAACATGCCACTCAAACCATTGTAGAAAGTTTGTACCTAAAGCCACTTTGGAATACCATAATCAGGACAATGTCCCAAGCCTCGTACAACGATTCAGACTCTTGCTACATGAATGATGTAATATCATTCCTCATTTTCGCTATCTTAGCTGAAAGAAAGAATTTGGCAAGGAACTTTTGAGTAAGATCATTGTTTTTGAGCTAGTAGAGAGTGCATTCAACCGTGCTTTAGCTTTATCCCTCAATAAGAGAGGAAAAAGCCTCAAGCGAATTGCATCATCTGTGACACCATTATGTTTGAAAGTGTCACAAATCTCCAAAAAGTTTGACATATGGCCATTAGGATCATCATTTGGAAGGCCTTCTAATTGAACTAAGGTTTGAATCATGGTGATCATAGCCAGCTTGATCTCAAAATTGTTTGCTTGAATAGCTTGCTTTTGAATGCTCGATGGAATTCTTTGTACTAAAGGAACAGCATAATCCCTTAAGTAATGATTTTCAACTACTACGTGCTCTTGGATTTGCTATTCACCCTATTTATTAGCCATTGTATTTATTAGAGCAACACATTGTTGATTCTCTTGTCAAAGTTTACGAAATGTTCTTTCATTTTATAGATCACTCAGGATAATCTCCAAATTATTTGCTCTTCTCATACAATGACTGAGCACACTTGCAAAACAAAGAAATAAAACTTAAATTATGACTAATCTGTAAAATTTTAATATTAGTAAAGATCAAAGAAAACAAAATCCCCAACAACAACGCCAAAAACTTCTTGTTGATTTTGCACACGTAAATATACGTATCGAACAAGTAATATAGACAATAAGTCTAGATTATTGTTCCCACAAGGATTTGTTTCTAAAGTTTCACTAAGTACTAAAATTATATAACAAATTAATTCTATTTAAGCTAATCGACAATTAAAAAGCTAATCAAAGGTAAAATTAAAACATGTAAACAATAAATTAACCAACAAAAACTAAATATGTTGAGAAAATTAGTTGATTAAAGACCTCGGATCATGGGTTCATTAAACATTTCATTTGATACTAGCTTTTCTTGTTATTTATCTTTCCTAGGTGATTTTACTAACCTAGAATACAAAGCTATAGACAAGTCTCCATCGGGATGCTTGTACAAATGTCTAACTTAATCAGTTCACTATATGTCTATAGAAATAAATTAAATTAAGTTCATTAAGTAAGTGTCCTAATTGGCTATGTATGGTAATTGGTATATGTCTACCTGAATTGTGAATTAGATTACCTAAGTGATATGAACATACACTATTCAAATCTTAATCCAACATAAAATCTCTTTATCGAGCTTCAATTAGATTCATAAATCAATTAATTATTGATTAGGCAATGAAAGACATTAATAACATATATGAATAAGTAAAACAATACCCATTCATGATAAATAACAAAAAAACCAGTATTCAGATTACCTGTTGAAATCCACCATAATCCTAGATACGTAAATTAGTTCATAACATCTAAATAAAACACCATCCAAAGAAATTTAGCCATGAATTTAAAATAAGAAAATAAGAAAAACACAAAAAGAAAAAAATGAACTAATGTTGAAGCCTAGTTGATTGCGAATCTCTCTTAATTGCTCTTGAATTCTTGATTGATTCGTAGCTCCAATTCTCTAGAAAAGTTGTTATAATTTCACCTATGAATGCTCTCACAAAGGCTCCATGACTTATTGGCGTTGTAACTCCATGACAAGCTATGGTAGCATCACGACGTTCTTTTTCTAGAGCCACGATGCCATGCTCTTGGCCTTTAGTATGATGCACCAATCTAGCCCAGCACCACAGCCACAAGCTTCTAGCATTGCAACAATGGTCCCTTCAGCGTCGTGGCCTTGAGTGACTTAGTGTTGTTGCCTCAATCACCATGCTGCCTTATGTGTAGTCTACATCTATCTATCATCTTCAAATGTGATTTTCACCTTGATCTAGTCCAAACTGGACAAAGTGGTAAACATGAAAGTTGTAGCCCATTCTCTTCACTTTTTAATGAATCAAAAAACCACATTATTTAGACTCTGTAGCTTAAGTTATCTTTAAATTCTCGCAACATGTACTAGTGACAGCTTCACCATACTTGTGTATCATAACTCAATTTCAGTTTGCTCATCACATATCCTACACTAAAATGCTAAAATCAACACCTAAAACTCAAAGTTCTAGCTACTAAAGCCCCCAAATTGTGTTAAAAATTACTCTATATAACAGAGTTATCACGGATCACAAGAGTCTCAAATGCATTTTTAAGTAGAGAGATTTCAATCTTAGGCAATGTAGATGGTTGGAGTTGCTTAAGGATTATGACTGTACCTTATTGTAATATCTCAGCAAAGCTAATGTGGTGGCAAATGCCTTGAGCCAAAAATCTATGAGGAGTCTAGCACATATTTCAATCGAGAAAAGATCATTGGTGTGGTGCAGTGCATGCATGAGCTGAGGAATATGGGCTTTCGATTTGAGGTTAATGATATTGAGGTGATATTAGCTCATTTTAAGATTAGGTAGATGTTGATGGTTCGGATCAAGAAAGGTCAAGATAAGGATGATTTTGTAGCTAGAGTTTTAGAGGATCCTCAAGGAAGGAAATGGTAGATGTTTACCAGAGGCACCGATGGATTACTCAGGTATGGATCTAGATTGTATGTGACAGATATTAATGATTTGAGGTGAGAAATCCTAGAGAAGGCACATGTGGCTGCATATGTTGTTCATCCAAAGACCACCAAGATGTACCATGACTTGAGGAATATGTACTAGTGGGAAGACCTTTAGAAGGATTTGGTTGAGTTTGTAGCTAAGTGTCTAGTGTGCCAACAAGTTAAGGCAAAGCATTAGAGACCTGCCGAATTGTTACAACCTTTGCCTGTTCCTAAGTGAGAGCATATTTCTATGGACTTTATGACTAGACTACCCCACATGAGTAAGGGGTATGATTCTATTTGGGTGATGGTGGAGAGATTGACTAAGACTGCTCATTTTCTACTAATGAGGACCACCTATGAAGCATCACAATATGCTAGGCTATATATTGATAAGGTAGTGCGATTGAATGAAGTTCCAATCACTATAGTATTGGATAAAGGCACATAGTTCACTAGTCAATTTTAGGGAAAAGTGCAAAAAACTTTAAGGAGAATTAAATTTTAGCACTGCTTTTCACCCATGGACAAATGGACAATCTAAGAGGAACATTCAAACACTAGAGGACATGTTAAGGGCATGTGTCATAGATTTTGGAGTCCCTTGGGATTGACACTTTCCATTAATTGAATTCACTTATAATAATAGTTTTCAAGCTAGCATTAAGATGGCGCCTTATGAGTCTTTATACGAGTGAAAATGTAGGTCGCCCATATGTTGGTTTGAGGTCAATGAGAGAAGTTACTTGGACTGAAATTAGCTCAAGAAACTACAGACAAGATCTAGTTGATTAGGGAGAGGATGTTCTCAGTACAAAGTCACCAAAAATCATATGCCCACCATAAATGTCGAGAGTTAGAGTTTGAGGTTGGGGACCCATGTGTTTTTGCAAGTCTCTCTAACCAACGACATTATGAGGTTTAGTAAGAAAGGCAAATTAAGCCCAAGGTTTATTAGACCATTTGAGATATTGGAAAGTGTTGGTGAAGTAGTATATCAGTTAGCACTTCCGTCTAATCTTGCTAATGTTCATCTAGTGTTTTACGTTTTGGTACTATGAAAGTACCAACCAAATCCTTCTCACATGATTCAGCATGAGTCTTTGTAATTAGAGAATGATTTAAACTATGAAGGGGTGTCAATAGCCATTTTCGATAGGCAAGTGAAGAAGTTACGCTACAAGGAGGTACCTTTAGTGAAGGTGTAAAAAGGAAAAATATTTTATTAATATGAAATTAATTACAGAGGGACCAAGACACGCCATCATCGGGCCATAGAGGCAGCCGTAGATGATTCGCTACAAACATACCTTTACTAATGAGGCAGCCTAACAATCCGTCGATTGCTCACCCCTTATAAAGAGTTTACGAGATTTTACAAGTATTCTACAAATAGCCATTACAATACTTGAAATGAAGGCATTCTTGTCCTAAAGGGTCTTTCCCCCTAAAGACTTAACAAATATTTTTAGATGTGTAACCATGAGCCATTACATTGTTTGAAAAAAGAACATTTCCCTTACAGGTATAAAAAACTCAATCTCATAAACAACTCTACCCTATCATGGTTTAATACAAGGTTGGCTCATGACATTCTCCCCCACTCAATATGTCGACCTAGTCGTTGACTGGTTAGCTTGAAACTCTTTAATCTTCTGCTAGAAGGTGCAGAGATTGGCTTTTTTCTCGCAAGTGATCTCATTTGGCCCCAAACTTTCCCAATTCACCAAGTACTCTTATGTCGGTCGTCTATTGATTGTCGTCATTCTCCCTGCAAAAATCTCTTCCATTCGATACTGTGATGGTGGCTTGGTGCCAATGGCAGCTCTTATGGCTCGACTCCTATTTGCATTTACATGGAACAGCTTCAGATTGCTTACGTGAAACACAGGGTGTACCTTCATCCACTTGGGTGGATCATCCTATAGGAAGTCCTTCCCACCTTGGCGACCACTGGTGCAAAACTTTCATACTTCTATACTAGTTTTTGATCTCTTAGAAATCAAAGCTGTTCGAGCAAAAACTTCACCACTACTAGGTCTCCCACCTAAAAGTGTTGCTCCCTTCGACCTCTATTTGCCCACTCATTAATCCGATTGGAGGCTTTCTCTAGATAAGCTTTAGTGATTTTAGTGTTTGGCCTCCACTCCTTAGTAAAGTTAAATGCCCGTGGACTCTTTCTGGTATACGATTTTACTGAGGTATGAAGGAGTCTAGGTTGTTGTTCGGTGATGACCTCGAAAGGGGTTTTACTAGTGGTTAAGCTTTTCTGTGAATTGAAACATAGTTGAGCCACATCGAGTAGATTGGGCCAATTCTTTTGGTTTGCCTATACAAAGTGTCATAGGTATTTTTCCCATAACCCATTGAAGCGTTCTGTCTAACTATCTTTTTATGGGTGATAACTGAAAAATATGTTGAGTTCTAACCCCAATAGTTTAAACAGCACCTTTCAAAAAAAGTCAGTAAACCTTGGATCTCTATCGCTGATTATGCTCTTCGAAACACCTCAATATTTTACCACATGTTTAAAAATCGTGCGAGCCATTTCTTCTGCAGAGCTAAACTTTTGTACTAGAATGAATATCGCATGCTTGGAAAACCAGTCCACCACTACCAAGATTGCTATCATATCCCCCACTTTAGGAAGTTCTACAATGAAGTCTAAAGAAATACTTTTCTAGGGTTTTGGTCGACATGGGTAAAGGTTCGAGCATTCCCATCGGTCTTTGTCTGTTTACTTTGTCCTGTTGGTAAATAAGGAATGTTTTCGTAAAATCCATCACATCCTGTCACATATGAGGCCAACAGTAACCTTGTTTCAGTAGTACAATAGTCTGCTGCCAACCTGGATTTTCTACCTAAAGAGTGTCGTGACATTCTCACATTAATTTCTACCTATGCTCTCATTTTCTTTGAACAAATATACGAGGTCCCTTCGTTAGTAGAAGTCTATTTTTCACCCAAAAGTATTTCGACTTTTTGCTCTCCATCAACTTCTTAATTGCCATTGCTTAGGGGTTTCAATGCAAATTTTCCTCAATCAAATTACGGATATTTATGGTCACTCTACTGGCTGTCATTAGCATAATCACCCTTAGAGCTATAAATTCGACTTTTCTATCGAGGGCGCTTGTTACACGGTTCGCTTTTCCCGCTTTATGCTTGAAGGAGAAATCAAACTCAGCTTAGAACTCTTGCCATCTTGCTTGTTTAGCTGTAAGTTTTGGCTATGTGAAAAAGTGGCTTACGGTAGTATTATCAATCTTAACTACGAATTGTGATCCTAGCAAGTAGTGTCGTCAGGCCCGTAAACAATGAATCATTGCAAGTAGTTCTTTCTCCTGTGCCGTGTATCTCCTTTCAACTTCATTCAACTTTTGACTTTCGAATACAACTAGGTGTTCTTCTTGTAACAACACTCTTTTAAAGGTAAAGTCTGATGCATTCGTTTATACCTTGAAAGGTTTTCCAATATCAGGGAACGATATCACAAGATAAGTCATCATCGTGTCCTTTAAACCTTCGAAGGCTTCTTGGCACTACGGCTTCTAGTTCCACTTCTATCCCTTTTTCAGTAATTCTGTAAGTGTTATTATTCTTTTTGAATATTCTTCCATGAATCTCTAATAATAATTGGCTAGCCCTAAGAAAGAACGAAGCTCAGTTGTATTCTTAGGGGTAGCCCATTCTTTGATAGCCTTTACCTTCTGCATGTCCATTCAGATGTACCTTTGTTTAATTATGTAGCCAAGAAACTGTATTTGGGTTTGTGTGAATGCACATTTCTCTCTTTTTACATATAACTGGAGGCCACGTAGCCTTTAGAAGACCTGTAGTAAGTGTCGTTGATGCTCCTCTAAGGTCGAGCTATACACCATAATATCATTTAAGTAGATCACCATGAACTTGTCCAGATAATCATGAAACACCTAGTTCATCAGTGTGCAAAAGGTAGCAAGAGCATTGGTTAGTCCGAAAGGCATAACGAGAAATTTAAATGTGCCATATCGCGTTACTCAAGTGGTTTTAGGCTTATCTCCCTTTACCACTCTTACTTGATGGTAACCTGATCTCATATCTAGTTTGGAAAAGTATTTTGCACCAGTTAGCTGATAAAAGAGATCTGCTATAAGAGGGATAGGATGTTTATTCTTAACTATGACTTTATTCAAAGCCCGATAATCCACGTACAATCGTAAACTCCCATCGTGCTTTTTTTGAAAAACTACTAAGGCTCCAAAAGGTGCTTTCGATGGTCGGATGAATCTGGCTTGAATCAGCTCATCTAATTGTTTCCTTAACTCTGCTAACTCTGAGGGATCCATCTTGTATGGTATTTTTGCAGGCGACTTAACTCTTGATAAATAATTTTATCTCGTGATCAACAACTCGTCGAAACGGTGGGACCCTTGGTAGTTGTTTTGGTATCATATCTTGAAATTCTTCCAAAATCAGTTTCTCTTCTTCGGGTATTGCGTTTTTGTTATCTTCACCTTTGTAGATGGGCATGGTTATGTTGGAGGGCTTACCTTTCTTAATCCCCTTCTTAAACTGTATAGTTGATATCATCTTCTTCTTGCTCTTAGGTATGATTATAACTGGTACCACACATGGTCATTCTCCAAAAAACATTAAACAACTTGCAACAGGGAAAGGGATGGCTTGAGCTTTCATCATAAAATCCAAGCCTAAAACGGAATCAAAATCATCAATAGTGGCTACTGTCAAGTTTACCTTCCCTCAATCTTAATCTTTACGTTTTTAGCATTTCCCATTATAGCTGAAGCTGGCAAGTTAATAGCTTTCATCTATCCAAAATCCTTTTCAACTTTAAGACCATACTTCATTGCCTATCCCGAGGTGATGAAAGTGCCTAAGGCCTCCATGTCAAGCATAGCTTTAGTACTTTTCTCATTCAACAACACCTCTACATACATTAAACTTTGTTGGGGCTCCTTCTCCATCTTTTATAGTTGTGCTTGCAAAGCGTTGAGGAAACGAATAGAACCCATTCGTGCTGGCTCTTCCTCGGCTTCTTCGATTGTGGTGTGGGGTGAAGGTGTCTCAACATTGGCAATACATATCTCATTGAGAGCTGCTCGATGAGGATAGTCAGTTACTCGATGAAGTTCCTTGCATAGAAAACAAGATATCGGTGGCCGTGGCTTAAAGTTTCATGGCTTGTTTATTCTCGGTTGGGGTGAATCTCTAGCAGGTGGTCTTCTATCACCTCCCCCACTTGAGGTCTGGTTAATCTCAAAAATTTTACCCCATTGTTTGTGGTATAGCTATTGGTCTTGGATGGAGGGTCTTTTCTTTTATTGGAGTTTTCACTATAATCAATAAGGCGCTCAGCAGCCATCATTGCTAAAGTCACATCCTGTACCTTCTATCACTGTAACTCTATCATCGTCTGTGGTTTTTGACCCTTAAGGAAATAAAACAATCTATCTTTTTTAGTCATATCCCTTATATCTAGCATTAAAGTAGAGAAGTTTCTCACGAACTCTCGCACTGATTCTGTTTGTGACAACTCCTGCAACTTCCGTCTCGCCATATACTCAACATTCTCAAGGAAAAATTGGTTCTTCAATTCCTACTTTAGATCTGCCCAAGTGTTGATATGGCACCCACCATCGATAATTTGAAATGCCACCACAGCTTTGTGTGCCCAACAAGATACATTGAAGTGATCGCCACTTTGTCCTCCTTGGACTCCATGCATACAGCTTAAAAATATTGTTTCATATGAAAAAAGAAGTTCTTTAACTCCTTAGCATCTTAGACTCTTTCGTATCGATTGGGTTTCAACACTTTGACCTTTTTTCCTCGATCTATTGAACTCCCACTAGCATTACCTACAGCAATAACCAAAAGATTTACTTGAGCTTTCAGTTCTTCAATCTCGCCTTGGAGAGTGCTCAATGCATCCATGGTCTCATCACTCAGGGTACTAATCATTTCGGATAGTTCCCGCTAGACTATCTCAATTTCATTTATTCGTTCTCGCGGAACCATTTAAGCTTTTACTGCAACCACCGCAACCTCTAGCTCACTAATCATTTGATGGTCCTCTGGTGCACTTCGCGTGGTCACCATTTTTACACTTTAGATCAACACGTCTTGCCTATGCTCTGATACCAACTGTCACGAACTACACTCATTCACCTAAGTATGCAATAGTCCGTGCGGTACTTGAGTGGAAGCTTCCACGCAAGTCAGTCAACACTCGGTTATATTTGATCCAATATTAATAATAACAAAAAATCAGACTAAGAGAACTTGCATCAAAATCAAAAGGCATACTAAATGCCATATATGTAACCACTAAGCCATAAAAGGGAAAAATATTTTATTAATATGAAATTAATTACAAAGAAACTAAGACACCCCATTGTTGGGCCATAGAGGCAACCCTAAATGATTCGCTATAAACATACCTTTACTAGTGAGGTAGTCCGACAATCCACCAACTACTAACCTTTATAAAGAGTTTACGAGATTTTACAAGTATTTTACTAGTAGCCATTACAATGCTTGAAATGAGGATATTCCTTTCCTAAAGGGTCTTTCCCCCTTAAGACTTAATAAGTATTTTTAAAGGTGTCACCACGAGCCATTACATTGTTTGAAAGAGGGACATTTCCCTTACAGGTACAAAAGACTTAATCTCATAGACAATTCTACCCTATCATGGTTTGATGCAAGGTTGGTTCATGATATCGAGCATGATAGGCGAGCATGACACCCACATTTATTCAATGAAGGTTAGTGCCTTAGTTAAATTCAAGGACGAATTTTCCTTAAGGGGAAATGTGAAACACCACCCTAATGTGGGATTTGCTAAGTTAGAAATCCTTATATTTGCAAGTTAAATTGTGTTTCAAAATCTTGAAATTTAGCTTTGTGAATGGAAAGTTTTATGGTGTAATGTTTTGAGATGATTCTTGTGTTTAGAATGTTTAAAAGTAAGTTTTGATCTTAGAAAAATTCATGTTTTGATGCATTAAGATGATTTACAAAGTTTGGTGTTACAAGGAGTTTAATTGGATATGTTTCTAAGGTTTATTTTGTTTTTTAGACCCAATCTATCGATAAATGTTCTTCATCTATCGATAAATACAATCTAGAAAAGGTTTATCAAAGCTGCCTTAAAGAACATCTATGGATAGATTGATAGATGAGCAGATCTATCCATAGATGGCCAAATTTATCGATAAATGGCAATTAAAAAGCTTCAAGAAAAGGTTCTAAAGCTCATCTATCAATAGATAGCCTTGATCTATCGATAGATGATATAGCTTTCACAAAAATAAAACGGATAAAAGTGTATTTTCACTTCCCAAATTATAAATATGATACAATACCTGAGAGTTTCTCAATCCTAACCGTTTTTGCCTAGGTAAACCCTTTCCTAAACCCCTTTCAACTTGTTTTTAGTCAAAAATCTTCAATGATTTTGAACTTAATTTTGATATTTAATCATAAAAATGTCATTTTTATGCTGTAAAACCTTTAAAGCTCACATTTTAATGTTGGAAATTTATGATTTTTGCCTAAAAATTTCTATTGAGGATTACAGCTAAGGTTTTTGTGATTTCCTTCAACATTTAAGCTTATCTAAAGTAAGTTTAGAGGATTTATGTATTTATAGCTTAGTCTAGAGAGAGAAAGTGATTATAGTCAAAAGCAAATAAATTTCGAAAGTTGCTAGGTAAACTATTTTGAGTTTATTAGTTTATAAATTGATTGCTATGAACATCGAGTGATAGGATCACATGAAAACACATTGGATTACACAGTATCATAGTTGTAATCGAGCTTCCTATAATGTAAGTGGATATACCACTTTCAAAACTATTTTGATATGTAAAGTTGAAACATGATTTAAGGATTATTGGTGAATAAGATTTTCTTCAAATATTTATGAATTAAAAATTTATTTGTGGATAAGAAAATATTTTAAAATCTGTTTTCAACCTACTATGTATTTAATATGATATTATGTACTAGTTTCCAACAAGAGGGGACAAGTACCTTAAGTTTTAGTCCACTCAATTACTCCAGTCTTTGGACTAGTGTGGGCACAATTTATGATTTATGATTAATGCATGAATGTATGAGGTGTATGCTAGATATGTTGAGGCATGAAATGTGTGATGGCTTGTATAATGAATTTCATCAAAGATATTATGTTTATGTATATGATGTGTTTTCCATATACTACATGAGATATTTGAGGAAGCATGATGAATGTTATGAGATTATCCAAATAATGCATGTTTTACATATGATATGATGAAACAGTGGGCATGAGGAAAAGCCATGAAATGTGTATATGATGTAAAATTCCATATACCTTATGAAATGAGTAAGCATGTATGTGATGGACATTCCACATACTAAATGCTACAAGTATAACAGTTTAACAAGTGCGATTGATTTCACTCACACAAGGTGTAGTGACGACTTCACTCCTATGATGCATCATAAACACCCAAGGTGCAATGGGGTTATACATTGTCAGCCCAAGGTTAATGGGGAGTGTACCATCACTGTGTGAGTTTAATATTAATGGAATAATTATGATTGCTATCTGTATGATACGTTGCATGTTAAGTCCATCTTGGATAATGTTATTGAGTTATACTTTCTGTTGGTATGAGAATGTGTTTAGAGAAATGAAATGAGCTATAGAGATAGTCCCAAAAGGTAAAGGGACCTAAGGACGGAAAGGATACACAAATTTGCCTAGAAAACAAAGTTTCAAAGGCTATCTATTGATACATGTAGAGCATCTATCGATAGATAGAAGACAATATGCAACAAGAAGCATTCTGTTTCAATCTATCAATAGATGAGTCCCAGAATTGAATGTATTGACTTGTTTGAAAGTTTTCAAAGGTAAAAAGGTGTTCCAGTGGTTTTTGACTCTTGTTTATATCATATATGATATTTCAAACATGTTTAAACACCATGTTTCATGGGATTGAAGTTTAAATTGATTATAATTGGCATGAGGTTATAAGTGCATGTTTACGAAACACTTTTATCCCTTAGCTTGTCCCTTTCCCATATCCATTCATAGAGCCTTTGTGACTCATGTTATTTTCCTCATTTATTTTGTTACAGATCAGTGATAGCATTTTGATAATAGCTAGTGTCGCGGATACCAGTGTCCAGTCTTTATTCTTTGGTAGGTGTCTAGTAGCCATTTAATGCCTAAAGGGCTAGTCACGTTCCGCTGACGAATCAATCATATGTTTATATTTATGGATTTGATTATGTTTATGGATTACAAACATGTTATGTTAATGTAGCCTATGATTGGCATTTTACAAGGATAACGTATGTATGATATTATGATGATGGCTCTAGAGCCTATACGAACACTCAAGGGTGTTGTTAATGATAATGATATTGTGCATTGTAATAGTTGTACTTGTAAATATATATATATATATATCAAATGCTTGAGCTTATACAATTAAGTTGGGAACTTTCTTAATTGCATAATGAGTATTATGAATGCATGCATGATGATTTTGTGTGTAAATGGATGTTATAAGACACTTCCGCATATAATGATGAATGTTTAATGATGTTATGGTAAGAGGCTTGCTTGAACCTAGTGGGCTATGCTCGTCTAGGTCCATTCACCGATCATGATCTGTCCAAGAAATGGGATGTGATAGCAAAGGATGATAATTCCTTAGCTTTTCTCAAAGGCTAATATTGGATTAGAACCTCTTCAACTTTTCTTGTCGATCTTGGATTAGAAGAATTAACCATTGATGTTACAAGAACAAAGAAAGACTAATCAAGAATTAAAATCAAATTTGTGAGATTA
This sequence comes from Theobroma cacao, assembly GCF_053813885.1. Classification (NCBI taxonomy): domain Eukaryota; kingdom Viridiplantae; phylum Streptophyta; class Magnoliopsida; order Malvales; family Malvaceae; genus Theobroma; species Theobroma cacao. Next base: position 41,361,526 of record NC_142640.1, read on the forward strand.
ATTTTGCAACAAAGAAAACTATATTTAAAGTTCAATTTGAGAAAAACTTCATAAGGAAATCTGGAAAATATCACGCCAGAAACCCTAGATGCTTTGTTGCCATGTAAGAATTGAAGGAGAATAATGTCTAGAAAGAGAAAACCATTGTGGAATTATGTTGAGTTCATTCGTTGATCAATCAATTACAAAGGTGTTTATATACAATCTGTTACAATCTTGAAAAGGGTAAAATAACCAACTTCTAGTTAGTTACACAATTAGCACTTCTTACTAGAAAAATTACTATTAGTTCAAGATAAATTTGTACAGTAAAAATTTGTATTATTAATAGAAAAACTACTATAGGTTCAAGATAAATTTGTACAATAAAAATTTGTTTAACTTAAAACTAAACTGAGCTTCACATGTGCTGATCACGTGTTATCATTTTAAATGGACATGTGCAAGCCATGTGATTTTAATCTTCTTAAAATCAATTCAATCTTTAAATTCTTCAATTCCTTTTGCAAACAAGCTTCAATCCTTCGCTGATCAGCTGTTGATTCTTCAACATTCTCCACTATCAAGTCTAGGCTTTAGTTTGCTACCATGTTAGCCATTGTTCTACTTTTATTTAAGATATGACTGACATGGCTTGACAAACTAAACCTTAACCCTTTACAAAATAAAGATTTGGGGTCTGTGGATCTTGGGTCTATATATCAATTGGTCAGCCATTGCTTTACTTTTATTTATGACACGAAAATCTTAATTTACTGCCATGGTTAAGTTTGTTAAAGCAAGAGCTTCTTTTGTTACGGTTTTATCTATATTGTGTATATCTCAGGAAGGGCCTCTTTTGTTATGGTTTTATCTATATTGTGTATATCTGGATGACTTTCTTTTATAAAGGGTGAATATTTTACAAAGGCTTGATTTTTGTTAGAGCCAAGCTTACAAGCCTCTTAAAAGGATTGGGTGATGCACATTTTGTTTTTTGGGTATCCTAATGGTTATTATCGAACCACAAAGGTTTTTTTGTTAACTTAGAGGTTTTTTTATTGGATGTATTTAAATTACTCTAATGAAACAAGAATATTTTCTAGTGAAATTAGAATATTTATTAACCTTTCAAAAAAGTAATATAACTAGGTTGTACATATTTTGTAAGCCATGATTCCAGCTAAACCTTGACAACTTCCTTTTTCTCCTTCATGGTCTCCATTCCCGTCTTTAAACCTCCTCTACCAACAAATCCCCATCTTCCTTTTTCATCGCTAACGATAGCCTTCTATTTGCAACAGTTTCAATAATAGGGTTAGCTAGGTTGTTCCAGCAAGGTATTTCTTGTTGGTCGAAAGCAAAGTTTCAGCTGCTTTAAATGGAAGGTTATCGTTGGCGATGAAAAAGTGAATGAGGGGATTTGCTGGCAGAGGAGGTTTAAAGATGGGAATGGAGACTATGAAAGAGAGAAAAGAGGTTGTAAAGGTTTGACTGGAATCATGGCTTGTGGGGATTGTCAACGGAAGAGGTTTAGTTGGTTCGGCACATGAAGGGGGGGAGCAAGGGACAGTCAGGACAAGGGAGGGGAAGGGAAGGTCAAGACGGGGAGGGAGAAAAGGAATATTTTTTGCAACTAAAAAAATTGTCTTATGCCCAATTAACAAGCTCAACAACCCGTAAAACTTTTTCCATTTCGATTTAATTTTCAATCTTCCAAACAATTTTAAGTTCTGAAAATATTTCACGACAAAAATTTTACATCAAAACAAACAAACCTTTTATTATTAAAAAATAACCTCTTAAATGTAAAAGTACATTTTTTGGTATAAACGTAATTTAAACAAAAACTAATAAAAATACCTAATTTAATCCTTATATAATAAATTTTTATTCAATTTAATCTCTAAATTTTATAAATTTATTTAATTTAATTTCGATACTTTATATTTTTATTCAATTTAATCCTTATAACATGACATTAAAAAATTGACGTAAAAAAAAATTTCTAAAAATAATTTCCAAAAATTTTTTCAAACATGACACCTCTTTATTGCCACATTAGCATATCAACACCTCAGCATCACCTTGTGAACAGTCACACATCTTCATTGCCACATTAGCATATCAACGCCTCAACATCACCTTGTGAACAATCACATTAATGTCACGTCAACATTATTAATGATCAATTTGGACGACATTTAGGGAAAAGATTTAATTACATGAAATCTTAAAATACAAAGACTAAATTGATTAATTTTAAGATAAGACTAAATTAACAAAAACCCCATAATAGAAAGACCTATAGAGTATTTTGACCAATAAAAATTATAATCCATTCACAAAGTAATACCATCAAATTTCAAATATGACCGAATCATAGTAAATATCCAAATTGCACAGCTATTCAATATATCTATCTCTTCCCAAAATTATTATTATCTTATGACATGCAACTAATATTAGGCTAAAACCCTTTTAGAGAACAAGGTGGCAAGAGATGACATTTGACTAGTCCTTTTCAAAGCCAAATATTATGTTCAATCTCAATCCGAAACATGTCGAGAAAGCAAAATCTCCCGCAGATGAAGGTCCGAGCAGCATCAAAAACAGAAGCCCATTGGCAATGCTATAGAGGTGTTGCAAATCCTGCCAACACAAACGTATCAATAACTTAAAACATGAAGACCCACCGCAGTAATGCCTAGGAGGCCCGCTGCAGTCATGCACTCATGCTAAGGCATGCATAAGCTACAGTGTGATCGCTAATCAGATATTGAAAAATGTTTACTCAAGAGTTTTAACTTAATAACATTATATTCCACTTTAAATGCTCAAAACTAAAATTGATAAAGTTGTAGCTTGCATATAAAAGCATGTAAAATCACAATAAAAATGGAACACATGGTTTGTCTAAGTTGAATAAGAGCTGTAAAGTGTAACATGTATGCAAAAAGCTACTCCTGCAAAATTGTTTTACGTGGTGCTGAAAATTTCAAATAAAATTTGAAAATTAAAGAGCTAATGGAATCTTTAGGCAGCAAAAATTGATATTAGTTCAAAAACAACCTTTATTTGCAACTTGCAACAAGGGGTGTTAAGCCCTTCAATTGGATTTTGGAGGTGAGAAACGGCAAGTTGTTTTTTAAATCTTTACAAATCCAAACTTTTTCCTAAAACATTTTTAATCATCAAAATCAACTTTGTGTGAAAACGAGCATTATTTAAGTTTGCTGAGAAAAAAATTTGCAGCGAATTTATCTTCTCTTAGCTCTAGTTTCCCACTGCCCAATTTTGAGTCTTGTATCATTTTTTCAAAGAACCAACTTTCTCTAGGAATTACAAGGTGTGTTGTGAAACCTCATCCTAAAACTGGAATGCAAGGTAAGAAACCACAGAAATTATCCAATAAAAGATGCTCAAATATGGATCTGGAAGAGCTATAATGATGTAACACAACACACTTGGAAAAAAATTATGTAACACCATGATTTCAATAAACTCCCAATATCAGATGCTCCCTAAGGAGAAGCAAGAAATCTAACAGAAAATAAAAAATAACATCAAAACATATCAGGGCAGTTTCATAACTACTATGATGGTACCCATTTATTAGAAGGATAGTGATCACCAATACTTGGATATAGCAAAGGAGGCTTGCTAACTCCTAGCACAAAATAGTTGCAGATCAATTTTACTCATCATAACAATAACAATCAAAGGTAGGGCTTAATTGCTTAAATGTGAACCATAAATTGGTTTTGAGGTAGCGGTTTCAGCCTCAACAGTATTAAAACTATCTGAAGATCATGGATCCCAAGTCAAATAGATTCTGAAATACACAGAATCACAAAGAAAAACTGATAAGAAGCATAGTAGTTAGCAGTCAATCTAACTCGGTAAATTCAGCACAGCCGATGTACATTTAAAGGATATATTACAAAATAAGGCCATAAGGTTCATGGATATTTCTTCTATCTTATCAACCATGCTCTTTTACCTTCCTAACTTTCCAGCTCAAATAATTTACAAGTCAAAAAGAAATATATTGAGCTTTATAGAAAGCAACCATAACTCAATCATAAACAATTTCAATTAGAGAACAGGATTGCTTTAAGCACAGAGCCCTCAGGCCACAATTAACCGTTCCCCAAATCAGCCACAGTTTCACAAATAAAATATATGTAGCATACATTGGCCTATAATCCAAGTCTTCTCCCCAAAGAATGGATAACAAGAAGGGGGTACATACAATAATACTTTTAATAATGATCAACCCAAATGGCTTCTCCCGGCAATGTACCACAACTATGCAGCAGCTTCAAAAGCCAAAATATACCTACGCAAAGAAATTATTCTACCATTCTATAGTTACCCATCAAAGGATGAATTACAGTCTCAAAACAGAAGAAGAGAACATACATTCGTTATTTTTTCCCTCAATCAAAATGCAAAAGCACAAATATTAAGCTGCAGCAATAAAATAGACAGTTTCAAGAATAATACGCTGCTATAAAGCAACTCACAAGCCACAAGCCAGTATAATATAAAAGGGAGAGATATAAGAACAGGACAGTCATTATAATTACCTTCTGAAAGACACCCCCAGCTTTGATTATGCAAAGACAGCAATGAAGTAAACAAGGCAGAGGCAGTAGCACTATGCAATGGCATCAAAGTTACTGCACCACCCAATTCCACTGGGAGCCTGAAATAAGCCGCATCAAACAATTCTTACTCAGACTTAGAACAAATCGGCAATAATTTCCATACAGAATTTCTCGAATAATTAGTAGAACCAATACAAAAAGTATAAGTAAACTGCTAAAATATTCTATAACAAAGAAATGAAGCTGTAACTTTTCGGATGGAAGCAAACCTGGAAGAAATGAGATTGCGGAGAGAGAATCGCGATGCAGAGGTTGGCTTAGGAGAGAAAAGGCCGGCCAGCTTATTATTAGCAGATCTTGAAGATGTTGAATGGGTCAAAATGGTCTTGGCTGAAGCACAAGAGAACTGTAGGGTTCTTCTTCCACAACTAGCCGCCATGATTCCTTTTGTCTTTCCCAAGAACCCAGAAGCCTAAAACCTCAGGGTCAGGGTTTTTTCTTTATTAGTTTTAATTTTCTTTAAATGAAGAAAGAGGTGTTGGTTATGGGCTGGATCTTGGCCCAGAGTATGCAAAAGATATTAGCTTTCATCTTTCATTTTTACCTTATAAGTCTAACAATTAATCAGACTTTACTAATTTATTAGGTGATATGTTTATGAGGAATTTAACCTTTTTGAGAAACGAGAATATGTGTTCAGGGATGGATAAGAATATAGAGTTACACATAAGATCAATTCTAGTAGTTTATCACCCAAGTAGCACCATAAATGAAAGTATTCCAAATTCAATTATGGATTAAGAGTATACTTTCAAGTTCCTAAACTATTCAAAAAAATTCAATCATATCTTTATTTATTTATTGCATTCAATTACGCCTCATATACTTTCTTTTAGATCAAATGAGTCCTTATAACTAATAGTTGAATAATTACTATTAGTCAAAATGTCAATTGTCATTTTATATTCACGTGCTGTTAATGTGGCACTGATGTAGATGATAAAAAATATCACATGATCATATTATTATGTCATCATCAACATATCATGTTATTATCCATTATATCATGTCAGTATACTATATTAGCGTCGAGTGACACAGAATAACAAGTGACATTTTGATTAAGTTAAACATTAGTTATGAGGGTTTATTTGGCTCAAATTAAAGTATAAAGATTTATTTGACTCAAAATAAAAGAACAAATGTTTGATTGAAGGTAATAAAAGAATAAGCGCTTATTTGAATTTTTCTAAATAGTTTAAGGGTATTTTTAGATATTATGCCTTTTTTATTTATAAAGAAAATTGCCAACCATTTCTTTGTTCTTCTATAAACTATATATATTTTTAGAGTTATTGATTATTTTCAATTTATTTAGTGTTTTTTTTAGTCCTTGTTAGCATTTATGTCTATGAACACCCATTAACCATCAAGTTATACAATAAAAAAAAAACTCCTTTATTTTAAAGATGTAACTTTATCTTTCACATGACATCTTCTAGTTTCTTTTTCTCAATTAACATTTTCTAGAGAATATTTATTTTTATAAGAGGTTATATTGTTAATTTTGCCTGATAAAATTACCAAAACACTCTTAATTCAAAGTTAGTCTAAAGGTTCATAGTTAAAAGTATTTTATAATCTTATTAGGTAAAATTAACAACATAACCCTTTGTTGGAATACCTAATCCCTTATTGAAATAAAAGTTATGTGCTAATTGAGAAAAAAATATTCATAAGATCTTAGTTGAAAAAAAGGGTAAATTACCCCCAAGCCCTTAAGATTTCATCCTAATTCATCTTTAGCCCATTAATATTCAAAATGGACACTTCCCCAAAAATCCCAAACGTCATTAACAGATATTAAAAAATTACTAAATTACTAATGACCCTAAAACACCAAAACATGTCTTTTAATTCAACTTACTCGATTTAGTTGACTGTTAAAGATTTTCTTCGTCATTTTCAGGCCATAAAAAATCTAATATGATAACAATATTTGTGAGGTAAGAGCATGGCAATTTCTTAATTTTAGTTTATTATATATTAATCCTTACCCTATCTCCTCTAATTTTAGGACATTCAGTTGTATAAAGTAAAGTGGAGTGTTTTATTTTAGCATTACTTGTTCTTCGAAAGCTAAAGAAAATATGTACTGGTTGACACTATTTCAGTGATACAAAGCTATATGTAAGTATTTGTGATGGTGGAAGATGAAAAAAGGAAAGAAAGAATAAGCTTTAATTTGCTTAAGAAAATTGCAAACCTTCCAAAAGTGTGGTAGATCTCTTAGTTTTGCTTGGAATCCAAATTTTGATGGACAAAGTACTTTGTTAGTGCAATAAGCTCAAGGTGTAGAAGTTCAAGAAAGGGATGAATTGACTTCTTTTAAAATTTTTTTCTAAATTTAATAAAAATAGAGTTTCTTTTTAAATTAAGATTAAAACACTAAAAACTTGAAGAGAATGTTAAGAACAAAAACATAAGAATTTTATAAAAGTTCGACCTCTTTGCCTACATTCTCTCTCTTAGCTCACTCAAGCATTTTGAATCCACTATGAAAATTATCACAGCCCAAATTTCAGGCTATGACCGACGCATGGGCCCAATGGGCATAGCCCACTAAGCCCAAGCAAGCCTATTTATGCAATCCCGATCATTAATCCCAACCATCATTTCTAAAACCATATATTTTAGTTCTCAATGATGAATGTTTCAGTAATAATTTATAGCGATCGAATATTTATATTTGTATTATCTCAAAGTATTGTCATTCATTGTCGTCTCATAAGGCATCATCATCAATCCAACATATACATACTTCATTTATAACATGACTCATAATAGTTTACATTCCATATACATGTACACAGATAAAAGACTTTCAACCGTCAGCGGAGTGACTTTAAGTGAAGGTACCGCTATTGGGATGCCATATTACCTATCAAGAAGGCGAGCATATGTGTGTGACTCAATTTAGGTCCCAACTGCCTCTGAATTTGAAAACATGAAGTTTAAAAACGTGAGTATAAACTCAATGAGTGAACATAAGAAGGGAACAAGCAATCGATAGGAAGAATTTAGAAATCATGATGCACTTGTTTCAAAAACAATGCACTTGATTTAATTTCTTGCTAAAAACCCCTCATTTCAAACCTTGATTGATACCCTCATAGTGTTTCACAAACCCATGATCAATCCATGAAGTTAAATGGGTGAAAAGTATATCAAAATCAAGCAAGGTAGAAAGCATGGCAGCAAGTTTCTCGCTGCAGCAAAATTCATTCTCGCTGTAGCGAAATTCGGGCGGCCAAAATAAAAAGTTTCTCGCTGTAGAGAAAATATTGTTAGTTTGCATATGTTTCAGTTTTTCTAGTAGATCTCTCGCTACAGAAGTACAATTGACCTGATTTTTAGACCATTAGAAAGATAAGAGACAAGGCTACAACTTTGATGTTTACCACTTTTCCCATTTCGGACGGGAAAGTGGTCAAAATCTTTATTAAGTGAAGATACTGCATTAGAACCTAAGAGTTTCTCGCTGCAGTGAGTTGTTGGCTACCAAAACAGAATGTTTCTCGCTCAGCGAGAAACACTGTTAGTTTGTATGTGTTTTAGTTTTTCTAGCATTTCGCTCACTATATAAGTTCAATTGACCTGATTTTTAGATCATTAGAAAGCTAAGAGACAGGGCTACAACTTTGATGTTTACCATTTTTCTTAATTCGGACGAGAAGGTAATCAAAATCTTCATCAAAGTGAAGGCACTGCATTAGAATCCGAGAGTTTCTCACTGCAACAAGATTTATTCTCACTGCAGCAAGTTGTTGGCTGCCAAAACAGAATGTTTCTCGCTGCAGCTAGAATGCTTTCTCACTATAGCCAGAAGTAGGGCACCTAAATGTAAAAAGGACCTCCTTTGCACAAAAAATCCATTTGGTGCTGCAATAAACTCAATTTGCAAGAAAATGGGACATTCTCAAGATTCATCATGCCAATTTCAACATGAAATACTCAAAAATTTCCAAAGTTCAACATGCCAAAATTTCACATGCATTACAACCATATACTATATTCATGAACTTTTATTTCACAAACATATATATACATATATACATACATAAACACCAATGCCACCATCATCTCACCCAGCTCATGTGCATCCCCCCACATCGTGCACATAGCCGGAGTCATCGTGTGCATCCCCCCACATCGTGCACAATTAGTGCCATCATGTGCATCCCCCCACATCGTGCACATGGGCACTTTCATCATCCAACTCCCTCACCACCGTCATTATCGGCATGTGCATCCCCCCACATCGTGCACACGAATGGTTATCATTATCACACAATGTCAACCATCCATGCACAACATATATATATATATACCAACACAATGTACTAGTGCATGAATCCATAACATCCATAAGTCACAACATAAAGACAATTTATCAAGGGCTTGTTCCCAAGGCACCCGTTTTAGTAAGAAAACTTGGATAAAATCATTCAAAGGTTTTGTCCAGATACATTCACATTCCCAAAATAATTTTTGAAATGCAAGTTCACTCATCGGGATTGTTGAACCTCTAATCGACTCTAACTTTGATTATCACTTCAAACGGACATGTGAGGCCTTGTTGGAACCTATCACCCACAATATAACTATAAAAAATATAACAGCCCATAAATCAAATTTCTAGTCATCTCTAACACCTTAAAATCAAATTCTAACTCATTTCTCACCTTGGTGGTTTTTTTTTTTTGTAGTTTAATTCCTTTTCAAAAGCTTCCAAGCTACTATGGCAAGTCTCTCTTTCTCTCTCTAAAACTTTCAACTAATGAGAGAAAGTGCTGAATAAAGACTTTTTGAGGGTTTTAAGGTGTAAAAGTTGAAGGGCATGAAAAACCCTATGAAGGAGTGGGCAAAAGCATGAAATTTGGACTTTCCATGAGGGATTTATGGAGGGTTCAAGGTTTTCCTCCCGTAGAGAATGAAGAAAATGTGAAATGAAGAAAAGGACTGGGATGAAGAAGGAGAAGCTGTTGGAGCATAGATATTTATGCTTCAAGTAAATCCAAATTTCCACTAAAATTACCAAAATGCCCTTAACATGGTGGCTTTGTCTTCCTCCCATCCTTTGTGAAACCTTTTTGCTCTTTTGACACCGAAACAAAGTCCATAATAGTCTAAAGGTACTCGAGTTCACGAAACAAAAAAACTTAGACTCGAGATGCAAAATGACCATTTTGCCCCTATCGTGGAACTTATCATTATTTCTATTTTCCTCATTTATTTACCATCATAAACATCATTTATTCATTCCTTAGGCCTATTTAGACCTTAATAGCATAAAAAAAACCCACTCGTAGGGGCCTACCAAGAGAAATTACGAAATTACCCATAGTCTGCATTATCGCGTCTACTTCTAGTTATGTGCCTATGGAGACTGAGATTTCACAGGTTCACTTTTGAATTACCATTTTAACTCAGTAATTAACCTCAATTGGCATCCGTAAATTCTATTAGCCACCGTATTAAAATACAGGGTACTACAGTTTCCCCCACTTAAAATGAATTCGTCCTCGAATTCAAATCGGCGTAGAGTGAATAATCAAAGTTCTAAAGTTCTACCACATCACTTTCATTAGGCATTCTTAACATAGAACCTTGGTTTATGCATCATATCGATTTCCAATCTTATAGAAAACTCGACAATGTCATAGTATATAGTTATGTGTACTGTTCTTGTTGAATCAAAATAATATCATTTTTTATCTTATGAAGAGAATTCAAATATGCTATTAATTTTGGTCACACCTCAATCAAGTCATACTTAAATCATCAATCATGCATGTTTACCTAACCACCCACAATTCCTCTACCTTGAACTTTTATCAAACCTTCCAACATTCTAGCATTTATTCCACCATTAACTATGGGTCTAAATGGTTAACCAACCTCTATTCCATTTTACATACCTCCATACAAATTTCATTCAAGCATTTCATAATACATAAGGTTCAAACACTCTTTATTTATTCATATATATTTAACATCATGGATGATTCAAATCCGGTAACTTTTAGTAACCATATTCCTAAAAACAAACTCCAATACTTTCATGATCGAGTGCTCACTAGATAAATCTCAACTTATGCCACAAGGCATTTCAATAAATTATGACATTCCACATACCCCTTTATAATCTTAACCAATCTCTTTAATCAATAACTCAACCTCTCAAGATTAAAGTTGCTCAAAATTTTCCCTTTAAAGTTCCTTTCCAAGTCTCATTTTGATTACTAATCATTTCTATATTTCCAATGTCATAGCTAATTTGCTCGTCATCAATCACCCACAACATATCTAACTTGATATTTCTCAAATTTATTCCAAACATCAAATCTCATGGCCTCATTAGTTCATCAATCTGAAGATCAAATTAAACATTTATCTCTCCTTAAGTGCACTTTAAAATTTAAGAATTATCTATTAAGACCTTTCGGATATTAACTTCTTTTGTCCTTTTTACCTTAGAAAATTAAATCCATAATCATTCATTTTGAATCATGAGCTTTTTACCAATCAAGGCAGATTTTCAACTTTTCTTACATAAACTCAAATGCACTACCTTCATGCATAAGCTAAATTTTTTTACCCAAATCTCCATAAGTCAAAACCTTATATTGAAACTATACCAATACTCATATGTTCTATCCCATTAGCCTTTAGAGAATTAAATCTATGGCATACTTCTCTATTTGGGTACTTCATAACAGCTTAACAAATTCTAGCTTACAATTAAGCTAGTTCATATGCCAAGACTCTCAGGCTATATCAAAACACCAAATTTGATCACGATATAATAGAATTTAATGAACTCATACCAAAAGTATAAACACTTACTTTTAAGCTAACAGCATTATAATCCACTTGTTCAATGCCAAAATCAGCAATAAATTATCTTAATCATTGTCTAGCACTATAACCATTGATAGAATATCATCATCGAATCAAATTATAACTAACTCCACATGAGTTTTTATACCAATATGCAACATATATAGCCATACATATATATTTTCAAAAATTTTAACTTAGAATATCCTTAGGCATGTCAAGCTTAATAAGCCATATGTAAAACCAAAATAACCAACAATCAAGTTTAGAGTCATTTCTTATCTTGGTTGGTTAGATCATGCTCATCATATATGGTGAATACACAAAGCTGATTTCAATATTCCATTCTCATACAAGAGTCAACCACTAATTGGCACCATCTCTAAACACCACGTGTTTTATAAGTCAATTTTCTTAGTCAAAATTCATATTGTAATATCATGCTTCTAGGTCGTAGCTCATTACCAAAGTCTTTACTCATATACGAGTACTTGAATTCTTAAATCATCATCTCTTTTCTAAGTAGATCTCTGCCATTCCCGTATTGTATTTCTATTCCCTTACCAAGGGTAGTATCATTTAATCAGACCATGTCACCCTCATTCTCAAAACATTTGAAGCATAGTTCAACCTTCCACTATCCCTATCAGGCACTTTACCTTGATAATTACTCAAAATAAATTGGAACTTGTGGGGAAAGCACATTTCACAATTTATGCCTTGCATCTATAATTATGTCGAGACCAGAACCTCATCGGGTCCACAAAACGGTAGGATAATCATTGCCTCAAACTAGTATTTCCAAGTATACTTATGCTTGTATCATATCTTCATACTTATGTGACATGTCAGTCACGAGCCCAACTTGACTGTATAGCCATTTGCTCTTTGAGTTTTAATGTTTGCTCATTGTGAAAAGTCTTTTGAATTTATCTCATCAAGGTATTCACAAGGTGGATACATGTCCATAACTTATAGTTCAATGCCTAAAGCAGTGAACACAATCTCATCGTTAGAGTTATACTCTTATCTACCAATCATAGCTCCTTTTATGAGCACATACTTTACACTGCTTGATTGTTCACAAGCCACTCATGGCCATCCAAATTCAACCTCTTATAGCAAGTCAAACTAGTATATTATTCTTATGTTTTCCAGTATACTTGCAAAATGCTTAAACACATCCTTTAATAGGGTTCCATTGAGAACTTAATCAATCAAAGGCCTATCTTCAAAGTCACTCATAACTTTAATCGTTCATTGTATGCCCGATAACACTTTAGCTCATTGACCCCACTGGACATTATTTTAAAATCTCCCAAGGTGTCCATGCTTTTAGTTTTGATCATACCATCTAACTTAGTATAATTGCATTAATTATCCTTAAGCTATTTATGCTCAGCATATCAACATCCATATTTCCCTCTCATTCATGTTATTGACCTTGTTAAGGTATATATGGCTTTTCAACCTTTCACAATACATTCCACATTTATGTCAGGGCATTCTCAATCTCATGCCAAATCCTTCTATGGAATATCTCCTTCCATATGATGAATGCGAATCACAAGATACACAACTCCAAGTGTATGCTTACATATTGGTAACCTCCATATATTTCATGGTCATGGAAACCACAATTTGCAAAACTAGCTTCCTATCACAAGTTTGTGATCGGAACATTAGTCTCCACATATCTCACTTTGGACATACTTCACTACTAACATTCATATACCTTTACCACAACATTCAGTGCAAATTAATTAAGCAATGATCTCCAAATTTACTCTTAGGTACACATATATCAAATTGTACACCATTTAGTGTTAAGATCTTAACTTTACTCAGCAATTCTTAACCAATTACATCTATAAGATAGACAATTCACTAAATTTTTGTATATTACTTTTGCAGTTATAAGATCAAAATTTCTTAAACTTAAGATGCAGAAGCTTCCTCTTAGAGCATATCCGAAAGTCCATATGTTTTAAGTCCCTTACCTTTAGAGAAGTTACATTCAAGAATAATCATTTACATCATAGGTTGCATATTGAACCAAACATATTTTTGAATTGACCCTTAAAGCAATTCGTATATCGATCTTCATATAGAACTCCATATGGCATTTCAACTAAATTTGTCATTTCCATGCCATTTAATTTCAAACTGCTAAATCCACATCTAGTCCTTTAATCCTTTGGCTCTACACTAAGCATAGCAAAATTCAAGCTCATCCTTAGAGGAGATCATTTACTAGCCTTTTACTTCATGACCATACATCAATTATAATTATCAGTGATTTTCGCCCTTGAGCTAATTCATGCAATTATAACCATAAACCACAATAATTCAATTCAAGCCTTGGAATCTTACAATTACTTAATTAGAATCAAAACCAACCCCATTGAAGCTATTATACACATATTCAACACTTATACGATTATAAAATATTTCAAAAGCCCACACCATTTCTATAGGGGCATGTCAAGCTTAATTAACATAGTGCACTTGCCTCCGTACACCTAAACGTTGGTTTACACTTTCCTTGATATTTAAATTTATAAACCTCAAGCGAGTCATAACATTCACTATTCATTCCAGTCAAATACTGCTCTTATTATCATTATCGTACGTCCTCCTTATATTCACCTCAAATACAATTCATAGTCTCCAAAATTTTAATTAATTTTTTTTATAACCATGGGTTCGAATCATAATTCCACCAAATGAATAAATTATTACAAACCTAACAGTCTAGCTTCACCTTCCTCCATCCTTAGTCAGAGGAATATATCATTATGTTGACCTTTCATTAGGAGCATTTGCTTAAAAATTTTTCCAATAATGGTTTGTGTCTCGGGTGGCAAATCAAACCTGAGCAGCGATACCATTTATGCCATTTACATGACGATAGCAAAATGGTAGGTTACTAGGAATAGGAGTTCATATAACTTCCTGTCTATGACTTGTGCTATAGTCACAAACCATAGATAAGACTCTACATTAGCTTCGACAACTCCGCTGACTGACACAAGAATCCCTAGGACTCGGCTAAACTTAGAGCTCTAATACCAACTTTGTCACAACCCAAATTCCAAGCTATGACTTGCGCATGGGCCCAATGGGCATAGCCCACTAAGCCCAAGCAAGCCTATTTATGCAATCCCGATCATTAATCCCAACCATCATTTCTAAAACCACATATTTTAGTTCTCAGTGATGAATGTTTCAGTAATAATTTATAGCGATTGAATATTCATATTTGTATTATCTTAAAGTATTGTCATTCATTGCCGTCTCATAAGGCATCATCATCAATCCAACATATACATACTTCATTTATAACATGACTCATAATAGTTTACATTCCATATACATGTACACAGATAAAAGACTCTCAACCGTCAGCGGAGTGACTTTAAGTGAATGTACCTCTACTGAGATGCCATATTACCTGCCAAGAAGGCGAGCATATGTGTGCGACTCAATATAGGTCTCAATTGCCTCTGAATCTGAAAACATGAAGTTTAAAAACGTGAGTATAAACTCAGTGAGTGAACATAGGAAGGGAACAAACAATCGATATGAAGAATTTGGAAATCATGATGCACTTGATTTAATTTCTTACTAAAAACCCCTCATTTCAAACCTTGATTAATACCCTTATAGTGTTTCACAAACCCATGATCAATCCATGAAGTTAAATGGGTGAAAAGTAGGTCAAAATTAAGCAAGGTAGCAAGCATGGCAGCAAGTTTCTCGCTGCAGTGAAATTCATTCTCGATGTAGTGAGATTTGGGCGGCCAAAAGAGAAAGTTTCTTACTTCAGCGAGAAATAGTGTTAGTTTGCATGTGTTTCAGTTTTTCTAGTATATCTCTCGTTAAAGAAGTCTAATTGACCTGATTTTTAGACCATTAGAAAGCTAAGAGATAGGGATACAACTTTGATGTTTACCACTTTTACCAATTCATATGGAAAAATGGTCAAAATCTTCATCAAAGTGAAGGCACTGCATCAGAACCTGAGAGATCTCGCTGCAGCGAGTTGTTGGCTGCCAAAATAGAATGTTTCTCGCTGTAACGAGAAGCAGGGCACCTAAGTGTAAAAAGGACCTCCTTTGCACTAAAAATCCATTTGGTGCTACAATAAACTCAATTTGCAAGAAAATGGGACATTCTCAAGATTCATCATGCCAATTTCAACATGAAATACTCAAAAATTTCCAAAGTTCAACATGCCAAAATTTCACATGCATTACAACCATATACTATATTCATGAACTTTTATTTCACAAACATATATATACATATATACATACATAAACACCAATGCCACCATCATCTCACCTAACTCATGTGCTTCTCCCCACATCGTGCACATAGCTGGAGTCATCGTGTGCATCCTCTCACATCATGCACAATTAGTGCCATCATGTGCATCCCCCCACATCGTGCACATGGGCACTTTCATCATCCAACTCCCTCACCACTGTCATCATCGGCATGTGCATCCGTCCACATCGTGCGCACGGACGGTTATCATTATCACACAATGTCAACCATTCATGCACAACATATATATATATATATATATATATATACCAACACAATGTAATAGTGCATGAATCCATAACATCCACAAGTCACAACATAGAGACAATTTATCAAGAGCTTGTTCCAAAGGCACTAGTTTTTTTAAGAAAAGTTGGATAAAATCATTCAAAGGTTTTGTGCAGATACATTCACATTCCCAAAACAATTTTTAAAATGCAAGTTCACTCACTGGGATTGTTGAACCTCTAATCGACTCTAACTTCGATTATCACTTCAAACAGACATGTGAGGCCTTGTTGGAACCTATCACCCACAATATAACTATAAAAAATATAACGGCCCATAAATCAAATTTCTAGCCATCTCTAACACCTTAAAATCAAATTCTAACTCATTTCTCACCTTGGTGGGTTTTTTTTTTTTGTTGAATTCCTTTTCAAAAGCTTCCAAGCTACTATGGCAAGTCTCTCTTTCTCTCTCTAAAACTTTCAACTAGTGAGACAAAGTGCTGAACAAAGACTTTTTGAGGGTTTGAGGGTGTAAAAGTGGAAGGGCATGAAAAACCCTATGAAGAAGTGGGCAAAAGCATGAAATTTGGACTTTCTATGAGGGATTTATGGAGGATTCAAGGTTTTTCTCCCATGGAGAATGAAGAAAATGTGAAATGAAGATAAGGGCTAGGATGAAGAAGGAGAAGTTGTTAGAGCATAGATATTTATGCTTCAAGTAAATCCAAATTTCTACTAAAATTACGAAAATGCCCTTAACATGGTGGCTTTGTCTTCCTCCCATCCTTTGTGAAACCTTTTTGCTCTTTTGACACCGAAACAAAGTCCATAATAGTCTAAAGGTACTCGAGTTCACGAAACAAAAAAATTTATACTCGAGATGAAAAATGACCATTTTACCCCTACCGTGGAAATTATCATTATTTTTATTTTACTCATTTATTTACCATCATAAACATCATTTATTCATTCCTTAGGCCTATTTAGACCTTAATAGCATAAAAACAACTCACTCGTAGGAGCCTACCAAGAGAAATTACGAAATTACCCTTAGTTCGCATAATCGCGTCTACTTTTAGTTATGTGCCTATAGAGATCGAGATTTCATAGGTTCACTTCTAAATTACCCTTTTAACTCAGTAATCAACCTCAATTGGCATCCGTAAACTTTATTAGCCAGCAGATTAAAATACGGGGTACTACAAAAATACCTTTTAAAAGTTCAAACACAACCTTCACACTAATCTTTTCAAGGATAAGATTGAACGTTTCTACCTTTTCACTTGGTTAAGGTATAACCACTGAACAATAAATGAAGCTAGAATGCCTCTTAAAGGTTGATGAGTTATGGAGGTTTAAGCTTAAACAAGATGGGCACAAGATGTAGTAGAAAAATCAACTTAATAAATGATAGGAGGAAAACTTAAATGCTCAAAGAGAGGTAAGTGAGTGTGTTTAAAGATTTTGAGGGTGTTCTTTTGCTTGGAGAGAGGTAAGTGAGTGTGCTTAACGAAATGCTTAAGTCTTGTCAAATGAGTTGAATATTTGATATAATTGTTTTATGTGTCAAGGATGTAATGCATCATAGTTTTGGTTTTTCAAAATAAGAAATGTGCATGGTTTCAAAGGAAGTAGCATAGCTATGTAACATACTCCTTTTGGTATAAGCTTGTTCCCTTACTAAGTTTTATGCTCACCGTTCAAAATTCATGTTCTTAAGTTTTCGAAACAAAAGTTAGTTGGATCATAGTAGGGTAGTTCTAACTTTATCCATTTTCCTGGTAGGTGTTACCATGGCATTCACTAGGCTCCACCAATTCAAATCACTTCGCTATCTTGTCATGTTTTATTTTGTACTCGATAGAAGTCTAGTAGTGTTGATATAACCATTAAATGGGAACATGTCAAATACTTTTGATGAAGAATATATAAAGATAATGTCAACACTTAATATTTTAATATTAAGGCATACTTAAGATATATTACGTGTTTGGATAAGAATGATAAATGAATATGATAGGATATTACTATATGAGATATGTGTAAACCTATATGATATAAGTATGACTATGAAGCTTGTTTGGGCATAATGGGCTTTACCTATTGGGTCCTTGCACCGGTTATGGCCAATGATTGGGTCATTTGATCTCCATTATTTCCTCAAAGGTATATATATAAATCTCCAACTCAAGACAAAATAGAGGCATCATTCAAGTTCATATTTCAATTCAAATGCAAGCTCATTCTCGAATAAATTTCTGTGTGTGTGTGTGAAATCTTTTACAAAGAACATTATATTTATCCGAATGAGTTTATGCCAATACAAAATTTCAAATTAGTACTAGAAGTCCATAGGTTTACTTTAAATCTTTCTCTCCACTAATGTAGACAAATACTAAGTCAAAGATTAATAAGTATTTATTAAGCTTATAATGTATGTCTAGGGTCAAGGTATGATAAAAGACAATAATTTGGCTTAATTCAAATCCCTTACTCTATTCATCTTTTTCTTTTTTTGAAAATTTTCAAAGTTCTTATTTTTTTTGTAAAATTTTCTTGAAAAATCAACAATTAGTTTACATTCACAAAACCTAAAAGTTGATGGGTTGAAGTTACAAGTGAAATGAAATCTGTTAATTAGAGCACTACCTAGAGTTGTTACATGCCATGTTTGCATGTAACAACTCTAATGCAGTTAGCGTATAACAAATCTATTGAATATGTTTTTGTACATGTCTGCATTTAAGAACATTTTTTTCAAAATAACGTGTAATAAAATGTTTTTGAACATAGTGTGTAACAACAACTTTTTTTAAAATGGTGTGTAACTTGCTCCTTTGTATTTCACTAGAACATAAACTTTTGGAATTAAACAGCGTATAATAATTTTTTTTCAACATGGCTTGTAACAACATTTTTTTTAACTTGGCGTATAATAATAACATTTTTCAAACATGATATGTAACTTGGTCTCTATCTTTGTATATTACTAAAACATAAACTCTTAGAGTTAAATATCTTCACAATAAAGATAAAGTTTAAAATCAAAAAGGAATTTGACATGGAAAGGAAGATGTAATGAAAAGTTATTCATCGTCAACGTTATTGTTGGGATGAAATGGATTTAGGCAAAAAGATATTATCCAAAATCCTCAAATTTGGATAATTAGCTTTTGGGGTTATTTTATTTGTTACATTTTTTATAATAATATAAAAAATGATGTGTAACAACTTTTCTTTTTCAACATATAATATAACAATATTGTTTTCAACACGTGCACTTGAATATAAGGAGGTTTCATTAAGGGTAATTTTATCCAAAAATCTTTTCTCTTGGTTAAAAATAGTTGAAATTAAAAAAGGGTTATTTTTGAAAACACCTTACCTTTGAATGTTAAAAAAAATCGTCCCTAACAAGAATGGTAATTTAAACTATAAAAATCAACCAAACAAAGTCTAGAACCACAATATCTACTCAACACTTCACTTGAATCTCTTTTACTTTCTCTTTACTTACTAAACAACTAAGCTGTTGACTTAAAGCTCTAGTCTATTTATAAGTCTCTTCTAATGTTCTCATAAAAATATCTCTCTTAACCAATCTACTATATTCCTATATAAATTGTAATTAAAGACTCATTAAGCTTAGACTTTAAATTCACTATATATGACATGTAAGTGTATTCCTACCATACAAACGAATCAAATCAATCATCTCATGCAATTGACATTAAACATATGTTATTTCATCCAAGGCTTACACTAAATTTCCTCTTCTAGTTCTGTTTAGGTTACCTGATCTATATAATTGGTGATCAGGCAATTAGATCCATTAATTATAGGATTAAAATAGACAACTCAAACACTATCATAAGCAAAAAAAGAGTATTAAAAATTTAAACAGCATTGTGGGTTCAATTACAATTCTAAATAAAAAATTTAATTCCTTATAACTACTAAAAACGTAATCCAAAAAATTTTAACCATCAACACAAAACAAAGAAAGTATAAGAAGAACTAAAGAAGAAAGAAAACCCAGATTTGTCAGGTTTTCGATCTTGAATTTTCAAAAGTTTTTCTTTGCTTTCTGGTTTGCTTAACAACTCTTTTTCTTCAGAGAAAATCTATCTTAATTGTTGCCTTCAAGTGATTTGAAAGGGTCTTTAAATAAGCCTCAGAATCCTACTCAAAATAGAAGTCCCAAATTGTTGCTTGGAGAAGCTATCGTGTCGACGCCGCAGTGCCATTCCTTCGGCACTGCAATGTCAAGCTTTTTGCTTAGTTTTTTCTACTCTCTACCTTCAGCATTGTGGCCTCCATCCTTGGGCTTCGTGGTTTGATTGCCAAAGTTTTTCTTTTCACGGTGCTACATTCCCTATTCAGCCATGGCTGGGATGCCTAATGTTCTATTTTTGAGTTTAAATTTTGCTTTTCTTCTTTGATCCGAACTCATTCAAATGAGCACTTACAAAGCTCAAAACCATATAACTATTCTCATTTAAAGAGACCTAAATCAACCTAAAATCAACTAAAACAAAACTACTAAGTAACTTAAAGCGAAACTTAAAATAAACTCCTAAAACGAGACTAATTCATATCAAAACTCAAAGACTTAATTGATTTTAAAGTTCAAAAGTGACAAGATAACTCTATATTATAGAGTTATCACATCCTTAAACTTAAGATTTTACTAGTCTTTGAGCAAAAACATAAAAGAAAACTTAAACAAAAATGAAAGCAATCGTAAATGATGAAAGCACTTAAATTATGAAAACAAATAACTAGAGATGACAACTTGCTAAAGATAACTCACACCAAACCAATGATCTCTCATAATTTCCTCAAAAGTTATCTCAAAATCTCAACTCAAGGTTCACAGAAATATCATTCAAGTCCATGCTTCAATTCAAGTGCAAACTCATTCTTGAATGAATTTTTGTGTGTGTGCAACTTTTTACAAAGAATATCATGTAATCTAGATAAGTTTATACTTATGCGAAATTCGAATTAGTATTAGAATCCTATAAGTTTGTTTTTCATCTCCCTATCCACTAATGTAGACTGATGCTAATTCAAGGATCTTTAGGACTTTAAATGGCTTATAATGAATGGAAAGGGTCAAGGTAGGATGAAGGATATTATAAGGCTCAAATCACCCTAAGCACATCAATCATTCTAAGACCTTCTTAGAGCTCAAATTATACTCTACGTAATTCCCTCTACTTGATTTCAACTTTTACTTTTGTCCAACACTTTATTCTTTTTTTTCCTTAATTTTTTTTCATCATAATTTTACACCCCAAACTTATTTTTTTTTAATCTAGATAGTGGGGTGAATACTAATCATATTTGAACTTTTCAACAACTCCACCTTATACTTTATTCAACATCCAACTCAATACACTTCCTAAAATGATTAACATACTTAGGTGTGAAGGATGCAAAATTGAAAATTTATTATATGCTAGACTATATAAAATAGGTGTTTGACAAAGAAAAGGTAATATTTGGCTCAATGAAGTATACTAGGGATAAAAATATATAAAGATAGGCTCGAAAGGCTCAAATGGTCCAAAGATGGCCTAATTCATTTTCTTAACTAAGTATTGCATAGGATTTCACCTCAAGAAAGAATCAAACACATTCTAAAATTCCTGACATAACTAAAATTCACATCAATGTAAACCGTCTCTAAATATACACAACAATTCTAAGCAAAAGAAAATGTGCTCAATATATGGAAATCTCATCCTGACAATGATGCTTAACATAAAAATTTAACCTAAACTCAAACCACTACTAAAAATTTTGTTAATTTCGACAAAAAATTCTATAGGAAAAAGTTTAATTTCCATCGAAATTGACTGCTTCCAATTGATTTTCAACAAAAAAAATCCATTTAAAATTCTGTTGCTAAAGGGGTCGTTGGAAAAGCTTGTTGTAAAAAATCCATCAAAAAATTTTAACAAAAAATTCTGTTCAAAAAAGCAATAATATTTTTTATTATTTTAATATCAATCTATCCAAAAAGACAAAAATTACCGATTGAAATTTTTGTTCGAAATATGATTCCAATGAAAATCCATTGGAAATTACCAACAAAATTTTCTGTTAGTAATATGTTACCAACGAAATTTCTTTCGAAATTACCAATGGAGTTTTTGTTGATAATTTAGTCATTTCCAATGAAATTCTATTGAAAATTACCAGCGAAATTTTTGTTGATAATTTAGTCATTTTAGATGAAATTTCATTGGAAATTACCAATGGAATTTTTGTTGGTAATTTAATCATTGCCTATGAATTTGAGTTTGAAATCATCAACGGAATTCTATTAGTCATCATAATTAATCTGCGCAAATCATAATTAATATTCAATATTCATAACAAAAGTACACATTAAAATATGAAAATCAAAATCAAATTGATGCTATTATAAATCATCATAACCATGAAATATCTAAACATAAAGTTAAATATGGATGAAATATCTAAACATTAAAAGTTCTCATGTTTGTTCCTATGTTTCCATTTCTTTCACTATACTGTTAGTCACTACCAGAAAAGTATCTCTGAGTGTCAAACGGCTGGTTTTTGGAGTTTGTATCATAGCTGTTCAAGGCTGTTCCTCCATTCATTGGTGCAAATGCTGCAAAATATATGTACATTAGGATTATAAAAATATCATGATGGTTTCACATAGTTTATACTATTAAAAAAAGAAAAAAGTAGGTAGAAAACAATCCATCTCAGATAATATTTGCATGTCATGCATAAATAAAATTCTCAAGAGTTTTACATGAAATGCTATTAAAATTTATTATACTCTTGAACCATTATTGAATGTTAAGCTTTTACGTGAGTCAATTTATTGATGAGTTCAGTGCATATGTGAATTTCATGGATATTTTAGGCTCTAGTTTATGCAGTAATGACATCAATTTTCTATGACAACCTTGTAACACATGGTTAAACATTCTAACATTGTAGAAAATACAATGAAAGGATTCTAACATTCTTAAGCATTTGGCTCATTGGTTGGTGCATAATCTCTCTGCTAAATAACAGGGTTCGAATCCCTACTCCTTTAATTATATAAAAAAAATTACAGCATATTAAAGATATAATTTCACACAGTAAGTCGAAGTATTTATAAATCACATTGTGCAATTTATCACTTAGAAAAAAGTGCTTATTGATGAAAGGCCTCCCTATCAACATGATCAGTAATGTGCAATCATAGGAAAAAATTAGCTTAAGCATAACACTCTATATCAAACAATTGGCAAATAGTTTAATGCAGTTTCTTCATGTAAGAGTCATAATATTCCAAACCTTGACCTTGACAGGCCCAAAAACTTCTGCAAAAGAGCTTACTCCAAAAGCTCAGAAAGTAGGAGAGGG
Source organism: Theobroma cacao (assembly GCF_053813885.1). Taxonomy (NCBI): domain Eukaryota; kingdom Viridiplantae; phylum Streptophyta; class Magnoliopsida; order Malvales; family Malvaceae; genus Theobroma; species Theobroma cacao. The sequence goes on from NC_142640.1 coordinate 41,384,987, forward strand.
GTAAAAATTTGCAAAGTGTGGCAATTTAATGAAAGTAATGATTTCAAATATCAAGTTGACATTTAAAATTGAATTAAGAAAACCACAAAACCATATACTGCAAAAACCTATAACTATATCAGTTTAAAACAAATTGACCATTTGACCATTTAATGTTGGCATCATTATAGGAAGAGTTCACACTCAGCTCAGTTGAGTACAATGCTTCAACCAGTCTCTTTCAAACACTTGCCAAAGAGACTTAGAACTAACAAGTAGTTTTAGGGAAAAAAAGAAATTTATTTTTGATCAATTAAAATTTCAAAATCTAAAAACCTAAAGCTTATCAGCTGTATATCAACATATTGGGAACACAAATTCACATTTAACACATGAAAGATTCCAAAACACCTCTTTAGTATGATAATATCTTTAACATTCCAAGGAAGTCAAGGACCTAAATTAAACTTGTTTTCAAGTGGCATAAAAACACTCATATTTACAAGCCTACCAGAGATAAGTTATGAGAAACCTCAAGCTTAATTCATTTAGCGAGTTAAGAACTTAGGCTAAGCTTTAGTCACCTCATTAACAAGCAAAGATACAAAATAGCTCAAACAACTATTGAATATATTTTTAGATGCTTTTTTCAACCGACATGGACACCTTTTAAACAAATTGAGAACTAGGGATCTATTTAGAGGTGGCAATTGGGCAAGTTGTTTCTGGTCAGGGTCAGGTTTTGATCGCTAGCTTTTAAAGTCAATTCAAGTTAGCTTGTAGATGGTAAGATATGTCTTTTGAGTTACGACCAATTTTCACTGCATTTTACTCTATAAGCATACAGTCATCCTATTTGGGTCCAAACCTATCACAGCCCAAATCTTGAGCCATGACCGGCGCATGGGCCCAATGGGCATAACCCACCAAGCCCAAGCAAGCTTTTTTATGTGATCCTGTTCATCGATCTATCAATCATACATCATCATTTCTAAAATCACAATTCGTAATTCTCAACTATAAGCACTTCAATAATATACCACGGCAACCAAATACGCATTTGTATCATCTCAAAATAGTGTCATCAATTGCCAGCTCATAATGGCATCTTCAATCAAAATAGACATATAATGTTTACAAAATAAATCTTAGTAATTCACATCAAGTATACATGCACAAATGCAATAGACCCTTGACTACTAGCGGAATGACTCTAGGTAAGGGTACTGCTACTAAATGCCATGGTAAACCTACCAAAAGGTGAATATAAGTGGACACTTCAATCTGGGTCCCAACCACCTCCGAATCTAAAAATGAAAACATGAAGTTGAAAAGAATGAGTATAAACCCAGTGAGTGAACATAGGAAGGGAACAAGCAATGATACAGAAGGTTTTAGGAAACACGATGCACTTATGTTAAAAACAATGCAATTTATTCTTCAAACACCAAATTCAATGCTATGATGTCTTTTAACTCATTTGGAAACATTTATGGATATCAACTTTCAACATTCAATTCAATCACATTACATTTTCCAAACATCTCTACTCTACAAAATAAGTACACATGCGTGTAAGAATTCATGTATTCATTATGTGTATATAAATATATAGAATATTCAAACATACACCAAGGTCATCCCCACACTAGTCAACAAGTCTCCGCGTATACAACCGCCAACCTCAACTTAGCTCATGTGCACTGCCACACCGCACATAGCTAATATCCTCATGTGCACTTCCACATCGCACATGGCAAGTATCATGTGCACTCCCACACTGCACATGGCATATATCATCATGTGCACTCCCACACTGCTCACCACCATCACCGTCATGTGCACTACCACACCGCACACGCACGATTATAATTATCATTCAATATTACCTTTCAAAGCATAACACACATAACAACATACAATAATTTTTTTTTGCATAATAATGCATTCCACAAAGTTCATTGTTTTATTGGTCATACACATGGTTGCACAGTCCAACAGTCAAAGAAAATAATATTAACTACTATGCCACTAGTTTAGGACATCACAAAATTTCTAATGCATCACGCGCCATAATTCAATTGACAATTCAACATAATATTTCAAACATGTGATTCGTCACATTTCACGTTTAACAACATAGAAATATCACTCGAAAAGGCTTGTTCCCGTGCAAGATTTTCTTTAAAAGAGTTAACCAAGAATATTTAAATACTTTACTCAAACACATGCTCATTTGTTTCAAACGTTTTAAATGCAAGTTCACTCACTTGTCTTTATTGATTCTTTTGATCGACTCCAACTTCAACTAATGCTCCAAGTGGAGATGTGGGGTCTCATTGGAACCTATCTCACACAATAGCATCACAACCAACCCAATTTGCATGAATATAAATCCAAAGGTTGTTTCCTAAATCAAACTTTCCTAGTTTTCCCTAACTAGTTTTTAAATTACCATTTGACTAGTCAACCTAATACTAACACCAACGAATTTCATAACACTTCTTTTATTACTTCCATTTTCCAGCACCTATATCATCCTTAAAATTCACAATTCCAAACTTAGGTAATTCCCTTAGTGACATCTCACATGAACACAATGCCTTTTATTAAATTAGTCATCCATACCACTAGTTAAACCATGAATTACCATAATTATTAATCATTTCTCCCTCCAACAATCTCCACCCATCAAAATAGCCCCTAATTCCCATTTCAAGTATTAATTTACTTGTAAATTTACAAGGCTAACATTCAAGTCATTAGCTAGTCATTTATTTGTACTATTATAATCACACTAGTAATAAATAATCTCATTTTCACCACAATATAACTATCAACAATTAAACAGCCCACAAATCTAATTATTAGCCATCATTAACAACTTAAAAATCAACCCTAACTCATTACTCACCTTGGTAGACTTGTAGTTGAATTTCCTTAGTGAGCATTAAAAAGGGAAAAAATTCCTTTAAGAGTTTCCAAGCTATTTTGAAGAGTTCAGCCACAGCCTAAATCTTGGGCCATGACCGATGCATGGGCCTAATAGGCATAACCCACTAGACCCAAACAAGCCTTATTAGAGATTCCTGATAATGCACTATACTCGTTCACCAATCCATATTAGTGCTTAAACCATATTTTTTTGTATCATAACTTGAACCCTAATTATAATAATCAATTCAATCTTAAAACATATAATCATAAGTATATACAATGAGGTCTAAAGTCTCCAGTTTAATACTTATATCAAGGCCACTATCCATTTACAATTAAATAAACAAAGTGCTACGACTCGACCTCTAACAGCAGAGTGACTTGGAATGAAATGCTATGAGATGCCTTGACCTATCTGCAATGGACCATAAGTGCTGATGATTACACACTAGGCCGATCACTATCTGCAAAAGGGAAATAAGGGGGTGAGTCTCATAGACTCAGTGATAATCAGCTTTGTGAGCAGGAAGTAGATGGGAAACAAGCAATAAGCAGATCATTTGAATGATAAAACCAGAATATAAAATGCAAATCTTATAAACCAAACCACAATGAGGATATATGTGCCTTGTAAAAATGATATTGTAGAATCATAATATAGTGCTTTCTTTGCCAAAACAGTGTCGAAAATAAGTGTAATAGAAAGAGTTTCAATCACCAGAAACATCATTGCCATCAAATTATGAAACACAGTAAAAAGGTAATCACACGCCCAAAATGTGTGGCATGTAGAGAAATCAAAGTGTACAGCCACCTAAATCAACTCATGTTTGTCAAGTAAGCATTGAAAGCTTTTATTTAAACAATGGGAGCTACAGAGAAAATCTTAACTCTCCACCTATAAGAGAGTACACGTTGAAAACTCACAAGGCTCTCGAGTAAGAAAGTATAATATCAACACGTGGAGCCACTTCCACGTAAAAATAATCCGAGAGTCATACTCCACCGAATTCCCATAGCCATGGTAGTCTCCACGATGTTGGTCGACATCGGAGAATCAAGCGGTAGCAACTGTGCACATTCGGGAGTCTCACTACACCAGACCACTTGTGGCCTAGCCACGTATACATATCACAAGTCGTGGCCCCTGCCATGCCTAATCGTCTGTCGATGACCCAAAGGTTCTCTAGTTAGAGCTCACTTATGCATGAGGGTTACAATTAACCGAAGTGACAGCCAACCTACCCTCGACGCACTTCGTTTGTCAAAACCATTTTCAAAAATCACATTGAGGTTTCCAAGTCTTTTGCTTAAAACATTTGAAAACAAGGTTCAATAACCTTTCAAATTACTTTTCACGTAAAAAGGCATGGTGTATTCTCTTATACAAAGATCGAACTAAAATCGGTGCTCAAAACATCCATTTTAAATCATTTAACAACTGCATTTAACTATGCATATCACACAAAAGATACAAGGCACAGATTTTGAATGCAAAACAATATAAAAGGCTTGTTCTCTATTCTTAAAACACTTTACGTATATAGCTCATTTATAGATATATCCAAACAATTTTCAAAACAACTTGCATCCACAATTTCCTACGAGTTCTACCAGCTCTTGCTTTCCACAATAACAGTGTATAAATCATTGTAAATCTGTTTAGAAATATCCTAACGAGGCTAACAACTCATGCTTTCCACAATTGCATTTAATGAAATCCGGCAACGTTTATAATACGTATAACATTATATAGCTATGGAAATTTTGAAATAGGCACCCCCCACTCACCTTAGAATAGCGAGACGCTTGGTCATTATTGATTCGGGTGCGTATCTTGTAATTTATACTTGCTGGTCACTCGTTACTTCACCCAACACGCTACCACTGAAAACTTTTCTACTTATATACTTCCTAGCAACAATCCAAATTCAATAATCTTAGTGTTTATCATTCCCATTTTCCTTCTTATTCAAACATTCCCATCATGTTAATAACTCATACTATGCTAGAATCACCACTTTTCCTCACTTAACCTTGCATATTCATATACATCTTAACACATTTTTACTAAAGTTGCCTTTATCCTTTACTTGCATAATTCTTTAAATTATAATTACAGGCAACTTATTTATGACTCTAATACATATATTAATCCTTTCTAAGGATATTTATCAAGTTCAACCATCATTTCCACAACAATAACCTAGCATATGGCAGCAACTATAAATTCACTTCCATCAAGCATTTTCTAAGTGTACATGTACTACCATTCTCATTTACATGTTACCACCAAGCATAACATCAATATTCATTCATACGCACCAACATCCATAACCTTTTGAGCCTTTTCTAACAACACATATCCACACAATCCATTTTTTTCCAAGCTTCCAATTAATATAATTGCTTTCCAACCATACCCGTGACAACACCATAACACTACATATTGTACACAATCATTCTCACAATATTAAACTAATCATAGACTTTAAATTGTAGCATTAAGTTTACCACTTGGTTTTAGCTTAGATTTCACCCAACAAAATTCACAATTTCCTCACACCCATGGCCACCATAGCTACCACAAAAATACTTACACAATTACCAACTCATTTCCAAAAATTACTCAAGCTAAAATCAAAATCCTTACCTTATGACTCTTGAATCTTGAGACCCACTTGATTTTTCTTCAATTAATCTTGAATCACTCACTACCCAAGCCCTCCACTTTTCTCTCTTTTCTTTCCTTGGCCGATTCTCTCTATTTTTCTTTTCAATTGCATGGTGGCAAGGTAAAAATGGCATGGGAGCATGAAAATGGCGTGAAAGCATGGAGGTGAAGAAGAAATTATCTTGTGGGTTGAGATAAGAACCGACCATGGGATAAGAATGAAGAGTCAAAGCTTCCTTGTGAGACCTTGTCAAGCTCGATTAAAAGACGGTATTGTACCGAGTGGTACAACTAAGTTAAATCGAGCCTTGAACTAGTTCAAATAGAAATTCTAAGAGGAATTTGAAAATTCTAAAACCCACAGAATGACTTAGAATAGTGATTCGGAGTTCAAGGTCCAGTTTAGAGTTCATCAGGAAAATTGATAGATTAGGGACAAAACGGTCACCTTACCATTTGATGATAAAATGGAGATTTTTAGCCAAGATTTGATCACATTTGACCAAGAATAATTATATGAAATATAATTATGATTATTGGAGTATAAAATGATGTTTAGCAGTGAAAAATTATGATTCTCGATATTTTTAGAGCACAAGGGTAAAATGGTAATTTTGCCACTAGAGGACTAAACGGGAATTTTTATAAAATGATTTTTGCCCCATTTGGTTAATATTGATCAATATTAGTGTTATTTGAGGTTGAAAAGTAGAAATAATGTGATTCTTGTACATTTCGGAGTATAGGGGCAAAATCATAATTTTTTCACTCCGAGGGCAAATCGGTAAATTTTTTGCCCTAGTACTTGTCAAGACCATGGGATTTTAATTGTGGTAGGATTTGATAAATACCAGAATATTTGTGGTGGAAAATTAAGAAGAAAAAGTCAAAAAGTTAAAAAAATTGGGCCAATAAGCATGTGACATGTGGCATGCTTGATTATTTTATTATTTTCTATAGAAATCAGCCCATTAAATCCCCAATTCTCTCACCATATTTGGCCTAGGCAACTAGCAACAAGAACAAAGGAAGAACAAAGGGAAAAACAAGAAAACCTAGGTGGAAATTCAAAGAAAAAGTGAAGAAATCAAGGAAACAAGCTAGGTAAGTTAGAATTTCTTTAATTCTCCTTGATACCTAGCTTACCCATGCTTTTGTTCTTGATTTCCAGGGTTGAATATTGAGTTATCATGATGAATTCAATTCTGAAAAATAGGTATGGAAGAGGAATTATTGTTGGAATAATTTGATTTTAGACTATGTTAGTGTTTAGGGATAGTTAAGCACGGTTATGAACAAAAACACAAAAAGAAATATTCAATTTCTCTAGGGTTCCTTGTTGGTCGAACCATGAGGGCTGAATATCAATGGGAGATTATTTTTATTTCAAGGAAAATGGCTTGGAAAAAGATGAATTAAGGTGAAACGGTTATGTAGAAAAAATTTCGGTGTTAGTGCACCAAATGACCAAATTTTTCTATAAGGAACTGTGAGGGTTCTAATGCTGAATTTGGCTTTATTTAAATGGTATGTGGTAAATTAAGGTATTAGAGGAGAAATGGATTAATTTGGAGGTGATTTGGACACAATCGCCAATTAATCCGGTGATCGGTTGAATTTAATCGATACCGCGATTAAGCGATAATCGGACGTATTTTTGCATTTACATATCAAGCATTAGTAATTTAAATTAGTTTATATCAATTTAAGGACAATATAGTAAATTTCTCGACTTTGTTATTTGTCAAGGTAGTGAGACGTCCGGAAAAGGTAAAGGAATTGCGCCTGAGGACTATTAGTCCAAGTGCACCCGAAATTCAAATTTTCGATACTGGTGAGTGGACTTGCATTTCAAACTTGTTTTGGGTAATATGAAAGATTCTATTCAACTTGTCTTAGAACATGTACCTTGGGAACAAGCTTTTGTTAAATGGTTTGATGTTGTGATATGTGATTGCTATGGATTCATGCATTATTGCAATATGATGATATATGTATATGTGTGCTGTGCATGATGAATGATATTGTGTATAATGACTGTAATCGTGTGTGTGCACGATGTGGGAAGAATTAAGTTGGTATAAGAGCAAAGGGTTTTACCCGATCCCTGGGAACTCTAACGCATGAACAGGGACGAAGCGTGGCTCTCCGCCCAAGGGCTTATAGAGGAAAGGGCTACCCAAAGAGGTGGAGCCGCCCTATGAGTGCTCTGATAGGTACCGTATGTCACCTCCGTAGTGAAGGGGTTGAGTGGTATGTCCCTCCTTAGTGACAAACTTGGTATCAGAGCCCCATTTTATGGTGGCTTGAGAGGTGGATGATGATAGTGCCCGTGTGCACGATGTGGGGGGATGTACATGATGGCACTGATTGTGCACGATGTAGGGGGATGCACACTATAGTGCCGGCTATGTGCACGATGTGGGGGGATGTACATGAGCCGGGTGTGATTATGATGATATTGATGTTTGTCTATCTAATTATGCATATCTAGACTTATGAAATGAAAGCTCATGAATGTGATATATGGTTGACATATATGTGAAATTTGATACATTTCACTTTGAAAATTTTCATGAGTTTTATGTTGATTTTGTTGGTTTAGTAGGATGGCCTTTTTGTTGAGTGAAGGGAAACTTTTCTCTTGTTGCTCTGTTTCGCTGAAGCAAAATTCATTCTCGCTGTAGCGAGAAACTCTCGGGTTTGAGGGCCTTTACCAAAACTAGTTCTCGCTACAGCGAGAAACTTTCTGTCCATTTTGCAAACTTGTGGGTTTTTGCCATATTTCCCATTTCTTTGGTACCATAGTTGAGCATGGATTTTTGTAAAGTGATTTACTCATGTGGGGTTTACATGAGGGGTTTAAAGGAGTTAAAACAATTGCATGGTTTTGAGAAAATGAATGCATCATGATTTCGATAAACATTTCTTATGGTATGCTTGTTCCCTTCTTGTTCACTCACTGAGTATTGTACTCACGTTTTATAAAAATTCATGTTTTCAGATCAGGTGACTGTTGGACCCTAGATCAAGGAGTCCTCGTAGTGCATCTCCTGGGTATGTGTCTGGCATTCGATAGTAATCCCTCTTATTGTAAATGTCTCCGCTGGAAGTCATGGGTTATTTTGTATTGTGAATACAATCTAACAATGTGAATATGTGTATGCAATGTAAATTGCTAAATACATGACTGGTATAGTGCATGTATATTATTATCAATAATGCCATTGTGTTTTGGCTATGTTCACACCCGGGAAAAGGTGTGTGTGTGTATGCATGATATGATAAATTTGTTAAGCAAAGGTAAACGGATAGGCTTGCTTGGGCTTAGTGAGCAATGCTCATTGAGCTCATGCGTCAGTCATGGCTCGGGAAATTGGGTCGTGACATTCCTTTGGAAGCTTTGACCAACTAATGGCAAAATTATCATTTTACCCTTCAAGCTTTTCACCATTTTTAATTGTATCCTCCCACAATCTTTTAATTCCAATTTCTTTCCATTTTTCCTCCTTAACACTTGTATCAATAAAATATCAAGTTTATGCTTTAACGCGGTATCACCATAATATTTAAATATTTACTTACCCGTGCTAGCTTTATTTAATAAAGACACGTGGCCCCATTAATGTCATTTTTCTCTGAAATTTCCTTGTTCTTCTTTTCCCCCACTTAGATTGACCATATACTCTTCCTTCACGAAAAATTTCGACACTAAATAAAATATTATTTTATTCTAAAATTTTCTACGTGTCTCTTTGACACCCAAAATGTCTTATTATGCCCCGATTCACTTCTGAATCACTTTTTATATTGCTAATTCATCCTCAATAAAAATATTATTATTTAATTTCTATTGCTTCACTTGCGAAATATTTTACTCTAGAATATTCCCTCCACCCTTCATCACTCTTAAACACTCTAATTAACCTCAATTGGTATTCGATAAGTTCTATTAGTCAACATAGCAAACTACCAGGTGTTACAGTCTCCCCCACTTAAAATGAATTTGTCCTCGAATTCAAATTAACATAAGGTGAATAGTCAAAGTTCTAAAATTCTACCACTTCACTTCCGTCGGGCATTCTTAACATAGCATCTTAATTTACACATTATATCGTCTTCCAATCTTTATAGAAAACTCGACAATGCCATTGTATATACAATTATGTGTTCTACACTTCTTGAACCACATCAATATTATTCTTTATCTTATAAAGAGGATTCAAACATGTCACTATCTTATGCTATAACCACTTATAAAATATCATCTTTAAACAAATTATAACCAACTCCGTATGAGTTTTGTACCAATATGCAACATATATGTCCATATATATTTCCAAAAATTTCAACTTCAAGTAGTCTTAGGCATATCAAGCTCAATAAGCCACTTGTAATACTAAAATAGCCAATAAATCAAGTTTAGGATCATCTCCTTTTTGCGTTTAATCAGATTATGCTCACCATCATGTGGAGAATACTCAAAACTGGTTTATGTGTTCTATTCTCATACAAGTGTCACTCACTAATTGGCATCATCCCCAAGCACCACGTGTCTTAAAAGCCAATTTTTCTTAGCCAAAATTCATATTGAAGTATTCCATCTCTAAGTCATGTCTCATTACCAAATCTTTACTTGTATATGAGTACTTGAATTCTCAAATCATCATCTCTTTTCTTAGTAGATCTATGTAATTTTTGTAGTTTATTTTTATTCCCTCACCATGGGTAGTATCATTTAATCAAACCATATCACCCTCGTTCTCTAAATATTTGAAGAGTCATTCAACCTTTGCCTACCCTTATCAGGCAATTTACCTTGATAATTACTCAAAATAATTTTGAAACTCGTGGGGGAAGCACGTTTCACAATTTATGCCTTACGTCTACAAGTATATCGAGACCGTAACCTCATCAGGTCTACTTAATGGCAAGATAATCATTGCCTTAAACTAATAATTCCAGCCATCCTTATGTTTGCAACTTATCTTTATACTTATGTGACATATCAGTCACGAGCCCCAATGTGACTATATAGCTATTTGCTCCTTGGGCTTTAATGTTTTCACATTGTGAGAAATCTCTCAAATTTATCTCATCAGGGTGTTCACAAGGTGGATACAAGTCCATACCTTACAGTCCAATGCCTAACGTAGTGAACACGATTTCATTGCTAAAGTTCTACCCTTATCTACCAATCATAGTGTGAGACCCTGTCAAGCTCTATTAAAAGACGGTATTGTATCGAGTGGTACAACTAAGTTAAATCGAGCCTTGAACTAGTTCAAATAGAAATTCTAAGAGGAATTTAAAAATTTTAAAACCAACAGAATGGCTTAAAATAGTGATTTGGAGTTCAAGGTCCAGTTTGGAGTCCATCAGAAAATTGACCAATTAGGGACAAAACGATCATTTACCATTTGATGATAAAATGGAGATTTTTAGCCAAGATTTGATCACATTTGACCAAGAATAATTATATGAAATATAATTATGATTATTGGAGTATAAAATGATGTTTAGTAGTGAAAAATTGTGATTCCCGGTATTTATGGAGTAGAAGGGCAAAATGGTAATTTTGCCACTAGAGGACTAAACAAAAATTTTTTAAAACAAGTTTTTTGCCCCATTTGATTAATATTGATCAATATTAGTGTTATTTTAGGTTGAAAAGTAGAAATAATGAGATTCCGGTACATTTCGGAGTATAAGGGTAAAATCGTAATTTTTTTGTCTCGGGGGCAAATCAGTAAAATTTTTGGCCCAGCACTTATCAAGACCAAGGGATTTTAATTGTGGTAGGATTGGATAAATACCAGAATATTTGTGGTGGAAAATTAAGAAGAAAAAGTCAAAAAGTTAAAATTTGGGCCAATAAGCATGTGACACATGGCATGCTTGATTATTTTATTATTTTCTATAGAAATCAGCCCATTAAATCCCCAATTCCCTCACCATATTCGGCCTAGACATCCAGCAACAAGAAAAAAGGAAGAACAAAAGGAAAAACAAGAAAACCTAGGTGGAAATTCAAAGAAAAAGTGAAGAAATCAAGGAAACAAGCTAGGTAAGTTAAAATTTCTTTAATTCTCCTTGATACCTAGCTTACCCATGCTTTTGTTCTTGATTTCCATGGTTGAATATTGAGTTATCATGATGAATTCAATTCTGAAAAATGGGTATGGAAGAGGAATTGTTGTTGGAATAATTTGATTTTAGACTATGTTAGTGTTTAGGGATAGTTAAGCATGGTTATGAACAAAAACACAAAAGAAATATTCAATTTCTCTAGGGTTCCTTGTTGGCCGAACCATGAGGGCTGAATATCAATGGGGGATTGTTTTTATTTCAAGGAAAATGGCATGGAAAATGATGAATTAAGGTGAAACGGTTATGTAGAAAAAAATTCGATGCTAGTGCACCAAATGACCAAATTTCTCTATAAGGAATTGTGAGGGTTCTAATGCTGAATTTGGCTTTATTTAAATGTATGTGGTAAATTAAGGTATTAGAGGATAAATGAATTAATTTGGAGGTTATTTGGACACAATCGCCGATTAATCGGGTGATCTGTCGAATTTAATCGATACAGTGATTAAGCGGTAATCGGGTATATTTGTGCATTTACATATCAAGCATTAGTAGTTTAAATTAATTTATATCAATTTAGGGACAATATAGTAAATTCCTCAACTTTGTTATTTGTCAAGGTGGTGAGACATCCGAAAAAGGCAAAGGAATTGCGCCTGAGGACTATTAGTCAGAGTTCACCCGAAATCCGGATTTTTCGACACCTGTGAGTGGACTGCCTATCAAAATTGTTTTGGGAATATGACTGTTTTGAACAAAGTGTTTGAATGATTTTATGAAATTTTTCATGAAAATGAATGCCTTGGGAACAAGCTTTTGAGAAAAGGTTTATGTTATGAAATGTGGTTATTATGGATTTCTATGTGGTTGCATTATGTTGATATACATATATGCTTGAATATAATGTTGTGTAATTATGTTGACTCGGCTATGTGCGAGTAGAGAGTGTGCATAAGCCGAGGATGACCCGGTTATGTGCGAGTAGGGAGTGCGCATAATCCGGTGATGACCCAGCCATGTGCGAGTAGGGAGTGCGCATGAGCTGGTGATGATGATGATGATGAGCTGGTGATGATGATGATGGGTTGGTGAGATGATGATGATGGGTATATACGTATATATATATATATATATATATACATATGTAAATGTGTGTGATATAGCAAATTGATGGACAATGATTTATGGTTGTAATGTACGTAAAATTTGACACATTATACTTTGAGAATTTTCATGAATGTTAGGTTGATTTTAATTAGTTTAGCAGGATGGCTTTTGTTGAGTGAGGAAAAATGTTTCTCTTGTTGCTTTGTTTTCACTGCATCGAAATTCATGCTCGCTGTAGCGAAAAACTCTGGGGTTTGGAGGGGTTTTAAATAAGAATGAACTAAATTGCATTGTTTGAAACAAGTGCATCATGATTTTAAATTTTTCCTAATTGTTGCTTGTTCCCTTCCTTGTTCACTCACTGGGTTTATACTCACCATTTTCAAATTCATGTTTTCAGATCACGAGGTAGCCGATAATTAGGACGAGGTGTCCTTGTAGATCTGTGTACATCTTCTGGTAGGTGTCTCGGCATTCGGTAGCTGTATATCCATCCGAGTCACTCCGCTGGAGGTCGAGTATTATTTTGTTATGTATAGATGAACTTAAATGTAAATTTTAAAAGAGTAATGCCAATACGAGTTGGCAATGTATACCACTATTTTGACTCAAAGTCATGAAATAGGACTTAGTGATAATAAATAGAATCATAAGTAAAATAAATAATAGGCTTGCTTGGGTTTAGTGGATTACGTCCATTGGATCCGTGCGCCGGTCATGACCCGGAATTTGGGTCGTGACACATAGCTCCCTTGCACATTTACCTGTGCATTGCTTGGTTGCTCACGAGCCATTCATGGCCATCCAAATATAACCTCTTATAATAAGTCAAACTAGTACATTCTCACACTTTTCCACACATTTCCAAAACACTTAAACACTTCCCTTAATAAGATTCTATTGAGAACTTAAACAATCAAAGGCTTATCTTCAAAGCCACTTATAACCTTAACAATTTAATGTATGCTTAATAGCATTTTAGCTCATTGGTCTCAATGGACATCATTTTCAAATCTCTCAAAGTGTCCTTGTTCTTAATTGAGACCGTACCAACTAACTTAGCATATTTGCATAGATTATCCTTAAGCTTCTTATGCTTGTTGTAACAACATCAACACTTCTCCCATCATTTATCTTACCTTTCATTCACTCTTTCCTTAGCCTTTATCAAAGCTTAATCTCTTCTCCCCCTTATTTTTTAGGATTTGACTTTAGTTTGCGTAATGTTTATCCTAACACTTCACATGGTAATCTATCTCAAGAACTTTCTAACTCCCCTTTTTGTTTCATACCCTTATATAAGGTAATAAAGAAACTTTTCAATTCATTTATATAAATAGTTTCCAAAACCCTACAACTCCATTCAACAAAGCTGAACATCAAGTCTACTGACCATAACTTCGCTTGCAAATCCGTCTCCATGCCACTCACATCTTGTTCTTGCTTCCTAACATAAGATGTTCCTAAGGCTACGGTGCTGCAGCCGTTGGAAATTTACTTTATCAAAACAATTCTCCGAACTCATAAATTACAACTCCAAATGTATGCCAACATATTGATAACCTTTACATATTTCATGACCACGAAAACTACAATTTGCAAAACTAACTTTCCATCATACATACGCTATCAAAACATTAATTTCAACATATCTATTTCACCTCTTTTTTTTTTGTGGTATGCCAAAATCATTGTTTAGGCATATTTCACTACTAACAATCACATTCCTTTACCATAGCATTTAGTGCAAATTTGCTTAAGCAATTGTCTCCAAATAACTCTTAATACATAAATATCAAATTATACACCGCTTAATGTTAAAATCTTGACTTTACTCATCAATTTTTAACCAATTACATTTATAAAGTGAATAATTTACTTAGTTATTGCATCTCGCCTTTACGGTCACAAGATCAAAGTTTCTTAAACTTAAGATACAGAAGCTCCCTCTTAGAGCATATCCAAAAATCAACATCTTCTAAATCCCTTACCTTTGGAGAAATTAACTTCAAGTCTAATCATTTTCATCATAGTTTGCATACAAATCCAAATAGACTCCTAAATTGATCTTTAAAACAATTTGTATATCAATCTCAAATATAGAACTCCATATGACATTTAAACTAGAATCAACATTTCTAAGTCATTTAACTTCAAGCTACCAAATCCACAACTAGTCCTTTAATCCTTTGGCTTCATGCTAAGCATAGTAAAATTCAAGCTCATCCTTAGAGCAGATTCGTTTACTAGCCTTTTACTTGATGACTACACATTTATTATAACAATCACTGATTTTCAGCCTTGCTTTAATTCATGCAGTTATAACTATAACCATAATAATCCAAATCAAACCTTGGGATCTCATAATCACTTAATTGAAATCAAAACCAACTCCATCTAAGTTGCTATACACATATTCAACACATATACGCATATAAAATACTTCAGAAGCCCAACACCATTTATATATGGGCATGACAAGCTCCTTTAACATACTGCACTTACATCCATGCACATGAGTATGGGTTTACATCTCCCTTAATACTCAAAGTTATAAACTTTAAGTGAATCACAACAATCACTATTCATTCCAATGAAGGCGTCCTTTATTACCATTATCTTACGTGCTCCTTATATTGACCTCAATAATGATCCAATGTCATCCAATTTTCTTCTCATTGACAATCATGGACTCAAATTATAACTCCATCAAATAAATAAGTTACAAAGGACTTATTAGTCTAGCTCCACTTTCTTCGATGTTTAATCGGAGGGATATATCATTACATTAACCTTTCATTAGGAGCATTTGCTTAAATTTTTCCAACAATAGTTGGTGTCTAGGGTGGCGTCTCAAACTCGGACAACGGCACCACTTGTTACCTTTATATGACGTTAGCAAAAGGGTAGGTTAATAGGAATATGAGTTTATATAGCCTCTTATCTATGACTTGTGCTGTAGTCAGAAACCATAAACAAGACTCTACATTAACTCCGACAACTCCACTAACTGACATGAGAATTCCTAGAACTCGACTAAACTTAGGCTCTGATACCAACTTTGCCACAGCCTAAATCTTAGGCCATGACCAGCGCATGGGCCTAATAGGCATAGCCCACCAGACCCGAGCAAGCCTTATTAAAGATTCTCGATAATGCACTATACTCGTTCACCAATCCATATTAGTGCTTAAACCATATTCTTTCGTATCATAACTTGAACCATAATTATAATAATCAATTCAATCTTTAAAACATATAATCATAAGTATATAGAATGAGGTCTAAAGTCTCCAGTTTAATACTTATATCAAGGCCATTATCCATTTACAATTAAATAAACAAAGTGCTACGACTTGACCTCTAGTAGCAGAGTGACTTGCAATGAAATGCTATGAGATGCCTTGACCTATCTGCAATGGACCATAAGTGCCGATAATTGCATGCTAGGCCGATCACTATCTGCAAAAGGGAAATAAGGGGGTGAGTCTTACAGACTCAATGATCATCGGCTCCGTGAGTAGGGAGTAGATGGAAAACAAGCACTAAACAGATCATTTGAATGATAAAACTATAATATAAAATGCAAATCCTATAAACCAAACCATAAGAAGGATATTTGTGCCTTGTAAAAATAATATCGTAGAATCATAATACAATGCTTTCTTTGGCAAAAACAGTGTCGAAAATAAGTGTAACAGAAAAAGTTTCAATCATCGAAAATATCATTGCCATCAAATTATGAAATACAGTAAAAAGGTAACCACGCTCCCAAAATGTGTGGCATGTAAAGAAATCAAAGTGTACAACCACCTAAATCAACTTATGTTTGTTAAGTAAGCACTGAAAGCTTTTATTTAAACAATGGGAGCTGTAGAGAAAATCTTAACTCTCCACCATGCAAGAGAGTACACATTGAAAACTCACAAGGCTCTCGAGTAGGAAAGTATAATATCAACACGTGGAGCCACTTCCACGTAAAAACAATTTGGAAGTCTTACTCCATCGGATTCCCATAGCCATAGTAATCTCCACATTGTTGGCCGACATCTGAGAATCAAGCAGTCGACAAACACGCACATTCGAGAATCTCATTCCACCGGACCACTTGTGGCCTAGCCACGCAAACATATCACAAGTCATGGCCCCTACCACGCCTAACCACCCGTCGGTGACCCAAAGGTTCTATAGCTAGAGCTCACTTGTGCACGAGGGTCACAATTAATCGAAGTGACAGCCAGCCTACTCTCGACGCACTTGGTTTGTCAAAACCATTTTCAAAAATCACATTAAGATTTCCAAGTCTTTTGCTTAAAACCATTTGAAAACAAGGTTCAATAACCTTTCAAATTACTTTTCATGTAAAAAGGCATGGTGTATTCTCTTATACAAAGATTGGACTAAAACCAGTGCTCAAAACTTGCATTTTAAATCATTTAATAACTACATTTAACTATGCATATCACACAAAAGATACAAGGCACAGATTTTGAATGCAAAACAGTATAAAGGGCTTGTTTCCTGATTTTTAAAACACTTTACGTATATAGCTCATCTATAGATATATCTAAAACAATTTTCAAAATAGCTTGCATCCACAATTTCCTACGAGTTCTACCAGCTCATGCTTTCCACAATAACAGTGTATAAATCATTGTAAATCTATTTAGAAATCTCCTATCGAGGCTAACAGCTCATACTTTCTACAATTGCATTTAATGAAATCTGGCAACGTTTATAATATGTATAACATTATATAGTTATGGAAATTTTGAAATAGGCACCCCCCATTCACCTTACAATAGCGGGATGCTTCGTCGCTTTTGATTCAGGTGTGTATCTCGCTATTTCTACTTACCGGTCACTCATTACTTCACTCGACACACCACCACGGTAAACTTTTCTAATTATATACTTCCTAGCAACAATCCAAATTCAATAATCTTAATGTTTATCATTCTCATTTTCCTCCTTATTCAAACATTACCATCATGTTAATAACTCACACTATGCTAGAATCACCACTTTTCCTCACTTAACCTTGCATATTCATATACATCTTAACACATTTTTACTACAGTTGCCTTTATCCTTGCTAATTCTTTAAATTATAATTATCGGTAACTTATTTATGACTCTAATACATATATTAATCATTTCTAAGGATATTTATCAAGTTCAACCATCATTTCCATAACAATAACCTAGCATATGGCAGCAATTATAAATTCACTTCCATCAAGCATTTTTTAAGTCTACATGTACTACCATTCTCATTTACATGTTGCCACCAAGCATAACATCAATATTCATTCATACGCACCAACATCCATAACCTTTTAAGCCTTTCCTAACAACACATATCCACATAATCCATTTTTTCCCAAGCTTCAATTAATATAATTGCTTTCCAACCATACCCATGACATCACCATAACACTACATATTACACACAATCATTCTCACAATATTAAACTAATCATAGACTTCAAATTGTAGTATTAAGCTTACCACTTGGTTTTAGCTTGGATTTCACCCAACAAAATTCACAATTACCTCACACCCATGGCCACCATAGCTACCACAAAAATACTTACACAATTACCAACTCATTTCCAAAAATTACTCAAGTTAAAATCAAAATCCTTACCCTAAGTCTCTTGAATCTTGAGACCTACTTGATTTTTCTTCAATTACTCTTGAATCACTTACTACCCAAGCCTTCCACTTTTCTCTTTTTTCTTTCCTTGGCCAATTCTCTCTATTTTTCTTTTCAATTGCATGGTGGCAAGGTGAAAATGGCATAGGAGCATGAAAATGGTGTGGAAGCATGGAGATCAAGAAGAAAGTATCTTGTGGGAGGAGATAAGAATCGACCATGGGATAAGAATGAATTGTTAAAGCTTCCTTTGGAAGCTTTGACCAACTAATGACAAAATTAATATTTTTACCTCCCAAGGTTTTCATCCTTTTTAATTGTATCCTCCCACAATCTTTTAATTTCAATTTCTTTTCATTTTTCCTCCTTAACACTTGTATCAATAAAATATCAAGTTTATGCTTCAACATGGTATCACCACAATATTTAAGTATTTACTTACCTGCGCTAACTTTATTTAATAAAGACACGAGGCCCTATTAACGTCATTTCTCTTCGAAATTTCCTTGTTTTTGTTCTCCCCCACTTAGATTGACCATATACTCCTTCTTCATGAAAAATGTTGATATTGAATAAAATATTAATATTTTAATATTATTTTTTAATTAAAATATTATTTTATTTTAAAATTTTTCACTTGTCTTCTCGACACCTAAAATGTCTTATTATGCCCCGATTCACTTTCAAATTACTTTTTATATTGTTAATTCATCCTCAATAAAAATATTATTATTTAATTACTATTGCTTTGCGTGTGAAATATTTTACTTTAGAATATTCCCTCCACCCTTCATCACTCTTAAACACTAAAATTAACCTCAATTGGTATCCGATAAGTTCTATTAGTCAACAGAGCAAAGTATGGGGTGTTATAGTTTCTCTTTCTAAAAACGTTCAGCTAGTGAGAGAAAGTGCAAAGGAAAAACTTTTTGAGGGTTTTTGAGGTGAAAAAGTAAAAGAGGACGAAAAATCCTATGAAAAAGTGTATAAAAACATGAAATTTGGAGTTAATATGAGAAGGTTATGGAGGTTTCAAGGACGACCTCCATGGAAGATGAAAAATCTGCAATGGAGAGAATAAATGAGAGGAAGAATGGAGAAGGTGCAGAAAAGTAAGGATATTTATACCTAAGGTTGACAAAAGTTTCACATATTTACGAAAATGCCATTAACAAGTTGACTTTATCTTCCTCCTTTTTTTTGGCGAAATTTTTTACTCTTTGGATATTGAGACAAGGTTCACAATAGAATAGAGGTACTCGAGTTCACGAAAACTTAGAAATTTAGACTCGAGATCTAAAATTACCATTTTACCCCTAATGTGAAAATTATTTTTACTTTATTTATTTTCTTGTTATATATTTTTTATTTACTTATTCTACGAACTTAGACCTTAATAATATTAGAAAACCTCTTCTAGGAGCTCACCAAGAAAAATGACAAGACTACCCCTAATCCATGCCTTCGTATCTACCTCAAGTTACGTGTCTATGGAGGTTGAGGTTTTACAAAACCATTTTAAGTTTCAAGTCAAGGTCAGATTTTTAGGTAATTGCTTTCTCTATTAAATTCAAGTTCATTCATATAGATTGAGCATGTTCATTGGATTAATTCTCTTGCCACCTCTAGATCTAATCCAATAGAAGCAAGAGCAGAAAATAGAATTTTTTGTATAAAAAAGAAATTAGCTAGAAATAATCGAACGTACCTTTTTCTCTAATTCTTTTGTCTCTGTCACATTCAAACTTAACCAGAATTTGATTAACCTTCTCCAAGGTATCACTTTGCCTATTCCTCCTAAAGCTTTGGTCCTGCAGTCAGATTATATAATGCATTATATTTTCAAGAAGGAAGATATTACAAAACTAAAGAAATAAAAAACGAAAGTTCTAATACGCAACATGGGATGGCCAAAATTCTTGAGATTGAGTTTTATTTCCTAAGTTAGGCCGCCAGCAAGTCATTTGATCAAGATATGAAAAAAGTTATACCTTTATTAGATCAGCACGGGGTTGCCTACTCCTATAACACAAAGCAAAAGGGTGAACGATTAAGCATTTCTAATTGGCATCTTTAGTTAGACAAATCAATGCTAGATAGCAATGCAAAAAAATAAGAATGACCAAACATACAACCTTCAAGATTTGGTAACAGAATAGATCTAAACTAAAACAAAGAAAAGAAGCAGAAGATCAAGTAAGAATAACTAAAAATGTGTTGTGTTCATTCACTGACCTTTGCCTAGCTTTTTCTAAAAGAAGCAGAGGATTAACGGGGTTTACCGACTGTTAACAAGGCACACCAAGGGTCACCAAGGGGTGGCAAGGGGCGGCAAGAGGCAAAGGGCAAGGGGCAGGGGCACTACTGCTCACATTGTTTCCTAAACGTTTTTGTCACATTGCTTGCAAGAGTCTATTCATGTTTGGAAGGGAATAGCATTGGTTTTTCTTACTCATGGGCAGTAAGTTTTGCACACTCAAGGTACTTTCCCCAAGCATAAAAAGACCTAGTGAAAGCCCTATGAAAAATTAGATGCAATTACACAAACAACAAACAACAAGGCAAAACGGCAATTCATTATCCATTGACAAACAACAAGGTAGCAATGAAACAAGAAACAAGGTAAACATTCCGATAGAAATAAGAGGCAGCTTGGGTCAGTGAGGCACTTACACTTCAGATAAAATTGGAAGGCAACAAGAGGAAGCAGGGGTTAGCGAACCGCATCAAAGTTCAGTAAGGTCCACAAGAGGTTAGCAAGGCTTGGCTCAACAAGGGGTGGCAAGGGCCAGCAAAGGTTTTGTGGGCAGAGGGATTCTAAAAGATTGAAAATTTGGGGAAAAAATCAAGCGGCAAGGCTGCCAGGTTAATTAGGTGTTATTACTGCTTTAAAATTAAAAAGGTAAAAGTATTAATTTTTAACAAAGAAAATCATAATATATCATATATTAATGTATAATGTATAATTTTATATTAACTATATATGAACCATTAGCAATAAACTATACTATATAAATTATAAACATAATTATACATAATATTTTATATATGTATTAAATTAATATTTATAAATAATCATAATATATTATATATTAATGTTTAATATAAAATATATATGTAATATATTATTTTGTTGATTATATAATATATTGTTTGTGACTTATTATTAATTAAATATATTATTTTGTAAAATATAACTTGGTTAATTATATAACAATATCTAAATTAAGTTACTATAAGTAAGTTATATGTATGTATCTATATATATATATATATATATATATATATATTTCATAACCACATATATAGTTTTCTTTTATGCAATATATATAAATAATGATAATATTAATAAATTATTCTTATATATATAGTCTATAACTTATTTATATAATTAATATAATTCAACGATTTAATGATATATATATATATATATATATATATGTATGTAGGTATGTATACATACATACATGCATTTGTTACATATGTATGTATGTATGTATATATATATTTCATAAAAACACACATATATAGTCTTCTTTTATGAAATATATATAAATAATAATAATATTAATATATTGTTCTTATATATATAGTTTATTCTTTTAGGAAAGTTTATAATTACTCTATATATATAGTTTATTACTTATTACTAACTAAGTATAATTTTTTGTAAAATATAACTTACTTATAGTTAATATAATTAATCGATCTAATGATATATATGTATGTATATATATATATATATTTCATAAACACACATATATAGTCTTCTTTTATGAAATATATATCAATAATAATAGTATTCATATGAATCTTCTATAGATAATCTATTATTTTATGAAAGTTTATAATTACTATATATATATATATCTTAATTATGTACAATAATTTAGTCCCTTCTTATTTATTTATGATATATAGTATATATGTATGTGATATATATATAATTTAATAAATTATTATTCTTTTATGAAAATATATAAATATATATAATCTTCTTCTATGAATTTATTTGTATATATAACAATAATATTATATATTATTCTTTTATATATGTTGTTTATATATACATAAATATATATACATATATATATTACTTATTAATTTATAATATATCATAATGATAATTTTGAAGTTATAAGTAACAAAGAATCTATTTATGTAGATGGAAAGTTTAACCAAATGTCAATAATTAAATAAAATTATTTAATATTTATAATTTATTAACAATTAATTTATTTCTAAATGAAATTTACTATGGATGAATCATTGTCAATAAATATGTAAAAAATTTATATATGTATGCATACATATATAAATGTAGTCAAAGATTAATATTTATATACAATCATAATTAATGGAGACAAACAATAAATACAAATAAATAAATAAATTTATTAATATATTTTTAATAAAAAATAAAACATATAAAAAAGTCAATTCCGACAGAATATTCCTCCAAAAAATTCTGTTGGAAAATTTGGTGGGATTAAATGTTTTGGCACCTAAAATATTTCCAACCGATTTCCAACGAGATAAGTTCCGTCAGAAATTTTTGTCGAAAATCTGTAGGAAATTCAATTGGAAATTTTGGAAGTAGATTTTTTTTGGCGCAAAATATTTTTCTAATGGATTTCTAAAATCTATCTAAAATTCATTAGAAATCCGTTGGAAAATATCAAAATTTATTCCGTTGGTAATTCGTTGGAATTGCTAATAAAATTTTTCTAATGGAATTTTTTTCATTGGAATAAGCAAAAGTTTTTGTAGAAAACAATATTCATATTTAACAAAAGTTAAAGGCAACAAGATAACTAAGTTCTCATCATTGGATATGGAAAATCATCAAAAACTTGGCATTACAAAACTCTAGCTATAACTCCAAAAACCAAAACACTACATAAGCTTAAAAACATAAATGAACAAAAACATAAATCAAAAGATAAAACCATAACTAAAAAATCAAACCTCCCCTCGAAAACTTAAATCAAGCATTGTCCTTAATGTTTAAAATAGAAAAAGAAAAAGATAAGTAAAACTCCACTAACAATGGTAGTAATGCAGAAAGAGCTCTATTCTCCTTTTTTTGTCCTCACCATTGTCACTTATGCTTGTGGGAGGATCTAATAAGGTAACAAAATCTAAATGAGAAAAAAATAAAAAAATCAATGTGAAAAATCTAAAAAAATAAAAAAGTAACTTCAAAGAAAAAAAAGTAAGAGTTTCAAAAGCTTAGGTTGCCAACAAAGAAGCATTTCTTTATAGTTAATAGCTTGACTATGGCACCCCTTTTCTCACAACTTCATCCATGAAATAATTTTTGAGGCATAGTCCATTAACCATAAATGCATCAGTAACCTTACTATCAATCTCTATTATACCACAATGATAGACCTTAACCACTTTGAAGTGACCCAACCATCTTAATTTGCATTTCCATGGAAAAAGCTTGAAGCAAGAATTAGAAAATAACACTTGTTGTCCAATTTCAAAACTTATTATTGCAAGATATTCCTTGTCAAAATGCTCTTTAGCCAACTCATTAACTGAATCTAATGTATAGCAACTATCTGCATAGGGATACTTAATTGCATTGAATAAATTAAACACTAATTCCTTGTTTCCAACTTTTAAAGTCATCTTGCCATTCTTCACATCTATGATTGCTCCTGTTGTAGCTAAGAATGGTCATCCTAAAATAAGAGGAATTTCAACATCATTTTCATCTCGAGCACAATAAAGTTTACCAGAACGTAGAGTTTCCCAATTTTCACCAAAACATCCTCTATAATCCCTATGGAAGCGATTGATCTATCTGCTAACTACAAAGAAATTGTAGTATGTTGTATCTCCTTAAGTCTAAGTTTCTTGGCCACAGACAAAGGCATAAGTGAAACACTAGCACCCAAATCACACAAAGCTTTAGAAAATTCAACTTTACCAATAATACAAGAAATAGAAAAACTCCTCAGATCCTTAAGCTTGGGTGGGAGCTTGTTTTGGATTATAGTACTACACTTTTTAGGAAGTGCAACTATTTCAAAATCTTTTAATTTCCTTTTCTCAGATATGATCTCTTTAAGGAACTTCACATAAGAAAGTATTTGTGCCAAAGCATTTCTTTTGCTTGAAGACATTTAAGAACTTCTTAAATTGCTTGTCCAATTTCTTTTGCTTCAATGCTAGAGGAAAAGGAATGAAAAGCACATATGTCTTGACTTGTGGTGATGTGGATACTTTCTCCCCTTGCTAACTTTATCAACTTAAACTTGCTTGCTAGAAGTATCCTCTAGATAAACTTTATCTCCACCATCTATAACTTCCTTACCTTTTACCTAATCAAGCTGTTTACTACTCCTTAAAGTAATCGCATTGCATTTTTGTTTTCCTTCTCTTCTAGGATTTGGTTCGATGTCACTTGGTAAAGGTCCCTGAAGTTTATTATTGAAGGCATTGGCAAGTTGACCCATTTCTTTCTCAAAAGTTTTGAGTGATGCTGCTTGACTTTGAATGTAAAAATCAATCTTATCCATGTATTGCATGAATAACTCTTTCACAGATGGCTTTTTCTCAAGCAGAAGAGCTTTAGCTTGTGGTGGAAAGCCAAGAGGAAAGTTTAGCTTAAGTGCTAATAAAGATTTTTTGTTGTTGCTTCAAGAGAAATTAAGATAATTTCTCCAACCAAGATTATAGTTGTTGGAATAAGGATTATTTTGTTGTCTATTAATCTTCCCAACAAACTGTACAAATTCAGCATTGACTGGACAATGATCACTGGAATGCCTATCTCTAGATAACTCACATGTCACGAAAGGACTCTAAATAGCATGGACACCTAATGTATCAATTTTCTTGGTAAGAGTAAGCATTTGTGTAGTCAAGGCATTAATTGCATCAAGCTCATGAATACCAACAACTTTTCTTAGACCCAATCTCTCAAATGACCATTGGTAATTGTTAAAAGCTATCTCTTCTTACAAGTCATAAGCCTCATCAATAAATTTACCTATTAGTGCCCCTCTTGTTGTAGCATCAATGGTGGTTTTAGTTGGTCCCAACAAACCATTGTAGAAAGTTTTTACTTATAGTCATTTAGCTAACCATGGTGAAGACATCTTCTACGTAAATCCTTATGCCTCTCCCAAGCCTCATATAGTGATTCCAAATCACATTTCATAAAGCAGGTGATATCATTCTGCATCTTTGTTGTCTTAGTTGATGGAAAGAACTTAGTTAAGAATTTTTTAGCCAAATTATCCCAAGTACTAATCGAACTAGTTGGAAGTGATTCAACCAACTCTTTGCCTTATCTCTCATTAAAAATGGGAAGAGCCTCAATCGAATGGCATCATCATAAATGCCATTGGCCATGAATGCATCACAAATCTCTAGAAAATTAACAATATGTGCATTAAGATCATCATTTGGTAATCCCCCAAACTAAATTGAAGTCTAAATCATTTGAATGATTGTTGGCTTAATCTCAAAGTTTTTAGGTTGGATAGTAGGTCTATGGATGTTAGAATGAAGGCCTTGTATGAGAGGTACAGCATATTCTCGAAAGGACTTGTTTTGTTCTTGATCAACCATTACTTCGCGTTGAGTCAAAACTTGTTGATTCTCCCTCTGAAGTCTTCGAAAAGTAATTTCAATTTTCAGATCAAAAGGAACAAATTCCAAATCTCTGACTCTTCGCATATAATGACCAGAAGTACTTGAAAACAAAAAAAAAAGAAAGTTTGAATTAAGACTAAGATTACTTGGTGTTAAAATTAACAAAAATTATGAAAATAATTCCTCGACAATAGTGCCAAAAACATGTGTCATTAACAAGTAATATAATAAAGAGTAGAGTATCGCTCCCATGAGGAATTGCACCAAAATTTTGCTAAGTGCTAAAATTACCACAGCTTAATCTTATTCAAACAATCAAATTTAAACTTACTTAAAACTAAAACTAATAACAAGAATAGTAATTTAAAGTATAAAAACCAATCAAACAAAGTATAAAACCACAATATCCACTTTACATTTCCCTTGAATCTTTTTTACTCTCTTTACTTATAAACAACTGAGTTGTTAACCTAGAGCTCTAATGTATTTATAAGTCTCTTTCAATGTTCTTATAAAAATATCTTTCTCAACCAATCTACTATATACCTATGCAAATTGCAATTAAGAAAAACTCATTAAGCTTAGACTCTAAATTGGCTACATATGACTTGTAAGTGTATTCCTATTCTACATTTGAATCAAATCAATCATCTCATGCAATTAAAATTGAACATATGCTATTTCATCCGGGGCTTACACTAAACTCCATTTTCCAATTTTATTTAGGTTACCCTACCAATCTAATTGGTGATCAGACAATCAGACGCATTAATCACAAGATTGAAAATAAACAACTCAAACACTATTAATCATAAGCAAGAAAGAGTATTAAAAATTTAAACTACATGTTAGGTTTAATTGCAATTCTAGATAAGAAATTTAGTTCCTCATAACTACTAAAAACATCATTCAAAAAAGTTTAACCATCAACACAAAACAAGGGAAGTATAAGAAGAACTAAAGAAGAAAAAAGAACTAAGATTTTTCAGGTCTTCGGTCTTCAATCTTCAAGAGTTTTTCCTCGCTTTCTTGCTTGCTTGATAGCTCTTTTTCTTCAAAGAAAATCTATCTTAATTGTTTTCTTCAAGTGCTCTCAACGATTCTTTAAATAAGCCTCGAAATCCTACTTGAAATAGAAGTTCAAAATTGTTGCATGGAGAAGTTATTGTGTTAATGCTGCAATGCCATTCCCTTGGTGTCGTGGCAACGAGTTCTTTTTTTATTTTTTCTCCTCTTTGCCTTCGACACCACAGCCTCCATCCTTGGGCATTGTGGCACCTAACATTCTATTTAGTTGTTAGTGTTCCTCTCTTCACAATGCCACGATGCCCATTCAGCCATGGCCGTAGCACCCGATGTTCTATTTTTTAGTCTAAATTTTGCTTTCTTTCTCCGATTTGAACTCCTTCAAACAAGCACCTACAAAAAGCACAAAACCACATCATTATTCTCATTAAAAGAGACCTAAATCAACCTAAATTCAACAAAAATAAAACTAATTAACCAACTTAAAAAAACTCCTAAAACGAGACTAATTCATATCAAAACTCAAAGACTTAACTGATTTTAATGCTTAAAAAGTGACAAGATAACTCTATATCATAGAGTTATCAACTCCTAGCAAAAATATTTCTTTTTTGTTGAAGAAAAGAAAGAAAAGAGAACTTGGCTCAAGCCCGCGGGAAGGAAAATGAAGGCAAAGCTCAATGAGATCTAGTTACGCTAGACCCACTCTATTGCCATTGGATCCAATGTTAGGCTTGGGTTTGCTTGGTGTGAATTTCACTTGGGTTATTCTTGCTTGTTATGTCCATTTGGGCTTGAATTTACTGTTTGCACATTTTCATGTTAGTTATTTAGTTTTGTTAGTTGTGTTGATTAGCATAAAATGTAGGAATGAAAATAAAATATATACTTGAAAAAATATGCATAATGTTATTAGATTAATGTATTAGAAAAAGACAAATTTTACAAAAGATATAAATATAAAAGAAATATGACAAAATAAAAAATTTTAAAAATTGTGTTATTTGAGATAATTTGATGATGGAACTTTGCCCGGGAATGTGAAGAGTCGCATTTCTAGGTTAACTTCCCTAGGTGAGGAATTTAATTAGGATTTCCCCAAAGTGTTGGGATCATCCTAATTTTATATTCCAAAACTTCATTAATTCAAATAATCATTTTAAAATCTAGTAAACATAAAAGGTATACAATTAAAGCAAAATATCAATTTTACAATCACAAGGTTATAAATCAAACATTCGATTTATTGATGTATCCATTTTGCATCATCCATGATTTTGCGTCGCATACGAGTCAATTACTTTGAAATTGGGTATAAAACTCTCGATGATGGGACTTTCTCAAGAAACTTGTGGAGACGAGTTTTTTCAAGAATTTCCCTAGGTGAAGAAAAACTTCTAGACTTTACCAAAGCATTGGGCAGGGCTTTGAATAATTCTTTCGAGACAAGGTTTTTTCCCATTATTTAAAATTGAAAAATCATGTTATCAGTTCATGGTTGCATCATGTACATTAATAATGTATATTCGATTCGTGAACGACAACATTTAACGATGGGATCCTTTTTGGGAGGCTTGTAGAGATGAGCTTTTTGAAGAAATTCCCTAAGTGATGACAAATTCTTGAACTCCACTAAAGAGTTGGGATGGTCTTGGAAAACTTATCCGAGATGAAGATTTCATTCACGTATCGATAAAAATATCATAAAAATAATTTAATAAAAAAAGAAAAAAATAAAATATATAAAATCCAAATTGAAAATCAACATAGTCAAGAGTTACTAAAACTTGATGACGGAGCCTCCTTGAGGGGATAAATGAGTCTTCTCAAACGTTCTTGAGGTGAGGAGGATTTCGAAAACCCCTCCTAGAGCATTGGAAGGGTCCAAGAAAGGTCTCCAACATCTAATAATAAATAAGAAAATAAAATAAATGGTAACTAAGGAATTAAGAATTTAATTAAGTTTAAAATCGATAATTAAGGCTAAAATAGGATAACAAGTGATAAATTGGTACCGTTCTTTGAACAAGTGTCATAAGTGTTAATCCTTCCTCATGCATAACCGTATTCTCGAACCCAATCCCAAATCACGTAGACCAAACTTCATTCTTTTTAACGAGCCTAATACAAAAAGGAATAGACTTTATTATATGGCCAACTACACCTAAATAAAAAAGATTGGTGGTGGCCCCATTTTACGTTGAGCAATCAAATTCTCAAACCCACACATTATAACAATAGTTTGGCATTGTAATGTATTACTAATGTAAAATTTTGTGTTAATAAAGATGCCAACCTGATAAGGTTCTTTTTAATTATTTATCATATCTAGAATCAGGGTCAAGTTCTGATTTAATTAAAGACAAGGATTTATGAGAATGGAGAGTAGTAGTCCTTTTGTTCAGCTCATTCATGCCAAACACACGTACAAAAAAGGAGAATTTCTCTTGTAATTTTTTTACTAAAATTTTACGATTATTCTATCATAAAAAAGAATTATTTAAGGATTTACCACTTATAATATATGGACTTCCATATAATATTTTGGTGAGCTTTACACAATTCATGACTGTAATTGAGTAATAAAAATGTAATAATTGAAGAAAACATACGTACCTTATAAAAAATAAAAATGAAAAAAAGAAATTCATTTGTTTGTTGGTTCAATGGTAAGTGCATTTTATCCTAATTGAAAAGTTGGGTTCAAATCCAATGAACGTATATAAAGAAGAAGAAAATTTAAGAGTTTTCCATATATATAAAAAGAAGAAGAAGAAGAAGATATATATATATATATATATATATAAATTAAAAAGGTAAAATATCACCACCATCTTAAGTTTTAGTCGAACTTTCAAGTAAGTCTTTTAGTTTTTGAAATATACTGTCTACCTCAAAAATGTAAATATCATTAACAGAGTTTAAAAAAAGAATAAAATGTCCTCTTTTTATTAATTTTAAAAACTATTATTATATTTTTTAAAAAAATTAAAAAAAAGGAGCATCGATTGGTGCTTCCCAACTCCCCAATCGAGGAGCACCAAATCGGTGCTCCCTTTGGGAGCCCGATGGAGGCTTCCAAGGAAGCTCCGGTGCTTTTCAGATAGGGAGTTTTTTGTTTAATTAATAAAAAATAATAAAATTATGTAATAGTACTTATAAAAATTAATTAAGTGTAAAACTGTCTTTTTACTCTTACCATGTCAGCAAGTTGACGGAAATAGTAATGGTTGACTAATGGCTGAATCTACGTGTCTAGCAAAAAATATTTTTTTGAGACGTAGTGTCTATTTAAAAAACGAATAGACTTCCGTATAATTTTGATCAAATTTAAAAAGATAAGGATATCTTACCTAAATTAAAAATTTATTATGCACCAAATCAAATTGCAGACAGCTTGGCTAAAACGGACATGAGAAAAGCAAAAGAATACAATCAAAATTTACAGCACATCAACATCTTTCATCAAAATTTACCCCCTTATGTGCATTCTTTTGCTCTTCTTATCATTAATACAAAGTCATTGCCTTTAAAAAAACAAATTTGTCATGCACAAGCCCAGTGCATTGAAGGATATGATTGCAAGGATTAAAAGTTGGATTGGATTAAAACTAACTTGTAAACATATTAGATTGAGAAAAAGGCTGAACTTCAATCAGGGCCAACTGTTTTGAGTTACAAGTTGCAAGTCAGCTCTTTTTACCAATTTATTGCTTTAGATGGACATAGTCGGTCCAAAGCCCAACGAGACTTTGGTAATGGCGTCAATCAAGCAGAAAGCCAGTCTGCCTAGGGCCAAGAGTCGAACTTAAAATATCTATCTAAACACAACTTTTATCTTCATCATTTACTCAAAGATCATATAACTAAGCCTTGCAGTGCAAAGATGACCTTAAGCGATGTGACGTAGCAAGCTGAGGGGACCAAGTTATTCAAATGGAATCAAACTTCGTCGATGTTCTAGTATGACCCACCGATGTCAACACCCGAGTAAGACGTTGAGACTAAAGACATGTTGGCATAGCGAAGCCTTATTAAGGAAATTGAGAAGGCGTCTGACATCAGATGGCTCTTCATTGACAGTTTGAGCAACCTTCTCCACACGCAAGTACAGGCCGACTACAAAAATCATATATTTGACGAAATGTTACCAACTTCCACGGCTGATGATGAATTAGGTTTTTCTTCATATCTGGTGGGATCCCAAAATAAATGTATTGATATAGACCTTGATAAGTTTGGCACCACAATATTTTGATTTAAACGACTTAAAGAAATGGAATCACAATCATGAACACTTATTGACCTCTGTTTTGTTTTAGCCCAGGTTTTTTTTTTTTTATCTTGTTTTTCTATGAAAGTTACATTCATAAATTAAAACTACAACGAAATTAAATAATCTCAATAAATATGATATAATTATTAATATATTCAAGACTTCCTCTTTGCCATTGAGAGTTGAGACGAGACCTCACTGATAACATTTTCTGTGCTCTTGAATAAATAGCAAATTCGTTTTTCAAAACAATTGTTATCCTTTTAATGAATCATTTGCGAGCAGAGGCCGAAGGGAGAGGGGGCTAAGGGCCCCGCCCCCTTTAAAAATTTTTAAAATTTTAGAACATATTTTTATTTTTTTAATTTTATAACTTTACCTCTACAAAAATTTTAAGATTTTTTTAACATACTCTTTTTTTAAAAAAAATTTATAATTTTGTCTCTATAAAAATTTTATAATTTTATCTCTACAAATTTTAAAATTTTTCTAACATATTTTTTTAAAAATTTTTTATAATTTTATCCCTACAATAATTTTATAACATATCATAATTGAGCACCATTATTGAATTGACTTGTTTTTGGCTGTTATTGACTCACTTTTGTAAAAATTGAATTTCAGATTTAATGAGAATGTGGTGGAATTATTCACTTTTGACATATCTTTATACCCTTAGAATGATTTTGAATCAGTTAATGTTGAAAGTATTTGCAACCTTGCAAATAAATATTACCTTGATAACTTTACCGAGTATGATAAAATGCATATAAGCTATAAATTGAATTCATTCAAGCTTGACATTCTTCATAATTTTTTGAAAAATGTATTTACACTTTCTAAGTTATGTCAAGTATTGAAGAAGATGAAAATATCAAAAGTTTTCTTCATTGTTGACAAATTAATTTGACTTGTCTTAACTCTTCAAAATTCCATTGCAACATCAGATCGTGCATTTTTTGTTATGAAACTCGTTAAGAACGAGACTTGGAATAGAACACCAAATGATTTTTTAAGAAATTTATTGATTATTTTCATTAAAAAGGAAATCATTTGAGACGTTAACATCTATTCAATAATAGATTCCTTCAACTCTATGAAAGACCGTCGAGCTCAATTAAAGATACTCAATCTTAGCATGCAATAGTTGTTAATGTCTATTTTATACTTAGCACGTAATTGGAGTTATTTGTGTAATTTCATATGAATTTTTTTCAAGTTACTTTATGTTTTTGTCAAACATTAAACTTCTAGTATCGCTCCCCAAATGCGAAATCCTAATTCCTCCATTGGATGAAAGAGATTATAAACCAAATTTCATATAATAAATTGTAAACGAAACCTTATTTCAATGGTACAGAAGAGGTCTAAAATCTTTGAATTTTAAGTTCAAGTTCTATTATATCTAAATTTCTTGCAACTTTGTGTTGTTTTTCTATTTCTTTTTGTTTATTGATAATTTTTCCATTGGATATTGTAGACACCCATTCAAAATCAACCAAAATAAAAAAAATAATTAAAAAAAAGGAAAGAAAAGAAAACAGAGAGAAGACCGAGCGTGTACTCAGCCCCCCCCCCCTCTCCAATCTATCATTACGGGGCACTTAAGTTCCCTGAAAAACAACAAAATTTTAAGGAATAGTTACCTCTGGCAATTAGCCCCCATTTATGCCAGAACCTTGTGAAATCATGCTTAGAAGAGCATGATTTCATCGCTGGATTGTCGAAATTTTTGGACAATCCAGCTCTTAAAAAGGGGGCCTTAGACAAATTTGAAGAGAGGAGAAAAAAAATCACAACAAAAAAAAAGAAACCAAAACACTCAAAGAAAACCAAAAATGAAAAATGGGTTTTTTGGGTTTTGAAAGAGAGTAGGAGAAGGTGCAGTGGTCGGAGTAAAGGAGGAAGAGAGAGGAAGGAAAGAGAGAAGCGGCGCCGATAGAGAGAGAAAGGAGGAGATAGGCGTCGGTAATGGGGAGTTCTGCGATTGGGAGAAAGAGGAAGAAGGAGAAGGAGAAAGAAAGAAAGAGTGAAGAAGGAAGGGGAGCGGCTGGGAGAGAGAAAAAGAATGAAAAAGAAAAAATAAGAAGAAGAAATAAAGAAAAGAAAAAAGGAAAAAAAAAGAAAAGGAAAAGGATTTGGGTCAAGGATTCGATGGGCTTGCAAAACAGGCTTGATGTGGCAAGCTTGGGTCTTCTGCGGGCTTGTGGAAACTGGGCCAACCTAGCCCAGTGAGGTAAAACTCTTTCCTTTTGTTTGTGGGCCTTTTAGGTTGGTTTTGATTCTAGCTCATTTTGTGTTGATAAAATGTATTGTTGATTTAATGTTAATTATTTTAGGAAAAGTTATAAAAAAATTTTAAAAATTTTATTTATGTTGATTTTAGTGTTAGAAAATAAAAAAATGGAAAGTAAAAATAATAATAATAATAAATAAATAAATGATAAAAATCATAATACAAATATAAAAATTATAAAAAGTAAAAATAAATTATGAAGAAGAATAAAGAAATAAAAAATAAGAAAAAAATATAATAATAAAAAGAAGTAGAAATAATAAACAAATAATAAATATACATTTTTTGAGTAATTTCACTTAAAAGGGGCAAAGAGTTGCCACTTTTAGGTGGGTCACTTAAATTTGGAGATCGAAATGGATTTTCATCGAAGCGTCGGGATAAATCAGAACTCTATACTCTAACACCCATTAAATCAAATAATTATTTAGAAAAAATATAAAATGAAATAATAAATAAAAAAATAACAAAAGAACAAAAAAATAAAAAAAGCAAATACCATGCATTAAAGAAAAAATAATAATAAACACGTAAACAAGGTAATAAATTACCTTAAACTATTAAACACATAATTGGATGTATTACGAACCACCTAAATCTACAAACGTGTGCATGTAGATATCATCATTTTCTTCTGTCATAGCATGCCACATTTATCGTGTAAATGGGGCAGGAATTCCAATGACGGGATTCCCTTAAAGAGCTTGTAGAGATGAGTTCTTCCGGGGATATATCTAGGTGAGAAAAATTTTGAGACTTCACCAAAGCGTTGGGATGGTCTTCGAATGATTTTCCAATAGAAGATTGCCGACCCCATTATTTAAAATAAACAAGTCATGACATCATTTTACGCTTGCATCATGTGCATACGTAAAACCGAATAAAAGACTCAGTTAGCCAATTTAATAAAAAATTAGTTAATAAGCATGGATTAAATCAAAAGTAGGCTATAATAGGATACTTAAGATTAAATGGTACCGTTTGTGGAAAGGGCGCCACGAAGGTGCTAACCCTTCTAAAAAAAAACATGGATCAGTTCTTGTTCTCTCGATGGACCTAAAATTAATTTAGGACTTCGTCGATTAGAATCGGGTTAATAAGTGACCAATCACACCTAAATAAAAAAGATTAGTGGCGACTCCCAAATATTTTATTTTCACCTGCGTCTAGCAATTGGGTTCCCGGACTCGGTACGTTATGACAGATATATGTTAAAAGTTATCAAATAATTTAAATTTAAATTAGTACAGCTAACTTCATAAAAAGAAAAGAAAAATAATGTATCGAATTTTATATGGTTACAAGATGATCAATCATCAATTAACTACTCATTTTGTACCAAAACAAAGTTAACCACTCATTCGAGTTAACACCTGTGAAGCTATATGTGTGATTACTTAAGGAAGAATGGTATTAGTTATAGTTCTGAATAGTTTAGATTGTGTGAAAAGGAGAAATTTTCAATTTGGAAATTCAAATCATCTGTTACTAAACATATTCTCTCTCAATAGCTAATCAATACAAATTACAGAAGCGACATTGCAAAAGACACTGCTATTCGCTTGACAAAGACACAACGTTGAACGTGAAGGGCTTTACTGGGGGCGCTGACAGACGATGACTTGCAATTCTTCAAGCAAACTGTCACGACCCAAATTTCGGGCCATGACTGGCACATGGGCCCAATGGACGTAATCCACTAAGCCCAAGCAAGCCTATTAATCTGACATGTTTATTATTCTATCATAAACTGCTAAGTCACATTTCATAACTTAGAATAAAAATAATACTACACATTGCCATCTCATACTGGCATACCAAACAAGTGTATATACATTATCTACAACATGTATCTTAACAATTTACATTAGGTTCGTCTATACACAACAAAATAATACTCGACTTTCAGCGGAGGGACTCGGACGAATGTACAGCTACTGAATGCTTAGACACCTACCAAAAGATGGATACAAGTCTACAAGGACACCTCGTCCTAGTTACCGACTGCCTCGTGATCTGAAAATATGAAGTTGAAAACGGTGAGTATAAACCCAGTGAGTGAACAAGGAAGGGAACAAGCAACAACAAGGGAAAATTTAAAATCATGATGCACTTGTTTCAAAACAATGCAATTTAGTTCCATTAATATTAAAAACCCCTAATTAAGCCCTTTTATGATTAATCATTTGAAAATCATGAACCCGTACATAACGAACCATTTGAAGAATGAAAGCTTCAATGATACGCGAGGAAGTCAAATACGTCAATGAATCTTCGCTGCAGCGACGTTGGGATTAAGTTATTAGTCGAACGAGGGTTTCTCAACTGACAGAGGGTTTCTCAGTAAACCTCTTCATTTTAAAGTTAACTCATTTAGTCTTTAATGTTGGAAGTCCATGCTCAGATATGGTAGCAAAGAAATGAAAAATAGGGCAACAATTGGATAAGATAAGAGACAAAAATAGAAAGTTTTTCGCTGCAGCGAAATTGTAACCCAGAAACAGAAAGTTTCTAGTTGCAACGAGATTCAATCTCGCTACAGTGAAATTGCAACCCAGAAACAGAAAGTTTCTCACTGCAGCAAGAATGAATTTCGCTGCAGCGAGAAGCTACAGTATCATTCTTGCTCCAGCGAAAATGCATTCTCACTGCAGCGAGTTTTTGGCCAGTCTACCCCTCAAAACTTGAGAGTTTCTTGCTGCAGCGAAAATGATTCTCGCTACAGCGAGAAACAGGGCACCAATGAAAAATTTACCCTTCTTCTCAAAGAAAAACCACCCTGCTGAAATGTCCAAACCAACATGAAACGCATAACAATTTTCCACAATTTAACATGTCAAGTTTCACATGCATTATAACCATATACCATTACTCATTAATTTCCTATATCATACATATTTACATATGTATATATGTATACGTATACCCATCATCATCATGCACACCATCCCATCATCATCATCACCAGCTCATGCACACTCCCTACTCGCACATGGCTGGGTCATCACCGGGTTATGCGCACTCCTTACTCGCACATAACCGGGTCATTGTCGGCTTATGCGCACTCCCTACTCGCACATAGCCAAGTCAATGTCATTACACAACAATATATTCATATATATATATATCAACACAATTTGGTAGTGCATGAATTAATAATAGTCACATGTCACAACATAAACCATTTCTCAAGAGCTTGTTCCTAAAGCACTCATTTTTAAGAAAAGTTGTATAAAATCATTCAAACACTTTGTACAAAACAGTTACATTCTTAAAATAGTTTTGATAGGCAGTCCACTCACCGATTTATTGTTGAGCCTTTAGCTTACTCTAATTCCCTTAATGATCCAATTGGAAGGATAGGACTTCATTAGAACCTAGGATCACATTAGCATAAGTAATAGGTTAATTCACACACTATGAACCTTAAAAGCTATCTCTTAGCTAGCTTTCAATTGCCACATTAAATGGCTATCTATGTTCACTATCTTAATCACTAAAAAGTAATAAACATACTCAACAATAAAACAGCTCACACTCCCAATTACTAGCCATTATTCATAGCTAAAAACCAAACTTAATTCATCACTTACCCTAGGGTTCCTTTGTAGTTGAATTCTTTTCCAATAGCTTCCACACAAATGGGGTAATTCTCTCTTTCTCTCTCTAGAATGCCCAACTAGTGAGAGAAAGTATGGAAATAAGATTTATCAAGGGTTTTGAAGTGAGAGAGTGAAAGAATACAAGAGTTCTAGTTAAAAGGGCTCAAAAGTATGAAAACTAGAGCTAGAGAGAGAAAATCATGCAAGCTCCATATCAAGCTTCCATGGAGGTTGGAAGCAACGTGAAAGAGAAGAAGAAGAAGAAGACAAGCTGCTGGAAAATGGGTGAAGAAGCTGCTGGAAGAAAGATATTTATAGCCAATCTTATCCATTCTTTTAAAATTACCAAATTGCCCCTCCACAAATTAGCTTATTCTCCTCCAATCTTTTATGCAATCTTTTTGCTCTTTTGACACTAGGACAAGGTCCATAATGGTCTAGACATACTCGGGTTCATGAAAACTTAAAATTTTAACCCGAGGTGAAAAATGACCATTTTGCCCTTATCGTGAAAATCATCAAAATTTTTGTTTTCTTTTCATTTTACCCCTAATTTCATCATCCATTTATGCTTTAGGTCTACTTAGGCCATAATATTATTTAAAAATCTTACTTTTATAGGCTTATTAAGGAAATGATGAAATTACCCCTAATTAGGGATATCGCGTATACTTCCCTTTACGAGTCTATAAAGGTCAAGGTCTCACACAAACCTATCCCTTTCCCAAAACAATACAAAATGTCAACTGTCAAACTCCATAACATATCATCAAGAATTCAATGTTACCTATATTAAAGAATGCACATTTGTCTAACTTAATACATAGTGTTGCCTTAAATTTTAGGTGGAATAATCATAAGAACCGGTGAAAACAAAGTCCTAATCATTTTGATACTGTTTGAATTGATTGCATAACGAAATATAGGTGCTTCACGACCGTGCTATACAATCATAAGAACCGGTCAAAACAAGCTCCCAGTCCAACTTAACTTGAACATGATTTTTTAGATTCAAGATATTACTACATTAATAATAATTATTTTTTATTTAATTTAATTGAAATAGATTTTAAAATATTAATATGAGGATTTTTTAAAATATTCTTATAATAAATATATTTTAAAAGGAATTCATTAAGTCGAGCTGAGCTCGATTTTAAATTTTATAAATGTTAACCAAACTTGATTCATATATATATATATATATATATATATATATATATATATATATATATATATATATATAACGAAAGCTCGATTGCAATTTGAGGAATTCTTTTTTTTCCTTTGATTATATTTCATTAATGTTTAAGTAGGTGAAGCACCTTAAATTATTATTAAAAGATTAAAATATCTTAAATAATGCATCATTTATGTAAGTTATCAGGGATTAAACTAGAATATAAAACATATAGACGTGTAGTATTTATATTTTGGGTATAAAAGTGAGAGCACTTTGACAAAATGTGATTTTTATTTCAATCTCACTCCATCCTTTCAACATAAACCAAAACAAGAGCTAATTTATTTAGCATTTGCTTGATTATAATCTTTCTTTGTTTAGTTACATTATTAAAAAGGACAAATGTATAGGAGTAAAATCAATATATATATGTTTAAAACAAACAAATAATAAAAATACAACATTATTTTAAAGACAATTATGTCATATCAAATTGAAATCTCTCATTTTGTTATAAAAAGAAGTTAAGTGTATATTTTTTAATAATTCAAAATATTATTTATCTTATATTTGGATGCACTATTTATATTTGATTTGTGAAAGTAAATAAATAAATAGTTTAAATAAGTCTTTATTTATGATTTTTACCTACCTAAGCTCTCATATTGATGGAAAAATATCATTTGACATGTGACATTAATGTTTGTTAGGCTCAAGGTCAACTAACATCCTTTGTACTTATTGCAAATGACTTGATTTTTTTATGTGAATAAATTAACTAACTAGAATGGTCATGTCTTAGGTAAGAAATGTTAGATTTTCTTAAATAATTAAAGTATGGATTTACATTATTTAATTTATTTATACTTTTTATCAAAATTAGGTTAAGTTAATTTCATCATGGTAAAGAGATAATATTATATCCTACAATATGATATAATAAAGTTGACTAAGCTTCAATATTATATGTGGACATATTAGTGTAGGCTTGTGAAAGATATATACCTTAAATCCTGTGATTAGTGAAACTAGAGATTCATTATATATAGGTAAGATTACATTTCCTCTCGTGTCTATGTATGTAAACATTAAGAATCTCACCCATTGGAGAGTTGTATGTCAAGGAAGAGGAAGATCCTAGTGCACTAAATCTCAACAATTAATTTGTGGAGGATACGATCATCTTTTGTGATGACCACAATTCAGGGATGGTGATATTAAGAGAACTTTAGTGGTGTTTAAAATGATTTTTTGACCTAAAAATTAATGAAAACTTCATTGATTATGATAAAATTGTCAAAAACGGATGGGGCAAATCTTGCTTGAGTATTTAAATACAACATGGAAACTCTCTCTTTCATTTAGAGATAGGATCACTCTCATCAAATTTTGCCCATTCCTCTCCATCACTGTATTATATATATAAATTTTTAAGGCTTTAAAGGGTGTGAAAAAGAAAATGGACTCCTTAAGCAAAAAGTTTCTTTGGGGTGGAGATGAGAAGCACAAAAAATTAGCAAAAGTTCGATGGGAAGTTATTTGCTAACCAAAAAAGTTAAAAGGACTTGATATTGCAAGCCATAGGAATAAAAATTTAGCATGTAGAAGCAAATGGTGATGATGCTTTAGGTGAGAACATGACTCTTTATGGAGAAAATTGATTGAAGCTAATTATGCTATAAAAAGAAAAGGTGGATACCATATTCAATTATTGTAAGAAGGATGTCAAAAATATGGAGGGATTTTATTAGATTGCAAAATGAATAGAAGATGCTGAATTTCATTGGAAATGAGGAATGTTGTTGGGTGTTTGGAAAAGGAGATTGTATACTATTTTGGCATAATGCGCTGGTTGATGACAAGCCTCTAAAGATACTATTTTCAAGGCTATTTCAAATTGTGACTAATAGAAAGGCTAAAGTTTCAAAATACTGTAGAAAATACCTAAAATCTAAGTCAAGAACTAAATTTTTTGATGAAAATAAAAAACTACCTAGGGGATTATTTATAATAGTCAACCAAACCTAAACCTACTTGATGTGCAAGTAAAGTAAATAGCAAATAAGGAAGTATTCTAACCTTAGACTTCCTTGGAGTACAAGTAATGTAAAAAGAAAATAGGAATGGATTACATAAGGAAATATTCCCCCCACAATATTCTCTCTTTGATTTGAAGATACTCGTATATTTCATAATAGCCTCCCTCAAGCTACTATGGCTGACAAGTTTGGACTCCAACAAGCTTGCCATCAATATTGTTCGTATCCACCTTGTGTGTCCCTTAAGTTGGTGGAGAGTGAACCCTTATACCATTTAGCAATACGTTGAATGTTTCAACATAGAATATTTGGCAATATTCTCATAAGTATCTGGCTCAAGATTTACTTCTTCCAATCTTGCATTGTTAGTAAAAGATACTACGCGATGTTTAAAGAATGAATTTTGAGAATCCTTAGCATACAATTGGTTGATAGGAGTGGTAGACTTGGTTGAGGAGTTTATAGTCTTCTCGCAAGTCATTACATAATCTTTAAATCTTTGTGGCATTCTTCTTTCCCTTTGTGGCCTTGAGTTCTTAACTATAATTTTTCTTTCAATTACTTCATTTTTTGTTTCAAGATCAGATTTTCTCATGTTTTCTTCTACCATCCCAATTAAGTCTCCTACATTTTCATGTTGATTTTATGTATGTATTGGTTCTTCAAGTTCAATCATGGTAGTTGATGATTGCATTTTGGTTATTTCTGAATGTTGTACAATTTTAAAAGAAAAAAAACCTTAAAAAATATGATATCTCGAGATTCGAAGAACTTTTTAGTAATTAGCTCCAATACCTTATAACCCTTATTTTCTGAAACATAACCTAAGAACACACATTTTCTAGATCTTATAGGAAACTTATCATTTGGCTTAGGTTTAACATAGACATAACACAAACATCCAAACACTCTAAGATGATCATATGAGGATTTTTCTTTAAATAAAACCTTATATAGAGATTTTCCATCAAGTATTGGTGTGGGTAAGATATTTATCAAATGTCCTATTGTCATTACACATTCTCCCCAATATCTTAAAGGTAGATTGGCTTGAAAACGAAGTGTTCTTGCAACTTTTAATATATACTTGTGCTTTCTTTCCACCATCCCATTTTGTTAAGGTGTATGTGTGCAACTGGTTTGATGTAGAAGTCATTTTTCTAGAAGATGTCTCTTGAAATTTCCATATTTGATCTTTGGGGTATTATCTGATTGAATTGATTTCACTTGCATACCAAACTGAGTTTACACCATTTACAAAAATTGATCAAACAAAAATAGAGCTTAACTTTTAGTTTTCATTTGGTATACCCAAGTACTTCTTGAACAATCAACAATAGTAAGAAAATAGTTAGCTCCAATATGTGTGCTAGTCTTATATGGTTCCCAAGTATCAACATGAACTAATTCAAATAAGTTTCTTGATTTATTTCTATTAATAGGAAATGATAATTGAGTTTGTCTAGTCATGTGACATGCATTACATGAAAAAAGACTTTTATTCTCAAATGAAACATCAAATAAACCTTTCAATATAGCAAATGGGTTATGTCTCAAATTTCTATGTAGCAATTCTGGTTGATTCTTCAATCTCACAACATTTGCCCAAATCTTTTTTTTCTTCAAAATAGCAGAGCCCCTTTTCCATTCTACTGGCTCTAATTAGCCTCTTAGTGACAAGGTCTTGTAAAATACGTCCATTCGAAAAAAAATGCTACTGAACAATTTAAATCTTGAACAATTCTACTAATTGAAGATAAGTTGTGGGTGAAATTTGGTAAGAAAAGAACATTCTTTAAAACAATATTGGGATTTAGTTGAATATTTCCAACACAATGACCTTGTGACTTTCTTCCATTTGGTAGTGTAACTTCCATAGAAGATTTTTTTAGATTTTTGCATTTGAATAGCTTTGAATCTGATACAACATGATCAAATGCCCCATTGTCCAAAATCCAAATTTGAGAACAAGAAATTTTACTAACAAAGTTGACAATGTAATTCCTTATTTGTCTTTATCAAGTATTACCATCAGTTGATCAAATTGAATTTGAGATAACCTTAT
The DNA here is from genome assembly GCF_053813885.1 of Theobroma cacao. Lineage (NCBI taxonomy): Eukaryota > Viridiplantae > Streptophyta > Magnoliopsida > Malvales > Malvaceae > Theobroma > Theobroma cacao. The sequence continues at coordinate 41,427,534 of NC_142640.1, forward strand.
TGGCTTTAAAACAATCTGCTGTTGATTTGCTTATTGTTGAGAATGTACATCTTTTCCTTTGGTTTCAGTGACTGTTGTATTAATGGCTATCTTTACTTGAAAGCTTTTTTTTCCCCCTACCAATTTAGTGGATATCCTACAATCGCAGAACAATGTTCTTTTATGTGACTTGTTTTCTTACAATGTTCACATTTTGGCTTGTTGTTTGGATCTCGATTCCTTTTTCTAGCATATAATTTGAATGTTGTTGCCTCTATAATTGGTCTTGCCATTATCACCTCTTTTGAACTTAATAGAGAATAAACATTTGTTAAAAATGGTTATGAATCCTTATAGAGAATATTCAATCTTAAAATAACATAGGAATCATTCATTCCAAAATTAGAAACTAATGCAATTTTTCTTCTTCTTTTTCCTTAGTCAAGGCCCTACACATACAACTCCAACATCCTCATCTATGATACTTGGAAAAACTTTCAAGTTGATCCCAAAGTTCTTTCATTTTTATATAGTAAGTTGAGATTGTCAATTCACCTCATCTAGTGTTAACTATTTATCTTTTTAGTTATTGAATTTGAGATCCATTTTCTTGTGAAAGCATATCTTCTAAACTTTTTAGATGTCATAAGTAGTGTCATGATATGCAACACAAATATGTAACTCCTCATTGAGTTGAATTTAACAACTATGTTACTACCATAACATTACAAGTCAGCCAATTATACTATTCTGAATCTCATTCTTCTAGTTTCAGTAATTTTCCATCTATGAATACCAACTTGTGTTTCGATCACAATGCAGTGACAATAGCTCTCTTCCATGTTGTATAGTTAGGCCCCTTTCGTGTATGGGATACGAATAAACTACCTGGTCTATTAAGATTACATAGATGATAGTGGTGTGGTTTGTTATTCATGATTTTGGTAGAAGATTTTGCTTGGGTTTCCATTGGTTTTCCTACCATGGAAAAAAAAAATTTCACAAGAAAGAACAACTAGGCTCTAATACCATGTAGAAAATACCTAAGATCTAAACAAAAAACCTAAATTGCTTGATGAAAATAAAAAACTTCATAAGGAGCTATTTATAATAGCTAACTAGTCCTAAACCTACTTGGGATGCAAGTAAAATAAATAACAAATAAGGAAGTATTTTGTAAACCCTGACCCTATAAATACATGTCATGACATACATGCACTGAGTAGCATGTTATTATGTTAGGAAAGCACCTAAGAATAGACGAAACTCGGTATCGTACCTAATGGTGCACTTGAGTTGATTTAACCTCGAACTAGTTCAAATAGGAATTATAGGATGAAATTTAATATTTTATAGTCTAGGAATGACTAAAAATGATTGTTCGCAGTTCGAGGGTTCATTTGGGCTAAAATTGGAAATTTTGATGTTCAGGGGTAAAATCGTAATTTTACCACCCGCAAACAAAATTTGAGATTTTGAGAGAATTTAGATCAAATTTGACAAATTGGGTAATGGTATGAGTATAAGGGATGAAAAATATGTCTATAGGAAATTTTTCAGTTTTTTGGGCAAAAATGTAATTTTTCACTTTTACGGGGGTAAAAGTGTAAATTTCAAAAATTACTCCACCAAGACTTTGGATAAGTCTGAGAATTTTATCTAAGCTATGGATATGTGGGACAAGTGTATGGTGAAAATTTGGAAACAAATGGATGAAATTTTAAAAATGGGCCAATGGGAAAGTGACACATGGCACTTTTTAATGATTTAATATTATTTTAATGAAAAGTCAGCCCATTTAAACCCCATTTTAAGTGATGGCCGGCCATAAGGGAGAACAAGAGAGAAAATAGAGAGGAAAGGAAGAAAAAAAGAAAAACCAAAGAGAAACAAGAAAATTCAAAGGGGAATTCGCGTTTTTCGCCCGTTTACGCTTTTAACGGTAAGATTTTTCGACTTTAACTTGATTTCTACCTTTCCTATGCCTTTGTTTCCATTTAGCATGCTTGAGGAGAGAGATCTAAAAGTGACATCAAGGGCTGGACGAATTTCAAGGGGGGAGAAATTGAAATTTTTAGGTTTTGATTTTTAGTTAAATTGATAATTTTAGTTAGTTAAATGTGTTTAGAAATTAAATTGGGCAAGAAAGCATTAAATTTTCACAATACCCACCATTGGCCGAATCTGCAGTGAGGTACAAGGATGATGATCTGATTTTTATTCTAAGAGAAATGAAGAGAAAATGATGAAAAATGGTTAAATGTGATAGAAAAACAAAGTAGAAAATTTACCGAGTTAATGTCCCATTTTTGGCCGAATTTTCCAAGGAGGAAAGTGAACTGATTTTGGTGATTTTAGAAGGTTATTGGCTGATATTTAATGGTTATAAATTTTGGAGAGAGAATGGGACGATTTAGAGCTAAAATGGAGCACGTTAGCAATTTATCAAGTAAAGTGCCAAAAATAGGTTAATTCCGCATTTAAGCCGTTTTAGGCTATTGCATTTCATACCATGCATTAGTGTAGGATTTAAGTCAATTATATAGTGATTTAGCATCAATGTGGTGAATTGGGTAAATTTTGCAATGTGTCTAGGAGGAGAGCCTTCTGGTAAAGGCAAGGAAGTTGTACCCGACCAACAGTGATCGGGGCACCTAGGAAGCATTTCATCTGTACAAACGGTGAGTAAACCTATGATTATTGTAAATTATCTAGAGTTTATTTTTAAATTCTCTTTATGTATTTTATGAAACAAAAATGAGATTCAAACGGGATTTTTGATGTTTTAGAAATAAATGTGACAAATAAAAATATATTGTGTTGATTATGAAATTGAGTGATTGGAGGCTACCAATGGTCTTGAAAAATATATTTTCTTATGAATGGCTTATGATATATGAGTATATGTGGCTATAGTTTATAATTGCATTGGGAATAGAATGTAAGCTGTCTTTTACTATGCAGGCTGGATAAATAAATAAAAGCCACGTTATACTATCAAAATTTTATTAAAATTGGTGGGTTTAGTCACTACAGTGACGGGCTTCCATGGACTGCCTATTAGAGGGGCACGGTAAACCCAGTTTCATAGTTACTCCGGTTGTAGAGGCGAGGAGGGTAACTCCCAGGGTAGTGTTAGAGTTCACTTCACGTCGAACTCCCACGTGAATGTGTAACTCGGCCAACGCCAAGGAACGACTTGTTTTCAAAACTAGAATGTGTTTAACATGTAAATATCTTAACAACCTTGGCGGACTCGGTTAGATGCCTCAGCCAAGGTATCCTCGAGGACTAGATTTTGGCTTGAGCCATGTTTTTAATAAAGGTTATAAGCCTTGACAACTGTTTTGGTAAATTACAAATGTTTTATGGTTTAAGAAAGAAATTGAAAACCTTATGAAATGGTTTGTGATTTGTTGTTTAAACTTGCCTCCATTTTACTCGCCTTTAGATATTTATGATAATGTCTGTTTACTCATTGGGATTGCAAAATCTCACCCACCTCATTTCCAAACATTTCAGGCCTGTGGTAGCTTGTAGATATCCGATTTTGTCGAGGATTCCAGTTGACCCCTCTATCCCACAGACAATAAGTTACTATCACCAATACTGGGTGTATTTATGGGCCACTTGTCATTGTAATTATTATTGTACAGTTTAACTTTGTAAATTATTCTATGTATGAATTTATTTTATTCTCACGCTACAAAATTTATTTGTGTATAGTTCTATAAAAATTGTTTTATAAGAAAATGAAATATATTATCAAATATTTTTATATAGTTTAATTAGCCAACTTTTCACTCTAAATGAATGATTTATATTACAAAAATTTATTTTTAATCGACAGTGGATATTTTTCTACCATATGTTGTATCTTTATCAGGTTTCGAAATTTTTTGATAAAAATGACCAGAATACCCCTATGTGGCGAAAATTTTATTTTTATTGTTTTCGATCTAAAATAGTTTATATTTTCTTAAAACTCGATATTTAACAACGATTGCTCACAAGAAAGGCAAGAAATTGATTCGTTAGCCTTGCGGGGTTCCGATTGGTATTCTGGATAATGAGTGTCAATCGGGACATCGCGGCAGTTGTCATGGGCCCGAGGGAGGTTCCGGGTCGTGACATATTTTAAGCTTAGACTTTTTTGGAATACAAGTAAAGTAAAAAGAAAATAAGAAAAGATTACAAAAGAAAATATTCTCCCCAAGATATTCACTTTTGGTTTTAGGATACCTATATATTTTGTAATGAATACTTTGTTTAAAATTTGTACGAAACACCAAAATGGCATATAAGATTTCGATGAGAGTTGTTCAATAAGGAAAAAGAAGCATTTCACTCTAATTAATATTAATGTGGTGTAAATAATTAGAAGTACGTAGGATAAATTGGTATAGATATTTATGCTAAAAGAGAGTTCTTGATTTAAAAAACCATTGTAGCCTTTATGTTTGAAAGGTGTATGTCCAATGTTTCATTTGGATGGCTTTCTTTTGTTTTGTGTTTTTTTTTTTAAAGTATAGAGCTTTTATTAATGAATAAAAGCTCAAAGAAAGCTAAGAAGATCTTTAGCTTAGGCTTATTATGTACAAGTACGGAAAAAAAAACTCATTATTTCTTAAAAGTACTAGAATTTGGGATGTTTAGCCCCACTGATGATTGAATTGTACTAAAAGAATTACGACTCTATCTTGTTTGAATCTTTTACCTAAATTTAAGTCATGCATTCCTCTTTTACTACATCCAAATCCATGTTGATACATTATATGGTAGTCTGTGGTTTATGGATAAGAACGATAATTTAAAACTCTATGTTCCATGTTGCATTAGGTTGCATGATTCAATCTAGCACCAAGCCTATTATCTGTTGCTGCACCATTTGGAAGTGCCTATCTTTGCACGTTGTATATGGGTAATCCTCATTCCATGTGGCAAATAATTTAAAGACTGGAAATTCTGTGCTACATTATTTCCACCTAATCTTCATAATTGCACCAAATTACCACATTTAATCTAGCACCAATCTTATTAATGATTGCTGCCCTGTTTGAAAGTTCCTGTATTTTCATATTGCATTTAACTAATCCTTATTTCACCTTCCAAATTATTTTAAAGTCTCCAAAATTCATGCTACAACTTTTCATCCAATTTAAAACTCACCCAATATCTAGCCTTTACCACTTACATCCTTTACATATGAGCCTCTTCAATTTATTTGGTAATTTTTAGCACTTCAAGAATTACCTACACCCTTCATTATTGCACACCAATTAAGGCCTTACTGTTCACTAGAATTCTTCACTCTTGTCACCATTTTTGAAATTATTCACTAGTCGTCTGAGTAATGTAGAGGTATATTACTCTAGCTCTGAAATTGTCACTTGTGGGTTAAAGGTTTGTAATAAGTCCATTTCTTTATAAAACTAGCCTCTCCAAGTTAGTCCTGTGAAATTCTACCTTAAGTAAGAGGATAAATTGAGAAATCCTTAGGTGAGCATGTAGGTTTATTGTTTTGGAACATTTAAAATTTTAGTTTTTAACTTTAGAAAAGTTCATTTTTGATATATAAAGATGATTTACAAAGTGAATTGGAGTCCAAATGAACTAGTTTTCAAACTTGTTTTTGGCTACAAAAGCAAAACTATCGATACATGGCCTAAACGTATTGATAGATTTGTCCAAAAAGCTTTTTAAAAGGATTTCAATGAACATTTATCGATACATGTCCAATTGTATCAATAGAAATTTTTAAGGATCAAATGTATTGATACATGACCCAAATGTATTGATACATCTAGTCGTTTTTCAAAATAATAAGAGGTAAGATCATATTTTCACGCCCTCAACTATAAATAGGTAATTTTTTAGGTTTTTTCATTCTCAACTGTTTGCATTAGCTTTTCTTTCAACTCTAAGCTCCCTTAACCCTTTTTCATCTCAAATCATCAATTTGCAAATATTGAAGCTTGGTTTGAAGGTTTATAAACGAAGGTGATATTTTCTAACCTTAAACTTTTAGATTATAATTTTTCCAGAACTGAAAAAAATATTGTTTAGGTGCCTAGATTTATTGTTGAATATTAAAGCGCAACAGTTTTTATTTTCCTTAGCATCTAAGCTCACCTAAGATAAGGATGGAGGATTTATAGGTTTCTAAGCATTTATTATGTTGAGTAGCACTGGGTTTAAGCGAGAAAATTAGATTTAGATGAATCCAATTAGTTTCGAAAATGCTTAAAATGACTATTAGAATACTATTAGTCTAAAAATTTGATTGTGATAATTATTGAATGTTAAGAACGGTTGAAAACTCCAAGAAATTCACCAGAGAGGAGTCTTTGTCACGACCCTAATTCTGGGCGATGACCGAGACATGGGCCCAATGGACATAGTCCACTAAGCCTCAGCAAGCCTATTAATCTAACATGTTCATCATTCCATCATAAACTGCTAAGTCATATTTCATAACTTAGAATCAAAATAATACTACACATTGCCATCTCATACTAGCATACCAAACAAGTGTATATACATTGTCTACAACATGTGTCTTAACAATTTACATTAGATTCGTCTATACACAACAAAATAATACTCGACTTCCAAAGGAGGGACTCGGACAAATGTACAGCTACTAAATGTCGAGACACCTACCAAAAGATGGATACAAGTCTATAAGGACACCTCGTCCTAGTTACCGGCTGCCTTGTGATATGAAAACATGAAATTGAAAACGGTGAGTATAAACCCAGTGAGTGAACAAGGAAGGGAACAAGCAACAACAAGGGAGAATTTAAAATCTTGATGCACTTGTTTCAAAATAATGCAATTTATTTCCATTCATATTAAAAACCCCTCATCAAGCCCTTAAATGATTAATCATTTGAGAATCATGAACCCATACATAACGAACCATTTGAAGCGTGAAAGCTTCAATGATATGCAAGCAAGTCAAATACGACAACGAATCTTCGCTGTAGTGGAAAGGCATTTTTGCTGCAGCTACATGAATTTTCACTGCAGCGACGTTGGGATTTAGTTATTAACCGAACGAGGGTTTCTCAACCAGTCGAGGGTTTCTCACTAAACATCCTCATTTTAAACTTAACTCATTTAGTCCTTAATGTTGGAAGTCCATGCTCATATATGATAGCAAAGAAATGAAAAATAGGGCAGCAATTGGACAAGATAGGAGACAAAACAGAAAGTTTTTCGCTGTAGCGAGAACCAGTTCTGGTGAAGGCTTTTAAACTCGAGAGTTTCTCACTGTAGCGAGAATCATTCTCCCTACAGCGAGATACAGGGCACCAATGTAAAATTTCCCTTTCTCCCAAAGAAAACCACCCTGCTGAAATATTCAAAACCAATAAGAAATACATAACAACTTCCCAAAGTTTAACATACCGAATTTCACATACATTACATCCATATACATAATTCATAAATTTCTTATAACACACATGTTTACATATGTATACATAAATACGTGTACCCATCATCATCATGCACACCATCCCATCATCATCATCATCAGCTCATACGCACTCCCTACTTGCACATGGCTGGGTCATCACCGGGTTATGCGCACTCCCTACTCACACATAGCTGGGTCATCCTTGACTTATGCACACTCCCTACTCGCACATAGCCGAGTCAATGTCATTACACAGCAATATATTCATATATATATATATATATATATATATATATATATATATATATCAACACAATTTGGTAGTGAATGAATCAATAATAGTCACATGTCACAACATAAACCATTTCTCAAGAGCTTGTTCCCAAGGTACTCATTTTTAAGAAAGTTGTATAAAATCATTCAAACACTTTGCACAAAACAACTACATTCCCAAAATAGTTTTGATAGGCAATCCACTCACCGATTTATTGTTGAACCTTTAGTTGACTCTAATTCCCCTAATGATCCAATTGGAAGGATGGGACTTCATTAGAACCTAGGATCATATTAGCATAAGCAATAGGTCAATTCACACACTATGAACCCTAAAAGCTATCTCTTAGCTAGCTTTCAATTGCCACATTAAATGACTATCTATGTTCACTATCTTAATCACTAAAAAGTAATGAACATACTCAATAATAAAACAACTCATAATCTAAATTACTATCCATTATTCACAGCTAAAAATCAAGCTTAGTTCATCACTCACCCTAGGGCTCTTTTGTAGTTGAATTCTCTTCCAATAGCTTCCAAATCAATAGGGTAATTCTCTCTTTCTCTCTCTAAAATGCCCAACTAGTGAGAGAAAGTATGAAAATAAGATTTATCAAGGGTTTTGAAGTGAGAGAGTGAAAGAATACAAGAGTTCTAATCAAAAGGGCTCAAAAGTATGAAAACTAGAGCTAGAGAGAGAAAATCATGCAAGCTCCATATCAAGCTTCCATGGAGGTTGGAAGCAACGTGAAAGAGAAGAAGAAGAAGAAGAAGAAGATAAGCTGCTGGAAAATGGGAGAAGAAGCTGTTGGAAGAAAGTATTTATAGGCCAAACTTATCCATTCCCTTAAAATTACGAAAATGCCCTTCCACCAATTAACTTACTCTCCTCCAACCCTTTATGAAATCTTTTTGCTCTTTTGACACCGGGACAAGGTTCATAATGGTCTAGACATACTCAGGTTCATGAAAACTTAAAATTTTAACCCAAGGTGAAAAATGACCATTTTGCCCCTACCGTGAAAATCATCAAAATTTTGGTTTCCTTTTCATTTTACCCCTAATTTCACCATTCATTTATGCCTTAGGCCTACTTAGGCCATAATATTGTTTAAAATCTTACTTTTATGGGCTTACTAAAGAAATGACGAAATTACCCTTGATTAAGGATATCACGTATACTTTCCTTTACGAGTCTATAAAGGTCAAGGTCTCATAGTCTTGATCACTGTTAAGGATCGAGTCTTCAATTAGGTGAGTGGATACACCTTTTCAAGTATTTTGATATGTAAAGTGAGCATGAATTTGATTGACATGATTTATTATGCATAAGAAATTATTGTTTCAAGAATGGCATTTTTCAAAGATTTGATTATCAATGTTTTCAACTAGATTTCAAAAAGTATGATTGAAGGACTTTATTTGATAACAATTTATTATGTGAGATGACTTAAATGATTTTCAACTAGTTTGCAAATCTGCTATGTATGTAAATATTGTATTATGTATTAGTTTTTAATAAGGGGAGACAAGCCCTTTTACATGTTTTCTATCAAAATGAGATGAATGGAATGATGTATATGCTTGACATGATGTTGCAAGAAATGTTTGGTGGATGTATGAGTTCCCACCTATGAGTTAATGAATGATTTGGACATGTATGTATATGATGTTAAAATGATTTAAAGTGTAGCTGCAACGAGAATGCCTTTCCGCTGCAGCTAGGACCCGTCGTTTACTTGAGTTGATTCGCATGAATGCTATTAAAGTTTTCACTTTCCAAATCCTTTGTTGAGCATGGACTCTTTTCAATAAGTGATTTTTCTCATATGGGATTTACATGAGGGGTTTAATAAGAACTGAAATAAATCGCATTGTTTTGAAAAATGAATGCATCATGATTTCGTTAAACATTCCTTATGGTATGCTTGTTCCCTTCTTGTTCACTCACTAGGTTTATACTCACCGTTTTCAACTTCATGTTTTCAGATCAAGAGGCAGCCTGTAACTAGGATGAGGTGTCCTCGTAAACTTGTATCCATCTTTTGGTAGGCGTCTCGGCATTCAGTAGCTGTACATTCGTTGAGTTTCTCCGCTGGACATTGAGTCTTATTTTGATATGTATAGACAAACTTAATGTTTTTTTTTAGAATACATGTTGTAGACACTATATGTATATTTTAAATGAGTAATGCCAGTACGAGTTGGCAATGTTTAATATTATTTTGATTCTAAGTTATGAAATGTGACTTAGTAGTTTATGATGGAATGATGAACATGTCAGATTAATAAGCTTGCTTGGGCTTCGTGGACTACGTCCATTGGGCCCATGCACTGGTCATGGCCCGAAATTTGGGTCGTGACAATACTAGATTATGATGGTTATAGGCTTAGTTAGACTGAACTTTAGTTTAAGGAATAGTCCCATGGAATAGAAGGACTTAGAGAATGGTAATATGTAGGAAATTACTCAAAAAAGAAGATTTTATGTTTGATATATCAATACATTTTGGACAAAATGTGAGAGGAAGCATTCTTTGTAAAATGTATCGATAGGTTCCTTACAAAATTGGGTTTCCAAGCATTTTCTAAAGGTTTTTCAAAAACAATGGTTTCAAATGGTTTGATTTAAACTCGTGTTCAAGTAAATGCTATTGAAAATGTATTTAAATGCCATGTTTAATGAGTGTTATAAAAATAAAGGAAATTCTATGAATGACTTAAGGCTATAAATGCATGTTTACAAAAAACTCTCCTTTTTGGCTTGTCCCTTTCCCTATATCCATTGACGGACTCCTTTTAACTCACACGTTATTTTCCCTAGTTTTGTTTAATAGATTATTGATTAGTTTACACCTTTGTTGCGAAGATGAGTTCTTGGTCTTTTTTCTTCGGTAGGTGTCTAGTAGCCACTTGGCGCTGAAATGAGCCTTACAGTCAATTGAGATTGGTCAAGGCTTAGTTCCAATCATGCAACAATATCATTTAAATTGAATGATTAAAGGTTATTCTTTATTAATAAGACATTACTTATAATGAGTTATAAGTCTAATTAGATGAAGTCCATGAGATTAATATGCCTTGCAAGGGAACTGTAATGGGTTGCAATTATGATATTCCTATGCATCAAGGCATAATCTCAAAATGTTCTTGGTCAATGTTTCATTGAGACTAGACATCAATGATACTTGGAGACTGGTGCATTATATGTTCCTTATTTTGGAAGTAAGCAATCGATCTTATAAATTGAAGTATAGAGATACTTGGAACAAGAATGTAGGTGCGTGCCTAGGAGAGTAAGTTCATTAAACATGACTCATCATAAGAAGTGCACTTTTTAATACAATCCAGAGTCTATGCAACACTTCTCATGTGTCAGTCGTGTAAATACTCACTAGTTTTGAGATATTAGGTTATCTTATATGTGGAATGCTATACTTGAATTTCATCCCTACGGATGCCTAACCAAGGATGCCTAAACAAGATGCTTTTAGGTATAGTATGAAGCATGTGAAGGCAAATGAGTGGTAAAGATAGGAATTATCACCTCAAGTGTTTTTAGAAGACATATCCTATCAGTTCTTGGTTAACATTAGCTTATTGAAGTTCTTGGCCAAGACGACTTTGAGATTATGAAAAACGTTTCCTAAGTCTTTATAAAGCTAATGTTATAACTGCAAGAATGAATATGGAGGTCAATAAGAGTAGACACTGTACCAAGCTCTTATCATCTCTGAGATATATAATGAGGGAATGAATTACACTGATAGACTATACATTAAAACATTGTTAAAGAACCCTTTAACTTTCCTAACAATTAGGTGGCCATGATGTATTATAAGATGCCAATCTTGGTTTACAAAATTGATTATAAATTAATTGTTTAAATTTTATATTAATTAATTAAGTCATTAATCAATTCCATTGCCAACATGTTAGGAACCTAATGGGTCATACACAATAATTGCATTTGAATTAAATTGGGAGAGTGATGATTTAACTTAGACTTAAATCACAAGCTAGGTAATTAACTTTTATAAACTTAATTAAAAAGAGTTTAATTAAGTTTTAGGCATAATATATAAATAGTTATAATTATAATACCGAAATTACAATAATATAAAGGAAATTATTTCAATTTAATTTCCATTGGGCTTAATTAAAATAGTTTAATTAAGTCATGGACCTATATTGTAATGTGTTATAATTTAGAGGGCCTTATTGAAAAATTAAAGTTAATTTTAACCTAGCTATATAACTCACATTTAACTATTTTTCCAGACATATGAAGAAAAAGAGTTGTTAGAAAATAAAAAAAAGGGTTTTCTTCTTGTGTGCCATCATGTTATGAAGAAGAAAAATTATTTTTGAAGCAATTTTTCAAGTGTGTGATTCGGCCATCCTTGTGTGAAATGGAAAGGGACATACATTGTCCCCTTTTGCTAGCACAAAAATATAGTTAAAATCTCCTTCCTTTACTGAAAAGTTCAAGTGAAATAGTGTGTATTACCAGTGCAAGCCAAGAACTTGATTGGCTAGGGTTTCTTACTTTTTATGGTGTTCGTGGGTTGCATTGAGGGGATTGCTATTCTGATAAGAAGAATGTTGGTAGGGTTATCTTCTGATTTTATGATTCTATATGCCATTCTATGTTTTAAAATATCACCATGGTGATCCGTGGGTGGAGGTATGTTTTGTTTTTAAACATTTTAATGTTCTTTCCAATGCGTTATTTCGAGCATGCCGTCCATAGCCAAACCCAACAATGGTATCAAAGCCATCAATGGCTTGATTTTAACACATTAAGATGTCTAACAATTGTTGATGCCTTGTGTGAAAGGGTTATGAGGTGTATGGGTTTTGTTGGAAAACAAGAAGTAAGTTTTAAACAAGAAGTAAGTTTTAAAACGGTTGGGAGACCACTGATGGTTGATGAAGCCACAGCTAAAGGTTCTCGTCCAAGTGTGGCAAGAGTATGTGTCGAGTTTGACTGTCGTAAGCAACCAGTTGATCAGGTATGGATTGTGGTGCAGAATCGGGATACTGGTGAGGTTAGTAGTGGGTTTTCACAGAGGGTAGAATTTTCATCACTGCCGGACTATTGTCATCACTGCTGTCACGTAGGACACCGTGAAGTTAACTGTATAGTATTGGGAAATAGACCCAAACCACTTGGGACTGGTAAGGTACAAGTAAGGAAAAATGCTGGAACTGTCATTCCGTTGACTACGGAGAAGGATACGAACATTGTGGCAGGAGCTGGGCATGAATCGGGGAAACAACAACAGAAGTGGAAAGCTGTGAACAGAGCAGGTCCCAGTGGGGTGAAGGACGCGCAGGGCAAGGAAAAGGATACACAACATACTTTAAAGGATATCAGGGTTCCAGTAATGAATCGATTTCAGGTAATAACATAAGAGGAAGAAGGCGAACAGCAACCGAAAGCAGAAGTAGGGATAACGGACGCGCATCGGGAGGTGATAGAGGACCAACAAATGAACGACGCTCCGGCAACAGACGGAGAGAAGACGGTGATAGCAGTGCAGCCTCAGTCATCAAAAACTGACACACGTGATAGTCATGTGCATGGTATACGGAAACATGCAAACATAAGGGATACCAAGGTCTCAAAGCCTATCGAGGGAAAGAAAACGTTAGCACCAGATGGGCTTTCTACACGTCTTTCCTTTTACGTGCATGGTGATCAAGCTTGCATGGAAAAAAGCACGATTGAAAAAGAAAAAATATCATCAATAGCAGCAAAGGGTCAAGGAACGTCAATGCAAGGTTTGGTTGATGTGGCAGCAAGACAAAATGCTAGGAATTTTTTTACTGCCCCAATAGGGCAAATAACAGCTTTTCAGCAAGAGATGGGACAACTGTTAGAAGGGATAGTGGGGCCACTCGAGGAGCCTTCAGCCAACCAACAACAATGTGATAGGAATGAAAAGGAAGAGGACGGGGGTACAGCACAGCAAAAACCCAACAATTCAGGCAATAAGGCTCCAAGCGGGAATTCAAAATTTTGCCTCTTGAGAAACCCAATGCGAGAAGCAGATGCAATGCACGACAACGGCCAAAAAATGGCAGAAAACGAAGCAGGAGGTTAATGTGGGGCAGCTGCTATTTTGCACCAAGAAGCAGCTACAACACAGCAGACAAACAATCGAGGGAAGAGTGAAGTGGAGAACCTGCAGCAGCAGTCGGTAGCTGAGAAAGATACTGACAAGCAAACAGGGAAGAAAGTAGCTGTTGCAACGAGCGGACAAAAACCAACCTTGACACAGGAGGACCGACTGACGGATGGAACGGAGAAAACTATAAGGAAAGAAGGAAACAATGAGCAGAACCCGGTTAAAAAAATTTTTAACACGCAAGGAAAAAATAGGGGATTTAACCCCGTTCGTGATGAACAAATTTCGGGCGTGTTGACCGACTCGGCGGAGCGGGGCGCGAATGCCCAGGAAGCAGACTGCAGTCCACAGGGGGAGCATGGGATGGTGTCAGCAGGGCCCCCACACAGTGAGCCTATGGACGTGACAACTTGTGGAGGTTCTGAAGGTTTTTTGGTGTCTCCAGTTGAAAGCTCTGCGGCATATGTTGACCGGCGGGCCCCAAAACGTGCAGACATTGGAGAAAAAGAAGAGATTTCAATGCATGCTGCAAGTGATGGGAAGTTGACGTACAATCTGAGGCAACCAGGTACAAGTGGGAAAATAACAAAGGATTTCTTTAAGAAACAAGCAACAAGTACAACATCCTTTGACCAAGCGGAAGTCCAACAAAACGGGAACACAATGCTACAACTTAAAAAATCAACAGTTTCAAAGGAGGCAGTTGAGGCAGTCAACAAAGCACGTGACATGTATGATAGACCAGCAGTAGACCCCACGGTAGGAGACGATGCACCACATCCATTCCTTCCTATGCAGGGAGATCAAACGGGAGAGAGGGATCAAGGAGTAGGGAACACAGTGCCTTTATGGTAGAAGGATGGACACCAGCTTCCAGAAAGTGGACCAGAGAATCCAAATACGGTAGTTGACACAATAGAATGAAGTGGCGAGCACAATCCAACAGAAGGTAAAGGTGCAAGTTAGACGTGGAGCCAAGATGGCCACAATCAGACCGCTTCTAAGTTAACCAGATCAAGTGCAAGGAAGGGAGAGACTGAGTTTAACCCCTCTACTTCAGAATCAGTTTCAGGTAAGTGTTTATACAACAAAGAAATAAGTGCCATTCCTTCACTTTCAGGAAATCATTCTGTTGAGATGGAAGTCCACCCATTAATGCGACGTAGAAGGAATTCAGACACTGCAATTTCAATTGGAAAAATAACCAATTTGGCATCGAAGGAAGCCATGGAAATGGGAGAAAATGATGGAATCTCTGATGATGATTCCATCTCGGTAAGTTATGCAGCTAGAACCCGATCATGATTAGTGCACTGGTGTGGAATGTAAGGGGTATTTCTAGTGCGGTAATCCACAGAAGGATCAAGAAATTTCAGTTATTGCACAAAATTAAAATTTTAGTAATACTGGAGCCAATGGTGGACGCTTCAAAAGCAGAATTTATTCGCAGAAAATTGGGTTTTGAAAAAGTCTTCAAGAACTGCTCCCAGAAAATATGGTTGTTTCACTCTTTCGATATGAATTGTGAAGTGCTGTTGGACCACGTTCAATGTCTGCATGTTAAGATCAGCATGCCATGGCTTGAAGTCCCTCTGTTGGCATCCTTCATCTATGCAAAATGTACCAGGTCAGAGATATTAGTTCTTTGGGATTGCCTGAGGAGCTTGGCAATTAATATTCATTCACCGTGGATCGTTGGGGGTGATTTCAATGCCATTTTACATAGTGGAGAACGGTTGAACGGAGCTGTGCCACATATAGGTTCTATGGAAGATTTTGCTACCGCTCTGCTTGATTGTGGATTAATGGATGGTGGATATGAAGGAAACTTATTCACTTGGACTAATAACCGCATGTTTCAACAACTGGACAGAATGACCTATAATCATCATTGGGCAGAATTTTTTTCTTCTACACGTATACAGCACCTGAATAGGGATGGGTCAGATCATTGTCCATTGCTGATTTCCTGCTCTAAGAACCAAGAGAGAATGCCTTCATCTTTTAGATTCCTGCATGCTTGGGTCCTCCACCATGATTTTAAAAAGTTCGTGGAACAAATTTGGACTTCCCCCATTGTTGGCTCTGGACTACAAGCTTTCTGGGCGAAGCAACGACGTCTAAAACAAGCTCTGAAACGGTGGAATAAGGAGGTTTTCGGAGACATATTCCATAATTTGAAAGTGGCAGAACAAAGAGCTGCAGATTGCGAAATAATTTTTCAACAAGAGCAATCACTGGAGAACCGAGCCACCATGAATAAAGCCTATGCCCAGCTTAATCGTCAGCTCAGTGTTGAAGAATTATTTTGGCAGCAAAAATCCGAAATTAAATGGTTAGTGGAAGGTGAGCGCAACACAAAATTTTTTCACATGCGGGTTAAGAAGAAGAGAATCAAAAGCCATATCTTCAAAATACAAAACCCGGATGGGAGTTGGATAGAAGAATCGGAAGCTGTTAAATCTTCTGCAGTGGAATTTTTTTCCTCCCTCATGAAAAAGGAAACATGTGATATGTCCAGGTTCGATACTTCGTTGATTCCTGCTATTATTTCTGAGAATGACAATCTTAGTTTATGTGCAGTGCCTTCGATGGAGGAGCTAAAAAAGGCAGTTTTCAATATTGATAAGGACAGTGTTGCTGGCCCTGATGGGTTCACCTCTTTTTTCTATCAACAATGTTGGGATATCATTGCCAATGACCTCTTGGATGCAGTAGTTGATTTCTTTCATGGAGCTGACCTCCCAAGGGGAGTAACGTCTACATCTCTTGTGTTACTGCCTAAAAATAACAATGCCTCGAAATGGAGTGACTTCAGACCGATAAGTCTTTGTAATGTTTTAAATAAAATCATTACTAAGATTCTTGCTAACCGTCTTGCAAAGGTGCTCCCTTCCATGATTACAGATAATCAGAGTGGCTTCGTAGAGGGGAGACTGATCAACGACAATATCCTCCTTGCCCAAGAACTAATTGGGAAGATTGACAGAAAGTCAAGGGGTGGCAATGTAGCTCTCAAGTTGGATATGATGAAGGCGTATGACCGGCTAGAATGGGATTTCCTTTATAGAATGCTTCAACAATTTGGATTTAATTCTCAGTGGATTGACATGATTCGCCGGTGCATAGCTAATTGTTGGTTTTCTTTATTGATAAATGGAGGCACCGTGGGTTTTTTCAAGTCTGAAAGAGGGCTACGACAAGGCGATTCCATCTCTCCGTTATTATTTGTACTAGCTGCGGAATATTTGTCTCGGGGGTTGAATGCTTTGTTTGCCATGTATCCTTCTCTGCATTATCTTTCTGACTGCTCTATGCCAGTCAGCCACTTGGCTTTCGCAGATGATATCATTATTTTCACTAATGGTGCGAAATCCTCTTTGCAGAAAATTCTATTATTTTTGCAGGAGTATGAGGTGATTTCAGGACAGCGAATTAACCAAGCAAAGAGTTGCTTCATCACTCACCAAAATATGGCAAACAGTCGCACTCAGATCATTTCTCAAGTCACTAACTTCACTCATAAATGCCTGCCTATCACTTATTTGGGAGTGCCTCTTTTTAAAGGGCCAAAAAAGGTAATGCTTTTTGATGACTTGGTTGCAAAGATCCAGGACCGTATAGCAGGATGGGACAACAAAGTATTATCTCCAAAAGGGCGAATAACACTATTAAGAAGTGTATTATCTTCTCTGCCTATTTATTTGCTCCAGGTCCTCAAACCTCCTCTAAGTGTGATTGAAAGAATTGACAGATTGTTCAACAACTTTTTGTGGGGAAGTTCGGCAGGTTCTAGAAAAATTCATTGGGCTTCGTGGCATTAGATCACTTTTCCATCTAATGAGGGTGGACTCGGCATCAGAGGCCTAGGTGATGTGTTGCAAGCCTTTAGCATGAAACTTTGGTTGAGGCTTCTAACTTGTAATAGCATTTGGACGCAATTCATGCGGAGCAAATATTGTGTTGGTCAAATTCCAAGAAATGTACAACCGAAGCTTCATGACTCACAGACATGGAAACGGATGTTAGCAAGCTGCCAGGTTACAAAACAATACACTAGATGGCGGATTGGTAAGGGTGAGCTATTTTTCTGGCATGACTGTTGGATGGGTGACGCACCACTGGTTAGTCAATTTACATCCTTTGCATCATCTACGACAAGAGTACACTATTTCTACGTTGATGACAAATGGGATGTGGGCAAATTGAACGAGGTGTTGCCGGTGGATGTTGTGGCAGAGATCTTAAAAATTCCGATCGATCTTCCCAGTGAAGATAAAGCATATTGGGTTCCTACCTCGGATGGTCAATTCACTACCAAGTCTGGTTAGGAGATAGTTCGACAGCGACAGTCGGTAAATCCCGTTTTCAATTTAATTTGGCATAAATGCATTCCTCTTTCAACTTCTTTCTTTCTTTGGAGGTTATTACAGGATTGGATCCCAGTTGATTTACGGTTGAAAAACAAGGGTTTCCAGTTAGCTTCTAAATGCCAACACTGTAACTCCGAGGAGTCTCTCTTGCATGTCATGTGGGAATGCCCTATAGCTACACAGGTTTGGAATTATTTTGCAAAATTTTTCCAAATCAACATCGTTCGTCCTCAGACTGTTTTTCAGATCATAAGGGCATGGTGGTACTCTGGTGATTATACCAAAAGAGGACACATACGCACGTTAATGCCTCTATTCATTCTTTGGTTCCTATGGGTTGAAAGAAATGATGCGAAGCATAGAAACCTTGGTATGTATCCTAATAGAGTGGTATGGAAAGTACTCAAACTCATCCACCTACTATTTCATGGGAGGCAATTCCACCGAGGGCAATGGAGGGGAGATGTACAAATTGCTCAGGCATGGGGTATAATATTTCAGCAGACCGTTTCACATCCTCCAAAAATATTCTCTTGGCATAAACCATCAGTAGGTGAGTTTAAGTTGAATGTTGATGGTAGTTCCAAGCATAATCATTAGAATGCCGCGGGAGGAGGACTTCTTCGAGACCATACAGGCACCATGATTTTTGGATTTTCTGAAAATTTTGGACCTTATGATTCATTACAGGCAGAGTTAATGGCACTTCAGAGGGGTTTACTTTTGTGCATTGAGCATAATGTTTCCAGTCTTTGGATAGAAATGGATGCAAAAGTAGTGGTACACATGATAAATGAGAGCTGTCAGGGATCCTCTAGAACTCGATATTTACTTGCTTCAATCCGCAAAGCTCTTCGAGGTATTTCGTTTCGGATTTCACACATTCTTAGAGAGGGGAACCAGGCAGCAGATCATCTGGCAAATCAAGGGCACAAACACCAGCTCCTACAGGTATTTTCACAAGCAGAAGGTCAGCTTAAAGGTATCCTTAGGTTAGATAAGGTTAGTTTACCATATGTTCGATTCAAAAGATTGTAAAGGAGTAGTACTCCTAATTTATTTTCCTTACTTGATCATTAACATAGACTTTTGTAATATGGATGTGTTTCAATTTTATGACGATAGTAAAAAATATAGTCATAAAATGAAACACTCCATCCTAGGTGCTTATCTCATTTACATTATCTGCTTTGAATTTTCTCTTCGTCTGTAGTCTCATTGTAATAGTAGGGATATCTATTTTATTGTAGCATCAAAAGTTATGCACATAAAATGGATTTCCTTATTATAAGAGTTCTTCAAATACTTTCTTATGATCTTGTAACTTGGAGGTACGGTTTATGTCCCCCTCCTCTGTAGTTCTTATTTAGTATTTAATAAAATTTAACAGGGTAGCTGGGCCCTGCGTGAATTTCCAGCTTTAAAAAAAAAAAAGTTTTAAACTTTACAATGTGTTCTAGTTATTTTGATTTCTGGGCATATTTTATTCTAAAATTTTAAATCTTACTTCTCGCCGTACTTATCTCATTTTAATGTCAAATTTTTAAAGATTAGTTAGTGCATAAGATGCACAAATTAATTTTGCAATTAAATTTTAAATTCGATGACATTGTGGTATGTTATTTATGGGAGAATTTGATTTTACCCAGCTTTTGTAAAGGTCTGGTTTTCAGCTTTTAAATAAGGTTTAAGTGCCTTATAAAATGTTGAAAAATTAAAGGATCAATACACATTGGAAAGTTTCCAAAATGGGTGATTATGTGTGGCTGACGGTGGAGGTAAAACTACCAAAATGTGGCTAAAACAGCTGCTGTTTGCAGTAGTGATAGTCACAATTTTATTCAGCTTGGCAACCAGGAAAAGCTTAAATTTGTGCAATTAGTGCACCAATTGGCTGAGTATTTTTTAATCGAAAGGTTTCATAAATTATCCAAATTGTTGCCAATAATTTTAAGGATTTAAATCCCTAGAATTAAGCTTTAATAAAACCGAGTTGGTGGAGTCAAAACCGTTGCTTCCTCTACAGCAGCAATCCATGGTTTTTGATTTTTTTTTATGCTAAAAAATGTTTTCTAAAATTATGGAAAATTACTATGTCATTTTTCCATAAGTTGTATATCAAGAAAATTTTAAATGGGAATTAAATTCTAGATTTTATGCCACCAAATAACTTCAAAAGAAAGACAAAATCAAAACTACCTCTACAGATAAAGGTCATGATTTTGAATTTTTTTGACAACCAAAAACGCCTTCTAAAATTTTGAAAATTTATTCTAAAATAGTTGCATGAGTTATCTATCAGGATAAATTTTATTAGGAATTAAATTCCTAAGTTTAAGTTACAAAGAATTTCAAAAGTTCCCAAAACCGGATTCTACCACTTGCAGATAATGGTCACAGCTTTTGAATTTTTTGAATAGCCAAATCACCTCCTAAAATCCTAAAAAAAATATTTTGGAATAGTTCTATGAGTTATCTATCAGGAAAACTTTTATTGGAATTATATTCTTAAAGGTATACCACCATAATGCCACGTAATTAGGACATGTCTGCTGTTGTCTGTAGCAGGACACTGTCTTGGTTAAGCATAGGATTTGTCCAATTTTTACACCAATAAATGATTAATTAAATTAGTTAATTGGCTGAGGATAAGTTATGGAATTAGTTCATAATTATGCTAATTTTTGAAACATTTAATTTAAGGAATATTATTTCTAAAATTAAGGATGTCAAAGATGATGCATTAACAATCATAAATAAAGAAATGTGATTTCTAAAATAATGAAAGTTAAAATGTCTTCATTAGCTAATTATATATTTATGGAATATGTTTCACAAAGATCAATAATTGATTTAATAGATTATGGAATGTGATTCCTTAATTTAAGGGTGTCAAAATTTAAATAATTAAAGATAACATTAATCTGGGAATTAGAATCCAACTAATAGTGGGAGTTTAAATATTTATGGACAAATTTGATTTTGAATTGAGTTTTTACAAGGAGATAATTCTAATTTGACATTGAATTTAATGCTTAAATTGTCTAAGATATTTCCTAATAAAATTAGGCAATAATAGACATTCAATTTCTTACTTAAATGAGATTTATAATTGGTTGCCTAAAATGTTTAGGAACACAAATTAAAATTGTTTTAATTTGTAATTTGTAATAAAATTTTAATTCTAATCCTAATGAAAATTGGAGTTAAAGAATTACTCAATTTGATTAGTAAAATTCTCTAATGTTAGAATTAAAAAAAATTAAATACCTCATCTGGTTAATAATTTGAATAAGACATGTTTTAAATTTTTGTATATTCATGTTGATGAATGTATGTAGATATTTATTAACTTAGGCCCAATATGATTCTGCTATAGTTGAAGTCTATATTAATCTCAAGTAGTTTTCATGTGATAGATTTATTTTATGTGATTTAATAAATGCTATGGATGCAAAATGAAACCTTAATAAATTTGTAAAACAAAATCCCTCATGAAATTATTGAGTCACATGCTATGCATGACTAAGTTGCCTTACACCATATAACAAGATAACTTGGTTGCTCTTTTAATCGGAGGTTTGTTGATCGCACTCGATGCCATATTTTTATATAAGTATGTTTGAGCTATTAATGGGTCTTACTCAAGTAGTTTCATAAAATCTAAATGCTTGGAAACTGTCACGACCCGAAATTCTCATTGAGCCCTTGATAACTGTCGCGACGTCTCGATCGACATTCATTACCCAGAATGTTAACCGGAACCCCGAAAGGCTTTAATATCAGCTTCTCATTTTCCCTGTGGGTAACTGTTGCCAAATACCACATTCTAAAAAATTTTAAACTGTTTCCAACTTAAACAAATAAAATAATAATTTTCGTCTCACAGGGGTATTTTTTTGTCATTTATCCCAAAAATCTCAAAATCAGTTAAAAATATAGTATGTAAGTGGAAAACACATATTTCATAATAAAAAATAATTTTGGATGTCTAAAACATTCGTTTAAAATGGAATTATGACTGTTAGAATAAAATAAAAGTATTAAATAAAATATTCAATTTTCACATAAAACAATATTTTAAGAACACTGCATAAATAATTTTTATAGTGTAAAAGCAAAATAAATTCCTACATACTGTAATGCAGATAACCAAAGTATAGCATTAATTTACAGTGACACGTGGGCCCACGAATGACCAAAAGTATCAAAAGAAATGAACCTATAGTTTTTGGATGTGGCAAGTTCAACTGTAATTCTCGCCGATATCAGTTATTTACAATCTATTCTGAGCCTGAAATGGGTGGAAAGAAGGGTGGTGAGATTATAAAATCCCAGTGAGTAAACAAACATCACTCAAAATATCTAAAGTCAAGTAAAAGGAGACTATTAAAACATTTCATCAAACTGTAATTTATCATCTTTCAACTTATTTCAACCAAATGAAATCAATTTATTTAAAGCAAGTAATCAGTATGGCTTATGAATTTCTTAAAAAGCTTGGCTCATGCCAAAAATTATTATCATACTCAGTTATTTGGGATACCTTAGCTGAGGGCTATCCCAACTAAGTCCGCCAAGGCTATTAGAAAGTCATGTTTTTATTTTGAAAACATAGTCGTTCCTTGGCGTTGGCCGAGTTCCCCTTCACGTGGTGGTTTGGCGTGAAGTGAACTCTAAAAGTTATACCTCGGGAGTTACCCTACTCGCCTCTCCAACCGAGGTAAAAATATAACAGGATTTCGTGCCCCTCTAATAGGCTAGTCCACAGAACCCAACCTACTGCAGTAGGTCAAACCCACCATACAATAAAATTCGATAACATGATATGGCTATTATTGCAATTCACAGCCTTTCAAGGCTAAATATATATTTTATATATTTCAACACAAATATCAATTCAGCCATTCATGCAAATACTGTCATAAGCCATTTGATTCAAATAATAAATTTAATTCATAACAAGTGATCTCCAATTACTCTATTTTCAAAATCGTTATTTCGTTTCAAGAAAATTTATAAAATATTTTCATTTAAACTCATTTTGTTTACAAAACATAAAAATTTACCATTTGAACTCATTTTCATAAAATTCACCAAAACCGAATAAAAACATACTTTAGATAATTAAAATGATGGTAGGGTTACTCATTGTTTTCGAAAACTAAATTTTGGTACTCCAACTATTACTCCTTGGGTGCGATTTCTTTGCCCTTGCCAGAGGATTCGCCACCTTGAAAAATTGCACAATTAAGAGGTTTACTACTTTGGTACTAAATCAAAATAAACTAATTTATATAACTAATGCATGATATGAAGTGCAAAATGTCTAAATTTTGCCTAAACGCTGTGTTAGCCTATTTCGATCTTTTACCCGATAAATCAATACACGCGTCCGTTTAAACTTCAAATTAATTTTTTTCAGTTTCTATACCCCAATTGCACCCAAATTGACTTAATGTCCCTCAGTGTGGTGCAAATTATCAATCTCGACAGCAAATTACGAAAATACCCCTAGGGGGTAAAAATTCATATTTTTGCTCTGAAAATTCCCATTATTTTTTTAGGCTCATAATTCATCATTATTCATCATAATTCCTCAATTAAACATCAAGATCAGCAGCCAAGATTCCCCTAGAAAATTCGACATAATGGGTTTCAATGGGAGAAAATTATATCTCTAGCTTATTTTGCTATATTTCAATATAACCTAACTAAAATCACTTAATTCAATTAAAATCAACCAAAACTCAAGCTCAAAACTCATCCATGGAGGTTTGGCCAGCATGGGTGTCCATACCCACTTTCTAATTTTGCATGAAAATGAGAAAAAATGCATGGGTAGTGAAAATCACAAGGAAAGTCAATGAAATTTACCTTTTTAATGCTTGATTTCTCTTGATTTTCCCCAAATTTTTCAGGTAGGTTTCTTATTTCTTTTCCCTCTTTTCTCTACTGGTTTGGACGGCTGAAGAAGATGAGAATTCTGAAATTTTGACCTTTTTAAAGGCTAAAATAATATAATATTATTTTATTCAATTTTTTTGTTTTATTAATTCCTTAAATTCTAGCCATCCGTTTGTTTCCAAATTTTCACCATACACTTGTCCCACATATCCATAGCTTAGATAAAATTCTCAGACTTATCCAAAGTCTTGGTGGAGTAAATTTTTTTAATTTATACTTTTACTCTCGTAAAAGTCAAAAATTACATTTTTACCTCAAAAACTGAAAAATTGCCCATAGACATATTTTTCATCCCTTATACTCATACCATTCTCCAATTTGTCAAATTTGATCTAAATTCTCTCAAAATCTCAAATTTTGTCCGTGAGTGGTAAAATTACGATTTTACCCCTACACTCTAGAAATCATTAGAATTAAACTTTTTCACTTCTAAACCTCAAATCATACTCCAATACTCAAATCATACTCCAATAAGTCAAATGAGGCCAAAAAAAACTTTTCTAAAAATTTCCATTATGTCCCTAGGTGGCAAATGACCATTTTACCCTTGGACAGTGAAAATTTGGTTTGACTGCAAATTGATCCTCAAACTCTAAATCACCATATTAAACCATTTTGGGACTTTAATATTCTTAATTTCATTTTAAATTCTCTATTTGATCTAGTTCGAGGCTTAAATTAACTTAATTGTACCATTTGGTACATTGTCGTCTTTTAACGATTTTTCTTTCGGGGCTTTCCAAGTATGCAAGCATATTGTCAATCATATGAATGACATGGCAAGTATATTATAAGGTCGGGCATGACAAAAACTTGATTATTATGAAAACTACAGGCAATGGCTAGACGAAATATATATGATATGTTTGGGCAAAGTGTTGTCATTTAGTTGATCTAAGAGTCAATTAAGAGATGTGATTGATAAACTAAGTTGTCTACCCAATTAGGCATATCATGGCTTGTTGAACATACTTAAGATCATGGTAAGTTAAATAGGGTCCTAGCACACTAGAAAATTCCTAGAAGAGACTTTTCGAAATGACTTTTAGGGTTGTCATTTTGCATATAAAATAGTGGGAAACCTATTTAAAATTTTAAAGCCTTGTTTTAAATAGTTTATGCATGTCACGACCCAATTTTCAGGCCATGACCGGTGCAAAGGACCAATGGGCTCAGCTCACCAAGCCCAAGCAAGCCTACTTACATGATCTTATACGTTAATGCATATTCCTTTAGAATCCGAAATTCATAATGCTCAAGTACAATTCCTTTGAAAACAACTCATAAAGCCCAATCATATATTCATAATGGCATCATCAACCATTATATACATACATATAATTTGACAAGTGAATCTCAGCATTTCACAACAAATAGTCACATACACGTAATTAAGACTTGACCATCAGCGGAGTGACTCTAGGCATGGTTGCTAACATTTAATGTTATGGTAAACCTACCAAGCAATGGATTGGGATGAGCACCTCGTCCTAGGATCCAATCACCTTTGACTCTGAAAAACCTAAAACATGAAGTTTAAAAACGTGAGTACAAACTCAGTGAGTGAGCATATGAAGGGAACAAGCAACGTTAATGAAGGTTTAGAAATCATAATGCACATCTTTGAAAACAATGCAACTTAGTTCAAGTTCTTATTAAAATCCCTCCATTAAGCGCTTGGTTGTAAAAACATTTAATGATGAAGGAACCATATTCAACATGAAATTTGAAAGAAAGAAATTTTTAGCAGTTAACCAAGCAAGGCAGTATAAACAGAATGTTTCTCGTTATTCATTTCAATCACATATTATAATCATAAACTTTCTATCACATATATCTATATAACCATATATAAACACGTCCACCATCCCCACTTCATTCATCATCATAACCAGGTCATCATCATCATCGGCTTATGCGCACTCCCTACTCGCACATAGTCGGGTCAACATCGGCTTCTGTGCACTTCCACTCACATATATCCAGGTCAGCATTAGCTTATGCACACTCTTACTCACACATAGCTGGGTCAGCATCGACTTATGCGCACTCCTACTCGCACATAGTCGGGTTAGCATTGGCTTATGTGCATTCCCTACTTGCACATAGTCGAGTCAATATCATCACACAACATTATTCATCAATGCACAACGTATATTCATATATATACATACCAACATGATATAGGAGCACATGGATTCATCCTTTCGCACATTTCACATTTTCACAACATCAAAACATTTTATCAAGGGCTTGTTCCCCGGCACACATTTTTAAAGAAAAGTTAGATAAAATCATTCAAATGTTTCATCCAAATACAATTATACTTCCCAAAGAATTTTGAAATGCAAGTTCACTCACTTGGAAACAACGAGATATTAAGTTGCTATTTGTTCGGAGGTGTCTCTAACTATTTTCACTGGCCAGTCACTCGTTATTTACTCCATCACGCCACCACAGTACTCCAACCTTATCTTTGCACTTCCTAGCAATAATACGAACTCAATATATTTAATTACATATGTATACGGGCAGCACTTCAATCAATTAATCCTTACTCAAATTTATATTTTTCATCCTACCATGAAACCATCTTCAATTAACTCACATCTTAATATATTTTTACTAAAATTACTTATATCAGTTGCTTACGTAATTCCTTATTTTATATCTCCGACAACTTATTTATGATGTCACATGCCTACTTCAACCTTTCTAAATAATTTCTGTCCAAATTCATCTTATATTTCCACAGTATTAACTATATTTACGGCAACCACAGTCATTTCAAATCTATCCAATTATTTTCCAATTTCAATCCGCATTATTTCTCCTTATTTCTTCCAAATATTATACCACTCAACTTAACACTTTCAACTAAATTATGCCAATAAATTCCTCCAAAAACAATAATTCTTCACAACGAATCATTTAAAATTTCTTAACTTCACTTGAGCACTATTCATCAATTTCATATTTTCTTCTTTACTTTAGTCCTATGACACATCTTAATACAATTTTTAAATATTGTATTAAAGTATTTTAAATTTAATTCGTACCACTAATAACCAAAATTTAACTAAACAAGTGGGCTAGCCCTAATTAATCTAACTTCAGAACAAGCCTAATAAAAAGCAAGGAAATTTTCTTTTTACCTATTTGGGCTAGGTTAGCCTAAGCCCAAGTCTCCACCTTTCTTCTTTTTTAGGCCTACACTTCCTTGTTGCCTTTGGGCCTCCTCTCATGGGCTCTTTCCATTGTTTATTATTTATTTATTTATTTTTATTTATTTATTATTATTTTTTCACTCACAACCGCCCACCATTTCCTCCTCCTTTCTCTCTCACTGCCGGCAGCAAATTTTTGCCCCTTTCAACCTCAAAAATCAGCAGCCTAAGCTGCTCATTTCACCCTTAAAATCGATAGCCAAAACCTCAAAAATCAGCAACTAAAGCTTCTCCTTTCAGCCTTCAAAAATCAGCAGCTAAAGCTACTCATCTGATCCTCAAAATCGATAACCAAAACCTCAACAATCAGTAGCAAAAGGTGCTTCTTTTAGCCTTCAAAAATCAGTAGCTAAAGCTACTAATCTCACCTTCAAAATCAACGGCCAAAACCTCAAAAATCAACAGCTAAAGCTACTTATCTCACCCTCGAAATCGGTAGCCAAAGCCTAAAAAATTAGCAGCTAAAGCTGCTCCTTTCAGCTTTCAAAAATCAACAGCTAAAGCTGCTCATCTCACCCTCAAAATTGACAGAAAAATAGCTTCCTCAAACTTGGCTCCTTCTCCCTTCCTTTTCTTTCTTTTTTCTTCCTTATCGTTTGACTTTTCTCTTCTTTTTCTTTCCTTTCTTCTTTCTCTTTCTCTTCCTAGGCTGTTTCTCTTCTTTTTCTTTCCTTTCTTCTTTTGCTTTCCTTTTGCTCTCTCTCACAACCGACTTCTTTCTTTCCTTTTTTTTTTCTTTCTTCACTTAACCAACTTTGACTTTTCCTTTTTTTTTTTTCTTTCTTATCTTTTCTATCTTTCATCTTTATCTCATTCTTTCTTACCAACTTGGCCTACCATGTGGTTAAAATGCAAGTCAACAATTGCTTGGAACCTTTACCACCACCTTACTTGACTTTTCGTCCCTATTTCACTATTTGCTCATCTTTTCTCTTCATTTTCTTTGTCATGGACGGCTTGTCCATGAATTCACGACTTTTGACTTATTTTCTCCACTTATTTTATGTACTAAAATCACATGACAAAGACTTTATCACCTTCCACCCACCACTCACATTTTCACTCTTTATATTATTTTTACTTTATGGTTTATTTATTCATTTCTTGTCCCATTCAACCTACATGTACATCTCATATTACTCATAACCTAGCCTTCCTTAATTAGAAAATTCTCCTTTTTAACTTCAAATATCAAAATTGCAAATGAGTCCTTAAACTTTTCCTTATTTACTATGTGACTCCTCCAACTTCCATCTTTTACAATTGGTTCCTTCCAACATTTCTTAAACTCCAATTTCCTTTTATTACCTTCTTCTACACATGTACAAACAAAGTATAAAGTTTGTACTCCAACGCGGTCTCCCGATAATTTTTAAAATATTTATTTATCCGTGCTATCTTTACTTAATAAAGACACGTGGCCCCATTAACGTCATTTTTTTCTCTAAAATTTTCTCATTCTTCTTCTCCCCCTTTAGATTGACCATATACTCCTTCATGGAAAATTTCGACACTGAATAAAATATTAATATTTTAATATTATTTTATTCTAAAAATTTCCTCTTGTCTCTTTGGTACCCAAAATACCTTATTATGCCTTAATTGGCATCCAATAAGCTTTCTTAATCACCATATCAAAGTATGAAGTATTATAATGCATGATTACACTTATTGCTTTTATCTAGTCTATTCATACATAATCTATATACATGGTTAACAACTTGTCACTTAGGAGCATCTTGGATACAAACAAACTTACTGATCCAAACTTCTTTGATTGGTTTTTGAACCTCAAGATCATCTTGAAATAGGAGAAGAAATCATATGTCCTTGACACACTTATTCCTTCAATCCTTACCGATGATGCTAATGTTGAGAATAATGAGGCATATCAATATCATAGCAACATGCGTGATGCTAGCTAGTTTGACCCTTGAGCTCGAAAAGCAGCATGAACACATGGATGTCCAATTCATGATTCTTCACCTTAAATAATTGTTTGATAAGGAGAGGCACACTAAGAGATATGAAATCTTTGAGGAATTATTCCAATGCAAGATGGTAGAAGGGAGTTCTATCAAACCTCATGTACTGAAGATTATTGGACTCTTTAAGAGGCTTAGAAAATTGGACTGGCAATGGATCATGAGCTGAGTATTGACTTAGTTCTACAGTCTCTTCCTGACAACTTCAGTTAGTTTATGTTAACCTTCCATATGAACCAATTGAAAGCTATTCTTCCTAAACTTCTGAACATGTTGGACATGACAAAGAAGTCCATCAAAAGGGAAAAGGGGGCTTTACTTCTTTTTTCTTCTTCAAAGGCTCAAACGAAGCAAACAAAAAAACAAACCCAAAAGGGGAAGAAGGTAACATCCCAAAATCATAAGGCATTGAAGTCTAAGGGAGGTGTCAAAAAGGACAGAGAAAAGGATATTTGCCATCACTATGGCAAACTTGGCATTGGAGGAAGAATTGCAAAGAGTACCTAGCTACTATAAGCAAGAAGAAAAAGTGTATAGACATTTCTAATTCAGGTACCATTTGCTAAGATATACAACTTAACATTATAAAGGTGTATGATACCTTATGTTGGTTCTAACATGTTGACATATTGTAGAGACCAAGGACAAAGATGAGTAGGATCTTAGCTAAGGAGGTGACCATGTTGGTGCACTACTTGAAGCATTGGATGTTACATATGGATGGTTGCGCTTTTATTTAAACTTATGATTTGAGTTGTTGGATAATTTGGTTCAATGTTTTGACATTTATTGCCATAAGGATGACTTGTGAAACATTTATATTTAGCATTTATGTCACGACCCAGAACTCCCATCGAGCCCGTGACAACTGTCGCTACGTCCCGATAGGCACTCATTACCCTGAATGCCAATCGAAACCCCGCAAGGCTTAGCATCAGCTTCTGCATCTCCCCAGTGAGCGACAGTTATTAAATCTCACATTTCAAAAAAAAATCATAAGTCATTTCCAAATCAAAATAATAAAATATTACTTTCTAGCTCAAAGGGGTATTTTCATCATTTTTCTTCGAAAATATCGAAACTTGCCAAAAACATGGTGTAAAAGTTAAATATATTCATACATATTTTAAATTAAATAACTGAAGAATAAAATTTCTTTTACAGTGACACGTGGGCCCCCAACTGACTAATAAAATGTAAGGTTACAAACCCTTACTTTCTAAAATGCAACTCCGAGATTAATTCTCGTCTTAATCAACTATCAACAAATTGTCCTGAGCCTGAAAAATGGATAGGAAGAAGGGGTGAGATTATAAAATCCTAGTGAGTAGACAGACATCATCAAAATAATCTAAAGTCGAGTAATAGGAGACAATTAAAATAATTCATCCCAACCCATATAAATAATTAGATTTCATCCAATTACTCAACATGGCTTATGCACTTTTCAAAAACTTGGCCCTTGCCAAAAATCCATTCTCGGGGATACCCCGCGAAGGCATCTTACCGAGACCGCCAAGGCTGTTTATTGTCACACACACAAACACATTTCACCTCTGACAACAAAGCCGTTCCTCGACGTTGGCTGAGTCCTAGTTTCACGTGGTGGCCAGCATGAAGTGTACTCAAATCCTACCTCGGGAGTTATCCTACGCGCCTCTTCAATCGAGGTAAGCTCAATAATTGGGAACTGTGCGCCTCTAATTAGGCTAGCCCACGGAACCCCCGTCACTGCAGTGCCGACTTTATAATCCACCCACCAATAAAATCACAATAGTATGACATGACTCACTTAACACATTTAAGGCAAATCAAAGCAGTTCACATATTCTTGAAATCATAAAAATAACCAGTCATACCCACATTCATCATAAGTCATTTAATGTAAAATCATAGATAAACAACACAATCATAGTATAGGTCTCCAATTACTCTATTTTTGAAATCATTATTAAATTTGTAAAAATTTTATAAAATTATTTTATAAAATCTCATTTTCCCATAAAACACAATAATTTTTCAATTAAACCATGTTTCCATAAAATCACACAATTAAATAAATCTACTCTAGATAATTAAGACGATAGTAAGTTTACTCACTGTTTTAAGAGTCGATATACTCCTATTTTCAGCCCGCGGGTACAATCCTTTACCCGTATCTAATGGCTCACTGCCTAACCATAATCCATGGCACATATTTCAATTAAATTGTGTCTAACAGTCATAAGCTATTTCAGGCTCGATATATATGCATGATATGAAATGAAAAATGCACAGGTAGCCATCTAGACCCAGTATTCAACTAAGTCGATTTTTCATCCAATAAATTGGAAAATGCGTCCAATTTCACTCCAACTTTCTCCATTTCTTTTCCAATCCCTCAATTCACCAAGCACAACTAATTAACACACAATTAGGCAAATTTATCTTCACTTTTCTTCTTGGAACTTTCGGCCATTGAAGGTTCACGGGGAAAATGGATTCTTTTCTTGTTGTTTTGTTTCTAAACATGTTTAACTAACTCTAAACACCAACATAACTCAAAATCAAACAATTCCAACATCTTTCTCTCTCCATACCCATTTTGACCAGCCATAATTTCATCATGAAAACATGTAATTTAACCATGGAAATTAAGGAAAAATGCATGGGTAAGGTAAATCACTAGCAAAATCAAAGAAATTTTACCTTTGCTTGATCAAATCCATGAATTCCAACACTTTCTCTTTGATTTTTCCCACCTAGGGTTTGTTCTTCCTTGGTTTCTCTTCTCTTCTGGTTTGGCTGATCACTATGGGAGAAATGGGCTGATTTTTTGCCCTTTTATAAAGAAATAATAAAATAATAAAAACATGACACATGGCATTTCTTTATTGGCTCAAATTTTAAATATTTGACTTTTAATTCTTTAATTCTCCACCACACATTTCTCATGTTTATCCATTTCCATGATGAATAAAATCCCTTGGTCTTGACAAGTATCGGAGGTGAAAATTTACCGATTTGCTCTCGGGGTGGCAAAATTACCACTTCACCCTTATACTCCAAATTATACCGGAATTAAAATTTTTCACTTCTAAACTTCAAATCATACTCCAATACTTAAATCATACTCCAATAAGTCAAATGGACCAAAAAAAATCTTTTCTAAAAATTTTCATTTTGTCCCCAAGTGGCCAATGACCATTGTACCTCTAGATAGTGAAAATTTTGGTTTGACTCCAAATTGATCCTCGAACTCCGAATTACCATTTTGAGTCATCCATGAACTGTGAAACTCTTAATTTCACCTTAAAATTCCTATTTGAACTAGTTCGAGACTTAATCGACTCAATGGTACCATTAGGGGCAATATCGTCTTTTAACGATTCCTCGAACTTTTTAAATCTGTAAACATTCTATTGAGCATGTAAATGACGACGTAATTATTTTATGGAACAGGGTTTGACAACATTACCCCCCTTAAAATAAAATTTTGTCATCAAAATTTCACTTATCGAACTCCAAGAAAAGATAGGGGTATTAGCTTTTATCCAATGTTCAACATCTCATGTCATCTCCTTCGTTTGAGCAGTCTTCCACAATCCTTTAACTATTGAGATGTTCTTTTCGTTGCTCTACCTACATCACTCATCATACATGAAATTTAAATCTTGAACCACTCAGTATCATTCTTCACTTTAGTTACCCATAATACTAATCCCTACACATGTGGGGTTGCACTTTCATTCTCATCAATGCCTCAAAGATTCATCTTGCATGTCTTATGCATTTTTGAACTCCAATTTCCACAATACATTAAGAAAATTCCATAGCGATATTCTACATAAACTCATTTATTATATTATTCTTAAAAGCTTTATTTACACTCTCAGCACTTAGTATTTACATCTCTTATCATTATCTTACATTCCCACCTAACTTTTCATTCACTTTCTCTAGGTTAGACTCATGCTTTATCTTCCATTACCGTAAAAATTTTTGTTGACGCACGAGTCTGTGGTCTGAAATGTGGGTATACTGGGGTGCTACTCTCCACATCAGGCCGGATAGCTACTCCCTGCCTCGGTTGTGGTCCAAAAGAATCTCTCATCTGTAAGTCTGTACGAGCTGATGAAGATAGAGCAGCTCCAGTGGCCTGTCCTAACTGTGGACAATTAGTTTTAAAGTGACCCATCTGGCCACAATGAAAACATCGCAAAGGCTCCCAACACACCTCACCATGAAATCTTCCACATTCTCTGCATCTGTCAGAACCTCCGAAACTCTTTTCAAAAGTAGTCACTGCAGATCCACTGAATCTCGGAGGCCTTTGCTGCATTTGTGAAAATGATAGTCAGGAGGATGTTACCGAAATAGAAGGAGCACTCCTTGAAACAAATGAGCCTTTGCTCCTTTTTAGTGGCTGACTGGAGGACATATTCAGATTTTTCCTCTTTGCCAACTCAGCTCGCATTCTCCTATTTTCATTTGCGAGCTTCTCAACCCTTAAGGCCATTTGTACTACCTCTTTATAGGGCTCCCTACTTGTCATAGTCATTCGCTCTCTTATCTCATTGAGGAGCCCTTCCTCGAAATAATCGGCCTAATCCTGTTCAGTCCTTACTAAATCAGGCACATAAGACAGCAGCTCGTTAAATTGAGTCTCATACTCCTCTACAGTTAAATTCTCCTGCTTCAGACACAGAAATTCTCTCTTCTTCTCTTTTTGATGGAAATGGGTATAATATTGACTATCAAATTCCCTCAGAAAGTCTGATCAAGTTAGGAGAATAGTGGAACAAGACTTCACCGAATTCCACCATGTACGGGCTCTCTTCTCCAATAACCTCGTAGCCACTATCAGCTTCATCTCATCCTCCAATCTCATATCGGAAAGTGTCTCCGAAACCTAATTAATCCAGTCCTTCGCTGCGGTGGCATCCAACTCACCCACAAAGGACACACAACCCAATTGTCTAGCCTCCTTCAGGGTTTTAGAAATAGAGACATCATGTGCCAATGGAACTGAAGGAGTAACTGGTGGCACTACAGGTGAGACCTAACTAGTCTGAGCTTGACCAGACATTGTGGTAAAGAAGGCTGCCATTGCTTGAATTACCTCAAGAGACATGGGAGGAATGCTAGTAGGTGGCGGAGGAATCTCGATCGGTTCAGTAGCAAGTGCCGCTCGAAAAGGGGACGCAGTCGATTCTTCTCCTCTAAGGTCTGGCTGACCTTGCCTAAGACGACCTCTGCCCCTCTTAGCTGATCTAGTAGGGAGTGGGCGCTCACGTCGAGGAGGCATGATAATCTAAAAAGGAAACGAGGCAAGTTTAGGTAATCTCAGACTCTACATACATGCAACTTTACCTAACCCAACTTAACTTAACCTAGTTTAACTCAACCCGGGGCCACGCAGTGTTAGTGTGAATTCTTAAAATAACTATAAAAATCAAAAACTTTAAAATCATGCTTTGTTAACCAAAAGCTCTGATACCAATAAAATTGTCTCGACTCGAAACTCTCATCGAGCTCGTGACAACTGCCGTGACGTCCCGATAAGCATTCATTACCCCGAATGTCGATTGAAACTCCGTAAGGCTTAGCATAGCTTCTGCATCTCCCCAGTGAGCGACAGTTATTATGTCAAACCCTGCTTTGTAAAATAATTATAATATCATTCACATGCTCGATAGAATGTTTGTATATTTAGAAAGTTCGAGAAATCGTTAAAAGACGATATTGCCTCTAATGGTATCATTAAGTCGATTAAGCCTCGAACTAGTTCAAATAGAAATTTTAAGGTGAAATTAAGAGTTTCACAGTTCAGGGATGACTCAAAATGGTAATTAGGAGTTCGAGGATCAATTTGGAGTCAAATTGAAATTTTCACGATATAGGGGTAAAATTGTAATTTTTCCATCTACGGATAAAATTTGAGATTTTGAGAGAATTTAGATCACATTTGACAAATTGGGGAATGATATGAGTATAAGGGATAAAAAATATGTCTATGGGCAATTTTTCAGTTTTTGGGGCAAAAATATAATTTTTGATTTTTACGGGGGCAAAAGTGTAAATATCAAAAAATTACTTCACCAAGACTTTGGATAAGTTTGAGAATTTTATCTAAGTTATGGATATTTTAAGGAATAATGTGTGGTGGAGATTTAAAGCTTGAAAGATAAGAATTTAAAAAATGGACCAATAATGTAGTGACATGTGACAAGTTTAGATTATTATATTATTTAACTATAAAAATCAGCCCACACCACCATTTTCTCTTCATTATGGCCGGCCATAGCAAGAAAACAAAGGGGAAAAGAAAAACAAAAACCTAGGGGGAGAAATTCAAGGAAAAATTGGTGAAAATTCAAGGAAACAAGTGACCAAAGGTAAAATTTCTTGATTTTGACTTGTGCTTGACCTTTCCCATGCATTTCCCATCATTTTCCATGGTTGAATCATGTGATTTGAGGATGAATTCAATTCTGAAAAAATGGGTTAGGAGAGAGAAACTTGTTAGATTAATTTGATTTTAAGTTATGTTAGTGTTTTAAGTTAGTTTAGCATATTTAGGAACAAAACAACAAGAAAAGAATTTATTTTCCTCCATTACCATTATTGGCTGAATTTTCTAGGGGAATATTGGCTGATGATCTTGATGTTTATTTGAGGAATTATGATGAATAATGATGAATTATGAGTCTAGAAAAATAATGGAAATTTTTGGAGCAAAAATATGAATTTTTACCCATTAGGGGTATTTTCGTAATTTGCTATCAGGACTGATAATTTGCACCACACCGAGGGACTTTAAGTCAATTTGGGTGCAATTGAGGTATAGAAACTGAAAAAAATTAATTTGAGATTAAATTGGACGCGTTAGTAATTTAATCGGGTAATAGGCCGAATTAAGTCAGCACCGCATTTAAGCGGTAGTCGGATAAGTTGCATGTCATATCATGCATATATAGCGAGCCTGAATTGATTTTATAATGGTCAAGCATTGATGTGGTGAATTATGTATTGTACATTGTGGATAAGTGGTGAGCAAATTACACTGGTAAAAGTACCAAAATTGTGCTTGAAGACTGGGATTAGGAGTACATCGACTCCTAGAACTGTGAGTGGACAATTTATCGTCTTAAATGTCTAGAGTAATTATACTTGTTTGATGCTTTTATTGAATGGTGAATTTAAATTATAAAATATTATGTTTTCCAATTAAAATGTTTTTTAATAAAAATGAGATTTATACTGGTTTTGAAATCAAATATTGTTTTGGGAAAATTGAGTATATGGAGACTGTGTTGAAATTTTTGATTTTATATGTTATTGAAATTGGGGCTTATGACACTATGGTAGCATGATGGCTAAATTTTTGGGGTTGGCATGAAATATATGAACAATTTTGGATTGGTCTCGGTAGACTGGATTACATTTTATTCGTCATATTATGCTACTGGAATTTTTATGGGTCTAGTGGTATATTAAACGGTCACTGCAGTGGTGGGGGTTTCCGTGGACTGCCTATGAGAGGGGCACGGTAACTCAATTATATACTTACCTTCGGGGGGAGATGTTGGGTGAAGTATCTCTTGAGGTATGATTTGAGTGCACCTCACGTTCGGGCCACCACGTGAGAGTGAGACTCAGCCAACGCCAAGGAACGACTGTGTGTCAGATGTGAAAACATGTTTATGGGTATGGGTCATTGAACAGCCTTGGCGGTCTCAGTGGGATACCTTGACGAAGGTACCCGCGAGAATGATATTGGCAGGGGCCAAGTTTAAAAAAATTCATAAGTCGGGGAAATTTTGATGAAAAGAAATTATTTGGTATAGATTGAAACGAATTTTGTGTTATGAACATTATTGAGATATAACGTTTTTATATTGTCTCCATCTACTCGGCTTTAGATGCTTTTGATGGTAATTGTTTACTCACTGGGATTATTTAATCTCACCCCTCTTCCTATCCATTTTTCAAACTCAGGACAGTTTGTTGATAGTTGATTAAGACGAGAATTAATCTCGGAGTTGCATCATAAGAAGTAAGGGTTCGTAGCTCTACATCTTCTTGGTTACTTAGGGGCCCACGTGTCACTGTAAACGAAATTTCATACTTTAATTATCTTTATTACTATATGAATAAATTTATTTTACTCTTACGCTACAAAAGTTATTTTAGGAAGACTTTGAAAATATTGTGTTTTAAGAAAATAGAATATTTTATTTAATGTTTTTATTATATTCAAATAGTTATAATTTTACTTTAAACGAATGTTTTAAACTTCAAAATTTAATTTAAATCATGAAATATGTGTTTCCACTTACATATTACATTTTTTCGGATTTCGAAATTTCAAAAAAAAAATGACGAAAATGCCCCAGTGAGCTAGAAAATAATATTTTTATTGTTTTGTGTTGGAAACAACTTATGATTTCTTGAAATGTGAGATTTAATAACTGTCGCTCACCGGGGAGATGCGAAAGTTGATGCTAAGCCTTGCGGGGTTTCGATCGACATTCGGGGTAATGAGTGCTTATCGGGACGTCGCGGCGGTTGTCACGGGCCCGATGGGAGTTCCGGGTCGTGACATATTAAATCTCACATTTCAAAAAAAAATCATAAGTCATTTCCAAATCAAAACAATAAAATATTACTTTTTGGCTCACAGGGGTATTTTCATCATTTTTCTTTGAAAATACCGAAACTCGCCAAAAACATGGTGTAAAAGATAAATATATTCATACATATTTTAAATTAAATTATTGAAGAATAAAATTTCTTTTACAGTGATACGTGGGCTCCCAACTGACTAATAAAATGTAAGGTTACAAACTCTTACTTTCTAAGATGCAACTCCGAGATTAATTCTCGTCTTAATCAACTATCAACAAATTATCCTGGGCCTGAAAAATAGATAGGAAGAAGGGGTAAGATCATAAAATCCCAGTGAGTAGATAGACATCATCAAAATAATCTAAAGCCGAGTAATAGGAGACAATTAAAATAATTCATCCCAACCCATATAAATAATTGGATTTCATCTAATTACTCAACATGGCTTATGCACTTTTCAAAAACTTGGCCCTTGCCAAAAATCCATTCTCGGGGAGACCCGCGAAGGCATTTTACCGAGACCGCCAAAGCTGTTTATTGTCACACACACAAACACATTTCACCTCTGACAACACAGTCATTCCTCGACGTTGGCTGAGTCCCAGTTTCACGTGGTGGCCAGCATGAAGTGTACTCAAATCCTATCTCGGGAGTTCTCCTATGCGCCTCTCCAATCAAGGTAAGCTCAATAATTGGGAACCGTGCCCCTCTAATTAGGCTGGCCCACGAAACCCCCGTCACTGCAGTGCCGACTTTATAATCCACCCACCAATAAAATCACAATAGTATGACATGGCTCACTTAACACATTTAAGGCAAATCAAAGCAGTTCACATATTCTTGAAATCATAAAAATAACCAGTCATACCCACATTTATCATAAGCCATTTAATGTAAAATCATAGATAAACAACACAATCATAGTATAGGTCTCTAATTACTCTATTTTTGAAATCATTATTAAATTTGTAAAAATTTTATAAAATTATTTTATAAAATCTCATTTTCCCATAAAACACAATAATTTTCCAATTAAACCATTTTTTCATAAAATCACACAATTAAATAAATCTACTCTAGATAATTAAGACGATAGTAAGTTTACTCACTGTTCTAAGAGTCGATATACTCCTATTTTCAGTTCGCGGGTAGAGTCCTTTACCAGTATCTAATGGCTCACTGCCTAGCCATAATCCATGGCACATATTTCAATTAAATTGTGTCTAACAGTCATAAGCTATTTCAGGCTCGATATATATGCTTGATATGAAATGAAAAATGCACAGGTAGCCATCTAGACCCAGTATTGACCTAAGTCGATTTTTCATCCAATAAATAGGCCAATGCGTCCAATTTCACTCCAACTTTCTCCATTTCTTTTCCAATCCCTCAATTCACCAAGTACAACTAATTAACACACAATTAGGCAAATTTATCTTCACTTTTCTTCTTGGAACTTTCAGCCATTGAAGGTTCACGGGAAAAATTGATTCTTTTCTTGTTGTTTTGTTTCTAAACATGTTTAACTAACTCTAAACACCAACATAACTCAAAATCAAACAATTCCAACATCTTTCTCTCTCCATACCCATTTTGACTAGCCATAATTTCATCATGAAAACATGTAATTTAACCATGAAAATTAAGGAAAAATGCATGGGTAAGGTAAATCACTAGCAAAATCAAAGAAATTTTACCTTTGCTTGATCAAATCCTTGAATTCCAACACTTTCTCTTTGATTTTTCCCACCTAGGGTTTGTTCTTCCTTGGTTTCTCTTCTCTTCTGGTTTGGCTGATCACTATGGGAGAAATGGGCTGATTTTTTGCCCTTTTATAAAGAAATAATAAAATAATAAAAACATGACACATGGCATTTCTTTATTGGCTCAAATTTTAAATATTTGACTTTTAATTTTTTAATTCTCCACCACACATTTCTCATGTTTATCCATTTCCATGGTGAATAAAATCCCTTGGTCTTGACAAGTGTCAGAGGTGAAAATTTACCGATTTACCCCCGGGGTGGCAAAATTACCATTTCACCCTTATACTCTAAATTATACCGAAATTAAAATTTTTCACTTATAAACTTCAAATCATACTCCAATACTTAAATAATAGTCCAATAAGCCAAATGGACCAAAAGAAATCTTTTCTAAAAATTTTCATTTTGTCCCCAAGTGGCAAATGACCATTTTACCCCTAGATAATGAAAATTTCGGTTTGACTTCAAATTGATCCTCAAACTCCGAATTACCATTTTGAGTCATCTAGGAACTGTGAAACTCTTAATTTCACCTTAAAATTCCTATTTGAACTAGTTCGAGGCTTAATCGACTCAATAGCACCATTAGGGGCAATATCGTCTTTTAACGATTCCTCGAACTTTCTAAATCTGCAAACATTCTATTGAGCATATAAATGACGTCGTAATTATTTTATAGAACAAGGTTTGACAATTTGGATGTTAAAGTTTTAATGCTTCATGTTTGGATAATTATTTGGAATAATTATATTTTACTTTGTTATTATCCATATTTCATATTTCTCCTTGCAATGGTATTTGATCAAATATAAATTACGATTTATGTCAAATTAGTTTGATTAAAATAAACTTAATCAATTAAGATTAATCACCTAATTAAGTGACCTTACTTAAGATAAGATTTTAGTACAAGATCATGTATGTGATTAATTTATTAAAGGAATGAATATCGATTCATGTAATGATGCAACTTTCTTTTGAATAGAACATAAAAATGTTTATTCAAAAGAAGAAAGCAAAGTCATATTATGATATGATTTGGTCCATACTTCTCCAATACATTAAGCCCATAATGGTATTCTAGAACTAATACAATTCCAAGCATGCATTGGCATGTATGTATGTAACTTCGTGGAATATTCAAAAGAGTTTGAATATTACTCTCACAAAGAATCTTGAATTTAGCGGGAGCATGATGAAATTAAGAAAATAGTTTATTAATATTACTATGTTACATTGGAATTCAATACTAAAGATTTTGCGTTAAGTTGCATAATAAATATAATTGTATGAGAACTCCATGAATTAAGTAAGATACATTGAGATGTATTATTCATATTAAATGAATATACTAAATATGATTTAATTGAATTTCACACTTTATTCTATTTAATGAGATCCAAAATGTTGGATGTAATAGAATATGTTAATGTACTTTTCTCATACACATGAGAAAGTTAGTGGGAGTGAATATAGTTCTTTATTGATACAATTACATAAAATGTAATATGTGTATAAAGAAAAGGCCAAGTTTTAATACGTAATGGATGGCACAATAATATGTGACAAAATGCATGTGATGCATGAAGCATAGTCACGTTGGAATAGTTCCAAAGTTAGAAAAGGACTATGAACATGTATATAAATAAGGTCATATACATCCTATTGATAACTCTATTATATAAGTTATTTTGACACATTTTGGGGGCTTATGTAGTTAGATCTTTGAGATGTTAGGTTTAAATCATAGCATTTTAGGTGTTTTTCTAGTTTAAGTTTGATTACATATTGAGTAGTTAATTTAAGTTATTTTAGATAAATTTTATGTTAGTTTGTTTTAAATTACTTTAAGAGTAGTATTGGTAATTTCTCTTATTGCTTTTGTAGGAAGTTTAATGAAAAAGGCTTATTTGATGAAAATCTCTGCAAGTATAGTGATGGTTTTATTCATATATATATTTTGGTATTTTGACCATATATTTGTCTACAAAACTCCAAATGTAGTGATTCTTTAACCATTAGACCTCTAAGAGGAAGGGCTATATGTTTACCACTTCATCCAATTTGAATTGGATTGTGATCCAAATATTTGTCTAAATCAGAGCACTGTAGCAGTACGCATGGACTGAACATGATGCAGGATTTGGAACATATCTTTCAATCCAGAGTCCAATTGATATTATTCTTAATCCATTGAAAAGATAAGAGACAAAGCTACAACTTTGATGTTTTTCACTTTTCCCAGTTCAGAATAGATTAGGGTGAAAATCACATTCGAAGTTGATAGACCACCGTAGCATTGGGAGAACAAGGCTACAGTGCTAGTGAAAAGAAGCTCACCATACAATTTTCCCTAGAGTTCAGCGCTACAACACTGGAGAAGGAGAACTGCATGCTACTGTAACAAAAAAAAAATCCAACGCCGTAGCACCAATAAATCAAAGCCGCAGCGTTATGTGATTTTCCAAAAATAAAAATTTGACGGGATTTTAGAAATTAGGTTACTTGGTGCCCATTTAAAGGACATTTTTCAAAGGTTTTAAGGGGAGGCAGCAACCAACTATTCTGGAGATTTGAAGCCAAGAACAAAGCAAGAAAACAAGAGAATTTGAGAAAAAATTGAGATCATAAAGCTTTAATACTTAGTTTTTCTCTCTACTTTTGTGTTTCTTTTATTTTCATTGACTTGGATTCATAGCTAAATTTCTTTGGATGTTGTTTTTATTAGTTATTATGAGTTAAATTATCTTTTTGGGATTGTGGTGGATTTTAACATGTAGTTTGAATATTAGTTTCTCTTTTATTTATCATGAATAGGTGTACTTTTGCTTATTCAAATTTGTTGTTAAT
Organism: Theobroma cacao; assembly: GCF_053813885.1. NCBI lineage: Eukaryota > Viridiplantae > Streptophyta > Magnoliopsida > Malvales > Malvaceae > Theobroma > Theobroma cacao. The sequence continues at coordinate 41,470,124 of NC_142640.1, forward strand.
GCTTTTGATTGTTTGGCCAACAATTAAATGATTTGTGAATCTAATTGAGACTCGACAGAGAGATTTTAGATTGGACTAAGGTTTGAATAGTATATGTTCATGTCACTTAGGTGATCTGATTCGCGATTCGAGTAGACATATGCCAATTGCCATACATATCCACATTAGGACACTTGCTTAATGAACTTAATTTAATTGATTCCTATAGATATATAGTGAACTAATTAGGTTAGGTATTTGTACAAGCAACTTGATGGAGACTTGTCCATAGCTTTGGATTCTAGGTTAGGAAAATCACCCAAGAAAGATAAATAACAAGAAAAGCTAGTGTTAGATGAAATGTTGAATGAACCCATAATCCTAAGTCTTTAATATATTGCTTTTCTTAACTTATTTAGTTTGTTAGTTTATTTCGTGTTGATTTTTAATTTTTTAATTAGTTTTTCTTCAATTTTTGAATTACTTAAATAAAATTAATTTGTTTTATAATTTTAGTAATTAGTGAAACTTTAAGAACAAATCTCCATGGGAACGATGCTCTACTTTATCACCATATTACTTGTTCGATACATATACTTGCACGTGCAAAATAGACAACACCTATTAAAGGCTCGAGTAGGAGGATATTTAGATCTCTAGCTCATGGAACTAATAAAAGGTTCTAGCCATTATTAATATAACAATGGAGCCACACCAAGAACCTAAGTCTCATTAGGTCTAAATATAGTAATATGACGAGATATTGTGACATCACAAAGACAAGAGCAAAAAACCACATTAAAGGGTACAAACGAGTCTATAAAGAGACACGGTTGCTAAATGGATTGGATCCACATTGTAACGAGGTAGCAATTGGCTTTATGCTAGTGGAAGAATGTTGGGATGAGCCCTACAGCCAATTGAGATTGGTCAAGACTTGGTTCCAATCATGCAATGATATCATTCATATTGAATGATTAAAGGTTTTTCTTCATCAATAAGAAATTAATTATAATGAGTTATAAGTCTAATTAGATGAAGTCCATAAGATTAATATGCCTTGCAAAGGAACTGTAACGGGTTGTAGTTATGAGATCTTTATGCATCAAAGCATAATCTCAAAATATTCTTAGTCAATGTTAACATTGAGACTGGACATTAATGATGTTTAGAGATTGGTACATTCTATGTTCTTTAATTTGAAAGAAAGCAATCAATCTCATAGATTGAAGTATTGAGATACTTGGAACTAGAATGTAGGTGTTTGCTTAGAAGAGCAAGTTCACTAACCACAACCTGCCATGAGAAATGCATTTGGTAATACACTCTAGTGTCTATGTAGCACTTCTTATGTGTCAATCACGTAAATACTTCCTAGACTTGAGACACAAGGTTGTCTTATATGTGGAATGCTATACTTTAATTTCATTCTTATGGGTGCCTAACCAAGGATTCCTATATGGGATGCTTTTGGGTATAGTATGAAGCATATGAATGCAAATGACTAGTCAAGATAGGAATCATCACCTCAAGTAGTTTTAGAGGACATATCCTCTCAGCTCTTAGTTAACATTAGCTTACTAAACTCCTTGGCTAAGGTGACTTGGAGATTTGAAAAATGTTACATAAGTTTCTATAAAGCTAATGCTATAACTGCAGGAATGAATATGGAGGTCAATAAGAGTGGACATTGTACCAAGCTTTTATCATTTCTGAGATATTTGATGAGAGAATGAATTACGCTAATAGATTATATACTAAACGGTTGTCAAAGAACCTTTTGATTCTCCTAACAATTTGATGGCCATGATGCATTGCTAGATGCTAATCTTGGTCTATGAAATTATTTATAAATTAATTGATTAAAATTTATATTAATCAATTAAGTTATTAATCAATTCCATTGCCAACATGTTAGAAACCTAATGGGTCACACACAATTATTGCATTTGAATTAAATTGAGAGAGTGATGATTTAAGTTAAACTTAAATCACATGCTAGGTAATTAACTTCTATCAACTTAATTAAAAAAAAGTTTAATTAAGTTTTGGGCATAATATATAAATGGTTATAATTATAATACTGAAATTGCAATAATATAAAGGAAATTATTTCAATTTAATTTTCATTGGGCTTATTTAAAATAGTTTAATTAAGTCATTGGCCTATATTATAATGAGTTATAATTTGGAGGGCTTTATTGCAAAATTAAAGTTAATTTTAACCTATCTATATAAATCACGCTTAACTATTTTTCCACATATATGAAGAAAAAGAGTTGTCAAAAAAGTAAAAAAAAAAAGGTTTTCTCCTTGTGTGCCATCATTTACTTTGTGAAGAAGAAAAATTGTTTTTGAAGAAAATTTTCAAGTGTGTGATTTGGCCATCCTTGTGTGAAGTGGAAAAGGACAAATGTTGTTCCCTTTTGCTACCAAAAAAGTATAGTTAAAATCTCCCTCCTTTCCTATAAGGTTCGAGTGAAATTGTATGTCTGATTGTTGGCGGCCAAGTGCTTGATTAGCTAAGGTTATTGCTTCTTGTGGTGTTCAGGGGTTGCATTGAGGAGATTTCTATTTCGATTAGGAGAACGTTGACAAGGTTCAGTTCGATTTTATGATTTCATATGTCATTCTATGTGTTAAAATATCACCATGGTGATCCGTGTGTGAAGGTATGTTTTGTTTTTAAAATTTTTAATTTTCTTTTCATTGCGTAATTTCGAGCATGCCGTCAATAGCCAAACCCAACACATGGTGCTTAGGTGGCATCATGTTTTGTTGACGAGTTGGTCTTTTTATTTTTATGGATGTTTAAATATGCTTTTGATAATTTAACCCACATTTAGCATTTACCTTATGAATGCTAGGGTTTAATATGCAAAGGTAACTTAAGAGCCTATATGGATACTTAAAGGTGTAGACAAATGATCATATGAGATGCTGAATGAGTTTTGATTCTGATTTTATTAATGAATAAATGCACTTATATTGTTTATCATGAAAAGCTCCATAACTATGTATAGTTGCCTACGAATGTATGCATGTGAATGATAAATTGACTGCTTTGTATATGTACATATAATTAGAGTTGTGCAAACGGGTAGTTCGGTTAATTCGGTTACTGGATATCTAGCAACCGAATTAACCGAACTAACCGAAATCGAACTAACTCGGTTAGTTCAGTTCGGTTACCAAAAATCGAACTTAATTTTTTTTTACAAAACAAAAAATTAAATGTTATTTACTCTCTTTCGGCACCTCTTTACTCCCAAATGAGGCTTTTGTAACAAAATATATGAAACAAAGGTACAGTCAACTTTAATGGAGACACAAAAATATACACAAAAATGTCCAGTACCCCAAAAGTTCCTACAACTCCCCTGAATATATTCAAGAAATAGAGCAAGAAATATCCCACAGCAGCACAACTATAACCAAAAATCAGGGAAAGATGCTGCACTTTTACAACAATTCAGATATGCAAAACGAAAAAAGGACCTGCATCATTTCGATCCTTATAAATTTCAACATAGTAGAAAAGCAAAAGATCCAACAACAATAAGAACATCCAACAACTAACAACTACCATTACTGTCATGATAATTAAACATACAAAACAACAACAGAGGGGGGTTCAGATGGAAGGAAAGATGTAGGAGACAAGAGTGGTGCAACAAAGGGAAGTGCAATGGCAGGTGCTTGGGTTGGATTTTCAACAGCAACCTAAAATATAAAATTCAAGAATAAAGACTATCAATAAAGGCTAAACTTTTTCAAGAATACAATAATATAAAATTATTAATTTGATAAATATTTAGGAGTATATTTATCAAGTACTAAACCTTACTTGATTACCTTAAAGATTATCAAGTACATTGTCCACTGCAATCTTTGACAACTCTACAATACATAAACAATAATGTAAGAAATAAAACAATAACATATTAACAATTGAAAGAGCAAAAATGAAATGATGATATAAATAAAATACTTACCTTCATCAACTTTCTCAAGCTCTGCCAAATCATTCTCAGTGTCATGAAGATAATAGAAAGGTCCACGTAGCCAATCTTGAGCACAAATAAGAGCTTGCACCATCTTAGGCATTAAAGAACTCCTATATGCATCAAGCACACGACCATCGGTGCTAAAAGCTGATTCCGAAGCAATTGTGGATGGAGGAATCGCTAATACATCACGAGCTAGTAGGGCAAGAGTAGGATACCTATGACTATTGAGTTTCCACCAAATGAAAACATTAAAGTCATCATTATCGGCTGCATCAGGCTCATTTAAACTCAAATACTTCTCAAATTCTGACTTATCCTCTTCCCTACCAATTGCAATCTTATATCTCTTAAATTCATTCAAAAGAGCAACACTAGCACTGGAGTCAACATCATCATTAAATTCTGAAATTTGGCTCACTTGGGATTGGCTATTGTCACCAACTTTCTCAAGAGGAGGTTGTACATTTTTCTGGTATTCAACAAGCAACTCTTCCATTGTTTTCTTCAAACTCACACAAATCGATGAAGCCTGCTCATTCAAATACATTTTCCTCAAACAAAACTCCACAAATACAAGTTTCTTCCTTGGATCAAGAACAGAGGCAACATAAAGCAGCTTATTCATTTTTTCTATATTTCCCCAATACTTATCAAATTTCTCTTTCATTTTCTTTGCCATTGTTTGCAACTCAACATCAGGATGCCTTTGTCTATCTCTCAAAATGCAATAAATACCACAAATATCATCAAGAAAAGCATTAATAGTGGCATAAGAAGTACCTGAAACTTTTACTGTGAGTGTGTAAAAATGTTTCAAGAAAAGATTCAACCTCCTAACATTTTCCCAATCCTCATGTTCAGGTATCCCATCTCTCATCAACAAATCAGTTCTATATTGAGAATCAGCTTCCTCAAATAAAGTAAAGGCTTCTTCAAACTTTTGAGCTGTTTCTAACATCAAGTAAGTGGAGTTCCATCGAGTACTAACATCCAAACACAACAAATTTTTTGATTGAATATTTGCAGACTCAACACATTCCTTGAACTTTGCTAACCTAGCAGGTGACTGTCTCACATATCTAACTGCCCCTCTGATACAAGCAATTGAATTATTCATTTCCTTTAATCCATCAGTGACAATGAGATTAATGATATGTGCAATGCATCTCATATGTAGGAATTTGCTTTCTAAAAAGCTATTTCCTAAAAAAGTTCAATTTTTTCTTCAAATATGTTATTGCAACATCATTGGAACTAGCATTATCAACAGTAATAGTGAAAACCTTACTAATCCCCCAATCACGCAAACATTTATCAATCATTTTTCCAATGGCCTCACCTTTGTGACTATAAATGGGACAAAAGTTTAAAATTATCTTGTGTAATTTCCAATCATTGTCTATAAAGTGAACCGTAAGACACAAATAATTCTCTCTTTGAATTGATGTCCATGTGTCTGTGGTCAGAGAAACTCTAAAAGAAGATGTTCTCAATATATACTTGAAATGGTTCTTTCCATCAACAAAAATGTTAAAGCAATCTCTAGCAACAGTCCATCGTGATGGCACAATAAATCTAAGACATGAAGTTGCCACGAATTCCTTAAATCCTTCCCCTTCTACAAATCTGAAAGGTAACTCATCTCTAATGATCATCTTAGCTAGAGACTTTCTAATGGCTTCTTGACTAAATTTCCAAGTTCCTATGGACCCATCCCTGATTGAAAAGCTAACTCAGTTTGAGTAGAATCATTAGTAGAACTAGGAAACTTTTTGCAAGAATTCATGTGATTTTTCAATGAAGTTGTGCCATTATATTTAGTATTAGCAAAAAGTACCCTATCACAATAATTACATCTAGCTTTTTGTTCACCTTGATCATTGACGAATCTGGTGAAGTGTTTCCAAACTTTAAACCTTGGTGGAAGTGCTTTTCGTTTCTTAGAATTGACAGCATCACTTTCATTAGTGGAGATTATAGTTTGCTGTGTAGTTGGTGTTGGTGACACTGACGACATGGCAATAGGAGTAGATTGCGTAGCAGCATCACTAGGAGTAGAAGCTGGAGCTGGATTATCGCTTTCACTTGCCATTGAAATCTTTAACCTGTCACTCAAAAAAATTAATTAATTAGCAAATTTGTCATGATAACTTTTTGTTGGAAAAAATTAAATGCTAAAAAATTTGTAAAAGGAACAATGGGCTAAACTTAATCAATCAACTTTACACCTAGAAACATAAGAAAAAGAAAATATCAGTCAAAGAACCTATAACTATGTTAGACATGTAAAATGGAAGGAAAAACTGATATCAGTCAAAGAAAATATCAGACTTTTTACTTCTAATTGTTAAGAGCTTAAGTGTGTTCTAACTAAATGGTTGTCCATTGAATTCAAATGAGAAAATTCGTCTTGTATTCAAAGATTAATTGCTCAAGGGAGCTTGAAATAGTAAGTGAACATAAATGTCATGCCAATATTTTCATTTTAATATTGATGGAAGAAAAAATTAACGTATAGTACTATCACATTCAATAAATCAAATTTGTGCTGATATTATATTGGAGGAAATTAAAAATAAATGTCATAGTTATTAAAATCATAGCATTAACTTTTAATTGTTTAGTAAATTTATTTAATCATACCATCTAATGAGTAAACAGTAATCACACTATCAATATTTTATTTTCTAAACATGTTGGAAACTTGGAATTGTTGAATGAAATGAGATTGAGCTTTTAACTATTAAGAAAGCTTTCTTGATTTTTGCTGAATCCAAATGGGTTTCTTTTTATAGGTTATTGATAGAAAGAGTCCATTAATGCAGTGGGATGGGTTAAAAATCCAAGTTCTACTCCATGAAGATTACGTTCCCATTATCCCATATGAGGTTCATTGAATAAGGATGTAAGGTATGCATCCATGGAGCTTAAGTGTATGTTTGGGGAAGGTATACTACATTCTATGTAATGAAACATTCCAATTTCAATAAATAAAAATGGACATTTACTAATATTTATCTTATTTAATTTTGTTAAAACTTTTATACAATTATTATCGACAGAATTTAATTTCTTAAATGTAAAATCATTACTGTCATGATAATTAAATATACCAAAGAATCAATCAAAATCGAACAAAAAAAATACAAGTAAAATTTTTCACAAGTTTAGAATCTTGGCCTTTTCAAGTCTGTTATTACATGTCCAGGCAACTTCCAAAGGAAATTAATGCATTTGATGTTCGTTTGTGTAACTAACAACTATCATATCATGCATCCATCTCTCAAAGCCAGTTAAAACACATATGGCGGATTACTTCAATTTTTTACACTGAAAAACAGAGAATAGCCATGTCTAATCATGACCGCCCTTCCTTGATTATCCATGTTTATAGATATTAACATAATTCTAGAAAATTATATTAACTATGATATTAACAAGTAAAATGGAAGAAAAATTTTGGCTAAAAATATGATATTTACTTGTGAAAGAGTTAAAACTTGATGGCTAGAGTCTTGTTTTCCTGCAATAAAAAAAAGTAGATAAATCAGACCTCATTGAACCCTAAACCCAAATCAAGGAAACCCAGATTTGAAGAAGAGAAAGAAAAAGAAGAAAAACCCTAACCCAAATAAGAAAAAAAGTAAAAAATAAAAATTAAAGAAAAAGAGAAAGAAGAAAGACTAAGCAAAAACTCTGAGTTGAAAAAGAAAAAATCAAATTTGAATAATAGGGCTTACCGATTGAGATGGAAATCTGAGAGAGAGAGCCTTTGAAATCGGCGATCACTGTGGTGCGTATGTGTGAGAGTTTGAGAGAAAGCCTTCGAAGATGGACTGGAGATGAACTGGAGAAGAGAAAGCGAAAAGTGGAGATGGACGGCTCACAGGGGACAGATTCGCCTGAAGATGGACTGGAGATGGAAGGCTCAAGGGGGGACAGCAGAAACCATAAGGCAAAAAGGCTGAAAGGGATAACTGAGATTGGGAATATTTAGATTTAATAGTTTTTTAGGTAAAATGTCTAAAATGCCCTTCGGTTAGTTCGGTTAGAAAAATGTCTAACCGAAGTAATTATACTAACCGAACTATTATAACCGAAATAATCGAAAAATCGATCTAACCAAACCAAAAAAACTGAACTCATTTCGGTTCGATTCGGTTGTTCGGGTCGGTTCCAATTTGCTCACCCCTACATATAATGATATTGCTTAATGAATCTTAATGTAATGAATGGATGGAAAGAGACTTACTTAGGCCTAGCGAGCTATTCCCATCTAGGTTTATACGCCAATCACGATCCCTCCACAAAACGGGATGTGATAGGTTCGCATCCATATTGGCTTTTCTAAGTATATGTGACATCTTCCACTCCATTGTCTATCCTTTAAGTCTCCTTAAATGTAGTAACTTTTTTTATAATCTCCATGGGCACCCTTAGCATTATTGGTCCACAGCAACCACATTTGTAAATTCACTTTCTATCTATATTTTGAAAGCTATGCTCCTGTTCGATGCAACAAAAATGATAAAAGCTTTTCTAATCACTAGAATCTTTGCTAATTAGAATCACCAATCCCAATGGATTTAGAAAACATACCTTTTATATTCCTATTTTTATGGAACCCCATTTTTTACGTAAAGATAGATTTGTAACTTAGCTTAGTGAGTTGGTAATTTGATGTTTTGAACATGATTTATAAACATTTATAACTTGGAAAAACATAGGAATTTATGCCAAATCAATTTACTTGAAATATAGGACTCAAGGAAGACCAAAAAAATTAATTTTAGTCTTAGAAATTGCATTTTGGAGCAAAGGTATCAATATTTGTTCTTGAAGTATCAATACTTAAAGCCCTGAAGTGCATCCTTATGAACATGTATCAATACTTGTTCATAAAGTATTGATACCCATACCTAGAACAAAAAGTATTAGTACTTGTCCAAAGGTATCAATACCTACGTCACAAATTTGAAAACATTAAGGTATTTCAGACTTTTCCATCAATAAAATAGAGCCCTAAAACCTTAGACTTTTCCCTATTTGGCTAAAAACATTAATTTTCCAAAACCCAGCCATCTTTTCCTTTTTTTTCTCTTTAAACCCTCTATTATCCTTGCAAATCATTTAAAGCTACAAATTCAGATTTGAGGTTAGATTTTGATTTTAAGTTCATTTAGAGCTAAGGTTTCACCATTTCCAAACAACTAATCTTGGTTTATGATTTCCATAAATTTTGGTTAATTAAAAATTTGTTTTTCTTCTTAAAAATGTAGGTTTTGGTTTTGTTTTGGTACACTCAATTGCACCAAGGTAAAGTTACTTTTGGTTTTGTTTTGGTACACTCAATTGCACCAAGGTAAAGTTACTCTAGACTCTAGTTACTTAAAGCTTAATCGTTTAGTTAGGGATAGATTTAGATGTTGATTGTAGATTTTAATTAAGTTAAGAAGGTTCCATTTAATCAAACTTATAACAAAACAAGTGATTATGAATTAAATATATTTGTATAATCAAACAAGGTCAATAGAAAATGAATAAATTTAAGAATTGTACTTTGATTTAAGCCCCCACACAAAAGATTACAATCTTGCACTAAATCAAGCTACAATTGTTAATTAAGAAATGGTTTTAGCACATGCTTTATTGGATTAATTAGATATTAATTTTATCGGTCAAAGGTTCTTATGAAATCTCATCCAAGAGAATAACTCTTCCATCATTTTCAATTTGATTTCATGTTTTGAATCTAATTAAATAGACTCATGCTATATTTATATCTTAATTTAATAAATTTGAGATTTTTTTATTACAGTTCTAAAAAATGGATAAGTTTTTGTCAAATTTCTGATATGTACATAAATTGTTCATTTTTTAATCTGACTTTTCTAGATTCTTCCTTCAATCAAGCTCAAAAAACTATACGACATGGTGATAAAAAGCTCTATTTTTTATCATAGTCAACATCGGCATGCATGTGAACAATAATCTTACTTCATCCAAATCTTATCATGTTGTTTTTCTATTAGCCAATTTCATTTCCTATTTCTATTTGTATCTCGTCAAGCATGCCATTGTGACTACGTATATACATAGAGATGACTCTGTTTTCTAACATATGGTTATAGCAGCAACATTGGATAGCCAACCATGGATATTTCTATGCTTTACATCGGTTACATTCTTTTATAGATTTTGTTTATGTTACCTCTCTCCATTTCATTTGAGCTCATAACCCTACAAAAAACCTTGGGTAATCCATCTTCATCATTTCCTCTTAACTTTCTCTTTAAGACAGCTTTTTCTACTTACCAAGTTTGCTTCACCATGTCTCAATGACTCAATCTGTTACACTTTCTTATACTTGTGTGTCAAAAATGTCTGAAAACAAATGAAATTTTGCTTGTCTTGTTGTTTAAGTTGGATGTTAGGTGCTATTAAAGAAGTTGGCATTTTTTAAAAAGTCAAGTTTTCGATGAAAGGTGTTAAGAGGAAAGGCATGCTTCAACAAGGTGGGTAGATACAATGGTTTTAATGATTTTGATATAAAAAGTATGTTTACTCTACAATCTCGCATTAAAATGTATTTCGATGAATTGTAATGTGAACTACGGTTTTTAAGTGTGTTTTAATGAAAGTTATATATGCTACGTAAATATGTCTATTATGTATTTATTTTTGTGCATGGGGAGCAAACACTTTCAATGTTTTGATACCTTAAAACCATGATTATTTGTCTATGGATTGATTGATTGTATGATTTCGATATTTGAAAGGAAAAATGATTCTCTTTGAATGGGCCATAGCATTGGGTCACTTTGTCTTCGAGATGTTTGATTATGTTGATGATAATGAGTTGTCTTGTCTTGACTCCTTTGATTTTGTTAGTGAATGGATTCACTCCTTTGATTTTGAAATGAGCTTTGGTTAATCTTAAAACTTTGAAAACGTTTTAATAAAGCCTATTAAATTAAGGACCTATAGCTAGTGATTGTAGACGGTAGCCATTGTGCACAATGTTTTTTATCCTTTGCGATTAGTGACTATATGTACCGAACCACATTAGTGCTATGGCATAATTTTGTCTTAATAGTTGATGCAATCTTACCTCCTTTGTTTTTCAGTCGATGGCTATATGCCTACAACTCATTTTGTTATTTCTTCTTCTTATTGGTACTCCACAACTTAATTGAATTTGATTTTGATATGTGACATTTGATGACTTTGAATTGGAATGATTATGGGCTCATTTTGAGAACTCAGAACAGTATTCTAGGCTAAAAAACTAGATTTTGTGAAGTAGGTATCGAGACTTCAAGATGAAGTATCAATACTTGCACTTTGAAAATTTCTAAAATTGCATTTTGTTTAAAAAGTATCGACACCTTGAGTTCAGGAGGCCTTGGAATACATTCTATTCGAAATGCATTGATACATCTAAGCAATGTATCGATACTTAGGGCTTATTTTCAAAATTTTCACAATTTTTAGAAAGATTTTAAAAATGCAAATGGTTTTTTTTAATTATTAAGTTTTAAGAACACTTGATTTTATTAAAAACAATTTAAAATGATTGAGTTACGTTTGTGATACTAATTTTGGAAATATTTGAAAACTTGTTTAACTGTATTAAAATTCAAAACATGTTTTAAGATTTTAAAATACAAATATATTTTTTTAAAATTACTAAACTTTATAAATACTTTGTTTTCGTTTGAAATACTCTAAAAATAGTGGATTTCGCTTTCCAAGCGCAACTTTGGAAATAATTGGAAATTTGATTTACACTTAAGAAGCAAACTTTGAAAATATTTGAAAATGTGATTACGCTTTGGGAGCGGACATTGATAATATTTTGAAAATTGCTTAATTACATTAATTTGAAAGTGTATTTGATAAACACTTTTCCTTTTAAGCTTGTTCCCCCTCCCCGTATCTACTCATGGATTTATATAAAACTTACGTTTGTAAGATGCATTTGTTATTTCTGATCGATAGATTGCTTGGCTCGTTGTCCTTTAAAAGGAGCTACTACTACTATCAATTTTGGTAGGTGTTCGATAAAGCATCCAATAGGCATTAGCCTTTTTTTTGAGTTGTACCCTACTGGTTTGGTCTTATTTGCTATTATGATATTGAACTCTGTTTTACATTTGTAAATAAATGTTATATTTTCGATTTGCCATTAGGTGGTTTATAAATTGGATATTTGAAAATATTTTGTTTTCGCACTTTGAGCATGGGATCGTGCAACTAATATGCTTAATATTTGATATATATATATATATATGTATATGTATATAGCTTATGTTCTTATGGTGATGCATCCCACCAAGTATTGATTAATGTATTCCATTTGTTTGTTTTGAAGCTTGCTTGGATTGAGTGGAACATCCTCATTTGACCCTTGCTCCAATTATGGACCCTCAAATTTGGTCATGACAAAGTTGGTATCAGAACTTTAAGTTTATTTATATTCTAGGTGTTTTATTTTGACTTAATGGAGTTGTTGGGTTTATATGTCGCATCTTATTTTTAGTTTGTGAACTACAACACAACCTGCAAATGGGGAACTATATGGATTCCTTGTCTATTTAGAACCTTGTCTTTTGTTCATCTATGTTAAGTTTAGTGTTTACTCTTTTCTAGGTCAAGATGCTAGTCAGGATCAGAGCAGTAGCTAGGAGAATGGTAGAGTAGGATGCTCCAATTGATACGTCTACAAGGCCATGAACTTTCATTGATAAGAGGTGTGGTACGCAAGGTAAGATCGCTTAATTTGCTAAGGTAGAAACACCCGTAGCTAGACCTACTGATGTTCAGTCTCAAAAGGTGAAAGATGAGATACCTATTGGGTAATCGACTTTGGCAGTGAATCTGCAAGGGTTCCATAGAGTCATGGAGATAATGGCCACTCGTGTGGATGATCTTCAATGATGAGTAGAGGGGAGACAACCTATGCATGCTTCTCACAGCTCACAGGATTAAGATGATCGTCAACAGTCTGAGTTTGCTAAAAGGTCTATCAAGGTTTCACTACAGGATTTCGTTAAGTTGAAGCCACCTTTATTTTCTAAGTTTGATGTGATAGAGAATTACTAGAATTTCTTGGATAATGTGGAAAAAATTTGTAGTGCTTTACGATGCTCTAGTGTCTGATCAATGAAGCTGACTGGGTTTAAGCTAAAAGATATGGCTTACCAGTGGTATCGATCTTTACGTAGAGGTAGACTAATTGATGCTGACCCACTAACATGGGTGAAATTTAATACAGCTTTTTTGAGCTAATTTTTTCTAGATAATGCATGAGCCACTAGGGCATGTGAATTTGAGGTGTTAGTACAGACACCTGGCATGACTATGTCTAAGTATGACATATGATCATGGATCCTTGGATTTGGGTCGTGACAATTTTCATCTTGGAAAAGTCCACCAATACTTGCTTTATCTATTGCTTTTGAGGTGGCACCATCAACATTTATCTTCAACCAAGCTTTGGAAGGAGGTTGCCAATATGTAATAGATTGAGTTGTTTTAGCCTACTTAATAGATAAAACAATATTTGGAACACAATACACATCCACAATACTAATATTCCCTTCTGGCCATGTTGCTTTTGCTCGTGCTGCAATTTGTTGTTTAGCTAGCTCAAAAACTTGTTGTGCATCCCAATATTTGCTTTGAAATGTTATTTCATTGCGAAATAACCAAATTGACCAAATTATTGCAAAGAAGGCCATTTTCCATACCTATTTTTGTCCTCATTGTAGATGCACTACAAGCCAAGATGCAAGAAAGGACTGAAGGTCATTATGACCCATGAATAATTCCACTTTTGGAACCATAAGCTCTAAATTCTCAAGATTCATGACATGTAAACAACAAATGGTTGACAATTTCCTACTCAATCTTACATAGCAAACAAATTTTTTGATCATCACGAATGACCCCTTTTTGCTAATTCACTATTGACTATTATCTTACTTAACATAAGTTGCCATGCTAAAACCTTTTTTCTATTGGGTGCAAATCTTCCTCATATATGCTTCCAAATTTCATACACTCATTACCTAAAAACAATTGGCAAAAAGATTTAGGTGTGTATTAACCACAAGTTGTGCCTTTCCAAATCACTCTACCATTAGAATTTTTTCCTAAAGTATGATCTTTCAATCTATCCCATAATAAGGACCATTGACTAATTTTCCACCCAAATAAAGACCTTTTTAACTCTATTTTCCAATGCCATGCTTCCCTAACCTAATCCCCATAATCTATGTGTTTACAAAATATGTTTACTAATAACACAAAAATTCTTGAGTATTCTAATTTAAGTATGGTACTTTCAATCCACTTATCTCGCCAAAAGGAACTGTGTTTCCTTTCCCCAACTTTCACTCCAAGATTAGAAAAAACTTGTAAGAAAAATTTGTTAACAGAGGATAATGGAGCAATAATATTTTTCCATACAATGGAAAGTTTAAATGGAACCATAACTTGAGGTAGCATGACGCATAGATTAGCATTTGTTTTGCCAACCATAAATTCTTTCTAAAAACTTCCCTTGTCATTAACATATCTCCATACCCATTTATTAAGCAAAGCTCTATTTTTTATCTCCAAATCCACAAGACCCAAACCTCCCACACTTTTGCAATTGCATGTGGTATTCCAAGGTACATGACGAATTCTTTGTCTATCACCCACACCACTCCATAAAAATCTACACTGAATTTGGTCTAGTTCCATCTCAATTCCCATGAACACCTTAAATATGGACATATAGAAAATCAAAGCCTACTTTGTTGGTCCTAATGGAGGGCTAGAGGGTGTGAAACCCTAATTCTTAAATTAGGTTAGAATTATAACCTTACTTGCTGAGCTACTAATTTAAAGTCTTTGAACAAGATTATGAAACCATTTTGCCTTAAAAAATTCATGTTTTGATAACAAATTGTGTTTGATTGAAAGTTGATGCCTTTGGAAGGTCAAATGGGCTGATTTTGAACTCAAAACTAACATTTTGGACTAAATCTATTGATACACGTTCATCATGTATTGATAGATCAAAACCAAAAAAGCGTTTTGAAGAGCATCTGTTGATGGATGAGCCAATCTATAGATAGATCTATTGACAGATGGCCAAATCTATTGATAGATAGGCATGATCTATTTGGTAAAAACATGATTTTTCCTTGAAAACCCAACCCCCATCTTCCTATTTTCTTTTGAATCCCATTTTTAACAAAATCTATGGATTTCAAGCTTTCAAAGTCATTTTCAAGCTTAGACTTTGATTTTAAAAGATATTGGAAGGTAAAGTTCACTATTTTAAACTTTTAAATCTAAGGTTTGATTTCCAAAAATTTATGGATTCTCATAAATACATATTACTTATGAATACTTAGGTTTTGAGTTGGTTTTGGAACTTTAAAGCTTACTAAGGTAAAGTTGTCTTAACTCTAGTTACTAGTAGACTTAAATCCTTTAGTTAGAGTTAGATGAGCTACAAATTTTGGAATTCTAAGTTGTTGAAAGATATTTGTGGAAGGAATAGATGGTTATTAGTCTAAGAATATGTTATATAACCAAGTACTAATAATGAAAACTTCATGATAAGTGTTGTGGAGAAAGTTTGAATATTTGAAAGACCAAGTGTTTAACGGAAGTTGCTAGAGAGCAAGGCACACTTCTTTGGGGTGGGTAGATGCGTCGTTTTTAATTATTTTAGTATACTTAAGCATGTCTATTCTACAACCTTGAATGTGAATGAATTTCAATGAGTTTGTGCTGTGAATAAAGGTTTACGAGTATGTTTTGATAAAAACTATCGACTAAGTATATATAGGCTACTATGTATTAGTTTAGAGCATGGGGAGCAAGCTTTTCAATGTTTTGTCATCTCAAACATCTCATTTGTCTATGATTGATGTCTGATTGATGATTTTAAAGGTTAACGTGAGAAATGATTTCTCCTTGGTGAGGCCATGGTATTTATGGTCATATATCTCATACTTGTTGATATGGTTGATTGACTCCGGTTATGTTATGTCTCAACCTTTTGATATGTTGGTGATTGAATTTATCCTTTTTATTTAATTTAATTTTGAATATTAAATTATTGTATTGTGATTGGTGGAGCCTATCGGGATAAAGACTAATAGCTAGCGTGGGTAATCACTAGCCATTATGCATGATGAGTTACAACTTGATCTAGTATAGGTAATTTCCTAGGACTCACTAGATATTGGTTTCTACCATTTTTATGAATGGTTGTCAACTATAAACAATGGATTGTTCTAGTAAGTGTGATGACACTTGGTATTTGGTTGTCTTAAGATTAGTGCTCCATAATTTGTTTGCTTTGAAGTTTAACGTGTTAGATTTATACTACGAATATTGTTTCATATGTTGAATTTATATCATCGATGCTACTTATTGGATGATTGAATGATAATTATTTGACTATGGATGAATAATTGTCTTGGTAGAAGTCCTAGTGATGAGTTCTAGGTTGAAAAAATTTGTTTTGTGCCAAATCTATTGATACATGGTATTGATGTATCGATAGATACAACACAGAACCACTAGAAATGCATTATGCTTTGTATCTATTGATAGATCGGGACAATCTATTGATACATGGAGCTAATGTATTAATAGATCATGCTTATTTTGAAATTTGAATGTTTTCAAAAGGTTTTCTAAAGATCGAAATGAGTTTGTTTTACAACGAAATCTTTGATAACCTTAATTTATGTTCCCAACATTCTTAATTTAATGATTAACTAGATTTTTCCTAAATTTCTTGAAGTGAGTTCCAAACTTTGAATACTTCTTTAAAGGTTTACGAACTATTTTGCAAACTATGTTTTATAAAGTATCTTGTTATCCTTGTATCGTTTGAAAGACTTGGAAAGTGTAGGTTATATGAACACACGTTCCTCAGTTCGTTTGAAAGATAACAGACTTGGAAAGTGTGAAATTATTTGGTCCTTGATTCGTTTGAAAGATAATGGACGTGGAGACTATGTGAATATTTGACATGCTTGATAAGTGGGAATGTCATATATTGACGCTAGGGAATAGCAAGATTCTATTTATGATTACACTTCGAAAGGCGGGTATTGATTTATGGTTACGCCTAGAAAGGAAGGTTTTGCAAAACAATTGTTAATGTTTATTGCATATTTCTAAAAGGGTATTTTTTAAATACTTTTCCCCATTAGCTTGTTTCCCCTCATCGTATCTGCTCACAAAGTTATTTATAACTCACATATGTAAGATACACTTGTTATTTCAAATCAGTAGATTGCTTGGCTCGTTGTCCTTTGGAGGGAGCTACTTCCACAATCAATTTTGATAGTTGGTCATATGGCATCCAATAGGTATCAGTCCTTTTACTTTGAGTTGTACTCCATTGGTTTTGGTATGATGGTTCAGTCTTCATATTTGACTTTTATGGATTTTGAATTTGTTAATATCATGTAATAATTGATATTATGGATGATTGCACAAGATGACTTATGCTTGTATTTGCCACATGATGGCTTATACTTGGATTATTATGTATGTTGCTTCCACATTATGAGCACATGAGTGTGTCGGATTGATATGATATAATCATGCTTATATCTATTTACACATAATTCCATGGTGATGGCTCCCATGAGGCACATATGGTTATTGGTTTATTGTTTATCATTAAACTTGCATGGGTTAATAAGGTCACTCCCATCAATACCCTTACGTTGGTCATGCCCTGGATTTGGGTCATGACAAAGGGGTGAATAACATTAAAAAAATTCTGAAGGAAACTCTTAAATTTAAAAAACTTTTAAATGATTTTCAAACGTAGAGTTTAAAACTTGTCAAAGTTAAAAGACACCAAGTAAAGAGATGGTAAAGAGAAGCGGACAAATGACATGTCTTTATAGTGGTTTGGTGACGAACACCCATTACCTTGATCTCCTAATCAAGGAATTTCAATCCAGTTCACTAAACTAATGGAATTAACATGTTCCATCAAGTGTTTACAACGTGATCTTCTAACCCAAGCTTAAAACCTTTACAAGTTTTCCCAATCTTTCCTAAGCTCTGCCTACCCTTTAAAGTGTCTCTCACACTCTAAGTAATCAAAGAATACAGTTAATATAGAGTACAAAAGATCACCTAGCTAATCTAAGATATACAAAGTTATGCTTAACAGGTTTTTACAAAGATAAGAGTGAAGCACAATAAAAAAAGAACTCTAAGATACTTCTTAACTCAATGCTTGCTCTTGGATGGTTTTCTTGTGCATTTATGATCGTTTGAAGCCTTTTTTACACTTAGAGGTTGATTTCTAGTTGTTAAAGACAGTTCAAAGTGATTTTTTCCTACAGTGGTTTTTTTAATCTGGTTAACTGGCATGTTTAATCGATTAAAGTGAGCTTTAATCGATTAAGTCTTTTTGTCTTTCTCCTTGTTCTTCAATTTAATTGATTAATCTTGGCTTTAACAGATTAAAACCTTTCTATTTCCTCTTTCATCAATTAATATGATCTTTAACCGATTAAAGTCTTCTTGAATTCAAATTTTTTCAATTGGTGCCCTCCAACGATCATCTTGAATATGAATTTTCATTTTGAAGCTTTGAGATACCTTTTGTTTGAATTTTAATTTATTAAATCCAATGGTTAATCGATTAATTCTGTTTTAATATCTCTTCCGGCACCTCTTTAATCGATTAAACCTTGTGCTAATCGATTAAACTTGTTTCCTCAGTCTCAATGTATCTTTTAGTGTCACTTTAATCAATTAGCCCTTCTGTTAATCGATTATTAGACTTGATTGATCGATTAAACTGATATGTTAGTCAATTAAACTTCACAAAATGCCTTCTAACTTACTTGAATCACTTTCTTTGAAATTGAAACTTGTTTAGAAAGGTATTGTAGTTGATGGTAGACACAATGAAAGAAGAAATGAAATAAAAGATCTTCATACATTTCTACTACTTCTCTTTAATATTCTCTTTCAAAGTTATATTTCAAATAAAATATATATTGTTTTCAAGGAAGATAAATAATACTAGTATTTTTCAATCATAACGGAATTATTCTTGATTAGTTTGCATATGGTCCACAATTTGACCAAAGATTTGTTTCATGATTTCAACTGTTTAGATGATTGTGATGGACGGGGGGACAGTTGGGCCACTGAAGAAGATGTTTTTAAGTCAATAATTAGACGAAGAGAAAGAAAGGAAGTAGCACGGTTCTTTGTATCCTCACCAGATAGTAACTTGTTTACCCTTCAGTCAGCCAATAAAATATGATGAGTTTCTCCGAACCTATTTTGCATATGTTTATTGCTACCATTGATTGCCTTATTGGAGGATCCAAGTTAAAACCGAATATGACAGCCATCTACAGTTCATCTCTTCCTATACAATCAATAAAACCAGTTTGCAAACTCCGCCTAGACAATTAAGTCAACCACTAGCCCACATTGTTTTTATTTTGTTGGGTAGACCTAATTTGCTGAATAATTTTACCAAAAATTTTGAGCTTACTTCCCTATAAAAATCTCTATAACCAAGTTCTCATTAGGCTTGAGACCACCTGCAGTTGCAGTCACTTCCAATTCGGATAGAACTTTGTAAAATTTTCAAAGCTTCATTTGTTTTTATGCTAATTTGATCAAACCCAAAAGCTAGTCAAAGAGAATCTTTTCTATTGCTGTTGTGTAGTCAGAGAGCATCTTTGAATCTAATAATTGGAGCTTCTCCGAGCTGGATTCTGATTTGTTTTATGCTCATTGTGCATAAATCTAAGATAGAGGTCCATTATTTAGGTAATGAAGTTATTGTCGTAATATTTTTACTTATTTTATATAATTAGTTGTTTTCAAAATACGTAAAAGTCAATTTCTTAGATCGAGACTGAATTTATTGGCGTTAGGAAGGAGGAGCTCAGCTCACATACGTCGCCACAGCATGTCATGGAGCGTCTTGTGGTTGTTGAAAGGGGTGGAAAACGCTAACTTTTTCTTTTGTCAACGATGATTGTGTTCGTAGAGCTCCTGTTTAGTAGCATTTTTCTTCTTTTTTTTTATTGAAAACTTAAAAGGTTTAAGTATATTTTTCAAAAAGAATAGAAAAAACAAAAGATCTTTTAACTAGGAGATATGCGAATCTATTATTAAATCAAATACTCAAATATAATTTTATTTTTTTTCATGTTTAGTAGTTATTATGAAAATGTAACCTTTAATGGTATATGGAATATTTAGCATTGCCATCCAATAACTTATGAACATTTTTAAGATTAAAACAATAATAATTATTCTTTTCCTTCCCCATTGCAACTATTTCTTCTACATGGTTAAAATTCAGATAATTTGGATTGTTTTACGGATTTTCCACATTTCAAATGGTTGAAGGAGACTATAATAAAGAGATCACAATTGTTTTGACTTCGTGAATTTTACTTATAGGTTGTGTGTTTGTGTGTATGCAAGTGTGTTCATCATTTATAGATGTGAACTTTTTTTCTTTTTTTGAAAAAAGCTAAAATTCAAACTTAAAGGCTCTCAAATTTAATCAGCCTAACCAAATATAAATTAAAATTATATTGGCATTGGTGCAAAGATTATGATATATGTGGAAGTGAGGATTATAAGGTTTTATAGGATTGTAAAGATGCAAAGGAAGTAGGAAAAAAACATCTCTATTGAGATTCCCCTAGAGTTTGTGAGTGAGTTTTATTGTCTGGCTTCAAGTTTGCAATCATAACTTTTTTCAATTACAGATTTGTGAGATAAAGGATGCCGAACTCCATATCTTGTTAATTTTCAGATGAATGTGCTGTCGGTTACTTGTTTTCTTCCCACAACATGTAAAAGCTAACAGTGCAACATGATGTAATTATATAGTACAAATGAGTTCTTGGTTCAATTTCGAAGGTCATCTTACTACATTGTCATTCAAAATATAAAACAAGATGAGTTGCAATGATTTTCTGTACATTGCAATTTGAGTACATCTCACTTGATCAATACTTGATTTTTAGGTTAAAATTTAAGGGTAACAATGTATGAATTGACACTTGTTCAAATTCAGCCATGTGGTCTTTTTGTATGATAGTTAGTACAAAGACAATTGCTTTGTTAGAGTTTTCTAAATAAAGTATGTGAAGATTGGTCGTCTAATCGAATATTGTATGTGTGAGATGGCATGTTTGTTAAAAAAAATTGATTATGATCGGATAGATAATTGAAGTTAATTTTAACTGTAGAAAAATTTTACTCATCAAAGTAAAGTTTTTTCCTTAATAAGTAAATTGTTAATAGACGGATAAGAATTCTTAGTGGACGAATTTTCTATATTATAGAGAGGTTCTTGGTGGATAAATCAATAAGAGGACAAATATAATGGGGTCTTAGAGTGAGATATATATATATATATGCCTATCTAAACTCTGTGGCTTCAGTTGATCTCCTTATGGCAGGAGGAAAGTTTTCATGTTTGTAGTAAGAGGAGTGGTCCATACTTCAGCAGACTTGACAGGTTCCTAGTGGTAGTGTAAATTTTGGGTGTTAATCCGGATGTGACACAAAAATACCTACCATCATCACTTTCTGATCACAATTCAATAATTTTGTAGGATGAGGGTGTCAATTGGGGTCCTAAATTATTTTGATTTTTTAATCACTAACTTGAAGAAAAAAGCTTCCAAGGAATGTTTTCGAACTCATAGGAAGGTACTAATGAGGCTAATATGAAAAGGTTGTGGCATAAATTAGAGGGTGAAATCGATTATCAACTGGTGGCAGAAAGAGACATTCACTAAGATCAACTTCATATGCAGAAA
Organism: Theobroma cacao; assembly: GCF_053813885.1. Classification (NCBI taxonomy): domain Eukaryota; kingdom Viridiplantae; phylum Streptophyta; class Magnoliopsida; order Malvales; family Malvaceae; genus Theobroma; species Theobroma cacao. The sequence goes on from NC_142640.1 coordinate 41,491,971, forward strand.
TTGGAAGAGGAAATCCATGCGATGACAAAGGAACTCCAAAGGATCATTCAAGATGAAGGGCAATAAAAATTGAAGATGAGTAAGAAAATGGAACTGTAGAGATTGTACCAAGTTGAGGAGGGGACCTGGAATCAAAAATCTAGCCTGAAATGGTTAATTGAAGGGGACTGGAACACAAAGTTTTATCATCTAACTACATCGGCAAGACGGAGGACAAACTTCAGGGATAAGTTTAGGGTGGGAAGCATGGAAATAATTGATCCGGAACCACTTAAATCCAAGATTGCAAGACACTTTGAAGAATTTTATGGAAGAAAGCCGGTTGCAAGATTGAAAGAATTTAATTGAAAATTCAAAACACTTTCAGCAAACAAGGCAAGAGGTTTGGAAAAGCCTTTCTTCGAGAAGGAGATTTGAGAAACAACAACCAACTGTGATCAACAACGCCCCGGGCCTAGATGAGTTTAACATGAATTTCTACAAGCATCAGTGGGTAAGCTTCAAACGTGAGGTGATGAATTTAATGAATGATTTTTACAGTTCTTGTTCCTTTTATGATTGTATAAATGCGTTGTTCATCACAAATTATAGGCCCATTAGTCTTATTGACAGTTTGTACAAAATCTTGAAGAAAGTTGTAGCAAACAGATTAAATTTAAGGCTAGTGGTTAAAGAGGTGGTAGGAGAATGCCAATTTGCTGTCATAAAAGGGTAACAGATATGGATTGTTCTCTAATTGCAAATAAAATTGTTGATTTCATGAAAAAGGCTAGCTCAGGGAGTCTTATTTTTAAGGTCAATTTAGAGATAGCGCACGACAATGTTGATTAGGAGATTTTTTATCTTGTGATGAGGAAAATGGAGTTTGGAGAGAGCTGGATAAAAGCATGCATTTCTTTGACCACAATATCAGTGCTAATAATGGTGTTCCCATTAGACAATTCAAAATGAAAAGAGGGCTTCGGTAAAGGTGTCCTCTATCTCTTTCTGTTTAACTTCATAGTGGACGCACTCAATCATTTGATGAGCCAAGCTAGTGCAAAGGATTGTTTCAAGGGTTTCGAGATGACCAGGTAAAGGTTTCAGATTTCACATCTTCAATATGCTGATGATACAGTCATCTTTTGCAAACCGGAGATAAACTATTTGTTGACAACTTAAAAAGTGCTAAGATGAGGTGTTTTGTAGGCAGATGATGAGAGGAAAAATGCAATTAAGAAAGAATTGATTGAGAGAGGCATCTTAGCAAGAGAGTCGACAGCATGCCTTCTTTGCAAAAGGGTCAGTGAATTAGCTAATCATCTTTTTTTCAACTACTATGAGTCATGGAAAGTATGAGCGTTGTGGTACAATTGTCAGGGTATTACAAATTATGGTCCAACATCCATGGACGATCATCAAACATGTTTCATCTTTTTATTATCAATATATATATATATATATATATATATATGTATTGGCTAAGAAAAAATAAAATTTAGGGTATTACACGGCTGGGTTATGCGATAATAAATACCAAGTTAAAAACACTTAAATGAGATTGGTGAAAAAATTGCTCAAGTTAAAAGAGGTTTTTAATGAGAAAATATTCGATTTTGATCTATTGACTCTATGTAATATTTTAAAAGTAAATGGTATTGTAGAAATTTCTTTCTTTTATCTGCAATTAATTTATTTATTTATTTTATATAAATGTACATCTTTGATTTTTTTTCTTGAAGGAAATACTATTAGTTATTTTGTTCCATGCATAAATCATTATTTATCTATAAACATAATTGGATGTAATTCTTTTTAATCCACCTTGTCAACTTTGAAAAAATCAAATAAAATAATACATTGTACACTCTTTTCCATAATCAAACATGATAACACAAATCCCTTTGATTCCTTATATATACTATCCTTGGCAATTTCTTTTGTTATTCTTTCTCTCAGCCAAATGCCATAACTGAAAAGGTAAGAATATATCTTGTCTTAATGAGAAATAAGAAGTTTCGAAATCTTTAAATCTCATATATAAGTTTCATTAAGTATAAACTTGGTATAATTTTATATTAGATTTGTTTGATTGTATACTAGTTGGCTGGTTTTTCTCTTGGATGTGATATCTATGTGATATATATGTTCAAAGTTGTTTAATTATGATTATAATTTTTATTTATATACGTAATTTCATAAAAGGAGAGAGGATATATTCCAAGTGGATTGTGAATATTATTAACATATACATGTACTTGAAAGAAGCCTTCAAATTTTGAGGCATAAAGGAAATTAGATGAAATTAATTATCATTCTCAAACTAAAAGTTTTGATATTTCAGCAAAAAAGGGGAAAACATTGTTCATTGAGATACTCCGACAAGTACATGGGTGCATTTTCTTTTCCCTTTCATACAAGAGAATAACACTATGATTAGGACACTGAACGTAACCAAATCATATAAGCCATGCTAAATGGCACTTGCACCTCTAATTTACAGCTGTAACGCGCTACTTTTTCAACATATTAGACTCGTCAACCTCTCATGCACGCTTGAAGTTGCAATGCCAATTCTAGGATAGATAGCCTGCAAAAAATTAATGGCAAAAAAATCTGTGTTGAAAGCAGCCATTGCATGGAATGATGGAAGAAACGATTCATGTGACAAAGCTGTTACACATATCATAGACTAAATATAAGTTGATCCAAAATTATTCTGTTTGTTGAGTAGGCAAACATTCCCAGTGTTTTTTTTCTTAAAAATAAAATAAAAAATATTTATGAACTGAAACCCTAACCATATTGCACCCTTAGATATAAGCCTATGAAGGGGATTTATGCTGAAGACTTTGATGTTAAAAGATTAAAAACAATTGAAGAACAAACGTATTTGTTTAATTAGCAAAAGCCAAACTATGCTATGAAGTGTCATTTCACAGCTAAATTAGATCAAGCTACACACACTATCCCAAAAAAAAAGGAAGAGGTAGACAAGAAGATGAAGGCTGCATGATCTCAAAAGATTATTACAGATTTTGATCTATTGTAAGAAGCATTTGAGATTATATTATCTTATTTATCAAACTTTTTAACGTAGTCTTTTTATAAACACATTGATATTAAGTGTTTTATGCTTATATAGATGTAATAAAATATGCTTATGATTGTTTTTTGAGGGATATGATTGTTGAATTGATTTGAAGGAAAACATTATACCTGAGAAAGAATTGTATAGATTGCCCTATCTCCTGTATGATGGCAAGTTGCACTTACAATTTCAGCTCCTTCTTCCTGAAGAATACTGATAAAATCAGATAATGCAAACTCCATATTCAACCCTGTGATCAAATGTACTTCCAAATTGGAACCCAAATCTCTTATATTAAGAACTGGAGGTCTAATTGTATAAGCTGTTGCACGCTTGTCTTCCAATTGCACCTTCATTTGCTTGTATTTCTCCAGTTTCTTTTGCAAGTGCTTGACATACGCGGTAGCTTGGTCCACCAGCTCAGGAACCGACATCTATAACATGAATCCATGCTTTTACTTCAAATTCAAGCAAAAATCAGACAAGGGGACGAGAATTAATCATGGTATGGAAGAGTACCTTGCTTGGTTGGGGAGGAAGGAGAGCAAATAGGTTGGCATAGAGAGTTTTCATGTTCCGCCTTCGCTCTCTCTCAATCAAACATCGGTTGATTCTTGATGATCCAACGCCATTCTCCATGACTTACTCTACTTGCTGTCTTCTACTTCTACTAGAGAAAAAAAGCTTGCAAGTGGATGATGATCAATGATGAAGACATCTATATATATAGCTTGAGAATATTCTAGAGGTTCGCGGATTTTTTTTTTCTCTTGGTTTTGGGAAAGCGAAAGAAATAACACAATAGACTGTGAAAGTAACACTGGGTCACAATGTCTTGAAATGGGCTGCACGATCCTGTAAGTCTGCATCTTTCTTTTTCATGTTTTTGAGTACCGACTTAGTATACTTAATTGGAATAGATTTTTAGTTAATGGGTGGCTATAGATATTATTATGTTTTTTCCAAGATTGCTACATCTCCATGGAGGATAAGATAGACCCACCCCAGCTTGTAATAAAATTTAAGTAATTTCCTACAACCTATTGAATTTGATATATGCATATATGTATGTATGTATGTATATACATGTACATGTATATATATATATATATGTATAATATGTATATAAATACATGTACATATATATACACATACATGTATAATATGTATATAAATATATATATATATATACATACATACATACATATATATTATATTATATAAAACTTGAATTTAATTTTATCAAGTGTGAGATCCGTCATCCTCAATCATACATAGATTTCATAAAATGTTCATCAAATGATTTTTGTTTTCCAGTTTGGGCCAATATTAATTAATTAATTAAGATTTTTTTATTGAACTTTGAAAGGAATTTCACTATCGAATGCGAAGTGAAGTGTCTCCAACAATGGCCCACCGCGGAGTGACCTTAAGATGAAGGAAGCTGAAGGGAGAGTGGGGACGATAGAATTGAATGTGACTTAACATTGCAACCCGTTTGACAAGTTGAAAACCCACATGATCAATTTATTTTCTTTTCTTGAGTACCTGTAAAAACAGTATACTTAAGGAGGTATACCAAAATTTATCCCCCACGGTAATACTTTGTTTGAGAACTTCTCTCTTGCTACTTAATAAACGAAAAAAAAAATCAAGTATGAGGAATCATTAGAAAAAAAATTATAAAATTAGAAATTTTTTGAAATTTACATCTTTTAGTTTAGTTATTTAATTAGACAAGAAACGAATACTGGCAAGGGAGAGAGAGAGTGAGCAAAGGGAAAGATAAATAGCACTTTCAAAGAATAGTATATATGTCAACTACCAAGACAATGCTTTACATGAATCAGCTTATAAGTCAAGAAAAAGATTGTCAGTAAACATAATATTCTTTGGTCACATTAATTTATTGGTAACATCTTGACCAAAGATTCATTTTTTTTAATAGATCAAAAATGAAAATAGCAATAAGAGAAGACTTTTTTTGAGCTCCATGTCAAAAATGGTTGAAATTTTACAAAAATCATGAACTAGTAAGCTCAACCTAATAGTTACCTTAATTGGAAAAATATCATTGATGCCTATTTTTAAAGCAGCAAAGGTTTAGGACTGCTCCCATAATTCAATTTACAATATCATTTTTCTCCTTAAACTATGGTTTTGAATTACCCGCGCAAAGCAAAGCAGTTCTTATAGCATCAGGCTACTATCAAGAACAGACTTTAGTTTTCCTGGAAAATTGAACAGACCAAGTTTTGAACAGTGAGAAGTTCTTTCACCAAAGAAGTACAAGACAGTTCATCAACGTAATTGGACAATTCTGCATAAACCTAAAAAAAAAAAATTTACTTGGACAATTGTTAGTCTTCAATATCGTTCCATAAAAGAGGATTTGAAAATTTTTAGGATGAAGCCTATCAAACGATGGACACGTTGGGTAATATGGGAGCTAGGACGGTCTCAAGATCTGATACCTAACGTTTAGCAGCTGACTTAAACCTTCCTCACGAATGGGTTGTTTTTAGTCTTATGTTCAAAAGTATTATTTTTCTCAAAAAATATTTCTCAATAGGAGTTTGATTTCTTCTTTCTCGGTTGATTTCCTATTAGTGGTTGTATGGTTTTGACTTTTGTAAGCTGGGTAGTACTACTTGCCAGGCAGCACTTATTACTCTTCATCAGACTCATGTACGCTGGATATTTTGTTTTTGTATTTTTTTAGCTTTGTTTATGGAAAGTGAATTTGATTTTAATGCACCAAGACTTTAGGTTCTATCTTATAAATGGACTCTCCTTATTTACAATGCTTTTTCCTCTCAAACCTGAGGTTTAACGAGGAGATATAACGGTGGTTGCTCCATCAATACCCAAACAATTTCACGCAATCTTCAATGCAAGTGAATTGAAATTTCTAATCACTAATTTCCACTTTTCTTAAAAAAAAAAAAGGAAAAAATTCTTATGAGTAATGTAAATAGCTTTTCATTAAATCATATATATATATATAAGATAAATAGTTTCATTGAAAAACCAAGTAAAAATAGAAAAAACATATAGGCTGGAGTTCCTCTGGCTCTGGCAGAGCAGCGATAGCTTGCAGCAAGAAACCTTCTTCCACTATGAGCTGGTCATACCCAAACCTGGACTCCAAAGAAAAGTGCCATTGACTCACTCAGCCAATGCATAACACATTACATAGAGCCCTTTCGCTGGTTACAGCAGTAGCAAGCACATTCTTATTGTCATCCCGCATGACAGCTCCCAGTCCTACTTCTTCCAGCCATCCAAATAAAGCTGCATAAAGGTTCACTAAGGAATATATCACTTGACATTTCCCTAAAATGCACGTGAATCCAGAGTTTTCTTCTTTTTTCTTTTCTTTTATCTAGAGATTCAAATTTTGAACTTCAATTTTTCTTAAGAACTGATAATAATACTAATTAACATCCAAAAGGAAGAATTGTTGGTAGTTTTTGGAGTAAAAAAGGATGGAAAATTTCGATAGAGTTAACTGCAACAGAAGCTGCCTGTACTATAATGCGAGGACAATGACCTGGATTGCCTCATGTTTCGGGGCAGTCGAATTTTGATAGCATGATCATGAATGTGGAGTTTTCACGTGGGAACTATATGAGGTTTGGATATAACTTTTTACCCATCGATTTTGAGCTCCAAGTCTCCAACCTTGCATCGAAAGAGCTATAGCTACCTGTCTGTTGTTATGTTTGTTTTTCAGTTAAAGTTAAATTATGAATAAAATTAATTTTATATATATACTTCATTAACTTTTGTAATAAATACAAGTTCAACAAGATTTCTCTTATTCTAATAATTATCATGTGAGATTTCATGTAGACAACGTTTTCATTTAAAAAACAACCATGACTGCTTATTGAAAGCATACTAACAAATATAATTGCATTATTTTCAAATCTTTGTATCTACATTTTCTAATTAAGTGCTGAGAAGTTCAATTTATATTAACAATGATATGTCATTGTAGTTTAAACTCAACTTTTTAATGTAAAACAGGGGTAAACATTCAATTAAACTCTTCTCAAACCATAGAACATTTTTTTCCTTAGTTAAAAAAATATTAGTATTAATTACTGAAAAACTTTCTTTTTCCCCAAAAATCATAAATTACTGATCGTAAGTTAAACAACCATAGATTAAAAACATTTTCAATAATGTCAAAAACGCCCCGTTGTTTGGATTATTTTCTTCGGTCATAAATATGTCTACAACAAGGGTCCAATATTAATTTGTCATGTCATGTTTCACATTGAATTCGAAGGTTACAGGCACACAACTAATCAAATTACCCCTAGCCCCTCATTAACGTCCTAGCGCTCTTAACCTAGGTTGATACCCAAAAACCCAAATGCGGTCAAGTGATATCCAGGAATTCTGAGTTGGATGCCTTTCACATCATTCAAATGTCAATAAGTAGAAATCTAATCAGGGATGAACACCTGTCTTTACAAGGACATTGGATTTGATACAAATATATATATATATATATATATATATATATATATATATTCATCACCATTTACACCGTTAATATGGGACCAAAGCCTCTCATCATCAAGTTGGCAGCTCAAAATTCTAGTAATAATTAATTAGTAGTATCTCTTAATTACTAACCCCTGTTCTTTTGACTCAACAATCACGTACATTTTCTTTCTTTTAAGTGAAAGAGATGCGCAGCGTGCAGGATCTTGAGAAGAGGAGAAAACTGAGTTGTAGGGTCCCTTAGTGGCGGGGTCTTGCGTTCTTGAATCCTGATAATGACTGAAGTAAGACTGCCCTAATTCAACTCAAATGTGTGACTAATAACAACCAAATTGATGGTCCAAATGCATGTAAGGCATTGGTAGACCATGTTCTGCTCAAACATGTGTTACTTATTGAAAGGAGACAGCCGGCCATGCATCTCAATGCAACGAAAATAGAACAATACGGCGTAAAAGAAATAAAACATAGAAATCAGCCTCACCCACCCAAGGTCACTTTCAATGGCCTTTGGATGTCATTAAGCAGTTTTGCAGCAAGTATATGACCATAAATCATTGCATTAAAGATAAAGGAAGCTGGATCCTTTATCCAAACACCCAAACAGCCCTTTGATTGACCTCACACTGAGCCTGGTTGTAGCAAACCAAAGCTATTTAAAAAGTTTTTTGCAGCCTTTAATCAAAGTCCACACCAATGATCTCTGAAAATCCTTCAAAAGGGTTGAGATTACTCTAACCTATAAGGTGGGGTTCGAATCTCTTTTCTCCCAATTAAAAAAAAAATGTGCACACATCCCTTGGCTGAATGCCTTATAGAAGAAACTATTTTGTTTCTTTTACCAAGGACGGCTATGGAATGACTAGAGTTTTGTGTTTTTTCACACTCTTAGAAAGTAAGGCTTAAGTTACTAATTCTGTATTTTTGGCATTTTTCTTTGTCTATTGATTAAAGTTCATCTGGGCTAATTTCTTTGAGAATGTGCAACAGCTATTGAGTTACAGGATTTGTGTTCTCATGTGAACTGGGTTACCTTCACTCTATGTATAGAAAGGTCTTTCTTTCTCATTTTGTATAGGAATTTTACGCTTAGAAGGGACTCCGTTTGTGAATCCCGTTGCTTCAGGAAGCTAATAGCTTCCTCCTGTTTTAAATAAGGGTTCGAAGTCCTTTTTGTTTTGGCTTCAAGCCATTGTATAGATTTCTCTTACGTCAATACAAATTTGCCTTTCAAAAAAAAAAATAGTTAAGTTTGTATAGTTAGGGTTAATTTCAGCCCATGCATAAGAAATTACATAACTCTTATGTAATTATGAATTAACCTCTCACTTAATTAAACTATTTTAATTAAGTACTTAGTAGCTTATGACTACTAACTTGATTAAGTCTTACTTAATCACCCATCCAATTTTATTTTTTAGATTTTATTTTGGGTGTGTTACCTATTAGGCTTCCAACATGTTGGCAATGATCTTAAGATGTAATCCATAAATTAATTTTAGGATTAGATAAATTTAGACTAGTTTGAATTTATCATTGATCACATCAATCATGTTATGATCATAGAACAAGATCTAGCAACCCATTATAGCCACTCAAACGTTAGAAGAGTCAAGATGGTTTGACTCAATCTTTCAGTGATCAATCTCTCAGTGCAATTCAATCCCTTCATCATATATCCTAGAAAGACTAGGAGCATGATGCAGTGTCTACCCCTTATGCCTTTCCATATTAGCTCTTGACGAAGAATAACTCCAAATGAAATTTGAAAACCCTTTTTTTTGAAACTTCATTCCACTATGGCTAGAGATTTTCATAAGTTATTGCCTATCAAAGATACAAATAGGATATGTCCCTTTTACTTAGGGTGATGAATCCTCTCTAGACCACTTATTTGCCTTCATATGTCTCATGCTACACCTAATGACCATCGCTTTGTGCATTCATGGCTAACACCCCGTAAAATGGTATTAAAGTATAGCAATCCTCATCTAAGACAACCTAGTGTCACAAGTCAAAGGATCACTTACACGACTGTTACATGAGCATATAGTCCATAGACAATAGAGTGAAACACCAAATAGAATCCTCATGGTGGGTTGTGAAACCCCTATTTTCCATTACTTGGACAAAATGAAATAATTAACTTAGTGAGCTTAAGAAATGTAAGGATTAACCGTAAACATTAAGTTCATCCTTGAGAATTCACAACTAAAAGTTATGAAGGTTGTGGAAGGGAATTAAAATGAAATTAGGCTTAAAAAGGGACAATTTTTACAAATCTGGACCTAAGAAGTCGACCCCAGTGTATAAAGGTCAACCTCGTGAAGCAAAAACAAGGAAAGTGCACACATTCTAGTCCAAGATCGACTATAAACCCTTTATGGTTGAACCTATGAAGGAAAAATGAATGAAACGCAAACATTCTGGTCTAGGGTCAACCTCAGACCCTCTATAGTCAACCTCAGATTGCCCAAACAACTTTAAACAGACTTAAAAGCCTTAAAACCTACGATTTACTCTTTCATTTCACTTCTTTCTATTCTTCCACCCCTTTTCTCTCAAATTTCTCAACTCTAAAGACCATCCAACTTCATTTTGAACCTTGATCTTCAAGAACAAAAGTAAAGATTTCTAGTTCCTAAGTCTCTCTTAGACCTTTTTCAAAAATTGGTATCAAGTTCTAATTTTTCATTTTTTCTTTGATCCCAAATTTTCTACCTAGGGTTTCAAGAATTGTTAGAACCCTTGTGTAAGAGCTCACCAAGATAAGGAAATGGGTAAGTTGAGTTGGATATATGATGGTTATAAGTTTTAGAACAATTATTGGACAAAACCTTTGGATTTAAGTATGGGTTATATAGAGTTAGAAATGGGTAGTTATCATACTACAAAATTATTGTGGGTTTTTGAGAATATTGATAATTAATCATTTTTAGGTGCTATTGGAGTAATTTGAATTTGTTGAAGAAGTCGAGTGTTCGACGAAAGGTGTTAACAGAAAAAGGCACACTTCAAGAGGTGGGTAGATACGACGTTTGTAATTATTTTAATATAATTAAGCATGCTTATTCTACAACCTCGCATTAAAACGTCTTTTGACGAACTTTGTGATGTGAATGATGGTTTTAAGCTTGTTTATGAAATCTAAGTATACTAAGTAAATATGTTATTACGTATTTAGTTTTGAGCATGGGGAACAAGCCTTTCAAACATTTGATGCCTCAAAATTAATGTTGGTTTGTTATTGATGGGTGATTGACGATTTGAAAACTTGGAATGACAAATGATTAGTTTTGCATAAACCCTAGCATCGGGTCAATTTGTCTGTGACATTGATGACTTGACTTAGTTTTGTTTTGATCTTTGGTTTTGTTTTGAACTCTTTTGATTGATGATTGGATTCATCCTTTGTTTGGAAATGGATTTTGGATACTTTGACTTTGTTTTGTTTTGATCCCTTTAATCTTGGATGGTGAATGGATTCACCCTTTTCGTTTGGAAACAAACATTTGAACATTTGGAAATATAAAATAAAAAGTTTTAGTGGAGTCTACTTAAGTTATAGACTTATAGCTAGTGACAATAGCCACTAGCCATTGTGCACAATCTGTCACTAACCATTGTGCAAAATGGTTAGCTTTGATTAGGTAATTGACAGAGTCTTACCCCTTTGATTTGGTTTCGTTTAATAGTTAACATGATCCTACCTCCTTTGATATACAATCGATGATTACATGTATTCAACAACTTTGGTGCTATGGTACGTTTGATTTGACTGTCCATGCTATCCAATACTCCACAATCTATTTGAAATGATGTTTGACACTATGGAATTAGGATTCAATATTTGTTTCGACTTTGGACTTTGGTTTTGGTGCTTGTTTAGACTTTGGTCGTTGGATTTGTCAACTATTTTGACCATGGTGCTTGAGTTGCTATTTGTTTCGATTTTGGCATTTAGATTTGGTATTTGTCTTGACCTTGATCTTTGTATTGGGTATTTGGCCCAACTTCAGTGTTTAGACTTGATTTGTTCAATTTAATACAAATTATGTTATTTTTAAAATCCACTCATTTTCTTCAAGGATCATCAAAAGATAACAACATTATTGCACTTTTTGAAACTAAACCTTTGTTTTCCCTAGCATCTTCTAAAAAAAAGCTTTCAAACTTGATGTTTGTAAATTGTTTTCTTGGATATACTTGAACATTTTGCAAACTATTATTCTCATTTCAAAGGTTTATGAATTGGTTGTTAACAAAACCTTATAAAATCATTTTAAGTGAATTTGTATCCATCGAGATAATGATTTGAGATTTTCTTGGGTACTTGATCATACTTGACACATAACTTGCAACTTGGTATATTTGATTTTGCTTAGGGATTGAATTCCCAAAGCTTTTTGAATTTTTGATATGTTTGAAAGGTAAACTTTGATATTGATTAAACTAGATTATTTGCATTATTTTAATATTATCTTGATAAACACTTTCCCGTTTAGCTTGTTTCCCCTTCCCCGTATCAACTCACGGAGCTATTTATAACTCACACATGTAAGATGCATTTGCTGTTGCAGATCAATTGTTGGCTTGGTCCATTGTTCTTGGGAAGAGCTAGTTCCACTATCAATATTTATAGGTGTTGGGTAAGGCAACCAATAAGCATTAGCCTTGTTGTTTCAAGTTGTACTTAGTTGATCCTACTTGACTGGTCATTTATGTTTGACTATTTTAGATAAGATTTTAAATTTTTCTTGTATTAAATGACACGTATGTTGTAATATGCCACGAGATGGCTCCACTTTGTATTAGACACAAGATGGCCTATTCTTGTTATTTGGATGTGTTACTTTTGCATTCTGACCATATGAGCGCATAGACTAATATGATATATTCCTATGTGATATAATATGCTCATGCATGTTTGCTATGTAGCTCTATGGTGATGAGTCCCATGAGGTAATTTCGAGTATCTATTTTATTTGTTCATCTTAGGCTTGCATAGGTTAAGAGGGTTACTCCCATCGATACCCTTATGCCAGTCATGGCCCTAGATTTAGGTCGTGACTAAGTTGGTATCAAAGCACTAGGTTTGTATAAGTACTAAGCATTTTTGTTTTGAGTCAGCGGAGTTGTCGGGTCTTTATGTGGATTTTCCATTGTGATTTGTGAACCACAACACATTTCACAAATGGGAGACCACATAGATTCCCATGCTTGTTTAGAAACCTACCTGTTGGTCCATTATTTGTTGGGTTAAAAGTTCACTCTTGTTTAGGTAAAGATGTCAATTAGAACTCTTAGTGCTATTGGAATAAGATGTTCTTAATGGGTTAATAATGAGATATAGTACTTTAAGTTTTAGAGATCTCGATGGACGAGGTAGTGTAAATAAGATTATTGAATGCAAGTGGAAACAAGTGTATGGATGTAGTTTCGCAGCTTTGGGGATAGCTGTTTAGTCAGGCATAGCCACGTATGATGTAAGCACAAAATTTTGGAAAATTCATTGTACCGATGAGGCACGGATCAACGCTATAGTATAATGATTTTCCAATAACCAGTGAGCGAATGCTAGAGCCCACCTTGGTACAGATTAATTATATGTCCATGTATGAATGTGATATCCACTTCACCCCAGTATGACACTTGGGATTAGAATGGAAACATATGCATTATTTGATCCTACCATTAGAAATGAATGGGTACTCAAACCTACGTTAATGATTTTACAAGAAAGCTATAATATGAAGACAGCCTTAGTATAGGGTTGCCATTGTGGAAGGGGAAAAGATTTTGATAATAGCTTCATTATGGACCACATACCTTTACCATATTTTGTTTACATGTCATTTCATGTTTTGTATACAAACCTTGATATGTTGATTATGTATGCAAGAAATGTATATTTTGTTAAATAAAGTTTGAAACCTTGAAAGGTAATCTCGCGTTTGAAATATGGAATCAGATGATTATGTTTAACTTGGCTTATGAAGTGGTTTGATATAACTTGGGATGTATACATGATCTGACATGACTTATTCATGGAAATCAAATGATTAGATGGGGGATAATTGGTCATTCGATGGCGAATGGTAACTTTAAATGATTTTGGTAAATCAATAAGATTGAATGGATGATAAAGTATCGAAATGTTCTATTGGGCCTACAATACGATAGATACCTTGTGATCAAGGTCATGGTGGAAAAGAATTTGATTTTTGAAGACTTTACGGAATTAGGTCGATTACTATTGTTAGACTTTTGAATGCTAAGTAACGAACTGTATTGATAATAAATTTGCTACTCATTAGAGTCTAAGTATGAGATGTTATGGTAAACCTTCAAGGAATGGGTCTATGGCCTGATTTTGCCTGACTGAAAATGCCATATGAATTCCTTTGGATTTTGTTAGACATGACGTAAAGTCCTATCATGATTCTTATAAGCAATTAAGGTTGGTATCAAGAAGTGAGTTTTGAATGAATACTTTGGGTTGGTAAACATGCCAAGTTAAGGGAGCATGATGTGTTTAAATGTGTAATATGTTTTGATAGATTGGTAAAAAGCTTACCATTGATTATGAAATCATATAATTGGGAACCTTAGTTGGGGTTCCAAAAATGAAAATATGCCCAATGAGAATCGATGAGATGATGAGTGATGCCTAACATGATGACTATGATTTTGTTAAATGCAAGTCCACAAGATTAAGACTTGTAGTGTTCTCTTGAAAGATCAAATGTCAGAGTTCTTTGTTATAGAGCCGCAAAGGGATTAGTGGCAGTGAGATAATGATAATGTTAATTTCTAAATTAAGTACGATTTGACATCCATTTGAATAATCCTTTATCGGAAGATAGTACCCTTCATGGTATAAGGCATAAAGTATGCATTCATGTCTAAGGTTAAAGACATGGTTAGTGAAAGAATTGATTGAATGTTGATATTCACTAAGTACCCTTATATGTATAAGTGCGTGTTGTGAAGGACTACTTGGTTAAGTTAAACCAAATAAAGAATAAATTCCTATTGTGGTAAAGTTCCACATTGGAATGGTAGCCTTGTACATTTGGGAATTTCAAGTATAAAATTGATTTTGTGAAGGTTAAAGAAAAACCTATGATATTGGTTGATACCATCAATTGCTATTCATAACTTCACTATTGAAGTGAAGTCAAGTAATTAGACTTATATTGGATGACAATATTTGCAAAGAAGATTTTTGCTTATGACATGATATAGGTTGTGGTTAGGAGTAAGTACTAAATTGCTTTATTTAAGTAACTTTTCAATATCTAAAGATACAAGTCCTTTTGAGTACTGGGTCCCTGTATAAAAAAAAGTTTCTTCGGAAAGGTATGAGTGAATAATATTTGATTTGGAAATGATTTTAATTGTCCAGATTTTAATTGGATTGAACTCCAATGGTACAAATCACATGGATATGGTCTATCACATGGATATAGATTAGACTTTGAGTCTAGAGTTGACTGTGGTATGAATGACTTAAGAAAAAAAAACTTTAAACTTTTTGATGCTTATAAGCTATATGGATTGATTAGTTCTATATGAGCATTGAATTATGCGATGAAGGTTAATGAAATGGGAATCTTGGAGTGCCTTAAGTAATCAATTATCATGCTAGAATAGTATTTAGTGAAAATTTTAAGAGTTGTAAATTTATGGCTTGGAGTTAAATTCTTGAAATTGTCGATAATGGTCAACCAAAGAGAAAGATCTAGAAGTTTAGTCGAAAGAGAACGCAATTGATAAGATATGCTTTCAAGCTAACCAAAGTATTTTTCTATTAATGCTATTCAAATTCTTTGTAAGTGGAGTAAACTTTTGGTATGCATTAGAAAACTTAGTTTCGAGAGAATTTACGAAATTATGAGGTAATATAAGGATGTTGAAGACAATCGAATTTGTTCATTGAAGTCGAGGTTAAGAAGAGCCAAATTTGTTATGTCAAGGCTATGATTGAATGAATATTAAAGTGCACATTAGGAGTGTAATTTCAATAACTTACAAATCTCATATTATTGGTCAAGTAGCTAATTAACCTTTATTAAAGCACAAATTGTGTATTAAGTATGAAAATGTTATTAATATTTTCAAATTTGAAAAATTAAAGACTCGTACTAGACATGAGAAATTCGATGTATTGTTATGCTCGACCTCGTTAATGAGAAAAATTGGTTGAGTGATTATTAACACTCTTTGGAGATAAGTGTCAACCATGATTAAGATGCATGAGTTGTGCATGACACATAGACATTAACTGATACTAAAAATATTGAAGGCATATTAAAGGGGTGAGATTATGACACCTCGATTACGTTGACGTTGCTAGTAATGAAGGCAACTACATAACTCCAAATGCATGGAAAATATCTTACCTTATAGCAAGATTGAGATTGCAAATGCTAAAAGCCCAATTGTGGGCTAGACAAGTAATAATTTGGGAACTACGATAGAGCGAGCATGTGAAGTTTGACACGCGAAAGATTTTTATGACATACTATGTGAATATAGAAAATTGGCTACTTATAGTTATGGCCCATATGAGGTTTGATGATATAATTTGTATTTGAAATAATGTGTACGATTTTAGAGGACACTTTTGTGGAATAACAAGAGTTATTGCCAATTGGTAGTAAATAGTAGCTTGTCAATAAGTTAAGATTAAATAACCAAAGACCGACAATGTTATTGAAACTTTCCCATCTTGGAATGGAAGCAGAGACGAGTCATTATCGACTCCATGTTTGAATTGATTTGAACCTAAAGGGATTGTGGTGGTGTCTAGATGATTACAAATAACTAAACTTTTTCTTTTTCAGTAAACCCTATAGAGTGGGTAATTACATGGAAACGTGGGATGTTATCTCTTGAAGTTGTCACATAGAAATCGTGTTTCATGATTCATAGTGATGAAAAAAAGAACTTTTCATATGAGTACCACATTGCTCCATCTCAATGAACTTTTTGACTGGAGCTCACAAGGACGGTGGTGTTGTCCTAGCTATAGATGCTCTAACAATTATCATCTATTGCATTAAGTGAGTATGGGGGTGAGCAAGGACGGTGATAGAAGTCTTACCTGCGATTCTTGTCTAAGCCAATTGGGAATAACTTAATTATGAGACAGGGTTAGTGTAGATAGCCAAGCCCAAGTTATGTGGTACCTTAAATTAATTTTGGGACGATTTATAATGGAGTCTTGAATAGAGAAGTTGAGAAATTTTATTTTTATCTAAGGATATAACCTTGATAGAAAGGACTATAAGTTTAACGCACTAGTGACAATGACCATGGAAAGACCAAGAATGGGATAAGGATTAAGCCCCCATAGTTATTTGAGAGTTAAAAGGTATTACACTTGTCTAATTTAAGGATGAATTTTTCTAAGGGGGAGAGAATGTGAAACCCCTAATTTCCATTACTTGGACAAAATTAGACAATTAACTTGGTGAGCTTAGGAAATCCAAGGACTAGCCAAAAACCTTAATTTCATCCTTGAGAATTCACAATAAAGGTTATGGAGGTTGTGGAAGGGAATTAGAATGGAGTGAGGCTTAAAAAGGGACAATTTTCGCAAATCTAGACCTAAGAAGTCGACCTCAGTGTATAGAGTGTTGACCTTGTGAAGCAAAAACAGAGGAAGTGCACACATTCTGGTCCAAGATCGACTATATACCCTTTATAGTCGATCTTGTGAAGGAAAAATGAATGAAACGCAAGCATTCTGGTTTAGGATTGACCCCAAACCCTCTATAGCCGACCCTAGACTACCCAAACAGCTTTAAACGGGCTTAAAAGCCTTAAACCCAAGACCCACTCTTTCATTTCACTTCTTTTTGTTCTTCCACCCATTTTTTCTCAAATCTCTCAACTCTAAAATTCATCCAACTCTGTTTTTGAACCTTGATCTTCAAGAACAAAAGGTAAAGATTTCTAAATCCTAAATCTCTTTTAGACCTCTTTCAAAAATAGGTATCAAGTTCTAATTTTTCTTTCTTTCTTTGAACCAAAATTTTCTACCTAGGGTTGTAGGATTTGTTAGAACCCTTGTGTGAGAGCTCACCAAGGTAAGGAAATGGGTAAGTTGAGTTGGATTATGATGGTTATAAGTTTTAGAACAATTATTAGACAAAATCTTTGAATTTAAGTATGGGTTATATAAAGTTAGAAATGGCCATTTATTGTACTACAAAATTATGGTGGGTTTTTGAGAATATTGATGATTAAACATCATTTTTTGGTGTTATTGGAGTAATTTGGGTTTGTTGAAGAAGTCGAACTTTCGACGGAAGTTGCTAAGAGGAAAATGCATGCTTCAAAAGGTGTGTAGATACAACGTTTTTAATTATTTTAATATAATTAAGCATTCCTTCTCTACAACCTCGCATTAAAATGTATTTTGATGAACTTTGTAATGTGAATAATGGTTTCAAGCTTGTGTATGAAATCTAAGTATATTAAGTAAATATGTTATTATGTATTTAGTTTTGAGCATGGAGAACAAGCCTTTTAAACGTTTGATGCCTCAAAATTGATATTTGTTTGTGGTTAATTGGGTTGTTGATGATTTCGAAACTTGGAATGAAAAATGATTAGTTTTGCATAGACCCAAGCATCAGGTCAGTTTGTCTTTGAGATTGATCACTGGACTTAGTTTTGTTTCGATCTTTGGTTTCGTTTCGAACTCCTTCGATTGATGATTGGATTTATCCTTTATTTAGAAATGGATTTTGGATACTCTGACATCATTTTGTTTCTATCCCTTTGATCTTGGATATTCACCTTTTTCATTTGGAAACAAACATTTGAACATTTGGAAATATAAAGCAAAATGTTTTAGTGGAGCTTACTGGAGTTATGAACTTATAGCTAGTGACAGTAGCCATTAGCCATTGTGCAATGCTTAGCTTTGATTGGGTAGTTGATGGAGTCCTACCTTTTTGATTTGGTTTGATTTCGTAATTGATATGATCTTACCTCTTTGGATATACGGTCGATGACTATCGTGTATCCAACGACTTTGGTGCTATTGCATGCTTGATTTGACTGTTCGTGCTATCTAACGCTCCACATGTTGGTTCTATTAGTTTTTTATGATAATAAAATATTTCCATCCATATATGTCTAATATACTTGAGTGTGCAGGACAAGAATTGTATGCCAATGATAAATAAATTATTCGAAGGGACATATCAAAAATTATATGCATAAGAAGCCATAATTAATCAATAAAACAGAAGCTTCGTAGTTGAATAATAAAGGGTTAGTCAGCTAAAATTCAAATCAGAAGTTGGTGGGCTCAAGAGTATTGAGAAACAAAAAAGACTTAGTCGACCAAGAAATGGGCTAGTCGACTAAGAGTCTACTGCCAAAAATTTGGACTTCAAGATAGAACCAACTTAATCGACGAAGAAGATAGTTACTCGACTAAGAGTCTATTGCCAGAAATTTGGACTTCAAGATAGAAACAACTTAATCGACTAAGAAGGAAGTTAGTCGACTAAGTGCTCACTGCTAAAAACTGAGATCAGAAAATAGAAACGACTTAGTCGACTAAGAGCGCAGTTTTTCAACTAAGATCATTCTATCAAAAAATTTGAATTGAGCATTAGAAGACAGATTAACATCCAGAACTGCCACCAAATTGTTTTGCAACGGTCAAAACTACCTAACACCTATCAGAACTGATTTTTCAAGTATTTAAGAGGCTTCCAACGGCTAGAAAAGTAATAAAGGCTTCCAAGAACAAAAAAAAGCTTAAAAATCAGCAAAAACTCTCTGCATTCTTCTATACTTCACGCCTATCCTTGTAAAAAATTCAAGCACTTCACTTTGTACCACTTAAATCAAGTCAGTGATCATATGTACACATTTATTTCTCTTTATCTTGTATACTTAGAGTGTGTGAGACACTTTAAGGGATTTATTCAAGCTTGGATTGCTTGATTAGGTGTATAAGTTCTAACTTAACCCAGAAAAGTTAGTTGTTGGGTTTTGGTTGATCCAGGTAAAAACCATTGTGAAAGATTTTGGTTATGCTTGGTAAAAGCCATTGTAAAAGTTTGGTGAAAACTTGTGAATTTCACTGTTCATAGTGGATTGGTTTGGAAAATCCTTGATTGAACAATCAAGGTAATGGATGTAGGTCTTGGATCGAACCACTATAAATTCTGGTGTGATTGTCTGCTTTGTTTTTAGTTTTTCATTCATCTTTAAATCTTTTTTTTACCTTGCATTTGTCCTCAATTAGAAGTCAATTTTAGTAAAAGCCAAAAAGTGTTATTTGCCCCCCCTCTAGCACATTTACTTGGGACCAACAAGTGGTATCAGAGCAAGTTCCCTGTTTTTAAGGTCTAACACCCTTTGGGAAGATCCAAATGGCTTTTCAAAAATCAGTAGTAGTTGAGGAACAATCAACAAACAAACCACCTCTGTTTGATGGTTCAAATTACCCATATTAGAGTACTAAAATGTCAATATACATTAAAGCAATTGATTATGAGATGTGGGATGTCATAACTGATGGTCCCTTTATTCCTTCAACCTTAAATGTTGTGACCAACGAGATGATTCCTAAGCCAATGTCTGAATGGATCGAAGTTGAAACCAAAAGAGTCCAACCAACTTTAAGGTAATCAATACACTGCATTATGTTTTAACCCCAACTGAATTCAACAATGTGTCAAGCTGTACCACAACTAAACAAGTTTGAGATAAACTTAAGATTATTCATGAAGGGATTTCACAAGTCAAGGAGTCCAAGATAGCTCTCTTAACCCATAATTATGAGATGTTTAAGATGGAACCTGGTGAAGATATCACCAGCATGCTAGATAGATTTACAAATATCATAAATAAATTGAGTTAGCTAGGCAAACTAATTCCTGAACATGAAATTGTTAAAAGACTTCTTAGAAGCCTACCCAAAAATTAGAAACCAAAAGTGACTGCCATCCGTGAAGCCATGGACTTAAATGTCATAACTCTGGGTGAAATTTGTGGTTTTTTCCTCACTCACGAGCTGGAGCTTAAGGAAGAGGAAAAGGAAGACAAAAGATAAGCAAAGGAAAAAAAGAAAAGTATTGCCTTAAAAGCTAGTATCCTTGAAAAAGAATTGGATAGTCTATCTTGTGATGATGATGAGGAGCTGGCTATGGTTGCAAGAAGGTTCAAAAAACTTATGGGCCAAAGAAACTGAAGATTGGCTAGAATATGGTATATAAAAGATCAAAGCTCTACATGAAAAATAAAAAGTAAAAATAAGTCTAATAAAAAAGAAAAGCTTACATGCTTTGAATGCAAAAAGCTAGGACACTTCAGGTCTAAATGCTCCATGCCAAAGGAAGAAATGCCAAAGAAAAACAAAAGATCAAAGAAAGCAATGGTGGTTGCAACCTGGTTAGATAGTGATACCTCAAGTTCTGATGATGAAGAAGAAAAAATGGAAGAAAGAGCTAGTCTGTGTCTGATGGCAAGGGATGATGAATCCGAGGTATCTTCATCCCTTTGTGATATTTCAATTGATGAATTACAAGAGAAGTATAAATATCTTTATGATGAATTTGAGAAACTAGCATCAAAATATAAAACTTTGAAAAGAAAAACTACATCTCTTAAGACTGATTTACAAAAGATAAAACATTACTTCAATTTTGCTTTTGAGAAAGAAATTTTCTGTAAATTGGATTAGAGCATTCAAAAACAGATTTTGAAACTGTAAAATTAAAATTGAAAAACAAAACAGAAGCCTTGCAAAAGGCAGTTGAAGAAAATGCCAAACTTAAAAGTTTGAAGAAAGAAACATCAAGGAGGAACACATACTTTAAGAAAAATTTTGATAATGTGTCATCTAGATGTTATAACTGTGGAAAATTTGGACATATATCTTACGACTGCTATAGAGATAAAAGCATGCAAAAAACAAGAAAAACTTGGGTTCCAAAAGGATCTTATATTGCAGCTAACCTTCAAGGACCCATCAAAGTATAGGTACCTGTTAAGAAAAACTGAAAATATGTTTTGTAAGTTAAGCTGAATCTAAAAGACACATGTTCAAGAGCTCAACTAAAGGAGAAGGAACCATGGTTTATGGACAGTGGCTGCTCAAGGCACATGATTGGAAACAAAATGCTGTTTGGTCAGCTGGACAAGAAAAATGGAGGTACCGTTTCTTTTGGTGATGATTCAAAAGGTACAACTTGTGGTATTGGAACCATTGGTAAGAACTCTCAAGCTCGAATTAGTCATGTGTTACTGGTTAAAGGTTTGAAACACAATTTATTGAGCATCAGCCAATTATATGATAAAGGTTTTAAGGTATGCTTTGACTCAAATAAATGTGAAATGATAGATATAAGTACTAACAAAGTTTCATTTATAGGAAAACAAATTAAGAATATGTATGTTATATTTCTTGAAGATCTTGAGGTGAATTGTGAAACATGTCTTATAGCAAATGTTGAAAATGATGGCCGGTTATGGCATAGGAGACTTGGACATGTGAGCATGCATACCATCTCAAAATTGATAAGAAAAAATTTGGTTATAGGATTGCCTGAACTTAAATTTGAATATGATCAAATTTGTGATGCATGCCAACTAGGAAAACAAGACAGAACATCTTTCAAAAGTAAGAAAAATTTGGTTATAGCTTTATCCCTATGAGGCAAGCCATAGATAACATCATAATAGCCCAAGAAGCAATATACACAATGATGATAATGAGAAGGATTGAGGGAGCAAAAGCAATAAAAATTGACCTTGAGAAAGCTTATGACAGATTGAAATGGAGTTTTCTGCAAGAGGTCTTAGAGGAAATTGGCCTACCATCCGAGTGGCTGACCCTCATAATGTTTACTATGAAAACACTCACATTTTCCATTATTTGGAATTGTAAGACAACAGATTCTTTCTCACCTACAAGAGGCATCCAACAAGGTGACCCTCTTCACCCTATTTGTTTCTTATTTGTTTGGAAACACTTTCACGTCCAATTGAAAGTGCAATTCATATGGGAGACTGAAAGCCATTACAATTGACAAAAAAAGGTCTTATGCTCTCTCATATATGTTTTGCGAATGACCTGATGTTATTTGGTATTGCCTCAGCAAATCAAGTGAAAGCAATGATGTAAGTTCTTCATCAATTTTGTAAAGCTTAGGACCCAAAGTCGTCTTTCAAAGTCTAAGCTCCTTGTTTCTTTCAATATTAACAGTGCAAAAGCCAACAAATTAAGGTTACAGAAATACCTTTGACAAAGGACTTTGGGAAATACCTTGGTACACCAATGTTACATGGGAGAATCAAGGGAGAAACATACTCTAAGTTGGTTTGAAAGATAAAGCTACGATTAGAGGGATGAAGTAACCGGAACCTTTCAATGGCATGGAGAATTGCACTAGTTCAATTAGTAACTAGTATGATGGCAACCTCCCTAATGAAGACATCCTTGCCACTAAACAAAACTATTACAGAGATAGATTGTTTGAATCAAAATTTCATCTAAAGTCATATGGGAATACAAGGAAAATCCATGCACTTAGTTGGGATAAGCTTTGTGCAAAAAAAAAGGAATAAAGGGCACTACAGATTCATGAAACTAGAAAATTCAACTTAGCCTTACTTGCGACATGATTTTATGTCAGTAACAACTAAGCCAACTGATTCACATGTGTGGAAAAGTATCTTGAAGAGTAAAACAATACTTGAATAAGGCTTAGGAAAAAGCGATGTAAATGTGTTGTCGGTTTAATACATGTAACTACACATGGCATACAAATGATATAAAGGCAAGTTGAGTATCGTTTCTCATAAAGATTTGCACCTACTCTTACTAAGTATTAATTTTATAACAAAATCTATCCTATCCAAGCACTCGATTTAAATGCTTAATTATCTAAAAGCAATTACTAAAACTAAGTAAATAAAAGAAAAATAAAATTTCACTAAAGAAAAATACTAATTCAAAAGCCTAGGATCATGGTGTCTCTTAATATTTCATTTGAATTTAATCATTCTCCTTAACTTAGACTAATGGATTGCAAGGCTAACTTAAAATCCATTTTATGTACAAGTCTCTATCGAGATCTTGCACACATTCCTTTCAAAACTAACTCCATATGTCTATGCAAATTAATTAGAAAATGTTCATTACGTTCATGTTCTAATTTGGCTACCTAAGGTATTTAGGTATATATCTATCCTAAATATGAAACTATTACCTAACTCCGAAGTGAATCGAACATAGGCTATTCAAAACAATGGTTTATTCTAAACTCCCTCTATCGCGTTGCATTCAGAGATCCAAGACATTTCAACTGGTGATCAAGCAATGAAAAGCACTAAGTACAGAATTGAATAAACCATTCAATATCCATTAATACTATGCAAAGAGAAATCATATATTAAAACTATATAATGAAATAGCCCATAATCCTAAAAAAAAATTAGTTCATCATTTTTTCTACAGCAAACATAGTCATTTCAAAAGAAAATATCATTTTCACAGTAAAAGAACAAGGAAGAAATGAAAAATAAAAGGAATATCAAAGCCTCTTTCGATTCTTGATCTTCGGTTACCTCCGATTTCTTCTCGTTTCTCTTGTTCGAAAGCTTTTTTCTTTTCTCTCAAAAATTGCTGTTCATTCACTCTTTGAGTCCCCTCATTCAGCTACTAAAAATCACATATTTATAGCCTACAAAAAACCTTAAAAATTCAATTTCTGATTGGTTGCAATTTCATAATCCATGTTAGAGCACCGATACCTTATTCTATGGGCATCGTGGTGCAGCTGCCTTGTATATTTTTTTTCATTGTTCTTCAACTAGCCCCTCGATGCTCTTCCTTAGGCGTTGTGGCATTGGCCTCTCGAGAGTTTGTATGAGAGCATAGTTGCTTCCTTGGCACTACTACCATGAGTTTTGCAAGGTCGTGGCACTGCTCCTTGTGTTGCCTTGGTGCAAAACTACTGCAGTGCCTCATTTTGAAGCATGATTTTCTCCTACCTCGAGGTTGATTTGGTGAAATGGTAAACATGAAAGTTGTACATCTACTCTTAGATTTCCTATGGTCCAAGAATCACATTGATTGAATCTTTGTAGCTCAAGTTTTGTCTGAATTACCACAATATATTCAATGAAAATCTACATTTAGTCGCCATTGCATAGTTAATCACCATTTAACTTTATGCACTTAAAAACCTACAAACATAAGGACTAAATTAGTATTGGCTTAAAATAAGACTTTCACATGAAAATAACTAAAATTACTTGAATTAGACTAAATTAAAATGCTTTAAACTAATCAACTAAAAATATAAAAATTGTCTAAAAACTACTTGAAACACAAGGACTTAGCTACATTAATATCCCAAAATGTGGCTAAATAACTCTATATAATAGAGTAATCATACCCCCAAACTTAATATTTTGCTAGTTCTCGAGAAAAAACTATAACGACACAATGTAGTTGAAGACATCAACTATGAGATTGCCCCAATTCATTGATCACCCTTATTTTCCTCATAAATTGCCTTGTCTTCCTAACTCTAAACAAAGCATGGATATTATCTAAGTTCATATTTCATCCAAATGCATGCTCATTTTTCGAATGGGTTTTCATGTGTGTGTGAAGTTTCTTACAATGAATATCATGCACTTTGGAATGATTATGTTCATGCAAATCTCAATGAGTTTAGAATTTCATATGTTCATTTTTCACCTCCCTCTTCACTAATGCAGGCCATCAGTTAGCTATGGATCCTTAAGACTTTATTCAGCTTATGATGTTTGGCTAGGGTTAAGGCATCATATAGGATATATTAAGTAACAAATCACCCTAGGCATATGATTACTCTAGGATCTATATAGCCTTATCTTCCTTCACCAAGTACACCTTTTTCTTTATTTTCACTTTTCATTCATCAAGCATTTTTTTTCTAAATTCAACAACCCCCCAAACTTGTTTTCTACAATTTTAGTAGAATGAATGCTTCTCATCGTGGTTGAAATTTTTCTCAACTCATCCTTTCTACCTTTTCAACATTTGATCCATATATAATTCCTTAAACAGTGACATGTTTAAGAGAAAGGGTAGTGGAATTGAAAATTTATTTACAAGCTAAGATAATTTATTTATGGTTGACAAAGAGAACGATAAATTTAGGCTTAAAGGGGTGTACTAGAGAAAAAATTTAACTAGGTTAGCTCGAAAGGCCTAATTGATCCAAAGATAGACTAAGCCATTTCCTAGCTAAATGTAACCTAGAATTTCGCCTTAAGGAAAGATCAAACAAATTCTAAAATTCTAAACGTAGTTTAAAGATTCACACTCACATAATCATTCTTTACATGTACATCATGAAACAATATAAGAAACATGGTGCTCAAATATGGAAATCACATTCTAAAATGATGTTATGCACAAGAATTCCACATAATATTATGACAATATTCATGCTTGTTAAGTATGAAAAGAATAACCAGGCAACTAGTTTTCATCATTGGATAGGTAAATCAATTTTTATTAGTGCACAAAATCTAGCTTAATATTTCAATACATTCCTAATCCTAACATGCAAACTGACTAGTTTAATCATAAACGCAATATAATAAAAGAAAATACAAAAATCCCCCCCCCCCAAAAAAAAAAAAAACTTAAAGTGAACATTGTCTCTAATGTTCTTGAAAGTCAAAAAAGTGAAAACTCCCCCAAACTTGCAAATGAAGTCAATCATCATCCTCCTTCGTAGTAGCATCATCATTATCAGCCAAGGTGGGAACCGCGAGCAACATGGGGAAGGTAGCCATGTCCATGCTAACATGCTCGGCATATGCCCTCATCATCTCTTCAATGGCTTTTAAACACTCTACTTGGTCATCCATGCGATGCTCAAGCCATTCCATTCATTAAGACATGGAAAGATTTTGGGTACGCCACTGTGGCTGAGGTGCAGCAAATGAACTTCCTCCAATAATAGTTTGTTTACATATGGATAATCCCACCATCCAATGAAATCTTCGAATGTAACAACTCTTCATTTGGTGACCAAACAACTCTGGCTTGACGGCACAAAGCAATGATCAAGAATGGATACCACAATCCGCCATGTAGTAAATAGGTTGACATGATAATGTTGTTGAAGATCAATTGCCCAATGTTAATAGATTTCCCAATCATAATTGTATACAAGAGGATCATTCAATCCTTTTGTCACAATGCTCAAGTGATTCATAGGAAGCATCTTTACAACTAAGAAATGATACCATACTTTGTAGTCATTATCCATGGCATTAGCTTTGAAAGAAATTGGAACACCCTTGTGCAATTTCCATTCAGTACCCACAATGCTAAATGCCCCTAGAACTTCATCCAAATCGACTTCACCATTCACAAATTAGCCATACTCATCGTTTTCAATGTCAAGTGTGTTGTAAAATTGATTAATAGTGTGAGCATCGAAAGATAGCTGACGTCTTCAAATGAATGGTCACCCATCATCATGTTTAACAGCATTGGCATAGAATTTCAAAACAACAGGCATTACCGCTACCTCTAGCTGGGCGTAAAATTCCTCCCATTGCCATGCATCGATAATATTGTAGATGTCAAGATAAAGCCCTCTTCGAACATTGATGCCATCCTCTAGTATTGGGAATTTTTGCAATAGGGACTAGATGTTGCGCTTCTCAACTTCGACCAAAACAAACTTATTATGATCAAAACGACTTCTATATCCACTAGCATGTGTTCTTTTCTTTGGTGCATGGTGATTATCTGAACACACCTAAACAACAAGCAATTTTCAACCACAACTAGTTAGCATAACATGGGTATTAAAACCCAGTAGGCATAGAATGTTCGAGACTAACTACTTAATATCGCAATAATTTGAATAGCATTAAACTTATCATAATATTTGAATTCATTCTTAAAGGAGATTTTTAGTACTATTCACAATACCCATTTCATGAAAATTCACATTTAAGCACATAACTCAAAAATTGATGAAACTTATACACTACATTATCAAATTTAGCATATGCTTATCAACTCTAAGTAAAAACCCATCTTTAAAACACAAATCCATCCATAAAAGATAATTAGACAAAGAAATGGATTACTTACCTCAATTTCTTCCACTTAAATGCTTCTACTGAAGTAGAAATGTACTAAGATTCTTTAAACTCAAGGTTTGATGCAAAGGGATTGGCGTTTGGGAGTGATTTTGTAGTGGGTAAGTGAAAAAAGTATGAAATTTTTCAAGTGGGGTAAAGAGAGATGACAAGTGGTTAGTGAAGGTTCAAAAATTAAAGGAAAAGTGGATTTTATAAGGCCATGGGCCTGGCACATACTTGGTTGAGCTACGGGCCACTACTTAACTATGCTCTTAAAGACCTATCGGATACGAAAGTTAATCTACCTGTAGCTAGTTACTGTGATGAGTTTGGAAACTAGGATTTGTAGCAAATTGAGCAGGAGTTACCTAGAAACATTATGTTGATGATAGTGGCGGTAATGATTAGCCTAGCTAGCGATGAAGAAGATAAAGCTCTTTAGTTTCCATCAACCAATGGGATATTTTCTGTCAAGTCAACCCATGAGTTACAAATTAATAACAACTTCCAAAAAACTAGTTATTGACAGCAGATTTGGAAATCTTATAGTTCTCGAAAGGTGCGGGGTTTTTAATGGAGATTAATGCATGAATCATTACCGATTGCAAAGTGTGGACATATTAGCTCCATGCCCTTGTTGCCTAATTCATATGGAAACAACTATCTCAACAAGAAACTATGGTTACAAATAGATTCTAAGCTCATACAGAGTAATTTTTTCTCCCTTGATTTACAGAGTTGGGTGGTAGGTAATATGAGGAGTGATAAGGTAGATAAGGGAATACCGTGGGGTACTATTTTCATGCATACTACATGGTTGCTATGGTATTAAAGGAACGTATCTATCTTTGATGCTTTTTTGTTTGGCCAAATAATGCATGGCAACAAATATGGACCAAATCAAAAGAAGTCCGGTATAATTTGAGGAAAGAGCAAGTTATGATGAAGAAAAAGACCTTAGTAGCTTAGAAATCACCAAACCATTCCTATGTCAAGCTCAATGTGGTTAGAAGTGCTAGAGGTCAATCAGGTATGGCGACAACAGGAAGGATAGTTAGAGATGAAATAAGAAATTAACAACTAAAATTCACATATAAAATTGGCATTTCTTTTTCTCTCAAAGCAGAACTATGGGCATTATATGAAGGGTTAAAATTGTGCTGCGACAAAGGTTTCAAAAGAGTTCGAATGGAATCGGATTCTTTGTTAGCAATTCAGAAGATCTGTAATCAAGGTTCACAATTAGAACCAAACACACTACTAATCAAGGACATTAAAGAGCTATTGCATTAGTCTTGAGACAGCACTATATCTCACATCCATCGCAAAGTGAATTAGTGTACTAATTAGATGACCACTCATCATAAGGATCTACCCCTAGGGTTACATATTTTAGATTCTACACCAACTAGCATTAGAATAATTTTTTAAGCAGATACTTTAAGCGTATCTTGACCTATAATGATGTAATAAGTATTTTTTATAATTTCCCACTATATATAAAAAAATAATAATAAAATAAAGAGAGAGATCTTTCCATTACTTAGTAAATGGTAAGAAAATTTTTAATGTATCAAGGGTAGACTTGACCACAAAAATACTAAGCTTCATAAGTTTCTTGGACCAAACTTGTAAAAAGATTTGAAGTTTTAGGCCCAACCCAAACAGTTATTTATGAGTTATACCAAGCTTATTTTTCTTCGAATGGCAAGTGGGCCAAAGGAAATGCTTAGACCATTAATATATAATCTTAAAGCTATATTGGCCCTAACTCATCTTGTTGTCATTCTCGTTTCGTAAAATGGGCTAATGAATTCAGTCGATAGAAATTAAAATATTTTATTTGGCCAATGATAACACGATACGACATGTTTGAACAAAGTATTAAGTAGGTCTTCTCTTCACTTATACATAATCTAATTCCCACTTATTGGTTTCTAGTAAAACAGCAAAGGAATAAAAAAAGAGTGAGTTTTTATTTTGCATGTAAGTTGCATGTAAATTTTGTTATGTTATCTTAATTATTTCATTAAAAATGTAATCAAGTATTTGATTCAATGATTAATATATAATTTTTTATTTAAAGAGTAAGTTTCTAATATTTCTTTTTTTCACATAAAAATAATTATTTCGTTGAAAATGAAACTATTTGAAAGTTACTCTAATGAAATAAGTATCATATAAATATGCATTGTATTTAATCATTCTCGTATGAAAAAAATTTTTTTATCACATTTATATATAACTAGTTGATGAACCGCGCTTTGCAGCAGAAGTTATTATTTTACAATATAATTTGTTGATTATTTTGAGTAATTAAGTAATTTTTGAGTAATATTTCATTCATGAATTGAGTAATAGAGTAATTGTGAACATGAACGTATGAAAAATGTTATTATTGATATTAACAATATTTTGTGACATAATAATAATTGTAAATAATGACGAAGCACATTTCTTTTATGTAGAATACAAGTTAAAGAGATTGCTAATGCAAATTTAAATAAAAAAATTGGTAAGAAAAGATCGAAAAATAAAATAAGAAATTAGACATAAAATTTGTACAAAAAGTGTTGAAATTGCATTCAATGCATTATCTTGCATTTCAGCATAAACAAACTCAACAAATTTACCTATCCCATTCCCATATGATAGATATAACACTTTAGCTTTTCTCTTAACTTTTGCATGTTGACCATGAGTAATTAAAAAAACCTTTTAAAATCTCCAACTTGATAAACGGATATTTAAGAAGAAAAATAGATATTTAAGAAGAGAACATTGACATGTTCTACATAAGCATTTGAAACAAAGGGTTTCTATAATTAAAATTAATATCCTAACGCTTCTCTCAAAGTCATGAACTGTATTTTAATTCCAATACTGTTTAAATTCATAAGTTTAAACTACTTAAAGAACAGCTCAAGGAAATTAGAAATATAGCTATACAACCTTGCAATGCTTTATATTCCATTAATTTAAGACGCATATTCCCTTATAAATAGCATGACGATAAATAAAAAAATCACTAATTAGAACTAATCAGCCAACGTTTTTCAACCTTTTCAATGTATACCTTCATAAATTTAGCACCTCCAAACGACATTGGGAGACATGTTGCTTTTCCATCTTTAATGCGCATACCATGAACTATCCTGCAAATTCCAAAATTAACAGGTTACACATATGTATTTCTATTATAGCACGCACACCATCCAAAAGATTGCAGTTTTAATTGGTCAAACGAAATACACAATATTTCATGCTTGAGACGATATATCACAATTTTTTTATCTAGATGGAATGATAGGTAAAACTTGTCTAAAATCAAATCCTAACAATAATATTTTGTCACCAAAATTTCGGTCAAATTCTCAAAATCATCAACATTCATAATGTTTTGAAGACTGCCTTTTAACATGCATTAATCATTGCATGCAAACATTTGGATACGAAACTAACAAAAAATATTTAACAAAACAATCTGAAAAAAGAAAAAAAAAAAGCTAAATACCTGCAATAGAACAACAACAAAAATAGCACAGACACTTACCTTCATTACAACTATTAAAACACAATGAGATGAACCTCATAACATGGAAACAATGAAAAAAATAAGAATATCAAATCAAAATCACTCGAAAACACAGTGCTCAAAATATCCTAGCACTAAAGAATAATATATTACTATTAAAATTAACATAACCAAAGATAAAAAAGTTAAATATAATCTATAAAACTAAAGTATTAAATTACTTGTGCACAAAAAGTGCCAAAAAACTTCAAGAACGCAGCATTAAACCAAAAAAAACAGAGGTAATAGCTCAAGCAATATGAAAAAAAATGTTTTTAGTTTTTCTTCCCCGAACTCATGATTATAACCGCTTTCAATCACCTTCACAAAGCCCAATACTTTCATCCTACCCTAAAAATGTTCTAAATAAATGAAAAAAAAAAGTCTTAAGAGATTTGATGGCTTGGTGGAAATAGCAAACCCTTCCCATGGAAGATCCAAATCCAAGTTTGATTCTTTTTGCACGTTGAAGGTATGTAGGATTAAGATATACCGCCGAATTCAAAATTGACTCGAATCCGTTGACACATAAAGTTAAGTTCAAAATAAGTGTAATATACATATTCAAGGTACCACCTGAAACCGAAAGAGGGAAGAAAGCCAATCAAGTATGGCATTTACTAGTTTAACCCTCACTTTAAGGGTATCATCGGGAGGAACATTAGATGTCATATGAACTCTGAGCATAAGGAGACCTTCCACATTTCATATAGCATGAAGTACTAATTCAATCTGCACTGTTTATGGGAGAAATATTACCATAGTGAAATTAGACAATAAAAAAGACTATCCCTATAAGCAAGCAAAATAATATTATAGATTATGTAAACTAAAATAATTTGTTAATCATAATGAAACTGTTATAATTTTAAAGCCTCAGTACATCATTCATTATGTCAAAATCTCCATCAGCGTCAACTGATGACGGGCCTATTAAGCACTATTGGTGGCTAAACCTTACCAAAGGGCAACAGGGTCATCTTAAATATTTGGTCCATTGACTTACTGCGTTTTACCTCTATACAATTTCATTTAAATAAAGTCGAGAACCCAAAAGACAAAATCATCAATTGAATTAATAAATAGTTGAAAAATAAAATCAAGATAAAAAGACTCACAGAGATCCATGATGTGATTCCCGTAAATTTTTTTTTGCACATAGAAACACCTTGCTTCCTTTCTGTCCCTTTTCATGGGATATTCTTTCAACTGCATTAGTGCCATATATGCAAAACAGAAACTTTATAAGACAAGGAACAAAAGGGGGAAATGGAAAATATTTAATAAAATACATAAAAAATATTCCTAACAAAACATAAAGCCATCCAAACATACATAGTTAATGAGGAGCTACTATTTGTTTTGCCTAACTGCAATCAAGAACATGGTCTACCACCTGCTCTTCCTTTATACTCTCGCCTTGCTTTTATCACGACAACAGCTACATTTATAAAAAATAAAAAATAAACGAAAAGAAATATTAATTCCAAAATATAGTGAAGTACATAGAGAAAGTAAATTAGGGAAGGGTTAGGGTTTGGTACACTAGGCGATGACGTCTTCCATCACTACAGAATCAGCTTGCAAAAATCAACAAACTCAATGAAACAATCCCATACTCCCGGATCAGTTTTCAAATAAATCCCAACAATGACAGCAAGACAAAGGCCATAAAATGAAAATCAGCAACAAAGCTTGCAACCAAAAATAGCTAGACATAGTCACCAATAAAACATAAACAGCAAAGAAAAGGCAATCGAGCCAATCAGAGATAAAAAAATCCAAAAGAAATAACACTAGCAAAAAAGATGGAACAGAATGTCGTTCATTTTAGAAAATGACCAAGGCACCATCAAAGAGACTACAACAAAAAACAGAGAACTTTTCAGTAACATGATAAATGAAAGAAAAAATCAGCAGAGAAAGAATTAAGGCATAACCATCAGCAGATCTTCAATCTTGCCCACATCGGCAATACCATTCCCAGATCTTGGGTAGTGAACAATTTTCCATTTCTGAATAATCAATCCAACCTTGAATAATCAAATATTGTTTGCAATTTAGAAATATAATCAAAGAAAACTGAAAAAATATTTAAAGAAACCCAACTTCACCTTAAGAATACCCAGCAAACCACAGTGAAAAGCTGAACGAATACCAGCAACAACACAGCAACGTTGAAGGGAGAGGGAAGCAAAGAAATACGGGCGGCAAACCCAAAGAACAAAAAACAAAAGAAGAAGATAGATGCAAAAAATAAAAAAGAAGGCAGAGGGAAGCAAGGAAAACACGGGCGACAAGCCCAAAGAACAAAAAACAAAATAGGAAAAAAGATGTGAAAAGTCCAAATTATCTTTCTGAAAATACCAAAAAAACCAAAACAGGTATCTGGAGGGACATGTACGTAAGATACATCATATTAAAATTAAGAGAGGATGTAGATGTAGATATAGATTTTATCATGGAAACATTGAAACTTTTATGCATGAGATCATGTAAGTTCTAATAGTAGAGAAAACTAAAAAGAAATCACATTTATATAGAATCTAGATGTACATAGAAATGATTATTCTATCTCCATATATATTCGTTAAGAGTGAAATGCAAGTGCAATATGTTTTCATTTTCTTTTATCTTTTTATCTACCTTGTAAAGCAAAAAGGGCAGCATTGCAAACTTGGTCAATTCTTATCGAGGGGCTAAAGGCTAAGGGGAATAAGGTTTGAAAATTTTTAAAACTAATGCAGTTAATATTTAATATTTTTATTTTATTTTTTAAATTTAAATATTAAATATAAAATTATAACGTATAAAACATAAATAGAAAGGAGAAGATAAAAAAAAATTTACCTCCTTTTAATGTCACACAATGATGGTGGTGAGTGGTTTTTGTCCTTCCTTATACCAGCTCAAAAGTTAATAAATCTCTTTTGAAAAATAAAGTGTTTCAATAATAAATTACAAAAAAAAGAGTAAAGTAAAGTAAAAGAATAAAAAAAAAAAAAAAAAAAGAGAAAAATGTGTAGAGAAACTTAACAATTAAGGTAAAGTTGAATAGGGTTTGTGAAATCATTTTATTATTTTTTTTTGAATTAATAATTAATTAAAAATTTATTTTAACAAAGTCATTAAAAATACATATATTAAATAAAAATTTTAAAAAATTTTGGGGAGCCACGGCCTCCATAAATACACTACCCTCTACCCGTGCTTGCAAATAAACATCAACTTCCATTAATTTAGAAAACATAGGTGTTATAATGTATATAAAAAATATGTTGTGTTCTTCTAAATAATAATAATAATAATAAATTGTTCTAAAATTTTAACATTGTCAATAAAATCTTTTCTTATAGATAAGGAAGTGATTTCGTGTATCGAAATTTTATTTTTAAATATCGAGTATCCAATATGGTGATTTAATAAAAATTTAAAATTAATTATAAATAACATGTATACATGTAAAATAAAAAAATATTTATTAATAGCATTGAGGATTATGTGTTATAAATTGAAAAGATGATTGTTTTTTAAATAGGTTCTTTAATAGTATATATGTTTAAATAAGACATATATTTTTCATGTTAATTTATTAACTAAAAGTAAAATAACACTTGACATATTAAAGATAGAATGGTAAATTTGATTTTTTTTTCTTTAGTATGGTTTTTTTTTGTCCTAAATCTAAACTTTGAAAGCTAAAACCCATGAAAAGTAATTTTTCATGTTTCCATCCAATTAATAAATTAAATTTGGTTAAAACAAAGTCAATATGAGTTTGTCATAATATGTTGTACTGTATCATACACTGTCGTTTGATATGTATCATGTATCGAATGATACACTTTCAATGCTTGATCACATGTGATATAATATATTGATCCTCATAAATTTTTATTGATATTATACAATATGTATCGTGTATCCATAATATTGATCATTATGAACTCAAGTCATATCATGTGCAAGTTTAGTCTAAATTTATGTTGATTTTTCTTTTGTTTTATATATTAATTTTTTGTGTGGATATACTATTGACCATTCAGTACCCCACAGGTCGATTTTGACAGCCTGAATTTGGGCTAGACTCGACCATAAACCTGGCCCTCAGAGTTGTGTGTACATGTGAATGTACCTAATCGGTCTGCAGCAGTCGGCCTCGTAGGCCTAATAACTGATGGGTAATGTCTTCCTTGCGCCGCATTCAGGTTTGTGATATCGTAGGCCTGGCAATCATATCTGATGAGCATAGCCGTTATGTGATTCGGATAAGAACATTTGATTGAAATGTGGGCGCTCTATTATTAGAAGCCGGTAACTAATTTGCATGATTACATGCTGCTGGATGCAGACAGGTCATGGAAGCATGTAGCCGGAAATGTCACTTTTCAACAACTTGGCCCCGGCCCATATTTAAAATTCGATTTGGACAACACCAGATCAGTTGTTTCTGAAGATGTAGGAAGCTGGGTAAAATACTCACCGCATGGGTTCAACTTTGAGCTACATTTCCTGGAATATATATGTGTTGCCAGGCCGATGCAAAGATAAGATGAGATCTACTAAGTTTCGGGATATCAAAACCTTATTGTTCCTGGAGACTATCATGATCCCCTTCAGTCTTTCAATCTTTGAATAGCTATAATAAGCTACCAAGACAATGTATTTCCACATACTCCATTTAATATCAGCATGTTCTGCCCCTT
This sequence comes from Theobroma cacao, assembly GCF_053813885.1. Classification (NCBI taxonomy): domain Eukaryota; kingdom Viridiplantae; phylum Streptophyta; class Magnoliopsida; order Malvales; family Malvaceae; genus Theobroma; species Theobroma cacao. Next base: position 41,527,984 of record NC_142640.1, read on the forward strand.
CACATTTTGACAGTAGTCATTGTATTAATTCTTTTCTACAATTGACTCAACTACCTAGAAATAAATTCTAAGATTGATCCAGTGGGGGAACCTACCACTCCTTTTAGCGAGTCATTACCATCTCCAATATTGTTTCAGATCTTGTAGCCTTACCGTTGAGTATAGTACAATGCAGTAACTACATTTCTCAGATAAATAATAGCAGTGTCTGGTTGAGGGCCAAAATTTTCAGCAATATCAACAGTTTCACACATCTCTACTGGTTCCTGTCATTAAATTAGCTTTCTAAGAAGTAACAAATTTAAACTGGGGAGTAAAGTTGCGAATTGCAATACATCGTTTTATTCTTGTTTGACCATCCAATGGAGCCATGTATTTTATTTTGCAAAGAACAGCTTTTGGTTTCTATCTATTTAAGATTTTTCAAAAAAACAAAATGCCATGCTCAGAATTCAACAGAGTAGTTGGTGACTGTCAAGTTCTGAATGCGATGGGGTAAGACCGCATGGCTTCGGCATAGGTGGGAAACAAGTGATGAGCTTTTCTTAGTATATGTTGCTGTTTTAAATGTCCTCCAATCTACCATATTAATGGCATAGATAGCAGTTGCACCGCTAGGAAACCAATGCGATGAGTGGTCCATATGTCTAATGAGGGGGCAGAAACCCCGTTTCTCTTCCTGTTAGCTTCCCCCTATGTCCCAGGACAAAAGACACAACCAAAGCAACTTCAATAAAAGGGACAACCTAGTTTAATTTCAATGAAATGAAGAAACCTCCCCTACATATGACACAGTAAATTTCATCCAACTCTCTCCTTTTCTCTGCAGAAAAAGCAACCTACTAGTGACATAAGGCTAAACAACCATTTGCAAGTTACAGCAACCTGCAATACACGATTTGTTAGCGGCTTATAAGGTTTTACTTTCACAAGGATTTCGTTGGTTAGTTTCCACAATCTTCTTTGATTTGAGCCAGCGAGTAAAGTAACGTTAAATGCATAATAAAAGATGTGACTTCCAGTGCTAGAGCACTTGTGAGGGATATAGAAGAAAACTGCTCAGTCTCAATAACTAATTTCAGCATTTAGTTTAACATTCTCCCATTCAATAATAGGATGAGAGCGAATTAATAGTTATGACTTCACTTTCTCCAATCGTACGTTAGTTGTTGAGGATTTCAGATAGAATAAATTTAATTGGTATTGTAGTCCTTGAGGTAAGGGGCATATATAGATAAAAAAAACTTTTCTGTGGGGCAATCGATGTCAATTCAATCTTGACAAAGGTACCTCTAGAATTTTCCAGGTATGCGGGCTGCTATTAATTGAAATTTTGATGGATCGAGAAATTTTGTTTTAAGAGAAAACATATAGATGCATCAAAGATAATCTTAGTTTTGAGTTTTATATGTTTTGTTTGGATCAGTGAGATAAGGTGATATGTGAAATATTTAATCGAATAAAAATTTTGATGGAATCTTATTAGAATTTTACATAAATATGATTAGGTCCTCTTTCACTCATAACATATAGGATTCTACCCATTGAACAAGGAGATTAAAGAGGAAGACCTTAGCCCCCTATATAATATGTCCTAACTTTGGCTTATAGTAATTGATGATTTCATCAGTCCTAACATGGTATGTTATTAATTATCTGATATTCTATCTTCCATGTATGAAAGAAGAAATTAGCTTACACTTTCAACTAGTTTTGCATAAAGCTTGGGGGTTTGCAATAAGTGAAGTACTGTAGTTGTTGTTTGCTGGTACTATTTATTAAATGGGAAATAAGCCTAAGGTCTTGCAGGGGGCTGGGAGAAAGGCCTCAGCCTGTAGAACTGCCCCACCCTAAAGGAAGCACTATTTGACTGACTGCTGATAAGCGACAGGTGGAGGCATAATAAATGGCTTAAGGTCCTTTCATGACCATTGCAGCTGATATTCTGCCTCAGAGGAGAAGCATGTTTAATTAGCCAATCACTTGCTGCCTGAAAGAAACCAAATTTGAACAACTATACTTGATGAAATCCAGATTCAAGGGCTGGCTTTTTCCCCCTCTCGTTTACTTGGGCATTGGCTTTAAATTAAAGCAGCATAGCTAGCGGTTGGCCGCTGTCCCAAGAAAGGCCTTTCTGTTGTTCATGCACACTAAAAAAAATGAAGATAAGATCAGCTAAAAATTTGCATTCAAATTATTGTCATATAGGCTGTAGCTTACAAATGTTGATGGTGACTCTTGTCTTGAACATTAATTTTCAGCTTTGTGTGGTTTGATCAATGTGATGTCTTGGAAACTCATTTTCCTTTTATGAAATGTTGTTACATAAGTAGCTTTAAACTTTTCAAATAAGTTTCTAATTGATTCTATTTTTGGTTAAAAATCAAAATTACTCAGAGCCGGATTTTGTTGGAAAAGAAAAACAATTCAAGGAACCCCATTGCCATTCAGCAGTCACAGTCGCACTTCCTTTTCCAGATAGAAGATCCATCCATCTTGAGATGTTGAGCTGGTTTTGACGAACAGATCTCAATATTCGCATCCTAGAAAACATTAATTAAACATTTGGCCCTGGAAGAGACAACATTAGGTAAATGTCAGCATTGTCATAACTTCCTCATCATCAATTTCATGCCCGAATGTTTCCCAGACTTTTCACTGAATTGTGACTTCCAAAAGTTGACAAAGTGGCATCCATGTGATTTAAAAGCTATGAAATCATTTAGCTTGAGTCAAACCAATAAATTAATAAAAATCTTCATTCAAGAATTTTTTTCCCACTCATTTCTCAAAAACAATTATCTAGCAATAATTACTAATCGCGAGACAATAGAAGATTACGTAATTTGTTAACTATAAAATACATATATAAATATATTATTAACATTTATATTAGAGAGATAGAATGCGATTGTACCTGATAAGTATTTGATTCAACTCAATTATACATTACCGGGATGGAGAGTACTTCCCTCATCTTCATTTCATCCCTAATTTAAATAGAGGCAATTTGACATCCTTAGAAAAATGCCAAACTTATTCTTATGGCTTCAGATAATATAAATGGCCAATTATGTTCCTTAACTATGCCCAAGATGGAAAGAACAATTCATACAACTTATGTATTAGATTTTTTTAAAAGATAATTCATTACAATTGGAAATAATATATAAGCCGAAAATCACAAACTAAGCCTACCCGTAACAGAAGAAGTACCTAAAAAAATTTATGATATTATTATGAGCCGGTGCCCTTGAAACCCAACAAAATCAACAGAACTTCTCTCAAAATTCTGTGACTATTCTTCCTTTTTTCCTTTCCATTAAACAAAACAAGGCAGAGCCCCAACAGCAGCTATGGCCTATGAGCTGTCCATGGACCATCTCACCTCACAAAACTAAGAAAATTTTTGGTTGTTTCGTGGACCACCTCACCTTATAGCCATATATTCTCTTGTACGTGTGGTTTTATATCAATTTCTTGGTTTGTATAATTATATAGTTGGTGTATCTGATTAATTTTCTTCTTCTTTAATGTAATCAATATTAATAAAATCAGCAAAATTAAGATTTAATTTATTCTGGTCACTAACACTAAAAAATCTCATTATATCACCTGAATGCTCTCCGATTAATGAGGAACAACCTAAATAATTGTCCACAAGAAGATAATTAATTACATATCCCTATCACACCCTACAATATATAAACCATGAAATTAGTTAAAAATTAAAGCCTTACACAATGAATTGTACCCAAATTGTTTAATTATAAAATATTAAAAATCTACAAATCTAAATATAATATTCTATAATCGTAGGTATATGTATCTCTTTGCTAAAAAAACTAAATTCAATTTCTCTTTTCCTAATCAAAAAATTGAAATTAATCTACCCATTCTAAGTATTGAACATGATCCCGAAGCTTCAAAAGCACCATGGTCCGTGATCTAAGTGGGATTTAAGTAATCCACATTACAAATTTCAATGCCATGATTTATCATTGGCTTTGCTATTCGGTTCCATAAAAATGCTTTGCGCATATTGTTGTAAAACGTAAATCTAAGGCTCCACTAGAAGAAAATGGTGATTCAATGAGGACTAATAAGCGGTTATAGGACAGCATTAATCGTTTGAAACCAAACAAATCAATTGAAACCGATCAAATTCAGTCAATTCAATTCAATTTGTTTGGTTTTGGTTGTTTGTCAATTGTATCAGTCAATTTTTTCGATTTAATTGATTGGAAATCAAGATTGAAAGATCTCAATTAAATCGACTGAATAATAGATACATTAAACATGTATTATTTAAATATAGTTTATAAATTTACCATTTTGCTATAATCTCCTTTGACCCCCCAACAAAAAAGTTCCCTCCTGCCTCTCCATAGCACCCATGTCCTCCAAACTTCATGGCATTCACGAAAGATATGTTCCATTGATTCGATATTAGAATTGCAAATAGCGCACAGGGTAACATTCCTATCAATTAAACTTTTTCGAAAAAGCTCACCCTTCAATACAATCTTACCTTTCATGACTTGCCAACAGAAAACTTCAACTTTGAGAGGTTGGGGTGTGCAAGGTTTAACCAAATCATATTTCAAAATTTTTTTTCACCATCAGAAATACTAATAGCAAAGGAACTGTAGAATAAATACCACTGGAGTTTTTTTTCCCAGATGACTCTATTTGGTTCATTCTTATCAATAGAGATATTATCAATAACCTTCAACAATAATTGCCACTAATCTTTTTCCCAATAAAAAAGCTCATGCCTTACGCGAATTTTCCAATTCCAAACATCATTAATGTTGGGATGAGCCCTACAGCCAATTAGGATTAGTTAAAGCTTGATTCCAATCAGGCAAAAATATCATTCATGTTGAATAATTAGTGATTTTCATTCATCAATAAGACATCAGTTATAATGAGTTATAAGTCTAATTGGATGAAGTCATGAGGTTAATATGTCTTGCAAGGGAACTGTAATAGGTTGCAGTTATGATATGTCTATGCATCAAAGCATAAACTCAAAATGTTCATAGTCAATGAATTATTGAGATTGGACGTCAATGATGCTTAGAGACTAGTATATTCTATGTTCCTTACTTTAAAAGTAAGCAATCGATCTCATAGATTGAGGTATAGAGATACTTGAAACTAGAATATAGGTGCTTGCTTAGGAAAGCAAGTTCACTGAATATGACCTGCTATGAGAAGTGCATTTGGTAATACACTCTAGTGTCTATGCAACACTTTTCATGTGCCAATCGTGTAAATATTCCCTATACTTTATACACCAATCGTGCAAATTTATCACTATGGTGCATCTTGGATGCAAACAAAACTCACTAGACCAAACCTTTTTGAAAGGTACCAAAACTTGAGAAATGTTTTCAAGCAGAGAGTTGTCTAGCTATAGGAAGCTTTGCCATAAACCCATGTTAAGGCAAATGGTGGTAAAGCATGGGATGCTCATTAGACTCATTAAGCCACATATGTGATGTTGGCTACTATGTCTACAAAGCTTCAAAAACAACATGAATGACTTTGCAATCAAAAGAATTGTTCTATAAACAAGGTCATACATAAAGGTATGAGATAACATAGAAATTGTTTCTATGTAAGAAGATAGAAGACAGTTCTATTCAAAAGAAAGATTTAAGGTTGCGAGGCTTTATGGTAAAGCTAGAGCAATGTGTTTATCATGAACTAAGTATCGACTTTGTTCCATAATCTCTACCAAATAAAATTCATAATTAAGAGTCAGCTTCTATGAGATGGAATTTACATTGCCTTAATTATGAATTGGGATGACAACCACAATAAAAGAACTAACTTGGAAATGTTCTCAAACATCTTTATGATAAAGATGGACAAATGGGGGACTAAAACTATTTCCTTAACAAAGTTAAAGAAGAAGGAGCTTATAGAAGTTTATACTTTGCCAATGTTTATGATTGAGCTAGAAGTTACTATTATTGTATTAACATCATAAGTATTCAATACCAGATGTTGAATGCATTTGAGTATTGACATAAAGCGCAAAATAATAATAGTAAGTCAATGCTTAATATAAATGTCAAGAAAACTGATTGCATATGATCTAGATTATGGCATTTGAGTCTTGGTCATTGAAGTAAGAACTAGAGTATAAAGATACTTAGATCCTTTTGATTGGGAATCATAAAAGAGCTAGTAATTCTTATATGATCAAATCACTTTTCATGCAAAAGTGAATGACTTGGTATGTTTAAAAGGTCTTATACATATAGATGTATACGAACCATTAAACATAAAATGTTATGGCAAATGTTCCTAATTCATTAAGTTTACACGAGACTAAATTGAGATTTTGTTTTGTATACTTAAAGAAATATAATTTGAATTCCTGATATGTTCAAAGAATTCAAATATAAGATCATATGAGATATATAGTATGAAGTACTTTTATTAAGACATGATCTTAGTGGAGATTACTCTTACTTATTAATTAATCATTCATAAGATGAATGTAAATTCAAGAGGAATGGAACTTTCTTATGAGTAGAACATGTCGTAACGTGCGGGTCCGGGAACCCGACCGCTAGACGTGAATGTGAAAACTCACTAAAAAATTAAACTAGGAGTCGCCACCAATCTTTTTTTTACTAGGTGCGATTGGCCACCTATTGACTCGATTCTAATCGATGCAAACTTAAATTAATTTTAAACCCACCGAAAAGAACCTTAAACCGGTCTATAATTTTCTGGATCTAGGTTCGGGAGTACGGTTACGCCCGGGGAAGGATTAGCACCCCTCGGACGCCCGTTCCATGAACGGTACCATTTTTAGATTATCCTATTGGGCTTTAATTTTTAATTTCACTAGATTTCCTTAATTATTATTTTTTATTTTATCTCCTATTTAACCTAAAATGGAATGCAAATGGGTGGTGAGATGAAATGCATGGCGTGAGATAAAAATGCCGGACAAATAACCTTTTATCGAGGATATTTTTCGAATCCGCCCATCATACTGGTGGGACTCGGGATATTCTCTCACCTAGGGAATTATCCGAGAAACTCGCCTTCGCAAATTCGACGAATAATTCCCGTCATCGGGGTCATCGTACGTTTTCTTTTTAAAATAATATTTTGTGCATAATGAACCTAATTCGGGCAAAAGCCTTTTATTAAAGATGGTTCTCGAGCCCTCCCATCATACTTGTGAGACCTGAGGATATCTTTTCACTTAAGGAACTTTTCGAGAAATACCCGCCTTCGCAGGATCCCCGAAAGATCCCATCATCGGGGCTTAAACTCGGAAATAGAAATATTTATATGCAATGATATGTATGATGCAATACATATATGCCATGATAATGCAATTATCTATGTTTTTTTGTTATTATTAATTACTTTTATTTTATTATATATTTTATTGTCATATTTTCTATTCTTATTTCTTATTATTATTATTTATTTTATTTATTTTATTTATTTATTTTTATCTTTATTTTTTTGTTCTAAGTTCTTATGTTTTCCGTTTATACTTAGACAAATTGCTTATAATTCTATATTATTATAGTAAACAAAAATTATATATTTTTATCATACTATTTTTTTGTTTTATATATTTTTTTTATATTTTTATTATTACATATTTTACATAAGCAATCTTTTATTCAAACCTAATGCCTAAGATCTTATTTATTATTTTTTTATCTTTATCTTTACATTTCTTTATGCCACTTAATACTCAATGCTTACTTTTAAATTAATTATTTTTTATTATTATTTATTTATTTATTTACTTTTTTAATGTCATATATATTGTATTTTCACAAATTAATTATTTATTATACATTTGAATTGTTATCATTTTATCATTATTTTATTACTTATTATTTATTTTTATCAAGTAATTTCATCAAGTAATAATTTTTGTTGTATAATCAAGCTCTTTACTTATTAAGGATTTCGGAATCTTAAAAACGAGATCCTCCCATCATACTGGTGGGACCTTGATTCGGATTCGGAGCCTAGGGAACATAAGCTCGGGATTGCAACTTCTCGCATCCCGATCGATTATCCCATCATCGGCATTGTTTGCTTGTCCTTAATGTCATGATATTTTTCTTAGGCGTTAATTCTCTAAGGTTGGTTCTCTTACCTACCATATTATAATTATTTTCATACTTGATATAATATTATTTTTATTCACTACATATATATGTATGTATATATATATATTTTAGCGTACATAAATATTTCTCATGCCTCTATTTATATTCTTATTTATACATATTTATAATCCTCTAACTATATTATCTCTTTAAACTTGCACATCATATCTAAAACTTTTAGAGCATTGTGATAAAGTAATTTAATCTTAATCTTAAAGACATTCTCTAGAAAATTTCCTTTTTAGGACTTTGTAAAAAAGATATTTCCGAATCAACCTTTTAGCATCAAGTTATGAAGCTTAGATTAAATGCTGCGAGTTGAACTCAAACGAATCAAACCATAATACCCAAACAATTAAATAATCACAAATCCATTATGCAAAGAAATTAAATTTTCCTTACCTGATTAAGTCGAATGAGCCTCAACACAACTAAGCTAACCACGGCTGTTGCTAGACACACTGTTTAGCTTTGCACAACCTTCCATGGGACACCAAATGGCGTCGTTCGGCCCTGAGGAGACAAGCTCTCTCTCTTTTTTTTTTACTTACTTTTCTTTCTTCTCGTCAAATACCCAAACCTGACTCTCTTCCTTTCCGTCGGTTGGTACTGCAGCTCCGCCTCACTCAGCTTTCCTTCCTCTTGCGCCGGCAGCAGATCGCGGCTCCGCCTCTCCCTCCTTCTCTATTCCTCTTCTCAGCTCTCCTTCCTCTTGCGCCGGCAGCAGATCGCGGCTCCGCCTCTCCCTCATTCTCTATTCCTCTGCTCATCTCTCCTTCCTCTTGCGCCGGCAGCAGATCGCGGCTCCGCCTCTCCCTCCTTCTCTATTCCTCTGCTCAGCTCTCCTTCCCCTTGCGCCGGCAGCAGATCGCGGCTCCGCCTCTCCCTCCTTCTCTATTCCTCTGCTCAGCTCTCCTTCCCCTTGCGCCGGCAGCAGATCGCGGCTCCGCCTCTCCCTCCTTCTCTATTCCTCTGCTCAGCTCTCCTTCCTCTTGCGTCGGCAGTAGATCGCGGCTCCGCCTCTCCCACCTTCTCTATTCCTCTGCTCAAAATCCCGAAAACCCCCACTCTCAATAATCAATTCCTATTTCTCTTTTTTTGATTGATTTTTCAGTGCTCATTGTGGATTTTTTTGGTGTGGCTGCTGGGATTTTTCTTGTTGCAGGTTCTCTGTTTTTTTGTTCTCTATTTTTTGGCTCCTTGGTTGCTCTCCATTGCTTAGAAAGCTGGTAGTTTTTTTGTTGCAGGTTCTTCCCCCCCGGATGCTACAGTGCCCCCTCTCCTTTATACCCGATTCCCCGGGTTCTGGAGGGGGCACACTCCATTGCCTTGTCCTTGGGCACCCGGGGGCAAGTTCCACTATCCTGCCAGACGCGAATTGTTTGCGTCTGGCAGGTGAGAGAGGTGCCTGGCAGGGTGCGTCCGCACCCTGCCAGTCGTACCTCTCTCCTTTCTTTTTTCATCATTTTTCATTTTTTTTTGTTTATTATATTTTTAATTTTTCCTTGTTTATAATTTAGTGTCTACAGAACTTAGAGATGTTTGTTCAAAATAAGAAACCAAATTCATCTAATGATATGATTTGGTCCATATCTCTCCAATATATATGTAGCCAATTATATTATTCTAAACCAATACGATTCCAAGTATACATTGAGATGTATGTATGTAGCATCATAAAATATTCAAAAAAGTTTGAATATTACTCTCATAAAGGATCTTGGATTTAGTGAGAGCATGATGACACTAAGCAAGAAGTTTGTTTAGTATTACATGGTTACATTGGAATCTAAATCTTAAGATTTTGCATAGAGAAATGGATTGAATCCATATACGATAAGGTAGCAATTGGCTTTGTGCTAGTGGGAGATGTTGGGATAAGCCATGCATCCAATTAGAATTGGTTAAGGCTTGATTCCAATCATGTAACAATATCATTCATGTTGAATGATTATAGGTTTTCCTTCATCAATAAGACATCAATTATAATGAGTTATAAGTCTAATTGGATGAAGTCCGTGATATTAATATGCCTTGCAAGGGAGCTGTAATAGGTTGCAATTATAAGATCCCTATGCATTAAACCATAATCTTAAAATGTTCTTGGTCAATGTATAATTGAGACTAGACATCAGTGATGGTTAGAGACTGGTATATTCTATGTTCTTTACTTTGAAAGTAAGTAATCGATCTCATAAATTAAAGTATAGAGATACTTGGAACAAGAATATAAGTGTTTGCTTAGGAGAGCAAGTTTACTGAACAAGACCTGCCATGAGAAGTGCATTTGGTGATACACTCCAATGCCTATGCAACACTACTCTTGTGTCAGTTGCGTAAATACTACCTAGAGCAGTGTCTTATATGTGGAGTGTTATGCTTTAATTTTATCCCTACGGGTGCCTAACCAAACACTACCTTATGTCGTCAAGTTGGTGTTGTTTGGTTACCCATTGAAGAATTGTTGCATCCAACAAGTCCATTGGATGGTAAGATCATCAACAGGTTCTACATGTGTGAGTAAACTGCTATTGGAGGAAGTTCATTGGTTGCACCTCAACCACAACAGTTTATACAGAATCTCTCCATTTGTCAACATATGGAGCGGCTTAAACATCGTAAGGACCACCAAGTTGGGTGTTTCAAAGCCATTAAAGAAATAATGTGAGCATGAGCTGAACATGTTAACATGGACATGGCTACCTTCCCCACGCTACTTGAGGATCACACCTTGGATGCTGATGATGATGCTGCTGCGGAGGAGGATAAGGATTGGCTGAGTCTGCCAGTTTGGGGGAGTACTTTCTTTTTTTACTTTTAGGAACATTGAGGACAATGTTCACTTTAAGTTTAGGGGGAATTGTTATGCTTTCTTTTATTTATCATGTTTTTGTTTAAACTAGTTCATTTGCATGTTAGTATTAGGAACATGTTGAAATATTAAGCTAAAGTTGTGCACCAATAACAATTGATTTATCTATCCAATGATGAAAACTAATTGCCTTGTTATTCTTTTTACTCTTAACAAGCATGAATATTGTTGTAGTATTATGTGGAATTCTTATGAATAGCATCATTTTAGAAAGTGATTTTCATATTTGAGCACTATTTTTCTTATATTATTTCATATGTACATTTAGAAAATGAATATGTGAGTGTGAATCTTTAAACTACGTTCAGAATCTTAGAATTTGTTTAATCTTTCCTTGGGATGAAATCTTAAGTTATACTTGGCTAGGAAATAACTTAGGTCATATTTGGATCAATTGGGCCTTTTCCAACTACCATAGTCAAATTCTATCCTTAGTACACCTTTTTGAGCCTAAATTTATCTTTTTCTTTGTCAACCAGAAATAAATTATCCTATCTTGTAAATAAATTTTCAATTCCATTATCTTCATTCCTAAGCATGTACATTATTTTAGAATTTATATATAAATAAAGTGTTGAAAAAGTAGTAAGGATGAGTTGACAAAAATTTCCAACCATGATGTGAAGCACTCATTTTACTAACATTGAAGAAAACAAGTTTAGGGGGTATTGAATTGTGAATAAAAAAAATTATGTTTGATGAATGAAAATTGAAAAAGAAAGAAAAAAGTGTACTTGGTGAAGGAAGATAAAGCTATGGAGATCCTAGAATAATTATATGCGCAGTGTGATTTTAACCTTAATGTATCTCTCATCATACCTTAACCCTAGCTGAACATTATAAGCTAAATAAAGTCTTAAGGATCCTTAGCTAAGTGATGGCCTACATTAGTGGAGAAGGAGGTAAAAAACAAACATATGAAATTCTAAGCTTTTTGAGATTTGCATGATCATAATCTTTTCCGAAGTGCATAATGTTCATTATAAGAAACTTCACACACACACACACACGAAAACCCATTCGAAAAATGAGCATGCACTTGGATTAAACATGAACTTTGATAATATTCATGTTTGATTTTGAGCCTGGAAGACACAACAATTTATGAGGAAATTAGAGGTGATCAATGAATTAGTGCAATCTCATAGTTGATGTCTTCAACTACTTTGTTTCATTTTAGTTTTTTCTCAATGACTAGCAAAATATTAAGTTTCGGGGGTGTGATAATTCTATTATATAGAGTTAAGTAACCACATTTTGGGATATAAATGTAGCCAAGTCCTTGTGTTTTAAGTAGATTTTAGACAGTTTTCATGTTTTTAGTTGAATAGTTTAAAGCATGTTAACTTAGTTTAATGGAAGTAATTTTAGTTTATTTTCATGATGAAAGTCCTATTTTAGGCCAATGGTGATTTAGTTTTTGTGCTTGCAGGTTTTGAAATGTATAAAGTTGAATGAGGATGAATTTTGCAATGGAGACTAAGTGCAAATTGTCATTGAACATGTTGTAGTAATTCAAACATAACTTGAGCTATAGAGATCCAATCAACATGATTCTTAGACCATAGGAAAGCTAAGAGGCAGACCTACAACTTTACCATTTCACCTAAATTAGCCTCGAGGTAGAAGAAAATTATGTTGCAAGATAAGGCAATTCAGCAAACTGCACCAAGGTAGTACAAGAACAGGTAGCGTCGCGACCATGTAGAGCCCAACGCCGAAGCACCCAAGAGAAGTGTCATGGAATCCATTCAAAAATCCGAGAGTTTAGCACTGCAGCGCCTAAGGAGGAGTGCCACAGCATCGGATGGAAAACTAGCAAAAAAATTTTATAAGTCAAGAGTGCCGCAGTGCCCTAAAGCAAGACCGCAGCGCTCTGATGTGAATTAATAACTTACAACCAATTGGGAAATGAGTTTTTAGGTCTTTTTGGAGACTATAAATAGGTCTTTTTCAATAGCTGAGAAAGAAGGTTCAAAAAGGCAACGAATAGCAATTTTTGAGAGAAAAGAAAAGGCTCTTCAACAAAAGAAATGAGAAGAAATTGATGATCAAGAATCAAAAGAGAATTTGATATTTCCTTACTCTTCGTTTCTTTCTTGTTATTTTTCTTGTAGAAATGATCTTTTCTCTTTATTCAATTATGTCTGCTATAAAAACAATAATGAACTAATTTTGTTTTCTAGGATTATGGGTTATTTCATTATATAGTTTGAATGTTTGATTTTTCCTTGCTTGGTATTAATGGAAATTGCATAATTTATTCAATTTTGTATGTATTACTTTTCACTACTTGATCACCAATGTCAAGCCCGGCTCTACAATATGTTTATGCCATTCCTACATAAGAATGTATGTTTGCTTACTTGGGTACCTCGAAAATCATTAAAGGACAGTATTGTACCAAATGGTACAATTAAGTTGAATTAAGTCTCAAACTAGTCCAAATAGAGATTTTAAGATGAAATTGAGAATTTTAAAACCCCAGAATGACTTAAAATGGTGATTCGGAGTTCGAGGACCGATTTGAAGTCAAATTGGAATTTTCATGACCTAGGGGTAAAATGGTCATTTTGCTATCAAAGGTTAAGATGTGAGTGTTGGATGAAATTTTTGACTAAGATTGATCATTTGGAGTATAATTTGAGTTTGAGAAGTGAAGAATTTTAATTTCGACATTTTTTCTAGCATAGGGGTAAAATAGTCATTTTGCCACCCTAGGAGCAAAATTATAATTTTACACCACCCAACATCTTGTCCAGCACATGAATTTCACCCATTATTATCATGGATAATTGAAAGATTTTATGTGGTGGAGAAAGAAAGCTTAATAGTTAAGAATTTAAAAATGGCCCAATGGTAAGGTGACAAGTGTCAAGCTTTTATTTCTTTATTATTTTCCTTATAAATTAGCACAAAGCCAGCCCATTTCTCTTTATTATGGCCGGCGAAAGCAAGAGCAAAGGAAGGAAAGAAGAACAAAAACCTTAAAGTGAAAATTCAAGAGAAAATTGGTGGATTTCAAGTAATCAAGCCATTAAAGGTGAAATTTCTTAACTCTAGCTTGTGATCTATCTTTCCTATGCATTATTTTGCATTTTCCATGTTTGAATCACAAGATATCATGAAGGATAGTGTGCTTATCAAACCCTAGGAGAGAGAATTTGATGATGATTTAGATAGATTTTTAAGATATATGGATGTTTTTAGTTGTTTATGATGTTAAGTGTAAGAATTAAGCTTGAAATTCACATATTCCTCATGAGTTCATCATTGGCCGAATCTTCCTTGTAGAGTGTTGATGGTGGATTTGATTTTATTTCAAGTGAATTGGTTAGGAAATGATGAATTATGGTGAGAAAATCAAGTAGGAAAAATCATAGTGGTGATGCACTCACCATGGCCGAAATTCTCAAGAGGAAATGTGAGGATGGTTTTGCTAAATTTTATGTTATTTGACTTGTGTTTGGTGATTTGAAGTATTGGGAGAGAAATGAAATTATTTGGAGTTGAATTGGACGTATGGGCCAATTAATCGGTGATAGATCGAATTAGGCCAATACCATTTTATTTAGGTACATAATTGAATTTATATTGAACACCTATTTAGATAGTTACTCGAGTATTTCACATCCCATTTCATGCATTAGTATAAAGCCTAAATTTGTTTTACAACGATTTAGCACAAATGTAGTAAATGGCTTATTGTGCATTATGTCTAAATGGTGAGCATTCTGGCAAAAGTAAAGAGATAGTACCCAAGGATCAAGAATCGGAGTACTCGGAACTCGATTTCCATTACATGAGTAACCTTACTATCATCTTAATTATCTAAAGTGGTTTTTATCCGATTTTGTGATTTTATGGAAAATGAGTTAAATGGTAAATCTTTGTGTTTTGTAATTAAAATGTGATTTAATGAAATGATTTTATAACATTGTCTTGAAATGAAATGATTGTTTGAAAATAGAGTAATTGGAGACTGTTTTCATGTGTTGTAAATTCATGGTTTGAATCGAATGGCTTATGACAATATTTGCATGAATGACTGAATTGGTATTTGTGTTGAAATATATGAACTGTGTATTTAGCCTTGAGAGGCTGGATTGTGATATAATTGCCATGTCATGCGATTGAGATTTTATTACATTGGTGGGTTTAGCTTGCTGCAATGGGCGGATTCCGTGAACCATCCTATTAGAGGGGCACGGTAACCCCATTATATTCTTACCTTGGTCGGAGAGGCGTGTAGGGTAACTTCCGAGGTACAACTTTACAGTTCACTTCACGCCAAACCACCACGTGAGGGTGAACTCAGCCAACGTCAAGGAACGGCTATGTTTTTAAAATAAAAACATGATTTATGCGTACATGACTTTTTAACAACCTTGGCGGACTCGGTTGGGATAGCCCCAGGCCAAGGTATCCCTGATGACTGAGTATGAGAATAATCTTGGCACGAGCCAAAGTTTTAAGAAATTCATAAGCCATGTTGATTACTCGATTTATATGAATTGATTTTATTTGGTTGAAATGAGTTGAAAGGTGATGAATTATAGTATGATGATCTATTTTAATCTGTCTCCATTTACTCAGCTTTAGATATTTTAGATGGTATTTGTTTACTCACTGAGATTATATAATCTCACCACCCTCCTTTCCACCCATTTCAGGCTCGGGATAGTCGGTAGATAGCTCACTTTGTTGAGGGCTACAGTTGGACTTGCATCCTCAAAAATTGTAGGTTTACCGCTTTTGATACTTTTGGTCGTTCGTGGGCCCACGTGTCACTATAAATTAAATTTTATACTTTGGTTATCTGTATTACAGTATGTATAAATTTATTTAGTTTTTACGCTGCAAAAATTATTTACTGGTAACTCTATAAATATTGTTTTATAAGAAAATAGAATATTTTATTGAATATTTTTATTATATTCAAATAGTCATAATTTCATTTTAAATGAAAGTTTTAGACGTTTAAACTTATTTTTGATTATGAATTATGTGTTTTATACTCACATACTACATATTTAGCGAGTTTCAAAATTTTTGAAGAAAAATGACCAAAATGCCCCTGTGAGACAGAAATTATTTTTTTTTATTGATTTAACTTGAAAATAGCTTAAAATCTTTTAAAACATGATATTTGGCAACAGTTACTCACAGGAGAAATGAAAAACTGATATTAAAGCCTTACGGGGTTCCGGTTGACATTCCGGATAATAAGTGTCAATCGGGACACTGCGGCGGTTGTCACGGGTTCGAGGAGAGTACCAGGTCATGACAACCAATTGAAATGTCTTGGTTTTTTAAATGAAACTCGACAGAGAGAGTTTAGAATAAACCATAGTTTTGAATAACCTTTGTTTGATTCATGTCGAAGTTAAGTGATAGTTTCGTGTTTAGAATAAACATATACCTAGATGCCTTAAGTAGCCAAATTAAAACACGAACCTACTGAACTTTTTCTAATTAATTTGCAGACATATGGGATTAATTTTGAAGAGGTATGTGTGCATGATCTCAGCAAAGAAGTATATATAATATGAATTTTAGATTAGTCATGTATTCCATTAATCTAAGTTAAAGAGAATGATTAAATTCAAACGAAGTTTTGAAAGGTACCATAATCTTAGGTTTTGAGTAGATATTCCTTTTAGTGACATTTTGTGTTTTGTTAATTATTTAGTTAATTAATTAATTTTAGTTTAATTAATCATTTAAAATCGAATTCTTGGATAAGATCACTTTGTTATAAATTTAATACTTAGTAAAAACAGATACAAATTTTTGTAAAAAACAATACTAGACTTATCTTTAGATAACTTGTACAACTTCGTACACTTGCGTGTATTAAACCGATAACAATTTCCCCATTTGATGGCTTTCTCCATTTCACGCTTCTCCCTGTACCTCACAAATACCTCCCGATTGTTCCCCATTAAATCTACACATTACATTCTTTTTCTTTGAGAATTTTTGGTTTGTTTATGTTTACAAATTCTGAATAGATCTGCAGATTGGGGTGCTTCAGTCATCCTACCCTACATTATGGGTTGGATAAATCTAATAATTGAAGTTCGATCAACAACAAGATAGAGTCTGCTCTAGATATTTTGAAAACTTGTAAAGTACATAATTATTATTTTTTATTATAATTAAATTAATATAGAAAAAATGATGATAAAAGAGAAGAAGAAAAAGAAATAAAAATTAAGAAGAAGAAAATTACCAAAAGGGAGCTAGCTCTAGCTGAAACAAAATAAAAAAAAATTAATATTCAGGAATTGAGGGAAAAAAAATTACCTTATTTAAACAAAGAAAAACTGGGGAAAAAGTACCGGTTGTTCCCACACGAGACATAATCACTTTAAATATATGGATACAGCTTCTCGGAGAGAATGAAATTTGGAGATCAATTATATAAGCACATAGTTTATTCATTGTATTATTTTAAAAATGTTCTTAAAGTCAAAAGTTTTAATTATTCAAAAAATGTGAAGCATACATTATATATTAGTTCAATAAAAATTACTACAACTCATGCAGTCAGGTCTATGATAATAATCTTTCAATTCACAGAATTTCTTGAAGTAAATATTTCTAATTTTACTGCTGATGATATATATATATATATATATTCTAATTAGGTGAAGAAAATGTTAAATTTTTGTCTAATCAATTTAACTCCAAAGAAGAGAAAAGACTGGAAACCTCTGCCCATCATATTACATAATCGGCCTCCATACAATATGAGGATGAATTACACCGTAGAGTTTATATTCTCCTTTCATCTTGCTTGATTTTCACAAAATTTAAGATTTGTTTTTTTTTTTTCAATATTATATTAATAACTTAAATTTATTATTATAGAATTGATATATGTATTATGTTATTAAGGCAGCTCACTGCTTTTGTTCCGTTGCAGTCTTATTTGCGGTGTGGACTCCCATTTCATTATTTGAATAAATCATACAACGTCGGTTGACCATCCCGGCTACCATTATCACTGTGGGAGTGTTTTTGAATGGAAAATGACTTGCTACCACGAAGTTTAAATTTGAAACCAAAATTAAGCTAGCTCTGACTCCATATTCTTTAAAATGAAAATGGAAGACCCATTTGATTGATCTGGCGACTCCTGAAGCTGTGTAAAATAGGAAAGTCACGAGTGCCTTAGATTATTGTTATCTGCGTTTGGTAGATAATCTTTTTGTTTTATGCTGTGTTAACTTTTTGTATTAAGTTAAATGACTCTTCTCTAATCTCGATCAGTTTGGTAGAAAATGGACAGTTTCAGTTTGTTGAGGATTAAATTGGCTCCTTACCTTTACATGTCGGTGGCTATAAAAACAACAAGCTTTTGTTAAAGTTACAAATACAATCCAAGAGTCAAAAGTTAGCTATTACTATTACTATAAGCATAAACAGTAACAGTAAAAACAATTAACCACATTAATTAAGCATCGCAAAAAATAAATATTCATATTTGCGTATTCCACTTCTTAAATTAAAGGAGAAAAATAGGAAACAAAATGGAAAATTCTTAATTTCCACCACTGGCTAAGTTTTCTTAACCAATGGCTCTTAACCATAATTAGTAATTTACCCTCCCCAAACTTTCTATTCAGGAATCGGCTATCGTCCAAGTCATATCGTTCTCAAAAATCCAGTGACAAACCTCGATCCGACCCGGACCTGAACCCAAAGCCAAGAAAGCTCCATGCCCCGAACTCCAAGCAGATGTATCCAAATGACAGATGGCAACGCCATGATTTATCTTCTCCCTTGAATTCGGGTCCAGTATATCCGCTTCATAAACCCGGACCTTGGGAACCGAGTGGCAATAGTAAAGTAAATACGGGTACAAACTCTGGTGACAAGAAACTGATTTCGTTACTTTCCCACTGTTGATTCCTCTGACCGTTCCAATCTTAATATTTTGCTTTGAGCCCTTCACGTTTTCCGTCGTACGAACCTCCACGTTACGCCCCAGGACAGAGGTGGCGAAATCGATCATGTCCTCGGCCGATCCAACGCACCGCTTCGTCTCTCCCGCGCTCGGTGCTCGCTCGCACTCTTTCAAAGCGTCCAGCATTACGGTTTCCAGGGTGGAGTTATCCCCCGCGTGGAAAATCCGTTTCAGTTCACCAATCTTAGAGGACGAGAACGGTAATTTGGAGACAATAGTCCGGGGCAAAAACGACCTTTCGGGCATTTTATCCCTAATGTCCGGCATTGGCAGCACCGTTCCTCTCTTCAACATCTTTTCCCGGAAGAATTTGCCCGGCTCCACCCATTTATTCACAGCACTAACACTGGCCTTAACTTGAGCGGTTTCAGCCGAACTCTCATTGTTGTATCTACCGAAACTAACACCCTTTTTAGTATAATCCTTAAAAGTGGTGTTTCTTCCATAGATCTTGAACCCAATGGACTGACCTTCGGCTCCTTGGCCATATCCAGTGAATTTATCCGTACCTTCGTTAAAAGATTGGCCGTAATTATTGAAATCAACTTTCGCCGCATTAGAATTCTTGGCATAAGATTGGAAGGAATCGTCACCTACATTGGATTGGTCTCGGTAACTTGAGAAACTGTCAACCGCCGCATTGCCTCCATCTCCATAACTCTTAAAAGTATTTAGCGGCACATTGGAATCAAACCCGTACGAAGTGAAAGTGTCATTTGCCCCATTCGCTGATTCTCCATAACCAGAAAAACCTGACCCCACAACATTGGCTCCTTTCCCGTAACTGCTGAAGTCGTTAGGAACGCCGTTACCGTTTTTGCCGTAACTTGAAAACGACTGCCCGTTCCCGGCGTTGGCGTTCTCCGTGTAGCGCGTGAATGTCTGCCCACGGCCGTTGGAGTCGTCGGAATATGAAGTGAATCGGAGATTGGGGTTGTTCACTTCACGGTTGTAGTTGTTGAAGTTGCCGCCACCGCCAGTGGCGGCGGCGCCGTAGGTGTTGAAGCTCTGGTCGACGACGTTAGATTCGCTGGCGTAATTGGAGAATAGGTCCTTGTGACCAGCCGAGTCCCGGCTGTATCGGCGGAACGAGTCCACGATGACGTTGTCGCCTTCGGAGTAGTTCTTAAAAGAGTCGACTCCGGCGAGTCGATCCGTGCCGTAATTGGTAAAGTTCTTGTTGGCGTAGAAGGCGAAGTTTGCGTCTTTGGGGTGTTTCTCGAGACTCGGGGATAAATCGGGGAAGCAAAAGAGTTTAGCGGAGGAACAGAAGGAAGGAAGACGGGAAGCGAGGTCGTTTTGGGCGGCGAGTTTGGAAAAACTGGCAGAATCGACGGCAGTCAATGGGGATACTTTGGAGAGTAAAAAATGGGTTTTGGGGATTTGGTTACGGATCTCCTTGTTCCAGTAACGAATCAACGAGGCTTTTGGAGTAAATGGGTTTTCCGACACTGAGGAAGCACCGACACCGCCGAAAATAACCTGCATTGTCCGAAAATAAACTTTAAAAAAAAATAGGTCTTATATAAATTTCAATAAACAGATAAAAATAAGTAAAGATTGTAAACAGAAAACATTTTGCTCACACTGAAGGATGAGAAGGAGAGGACGAGAAAAGTCCAGAGCTTAAGCATTTTCGGGGTGTATTTTTTCTTTCTTTTCTCTATTTTCCCAGAGAGAGAGAGAATGTAGGTGAGTTTGTTTGGTTGTGTTGGAAGACAGGAATTTATAGAGGGAAAAGAAAGAAAGGGGAGAATTGTGGTTAGTGAAGACAGTGATGAGAGTTTGACGACGGAGGATTTGCTCATTATCTGCTTTATTCTAAACTAGAATTTGGGCACACCCACCCTGTATGACAGAGAAAGAGAAGTGGGAAAACAACTTTTTAAGTAATAAGATAGATTTTTTTCAAGTAAAATAAATACATTCAATTATTAGTATAATTTTATTTTATATATTTATGAATTTTTGTATAATTTTACGAATTAAAGGATTCATTCTAAATAAATATTAATAAAGATTATTCTAATTGTTATTAGTTTTTATTAATTAATTAAAGGGGTTTTATTTTTTCAAAACAAATGGGCGAATATAAAGGATATACGGTTATTATGAAATGAATAAAGAGAAGAGAAGTAGAGAACCCCACTAAAAAGGAGAAATGCGATTATGGATTGTGCAATAAGAAAAAGAAGGAACCAAACAAAATCTTCACATGCTTTTCGTTTTCTTTTTCTTCTCAAAAGAAATTGCCAATTATCCTTTTAAAATTATGATGAAGCCATATTCTTTCCATTAGATTTCTCCATTTTATTGTTGACAGAAAAAGTATACTATATACTTTCCGTTTGATTAGTAGCAATTTTCCTATATTATAAATTTTAAAGAAGTATAATTAATTATTGATGATGTGTTAAACAATCTGCCCATAATATGTATAGGTAATTATATATTAATTTCTCAATGCAATTTTATAGAATAAACTGTACTAGTATATTTTATTTTTCCGATAATTGTAACCTACAATATACATGGTGAAAATTATATGATTAAATCTAAAATTTAAAGTAAAAGTAAATATGATAATTTTTTTTTAGAGAAGAATACTTTATTTATCTAACCATATGGGGAAAGCAGATGCCCCACATATCGTTCATAAGCAAACAAGTAGCCTTTATTGGTTGACAATCATAAAACTAAACATTACTCTCTATCTCAAAATCTCTATTTGCCATGAAGTCAGCAATTCTATTACCTTCCAAATAAACATGATTTACTTTGACTTCCCATTGTCGATGTAGGATCTCCCTAATTGCTCGAATGAGGTCTAAGTTAACACAAGGATGTGGATGAAGAAGTGATTGCTTGCACTACCATTTTATTATCAACTTGCAATACGATCTTGCGGAATCCTCTCTCCCAAGCTTGAGAAAGACCATGATACACTCCCCATAATTCTACTTGATATGCATTGGACTTTCCCAAGTTGTAGGCATAACCCTCAATCCATACACCCTCTGAGTCTCTAAGCACTCCTCAGCTGCAGCTCCTTGGACAAAGTCTCAGTAGGCACCATATGTATTAACTGCAACCCAATCCAATGGTGGGGGTGACCACCCCACTAAGATCTTTTGTTTGTTAAGTAGATTCCCACCTAGCACATTCAGTATAATCATGGCAAGATTTAGTGCAGCAACCATGCTTTTTACTATGTTAATACAGCTTTCAATAGGAATTACACGATTCTCAAATACTTCTAAATTCCTCCACTTCCATAAATACCAACAACTTACTCTAAACATAGTTTTCCTAGGAGCACCATAAACTTGCATCATATAATTTCTGAGATTAAAGGAAAGCCACTCACCCATAGTTGTAGAAAAGAAGTTATCGACTTCATTTTAAGGTAACAGTCGAAGCCATAGGGAACTTGCAATTAGGCAATCTTGAAACAAATGTAGAGTTGTTTCCTCATCCAAATTGCATCGAGAACAAGTTGCAATAGTCGACAATTATCGATGTACCTTTTCATGATCTGTGAGGATTTTATTATGAAGACATTGAAACAAAAACACACATATACGTTGAGGTCTAGGCTAGCCCCAAGCTAAATTCCATTCACTTTCCTCAACTGCGTTACTCAAGCTAAAAGCCTTTCGTAGTTGGTCATACGCCAAGCTCATTGTAAAATAACCAGATGAGGAGTGTGCCCAATATGGCACATCTGTACAATAAGAATCCGAGGGTGTGTTGAAGTATCGATTTTTGTTTCTAAAAGGTGAGAGCTTCACTAGTTTTATAGTAGAGGTTCATGAAAAAGTCAAATCTACTGAAGAAGAAGAAGAGCACGTGGTTTGCTTATGCTTCAATTAAAATGTTATGTTGTTTAGTTTATTGCTGGTGTCGTTTTTATATTTTTCAGTTGTTTTCTTAACTTAGCAAAAACTATGTCGTATCATTTGGCTATTGCTCCTTTGTTTTAGTGAGCTGTCAAAAAAGAATTTTTTTGCAGTCACAAATGCAAAATATTCCACAGTTGTTTTCGTATAGCCAATGGTTTTCCTTGTTAGCTGTCATTTCTCTCTCTCTCTCTCTCTCTCTCTCTCTCTCTCTCTCCTCTGTGTACATATACAAAAAAGTATATAATTAAATGAAGTAGTGAGCTGGGTGCTGTATTGTGTCTGACAATTTTGTCTCACCACTCTCTCTCTCGATTTTTCTTTTTTCCTTCTTTGTTTTTGGTTCATC
This sequence comes from Theobroma cacao, assembly GCF_053813885.1. Taxonomy (NCBI): domain Eukaryota; kingdom Viridiplantae; phylum Streptophyta; class Magnoliopsida; order Malvales; family Malvaceae; genus Theobroma; species Theobroma cacao. The sequence continues at coordinate 41,551,250 of NC_142640.1, forward strand.
CATTTTTTCCAGAAAACTTGATTTATTCAACATGGTATCAAAACGTTTTGCTTGATCTGAAGGGACCGTTTTCCTTCATTCTTCAACGTTTTACTTGCTGGAAAATCATCTTTTGGTTTTCTTTTATACTCAATGGCTACTTCAGGATTTAATACTTCAGCTCCACCGATTTTTACAAGGGAGAACTATGTTTTCTGGTCTGTGAAGATGAAATCCTACCTTAAAGCCTTTTGCCTCTGGGGTGTTATGGAGATAGGAGAAGATCCAGTTCAAAGACATGCCAATCCTACCTTAGCTCAGATTCATCAGTTTGAGGAAGACAAAGCAGAAAGGTACAAGGCTCTGTCCTGCTTGCAATCAGCTGTTTCTGTTGAAATTTTCTTTAGGATTATGCATCTAGATAGTCCTAAAGAGGTGTGGGATCACTTGAAGGATGAATTTTTTGGCAGTGATAGGACTAGGCATGTTTAGATTTTAAACTTGTCTAGGCAGTTTGAGATGCTGAGGATAGAATATGATGAGAATATTAGAGAGTTTTTCTGGTAAAATGATGAGTTTGGTGAATCAACTGAGGTTGTTAGGGAAGAATGTGACTGAAGAACGTTTGGTTAACAAAATGTTGGTGAGCCAACCCGAGAGGTATGAATCCAAGATTTATTCTTTGGAAGATTTAAGGGATATGTCACAAGTTACTTTGAAGGAGTTGGTAAACTCTCTAGAAGGCTTAAAGTAAAAGAGGGCATATAGGTAAAAGACCTCAGTAGATAGTGCTTTAATAGCTAAAACTAAGCACTTGAAAATAGGTAGCAATTCTAAGAAAAATGATTTGGAAAGAAAGGAGAAGGGAAAACAAGCTATTGATGATAAGCCTGGTAAACAAAAAACTAAGTATCCTCTCTGTCCACACTGCAAGAAGACAACTCACTCAGCAAAATTTTGCTGGTACAGGCCTAATGTGAAGTGCAGGTCTTGTAACCACCTAGGACATGTTGAGAGAGTTTGTAAGAACAAAGCCACTCAAGCTGAAGGCAAAGCTGCAGTTGCTAAAGAACAAATAGAAGTTTCAGAAGAAGTTTTGTTTATGGTTAGAGAGGTTGGTAAATCAATGAAGAAAGACTTGTGGTTGATTGATAGTGCTTGTTCTAATCTCTTAATTGGTGATGAGAGTCAATTCACTACCTTGTATAGGAGCTATAGGTCAAAGGTTGAGATTGATGATGGCTTTTTTCTAAGGATTCTTGGCAAGGGGATTGTAACAGTTGAGACTCAACAAGGCAGGAAGTTTATTTTAAATGTCTACTTTGTACCTGATGCTAATCAAAATTTATTGAGTGTTGGATAGTTGACTCAAAATAATTATGCTATTTTGTTCAAAGATAAATTTTGCACTATCTTTGATCCTAATGGAGAAGAAGTACTAACTGTGGAAATAAGGAACAAGTGTTATCCTATAGATTGGCAGCAATCTGATCATGCTTTCTTAAGCTATGTTAATGATTCTGAGTTGTGGCATAACAGGTTTGGACACTTGAACTTTAATTATCTTCAAACCATGGCAGCTAAAGAACTGGTCACTAGATTACCTAAGATAGCTAAACCGGATACAGTGTGCAAGATCTGTCAATATGGGAAGCAATGCAGGGTACCTTTTCCAAAGTAGAGAAGTTGGAAAGCTACTGCTAAGTTGGAGCTTATTCACACAGATTTAGAGGGTCCTATGAAGACTCCTTCTCCTGGGGGCAATAAGTACTATCTGTTTTTATTAATGATCTGACTAGGTATTGTTGGGTTTATTTTTTGAAGGCCAAGTCTGAAGTCTTGAGCAACTTTGTGAAATTTAAGAATTTAGTAGAGAATCAGGCAACTGAAACTATCAAGATACTAAAGAGTGATAATGGAACATAGTTTACTGGTGCAGAATTTGAGAAATATTTGCAACATTTTGGCATTACTCACCAATTGACTGTGCCATACAGCCCACAGCAAAATGAGATTTCTGAAAGGAAGAATAGAACACTGTTGGAAATGGCTAGATGCCTTTTATTTCAGAAGAAGTTACCTAAAACTTTTTGGGCAAAGGTAGTTAACACTGCCAACTATATTTTGAATATATCTCAGACAAGAGTCTTAATACAAACAACTCCCTATGAGAGTTGGTTTGGAAGAAAACCATCTGTAGAACACTTAAGGATCTTTAGATCTATCTATTATGCAAAAGTACCTGATGAGAAGAGATCAAAACTTGATGAGAAGAGTGTTATTGGTATTTTGATTAGTTATAGTGAACTTATCAAAGGTTACAAACAGTATAATGTTGAAACCAAAAGAATTTTCATCAGTAGAGAAATAAGGTTTGATGAATAGGTAGTATGGGATTAAGAGAAATCTGTGGTAGAAAACACTGGGAATTACAATCTGTTACATGATGTAGTACCAGAAGAAATTGATGAAGAAACTGATATAGAAGCTGAAAGTCTGACAGTGAGAGGAACCAGATTATTGCAGAAAATTTATGATAGATGCAATGTGGCTATAGTGGAACTTGTAAGTTTTGATGAAGCAGTGAAAGATAACAGATGGGTGCAGGCAATGAATCAGGAGATGGAAATGATAGAAAAGAATGGTACCTCGATATTGATTGATAAGCCGACAGATCAACATATTATTAGGGAGAAATGGATTTATAAAACAAAGCTTAATGTTGATGGTATTGTCAATAAATACAAAGCAAGACTGGTAGTTACGGGTTACTCACAAATTCATGGTGTTGACTATTGGGAAACATTTGCCCCAGTAGCTAGACATGACACAATTCGACTTATCACTGCACTAGCTACCAAAGAAGGTTGGAAAATTTGGCATCTGGATGTTAAGTCTGCCTTCCTTAATGGGTATCTCAAAAAAGATATTTATGTTCACCAACTTGAAGGTTTTATCAAACCTAGAAATGAAGGAAAAGTTTGCAAGTTAATCAAGGCTCTGTATGGTCTAAAACAAGCTCCCAAAGCCTGGTATGATCGAATTGACAATTTCCTTACATTAGAAGGTTTTCACAAAAGTGCAAACGAGCCTACTCTGTATGTTCACTGCACAACAGAATCAGTCAAGGTAGTTATTTCATTGTATGTTGATGATCTCTTAATTATAGGATCAAATGATTTAGTTTTAAAGGACTATAGAGACAGGTTGAAGAAAGAATTTAAAATGTCAAATCTGGGTGAAATGCATTACTTTCTGGGTTTGCAATTCATATAGTGTCTTGAATATATCTGCATTCATCAGAGCAAGTATGCAGCAAAGTTATTAAAGAAGTTTCATATGGAAAGTAGTAAAGCAGTTGAAACTCCTTTGGCTACAAATTGTAAATTGAGTAAGGATGATCAGGCACCGGATGCTGTCAGCAATACTTACAGTAGCATGATTAGAAGTCTGCTATACTTGGCAGCCTCAAGACCAGATATCATGTTCTCAGTAAGCTTGTTGTCACGCTTTATGCATAAGCCATCTTAGATTCACTACACAACTGCCAAACGAGTACTCAGATATGTCAAGGGTACAAAAGATTATGGATTGAAGTTTGACAAGGCAAATCACAATGAACTTGTTGGTTATTGTGATAGTGATTAGGCAGGGAGCATCGGTGATTCAAAGAGTACTAGAGGCTACTGTTTTTTGTTGGAAGTGGAATTTTTTCATGGATCTCCAAGAAGTAAGAGGGAGTTGCTCAGTCCTCTGCGGAGGCTGAATATATATCTGCAGTAGTAGCATATCAAGCCATTTAGCTTAGAAAAATTTTGTGTGATTTGGGATTCAAGCAAGAAAAGGGGACTACATTGTTCATAGATAATTAGTCAGCAATTTCAATAGCCAAAATCTAGTGAATCATGGGAGAACCAAGCACATCAAAGTGAAGTTTCATTCAATTCGTGAAGTTATAAAGGATGAGGAGATTCAACTTAAACACTGTGGATTTGATGCTCAACTTGTAGACATATTCACTAAAAATTTAAACAAAGAAAGATTCTTGTGGTTGAGGAAAGAAATCGGAGTCTACAAAACAAAAACCAAGGGGGTGTGTTGAAGTATCAGTTTTTGTTTCTAAAAGGTGAGAGCTTAACTGATTTTGTAATGGAGGTTCATGGAAAAGTCAAATCTGCTGAAGAAGAAGAGCACGTGGTCTGCTTATGCTTCAATTAAAATGTTATGTCGTTTAGTCTATTGCTGGTGTCGTTTTTATATTATTCAGTTGTTTTCTTAACTTAGCAAAAACTATGTCGTATCATTTGGCTATTGCTCCTTTGTTTTAGTGAGTTGTCAGAAAGGAATTTTTTTACAGTCACAAATGCAAAATATTCCACGGTTGTTTTCATATAGCCAATGGTTTTCCTTATTAGCTGTCATTTTTCTCTTTCTCTCCTCTGTGTACATATACAAAAAGGCATATAATTAAATGAAGTAATGAGTTGGGTGTTGTATTGCGTCTGACAATTTTGTCTCACCACTCTCTCTCTCGAGTTTTCTTTTTTCCTTATCTATTTTTGGTTCATCCATTTTTTCCAGAAAACTTGATTTATTCAATAGGCACTAGTCTAACTATTTGCTATACAGTCTCCTCAGGAAAGACATTTGTTAAACGATCCCTGTCCCATCCACCATCTAGTGTAGTACACTCCCTAAAGCATTGATTTGCCAACATATTAGTATCCATTCTTGAAGCTATATTCATCAATGGATAATCACCTACCAATGTGTCCAACTAGAATTTTGTGTGCAATCCATCCTAATAAACCACTTTATATGTTTTTTAATTCATACCAAAGGTGACACATTGAAGACCATAAAGATGAGCTACCATTTCTACATGTGTTAACTGGAAGTTTCGATGACCGAAAATTATATTTACTTGTCAGAATTTTCACCCATAATGCATCAGGCTTCGTCAACATCTGCCACTATAGTTTTAGCATGAATGCATTATTCATCAAATGCAATCTAGGATTGCCTAAACCTCTTTTTTTTTTAGGTCTACATATTTTACTCCATTTAATTAAATGAACCTTCTTACTCCTTGTATCTCCATTCCATATAAAATTTATGTATAAGGCCTCGATTTTGTTATAAACATCTAGAGGAATAGATACTGTTTGCGTAGTGTAAAGTGGAATAGTGGTGGTACATATTTGATTAATGTAATTATGCCTACAAAGACGTATTATTTGTTTTAAGTGACGAGGGATAAAAATCATACATGGTTAAAAACTAATGATTTAACTATGATTTATGAGTAAAAGTTTAGCATTTTCTCAAACATGACATCTCTTTTTAAAAGATAAAATTGTGAAAATTTAATTTCAAAATAGACAATTCCTTGTAACTAGAGCAATTCAAAAATCTTTTCATTAACATAATAAATATATATAGATATATATTATATTATTTGTTAAAATAATACATTTAATTAAATAATATTTTAATTATGCTTAACAAGTAATTATAGATATCCATTAGTCAAACTTATAAAGAAATAATGAAGCCGAAAAGAGTAAGATTAGTTGGCTGGATTCCCATGTGTCATGACTTAGAACTTTAATCAAGATCCATGCAATTTTAACCAAGATCCATGCATCGCTTAAACTTGCATATAAAAAGACTAAGGAAGCTTAACTTTAAATATTTGAGCAATAATGTTGTGGAAGCAAAAAAAAAAAAACCTTGAAAAAAAGACTTTGGGAATTCTTAAGATAAGAATAAATACCTAAATTACTTGAATGCTTGAATATGATTATTTGGGCAATTTGACTATATTGCCTTTCCCTAATGCCTAAGGGTGCTATTTATAATATAACTTTTCCCAATTCTAAAGTAATTCTACTTCTGTTGTCTAGTACAACTAAAATAGTTAACAAGATATTTAAATACAATAAATGTTCTATTCCTAAGTAGAACACCATTAGCCTAAAGTCCTAGTGCAAGTAAAAATAATAATAATAATAATAATAATATGTAGATATCTGTACATAAGAATTCTAGCCCTTATCAAACTCCTTTATGTGAATAATCCTTTTTTAGTTGGGCTCCCTATGTATCTATGGCTTGATGAAGTGCGATCCAATGGCTCATGGCTCTCGAGTATGCACATGTGTGGGCGTTTGGAAACCCCCAATCGATGGTGGCCCAATGCTGGTTGTTGATGGACCCTCAAGTGATGTCGTCTCAGGCCCAATTGGTGACTTTGGGCACTGTGTCACAAATGTGTGCTACTGGTTCGAGTCCGCCATCAAGCTGGACCAATCACAGGATCACAGACCATGACATTTTCCCTACTTGATCTAGGCAACACCCTCATTGCCTGTAGTCTCTTTCCACCATAAGTCTTCAACAGGTTCTTCACAAGTGTCATGGGCATAATTGAGGCAGCCTTCCATTGGCTGTTTGCGAAACACCTCCAAGTTCGTATGTGTTCTACCTTGTGGATGTTTGGCTTGCAATTTGTCTATGATGTCTAAGGACATGGCTCCCATGTGCACGGTGTCTTTGTTTGCGACGCACATAAGATACGAGGGGTTTAAACTTGATCCTAGATCGTCAATTCAATGCCACAGCCACGTTATGCAGCTTCCTAGTATTTGTCAGCTATATGCACAATTTTGTGTTTGAGACCTCTAACAACCTTCGTTAATTTCCACTGTTGTTGTTGTATAGTTGCCATCAATTCATCTTTCCCCATATCGTGGTGAATTAAGTTGTTCACTGTGTTACGTCATTTTTTGGGAAGTTTATCGCTATTGGACTCCAACTGATGATTGCTATCTTCGAAGTATTCAAAGTTGCTACATGCCTCGTGGTTGATAATTGTCTCAAGGTGAGATACACGAACATCCAGTGCTTGCAAAATATCCTCAGACTCATAATGCTCTATGGCATGTGTGTGCACAATTTCCATGTTTGCAATGCTCACACTATGTTGAACCAAGGCATTCAAGCGTAATGTGGTTTGGTCACCAATTGATGTCATCTCCTTTTCAAAGCTCTTTCTTCTTTTCCCAAATTTCACAACTTTGATTCTAAATAAATTTCTTCTTCTCCTTTGCCCTCAAAGTTGTTGAACCTTACCCAAAATCAATTTTCCCTAAAACTCAAGGCTTCCCAAATTTCCTTTGTCTCCTTGGGGTTTGTCAACCCCTACTCTCCCTATTGATCAAACTAAGTTCGACTAACCATACCAATCTCTTGAATTGAACCTTGCTATGATATCACTTATCACGGGCTTGAAACTTTAGCCAAACTCTATATAGCTTTTAAACTTGTGCATAGAAATATTTAGGTGGCGTTTGGTACCTTACAATACAATGTGACTACAAGTAATGTGATTGTAAGTAATATGATTACAAACAATGTGATTGCAAGGAAGATAACATTGCAATGTTTGGTATATAAGCGAAGTAATTATTAAAATGCAGAAAAGATAATATTGTAATGTTTGGTTTACAAGTACTTTGTTAATAATGTAATGTCAATTTTCAAAATTACCCATATTTATTAATATACAAGTTTAATATACTTATATTTTTTTATTGTTAATTTTTATATAATATTATCTCTTAAACATATTTTTAATGCCATATATTTTATTTTAATTTTTTTCCTTTAAAAGACAATATAAATTTTATTAACAATGAAAAGCTACTGAGAGTAACAAAGAGACATTTCAAAATCTATATAAAAAAAACGAATTATACCATTGCAAAATGTCTTCAACAAAGTAACAAAGTTGAAGAGTAAAAATGTCTTTAAAAACATTACAGAATGCAATTCAATCTGATTGCATTGGTTTGGATTGCAATCAGATTACATCCATTGGTTGTAATGTAATTGCATTGTAATCTTACATTGCAGTGCTTTGTTGTAAAACCAACACTACAATGTAATTTAATTAGATACATTACAAGGAGTGTTCTCCTACTTTCCTTCTACGAAATGCTACCTAAGCAAGCCTAACCCTAAATATTTGTGCAAAAATGCTACGGAAGAAAAAAAAACTAAACTTGAAGAAAAGACTTTGGGGAAAAATAATTGTGTTATTCCAAGAGAAAAACAAACACCTAAGATTCTAAGCAAATAAACTAAATTCTTTGAATGCCTGAATATAACTACTTGGGCAATTTGACTCTATTACCTTTCCCTAATGCCTAAAGGTGCTATTTATAATATAATTTTTCCCAATCCTAAAGCAACTCTACTTCTATTGTCTAATACAACTAGAGTAGTTAACAAGAAATTTATATAAAATAAATATTCTATCTTTAAGTAGAACACCCCAAGCTTAAAGTACTAGTGCAAGTAAAATAATAATAATAATATAGTTATCTATACACAAGAATTCTAGCCCTAATCAAACATTTTTTATAGTAGCAATCTTCTTGTAGTTGGGCTCCTTGTGTATTTATGGCTTGATGAAGTGTGGCCTAATGGCTCATGGCTCTCGGGTTACACGTGTGTGGCATTTGGGAACCCCTAATCGAAGGTGACTTGATGTTGGTTGTCGATGGATCCACAAGTGACGTCGCCTTAAGCCCAATTTGTGCCCTTGGGCACTGAGGCAAAAGTGTGTGTTGTTGGTTCGAACCCTCCATCGAACTGGACTAATCATAGGATTGTGAACTGTGACATACTCCCCCACTTTATCTAGGCAACGCCCTTGTTGCCTTATGGTCTCTTTCCACCACAAGTCTTTAGTGCATTCCCCACGAGTGATGTGGGCACAATTTCGACAGCCCCCTATTGATTGTCTTCGAAACACCTCCAAGTTTGGATGTGTTCATCATAGTTGGCATGTGACATCCAAGTACACAGCTCTCATGTGCAAGATGTCTCTATTTGCGGCACACATAGGATACGAGTGGTTTGAACTTGACGCCTAGATCATCAATCCAATGCCAAAACTCTGTTGTTCACATTGCCTAGTATGGAAGTCACGTTATGCGGCTTCCTGGTGTTTGTCAATTATATGAGCAATTCTTTGTTCGAGACATCTAACAACCTTCATCAATTGCCATTATTGCTATTGCATTGTTGTGATCAATTCATCTAGCGCCACATCACGGTGAATTAAGTTGTTCACTATGTTATACCATTTCTTGTAAAGCTCATCGCTATTAGACTTCAGTTGATCGATGTTGTCTTTGACATATTTAAAGTTGCTTCATACCTTGTGGTTGATAATCGTCTCAAGGTGAGATACACGATTATCCAGTACTAGCAAAGTATACTCAGACTAGTAATGCTCAACGGCACGTAATGTGTGTAGTTTCCATGTTTGCAACGCTTATACTATCTTGAACTAAGATGTTCAACCGTGATATGGTTTAGTCATTAATTGATGTCATCTCCTTTTCAAAGCTCTTTCTTCTCTTCCCAAATTTCACAACTTCGATTCTGAATAAATTTTTTCTTCTCCTTGGCCATCAAAATTTGTTAAACCTTACCTAAAATCGATTTTCCCTAAAACTCAGAGCTTCATAAATTTCCCTTATCTCCTTCGGGTTTGTTAACCCTTACTCTCCCCTTGGATCGAATTGGCTTTTAAGGTTCGACTAATCCTACCTAGCTCTTGAATATTAATGTATTATTATTTAATTAATAATAATTAAAATATTATTTTATTAATGTATTATTTGTTTTAAGTGTTGAGGGAAAAAAATCATACATGGTTAAAAAGTAATGATTTGACTATAATTTATGAGTAAAAGTTTAGCATTTTCCCAAACGTGACATCTCATTTTAAAAGATAAAATTGTGGGAATTTAATTTCAAAATAGACAATTCCTTGTAACCTGAGCAATTAAAAAATCCTTCCATTAACATAAATTATATATATAAATATATTATATTTGGTAAAATAATACATTAATTAAATAATATTTTAATTATGCTTAACAAGTAATTATAGATATCCATTAGTCAAACGCTCGTAGATAAATAATGAAGCGGAAAAGAGTAAGATGAGTTGGTGGGATTCCCATGGCTGCAGCAAAGAAGCTCTGACTCTCTAGTGAAAGTGAAACAGCATGAAAGTGTAACACCGGAAGCCGCGTGGGAGTGGTCGTGGCCGGTGCTAATTGGCTGGATGTCACTCTAATACTCGACGCGTTTTTGCTGCTAATCGTTTCTCGTTTTTGTTTTTATGTTTACGTCAAGTTAGTATTTATTTTGTCTTAATTCAGATTCTTTTTCGTGACTCGTATTCCCAACATGCATTATTAGAATGATTAACGTTATCTTCATTTGGGAGAGAGAAAATGATAAAGCTCGTGAGAAGGGCTTCTGCTGTAATTCCATGGAGGACATGGGGTTTATCAAGGAATAAACTAAATGCTTAATTTAAGCCTTTATTTCCTAATGAGAGGGCAGGTACGGTTAATTAGCTGATAATTAACTTGATTTGTTTAATGTCAATGATGAGTAAGACAAAATCTTGATTTCCTTTACACTTTTAGCACGTTTGGTATGGGGAATAGCTATGCTATTCCCCTTCTATTCCCGGTCATTTTCTACACCTTCGTTTGGTTACAAATTGAAACACGGAATACGGGTGCCGCAGGAATAAAAATTCCATAAGGCTGGCTTTTAGCCAGCTTTATCTATTCCCTCCCCCTCCCCCCGTAATATCTATTCCATGTCTCAAGGAATAGCTGTCAAACATGTAATGACTAAAATGCCCTTACCAAACTTACAAAATTACAATTTGATCCATATAAAAGATTTTTTTCTCTCTCTCTTCCTCCTTTCCCTCTTTCTCTCAGCCGTTCTTCCCTTCTTCTTTCTCTCCGCCACTCTTCCACTGTTTGGGTTCTGACAATAGCACCGCCTCTCTCGTCCAACTTTCAAGTTACGTTGGTCTCTTCCATAGTCCAGGTACTTAGTTATTGTGCTTTTATTTTCTGTTGATTGGTTGTGATTTGGTTTTGCTGTGAAACTATTTTGGATTTGTGTGTTTTCCTGTAAGTGTTTCATGTGTTAAAATCCTTGTTGCTGTTGGGTTTGGCTTTCTGCGTGGATGTTGGGTTAGGGGTGTGAGTCAACGAAACAGGGTTCTGCTGGTTTGCTGCGAATTGAATTGCTGGGATTTGGGTGTGAGTCAACGACACAGGGTTCTGCTGGTTTGCTGCGAATTGAATTGTTGGGATTTGGGTGTGAGTAGCTGTTTGGTGGTGTTGACACCTGAGGTTTCACAATAGAATTATAATAGATGTTAAATCACTTGAAAGCAGCAATTAACAACTTGAACAATAATAATAAGAATATAAGACAAATTGTATACATTTTTTTTAAATGACCTGTAATAGTTATTATTTTTATCTGTTAATGACCTGTAATAGTTTAGTAAAAATGCTTCTACTTGTTGATCATCTGGGTGTTTTTCATTTTTTTTTCTTTTGTGTTAAAAGTTTTCTGTATTTGCATGCTGATCGTATGAGTATTTTTTATTTTGGTTTGTGAAATTCTTTCTGTTTGCCTTAAGTTTGTTTGGTATTTCCTCCTGTGTTGGTTGTGAACAATACCTGTTTCTCCCTGACTTGGACAATGGCAGCTTCCTGTTTGTTGTTTTGTCATTATTTTTGGGGTTCAATTGGGAAGCCGTGACAGTCAAATTTGAGATTGGTACTGGAAATAGGATACAAATTTCGTCTGCATTGCACCTTTATAAATTTTTGATTAGTTGAGTTTAGTCTTGAGTTGTTAAAATCTTTGAAGCAGTTCTTCTGTATTTGAATGTTGAATAGACCTTTACACATTTAAGAAACTTAATTTCAGAATAAAGAATTTAGTGCGAAAATGGACTAGTTTTGTCAGTTAAAATGCAAATTTGTAATTATTCCTTATCCTTTATCTTAAATTCTGTTTTCTTATATCAACTTCAAAAATTTCGTATGTCTTTTATCATTTTCCTGACTCAATTCTAGATGCTGGGACATGAAGCAGCAAATAATTGGTACAGTGCTTTAGCAAAATGTTAGCCTCAATAATCTAAAGAACCTATCTGATGAACTAGACTGTTGGTTAATTGTTCACACCAAGATGATTAATGACAGACCAAATGTTTTCCTTAACTCATACTTAATGTGTATGCATATGTACTAATCTGAAAACATTGAATCTTTGATAGGAAAAATGAGTTGGAAGGCCTTTTTTTTTTTTCCAACATCACATGGAACGGTACTATTGCATTTGCATATCTTTTTGTGTGAAAAACGTTCTGTTAAGCTGGCCTTGTTGATGAGTTGGGTTTGGGGACTTTGGGTGAGACTTGCTTTTTAGGCTTTTACCTTATTTCTTATAGCTGTGGGGAGGAAGCTTTTCTTTGGCTTTTTATGGAAACATGTTATTAAGACTTTGCTTAATGCAGTTTACTCTTTTCAGATCTGTCTATGGGTTAAGAATCTTACTTTCCCTATTTTATTTATCTATTTATTTCTTACCTTTTCTTACCAACACCACTTATTATTTTTTGGAAAGATAAAGACCTACTTATTATTAAGATGAACAATTTTATCAATTAATCAATATATTGTTGATTAAATGTTGAATTTCAATCTTCCAATAATTTCTTTAGAATATATAAATTAATAAAATGGGTGTACGAATTGAATATGAAAGATACATATATACATTTCTATTCCTTTTAAATAAATTTTGTTCCTTTATACTTATTTGCTGCTTGAAAAGGCATTCTAAGTCAATATTTTTCATTTAAAAGCTTGACAATGAAGGGCTTTCAGAATATGACAGGCTGATAGCGTGTATCCAGATATACACATCATATGAAATTTTAATAAGTTAAAATAATTAAAATACATTATTTTATTTGAAAAAGAATAATTTATTTTAATAAAATAAATCCTCATTCACATTTAATTCCCATTCACATTTCACAACTAAATTTGAATAAAATAATTTTATTTTATTTGAAAAATAAAATAAACTTAATTTCAAATAAAATAATTTCTTAGTGCTATTCCTTAGAAGACTTAATTGCAAACTTTTTCAAACAAAGGAAAAAATACGTCTACACAATTATAAGTTTATTAGGCTTTTGAGGGGTGTAGGTGTTTTAATGCCCGCATAAAAATTATTTTATTAAGCTTATTTTATGTGGTATGTACATTGTTAATGGTAAATGAGATGTGTAAGAAGCTTAAAACTCAACTATAAGTTCAAGTCCATGTTTGACGAAATTAACTAGATATTTTCAACCCGTATATTGTATACAATATAAAGTTAAATTCATTTCATAATACAACTATAAAAACAAAGCAAGCAAGGTTCAACACCCATATTTTTAATTTTCCTTCTAATAAAAGTTCAATATATAGATAGCATTAAATCATTGAATCTTACCTTCTTCCTCTTGACTCACCCGTATAAAAGATAAGAATCAAAAGTCAAAATAAGGATGTGTTTGGTGTTAGTTTTGTTTTGAATTTTTTGTTTTTGTTTTCACTCTTCTTAGAACTAACTTCTTTATCGTTATGGGGCAAGTGAATAGTACTTTCACACTTCATCATTGTCAATCTTTTAATTTTACACGTTTTTATTGCCATATGGCTTTAATATGTTATCTACATAATAAAATAGATTAGAATATTTATTTTTTGCAGTTATGGTTCGTTTGTGTTTGAGAAGAGATGCTGAACGACGAAAAAGGCTACTAGCTATGTTTAAATTTTATATGGAGATTTGTCGTGCTGTTAGTTCATTCTTGACTTTATTGTCAGCAGCGTCAACTTTATGTACTTATAGGCCAAGAGTAAGATCTTATACATTAGATTTTGCTGCAAATCGAGAATATGTGAGGCGACTTGTGTATGATAATGATATTTCATGTATTTCACAAATTAGGATGAATAGAGAAGCCTTTTTTAAATTATGTGAAATGTTAGAAAGTATTGGAGGGTTGAAGTCAACAAAGAATATACTTGTAGATGAGCAAGTAGCAATATTCTTACATATTATTGCTCATCATGTTAAGAATCGAGTAATTAGTTTAAATTTTAGAAGGTCGGGTGAGTCAATTAGTCGGCACTTTCATAATGTTTTAAATGCAGTTCTGAAATTGCAAGAACATTTGTTTAGAAAACCTGAGCCCATTCCAACAAACTCAACAGACAATCGGTGGAAGTGGTTTAAGGTAGATTATTGATCTTATAACTTTTTGTAACTATATATATACAAGACATTAATAGGTTTACTTATTAGTAATTCATTACATCCGATTTGTAGAATTGTTTAGGTGCTCTAGATGGGACATACATCAGAGTTAAGGTGCCAAGTGCAGATAAACCTAGATATCGCACTCGTAAAGGGGATATTGCAACAAATATGTTAGGTGTATGTACACCTGACATGCAATTTGTCTTTGTTCTTCCTGGTTGGGAAGGGTCTGTAGCTGATAGCAGAGTTCTTCGAGATGCACTAAGGAGAAGAAATGGACTTAAAGTGCCTCATGGTAAGCTTTCCTATAATAATGGAAAGGTATTTCAAATTATGTACTATATGATTATTCAATTTAAATAAGTAAATAACTTATTTAGTTTGTTTTATATAGGTTGTTACTATCTAGTTGATGCGGGCTATACAAATTGTGAGGGTTTTCTTGCACCTTTTAGGGGTCAACGATATCATTTAAATGAATGGCGTCAAGGCCATGAACCAAGCAGTCCTGAAGAATTTTTTAATATGAAACATGCTGCTGCTCGCAATGTTATAGAAAGATGTTTTGGATTATTAAAAATGAGGTGGGGTATCCTTAGGAGTCCATCATTTTATCCGATTAGGATACATAATCGGATTATTATAGCTTGTTGTTTGCTTCATAATTTCATTAGGAGGGAGATGAGTTTTGACCCTATTGAAGTGGATTTAGGAGAATATGTTGAAACCAACACAGCAGTTGATGAGGATTTTATAAGTACTATTGATCCTACTGATGTTTGGGGTAATTTCAGAATGGAATTAGCAAATCAGATGTTCAATGAATGGCAAGCATCTAGGCAAAATGATGATTGACATTTGTTAGGCATATTGATACTGAATGACTGTTGCCGGGTTTCTTTCCTCAGTTAAATTCAAGTTGTACTTTTTTTTAATTTGTTTTTAATGTCTTATTATTTTATCAATTGTTGTTGTTAATTGTGTTGTTTATATTGTACTTTTTATCATGTGAATAAAGTTTGACCAATTTTAATATATTATTGGATATATGTCTTTATTTTTAATTTTTTTTGCATTCTAATAATATTTTTTATAATTAAATATTTGGTGTATGGTAGAAAACAATGTCCACATCTTCAGCACTAGCTTCTCAAAGTTCAAAGGGAACCAAAAGAAAATGGAATTTTCATGAAGATGTTGCACTTGTTACAGCTTTGATTGATTTGCACAATATAGGAAAATACAATGCAGACACTGGGTTTAGAGGGGGTTATTTAATAGAACTTGAAAATATGCTTGCAACAAAATTACCAGATGCAAACTTGAAGGCGAAGCCCCACATAGAGTCTAGAATAAAGACTTTGAAAAAAGAATGGGCTATTATATATGATATGGTGCAAGGGACACATACTAGTGGATTTGGGTGGGATGATCAAAGGAACATGGTTGTTGCTGATGATTCAGTATGGGAAGCTTACATACAGGTACGTTTTTGAGTTTGGGTTATTTAATTATTTTCATATTAGTTTCTTACTAATAATATAACTAATAGTCTTTTTTTTTTTTTTGTTATTAGAGTCATAAGGAGGCTGCCCCTTTTAGAAGAAAGAGTTTTCCCTTCTTCAATGAGCTAAGTATAATTTATGCAAGAGATCGTGCAACAGGGAAAGATGCACAAACTGCAGCAGATATCCTTGAAGAAATGCAAGACTGTAATGATACAATCAATGAGGAAATTGAAGGTGAAAACCTAGCTGGATATAATTTTGAGGATGAGGATTTTTCCAATATTCAACCTCAAACTTCAGCTCCCAGAAGTGACACAACTTCAACAAGGAAGAGGAAAAGGCTAAATGAGACGGGTGATCCCATCACATCTGAATCAATTATTGCTGCTGCAACGATATTGGGTGAAAACATAAAAGAGGCTGGAATTGAGTTTAGCAGAAGTGTTGGGGCAGAGGTGAACATCCAACAAAAAGCTCAAGAGTTGGATGGGATTTTAAGTCAAGTAGAGGGATTGACAGCGATGGAAAGGGTTTTAGCTTCAATTAAACTTCCAGAATCTCCAACTCTTATGTTTGTGTTTTTTAGTATTGATCCTGATCGAAGACTTGAATGGCTGAGGACATTTCTTGCTGACCGTTGAGCTTGGATGAATCTAAAACTTTTTGTAAAGGTAAGTTCCAGAGATTGTAACTTTTGGGCACTTGTGCTTGATGTTGATATTAATTATGAGGTTCATTAACAAGTCAAAATCCTTTTGAATTGATAGTTATGTTAGTAGTTGTATAAGGGTGATATTATTGTAGCGACTTTATTTGCTTTATGCATGTTGTAAGTTAGTGTAATAGGATGAATATTCATCCATTAATTTCAAGGTCAGTGTATTTTTCTGAACTAGACATGATTTGTAGATTATATGTACTAATATTTTCATCTAAAAGGCATTTAGTATTACAAGGCTCTTTTAATATTTATAGCATCTCCATGCTAATATGCTTTAGTTAAAATGGTAAATTGTCATTTTCTTGCCAGATATGGAATGCAAATAATAAATTGAAAGACACGGTATTTCTCTATTTGCCATTTATGTTTCCGCAGCACCAAATGTTGGGTTCAAAAAAATGATTTTCTTCTTTTTTTAAAAGGGTTTATGAATTTGCATTTAATCTATCAAAAGACATAATTTACAATTTTTTTTAGAAAAAAATGATTCATAATATATGAAGAATTGGCTTAAAAAAAATCTATACACAAATTTAATTGATTATGATAGATAAAATATAATATAATTAAATTATATTTTTAAATAATTATCTATTTATAAAAATATGTGATTAAATTATAATTATTTTTAGTAATTAGGGAAAAATATAATTATGATGGATAATTATCTTTTGAGATAAATGTGTATTTAAATGATAATAGGGATAATTTTATTTTTTTATGAAAATAATTGTTAATATGGTCAAGGGTATTTTTGTCTTTTTATCACCTATTCCTTTCTTATTCCAATCTTATTTCTACCAACCAAACACTGTGATAAGTCATAATAGCAATTCCTGCTCTATTCCATTCACAATACCAAACAAAATAATAACTATTCTATTCTATTCCCACTTTATTCTATTCCCACAGAATAGCAATTCTATTCTATTCCTGCCTATTCCGCGAACCAAACGTGCTGTTTCTTGCTTATTTAACTAATCTTGATTATTGTCTGGCTCAAAAAGCAAGAAAAGGTGAACATATCCCTTAGTATGAACACCTTTGACTCTTTAATCAGAAAAAATTAAATGTTTTTCCCAATAGAAATCTTGAGGGATTATATATATATGGACCACTTCATTAAGACATTTTTTAGTCCACTGCATTAACTTTGTGATAAATGTTGACAGTTATGGTTCCATCGTTGATCGATATATATATTGTTTCCCTTTTACTAGAAGGGCTTCAATTTTTAAGGAAAAAAAATGAGAAAATATTTAATGATTTCCTCTTCTTATAAAATCTTAGACATATTGTTATTTAAGATTCAAATTTAAATTTGAGGATACTAATATATACTTTTAAGACACTATAAGTGAGAGAGAAAAGAAGTAAGTTGGGATTCGATTTCTCAATTGTTAAGATTATAAAGATAGAAAAAAGAAAGTCCAATTCATTTAGGGTGAACAATAAATTAAGTTAATTAATTGGGTTAAAAAAATCCAATTAGCTTACTTAATCAAACTTATTAAATTGAATTAATCAAATTTCATAAATTAATTTGGTTAAGTCGGTTTTAACCACCTTTCGAAGAAAAAAGGTCGGTTTTAACCAGTTAATGCCGATGCAATAACATGAACATCTTACGAGTACCCCTTTCAGTGAAAACATTAATTGAAAGCTAGTTGAGAGACGGAAGACCCAATGCAAGCATTCAATTCGATGAATTTAATTATCTATGACAATGCGATAAGACAGCATTGCTTGTGCAGACTAGTGGTTGGGAATTGCCTGCTTTGTTTGCAATCCCTGTACTCTCCCGTGTCAAATTTAGATTTACTACTCAGACAAAATTTCACCATGTGCCTGTCGTTAACCCTTACCTCCAATTTACAATTCGCCACAACAACATACGAGTTTTATCTTGATTTGATAGCCCATCCTTTCCGCATGACAAATGTTCCTTCATAGCTTCTTCATGATGTTGATATAACGATTAATAAACATAACATGGAAGCAATGAGCAATTTGTCTTCGATCCAACTATCAAAACTGAAATTACCCAGGGCATTGCTTTTTTCTTTTTAATAAAATCCAATGTTTGATATATCAGGTTGCTTAATTAATCCCGTATTTTAAAAGATGTGACGTTCCGGCCTAAGATGGTGTTTATAATTAGGATAACGGAAAATAAGTTCAAGTAAAATGAACTATGAATATTATTTTTGCACTGCGAAAATACAATTTAAACTTAGATTGCTTTTCTTTTTATATAATTATGCATATAAATAAAAATTATATAAAATATTACTCAACATATATATGATATAATTGTTATATTAAAAAAAATTAATGAACAAACAAATCAATGAACGAAAAACACTTACACTTAATAGAATTTGATCTTAAAACTTAAAAACTCCACGAATCTCTTTTTGGTCATCAAGACAAAGGCTCGTTGACTTAAACTCAAATTGTTTGTTTAATGTTTAGTTAGGAAATTAAATATGGAAGCAGCTGAATTTGAATCTCATCTCAAATCCATTTATTTTCCCACCCAATTACTAATTTAATTCTTGCAGGCGATTGATCATATTAGCTAATTATTATTCATCAATAAAAGGGTATATATGCACCAATTTGAAAAGGATAGAGTGGATCATTTCATCAATTATAATAATTGTGGGATTTTGGATGGTGAGGTTTCATTATTGTTTGAATAGACTTCACATCAAATTAAATCCCCAAGGCCCGCTTCCTTAATTATCAATCACAAATTGTTGTACGATTGTTCTCTAATTGGAAATAGGCATAATGTTTTAAAAAATATTTAATAAAATTTAAATCAATTTTATTTTTTTAATACATTCAATCAAATTTTTATATTTTTATTTTAGATCAAATAGGTTGTAATAACTAACATTTATTAGTCAAAACCTCTTTTATCATTTTATGTCCGTGTAACCTTGATGTGAAGGTAAAAAAATCCCACATAACTATGTCATCATTTAACATCAATATGACATATCACCATCAACTATAACATGTCATAATACCACATCAACGTCCCATGATATAAAATAATAAGTGACATTTTGATTAACGATAAGTAGTAAATTATTAATCATAAAAGCTTATTTAATTCAGAATAAAAGTATAAACATTTGATTAAATGTAATAAAAAATAACAATTTATTTGCATTTTTTAAAAAAATTTAGGACTTTTTTTAAATATTATGACTTGAAAATATAAAGATAAGAAACACATGCAACAATGGTAAAATAAAAGGGAGTATATATAACACCCGAACATCTGACTCATTGGTTGATACATAATCCTTTTGCCTAAAAAGTAGGATTCGAATCCCCCCTCCCTCAATTATAAAAAAAAGAATATATATATATATTAAATCGTTATCTTTAAAATTGAGAACTTTACCATATTATTATTTTCATCTGTTCACTTTTGAATTTAGACTATTTAATTAGCATATCCTTGTTTCTTTGTTTCTAGAGTATTAAGCTTGTTTGTTTTTTTCTTTCAGCACTTTCCTCCTATTCTTAGGAGTAAAAATGAGAATATGAAATTGCGTGACACCAATGGATAGAAAACTGAAGACAATTCTTCTAGTATAGAAAATTGTATGGTCATGCACCAATAAAAGAAAAAAGAAGAGGAATATTGTGTGGTCACCATGAGACTGAGTAACCTAATTTCTTTTTGCAGGCTCACCAATGTCCTGCGCAACACATGTGGGGAAGTTAATACCCGAATTAAATGCTTACTGTTCGTTTTCATGACCAAAACAGGATTCCATGTATCCAATATTCATTATTATGGTATTGTATACCCTTTCATATTCATACAATGAAGCAGACTTTCTAGATTCTCAGTATTTCAATTCATCATAACCTTTCCCGATTAAAATCCAAATGCAGTTAATCTTTTGAACAATATGTTGTAGTGTACATCATGATTAAACAAAAACGTCCAACAAAATTTTGAACGAGGCATGCACTCATGCATCAAGAGATTGTTGCTTGCGAATGATGAACAATAAAATTTAGGATTAATTAAGAAAGTGAAAAAGAATATTGCAAAAGCAATAGTGAGCTACCTATACAAGAGTTTAGTACGTAAGGCACCTGGGGACCTGAATATGATGATTGTTAATTAATCACTTGAAGAGGCAAAGGAAAATAGTAAAGAAAAATGAAGAATTTAATTAGAGAATTGTTTAAAATTATTAAAGTCTTAATTATTTCATTTATTTAATTATTGTGATAATTAGCTGATGGAGAATGCTGATGACTTCATAGATATTGACATTGGTTATTAAGATATTATTTAATTATTAAAACATTTGATTTATTTAATAAAAAGATAATTTTAAAATAGTATGTAGTCCTTATAGATTTAGCAATAAATGTATGTAGCCCTTATGGTTTATTTGGGTTAAAATGGGATAGTTTGAATTGATACAATTAGTAAAAGTTTATCATGCATATACTTTAGCATTATATTAGTGTCAATCATCATTGCATCCTTGGTAAAAAAAGAGTGGCTGGAGAGATAAAAAAGCGAGAGGATTGGAGAGACCATCTGTTCATGGCTTTTGTGGACAATGTAAGCCTGCAAATTTCTTGGTCTAAGGTGAGAAATGTCTTTAAGGACTACCGGAGGGTCGTGGATCTCTTCATTGCTAGGAGACGTAACGACTCAGTTAGAAAGAGAAGTACTTTTGCTTTTGTGCGTTATTGTTCTGAAGAGGAGTTGAGAAGGGTAGTGAATATGGGTAATATGAGGCTGGTTGACAGTCACAAAATCAGAGTCAAAAGGGTGGCTTTTGGATGGAAAGCCAGGAAAAGAGCTCATGGGTCACTAATCGCTGCACAAAGGGAGAGTAACTGGATAGCAAATGGAGGTAGAGATCTTAGATCCTATAAGGAGGTGGTGGAATTGAGTGGATACCGCAGATATGATACCCATCGACTGCAAGTGGAGACTAGATGTGAAGATGACGATTCAGAGTCCGATCAGACGGATGGGGAAAAAGAAACTGAATTTCTGCTGTCAATTCTAGAAGGTAACGCAGAATGGCTGAACAAGAGTATGGTCGGGACAATGAAACCACAAATTACCCAGAGTAAAGTTCAAGAGGAACTTGTTAACCGGGGGATTACGGCGCGAGTCCAAATAATGGACGATCGAAAGCTGCTAATCACTTTTGAAGAAGCCGGAGAGATAAATTGGCTAGTTAATAGATATCCAGTGATATGGGGAATGTGGTTCGATGGGATTAAGCCGTTTGGCAGAATTGATAAGGAAAATTGAGTTCTCCAATGGATTCAAATTAACAATATTTCGGTGATTCACTGGCACATGGGTTTTGTCACGACCCAATTTCCCGGGCCATGATCGACGCATGAACTCAATGAGCATAGCTCACTAAACCCAAGCAAGCCTATCTATTTACCTTTGCTTAACAAATTTATCATATTATGCATACACACACCTTTTTCCGGGTGTGAACATAGCCAAAACACAATGGCATTATCGATAATAATATACATGTACTATACCAGTAATGTATTTAGCAATTTACATTGCATACACATATTCACATTGTTAGATTGTATTCACAATACAAAAGGACCCATGACTTCCAGCGGAGACATTTACAATAAAAGGGATTACTATCGAATACCAGACACATACCCAAGCGATGCACTACGGGGACTCCTCGATCTGGGGTCCAATAGTCACCTGATCTGAAAACATGAATATTTATAAAACGTGAGTACAATACTCAGTGAGTGAACAAGATGGAACAAGCATACAATAAGGAATGTTTATCGAAATCATGATGCATTCGTTTTCTTAAAACCATACAATTGTTTTAGCTCCTTTAAACCCCTCATGTAAACCCCACATGAGTAAATCACTTTACAAAAATCCATACTCAACTATGGTACCAAAAAAATGGGAAATATGGCAAAAACCCACAAGTTAGCAAAATAGACAGAAAGTTTCTCGCTGTAGCGAACTTCATTCTCGCTGCAGCGAGAACCAAAACATCAAGGAAAAAGTCTCATTTTTCCCTTAAAACAAGTCATCCTGCTAAAATAACAATAGCAACATGTAACACATGTAAACTTCCAAATTTCAACAAAACAAATGCTTACATATTTGCATGTACAACCATATACCCATCATCAACATGCACACCATCCCATCATCATCATCATGCACATCATCCCATCATCATCATCTCATATGCAACGGCTTATGCTATTGTCACTAGGGGGTGGGAGATCACGAAGCATCCCCCCCTTCACTCGGCAAGAGGTGCACTTCACTCCGGATCACGAAGCAACGGAGCAGTCCCTTCCCTCCTCTTCCAAGCTCCTGGGAGGAGGGGTGGAAGATCACGGAGCATCCCCCCCTTCGCTACGGAGGCAACAACGGCTTATGTGCACTCCCACTCACACATAGCCGAGTCAGCAACGACTTATGTGCACTCCTACTCGCACATAACCGAGTCAGCAACGGCTTATGTGCACTCCCACTCACACATAGCCGAGTCAGCAACGACTTATGTGCACTCCTACTCGCACATAACCGAGTCAGCAACGGCTTATGTGCACTCCTACTCGCACATAGCCGGGTTCAAATCAACATGTAAAGAAGCATCCAATGCATATCATGCATTTTATCATATTGTGGTAACACATAAACCATCGTATAACACATTTTCACAATATAAAATCATTTTACTAAAAGCTTATTCCCAATGTACATTTTCTAAGACAAGTTGGATAGAATCTTTCATATTCCCCAAAACAAGTTTGAAATGCAAGTCCATTCACTGGTATTAGGAGTAGAAATACTCTTATTTTCAATCCGCGGGTACAGTCCTTTACCTGTATGCAATGGCTCACCACCTAGCCATAATCCATGACACATATTCCAATTAAATTGTGTCTAACAGTCATAAGCTATTTCAGGCTCGATATATATATGATATGAAATGAAAAATGCACGGGTAGCCATCTAGACCCGGTAGTGGCCTAAGTCAATTTTTCATCCGATAAATTGGCCAATGCGTCCAATTTCACTCCAAATTAATCCATTTCTCCTATAATACCTTAATTTACCACATACCATTTAAATAAAGCCAAATTCAGCATTAGAACCCTCACAGTTCCTTATAGAAAAATTCGGTCATTTGGTGCATTAGCATCGAAAATTTTTTTACATAACCGTTTCACCTTAATTCATCATTTTCCAAGCCATTTTCCTTGAAATAAAAACATTCCCCCATTGATATTCAGCCCTCATGGTTCGACCAACAAGGAACACTAGAGAAATTGAATATTTCTTTTGTGTTTTTGTTCATAACCATGCTTAACTATCCCTAAACACTAACATAGTCTAAAATCAAATTATTCCAACAACAATTACTCTTCCATACCCATTTTTCAGAATTGAATTCATCATGATAACTCAATATTCAACCATGAAAATCAAGAGCAAAAGCATGGGTAAGTTACGTATCAAGGAGAATTAAAGAAATTTTAACTTACCTAGCTTGTTTCCTTGAATTGCAACACTTTCTCTTTGATTTTTCCGACCTAGGGCTTGTTCTTCCTTGGTTTCTCTTCTCTTCTGGTTTGGCTGATCACTATGGGAGAAATGGGCTAGTTTTTATGCCTTTTATAAAGAAAATAATGAATGGATGAGATTTTGACACATGTCACCATTCCATTGGTCCATGTGTCATACTTAGTCATTAAGCAATCTCTCTCCACCACACATTTCTCATGTTTATCCATTTACAGGATGAATAAAATCCCTTGGCCTTGACAAGTGCTGGGGCGAAAAATTTACCGATTTGCCCCCGAGGCGAATAAATTACGATTTTGCCTTTATACTCCGAAATGTATCGAAATCAAATTATTTCTACTTTTCAACCTCAAATAACACTAACATTGATCAATATTAACCAAATGGAGCAAAAAAACTTGTTTTATAAAAATTTTCGTTTAGTCCTCTAGTGGCAAAATTATCATTTTGCCCTTGTGCTAAAAAAATACTAGGAAATCATAATTTTTTTCACTGCTAAACATCATTTTATACTCCAATAATCATAATTATATTTCATATAATTACTCTTGGTCAAATGTGATCAAATCTTGGCTAAAAATCTCCATTTTATCATCAAATGGTAAAATGACCGTTTTATCCCTAATCGGTCAATTTTCCTGATAGACTCCAAACTGGCTTGAACTCCGAATCACTATTCTAAGCCATTTTGTGGATTTCAAAATTTTCAATTTCCTCTTAGAATTTCTATTTGAATTAGTTCAAGACTCGATTTAACTTAGTTGTACCACTCGGTACAATATCGTCTTTTAATCGAGCTTGATAGGGTCTCACAGGGTTTTTTAAGGCAGTATGTGGATTGTGGGGAGATTTTGTTAGGGTGGATGAGGTAATGAAAAAAAAGGAAAGGTTGGATATGGCTCGATTCTTGGTGGAGACGGACTGCAACATGAAAATTCTTGAAAGAATTACATTGAGAATTAATGGGCGTTGTGTAAACCTTCGGGTACAAGTTGAGTCAGTCAAACAAGAACGAGAAAAACGTATGGTGGTGAACTGAGGTGGGACGGGGGATGGTAGAGAGTTTGGTAACCCACAATGGAGGGCAAAGGCATATTTTCCTTAAGTATTTTTGAATCAACAAGGGTCTGCAATGGGAAGTGACACCAATAAATCAAGGGAGGACATGTGTAGTGAAGCAAAAATGCAAGGAGATGAAAAGAGCCAAGTTGAGAGGCTAAAGGAGAAATTGGTCCTGAAGTCTGTCAATGGTATGGCGGTTAGTGAAGGATCTAGAATGGACCTACAAAACCTAGCTAATAGCAAACAAAGGGCCAAGAGTCTTTCAGCCAGTAGTAAGGGATCCAAAAACACTAGGCCAGGTTATTGGTCAAAACCAAATTATGTGGGCTATAGAAGAAGAGTGGAGGGACTAGAGGACTTGACTCTATTCAGAATTGACAAAGCCCAAAGTACGAGAGCAGATTGGGCCAAACAAGACTTATCTGTGAAAAAACTGACTGAGGGACCAACTAATCCGAAAAGAAGTCTAGCAGGTCAAATAAGGTGGAACATTAGGAAAAATATTAGAGAAAAGCTTGAGGCTTCTAGTGAAAATGATTGGGTGATGCTGTCAAATGATGTTATGGGTTAAGATGATTTAGAGGCCAAAATGGAAGTAATGGAAAGTGTTATCTTAGGGGAACGTCTTGGCATGGTTTTTGAGAATGACAAGCAGCTTGTGTTTTATGAGTTCGAGAAAATTGTGGAGATAGAGTTAGAAACATGACAGGTCCGCCTGTCCTGAGGTAAGTCTTTCTTTTATTTGGGTTTCTTTTGTTGTTATGAATTGCATTTCTTGGAATGTTAGGGGTCTAAGTAGACTAGAAAAAAGGAGAGCTATTAGAAAACTTGTTGTTCAGCATAAACCGAAGATTTTGTTATTACAAGAAACGAAGATGAATGAGGCAAAGGCAAAGTGAATTGAACGAGTATGGGGAAACAAATCGGGAAAGTGGTTGATAGTGGATGCGGTGGATTCAGTAGTGGGATTATTATGCTGTTGGGATGAGAACTTCTTCGTGATGGATGAATATGTTGTTAATAGAAGATATATCTTGATGATCGGCAAAATCAAAATGAATGGTAACGGTTGGGGATGGGGCAATATTTATGCCCCAAATTGTGATAACGATAGACAGTTGCTTTAGGAAGAGTTACTCGATTTGACGAAAAGGTATGAGGTTTCTTAAGTTCTAGGGGAGATTTCAATATTGTGAAATGCAGGGAAGAAAATATTGGAGTGACAGTGAATGATAAGGCCATGAGCCAATTTATGGAGTTTATTGAGGAAGTAGGGCTTGTGGATTTGCCAATGGCTTGAGGGAGCTTCACTTGGAGTAACAATAGGGCTAGTCTAGCTTTTAGCAAGCTGGATAGGTTTCTTATTGGAACAGATCTGTTAGAATTATGTCCAGATGTTCACCAGTTATGCCTGCCTAAGTCGATCTTCAATCATAATTTGGTTAAGCTGTATAAGGAGGAGGTAAATTGGGGACCCAAACCATTTCATTTTTTTGACCACTAGTTTGAAGATGCAAGTTTCCAAGAGATGTTTGCTAAACCATGGTAGGAGATAGGAAGTCTAGGTCGTAAAAGAATTGGGGTTTGGCACCGGTTAAGAGGGGTAAAGTCTAATATTAAAGCCTGGCAAAAGGCAAACTATGGAAACCTTGATGGAAAAATTCATAATTTACAGATATTAATTCATGACTTAGAATTAGAGCAACAAGCTGACTTGTCAAATGAAGAGGTGAGAAAGGAGATATGTAAACTAATGGGTGAATTATGGAAAGCTTTTAGAATGGAAGAAAGAGCTTCGTAGCAAAAGTCAAGGGTGCGCTAGTTTTTTGAAGGAGATCACAATACAAAGTTCTTCCATGGAGTGGCATCTATGAAGTGCCGAACAAATTTTAGCCAAAGTATAAATTTTAAGGGACAGACTCTTGCGAAACTTGAAGAGTTACGCTTTGGAATTGCCAAACATTTTGCTGAAATTTATGGGAAGAAACCCACGATTTGCTTAAAAGAATTGAATTGTGGTTTTAAAAAATTAAAAGAGGCATCTATTGCTTTTTTGGAAAGACCTTTTATGGAACAGGAGATTTGGGAAACTATTCAAAGTTGTGAAGGTAGTAAGGCTTCGGGGCCGGATGGCTTCAATATGAATTTTTTCAAAAATCAATGGAAAGTGGTGAAAGATGATGTCATGTGTCTGGTGGAGGATTTTTACAGATCTGAATGTATGGAAGGGTGTGCCAATACTTCCTTCATCACCTTGGTTTCAAAGCGTGCTAATCCGTCAAATATAGGTGAGTACAGACCCATTAGTCTTATGGGAAGCCCGTATAAAATCAATGCTCAAGCTCTTGCTAATAGATTAAAGATGGTGCTTGAGGAAATCGTAGGGGAAAATCAGTTTTCTTTCATAAAAGGGAGACAACTCTTGGACTGTAGCCTTATTACTAATGAAGTTATTGATGTCCTAAAGAAAAATAGAGAATGTGGCCTTGTTTTTAAAGTGGATTTCGAAAAAGCTTACGACACGATGGAATGGAGTTTCTTAAGCTGATAATGAGAAGTATGGGGTTCAGAAATAAATAGAGAGCCTTGATTAAAACATGTCTTTCTACTACTTCTATCTCTATCCTTGTCAACAAGTCACCTACTAAGCAAATTAGCATGAAAAGAGGCCTTCGACAAAGCCATCCCTTGTCACCTTTTTTGTTTAATCTAGTGGCTAAGGCTCTTAACTTGATGCTGCACAATGCTAAAAACAAAGGTTTTCTTGAGGGGGTCAACATTAGAGGAAACGGTCTCTTAATCACACATCTTCAATACGCGGACGATATAGTGCTTTTTCTGTAAACGTTCCCTCAACTCTTTGATTAACATCAAGAGAATTTTTAGAAACTTTTATGTTGTCTCGGGCCTTAAGATAAACTTCCAGAAAAGTCTGTTGATGGGCATTGGGGTCGAACAGAATGTTATTGCAGGATGGGCTGATTTTATCATGTGCCAAATGGGTAAACTTCCATGCTCTTATTTGGGATTACCTCTTGGAGGTGCTATGAATTCTATTAAAATGTGGCAACTAGTGGTTGAAAAGTTTGAGCAGAGATTATCGGCATGGAAAGCTAAGTCTCTCTCGATGGGTGGAAGAGTTACGATTTTTAAGACTGTGCTTGGAAGCCTCCCGATCTTTTTTATGTCTCTCTTCCAAATTCTAGTCATTGTTAAGGAAAAGTTAGATAAAATCCAACGAAGATTCCTATGGAGTGGCACAGAAGACAAAAAGAAGATTCATTGGGTTAATTGGGATTCCATTGGTTTATTTAAAGATATGAGAGGCCTACGAGTTGTTGATTTGTGTTAAAAAATCGCGCTTTGCTTAACAAATGGATATGGTGGTTTGGAAACAAGTCAGATAGCTTATGGAGGAGAGTCATTGTAGAGAAAACTTGAAGGGAAAATGATGGCCTTTTACCTAAGGCAAGAAATCAAAAGGATGGTTTCGGGGTTTGGAAGAATATTATGAAACCCTTGGTGATAAGGGATGTGGCAGCCCAAATGATGGAGCAGGGTATGGGTTTCCTTATTGGCAATGGCAGAAAAATTGATTTCTGGAATGAACAATGGATCGATGGCATCAAATTGAAGGATGAATTTCCTAGAGTCTATGCTCTTGCAATTAAAAAGAACGGCATTGTCGATAATTTTGGTGAGTGTATTAAAGGGCAATGACACTGGCGTGTGGGCTTGAGAAGAAACACCTTTGGGTGGGAAGTGGATCAGTGGTTTGCATTTATGTCATTGTTAAAGAGTCAAGTGTTGGGAAAAGGGTTTTGGTGATAAATTAATACGGAATTCAACCCAAGTAGGGAAGTACTCTATTAAGTCATATTGTCGTCACATGATGGAAATGAGCCATGAGAAAGATAGCCTGTGGAGTGACTTGTGGAAAGGTTTAGCTCCACTTAAAGTTGAAGTCTTCGGGAGGATGTTGATAAGAGGAAGAGTTGTTGTGAAAGAAAACTTGTTGAGCAGGGGAATTCTCAACAGTGCGATAGCTTGCTGCGTTATTTGTAAAAGGGAGTTGGAATCTATTAGCCACCTTTTTTTCACGTGTACAGAGACTTGGATGGTCTGGGGTTGGTGGGCTGAAAATTAAGGATTGAAATGGGTGAATCACAAGGATCTCATAGTTGTCTTTCAGAGCTGGAATGGGGTTGCAAAGAGTGTAGAGAATGAGGATATATGGAGGAAGGCTTTTTTTTTCCATTGTTTGGTCTATTTGGCTAGCTAGGAATGACATCCTTTGCAATGGTAAACTCTGGGACTGCGAAAAACCATATGACATGGTTAAACTCCGAGTTGCTTGGTGGGCTAATGCGAAGTGGCCAAACATGAATGTTTCAATCTTTGAACTGTCTAGGAAGCCTAATATAGGACTCAAACCCAAGAAAATTAAAATAGCTAAACCGGATGGGATTTGGTAGCCTCCTCTGAAGGGAATGGTGAAATTTAATGTTGATGGTGTGTCAAGAGGGAATTTGGGCCAAGGAGGTATAAGGGGTATCCTAAGGGATGAGGAAGGTAAAGCTTTAATCCAGTTTTCCTTTTCGATTGGAATTACTGATGCGAATACAACTGAGATCTTGGCAATTAAAAAAGCTCTCCAAATAGTGGCGGCATCTAGGTGGGCCAATGCCGATTGTGTTATCATGGAAAGTGACTCAAAAAATGCAGTTAAATGGGCAAAGGAGCCAACAATAGCCCCCTAGAAGCATAAAACCACCATGATGTTTTTGGAATTTTTCAAAACTCAACTAAAAGGCTACAACTTTCTGAAAATTCCAAGAGCTGTTAATGGGACTGTTGACTACTTGGCAAAGGTGGGTGTTGAGAGAAACAATGAGTTCTTATGGGTTCTGGCTGATAATGGTGAGGATTGCACGATCCCTCATGAGATGTTGGAGCATTAAAGTACTTCTCTAGTTGAGCAGGCTCTCTCATTATGGAATACGAAACTGGTTTGTTCTGCAAGGGTCACAATATCTTCTTTTTCTTAATACAGGGGATTTTGTACTTTTTATTTTTGTGAATGAATTGTCATGTTGTACAGGGGTGATTTGTGTCTTTTTAGTTTGGCTTGATCCTCTTTGATTTATGAGTCTTACCAAACCCCTAATGCTTGTAGGGTGGTTGGTTTATTTTTCAAGTTGTACAGGGGTGGTTTATGATTTTCTTGTTCGGCTAGATCATCTCTCAGGTTTTGAGATTTACCAAATCTCTTGTTTTGTTAGGTGGCTTTATATTTTGTTTTTTCTGGGTTCTTTAAGTGATCTAGCTACTGCAGATGGTGTTTTTGTATTCTGCAGTTTCCTTTGTTTGGTGGTCGAAGGCCATACCGTCCTCCTCTGGGATGTACCTTTTGCACAGCTAATGAAATGTTTTCATCTCTGACTTTAAAAAAAAAAAGCATTATATTAGTGTCGTGGTTTATTTGATAATACTGTAAATCTATACATCATGGTTTATATAATACTTTTTTTAGGGTAATCTCTCATTTAAAGGAAGCTTTTATTGCAAAAAAAAGTTAATTTTTATCATCATGGAAATATTGTAATATATAATTAAAAGTTAAAAATTTCAACTTGAATATTTTTAATGCAAAATCTATTTTGTATTGGGGTATAGTACTTATGGAATACGGTGAAATGGTTTACAAGACTTTTGTAGGTACTAAAAAGACAAAGCCAATGTATTTGTTAATGAAGACTTAGTTAATCCATTCTGCATTATGCTTTTTCTTTGCGTGTAGGAAAATGTAATGGTCAAGGATCTATTTTTTTAACGTTATCAAGTATGAAATATTTGGATGTTGTGGTGTAATAGTTGCGACATAACATAGGTGGCATCCAGAGGTAATGTGAGTATTAATTGCTTGGAATAACACAAGCATTAAGGCAGAATATTGTAGCATGTGGAAAATAGCTTTCTTTGCTATTGTATAGTCAATATGACTGCATGTTAATGACATGTTTTTAACAAAAAAGTGTGAGATAGTGAACAAGTGTTTGATATGGTCTAGGTACACGTGGAGTGGTGGTTTAAAACAAAATGATAGGATCATAGCAATTCGTTTTTGGATTTTGGAAACTAGTCAACTTCAGCAAACAGCCAAGAAAAGTTTGAGAATGGATAACACTTCCCCTTGACACTTTAAAGTTCAATGTTGACGGAGTTTCAAAAGGAAAACTGGGTGAAGCAGGCATTGGTGGAGCACTTAGAAATGATGATTAACTCATGGCTGTTAGGATTATGGAATCTAACTTAGCTGAACTCACGGCTGTTAAGGAGGCTTTTTCTGGGTTTGTAGGTTCTAGGTGGAATGTTACACATCGTCTAATGATTGAGGGCGACTTAATGAATGTTGTGAGCTAGGTAAAGAATCCACAAACAACTTGTAGACACCCTAAACCATCCCCTCACCATCCCTTCACCATCCTTTCCCATCAAGTCCCCAACCACCACGCACCAGGGGTTCTGGCCACTAACTCCCTGGTGCCAGAACCCCCCCCTCGCCGGGTTGTCCAAATTTTTGGACAACCCGGCTCTTTAAAAAGACACAGACCAGAGGAGACGAAAAGACCAAAAAAAATCACCAGCAGTTAGCCACAGAAAAAGAACAAAAAAACAAAAAAAGCAAGCAAAAAAAAAAGAGAAGAAGAAGAGAGAGAGAGGTGAGAGGTCGGCAAAGGAGAAAGAAAGAAAGAAGAAGCCAACGGGGAGAAGAAGGAGAAGGAGAAAGAAAGGAAGAAAGAAGAAGAAGAAAAAAGAGAAGGGGGACCCGCGGGGAGAAATGAGAGAAAGAGAAGGAGAAAGAAAGAAAGGAAGAAGAAGCTAACGGGAAGAAGAAGCTAACGGGAGAAGAAGGAGAAAGAGAAAGAAAGGAAGGAAGAAGAAAAAGAAAAAAGAGAAGGGGGACCCGCGGGGAGGGAGAAGAAAAGAAAGAGAAAAAGAAAAAAAGAGAAAGAAAGGAAAGAAAGGAAAGAAAGGAAAAAAAAGGGAAAAAAAGAAAGAAAAGGAAAATAAAAAAGAAGATAATGCAAGTTGACCAAGAAACAAGACAAGAAAAAAGTGTGGTCTCTTGAATTCACCTGGATTTCGTCGGACTCAAAATTAGGTAAGTTTTGTATTTTATATTATTTGAGTTATTATATTATTAGTATTAATTTTATTAACATTCAATATAGTTTTTACAAAAATTATAAATGTATTTATAAAATAATAAATAAGAAAAAATATATTTAAGAAATCAAATAAATAATTAAATAATAATAATAACGATAACAAGAGTAAGTAAATGCGAAAAATAAAATAAAAAAAAAGAGAAAGAAATAGTTATATTATAAATATATTTAGATAGTTGTAAATATAATATACATACAAAAATACATGATACGAATATAAAAATATATATATATATATATATATATATATATATATATAAAATGAATGAAAAAATAAAATGATTATTGGAAAAATTTCACTTAAGAAAGGCAAAGAGTTGCTTTTTTTTAAGTGAATTTTTTTTGGGTGCAAAGTTCGAGACGGATTTTCACCGAAGCGTCGAGATAAGTCCGAACTCTAAACTCCAATACCCGTTAAGTCAAATAGTCATTGTTAAAAAATAATATATGTAGAAAAATTTTGTTTCATTCGAATTAATTTAAATAAATATTACTAAATAAAGTTAATCCAATCGTTTAAAAATTAATTAATTATTTATTAGATAAGCTTTGAAATCAAGTAAAAAATTGACCAACAACAAATAGGGATTTAAATAGAAAACCAAAAAATAAAGTATATATATAAATAAAAAATAAAAAATAACAAATAATCAAAATTTTTAAATAATCAATAAACGCGTACATGCACATACCATCCTTTTATAATGTCATTGCATGTCACTCTTATTTTGCAAATGGCGCGGGAATCCCGATGATGGGATTTCCCCGAGGAGCTCGTAGAGACGAGTTCTTCCGGGGATATCTCTAGGTGAGGAGAATTTCGAGACTTCACCAAAGCGTTGGGATAGTCTTCGAATAATTTTCCAATAAAAGATTACCGACTCCATCATTTAAAATAAACAAGTCACGACATCATTCTACGCTTGCATCATATGCATACGTAAGACCAAGTGAATAACTCAGTCTGACAATTCAATAAAAAATTTAATTAATGAAATAGGGATTAAACTAAGAAAAGGCTATATTAAGATAACTTAAGATTGAATGGTACCGTTCGTAGAACGGGCGTCACGGAGATGCTAACCCTTCTCCGTGCGTAACCGCACTCTCGAACCCATCTCTAAAACGTGGACCAGTTCTCGTTCTTTCGACGGACCTAAAATTAGTTTAGGACTTCGTCGATTAAGAATCGGGTTAATAGGTGACCAATCACACCTAGATAAAAAAGATTGGTGGCGACTCCCACACCTTTGAGAATTTTAATTTTCGCCCGCGTCTGGCGGACGGGTTCCCGGACCCGCACGTCACGACAGATGGCGACTCCACTGAGGACTTCGAGAGTCAAGCCATTAATTAATCATAAGTTATCTTTAGCCTTGAATAATTTGTTGTTTTCCCTAGCATCAATTTTGCATATTTTTGTTTAATGCATTTATTTATTTTGCTATTATTACTTCACTATTTTAATAATTGCGGGAAATTTAGGATAAGGGGAATGTGAAATTATTGGTCCAAGGTCGGTATATTCCTTCTCACACACTACACATCTTGCATTCATGCATAAGCCTTCCACCCGGGCTTTATCCTTGATTAGGAGGGAGTTAAGTAGCTACGCTCTCGTGAGGTGATAACCTCCGCATGGGCTAGTGAAGACTCCCACTCAAATCGAACCTAGTCCGTTTGAAGCCTGTAATGGGTGAGGACCGGGGTGCCTTACTAGTCCGTGTGGACGACAGTGAGGAGCGATTTGGGAACCTTTAGCTCCATTTTCAACCCAAACTCAGCATGTAGAATACCGAGAGTCGCCTTTGCTTAGGTAGAGCTTCACCCGTGAGAATATACCTTTTGACTAGGTACACATGAAGGAATTTTCATAATCCCCTTGTTCTAAATGTTTCTCCGCGAATAATAAAGGTATCAGGTTACTAATTACTTTCATTCATCTTTTGGAATTTTTGTTTATAGTGCTAACTTGAACTTTTTGCATATGCATGTTTGCATCATAATTTTGTATATAGGAAAAGTATGTCATTTGACAACCATTGACAAAGTAGATGCAAAAGATGACTCCTGAATTGCAACAAGAAATAATAGCTTATGCATTGAATTACTTTGTTGAGGGGTGTTATGTGACAGATACTTTTAGTACATGATCATTCATATGTGCATAAATCCTCATTTCATGACAATAAGTATTTTCACCTGTAAATAAAGATAAGGGGTTCATTTTTTCATTCATACATGCATCTAATTCACGTTTATGATTACAATAAGGTTCCAAAAATAGCTCGACCACCTAAGTCAAGTGACCAACGTGTTCATAATACGCGTCGACGAGCAAGGATCATGGAAGAAGAACAAAGTGAGCGAATGGATAGAATGGAGAGAGCTCAAGAAGAAATGAGAGAACAGTTAGCAAAGATGATGGAATTGATGATGAGTCTCAGTAAAGGAAAAAGAGCGATCGAAGAACCAGCTCCGTTAGAAAACCCACCAGCATAAGACAGTGAAAACCAAAGGGATGATCCATCCTATCCCCCAGGGTTCACTCCACCACATGCCCAAACCTCTCAAAGGGTCCACCCTCAAGTGATGCCATCCATCTATTACAATGCACCACCCCCGCTAGGCCATCAACCGACTCAGGGGCAATTTGGGCCATACCTTGGGATAAATCCTGCTGAACCAATAAATGTTCCAGACTTAGACGATCCAAAAGAGCAAGAGAAACTGAGAAAGGACTCGTCACAAACGGGGGAAAATGAAAAAGATCAGAAGAAGTACGATCTGTTGGAAGAGCGTCTGCGTGCTATCGAAGGAGTTGATAGGTTTGGTACCATGGACGCAACTGAGCTATGCTTAGTGCCGGATGTATTGATCCCTGCCAAGTTCAAGGTTCCGGAATTTGAAAAATATGACGGAACAAAATGTCCCATGGCACATATCACCATGTACTGTCGGAAGATGGCTGCACAGTCTCACGATGATAAGTTACTGATCCATTTTTTCCAAGACAGCTTGACTGGGTCAGCTGCTCGGTGGTACGTACAGCTAGATCGAAACCGTATCAAGACTTGGAAAGACTTAGCAAGAGCCTTCATAGCTCAGTACAAGCATGTGGCTGAATTAGCCCCTGATCGGTTGTCATTACAAACTATGGAGAAGAAGCAAAGCGAGAACTTCAAGGAATATGCCCAAAGGTGGAGAGATACAGCAGCGCAAGTTCAGCCACCTCTCACTGATAAGGAGATGACTGTTTTGTTCATAAATACCCTCCGAGCTCCATTCTATGAGCGCTTGATCGGCAATGCCACGAAAAACTTTGCAGATTTGGTCTTATCGGGAGAAATAATAGAAGGAGCTATCAAAAGCGGAAAAATTGAAGGGCATGAAGTTGCCAGCTCAAAGAAAGGGAGTATGCCTAAGAAGAAAGAAGGAGATGTGCAAGCAGTCGCTCACGACAGCCAACAAGCCCACAACTTTAACCCATATTACCCGTACCTTCCATACGAACCCTTCTAGCCGCACATAGGCAACATTACACAAAACCCATATGTGTACCAACCCGCCCCGCAACCAACATTTCAAACCAATGTTCTTCCACAAACTCCACCACCAAGACCGGTAGCTTCAACCAATAATCCTGGCAATGGTCAAAGAGGACCTAGAACTACCCTAGAAAAACCAAAGTTTGATCCTATTCCAGTCCCTTACACTACATTGTTGCCACAACTCATAGAAAATCGACTCCTTGCTCGAACCCCTTTAGAACCACTCCGACCACCTTTCCCGAAATGGTATGACCCGAATGCACATTGTGATTACCATTTTGGAATTCAAGGGCACTCCACCGAGAATTGTACTGCTTTAAAACATAAGGTCCAAGCGCTCATTAAAGCAGGACTTCTAAATTTTGCCAAAAAAGACAATTCAAATGTTGATGGGAATCCCTTGCCTAACCATGGAGGTCCGACAGTGAATGCAATACATGAAGGGATGATTCGAAGGGTGAAAAAGAATGTCGACGAGATTCGAACACCGATGGATAGAGTGTTTGAGGCGTTGTCCAAAATAAAAACCATCACTCCAGAACCGATAGAGATAAAAGAAGTAGGACATGATCTCACCCTTTCTTGCAAATTTCATATGGGGATTGTTGGACATTCCATTCAAAATTGTGATGGCTTTCGTCTTAAGTTGCAAGAGTTGATGGATTTGTCAGAAATCGAGTTTTATGAAGAAAGTGAGGAGGAAGAAGTTTGGAAAAAGACAATTCCCTTTTTGTATGAAACCTTTCGATTCGTGGGGTGCAAGGCATCGGACGAGGTCAATCAGGTTCCACGGATGTTTGATGAGCTATCAATTCATATGATCAAAGATGAAGAACTTAACGAGATCCCTATGGTGTATCCAGTACTGCCAGGAGAGGAGCTAAGCAATTGGACAGCCACGGAACTGCCCATCATCTTTAAGTCTTCCAAAATGTAATGAACAATTTTATCTAAATGCCTATGCCCAATGGTGTTAAGATTAATTTTCTGTTTAAGTAGGGCTTTCTATTACCTTCATCATTCGAATAAATGACAATGCATAATGTGTTTCATAATTCATCAATCTTTTTGCATATTTCCTTTCATCTATTCTTTTAGCCAATAAATACCTGCCCATACACCCGTCCAACTTTACCTGTTTGCAGGTCTTTAAATAATGAACACGAAGACAATCTAGACAACGATTTGAATATCGATTTTGAGATAATTTCGAACATTGATGAATTGAAAAATGAAGAGGAGGTGGATGACTACAGCTTACCCCCTGATTTGTCGAGAATGTTGGAACAGGAAGAGAAGGAGATTCTACCTCATCAGGAAATCACAGAAATGATTAACCTCGGAAATGGGGAAGAGAAGAAAGAGGTTAAGATTGGCACCTCGCTGTCATCCGATGAACGGCAGAAGCTGGAAGAATTGCTCCGTGAATACGTGGACGTGTTTGCTTGGTCATATCAGGACATGCCAGGTCTTAATACTGACATGGTTGTTCACAAGTTACCTTTGGAACCAGATTGCAAGCCTATTAAGCAGAAGTTGAGAAGGATGAAGCCAGAGATGTTGCTGAAGATTAAAGAGGAAGTAAAAAGGCAATTCGATGCTGGATTTTTGGAGGTGGCTAAGTACCCTGAATGGGTAGCTAATATAGTTCCAGTTCCTAAGAAGGATGGAAAAGTTCGAATGTGCGTCGATTATAGGGATTTGAACAGAGCGAGTCCGAAGGATAGCTTCCCTTTGCCACATATTGATACTCTTGTGGACAACACGGCAAAACATGCTTTGTTCTCATTCATGGATGGCTTTTCTGGTTACAATCAGATTAGGATG
The DNA here is from genome assembly GCF_053813885.1 of Theobroma cacao. Classification (NCBI taxonomy): domain Eukaryota; kingdom Viridiplantae; phylum Streptophyta; class Magnoliopsida; order Malvales; family Malvaceae; genus Theobroma; species Theobroma cacao. The sequence continues at coordinate 41,588,971 of NC_142640.1, forward strand.
GCACCCGAAGATATGGAAAAAACAACGTTCGTGACCATGTGGGGAACATTTTGTTACAAAGTAATGCCATTTGGATTGAAGAATGCAGGCGCCACTTACCAAAGGGCAATGGTAGCTTTGTTCCACGATATGATGCATAAAGAGATAGAGGTATACGTGGATGACATGATTGCAAAATCTCATACAGAAAGGGATCATACTGTCAATCTCAAGAAACTGTTCGAGAGATTGCGGAAGTTCCAGCTCAAGTTGAATCCTGCAAAATGCACTTTCGATGTAACCTCTGGGAAATTGTTGGGGTTCATAGTCAGTGAAAAAGGAATTGAAGTGGACCCGGATAAAATACGAGCTATTCAAGAGCTACCACCTCCCAAAACGCAAAAAGAAGTGAGAGGATTTTTAGGGAGGCTGAATTACATTGCTCGATTTATATCCCAGCTCACCTGCAAATGTGATCCAATCTTCAAGCTGCTTCGGAAACGAGACCCAGGAGAATAGAATGAAGAATGTCAAATAGCCTTTAATAAAATCAAAGAATATCTCACAAATCCACCGGTGTTGATGCCACCGACGGTCGGAAAACCTCTCATTCTGTATTTGACTGTGAACAAGAATTCTATGGGATGTGTATTGGGACAACATGATGAAACTGGGAAGAAAGAACGAGCCGTATATTACTTGAGCAAGAAATTCATGGAGTATGAGTCCAAATATTCTGCGCTCGAAAAGATGTGTTGTGCACTAGCATGGACCGCTCAGAGGCTCCGGCAGTATATGTTGTATCACACAACATGGTTGGTGGCGAAATTAGATCCCATCAAGTACATTTTTGAAAAACCTTGCTTGTCCGGAAGAATAGCTCGATGGCAAGTGCTATTGTCTGAGTATGACATTTTGTATGTGTCCCAAAAATCAATCAAAGGAAGCGCCATCGCCGATTTCCTTGCAGATCGAGCTAATGAGGATTATGAATCTGTAAGTTTCGATTTTCCAGATGAAGATTTGATGGCCGTCTTGCATATAGAAGAGGTTAGTCCCAATGAACTTAATCCATGGAAGGTGTATTTTGATGGAGCGTCCAATGCTTTGGGGCACGGAATTGGGGCAGTGTTGATTTCTCCAAATGGAAAGTACTATCCAGCCACGACGAGATTGAATTTCAATTGTACCAACAATATGGCGGAGTATGAGGCGTTGGTAATGGGATTACAAGCAGCAATTGAGATGAAGGCTAACGCGATAGATGTTTACGGAGATTCGGCTTTAGTGATATGCCAAATGAAAGGTGAATGGGAAACTAGAGATCCTAAACTAGTTCCATATAAAAAGCTGGTTACAGAATTAAACAAACAATTCAAAGAAATCAGCTTCAACCATTTGCCTCGAGAAGAGAATCAGATTGCTGATGCTTTGGCCACCCTCGCAGCGATGTTCAAAATAAAAGAGGCAGCCGATGTACGCCCTTTTGATTTAGAAGTTCGTGAAGTCTCCGCACACTGCTTGAATGTTGAAGAAGAGGTTGATGGTAAGCCGTGGTATCATGATATCATGCAATACATCAAGCATCAGGCATATCCCGAGAATGTCACGGATAATGACAAGCGAACTCTTCGAAGACTAGCAATGGGTTTCTTCCTTAGCGGAGAAGTGCTTTACAAAAGGAGTCGAGATCAAGTACTCTTGAGATGTGTGGATGTTGCGGAAGCCAACAAAATAATGAAAGAAGTCCATGAAGGAACTTGTGGAGCTCATGCTAATGGACATATGTTGGCTAGACAAATTATGAGAGCTGGTTATTATTGGTTGACATTGGAATCAGACTGCATAAACTTTGCTCGAAAATGCCACAAGTGTCAAGTATACGCCGATAGAATCCATGCTCCACCAGCCCCATTACACGTTTTCACGGCACCTTGGCCATTTTCAATGTGGGGAATGGATGTGATTGGACTTATTTCGCCAAAAGCCTCTAATGGACATCGATTCATATTAGTGGCCATTGATTATTTCACGAAATGGGTAGAAGCAGCTTCCTATGCCAATGTGACACAAAAGGTAGTGTGCAGGTTCATCCAAAAGGAGATCATATGTTGGTATGGACTTCCAGAAAGGATCATTACGGATAACGCAAGCAATTTGAATGGTGCGATGGTAAAGGATGTTTGCGCTAAATTTAAGATCAAGCATCATAACTCGACAACTTACCGTCCGAAGATGAACGGAGCAGTAGAGGCGGCCAACAAAAACATCAAAAAGATTGTCGAAAAGATGACTGAAGTTTATAAAGACTGGCATGAGAAACTTCCTTTTGCCTTACATGCATATCGAACTTCAGTGCGTACCTCCACCGGGGCAACTCCGTACTCATTAGTATACGGTGCAGAAGCAGTTCTACCTGTTGAAATAGAAATCCCATCATTGAGGGTGTTGATGGAAACGAAATTGGAAGATGCTGAGTGGGTCCGCTCCCGCTACGAACAGTTGAATCTGATTGAGGAGAAAAGGCTGGCGGCTCTTTGTCATGGTCAGATGTACCAACGAAGGATGATGAGAGCATATGAGAAAAAAGTTCATCCCAGGCAGTTCCGAGAAGGAGAGTTGGTTCTCAAGAGAATACTCCCTAATCAAACTGATTTTCGGGAAAAATGGATGCCGAATTGGGAAGGGCCATACGTGGTAAAGAAGGCTTTTTCAGGAGGAGCTTTGATTTTGACTGACATGGATAGGGGAGATCTGCCTAATCCAATAAATGCGGATGCGGTGAAGAAGTACTATGCCTAACAAAAAAAAAAAAAAAAAAAAACGAAAGGGGTTCGTGCTGAAAACCCGAAAAGGGCGGCTCGTACCTAAAGGAGGGGGTTCGTGCTGAAAACCCGAAAAGGGCAGCTCGTACCTAAGGGAGGAGGCTCATGCCGAAAACCCGAAAAAGGGCGGCTTGAGGCTGAAAAACAGGAAGATAGAATGGAATTTGGGGATGTCAGCCTAAATACACCATGGATGGAGCTCCACAATTTCACAAAGAAGGGGAAGCTAAGGAATCTGCAACCTACAGATTTGATCAAAGCATCAATCAAGGACAATTCTTGAAGTCGAATATCAGATTGTTTTCTCTTAGTGGTCTGGGTGTTCATTATTTAAAAGATCTAATGTCTGCCCTGTAAATTCTGTTTACCTTGAACTATTTGATTCCTCATATATGAAGTTTTTCTTCGTCTCTTTATTTCAACTCTTTCGTTTTTTACCATCCCATGATTCACATAATGATTGTCATGAAAATGAATGATGATTGGTAAAAGAAATAAACTAATTAAGCAAGAAATTACACTCATTGTTCAGCAAAAGACTTAAGGATGAAAAAAGGAATGGCAGAGCCCTGAACCTAAGGCAAAGTCAAATGTCAAAGGAGAGGTTACTTAAGGGAAAGTCTGGAGTTACCTGAATTCTACAGAAGGAAAGAAAACAGGCAAAGAAGATCGAAAGTTGCAGCGAAAAATCGGATGAAGCAAGAGGATGGTCTTGGAACCTTAATGAATCGTAAACATGAAAAGCATTCGATCATGTCAATCATGCATACATGCATACATGCCTAGCCACGCACTCGACAAGAATCAAAATTAATTCATGACCCAAGCGTCGAAGGTAGAAAGTCACTCGACCTAAAGGGTTGAGATTGTAAAACTCCAATGGAAGGATTTGAGTCTTTTCATTTCATGTTATTTCCATTAAGTTAGCATTAAAGAAATTTTGTTTTTAATCGAACCTGTTGTGAGATAGGTCGAACCTAGATTAAGTCTAGGAATTTCAATTTTGTTTAAATCAAACCTGTTGTGAGATAGGTCGAGCCTAGATTAAGTCTAAGAATTTTAATTTTGTTTAAATCGAACCTGCTGTGAGATAGGTCGAGCCTAGATTAAGTCTAAGAATTTTAATTTTGTTTAAATCGAACCTGTTGTGAGATAGGTCGAGCCTAGATTAAGTCTAAGAATTTTAATTTTGTTTAAATCGAACCTGTTGTGAGATAGGTCGAGCCTAAATTAAGTTTAGGAATCTCAACTTTTAAATCGAACCTGTTGTAAGATAGGTCGAGTCTAGATTAAGTCTAGGAATTTTAATCGAACCTGTTGTGAGATAGGTCGAACCTAGATTAAGTCTAGGAATTTCAATTTTGTTTAAATCAAACCTGTTGTGAGATGGGTCGAGCCTAGATTAAGTCTAAGAATTTTAATTTTGTTTAAATCGAACCTGCTGTGAGATAGGTCAAGCCTAGATTAAGTCTAGGAATTTTAATTTTGTTCAAATCGAACCTGTTGTGAGATAGGTCGAGCCAAGATAAAGTCTAAGAATTTTAATTGAATTTGTTCTAACATGGGTCAAGCCCAGATCAAGTCTAGAAATTTCATTTTTGTTTAAAATCGAACTTATTTTGAGATAAGTCGATTCTAGATCGATTTGATTAAACCAACTGGCTTCGAGATAAGCCAAATGTGGTGTCTACGTCTTTGCACTATCCTTGATTCTCAAGAATGTACAAAGAGGGGCAACTGTAGACACCCTAAACCATCCCCTCACCATCCCTTCACCATCCTTTCCCATCAAGTCCCCAACCACCACGCACCAGGGGTTCTGGCCACTAACTCCCTGGTGCCAGAACCCCCCCCTCGCCGGGTTGTCCAAATTTTTGGACAACCCGGCTCTTTAAAAAAACACAGACCAGAGGAGACGAAAAAACCAAAAAAAATCACCAGCAGTTAGCCACAGAAAAAGAACAAAAAAACAAAAAAAGCAAGCAAAAAAAAGAGAGAAGAAGAAGAGAGAGAGAGGTGAGAGGTCGGCAAAAGAGAAAGAAAGAAAGAAGAAGCCAACGGGGAGAAGAAGGAGAAGGAGAAAGAAAGGAAGAAAGAAGAAGAAGAAAAAAGAGAAGGGGGACCCGCGGGGAGAAAGGAGAGAAAGAGAAGGAGAAAGAAAGAAAGGAAGAAGAAGCTAACGGGAAGAAGAAGCTAACGGGAGAAGAAGGAGAAAGAGAAAGAAAGGAAGGAAGAAGAAAAAGAAAAAAGAGAAGGGGGACCCGCGGGGAGGGAGAAGAAAAGAAAGAGAAAAAGAAAAAAAGAGAAAGAAAGGAAAGAAAGGAAAGAAAGGAAAAAAAAGGGAAAAAAAGAAAGAAAAGGAAAATAAAAAAGAAGATAATGCAAGTTGACCAAGAAACAAGACAAGAAAAAAGTGTGGTCTCTTGAATTCACCTGGATTTCGTCGGACTTAAAATTAGGTAAGTTTTGTATTTTATATTATTTGAGTTATTATATTATTAGTATTAATTTTATTAACATTCAATATAGTTTTTACAAAAATTATAAATGTATTTATAAAATAATAAATAAGAAAAAATATATTTAAGAAATCAAATAAATAATTAAATAATAATAATAACGATAACAAGAGTAAGTAAATGTGAAAAATAAAATAAAAAAAAAGAGAAAGAAATAGTTATATTATAAATATATTTAGATAGTTGTAAATATAATATACATACAAAAATACATGATACGAATATAAAAATATATATATATATATATATATATAAAATGAATGAAAAAATAAAATGATTATTGGAAAAATTTCACTTAAGAAAGGCAAAGAGTTGCTTTTTTTTAAGTGAATTTTTTTTGGGTGCAAAGTTCGAGACGGATTTTCACCGAAGCGTCGGGATAAGTCCGAACTCTAAACTCCAATACCCGTTAAGTCAAATAGTCATTGTTAAAAAATAATATATGTAGAAAAATTTTGTTTCATTCGAATTAATTTAAATAAATATTACTAAATAAAGTTAATCCAATCGTTTAAAAATTAATTAATTATTTATTAGATAAGCTTTGAAATCAAGTAAAAAATTGACCAACAACAAATAGGGATTTAAATAGAAAACCAAAAAATAAAGTATATATATAAATAAAAAATAAAAAATAACAAATAATCAAAATTTTTAAATAATCAATAAACGCGTACATGTACATACCATCCTTTTATAATGTCATTGCATGCCACTCTTATTTTGCAAATGGCGCGGGAATCCCGATGATGGGATTTCCCCGAGGAGCTCGTAGAGACGAGTTCTTCCGGGGATATCTCTAGGTGAGGAGAATTTCGAGACTTCACCAAAGCGTTGGGATAGTCTTTGAATAATTTTCCAATAAAAGATTACCGACTCCATCATTTAAAATAAACAAGTCACGACATCATTCTACGCTTGCATCATATGCATACGTAAGACCAAGTGAATAACTCAGTCTGACAATTCAATAAAAAATTTAATTAATGAAATAGGGATTAAACTAAGAAAAGGCTATATTAAGATAACTTAAGATTGAATGGTACCGTTCGTAGAACGGGCGTCACGGAGATGCTAACCCTTCTCCGTGCGTAACCGCACTCCCGAACCCATCTCTAAAACGTGGACCAGTTCTCGTTCTTTCGACGGACCTAAAATTAGTTTAGGACTTCGTCGATTAAGAATCGGGTTAATAGGTGACCAATCACACCTAGATAAAAAAGATTGGTGGCGACTCCCACACCTTTGAGAATTTTAATTTTCGCCCGCGTCTGGCGGACGGGTTCCCGGACCTGCACGTCACGACACAACTCCATGTAGACTAAGGTAGACTGTGTTGCACATAGAGGCATGCAAGTGTAAGGTGAAGAGGCCATTCAAAAAAAAGTGTAAAGTGAAGAGTTCGGAGATCAATCGTGTGCCACACTATAAAAAAATAGGCTATTATCAATAGAATATTCCATTAATAATATTTTTGCCTCCGTCAGTATGTCACATTACGGACGAAAACTTTCAGTGGCATTATTATCATTGATAATGGCATATTCGTCGGTAATGGAATATTTCGTCAGTATTTTTGTCGATAAAGATTCAGATCTATAAACCAATCTATTTGTCGATAATTGAAAATTTTTGTCAACTATTTCAGTCGATAGTAATGCTGATGGAAGTGAATCCGTCAAAATAGCCTATTAGCAAGCGACGATGGAATACATCTGTAGTAATTTCCTTGCGAATTTAGCGATTACATTGCAGACAGATTATAGACGAAACACTAATAGAGTTGGTTTTGAAGCTTGAAAGCCATATCCATCAAATATGCCTTAGAATTCACAAGTAATCCGTTAGTATTGTTGTTATGAACTTCATTGATAATAGATGATTTTTGTCAAAACTGATGAACTTTGTTGGTAATGGATGAATTTCGTTGGTAATAACTACAAAATTGATTTTTTACTTGAAAATTGAATTTGATCTTGTTGGTATTATAATTATTATATGATATTGTTATTGAAAAACAAACATATATGTTATAAAAAATATGAAAATGTAATACAAACTATAAGCAACACAAATAAAAAAAATCCAATGTTAACGTTTATGAAAAGAATGAAAATACAAAGAAGTACATAACATTTGATCACTGAGGGGGTGGCTACTTGTCTTGTTGTTGCTGTGGTTGGTGCGAATGACTCAACTACTGTGATGGAGAAGAAGTGGAGGAGTTTGAAGGCAGTAACCTTTCAACAATCACCTACAACAAGTGATTAACATTGCCCATTGATGTCATTAAGTGATTAATGTTAATAACTAATTGATGATAGCCCTCGGGCTTAGGTGTAGAATGCAAAAGAGGTCGTGCAATCTTAACACCACAAGCGGACTCAAACGTCATTGCTGGAGCTAGAACTGTAAAAGCGAGGACTCTGATGCTATATTCATAAACGTGGGTTCGAGTAGTTTTCAGCCCTCCAACTGTTGTTTCCCATGCTGCAAGATTAAACTTCGATTGGGATGATATCTCATCACCATACTTTTGCGATAAAGCCACAGCGTATGATTCTTACAAATAGAAAAGTAATTAAAATTATTATGGTATTTAATTGGTAAGCAACATATATATCGAATATAAACACACATATTATCACTTAATTTGACAGCTTTGGACTTGTTGTCTACAAATTCACTGGTAACCTTCTGCCTGCTTGTGATTACATTTAAAGAACTTAGAGAACGTCACTTGTCTCTGCATGGACTCAGACTATAATCACAGAAGACAATAAGAATAAAAACCACATCATTGCATGATAACGCAATCATTAACAACACAAAGAACAACAAGTAAAGTGAATCATTTTTGTAGTACTACAATAAAAACATGTACGATTCTCTTTTGGTGTAGTGCAAAAGGTAAAGAACTGCTTGTATGTTTTGATACACCATCGTCCTTCTTTGTCAAGCAATTCTGTTGGGCCTTGTGTGTGCGTGCCTCCCACTCAAGCATGGACCATATAACCGGTGCCATACCTCTATAATGATCCAAGGTCACGACTTACCTTTCATAAATAAGTTGTCGACTCTAGAGCCACCTGCATCCCTTTTGACCTTCTCACTCTCATCCCCTAATAGACCCTTTACAAATCTTCTCCCATATTTTACAAACCTCTGTTGCATCTACAACATCCCATGTTGTGACAAATGAGATTCGTATCCCAATATGGTAACTCTCAAAATATGATTTTTTAGCCTAATTATGGATTTGATCGAAACTCGGTAGCTTTTAATGGCCAACCTTTGTCCCACACATGATATTTGGAATTGACTCTAATCATTCCAAGATCTTAGCACCAAATAATCGTGGAATAAGGGTTCCCATTCTACATGTTTTTTAAATTTATCTCTTTGGCGATGAAAAAGGATGATTCATTGGCAAAAATTCCCGATGACAATAAAAAATTAAACAAAGCCTCTTCTTGTACTCCAAGGTGAAACTCTTTCCATGTTCCATGCAATATGGACATGATAAATGTCCATGAGTACTCCACCCAAATAATATACCATATGTAGGGAAGTCATTAATGGTCCATAGGAATTCTGCTCGTAGAATAAAATTTTGGTGAGTAAAGGCATCGTACGTGACCACACCTTCATCCCACAAAACCTTAACTCATTTATCAAAGGTTGGAGGAAAAAATCAATGTTCTATCCAGGACTTGTCCTCCCCAGAATGACCATTATAAGAAAGATGTATAATTGCTTCATGCACATCCACGGAGTTAAGTTATAGATAGTGAGCATTATCGGCCAACAAAATACGATTTCGCTATCGACTCGAATGAATTGAAACCATTTGAACATAAATTGAGTCTAACGCTACGAGGTTCAATAACAAAAAACTAATGGGTGCGATTAAAGTGTTGCTAAGCTTCACCATTAATAGGATGCCTAAGCATTCCATCATTGGATTGGTGAGTGGCATGCCATGTCATGTCTTTTGCTGGTTTTTCTAACATATATAGTCTTTGCAATCTCAGTATGAGTAGAAAGTATCGTAAAATCTTATAAGGAATTTTGTTCTCCCTTCTTCCCGTTGATATTCGGTTTATACAAAGAATGACCACAATATGGACAATAAAACAACTTCGAATATTCATTATAAAACAACATGCAATTATTCTTACATGCATGAATTTTTTGATAATCAAGCCTACCTTCCATTAGTTATGTTTTCATCTTATAGAAGTTTTTTGGTAATGATTCATCAAATGGAAACATCTCTTTCACTAGATGCATCAAATGATTAAAGCATGCCTCGCTCATATTAAACTTTGACTTCACATTCAGTAATTGGAACATAGCTGACAGTTTTGTGTACTTATTGCATCCGAACCATAAAGTTGCATCAACATCATTTAACACTGAAAAGAATGATGTAGCATTCAGATTTAGATCTTCAGGAAAGATTGGTTCATTTCGAATCTCTTCATTGAACTGAAACTCCGGTCGTAAAGCATTCATAACTATTTTAGCATATGGATTTTCTACTTTGACTTCATTAACTACTTCATTTTGCTCATCAACAAAATTTCTTGATTGTCCAGCAAATAGTGATGCACCATGTGCATCCCATATTGTATACGCACCGGTAAAACCTTTTCGAAATGGGTGTTTTTGAACCTTATTAGTAAGCAAAAACTTGCTATTCATACACCGAGAGCAAAGACATCTAATTTTATTATTAGTCACATATCTTGGTTGACTGAATGCAAATGAATTAAATTCATCTACGCCATTCACAAAATTTGTCGTTGAAAATCCACTTGAATATACTTGAGAACATATCAAACTCCTATCTCTTTCCATTTGGGGAAAAAAATATTGTAACAAATATATGATGTTGACTGTTAAAAGATGTTAACCCAAACATAAACAAAAAATAATTAATACAATTATTAAGAATTTATTCATCTTCCAAAGAAAGTTTATTTTTATGTTTTTTCCTTTAGTGTAATACTTGCAGTATACATAATTAGCAAAGTGATACATAATTTTTAAATAAATTACTTAAAAATTAAATATTAATTTTAGTTAATTAATAAAATTAGTTGATTTTTAAATTTCCAAAATTATGTATTTAATTAAATTACATAATAAATCCTATATATTTAACAAAAATTCAAAAATTACGTATTTAATTAAATTACATAATAACTCTTAATTTATTTAATTGCTTTTTAAATTTTTAAATGTTACTTATTTAATTAAGTACATCCCTAATAAATTATTGATTTTATTTAATTAATAAATTTATTTAAGTAATTAGTAATAAAATATAATTTAATTTAAACAATCAAATTATTTCATGCTAAATAGTAATTAGTAAATTAATTAATTTACTTAGTTACTTAATTAATTACAATCCTAAAGAATTATTTATTTTATTTAGTGTTTATTTTCCCTGATTTTTTTAACTTATCTATCTTTTAAAAGAACAAGCCAAGCCAAATAGGGATTTTGAGAAATTTTTAAAAAACAAGGTAACTTATTTTTAAAGAACAAAATTAAAAAAAAAAAGAGCTTAAAGAAAAACTCCAAAAAAAAGTTTTCCCTTATCTTCTTTTAAAAACATGTCAGCTTTTTAAGAAATACCCTTTCTCTCAATTTATCTCCTTCTCCTCTCCCTTCTTCTACAATTCACCTTTTCTCCAACACAAATCACGATCTCTCTCTCTCTTTCTACAAAGATTACTAGAAAAAAAAGGAAAAAGAAAATCTAAGTAACAGAATAGCAAAAGTTGAGGTTTTTTTGTTCTTACAAAGATTAAGAAAAAGAAGATCCAAAATTCAAAGCTACATTAAGGTATTATTTAAAGGTTTTCTTTTTTCTTTACAAAAAAAAGATTTTAATGTCAAATACATCATTTTTTTTCTTTTCTTTCTTAGGGAATTGAAGCATTATGATCCAATTGCTTACTAGATTAATAAAAACCTAATACTATTATTGCTCTAAAAAGTTTGAAAGTTATTCCGTTTCTGTATGGATTTCTTTAATTTTAACATCTGAAAATAATATATAAGCTCGAAGCAGACTTATTCCATTTTAGATTATTAAGTGATTGAAGATAACATGAATATATTTTATGGTAATTTTAACTAAAATTAAAGCTTATTTAATTTATTTTGCCAAATAGCTTACCAAATAGTTTTAATTTAATTTTAAACTATTATTTTTCATAAGAGTTTCATAATAGCTTTTAAGTTAAAAAAAAAATTAGACCAAACAGGCTTTTAATCCATAATCTATTTAATTAATTAGTAACAAAAGAAAATTAATGGCTTTCATAGGTGCTTCACTTGGATTATCATAAAATTACCCATTTGTCCATGTTATGATTTTAAACTAAAATTGCTCATTATCCTAAAATTTACTTATAAAACAAAATTGCTCATTCATCTTCACGTAAAATCCCTATGCAGAAACTCATTTTAACAATTATCATAGGCCGAAACTTTAACAACTTTAACAATTTCAAGTGTAGGCAGAAACTCAATTATCATCCATAATTATCATTCCTTGAAACATAAGTAGAAACTCAATCATAAGCAGAAAATCGTCCTCAACTCAATAGGCAAAAATGAACAGCTTCAACAGGCAAAAGTCATGAAACCATAAACCAGTGTTGGAAATTCCATGAAAATAATTGCAAAAATCAAAAATTATAAACAGGCAACATGAAACTAGTGTCCAATTAAGCTAAAATCTAAAGCAAAATTGCCTTAAAATTACCTTAAAATTTAACCCTCAACTTAGTAACTCCAACAAGGCAACCGAATAGGAAAACTCAACAAGCAAAAAATCTTTTTCATGCCAACTAAATGGGAAAACTAAAACAAAATCTTACCTAGATTGTTGGAGCAAATCAAAGGAGAAACAAATTGGAGGAAAGATGTCCACCTAGCCCGAATGGGAGAAGCAAATCGAAGGAGAGATGTCGTCGCTCAGGGTAGGTTGAAGGTAACTAATGTTGAGGACTTTTTAATTGGAGGGAATGGTGGCCAGTTGGCGAGAATAGGGCAAGGGGGGGCTTAGAGGTGTGAAAGGGAGAAAGAAAGAGTAGAGTGAAAGAGAAATGGGAAGTGGGGGGGGGGGGGGGGGGGGGGTTGGGGGGGTGGGTTGTCCCGATCGAGATTATAAGTTCAAATTACCAACAAAATTTCTTTCAGTAATTTTGTTGATAATTAACAATAACACTATTGATGGAATTTCCATCAACAAATCAGTCGCTAACGTTTCTAATAAGTTCAATGGTATTATCGACAAATTTTTCATCGATAATTTCATTGACACTCTAAAATCATTTCTAACTAGATTGATGTTCTATCGACAAATTTAGTTGATAAATTTCATCAATAGCCCTTTTATCAACAGAATATTTTGGTCAGTAATCTTGGCATGCCCTTCATTAATTTCACACCATTGTATTGCTGACGGAATACCGGTAGATTGAGTTTCGTTAGTATATTTTGTCGATATTTCGTTAGTATCTCGTCGGTAATAATTAAAAGACAATTTCGTCGATAATTGCTGATGAATTTTACTGACGAAAAATTTTTTGTTGGTAAAACCCTATATTTTTGTAGTGCCATGAGAAGCAAACAAAATTGTATCAATTGCCAAAAAAAAAGGGGGGTAAATAGACACAACCGTTGCTCATTGATGTGTATGAAACAGATGCGAGTAAAGAATCCAAAAACAATGCTATGGAGACTGAGGAGGACGATGTTGCACACAGAGGTGTGCAAGCGTAAGGTAAAGAGCTAGCAGATCAATCATGTGCCACAGGAAGCAAATGAAATTGTAGAGCAATTGGAAAAAAATGAGGTAACTAGGACACAACTATTGCTCATGGATATGTATGAAATGGATACAAGCAACGAGTATGCGTGAGGTGAGTTTTGCTGTTTCATGTTGGTCGCGGTATGCTCGGGATATGGCTATTGAGCGGTGCTAGTTGTCTAAATCTGTGTTGACTAGGCAGGAAAAAAGTAGTGGTGTGAACAAATAAGTTACTTGTGTTATTGTAAATTCATTGGATGTTGTAGGGGGGATAGTTTAGTCTGTGGTGGTGCGATGATACCGATTTGTGAGCCTAGGAGTCCTACCAGAATGTGTTGAACAACAATGAGAAGTGAATATCTTATTTAGCTTGATTTCAGACACAACTGATACAGGTTGATTTTATGTTTCTTATACATTAGGGTATCTGTAGGTGGGGAGTTTGATGCCCCCTGTGTGCCACCTGCACTACTACCGTTACCATTGTTGTGTTTTGTAATGTAATCTTTATTAATGAAGTCAATATTTATACTTTTCAAAAAAAAAATCCATTCATCACATTCATAAAATGATAGGTTAAAGTATTTGAAAATTTTGAAGTTCAAATTTTTTTCGTTTGTTAGTGTATGTGAATTTTATTGATGTGACTATTTAATTTTTTAGAGTGTTTATGATCTTTATCTAGTTTAAACATTATTCATTCTAGAGTTAGATTGGTTGAACTCTTTCTCTAGCTAGCATCATATTTTAAAATTTGGTAAAAAGCAATAAGGTGAACAACAAAAATGAGAAACTTCTCACATGGGTGTAACTCAAGTAGTAAAGATATTCGTGAAACAAGATAAAGATTTTTTATTCAAATCATAATGTTTTTTACATAAAAAAGTTGAAAAACTTACATTTTTTAAACATTTAAAATCTAAATCCTTCAAGAATAGGAGGAAATAAAAGGAGACGTCTATCAGAGTTAACTATATATAGTCAAAATTTTACTAAATATATAAGCTTTACTTATCTATGACACTTATCAATCCATCATAAATCAAACAAATCATGATATTTTATGTTATTAACACACATAATATATTTAGTTACGTGTCAAATCTTGATTTATCAAGTTTATAATTGATTCCTTTTATTCAACGAAATAACTAGAAAAGTCTTTTCCATTCATTTCTTTCCATTTCCCCTTCTATTCCAATTTTCTATTTCTCAAATTTTCAAGAGCATAAAAGAACAAAGCTATTAGCGAACTATTGTCGTGTGAACTTATCTTTATATCTTATCCAAGTCCAAACAAAATCCTACCATATAGGTATAGAAATGCCACCAAAAATCACCATTCAAATATATGAAAGAAAGAAAATAGCTAAATAATATGTGTCTGTTGTATGTTTTTGTGTGGTATATGAGAATTGCAAAGAAAAAAAATATATAAAATAGTATACTCCCATATGAGTCCAAAGAAATCGTTCCATTGTTTTAGTGCCCTCTTGGAGCTGCTTTGCTGCCCCTCCGCGTTTTCTTTATTACACAATCTTGTTTTTTTCCTTGCATCAAAGACATCCCCCAAAAACCGCGTACAACTCTCTCTTTTTCTCTCCCTTTCTTTTTAGCCTTGGCCTTGAATGTTGAATCCCCACCATGACAACCCCATATCCAAGTTATTTTTCATGTCACTACTTTCTGGTTCACGATCTCAAACACCTACTCACGTGCCCTTGTTAGTGATAAAGACTCTTTTGTTTTTATGCAACAGGGAACTTATCACAAGTTACTAATATTTTCCATTCTTTCATTTAGAAGGACCTAAATTGATTAATATATACTTCCCAATAGAGCTTGAGGATGCGGCTGCTCTATCTATGTCCTAATGGAAATATATATGATGTTGTAATTGAAAATAAATTACACAATATTGAGATGGAAAACTCGTAAGTATATATGATGGTGTGTCCTTTCCTTTGTTGAAATTCCAATTTTCCTTTACCAAGAAAAAGGGTGGAAGGCTCCAAACAAAGCCTCCATATATGTATTTCTCTTTCTCCACCCACCAACTGATCGCAAAAGTTAAGAAAGGAGCAAATGGGAAAAGAGGAAGCTGATTCCTACTTTCAATATTTGTCAATTTGTCATGTAATCATCTCATATCATGACTTACAATTGATGTAATGTGTTTGGGGTTTTCTTTTTCTGTTTTTAAATTCCCTTTTAATGCTAATGGACCACACATATCATGCCTGTAAACCATGTGTGCGGAACATGAGCAGTTAAGCACACTGTTGAGAAGTTCGAAGCCCAGTCCCACAGATTCAAAAAAAAAAAAAAAAAAAAGAAAAACCCCAAAGCGCAGATTTTCAGACCCTGTGGGGATTCATGTTCTCTGTATATCTACAGTCCCCAAAATTGTCTGCATGTTTGTGTAAAAAGATGCAACTTGTTTGACTCTCAACCAATACTAATATGATCATCAGTTACGTACCAGAAGTCCAAACCCACATGCTTAATATAAGTTACCAAGAGAGATAAATTTCGCTGGCAAAAAGTAGTTTGAAATACAAATTAAATACACCCTCCTTCCAGATTGTATCTTGTAATTTATTTTCTCCTCTTAATCATTTGTTATTTTAGTAGTTGAAATCCTGGAATCTAAGCGGATCCAAGGATTTAAAAACAACGGATAATGCAAAATTAATCCGTAGAAATTCCTTTGGTTGACTACAGTTTTGTAATGATGATTCCCGTTAAGAGGAAAGGCATATATATTGCGGAGACCAACATCTGACTCTTAGCTGTTGCTGAACACTAAAAAAGATTAAACAAGTGTATAAAATATCTTTGATTGTGATTAAGATAAACATTTTCAATGTGGATTTAGTGTAAAGCTGATATCCCCATTTCTCCTAAAACAAAGATTCTCAGCATTTCAAAGGTTTTCTCTTGCATGGAAGAGAGAAAGATATATAGTTATCTGATATAGGAAAAAAATTAAAATATATAAAAAAAAAACATGAAATTCTTTGGATGATTAAGGAAGTCCACAATGTGGACCTCAAAGTTTCCATTAGCTTCTTAAACCTCATGTGCTCTCACATGCACTGCCACTCCTTTCAAAGAAAAACTGGTCAAGTTGTTATCATTAAGTAAAGACTCCAAAGCCTGAATTTGGAAATTAAAGATTCTACCAACAAAAAAGAGTTGCTCCCACATTTTTTATATCGATTACCTAATTGTTTCTTTTCCTGCAGAGCATTATTTCATTGATCAGGAATTGCCATGAGTTGATGGACAAGCACTATTGAGAAGATACAAATGGGAGAGAGAGAGAGAGAGAGAGAGAGAACACACGCATTTTCTGCACATGTTTGCTGCTTTTCTGAGCTAGCTAGGGTAAGCAAACAAGATTATCCTTGAGTTCCAATGTTTCAGATACCCAACTCAGAGCCAAAGAGTGCCGATGAAAACCATATTTCTTGCATTATCTAGGAAGAAGAGGCTCCAGAACCTAGAATAAAGTTGCCTCTATTTAAGCAGCCTTTAATCAAATTCTATTCACTTTAATATTTTAAAGGCATTATCCACTCGTTATATAAACTTCTGCTACGTGAAACATTCTACATACCAAATAATTAATTCCTGTCGACATTCCACTTTTAAGCAAGGGATTCAAGAAAAAGAAATTAATTAGCATTTAAAGTTTTGAGTTTTACTATGGCTTCTGATATACGTTGAAGAAACGCCATGAATGTGTCACGATTTCCAATTTGACATGGTAGGACCAAAATATGATGATCCGCAAAGAGCACTTTTACTGAATCCAACTTGGTCTCTCCTCCTTTAATTCTCCAAGTGCAGCAGTGACCCCTCAAAGTGGGAATCCGTGTCTAAACGTGCAATAGAGTTGGTGAGAAATAATAAAAGCAGCTTCATAATTTGTTCTTTGTAACTAGGTACATGGCCATGAAAGTAAGTCAGAAATGAGATTTGACGGATATATATATATATATGGACCTACCACAAAAATATCAACTATTAGCAGGGTAAAGTGCCCATTTGGCTTTGTTACGCACAATTATAACTTTTGGATAAGAACCATTGGTGTGAATTTTGCTTTGCATCTAGATTAGACTTGACTTGGAAAGGTTAGATGACCTCCTTGATTCATTATGATCAGAATATCCCATCATCGTTATTAAGAAATTTTAGATGTGCTTGTTTCAAGGCCCACAAAAACCAAACACGATCACGTCCAACAATTTGAGTATCCACAAAGTGCTGCATGCATTAATTTTTGTAAAGGAACATAAAGCAAAACTGCACTTGAACCACAAGGCAGCAAGTACAATTATTAGGAGGAAAACACTTAAAAATAATTCTCTGCATCAAGGGGCGGGCGTTAGAATATTCTATACATACATATGCATATATATATGCACATGTATCTTATTAATCTGCTCTAACCAAACATTGCAATCAGTAAGTGTTGCAAGCAGCAAATCGTGCTTAATTTTTAATCAATCAACATCCAAGTCGTACTCATTGACAATATAAAGTATGGAAACAAATAACTTTCTGAAACGAATTAAAGAAGACAGCAAAAGACAACAGCGTGTATTGTTGGAGGGGGGATTTAATTTCGTTAGAATAAATAGAAATCTCTATTTCTTTCTTGATTTCCATTGGGCAGAGAATCAAAAATTCATATGGTTGCGACGTTACCAATTTGTCTTATGTTTACATCACATCAATCGGTCGTAACAGCATATATATACATACAAATTAAAATCCATGTCTGTTTATGAATTTATGTTGAGGCCTAAGGCTAAGGTTAGAGGTGTCAATATGGGCTGGCATTGCCTAAGCTATTGTGGGTTGAAAAAATATGAGTTGGGCAAAACCAATCTATTTTTTACATGAGTTATCAAAACTCTAACTACTCACCCCTTGTTAACTCATGGGTCGGGTTGAGCCAGCTCATTCTTTTTTTTCAAAAAAAAAATTATTTTTATAATTCCACCTAATAAATTTTTTATTAATAAAATTGTTCTATAATTTAATCCATAAATTGAATATAAAAACATATTAATTACAAATAAATTACATCAAATATAAATAAACAAATAATTACATAAATAAAGTTTAAATTTTTAACACAAACTACTATCGTATAAACATAAGTATATAACCAAATAATAAAAACTTCAAGACTCATTTATATCCTCCTCAATCCTCATCCTCAAGTAAAATATTTAAATCTTATTTAGACTGCAATGATATCTTAAGATCTGAATCATTATCAATATATCATCTAATATTCATTACCCAAAAAAAAAAAAGAGATAATAAGTTTTAATCTAAACTAAAATTATTAATTTAACAAGTAAAGATTAAAAATATTAAAATATATAAAATAAGTAATACTATTTATAACTAAATTATTAATTTTATATAATTAAATATATAAAATTATTAAATTTTTTTGAACCACAAAGTTGGCCCGCCCCAACCCACCCTAATCCACTGATCAGATGGGTTGACTCATTCAGATCTGATTTTAAAATGAACTTAAATTTTTAAGCTCCTCCCATCTCATATTTAATAAAAAATGACCTGACCCAATGCATCGGGCTTATTTTGACCGGTCTACTTAAGGCATGCACATTTACATACTCCTTTTTCCATGATCATGTGTGCCATTCATTATTTTTCATTATCAGCCATGTGAGTGGTCCTCTCACTATGGTTTATTGAGAGAAAGGCATGATAAAATGATAATGTTTGGGACGCGCGCGGAGTCCCACAATTATGCGCAGACAAAGCTGGTGGTGAAAGCTGTCGGTCTCACTATGGTTTCTTGGTAAGCCGTGGCCTTGGTTAATCTTGTAACTCTGCCCTTGTCGTGTAGTACTAGGTTTAAGAAAAGAAAAAAGACAACAAAAAAACCAGTAAAAAGTGTTAAAGTTGTCAAGCCAAGAACACCAGCCAAGTCATTCAATAGGGTAAGGAAATCCCAGGCTTTTGTAAATAAGAAGGCACCCAACTTCTAGACGTCACGTATTTGATATTCCTCCTTATTTTTATTGTCCTCTCTCTCTCTTGCTCCTTGTGTTATCCAATTTTCTTTTTAAATGAGGGGGAATTGACAGGCACTGCCAGTTCATCAAGAACTAGCAGTTTCCGACAATGTATACGGGGGGCAGCTTTCAGTTTCGACCAGTATTGTCCCATGTAATTTGGGCCTTTGCATCCTCTACTCGACTAGTAATCTCCCAAGTCTTCTGCAATTGGGGTTGGGGTAGACTTTTTGCCTGTACCAAAAAACATAAAACATGTGAATATGATTGTTGTTCGTTTATAATTAAATGCTATGAAATAAATAATCGGCTCGGCTATGTTAGAATTCTCAAATCTTTGGAACCCTTTCATGTAGGGATGGGTCAGATTTAAACCCAGGCATTGGCATCCAATTATTTTGAACTCAAATTATTGATTTTTTTAAATCCAAGTTAAATAAATTATTTAATTTTATATTAATTTTTTGAGTCATTCGAATTCAAATTATTCAAGATTAAAATTTTTTCTAATTAAATTGAATTGAATCAAATTCTTCAAGTTAAAACCACATTTGAAATTAGAATCTACTTTACCAACCCTACATACATGACTTCCAATAAGCAACCGAGTCCTCCAATACCCAACTCTACAATCCTAAAGTCAACTGTTATCCAGGATCTAAGCTCCGAAACCAACGGTTTGAGAAAAATAAAAATTACATATTTATAACCAGTGAAGCAAGCACCAGCTATAAAAATATATGCTCGTCAAGTGAAACGCTAGAGAGTAGCATAGAATGCCATTATCAAGTTATAAAATGAAATACGTTACACCAAATCACTTAGACATAACTTGGAAAGGTTAGGCAAGCAAGATATTGAAAGAGTCGTATCAAGCATGTAAGCATACATTTTATAATATTAAACTTCTTAAGTATGATCTAAAAACCAAACAACAGTGGCTGCCCGCAAAATTAAAAAAAAAAAAAAAAGTCAACAAAGGAAAGCAAGTTCCAAAAGCCAGCTGTTTTCAACTCTAAAATTTACAGCCATCACCATCTGTTTGGAGGTCCAACCAAAAGGTTCTGCTGGATCTGCTGCAGGGGCAAGAAGCAACTTCGAGGAGTACTACACTAGCTTCCAGATTTCTTCTTTCTAAAAGTGAACTTCCATGAGCATTTTGAAGATGAGATGTCCCGTAGACCAAAGTAACACGTTTAGTGGAGTTAATTTATTCTTGGATGACAATATAGAAGCAAAGCAAACACCAACCGGAAAGGTCACTCTTCAACAACATTAACCAGTTCATACTCAATCAGTGACAGATTGTTGTCTTCTTTCACAGTGAAACTAGCAGGTTCAGTGACCTCAACACGACCCCACTTGTCCACTGCAAGCCTCATTGATCCTTTAAACATGTCAATTTTCGCATTACGAAGAGTTACAGTAGTACCCTCTTTCATTAAGTCCACTACAAAATAAAAAGATGATGTTAGTTCTAGTTAACAGACTTTATCATTGAATAAATAAAACATGGTTCCTTGTCTTTACTATCTGATAACACCATTCGCAGAAACCTTCAAAAGATTGAGGATACATATTTCTAATCACTATCTGGCAAGATTTCACATCAAGTTTCCTCCACAATTCAAATTAAATCCGAAAAGAGGTTTTGCATCAGGAAGAAAGAAAGGGAAACAAAATTTTGAACACTATCAAAGTATATGCAGCAGAATGCACTTGAACACCTCAACTGTAATCTATCTACACTCAACAAGACACCAATAAGCTCTGGCATTATAATTGATGCCATAAATTGTTTGCAATGAGTAGATGTGAATGGAATTTTAGCACTAAAATTTTTTATATAGCTACCGATAAATAAAATACAGCCTGGAAGCCTTGTCTGAAGGAGACTACTCGGAATATTTTTACTCCATCTAGAAACAAAAACCAAAATTATCATACTTTAAATGTGCAATTCTGTTTCCTTATAAGTATCAGTAACCATGCCAGTTTTGGAACTATAGAGCTGGCTGTGGCACATCACAAGCTCAACTGTCATGCCCAATATTCTCAGAACAGCATCAAAGAATTGGTGTTATATGTTTATAAAGTTTCTAAAAGACATGAGGAGGAATAGTGAATGGATAAAAATCACCATATCTTGCATGTATGTCTACAAGTATACATACCATTAAACAGACAATACCACTGAAAAGTGTGAATTTGTATCAGCCATGGAATCTGAACACTAACCTGACCAATTTACACTAATAATATGTGATAGCGAAAGAAGTATGATGTAAAACAAACAATCCAGAGAAATAACACTCAACAATAGTTTGGAAATCTCAGTAGTATAAACTCAAATCTCAATATCAAATATCATTAATCAAAACCTAATCTCCAAATCTAATTTCATTAATCAATTATATATAAGCTTCATCAACCTAGGTTTTAAGCCAATTTAACAATATTTAAAGTATGTAAATTAACTCCATTAATGCAAGTGGCAAATTTCATTGATTTTCATCACTTTTTATCCAATAGTCAATAAAATTTGAAGTATAGTAGCAAAATTCAATGAAATTACAGCTACAAAATTTAACATTAACCGATAGCATAATGGCAAATTTCGTCTTAATCCCAAAACTCATAAATAGATTAAATCCTATTTCCTAAATTTAGGACTAGAATAGACATTCTTTCAAAACTCGCAAGACTATCCTACTAATCGTCAAACTGAAGTAGTAAATCACTGTTTAGGGAATCTGTTGCATTGTGTTGTAGGAGAGAAGCAAGCTAATTGGCATTTATTTGGTTTATTTTGTTGTACTTTATTTGTTAGTTAGGTAAGCTTTATTCTCTATAGGCTTAAAACCTAGGTTGATGAAGTTAATCCATGTATATGCAAGAATGTCCTACTAATGGTCAAACTGCAGTAGGGAATCACTGTTTGGGGAATCTGCTGTGTTGCATTACGTTGTAGGAGAGAACCAAGGTAATTGGCATTTATTTGGTTTATTTTGTTGTACTTTATTTGTTTGTTAGGTAAGCTTTGTTCTCTATAAGCATAAAACCTAGGTTAATGAAGTTTATATATATATATATATATTTGATGCATTGACAGTGTATAACTTCTATACACTGTCAATCCATCAAATGATGTCACATCATTATAAAAATAAATTTAAAATTTTTAAGGCTTAAAACCAGATATTAATAATTTTTAAAAAAAATACATAAAAGATAAATACAATTTTCTTTTCTTCTCTCTCCAAATCCCTCTCAAGCATTCTTTTATTCTTCTCCTCTTTTTTTATCTCTCTCCAACTCCATCTTCTTCTTCCATTAAGAGCAAATTTGAGAAAATTGTGCAACTTCAAGAACACTAGGATAATCAAAGGCTTCAAGGTAACTTTTACCTATTGGCTCTAGTGATATATTTCTTAAGTGATTGCTACATTGGGCTTTGGGTTACAATGTGATATAATTCTCTCCTTCCCAACTAGAAGCTTTCATATTGAAATTTCAGATTTTAATCATTGAGTATCCTCTTAAAAATTACTTGCCTTTGTGACTAAAACATATAAATTAATATTTATGTTGCCTAACTAGTTGGCTTGACTATTCAGCAATGTTGTTTGCTTTGCTTATAGCACAAAGTAAAAAGTTTTCCTGTTCAAGAATTTCTAGAATTAAATAAACAATATTAATCCAGATATCTGTCAGTTTATAGCTATTCCTCTTCAGCCACAGATTGGCGTAAAAGGAATGTCACAGTTAACCAATAGAACAGATGTGAGATTGAGCACTTGTCATTCAATTGTGCACAAATGCAACTCACAATCGAGAATAAGGCTGAAAAATAATCCCAATTCCTAAATAATCCCAAACTTGCTCTGAATGGAAGAAGAGGAGAAGAAGATGGAGTTGGAGAGAGATAAAAAAAGAGAAGAACAAAAGAAACGGTTGAGGAAGTTGGAGAGGAAAAAGAAAGTTTTATTTATCTTTTATGTATTTCTAAAAGAAAAATTTTAGTTTTAAGCCTTAAAAGTTTTAAATTTATTTATATAATAATGTGGCATCATTTGATAGCCAGGGTGCGTATAAAAGCTTTACATTATTAGTGCATCAACTATAAACTCAATATATATATATATATATATAGAGAGAGAGAGAGAGAGAGAAAGAGGTTTATTAAATTTGGCGGTTTGATTTTGATTATTAATTATCTAACATTGAGATTTGAGTTTATACAATTGAAATTTTCATACTATTGTTGGATGTTATTACTCCGAATTATTTGTTCTACATCAGCGCAACTAGCATTTATTTCATTCAATGTCACTATTAGTAACCCCAAAATAGACCTCCTAGTCAACTAAACTATGTTAAGAGTAAGCAATTCCCAATTCCTAATCTATACTTCTTTCCTTCCACAAAAGAATAAACAATATAATCAAATCAAACACAGTCCCAGCAGTTTAAATATATGAAACCTTTACTCGCCTAATAGAAAAAAAAAAAAAACAATTTAGAAAGTGACGAGTGACAACAAAATTGCATAACAGAAAATACAATCAAACATAAAAGGGATAACTAAATTAGGGGCTCCAAATTTACCACTCTACTTTTTTTGGCTGCATTGTTACCATTCTACCCCAATTTTTTGTGCAATTTTGCCATTATTTGGATGAAAAAGGCATATTGCATTAAGAATTACAATTATTCCATTAGTTTTTGCTATGTTAAAAAAATAGCATTTTTTTTCCAAACACCAATTAGGGATAATATCAATACTTAAATCAAAAGTAAAAATAATTCGAATTTTTAAAATAAAAAATACCAAAAACGCCACTGAGTTTCTTTTGTTAAAATATATATTTTGAATATTTTATTTTAAACAAACACTATATCACCATCTATAACGGTTAACATCTACTTTTAATAGTCAAATGGTGAGATTGCACCAAAAATCAGGGTAGAGTGGCACATTGCACCAAAAAATCTAACGTAAAGTGGTAAATTTAACCATTATTCCAACCATAAAAATAGACAAAAGCAACACAGTTAGATGAATGAAAATGAGACCTCTGCCAATAATAAAAGTAAATCTATTCCCTAAATTAAAACTTGCCGGGAGAAGATTATAAAGAAAATACCTTGTTCATTCCTAGCGGTAAAGATAATCATTCCAGTCTCATCCCCTACTAAGCATTCAGCAATTCGCATTTGGCGAACTTGAGGACCATCAGCACGACCCTTCTGCAATACCATCTTCGTACTAACAACCTTAACAGTAAGAGTGTGGCCACTAGTCCCCGGACGAAGTTGGTCAACCTTGGTAAAAACAGGTTTTCTCAATCCAGACTTTGATTCCGCCATTTCAATACCTTTCAAAAAATAAAAAATAAAAGAAATAGAGATTAAGGTTATCGGCAAAACCACAAGAAAAACCAGCATTGAAAAACAAAAATTGCACCACACTAAAGTAAGCCATATAACCACGAAAGAAGTGGGGGCATTATAGCAGATGCTCTACTACATTCCACATTTAATATTTTTCAAATCTAAACATACAAATTTATATGGAAAAAATGATTTGAAACTCCGATTGATTTTATAACAAAATTCATGATCCAAACAGTTGGTTGTAAAAACAAGCAGTTAAATTTAGCGTCCAAAGGCAATTCTTGGATCTAAGCAACGCGAAATTCCATCTAATAAAAAAGGAGAGCTCTAATCATTATCGATAATCTTAGATAGAACAGTAAAATCCCTAACTTTTCCCTAAACATCACAGATTTTCATAGAAAAACAGACAGATCAGAGAACAACAGGAAGCAAATCTAACGAATCAGAGTCCTCTGATTCTTGTTTTTGATAATTTAACAGAATGTTAACGAACAATGGTGAAATAATCAAATGAAATAGTATAAACGAAAAGGAAAAACAGCAAATTGGAGAGAAAATAAATTTAAAGAATAATGTGAGAGTTAAAAATTTTGGGGTTTCGAAGTTACCCTTGGAGATTTGGAGAGCGAAATCGAATCGGGGATTAGAGAGAGTGAGTTAAGGTAGAGAGAGATCTGTTTAAGGAACAAAGCTTAGCAGTTGGCAGTTAAAGTCGGCTCTTGGAAGGAAAGGTTTGCGCATCAATATCCACCGTTGATCGCCTATTCGACTAGGACAAATCTTTACCGTACACGTATCATCTCTGACTTTAATTTTAAACATAAAGCGGTGTCGTTTGATATTGCTGATGTTTTCGTTTCCCCTCCGTACGGGCTCAGCAAAAACAGAATGAAACAATATATACTAGCGTGGGATTTTATTTTGTAAACCAGAAATAAGGAGAGAGAGAGAAAAAACAGAAGAGATAGGCCGTTGGTTGGGTTGAGGCTCTGAGCAAAGTGGAAAAATGAAAGCCACGCTTCCATCAACGACTCCTCAGCTTAGGACTTTCACTTCTCCACCGCTTTCTTTCAACCGTTCCTTCGGTTTCCCGGAAAACAGAAGGAAACTAAGCGGTACCAGCTCTCTTCTAAGGGGTGCACCACCTTCATTCTCTTACGTTCCACTAAGGGTCACTGCAAATTCTCAATCTGCTGCACCTGCTTCTACTGAAGCGGCCAAAGCGACGGTTGTGCCTAGTGAAATGAAGGCCTGGGTATATGGGGAATATGGAGGTGTTGATGTTTTGAAGTTTGATGAGAAAGTGGCGGTTCCTCGAGTGAAGGAGGATCAGGTTTTGATCAAAGTGGTTGCTGCTGCCCTTAACCCTGTTGATGGCAAGAGAAGACAGGGCAAGTTTAAGGCTACCGATTCTCCTCTTCCCGTAATTCTCCTTCTCTCTTTTTCTTTTTTTTCATTTAGTGTTTCTTTTTATCCTTAGTTTTCATGCAAAATTTTCTTTTGGGATTAATTTGGTTGCTAAGGAAATGTGGGAATATTAGAGTAGGATTCAATTTGGGTGATTATAGCTTTGCCATTGGAAGAGGCGTGAGACTGTTGGTAAAGTCTCAAATTTCAGTTGGAGATGGTATAACAGACGTAACTGTAACAGTGTTCTTAACTTTGTATAGCTTTCATAGCTCAGTCGGTTAGAGCACCCGTTTAGTAAGCGGGAGGTCTTGAGTTCGACTCTCAATGAAAGCAAATATTATTCATTTTGTATTGCAACTTTTCAGTTTTCTGCTGCTATCCAATGACAGATGCTAGACAACAAGTTCAAAGGATGTCTTTGTGAAAGTCTGAACCTTTATTAAGAGGAAATAAAATTGAAAACTTTTGTTATATTGTTATTCATACACTGACTTTGATTGCCAGATTGTTTTAGAAGTATGAATTTGAAGAGAAAAGTACGAAAAATAATGAATTTAATTACCCTCAGTTTTTCTTCCCTTGTTGGTGTGCTTGCATATTCTATCTATTACTGAAGGATTTCTTTTATCTGTATCTCTGTAACTCTGTTTAACATGATATAAGCATGTTGCTTGTCATGGCTCTTTTAATCTGCAAATTTATGGAATTTTCTTTAACTTGGTTTGCGTGTAGACTGTTCCAGGCTATGATGTTGCTGGTGTTGTGGTAAAGGTTGGAAGTCAAGTAAAGGAGCTAAAGGAAGGAGATGAAGTGTATGGAAACATAAATGAGAAAGCATTAGAAGGGCCTAAACAGTTTGGCTCCCTTGCTGAGTACACTGCCGTTGAAGAGAAGCTGCTCGCATTAAAGCCCAAGAATCTGGATTTTGCCCAGGCTGCTGGACTTCCTCTTGCTTTTGAGACGGCCTATGAGGGTCTTGAGAGGACTGGGTTTTCAGCTGGTAAATCCATTCTTGTTTTGAATGGTGCTGGTGGTGTTGGAAGCTTAGTGATTC
Organism: Theobroma cacao; assembly: GCF_053813885.1. Classification (NCBI taxonomy): domain Eukaryota; kingdom Viridiplantae; phylum Streptophyta; class Magnoliopsida; order Malvales; family Malvaceae; genus Theobroma; species Theobroma cacao. Next base: position 41,616,069 of record NC_142640.1, read on the forward strand.
AGGTATGTCATCCCATAATCATGGATCATTTTGGCCTGCCACTGCCCGAAAAACAAAAAAAATCAATTTAGATTTGTAACAGAAATCTTGTGTGAGAAAACCTAATTTTATCTTATGAATGTTGAATGCCTACATGAAGAATGTCTTTTACTCTTTTTCGTTGCGCTTGGCATTACTGAGTCTTCAATTTGCTTATGTTCAGTACGATTCTGTTAAGCAGTTGAGCTAACTGGCTCATATCATCCCTGATAGTCATTTTATTTGACTCAATTCACAGATCAAAATGGTTAATGATAACAAATTCAATTTCTTTTTATTTCTGCTCAATCTCTTATGTTTTTCTGCCTTCTGTTACTCATCATATGTTGTGTTTTGATAGTTAGTCAAATTCTGAAAGAGGTAGTCAGTTTGCTTGGTGTGGTCAAGCATAAATATTGTCTTCTAAGCTTCAAGTCAAATTCTTCTTAAAAGATTCAGGGACTTGCCTCAAAAGTTTGGAATAGCACGCCACTGTTATTATGAAGCTATTAGATTGTTACACACTAGGCTTTGTGCATTCTAGCTTTTCTACACTGATCTTCTTCTCATTTGTGCAGTTAGCGAAACAAGTATTTGGTGCTTCAAAAGTTGCAGCCACTTCGAGTACCGGAAAACTTGAATTGTTGAAGAGCTTAGGTGCTGACTTGGCTATTGATTACACAAAGGAGAACTTTGAAGATTTACCAGAAAAATTTGATGTAGTCTATGATGCCATTGGTATGATTTTACGATAAGTGTTCTTTCTGGAAGAGTATTAGCATCATTTCAGTCACAAAGGATCATTAGAAAACGTAATGAGGATATACCTGATTGTCTCAGTGAGTCAGTCGTACAAGGTTACTCGTATTCTAGAAATTCAGTCTGCCAAAAACATTATTACTGTAATCTTTAGTGCTAGAGCTACAAAAGAAGTGTCTGTAAACTCTGCTTTGTGCATTGCATCTCTAAATGGAATTTAGATTTCTTTGTCCATTTAAATTATGGGGATTTGTTTGCATAAGTGATTGTTTTCCTTTTTGATTACAGGGCAATGTGATAGGGCAGTCAAGGCAGTGAAAGAAGGTGGCAGTGTTGTGGCCCTAACTGGTGCTGTCACACCTCCTGGTTTCAGATTTGTGGTTACTTCCAATGGAGAGGTTCTGAAGAAACTAAATCCATATTTAGAGAGTGGAAAAGTGAAGCCAGTTGTTGATCCCAAGGGGCCGTTCCCATTTGCTGAGGTTGCTGAGGCTTTCTCTTACATTGAAACCAATCGTGCTGTTGGAAAGGTAGTTATACACCCAGTCCCATAAATCCAGTAGAACAAAGAAACAGCCATTTTGTATTGCATGCTGCAAGTCCCTCTATGGTTAATTAAGAACAACAAATGCCAGTTTATATCAATGAATAAGACGTTATGAGATTTTGCATGCTACTTAATACGTTTCCTTGGTGTTTGGTAGATTTCTTGTTAAGTTTGAAGAATGAAGAATCACAAAACTATCCTCTTCTTTAAAGGAATGAAAAGGTCAAGTTAGCCTTCATTATCCAGATAAAGTGTCACATTATCAAGCTGCATTTTTACGCAATGGAAGGCCTTTGGTTCTGATAGAATGCCGTAATGCTATATATGTATATTCACATGCCTAGCTAGTCTTGGTCCTTGCGGCTGGTTATTTGAGCTAAGAAGAGAAACCAATGTCTTCCAAGGGAATACTGAACAATTAGAACTTGAAATTTTAAATTTGAAAGTCTCGTATTCAAACTCTAGGAGATAAGACAACAGAAGTTCGTGGGACAATCAGATCATCTCTCATTGGTAGCTCACTCTTGAGGTTCATGGACCGTCATATATTTCCTAACTTGCCTAATTCTGCCTGGCCTAGCAATTTCTGGTTGGACTTGAATACAAACGCACTGCCTCAAGCCTGGAAGCTTAGACATGAACTTCGCTTCTGCTCAAATTACTCGTGAGCTGCTTGCCCTCCTATGTCCTAGTCCTATCCCTAACCTTACCGATGCAGACAAGGCTGACTAGAGGCTTCTACATGATTGCCAACAGAGTGGAAAATGGCTGTATGCCTTATGTCGCACTCACAATAAATTCAGTGTGCATGGGCCGCATGTTGGTGTACAGATATATGTCTTATTGACCTTAGCTTGTGGTCCAACAATGTGTGGAAACAAATTCAATCAACCGATTCAGATGTTTTGCTGTTTTTTGTGTGCCATAAGCTCTGAGCTGGCATCATTCCACATTCATCCAATAGCTACCGGCTGGCTTTGCTCCTACGGACTGTCTCCAAGACTGTAGGTGCTGTTACACAAGGAAAGTGCAAATAAAGTATAGGATCAAAAAGCAAGACATAGAATCACTGGTAATATTTGAAATATATTACATATTATTAATATTTCAAAATAAAAATAATCCTAATAACATTTAAATTTATCACTAAAATATTAATAATTTAAAATGTTAATGATTCAATTATAAATAAAATATTAATATCTAAATTATCGATTATTAATATTTTCATTAAACTATAAAGTATTAATATTTAAAAATGTTAATGATTAAATTGTAAATAAAATATTGATTTTTAAATGATCAATTATAAATATTTTAAATAAATTATAAATTTTAATATAAAAACAAAATAAAATAAAAACAAATAATCAAAATAACATTTAAATTTATAAATAAACTATTAATATTTCAAAATGTTAATGATTAAATTATAAATAAAATATTAATATTTAAATTATCAATTATTAATATTTTAAATAAATTATAAATTAATAACATTTCAAAAATAAAATAAAAATAAATAATCATAATAACATTTGAATTTATAAATGAAATATTAATATTTTAGAATGTTAATGATTAAATTATAAATAAATTATTAATTTTTAAATTATTAACTTTTAAAAAATAAAATAAAATAAAAAATAATTATAATAACATTTAAATTATAAATAAAATATTATTATTTTAAAATGTTAATGACTGAATTATAAATAAAATATTAATATTTAAATGATCAATTATTATATTTTAAATAATTATATATTATTAATATTTAAAAAATAGAATAAAATAAAAATAAATAATCATATATTATAATAAATGGTATGTTTGTCTTTTTATCCTCTATTCTTTTCTTATTTCAAAGTTATTTTAACCATTCAAACACTGCAATAAGTCAATAACTATTCCTATCATATTTCATTCGTTGTACCAAACTACGTAATAACTATTATATTCTATTTTCATCTTAACTATTCCCATAAAATAAATTTTTTATTTCATTCTTGTCTATTTCGTGAACCAAACGTGTTGTTAAGACTATAGATAAGCCAAATGTCGTGAGCCAACCTTGTATTGGGGTATGACAAGGTAAAACTGTCTAAGAGACTAAGTCTTTTGTACTCTCAACGGAGATGTCCCATTTTTAAACATTGCAATAGCACTTGATGACGTCTTTAGAAATATTTGTTAAGTCTTTAAGGGGAAGACCTTTTAGGAAAGGAATGTCTCTATCTCACGCCTTGTAATGGTTCTTGGTGATATACTTGTAAAATCTCAAAAAGTCTTTATAAGGGGTGAGCAGTTGGTGAATTGTTTGGCAATCTCACTAGTAAAGGTATATAAATAACATACCATTTAAGGCTGCCCTTATGGCTTGATGATGGTGTGTCTTGATCCCTTTGTACTTATCTTGATATTAATAAAACATTTTCTTTATATGGCTCCAATGGTTGTGTACATAGCATTTGTTATGCCCTATAATTTTGATGTTGTGTTTCCTTAAACTAATTTGTGGCTATTATTTACGTTTGTTTAGATATAATCAAGTTATTGGTTGGCTTGTGTGGAAGCTTCCATCTAAGCGCCTTATGGACTTTTGCATACTTAAACGAAAAATTGTAGTTTGTGACAATTGGTATTAGAGCACGGACAAGACGTGGTAAATGAAAGAACAAAATTGGTGACCACACAAAGTACACTAAAGGACCATCAGAGAATTGATGAGTTAGATGTTGCGATGGTTGCAATAAAAGCTCAAACGGTCATGTGTTAGTGAATAAATGAAGTTGAGACAATCTAACAAGAACTATCCAAGATGATAAATACCTTGAGTTATGAGACTAGGGATACATTAAGCACTCTCATAAACAAGTTTGAAAAAATTAAAAGCTCAAGTAAATCTCTTGATTATTATTGCAGGTAATACCAGTGCAAACCGAAGAGATCGAGGGAAAATGGTTAAAGTGCCAAAGCCTAAGCTATATGAAGGGGCCAGAGATGTAAAGGAATTAGAGAACTTCTTTTTTTTTTTTTATATTGTACAACTCTTTCGAGATGTACACATAAACTCAAAGGAAGACAATGTGGTGATGGTCACAATTTATCTTGTTAAGGATGCAAAGTTATGGTGGCATTCCAAATTTGTCGATGATGAGTGCCACATCTACACTTGGGTGGGCCTTAAGCGAGAACTGAAGAATTAGTTTTTCCTTAAGAATGTAGAGTACATGGCTTGGCAGAGTTTGCAAGAGTTGACGCAAATTGGGTCAATATAGGAATTTGTGAGAAACTTCTTTACCTTAATGCTAGATATTAGAGACATGACTAAGAAAGTTAAGTTGTTATATTTTCTTAAGAGTCTGAAATTGTGGACGAAGACGGAATTGCAATGACAGAAGGTGCAAGATGTGACTTGAGCGATGGCAAGTACTGAGCCTTTCACTGATTATAGTGATAACTCAAATAAAAGGAAAGATCCTCCATCAGAAAACAATAGCTCAAGCTCTAATAGTGGGGTGAAAATTCCAAGAGTTAATAAACCTTCGAGTGGGGGAAGAGAAAAGAAACCACCCGTTAAGGACACACCCTAACCCTGAACAACTAAGCCATGGGGCTTCAAACTTTGAGCCATAATATCTTATTTTCTATGCAATGAGCTTCATCAGGTAGCTGACTACTCACATCGAGCAACTTTTAATATGATATATACTGCTAACGTGGAAACACCTCGAGCCCAAACCTTAGTTAAAGAAGTTAAGGAGGAGTTGATGCGAATGGGTTCAATTCGGTTCCTTAGTGCCTTACAAACACAACTAAAAAAGAAGAAGAAATAGCCTTAACGAGGTTTCATGTATGTGGATGTGTTTTTGAATGATAAAAGGACCAAAGCCATGCTCGACACAAAGTCTTTCGATACCTTTATCACCCTGGGAGAGTCAAAGAGATGCAGTCTCAAAGTTAGGAAAGATTCGGGCAGATGAAAGCAGTCAACTCTCTAGCCTCAACTATTATGAGGAACTTTAAAGACGTGAAGATTAAGATTGATTCTTATAAGGGGAAGGTGAACATGACTGTTGCCATTATATATGACTTTGACTTTATTTTGGGCTTGGAATTTATGATGAAAGCATAAGCCATCTTATTCCCTACTACGAGTTACTTAATGTTTTTCAGGAAAATAACCTTATGTAATGCCAATTATAATTCTACCCAAGAGTGGGAAGAGGATCATATAAGTTATCTAGTTGAAGAAGAGGATTAAAAAGGGAAAACCTTCTTATGTGGCCATGCTCATCTACAAAGGTGAAGATAAAACAAATTCAATACCCATTAGAGTGAAGTTGGTTTTGGAAGAATTTCAAAATATGATGCCAAAAAACTACCTATAGTCCCACTACCTCGACGAGCTATTGATCGTGAGATAGAATTACTTTCGAGAGTCAAGCCATAGGCAAATGTGACATACAAGATGGCTCTCTCAAAGATAGTGGAGTTAAGGAAACAATTAGACAAGCTGATCCAAGCGGGATTCATCTGACCTTCAAAAGCACCTTTTGGGGCCTTGGTACTTTTTCAAAAGAAGCAAGATGGGAGTTTGCGATTATACGTGGATTACCAAGCTTTGAATAACGTCACGGTAAGGAATGAATATTCAATTCCCTTTATAGCAAATCTTTTTTACCAGTTGAATCATGCATAATACTTCTTTAAATTGGATTTGAGATCTAGCTACCATCAAGTAAGAGTGGTCGATGGAGATGATCCAAAAACCACTTATGTAATGCGATATGGTGCCTTTTAGACTAACCAATGCTCTTGCCACTTTTTACACGTTGATGAATCAAGTTTTCCATGATTATCTGGACAAGTTCATGGTAATCTACCTAAACAACATTATGGTTTACAGTTCAACTTTAGAAGAATATCAAAGGCATTTATGGCAAGTCTTCTAAAGGTTACGAGACAACCAATTGTATGTGAAGAGAGAGAAATGCATATTCGTTAAAACTTAAATTCAATTCCTTGGCCATATAATTATGCAAGGTCACATCTGGATAGATATGCAAAAGGTTAAGGTTATCAAAAAGTAGGCAACCCTTAAGAATAGGATTGAACTTCGCTCATTCATAAGGCTAGCAAAATATTATCGAAGATTTATTAAAAGGGTATTCAAAAAGAACAGTTGTACTTACAAAACTACTTAAAAAGGGACAAAAGTGGGATTGGATACCTTAATGCCAAAAAGCTTTTGAAGATTTGAAGGAAGTGAGGATGACGGACCTTGTCCTGGCACTCCCAGATATTGAAAAACCTTTTGAAGTACATACAGATGTGTTAAACTTCACTCTTGGAGGGGTATTACTGCAAAAGGGACATCTAGTTGAGTTTGAAAGTCAAAAGCTGAATGAAGTTGAGAAGAGATACATGACGTAGGAAAAAGAGCTCTTAGTTGTAATTCATTACCTACGGGCATAGTGACATTACTTATTAAGGTCCCAATTCGTGGTTAAGATAAACAATTCTTTAGTTAGTCACTTCTTCACTAAGCTAAAACTCACGACCAAGCAAACGAGATGGCATGAGGTCTTAGTCAAGTTTGATTTCTACTTTGAACACAAGTCTGGAAAGGCTAATCAAATGGCAAACGCCCCTAGCAGAAACGTTGAATTCACAACTCATAAAGTGATAACTCCGATCACAACAAGAAAAGTAACTACGAATATCTACAACTTTATTAAAGAGAACTTGAAAAGAAATCCCTAAGCCATTGCCATCATGAAATTAATGGAGAATGATAAGTCCAAGTATTTTTGAGTGAAAAATGGACTCTTACTAACAAAAGGGCCATGAATATTTGTTTCAAGAGCTAAAGAGCTGAGACAAAAGTTGATGTGGGAATGTCATGGCACTCTATGGACAGGACATCTAAGTTACCAATGCATTGTGGCATTACTGAAACAAGGTTACTATTGGTCCCATATGTGACAAGATGTAATGGATTATACTAAGTCATGCCTTATTCGCCAACAAGACAAAGTAGAAAAACAAAAGTTGGCAAGAATCCTTAAATCGCTACCAATACCGACCAAACCATGGAAAAACATTTCCCTTTACTTTATAGTAGGGCTCTCTAAAGTGGGAGATATGATAGCAATACTGCTAGTTGTGGATCGTTTTTCAAAGTACACTACATTTATCCCAATACAGAAGTTTGGCTCTCCAAAAGAAATAGCCTATATGATTTTCAAACATGTGGTAAAATACTTAGGCGCACCTAAAAGCGTTATCAGTGACAGAGATCCAAGGTTTACTAGGTTTCTTTTTTTAGGAAAAAGCTTTTCAAGCTATTGCAATCAGAACTCAACATCTCTTCCAGTTACCATTCACAAACAGATGGTCAAATAGAACGCTTCTACGAATTGGCAGAGCAATATCTACAACACTTTGTACAAGCAAACTAGAAGAATCAGCCTAATTTACTAGATGTGGCTCTAATATGTTTCACTTCGTAGAAAAGCTTCTCCACAAACAAAACCCTTTTCGAAGTTGTCATTAAGCAATAACCTAGACTTTTCCATACCTCGATGGAATCCTATAACGAAAAAAGCCCCTAAGTTTTTAACTTTGCTAAGGAGTAGATACAAAACACTAAGATCGCTTAAGCCTATTTAAAGAAAACCTCCAACCACCTGAAAAAGTGGGTAGACAAAGGTTGAAGTGAGCAACACTTTAAGGTAAGGGACCTTGTGCTAGTGAAATTAGTACCCGAACAACTCAAATTCTTAAGGAAAAAAGATAGATACTAATGTACAAGTATGAAGGCTCAATACCGATTACGCCTAAGGTGGGGAAGGCCTTTTACAATATTGACCCACCCAAGTGGATGAAGGTGCATCTAGTGTTTAACGTCAGCAACCTGAAGCCATTCTATATTGATCTAGTAGATGCAGGTAAGAGTCAAGCCACGAGAGCCACCATCACCACCAAGCCACCATTACAATGTTGGGTAAAAGAGATTTTTATAGAGATAACAACCTTAATCAATTGATAGCCAACACAAGAGTACTTGATGAAATAGAAAGGTTTTGGGATAGATGAAATCACCTGGTACAAGGAAGCCAACCTTCGTTCCTTCAAATAGAAGATTGAAAAGTTTAAAGTCAATTAGTCAATGAAGACATCGACAAATTGAGTGGGGGAGGATGTCATGAGCCAACCTTGTATAAAGCTATGACGGGGTAGAACTATCTAGGAGACTAAATCCTTTGTATCATTAATGGAGATGTCTACCTTTTAAACATTGTAATGGCATTTAGTGACGTCTTTAAAAATACTTGTTAAGTCTTTAGGGGGAAGACCTTTTAGGGAAGGAATATCCCCATCTCACGCCTTGTAACAATTCTTAGTGATATACTTGCAAAATCTCGTAAACTCTTTATAAGGGGGGAACAGTCAACAAATTATTGGGCTGCCTCACTAGTAAAGGTATGTATGTGGCATACCATCTATGGTTGGCCTTGTGGCCTGATGATGGTGTGTTTTGGTCCCTTTGTACTTATCTCTATATTAATAAAACCTTTTCTTTGTACGACTCCAGTGGTTGTGTACATGGCATTCGTTATGCTCTATAATTTTGATGTTACATTTCCCTAAACTAATTTGTAGCTATTATTTATGTTTACTAAGATATAATGAAGTTATTGGCTAGCTTGTGTGGAAGCGTCCCTCCGAGCATCGTATGGACTATTGCATACTTAAGTGAAGGAGTATAGTTCATGACACCAAGTCTCGTTTATAAACTTAATAACAACAATTTTATCCTTATTTATTTGGATTGAGGGGTATTAAATGGGGTTAAATATGTTTGATATATGAGATCCAAATACAACTCATCAAGCAATTAGAACTAGCTTGGCTTGATGGTTTAATTCCTTTATAGGAGAAGATTAATTAATTTATCTTGTAAGGTATACATAAAGGGGTTTTTTACAAAGAAAGAAAGGTGGCGTTGTAAATAAGTATTGAGAATAACATAGAGAAAAATTGGAGCAAATCTTGAAGTATCTACTATTGGGAAAAATTGAAGTGCATAAATAACTCAAACAAGTTTGAGGAGTGATACATTATCTTTAAGGATAATTTTCGCCCCTTCGAAATATGAAACTCAGTGCAAAAGGATTAAAGCAGTTATCCTTCAAGATTCAATAGATTCTTCTTGAATAGTTTGCACAAACTATCAAGGATATAGGAGCAGCGGAAAAATAAAGAAAGAAAAAACCCAGAAGGCTAAACAAAGAACTGAAAATGAAGAAAATTGAGGTGTGTTATCAAAAACCAAATCAAATTCTATTTTCCACCCATGGTAAAAAGACTTGATTAATGATCAAGGAAATAAAAGAAATATAAACAAGGTACAAAAATATCATTTGGGCCTAGTCCATGTGTATACTCATTCGTAGGGGGTGAAATCCACATTTTCTCAAGGCTTGGCTCGATCTCATCTGCGTGCAAGCCCACTTTCTTTTTTTAGCTTTCAACAAGCCCATAGTGAGTTTGCTTGTATAAAACACTAACATCTTTTGTACTTAGGCAATGTGGGATAGAAACCTTATATTATATCACTATATGTCCAACAATTCCCCATATATTTCTTAAGGTTTCATAATATGGGGTTTTTGCTAGTTTTAATCTCACTCGAATGTAATGCATCGAGACTGGTGCTTTTCAAGCTATGAACCAAGCCTAGAAAAAATGAAATATAAATCTTAGAATTTTGGTGAAGTTTGTAACTTATATGAATAAAAAATTCTTTACGTGAAATACTATTTTCATCATTCACATTACACCCCCACAATTTCTGTTGTTCAACACAATTTTGCACGAATAGGCCATGCGCGTTCTTAATTATTCAAAAGTTGTCACAACCTAATTCTCGAGCCATGACCGGCGCAAAGGCCCAATAGGCATAGCCCACCAGGCCCAAGCAAGCCTCTCTTTCTTTATGATCTATTACTCAAAATTTCCAATGAAAGTTCTTTCGAAATTAGACCGTGAGAACCAAGTATATATATATAACATCCCCAAAATAGGGTTATCATTCTTCAACCCTAACTGACAGGGATAATCAATCAACATACAGAGTGCATAACAATCTTATAATTTACATTTCAGTAAATATATACATTGACAAGAGACCTTGACTATCAGCGGAGTGACTCTGGGCATAGGTGCCGCTGCAAGATGCCATGGTACCTACCAAATGGCAAATACAAATGGACACTTCAATCTAGATCCCAACTTACTTCGAATATGAAAACATGAAGTTAAAAAGAGTGAGTATAAATCCAGTGAGTGAACATAAAAAGGGAATAAGCAAACGATACGGAGATATTTTGAAAACACGATGCATTTATTTTTAAAAAAATGCAATTTAGTTTAATTTCTTGTAAAGCCCTTAATTCAACCCTTGACTATTTAATCCCTTAAGGTGAAGGATTTATAAGCCACAATGGAGTTGAAAAGAGTAAAAACTACAGCAAATATCCAATCAAGACAAGCAAAATAAAGGGTTTCTCGCTGCAGCGAAAAGACATTCTATAGCATATAGTACAATCACATTTCTTATTTCATAACTTGTCTATAGCATATATATATATACATGTGTACCACCGTCGCCTTACTCAACTCATGTGCACTTCCTACACACACAAGGCAATATCATAATGTGCACTCCCTGAAAGCACATTTCAATATCATCATGTGCACTCCCTACTCGTACATTTCAATATCACCACACGCACTCCAGCCCACATCATTATGGCATGTGCATTCCCACACCGCACACCACCAGCACCGTCACATGCACTCCCACACCGCACATGCACGGTTATAGCTATTATACATGTCACGACCCGGAACTCCCCATCTAGCCAGTGACAACCGCCACAAGGCCTCAACAGACATTCTTCACCCCGAATGCCGATTGAAACCCCGCAAGGCTCTCGTATCAGCTTTCGCACTTTCCCGATGAGCAATAGTTATCAAAAAATCAAAATACGAAGGATTACAAATTATTTTCAAATCATAACATAACATATTTTTTTTTGCTCACAGGGGCATTTTCGTCATTTTTGTCAAAAATCTCGAAACTTGTTAAAAATGTAGTAGGTAAGCAGAAAATATATATTTAATGATTTAAAAACAAATAAGTATCTAAAACGTTCATTTGAAAGCAAATTGTTGACAACTAGTACTATTCAAAAATAATAAATAAAATATTCTATTTTCTCATAAAATAAATTTTTATAGAAATATTCGTAAATAATTTTTCGCACATGAAAGTAAAGTAAAAATTGTATGAATAGAAATACAGATAACCAAAATATAAGTTTTGATCTGCAATGACACGTGGGCTCCAATTGACCAAGAGGATGTAAGACTGTGAACTCTTACTTTCTATAATGCAGTTCCGAGCTTAGTTCTCGTCCTACTCAACTATCTACAAACTGTCCTGAGCCTGAAAAATGTATAGGAAGAAGGGGTGAGATTTTATAATCCTAGTGAGTAAACAGATACCATCTAAAGTATCTAAAGCTGAGTAAATGGAGACAATTAAAATAAGTCATCATATTGTAATTTCATTACCTTTCAGTTCATTTCAACCAAATAAAATCAATCCATATAAATCGAGTAATCAACTTGGCTTATGAATTTCTTAAAACTTTGGCTCGTGCCAAAACTCATACTCGGTGATACCTTGCGCAGGGCATCTAACCGAGTCCGCCAAGGCTATTAAAATTTTGTATACACTTAAAATATATTTTAGTTTGAGAAAAATACAGCCGTTCCTTGGCGTTGGCTGAGTTCCCCTTCACGTGGTGGTTAGGCGTGAAGTGAACCCTAAGCTTTACCCCAAGAGATACCCTACGCGCCTCTCCGTTCGAGGTAATAATATAATGGAGTTTACCGTGCCCCTCTAATAGACTGGTCCACGGAACCCCCTCTGCAGTAAATAATTAATATATACTCCACCAATTTAATAAAATTCATTCTAGCATGACATGACAATTTATCGCAATATAGCCTCTCAAGGCTGAATACACAATACAAATAATTCTGACACCAAAATCAATTTAGCCATTCATGCTCATTTATTGTCATAAGCCATTCAATTCAAAACCATAAATTTGCAACACAAACTAGCAGTCTCCAATTACTCTATTTTCAAAACCAATATTCGATTTTCCAGAAAATTTATAAAATTACAATTTCTCTTAAAACATAGCAATTTACCATTTAAACCTATTTTCCATAAAATCACACAGTTGTATAAAACTACTCTAGATAATTAAGACGATAATAAGTTTACTCACAGTATTAGGAGTAGAAATACTCCTATCTTCCGCCCTTGGGTGTAGTCTCTTACCCGAAACAATTGACTCACCACCTATCCATAATCCATGACACAAAATTCAATAAATTGTGTCAATTTATCATAAATTATTTCAGGCTCTTATCCATGCGTATGCACTAGATAGGATTTGAAATGTCTAGACAATCACTTAATTGCGGTGTCCGACCTAACTCGCCTATACACGGTGTAAATTCCTAAAATCCCCAATTCGACTCCAATTCCATCCATTTCAATTTCAATTATCCAATTATATCCACAATACCTCAATGACTGTGAATTTGGTCCAATTTATCAGTTCGGACTATAAATTACGCTTTTACCCCTAGTGGGTAAAAATTTCAATTTATTACATCGAAAATTCCCATTTAATTTCCAACCTCATAATTCATCATTTTTCCACCCAATTCTCTTAAAATAAAGTCAACCTCATCCTCACATACCATTGGCCAGATTCGGCCTAGAGAAATTCATGGAGAAGATAAATATTTTTCTTGTTGTTTTGCTCATAAACATGCTAAACTAACACTAAACACTAACATAGCTCAAAATCAAATTTATCTAACAACTTTCTCTCTCTAAACCCATATGACCAGAAATGAAATCATCCTCAAATCACATGATTCAACCATGGAAAATGATGGGAAATGCATGGGAAAGGTAAAGCACAAGACAAATTTAAGAAATGTTACCTTTTTTCACTTGATTTTTGAATTTCCACTTATTTTCCCTTTAAATTTCTTAGCTAGGGTTTTATTTTCTCCTTTCTCTCTCTTATTTCTTGCTTGGCCGAATGTTGAAGAAGAAGAATGGGTTATGGGCTGAATTTTTTATGCCTTTTTATTGTTTAATGAAATAATATTATTTTATTCATATTTTAAATATTTTATTAATAATTTTTTTTTTCTAGCCATCCACTTGTCCTACTTTTTCCACCATCCATTCCCTTTGACTTATCCAAGTCTTAAGTGAAATTTCCAGATTTTCCCAAAGTTTTGGTGGAGCAAATTTTTCAAAATTACACTTTTGCCCCTGAACTTTTCAAAAATTACATTTTTGCCCCAAAAATTGAAAATTTGCCATAATGCATAATTTTCACTCCTCATACTCATTTCACACTCCAAATAATTAAATTTGATCAAAATCCTTTCAAAAATTAAATTTTCGATTCTGGGTGGCAAAATTACCATTTTACCTTTTTTCTCCAAATTATACCGAAATTAAAATTTTTCACTTCTAAACCTCAATTCTTACTCCAATAAGTCAAATGCAGCCAAAAATCTTTTCTAAAAATTTTCATTTTGTCTCCAGGTGGCAAATGACCATTTTACCCCTAGATAGCGAAAATTTCGATTTGACTCCAAATTGATCCTCGAACTCCGAATCACCATATTAAACCATTCTGAGACTTTAAAATTCTTAATTTCATCGTGAATTCTATATTTGATCTAGTTCGAGGCTTAAATCAACTTTGTTGTACGTCTAGGTACAATATCGACTTTTGTAATTTTTTTTGGGACTCTCCTAGTATGCAAACATGCTATCCATCACGTGTATGTCATGATAAATATTTTTATAGAGTCGGGGTTGTCATCGTCTCCCCCACTTGAATCAACCATATGATCTTTCTTCTTGACTGATTTCGACATCCGACTAAATATTAATATTTTAAAAATTTTATCTTGTCTCCTTGGTACCTGAAATACCTTATTATGCCTCACTTGACTTCTGAATCGCCTTTTATCTCACAAATTCTCCTCTGATAAAATTATTATTATTTTATTGTTATTTTCTCACTTGCGAAATATTTTATCCTAAACTACTCCTTTCGTCTTTTATCACTTTTAAAACATTTTAATTGACCTCAATTTGCATTCGATCAACTTTATTTATCACTATATCAAAGTATGGGGTATTTCAATACAGCATTATCACTTAAAGCATAACACAAATATCCGCATAATATAGGAACACATGGTTTCATTATATCACATATTTTACATATAAAAACATTTCATCAAGGGCTTGTTCCCATGCACGTTTTAAAGAAAAGTCCGATAAAACATTTCAGGTGATTCAATTAAACACATATACGTTATTCCCAAAACATTTTAATGACAGTTCACTCACCTTACGATAGCGAGATATTACATCGCTATTAGTTCGGAGGCGTATCTAGCTATTTCTATTTGCCGGTCGCTCGTTATTTCCTCCAACACGCCACCACAATCTACTATCTTTACTTTTGTACTTCCTAGCAACAATCCAAATTCAATATTTTTAGTGTACATCATTTCTACTTCTCTTTTTCCTTCAATCATGAATCCTTATTCAACTAACTTATATCTTGACACATTTTTACCATAGTTGCCTTTATCCTTTACTTGCGTAATTCTTTAAATTATAATAACCGACAACTTAATTATGACTCTAGCACCCATATTAACCTTTTCTAGCCATTTTCATTCAAATTCGTCTTATATTTCCACACATAATCTACATATATGACAATAATAATCATCCTTACTTTCACTCAATTATTTCCAAGCTTACAATTAATATAATTGCCTTCCAACCATACCCATGACATCACAATAACCTTACATATTGCACACAATCATTCTCACCATATTAAACCAATCATAGGCTTCAAATTGTAGCATTAAGCTTACCACTTGGTTTTAGCTTGGATTTCACCCAGCAAAATTCATAATTTTCTCACACCCATGGCCACCATAGCTGCCACAAAATTATTCACACATTATTTCTCCAAAGATTTAACCAGCTATGAGCTTAAAACACAAAAATCCTTACCTTATCTTTATTGAATCTTGAGACCTACTTGATATTTCTTCAATTACTTTTGAATAACTCATTACGCAAGCCTCTCACTTTTCTCTCATTTCTTTCCTTGGCCGATTCTCTCTATTTTTCATTTCAAATGCATGGTGGTAAGGTGAAATGGCATGGGAGCATGAAAATGGCGTTGGGTGGGTGAAAATGGCATTGGGAGCATGAAGGTGGAGGAGAAAATATCTTTTGGCTAGAGATAAGAACCAGCCATGGGATAAAGGACCAACTAACGACAAAATTATCATTTTACCCTCCAAGGTTTTCACCCTTTTTAATTGTATCATCCCACAGTCTTTTAATTTCAATTTCTTTTCATTTTTCTTCTTTAACACTTTTATCAATAAAATATCAAGTTTATACTTCAATGCGGTATCATTGTAATATTTCAATATTGACTTACCCGCTCTAGCTTTATTTAATAAAAACAAGCGAGCCCAATTAACGTCATTTTTTTCAAAATTTCCTCGTTCTTCTTCTCCCCCACTTAGATTGACCATATATTCATTCTTCATGGAAAATTCGACACTGAATAAAATATGAATATTTTAATAATATTTTATTAATAAAATATTATTTTATTTCAAAAATTTTTACTTGTCTCTTTGGTATCCAAAATGTCTTATTATGTCCCGATTCACTCTTGAATCACTTTTTATCTGGCTAATTCATCCTTAATAAAAATATTATTATTTCCTCGCGTGGAAAATATTTTATTCCAAATTATGCCTTTCACCCTTCATCACTTTTAAACACTCTAATTAACCTCAATTGGCATTCGATAAGTTTTATTAGCCAACATATCAAAGTATGGGGAGTTACAAAAGTACTTTAAAGAATTTACCATAATTCTCATAAGAGTTGCCTCACTTTACACTTATATAGGTGATTCCATTAAGTGTATACTGTAATTTAATACATTACCCATAAGGATATGGAATTCATTATGTCACGACCCAGAACTCTCATCGGGCCCATGACAACCATCACGACGTCCCGATAGGCATTCATTACCCTGAATGCCGATCAGAACCCCACAAGGCTTAACATCACCTTTCGCATCTCCCTGGTGAGCGACAGTTATTAAATCTCGTATTTTAAGAAATCATAAGTCGTTTCCAAATCAAAATAATAAAATATTATTTTCTAGCTCATAGGGGCATTTTCGTCATTTTTTTTTTGAAAATACCAAAACCCGCCAAAAACATGGTGTAAAAGCTAAATATGTTCATACATACTTTAAATCAGATAACTGAAGTATAAAATTACTTTTACAGTGACACGTGGGCCCCCAACTGACCAAAATGCATCGGAAGCTAAAAACTTACAGCTTTTGCCGATTTAAGTCCAAATGAAGGTCCTTGTTAAAGTCAACTAACTATGAAATTTCCTGAGCCTGAAATGTGAGGAAAGGAAGGTGGTGAGATTATAAAATCTCAGTGAGTAAACAGACACCGTCTAAACTATCTAAAGGCGAGTAAATGGAGACGAATTAAAATATTCTTTTTCAATATATGTTTCATAACATGAATATTCTATTTACTCAATTAATCAGCATGGCTTATGTATCTCACAAAACTTGGCTCCTGCCAAAATCATTCTCGCGAGTACTTTCGTCAATGTATCCCACTGAGATCGCCAAGGCTGTTAAATATCCCATACCCATAAACATATTTTCGCATCTGACATACAGTCGTTCCTTGGTGTTGGTTGAGTCTCACTCTCACGCGGTGGTCCACGTGAAGTGCACTCAAATCTTTACCTCAGGAGATACTTCATCCAACATCTCCCTCGGAGGTAAATTTATAACTGAGTTATCGTGCCCCTTTCATAGACAGTCCACGAAAACCCCCACCACTGCAATGACTATGGATTATTTTATCTACCACCTGATTTTCAAAATCCTTATCTGCATGACATGCCAATTTATCGCAATATAGCCTCTCAAGGCTGAATACATAGTATATATAATTTTGATACAAATACCGACTTTGCCATTCATGCTCACATATTGCTATAAGCCATATAATTTAAAACACAATTTATAACACAAGCAGACAGTCTCTAATTACTCTATTTTCAAAACCAGTATTCAATTTTCCAAAAAATTTATAAAATCATTTTATAAAATCACAATTTCTCCTAAAACGTAGCAATTTACCATTTAAACCCATTTGCTATAAAATCACACAATTGTATAAAACTACTCTAGATTATTAAGACGATAATAAGTTTACTCACAATTCTAGGAGTCGATGTACTCCTAATCCTAGTCTTTAAGCATAATCTCTGTACTTTTACCAGTGTAATTTACTCACCACCTATCCACAATGTACAATATATAATTCACCACATTAATGGTTGACCACTATAAAATCAATTGAGGCTCAGTGTATATGCATGATATGATATGCAACTTATCCGACTGACGCTTAAATGCGGTGTTGACCTAAGTCGGCCTATTACCCGATTAAATGACAATTATGTCCGATTTGGCTCCAAATTGCTCTATTTCATTTCTAATACCTCAATTCACCAAACATTATTCAAATAACACTAATTTCAGCATCGAAACCTTCCCATTTCTTCATGAAAAAATTCGGCCATTACAGTGCACTAACACCATGATTTTTCCTACTTAATTTTCTCACCATTATTCATCATTTTCTAAGCCATTTCTCTTGAAATAATAACAATCTATCACCCACACACATCAAGGAAGATTCGGCCAATGAAGATTCATGGGGAAAATGGATTCTTTTCTTTTTGTTTTGCTTTGAAATATGCTAAACTAACTAAAAACACTAACATATCTTAAAATCAATTCAATCCAACATCTTTCTCTCTCCTTACCCATTTTGACCAGCCATGAATTCATCATGAAAACATGTAATTTAACCATAGAAATTAAGGAAAAATGCATGGGTAAGGTAAATCACTAGCAAAATCAAAGAAATTTTACCTTTGCTTGATCAAATCCTTGAATTCAAACACTTTCTCTTTGATTTTTCCCACCTAGGGTTTGTTCTTCCTTGGTTTCTCTTCTCTTCTGATTTGGCTGATCACTATGGGAGAAATGGGCTGATTTTTTGTCTTTTTATAAAGAAATAATAAAATAATAAAAGCATGACACATGGTATTTCCTTATTGGTTCAAATTTTAAATATTTGACTTTTAATTCTTTAATTCTCCACCACACATTTCTCATGTTTATCCATTTGCATGATGAATAAAATCCCTTGGTGTTGACAAGTGTCAGGGGTGAAAATTTACCGATTTGCCCCCGATGTGGCAAAATTATCATTTCACTCCTATACTCCAAATTATACCGAAAATTAAAATTTTTCACTTCTAAACCTCAAATTATACTCCAATACTCAAATCATACTCCAATAAGTCAAATGGGGCCAAAACCAATCTTTTCTAAAATTCTCATTTTGTCCCCAGGTGGCAAATGACCATTTTGCCCCCGGATAGTGAAAATTTCGGTTTGACTCCAAATTGATCATCGAACTTCAAATCACCATTTTAAATCATTCATGGACTATGAAACTCTTAATTTCACCTTAAAATTCTTATTTGAACTAGTTCGAGGCTTAATCGATTTAATGGTACCATTAGGGGTAATATCGTCTTTTAATGATTTCTTGAACTTCCTAAATATGCAAACATTTTATTGAGCATGTAAATGACGTCATAATTATTTTATAGAGCAGGGTTTGACAACACTACCCCTCTTAAAATAAAATTTTGTCCTCAAAATTTCACTTATCAAACTAAAAGAAAATGCGAGGTATTATCTTTTATTCGATGCTCAACTTCTCCTGTTATCTCCTTTATAGGGAATCTTGAGTTGCTCCTCATATTTATTTCCAACTCAACTTGAATACTTCACTTATATCTATTATTACCCTTTAGAATTTGATCAGCAATAATCCTCTTAATCATGAGTCTTTATGTCATTTAAGATTTCACTAGGTAATTTTCCAAGATAAAGAGTTTACGCAGTCTCTTGTTTATAATTGGTGCTGCAGTCACTGACTATAAATAAGACTCTACGTCAACTCCACTATTCCGCTGTTACCACAAGAGTTGCTTCATTTAATCACTTTTCATTCAACTGAGTTAATACAAGAATTATAAATCCTCATAGTAATCCTTTATAGTACTCATTTTCTATGCCACCATCGTAATCCTTTATTCATAAATTCGTTACTTTACATTGATGTCCCTTCTCATTAATCTCTCATCTTCTTTATTTCTTAAGATTTGACTTTGATCAATATATTATTGATCTTAATACTCCACAAGATAATATATTTCAATGTAGCTGTTGGAATCTACTTAATTAAAACAAATCTTTTACTATTGGAGTTACTACCTTAGTCGTTCTCAACGGCTTGACTCCTTTTTGAGTCTATACTACAATTAGCAAAGTAAATTCTCTATCACAGATGCATGATCGGGACACTGACCCCAACATATCTATATTATCTATGTGATATGCCACAGTTATCCCTTAGGGCATATTTCACTTCCAATATTCACATATCTTTACCATGATAATTTTTCGAATAAATTAAAACTTGTGGGGGAAAACATACTTTACAATTTATATCTCCCTCTATAAGCATCTCTAAAAATCCTCATGTCTTATGTCCCACCTTAGGACAGTCTTCCCATATGGTTCAATAGATCACAACTTCATCACACGCCTAATGATTCATTATTTATAGTATCCCACTGTTTTCATAGTCGTAACCGATTATATTTCTCATCTTATAATTTTACGATATCACCTTCTAATTCCCTCCATACTCAAATTTATAATCCTTGACTTAATCCCGTTAACTGGTGATCAATTCATAGTGCTGCAAGGTTTAATCGTTATTAAATCTAATAATTGCTGGAACCATTAATGGCTTCCTATTTCAACCTTCAGTACTTATTTAAAATAATCGATCTTGCCACTAAGATAATTATTCATCCTCAATACTTATATTACTAATCTACCTTTGTCATACTAAAAGATTTTTATACTCTTTCTGTCATTTAAACAATTACTCCATCATCCGTTTATATTATACAAGACAAAAGTCAACTCTTAAGCCTTTTATGCAGGGGATTATTATCCTTTTTATACTACATCTGCCTAAGATTACAGTATTACAAGCTTCAACAAGGCACTAAACATCTTTAGGATCATTATCATCTTGATACTTTTTTGAGTCAGTTTCAGGTTTTTCCTTTTTCTTCTCTTGCCATTTACTTACATTGCTCCCATAGCTTGGGGGAGAATGTCTAACGACAATTACTTAATCTCTTATACACCCTGAAAACAAATAGGTCTCTATATGCAGACTCATACATTCTATTTGACTTAACTTAACTTAATCCGGGGCCACTCAGTATTAGTGTGGATTTCCTAAAACAACTTTAAAACTAAAAACTTTAAAATTCAAATCTTCAAAATCAAAATCTTTAATCTTTAAATCATGCTTTGATACCAATTTAATTGTCACAACCCGGAACTCTCATCGAGCCCATGACAACCGTCGCGACGTCCCGATAGGCACTCATTATCCCGAATGCCGATCGAAATCCCGCAAGGCTTAGTATCAGTTTTCGCATCTCCCCGGTGAGCGATAGTTATTAAATCTCGTATTTCAAGAAATCATAAGTCGTTTCCAAATCAAACAATAAAATATTATTTTCT
This sequence comes from Theobroma cacao, assembly GCF_053813885.1. Classification (NCBI taxonomy): domain Eukaryota; kingdom Viridiplantae; phylum Streptophyta; class Magnoliopsida; order Malvales; family Malvaceae; genus Theobroma; species Theobroma cacao. The sequence goes on from NC_142640.1 coordinate 41,637,375, forward strand.
AGCTCACAGGAGCATTTTCGTTATTTTTTTTCGAAAATACTGAAACTCGTCAAAAACATGGTGTAAAAGCTAAATATGTTCATACATACTTTAAATCAGATAACTGAAGTATAAAATTACTTTTAGAGTGACACATGGGTCCCCAACTGACCAAAATGTATCAAAAGCTGAAAACCTACAGCTTTTGCCGATTCAAGTCCAAATGAAGGTCCTTGTCAAAGTCAGCTAACTATGGAATTCCCTGAGCATGAAATATGAGGAAAGAAGGGTGGTGAGATTATAAAATTTCAGTGAGTAAACAGACACCATCTAAACTATCTTAAGGCGAGTAAATGGAGACGAATTAAAATATTCTTTTCCAATATATGTTTCATAACATGAATATTCAGTTTACTCAATTAATCAATATGGCTTATATATCTCACAAAACTTGGCTCCTGCCAAAATCATTCTCGCGGGTACCTTCGTCAAGGTATCCCATTGAGACCGCCAAGGCTGTTAAATGTCTCATACCCATAAACATGTTTTCGCATCTGACACACAGCCGTTCCTTGACGTTGGCTGAGTCTCACTCACACGCGGTGGTCCACGTGAAGTGCACTCAAATCTTTACTTCAGGAGATACTTCATCCAACATCTCCCCCCGGAGGTAAATATATAATTGAGTTATCGTGCCCCTCTCATAGGCAGTCCACGAAAACTCCCACCACTGCAGGGACTATTGACTATTTTATCTACCACCTGATTTATAAAATCCTTATCTGCATGACATGGCAATTTATCGCAATATAGCCTCTCAAGGCTGAATACATAGTATATATAATTTTGATACAAATACTAATTTTGCCATTCATGCTCACATATTGCTATAAGCCATATAATTTAAAACATAATTTACAACACAAGCAGGCAGTCTCTAATTACTCTATTTTCAAAACCAGTATTCAATTTTTCAAAAAATTTATAAAATCATTTTATAAAATCATAATTTCTCCTAAAACGTAGCAATTTACCATTTAAACCCATTTTCTATAAAATCACACAATTGTATAAAACTACTTTAGATAATTAAGACGATAATAAGTTTACTCACAGTTCTAAGAGTCGATATACTCTTAATCCCAGTCTTCAAGCACAATCTCTGTACTTTTATCAGTGTAATTTACTCACTACCTATCCACAATGTACAATACATAATTCACTACATTAATCGTTGACCATTATAAAATCAATTTAGGCTCGGTGTATATGCATGATATGATATGCAACTTATCCGACTACTACTTAAATGCGGTGTTGACCTAATTCGGCCTATTACCCAATTAAATGACAATTGTGTCCGATTTGGCTTAAAATTGCTCCATTTCATTTCTAATACCTCAATTCACTAAACATTATTCAAATAACACCAATTTCAGCATCAAAACCTTCCCATTTCTTCATGAAAAAATTTGGCCATTACAGTGCACTAACACCGTGATTTTTCCTACTTAATTTTCTCACCATTATTCATCATTTTCTAAGCCATTTCTCTTGAAATAATAACAATCCATCACCCACACACATCAAGGAAGATTCGGCCAATGAAGATTCATGGGGAAAATAGATTCTTTTCTTATTATTTTGCTTCTAAATATGCTAAACTATCTAAAAACACTAACATATCTTAAAATCAATTCAATCCAACATCTTTCTCTCTCCTTACCCATTTTGACCAGTCATGAATTCATCATGAAAACATGTAATTTAACCATGAAAATTAAGGGAAAATGCATGGGTAAGGTAAATCACTAGCAAAATCAAAGAAATTTTACTTTTGCTTGATCAAATCCTTGAATTCCAACACTTTCTCTTTGATTTTTCCCACCTAGGGTTTGTTCTTCCTTGGTTTCTCTTCTCTTTTGATTTGGCTGATCACAATGAGAGAAATGGGCTGATTTTTTATCTTTTATAAAGAAATAATAAAATAATAAAAGCATGACACATGGCATTTCCTTATTGGTTCAAATTTTAAATATTTGACTTTTAATTCTTTAATTCTCCACCACACATTTTGTCACGATCCGAAACTCTCATCGAGCCCTTGACAATCGTCGCGACGTCTCGATAGGCACTTATTACCTCGAATGCCGCTCGAAACCTCGCAAGGCTTAGCATCAGCTTCCGCATCTCCCCGGTGAGCGACAGTTATTAAATCTCGTATTTCTAGAAATTATAAGTCGTTTTCAAATCAAAATAATAAAATATTATTTTTTTTGGCTCATAGGGGCATTTTCATCATTTTTCTTCAAAAATATCGAAACTCGCAAAAAACATGGTGTAAAAGATAAATATGTTCATACATACTTTAAATCAGATAACTGAAGTATAAAATTACTTTTACAGTGACACGTGGGCCCCCAACTGACCAAGAAAGTGTAGGGCTACGAACCCTTAATTTCTAGGATGCAATTCCGAGATTAATTCTCGTTTTAATCAACTATCAACAAACTGTCTTGAGCTTGAAAAATGGATAGGAAGAGGGGTGAGATTATGAATGCATAATCTCAGTGAGTAAATAGACATCATCTAAACTATCTAAAGGCGAGTAAAGGGAGACAATTAAAAATAATTCATTTCAGTAATTTTTTTCACAACACGAATATTCATTTCAACCAAATAATCAATATGGCTTGTGAATTTCTCAAAACTTGGCTCATGCCAAATCTTGTACTCGGGGACACCTGGACCAGGGGTATTCAACCGAGTCCACCAAGGTTGTGAAAAATTTTATATAATCATAAAACTTGTTTTTATTTTGAAAAAAGAGCGGTCGTTCCTTGGCGTTGACCGAGTCTCACTTCACGTGGTGGTTAACGTGAAGTGCACTCAAAAAGCCCTCCTTAGGAGATACCCTACGTGCCTCTACGACCAAGGTGAGAATATAAAGGAGTTTATCGTGCCCCTTTAATAGGCTGGTCCACGGAACCCCGCCACTACAATAGCTGATCTTTATTTTATCTACCACCTGATTTATAAAATCTTTATCTGCATGACATGGCAATTTATTACAATCTAACCTCTCAAGGCTGAATACATAGTATATATAATTTTTTATACAAATACCGACTTTGCCATTCATGCTCACATATTGTTATAAGCCATATAATTTAAAACACAATTTATAACACAAGCAGGCAGTCTCCAATTACTCTATTTTCAAAACAAATATTTAATTTTTTAGAAAATTTATAAAATCATAATTTCTCTTAAAACACAGTAATTTACCATTTAAACCCATTTTCTATAAAATCACACAATTGTATAAAACTACTCTAGATAATTAAGACGATAATAAGTTCACTCACAGTATTAGGAGTATAAATACTCCTATTTTCAGTCTGCGGGTACAATCCTTTACCCGTATCCAATGGCTCACCACCTAGCCATAATCCATGACACATATTCCAATTAAATTGTGTCTAACAGTCATAAGTTATTTCAGGCTCTATATATATGCATGATATGAAATGAAAATGCACGGGTAGCCATCTAGACCCAGTATTGGCCTAAGTCGATTTTTCATCCGATAAATTGGCCAATGCATCTAATTTCACTCCAACTTGCTCCATTTATTTTCAAATCCCTCGATTCACCAAACACAACTAATTAACACACAATTAGGCAAAATTTATCTTCACTTTTCTTCTTGAAACTTTCGGCCAACAATGGTACACTAACTCCGTGATTTTTCCTACTTAATTTTCTCTCCATAATTCATTAATTCCTACACCAAAAACTATTATTTCTTAATCAAATCACTTAGAATAACATCCCATTCTTCCTCATTATTCACTTAGAGAATTCGGCTATTGATGGGCACCAAACCTTTGGTGGTTTTCTTCACTTGTTTTCATGCTACGCATCATTAATCACCTAAAAACACTAACATACCTAAAAATCAAACCAATCCAAGATCATTCTCTCTCCATACCCATTTTGACCAACCATGAATTCATCATGAAAATATGTAATTTAACCATGGAAATTAAGGAAAAATGCATGGGTAAGGTAAATCACTAGCAAAATCAAAGAAATTTTACCTTTGCTTGATCAAATCCTTGAATTTCAACACTTTCTCTTTGATTTTTCCCACCTAGGGTTTGTTCTTCCTTGGTTTCTCTTCTCTTCTGGTTTGGCTGATCACTATGGAAAAAATGGGCTGATTTTTTACCTTTTTATAAAGAAATAATAAAATAATAAAAACATGACACATGACATTTCCTTATTGGTTCAAATTTTAAATATTTGACTTTTGATTCTTTAATTCTCCACCACACATTTCTCATGTTTATCCATTTCCATGATGAATAAAATCCCTTGGTCTTGACAAGTGTCGGGGGTGAAAATTTACCGATTTGCCCTCGGGGTGGCAAAATTACCATTTCACCCCTATACGCTAAATTATACCGGAATTAAAATTTTTCACTTCTAAACTTCAAATTATACTTCAATACTTAAATCATACTCCAATAAGTCCAATAGGGCCAAAAAAATCTTTTCTAAAAATTTTCATTTTGTCCCTAAGTGACAAATGACCATTTTGCCCCTAGATAGTGAAAATTGCCGTTTGACTCCAAATTGATCATCGAACTTCAAATTACCATTTTGAGTCATCCCTGAACTGTGAAACTCTTAATTTCACCTTAAAATTCCTATTTGAACTAGTTCGACGCTTAATCGACTTAATGGTACCATTAAGGGTAATATCGTCTTTTAACAATTCCTCGAACTTCCTAAATATGCAAACATTCTATTGAGCATGTACATGGTATTGTAATTATTTTATAGAACAGGGTTTGACACATTTTTCATGTTTATCCATTTCCATGATGAATAAAATCCCTTGGTCTTGATAAGTGTCGGGGTGAAAATTTACAAATTTGCCACTGAGGTGGTAAAATTACCATTTCGCCCCTATACTCCAAATTATATCGAAAATTAAAATTTTTCACTTCTAAACCTCAAATCATACTCCAATACTTAAATCATACTCCAATAAGTCAAATGGGGCCAAAAAAAATCTTTTCTAAAATTCTCATTTTGTCGTCAAGTGGCAAATGATCATTTTGCCCATAGATAGTGAAAATTCCTATTTGACTCCAAATTGATCATCGAACTCCAAATCACCATTTTAAATCATTCATGGACTGTGAAACTCTTAATCTCACCTTAAAATTCCTATTTGAACTAGTTCGAGGCTTAATCGACTTAATGGTACCATTAGGGGCAATATCGTTTTTTAACGATTTCTTGAACTTCCTAAATATGCAAACATTCAATTGAGCATGTAAATGACGTCGTAATTATTTTATAGAGCAGGGTTTGACACATTAAGAGTTTAACTCAATCTCTCATTCATTACGGTTTTGCACTATTAACACATCATATGAGGGACACCAATTTTAACATTGTATCAATTTATTAACGTATAAATTGTTATTACCCATATGAACCTAATTCATGGGATCGCCACTCACATAGGTTGGGTTACTATTATTGTTGATTTTTCTCAATTGACTTAAGTCTCATTCCCCTCAATATTTCATTAATTAATTTTCTTCCCAAGGGTTTAGTCAACGGATCGAGCAAATTCAGTGCTCACTTCACATAATTAATGAACATAATTCCATCTCTAAGCAACTATTTTACCAGATCATGTCTTAAACAAATATGTCTATTCTTACCATTGAAAGTTTTATTCTTTGCAATGGCTATTGTCACTGGCAATCACAATGCATAGATACAGAAGGTGTTGATTTCATTTCCAGTAAAATATATGCTAAAAGATTTCTTAACCACTCAACCTTATTGTCAACCAACTCCAAAGCTACAAATTTTGATTTCATTGTAGATTTAGCAATTATTTTTTTTGACTGATTTCCAAGTTACAGCACCTCCACCAAGGGTGAATACATATTCACTTTTGGATTTTGTCTCATTTAAATCTGAGATCCAGTTAGCATCACTATATCCTTCTAATACAACGAAAAATCCATTATATAGAATACCATAATTTATGGTACCTCTCAAAGCAAGAAGAGGAAGTATCTACACCATCACAAGTCAAGCCATAGGTACCTCCCATTTTTTTCTAGATACAATTGATGAGTTACTTGAAGAGGTTGTTGATATGGAAAATCCAAAGAAACTCCATGAAGCTTGATTAGTTCCAAACGCAACAACAAAGGACAAGAATGAAGAACTCACAAATGTTACACATGTTTTGAAGGCTACACCAAAAGTGCATTATTCAAAAAGAACTCAATTTTATAAGTTAGGTAAAAGTCAGCCTATTCCAACACCATGGGTTAAACAACAACTAAATCTTGAGTCAAAGCCACCACAACCTTACCTTAGGATAAGGCTACTTTCACACCTTAAACCTTTTCCATGCAAACTCAAACCTCTTTAAAGTGTGAAGAAAGACCTCAACCAAAGTCAAGCTATTGACTATAAAGAAGCCCTTATTAGGAGGCAATCCAAGCTTTCGAAACTCTTATTTTTTCTTTCTATTTATTTATTTTTTTACATTAATCTCTATTTATTTCTTTATTTTTTCAGTAAAAAAAATCCTCCTACAAGTGCCAATGAGGATGATGAGGAAGAGGAGGAGTATTAGAGCTCCTTCATATTCATCCAACCACTAGGAGAGTATTCTTTACTATTCTTTTATTTTTTCTAACATTGAGGACAATGTTTAGTTTTACATTTGAGGAGTGTCTTTATTTATTTTTAAGTTGTTGGTCTTTATTTATCTTTATTTGCTTGTCTTTATTTTATTATTTTGCATGTTTATTTGGTTTTAATTTTTAGCTTTTATAAATGATTTTTTTCCTATCCTAAGATGATATTTTGATTATTTTATGATTTTAGCTTTTGGGAAGAATATGGGTATGATTTAAGTTTTTGTTGATATTCTTGTGACAGCTTCATTGTAGAATGTGACTTCCAATAATTTGAACACTATATATAACTTTTTACTTAGAAATGTCAAGTGATTTAAAAAAAATTTATGTTAATAAAAGTATAGTGAAGTTAACGATTCTAAAATTTATTTGATTCTCTCTTGAGGCGAAATCTTAGATAACATTTAGGATAAGAGATGATTTAAACCATTGTTGGACCATTTGAGCCTTTTCAAGCTTAGTCAAGCCTACATTGATATATATTTATCCCTAGTAACCCTTTTTGAGCCTATTTTTCCTTTTCTTTGTAACCACATATTAGCCTAAGCCTTTTTATTTATTTCTAATTTTGAACTTTTCACCTTTAAATATTTTGATCTTCCTAGGAAGTATTTTGAACTTAAAATTAAATTAAGGGAGAAAGGTGGATTAATAAAAAAAAAAGGTGATTGGTGTTAGAAATTTATTCCTTTTTCATAAGTGTCAAAAATAAGTGTGGGGTGAAAAAAAATTAAAAAAAAAAAGAAGAAAAAGAAATAAAGTATGTTGTACAAAGGAAATTTTATTTCAAGTTTGGGGGCACTATGAAAAAAAATTTTGAGCTTTCCACAAGTCCTAGATTGATTAAGTGCTCAAAGTGAATTTGAGCCTAAATATATCCTTTATCATACCTTGACCCTAGCCTTCCATTATGAGTCTAATAAAGACCTATTAATCCTTGAATAAGTATTAGTCTACATTAGTGGATAAAGAAATGAAAAGCAAACTTATGGAATTCTAGTACTAAACTGTGCTTTGAATTGCATACTATTCTTTGTAAGCTATTGCTCACACACACACACACAAGAAATCCATTCAAAAATAAGTTTTCACTTGAATTGTTGCATGAAATTAAAGATTATCTATATTTTACTTTAAGTTTGAATTGGAGATAATTTTTGAGGAAAAAATTAAGAAATCATGACTTGGTAATTCTATCTCTTGCAAAAGTCTTTTATTTTTAAATGTTTAGTTTTCTTTGTTTTATTTTCTTTTGCTCCAGGACTAGCAAAATCTCAAGCTTGAGGGTGTGATAATTCTATTTTATAGAATTATTTTAATCTAATTTGTTCTTAAATGTTAGCTAAGTCCTTCAATTTTAACTAGAAATTTGTTAATTTTAATTATTTTTCTAATTAGTTTATTTTTATTGAGTCATTTTAATTTGTTTTATTTACTTTAATTTGACTACTATTTATTAGTTTTTATGCTTTTGTAGGGTTTAAAAGAATACGGCTTAATTTAGGAAAGAAATGTGTTTAAAGGACCTAAAATCCTGTTCGTACATATTTTAATATTTTAACCATAACCCTCACTCTAGATGTCCAAAAAATGCAATTTTTAAGCCATTCAAAACATAAGAGACAGAGCTAGAACTTTCATAGGATCACTTTGCCCAATTCTACTTCAAAGATAGAGAAAATCGTATCAGAAAATGACTTAGTGTAATGCTACTAGAAATGCAATTTGAAAATTGATATTTGATGTTTGGGCCTCATAACACTTCTTAGCCCACTAGTTGAGTCATTAGGTTAAACTATGTTTAATTCAGAGAATTTTAGGTCAGGATTATTAGTATTTAAAGAGTGCTTTGGGAGAAGTTAAGAAGAAAATCCTAAGAGATTCAAGAGGCTAAAAGTTAAGGCTGAAACTTGGAGAGTAAGGCTGCAAATATTTGTTTTGTCTTCTTCCATAGCTTTTATTTTTCTTATTACTCTTAATGGTTAAACTTCACATATTTTTATTTAATGTGGACATGTTCACATGATCATGCCAAGATTTAGCACAGATGTAGTGGTAAGCAAGCCATTGTTGGAACTACAATGCAAACTAATCAAGAAAAAATTGAGATGAATAAAGCTTTAAACATGAAGGAGAAAAAAAAATTGATGGTAACATCATCCACTTAAGATACGTAAATGGAAAGAAAATCTTCAAAGCTTGCTCTTTAATGAAAGGAACAATATTTGAGATGATAAATGGCCATCTTTCAAATTCCCTTGACAAATATTTAATTATCCATTTGTTATCCCTTTAAAGTTTATTGAATTCTTTTTAAATTGAACCTTAATGAAGGATCACCCTCCACACTAGAGGGCAAATGCAAAGAAGAATTACTAGTAGAGGTTTTACTTCAAGGTAAAAATGCCTTGTATTGATTGGGTCTCAACATCATACAAAGAAAAAAAATGATGAAAAAAGAAAAAGAGAAAAAAAGGTAAAAAAAACCTAAGAGGCATACAAAGACTAAGGCCTTAAGAGAATCCTTTACATGACAAAAAATGGTCCTTGGTTTGATTACCCTTAAATACATATTTTGAGCCTATTTACCTTTTTTTTGAAACCCCTAACCCAGAAAAAAAAAAAGATTCAAGTTGAAAACCAAGAGAATGTGCAGCTTGAAGACAAGGAAAAAGACCTAAGCTGAAAACTTGAAAAGGCAATTTAGGTATGAAAGGCAAGCACTAAAGTTCACACAAGCTGTTGGCAAGATAGAAGCAAGGTTTTATCAAACGCGCTTGAAAAATCAAGGACAACATTGAATGAGTTTCTTTCTAGAAAGAATCTTAGATCAATTAAAAATTGTTTAAATGTTCATTATTCAAATACAAATTTGCTATCCCAATTCACAATTCTTATTCTTAATCATAATTTTTCTTGGAACATCAATTGTTTCCCCAATTACCCTTATTTCCATCAATTTCCTATTTTACCATGAATTGAGGAGATTTGAAAGCGCATTGCATTTTTCATTAAATTGATATGATAATGAATATAGGATTAATGACATACTTTGAAATCATTGAAAAAAAAAAAGAGAAAACAATCAGTGATGCATGCGCAAAGAACAAAATGACCTTAATCTCTTGGTGATGAAGAAATCCGAAAGCATTCAAAAGAAAATGGGGGCTCAACCAAATGCAAGAATTTCAAGAATAAATCATGATTTGATTAAAGAACACGAGAAAGCATCAATGATTGAATTTGAGGACCTTTGAAAAACCATAAATATGGATTCATGATATCGCCAAAGTAGTTAAGCATTTGCATACCATGATAGCATTTTGCACCATATGCATTAAGGATGCCTTTTAAAGTTACGTAACTTTATTCTAGATGGGGAGCTTATTCCTTTTAAAGTTACGTAACCTCATTCCAGATGAAGAGCTTATTCTTTTTAAAGTTACGTAACCTTATTCCAAATGAGGAGCTTATTCATTTTAAATTTATATAGCTTTATTTTAGATGAAGAATTTCTTCCTACTTTAAAGTTACGTAACCTCATTTCAATTAAGGAGCTTTTTCTTTGAAAAATTATCTTTTCGGCCAAAATAGTGTCTACATTTGTGCATAATTCATGGTTCCCAAGAAATGCACAAAGAGGAACAACTATAGACATCTCATTTTGTCTAAGGTGTCTATCGAAATTTTGAAAATATAAAAATCAAAACAGGGGGAGATAAATATGAAAAAAATAAGGATATGTTTGCATCAATCCTAATCGTAGATAAAATTGAAAATCTAAAAAGAGATTGAATCAAAACTTAAGGAACTAATTCAAGAAGGGATAGAACATGTTGGCTATAAATATACCCAAGCATCAATGGCAACAAAGGGGAAAGGAGAGGAAACAATTGGCAGAGAGATGAAATTTTTTTTTTGAGGTTTTAGGTTCTAAGGTTTCAATTTCTTTTTAGATCTAGGAGATTTATTTAGTTTCTAAAAAAACTATCTTGATTAAAGGGAAAGATAAGGAAAAGAGAAGCAGAAAAAATGTCTTAGTTTTTTATTAAGGTTTTGAGAGAGCTCCTCATTCTTGATAATGTACATTTGGTATCTGGATCTACGTGAATCCATCTAAAAAATCTTGGCCCATTAGTTTGGTTTTCTTTTTGGATTTTTCAATCCAATTAGGTGAGTTTCTTTTTTATTTTATTTTTTATTCTAATTTTTATTTTTATTTTTATCTTATTTTATTTTATTTTAATTTTTAAGACATTTAAAAATTAAGGATTTACATTAAATAAATAAAAATTCTCCAATGATGGATTCAAAAAGGTTATGAATAATAGCTTCTTGAAAATTTCTAAATGAGAGATTTTTCTTAAATTCTATCATAATTGTTCAAGTTTTCAAGGAATATTTCAATACCAAAGAATTTTTGTTTATTTCAATCACATAGTAAACAAATAAAAATTCCCTACTGATGGAATTTCAAGAAGTTATGAATAATTGCTTCCTGAAAATTTCTAGGCGAAAGATTTTTCTTGAATGCTATCATAAGTGTTGAAATTTTCAACGAATGTTTCAATATCCAATAGTTTTTTTTTTTAATTTTGGAGAATAGAATAAAATTAAATATTTAATAGACTAAAAGACACCTAATTAATTAGCCACCAATTAAATGGGCGTTCTAAGGGTGCTAATACCTTTCTCACCAGCAATCGTACTCTCGAACCTAAATCTATTTTGGTAGACCATAACCTATTTTTTAAATGAACCTAAGTTAAGCCTAGAACCTCATTAGGAAAAATAGATTCACCTAGGTGGTCAATCACACCTAAAAAAAAAAAAATTAATGGCGACTTCTTTTAAATCGAACTATTGAGTTTTAGGACTCACATGTTAGGATAGATATATTTAAAAATAATTGAAAGGAGCCATATGCAATGTGAGAATTAAAGGAAAACTTGAGAGAAAAAACAAGTCATTGCGGAGAAACTTCTTGTATTCTTTAATCCAAGTAAAAGAATTGTACATATTAGAGTATTTTTACTCTGTTACTTACCAACTAATATAAAGAATAAAAAATACTCTTCAAGTTAATTACATTCCAACTAACCTGTATTTATGGCAAGTAAAAAAAATAAAAGAACACTAAAGTAAAATATAAATATACATGTGCCATTGCCTTTGGCCTATTCTAACATGTCATATGTAAGACACGTGAACTCCTTTTAATCCATTTCACAAATTTATAGTCTACCAAGACTTTGTAGTCAAGCACCAGAACTATAAACAGAACATCAAAATTTTGATCATTTAACTTCCCCTGGTTGATACTCCCCCTCAAGATGCACGTGTATGTTATGAATATGCATCTTAGATAGCAGCTTATAGAATTGTTTAAGCTACAGAGCCTTGGTAAATAAATCTGCAACTTGTTCTTTTGTTTGAATATAAATAGGTTGAATGATCTTTGCCAGCACCTTCTCACGTATAAAGTGACAAGCTATCTTAATGCGTTTTGTACGCTCATGAAAGATGGGATTCTTACAAATGTAAATCATTGACTGATTATCATAGTGCAACTTCATAGTTGTCTTGTTTTGCCCCAAAATCTATTAAAATATTCTTTAGCCAAATCACTTCACAACAGGTTGCTACCATTGATTTGTACTCAGCTTTAGTGGAGCTAAGTGCAACCACTAATTGTTTCTTTGACTTCCAGCTGACTAAGGAATTGCTTAGAAAAACACTATAGCCTGTCACTAATTTAAGAGTATTAGGGCATCTAGCCCAATCACTATCACAATAAACAAAACCCTTAAGCTTGAATCTGATTTCATCAGTATTTCTTGCCTTAGAGAACCTTTCAAACATTTCAACACTTTATATGCAGTAGCCATATGCTCAAAAGTAGGCTTATCTATAAATTATGATAACACCTGCACAGAATATGAAATGTCTGGCCTAATAAAAGTTAAGTATATCAACTTTCTTATCAATTGCCTATAACCTGTTAAGTCAATCTCTTTATCTGTATTAGTCTTCTTTCTCAGCTTATGATTATAATCGATTGGTGTTATCATTGGTTTTGTAGCAAGTAATCCATGATCTTTTAAATGATCCAAAACATACTTTCTTTGGCACAATGGTATACCTTTAGATGACCTTGCAACCTCAAGCCCTAAAAAAATTTCACAACTCCCAAATCTTTAAGTTTATACTGGGAACTCAAATATGTTTTAACATCACAAGCTGCTTGAGCTGAACTATTGCCTATCAAGATGTCATCGACATACATTTAGTAGAGCAATAAACTCACCACTGCTTGTGTTTAAAGTAAACAATGAATAGTTAGACATTGACTTCTTAAATCCATACTGTACTAGTGAAGAAGTGAATTTAGAATTCCATTGCTTTGAGCCGTACTTAAGGCCATACAAGGACTTGTGTAACTTACAAACCTTTGCTGAGAACTAGGATATATATACAATCTCTTTCAGGTCTCCATTGAGAAAAGCATTATTTATGTCAAGTTGAGATAAATGCTAGCCTTTGATTGCTACTAAAGCCATGAACACCTTTATTGTGGTTTGCTTTGCAACAGGGCTAAGAGCCTCTTAGTAGTCAAAACCATTTCTTTGGTTATAACCCTTGGTAACCAAATATGCCTTATATCTTGTCACAACCCGAAACTCCCCATCGAGCCCGTGACAACCGCCACGAGGCCTCGACAGACATTATTCACCCCGAATGCCTATCGAAACCCCGTAAGGCTTAGCATCAACTTTCGCATCTCCCCGATGAGCAACAATTATAAAATCTCGCATTTAAAAAAATCATAAGTCATTTTCAAATAAGAACAATAAAATATTATTTTCTGGCTCATAGGGGCATTTTCGTAATTTTTTTGTCAAAAATCTCAAAACTTGCTAAAAATGTAATAGGTAAGCAGAAAATATATATTTAATGATTTAAAAACAAAATAAGTATCTAAAACGTTCATTTGAAAGCAAATTGTTAACAACTAGTACTATTCAAAAATAATTAATAAAATATTCTATTTTCTCATAAAATAAATTTTTATAGAAATATTCGTAAATAATTTTTCGCACATGAAAGTAAAGTAAAAATTGTATGAATAGAAATACAGATAACCAAAATATAAGTTTTGATCTGCAATGACACGTGGGCTCCAATTGATCAAGAGGATGTAAGACTGTGAACTCCTACTTTCTATAATGCAATTCCGAGCTTAGTTCTCGTCCTACTCGACTATCTACAAACTGTCCTGAGCTTGAAAAATGTATAGGAAGAAGGGGTGAGATTTTATAATCCCAGTGAGTAAACAGATACCATCTAAAGTATCTAAAGCCGAGTAAATGGAGACAATTAAAATAAGTCATCATACCGTAATTTCATTACCTTTCAGTTCATTTCAACCAAATAAAATCAATCCATATAAATCGAGTAATCAACTTGGCTTATGAATTTCTTAAAACTTTGGCTCGTGCCAAAACTCATACTCGGTGATACCTTACGCAGGGCATCTAACCGAGTCCGCCAAGGCTATTAAAATTTTGTATACACTTAAAATATATTTTAGTTTGAGAAAAATACAGCCGTTCCTTGGCGTTGGCTGAGTTCCCCTTCACGTGGTGGTTTGGCGTGAAGTGAACCCTAAGCTTTACCCCAGGAGATACCCTACGCGCCTCTCCGTTCGAGGTAATAATATAATGGAGTTTACCGTGCCCCTCTAATAGGCTGGTCCACAGAACCCCCTCTGCAGTAAATAATTAATATATACTCCACCAATTTAATAAAATTCATTCTAGCATGACATGACAATTTATCGCAATCTAGCCTCTCAAGGCTGAATACACAATACAAATAATTCTGACACCAAAATCAATTTAGCCATCCATGCTCATATATTGTCATAAGCCATTCAATTTAAAACCATAAATTTACAACACAAGCAGACAGTCTCCAATTACTCTATTTTCAAAACCAATATTCGATTTTTCAGCAAATTTATAAAATCATTTTATAAAATCACAATTTCTCCTAAAACATAGCAATTTACCATTTAAACCCATTTTCCATAAAATCACACAGTTGTATAAAACTACTATAGATAATTAAGACGATAATAAGTTTACTCATAGTATTAGGAGTAGAAATAATCCTATCTTTCGCCCTCGGGTGCAGTCTCTTACCCGAAACAATTGACTCACCACCTATCCATAATCCATGATACAAAATTCAATAAATTGTGTCAATTTATCATAAATTATTTCAGGCTCTTATCCATGCGTATGCACTAGATAGGATTTGAAATGTCTAGACAATCGCTTAATTACGGTGTCCGACCTAACTCGCCTATACACGGTGTAAATTCTTAAAATCCCCAATTCGACTCCAATTCCATCCATTTCAGTTTCAATTATCCAATTATATCCACAATACCTCAATGACTGTGAATTTGGTCCAATTTATCAGTCCGGACTATAAATTACGCTTTTACCCCTAGTGGGTAAAATTTTCAATTTATTGCACCGAAAATTCTCATTTAATTTCCAACCTCATAATTCATCATTTTTCCACCCAATTCTCTTAAAATAAAGTCAACCTCATCCTCACATACCATTGGCTAGATTCGGCCTAGGGAAATTCATGGAGAAGATAAATATTTTTCTTGTTGTTTTACTCATAAACATGTTAAACTAACACTAAACACTAACATAGCTCAAAATCAAATTTATCTAACAACTTTCTCTCTCAAAACCCATATGACCAGAATTCAAATCATCCTCAAATCACATGATTCAACCATGAAAAATGATGGAAAATGCATGGGAAAGGTAAAACACAAGACAAATTTAAGAAATGTTACCTTTTTTTTCACTTGATTTTTGAATTTCCACCTATTTTCCCTTTAAATTTCTTAGCTAGGGTTTTATTTTCTCCTTTCTCTCTCTTGTTTCTTGCTTGGCCGAATGTTGAAGAAGAAGAATGGGTGGGCTGATTTTTTTATGCCTTTTTTATTGTTTAATGAAATAATATTATTTTATTCATATTTTAAATATTTTATTAATTCATTTTTTTTTTCTAGCCATCCATTTGTCCTACTTTTTTCACCATGCATTCCCTTTGACTTATCCAAGTCTTAAGTGAAATTTTCAGATTTTTCCAAAGTTTTGGTGGAGCAAATTCTTCAAAATTACACTTTTGCCCCCGAACTTTTCAAAAATTACATTTTTATCCCAAAAATTGAAAATTTGCCATAATGCATAATTTGCACTCCTCATACTCATTTCACACTCCAAATAATTAAATTTGATCAAAATCCTTTCAAAAATTAAATTTTTTTATTTCGAGTGGCAAAATTACCATTTTACCCTTTTACTCCAAATTATACCGAAATTAAAATTTTTCACTTCTAAACCTCAAATCTTACTCCAATAAGTCAAATGGGGCCAAAAATATTTTCTAAAAATTACCATTTTATCCTCAGGTGGCAAATGACCATTTTGCCCCTGGATAGCGAAAATTTCGATTGGACTCCAAAATTGATCCTCGAACTCCGAATCACCATATTAAACCATTCTGGGACTTTAAAATTCTTAATTTCATCATGAATTCTATATTTGATCTAGTTCGAGGCTTAAATCAACTTTGTTGTACGTCTAGGTACAATACCGACTTTTGTAAATTTTTTTTTTTTTTTTTCGGGACTCTCTTAGCATGCAAACATGTTATCCATCACATGTATGTCATGACAAATATTTTTATAGAGTCGAGCTTGTCATCTTCTCCCCCACTTGAATCAACCATATGATCCTTCTTCATGACTGATTTCGATATCCGACTAAATATTAATATTTTAATATTATTTCATTAATAAAATATTATTTTATTCTAAAAATTTTATCTTGTCTCCTTGGTACCCAAAATACCTTATTATGCCTCACTTGACTTCCGAATCGCCTTTTATCTCACAAATTCTCCTCTGATAAAATTATTATTATTTTCTCACTTTCGGAATATTTTATCCTAAACTATTCCTTTCGTCTTTTTATCACTTTTAAACATTTTAATTGACCTCAATTTGCATTCGATCAACTTTGTTTATCACCATATCAAAGTATGGGGTATTTCAATCTCCCCCACTTAAATAGAATTCGTCCTCGAATTCCCGTCGATGTTGCGTTATCAATTTCCTTCTATGATCCTACTCCTTGTTCCTTCTATAGGGACATTCAATTTATTCACCTCGTTCACCTTCAGTTCAATTAAATACTTTATTTATGGCAATTATCATCCTTTAGAACTGGATCAGTAATACTTTTCATAACCATGATCTCTTATATCGAGACACTAAGCATGCCTTTATCACCATTATTAAATTTGAACCATAACTTCACCTCAATTATACTGATTTCGATCACATATCATACTTACTTATGTATACCTAATCATCGTTTTATTAATCCGCTCCGTACCAAATTTCTCAACCTTGATTCATCCATCTTATACTGGTCTATACACTTCCTTTAATAGAGTTCCATTAAGAACTTAAACAATCCAAGGTTTACCTTCAAAGTCACTCATAACTTTAATCGTTCATTGCCTGTCCGTTAACACTTTAGCTCACTAACCTCTCTGGACACTATTTCAAAATCTCCCAATTACTGATAACCATTCTTCACTTTAGTTAGTAAAATTATCAATTTCATATATACATAGATACATGCATTTTCAAATGTCAACATCTCTCTTTATATATAGGAATCCATGTGTTCACATGCTTTGGACTACATTCCCCCTTTATTCATCTGTATCCCAATCCTAGTTTCAATATAATAATTCTTATAGTGCATGTCAACCTTCTTATTATACTTGTGTATAACTTCATATCATTCATATCATTTCCAACCATATGTTTGAGTTTCCTTATACTATATATCATTCACCACAATGTCATCTCCATTGAATTATAATCTATTATGCGTGTATGCTTTATAATCCTATTGATGCCTCAAAGATTTATCTCAACTTGATCATTGCATCTCATGCAATACCACAATTCCTAAGAGTCATCCTTTTGTCCTTAATCATCTTTCATGCCTCTATATTACCTTGTATCTTTCTTGCATTACGATATTGATTTGTCACTTAAGACTCGAACCCATTTGAATCATGTATGCCTCAAGCATTTTCGAATTCCAATTTCCATAATATATTGGGAAAGTTTCATTATCTGACTTCATTTTCAAGGTCAACTTCTATTATCCTTTGTTCCACTCCTTCATATGAACATAACATCATTCTTCCTTAACCAATTTATAAATTGTACTTGAAATTGTAAAACTTAAAACTAGATTCTCCTCAAGTATTTTTCAATATTAATACTAATATCACTCTCAGCTTACAGCGTCCTTTTTATAAACACATAACTTAGTGCTTGCTTTAACGAGATCTAAAGTAAAACTTCTCTTGAGTTTTTCCTTGGGAATATCTATCTTAAACTTATGTCTCACAGCATATGATCCCTTAACTTGTGATTTAGCCGTTAGGCTTCTCAGCAAGTTTTAAAAAATTTTATGTTTCATACTTGCTGTGTATGATTATAATCTCTTCTCAAAGATGTTTATGTATTCCTAAAACACTTAATCTTAAAGATATATAAATACGTACTCATCCATTCAATCCCTAACTCATCTTCAGAGGTTTCCAGGGTGCCACACAATTAGCCTCTTGTTGTTACTAACCCTTGTCATTTTACTGTATCAAAACAGATATTACAAATTCTCATAATGATATTCTATATAAACTGATTTTTTTATACCAGTCTCGTAATTCTTCCTTCACACTTTCATTACTTGGTATCTCATCTCAATATAGTCATCTCAAGAATCTTTCAAATTTTTTTCTTTTAATTATATGCCTATATGCAAGGCAATAAAGAAGTTTTCAATTCATTTGGGTAAACATTCTCCAGAATATTTAAGACTCCCAAATAACAAAACACAATGACCAACAACCAAAATTCAATTTGTAAGCTCATTATCGTGTCACTCCCATCTTACTCATGTATCATAGGCGTGAGGTATTCGGAGCAGTATAATGTTGAACAGTCAATGCTGAAGTACTGTAGCTATTAGAAATTTTCCCATCAAAGCTATTTGTTTGCATTCAAAGTCACCACATCAATCATTCTCAACCAGTGGTTTCCCTTTTTAGATATATATCATGAGGTCCATAAGTATAGGTACCTTCTATTTTCTTATCATACACATTAAGCCAGATTAATACTTCCATCTCATGTCATCTTTTGACATTTATCAACATTCATAAAATTCCACCTCAAAACATCCTTTCCATACAGTGTAATAAATTCATGATAAATATACCACTCCACACATAAGTTGCTTACTATCTACAACTTTCCTCAAATTTATTGTCATCCCTATCCAATTATCTTCTTGACTTTCGGTATAATTAACTACGAAAATAGCCCGGCTTCCTCCTCACTTTATTCTCACAATCCTTACTGAATCAAAATTTTTTATTCCCCATATTCCATAATTTAACTTCATTGGGTTATATTTGTGCCCAACTATTATCTCATATTGTCATAACATCACTGAATAATCCCCTTCATGCTTAAATTACAATCATTAATGTAATCACATTATCCATTCCGAATGTCATTTATAACCTTATTGCTTCCTTCTATAACTTTCCTCAATAATTATATCACCAATTTATCTCTGTTACACTAAAAGATTCCCATATACCTTCAGTTACTTAAACAGCCATTTATAATACATTCTAGTCCTATACTTTAAAAGCCAAACTATTTTTACTTCTTTGTATAGATAATTATTATCTCTTTTACACAACATTTACTTAGAGTTAAGGGAGTGTAAAATCCTACGAAAATATTACATGTCCTTGGGATCATCATCTTAATCTGATCTTATCGGAAGATTTTACTCCGAGTCCTCCTGAAGATCCTCTTCTGGGTTTTCCTCCTCTTGAGATTTTTTTCCTTTGCTCCTCAATCCAAACTTGTTGTATTCTCCTATACTCTTCATCACTCACCGGTGCAGCATTTCTTCCACAACCGGGAGAAAAATGTCGTACACTTGACACTTTTCTAAGGGGTCTACTTGCCACTGTTATTTTCTCCTTATCCTTTTCTGGTTGTCCCCTTACATTTCTCCCACAGCCTGGTGGAAAGTGTCGGACTACTCTCACACTCTTCCTAGAACGAATACCTCCTTCGGCTATCCTTAATTTTCCCTTTCTTTAGTATATTCCTTAGATTCTCTCAAAAGGGAACCTCTTATGCTTACATTAATATTATTACTATCTGCACTTTTTGGACTACTCGGTTCGGGCTGCCATCGGCTCCTAACAGTAGAATCTAGAGATCCCTCACTAATACTATGAGAGGCGTCGGGACTACCGTCTCTCCTAGATATGGTGTGTATGTCACCAGTGCACCTCAAAACCTATATGCAATCAAATAATAATTGTTTAATTATTTATGCATCTCAAAAGTAGGTAGATTTCTATATGTACATGCATATATTCTATTCAATCTAACCTAACTTAACTTAACTTAACTGGACTTGGGGCCACGAGTGTCAGTGTGGATTTCTTAAAACAACTTTAAAACCAAAGACTTTAAAATCCAAAGCTTTAAAATCAAAAAATCTGATCTTTAAACCATGCTCTGATACCAATAAAATTGTCACAACCCGAAACTCCCCATCGAGCCCGTGACAACCGCCACGAGGCCTCGACAGACATTCTTCACCCCGAATGCCTATCGAAACCCCGTAAGGCTTAGCATCAACTTTCGCATCTCCCCGATGAGCAACAATTATAAAATCTCGCATTTAAAAAAATCATAAGTCATTTTCAAATAAGAACAATAAAATATTATTTTCTGGCTCATAGGGGCATTTTCGTAATTTTTTTGTCAAAAATCTCAAAACTTGCTAAAAATGTAATAGGTAAGCAGAAAATATATATTTAATGATTTAAAAACAAAATAAGTATCTAAAACGTTCATTTGAAAGCAAATTGTTAACAACTAGTACTATTCAAAAATAATTAATAAAATATTCTATTTTCTCATAAAATAAATTTTTATAGAAATATTCGTAAATAATTTTTCGCACATGAAAGTAAAGTAAAAATTGTATGAATAGAAATACAGATAACCAAAATATAAGTTTTGATCTGCAATGACACGTGGGCTTCAATTGACCAAGAGGATGTAAGACTGTGAACTCTTACTTTCTATAATGCAGTTCCGAGCTTAGTTCTCGTCCTACTCGACTATCTACAAACTGTCCTGAGCTTGAAAAATGTATAGGAAGAAGGGGTGAGATTTTATAATCCCAGTGAGTAAACAGATACCATCTAAAGTATCTAAAGCCGAGTAAATGGAGACAATTAAAATAAGTCATCATACCGTAATTTCATTACCTTTCAGTTCATTTCAACCAAATAAAATCAATCCATATAAATCGAGTAATCAACTTGGCTTATGAATTTCTTAAAACTTTGGCTCGTGCCAAAACTCATACTCGGTGATACCTTGCGCAGGGCATCTAACCGAGTCCGCCAAGGCTATTAAAATTTTGTATACACTTAAAATATATTTTATTTTGAGAAAAATACAGTCGTTTCTTGACGTTGGCTGAGTTCCCCTTCACGTGGTGGTTTGGCGTGAAGTGAACCCTAAGCTTTACCCCAGAAGATACCATACGCGCCTCTCCGTTCGAGGTAATAATATAATGGAGTTTACCGTGCCCCTCTAATAGGCTGGTCCACGGAACCCCCTCTGCAGTAAATAATTAATATATACTCCACCAATTTAATAAAATTCATTCTAGCATGACATGGCAATAAATCTCAATCTAGCCTCTCAAGGTTGAATACACAATACAAATAATTCTGACACCAAAATCAATTTAGCCATTCATGCTCATATATTGTCATAAGCCATTCAATTTAAAACCATAAATTTACAACACAAGCAGACAGTCTCCAATTACTCTATTTTCAAAACCAGTATTCGATTTTTCAGCAAATTTATAAAATCATTTTATAAAATCACAATTTCTCCTAAAACATAGCAATTTACCATTTAAACTCATTTTTAATAAAATCACACAGTTGTATAAAACTACTATAGATAATTAAGATGATAATAAGTTTACTCACAGTATTAAGAGTAGAAATACTCCTATCTTTCGCCCTCGGGTGCAGTCTTTTACCTGAAACAATTGACTCACCACCTATCCATAATCCATGATACAAAATTCAATAAATTGTGTCAATTTATCATAAATTATTTCAGGCTCTTATCCATGCGTATGCACTATATAGGATTTGAAATGTCTAGACAATCGCTTAATTGCGGTGTCCGACCTAACTCGCCTATACACGGTGTAAATTCCTAAAATTCCCAATTCGACTCCAATTCCATCCATTTCAGTTTCAATTATCCAATTATATCCACAATACCTCAATGACTGTGAATTTGGTCCAATTTATCAGTCCGGACTATAAATTACGCTTTTACCCCTAGTGGGTAAAAATTTCAATTTATTGCACCGAAAATTCTCATTTAATTTCCAACCTCATAATTCATCATTTTTCCACCCAATTCTCTTAAAATAAAGTCAACGTCATCCTCACATACCATTGGCTAGATTCGGACTAGGGAAATTCATGGAGAACATAAATATTTTTCTTATTGTTTTACTCATAAACATGCTAAACTAACACTAAACACTAACATAGCTCAAAATCAAATTTATCTAACAACTTTCTCTCTCTAAACCCATATGACCAGAATTCAAATCATCCTCAAATCACATGATTCAACCATGAAAAATGATGGAAAATGCATGGAAAAGGTAAAACACAAGACAAATTTAAGAAATGTTACCTTTTTTTTCACTTGATTTTTGAATTTCCACCTATTTTCCCTTTAAATTTCTTAGCTAGGGTTTTATTTTCTCCTTTCTCTCTCTTGTTTCTTGCTTGGCCGAATGTTGAAGAAGAAGAATGGGTGGGCTGATTCTTTTATGCCTTTTTTATTGTTTAATGAAATAATATTATTTTATTCATATTTTAAATATTTTATTAATTCATTTTTTTTTCTAGCCATCCATTTGTCCTACTTTTTCCACCATGCATTCCCTTTGACTTATCCAAGTCTTAAGTGAAATTTTCAGATTTTTCCAAAGTTTTGGTGGAGCAAATTCTTCAAAATTACACTTTTGCCCCCGAACTTTTCAAAAATTACATTTTTACCCCAAAAATTGAAAATTTGCCATAATGCATAATTTGCACTCCTCATACTCATTTCACACTCCAAATAATTAAATTTGATCAAAATCCTTTCAAAAATTAATTTTTTTTATTTCGAGTGGCAAAATTACCATTTTACCCTTTTACTCCAAATTATACCGAAATTAAAATTTTTCACTTCTAAACCTCAAATCTTACTCCAATAAGTCAAATGGGGCCAAAAATCTTTTCTAAAAATTATCATTTTGTCCTCAAGTGGCAAATGACCATTTTGCCCCTGGATAGCGAAAATTTCGATTGGTCTCCAAAATTGATCCTCGAACTCCGAATCACCATATTAAACCATTCTGGGACTTTAAAATTCTTAATTTCATCATGAATTCTATATTTGATCTAGTTCGAGGCTTAAATCAACTTTGTTGTACGTCTAGGTACAATACCGACTTTTGTAAATTTTTTTTTTTTTTCGGGACTCTCTTAGCATACAAACATGTTATCCATCACATGTATGTCATGACAAATATTTTTATAGAGTCGAGCTTGTCATCTTCTCCCCCACTTGAATCAACCATATGATCCTTCTTCATGACTGATTTCGATATCCGACTAAATATTAATATTTTAATATTATTTCATTAATAAAATATTATTTTATTTTAAAAATTTTATCTTGTCTCCTTGGTACCCAAAATACCTTATTATGCCTCACTTGACTTCCGAATCGCCTTTTATCTCACAAATTCTCCTCTGATAAAATTATTATTATTTTATTATTATTTTCTCACTTTCGGAATATTTTATCATAAACTACTTCTTTCGTCTTTTATCACTTTTAAACATTTTAATTGACCTCAATTTGCATTCGATCAACTTTGTTTATCACCATATCAAAGTATGGGGTATTTCATATCTGTCTACATTACCATCTACATTCATCTTGACTTTGTCGACCCATTTACAACCAATGGCATAAAAGTCAGAAGGTAAAGTAACTATAGACCATGTATTATTATCTTCTTGTTGAAATACCCCATACTTTGATATAGTGATAAATAAAGTTGATCGAATGCAAATTGAGGTCAATTAAAATGTTTAAAAGTGATAAAAGACGAAAGGAGTAGTTTAGGATAAAATATTTCGTAAGTGAGAAAATAACAATAAAATAATAATAATTTCATCAGAGGACAATTTGTGAGATAAAAGGCAATTCAGAAGTCAAGTGAGGCATAATAAGGTATTTCAGGTACCAAGGAGACAAGATAAAATTTTTAAAATATTAATATTTAGCCGAATGTCGAAATCAGTCATGAAGAAGGATCATATGGTTGATCCAAGTGGGGGAGAAGATGACAAGCCCGACTCTATAAAAATATTTGCCATGACATACATGTGATGGATAGCATGTTTGCATGCTAAGAGAGTCTCGAAAAAAATTTACAAAAGTCGGTATTGTACCTAGAGGTACAACAAAGTTGATTTAAGCCTCGAACTAGATCAAGTAGAGAATTCATGATGAAATTAAGAATTTTAAAGTCCCAGAATGGTTTAATATGGTAATTCGGAGTTTGAGGTCCGATTTGGAGTCAATTCGAAAAATTGACCCGTTATGGGCAAAATGGTCATTTGCCACCTGGGGACAAAATGGGAATTTTTTGAAAAGATTTTTGGCCCTATTTGACTTATTGGAGTAAGATTTGAAGTTTAGAAGTGAAAAATTTTAATTTCAGTATAATTTGGAGAAAAAGGGGAAAATGGTAATTTTACCATCCGAAATCGAAAATTTAATTTTTGAAAGAATTTTGATCAAATTTAATTATTTGGAGTGTGAAATGAGTATGAGGAGTGAAAATTATGCATTATGGCAAATTTTCAATTTTTGAGGTAAAAATGTAATTTTTGAAAAGTTCGAGGGCAAAAGTGTAATTTTGAAAAATTTACTCCACCAAAACTTTGAAAAAATCTGAAAATTTCACTTAAGACTTGGATAAGTCAAAGGGAATGCATGGTGGAAAAAGTAGGACAAGTGGATGGCTAGAAAAAATATGAATTAATAAAATATTCAAAATATGAATAAAATAATATTATTTCATTAAACTAATAAAAAAGGCATAAAAAAATCAGCCCATAACCCATTCTTCTTCTTCAACATTCGGCCAAGCAAGAAACAAGAGAGAGAAAGGAGAAAATAAAATCCTAGCCAAGAAATTTAAAGGGAAAATATGTGGAAATTCAAAAATCAAGTGAAAAAAAGGTAACATTTCTTAAATTTGTCTTGTGCTTTACCTTTCCCATGCATTTTCCATCTTTTTTCATGATTGAATCATGTGATTTGAGGATGATTTCAATTCTGGTCATATGGGTTTAGAGAGAGAAAGTTGTTAGATAAATTTGATTTTGAGCTATGTTAGTGTTTAGTGTTAGGTTAGCATGTTTATGAGTAAAACAACAAGAAAAATATTTATCTTCTCCATGAATTTCTCTAGGCCGAATCTAGCCAATGGTATGTGACGATGAGGTTGACTTTATTTTAAGAGAATTGAGTGGAAAAATGATGAATTATGAGGTTGGAAATTAAATGGGAATTTTCGATGCAATAAATTGAAATTTTTACCCACTAGGGGTAAAAGCGTAATTTATAGTCTGGACTGATAAATTGGCCCAGATTCACAGTCATTGAGGTATTGTGGATATAATTGGATAATTGAATTTGAAATGGATGGAATTGGAGTTAAATTGGGGATTTTAGGACTTTACACCTTGTATGGGCGAGTTAGGTCGGACACCGCAATTAAGTGATTGTCTAAACATTTCAAATCCTATCTAGTGCATACGCATGGATAAGAGCCTGAAATAATTTATGATAAATTGACACAATTTATTAAATTTTGTGTCATAGGTTATACATAGGTGGTGTGTCAATTGTTTCGGGTAAGAGACTACACCCGAGGGCGGAAGATAGGAGTATTTCTACTCCTAATACTGTGAGTGAACTTATTATCGTCTTAATTATCTAGAGTAGTTTTATACAACTGTGTGATTTTATGAAAAATGGGTTTAAATGGTAAATTGCTATGTTTTAAGAGAAATTATGATTTTATAAAATGATTTTATAAATTTTCTGGAAAATCGAATATTGGTTTTGAAAATAGAGTAATTGGAGACTGCCTGCTTGTGTTGTAAATTTATGGTTTTAAATTGAATGGCTTATGACAATATATGAGCATGAATGGCTAAACTGATTTTGGTGTCAGAATTATTTGTATTGTGTATTCAGCCTTGAGAGGCTAGATTGCGATAAATTGTCATGCCATGCTAGAATGAATTTTATTGAATTAGTGGAGTATATATTAATTATTTACTGCAGAGGGGGTTCCGTGGACCAACCTATTAGAGGGGCACGGTAAACTCCATTATATTACTACCTCGAACGGAGAGGCGCGTAGGGTATCTCTTGGGGTAAAGCTTAGGGTTCACTTAACGCCAAACCACCACGTGAAGGGGAACTCAACCAACGTCAAGGAACGACTGTATTTTTCTCAAATTAAAAATATATTTTAAGTGTATACAAAATTTTAACAGCCTTGATGGACTCGGTTGGATGCCCTGTGCAAGGTATCACCGAGTATGAGTTTTGGTACGAGCCAAAGTTTTAAGAAATTCATAAGCCAAGTTGATTACTCGATTTATATGGATTGATTTTATTTGGTTGAAATGAACTGAAAGGTAATGAAATTACGGTATGATGACTTATTTTAATTGTCTCCATTTACTCGGCTTTAGATACTTTACATGGTATCTATTTACTCACTGGGATTATAAAATCTCACCCCTTCTTCCTATACATTTTTCAGGCTCAGGACAGTTTGTAGATAGTCGAGTAGGATGAGAACTAAGCTCGGAACTACATTATAGAAAGTAAGAGTTCACAGTCTTACATCCTCTTGGTCAATTGGAGCCCACGTGTCATTGCAGATCAAAACTTATATTTTGGTTATCTGTATTTCTATTCATACAATTTTTACTTTACTTTCATGTGTGAAAAATTATTTGCGAATATTTCTATAAAAATTTATTTTATGAGAAAATAGAATATTTTATTTATTATTTTTGAATAGTACTAGTTGTTAACAATTTGCTTTCAAATGAACGTTTTAGATACTTAATTTTTTTTTAAATCATTAAATATATATTTTCGGCTTACTTACTACATTTTTAGCAAGTTTCGAGGTTTTCGACAAAAATGACGAAAATGCCCTTGTGAGCTAAAAAAAATATATGTTATGTTATGATTTGAAAATGATTTGTAATCCTTTGAATTTTGATATTTGATAACTATTGCTCACCGGGGAAGTGTAGAAGCTGATACGAGAGTCTTGCGAGATTTCGATCGACATTCGGGGTGAAGAATGTTTGTCGAGGCCTCGCGGTGGTTGTCATAGGCTCGATGAGGAGTTCCGGGTCGTGACAATTTAGATTGGTATTAGAGCATGGTTTAGAGATCAGATATTTTGATTTTAAAGCTTTGGATTTTAAAGTCTTTGGTTTTAAAGTTGTTTTGAGGAATCTACATTGATATTGTGTGGCCCCAAGTCCAGTTAAGTTAAGATAAGTTAAGTTAAGTTAAGTTACGTTAGATTGAATAGAATGTATGCATCTACATATAGAAATCTACCTACTTTTGATATACATAAATAATTAAGCAATTACTATTTGATTGCATATAGGTTTTGAAGTGCACTGGTGACATACACACCATGTCTAGAAGAGGTGGTAGTCTCGATACCTCTCATAGTATTAGCAAGGGATCGCTAGATTCTACTGCTAGGAGCCGATGGCAGCCCGAACCGAGTAGTCCAAAAATTATAGATAGTAATAATATTAATGTAAGCATGAGAGGTTCTCTTTTGAGAGAATCTAAGGAATATGCTAAAGAAAGGGGGAAATTAAGGATAGCCGAAGGAGGTATTCGTTCTAGGAAGAGAGTGACAGTAGTCCGACACTTTCCACCAGGCTGTGGGAGAAATGTAAGGGAACAACCAGAAAAGAATAAGGAGAAAGTAACAGTGGTAAGTAAACCCCATAGAGGGGTGAACGTTGTATGACATTTTCCTCCTGGTTGTGGAAGAAATGTTTGCACCGATAAATGATGAGGAACCTAAAGATGTTTAATACTTTAGTTGAAGTTGTATTGTCATAAATCTAGGCAAGTGTCGTTTAAGGGAAAATGTAGTAGTTACCTGTGTAAAGGAGTTAGGAGTGACTTTTATTTTGTATGACTCGAACGGAATGTAAAATAGCAGTTTAAATAATTGGATATGTATGGGAATCTTTTAGTATAACAGAGATAAATTGGTAATATAATTATTGAGGAAGGTTATAGAAGGAAGCAATAAAGTTATAAATAACATTCGAAATGGGTAACGTGATTAAGTTGATGATTGTAATTTAAGCATGAAGGGGATTATTCAGTGATGTTATGACACTATGAGGTAATAGTTGGGCACAAATATAACCCAATGAAGTTAAATTATGGAATATGGGGAATATAAAATTTTGATTCAGTAAGGATTGCGAGAATAAAGTGAGGAGGAAGCTGGGTTATTTTCGTAGTTAATTATACCGAAAGTCAATAAAATTATTGGAGTATAAGACAAAGAAGATAATTGGATAGGGATGACAATAAATTTGAGGAAAGTTGTAGATAGTAAGCAACTTATGTGTGGAGTGGTATATGTATCATGAATTTATTACATTGTATGGAAATGATGTTTTGAGGTGAAATTTTATGAATGTTGATAAAAGTCAAAAGATGACATGAGATGAAAGTATTAATCTGGCTTAGTGTGTATGACAAGAAAATAGAAGGTACCTATACTTATGGAACTCATGATATATATCTAAAAGGGAAACCACTGGTTGAGAATGATTGATGTGGTGACTTTGAATGCAGACAAATGGCTTTGATGAGAAAATTTCTAATAGCTACAGTACTTCAACATTGACTGTTCAACGCTGTAATGCTCCGAATACCTCATGCCTATGATGCATGAGTAAGATGGGAGTGACACGATAATGAGCTTACAAATTGAATTTTGGTTGTTGGTCATTGTGTTTTGTTATCTGGGAGTCTTAAATAATCTGGAGAATGTTTACCCAAATGAATTGAAAAACTTTTTTATTGCCTTGTATATGGGCGTATAATTAAAAGAAAAAAATTAAAAGATTCTTGAGATGACTATATTGAGATGAGATACCAAGTAATGAAAGTGTGAAGGAAGAATTACGAGACTGGTATAGAAAATCAGTTTATATAGAATATCATTATAAGAATTTGTAATATCTGTTTTGATACAGTAAAATGACAAGGGTTAGTAACAACATGAGGCTAATTGTGTGGCACCCTAGAAACCTATGAAGATGAGTTAGGGATTGAATGGATGAGTACGTATTTATATATCTTTAAGATTAAGTGTTTTAGGAATACATAAACATCTTTGAGAAGAGATTATAATCATACACAGCAAGTATGAAACATAAAATTTTTTAAAACTTGCTGAAAAGCCTAACGGCTAAATCACAAGTTAAGGGATCATATGCTATGAGACATAAGTTTAAGATAGATATTCCCAAGGAAAAACTCAAGAGAAGTTTTACTTTAGATCTCGCTAAAGCAAGCACTAAGTTATGTGTTTATAAAAAGGACGCTGTAAGCTGAAAGTGATATTAGTATTAATATTGAAAAATACTTGAGGAGAATCTAGTTTTAAGTTTTACAATTTCAAGTACAATTTATAAATTGGTTAAGGAAGAATGATATTATGTTCATATGAAGGAGTGGAACGAAGGATAATAGAAGTTGACCCTGAAAATGAAGTCAAATAATGAAACTTTCCCAATATATTATGGAAATTGGAATTCGAAAATGCTTAAGACATACATGATTCAAATGGGTTCGAGTCTTAAGTGACAAATCAATATCGTAATGCAAGAAAGATACAAGGTAATATAGAGGCATGAAAAATGATTAAGGACAAAAGGATGACTCTTAGGAATTATGGTATTGCATGAGATGCAATGATCAAGTTAAGATAAATCTTTGAGGCATCAATAGGATTATAAAGCATACACGCATAATAGATTATAATTCAATGGAGATGACATTGTGATGAATGATATATAGTATAAGGAAACTCAAACATATGGTTGGAAATGATATGAATGATATGAAGTTATACACAAGTATAATAAGAAGGTTGACATGCACTATAAGAATTATTATATTGAAACTAGGATTAGGATACGGATGAATAAAGGGGGAATGTAGTCCAAGGCATGTGAACACATGGATTCCTATATATAAAGAGAGATGTTGACATTTGAAAATGCATGTATCTATGTATATATGAAATTGATAATTTTATTAACTAAAGTGAAGAATGGTTATCAGTAATTGGGAGATTTTGAAATAGTGTCCAGAGAGGTCAGTGAGCTAAAGTGTTAACGAACATGCAATGAACGATTAAAGTTATGAATGACTTTGAAGGTAAACCTTGGATTGTTTAAGTTCTTAATGGAACTCTAATAAAGGAAGGGTATGGACCAGTATAAGATGGATGAATCAAGGTTGAGAAATTTGGTACGGAGCGAATTAATAAAATAATGATTAGGTATACATAAGTAAGTATGATATGTGATCGAAATCAGTATAATTGAGGTGAAGTTATGGTTCAAATTTAATAATGGTGATAAAGGCATGCTTAGTGTCTCGATATAAGAGATCATGGTTATGAAAAGTATTACTGATCCAGTTCCAAAGGATGATAAGTGCCATAAATAAAGCATTTAATTGAACTGAAGGTGAACGAGATGAATAAATTGAATGTCCCTATAGAAGGAACAAGGAGTAGGATCATAGAAAGAGATTGATAACGCAACATCGACGGGAATTCGAGGACGAATTCTATTTAAGTGGGGGAGATTGAAATACCCCATACTTTGATATAGTGATAAATAAAGTTGATCGAATGCAAATTGAGGTCAATTAAAATGTTTAAAAGTGATAAAAGACGAAAGAAGTAGTTTAGGATAAAATATTTCGTAAGTGAGAAAATAATAATAAAATAATAATAATTTTATCAGAGGACAATTTGTGAGATAAGAGGCAATTCAGAAGTCAAGTGAGGCATAATAAGGTATTTCAGGTACCAAGGAGACAAGATAAAATTTTTAAAATATTAATATTTAGCCGAATGTCGAAATCAGTCATGAAGAAGGATCATATGGTTGATCCAAGTGGGGGAGAAGATGACAAGCCCGACTCTATAAAAATATTTGTCATGACATACATGTGATGGATAGCATGTTTGCATGCTAAGAGAGTCCCGAAAAAAATTTACAAAAGTCGGTATTGTACCTAGAGGTACAACAAAGTTGATTTAAGCCTCGAACTAGATCAAGTAGAGAATTCATGATGAAATTAAGAATTTTAAAGTCCCAGAATGGCTTAATATGGTAATTCGGAGTTTGAGGTCTGATTTGGAGTCAATTCGAAAAATTGACCCGTTATGGGCAAAATGGTCATTTGCCACCTGGGGACAAAATGGGAATTTTTTGAAAAGATTTTTGGCCCCATTTGACTTATTGGAGTAAGATTTGAAGTTTAGAAGTGAAAAATTTTAATTTCAGTATAATTTGGAGAAAAAGGGTAAAATGGTAATTTTACCATCCGAAATCGAAAATTTAATTTTTGAAAGAATTTTGATCAAATTTAATTATTTGGAGTGTGAAATGAGTATGAGGAGTGAAAATTATGCATTATGGCAAATTTTCAATTTTTGGGGTAAAAATGTAATTTTTGAAAAGTACGAGGGCAAAAGTGTAATTTTGAAAAATTTACTCCACCAAAACTGTGAAAAAATCTGAAAATTTCACTTAAGACTTGGATAAGTCAAAGGGAATGCATGGTGGAAAAAGTAGGACAAGTGGATGGCTAGAAAAAAAAATGAATTAATAAAATATTCAAAATATGAATAAAATAATATTATTTCATTAAACTAATAAAAAAGGCATAAAAAAATCAGCCCATAACCCATTCTTCTTCTTCAACATTCGGCCAAGCAAGAAACAAGAGAGAGAAAGGAGAAAATAAAACCCTAGCCAAGAAATTTAAAGGGAAAATAGGTGAAAATTCAAAAATCAAGTGAAAAAAAAGGTAACATTTCTTAAATTTGTCTTGTGCTTTACCTTTCCCATGCATTTCCCATCTTTTTTCATGGTTGAATCATGTGATTTGAGGATGATTTCAATTCTGGTCATATGGGTTTAGAGAGAGAAAGTTGTTAGATAAATTTGATTTTGAGTTATGTTAGTGTTTAATGTTAGGTTAGCAAGTTTATGAGTAAAACAACAAGAAAAATATTTATCTTCTCCATGAATTTCTCTAGGCCGAATCTAGCCAATGGTATGTGAGGATGAGGTTGACTTTATTTTAAGAGAATTGGGTGGAAAAATGATGAATTATGAGGTTGGAAATTAAATGGGAATTTTCGGTGCAATAAATTGAAATTTTTACCCACTAGGGGTAAAAGCGTAATTTATAGTCCGGACTGATAAATTGGCCCAGATTCACAGTCATTGAGGTATTGTGGATATAATTGGATAATTGAATTTGAAATGGATGGAATTGGAGTCGAATTGGGAATTTTAGGACTTTACACCGTGTATAGGCGAGTTAGGTCGGACACTGCAATTAAGCGATTGTCTGAACATTTCAAATCCTATCTAGTGCATACGCATGGATAAGAGCCTGAAATAATTTATGATAAATTGACACAATTTATTGAATTTTGTGTCATAGATTATAGATAGGTGGTGAGTCAATTATTTCGGGTAAGAGACTGCACCCGAGGGCGAAAGATAGGAGTATTTCTACTCCTAATACTGTGAGTGAACTTATTATCGTCTTAATTATCTAGAGTAGTTTTATACAACTGTGTGATTTTATGAAAAATAGGTTTAAATGGTAAATTGCTATGTTTTAAGAGAAATTGTGATTTTATAAAATGATTTTATAAATTTTTTGGAAAATCGAATATTGGTTTTGAAAATAGAGTAATTGGAAACTGCCTGCTTGTGTTGTAAATTTATGGTTTTAAATTGAATGACTTATGACAATATATGAGCATGAATGGCTAAACTGATTTTGGTGTCAGAATTATTTGTATTGTGTATTCAGCCTTGAGAGGCTAGATTGCGATAAATTGTCATGCCATACTAGAATGAATTTTATTGAATTGGTGGAGTATATATTAATTATTTACTGCAGAGAGGGTTTCGTGGACCAACCTATTAGAGGGGCACGGTAAACTCCATTATATTATTACCTCGAACGGAGAGGCGCGTAGGGTATCTACTGGGGTAAAGCTTAGGGTTCACTTCACGTCAAACCACCACGTGAAGGGGAACTCAGCCAACACCAAGGAACGGCTGTATTTTTCTCAAACTAAAAATATATTTTAAGTGTATACAAAATTTTAACAGCCTTGGTGGACTCGGTTGGATGCCCTGCGCAAGGTATCACCGAGTATGAGTTTTGGCACGAGCCAAAGTTTTAAGAAATTCATAAGCCAAGTTGATTACTCGATTTATATGGATTGGTTTTATTTGGTTGAAATGAACTGAAAGATAATGAAATTACGGTATGATGACTTATTTTAATTGTCTCTATTTACTCGGTTTTAGATACTTTAAATGGTATTTGTTTACTCACTGGGATTATAAAATCTCACCCCTTCTTTTTATACATTTTTCAGGCTCAAGACAGTTTGTAGATAGTCGAGTAGGACGAGAACTAAGCTCGGAACTGCATTATAGAAAGTAAGAGTTCACAGTCTTACATCCTCTTGGTCAATTGGAGCCCACGTGTCATTGCAGATCAAAACTTATATTTTGGTTATCTGTATTTCTATTCATACAATTTTTACTTTACTTTCATGTGCGAAAAATTATTTACGAATATTTCTATAAAAATTTATTTTATGAGAAAATAGAATATTTTATTTATTATTTTTGAATAGTACTAGTTGTTAACAATTTGCTTTCAAATGAATGTTTTAGATACTTAATTTTTTTTAAATCATTAAATATATATTTTCGGCTTACCTACTACATTTTTAGCAAGTTTTGAGGTTTTCGACAAAAATGACGAAAATGCCCCTGTGAGCTAAAAAAAATATATGTTATGTTATGATTTGAAAATGATTTGTAATCCTTTGAATTTTGATATTTGATAACTATTGCTCACCGGGGAAGTGTAGAAGCTGATACGAGAGCCTTGCGAGGTTTCGATCGACATTCGGGGTGAATGTTTGTCGAGGCATCGCGGCGGTTGTCACGGGCTAGATGAGGAGTTCCGGGTCGTGACACTTGTGCTCTCAAATTATTATCCATGGTGTTGGAGATTGGATCTTTGTGCATTGATGTGTTTGTGTAAACAATAGATTTCAAAAAATTTTCTTCAACGGAAGCAAGCAATATAAGTACACAAGCAAAATTCACACATCATACTTATTGCAAAACATGTAATAACATCCATAAACATCAAGAATCTATAAAGAATGATGAACATACTTTTCCTTGATTCTATTCTTCAAATTCAATTCACAAACTAGCAATATCTAATGAATTTTTCTCCTTGATCCCATTTGAACTGGGTAAACTAGTAAACATAAGAATTATAGTCCTGTTTCTTAGCTTTCCAATGCCTCCAAAATCACATCATGTGGACCTCCAAAGAGAAAGTTATACCCAAATTACTGAAACAGGTTTTTTTTTTTTTTACAAGATTCTCAATTCTTGACTCTAGTGAATTATAGTAAATTTACCACTACACCAAAGATTGATTTATCAATCAAATAAATGTACCACTTATTCTTCAAGAATAGCTTTCAATTTGAACCTTGAGTGAACAAGGTGTGAAATGGTAAATCAAGATGGTAACAATTGAATTTCTCTCTTTTTCCTTTAAATCTATGGTTATTTTCTTGTGAGAGGTTTCTAGAAAAATATACCAAGATTGGAGATCAAGAAGAACTTAAAGAGAGGGGGCAACTATGGAGGATTTTTGGAAGAACTTTTGGACTTAGGGTTTCGATCTTAAAAATGATGAAAATTTCTTTTTCCCTTTTATAAGGTACGACCATGACTTTAAATTTTTTTTTCTTGATGGACTCTTCTTTTATTTTTATTTTTAATTAAAAATATATTTCTATCAAGAGTCCAAGTTGGTCATCCATAAAGTATTATGGTTGTACCATCCTCCTTCAATAATAATTAAAAAATAAATTATTTATTTATTTAATTATAATTATTTGTCTAAGTCAAATTATTATTCCTTATTGAATAATTATTCTATTTTATTATTATCCATCTTCAATTAAAAAGAATTAATAGAAAATTGTCAATGGCTATAAGATAGTTAGAAAAAGATGACTCAATAGAAAATTCAACTTGAGAATCAAAATTTGTGAAATTATAGTAAAAAAAAGTCAAGAAGAGGATCATATATACCAACTGTTTGAGGAAATGCAAAATCATTTGTGGTATGCTGTAAAGTGTGATAAGGAAAGATATGCTCATAAAAAACCACAATCTTGGATATCAAGACTTTATGTGCATTAATATCATAAACTCTATAGCCTTTGACTACATTAGGATAACCAAAAAATACACATATACTAGCCTTTTTATCAAACTTTTTTCTATGCTATGTTAAAGTAGAAACATAACATAAGCTGCCAAAAACTCAAAAATAATCATAACAAGGTATCTTATGATAAGAAAAGCTCATAAGGAGATTTATCATGAAGAATTTTGGAAAGGGTTCTATTTATAACATGTGCAACAGTAAGTATTGCATCACCCCAAGAATGAATAGGCAATCTAAACTGATGTAATAAAGCTCTATCCATAACAAGAAAGTGTTGATGTTTGCATTCAACAACATCATTTTGTTGTGATATTTTTATGCAGGACAAGTTGTAAAGCCCGACCTTATAAAATACTATTCATGACATACATGTGATGATAGCATGATTGCATGCTAGGAGAGTCCCGAAAAATTTACAAAAGTTGGTATTGTACCTAGAGGTACAACAAAGTTTATTTAATCCTCGAACTAGATCAAAGAGGAATTTTAAGGTGAGATTAAGAGTTTCACAGTTCATGGATGACTTAAAATGGTAGTTTGGAGTTTGAGGATCAATTTGGAGTCAAATCAGAATTTTCACTAACCAGGGGCAAAATGGTCATTTGCCACCTGGGGACAAAATGGGAATTTTAGAAAAGATTTTTTTGACCCCATTTGACTTATTGGAGTATAATTTGACTTATTGGAGTATGATTTGAGGTTTAGAAGTGAAAAATTTTAATTTCGGTATAATTTGGAGTAAAAGGGTAAAATGGTAATTTTGCCACCTCAAGGGCAAAATTGTAATTTTCCACCACCAGGATATTTTTCCAGCACATGATCTTCCTTTATCTTCATCTTTGACCCTTGACTAATCATGTGGTGGAGATAAAATGTTTAAATTTTTAAAATTTTAAAAACGGACCAATGACATGATGCCACGTGTCATGCCTTTATTAATTTATTATTTTTCTTTTTAAAAGGCACAAAATCAGCCCATCTTCCACCCCATGGCCGGCCAAACCCACAAGAAGAGAGAGAAAATAAAAACAAAACCCTAGAGAGAGAAAATCAAAGAAAAAGTGTGAATTTTCAAGGAAATTAAGTGAAAAAGGTGAGATTTTTTCTATTAAGCTTGAGTTTTCTTATTCCCAAGCATTTCTCTTTATTTTTCATGATTAAATTACATGTTTTCATGATGAATTCAATTCTGGAAAAATGGGTTAGGAGAGAGAAAGTTGTTGGATTTATTTGATTTTAATTTATGTTAGTGTTTTTAGTTAGTTTAGCATATTTAGAAACAAAACAACAAGAAAAGAATTTATTTTCTCCCCCAACCATTAATGGCTGAATTTACCATGTAGTGAGTGAGGATGAGTTTGATTTTATTCTAGGAGAATAGGTTAAGGAATAATGAATTATGAGCCTAGAAAAATAATGGGAATTTTCGGAGCAAAAATACGAATTTTTACCTATTAGGGGTATTTTCGTAATTTATTGTTAGGACTGATAATTTGTACCACACTGAGGGACATTAAGTTAATTTGGGTGCAATTGAGGTATAGAAACTGAAAATAATTAAATTGGAGTTTAAACGGACCCGTTAGGAATTTAATCGCGTGATAAGACGAATTAGGCCAATACCGGGTTTAGATAGTTACCAGTGCATTTTTGCATTCCATATCATGCATTGGTAGTCTAAATTAGTTTAATTTTGATTTAGTACCAACTTGGTGAAACTCTCGATTTTGTATTGTGTCAAGGTGGTGAGTCCTCCGATAAAGGCAAGGAAATTGCATCCGAGGACCAGTAGACAGAGTGCTTTGAAAGTCTGCATTCTAGACATTGTGAGTAAACTTACTGTCATTTTAATTATCTAGGGTGGTTTTTAGATGCTTTCATGAATTTTATGGAAAAAGGTATTTAAAAAGGTAAATTTTCATATTTTATGAATAAATGAGTTTCAATGAAATTAATTTATAAATTGTTTTAGAATTAATAATGATTTTGAAAAATAGAGTACACGGAGACTGTTAATTGTGGCAATTTGATTGTTTAAATTGACTGGCTTATGATAAATCGAGCATGATTGGCTAGTTGGCAATTGTATTGAAATGCGAATTGTTTGGTTTCCTTGAAAAATTGCGAATTACAAAATTGCCATATCATGTTATTGAGTTTTATTATATGGTGGATTATATATTAATTAATCACTGCAGTAGGGGGTTTCTGTGGACCAGCCTTTAGAGGGGCATGGTAAACCCCATTATATTCTTACCTTGAACGGAGAGGCGCGTAGGGTATCTCCTGGGGTAAAGTTTAGGGTTCACTTCACGCTAAACCACCACGTGAGGGGGAACTCAGCCAACGCCAAGGAACGACTATGTTTTCAAAACAAAAACATGATTTATGTGAAATGTGAATTTTAATAGCCTTGACGGTCTCGGTAGGATGCCTCGGTCAAGGTGTCCCCGAGAATGGATATATGGCACAAGCCTAGATTTTTATGAGATTCATAAGCCTTTTTATGTATTTTGAACGAGATGTGTTCTAATTGTATAACCCAGTTTATGATGATTTACTTTATTGTCTCCATGTACTCAACTCTAGATGTTTATGATGATGTCTGTTTACTCATTGGAATTTTACAATCTCACCACCCTCATTTCCACCAATTTCAAGTTCAGTATAGACTGTAGATAGCTGATCTCATCGAGGACTACAGTGGGATCTGCATTTTCCAAACCGTAGGTTCACAGTCCTCTTTACTTTTGTTTATTCGGGGGCACTCTTGTTATTGTAAATTAAATTAAATATTTTGGCTTACTGTATTTAAGTATGTATAAATTTATTTAGCTTTTACGCTATAAAAATTATTCACGTATAACTCTATAAATATTGTTTTATAAGAAAATAGAATATTTTACTTAATATTTCTTTTATTTTCTTATTATATTCAAATAATCATAATTTCGTTTTAAATGAAGATTTTACACTTTTAAACTCATTTTGAATATGAATTGTGTGTTTTGTACTTGTATATTACGTTTTAGCCAGTTTCGAAATTTTTGAGAAAAATGACCAAATTACCCCTGTGAGACGAAAAATTAATATTTTATTTGTTTAAAGTTGGAAACAGCTTAAAATCTTTTAGAACACGATATTTGACAATGGTTGCTCACAAGGGAACAGAGAAACTGATAGTAAAGCCTTGCGGGGTTTCGGGTTGACATTTCGGATAATAAGTGTCTACCGGGACACCGCGACGGTTGTCACGGGCTCGAGGGGAGTACCGGGTCGTGACACAAGTAATGAACAATACTTGTAGAACTAAAGAAATCAGTAAGTTGAAATTTTTTACCATTATCTGATCTAATACACTTAATAGTAGCTGAAAATTGAGTTTTGACAAAATTATGAAAAGATGGAAGAATAACAGTAACTTCATACTTGTTTTTCATTAAAAAAAAATCCAAGTGAATCGTGTAAAGTCATCAACCAAACTGAGAAAATAATGGTGTCCATTCAAGGTTGGAATTCTATATGGTCCCCAAATGTCATAATGCAAAATTTCAAATGTAAAACTTGTACCTTGAACATGAATAGAAAAGGTAGTTTTTTTTTTTTTTGGTTTTGCCATAAGTCATACATCACAAATCAAGACATTTGAACAATGAACTTCAAGACATTGCTGATGTATTACATTTATTCTATTAAAAGGTATATGGCCAAGTCTGAAATGCCACATGTCAAAACAATTTTGAACTGATTTACAACTATTTACAGTAACTGTAGAAAAAAATTTAACAATCCTATCAATGCTATACCTGGATAGGTGTTGCTCATTCTAATTATCTTGCTTGAAATACAATCCAGAAGAAACTTTAAAAACCCCAGTCACTCTTTAGGAGGTGAGGTCCTGAACAACACAATATGTAACAGTAATAATGACATAGTTTTTCTTAGAACTAGTTCGCTTACTAACTGAGCCAAGATTGAAATGAAAGGATGGAACACATAATACACTATGTAATACTAACAAGGAAGTTGGTTTGACTATGCCTATGTGTGTAACAGTGGCTTGGACATTGTTAGACAACTGAACAAAATAATTTTGAACAAGACAGGTAAAAATAAAATTTTTTAAAGAACAAGAGACATGATTTGATGCTCCAATGTCCATTATCCAAGAATTTGGTTTAACGACTATGTTATGAGCATGTTTATGTTGAATGGACATTTTATGAGCTATATTGAAACAAAAATTATCAAAAAGAATACCTGCAAGTGTAGAATTGACTAAGGAAGGCTTAGTCTGCTAAGTGTTCAACAAAATGTTAGCACCATCTTCATTGCCAGAATTACCATAATTGATGAAAGCTATTAATTTGGGAATTTGATGCTTGATGAGAGATAATTAGGACATGGAACTAATGCCAACCAAATCCTCCTCTTACCCTAGTTGAGTAGTCATTTTTGTAAATGAAAAAGAACTATTTGCAGACACATTATTTATTGCTAAAGTATTTTTCTTAAAATTTCCTTTGCCTTTAGTGAATTTGAAGTTTTTAGGGAAGCCAATGAACTTGAAACACTTCTCATTCAC
Source organism: Theobroma cacao (assembly GCF_053813885.1). Lineage (NCBI taxonomy): Eukaryota > Viridiplantae > Streptophyta > Magnoliopsida > Malvales > Malvaceae > Theobroma > Theobroma cacao. The sequence continues at coordinate 41,677,723 of NC_142640.1, forward strand.
ATGGCTTTTTTTTACCACAATGACTGCAGGTTAGATCTGTTCTTCCTTTCTTCTTATTATCAGTAGTCACTGCCATAGTAGATGACTCAATTATTAGAGTTAACTGAAGCATCAAATTCCTTTGAGTTTTTTCCCTTAAGACTAGATTATACACTTCATTCAATATAGGAAAAGGTTCCATCATAGTAACTTGAGACCTCAAAGCAAAAAATGTTTCATTGAGACCATTGATGAACCTAAACACCATGCCTTTCTTATATTAGTCAGAATATTTCTAAAAGCAAGCTAAATTACATTTACCATGCTCACATTGTGGTAAAGGTCTGTAGTTCTTAAGTTCTTCTCAAATTCCTTTAAGCTCAATAACATATGAATCCACAAACCTATTTCCTTGTGAAACATTGCCAAGATTGTACTGGAGATTCCACACACGGATGTCATCGGGTTGAGCAAAGTTTTGCTTCAAGGTATTCCATTTATCTATTATAGAATCCATATAAAAGACAATAAATGCAATAGGTGGGGAAACAGACTCTAAAAGCCCAGCTAATATCAAGTTATTGCATCGAATCCATGGACCATACAAAAGATCAGTACTAGCTAGTTTAGGAATAGTTCTATCAATGAATCCAACTTTATTCCTGATTGATAAAGCCAACATAGAAGATTTACTCCAAGCAATGTAATTACTAGATGTGAGCTTAGGAGTGATCACAACTGATCCATAGTGATTAGTGTGATGAAGGTAATTAGGCGATTGTGTATCCTCAATAAGTGATAATGAAGATTTCTGAGTTGATGAATCCTCCATATTCAACCATAAATGCAAGAAATACAAAGATAATCACAACAAGATTGAAGAAATCAATCAAACATACAAAATATCTACTGTAGCGGATCTAATGAAAATGAAGAATGATACTACAGCAATAGCAAAGCTTCAACAAGAATTAAGAAAGGAAGCTAAAGAATGATCATACCAGAAACCCTAAATTCCTACTTTGATACCATGTGAAAATTAAGAGAAAACTTGAAAGAAAAAACGAGTCATTGTAGAGAAACTTCTTGTATTCCTCTATCTAAACGAAAAGAACTGTACAGACCATAGTATTTATACTCTGTTACTAACCAACTAAGCTGAAGAATAAAAAATGCTTTTTAAATTAGTTACATTCCAACTAACCTGAATTTACAATAAGTAAATAAATAAATAAATAGTAAAGTAAAACATAAACATACACGTGTCATTTCCTTTGGCCTATTCTAACATGGCATATGTAAGACACGTGAGCTCATGTTAGTCCATCTCACAGATTTATGGTCAACCAAGACTTTGTAGCCAAGCATAAGGACTATGAACAGAACATCAGAATTCTGATCATTTAACTTTCCCTGGCTGCAAGTTATGACATTGAAGATGATAATCCAAACAAATTAAGTGGGGGCAATAGAATTAAAGGTGATTAGAAGGGGATGGTTACGTTCTTAAATGCGACAGCTTAACTTATTAAAGGCTAAATCAAATGATAAGTATTCAAGAAAAATAATTTGATTTTCTCAAAAAAGATAATTATAACTGGATACTTATTAATTGTGTATAAATTAGAAGTATAAAACTTTTTTTACTGGTTTTATTAGTAATTTCATGAGTCAAAGGAAGATGACTAGCACTTTCAGAGAACAGGATATTTGCTATTTAATGGACCTATATGGCATTGATGCCAACTACCGACGCAATGCTTTCCATGAATTATTAATGTTTGATGACAATGGACATATTAATATTTCTTTGGTCCATTTATTTGTTGCATTTCCACTTGACAGGAGTACTTTAATTTCAATGAAAACAAACTATAATTAAGTACTAATGGTTGATCGTTGATGTGTGCATCAGAGTGTGTAATGAAATTTGAAATTAATATGTTAATAAAGGAAAGTTAGACTCACAAACAACTTAACATCATAAATTTCTTAAATTTCAAATTCAAGTAGAACATTAAATTGCAAGTTTAAAGAAAGCAAAAGAAAAAAAAAGTCGAGTAATAGACAAGAGAGACTTAAATCTTGAGTTTTTAAATTGATTCAATCCATAAACACTATAAAAATTTTCAATCTTTTTGAGGTAATTTTCCATTGAAAAAAAATGAATTTCAACATGGAAGAATCTATAAAAAAATCCATTGCTGAAAACATAATCGGTAATGCGATGGTCAAAAAATTTAAAAATTTATCACTAAAGTTTTGAATTTTGAAAAGAAAATAATTGAAAATTTGGTTTGATCTGTAAAAAAATTGTAGCATCAATTTTATGGGTAATTACCAAAGCAATTTTCCCGATAATTTCATATTTACCAATGAAATTCCTCAAAGGATTACCGATGGAATTTTTTAAAGAAATATATTAGTATTTCTGTCTAAAAAGTTGCAAAATATGTCATAAATGGTCTGTTTTCCCATCTCAATCCACAATTTACATCCACAATTCAAATGGTAAATGCCATATCAGTGTTTATTTTTGGATCAAGACTAGTAATTTTCAAAAGTACATAGACTTAATTTGCAAACAAAAAAAAAAGTAGAGAGATTAAATCAAATTAGCATGAGGACTAATTTGACCTTTGCATAAAAAATATTACTGGCAGTGACTGCCTTAATGAGTTGCTGTCTTGTGTTCCTAACCTACTGTATCCCCAGACCCTGTCTTTCTCCATGAGAGCCGTTGCCATTTCGGCTTGAAGCCTTGAACAGCTCTGGCCCATGGGCGAGCTATCTTGTTCTATAAATACTCCCATTAGTTAGTAGAATAAACTAGATTACAAGCTCCACAGTCAGTCATCGCCCTGCAAGCATAGCAACTGAAAAACATATCAAAGATCAGACTTCAGGGGGCATAGGACTTAGCCTTACCAAGAGCCAAAACTAAAAACCCAGTTTGCACTTTGCGAAGAAAAAGGAAAATGAAGGGATTAGAGAATGAACATTATAGAAAAGGCCTATGGACAGAGGAGGAGGACAAAATTTTGTCCGACTATATAAGAGTGCACGGGAGAGGCCACTGGAACCGCATCTCTAAGGTGACAGGTAAGGAGATTTTGCGTAGAAATTAGAGATTTGTTAACGTCTTTGTCATTTGAATTTTACTTAAGTTCCCTATAGTAATATTCTAAAGAATGGGTATCAATTATCGGGGTTTATGAGCAGCTTTGAAGAGGTGCGGGAAGAGCTGCAGGTTACGGTGGCTGAATTATCTGAACCCCGATATCAAGCTTGGTCACTTTTCAGAGGAAGAAGATGACCTTATTGTCAGACTCCACAACCTTCTTGGAAACAGGTTCTTTCTTGTAATTCTCGTCTGATTAATTTCTCTCACATATATCTGTCAAGTGTTATCAGAGCTATGCTGGATGAGAAGAGGTCCTTCTTCTCCGAAAGCAGGATCAAGCAAATAGTTCTTTTTTCTCTCTATGAAATCTGGTTTCAAGGTTAAAAAACCGTGTCATGTTTCACTAAAGTTAATGGTCAGCCTTAGGTTCATTCAATCATTGTATCAAACACTAGCTTTTTAAAGCATATATATGATCATGATCAGAGGGAAAATGTATTGAATTTCAGAATTTACAGAGAGAAGAAAATAACCAAACTTCTGCTAACAACAACGTACGTTTTCTTGGTATTTGAAGCGTTGGGTCACTTCTAAAGTAAATATATATAAAACAAACAGACTTCTGCATATCAACAGTAGGAGTGTTGTACTAGTTGATTTTAATGCACGCCCTTTATGATCAGAGAGAGAGAGGACGATGTCAACTGCTCGGTAGCCAAAATATAAACGACTGCAATGAAAAACAAATAGATAAATCCAAACAAGAACAGGACATAGCTACTAATAAGAGTTTTTTTTTAAATGGACTCCATGCATAAGGTTTTTTTGACAATAAATTTTTTTATAATTTTAATTATTTTTAGTCAAAAGAATTAAAATTTAGACAAAATTACCCTTAATGAAATCGACCCATTTATTTGGTTCCGTGTCTCAATCCGAAACCTATTAACGGGTCAAGTATGTTTAGATCTACGCCTCAAACCGACTCATATTCTTTGAACTTTTCTCAACAGACTATTCATCTCTAGAGTATTCCTTACCAGAAAGAAAAACGTTTAAGTATTTTGAACATTTTAGAGTAGTTTTTTATACACGAAAAAAACCTGTGAGCGTTTTGAGCATTTTTAAGCATTTTGAAATGATTTTTGATATATGAAGAAAAATTTTTGAACATTTTGAGCATTCTTTGTCAAGTAAGCATATTCGTTAATTATGTTATTAAATGAAATATGGTGTATCATTTTAAGTTGTTGATGTTGTTAAGTGGAATTCAGTAGTTTTGGTAATTTTTTAAAATTACGTGACTAGTTTTTAGACATTATGTGATTGACTTTGAGCATTACGTGACTGACTTGAGACATTGCATGACTAGTTTTTTATAAGGCATTGCGTGACTTGTTAGTAAGGCATTGCGTGACTTGTTGTAAGGCATTGTGTGTTTTAGGCATTACTTAAAAATCAGTCACGCAATGCCTAAAAACTAGTCACGCAATGCCTAAAACCAATCACGTAATGCCTTAAAACCAATCACGCAGTGATTAAGTCACATAATGCCTAAAAATCAGTCTCGCAATACTTAAAAACTAGTTAATCAATTTCAACTTCTTAACTTTGGGTTTCTATGAATAAACCAATAAATTCAAGAACCTAAAACGCATACTTTTTTTTTTTTTGCTAAGCCATGAAATTGTGCATTTCATAAAAGATAGCTTACAAAACTCCATAACCCTCCAAAGTAAGACAAAATAAATCCTATCAAGAGGGCCTTGCTCACTCCTTTTATGCAAAAATAAAATATACTCCTTTTACAAAATATTCCTTGAACAATTTCAATTCAAAATCTCATTAAAAAAACTAAAATCCCCAGCAAACATACTTAACAATCATCCTAATCCCAAACACAACAAAATCGTGAACCATCATAAAACCCATCAAATATACTTTAGCTATTTCTTCTCCCTAAGCCCATCACCTTAACCAATCTGATCCAACTTATCAACACAAGCATCTCCATCGCAACACATGTTTCCAAGCAAGTCATCACCAGAAAGCATCCAATTACCAAATTCATCATGCTACCTACAATCACCATAGAGGAGCAAAATCGCTGTTCATCGTCCTTGAAACCCCAAGATCCACCATAAAAAAAATAAAACAAAATAAAAAAAAGTTTGATGTCATCTCTGGATGGCGATATAGATAGTATTTGACTAGAGAGAGAAATCGAGATTTAATTTTAAAATTTGTCTGGATGGTGAGATAGAGAAAACTGAAATCATTTTAACTTGTCTGAAATTGTTTAAAGGGTATTATTGTCAACTCATGCCAAAAATTGGCTAAAAATAGTTAAAATTATAAAAAATGATATTTTTGAATTTAGCTTATGAGAAAGGTTATTTCTCACAATTTTCTCTACTAATAAATGCTGCTTACCAACATTTTTTTCTAGGTGGTCTCTTATAGCTAGGCGAGTCCCTGGAAGAACCGACAACCAAGTGAAGAATCACTGGAACACTCATCTTTGCAAGAAACTAGGCATTAAAAAACCAAGGGGAAAAGCTGTATGCTCTATCAGAAAAATTTCTTCTCCAACAGATGAGACTAAAACAGTATCAACTGACAACTTCAACTTTAAGCCTCTTCAAAGTAGCCGGATCACCATGAGTGTAGATTGCCCTATAAATACTAGTGAGACTTCTAATCATGGCGTTGAAACTCATCAGTTCATCGATGATCAGCATTGCATTCAATCTTTTTTGTCTGCTGGTAATAGTTTCAAAGTGAATAGCCCTGGATTTTTGGAATTTCTAGATGGGTTTTTCTGTTGATGTAATCTAACAAACCACTAGGCTTTCTTTTTTTTTTTAATCGTCAAACAAATTAAAAAACTTATATATGCTATGTTTCTAGCATTTCTATCTTTTATCTGCTCTGGTTTTTCTCTACTTAATAACTAGAAACTGAAAATTATATGTTGCATCTAGCCCCAGAACTGTATTCAGGGTCATCCGAAGTCCAAACTATGTGTTGAATCATGTGTAATTGCTTAGTATACACTTTCGATTTGAGGTAGTGAAAATTAAGAACACTACTTGCTTATAATGTAATTGTAAGACTTAAGTAATGAACTCTTTTTCTAGTACAAGGGGAGCACTGAGGTTTGAATTTTAAAGATTTCTATCCAAATCCCAACCTTCCCTTATTACTTGAGCTCTTCATTAAGTTAGAATCGAGTCAAATATTCAAGTGCAAGTAAAGACTTTGAATTTGTTGACATCCTATATAAGGATGGCAATGAGTACCCTATTACAAGATACTTGTGGATACCCGATTCAGTTATATAGAGTTAAGGTACCCTATAATCGGGTTTAAGATAGGTTAGGGTAGTGATTTCACTACCTGTATCGAGTTTGGGTACTACCTCTTGGATACCTATTACCCGAATCTTATTATCATTTATAAATATTTTATTATTATTTCAATAATTAAATTAAAAATATACAAATTTTACCAACTTTACAAGCAATTCTTTCTGTTAAAAACTAACAAATATATGAAAAGTACGGTTACTCTAATTATTAATTTGATGACATTAATATATTTAAATTAAAAAATTAAAAAATTATTAATTATGCTTAAATAATATGAATATCTTATCATATTATAAAGGAATATAATTACTATTATATATATACTTTTAATATAAATATATTTACTACCTATTTTATGTTAACATTACAAAAATTATAACTTACAAAATTATTAATTATAATATTTATACCATTATTTGTATAAACTTAGAATATATATATATATACACTTAAAGAGAACTTTTGAGATTAGAATAATTTTGGAACCTAACTATATTTTTAATTTCATGAAATTAAGGACAAATCCATATAGTTAATTAAATTAATTCATGAAACTATAATTATTAATTAACTTGTAATGTCTTTTAATATATATAGTTTATATATTATGTTAATTTATAAGAAATATAATTTCTATTATATATATACTTAAATATTTTTAGTATAAATATATTTACTTTCTATTTTTTTTAATATTACAAAAATTATAAGTTATAAAATTATTAATTATAATATATGTACCTTTATTTATATAAACTTATAATATATAAACCTAAAGAGAAGTTGTGAGATTATAATAGTTTTGAAACCTAGTTATTTTTTAAAATTTTCATGTAATTAAGGGCAAACCCATATAGTTAATTAAATTAATTTATGAAACTATTATTATTAATTAACTTGTAATGTCTTTTAATATATATGCTTTATATATATATTAGGTTCATTTATAAGAAATATAATTAATATTATATATATATATTAAAACACTTTTAATATATATATTGCAACGACCTCTCCCCGGTCGCTGCCGGCGTTCAAGACTTCCTGAAAAGACCAGTCAAGTCTCGAACAAGCCTGTCTAGAATTTGCTCGTTAATCCATTACATTCAATCACCATATAATATTGATACTTTCATATACTAACTTGAACCATAAATATAAAAATCAATACAAACTTTTTCCTTTTTATTCGTAAGTATATGTATTAAAATCTATAATCTCCAAATTAATGCTTATATAAAAATTTAAAATTTGTTTACAACTTAATAAATAAAATGCTACAACTTGACCTCTAACAGCGAAGCGACTCGGAATAAAATGCTAGGAGATGCCTTTACCTATTCACAGTGGACCGAATACGTCACTGACTACATGCTAGGCTGATCTCTATCTGCAAAAGGAGAAATAAAGGGGTGTGAGTCTCATCGACACAGTGATAATCATCGACTTAGCGAGTAGGGCGTAGATGGGAAACAAGTAAACGGCAGATCAGTTTAATATAAAAATACAGATTATAAAAACAATTCGTTTCAAAAGGGATTTGTGCCTTATATAAAAATTGACAATTTCTTATAAAGTATAAATAATCAAGGTAATAAAAATTTTTCACATCAAAATATATTAATAATCATTTTCAAATCAAATCAATAAAATTTAGCAAGCTCCCGCGAAACCAAATAATATTTAAAATCATGCCCAAATCATAACTCGCCCCATATGCGAGGAATTACAGATTTATTTCACAGATAAACATATAGGGGAGCTGCGAAAAATCGTTTAATTCCTTTTTCACCATGCAGAGAAATATAATTCATAATATTAAAACTTATTTCAACTCATATAAAACCATTACATTTTTGTCAAAAATAAACAACATGGCTTATGACTTTCTTAAAAACTTGGCTTGTGCCAAAATCATTCTCATACTCAATTGTCAGGGATACCTTGACCTGGGGCTATCCCAACCGAATCCGCCAAGGCCGTTAAAAAGTAATGTACGCATAAATCATATTTTTATTTTGAACACACAGCCGTTCCTTGGCATTAGCGGAGTTCATCATCACGAGGTGGTTTGGCGTGACGTGAACTCTAACCATACCTCAGGAGATACCCTACGCGCCTCTCGGACCGAGGTACATATATAACCGGATTCCATGCCTCTCAATAGGCTGGTCTACAGAATCTGCCCACTGCAGCAAGCTAAACCCACCATACAATAAAATTTGCAATAGCATGACATGGCAATTATTTCACAATCCAGCCTCTTAAGGCTAAATACACAGTTCATATATTTCAACACAAATAATAATTCAACCATTCATGCAAATATTGTCACAAGCCATTCGATTCAAAATACAATTTATAACACAACAAGTAGCAATCTCCAATTACTTTTGAATTTCTTGGTTAAAATGAAATCACCTTTTAAAAGAATTCAAATTTGATCTTCAAGGGGATATTTTAAATCTTTCTCAAAATATCGGTCCCCACATCACGTTAAAACTCTCTTTTTGTAAAATGTTCATTGTAAATATTTGCATGATATTTTGTATCTAAATAGCATGGTGAATATGTAATAAATTTCATGAATGCACACCACACAAACAATAAGGCACAATTTTCTTTGATATAAATCATTTCGAAAAGCTTGTTTCCCGGTTTAAAACACTTTACGTCTAATATATATATATATATATATATATATATATATATATATATATATATATTTCAAATGATTTTTAAAAATAACTTACACCCACAATTCTTTAAAATTCTATCAACGCATACTTTCCATAAATTTTGCACTTCACGTAAAATATATATACATGAATATATATACGAAATTCTTTAAAATTGACACCCCCTACTTACCTCATAATAGTGGAATATTACTTCATTATTGATTCGTACGCGTATAATTATTGTAAAACCCGACCCTATAAATACATGTCATGACATACATGCACTGAGTAGCATGTTATTATGCTAGGAAAGCACATAAGAAAAGACGAAACCCGATATCGTACCTAACGGTACACTTGAGTTGATTTAACCTCGAACTAGTTCAAATAGGAATTGTAGGATGAAATTTAATATTTTATAGTCCAGGAATGACAAAAATGATTGTTCGGAGTTCGAGGGTTCATTTGGGGTAAAATTGGAAATTTTGATGTTCAAGGGCAAAATCGTCATTTTACCACCTAAGATAATAATTTGATCATGGAGTGAAATTTTTTGACCAAGATTAACTATTTGGAGTATAATTTAATGATAGGAAGTGAAAAAGTTTAATTCTGGTGATTTTTGGAGTGTAGGGGCAAAATCGTAATTTTACCATCCGCGGATAAAATTTGGGATTTTGAGAGAATTTAGATCAAATTTAACAAATTGGAGAATGGTATGAGAATAAGGGATGAAAAATATGTCTATGGGCAATTTTTCAGTTTTTGGGGCAAAAATGTAATTTTTGACTTTTACGGGGGTAAAAGTGTAAATTTCAAAAAAATTACTCCACCGAGACTTTGGATAAGTCTGAGAATTTTATCTAAGCTATGGATATGTGGGACAAGTGTATGGTGAAAATTTGGAAACAAATGGATGAAATTTTAAAAATTGGCCAATGGGAAAGTGACACGTGGCATTTTTTTAATGAAATAATATTATTTTAATGAAAAGTCAGCCATTTAAACCCAAATTTTGAGTTCTGGCCGGCCATAAGGAAGAAAAAGAGAGGAAAGGAAGAAAAAAAGAAAAACCAAAGAGAAACAAGAAAATTCAAAGAGAAATTCACGGTTTTCGACCGTTTACGCGTCTAACGGTAAGATTTTTCGATTTTAGCTTGATTTCTACCTTTCCTATGCCTTTATTTCCATTTAGCATGCTTGAGGAGAGAGATCAAAAAGTGATATCAAGGGCTGAACGAAATTCTAGGGGAGAGAAATTGAAATTTTTAGGTTTTGATTTTTAGTTAAATTGATAGTTTTAGTAAGTTAAATGTGTTTAGAAATTAAATTGGGCAAGAAATCATTAAATTTTCACAATACCCACTCTTGGCTGGATGATCAATGCTATACAATGATGATGAGTTGATTTTATTCTAAGAGAAATGAAGAGAAAATGATGAAAAACGATTAAACGTGATAGAAAAACAAAGTAGAAAATTTACCGAGTTAATGTCCCATTTTTGGCCGAATTTTCCAAGGAAGGGAGTGAGCTGATTTTGTTGTTTTTAGAAGGTTATTGGCTGATATTTAATGGTTAGAAATGTTGGAGAGAGAATGGGATGATTTAGAGCTAAAATGGAGCGCGTTAGCAATTTATCGGGCAAAGTACCAAAAATAGGTTAATACCGCATTTAAGCCGTTTTAGGCTATTGCATTTCATACCATGCATTAGTATAGGATTTAAGTTAATTATATAGTGATTTAGCATCAATGTGATGAATTGTGTAAATTTTTGTAATGTGTCTAGCAGGAGAGCCTTCCGGAAAAGGCAAAGAAGTCATACCCGACGAGTAGTGATCGAGGCGCTTAGAAAGCTTTTAGTTTGTACAAACGGTGAGTAAACTTATTATTATTGTAAATTATCTAGAGTTTATTTTTAAATGCCCTTTATGTATTTTATGAAATGAAAACGGGATTTTTGATGTTTTAGGAATAAATGTGATAAATAAAAATATATTGTATTGATTACGAAATTGAGTAATTGGAGGCTGCAAATTGACCTGAAAAATATATATTTTCCTAGGAATGGCTTATGAGAAATGAGTATATGTGGCTATATTTTGTGAGTGCATTTGAGAAATTTATGTAAGTTGATTTTACTATGCAGGCTGGATAAATAAATAAAAGCCACGTTATACTGTCGAAATTTTATTAAAATTGGTGGGTTAGTCACTGCAGTGACGGGTTTCCGTGAACTGCCTATTAGAGGGGCACGGTAAACCCAGTTATATAGTTACTCCGGTTGTAGAGGCGAGGAGGGTAACTCCCGGGGTAGTATTAGAGCTCACTTCACGTCGAACCCCTACGTGAATGTGTAACTCGGCCAACGCCAAGGAACGACTGGTTTTTAAAAATAAAAATGTGTTTCACGTGTGAATATTTTAACACCTTTGACGGACTCGGTTAGATGCCTCGGCCAAGGTATCCTCGAGGATTAGTTTTGGCTTGAGCCTTGTTTTAATAAAATACATAAGCCTTAACAACTGTTTTGGTAAATTACAAATATTTTATGGTTTAAGAAACAAATTGAAAACATTATGAAATAGGTTGAAATTTGTTGTTTAAACTTGCCTCCATTTTACTCGCCTTTAGATATTTATGATAATGTCTGTTTACTCATTGGGATTTTATAATCTCACCACCCTCCTTTCCACCCATTTCAGGTTCAGTATAGACTGTAGATAGCTGATCTCATCGAGGACTACCATTGGATCTGCATTTTCCAAACCGTAGGTTCACAGTCCTCTTTACTTTTGTTTATTCGGGGGCCCTCTTGTTATTGTAAATTAAATTAAATATTTTGACTTACTATATTTCAGTATGTATAAATTTATTTAGCTTTTACGCTATAAAAATTATTCACGTATAACTCTATAAATATTATTTTATAAGAAAATAGAATATTTCCCTTAATATTTCTTTTATTTTCTTATTATATTCAAATAATCGTAATTTCTTTTTAAATGAAGATTTTAGACTTTTAAACTCATTTTGAATATGAATTATGTATTTTGTACTTGTATATTACGTTTTAGCCAGTTTTGAAATTTTTGAGAAAAAATGACCAAAATACCCCTGTGTGGCGAAAATTTTATTTTGATTGTTTTTGATCTAAAATAGTATATATTCTCTAAAAACTCGATATTTAACAATGATTGCTCACAGGAAAGGAAAGAAACTGATGTGTAAGCCTTGCGGGGTTCCGGTTGGCATTTCGGATAATGAGTGTCAATCGAGACGTCGCGGCGATTGTCATGGGCCTGAGGGAGGTTCCGGGTCGTGACAAATTCCGATAACATATAAAATATTAATATTTTAATATTATTTTATTTCAAAATTTTTCACTTGCCCTATTTGGTCCCAAAACGCATTATTACATCTCGGTTTACTTCTGAATCATTCTTTAGCTTACTAATTTATCTCCAACAAAAATATTATTATTTAATTATTGTTTCTACACGCGCAAAGCATTTTATTCTTGAACGTTCCTTTCACCCTTTGTCGCTCTTTAGCACACCAATTCGCATCAAACGATCATTCGTTTGATCAATAAGGTCTTATTTGTGTCCAACAAGGGTGCGGGCTATTATGTAAAGCCCGACCTTATAAAATACTATTCATGACTTACATGTGATGATAGCATGATTGCATGCTAAGAGAGTCCCGAAAAATTTACAAAAGTCGGTATTGTACCTAAAGGTACAACAAAGTTTATTTAATCCTCGAACTAGATCAAATATGTAAAACCCGACCCTATAAATACATGTCATGACATACATGCACTGAGTAGAATGTTATTATGCTAGGAAAGCACATAAGAAAAGACGAAACCCGATATCATACCTAACGGTACACTTAAATTGATTTAACCTCGAACTAGTTCAAATAGGAATTGTAGGATGAAATTTAATACTTTATAGTCCAGGAATGACTAAAAATGATTGTTCGGAGTTCGAGGGTTCATTTGGGGTAAAATTAGAAATTTTGATATTCAAGGGCAAAATTGTCATTTTGCCACCTAAGATAATAATTTGATCATGGAGTGAAATTTTTGACCAAGATTAACTATTTGGAGTATAATTTAATGATAGGAAGTGAAAAAGTTTAATTCTGGTGATTTTTGGAGTGTAGGGGCAAAATCATAATTTTTCCACCCACGGACAAAATTTCAGATTTTGAGAGAATTTAGATCAAATTTGACAAATTGGAGAATGGTATGAGTATAAGGGATGAAAAATATGTCTATGGGCAATTTTTCAATTTTTGGGGCAAAAATGTAAATTTTAACTTTTACGGGGGCAAAAGTGTAAATTTCAAAAATTACTCCACCGAGACTTTGGATGAATCTGAGAATTTTATCTAAGCTATGAATATATGAGACAAGTGTATGGTGAAAATTTGGAAACAAATGGATGAAATTTTAAAAATGGACCAATGGGAAAGTGACATGTGGCATTTTTAATGAAATAATATTATTTTAATGAAAAGTCAGCCATTTAAACCCAAATTTTAAGTGCTGGCCGGCCATAAGGAAGAACAAGAGAGGAAATAGAGAGGAAAGGAAGAAAAAAAGAAAAACCAAAGAGAAACAAGAAAATTCAAAGGGAAATTCGCGGTTTTCGATTGTTTACGCGTCTAACGATAAGATTTTTCGATTTTAGCTTGATTTCTACCTTTCCTATGCCTTTATTTCCATTTAGCATGCTTGAGGAGAGAGATCAAAAAGTGATATCAAGGGCTGGACGAAATTCTAGGGGAGAGAAATTGAAATTTTTAGGTTTTGATTTTTAGTTAAATTGATAGTTTTAGTTAGTTAAATGTGTTTAGAAATTAAATTGGGCAAGAAATCAGTAAATTTTCACAATACCCACTCTTGGCTGGATGCTCAATGCTGTACAATGATGATGAATTGATTTTATTTTAAGGGAAATGAAGAGAAAATGATGAAAAACGATTAAACGTGATAGAAAAACAAAGTAGAAAATTTACTGAGTTAATGTCCCATTTTTGGCCGAATTTTTCCAAGGAATGGAGTGAGCTGATTTTGTTGTTTTTAGAAGGTTATTGGCTGATATTTAATGGTTAGAAATGTTGGAGAGAGAATGAGATGATTTAGAGTTAAAATGGAACGCGTTAGCAATTTATCGGACAAAGTGCCAAAAATAGGTTAATACCGCGTTTAAGCCGTTTTAGGCTATTGCATTTCATACCATGCATTAGCATAGGATTTAAGTTAATTATATAGTGATTTAGCATCAATGTGATAAATTGTGTAAATTTTTGTAATGTGTCTAGGAGGAGAGCCTTCCGGAAAAGGCAAAGAAGTCGTACCCGACGAGTAGTGATCGGGGCACTTAGAAAGCTTTTAGTTTGTACAAACGGTGAGTAAACTTATTATTATTGTAAATTATCTAGAGTTTATTTTTAAATGCCCTTTATGTATTTTATGAAATGAAAACGAGATTAAAACGAGATTTTTGATGTTTTAGGAATAAATGTGATAAATAAAAATATATTGTATTGATTATGAAATTGAGTAATTGGAGGCTGCAAATTGACTTGAAAAATATATATTTTCCTAGGAATGGCTTATGAGAAATGAGTATATGTGGCTATATTTTGTGAGTGCATTTGGGAAATTTATGTAAGTTGATTTTACTATGCAGGCTGGATAAATAAATAAAAGCCACGTTATACTGTCGAAATTTTATTAAAATTGGTGGGTTAGTCACTGCAGTGACAGGTTTTCGTGGACTGCCTATTAGAGGGGCAATGTAAACCCAGTTATATAGTTACTCCGGTTGTAGAGGCAATGAGGGTAACTCCCGGGGTAGTATTAGAGCTCACTTCACGTCGAACCCCCACGTGAATGTGTAACTCGGCCAACGCCAAGGGACGGCTTGTTTTAAAAATAAAAATGTGTTTCACGTGTGAATATTTTAACACCCTTGGCGGACTCTGTTAGATGCCTCGGCCAAGGTATCCCCGAGGATTAGTTTTGGCTTAAGCCTTGTTTTAATAAAAGACATAAGCCTTAACAACTATTTTGGTAAATTACAAATATTTTATGGTTTAAGAAATAAATTGAAAACATTATGAAATGGGTTGAAATTTGTTGTTTAAACTTGCCTCCATTTTACTCGCCTTTAGATATTTATGATAATGTCTGTTTACTCATTGGGATTGCAAAATCTCACCCAACTCCTTTCCACCCATTTCAGGTTCAATATAGACTGTAGATAGCTGATCTCATCGAGGACTACCATTGGATCTGCATTTTCCAAACCGTAGGTTCATAGTCCTCTTTACTTTTGTTTATTCGGGGGCCCTCTTGTTATTGTAAATTAAATTAAATATTTTGACTTACTGTATTTCAGTATGTATAAATTTATTTAGCTTTTACGCTATAAAAATTATTCACGTATAACTCTATAAATATTGTTTTATAAGAAAATAGAATATTTTTCTTAATATTTTTTTTATTTTCTTATTATATTCAAATAATCGTAATTTCGTTTTAAATGAAGATTTTAGACTTTTAAACTCATTTTGAATATGAATTATGTGTTTTGTACTTGTATATTACGTTTTAGCCAGTTTCGAAATTTTTGAGAAAAAAATGACCAAAATACCCCTGTGTGGCGAAAATTTTATTTTGATTGTTTTTTATCTAAAATAGTATATATTCTCTAAAAACTTGATATTTAACAATGATTGCTCACAAGAAAGGAAAGAAACTGATATGTAAGCCTTGCGGGGTTTCGGTTGGCATTCCGGATAATGAGTGTCAATCGGGACGTCGTGACGATTGTCATGGGCCTGAGGGAGGTTCCGGGTCGTGACAAAATAGGAATTTTAAGGTGAGATTAAGAGTTTCACAGTTCATGGATGACTTAAAATGTTAATTTGGAGTTTGAGGATCAATTTGGAGTCAAATCGGAATTTTCACTAACTAGGGGCAAAATGGTCATTTGCCACTTGGGGACAAAATGGAAATTTTAGAAAAGAATTTTTTTGGCCCCATTTGACTTATTGGAGTATAATTTGACTTATTGAAGTATGATTTGAGGTTTAGAAGTGAAAAATTTTAATTTCGGTATAATTTGGAGTATAGGGGTAAAATGGTAATTTTGCCATCTCAGGGGCAAAATTGTAATTTTCCACCACCAGGATATTTTTTCCAGCCCATGGTCTTCCTTTGTCTTCATCTTTGACCCTTGACTAAACATGTGGTGGAGATAAAATGTTTAAATTTTTAAAATTTTAAAAACGGGCCAATGACATGATGCCATGTGTCATGCCTTTATTAATTTATTATTTTTCCTTTTTAAAAGGCACAAAATCAGCCCATCTTCCACCCCATGGCCGGCCAAACCAGCAAGAAGAGAGAGAAAACAAAAACAAAACCCTAGAGAGAGAAAATCAAAGAAAAAGTGTGAATTTTTAAGGAAATTAAGTGAAAAATGTGAGATTTTTTCTATTAAGCTTGAGTTTTCTTATTCCCAAGCATTTCTCTTTATTTTCCATGATTAAATTACATGTTTTCATGATGAATTCAATTCTGGAAAAATGGGTTAGGAGAGAGAAAGTTGTTGGATTTATTTGATTTTAATTTATGTTAGTGTTTTTAGTTGGTTTAGCATATTTAGAAACAAAACAACAAGAAAAGAATTTATTTTCTCCCCCAACCATTAATGGCTGAATTTACCATGTAGTGAGTGAGGATGAGTTTGATTTTATTCTAGGAGAATTGGTTAAGGAATAATGAATTATGAGCCTAGAAAAATAATGGGAATTTTCGGAGCAAAAATATGAATTTTTACCCACTAGGGGTATTTTCGTAATTTACTATTGGGACTGATAATTTGCACCACACTGAGGGACATTAAGTTAATTTGGGTGCAATTGAGGTATAGAAACTGAAAAGAATTAAATTGGAGTTTAAATGGACCCGTTAGGAATTTAATCGGGTGATAAGACGAATTAGGCCAATACCGAGTTTAGATAGTTACCAGTGCATTTTTGCATTCCATATCATGCATTGGTAATCTAAATTAGTTTAATTTTGATTTAGTACCAACTTGGTGAAACTCTCGATTTTGTACTGTGTCAAGGTGGTGAGTCCTCCGATAAAGGCAAGGAAATTGCATCCGATGATCAGTAGACAGAGTGCTTCGAAAGTTTGCATTCTAGACATTGTGAGTAAACTTACTGTCATTTTAATTATCTAGTGTGGTTTTTAGATGCTTTCATGAATTCTATGGAAAAAGGAATTTAAAAAGATAAATTTTCATGTTTTTTGAATAAATGAGTTTCAATAAAATTAAATTATAAATTGTTTTGAAATTAATAGTGATTTTGAAAAATAGAGTACACGGAGACTGTTAATTGTGGCAATTTGATTGTTTAAATTAACTGGCTTATGATAAATCGAGCATGATTGGCTAGTTGGCAATTGTATTGAAATGCGAATTGTTTGGTTACCTTGAAAAACTACGAATTACAAAATTGCTATATCATGTTATTGAGTTTTATTATATGGTGGATTATATATTAATTAATCACTTCAGTAGGGGGTTTCTGTGGACCAGCCTTTTAGAAGGGCACGGTAAACCCCATTATATTCTTACATCGAACGGAGAGGCGCGTAGGGTATCTCCTAGGGTAAAGTTTAGGGTTCACTTCACGCTAAACCACCACGTGAGGGGGAACTCAACCAACGCCAAGGAACAGCTATGTTTTCAAAACAAAAACATGATTTATGCGAAATGTGAATTTTAATAGCCTTAGCGGTCTCGGTAGGATGCCTCGGCCAAGGTGTCCTCGAGAATGGATTTATGGCACAAGCCTAGATTTTTATGAGATTCATAAGTCTTTTTACGTATTTTGAACGAGATGTGTTCTAATTGTATAACCCAGTTTATGATGATTTACTTTATTGTCTCCATGTACTCAACTCTAGATGTTTATGATGATGTCTGTTTACTCATTGGGATTTTATAATCTCACCACCTTCATTTCCACCCATTTCAGGTTCAGTATAGACTGTAGATAGCTGATCTCATCGAGGACTACAGTGGGATCTGCATTTTCCAAACCGTAGGTTCACAGTCCTCTTTACTTTTGTTTATTCGGGGGCACTCTTGTTATTGTAAATTAAATTAAATATTTTGGCTTATTGTATTTAAGTATGTATAAATTTATTTAGCTTTTACGCTATAAAAATTATTCACATATAACTCTATAAATATTGTTTTATAAGAAAATAGAATATTTTACTTAATATTTCTTTTATTTTCTTATTATATTCAAATAACCATAATTTCGTTTTAAATGAAGATTTTAGACTTTTAAACTCATTTTGAATATGAATTGTGTGTTTTGTACTTGTATATTACGTTTTAGCTAGTTTTAAAATTTTTGAGAAAAATGACCAAAATACCCCTGTGAGACGAAAAATTAATATTTTATTTGTTTAAAGTTGGAAACAGCTTAAAATCTTTTAGAACACGATATTTGACAATGGTTGCTCACAAGGGAACAGAGAAACTGATAGTAAAGCCTTGCAGGGTTTCGGGTTGACATTCCGGGCAATAAGTGTCTACCGGGACACCGCGGCGGTTGTCACGAGCTCGAGGGGAGTACCGGGTCGTGACATATTACATATATACTTTAAATATAAAACTATTTACTTTCTATTTTGTGTTAACATTACAAAAATTATAACTTATAAAATTATTAATTACAATATATATACCTTTATTTTTATGAACCTATAATATATAAATCTAAAGGGAAGTTGTGAGATTAGAATAGTTTTGAAACCTAGTTATTTTTTTTAATTTCATGTAATTAAGGACAATTCCATATAGTTAATTAAATTAATTAATAGGAATATAATTATTAATTGACTTGTAATGTCTTTTAATATATATGCTTTATATACATTGGGTTCATTTAAAAGAAATTTAATTACTACTATATATATACTAAAATAATTTTAGTATATATACACTTTAAATATAAACATATTTACTTTCTATTTTGTGTTAACATTAAAAAAATTATAACTTATAAAATTATTAATTATGTTTGAGATATTTGTTTTTGAATTTTTAAATTTAAATTTTATTATTTGTGTGTTTTTATTAATTTAATTATTAGTAATTATATGAAATATATAGGAGAAATATAATTGTCTATGGATACGAGTACGAATTCAGGTTCAGATAATTGGGTACCCATGAATAGCATTTTAATAATTGTTTTACATAATCGGGTTTTTAAATGGGTTAGAGTAATTATAGGATAATGGGGATGTATTATGGTTAGGGTAGTAATTTTAAAAAATATTCAGATAGTTAATAGGGTTTAGGTACTTTATTTCTTATAGGGTTAGGGTTCGTATATCTCAAAATTAACGAGTACCTTACCCGTTGACAACCCTAATCTTACATTTTTATATTAGACCTCTATCATGTTTGAAGAGTTCTTGAAAATTTTCTTATTTTGCTTCTAGCATGCAAGAGTCACTACTAGAAAATAAGGTATTACCAACGAAATATATTCCATTGGTAAAAATTCGTTAGTACATACCAATGTCTTACCAACGGAAAGGAGGTCAAAATAGCATCAATTGATTACCGACCAAATTTACCAACGAACGTACTTCAATCAGTAACGCGTGGGCTGCAATTATATTTGGGAGGTAGAAAAAATACCGATTGAACACTTTGGTCGAGAATGACCATATATTCCATCAATAACACTATGATTATAACAACGGAATTACCAACGAAATTTCAGTTGTTGTACTCATAGTTCATTTTGCAGAGTTCGTCGATGAAATTTTTGTCAGTATAAAGGTTTAGGGTTATCGATGAAAAATCAGTAGTTCTAAATAAAATGCTTAAGGTTTTCTTTTCAAGCATTTCTCATTTCCCCCTTCTCTTCCCCCAGATTCGCCTCTCTACCAACCACCCCCAGCCTTCCCTCTCCAACGTCGATAGACAGTTGCCTCCCCTGATCAAACACTCTCCATTGTATACCCAAGTTCTATCAAACTCTCTCAAGTCAACAACCCCGGCCCACACTTTTCTCTCACGATCGAGAACCTCCCCTGTTCACTCATGCAATAAATGTGTAGCGGGGCCAACCACCCCTACTCCTCTCCCCCCTTGAATCTTGTGCTAGCTGACTACCCTCCCCCCCCCCCCCCCCCCGTCTAGAGTTAAATTCGGTGCTGACTACCCCCACCTCTCCTTGCCAACTGCCCCTTCCCCCGCCGAGACAGGTAAGGTAATTTATTTTTTAATCCTTCAAATGTATTTTATTAATCATATTGTTAATTTTACCATTTATTGTTTGGATTAGGTATGTTGTCATTTTTATTGTTGTGTGAAACTAGTTAAGCATATAAGTTGAATGGATCAAAGTTGCTTGTTAATTGATTGTAGAGTGTGGGGGATTGCGTTGCGGAATTGAGTTGAGGATTTTTTATTTGTGCTTGTTTATTGATTATAAGTTGTTGCTTGATTATTGAGTTTGGTTGCTATATGGAAGTAGAAAGCTGTTGATTTGTTTTTTTGGATTGTGGTGGTTGATTTTTAATTTCATTATAAATTTCATGTACTATATAGATATAATTTTTATTGATTTACAAGAACAAAAATTAGATATATATATATATATAGGTGTATAAATTATATGTAATGAAACTTTGAAAATTTAAAAACAATAATAATGATAAATTATTTTGATGTACTATATATATATATGTATATACAAAATTTACTACATGATGCACAATACAAACAAATCGCTAAATAAAATATATATGTAATAGCATATATATAATGATAAATTTGATGTAATTTTTATGCATAATTTATAATGATTTACAATAACAAAAATTACATATATGTATATAACTTATATAATGATAAATTTGAAAATTTTACAAAAAAAATAATAATGATAAATTTAATGTACTATATATACAAAATTTCTTATTGTTGTACAATAACAGCAATTATGAATGGAAAAAATATTAATAAAAAAATTTGATGTAATATATATGCATAATTTTTAATGATTTAGAAGAACATGGATTATATTTAGGGTTATAAATTATATATAATTTAAAATTTTTTTAAAAAATATTAACTATAAATTTGATGTACTATATATGCATAGTTTTTATTGATTTACAGTAACAAAAATTATATATATGTATATATATAATGAATGTGACTAAATTCTTTTAATTAGATTAATAATTCTAGTAATTAATTAATAATTAATTTTTATTATCTCATAACAGACGACATCATATGTCCGTTACATTTTTCAGAATGGAACGAGATCAAAGTTAGATATATTCCCAAGTGAATTCAAGTGGATTTCTTAGGACAGAATTTGTGAATGGCATTAAAGAATTTATTTCATTTGCCTTTGATCAACCTAGATATATAAGTGGGAATAAGATTAGATACCCTTGCTCCCGGTGCATGAATAGCAAGTTCATAACTACTGATATAGTTCAAAAGCATTTATTTCGTAAAGGTTTTACTGGTGCATACACAATATGGGATTCACATGGTGAATCATTCCATGTCGGACAATCATCAAGGCATTTTGTTCATGATCATGTCAAGGAAGTAATGTATAGTGCTAGAGTAGAAAAATCCATATGTTGAAATGGTTATGGATGCTTTACATCCAAATTTTCAATTCAATGTTGAGAATGAAAATGAAAGGGATATTCATGAAGATCCTAATCTGAACACTACAACATTCTTTTCATTATTAAATGATGTTGATTCAGCCTTGTGGTCTGAATGCACCAAGCACACTAAACTATTAGCTATGTCCCAATTATTAAATGTAAAGTCAAAGTTTAACATGAGTGAGACATGCTTTAATCATGTGATGCATCTAGGGAATGAGGTGTTGCCATCAAATAAAGCATTACCAAAGAACTTCTATAGAATGAAGACACAATTGAAGGAACTTGGGTTTAGTTATCTGAAAATTCATTCATGTAAGAATAATTGCATGTTGTTTTATAACAAATCTTTTGAGTTGTCTTATTGTTCATGCTGTGGTCATCCTCGATATAAACCGAATAATTCAAAAGGAGAAAGGGTGAAGAAAATTTCGTATAAGATTCTGTAATACTTTCCACTTATTCCTAGATTATAGAGACTTTATATGTTTGAAAAAAAGCAAAACACATGACATGGCATGCTACACACCACTCCAATGATGGAGTGCTTAGACATCTTGTTGATGGTGAGGCTTGGAAACACTTTAATCAAATTCATCCATCTTTTACAATAAAGCCTTGCATCGTTAAAATCAATTTATGTTCTAATGGTTTCAATTCATTTGGTGTGGCAACCAAACCATTCTCTATTTGGCTGGTAATGCTAACTGTTTATAACTTACCTCCGTGGATGTGCTGAAGCAACCATACATCTTTTTAAATATGGTCATCCCCGGGAGTAGAAGTCCTAGACAATATATAGATGTTTTCCTGCAACCTTTGATAGACAAGTTAAAAGTTATGTGGGACAAAGGTGTTGTCACATGGAGCAGTACTTTACGATGCCTTTGCGAAACAAAATTTTATTCTACGAGCAATACTCTTATGGACCATTAATGACTTCCCTGCATATGGTATGTTATATAGGTGGAGCACTCATGGATGTTTATCATGTCCATATTGCATGGAATGTGGGAAGATTTTCATCTTGCAATATGGGAAAAAGCCTTGATTCTTTGATTGTCATCAATAATTCTTGTTAATGGATCATCCATTTCATCACCAAAAAAATAAATTTAAAAAACATGTTGAAAGAGATTCTCCAATTCCTCGTTTATCCGGTGCTGAGATTTTGGAAAAACTGGATGCAATTCCTAATATCACATATGGAATAAAGGTTGGTAACCATAAGCTATCAGGTTTTGGGCAAACCCATGAAGAAAAGTATTTTTTGGGAGTTACCATATTGGAGTACAAATCTCATTCGTCATAACTTCGATGTGATGCATATTGAGCGTAATGTCATTGATAATATATTCAACACGATAATGGATGTTCCGAGGAAGACGAAAAACAATATAAAGGCTCAGCAAGATTTAGAGTTGTGTTGTAGGCAACCAAAATTGAATTTAATTACGCACAATGGGAAACTTATATAAACGAAAGCCTCTTACACTTTGACTAAGGAGCAAAAAAAAGCTAAGTGTTTATGGGTGAAACAGTTACGACTACTAGATGGTTTTGCCTCTAATATTGCGAATTGTGTGAATGAGCAAAAGTGCAAATTTTATGAGATGAAAAGTCATGATTGTCACGTTTTCATGTAGTGTTTGCTTCCAATTGCATTCCAATAAATGGTTCCTCATGCTATTTGGAGTGCAATTGTTGAGATCTCATATTTCTTTTATAACATCTATGTAACTAAATTGCGACTTGATCATATCAATGCATGGGAAGGGAAAATTATGGAAACCATATGCAAATTGGAGAAGATTTTTCCCTTTAGGTTTTTTAACTTAATGGAACATTTGTTGATCCACTTGGCATATGAAGCTAGGGTTAGAGGACCGATCCATTATCAATGGATGTATCCTTATGAAAGGTATTGGGAACCATACATGTAATTTACTTATTATTTTATGGTTAATATGAGATTCTAACAATCACGTTGATCTTCAGGTTCTTGTATCATCTGAAAAAAAAAATTCATAATCAAGCATTTGTGGAAAGATCCATTTGTGAAGCATATTTCATTGAGGAAATACCAATGTTTTGCTCGATGTACTTCAAACCTACCATCTCAACAAGAATGAATTAAGTCCCACGAAATGATGATGGTGGAGACTTTGATGCATCCGGTCGTCTTTCGGTTTTCACCCATCCCAGCTGACTTTTAAGTTCATTTGAGAAACTGCAATACCTAGAGGAGGATGAGTTCTATGTTGCATAACTATATGCACTTATGAATTGCCAAGAAATATTACCATACATTGAGTAAGTTTAAGTCAATTTCAAGTTTAGAAAATTACGTAAAGTTAATGATATTAATTCATTATATGTTCCTCCTATGTCTAGGATGTCCGATAAGGTGGTGATAAAAGAACGATATGGTATTTTCGATAAGTAATTAGAGAAAATCTGTGATGCAATCTTTTGAAATTGGTTTAAACAATATGTAAGTTATCATTCATCAATCTAAATGTAAATGTTAAAATAACACTTGAAATAATTATATGGCATGTCACTTTCTCGTAAGTGGCCCAAAATGCGAATCAAATTGATTCTCATTTGGTCAACATGCCGCACGATCCTAGTCATATAGCAATGTGTTACAAAGATTACTATGTGAATGGATACAAGTTCCATACATTGGAACTTGAAGAAAATTGTTTAACAATGAATAATGGTGTCTACATCAAAGGAAGTTGCTATAATGATTACGATCATGACTTTTACGGTCTATTGGTCGATATCGTCAAGTTAGAACACTTTGGTGTAAACAATTGAGTAGTTCTAGTCAAATGTCATTGGTTTGATATCGAAAAAAGTCTCAGAATTAATCCTGTTCATAGGTTGAATGAAATTAGACACAATTTAATTAATGAGCCTTTTGTTTTAGCTTAACAAGCTACTTAAGTTTACTACAGTCCATACCCATCAAACAAAAAAGATCGACATGATTAGTGGGCTGTGTTCAAAATGAAGGCTCGAAGTCAATTTGATATTCTGAATAATGAAATGGTGTATCAAGAAAATGAAGACAATCCCAATACATAATTTGATGATCCTTCAAATGACCTTGACAACAATACAATTCTTGTTAGTAGTGAATATGAAAAGATTAATATGTTTGTTGAGGTCGAACATAGTGAAGATGATGATGACGATGAAGGAGTTAAAAGACAACAAGAAGAGATAGAGATGGATGTAGAAAAAGACGATGATAATGAAAGCGATGATCCTGAAGATGAGAGCGATGAAAATGAGTTTGCATGTTCAGATGATGATTAAGGGTTGATGTTTATATATATATTTAGATCATGCAAAGATGTTGACATGATGTACTTTTTTATGCTAATTTATTTATATATGTCATTTTGTTTCGACATCAACCATTATTAAAATCTTTCTAATGATCGTGGAATTACATTTATTGATAGTACTTAATGTTAACGATTATGCATACATTTATTGTTAGTTCATAATAATGGTTCGTAGATAATGTGATGATAGATTTTTGCATAGTCATGGTTAAATATAAAACTACTGCTCGCTATCGAGCACGATTGAGTGGCGTAGGCAAATTCGCTACGCAACCTCTGATTCCACCTCCTCAATCTTCACCACTTGCTATGCGACCGCCTATGCCACCTCAATTATCGATACCATCAATGTCCACTCCTATGTCCATACCAACGGCTACTCCATTTAATTCAGAGGAAACACCACCAACTCTAACTATTGCCATAGGTGCATCAAACTCTATATCCCAGTCTAGGGTTCGATGGCCTAATGTAGGCTTACCCACTCCTACCAATTTGGACTAACGAAAACTTTTGCATCTTGTGGAAAAGAGGTAATTTACAGTTATTAGCTTATTTCATTATATGTAGTAATTTCATTAATGTGTTTTAATAAAAATGTATTAATTTTGTAGTACTTTTGCAAAGATTAGTGTGACTCCAATCATCATGAGAATAATCAAAAGTCACTTCAATTGGCCCTAGTCGACATGGAGGTTGATTCCTACAATTGTGAAAGATGCCATGTGGCGTAAATTTGAGGTACCATATTGTTATTGTATATTTACCCAGGTTTCCTTTAACAATATTGATACAAATATTCATAACTTATGTAAGAGTCTTTTATGTGGGCTAATGCTGATACTTCGAAGGTTTGCAACATATGAGAGATCTGTTAGTAGACGAGAATGAGAAAGGCAAGAAAGACACGAGCACTCGCCATGATCTCCTCTTGACTAAAAGGAAAGTGCACCCTTGAATCACTTCAGAGGTTTGGGACCAACTAGTCTATAATGTTTGGGCCATGCCCAAGTGGCAACGTTGATCCGTGAAGGCCTAGCAAAACCACTTGATAAAGAAAGACGGTAGCATAGCAAAGTACACAAGAGGTTCTTTACTTTTTGATTTACATCAGAAGAAAATGGTATGTGTTCTTAACTCGTAAAATCAATAACGTGAGAATTTTGATGTTGTCGTTGTGTTGTTGACGACTATGAAGCAAAGCCATGTATATGTTTTAATGATACGTTTTTTTTTCTTCTGAGTGTGTTATGTATTGTGGTTGTTCTACGATTTTAAAACATGTTGTCATTGCCTTGTTGAAGATTGCGAAAACATGCATATTAGTGATCATGGGTTTTTTTTTATTGTGATTGCAGTCCGAGATGCTACAAAGATTGGTGACATTTTCTGAGGTTTTCAAACATACTCACAAGCGATAGAAAAGTAGCGGAGAGTTTGTCGACAACAAGTTGAAGATTGTTAGTGTAACTAATAGAAATAAGTCAATTTATTTTAACTATATTATTGAATATGAGTATATGTTCCTTAACAATTTCATTAATATATAATGTCATTTTCTTTTCTATTTGTAGGAATTATATACATCTGCTATATTGCAGTAGTACAGTGATGATCCATCATCCCAACTGAAGTTGGATTCAGTAGCATGGTCTGAGGCAATTGGAAGACCGCAAACCACTCGAACCCAAGTCTATAAGTTTAGCACCAGGATGCAACCTGCTTCACTATTTGCTCCAGCTGCAACATTTAAGTCTACTTGTGGTCTAATGCCTTATGTTGCTACTGCATGAGTTTCATCATCTGAACTAGAAGGCTGTCAAGAAATAAAGACCGATGTGAAGGAGTTGAAGACTAACATGTCCAATATTAAGTCCATCATGAAGGTTATCCTTGAGAGGCTTCCAAATCCAATTGGTGAGACTTCATCATCACAGCAGTCTCATCCTCAATCACAACAGCAATCTCCCCTTCCACATGATTTGGCCAATAGACAATCGTAATTCCTTTTCATTGTGCTATAGATTTTTTATATTAATTTTTTTCATAGACTTTGAACATTTCTTTTTTAATTTTGAAAATATTTGGTGTGTTTTGTTCATTATATAATACATTTGGAGTAATTTTTCAAACAAAATTATTATTTTAAATATATTAATATTATTATATTATTCAATACAAAAAATATAAAATATTAAAAATATATATATAATTAATTATTATCGACGAAATTCTTTCAATATCGACATATTTATTTTTTTTACTGATGAAATTTGCTTTATTATCGACGAAATAGTACCCATTATCGACAGAACAAGTCAAAAATTTTAGTTGCTAATTTCGTTGGGAATTCAGTAGGAAATCCGTCGATAAAATACCAACACATTATTTACCGCTAAATCCATCAGTATATTATCGACAAATGTACCAACAATAAATTTTTTGATTGGTATGTTTCTCGACGAAAATTACTGATGGATTTTTTACATCACCGATGAATTTTTCAGTCGACAGATCAAATTTTTTATCAACGAAAATACCGACGAAACTTTTCGTCTGTGATATTTCAGACAAAATTTTAAAATACCGACAACGGTATTGTTGACTGACGAACGGCAAATTTTTCCGTCGATAATTGATATTACCAACGGAAAAATCCGTCTATAAAACTGGATTTTTTAGCAATGAGTATTATTGCTTGAATGATCCGGGTCGACAAGATTACAAGAGACTAATTAATGTCAGCAAGCTTGTGTTAGATTATAAATTTGAAGCAACAATTACATGTTCCCTTACTGAGAAGTGAGAAAAGAGGCAAATCACTTTCCTCTTTCTCTTTTGAAGGACTAAAGGAGCCTCCCAACCACCCATGTGTGTATATGTATCTATCCATTAAACATGTTATTGATGTTGGGATAGTACCCTATAATTATAAAAGGTGTTCTCCTTTAATAATTCACTTCTTTTCAAGATGAAACATGCTATATATCTAAGGAATGAAAATAAAGAATGTAATCAATTTGGCCTAATGCCATGGAATTAACACATCACTTATAATTATATACTTTTTTTTTGGCAATTTAGTTTTCCAAAATAGGCTTTTAAGTGCCGCCACCAAGGAAGTGAATCACAAGTACAGTCAATGATCTAGGGAGGCTCTGTTTCATAGTTTTCTGTTTTTTCCCTGTTTCAAAATGTCCTTTCAAAGGTTGGAAGCAAGATTCTTATTCACCTACGCATATGTAGATGTACCTTTATTCTTCAAGAATAACAACTACAAAGTCGAGAAAAAGATCAGTTATCCAAAGAAAATAGTAACAGTAATGCAATACTCATTCTCAAGCTCTGTCGTCATTAACTTGGTCAATACAAAAATGGGAGAAAACATTCTATTATGCTTCGGAAGAAAGAAACAACTTCTTGCGCTAACCCAACTCTTTAACTCAACATTTTCTTTTTTGAGTTCAGAAGGGGAGTTTTTTTTTCCTTTCGTCTTTCACGGAGGAAATTAAAGACAAAGTGGACCAAGATATGAGCCGTCCACTGTTTTTATTCTCTGGGAATGGTATTCATAAGGAAATATACAAGCAGCACGCGAGGAAAGCAATCAAGATGAGCTTTTACTTTAATGGGAAAACTGCAAATTGCTCATACAGCTAAAGTGGGTGTAATGTTGAAGTCGAGATTCCAGAGATCAAACTTTCCATCCACAAAATCATAATGTGCGCCCTTCAAAACAAGGCTTTTCTTCACCACAGCCTCTCTCACAAATGGATATGTCAACAGGTTGCCCAGAGATACATTCACAGCTTCCTGCATTAATTTAAGAACACAAACATTATCAAGAATATCAAACGTTAAAGGAAAAATAAACGATCTGCTCATTATTGTTTAAGAGTGCCAAAAAAATGTTATGATAGTAGACATGTGAGTTACCTTCTCGCAGTTGGTGCATTGCTCCGAGAAACTTAGCTCATTACATTCTGATTTCACCTTAGTCTTTGCGGGTGCACAGATGCTAACCCATTGTTCAATGAAATCACTGCAAAGTTCAAAAGTCAAACATAAATGAAAATGAAATATAAATCTTCATTTGTCTTAAATCTGTTTAGGCATCCTTCTATAGAAGAAGGAGAGAAAGGGGCCCAAAAATCAGGCCTAAAACTTAAAGTCCATGGCCCTGTTACAAGAAAACTGTTGATCCATATTTAGAGACAAAGGTCCTAAACATCTTCTGTTAATGAAATTAGAGAAGACAGGGCATTAAAAGCTATAGAGAAGCAGCCATTTAAATAAGTCTACATATATGAATATATAAACCCCATAACGTCTTGCATTGGCAGGATATATTAGACCTGATTGGTAAAGGAATGATGTGGAATCCACATTTTTACATTGGTATGTTCCCGATTCCAAAAGCAAGATGAAAGTTCAAAGTTCAAAAGTTGTTCCCCCTGGCTTTATTCGCCTTTATAGATGCCTCCATGAATGTGGTACCTCGCACTTATCAACTTATATAGTAGTTACTGATAATTCACGATAAAGAGTATACTGGAATATCACATGGGAACTATTGAGATTCTGAGACTGAAAGGTCAAAAATACTAAAATACCTTTTGATTATTTTAATCTGTTCCTTAATATAAAGTATATGCTGCACTTGCAAGATTTAAGCAGAGTTTTAAATATGTGCTTTGCTTTAATGCCACAAAGATAAAAGTCTGACCTAGCAGTGGTCCCATCATCTGGGATAGACATGAGCCCTTTGATACCTCCACAGCAGCTGTGTCCAATAACCACAATATTCTCCACCTGCACACCAAACATTCTCTTTTACACATCCAATTCCAAGAGGGGAAATATAAGAAAGCTACTTTAACGTTGAAAGAAAAGCAGAAGAGCTGCTCACACCACTTAACAAAGTATATACAAACATATATATACTGAATTCACCATTCATTATTGCACTGTTCCATATTTCAATCCGTTTATAATTAATTAATTAATTAATTCAAAAGTTGAACCGATACATCAGCAATTACTACACCGATTATTGAAGCCAGCAATTGATGCAAATTCAAGGTGATTGATATATAGAAAGCACAAGGAATCAGTGCATCTCTTTGAAGTTGGTCGGTAAGCACTTAATACTTCATAGAGAGTTAGAGCATGCCTAGTGACTAGAAGTCACGTTGCCCCCACCAAAGAGTCAACATCCACTAAACATTATCCATGCTCTATCATTAAAAAAAGGGAAATAGCAAATCGTGCTTATAAAGTCAAATTATAGTACTATGTTCACCTTCAGATGCAGGACTGCATATTCAATGGCCGCACCAACTCCGGAGTATTTTGTCTGCGGTAAATAAAGCAAATCAAGTTAATATAAAATACATTAGAAATATCAATAGTAAACTGGTGAAAATATTAAGATTCATATCAACTGGAGGACGGCTTGAAACGCCAAACCCCGTGAAGAATAAATAATGTAACGGAGGCGAACCTTGTCATACGGTGGAACCATGTTGGCAATGTTTCGGACCATAAAAGCCTCCCCTGGTTGGAAATCCAGGATGTGAGAGGGGCAGACTCGAGAGTCGGAGCAAGCAAATACCAAAAACTGTACAAAAACGATTTGCTTACAGGGGAAACAAATATGAGTTTTAGCTTACTATGCTCGCCATTCATATTGCATAGCAGTAATGACTGTTGAAAGAATAAAAGATTCATGGATAAAAATATTGCCCAACTCCTTGAATCCACCCATAACTTTCACTCATAATTTTAGCACCCAAAATGACAACAAAACAAGTCGTAAAAGCAACTGCTAATTCACTTTTGTCAAACTCTTTATCTGAAAAAAGAGACAGCCACTATCTTTCTAACAGTAGCACGGAAAAATAAATCAACCGGTTGACTATTCATTCCTCCCCACCCCAGTCCCCACTCCCCCACCATTCAAAAGGTGTGCAAACTTAGGCCATACACGTACCATTTCGTCAAATAAAGCCCGCAATCATAAATGCCAAAAAAGTCAGTTTTTAGTGGAGTATATTCTCGGTTCAAATTTATTGCGTTGTACTCGAAAATGAAACAATTCCATTAACAAATACAATTCTCTGGTAAATATCTGGCAGTTGCCACATTCAACTAATTAGCTTAATTTTCACCGTCTAAAGTAAGTCCAAATCTTGTCTGAACAGGTTGGTCAATATTTTTACCAGTTCAGTAATTCATATACTGCAAATATCCAAAATAAGAAACAAAAAAAAAGGGACTCCTAACAGACACAAAAAAGAGGTCGACCGTGCGTGATAATAATAGCAGGACGAACCTTGGGGCTTTGGCCTTTGGCAAGCTCACCGTACAGATCAGGATTTTTCCTGAAAAAAAAAAAAAAAAAAAGAGGGCAAGACAATTCCAATTAAGCTAATAATTAAAAAATAGATATTTATAGCCAGCCAATTTCCCATATCAACCATACTGTTTGCCTTGTCTGCAACTGCCAATTCATTTGCTGTCACCTATTCCAAATCCACTTTCTTTTTAATTTAAAATAGTAACAACAATTCAATTTTTAATATCTTTCAGAAAGCCATTAATGACGCTTCGTCGAATTGGAAAGACAAATGGCCACATGAAAAGGAAGAAAACAAAGAAAGGCAGTTACGGTACTTTCAATAAAAGGTAATATAAAAACATGAAGAAGCCAAAACGATACGGCAGATTCCACGATCTGACAGAAGAGGAGAAACTTCCACTGTTCCATAACTCTCTTTTTTTTATTTATTTTTGGTAGATAACAGGTGCTAGTAAATTTATAAACGTACTCATATTTCTCCTTCTTGAAGTGAAGGAAACCGGTTTCGATCCGCTTGACCGGGTCGAACTGGTTGGGGTCGGCAGCTGCCTCTAACTCGGCCGTTATCTGCATGATTTTTGCGGCGGCGACGCTTTGGAGATCAGCTTTGTCACTGCAACCGAGGACGCCAACATTAACCAAACCGTTTCAGAGTTACAGTTCAGTGGAGGTTGTGGGTCCCAGGTTTGGTCCAAACCTTGGCCCCAGTTTCGGACAACGTAACTGAAAAACACGGTTTACCATGTTCGATAAAACCGCGAAAATGACGGATAGGGACGGCAGTTATGGCGAAATTACCGTCCCAGAAATCCTTGGCTTTTTCTGTTTTTAAGGTCCGGAACGGAAAGAGAGATGTTAGAAAGACAGCACTGTAATACCTGAGAAGCTTCGACAAAGCTGCAATCGCCTCCTCGTATGACTCGCTTCCCATGTCTTCTTCTTTCTGTTAGCTCAAAAAAGAAATCAAAATTTCACAATTATTTCTCGAAATGGATACAATTCTAAATATTTATTATCGTGATCTGACACGTTAAATTAATTCCGGGAAATCCATGAACGTTAACTCCGATGAAACAAAAGCCGAAGAGAAGTGAAAAAGAGAGAGAGAGAGAGAGAGAGCAAACTAAAGCAAATCAGAAAATCAAGCCAGTTAGAAGAAAAGAAAGGAATGGAAAGGTGAAGCTGTAGATGAAGGTGATCTGAATCGGGATCAACGCAGAAACAAGATTAAAAAGCTGTGAACAGTTTTGGTAAAAGACGAATCATTGTCTTTGCGAACCTTTTCTTTTACAAACTTTGAGATTCTTCTTTCTGGTTCTGAATTTGGGTAGGACTAAACTAAAGGAGAATTCACCAACCTGATAAGTTGATAATCACTCTTTTTCACGATATCAGGTACTTTATAGCTTCTGCTACAGATTGGCGCCCTATTTATACTAGCTTATTAATTACCATGGTAGATGAAGTAACCCGAGGTTAGCTGTAGGGGATGGTTAAGTTCTAAAAAAAAAATGAAAGGAAAGTTTGTTTTCATTACATTAGACAGGAGCGGTGGACGCGTTAGGCCTGTGTTTGTCTGTGGTAAGCAAAATTGGCAGTCTACGAGGAGAAGCGGTACGGTGTTGCCTGGTGTAGGGAGGGATTTACTGACTCTGGTCCTTTGGATTGGTTCAAATTTCAAAGATCGGTGATCGGATGGTAATACGACTTATTCCTAAAGAAGGGCACATCTCTTTAGAAATAAGTGAGCAGCGTCCATCGGAAGCTCCGGCTGGCTAAGTCAAATAAGACGACGTGGGAGGGCCGCCACGTGGTGGGATTTGCGAAGGTGACGACAACTGAAATTGATTAATCTCTTTATTATTGTTTATTAGGCCACAGTGTTATTTATTTCTTGGTCAAAGGAAAAAGTTTATTTATTTCATGATTAATGATTTTTTTATGGGTATTATCCACAGATCTACAACTACAGCTTAGATTCCTCTCCCGTTTAATGAAAGGTTTAGACAATTTTATTGAATATGATATTGTCATTATTTAGCAAGTTGTATGTGGTTCAACAATTAAATAGATGCAACACAACAACAATTTTTTATATCTCATAACTAATAATTTAGACTTTTATTATTTAACCATTTTTATATCTCATAATTTTCAAGTTTATTAAGATAATATATTACTTAATTGGGTAACTTCAAAGAGTACCCTAAGTTCATCAGCAAAATCTTACTTCAAATACTACTATAATAGTAATATTTTTACTAAAATAATATGTTCAATATATAGTGTCAAATACAACTGAGTGTACATGTGAGAAAAATGACTTTGCATTCTTGTTTTAAAAAAAAAGGGGTAGGACATAGAAATCTATAACATAAGTAAAAGGGGCTTCCACACTTGGTCATGTTTGTGGCTTCTTCTATTGACATGTGATTTTTTTTTTTATATAATTGAGAGATGAGGGAATTCGAATCTTACTCTTTAAGTAGGGAGATCATGCACCAACTAATGAACCAAATGTTTTTTAGGCAAGCATGTGGTTAAATTAAAATAGTTGATTAAAAAGGAATTTTGAGATGATTTTTGTGGAGTCGGTTGCATTAGGATTGTCAACAGGGGATTTTTTCTCTTTAGCTTTTGAAGAGGGTTTTCCCACATTGAGTAATAGTGTTTTGGTTTACAGGAAATTGAAGCTAACAATGCTTTCATGTATTAAGAAATATATATTTTTTTAAAATATAATATAAAAATAAAATTTTTTAATGAATATTTGTGGATTTCATCCAAGTTTGACGTGAAACAAATTTTTAATTTTTAATTTTTAATGAGACATGATAAGATTCACAAGGTGGATTAATTCTAAATAATTTTAAATGCATGAGATAAAAAAAGTTTTAATTAAAATCGAAGATCATTTAGAAAATTTCATCATTAAAACTAAAAAAAAATTAATAGGTATAATTAACATTCCTTTTATTTTGACTTTCAAAAAATATTCATTTTATTTTAATAATTTTATTGTATCAATTATGTTGCTTATCAATAATTACTTTTAAAATATTATATTTTCTCAATATGAATTTGATTTTACTATTAGAATCATGTAATTAGCAAAATATGATTATATCAACATTAGCATATATTAAGATCTAAAAAATCAAATGTTTTCAAAAAAAATTATTTAAATAAAAAATTTTGCTTAATAAGAGAAGAGAAAATATTTAAATTTTTTCTAAATAATTATTTTTAAATTATCATTACAACTATTATTATAGTATTTTTAAATTTCAAATTATTTCTCCTTAATTATTTTTATTTTTATTTATAATATTATGTAATTTTAAATTATTTTTAATAAAAATATTTAACACCCACGCGAAGCGGTGCACCACTCTAGTATAAGAAAGAAGATGATTGACTACTCCTTTAAAGGATTTAATTTTATGATTGTTCCTTTTCTATCTTCTCTTAGTATTCAAAGGCTTTTATTTATTTATTATTTATTTCATAGCAATGGAGGATTTGTTCTCAAACTTAAATGGAGTACTAACCCCTGGTCAACTAGAGTCTTATTTTGAGTGCTTGAAGGAAGATGGTTGATCCTGCTACCTTTAAGATAGATAAAAATTAACTAGAAAAGAGAAAATGATGTAGATAAATTTTGATCTTGTATTTTTCTTCAAACTGTTTGTGTCAATCTATAATAAAATAATATCTCCACTACCAAAAAATAGTAGAGAGGATTTTTTCTCAGCAAGAATCCTTTTTTTATTAAAAAATATTGAAGATGTCTATTTCTTCATTAATTATGTTGATGGACATACATTCAAGTAATTTATGATTTAAATTTTAATAGCCTTAAATTGAGTAAAAAGATAGATGAAAATTAATTAAAAAATGAAGTGGACAAAATCTTGATTTTAGTTTTTTTTTTAAAGAAATACATATATCAGTTTATGATAAAAGTAATGAAAATATATATTCATTACTTTTTAGTAACGGAAAAAAGCCTTTGTTAGCTAGCTTTGGTTAGTAAGCTGGCAACTTGGTCAGTCGGGACGTGCACGTCATCATAGAATGATTTTGCACCGATCGAGGTTCAGCCAAACAAATTTACAAGCATTTTACATTTATGTTGATGGTGTTAATAGTTTTGGTAATACAAAACTTTTTCCATCATTATTTATTAAGATTGAAAGTAAAGCTTCATAAAACATAATCATATGTTTTTTTATTAAAAAAACTATTTTTCCTTTTAAAAATAACGAATTTGTGGTAGAATGAAAGAGAAAAAAATGCTAGTGAAAAGGGAAAATTTGATAAATTTATTTAATAATTTGAAATTCAAAAAAAAATTAAAAGAAGATAAAATCAAATCAAATCCAAAACTGAAATTCATACCTTAATTTATAATAAAGGCAAATCACAATATTTATCATTGTTAATAATATAATAATTCTTATTATTTGATTTAAATTTTGTATAATTTCCTTAAATATTCCTTTTTATATAATAAATACATTCTTATAATGCAAGTGGAGGTTAACAATGACTGGTGCATGTACAGACTTCACTATCTCAACGTAAAAACTGTTAAACGTTGTCTTTGAATTATCATTATTTAGATGTGAGAAACGACAAAGTGGTTTCTACGTCCCCTTACTGCCACTAAAATATTTCCCTTGAAGCTAACTTCTCCAGCACCACCACTGGCAGTGAGGAATATAATTAATGAAGACAATTCTGAACCATAAATTATTGAGCTTCAAAAATGGACCTAGGCATATGCATGACCATATATTTCTCACAGCACTGAGGTAATATTGGAATGCAACCCATAGACCAAAAAGTACATGGTCGCTATGATTCTCTCTAATTGAGTGGTCAAAATTTCTAATCCAAATGAGGCCAGATATTTAAGTATTTCCACTTCAACCTTTTAACCAATTGCAGCGATCCTTCTTTAGCTTTCTAAACCAGTTCAGCCCTACCCCAGAGAACGCTCCCGAGGGTTGAATTTAAGAAAAGCCTGCTCCACAAAGGTTAATTTCTGAAGTAGTAGTGCCAGTGCATGACTATTGGCTCACTTTCACAATCTCAAAATTCTTGACCCTTCGCAAGTTTACTATTTGCACTCTTGATTACTTTTGCCGCTGATTTATTTAATTTTTTAATTAACACAGTTTTAATTATTGCAAATATAAAAGGGCTTGGTGAGCTGTCTATGGAAACTATTCCCTAGTATGAATAGTTTTATATATATTTGCCATCGCCAGCTTAGACTTGCTTTATGTTTTAACAACTGTTTTCCAGTCTCAACATTTTGCTAATCTTTGAATAATAATAGTAATAAGTTGAAGAGAAGACTACTTGTCTTTGTTTGAAGAAAATGAATTTCAAAAACAAAGAAAATCAAACTTACTTACCAGCATTTCAAAAATTAACTCCTAACATTGCCAAATAATATCTTGCCACTATCATTGTCAATAAGGCCTAGTCTCGAGTTCCATCGAATGTGAGTTTGAGATTTAATCCAATTTTATATTAAATTTATCTAATTATATATAGAATGATTTGTATTAGGACGCATCCAAAATGATATTGAAATGCCAAAAAACATTTGCAATTGGTAAGAAAGGATTAATGCAAAAGTAAGATATGATCTTACCGAGACCTTTGCCGAACAACATAGCAGCATACACTTACTAAATCTTCCAGCCATGGGTTTTTCTCTTCGGGTTCAATTCACTCCCCTGTTTTATCAGACAGATTCAAACTAATGAACACAGTGGGAAAGAGAGAGATCCAAAAATAATGAACTTTTGACGTTACTTTCAGGGGGGTCCTTAAAAAAATATTGTTGTGGAGGTGCAAATAATGATGAGACTTTCAGAGGTTACATATAATCATTGTTGACGATTAGGCCACACTCACCCACCGACCTCGTTACCTAAAACTTGTCATCAAATTCAGAATTATAATAATAATGTCAAGTGACAAATAAATGAATTTAAAAATGGGGAAAAGATTTAGAGACCCATTTATATCAACAGTAAGGCCCCTTGATTGATAGTGGTGGCTCCTGCATACGCTCACGGGACAAATCACTAAACAGAAGATAGAGGAAAGAAGAGTTATTCACATTTTTTATTCCCTCTCCTAATCGCTCTCATACTCTTTCAATATTCCTTCGTGTTCTTGTTTTCTTAGTCTGTTTACGGAACATGTAAGGGGTTCACCAAGTCTAAAGACAACTACACCAACAAGCACCTTGTCTGACATTAACTATGGGGATTAATAATTAGTACTTAGTCTTCAAACTTTAAACAATAAATGAAAGGGAGAGAATTGAAGAGAGAAAGTACCAATTACTTGTATGGAAATAACTTGGGAGGGTGGAAGTGAGGTCAGCAACAATGGGCACCTTTTTCGATTTCTCCAATAGGCTGTGTGTCTAAGAAGGGAGGTGGGTGGCGTTGCATTCGGAAAGGTGGGATGGGAATTTCATTTGACCAGGACAAATCGGGATAATGTGTAAAGAGCCCAGGGCATGAGAAAGTAGGAGAAAGAGTCAGTTCAGGGCTTCCCGTTAGATAAAGAAAGGGAAATGTGCGACGACGAGGGCTTCTTCTATCCTTTAATATTATTAAGGATCAGAATCTCATGTTGGAAAATGCTTCTTAGTTGATGCTCCATCTCTTGTCTCTGTTCTCATTTCTCAGGTCTAGACAGGAGCCGCCAAACCCTCTATATCCCATTTTAACCGTAAATGTTTTTATCAACATAAAAACGACATATTGCAATTTACGAGACCAATTTCAGTTTGATTTGGAGTAATGATGATTTTATTATGAAATATAATAAGAAAGAACAAGCATGAGACAAAAGTATTAATAAAATAAAAAAAATTTATTTGTATTTATAAATGAGGTAAGGGGTTTATTTATGAGTTAAGAAATTCTCTCAAGATAAAGATAATGTTAAGAAATTTGATTAGGATGGATTAAATTTTAATTTTAATTTAAATTAATCTACATCTAAATCTAAATATACATAATCAAATTTAAGAGTTCAAATTAAATTACACTCTTATGTTTGGCCCACTGGGCTATTTGGCCTATCTTGACTATCTAGCATAATATGAATTCTTGAATAGTAACATAATGGATATTCACACACACACACACACATATATATATATATATATATATATATATATATATATATTTATAATACTCCCATTTGAATGTTCATTATATTGAAAGTATATCTCATTAAAACTTTATTAAGAAATAACCTCATGGAAAAAAATATAAGTAAAGGAAAAAGAATACATATTTCTTTTAAAAAATACGCTTTTGAAATATTGTCTCATTAAAAACCTTATAAAAAAAAACATAGTGGGACAAACCTTGATGAAGAAAAAAAGTATATTGCGTATTTTACTGCCTCCGATGATTGCATTATTTAAGATCTTTAAACTACACATTTCAATCTTTTGTACCAACTTTTCAAATATTGTAATAGGAAGGGCTTTGATAAATAAATCTACTAGATTGTCACTTAAACAAATTTGTTAAACACTAATATCACCTTTTTCTTGGAGATTATAAGTGAAAAAGAATTTTGACAAAATATGTTTTGTCCTATTATCTTTAATGTATTCTTCTTTTAACTGAGCTATGCACGTGGTATTATTCTCATATAACATTATTGGAATTTCTTTCTTGGTTGACAAACCACACATATCTCAAATATGTTGAGTTATAGATCTTAATCAGATACATTCACAACTTGCCTCTTGAATTGTTAAAATTTCTACATGATTTGAAAAAGTAGTAACTATAGGTTGTTTTACAAAGCATCATGAAATAGTTATACCTCCATACGTGAATAAGTAACTTGCTTGGGATTGAGCTTTGTGTGTGTCAGATAAATATCTTGCATTCGTATAACCAATTAAATCTGATTTTGATACATTTGAGTAATATGAGTCTATGTTTATTATTCTTCAGAGATATCGAAGTATATGTTTAATTGCATTATAATGTTTTCGAGTTAGAAAAGAACTATATCTTACTAGTAAATTTACCGCAAATGATATATTAGGTTATGTATTACTAGCAAGATATATTAGTACTTTGATTGCACTAAGATATAGTACTTCAAAAGTAAGAAGTTCTTCATCATCCTCATGAAGTCGGAAAGAGTCTTTTTTTCGTGTCTAATGACCTTACAAGCATTAGTGAATTCAATGGATGAGCTTTATATAGAATCATTTTAGCATTTTTGCTATATAATTTTATTAATGGACAAAAATTCTATTTGTCTGCTAGGAACGACATGTGTTTAGATCATAAGTAGCGAAATAAAAAAATTGAATAATTTAACCAACAATATACTTGCCACCACCTATAGATCACCTTGGTTCATTTTAATATGAACCAAACAATAATAGGATAATCAAAAATTTTACCTAGCTAGGTGATGTAGTAATCACGATGGCAAATCCTCTTGAAAAGAGAAAGCTTAGCACACTTCGAGGAGGTGAAGAACTCGAGCGACCCAAGTGTATGGCCTTCAATGGTTTCACACATAATTGCACTTGAACTTTCAGTAAGGTGGGAGCTTTCAACTACTCTTTGTGCTAGCAAAATGGACAATAATTATCTTTTTCCTCACACAATCAATGGGCGAACCACACATGAGAATTTCTTCTCTCAAAAATTCTTTTTCAAGGGGGAGGTTAGAGAGTTTACTAACAATTTTCTGTCTAGGTTTTTTTTTCTCTTTTGTTTTTTTGTTTTTTTGACAACTAGGTTATGTGAGGTGTAGTTAAAAGTGATATTTATATTTAAGTTAAATAACTCCTTTAATTCCAACTAAGGCCTCAATATTATAACTCTTTATAATATTGGCCCAATACTTAATTAAACCCTTTTAATTAAGTCATTGTAAATTAAAATCAAATTAATTTACTTTATTCACCTGCAATTAAGGCTTTAATATTATAATTATTTATAATATTTGCCTAAAACTTAATTAAACTATTTTAATTAAATCTTTTAGAAGTTAAAAGGCCTAATGTATGATTTAAGTCCAACTTAAATCATCACACTCTTAATTTAATTCATAATGCAACTTATTGTGTGTAACTCATTAGGTTCTTTACATATTGGCATTGGACTTGAATTGAAATCATAATTAATTAATTTAAATGAATCATATTCATTATAAATTAGTTAATTCAATTCCATAAACCAAGATTGACATCTAGCAATGCATTATGGCCACCTAATTGTTAGGAAAGTCAAAAGGTTTTTTGACACCTTTTCAATTTATAGTCTATCAATGTAATTCATTCTTTCATCATATATCCCAAAGATGATAAAAGTATGGTGCAGTGTTTACTCTTATTGATCTCCATATTCATTCTTAAGATTAAATGATTACCTCTATTGAGACTTATGAAACTCTTTTCATAATCTCAAAGTCACGTTAGCCTAAGACTTCAATAAGCTAATATTAACAAAGAACTATTAAGATATGTCCCCTAAATCACTTGGGGTGATGATCCTTATCTTGACCACTCATTTACCTTCACATGCTTTATGCTACAACCAACCATATCTTGATTTGGCATCCTTGGTAAGACCCGTAAGGATATGATCAAATATATAGCATTCCACATATAAGACAATCTAGTGTCTCAAGTCGAAGGAATATTTACATGATTAATACATGAGAAATATTTGCATAAACATTAGAGTGAGATACCAAATGCATTTCTCATATCGGGTCATATTTAGTGAACTTGTCCTAAAAACAAGCACTTACATTCTAATTCCTAGTATCTCTATATTGCAACTTATGAGATTGGTTATATCACGACCTGAAACTCCCATCGAACCCGTGACAACCGTCGCGATGTCCCGATAGACATTCATTACTTAGAATGCCAATCAAAACCTCGCAAAGCTTAACATCAGTTTTTGCACCTCCCATATGAGCAACAGTTGTTAAGTATCATGTTTTGAGAGATTATAAACTATTTCCAAATCAAAACAATAGAAAAATAATTTTTTCTCACAGGGGTATTTTGGTCATTTTTCCTTAAAAATCTTGAAACCAGCTAAAAATGTAGTATGCGAGTGGAAAACACATATTTCACAATCAAAAATAAGTTTAGATGTCTAAAACATTCATTTAAAGTGAAACTATAACTATTTGAATATAATAAAAATATTCAATAAAATATTCTATTTTCTTATAAAACAATATTTATAGAGTTCTCGGTAAATAATTTTTATAGCTAAAAAGCTAAATAAATTCATACATACTGTAATACAGATAACCAAAGCATAAGATTTAATTTACAGTGACATGTGGGCTTACGAACGACCAAAAGTATCAAAAGCGGTAAACCTACAGTTTTTGAGGATGCAAGTCCAACTGTAGTCCTCAACAAAGTGAGCTATCTACCAACTATTCTGAGCCTAAAATGGGTGGAAGGAGGGTGGTGAGATTATATAATCCCAGTGAGTAAACAAATATCATCTAAAATATCTAAAGCCGAGTAAATGGAGACAGATAAAAATAGATTATCATACTGTAATTCATCACCTTTCAACTCATTTCAACCAAATAAAATCAATTCATATAAATCGAGTATTCAACATGGCTTATGAATTTCTTAAAACTTTGGCTCGTGCAAAAATCATTCACATACTCAGTTATCAAGGATACCTTAGCTTGAGGCTATCCCAACTGAGTCCGCCAATGCTGTTAAAAAGTCATGTACGCATAAATCATGTTTTTATTTTGAAAACATAGTCGTTCCTTGGCGTTGGCTGAGTTCACCCTCACGTGGTGGTTTGGCGTGAAGTGAACTCTAAAGTTGTACCTCGGGAGTTATCTTATACTCCTCTCCGACCGAGGTAAGAATATAACAAGGTTACGGTGCCCCTCTAATAGGTTGGTCCACAGAACCCGCCCACTGCAGCAAGCTAAACCCACCAATTCAATAAATCTCAACCGCATGACATGACAATTATATCACAATCCAGCCTCTCAAGGCTAAATACATAGTTCATATATTTCAACACAAATACCAATTCAGCCATTCATGCAATTATTGTCATAAGCCATTCGATTCAAACCATGAATTTACAACATATGAAAACAGTCTCCAATTACTCTATTTTCAAACCATCATTCAATTTCAAGACAATATTATAAAATCATTTCATTAAATCACATTTTAATTACAAAACACAAAGATTTACCATTTAACTCATTTTCCATAAAATTACAAAATCGGATAAAAACCACTTTAGATAATTAAGATGATAGTAAGGTTAATCACTATTTCGGGAGTCGAATTCCAAGTACTCCGATTCTTGATCCTCAAGTACTATCTCTTTACTTTTGCCAAAAAGCTCACCACCTAGACATAATGCACAATAAGCCATTTACTACATTTGTGCTAATTGTTATAAAACCAATTCAGGCTCTATACTAATGCATGAAATGGAATGCAAATTGTTCAGATTATCGTCTAAACACGGTGTTCTACACAAATTCAATTGTGTACCTAAATAAAATGGTATTGGCCTAATTCGATCTATCACCCAATTAATTGGCCAATACGTCCAATTCAACTCCAAATAATTCCATTTTTCTCCCAATACTCTAAATCATCAAACACAAATTAAATAACTTGAAATATGACAGAATCATCCTCACATTTTCTCTTGAAAAATTCGACCATGGTGGGTGCATCAACACTATAATTTTTCAAGCTTGATTCTCACACCATAAATCACTAATTCCTAACCAAATCACTTGAAATAAAATCAAAATCATCATCAATATTCCACATGGAGAATTCGGCCAATGATGGGTGATGGAAGAACATGAATTTTTCTTGCTTGATTTTCATGTTACACATCACCAATCAACTAAAAACACTAAAATACATTAAAATCTAACCAAAACAATCATCAAAATCTCTCTCTAAGTGTTTGGCCAGCAAGAGACCCATCATAAAATCATGTGATTCAACCATGGAAAATGCAAAAGAATGTATAGGAAAGGTAGATTACAAGTCAAAATCAAGAAATTTTACCTTTGATTGCTTGATTATTTGAAATCCACCAATTTTCTCTTGAATTTTCACCCTAGGGTTCTTGTTCTTTCTTTTCTTCCTATGTTCTTGCTTTGGCCGGCCATAATGAAGAGAAATGGGCTGATTTTGTGCTAATTTAAAAGGAAAATAATAAAGAAATAAAGCTTGACACTTGTCACCTTACCATTGGTCTATTTTTAAATTCTTAACTATTAAACTTTCTTTCTTCACCACATAAAATCCTTCAATTATCCATAATAATATTGGGTAAAATCCATGTGCTGGAAAAGTGTTGGGTGGTGTAAAATTACAATTTTGCCCCTAGGGTGGCAAAATGACTATTTTACCCTTACGCTCGAAAAAATGCTGGAATTAAAATTCTTCACTTCTCAAACTCAAATTATACTGCAAATGATCAATCTTAGTCAAAAATTTCATCCAACACTCACATCTTAACCTCGAGTGGCAAAATGACCATTTTGCCTATAAGTCATGAAAATTCTAATTTGACTCCAAATCGATCCTTGAACTCCGAATCACCATTTTAAGTCATTCTAGGGTTTTAAAATTCTCAATTTCATCTTAAAATCTTTATTTATACTAGTTTGAGGCTTAATTCAACTTAATTGTACCATTTAGTATATTGCCGTCCTTTAACGATTTTTGAGGTACCCAAATAACCAAACATGCATTCTTATTTAAGAATGGAATAATAAACATATTGTAGAGCTGGGCTTGACAGGTTACTTATTTCTTAAGTAAGGAATATATAATGTACCAATCTCTAATCATCATTAATGTCCAATCTCAATGATACATTGACCA
Organism: Theobroma cacao; assembly: GCF_053813885.1. NCBI lineage: Eukaryota > Viridiplantae > Streptophyta > Magnoliopsida > Malvales > Malvaceae > Theobroma > Theobroma cacao. The sequence continues at coordinate 41,722,322 of NC_142640.1, forward strand.
CGAACATTTAGAGATTATGCTTTGATACATGGAGATCTCATAATTGTAACCCGTTACAATTCTCTTACAAAGCATATTAATCTCATAGACTTCATCTAATAGACTTATAACCTTTATAATTAATCTCATGAAAAACTCTTGTTAACTCTATAGCTTTCAACTCAATCCCCGTGTGTTGAAATGACAAAAGAAAATGATCAAAATTCATTTAAGTCTTAGAACATCAAGTCTAAACATTCCCTAACACTTTCAAATGAGTTTGAAAAGAAAAACTGTAAAGCCCGACCTTATAAAATACTATTCATGACTTATATGTGATGATAGCATGATTGCATGCTAGGAGAGTCCCGAAAAATTTACAAAAGTCGGTATTGTACCTAGAGGTACAACAAAGTTTATTTAATCCTCGAACTAGATCAAATAGGAATTTTAAGGTTAGATTAAGAGTTTCACAGTTCATGGATGACTTAAAATGGTAATTTGGAGTTTGAGGATCAATTTGGAGTCAAATCGGAATTTTCACTAACTAGGGGTAAAATGGTCATTTGCCACTTGGGGACAAAATGAGAATTTTAGAAAAGAATTTTTTGGCCCCATTTGACTTATTGGAGTATAATTTGACTTATTGAAGTATGATTTGAGGTTTAGAAGTGAAAAATTTTAATTTCGGTATAATTTGGAGTATAGGGGTAAAATGGTAATTTTGCCACTTCAGGGGCAAAATTGTAATTTTCCACCACCAGGATATTTTTTCCAGCACATGGTCTTCCTTTGTCTTCATCTTTGACCCTTGACTAAACATGTGGTGGAGATAAAATGTTTAAATTTTTAAAATTTTAAAAACGGGCCAATGACATGATGCCATGTGTCATGTCTTTATTAATTTATTATTTTCCTTTTTAAAAGGCACAAAATCAGCCCATCTTCCACCCCATGGCCAGCCAAACCAGCAAGAAGAGAGAGAAAACAAAAACAAAACCCTGGAGAGAGAAAATCAAAGAAAAAGTGTGAATTTTCAAGGAAATTAAGTTAAAAAGGTGAGATTTTTTCTATTAAGCTTGAGTTTTCTTATTCCCAAGCATTTCTCTTTATTTTCCATGATTAAATTACATGTTTTCATGATGAATTCAATTCTGAAAAAATGGGTTAGGAGAGAGAAAGTTGTTGGATTTATTTGATTTTAATTTATGTTAGTGTTTTTAGTTAGTTTAGCATATTTAGAAACAAAACAACAAGAAAAGAATTTATTTTCTCCCCCAACCATTAATGGCTGAATTTACCATGTAGTGAGTGAGGATGAGTTTGATTTTATTCTAGGAGAATTGGTTAAGGAATAATGAATTATGAGTTTAGAAAAATAATGAGAATTTTCGGAGCAAAAATACGAATTTTTACCCATTAGGGGTATTTTTGTAATTTACTGTTGGGACTGATAATTTGCACCACACTGAGGGACATTAAGTTAATTTGGGTGCAATTGAGGTATAGAAACTGAAAAGAATTAAATTGGAGTTTAAACGGACCCGTTAGGAATTTAATCGGGTGATAAGACGAATTAGGCCAATACCGGGTTTAGATAGTTACCAGTGCATTTTTGCATTCCATATCATGCATTGGTAGTCTAAATTAGTTTAATTTTGATTTAGTACCAACTTGGTGAAACTCTCAATTTTGTACTGTGTCAAGGTGGTGAGTCCTCCGATAAAGGCAAGAAAATTGCATCCGAGGACCAGTAGACAGAGTGCTTCGAAAGTCTGCATTCTAGACATTGTGAGTAAACTTACTATCATTTTAATTATCTAGGGTGGTTTTTAGATGCTTTCATGAATTCTATGAAAAAAGGAATTTAAAAAGATAAATTTTCATGTTTTATGAATAGATGAGTTTCAATGAAATTAAATTATAAATTGTTTTGAAATTAATAGTGATTTTGAAAAATAGAGTACACGGAGACTATTAATTGTGGCAATTTGATTGTTTAAATTAACTGGCTTATGATAAATCAAGCATGATTGGCTAGTTGGCAATTGTATTGAAATGCGAATTGTTTGGTTACCTTGAAAAACTACGAATTACAAAATTGCCATATCATGTTATTGAGTTTTATTATATGGTGGATTATATATTAATTAATCACTACAGTAGGGGGTTTCTGTGGACCAGCCTTTTAGAGGGGCACGGTAAACCCCATTATATTCTTACCTCGAACGGAGAGGCGCGTAGGGTATCTCCTGGGGTAAAGTTTAGGGTTCACTTCACGCTAAACCACCACGTGAGGGGAAACTCAACCAACGCCAAGGAACGGCTATGTTTTCAAAACAAAAACATGATTTATGTGAAATGTGAATTTTAATAGCCTTGACGATCTCGGTAGGATGCCTCGGCCAAGGTGTCCCCGATAATAGATTTATGGCACAAGCCTAGATTTTTATGAGATTCATAAGCCTTTTTACGTATTTTGAACGAGATGTGTTCTAATTGTATAACCCAGTTTATGATGATTTACTTTATTGTCTCCATGTACTCAACTCTAGATGTTTATGATGATGTCTGTTTACTCATTGGGATTTTATAATCTCACCACCCTCATTTCCACCCATTTCAGGTTCAGTATAGACTGTAGATAGCTGATCTCATCGAGGACTACAGTGGGATCTGCATTTTCCAAACCGTAGGTTCACAGTCCTCTTACTTTTGTTTATTCGGGGGCACTTTTGTTATTGTAAATTAAATTAAATATTTTGGCTTACTGTATTTAAGTATGTATAAATTTATTTAGCTTTTACGCTATAAAAATTATTCACGTATAACTCTATAAATATTGTTTTATAAGAAAATAGAATATTTTACTTAATATTTCTTTTATTTTCTTATTATATTCAAATAACCATAATTTCGTTTTAAATGAAGATTTTAGACTTTTAAACTCATTTTGAATATGAATTGTGTGTTTTGTACTTGTATATTACATTTTAGCCAGTTTCAAAATTTTTGAGAAAAATGACCAAATTACCCCTGTGAAACGAAAAATTAATATTTTATTTGTTTAAAGTTGGAAACAGCTTAAAATCTTTTGGAACACGATATTTGACAATGGTTGCTCACAAGAGAACAGAGAAACGGATAGTAAAGCCTTGCGAGGTTTCGGGTTGACATTTCGGGCAATAAGTGTCTACCGGGACACCGCGACGGTTGTCACGGGCTCGAGTGGAGTACCGGGTCGTGACAAAAACAATGAAAAAGGACTTTGAAAAATGCATTTTGGAGTATCAATATATTTTTAAATCTATCGATACATGTTTTTACGAAAAGTCAAATTTTGAAAAGTCAAACACAATCTACCGACACATTCTCAAATGTATTGATAGAATTGGGATAGAATGCTTATTGCCTTAAAAGTATCGATACATTTAATAAATGTATCAATGCGTTTTCTACATAATGCTTACTGCTTCAAAAGTATCGATACATTAGCAAATGCATTGATACATTTTCAACAGAGTGACTAAACCTTTACATGACAGTTCAAAAGTATCTATACATGGCAAAATGTATTGATACATCATAGTGGGTATTCAAAATTTAAAAACAGTGTATTGATACATTCACAAATGTATCGATACAATATGATCGTTAAAGTCTTGAATAAAGAGAAGTACAACTATTTTCATATTTAATGCATTCTTAACTATCTTCGAAGCTTCAACAACTATAAAAACAAGCTCCCTCAGCATTTATGAAGGTTGGAAGACTTTGAAACACAACTCAAAAGAGAAGATTTTGGCAAAAATCATTCAAGACTCCTTATACTCTTCTTTTAGTTTTCAAGTCTTCTAATGTAACATTTATTGAGCCTTCATTCCTTCACTAAACATTGTACCAAATTTGTTATTCAACCTTTAAGAGGCATATTAGCTATATTTACATTTTTCTCATTGTATTTACTTAAGTGGTTATACCTTAACCAATATAAAAGGTTGACTGGTTGTGCTTTAATCATAAAAAGACATTGTACTGAAAAGGTTATGCTTGATCCATAAAACGCATTGTATTGAATTTTGATTTAATAGTGGATTTTAAACTCCTTAGTGAATCTAAGAGAAAGGACGTAAGCAAGGAGACCAAATCTCTATAAAAATCTTTGTGTTGATTTTTCTTTCTTCATACTACTTCAAGTTTCATTTGCTTTTACCAATCTCCTTTATTTTTCAAGGAGTCAATTATCTTGTTTATTTTTAAATTGGAAATTTGGATTAAAAGAACTTTATTTTCTCAAAATTGAAAAAGAATTTTCAAAATTTCAAAACATTCCAATTCACTGCCCTTTTAGAATTATTCACTTTGAGCTTATTGCACTAACACCTCTAATCATTTAATATGAATAATATGATTGCATGTCTGGAACTAAGCCTTGACCAATCTCAATTGGCTACAGGGCTTATTCAAATATTGTCAAGTGATCAATAACAAAACTTTGTTTTTTTAAAGTCTTTCATCTCAAATTCTTTCTTTAAACAACCCACAGCTTTTGATAACTCTTAAAGAGTTTCAATAATATTTAGGTCATCAACATAAACAACAATTATGATAACTTCAAATCCAAATCTTTTTATAAAACCACATGGGCAATTAGGATCATTTTATAGCTTTCTTTCAACAAATATTCATTACGATGATTATACCACATGCAATCGAATTACTTTTAATCCATATTGATTTAATTTGATAGAAATAAATTTTTCGAAAATACAAATTTGTGCTTCAGACAACTTAAATACTTCAAGAGTTTTCATATAAATATCGATATCAATTGAGCCATATAAATAGGCTCTACATTCATTAGATGCATTTCAATTTTCGCATGTATTGCCAAAGTAATTATATATAGAAATGTAATTGCATCTACTAATAGAGAAAAAGTCTCTTCATAATCAATACTAGGTCTTTAGGTAAAACCTTGTTGGCAAGTTGTACTTTATATCTTACAATCTCATTTTTCTCATTTCATTTTCACACAAATACTCATTTAGCTCTCATTAGTTTTGCACCATTTGTTGTATAGACTACAGGTCCATAAATTTCACATTTTGCAAGTGAAGTTTTCTTAGATGGAAAATATTTGGTTATTAACTATAAACCAATTGTATAAAAGAGAATTTGTGATAATTCCTTGGCATACATACAAGTGCTGCTACATGCAAAATGACATGCCCCCAAACAGAAATGGGGGGTTTAGTTTTCGTAAGTAATAACATGAGTAACCAGTTGTTCAACAGTTATTCCAACTAATATGCAACATTCATTAAATGCTTGAAATGTAAATTCATCAGCATAATCCAGATGAATAATCTTGATTGCATAATCAATAAAATGTGCTCGCAAACAAATAATTTATGTGAGTAATCCTGCAAATGCCAAATTGCAAGTTAATAATAAGTACACATGTGACCATCTAGTTAATGCATCGATTAAACTCATAAAATATTTAAATGATCCACATGGTGGATGTATGGGTCCACATATATCACATTGATTACATTTTAAAAATATAGGGGATTTAAGGTCTATTTGTTTTTACGTAAAATATTTTTTAAAAAATGTTTTCAAGACTTATACTTGTTTGGAAGACAATAAATTTATTCTAAATATAAAACATTTTATGAGTCAACAAGAAAAATACCTAATTGACCATCGTAAAATGTCTTACACCCTCGAAAGGTGTAAGATATTTTTTGAAGAATTGAAAAAACACTCTTATACTAAACCTAGTAGTAATTTAACTAAAAAATTTTTAACTTATAAATATTAATATTTAAATTATTCAATACTATTAAAATACTAAAAATATTTTTAATAAAATCACCCAATGTAAATAAAATTTTTATTTATAAATTGAATAAATCTTACTAATAATTATAATAAAAAATATTTCAATGATCGTCACTTAATAAATATACATTTACAAATATAAGTTTTGAATATTTTACACAATTGATAAATATTGATATTTTTACAGTGTTACGATAAAAAATAATGAGATGGAATTTTTTTTTGAAAATTAGAGTTTACTTTCATTATACTTATGTGGTTAAATGCTTAGAAAATTATTATTATTTATTTTATCCATTTTCATTTCCATTCTTAATTTTGATCCGAAATTAGTGAAAACCAAATGACACTCATTTTTTGTAATCAACTCCTATTTATCATTTTAACACCCAACTAACTCTACTAGTAATAGTAAAAAATATTTTTCACAAAATGATCGAAACAATAGAAAATCTTTTCGATAGTTCATTAAAACAATAGAAAATATTATATTTTTCAATAAAATATTTTACACAAAAAAAACTTTCCCCTTGTAAGTTATTTTTCGATTACCAAATGGACCCTCAATCCCAAATTTAGTTGATGATGGCCTTATTGCCTTGAAAGCAAGCAACACATAAGAATTTATCGCATTGAAAATTCTTCTGATTTTTCAATGGATAATCACATGAATTTTTAATAAATTTTCACATCATTATTAATCTAGGATGACCTTAACCGGTCATGTTAAATATTAAAATCATTAATAAACTTCTGGTTTATTATAACATGAATTTCAAACATTCTAATATTTGTGTAATACAATCCGGATGAATATTTATATTTTTTAATAAAATAAGATACATATATAGTAAGAAACTTGCAAGTTAACATAAGATAATATTAGATATATAATTTACCATTAAAATACATAATAAAAACATATCATTTAAATATAATGAAAACGTATAAAAACATATTCATGATAAAATTATACTAAAACATACCAACAAATTATTTAAGAAATTTCATTCTTTTATATTTTAATCACCAATCACATTATTACTTCATCTTTTAAGGTGAATAAGAAAAACAACAACATTTAGATATGTTATATCAACTTGGCCACAGTTAAAATCATTTCGAACAAAATTTATTTTGATATTTTTTGTTTCTTTTAACTTTTAGTAATGCTTAATAAAATTCAACAAGATGTTTCCACATATGACAAGTACACGAACAATGGCTTTTCATATGACATCGATGATAGTCATTTTCTATATTCCTTTTATTTTGTTTATTTTGTCTTTTTCTTATATTCTTCACTATTCATCCATTTTTGGTGGGTAAAGATAAGGCATCCATCCAGTTCTGATGAGCAACAGTATCCATCCACTTCTAATGGGTAAAATTATCCATCCATTCCTAGTGGGTAAAATAATTATCCATTCACTTTTAGCGGTTAAGTGTATTCTTAGAATAATTATTAGTATAACCACCATAATTGTAATTATTATGGCAATTTATTCCATATCTATGATTATAATTATTAAACTATGTCGCATTTACTTTAGGGAATGAATGAAGTTTATGATTTTTCATTAGTAGCTCGTTATTTTACTCAACCACTGATGAGTAAAAGTATCCATCCACTCCTTGTAGATAAAGGTAACTATCCACCTAGTGGGTAAAGGTAATTATCCATCAGGTAGACAAATGTATCCATCCACTCCTAGTGGGGTAAAATTATTCATCCACTCCTAATTGATAAAATAATTATCTATCTATTTCTAGTGGTTAAACGTATTCTTCGTATAGTTATTAGTGTAACCATCATAATTGCAATTATTATGGCAATTTCTTTCACATTTATGACCATAATTATTAAATTATGTCACATTCAGTTCAAGGAATAGACAAAGTTCATGATTTTTTATTAATAACTCATTATTTTGGCCAACCACAAAAAGATATGAAATTCAAAACAAAATGTATTTAAGATTACCCAAAGTATAGTATTATCTACTTGTTACAAAAATAGATATCATGCAAAGTTAGATATCACACAAAATCAATTTCATATGTTCAATTCAAAATGCTTTATGTAAAATCTCCTAGTATCAAAGATAGATTTACATATGTTAAATAAAATCAAAGTCGGAATTCAACAAAAAAATCATATATTGAAAAAATCTTATTCCAAAACTAGAACAAATATATCATAAATAATTATATACATTTTCATTCTCAACTTGATTTAATAAATCTAGGGACAAAATATGATAAATACTTCATGGTAGCAAAATTCACATTAAGGCTGATTTTCAAGGAATGAAAACACCAAAGAAATATTAAGTCACTTGTTTGTTTTGTTAAAACCAAATATCAAACCAACCATTGAAATATCCTTTTGAAGCTTGAAAAAAGGGAACTTCGACTTTGAGATGATGATGAAAACTAAATGATATCAAAACTTGAGAGATTAAAGAGTTATGTTGATAACGTGTTATGAAATATAACATGAAAGAACAAGGATGAGAGAAAAGTATTAATAAATTAAGAAATTTAGAATTTACAAGATAAAATAACGCTAAGCAATCTGATTTGGATGGATTAAATCCAAATTTTAATTTAATCTATATCCAAATTTAGATATAAATAATCAAATGTAAAAGTTTAAATCAAATTATGTTCCTATGTTCGGTCTGTTGGGTTATTTGGCTTGTCTCATTATTTGACCTAATCTGAGCTCTTAAATTGTGATATAATGAACATTCACACATACATTCATAACATATTTAAAGATGTAAACTTATTAGAAATGATGATTTGGGCCAATATGCTTTCTAGTTTAGCTACAAACCTAAGAGTAAGCCCAATCATATCTTTGATGAGCTTTGGGCCATCACTCAAAATGGTCAACAACCATTGCCGCGATTTAATTGAAGAAGTTAAAACTAATAGCCAGGCTAGTCAAAATTCAGCCCAAGATTCAGTCTTACAAGATGTAAGAGAAATAGTTGCTGTCAACCATGTCTGATCAAATCTTTGTCCCCCTTCTAAATCTAAATATGATCTCTGCTTTTACAATTGACCGCTCTCTGTTTTTCACTACAAATCCTCTCCCTCTTCTCTTATACATGTGATCACCTGTAATAAGTTCAAGCATGGACGAATAAGAGTACTCCACCAGTTCTGTTCTGTGGAAGGAACGGTAAGAACTTTTCCTAGCTTACGTTTCCCTTTTTTGTTTAAAGTTTCTTTTCTTTCTTTCTTTTTTCTTTTGGTTATGGCTTGAGGTTGATTTGAAGAAGCTTATTAGTTTGATTATCCAAAAAAGAAAAGAAAAAGAATTTCTCTGTTCGTGGTTAGTAAATTATTATATAATTCATGTAAGTTGTTTTAGAATCATCAGCTCATCATATTCTAAAATGGATATTTCGTTTTTTTTTTATTTGGTTCTTATATTGATGAAAATCGTGGAAATTTAGATATTTGCCTTGCTCATGCAAAGTTGGTAGTTTAGCATTGCCGGTTAAATAAATAAAGAATTGTTGTTATATTTTATTAAGCTAGTTGAGATTGAATTGGCTCGTGGTTAGACTTAGATGTGATGCAATGCGCATATATGCTAGTTCCCGTAATGATAGCTAATTAAGAATGCAATATTTTGCTATAAAGTTGACAAATTTATTTTGGGTTATTAATATTCAATCTGGATCACTTCTAGAGGTTGGTAATAATTTGAAGGGAGAGAAACTTCAAAGAATTCTGTATATTTGAACTCTGAAGCAATGAGGGAGGAGCTAGTGGAAATGGCTGCTAAGTTTCTATTACACCCAACCGTAAGAAGAACTCCAGTCAGCTACAGGCGTTCCTTCCTTGAGAAGAAGGGCCTTACAAGCGATGAGATAGATGAAGCCTTTCATCGTGTTCCTGTGAGGGCATTGATCTTTTTGTTTCATAACATTCTCTGCAATTTTTTTTCTTTTAATTTCTGATTCTTTTTCCCCATTGTTTGCAAATTGAAGGATACACCTTCAAGTCTAACATTTGGACAGGACATTAACTCAAATCAAGGTAAGAAGTGACACATCTTTTAAGTCTTTTGACTAATATTTGGGTGTCCTTAACGTAATGATGGCTTAGATGTTGACATTTTTCATCCACGAAATAATTTTAAGTCTTTAACAAACTGCTTAGTTCCAACAATATAGATAGTAGTTGCATACCCTTGAGTGCCTGAAATTAATGATAGCCTGATCACAAACACGTTTTGCTTGATGTTTTCCATCTTTTATCAAGAACAGATGTGCAATCAAATCCTTTTGCCAGTTTTCGGCTGCAAGACACAGAACAATCCTCTCAACCTTTGGCTGCATCCATGCTTACAGCTTCTCCACCATCCAGGTTTTCCTGGTCAAATGCTATTTTTTCTCTAGTGCTACTTATTTTATCTGGTGCTGGGACTTCCATGCTCCTAAAGGTAATTAAAAGAAGTTTGCATTACCAGTTTGTGTAAATAGATTCTCTGCATGTTTATTTTTGTCCAAGGATGTTAGTATAATTCCTGCATTTGATGGTCTATTCCCTGTTTAGAAATTCTTTTTACCCAGGTTGAAGTCCTGGATCTGCAAGGTTGTTTTAGAAGAGGATGATGACAAGGGAAGAAACTCAAACCTAAGTTTGTCTAAAGAAGCAATAGAAGCTGCAAAGGCAGCTGCAGCTGCTTCTGTCGATGCTGCAAAAGCAAGTCTGGAAATATTGCAGTCAAAGAAAGAAGGTGTGTTTTATCTAAAGATGCTTTGGTCTTTATCTTGTAGCCATATCCATAGGATGCTTACATATGTGTGTTTGTAACAGGTTCTCTTTCTCTCTCTCTCTCCCTCTCCCTCTCCCTCTTCCCCTCTTCAATATTGATATGTTTTACACTATTACTCATCTTTAACAATTAATGGCACTCATTTTATCCTTTGTTAGAGGCGAGACACCTTGATGTTTTAGTACGATGTTTAGGCACCCATGTAGCAGAACTGAGGTCAATTACTACAACAATACGGAGATTGGAGGGTACTAGGGAGGCTGCGTTACGCAAACTCCAAGAACAGTACATTCAGCATGCATCACAAAATGGTAGGCCATAATGTTTAATATGTGCAACTTTTGAATCTATATTTACATTTATTTCTTTTTTTATTTATTTAAATTCTGGGATCTATATATGTTTTTTTATGATCACTTACTACTGTTTTAGCTATAATTTTCTGATCCATGGATTTCAATGTGCTATTGTTTAGAAATTGCTATATTCTTTTGCTTCAGCATCCTGAACAAGTTGTAAATGCATCTATAATTATTCTTGCTGTCTGTATGTTTCTAACTAATTATTTATCTGTTTCTTACTAATTCAAGAGTTTCATGCAATGTAATTTCCTTTCATAAAAAAAGAAAAAAAAAATATTTGTGTTTGTGCGGTATTCTTTCCAAATATCATAGGACCTTTACTATGTTTTTTCAAAATCAACATAATGACAAAGCTGTAAATTGGATATGTTACCAAATCCTTGGAATAATAATAAGATAAGTGCAATATCTTACTCTTAAGGTGTAGGCCTTATGTTTGGAGTGGAGTCCTATAATCAATGTATTATACAATGTCCTCATCAGGAGGCTTGTGACTCCTCATCAGTATTTAGAAATGGTAAGTTGGGATGTTCTTATGATGCATTCACTTTCAGTAGGATTTGTTAATGACTTCCAATAATAATAGATATGCCTTTTTTCCAAAATTCCGGTCTTCTGACAACTGAGCTGTCAGAAATCTTATTGATTTCATCTTTAGGATTTAAGAATTATTGCAGCTTGTCCAGGCAATTTTTTGTTTTAGTTTTATGTTAATTTCAGTTGTTTAACATGACAGGGTGAGACATAAACTTGTGTTCTACCACTTGTAATTGAATTTATTTGAAAGTTTATAAGGTAAAAAAATGCCCATGTTAAAGCATGAACATCTGAATGTGAAAACTGCACTGGTGGCAGTTGATTTGGACTAGAATCACAAATATACAAACTGCTCAGAAGACACACGCTTTGTGGAATAGGACCTTAGAATGTTTGGAACTTAGAAAATTGCCTCTAATATTTCATTACTAGATTAATTTCTTCTTTTACCACTGATGTTGAAAACTGTGTAGATACTAAGTATGTTTCAGCTGTCTTCTGGTCTTAGGTGTGTAACAATGTTTTGAATTTTGTCATGAATTCCTTTTGCTTATTTGAAATAATCAGGACCTGATAGCAAGCTGCCAGAAACCTCTACTGTACACACAGATCACCCTGGAAACTTTGTTTCAAATTCAACGGTAAATTAAAAAGGATTATATTTGATTACTGCTTTAAAAATCCAAAATGATGTCACTGAGGTCTAACTTAAACATCCCAGTTCTGATGAATTTGATTCTTCCTTTTCCATTCAGAAATTTAAACCAAGTGGCATATCAAATTTTGATAGTTCAGGTGCCTTTCAGAGCTATTCTCAGTTTTATCTTTTCCCTTTTTATCTATTCTATCATTTGGGCTTAGTATTTCGTATCACCTGTATGTTTGCTCTGATGCTTGGAATTTCTTCTACAGTTAGGCCTTCATCTACACCTCTGAGAACCTCTGCTGGCCAGCATCCAAAGTCCTATATGGAGGTAATTTCTCCTTTTTGTTTTTTCATTTTTTTTGTTTGTTTGTTTCTACTTTGGTTCATAAGGGCTATATAACATTCCTTTTTGCCACATTGTTAAATGTCATTGTAGCCCTTTGATGATTAAATTTACTTTCCTTAGTATTAGATAGGTGAAAGAACGCAACACTAAAGCCAGTTCACTTTTGTGTCCATTCTGAGATTTATGGACCAGAAAAGAATGAGTATATGATTGCTATAGTACGGTGAATGCTTTCTTTGGAGAGTGAGTCTATAAATGACTTGTGGAAGGAGGTGCAATTGACCTATGCATGTAGGCCCTGCCAGTAATAACAACACAGTTCCTTTCTCTAGTTTAGCTGTCTCATGTCTTCTAGGACTAAAATAAGTAAATTTTGCAGATCTTGGCTATGATACAAAGAGGGGAGAAGCCTCCTGGAATAAAAGTGAGCAATGCTTATCCCAACTCCCCACCCATGGTTTCCTGATAAAAGAATTGTGTTGATTTCAATGCTATATTTTTTATTTCGTATTTCAGGATATTGATGATTCACCTCCAAATCCTGATCAACCACTACCGAATCCTAGTATAACTCCAAGAATTAAGGTAAGCCATTCTGAGGAGAAGTTGAAATTTTATTTCTTACCTTTCTTATTGCACTTTACCAATGCAGTGTGAAATTTATTTGAGCACAATGTACGTGGGGAATTAAAACAACTGCTGGTGAACCTGGATAAAAGTCTTCCTTAATATAGAACAGAATTGTTGTTGCTTTTTAGTTATATCTTTTAGTCCTTTTCTGCTAGTTTTGCCTTCTTCCCTCTTTTATTTAGAGTTTGTGGTTTGAACAGCCTTGGGAGATGGCTCAATCTCAGAACAAGTTTGGTTACACACGGGACAAAGGGTCTGCTCAGCTAAATGGAGAGAATGCACAGCCATGGTGGAGACGTGATAATACCAACGCAAGAGAAATAGAAGCAGGAACAGAAAATGGGATGAGACCAATCTCCTATGGTCTGAGGACGGAGAAGCAATTGGTTCTGCAGTCTTAGGTATCTCCCCAGCTATAAATAGTCTGGGTGCCTGAAGCTCCTGCTGCCATCAGAAGTTCAAAATCCATGTTTCAGGATAGATGCATAAGATCACTATACGGTTGTATTTGGCCATCTGGTGGTAGAATGGACATCTAGAAGGGAAGTTCTGTTTTGATCTCTAAGAACAAAACCTAGAAGGCAAAGAAAACAGTTGTACAAGTAATGGAGATAGGACCTGTTTGAAGATGATGTTTGTGTGTTGCGTGGACGCAAAATGCATAAAAAAGTCAATTCAAACATATCCAAATCTGTCAAACTTCATTCTTCGGCGATATGTAATAAGCAATTAAGCAGTATGAGTTCCAGCAAGACTCTGTATGTTGAATGCTAATCCTTCTCCATTCTCAAGAGAGTTGCAACACTTTCATGGGCTCGGCCTAACTGATTGATCACACTACTCTTAACAAATTCCTCCTCCATTTTATTTACATAATTTTAATTTTTCTTAAGTGCAAGAATCAAACCTAAAATTTATAGGTCTAAACGTTCCCCACTCTTATCATCTAAATCAAATTAAAGTAATTTAAAATTTTAATTTTAATATTTAACTAATCAATCTACTATGTTGTGGTGGTCCTATGCATACGTGAAAGTGTATCATAGGTTAATTAATTTATTAATGCAAACAAATGTCAATTTTTTAATATAAAAGTATTGACATAATATCTAAAACGTAAAATTATACAATTAGTGATGGATTTAGTCATTATACAATAATTTATAAAAATTGAGTTTATATATTTTTTAAAATTGATAATTTCAGTTCAATGTTAATCATATTAAAATTTTTTCATTATTTATGCTGGCATGATATGTTTTTATTGACGTGATTTTAAATTTAATGATTTATCAATTGATGATATGACATTTTTTTATCTATTTCATAATATTTTAACTACTTTAAATTATAGAGTAGATAAATTCAATTTTTCCCTTACCACACTTTTTCTTTAAATTTTAAAAATTTATTGGTATTTTTTATCTATTTCTTTTCCAATATTGTCTAAAACCATTAATTTTCCATCAACAACACAAAAGCTCTTAATAAATTTTATATTTGTGGTAACTTTGGATAGTTTAGGCCTTATTTTCATTTGACCATAATAAATTTCACATAACAATCTCACATTGGACAATTTCATATCAACACTTAAAATGAACTATTCAAAAAAATTCAAACAAACCTTTATTGTTCTATTGTTTTTAATTAAGGTTTTATATTTTTATTTTGGCTAAATAAATTATGTTAGTGAAAATGTCACTTATCTTTTTTTTATCGCATGATGTTAATGTAACATATTAACGTGTAATAGTAAATAGTGATATTACATATTGATGTGATATGATGATATGATTATTTAATATTTTTACTATTTATGTCAATGTCATATGAATATAAAAATAAAAAATAATATTTTAATTAATGACTGTTAATCAAATATTAGTGATAAAATTTTATTTAATTTAAAATAAAACTATGAACTTGATTAAATATAATAAAAAAATATAATTTATTTATTTTTTTAAAATAATTTTAATTTTTAATAAAGTATTAAAAATTTTCATTTTATATTTTTAAAAAAAAAAGTTGGAGAAAACTTTAACCAACTGCAATGTTAAGTAACGAGTCAAGTCTCGAGTGTCATGGGTCCAAACTTAAACTCAATGTCACATGGCATAAACGTAAAAACCCAAAAGTACTTTTAACAATTGAAAAAAAGAAAAAAGGAAAGCTAACATTGGGGGACGTGAAACAGTGTGCTTAACATTCTTAAAATATTAAACCTCGATTTTTTTTTCTTTTATAAATTTTCTGTTTGATTGAAACGCTAAAGGAGCATGTCAGATGACAGGCGAGAATTTTCTCAGGTGACAAACAACAGATATCTGCAGGTACGAAGATTTCTAAACCTCGCTTTCGAAAGTTATGGTTTTTCTGTTATGAATTTGTCTGCATCAGCTTTTCTTGAATAAGACTGAATTATCTTAATTCTTCTTCTTTGACACCGATGATCGAGTTATTTCTTACGTTTTAAATTCTTAATTCTCTCTTTAGTTTCAATATTTTGTTTTCCTTTCTTCTTTTAATCGATGGTGACTGTGTTGCTCTTTAATTTAGTTTTCGTCTCTTCAGAGAAAATTTTTTGTCATTTTTAAAGCGGATGGTTTAATTTTCGTTGGTGGAATTATCAACCAAACGAGAAACTTTGTGTTGTTTTTCAGCTATTTGATTTTGTACTTCCTTACAGTTTTGCTATATAATGTAAAAATAGATAAATAAATAGTTAAAGGTAAGATTATGATGGCTCTGCTTTTTTCTTTTTGTAAGTATATTTTTTTGTTTTTTATTCTTTCCTTTTGGCTTTCTAACTGAACCCGCATTTTGATTTTTCTTTCTAAAAGCCAAAGGCATATAGCAAAACTAACAACTAAATGAAGAATTTGATGATTTATTTGCTGATTGCTCGAAGTTGTATGACACAAACTTCTAGTTTTTCAACCCATTTGATAAGCAAAGGGCTTCACAGAAGCGATGTAAAGAATCCCAATATGAGGATTTGGTGTTCTAATTTCAAATGTTATTAATTGGTTTAAAATGGGAAAGGAAAGATTTGGTGTTCTAGGAAATGACATTTCTTGGCAAAAGGTGAAAACTAAAATGGTGCTAGGAAATGATATTTAAGATTTGAACAGTGTATGAAACCCAACGATTTTAGTTCTTTTGCTTGATATGGGAAATTAAAATGGTTGTCTTTCTCATAAAACTGTGTTCAGCAAATTACTTGCTCTCTTTACATATCTGAATATTGGAAAAAATTATATGAATCATCAGGAATGTAAAAGTTAAAATTATTTTATTTTAGTCTCTCAGATGTACCAGTTTGTTGATGGAAGGGAAATTTTGAAACCACCAGCTGTCCGAGATTCAAGATGTCAAAAAATTTATGTCCCTTTAAACGTAAGTGAGAAGAAAGTACATTCTACAAAGTCCTATGCAGTAGCTTTCAATGAATGCTACTTGTGTTATCTAAAGGAGATGCTGCTTCAGTTTTAAAATCATAATTTGGCAAAGAATAATAATAATGATTGAATAATGCTTGTAACTGGCAGGAATGTCTGAAGATTGTTAATAAAGTTACATAAAAGTTTCTAGACATGTTATTTTGTTGCAATGTTTGAATTATCTGCCTTTCTTCTGGGAGGCCTCAACAACCTAAGGAAACTTAATTACTTATGGTGTTTAGTAATTTATCTACCCAATTGGAACAAAAGAATGTTTAAACATTATTTCATCACTGGGCTTTCTCTAGTTCGAATTTTGATATACTTGCGAAGGGAAAGACTTGTCTTGTAGAGAAAGGAACTTCACAAGCTTACTTCATTAATTATGTTAGCATTCTAATCAAGTATCTCTACTTTGTAATTGGGATGGGAACTAGAGACTAACAAGTTTACGATTATCAGAATAAATTGTTCTTCATCTCAAATTGTAGTTAAAATGTAAAAGGGTGATTTTTTTTACTTTACTATACAGGATAGAAGCTGTGGCATAGCTCAAACAAACTGTCAAAGGTATAACTTTTTTAACTTCCATAAATCTGGTATGCTTTCAAAGTTACCTTCGCCATTCAGATTTCTTTTACTTAATTGAGCAATATGAAAATTTTATAATTTGTTTGGCCTGTTTACAGCTCAAGGATAGTCATAGAGGAAAATATTGGATTGGAATCTTGTTCTGAACTGGATTTTGTGAGAAGTTGCTCAGGACAGGAATCTCTTTGTCCTGTCCCAGATCAGACAACCACCACATGCAAGCTCATCAAAGTTCATGCTGTTACTCTGTCTTCTCCTTCTACGATACTCTCTTTCACTGAGAATGCATCTCAAACTTCACATGTTTCACGTGTAATTGATTCGGACCAGCAGCCATACAATGAGTCAGAGGCTTCTAGGGTGCTGCAGAATGTGCATATAGTAATAACCCTTACATTATACAGTTTGGCTGTCTTTCCTGTAGAACCCCCTTTTAAGGTTTTACCAACTTTACCTCCCATCCCGTTCCCCCCCCCCCCCCCCCCCCCCCCAAAAAAAAAAAAAAAGAAAAGAAAAAAAGGTATAATTTTGTGTGTCTTAACCTGTACTTTTAAGGTTGCCTAAACATTTCTCCTTTCCTTTTGGCATTTCTCACGCCTTCAAGAATATTAATTCATTTGGAGTTTGTATATTTTTCTTGAAATGGCATAGTAGCTGATAAGGGTTGTAATATGTCTTTTCAGTCAGCTCAATTAATGGAGGATTTTCTTGAACTAGCTAAGGACAACACAAAGAAGGATCTGGAAACCTGTGGTGTTCTCAGTGCTTTTCTTGTAAGATTCATGGTTTCTTTAACAGTCACATTGTTTTATGTTGTTGATATTTAATAGCATCATAAACTGCCTAATGTTGGCATAATTGGTTCTTTTCTTGTAAGGTTCATGCTTTAACAAATGCTTCTATACCTATCAGTGTCCTCTGGTGTCCTTGGCCTATAAAAGACCTTAATATTAAATATTAGCTCGCTTATCGAATCCCTTTTCTTGGGCAAGTACATGTATGGGTACAAATTGGAAATTGAGTCCATATAGATTGTAAGCAATCCTATGGATAGCCCTTCTCCCCCCATATTTGTGTAATGCATGATAAAATTGTCTACGCCTATTTCATGAAAAAATTGGAAGTTGGTAGAAGCATAACATGGTAAATGGTACTATGACAATTTTGTTAGGTATGAAAGTCACTGTTAGTTGTTTTATTTTCCTGCTGTTATGTTAGCTCAAATTACGTGGGAATTAGAAATAGCCTTGTTCTCTGTCCTGTTTAAAACTCAGTGAAATCTAGCATGCATCTAAGTTTGCATATTCTGACAAAAATTACCATCAACCTATGACCAACTTAAGCGTAGTCTTGGTAAATTTTCTATCAATGGGGATTACCAAGTCATTCCTGCATTCAACTAATGTTTACTAGTTTCTCAAACATTATGGCTGGTCTCTAATTCATTCTTGCCATACGTAAGTTTTTAATTGTATTTGAGTGAGAGCTACTTTGCCTGTATGTTTTTGGCTGAAAAAATTTCTGCTGTTAAAATCTGCATCATGTTATTAATGTTGGCAATTATTGTTGTGGACTTTGAGGCCATTTCTCCTGAACTTTTACTTCTGTGTTCAATTAATTTCCAAGAATTTTTATTTCAACTCATCCATGTCCTTTACCTTAATGAAACAGGAAAGGGGGACATTCTATGTAACCACTCTCATAATACCTAAACAGGAATCAAGTTCAAATTCTGTAAGTGTGCAGTGCCTTTTCACACCTTAATTGGCTTTATATTTAACTTTGGTTTATGCTCAGCACTTCCAGTTCGTAACTTGTCAGCAATGAATGATAGTGTCAGGCTAAAAATGAGGAGGAAATTTTTGCCATACAAAATGAACGGTCCCTTTATCCAGTGGGATGGATACATGTATGTCCATTCCTTTCTTTCATTAGTTTCTTTTAGATCTCTGTTTCTTTCCTCTGTAGATTATACAAGAAAGAGGTAATATCTCAAGATGCAAGTCCCACTATGCGCTCAAGCTGACCTCAGTACTACATTTCTTATTTACTTTCAGACACACCCTTCTCAGAGTTGTTTCATGTCATCAATAGATCTCCATACTCAATACTCATATCAGGTAATTGAGTTAATCTTTTATGCGCCCCAATTATTGCTCAAAGAATTGGTCTAGATCATCCTAGATTTTATTTCTGGATAACTTTCTAATCTTACATGTTTAACCTATGTATCATATTCTGATATTTTGAACAGCAATCTTTTAGGAAACAAAAGTAATAATTTCTAGATGGAAGTTACATATAAAGTGCAGTTCTAATGGTAGTTGTTTCCCTTGTCGGCTATTGGGAATATTGCCACAATATTAGCTTTCTCCTTAAATTATTTTCAGGTAATGGTGCCTGAGGCTTTTGCCATTGTTATGGCTCCTACCGATAACTCAAGGTCTGCTACTCATCCACAATGATTCAATTGTTGACAACTTGGATTATGAAATTGTTTGTGCAAGTTATAGACAATACAGATAATGCCTTCATCTGCATATATGGGTTTATCTTTCATCCACTTTCTTTATATTTAGTGCTATATTTTTTTTTTTTTCATTTTGCTGATAAATTATTTTTTTTCTTCACCTCTAATATAGATGGCTTTGCATTTGCCTATGTAACATTTCAATATCACTCCCTACCGTTGCCATCATTAGTGTTTTCTTTTTCTTTCGTTTCTCATTTGTTCAGAAGGCCAAATCATCCCGCATTCTGACTGCCTTTATATTTAACACTGATGTGCCTTTAATATAAACAGGGATTTGTATCTACCTTTTGTTACGAATATTTGTTTGGGCCACTTCTCACAAATCTGTCGAATTTGCTGTTCTTTGAAATAAAAGTAGTAAAAGTAGTAAACTATAAATTTAGCTGGTAAAAAGCATAAAGGTCTGTGAACAATTTTGACTTTGCTTCATCTGAGTTTATCTTGAAATGCATAGCTCTCAAGTTACACTCTCACACAAATGAATTGTATATGTTTTAGATGGCAAGGAATTTAAAACCACATGCTAGGTGAGACTGCCTTAACAGGCAAGCTCTAATGGTATAAATCCTCTGAAAGAAAAACTTGAATACTCTGATTATTTTAAGTGAAAATATGTAGGAACTGCTGTGTACAAATCAATAAGAAATATCAGCATAAAGTTATCCAAACGCATTAAATCATGATCAAGTTAATTGCATTGAGCTTTCCTTATTGATTTTTCCCAGGAGTTATGGGATATTCCGGGTTTCTGACCCCAGTGGAATGAGTGTACTCAAAGAATGCCAGGAGAAAGGATGTCAATTTCATTCTCACAAAGAAACAGAAAACGGGAGCCCCATTTATGAACATTGCACTCATGTCTACAAAAATTCAAATCTAAGGTTTGAGATCTTTGACCTGCGCTGAATTATGTTGATGTCGACAATTAAATGGGTGAAACCTGCATGCCACATAACAGAATTTGGCTGATAAAAGAAGGCTAAATAAAACAGTGTTTCTTTAAATAAGTGTGCATATTGCTTCATGTATAGCTGTAATAATGATGAGGTTGCACCTAGAATGTGTTTTAATAAATGACAGTTTCATTTGATATGCATGCATTTCATTTTGTTTAGAATTTGGTTATTTTGTACTAATATCAAAGTCTTCCAGATGATGTGATGAGATTGGGAGGTCATAACCTCTCCTGTGCCCCCAAAATGTTTTTGAAGTCTCCTGTAGGGAGATAAGAACTATATACCATATGAAACTCGTTTGCTTATAACCTAAAATCACTTTTATAATTGACATGACCATTTATGATTGGCAAATTTTTTTATGTGATTCTAATGTGATCAACTTTATCTTACTTGCCAAAACATTTGTTTTTTAATTTTTATACTCATATCTTTTAGCTTTTGCATATTATCTATCTCTGCAATCCATATGTATTGATTAAGAAAAAGAACAAATATTAATACTTTTTTTTGAATTTAGTTGGAGATATGAAAAATATGTAGTGTTATAAGATTTTTCAATTGTTAGGAGAGGACAAAGTTGAACTCTTGACCTCCTTTTTAGAGATAGAAGGGGCGGCTATCTTCATGTTGTACATTAGTCATTGGTTATTGGTAGTTGATTGAACTTAATTCAGTTTTGGAATAAAGATAGTAAAATTTTACTTATTTAGACGTATGGTTTCATTATGTGTTACTTTGATCCCCTTATTGAAATTCTTGGCCCTGCCCTTGTCCAAGGGCAACCTACTTCCTCATTCTTGGTTCCCTTTCTTTGCCTGGCCTTTCCAGTTTCTAGAGGACACCAACTGCCATTGCATGCGTGAAATATGGAATCTGTGATATCTCAAGACTTGAGAGAGTTCTTGACATTGGCAATTCGAATATGTTCCCCTAAACCACAGTGTTAATAATGAAAAAGAAGTAGGGGAAAGAGATAGAAAACAAAAATTTATGAGGGAAAATCAGAAATGGATAGAAGCAAGTAGGGACGAACAGAGGAAATTGGCAGAGAAATGGAAGAAGAAAGGGAGACAACCGGCAAGAATCAATAGGGGGGAGAAATATACCAAATATATAATTAGAATAAAAAAACCGAGGTGTTCATAATTAAACCTAAAAGGCAAAATACCAAATATAACTTTAAAGCTCTAATACTATGAAAAAAAAGTAAAATACAAAATAACTTATATAAATGTGAAAGTTACAGTTAAACCCATAAAATGTATAATCAAGTATTTAGATAATCTCTTAATTAGCATATTTTCATCCCGCATCACATACTTTGCAGATCAGTATGCTTTCTTAGATGACTATTGTATGCGTAAACTCTTCCTTATTGGATGTATTAATGCGAAGAAATACATTGTTTGGACTAAACTCTGGGTTTCAGACATAGCAAATAACGTTCATAAATGTTTGAATGAACATGTACTGCCAAAGGGGGGCCTTATCATTTTATTTCTTTCACGTGCATTGTAGTTACTCCATTAGAGTGTCGGTCGCCGGTTCATTAATAGTGGTTGCTTTTGAATATAGAAAGATGATTTCTGAGTTCTGAATCTATTTAAATATATATATATATATATATGCCAACAAGAACTTATTCTTTGTCCTTTACTTTTCTTCTTTATATGATCTTATAATTCATACCAAGAGGCCGCAAACTCAAATTACTCTAAGGCCTTGGAAAATTCTGACCCAAACAAATTGCCTATGAAAACGCGAGTGCAGTTGAAAAACAATGAAGGGCTCATGTGAGTCTGGGGACTTTCCAGGAACCCAACCCAGATGTGGTCCACCGCCTCAACCTACTACCAAAAAGGGTCAGGTGAAGGATGGGTGGTCCCTTTGTGAAATCGGCCAGTTTTATATTTCTGGTAGCTTTGGCAGCAGTGAACCCCACTTCCCTGTGAACCAAAAAGAAAAGGCGCTGTCATATCCAGCCAGCTCTTTTGCGAGCATCCGAGTTTTTCTCTGTTTTTTTGGGTCTCTGAAACTTCGTTACACGTTCGTTCATCTTGTGAAAGACGCAAGAGTGTCTCCGGCTGAAAACGAATTAGAATTTGCTCTCAAATCCAAGCATTTAGCTTTAGAAACTCCAACTCCCTGGAAATTTCTCTAACTGCAGGAATTACTTACCCGAGTTTTGGGGAGAGTTACGTCTTCGTCATTAATTTGTTTAGGGAAAATTAAAGAGTTTATGCTCCTAAAATTGTCATTTCACCTTTTTTAACACTAGCCACAAATCCTTTTGTATTCTTTTTTGTTTAATGCAAGTAAGCTTTTGGTAGATATGATTAAGATGTTATTAATCTCGTTATTATGAAGATAATTAACTGTCATACTAATCATTGAACACGTTGGGGATTCATTATTTTACACGATAATTAGTTATCAGAATAAAAAATGGATAATAAATTATCTGAGCCCAATAAACATTTATATTACTGGACTGCTCTCATAAATATTATATAAACAAATCAGAATAACATTATCAAGAAAGAAATCTTGATTTATAATGTCATAAACCTTCCATATCCCTAACAACACTCACTCACTCTACTCCCAAGATTTACAAAAAAAAAAAAATTAATTAAATTAAAAATTAGACCTAATAAAAGGATTTTTTTAAAAAAATTTAATTAAATACCTAAAATGGATGAACATTTTTGCTTAGGCCATTGACGTTAGTGAAAAACCCGACCTGTCTATACGGCAAATACGATCGCCGTTTCTCCCCTTCCCTCATGGCTCTGTTTTTAACGTAAAGCTTTTCGTGAGCCGACAGCGACGTCGTTTTAACAGTCTTCTCCTTCTTCACCTTTGGTTTCTCTCCTGTTACTTTCAGCTTCGCGTTCTTCTCTTCTTTTTCGTTTTTCTTCTCAGTTTTTACCGACGAAGGAGGAGGATGGTTTAAGAAGACGAACGCGTCTTTACCGTCGCTACTACTTCGAAGCATCAAATCTCGGAACCTCCAAAGCTTGGAAAACCCTGTGGAGTTGCTCTTCTTACACCTGTCCGGTGAGGTTTCCTCCACGGTTTTTCCATCTCTCCTCCACTCGCAGTACGGTCCCGCCGGTTCCGACGAGCTCGATGACGTCGTGTCCGGTGCATCTTCCACGAAAAGCTTCCTCAACGGAGGCCGTAGAGAGACGTCAGCGTCTTCAGACTTCAAAACAGAGCCATCTTCGTCGGCAAAGAGGAGATCTAGGTTAAAGAGCGGAAAAGCCGGACGGATCTGACCGTTTTGGAAAACGTCGTCGGCAGAAATCGGGGACCCTCCGGGATTTAAACAAACAAATGAAAACTCTTCGTCTTCCTCCTCCTCTTCGATTTCCTCTTCCATTTCCGGCTGATTGCTTGGTGCCTCCTCTTGTTCCTTATTAGGCTTCTCGGTTGTTAGCTGTAATTTAACTCCAAAATCATGGGTAAACTTGCCGGCGATGTCCGAAAACCCGGTTCCAGAATACTTATTGAAGCTTGGAGACAAAGACAGAGAAGAACTCATGACTTGCATCGTAAAGAAAACAAGAACCTGAAACCAAACCTTTCAATTTCTTTGCGCCAGATAGAGAAATAGCATGAGGACGTGGTTGATTTTGTCGGGTTTTAATAGGGGTTGTTGGCCGAAGGGACGATGGAAACTTCCAACACTTTTAATTTTTTTGTTTTTTAATAATATGAACGCGGAAATATTATACTAATTTTAACACGTGGGCGATAATGTAAATGCGATGGAAGAGAAAGGGAAAATAAAATTGAAGAACATAATTCTCAGAAAGGCAAAAGGGTGAGGGTGCTTGATGGACAAGCAACACGTGTTCACAAGGCGGGGTTGTCTAGAAGGATGAATGTGTTTGGGGTTGACAGGTGCGCTGGGTCACCCGCAGGTTACATTGACCAATGACCAGATTTGGGAAGTCCAAGGTCAAAAATGGTATATGGTTATATGGTATAGCTGCACATCTCGTTAAACAAAAATACTCCATCGTTTGGTGGGTAGATGCATCACGCGTGATGCAATGGGGTTACCGCCATGCTGCCTGCTTTGGGGAACAAGGAAGAATCAGAACAACTAATCTTAAATTAGTCATATATATATATATATACATATATTCGTCAACTCTAGGGTAGTCAGATGGCCAAACCAATTTTTTAATTGGGGATGGAGAGGGGGGGGGTGGTTTGGTTGCCTTCCTCATTAAATAAAAATTTGCAATCAATATTTGGAATTGATTGCAATAACAATCTTTGCTTCGTTCTATAGAATGTAACATGTTTTCTTTCTTTTTGTTTCCTTCACTGATTATAAGTACCATGTAACTATTAATATGTTATTATTTTTATCATTTCCAAATATATATATATATATATAAATCCTATTAAATAAGTTTCTAGAGACATGAACAAGTATTTAAAAAAATATTATTTGACAAGACGTATACATAATTATTTACATTTTTAACTGACAATATTAGTAAATGAAAATAAAAAAAATATATTTTTAATTAAATATTTTATTTATAATTTAATCATTAGCATTTTAAAATATTAATATGTTATTTATAATTTAATCATTAACATTTTAAAATATTAATATTTTATTTATAATTTAAATGTTATTATGATTAAAATATAAATAATTTTAATTAATTTTTAAAATTAAAATGTTATTTTTATAATATATAATTAAAAATTTAAACTTTTTTCTTTTTATAATAATATTAATAATTAATAATTTAAATATTAATATTTTATTTATAATTTTATCATTAATATTTTAAAATATTAATATTTTATTTATAATTTAAATGTTATTATGATTCAAGTATTAATAATTTTGATTAATTTTTAAATTTAAAATATTATTTTTTATAATATATAATATATAATTTTTTTAATTTATAAAAGATATTTTGATCTTTATCATTTTTTAAAGCTATTCCTTAACCAAGGAATAGCTAATACCATGGGAACTGTTGGTATTAGCTATTTCTTAGTTTTAATTTATTTTTGAAAATAGTCATTCTAGCGGAATGGCTATTTTTGAGAGCATGTGGTAACCAAACAAAAGAACATTTGTTCCTTAGGAATAGAAGGAAAGAATCCTTACACATTAAGTAATGTTCATATTCAATTCTTGTCTATATACATATATTCAACGGTGATGCATTTGTAAATTCTTTTGAAAATTTTTTAACGTGATTATATAAATTTTTAATAAAAAGTTTTATTTGTCTTTTTTATATAGATATTTTACTTTATATATATATATATATATTGGAAATTTTTTTTGTTGATGACAATGAATATTTTTACTTATTATATTTCTAAATTGATAATTTTCATTTTAAAGAATTTTTAATTATTATATATGTAATATTTATGATTGTATATAATAGTAGCATACAAAGATTGAAATTTAAAATTAAGAAGTAGGTATAATTACTAAATGGGATAAAATCTAATCTTATTTCTTATTTATCGTTTTAAATATTTTTTATAATAAATATTAATAAAATTTACCTAATTTGTAAAAAGAAACTCAAATTACATTGAATCACTTTCATTTAAATATTTTTCTTAACTCTAATAATATTGAATATTATATAAATTACAATTACAAAAGTTGTGAATTGCACATACTTTAACATTTATACATTAAAAGTATTTGTATTTATACATATATATTTATTATTAAAAAATAAGTAAAAAAATAAGTAGATGTAACAATAAATAAAGTTTTACTTATTCGAATATTTAGTTTATTGATTAGTGCATGATTTTTTTGTTTAAAAAATATAAATTCGAATTTTTTTTGTCTGAAAAATTTTAAAATATGAAACGTCATCCAACTTGTTGAGGTTTGAAGTGACGACAATATTCAAACAATAGGTAGATATTTAAAGGTGCATGTTGGATTCCGGATAGGATAAGGTAACTTGGGCATTAAGGAGATAACGTCTGAAGCACTCGTGAGAACAAAATAAATAAAGAAAACATCATTGACGAGGTCTATTGGGAAGTTACGATGATGGCGCTGCGCTGTAAGACATTTACAAGGCCGACAAGTAGGACAATGTGTTGGTACTACTTAATAAGAGGTAAATGCTAAACGTCCCAACAACTTGCCAGTCCATGTCGAGTTAGGCTCTTCTTGGCACAAACATTGACTTTCAACCCTATTGGTCCATCGGAAAAAAAAACCCACGCGATTTTCCGCTTGCTGTCTGAAACAAGTTCAATTTTCAACTGCTTGAATTGAAGCCAATGCATGTTTTGTTTTGTTTTGTCTGTTTATAATCGAGGGATTCCATCATATTCCTTCCGCTGAATGTGCGTCTAATCATGGGACCTAATCAAGAAAACGATTGTTCAGAATAATAAGAAACCCCAGGCTTCCTTTCGCTTGACCTGGAAGTTTATAGCCGCAGTTGCCCTGGAAACATTCCTTAACCATTTTTGAATGTAACCACTCTCAACTTGGATGCCAGCTTGTAGCCTAGCTCCTGCCTCTAGGCAGATATTTGCCTGTCACGGTTGTCCTACGGATAATTAATACCACTACTACACATGGATAGCCCACCCCAGCTAAAAGTATGATGTAGACTAGGATTGGGCCAAACAAAGAATTTGTATGTTAGCTTAAATGGGTTTAGTCTGAAAGAGACTGTTCCCGTCCGTCGTGGGATAAAATCGAACTCACCATCCCAATGTGAGTGAATGAGTTTTAATCTCACGGATTTGATTTTGAAAAAATTATCCCACAATCGCATGGGCAGCCTAATTCTCTGGAAATCGTAATTCACAGAGAAACGGGCATAATTGCATGGACAGACTTTCTGCCTTCCACAACAGCTTGCTTTGTTGGCTTGTTGATGCATTTTTGACTGAATTTTCATCCTGATGCACTAGTCAATCCTTAACCACACCTTCTGGATTAATTTTTTGGTCTCGTCATTTTATGAAGCAATTTCAGGAGTTTGATTGAAAAACTCTCGAATTATTAAAAAAAAGTC
This sequence comes from Theobroma cacao, assembly GCF_053813885.1. Classification (NCBI taxonomy): domain Eukaryota; kingdom Viridiplantae; phylum Streptophyta; class Magnoliopsida; order Malvales; family Malvaceae; genus Theobroma; species Theobroma cacao. The sequence goes on from NC_142640.1 coordinate 41,750,060, forward strand.
AAATAATTTTTTATTCTTCTTTATAATTAATCGATAACTAATTATTTATATTAATTAAAATATTATTTATTATTCTATAATCACATAATACTGATATGGTGCAAACGTGGCAGATGAAAAAATAAAAAAAAATGATGCTTGTCATATTACCATTAATATAAACATATTAATATTAATGGGATGAGTTGCACATCTAGTGGCTTGGGAATAGAAGTGGGCCATTTAAATGCAAAATGGGGCCCAACTCCGTAATTAAGATGACTAGGGTTTTATTGTAACGATCGATGATCACAAAATGCGCTTTCTGTCCTTGGTCTGGTCACAGTTATGAAGCCTCTCTCTGTTCATGCAAAGCTGGCAGCTTGGAAGTGGTGGCGTACCCCTTTCCCACGATAAAAGCCTAGGAGGTATAGCCGGCTGCTTCTTTTTTCATGCTAAAAGCCAAGGATATTTGCTAACTTGAGAGTTTTGACTTGTTGGTAACGAAACGAAGAGCGTCACGATCAAGTTCACACGTCAATATGCTTCCGTTAAAAGTTTGATAAAACAATTCCAATTGCCAAATTTTCAACTCTTTTATATTAGAATTAAACAAAATTACAAATTATAGCCATAGTGATGGTTGAAAATAAATCAATCAATTTCATATTACTTTAATCATATTCGATAAGAATTTAAAAAATAAATTAATTTAAAAAAACATGTCAAGTAAGTAATAATTTTACTTTTTAAATAAAAAATTATACATTAATTAATAAATTAAATATTTTAATACTTTCTTAAAGTAAAGGTTTTTGTTTGAAGATAATGAAACGAAGAATAGTGGTTAAAGAAGAGCTTGTTAAGAAAAATTTACTACAAAGGGAGATGTTTGTGTGCATTTTGTTCAACAAGGACATTGAATCTGCGAACCACTTATTCTTTAGATGTAGAGCTGTATCGGAGTTATGGTGTTTATAGTTGGCGGAACGGGGCATCACTACCTGGCAAAGGCGGAGGGAGGGAGGCTTGTAAGGCCCCGTCTCCTCAAAATTTCAAAAATTTATATTTTTTTCTTTATTTTATTTTAAAATTTCATAATTTTACTTTTATTTTTTGAAAATTTTATAATTTCATTTTTCTTAAATATTAAAATTTTCATTTTTACTTCATTTTCACTAAGAAGGTACTCCATTCTTCTTAACTTGAAATTCTTACCCCGTTGACATTGCAAGGAGGGAGGTGTGGAGGATGTCTTTTTTGATAATCTAGTGGTCTATATGGTTTATAGGAAATAAACTATCTTTGATGGCTTTATAGGTCTCCGGTGGCAAGTACACCACACTCCGAGGTCCCAAATTGGGGTACACCACACTCCGAGGCCTGGCAATGAGATGGCCAAATTGGAGTTCATAGAATTAATGGTTTGCTGCAAGTTTTTCCTTATTGACATTGTAAAGGCCGTTGATTGTGGGAACATCTAGTTTTGTGTTTTCTGCTTTATGTGCAGCCCTTTGATTCTTGCGTGCAGACGGCGATAAGGAGATTGTGAGGGACCTCTAGTTGTTGGGGGTCTGGAATACTGTTTCAAAGTGGATTTGATAGTTGCAGGGAAGGCAATGAAGCCTTTTTAGTGTTTTGTGAGTTGGTGTTGTTTCAAATTGTTGATAGAGTTAGTAAGACAAGGACACAGGCATGCTGGCTGTGTTTTCCAGTCTTAATATTTTTGTAAGAAGTGCTAATATTGACATGTGCAGGTATTTAAGGGCCAATTGTAAATCGGCAAAGAGAGAAATTTTATATAGCATGGCAGGGATGGAAAGGAGGTTAAGGACTGATACCCCATTAGTTGTAGAACTTCAAATGCTTGTATTTGGATAATCCTTTCTCTGGAATGAATGAAACATAGTTTTCAAAAAAAAAAAAATATTCATAGTACTTCATTCGATTTCCATTCCAAGGCTGAAGACCTCCAATCTCTGCATCAACGGCCTTTTGCAGCTCCTGCTTCGTCTTTGCTGCTGCTGCTGCTACCTTCATCCTCCTGCACAGTAAGACCTGATTAATTAACAACTTGAACTTGATGAATCTAAGAACGAACTAAAACCAGAAAACTGAATCCATCTTGAAATAGAAAAGAATTATTGTGCAAGAATCATTATAGATGGGAGTTATCTCCATCCAGCAAAGGAAAAATGTGCTAAAGAAGCCAACCCACATGCTCTTGTCGAGGTAGTTATGGACTGAAAGTTGAACGTTAAAACCAACCCCTTAAAAGCGACTTCTAAAAAAGAAAGGATACAGTTATTTAATATGACAAAAACTAGTCATATTCTTGGCAAAGAAGTAAACCCCATTTCTGCCATAAACGATTAAAGAAGTGAAAATTGTCAAAGACCCACCTATCGTTTGACATCAATGCTTGAAAAGAGACAAGAACTAGCATGTGGCGCAAAGTGTCTGCACATTTCAAATTGGGATATGCTATTATTATACAAAGGTTCTCAAAGCCCATTAGCTAAAATGCCGTTTCTTTGCAATAATCCAATCTTGCAGGGCAAGTTGTTGACGCAGAAAGTAAGAATACATGATACACCATAATTGAACTAAATATATAAATTTACTAGTCATGGAGCAAAAACTATGGGAGGAGAAAAGTGGGGAAAAGTAAAATAATACTAGATAATAATAAAGGTCAATAAAACTGCACCTTTTTTGCGAACAGGTTGACTATAGCCGCTAGGGCCTGGTGACCAGCTATTTCTTTCATCCTGTCTATAAGTTGCTTCCTTGTAATCTTTCTTTCCTGTAAAAATGAAATGTATGGAAAATATCTAAAGATGAGAGCCAAAACTGAAATGAGTTGAATATGACATAAAACCAAAGTTTATGTGGAGTTAGAGATAAGATTACAAATACACTTACCTGAAAGTCACTGTAGTTTTTGTTAAGGAAAGCAATTTGTGAAGGTTCTAAAAACCTTGAGAGCATTGAAATCAATGTGGGGAAGCTCACCCATTTTGAATCAGGCTTGATGATATTTGCCTCTAGCAATCCTTTGGAGCCTTCTAATTACGATATGGGATAAATGTAGAAACAAATTAATTATGACAATAAGCAAAGTTGCATCTAAATTAAGCTGCTTACCGATTAAGTAAGGGGCCTTTATACTGATGACATAAGAAGGGAGGATGTGAGTATTCATGTAAACACTCCAAACAATATATTTTCTGGGTGCCGAAAGATCATCGACACCGGAATCAAACTCTGGAGAAGTTGGATGAAACTGATTAGAATTGGCAGTCAACACTTCTTGTTTCCCCAATATAACGCGACATAAAAGCACATGCCTCAATCCATTTTCATCAGCCTCCGAAGACAAAACACTGCACAACATGAGAGCAAAATATATATTAGTAACCTTACGTATCAATGCACATGTTTCACTTAAGAAAGTTTGATTTCAAAAAAAAAAAAAAAAACTTGTAGCACTTTGAAAATGAATGAAATCTTACTTTGGTACTAGGGATATAAAATTTGTCCTTAGATACACAAAAATAAGAAGAAGAAGAAGAAGAAGAAGAAGAGGAGTTTTTATAATTATAAGGAGAATTTAGCACCAGCAATTAATTGCTTTATTGTTGATAGCTAAAAAAATAATATAGGTTATTTTCTAAACTTAGTTTTGACTAGGCTCACGGCGTTGACCAATGTTAACATGACGTTGATCAATACTAATATGAAATTTCTAAATAATCATCGGATTACAAATAGCAACATCTAAATAAAAATTCTAAAAAATTAAAAGCAATTTCTAGGACTAGTGGGTGCGAATCTCTTCAAACTTAGCTTCAAATATATTCCACCTTACACTAATATACTTCAATTCTCTCTACATCACACAACTTTTAATTCTCTTCCACCTCTTTCAAATTCTCTCTCAAATACAACCAGAATTTTTTTAACTTTGCATCAAATTCCCTCTCAAATAGAACCAGAATTTTTTTAACTTTGCATCAAATTCCCTCTCTCGATTCTTCCCCTTTCTTTCAATTCTCTCCCTACAGCACACAACTTTTGGTTCTATGATATTCATAGCAACCAAGGTTATAAAAAGCTTGAGACGAATGGCTAAAATCACTTGTTCGATCAATATGTATCCTTCCTTATATCTCAATGAAAATTTTCTCTCAATTCACTATATATTCTTTAATCCTAATTGGTTTGGTTAACTAGTAGCTTTTTCTAAACCCTTATTTCTTTCTTTGTTACTTGACTAATCTTAAGTAGTTTAAAATTTAAAGCGTAGTTTGGATTTTTAACCTTTTAGGTAGTAATTAAACAAAGCCATCTAAAAACCCATATCACATTTTTAAAATTTTTATTCTAAAAAATTCCACATCAACATCAACCACTTTAATAGAGAAAGCGTGCTTGACGGTGTTAACAATTGAATTGATATTAACAAATTTTGAAAGTATAAAGACTCCAGTTATACAAATTATAGTTAAAAAAACTAAATTCAACATTTTAGTAGAATACAATGACTAAGTTTAAAATTTGATCTAGTTTTTAAAATCTCCAAAAAAAAAAAATCAATATCAGCATGATCAATGCTATATCAACTTGATCAAAGTCATGTTAGTAACTTTACCTCAAATGGTTTGACGATGTTAACGGTCAGATTCACATTAACAAATTTGAGATTATAAGAACTTGATTTATACAAATTATGATAAAGAAATTAAATCTGATGTTTTGATAATTTATAAAATCAAAAGCCAGAATTTGATCTGACAATGCTAATTATAATGCAGACAATTGAAGCTGCTTTCTAATGCTTGTCAATGCAAATATTTATTGTTAAACAGCTATTACTTGCCCCTACCAAACATAATGAATTTATCAAAGAAAAAAGGTATTTGGAAAGGAGGAGAACCTGTGACGAGAAAAACATAACCCTAACTTTTGAGGTAGTTTTTATAGCTTTCTCAGGAAAAAAACTTAACAGAGAAGCTTTGGCTTCCTCTGAGTATTCTCTCAAAAACGAGTCTAAACCCAGCAATTATACAACACTAACATCTACATAACATAACAAATCAATAAAAATCATCATAAAAACAAGTAAGAAAACAGTAGAAAAGCTAACCTGTCAGAGGCGAACTTAGCAGGAGACAAAGAGATGCTATATCGATTACCAGCAGCCTTGTTACACCAACTAAATCCATGCATCACAATCTCGCAAATCTCATTTCTGGAAGCACCATACCAACCATACTTCAAATTAGCATTCCCACCACACTTGTCAGCCACCGCCTTAGCGAAAACCTGAAAACTATCAGCCCGAGCTTCTCTTGAACGACTAGAATGGGAATTCTTATGAATTGCCACGATATTTATTTTCTTAGCCAACTCGGATTGATCCCTGATGCTTGTGAAAAAGCTTGCTTTGATGATGGTATGTTCCAGGGACGGTTCTTGTAACTTTGTTAAACCGATTTTGGTGAAAAACTCAAAATTATCTGAACACGAATTAACTAGGTTGCTTTCGGACATGGCGTCTGCGATTTCGTCATTATTCATAGTCATTGAGACTTGATCTTCTCCAGGAATTTGGCTCATCTATTTTCTTTACAATTTAGAATTACCGGCCCCGACTCAGAGAAAGAACCAAAGACGGGAAATCAATGCGGCGCTGCATAACGTATATATAGTGCTTTTTTTAATAAAGTAATATTGTAAAAAGGAAAAAGATATTGCAGTTTAGAAAGTCAATTGCCCAAAAACAGTTTTCGTGCCGCAGCGTGTAAACCTAATACGGAAGAGGTGGTCCAGCATCCCAAGCCACGTTGGAAATGTTGATTTTTTTTTATTAAAGATGCAATTATGAAAACAGCCTCTACCTTGCGAAGAAAGATATGGATTCTGTCTATAACTACGAGAATGATTTCTTTACATGGAAGGACAATTTAGATAATTAATAATTACATAGAAATTAACACTTTTTTAAAAAAGAAAATTAAATTCTATTACTTTGGAAGTAAGTTTGAAATATATAGTCCTACGTAAAGATGAGCAAAATCAAATCAGACTAATTACTTATCCAAATTGAATTCAATTTAAGTAAAATGGTTCGGTCTAATTAGTTCAAAATATTTGATTCAATTGGTTTTTTGTTTGGTTATCGATTTTAAAATTTTTAGACCCATCCATCAAAAAAACCAAACTAGTTGTATATATATATTTTATGTATTTTAATATATATGATATTTATATATATATTAAGAAGAATTGATAGTAAACTTAATTAATAATATATATAAAATATATTAGTTTATTATATGTACATATATAAAATATAATCATAGCAATTAATTTTAATTTTATTTATTTATTTATTTATAAATTTATATTAATATGAAATTACAAGTTATATATTTTAAATTATATAATTTATATGTTAATATTATAATATATGATAATAAATATCTTACATATTAATATGTTATAATTATTACACCGTAGTAATGTTTCATAATAGAAAATGTTATGAATATATATATATATATAATTGTATAAACATTATATATATTTAATTTATCTATAAGTATTACTATAATTTATAATAAACTTTATTTATATGATTACACTTTTTTTTTACTCAGAAAAAAAAATAGATATATATTGCTAAGAAAACAAATACATGAAAGTTGAGCAAATATTGCCCATGGCAGGAGGGCACTAAAAAAGGCCAAGGGGTCATGGCTTGGAAATAGCAATACATGAAAAACGAAACAGCAAAACGAGAGACTAAGAAAGCAGGGAAAATGTGGTCTAAATGACATGAAGACTTTGGCGAGGCATAATTAAAGCCGAGGGCATATGGGAGTAGAAGAGATCCGTCGATATAGTTTTTATAATATATTGTTTATAATTAGTTATTATTTATACAAACTTTGATATAAAACATTATAACATATAAATTTTGTCATTAATTTCATTTATAGATAATAAAGTAATATACTATATATACATATATTTAATTTATATATAAGCATCACTGTTACTTATAATAGACTTTATTTACATGATTACATTTAATAATTTTGTTAGTTATCATCTTAATTTTTATAACATATTGTTTATAATTAGTTATTATTTATACAAATTTTGATATCAAAATTAAAATATTATAACATATAAATTGTGTCATTAATTTTATATATATTTAATGAAGAATATTATATATATACATATATTTAATTTATACAAAATTTGTATATTTTATAATTATGGATGAAGTTAATAAATTTTAATATTATAATTTGTGAAAAAAAATGATAAAATTTTGGTCCATTGGTTCAAAACCAAATTGAGAAAATCAATTTTATGTTTGGTTAGATTGGTCTTTCTTTATGTTTGATCGGTTTTCTAAAAATATTTGATCCATTTGGTCCTTAAGTATGGCGAAACAAATCACTCAATTCACACATTTGCTCACTCTTAGTCGTACCTTAGCCATGCTAATATTGTGGGTCAAAATACACAGAAGATCTTTGTATTATAACATTTTGTTTAACTTAATCCCATTTCACAAAATTTCGTTAATTTAGTCTATGTAATATATGGGGATGAAGATGATGATTCTAAGGAAAGCAGTGATGAATCCCTTTGTAGAAACTCCAATCCAAATATTGTTCGAAAACCATTATGGGCTTTGTGACTAACAGGTTGTTGAAGCTGCTAAATTTTTGGAAGTTGATTTACGTATATAATGAATTCAGTCAAGTCCACATCAAGTCCTTGTTTGGGGATTGATTCTTTTGAGATTGCAGCTTCTCAAGTACTTATTGAGTCCCAACAAGGTGAAATAGCTCCAAATCGTCACAGTAGGACTGCTTGCTCAGAAACATTTACAAGTTTCAAATCTGATCAGCAATGGAAATTACTCTGTAGTATATTGGTTGTAACTTGCCAGTGCTGTAGATTAGTAGTTTTATTAGTGTCTTGGTGGAATCAGCAAACCGTTGCTTTGTGTTAGAAGATAACTTCTCTTAGCTGTCAATGGGAACATAGAACTTAATTGTGTAAATTATTTTCAGTTGCTAGAATACTAAAATTTTAAAAAAATCGATGGTTAGAGTTGCAGACGTGACGCTGACATGTTAAATGATCTCAACGTAGCATTGACATGTCATAAAAATTTTTTTTAAAAAAAAAATACCAAGTGGCTTTTGTTTTTTTTTTTCTCTTTTTCCTTCTCCTTAATTATCCAAAACTACGTTGTTTTAATGGAATTATTTAAAGCACACTTAGTTTTTTTTTCTTTTTCATTTTTCCTTTTTTTTTGCTCTCCAGTTCTCCTCTATCTACCCTACCCTTTTGTGCCCCCGATGGTCAAAAATTTATAATAAAAAAAACCCCACAAAACTTTGTATTGCATGTGCACATTCCTTATGTTTGTAAGGTGCTCTTCTATGAGCTTATGGCCATGGCTACTACAACAAGAATGCTCACAAAAGGAACCGTCCAAAGACCAAAAGAAGAAAGAAGCCTAACTTAAAATTTCATTAATTATTTAAATATAAAATTTTCAGCTTATGATCAAAAAATTAATTACTTTTGAAATAAAATTAAATTATAACATAAAATTTCATTAATTATTTAAATATAAATTTTTAGATTCACCAATATAAATAGACATAAAATAGAAAAAAAATTAATATTAAATTTTCACATTAACTAAATTTATAACATAAAATTTTATTGACAATTTAAATATAAGTTTTTAGATTCACTAATAAAAGTAAACAAAGTAGAAATAAAAATTAACATATGATTTTTGCTTTGTTTAGAATACTTATTTAGTTTGAAAAATTAATATTAAATTATCACATTAGGTAAATTTGTAACATAAAATTTCATTCACAATTTAAATATAAATTTTTAGATTCATCAATATAAATAGATAAAGTAGAAAGAAAAAATAACATCAAATTTTCACTTTGTTTAGTATACTTATTTAGTTTGGACAAAAAACAAGAAAAAGAAGAAGAAAAGAAAAAAAATGGAAAAAATTTGGAAAAGGAAAAAAAAGGGAAAAACAGGAAAAGAAAAAATTTTGGACCTAAAAGGGATTGAACTCACTTACCACTGTTCCAAACCAATTTATTTGATTGACTTGGAGTGATAAAATTATATATTTTAAATTTTACACACATAAAAATAAAAAAAATAAAAATAAAACTAACCACCTCTCTCCCTCCGCCCATGAGACTGAGATACGGGAGCAAGTCAAGTCCAATTTTCTTTGTCTTCATTTTGAAGCCTAAAGAGGACAATTGGTATAAAAGAGCACAAAGATGGCTTGTGGGTCTATGATGTCGAGATGAATATTTTTGCCAAATTTGGCTTTTATTTGGTTGGCTAACTCTTGCCTGTGTTGAGATAGAAAGTGAAAGTGGGGTGAGAGATGCTTGTAATAATCTTGTCCGTTTTTACATGGCCGCGAGTGAATTCATGTGTCTATAGTGGGGTATCTGTATGTTACTCATTTGATCTTTTGTAACTCTATCTATAGTACTAGTTATGGGTTTATGTATTACTATGATTATTGTTAATCTTAAAAATTTTCTGTGGATACTTTTACTAAATTTTGGAAAAGCAAAAGAAAATAGTACCTTTTTTTTTGTGTTTATGATTGAATTCTTTGTTCTTTTTTTGTGTTTACTAAATTTTCGACCACTAGAGATTGACCACAACGATAGCAGTGACCATTCTAATTTGGGTTTGGGACTGATCTTGGGGAGAGAAAGATAGGGAGCAGAAAAGGAGAGAATAAAAAATGGGAAAAAAAATAAATATGTTTTAAATAGTATCATCAAAATGGCGTAGTTTTGGACAAAAGAAGAAGAAAAGAAAAAGAAAAATCACGTGGTAATTTTTTTTATCAAAAAAGTTTATATCTAGCATATCAATTTCACGTTAGTATTATTTAACATGTCAAATGCCTTTAAAGATCAATTTAGACGGAGTTATTTATAAAGACTAAATTGCATATAACATTCAAAGAATAAAGATTAAAATAATGAAATTTCGATTTCGTGTGTTTGGAATTAGTATCATTTTGGGTATTCCAATTTGCAGGTTAACTAAAGATTTTATTGATTTACTTGAAAAGAAACATTGAATCAAATAAAAAGATTTTAAACCTTTACCTTTTTGAAAATTGAATCATTAAGTATTAAAGCCGATTTAAGTCAATTATATTTTGGCTTCAACTCTTACTTGATGAGTTTTTCCTTTTTCGTGTGTTTTTCTTTCTTTACTCAATAATTTATATTCCTTCGCCGCACATCAAGAAAGAAATCTGAGACGAGGTTGTTCTTGTAAATACATTCATTGACAAACATAAATCTAAGACTTCACTACTAGTACTTTTAATTCTTAGACTTGGGCTGCAATCGTCAATATGCTTTTTACATGCGACAGTTAAGATTCAAAGACCAAGAGATAAGACAAGAGCGGGTACTGGGCCACTTCAGAACCCAAGCTGCCCATTTAAATTGCGCGGTAACCCGAAACTCAAGCAGGATTGATCTTAAAAAAAAAGAAGAGCGGCTGTTAGGACTTAGGGGGAAACCATTGTGCCTACAACTAAGATATAAAAGTTTTGGCTTAAAAAAGTAAAGCAAAACATGGTTGATGTTCCGTAGATTCTCTCTTTCATTTTCTCTTCCCCCTCGTTTCTTTTGCATCTTTTGTCAAAATCTTTGTTTCAGAAGTTTTCTCACCCTCTTTTTCTTTCTCCTTTTGATGTTTTTTGGTTTTCGTTTTGGGTGTTGAAAAAGGGTTTTCTCTTGGTTTCTGCTTCTTCTGTTTTTTTATTATACCCTGCAGATTGTAAATCGCTAAACCTAATTTATTAGGTAATGCAAAGTAGTTTGATGGAAATATAAAGGCATTAAGAGGGATTTGGAAGGATAAGAAACAGAGACATAGACTTTGGCATTAGGCCAACATCTGAACATAGGACAGGATTTTAGTGATTTGAATATCTCTATCCAGGGAATCATTTTGTTACGTTTAATCATTTGAACATATAACAAGATAGTTTTTCAGTTGCTGTAGGAATATTGTAGAATTCTAGTTCATATACAAATAGGAAAAACAATTTTGAGTAGGATTTTCTTAACATATTTGATTATAGAGGGAGGAGATTATTACAAGGGTAGGAGAATGTCGGAATCGGAGGAGACGTCGAATTCTTCTTCAACAAGTGAAAAGGAATCACCAGGCTCTCCTCTTCCACCAAACGACTCAACCTCTGATGGTGACGAAAGCACTCCTTCTTCATCGAATTCAGAGGATTCCGGATACGATGATTCATCAACAGCAGCCCCTCCAAGTCCAAATTCATCAAACTCTTCACCTTCTTCCGATGATGATTCAAATGAGCAATCACTTTCACCTCCTTCAGACACAGATTCACCTGAAACCTCAACACCCCCATCACCACCAGAAAAAGATTCACCCCTTCAAAGTACGTTGTCGCCACCATCAGAGGAAAGTCCACCACAATCAACATCAACATCATCATCATCCCAGTCACCTCCTAGCCCTTCTAAGCAGCAATCACCACCTCCTAGCCCTCATAAGCAGCAATCACCACCATCTCTCAATAGCCCTTCTAAGGAATCATCACAACCTTCACCAGAAAAATCTCCTCCCTCTTCTTCTTCTGATCATCCTCCTAACAGTAGTCCTTCACCACCACCACCTTTTTCAAGAACCTCATCAAAATCACCACCTCCCCCAAACTCCACGTCAATACCTTCATTTGCATTTTCACCTCCATCATTAAATGGATCTACTTTATCATCATTACCTGGTAATTTTTCTCCTCAACCATTAGCTCCTCCTCCACAAAGCCCACACAAGACTCCCTCTAACGCAGGCGGTGGATCTTCCCATTCAAGAAGCTCTAATGATAGTCAAAACAAAGAGGCGAAAAACCCTCATTATGAAGTAGCGGTTGGTGTGGCAGTGGCGGCTGTTTTCATCATTGCATTCGTTGCCTTGGTTTTCTTTCTAAGGAGAAGAAGGAAGAGACGACCAAGGCCGTACGCCGATTACATGCCACCACCTGCTAACTTTTCAGTGGCAACAGGTAAAATGGTAGATTATCTATCTGTGTTTGATTTTTAGTTTAATCCTTGGTGTTTTACTAACATTAATGTTAGTTATGCAGATGTATTTATTGGACATTCTTCACGAGTTGATGCCACCTATTATAATTCTCAACTTCATGGCCAGCAACACTCTAATTTGGTAAACAGTTTTGGGAGTCAAAGAGGACAGAATTTCCATGGTCCCGATTCGGGTATTATTGCTAGTTCTAAGACATTTTTCGCCTATGAAGAGTTGGTGGAAATGACCAACGAATTTTCTCGTCAGAACATTATTGGTGAGGGTGGGTTTGGATGTGTTTATAAAGGGTGGCTACCAGATGGGAGAGCTGTCGCTGTTAAGCAGTTAAAGGCGGGTAGTGGACAAGGGGAGCGAGAATTTCGGGCTGAAGTTGAGATTATTAGCCGTGTTCATCATCGACATTTGGTCTCTTTGGTTGGATATTGTATTGCTGAAAGCCAGAGATTGCTAATCTATGACTTTGTTCCAAACAAAACTCTTGAACATCATCTACATGGTAAAATGGTTCTTTTGTTGCCCTCTGATCCCAAATATGTGTATATATATACATATATACATATATAATTCTGATATTAGGTTCTAAATTGGGAATTCATTGTGCATTAGGTAACCTTCGAGTGCTTGACTGGGCCAAAAGAGTCAAGATTGCTGTAGGAGCCGCTAAGGGTTTGGCATATTTGCATGAAGACTGTACGTATCTCTTCATGCATTTTGATAAGACACCCTCTCCTTCTCAGGACATTTCTATTTCAGAGAAACATACGGATAAATTACCATTTCAGAATCACTACCCTTTCTAATTCTCAAACCGTATGCAACTCCAATGTAATCATGGCTTTAACTTTTTTTCATTTTTAGTTTGGGTTTCATAGTCTCCAAGTGCATAATATATACAGCTAATTATTAGCTCATATATATTAATTTAAAACTAAATGGACTTGATACCTAGACTCAGTAAGTGAACCAAAAATCGTGCCTAATTAATTTGCCATTCTGAATCGCTTATTGATGACTTTGACTTGTGGTTCCTCAAGGGAAATAATTAATGGCCTGATGCGATATATAGCTTGAATTAATTTTTTCCAATCTTCAAAATGTTCTAAACTTTAATTTCTATATATTTTTAAATAAATTATCTTCTTGTCAGATAACTTGTTTCTTGCTTTCCCTACTCTAAAAATTCAACTGCTAGTTAAATTTCTGTTCTTGTGATTTCTTTCTTACCTTCCTTATCATGTGATCCATTTCTAGGTCATCCAAAAATTATTCACAGGGACATTAAGTCAGCAAACATTTTGTTAGAAGATGATTTTGAAGTACAGGCGAGTGAATCTTATATATTTCCTGTGTCAGGTTTCTTTCACTTTCTTATGCACCCGGAAAACTTTTTTCTCCTATTTGTGAAGGGTAGCGTTAGAATGTAAATGTTAATATCTTCAATCCAGGTAGCAGACTTTGGACTTGCCAAACTTAATGACACTACTCAGACCCATGTTTCAACTCGAGTCATGGGGACATTCGGGTAGGTCATGATTTTAACAATTGAGTCTATTTCTTGGGGGTTCGATTTCTTTTGTTTTTCTCCAACTCTCTTTTTGTCTCTCTGTCATCCATCCATTTTATAACCTTTTATACTAAAAATCGAGTTAAGATTATGCATGAATAATTAAGCTTTTATTGGTCTTCCGTCATACCTTTCAGATACTTGGCACCGGAGTATGCATCAAGTGGTAAGCTGACGGATAAATCAGACGTTTTCTCATTTGGAGTTGTGCTACTAGAACTTATAACGGGGCGAAAACCAGTTGATCCAACCCAGCCTTTGGGGGATGAGAGTTTGGTCGAATGGGTATGGATAAGACATTTAACTTTTTCTTTTTCCTTTTTAAAGCTGTAAACTCTGGTCTCTGGTATGTGTGTGTGTATATAATTTCACCTGAAATAGCAAAAAGAAAGAGAAAAACCATAGCGTATTGGACTACTAAAATGATGTCTTTATGTGTCTCCATATGATCTTTTTCTTGGTTTTCAACTGATAAATGCAATCATATATAATTTTGGCAGGCAAGACCACTCCTCATTAATGCCCTTGAAACTGGTGATTTTAGTGAATTAGTTGATCCACGGCTTGAAAAGCATTATGTAGAGAGTGAGATGTTTAGGATGATTGAGGCAGCTGCTGCATGTGTTCGGCATTCTGCGGCAAAGCGGCCTCGCATGGTGCTGGTAATATTATGAGCAAACTGCATTTATTGATTTTCCATAATTTCATGCTTAGTGGGACTAAAGACATATTCGATCTACAACTTCCCTCCATTCCCCTTTTTACCCTCAATTTATCATGCCATGTAGTTTTATGAAGAGTCAAAACATTGAAGTGTACTTGTCCACCATCGTGTAGGTGGCAAGAGCATTGGACTTCGAGGGAGAGTCTGATCTCTCTAATGGGGTGAAATTCGGTCAGAGCACAGTTTATGACTCTGGACAATACAGTCAAGAGATTAAGAAGTTTAGGAGGATGGCACTTGGAGGTGACAACAGCTCAGAATTTGACATGTACAGTGGAGAATACGACTCCAAGAAAGTATCACGTGGACAACAAAATTATTGGCAGTCCCGGTATAGTTCGGGTGACTTCACTAGTGGTGAGTCAGAAACTCAAGCCTTCAAACCAATTAGTGGTGAGTATAGAGGTGCCTCGGGGAACTATGGTGGTGGTCGTTTCAGTCAAAGTTGAAATCTTTAGGCTATTCACACATTTGGTTCAAATGAATCAAATGTGTATAGCGTTTGTATGTAAAAGTGTTGATACCTTCTTTAATTCCCTTGAGTCATAAATTTGGGTATATGGAAAAGCTTTTAAAGACTAATTCCTACCATAGGTGCTAACTAGAGATGGTTTCAATTTTGAGTGAATAATCTCACGAAGCTTCTGATTCCAATCTAAAATCTAGAATTTAACAAACAAAAAAGAGAAAAAGAACCTTGCTGGACTATCTCATAAAACATGTAGCAAATTTTTGTATAATTTCGTAAAAATACATGTAAAAGAACCAGCACCAAAGGGAGGGGGGGAACCCACTAAGATTTTACAGCCAAAAGGTTTTGAATCATGATGTTGGAGCACCTTGAAGTGAAGTTACGTCACGCATGAATGGATCGATTTCTAAACTTTCTTAGCTGAACTGTCCATTTTAATGTACATCGTCTCACTCTCCACCTTCATATTCCTTTACTGCATTTTCAAGCAGGAATTTGATTTTTTTAGTTTGTTAGGTCGGTTAACAAGTCTCTCAATTTCCTGGACTGAAAATCCCCATTTGCCTTGCATAAGTATACAGATACAGTGTTAGCAGATAATATAAGCCAAGGAAGAAAATGACTCATCACTAGTTCTTCGGACATGTTCCATATAGAAGTTCAATATATGAAAAAAGACCATACTAGTATTTTCTATTTTTGCAACCTTCGCAAATATGATGCTATTGTAACACTACCAGACTCTGTCTTTGGTTCTTTGCAAAGGTAAATGGACTAATTGAGTCCATATTGTTCCTAAGAAACCTCCAAAAAGATATTAGCACTCTATTTCTATCGACGTCAACCATCTAGTGAGCCTTACCTCAACTTTGAAAATATTGAGAACCTTGCCATTAAATGTTGTGACATTGGCATCAATCACTTGAAGTCCCAAAGAATCTATACCCTCCATCAACTTTGCAAACCCACCTTGCTTGAGCTCATAGCAGAGCTTAATCAAAAACTCTCTTTTGGTGATCTGGTTGACTTCAACATGTACCTAAACAAAGATTCAAGACAGAAGTTAGTTGAGACTTTCATTGATGATCTTTGCTCCCATTGACTACAAGTACATGGAAACTGTGACAAAAGTAACAACAGAATATGTGTTAAATTTCAATTCCCTCTACTTTGTCTTTTGCCATTTTGGCGAGGCCAGAGGTAACAGCAGACATGTTGTCCTTATGTAGCCTGTCTAACTTTGCACACTTCAGTTCTGCATTACTTTTTTTACAGTCCTCTTCCTCAATTTTCCTAAGCTCTTCTTGGAGTTTCTTCTCCTCCTCTAGTCAAGTTCCTATATATTCGATTACATCTATAAGAATAGTAGTTCTATCCATCTACAATATTGAACAACCAAAACATTATAGATAACAAACAAGAAGGCGGAAAATTAAACTTGGCTATTATAGCTTTTGATAGTTGTGACTAACCTTGGATATCTTAGGGACTAGAGCTCGTAGCTTGAAGAGTCCATCTTTTATCTTCTTCCTTCTATTCCTCTCTGTCACAAGATTCTTAGAATGATAATTCTTTTTTTCTAGCTGCTTGGTAGTTCTCATTATGTCTTTTACAGTCTTGTTTTTACGATCCACAATAAACCCTGCTTCTTGCTCAAACACATTTTTGCTGCATCTTAGTCTTTTTGTTCCATGATATGTGCCAATTAACTGCTTCAGTTGCTCATATTGAGAAATATAGGCAGAACCTAAAGCAAATGGGGGATGTTCAATTAAGGGATTGGAACCACTGGATGATCCATCCAAGCTAGGTTGGGAGTTTGAATCCGATACTAGGGGAATAGCTTGTATTCTAGGAATGAAAGTTGACAAGCTAATGGGAAATGGCAAGTTATGCAAGTCTTTACCAAATGTTTTGAGATACCATTTGTCAACATTTGCTTTTGCATAACTATCTGCAGTCATGACTTCTGGTGCTAAAGTGCATTGTATTGAGTTGTTACTAACTCTATGATGTTTTGATCTTTAGGTATTTGATGAAAAAGACAAATTATATGTTCATCAATCAGAAGAGACAATAGATTGGAAGGAAATTAATGGGATGATAATATATATAAATATGTCAGTTACATTGCAAAATATTGGCAACTGAAAAGGCCAAAGAATCTTACATGCTTTGAAATAGAGAGCTCTATAAGACTACCAAGAACCGGGATCAGAACTTGGGTTCCCATTGTATCCTGTAAAAATCGAAGTGATCATATCAAAATATAGACACAAGTGAAGCAAAATTTTTTGACAATAAGATACTCCATGTTGCCTGGATCATGATTGCCTTATATATATAAAGAAAAAACTACAATATTTCAAGAAGCCAATCCGTACGTTTGTGTACATTCCGGCAATTAGTTGATTAAACTAAAATATTAAAGGGGTTTTTAAACAAACAGAATCTTAGCCTTTTATTATGAGCTTGAAGTATATGAAACATTCTTAACCAAGGCATGACAACTTAGCCACTTTTACAATTTTAGAAAACCAAAACTGCTTGAACTACAAGATAAAACTTGCATTTTCTTAAACTATAAATCCAAGGTTTATGTTTTCATATTTCATCTGTTTGCTCAATTACCAAAAAAAAGGTGACGAAAGTGAAAAAAACCCACATGTGAAGAACGTGAGCCAGAGGCATTGGCATGGTTAACCCATTTTAGTTGATTTGACATAGCCACCTCTCCATGAATCCTGATTTCACTGTCACAAATCAATATGTTTCTCGCTATCTTGTATCCTCCAAAAGGAAATGAAACAGAGAGGAGTGGTGTACCCAGCATAGAGGGACATGAAGAAAGGAAAACAAGAAAGAGCTTCGCAAGCCTTTGATCTTATGGAATGTTAGAAGTGACCATCCTTGCATAGGGGACCTGAGTGCTACAATTCTTCTCTTTCAACTTTGACATTAACCACAACCATTACAGCAACAATCCTTCCATTCAATAAACCTACATCAAAAAAAGAAAGGAAAAAAAAAAGCTTCATTTGAGTTTAAATGAACCAAAAGAAAAAAGAATGAAGATATTGGTTATAGTGGGTGGGTAGTAGTAATGAAACAGGTAAGTTGAAACTTGAAAGTACCTAAAAGGGTCATCACCCAATTTTCAGACAATGCAGAAATCCCATGCCTTACTATCCACAAATGGTCTAAGCCACTCCATTGCTCTCTCAAAACCCCTCATTGTCTCCTCCTCTCAGAAGAACCAAGAAATTATTCTAGCTGGCTTTTTCTGTCTCCCTATATATAACAAGAGTCAAGAGACTTGGGGAAAAATCCATTTAGAGCTCATGACTATCGTAGTACACGACAAAGGTAACCAACTTTTTTATGTTTTTCCATTTGAATTGGGTTACTAAAAGAGTATCATCTCAATCGGGTACCAAATCTGTGATAGAGAGGAATTTGATGCCTGCAGAGGCAGTGTTTTCTTTATTGACTACCAGAATCATCCATCTTTGAAACAACCATCGAATGGTTCAAAATTCCTTGTGACAGCTACCCGTAACTGTATAAACCCATCACTATTATTCACTACCATTAGACATTAGGAGTAGTATATTTTTGGCACAACAAAATATATATACACCATTCATTTTCCCACTCTCCCTTGATTCTTGAAGTAGTTTAGATCTACTAACTTTCCTCGTGGCAATTGGGCATACCAATTCTCTTATTTTAAGTTACAATTTACTGTTCTATTGCCTCCAAAATATATCTCCATAATAATCTTTTTAACTATTGGTGTACCTCTATTATCCATATAATGGCGCGTGGGTAAAACAAAACAGAGAATATGTGTCACGGTTTTAGTTTTACTTTGTAGGCCCTGCTTTTCCAAAACTGTACACTCATGAGAGGCTGAACCTCAACAGCTTGCAAAGAGCGACGTCAAAAAGGCAGACAACTTTCTTTTCTTTCCTTCCTTTTCCACCCTTGGGCTTGAAGAAGCTACAACAAAAGGATCCAGCCACAGTTTTGCTTGAGCCATCATTAATAAATTTATTTATGTTTGAAAAAATGGATTAGCAGAGGTTTTCGAGTTAAGCAACTTGAACTAGAGCTTAGCTTGGGGCTTAAGAAAAGAGGTTGTTTGACCACACAAAAAAAAAATAGTTTGGGCTTCAACTCGGCCTTTGCATTGTCCAAATAAGAATGCTAGCTTGTCGCTTTGCTGGATCTGGACGTTTCTACAGACCCAAGTCAGGGAACAAAATATTACCATATTTTTGTTATTTCCATGATTACAACTTTTTGCTTTCTTGTTAAAATCAATCAATACTGAAATGTATTTTTTCCCAGATAGATTTTATTTGAGAAGAAAATAGGAAATTCAGATTATATATATATATATATATTAAATTGAAAATAAAAGGAAAGGGAGGAAATATTAAAGCAACAATTTCTCTCCTTGTTTAATTTTTTTTTTTAAAAAATACAAATTGTATTGTGATAGCCACTCTTTGTTGTACCAGGCATTAATTTTTCAATAGATAAAAGATTCCTGTTTTTCAGAAAATTAAAAATCTTTGTGTTGTTTTAGTTATTAAACTTATCCGTGTCTCTTTATACATAACCTTCAATGTTCACAAATTTTTGTCTAATTAAAGATCTAAACCAATGTATATAACCTGATGGTAACGTGTTGTCATCAGCTTCTACTTAAATAAAATGGTATTGCCTAGAGGTGAGCTAAAAGACCTTGAATCAAAAAAATTGATCGAATCAAATTGAATCCAATCAATTCGATTTGATTAAAATGATCAACTGTGATTTTAGTTTTTAATGTTTGATTTTTATGTCTATTCGATTCACCTTTTTGTACGTAAATTTTTCAATTGAAAAATCAAATAATAAATAATATTTTTTAAAATTATTATACATACATACATATATATGGCATAATGCTCAAATAAGTTCTTCAATTATTTAAAAAAATTAAATAAATTTTTATTCTTTTATTATCTTCAATCAAGTCCCTATACTTTTATACTAGATCAAATAAGCCCTTATGACTAATAATTGACTAACTATCATTTTATTGTGTTCAATCAGTGTTATGCCGTATAAAATGACAAATGGTATTTTGATAATTAATCATAAAGGTTTGTTTGACTCAAAATAAAAATTACAAAGACTTATTTTGTTCAAATAAAAGTACAAAGACTTAATTGAATGCAATAAAATTCTAAGAGTTTATTTAAATTTTCTTAAATAGTTTAAGGGTTTCTTTTAGATATTATGCCCCATATATATATATATATATATATATATATATTATCTTTTAATAATCCTTATTTTCTCTTAAAAAATTACCTTTTTTTAAGTTGATTGTTTTTAAAAGATGTTGCTGAATTTGGTTGAGAAAGTTGTTGAATGTTTAATTTATTTTTTTAAGTTACCTTGCATACACGATCCTTTCAGATGTTACATATATATATACATATATAAAATCTAACTCGATTTTGAGGAAATCAATTGAAATGGTTCAATTTTTTATCAATTCGGATTTTCTAATAAAATCAGTTTCCATTTGATTTTTTTTATAAAAAAGTTCAATTTTTTTATTTTCAAATTTTTTAACACCAAACTGCTTAAATCGTTAATTTTGCACAGCCCAAATATTGGCCGCTTCAAATTTCGTTTCACATTTTGTATCAGACTGTACGGATTCTATATATGTGGTGTACTTTCCATATTCATCATCTCGTTTGGTGATTGAAAATTGCTGTTTTGTTCTAGTACAAAGAATTAAAACAATGGTTTTGCTTTTTCTTTTCTTTTTTACTGTCGTATGCTGCAAAACCTTTAATTCAAGAAAATAGTTGATTGATGCGGAATTTGATGGTGAAAATCTGTTAGAGACCTTTTCTTTGTTATTATTCGTTGGATCATGATATTTTCCCCTAATCCCTGCGATCTTATAAGATCAATATAAGCAAATAAATACATGTGCAAGATCATAAAAATAAGAAACTACATAAGGTTGAAAATTTGAAAAATAAAAAAGGAAAAGAAAAGAAGATAAATAAAGTGCCACAAGCCTGGAACCTCTTCATTCTGTGCCCTGTATCATGCGCTGGCCTTAAGCTCTCCATCATCTATAGGCTTAGTTTCACCTTTGATGTCCCCATGTCCAGGCATTCTGAATCCCGTGGGATCCCCATTTCCAGGCATTCTAAATCCTGCGGGATCCCCATTTCCTGGCATTCTTATTCCTCTAGGATCCCCATGTTCAGGAATTCTGAACCCTCTGGGATCTCCATTTCCGGGCATTTTGAACCCTTTGCTGGGATCACCATGGCCAGGTGGTTTGGCAGCAGGATTCCTCCCATCCAACCCGAACTCTATGTCCCTTTCTTTAGGGCGGATGGTATGGTTTTGGTTTCGCTTGGAGGGTTTTGTTTGGCTCATGCGCCGGTTACAGAGTCTTCCAAGAAAGCAAGCTATAGCTGATATAACAACGATTACTGCCAGCACAATAAAAACTGTTCCAAACGATCCATTCGAGTGAGAATGAGATGGCGGCGCTTGTCCTGACACGGTATTTGGGTAAACTACAACGGGTTGTTGTGTTTCAGGCTGCTGTGTTTGAGTCGACATTCTTAAGCCTGTGCTTTTTTTTGCTATACGAGATGAGGAGATGGAGGGACTTAAATTTTAACGTGAGATTTTGGTAGCGAATGAAAAGGGTTAGGATTTAGTACGAGTCTGCAGCTTCTTGTTCTTTTAGTGCAGACAAAGCGAAGCTTTGGAGAAAACTCTCAAAACAAGGAAGAACATTTCCCTGTGACAAGAGGTTTTGTAGGATTGGTTTTCAAGACTTCCAAGTAGTATTTGGTTGTTTTCTATTCAATAAAGGAGGAACTTTCTTTATTAAAGAGACAACTAAAGATATTCCGTTGTCCTTTAATTACTGGTGAAGAAGCGGCACCTGCACTTACTTCGTAAAGAGAGAAAGTAAGATTTTGGCTGCCTTCGGACAGGCACAATCTCAAGTTCCCAACAAAGCACTGCAGCGTTTGTTTATTCATTAATCATTGGCTTGGGTCGATTTCCGGTGCAAGTCATGCATAGTAGCCCCCATAACGCTTTAACCATTCATCTTTGCACTTCGCAATACCCAAAATTGTTCACGTAAGTATATCTCCCTAAAAGGATGGTTCCTACACACTCTTTTTGCAAAAGAAATCTCATTTGCATAGATATTAGTATAACTTTTGACTTTTGGGTGTTTAAAAATTGTCTTTAAGCTCTTGATGTTTTTGAAAATTAAGAAACGGGATAATAACCTAACAAATGAATTTGTGTTAAATAAGTAAGGTATTTTTAAAATCTTCCTTTTGAAGATGAGATCTTATCATCAGATTAATCATGGTGGGACAAGTTTTATAATCTTTGTTGAAATCAGGCTTAGATATTTAGGTCAGTGGTCAAAGTTGTGGGCTTTGCAGCAATTCTGGAAAGATAAAGCAGTATGGGGTTCAACATAGGGATTTGAGTAAAACTAGTCCAGCAACGTTATCCCATGTACGATTTTATCTGCTCAATGGGGTGCCTTTGATTGATTACCGTCTTTATTCCTTTTTCTTTAACAAAAGAAAGGATTCTGCCAGAATGGACACACTTTGATTCTGTGTCTTTTGATGATTAGAGCAATCGTGTAATTTAATTATAATGCACTTATTAGAATTGCACTTTGGAGACCTCAAAATTTGTGTTCAAATATGGTCTTGCCACGTGCTTTGTGCAAGCAGATCATTTTTATGATACTGTTAGGTAACAGCAACATCGCAAATAATGAAAGGGTTTCTTTTTTTCTTTGGAGAAGGAAGATGGAACTCAATTTATTGGGTAACAGATACATGATTTACTATTGACTCAAATATTCAAATATGAAAGGTTCTGAGACTGATGGTAATGCTTCTTTTTTTTTTTTTTTGGTTTGCCATGTGAGTTGTTCTTATATAGTATCTGAGTTTCCTTCAAGGGGAAGACTTGAGTATGTAAGGTGTAAAAAGGGTACATAAAAAGCCTCTTGGTGAACACAGTGCGAAATTGGGACTCAGGCAAGCAGGTGGTGGGAGGATATTGGCAAAATTTTTTGTTGTAACTATTTGTAGGCTTAAATTAAATGGAAAACTAGACAGTAAATCATGAAATATCAATGAGCAGATTAACAAATTCGAACTAAATGACCTTCTTTAATTTTTG
This sequence comes from Theobroma cacao, assembly GCF_053813885.1. NCBI lineage: Eukaryota > Viridiplantae > Streptophyta > Magnoliopsida > Malvales > Malvaceae > Theobroma > Theobroma cacao. The sequence goes on from NC_142640.1 coordinate 41,773,274, forward strand.
GAATAAATTAATCAATTGATTACTGATGGGCTTCACTTCCAGATAGACGTTAGTGTTCTTGTTGAGCAGCCCATTTAGGAGTCAGCCCAACAGGGTGAACAACAAATCGTTGAATACTGCATGTCAAATTCTGTTCAAGATGCAGAGCCATGGTAGATCCAATTTGAGGAACCTGACAAGGCAACGAATGCAGTAACAGAGAATACCTGCAACGGCTTAGCAGATAGAACTGAAATAATAGAAAATGGAAAGCACATGAAGCCTTTCAAACCAAAATTAAACCTACCTTAAACCTGGTATGCATTCATAATTACCTGTCACACACTAGCATGATTTTTCGATGTGTCCATCAAAATTTAAAGTCGTTCAGCCTTGTATTCCAGGATCCAAATTTCAAAGCACTGCTGACAACAATGAGAATTCAGGGTTTTCTAGTTCTATTTTCAGTCTTCTTGCTTCTACCATCTGAAGCAGGTGCCAATCTCTAAAGATCTTGCTATTTAGATTTATCAAAGTATAGCTCAATTCAGGATGAAAATATAAGAATTGGAATCTCATGATTTTATGTTAATTCCTGAAGTTTTAGTTGCTTTTATTGCAGTTGCAGCAACACTTGGAATCTGCTATGGCCGTGTGGCCAACAACCTCCCAGCAACCTCTGAAGTGATCAACATTCTCAAATCCAACGGCATTTCGGATGTCCGAATCTTTGACGCTGATCCAGTTACTTTACAGTCCTTCTCAGGAACTGGAATCAATCTCATGATTGGTGTCCCTAATGAAATGCTCCCTTCCCTTGCCTCAGGCACCCCTATCTTTGCACTCCAATGGCTCCAAACCAACATACTCGCTCATATTTTCCCGAGCCAAATACGATATATTGCAGTTGGAAATGAGGTCTTCCTCAAAGATCCTTTCTACGCTCCCTATGTAGTACCCGCCATCGTTAATCTTTACCAAGCTCTTCAAACACTAAACCTTGATAGCACCATCAAGCTATCCTCACCCCAAGCAGCATCTGTGCTCTCCATTTCATACCCTCCATCTCTCGGAACATTTGATCCTTCTATTCGATCTGTTTTGCTTCCTTTGCTAAGATTCTTGTATGAGACCAAGTCACCCTTCATGGTCAATGTGTATCCATACTTCAGCTACATAAGCAGTTTGAAGCATGTATCATTGGACTATGCGTTATTTAGAAGCCAAAACGTGGTTCAAGACGGTATGTTGATGTATGGCAATCTTTTCGAGGCAAGCATTGATGCATTTCTCTACGCAATTGAGAAAGAAGGGTTTGCGGAAGTGCCGGTGGTCGTCTCAGAGACAGGGTGGCCTAAGGGCGGAGGTGTGGCGGCGAGTGCGGAAAATGCATTGGCTTTCAATGAGAATGTGGTGAGAAGAGTGGTGAGTAATGTTGGGACACCAAAGAGGCCTGGGGTAGGCATGGAGGTTTACTTGTTTGATCTTTTTGATGAGAATGGGAAGGGTGGAGACGAGTGTGAGAAGCATTTTGGGATTTTTGGACCTGATGGGATCAAGGCGTATGACCTTAGATTTAATTGAGAAAGATTGATGTAAGCAACAAAGAGGAGTGATCATGTTTGTTCAGCTCTTGGAATTTCACTATTCTGTTTGAAAAAGAAAGCTGAAGAAAAATTTCGTTTTTCTAATTCTTAATTGTTTCCTCTCTTTGTCTCCATGTGCTGCCCTCGTTGCAAAGATGGAGTCAAAGACATAGATGCAAAATTATTTTCATTATGTCTTCTAAGAATCAACCCAAGATATGTAATCAATTAGATCTCATCTTGGCAACATCTTATTAGCGAGAATTTTTACGCACCCAACATATGTACATAGCTACCATATTTGAGAATATTAACAGCACTAGTCATAAAACATAGATAAAATCACTTTTTTGTTGGTTTTTCTTCTTCTTTTTTTTTTTTTTACTTTTTATACCACCAAAATTAAAAAAAAAAAAAAGACTAAATGCTCAATTTAGGGTTAAAAGTTTGGACACTTTTTCAATTAAGGACCAAACGTTTTAATTGTAACAATTAAGGACCAAATGTTTTTCAGTTGCTTATAATTAAGGGCTTAAGTAAGAGGTGTTTAGCACGTGTAGTACATGTGCATGAAGTAGACCCTAACTAGGAATTTTGCCTCTTACGTGGTAGGTGAATTGGATTTTTGGCAAACAACAATGTTCTATGGAGGAAAAAAATGAAATGGTGGAAAAAGTAAAAAGGTGTCAAACTCATTGTGCATAAATGAAAAGGTGCGCATAACAACTCTGTCTTCCTTAACAGAGTTGAACTGTTAATTATTAAACACTATTGCTTAAAGTGCCATTATTGCTACACTCCATGGCTTAGTAGTAATAATTACAAGGCATTTATTGTTGCATGCCATGCAGAAAATAAAATAATATTGGTTTTTCATGCCATGAGTAAATATATAGTGTTATTACACGTCATGCGTAAAATTGTGTTGTTACAAGCTACACTTACATCATTTACAATTAACATGGCATGTAACAACATGTTTACAACATGAGAAATAACAACATGCTACCCTATATTTCCAGCCTTGCAATAACAATCAATCGAAGTTGATCAATGCTGAGAAAGTGATGTCATTTGGGTCTACACCTTTTTTCAATTAATTGAAAGTATATTTCACACCATTTCGTTTTTCCACTATTTTAGTTTTCCCACCATCGACCCAAATTACCCAAAATTTGCCTCTTTCATCTCCTATCATTTTCCTTCTCCCTTGTCTAATAGTTCAGTTAGGCATCTGTAGCCGTCAACTTATCAAGCATCTCCTATTTATAGGTTGTCGTCACCATCATCTTATCTCCGTTTGCTAAACCAAAAATAGTTAGGTATGGCTTGCATTTTCATTTTAATTTTATATCTTTAATAATTGCTACCAATAAGGTTACAATTGAACAAATTTTTTACATGGCTTGTAATAAATTTTGTAAATGGCGTGAAGCTTCTTTATGATAACCAGTAATGGCATGTACCAAGAACTTGCTACAAGCCATGTTAAAAAAATGGTTCATGTAAAAAAATTGTCTAATCGTGACATTTTCTTATATTTTGAATAGAATGGCTTATCAATTATGCATCATAGGGTTTCAATACAATGATGCTTTAGTTGTGGTGGGGAAGATCCTCAAGTATGTTAATGGTTTAGTGGAGGACTTGACATTTGACCCAAACAAGGTTAGTTATTTTGAGTTATTAAGCATGTGTGAGGACCCAAGTTATCAAAACATCAAACAGATGTATTATGTAAAGCCTGGGTGCATTTTTGCTAATGGTTTTATGGCAGTTGTCGATGATATAACATTTTGGATATGATAAGATATATGCTAGATCATGGTCTAGTGGAGATTTATATCGAGCATGCTACAGATGAGCCAGTATACGTTGATGAGGAGTAAGAAGAGGCAAGAGAGGCTTATTTTGTAAATGTTGAGAAGTATTTAAGTGGCAATGAGGATGATGAGTTGGTTTATGCTAGGGAAAAGTTTTGAATGATTACAAAGGAGATTTTGGGAGTAGATGAAGGACTCCTTATTTTTGTAAATGTGGTTGAGGATGGATTTAGTCCATCAAATAAAAGGGATGAGGATGAGGGAAATCTCAATGAGTACTACGACTCTTATGAGTTTGGAGACATTGTCATTGATGAAGAGGACATGGTTGATTATGCTACTAGGAAAAGAGATAGGTTTCTTGTGTATAATTTTTCATCAAGTACCCTTTACATTAAATTAGGTATGTTGTTTGAGAATTCTCAACAGTTTAAGTATGTTGTTTCATTGATGTCTATTAGGAGTAATAGGGAGATTTTCAGGCAAAAAACTAAAAAAAACTTTGTTAGGGGTAAGTGTGCATTGCCTAATTATCCTTAGGTTATATATGGAGCTTTTGATAAAAAATTTCAATCCTTCCAAGTGAGGACTTTTAGGGAAACACACGATTGTAACAAAGTGTTTAAAAACATTAAGATGACGCATTTTGTCTTAGCTTATCTATATATGGAGAAGATCGTAAGAGATCCTTTCATTAAGGCCTTAGCTATACAAGATCAGATTAGGTCAAAGTATGACTTAGGGGTGAATGCTAGCATGATAAGAAGAGCCAAAAAGGTGGTGGTTGATAGGGTGGTTAGTAGCTACCAAGAGGAGTTTGGTCATCTATAGGATTATGAAAATGTCATTAGATAGACGAATAGAGGTAGTATAGTGAAGATGGCCGCCAATAAAGCAACACCTACCTTTCTACTTGTATGCCAAAGATTTTATATTTATTTTAAGGCACTTAAGAAGGGTATGGAGAATGGTTGTAAGAGTTTTTTAGAGTTAGAGGGATGCTAGTTAAAGAGCTTAACACAGGATGAGCTGCTTTGTGCTGTTGACACAGATGGAAATAATCAAATGTTTCTAATAGTTTGAGCATTGGTCGAGGGTGACAACACACTTTCATGGAGATGGTTTATTGAGCTGCTTAAATCAGTTGTCAATATTGGAAATGGTAATGGTTGGACAATCATGATAAACCAACAAAAGTAAACCACTTGCTTATTTTATTTAATTTAGTATTCAATTATATATATTAGTATTGATTTCAGATTATTCTATTTTATTGCTAGGGTATTGACAAAGTATTTGGAGAATTTCTTCTAGATACTAAGCATAGATATTGTGCGAGACTTTTATATATGAACTAGGTTAAAAGGGGGTGCAAAGGTTTAGAAATGAGAAAATGGTTTTGGAAGATAGCTAAATCGACTGCTTTTAGGGTTTTTAAAGATAACATAAAGAAGTTAGCTCACATAAATGACAAGGAAGCAAAAAACATAGTTAGAGCTCTACCACAACATTGGTGTAGAGCATTTTTCTAAACTGACAATAAATGCGACTTCATTGACAACAACATATGTGAAGCTTTCAATGGGACATTGTTGGAAGCTAGAAGGAAGCCAATATTTTCTTTCTTCAAAGAGATTAGGAAAAAATGATGATTAGAATTTCGAATAAGAGAAAATAATGTAGTAAGTGGAAAGGTAGTTTAGGGCCCAATATATTGAAGATTATTGAGAAAAATGGTACAATTGCTTCTAAATGCCATGTTGCATTCAATGGAGATGTTGGGTTTGAAATAGAGTTAGGTGATGATAGGTTCATAGTAAATTTGGCTGAGAGGACTTGTTCTTATAAAAGGTATAATTTATCTAGAATACCATGTGCACATGAAATCTGTGTAATTAGGGACTTAAGGGGAAATGTAGAAGATTTTGTATCTAGTTGGTATCACAAGGATGTTTATATGGTAGCTTATGGTAATGCTTTGCAGCCCATGCATGGTATCTAGGATTGGCTAAAATCATAAACTAAAAACCCAATGTAACCACTAGTATATAGAAAGCTACTTGAAAGGCCCAAAACCAGTAGGAGAGAAGATCATACTAAGCCTAAAAAGATAACTCCGGCCCATAAAATGTCCAAGAATGGCATGATAATGATATGCCAATTATGACATGGTGAAGGGCACAACAGAATTATCCTTTCAAGACTAATGAGGTAATTTAATTTTAAAGGATTTAAAGATTGTAAAACCTCCCCTATTTGACCTAACCTTAAAAATAAAGCCTTTTGTTTCCTCCCACAATAACAATTGAGGTAAATAGATATGGATTAAGGTACACCAACAGCAGATCATGCCTCTGCATCTACATCAATAGGAAAATTGAAGAGGAAACAAGTAGGTCATGCATCTGCTGCAACTGCTTGTACATATGCTTCTGCATCTGCTGCTGCTACTGTTTCTAGATTAGCTTCTATTTTTATATCAACTTTTGCATCAACCCATACATCCAGCAGTGCATCTGCATCTATCACTATTTTGGATGTACATTTGCTGCAAATGCCTTTAGATCTATTCAACATTCTAATAACTCTATGATATATAGTTATTTTGGCTTAATTTTGATAGTAAGTTAGCTTAATTCTTGTAGTTATATATAGAAATTAATAGGTTTAATTTAATTATTTTAAAATTTAGGTAAGTCAATCTAATCTTAGTGAACTTTATACTTAATTTGATGTTAATGTGATTAAGATATGTTGTTATTGATTTATTTATGCTTTTGTAGGTGTTTGATGAAAGAAGTAGTTTAATGGAAGAAGAATAGCAATTTCAAGGTGTAGACTTCTACTGCATATATTTTGGTATTTCTACCATAACTCTTTCTACAGAACTCCAAATGAAGTTATTCTTAGACTATTGAAGAGATATGAGAAAAAGCTACAATTTTCATGTTTGTGACTTCATCTAGTTCGGCCTAAAAGGTGGTCAAATATCTTGCCAAAGTTGAGGTACTACAATAATCTTAGAACAATTATGATTTTTACTATTTAAATGGTCAATGCCACAGCTTTAGAGAAAGTAGGTCATGACCCACATAGTCTAATGAGGAAATCTTAATTAAAATTGACTTTTTTCTTCACTCAACTTGGCCTAACTTCAAAGCACTATAAAAACAACCTTTTGAATAACTTTTAGAGGAGTGAATAAAACACCAAATTGAGAGCAGAAAATCAAGTCACAAAATCATTAAAGAAAAGTCTCATTGGAGCTAAAGAAGAATTCAAGAATTCAAGAAGATTTGAAGATCAAGAATTCAACTCTTGTGTTCCTTTTATCTTTTTGTTGTTATTTTATTTTCTTGGTTATGGTTTTGATGATTAACTTTAATTTGATGATGATGTGTGACTTGATGGGGAACCAAATTATTTATCTAAGATTATGATTAAACTCAATATAAAGTCTAATTTAATTATCTCTCTTTTACTTATGTTTAATGGATTTAAGTTGTTTATTTTATTCTATTCTTAATGCTTCTAATTGCTTGATCACCAATTAGATTGAATTGGAAACCTAGGTTAAACCTTGACGAAGGAGATTTAGGCAGACCTTGAATAGAATAGCGTATGATCGAATGCACTTAGTTGATCAGGTGGTTTAATTTGCATATAGGGTAGACATACACCTATAAGCCATACATAGCCAAAATTGAAGCATGAACTTAATGAATCTTTCTTCAATTTAATTTGCGCAGACATATTAGCCAAGGCATCACTTGTCTTCTGTAGTCTTGTTGGAATAAAATATAATTTGCCAACAAGATGACGGTAGTTTTTGTCATCGTGTAATAACAGTGTACATTTACGCATGGCACTTAATAACAATGTATATATAGGCATGGCGTGTAACAACACAAGATATAGGCATGACGTGTAACAACACAATACATTTGCATGTCGTATGGCAACCATTACCCATTAGGGCCTCACATCTAACAATATATGGAATATACGTCATTGTTTTTAACAACACATTCCATAAAGCATGGTGTCTAACACATTATGCCTACTGGCCATGCCGAGTAAACTTATTATAGATGCATGGCATGTAGTAGCATTTGAGTGCTACAAATTTACGTGTATCAAAATATGCTTACTATCAATGGCGTGTAATAATAGATTACATAGGCCTAGCATGTTTTCTTTCTTATTTTGTGTTTTCACATTTTTTTCTCTTCCATGGACTAGAATATTTGATTTTTCCTTAAAGCATAAAAAAACAAAAAGCCACAATTTATTTTTTCATCACAGTAAATTTGAGAATTTAAACAACCGACAACGTGACATGTAGGAATACACATGTCATTCTTTATCGCTGTAAATAAAACCTCATATACATAGCTAATCACTAATTGTGGTACTAAACATAAATAAAACTAACTAGTCTGGATACAAGTGTAAAAAGTAATCTTTTTTTGTTAGTTAAATATGTTATTTTTCATTTACACATGCTTGGTCATGTGCTAAGCCCACAAACATTACCCAATGTAAAGCTACTAAGTATTATCAAATTAGATCAAACGAGTTTTTCATCACAGTTATTCATTGTTGGAAAATGCGTAGGCTTTATTTTTTTGTAGAATTAAATATGCTTTTCAATTTTTAAAAATTACATCAAATACTGAACCTAACTACAAAATTAAGTATGAAACAAACAATATGTCTGATACCTACTATATTTCAATGCTGTTTGGAAAAATGTCAACGACGTATTGCTTCTTGAGTTTGGGGATGTCAGCATTCTTCACATTCAACTTCTCCTATCTCATTAAATAGGATATTTCAACTGCAACAAACATACTGCAAATGTTGCCATCCTATTACCTCAAGGCATTCTTCAATTTGCACAATCTCATCAACTTATACCTTCGATCAACATGCCTCAACCTATGGAAGTCATCGATCTTTTAGCATATGATAGGCTTCAGAGCCATTAGGCAACCGATCTACATCTCACGGTTTTCGTTCTCCCATGCTATGTCCTTGCCTTTAAGGGAGTCCAACATTATTATTTTTCACTTTAACAATTTGATATGCGAAACACCTAGTGCTGACCAACATTGCAAGGTGCGACGATCTAATCGACCTCATCATGCCATGCCTTCCTCTAAGAAGGCAACCCACCTGTCGCACATTTAATCAAATAAAGAGGAATAAACATATTCGCTGGGTCATTGGTTCCCTAATCATCGACCAACAAACCCATTTCAAGCTAGAGCATAGACAGCATGTCCTGTCAATTATATTCTAAGTTGTTACACACCATGCCATAACCAATACAACACATTTTCATAATTCATAATGATGATAATATACCTAAAAAAAACATTGTGTCAACAATGTCGACATTCTTATTGAAAGACTTATTGTCGGGGCCATGACAACCCGTACACAAGACATTGATGCATGCATCGATGTGTGGGCCTGACATCCAAATGTTCAGTCGCTCCAATTTCACAAAAAATTTAGGCTCTTCTTCCCTTAAAATGCCGATGTTAAGCCTGCACAAGTAAAATACCAATATCAAAAACTCACTAAAATCAATTATTCTGAAACATAAATGCATGAATTCATGTTAACATTGGTCGTATCTTCAGATCAACTCTGCATCCTGCTCACACATGAGAGAGAACGGGTTAACATAAGGGCTATTCAAGTATTTGCTGTTAATCCTTTATCATTCGCGTTCAGTCTCATCACTTGCATAACTTGTCGGTTGCTAGACATTAGATGAGTCCCATGTTGAAATGTCATGTACCGGTTGTGTTGTTTGCACCGAAGGTTGATGTGGAGTTTAAAGAGGTGTGTTGTGATCAGGAAAGTCGTATGGGACCACTTTGAGCTGCTTGCTACTCGTGACAGAATCCATTTCGGTTGCCTATTCACCACATGACTCGTCATTGCCAACACCTCCCACACCTTCCTCCACTAGGATTTCTATTTTAAGCCTACACTTGTAAAATACCGAGGTTAAAAACTCGTTAGATTCAATTATTCTAAAACACAAATGCATGAAATGTCATGTTTTCATCTGATCTTGCATCCTTGTCATTCTTCAACTGATTGTATTTTTCAGTCAACTTCTTTTTCTGCTCAAGCATGAAAAAGAATGGAATAACATAGAGGCTGCTCAGGTATTTGATGTTCATCTTTTGTTGTGCGTGTTCAATCTCATCACCTTTATTACTTGTCGGTTGTTGGACGTCAATCGAGTCCAATGTTGACATAATATAGACCGGTTGTGTGGTTTGCACCAAAGGTGGATGCGGGCTTTGAAGAGGTGTGATGTGAGTGGGAGAGTGATATGAGACCAGTTCAATCTATTTCCCACCCATGGTCTAATTTGCACCAGTTACCTCATCACCACATGCCTCATCATTGCCAACACCTCCCACAACTTGCTTCACACCACCATCATCCCTTTTTCCATTATGATCAACCTTTACAACACCAACAACATCATCGCAACGACATCAACCCCATGGCCATCGCCATAATCATTCGACGCATAATCGTGTTTGACTGTAGACTGACCCTACACAATGAGAGAAATTAGAACAACAAATATGTAAACACTAGAAACAACTCAAGTACATCATTAACTGCAAAAAAAAAATAAAAAAAAAAGATAAGAGTTCATACTTGTGCAGAGAATAAGCTGAAAAGTTGACATACTATCCGATCAAATCCTCTATTGCCATCTACACATTCTTGGGTATGAGTTGTTCTCGTAAGATGCAATATATTAGTCAAAATATTTAGGAGGTCCCTATACCCATATGTTTTGTTCAATTTTGTCCTTTTTAACCATTAAATATGATGACGTCAATGCTGACATGGTATATTTTTACTAACGTGGCAAGCATTAAGACTCGGGCTGTTGATGTGGCATTGCCATGTCAACATGTTGAAGCCACGTGGCATGTTAATAGACTACCACAAGGCATGTCAAAAAACTAACACATCACTTTCTTCTTCTCCAAAATATGATAAGCTTTTGCTAAATTTTGAATCTAGGACCTTTAGCAAGAGCACTAAGCTCCTTACTATCATGCTTAAGCTTTTACTTTTACTAATTTTTACTAATTTTTTCTTTCTTTCTTTCTTATGTTTTTCTAAAACTACGTTATTTTAAAGCCTTCTTACACTACCCAAATCCCTATCTATAAAACTCTAATTATAGGAGAGAGAGAAAAAAATGAAGAGATAGAAATAGAGAAAGGAAGGAAAAAATGAAAAAAAGGTGTGTTTACAGTTAAGGATTTAGAGAATGTAAAAAGGCTTCAAAATGACATACTTTCAGGAAAAAAAAAAGAAAGAAAAAAAAAAGTAAAGGCTTTATCATTATGGTAAGGAGCTTAGTGTTTTTACTCGAGGTCCTTGGTTTGAACTTTAGTAAGAGCATATTACAAATTGGAGAAGAAGAGAGTGACGTGTTAGTTTCTTGGCATGCGAACGTGGCACTCACGTCAGCAACCCAAACTCAAAAAAATGATGTGGCACTGCCACATCAGCGTTGACATTATCATATTTAATGGTTAAATTAGATACCGTTAGAGGGAGAGACTAAATTGAAGCAATTCTCAAAAATGAGGGACTAAATTGCTTCAAATTGGAATAGAGGGACTAAATTGAATAAAACACATGAGTATAAGGACCTTTCAAGTATTTTGACCTAATATATCCAAAGATCACAAGAATGCTGTCAACGCCCAAAACTGGAAGTCAATGTTAAACATTATAATCACCTTTTTACTACACGACATGCTTTAATAAAATGTTAATGTGAAAAGGAAAATGGAAAACATTAGGTGCCATTACTTGTAGTGCCCATGGAAATTCTTATAAATTGTATTGGAGTGTTTTAAGCTTTTTCGATCTTCGTTCTTCACTGTGGGAAGAACTTCTCGATAAGTAGTTTGCATCATCATCCATACATGTGACCTTATAAGAATGCATTCCATGCATCCATGTCCTTAACCAACGCCAATAGCCACAATTTCACCCATCTTCTGTAGTTTTGGCAGAATAAAATATGATTTGAGAGAAAGATTAGGGCCATCTTTCTTGCATCTCTCGCTTCCTTAAAGTGTCCTTGTCGGAACCTCTAAAGCACATGCTACAACTTCACCTCATTCTCTTTTCCTCAGTATCTGTGGTGAATTCCGCTGGGGATGACTAGATAATCAAGTGAGAAAACATCTGACATGGGGCCGAACTTCAATTTCGTCACCAAACAGAACTCACGCTTGAAGAATCGTGCCTTCATCTTGCCGATGGCAAACCGAAACTCATTCTCCAAGGCATTAGGTTCCTCAATTCTAAGAAAAGCTTGATGTTCTGCAAGAGACAGGCATAAAAGAAGCCAAATTATTTGTCCAGCATATGGCCAAAGCACATACCCTTCACTACCTCAAACTCATCTGCCTCATGGAGCACATTTTTAATGATGTTAAGCAAAGGTACTCTATAATGGGTGTTAATGGTGACGTTGAATGCCCACTTATCCCTAAGAACAACAAGCAAACATTTAAGATTCTCATATCATATGAAATCCATCTGCACCATTGTTGGTCCTAATGGAGTATTAGAGGGGGTGAATAACACTTTTAAAGAAATTTGATAGAAACTTTTAAGGTTGAAGAACTTTTGAAAAAAAAAAGAGTTTAAAACTTGTAAAGGTAAAAAATCACCAAGTAAAGAAATGGTAAAGAGAAATGGACAAAACAAAAGTATTTATACTAGTTCGGTTCCCTTGACCTACATCCATTACCTTGATCTCTCAATCAATGATTTTTAACTCAACTTAACAAAACCAGTGAAATTGACAGTTTCCATCAAGCTTTTACAAGATGAGCTTCTAACCCAACTTCAAATTACAAGATTCCCTAAGCTTTCTTAATCTTAACCTATCCCTTAGAGTGCCTCTCACACTTTAAGTAAATAAAAAACAAAGAAAAGATGAAGTACAATTGATCACTTAACTGATTTAAGATGTACAAAGTTAAATTTAAACACTTTTTCAAAGGATGGGGGTGAAATACAAGTGTAAAAGGAAGATTTTTGGTCTTTTAAGCTCAAAATCACTTTGGATGGCTTCTCTCTATGATTTTTGACTGTTAAAAATGCTTTAAATACCTAGGAGACTAATTCTAGCCATTAAAGATAGTTTCTAACCATTACTAGCCGTTATTTTGTCTTCTAACGGCTCTCTTCAAATAGGCAGACAATGTTTCGTTAATTGGTTATAAGCAGCTCTAACTGATTATAACTTTTCTGCCTTGCACTGTCTTGAAGTTGTGTACATTGTGTTAATCAATTAAAGGAAACTCTAACCAATTACAAACTTTCTGTTTTCATTTTTCTCTACACAGCAGTCTTTCTTTAATTGGTTAGCTCTTTTTTTAATTAGTTGAGGCTTCACTTCCTTCAACCTTAACCGATTAAAATCAGCTTTAATTAATTAAAAAATCTTCGAATTTTGAATTTCTCTATTTTGGCTCCCCTCAATGGTCAATATTCTTTTAACGTTGGATTTTGGCACTTGATGTACTAAAGTCCTATGCTCCAACCAATTATCCCAATTCCTGAATCGATTAACATACCTTTATTTGTAGCTTCCAACACTTTCTTAATCAGTTAAGCTTTGTACTAACTGATTAAGGCTCTACTGTCTTACTTTTGTATAGTGCCTAGCATTGCCTTAACTGATTAAGGCTTTACTGTCTTGCTTTTGTATAGTGCCTAGCATTGCCTTAACTGATTAAGGCTTTACTGTCTTGCTTTTGTATAGTGCCTAGCATTGCCTTAACTGATTAAGGCTTTACTGTCTTGCTTTTGTATAGTGCCTAGCTTTGCCTTAACTGATTAAGGCTTCACGTTAAGTAGTTAATGATGTTTAGGTTTCACTAAGTCCTTTCTGTTTTGCTTAACCTATCTTCTAAGTGAGTAAGTTTCTTGGCTTACTTTCAAACAACAAATAACTTAAAAAATTTAAGCTTTCTCTTACACACTTAAATAATATGATTAAACACTAATGAATGGGAATTGTTATCATAAAAAACACACGATGTTAACATTTTCTCTTTAATTTTTTATGATGACAAAACACTCCTACATGAAGATTATAACTTCTAGTTCGGTATGAATGCTTTAAATTTCTATGCATAATGAGGATTGCTCCCTTTAAGTTAATGCAACTAGTTTTTTTTTTTTAAATATTTGCAATAAAATATCTATAATATCTATAGTAACTAAACAAGATATACAATATCCATTGTAGTTAAGCAAGATATATTGAATATTGTATAATATTCAACAAAACCATTACTAAGCATCACACACATAAATTAAATATAAAAACCTATCAAACTCTATTTAACTTAGTCTTCCTTCTCTTTTTCTTTGTCATTATTAAAAAAGATATTCAAAACTCCTCTTTAATAAGTGCATATCGATTTTCCTTTAATCTTTGAATTAAACATTAATAAATAGGAATCATAAGCACTCATACAACTAAGTCATACAAGCTTTTAAATATAATTCAATAACTTCAAAAGTCAAGTTTATAACTATGTAAAAACAAATGTATGAAAGTTAAATCATTTCAAAAGCTAATCAAGGACCATTCAAATAATGTTCAAGCAAATTTGATCATTTTGTCATAATCAAAACTATAATAATTTTAAAGCTAACAACCATAAATCATTAACATGCACATCGTAAGCTCCACGTCATGAACATTAAACCCACAGAAACCATTTATGTAAAACATTAGAGTTGTTACACTCCATGTCCATTTTGTCATCAAATGTTACACACTTGGTTAATAATTTTCAACCCAAATGGGCAAAGCCTGTAACTACTCTTCCCATTGACACAAAACAAAAATTCTGCTCAAACATCAAAACCCAAACTCACATAAACTATTTACATAAAACATTAGAGTTTTTTACACTCCATGCCCGTTTTGTCTTCAAATGTTACATGCTTGGGTAACAATTTTCAACCCAAATAGGCAAAGCCTGAAACTACTTTTCTCATTAACACAAAAAAAAATTATGCTCAAACATCAAAACCCATATGGCATTTAAACAGCAAAACCCATTGAAAAACATAACAAAAAAATTCAATAATTTATTAGTGAAAATATTCAAACAACAAAACCCATTCAACTATTTTGTTAGTTTACCTTTTTATGCAATTATGAACTTATTATTGTGATTGAATAGTTTGCTCTAAACTTTTTCGAACACTTCACAACCTTTAGGAATGAGATTGATTTGTTTGAATGCTCTACTTTTCCTCAAGAGAAGACAATGTGTAATATCCCAAGTGTTTCAGCAATTCAAAAAGTAAAAGGAGATGAAACATCTTATCATGTTAAACACAGAAGGGTAGTTTTGTCAAAAATTTTCTGTCAAGTCAAATTAGTTTAAACTATTGCGTCACATGTTACAACCTTTCTGTCATAACGTGTAACAATTAAATTTTTCAACTTGCTTTATAACAACTAAATCTTCAACATGGAGTGTACCAACTACATTTTTATCATCGCGTGTAACAATTAAATTTACAACATGACATGTAACAATCATATTGTATCCACATGGCTAGTAATTACTATATATTCAACATAACATGTATCAATTGAATCTCAACATGACGTGTAACAACTACATTTTTCAACATGACTTGTGACAACTAAATTTTCAATTTGCCGAATAACAACTACACTTTTTAACATCGTTTGTAACAACTAAAGTTTTTTACTTGTCGTGTAACAACTACATTTAAAAAACATGACGTGTAACAACCAAAAATTACAACATTGTGTGTAACACTATATTTTTCAACATGACATTAACAACATCACAAAACCCCTAAACCAATTTTCTCAACATGACGTGTAATAGTAACATTTTCCAACATGTCATGTAACAAATATTTAAAAAATGGCATGTAACAACATCATTTCTTAGACATGCCGTGGAACAACTTTTTCTACCAAGGCTTTTAACAACATATTATACAAGCCTAGCCTCTCACATATTTTGCATTTTTCAAGGAGAAGTTCATAGACACCCAAGATACGAATCCTAGTATATCAACACTTCGAATAAATCATTAGCAACACTTCATTCAAATCATTAATAAGTTGACATCTATTGAAAATGGCTAACACTTCATATATACAAATCTTCCATTGATCGATAGGTTTAATTGTTAAGTGATGTGCTTCATTCAATATTTGGCTCAACCAAGAAGGAGTCTAAGGCCTGCGAGGTGTGGAAACATTGGCGTCGTCCTTGTGTTGCTCATGGAAATAACGTTGGAACATATCTCTATTGAACTCAATTAGATTGGCGATTCGCATTTGTCTTACATGCTTTAGACACAAGTTAACACATTCCCCAATTTTCAAAAGCTTTGAGTTGGAATCGCCTTATTGTTGAGCTTGACCGTGCCCATCTCTTTCTAGAGAGGAGCATGATTAAAAAAGAGATACAACAAAACGGGTGAAATTAGGCAATAATTAAGTGTAGGATTGAGGTCAAAATAGGGTCGTTTGGATAACATGCCAAGTCATCTACCATGTCATCAGCTCATGCGATTTTCTGTCTCTTGTTATCCACGCTTCATCCACTTGTCAACTTAGCCCTTAATTGTAAGGAATCAAAAACGTTTAACTCTTAATTGTTATAATTGAAATGTTTGACCCTTAATTGAAAACGTGTTCAAACGTTTAGCTTGAATTGAGCATTTAGTCTAAAAAAATGGCTTTCTTTTGTTAAAGAATTATTTTATCAACACCAAGTAATAACGATGCACGTATACTAATAAAATGACTTAGATTTTTTGTTTTTTAAAAATCCATTTTCACCAAATACAACGATAATCTTATATTGTAATCTTTTAAAAAAAGAAAAAAAGAAAAAAACTACTAACAAGGAGAACATTTAAAAATAATAGAAAAAAGGAGTGCGCACCTAGCAAATCATTTCATGGCATACTAAATAAATTGCTTATTTTTGTGCTTGAATTGCATGCTGCTCAAAACAATTTTTAATTTTGAAGTTTTTTATATTATTAGATTTACTAATATATTTAAAAACATTGACACTTTTTTAGTCAATTTTGATAATAAAAAAATTTTAAATTATTTAAAAAAATGAAATAAATTTTTATTTTTTATTACATTCAATCAAATTTCTATACTTTTTATTTTTAGTTAAATAAGTCTTTATAATTAATTGTTAATTAACTGTAATTAATCATAATGTTATTTATCATTTTATAACCATGTGGTATATAACGTGATGCTTACATAGAAGGTAATTTGTCATGTGATTATATTGTCATGTAATGTCATCATTCACTATAACATATTAGCATGTCGCTTTAGTATCACGTGATATAAAATAATAAGTAATATTTTGACAAATGATAATTAGTTAATTGTTAATGGTTAGAACTTAAATGACTTACAATAAAAATATAAGAGTTTGATTGAATGTAATGGAAAAATAAAAATTTATTTAAATTTTTTTGAATAAGACATTTTTAATTATTATGTTTAAAAAATTTAACAAAAGCTAAAAGGGATTGAATATTTAAAATTGTGTCATATTTTGTTCGACTTATATATGGTGTTGACATAGGGAGAGAACTAAATTCAACATTTTCTTTTCCTTTGAATGCCACTCCTGTTTATTATTCATGATAATCAATATTTAAAACTTTATAAAATTAAAAAAAAAAAAAAAAGAAAAAAAAGCACGCCAACGAAGCTCCAAGGCAATCAATGGCCATAAAGAAAAAGAAATGGATAAAATATCTTTACTCTTTAAGTTTTGATCGAAATTACAAAGGTTCATTTGTTTTTGAAATAAACACTCAATCTAAAAAAATATTTTTCACTTGACACGTAAGTCCAACCGTCAGTTAACTGTTAATATTTTCGTCAATTTACTGACGTAATAAAAGTAAAAAAATAATTTTATTTTTAATTAATTTTTATAATTACTATTATATTTTTTATTAATAAAAGAAGCTCTCCATGTGAGAGCATCAGTGCTCCCTTAGGGAGCCCTGATCGAGCTCATTAAGGGAGCATTTAAGGAGCTTGATCAAGGCTTTGGTGCTCTCCTAGAGAGCTTGATTTGGGGCTCCCTAAGGGAGCACCGGGAGCCTCGATCATGCTCTTTTACCCTGTTGAGCTGGGGAGTAGCAATTGATGTTTCTTATTTTTTTAAATTTTTTAAAAATATAATAATAATTTTTTAAATTAATAAAAAAATATTTTAATTTTTTCACAATTTTGATGTTTATATTATTAAGACGAAATATCTATTTTAAAAATTAATAGACTTCTTTATAGTTAAAAAAAATTTTAAGATATAAAGATATTTTACCAAAAAAAATTTCAAGGCAAATGTGATAGTGATAAATCATAAATTATTAGTTCCTGGTTTTAAGAAAAGAAAATCCAGCTGGAATCCATCAAATCATTTTTTCTGATTATTTATTTATTTCCACCAAAGAGTAGTTCTATTTATGCTAACCTGGACTTTTCTCTCTTTTCTTTTTTTTTATATTATACTGGTAATAATTTTTTAATTTTCCATTTTCCTCAATCGCAAGTTTATTACACCCAATTTTTTAATTAGCGAGATAAAAAATGTTAAACTCTTCATCGATCAGCAAAAGATAAAAGAAAAACAGCAGGACTCGGATCTTCCTCATCAATCTCTCTCCCGAAACTGCAATGTCTTATTGTTCATTATAACCCTAATTTTCGGGTACTTCTTTCCCAGTTTGAATTCTCAAGGCTTTACATGATTTTGCAAGTGGAATCCATAATTTCAAGTTTTTTGAAGTAGTGATTGTTTTTTGAGCCCTAATTTTTATTTTACTAATGCCAATGACTTTGTAGGTTGGAAAGGAAAGTGAGGAAAAATGAAGGCAGGAAGTGCTGCCAAGTTGATTGTAGATGCGTTGCTGCAGCGGTTTCTTCCTCTCGCTCGGCGCCGCATCGAAACGGCTCAGGCTCAGGTTTTTCTTCTCTTATTTCTCTATTTGTTTATTCGTAATGTTTAATTTTTTTTGAATTTGATAGTAATCATGAGTATTGAAAAAGTGTGTTTAAGCTTTTTTATTTTTAATTACTGAATCAATGGTATTTATCACAAAAGACCTTTTCTTCAAAAAATGTAAGTGATAAAAGATTCTGGATATTAGTGTTATGTGGTATTCAGTGTGGGGGAGTATAAGGCCTGTGGTGGATTTGAATATGAAAAGAGGTTTAAGAGAAATGTAATTTGCGGATAAATGGAGAATTTTAAACATGTGGAGATTTTGTTTTGTAAGAGTGGTCCGTGAATTAAGGAGCTTTTCATTTGATGGCATACATTAGTGCTTAATAACAAGAGAGTTTAGCAGGCTGCTCTTTCTTAATGAGTAAACTCTTGGAGTAGTTATCAATTTTTAACTTGAGCATCATAATGTCATGCTTAAGGCTGAAGATGGATTAGAAGTAGTTTGACTTCAGGGTTAGCATCTGACGTGGATTGGCTTTGTTTATGTGAGGTTTGACTAAACCTGGTGGATGGTGGAAGGTAGTGGATTTGCTGATATGTCAGCTTTTATGTTCTCATATGGGGGTTACAAAAGGTCAGAGAGAGAGAGAGAGACCTTGGCGAGTGATCCATAAGCTTCCAATGTGGTAGAAGCTTTTTCTTTGCCTAAACTCTGCTAACTTATGATAAACCTGGTTATATACAAAAATAGTTTTTGAGTTTGTTTCTCATTGGTTTTAAATTTTCTCTATATAGTGACCTTTAAGGAGCTTTTGGAGATTGAGCATCTGCTAGCTAGAAACACAGACGATTTCTGGTCATTTTGATTTGTTTTCAAAAGCTAGAGGCTCACATATTCTTCTTCTTCTCATTTTCATCTCTAATAGAATTTGATTGATCATTTCTCCATTCATCTCTAATATTGGCTTTTTGCCTTACCATTGAAGAGAGTGATATTCTATTAGGACTTAGATTCTTGGCTTGATAAAGAGAAGGAGTTTTACAATAAGATTCTTGGAGATCAGGATAATAAATGTTATCCTTTTTCTCATCTAAACAGAGGAGTAATTAGCTTAAACATAAAAAGGGGATTGAGAGTTGGACCGTGGGATGGGAAGGTTGCCTCTTTTGTTTGGTAATTTGTGGCAACTTTAGCTGTAAAATATTACCAAAGTATGCCGTTGATGAGACTTTCATGTTCTCTCTCAACTAATGAATGGTGATTTTGCCCTATTGGATTGATGTCTATCTCAATATTTTATGTTCTTCTTTCCTGTTGTTATCTGCAGGATGGACAGTATCTTCGACCATCTGACCCTGCTTATGAGCAAGTACTAGATTCGTTGGCTATGGTTGCACGACACACGCCAGTTCCTCTTCTAGAAGCTCTTTTAAGATGGCGAGAAAGGTTAATCATTTGCTTATTTACTTTACCATTTTTTTTTGCTTCTCACAAACTTTTATTCCTGAATGCCTTTTAGCTCCCAACGGTGTCTTGTCTTGAAAATATCTGTGTCCTGTATTATTATAAGCCATGATATCTTTTGATGATGATGGAGAGAGAAGTGTAGAGGTTAAGATGGTATCCTGGTAGCCCTTAAAATTGGATAAAATGAAGTTTCTGTTGATCACACTTCAGTAATTGAATATTAATATAATTTCTTGTGTAAAATAAAGCTCATCTCAACCATCACTTATAGTTTAAATAAAAACTTTTTGAAAAATCATCTGGTGGAGACTGGACTGCTACTGCAAAGGTGCAACTAACATACAGTACCAGTTTTCTATTTCCTCAAATTGTTTCTCTTGTGTCAAATTTTCAAGCAATTAAATGGGTGAAAATAGCTGTCTCCCTATATAATTGTTAGCTACAATATTGTTTGATGATATTGGAGAGAGAACTGTAGACGTTGACAGGTTTCTTGGTAGCCCATAAAATGGGATAAGATGAAGTTTTTGTTGATTGCACTTCAATATATTAATATAATTCCTTGTGTAAAGTAAAACTTCTCTCAACCTTCACTTTTAGTTTAAATTAAAAAACTTACTGAAAAACCCTCTATTGGAGACCGGACTGGCTACTGTAAAGATGCAACTAACATACAATACCAGTTCTCTCTCACATTTTTTCTCTCACGTCCAATTTACAAACAATGAAATGGGTATGTTAGCAGGGGTATATCCCGATGGTTTGTTTTTTATGAGAAGCTGTAGTCAGCAATCATTAATAAACCGTCTCATGTTTTCTTTATACAGCTGGAGGAGAAGGTAATGCCACTCTATCATGGCATGTGGTCATCAAGTTTTAATTGTTTTATCTCTTTAGGTTTTCATTATCTTACTTTTGCTTTTGGAATATTGGTTGTAGTGAATCCCCAAAGGGCGCAAATGATGCATCTACATTCCAGAGAAAGGTTTGTATGCGTTAATAGCTACAGATTTTATTCCATTGAAACTCAATGTACTTTTATTACATTTAATGGCTTGCAAAGATTGCCTTTTTACAACTTAAAAAAAGACACAGAAAGGTAGTTGTTGAAAGGAAGCTGAAAATGAGTGTAGACAGAAACCCACTACACAAGGATATTTACCTTTTAGTTTTCTGAGTTTAATGAAGGGCTCTCACTAATCTGCTTAAACTCGCAATGAGTTAAATGTTCTCTTTCCATGGGGATCAGCTTGCTGTGGAGTGCATTTTTTGCTCAGCTTGTATTCGCTTTGTTGAGTGCTGTCCACAGGAGGGACTTACTGGTTTGTTCATTTCCCTATTATTTGCTTTTGTAATTGTACTTGGTTTTCTCATAATTCAATGAAGTGGTATGTTTACTTTGCAGAGAAGCTTTGGTCTGGTCTTGAAAATTTTGTTTTCGATTGGCTAATAAATGCTGACAGGTAAGGCTGCTAAGGATGAGTCTTGGACCATCTTAAACCAAAGTTGTCGATTTCGTTCTATGCTTCACTAGTGCCTTAAAGTTTTATATACAAATTCTAGGCATATGTTGTGTTAATTTTCAATGTTATATTTATGTTCATTGAAGTATTCAAATATGGGTTTGCATAAAAGAAGTTGGTTTAAGATATAAACGTTGTCAGCTAGTCACATCTATACGTTCCATCAAATAGATGTTATATTGACATTTGTCACAAATATTAGTCTGCAGAGATTCCATTTTTATGCCTTGCATCCGTAGTGTTGGTCACCTGCCTTACCCTATAAAGGAAAACAAAAGCACCAAAATAATTCTCGTTGCTTGGCTGCATTTTCTTCTGAACTGAAAAGGAAAAAAAAAAAATCCCATTGCTTGGCCCAATAATAACTGATAGACTGTGTTTTCAGTATTCTTTGTACAACATTTGATATGATAGAAAATAACAGCCAAGGGATAGGTTTTTAGCTTGAACAATTTACTTATGCATGATCTTGCTGGATTACTGAGTTAACAATAAAGTCTTATTGCAGGGTTGTTAGCCAGGTTGAGTATCCCTCACTAGTTGATTTGCGGGGTCTCCTTCTTGACTTAGTTGCTCAACTCCTAGGTGCCTTATCTCGGATCAGGTAGCTGTATTGTTATCTGGTGACATTTAAATTTGATAGAACTGTCTGTGATTTGGTACTTGTTATACCATTAATAAAATGGTTTCTGAATATTTAGTTATGATGAAATCTTTTGACAGAAATTTGTAAGATGACATTTTCCCCTTTTCATAGGAAAAAAGCATAAGATGTAGATTTTGTATATCAAAAAATGATATAATAATGTCTACTAAGGGGCATCCCGGCAGACAGACCTTGGGATTTATACCATTTTTTTTGTGTGAAAGATCTTAGGGTTTATTTTGGAGGTCTCAAATTTGTACATTTGGGAGTGGGTTTTAGGTTTATGGAATAGGACTAAACTACCTTCTATTGTGTAGCCCTGGGTCCAAGAGGCTCTTACATGTACCAAAAAAGAAAGGTCATATTAATGAGGATGAAGGGAAGAGTTTATATGTGACTGGCTTTGGTTAGCTGTTTGTTTTATCCTGAATCTACTATGCACAAGAAGATCCTTGTGGTTTTAATATACTTGGGGAATTATATGTGGTGAATAAACTGAGTTGGACATCTTTTTCTACTTTCTTAATCATTGTTTTCTAAATATCAAGCTTTTTAGTTGATGCCTTCATGTAATTGGGAATTACATGTGGGTGAATAACTGAGTTGGATATTGTTTCCTACTTTCTCAATCATTCTTTTCTAAGCTGCTGCTCAATGAAGTGAAAAAATTCAACACTGAAAAATTAAGTATTGAATTTTTTATCTGAAAAATTTAAGTGCTGAATTTGTACTATAAAATTGTTTGATATTTTATTGAAAATTAAAACTACATAGATGTTTCTATAATTTTCTCTAAAATTTTACGTTAGATAGTTTCAAAAAGGAAAAATAAATAGTTAAAAAGGAAAGAAAATAAGGTTAATGTAAATATGTAACAATTTTTTCCTTCAATAAGACTTGATATAATATATTAAGTAGCTTTTGACTCCTTCAGATTTTCAACAATTTTTCATTGATTTTTAATGTTTTATCAAACACGCCCTAAATATCAAACTTTATAGTTGATGCCTATTTGATCAATTATATTAGAGTACATGTGATCCTTTTTTATATTCTAGTTGCTGTCTTTTCATTTTCTTCAGTTTATGATTCTGCATTTTAGAAAGTTCTCATCACTGAATCTAGATATCAGTTATTCTAGTTGGGAAAATAATATATGTATATTATATTTTATATAAAAAATATTTTAATGGTCCATTTGTACAAATAAAGCCCAATTGTAGATTATCAACATTTGTAGGCATATGAAGTACTGTTAGATTTTTGAAGAATGTCAATGGTATATTTTATGTAGTCTTCCTTTGAAGAGGGTGTTATATTATGGTGTAATTTCTTTTCCTTGGGCTCTATTTATATTATTGTTCTCATTTGTTACCACAGCACAACACTAAAGGCATTTATTTGAGAAGTTAGGTTGGTCTACTAAAAGCTATAAAGCAATTCATTGCGAATAAAGTACAATACTAAAGGGCATTCAGTTAATTTCCACGGTTCTTAGGAGTTTTTTCTCCAATTATTTTGCTTTTTTCTTTTAAAGTCATTCTACAATTAATCTATAGAATTTGTGCGTCAGATCTTTTCCTCTTCTTTTTATTGCTTTTTTGCATACTTTTTGTGTACTTTGTTGTGCCCCACCCGCACCTTTCCCTTATGATGAATCTAGTACTTGTAGAAAACCATTATAAGTGTTTTCACTGCCACTAGTCCCCCACATTCCCAACAAAAGGGAATTTTTATTAGTAGCCTCTGGCTTCCAGATGCATTGATTTGTTGACTTGTCAAAGATCTAAGTTATGGCCAAAAATGTGGTTTCAAAATAGTCATCAATACTTTGTGGCATGTCTGCAATGAAGCTTCATCTATATATATATATATATTTAATTGTGCCTTGCTTTTCTTTCACAGATTTAGTTCTGTAACTGAGCGCTTTTTCATGGAACTGAATACTCGTCGGATAGACACTAATGTTACCAGAAGTGAAACACTTAGTATTATAAATGGGATGCGCTACCTGAAGCTAGGGGTATGCATATCATATTTTTCTACTTTTTTTTTCCTTAAAAGAAAAAGGCATCATGAGGACCAGTGTATGACAATAAATAGTTGCCAGGTTAAGACTGAGGGAGGACTGAATGCATCAGCCTCTTTTGTGGCAAAAGCAAACCCTCTTAACCGTGCTCCACATAAACGGAAAAGTGAGCTTCATCATGCACTATGCAACATGCTTTCAAACATCCTAGCACCACTTGCTGAGGGGGGGAAAAACCAGTGGCCTCCTACAGGTGTAGAGCCCGCACTTACTCTATGGTATGAGGCTGTTGGGCGAATCAGAGTGAATCTCATGCATTGGATGGACAAACAGAGTAAACATATAGCTGTAAGAGCATCTTTGTTTACCTACTGGTTTTTCTTGGAATTTCCAATTGTTTGGTTGTCTTGTAACATGAAAGCATAGAGGTCAGTTTATAATTCTATCTACTACATGGCAGAGGAAAAGAGCACTCCCTAGTTCCATAAAAAAAAAGGAAATTATATAGCTTGTCCCAAAAATTCTAAATAGGAATAAATTGACTAAACTCTAATTAAACACCTGAAAGGGCTTACAGTAGAAAAAATGATCTTTCCCTTGATTATAAAATCACGAAATGCCTTATTTGGTGAAAGAAACATTACATTGTCGAACTTCTTTTTGATGTCACGTTTCTGTTGGTAGGTTGTTGGATTTTCTCCATTATTAGTGCTCAACATTCATATAGAAAAATTTCAGAAGGAAATTAGTAAATGAATTTTCAAAGGAAGAGAAATCTCAAGAATAAACTTTCTGCAGAATTCCTAATATTCAGAGCAGTCACAAAACATTTTATTCCCTTCTAAGGATCCTATCACTTCTTTCCCCATAGAGTTCATAAAAAACAGTGAAAGTGTAGAATTTAGTTCCTTTTAAATTTCAATGCTTATTAAATTGAAAGAGCAAAGTTCACTAAGACTCTCAATTGGGTTGATTTCATGTATATTTCTCTGATTTCCTTTTCAGCAAACGCATACCCTCATGGGTGAAACAAGTCAATTAGATTCTCTCGTTTTAGATCTGTTACTTTTTCAAATGGAAAATACTTCAGGCCTCAAATTTTCCTTATTAAGCTTGGTCTTGCGCTTCTTGTTGATATTTTCCATCAAAGAATTGATTGGATGTTAAATGACAGGAACCATTGGTCCGTCTATTAATGTAGTTGAAGAGGCTTGATTGTTAAACTGGAGGTTTGAGGGATACAATTGAAATAATGTATAATTCAGGAGTTCTGTTCATTTTAGCAAAATTCTTAAGTAGTGCATTTTTTCTTTGTTGGATTATGACACGATTTTTGTTCTTTAGCATGCTTGAGGTGCCTATTTAACAACTTTGCACCGTTTACTCTATTTTGTGTTTGCATCAACCTAATCAAGAGAGATAATCAGTTGTGCATACACACGTATCCATATTTAGTTTAGAATGTGAAATTTTTATTTGAAAAGTATTCTTCCCAATTTTTAAGAATATTGTAAGTTTTTCTTATTGATAAAGTTTGAACACAACTAGAGGGTTATATTGCATCCTGCTTCCAGGATGATAATATCCTTTCTTTTAACTTTTTTTTTTATTTTAAAATTGTCTATCAAACACCGAGTTCATTTTTCTCTATATTTCCGCATGTGTTTATGCTTTCTCTCACATGAACAATTCTCTGTACTAGGTTGGTTATCCTTTGGTGACTCTTCTTCTCTGTCTTGGTGATCCTCAAATATTCCACAACAACTTAAGCTCTCACATGGAGCAACTCTACAAGCTTCTACGAGTAAGTTTGCTTTTATTTATATGGTCTGGGGGATGGGCAGATCACTCATACAGTCATTTGGTTGATTTTCCCAACTCCTCTTGTGCTTTTCCTGCTGGTTTTTCTGGGGGCTCTGATCTCCAACCACATTTACAAGTTTTTATTTCAAGTGTCCATGTAACACGGCATCTGCTGCTATTTATGCAGGACAAGAATCATCGTTTCATAGCTTTGGACTGTCTTCATAGAGTTTTGAGATTCTACTTGAGTGTTCATGCTGCTAATCAACCCCCAAATCGTATATGGGATTACCTTGATAGTGTAACTTCTCAACTCTTAACAGTTTTGAGGAAAGGAATGCTCACTCAGGATGTACAACATGATAAACTTGTTGAATTCTGTGTGACTATAGCAGAACATAACCTTGATTTTGCCATGAACCATATGATCTTAGAATTGCTGAAGCAAGATAGTCCAAGTGAGGCAAAAGTTATTGGTTTACGTGCTTTGCTTGCCATTGTTATGTCACCTTCAAGCCAGCACATTGGCTTGGAAATATTTAAAGGTAATTGATAACTGGTTGTATAATGCAAATTATTGTCATATGATCTCATGCCAGTCATTATCCTCATTTATGTTGTATGAGCAGGGCATGATATAGGCCACTATATCCCAAAAGTGAAGGCTGCAATTGAGTCAATATTAAGGTCTTGCCATAAAACCTATAGCCAGGCTCTTCTGACTTCTTCGAGGACCACAATAGGTAATTCCTTCTCTAAGATCTTATTGACTGTAGAATCAGTATTAAACTAACTTAATTTGGCTTCTGATGACATGAAGTCAAAAGGGACGAAGAAACCTTAAATTTGTATATTTAGCATTTGGTTTATTTGTTTGTGGATCAGTCTGGCACTTGTATTCCATTTTTTGATTGCTAAGTCACCTTAACAATGCATAACAATGGCTAGATAACAGCTTCCCGCTAAACTATTGTCATTTTCTAAATTTATTTGTTGAACTCTTGGGTTGAAGACATGCAAATCTTGAACTGTGGCAGTTGACTGTGAATCAAGTCTTGGCCCAATATGAGGCAGCAATCGATCATGTGTGTAACTGAATTAAACTAGTTGAGTTTTGTTTTTAATGAAAATTAGACAGGAGATATGCCTTAGTGTGATTGCTAGACTGATTTTTGCTCAAACCAATTTCCTCAACCGAGCTGACCTAAGACTGCTTGAATCTGTCTATCAAAGATGATCATTACTCATATTCTAGGTTTTTGTTTCGCGGCTTATTTCTCCTTCAGTTTCTCTCTCTCTCTCTCACACGTGCGCACACACACACACTCACATAAGTAATTGATGCATTACATATGCCAGAGCAAGCGTGATTATACCTAGCTATGCAAGAGAATTTATGTTTAGACACTATTATGGCAGAGTCAGAAAAAGAAAATGAAATGGTTATTTTCAGGTCAAAAATGGAAGATACTAGAGATGACCAATTTTATTCATGCTTAACACTGAAAAAATGAAGAGTAAATGGTACAGTCAAGTGAATTCTGTTTTCTGTAGTCTAGAACCTTTATCTGCGACCTAGCAATGGTTGAAAAATTTCTTCCTCTATTTGTCAATCAAATTAGAATGGGAACCAATTGTCAAACGGTACTGAAATCTGGAGATGGGATAAAAATAGTTCGGCATATATGTTACTAGAATTACATGCTGATGTTTCTGACTAAGATTTTACCTGCTACAAAGATTGTCTGTACTGTAGAGAAAGTACAGATAAAAAGTATGAATTCTGTTATGGTTCTGCTCATCTTCTGTCAACTAAATATTTCTATTTGACTAATTGACTCTTTTCTTTTTCACCCTGAGCATCTATCAAACATTTTCTTTCTCAAATTACTTGGTTCAAGATCTGTTGCTGCTATGAATGCTAGGTTTCCACTTTTAACTTCTATTTTCCCCTTATCTGGATGCAATGGCACGTGCCATGTGAATTCTATGCTTTCCAGATGCTGTAACCAAGGAAAAGTCTCAAGGATATTTGTTCCGGTCAGTGCTCAAGTGCATACCTTACCTAATTGAAGAAGTTGGCCGAAGTGATAAGATAACTGAAATAATACCTCAACATGGTATAAGCATTGATCCTGGTGTTCGTGAGGAAGCAGTTCAGGTACTGAACCGG
The DNA here is from genome assembly GCF_053813885.1 of Theobroma cacao. NCBI lineage: Eukaryota > Viridiplantae > Streptophyta > Magnoliopsida > Malvales > Malvaceae > Theobroma > Theobroma cacao. The sequence continues at coordinate 41,801,396 of NC_142640.1, forward strand.
ATTGTAAGGTACCTTCCTCATCGTCGCTTTGCAGTTATGAGAGGGATGGCCAACTTCATCCTCCGACTACCTGATGAATTCCCTCTTCTGATTCAAACATCATTGGGGCGACTGTTAGAACTTATGCGGTTTTGGAGAGCTTGTCTGATTGATGATAAACTGGAGCAAGATGCTCAAGATGCTCAAGATGCTAAGCGTATGTTGCAGCAAAGCAATGGATTCAAGAAGTCTTCTTTCCATCAACCAGGGGAAGCTATTGAGTTTCGTGCATCAGAGATAGATGCAGTTGGTCTTATCTTTCTTAGCTCCGTGGATAGCCAGATCCATCACACAGCATTGGAGTTATTGCGCTGTGTACGTGCCTTAAGGAATGACATACGAGACCTTACACTTCGTGAGCAGCCAGATCATAGTATAAGATATGAAGCTGAACCTATATTTATAATTGATGTGCTGGAAGAACATGGGGTGGGCTATATTTAGTTTATGATTCCCTTTATATGACTTTATTTTCTTTAATTTCTCTATGAAGTGCAATGTATTCTGAACTTTAAGTTAAATATTGCAGGATGACATAGTTCAGAGTTGTTACTGGGACTCTGGCCGTCTGTTTGATTACAGACGAGAATCTGATGTAATTCCTCCTGAGGTGACTCTTCAGTCTATAATATTTGAGAGTCCTGATAAGAACAGATGGGCAAGGTGTCTTAGTGAGATCGTCAAGTATGCAGCTGAACTTTGCCCTAGCTCAGTTCAAGATGCAAAGTACGTACAATAAGATAATTATGTAATTGTTACATGTTTTTGCCCAGGAATGTGTGTTGCAATAATGTCATTATGTTTTGCCTAGAATTGATGGGATGTTCTTTTGACAGGTAATATTATCAATTAATGAAACCTAATGGAGATTAGACTTAAGCCCTGGGCATTTTTTTAGTATTTGAGGGGTGGAAGAATGTGAAAACAATATCTATGGTTCATACATTTTGTGGTTATGTGGGTCTCATTGTTTCAGCTTTATGGAAATAACATGCAGACTTTGATGTTTGTTCATTGATGGTAGCTTTATGTCCGTTAAATGAGCTAATTGGTTGATGTTTAATTTAGCATTACTGCAATTTCTTTTTGAACATGTAAAAATTACCAAAGAATAATTGGTTAGCATAGAGTATAGTGAACATCAATTGTCATTGGAAACTGCTTTTATTTTTGTCTATCTTTGGCTCCAAAATGGGGGAAATTATTTGCTATTTGCTTTCATTTTCCTGGTTAATTAGTTTTAAGACTGCAATGAATCTATGGATCGTCTTCTAACCCGTTCTCACTTGGCAGGGTGGAGGTTTTGCAACGTCTTGCTCATATCACGCCTGCTGAGTTAGGTGGAAAAGCTCATCAGTCTCAAGATGTAGATAACAAACTGGATCAGTGGCTCATGTATGCAATGTTTGTATGTTCATGTCCACCGGATAGTAGGGAAACTGGAAGCATAGCTGCAACAAGAGAGCTTTACCATCTTATTTTCCCCTCTCTGAAATCTGGATCAGAAGCACACATAGTAAGTACATGCTAAAGAGTTGATTCTACTTTATTAGAGTTGAATGCATAAATCTCTTGAGTACACTAATCTTGAGACACTGTTTCTGCTAGAACATGAGAATTGGGTAAAAGTGCCATCTGTATGTTTTTGCTTGTAATACAGTATCCAATAGCGTTCTTATTCAATTTTTCATACTGTTCAATGGGGATTGTGAGTCATCAATGTTAATGGCTACAATTGACAATCAGTTTCTTGGTAGGTTTTTCATGTTTGAAAGAACTATAGATGAGACAAAGAAGAGAAAGGGGAAGGTGAACAGATGTTGTATGAATTAGGTTAGGTAATTTTGAGTTCTATTTTATTCTTTTAGCTCACTTTGAGTAGCTGTGTTGTTAGATCCATCCAAATTTGGAAGTTTTGAATTCAATCCCAATGGAGAACTTTTTATATACATACAAAAATTTGAATGAACTGTAGGTCTTTTAATGCCATTTCATGGTTGCTGTATTGGGTACCTTGAACTAATGTGTCTCTGCTAAATATACTTAGCTGCCTGCTTGCAAGTGTTAACTTGTTTCTGAAACAATGAGCCTAAATTTTGCATTGTCTTTTTCTTGGTTCTTATGGAAGATGACAACTTGCTTAGGTTTGCTACAGAGACAGGGCTACTTTTTAACTCTTGATGGGAGGCGATAGGAGAATATGAGGATGCACCTAGTATTTATGGCTTACAAGAAATTTCTTTATTTAGTACCTCCCTATATCCATACTAAAATACATACTTGGATGATACTTACTTGTATGAAGGCATGATAGATGCATAGAGTCTAATTGAGTACACTGCTTGACAGTTCAATTGCCTATGACGAATAAATTTTGCTAGCTAATTGCTCTCTCTTTCAATTTGGTGTATCTTGACATATAGAGGAGAAGAGAGGGGGGGGGGGGGGGGGGGGGGGGGGGAGGTTTGTAAGAGGTGAACCCTGAAATCCATCATGATATTAGAAGTATTAAGGATAGAAGTAGTCTGGGATAAGTATTAATGCATGTTTTCTTTTCAATTTTTGTTACTCTATATGATTCTAAGTTTGTTTTGATTGCTGAAATTGGTTTGCTTTCCTTTATAAATTAGCATGCTGCCACCATGGCTCTCGGGCACTCACACCTGGAATCTTGTGAGATCATGTTTAGTGAACTCACATCTTTTGTTGATGAGGTTTCTTCTGAATCAGAGGGAAAACCAAAGTGGAAGGTATACCTATTCTGTACCCACTTCAAATACATCTTTAATATAAAATTTGGTTCATTTCATGAAGCTCAGTTGTTATTTTGACCTCTTTCTGAAGATTTTACCAAGAGTATTCTTTTCCCTCTCTGGTTTTTTTATTTTTAGTGATGCTATTCTAAGCAAAAGTTCCATCAGCTTGGGCTGAAATCTATTTTCCATCTCAATGATATAAATAAACAATTAATTCTTGTTTAATGAATAGTTGAATTGATTCCAAATGCTTGTATTCATCCCTTTGGATGCAGAGTCAAAAACAGACGCGCCGTGAGGACCTTCGAGTCCATATTGCCAATATTTATCGCACCGTTGCTGAGAACATCTGGCCAGGATTCTTGGGCCGAAAGCCTGTGTTCCGTCGCCATTATCTAAGGTTTATTGAAGACACGACTAAACAGATTGGACAAGCATCTGCTGAGAGCTTTCAAGAAACACAACCACTCCGCTATGCACTTGCTTCGGTTTTAAGATCTCTAGCCCCTGAATTTGTGGATTCAAGATCAGAGAGGTTTGATCTTAAAATTAGGAAGAGATTATTTGATATGCTTCTACCCTGGTGTGACGACACAGGAAGTACATGGGGACAGGATGGTGTTAGTGACTATCGACGTGAAGTTGAACGGTACAAGACTTCACACAGGTCAAAAGATTCTGTGGACAAAATTTCGTTTGACAAAGAATTGAGTGAACAAATCGAGGCAATCCAGTGGGCCTCTATGACTGCTATGGCTTCACTTTTGTATGGGCCTTGTTTTGATGACAATGCAAGAAAAATGAGTGGCAGGGTTATATTTTGGATTAATAGTTTATTCAATGAGCCTGCACCTAAGGCCCCATATGGTTACTCGCCAGTTGACCCAAGAACCCCATCTTATTCCAAATACACAGGAGAAGGACGTGGAGCTGCTGGTCGTGATAGGCATAAAGGTGGCCATCATCGTGTTGCATTAGCAAAATTGGCTTTGAAAAATCTTCTTCTTTCAAATTTGGATCTGTTTCCGGCTTGCATTGATCAGGTATGTCACTATATAGGCACCTTTTACTGACAAACAGCGGATGCATTTAGAACTATGAAGTGAATGAGTGATTGTTGGATCAGTTGTATTCCAATTATAAAAATCATTTAAAGCTTCTACATAGTGGTAGCCAGATGATGACCATGTCAAGTTTACAGATCTTTTTTTTGCTTTTTAAGTTCACTGATCTTCTGAGCAATAGGAAGTTGATGAGGTTTTTATCTTTCTATAATTATCTTAAATAAAACTTATAAAGTCGTTTTCGTATTTCTGTAACTTTCCTTTTTGTAGTGGTGTTTCTTTATATGCCAATTTCTATGATTTACTCAAAACTTTGGGCTTCTTCCTGCCTTACACATTTCTCTTACATAGGTTTTGGGAATGCTGCATTGTTCTTTTTATTTCCATTTGGGCCTATATGTTTGTATTTAATAATTTCACTTTGTGGGGAACTAATTAACTTAATGATTTTCAGTGCTATTATTCAGACCCTGCTATAGCCGATGGTTACTTCAGTGTACTGGCTGAGGTCTATATGCGACAAGAGATACCAAAATGTCAAATTCAAAGGCTCTTGAGCCTGATCCTCTACAAGGTAGTGGACCCATCTAGGCAAATCCGTGATGATGCCCTTCAGATGCTTGAGACTCTCTCTGTACGTGAATGGGCTGAAGATGGCACTGAAGGCTCTGGTAGCTATCGAGCTGCTGTTGTTGGTAATCTCCCTGATTCCTACCAACAGTTTCAATACAAGCTCTCATGCAAACTAGCCAAAGATCACCCTGAGTTGAGCCAGCTCCTCTGTGAAGAGATCATGCAGAGACAACTTGATGCTGTTGATATAATTGCTCAGCATCAGGTGTTAACCTGTATGGCCCCTTGGATTGAAAACCTGAATTTTTGGAAACTCAAGGACTCAGGTTGGAGTGAAAGATTATTAAAAAGTCTTTATTATGTGACATGGAGGCATGGAGATCAGTTTCCTGATGAAATTGAGAAACTTTGGAGCACAATTGCCAGCAAGCCGCGGAACATTAGTCCAGTTTTAGATTTCTTGATTACAAAAGGAATTGAGGATTGTGATTCAAATGCATCTGCTGAAATAAGTGGTGCGTTTGCCACATATTTCTCAGTTGCCAAGCGAGTAAGTCTGTATCTAGCACGTATATGTCCACAACGTACAATTGATCACCTAGTTTACCAGCTGTCCCAGCGGATGCTGGAAGATAGCATTGAATTAATCGGGCCAGGTGCAAACAGGGCTGATGCCAATGGAAATTTTATTTTAGAATTCTCTCAGGGGCCTGCAGCGGCCCAGATTGCATCTGTTGCTGACAGCCAGCCACATATGTCACCATTACTTGTCCGTGGTTCGCTTGATGGTCCATTGAGAAATACTAGTGGAAGCCTGAGTTGGCGTACAGCTGGTGTTACAGGGCGAAGTGCCTCAGGCCCATTAAGTCCTATGCCTCCAGAATTAAACATTGTTCCAGTAACTGCAGGCAGGTCAGGTCAGCTCCTTCCAGCATTGGTAAACATGTCAGGGCCTTTAATGGGGGTTCGAAGTTCCACAGGAAGTTTACGGAGCCGCCATGTTTCCCGGGACAGTGGAGACTACCTGATTGACACTCCAAACTCTGGTGAAGATATCTTGCATTCTGCGGTTGGTATGCACGGTGTCAATGCTAAAGAACTTCAGTCAGCTTTGCAAGGGCATCAGCAACACTCACTTACTCATGCAGATATAGCATTGATTCTACTTGCAGAAATTGCTTATGAGAATGATGAAGACTTCCGCGAGCACTTGCCTCTGCTCTTTCATGTCACATTTGTTTCAATGGATAGCTCTGAGGATATTGTACTGGAGCACTGCCAGCATTTGCTTGTTAATCTATTATACTCACTTGCAGGTCGACACCTGGAGCTGTATGAGGTTGAAAGTAGTGATGGAGAGAACAAACAGCAGGTTGTCAGTCTGATCAAGTATGTTCAGTCAAAGCGAGGGAGCATGATGTGGGAGAATGAGGACCCCACAGTTACAAGGACTGAGCTTCCTAGTGCTGCACTTCTGTCTGCCCTTGTTCAGAGTATGGTTGATGCAATATTTTTCCAGGGAGATCTTCGTGAGACTTGGGGTGTTGAGGCACTCAAATGGGCTATGGAGTGCACGTCAAGACACCTTGCCTGTCGTTCTCACCAGATCTATCGTGCATTGCGGCCTAGTGTTACAAGTGACACATGTGTGTTACTCCTTCGTTGCTTACATAGATGCTTGGGAAATCCAATACCTCCTGTTCTGGGCTTCATTATGGAAATTTTACTTACATTGCAAGTAATGGTTGAGAACATGGAGCCAGAAAAGGTGATACTTTACCCACAACTTTTTTGGGGTTGCGTGGCCATGATGCACACAGATTTCATTCATGTCTACTGCCAGGTTCTTGAGCTTTTCTCGCGAGTTATTGACCGTTTATCATTCCGGGACAGAACAATTGAAAATGTCCTCCTTTCAAGCATGCCTAGAGATGAGCTCGATAATGTTGATATTGGGGACTTTCAGCGGATGGATTCTAGGGGCTATGACTTGCCAGCAACCAGTGGCAATCTGCCAGCATTCGAAGGAGTGCAGCCTCTTGTACTTAAAGGACTCATGTCCACTGTTAGTCATGGTGTAGCGATTGAGGTCCTCTCTCGTATCACAGTGCACTCATGTGACTCTATATTTGGTGATCGTGAGACTAGACTACTGATGCACATTACAGGATTGCTTCCCTGGCTTTGCTTACAGCTTTGCAAAGACCCATTGGTGGGCCCAGCTTCACCTCTCCAACAACAGTACCACAAAGCCTGCTCTGTTACTGCCAACATTTCAATTTGGTGTCGAGCAGAATCACTGGATGAATTAGCTACTGTTTTTATGGCTTACTCCAGAGGTGAGATCAAAAGCATTGATAACCTCCTTGCCTGTGTCTCACCGTTGTTATGCAACGAATGGTTCCCTAAGCACTCAGCTCTGGCTTTTGGACACTTACTTCGGCTACTGGAGAGAGGTCCAGTTGAGTATCAACGTGTAATACTGCTCATGCTTAAGGCATTGCTCCAGCACACTCCCATGGATTCAGCTCAGAGCCCACACATGTATGCAATTGTATCCCAGCTAGTGGAGAGCACTTTGTGCTGGGAGGCACTAAGTGTATTAGAAGCTCTTTTGCAGAGCTGTAGTTCATTGCCTGGTTCACACCCACATGAGTCAGGGACATTTGAAAATGGGACAGATGAAAAGATGTTAGCTCCTCAGACCTCATTTAAGGCTCGAAGTGGGCCACTACAGTATGCTATGGGATCAGGTTTTGGGGTAGGTTCTACATCAGTTCCACAAGCTGTTTCCATGGAGTCAGGTATGACACCTAGAGAGGCGGCTTTGCAAAACACCCGATTGATCCTTGGGCGGGTGCTCGACAGCTGCGCCCTGGGGAGAAGAAGGGAGTATCGAAGGCTGGTGCCTTTTGTGACCACAATTGGAAACCCATGACATGTAATTTTTAATTTTACTCCTTTTTCTTTTGCCATTAATGTTAAGGTAGCTTACATTATACTTTAGAATTTAGATCAAGCACTGGGAAAACTTGGGACCTGGCTCTGTAAATAGGCATCATAAATCTGTAGTTGTAGTTAGGGCTGTAATATTTTTAGGCAGCGGAAGCATTCCAGGTCCCTTGTATCACTTATTTTTGATAATTTTATAATTCTTAAAATGCTCTCAATCAAAGTTTTTGTCATTCCTTCTCTTTTGTTACTACCAAACTTCCAGTTGTTTTTGTTGATTTATGCTAATGTGTTTCTTCTTGATCCAAAGTACCAGTGATGATAATTGCTATATGGCGGGCATGGCTATAATTCTAGTGTGAGGTACTATGACATTACCAAAGGTTTCTTGCAATGAGAGTTGGAAAATCCTATTAATTGGGATCTGCAGTACAGGCTTCGAAGTGAACGAAGCTTATCAATTGTAAGGCTTATCAATGAGATATTTCCATGGTTCAAAAAAACATTGCTGATGACAATGAGAATGTGATTTTCGTTTCTCTTGCAATGACATTTGTCAATTTACAGTTCAACTGATGATGAAAATAAGGAGCGTTATATTGCATCCATGGTTAAGCTACGTTAGCAGTTTGGAGTAAGCATCATTACTCTATGTTGTGTGTCATGAGTCAATTTTTGTATATGGTCATGACGAGATAAAACTGTTTAGGAGATTAAGTCTTTATGTACCTTAAGAGGAAATGTCTATATTTCAAACAATTTAATGATCTGTTGTTGCGTACTGATAAAAGCCTATAAGACCTTGAGGGAAGAAATGTCTCCATTTCACGCATTATAATGGTTCTTGGTGACATAAGTATAAAAACTCGTTAACTCTTTATAGGGATAGAGTAGTCGACGGATTGCAAGGTTGTCTCACTGGTTTAGTTTTGTTTATAGCTAATCATCTAAGATTGCTCCGATAGCCCAACGATGGCATGTTTGTCTTCTCGGTCCCTTTGTACTTCTTTTCAATATTAATAAAATATTTTTTCTTTATGTGCAACCAGTAGTTGCATAAATGATTATGATTTTGCTATTTCACTTCGTAAACTAACTCGCGGTTATAATTGGTATTTACTCAAATATAATCGAATTCTTGGCTGGCTTTTGTGGAAGTGTCCACCCAAACTCTTTGTAAACTATTTCGTACTTGAGCGAAGAGGTATAGTCCGTGATAGTTGATATCAAAGCACGGACGAGAGGTGTTAAGTGAAAAAGCAAGTATGGTGACATTGCAAAGCACACTAGAAGACCATTAGAGAATTGAGGAACTCAAGGCCACAATAGCCGCGATAAAGGCTCAGATGGTTTTGCTTGAGCGAATAAGCAAGATTGAGACAACTCAGATGAGCTATTTGATACGATAAATACCTTTGTTAGCTCTATAGCTCTTAAATTGATCCCATGTTTTGAAATGACAAACAAAAATGATCAAAATTTTATTTAAGTCTTGAAATATCAAGTTTAGACATCCCCTAACACTTTCAAAAGAGTTTGAGAACAAAAACAATGAAAAAGGATTTTGAAAAATGCATTCTAGTCCAAATCTATCGATACATGTTCTTCATGTATCAATACATTTGGACCAGTATCGATAGAAATTGAAATCTATCGATACATGTTTTTTAAAAAAGTCAAAATTTACAAAGTCAAACTTAATATATCAATACATTCTCAAAGGTATCAATAGAAATAGAACAGAATGCTTACTGCCTCAAAAATATCGATACATTTCTCAAGTGTAACGATACATTTTTAATAGAATACTTACTGGCTCAAAAGTATCAATATATTAGCAAATATATCGATACATTTTCAACAGAATGTTCATGCCATTGTAGCCAAGTTCAAAAGTACCGATACATCATAACAAGAATTTAAAAATAAAAGTGACAATGTATCAATACATGCAAACATATATCAATACAATGTGACCGTTAGACTCTACAATGAAGAAAAAATGGCTATTTTCACATTTAATGCACTCCCAACTACCCTTGAACCTTTAGCAACTATAATACAAGCTCCCATAACATTTATGAAGGTTGAAAGACTTTGAAACACAACTCTAAAAGAAGAATTCATCTCAATACTCTTTATACCTGTCTTCTTGCATTTAAGTCTTCCATTGTACTATTTATAGAGCCTTTATTACTTATCTTTTTTCTCATCAAATATTGTACTTAACTTGCTATTTAGCCTTTAAGAGGCATCCTATCTACACTTTCATTTCGTATTGTATTCACTTGAATGGTTATACCTTAGCCAATTGCGAAAGGTAGAAATTAAGTGGTTATACCTTAACCAAGATAAAAGGTAGAGTAATTGTGCTTTAAGCATAAAAAAGGCATTGTATTGAAAAGTTGTGCTGGATCCACAAAATGCATTGTTTTGAACTTTATTTCAATAGTGGATGTTAAACTCATTGGTGAATCTAAGGGAGAGGATATAGGCAATGAAGTTGAACCTCTATAAAAATTGTTATGTTGATCATTCTTCCTTCCTTACTTTTTCAATCTCATTTGTATTTCCAACTTCACTTACTTTACAAGAATTCAATTGTCTTGCTTATTTTCAAATTGAAATTTGGCTAAAAAGAACCTTATTTTCTCAAAATTGAAAAGAAATTTTCAAACTTCAAAAACATTCCAATTTAACCCATTCTTGGAATTATTCACATCGAGCTAATTACACTAAAAACCCTGAGTAATGAGAATAGGGATGTGTTGAGCATTCTCCAAGGTGAGTTTGGAGAATTAAAAGCTAAAGTAAATTTTTGGTGATTGCTACAAGTAATGTTGATGCAAACTCAAGAGATAATGGGAAAAGAGCCAAAGTGCAACGAAAGGGCCAGAGATGTGAAAAAGTTACAAAATTTCCTCTTTGATATAAAATAATACTTCTGAGTTGTCTGCACATAATCAGATGAAGACAAGGTGGCCATGACCATAATGTATCTTCCTAGGGATGTTAAGTTAGAGTGACATTCAAAAATTTGTCAATGGCAAATGCCCCATCAACACTTGAATTGACCTCTAGCGAGAACTAAAGAATTAATTTTTTCTTGAAAATGTGGAGTATATGGCTCAACGAAAGCTATGGGAGTTGGCCCAAACAAGATCTATGCGAGAGTTTGTAAGAAACTTCTCTACCTTGATGCTAGATATCAAGGTCATGACCGAAAAAGACAAGCTCTTCTATTTTCTTTAGGGTTTGAAACCATGGGATAGAACAAAATTATAACGACAAAAGCTGCAGGATGTGACTTCAGTGGTGGCAGTTGCCGAACGTCTTACTGATTATAGTGATAACTTAAAGAAAACCATCCATCAAGGAATGGTAATTCTAGATCCAACAATAAGGCAAAATTTGTTAGAGTTAGTAAACCCTCAAGTGAGGGAGGAAAAAAAATTCACTTGCTAGAAACACTCCCTAACCAAGGACAAATAGGACATGAGGCTTTAAACCATGACTTTTCGTATCTTGTTTTCAATGCAATGAACTTCATCAGGTAGTCAAGTGCCCACACTGAGTAGCCCTCAATGAAATATGTACATTTATCTTGAGACAACTCAACCCCACACCTCAATTGAGGAAGTCGATGAGGAGCTAAAGTGAATAAGTTCAATTTGTTTCCTTAACGCCCTTCAAGCGCAACTAGACAATATTAAAAGAAGCCCCAGCGATGTCTCATGTATGTGGATGTAGTGTTGAATGGCAAAATAACCAAAGCCATGCTTGACATAAAAGCCTTAAACACCTTCGTCACCCCATGAGAGGTCAAAGGTGTGGTTTCAAAGTTGAGAAAGACTTTGGGCAGATGAAAGTAGTCAATTCATTAACCTGAGCTGTTATGGGGCACTCCAAAGATGTAAGGACTAAGATCAGCTCTTGGGAAGAGGGCGTAAACTTCACTGTTGTCATTATAGATGACTTAGATGTTGTTATTGGCTTAGATTTCATGAGAAAAGCACAAGCCATTCCATTTCCTATTACTAGTTGTTTAATGTTGTCTAAAGAACAACTATGTATGGTACCTACTACAATCTTACCTAGGAATGGAATGAAAATCATATCAGCTATTTAGTCTTAAAAAAAGGATTAAGAGGGGAAAACCCTTTTATGTGGCCATGTCCATTTATAAAGGTGGAGATAGCATAGATCCAATACCCATGAGAGTGAAGTTAATTTTGGAAGAATTTAAGGATATGATCCCAAAACAACTACCCAAGGTACTACCACCTCGATGAGCAATTGATCTTGAGATATAACTACTCTTCGGAGCCTAGCTCCTCGCAAAAAGGTCATACAAGATGGCTCCTCCGGAACTAGTCAATTTGAGAAAACAACTAGACAAGTTGATACAAGCTAGATTCATCAAACCCTCAAAAGCACCTTTTGGGGTCCTAGTATTGTTCCAAAAAAAGCAAGATGGGAGTTTGCAGTTATGTGTGGTCTATCGAGCTCTAGACAAAGTCATAATAAGGAACAAATATCCTATTCCTTTTTCAGCAAGCCTCTTTGACCAATTGAGTTGTGCAAAATATTTCTCCAAATTAATCCTCAGGTTTGGGTACCATCAAGTAAAAGTTACCGAAGAAGATGAATCGAAAACCACTTGTGTAACGCGATATGGTGCATTTGAATTTCTTGTTATGCCTTTTGGAGTAATTAATATTCTAGTCACATTTTGCATGTTGATGAATCAGGTTTTCTATAATTATCTGGACAAGTTCGTGGTCATATACTTGGATGACATTGTGATGTATAGTTCAACATTAAAAGAACATTAAGAGCATTTGCCAAAGGTATTCAAAGTGTTACGAGGGAACCAGTTGCTCGTGAAAAGAAAGAAATGTGCATTTGCTCAAACCTGAATTCAATTTTTAAGTCATATCATTGAGCAAGGTCATATTCGAATAGATATGTAGAAAGTGAAGGCCATCAAGGAGTGGGCGACTCTTAAGAATATAATTGAACTTCATTTATTCTTGAGGCTTGTCAACTACTATCAACAATTTGTGGAGAGGTATTCAAAAAGGACAGTGGTACTCACAAAACTACTAAAGAAGGGATAGAAGTGGAGTTAAACACTTTAATGCTAAGGAGCTTTTAAAGACATGAAGGAAGTGATGATGACGAACTTTGTCTTAGCACACCTAGATATTAAAAAGCCTTTCGAGGTTCAAACAGATGCATTAGATTTTGCTCTTGAAGGAGTATTATTGTAAAAAGAATACTCGGTCACATTCAAAATAAAAAGTTGAATGAAGCTGAGCGAAGATACACGACACAAGAACAAGAACTCTTGGCAATAATTCATTGTTTACAGATGTGACGACACTACTTGTTAGGGTCTCAATTCATGGTTAAGAGAGACAACACTACAGTCAGTCACTTCTTAACACAACCAAAACTCATGGTTAAGTAGGCAAAATGGTACGAATTCCTAATCGAATTGAAATTTTATTTCCAGCATAAAGTTGAAAAAGCTAATCAAGTGGCAAGCGCCTTCAACAAAAAATGTGAACTTGCAGCTCTCAGATTGATAACTTAAATTACAACAATCAAAGTGACCATAGACATCCGTAACCTTATTGAAGAGAACTTGAACTGAGACCCTATGCCATTGTCATTATAATATTAGTGAAGAGTCGAAAGCCTAAGTATTTTTGGGTGAAAATGGGGCTCATACTAACAAAAGGGTCATGGATATTTGTCCCAAGCGTAGGAGAACCAAGATAAAAGTTGATGTGGGAATGTCATGACACTTTTTGAGTAAGTCATCCAAGTTAGTAATGCACCATTACGTTATTGAAACAAGGTTATTATTGGTCCCATATGTGGCAAGACATGATGGATTATACCAAGACGTGCCTAATTTGCCAACAGGACAAAGTGAAAAGACAAAAGCTGACAAGAATGCTCGAACCTATACTAATATTGACTAAACCTTGGGAAATCATTTCCTTTGACTTTATAGTAGGACTCCACAAAGTTGAAGATATGACATCGATTCTGGTGGTAAACCGTTTTTCAAAGTACATTACGTTTACCCTAGTCCAAAAGTTTGGCTCTATAGAAGACATGGAATCCATGGTTTTCAAGCATGTGGTGAAATAGTAAGATGTCTTTTAGAAGATCATCAGTGACAAGGATCCAAGGTTTATTGGTTTCTTTTAGAAAGAGCTCTTTAAGCTGTTACGTCAAAACTCAACATCTCTTCCAATTATCATTCGTAGATAGATGGCCAAATAAAATGCTTCAACGGATTACTAGAGGAATGTTTGAGACATTTCATACAAGCAAACTAGAAAAATTATCTTACTCTACTAGATGTGGCTCAAATATGTTTTAATTCACGAAATAGCTCCTTTACTAACAAATTCCTTTTTGAAGTCGGCATCGGGCAACAACCTAAACTTCCTTACACCTCAATGGAGTCATATTGAGGGAAAAGCCCCCAAGCTTTTAACTTTGCTAAGGAGTGGAGACAAAACACAGAGATCGCTTGGGTATATCTAAAGAAGGCCTCAGTCGCATGAAAAAATGGGTTGATAAAAGTCAAAGAGCGTGACACTTTAAGGTGGGTGACCTTGTGTTAGTGAAACTAGTATCGAAACAGCTTAAGTTCATAAAAAAGAAAAATTGACAATAAGTGCAAAAATATAAAAGTCTGATAACAATTACTACCAAGGTTGGGAAGATTTCCTACAAAATTGATCCACCCAAGTGGATGAAAGTACATCCAATGTTTCACATCAGCAACCTAAAGCTATTCCATGCAGATCTAGCAGATGCAAGTCGAAGTCAAGCCACGAGAGCCACAATCAGCACCAAGCCACCATCACAATGGTGAGTATAGGAGATTTTTGCTGAAAGAACCACGTTAATCTCCCTGACGACCAGTACAAGAGTACTTGGTTAAATATGAAGGTCTTAAAGCAAATGAAATCACTTGCGAGAAAGAAGCTGACCTCCATACCTTCAAGTAGAAGATCAAAAAACTCTAAGTTAACCAGTCAATGAGAATGTTGACAGATAGAATAGGGGAGGATGTCATGAGCCAACCTTTATTTAGGGCCATGACAGAGTAGAACTGTCTAGAAGACTAAGTCATGAGACAACTTTTGTTAGGTTGCCTCACTAGTTAAGGTATCTTTGTGGCTAACCAGCTAAGGCTACCCCAATGGCCCAACGATGGTGTGTTTGTACTCTCAGTCCCTTTGTACTTCTTTTTAATATTAAAATTAACATTTTCCTTTATGTGGGACCAGTGGTTTCGTATAGGCTTTGGCTATTGTCATAACACAATGAGTCCTAGAACTCAATAATTTGACTTAAAAAGGAGTCACCATTAATCTATTTTGTTTAGGTGTGATTGACTACTCAAGTGAATCTATTTTTTTATGAGGCCCTAAGCTTAACTTAATCTCATTAAAAAATAATAGGTTCTAATCTACAAAACATATTTGTGGTTTGAAAATTCACTTACGTGTGATGAAGGTAATAGCACATCCAGAACGCCCATTTAATTGATACCTTATCAATTATGTGTCCTTAAAGCCTTATTAAATGAAATCTTGTTCAATATTCAATTCTATTTCCTTTTCCTATTTTTATTAGTTTTTTGAAATAAATAAATAAAAATTTCTGATATTGAAAATTTCCCAAAATCTGTAAAAAGTCATGGCATAATGTTGGAAAATTTTCTAACTTACAAAGAAGCAACTTTTGGCATTCTTGAAATTTCATCATTGGAGAAGTTATTTACTTAATTCTATAATTTTATCTTTTTTATTTTATTTAAATATTTTATTAAATCCTTGGGTATCGAAAATTTTTCAAAACTTCCAAACGCTCATAGCATAATTTTGGACAATTTCCTCACCTAGAAATTTCGAAGAAGCCACTTTTGGCATTCTTGAGATTTCATCATTGGAGAACTTACATAAATTATGTGAATTCCTAATTTTTAAATGCCTAAAAAGTAGAAATTAAAATAATATACAAAAACAACTTACCTAATTGGGTTGGCGAACCCAAAAAAAAAACCAAACTGCAAATTCATATCCCAAGCATGAACTATTAGGAATGAGGAGCACTTTTCTAAACCCCATTCAAGAAACTAGAACACTCGTTCTTTTTATATCTCCTTTTAATCAAAATAGTTTCCTTAGAAACTAAATTGAGTTACCTAGATCTAAAAGATATTGAAACCCAAGAACTGTTTTCTCTCTCTTTTTTCTCTCCTTTTTTTCTTCCTTTTTTTTGACACTAATGCTTGGCTATATTTAATGCCAATGTGTTCTATTCCATCTTAAACTGATTTCTTGAGTTTTAATTTAATCTAACTTAATCTCTCTTCAGACTTTCAATTTGATTAGGATTAGTGCAAACATATCCTTATCTTTTCATATTTATCTCCCTTTTTTGTTTTTTTATTTTTTATTATTATTTTTTTAATTTCAAAATTCAATATCCTAAACAAAATGGGATGTCTACAGTTATGTCTTATGATTTTGCTATTACATTTCATAAACTAACTCGTGGCTAAAATTGGTGTTTACTCAAACATAATCAATTTCTTGGTTGGCTAGTGTGGAAGTGTCCACCCAAGCGCCACATGAGCTATTGCATACTTGAGTGAAGCAGCGTAGTCCGTGACACTATGCATTCTTTGCTTAATATGAAAAAGAGAAGGGAAATAAATAATGAGAATTTTCATTACTGTAATGCTCTTTATATTTTCTTTCTTAATTCCAACTAGTTTCAAATAATGATGATTTTTAGAATTTATATTTAATGTACTATCACTGTACAATATTTATACACTATTACTAAAATGTTTTTTCATAAATATGCAAAGATAAAAATTTTAAAAATTTTCAAATCTTATAATTTTATAATTTTTTTAATAATAAGAATATAATAAAGTTGAACAGCATGATTATTACATTCTTTACATTAGTCCCATCACTTTGGAATACGATATTTTCATTGTTAAAGATTGGTTAAGTAAAATGATGTTTGGTTAAAATACCCATCAAGTCCCAATACCCATGCATTTTGTTCAATTTAGTTTTTGTACTCAAAATCAAAGCAATTTAGTCTCTTGATTTTGGGAATGGCTCTAATTTAGTTCTTTCCCCTAATAACATCTAATTTGACCGTTAAAAAATGATGACATTAACATTGGCGTGGCACACAATATTGACATGGCAAGCAAGGGTGGCTCGGATTGCTAATGTGGCATTGTCATGTCAAAATGTCAAGGTGACATGGTAGTGCTACATCATTATCTAGGTATGGGTCGTTAAAATTCTCATTTTTTCCTTTCTTCTCTCTTTCTGCCTCTTTTTTTATTTCTCTTTGTAAAGGAAAAAATGAGAAGAAGCAATGCCAAGTCAGTAACTCGAACACAGTTAGTGACATCATGCTGATGTGGTAGTGCCACATCAGCATCCTAACCAAGATGGTAACATGGCATTACCATGTTAGTGTGTCAATGTGACATAGTAGTGTCACATCAGCAACCCACCCCTAATGGTGACGTGGCATTACCATGTCACCTTAACATGCTGTCGTGGCATTGCCACAACAGTAATCCAAGCCACCTTGCTTGCCATATCAGCATAGTGTGTCAAGTCAGTGCTGATATCATTATTTTTAACTGTCAAATTGGATGCCATTAGGAAGAAGGACTAAACTAAAGCAATTTCCAAAATCAATGGACTAAATTGCTTTGATTTTGAGTACAATGACTAAATTGAATAAAATGCATGGATACAAAGACTTGGTGGGTAGTTTGACCAATGATATTTTCATTATTTTGTTTGAATCAAAGTTGGAGCTAGATCAATAATATTAAAAGGAAATTATCCACTTATAAGATTTGACATTTTTTAGGTTAATAATAGCCTTTATGCATAGAAATCATAAACCATAGTTCTTTTCAAACCACAACCCTAAGATGCATGTGACAATGATTCACATATTTTTTCCATGTGAAAATCCAAATTGATATTCATGTACCTTTTAAGGTGGCAAAATTGTCATATTGATGAGACAAATTTTGTCATATTTTAATAAGCTAAGAATAATCTACATGTACATAGAGTCTAGAGGCTGACATATGTGTTAGTCTTTTAGGGTTTTTAGAGGGATATTTTGGACTTTGCAGGTAACAGGTGTCTAATTCAGTAATTAATTTAGATATTAGGGTTATTTTAGGGTTTTTAGGTCTCAAGTGAGGGCTTTCAGGCTTTTAGTTATTCTAACCTTTCTTCTAACAATCACCTGTTGTCTCATTTCCCTCTCATATACGGGGTTCTAAAAGCTTCTTGAAACACCTAGCTTTGGCTTACTAGAGAAGATAAAAGATATTTTCTAAGAAAAATTCAGATAATTCTAGAGAAAATAAATAAAGAAGAAAGAAAAGAGAGGAATTAGATCACTTTCTCACTCCATTTCTGTTGGAATCAGGAAATAGTGAGGCAACAAAAAAATTTCAAATCTCCACGAGATCTGGGTCAAGGTCGATCACCTTAATTATGCTTTTGATGTTTGATTTCATTTTAGCTTATTTCTCAAACATGTATTTTAGCTTATTTCATTGAGATGTTGTTTTTATCAATTCGTATATTCTTAATTATTTTATTGGTGTTTATTGTGTTGATTGGTTGTACTCATTTTGTTCTGTTGATTTTAATAGTGACAAGTGTTTTGATTATATTTGTTTCTTTTATTGAAGATGGATGTTGATGTAGCTATCAAAGTAGACGGAGTAGGGCTTAAAAACAAGGCAATCACACTAGGTTCAAATTTCCTTTTTTTAAATTTTCTTATTAATATTTATTTAATTTTTTTGTTCATAGTAAATGCAATTGTGCAAGGCTAATGATAATTCTATTTTATAGAATTATTTTAGTCCAATTTTGTTATGAAATATTAGCTAAGTTCTAAATTTTTAATTATAATTTTCTTATTTTTAGTTGTTTTTATAATTAGTTTATTTTTAAGTGAGTTATTTTAATTTTATGTTATTTCTTTTAATTTGATTGTTATTTATTAGTTTTTTATATTTTTTGTAGGAGCCAAAGAAAATTGGGCTTAATTTTGGAAAGTGAGGTGTTGAAGGACCTGAAAGTCTGCTTACATATGCTTTAGTATTTTGGTCATAAATCGAGGTACAAAACCCCAAATGATGCGATTCTTAGATCATTGGAAAGATAAGAGATAGAGCTACAACTTTCATGAAGATAACTTTACTCAGTTCTGCATCGAAGATAGAGAAAATCACATCGAAAAATAATGGGACATACTGTACAGGGAATGAGAATTTATGGAGACTAACAATTGATTTGTCAGGTCTCTCATAACAATTTTAAGCCCAATTAAACCATAGGTCAACTTATCAAAGTATAGGTTAAGTTTATTAGTATAGATAGGATATTTTGAAGAACATAGGGTAGATAACCTTTGAAGATTCAAGAAGTTAAAAGTTGAGGCTGAAACTTGGAGATCAAGGCGGCAAATATTGTTTTGTTTTCTTCCTTAACTTTTATTTTTCTTATTACTCTCAATGGTTGAATTTTATACAATGTTATTTGTCTTTGCGATTATGAGTAGTTAATTTTCTTTTTCTATGATTGTAATTGAACTCACATGTAATCTAAATTTTTAATCTCTCTCTTACTTATCTTCAATGGGAATTGAATTGTTTATTCCAATTTGTTCTTAATGCTTTTTAATTGCCTGATCACCAATTAAATTGATTTAAGAATCTAAACAAACTTAGGAAAGGGAGTTTAGTATAGACTAAAATTGGGATACCATATGATCATATTAATTTATTTGCGTATAGGATAGGGATATACCTATAGGTCATATGTAGCCAGATTAGAGCCTAAACTTAATGAGTTTGTTTTAATTTCAATTCACATAGGGATAGTGTTTTGGTTAAAATAGATATTTTTATAAGATGAGTCGGGAGACCCTTATAAATAATTTAGGACTCTAGGTTAACAATTCAACCTATTAGAATAAGTTAAGAAAGAGAGGTAAGATTTAGATTAAGTGTGAAGGATATTGTAATCCTTCTGAAGTTATTATTATTTTCTGAAGTTATTATTATTTTGATTTTTCTTGTTAGTTTAAATTTTAGTTAATTAGTTTTAGTTAATCAATTAATTTTGAGTGTTTGGATAAGATTAATTTGTTTTAATTTTAATACTTAGTAAAATTTTAGATCAATTACCTATGGGATCGATACTCTACTTACTTATATACTATCTATTCGATACGTATACTTACGTAGTAGAATTTTAACTGACAGCTGATTGATGAGAAAGAAGAAACGGGGGGCTTTGTTCCATTGTTTGGAAAAAAGAAAGAAGAAAAACCTATTTTTGTGCCTTTTTAAAGGTTTCTATTGAGATTCTCTCTTTTTTGAGAAAAACCCATTTAATTTTTCGACTCTTGAACTCTAAATCAAAGTTTGTTCCTTGATTTACTTTTGCATATTGTTCAAAAACATACATTGTAAAGGTAAGCTCTTTTTGTTTTGTATATTTGGATAAAGTTTTGAAAGTTTGGGTGTTTATTATCGGATGAATACTTCTATATTATTTTGAATGTTGAGCTGAAATTCTATATTATGACCTTCTAATTTTTGCAGACTCTTCACCAGTTATTTATCATCAATGGTGGACTTGGGTTTAGGCTGTTGTGGAACATTGTAAAGACATTTTTAGATCTCAAAAGATTTCTAAGATTCATGTATGTTAACAATTTTCTGCAATATTTTAAAAAAGATTATACTTTCTTTATTTGGCTTTTGACTTCTCGTACCATTTGAAGTTGTTTGAGGTTAATGATGCCACACAAATGGGCTTAGCACATGTGAGAATTGAATGGGGAACTATTAGGTTATTAAGATTTGAGTTGTTTTAAATTTGGATCACTTCATTTTAATGTCAATAAAATTCTTCTTACTTATAAAAAAGAAGATTAAATTCTTTATAACCCAATAAGGAGTAAAAAAGTTACCACTACCACGCTCAAAAAAATAAATCAGTGGGATCATATGATAATTCAAATTATATAAACACATATATTTATATATACATTGTATTATTAAAGAAACCTTAGCATTTAATCTAAAAGGTTTTCTAAGTATTCAAAATTATTTAGTATATTAGCCAAGTGTTTCGATAAAATATTTATTACAATTAGATATTATTCCATATAATCATGCCTATACTATAGACATAGAATCAAAATATCATTTCTATTCTTTCTTTTCTTCCTCTTTCTTTTTAGTAAACATATTGTTTAGGATGTTATATTGTTGCTTTCAAATGCATAGCTGTTTTTATTTATTAATTTCTTTAAGTCTCTAAAATTGGGGATCTTACTCTCAAATTGTAGGTAATGTATCAGTATTTATCATTTCTGTTGATTCTTATCGATGCACATTTTTTCTTGATTCTCTTACTGAGGCTGGCTAATTTTGTAATTCATCATGTTTATATAACAGGTGATCATAATTTTCTATTAGAGTAGACTTATTAAGTTTTGAACTTTCTGCCTTTAGTTCATTTTTTTGATGAGTTTTTTTACTTGCAATATCTTTTATTTCCACATAGGTTATTACAAAAGGGTTCAAAAACTACAAGGAGCAGATTGCTTCTGAGGTTTTCAGTCCAAAACTTAATTGTGTTGCTAACATTGTGGTTAAAATGAAGTATAACACTTGGATTTGTGCAATTTTATTATTTATTAATTTTGAAAGAAATTTGTTTTAGGATTTTTTTTGTGTGATTATGTTATTTTTAGAATCACAAATCTATGATTTAATCATTTTGTGTCTTTTAATTTAAATTATGAGATGTCTAAAAGCGCAACTGCAAATGATTTGGCGATATGTTAATTAAACTATGTTCACATTTATGCTCAATGCAATAAACATTGGTGAAATGTATAACTTTTCATGTCACCTTAAAGTTCCCATGTCCATTGTAGATAGTCGATTTTGATTAATACCTATTCTCTAAAAGATTATTTTATTGCGTAACTTATATAAAAAATAATGAGAACAACCATTATAAATGAAGCACTACTTCACATAGAATAATTAGAATAAGTGGAGCATTACTCCATGTAGTACAATTAATACAAGTAGAATAATTATTTCGTATAAAATAATTTCACGCAGATGACAGTGAAAGTAATCCAAAATAGGTGACAATGTTCATAGGTTACTTTTAAATTTGAATGTTTTGAAAATTTTGGCTTGGTGGCACTCTTCTTAAGGAAAAGGCTGCTAGACACCAAAATAATGGAAATCTTCTGAAATGGATTCACATGACACTTGGATGTGTACCCAAAACCCCATATTAGTACCCAATACACATGACATAATAGTTTTATACAAATCCATGTAATATTTATTGTTATCTTGATTATTTTCTGCATTTGTAGTTATTATTAAATATTTTATGAATTTTATTCTTTTCTTGATTTATAAAAGAAGTATGCTTCTTTGAAAGGATTATCATTGGTTTCTTCCTTGTGGCCATCTCCTGGTACATTGGATTGTTTGTTCTACTTTGTGCTAGTATAGACTATCGAGAGAAACCAGGATATATTGCTTGCACAATTACTGTGAGCATTTTTTCTATTAGTTTTTTTTTTTTTTCCAATTGTATGAAAGCCATACTGCATTGAACTCGTTGTTAACTTTGGCATTATGAACGTTAATGCTTTACCTTTTATGTAAATATATTTTGTACGAGTAGTTGTATCTTTTAGGCTTTTGTTAATCATCTAAAGTTCATATTTACCTTTTCTATTTTTGTCAGGTTAATTTAAGTTTTGATTTATCATCTAAAGAATTTGAGAAATAGAAGTGAGATCAGAAAATTTAGTTTATAAGTCAGAAGTACTGAACAGATGAAAAAGGAATCTACATAGTTGGAATTGGCAATGAGGTTGCTGATTGATGTATAGTAAGAAATTTTGTTGTATATTTTGTAAATATATCGAATATTAATTGGTAGGATTGTTGTCTTTTTTTTTTTTGAACAACATCTTACTCATTGATGAATATAAAATAATTTTTATATATATTACGATAATTTTTGTGCATTTATCGATAAATTGTATATATAACAAATATTAATCAGTAAAATGATACCAATAAAAGTTTTTACAATTCTCATCATCAATTAACACTTTTAACATCAAGTGTTTATAAATTTTACAAACCTGCTCCGTAACGCGAATATTTCTTTAGTTAAATTTGAATAGGCATATCCAAAAATTGATTTTTTAAAAATCACAAATAAAAATAAAATAGGACACATGCTAGTTCATTTAAATAAATACTTCAAAGTTAAGAAAAAGAAAGTCTCGGATTTTGAACTATATTCTTCTCACAAATGTGTTAAATAATAGTACAATACCAGTAAGGCAATAAAGCGTCAGTACGTAGTTGTTGAAGCATTAATATCACCTGACATGTTGGGCAAAGGACACAGTCAGCTTTGGCTGGCCAAATCCTTTGTGTTTATCATGTTGTAGTTTCCTGGTAGTTTCATGTTTGTTCCCAATGTATTCTCAATGACAGAAAAGTCAAGCATTGGTCAGTCTACTCAAGTTTGTCATTGCTGAAGTCTTCTTTTGGTTCCAAAACAAAGAGCACGTATGACACTACCTATTCATGCCTCTTTTGTATTTTTCTCCTCTTCTTATCCTTTAGCAATGAATGCCCGTCCTTTCATTATTAATTAATTATTCAATGCTATGAAGTTTAACGGACTTTCTTACACATCAAGATTAAAGTATTGCATATTAGTAGGACGCCCTTTGTTATTTATTTATCCATTTCATATTTTATTTCTTTTCTTTCTTTTTTGTTTTTGACCAAGACTTTTATTTGGAGTTACAAAATTGTGGAATATAATTAATTATAAATACAAAAATTGAAGAAATTAATTAGTCTTACAATCAATCATCTTTAATTACTATCAAGTTAAATAATTAGGTTTCATATAATTCAATTAGAAAAAATAAGCATCATCCATGAGATTTATTGGAAATAAAGTTAGCTTATTAGTTTGAAAAATATTCTTTAACTCTCTCATTAATCGAATTAATATTTGTTCCTAGTTACTTTATCTCTTTATAATCTGGAAAGCAAATTAAAGGAGCAATAAGTAAGTAAAAGCTTATAAAATATTTTGTTTCCAATTATTCCACCTATATTACTCGTTTTTTCTTTTTTTTAGAAATATGAAAAATATAACGTTTATACTTTCTATATGTTTTTTTTTCCTTCTTTTTTTGATTTTGATGGAAACCAAACAGCGACGAAGATGCTCGGCTGCCTTTATACGTTTTCCCTATATTCTTTCCTTAATCACAAAGTTTGCAAGCTTTTGTTTTTGTTTTAAAAGGAAAAGCTAAAGAAGACGCGGCAACGTCAACCGTCCCAAACAAACTTCGTCTTCATATCAAATCTATGTCGCAACATGGCTGACGCCATTGCTCCACGTAGGATCCACTATTGATAGTCAAGTAAAATTACAAAACAGGGGCTATAAATATGACAACATAAATATATTTATTAAAAAGGGCAAAAATTTAAAAATACTAAGAAGGAAATCAAAAGTACAACTTTACCCTTTACTTGAATTTTCACAAAATTTTAACTTTCCAAAAAGAAACGAAGAGAGAGGGGAGAATCCAAGGACCCACGTCGTCTGCAGCAACCTATCGAGGTCGAATCTAGCTAATGGCTAAAATTATCAACTTGGTGGGACATTGTCCATAATAGCATCGATGTCTACCGATTAACAAGTTTTGTTAAAAATTTAATGCATTTTAATAATAAATTGTTTTTTTTATTTTTGAAATATTTTCATATATTTATTATTTATAAGATAAATTTTTTAGAGTAAATATGCTTTGTACAAAAATTATAATGTTTTATAATTATAATTCTAATCAACATCAAAACAATATTTCCTAAATAGTTTCTAGTCGATATTTTATCAAAACAAGATATTGATATAAGTTGAAATATTAGCATATGATATGTTTTTTTGTGAAGTAAGTAATCAATTTCATAAATTGAAGCATTAAGATATTTGAAATTAAAATATGAATGCTTGTTAAAAAAATAAATCCATTGAACATGACACATTATGAGAATTTCATTCAGTATCTTACTCAAGTGTCTATGAAAATATTTTTATATGTTAGCCATGTACGTGATCTTTGGACTTGAGATCATCAAATTTTTTTTATGTGGGAATTGTTATACTTTGATAAACCTTATAAATTCTTAGCCCATTTAAGTATGATGAGGTATATGTTAAGTATAGCATAAATCACATGAAGATGAATGAACAAACAATAAAAAGATACATCATCTTAAGTGATTTAAGGGAGATATTCCATTATTTATTGACATGTCTTAACTCGAGGAAATCCTTAACCAAGGTAAAATGAAATTCAAAAAATGAGCTTTTCGAATTTCATTAAAGAGTTTAAAAGCAAGCTTTAGAATTAAAATGATATAAGCAAACATAGGGTAAACATTTCAGGATGCTTTCTATCTTATTGAAAATAATTAAATGACGAGAAATTGGATTACAATGATAGACTAACTATTGAAAGGTTAAGTAAAATTTTTTTAAATTTTTTTAATATTTAGATAGTTATGACGCATTGATAAATATCAATCTTGACTTTTAAATATAGAACTAATCAATTAAAACATTGATGATGAATGCAAATTGTTTGATTCATCTAATTTTTATTGGATTATGATTATAGCTCACATTTATTGTCAACACATCTAATGAGTTACACGTATTAAAAAATTACATATTAAAATATAAAATTTGAAATTAAATTGAATTTAATTTTAAAAAATAAACTTAAACAGACTTAATAAGTTCAATTTTGTTAAAGATAATTTTATAAATAGCATAAAAGTTACGCAATTCTTAAATAATAAGATTAGGAATAATGCGGCTTACAAATACTTATGAGGTTTATGTTGCAACTTGCCGTACTATTTGTGTAACACTTGAAAGGCCGACACTTGAGAGGGTGAAAAGAGTATTTGACAAAGAGTTGCCTCATCACCTACTTTCCCTAGAAGTCGGCAATTTGCCTTCCTTTTCTCCCTTGCTGGTTGGCTTTGGTTCACTTGGGAAGTAAGTTGTTAGTAAACGGTCCCCCTAGTTAGCACTAGGCTAAATAATTGGATAACTTGAGATTTGGGACAATCTAAGCTCTTTGGAAAGCAGATTTCGGTATCTTACTATCTTAGCCTCTTGATTTTGGCATAATAGCTCCAAGATATAAACATATTTATCAACTAATTAGGATTATCTATATTGAACAACCATTGATGATCTTCCTTGAGGTAAAAGTTTTAAATCTTCGTTGTTGGATGTGGAGCAACAGCTTACAGGCAATTAGAAGATAGTCATGAAAAAGCCAAAATGACTTTTTAAGACCAGATGTGGATTTTAAATGGCCGACAAGTCTACTTTTGATCGTTGACGGTGGCTCCATGGGACCGATAGTCTCTTCTCCGTTTCTTTCTTTTTGGTAACGAAATTTCAATTTAAAATTAAGGGTATAAGGGTACTTTTGCTTATCTCCTTACCAAGGTTACTTCCTTTCAATAAAAATAATATTATTTTGATTGACAAGGTACCAAAGTCTAGCTAGTTTTGCCCGGATTTGCAATTTCCCAAATGAATATTCCAGAAGCATTTTTATTCGGCCTATAAATTTTCTGCGGAGTCGCTTAGCTCCTACTTCACTCAACAGTTGTTTTTGATCTAAAGAAATTGGGCAGTCGATCAATCATGGCAGAGGCTGAAAGTAATGTTGTTGAGACGATCAACGGTGATTGTCACGATTTTCAGTCGCTTCTGTCTTCTTCAAACAGGGATTTCCTCGTACGCAACAACGGTGATCGGGTAAGTAGCTGCCGTAGAAAAACCCTATCTTGTCTGAATCTTTTCTTCTTCTGTTTTTTTTAATCAATGTTTTATTAACAAGGGTATTTCTTTTTTCCATTTAGAGGAAAATAGTTGAGGAATTTTGTAACTTTGTTGCTCAAGTTTTAGTCTTTTCGAAGGGAAAAGCTGGAAAATTTGCTAGGCTTTGAAACTGAAATTCTGTTTCTTTCTTGAAATAAGTATATACTTAAAGGCAACCGACTAGGACGTCTTCTGAACGGGGTTTGGAGCTTTGGGTTTAGCTGCGTATCTTCAAATGGCGTTGAGAGTTATAGAGGGTGAAAATGATTTAGCCATCCATTATAGTTTTCAATAATAGTAATAATAGAAAAAAACTGTCTCTAAACATTTATTTTAATCTGCTATTTCAACGACTGGGCCTCATGAATGATACTACTAGTATGATCTGTAGTTTTGTTTGTAGTTTAAGGTAAATGAAATTTTCAAATTGTCGGATACTCCCGGTATTTAATTGGGATTTGGGTAACCGTCACTGTTAGAAGTTTTTTTTTCTTATTAATTCTGTTTAAATAGTGTTTTTTTTTTCTTTGCCAATTCTGTTTGATAGCTTAGTTTGGGACATCAAGCCTGAAATTTCCATTTTACAGGTTAAAATTGACAGCTTGAATGGGACGAAGCTTGGATTGTATTTCTCAGCATCCTGGTGTGGTCCGTGTCGAAGATTCACTCCCAATTTAATGGAGGTGTACTCTGAACTCTCTCCAAAAGGAGATTTTGAAATCATTTTTGTCTCAGGAGATCAAGATGAAGAGTCATTCAATGGTTACTTCTCTAAGATGCCGTGGCTTGCAATCCCTTTTTCGGATTCAGAGACCCGTAGCCGCTTGGATGAGTTGTTCAAGGTGATGGGAATACCTCATCTTGTGCTCTTGGGTGAAAATGGTAAAGTCTTGACTGATGATGGAGTTGGGATCATTCAAGAGTATGGAGTGGAAGGGTACCCTTTCAACCCTGAAAAGATCCAAGAATTAAGAGATTTAGAAGAAAAGGCCAGGACGGAACAGTCCATAAAAACTATATTGGTTTCCCGTTCACGTGACTTTGTAGTTACATCTGATGGAAACAAGGTAACCTTCGATGACTCTGCTGATTGTTTAAAATGCTATTGTAGTTTTTCTTGCATTTTTGAATCGGTTTGAATATAGCAGTACTTTCCTAATCTGTGCTTTGTTCTTAATTTGTGTACTAGGTGCCTGTATCTGAACTTGAGGGGAAGACTGTAGGTTTGTATTTCTCAGTGTCTTCATCCAAGGCATCTGCTGATTTTACTCCAAAACTTGCTGAAGTTTATAAGAAATTGAAAGAAAAGGGGGAGAATTTTGAGATTGTTGTGATATCACTTGATGATGAAGAAGAATCTTTCAAGGAAAGCTTTGTTGCCCCTTGGTTGGCATTGCCCTTCAAAGACAAGAGCTGTAAGAAATTGGCTAGGTACTTTGAGCTCTCGACCCTTCCAACTGTTGTTATTATTGGGCCAGATGGGAAAACTCTCCATTCTAATGTTGCTGAAGCTATCGAAGGACATGGGATTCAGGCCTATCCCTTCTCACCAGAAAGATTTGCTGAGCTTGCAGAAATAGAGAAAGCGAAAGAGGCAGCACAAACTCTGGAATCAATTTTGATTTCAGGAGATCTGGATTTTGTCATTGGGAAAGATGGGGCTAAGGTATGATTATTACGTTTCATTTGATGCTTCCAATACTTCAATTGCCTGTTAACCTTAAATTATGTTTAACCTGTTAACCTTAAATTATGTTTAACCAAAATGATTTAACCTTGTGTTGGTCTGGGGGTTTTTTCAGCGTTCTTTAGCTTTAATTGAATTGTTTAGTCATTACACAGACACGATACCATGCCCCCTCCCCTGTTTTTGATTATTTGTTTAGCTCCACATGGGTAGAAGCAATGTTAGCAGCAATGCTTGCTCAACTCAGCCCGTCTTTGTGATGAGTAATGAATTTATTTCCTATTTCAGGTCCAGGTGACTGAATTGGTAGGGAAAACTGTTCTCTTGTACTTCTCAGCACATTGGTGCCCACCGTGCCGTGGTTTCACGCCAAAACTTGTTGAAGCATACAAGAAGATCAAGGCAAAGAATGAAGCATTTGAAGTGGTTTTTGTTTCTAGCGACAGGGATCAAGCCTCCTTTGAGGAATATTATTCAGAAATGCCCTGGCTGGCACTTCCATTTGGTGATGCTAGGAAGCCATTATTGAGTCGCAAATTCAAGGTCCGAGGCATCCCTATGCTTGTAGCCATCGGACCAACTGGAAAAACTGTTACAAAAGAGACCAGGAATCTGATCATGGCTCATGGGGCTGATGCTTATCCTTTCACTGAGGAGCGTTTGAAGGAGATTGAGGCACAATATGAGGAGATGGCAAAGGGTTGGCCTGAGAAACTGAAACATGAACTGCACAAGGAGCACGAGCTCGTACTCACTCGTCGCACGTATTATAATTGTGATGCCTGTGGTGACCAAGGACAAGTCTGGTCATTCTACTGTGGAGAATGTGACTTTGATTTGCATCCAAAATGTGCCCTGGAAGAAGATAAAGGAAGCAAAGCTGATGAGGAGGAAGGAACTCGAAAAGAGGGCTGGGTCTGTGATGGGGAAGTCTGCACTAGAGCTTGATGAATTCTGTTCATCTAGTGTGGTGTTTGTATGTTTTCAAACGTAGCAGCAGCAGCAGTAGTCTTAAGTGCATGCTTTCTTGATGGGCTTGGAGAAAAAATAAATAAATAAAGCCCTCTGATATTGTAGATGTGGTCATATCCCCTGCTATATAATCAAAACGATCTTCCAGGGGCAATGGTTTTGAAATGTGTTGTGGTCAAGACTTTTTGTCAAAGTTATCAAAAGTGACTTTTAATCCTGTTTTGCTGCTAATTGAACAAAATTTATTTGTGATAAACTTTGATCTTAGCAACCATCAAACTTTTCAGACTGTAAATATATAATATTTGAATTTACTATAACTTGAATTACGGGACTATATGCATGTTTTAAAAAACTACTAGTACTCTCTTGATCATTTGTTAATAACCAACATCAACCCGAAGATATAACAATCCCCTGCGGACAATAGCAGCAACCGTGTGAACACCTCGGTACCCACACCTAATCGATTGTCTTCTCTATCTACATGAAGCTTCCTTTGTGGTGAATGTTAAAAACGTACAAGTCCAAAACAGCTTTCCAAACGCCAAGCTCGTCGCCTCCACTTATTCGCGTGCTTCACGTGTTGTACCTAACTGCGAAAATTCTAAAGAAAAATTCTGAAAAAGTAATCCATTAAAATTCCCCATTGCCCAGCTGCAGAATTATAAAGCTGGGTCCTTTTCTCCCCACGTATGCATATTCTTGTCACCAGATCAGCGCTGTAAGTTGAACCCTTTTTCTCTGATTCTTTGTCTTAATTTTTAATTGCGAAGGCTTCTGCTTGGGTGTTTATTCGTTCTGTTTCTGGTGAGTATTCTTGTCACCAGACCAATGGGAATTATTACCCATTAAAAGTTACTATCAAAAGATAAAAAAGCTAATTGTTAGTTTAATTTAGTTGTTGGAGTTTTTGTTGATTTTACTCCTTCATCAAAGGTTTCTAAGTAAAAACAATTACCTTTAACAGATGTACTTTCAGTTAACAAACTGATGAAAAGACGTGAAAAGATACTGCTTAAATGGAGTAAGCTCAAATTTTCGTTTTTCTGAAAATACACATTCTGGGGCTACAGTGAAATCGGAGATATGTCAATAACGTTCCTGGCCTGTCCTGCACATCAAATCAAAAGATGATTTCTTCCTCAGGTTCTACTCGCATGGTTTGAGGTTACTGATAGAATAGATAATTCAAATGATTTAGATCCTGAAGAGTGCATGTGGTTTGTTTAGCAGACCATTTTAACTAAGGGTTCGATTTATCTTATCTTGTGTAAATAGGATGACAAACTTATCTTGTAACCTAAACAGATAAGCTTATGTTCTGTGTTATTTCATTTCTCTTGTATTTTCAAAGTTGTACTGGTTTTGGTGGTTCATACACGTTGCATCTAACCTAAGTGCTATGGTAGTAACTAAACTATTTTGCCACCAGGCAAAGATGCCTTCTCTGCTATATATAACACATCTGAGCTGCCTACAAAGTTGGAAATTTTCATGGGTTGTCAACCTCTTACTGATATAGCATTCTTACCAAAGGAATGACAAAGAACACATTTTTTTTTTTTAGTTGGGGGAAGGGCGATTCGAACTCTACTTTTTAGATAGGGGGTCATGCATCAACTAATGAGTCAAATGCTCGGATGCCAAAGAGCACATCTTTTGTTTAGTAGTTGATTATCATTTGTATTCATGTTTATATTAACAGGTAAGATGGAAGGGAATAAAATAAGCATAGATATTTCCAGAACTGATAGAAATGGAAGACCCAAGGTGCTTGATCCAGCATTTTCTGCAATTTTTGTTCAGCTTCCTCACAAACTTCGAAATTGCCTTAAGGTTAGTTATGGCTCTGTGGAGGGGAATTCATTCAATGGAAGGCCATGTT
Source organism: Theobroma cacao (assembly GCF_053813885.1). Classification (NCBI taxonomy): domain Eukaryota; kingdom Viridiplantae; phylum Streptophyta; class Magnoliopsida; order Malvales; family Malvaceae; genus Theobroma; species Theobroma cacao. Next base: position 41,832,439 of record NC_142640.1, read on the forward strand.
GTGAAGGGGTTTTGTATATTAGAATTTGAATGACAAATCATGGTTTTTTGTCACAGTCACAGCTCAAGAGATTAGCAGAAGATAATGACAGAATAAAATCAGTGAACTCTTTTCTTGGGAAGGAGAAAAGTTCATCTACTGGATTGGGGGTTGATTTGGAGAAACAATTGCAAGCTTGGAGAGATAATCCTTCATGGGTCGATCAACCTTCAGAAATAAAGGTAACGAAGAGTTCATAAGAAATTTTGTCGTTTCGTTCTCAAGAGTGATGCTAGTTTCACTTGTCATCTTGAACATGGTGTCTGTCATAGAATATGGTTGTTAACCATTTATTAGTTAAGAACAGGACATTTTCATAGTGCTACTTCATTGATTTGGGCAACACTGAAGATAATCTTGATTTCTAATTTTTAAGAAAATTATAATTCCCATGCTTGCACTACTTTGCTGTTATCTTACATTCTTGATGGCTTCATTGGATATATTATCCTTAAGGATCCATCAAATTGCAAACAATTAGGAATCTAATGTTATTCTGGGCAGGTCAGTGTACCAAAAGGTTCTCTTTGCAACCTTAAGGCAAAAGTTGATGTTGGGTTGCCCCCAGATGCAGTGTATAATATTGTAACTGATCCTGATAACAAGAGAGTTTTCAAGAATATTAAGGTGAGTGGTACATTCCACCTGCAATAGTAGATGCATGTGAAGTTTTCCATCCTGGTACCATTCTGTGGCAATGACATTCCTTGCATCAATTTCAAGCAGTTTCAGAAATTTCCAATTGTTATTCAACAAACTGATCTTCTGTTTCAGGAAGTCATATCTAGAAAGGTTTTAGTTGATGAAGGTCAAAGACAGGTGGTTGAAGTGGAGCAAGCTGCTTTATGGAGATTCCTTTGGTGGTCAGGGACCATCTCAGTTCATGTTCTAGTGGATCAAAATAGAGATGATTACTCGGTAAAATGTCTTTTTTTCAATTATTTGATTTTAAAATCCATGAGGGAGTGTTCTTCTATAAGAAGGAGGACTTAGGTTTTTGTGGTGCTGAGTTACATTAAACAATATCAACGCTAAATGTTCTGTGTGGTTGCATTTTTTAAAGTTTCAGAACATGACTTATTTGATTTGATTCTCCACTTAGCCAAGCATTTAATTGCTTTTGGTTGAAGTCACCCTGTTCAGAGTACTCAATGCATAAGTTGTTTGCAAAAAGATCATGCATGGGTTATTAGCTGTTACTCTTAACTCTAATGATGACTGTTAACAGATGAAGTTCAAACAAGTGAAAACGGGATTCATGAAAAAATTTGAAGGTCACTGGAGAGTAGAACCTGTTTTTGTGGATGAAGAAACCTGCTTTCCTTTCAAACCTAAAACATGGGCAGAGTACTGTTCATGTACTGCTGGTAAAGGAAGGGTTGGGTCAAAGGTGAGCTTGGACCAACTAATTCAGCCAGCCATTATCCCTCCCCCACCCATTTCTTGGTATCTAAGAGGAATAACTGCCAAGACGACGGAGATGCTGATACATGATCTACTTGCTGAAGCTGACAGACTCAAGGGTGGCTTTGACTTTGGAAATTCAGACAAGGGGCTTAGATTATCCAAGAAAATAAATGAACATCAGCAAGTTGAGCAGATATGTGACATTAAAGAAAGATGGAACTCACGTAGGAGAAATGCAAAGCAGCATCGTAAGAAGCTATTGGCTGCTGAATCATCTACTTTCTGAGTAGTTCAAATTCATCTGCAATGTGTTGCATCAGTATTTTATATGGAAAATTGCCCAACATCAGTAGTGGTGTTTCCATTTTAACTCTTGAAAGATCCATCTATTACTTCAAAACATTTGTATCACTTCTGTAATTCCAGTTTAGCGTTAGTCAAGCACGTTTGATCAATGATAAGAAGAGGACTGGCATCTTCAAACTAATTTGTTATGTTTGGATCTGAGCAGTCTTTTACCATCTCCTTTCTTCCTCTAGCGCTTCCAGCGAGTAATAATGGTAAGTCTCTTGTTCAAGTTATAATAATTTTGTAGTAATTAGGGTTTGGACAAAAATGCTCGAGGAATTCCCATGGCATGAAGTAGCAATTCAATGGAACCCACTTAGTCGCACTGATAAACTAACTAAACCATTTACTATATCATGAAGTCAATTGAACTGGAAGCATAAGCAATAAATTATGTTGGACAACAAATCCTCCAAAGTTCATATAGCATAGTGGAAGTCTTACCAGAACTGAAATGGAATGCGAACATCCAGGTGAAAAGTAAATCCAAATTCAGAAGAAACTAAATGATTTTATTAGACAAAAAGGTTACGTATATTGTACATGTATTCTACGGGGAGGTGTAACACGATCTTGTCTAATTGTGAATTATGTAACTCTCTTTATTGTTCTCCATATCGCTTTCCATATAAATTATTTGCCCTGCAATGGTATCAACTATGTTACAAAGGTTCTGCAAGTTTAAATTTTTTGACTTGCATGGGTGCCTATAGTCTTCCACAATAATCAGTTGGTCCTCTATGCTGTATCTAATGCTAAGTTCCGTATACACTACACTCAATACTATCATCATTCTGATTCGAGTCACTGTTTAGTGAGCAATAAATCTTATCCCCAGCAGAGGATACGCTGATAGGGAACCTTTGCACTATTTTATGGACCATTAAGCCATCAAGACTTTGCTTCTCATAGCTCATGAATGCACCCAGGGCCCCAAGAAAACCTTCATGCCGCAAAAACATTGCTTTAGCCTCACCTTTGGACCTGTAGCGTGCATTTCAGGGAAGGGCAAGATCAATTAATTGAAAGTCATGGAGGATAGATAAACATTACACTGAGGCGACTTTTAGGCAGCTGGACCTGAAGTCTATGGATAGAATTATGCAGCATGTAGCAAGAGAAATAAGATGGCCAGCTCAAGAACTTATTTCACTTTTTAGTCCCACTTTCTATCACAAATTATTGAATGTAATTTCATGCAGAGGATCATTGTTAGGATCAAGGAAGTAACTTTTTTTCCTTCTTTTTGTCATTGTAACAACTAACTTTCCAAGATAAGCTTTCGCATTTTAATTTTCAGTAAAGATTTGAATTAAAGGATGAATTGAACTTGACAAAATGCAGTCATTCAGCAATCAGAACTAACATATAAATGTGCTTGATGAGTGCAAATGAGGAATTAACACCCTAATAGTTACCAGAAATGAACAGCAACTGAAATGGTGTCCATGGTATAGGCATGACCCCGGATGAAAAATCCGGCAAAAAATATCCGCTTAAGCCCAAATCGAAGTGCATTCAAGTAAGAGATCTGGGAAAAAAACAAAAAAGAAAAAGAAGGAAAATGAGGCCAACAGATCAACTATTAGTATTAATTATAAGCCACAAGATCTCTTTTGCTTTAATTTCCTTAAACATGATTCATATAAGGTACTAACATCAGAGAAATCAAGTAAACAAAGTTTCAATGCAACGAAGAAAATATAATCCTGAGGACCTAAAAGCTAGTCCTGACAAAAAATGTCCACAAAATGGATACCTAAAGGATTAATTGTACCCATGAATAAAGTAAATTGACAAAGCATAACCATATAAATCAATTAGGCAAAACAAGAGTCTAGAATTCTGATCCCAAAAAGGTTGCTAACACTTGGAAAGATAGTACAAACCAGGTTGTAAAAGAAAGAAAAGGCATACTGACTGACCAAGCATGAGAAGCAATCTCTATCAACATAGAGGCCAAAAGCCCCGATACAATGCCAGGTTGATCCAAAGTTTTCCATTTACTAAGCGAGCATTCAAGGTTATCAATGATTCATGCTGAACATCTGATTTACCATATGCCAGAAAACTATCATATAGCAACTAACCTGACCAATATTATTTGAAATCATTCGTAAAAGGGAGCGGGAGATGTCTTCAGGTTTGTATTCTTCCAGCTCTTTATTATCAGAAATGGCCTTGCCAAAACTGGAAGCAATAGTTGTAGCAGAGAGACCAACCTATCATTATAAAAACAGTTGTGATGCAGTTTATTGTTATATGTCAGAAAATCAAATACAGAAATTTGCAGACCTTTGTTATGTCAAATCAAATTAAGGTCTGGTTATAAGAACTCCAAGATACATACATCAACATGGAGAAAGTGAAGTTCTCGTAATCTAAGTTAGGATAAAGACATCTCTGTACCTTTGCATAATCTGTTCCACCATAGATATCACCAACAAGCATATCTATAACTCTATTATTTCCCTGATGACTTAGCTCCAGCAACTCATCAAAACTGAGACAGAAAACACATTGGTTTATGTACAATGAAACACTATATTATAGGCTAAAGATTAGAATAGTTAATCAGAAAAACATAATTACTTCTTGCACTTTGTCAAAAGCCTTCCCAAACCCCAAAAGGTGCCACCTCCAAGGTTAGTTCCACTAACTCGCTCAAACTTACCATCTCCATCCACCTATACACCCAAAAGACTGACAATCAATTATAATTATTAAAAGCCTTAGATATTACCAAAGTAAGAGAGGAATACCTTTATCATGCTAACACCAGATCCGATGTTAACAAGAAGATAAGGATACAAATCATTATGATCAATCTGAACAAATTCCTTCTGACCATCCAAGTATGTAAAAGCTTCTTGGTGGACTGCCTACTCAAAGAACAATCAGAATGCCAGTAGATAGTGAGTAGTCAACCAGAAAAAAAAACAGAAGCTACACACAAACCCCTACATAACATGTGACAAATATGTAAAATATTTTATCAGCAGCCATGCATATTTTGTATTGGTAAATATATTCCTTCCCCCCTAGAAGAGAAATATAACTACGGGCAAGTTCAAGCTAACTTTCAGAGAATATCATGACCATGAGTAATAAAATAAATACCAAAAATTTCTGGGTACAAAAAACACTCCGTTTCATTTTCACAAATGATGAGATGAGTCCATTCTGTAAATTTAGAGATCTAAGAAGAAAAAGAAAAGGCAAGAAGAAACTTCAAAGTCATTTCAGAATATAACTCGCCAAGACTCCACAAAGAGTCAGACCTCATTACAAAACCAACTAGAATAGTCTCATAGCTCTCTATATATTTAAAAAGAGAGGAAGATAATAAAAGACCTCTGCCATCAAATAGACAATGGAACACCTGATGCTTTCTCCAAAATTTGCAATAGCAATCTGGAACAGAAAATTGAATGGAATGTATGCCATGCAATGAAATTCTTAACAGCTACCACTGCTCATTTTGTAACTTGATTTCTTAAACTCAGTTCAGATATCCACTTAGATGCCCTATGTTTCAGAATATTTGCTAGAAACAGCCATCGGATTTCCACTAAGGAAAAAAATTTAAAGCTTGTTCTTTGTCGGTTATTTATATCGCATAATTTGCAGCTCCTGTTCTCATTAGTTTAGGATTTTAACTTTTCTAATTTTGAAATGATGTATTTCCTATCATTTTACAGGTGCAGAAGTACTGATATCTATCCATTGTTTCACTCACACATAAGCTGCCATAGATCAGATTTTTAATAGTTAACCAGTTAGACATGCAGTTGAATGTGATAGATTATCTAAGGGCATGGCTCATAATGTGTCAAATTCTACGTTTCCATCATAAGATATTCTGTGTCATTGAACATATCATAATCAGGACAGGAAGCCAAAATGAATTCAAATATATGTAACAATCATGCATAAATTTCCACAAAGAGAAAAGAAAGCGAAAAGGGAAAATGCATGAGCACACACACATATTCCTCAGGACAACAGAAAAGATTGGCTTCAAGATAGTTGGAGGGAAAAGACTACTTATCTTACAAGAAGAATTATGAATGACTCCAATTTGTACATACCAACATACATTTATAAAGTATTAGAATCCCACCTTAAGCAAAAAATTTGCACCAGTCACAAGGCAGTCCATCTCATCTTCCTTGTCAAGACTAATTTCAAGCTTTTCTTTGAAAAGGTCGGCAAACTTGTAAGCACCGCCTCCTGTTGCCTGCAAACAGGTATTAACTATATAAGATATCTTTATACTACAAAACATCCTACAAAATATGACTGAAAAAGCAGTGAGAGAGGTAATTGCTCACAAAAGTAAATAGTTATAGCATTGAAACAAGCAGTCATAAATAGAAAAGAAGAAAAAAAAAAGAATAGAACATCGGCTATTAAATTAGTTAATTTAGTTTATCAATTAATACGAATGGCTAGCTCCTACCTAGTCTCTAAAAATAATTAAAATTATTCCAAAACCATAGAAATACTAATGTACAACAACAAATCTTACCTTAATAAAGATTTTGTCACTGGAAGGAGCAGTGTGATCATGGAAACCTGAATTCACGTTTATTAATAAGAAAATAAGCTGAAGCACTGCCAGAATAAAATATACTTGTAAAGCATATTCAAGAATAATGACCTCAAATGAGCAATTGCAACAATGGCTAATCGGGCCAGATGCCTTTCCTAAGTACCAACCATTAAGAGCAAATAATTTCCAGTAACATAATGATCTTTTATTAATAAAAAAAAAGGATAGGATTTTTTCCCTAAATCACATGATCCTAATACACAAGTAGGAATACCATGGAAATATAAAATACAACGTTTCTAAGCAAAGAAATATGATTTCAAAATTCACTGTTAGAACCTAGGGAAGAAAAGCCAGTGCACCTTTTTGTCAGGAGTAATATATTGCCAGTCATGTCTATTTGCTCTAGAACCCTTAAGCAAATCAAAATGCTTACCAATGATAGGGATGGATGTTGAGAATCTAATCACCAACCATCTTTTGCATTTTGTAGTTAACTACATGTAGTAGCCAATAAAAAAGGAGATCCTAGCACTTATCTAAACAGTGCATAATGCTAAAATATCAGCTAGGCTAGGCTCATGAACGATTCAAAGCTGGACCAAATATATAAGTTGAATAACCTTTACATTGCTAATTGAGCTTGAATCAAGACTAAAACTAAGCATTTCAATCTTTACATGAAGTCAAATAAAATCTTGAGATCCCTATTATTCACCCAAAGACCGCCAAAAGTTAATGATATTCCAAGAGTACTCTGTCGAAGGAATAATCATTACAACAATTGAAACGTACCGCCGAGAAGAAGTTTTTTGGAACGAATGAACTCCAAGCAATCATTTATCTTGCTAGTTTCAAACTTTGCAAAATGAAGTCTTCCTTCAAGAACAGGTTGACTGGTATCACTTTGCGAAACACCAAGACTCTCATTTCGAGACTTTTGCTGATCATCGTCTCTACGACTATGGTTATTTCTCGAGAAATATACCAATTTGATTAAAGAACCTGTCAACCAACATATATGATTGTAATACGTGTTATCTCAGAAATTGAAGTAAGGACATTAATATAAATATTTCACACTTTTTCTTTGGGTACATAAAGGATTCGAATCTTAGACATCAAAATTTCTTAATTTATAACCGTCAGGCCAAGTCGTTGTATAAATGTTTCAGCCAGTTAACTAAAAGACTAATAATTCCTAACAAAGAATTAGGAAAAAAAAGACACTAACTAATTAACTAATAGATAAGCTAAGGTAGGGAGGCGAAGTAGCTTTGAAGACGTACAAGAGTTGCCGAAATCAGCAAATCAAAAACCAAGAAAAACCTCGATAAAATTCAACATAGTAAATACGAAGATTTCAAATTGGGTGACAAATTGCCCCAAAACAGAAACAGGGGAAACTCGAGACAATCCAAAGATCAAAGGATACAAAACAAACCTCCAATGTCGAGAGCCAAATGAGATATTTGACTTCCGGGTTCGGAATTTTGTTGGTTTGAAACATCGGCGAGGAGATCCATATTTTTATTATTATTATTATTTCTTGGAGTGTTTGATTTTGAAGAGGGGTCTATGAAAATTCTGAGCTTAAAGGCAGGCACGCCTTAAAGAAATAGGCAGGTTTGCAGTCTCTGGCTTCAAGCGAGGGGATTTGGTGGGATTTAACCCAGATGAGACCGCAACTTTTATTGTCTCTTATGTCAACTGAAACGCAATTATTATTCCAGTAGTGGTGTTGAAGAAAATATAAAATAAATAAATCATAAAGTTGGAATATAATGTGTCCTGTCAGTCAAATGTGTTACCTTTGACCTTCAATCTGTACCCATGAGGCAGTCCTTCACACCAACTTCCTTTAACAGAACTGCCGCCTATTCTTTTTCCCCATTTATTTATTTTTTATTTATTTTTAAGTTCTGACAATCACGCTCTACTCTTTTTAAAATCAATTTTTATCCTAATATTTCACTTTTCCTTAATAATTATAAGCTTGTCATCCTATAGGCTCGACCTAGTGTCGTGGTGATCTTATTTATTATTTTAAATTAAATGATAAAAATGTAAATTCAAAAAGATTTACAAACATTAAATGCGTGAAGAGTTAATGGTCGGATTTGAATTTGTGATTGAAAGTTATCACCACTTACATGTTGAAAAAAATTACGGGGGACATAATGTTTGGATAAAACACGACTTTGGAAAAAAAAATCAGATAATATGTAGTTTTTAATAAGAGTTTTTTTGTTTTTGTTATTTATAAATTAATGCATTTAAGCATTTAGTTCAATTGTATGTACATATGTTTTTCTATTTAAAGATTGAGATGTTATTAAAACTATAATTATCAAAATTAATAAGATTTTAAATGAAATAGCGTTAAAAGGTCTAATAGAGAGCAAAAAGGTGTGCACATATTTTAATGTCACTCTCTTATAGTATGTCATAACCTATCATAACAAAAAAATGGTTATCACTCATTAGAAGGTAAAATAAAACATGTTTAATCTCTTAATTATCACTTCTATTTTTCTTTACACAACCTTCATGCTACAATATTGTGGTACCTCTCTCGTTGTATACATTGAACAACGAAAATACATGCATTGTGCAATGATGCCTTTAGTTTTCATTTTCTTTTCTTCTTTAAATTACTACTTAAGGAAAAAATTGCATTCATATTCAAAAGTGCTTACAACTCATTTCTCGTGCAATGAATCGAAATTCATTTATATGTAAAGTGTCAATAGTTGGAGTCAAGTAAGTTGATATGTCTAAAATCTAAACTCGAATTCGCTTAACTTTCTTTATTTAAGTCAATTTAAATTAAATTTATTATTAAATTTTGTATTTATTATAATATTTTAAAATTAAATAAAAATATTTTATCAATAATAATATTTTGGGTTGGGATGAGTCAAATCTAAACCTAAAAATTTTATTTTAAACTTTGGCTTGAGTCTTGAATTAGGTCCATAGACTTGACAAATCATCTTTCGGTGGATAAATGTTGGTGTATTTTTAAAATAAAAAATTATCCCACATAATGAAAAGCTATCTTAACTTAAAGGTTATGTCACATAGAGCAATATAGTGTAACTATTAGATTGTAGGTAGGTTTTTCATGTAAATGGTTATGTATCTTGGTAAAATGACATATTGGAAAAACGCTTCCAAACTCAAAGTTATGAGACAATTGGACAAACACTACAGCTCAAAAGTTTGGATATAAAAAGTAATATTTTCATATTGCAACTCAAAGATGATATCTTATAGAACGAATGGTTGTCCTTTCATAAAGTGATTATTAAAATAATATATTTATCCAAGACTTGTGTTTTACAAAATGTAAAAAAGATATTGAAAACAAAAAGGTGTCTTGATTAAAGGGTTGTGTCATTGAAGAAGAGACACTTAAAAGCCTATATAAAGGACTTGTTGTTAACCATTTTGACACATCAAAAATAAAAATAAAATAAGAACAAAAGAAATGTTGTGTTCTAAAAATTAACATAAACACTTAAGTTCCTATCAACTACAAAGGTGTCCAAATTTCTTATAATTTACTTGCTGTAAAAAATAAGCTCTAAGGCCGAATAACTTTGAAAAACCTCGAGTGTATCTATCGATTTACTTTCGTAAAGTGTAAGATGAAGTTAGACGTTGGCTTCATCGTATCCCTAAGGCTATTCGCATTATTCCCCTTTGCATATCTAGTGGCGGGGACGAAATAAGTCTTAAAGTAACGTCTATTGAAAGGCTCGCCTTGAAGTCAATTTGCCGTTCTTTGAATTCCATCTAAACCTCATGTGCACTAATAATTTTAAGACTTATTTTCACGGTGTTGGAATTCAAAATGGCTTCACTTAAAGAGATGGCTACCAACATTGTCAAGTTGGATGGCTTTGAAGGAGGAAACTTTATTCGATGGTAGAAAAAGATGCGCTTCCTCCTTACAACTCTCAATGTCGCTTATGTTCTAAAAACACCAAGACCAGATGAAGAAGGTGATGAAAAATCTATGAATCAAACTCATTTACAGTAAAAATGGGATAATGATGATTATATATGCATGGGACACATTTTAAATGAAATGTCGGATGCATTGTTCGATGCATACCAAAATGAAGCTAGTGCAAAACAACTTTGGGACAAATTAGAAGCAAGATACATAGTCGAAGATGTAAGTAATAAGAAATTTTTGGTTAGTCATTTCAATAACTACAAAATGGTAGATAATCGTTCTGTAATGGAGCAATTACTTGAACTTGAACACATTCTAAATAGCTTTAAGCAATATAGTCTTAAAATGAATAAAGCTATTGTGGTATCTTCTATAATTGATAAGCTTCCCTCTTCATGGAGAGACACTAAGAAAACTCTAAAACATAAGAACAAGTAAATGTCTCTTGAAGACCTTAGTAATCATCTTCAAATAGAAGAAAATTATAGTAAACAATAAGAAGTCAAGCAAGATGAAAAAGAAAATGATTCTAATGAAAAGAATCTTGAGACTTCAAAAGTCCATGTGATGGAATACAAACCATCATATAAGTCGGTTTTATGCAACAAAAGAAAATATTCCATTGGTATGAATGACCTAAGTCATAAGATCAAAAGGAATAAAAAGGGGCCATGTTTTCATTGTAACAAACGTAGACACTTCAAGGTGAAATGTAAACTTTTGAAAAATAAAACACAAGGTATGAACAACAATAAGTTTATGGCTATGGTTTCCAAGGTCAATCTTCTCTAAGATGATGGAGCATGGTGGATTAATACTAATGCAACTAATCATGTATTTAAAGAGAAGAGGTTTTTCAAGACTTTAGAAGCAGTTAATGATGGAACCGTGCTAGACATGGAAAATTCCTCCACTACACAAGTGAAAGGAAAAGGCATTGTGGAACTCATGTTTACTTTTGAAAAAATACTTGTATAAAACAATGTATATTATGTATCTGAAGTTAAAAAGAATCATGTGTCAAGTGGTTTGTTGAATAAGTATGGCTTCAAATTAGTATATAAAGCGAATAAGTTCGTCTTTACAAAAAGTGGACAATATGTAATAAGTGGATGCATATGTGAAAGTATGTTCAAGCTTAATATTAATAAAAGTGCTACTAGTTCTACTTATATTAATGACTCCTTTAATGTTCATGATAGTAAAGCAACATTGTCTAATTTATGGCATAATAGATTAGTCATGTTCATTATAGAAGAACGCTAGATATGGCTAAACTAAAGTTGATACCTAATGTTGATGGAAATAATGATATGTGCAAGACATGCATGGTTACTAAAATCACAAGAAGCTCATTTCCTAAGGTAGGAAGAAACTCCAAATTACTTGCATTAATACATTCCGATGTTTATGATTTGCATAGCACTCCATCTATTAGTGGAAAGAAATATTTTATAATATTTATAGATGACTTCTCTAGATATTGCTATATTTACTTATTGTATGCTAAAAATGAAGTAATTGAGAAATTTAAAATCTATAAAAATAAAATTGAATTGCATTGTAAATTGCTTATCAAATGTTTATGAAGTGATAGGGGAGGTGAATATTATGATCTCAAATATTTCGAGTCCACTACTATAACTCATGAGATTACTACTCCATACACATAGAAACAAAATGGTGTAGCGGAATGTAAGAATCGAGTTCTTACGAAAATGGTCAATACTTTGCTTTCTAATTCAGGTTTTAGAAAAGGATTTTAGGGCGAAACCTTATTAACGACTTGCCATATACTAAATAGAATCACAAGCAAAAGGAGTAAACTACTCCTTATGAGCTATGAAAAGGCAGAAAGGCAAACTTCAATTATTTAAGAGTTTGGGGATGTCGAGCCATAATAAAAGTTTCGGAACGAAAGAAAAGGAAATTGAGTGAAAGAGGAATTGAATGTATATTTGTAGGATATGCTGAACATAGGAAAGCATATTATTTCATGGTGATAAAGTTTAATGATTCATATCCTATTAAAACAATCATAGAATCAAGGGACATTATCTTTGATGAAACAAGCTTCAATTCAATTCCAAGACTTAAAGAACTAGTAACGGAAAATGATAAACTTTTGAAAAATGGTGAGGAAACTACTAAGCTTCGAAAAAGTAAAAGAATTAAAAAAGTAAAGACATATGGATCTGATTTTCCTAGATACTTAGTAGAAGGTGCAAGAAAAAAAACATGTGAATAATTACCTTACTGCTTAGAAGATGAAGGTGATCCTTAAGCTTATGAGGAGGTAATGAAGTCTCAAGATGCTTTATTTTTTAGAGAAGTAATACAAGATGAAACGGACTTGATAATAAGAAACAAAACTTGAAAGTTGGTAGACCTTTTTTCGGGTTCCAAGCCAATAAGCTATAAATGGATTTTCAAAAAAAAAAATGAAAGTTGATGGAACCATAGATAAATTTAAAGGCAGGCTAGTGGTAAAAGGCTTTAAATAAAAAAATGGTGTTGATTATTTTGATATATATGCACTGATAGCAAGAATAGCTAAAATTAGAGTGTTTATAGCACATACATCTATACATAAGATGGTAATTCACCAAATGGATGTTAAAATAACATTTTTAAATGGTGAATTAGATGAAAAGGTGTATATAGAACAACTTGAAGGGTTTGTCTTTCTTGGCCAAGAAAGGAAAATAAGTAAGCTTGTAAAGTCCTTGTATGGATTAAAACAAGAGCTTAAACAATGGCATCAAAAGTTTAATGAAGTTATGCTAGTTAATGGCTACAAGATCAATCAATATGAAAAATATGTCTATAGTAAGTTCCATAATGGTAAAAGTGTCATCATTTATTTATATGTGGATGACATGTTAATCTTTGGTACTGATTTAGAACAAATGAAAGACACGAAAAGGTTCTTGTCAAAGAATTTTGACATGAAAGATATATGTGTGACAGATGTTATTCTTGGTATAAGAATAATGAGAGAGAATAATGGCCTAACATTGTCACAATCTCATTGCATTGAAAAAATTGTAATGAAGTGTAGTAAATCAGATTGTACGCCAATGTCCACGCTTTATGATTGTAATCTAAGGCAAGTACCCAACAAAGACAAATCGATAGCACAAAATGAATATGCAAAGGTGATTAGATATCTAATATATGCTATGGTGTGTACAAGGTCGAACATTGCTTTTGTGGTTGGGATGCTAAGCCGATTTACAATTAATCCAAGAAAATAACATTGGTATGGTATTCATAGAGTTATAAGGTACTTAAAAATACAATGAATTATGGTATTTGTTATTCAGGTTTTCCTTCAATTTTTGAAAAGTATACAAATGCTAGTTGGAATTCAAATAGAACAGATCTTACTTCTACAACTGGTTGAATTTTTATAATTGGTGGGGGTGCTATTTCTTATTGTTCTAAGAAACAATCTTCTTAAATGGACTCCACCATGGTGGTTGAATTTATGGCCTTAGAATCTGTCACCCAAGAAATGGAACGGTTGAGGGATTGACTCTATGAAATTTTGTTATGGCTTTAAACCAATGGTACCAATCTTGATACATTGTGATAATGAAGCAACGATATCAAAGTCATATAATCAAGCATATAATGAGAAAAGTCTAAATATTGGATTTTGACGTAGCATTGTAAGACAAAGAATTAGTGATGGTATAGTCACTATAAGTTCTGTGAGGTTTTGTGACAATTTAGTGGATCCGTTTACCAAAAGTCTGATAAAAAAAAAACTTAGTGATAAAGACCTTAAGAGGGATAGGTTTCAAGCTTATCAACTAAATCTCCAATGGTGGGAGCTCACCTTGACATTTGTGGCTAACTTACAAGTCTTGGGTATCGACCATTATACCACATCGATGATTGTAAGTACTAATTTATATTTTCCATCCCAATGTGTATAATGCTTGGTTTTTGTAATGTGTAAGGCAAAGTTGAACAAAAGTTCTTAATAGACCCATAACATGTATATGTTGAAGTATTATAATTACAAGGTACTTTCAATGAGGGCTACCTATGCAAGTGGAAGTGTGGCTGTTTCTGGGAGTTAAAGGCTTGACTCTTACAACACTCATGAATGGATGCAAAACACCAGGTCATAAAACATGTTGGCAAAACTAGATACAAAGTGAGCAATGAAACTTGTGTGTGTTTAATGGCTCGACTAGTCAAATGAAAAATCGATGGTTCAATGCTTGGTCAAATCACTCAATTTAGACTAGAACCAACCACACTCAAGAAGTGAAGGTTCCGGTGAGATACCTTCATTTTTACAATAGATTCTCAAAGTTATTGGTATTTGGAAATTTTGAAAATTGTGGGAGATTGTTGGTGTATTTTCAAAATAAAATATTGTCTCACATAATGGAAAGCTATTTTAACTCAAATGTTATGTCACATAAAGTAACATAGTATGACTATTGAATTGTAAGTAGGTTTTTCATGTAAATGTTTATGTTTGTTGGTAAAATTACATATTAGTAAAATACCTTTAAATCTAAAAGTTATGAGACAATTGGAAAAGCACCATATCTTAAAAGTTTGGATATAAAAAGTTATCTTTTCATATTGTAGCTTAAAGATTATATCTTGTGGAATGAATGGTCGTCCTTTTATAAAGTGATTATTAAAATAATACCTTTATCCAAGAGTTATGTCTTACAAAATGCAAAAGGTATATTTAAAACAAAGAGATGTCTTGATGAAAGGGTTATGTCTTTGAAGAAGAGACACTTGAAAGCCTATATAAAATACTACTGTGAACCATTTTGACACATCAAAATAAAAACAAAACAAGAGTAGAAAAATCGAGAGTAAGAGAAGTGTTGTGTTCTAAAAATTAATATAAACACTTAAGTTCTCATCAACTACAAAAGTGTCCAAATTCCTTATAATCTACTTGCTGTAGAAAATAGGCTTTAAGGCCGAACAACTTTATAAACCTTATTGTGTATCTAGCAATCTATTATCATAAAGTGCAATACGAAGTTAAACATTGGCTTTATTGTATCCCTAAGGCAATTCACATTATTCCTTTTTGCATGCTAAATGGTGGGGACGAAATAAGTCTTAAGGATAGTGTTTATTGAAAGGCTCACCTTGAAGTCAATTTTGCTGGTTCCTTGAATTCCATCTAAACCCCATTTGCACCAACAACAAATCTATTTATGTGATCTTTCTTTGAGAAGGATCTGTGGTAGCCATGTTTGCAACCATTGGAGGTCAAGTAATTGAGTGGCTTGAGTTCTCTTCCTTTCTTATGGCGTACCATGGGTTTAAAGAAGGAAAAGGGATTACCATCATGATCATGATATCATTTAGCTAGGTAATATTATCTTTCAAAATAGTGCATTTGTTTTGATTGTGTTAAAACACCGAGGAGATCCATGGGATACAACGTAAGAACTTTCGATTTTATTTTATTTATTTAGTCCGTTGTGTGTGTGATTCAATCACACGCTTATGATGTTTTCTTTTAGTTTTAGCATGCACAACTAAGTAGATCGAATGAGAACAAAGGCAACTTAATAACTTTAAAAGTCTAAAACTAAATATTCAAATGAGATTTTTTTTTATTATTATTGAATGCTTATTGCAAACAACAAATGAAAGTCATGGTTTCATAAAAATACTCACATAATAGGCTTCTTATGTGTTTTTTTGAAGAAATTAAAGTTAAGGAACAAAGAGCAAATGAGGAAAGAAGAAGTCATAAGTGGATATTATAAATTGAAAAAAAATATTTTATATATAGAAAAAAAAAATTACCATAATTATCATTATCATATGATACGCGATATGTATTGTACGATATGATACAATATTAGTAAAAAACGATACGTATATATAGTTGTATCGTATTTAATTAAGTATAAAAAATATATCGTACGATATACGACACGCATCTTACAATACGGGACATATCATACAATACAGTCAATACACTTTTTATAAACTTAATTTTAATAAATTATTTAAAGTTTTATTTTTTTTATTTTTTTGAGTTGAAACATGAAAAATTATATTTTATGAGTTTTAATCTTTAGAGTTTAAACAAAAAAGTACTAAAAAAATCGAATTTCCTTTTAATTTCAACATGATAAATGTTTTTTAATTTTTAATTAATAAATTAATATGAAAATTTGTATATTTTATTTGAAAATCTTTATTGTTAGGGAATGTGTTGAGAGTTTAAATTAAAAAAATAATCTTTTTAGTTTACATCTCATAATCTTCAATTCTGTTAAAAAATATAATATTTTTAATTTTTTTTATTTTACATGTATAAAATATTATTTATAATTAATTTTAAAATTTTTTATTGTATCTTATGATATGATATGATACTCGATACTAAAAAGTAAGATTTCGATACACGATACGTATATCGATTTAACAACTATAGGTATTACTAAGAAATAGTTGAGAATTAATGGTATTGTGAGAATTGAAAAGTGATAACAAATTAAGATTTATTAGATACATAATTATAAAAAGTGAAAGAATATATTATTTATTAATTATTTTAATTAATTTAAAATATTTTTAATGAAAAATGAAATAAATAGTTGAGAATCAATAAAAATGTAGAAAAGGAGAGAATATTATTATAAAATTATGACAACTATGAAAAATTGGTACCGACCATAAATGAGAAACAAGAAAAAATAATTTGGGTCAACTGTCAAGATTGGCTTTTTATGTTTATTTTGTTTTAAAAAAATTGTATACATCCTCATGATTCACCCGAAAAAAATATAAATATAGCATTATAATAGGAGTAGAAGTAGAATGACCCTTCGAGGAAGTTGGTTTATCCCTTTGAAACTGATCTTCATGCATTTGTTGAGTATTGACTAGCTTTGATAGCTTCAACTGACGCTAGCTTTGTTAGCAACTTAGATTTGACTAGCATGTGTAAACGCTGCAAAAGCAACATTGATCATTGACTTTGTCTAATGACCTACCAAATGCTGAGGCAGCAGCTTGGAATGGTTGGGTCTTTTTTTGTTTTTTTTTTCCTTCAATTTTTTTTTGAAAATAACAACAGAAAACACATTTAGCATTATGTTTATTTATTACAAAAATAGAAAACAAAAACGAAAATAAAATTTCTAAAATTGTTTGGAAGCAAAAATGTTTTTTTTGTTGTTTTTGAAAATAATATTTTCATGTCTAACATTGTTCATAATTAGTTAACTAATCTTTTGATTACTTTATTAGGTTTTATTGTAGTTTTTTTTTTAATTTTTTTGTCTTTTTTAATAATAAAAGCAAAAAAAAAAAGATTTTGGATATAAAATAAATGAATAATATATTTGAAACAGTACAAATAAAATATGTAATTTTTTTAATAAAAAAAATACATGATTCTACTTCTATATTAGAATTGTCCATTGGTTTTGTTGCTCATCCAAACTCAAGACATAAGTTTTAGGCCCGAGCTCGACCTAACTTGGTATGAGAGTATCTTATTAATAAATAATATGTTTTATTTAGTTTTAATTTTAAAAATATTGTTTAATATTTTCATGATAAATATAACGTAAATGGGTTAATCAAGTTCGGACGCGACCTTAGTTTTTCAATGTGTTAAGTAGACCTTGACAGTCCGTTCGGCCCATGAACATCTTTTTTTTTATATAAACTAATTACGTTTTTTGACAATAAAAAAAGAGACTAATTAGGTTTACATCTTAATTATGTGTGCAGTTTTCGTTATTTACTTTTTATTTTTTCTTTTGTTCTGTAGTAATTTTTTTCAAAAAAAAAAAAGCAATAAAAGTATTTATCAATCAAATGAAACTTAATTATAAATTATTCATGGTTATTGTAGATAATTCTAACACTTGACAAAGAAAAATGATTTTTTGTTTCTTTTTTCCTTGAACAAAGACAAAATATGCATGCAAAATGCGTTGAAAATGCACAATGCTGTTTTTTCCTTGGAAAAATAAATTAAAAACATGCATGCAAAATGCTTTGAAAATGCAAAATGCTGTTTTTCCCTTGGACAAAGAAATTAAGAACATGCATGCAACATGCATTGAAAAAAATACAATGAGACACATTTCTTTATTATTTTAACAAATGAGCGATATCTGGGTGATCAGAAGCATTTTGGTTAGAATGATTATAATTAAACTTATTAAGCACATGATTAATGCATCTTTATTCACGACAAGTCCAGACAATCCTAGCTCTTGAATCTCGGACACGAGGATCGGCTCAACAGGAACCAATCTGTCTGGAAAGTAGACTCCTACTCTTCTTGATTGCCGATAATCATTAATATCTATGTGTTAGAATGAAAAATAATTGGGTTATTGAGTGTTTATAGGTATTTATTAAAATTAATTAAATTATTATTTTTTAAGTAATAATATTTTATATAATGTATTTTTCACTAAATTAAAAAAGAAATAATACCTTAGTTAAAGTTCTATTTAGACACTAATTAATGTCGATGTTTCTGAAAACAGAAAGCCTTTTTGATGTTACAAGTCTCCACCCACGAACGCATCAACCACCTCTTGTCTTTCTTTCTTCCTTCCTATACATATATATATATATATATGAAAAGAGGAAGCAAAATGTTACATAATAATATTTTCTTTATTTAGCAAAACAGAAGAAAATCATGCAATGATAAAGAAAAAGATGGAGAAAAAATGAAGAACAAAGTAAAGTGAGACAATGACTTCTATATCCCTGGATAAGTGTCTGTTTAGAGACCATTTTTATATATTAGTATAGATAAATTTATTTGAAGAGAAAAGGTTAGAATTGATAGCAAATTGTTGGTTGAAAATTTCAACCCAGACTTGAAAGTCAAAAGTGCAGCCCACATAAAATGAAAGAATACTAAATCTCATTCACCACCAAGAAAATCCTTTCAATTTTGGTTTAGACTAGCGGTCAGTTGTTTTCGATAAATGCACATGATATGACAAACACTTTTGAACCATCGACATTATGGAGAAAAGTTTTACAAAATAAAAAAACAAATAACAAACTCAAAAAACAAAATAAACAGAAATCTAAATTAATGTTTGGGCCCAAGTGGTGAGACAACCCAAAACTCTCTTTTGGCCCAACTTTTTAAATTTCTTCTGTAAATTTGAAATCAATTTCTGGAAGTGACCTATAAAACAAACAATACGCGAATTTGAGCTTGCAAGTGCGCGGGAGTGTGTGTGTTTCGAAATGAATGTTTCTTCGATTCAGAAGCTTTGCACTCATGTCAGTTGCAAATTGGAATCTTCACATTAAGCTTCCAGATTGGTTTATCGATCTTTCATTGTTAGTAATCGTCTGTTATCCACCCTAATTCCGTACTAATTTTGATTTTCTTTTTTTGCTTTCATTTTTGTATTTTGGCAGTTAATTTCTTCCGCATTTCAAAGATGTCGTTTATCCAAAGATCTTTGCCGATTATCAGTCGTTCTCGAGAGCTCTCCTACTACTCCTATGATTCGAGTTTCAAGTGAATACTTCCTTTGATTTTTGCCTTATTATTCCGCTTTATTTGCTTCGTTTTTTAGGACGTAATATGCACAAAAATTCAAAATAATCTGCCTTGGAAAAAATGCATTGAAAATGTGAGAACATGTCATTTAGAAGTTGAAACGGTATAGTTTGGCTGTTTTTGATTCAAATGAGTTCCTCAAAAGCAATTTAAATAAGATTTTAAAAATGATAGCAAGGTGTATGAAAGGTAAATATTAGCAGAATTTTAGTTAAAATGGTAGAGATATTTTATTTTTATACATATTATATATTTATTTGTGTTTAAATGAACAGTATCAGATACGGGCATCGGTAGTTGCTTGGAGGAGTTCCAGGACCTGAAATACACCAGAGAAGGTATTGGAACCGAAAAGTGGGGTAAGTAAATGATGACCATGGCATGCTCATTTGATTCTAGACGTAAAGATCCGGATACATATATAAATTTGATGATTATTTGCCTTTATTGTGGCGCAGATGGGTTGCTCTCTGTCATAACTACGTGTAAGTTTTTCATGCCTCGGGATTTTTTTCCTTGCATTTAGTGGAAAAAATTTTGGACTTCCTAATGAAATGTACCTGGTTAAACGACTTAAATTTTGACTCCTAACTTTCTCCACTCCTTTTTGTAAGTTATATTAGGGGAAGAGGGAGTTAGAGCCCTGGACCTCCTTTTTTGAGGACTGGTGTGGTTACCACTAGGCTATGCCTTGGTCCATAAGTTGATTACTGCTGTAGATGTTGTTGATTACTGCTGTAGGGTTGTTGTTTCTGCTTCAAGTTTACAATGCTTTGCAATATGTATTTAGGGATCTGAAAATTTGATTCATTCATAGGGATGAACAACTTATTCTGGTGCCTGAGTTAAATTTACGCTGTCAAGTTCAGAGGCATATATATATGTTTTTTTCTTTCAATTTCTTGCCATCAATTCTGTCAGTTAGTGGAGGTTAACTAACAATACATGTCTATTCTTAGATTCTTCATTTGTTTTCAGCATTCTATTTAATACATATGTATCTAAAGAAATCTAATTTGTGTCTGGAAGTTGCAGGCATTAGTGATAATGAGATATATCATTATCACTTAAATCTTAGGGAAAGTGTCTCTGCCAGAAGGCTCACTAGGCTGCCTTCAAATCCTAAGAATGGTGCGAAATTCAGGCATGCACTTTACTGAAACTTTTGTCTGGTTTTAGATTTTATAGAACTTGATGATTTTATCTGTTTATTTTCAGTGGAACTGAAGTATGTCTGTCCATTTCTGACACTGTTGATTCCTTGCTGGCAGAGATCAATCACTTCTTTCAAAAGGTTTGTTTGTATTTGACTGACTTTATTTTTGGATCACAATATACAAATAGATTTTCTTGGACACATTTTTCTCCGTTTTTCTTTCTGTTATTTGGTTTTGGCTGTTTAGTGCAACTTTAGTATAGGCAGAAATCCTCCAAAAATTATGGCTGATCCTAATATGAATTTAGAAATCCAAGACTCTATATTTGTTTCACTGCTGTCTCTGGATGATAAGCCTAATTACTTAAATCAGCTTGATAGAGAGTCATTAGACAAAGCCATAACTTTGTGGATAAATCAAATCAGCAGCTAAGGTGATGTTAGAATGTCACCTTTGTGACTGTAATATTTTTTTGCTAAGGTATTATTTCAAGCAGCCTCTTTGGCAATGCTTGAGAAATCTCACATAAGCTGATGGAGGCAATAAATCGCTGTCAGCAATCATATGCTAATATGGAAACAGAAAGTTGAAGAACTTAAGAGTCAATTCATCAGGTTCTTGATTTAAAAAGGGCCCATATTGGAAAGGTTTTGTAAGAGACTGTCATTCATCAATCTTCTACAGTGGACCTAAGAAATTTCCCACAGATGTGTCTTCTCATAATACATGGAAACTGCTGTGCATTTTTCATTTTTTTACCTGTGTGGATTTTAATGTCTGCTGCCTTCTCTCTCCTTTCCATTTACCAAGTCCAAATCTCTTTTGGTTTTGCAGATGCTTATTCTAAAGATCCCGGTAAGTTCAACTGCTACTTCGATGCCTTATAATCTGTAAAATGAAAGGTATGGTCAAAATTTTGTATTTCAAGGAAACTTTTTTAAAGTAGCTGAAGAAAGTAACTTTTTTCAGTTTGGGTTACCCATGGAAAACTGACTGGATGGAAAGGAAATTTTCTAAAATGCTCAAGCACCAATTTCTTAAGTAATCTGAAAATCTTTGAAGCTTCTGAGATACCATGGGACCTTATGGTAATGAGGCTAGCAATGAATTTTCTTTAGTTATTCTGTTATAAAGGGAACCAAAAGTGGGCCCTTGACTTTAGTAGAATACTGTTTTCTTTTGTCTCTGATCTTATGATTTCAATTAATAGCTTTTTGGAGCTTTTTGGAAATCATTTACTATTTACAAGTGGAACTTAAATTCATACGGCAAAATGGAGAAACTGAGACATCTGCTCTACCATTATGAAAACTTCCTATTACAAAGGAATTGACTAGATTTGGATTTTTGTCCAGAATGTTGCTGCTGAGCTAGTGATTGAACGAGGGGATGTTCTTGGATTGCAATGTGAAAATGTCTTTTTAACAAATGAATGCAGTTCTTTGCGCTTTTCAACCTCAAATGTTGAACGACTAAAGTCAGGCCTTGAAGAATATGTTTTAAAGCATGGAAATAGCTTAAACATTAAATGTGACTCTTGCTTCTGCAGTAGGTAAATTCAAGCTGAATTCATTCTGTTTTCTGTTTTGAAGTGACTCTATATCCATTGATTTTGGAGCTGGAAAAATTTTGGTGTGCTTTGATCCAACTTTTGGTTTAAAATTACTTTATAGTAGTTGACTGCTCACCGCTGACCTGACACATAAAGAGAATGTCTTGATTCAATTAAACAACTTGAGGTTTGCATATTTACTTTTCACCCAAAATTCAAGGTTATATTTACTACTACCAATTGCCTGTCATACATTCTGTTCCAAACTTCCAATTTTTCTTACAATTTTCAATGCCCACAAGTTTTGCCTCCTGAATCACTTGCTTCTGGTACTTGTCACTATTAAGACATGGCCATTAATTAGTACAGGGGTGGTGCATCAGGGTCCCTTTCTCTTATGTTGCACTATCTATTGGAGTTATATTCTTGCCAAACGTTTCAAGGGAAGAGGATAGGCCTTCATTTGACTGATTTACAAATTTTGCTTGATATTCATACTTCCACCTAATATTTCTGCCAATTGTTTAAATTTCTCTATATATACTGCCATGGATTTATGCATGCGTGCATCTTGATCTATTCCACTAGAGTTTTGGAAGATCTAGGTTAGTTCTTTGAACATGACCACTTAAAAATGGAGTGAGTGAATTGTATTTGAGGTTGGTATTTGTACTTATATTATGTTCCTTATTTGTTAGTTAAGAATGTGTTTTGCCTTTTGCAGTCTAATTTTCTATTTGTGATTTCAATGTAGATTTCTTTCGGAAAATTTGTATGATTTGCTGCTCAGTTATGTAGTTATAGTTCCAGGAGTAAGTAACCTAAGGCTACATGTCTTCAATCCCCTTAACAAGTATATTTCCTTTCCTACTAGGGAGCAACTTAAGATTGGTACTGGAGTAGCTTGCAGCCTGGAAAGCCATAGGAATTCCGAACTACTGATGGAAGCAGTGATTGTAATTAGTGAAGTTTCTGAGTTAACCACTTCTTGCTTCAGGTCATGCAGCAATAAAACAGAGGTTTGTATCTGAAGTTCAACTCTGACTAGCACACCTAAATGCTTCAAAGGAAGAGCTTTTTGCTCTGTTCATTTGCATTAACTTAGTTGTTCGGTTTTTCATTTTTTTTGTTTGAATATTTTATAATTAAGTTGATTTAATTGACTACCTCTATATCCAGGTTCTGCATTTTAAAGACTTCTCACCATGTTCAGTATCCCAAGCATCCCTCAAAGCATTGACTAGCATTGACTGGAGAAATTATGGGTTAACTTTGGGGAGTGTTGTGGATCAAGGTGACCATGCATTGATAGAGTGGGAAAGTTTACCCCCTTATCTTCATATTGATATGGCCCTCCACTGCTATCATAAGCAATATCCAATATCCAACATCATATTAAATGATTCAATTTCTTCATTGCTCATGACCTTTACCCCAAGATGCTCTGCTTTTGTAGCTTTTTCTTGTCTCTGAAAATGTTATATGTATTCCTTGACTTGTTACCAAGGTCATGATATTGCCAGGAAAGTATAAAACTCAACCTGATAGACATCTTATTAGAAAGGCAGTCAAACTAGCTTTAGATGATTTGAAGGAGAGACACACAGGGTTTCTTCTAAGTGCACATGCTGTGAAGGTAGGCCATGTGATCCTCTTGGAATAAAGCATTGCTAGAAAATATATGCTTACTTACAACTATTGGTAACAGTTTAGTTTATTGAACAAATGTAGCTCAATGTTCGGATTAACTTGGTGTTTGGCTCTCTATTTCTAAAACCTTATAACCAAGTTCTTCCTCGATCTACTCCTAAGGAGGAGTTGATTCTCATAAAGCCTTTGTCTTTTGAAATTTAACCTTTACCTTTGTGGTTGAGTGCTTGGTTGTTATTAACGTTATCAAACTCCATCTACAAAACATTATTTTGAATTAATCATGTACATTGTGTAATAAATATGAACCTATATAAAAGCTGCTAAAGTTCTAAGTGCTTGTTCATCAGTTGGTCATTGCCTTTTGAGCATTCTCTCTGGGTTTCCTTTTCTTCTCAAATTTGATGTTAGGATTTCTCACTCACCTCATCTTTGTCTCTCTCTAATGCTTGCTTTCTGTTTATAAATTAGGCATTGATTCAGGAGTAATCCCTTAAACTGCTTATATTATGCTGCTATTTTAAGATACATTTTCCCCGGGAGTCCATTTAGAGGGGAAAGGAAAGCGAAAAGGGCTTTGCCTTGAATGGATATAAGACGGTCATTTATGAAGAGACCTTATTACGAAGGTCATTTCTCACAATTTTCAATTATTTTTTTAGACAAGTTTTCTATGAACAAAGCATCAACTTAATCACCTGTGTGAACTAGGAACTTACAATGACAAGAATATCTGTATCTTCATAATAAATTTGGCTATTTTCTAGTTTTTCCTATTTTTTAAAATTTATATGCTCCAAATAATGGTTATCTGGCATGCATAGTATTCATGATTAATTTAAATTTTGTGAAAATTAGATCAAGTAATTTATCACATACATAACTTGTTGCCATGAACCCCAGATTTGCAGTTACGCCCCAGACCTTGCAAGCACAATTGCTGGCCTCATCTTGTCATCTAATGACTCAGACTTCCAAAGCGAATGCATCTCACTTCTTGGAATACAGTCTCAAGAGATTGTAGGGGAGGCCATTGAAGATTGTATCGAGAAAAAGATAATCTCAGTCATAGAGTCAAACGATCAGAAACCAGAGAAATGCAAAGAGGCTGCACTTTTCCTATTTGAAGATGACTGTCCCCAGGGCCCATATTTTGAGGTATATGAAGAAGGTGAGGATGTTTTTAGTTCCCCAGATTGAGGGATGTTGTGCTTTAGCCTTATGCAATTAATTCACATTCCTGATACTTACACTAATTTTTGAGAATTCTGCATCACTGTTAAGTGTAGATAAGGTGTTAATAGGATAATAGACGAATCATATGCAGCTTGAATACGTGAGGTTTATAGTTTACTCCCAAACATAACTCGTGTTGAGCCATGAAGTCAATGAAAAAAAAAAGGCTGGGTGTGAAAAACAAAAAAGGGGCTGGATCATGGACTCATCAAAGGGACCTTTAATGTGTGCCTTAATCGTAAATGTTCAGTGAATATAGATAGGCAATAGAAGAATCCATATCGCAAACTAACTTAAGCCCAAAAAAGGTTGGTTTTATGGTTGTATTCAGAGAAATGGTCCAGTCTCACTGCAAACTACCGCGTGTGTAGTGAGATAGATGTGAGCTCCATGCACTCAAACCCAAGGAGGGAAAGGACAAAAAAGGTTGGTGTCGTTTTATATCTTTTTTTTCGTTGGTTCAATTCTTTGAATTGTGAACTGAACTGATGAAAAGGATTATTCTATATATATATATATATCAAAGGGTGGAGAATTTAATCCACAACTAATGCGTGAGATAATTTTCTTGAAAATTATTTTGATTTGGAAAGGTGGAATTTTTTTCTTTTTGCCTTCGGTGGATCCAAAAGAGCAATGGTCCTTTCTGAGGTCACTTTTAAATTTTGGCCACTTGGCTTGGAATAGTTTTTTTTAATTTTTAAAATGATTTTAGCCATAACATTTTCGCCAAATTACACCTCTCTCCTGCCATCCACCGAATTGGCGTTGTTGATGACGCAAGGGCAACAAGATTGCACCGTCGGCTATGCTAAGGGAGAAGAAGTGGGACAAAAACAGAAAGAGGAGCAAAATAAAAGAGGTAAGAAAAAAAGGGAAACTAAATTAAAATGCTCAGTAAAAAAAGGGATAGGAGTTTGGCCTCAAAACTTGTTTAGGAAAATCAATAATTCACATGAAAACTTCTTGCTAATAATCTTCGTATTTTAATATAATTCAACAAAGTACAAAAAATATTAGTCAATATCATAAAAATTACCTAAATATGTATATCACACGAATAAAGCTGTTAGCATAATTCCAGACAAAAGCAGTATTAATACAAATATTATTTGTTTAACCATATATGAAAATCCTATTAAAATCATTATTATAGAGTATATATTTTCTTGACTTTACAAGAATAATGGCGTATACATAAGTATTCGAGAGAAAAGCTCTTACACTCTTTTGATACTAGAGTTTATATGTATGATTAATGCCACATGCTTTTATAAACTCTTAAGCATATATATATATATATATATAAATACTCACTATATATTTGTGTAGTCTTACAAGAGCAACAAGGCAATAACTAAAACAAAACCCTTTTATAACGAACAGTTGTCCAAGCAGACCCCCAAAGATAGGAATAAATAATATTACAGCAACTTTACTTTAAGACGGTGTCTTTTAATTTAGGCCTTTAAGCAGCAGAGGGTGCAGGAATGTAGGAAACGGCAGGGTCAGGCAGTGAAGCCATGATTGATGGCTTTGATGAAAACGTTTGGTCTGCCTCTGGAACTGGGTTTTGATCTGCATTCATATCCAGAGACTCATCGTTGTAAATGTCCCACCATTTTGCCACTAGCATCTTGACGTCCTCTCTGTCCATGTTCGCCTCCTTTCCTGTGTACCTCCATGGTTTTGATCCCTATTTGATTTCCACAAGATAACAACAAATTAATGCAGACAAAGGTTATTTATCAAGTTGAAATTTCAGTACAATTAATTAATTGTGGTTATTGTTAGATAATTAATTCAGTGGCATACAATATATACTTAAATTAATTTGTATAAGTAATACAGCTGATGAATTTGAAGGTAAGACAACACTTACAGCTGCACAATAGTGGACCACCTTTATCTTGTCAAGCTCCACATTCTCTGGGTGGCGCCATAACATTGCAAGAACCAGGTTGTATACGAGAGGGATGGGTTTGTACACTTTTTGGAAAAACATATTCAAGAAATCCTGTCAATTTTTGCAATCAAGAAGAAAATTAGAAACATATATATATATATATATATATATATATATTTATGATTTATTAATTTTGTTGATATATAGAAACCAATTAAGATTTAAGTGATCAGTACCTGCTCTGCAAATGGAGTTGGTGGGGTGATCTGCAGAGTCTCAAGCAGGCTATCGTAAGTCAAACAGCTAGGCTCAAACACGAACATGCCGGCGTTGAAGTACAGAGGAGGAGGAGATCCCATCTCCGCCGGCCATGTCACCTTATCAGGGCACTGCTGGCAGTAACCAATAGAGTATTGGCGTGAATGGCTCCATACCTTCTCGCAAAAGCAGTCCATTACAGCATAGAAGTAGCCGTCTGGTGTGTCAAGAAGATGGTCTATGTTCTCGTACACTTGAATATCCGCATCCAAATACACCATCTTGCTGTACTCCTCGAACTGTTAACATGATCGGTTGTATCATCAAAATTTACGCCACCTCAGACTAAAACCATGGATTTCTTTTACAATATTCCATTAAGACATTTAACTCAGGGTTTTTATTACTTGAATCTGCAAACTACTCTTTGGTTCCTAGATTCTGGGATCAGAGATAGACTGGATTGATGGGAGATCAAGCTAATTTTATTTACTTACTAAAGATTGAATTATATATATATATATATATAATATAATATTATTGGTAATAAAGGAAAAAGCTTACTGCCATGGAGATAATTAGGTAACTAGACACAGACTAAAGTAACAAAAAAAGATGCTTCTGAAATTAATAATATGATATTGATGCCTTTGTTTCAACTTTGGATTTAAATGTTGTGTAGATCAAATTAAACAAAAAAAAAAAAGGAGTAGGTGGTATCTATTTTCGTTTGTACGGACTTTATTCTATAACGAATCAATGGAATGGATGATATATATATATATATATGTTGGTTTTACATTTACTTACGTTCCATATACGAAGCTTGGAGTAATTGATGACGTAGTAGGCCATGGCAAAGTGAACCTGGTTCTGTGGTGGATAAATAGGCTCGATCTCCCGAACAATGCAACCTTGGGACCTCAAAATCTCTCGGTGTTCCTCAGGCACATCGGGCAAGATAGCAACTACAAGAGGGTATGCACTCTTGACCTTGCGCAAACCCTTGGCCAATCCAACCACCCCTTTAACGTAATCACCATTACCAGCTAAAAATGTTACGTAAGCCTTCTTCGAGTAGCCTCCGTTAACCTTGCCCGAGGTTGAAAAGACGTCCAAGGGCACTCCCGGGGCCATTTCTACTGCAAGCTTTTTAAGTGATCTATAGAGGTGATGATCAGAAAATGTGGAGAGGGGCCAAGAGGCTTAGTTTTGAGGAGTGGGAGGAAAGTAAACCAGCAAACTTTTAGGATGCTTGCCACCCTACTAACCTTTACTTCCTGACTTGTATAATGGCACCGTTGGCCTCCTTAAATACAAGTAAAAAGTGGCCTAAATTCACCCCCAAATGAACTCCAAATGAAACTCAAATTTAGTATTATTTCGATAGTCCTTTTCATGTTTTCCTTTAACTATTATTATTTCCTTTGAAAGGTCTAATAAAAATTAAAGGAGAAAAAAAAAACACACACAAAAACGAATGAACATCCTTTACTGTTCAACCTACCATATACGTAGCCTTATCATCAAGATAGACGGTTGACATTTTACGGGTCCAAGTCGTAATCGGCTGAAGATCAAAGCCCATTACATTTTTCTATTTACTTACTAATATATCTAAATAGGAAGGAAAATGCAAAAGGCATTCAAGTCATTTTCGTTTGTGGAAAAATAATAAAGCAAAGAAAACATATAGCATCCATTTTACGTGTAGGCGTATTGCAGTGGGATAATAAGCCAGCTCCGAGGTTGGCCTTAATTTGTGAGTGGAAATTAGGGGACACTGCAATATTAATATATGGGAAGATCAAGGAGTTTTAACTCAAAACTATGAAAGCTAATTAGCGATTAAGGTTGAATTAGATTAAAGCTAGCTTTGCCAATTAAGCAAGACAAAGAATATACAGTTGGAAACAGACACAACGTAACGACAAGGTACAACCCATAACAGGATTCGTAACGTCTTGAATAATGAAGGATGATACAGTAGGAAATTAGGAGCTAGCTCATGCTAGAACTGTCTTCCCAAACAAATGATGTCTTAAATCGTAACTAATTAATCAATGTATAATTAACGACGTGATAATTATTAGCACTTGTATACATATTATCCAATTACGAATACCACCTAGTGATAATTATATGTTGTTTCTGAATTAAGTGAAGTGTTGAGAAAGCAATAAGTTTGTGCCAAAAGTTATGGTCGACCAAAGTACAAAATGATTCAAGTGAAAAACAAGTCTCATAGTATCTACTGCAATTGTCAGTGGAAGGGTAACGCTCTGCTACCAGATTTAATTCATTGATTGGGTTTGAGGTTGCTTTGCAATTTAGACTTGGAGACTTCCAATGGTGTTTCCTTTGGAAGCATTTGTTGGGGTCCACACTCCAAAGCATCCACTCCATTTTTCTTCACACCTTGTTCTTTTTTCCTTTTGTAAAGGTTATTAACAAGTTAAATGCCTGGGAACATTATATGACTATGAAGATGCCCTGAAATTGAGCTGAGAGTATAATAAGTACAACAAAGCAAATTGATTACTTTAGGTTACTTGCATTAAGCCATTTAATGTCTTGATTCCTAATTATGCAGTTATAATAATCTGCTGCTAATATGCATGACCCTTTTTATTATTTTTATTTGTTGAGACATTAGGTAATATGTAAATAAAAATATAGAAAGATAAATTATCTTTTTAAAAATGTAGGTGACTTTGAACTAATCAAAATATGAAGTATTCAAATGGCTCAAGATGGAAGCGGTCATTAACTGATGACTGACGATCTGAAGTCGAAAACAAATTGAGGACTGATCATTATATTAAAGCAAAAGGTTTAGGAAAAATTATGTGATTGCTTTCAGAATATAACAAACTAATTTGGATCATAATGATTAGTAGGTGCGGGCCATGGCTACGACAGGTAAAGTGAAAGTTAGAATAAAAAAAATGTTGAAAGAAATAAACTTGCTTTCACTGAATTATCTCTTCTTAATTTATTTACTAGCTATACCTAGCTAATAGATTATCACTGCCGACAAAGCTTTTATTTTTATTTTTGAAAAGCAATTTTATTAAGCTTATCACCGGTATGTCTTTATAAGTCTGTGGGCTCGTCGACGAGCTAAAGCTAGCTTTTCAAAGGATAAAACACATGGGAGTTAATCAACTTGGAGAAGAGTCTAGGCAAATAATTAAATTAAGAAACTTTGGATAAACTTGTTAATTATATATATATATATATATAGACGAATTAGAATTCAACCAGATTTAAACTACTGAGAGATATTTATGATGGAAACTTGACACCGTGCTTAATTATATTCCGTGTGCTGATATTTAAGGAATTGGTAAAAACAATGGTGAGATATTTGTTATACAAATACGGAATAGCAGTACTGAAGAAGATTCTGAGGAGTGAGGCGGCGTTAGATATAGGTAGGGCTGGGTTATGGGAGCTCCAGGTTTTATTTAGGGTTGATCAAGACTCGCGGCCCCTCTGCCTCTCCACAGTCTTTTTCCGAGAAGGTTTTGTAGGATATTTCTACAATCCTACATCTCAAATCCAATGCTAATGTCGCAGCGTTCAACTGCGCACGGGGACCCAATGCTTCCCTCTTGCTCATTAAGTTAACTCAGGTCCCTTAACTTTAATATACATTTTTTGATATATGCAACCTACTTGGGGAACAAAGAATTAAACTGTTGCAAACGCTTTGTGTATATAAGAAGGGTGAAAAAAGAGGAACAAGATTGAAGAAAAAAGGAGTCCTAGTCCTTGCTCAGATGGTGTTGCATTCACTCCAAAAGGAATCTCAACTTTTGCCAACCTTCGGAAAATAAATATAGAAAAGAAAAAACTGAAAATATACGATCGAAAGCGTATGTGCGTTACAATATTATCATTTCAGTCTTAAGGCTGTCCAATTTGTTCTGCAACATAACAAATCTACTAGATTCAACCCAAATGACTAGAAAGTAACAAGTTTGGATAAAAATCTTAGATTTTATTTAAAGTTGATTCGCACTTGCATGGACAGGAAAGCAAAAAACACAGGGGTTCATGGCAATGGGCCGTAACAGATTCGTTTGATTTTGACATTCACAGAAAATCAATCCGATAAATAAGTCTCGACTCTTTCTGGGTGTAGACAAATGCTGAAGCTGTCACTCACGTCGCCAACAAAGCTACCACACATTTCCTATAATGCTATCAACTTACTACAATCTCCATATTCCAAAAATCCTGCAAAGTCTCCAACAAGCTTCACCGGTAACTTATTGAAAAATAAATCTTAATTGCTACACGAATCTGTTACTGACATTCTGTTTTAATAGTAAGAATGGGAGACCAGAACTTTTTTTATTTCAAATTCAAATTTCTTATTTGATTGTGAATGTAACTTTATACTACTTATAAGTGTATCAGCATTTGATAGGATGTACTGCACTACTCCATGGTAGAAGTTATAAATCATAAATTATGGGCTTTGAGACTTGATATGAATACCTATTTCAAGATTTTTTTTTTCCTTCTTTTGCTTATCAAAGATAATTTTATTTTGAAACATAAATAATTCTTGTTCTGTGGTCTTCTCTAAAATCAAACAATTTATTTGTCTGCTTAAACATATATATGTTTATATATACATAAAAAAAATTCTCTTTTGATAAAAAAAACCTTGTTCATGTATGAAAAATTTTCTTTTCTCATATTTCAATTAGAAAAAATTTCATGCAAGGGCCAACAAGCAAAAGAAATTTAAATTTTTTTTTTTGAAAAGCAATAAAGAGAGAGAGAGAGAGAGAGCAAACAAGAAATTATAAAAAGAAGAAGAAAAAACTTACTTGTTAAAAAAAAAAAGATTCATAAAAGAACAAACCTTGTTTTGAATTTCGTTTAGCTTGGAGTCTAAATAAAGAAAATTGTTCATAGTATTGTTATATGATTAATCAACTATTACACAAGACAATAACCTGTTACTACTTGAAGCATTTCTAGTTACGGTGTTACGGTCTAAGGTGGTACTACCTAAGGCAGTATGACCTGAAGTGTTACTGTACAATACATTATAGTACAAAACAAAAGCTTTACACTCTAAATTAATACATAAGAATTATTTTTTAAAAAAATAATTCTTATACAGGGAATAAAATGTAGATAGTCGATTTTGATTAATACCTATTTTTTAAAAAATTATTTTAGAGCATAATATTGTACAGAGAATAATGAGAACAACCACTACAAAAAAAGTACTACTTCACATAAAACAATTAAAATAAGTGAAGTATTACTTCACACGAAACAACTAGAATAAGTGGAGCACTATTTTGCACAGAATAACCACTTCACATGGATGACTGTGGAAGTAATTCGAAATAAGTGATAGAGTTTATGAGTTACTTTCATCTTGGGATGTTCCAAATAATTTGGCTTGATGGTTCAGACGTGGAGGTAGTTAAGAGGTCTTTCTCTTAAACTTTTCTTGAAGTACAAGTATTTCTCCCTCTTATCTATTTTTCTTGTACTTTTTCTCGTACACTTTCTTCTTTTAACTTGTTCTTGTATAGCTTTTCATGTATACCCCTTCTTTCTTACTTGACAACAAGTTTTATTACACCAAATTACTTCAACAATCACATATTGAATTTCTAACCGTTACTTATTATATGCAATAAAATCATCATTTTAATATCCACATAATGGATTTCAGTAACGGTTACTCACATTAAAACTCTTCATAATAATGTCATTCATTATGCACATTAAAACCAATTCTTGAGTAACTGTCATTTTTGGCACTATATATAAAAACTTCACAATTCATTTGAGGGATCTTCACTTTTCAAAACTATCTTACTCTCACTCAGAGCTTCTCTCTCTAGCCATCTTATACATTCTCTACCTATTCTCTTCCATCTGCAACGACACTTAATACTTCAAGAACTACTCCGACCTTCTTCTCCACCGCTTCCAATACATCTCTTACTTATTTACAACGTTTCCTCTTCCTATCACAAGAACCACCTTTATAGATTCAAAACAGATTTTATTTTGTTTTCGGTGTTTGCCAAAAAATATTTTATAGGAAGCACTGAAGCATTATGTGAGATTAATATTATATTAGTAATTACTAACAGTCTGCACGATTAAAAAATAGCCAAAGTTGGGAGATAACTATTTGAGAATGTCCTTGTTTTTCCCTTCCCACTAAGATAATTTAATACATAAACAAATAAAAATTAGTGAGGCATGAAACTTGAAGCTTTCATGCAGGCAAGTGGTGGTACCCGGTAGAGCCTGCTGCCATTGAAGTGGACAGTGGACAGATGTGGGGCATGGCTGGAAATTTAAATGCGTGTCTTTTCCTTCGCCACCCATGGAATGACCACAAGCTAGCAGCGTTTAACGAAGCGATTTGTTCATTCAACTACTCATTCGATGTGTGTTTCATGCACCAAAGTTTATTAGTGAGTAGGAGAGTGAAACATACAACTCATATCAGCTACGAAGAAGGGATATTGAAACTCCAAAAGAATTTCATGACAGATATTATGTTCTTGCAATTTTTTGATTCTTACTCTTCCAATTCTAAACAATATTCCCAGCAACTTTAATATGCATGTGGTCAACTAGAAAGTGAGATTTGAAAATGGATGACTGCAAGACAAGAAGATAATTATGTTAGAACATACGAATGTCTTTCTGCACAAGAAAGAGATTATTACTAGAGCAGTTTTGATTGCTTATGCAGCAATTGATCCTTGATTAAATTGAAAGATTACAAGGCTCCTATTTGAACATGAAAAAAGGAAAGCTAATTTTCGACTAGTTTTTCCCATCAGAATCCATTCATAATCATTTATAAATCACAATTGACCCCATGTTTGCTTTGCAGCAACAGTGAAAAAATTTCCAGGAATCCGGCCACATTCTATGCCATCAGATGGAGTAAAATCACATTTTGGCATCTCCTGTTCACTGTAATTGTCTCATAAGCATTAATCATGCTGGACTCTAAATAAAATTTTCTTGTCCTAGTCCAGAATAAACTACAAAGTAAAATTTGGCCACCAGAGAAAGTAAGCAAAAACAAAGAAGAAAGAAACAGTGTTTAATTTTGTTCACATGAATGGATATTTATGCTGTAAGCTTGCCCTTTTATCCTCATGTGGACCCAAACATTGTTCTGTTTTGATTGTCAGGTCTCCCTCTGGAGGGTCCCAAACCCAAACTATAGAAAATGGAGGAAGCAAGAAAGAAAGCGACTCTGAATAGGCGCTTGAGGTCAAAGACTTTATCCTTCACAACGTTAAAATACGTCCTTTAGTTCAAATACGGCTTAGCATTAATTGGCAGTATTCGGATGTGTGTAGGAAACCAGAAACAAAGGCTCAGCCACTCATCCTGAGCCTGAGGGAATGGTAGAATCTCAATCACGCACTTCCTGCTTGGAAACGAGACCTCCCAAATAACTCAATAAGGTTTTTAACTTTTTGGTCCTCCACGACTTATTCAGGATATTCCCGCTCAACTTGTGCATCAAAAAGACTTTCCTACTCATGTTGAAGTATCTAACTTGTGGTGGAAACTCGAAAGGCACGCCTGCCATTACATGATTTGGCAGATTGCATATATATCTTATTGGTGTGTGCATATAATTAGCACGTTTCAGATTTGCCTAGATTCTGCAAAACCAATGACCTTCTGACACTGTATAAGCTCTTAAGCAGGCCAAAAGAAAGAATTTGCAATTTAATTGTATTATTGTGGTACCCATTTGTTACTGAACAATCATTTAAAATAAAACTAAAGCGCCAAATGACAGAAAAAGCAACCAGATCCATTCAACAAAGTAGAAGTAGTCTGACCTGGGTTCGGTTTGTAGCTATATGAAGAATTTCAAAGCTGGCATATTCCGTTGCGATTCTCAACTGGTATTTAGTTTGGAGCGAAGTGATGGTTCGCTGGCTAGAGCACTCTAGGAGGGGCACATGGCTTGATATGCGGGTCTTTGGAGATTGTTTTTTGAGAGCGACTGTTTGCTCTTTCAATTATTTGTGATTGAAGAGGTGTCCGAACGCCGCACAAATCTGAAAGACATTATACGTGTAAAGGCTTTTATATTCAGGGAAAAAAACATCTCTAATCAGTCCAACTCAAATAATTATTCCGAAAAACTAGTGAACAGCAGAATTCCGGCGTTCACATATAAGAAGAATCCTAAATACCAGGTGCAAAACTATAGCATTTTTAAAAAGAGTCAAATAAAAAAAAAATTAAACAGTTAAAAAAATTATATATATAATTCAATTACCCTTCGTCTAAAAGATTAAATAAAATTTAGAAGACATTAAATATATAAAAAAAATACACATTAACAGTAATAATGGTGTTATTTATATATATGACTAAATGGAACTATAAAAAAGAGTACCTCTCAAACTTTGAGCACAAAAGTGAAAAAAAAAATAATTTTTCAAACTCGAATAAATTTCCTCTTTACTTTGTGTGTTCTACTTTTTTCTTATTTTCTATTTGCCTCATAAACTATTATTTAACATATTAGGTTATTGAATTGAATAATATGTTATGATAAGTTATTAGGTTAGACTGTTAAAATATAATATGCTATGATAGATTTAAATTTATATTAAAACTTAATGAGTTTAGATTAACAGAATTAATTTTTTTTAACTTTGATAAGTTTAACATATTAATTAATTTAGGATTTATTTGCTATGCTTAACTAACAATATACTAATCGTAATAATTCTAATTTTATTAAACAGTTTGAATAATAAAATTAATTATTAAATAAAAAATTATTTTAAGAGCCGTGACAAATATATATAATAAATAAAATTATATTAAAAAATATATAATTATTTCATTTTATCAATTTTTATGTATATTCTTGTTATTTAAAGTCTGTAATATACATACTAGAATGTATTGATTATTCTAAATAAAAAATAATATATTGATGAAACTCTAAACAACAGATAATACTGTAATTTATATTTGAGAATTATATAATAATTTATTTATTTTTAAAAATTAAAATTATAAAAAATAAAATTTATAAGATAAAAAAAAATATGACAAGTATAAGATAAAATCTATATATGATATAATAATAATAAAAAATTAATATGATCGATGGTTCGTAAAAATTTGTGAAATAAAATTTATAGAAATTTAAAACACGACTAAATAAAATAAATAAATATAAATAACAATTATATAAATTAAAAAAAACTAAAACTGAATCAAGCATATAAAATTATTTTATTATTTTTTATTGGTATTTATTATTAAATAATATTTTGAGGGGGTTATTAAGAAAATTTATAAAAAATTTAAAAAAGTTTATATAGTATACAAAAAAAATTTTAAATTTTGGGGGGCCGGGCTCCGCCCCTGATCCTAATGAAGCTAAGCGGAAAGATAACCAGGTCAAGGGAGGCGGGGCGCCGTAATTCTCAATAATCCAGTCTCCCTCAATCTGTTGAGGAATAGGCAAATCTGTCTTGCAGAGAACAGCTTCCCCAATCTCTGCTGGTTTTAGTTGTAAAAGGCAATGGTTGAGCTTACATTCACACCACCATATCAGCCTCAATTGATCCAAACAAAACACGCATTCTTGCATTTAGGTTAAGGAAGGCACCACCTCATATAAAAAGCTTCTACTCGATCTCGATCTTGAAAGAACGACAGGAGACTGAAATTACAAAGCTCTATCACAGAAACGTCATAAGCACAAGCATTTTAACCTATGAATCGGTAGGGTATCAAGTGAACGTGTGCGTCAAAGCAGAAAATGCAAATTTGAATCGTAAAAACCCAAAAATGTAAATGGATCAATTGCAAAAATGCACAATGAGATTTGATTACAGCCAGAAACATTGCATCCAAAAGGTGTAAATCCAACCGACTGTTTTTTGTTACAATATAGCCTTAAGGTCCTAACTACAATGCGCATCACCAAACGAAAAAAGGGCATAACAACAATCCAACTGTCTCAGATGAAAATTGGGGGAGAAGGAGAACGATATTATATAAAAAAAAAAAAAAAAAGAAAAAGAAACTAGATAATATTCACCCCTGCATCCAGAATTTCCCATATTGCAAAAATCTTCTCAATAGCTTCAGGCCTGCAAAATGTAGGTAAACATAAGAAAACGGTAAAAGGTAACTTAAGTGTAATTTTTCAAAACATGCATACTTCAGTCTAGAATCTTGCTGCAACCTACGGTTCGAGAAAAAGAAACACAGAATGTACAACACAACAAACATCCAACTGTTTGACCATTAAACTTATCATTCAAGGATGTATAGAATAAGTAAAATGATCCATAAAGATATTTGTGCAAAATCCATTCTTACCTTGTTAGCTATGTTGTTTGAAAGCCAGTCCAGGCCCTCATAAAGCCCCTCACCAGAGGTTGCACAGGTGCTCTGGATGTACCTGAAAAGATCACCAAGGCCCATTAGAGGTCATGAACAAGAAGATTGCAAATTAGTGGAGGAAAA
This sequence comes from Theobroma cacao, assembly GCF_053813885.1. Classification (NCBI taxonomy): domain Eukaryota; kingdom Viridiplantae; phylum Streptophyta; class Magnoliopsida; order Malvales; family Malvaceae; genus Theobroma; species Theobroma cacao. The sequence continues at coordinate 41,870,618 of NC_142640.1, forward strand.
CACAAGGAGAAAGCTTACCAGTGACGCTGTCGAAGGGAATGGAGGCCAAGCTTATCAGTAATTTCTGCAGCATTCATTGCATTTGGAAGATCCTGCTTGTTTGCAAATACAAGCAAGACTGCATCTCGCAGCTCATCCTGAAAACAAGGAGTAGTATACTTGTTAACCATGAAAATCCAGTAAACCAAGAGCAGAAGATTCAACTCATGCTCCTAAGTTTACCCTCAATCTTTTAGTATACATCCCTTTTCCTTGATAACTATCCTCAAGGACTCTAGATGTCAAAAATCATTAATTTAACATACAAGATGCTTTGAGAACATTAAACTACTTTTGGTCAATAAATATTTAGAAGAAAACCAGCAGCATAAATAAGCAAACAATTTTCGTTGAAATTAATCATTAGCTTATAAAACTTATAATTTTATATGCTCAATTATTTCTTTGGATTCACATATCTATCAACACCACTTTGCTTGTGTATGGCTACTAAATCTAATTGCATTTGAAGGCAGCAAGGATAGCATCCAAAGCACTTATAACAGCAAAGGAATACATGCATAAACAATGACCATAAGAACACCGGTAGTTTCACTTAAAAGTAACTACCCACCTCATTCAACATTCTATGCAATTCATCCCTAGCCTCAACAACACGGTCTCTGTCGTTGCTGTCAACCACAAAGATGAGACCCTGCGTATTCTGGAAGTAATGCCTCCACAAGGGACGAATCTGCACAATTAAGAATGAAAAACTAGGAAGTTATTATTTAGCTGTTCCTTGAATATCAGAATATGTAAAGACCCATAAACTACTACTGTGTCAGAAATTACATGGTTACTTACAATGTTTCTGATATAACAAGGCTAAACATCAAAGTGAAAAGCTCATACCTTGTCCTGACCACCAACATCCCACACGGTGAAACTGATGTTCTTATATTCCACAGTCTCCACATTAAACCCTGAAAAGAAAAACACATGACTAGTTAACCATCATAAACCTGAGTATGAATCTACACATCACAAACATGAACTAATCAATGTAGTAAGCAAATCACAATATGCAATACTTGTCTCAAAGCTAGTTCATCATCTTGGATCTAGAAATCATAGGTGTAACTTGGTTGCATTCATGTTTTATACACAGGACTCTCCAGTTCCAACATCTCAAATATACAAAACAATAAAATAAAAAGGATCTCATTGGACTCACATGCTCAACTTTCCAAACAATCCTATAATGAAAATCTACTATCTATAATGCAACTAAAGTTCCACAGGACTAAGAAAGTTAAATTCTAATACTCAAAGACAACATAGAGACAGAACAGACATGCTTTGCCAACTAATTTTGTCCATGGAGTACATGTCAAAGACATTGTATAAATAAAGTGCAAGCAGATCATAACAATAGAAAGAATTATCACAGTTCTAATACACAATTAGACATAATCACCAAAAGCAGAAATTTAAAATAAAAAAATGATTTCGAATAAGAGCGCTTACCAATGGTAGGAATTGTGGTGACAATCTCTCCTAGCTTGAGCTTGTATAAGATGGTAGTCTTACCAGCTGCATCAAGACCCACCATCAAAATTCGCATCTCTTTCTTGGCAAAAAGCCGGCTGAAAAGCTTCGTGAATGTCAGCCCCATTTCTCTTCCCTCGCTGTTGATCCCTAAATATTCGAATTCACAAATATTATTTCCAAATAATCCGAAACGAATAACTCAATTCTACCATTTCTCAATCAATTATCAAATTTCAACGAATCAAATAGATCTGAAGGTACAGGCGCTAAAAATCAATGCCATGACGGCATTTCCATAAAATTCCTTTGAGAGTTCGAATAAAATCACATACAAACAAAGATAAACGACAGATCTAGAATAATTCATCACAAAAATCTTCAGATCAGAAAGGCAACCAACAAGAAAATCTTCAGATCAGAAAGGCAACCAACAAGATTTCTCAAAATTCGACTCGCAAGCCATGAAACGACTACTAAGCAGCGAAATCAAGACACGAATCGTTCTTAACCAACGAAATTCAAACGATGATGAAAGGCGTTCAAAGCCTCGCGTCTAAAGTGAAGAGAGGATCTGTGAAGCGCATTGAATCGGTTTCTTTACATTTCTCGCCTGCGAGATCGAAAAGCAAAAATAGGAATAGAGATTTGAGTTATTATACCTTTGGAGATAATCGCAGAGGGATCTGTGAGAGGAAAACGCGAGAGATTTTGATTTTGAACCAAAAGGGGGAAGAGAGTCAGAGAGAATTTCGAGAAATGAAAGCTTGAGACCAACGCGGAACATGGGGTGAGAAATGCCAATTTGGATGATTTATAGTGGGAAGGATGCAAGGAGCGGGCCGCGTGGTGTACCACACCAGAAACTTTTCCCGATCCTTTCACAGAAAATAACCAAATTGCCCCCCATAAAGTATAGCCGTTAGGTTCCAATCAGTCATCGCCACGTCACAGTCACTGTTGTTCACAAAATGCGTGCGATCTCAGACTCCCCAGACAACCAGCTTTGACCTCTGTCATGCACAAAGACATAAATTTTAATTTAATAAATAAATTAATCATTTCAAAATTTATTATTAAAATGATTAAAGATAACAATTAAAAAACATTGACATGAAATATATAATTAAATTATTGTTTAATTTTTTAATATAGTAAAAAAATTCATTTTGGATATTAGCCAATCTTATTATTGCATTACAATTTAATACAAACAAATCTATCACCTAACAATGCATGGTGAAATATTTAAAAATGTAAGTTAATATTATCTAAAAAAAAGAAAATCCAACAACATGCATGACCATACCTGCCTCATATTTTTTAAGTGAATGGCAATCATTTTAGTAAAAAAAAAAAAGTAAAATATATTATTTTTGTTAATGTTTCTTTCATAACTGTATAAAAATAAAAAGCATTGTTAAATGCATAATTACCATAATCAATTTTTAAAAAAAGTATTTGATTATTAGGTGAATAGTTCAATAGCTGAATAAGCAGTTAAACTGTATATTTAATTTTTTATTTAAACATATTGATATATAATATGTTATTATATATTTAAATAATAAAATTTAAAGAATATTTACAAACATTTAAGGGATTTTAATTTAGTATAATTTTTTGACTATGAATCAACCCGAGTCAAAATCCGTTTAACCATATGAGTTAATAAAAAAACCCAACAAGCTTGCGAATTTGACCAAGTTTGACCAGTTCAATAAGTTGGATTAACGATTTGGTTCAATTTTAATAAATATGGTTAAATGCACATATATATGGCGACCAAGTAATAACATACATGTATGCTGTAGACCTTAATCATGGGTTAGTGCTTTACGCTCCTAAGAAACTGCGGCAACATCACAATAAGCAAGCAATCTTGTAAATCTATCCCCTGCCTTAAAAAGGTGCAAGAGATAAGAAGCATAAAACATGCGTTCATGGGTTTATGCAGTTGACGTCACAGTTGCATTGGTCTGGTAGAAGGCTTCTAAAGATTCAAAACCACAACACCAAGCCATATTCATATCCCATCATTTGAGGAGACCAATATGTAACTATTAATTAATAAGGGAAAGAAAAGCGACCACAAGTAAATAATTAATCGATACGCCCTTATGTACAGTGAATAACACCCCAAAAGGAATATCTTCCAAGCCCACGTCTTGGAGTGAGGAGCATCTGAAAGCTAGGGCATCCTGGGCACACAATTACTATCACAGTTTGCTGCCATGCAGGTGGTGATCCACGTGGGAATCATCATACATATAGCTGGTTGAAACGAAACCATGCAGTACACCCACCCATGAGGTTCAAACCTATATCCAATGACACGGCCAGAAAAAGAATATATTTACTATCATTCACAATTGCAGATCAGGTTTACATCCTCAATAGCTGTCGCAAAGAGCCTTGTTATAAAATCCAGAGTATTGTCTAAAAAAGCACAGCGGCTGTTGGAAAACCTATCAGATCTTGTGAGTGATTTTTGGCCCAGTCAGCTTCATCTACTGTGGAATCTGTTTGCCATAACACGCAAAACCTCAAAATATTGAAGGGTTTGAGTCCCAAGTGGGGAGAGAGTCCAGGGGAGGCAAGCTAAATATACCATTGACCATTGTATTTACAAAAGCCAGTGAACATCCCAAACTTGTTTATGAGGATCAGCGCCAGTATTGAGCCCACCGATGAATAGTCTCAACCATTTGAGGAAACAAGGCACTAACACTCTCATTGATAAGATCTTGGAAGAAGTGTATGCAGGCCTCATCATCCAAGTCCAACCGAAATTTCTCCTGGAGCTGTATTGCCAACAGAATTGGTCATAACAGGGGGAAAATAAAATCATGTTCCAGCATGATCATCAGATTTGAAACATTAAGAAAACTCACCTTAAGGATGCCCTTTTCAGGGTCACATGCTATGTCAGGAATGTTGGAACCGGCCATAAGATGGAAAAGATTTAAAATAAGGTTGCTAGATTTGCGAAGAATGTTGTATGCTTCACAACAATAGGATTTGAACCTTGTATAATACTGGCTGCAAAATGAAATAACTAATCAACCATCCCATTTATGCATATCAATGTCACAGCACAACATTTAAGTTACCTTGGTCATGACCAAGTATGGGCATGTATAAATCTAATAGAGCTTATCCAGCAAGAAATAGGAGAAAAAAAAGGTTGAACAAAATTTGTGAAAGGAGGAACAAAAATACCTCTCTGCTCCACCCATAGCTTCAACCATTTCTTTGCAAAGTTTCATTGGTGGTGGAAATGGTTTAGGATCTCGGCCAAGAATAAAACCAAAATCAACATGGAAAAGGCGTCCATCATCCCTAAGCAGAAGATTGTCGAGGTGTCTGTAACCCATAAAGATTTGTCTTCAGTAATTAAAAACCACATGACAAAATCCATGGCTAATATTGGATGCCAATCTGCATTTTTTTGTACAAAAATGGCAATTTGCATGAGTTATTTATTTATTATAAATAATAAAAGATCACCTGTCTCCAATTCCCAGTATATATGTGATAACAGAATAGCCAGCACAGCTTTTTATAAAGGTTTCAAGACAGATAGCTGTAATTCCAAATGGTCCATGTTCATCAGGATGAAATTTCTGCAGATAGCTTATAATGCTACGATGCTCTGAAATAATCTGCATATGGAAAGAAGCAAATATCCAAAAAGTCCTTAGCAAGATCGCAAGCATTATGAACACATATTATGGAAAACTTACAAGTAAAAACATCAAGGCAGAGTATTAATAATTCATAGAGGCTATGCATATGGAAAATCTACAGAGTATGCCTATGTGTACAGAGTGCTTCATCAACAAGAAGAACAAAAACAAAGCTTTGCAGCTAAACTTGTAAACAAAACAAAATTGTTTAGTGTTAAATGCGGTGACTAAAACTCCCACAATGGAGAAGCATCATTTATAGGATATAATACCTGTGCCAAAGAACGGGATGGTATGAATTCCAACATGCCCTCATCTTGTCCAGTTGCCAGCACCTTATATGGAGTTAAGTGCAGGTCAAGATTTTCCAACTTGAGTAATCTATCCATAAGAGATACCATTTGAATAACCTAAAGGAACCACATCAGTTACATTAACCAAATGAAGAATTGCAACCACCTCTTCTGATCTTTCTATTACAATTTGTTAATGCAACATAATTTTGTCAATTACCAATTGGTCTTGCCGAATATCATCACCCTTCTTAAATATGACCTTGCATTGTCCACCGTTAGCAGTTCGGAAAGTCAGTCGCAAAGGATGCAGTGCGCTTTTGAATATTGACGACTCTGAAGGCACAATTCCAGTGATAAGGACATTTGGAGCCAGGGGTGACCGAATTGGCTGAAAACATGATTGAAAGCCAAACTTTGTAAAACTTAGCAGACATTTGTTCAAATAAGCCTTAGAAGGTTATAAAATATGGAAATTCGTGTCAATAGAAATACCTCATCAAAATAAGTAAGTTCACTAAGAAGACCAGAAAGAAGCTGTCTAAGCTTTTCAATTTTCTTCTGTGTATTGCCACGCACATTTCTCACATCTCTCATTATAGAACACAACTGGGCTGTCAATTCTGTCTGACGTACTAAACTCTGCCACATCTTAAATCCATCTTCTTCTCCATTTACACCAGCTGTCAACTGTAACAACATAACTGATTAACTAAACCACGGAAAGAAAAATCAAGTTATTCAGTGCTGCAAATCATAAGGTGGAAATAATAATGCTAAGATTGGTGCATTAACAAGCACCAGTGATCTAGTGGTAGAATAGTACCTTGACACAGTACAGACCCAGGTTCAATTAAAAAAATTCAAAAAAAAAAAAACTTGCACCCTTCAAAAATGTAAATTAGAGACCAATCATTGATCATGATGGTACAAAAAATTTTCATTCCTAAACAGAAAAGTAGATGGAAATAACGCGGCAATTTAAAATTGGAACTCATACCTTCATCATATTTTCTTCTAGGAACTCATAGGTAGAATAAAACCGTTTTGCATAGGCAGGATCATGAAGTTCCACAGCAACAAACCAGCGTAGAAAACTAGCCAATTCAATATTACGTAAAGCTGTAAAAATTCAAGAATACTTTCAGATGCTACCAACCCATAGGGTGTATTGTTGTTTGTGAATCTTTTTAACATGAGATAAATATCCAATTTAATTACATCAACAGAAAATTTAATTTACTTAAGTAAATGGTAAATAGACCCTTTTTATCTCAAGAAAATAAAATATACTGTAATTTTTATGGATCACTCCCAACCAAACATAATTCCATAGTTAATTACATCACAAAATGACAACCTGCAATTAAAGTTTAGAGCATAATAAAAGAATTAAACTAAATAAATGAAGAACATTTGAAACATGTCATTTGAATGGAATTATAATTTTTATTGCTCTTGAGGAATTGAGTACCCAAAAAAATAATCAAGAGGTGAAAAACTTGATACAGGAAATTACAAGAAAAGACTAAACTTACTTCTCCTTCTACCTGTAATTGTCCATTGAAAAGGACAAGATACGGCTAGAGAGAGAAAGGAGGGCAAAAGAAAGGTTTGATGAAAACAGAGAAACATTCAACTTTTGTTTTTTTTTTTTTTTGAAAAGTGAGAAGCATTCAACTTAAGGGTTTTGAGAGGAAAGACAGTTCTTCCAAAGACATTTGTTGAGAAATAATAGAGAGAGAGAAAGGTGAATCTTGGAATTTGTAACCAGGAGAAAGGAAAAGAAATAGCAAAGCTTTGCAAAAACAGTGTCAACAAGTGTACTAAAAAAATTCAGCAATATTGTGTTCAAACACAAAAAGACACACAAACATTATTTTCAAATGCGCATAAAGTAACATACAGCGTTGCACAAGGAATTGAGAAAGGCGAGATTTATCAGTGCGTTCAAATCGAAGTGCCTGAACTAGTTGAAGCAAGTAACATTGGAGCTCTTCATCATCAGCTCTTTCAAGTACGCTAACAGCGTATGCACGAACCTGTTAAGAATGATCAACACTTAAACATTATTCAATCAAGAATAAGATAGTGTAATTATCCAGTTCCATAAACTGTAGACAACTAGAAGGATACTTTAGTTGGACTCATTCCAGATCAGCCTGTCAAGTATAAGGTAATAGATTTTGGTCTGAATAAATACATTTGTGCAAATGTTCCCCCCCCCCCCCCCCCCCCCTAACTTTAAACCTTAAAAAATGATGTGTACCTAAGCTTGTGTGTGCATACACTAAATTTTGTGAAACAGGGATGCTAAACAAAAAAGATGTGTTTTAATACTTATGAACGATGAGAAGAAATTACATTAAAAACAAAAATAGAAAATTAGTAAGAGTGCAGAAGTTTTATAATGTATAAAGAGCGAAAACATAGGAGAAGTGATGTATTATGTGGAAAGATGTCATACTCACTTGAAATATTTAAAAGGAGACTAAGATGGTGAGAAACCAACTCAGTTTGGCACATTGTATATTAGAATAGATTTTAAGACCTTTACAGTTAATAATACAGTAAAAAAGCAAACTAAGATCTAAGGGTATATTATGCAGTTTCTGGTTCCAACAGTGGTCCCAAAAGATATCCCCACAAATACTGGCCAAATCTTACTTAGACCTACCTCTTCACTTTCAAAAAGAGGTGATAGAAGCTCTAGAGCATCACAGACATCAATCGTCTCCCACTTGCCCATAAGTTCTATTGCCTGCTTTGCTTCCTGCAGATATACAGACCACAATCTTCAAATATGATCTTTTTTTGTTTAATAAGAATAGTTGCTATCTATTTTGTTCAGTAACCATATTAAAAAAAAAAAAAACATATAGTACATGGAGCAAGGCAGCAGTTCAGAACTCTAAATATGAGCTTAATGCCTGCTAATCCCTACCAAATACAAAAACAGATCCATTTACAAATTATCATATCACATATAACAAGTTTCTTTCTTCCCCACCTCTTTTATAATTTCCAAAAAATAGATTGTTTATCAGATCCAAAAACAGAATTCATAAAACAATATATTGGTTCAAGGAAGATTCTCTGACCCACCATGTAAGATCCAGTATTAGATAAAAGGTGATAGCATATAGAATAAGAAGATGCTACCATGATGAATTAGAAGAAATTGATTGGGAAAAAGGAGGGAGAGAAAGAACTTTAAGGCACAAGAGATACAAGGAAAGAATAATCAAGGAGTAGTGTTCCCATATATTAGCCCAGACATTGGAATTTACATAAAAAAACAAGAACAGAAAGGAAGTGCTAACCTGAACATCACTCCATTCAACACATCTAAGGAATTTCGTGAGGGCCCTCTTCTCAGACATCAATGAAAAGCGAAATTTCCAAAGGAGCTGCCTCTCATCTCCGCTCAAAGCCCTTGTAGGTGGATATTTCAAAATTCTTTGTATTGACCTTGCAAATTAAGATAAATTATATACCTCTTACTCAAAGAAAAATTGATCAATGAACACAATTATATCAAAGAAACAATTAGAAGACTGCACACTGTAGGTATAACAAAACAACCCATCAGAGTCTCCAAAGAGTTGTTGGTCACATATTGCTCAACAGAACATCAGTAAACACTTGCTACAGAACTATAAACTTCCATGCAAAATCAGATGAATTGATGTAGCATTCTATCTCAACTATAATATGCATGTCAGAAAGGAAACATCCAGACTAACAGACAAATTTGCAGTATAGAAGAAGCTTGAAGTTATTTTTAAACTTTGCACAAAATTTCTAACTTACTTTCGTTCATTAGAGCTTGGCTTAAGATCCCTGTCAATGATACCACGAGTTAAACTCCTTGCCAGCTTCAGTTGCTTGTGCTCAGAGGGGTTTATCTTTCCCACCTCTGGGTCCCACACAATGACCAATTCATTTGAAGAAGCTATTGGAGATGGTAAAATGAAATTGGCCCCTGATTCCTGCACACCAGAAGAAAATAAGGTAGGATTATTCTGGTTGGTAAACAGAAATTGGCATTAAATGGTTAATGCAGTTTCCTTCAAAATATGCATTTCAATGTAACTGTAGAAACGGTCAGAGATGCCATTAATATGCTAGATTTACCTAATAAGTCCTAGACAAATCGAGTATAAGAAAGAAGAAAAATACAATATTGTTATCAAATATCAGATTTCAGCTTTTGAACCAATATTAAATCATCTTTTTATAGAACTAATAATAAATTATTCAGTGATTAATTGTCATAATTAAATTTGACCAGTATATGATTAGTGTTACGAGAGAGAAGAAAATCAAACTCAGGACATTATTGTTGAGAATATAATTATATCAATTGTAACAATTCAACCAAAACCACTGCCCAGTAAGTTTATTATGAGCACGGATAATACCTGAAAAACAACTCGATGTTCAAAACTACAAAAGTCAACAACTAAGTATAAATGAGAGCTTCCATTTTTCAAGCTTTCCCGTTCCTTGATTCTTTCCATAGCCTTGAAGGTAAGACGGTCCAGCCAATCAACAGGTTGAATCTGTCCCCTTTCATACTTATTTGCAAGCTTTTCCAGACGCTCCAACTCTCCACACTCTTGCCTGGGGACCTATAGTGGGATATATTACAGTACACTTAAAAAATTGTAACTGTCCAACCAAATGCCAAACAGGAAACATTATGCACCAATAATCAGAACCTTTCCAGGAGTAGTCGTAGGAAATGATCCATCTGCTTGCTTTCCTAACCAGAGCCTAAGTTTCTGTTTCCCCGTTTTGAGTTGCGCTTTGCTGTTAAATAAAAGAATAGTAGCCCCACCAATTAATCCATCATCTTTCCCACATGAAACATCCCAAACCTGAGCATTCCAGAAGACTGGCATTAAGTAAAGGCCAAAACCAGGGAATTTCAAAATATTCTTTTTTTTTTTTGGAAAAAGAAAAAGAAAGATAAAGGCAAAGAAAAGTTACTCTAAAAAGCTCAATAACATTAATTTTCAATGACTTGCGTGACAAAGACATAAGTCTCCATGCAAGCAACAACGCAAACTCCAAAAGTTTATATCTTCAGCACTGAAAACAGTTGAACTTAGGTAATCTCCATTATTATCTGTATGAAAAATAACAAACAAAATCTAACCCCTAGTGTGGTACATGTCCATGAAACACTTTAAGAGCATTCCAGCTCAATCTCAAGAATAGAGACCTGACCTCTAGAAGCTAACTTTTTGAGGGGTTATAGATAGGTGATCATTAATTTTAAAGGCTTTGACAAAACATGTTCAGTGCCCAACAAATGGAGTTCTTCTACATTTACAGAACTAACCACAAGGACATCATACCAAGAAAGATACCATCATATTCATACTAAGAGAGACCAATTGATTCTTACTAGCATTTTGAAAAAGCCTTTTCCATTTCAGAATTACGCAGGAATTCCTATAGAAAGATAACACATCATGCGCAGCTAAGGTTTGCCCCACCTTCCTTGAAAGAATCAAATAAGGGAGGAAGTTGATACCATGGATGTCACAAAATGTATGATAAAATTCTCATTGCATTTTCACTCATAACTGACACTCAAATCCACATTGCCAACCCACACAAACACAAAATACAACCTACGCAATGAAATAGCAAAGCAACTTTTTTTTTTTTTTCTACTCACTGTCAAAGCAAGTTGCGAGTGTGCAGTCAAGTCTCGATATTTAGTACTCAATGTGATGAGTTCGTTCCAGCAATACAACGGTCCTGTAGATTCCAACCTGATACCGAAACAAGATATGAATACCCTAACACTGATAAACTATATGAGAATTAAAAAAAAAAAAACTTGAAACGCAGGTAAAGAAACTGATTAATTAGTTGATTAATGGGAATTTAAATTGTAACAAAAAGAAAAACCTTGTTTTTGTTGGAAGGCCAAATGGAGCACCATCAATGTACAATGCACACTCCACATAGAGCTCCGCTTTCCTCTCCTCTGTAGTGGAATCAATTCCTGTAAAGAAACCGAAAGCTAAATAGAGGATAGATAATTATACCGGTATTAGAAAAAAAATGCTAATTTCAGATATTTCAAATTGAAAGTGAATGAAAATTAGAATTTCACTACGCTGCAGCATACAACTTTAAAAAATTTAAATAATCCGCTAAATTTTGGGTACTAACTGTAATACTGAAATTACCATAAAATTGCTATAAATCAGTCGGAAAGATGACTTATAAATTCACAAGTTAAAACAAAGTGATTAAAATTCGCAATAGTAACTGAATTAGGACTCAAAATTTGACGGTTGGGTACCTGAATTGGGAGATTTGGTGGAAGGCAAAGTCCCTTCCAATCTGTCGACGCGAAAGGTAACAGGAAGATTGATGTCGCAAGACAAGAAGAATCGAAATTCGTTGCCACTCATTCTCTCTTTTTTAGGGTTTTGATTAGCTCCTGATTTTCATAATTAATCATAGAGTAATAACTGATAATGGAACTTTTCAATACAGAAAGGTTTTTCTGGCGTTGAAGACAGACAAAACCGACATTGATTTCGGCTTTTCTATTCAAATAAAATACTAGTATACCTTATTGGACACTGAATTCAACTTGATTTGCAGAAGTAGAGAAGAGAGGAAAGCGGATTGGAGAAAGGTGCAGCTACGTATTAACAGAAGTTGACGTGGAAATGCCACGTAGGATCATAAAAGCTGGGCCCGCAATCCAGTGGTAAATATCAGATAGAGTTCGACTTACAGTACGATTAAGGTTAACCAATGAAAAGAAATTAATTAATACTACTATTATTCGCTATTTATATATTATTTTCTGTTGTTATAAGTGATAGATTAAATTTGTAAGATCACACAACACAAATTACACCACAAGAGTTGTTTATAGCCATAGGTAATAATGCCTCTATTTTTCATTTGAAAATTTCATTAAAAATAAGAAAAATAAAATAAAATAATTAACATACAAAAAGAAAACCCTTTTCGTTGCTTTGTAATGTGATAGTATTACATATTTGGTTTCTAATACATAAGTTTGGGGTGTAAAATCCATTTTAAAAATAAATTATGCATTTTTTATCCATATTAATAATGACATTCATAACATGTCCTTATCAAATAAATGAGTACAATAGTTCTTTAAAAAAAATTTTAATTCATAAAATCCATATCTATAATTAATATTAAATTAGTGTAGCAATACTTAATTGACCCTCGATTAAGGGCCTATGGTCTCTAACAACTTTTAACTAGCTCCCAATTGAGAGCCACGAGGCTTTTTTTTAATTGAAAGAGAGACAAGAAAAAAAAAAGCCCCACCCTTGTTGTTGTCACTGTCAACAAGGACACGATCTATGTTAGGAACAATATAAGAGCATTAGAAAATCCAAAATAAAAATTCAAATAATTTCACATAAATCACAAATCAAACTCAAGCAAAGTGAAAAAGGAAAAAAAGTGTAGAAAATTCTCAAAATTACAAAAAAAAAAAATCACGATAAATCATACAATCAACTTTTAAAAAAATTTTCAACAGAATTCAAAGCACTTCTTACTTTTTTAATCAACTTAGATTTTTGAAAGAGTCAAGGAAGGAATCAACTATAACACTAGTGCAAATAGTTGGAGAGTAGTATGAAGAGTATAACTTGTTGGGACTATTTATGAGGAAGATGGCTACTAGATCTTAAAATGTCATAGTATTCAGAAAAGCATATATGTGCACTCCATATCCTTATCACAACCAACTTTTCTGTAAAGTGGATTCTTGTGATAGTGAGAGGAAGTGTTGCAAATAATTAAATAATATACTAGAGACGGTAGAGAGGAAGATCGAAATAGTTTTTAAAATACTTAATGTCGTGACAAAAGGAAAAGAATAAGTAGAGAATCAAAGGGTAGAAGAGAATTAGAGAGAAGCTTTGAGTGAGAATAAGATAGTTAGAAACAAAATCCCTCAAATAAATTGTAAAGGCTTTATATATAGTACTAGAAATAATAGTTTCTCAAAAATAGGCTTTAATGCATGTAATGAATAACGGCTTTAATATTGGGTGACCGTTATTGAGTTTTAATATTGAGTAACTATTAAAAATCCATTATGTGACTATTAAAGTAATAGATTTTATGACCATTAATAATATAATGAGATTTATTCTTGAGTAGAAGGTAAATGGAAGAAGTATACAAAAAAAGCTATATAAGAACAACTTAAGAAAAATGTGTACGTGAATAGATACAAGACAAGAAGGTAAGAGGGAGAAACTTTGTATTCAAGAAAAGGTTAAAAGAAGACCTCTTAACTATCTTCATATCTTAGTCATCAAACCAAATTCTTCAAAATATCCCAAGATTAAAGTAACCTGTGAACCTTGTCACTTATTTCAGGTTATTTTCGTTACCCTCCATGTGAAATGGTTTTTCTATATGAAGTAGTTGTTCTACTTATATTAGTTGTTCTCATTATTCTCTATATAATATTATACTGTAAAATAATTCTTTACAGCATGCTTGGTTTACTGAAAGAATAGAATGGGAATAGAATAAGAGAATAATAACTATTATGTAATTTCGTTAATGAGAATGGAATAGGATAGAAATTGCTATTATTACTTATTCTATTATTTGGTTGGTAGGAATAATTTTAAAAATAGTTAAGAAATAATGGGTAAATGATAAAAATATAATTTTTATTAAAATTTTAAATTTTTTAATTAAAAAACAAAAATACTATGATAAGAAAAAATACTCTTTATAAAAATTAAAGAATTTATTTTGTTAAAAGATAAAAATATTCTAAGTAATAAAATTAAAATAACTTTTACTATAATTAAAAAATATTTTCATCAAAATACAAATATATTTTTATTATAATTTAATAATATTTTGTATTAGAAGATAATTAAACCTTTTATTATAATTAAATAATATTTAATATTAAAAGTAAAATATATTCTTCATTTAATTAAATATTTATTACATTTATTATATTCAAATAATAATATTAAATAATATTCTTTATAATATTTGTTATAGTTAAATAATATTAATATATTAAATAATATTTAAATATTTTTATTTTCTTTTTTTTAAATGAAGTAAAATATTTTGTCTTCTTTGCTTTAGAGAGAGGAGTGAGGAAGAGAGAGAAAAAAATAAGTTTAGTATTTTTTTATAATGTAGTTTTTTAAATTGTTAAATGATATATTTGTTTAATAATTTTTTTTCTTATTCCCAACAATTTGGAATAGCCATTATCAAGGGAGGCCTTGGTAATGGCTATTCAAGCTTCTCTTGGAATGGCTATTCCAAAGAATAACTATTCCATTGACTCGAATGTAGCTTTATCTCAAGAATGAGAATAGAGGAGAAATGACTATTCCATTTTTCCCAACCAAGCATACCTTTAAAAAATAAATATTAACTAAAATCAAGTATCTATATTTTACCTCTTGTATAAGAATTCTTACTTAAAAATAATTCTTATGCATTTATTTAGTGAAAAGTTTTATTTTGTACTATAACGCATTGTACTGTAACACCTTAGGTAGTAACGTCTCAAGCAATATCGCCTTCGACAATAACACTTTAAATAGTAATGCCTTAAGTAGTAACATGTTACCATTTTGTGTAAGGTGTGATGCTAATATCTTGTGTAATATTTGATTGATTATGTAATAATATGTTTTTCATATAAAATAAGATTTTCAAGATACAAGTGGTCAAAAGAAAGTTATTCTTTCTCATTAAAACCTTAATTCTATGTGCCTTATAAATACGAAGTTACTATGAACAATTTTCTTCGTTTAAATTCAAAGTAAAGCATAATTCAAAGAAAAACAAATTCAAAGCAAAGTTGGTCCTTTTGCAAGTAAGTTTTTTTCCTTCTTCTTGTAATTTCTTACTTTTCAAAAAAAATTATAATTTTTCTTGCTTGTTGTCCATTGCATGAATTTTTTTTAAATTAAAATATGAAATAAAAATTTCTTTCATGCATATGATGAAGCTTTTTCACTAAAAGAGAAATTATATATATATATACTCAGACAAATAAACGTATTTTATGATTTTAGAAGAAAGACGACAAAAATTAAAGAAAAAGCTATTTTGATAACCAAAGGAAAAATAATTCTTCTTGGAACATGGATTTTGTCTTTAGACTTAACCTATTTGACCTGACTTTTTTTTAACTTAAAAACTATTATGAAGTTCTTATGAAATATAATAGCTTTAAAAATTAAGTTAAAACTATTTGGTAAGTTTACTTTATAAGCTTTTTTTATAGATAAACTGTTTGACAAAACAACTTATATAAACTCTAATTTTGGTTAAAATTACTATAAAAGGTTTATTTTTAATAGATGGGGACTTTTTTTTTTTTTTTGAAAGGGGTGATTTGCAGAGAAAAAGAAAGGAAAGGAAAGGGAGATCGATTAAGAGAGAGGGGCCATTTGCAAAAAGATGGAGAGGAGAGGGAGATTGATTGAGAGAGAGGGGGTATTTTTTGAGAACGTAATGTTGGGATTGTTTTTAATAAATGAGAACATTTTTGGAATAAAATGAAAAATTTTCCTTAAAAGCTTGCGTGTTTTTAAAAGAAAAGAACAAAAAACTCCTTTTTAGGGCTTTTCTTGAAGGTTTTTTTCTTAGATTTTGTTATTTAAAACAATTACTTTTTTTAAGAGTTTCTCAAAATCTTATTTGGCCTAACTTTTGCTTTTAAGAGGTAAATAAGCTGAAAAAAAAGTTGAGCCAAAAAGACATGTAAGACAAGCAAAATAATGCAGGGATATCTTTTTCTCATTTAATTGCCGCGAGCCTTTTGTTTTGTGCCTCGAGCTTTTTAATTGAAGCTTGCTGCATGTGTCGCAAGCTTTTCTATTATTATTATTATTTGAAGCTACAAATTTTTTCTTTTTTTTTTGTTTTACTTATTTATTATTTTTTATTATATATATTTATACTGCATATTTACAACTTTCTTATTATATATTATTAAAAATCAAAACAATATCAAAATCTATAATTTTGATAAGTTTTGCTGTTTTACTTTGTTATTGCTATTATTGTTGTGTTTTTAAACTTAATAAATAAATAATGAAAAATTATTGCGTATATATATTTATCTCTTTTTCCATGATCATGTTTGTAAGCTTCCTTTTCCATCTTCCTCTATGCCTAGGATGTGTTTCCCCCTAAAGATCTATTATGGTGAACCTAAAATGGCTGCAATAAGGAAAAAGTCCACTACACATGAAAAGAAGAATACTACTTTCGAAGTAGTTTCTCCCAAAAGGATTAGAGTAAAAAAGAATGGTAAAGTTCTTCCTATTTTTGAAAATTGGGAAAATGAAATTATTAGAGAGAAAAAAAGATCGTTTTGGGAAGAAATTCGTGCCAGACAAGTTGACGCACATCTTTCTGAATCCGTTGGCTATGATCAGATCATCTATGCTCAAAAGCACCTTTTCATTAAAGAATTGGTATCCTAAGACTATCAATTCTGAAGTTCAGGTTTGAGCATGGTGAGTTTTCACTTTTCGTTACTAAGCTAGGCTCCAATTCTCAATTGTTCATGGTTGGGATGAATGGAAAAACAAAGTGTTGAAGAATCTTACTTATGTTAAACTTCTCTCAATTGCTTGAATACTTGATGTTGTATGTGTCATCTCAAAGCTCAACATTCGTTGAAAGAAAATGATGGATGTATAGCGTGCTATTCTTACAAGGTGGAGCATTTTTTTCATATTATGATTACAGCATGGGGGAACTTACTTTCACTTTGGAAAATGTGTGTGTTCTCTTGGAACTTCCTTGTATGGGAAAGCATGATTTTCACTTTATCAAGCTTTCTAAAGAGAAAGTATGTATTCAAGACTCGTTCCTCGATCTACTCAAGAGTCTAAGTAAAATTTCAAAAGTTACACAGTTTTTCCCATTAGGTAGAGGTAATTTATAAAAAGTTCAATGTTAAAAGAGTTAAGATTGGCCCTCCTGAATACCAAAATCATGAGCACGAGCTAATGGTTTTAATAATATTTTGGTTGGCATGACACATATTCCCAAGATGTCTAGATGATGGTCTTCAACAATCGTTCTTTTAGCAATAAAGATTGTTAAAAGAATACGTTTTCCTTTTGCTCCACTGTATTTAAGATCTCTATATTAGAGGCTAAACTTGTACCAACTTAAAACTGACGAGTCAGTTGGGCATTACAAAATTTTGACTTATGTGGATGCTTCTTTCATTCAAATGTGTTTATCGAAAAAGTTTGGTATTTGCGCTCTTGTGCCTAATGCATATCATTTTACATTTTTTTTTTCGTGAATAACCCCTTATCCGGGAACAACTATAAGGCTTAGGCATGACATGATTAGGCTTCAAAAGGTAACGTTCTTTAAATGATAACTGTGACTAAGGAATTCAATCTCAAACCTTATGTGCAACCTAAAAGTGGATTCAGTGATTTTGGAATTTATAATGATTGCCACTCACCACAATCTAGAAGGATAAGCTCACGAGGTATTAACTTTTGTGTATGGGTTCACAATTTCAAGATTTCCTTCTATGATTGAGAGTTCTAATTCAAGTGGAGATGGAGACTTTCCTTTCGTCGAGGTGTATTCTCCTTATAAAATGACACACCAATTTGGGTTTGACTAGCCAACTCCGCCTGACTCTTTTTCATCTATCAGTTTTTCTTCTTGTGTTTTCTCATTTCTCATAACGAGACTTTAACTTCATTTAGATAGTAGTAAGAGTTGTACTGTCCTAGTTTTTTATAGAGATGATATCTAACCTTATTGATAGTTTGCTTATTAGAGAAAGTGTCTTGACGAATGAAGATCTTTTATTGTGCCATTAGCTAATCCCAAAGCTAGTTTCTACACTTCTCATGTAAGTAACCCCAATGTATCATTGTGTTTAATTCCTCTTATAAAGAAGAAAAATATAAATGAAAAAGAAGACGTTGCTCCTCATGCTCCTACTCATTGAACAAAAGATAAACATGCCTATCAAGAAGTAGATTCATCTTTTGCTTCTTTTACCTTTTTTTTTATTTTGTTTATTTATTTATTTATTTTTAGAAAAAATCAATTGTAAGAGTAAAACTTAACTCGGTTGAAAAGAAATAGACTTTTAAAGTTGAGATTGAAGAGGAATCATGTGACTTTGAACATAGTGATGAATCTGATGATCAGTCTGTTGATATTGACGAGGCTGAAATTAAGGGTGAGCCAACCATTTTGATGATTTTGTTGATTCGAAAATTTTATTTCCAACTCATGCTCAAATTTACAAAATAAATCAGGTAGAAACATATTATTATGTTACTCTAATTGATGTTGTTTCATTTTTTTTTTGTGAAACTAAGATCATTCTTACTCCTTAGGTTACTCAAGATGAGGTTATTCCTGACACTGAACTACTCCTATTGTTGAAGTTTTCCTTAAAGCTACTCTGAATTTTGAGGTTATTCATGATGCTAGTGTTGATGAATTACTTCGAATGTTGAGGTTGTTATGTTGTTGGAGTTGCTACTGATGATGCTAGAGTTACTCTAATTGTTACGACCCGGAACTCCCTATCGAGCCCGTGACAATCGCCGTGAAGCCTCGATAGACATTTTTCACCCCTAATGCCAATCGAAACCTCGCAAGGCTCTCGTATCAGCTTTCGCACTTCCTCGATGAGCAATAGTTATCAAATATCGTAATTCAAAGGATTATGAGTCATTTCCAAATCAAAACATAACATATTGTTTTCTGGCTCACAGGGGCATTTTCGTCATGTTTCGTCGAAAATCTCAAAACTTGCTAAAAATGTAGTAGGTAAGCATAAAATATATATTTAGTGATTTAAAAATAAATTAAATATCTAAAACGTTTATTTGAAGTGAAAATTTGACCATTTGAATATAATAAAAATATTCAATAAAATAAATTATTTTCTTGTAAAATAATTTTTATAAAGCTATTAGTAAATAATTCTTATAGCGTAAAAGTTAATTATATTCATATATACTATAAAGCAAATAACCAAAGCATAAAATTATTTTTATAGTTACACATGGGCCCACATCTAACCAAAATATATCAAAAGCTGAAAACCTATAGCTTTTGCCTATTCAAGTCCAAGTGAAGGTCCTTGTCAAAGTAAGCTAATTATGGAATTCCACGAGCCTGAAATGTAAGGAAAAGAGAGTGGTGAGATTATAAAATCCTAGTGAGTAAACAAACACCATCTAAACTATCTAAAGGCGAGTAAATGGAAACGAATTAAAATAAGTCATCATATTATAATTTCATTACCTTTCAACTCATTTCAACCAAATAAACAACTAGGCTTATGATTTCCTGAAAAGCTTGGCTCGTGCCAAAAATCATTCTCATACTCAGTTATCAGGGATACCTTGATCGAGGGTTATCCCAACCGAGTCCGCCAAGGCTGTTAAATGTCTTTACATCCAAAATTTTAGCCATGCCTTGACGTTGGCTGAGTTTCACTCTCACGCGGTGGTCCACGTGAAGTGCACTCAAATATTTACCTCAGGAGATACTTCATCCAACATCTCCCCCCGGAGGTAAATATATAATTGGGTTACCGTGCCTCTCTCATAGGCAGTCCATAGAAACCCCCACCACTGTAGTGACTATGGATTATTTTATATACTACATGATTTATAAAATCTTTTTTTACATGACATGGCAATTTATCGCAACCTAACCTCTCAAGGCTGAATACACAGTACAAATAATTCTAACACCAAAATCAGTTTAGCCATTCATGCTCATTTATTGTCATAAGCCATTCAATTTAAAACCATAAATTTACAACACAAGCAGGCAGTCTCCAATTACTCTATTTTCAAAACCAATATTCAATTTTTCATAAAATTTATAAAATCATTTTATGAAAGCACAATTTCTCCTAAAACATAGCAATTTACCATTTAAATCCATTTTTCATAAAATCACACAATTGTATAAAACTACTCTAGATAATTAAGACGATGATAGGTTTACTCACAGTTCTAGGAGTCAATGTACTCATAATCTCAATCTTCAAGCACAATCTCTATACTTTTACCAGTGTAATTTGCTCACCACCTATCCACAATGTACAATACATAATTCACCACATTAATGCTTGACCATTATAAAATCAATTCAGGCTCGGTGCATATGCATGATATGATATGCAACTTATCCAACTACCACTTAAATGCGGTGCTGACCTAATTCGACCTATTACCTGATTAAATGACAATTGTGTCCAATTTGGCTCCAAATTGCTCCATTTCATTTCTAATATTTCAATTCACTAAATACAATTCCAATAATCTAAAATTCAGCCTAACAACCTTCACAATTCTTCTTGAAAATTTCGGCCATTGTGGTGCACTATCACTAAAAATTTTCTCATTCCATTTTCTCACCATAAATCATCATTTCATCAATTTTTCAACCAATTAACTTGATCACAAAATCAATTAATTACTTCTACACTTCACATAGGGTTCGGCCATTGAAGGTTCATGGGGAAAATGGATTCTTTTCTTATTGTTTTACTTCTAAATATGCTAAACTAACCTTAATCACTAACATAACTTAAAATCAAACAATTCCAACTTCATTCTCTCTCCATACCCATTTTGACCAGCCATGAATTCACCATGAAAGCATGCTTTTCAACCATGGAAATTAAGGAAAAATACATAGGAAAAATAGTTCATAAACTAAAAACAAGAAATTTCACCTTTTTTTACTTGATTTCCTTGAAAATCCACACTTTTCCCTTGAAATCCTCCACCTAGGTTTTGTTCTTGTCTTTCTTTTCTTTCCTTTTGTCTTGGCCGAATATGAAGAAGAAGAATGGGATAAATATGGGCTGATTTTAATGGAAAATAATAAAATATTCATGCTTGACACATGGCATGTTTCTTATAGTAAAAATATATTAAGATATGAATTAGGTGAGTGGATTTATAATAGAATGAGATAGAAAAATAGAGTTGATGCACTAAGTGTATTGAATTTAAATGGTTGCTAGGAAAGAGTGTTGAACGAAGTAGGTGACAGGCAATTAGGTATAATTATACACGTATATGAATCAATAGCGATGTAGAAATCCCGTTATTGTGAGGTGAGTAACCTTACTATCATTTTAATTATCTAAAGTATATTTTTATTCGATTTTGGTGAAATTTTTGAAAATGAGTTTAAATAGTAAATCTTTGTGTTTTACAAACAAAATGTATTTACATGAAAGGATTTTATAAATTATCTTAAAATCGAATAATGATTTTGAAAAATAGAGTAATTGGAGACAACTTGTTATATTGTAAATTTATGATTTGAAATCGAATGGCTTATGACAATATTTGCATGAATGGCTGAATTGATATTTGTGTTGAAATGTATTAAATATGTATTTAGTCTTGAAAGGCTGTGAATTACAATAATTGTCATATCATGTTATTGAATTTTATTGTATGGTAGGTTTAGCTTGCTGCAGTGGGCGAATTCTGTGGACCAACCTATTAGAGGGGCACAAAATCCGGATATATATATATGTACCTCGGTCGGAGAGGCGCGTAGGGTATCTCCTGAGATATGGATAGAGTTCACATCACGTCGAACCACCTCGTGATGATGAACTCCTCTAACGTCAAGGAACGGTTGTGTTTTTCTCAAACTAAAAATATGTTTTACGTATAGATGAAATTTTAACAACCTTGGCGGGCTCGAGTGTACGCCTCTGATGAAGGCGTTATCGAGTACTATTTGATGACATGAGCCAAATGTTTATGGAAGTCATAAGCCTTAATGAGAAATTAAATGAAATACAACCGTTTGCATGGGTTGGGATAAATTTTCAAATTGTGAAATACTTAAAATGATGAGATACTTTAATTGTCTCCTTTTACTTGGCTTTAGCTTATTTAAATGATGTTTGTTTACTCACTGAGATTTTATAATCTCATCACCCTCCTTTCCACCCATTTCAAGCTCAGAGTAGACTGTAGATAGCTGATTCCATTGAGGGCTTCCATTAGACTTGCGTCCTCTGAACTGTAGGTTCACCATTTTCCTCACTTTTAGTCATTCGTGGGCCCGCTTGATATTGTAAATTAAATTAAATTAATTTAAATGCATTGGTTTACTGTGTCATAGTATGAATGAAATTATTTTGCTTTTATGTTATAAAAAAATATTTACATATAACTCTAAAATTACTGTTTATAAAAAAATAAATCATTTTATTGAACATTTTGTTTTATCTTCTCATTATGTTCAAATAATTATAATTTCATTTTAAATAAAGGTTTTAGATGCTTAAACTTGTTTTTGAATGTGAATTATGCGATTAGTACTTGCTTACTAAATTTTTAACTGGTTTCAAAATTTTTCAGTGAAAAATGATCAAAATGCTCATGTGAGACAAAAACTTTTATTTTATTTGTTTTAAGTTGGAAATAGCTCAAAATCCTTTGAAACATAAAATTTAGCAACGGTTACTCACCGGGGGAAATGAGAAACTGATATTAAGCCTTGTGGGGTTCCGATTGGTATTTCAAAAAATGAGTGTCCATCGAGGCACCGCAACGATTGTCATGGGCTCGAGGGGAGTTTCGGGTCGTGACAATTGATGAGTCCAATCAAATCAAACACCTAAGTAAGGAAAGGCCAAGGAGTAGTAATACTATGAAGTTGTACAACCAAAGCATGTACAACATTCCCATGAACTTGACACGGGTAACACTTTTTCGCATAATTCACTGCATCTACTTCCATAGTAAGCCAATAATACCCAAGATTCAAAAGCTTTTAATAAAGCTTTCTCCCATCTTCATGTTCTCCACTACTACTTGCATGCACTTCTTCCAACAATGGATTGACATCAGTTGAAGAAACACATTTTAATGGTGTTATTGCAAATGAAAGTCTGAACAAGTCATTCCTTTTGAGAAAAAAATGTTGAGCTCTTCTCTTAAGTTGTCTTGCACCTTGAAAGTTAAATGGTGCAATCCCATTTTGGAGAAAATCAATATAAAGCCTATGTCAATTGCCAACGCTTCCCACAAAATGACATTTTTGTACATCGGGTGGTTTAGAACATCTAGTGCAAGACTTTTAAAGTTGTAGATAATCTTTAGATATAGATGGTCAGAAATATCCCACTATTTGGAGTAAGTGATGTAAAGGTGGTCTTTTCTCCCCACACCATTGTTCATGAGCTATTCTTACTCTTTCTTTTGGCTCTTGCTTTGAAATACATCTTTCTAAAACTCTATTATTGCCTTTATGGTGAAGTGTACCATGAATTAAAATGAAGTGTTTCAAGCAGGGAATAGCAGCAGAACATAGATTAAGCATCTCTTCTATGATAGGTTTCCTGCTAGGAATGATATTATTAGAACATCAATACAGTAGATTAACAAAAATTGAAACAAATTTAAAACAATGTTCCTACCTTTGGATCACCTTGATTGTTTACGCAAAGTTAAATACCATTGAAAATCATAAAAAAGTTTTTACCTTTCCAAAAGATATTTTAATCAAATAGATTTCTTTTAGTGCCAAAAAAAGTGAACACTATCTTGTGTAAAAGAATCCCAGCCACTCAATCACTTGGCCTTCAATGTTGCACTCACGATCGTAATAGATCCTTCTCAAGAAGAGAGCTTTATGCCATGGGCTCGTGCTAACAAGTGGACAACTTTTGTCTTATTTTCTTCTTTAATTTTCAATAAAGAATCAATGAAGAAATTTTCTAAAAAACCCTCTCAAGAGTGACAACACTTAAGAGAAAAACTATTAGTTTTTTTTGTTGCCACATAAAATAATGGCTATAATGTGATATTTATATCTAGGTTTAATTTTATTATTAGACTTATTAAAATTTACAAAATAAGTCCTTAATATTATAACAATTATAATATTTAATTAATTCCTAATTAAATTCTTTTAATTAAGTCCTTAATAGTTAAAACCTAGAATTTGATTTAAGTTTAACTTGAATCATCACATTCTCAATTTAATCCAAGTTGCAATATTTGTGTGTGACCCATTAGGTTCCTAACGTGTTGGCAATCAAATTGAATTATAATTTTATCAATTAATTAAGTTAAATGAATCATATTCAATTTCAAATTAACTAATTCAATTCCATAGATCAAGATTAGCATCTAGCAATCCATTATGGCCACCCAATTGTTAGAAGAGTCAAAGATTTCTTTGACAATCTTTCAGTGTACAGTTTATCAGTGTAATTCATTCCCTCATTATATATCTTGGAGATGATAAGAGCTTGGTGTAGTGCCTACTCTTATTAACCTCCATATTTGTTGTTGCAATTAGATTGTTAGTTTTATGGAGACTTATGAAACTCATTTCATAATCTCCTAATCACCTTAGCCAAGGATTTGATTAAGCTAATGTCAACCAAGAACTAATGAGATATTTCCTCTTGAATCACTTAGGATGATGATTCCTATCTTGACTATTCATTTGCCTTCATATGCTTCATATTATACATAAAAATATCTTGTTTTGGCATACTTGGCTAGGCACCCGTAGGAATGAAATCAAAGCATAGTACTCTACATACAAGACAACCTGATGTCTCAAGTCTAGGGAGTAGTTACATAATTAACACATGAGAAGTATTGCATAGACACTTGAGTGAGATATCAAACGCACTTCTCATGGTTGGTCATGTTTAGTAAACTCGCTCTCCCATAGCAAGTACCCACATGCTAGTTCTAAGTATCTTTGTACTTCAACTTATGAGAGCAATTGCTTACTTCACAAGTAAGGAACATAGCATGTGTCGATCATTGAGTATTATTGATGCCCTGTCTCAATAATACAATGATCAGAAACTTTTAGAAATAATGCTTTTATGCATAAGGATCTCATAATTGTATCCCAATACAATTCCTTTACAAGGCATATATAGTTCCATAGTCTTTATCTACATAACTACAAAAAGTAATTAAATCACAAATCAATGGATAAAGAATTACCTCATAATTATTATAAATTAATAAAACGTCATGCATGAATAACTCAAAAGGTAATTCTCATACAACCAGAGATTAACTTGCAAGGCTCATACCAACATTTTTGCCAATCCTTTTCTTCATAATTTAGAGGTTGTAATAGCTCACTAAATGGACGTGGGATAGTCTTCTTGGGTACAACTACATGAATACTTTGTTTTTCTTTGGAATATGGATTTCAGAAGCCAATGTAACAAGTGTATCTGCATAACAGTTTATAGTTCTTGGAGTATGTTCACATCTCTTTTAAGGAGAACTCACCATTGGTCTACTTCACAATAAGATTGGAATCTCCATGAATGCAAAAATTGCTTACTCCGATTGTTGTTGCCTTGTACAAACCCAAAGCTAATGCTTTATAGTCTACTTGATTATTAGTGCATGGGAAATCTAGCTTGAAAGCTAAAGAGATAGGTCCTCTACCTGACTCTAAAGAGTTTAACTATAAACTAAAATTTAAGAATTCCCATCTTTACTTGATGCTTTAAGACATATAGATCTTTTTCTTTCAATGAGATATGACTTTTACTTAAATGAGATGAGGTTAACTTAGAATTTTGTATAAAGGAGTTATCTTCTTTACCTACTGGAATGAGAACTATTCTATCACCTCCTCCAAAATTGTTTAAAGAACCATCAAAGTATAGATTCCATTCCCCTTTTCTATATTCACTGAACATACCTTTTCATGAAATTCAGCTGGAATAGCATCAAGAATAACTTTTTCAAATTAAGAATGGAAATATGCTAACAAATTTGAAAGAGCTTGAGACTTGATAGCTTTCGGTTGAATAACTAATATATCGAATTCTCCCAATAAAAGAACCCGGTTTGTTATTCTTCTAGATAAAGTTGACTTAGAGAATAAGAACTTTATGGGGTTTAACTTTGTCACTTTTATGAGCTTGTAAGCCAAGAAATAATATCAGAGCTTTTGAGTTGCGTACATCGAAGCAAGACATTACTTCTTCATAAGTGGATAATTTAACTCACTTTCGTGTAAGCATCTACTTAGGTAGTGTATAGGTTTTTCTTCTCAATCCACTTCTTGTACAAGTAAAGCACCAATTGAACGTGAAGTAAAAGTTAGATACAACATCATTGGCACTCCTTTGATAGGCATGGTCATTGTTGTAAGAGAAATAATAATCTTTTTTATCTTCTCAAATGATAGTTATTGTGGTTCATCCCATGTGCATGGAACACCTTTCTCAAGCAAAAGTTGAAAGGCACAAGGATTTCTCTTAAAGTTGGAATGAATCCCTTAATATAAAAGACTTTTCCCAATAAACTTTTGAGTTGTTTCTAATTCATTGGAGACAGAATGGATTGAATAGCCATTATCTTCGCAGGATCAACATCTATGCTTTTTCTATGAACCATAAAATCCAAGAATTTTCGGACCGTTACTCTTAATGCACACTTTAAAGATTCAGGCAAAGATTGTACTTTTTACACCGTTCAAATACTCTTTTCAGGTCTTCAAGGTTATTGGGAGCCTTCTTGGACTTCACCACTATATCATCTACATAATCTTCCATATAGTCATGCATATGTAATGGAAGATTGCTATCATGGCACATTAATAGGTTGCACTTGCATTCTTTAATCTAAATGGCATCACAGTGTAATAGAAATTACCAAATGAAGTTCTAAAAGTTGTTATCTCTTCATCTTCCCTGTGCCATCTTTATTTGATTGTATCCACTGAATCCATCTGTGAAGGAGAACATCTCATGACCAATTGTAGCATCTACTAAAGTATTAATATTGGGAAGAAGAAAGTCATCTTTTGGGCATGCGTTGTTCAAATCTATGAAATGTACACATACCTGAATTGTTCCATTCTTTTTCTTCACAAGAACTACATTTGCTAACCAAGTAGGATAACGTATGGGTATGATGAATCCAACCTTGAGAAGTTTGTTAATGTCCTCCTTTATCTGATTCTCTATTTCATGGTGAAATACGCAAGTATATTGCTTTGCTAGCTTACTTTGCTAAGAAATGTGTAACTCGTGAGTAATGAGGTTCTTTTCCAGTCCAAACATTTGTTAATAAGTCCAAGCAAACACACCTTGAAATTCTCTCAATAACTCAATTAATGCAATTCTTTACTCACGAGAAAAGCTCTTGCTTATGAAAAGTGGCTTAATCGTCTTTCCTTTTTTTGCCATATTTATTTCCTCT
This sequence comes from Theobroma cacao, assembly GCF_053813885.1. NCBI lineage: Eukaryota > Viridiplantae > Streptophyta > Magnoliopsida > Malvales > Malvaceae > Theobroma > Theobroma cacao. The sequence goes on from NC_142640.1 coordinate 41,898,416, forward strand.
AACTCATTACCCTAGGGCTTGGTTGATCTTCAGCAAAAGCTTAAGAGAAGACTTCTTAACTATCTCCATATCTGAGCCACCAAGCCAAACTATTCGAAACATCCTAAAATCAAAGTAACCTATGAACCCTGCCACTTATTCCAGGTTGCTTTCACTACCCTCCATATGAAATGGTTATTCTATGTGAAGTAGTTATTTTACTTGTATTAGTTGTTCTCATTATTCTCTGTATAATATTATGTTGTGAAATAATTCTTTAGAGAATAAATATTAACCAAAATCACCTCCTTACATGGAAAGCACTAACAATGAAAATCTTATTATGAGAACATATATTTATTATGGGTTTTCAATGAATCTCATAACCTTCTTCACCTTAGAAGTGATGAAATTAGATTTGAAGAGTTTACGTTGCCCTATGACCATCACTTCTTCTAACAATAAAGAGATCACGACTTTGGGATAAGTGATGATGAATTTCAAGATGGTGTCAATTCAAGATTATATTTGCTTCTATGTTATTGATGCGATTATGGCTTAACATGCTCTCAAAAGAATAAAAAAATTCTTACACATATACGACATCATTCCTTCCTATAAAGGATCATTAAAAAAAGGAAAGAAATTTTCATTCTAGCCACTAAGACATCGTTCAAATGATAGCAGGTGAATTGTTCGAAAGTTTTTTTCTTTAAAAATCTAGCAAAATATGAGAAAATAACTATTGCTTAATCCATGAGTGTTCCACTTTCGCGATAGGAAAAGTATTTTTAGAAGAAAGTAGAGAACAATGGAAAGAAAAATAAGCAATGTGGGAAGAGAAGACAAGAAAGCACTTATGGAGATAAGTAAAAAAGAAAAAAAGGTCATTTACTAAGGTGACCTTTTACACTTGAAGATGGGAAAGCAATTTACTAATTTTGATGGGGTGCGGGGTCTGGGGAAGCATTTTCTCCAACTTCATACAATGGGAACCACTAGACGAATTACTATCTTGCCTTTCAAGTGGAAGTGAACAGAGAAGAAGTATGTGGAGCTACTACAGTAGGACACTTCGAGACCTACCCAAGTCTTGAAATGATGAGTTGAAGGTGATAAATATGGCTGAAAAAAGAAAGATAACCAAACCATTATTTATAAGCAAGATCTTTTTTGGTAAACAAAGAGTTACATTAAATCAACTATTAAGAGAATTTCAAGATATGTTTGCTTAGACTTATGAGTAGATACATGTATTGGAGAAAAACCACATTACCCATGAGTTACATATCTTTCCTAGAAGTAATCAGACAAGTAACATGCTTGACTATTTTGTCATAAGATAAAGAGCTAGATAAATGAGGAGATCAATAAACTCTTTAAGGTTGGGTTTATCAAGTCGTTACACTACCTTACTTGGCTAGCAAACATGATTCACTTGCAAAAGAAGAAGAATGGAACAATTCAGGTAAATGTAGATATTAAAGATCTAAATAAGGCATGTCCAAATGATGACTTTTCTCTTTCAAATATTGACACTTTAGGTGACGTTACAATTGGGCATGAGATATTCTATTGTAGTGGATACAACTAGATAAAAATGACACCAAATGATGCAAAGAAGACAACTTTTAAAACTCCATTTGGTAATTTTTATAATATTGTCATGCCATTTGGATTAAAGAATGAAGGTGCAATGAATTTGCATGCCATGACAACAATATTCCATGACATGATATACAACTACGTGAAAGACTATGCAGATGATATAGTGATAAAGTTTACAAGAACTTCTGATCAGTTAATGGATAAAAGAAGAGTGTTTAAATAGTGCAAAAAGTATACATTTAGCATAAATCCTATGAAGTGCGCATTTGAAGTCATTATTGTGAAGTTTTAGGTTTTGTGGTTCATAGAAAAAGTATAGATGTTGATCCTACAAAGTTAAAAGCTATTCAATCTATGCCACCTCTAGTGAATTAGAAACAACTCAAAAACTTGTGGGGAAAATCTCTTACATTAGGAGGTACATTCCAACTTTAAGAGAAATCAGTATGCCTTTTCAAATTCTCCTTTAGAAAGAAGTACCATTTGCTTAGGGTGAAAAGCAATTGAAAGCATTTGAGAGGATTAATAAAATTCTAACTTCTCAAGCAATGATGACCTGCCTATCAAAGACAAACCAATGATGTTGCATCTCATTTTAACTCCACATTTAATAAGTGTCTAACTTGTACAAGAAGTGGATGGGTAAGAACGTCCTGTGTACTATTTAAGTAAATGTTTACATAATAGTGAGTTGAATTATGTGTGGAGAATTACAATCTTTCCTTGGTTTACATAATTCAAAAACTCAGACATTACTTTTTGGATACAAACTCATAATAGTGACTCAGTCAAATCCTACCAAATTCTTACACTCTAATCCTTCTCTATCAAGAATAACAAAATGGCTTCCTTTAAAGAGAGAAGTTGATATATCAATTGTTCAGCCAAAAGCTTTTAAGTCTTTTACCCTTTTAGATTTGTTAACACACTTCTCATTTTATTTGAAAGAAGTTATACATGATATTATTTCAAATAAATTTCATGAAGAGGTATGTTCTATAAATGCAAAAGAAAAGAATGAAACTTATATTTTGATGGTTCTTTAACTACTTCTAGGGAAAATGCTCGATAAATTGCAGATTAGGTTCTTACATTTTAAAAGTTTGTTAATTGAATAAGTCCTAGAGCTATTAGGAGGTTAGCTAATTAATTTCCTAGTCAGTAGGAGTAGTTCCTACTTATCTACTATTTAGTTCCTATTTATTTGCTATTTTGTTAGATGTAAAGTTTATTTAAAGACTCTCAATAAATGGAAGTATCATCATTGAATCTTCAATTTAAGTATTAAGCTAAGGTCATAATTTCCTCCATCAAACCAATCATCTTTTATTTTTATTTTCATCATAGGTTCCCTTAAACAAAAAAAGTAGTCCATATTAAAGTGGTATTAGAGCACAGGCATGGATGAGTGGGTGGAGCAGGTCGAAAAATTGAATGGCATTACTCTCCTTCGGCCAACATCAAATAATGGAGCGCATCAACAATCTGTTTGGGCAGCTTAGCATGAGTCTAGATGACCTTAAATCTAAGGGCAACATGCATGAGGATGGTGAAGGTTCAATAGTTGCAGCAAAGGGCAATAGTGGGCAATCCAACAATGCTTTATAAACTCACTTTTACAACATTTTAGCACCTAATGAGGGTAAGTTGGATTTTGTGCATTATAATGGTGAAAGAGATCCTACGAGTTAGTTGTGCAGAGCTGAAGCATTTTTTAGTGTCCATATTATTCCAGAGTCCGAATAGGTTTCAATAGTTGCATTCCATTTAGAAGATGAGGCGCAACTTTGGTACCAAACTCTGAAACAAAAGACTACAATCATGCCATGGGAAGAGTTTAAGCAAAGGCTCTATGCGCGTTAAGAGGTTGAATCAATTTCTTGATCTTTTTAGAGAATTTGCCAAATCGCTTCAATCTAGATAGTAAGAGAATACTAAGCCTAATTCGAGAAAATACTTGTTGAGATTAGGACCTTACCGTAGGCACAACAAGTGAGTTGTTTCGTTCGTGGGCTAATTGATTCCATTCGAGTCAATGTGCAGGCCAATCAACCCACCACATTGTTCTTAGCTATTAGGTTGGCACGTTTATATGAAAGGTGTAACACAACAAAAGGGCAGTCGTGTTTAACATCTACAATGACTACCAATTCTACAACCACCTCCTAATCTTTGATAAAAATGTTAACTTCGAAGCAAGTTAGAGAATGTAGACGGAAGAGGCTTTTGTTTTAGATGCAATGGGAAATTTGTTCTTGGATATTGGTGCAAGAAGTTGTTCCTTATCCAAGCATGCCGAGAAGACAACAATGAAGATATGGAGATGAAAGTTGAAGACAACAATAGCAAAATGCCAGAGATCTCTTTACATGCTATGGTCGAGAACAATGCACCAGAAACCATGCAAGTTATAGGGAGCCTACATCAGAAGGCAATTACTGTTCTTATTGATTCTAGAAGTACTCATAATTTTATGAGTGAAAGGGTGGCAAGGAAGATGAGGTTATAGCTGAATTCGTGCAATAGATTTGAGATAATAGTAGCTTCTAGTGAACACTTAACAAGCTCAGGTAAATGTTCTCATGCTCAATTAAATTTACAAAGAGTTCCAATGTTTGTAAATTGTTTTAACCCCTTGGGGGCTATGACATTGTGTTAGGTGTCCAATGGTTAAGCACATTAAGACCAATTATGTGGGATTTTTTAAAACTAGTAAAGAGGTTTACATTGAGTGGAAAAAAAGTTAAAATATTGTGAATGAAGGTTTTAAAAAATAGAATGGTTGGCAACTCTCAATTGCAATGTGCAACTAAGAAAAGAAATGAAGGAATTTTGTTAAAGCTGCATTCCATCAGGGCTCCGCAAGCTGATCCAATTATTCATTCCCAAGTGCAGCAACTTATGAAAAAATATAAAAAGGTGCTAGTTGAACTTACAAGTTTACCACCTGGACGATCACGAGATTCCACTACAACGTACATTACAAGAAAACTGGTTTTTTCTGACAGAAAAAATTTGGTTGGAAATTTTCAATGGATTTCCAACGGAAATTTATTTTAACTTTTTCTTATGGATTTTCGGCAGATTTTCAACGAAAATTTTTCCAACGAAAAATTTTCATTAGAAATTCATTGAAATCTTTTTTGGTGCAAAAAAAATTTACTCCCCTAAACTTTCAGACGGAATTTTCGACAGATTTCCATTAGAAATCCGTTAGAAAATTTAAGGCATCATCAAAATTTAAACTCCATTAAATTTTCCAACAAAATTTTTCGCTTGAAAAAACTATTACCAACAGAAATTTTCCAACGAAATATTTCGTTAGAGAATTTCATCAGTATTACTATTTTAAAAATTTTTAATGTAAAAATACAAAGAATTTTTTAAAAGTTTATTAATCCTTTATAGGAAATATGTTAATAAATTTAAATATATACATATTGAGTTTTATAGTATTAAAAATTTAAATATGTTTTCCTTTGCTTATTACTTTTTTATATATTTTGAAAACTTTATTGAATCGTAAATTATAAATTAATAGTTTCAAATTTATTATTGTTATAAAATTAAAAAGTTTAAGAAAATAACATAATAAAATTTTTAATTTTATAAAAATAGATGAAAATCATAATCATATTATTAATTTTTTAAACATTTTATAAAAAATTTTTAATTTTAAAAATATGTTATTACCATTAATAACTTTATTAGTTATTATTTTAGTTTTTATAACATATTATTTACAATTAGTGATTAGTTATAGAAACTTTGTAATATATAATTTTATAACATATAAATTGTGTCATTAATATATATATTATAAAGTAATATATCATTATGTTTTACATTGATTAATCATATTCATATCAGATAATTCTTATATTACTTTGAGTACGTCGTCTTTTACTATTAGTTTCATACTATAATTTTAATAATTGAAATGATGAGTATTTATAAATATATAATCATATAAGGTCTACAAAAATAATAATACTTGATGTATACTAATGTTAGTTAATATAAATTAAGAAGAATGATAGTAAACTTAATTAATAATATACTTAAAACATACTAATTTATTATATGTGCATGTACAAATCATAATTATAGCAATTTAATATTAGCTAAATATATGTATATTTATTTATAAATCTGTATTAATATGAAATTACAAATTATATACTTTAAATTATATAACTTATATGTTAATATTAATATATGATAGTAAATATCATATATATATTAATATGTTATAATTATTACATCTATATATAGTAATATTTTGTAATATAAAATGTTATGAATATATATATGATTGAATAAATATATTATATACGTATATATTTAATTTATACATAAGCATTACTATAACTTATAATAAACTTTATTATATGATTACACTTAATAACTTTATTAGTTGTCACTATAATTTTTATAAGATATTGTTTACAATTAGTTATTATTTATACAAACTTTGTACTACATAATATTATAGCATATAAGTTGTGTCATTAATTTCATGTATATATAATAAAGTAATTTATATAAATATATACTATATAAAATTAATATATTACTACTTATTGAAATATAAGTAATTAATATTTTATAAAATAATAAATTTAGTTAATAATTAGTAAAACTATATTGTAAATAAAGAGCAAAATAATATTGGTCTTATATATAATTTAATAATATTAAATATTATATTATATATTAATATTTAATATATTATAAATATCTAAAGATATTATTTATTTTTACAATGTTTATAGTTTATATAGTAAAGTTTAATATACATATATTAAAATTTATTACTATTAATAATTATTCATTTATTAATAAAATATAAAATATTTAACTCTACAACCCGTTCAACTTAGATTAAAAATTTACCAACTTAGTCTAATTTTAAACCAAAGCAAGGACTCAGATACTAAGCCCTAACCCATATGGGTCAATCAATTTACCAAATTTTCGTTTCTAAAATTGATCCCTACCCCGTTCCCTACTTTGCCCTCCGAACTCTTCACTTCCTCTGCGATTCCGTGGTTTCGATCTATAGTTTTGGAGCTTAAGGTCTTTTTCTTCTTCTCTCTCCCCCTTTTTCTCGTTCTTTCTCTCTTTGTTTTTTTCCTGTTTGATTACCGAGAAATATGGAGGAAAACTAACCCTAAATTGATTTTTTTTGTCTGTACCTTACAATTTCAACGATTGAATATGTTTTTCTGTGGTTTTTGTTTGTTTTGTTTTTTCTTTTTATACGTTTTGGATTTTCGTGTCTTAATTGTTGCTTGTTTGCAGGGTCTGTTTATCACTGGTTATCAAACGCTTATCATTATTGTTGCTCGAGTTTTTATGCTAGATTTCTTTTCTTGTTTCTGGTTTTGGAATCCTGGAAGCGTAAGGAGTTTTGTCTTTATTGTTGCCGAGTCTTTACTGTTTGGTTTTGGAGCTTTTATTGAAATATTTTACATTGATAGCATTAAAAACAATGACTGTCATAATGCCTATGGAACTGACTTGCTTATGTAATGGGCTTACTTTTGTTGGCAAGTGTGAAGCTATTGACTTCTTCATTTTGCTAATTTTTTCCTTTTAAATATTGCCTTGTTTAGGAGTTTTATTTCTTTAAAGTATCTTAGTTTATGAAATTGTTTGTTGGCAGGGGATACCACCAGTTAGTAAATTGTTGAATAATTCTGATGCACAGGTGACTGCACTTTGCAAGAAACTTGCCACGTGGTGGCCATGGGTGAGGCAAATTTTTGCTATTGGATATGCCACCTTCATGGTAAACTGGATGACTTTATGATTTTTATACTCTCACTGCTTGTAATGGGTATTAATGACAATACTCTCATTGTTTTAACTAAATCTGTGCTTTATCCTTGATGTCAAATCAAGCTTTTATTGAGGCTATTTTACTTTGTCATTTCATCTCATTGGCAAGATAAACCCTTGACTAGCAAGATTGCAGCAAAAGTAGCTATTCACAACAGTATTAATACTAATGCCATTTCTGTTGTGGAGAAATTGCAAAAGGTAAGGTTGAAATTCCCTTTTCCATCCTCTGGTAAATTATTGGTGTAGCACATTGTTTCATGTGCTTTTGTTTTATTTATTGTATCTTTTAGTAAACTCATTCACTTTATTGTGCATATACAATTGATATAATCCAATGGTGTGTCATAGTTTCTTGATGAATTTCAACTTTTGACTATAAACTTGTGTACGTGGTTCTATCTTTGTTCAGTTTAATAGCTACCTTTCAACATGTTTACTAGAAAATGTCAAGTTTATAACTTCACTTGTATGTTGAGTGATCGGAAATGATGAAAGTTCTACCACAGGTTTAGACATAATGGTTTTAAGTAGGTTTCATGTTCTACTTAATATTTAAAAGGTTTAAAAAAAGGCTTTTAGTTCTTATCCTTTATAAAGTTAAGGCTTAAGCAAGTCAATCGTGTAAAGGTAAATCTTGCTATTGATATGCTCTGATTTTGCTCCATAGTGGTTTATTGATGTTATGTTGTTAGTCTAGCTAAACTGTAGCACTTTTTCTTATTAAATTCACATTGATTGACTTATGATCTGTTTTGTCATGTAAAATATGTGATAGAACTGATTCTTAAATGCTTGAATTTTGCATTTGTAAGAGAGCTTGTTATTATTGCTGATGAATACAGGAATTTTTTAGTTTTTTTTCCTTGACTCAGTTTGCTTTCAATATAAATTGTGCATTTATGGTAAGAAAGTTTCATTTACTTCGAGATTTTAATATGCAAATGAATTTGACCGTGCCATTGATGAGGCTATAACAAAGTAAGATTTGTTTATTCTTATTACATTGTTTGTTTATTTTTATCTTCTCAACTATCTTTGTTGATATAATCATATATACTTCAAAGATGTAATTTTTGGAATGTGCACAAATATCTTTCAATAATTTTACTTCTGCAAAAGTTTGCAAATAATAGGTTCTCTAGCCCCATCAACATATAAGAAGTGATTTAATTTGGCAAAACTGTTAAAACTGCTGGGTTGTTAATGTCTGTTACCTTTTTTTGAACTTTTAATATTGGCTCAATGTATAGTTGTTGTGTATGGTTGTGGTTCCACCTCAATTGAAATTGAACTGTTACTTCTATTTCAACTGAAATAGCCTTTACTTAAGAATTTCCTTTTTAGATGGGAGGTTACACTAAATAGCCAATTTAGACTAAGTGCTTTGCTTTCATGGTTTAACCATTTATTGGTTGTGGCTTCAAATTGTGGTACAGAAGGAAGAAGATTATTAAGGAGCAAAGGTGGGGACAGAACCTTGCGAGGCAAACATTTGCATTCAATGGAGGTTCAGATGCGGAGGGCTCAGTCATAGAAGGCAGTTCAAATGGGGTAAAGGGCCTGGTTTAGGATTGCAATGGCATATTTAGCTTTATGTTTATATTTGTTTGACAAATTTAGGTGTTTTGTGTTTACGATGATTTTTAATTGCATGAACTCGATTTTGAATTTTAGATTTTAATACATATTTTTCTTATAAATTTTGAATGTGAATTGTGGATTCAATTGATAATTTATTATCGAAATTTTGGTTAGTAATTTTCATTGGAAAGGTATATTACTAACGGAATTTTTAATGAAATTTTTCGTTGGAAAAGTATTTCCAACGAAAATTCTGTGGGAAATTTTTCAATGAAATTTCGTGGGAAATGTTTTTCCAATTAAAAGTTCCATTGGAAATTTTCAATGGAATTCCATTGGAAATGCTTTTTCAACGAAAAATTCTATTGAAAATTTCCAACAGAATTCCGTTGGAAAAACATTTCCAACGAAAATTTCATTAAAAATTTCTAACAGAATTGATACAGATTGTCGATAGATTATATATATATATTTTTTATGGAATTTTGTAACGGAATTTTTCATTGGAAATTTTTGATGAATTTCCAGCAGAAAGTATTTCCGACGATACTTTTATTGACGGAATTGCCAACAGAATTTTTTGTTGGAAATCTGTCGAAAAAAAGTATTTTTAATAGAATTTTAACTATTTTCAATAAAAAATTTCGTCAGAAAAGCTTGTTTTTTAGTAGTCATAGGTAGGGACTTGTCTTGGTTAAGCCATATCATTATCCACATTTTCAAAAAGTGGAAATAGAGAAAATGATGGAGATGTTGTCTTCAGGAGTAATTCATCCAAGCATAGTCCTTATTCTTCCCCCGTGATCTTGGTGACAAAAAATGATGGTTCGTGACAAATGCGTGTGGATTATCGGGCATTAAATCAGATTACCGTCAAGGATAAATTTCTAATTCCTGTGATTGATGAGCTTTTAGATAAATTGAATGGTGCACAATTTTTTTCGAAGTTGGACCTTCGTTCCGGTTATCATCAAATACGAGTACATCCAAGCAACATTGAGAAAACTACTTTGCATACTCACCACAGTCACTACGAGTATGTAACGATGCCTTTCAACTTCATATATGCACCATAAGCATTTCAAGCATTATGAATGAGGTATTCAAAATTTACTTAAGAAAATTTGTCCTTATCTTCTTTGATGATATTTTAATATATAAAAAACATGGGCAAAACATGTCAAGCATCTGGACATTGTATTTTCAATTTTAAAATATCATCAATTACATTTAAGAATGGAAAAGTATTATTTTTTTTTATTTTTTTATAATTGGAGAGGGGATTCAAATTTTGCTTTTTGGACAAAAAATCATGCATCAACTAATGAGTCAAATGTTCGGGTGCTGAAAAAGTATTATTTTAGTCAAAAGGAAGTTAAATACCTAGGCCATCTAATCTCAAGTGTGGGAGTAGTTGTAGACCAAGAAAACATTGAAGTAATGTTGAATTGGCCCAAACTATAGACATTAAAGGCATTACTTGGGTTTTTGGGGTTAACAGACTACTACTGTAAATTAATTCAAAATTACGGTAAAATAGCCAGCCCTCTTACAAAGATGTTGAAGAGAGACTCATTTCACTAGATTCAATCAGCGGATGAGGCATTTGAAAGACTCAAGGAAGTCATGACTTGCACGCCAATTTTAGCATTACTAGATTTCATAAAAAAATTCATTGTGGAGCGTGATGCATCAGGATTAGGTGTTGGTGTAGTTTTACTTCAAGAAAGGCCAATTGCTTTTTTCAGTTATGCTCTACAGGAAAGGCATTTACTCTTATCTACTTATGAGAAAGAAATTCTAGCACTCGTTCTTGCAGTTCAAAAATGGAGGGCTTATCTTCTTGGTCGACAATTTATCATTCGAACCGATCACCAAAATTTGACGCATTTGTGGACGCAAAAGATTACTACAACAACGCACTAGAGGTGGCTATTCAAATTGATGGGGTTTGACTTTATAATTGAGTACAAAAAGGGTCGAGAAAATATGGTAGCAAATGCCATCTCTAGAAGAAAGGAAAATTTGAGTGAGCGAAAAATGTTTGCACTATCTGAACTTATTCCTTCTTGGGTAGAGACGATTAAAGAAGAAAATCACTCGAAGCCTATTCTTAAGAGGCTAGTATGTTTGGTACAAGATGGAGAGGCAGTAGAACCCTGGAGATATTATGAAGGAATTCTTTTCTTTAAGGAAAAAATTTACTTGTCAAAAGACTCTAGTTTGCTCAAAGAGATTATTGGGCAATTTCATAATGGCACACTTGAAGGTTTCCTCAAAACTCTCCATAGAATTCGTTCAAATTTCTATTGAAAGGGTATAAGAACGTATGTTTGAGATTTTATTAAGGAGTGCGATGTTTGTCAAAGACACAAGGTGGAGCAAACCAAACCTACAGGGCTTTTTTAGCCCCTAACAATTCCAGACAAAATATGGGAGGGCATCTCCATGGATTTCATTGAATGCTTGCCAAATTTAAGAGGTAAGAGTGTTATATTTGTCGTGGTAGATAGATTGTCAAAATATGCCATTTTACTGCCATTTCCTATCCACATTATTGTGCCACTATGGCTCAAGTCTTCTTTGAAAATATTTTTGCTTTCATGGAATGCCTAAATCCATTGTTTGCGATAGAGATCCCACTTTCACTAGTTTATTTTGGAAGGAAATCTTTCAATTGCATGGCACTCAGTTCAGTTTTAGTCTAGCATACTGCCTCATACGAACTGACGGTCAAATGGAAGTGGTAAATCTCACGTTGGAGATGTATTTAAGGTGTTTCACAAGTGCTAAGCCAAAGATGTGGCTTAAGTGGCTCGCATAGGTAGAGTATTGTTATAACACTAGCGTCCACTTTACCATCAGGAAGTCTCCATTTGAAGTTGTGTATGGCAGGCTTCCACCCACCTTGTTATCATACGTTCCGGGAACCGCTAAAGTGGCAGCAGTGGAGCAAGAATTAATTGAGAGGGGATGCAGTAATTCAGGTGATCAAGGAAAAAATTCACCAAGCTGAAAATCGAATGAAACGTGTGTATGATGCAAGACATCAAGAAAGGGAATTTGAGGTGGGAGATACAAAATAAAAAGCTCTCCCTGTAGAAGAATCTCAATTTAGCTACAAAATATTGTGGTCCGTTTAAGGTTTTACAGAGAATTGGAGCAGTTGCTTATAAGTTGGAGTTGCCTGGGGATGTTCGAATACATCCTATATTCCATGTACGCTTCTTAAAAAGCATATTGGAGCTTAAGTTACGGTGCAGATCCAACTGCCAGCCATAGATGATGACAATAAGATATCAATTCCATAACCAATAGCTATCCTGGACAATCGTATGAAGAGAAAGGAAAGGGAGTTCTCATTCAGTGGCATGGAATGCCCCCATCAAAAGCTACGTGGGAAAGGTTGAAGGACATCAAAACACAGTTTCTTGATGCTGCTCTTGAGAACAAGAGCAAATTTTAAGAGGAAGGGAAATGATAAGTTACAAATCAAGTTCCTGCATTTTAGGAGTTTGTTAATTGAATAAGTCCTAGAGCTGCAATGAGGTTAGCTAATTTATTTCCTAGTCAGTAGGAGTAGTTCCTATTTATTTGCTATTTTATTAAATGTAAAGTCTATTTAAAGACTCCAAATAAATGGAAGTGTCATCATTGAATCTTCAATCTACGTATTAAGATGAGGTCCTGGTTTCCTCCATCAAGCCAATCATCTCTTGTTTTTATTTTCATCATAAGTTCCCCTAAACAAAAAAAAAAAAAGAAAAAAAAAAGAAGCAATTCATACCAATGCTGGATATAGTTCTGATTCCACCGAATAGAGAAGTTGACACATTGAGTTTTGAGTTAATCTCCTCTTATTCAAGTGAAAGAGACGTCTCTTCAAAGGGAAAGGATCTTCATGTGGACTCATTGACGCATCGAGTAGAGAAAGGAACTCCTTGATCCCAAGTTTAGAATTTAACTAGAGAACATCTCTCTCTAGCCCCCAAGTTAGACTTCATGTGCACCATTAATCAAGTAGAATATGAAGCGTTAATTTTAGACTTATACATCGCAACTGTTATTAGGATTAGCAATCTTTGCATTCACTAAACCTTTTCAACGATTATAACTTTCAATAATAAAAAGTCACTTCAACCATTTATATTTTTTTCAAATACGTTCATGTTTAGTCCACTATCGTAAATGTTTATTCAACAAACTTATATTGTCTAGAAATTAGTTCCTCAATTGGTTGACTAACTAATCCACTAAATTACTCTGAAAACAAAATACAATCTTAAAATCATATTTTAATGGATTAAAAGCAGAAATTAGTTGATTAACTTGTTTAAAAGTTCCAATACTTGATTGCTATGATGCTTTAATTTTTTTTTTTTTTTGGAAGATCAGAAAATGGGGATTATATTATGAACTTGAAGCCAAGCTCAGGAATACATGATCTTTGTTTACAATTCTTGGACTTCAGACGAATCTGCGAAAGGTCTAAAATGTAAATTCAGCTCCAGATCCAAGCTCATAGCGGTGCTGTATAAATGAAAACTAGTAACCCAAGTTGCCCCTTGCAACGAAGCCTTCATGCAAAAGAACATTTGAGCCACCAGCAACAAGATGCTTCAATTGACCAACATAACAACTTAACCTATTAATGTTAGGTCTCTATACAATTTTTTCATTCTTTTTCTTTCTTTCTTTCTTTCTTATAATTAACACACACATATACTACTATATAAGTATATTATAAAATTATTAGTATTATTACTAGGAAACAACAAACCACACATGGGCACATGATGCAATGGCGTAGTCCAAATTACAAACCATTCAAATCCCAAGCCCCCAATTTCCTGTTTTTGTTGATGCAGTTGTCTCATTTTCATGAATTGAAAAACATAGTTTTAAATACTACTTACTGAAATTTATAGAAAATGAGACTACAAAAGTTTGACATTTTTAATGCAAATGCAGCTGCAAGATTCAACTTCTAAGGTCGCCTAGGAAATTTTGAAAAATCTGGGCGTCTACGTTGCACATATGCTGTCTTCCCTTCATTTCCTTCTTCAGTGCCATAAAAAAGGAGTGTGGCATTTCCACCAAGTTCCTGCAAAAGTAAAGGAAATGAAACCATAGTTATTTTCATATTGGAAATTGTTATTAGAGCGGTTATTATGATCCAAATCAGTTTAGCCATTGGGTCAAAACAGACGAAAACAACAAATGCAGGTACCTGGAGTCCAGCATGGCCATCATCAACTGCATTAAGAGCTGATTTGAGCACTCGAATTGCTGTTGGACTATTTCGTAGGATCTCTCTGCACCATTTAATCGTTTCCTGCTCTAATTTCTCTAGCTGGATAAAATGACGAAACAATTATTAACTATTTTAGAATTGATCAATGGTAGAAAATGAGGAATTGGTAAATTAGATGGAAGATGCAGAGGGACTCTTCATAACAGAACAACTTACCGGCACAACAGCATTGACAAGTCCCATTTTCTCTGCCTCAGAAGCTGTGTAAAATCTTGCTAGAAACCACATTTCACGTGCCTTTTTAGGTCCAACCTGTTAATCAAAATTCATACCCCACACACTATTCAGATTGCATGTAAGACACAGAGTAATATGATTACAATACAAGTATCATGCCAGATCAATGGTGACATTCTTCTTTAGTGCTTACCAAGCGGGACATAATGGAACTTCCATAACCAGCATCAAAACTTCCTACCTGTGGCATGTGCAGTTAGATAAAGGTAACCCGGGGAACAATATTAACAGCCATTGACCGGAACATCAGCATACTTTGCAGTTTGGACCAGCAACACTATCCAACAAGAAAATCACAATCAACCAAGCAGGGCATTTCTTGTGAGCTTTATTACAGAAATAACAGAGCAAATGATATGTAAGCACCTTAGGACCAGTTTGGCCGAAAATAGCATTATCCGCCGCAATGGTCAGATCACAAACCATATGTAACACATGTCCTCCTCCAACAGCATAACCAGCAACCTGGTTTATAGAAATAGACAGTAATTTAGTGACCAAAATCAAATTGGAAAGCATGATGTAATCCCACACAAAGAAACCGCCAAAGGTTGAAAATTGTCATCATGCTGGAATAAGGGGAAAACAAAAATTACCATTGCTATCACTGGTTTCGGAAGACGCCTAATTTGTACCTACAATTGGACAAATATCAAGAAAGATACAGTAACTAATACAATAAAGATGATTAGTGCCATAGCAATGGAGGAAAATATAAGCTGTTGCCTGTTTTATTCACAGGTCAGAAGATTAGGCATATTTTGTGAATTCATAGGAATGTAAACAGTACTAATTAGTAGGGGTGAGCAAAATCAATCCAGACCAATTATCCATCCAAACCAAATGTAATTTGGGTAAAACGGTTCAGTTTAATTGGTCTATTGGATCAATTGGTCCAAAATGTTTTGTTCAATTAGTTTTTTGTTCGATTTTCGGTTTTAAAATTCTTGGACCAATCCACCCAAAAAACCAAACTAGTTATATATATATATATTAATATATAAAATCCTTTTATATATATTAAGAAGAATTAATAGTAAACTTGATTAATAATATACTTAAAATATATTAAGGTATTATATGTACATATACAAATCATAATCATAGCAATTTAATATTAGTTATATATATTTATTTATAAATATGTATTAATGTGAAATTACAAGTTATATATTTTAAATGATATAACTTACATGTTAATATTATAATATATAATAGTAAATATCTTATATATTAATATGTTATAATTATTACACTTTAGTAATGTTTCGTAATATAAAATGTTATGAGCATATATATAATTGGATAAATATATTATATATACATATATTTAATTTATACATAAACATTACAATAACTTATAATAAACTTTATTTATATGATTATGCTTAATAACTTTATTAGTTATCACCTTAGATTTTATAACATATTATTTATAATTAGTTATTATTTATACAAACTGTGATATAAAATATTTTAACCTACAATTTGTATCATTAATTTTATATATATAATAAAATAATAAATTCTATATATATATATATTTAATTTATGTAAAAGCATTACTACAACTTGTAATAAACTTTATTTATATGATTACACTTAATAAGTTTATTAGCTATCACTTTAGATTTTATAACATATTGTTTATAATTAGTTATTATTTATACAAACTTTGATATAAAATATTATAATATATAAGTTATATCATTAATTTCACATATATATATAATTAAAAATGAAGTTTATAAATTTTAATGTTATAATTTGCAAAAAAGATAGTGATAAAATTTTGATCCATTGATTTAAAGCCGAATCAACCAAATCAATTTTATATATGGTTAGTTTGATTTTTTTTTTATATATTTGATCAGTTTTGGTTGATTTTTTAAAAATGATTAATTCATTTAGTCCTTTTTAAGTATGGTGGACCAAACCATCTAATCCACCCATTTGCTCACTCCTACTAATTAGACCCCAGCTTCCATCAAATTTTGGTTGAAATCAACTCCATGCAAATTTACAACATGTAAAAATTGCAATACCTGAAGATCTAAAACATTAAGGCGGCCAAAATTTTCAAAATCAGCATAACCATCTGCTTTTCTTAACTCCTGGTCACCCCCACTACAAAATGCCTTGGTTCCCTACACCAACAGATCCCCAAATATCAACAGCCCAAAACGGGGAATAGAAATAGACGGCATCTACCAAAAGATAAGAAATTTATGGGAAATTGAAAACTATACCTTCCCAGTGAGAATTATGACTCCCACGGAACTATCATCCCTGGCGTCATTAAAAGCACGCATAAGCTCCTTAATTGTCTGCGGCCGGAACGCATTTCTTCTCTGTGGCCTATTTATTGTAATCTAAGAAAAGGCAACAACAACAACAACAAATTGAGAACTTGTTTCAGTCAACAATACTCTTTTTAGGTTTCTAATAAAGGTCAAGTTTAATGTACCTTTGCAATGCCCTCATCCACTGCCTTTTCACAAATAATATCGGTGAACTCTTTCCCATGCTCATCACAAGCAGTTTTCCACTCAACCTCGTGGCTCGGAACTTCACCATGGATTCGATGATAGCTATCATTCATTGAAGCATTACAGAACCCGATGGAACCACCGCTCGAACCGACCGGTAGTAGATGGTTGGAGAAGGTTGCGATCCTCCTTGTGACGGCGTTGAGTTCCTTGTCTGAAATCTGCGCCATTGTAGGAGCTCAGAAAGTATTGGTGAGAAAAGAGATAATGCGATCTTTGACTTTGGATTTTGAAGATTTGGTGTGATTTAAAAAGATGGCTATCGAAGTGAAGAGTGGACTCGAAAGAGACGGAAGGGTTTTATTTTATGCGGTTGGTGGAGACTTGCGCTGGCGTTGGTGGCGTTGGTATGGTCGCTGGCGCATTGGTGATTGAGACCTCGTGCGTTGGTGTCGTAGCCAGTCTTAGAGATCGGATAAGATAAGAGATCGGGTTACGATTTACCAAATCGTTCCAAGTGGCTGCGTCTTGAACATTGGCGGGAGTTCGGAGAAACGCACCGTTTTGTTAACATATATAAGGTCTGTTTGTTTAACTATAAAATAAGCTGTTGAGAGAAAAAAAAAATTTATGTAAAATATTTTATAACAAAATTTAATATTTTTTTATTATTTGGATAAATTGTTGAAAATATTTTTTTTTGTTTGGATCGTCTTTTGCAAAATATTTTCCCACATCACTAAAATTATAAAAATTATATAAATACTAATTCTCTAACATCTTAAGTCTGAAAATATTAATATTCATTAATTACATATAACCTCCAAAATTTAATTTTTAATATAAAAAATATGATATAATAATAAAATACCTAAAAATCTATGCATCAGTCAAAATTAATAATCTTGCATAATAAAAACATTTCACATTAATAATAAAACATATCATTAATCATCCTACAAATTCATATTGCATATATAATTAAAAACATCTGAAAAATATCTAACAAACATCTTACAAGTATTATCCAAATTAATAAAACCTACAAGTAATATAATTAATTATTTTACATAAACTTACTAGTAATATAATTAATCATCCTTCATAAACTTTATTAGGAATATAGTTAGTCATCATACATTATGGTTCCTACATATATAATTAAGCATCTTACAAATATCCAACATATATCCTGCAAATCATAAAATCTAATCGTTAGTCCCGCGAAACATGATATCGTCTAGCCAAGTTCTTTTTAGATTGTCGCTCCTGACCATGAATGCCCTTGCTTGCTTCTCATGCTCTATTAAATAATCAAATGCAGAGATAAGAAAGTGCTGATCATATCCATCCATATTCATCACTTGAGCATAAAAAAGACTATCATCAATTGTATCATCACTTAGCCTTTTGATAGTAGATGCAATCTCTCTCAATTTTTCGGACATGAATATTATGCTATCATCTTCAAAAGACTGATTGTGCGATCTTTTGAGTCCAAATCAGGGTAATAAAGTTTCCATTGATAAGATGACTACCCCCCTCTCATCCCTTCATCAACATCCTTGTCCAAGTCTACAAGCTTCAGTATTAGTTTGAAAATCTATATCAACAAATAATTTGGCGAAGCTCCTGATTGCCATATCTTTTCCAACAATTAATGTCATTTCATTAAACATGTCGGTCATCTTGTTAATGAAAAGTTCATGCTTACGATATGCCTACAATATATATATATATAGAATTAGCTTTCTAATATACAATATGAAAAATGTATAATAAAACTTAATAAAAAAAGTATTAAAAATATATATACAAACCATGACTTCATCCTCATACACCTGTCTATCTATAGTGATCATCTTGAGGTTGTCATCCTATCTAATTCCACTCTTGGCTAAAATTTTTTGGATAGTATTCCATGTATTTTTCACTGTCCTAAGATGATTCTCCACATGATTTGTCTCATATTGAACATTAAATTTTTCATTTATTGCTTGTAGTACTCAAGTGTATGGTGAAGCATTCAAGACATGGAAGGTTTATGTCCTTTTTTAGCCTCATCCGCAAGGATCTCAAGTACCATATGCTCCATAGGTTTTGTCCATCGCAATTGCTTTGGCTTTCTATCTCTACCATAATGATTTATATTAAAAATAAATAAGTCACAAAAAATTACAATAAATAATCAAACATAAACATATATTGTAAACCAACAATAAAGAAAAAAGTACATAAAATGTTAATCACAACTTAAATGTTCAATACCACAATATCGAACAAGTAAAAACATACATAATATAAACATTAGCAACATATTAATGTTCGAAACATAAAATAGAAAATAGAAAACAAAATAAAAATTACATTATCCTAGCCTCATAATCAATCCACATAACATGTGTAATTTCATCTCTTTTGGTCATCCATTCTCTAGTTGCTTCTCTTTCTTCATGAGTTATTAGAACAATTATTATCCTTTCAAACTTTATGTCATTTAATGATAATTGATTAAGTAAGTTAGTAGGATCAACTCCCATTATGTGATTATGGAGGATATAACAACATAAAACAATATCTATTTATGTGCCATAATTCCAAAATGGTTCGAAATCCAACACTTGAAAATGCTTCTTCAAAATCCCAAATACTCGTTCAACAGTTGTTCGCAATGATGAATGGCGAAGATTAAAAAGTTCTTTCTCATTTTCACGACGAGCATTACTAAACTCTTTCAAATGATATCGAACACCTTTATATGGACTTATAATTCCATTTCGAATACCATATCTAGCACCAGCAAGATAATTTTTGCTTACAAGTTTACAAAAATTATTTTATTGCTAAATAAATTAGTTATCAAATGAATGACAACTCGTTATAAATTTTTAAAATTCATTATCTAACCTTTCAAAATTCTAAATCCTCTTGGCCTTGAAAGTGCATCACTCAAAATACGAGAATCGTGTGCACTACCTTCCCAACCAACAATCACAAAAGTAAATTTCAAGTCAAAACTAATTGTAGCTAATACATTTTCTGTGGTTCCCCTTTTTTGACCACAAAATCTTCCTTGAATCTCAAGTGGCACAAATGCACAAACATGAGTACCATCTAACGCTCCCACACAATCCTACTATTATTGTACAATTTAAATATAAATCTTTTTTATACCAATAAAAAAG
This sequence comes from Theobroma cacao, assembly GCF_053813885.1. NCBI lineage: Eukaryota > Viridiplantae > Streptophyta > Magnoliopsida > Malvales > Malvaceae > Theobroma > Theobroma cacao. Next base: position 41,918,656 of record NC_142640.1, read on the forward strand.
AAAAAAAAAGAACTAATATTAATTCGTACCTTAAAGTATGGATAAAATCTTTGAGTATTCCTTATCTCAAGTGGAGTAGAATCATCAGGTAGCCTAATCATATCTTTATGTAATTTCAATAATGCTTTCAAGACAATTCTAAAGTATCGATAAACTGTCCCAATTGATCTAAATATCTCGATCCAATTACTCACAACCTTACATTATGACAAATTATCTGCAAAAATATAATCGTTTGTTCTCTCACAGACACATATCTACTTGATTGTAACAAACTGTTCCTATTAAAAATGTCACACAACTTAAAAAATGCTAGTGGTCTCATCCTAATTTGGTTCATACAATAGAGATCACTTTTATATAAAACACTATTAATGTACAGCTCTCTCTCTCTGTTGATCTCGATTGACACTAGGCTCACTAGGTATATAGTCCTTAGATTTATATATTTCAATAAAAACAACTCCGAAAGCTAATACAGATGCAGTTGCACCCATAACTGCTGTGAGCAAAGATTTTTTATCCATCTACAAAACATAAATATAATATCACATATATATATATATATATATATATATATATATATATATTTAAAGAAATCACCAAATACGAAATTCCTAAACAAAGTTGTTGGAAGTTACACCACAAAACAGAGGACAGAAAATGAGTCATGGATCATGCATACACCAATGAACATTACTACTTTCTCAAACAATTACCTTCAAGTATTGTTAATGTCAACAGGACACCAACTAGCATGCATAAATGATACAAAAAATGTGTAACTAATTTGTTGATTCCTCTTTTCATAAATGATACAAAAAAAATATTTATTTATGCTCATAGTGATGATGAGAAGTTTGAGTTTGAATATGAATCTGGGAATACAAACATTTTGGTAAATAATTATACCACTGACCTTGAGATATCCCATCAGGTGACAAGTGTAAATTTTTTCTTCAATGTTTTGATGTCTTCTGGGTATAGAAAAAGTCAAATAAAAAAGCTACTTGTGAAAATGTGTGGATAAATGGCTTTATGGTTTTGCCTTGTCAACTAATATTTATGAGTGCAATGTGAGGAAGAAAGGCACATTTGAAATTCCAGGTGAAAGAAGGACAAATAGGAGAAAAGTGACATTGCCAAAGGCTCTAGTGTTTACCGCATATGCATTCCTAGTGGTGTAATCAAACTGAGAAGTAGATCTGATAAGAAGCTTGAGCTCAGCTTGAGATACAATCGAGCTACCCAACCATGATTTGATTAGGTTCAATTATCATCAACTTAAGTAAAGAGCTAAAAACATTCAACCAAAAAAGATTTTGGGTTAATTGTTCAATCATATATTTTGCTCAAAAATCATAGATCCCCAATATATTTTGGTCAATCATACATAACTGAAGGAAATTTCAATTTAAGAGGGAGGAAAGAGAGCAAAGCATACCTAGTTGAAAGAAGAGAGATTTGCCATTAGAGGAAGCTTTACCACAACCGATGGAGGAATTCGAGGAGGAGGGATGGACGGTGAAGAAGGGATGACAAAGCTAAGGACTCAGGCTTTAGAGCAAGAGTCTTTCTTTTTTTTAACAACAGTCTATTTTTTGAGCCTTGAGGAAATTGTCTTATGCCCTTCAAAGGCGTAAGACAATTTCCATAGTCAATGGGTGTTGTACCCATTGACTTGTAAAACATTTTCTTTTAGAATTTCATTTTCAGTCTTCCAAACACCTACATGTCCAAAAAGTGTTTTCCAAAAAAACCTTTACTTCAAAACAAAAAGCTTAAAATCTATATCAACAAATGATTTGGCGAAGCTCCCAATGGTCATATCTTTTCCAACAACTAATGTCATTTCATTAAACATGTCAATCTTCTTGTTGATGAAAGGTTCATGCTTAGGATGTGCCTACAATTATATATATAAAAAAGAGAATTAACTTTCTAATATACAATATGAAAAGTGTATAGTAAAACTTAACAAAAAAGAATTAAGAAAAATATATACAAATCGTGACTTCATCTTCATACACCTGTTTGTCTGCAGTGATCATCTTGAGGTTGTCATCCCATCCAAATCCACTCTTGGCTAAAATTTTTTGAATAGTATTCCATGTATTTTTCACTGTCCTAAGATGATTCTCCACATGGTTTGTCTCACATTGAATATTAAATTTTTCATTTATAGCTTGCAGTACTCGAGTGTACAATGAGGTATTAAAGACATTAAAAGGCTTATTTCTTTTTTGAGCCTCATCAGCAAAGATCTCACATAACATATGCTCCATAGGTTTCATCCACCGAAATTGCTTTGGCTTTACTATCTCTACCGTAATGATTTATATTGAAAAAAAATAAGTCACAAAAAATTACAATAAATAATCATACATAAACATATATAGTAAATCAATAACAAAAAAAAAGTATATAAAATGTTAATAACAACTTAAATGTTCAATAGCACAATTTCAAACAAGTAAAAACATACATAATATAAACCTTAGCAATATATCAATGTTCGAAACATAAAATAGAAAACAGAAAACAAAATAAAAATTACATTATATTAGCCTCATAATCAATCCACATAGCATGTGCAATTTCATCTCTTTTGGTCATCCATTTTCTAGTTGATTCTCTTTCTTCACAAGCTATTGGAACAATTCTTATCCTTTTACAGTCTATGTTATTTAATGATAATTGATTAAGTAAGCCACTAGGATCAACTCCCATTATGTGGTTTTGGAGGATACAACAATATAAAACGATATCTACTTGTGTGTCATAATTCCAAAATGGTTCGAAATCAAACACGCGAAAACGTTTCTTCAAAATCCTAAATACTCGTTTAACAATTGTTCACAATGATGAATGGCGAAGATTAAAAAGTTTCTTCTCATTTTCAAGATGACTATTACTAAACTCTTTCAAATGATATCAAACACCTTTATATGGACTTATAATTCCATTTCGAATGCCATATCTAGCATCAGCTAGATAATATTTCCCTACAAGTTTACAAACATTATATTATTATTAAATAAATTTGTTATCAAATGAATGACAATTCTTAAATTTTTAAAGTTCATTATTTAACCTTTCGGAATTCTAAATCCTCTTGGCCTTGAAAGTGCATCACTCAAAATACGAGAACCGTGTGCATTGTCTTCCTAACCAACAAGCACAAAGGTAAATTTCAAGTCAAAACTAATTGTAGCTAATACATTTTGTGTGGTTTCTCCTTTTCGACCACGAAATCTTCCTTAAATTTCAAGTGGCACAGATGCACGAATATGAGTGCCATTTAATGCTCTCACACAATCCCATTATTATTGTACAATTTAATTATAAATCTTTTTTATACAAATGAAAAAAAAAAAAAAAGAACTAACATCAATTCGTACCTTAAAGTATGGATAAAATCTGTGATTATTCCTTATCTCAAGTGGAGCAGAATCATCGGACAACCTAATCATATCTTTATGTAATTTCAATATTGCTTTCAAGACAATTCTAAAGTATCGATGAACTATCTCAATTGATCTAAAATATCTTGATCCAATCACTCGCAACCTTACATTATGACCAATTATATGCAAAAATATAATCATTTGTTCTCTCACAAACACATATCTACTTGATTGTAACAAATTGTTCCTTCTAAGAATGTCACACAACTTAAAAAATGCTAGTGGTCTCTTCCTTAAATTCAATACAATAGAGATCACTTTTATATAAAATACTATTAATATACAGCTCTCTCTCTTGATCTCGATTGACACTAGGCTCACTAGGTATATAGTTCCTAGATTTATATCTTTCAATAAAAATAACTTCGAAAGCTAATACCGATGCAGCTGCACCCACAACTACTGCGTGCAAAGATTTTTTATCCATCTACAAGACATAAATATAAAATCACACACACACACACACACATATATATTTAAAGAAATCACCAAATAAGAAATTCTTAAATAGAACTACTGAAAATTACATCACAAAATAGAGGACAGAAATCGAGTCATGGATCATGCATACACTAATTAACATTACTACTTTCTCAAACAATTACCTTCAAGTGTTGTTAATGCCAACATGACACCAACTAGCATGCATAAATGATACAAAAAAAATTGTAACTGACTTGTTGATTCCTCTTTGCATAAATGATAAAAAAAAAATTTATTTATGCTCATAACGATGATGAGAAGCTTGAGTTTGACTATGAATGTGGGAATACAAACAATTTGGCAATAATTATATTGCTCACCCTGAGATATCCCATCAGGTAACAATGTAAATTTTTTTTTCAATGTTTTAATGTCTTCTGGGTATGGGAAAAGTCGAATAAGAAAAGCTACTTGTGAAAATGTGTGGATAAATGGTTTTATGGTTTTACCTTGTCAACTAAAATTTACGAGTGCAATGTGAGGAAGAAAGGCACATGTCAAATTCCAAGTGAAAGAAGGACAAATAGGAGAAAAGTGGCATTGCCAGAGGCCCTAGGATTTACCACATATGCATTCCTAGTGGTGTAATCAAACTAAGAAGTAGATCCAATGAGCAGCTTGAGCTAAGCTTGCGATACAATCGAGCTATTCAAGCATGATTTGATTAGGTTCAATTATCATCAACTTAAGTAAAGAGCTAAAAACACCCAACCAGGAAAGATTTTGGGTTAATTGTTCAATCATATATTTTGCTGAAAAATCATAGATCCCTAATATATTTTACTCAATCATACGTAACTCAAGAAAATTTTAATTTGAGAGGGAGGAAGGAGAGCAAAGCATATTTGGGTAAAGCAAGAGAGATTTGCCGTTGGAGGAAGCTTTACCACTACCGATGGAGGAATCCGAGGAAGAGGGATGGACGGTGAGGAAGGGATGACAGAACTAAGGACTCAGGTTTTAAGGTAAGAGTTTTTTTTTTTTTTAACAGCAATCTATTTTTTGAGCCCTAAGGAAATTGTCTTACGCCTTCAAAGGCGTAAGACAATTTCCACAGCCAACGGATATTTTACTCATTGAGTTGTAAAATATTTTCTCTTAAATTTTCATTTTCAATCTTCCAAACACCTATATATCCAGAAATGTTTTTCAGAAAAACTTTTACTTCAAAACAAACACACCCATAATATGCAAAAATGCTGCGGGCTGCAAGGTCAGTGACCTTGGGGATAACTGCAGAATGGAGGGGTTTTTTACGGGGGAGAAGGATCGAGGACGTCCAAGGAAAAAACCAGAGAGAGAAAAGGAAGGAAATGATGCCGGATCATCTCCTCGATCTATCGGTTTAGGTTCCCTAATTACTCTGCTTTTTTATTATTATTTAATTTAAACTCAAACCTATTGGTTGATTTTGTGTTTTTTTTTTTCTAGGTTGTTGCTGCACTCTGAATTTACTTGAATTGTCTGTTTAAGAAACGAGAAACGAAATCGGGTGCTTACTTGAATTATTTATGTAAAGTAATTATTAATCGATCTGGTAAATCATGAAATAATTGTAGTTGTAGTAACAACTAAGTTTCATTCTGACTCAATTATCAGTTATATATATATATTAAATGTGCGAATGATTCATGCGGATTCAGAAAACAGATCAAATCCAAGTGAAAGAGCTGATTCCCACCCCCTGCATGTCATCTAAGATTGCAGTTCATGGTTGTCTCATTGTTTTTTTATTGATATTTAGTGTTTGTCTTAGCTTGTGCCTTTTGTCTCATAATTGACTTCCCAGGACATAGATTTCTAATGCGATCTTCATGCTTGCTTCTACTGTAATTCTTTGTCAGTGCCTGACCAAACTTGCATGCTTTATAAGATAGACAGTTTGTGCAAGTTTAATAGTGTTTAACCTTATGCTTACGCCTTGTCCTTGTAGTCTTTTTAAGTGATTGTTACATCTGAAGAAAGAAATGTAGACATATAGCAATTTATTGATGCACATCTAGTTGATAATGCATTTGTATAATATCTCACAATCAAATAATCTGCCTTAACAAACAAGGCAGTCTTTGTACTGCAGTATTGGACTCGACCTGATAACATGCCTGTATAATCTCACATAGTGGGAACTGGGAACGAGTGTAATCCCATCAAAGAAGAATGCCTTGCCTGTATAATCTCACATAGTGGGAACTGGGAACGAGTGTAATCCCATCAAAGAAGAATGCCTTGCCTGTATAATCTCACATAGTGGGAACTGGGAACGAGTGTAATCCCATCAAAGAAGAATGCCTATAAACTAGGATGATGCCTAAATTTACACTCTATACCTAATAAACCGATGGTGTGAAAGGGGTCAGAAAACCATGCCGACCTCACAAGCGGATACACCATAAATTACCTAGACTAAGCTCAGCACACATCATGATCAGCTTGGACTCTGTTATTCGACGGCTTGCCAATCTGTAAACAACTGATTGGAGGGACAGTGGGGGTGGTCAACTCTCCAAAACTTTGCCAGCAAAATGGATCATATAGGTGGTAGCGTTCCTGCAGTGGCTTTAGCTCAATGGCAGATAGAGTTACACCTATACATGGAAGGCTGTCGCTACAGGCTAAGTGCACAGGTTTTACTGTGTATGTCCCTCTTATTTTTTCATAGGTGATTCCTGATAGAGCAACTGCAGCGGTTTCATTCTTACATGCCCTTTTGTCACAGTAATATTGATCAATCACAATTGGAAGTTGGACCTCAGAAACTTGAATGTTTGAGAACAGAACCCCCTGCACAGAGCCCGATCCACCCTGCAGATGTGATTTGAAATTATATGAAAGAAAAGTTACCATCAACATGAAGTTGTAAAAGAACTTAGAATGTTAAGAACTTGCATTAACGGCTTTTCTCTTGGTAAAAGCTAGGATTTGTTGGACCTTTTAAAGAAATGAAATAACATATAAAGTTGTAGGGAAAACTCAAATTACATTCAGTTTTCAAAATTTTCAGTAAAACTGATATTAATTGAGAAGGGAGGTGAATTCAAAACGATCAAACTTATTTGAAACTGTCAAACGCTGTATATTATGTTTGGAAGAGGATTTTTCTGGAAATCTATGAAATACGGCTAAACCCAGTGTTGACTGATTCCAACATCAGACCTTGTTGAGGCAAATCTCAGGCAGCACATCTATACTATATGGATAACTGAGCTGCAAATTTACCAAAAACTTGAATAAGGTAATAATGGATCATATTAGATAGGGACACATTAGTTATTTTATTCATATTAAGATTATGTCTTTACTTCAAGTATTGCTGATCCTGCTTCTGTTTATTTAAGAAAACATGCAAGTTTCTTGTAATTTTTCTCTCTCTCTCTCCTTTCCTCTTGCTTTTATCTGTCTTCAATTTTGCTTTTACCTGCTCATGTATGTGAGTGTGCAGGTGGTCTGTAATATACTACATTATCTGAAGCCAGTCTTGTTATGAATCTTGATTGAAATAATAGTTTTGGATGTGTTTGGATTTAATTTAAAGCCAGTGTGGCACATTTACTCAAACAGTGTTCAATTGCTGTATTTCAAACTTGATGAGTTTTTGATCATGTGGGAGTGAAGATTGTGTGGTTACCTGCCATGTTTTTATTCTGACACCATTCATCGTGTTTTGCATAATGATATCACGGACAGTGATGTTTGAGACACAGGCTTTGGTATTATCCTTTCCCAAGCTTCCAATGCTGATCCCATGCCCTGGTCCACAGTTCACGTTGTGAATGTATACATTTGAGCATCCTGTTTGTATGGAAACACAGTCATCACCTGCACCAATTATTAGATTTTTAAGAGCTCAGGTTAGCGTAAACACAAAACATAGATGTCTTTTATGTTCATTGGCAATTAGCTCTGTGTTCAGGGCTGATTCTATATAAGCATTTATTGCCTGCCGAAAGCATTAGATTTGTATGGACTTATTATCTTATTAGAAGTTGTCATGAGAACCTATTTCTAAGCAAAGTAGACAAGAGACTATGGGAACAAAACAAACGTTCTAGCTGTTAGTGGAGACAAAGAAAATTTGAAAGAATAAAACAAAAAATGTATTCTTGTTGTCTCTGTGGTTCGACCCTAATACTTTTTTGAGTGGTTGATGCCACACCAATTTTTAGAATTTGACATGTGTCAAGCGACAAGTGGCTGTAACTTTTAAAATTTTGGATATTGTTGGCAGCCACTTGTCAAATTTTAGTGGTAAGGGAGAATGTGTGGAATAAAATTGTGAGCAGGATAAGATTGTGATGGGTTTCTTTCAGGATCCTAGCAGAGATACCTCAATTCAGCACCTTTTCTATGATGCCGTCAGTTGTTCACAAGTTCCTAACTTAACCCTGTATCCTCAATGTCGACCTGCAGGTCTTACTCCTTGTCAATACCGGAGCTCAACTTGCGGTCCACCGTTGTTTAACTGAATGTGGTATGGCAACAATATTTATTTAAAAGCAAGACAATTAAAATAATTACCACAGGCAAGATTACTGCCATGAATTAGCACATCTTTGGAGTTTTGTAGGTGGATTCCATCTGTGTTAGGACTGTCCCCAGGAGATGAAACGGTCATATCATGCACCACGACTCCCATGCAATTATCAAACTTGAGATGGCATTGAGGACTGTTTTGAATTGTTATGCCTGTGACTGTCACATTAAAACTCCCATAAAACCTAAGTGCCTGTGCCACAGAAAGAATGAAAAATGTCATAAGACTGCATTGTCATGAAGATGATTGGTTTTTTGGTTGTTTCAAGTGGTCCTTACTGTTGGTTTGATGCTTGGCATTTTTCCACTAAGTTCATTTCTGACCTACCACCCAATTAACGGGAAAAAAACATGATTAGTTACAGATAATCAACACTAGAGTTTTAGGGGTAAGTGGAAACTGTTTTAGCTAATTACCGGCATTGGTGGCATTTCTTGAACTATGCTGTTTAGTGGGATTATGAGTTTTCTTTCATCATCATAGGGATCTTCGTATGGGGCATCTTGCCACCACCCTGAGCCTCTTCCATCAATGATACCTTTTCCCTGAACTGTTATACCTCTCAGCTTTGAGAATTCAAGCCATTGTAAAATTCCTTGACCCCAGGGTTGAGAGTCAGCTGGAGCAATTATTGTACCATCCAGCTGAGAACAAAAAAAAAAGAAAAAAAACAGCTCATCAGCGTTGATCTCAGGCCTGAATTCTACTAGTATGACAATCAGAAGGTGCAGCAGCAGGTATTTTGCTTGGTATCAAGCCGTAGTTAACTTTTCTGTCCTTTTTCTTTTGATTGTTTTATATGGATATGCCACTAACTCATTGTATAATGTAATTAATGTTCACACTTTTTACCTGAAATACAATGTTTGCTTGGCAGTATGGACCAGAGAATGAAATGGGTCCTACAAGGAACACGAATTCAGCTGGAACGACAACCGTTGATGCTTCCACTTTACATGCAGCTGCCCATGCGGATTGGAATGCCTGCGTTGCAGCGAAGCAGATCAGCTATGTGGCCACTGTGCGAGTGCGACAATAACTAAATTCATAGAATTAGGGTTGAATCTTGATTTGTGCCGAACTGTAAAGTAATTACTGCTCCAAGCTTGACTAAACTACGGTAAATAGAATATTTTTCTTTATTTAGAAGTGGACCCGCCCGGCTTCGGCTATTTCTGCTCTCTCGTTAGTGTACCACATATTTTTTTTATGCATTTCTTTGTTTTTCCATGAACTCTGTATTGTGCATTTCATATTTTAACCAATAAATAAACTCTGCTGTACCCAATTTTTGTAATTTTTCTTATAACCCCAAAAAAGTTCTTTCTTTTTATTAAAAAAAAAAGAAAATAATAAAACAATGCATGAGGTGTACTTTGAACTAGAATTGATTGAATCAAACTTCAAACTATGGAAGTTTGATTTAGCCAAAAAAAACAACAAAACAATGCATGGAAGTTTGAGAATTTTGAATGCCTTCCCTTCATGTTGCTACATAGACCATTTTGTTGTGTGATTTAGAGGGAAATATTAAAAAGTTTTTGAGAATTGGTGAAATTTAAAGAGCCTTGTTGTAATGATGGAGAATTTTTAAGCAGCATGGAACATTGTGGTGAGCATAATTAAGGAGCGGACATCACCTTGGTATCATCAGTTTTCCCATCACCCTTGGCGCCAAAATCTACCACGTCGAAGACGTCAGAATGCTGTCCGCTGCCGTAACCTTTCTGGGGCGGTGGCGTTGAAGGGACTTCTTCTTTGGGCTTGGGTGATGGAGGAGCTTTCGGCTTAGGAGATGGAGGAGTTTTATGAGAAGGAGCTTTAGGCTTTGATCCTCCTTTGTGGTAATTGTGATTACCATGACCTTTTCCTTTCTTCTTAGATAGTGAAGCTGCTGTAAGCCTGCTCCGCCTCCAATGCTTGCCTCTTCTAGCAATGCAAGTTTCAATACTCGAAGACCACACAAGAAAAGCAATCAAAAACAAAAATGTGAGGCTTTTGAAGCTGAGATGACTCATTTTTCTTTTCCTTTTGCTAATTTTGGTATCTCTCAAGGTTCTTGAGAAGAGAGAGAGAGAGTGGGAGAGGGAGAACTAGTGCTTGGGAGCCAAAATAAGTGATGATGTTTAAATAGGGAGAGGACTCCAAAGCAATGACACTATTTGGACATATGAGCAAAAATAAAAAATAAAAAAGGTTTGATAATACCGGGTATTTAACTTTCATTCCTCCTAGTCCTTCCCTTCTCACTTTTGTGTATTGGTATTAATTATCATATTCCCCTTTGTGTGAATATTGGTTGGGATTTATTTAGCTGAAACAACAGGTACTTGCAGAGCCTATTTACATGCCACATGTAACACTGTTGTTACACGTGACTCATCTAATTTCCTTGTGCAAACCCTTCCTCATCAATTATCCTCACCCAAAAAATGCACCTGGCTATCCTCCTCGCTACTAAAGAATTTTCTTCATCCTTCCACCTGTTCAATTCTAGACACACAATCTACAACTCAGAATATCAAATTAACAGAAAAAAACAGAACAGTTCACGAGGATCAGGAAAACAAAGAATGAAAAACAATGTGGTTGCATTATTTTTCATCATAATTGGAATGCTTTTGCAGTTGCAATTCTTCTCATGTACTTAATAAATTGCAAGACATCTCAACAAAGCGTACACAGGAGTAAATAAATATGTGAGGCGAACCCTCTTAATCTCTTTTTATAATTAAAATGAGCATTTCGTAGAGAACGATTTAAGCTTAGAATCTAGTGTTCAAAGCAAAGATATGATGTGACTACTAACAGAAACAAGCTTGGACGACCACTCTCTCTTTCTATCTGCTATACTTGCAAAATGGTGGTTGGTTTGCCATGCCGCGGCTGCCATCCATTATCTTTCCTTGAATGTGTTTTAATTATTTAAGGTGGATTGAGAATTTGATGTAATAAAAAAAAGGCCAAAAAGGGACACGTGAGTGGGTCTATATGTTGTCCAAAGGGCACTGATTATAACAGCTCTCTATCGTCACATGCAACGTTCACGGGCTAGAGTTTTTTGCTTTGTCTTCTTAAACCCACAACGTCGGCTACAAAACTCGAAGGCTTTCTTTCTTTTTTTTTTTTTTTGGCTCTCCTCTCATTCATTTTCTGATAGTATTTTCTTTTGCCCTTTCCTTTAAACAGAAATTCTGCAATTTCATTTTTCCCAATGACCCCACCATGGCACAGAGAAATAGTGGAAGGAAAAAAAACTTACTCTCGCAACTGAAACTAACTGTCTCCCAAAAGAAACTGATGGTCTGGCCTGATGAGTTTTGTTTTTTCAATTGGAAACAGAAATTTATCCTGCAACTCTGCATACAGCTCCAAGCTGCATGTAAAACTTGACAGGAACTTTTGAAAGAAACCCCCATGCGCCCATAGTTTTGCTCTGCTCTTATTCTTACCACGTTCATAGAAATAGTACAATTGTCCTACCTACCTACTGTTGCAAAGAATATTGAAAAACATTTACACAAGTCATATGTTTAATTATATGAAAGTGAAAGATATGGAATATAATTACAAAGAAAAGAAGGGCAGGAAAGATTTGTCGCACATTTTTTTACCTTGTGTTAACCATTGCTTGCCTTTTTAGGTATGCTTTCTTTTTGCTAGCCGTAGATTGGGAAACATAAACTTCTCTTGACGACAAATTAAGGAGTTACCGTGATCTTTAATTGACAAATCAAAATGCATTGGATATTGGACTTAATTATCACATGAATTTTACATGACAGTATCGAAAATTTTATAATATCGACAAAAAGAGAGTTGAATGGTGTTACGACTATTTAATTACATGAACAAGAGATTTTTTTCAAAAATTAATTCAGAGCATGAAAAATAATCAAAGAAACCGAAATTGGCAGATTTGGTTTGATTACTGCTCTGCATGCTTTTGTCAGTTTCCTTTTTCTTTTAGCAAGCAAGCTAGCTAACAATATATATATACACACAGGGACGTTATGTATCGCCATCCTTGTCAGAGAAAAAAAAAATATGAGAAGGTATGGATGTTTGGAACCACGTCTCATTTTCATCACCCAATAATGTCTTTCTTGAGCCCCTTGACCTTTTCCTTTGGTCTCTTCCCCTTCCACAAAATCTCTCTCTCCTCTCACTCGTTCGGGTGCATCGATGCAGGTGAACCCTTTTCTTGAACTAGTATAGCTTAAGGTATTTAATTAATTCCTCCATCAACAGCGAAAACCTTAATTAGATTGAATGGACACTGCTCTTTGCTTTCGTTTGAGCAATTGAGTGGACATCCAATTTAATTAAACTCCATTTGTAATAAAATGTCTTGAAATTTATTTAACATTATTTTGACACTTTATAATTTAAAAAATTAAAATAATATTAATAAAGCCTCACATGTATATCGGAATTGGAAGACTACAATTACAGCTTGAGAATATGCCAGCTAATTAATCTATATACGTATCGTACACCTTCATTTGTCCTAATGAAAAACCGTTATAGTCAAAATTTTTACATTTTCCGCCATACATGTACTTTGTCTTCGTCCCCATCTTTATTTTATACACTATTTTAATTAATCCCACCCTAAAAAGAACAACCAGAATAGTACCCAAGGAGTAAAGTCCAGTGACTTCATTGGCAAATTAAGGAGATGACAAAAGAGGAGTTCGTGTTTTATAAAAGTGCCTTTATTTATGCTAGAATTAAATAAATATGGCACACATCTCCCGTACCTGAGGACACGAAAGCTAGCTATAGCCGCATATACACAAAACAAACTGGTGATTAATTACAGTAATTATTTGTATTCCAAATGGCTTGAGAGTTTGCAAGGCCAATTTTTGTTGCTTTGAGACAACCACAAAATGACTAGGAGACACAGTTTTGGAACCAAGAAGAAGAGTACGACCTTCGTAGCCGTCGTTTTGTGCACGCATGTAGGCTCGTGAACTATGTTCCTCTCGTGAACTCCTTGCGTAGATATATATATATTTATATATATATATATAATTAATTATTAGGGTTACATCATGTTCATCCCCGCTAGCTCCATTATTAATTTCGGGTCGATAGTTTTGTCACCAACTGTGGCACGGAAATTCATGCCAATGGCTTCAATTTCTTATTTCTCTTTTAATTTTCTAGCCACCTAACAGCATGGGAAAAAGCAATATCAATTTGAGGTTTAGGGGTTAAGCTATGGTTGCATAAAGATTTCATGCATTTTCTACCTACTTAATCTGATTATGTTGTGGTTAGGAATTTTGATCCCCATTTTAACAAATATTTAAATTTTCATATAGCAAGCTGGATACTTGTCATATTCCTTGTCTTTATAATCCATTATTACTACGACATATACCAATAATGTTTCTATGTAAGGCTTGAGAATTAAGCAACAAATTATAACTACAGCACTAGTGATTAAATAATAGCACCTCAAAATGAGCAACTACGTACGGTAAGTAAGTGCTAATTCCCGAATTATATACTCCAAGGTTAACTTTTGTTGCCGTCAAGCGACTGTTAATTAAATTAACAATTGGATCCTCAATAGCATTAACCAAAAGAAACCTAAATAAAGCACATCATGAACCAAAATTTGAAGAATAGTAACATAATTTCACTTCAAATAGATATTGCATAACTTGGAAAACCTCAAATTGGCAAGTGATTGACCACAAAATTTGATAGAAATTAAGCAAAAATTTAGGAGAAAGTTTTCGATTCTCTTAAAGTTAATGTTCAATGTTTTATGGAGGCGAGAATATATATTCTAAGTTTGTTAAGAATAGGTAATTATAGAATGACCTACATGGAGTAATTAAGAAACATCCTGTTCAGAGATCCCCCACTAGCTATTGGGACTCAATAGAGTTGAATTGTGTCTAAATTCTGAATCCTTCCCTGACACACACTCTTTTAGAAAGTTATTTTTTGTTCCTCCCCCTCCCAACCGGAAGAAAGGAAAAGTAAACCATGACCCACCATAGATTAAAGGTGAAACAAAAGAAAAAAGCACCGGAAGAGAAGGCTGCCATCATCTCCTTACCATTCAATTTCTTTTAAGTGGGGGAACTGTGCAAAATGCAACTGATTCTTAATCAAGATAGCAATCATGATTCCAGCCAAAAAACAAAGATGAAGAGGTCGAAAATATATAATTAAATAAGAGTTCACGGATCGTTCTAGAATTTTGAAGCTGCATGTATGATTCCTAATACTTTCAAATTCATTAAGTACACAAACAACAATGCAATCATGATCATAAGCTAGCTAGAGATTAGATTTTCTTTCTTTCTTTTGTTTTTGTGGGTTAAGAGAGTTTCTCGTTGTTGTGTTGTGGGTGCATGTTTAATGCAAATAATGTTATAGATGTGGAGAAGTGTTAATGTTGGGCATGTGAAATTTCAGTTGGGGAACACAGACCCCTCTACTTTGCATAACTGCAAGATCAGATCTCTTCTCTGATTCTTAGATTCAGAAAGACAAAAACTATTTTTGTCTTCATTACTTTGTTTGTATTACAAGACTCTTAATTCATGGCCTACGCAAAAGCAAGCCTTCCTACCAAATGTCACGGATCTTATATTGAGCCCCTAAAAAGCTCTTCCATTTGCCTCTCCTTTCATTGCTTTCATTCTTTCTTTGATTGACAAAATCACACCTCGGTCGCTTTTCTCTCTTCTTCTTCTTCTTCTTCTTGATCGATCTTCCTGTGACTTGGGCTTGTAATGCAAGCAATGCGTAAAGCAGCAGAACCCACATGGGGGACCAAGCCATGAATCCTGATCAACCTCATTTACAACCATATCGCCCAACTGACAGTACCCATAAGGCCATAAACTCTGCCATCACGTCCTCACACTGTGCATACACATGCAAATTTGATTTTGCAAAGTTGGAATGTTCTCTCTTGTCGAGATTCGGGACCCCCCCTCCCTCCCTCTTTTTGCTTTGCTTTCATTTACATTTTGTACGAATATCCACCAATAATTTCAATGGTCAATATTGGTATATGAGATAGCCTACCCGATGGTTACAATGTTTAAACATTCAAACTTGGTAGTAGAAGCACCTGAATGCACTCCGACATTTATGTAGAGTACTCATGTCCATTTCACTCCATTTTAAATTGAGAATCCAATTCCCCTCCAAAATCAAAACTATACCTCCAAGGAAAAATTAAAAAAAGAAAGATGCACCAAGATATATTTTGTGAAACAAAAATACACATGAATGAGCGTGAGTTGTAATTGTGACTTTAAAATAAGTCATCCAACTTCCATGCGTGACCTTAAATGCAAATTCATCAACCCTGGCTGGCTGGCTGACTGACTGAGGGTGAAAAGAAAGAGAAAGTGTGGAGCATACCACAACTTGTGTTCGTTAGCAGTCTCTCGTGACTAGCCAGTGGTGTACCTTAATTGGCTTTGCTCAGTTACGGACACCATGTAATAATCTCTGAGACAGAAATCTAACCATTTTTCTTGCATTCCAGATGAATTCGTACCCTAATTTCATTAGACAAGTTCTGATGTTTACCCCGAAAACCAACGAAAAAAAAGGGGAGGTT
This sequence comes from Theobroma cacao, assembly GCF_053813885.1. Lineage (NCBI taxonomy): Eukaryota > Viridiplantae > Streptophyta > Magnoliopsida > Malvales > Malvaceae > Theobroma > Theobroma cacao. The sequence goes on from NC_142640.1 coordinate 41,934,743, forward strand.
GGAGAAATCTGTGCTGGGCCTGCTGGCCGCCGGGAACAGACATCTCTCTTTTTAACTTGGGGGAAGTTTTTTGGGTTTTTGTCTCTCTAATCAGTTGACTGTTCCAGTTGGCCTCTAAATGCCAAAAATATTGGACCAGTTGATGGGTAAACAACTAAATTGCGGACTATTGGGTCTGTTCAAGATAAAAGTGGCACAGCTTCAGAAACAAGTTCATATGATTATTATCTGTTTTTCATGTCTTTTAAGCGTATATACGCATGAAAACAGTTGTCCATCCAACAAACATTATTCAAAAATCAAAATCAATGTTAAAACTTGTTTCTGTTTTTCGTGCCCATTGAGGAGGTCATGGACCACCTTTGATTTATTACACGAGATGTCACGCATTTGTCACTTTGCCATCGACAGGGAAGCTGAAGCTCCATTTTTTTTACTATAAAAATTTGGTGGTTCTTCAAGCCAACCAACTTTTAATTTTTTTTCACTTTTTTGGTGATTCTCAGTTAATGTTTATATTTGAACAGTGAAGCTGTACCTCAGTGGTCCCTGATTGTCCTTGCTTCATTCAAAGCACTCAAATCGATCTCTTCATAGCCACAGCATTCGCTGGTGTATTTTCCTCACCTCCTAACAGGCATAACAAACATATGGTCGTATGGCTATTAACATTTATTATAAACCCTTTCTTGTGAGGGAAACCTGAAAAAGATGTTAGCAGCAGCCGAAAATGTTCGAAAGTCTGGATCTAAAATAAGGTGAAATATTTGAAGGATAAGGTGGTGGCCAGGCCAATTCTGGACAAGAAGCAGAGTCAGTGTTCGATCTTAATATGGATCATTTTTGGACTTTCCTTCTGTAGGGATTTTATACCTTGTGTTTACAAGTTGCAATATGGACACTATTGAAAATAAGGGTACTATTTAGGAATACTAAAGGAACAAGTTCGCGGATGCTCGATCCAATAACATAGAATTCAAATATCCTATATTAGGGTTTGAGATGAATTCAGGTAAGATTTTTAATACCTGTCTTAGGTTCGGTTAGTTTCAAATATCACTCTTAGTATTGATACACTTTCACATCAATAAGTAAAAAAAATTTACAACATTAGCAATCAATCTCATTAAATTGTTTTTTCTTCTTTAATATGAATAGGTATATTAACCGCATCTTAAATATCCTTGAAATTGTCTGGATAAGTTTCAATGCAGTTTGTGCATAAAACATCAATGACATCCGCAACTTCCCATAAAATTTAACTTGTGCCTCAAACCTCCTCGGACCTCTGCTGCTCTAGTTATGTTACTCTTGGTGTAGTAATACTATGACATCGTTATTTATATGCCTATAGGGAGCTTAGAGTTCTGTGTGAGCAATATGATCTCTGGTGGGTTCAACAAGCTCCGCATTTTCTTTCTGATCAATAAGAATAGAGCCTTTGTCGTGGGAACTTAGGCAGTCAGCTGAAGGATGCACGACACCATAGCCAAAGCCTTGGGCGGAGTTGCAGTAGGTCTCCACCGTGCCATCCTTTTTCTCTAAGTTTATATTGCTCAGCACTATATTGAGGCAGGGAACAGTATCACTGCAGGCAAACTTCATTGCTTCTGTGCTTTTTGTTATCCCACTAATGTTTCGGTACATAATCTGGCTTATTTGCACTGCTGATGTCTAACAAATAAAAGAGAAGAACGAGAATTCATGTGATCAGTGTTCTCATTGGGTGGAAGACTCATGCAAGAATCAGGAATCTAATCTGATCACAAGACATGACAGACAAGAACTTGGACTGCACCTGGTTTTGGCAGGTTGTTGGTGAATCGCAGTAGAATTGATCAATAATGATGGGGTTGGCAACATCTTCCATCCTCACATTTTCGAAACGCACCCCACGAACATAACCGGAACCACCCTTTATTTAAGAATCACAAGGAGATACATGTCATTCTCAAAGAGATGAATTGGTATGAGTGCTATATTCTTGTTTTTTCAGGTATGTTAACTGAAGCCCCATATAGTCTTCTACTTTCTATTTTCCTAATATTGGGTATTCTTATTGATAAATGGTGCTAGGTTTACAAGATATGTCATCACAATACCTGCCAAGTTTTAATCCTGACCCCATTGCTAGTCTCCCTTAGAAATGCTGTATCCAAGACCACCTTCGTAACAATGCCCATGGAGTTATCCTTCCCAAGGCTTCCAATGCTAAGTAGCCAAATTTCCCATAAAAGAGAAAAAAACAAAAATAAAACATATAACAATCAATTTACACTGTAGGGGATGGAATGGTCAACAAAGCACCAAATGTCTCTCTTGAGTGGATGAGGAAACAATCTGTTGACTTAGTTTATATAATCTAACTGAAAGTTTTGGAACACACCTGACTCCATGTCCTGGTCCACAATATATTCTCTTCATCTTGATAGCAGATGAAGCATTGACAATTGAGATGCAATCATCCCCTGAATTTTATATGCACAATTAACATAAAAAACTTAACCAGTCAGTATGCTTCCCCACATTCAATATGCACACATGTAATTGTTTGTATTATCATTTCTGTAAGGCATTCTTTCAGCTTAGCTTAAGATGTACTTATCTTTTTGCACAGAAAAACAGATGCAAGGGAAGACAAAAGACAAGGTTTAAGAACCTGTTCCTATTTTGCAGTCTTGAAGAACAACATTAGTTGATCCAGTTATGTGGATCCCATCAGTGTTTGGACTGTCTCCTGGAGATGAGACTCGTACTTCATATACTCGTACAGATTCAGACTTGGAAATGACGAAATTCATCTGTTGGCTGTTCTGAATGGTAAGGCCTTTTACCTTAATAGATGAGCTTGAATCTATAGTCAGTGCCTGCAACAAACTCATATGTTAAATCTAATTTGAGAAACATTTGGTAGTTCACATGCACAACTTTGGCATGCTGCTTAATGGAAGCATGACTAGTATAATTGTGGGGAAAGATCCTCACTGTTGGTGCCCCTCTGCAAGGCTGTCAAAATAAAAGCAAACAGAAAAAGAAATATGTGTTACATTCTATTTGTTTGACTTTTAACTTGAGCATGAAAGAATTTGCAAAGAGAATCATAAGGAATTACATTTGACTTGTTCTTTTTGCAAGAAGATGCCCACCATTTGCCGCCAGAGCCATCAATAACTCCGTTTCCTTGGAACGCCACTCCGTGCAGCTTAGAAAAATCAAGCCAGAGTCGTGCAAGATCTGGGTCCCAGTTCTTAGGTTCATCTGGTGCTACTATTGTTCCATCGATCTGTAAAATAACAATAATGATTTTGATATAATAGCTAATAGAAAAAAAAAAAAACAACTGCAATTAAAGTTAAAATTAATATCAACATTGAATTACATGTGTAATGATTTATTCTATAACATAGATACTCAAGACATTATTTCCATATATGTCCAATTTGATGTATATTGACATTACCTGAACAACTAACTTATCTGCACATGGCCCCTTAAACTTCGTAGCATTAACTAAATAACTGCGTCCAGGAGGAACCAAGAAAACTGATTTTGGAGTAGAGCATGCTGTTTCCCATGCTTTTCTAAAAGCCTGATGATGATGACATTGCAGAAAGACAAAATGCCAATTTATCAAATGAGAAATTTGCTTATATTTTGATGACAACAAAAACATATTTGGTCAAACAGTAATACACTAAAAGTTTAAAATTTTCCAGATCATATCAAATGCTAAAGTTAGTCAAAAAAAATCTTCACAGCAAACTATTTTCTTAATCCTTGAGAGAGCTCATGTGTCATAACCTCCATGGAAACAGAGACTGCCAATTACTGGCAAGCAAAGTCTTAATTGGTAGAGGATGTCATTTCAATGTGTCTTGAAAAAAACCATGAATATAATTTGCAAGGGAGTCCAACCAAAAAAAAAAAGAAAAAATGAACTCAAGCATATACCTGGGTGTCATCAGAAACTCCATCTCCAACTGCACCAAAGCTATCCACATTCACAAGAACCTTGCCACCACGTTCACTTGTCCAAGATGGGATCTCAAAAAGTTCCACATCATCTTCTGCTATGTCCAGGTCTTCAGCCTCTCTAAGTAGGTTAAAGTTGTCATCTAGCATGTTTCCTGCTACTCCACATGCTGCTATCAGCAAACCAAGGAAGGAAACCAGGAATAATTTATCCATGATTTGTTCCTTTTTTTTTTCTGTTTGGAAGATTGATTGATTTGTATAAATCCAATAAGACATTGGTTTAATTTATATGGGAAGTTTAGTTTTGGAAATGAATGGTTTGTGGGCTATATGGCTTGGCTTAAAAGTAGATGAAGGTGCTACATTTTCTACACGCCCACACTTAAAGTACAAGGGAAATTTATTTTTAAGTTTTTTGCTTTACTCTTCAACCAGTTGGCAAAAATTCACCAGTCAAATGCTCATGGATTCTGTATAATCTCTCTCTCTCTCTCTCTCTCTCTCTCTCTCTCTCTCTCATGAAAGTGGATTAATGAGTCAGCAAAGGAATTTCCCGAGTGACCTCAATCTTATAAAATGCAAATGAAACATCACCATGCAGCCATGCATGGATAATCTGTAGCATGAAATATGGCAATAAATACCTAAAAAGAATTTTAAATTAGCGAATCAGGGGGAAAAAGGTCCTTTTCCTGTTACAAGCCAAGGGCTTCAAGCTAAAGTAACTGCTCTTAAAAAAATTTAAGCAGAAGATGCAGACTTCACAAACAGGTTTCAGTTTCATGGAACTAAAGCTGAAACAGACAAACAAGCATTGTTCCAAAGTTATCCATTTGATTACTATGCACAGTCAAATTTTATCAGTACAAAAAATGAAAGTTAACAGGAAGTCTTCACCTCAATTAAACTGCGACCAATCTCCCTCATCACCTTTCTTGCCATACCAATCTCTCTAATCTGCAATGCGGCTTCAAATTCCCCTACTTCAGAATAAAAATTTGAGACCTGCAAACAACTGGCAAAATCCTCCTGCCCGAGATCCATCAAGACTTTTGCTGCTCTTTTTCCCACTATCTCATTCTTGTAGATACTACAACTTCGTAGCAATGAACTCCACATCACAGGATCACCCCCTCCTGGTGCCTGTTGCAACAACTTTTCAGCTTCACTCAGCAGACCTGCTCGGCCTAAAAGGTCTATCATACATGAAAAATGCTGCCGTTCCGGGCAAATGCCATAAAAAGATTTCATTAAGTTAAACACTAACTTTCCTTCTTCAACCAACCCTGCATGGTCACACCCACTTAAAACACACAAGAATGTCACTTTGTCAGGTATCAGGCCCTTCTGGATCATTGCTTCCAACAGGCTGACACCTTCTTTTCCCATTCCATTTCGGGCATATCCATTGATTATAGACGTAAAGCAGAAGACATTTGGTGAAGGAAGTGTTTTGAAAACCTGGCAAGAAAGTTCAAAATGACCACATCTTGAATACCCATTGATTAGAGAACATGAAACTGCCATATCAGATTCATAACCGGATTTTATAGCACAACAGTGCAACAGTTTGCAGCTGCCCAAACTAGCATAAGTGGTCACTGATAATGCTTTCAGCGTGGTAGAGAGAGTAACCTCATCAATCCCAATTCCTTCATCAACCATCAAACCGAACATCTCAAACACATCTTCAGTGATACCACAGTGCAACAACGAGGTTACCAATGAGTTACAGCACTCCAACGTTCTCTCAGAAGCACTCTCATATACAGACACAGAGCTTCCAATGTCACCACATTTCCCGTACATATCAATTAAAGCTGACTGAATATGAACACTCCCAGAATAAAAGCCAATTTTTGTAACAAAACAGTGAATTTGCCTCCCAAATAGTATATCCCCTTTCCTACTGGATAAATTCAAGAACCCCAAAAAGCAAAGAACAGATGGTTTTTTCTCCCAGAAATGCATCCTACCCAATAACTCAAGTACGTCACACAACATATTGTTCTCGGCGTGTACAGAAATAATTGAATTCCATGATATCACATCCTCAACTGGAATAATCGAAAACGCTTTCCTGGCATCAACAACACTCCTGCAGGCAGAATAAAAATCCACCAAAGCATTGGCAACAAAAACATTAAGTTCCACCCATCCAGCCTTAATCACATGGCAATGCAGCTGCTTTCCTTCATTAAAAAACCTCTCATTACAACAAGCGCGAAACAAATAACAAAAACTATGCCCATTTGGCTTGACACCGTCCCACTCCATTTGGCCGTAAAACTCAAATAATTTCTCTATTTTACCAAGCTCCAAAAATCCATTTAGCATCAAATTCCATACAGCTAAATTCCGCTCAGGCAATTGATCAAACAACTTCAAAGCCACGTCATCAAGTCCCATACGCAGATAAAGATTCACAAGTGAGCTTCCAATAAACAAATTCAATCTAAACCCAAGGGAAATCACCCTGCAATGAACTTGAATTCCTTCTCTATAAAACCCCCCATTCCCACAAACAGTAACCACAGAAGAAAATGTAGGACCACTTTCTTTGATTCCTCCCGAAACCATTTCTTTATAAAGATACAGAGCTTGCTTTAGATTCCCATATCGACCGTGCCCAGAAATCAACAAGTTATATGTAATGCTATCTCTTGTGGGCATTTGGTTGAACAGGTTTTGGGCATCGTTTAAACGCCCGGATTTAATTAAGTCATTAATTGTTTCGTTTTTGTAGTAAATACCCAGATGAGGGCTTGGATCACAGTAGGATGTGAAGGACTTGAAATTGGATGGTGCTAAGGTTGTCAACCTACGGACCAAGGACAAAAATCTAGTTCCCTGCATTGGTCGTTTACCATTTTGACCAAGTTGCCATCCGACAGAGAAAATGCAATTGTATTGATGTCACCTTGGTCTTTTGCCTCTTGTTTGGTGACATGCACTTACAACTAATAACACGGAATATCGTGGTGGATCACGACCATTCAAATCTAAGATCACTTTGGTATTTTCTTCCAAGTTAAACGATCCTTACAAATTAACATTCTTGGACGTCCATGTCCTCGGCTAATTATATAGGTACATGACAGTTTGTTAAACTTCTCAGCCGGTTGTCGGTTGATATAAGAGATAAAGTATATTCCATTCCACTTTGAATTAAATAGTTGGATTGCACCTTTACCTTATCAGACCAGGCTGATAAATAAACTTGAGGTTTTTGTTCTTTGCTTGTAGTAAACGTCAGAAATGGTAACTTGCCCATTATACTTTTCCAATCTTTAATGCAACCATTTCATTATATAAAACCCACTTTAACAAATACAATTCATGAAAGGAATACAAAGGTGAAGTAACGGCAAAGAAGGAGAAAGGGTGGTGGGGAGGAAAGGAAACTCCAAGTCTCATCCTTTATATCACTGAATATAAGATAAAAGAGAATTATTTACATAAATATAGCACAATCATTTGCCTCACAGAAAGCAAGCATCATTGGGGTTGAAAATAGGGGTATGCACACACCAGCGGACAAACAGTCACAAAATATTTTGAAATAACAATATAAATCACTTATTAACATTAGCAGGTTGATGCGATGGCCTCCAAAAGGGAAGCTGAAAATTGCATCTGTGTCTCTTCATTAATTTTTGAGAAGATGGGAACATGAACAAAAAGAGATTTGTGACCCTTCTGTTCCGCAGTGGTAGTAGACATAATTGCATACAAATCGGCCTGCATCATCGGATATTGTCACATCATAGCCCATGCGCTTTAAAAACTTGAGGATCACTTCAGTAGAACAAGTCGTCTTCAAGAACCAAAAGATTTACCATGTTAAACACCGTTTCTATTTATTGGATATAAGAGAAGGGGGGGAAGACAGCTGATACCAAAGGCATGACAAAGAAAAGCGACAAAGAAATGGCATGTAGGGATGCATTACTACTTCCTCATAGGTGTCAAACAATGCTAAATATTTCAGCCAAAATTGAAACTACGCCATTAAGATCCTCAACTAAAGATGTTCAGTAAGTAATACCAGGTGACAGTAGCCACAAGGTAGGTTTCTTTGATATAATGGGGTATAAAACATAAGAAACCTAAAGAATAAATTGAAAAAGATCACAAAGTACCTCTCGTTTCCGATAAGTTCCTCCATCCTCAGCAACAACCTGGAGTTGCTGGAGACATCAAACAGAAATTTAAGTACAAAAGCCTTCAAGATAGAAAGGAATATAAAAGGACTTTGCATCTAAAAGTTCAAGAAAATAATAAACACAAATATAGTTAATAATAGAACAACAGAGAATATTTGCTAGGTTAAAAGAAAATGCGTGTCCACCTGAGGTTGCCATCCTAGCTCATCTGGACATCGGAAAGTGGCTTCATTTACAGCCTGCTTTTCAAGGGCAAATTGTTGAGCTCCACTGTTAACCCCCATGTGAAGCTGAAGAAACAATAAAATTGAGGTCAATTAGATCAACAAATGTCATTCCAGAAGACACTGGACACTATCAATAGCATGTACCGCACATATCCTCTATAAATACTTTTCCCAAGTCTGAGTTCACAGGATAGTCAATATGGATGACCTCAAACCAATTTAATTAACAGCAATGGGCATTGAAAGCAAAATAAAATGGAATAACAAGGAAAAATAAGATGAAAAGGACTATCAATGAGTAGACAACCAAACATATAACTTCAAAGGCTAAGTTGGCATGGGACACATTAGGAAGAAAGTTATGCATATTTTAAGAAATATTCATAGGCTTTATGTGAGTTCAACTCATCTTCACAATAATCATAGAGAAAGGCATCCTTAGACTCCTGTGGTTACCATATTAAATTGATAAGTTGCCACCAATATCTCTAAACAGCTATACACGACTCAAAATGGCAATGACATTAGGTAGGATTAGTTAACTTTTAAATGTGAATTTCTGGAAATTTACATTTCTAAACAGATAAATCCGCAAGACATAAAGCTGCATAATGGAAACTGACCCATATAACTTGTTCATTGTTTGCGTTGATTCCTGAGATGCCTGATTCCAAGACCTTGTAAAGCATGGGAAGAGCACCATTGCCTGCAGTCTCAAGGACAGTGCAACTCCCTAGAGTAACACCAGCAGGCAACGACTTTTTCCTTTGAACAAAATTCATCAGGGTATTAACTATAGTTTCTGTTGGATTTTCAGCAACCCCTTGAAACTTCTTAAATCCAGTTACATGAATAGTTACAGCCTTTGGTCCTTCAGACCCCATCTCCTTGTCTTCGACAAAAATGTAATTCCCAATTTTCAGTGAGCAATATTAGTAACGGATGTCTGAGCACCAACCCCCTATCATAATGAAACACTAACAAGAAGCGAAAGAACAAGCACTATCAGATATTCATTCTGATACTCCAGCAAAATCATCGATCAACACTAACATTTTTTCTGCGCGGGAAGAGGGAAAAAACAAAAACAAAAACAAGAAACAAGAAAGAGCAACAAGGAAAAAGTTAAAGCACATTTCTAGCATTGGCCCCATTAAAAAAATTCCTATAAGTACTTATAAGAATATGGTCCAAAAGTATACAACTCGAACCAGTAGACGAGAAAACCAAAACCCATGTTAGCAAGCGCTATAAGAATAGAATCAAAGACCTTTTGGTCAAATAGAAAGACAGAATGGTTGAATCCGATTCCATTTAAGGGAAAGTAATCTGATTCTTGGTGTAGTTCACTTGAAAGAATGTTGTATTCAAACCAGGACTTTAAAGGAGCAATAAAATTCTTGTTCTTTCTCCCAAATAAACGAACTCCTGAGTCCTGAGTCCAGAAAATACGTCCAAGAAAAAAAGGAAAGCACTTGTAAAAAAGTGGAGCGAAACAACAATAACGAAAACCAGAACCAGATTGAATCAACCAAAGCATGTCTTTCAAAAGCAACATAAACACAGAAACTCGAAAATAGATTATAAAAGAGTTGGGTTTCTATATTATCAGAAGACCTGAAATGGGAGGGCTTGAGAGTAATCCAACATATAAAACCCTGAGACAGGGGAAGGTTCGAAAATTACCTCGTACAAACGACTCTTGGCTCAGCGAAAATTATTCATTTGATAAGTTTCAACTCTGAACTTCGATTTATCGGCAGCTACAAAAGTAACGACCTTGTTTGGTTAACTTATTACGTAAGTGCCACGAGCTTTGACTGATTCCAATTTCTGTGAGGTACGTCGGTTTGTCAACTCCATTGTCGAGTTTTTTTAAGCGACCGGCCAGCGATGATGTTTGTTGGGTACGTGGCACTCAGTTATTGGGCTAAAAATGGCGTAAGATTTTGTGGCCTTTTCGGATCTGATTCTGATGGGCCCATTTGGGAGTGTCAACGATGTAATCCGATGTTTATTAATTAAGATTAAATTAATCTAAAAAGACTAAAATTATTATTTATAACGAGTTTAGGCAAGATTCGTGTAGGGATTTGAAGATATTCACTAGGTAGATTCGTTTATAAATAATAATTTTTAATATTAAATTTTAGTTTTATATATTATTTTTTATTTATAATTTTTTTATAATTAATATAATATATACTAAAATTCATTAATTATTTTAATTATAATTTTAAATTTTAATTTATATTTCATGACTTAATTTTAATTTATTAATTTATTTTTCATTAATAATATATAAAAAAATTATTTTAAATTTATTTTAATCAAATATTTAACGACTATGAGTAGTTAATAGTAATATCTAAAATACTAAGATGCGAGTTCAAGTAATAATTAAAAAATTTAATTGAGTATTTATAGGGTTTGGGTATCTTATAAAATAATAGTATCAGGTTAAGGTATTTCCAAAATAATAGATACTCTACCCATTAACATCTCTAACCCATTTGATAGTTGAGACAAACCATTTCATCGTGCTACTTACCCATAAAGCTTATATGTAGATTTTATTTTTTTTGATTTGTTTAGGAAATGGATCAATATTTGCAATTGGCAAGTCTTAGGTATTGAAAATGACCGAGGTGCAAGTAAAGGTGTGAAGGTGATTGTCGATGGTGCAAATGTCTAAACTATAGGAGTTTGCTACAAAGGTGGCTAAAAAGCGGTTGGACAATTGTACAAATTTGAACACAAATTAGTGTTCATGGATTGAAAAACTAATCAAATAGTAGTAAGTTGGAGATATGTGCTTGGTTGCAAACCACTATTGGAAAGTTGTGTTGGACTCGGAGACCCGAACATAGACATAAGGCTCTTCAGTTCAATCATTTGTGTGTTCAACTCGTCCATCCCTTTCATGACTTTTTCCAAGCCTTGGATCCTCGTTTGGGCCACTAAGCACATTGTCAAGCTCATCATAGATCAATTGGTTGTCATTCAACAATTGCTTGAGGCAAGATTCCATTTGAAATGACGACAATTCTTAAACATGAATTTTGTTGGTCTCATTGAGATGTTCAACTATATTCATTAATTTGGCAATCTGTCTTTTCATTTCTCGAAGTTCATGTGCAAACACCTATTGATTACGTTATAGTGCATTTATCTTTTCTTCTAATTGATGTTCCATATCTTTCAACCTCTTAACTCAAACCAAAATAAATTAAAAGAGAAAATTGAAACTTCAGTAAAAATTTTCTAGATGTTTGCTCTAAAGATGGGTTTTTTTTTTCTTCAAAAATAACATCATTTGGTTCTTTATTATTGGAATGAATATGACGAAAAGTAAACATAAGATGAATTAATGCATGGAATATAATGATGCCTTGATGAATGGATGATATAAAGTGATAAAATGAAGAAGTGCCACTAAAATATAAGAAAATTTAAGGCATAATATTCAAATAAGCTCCTAAACTATTCAAGAAAATTCCAATAAGCTTTTATATTTTTATTGCATTCAATCAAACTCTTATACTTTTATTTTGAATCAATTAAACCCTTATGACTAATGATTGACTGATTATCATTAGTCAAAATGCTACTTGTCATTTTATATCTACATAGCACTGATATGGCGTTGATCTGAAGGGTGAAAAATGTCATTTTGTCATATTATCATACCAAATTAATATTTCACGTTATCATCAATTATAACATATCAACATGTCACATCATCATCAATTATGATATGGTAGCATACCACGTCAACGTCACATGACATAAAATAATAAAGGGTATTTTAACTAAATCAATCATTAATCATAAAAGCTTATTTGACTCAAAATAAAAGTAAAAAAACTTATTTGGATCAAAATAAAAGTATAAGAACTTATTTGGTTTAAAATAAGTGTACAAAAACTTGATTGAACACAATAAAAATATAAGGGTTATTTAAATTTTCTTGAATAATTTAGAATTTTTTTGGATATTATGCCAAAATTTAAACATTTTGCACGAGTTTTATTAAAAGAAATAGTTGGCAATTGATCATGAGCATTATCATATTCAAATGTGTTCAATTTTGTGAAATATGAGTCAATCCAATTTAAGGTTGATTGGATTATATTTAATCATTGATTTTTTAAAAAAAAACTAGCTTAAGTTTAATGTGATATTGGATCCCTAATAAATTAAATCAATATGTTAAAGTTGAGTTAATATTTATCATCTCTTTTTTAAAGGATAATATTTGTCATTTTCAATTTAAAAGAAAACATAAAGAAAAGCCGTTGCGTTATTCAAAGTCTTATTTTTCTTTTTTATTTTTTAATACACTTTAATTATATTTAAAAGTATAAATTCACAATTTACAATGAATTTCATGTATTTAAATAATAATGATAAATATATTAAAAAGCAACATATATAAGAGTAATTGATTAGAGTTCAATTGAAAAAAAAATGTTTTACTTTAGTTTAATTTCATAAGTAAATGTAAGACTTATTAATTTCAAATCAATAACAATAGATTAAAGTTAGTCCTCAAGTGGGGACAATTCCCAATAGGAAACAAAGAAGGAATGGAAAAAAGGAAAAGAAAGTAGAAGGGAAAAAGAAAGGTTGTTTTGGTCAACCTTATAGGAGCAAAGCCCAATGTAGATTAGTAAATAAAAAAGATAGAAAGAAAGGGAGAGAAGAAGACAACCAACAATGAAGATCGACATTACAAGTGACAAAAAGAAAGGAGAAAGAAAGGAAGGTAGTTGAGAAGAAAGCGATATTTAAGGTAAGAAGTTGGAGAGAAAAGAAGGAATGAAGGAAAAGAAAATGTGTGTCACGACCTGGAACTCCTCTCGAGCCCGTGACAACCGCCGCGGTACCCCGATGGACACTCATCTCCCGAAATGTCAATCGAAACTCCGCAAGGCTTAATATCAGTTTCTCATTTACCCCGATGAGTAACCGTTGCCAAATATTATGTTCCAAAAGGATTTTAAGCTATTTCCAACTTAAAACAGATAAAATAAAAGTTTTCGTCTCACAGGGACGTTTTGGTCATTTTCCACTGAAAAATTTTGAAACTAGTTAAAAATTTAATAAGTAAGTACTAATCGCATAATTCACAATCAAAAATAAGTTTAAGCATCTAAAACCTTTATTTAAAATGAAATTATAATTATTTGAATATAATGAGAAGATAAAACAAAATATTCAATAAAATATTTTATTTTCTTATAAACAGTAATTTTAGTATTATACGTAAATACTTTTTGTAACATAAAAGCAAAATAATTTCATTCATACTGTGACACAGTAAACCAATGCATTTAAATTAATTTAATTTAATTTACAATATCAAGCGAGCCCACAAATAACTAGAAGTGAGGAAAATGGTGAACCTACAATTCGGAGGACGCAAGTCCAATGGAAGCCCTCGATGGAATCAACTATCTACAGCCTACTCTGAGCCTGAAATGAGTAGAGATGAGGGTGGTGAGATTATAAAATCTCAGTGAGTAAACAAATATCATTCAAAAGATCTAAAGTCGAGTAAAATGAGACAATTAAAATATCCCATCATTTTAAGTATTTCACAATTTGAAAATTTATCCCAACCCATGCAAACGGTTGTATTTCATTTAATTTCTCATTAAGGCTTATGACTTCCATAAACATTTGGCTCATGCCATCAAATAGTACTCGATGACACATTGATCAGAAGCGTACACTCGAGCCTGCCAAGGCTGTTAAAATTTCGTATACACGTAAAACATATTTTTAGTTTGAAAAACACAGTCATTCCTTAGCGTTAGCAGAGTTCATCATCACGAGGTGGTTCGGCATGACGTGAACTCTATCCATAACTTAGGAGATACCCTACACGCCTTTCTGACCAAGGTACATATATATATATCCGAATTTCGTGCCCCTCTAATAAGTTGGTCCACAAAATTCACCTACTACAGCAAGTTAAACCCACCATACAATAAATTTTGACAACATGACAAGGCTAATATTTTACTACCTAGCCTGCAAGGATAAAATAAAAGAATTCATACAATTCATAAAACACAGCCCAACCAGTCATGCCAACACAATAACAATAAAACATAAGCCATCAATTTCCAATCATAAATTTACAACATACCGGTGGTCTCCAATTGCTCTATTTTCAAAATCGTTACTCAATTTCAAGACAATTTATAAAATATTTTCATGTAAACACATTCTGTTTGTAAAACACAAAAATTTACCATTTAAACTCATTTTCATAAAATTTCACCAAAATCGATTAAAAACATACTTTAAATAATTAAAATGATGGTAAGGTTACTCACAGTACTAGGAGTTCGATATACCCCTATTCTCGATCTTCGGGCACAATTTCTTTACCCTTGTTAGAGGGCTCACCACTTATACATCATACGTGACACGAATTTCAATAAATTGTGTCAATTTATCATAAACTATTTCAAGCTCTCTAAATCCAAATGAATGCATGCGATGGGATGCAAAATGTCTGATTAATCACTTAAATGTGATATTCGACCTAAGTCACATTATACTCGGCCTAATCGGCTAAAATCTCCAATTTAACTCTAAAAAAATTCTTCTCACTTTCTACACTCCAATTGTACCTAAATTACCTCAGTGATTGTGAATGAGATTCAATTTATCAATCCCAGGTCAATAATCACACATGTCTATACATTAGGTAAAAATTCAAATTTTCACACCAAAATTTCCCATTTAATTTCTAGCCTCACCAAACATCAAATATCACCCAAATATCATGAAATATCATCAATTTCAGCCACAATATCCTCCCTAGAAAATTCAGCCAATGATGGTGATGGGGGAAAATGAATTCTTTTCTTGTTGTTTTGTTTCTAAATATGCTAAACTAACTAAAAACACTAACATAACTTAAAATCAAATCAATCCAACATCTTTCTCTCACCATACCCATTTTGACCAGCCATGAATTCATCATGAAAACATGTAATTTAACCTTGAAAAATAAGGAGAAATGCCTAAGGAAAATAGATTTCAAGTTTAAATTGAAAAATCCTACCTTTTTCACTTGTTTTTCTTGATTTTCCACACTTTTTCTCTTGAAATCCTCCACCTAGGTTTTGTTCTTGTTTTTCCTTTCTTTCCTTTTGTCTTGGCCGAATATGGAGAAGAAGAATGGGATAAATATGGGCTGATTTTAATAGAAAATAATAAAATATCATTACTTGACACGTGGCATGTTTTCATTGGTTTATTTTTAAAACTTTAAAAATTTTAAACATTTTATCTCCACCACATGATTAGTCAAATGTCAAAATGAGAATAAGAGAAGACCATGTGCTGGACAAGTGTCCTGGTGGTGAAAAATTATTGTTTTGCCCTTGGGGTGACAAAATTATCATTTTGCCCCAATGCTCCAAAAATACCGAAATTATAACTTTTCACTTATCAACCTTAAATTATACTCCAATGAGTCAAATGTGATCAATCTTGATCAAAAACTTCTTCCAATATTCCAATTTTATCCTCAAATGGCCAAAATTACCATTTTACCCCTATATAGTGAAATTTTGATTTGACTCCAAATTAATCCTCAAACTCTGAATCACCATTTTAAGTCATTCATTGATTGTAAAATTTTCAATTTCACCCTAAAATCTCTATTTGATCTAGTTCGAGACTTAAATCAACTTTGTTGTACCTCTAGGTACAATACCGACTTTTGTAAATTTTTCGGGACTCTCCTAGCATGCAAACATGCTATCCATCACATGTATGTCATGACAAGTATTTTATAGAGTCAGGCTTTACATCTTCTCCCCTACTTGGATCAACCATATGATCCTTCTTCATGACTAATTTCGATATTTGGCTAAATATTAATATTTTAATATTATTTTATTAATAAAATATTATTTTATTTTAAAAATTTTATCTTGTCTCTTTGGTTCCCAAAGTTCTTTATTATACCTCAATTCACATCCAACCAACTTTATTTATCACTATATCAAAATATGGGGCATTTCAAAGTGAAAGAGAAGGAAAAGGGTGAGAGGAAGAGAACATTGTTGACGTCGATGATGAGATTGAGAGGAGGTGGCAGTAGTTGTGATCATTGACAATAGAGGTGGTTAAAGAGAAGAGCTGGCTTGGTGAGAAATAAAGAAGAAAGGCAAATTGAAAATTTTATTATTTTTTTATTTAAATACAGTTAAATCTTTATAAATTAATATTCGATAAATTAATAATCTCGTTTATATAATATTTTTTATTAGTCTCGACTTGGAACTAACGTAGTAAATTAATAATTTGTTAACCTTATAAAATAATATATTTAAAAAAACACATAGATCTCACTTGATATATAAATTAATAATCTCCTTATACATCAAAATTATATATATATATATATATATATATATATATATATATATATAAATTACCCAATTAGAAAGTCTTTATAAAATATGAGTCCAATATTACTTGTTTCTTCTTGAAATTGATGTTTTCTTGGACTTCATTTTTAACTTTTCTTATTGCATGGGGAAGTTTTGATGTAGTATTCTTGTATCACGCGAGAAAATTATGTAATATGATTGTTACTTTGAGTGTATCTTTGCATGAGACAGGCTTTAGTACAAAACTATCATTTTCAACTTCATCTTCTTTGTCATTTCTCATGATGTTCTCAATAATTTACTCATTATAAATAATGATAATTCGTGATTCGGTAATTAGATAATATTCGTATAATCATAATACAAAAAAAATACATGTATTAAATTCAATGTTTTGAAAAAAAATAAAAAATACCTTGATAAATTAATTTTTTTATTAATTAAAGTATAAATTAATAAATTATTAATTTATAAATTAAATAATATCTTAATTAATTAATAAATTTTCATGATCCTAATGGTATTAATTTATAGAAGTTTTACTGTACAAAATCTAAACCAATGTAGTTTTGGGATAGGAAAAATGAAAAAAAAAAAAAAAGAAAGAAAGAGAAAGAAGTGTTATGGGCTATGACTAGGGATGGGCAATTGGTTGATTCTATTTATGAAAATCGAAAATAAAAAAAAAACCACAAACTTTCTTTAAAGATAAAAGAAATAATCGTATAACAAATATGATTGACAAATGTTCAATTGGTTTGATTGATTTTTCTAATTTTTTTCAATATTTTTATAATAATTTTTAATGTAGATTAATATTCTCATTTCTTAGTAAATATATCATACATAGCTAGATAGTTGCATGGAAAAAAATTGAAAATGAGATTGAGATAGATAAAAAGTGAGTAAGACTTGATACTTTATATGTTACAAAGCTAAAAAAAAAGATGCAGAAAATATTGCAATGCCCAAAATTTTCCAAGAAAACAAAGATACAAAATTATGCTCTACACCAAATTCAACTCATGAATGCAATCAATAATGGATTCAGTTGACTTGACATTGGTGGATGAGGTTCAGAAAGCAAGTCAACTAGCAAAAGATTTAAGGGTGGCAAGTCTAGATCCAACAATTCAGTGATTTCAATCGAAGGATATGGATTCTAGTTGTGTCATTCACGTATGCTCCCAAAAAATTATTTTGATTTACTTTAAGAAGGGTGGTCAAGGATTTGATTTTGGGTGATACATTCATAATGAAGGTCATGGGCCTTGGAGTTGTGAGAATCAAAATGTTTAAAAAGGTTGTGCTTTCTTTAGGTGGTGTGGCCTAAGTCTTAAAGATGTGTAAGAATCTAATGTCATTGATGATAATTCTATTTTATAGAATTATTTTAGTCCAATTTTGTTATGAAATATTAGCTAAGTCCTCAATTTTCAATTATAATTTACTTATTTTTAGTTATTTTTATAATTAGTTTATTTTTAAGTAAGTTATTTTAATTTTATGTTATTTCTTTTAATTTGGTTATTTTTTATTAGTTTTTATATTTTTTGTAGGAACTAAAAGAATTGGGCTTAATTTTGAAAAGTAAGGTGTTGAAAAACCTAAAAGTCTGTTTGCATATGCTTCAGTATTTTGTCCATAACTCGAGCGATAGAACTCCAAATGATGCGATTCTTAACCATTGAAAAGCTTAGAGACAGAGTTACAACTTTCATGAAGATCACTTTACCCAGTTCTACCTTGAAGATAGAGAAAATTGAGTTGGAATATGGCTAGATGTACTGTGCCGGGAATAAAAAATTTTAAAGACTGACAATTGATTTTTTGGGCCTCTCATTACACTTTTAAGCCCAATTAAACCATAAGTCAACTTAGAAAACTATAGGTTAAGTTTATTAGTATAAATAGGATATTTTTAAGAACATTAAGGGAGACAGCTTTTGGAGATTTAAGAAGCTAGCAGTTGAGGCTGGAACTTGGAGAGCAAGGCGGCAAAAATATTTGTTTTGTTTTCTTTCTTGGCTTTTATTTTCCTTGTTACTCTCAATGGTTGAATTATATACAATGTTATTTGTCTTTGCGATCATAAGTAGCTAATTTTCTTTTCATAGGATTGCAATTGAACTCACATGTAATCTAAATGTTTAATCTCTTTCTTATTTATCGTCAATGGGAATTGAATTGTTTATTTCAATTTGTTCTTAATGCTTTTAATTGCTTGGCCACCAATTAAATTGATTTAGGAAACTTAAACAAACTTAGGAAAAGGGGTTTAAAGTAGACTAAAATTAGGATAGCATATAATCATATTAATTAATTTACGTATAAGATAGGAATATACCTATAGGTCATATGTAGCCAGATTAGAGCCTGAACTTAATGAGTCTGTTTTAATTTCAATTCACATAGAGATATAGTGTTTTGGTTAAAATAGATATTTTTATAAGATGAGTTTGGAGACCCTTATAAATAATTTAGAACTCTAGGTTAGCAATTCAACCCATTGAAATAAGTTAAGGAAGAAAGGTAAGATTTAGATGAAGTGTGAGGGATATTGTAATCCTAAGCTTGTTTGATTTGATATTTACTCAAGTTATTATTATTTTGATTTTTCTTGTTAGTTTAAATTTTAGTTAATCAATTAATTTTAAGTGTTTGGATAAGATTAATTTGTTCTAATTTTAGTACTTAGTAAAATTTTAGATCAATTCTTTGAGGGATCAATACTTTGCTTGCTTATATACTATCTATTCGATACATATACTTGCGTAGTTGAATTTTAACTGACAATTGAGCCTATTAGACCTCAAAGGGTATGGATCTTCTGCCTGCAATAAAATGTATGTATGGGTTTTTTACTTATGGTGGAGTAATAAAAGTTACACAAGACAACATGATCTTGATGAAGGGAATTTGCATAATGGTTTGTATCAGCTAAATGGTGAGGCCTCGAAGGGATGGTAGCTATCGAAGTAAAATTTCATTTACCGATGAGGGTGTAGACGAAAATGAAAACATGACAAATCTTACCAATGTTGGTGAATTTGGAGGAGTTGTGGAAGTCCCTCTTCGAAGTCAATAAGTGCCATTGACTTGACGACTACACATATGCATTACTCATTTGTGGAATCAGAGTGTTGGACCATACTTGATTCGTTATGTGTAATTGGGGTAAATTTGAAAATCAATAGTTTGGAAAGTCTTGTGCTTAGAGAGTTGTTGAATATGTTGAAAAGTAATTCAAAAGTAGGTGGAGTTGAAGACTTGCAATTGGGTGCAACTAGTGAAAAAAGGTTTAAAAATTTTGAACTCAAGTTAAAGGTGGAGATTTGTTGAGTTTTGGGTTTACTAGAACTCAAAATCTTATTTGACTAGGATTCTAATTTGTGTATAACATTAAATAGTTGTACAATTTTAAACTTCTTGTTCGATGTTAAATCCTAATCCTATTTTGAACTTTTATATTATAAAAGTGGGTTTGAAAACCCTAGAAAAGACATTTTATAACCCTATCATTTACTCTAAGTGGAGCTCGAGTAAATGTGGGTGAGTGTTTTTGTGAAGCTAGTGAGAAAAGATGTACAAAGAGTTTTTCGATTGGTTTGGAAAACCATTGAGAAAGATTTTACTATATTTTAATTTCTCAATAATAGAAGAATTACTTCATTTTGTGGACGTAGGTTGTAATGACCTTTCCCACAATTGCTACTAGCACTTAAGTCTCGCAAGCAAGCCCGTCAAGCCCAAACCAGCCTTAATTTAACTTTTCTTACCAATCACCAATTATCCACTTGCTATGAGCTCATCCTATCATAATAGTAAGATTTTAATTGTTTTCTTTTTTTAACCCATATGGATTTACCTTAATCAAATTGCATCATAAATTTATTTAATTTAATCATAATTGCCTCAAACCAAATAATCAATAACCATACTTAAGTTGATTATCACACTTTTAGTTTTAACATAAGTACTTAGAAATATTATGTCCATATGTCCCATAATTAATATATAAAGTTAAGTGCCAATATTGCAATCCTCCAAATCACCATTAGGCATAAACCATCTAAAACACCTTATCACCATAAAGACCTCTAGCAGTGGAGTGACACTAAGGAAGGTCCTATGAGATGCCATTATTTATGTAATAGTGGAAGAGAAACTCACCAAATGATGTACTAAACGGATCACTTATCTACAAAATAAGATACATGTGGTGAATCTTACGGACTAAATGATCATCGGCTTAATAAGCAACCAATGATGAGAAACACGCATTAAGGTGGAACATTTGAATAAGAAAATTAGAATATAATAACTAAAATTAACCAATGAACACAAAGAAAAACTAGAATATAAATAACTAAAATTAACCAATGAACACAAGTTAGGGTAGCCTTGCAAGTATAAGATATGAATTAGTACATAAACATTGTATTAAAACACAATTAATTCCAAACCATGTAAAAAGAAGATATTTATTAGAAATTCAGTAGATGTATAACCAAATATCTTTAAGTTATAACACTTTTAAATAAAGCATGTGAAACCACAATTCCCAACCATATACTTTTTGTTTAATTCACCATGGCAATTATAAAACAATATCAATGCATAAATCTCATTTTATGCTCGTACCTTAAACGCATGTGAAAAATCCCTTGCCGTGTAGAAAACAAATTTAAAACCATTACCATGCCATAATCAATACTTCAATTAATAAAAGAGTATCACTCACAAGTAGGTATAAAAAACCCGTGGGCCCTCTCCCACATAAATAATTTTCGAGGGCTTTCCCCTTACTTCCCAATATCAGTGGTATTCCACGTATCACTATGGCCAATAATCTAAGCAAATATAATTATAGCCCATGGTCTTTGCCACGTATAAGTACAATCTCGTGGTCTTGCTATGTAACCATAAGCTTATAGGCATCCCCATAAATGTACCTTTAACTAAAGCCAACTTTGTGCACCAAGGTCACATGAAATCTAGTGTGACAACAAGACTTACTCTCTAGTGTCTCAATTTAGTTAAATCATCAATTCTTTGATGCATTTATGAAGCTCAAGAAATCAATATGTTATATCATCCATAAACCAATTATTTATACACAATCATTTCAAGGCTTGGTTTAATATTATTTATAGACTCATATAAACCCCTTGTGGTATGATATTTTATCAATTTGGGTACTGTAATACTGTATTATATCTCTAAATATTTTGATTTCATCACTTGTTACAAAATTAATAACAACACCTTTTCATCCGAAACGACTAGAATGATCAATTCTATGGATGTAAAGCTCTTGATTGTTTGGGAGGTCATACTTGATGCTTTGTTTTTAGATTGTCTTATTATAAATTTATAGTTTATAATAGTCAATTTTCTTAAGTTTGAAATTTTTTTATTTATAATTGAATTGTTTTGATATAGGCATGAATTGGAGTTTATCCAATGTGTTGTTGAACTTATCTTGAGCAAAGTGAACCCCATTTACTTGAATGTTGCCAAAAACCCACATGATGAAATTATTATAATACAAAATTTTAAAATTATTTATTTAAAATATATTGTTTTTCAAAGAGAAAAATAAGATTTTTATAAATAAGGGTTTTATTGTCTTTTTCATGAAAATTTAATTGAAAATGTAATATTGTTACCTTTGTGAAAATAGTAGTATAGCACAAGATGTTATGTTAAAAAAAAAATCTAAAGGTGTTTTGTGAGAAAATATTATATCACAAGTAGTCTGTGAAATTTACTGTTCAAAAATAGGTTAAATTATGCAATTAGTCCTTATACTTTACAAAAAGAATAGATTTAATCTATGTACAATAATTTTTATAAATTAAATCTTTATACTTTGTGAATTGGTTAATTACAATCCATTATTCTAACACCGTTAAATTTAACTATTAAGTATGCGAACGTAGCATTGATTACAGGTTGATGTGGGATCAATGTTGACATTACACAATGCTAACATGGCCACATGAATTTAAAAAAATAATAACAAAAAGCACGTTAACCTAAATTAAATGAAATTTACAAACAAACAAACAAAAAAAATTACCAACCCAAGAGGGAGAATCAAGAAAGGGAGAAATAACTGGTTCTAGAATTGAATAGTTAAAATTTAAGATATGTATGATCATGATTTTTGACCTTGCTTTGAATCTTAATTCTCAATTAACATAATTTTTGATGAGTTTTGGACAAGTTGTGAGATTTTGGTGGACCAAACAGTAAAAAAGAAACAAAGATTTGGTAAGG
Source organism: Theobroma cacao (assembly GCF_053813885.1). Classification (NCBI taxonomy): domain Eukaryota; kingdom Viridiplantae; phylum Streptophyta; class Magnoliopsida; order Malvales; family Malvaceae; genus Theobroma; species Theobroma cacao. The sequence goes on from NC_142640.1 coordinate 41,957,819, forward strand.
TTTTGTTAATATGTTTTTGAGTTCTAAATGGTGCAAAGCTAATCGGGCATAACTAGTTCTCTTGTAAATCCTCTCGGTTCTTATCAGTTTTTTACAAATTATAAACATATTACACTTAGTTTTCTTTTAGGTATTTTTCATTGCTGGCTTTTGTTTTGTTCTACAAACTAAAACTAACTTTTTGGATTGTTACAGGAAAACCTTGAATACCTAATTGAATATAAAATAGTTTTTCCAATAATAAAACTTTTTTTCTTGTTTTTCTTATTTTTTCTCTTTATTATTTTCAAAAAATTTTCTGTTTTAATTTTATTTTTTCTTCACTTGAGTAAAAAAAAAAAAGGGTGATTCCCATGAGAGAAGATAGATTCATGTGAGGGTGCTTTTGTTAATATGTTTTTGGTGGGTTGTTAATTTTCTTTTTTTGTTTGTTTGTAAATTTTATTTAATTTAGGGTTAGGATGCTTTTATTAATTTTTTTTAATTCATGTGGAAACGTTAACATTATGTCTTGTCAATGTTGTGCCATGTCAACATTTGTGCCACATCAATACATAGTCAATACCACGTCAGCATATTTAACAGTTAAATTGAAGTAGCGTTTAGTATGAGGGAAGTGAAAGCATATTCCCTGTAGTGTGCCAAATTAAATTACATTACAGTATTTATTTTACAACAAACCATTACAATGTAAAATTGCACTGCAATAACATTATAGCCAATGAATATAATGTGATTGCAGCTCAAAATCAATGCAATGAAATTGCATTGCACTCTTTAATATTATTAAAGATATTTTTACCTTTCAACTTTATTACGTTATTAAAAACAGTTTATGATCTTATAATTTATTTTTTTATATAGATTTTGAGAATATCTTTTTATTATTCTCAATAGTCATGGTGACTATCAATAAAATTTATATTATTTTTTAAAAGAAAAAAATTAAAATAAAATATATAATATAGAAAATTATATTAAGAGATGAAAATAAAATATATAAGATTATAATAAAAAATAAAAATAAAATATATGATATTAAAAATATATTTAAAAAATAATATTATATAAAAATTAACAAAAAAATACAAGTTTATAAAACTTGCATTTTAATAAATAGAGATAATTATGAAAATTGACATTATATTCCCAGCAAAGTACTTATAAATCAAACGTTGTAATATTTTTTTTATATTTTAATAATTATTTTATTTATATACCAAACACTGTAATATTATTTTTTTTACAATCACATTACATTGTAAATACTAAACGCCATCTTGATGAAGATAGAGTAATGGACTATAATTAATAAATTTACAAAATATGAAAATTCAATTTACATAAATTATAGTGCAAAAACTAAATTTATAAAAATATTAATTGTATAATTTAACCAAAAAGTATACTCACAAAGATAGAGGACACCTTGTCTACTAAGTCCTACAAAAATGTGGGTTAAAGCTTAGGGATGAGGCAATGTGAGCTATGGTTGGGCCTCAGCATGGAGCTGGCGCATAGGATTCGATAAATAATGAATCATTGTTTCTTTAAGAAAGGCCCGAAGAAGAAGTATTTACGGCGGGGATATCCAGGCTCGCAACGGAATCAAAATTATGGCCAGTGGTGTTCTCAGTTGAAGTATTGGGGTTTTGGAGGTAAAGTAAACAATTTTCAACATGCCTCGTTACAAGGACGATACCCCTGCCGTTCGCGTATATACGGTTTGTGACGAATCGAGGTGCGTCGTGAGTACAAAGAAGATTATCATTTTGATTTACTTTGACGAATTGAAATTTCTTTTGATTGCACGATCAAATCATCAAAAAGCCCTAAAAGTCAAAGAGTTGAAGTAACAGTTATCTTCCCAGGAAGAGAAAATCATCCCCTTTTGATTAATATTTTTTTTCTTTATTTGAAAAAGATATTTGATTGTGAGGAATATTCCCGCGCTTGGATGTGGCGACGAGTTGTTGAAACTGTTTGCCACTTATGGAGACGTTGAAGAGTAAGTAGGTTCTCTCTCTCCTTTTCTTTTTTTCCTTTCCATTTTCAATTTATATTTGTACTTCTATTACAAGTTTGAAACTTTTGATGATGCCAATGACCAATTTTGTTTTGCCTTTCAGATGTAAACCAATGGATGCAGAAGATTGTGAGCAATTCACTGATGTTTATTGGATCAAATTTCGACTCATCAGCAATGCCAGGTCATTAAACTTGATCCTTTTCAAACATTTTCTATCCATATCCATCGCCTTATTTGTGCAGTTAGAAAAGAATGAACCCCTGTTCAAAAGTTATTTTGTGGATAGATAACTACGCAATTGGTGAAAATTGATATATTTTGTGAACCATTTTCCCTATAGGTTTGCAAAGAGAAAATTGGATGAGTTTGTTTTCTTGGGGAACCGGTTGCAGGTCTCATATGCTCCTCAATTTGAGAGCCTTGATGACACTGAGGATAAGTTAGAAGGCAGAAGAAAGGAAGTCCTTGCAAGATTGAATAGTAAGCTTTCGTTCTACTCTAGAAAGCCAACTTTTTAATTTATCTAACTTTGCCATATACTGGGAAATAATTTTCTATGTTTCAAATAGAACTGCTGCTGGTTGTGATAATATATGCTCAAGCATATTATTTTGTTATATTGTGATATCAGCTCCAAGATCTAAAGGGCATCCAGTTCATCACCTGTTCCCCGCCGGTGAGGCTCCATCGCTTGCTGGTTCATCTCAGCAGATTCCCAAGCAGATAAATTCAGGGCTGAGGTGAGACACTGTTCAAATTCATGCTGCTATCTTCATCATTGTTGGCCTTTTGCATTCTTTATCTATATAAACTATGGTTTTCCCTCTCTATAGGGATGTTGGAGATTCAGAGTACAAGTCTCACGCTAATATTGCTCCAATAACAAGAGTATCATCTGACAAGGTGTGGACTACTCTCCTATAATATCATTCCTGATTCTGCTGCTTCAACTTGTTCACTGTTCGAAATTAGATTATAAACTGAAGTGAATTCTTAGGTACCAAGGGCCATTAGCCCTTTTTTCTTTCTTTCTTGTTCTTTATTAGAATTTGGCAAGTGAAAATTTTACTGGCAGTGGTACATGGTAACTTGTAGTTGGTTAAGACTTGAGATGAAGTAAAGTCCTAAGGCTAAGCCAGCAAGTATATTGTGTAGCTTAACTGGCTTTCAGTTGCTAAACCCAATTTGGATTATGTTAGGTCCAGTTGGCTGGATTAGGACAGAGTACATGTCATTCTTGAGTATGTACACTGTCTTTTATTGTGCATCTGGCAGAGTGCTTATTGACCTGCGTAAAGAAGACAACCTAGATAACGTTACTGAAAAAAAGATTATGTCTTTTTGTCTTTGGTGTAATTTTAAACATAGATATTTGTTCTGGCCACTGTTGCATGCTCTCACTTTCACCCTTGCTTGCTTCACTTTTGCTTTAGTCTTCAATTGCAGGCCTTTCCTTTCTCTTCAGTAGCCTGTTTTTCCCACCCTGGTTGCTTAATTGAAGGATGAGATTCTATTCACAGTGTTCGCCCGCCCCTCCCCCCCCCCCCTCCAAATTGCCCTCCACACAATGTCCTGAAGTGAACTATCCAACAGTTGCAGACACTCTTGCTTTAAAATTTTGTGGTTGGAGGCATTCTGAATGCTAGCTGTAGAATGCCCTTTATCCTTAGAGTCTAACTGTTCATTTGCTGGACAGTAAGGCCTGATGTCTGTTTCAATTCTGGGGGGATTTTATGCTTCTTTTTCACTCTACTCATCTGTTAATAAATTAATAGTATTTTGTTACAACCATTTGGCAATTTGCAATTTAAATTGAGCACAAACTCTACACTTGCTCAGAGTTTTTACCTTCTGTTAAATCTTTTGATTTGTCAGATTTTTCTGACTTTTTTTGGGTCACTCGAGAATGGACAGCACATAAAAGATTCAATACTCTGTAAATGTTGTTGGGCTTTTATTTTCCTACAGAAGTTTGCCCAATTTGCCCATTGCTGATATTCATCTTTCCTCTTGAAATTGCTTTCAGGATTACTTCCCCTCACAGTCAATGAATCAGACAGTTAAAATGGTCAGGGACAAACTCAATAAGGTGATAAATCTCTACTGCATGATTGCCTTTTGAGAAGTAAGTTATGTTAAATTTTTATAGTAGTAACTTTCTTCTTCGTTTTCTCCCCAATTACTTTAGATTCAATCAAGCACTGAGCATTTACAAGCTGAACCTGCATCCAAGAAAACAAGAGTGGACAATAGAAGAAGAATCTGATGAGGTTTCTAGGATCAAGTAGGGGGCTGGATATGAAAAGTGTGATAGTTTCATCTTGCCACAGCAAATATTTTTTTCTCCTGATGTCTTATCCATGATATATATATATATATATATTGTAAATCTTGGTACAACATAAACATCTTTTGATTTATTTGAAATTTTGTAGTTGATAATTTGAAATGAATCACTCTGGCATTCAAGAATTACTAGTATACAGTACAACTTAAATTGGTTTCTGACAATCTTGGCCTCAGCCAAAGCAGACAAAGGAGGAAATGGAGTAAAGTTTCACTCTGTCTGAATGCAGTTAGGGTATGGTGTCCCTAGTTTACTGGGAATGCGCAGTGTACAAGAAAGGCAGAAAAAGGAGGAAAGCAACAAGTGGAGCATAGCTGGAAAGGAAAGGAAAGGAAAGGAAGTAGTCGACGATGTTTTTGGTTTTGGATTGAGGTTTGTCGACAGTGTCAGTTACTCATTGATGAGAGCTTTGATCTTCTCCAAGTTTTGTTGCACTTTGTGACCTGCCTGAACCAACAAGCTTGTGCATCATGCGGGAGAGGAAACAATAGGGTATATTTTATCGAAATGTTAACAGCAAAATAGACAACAAGGATAAAGACAAAGGCAACACTCCCAGCGAATGACGAACTTTATTTCCAGAAATGTTTTTTTCCCTTTCGGTTTATTTAGTGTTGTTTGTTGTTTTTCTTTTCACCACTTTGTCTTTCCATACATGTCAGAACATCAAGAGCAAAACTGCAGACTTGGCCAATGACAGTCCTGACTCATTGTTACGCACTAATCACGCAGCCAAGAGCATCATCGCTACAAACTGACAATTGCACCGTCTGCCTGCCTTTTCTTCTTGCAAGAAAACACTAGTTCAAATGGAAAAAGGACAATGGTCCCCAGGGAGATACTCTAATTAGAAAATTGAAAGACACGGAGTCACGGACTACACTATCATTCTTGAACGAGTCTTCACCTTCCCATGGTAGACTCGGAACCCTTGACCTTGGCGTATGGTTTAACCATCCAATTTAACGTCACTTTTTCTTAGCTAACGCTAGAAACACTTTTGACAAACGTTAAGACGTGGGGAACACCTTTCCCTAGCACCATGCGTATCACAGCCACACACGCAAAATGACAAAAGATAGAGAGGGAGAACAATCGACGCTTTGCAAACTCCATTTTAAGATATCTGTTTACTTTCATACATTGTCTGATGGAGAAAGAAATTGCCGGCATGTCTCACGGAAGAAAAAGTATAAACTTTTCATCTTTGAGTAATTTGCTTCACAGTTTAGGATAAATACACTTGGACACCAGCGGTTTTCATTACCTGGCATACAGGACAAACATTGATAAATACATCACAGTCTTTACATAAGCACAGGTGCCTACACGGCATCAACAAAATGGACACCTCCTTTGCCTTGCATGCTCTGCAAATCATCTGTTCTTTCGCGCCATGGTGATTCCTGGAAAAGGATTTTGCAGCACCAACTGGAATGCTGAGAAAGTTGTTTGGATCGACATAAGAGGCAGCATCATCAACTTCACTGTCTCCAAAACCTTCCTTCCCTTGTTCAGCACCCTGCGAGATTGCCTGCTGAAGGTTGCTCTTCAAGACATTAACAACCGACTCATTGTATTTTGCTCTGTAGTGCCAATTCTGGGCTTCTGTAGCCACCTGCTTTATCCTCTCAACCAGTTCCCTATTCTTGCGATTCGTAGTCTCTAGTTCTATGTCTTTCTCCCTAAGCTTCTTGCTGACACCTTTCTCGATAGCAGCAAGAAAAGAAGCCATGTGTCTTTGCTTCATGTCTCTTATTCCCTTTGTCAAGTGCTCTTCCTGATTACGAAAATGAAATGAATCAAAAGTTCCAAAGAAGAGCGTTATAGCACCATCACATTTAACTAAATATCCAATTAGATAGCATTGTTACTAACTTCGAGTGTCATAATGTAAACAATACAGGCAGAGATATTAATAACATTGAATTGAGTAAATATCCTAGGTATATTAACCCTAGAATGACAAACAACCATGAGCATTTGAATATTGACTATGAATTACAGTGCCACTATCCTGATGGAAGTTCAGAGTCTAGAACGGAGGATAACTCCAATACAGAAGATTCATCTGGATTATTGTAAACAAAAATGTATTAAGTGTTTTGTTGCAGCCAAAATAAAATGCGTCAGCATAAATACAAGTTATTAAGAACTGCTATGCCGTAGTAAAAAACTTGGGAATTAAGATCTCCATATCAGTCAATCTAAACAAGGTAAAAATTAAAGAAGAAGAGAAACCTATAGTTCAAACTTTTCTGAAAAAGAAGAGCATCTGATTGTATTTAAACTGTTTGAATTCTGTAATTAAAAAACCTCTGATATTGAAGAAAAGACCACAAGGTGACAGATTTTATTTTTCTTGGTGGGCAACAGTACCTGAATTTTGATATATTGATCAAATTCCTCTTTCTGACGATCAAGTTCGCTTCTAACATTGTCACCAAGTGACAAGATCATTGATGGCCCTTGTGTCATGCTTCCACTTGCAGAAGTCACAGATGAGTTCCGTTCATCATCATCATATGATAGCCGTAACCCAGTTGACACAGCATTAGGATTTGGATTGCTAGCTGAGCGGTCAGCTTCCTCTTGACAAACATTATAATTCAACGAAATTTGTAGCTTTTGCTGCCTTTGAATATCTTCTGTTTCCCTGCCTCTTTTACTGGGCCGAATCATGGAAGTGAGATGGTCATTTCCAACAAAATTTACAGGATCAATGGTACACCCAGCTGGCACTGAAAGTTTAACAAAATATTAATCAGTCACCATTCAAAATAAAAGAAACAGAGAATATATTTGTGTCATTCTGCATGACAAGCTAGTACTTGAAAGGGAAAAAAAGCAGAATCTAATTTCTAAAATAAATCAAAGAAAGACCATACAACTTCCAAATAACTGCAGTTGATTTGATGCATTAGTCTGATACTGAAAACGATTCTCATCCAGGAAACTGGGAAGCACAGGATTACTGTTGTTGCCTCCTAACATTTTCCTATATTAAAACCAAAACTACTATAAATTATATAGCTCTCCGAAGAGTGTCCACTGAGAATCTGCCTGCACAAGAAATGAAATATAGTTAAATCTAAATTATCAAGCTATCAATAGTGAAAAACTGTTTAAGAATGCCTGCATAACAGTCAGATCCGATGAAATATTCAATCAAAGGTGCTTCTCATTCATACTATGACGTGTATGATCATTAACCTCAGGTCAGCCAAACGAGTTCAATCTTGGTAATTCAAACACATTTGACAGCTCAAGAACCAAAAGATGTGACACTCTACCAAGTCATGTACCTATCTCAGTTTTTCGACATGTGTTCCTGATACATTGTCTTGCCACCATCCAACAGGAATAAAGTCAAAGGCCACCTAAGTTGTTACTGTTACACAAATAATAACAAATCTCAACAATTTCCCTTTTAAATTGTTTTCCAATGTCGGTAAAAGCATAGCCACCATTTTAACAAGCAGGTATAAGATGGAGCTACAAGGGATGAAAGACAAACTTTTTGTTAAAGGAAATTATATGCTGAAAGTTTGTAAAACAAGATAGGTTTAATGAGAATCTTAATGGCAAAACTGTATCGAACTCATGCGCATATTAAAAAGGACATAACAACCTCAAGGTGTTATTTCAAGTATTTCACTACCACAACAACGATGGTTACAATAGAATATTTCCAGTCATATTCTTTGTAGCAGCTTCAAGTAAATTTTAAAAATAAGGAAATAAGGCACGATGACTCCCAAGGATAAAAGTTCACCATCGACACTTTTGACATCACCATAATGCAATGTCAGTATTGTACTCTACATTTATGAGACATATGATCCAATATAAACTTTTAGACAACGACAATGCGCTACTAATACATCGCTACTAACCTGTATATTCAGGAAACAAACAAACATATAATTGTCTTGCTCCATTAGGTTCACAATAAATGCTATTGCTAATTTTTATATCCTATTAGAAACGAACGAGACCACGTGGTTAATTATCCAAAAGTCCATGCACATGAACATACATGAACCCCATTGATACCAACACGTAGGAAGTCTAGGATTTCAAATGCAAACACAAATACGTGCAAGAAGCAGCTTTCTCTAAGCAGCTGTGACCTGTGAAAATACTTAGAAACTCCATCAGAAATAACAGGATGCAATAAAGAGGATAAGGAAAAAACAAGTAGACCAAGGAATTGCTCCATTGACTGACAAAACCTTCATAATTAAGTGCCCAAAGTAGATTCTACAGTGTAAAGGGTAAACAGAAGATCGTGCCGATAACTTAATGATGGTTTCACAAATAACATTGGAGAAAGAAATAGGGCTGATAATAGATTTTACTTCCTAAAAAAAGACTGATACCTTCACAAAACTCAGATTCCAATTTTTTTTCTTTTTGGGTTTCTTTGGTTACAAAGAAATAGCATGATATATAAAGATAGACAAGAGAAGGATAAACCTGGACAAGAAGGAAGACATAGGATAAATTTTGGGGAAGATCAAAACAGAAAACATGACATATCAATCCAGTTTAGACCTTCTTTAAAGGGTAATAATCTTATACAAACTATAAGATTAGGATCTCTTTTACGATTCCGATGAATCTCCCAACGTAACAAAACGATAAAAGAAAAACATGACCTACTAAAGGCAAAAAATAAAAGAAGGCATGAAAAATCTAACAATCAGAAACAAATTTACCTGCGATATGCAAGCTCCTTTGATTCAGTTCCAACAACAGTAACTCTCCAGATCCTACAATCCCAAACCAATCTTCAATCACCCAGAAAAAAAAAAAAAAAGAAAAGTAAAAGCAGGAACAGATAAAGCATAGACAAAGGAGAAAACAAAACAAAACAAAATACGGAGTCATAAAAAGAGAGAGAGAGAGAGAGAAACGTACCTCAAAATGTAACGTTTCTGGCGAAGAAATCAAAGAGATGAACGGATCATTTAGGATCTGAAAGTATTGACCTCAAAAACGCGAAAGATACATAGATGGAAAGAAAGAAACAAAAGGAAGGAAACGGACAGATAGAGGAAGTGAAGGGAGATAAATAAAAAAGGGAAGGGGAAGAGGCAGAGTGGGGGGAAGTTGGGAGCAGAATTATTGAAATAATCCGTGGTACAAACTAAGCGCCTGTCTTTCTTACTACTCAGCGGTTACGCTAACTGATTTCCGTTCCTTCATTTTCCCCCTTTTTCCCTTTTCATTTTTTTCCTTCAAAATTCAGTACTACCATTTGACAACAGTAATATTTTTTAAGTATTTTAAAAACTTTTAATAATTTTTTAATTAAATTTATATATTTCTATTTTAAATCAAATAAATTTTTATAATTAATAAATAACTAATTATTATCAATTAAAATATCTCTTATTATTTTATATTAAGTAACATTGACGTATCATAATGCATAATGTGACAGAAAAACGTGATATTACAATGTTTTTTATGTTCAATATTAATATCACATGAATATAAATATTTTAAATTATAATAATTAATTAATTATAAATTATAAAAAGTATTTAATTTAAAATAAAAAATTTTAAATAATTCAAAAAAAATCTCAAATATTATATTTTTAAAAAAAAATAAATGTAACCATTTATTTATTTTTTTTGGATTTAATGTAATCATTTATTTTTATTTTTTAGGTTATGTATATGCACATAATGTATGGGGTTATCCACGAAAATAATGAGCAGCATTAATAAAGGAGCGGATGACTTGATTGGGGTTGTTTCCGTTGGATCAGCGCATGAGTAGCTTGAATAAAAAATTAGGCTTCCTTGGTGTAAAGAAATGGGTTAAGCTTGGTGTGAATTTTTGGTTTAAACTTGAAGAAGAGTTGTTAACCTATCTATATAATAACCCTTTAATTAGTTTGGTTTCTACCCTCTCTTCTTTTCTTCTAGAAATACCTAAATTTAAGTCTCGTTAAAAAAATACAGATTTTTCTTTGAAGCATTGCCTTGATATGGATCGGAGTTTGGAGGTCCGTTCTAATCCATTTTCCCTCACTAGATCATCAAACCATATATAGAGTTTGAGGGCATGGGCAAATACCAAATCAACCAATAACATACTTGTCACGTTTCCCAATACGGAACTTGTTCCATAAGTGACATGCCAATTCAATTCAAGCTGAGATTCAGATCTTAAACTCGTTCATGCATCAAATTTTTCTACCTAAAATTAATCGTTTTATTAATAGATTTAGGCTTATAAATCAAGATTTGTTAGAAGGATATTGCTATCATCTTATTCCAAATAAACAATATAAAAAAATGTATATGAAACAATCTATGCCATATATAGTCACGCTTAAGTCCATAATGGTATCGAATATTTTGTCAAATACTCAAATCCCATTCACATTTAGCTACAAAGAATTAAAAGATTATAAAAAGCATGCGTCGAATAATAAAATAAATAATGATATTGGTGACCGAAAATACACGATGATCAGTGGACACGTCTCCTAATTCACCAGATAATATCTCCACTCACCAACCTTCTAAGCAAACTGGAATGAAATGCATTGATGGGAGACAAAACCTTTTGACATCCGTCCCCTATCTATATTGTAATTTATTATTATTTTTTTCTTAGTTTACAAAATAAATAATTTTCTAATTTACAAATTTAAGAGGAACAAGTAATTTGTGATAACGTTTTGTATTTGGAATTTATGATCACAAATGGTCGTACAAAAAATTTTGCTCCCTTTCTTTATTTAGCTTTATACAGATATTTTAATGGGGAATGATGAAGAGATGTCACGGTGGTCGCTACGAGGCCCATCAACAAGAATTTAATATGAAAGCGGGAAATGGGAAAGCGGGAGTTGGCTGCCCTGACCTGACTCACTGCTCCTTCCTTTGCGGGTCCCAGGGAACGGACTTTGTTTGTTGGCGGGTAATTTTGGCGGGTGAGCAAACGACGAGGCCCTCCCCCTTTCCACCTTTCACGGGATTAGACGAACCAATGGTCACCCCTCTTTTTTTATGGGGCAAAAACTAATAGTATTTCTTAATCCACTCGTCACTCGCTCGTGGCCAATACGTAAACGTTTATTCCATCCATCAACCCATAATAAAACTACCACTATTTCAATGGACCAAATCATGTTGACTCACCTAAATAATCCACGTTTTTAGATGATTCAAGAGATTTAAAGTTTTTTGGTTTTTGGCATCAAACTTTGGGTTTCTTCCTATATAGTTTGCATAACATTGAATTTAGAAGTAATAGGTTCCATTGCTAAAAATAAATAAATAAATAAAAGAATTAAGATTAAATTTTAAATAAAAATCCACTGCCAAACTAATCTTTAATCAATCGGTCACTGGGTTGGAATTGGAATGAATGTATGCGATCAATTAAGATGAATTAAGGATGCATTAATGGCGTCGTGGTCTCGTGCATTTGACGCAGCCTAGAGAAAAACAATAAAATAAAATTAAAAAAAAAAACATAAAGAGTGAATGAAATGAACCCAGTACTCCACGTCTGACTGGCGGGCTACGTAATTAACACGCTCAAGCTGGATGGTGATCTACGAGACCCATAGCAGAAAACCACACGTTTGAAAGTTGATTTCCTATTTTAGCACTGTATTAACTAATCAAAGGAATGATTCTATTGCAAAATGTGCGGCCAAACAAAATCAATCAAGGTCGCTCGCTAATCCCTTAGCTAAAAGTCATCATATTCGTCAGTCGTCCCTTCAACTTTGCCCAATCCTTTACATTCTCATCAAATCGACAAAAAACACACGAAAAAGAAAAAGAAAGGAACCGCTCATATGAAACTTTTAACGAGACTACGACTCCTTGGCTGCTTTCTCAATTGCCGTCACGTGTCGATTTTGGCAGAAGTTGCGTTGAATTTTCTTCAACTTTTGTGAAGAGTCATCACCTCTGTATTCGGTACAAGTTGTACTATTTCAGTTGGCAAGAATTTTAATTTGCTGGGGCACAGAGACCAATTGTTCATGTTTTTGGGGGTCTGTTTTTTCCCCGCTACCTAGAAATATAGGCTTTGATAGCTAGAGTCACGGTGCAGCACCCATTGTATGTAGTACTAGTGTTATTCAATGTTTATAGAAAGGGGCTCTATGACAAATTGGACAGAGCCTAAACAAGTAACAACTAATTAAACAAAATGTAAAGAATTCTACCCAGTTTCGTATGTAATGGAGACTATATAAAGTTACTACTGAAAGCAAACACATGCTTTAAAACCAATGAGATACAAGAAACATAAAAAGGTTGTTCATTCCAAAATGCCTTCAACAGATTAATTCCTTTATAAAACTCACCAAGGTCCAAATCTATAGATAGTGACACTACAGAGAGTGAAGAATCGTGGCACTAGGCTTCGAGAAGCGCAAAGCACGGTGGTGATGTGGTTTCGCTGTCAACAACACGAAACCGTCTATTCTAAATACTCAGTAACATGCACATGATTCTCCAAAAAAATCTTTAAATTATTAAAAGAATTTTAAATAATTGTTATTTTTTTATTATAGTACTGATTTATATATCTTATCGTACTTATTTTTAACTTAAATTTTAGCCAAGTTTGGGAGTTTAGGAAAAGGTTTCAGCAGGTCTGTTATTTCTATTAAAAAAAAAGAAAAGAAAAAAGAAAGGTGTCAGCGGGTTAAAACGACGTCGTTTATAAGACAAAGTTAATGGCTGAAACGACTCCGCCTTCAAACAACCTAAAATCCCGGTCAGAACATTCTAGGGCAGTAGAAAAAGCTGGGAGAGTGAAGAGGCGGGAACTAGGGAAAAGCCAAGAACAAGAACTAAAGAGGATGATTATTCCAGTTCGCTGCTTCACATGTGGGAAGGTCTTTTACTCACTTGCCCTTCTTTCTCCTTTGTAATTATCTCTAAAAACACCGTAAAAGAACAATACATACTCTATTTTGTCCTTAGATTTTGATTTTGTTCGATTTAATGTAGGCAGGTAATAATTTTAGGGTTTTGGTGACTGTGTTGGTTTAACTTGCAAATTTGGTATGGGTATTTGTAGGTTATTGGTAATAAATGGGACACTTACCTTGATCTTCTCCAGGCCGACTACACAGAAGGGTTAGTGACAACCTCTCTCTCTCTCGCTTATTTAATCGTTAATCATCTTCTTAGTGATTGTTTTTCGGCTTTATTCTTGTTGTTTATTTAATAGGTTTTAAGTGATTGCATTGTTGCTATAAATTATCCGTTGTGCCAATTGCATTGTTGCTATAACTATAAGTGAATGCATATGATTGGAGCTTGGGATGATTTCTTTGATTTTCGACTTGAGAGAGTTGGAAATCTGAGTTGATGTGATCAAAAAGCCTTTTATCAATAAAATGGAATTCTAAATGCGCCTGCATCAATTTGGTTGCATAACTATCATCTAAATTCTAGACTTTCACTGTTTGGGTTTTTTTTTTTTTTCCTTTTGTCCTTTTTGTTGGGACTGAACTGGATGTGTTAGTGATTTGTGTTGATCAAGAAACACCAAAAAATGAAAAAGGTTGTGAAGCAGGGGTGTGGTCACTGGTCATAAAAAAAAAAGAGTTGGTAGAATTATTCGTTGGGAAATAAAGATTGTAGGAAAACTCGAGCAAGGATGTGATAAGGAACCAGATAAATTAGGTTGGAAGTACAGAGAAAGCTGCTTGATTGGTTGAGAAAGGGTTAAAGTTCTGCAGGTGGAGGTTGGGGAGTTCTGTTGCTAAAGAAAGAACTGCTTTAGCTAAATGCAAATCAGATCCTAGTTGCTGTTTTTTTGTTGATTTTTGTTGCTAATTATTTTCAACCTTTTGAAATCTGATGTTACTCATGCCACAATCATGTGGTCAAGTTATTTATGCTTATTAACTTATTTGAACTAATGTCATTTGCTAAATTGAACATCAGTGCATGGTAAGAGCTCATTATTGCAATTTTAAGGTCTAAATGTAAACATTGAAACTTCGAGAGTTATTATAAGTGTTATCCTCCCAAAGTGAAGGGACTGCTGTTGGAGGTTTCCTGCTTAAGAAATATGTTTTGCATGCTTTTCTGTTCCTCCCAAATGCAAAATTGTCAGTGTTGTCTAATGTGACTAGATTGATGAAAATATGTAAGTTCCTGCACCCATGTGGAATGAGGAAATGTACTAATCCAAGCACCCAAGCATGTACATGAAAATATTATGTTGAGTTGATGTAACAATCAAATTTATGCATTATTGCTCATCTATGAATCATGGTAGTCAGCCTAGCTTCAACACTCAAATTGGTATTACTAGCATTAGTATGTAGAGAATAAGTTGTGATTTGTTTGGCATGCAGAGATGCTCTTGATGCTTTGGGCTTGGTTCGTTATTGTTGTCGGCGAATGCTTATGACTCATGTTGACCTCATTGAGAAGCTTCTGAATTACAATAGTAATCTCTCTCTGTCTCATTTCCCCACCCACAATCTGTTTTGAGTCTCTCTCTCTCTCTCTCTCTCTCTCTCTTCCTCATGTTTATGTGCATTTTAGTGCTACATTTGTTTGGTGTCTCCTTCCACTTACTTCAAATCATTTTTGCAGCTTTGGAGAAGTCAGAGACCAGTTGAGGAAACATGTAGAAGTTAGTCCTGCATGGTCTGTTGCAGTTGTGAGTGCCTCTGCGATTCTCAGTTTTGTGTAATGTGGACCATGGTCAGAAGCCAAAGAATGAAAGACTTCAATGGTAGTCAACTTTTATCTTTTATTTCTATAATGGATCATTTTTATAGTTGAACCTACCTGGTAATTTTAAATATTAAATGATTGGAACATTGTGGCTGTTGTTCAGAAATGTGCTGTTTCCTTGAATAATTGTTTAGTCGAAGGATATGATTGATGGATGTGATTAGAATTTGAGGCGTGACATGTATTAATTTCCTCATCAAGATCCAACTGAAATTAGTGGATCAATTAGACATTGC
The DNA here is from genome assembly GCF_053813885.1 of Theobroma cacao. Lineage (NCBI taxonomy): Eukaryota > Viridiplantae > Streptophyta > Magnoliopsida > Malvales > Malvaceae > Theobroma > Theobroma cacao. The sequence continues at coordinate 41,973,182 of NC_142640.1, forward strand.
GTAACTTGAGCACTTAATTTTAGGAGGGGCTAGATGAAATTGCATGTGTCATCCAGTTTTGATGGTAGATTGAGATCATTTTATGTTTGAATGTCACCTTGCTTTGGATCCCTGTAGGCCTGGGGCACAACTTTGATTTGTGAGTTACACTTGTACAGATATGTGCCTAAGAAGTGAAGTCCAGGATGAAAAGGTATGATGGTTTAATGTAATTTTAAGTAACGACATGTATATTTGAGAGACAAAAGGGTGGTGGCTCGTACATGATCGCTTCTGTCTTTGCGGGTACTTAATCTTGAGTGTTTCTCTTCTCGTGTGCTCTATACGCTTTTATTTTAAGCTTTTCCTTTGATAATAACCAAGTACTATGGTAAACTGCAGCGGTCTAACTCCCCAATTAAACTGGGGAGCCGAATAAGCAAGGACTCGGAGCTGAACGTCATCCAAATTTCGAAGCCATTTAAATCAATAATGAGTAATTAAGATATGGGTTGGAACTTGCAAGCACAGCAACCACTGTCGTTTGGAACCAAACCATTTAATAACGCTTCCGCTTGTCAGTTTGACCACCGCATACTCCGCGTTCAAAAATTTAGGGGCTGTCGCTATTTATAGCCAAGCATTGGGCTAATAATCAACTCATTTCTGCTACTCAGCTTGCAGCACTTGTTCATACCCATAACCAAAAAGAGATCTCTTAAAATTGGTAATGAATTTTGTCTCATCATATGTGCATTTGGCTTATCTTAAAAATTGTTTTAATTATAATTATTAATTGCATTTGTACATGTAAATTTGTGTATATATATATATATATATATATAAACCTAGATGTTCTTCCTTACAAAGAGAAAATGGTACTAGGATTGCTAGATGATACATTCTCCTTTATTCTCCTAAAATTTGATTGAAAGACACTTATTATTCTTTAAAAAAGTCTTGGATAAAAGAAAAAAAAAGAAAAAGAGATAAATAAATAATTAATAAAAGTTACATAGGTATGTCTTTTTATTTAAAGTTAAATTAATAATTAACATTATTATCCTTTCAGGGAAATGAGTGTATTTTTTATCAAACTTTTAAGAGAGTAAAAAGAGTATTTTTCAAACTAAAGAATAGGAGTCTGTTTGACTTGATTTTTTTTTAGTTTAAAAGATATTATGAAACTCTTATAAAAATAATAATTTTTAAAATTAAACTAAATCTGTTTAGTAAATTTACTTTTATAAGTTTTTTTTTATAAATAAGTCATTTGATAAAATAATTTATATAAGTTTTAATTTTGATTAAAATTACCATAAAGGTTATTTAATAAATAATTTTTTATTAATCACAAATTCTTTTGTTTATAATGAAAAAAAGTTAATTTTATTTTTTTATTTATAAAAGAATTAAAAGTATTTTTATATAACATAAAATTTATAATTAATAATAAATCATATAAAAATAAAAATAAATAATATTGAAATTATTTTTAATAGATGAGGATATTTTCGAAACAAAAAGAAAAATTTTCCTAAAAAAGAGGTGTGTTTTTTAAAAAAGAAGAAAGAAAGCTCCTCCCTGAAGCTTTTTCTAAATCTCTTTTTTTTTTCAAAATTTTATTTTTTTTTAAAAAAAAGCTGTTTATTTTTTTAAGAACATTTTCAAATTCTTGTTTAGACTGACATTTGCTTTTAAAAAATTGGTAAGTTGAAAAAAAAATCAGACCAAATAAGCACTTAATATATTATATACCAATATCAATTCTCTGGAGGCTTTTATATTTTTCCCTTTATTTTATTAAAAAGGAAAACTCTGTAATTGTTAAGTTAGTTCATAGCTGGATAGGGAGGTGAGTAGAAGGGTAAAGTTTTATTTACAGGTGATACAAGGTACAAGAGTGCAGAAAAGTGGAAACAGACCCGAAGAGTCCTCAAGGCTCAAAGGCTGTCAGGCTGAGGGGAGTGGGAATAAATGACAAGGCCTCCAATCCGATATATTTTGATGAGGGCAGGCCTAAATAGGCCACTACATCTTCCATTTTGTATTTTTTCAAAGGCAAAAAACAATTAAAATGGTCCTTTCCCTTCCTTAGGTCATTTAATTGTTGGCAATATCTATTTTCTTTAATTCTTGGGATACATGTGAATCATTTACATGTTTCTGCTCAATTGTGACCTCTTCCGAATACAATTTTGTTACGGTTTTTAAACTTCTTAGCATAATTTTGAATGTGATTATGCCAGGATTAATGTATCAAATTTCATCAAAAATTTATAATTAAACATGTTTAAGTGAGAATAATATCAAGATAGATAACCTCTTGGTATTGTAATTTTTTTGCAATTCATGAGAGAATAATGGGGTTGATGGTCCAACTTCTCTTGCACCCTTAAATTTTCATTTTATTGAAATAGCTAGTATTTAAAAATTGCACATCTCATTCAAGCTGAGCTGAATTGTGGACCAGAGAACGAGAGAGAGTTTCACAGACCTTGGACCTCTCTCTGTTACACATTGAAACACGCTTCCAGTTTCAGACCTAGACTATCATACAAAATTCCTGAGCTCAGAGTCCAAAAAATTGATTGAACTGCCTCCACTTTATAGTGCCGAGCTGCCAGCCTCTCATCTTTCCTCTGCATTAACATGAGGGAAAGGACCCTGGAGTCACCAAATTAACCCCATAACGTGGCTCCTCTTTTGAACACAAAGCAACCCCCTCGATCGTAGGGTCATAATTCATTCATCAAAGGATCTGACGGAACCCACCGTGGCAATCCCTTGACTTAAATCAGGAGCCTTTCAGCATTCATTATGGGGACCCATAATAGAAAATGCAGCGATCGGTCATGGTGATGAGCTGATGGTTTCAAACGCTTGGCCACGGTTGTTGTCATCATCAGAAACACATTTTCGATATCAAAACAAGTAATGTCTTTAATCTTTCTTATCTCCCGAAGATGAGGTGAATCTATCGTTTGGATTTCTTGTGATCTTTTGGCCCTTCACTTAGATATCTGTGGATAACAGTCTCTCTCCCTCCAAGTTTGGTTGTTCTATTTTACTAATACTATATATATCCTTCCCAATTCGTAGCTTTGTCTGCAGTACTTCAATTTTTTGCTTTCCTTTTCCTTTTGGCGATTTTCTATTCTTTATTACTTGCTTCTTTATGTTGTTCTCTTCGTTTTGGCCATTTCTGTTCGAGGGAAATAATGTACTGTCACAACTACAACCACCACCATGTTCTCCCTTGCCTTCATTGCCACCCACATAGCTACATTCGGATGGTAAGTGAAAATCCTCCCAACAGTCTAGCTATACTCATATATGATAATAATACAACCTTTAGTTTGCAATACATCCAAGTCAAGTTGAAGAAATTTACAGAATTGAAAACTAATGTTAATTTTGCTTTTGGTTTTGCATGGGAAATTTACTGAGTCAGATTCAGCATCTGATTGAGAGATGTTTGCTTCTTCACATGAACCGACAACAATGCGTCAAGGCATTAGCAAAGTATGCCAGCATTCGGCCGTGCATTACCGTTACAGGTGAGTAGGTGACAACCGCGCAACATATATAACAGTACTGCAAGTTTGGGAATTTAACGTTTAACTAAGGAAAGTAGAAATGCCAATGTCTCTTTGCAGTGTGGAGGGAGCTACAGAAAGAGAATAGGGACTTTTTTCAAGCATATTTTCATGCCCTATCTCCCAGGCCTTTCATGGGTAAGAGTTAAAGAGTACCCTATACCCTAAATATTCCGTACCATATTCCATGTAGATGCAAGAAAACAACAAGAATAGTACATAAGTTCGTTGATCTTCAAATAACTCGGGTTTCCATTTATATATACAGATATATCTGTTACTGACTGCCCATTGGTAATTACAAGTTTGCCTTTTTTTCATATTTCAGGTAGGTAGGTATATCCAAAGGAAACCGAGATTTGAAAGGAAAAAGCAGTAGTGGAGGTGAATGATAGAATTAGGGAAAAGAATTGGAGCTCATGCATCCGGATCCCATTAGGGTTTTCCAAATGAAAGGGCCTTTATGAGTTTTGGAAACTCAATAAAACTTTGTATATGGTCTAAAGATATTAGCCCTTGTGTGCTTCCTTAATTAATCATCCAGTTGAAGCTCATCTAAAATGTATAATTAAGCAATTTGTCCAAGTTAATCACTAACAAAATTAAGCAAATTAATTCATGTGAACCCTTTATCATTAAGCTCATTCTTAGTTAAGAAAAGAAAGCAAGATATCAGTTGACGTTATTAGTAATATTTCAGAAGAACAATCTAAAAACCCATGCAGAAGTAGTAGTAAACTACGAATCTGTCTAAAAATTACTCAAGTTGTTGTTTTAAGTCAGTCAGTGAGTGCTCTGACCTCATTCCCCGGCAAATAAAAAAAAGAAGGGCAAATGGTTTAAAACCTAGCGATGGCCTAACCATAAATTAGGAGTTAAAGGAGAAGCAGACTAGTAGAAATCTATATCAAGGGCGTCTTCTCTCAAACGGTGTCTTGGCCCATATGGAACTCCTTGCGGCTTTTCTTTCACGGAAAGCATTGCCTTGTATGTGAACCTGAAAATTTGTCACAACAGAAAGTCATGCTCCCATTTCTGTGGCAAAAGTTACCGCAAACACAGTGGAGCTAAAGAAGTCTTAACAGTATGTTGAAGTGCCCCCAAAAGGTTAACTAATAAATTTTCGACATGTAGTAGTTGAACTGCTAGAAAGTGACTAGCCTTCAATCTCAAGAAATTTGATGGGAGTGAAAAAGTAGGTAATCATGTTAACTCATCTAATAGCCTAATCTAAAACTTCTGGATCACCAATCAGTCTATAAAGTCTCACTTCTCTTCTCTTCATGTACTGATCAGCTCGATCGAGGCTTATTTATGTGCTCTCACTACCGTTAGTCGAGGCCAATATCTCCTTAGCAATATTGGGGAGCCTTTGAGTAATGAACCGTTTATACTACTGCATTGCTTACTTATTTTTTCCATCGAAACGAGAAACATGAAGTACCTATGGATGCAGCATGGAAGCAGGATAAGCATGGAAAGGCTGCAGAGGCCACATGCAAGAGTGCATTCATGCATGTATACAAGTAACAAGTTCGTATACACATCCACAATATTTACTAAACGCAGTGTAATTAATGCAAGTATCTTGTTCCCATTCTACCATATGGGAACTCACATTTGAGCCCCTGAGATATTTCAGAATGGATGGTTGAATCAGACAATTTGAGAAAAGGTTGTTGTCTGGCCAAAAAAAAAAAAAGGTAAAGGTGGATGTCAATGATCATGATGAAATTTAAGTATCCAGTATAGTTAGTGCACAGACAAATATAATTCACCATGAAACCATCATATAAGTCTTATAATAACAATTGTACTATAGTGATCTGCTCATGGTAGTTCAATTTCAAATAAATTTGTAGTACTAAATATCTATTGAAATTGATAAATCTTTACGTTCTACCGTAGTTTGATGCTGTATGTGCTTGGAAGTATAGTGGCTTGTGTTTAATAAACGATCAGAAATGTTTAGTAGGAACACATAGGCATCAGAAAAACCTAACCTGGGTAGCATCAGAGTTCCATAACGCCTCTCCTTCATCCAGGCCACAGCTCTCTCCGTCTCCTTTGGTGTCCATGGGAGGAAAGTGGGCCCACTGAAACATTAAGACAAGTTCAGGAATCAGATAACATCCCCAAAAACATATATATATATATATATAGTAGATCAAAAACATGTCCGAAGAAAGATGGTGTGTCTTGTTGATCCCTTTTGGTTCTATAAAAAACTTACATTTTTTGCTGCAGTGCTGAAGGCTTCTTTGTGTGGAATGTTGGGATTTTGAGCTTTTAGTCTCCTGATCTCTTCTCTGCCACCAAAAATAAGTCTATATATGATAATTTCCTTATTAAGTCAAACAAATGTTTGTTTGTATACATAGAGATGCATTGCTTATTACTTGATGAAGCGGTTGTAAGCTGATGGAGCTCTTTGCCTCTTCTCCGGAGCTGTAAAATTTGACTAAACCAGTATTAGAATGATAACTACTCCGTTACGTGCTACTCCAGTACTACTGCAACTATTAACCAAATTTAGAAAAACGCACGCTTGTTGACTGTGGGATTCACTCGAACTATGTCTTCTTCTTCATTGTCAGAAGAGGTCATCAATGATGGGCTTCGCCTGTGTGCGGCGGTCTTCCTTGGGGCAGCCACTTCTTCGCAAACTGCTCCTTCTTTTGGCTGCTTGCATAGAGAGCATAGAATGTTAATGGAATTCATAACCATCTAAGAATGATTTTCTTTGGTGATAAACCAGTAATATGACCTCAAGAGCATAGCTATAAATTAATGAATCATCAAAGATACACCTCACCGACGTACAAGGTAAAGTGTTCATATGTCGATTACTATAGTACTACTATTTACTACCATTATTCCCGCTACAATACTTAGCAAGATAAGTTTTTTTTTACTTAGCAAAATAAGTTTATAAGGGTGTAAAGACAAAAAAGTCTCGAATTGGAATTTGATTAAGTAAAGTGTGTGTGTATATACATATAGCTGCTTGAGCTAGATTGGGGAACCTAGTTGCCAAAAAACCAGCAAAGCATATTTAAAGGAATAATGACTTGGCAAAGAGAAACTAGCTACTTATACCTCATCATCATGGTCATGACCAAGGGAAGCTAGGAGCTGGAGTGGGACAAACGAGGCTTTCATCATATTGACCGACAGAAGGCTTGAGCAGTGCCCACATCTCACTGTCACCACCATGGACAAGCTGCTGCATGGGACACTTACCTGCATTTTTCAAAGAAGAATTAATTCTATGATACATTGAGGGGAAAAAATGCATACAATGGGTTACCAGTAAAATGGTAGTGCAGAAACCACATTCCACATAGCAAATCTGCTCAGGGAGATCAAAGAGATGATTCAGTGTTGACATTTTTTTGTTGGTTTCTCTGTTTCTGAGAGTTTGTGTGTGGGAAAGTGAGGGAGAGAGAGCAGCAGGTTTTGGGTGATTACAATGAGGATGATGTGGATTTCTGATCCAAGAAGGTGAGATTTATAGATTGTAAAAGACACTAACTACAATGATTACCTTTCTTTCTTTGATATCTTATACTTAATTCCTTAAACACTGTGCTTTCATTTTTGTTTATAACCAGAAAATGAGTTTCTTTCATTCATGGAACAATTAATGATATATCAAGCATATATGGCAGATCCTTGTTGCCAATACGGCAATATTATTACTACTTTCATTATGAAACTATTTTTTTCAAACCCTATTGCCTATAAGTCTCTCCCTTCTTAAAAATTACTACTACTTAAAAGAAAAAAGGAAAGGAAAAAATTGAAGAAAATTAACTTTCTTGTCAATTCATTTTCTGACAAATGTAGTCCTAGCTAGCTTGTCAACATTGTAATTCACAGTGTTTTAATTAATGTGCTAAAAACTAATGGCAAACTTCAACTTTTGTGGTTTTGATGCTTGCCAAAGGTTCAAAGTTGTATAGGCCAGTTATGTAAAAGAGACAGTGCCTATTGGTTTCATGTGTTGTTTTCTGTATTCTTTTCTCTTCTGTCTCTCTAAGCCCCCATTTCTTCCCCTAGAAAGTGAAAGCGCAGAGAGTTTTGCCATTATGGGGTGGGGGGAAGTTTCTAGAAGGGTGTATGGAGAAGGAAAAGAAGCATCTCAGGATTTGTCTTTCCTCAAAGAGGGTAAGTTTGATTGACAATGAGCAATGCCTCGCTTCCAACTTTCACTGCTGCCTTTCTTCATGTTACTTGGGCGCCCTTTATTTCGCTGGTAGCATCGTTAATGCTAACATTTACCTACCCATTGTCCATTTCCATTTCACCTCTCCTTTCCTTGCTTTCACTTCGCTCTGTAGTTGACTGTCTCGCCCATGTGCTCGCACGTGATGTCCCCACGACCATAGATTAAAAATGGTAATGTCAGGACAGCCTATTTTGATGGCTTCATCTTAAATCATGGAGACAGACAGGGACATCAAGAAACAGCTCAATGAACTAATGTCTAATTTATTAGGATGTGAAAATTTTAGAAATATGTAAACTCACATTGACTTCATTGAGGGACCAATTCTTAACAAATTTATGATGGGTAGAAATTACTAGTGATGGGTTGGTAGGAATCAACAAGCATCAATGAATTTATTGTCGGATACACGTGTTCTTTTTCTCATTCACCTGGCGAGGGAAGTGATAGGTTTTAGTCCATTTGTTTTTGCCTTACCATTAGAAGCTTGATTAGCCATGTGTGGTGCAATTTTTGCCTTCGCAAGGTGACGAATACAAACATCATTACACGTTTTGCGCTGAACGTATAATCGCTAGAAAAGTTTCTTTGAAAACATATGTCCAGAGGCCGTACGACTGAGCGCAAGTTGAAGAAACGTTTCACTGCCATTTCGTTTTTCTTTTCATCCCAAGTGAATAGCTCTGCAAACCCACGTACCATCTTTCCCATGCTCTCCGTCTCGAGAGGGATGATGATGTCAACATTTTAGAGCATTTGAATACAAAATAGATTTAACAAACATTTACCATCGTCGCTGGGTGAGATGCCAACAAAAACAGCATCAGAAGAGATGATGAAGCCCAAAACTTCATCACGACGCTTACATGTGGTACAACATGTTCTACCTGCAATCGTGCAATTCCGTATTGATACGAGGGCTGACCTTAGCCTTAGGACAGGCATCACTCGCCATGGCATTTTCCTCAGCATGCTAAGTAACGATGAAAACACCAGGCCCGGATAAACGTAGTGGGTATAACTAGCTAATTTGCTGGCTGTAAAGTAGGCAACGCAACTCTCATGTGCAAATAATTATAAAAACACCAACATGTTAATACACCTGTGTCAGGAACCCTTTTTTTCAAGTTTATTTAGGAAATGTGGAAATGAGGATTTGAATCCGGTTGTTGTGCAGGATCCGTAACACCAACACTGAACCAAGTGCTCCGCTGCAACAGAGACATGAAACTTATAAATTGTCAATAAAAGGAAAAATCTGGATCCAGATTACAACCGGCATTGGCAACTCGATGAGTCCAGCTTCACAAAAGGGTATGGTAGCATACTGGCACCAAATATTTTTGTAAGTGACCTTCTAGACCTGGGGACATTGTGTAACTATCACACAGCCAACTCTTACAAAACATCCTGCTATTCGACTAGTTTTGCACAATATAGTAAAACATTTGCTTTTTTAGACCCAGACGTTCCTTCAAACCCCACAGCAACATGATCTACAGAACATTGCCCACAAGCAGTCCCACAAACATGATGATACACAGATACATGGAACCAAACATTAAATCAAAGACCTATGTCAGATTAAAGAAACCAGGCATTATGATCAGGCTATGATTAAAGAAAACCTATGGAAGGAAACAAACCTTCATATTCTACCAAACAAGCTTCATATAATAACATGGATGGGAAGGTAATAAGATCCCAAAAACTAAATCCGAATACATTTTACTACACTTCCTATAACTGTACAAGCAAAGGTCTTACAGTCATCATTTAAAATGAAATACAGCGAATGACAGCAGGTCCTAGACTATCAAATAAGCAACAATTACATTTCACTTGCTTCAAAAGTAACAAACTTCAGCTCATAGCAAATCCTAAGCGCGAATGTGTATGAATGGCAAACTCATTTCTGAAAGCAGCTATGGCATTTTTTTTGTTCAATCAACAAAGAAAAATGCAGTAACAGGTTACTTAATTTATCTGCTCCAATTCACTATCCCAAAAATTCGATTTAATCATAAAACATCATCATCATCATCATCTGAACTGGTTTCTATGTTATATCAAACATAAACCAAATTTTTAAGATTTAACCAAAGAAATCATTACAATCACCATTCCAAACACACAAAGAATTGGAAGCATAATCAAAGAAACAACATGAAGAAACCACATAAACCACTTTAACTTAAAATCGACATATATCAAATATCTAATTAACCAACCAAAATTTCAAAATCCAACAATTACCATCTATTCCAAAAGTACTAAATTCAACAAATAAGTGCCATTAAACTAAAACCAAAACATCAAATATAAAACCTCAAAATAATACCATTAAAACCCAGACAAAAAAGCTAATCACCACCAGCTTTCTGGTAAACATAGGTCAAGCCACACTTCCCACAGTAATGCCTATCGAAATGATTGGCCATGAAAGTGCCGGCACCACACTCAGCATTAGGGCACTCTTTCCTCAACCTCTGGACTTTTCCAGAATCATCCACCTTGTAAAACTGAAGCACAGCGAGCTTCACCTTCTTCTTCTTGTGCTTGATCTTCTTGGGCTTGGTGTAAGTCTTCTTCTTTCTCTTCTTGGCGCCACCGCGGAGGCGGAGGACCAGATGGAGGGTGGACTCCTTCTGAATGTTATAGTCGGCTAGGGTACGGCCGTCTTCAAGCTGCTTGCCGGCGAAGATGAGACGTTGTTGGTCCGGAGGGATGCCTTCCTTGTCTTGGATCTTGGCCTTGACGTTGTCGATGGTGTCGGAGGATTCGACCTCCAAGGTTATGGTCTTACCCGTTAGGGTTTTCACGAAGATCTGCATGGTTGCGGGTTTTGGGTGGCGCGGCGAGGGCCAGAGGGATTGGGAAGTGAAGTCAGAAATAATGGGCGATTTTATAGGGGATTTATAATTAGGGTTGGGTTTTGGCAAGTGGCAGTGTGGTGCGGGTTCATGAGTAGTGATGCTCTTGCGGGTATGGGATCCGTTGGATGGAGTTTTGATGGAACTCATCTGGAGAAATTGTGTAGGTAAAAAAAAAAAAAACGCAATACATCTCTAAAGTACACTTTAATTTTTTATTTAAATTGCGTTGATTTTTTTATTAACATTAGTTCATAATTATTTTATAAATATAAAAAATTATAATTATTCTCAATAATTAAAAAAATTTTATAATCTAATTTAATTAAAGAATAATAAAAATAGTTTTTATTAAACGTTTATCAACTTAAAAAAAATAAAAAAAGACACATAATAATGAAAAAAATATTAAAAGAAGGAAACAAATTATTTAGGATTCTTTCATTAACAATTAGAAAAAACTCATAACTTTGAAGTGAAAAAATCCAAAAAAATTAAGTCATAATATTTTATTTAACATAAGTAATTTTTTTATTGTTTTCTTTTTTTTTTTCTCTCATTGTTTCCCTTACTCTCGTTCTCTTCTCTCAAGTATCCTCTTGGATCATTCAAATCTGGAACTATAATAGAATTAGTGGGATTTACTCCAATGGTGGCTCCCAGCATCGATGATTGCTTGCCATAATAAAGATGTCTTCCCACAAGTGGTATGGGGTATTGGTGTTGTTTTTGAGATAGTAACGATTGGTACATGGAATCATTATTGCTTGAGGTCTGTTGGTTGGCTTGGTAGGAAGGTTCTTCAACCACTATGTTCCCTTTGCTAATGTTCATAATCAACTCTGTCACTTTAGCCAATTGCTCTTTCATCTCCTCTTGAACCTTCTCCATTTGGTCCATTCACATAGCATGTTCGTTTTTCATAATCTTGGTTTGTAACCGAGTATTATATGGGCGACGAGCAAGTGGTTTTGGTGGTTGAGCTATCTTGAGGATCTTTTTTACCATAAATATGAATTACGATGCTTTTCATGTTATTGTGCATATGTATACTCATAAAAAATCTTGGTTATGTAAATGCATATTATAAATATATTTTGGATATTTGCCACACAATGATAAATAATGAAGGGAGACTTTCTTTTGTCATATGTCACATAGCAAATATCCCTATGTGATGGATGCATGATGCAAGTGCATGATTGTAAAAAGATAAAAATTACATAAGTTAACACAAAACAACATATTATACCAAAATCATATGTACCTATCTTTGGGTGTTTTCTATGTGACATGGAAGGAGGGCTTTACTTAAGGTTGACTCCATAAGGTTTAGTATATGCTAAGTTTAGATTAGACACAAAGCTAAAAGTTCTTAAATTGTTTTTATTGTCATCCACTATAGAACAGTAAGGCACCCCAATCCTCACCTATTATAGGCTACCAACGAAAAATGTTTAATTTGAGTGGAAGTATTTCAAGTGCTTATACAAAGATTATCAAATTATGAGAGCAGTGTACTCTACTTCATCTTAAAACGGACAAAGCTTGGGTTGAAGGCTTATACATGCAAGTATAACGTGTAAAAAAACAAATTATGTATAAGGAATGTGAACAAAATAATAAGAAAAATAAATTTAAACTATCATGAATTAAGTCTTAAAACAAAAAATAATTAGTTATAGGCTCGACTCTTGAATTCCCTGGTGGAGTTGCCAAGTTGTTATAGTGTGAGTCCTAAAACTTAACAGTTTGACTTAGAGAAGAGTCATCATCAATCTTTTTTATTTAGATGCGATTGACCGCTTACGTGAATTTATTTTTCCTAATAAGGTCCTAAGCTTGACTTAAGTTCATTAAAAAGAATAGATTTTTGCCTACAAGACAGATTTAGATTTGAGACTACAGTTACGTGTAAAGAAAATATTAGTACCCTCACAACGTCCATTTAATTGTACCTATTAAATACTTGTTATCTTTTAGCCTTATTAAATTCAATATTTAATTTTTTTTTATTTTCTCAAAATAAACAAAAAATCTTTGATATTGAAATATTTCTTGAAAACTCCAATACTTATGATAAAATTTAAGAAAAGTCTATCACATAAAATATTTCATAAAGCTATCACTTATAGCCTTTTTGAAATTCCATCGTTAGAGAATCTTTATTTATTTATATTTTTATCAAATTTACACAAAAATATTAGTATTGTAGTTCGACTATTATTTCATGTGAGTAATAATTATTTAAAAATAAACCTCTTCTTGTAAAAATAATTTATGAGATTATCTCCAACACTTATAGCAAGGTCTGGGTCAAGGGACAGGCTACAATCGAATTCACCAAAATTTTACATTTTTTTGGAGCCTTAAACGTAGTTTTGCTTTTGGTATAAAAACTTTCCTTCTCTTCCTTTTTTTTTTTTTTTTTTTCTATTTTAACTTCTTCACTTTCTCTAAGTGAGAGTTTTTCTCTAAAAGACAATTTCACTCTCTGATTTTTTTTTAAAATAATTTAGAGACTTATTTAAATATTATGCATACTATAAAGAAGTGTAACTTTTTTTCAATATATTTTATATAATCTATACTTACCCTCTTCAAAAATTAATATCTTAATGTTGAAAATTCAATTTCTAACCAATTAGATGTCCTATTAAATACATTTAGTTCTTTAGATGAACTTATCTTATAAGGGGGTTTTTTGAAAGGCAGTTTTTTTAGCATTAGCGATAATATGCTATTCATAGTCTAAAACTAATATTTGATAATAGACGTAAGAAAAAGCACAAGCATTATTATATTATAGAGTCTTTTTATCTTTTTATTATTTAATTTTTTGTTATTCCAAAGTAATATTTTTTTATTCGAACATTGGAATATGTAAAAATGTTAATTCTATTTCATAAATTAAACTACATTATAATTATTTTTATCTTATTTTATTTTCATGACATAATTAATTTATTTTTGGTCTATTTTATTTTGTGAAATAAACATGCCATTAATAATTTAGTGTATAAAATTTGAAAACTTAAAAATTTATCTTAAAAAACATGCAAGTGTATTAAATTTACATTTTAATAAATAAAAGTAATTTCAAAAATTAACGTTGCATTTTTAATAAAATATTTATAAATTAAATACTACAATATTATCTTTTCAAAATTTTAATTAACATTTTATCATATAAATATATATACTTAACACTCTAATTTTTTTCTAATAATTTAATACTAACAATTACTTTCATAACAATCCCATTTCAATAAAATGGGAGTAAATCCTTCACTTACATATTTACGGCGAAGGGAAACAGTAACAGCACAAAACAGCGAAACGGCGCCAAATTAAACAGGCGTATGAAACGTGGTCGTTTGGTGGGCTCCAGTAAAAATGAAAAAAATATCATGCAGGTTTTTGGCTCTCTCACAGTCTCACTCTCCTTCCTCCACTTTGAAACCGAAGAACCAGAAGGGATTATCCATCCGCTCTCTTGAATTGCGAATTGTAAGCCACTGAGACTGAAACAAACCAATCCAAATTCAACATTTTCTCAATGCCAATTCTAGCCTCGCTCCCAGGCCTCAACCTCTTCTCTTCACTTCCATCAAACCCACCACAAAACGACGCCACTTCACCCACTCCTTCCCCCTCCCCTCCCTTCCCCATTCCCAAATACCCTCCCCCCCGCAAACGAAATCCCCAAAGGACCCTTCCCCAATCCAACCCCGCCATCTCCCTCCCTCACCGCCGTTCCAACTACCGCAAGCCAGTCAAAAAGGGAGTCATCTCATCGGACGGTGATCGATGCGTCGTCATCGGCGAAAACGGCGTATCCTATCAGCTCCCTGGCGCTCCTTTCGAATTCCAGTTCAGTTACTCCGAGACGCCGAAGGCCGAACCGATAGCCATTCGAGAGCCGGCTTTTTTGCCGTTCGCGCCGCCGACAATGCCGCGGCCTTGGACAGGCAAGGCTCCGTTGATAAAGTCGAAGAAGAAGATTCCTCTTTTTGATTCGTTTAACCCTCCTCCTCCCGATAAAAAGGGCGTGAAATACGTGGAAATGCCAGGGCCGTTTCCATACGGCAAATATCCGAAGGAAGGGAAAACGAGAGAGGAGATATTGGGAGAGTCGTTGAAGAAATGGGAGATTAAGATGCTTGTTAAACCTCTATTATCCGATAATCGTCAAGTTAACCTCGGTGAGTTTTTGAATTAGAGTGTTAAAAAGTTGTTTTAATCAAGGGATTAATATTTAATCAATTTGGATTTGGTGGTCTTAGGGAGGGATGGATTGACGCATAACATGTTGGACTTGATACACACGCATTGGAAACGGCGTCGTGTTTGCAAAATTAAGTGCAAAGGAGTTCCCACCGTGGACATGGATAATGTTTGTCGCCATATTGAGGTACTTTTGTTTTAATGCTCTTTTGCTTTGAACCTTTTGAATTGTTTATGTTCCTGCAGAATTGTGTTTTGCTAACAATGTAGCTTCGCCTTTGGGTTTATATTTACGGTCGGCTTAATTTTGGTAATATGATGGGAACTAAGCCGGTTTTCATCTGTCGCTGTATTATTGTTGGAGGAAAATTTTCTTCTGCAATTACTCAGGTGCCATGTCTGGTGGTTTCTTTGTATAATCTATATAGACAATTTATGCGTAGTACAGTATTGCTTTGTTTTTGCGTAGCACAGCAGTAGTAATATTTTAGCATTATGAAGTAGTAATAAGTTTTTATTCTTTTTCTTCTTCAATCTCAAATCATTTTCCTTCAGGTTGTGAATTGGGTGGAGATATTATTTCTTGCAAACTTGTTTAGAAAACATTAGTTGCTTATAGTGCAAGGCCCCTTATGAATTGGTTTGAAAGTTGAATTTATCTCCTTTTCTGTGATTTTAGAGGATACATTCCCCATGCTCTCTCCTTTGAGAATCTAGATACAAGATGTTTTCACTAATTTGTGCTGTGAAAAGAGAAAGCATGTTCTGGTAACCAATTAAAATGGTTACTGTTTCTCTTTCTATCCTTGATTTGGTATCTACTTCAACAAAATTCTTCTGGAAGTAAGCTGGCATCCAATGTTTGTATATGACCATAATTTTTAAGTGCAATATTTTTTTAACCCCTTGTGTCCTCTTTTCCCAAAAAATATCTAGGCTTTATGTATTTTGAATGGACATGTCTTACTCAAGAAAATAGGCAAACCTCTTATTTCTTTTTTTTCTCAAGTATATTCTTAATGTCAGGAAAAAACTGGGGGAAAAATCATTCATCGAGTTGGTGGTGTTGTTTATCTTTTCCGGGGCCGAAACTATAACTACCGTACTCGTCCACAGTACCCAGTGATGCTTTGGAAACCAGCTGCTCCAGTCTATCCAAAACTTATCCAAGAAGCTCCAGAAGGATTGACAAAAGCTGAAACTGATGTGTTGCGGAAGAAAGGGAAATCTCTTCTGCCTATATGTAAACTAGGTAAATCAACAATTACTCATTTTGGGATGCATTACTGGCAATCTTGTAGATTTATTAATTGGTTTTCATGGGGGGATTTTACTAGTATGCATTTGCCTCTTCCAGAAGTAATTATTATCTTTGTTTATGTTGCAGCAAAAAATGGTGTATATGCTTCCCTGGTGAAAGATGTTAGAGATGCTTTCGAAGGAAGTCCTTTGGTGAAGATTGACTGCAAAGGGATGCATGCAAGTGACTACAAGAAAATAGGGGCTAAGCTCAAGGTCTCTAAACATTTTTTTGCTATTCCTTAGGTCATACAGTGTTTCTTGATTTTAATGCCTAAATTGACTAGAAATTGTTAGAGACTCATCAAGGTTAATTAACCAAAATAATCTAATACAAAATGAAATATTCCAAGAATAATTAATCTGGCAGTAGTTTAACATTGGTGTCATGCAAACATGGCCCTTATCAGGGATCTTGAGTTGATCCTAGTAGATTTGACCTTGTCATAAAAGACTATATATAATGATAATGCTAGCTGAGGGACTGATAAAATGTTGATCTATATTCTATTACATCTTTGAATTAAATAATAAAGCTTAATTGAAGTATTTCATCTAGCTAGTATGAAAAGATGAATTTTGATGTTTGTCATTGGCTCTTTTTTATTCTTACAAGGATATTATCTTTGAAGCTGATTTGTATTAGTCCTGAATTAGGCAAGAACACAGCTTGGGGCTGGATATAAAGTTTTGTGGTTTATTCAACGGCATGCCTGAATGAGGGACCTGGTTTGCTAGTTGATGTAGTGTTCAATTGGTACAGATCCAGAGATCTGTTGGGAGAACTTGAGGGGATGACCATTCTCATAATTCTCCAGAGTTTCTTTAGGAAAACTTGAGGGGATGAGCATTCTCACAGTTTTCTGTTTCCCACACTTATGAAACCACAACTATTTACTTTCTTGCAGGATAGTTGAATCTCTGATTTCAGTGATGAATTAATTTCTCCTTGTAATGTTCTGATTGAATCTTCGGAACAGGTTGCTTAGGGGATGTGATTTATTGTTTTTTTTTTTTTTTACCATATCTTTTGATGTAAGCCACAAAGCTTTTGAACTGGAAGTTTGCTTAAAAGGATTTAAGGCATTAAAGAGTTGAGATCTCTTATTTTGGTTGAATTTTACTGAATATATGCTCCTATAAGGCAGCCAGGCTAAAATTAGTGGAGCCCTCCTAGAGTATTTAGCTCAGGTGAAGCCAGTTTTGAGAGCCTTTGAGAATGTTCCTCTTATATCTGGTACTTTGTTGAGCACCAAATATACAGAGAAGATACAAGTCCAGATCTCCACAATAATATCTGTTATACTGTTTGTTGGTCATTTTACTAATTTCTTTATGAGTTGCCCTGGTAATTGTGGCTAGTCTCTTTGTCCTCTAACCTTTCTTCTTCTTCTTTTTCGGCAGGAATTGGCTCCTTGTGTGCTATTATCTTTTGATGATGAACAAATTTTGATGTGGAGGGGACAGGATTGGAAGTCAATGTACCCAGAAGCTCCTTCAACCTTACTTCCTTCTAAATCTGGCATTTCAAGTGGTTTAGATGATTCAGGTATGCATTAGAGAGAGTATTAGGATACATTTTTATTAGTTTTCTTTCAAAAGAATAATTTAGAGTGCAATTGGGAGTGCATAGTGTGGTGATAAAAACTTTTAATATTTGGTCCAGTAAGTTATCATACAATATATTTCTATATATTGTAAGATGGAGATGGTAAGGATTTTGACCCAGATAATTGTTGTGATTGTTACAAATTCCTAAGAGATTATATTGGTTACTTGGTGCTAGGATCAAGATATTCAGATGAAACTTTGTAATTGTGGCTTCTAGATAATGCTGAGGTGGGATATATCATAGGCTTACATGTAGGGCCTACCACAAACAGTGTCATGAATGGTAAATTTACAGTTGTAAAGAATGGTTGATGCCCATTATTCTTAGCTGTTTTAGCATTTATGTGTTTCAAACAAATTCAAGGAAGATTCTGTTGGCCATTATGTGTCAGGGAAGCATAACACTACTGGCATTCCAGTTAAGTAGACAGTTATTTGGGACAAAATTATCTAACCGGGCATTTTGTTTGGATTTTGGGTAAAGGCAACAAGTACAACCTACTAAGGAGGAAAATCTGTAATGATGCATATTAGATGTGGCAAGGACGGGGGTTTCCTTGAAAGTTTGCTGTCTACTGTCCTTGCTCCATATGTTGTCCATTTGTTTTTTTTTTTTTCTTCCTTTTTCCCTTCATTTTCTTCTTCTTGAATTTTGAGATTGATGTAGACATAGTTAGCTTTTACCATGTGGAGAGGGTTAATAGTATTGTGTAGACAGGTGGTTCTCACTAGCGGCCACCATTTTTTCTAGTTTCCCTTAGTAATTTGCTTGATTGTGCAGTTTTGATCCATTGTGCTACAGCTTTTGAAATTTTTTGGTCAACAATACAGCTTTGTTGGTTTTTAATGAGGTTTATTTGGTGCACTGCAGCCAAGTCTTCTGACGATTGTCATACACCGGACATCAAAAATGGTATATCAAGCCCAAAAATGATGACCCTTTGGAATAATGCGATCGAGTCAAACAAGGCATTGTTGCTGGATGAGATTGCTCTTGGTCCTGATGCTCTTCTGGAGAAGGTGGAGGAATTCGAAGGCATTTCTCTAGTCACAGAGCATTCCTGTGAAGCATTAGTCTTGTCCAGTGAAGATGGTTCTGGTAGTTCCATGGCAGAGTCGGAAGCTGGTTCTTACAGTGAGGATTTTGGTGGTGAAAATGAGATTTACAGTGATGATGACATCATTAATGATGAATATTATGATGTTGAAGAGGTGGATTCATCTATCCCGCTAGGGTCATTACCTGTCGACAAGATAGCAGAAAGGCTTAGACGGGAATCAAAATGAAGGGTCATTCTGCTGGGCTGCAATTTCTCTAGTCACCTATTTATTTGTTTTCACCATCACAAGCTGGGTAGAATGAGATGTATGATTATGTTATATTGTTGTCTTCTTTTCTTGCTCTAAATGGCAATGGAAACGTCTGTGTCATCCTCTTCATCTTCTCGCAACCCGCCAAGCTTTTCATATTGTACAGCTGTAGCTTTAAATGTAACATGTACATACGTAAATATATGAATATTTGGGTCCTTAAATTCTTATAAATCGTAATATATTCTTTGAAGCATATATTTAACTTTTACTAGGTTTTCCATAATGAGAAAATGGACATATCCATGCAGAAATGTAGAATTGAAGGGAATGGCTGGCCTCCGCTTAGCACAAATTTCGTTTATCATTTTCTCCTGTGAAAAAAAAAAAAAAGAAGAAAAGGAAAATTTAGTATTCTTGGATATTTATATTATTATATCTACTAATAACAACTAAATTTTCTACTATTTATTTCTTGTGGCTGGTAGTTGCCCAGTTAGGAAACGTGTCATGTTTTTTAGATATCTTTGTAGTCGACAAGTCCTGGCTTTCACTCTCGTATTCAACTACCCTAAGCCTAACGAAAATTGATTGGTTTTTTCTTCTACAAATCGCCTCCTTTGTCCCCATCCCACCAAGTCCATCCCACCCTCCAAACAAACCCAACACCTGTTTTCTAAATGAAAAAACAGGGAAACTTCTGTTTAAAAATGTGTCCATCTTACTAACTGATGACCAAAAAGCCTTAAAGGCCAAGCCATTCTCTCTAGAGATTGAAGAAATCAGAGGGAAAGACAATAAAGTCCCCTGCCTACCTTGCTCTCTGCCCCGCCTCATTAACTAATTCCCTCGAGACAAAGGTAAACTGCACTGCACTTTGCTTTCGTGTGTTTTTTTTTTTCTTGCTATGAAAAGGAAAACTACGATACAAAGAAGAAGCAAAGCATATTCTGTTTTCAACGTGGAGTCTCCTGTTCAGTAAGATCCTCAGCATTCTTATTCGTTAACTGTGAGCGCCTTAAAACCCATCTTTCTTTTTCATCGATATCGACCCTTCTCTCTTCCATATTTTTGTCCCATTTTTAATGTGATCATATCTTTACGGGAAGAACCCATCTAAAGTAAGGAATCTCTGTTTTTTTTTTTTCGTTCTAAATTTATGTTTAGTCATGATGTTTGGTTATCCAGTATTCCTTCCTTTGCGTTTGCTTTCCGGTGTTTCCCTGAAAAATTCTATAAACATTAGCCCAATGACCATATATATGTGACTGACTTTGAGGATTCGGCTTCTTAATTCTTTTATTTCTTTTTAAATATATTCTTCTGATTTTTCCCCCCATTTTGATCCAATGGAAGAAGTGTTCTAACAATCAAATAGTACACCCCATTTTTTTAAAAGAAAAAGAACTTCTTTGTTATTTTTTCTTGTTGAATAAATTATTCTATTGGTCGCTGAAAATTAATTCTTTGCCTTCAGCTGTTTGGTTTTCAATTTTTATCTGATTTTAAGAATTACCCTTTCTGAACGTTTATGTTGGTAGTTAGTTAAGTTGAATTTTTGGGTAGAGAGACTTGCATTTGTCATCTGAACATTGTGCATTGGAATACAAAGAAGAAATTATGATAACCAGTGGAGCAAGTAGGAGTAATTTCTTGAGTTTCTTAACAGGATCCTCAACACATACCTGGCAGCCCGTCATGACTGCCGATACTGCCACCTTAAGTTACTGGTTGAACTGGAGGTTCTTACTCTGTGCACTATTCATCTTAACCTCTATGGTTGTGTCAGCAATTATAATTTGGAAATTTGAAGGTCGGAAGAGATCAGAACATCAGGAGAGAGAAAATCAGAAGGAAGCACCAGGGTTTTTATGCGAGAATGAAGCTTGGAATACATGTCTTAAATCCATTCACCCTGCTTGGCTGCTTAGTTTTAGAGTATTTGCTTTCATCATGCTTTTGGCATTGCTCATGGCCAATGTTGTCATTGATGGAGGTGGCATATTTTACTTTTATACACAGTGAGTGATATATCTCTGCAGCTTTCTTATTTATTTTATGTTTTTTACCATATATTTCAATAGAAAGTAAACTTGGTTGTATTTAAGGTGATTACTTGAATCATGCACTTGACATTGAACAGACTCTCCTACAACTTGATGATGGTTTGTCTGTGCATCATATCGTTCCCACTTTACATACTCTGCATTGCTTCTAGTTTTACCATTGTGGATGTGCGAGATGATATTTGTCTAAAAATGTTCCGACTTAGTTATTTTTAGGTTAGTTCCAAAAGCCATTGTGATTTCAGCATGCTTAAAATAACTAAATATGTAGTGCCTTATATTATAAGTAAGCATGGTTTTAACCTATGCATGATAATGCTATGTTTTTTCTATTTTTGTAAAGAGAGTTCTCCGTTAAGAGGTTAAAACAGCTTGAAATTAACTGCTTGATTGCATGAAAGTTTCAAGTTTCGTACATATGAGAAAGATTAAAAAAATAAGTAAAAAATAGTTTAAGGTGATTTATTGTTAATCAAGATGCTATCTTTGTGACCAGATTTCCAATGGTCTTAATGTTTGGTTTGTATTTTGTTATAACAGATTTGTTTGTTTTCCCTAACAGGTGGACATTTACTTTGGTCACAATCTACTTTGGGGTATGTCTCTTGTACGATTTTTGTCATCTTTTTTTTTTTTTTTTGAAGTATGCTGCTCCCTCTGTTTCAAATTACTGGGATTGCCTTATGTCATAACTTGTTGATATTCTCAACCACAATTGTAGGTTGGATCTGCTATCTCCATATATGGATGTTGCAAACACTGGGGAAAGGTTGGTGGTGATAAGGCTGATCAGGTAAGTTCAGATTCTGAGCAAGGCACCTACATACCTCCCACTCTTGGGGAAACTGCAGATGCGAGCAACCAGTTGAAACATTTGGATACCCATGAAGCACCTTATCATCCTCCCAAAGCAGGTGCATGGATTTATGCCTTTCAAATTATTTATCAGGTAAGTTTTCTCCTAAAATCCGCTTCCATAGGTCAACTTCTACATTTTACTTATCTGACTCCTGCTCTCTGTTTTGTCTTCCACTGGTCATTACTTTGTTATTTTCTTTCTACTTCTGTTTCTTTAGCAAAATCTGGGATGTAACTAGTAAAATATATCTCGAAGAAAGAAAGATGACTATCAGTACTGGAACAGAAAGTCTTGTGAACTTTGTTCAAGGGAACATGAAGTAATTATTATATAGTGAAGTGAAGGAAGTATGTTTAAAAGCCTAGATGCATAGATGGAGCTATTATGGTGGGCCTATAGATTATGTGGCCTTGATTGTGCAGATCCTGGATGAATTGACTGTATGATTTCTGTTTTACCTTGAATGATGCTCTTCTGGGATTCTAGTGCTATCTGCTGTTGATTTTATCCTGATTATTTAGATCACACTATAACTGCCTTTGACCTGATTTTTTATTCTTTTGGTGCCTCCCAATAGACTTGTGCAGGTGCAGTAATGCTTACTGATTCTGTATTTTGGCTCATTCTTTTTCCATTCCTAACATCCAAAGATTACGGTCTGAATTTTGTAAGTATGAGGCTACAAAATTTATTCTCCTGGTTTTTCTTCTGTTTTTAGTTGGAATTGATTTTGCTGTATGTATGATCAAACCCCTGTGCTCTATTAACTGTGTTATCTATCTTATTTTCTTTTAAGTTGAAAAATATTTTGTAACACAGATTGTCTTAGCAGTGCATTGCATTTTGAAGTTTACCATTGTGCCTAAATTTCTTCACCACAATGCAGTGTAAACTTGGGAAGGTGATCAAAGAGCTTTGTGGCTAGTGCTGTCAACTTCTTAATCTCATTCATACTTTCTTCTTCTTTTGTGTGCATGTGTGCATGTGTGCATGGTGGGCTAGTAAACCAACACTGAAACTATGAACTGCAACCTTTATTTGTGTTCTAAATATGAGCACAGAAATCCATGAATGAAGCTTTTGTTTGTTGATTGTCTCAAACCCTTGTGAGAGTGTAACTTAAAATTTTGTCAAAATATTTGGTTAGATGTCATTATATTCTGCCACTTATGAGCAATTGCCATCACATGACTTATGTGGTAGTAGTGCCTCAATCTTTTTGTTTTACTATGAAGTAACTTGGGCTATAAAAGGTGGAAAGACTTTGCTGTGTTTTGACCTGTTGCCATTTGGATTATCATTTAAGACCAGTTGAATTGCTCCTCTGTTATTTATACGACATCTTTTATCTGGGATTTATGTCCACCCTTTCAACTGCAGCTGATTGTCTGTATGCACTCAATCAATGCTGTTTTCCTACTCGGTGACACAATTTTGAATTGCATGGTAAGTTTATTTTTTTGATAGTCCCAGTGGCATTTCATTTGCTGTACCTTCCCAAAAATTGCAGATATAAACTAATCTTTTCCTTGCAGCGGTTCCCTTTGTTCCGGTTTGCATATTTTGTTTTATGGACTGGCACATTTGTTGTTTTCCAATGGATCATCCATGCTTGTGTTAATCTTTGGTAAAGTTATATTTACATCTTACAGTTGTACCTACTAGTTCAAATATTTTGTTTTATTGCCTAGCTCTCTCTCTCTCTCTTTTTCAAAAGGCTTTATTCTCATATGGTGACACCTCTCTGTTTGCAGGTGGCCATATCCATTTCTTGACTTGTCATCCACATATGCTCCCTTATGGTACACTTTTAATCTTTTATGAGATATCTTTGTGGTTATGGTTTTTTAGGAAGAGCGCATACACACACACACACACACACACATACACACACATATTACAAAACTTTTGTTTTAGAAATTTAAGAAACCAATTGAAGGCAATTCTTTGAATGGCTGAATTAATGAACATTTAGAAATTTTGGGCCCTTGATATTTCCAAAAAGGATTTTAGTAGGCATCAGTTTGTTTCCGAAATTATTAGAAGTGAAAGGCTTTATTTGAGGCTTGTGTCATCCTAAAGTTATTTGCAGCCACCCTTTGTTGCTAACATATCACTGAAACCTAAAGCACATGCATTTTTAGTTCAGTGCTGCACAATGATTTAATACTTAAATATTATAATATTTACATGAAAATTCTATTTTTTTAGTAATAAAAATAATTCTGCTGTAAATAAGTAATAATAAATGATTTTTAGTATAAAACATATTGTATAGATAATTACTTACATTTATTAATGATTAAACTAAATTAAAGTTCATTTAGGTCCAGGAAGAGAAGCATTTAATGTATCTTTGGAAAGTTTATTCTTTTTTTATTTTGAGCATTGTGATATGTAACTAACTAATAATAATACCAACAAATGTGAAAAAGATCTTTTTATGAAAACAAATTTATAATCAAACTAATAGTTTAGATTAATTTGATTATATGCTTAACTTATATTAATAAGTAACGTGATGATCAAGTTTGTGAATCATGATAGTCAATATTTATTCAAATCAATATTTATTTTAGTAAGGATTTGGATTAATCTTAGAAAATAAATAAATAAAAATGAGTCAATATTATAATTTAATAAAAAGACAATTAATGAAAGACAAAATAATTAATTTAATAAATTATCAAAGATATATATATTTTAATTATTTTGATGTGTAGCCGGTAAGTTGTGGTGAAACTGATTAGCATGTGGTGCGGGTGCGCTTACCATCTGTGTTGCAAACATGGCCTGAACAGGTACCTGGGAGTAGGACTGATGCACGTTCCGTGCTATGGCATCTTTGCTTTAATAATTAAATTCAAAGACTTTTCATTGTCAAGGTCTGTCCCGGAGTGTTATCGAAAATGGAGGTAGAAGACAGATTGCTTTGCTGGTGTTGGGATTGGAATTGGGCCGCCACTACATTCTATCAGATAGCATGGCAGGAAGATCACTAAAATCAGGTGTCTTCTTTCTAATTATTGTTGAACCGGAATCTACAGAGTCCAGTCCAAGGT
The DNA here is from genome assembly GCF_053813885.1 of Theobroma cacao. Classification (NCBI taxonomy): domain Eukaryota; kingdom Viridiplantae; phylum Streptophyta; class Magnoliopsida; order Malvales; family Malvaceae; genus Theobroma; species Theobroma cacao. The sequence goes on from NC_142640.1 coordinate 41,998,299, forward strand.
AGCTCAGTTAGATCAATATATGATTGAATTTGTATAGAAGCTATTTAGGACATGGTAGATATACAACATTCTTCACTTAAATTCCAACTGTCCACATTGCTCTACTTGCATAGTGTAAGTATATAATAATTGAAACACCCTAGACGTTACGACTTACTGATAATAAATAGTATATAATAAATTTAGAATGAGTTCATTTCTTTAATCTCTCTCCTGCCGCATGAGATACGTATGTTGTTCCGTCGGCACAGACGAGAAGGGTTCCATGAAATCAAATAAATAAGTCATAAAGATGTTATAATTAAGAAGGATGAAATTGAAAGTTACTGCTGACGGTGTTCGAGTAGTAAGCAAATAAATAGCCAGTGCGAGGCCTTAAATGCTACAAGAAAACACCGTCAGTAAACGTAAGTGCCCCAAAGAAATAAAAGACGCGCTGTACTTGGATTGGTCCCGTTGGAAATTGCCCCTGAAATTTAACTTTGGGATATTTTCAACACGTAAGGTTATGTTTGGTTGGTAAAATAGACAGAAACGAAATAGAATAATTATTATGTAAAAATAAAATGAGGTAGAAATAGAATAAAATAATTATTACTTTATTTAGTACGGTAAAGAAAATATGACAATAATAATTATTACGACTTATTGTAGTATTTGGTTGATAATAATAATTTTAAAATAAGAAAAGAATAGAAAATAAAAAGATAAAAATCTTTTTATTATTTATATGATTATTTATTTATATTAGATTTTTTAAATATTAATAATCTATAATTTAAGTAAAATATTAATAATTAATAATTTAAATATTAATATTTTATTTACTTTAAATATTATTATGATTAATTTTTATTTTATTTTATTTTTTAAAATATTAATAATTGATAATTTATTTAAAATATTAATAATTGATCATTAAAATATTAATATTTTATTTATAATTTAATTATTTTATTTTAAAATATTAATATTTTATTTAATTTAAATATTATTATGATCAATTATTTTATTTTATTTTTAAAAATTAAAAATTAATTATTTATTCATTTTCGTTTTTATTATTTTTTGAATTTATTTTTAAATCATGAAATAACTAATATCATGGGAGAGGATGGTATTAGTTATTTCATAATTTTGAAAGATTTTGAAAAATAACTATTTTTATGAAATGACTATTACTTAAATGATTTTTTAACCAAATAAAAGAACCAAAATGTCTTAAAAATAAAAAAAAATAGCTTAGATATTCCTCTTACCAAACATGCTCTAACAGAAATGGCCCTCTTTGTCACCGCCCGAGCAAAGTGACAATGTGCCCTGATTGGTGACGTTGGCTAAATGGGTCTACGAAAACTATACCACCTAGGAAAAAAGGGCCTGCATCTGTTGCTAATATCTTAAATAAATATTCTTAACAAACGGAAACAAAGCGTATTTCATCCCAACCCAACCCAACCCAACTATATATGCTGAACATTGACTCGGCCATTTGAGGAATAGTAATACCAAAAACACTAGGGAGTACAAAAAAGACTTTTTGATCATATGTAATTCTCAACTCTCCAAACTTAGAAATACAGTCCGTTGAATGAAAGAAAGAAATTAAAGGGGCATGAAAACAAACAAAGGTCAATACTTTCTGCCCATGAAACCCAAAAATAATTTTCGAAAGCAAAGACTTTAAAATGTGCCATGCTGCACGGGGTTGGCAATGACTCGTGACTTGTGGTGTGTGCTATCTAAAGCCTCATTGAATATTTTGTTTATTTATGGCTCCGTGGAACGCAGGGTGTTTCTTTTCCGTTTCTTGGCAAAGATTTACCAAGCAACTTGCAAAACCAAGTCAACCAGAGAGAGAGCAGCTGCCCAGTGTTGACTGGGGGTTTTGGCTTCATCATGGGTTAAACAATACTCTTTTATCTTCATTCTTGACTAAGGGTTGGTGAGGTTCCAAATCCCATTTTTTTTTTTAAAAAAAATAAACAATAAAAGAACATGGCAGATTGATTGTTTTCAGCGATCATTTTGGTTGTCCGATCTGAAAATGAATTTGTTTTGGCTATTCTGTTTATAGCTAATTTTCTGTGCATGATGTTTGCATGCCCACATTTATATGACAGAAAGTGATATACATATTCCCTTCTCAATAAATTCTTCATTCCCTAACAAAAACAAAAATAAAATGGGATTTGAATCCAGGTCCTTGATAGAGTAAGCCATATGCCTCCAAGTAATGGGGTTTAAATTTAGAATAGACAAGTTCCTATAAATTTAAATTTAATCAACTTCGAAAAAGAATATATTTATTCAAGTAATAAGTAGAAATAACGAGTCAATTCATACAATTCATGATTTAATTATATTAAATACCAAATTGATTAGGTTTGACTATTTCGTTACTTGCACTAATTAATTTTGCCTTGTTTAATATTTGGCCAAGTGTCCTTTGTATCCAATCTTTTCTGGCCAAACCTATTCTTAGGGAATTAGGCAGCTCTCTATTGCGCAGTAAAAGGAAAGTTAATTAACCAACTTAGGCAGCTTGTCATCTCTACTACCTAAAGATGGTACTGCAACCAACTCATAATTCACAAGCCATGTATATATGTATATATATATGCAAGAAAGAAAAAGTCTACCAACGACATGTCCAATGTAATAATAATAATAATAATAATAATAATAATAATAAAAGGATATACATTTATACGATGAGAGTTTTCATAGTAAGCAATTGTTATTTATTTTTTTCTTTTCTTTTTGCCTCGGCCATAAGCAGTAGTTGATTTTTGTGCAATATTTGAGCATTAATTTAATACTAATTAAATATATATAGTTGGACTTTAGTCTAAACAAGTTAGAAATTCAAATTAAAGTTTATATAGAATAATGTTAATTTACATTGGTCAAAATGATAGCAGATCAACTTGGAGTTTTTATAGAAAAATGTCAAAAGCTAAGGGTACGTAAACAAGTATCTCTCTTCTTTTTTTTTTTTCCATAAATTTTTACTAATTAAACTTTTTTTGGAAGTTTGACTAATTTGACACATTCAATCCGTTTTACTATATTTATAATATTAAAATCAACATGTAAAATACTACTACTAAATAATAAAAAATAAAAAAAGATTTAAAGATTTTGAAAAATGAAAATAAAATTTTCAAGCACTAAACATGTAAAATGTGAATAACAACAATTTTGATAATGTGAGCAGCCAGTGTTTCAACCTAACTGTCCATCTAAAGTTCTTACATTTGGACTGGAGCAGCAGCCTCCTTGGCCTTGAGAAATGTCGTACTACAGAGAAATCAACGGTGATTAACTGCACTTGATCTTGTCCATTCAATCAGCCGGAGATCCACTGAATCTCATTCACCAAAAAACTTCCGAAACCAGTTTTTGGTTAGTTTATTACTTTTGTTGTTGTACCAGTTGAAGCGTTGGTCTGGAGCGGTTAGGTACCCGCATGTGTCCATCTCCAATAAGTTCCCGCGGATTAATTACTAATTTGGAAATGATCTGCTAAATGTTTTGAAATATTAATACTCCCAAAAAGTAATATTGTGAATAAATAGTCATAAATATATAATTTATTAGGTGTGAATATGATTTCTGAACAATTAAGACAAAATAGCATTACTTTCGATATTCTATATATTTTTCTCTTTTTTAGGAATCAAAGTTTGACAAATTATATAAGAAAAAAAACCCAAATTCACAGCTATAAATACGCCAAAGAAATATAAGGTGACATAACACATTTTCAAGTTTCATTGGTAGTAGCTCCAACCACCTCAGCCTGCCTCGTATTTGGACAACCATCCACTTCGCTGGTCTTTCAACGGTACTTATTTCCCATTTTTCTCCACATTTTTATTAGATTTTGTTTAGATCTGAATCAAGAAGGTTTCTCTAATTTGTTTCGAAAGTTTTGATTTGGATGCAATTTTCCAGATAAAGAAAAAAAAATGGCACGCAAGAAGATCAGAGAGTACGATTCCAAGAGATTGTTGAAGGAGCATTTCAAGAGGCTTTGCGGCAAAGAATTGCCAATCAAATCTGCGCAAGTCAGTTCAAATTTCTCCTTCTAGATCTCGATTTTCGGTTCAATGAGCATCAGCATTTCCCTGTCTGGATTTGGAATTTGTGGATCTACTTTTGTTTGCTTTAATTTGTCACTCCTTTTGTTTCTCTTTGTTTTATGAAAAAAAATCTTTCTAGATCGAAATATGAACATGAATTTAAGATGTTGATCCTCCATGATTCGTTGGTTAATGATTATTTCAATGATTTGTTTGGTCCCGTTGCTGATTTCAGGTTACGGAGTCGACTGATTTTAATGAGCTAGTAGAGAAGGAGCCATGGCTTTCGTCGCAGAAACTGGTTGTTAAACCTGACATGTTGTTCGGAAAGCGTGGAAAGAGTGGTTTGGTTGGCTTAAATCTGGATTTCGCTCAAGTTATTGCTTTTGTGAATGAGCGCCTTGGCAAAGAGGTTCACTTTCTATTTTTGTTCCTCTTTTACAGCCTTTATTTGACATTAATAAGGTTGAGAGTTCGGCGTTATGTTTACCTCTCACGACTTACAGGTAGAAATGGGTGGATGTAAAGGACCTGTTACAACATTCATCGTTGAACCTTTCATTCCTCACAATGAAGAGTTCTACCTTAACATTGTCTCTGACCGACTTGGTTGCAGCATTAGCTTCTCAGAGTGTGGAGGAATTGAAATTGAAGAGAACTGGGACAAGGTACTCTTAGATAACTAACACTCCTTGTCAGTTCACCTTTGTTTCTTGTGTTATCTTGCGTTATAGTTCCATAACTAAGATGGTGTTAAACTTTATATAGGTCAAGACCATATTTGTCCCAACCGGGTCATCTTTCACATCAGAAACTTGTGCTCCACTTGTTGCAACCCTTCCCTTGGAGGTAATATTTCCCAATAGTTAATTATTTCGTGACCTGTTTTTGCTTCTTAAATCTTGATTGTAGTTTCACTAGAATTTTTATGTCAGCAGTTTAATTAGAATTAGATTTTCCTTTTCATAACTTGAGCACATTCCTTCATCTTCCAACAGACAAGTTCATTTGATGGATTTGCCGAATACATCAGAAAATTAATATATATGCATACAATAATCTTTGTCACAATGTATGTTGTTTTATCATAGGTCAAAGGAGAAATTGAGGAGTTTGTCAAAGTGATTTTTGCTCTATTTCAAGGTTTGTCATGTATCTGTGTCGAATCTAAGATTATTCACATTAACTTTTGGAACTTGTCATTAACTTTTTCAAGTTTCAAAATGTCAGATCTTGACTTCACTTTCCTTGAGATGAACCCTTTCACTCTTGTTGATGGAAAGCCTTATCCTTTGGATATGAGAGGGGAGCTGGATGACACTGCCACTTTCAAGAACTTCAAGAAGTATATCCCCTTTTATTTAGTATCTGTTTTATTTATCTTTTCAATGCAATTTTAGTAGGGATGAACATCATCTGATGCCATTTTATTTTTCTACAGGTGGGGTAGTATTGAATTTCCAATGCCATTCGGAAGAGTAATGAGTGCAACTGAAAGATATATTCATGGGCTAGATGAGAAGGTATGCTAGATTTGATAAATGGTTGGCCTTGTATCCGAAATCTTCTTTTGACTAGATAATCACCCAGTTGCAGGGGAAACTTAAGCTGTATATGAGTTTTCTTTTATCATTTTTTTAAGAAGAAATATTGAGGCAGATAAGAGAATTTTTTTATTGGTCACCACATCATACATGTTGTCTTTAAGTACACCTGAATGTTCAATTCATTTTCCATGAATGGTTAACTATCCATTTTACAACCTAGGAACTCTTCTTGGATTAAAAAAGGGTAAACTACATTGCATTTCATTTACTAGCTTCATCCACAAATATGGTATTAACTTTAGAAAAAAAATTCTTGCAGACAAGTGCATCTTTGAAATTTACAGTGTTGAACCCTAAGGGACGCATTTGGACAATGGTAGCTGGAGGAGGCGCAAGTGTCATCTATGCTGATACAGTTGGTTCTCTTTTTTCCACTCTCAGGGTTTTCTTTATAGGACAAAAACCCTGTAATTTTGAGTCATGCTCTTTGAATTTACTTTTAAGTACAGTTTATTACCCTATCAGGTTGGAGATCTTGGCTTTGCATCTGAGCTTGGGAACTATGCAGAATATAGTGGAGCACCCAATGAAGAGGAAGTGTTGCAATATGCCAGAGTAGTAATTGATGTAAGGACTCTGGCTCTCAATTCTCATTAAAATGTTATTAGAGTAGAAGCCTTGGTATTGTACATGACCAACTAGTGCTGTCTTTAATTTTTGTTGAAGATCCTATGAAACATTTGCCAAGTAATTCCAGAGAGAAAAATAGCTGTGCATTAATAAGCATTATGGGCACAGTTTCAGTGCTCACTCACACACATTTTCAAACTGGTTTAAGTATTTGATTTAGGCAGTACAAATAATTTCATTATTCCTCTACAGTGTGCAACTGCAGACCCTGATGGTCACAAAAGGGCTCTTGTAATTGGTGGAGGAATAGCTAACTTTACTGATGTGGGTGCTACATTTAATGGCATAATTCGAGCCTTGAAGGAGAAGGTAAGCTCAACTATAGTGGCGTTTGCTTTACTTCTTGTCCTTGTTAATTTCTTATGAATAACTGGATATGCAAATATATATAGGAACCAAAGCTTAAAGCCGCGCAGATGCACATATATGTGAGGAGAGGAGGTCCAAATTACCAGAGGGGTCTTGCAAAAATGCGGGCACTTGGAGAGGAAATTGGTATCCCTATTGAGGTATATATTATAGAACTATATATAAACCACAACATGTAAATGATGATTACTCTAAATCTTAATACTGTATATTTAAATAAGAAACAATGAATCGAAGAAAATTGCTCCCCAAAACAAAATTTTGCTGATAGTTGTATTCCTGTTTTGGTGCTTTTCTCATAGGTTTATGGTCCTGAAGCAACAATGACCGGTATATGCCAGCAGGCAATCCAGTACATCACTGCAACTGCATAAGTTGTTTGGTTCTTGAGTTCAACCTCCGATTGTGTTACCTTTTCTAGTGGGACATGTTCATTAGGTTTCCATTTCAATTGTATTAGAAACCTCACAAAGTAATGTTAGATCATATCAATGAACCATCTACAATTGTTTGCTGAGAACGAACATGAGATCTCAGGTAGATGGCATTGTCAGCAATAAAGAGCTTCTTAGAATGTTCTACATCTCTGTCCCCTCACCTTAATTTTCTTAATGCCATTAACTTTCCATGAGCTTGATGTACATTTACCAATCTTATTGATGCTCACGGCATGCTTAGACCTGCCTTCACCTGACCGCTTTAATTGTCTAAAACATGCGTAGACATAGCTTATAAATACTGTCTTAACAGAAAATGAGCCTCTTGTCTTGTCTTTGAAGGAGTATTCTAGTATGGTTTGTTCGCACTTGGGATCAACTCTTCCAACATACTGTTAGACCTTGTTTGTTCTGATATCTACTTTCAGTTCTTGTTTATGTCCATTTTATTTCTTAATCTCTACTTTTTGCAATAGACCTTAGGGTTATTTAGTTTTTTTTTTTTTTCTAGCGTATGCAACCCTTTCCTATTCATCTAATTCTGAGACTTGAATATTATCTTTTAAGCTCTGTCCCTTTGTGTAATAATAAAGTTATGTAATTAGAACCGATACGTTTTTCCTCAAAATCTGATGTTAATCACTTCTCCAGAAAAAAAGGGGGTTTATGCTTTTTTCTTTTTTACATCCCCATGTTAATTACGTCGGCTCTCAAAACAAAGGGACTAAATTAATCAATTTTAAAGTTAAGAGATTAAATTGACGAAAACTTTAAAAGTACAAGAATTTACTAGGTACTTGGACCAAAATTTGAAATGCAAACTGATTAAATTAGGCGAACATAAACTTTGGTGAGGCCTAACTTTCCTTATAAAAGAAGTAGGTTTTGGGCCTACAGGAGGCCCAACGTTTCACTTGTGTTCATATGCATGGTGTGATAGCAAGGCTAGCCAGTCACTCAAACGGTAATCATAAATTAAAGAGGATAGTTGATTGAATTATTGAAGCTTGGTGGAGGGAAACATGGGTTGGGGCAGATCATGGCATCCAGATGAGCTGGACATAATGTGATGCTTACGTTACCCTTTGTACTGACGGAGGAAGTTCCATCTGCCCAACAGTAACTCAACTCCCTTCACCTCTATCACTAATAAATCTTTCCAAACGGTTCCCCCTCACCAACGGAACTTGGCTCAATTACTACTCTCATGGGGAGACAGATGATAATACATCAATTGTTATCCGTTAGTACTAATCTATTATATACCCTTTCAGACAACTGAACTTACATGTTACTTTGAGTTTGTATAAGAATGTTTTCGCAATATTCATCAAAGCCACATTCATTTGGTCTTTGAATACTAAATATGTTGGGCTGTCTTGCGTGGTTTACTCCAAATTGTAATTATTTAGCTTCAAAATTTTTTATATTAAAAATCCTTCATTCCTATAAAATCATTCTAGTTAATCAATTTCGTTATATTAAAAATGTCATTCATATCATTTACAATGAATGTAAAAAAAATATCAATTGATTATTAACCTAACGGCTAATAAAATCATAAGTATAACATAATATTTTTTTCATAGTACGAAGATTCATGAATTTATTTAGATATAATTAAAAAAAATAAAAATTGATATGAAAATTTTGGTTGGCTGGAAACTGAGTTGATCTATTTATTTTTTAGTAGCTTTTGTTATCTGCTGAAATCCAATGAATGGCTTCATTTTTGTTCGGTGGTCGGTGAGCAGTCCCTAACTCGTAAATGCCTCTTCTTCATCTTCTTCAAAATCACGAGGTTGGTGGCGGTGGGTCCCCAGTTTTGGTTTTCCAATCAAATATCAAAATTCTTCGAATGTTGCAATTTTGGAAAGTCAACATCAAAGTTAAGCTAATGGCATGTTAAGTGACCAAAGGCATTCTACTTCGTAACCGTATGTCTAAGGAATGGTCCACTGACTCTTAACAATCTCTATTAATGTAATGAATTCTGGATAAATTTATAAAGATCCATTTCAACTATCCGAGAGCTGATCTACAGCTTATGGTTTGAATCCAAGTGATAGGATACATATGGTTCAAAATCAAAGCTGTGGAGCCACTTATTTATTGCTGTTTATGTCCAAAAATTGACACATACTTTGAGTATATCATATTAGGTATTTTGATTGAGTTTTTCTTTTCCTTCCAATGATATATCATACAGTTATAAGAATATAGACTAAGAGTCGCTACAAGTAAAGAATAAATACAAAATAAAATAAAAAGATAATAATAAAAATATAAATGGAACGAATTCAAATTATTTAAAATTGAGAAGTTCCGTGCCAGAATGATTTTTCACATTTGCTTAACAATCTGATCCCGTGAAATGCTAAAATTGGTGCTTAATTGAATTGGTACAACTTCAACAGTATTGTTGTATCGAGGGTATTCCCCTTGTCAAGAAGTAGAAAAAAAGGGACATAATTCGGGTATGTCAAAGAGGGTTATTTGGTTTAATAGCAGAAGGGGAATGCGTTTGATGACTTGACTGGAGGAAACTCTCGTCAATCCAATCATCAACAAATAGGAAAAGGAAAAACACCAACTGTTTCCGGTTGTTGAGACTTATCTTATTCTTAGTCTTAGGCCAATCTGCATATATATTCGCTGAAATCGTCAATGCTCGACCCTAGTCCAAAGCGGCTGGCTGGAAGGGTAAAAAACCCATCAAATTCTGTTTCCTCAGAGACTGGGATGACCCACTCTGCGTTTCCTACACTCGCGTCTTAGTTGGGCCTGTGCCTTGTCCTATTTAATTTCACACACCAAATATGGAACATTGAGTTTTGACACCCCGGTCTAACAAGGCAGGCCATTAATTCATTTCTAATTCCACTCTTCTCTTAATATCAGCAACGTGCATACCATTGCACCCCAAAACCCATACAAAATTATTATAAAACAGAAAAATGAAAATCACTTATCTAACAATAACCCAAATTTTCTCAAAAAATAAGATTAAAAAAATTTAGTCTAGCCTTTTCAATGTTATAAAATTGAGTTGACATAATTACATTCAATGGAGCTAATGATAGGTTGACCACCATCACATTAAAGGATAATAAATCCCTATATGCAAGGATGCATCACAAAATTTATTTAGGGGTCATAATTTTTTATTTTCTTTAATTCTAATTATAAAAACTTTTTTATATTTTTTTCATTGTTTTTCTTCTATCCCTAACATAGTTGTCCTTATTTATTTTATATTATAAAATTTCAGTAGTCAACTTTTTATTTTTTTAAAAAAAAAACACTTATCCATAAGATGCAATTATAAATGTTATTATTTTAAATTGATGCAATCTAAATGCCTTCATTTTAAAATTATTTAAAATTTCACCCTTAGAGAAATGATGTTTTCATGTCGTCCCACTTACTCAGGTATACAGTGATGTAATTTATCGCAAACTTAAATATAATTAAAATTTCTTTTATTGATATTTTGGTTTTTTTACAAAAAAAAAAGAAAAGAAAAGGCAAAACACAAAATTTAAATAGAAAATAAAAAAACAATAAACAATAAAAAAAAGCATAAATCGAATGAAACCTTCGTGAATGAGTAGCGAATTTATGGAAGATAAATGGCAGAAAAAAAGAACATACAATATGGTTTATAAATTAAAGAAAAAAAGAAATGAAGCGCTGACCCTTAAAGAACGCCATTATTCTCTTCCAACACCCAACAGGATCCCATTCCCATGCCTTTATAAATTGCCCAACCTGCTGCCTACGCCTCTAAACAAATACGACTATTCCAACGCTTTCACCAATCACGATGACCGACGAACAAAAGCTGAGGAAAACAGAAGAAGCTGCTGATATTCGAGGCGATGTCTTAGAATCCATTTTGTGTCATGTTCCTCTCATCCATCTCCTCCCAGCCACTCACGTGTCTAAATCATGGAACCACGCCGTTTTCTCATCCCTTCGCCATTTCAACAAGCCCAAACCTTGGCTCCTTGTCCATGCTCAGAGCTCACGTCCCCCTTACGCCACCACCGCCCTTGCTTACGACCCACGCTCCAACCTTTGGCTTCGGATCAACCAAAACCCACCCATCGAATACGTCTCCGCTCTCCGTTCTTCCAACTCCACGCTCCTCTACATGCTCTCTCTCTCTAAATTCTCCTTCTCCTTCGACCCCCTCCACCTATTGTGGCATCACGTGGACCCACCCCTCGTCTGGCGCACCGACCCCATCGTCGTCGTCGTTGGCTGCCATGTCGTCGTCGCTGGCGGCGCGTGCGACTTCGAGGATGATCCACTCTCGGTTGAAATCTACAACCTCGACACACGCAGGTGGACCACGTGTGAGTCCATGCCAGCAATCCTCAAAGACTCTGCAGCTTCCACGTGGCTTTCTGTCGCAGCCAATGCTAAAAAATTGTACGCCATGGACCAAGTTTCTGGTGTTACGTACTCTTTTGATCCGAGTTCCAGGATTTGGTCTGAACCGTTCGATCTGCGTCATGACCAGAACATTTACTTTTCGGCGATTGGATATTACGGGGATAGCTTGATCATGGTGGGGTTACTTGGAAATTCCGAGTATGTTAAAGATGTCAAAATCTGGGAACTAAAGGGCGAGTCTTTTGAGTTTTGTAAAGAAATGGGGGTGATGCCAAAGGAGTTGGTGGTGACGCTGAAAGGGGAACAGACAAATTTATTTTCAATAAGAATAAGTTTGATGGGTGAATTTTTGTATATATATAATCCTGGAGAGCCCGAGGAATTGGTGGTGTGTGAGATCGACGGCGAAGGGCTTCGCTGGTGGCGAAGTTTGAAGAACGCGGCGGTGAGTGATGGGAGCAGGGCGGCGAAGAGGATGGTGCTTACGTGTGCCAATGTGGGGTTGGGTGATTTAGGTAAAGCGGTGGGGTCGGGGAAAGGAAGTTTCAGTCTTGTTGATAGTGGGAATTTACAGCGATTTTGAGATTGTTTTTATTAAAAATTCATGATTGAACAGTTTGACTTGACTCATGAGTCGTAATGAATGTGGGGAGCTTTCTTTTCCCCGTTCCTCCGTTGCTTTTATCTCTACCATACCTTTCTACACTTACAATTTGACTATTTTTTTGTCATTTCAGTTATACTCATTAAAATAAAGAAAGATTTTCCTGCATAATGCATATGGTCCAATTAATAAAACTAATAATGAAGTTTAGTAGATTGGGTTTAGGGACCAAACGATGTTGTTTTGGCCCTTATTTCCCTATGATCGGTTTTTATTTTTGTGGAGAAACTTTGGCATAAGCACAAATTCATGAAGAATTCCAAAAATCTTTGAGGAAGAATTATAAGTCGACAATGAAGCGTGTTAATCATCATAAACCAAACAAAAAATACTTACATAAGCCTAAGGGATTTGGTCAGCTGCTATGGAAGAATAAATGGCCAAGGCAACGCATGCAGTTCTCAGTTTTCAATTTGGTTTTGGGTATTTTTATATATGTTAAACCTGATTGTGTTTCAAGCCTTTCTTCGTGGACGCACAGCTGAGGGTCTGGCATCCATTCTTCATTGTGATGAATTTACTCATCAACCATGCTCTGTTCCCTCCTTTGTGGTTATAGTAGGTTCTCTTAAATTCAAAAATAGTCTTAATAAATTGTTTCCATTAATTATGCAGAACTAATGTGGCTGGTGGGGGTGTGGTGACCTTACAGGTTCTGCTTATGCACCTCTTTTTGGTTTCTGAGGAGGGTCCAAGGTCTGATGCATAAATCTGGTCATAAAGAACCAAGACTAGAAAAACAGAACAGCTGTGCGCAACACCTCAACAGCCCCAGATGGAACACGAAAGCAACTGTTTACAATTGATAAAAACATAACAGAGCACCCAAGAATAACATGTACAACATTCCAATACCAACAAACAGAAAAATTCTGCACGCCGAGGGGGGATTCTAAAGCATTTCACGGGCGGTTGTTGATGGAGAAACCATGAAGATATCATCGGCGTTGGTGGAATGGGATTCTGTGAGAGATGGGTCTGACAGTTGAGAGAAACAAAGTACTGAGTTGGGGAAATTGTTCGGGAATTGAGAAGAAATAAATATATATTTTTTATTTTAAGTTAAATTAATTTTTTTATGATTAACAATAGATTAATTATTATCAATAAAATATTATTTATCATTTTATCATATGACTATATTAGTTAATTATTCAAGATAAATCTACAAAGATTTAATTAAATATAATAATTTTTTTAAAATTTTTTAAATAATTTAAAGACTTTTTTAAAGTTATTCCAATCTTTCTTTTATGCCCATTTTCGGAAACTATTGGCTGGTTTCTGGTTTTTGCTTCTTCAGTGGTTGGTAAGCAGTATGATAATGTCTTTTCTTTTGGTCTCAAAAAGTATGATAATGTATGTATGTTATGTTCACTTAAATCCTAATAGTCCATCCAATCCAATCCTCAGCATATATAAGTTGGTGTCGGTTGTTACGCGGTGGCTTTTACCCCTGCAACACTCCAGAGCTTTCCCACGCAATTCCAAAATATTACTAATTCTAACAATAACATAATCTTTCATTATACCCAAAGAAATAAAAAACAAACACATAATCCTTCACCATAATATAATAATTATGCATATATCTATATAGTTCTTTTCCAAAGTCACCATAAACATAATAATAATTAATTAGGTAAAATTGAATAAATGAATTCAACTTTATTAATTGGGAAAAAGGCTTACCCACTTATGGTAAGTGGTTCAATATTCATTCCATCTTTCCGACTTTCACAGCGGAAAATAAAGGAAAGAGCAATTTCAATGGCAGATGGGCAACGTCATGTTAAAAATTACATCCCAGATATCTAAAATCATAATTAATTGGAAAATACTAAGGTTGAAAAATGCCTTCTTTGATAGAATCGTAGTATTCACGGTTAATAAAATATTGAAGTATTTAAGCTAGCCAAAAAAGAGAGAAAAGAAAGTAGTCAAGTCACAAGTGGTGTCATTGAGATTTGAGGGAGTTGCCAATGACGATTACTTGGGTAATGGGTTGATGGGGTTGGCGACATTATATGACTATGAACAGATTAATGGCCACCTCACCATGTCATTGGCAGTTAAAAATCATTTCACATAACTTTTTCTTTTACCTCAACAGTTGAGACGTCGTCCCATCTTTAATCGATAGTAATCATTTGATTCCAACATTAAGCTGTTTAATGCTCCACCCTCGCCTCTGTTGCACTATTTTAATGAATCACACGCAGTAAAATCCCTTGACTTTTGAAATATTTAAAAAAAAAAAACCAGGAAAAAGGAGATCATAACCATTTATCCAGGAGATTAATGCTACATCAACAGAAACACAAAGACACAAACGTCTCCTCCTCCAAGCAACTATTTACTCTATTTTCTGTATCTTTTTTAGTATTCCAAATTCGTAGCTCCTATTTACTATTTTGGTAGTCAAGGGTTCAAATCATGGACCCAAAGAGCTGATCCACATTGGTTTACTGTTTGAGTTCTAGATTTCATTGACGTTTCCCTACCTGGACTTGGTGGGTTGGTGAGTAGAAAGAGGGGCTTTGGATTCATTATCCATTCCCTTTCATTCAAGGTATTGACACGTCACCCACTTTGTCTCTCCTCATTTTTCTGTTTTCCTTAGTTTATGTTGTTTGTTGTCAATACTAATATTAAGCATGGTTTGATAATCGAAAAATAAATTTTACTTTGTAAAATATATTATCAACAATTTTAATATTTTTTATTATTTGGATTAACTCTCGACAATTTTTTTCATTGCTTGAATCATTCCAAAAAATATATATATATATATATATATATATATTTTCATCATAATCCATTTTTAAAACTTTTTTCATATCCAATAATTTTCTACAATAACACTATAAAAATATCAACATTTATCAATTATACAATACTTCAAAAATATTTTTCTCAACATTAAAAATATTGTATATATATATATAATATTTAACCTTTTTCATTAATTTATTTCTCATCATATTGTTATACTAATTAATTTGTCATAAATTAGAAATTAAATGAAATGAGAGATTTTCATGTGTGAAAAGTTTATTTCCTATTTCATATAATTTTTTTTTTCATTAACGTTAATTATTTTTTTATTATATTAAAAATTATAATATGTTAAAAAAATAATTACAATGACATAATTCTTATGAAATAATTGAATAAAAATAATTATAGCAACAAGTTTTGCTTCATTTTCTTTCCCTCTCTAGCTTCGCAATTCTTATTTCACCTTCGTTTCTTTCTCCTCTTTTTCTTTCCAAAGTGTCCCAAAATTTATAAAATGACTAAAATATCTTTAAAAAATAGAATAAAAGCCAAACCATGTCCCTTTTTTCAGGTGTCAACATAGGTGTTCTCTGTAAATTAATATTCATTATTCTTATTATTTTGATAGAAGTCAAGATCTCTTGTGATTGGATTTCTCCGCCTGAGGGTTCCATGACATTTAGTGTAGATCTTGCTGTTAGGGGATGCCCAAGCTAGTTGGGAATGGAAGGTGCCTTGCATGATACCAATGGTAATGTGAAAATTATTTTCTCTAAATCTTTGGGATTAGTGACTCAAATTTGGTTGAAATTAAGACTATAAAAGAAGCCTTTTTTCTTTTTATTACTTCCTCTTGGGTTTTCTCACATGCTTTCATCATCGAATCTAACTCCTCCAACGCCATTAAATGGTGCAACCATCATGCTTCAACCCCTTGGTGTTTTAAAGGTATTTTGGATTAAAGTAATTGCTTTAAAAGAAGATTTGTCAATTGGTCTGTTGTTTACTTCCCTCATTTTGGTAATAAACTTGCTAATCGTCTTATGAAGGTCGGCATTGGTCAATCTGAGGATTTCTTACCGGTTTTCAACTACTAACCTCTCTGCAGGTTTGTCCTTCTTGTTTGGTTTTATTGGTTTTTTCTGAGTTTTCTTTTTTGCCGGACTTGACACTAGTCTTGGTTTGTTTTCCAGCTCTTGCCTTGTTTTGTATGTCCTTGTGGGTGGTTTTTTTTTTTTTTTTTTTTTTTTTTTTTTTATCTTGGTTGGTCTTTGTTTTGTGATCGTTTCTTATGTGGGTATTGGTTTTTGCTAGACTTTTGGCTACGTTGGTGGACAGTTTCACTACTTTGGTGCAACTCCTTTTTTTCTCTTAAATAGTATTTCTGTCATTAAACAAAATTAATATTCATTGTAAACCTTTACGCTAAATACTCAAATAAGTCCCTGAATTCTATTAAAAAAGTCAATTAAGCCTCTACAAGTAAGGTAACCTTAAGTAAGGCAAGATGAAAGAGAGAGAGAGAGAGTTCAGGGGGCATAACCAAATTGGAGGCTTTACAAGAAACAGATTTTGGTATCCAAGAATTTGCCCGAAGCATCGACCTTTGGAGATCAAGCCTGTTTTTTGTTTTTGTGGATAATATCAACATCAAGGTTCCATGAAGTGATGTGAAGTCTATCTTTGAGGTCTAAGGATTTTAGAGTTGTCATGGATGTTTTCATCCCTAAATTTAGTTCTAATATAAGGAGGAAAGACTCTAGGTTTGGTTTTATCAGATATAAGTTGAAAGAGGAGATATGGAATGCGATTCAATATAAGAATGGAAGGAAAATCAATGTTAAATCTATTTTGGCCAAAGAGGCAGTGTATGGCAAGAATATGAATTCAGTTTCGATCCAGAGGAACGATGTTTCTACTTTGAAGAGTGAGAAAACAAACAACTCTACGCGTAACTTTGTTTCTTTTAAAGATGTTCTTGTCAATGGTGAGTCTTCTAATCCTAAGGTTCCGATGAATGGTGCTATGAGACTATTCCTAATTCAAAAGCTCAAGTTCGCTCAATCTCTGCAAAAAGATGTGATGTTCCTGTGATCAAGGATTTAAAGACGATGATTTCAATTTTTGTTGGAACTCTTCCCTTCCTTCAGATGATATGGAATGGATCCACAGAAGTGCCATTAGGATCCTAAGACAGGAGTTCCTGCTAAGCTCTATTGGATCAGGCTTCGTTAGAGAAGGCATTCTAGTTAAATTAAAAAGAATGGGAGCCCTTAAAGTTCTAGTTACATTCTGTAATAAAGATGACATGGACACTATTCTTTGGTTTTATGGTGATTTGTTTGAGCTATGGTTTCAGTTTCTTCACCCCTATAACTATAATGTTTTTGAGACAGGAGCTTGTGGTTGGATCAAATTGTCTGATGTTCCTATTCACTTGTGGAATTATGATTTCTTTAAATCTGTTGTGGATCAATGGGGATGTTTCATCATTTCTAATAAGTCTACAATCAACAGGGAAAGCTTCGAGGGAGATTTCATTCTAGTGGAGGTTGCTAAATATTCCTAAAAAGATTAAGGTTCCTTTTTTCTTGGGGTTAAAGTTCTTGTCTTAAGTAAAGAGAAAGCTGTACAGAAAAGAAGTGAGGCTTTTAAGGTTGCTTGCAATGGTAATGATCTCACTTTGAAGTCAAATTGTAGTTTAAGCATCTATCGGAGGAAAGCGACTGTTCTTTAGTAGTTGTTGCTGAAAATAATTATTTACCCCCAGGAAACTAATGAAGTAGTTGATGGTGTATCTGATAAGTTTTTCCAAGGCCGTTGGATGCTGGATAAGTCAAAGAAGTCTTTTGATGTGGATTTTGAGATTCAGAATTTGGTGGTTTCCCTTGTCTTATGCCAGTCTGATACTTTGAATGCTATGGATATTTTTTAAAGAGTCGTTTTCTAACTCTGTTGATGGGCTTGACTTTCCTTTTGTTGATCATGGGTTTAACCCTATTTTTTCTTCTAATCCTTTGGGCAATATTTTGGGTAGGCAAAATTCTAGGAATGATTTGGCTTCAGGCTTGGACCCTTCTCTCATTTGCAGGGGTGTGGTTACTAGGGAAGATTCCCTTAGGGCTAGGCTTTGTCATGATGAGTCTCTTATTTCTCCTAAGCTCAATTTTAATTCGAACTATCTCCCCTTGGATACTTCAACTCCCTTTAATTGTGATGCTCCTTCTAGCCTTCTTGATGGTTAGGAGATTTTTTATCAAAAGACTAAAGGTGGAAGATCTGGTTAGAAAGCAAAAGGGAAAGCTAAGAAACACATAACCAAAAAGATGAACACGGGTGGCGTTCGTAAAAAAAAAAAGAGACAAAAAGAAGGGAGGAAGGAAGAAATTAAGTTTATAAAACAAAGCCAAAGAATGGGTGAAGAAAAAGAGTTATGTCAAGTATCAGTCAGTGGTAAAGGTTTAAGCTCTTACAAAATTATTCAGAGAAGACTCTGCTTAGGTGAAAAGGGGTTTTTCTGTTTATCTTCCATTGGTGATGGTAGTAAGTCTCTTCTCAAAGCTTGCAATGAGGATAACTTGTTTGTTACTCACAATGATTTGCCCAGGTCTTCTACTATAGATGGATGTTCTCTTAGTGTCGAGTCTTCTTTTCCTCAAAATTCTAGTAAATTCAGTTCTATTAAAATCACTAAACTTAACAAGGCCTCAGATATCATGGTAGGATTTTCTCCAAGCAATCAAGTCAATGTGAATCAATTTTTAGAAGGGTCAGATTTATCCATTTGTTCTTTGAATGTCGATGGTCTTCAACAGGGGTTAATCTCTTTAAAAACTCAAAGCAATAGAATTATCTCTGCGGTTAGGAATGGACGAATTGTAAAAAGAAATTTGAGAGAGGTATTGAAAGGGTGGGATAAAATTCCAAGTATGGGGCCAGATGATTCAACTCCGAATGATGACAATGCCCACAGCAATAAAGAGATAACTAAGGAAGCCAACTCTATTTGGGACATTTCTATTAATTTGGGTTTAATATTCGATGGGTTCGACTTATAAAAGTCTGGTCATTAATGAATTTAGAAAACTAGTGTCATGACCCGGAACTCCCATTGAGCCCGTGACAAACGCTGCGAAGCCTCGACAGACATTTTCACCCCGAATGCCGATCGAAATCTCGCAAGGCTCTCGTATCAGCTTTCGCACTTTCCCGGTGAGCAATAGTTATCAAATATCGTAATTCGAAGTAGTACGAGTCATTTTAAAATCAGAACATAGCATATTATTTTCTAGCTCACAGGGACATTTTCATCATTTTTCGTCGAAAATCTCAAAACTTGCTAAAAATGTAGCAGGTAAGCAGAAAATATATATTTAGTGATTTAAAAACAAATTAAGTATCTAAAACGTTCATTTGAAGTGAAAATTTGACTATTTGAATATAATAAAAATATTCAATAAAATAAACTATATTTTTGCAAAATAATTTTTATAAAGCTATCGGTAAATAATTCTTATAGCGTAAAAGTTAATTATATTCATATATACTATAAAGCAAATAACCAAAGCATAAAATTACTTTTACAGCGACACGTGAGCCCACATCTAACCAAAATGCATCGGAAGTTGAAAACCTACAGCTTTTGCCGATTCAAGTCCAAATGAAGGTCCTTGTCAAAGTCAGCTAACTATGAAATTTCCCGAGCCTGAAATGTGAGGAAATGAGGGTGGCGAGATTATAAAATCTCAATGAGTAAACAGATACCATCTAAACTATCTAAAGGCGAGTAAATGGAGACGAATTAAAATAAGTCATCATATTGTAATTTCATTACCTTTCAACTCATTTCAACCAAATAAATAACTAGGCTTCTGATTTCCTGAAAAGCTTGGCTCGTGCCAAAAATCATTTTCATACTCAATTATCAGAGATACCTTGATCGAGGGTTATCCCAACCGAGTCCACCAAGGCTGTTAAATATCTTTACATCCGAAATTTTAGCCATGCCTTGGCGTTGGCTGAGTCTCACTCTCACGCGGTGGTCCATGTGAAGTGCACTCAAATCTTTACCTCAGGAGATACTTTATCCAACATCTCCCCCCGGAGGTAAATATATAATTGGGTTACCGTGCCCCTCTCATAGGCAGTCCACGGAAACCCCCACCACTGCAGTGACTATGGATTATTTTATCTACCACATGATTTATAAAATCTTTTTCTATATGACATGGTAATTTATCGCAACCTATCCTCTCAAGGCTGAATACATAGTACAAATAATTCTAACACCAAAATTAGTTTAGCCATTTATGCTCATTTATTGTCATAAGCCATTCAATTTAAAACCATAAATTTACAACACAAGCAGGCAATCTCCAATTACTCTATTTTCAAAACTAGTATTCAATTTTCTAAAAAATTTATAAAATCATTTTATAAAATCACAATTTCTCCTAAAACATAGACATTTACCATTTAAACCCATTTTTCATAAAATCACACAATTGTATAAAACTACTCTAGATAATTAAGACGATAATAAGTTCACTCATAGTTCTAGGAGTCAATATACTCCTAATCCCAGTCTCCAAGCACAATCTTTGTACTTTTACCAGTGTAATTTGCTCACCACCTATCCACAATGTACAATACATAATTCACCACATCAATGCTTGACCATTATAAAATCAATTCAGGCTCAGTGTATATACATGATATGATATGCAACTTATCCGACTACCGCTTAAATGCGGTACCGACCTAATTCGGCTTATTACCCGATTAAATGACAATTGTGTCCGATTTGGCTCCAAATTGCTCCATTTCATATCTAATATTTCAATTCACTAAATACAATTCCAATAATCTAAAATTCAGCTTAACAACCCTCACAATTCTTCTTGAAAATTTCGGCCATTGTGGTGCACTATCACTAAAAATTTTCTCATTCCATTTTCTCACCATAAATCATCATTTCATTAATTTTTCAACCAATTCACTTGATCACAAAATCAATTCATTACTTCTACACTTCACATAGGGTTCGGCCATTGAAGGTTCATGGGGAAAATGGATTCTTTTCTTGTTGTTTTGTTTTTAAACATGCTTAACTAACTAAAAACACTAACATAACTTAGAATCAAATTAATCTAACATCATTCTCTCTCCATACCCATTCCAACCAGCCATGAATTCATCATGAAAACATGTAATTTAACCATGAAAAATGAGGAGAATTGCATGGAAAAGGTAGATCACAAGTCAAAATCAAGAAATTTTACATTTTGTCACTTGTTTCCTTGAATTTTCACCAAAATTTCCTTGAATTTCTCCACCTAGGGTTTTTGTTTTTCTTTTCTCCCTTTGTTCTTCTTTGTTCTTGGTTTGGCTGACCATATGGAAGAAATGGGCTGATTTTTATGCATTTTTTATAAAAAAACAATAAAATAATAAAAGTATGACACATGACATTTCCTTATTGATTTAAATTTTAAATATTTGACTTTTAATTCTTTAATTCTCCACCACACATTTCTCATGTTTATCAATTTTCATGATGAATAAAATTTCTTGGTCTTGACAAGTGTAGGGGGTGAAAATTTATCGATTTGCCCTTGAGGTGGTAAAATTATCATTTCCCCCCTATACTCCAAATTATATCGGATATTAAAATTTTTCACATCTAAACCTCAAATCATACTCCAATGCTCAAATCATACTCCAATAAGTCAAATGGGGTCAAAATAAATCTTTTTTAAAATTCCCATTTGTCCTCAAGTGGCAAATGACCATTTTACCCCTAGATAGTGAAAATTCCAGTTTGACTCCAAATTGATCCTCGAAATTACCATTTTGAGTCATTCTTGGACTGTGAAACTCTTAATTTCACCTTAAAATTTCTATTTGAACTAGTTCAAGGTATAAATCGACTTACTTGTACTTCTAAGCACAATATCGACTTTTAAATATTCTTCTAGGGCTGTTCAAATATGTAATCACTCTATCAGTCTCATGTGTAACATGGTAGATAATTTAGGGCTGGGCTTAATAGCACTTCCCCCCCTAAAATAAAATTTTTTCCTCAAAATCTCTTATCAAACTCAAAAAAAAGGTGGGGTATTATCTTTTATTCGATGTTCAACTTCTCCTGTTATCTCCTTTATAGGAAATCTTGAGTTGCTCATCGTATTTATTTCCAACTCAACTTGAATACTTCACTTATATCTATTATTACCCTTTAGAATTTGATTAGCAATAATCCTCTCAATCATGAGTCTTTATGTCATTTAGGATTATACTAGGTGGTTTCCCAAGATAAAGAGTCTACGCAGCCTTTTGTCTATAATCGGTGCTGCAGTCACTGACTATAAACAAGACTCTACGTCAACTCCACTATTCCGCTGTTTACCACAATTAGCAAAGGTAAATTTTCTATTATAGATGTATGATCGGAACATTGATCATCGAATACGATGTAGTATCACAATTTCTCAAAGTCATCCCTTTGTCCTCAGTCATCTTTCATGCCTCTATATTGCTTTGTATCTTTTTTATACTTCGACATTAATTTGTTTCTTAAGATTTAAATTCATTTAAACTTTGTATACCTCAAGCATTTTTGAGTTATAATTTCCACAATATAATAAGAAATTCTTACAGTAATATTCCATATGAACTCATTTACTATATTATTCTTGAAACTTTTATTTACATTCTCCTCATTTGATATTAACATTCTTTGTCACTATCTCACATCTTCATATAACTTTTCACTCACTTTCTCTAAGTTGGACTCGTGCTTCATCTTCCGTTACAGCAAAAACTCTTGTCGAAGAACGAGTTTGTGGTTTAGAAGGTGGATATACTGGAGTGTTACTCTCCACTTCGGATTGTATGTTCACACCTTGCCTCTGTTGTGATTCAACCAAATCTCTCCGCTGTATATTCGCACGAACTAGTGGGAATGGAGCAGCTACAGTAGCCTGTCCTAATTGGAGACAGTTACTCCTAATGTGACTGGGCTAATCACAATGAAAACATCGTACCGGCCCCTCACACAGCCCTAAATGATAATTCCCACACGTTCTGCATTTATCAAAACTTTGGGATCTTTTCCCAGAAACAGTCATCTCAGACCTACCGAATCTCGGAGGCCTCAACTGCGTCTGTGAAAATGAAGGTTGGGAAGATGTTATTGGAACAGAGGTATTACTTCCTGATACAGGTGAATCCTTGCCCCTTTTTGGCGTCTGACTGGAGGATACACTCGAATTCCTCTTCTTTGCAAACTCAGCTCGCATTCTCTTATTTTTATTTGCGAGCTTTTCAGCCCTTAAAGCCATTTGCACTACTTCCTTATGCGGCTCCTTACCAGTCATTGTCATCTGCTCTATAATTTCATTATAGAGCTCTTCCTCAAACTAATTGGCCTAATCCTGCTCAGATTTTACCAGATCTAGCACATATAACATCAGCTCGTTAAAACGAGCCTCATACTGCTCGACCATTAAATTCTCCTATTTCAAACTCAGAAATTCTCTTTTCTTTTCTTTCTGATGGAAATAAGTGAAATATTGACCATTAAATTCTCTTAAGAAGTCTGACCAGGTCAGAGGAGTAGTGGAACAGGATTTTATTGAATTCCACCATGTACGGGCTCTCTTTTCTAGTAATATCGTGGCCACCATCAACTTTAGGTCATCATTCAACCTCATATCTGACAGTGTCTCTGAAACCTGATTAATCCAATCTTTGGCTACGGTGGCATATAAATCGCCCGTAAAAGAAGCACAACCTAATTGTCTAGCCTCATTCAGCTTCTTGGAAATAGATACATCCTGTACTGACGGAACTGAAGGAGTAGTTGGAGGCACTATAGGTGGAGCCTGACTAATCTGAGCTTGACCAGCCATTGCGGTAAAGAAAGCTGCCAATGCCTGCGCTGCCTCAGGAGGCATGACAGGAATGCTCGAAGGTGGCGGAGGATGTTGAGGACTATCGACCTGCTCAACAGCAAGTGTTACCCGAATGGTGGATGCAGTCGATTCCTCTTCTATTGCATCTAGCTGGTGACGTTGGGAACTACCTCTTCCTCTCCCAACTGATCTAGTGAGAGGTGGGTGTTCGCATCGAGGAGACATTATAATCTATGAGAGAAAACGAGCAAGTTTAGGCAACTTTAGGCTCTATATGCAGATACATGCATTCTATTCGATCTAACCTAACTTAACTCTGGGCCACACTGATATTGTAAATTTTTAAAATTACTTTAAAACCAAAAACTCTTATTTTTAAAACCAAAAGCTCTGATACCACTTGAATTGTGACGACCCGAAACTTCCATCGAGCCCATAACATAACCGCGAAGCCTTGACAGACATTCTTCACCCCGAATGCCGATCGAAATCTCGCAAGGCTCTCGTATCAGCTTTCGCACTTTCCCGGTGAGCAATAGTTATCATACATCGTAATTCGAAAGATTACGAGTCATTTCCAAATCAGAACATAACATATTATTTTCTAGCTCACAGGGGCATTTTCGTCATTTTTCGTCGAAAATCTCAAAACTTGCTAAAAATGTAGCAGGTAAGCAGAAAATATATATTTAGTGATTTAAAAATAAATTAAGTATCTAAAACGTTCATTTGAAGTGAAAATTTGACCATTTGAATATAATAAAAATATTCAATAAAATAAACTATTTTTTTGTAAAATAGTTTTTATAAAACTATCGGTAAATAATTCTTATAGCGTAAAAGTTAATTATATTCATATATACTATAAAGCAAATAACCAAAGCATAAAATTACATTTACAGTGACATGTGGGCTCACATCTAACCAAAATGCATCGAAAGCTGAAAGCCTACAGCTTTTGCTGATTCAAGTCCAAATGAAAGTCCTTGTCAAAGTCAGCTAACTATAGAATTCCTCGAGCCTGAAATGTGAGGAAATGAGGGTGGTGAGATTATAAAATCCCAATGTGTATACGACACCATCTAAACTATTTAAAGGCAAGTAAATGGAGACGAATTAAAATAAGTCATCATATTGTAATTTCATTACTTTTTTAACTCATTTCAACCAAATAAACAACTAGGCTTATGATTTCCTGAAAAGCTTGGCTCGTACCAAAAATCATTCTCATACTCAGTTATTATTAGTTATCCCAACCGAGTCCACCAAGGCTGTTAAATGTCTTTACATCCAAAATTTTATCCATGCCTTGGCGTTGGCTGAGTCTCACTCTCACGCGGTGGTGCACGTGAAGTGCACTCAAATCTTTACCTGAGGAGATACTTCATCCAACATCTCCCCCCGGAGGTAAATATATAATTGGGTTACCGTGCCCCTCTCATAGGCAGTCCACGAAAACCCCCACCACTGCAGTGACTATGGATTATTTTATCTACCACCTGATTTATAAAATTTTTTTCTACATGACATGGCAATTTATCGCAACCTAGCCTCTTAAGGCTGAATACATAGTACAAATAATTCTAACATCAAAATCACTTTAGCCATTCATGCTCATTTATTGTCATAAACCATTCAATTTAAAATCATAAATTTACAACACAAGCAGGCAATATCAAATTACTCTATTTTCAAAACCAGTATTCAGTTTTTCAAAAAGTTTATAAAATTATTTTATAAAATCACAATTTTTCCTAAAACATAGCATTTACCATTTAAACCCATTTTTCATAAAATCACACAATTGTATAAAACTACTCTAAATAATTAAGACGATAATAAGTTCACTCACAGTTTTAGGAGTCAATGTACTTCTAATCCCAATCTCCAAGCACAATCTCTGTACTTTTACCAGTGTACTTTGCTCACCACCTATCCACAATGTGCAATACATAATTCACCACATCAATGCTTGACCATTATAAAATCAATTCAGGCTCGGTGTATATGCATGATATGATATGCAACTTATCCGACTACCGCTTAAATGCGGTACTGACCTAATTCGGCCTATTACCCGATTAAATGACAATTGTGTCCGATTTGACTCCAAATTGCTCCATTTCATTTTTAATATTTCAATTCGCTAAATACAATTCCAATAATCTAAAATTTAGCCTAACAACCCTCACAATTCTTCTTGAAAATTTCGACCATTGTGGTGCACTATCACTAAAAATTTTTTCATTCCATTTTCTCACCATAAATCATCATTTCATCAATTTTTCAACAAATTCACTTGATCACAAAATCAATTCATTACTTCTACACTTCACATAGGGTTCAGCCATTGAAGGTTCACAGGGAAAATGGATTCTTTTCTTGTTGTTTTGTTTCTAAACATGCTTAACTAACTAAAAACACTAACATAACTTAGAATCAAATCAATCTAACATCATTCTCTCTTCATACCCATTCCAATCAGCCATGAATTCATCATGAAAACATGTAATTTAACCATGAAAAATGAGGAGAATTGCATGGGAAAGGTAGATCACAAGTCAAAATCAAGAAATTTTACCTTTTGTCACATGTTTCCTTGAATTTTCACCAAATTTCCCTTGAATTTCTCCACCTAGGGTTTTTGTTTTTCTTTTATCTCTTTGTTCTTCTTTGCTCTTGGTTTGGCCGGCCATATGAAAGAAATGAGCTGATTTTTATGCCTTTTTTATAAAGAAACAATAAAATAATAAAAGCATGACACATGGCATTTCCTTATTAGTTTAAATTTTAAATATTTGACTTTTAATTCTTTAATTGTCCACCACACATTTCTAATGTTTATCCATTTCCATGATGAATAAAATTACTTGGTCTTGACAAGTGTCGGGGGTGAAAATTTACCGATTTGCCTCCGGGGTGACAAAATTATCATTTCGCACCTATACTCCAAATTATACCGGATATTAAAATTTTTCACTTCTAAACCTCAAATCATACTCCAATGATCAAATCATACTCCAATAAGTCAAATGACGCCAAAAAAAGTCTTTTCTAAAATTTTCATTTTGTCCCCAGGTGACAAATGACAATTTTACCCCTAGATAGTGAAAATTTTGGTTTGACTCCAAATTGATCATCGAACTCCGAATTACCATTTTGAGTCATCCCTGGACTGTGAAACTCTTAATTTCACCTTAAAATTCCTATTTGAATTAGTTCGAGGTATAAATCGACTTGTACTTCTAAGCACAACCGACTTTTAAATATTCTTCCGGAGCTGTTCAAATATACAATCACTCTATCAATCTCATGTGTAACATGGTAGATAATTTAGGGCTAGGCTTGACAACTAGAAGCAGAAAACAAGAACGAATGGCTTTAGTAAGTTATCATTCTCTTTTTGTGTGAGCCATTTTTGCTTTTATGATCTTCATCACATGGAATGTTAGGGGTCTTGGAAGGGGGACAAAGAAAAAGGTAATGAAAAAAATCATTTCTAGGTCTAAGGCTGATTTGATTCACCTTTAAGAAACCAAATTAAGCAAACCAATCAAGATAGATTACAATTCCTTAAATGGCACTGCAAGTTTTTTATGGGTTTAGTCTGATTCAGTGGGGTCTTTCGATGGTTTGAGCAGTCATTGGTGTGATAGTTTTTTTTGAGTTGGAATCAAGCATTATCAGGAGAAACTTTATTCTTCTTATTGACAAATTTAGAAAAGGCAATTAAAACTATTGTTTGGGGAATATTTATGCTCCCAACGATGAAATTGCTAGGAATAATTTATGGGGCGAACTTGTTGGTATTCTTAATTTTTCAGAGTGCCTTAATGTCTTAGAGGTGATTTCAATACCATTACTAAGAGCGAAGAAATGAGTGGTATTTTTTATGATGGGAAAAACACTACAAACTTTGTTGATTTCATTAATAGATTTCATCTAATTCATCTTTCGATGATTGGAAGTTATTCCACCTGGGGCAACAACATAGAGAATGACTCGTTCAGCAGGATCAATAGCTTTTTTGTCACTTATGATTTTCTTCAATGGCAAGATAATTTGGTGCAAAAATGTTTTTCTAATTCTATTTCGGATCATAATCTCATCTGTCTATCAGGCCATGTGATGGACTATGGCCTAAAGCCTTTCCGTTTTTTTACCCATTAGTTTGATAATAGGGATTTTCTAAGGGTTTCCAAAGATGCATGGGGGTCCAATAGTAACGGTAGCCTGGTGAGTAATGGTCTTTAGTTTAAACTCAATTCTATCAAGCCTGTTATAAGAGATTGGTAAAGAGAGACTTTTGGTCATAGTATGAAGGAAATTGAGAAATTAGAACTTGAAATCCAGAACATTAATTTATTACTTCAAGAAGAAAAATAGGATGATTCTTCTAGGAAAGTAATTACGGCTAAAATGGCTAAACTTTGAGAGTTGTACAAAATTAATGAGAGATCTTGGCACCAAAAATCACACATTAAATCGCTTCTTGAAGGTGGTCGAAACACGAAATTCTTCCATGCGACTGCTTCGAAAAAAAGAGGAATTTCATCGATAGTTTGGTTGTGCAATGCAGATTAATCAACAATCTTGCAAAAATTAAAAACAATGTGGTTCACTTTTTTAAATCTTTGTACAACCATAAGAGGTTTGTTGTGCTTAAAGAATTTAACTATGATTTTAGAATGCTAAGTGTCGAATCCTCCAACTTATTAGGAACCCAATTCTGTGTAGATAAAGTTTGGAATGCTATTGACGGATGTGATGGTAACAAGGTGTAAAGGCCTGAAGGCCTTAATTTGAATTTTTTTCAAAAAGTAATGGAAATGGGTTAAAGATGATCTGATGAAGCTCCTTGGGGATTTTTTTGTTAACAGTAAACTTGATCTGAAGATTAACAATTCTTTCATCTCTTTGATTCCCAAGATTGATAATCCAAATGGTTTGAAAGATTGTTGCCCCATTTGCCTTGTTAGTAGCTTCTACAATATTGTGTCGAAGGTGTTGGGCAATAGAATAAAGGAGGTGATTAGTGAGGTGATTGGGAAAAATCAGTTCGCCTTCATAAGAGGTAGGCAAATCCTTCATTGTGCTCTTGTTGCCAATAAAGTTGTGCATGGGTTATGGAAAAACAAATAGGGTTATAGACACTATAAAAATTGTAATTTAATTAATTAAAAAAATCATCATCAAAGCAAAAAAATAAATAAAAATGACAAAAAATATAATAAATAAAAATAAAGAAAAATGAAAAAAAGAGGTACGACTGGCAGGGTGCGTCCGCACCCTGCCAGGCGCCACCTTCACCCTGCCAGTACCCATACCACTACCATTATAGTACCAGACGTGAAAAAATCACATCTGGCAAAGTAGTGGGAAGACACCCCTACAGAAGCCAAAAAAATTCGAGTATAAAGAGGGGATCCAGAGCAATCGGGAGCCACAATCGGCAATCAAAAAACCAACATTCAAACCCTAGAAAATCCTAGTTTTCTAGTAGCCACAACAACCCACAAATTCTCAATCAAAAAAATACAAAAAATAGATAAAAAAATACACAATGGATGAAGGATGAGTGTTGTGTTCTTTTTATTTTCTTTGGATTATTTTTAGTTTGTTTGTTTTAGGGTGGATTTTGATTTTTTTTTTGGAAGGGTTTTGGGTAGCCGGCACTGGTAGGATTTAGGCCTTGCTGCCGTCGGTTTAGGGATAGGATTTGGGTCTTGCTACCGTCGGTTTTGAGAGAGAGAGAAAGTTGAAGCTTTGGGCTCGCCACCGGCGAAAGAAAGATGTAGAAAGAGGAGATTTGGTTCGAGCGGCACCGACGAGGAGAGCAAAGCCAGATCTAGGCGGTGGAAGTGGAAAAGGCTTCGGTAGTCGACGACGGTAGTGAAAAGGAGTAGTGTCGACAAGGGGAGCAAAACCCGATTTGGATAGCGAGAGAGAGAGAGAGAGATCGACGGGCAGTGAAAAAGAGAGAAAGATTTCGTCACCGGTCAAGAGGAAAAGAAACTTTTGGCTCGTCGACGGCGAAAGGAAGGAGAAGGGAGAGGAAAAGAACTCCCTAAGTCGGTGTCGGTGAAGAGAAAGAGGAAGGGGATATTTTTAAAGAGATGGGAGAGAACCGGTGCTACTAGAGAAAGGAAGTGAAAGAGAAAAGAATGATAAGCTTAAAGGGCAATGGGCAAAACAGTGTCGTTTTGCTAATCGGTTTTTGGGTGCCATAAAGAAGCTGAAATGGTGTCGTTTCAAAGGAAGAAGAATACTCTTTTGGGCCTCCAACAGTGCGTTCGGGAAGTGTCCAATGGGCTGTCCTATTGTCCTTAGGTCAACATCTGAGCCCAAGTTAGGTAAAAATTTTCACTTGTTCCCTTATGTGCTTTTTGTGTTTTGTGATGATTGGACTGAATATGGGTTAGCTAAATCATTTAGTATAATGTTTGAAAGTTTTAAAATAAATAAATAAATATTTAAAAACATAAGAATTAATGCAAACAACAAATATAAGAGTGAATTTTAGTGGTAAAAGAAATAAATTTAAATACTTTGTGAGTCTTAAAAATTATAATAATAAATAATGAATAAAAAATAATAATATAACTTTATATGAAATAGAGAAAGGAATACGAATGAGGAGAGAACGAAAATAGGATAAGATAAAGAAGATAAAGAATCATTAATAAAATAATAGTTTAATTTGATACCGATGATGGGATAATCGACCGAGATATGAGAGGGCGCAATCGCGAGCCCATATTTCCTAAGTTTGAAATCCGAATCAAGGCTCCACCAGTATGATGGGAGGGCCTCTATTTCAAGATCCTGAAATTTTTAACAAATAAAGAATTTGATTATACAAAAAAAATTATAATAAATAAATAGCAATAGATAAAAAAATGATAAAAAAAAATAATTCAAATATATAGTAAATAATTAATTTGTGAAAATGCAATATACATAACATTAAATAAATAAATAAAATAAGTAAATAATAATAAAAAAATAAAAAACAATAACTAATTTAAAATTAAGCATTAAATATCAAGTGGCACAAACTATGAATTAATAAAAAAATGTGAAGACAAAGATAAGAAAAATAAATAAATATAGATGTATAAAATAAAATTTTAGGCATTAGGTTTGAATAAAAGATTGCTTACAAAAAATATAATAATATAATAAAAATATAAAAAATGAAATAATAAATAATAAATAATAAGAAAATCATCAAAAAAATAAGTTTTTTTCTAAAAATAATATGGAATCATAAATAATTTATCTAATTATAAAAGGAAAGTATAGGAAAAATTTAGAATAAAAATATAAGGTATAAAAAATAATAATAATAAGGAATAAGATAGAAAATATAATAATAAAAAATAAAATAAAATAAAATAATAATTAAATAATAGTAAATAAATAAATAGATAATTGCATTAGCATAACATATATATATTGCATCATGCATATCATTGCATATAAATATTTCTGTTTTCGAGTTTAAGCCCCGATGATGGGATCTTCCGAGGATCTTGCGAAGGTGGGTATTCCTCAAAAAATTTCCTAGGTGAAAGGCATCTCCGGATCCCACCAGTATGATGGGAGGGCTCATGAAACATCTTTGATAAAAAGCCTTTGCTCGTATTAGGTTCATTATGCACAAAAACATTATTTTTAAAGAAAAACGTATGATAACCCTGACGATAGAATTTATTCGTTGAATTTGCGAAAGTGAATTTCTCGGATAATTGCCTAGGTGAGAGAACACCCCGGGTCCCACCAGTATGATGGGCGGATTCAGAAAAACGTCCTCGATAAAAGGTTATTTGTCCAACATTTCTTATCTCACGCCATACATTTCATCTTGCCTCACGTTTGCATTCCATTTTAGGTTAAATATGAGATAAAATAAGAGAATAATAATTAAAGAAATATAGTGAACTTAAAAAATTAAAGCCTAATAGGATAATCTAAAAAATGGTACCGTTCATGGAACGAGCGTCCCGGGAGTGCTAATCCTTCCCTAGGCGTAACCGTACTTTCAGCCTAAATCTAGAAAATCGTAAACTAGTTTAAGGTTCTCTTCGGCAGACTTAAAATTAATTTAAGGTTTCGTCGATTAGAATTGAGTCAATAGGTGGCCAATCGCACTTAGTAAAAAAGATTGGTGGCGACTCCTAGTTTCTTAGAGTTTTTACTCGCGTCTGGCGGTCGGGTTTCCGGACTCACACGTTACAACAGCTGACGACTCCACTAGGGACTTCTGAGAGTCGAACCATTAAATAATAATAGGTTATCTAAGGCTTTAAGTAATTTGATGCTTTCTTAGTGTTAATGATTTGTTCTGCATATTTTGTTTGGTGCATTTGTTTATTTCCCATTTATTACTTTATTGCTTTTAATAATATTGAGGGTTTAGGATAGAGGGATGTGAGAATGTTACTCCGAACTCGATGTTTTCCTTCACACACAGAGCACATTTTGCATTCATGCATAAACCCTCCACTCGGGTTATGTCTTTTTGAGAATGGAGTTTAGTAGCTACGCTCTCGTGAGGTGATAACCTCCGCATGAGCTAGTGAAGACTCCCACTCAAATCCAACCAAATCCGTTTGAAGCCTGTAATGGGTGAGGACCGAGGTGCCTTACTAGTCTGCGTGGACGATAGTGAGGAACGATTTGAGAACCTTAGCTCTGTTTATAAACCCCGCTCAGCATATAGAATACCGAGAGCAGCTTAACCCTAGGTAGGGCTATACCCGTGAGAGTATACCCTATAAATAGGTACATGTGAAGGAATTTCTTCCACTCCCTCTATTTTAAATTTTACCACGAGAAAATAAAGTATTGTGGAGTAGACAGTAATACCCATGATATTGCTTATTATTCTCTCATTATGTTTAACATTCCATTCTTTCTTTTTACCATACTAACTTAAGTTTATTTTGCTTGTCATGTGCATGTTACATGTTCATTTGCATGCATCGTACTTGCATATAGGAGAAATATTGGCTACACAATATCCAACCTAAGAGATCCCGGTTATATCCATGGCATCGTCATCAGCAGGTCCACTCAACATATACAGAAATGACTATGAGATAGAGTTACAGATGGGGCAGATTCAACAAGAAAAAAGAGACTGTTTGACCCAAGGACATATCCCAACTTTACCCGAGAGAGTTCACTTGGACCTTCAGTAGAATAACTTCACAAAGATTATAGGAATTTGGGAACAGTGGAAACGTGCTCACCGAGACAATTTTCAGAATAAGTATGGACACATTGCATGGCTCCTATATGTACCAGTTGATGACCAGATGCTCCGAGCCATCGTCCAGTTTTGGGATCCTTCATACCGCTGCTTTGTCTATAACAAGGTGGGCATGACTCCTACCATAGAAGAGTACTCCTCTCTACTCCGGATAGATCACATGCAGCTTGACAAGATTTATTGGAGGGCTTAAAAGACAAGACACCGGCGAAAATTAGCCAAGTTGCTAGGAATGACTACGGTAAAAGTAGATCAGCACCTGAAGAAAAAAAGAGACACGGAATGCCTTCCATGGAGTTTCTTGAACGGATATATTAAAAAACACATGGAGGATGAACAAGGTCTCCTAGCTTTCGCTATGGCAATTTATAGCTTAGTGGTATTCCCGAAGGTTCTAGGTCATGTGGAGGTATCAGTCATAGACTTCTTCGATTAGGTGACAAGGAGCATTAACCCGACCCCATCCACCTTAGCTGAAACTTTCATATCCTTGAATTTCTGTCAGTGCAAAGGCGAGGGACGATTCATCGGATGTGCTCAACTCTTAACCATATGGGTCAAAAGCCATTTCGAATGCAAAGAGAGCAAATTTCGGAAGCATTATCTGTCTGCAAGTTACCCTACCCTTGAGTTCTGCGAAAGTATATGGCCCTACTGCAAGAGGAAAGAAGAGTGGGTCACAAATCTCTGGAGGTTAATGAGCGTTGAAGTAACTTGGAGAGCTCCATAGATGCCGCGAATGCAAGTGATGTATAAATGCGGAGACAAGCCGTGGGTGTCGCTGATCGGACCATGAGGAGCTATTAGCTATGCATCGATAATGGTACAGAGACAGTTCGGATCTGAGCAATAAGTGCCCATGACTCACAAGCTCAACCAGTTAGAGTTTACATTTGGAGAGCCGAAAACGCTAAAGAAAATTGAGAAAATTGCACAAGACTGAAAGAAAACTTGCCTCGTGGATCAGGGAAGGCTTACCGATGAAGTCACCACAGGATATCATACTTGGCACGACCAAAGGGTGAAAGATGTGGTATGCCCCCCGAAAAATCCATCAAAACATCCCATAAACCCAGAACCTCAAAGATGTTCTGCTAAAGAGTGAGTTGACAAGAAAGAGACTTGAAAAAGAGATGATGAATATGAAGCGGAGACATGAGGATGAGCTAGAAGAAGTGAAGAAAAAGACGACAAGAAAGGTCCGGATGGCTTTGGAAGAGCGGGATGAGTGGCAAAGCAAGTTTGAGGAAGTGAACATGGCAAATTCTTCTCTGATAGCCAGGATGCAAGAACTCTAAAGTGCCAACGATGCTTTGCAGCATGAGGTACGAAGACAAGAACAAATTATCCAAGAGTTGAGAAATGACTGTGACTTGTTGGAAACTACCATGGAGGGCTACAAGGCACAGTATGAAGCAGTAAGGCAAGAGTATTTCCAAATGAGGGAAAGAAATGATTCGTGCACACAAGGCCTTCAAAGGAAAGAAGCTGAAATGCGATGGATACTGAGACAGATGAGAGAAATGGCATTTAAAGCGCGAGTAATGGCAGACAAGACCGAAGAACTCAGGCGAGAGATTCTTTCTAGGGATGAGTTGGGTGAGCAGTTGATCGATCACCTCAGGATGTTAGGGACCAATATGACAAAGTTGGCTTTTCCTTTTGATAGTTATGTAATGGTTTTAGATAATGATGTAATAGGATATTTCAGTTCTATGGATGTGGATTTTCTTATGGTAAATGTTGAATGGCCAATATTTTTCCTATTTTTCTTTTCTTTTCAAGCACATTTCACTTGCATCATAGTACATGATTCATATAAATAATAACAAATGAGAATATATTCATTAACATAAAATTCTAACTTATCCATTTGGCCTATAAAAGAACAAAATTCCAAAGAAACAAACCCTACACAGTTACAACACAAGAGCTCGTTCTAAGATCATGGGGCACGAACACTCGGAGAGAATGAACAAGATAAAAAAAAAAGCAAGATGAGATCATGGGTCAGTTGTCAAAGATTTTGGAGTTGATATCGACAGATAAAGGGAAGAAAGTTGCGGGGAGTTCTGGTGTGTCACAAGGGTTCAATAGACAGAAGCCAATACAGACCCCGTATAACCACCAAGATTCACACCACCACCAGTAAGGAATGCGTCTATCCCCATGTCGTCGATAGGACAATATCCGTTCTTTGGGATGCCAGTGCCTACAGGGCCACCACCAACTTATGCCCAACAGAGGCCAATTGAAGGGGCAAGTCTTTCAGACCCCATCTGGCATCCCTGACTTGGACGATTCGAAGGAACAAGAGAAGCTCAAGTGTGGATCCATTGAATCGAAGGACAATCCTGATACCCACCAGAAACTTAACCTTTTTGAAGAGAGACTACGCATGATAGAAGGAATGAGAATGTATTATTTTATGGATGCAATTGAACTCTGTCTTATTCCAGATGTGGTTATACCCCCAAAATTCAAAGTTCCAGACTTTGAAAAGTATGATGGAACCAAGCGTTCGGTCACACACATCACCATGTACTGTAGAAGGATGGTTGCATATACCCATGATGACAAGCTCTTGATACATTACTTCCAAGATAGCCTCACTAGTGCTGCAGCAAAGTGGTACGTCCAACTGGACCGTAATCGAATCCACATGTGGAAAGATCTTGCTCGGGCGTTTGTAGCTCAGTATAAGCATGTTACAGATATGGCACTGGATCGCCTTTCTTTACAAAACATGGAGAAAAAACCCACTGAAAGCTTCAAAAAATATGCTCAAAGATGGAAGAATGTGGCCTCTCAAGTTCAGCCACCATTGACTGAGAAAGAGACCACCGTAATGTTCATTAACACCTTGCGGGTCCCTTACTATGAACGATTGGTTGGTAGTGCCACAAAGAACTTTGCTGATATGGTGATTTCAGGAGAGATGATAGAGACTGCCATTAAGCAAGGAAAAATAAAATGAGGTGATACGACAAACACGAAAAAAAGGGGAACTTTTAAGAAGAAAGAAGGAGAAGCCCAAGCCATCACTTCAGGACAACACCAAGGAGAAATATACAACCCGTACCAACCATATCCACCATACCCCTATTACCCAGCTGTGAACAACACTCCACAAAGCCCATACCTATACCCACCCATGCCAAATGCCTTTCCTAACCTGTACCTATATACTCCCATCCAACAGACACCTTACCCCACAAATATCCACCCACCTACTTTTACACCCGTTACAACTTCAACCACATAACGAACAACACCTTCAAACAACCATACTGCCATTGAATCAAGAGGATGGCGAAACAAGCAAGAGAAAATGCAATTTGACCCAATCCCAATTCCATATGCAAACTCTTCACTTAGTTAGTTGTAAACCATCTGGTGGCACCTTTATACATAGAGCCATTAAAACCTCCATTCTCGAGATGGTATGACACTTTCGCCCATTGTGATTATCATTATGGAATCGAAGGTCACTCGATCGAGAATTGTACAGCATTCAAACATAAGGTGCAAGGGTTGATCAAGGTAGAAATCCTGAATTTCGAAAAAAAGTCAGAACAAAATGTTAACAACAACCCCTTGCCAAATCATGCTGGGGTAGGAATAAATGCAATCGAAAGAGATGTGTATGTTAAAATGAACATTCGAGAAGTGGAAACCCCCATGGAGAACGTGTTTGAAGCCTTGGTAAAGGCCGATATGCTCGAGGTTTAACCGGAATGTCCTAATGTGAATGACTCGAGAGATATCCAAGAACCATACTGCTTATATCACAAAGGGTGTGTTGGACATTTAATTCGAGATTGTAGTTCTTTTCGAAAGGAAGTGCAAAGGATGATGGACGAATCAAGGATTGAATTCTACATGGAAGCCTCAAAGCCAGCAGTAAACATGATATCCAAGGATTCCACTCACTCAGTGAAGATAAAGCCTTTAATAATTTTCTATGAACCAAGAGAAGGGTCTGTGGAAGACAGAACCCATGCCAAAATGACCATCGAAGTCCCTAAACCTTTCCCCTACAAAGATGATAAAGTTGTCCCGTGAAACTATAATTGCAATGTACAAGTTTCGAATACGGGAAAATAGATGGTTAAATCTCAAGATGATGCTGCAAATATAACTGGTGTTGGAGGGATTACCCGCAACAGACGTTGCTATACATCCGAAAGCATTGGAGATCTCAAGAAGGAGAAGGGAAAAGAAAAAGAGTAAAATCTGATAGAAGAAAAAGTACAATCTCAAGAATTGACAGATGGCCCAAAGGGACCGATGACGGAAAAAGAAGCTGCAGAGTTCCTCAAGTTCATCAAACACAGTGAGTACAATGTAGTTGAGCAATTGAATAGGTTGCCTGCTCGTATTTCACTGCTATCATTGCTCCTCAGCTCAGAACCACATAGGAATTCTTTGATGAAGATTCTGAACTAAGCATATGTGGATCACGACATTTCAGTTGAAAATTTGGACTACATCATTGGGAACATTTCAGTGGGTAACATAATATCCTTTAACGATGAAGAAATCTCTTCTGGAGGTAGAGGAAACTACAAATCCTTGGATATCACAACCAAGTGTAAAGGTTGTACCGTCGCAAAAGTGTTGCTTGATAACGGATCAGCCTTAAATGTGATGCCCATGAGGACCTTGGCCTGTTTACCCATCAACATGTCCTACATGAGAAAGAGCCAGATGATCGTGAGAGCCTTTGATGGGACAAAAAGAGAAGTAGTAGGGGACATTGAGATACCGGTAAAAATCAATGCTTGTACCTTTACCATTGAGTTTCAAGTCATGGATATCGCTCATTCTTATAATTATTTATTGGGAAGACCTTGGATCCACATGGCTGGGGCTATACCTTCACCACTTCACCAAAAGGTCAAGTTCGTCGTGGATGGGAAGACTGTATGTGTTAACGGGGAAGAAGACTTACTCATAAGCAAGCCAGCGGATACTCCTTACGTGGAAGCGACGAAAGAAGTGCCTAAATGTTCCTTCCGATCCTTCGAGTTCGTCAACACCACATACGTTGGAGAAGGAACCACACCACCCATTTCGAGACTTTCCAAAACCACCAAGATGGCTGTTAATCAGATAGTAGGGAAAAGATACCGAGCGAGGGCAGGACTGGGAAGAGAACTGCAAGGCATTAGAAGGCCCATACGTGCTACTAAAAATGAAGAAAGCTTTGGCCTGGGGTATAAGCCAACTAAGAAGGAAAAAGAAAAAATGATAGGCAAAAGAAAAAGGGAAAGGTTGGCTCATTTTAAGGGGCATGAGTAAGAAAACCATGGAATGACATATCCTCATCTCTACGAGTCATTTCGATTTGAAGGCTGCATCTTTCCTGAATCACTCACTGTTGGGAGCCGAGAATTAGTGTCAGCTTTAGGGGAAGCCTTTTCTGATTTATCAATATGTGCAATGGAGGAAAGTAAAGAGCAGCCACGAAATATGGATGGGATTCCTACTACATACCTCAGGCCACCAGAGTTGAAGTTAAGCAGCTGGACAACTATGAGTTTACCAGTCACTTGTGATTTAATTTCAAAGTAATACAAACTAAATATCCGTACTTTTGCTCAAGAGCATTGAAAATTTTATGTATCGGGCTTTTTATCATTTATCATTCTAATAAATTGACATGCGTAGTGCATTTCTCATATCTCCTCCCATAATTCACCATTTTCACTCTTGTTATCTCATCCCTTTATTTTAACTGTTTATCTATACAATAGCTCTACATCTTTCAATTCCCTTTACCTTCCAATATTCCAAATAATGAATGCGAAGATGATAATGACGATGGTTTTGAGGTTAATTTTAAAAAAGGTACAAGTGTCAGTGAACTTGACGATACAGAAAACGTGGAGGATTATGATTTAACTCCGGACTTGTTAAGACTAGTAGAACAGGAGGGGAGACAAATTGTCCCACATCAAGAGACACTTGAAACGATTAATTTGGGAAACGAAGAAAATAAGAAAGAAGTTAGAATTGGTACGACTTTGGTGCTAATTGAAAAAGAAAAACTAATAAGGCTACTCCATGAATATGTAGATGTGTTTGCATGGTCCTATCAAGATATGTCAGGTCTCATTACAGACATTGTAGCCCATAAACTACCTTTGAAACCCGAATGCAAACCAATTAAGCAAAAGTTGAGAAGAATGAAACCTGAAATGCTATTGAAAATTAAGAAAGAGGTGAAAAAGCAATTCGATGCAAGATTCTTGGAAGTAGCTAAGTACACCGAATGTGTTGCAAATATTGTCCCAGTGCCTAAGAAAGATGGGAAAGTAAGAATATGTGTGGACTATCGAGATCTGAATAGAGCTAGCCCAAAAGATAATTTTCTTTTGCCCCACATCGACACCGTCGTTGACAATATTGCTCGCCATTCCATGTTTTCCTTTATGGATGGTTTTTTAGGGTATAACCAAATTAAGATGGCACTAGAGAACAAAGAAAAAACTACCTTCATAACTATGTGGGGGAACCTTTTGTTATAAGGTAATGCCATTTGGTTTGAAGAATGTTGGGGCAACTTATCAACGAGCCATGGTGACTTTTTTTCATGACATGATGCACAGAGAGGTTGAGGTGTATGTGGATGATATGATTGTAAAAGCTCGCAAAATAGAGGACCATGCGACCAATCTTGAAAGGTTATTTAAGAGGTTACGGAAGTTTTCGCTCAGATTAAATCTGGTAAAAGGCACTTTTGGAGTCACTTTAGTGAAGTTACTTGGTTTCGTCGTTAGTGAAAGAGGAATAGAAGTTGACTCGGATAAGGTTCAAGCAATCCGTGATTTGCCTCCTCCCAAAACACAAAAAAAAGTTAGAGGATTCTTGGGAAGGTTGAATTATATATCCTGGTTCATATCATAACTCACACTTAAATGTGACCCAATCTTCAAGCTCCTTCGCAAACACAATCCTGGGGCATGGAACGAGGAATGCCAAGTTGCTTTTGACAAGGTTAAAGAATATCTGTTGAGTCCGCCAGTGTTGATACCACTTGTGGCCGGAAGACCCCTCATTTTGTACCTAACAGTAAATGAAGGATCCATGGGATGTGTGTTGGGACAGCATGATGAAACTGGTAAGAAAGAAAGAGCAATTTACTACTTGAGTAAAAAGTTCACTGAGTACGAGTCCAAGTATTCCTCGTTGGAAAAAATGTGTTGTGCTTTAGCATGGACGACACATCGACTCAAGCAGTACATGCTATATCATACCACTTGGCTCATTGCGAAGTTGGATCCTATTAAATACATCTTCGAGAAACCATCCTTATCAAGTAGAGTGGTAAGATGGCAAATGTTGTTATCTGAATATGATATTGTATATGTGTTCTAAAAGACTATCAAAGGAAGTGTAATCGCAGATTTTCTGGTAGAAAGGGTGGATGAGGATTATAAACCAATGGAGTTTGAGTTCCCAAATAAGGACCTGATGTCGATTTGTCAAACAAACGAGGAGGAATCAGAGGAGAAAGAGAATTGGAAGATGTTTTTCGACGGAGCTTCGAATGCCTTGGGGCATGGCATAAGGGTCGTGTTAGTGTCACTAGAAGGAGATCATTATCCTGTCATAGCTAAACTCAACTTCTATTGCACTAATAATGTGGCCGAATATGAAGCTTGTGTCATGGGTCTTCAGGTAGCAATCGAGAGGAAAATTCACGTTTTGAAAGTGTATGGGGATTCTGCTTTGGTCATTTATCAGTTGCGAGGAGAATGGGAGACACATGACTCGAAGTTAATCCGGTACCATAAGTATTTTTCAAAGCTAATTGAGAATTTTGATAAGATTCGCTTTACCCATTTGCCCCGAGAGGAGAACCAAATGACAGATGCATTAGCCACGTTGGCAGCAATGTTCAAAGTTGGTACCGATGTCAAGATTTAACCCATTATGATTAATCTTCGAGAGGGCCCTACACACTGCTCTGGTGTAGAGAAAAAAGTAGACGGGAAACTGTGGTACCATGATATTGTGCATTATCTCAAGTTTCAGCAGTATTCGGAACAAAGCTCAGAAAATGATAAGAAAACCATTAGAAGGTTGGCAATGAATTACTTCTTGGATGGGGACATCTTATACAAGAGAAGTAGGGATCAAGTGCTTCTAAGATGTGTGGATTCAGTCGAAGCCCAGAGAAAAGTTGAGGAAGTCCACGAAAGAATTTGTGGGGCACATGCAAGTGGGCATATGTTGGCAAGACAGGTCATAAGAGTAGGGTATTACTAGCTCACGTTGGAAACGAATTGTATAGATTTCGCTCGAAAGTGTCACAAGTGTCAGATATACGTAGACATAATCCACACTCCTGCAAATTCACTGCATGTACTGACATCACCATGGCCATTCTCAATATGGGGCATGGATGTGATTGGATTAATAGCTCCAAAGGCATCAAATGGGCATCGATTTATTCTGGTGGCAATTGACTACTTCACTAAGTGGGTAGAAGCAGCATCTTATGCCAATGTGACTCAAAAGGTGGTATGTAAGTTCATCCAAAAAGAAATAATATGCCGCTATGGTCTCCCGGAAAGGATCATCATAGATAACGCTAGTAACCTCAATGGTTTGATGATGAAAGAGGTCTGTGCCAAGTTCAGAATCAAACACCATAATTCAGCGACTTATCGCCCAAAGATGAATGGAGCGGTAGAAGCAGGCAACAAGAACATCAAAAGGATAATTGAAAAGATGACAGATGTATACAAAGATTGGCATGAGAAGTTACCATTTGCTTTGCATGCTTATCGCACAACAGTCCAAACTTCCACAGAAGCTACGTCGTTCTCTTTGGTATACGGGATGGAAGCAGTTTTGCCAATTGAAGTAGAAATCCCTTCCCTAAGGGTCCTTAAAGAAGGACAGTTGGAAGAAGCCGAATGGATTAACACTCGTTATGAGCAATTGAATCTCATAGAAGAAAAAAGGTTGACGGCACTTTGCCATGGGCAATTATATCAAAAGAGAATGATGAGGGCATATGGCAAGAAGGTACATCCTCGTCAGTTCCAAGAGGGAGAGTTAGTTTTGAAAAGAATTCTCTCAAACCAGCAAGATCCTTGTGGGAAATGGACGCCGAATTGGGAAGGACCATTTGTGGTGAAGAAAGCTTTTTCAGGAGGAGCACTAATTTTGGCAGAGATGGACGGAATGGAGCTTTCTAACCCAGTGAATGCTGATGCTGTCAAGAAATATTTTGCGTAAAAAAAATGAATTAAAGAATTAAAAAAAAATTGAAAACCTGAAAAGGTGACTTGAATCTGGGAGATGTGTTTAGGGCAAAAACCCGAAAGGGCAATCTAGACACGAATGAGGTCCAAGTACTACAAGGGCTTAACACAAAAAGGGTGAAAATCATGATTAGAGATGTTCAGACAAAAGACAAAGGAGCTGACGATTGTGCTTGTTTCGGGATAAAATTTCAAGACTACTGTCAATATCTATCGAAATAGTCATTAAGCAAGAACTGTATCCCTTTTGTATTAATTGGTTTTCCCCTGTTCCTTGTCATTATGCCTGATTGTAGAAACTTCCCTTTCTCTAAATAGCCTTTCTGCTCCCTACATGGTCATCATTTTCATTCTGCCAAGAGAGGATATATGATTACATTGCATTGCATTTGTCATAAAATTGGAATGATATTTAATAAAGAGCATGATAAAGTAAAGAAATGTTTGCAGTATTTTGAAAAATGATCATAATTGATCGGGAATGAAATGGAGTATGGTAATGTGAAAAAGGAAAGAGAAAAGACTAAGAAAAAAGAGAAAGAAATGGAAATAGCAACAGAATGGAGAACAGTGAAAATGTGAAGAATGATTGAACCATGCATATGATAGAGGAAGAAAACAATTGTGAGCAATGATTTGGGGAAGACGAGAGATCGAAAGCGTGATCAGTTCATTCCCCATTGATCAAAGAGAAGGCTCTAAAACACACCAAAAAAAAAAGTTTTATTACCTTAGTTTTGGGGAGATCATTTTTAAAAGTTTCATTGCCTCAATTTTGAGGAGTTCAATTTTAAAAGTCTTGTTGCCTCAGCATTGAGGAGTTCTTTTTTTTTTTTAAGTCTCGTTGGCTCAGTTTTGAGGAGTTCATTTTAAAAGTCTCATTGTCTCAGCTTTGGGGAGTTTTATTTTTAAAGTTTCATTGCCTCAATTTTGAGGAATTTATTTTTAAAGTTTCGGTGCCTCAGTTTTGAGGAGTTCATTTTTCAAGTTTCATTACCTCAATTTTGAGGAGTTCATTTTTAAAGTTTCAGTGCCTCAGCTTTGAGGAGTTCATTTTTCAAGTTTCGTTGCCTCAATTTTGAAGATGTTTATTTAAAATAATAATAATAATAATAATAAATATCATCAAAACAGTGTCTACATCTTTGCACTATTTCAAATTTTCGAAATGCGCAAAAAGGGGCAGTTGTAGACACTATAAAAATTGTAATTTTATTAATTAAAAAAATCATCATCAAAACAAAAAAATAAATAAATATGACAAAAAAATATAATAAATAAAAATAAAGAAAAATGAAAAAAAAGGTACGACTGGCAGGGTGCGGACGCACCTTGCCAGTACCTATACCACCACCACTACAGTACCAGACGCGAAAAAATCGCGTCTAGCAAAGTAGTGGGAAGACACCCCTACATAAGCCAAAAAATTTCGAGTATAGTGGGGGGATCTAGAGCATTCGGGAGCCACAACCGAGAATCAAAAAACCAGCATTCAAACCCTAAAAAATCCTAGTTTTCTAGCAGCCACAACAACCCACAAATTCTCAATAAAAAAAATATAGAAAATAGATAAAAAATACACAATGGATGAAGGATGAGTGCTGTGTTCTTTTTATTTTCTTTGGATTATTTTTAGTTTGTTTGTTTTAAGGTGGATTTTGATTTTTTTTGGAGGGGTTTCGGGTAGACGACACTGGTAGGATTTGGGCCTTGCTACTGCCGGTTTAGGGATAGGATTTGGGTCTTGCTGCTGTCGATTTTGAGAGAGAGAGAAAGCTGAAGCTTTGGGCTCGCCACCGGTGAAAGGAAGAAGTAGAAATAGGAGATTTGGTTCGAGCGACACCGGCAAGGAAAGCAAAGCCAAATTTGGGCGATGGAAGTGGAAAAGGCTTCGGTAGCCAACGACGGTAGTGAAAACGAGTAGCGCCGGCCAGGGGAGCAAAACCTAATTCGGACAACGAGAAAGAGAGAGAGAGAGAGAGAGAGAGAGAGAGAGAGAGAGAGACCGGTGGGCAGTGAAAAAGAGAGAAAGATTTCACCGCCGGTTATGAGGAAAATAAGCTTTGGGCTCACCGCCGGTGAAAGGAAGGAGAAAGGAGAGGAGAAGAACTCCTCAAGCTAGCTCCGACGAAGAGAAGGAAGAAGGGGA
Source organism: Theobroma cacao (assembly GCF_053813885.1). Classification (NCBI taxonomy): domain Eukaryota; kingdom Viridiplantae; phylum Streptophyta; class Magnoliopsida; order Malvales; family Malvaceae; genus Theobroma; species Theobroma cacao. Next base: position 42,042,898 of record NC_142640.1, read on the forward strand.
TATTTTGTAGAGAGATGGGAGAGAACTGGTGCTACTAGAGAGAGGAAGTGAAAGAGAAAAGAAGGAGAAGCTTAAAGGGCAGTGGGCAAAACGGTGCCGTTTTGCTAATCGATTTTTGGGTGCCATAAAGAAGTTGAAACGGTGTCGTTTCAAAGGAAGAAGAATACTCTTTTGGGCCTCCAACAATGCATTTGGGAAGGGTCCAGTGGGCTGTCCTATTGTACTTTGGTCAGCATCTGAGCCCAAGTCAGGTAAAAATTTTCACTTATTCCCTTATGGGCTTTTTGTGTTTTGTGATGATTGGACTGAATATGGGTTAGCTAAATCATTTAGTATAATGTTTGAAAGTCTTAAAATAAATAAATAAATAAATAATATTTAAAAACATAAGAATCAATGCAAACAACAAATATAAGAGTGAATTTTAGTGGTAAAAGAAATAAATTTAAATACTTTGTGAGTCATAAAAATTATAATAATAAATAATGAATAAAAAATAATAATAATAAATAATAATATAGCTTTATATGAAATAGAGAAAGGAATACGAATGAGGAGAGAACGAAAATAGGATAAGATAAAGAATCATTAATAAAATAATAGTTTAATTTAATACCGATGATGGGATAATTGGTCGAGATACTAGAGGTCGCAATCTCGGGCCCATATTCTCTAGGTTCGGAATCTGAATCAAAGCTCCACTAGTACGATGGGAGGGCCTCGATTTCAAGATCCCGAAATTTTTAACAAATAAAGAATTTGACTATATAAAAAAATATTATAATAAATAAATAACAATAGATAAAAAATAATAAAAAAATAATAATTCAAATATATAGTAAATAATTAATTTGTGAAAATGCAATATACATGACATTAAATAAATAAAAAAAATAAGTAAATACTAATAAAAAAATCTAAAACAATAACTAATTTAAAATTAAGCATTAAATATCAAGTGGCACAAACTATGAAATAATCACAAAATTAATTCCTGTTAGTGTTTTGGCTTGCTCTTCCTAGTCCTTTGTGTTTTGCTTTGGTTTTTCTCGTTTTGGCCTTTGTGTTCTTCATTATTCTCTGTGGTTGTTGTTTTTTTGGTTTTCTGGTCTCTTGTGTTCCCTGCTACAAGTGTGGAGAATAATTCAGCTAATGTGGTTTGTATCATTAATTCTTCCAATGCTGTGTTTATGTGCTGCCGAAATAAATGAATGTATGAAAATCAAGACTTTGAACTTAAAATATCTGTTAATGTTTTAGATGAGAGAAATTTAGCTAAATAAAAAACCCTGTCTTAGTCAAGATCTATTTATTGTTTTAAAAACTAAACTGATTAGAGGATAAAAAATGACTTAATATTCTTTTAGTCACTAATTGTATTATTTTTCTAAAGACCAACATTAATTATATTACTTTTCTTTCCAATGCTTACTATGTTATTTCAAAATATTTTTTGATAAGGAAATTCTTTTACCCGTGTTGTCCATATCAAAGACTTTGATTGTACAAGAGGGTGGCATTACATAGGCTGCAAAATATGTATGAAGGCATTGCAACAGATAAGAGACAGTTTCTGGTTTCTAAATTCAAAGCATGGAGAGCAGACACCACATCTATGGTATAAACAACTATAATAAAGCATAATAACAAATAAAAAAATCTTTAAAATGTGGTTTCCTACATTTAATCAAATGTTTATTTTTCTTTGTTTCATTAGTTACAAATTAATTATCATTGTAGAAGACAACATTGGCAGTACGACATTTGTGGTTTTTTGTGATAACGGAGAAAAAGTGGTCGGTGCATGAATCACCAACCTAGCTTTGCTGAACCAGTTAGACGGATACATTCTTCCTCAACCTATCTAGCTCAAAGTTAAATGATCAGCAAAAGTTTTTCACTGTCGTTTTGGTTACCAAATCATTGGAGAGTGGAGAATTGTCATTCAGAGTTCTAAATTGTAGAAATATTGATGATCCGCCCAAGTTGCCATTGAATTTGAAATAGTCATCTATCAATGATCCAACAAAAAAGGTTAGATGATGATGATAGAGCAATTACTGTACAAGAATGTCCTCTTTACCTTGCAGCAACGTAAATTCAGAACCATCTCTTCCCAGAAGAGTCTACCAACAAAAAACTCAAGATGAGGTAGTTCAATATTAAATTTCAACCACTGCTATTCATTTATGATTGTTGGTAGTCATCCAATTTTATGCTATGATACTGAAAAAAAAATTTCATGATGTTTTAGCTAACGAAAGACTAAGCAGACTTGACTATCTGACGTCAATATTATCAGTTTAGTTTTTGTTAAGGTAAGTGCTTTTAGTAATATGACCTAAAACTTTGGTTATCTATTGTTGTTCCTTATCATGGATGTATTGTTCTTTCTTGATGCTTTTTTATGTGTGCTCAACATGATTTGTTCTTTTTGTTCGCTATTGGACTTGATTATTGTAAATTATGGCACATGATGATTATTGGATTGATTATTGTTTGTCTTCTGTATTCTATTTGTTTTTATACTTTTAGATTTGTAGCATGTAATTTCTTTTTCTTATTTATTTTGCAAAATGAGCTTTGCCACTTTTCTATTGATATATTTTATACTTGGTTTACTGTTCATTTTGTCATTGAGCAAAGCATAAAACGTTATTGTTGAGTGAGACATTTTTGTGAATGTGTAGATTTTTAAACACCTTTGAAAAGTTTTTACATTGATTATTCTCTTTTTTAGTAATTCCTCCAACTTTCCATTTTCACTAATGATGATATACACATTATCTTGTAGAGCTGGCTATGTACAGACAAAATATTGATAAATATATCGACCTGTTGCTAGTAGTTGAGTTTTGTGGAGATATACGTGATGCTGTAGTTCAATTTTTGTTAAAAATTGTGTGCCATAATTTGTTGGCAATGTTCGTATGAGGGGTATGTTTCTGATGTTGTTGTTTGCAATTGCTGGCTGTTGAGAACTAAAATATTTTTCAAAAACTTCAGCAAATGCTACCAGTTCTTTTTTTGTCATGTGCTATGTAACGTACAAACACTTCTCTCAGATATATTTTTTTGTATGATGATTCACTTTTAGCTACTAAAATGTTGATTATGTTCCATTTATTTTTTACACAAAATTCGGTTCATTATGATAATTTTTAGAATAAAACATTCAAATTTCCTTAATTTTTGATTAAAATTACATAAAAATTTATTAATTTTCAAAATAGATACTCCGTCAATATTTAATATGAAATATCTAAAATATCTTCTTCTTTTTTTTTCATTGTTTTCTTTCTCTCAAGTCGGCCAACGACATCCCTTTCATTAGTCAACAACCCATCTCTACCAAGTGCTCCCCTATAAGCATTAGTCGGTGCTCTTTGAGAACACTGGGGCTCCCAAGGGAACCCTAAATAAAGCTCCCTAAGGGAGCACCAGAACCCTTGGAAGCATCGATCAGGCTCTCCAAGGGAGTCTCAAATTGGGCATCCCAAAAGAGCCCCAAATCGGGCTCCCCAAGGAAGTACCAGAGGACCACTGGAGCTCCTAAGGGAGCATAGAATCTAGTGCTCCCCGGGAGCTTTAATCGGGCTCCGCAAGGAAGCACCGATGCTCCCTTAGAGAGTCTGATCTCTAGACGCGGATGATCGAAATTTTTTTAAAAAATAAAAATTATAATTTATTTAATAGTAATTTTTAAAATTAATAAAAAATAAAATTATTTTTAAAATATTATCATGTCATCAAACTAATAAAAATATTGATTATTGTTTAACGACAAGATTTTTGTATCTAACGCAAATATTTTTTGAGGTAGAGTATCCACTTTGAAAATTAATGAATTTTCGTATAATTTTCATCAAAACGTAAAGGTGTTTGGCTATTTTAACCTACTTTTTATATGTTTGCTGACAAATATAATTTGTACATGTAAACTCGTTGTGTAGCGTGGGTAATCATCTAGTTTAATATGATTTTACTTAACAATTGTTACTTAATTACTAGACTTTATTATCTAACAACTAAGACTTTAGCATTAATTATATTTTATTAAAAAAATTTAAGATTTGAATTCTCATTTTTCTATATTGCACGCTCACATATACAAAAAAGAATTAACTCATAAACTTATGGTACCACCTGAAATTCAAATAATATTTTATCTAAAATATCAAAATAACCAGATTTAAGTACTGAAAACCTAGTACTTTCAAATGTTTCCATTCAGATAACAATTTTTAAAATATTAATGTATTATTTCCTAGGTTTTTTTTTTCTTAAGCATAATTTCCTTGGTATGATACAATGAAGCTATTGAAATAAAAAATATGAATAATATATTTTTCATATCTTTGACAAACTACCAGTAATATGTAACATTATAAATTACTAATTAAACACGATTATGAATTAGGCAACAAGATGATTTATTATAACCTTGGATTTTGGGAATGATCACCTTGTACAAATGTCATAAAAAAGTGCTATCATTTGCGGTTCTGAAATTCCAATATATGTTTACAAAAAGTAAGAACTAACAACATGCTTGTCCTTTTCGAAAATTATTTTCGAAATTGTCCCACTTGCTTATCTGTTTAAAAGTTTAACGATATCTTTGTTAGGAAAGAAAAATGGAAACAATAGGGTGGCTATTAATCAGTGTAAATCCAATATTAATTAAAATCTTTTGAATTCTGTGGGATTTTTTTTATTTTGAAATTAATCAGTTAAGATAGATGATTCATTTCATTATTTTGATCGATTTTTGTATTCAAAATTTATAATTACATTGATTAAAAATGTGATCATTAATAATATATGTTTATATTATATTTTTATACTAATATTATTAATATTTTTAAAAAATAAACATTACATTACTTGAATTTATTTTCTTTAAGTTGGTTTGTAGGATGTTGAGTGTTGACACTTGAAAACTTATTTAGTTTAAGTCGGCTTGTATAGTTTGTTGTGTTGAAATGTTATGTTGGATTTATTCATTATTTGATGGACGTTGGAGGCAGTGGTGGAGTTAGGATTTCATGTTTTGGGGTGAAGAGTCAAAAATAAAGTCTATAAAATAGTCATACTAGAAGTTCAATATTTGACAAAAATATAAACCAACTTAGATGGCAAAAATTGACATGAAAATTATGCAAATAAATTCTGAAAATTATTCAAAGAAATCAATCTTAATAATTTACTTAAAAGAATTAACTAGTATAATCATAAATAATTTAATAATGACAATAATCCTAATTTCTAAATAGACTTAATAACAAACAAAAATTAATAAATATAATAACAAAAATATCAATGGAAAGTAATCTCTTAAAAAATATTGAAAGCTATCAATAAACAATTCAACGGGAAGCAATTCCCTAAAATTAGTCACAAAATTAAATACAATATTAATAAATAATTCAATGAGGAAACAATCTCAAATAAAAAACTTAATTGTTTACAAAAATCTAAGAAAAAAACACAAAGAACTTGTAGGAAAGGAATCAACAAATCCCTAAATAAATAAGTAATAACTAACCTTAGGTGCTTAATCAAATCCTTATTTTGTTGCTTTCAACAAAAAATGGTTAAGACGGTAAATTCTAAATTAAAATCACCAAGTAGAAATTATTAAATAACGAAAAAAATTTAAAGTTAAAAATATTAAAAATAAAATAGTATTTGGTAAAAAGGAAAGAGAATAAGAGATGATGGTTGTGACGTTTTGGATAAGTGGGATTTAAAAATAATTTTATTGCAATAAGTTTTATTTTAGTCTTATTCAAATTAATTGTTGACTAATTGCTATAGAAATCTCACTAAATAAAAAATTATTATAGGGACAAAATTATAAAATTTTTAAAAAATAAAAATACGTTAGAAAAATTTTAAAAATTTTGTAGGGGCGAAATTATAAGATTTCGAAAAAATAAAGCTAAGTTATAAAAAATTTAAAATTGTTGAGGGGTAGGGCCCCTACTAGCCCCACTCCCCTTTGCAAGAGAATTTAATTAATTTAATTTTTAAAATTTAAAATTAAACCAATAAAATGCTCATGTTTAAAAAAGGTGTGTAAAGGAAAAAAGAGAGAAAAGAGCTTTTTCCTTTTTGGGTATGATGGAAATGTAGATAAGAGTAGAAAGTGGATGAAATCATGACTCTAAGCACCCTTCAAATGTAATCCGTTGAAATTGGGCGGCAAATGAAACTAAGTCATAATTTTTAGAGTAAAATATCCCAACTCTTTTAAGTTTTAACTATAATTTCATACAGACCTATTAGTACTTTAAATAGACAGTTTGTCCTAATAGAATATTTTTTGCAAGACACATAAGTTCAACTGATTGTCAACCATTAATGTTTTCATTAGTTTAATGATGTGGCAATATTTCTCAAATAATTTTACCCTTCATTAATTTTAAAAATTACCACACTACATAAACTATAAACTTTCATTTTTAAAATTTTTTCTCTCCTATTCAAAAAAAAAAATCTCTCCTTCCTACCCTTGGCATTCTTGTGGTCGAAGTGTCAGATTCAGCTCCTGTTGGATCTCTCCAAAGGGAGCACGAGATAAAAAGCGTCGATCTAGCACTCCCCTTGGAGAGATCTAGCAGGATCTGGCATTCAACAGCTAGATCTAGTCACAGGGTGGACTATCAGTGTAATGTTTACACGTTTGGGCGAACTATCCATTTCAAATACTAATGAGCTCGTATAAAATTATGATTAAAATTTTAAAAAATTAAGATATTTTACCTTAATTTTTTTTTAAAAAATGACTATTGCACCTTTTTATCTATACTAATTTACAAGCTAACCAATTTAGCTTTCTTGTGATCAATAGCCTTCAACCTGTTACTCTCCTTGCTTATGTTCCAAGGTTTTTACCTTACTCTTCAAATATTATAGAAAAACTTGGAGAAAGGGTTCCAAATACTGTTCACACCACCAAATTTTACCTTTCTTCTTTTCACAATTTATACTAATTTCTAGGGGCAAAGTTAGTCAACTTTCATTGGAGGGTTGATGACAGTGAAATAAGGATTAAAAATTTAAAAAGAACTAATATGTTAAATTTAACCAACAATCAAAAGATTGATAATAAAAAATAATTTTGTATAACATAGAAATTTAGAAAAGAAAGACTTACAATAGTCTTTTAGGAAAGTTATGCTTAATTATGTTTTTTAGATTTAAATTTATCAATTATTGATTACGTATTGAAAAATGTCAATTTCTTTAAAATTGAGTTTTAAACATTTTGATTGACATTGGTCTTATTCATGAGTTGAAGCATTGAGGCTTGGTGGCTCAACTATTAGAGAATCATTTGGATGATGTGCATCTTTTTTTTTCAAGAATTTGTCAATTATTTTCAACTTACTCATACTTTAATCAAATCTAAAAAAAAAATTAATGCCGTCAGTATTCAATATTCTTATTTGAATTCTATTTAAACTTATAATACTAAATATAAAACTATAATGCATAAAATATAAATAGTTAAATACGATATACAAGTTTATAATTTTTTTTTATTTAATCTGGATTGTTTAAAAACTATACATTCAAGATAATTTACTTTCAACTAAATATAAAATGTAAAACACATAAAAAAGATATACTCAAGTTAATTTTCTTTGACATAATTAGCATTGATAAAAAAATAATACCTTGATGAAATTTTATGTAGCAATGCGACACTACAAGTTATATTTGAAAACTACATAATAATTTATTAATTTTTAAATATTAAAATTATATAAAATAAAATTCACATAAAAAAAGAAAGACATAACAAGTTAAAAATAAAACCCGCATATGACATAACAAAAAAAAAAAAAGAAAAAGAATATGCTTGATGGTTTGTAGAAATTTGTGGAAGAAAATCTATAGAGACTTAGAACATATAAGTAAATAAAATAAAAATATCAAAAATAAATATAAATAACAATAATAATATAAATTAAACAAACTTTAAAATTGAGTGAGGTATGTGGGATCATATTGTTATTCTTTATTAATTTGTATTAATTATTAAATAAAAAATTATTTAAGAGAGCCATTAAAAAAATTTTAAAAAACAATTTAAAATTTTATATGATATGAAAAAAATTTTAAAATTTTTGGAGGCTCCGCCTCTGTTTTCTTCAGTCCTATTGTAATTAAGAGAGGTAAGAACCTTTTAATTGTTTAATGGGACTTAAATTATGAAAGTTGCTCCAAAATTTCTGTCCAATAGTTCCTAACGTTTTCATGATAATTTTCTCTTATTATGTTTTTATAATTTTTTATCAAAAAAAAAAGACTTATAATGTTCTAGTAATATTTCTTTCCTTATTTATTAATTTATTATTTTTTGTTTTTGCTCGTAATTCCATGTGTGGAAATGGTTATTTGTTACGTAAATTTGGTACATTTCTTCTACTCATCCCTATATCGATGAATCAACCATTATATATTTTGTTGGAAACAGACGATTGGATAACTGAAAGTATTAGGAAATGGCATTAAGGTATGTATTTACATCCTTTTTCTTACTGCACGTTTGGTACAGGGAATAGCTTACCTACGTTTGGTATGACAATATCACAAAGAATAGCTATTACCTAGTAATAGCTATTCTCTCAAAAGGGGTAAAACTCAGGTATAGTTAAACCCGAGGTTTCTCATGGTTTTTGCTATTCCGTGACCATGGGAATAGCTTTGAATTATGATAAGACTAAAATGCCCCTTATCATTTAAAAATATTACAACCCTAGACCTATATATATATATTTCTCATTTTCCCTTCTTCTTTCTCTCTCTTCTCATGTTCTTTCCTCTCTTATTCTCTCTCTAAGTGGCATCAACGCCGGAGATGATGTTAGTGGCGACGGCGACGGCAGCGGAAGCGACGGCGACGGCTACGGAAGCGGCTGCGACGATAATTTTATGACCGAATATGGTCGGACAAGATTCAAACGGAGATTCAGCCAAATCTAGCACTCAACGGCCAGATCTGGCAGCGGGAAGCACCGGATCTGGTGCTTTCCGACCAGATCCCACGGTTGGATCTGGCACTCCACGGTCAAATCCAGCCGCGGGGAAGCGCCGATCTGGCGCCGTAGTGGCCAGATTCGGCCACATGGTGCGCCAGATCAGCGTTTTGTTACACCGGTCACCTTTCCGGAGACCGGCCCATGAAAAAGAAAAAAAGAAAAAGGGAAAAAATAGAATAAAAAGAATAAATTATTTATAAAATTTAAAATATTAATATTTTATATATAATTTAAACATTATTAATATTAATATGATTAAAATATTAAATAGTAATATTTTAAATTATTAATGTTTTATTTATTAAATTATTAATATATTAAATTTTTAATGAATATAAAAATAAAAATTATTAATATTTTAATAATATTATTATTAAATTATAAATAAAATATTATTAATTAAAATATTAGTAATTAAATTATATTAAAATATTGATATTTAAATTATTAATTATTAATATTTTAATTAATTATAAATTATTAATATTTAAAAAATAAAATAAAAAATAATTAAATATAATAAAGGGTATTTTTGTCTTTTTATTTTCTATTCTTTTTCTATTCTAAAGCTATTGTTACCAACCAAACACTGTAATAAGTCATAATAATTATTCCTACTCTATTCCATTCATCATACCAAACTACATAATACTTATTCTATTCTATTCTCACCTCATTCTATTCCCACGTAATAACTATTATATTCTATTCCTATCTATTTCGCGAACCAAACGTGCCATTAAGGTTTTATTCATCTCTATTTATAATATGTAAAAGAATTATCGATGTATAAATCTTAATGATATAATGAAATTCAGTAATTGATTGCATTTTGAATTGATGAAATCAATTCACTGAGTATTTGATGATGTATGATAAGATTAATAAACTCCTATAGAGTTTTTTTTGCAGCAAGACAATTTTAAAATTATGTATGAAGAATTTGAAGATGGTGGAGAGAATAATTGTAAACTGTTTTTTTTTTCTCATATATTCAGAAAATCAAAGTCCTATTTATAGATAGAGATGTCTACTCCCAACAGACACAATTGTCTATTTCCAGCAAACATAATTGTCTGTTTTCGACAAATATAATTGTTTGTTTTTCAGTATAATTATTTGAACAAATTTCATTATTTGAATAAATATAATTCTTGAACAATCATGTTTGTTCAAATGTTTATTTCCAACAGATACAAGTATCTGTTTTCAACAAACATAATTGTCTGTTTCCCAGCATAAGTATTTGAACAAATTTAATTGTTTGAACAAATATAATTCTTAAACAATCATAATTGTTGAAATGACTTTCTTCCTTTCATTGTTGCATTGTTATTATTATTAAAAATGTCTAACATATTTTTATTTGAATTTTGTGTGAATGAAAAGAAATATTTGTTTTTGAATTATTAAATTTTGTATAAAATTATTGAGCTTAACAGAAATTGAGGACCTCATATATTAGTTTGATATATATTAATTTATAATAAAACTATTAAAGTGTATAAGGGTAAAATGGTCATATTTATTATGGTGAATTTCTTTTTTTCTTTTTTTTTTGCTTTCTTGCCTGTACCAAACAATAGAAAAGATTAATCTATTTCTTTTTTTTTTTTTCTATTTTCTTTCATTCCTACCAAAAATGAGGAAGGCAAAATAAATTTCTTTCTCTTAGTCTCATCCTTTCTTTCCATTTTCTTTTGTTTCTAACAAAGAGAGCGTGAAAATGACTAGGGCCCCGCTAACAAGAGCTGATGGCAACTGAAATTTGGTGGTTCATGCCTCGAAATCCATATTCGCTGAAGCGGTAGGCGATCGATGGTCCATGCCTCTAATTCATTCAACGATTTCTACTGAATAAAGTTTAGAGTAAAATTCCGAACCAAAAAGGAAAAAAAAATATCTAGCGTTTGGGGACGAGAAAAAAAAGCGGTAGTGCTCAGTTGGCATCGACAGAATTGGCAGGCAATTGTAAATCACAACATTTAACGACATAGAAGGAGTATAGCTAAAAACAGTAATAATAATTTCCATAAATCACATATACTACACGAATAATTAAGCCTAAAATTTATTAAGAGGAAAGCCCAGACATTCTTCTCGTTAAAAATGCCCCCCTTCTGTCCACTCTCACATTATGCTAGTGTCTGTCTATCCACCTTACCCTCCAACATAACAAAGCCTAAATCCCAAAATACTGAAAGAAAGGCAAGGAGAAAGGGACATCATTTCATGATGACTGAAGAGCACAAGGTTGAAGCGGAAACAGAAGCACAAGTTGCAATTCATCCAGATGTCTTGGAAACCATTTTCTCTTACCTTCCTCTCATTCATCTTCTCCCAGCCAGCAGAGTCTCTAAATCCTGGAACGCCGCAGCTTTCTCCTCCCTTCGCTTCAACAAGACCAAACCCTGGCTCATTGTCCACACTCAGAACATCCGTGCTCCTCACGCCACCACCGCCATCGCTTACGACCCGCGCTCCGAGGTCTGGCTCCAAATTCACCAAAATCTGCCCACTAGACACGTTTCAGCCCTACGTTCCTCCAACTCCACGCTCCTATACGTTCTTATCCCCTCCAAGTTCTCCTTCTCCATCGACCCTTTCCATCTGACGTGGCGCCATGTGAAACCACCCGCAGTCTGGCGCACCGACCCCGTCGTCGCATTGGTCGGCCACCGCATAGTCGTCGCTGGCGGAGCCTGCGACTTCGAGGATGATCCGTTGGCGGTCGAAATCTACGACATCAACACTCGCACTTGGGAAAAGAGCGAGTCCATGCCAGCCACCCTAAAGGGCTCGGCAGCCTCGACGTGGCTCTCCGTTGCCGCCAATACAAAAACAATGTACGTAATGCAGAAAATGTCCGGTGTTACGCACTCTTTTAACCCCAGTTCTAAGATCTGGTCTGGACCGTACAATCTGCGTCCTGATCGGAACATTTACTTTTCCGTGATAAGGTTTCGTGTGGACAGCCTGATTATGTTGGGGTTTCTCGGAGATCCCGAGAATCCGAATGGTATGAAAGTCTGGGAATTAAGCGGGGAATCGTTGGAGTTTTGTAAAGAAATAGGGATGATGCCAAAGGAGCTGGTGGAGAAACTGAAAGGAGAGGGACCAAGCTTTAGTTCGGTAATAGTAAATTCCATGGCGGATATTTTCTGCATATATAATCCTGAAGAGCCAGAGGAATTGGTGGTGTTTGAGGTTGGCCACAAAGGGCTGTGTCGGTGGGGGAGTTTGAAAAATGCGGCGGTGAGTGATCGAGGCATGGTGGCGGAGAGGATGGTGCTTACGTGCTCTGACGTGGGGTTAGGTGATTTAGGAAGAGCGGTGTGGTCCGGACAGGGAAGTTTCACTGTTATTTAAATGTTAATGACTGGCTTTTACATTTGAAGAAATTGTGAGAAACAATCTTTTTTTTATAAAGATATTTTAAAAATAATCATTAAAAAAAATTTAATTATTTTTAATCATATTTAATCATGACTTGATAAAAATGTCTTTTAAATTATAAATTATTTTAAATAAATTAAACAATTCGTCACAATTTTTTTTCATTTGTGTTTCGGATTTCTCTCTCTCACCATCCCACTCTTTCAAATTTTATCGATTTCTCTCTTCTGCATTCGTCTGCTATGCTTTCGATTTCTCTCTCTTGAGTTTTCATATTTCTCTTTCTTTCTCTTTCAAGACACCAAGCAATGGTTTTGACGTGCTTGAATTGGTGGCTATTTGAAAATTTTGATTTTTAGATATTTTAGATAAAACTAAAATGGTATAAATAATCACAAATGTATGAAATAGCTTTTAATTAAATCAATTCGGGACCTAGATACCAATAAACTCAAAATTTTGAAATTTATAAACCTAGGTTTTCAAAATAATCTTTTTTAGTTTTAGTCAAAATAGGTGTTTTAGATAATAAAAAATTTGTATTTTGATTTATGAAAATATATTAGAAACACTTTAATCGATGTCAAATTGTCAAAAAAATGAAAAGAGTTGAGAGGATTTGAAGTTTTGGTTCGTAAGTACAAACAACATTTTAGGCATTAAAGTGTAACAAAATGTTTTTGAATATGTCGTGTAACAATAATATTTTTTCAACATAACGTGTAATAACAATATTCTTTTTCAATATAACATGTAACAATCTTTTTTAACCATGACGTGTAACATGTTTTTGTACATAGAATGTAACAACAAGATTTTTTTTCAACATAGCATGTAACAACCTAACCATGGCTTGTTACATATTTTTGTACATAGCGTGTAACAACTTAACAATGACGTGTAATAACCTAACCATGGCTTGTCACATATTTTTGTACATAGCGTGTAACAATCTAACCATGACGTGTAACAACCTAACCATGACTTGTCACATATTTTTGTACATGACGTGTAACATGTTTTTGTACATGGCGTGTAACATCATAGTGTGTAATTTCATTAAAGGTTATTTTGTCCAACTTGACTAAAACTAATTAAAATTATAAAAAGAGATATTTTTTAAAACATTTTATCTTTAAGAATTATTTTTTAAAATGCCCATTTACATTTTTACAATTGTTCTTTGATGTTATGAACTTTTGATATGAATCAATTTGGGGGCAGTGGATTTTGTATAGAATCAATAATCTACGTCTTCATTAATGAGGGCTGGCAAATCTAGCATTTATTTACTGTAATAAAAAGTTTATTGGATTATTTGATGCATAGTTTAAATGTTTAACTACTTGCTTCTTTCAAGACAATTAATACATGGAACAGGTTAGGGAGCTTATGTACGGAGACAACAGATTAAATTAAAATGCACTTTAATAGTTTACTGATTTTGACATAGGATGGCAATATCTTTATTTTCCTTTAAAAAAATTAACTTAAAGTTGAAAAATGAGTAGTTCTTGACACTTCACTCCTTTAACTTGGATGTCACGCTCCAATCTCGAGATGCAACAAACATCATATATAACTAAAAATATAATCTAGGCTCAAATACATATATCTTATATAATTAACTAAAAAGGCAATATATTTAAAAAATATACTAGTTCATAAAAGCTAAAGCTGTCAACATAATTTAAAGGGTCATAATTCGACAATGTTCGTAACTAAGTTTCCAATACTATGAAGTTAACATGTCGAGATAAAGGTTTGAATAAATAATTTAAAATAGTTCAAAGTTCATAATATTTAAACCACTCTAAGGAAAAATCCAAATTCATATACTAGATTACAGAACATCACTCCTTGACATTCTTGCGTGGTTAACCAAATCACAACTTATAAAAATGTGAAAGGAGTAAGTACAACAACTTAGCAAGTAACTGACATCCCTTCAACTAAGTTAAACATGTTCAAAACATTTAGGTAACAATTGCTAATACTTATATAGATATGAAAATAGAATTTTTGGTAATCTTACTCAAAATCATATTATTCCAAATTTTTTCATATAATAAAACAAAACATAATTTAACAATAACTTTCAGATTTTATTAGTCTTTCGTAACATACTACAACCACACTTAACCCCTATGGCATAAGTCAAAAATAAAACCACAATTAACCTTAGTAGCACGGGTCAAAATCAGAACCACAATTAACCTCAGTGGCATGAGCTAGAAGTATATCAAAAGCAATTAATGGCTGCACTGAATAGATCACAAATACCACTATTCTATAACCAGTGATGCGGTTTGGAGATCGATCTTTAATCACACAATACATATTGACATGGCTAACATTTAACCCCCATTGGCAAGGTTAGAGCATAGCCATACATGGAGACAAAACAAAACTTATATTTTTAGATTACCCAGTTTCACAAAACAGTATATCCACTTTCCTAAAACATGTCTAATGTACATCAAAAACATATTGATTTTAGACTAAATATTTTACGTTTGTATTCACAAAAAAATATATGCACACATTAATCAAAAATCACATTCTAAAAACAAAATCGAAATCGTATTTCAAAATCAACATGAAAATCATATTTACTTATATATATATTAGCATGCTCACCCGATTTAACAAACCATAGGACAAAATATCATATCCAAGTACAAAAATCACATTGAAGGTAATTTTAAGGTGTGAAAACACGGAAGGGATATCAGTTACTTACCTAATTCACTAAATCAAAACCAAAGGACAAAGAATCAAAATCGTTTTAAAACCTGTTAATTCAAAATACTCGAAATTAAAAACCAACACTACTAACTTATCAAAACGAACCATGACTCCCAACTGGTCATTCTCAAACATTTAGGATGTAGCACTTCTTTCACTAACCAAAACTAATTTTACTTCAAAATTTAAATTGATTTTCTTTAATAATTTATAAATACATAAAACATTTAAAACTTAGAAACTCATAGGTTAAAATACAAAATCAGTAACAAATATAAAGTTTGATGGAAATGCTTCAAATGCTAATTAAAACTTGACTCTTGAATATTGTTAATGAATTTTTTTTCGAAGTATGATACTTCAAAAATAATTGTTCAAATAAATATTTTTTCATAAAAAATTAAATAAAATTTAAATAATTTAAATTTTTGAAGTTTCTATCAAAATATGACGAACATAGATCAAAAATAATTTTTGAAATAATTAAAGTTTAAATTTCATAAACTCTAAATTTGTAGATTTTCATGACCATTTGGCTTATTTCAAGCACTTATAACCTATAACCTAAGTTGAAACCAGAGATGTACTAAGTATTAAATTGAACCCTATATAACATACTTTAAAACCCAAATTTGTTTTAGAAACAAAGGTTGTCAAAAACACAAAGTTACAAAAAATCATCGTAGAAATATCCAAATTTTTAGGTTTCCAGATTCAACAAGCTTACTTTGAGGCTTCGATTCTCTTAACACATAAAGCCCCTAATTGAGCCATTAACATCAAATCAAACAGCACATTTCATAACACAAAAACCCTTAAAGAAATGACTCAAAATGTTAATGGAATGTGGAGTTTTGATGACCCAAAGTTGGGTTGTCAACACCGTTAAAATAGGGTTTCCAATTCAGATCTTTGTAACCACAAGGCCAAACGAGATGCTACAAAATCATTAGAAAGATCTTTTCAAGACCTTTCCATTGGTACCCATCATGCCATCGAAAAGTCACCAGAATAGTACCGGATTTGAATGAAAATTAAAGAAATACAAAATAACTTAAAATTTTTGTGCCCAAACTAAGAAAAATATAAGACATAATCATACCTTAATTAGCACTTCCTCAAATACTTCTTTCCATTCTTCGTCTTTCTTCTTCTCCTCCTTCTTTTGACTACCTTTCTCTTAAACTTGATGATATAAAATTGAGTTAACTTCTATTGACTTTTTTTTCAACTTATTGCTTATCTTTTAAACATGCTAAGATAAAACTGATTCTTTTTCTTTTTAAAACATTATACGATTAACTGACTAATTTTCTTGTAAACGTGCTAAGATAAAATTAACTTATTTTCTTTTTAAAATATGAAAAGGTAAAGTTGACTTATTTTCTTTTTAAATGTGATAACATAATCTACGACAAACTAAAATAAATCTACTCTATTTTTCTAAGAAGTCCTTTCTTCTTTCCTCTCTTTATTAATAATCCTAAGGCCATATTCGTAATTATCAAATAAAATTATATTTAATTTTTAAAAATAAAATTAAGCATTTTTTATTTCTTTTTGTGAGGGGTATTACATCTTCCCTTCCTTAAAAGGAGTTTAATCCTTTAAACTCTTACCTTGGTCCTCAAAAAGGTAAGGATACTTCTCTTTAATATTTTCTTCTAAATCCCAAGTCAATTCTTCTGCTATGTGATTACTCCACTAAACTTTAACATAAGAAATAGTCCACTTTCTTAGAACTTGCTCCTTCCTATCCATAATACATATAAGATGCTCATCATAAAACAAATCTTCTCTAAGTTTTAAAAGAGCTAACTTCACCACATGACTAGGATCTGTAACATAGTTCCTCAACAAGGAAACATGAAACATGTTATGCACTCTAGATAGAGCAGGAGGAAGTGCCAGTCTATAAGCCACATCATCTACTTATCCAAAATCTCAAACAGACCCACATGACGAGAACTAAGTTTTCCTCGAATCTTAAATTGCATAACCCCTTTAGTAGGGGAAATTAGCAAGAATATATGATCTCTAACCTCAAACTCTAACCTCTTTCTTTTATTATCCTTATAACTTTTTTGTCTACTTTGAGCCGAACGAAAATGATCTCTAATTAACTAAATTGTCTCAATCGTCTGTTGAATAAGATCTGGACCCAATAATTGTCTTTTATCCATATTATCCTAACAAAGAAAAGACCTACACTTCCTACCATACAAAGCTTCAAATTGAGCCATTTGAATACTAGACTGATAGATGTTACCAAAAGCAAATTCTACCCATGACGAGTGTCAATCCTTAGAACCTCTAAAATCCATAACACAAGCTCTCAACATGTCCTTAAGGATTTGATTAGTTCTCTCGGACTGACCATCTATTTGAGGATGAAAAGCAGTACTAAAATTAAGTCTGGTACCCAAAGCTTTGTGCAAACTTTCTCAAAATTTTACCATAAATCAAGAATCTTGATCAAATACAATGGACACTAGTACCCCTGTAATCTCACAATCTATTCCACATATAACTCTGTTAACTTTTCCAATGACATTCTCATACAAATAGCCAACAAGTGAGCAGACTTTGTTAATCTATCCACAATCAACCAAATGCCATCATTACCTTTTGAGGTCTTAGGTAAACTAGACATAAAGTCTATTACAATTCGTTCTCATTTCCATTCTAGAATAGAGAAGGGTTGCAACAACCTTGCTGGCCTCTAATGTGCAGCCTTGATTTGCTGACATGTCGTACATTTGGCTACAAACTATGCAATTTCTCTCTTCATAGTATTCCACCAAAAGGTGTTCTTCAAATTCCTATACATCTTGGCACCACCAAGATAAATTGTATAATTACTATAATGAGCTACCTCCAAAATTTCTTTCGTCAATTATGCAGCATCCAAAACACAAACTCTATCACCAAACCTCAAACTAGATTCAACCTCAAGTTTGGTGTGTTGGAATCAAGGATCATTTGCTCAGGCTATCTGAATCTTGTGAATTAAAGTTGGCTGTACTCGTATGTTAGCTAATAATGCTCCAAAACCATGCATATGTACACCAATATCCATCCTCCTCAAGTCTTCCAAAATCTGTTTTTGAGAAGCAATCATTACATCCATGTTCCTAGAAGTCCTTCTACTTAAAGCATCAACAACTCTATTCACCTTACCTGAGTGATAATTGATGGTCAAGTCATAGTCCTTGAACAATTCTAATCATCTTCTCTATTGCATGTTCAACTCCTTTTGCATGAAAAGATACTTCAAACTTTTCTAATCTATAAAGACCTCACAAGAATCATTATACAGATAATGTCACCAAATTTTTAAGTCAAAAACTACTGCTACCAACTTTAAATCATGAATAGGATAATTCTCCTCATAAGGTTTCAACTGCCTAAAAGCTTAGGTGACCTTATCATTCCGTAAAAATAAACACCCAAGATCTTTCTTAGAAGCATCACTATAAACAACGAAACCCTTACCTTTAGTAGGTATGATAAAAATAGGGGTGGATACTAATATTTTCTTTAACTCCTCAAAACTCCTTTCACAGTAATCTGACCACACAAAGCACATCCTTTTCCGTATTAATCGAGTCAAAGGTAAGATAATATGAGAAAAGTATTCCATAAATCGCCTATCATATCAACTAAACCTTGAAAACTACGAATCTCAAAAACATAATTCGATCTCATCCAATTCACCATTGCTTTAGTTTTCTCTGAATCCACCAAAATCCCATCTTTTGACACCACATGCCCAAAAAATGCAACATTAGAAAGCCAAAACTCACATTTCTTCAATTTAGCAAACAACTACTTCTGCCTCAAAGTTTCCAAAATGATTCTTAGATGTTCTTCATGATTTGTTGAGCTAGAGGAATACACTAAAATATCATCAATAAAAACAATCACAAACTTATTTAAATAAGGTTTAAAAACCATATTCATCAAGTCCATAAAAGCAATTGGAGCATTTGTCAACCCAAAAGGCATAACAAGGAACTCATAATGCCCATACTGAGTATGAAAAGCAATTTTGGGCACATCCTCAATTTTCGCCTTCAACTAGTAGTAACCAGACCAAAGATCAATTTTGGAAAACACCTAAGCACCTTTTCGTTGATCAAATAAATTATTTATTCATGGCAAAGGGTACCTATTATTCACAGCTACCTTATTCAACTCTCGGTAATCAATGCACAACCTCAAACTCCTATCTTTTTTCTTCACGAATAGCACTAGCATTCCCCACGGAGATACACTAAGTCTAATAAAACCCTTATCAAGAAGTTCTTCTAATTGTTCATTCAACTCCTTCAATTTTGCAAGAGCCATTCTATAAGGAGCTTTAGAAATAAGACCAAATCCCGAAACCAAATCAATAGAGAAATCAATCTCCCTATCGAGACGTAAACTAGGTAAATCCTCAAGAAAAACATTAGAAAATTCCCTCACAATAGGAATTTCTTCAACCCTTAACTCCTTCATTCTAATGTCTATAACTACTATCAAATATCCTTTGCAACCACTAATAAATAATCACTTAACTTTCAAAGCAAAGATGACTTGCAAAGGAATACAAGTACCACTACTATGAAAACAAAAAGGTGTTTCCCAAGGAATCTTAAAATCAAGCTTTTTTCCTTGACAGTCAACTTTAGCGAAATTTTCAAATAACCAATCCATTGCCAGAATTACATGAAAATCTTGCATATTCAGAATATGTAAATCTGCAAGTAATTCTCTATCTTCAATCCTTACCACACACATTTTACAAATCTAATCTAGGACAATTTCACCTTTAATTGGAGTTTTTACACATAGTTTATAATCCAAAAGCATACAAGGCAAGGCAGACTTTCAAACAAATATAAAAGAATTGAAAGAATGAGATGCACCAATATGAAACAATACATGAGCATAAATAGAGGCAACTGGCAATGTATCTAACACAACGGTGTTGGATGCCTTTGCATCTGACTAGGTGATAGCATAAGCACGTCCTCGTGTACGAGGTCTTCCCACTTTTTGATGTCCAGTAGAAGGTGTCTGGGTTGTCTAAACAACATGAATGGGTTAAGTCCTTTGCATTGCAGTTTCAAGGGTTCGAGAGTTTTGTGCCCTCTACACCGATTGAGATTTTTGAAGGATCAAAGAGTAATCAGTAATACGATGGCCTTGTTGGCCACATCTAAAGCAAGCACCAATAATACTCCTACATTCAGCAACATGATGTTCTCCTCCACACACTAAACACTTAGGCCCTTATTGAGACATCTTGTCTTGGCACAATTGAGTTCCTCGAGTATGCAGTCTATCCTTAAAAGTAATAAAAACTCAAGACTTTTTAGTAGATTGAAATTTGGAAAGACTACTAAAAACTCTCTTACCTCGAAAGTTTAAATCTCTACCTTTTTTAAAAAAAATCTCTCCTTGTCTCTAAGTCTCCCTCCATATAGAATCTAAAGATTTTGCCCTACGAACTACTTCATTGTGGCTGGTCAAATGCAATGAAGCTAAACCTCTACAAATGTGAGTATTCAAACTATTTTCAAACCATCTAGCCCTACTCTCATGATGAGAAACAAGAGAAGTGGCAAACTTAGACAACCTATCAAACTCAACCTCATAGTCGTCCATTGTCATACCACCCTAAACCAGATTAAGGAACTCCCTCTCCAACTGTAACAACTTGCTCCAAGGAAAATACTTTGTATAGAAGGCACTATAGAAATTCTTTTAGGTGAAAAACTCAAGATCATCTTCATGAGTGCGCGTTACTCCTTTTCACCAATTATGTGCACTTTTTTGTAACAGATAGACTACAAATCTAATCTTTTCTTGATCACTGGAACACATAGCATCAAAAGTTTTCTCCATCTCTTCAATCCATAATTCAGCATCATCAAGGTTTATGGAACCCTTAACAAAACAAGGTGTTATCATCGTAAACTCACCTAAAGCATTCCATTCAGTAGAATTATCAACTTGTTGGATCGGTTGTAGCCTTTTTCATTGCTCCCTAATCAAACTGGCTACCTCTTGGATCAAATTCAACACTCGATCATCATTTTCAAGCATAACACCTTATGCCCCCTTAATCGGGTTAGCAAAAGGTTAACTCAAATAGTTCTTTGAGCATCCAATGCCTCAACATCTTCCTGATTTTGGTTTAGAGGATTTTAAAGTCTCTAAGAGCGAGGCCCCCTAGCATCAACAACTCTAGCATTAGGCGCAAGTTCAACAAAACTAGGCTTGCGATCTCGACGAAAAGGCATACTAATTATTCATGACAAGCAAAATTACCGGTAGCATTTCTTTTCATCAAACACTATCGTAAAGCAATCATCAAAGTATATAAAAGATGAATGAAGAGAAAACGTCCCAATCTTTCTTTTTCCTACCAATCTTTTGAATCTCGCATATATGTCAAATAGTTGACTATGTAATTATACCTAACTTGGCTCTAATACCACTAAATCTGTCACGCCCCAAACCCCGAGGCACAGCAGACACCACACACTTGTAATATATAATCTTACAAATATGCAAGTCTCAAATACATATATCTTATATAACTAACTAAAAGGGCAATATGTCTAAAAAATATAATAGTTCATAAAAGCTAAAAGTATCAATAGAATTTAAAAGGTCATAATTCGACAATGTTCGTAACTAAGTTTCCAATACTATGAAGCTAACATGTCGAGATAAAAGTTTGAATAACTAATTTAAAATAGTTCAAAGTTCATAATATTTAAACAACCCAAAGGAAAAATCCAAATTCATATACTACATTACAAATCGTCACTTTCCGAAATTCTCGTATGGTTGACCAAATCACAACCTATAAAAATGTAAAAGAAATAGTGAGTACAACAACTTAGCAAGTAACTGACATCCTTTTAACAGGGTTAAGCATGCTCAAAACATTTAGGCCAAAATTGCTAATAGTTGTATAGATATCAAAATAGAATTTTGGGTAATCTTACTCAAAATCATATTATTCCAAAATTTTCATGTAATAAACAAAACATGATTTTATAATAACTTTCAGATTTTATTAATCTCCTGTAACATACTAAAACCACACTTAACCCCTATGGCATAGGTCAAAAATAAAACCACAATTAACCCAGTGGCACGAATCAGAATCAAAACCACAATTAACCCTAGTGGCTTGAGTTAGAAGTATATCAAAAGCAACTATTGGTCGTACTGAACAAATATCACAAATACCATTATTTTATAACCAGTGGTGCAAGTCGGAGATCAATCTCCAATCATAAAATTTATGTCAACATGATCAACATTTAACCCCCATTAGCAAGGTCAGAGCATAGCTATATTAAGAGATAAAACAATACTTTTATTTTTAGATAACTCAATTGCACAAAACAGTATATTCATTTTCCTAAAACATGTCTAATGTACATCCAAAGCATATTCATTTCAGACTAAATTTTTTTGTTTGTATTCACAAAAACATATATGGATACATTAACAAAGAATCACATTTCAAAAACAAAATTGAAATCATATTTCAAAATCAACATGCAGATCATATTTACATATATATCAACATGCTCACCCCGATTTAACAAACCCTAGGATGAAATATAATATACAAGTACAAAAATCACATTAAGGCTAATTTTAGGATGTGAAAATACCGAAAAGCTATCAGTCACTTATCTGATTCGCTAAACCAAAACCAAAGAACAAAGAATCGAAATCATCCTAAAGCCTATTAATTCAATATACTCGAAATTAGAAACTAACACTACTACCTTATGAATACGAACCATGACTCCTGGCTAGTCATTCTAAGACATTTAGGGTGTAACACCTCTTTTGTTAACCAAAACTAATTTTACTTAAAAATTAAAATTGATTTTCTTTAATAATGTATAAATACATAAAACATTCAAAACTCATAGGTTAAAATACCAAATCATTAACAAATATAAAGTTTGATAAAAATGCTTTAAATGCTAATTAAAACTTGACTCTTGAATATTGCTAACGATTTTTTTTTCAAAATTTGCCAATTCAAACTAATTTTTCAAATAAATATTTATTCTTACAAAATTAAATAAAATTTAAATAACTTAAATTTCTAAAGTTTCTATCAAATATGACGAATATAGATCAAAAATAATTTTTGAAATAATTAAAAATAAATTTTCATAAATTTTGAAATTACAGATTTTTATGTCCATTTGGTTTACTTCAAGCACTTATAGCTTACAACTTAAGTTGAAACCAAAAGTGTACTAAGTATTAAATTGAACCTTATATAATATACTCTAAAATCTCAATTCGTCTTAGAAACAACGGTAGTCAGAAACACAATTTTCAAAAATCAAAAGTTACAAAATTATCACTGAAAAACCTAGATTTCTAAGTTTCTAGATTCAATGAGCCTAGTTTGAGGCTTTGATTCTCTTAATGCAGAAAGCCTGTAATTGAGCCAATAATACCAAATCAAACAGCACATTTCATACTATAAAAACCCTCAAAGAAATGACTCAAAATGTTACCAAAATGTGGAGTTCCAATGACCCAAGTTTGGGTCGTCAACACTATTAAAAATGGGTTTCCAGTTAACTTCAACAAATCATATCTTCCTAACCACAAAGCCAAATGAAATGCTACAAAAACCATTAGAAAGATCATTTCAAGACATTTCCATTAGTACCTATTATGCCATCGAAAAGTGACTAAAACAGTATCAGATTTAAATAGAAATTATTGAAATACAAAACAATTAAAAGCTTTTGTGCCTAAACTAACAAAAATACAAGACCTAATCATAATTTAATTAGTAGTTCCTTAAATATTTTTCTCATTTCTCTATCTTTTTTCTTTTTCTCATTCTTCTAACTACCTTTCTTGTAAACCTGATGATATAAAACTGACTTAACTTCTACTGATTTTTTTTTCAACTAACTATTTTTCTTTTAAATATGCTAAAATAAAATTGATTATTTTTCTTTTTAAAACATGATATGGTTAATTGATTGCTTTTCAACGGCCTATTGAATATGAGATAAAGTAATTTTCCAACTAATTACCTGTAGTCTATTGGATTAGCTAACCTTTCCTCATCTTGAACCTTGAGTAATTTGTGGTTATAGTTAATAAGAGTATAAACTAATTTAGCACCTAGTAAACCATGTTCCTCCAAGAGATTGAAGGTATGTTTCCATTGACAAATGGAAATACTCTCAAGAAACCTTACCATTTCTAACCCTAAAAAGATTTTGACTATTCCAAGATCCTTGAGTTTGAAATGTGAACTCCAAAATAACATTACATCAGCTATAGCCTATGTTGAAGTGTTGCCAATCAATGTGTCATCCACGTAAAGTAGTAAAGCAATGAAATCAGGAATTTTGTCTTCATAATTGTTAAAAGTGTTAGGTCAATGAATAATTGGCAAGAATATCCAAAAAAGGGGTGAATTGGACTTCAAAAAAAAAGAAAAATGAAAGCAAAGTAGCTATAGTCGACTATGATGAGCAACTAGTCGACTATGATTGTGTCTTGTCTTTATAAACACTTTTCAAAACTATTTGATCAAGTTTATAGTCAACTATACAAATTTAGTTGCCAATCCTAGTGAAGAAATCATTTTGAAAACTTGTTAAATAGATCTTTTGAAAACTTTAATAATTATGCTAATCATAAGTAAGTCTACACAGTCAAATATAAACCAAAGATTACTTTTGAAATACTTTAAAACATTTCTTAAGTTTGGATCACATAATAACAATTCAAGAACATTTCAAGAAATCTTTTAAAAAATAGATAAATGAACGGTGATGGTTGACAAAGGTCTAACAAAAAGCCAAATCAATATATAAAGAATATAAATCAAAACACAAGCAATTTATGAAGTGGGTTTTCTTAAAACAAAATGCAACAAATCAAAGTGAAAATAAAATTGAAGACATTAGGTAAAAATCAAACCTTTTATAAAATGGATTGTCTAATTATGTTAAAATCAAAGAAAGTAATTTTTCTAAAATAGAATTTCAACAATAAATCATAAAGCATAAAAGTAAATCAAAACACAAGGATTTTATAGTGGTTCAGCTTTCTAAAATGCCTAAATCCACTCTTTTGGCTCACTAAGGAATTTTCAATCCACTAAAAATGATTCTTGCTTCTTAACCGGAAAAGGCGATAACCCTCATAACTATTTTTTCACGAGATCAAGGAATTACCCATAGTTTTTAATGACTTTAACCACATACAATGGTTTTCAATAGGCTCACAACAAACCCATGATTTTTAACGGGTTGACCACAAACCCACACAATGGCTTTTTTCGAGATCAACCATAATCTTTACATTAACTTTTCAAGGTCAAGTTAGATTCTTTACAAGAATAGCAAGAATGCCTCTATAAGGTCCATTTTGCTAAGTGGGTACAATGGAGGAAGAATATCCAACATTAGGTATAAAGATAGGAGTGAAAGCATAAAGAAATTTTAGCTCAAAAAGGCTTTATTTTTCTCATTTTCTTTCAAGACTTTAATCTTCAAGAGTTTGGCCTTTTTCTTTCTTTTTCCTTAACTTGAAATGCTTCCAAATGGTCTTTTTTGTAGTTGAAAGAATCTTGGAGTTGTTGGAAGTGATTAGAGCAAGAAACTACCCATTTTTCTTTTGAATTATGTGTTAATGGTCATCGATAGTTGAGTATAGAAAATCTCGAGTCGATCCACTTCCAGAAAACTTGTATTTTTTAAGTCTGGCTTCGTGTAGTCGACTATAGCTTCATAAAGGTCAACTATGTCTTCTTAATTTTTTAAATTTTGCAAGTGTTCTACCTCAAGGTCTACTATAGAGCTTATAGGGTCTACTATGGCTGTCTCTTTTCAAGTTTCTTTGTCACTTATTGCCCGTTCTTCTATCGGATCGACTTGTTTTGCTCTAGAGTTGATGGGAGCTTTGTTTCTTCAAAATTCCTTGACATTTTGGCATTTAACTTTAACTCTTCCTTGTAGTCAAATGATAAGTTGAGAATGAACTTCATGGCTGGAAAACAACATTTGTGTTATGAAGATCGACCATCTTCCTTGTGATCCAATGTTGAGTTGAGAGTGAACTTCATGGCTTGAAAACAACCTTGGTGTTGTGAAGGTCAACCACTTTTGAATGCTTTAAGATAAGCTTCAACACTTGTAAACCTAACTTGCAACTTCAACATCTCAAAGATGAATGTTAGAAGGATCATTAGTAGAAATTTTTCAAGCAAATTTAACGCTCATACAATTAAGTCATTCAAGCTTGTAGACATTGGTACAACAAGCATGTGATAATTCAAGAGCTTCAAGAATTCACACAATAAAAACAATCAAGCTAGTAATCATGCAAGAAGAAAGGTATAAAAGCTAAATCATTTCAAGAATTTGTCAAAGATCATTCAAATAATGTTCAAGAAAATTTGATCATTTTGTCATAATCAAAACTATAATCATTTTAAAGCTCACAATAATGAATAAAGAGTAATCTGTAGTACGTTAGAGAAAGCCATATTGTAGAATTAGTGAAGTAATCTTGGCATTCCATTGCCTAAAAGCCTAATTGAGTCTATATTGTGATCCATGGAGTTTGCAGACCAACTTTGACCTTTTTGGATACTCTCGCTGAACTACAAAACCTGGTGGAAGGTCCATATATACCTCTTCTTCCAAATCACCATTTAAAAAAGCATTATTCACATCTAATTGTGTCAAGTTCCAGTTGAAAGCTGTTGCTAAGGAAAAAAAATACTCTAACAGTTGTCTACTTGGCAACTAAAATGAAGGTATCTTGATAATCAAACATTGCAATCTGACTATAGCCTTTAGCAACTAAATGTACTTTATACTGTTCAACATATCCATCAGCATTTAATTTCACTTTGTAAACTCATCTACACCTCATGACATCAGAATTTGAAGGCCTAGGTACTATGCTCCATGTGCCATTATCTTGTAAAGCTTTTAGCTCAATTGCTATAGCCTCTCTCCAATGTGGATGATTAGCATCTTGATGGCAAGTGTAAGGTTCAAATGATTTGATAATGATGTGGTAAGTGTTCTATGTGCAAATAAGAGATGCTGAGCAGATAAATATGTTATAATAGCATGTGCAATAACAGTGTTTGATTGTGATGGCATGTCAATATAATAAACATTTAAATATTCAAAGGTATGTTTGGACCTTGTGCTTTTTCTAACTAGTAAATTGGCACTTGCATCATGTAGATTTTGAATGCTTTCATTGTCAGTAGCATCATTTTCACTATTAGTAGTAGTAGGCACACAAACTGTACTAAGAGAATTTGGTAAAAAAAATCATTTGAATTTAAAGTTGATGGTGTTTTTAAGGTTGAAATAAGTTCATGTGAATGTAACTCAGCAAATGAAGACTCTTGGAATGGATAATTTGAGAAATTTGAATTAAAATCATCCAAATATTTGGTATGCATATTAGGTGTTTAATGAAATAGATCTAACTGTATGTCATACTGTTTACACTGAAAATGAAATATTCTTTCATGAAAAACAATGTTTCTTGATATTATGATTTTATTTGCACAAAGATCATATACCCTATAACCTTTTATGTTATTAGGATACCCCAAGAATATACATTAAGTGACCTTTTTGTCCAATTTTTTCCTATGTTGTGACAAAGTAGACACAAAACACAAGCTCCCAAATACCCTAAAATGATCATATATTAGTAGTTTGTTATGCAACAACTCAAATGGAGATTTGTTATTAAGTAACTTGGTTGGAACTTTGTTAATCATAAGCACAACTGTCAATATTGCATCTCTCAAAAAATTAACAAGCACATTGGATTAAAACGTTGGGGCCCTTACCACTATTAGAATATATTGATGCTTTCGTTCAACAACTCCATTTTGTTGAGTGGTCTCACCACAAGATAATTGATGAACAATGCTAATTTCAGCAAAAACAAATCACTTAATCTGAATTCTAAATCATTAGCTAACCTGATGCATTTGCTTGAAAAATCAAATTGTTTTTGCACATAATTATTGAATAATGATATAATTGATAAAACATTTGATTTACTTCTCATAAGATCCAAGTAAAACATGTGTAATCATCTATTATAGTAAGAAAACATCTTTGATTAGACAATGTAGGGTCTCATATGAACCCTAAATGTCTACATGTATTAACTCAAAAGCAACTGTTGTGCTCTGAGTAAGAACTGCAAAAGGTAATTTTCTTTGCTTAACTAATGGACAAACCTCACAAAGCAAACCATTTGAACATTTAATATCTAGAAATTATTTTAAATAACATTTATCCTTTCCAAAAGAGCATACTCGAGTTTAAAAAGCCAAAAATCAAAACATTTGTCTTCTGTTTTACAAGCATTAACAAACGAAGTAAAAGGAAATTTAATGAGTTTGTCAAAACAAAACTTTGAAAGATCTTGGTCATCTAAGTTTTCTTGCATCAAGAATAGTCCTAAGAAGACCCTAGCAACCCCAATCACTGTTTATGAGAGAATGTCTTGAACAATACAATACATATTAGTAAAGAGAAAACAAGTTTTCTTAGTTCTAATAAGCTGACCTACAGAAATAAGATTAAATTTGGAGCTTGGTACACATAGGACATTTTCCAAGGTTAGTTTTGAACTCAATTTAACTGCTCATGTATGAGAAACAATGGTTTTTCTATCACTAGGTAACGGAACAAAATAATCCTTGACTGCCTTGACCTGTATAAAACAATCTAAGGAATAGCATATATGATCAGTGGCATTAGAATCTATAATCCAATGACTTTGTCTTATCAAGTGAACATTTGCATTTCTAAATTTAGGAGGCAAGTTATTTGATGTATTGAAACAAGAATGACCTGAAACAATACCTATAAAGGCTGAATTAACTAGCAAATGGTTTCCCCGCTAAGTGGTTTGTGAAGTACCCTTACCATCATTGCTGCATATACCATTCTCATTTAACAGCTCTAGTAGCTTGTTGACTTGTTGCTTTATGAAAGATATTTAAGACATGAAAGTAGCCCTAACTATCTCCTCTTCCTATTCAACTTTGTAATCATCTTATCCTAATGCATCATACATACTAACCACATTGTTAACTACAGCCTTCCCTTTCTTGGAGTTTGGTTTCACCTTTGTGAACTTAAAGTCTTGTGGAAAACCAATGAGTCTATAACATTTGTCTTTGGTATGTCCATTTTGTGCACAATGATTGGAAATGATATCTTTTCTCATTTTCTTTTTTGCATCAACTGTAGCTTGCTGCAAACCTTACACACATGCAAGTGCACATATCACACAAGTAATATAGTAGTAAGAAAAGTATCATCTCCATAGGAAATTGTGTCTAAATTCTTGCTAAGTACCAAAATTGGACACCCTAATCTTATCCAAGCAAATCAAATTTAAAAATTAATTAAAAATGAAATTTAAGTAACAAAGCTAAACTAGGGAGTTAATGCTAAAAGTTACTAAAGAATTAATGAATTAAGGCCTAAGATTGTGGAATTACTCAACCTTTCATTTGAATTTAATCTCTCTCTTTACACTTATATCAATAAGTTTGTTGCTAGCCTAGAGTCTAAATTTGTCTACAAGGTGTTGTCCAGATGCTTATAAGCGTCCCTCTCATAATTAATTATCCACATGTCTATGTAAATTAATTAAGGAATATTCACTAAGCTTAGGCCCTACATTGGACTGCATATGGTTTTTAGGCATATTTTATCCTAAATACTAATCAAATCACCTAATTTTTAAATGAAATGAACACATGTTATTCAAACGCTTAGTTTATTCTAAACTTCCTTTAACAAGTTGTATTTAAAGACCCAAATCAATCTAATTATTGATTAAGCAATTAGAAAGAACACGCATAGATTTGAAATAAACAACACAATACCTGTAACGACCCCACCTCGATCATTACCGGCATCCGAGACTTTCGAGGAATTCTGCCAAGTCTCAAACAAGCCTCATTTGAGATTTTCGTTAGATTCATTAAATATACATTCACATACGTAAACAAATAATATTAATTGTACTACTGTTTACTCCATTCGAAATAATAACAATTAAATATCAATCATAAGGTCTTAAACCATTGATGTCCTTGAGTTTACAATATTTTGCAACATCTAACAATTTCTTTACGACACAACCCTAGGCAGCAGAGCGACTCAGAGTGGGTTAGAATATGCCTTTACCTAATATGCGGTGGACCATATGCACTGATGAATACACGCTAGGCTGATCCCTATTTGCAGAAAGGGAAAATAATAGTGGTGTTAGTCTCACAGACTCAGTGATCATCAGCCCCATGAGCAAGCGATGAGGGAAAAATAACATAAAGATGGAATATTTATAAAACCAAGAGTAGGTGTAGAAAACACACTCCATTAAACTGAGAGATTTTGTTTTTATACCTTGCAAGTCTTAAAAATAATGAATCACAAGTAAACATATATGAAAACGATTGTATTTAAGGTACTAGAAAATCTTTCAACTTCGATATCCAGTCAACAGTAAATCCAATGGCAAGTGTAGAATGAAGAGTCTTAAACATATAAATGCGAAATAACTGATCACTAATGAATATGTAAATTTCACTTGCCATTTAATAGTAAATTTCAAGCGTTAATGCCATGCATTGTGTAATAAAAATCCACAAGTGAGCATCATCATCGAGTAGGTTTAGTATAGCCTTTAGACTTACTCTCTCAAACATCATCACCTACTCGTGGGAACTGCTCACTCCACCATATATAAATTGGGGCTTCAAGTTCCCCTTTACTTACTCGTGGGAACTGCCCACGCCACCCAATATAAATCGGGGCTTCAGGTCTCCCTTTTCCTACTCGTGGGAACTGCCCGTGCCACCCAATATGAATCAGGGCTTCAGGTCCCCTTTTACAATCAAATATCGATAATCAACAATCACTACTTTGTGCACAAAGATCACACTTAACCTGGTGTGGTAACAAGTCTTACCCAAAGTATCTCAATCACGTTAAAATGAAAATCATTGCAATTTAATGCATTTGCAAAACATGACAGATCAAAAGAATTATAATCATAAATTGAATGTTATGCATAATTTATTTCAAAGCATGGCATATCCATCAAATAAGCATGCTAAGTGAAATCAATAATATTTTTTTTTTAAAATCCCATGAATCCAATAATGACCATTGGCCCAAAAATCCACAAGCTTGAAAGGTATGATTTTGAAGCAAAAAGCTAATCAATATATATATACTTATGTTTAATATAAAAAAAAAAACGGATTTAAAATCCATGATTGCAATCACAAACAATCTAAGGCTTTCCACCAACTCATGCTTTCCACAATTTCATCAACTATTAAATATAATATATATAATATATTTATCGGGATATAGTTTTGAAATTTAGCACCCACTCACCTCATAATAGCAAGACATTACTTCGCTATTGGTTTGTGCATGTATCTTGCTATTCTTTCTTCATTTCCCGTTTCTTTCTTTCTCTTTCCTGCTCCTCTTTTTTTATTTATTTTTTTCTCTTCCTCTTCTTTCTCCCCTTGCTGTTGGTCTTCCTTCCAATTGACGTTTCTCCTTTTTCTTCTTTTTTTTCATTCTTCCTTTTTCCCCTTTCTCCTCCAACATCGTCGCTGCTCTCCCTCTCTCTTCTTTCTTTCTTTTCTTCTCTTTTTTTCTTCTTTTCCAACCGGCCTTCCTTTTCCCTTTTTTTTTCTCCTCCAATCGGCCTTCTTTTTCCCTTTTTCTTCTCCTTTAACCGACCTTCCTTCTCTCTTTTTCTTCTCCTTCAGCGGGCCTGCCTTCTCTCTCTTTCTTTCTTTCTTCTTTCTCTTTCCCTCCTTCTCCTTCATTTCCTTTCTCCTTTCTTCTTTCTGTTCTTCTCGATTTTTTTTAGCTGAATTTTTCTTCTCTCCCTCACAACCGACTCCTTTCTCTTTTTTAGCTCTTTTTCTTGTCTATTTGTTTTGTCCCATCACTCTTTTCTTTTATTTCTTTCATTTCTTCCTTCACTATTTGCATTGACCGACCCCCCTCTTTATTTCCTTTTTTTTCTTCTTTATTTCTTTTCCTTCCTTTATGGTGTGCAATTGGTCGGCCCCTACCATCATTCTTCTTCTCTTTTTTTATTATTTTGTCATTTGTTTTATTATTTATTTATTTTATTTCCTCAAAATAATAAAATTTACATATAAGTTCCCAACTTAATTTTATTTGCTACACAACCCTCAAATTTTCGTATTTTAAAATTTGATCCTTCTGACACGTGTAAAAATTCTAATTTCCTTTTATCTTCCTTCTCTTACACGTGTACAACCAAAATATTGAAGTCACATTTCAACGCTGTGTCACCATAATATTTAAATATTTACTAACCGCGTTAGCTCGACTTAATAAAATCACGCGGTATAATTACAGTCATTTTTCTCCCCCACTTAAATTAGTCGTATACCCTTCTTCTAGATTAAACTTCGTAATTAATAAAATTTTAATATTTAATATTATTTTATTCATAAAATAATATTTTATTTTAAAATATTCTTTATGTCCGTAACCGCACTTCGATACTTAAATTTGCATCAATTATTCCTTCATCTTACCGGGACAGTTACATTGACTGTTATACAAGGGTACGGGGTGTTACAATACTCATTAATAATAAGTAAAAAAGAGTTAAAATATCCAAATTACATGAGGAAATCAATCACAATGCTAGAAAAAGCTACTTAGTTCATCATATGCTCAGCAAACATCATCCACAAGAAAGAAACCATAAATACAACAAAAGAAAGTGAGAGAAGAACAAATCTAGAGAGAGAAACAAATTTCTATAGCTTTTTTAGCCTTGGTCTTCTTTCCTTTCTTTTCATTTTTTCTTTTTTTTATGGTTCTTTTGCCTTTAAAGAGCTGCTCTGA
This sequence comes from Theobroma cacao, assembly GCF_053813885.1. Classification (NCBI taxonomy): domain Eukaryota; kingdom Viridiplantae; phylum Streptophyta; class Magnoliopsida; order Malvales; family Malvaceae; genus Theobroma; species Theobroma cacao. The sequence continues at coordinate 42,076,088 of NC_142640.1, forward strand.
CCCCCTCCTCTTGAAACCCACTAAAATGGCCTATATACACCCCTCATTAGAAGCCCTAAATTAAAAAATCAAAATTGCAAAAGATGAAAAACCCTGTGTAGGCGCCACGACACTGGTTGGCTAAATCCTAGCCCCTAAGCTCTTTGAAATTTGTATTCTAATGTGATTTTCTCCTACTTAAAGGCTGAATTACGCAAAGTGATAAACATAAAAGTTGTAGGCATACCTCTTAACTTTTCAATGGTTTAAGAATCACATCAATTGGATTTTTGGGGTGAGAATTATGCTCAAAATACCACAACATATTCAATAAAAATCTATAATTAGCTATCCTTGCACGATTCATTGCCGCTAAAGCACTTTTCATTTGTGGACCTTCAAAACAAGAAAATAAATCAATAACAGCTAAAATTAAACATTTTAAGATACAAATGAACTAAAATGACTGAAATTAAATTGACTCAACATTTTTTTATTAACTTAAAGAAAAATAACTAAAACAACTTAAAACTACACCTAAAACTCAAGAACTTAGCCATTTTAGCACTCAAAATGTGACAAAATAACTCTATGTAATAGAGTTATCATAGCTAACATGGCAGAAGATTAAAGAACTGATTCTGCTTGAATTAATAGGTTCATTTGTGTTTCTTCCTTTAACACAAGACTATATACTTTGTTTAAGGTTGGAATAGGGTCTATCAGTATGATTTATGACCTAATGGTAAAAAAGGACTCATTTAACCCATTGAGAAACTTGAAGACCATGTCTTTCTGATATCGGTCTGTATACTTCTTAAAATAATTAGGATCACGTCTTCCACATACACAATATGGCAAGGGTCCGTAGCTTCTCAACTCCTCCCATATTCCCTTCCATTCAATGAAGTATAAGTCAACTATCCTAGTACCTTGGCTAACATTTTCCAGAGTATGTTGTAAGTTGCATACCCTAGTATCATCAGGTTAAGTAAAATTTTGCCTTAATGTGTTCCAAATTTCTACTACTGAATCCATGAAGAAAATAATTTAAGCTATAGATTAAGAAATCGAGTCAAGTAGCCAAGCTACTATCTAATTATTACATCGAGTCCAAGATAAATAAAGAGGATCTTTGATTGATGGTTTGGGTATGGAACCATTAATGAAACCTATCTTATTTCTAACAGTGCTAATAAAAAAGACCCATTCTATTCTACATAGTTGCTGCTATTCAATTTGGAATTACTAAGTACTGAACCAAGGTTATCCATGTGATGCAAGTAATAGGGTGACTAAGGATTTGTTATTGGTGAAATCTGGGTAATCTATGTGTTAGTTTGTGTACTAGCCTGAGTTCTAGATTCAACATTTTCAGCCATGATTTACCAGCTAATGAAAGACAATGAAACGATAAAAGAGCAAGAGATAATATCGATGGGAAGTTAAAGAACCTAGATGATGATGTAATAGCCAAAAAAGGAATCAGTTATTGAAAAATAATGAACTCTGTTAGCAGTCGATGAACATTTTTTTGGTACTAAAAGAAGCACGTTGATGGCCCACTAGGATTTCTCTCTGCTTTGATACCATGACAAAAATGAAGGTAAAGGAAAATGACAAATTGGTGTAAAAACTGAGAAAAATGTCAAGGTTTTCTCATTGAATCAAGGCTCAAAAGAGTTGTCTATATACAAGTGTTTAAAGAGTAAAGTAAAAGAGAAAATACATCATAATTACAACTTAACTAACATAACAAGAATTTAAAAGCTTGTTATTTAAATAGTGCATTTTTCATTCATTTGGCCAACCTTTATTGGCTTTATTTAAACGATGCATTTTGCTCTTTCTTTATTTTCAGACTTGCTTTTCTCTTCTCCTGATCAAGTGTTCTTCAGTCTGGTACTCAATTCATCACCCCAAGCCTAAGTTTTTTTCTTTAAGCTAGAAGATCTATTAGGGCCAACTACCTTGTTAAAATTTTATTAAAATGGGAAATGGAAGTACACTGGGGAAAGGGATATAAACCTTACCTTCAATATTACATAAGACATTTCATGAAGAAATCCTAAGGGAAGTACTACTTCCTTTGCATGAAGTCTATAAAAATATGGACCAAATACTCTAACTTGCTTACAAGAAATAAAATAAATAAGGAATACCACTTCTTTATGTTTAAATTTAGCATAAGGTAAATTAATTCTATCTAGCTTTAAGATACCATTCAGCTTACCTTCAGCACTAAATAAAACCTTAAGTCCTTGATGTGAATAGTCTTGGTTGGAGAGGAAATCTGTAGCTTGGTTGCCTTCACTATAGATATGAATGATTCAATAAGTCAAACGATGTAAGAATTTTCAAATGGAAGTTAAGATATACCGAATGTCGTATGATCCGGTACTCCCTTCTAATATCATGTTTACTACCACCTTGGCATCCATCTCAATCTGAATTTAAGAAATATTATGGTCATAGCATAAGAGAAGTCCTCTTTGAAGTACAAGCAATTCGACTTTCAAGGTCTAAAATTTTCAGAAAAACCAAAGAGAAGCATACTTGTATGGTCACTTACAACACCCCCTTGTAGTATTCTGAAATTAGTCTTTCGAGCTCCCATCCACATTTAACTTAATTTCATCCACTAGGCTTCAACCATCTAATGATTTGTGGTGACATGGATGGTTGATTCGGAAAGTTGATATTCCACAATTTAGCAATCTGTGTATCACCTTTCCATTGCTCTTTGCACATTAAATTCCCTTCATAAAGCTACTTCAGTAACTTCATAATTCTCCATATTACTCTTTGTGAATACACTTCTAATTGTCTATGTTTAGCATCATTACACTCAACCCAAAGGAACCAACAAATGAAAATAGGCAATAAAACTCAAATATATGTCTTTGTTTTGTATAGTCACTTGAATAGTACCTTGCTCACACCACCTACATAATATTCTAGGGCTGAATAACAGAAACTTGGAAAAATTGAGCAAAGAAATCACAAACTCGGCATGTAGCAGAACTTACCAAAGGGCATGAAACAAGGTCTCCTCAAAATGACAACATTAGCATTTAGACACCAACTGAAATCTCTTAGCTTTCAACTGTATATCAGCATGTATGCATCCATTAATAACTCTCCAGAAAAAGAATGAAATTGTCAATGGGATACTATTGTGCCATACTAAATCAAAGGCATTACTTAGTGGCTGTTTATGGCTAATTAAATCCCATGCACTCTTGGTAGTAAATTTGCCATTAGAAGAATAGATCTAGTATGCAACGTCGTCACTATTATTTTCAGTAGGAATTTCAACTATTTCCTCAACCAAAAATTCAAGTAGGAAACACTTTAATTTATCCGCATCCCATTTATCATTATCATAAAAATATTGAACTTTAAGATGCGAATGTAAATGGGAAAGGAAAAAAGTTTACCAAAGGCTATTCCCCCATCCAACAGTCATGGCAAAAAAAAAAAGGTTTCCTTCACCTATCTTCCATCAGATGTCCTTTTCTACAATTTGACATCCAGGCAAACTTCCTTACTATGGAAACATATTCTTTTCCAAGTAATTGTTATCAATTTTGTATACGCAAGTATACGTATCGAACAAGTAATATAATGATGAAATAGAGTATCATTTCCACAAAGATTTATTCCTAAATCCTTATTGAGTACTAAAATTTATGACAAATTAATTTTATTTAAGTAACTAAAATTTTTTAAAAAATTAATTAAAATAATCACTAAATTAATTAAAATTACTTGGAAAAGATAACAGACTAAAACCTAAGATTATAGGTTCATTCAACAGTTCATCTAATACCAGTTTCTCTTATTATTTACATTCATAAGTAGTTTTACTAACCGAGAATCCAAATATATGTACAAGTCTCCGTCGAGATGCTTGCACAAATACCTAAGTTAATTGAGTCACTATATGTCCATGGGAATAAATTAAATAAGATTCATTAAGCTAGTGTTCTAATTTGGTGATGTATGGCAATTGGCGTATGTCTACCCAAATTGCGAATAAGATCACCTAAGTGATGTGAACATATACTATTCAAGTCTAAATCTAACTCAGTCCAAACTAAAATCTCTCTGTCAAGTCTCAATTACATTCACAAATCAATTAATTGTTGGTCAAGCAATCAAAAGCATTAAGAACATATTTGAATAAGCAAAACTATACCCATTTATAATAAATAAAAGAGAAATAATATTCAGATTACATGTTGAAATCTACCACAATCCTATAAAGCTAGTTTAGCTCATAATATTTAATAAAAACAATATCCAAAGAAATTTAGCTATTAATCCAAGTCAAAGAAAATAAGAAAAACACAAAAGCAGAGAAAGAAACTAATTATTGAAACTTTGCAATCTCAATTCTCTTTCAAATTCTCTTGTTTTCTTGCTTTGCTTTTGGCTCCAAATCTCCAGAATAGCTGCTTATAGCCTCCCCCTTTAAACCTCTGAAAAATGTCCTTTAAATATGCTCTAAGTAACCTAATTTCTAAAATTCCATCAAATTTTTATTTTTGGAAACTAAGGGTAACATCGCGGCCATGATTTCTTGGCATCGTGGTGCCAAAACAAAATTTTGTAACGCCACAGTGCTACTTCTTCAGCGCTACAGCGTTGTGCTCTCAGGTTTCTGTATAATGCTCCTAAGATTCTCAGTGCCACGGCCATGGTTCTCTAGCACCGCGGCGTTCGTGCCATGCTGCCTTAAGTGCAAAACTGCATCTGTCTATCAACTTCGAACATGTTCACCTCTCTCTAGTCAAAAACTGGGCAAAATAGTAAATGTGAAAATTTTACCTGTCTCTTAACTTTCCAATGGCTCAAGAATCTCGTCAATTGGACTTATGGATTGAAAGATATGCTACAAATACCGCATCATGTTTAGTCCATGCATACTACAATAATGCTTTGACTTAGACAAATATTTTGACCAAGATTCGATCAGAATTAGGCAAAGCAGTAAATATAAAAGTTGTGGCCCTACCTCTTGGCGTTCTAGTGGTCTAAGAATCACTTCATTTGGAGTTCTTTAGAGAGCGATATGGTCAAAATCCCACAACATATATGAATAAAGCCATCATCATACTTGCACGAATTTTCATCAAATGAGCCTTTTTCATCAAATTTTCTATAAAAGCAATAAGAGAAACAGCAATAACTACTCTTAAAGTAAATTAGAACAAAATAACATAAAAATTAACTAAAATAACTTAAATTAACCACTCAATATATAATCAAACTTAAACTAGAAAAATACCTAAAATGCTACAATCAAACCTAAAATGCTACTTAAGCACCTAAAATGTGTCAAAATAACTCTACATAATAGAGTTATCAGTAGTCTAGTGAATATGTTTAAAGGCTGTTGAATCACCCTAAACAAAGTTGTCAAACAACTTTTCAATTTTTTCAATTACACATAACAGCGATTTAAGAACTTGTAACAAGTATATTGACATTGAAAAGAAGACGTTCCTCAACAAAGTAACTCGTCCTCCTAGTGTGAGATTTTATTCTCCCATCTCAAAATACGATTTCTAATTTTAGTTATTAAAAAGTCAAATAAAATTGATTTTTTCGTACCTTTATATAATGAAGCTCCCAAGTAAGTAATCAACATCATTTTCTAAATAAAATCCATAGTTGATTGAATTATCTGATTTAAGGAATTAGTAGCTTTATTACCAGTGATAAAGCAACTCTTTTGCTGATTTATTTTCTGCTCAGATACCTAATCTAATGTTTTCAAAAAATTTAGTATTTTTCTCAATCCCAAATTGTTGCCGTTAGTAAAAATAATAATATCATATGTAAACTATAAGACATCTTAAAGAGTAACACAATGATATATAGCATTCATAAAGGGCATTCAATCCCCTAGAAAGATATTCGACAAATAAAATAAAAGGAACAGTGGATATGGAGTCACCTTGCCACAAACCCTTTCCGGATTTGAAGTATCCCATCAAAACGCCATTAAGGAGAAGTGAAAACTAGCAATTCCATATGCTTTTGCATATCATATCAATCCATTGCTCATTAAATCCAAAATGTCGCATCATAACATACAAGAACTCCCAATTTAGTCGATCATATGCCTTCATCAAGTCACACTTTAAGGCTGCATTCCCACCTTGGACTTTATGATCAATCTTGTGTATTAATTCTTGACCAAGGAGGATATTGTCAGCAATTACCCTTCCACTAACAAAGCCACGTTGATTATCTGAAATAATACTTGGCAAAAGCTTTGATAAATGATTAGAATGGAGTTTAGTTATTATCTTGTTAAAGACAGTGTATAAACGAATAGGTGGAAGATCACCTCAATACGAAGGATTAGAATGCTTGGGCAACAAAACTAGTGTAGTAGGACGTTACACCCTAGGGCAGTGTCGTATGTCGGAAAAATTCAATTACCACATCCAATAAATCTTTGGAGATTATGTTCCAGCAATGTTGATAAAATAGCAAAGAAAAACCATCCAAACCTGCTACGTTATTTTTGTCAATATCAAATACTGTTTCTCTAATTTCCTACAAAGTTGGAATTGCACGAAAAAAATTATTGTCATTCGTGAAAATTATAAATGAAATTAAAGAAGAGTTAAACATTGAAATATCATGTTCTTTCAACTGCATGAGATTAGAGAAGAAATCCACGGCTGAATTTTGAATAGATGAAAGATCTTCGATCATATTCCCATTGCTATTTCGAATTTTGAAGATATGATTCCAAATCCTTTCTTTCCGCATCATCATATGGAAAAATTTCGTATTTCTTTTTTTTTTTGCTGTCCATTTCACATTAAAATTTTGCTGTGAAAAATTCTCCTCAACGCTCTGGATGTGATTCAATCCAGCATAGGCAAGATGCATTCGTTCTCTATTAGTTATAGTCCGTCCAATAATTTTTCATTGAAATCGAGGCACTTATGAAAGGTCTTCATTGAAATTGATTTGTTGTGAAAACATTTTAGAGAAATCTCGTTACCCCGTACTTTTAGAGAAGCAAACGCATTAGTGTACCCGTTAAGAAACGTTGGTGTGGATAGGATTGACATGTCTACTATATATGGTGATGTTGAGGGGCTGTCTTCATCCTCTCACATCATTGTTCACTTTATCGGATATGTTGTATGTGTGTTGGCTGTGTCTGATTAATGTTCTTGTAAGCGTATGGACGGTTTCCATGGTTGCTCTAATTTTATTCTACTTTGCATTTCATGGAGTCATCAGGTGATTTTATTGCTAGGCGTGGAGGCCTGTGTGCCTATTTTAGTAAGGTGTTTGTGGTATTTCCAACGCACTGCTACTTCCTATTGCTCTGGTTTCATCAGACCATGCGTATCATGTTTTATCATGATTAATAAATTCTCTTATTGGCAGAGAAAAAAAAGGAAAGGAAAAAACAAACTAAATCCATTCCCTTTGTGATTACAAGGTAGCAGCAAATAAACAAATTCGGACCCCAAAAGTTGTAACGTTTGGTGCGGTGCAGTCTTTTCATTAAAGATACTTATCCTGATGCCGTTGGAGAATTTATTGTTTTCTTCTTTATTCTTTTTCCTTGGGGTTGAATTTCATTTTTTTTTTCTGACTACTTATATTGTCCGTGCCACATAAATTGATATGATAGGCACAATTACGTAGGTTGGGTAGGAAACTTGTTGTAATTATTACGTATGTGACTTTTTTATGACAAGACCAATGCTTGTCCAAGTCCAAAGTAGATCACCTTAAGACACGTTCCAGGATATTGCTACTCTGTTGAATAATTCAAATACGAATATCCACAGAATTGATTATAAGAACCATTATTTTGTCCCACAGCTATGAATTTTGATTGCTTTTACTCAAAAAAGTAATTATTAAAATGACAATGAAAACGGCCCAAAATCTAACCCTGCAGATGGCTTTGGGCAAGGATCTTTCTATATAGTGACTTTACAAGGTTTAAGAAAGCAAAACCTGTACTCTATCATGCAATAAGAAAAAGAGAGCGGTGCCACTAGGTCAGATGGTGATGGCCTATTTTCCACTATGCTCTGCGAATTGAACGTACATTTTCAATTCCCAGTTCCTACTTCCATGCAATGTTGTCGTAATCTCTTCATTCTTGCAATTGCTTAAAACGCTTCATGAGGTTGTTGGGGCATCATTTTCATGATGGAAACTTCTCCAACTTACAAACCATCAGGCAGACAAGGACAGCACGAAGGGGTAAAAGAATTTTCGTTTTTCTTCCCCCCCTTCCTCTTCCCCTTCAGGTGCTGGAATACCACTTTCAATCCAACGACTTCATATTAAAATCATGCTTGATAGTGAGTGATCTTCGTTTTGCAGTATTGCCTGCCTGCAACCGCCTATAATGACTTGGTTTACTTGTCTTTATTGCATAAGTTTAACAATATTTTCCTTTCTAAAGCAAGAACAAGTTGCGCATAGCTTAATCAGGCTTTCATCCGTATCCATTCTAACTGAAACACATGCTCCACGTAATAATTAATTAAAGAGAGGGCTAAACCAACTGAAAATGCACCTTTCCCTAATGTGTTTGGTAGAAAGAATAAAAAAACAAGACTGAAAAGTTGTTTTATCCTATAACTAAACTAAGCATAGTTACATTTTTTTTTTCTTTTAAATTCATGGCTTGTGGAAACTGAGGAAATGATTTTTATCCTTCTACCGAACGTTTCCCATCAAGCGTCACACTGCAATTAAAGGTAAAAATGAGATAGGATCTTGGTCAATGAATGTCATGGATCCTATACTAATAAAAAATATAGTTGATCTTGAATTTATTAAATAAGAATTTACTTTCATCTAATAAATATGTATTTTAAATTAAAAACGATAATCTGTGACACGAGATCAACATTGAACTTTTTGAACCCAAAGCCCATTCTGATTTTGGTGGACTTGAATAAACAAAACAACCTTGATGCGCAACATGGGCTATTGAATTTTAGGCCCAAATTTTCGAAGCATGCGTACCAAGTCCAAACCTAAACCTTGACCATGCCCAATCTAGACATTAAATATATTATGTATTTACTCAAAAGTTTTTTTTTATTTTGTCCAGTAGAAATGGATTTTATTGATAGACAACAAAATACGCGTGTAGTTGAAGAGTATATAGCATATGTAGGAGACAGATTAAGAAGATCTACCACTTTATGCAACCCAAGTTTTTACAACATTTATATGGTGTACCAAGCAGAATGGGGGTATTGCTTTTCAAAAAAAGGAGAATGGGGGTTTTATTGACCCATTTGACAAACACAACGCTACTTCATTAAAAAAGGGCACATCCCACTCTTTGATTGAGTAGCAACGGTCATATTAGTTATCAAAACGTGTAGGTTCGAGAAACTCGATTGCTCGATGTAAATAAAAAATCGTCACCAATTATTTTTATTTAAGTCTAATTGATTATTTAATTAAATTTTTTCTTTTTAATGAAATTCTAAACTTAACTTAAATTCATTCAATGGAATAAATTACAGTCAATTCAGCATTATCTTAGTTATATCAATATGTAGCAAAATCTTTTAAGGTAGTAAGTGAGCTTGGATGGGCCTCTGAGCTTTATAGATCGAGTGGGGGAAAAGGTGTAGCTCCAATCATATAGGGCCAAAGCATGTTGGTGTCGAGCTGACTAATAGGCCTTGCCCAAACCAGAAAAATCACAACTAAAATGAAATGGTCTCTCTATAAAAGGATTCAATTTTAATATGTTCCTCTCAAGTCTCATACAAGAGCTTGGATTGTTCTTCCAACATAAAAAAGAAAGGCCCTGGGATTGTTTTGTGATTAGAAATTAATATGATTAAATTGTTGACAGAAAAATGATATCCAAACGAAGATTATTTCATATCTGTGTTAGATATCCTTCTAGGGCAAATTTCAAACATGAAACACTTACCAGCATTATGAAAACCGATGGATTTACTTTAAAAGTTTAATCAACCAAAGATGCCATATAAGGTTCCCATCTCAATTACTTGCAAAGAGCACATCGTCTTCTACGACTCAATGTGGGTAAATCATTGGACGGAGCTTAATTAGGGTTAAAATTGTGACAAATTAATAAGATAATGAACACATTAATTAATGAAGTTAATGGTGTTAAGTTGGCATTTATTTGAACATATGTGTACAGCATTGAGCCATAACGTGTGTTAGGGTCTATTGATGATGGTGAGTTGAAAGGAATATTGTTCCTGGTTCAATATATGTGCACAGTAGATAAAGTACATAATCATTGCACCAAAAACGTGAGGAACCATCGCTACCAACACCAATGCCACATTTCTTGAGTTAGTTGGGGAAAATCACATAGATGGATTTTTAAATGCATAAACCATGCCTTTAGTCGGTCTGGGTTGTTGGTCCACAACCATGGAAATCATGACTTGTAAAACGACCCCACAAACCCAAATAAACAAATTAAATAAATAAACCAAAGTCACTTAAAATGGGGCCCATGCGAAATCATCCTCCACAACTAAGAAAATAATAAAAGTAGTTGAATTTTTAAGATAAAAAAGGCTTTCTAGTTCCTAGTTTCTACTACAGTGGATTGCAGCACCAAAAATTGTCAAACAAACAATTCGCAGAATTTTCCAACCCTCCCTGCCTACTTTGAAATTGAATTGTTTCTTGATAATTTTGAAAGCAAAGGTTGCATGCCTTTTCCATCCCTTTTTTTGGTTATTGTTATATGTTTAGGACAGAGGTTTGAAAAGAATGATGTTAATTGCTAGGGCAACATCCACTAACCCAATCCGCATTTGCCACATCCAGAATGGAGTACATTACAATTTTTATCAACGTCTATTTCACTCTAATCGTCTTGGGTTTGGTGTCTGGTCGGGGCCCATGCACTTTCTGTCTTTTGGTGGTAACTTTCTTCTTTTTGAGTTGATGAAAGCACACCCGTCAAAGATCTTGTTCTGTGAATTTTGCTGGGGGTTTGAAACTGAGGACCCAAAATCCAATTTTGGTCAGTAAGTGAGGCTCGTGCCTTTTCCCCTCTGCTACTCGGTAGCACTACACACAAGGGATTTGGATTCAATCTTGACTTGATATTGGTAGGAATCCCAAAGATTATAAAAAAAACACTAGGTTGGTTGGTTGGTTGGTTGGTTTGGGTGGGGCTGTTGGAAGCACTTGCCAACTCTCCAAGTCTGTTATTTTACTTAAAACAAGATATTGCTTTGAATTTGATTATACTCTTATTTCTCTTTTAGACCTTTTGCCTACTTACCAATAAGGTGTGTTTTGTAAATTTTTTTTAAAAAAAGCAAAGGATAAAAGGTCAATATTGACGTTTTTCAATTGGAACCTAACTTCGCTGATCAGATGGCCAACGCTTTCTTCTTTTCTTTTTGAAAAAAAAAAAAAAACAAAGAGAGAGAGAAAATCGAGAGAACCACAGATTTGGAGGGAGGGGGCCCTCCTCGTCTCAATGATTACAGTCGAATAATTGGGGATGTTATCTCATGATTTGCATTTGAAAAGAATACTGTTTGCTTCTCTCTTTATGTACATCTTTTCACTTTTACCAGTGCTACTATCTTGTTATTTACTTATGAATTTCCCATAAAAATTACAATTTTTTTTAATCAAAATCTAAAGCTTTAAATAGTTATATTGTGTGATGCCGGGAATGGTTTCTCTGTGTTAGGAAAGAGAGAGAGAGATTGACAGTGGAATACCAACAAGAGGAAGCAACCCCAATGCAAAGCGCTAGTTGTTGCAGAGAATAAACTGTGGAGATCTATCTATATCAACCCAACAATAGCCCCCCCCAAAAAAAAAGTAATCAACTCAATTTGTATTTGTCCATACTTGTAATAACTTTTCTAGTTTATATATAATTAGATAATAAGAAGATTATTAGAGACAATAAAAGAAAAATACATGAAACTGTTACTAGTTATAAAAAAAATTTTCACCCAATAGTATGTTGATAAAATCATCTTCTCCATGTAAATACTTATGATTTTGGATTTTATCTGTGACTTGGATTAACACTATCCGTTAGGAAAAGTAATTATCGATGTGTCATAATTATAGCATGAAGATTGAAATACCTACCTTGAATTTTTTATTAGCCACCAAAAGAAACTAAAAAAATCTTCTCTTGATTTTGTATTTAAATGAAATGATTTCAGTTTTGATGGTTAAAATATCAACCAAAAGTTCAAAACATATGGATTTTGTGCATGTGAACTTGAGATTTTTCTTATTAAACTATTTAATAACTTTAGAGTTAAGCTACTCCAAGAGAAGCATATATAAGATTTCTTTAGTTATGTTAAAGATCTGTGATTAAATTGTATATTCGTGAAAAAAAATATAGTAAATGGTAGTGGTAATGGTACATAGTTCCTCCTTTAAAAAAAGTAGCCTCCTAAATAAATACACAAGTAGTAAAAGGTTGATAAAAATAGGCATTGGGGACCCCAAAACGACCAAAATACCTTAGGCATTGGGTTTGGGGTCTCGAGCATCGTTACTTGGAATCCCCTTTCCAATCCACTGTGTATTGCCTATTGCGTAGGTAGAGAAAGCTCCAGTGAACATACTCTTTCTCTCTCTCTCTCTCTCTACGCATTTCTTACTCTTAAATCAATTCCACTTTTCCCAATGCGACAAAAATGCCCTTGGACTTCTGTACCTTCACCTTCAACGTAGAGCACCTCAAGGCATTATTATCTTTTTAATAATATTATTAATCTTACACTTACTGTAAATATCCATGATTAAATGCCACTTTTACCCTTCTCCTCTTACTGATTTATGTCTTAAAAGTAGGATAATAATGTCCCATGAATGTTTGGTGTTGATTAGTAGTATATTTTTACTCTAGCAATATACTAATAAAGTAAAAAGAAAAGGGCAAGAAATAACCCTATTTATAAACTCATTTCAAAAATAACATTTTAACTGTTTTTAATTAAATTTAGTTATGAGATGACAAAAATACTTTTAAAATGATTTCAAACAAATTAAATACTCTCAAAATTTCTCTTTTGCCATTCATATACTTTGCTCCCTAATATGATTTGCTCTTCATTTTTTTCTCTCTCGTCATCTAACTTTTTCTAATTTTACTACTATTACTATTTTTTGTTATCTCGTTGTCTATCTACGTACTATAAAGCATGACATGAAATGTAACAATATATTTTTGGGTTTATTGATTTTCACTCACAAAACTCTTTCTCTGTCTATCTCTCACCACACGGTATAGTGAGCAACAATGGGTTATTGGATTTATAGATATAAGTTTTTTAATGATTTCAATTTGGTAGAACATGTCTTAGAGTATAACAAAGTGATTCATGCCTTAGCATGTAACATAAGTAAAAAGAAGGAAGCTTTTGGTGTGTAATATATCACTTGTTGTTACTCATCGTGTCATGTTTTTTGATCTGTAAGTCGGTGATGAGATAACGAGAGATAAATAGATAGAGAGAGTTTTGTAAATATAAATTAATAAATTTAATAATATATTATTACCTTTTATGTCATGCTCTTTGACTATATGACGAGATGATGAGAGATAGATAAAAAGATAGTGATGTTAGTAAAATTAGAAACAAAAAAAATAGATGACGAGAGAAAAAAATGGAGAGCTTGAGAGCAAAGCAGATATATGACGGGAGAAAAAATTTTGAGAACACTTGAATATGAAAAATTTTATTAAGGATAATTTATCAAAAAAAAATTTTGATTAAAAATAATTAAAATTAAAAAAATTATTTTTTAAAATACTCTATATTTGAAGGTTAAAAAACAACACTCCCTAAAATAAATCCAACATGCTTTGCCACGTAAGTCTTTCTTCTCTACAAGGTAATGTGATATGGTAATGTTTAAAAAGTTATTTTTTTAGGATTATTTCGTATAATTTAAATTCTTTCAACTTTGGTAAGTAAAATTTTTACATGGTTGGTTGCGTGACATCTGAACTAAAATTCGTGTTTTTTTTTTTATGTTTAAAAAGACCATAAAAAGTCATTACGCCACTAACATAGGTTTTGGGACAGAGGTGATGTAAGTGAAGTGGGCAACGGCATAGCCGCGTTGGTGAATACGTGGAGTGGGGATGGCTCAAACTCAAAAGTAACCAGGCGTAGGCATGGGGTTGGAGGGTTTGGGTGGGCGGATGTTAGAGATTCTCTCTCACGGTAACCAACAAAGAATAACAAAAGGGTACAAAAACTGGGCACGCATCTCCACCACTAAGTACACACTCACTACTGTTTTTTTTACTTTTAAATAAAAAATAATAATTATTTAGTTAAAATCCAAAAATACCTAAAAACTAAAAAGCCAATAGCCAAATCCTATATCACAAAGCAAATGGCCCCGCCCGTCCTGCAAAGTTACTGCAAAGCAGCCAGGACGAGGATTGATCGTGACCGTTGATGAGACCATCTGATCTAATGGCAATCATTCGTCCACTGTTTTCCTCCTGCTTCCCATCCTAACACTGTTTTAAGCACCAGTACAGTACCACTGCTGCGTCAGGTACTATGTATTGATGTATATCCGTCATTAAATGGCAAAACATAAAACAATTTATTAATTAATTAATAAACCTGAGCGAGTCCTTTCTCCTTGATATTTTTAAATATAATTAAGAGTTTAATACAAATATATCTAATTAACAAGCATTTATTATATTTAAATAAAATTTTATTTTTAAAATTAATATATTTAAATCTCTGAACATTTAATTTCTTAGTTATTATATAATTTTTTTATTTAAAAAATAAAACTCTGATCCTCTTCTTTCAAATAAAGAAAATAATTCTATTTAGATATTTTTTAATACATTAACCAAATTATAAAAAATTAAATACCTCATTAAATAATAACTGTATATATAAATTGGGGTAGGATGTGAAGAAATGAATAATTCCGGTTAAGCATTCTTTTAAAACATCCTGCGTATTTTAGCAAGGTGGGCCAAACCTGCAAAAACTTTAACAGAATATAAATATTTAAATTAAATAAAAAAAATGGAATTAAAGCCGAAAACCAACAAAGGCCAGGACAATCCAAGCACGTGACCTGTCAAAAAACCTTACCTGCAAAAAAAATAAAATAAAAAATATATATAATTTTATTTATTTCTTTAATTTTCTTCCCTTTGGCCATAGACATCCCAATGTTCTCTTTCTGATAAAAATCCCACGCATCTCTTTAGTCCAATCACCGAATTTTTAACAAATCCCCTCTAAAGAAAAAAAGAAAATTCAAAATTCACAAAATTATTTAAAAAAAGTTAAAAAAGATGTTTAATCTTCACTGTTTTTAAAAAAGAAAAGAAAAAACGCTGGAAAAGAACAGTGTTTTTGTTACGGTGTCTGCATCTGTATCTGTGTCGACTTTGGCATTTTGTTTTGGCCTCTGCTTGTTTGGTTTTTTCTTCCTTTCATTCATCTTTTTGCTTTGTGTTTTAGAGGGAATTGAAAAGGTGAATAGAAAAGAGAAAAAAGGGGTTGCCAAAAGATAATGGTAGTGGAATCAATAGTGAGGAGCAAGGCTGAGCTGAAAACCAAGGGCGAAACCACATGGAATTTGTGGGGATCAACCCAAAACATATAGAAATCAAACACCGGCACTCTCAGATCTCTAGGATCTCAGAATTTCAGGAAAAAAATGGCTGCTTGTTTCTCGAGAAAATTCTCTATTTTTTAGCTCTTTGTCCTAGCTCATTTGGTGCTCATTCTACTACTTACCTTTTGGTTCTTATTGTCTCCATCTCAGCTTCAGTCGTTTTGCAAGATTAAAGTGTTTTTAGCATCTGGGTATTAATCAAGAAGCAGTTTTGATATTGCTTTTGAAGTGAAAAGGTTCAAAAAAAAAAAAAAAGAAGTTCCTTTAAAGGGTAATGGTCGGTTTAGTTTATGTGGTTCTGAGTCTGAAAAGGACATCTTTTGGTTGGATAAGGCAAGGAAAGAGAATTTAGCTTCATTTGAAGGATGGCTGGTCATGGTGGTGTTGATCAGAGGATATTGGTTTTTCAGAGAAAGTAAAGTTTGAATGAGCTGAGAGACCGTAAAGTATGGACAGAAGGAGTTTGATGCTGTTTAGACTGGGCTTACTGGTTTTGGCATTGATGGGGATTTCCTCTGCTACTCTTTCTCCTACTGGTATAAACTTTGAAGGTTAGTTTCTTTTAAAAATTCTCTTTCTCTCTCTCTCTGCATCCAATTTACAGGTGAAGGTTTTTCATTTTGTCATCTGCCTGTAAATTTGAATTATTTTTTGTTCTTTCTTAAGTAGTGTAGTGAAATTCATTAATCACTTTTCTTCGTTTTGTAATATTTCTTAAAGTGATTGATAATTTCCAATTCCATGGATTCTTTTGTTTTTTTGGAGTAAATGCTTTGATGGTTTGCAAGAATGTCTGAACGGCCCTGAACCGACATGCCAGTATAACTACATATTGACACATTGCTGTTTAAGTATTGTCTAATTTGACAGCTTTCGCTTAAAAATCCTCGTTTTCCAAAGTTTTACTGCAATTTCGCTTAATTAGAAAAAAGGTTTAATTCGCATTTCTCTTTTCTCTCGGCTTTTGATGAATTTTTGAGCAGTGGTTGCTTTAATGGCCATTAAATATAATCTGCACGACCCATATAATGTTCTGGAGAATTGGGATATGAATTCTGTCGATCCATGTAGTTGGAGGATGGTTACTTGCTCTACAGATGGCTATGTTTCTGCTTTGTAAGTTTTCTTCTTCTCTTTCATATCTTGCCTATTTCAAACAGGTTTTGGTAATAGAAAACTGAACTGAGAATGTACCATAGGCCGTTCATTTTATCTTTGGCGCATAATATTAATGAAGACTCTTATTTCACTTCAACAGGGGACTTCCCAGTCAGAGCTTATCTGGGACCTTATCTCCATCGATTGGAAACCTTAGCAACTTGCAGTCAGTGTAAGTTATTGCCTCTGTGTAACTAAAGTTGCATATAATTTTTTTTATCTATTTATTGTTGGGTTTCCCTCATCTTTGAGACCCAGAGTTGCTGCATATTTTTTTTAAGTTATTGACATGTGCCTTCGTTTTCTCTTGTAGGTTGCTTCAAAATAATGCTATTTCAGGTCCAATTCCATCTACCATTGGGAAGTTAGAGAAGCTTGAGACCCTTGATCTCTCCAACAATACTTTCAGGGGTGAAATACCCACTTCCTTGGGAGACCTAAAAAGCCTAAACTATTTGTAAGATTTCAAAAACTCTTACTGCTTTTGCATCTTGCATCTAGTGTTTCTATTTCTTACATGTTTTATTATACTTACTGGACAAGTCAGGCGGTTAAACAACAATAGCCTTACTGGAGCCTGCCCAGATTCTTTGTCAAACATTGGAGGTCTCACTCTTGTGTATGTATCTGGACTTGTGCACCTCATATTTTGATGTTCTTGGAAAGGCTATTTTGAAAACCTCATAAGTAGATGATATTTTGTTACCTTATTTTGCATGTATATTTACTTGCTGGTGTGTATAAATCTTGTAATAGGGACTTGTCTTATAATAATCTGAGTGGTTCCCTGCCAAAAATATCAGCAAGGACATTCAAGTGAGCTAATCTTTCCCCTGTTATTGTTAATGCTTTTAAATGCATGTTATTATGGTGTCTTAGTTATAAACTACGGTTCCTGTACACTTTCAGAGTTATTGGCAACCCTTTAATTTGTGGACCTAAAGCTGGCAATAACTGTTCTGCTGTCTTTCCAGAGCCTCTTTCTCTCCCACCAGATGGTCTAAAAGGTGTCTATTACTGTGCTATACATGCATTTTTTAATAAATCTTTTTGACATTTTTTTTCTGCATTACAGTTTGATTACATGTTTGAATATCTGGATCTCTGATTTCTTAGCTCAATCGGACTATGGATCAAAAGGTCATCGTGTAGCTGTTGCTTTTGGTGCAAGCTTTGGTGCTGCTTTTTTCATCATACTATTTATAGGATTACTTGTTTGGTGGCGCTATAGACACAACCAGCAGATTTTCTTTGATGTCAATGGTAAGTTTCTTAAACATTCCTGATCTTACTATTATTTATTTTAACTTTATATTCTTACCAGTGCTACTAGTTCTGATATAAAAGTTTTCTGCATGCATAGATATAAGAGATTATGGTACCTCTTATGTTTTGTTAATATTTATTGTCTGCAAGGACTCCTAATTCACATGTGTAAGCTACTGCTAGGCAATTATTGTTGCAGTTATGCTATGATTAATTCCATTAGTTTTAGGAGCTCTGCATGCAGAGGAACAAAAGTTTCTTTGCACATCGCATTGTCTTTCATCAGAAAAGGTTCATGGTAGGGAAAAGCTTTTTCCTAAATGTTCTCATATATTATCCATGTTTTCTCTGAAATCTCGCCAAAATCAACAATCATGTGGTCATATAGGTGATATTCTTTGCAATATTTGCAATGAAACACATTTTAAGATGGAAGTTACGCTTTTCGATACTATATGTTGAGCAAGTTCTTGTAATTGCTCATTGTAAAGCTTTTAAGTACAGTGTGTCTTGAAGCGTTATTTGCAGATATATGAAGTAAAGCTTCATTTTTGTAATTTTGAATTTTGATAAATGTATTTGGGTAAGGAGAGAAAGAAAAGTTGAATGCTTTGAAAGAGGCAGAAATGAATTTGGAAGCACAAGTGAGGACTTTGTAACCTATCTTGTTGGATGCATAAAAGATAATGTTTTCTTTCTCTGTTATCCTCTAATTCTTATCCTTTTACATGTTGCATGGCAGAACAATATGACCCGGAAGTATGCTTGGGCCATTTGAAAAGGTATACATTTAAAGAACTTAGGGCTGCTACTGACCATTTCAACTCCAAGAACATTCTAGGGAGAGGTGGATTTGGGATAGTGTACAAGGGATGCTTGAATGATGGGACTTTGGTGGCTGTTAAAAGGCTGAAGGACTATAACATAGCTGGTGGAGAAATCCAATTTCAGACAGAAGTAGAGACAATAAGTTTAGCTGTCCATCGCAATCTACTCAGGCTTTCTGGATTCTGCACAACTGAGAATGAAAGGCTCCTGGTTTACCCCTATATGCCAAATGGAAGTGTAGCTTCTAGACTAAGAGGTTAGTTTACTGAATTTCAGTAGTTATTTTTCATTCCTATTTTTGTTTATGACCTCAAGATAGCTACTATGGTCATCAAAAGCTATGGCTGGCAGCACCATGACATCGCTGCCTCCTGCAGAACTGCTGTTTTTGAATTTCGCGTCACTGTTACATCTGTACATTCCATATTGCACTGCTATGCTGCTTCTTGAAACTGTACTTATGATGTGTCCAGCTTTAGGCAGCATATAGGTTTGGATGATAAATGGCACATCTTCATTTTAACTCAACCATACAGAGTATGGTGTGGTCTTGAAAGGGAAACAATTTTCAACTTCTTCAGATCATGTAGACTGGCATTCATCACTATTATAATAGATCCCTGAATAAAAAAAAGTCTCCTTAAAGTGGTCCAGAATTAACAACAAAATTATCCTATGAATAAACTTTAAACTCAAGTCAATTTCAGGGAATAGAATTAACCAACCTTGTAGCATAAGAGGCTGCTTCATTCAACCATGTGTGTAAATCACCCCTCGTACTTGTTGACTGTTGAGCCATGTTGGGTTTTCTTTCAATATTTTTTCCAGGAGTTAGTCCTTCAATTTGAATATTAAATGAAGATTGAATCCTCCTGTTTGCTTTTAATTACTATTTGAAGTGATAAATCTTGCTAGAATTCGGCATCTAGTCCATAATAATAGTTTTCCTTTTTTTATCAAATTTGGGATTTCCTATCAGATCACATACATGGTCGGCCAGCTTTAGACTGGGCAAGGCGGAAGAGGATAGCCTTAGGTACAGCCAGGGGGCTTGTTTATTTGCATGAACAGTGTGACCCGAAAATTATTCACCGTGATGTCAAAGCTGCCAACATTTTGTTGGATGAAGACTTTGAGGCAGTTGTTGGAGATTTTGGGTTGGCAAAGCTTTTAGACCACCGAGATTCTCATGTTACTACTGCTGTTCGTGGTACTGTTGGTCACATTGCTCCTGAGTATTTATCAACAGGTCAGTCATCAGAGAAGACAGATGTATTTGGGTTTGGGATCCTGCTCCTTGAGCTAATCACAGGTCAGAAGGCCTTGGATTTTGGACGAGCAGCAAACCAGAAGGGCGTAATGCTTGATTGGGTACTCTCTCTCTCTCTCTCTCTCTGTTTGCTTGCAGAGTTTTGTTAAAACGTACAGTTTAGGTGCATTGAGAAATACATGCAATTAAAATGTAAATTGACGTGGAATAAATGTTAACTAGTATTTCTTGTCTTTTAAGGATGTTGCATGTGTAGTGCAAATGATGTATATAACTGCATGAATAATTTTGCTCCCTTCTTTTTGTTCACTATATGCATACTTTTTTCCATAAAACATTGGAAGACATCTGACTAAGGTGATTCTTAAAATCAGTCTTTAGATGAGATTCTATCCTTGCAACGTTACTCAACATTCTGTGGTTTACCACGCTAAAACTAAGGGGACTATACTTTTACATTAGTTTCCCTCCCATCACCTTCCGGGTATTTTGTCTTCTTCATGGGAAATGTTCTCTTAATTGGTTGACTTTGCTTGCAGGTAAAGAAGCTACATCAGGAAGGTAAACTGAGCCTGCTGGTGGATAAGGATCTAAAGGGCAATTTTGACAGAATTGAGTTGGAAGAAATGGTTCAAGTTGCCCTCTTATGCACTCAATTCAATCCTTCACACCGTCCAAGAATGTCTGAAGTATTAAGGATGCTAGAGGGTGATGGCTTGGCCGAGAAATGGGAGGCCTCACAGAAGGTTGAGACACCAAGGTTCCGATCATGTGATAACCCTCCGCAAAGATACTCAGATTTTATAGAAGAATCTTCACTCGTGATAGAAGCCATGGAGCTTTCTGGTCCTAGGTGACAAATGGTTGCCTTGAACTTTGGTGCCTATTCAGTTGCAGAGCTTTGAAATGCTAAAAAATTGTGATTGGTGTTGATAGTTGTTGAATGCTTGTATTCATCTGTAAAAAGGGAACAAAAAAAAGAAAAAAGTCATGTATAAGCTTCTTGTTCCTTATTGGAAAAATAGCTGAGTCGATTGAGCTTCTGTCAAGAAATTTTGGAAAATATGTTAGAAATATATGGTATGTAGTGTCTCCATCTCCTCTCGCAGTTTGGTCTTCTATCCCAATCAGTCTGGTAGGGTGTATTTTCTCTTCACTATTAGACCATTTTCTCATATTACTATCTGATAGACCTAACCATTTTATTTGTATAGAGCCATTAGCGATTTGCTTTTCTTTATACGGTTTAATACAAAAAGAATTGGAAAAGAAAAAGACGTCCAGTACGGTTGGGGTTGGCTCAGTAGACCCCTGGTGCGGATGAGCACCCCGTCATGCCTGCACCTGCAGTGTGGTCGGCGTAGCCCAATCTCGTTGCACATGGCCCAACAGCAAGACTACGAAACGGTGGGCATAATGGGGTTGCCGAACATGCCCTTGGTCTACAATCAACTTTTCAGGCGGTCTAATAATCTTAAGGGTCTAAAGTTAAATAGTCAAATGAAATTTGTTTTATTAAAATTAAAAAATATATATTAAAATTTTTAATTAAATTTATAATTCAATAAATTAATTATCACATAAAATAGAGGTAATATAATAATATAATATAAACTTTAAATTAAAGTAAAAAAATCTATAAAGATTAAAACAATAATATCTAATTGTTAAATTTTTATTACAAACAGTAAATGAGACTCACGACTTTATAAAGTTAATAATATAACAGATTTTTTGTATATTCTTTAGAGAAAAATTAAAAGTAAAAAAAGATAGAGCAAATGAGAAAAAAAATTCAAAAGTGGATTTTATAAATTGAATAAAAAATATAATTAGTTTTATATATAGGAAAAAATAACAGTCGGAGATAATTGAATACATATTATCATTAATTGATTGCAAATAGAAAAAATAATTGAGAAAAAATAAGCTATTAGAAATCATTAATTATATATTACCATTACTTGATTGGAAATAAGAGAAATAGTTGAGAATTAATAGTATTATAAGAATTGAGAAGTGATAAAAATTTTAAATTTATTAAGTACATAATTAAGAAAGTGAGAGATTATATTATTTTATTAATTATCCTGATTTTTATATGAGCAATAAGCTAAATAGTTGAGAATAAATAAAGATGTGAAAGGAAGAAAAAATAAATATTTATTAAGCTTGACAAATAGGTGTATATTTTAATAATTATCATAATTTTTATATATTTTTAATATAATTAATTATATTATTATTATAAAATTAGAAAGCCTACTAAAAATTTGGAACCTAAAACCACCGCTTTGGTGGCTTTACCCTTGAGCCGGCACCGCAACCTTCGAATCAGCTTGAACATGCAAGATGGAAGCCCGTTCGGGAGCTTCATTGTGTGCCGCGCAACGCTGTTCCGCGAAGCTTGGTGCAGCATGGTTGGTTCACTCCAACCGCACAACAGGTGTGGTGGGATGCCTGACAAGCCGCCCCCATGTGGTAAGTGGTCCAGTGGCTCCAAACGCACTAGACTCTTTCTTTTTTTTTTTTTCAGTAAAATACGTTAATATTTTTAATTTTAAATTATAATTACATATTAATCTATTAATTTTTAAAATAGATATTTCATATCAAAAAAAAATTTCATGGGACACATAAGTCCTATCATTAATAAATTGTCAATATTTTTATTAGTTTAATGACATGATAATATTTTTAGAATAATTTTTCTCTTTATTAATTTTAAAAGTTATTATTATATAAATTAAAATTTTGAATTTTAGTTTTTTTTATTTTTTAAAAAAAAATTTCCGACCGCTCGCCGTCGACAACACTCCCCAAGAAAGCACCCTGTTTCAAAAAGAACCTGGAGAGATAAGTGGCCGACCAATGTAAGGAAATGTTTGTAAGGGAACGTTGTTGGTCACCCTGAAAGAAAGGAAAGGATAAAAAAAAAAAAGAAAAAGAGACATTTTAAAAATATTATGTTTAGGCATTAATACTATTTATGTATTTAAAATGAAATATTTACTTTAAAAATTAGTGGATCGTGTGTAATTATGATCAAAAGTTGAAAATATTAATAAATTTTACTCTTTTTTCCTTTGCTCATGTGCCCTTAAATTTTTTTTTTCTTTTCTGTCCTCTATGATTTTGGTGAGTAACGAAAATATCCTTGGACACAGTAGCCAGACATTATAACTTTTCGTTGATATTCCCCTTTTCTCTTTTTTATAATATCTTTTATCTTTTCTTTATATAATAAATATGTACATAACTGATTATATAAACAAGTAAATATATACATAAAAATAAAAGCATATATACTTATATAATTGAATAAATAACCATAATTTTGTAGAATCATTTTGTTTAATAAATCGATAAATACATAACAAATTTCATACAAATTACTATTCTTTTTATTTTTGCCCCTACACTATAATTTTTTTTCATCCATCGTTCTCTTTTTTTAATATATATATATATATATATATATATATATATATATATATAACTGTGCTCTCTCCCTTTACTGTATTTGATATTTTTTATTTTTTATTTAATGTAATTAATAGATAGATAATTAATTATATAAATAACAAATAATTTTTAACACAATATGCTAACATGACACGTACGTGATACATAATTAAGTGCATTTAAATTCATATATAAATATATAATTTTTATGTTTATTATATTGTGTCTAAACAAGTTGATCGTGTTTAAATAAGTTAATTATGTTTTGCTGTCTACAAAATTTATTAATTAAATATATGAATTATATTATATTGTGTAGGTTTTGTAATAAACATATTGTGTTTGTGTTGAAAACCTTGACATGATTAATTAAACATGTGATATTTGTCTTCGATTCACTTATCTTGTATATCCTTAATTTGACACAAGATGAAAAATTGTTAGTCGTATTATAAATACAAATATACATATATAAGAATAAAATATAAATAGTTATATAAATGAATATATAATTTAATAAGTAAATAAATATTAAATAACCATACCACATATAATCAATTTATCTAGCAAATAGATAAATACTGTAGAAATAAAAAATAAATACGAAATTAGTATCTGCCACAGATTTATAGTCTAGTATCTGCCATTCATAATGCTTGTTTGTTGAGTTTTGAAAATGGGAGACTTGACTCTAGGATGCGAGAAGAGGTTCTGATAGCTTGGAAAGCTCTACAAGTGGACTGGATTTCATTAAATTCGGATGATAGCTTGGGAAGCTCTACAAGCGGACTGGATTTCATTAAATTCGGAAGGTGCATATCGAAAATGCTTCAACCAATCAACGGCGGGAGGAGTACTAAGGGACTCGGTTGGACAATGGAGGGGTGGTTACGTCATGAGACTCCGAAAATGCCCAGCTTATCGAGCATAACTTTAGGGTGTATACAGAGGACTCAAGTATGCATGGGATGGTGGTTTTTGACACATAGACCTACAAGTGGATAGCAAACTTGTTGTGCAAGTGATTTTTTTCTCAATTGCATCATCCGTGTACTAACTATGATTTGATTCAAGCCATTCCATGGGAAGTGCAGATTCGGCACATCTATAAGGAGGGTAATATAGAAGCTGATCATATGGCCAATGAGGGATTTTCTTTGAGCAAAATTTTGTAGTGTAGAATAGTCCACTAGGTAATGTGAGACAGTTATTGACAAACAATGTCTTTTCCCCGTTTGATCAAGTAATAAAATCTTACTTTTTCCATATATATAAAAGTAACAAAGTATTACTTTATCGAATTTGAATGTGTAAAATGTAAAAATATCATTATTGTTATTAATAAGTTAACATAAAAGTAATTTATTAATTTCATAAATTTTAATGTCTAAGGTATTACAAATTAAAATTGTGCATCAATATACCAATTTTAACTAATATCCTTTAATAGTTATTTTTTTCCTCTGAACATTATCATTATTTTTTGCCGAACACATTCTATTTCATGGTTATCGTTATTTTCAATCTCATCAAAATGTAAAAAAGCTAAAGATTTGATTTAGAGGAACAGAAATAGGATACTTACCATTGTACTATAAAGCGAGCAATGAAGAAGACAGAAGTATGGGCATTGTAGGAGTTTAGACTACAAATTATAGATCGAAAAGAATGGACCAAAAATCTTACTGTCATTTTGGGGTTTCGTCCATATCCCCGTTGGAATTTATTTGCCAATTGCCAATTGCCAATTTCATGGATAAGCAACTCCACACACTTACACATCTTCACCACCATTATTATTGTCCCTTCCGCAACAAATAAAAAATAAAGGAGACATTCTACTTCAAACACTTGTCTTTTGTTTACGGATTGATTCCATCAGCCTCTCGACAAACTAGGCAAGTCGGCAGGTTTCGCTGTAATCTTGATTTTATGCTCTATGTATGGTTTAGCTTTTACCAAAAATGAGTCAGGTGGGCTTGATCAATCACGGTCTGGGCTACCTTATAATTGACATCTCTAATCTCCATTGAACTCAGGCTCGCAATATTTGGGGTTCCATCATTCTGTGCATGCTTGTCAGTATCAAGTATGAACCCATGTTCACAACTAGGCGCACCCTAATCTAGGCTGACAACTTTCCTATATACATGCCTGTCATTTAGAATAACATGCATACTATCCTTAACTTCTTTAATTTCACGTCTTAAAATTGTTACAATTCAATTCGACGGCCCTTAGTCTTATCTCTAACATAGGTCAAAGCAATCAGGCTCCCTCTCCACTCGCCTATTTAATTCTTCAGCTCAACGCAAGGGATAGGAATTGATAGGTTTTTCTTTTAAATCGTTGTAAAATAATTAATTATTGTAGGAGTAGGAGAACACATAATTAAAAAAAAAAATAGAGGAACTCGGAGGACAGGAGAAGCCCAAATCTCAAAACTGGGTTTCTTCAACACCATGCTTAATGATTAAGAGAAGATAAATAAACCCCCAAAAAAATTGAAAATAAGGGACAGAAAGTACACTAGAATGCAGAGATACATTGAGAGAGAGTGAGAGAGAGAGACAGAGAACGACAAGGGTAAAACCTCTAGGAATTCATTGATTTAGGACTTCCCTTCCTCTCATTGATAGATTATTCCTTTGATGGATGATTCACTAAATCATTTGTAGGACACAAGGCGTTAATGTAGCATGGGGTTAGTCCTTTCAAGCCAACGTCGTCGTTTTTTGGTCGGATCCCGTAAATTGCCGCTTCCGTTGCACGAATTTTCTTTTCTTTCTTTTTCCGTTCAAGCAGAAATCTATAAAGAAAAAAGACAGAAAAAGGTTTGAGTGTGAACCTCCAAGGCTGCAACCGGAAAGATCAACTGTCCGACAAATGAGGGAATCCATCCTCGATCGTGACACGTGTAAAAGTGCGAAAGGATGCGGTTGGCGGTGCACGTATCTTTATTCACGCAAGAAACAACAGCACCTGCGGGCGAGCAAACCAACCTCATAACGATCAAACCTTTGTAACTGTAGCTGTCCCACGTGTCAGCATCTAAGTGTTGGCGGGAAAATATGTTCCGGGTTTTCGGTCTTTCGACGGTTAATAACCATAGATTTCAGCATTTTGACAAAACTACCCTGGTCTTTATTGCAAAAATTACAGGAGGCCATTGACTCATTCTGTTTGACAAGCCCTTGTTCGTGTAATGCAGTAGTACTAGTAATTTGTGTTTGTTCAGTAATGAGCTGAGCAGCAATGATACGCTTAGTGGGGTGGAATGGAAATTGCATGGACAAATGGGTTTGGAAATATTAATTCCAATCAGTGTCATACTAGTTGCTAAAATCATGGGTGTTGGTAATGATTTAATCTGTTGATGGAAAGTGTAAAACCCTTTTTATTAATTAACTTCCTTATACATTTGGAAAAAGATTCATCTGTAGATACAGCGAGACCCTATTCGCTCGAAGGAGAAAAAGGGATTTTCCTTCCAGTGGGCACGGACTAGGCAAATGCCTAAACATAACCCAGAATTAAAATGGCCTTCTCCCTGTAAATTCCTCAATTCACCATTTGGCACAAAAAGCCAAACACAACGGTGGCAAGTAGAAACCTTTCCAGCTCTGTTTCACCCTTCTCATTGCCTATCACTCTTTTACACAGTTCCCCCTCTTTAACTCTTGCTCACATTCTCTTAGCATTTTCGTAACAACACTAAAAAGGAATGTCACTACCTGTCCGAATATAGACCCGTTCACTTGTAAACCATGCCCATTCCCTGTTTTCTCCGCCATCTCTGGACCACTCTATCCATCCTCTCTTCTTTCGCACCTAACATCACTGCATCTCTTCTTCACTTGTTTCTTTTCTGTCTCTGAGTTGAAGTGGAACCTTTCGCTCTTCGCTCTTCGCTATTCGCTGTTCTTCCTTCCAAGTGATATGGATGTAAAGAAACATGTTTTATCAGAGCAATTGTTACCAAGGGGAAAGGTGTTTTCTAGGCTGGGCTGGGGGTTGGTAGCCTCCGTTATTGTAATCACGGGACTCTTGCTTAACAACTCTCTTAAGGGTCCTCTTGTGTGGTCTTTGTTTCAAGGCTCTTATAGTGTTAGCAATGCCACCGTTTCACTTCATTCCTCTTTTCCACTTTCTTCTTCTCCTACTCCTCGTCCTTCTGTTTCCCTTACTAATGCCACTGAGGAACTGCAGAAGCCTTTGGATACTGAGAAAAATATTGAAACTTACAATCGGGCAAAGGTTGGTGAAAAGCAAGATTTTTCAGAGGAGAACGAGGATGATGGGGTGGATATTGATATAGAGGAAACCCAGTTGGGGAATGCTGATGAGGGGGCTGAAAATAGAAACTTTGATGCTGAAGGAGGAGGAAGGATTCAACAGGCAGCCCAAGATGTAAATGGCTCGGTTGTTCCTGAAAATGGAAACCTTC
The DNA here is from genome assembly GCF_053813885.1 of Theobroma cacao. NCBI lineage: Eukaryota > Viridiplantae > Streptophyta > Magnoliopsida > Malvales > Malvaceae > Theobroma > Theobroma cacao. Next base: position 42,104,179 of record NC_142640.1, read on the forward strand.
TAGGCTCAAATGGAGATGGAGTGATATTGGATAAAACCCAGTTGGGGAATTTCTCTGAGACAGTAAATAATGTAAGTTTGGTTGGTGAAAATGTGAACGCCAATAAAGTTATTGAAGGGGAATTTGTTGATAATCCCGGTGATGCTAATACTGTGAACCCAGAAAACAACAATGTGGACAATTTGTCAAATAATGGGGAAGTTGTTGGGCTTTCTGTTGGAGAAGACAAGGATATGGAACTGACTGATCAAGGAAATTTGGTTGTGGAAAATAAAACCATAAACTGCCCCGGTGCTGATCCTCAAGTTGTGGAAGGACCTAATGGTTCTTTTGAGACTTGTGATTTCTTTGATGGTAGGTGGGTCAGGGATGATCGTTCGAAGCCATATTATCGTCCAGGTTCTTGTCCTTACATTGATAGAGATTTTAATTGTCAGCGCAATGGAAGGCCTGATAATGGCTACATTAAATGGAGATGGCAGCCAAACAGATGTGACATACCAAGGTAAGGTCTATATTAATGTGCGTTTATCTTTGGTTATAGGTTTCTCCCTTCTTTTCAATCGTGATACAAGGAACATAAAGATAGGCTCTGTAACTTCTGTAAAGAATTTTGTTATTGGGTGATATAGAAGTATGGTTCATTCCTACCAAAGGTTGATTTCAAATTAGTATCAAGATTTCATTGTAGTTTGCATTTTATAATAATAACAAGACAAGATGTTGATACTGTTGAAGAACTTGTTTAAGTCTAGTTCAATTGTGAAGCTTGAAAGAATGTTAAATGTGCTCCCCTGGCTAGTCTTATAATCCTAATAGTTGAACAGTTCTTAAATTGAAATGTAAATATTGTATTTGTGGACTGCATTAGTGGGTAAATGACCTAATGCTCCATGTTTTTATTAAGGGTGTCACATGGGAAGTGTTTCACCTATGAATTTCCAAATACCAGCATCTTGAATGGAATTTGCCTTATTTTCAGCATACTTATGCATAACAACTCTTTAACTCTTTCTTCATCCATTCAGGCTGAATGCAACTGATTTTCTGGAGAGACTGAGAGGAAAGAGGCTAGTTTTTGTCGGGGATTCCCTGAATAGGAACATGTGGGAGTCTATGGTATGTATTCTTCGCCGTAGCATCAAGAAAAAGAAAAGAGTTTATGAAATTTCTGGAAGGAGCGATTTCAAAAAGAAGGGTTTTTATGCTTTCAGGTTTGAGGCAAGTTTCTGCAGATCCTTATGTTGTCATTACCATATCTGTACTTATTGTAGATGCATCTCTCAGTGGAACATGAATTTGATGCCTTATAGGATTATAATTGCTCGGTGGACTTTGTTGCTGCCCCATTTCTTGTTAAAGAATCATCTTTCAGGGGAGAAAATGGATCAATTGAGACACTCAGATTGGATTTGATGGATCCAGCAACTTCAATGTATCATGATGCTGAACTCATGGTCTTCAATACAGGTCATTGGTGGACCCATGAGAAAACTTCCAAAGGGTGAGTACCAGTAACTCTATTTGTTGAGTACTTGCAACCGTACTTCAACATCTGATGTTTAAAAGCTATGTGATTATTATGAGGCTATTTGGTTCTTTCATGAATCTGTGAGGAAAAGCAAATGAAACCTTTATTAGAAGGATTTTTTTGTGGCATCACTTTGAATGTTCCTGCGTAACATCATACCATTTTTTAATAAAACAAGCAAACAAATAAAATCAGAGAGTTATGCTGCCAGCAAATAATTGAAGTTGTTTCTAAAAATTGTGCATTTCCTGGTCGTTCAGAGAAGCCTATTACCAAGAAGGTGACTATGTTTACCCACGACTCAAAGTCCTGAAAGCTTATCAAAAGGCACTCACCACCTGGTCCAGATGGATAGACAAGAACGTTGATAGCAGTCGAGCTCAGATTTTCTTCAGGGGATATTCAGTCACTCATTTCCGGTAGGGATCCTTTTTCTTTAAATATATATATTAACCATGTGTCATGTTTTGTGGCTGTGTATAATGTATATCAGTTTGCTTTACCTTCAATCCTTCATGACTGAACACTCTGTTACCCTTGGTTTGACTCTGATGTTTGCCTTTCTAGATAACAAGTATGAAAAAGTGAAGATTTTATTGCTTAAAAAAGTTTTGCACATTTCAGCCTTTAGAAAACCTGATGCTTATGTATGTTGAGTTCCATCTGAAATTGTACCCAACATTAGCCATTAGCCACCCTTGCTGTGGCATTTTCCTTGAATTAAGCCCTTATTTGTAGAACCTGATTGTTAAACATGGCTAAGGCTACACCTGGGAAGCATGAGATTCATTATTTAGATAACTTGAAACATTGGAAATGTATAGTCTGCTAAACGGCAAAAGTTAATACATACATACATACATACACATATATATATATATACATATATATTAGGATCTTCCCCCATGCTTCTCGAGGTCTTACCATGTCCAAAAATTAGAACATAGCAGACTCCAATCAAGCTAGTTTGAAAACAGTTATACAGGAGTAGGTCCTTCTACCTGGCCCGTAATCATGAGATGATTCTATATGTCAGTCGTTGGAATAGCCTAAAGCTAACTCATGTCAATTTATTAGTAATTACAAACCTTCATGCAGTTTTTGAAAGCCACTTGTCAAGTAAGCCAACACTTTCAATTGAACCTTCATGGTTCTTTAGATCTTGGCTTTTCAAACAAACCAAAACTTTCAACTGACCGGCCAAAACCAGAATTGAAGCATGCCAAACTTTAATTTTATTTTTATGTTGGGGCATCCAATATGCCATAGAGAAGAAATTTCTAAAGAGTTTAAATGTGGTTGCAGGGGAGGCCAGTGGAACTCTGGTGGAAAATGTCACCAGGAAACAGAGCCCATATCTAATGAAACTTACTTGACAAAGTACCCTTCCAAAATGAGAGCTGTAGAACTTGTGCTTCAAAAAACCAAAACTCCAGTTATATATCTGAACATAAGCAGGCTTACAGACTACAGAAAAGATGCGCATCCTTCTATTTACAGAAGAGAATATAAGACGGAAGAAGAAAGGAATGCTGCAGTGCGAGTTCAAGATTGCAGTCATTGGTGCTTGCCTGGAGTACCTGACACTTGGAATGAGTTGCTATATGCGTCACTGCTGAAGGCTGGAAGGGGAATTTGGAGAAAGTGAGCAATGTTCACTGCTGAAGGCTGGAAGGGGAATTTGGAGAAAGAGAGCAGTGTTTGTATAAAAGCTAGAGGACCCAAAATGCTGTTCTTTTAGAAATATCCTATAATTTGGATGTATTCTAAGGCTTTAGTATGTTCAGGATAGCATATTGAGTTGGTGTGAAGAAGGCAAATGTAAAGTCCCTAATCAGTATCTAGATTGGCATTTCAAGTTTGAAACAGTAAAGTTTTTTAATTCTTTTTTGTCTTGGTCTGAAAGCAAAAACCTTGAATTCTACCAGACCGCAGCTGAAAACCATTATTTTAGTGGAAATCCCCATTTGCGACTCTGTTTATTCTCTACTTCAATCACCGAATCATCATCATGTCCCTCCACACTTCTCAGTTAGATTTAGAGCCTTGCTTTTTTCTTTTTTTGGCAGCTTAGATCCAAAAAGTCGAGGAACTCAAAAATAATGATTTGGAATGATGAGATAGTATAGTACACATGCACGTGTCGGTGCAACTTGCAAACTTTTTCAAAATCATGCATAAATAAAAGAGAGACAGATGATCAAATTATTATTCCATTCATTAGCAACACCTGACTGCAAACTGCAAAACAAGAACACTCACATAGCTGAGGGTGAGGTTCTGCTCCAAGCACACAACAACCATAAAAACAAAGATAATACGAGAAAACAAGAGATATAGCCATAAAAGGACTTATGTTCGAGTCCATTGCCGTTCTGTGACTTGCCGGTTTGCCTGTGCATTAGCCAAAAGCCTCTGCTAGGTAGCTACTGTATAGGATCCTCCTCCATGCGCACAGTGTTTACTGTTTAGCTGAGCCATTGGCTAAGCACAGGCAAACAGTTTAATTCTTGGAGGAGGGTGAGGAATCCCAACCTCCATCCCCCCATTCTTTATGAAGACCCCATGGATGGATTCTTCTCTTCCCAAAAGATACCATACCTATCAATTACCAGAAATCGATAGGTCGGTTTTTTATGTACTATCTGATATCCAATGGGCTGTCTCAAAAGCTAGTGGGTTGTTTGCCTCTTGCTAGTGCGCTATAAATAGCTGATGATTTGGGAAGTAGAAGTTGATAAGTCATCTGTTCATTATCCAAAGCAGCCCTTACCTTTTTCTTGAGTATTTTACCATGAAAAGTTGCCTGTGGTTGGAAAGCTTCCAAATTTTTTGTGCCTTGCTGTTATTGGATGACTATCTTACCCTTCACCTAGCTACTGCAATTGCAAATGTCTGAGCAAATTGTGTTGAATAACGCGATTTCAATCAGCAAACTTGAATCTTTTCTGGTCTCCAAGAGGCTTCCATATAGATTCTGTCAGATTCTAAAACCATCCTACTGATAAGGGCTTTATTAGTAAAACAACCTCGATGATAATTCACATTGCTTTTCTATTGAAAATCTTGTGACTATCGAGGCTATTAAGGTAAACATGTCCGACAAAGAATGAATAGGGAAACTGCTTTTCCTAGGTGCATTGATTATTGGAGTCTTCTTCCTTTTGGGTTGCATCGGGTATTTCCACTAACTCATGCTCATCTTCATACTTTTTCAACTCGATCCGTATCCTCCTAATTGCCCACTAATCCCATTTTTTGTGGCAGTCGAGCCATTTGCTTTTGAGCCATGGGCATCTTCTTAACTCACAGTAATCCAACAACAAAATACTTGTCTTCTTACAAAGCTGGAAAAACAAATTAAAGCAAGTTCTGGGTTAAAGCAAGAGTGGTTCAACTATTTTAATTGGCGACATTAATGATTTTTTTTTCTTTTTTGGATTATATTAAGGATTCGACATTGCAGAGTTAAGGACCCCTTGTGCATATGGACTCTATAAGCCTAACTTGTATCCTAAGCCAGCTGAAACCGATTCAAGCCGAAGCTAACGATCTTTTTCAGTGATTTTTCTATAATCTTATGGGGATTCACCCACTGTTCCCATTAACTAGAAGCTATGGCGTCGCGTCATTGCCTATGTGGTTATCTGTTTCGAAGTGGAAAAGTGCAGCTCATGGCTTGAACCTACGATTCACCGTGATTTTCTCTTTTTATTGTATCTTCAACTTTCCCCCATAGTTTTATGCAAAAGGACAGTGATCTCCCCCTCAGAAATGCACCCAATTATAGCGATTAGACCATCCACTCATGGTTTAATTTGGTTTGCCTTTTTCTTTAATACTAACAAACAACTGACCTTAACTTTTGTGTTCCTCCTAAAAGTATGTATCACCTTTGCCAGTATATATGTTCTTTTTTTTTTTTTTTTTCTATTTGTAATACTTGATGCTAACATCACACTCTATAGACCTTGTATATTCTAGACATTTGCAGTATTGAGATGGCTTTTTGAACAATACTTGGGATCCATTATCTTCAAGGAACAACACTTCGGGTAAGTTGGGCAAAAAGTTGAAATGATGAGAACCTCAAAGCTATTCCCTCTCAATTCTCAAATGGCTAAAAAAGAGTCACAATCGATCAGACTCATTGGCTAATGACTCATGTTTCGCTGAAAAGACTTTTCAGTTTAGTATCATTAGGATAATTGCTCTTGAATTTGGTCATCAGGGTTATCATCAGCCACTTGCCATTGGTCATGGGAAACCTGCTCAAAACTTATACCCACTTTGAATTTGTTTTCAATTCAAAATCAAAATCTGGGGCCCCTGGGTCATCACACAGCCAATGAAAACTCAACAGCTCTCCATAAACTGGGTTCCCAAATGCCATGGTGAACATGTAAAACACTATTCTTTCTACGGAATTCTTCTTTCAACCACCAGGGTTACGTGTTGGTGCTTTGCAGATTTTTTGGAGGTGCTGAGATGATTCATGACTGATAGTAATAAGCCCACTACTTGTCACTTGTCATCATACCGTCAAACTGGTCATGTAAAAATCCAAAAGAGAAATGTTTTTTCCACAAAGAAAAGGCCGCACCGTTCACGCCAACTCGCCTAGACTAGGCCTTGGACCGGATTGCCCATGCTGGATGCCTAGAAAGGGAAGCCAAGGCCCATCATCTTCCACTTTTTATTTTGGTATTTATTTTATACAAACGAACAACTTTATGTGAAGTTCTTTCATGAACTTGATGTTAAAAGATATAAGAACGGAATTAAACTATTTTTTTATTTAAAAAAATAAGATTAAATTACACTTTTTGATATAAAAAAAAATCATACATGGATTATTGAAGCAAATATTCCAGTCGAAGTGAATTTAATTTCTATCAATCTCGACATTTGAGCTCAAAATTGTTTGGTAAAATAAGCCAAACTTCAACTAGTTGTTGCGAAGCAGTTGAGTGAACCTGACGTTATAATTTTCATTTTAATTTGAGAAATATTATTATATAAAATGAAGCACAACTCAGAACCCCCACCCACCGGCCCCTTTTAAAAATGGGATTATACTCCTCGTAATTATTTAATCATATCTTGATTAAGTGTAAAGGTAATGGGATCATTAAGGATTTTAGGTGATGATTGATTTGAGATAAACATGTAGCAACACTTTCCAACTCCCAAGTAATTGCAGTTCCACTTTGGTCTCCTTGGAATAATGCTGTGGAAAAAAAGAAAAACTGGTTCTCCCAAAAATGGCGAAGACAAATACACAATCTTTTCCGCTTTTGACCGCAAACAGTCTTTTCGACATTGCTTGGGCTTTCAGGTGATTAGATACACAACAACTAGTACAGAACTAGGGCTGCCGCTCTCCACTGGGCTGCGCTCTATTATGCTTTCAACCTTTTCTTTCCACCTCTTTAGTCTTTCCTGTACAGAAAAATAAAAAATAAAAAAGAAAAGCAAGAAAATTTTAGTATTACAATTCTCAATAAATATGGTTTTATAATTATTAAATTCCATATAAAAAAAATTAATTAATAACTCAACGTGAAATGAAACCAAACTCATGATAAACTATTTTACCGTCAACATCTCCTTGTTTACCCTGCTTTGTGCTCTTCATGTCACAATAAATACCATTAACACAACAAATTAAAATGTAATATTCTCATGTTTTATGAATCTCAACCCTTCTTTACTTGGGTTTAGCATGAAGCATTACTGAGAAAAATTAACTTTTGCCTTCCTTTAACTATATGTTTTGTTTATTGTTGTCTACCATTAGCATTTAGCGTAAGGCCGTTCCAGTTTCATAAGACGCCTAAAGCAGAATCTCATCATTTGTTCCGGGAATCTATTCTCTTTGTTGACCGTTCACTTAATTTGCACGTTGCATTTCAGATAACTTAACAAATGTAAAAGAAGTACTAAATAATTGCAACAGAAAAATTATAGTTTACTAAAAGGTGAAGTCGCGGATAAATCATTACGTCATTAATTATTTATCGTTTCGTAATGTTTTTATTTTTATCAATGACTTAAAATCTTTAATCTTTTTTTTACATTTTTATTCTAAATTCATCCAATTACTAATAGGGTAACGGACATGCACATGATAATTTTTATCTAATTTTAACGTTATATTGATGGATAAAAGAAATCTGAAATAAATTCAAAAATTGTGAATGAAAAAAATCAATTTCTTTAAAATTACCAACAAAATTTTCATTTTGCAAAAAGAAGAAAAAAAAAAAAGGAGAAGAATCAACCACGAAATTTTACTTCGAAAGCGACAGTAATGCAAAAGACAGAAGCCAAGACAAAGAAAGAAAAAAAAAGGAAGAGGATGGAGAGTCGAAAGCATAAAAACAAATTTGTTCCTTTGAGGCATTGACTATTCTCCTCCCATGTCAACTCATTTCCTCCAATCTACTTAATCCTTCTTGACTAATATAAACATAAATTCCAAAGTCAAGGAACATTGGGTCAGATATGAGCACTAATTTTTTTTTTCCCATAATGTCGTGCTTTAATTAGACAAATTCTCAAAAAGCTTAAAAGACAGCACTCAAAAAAATTGATCTCTCGAAAACCAAGCAAATGGTTATGTTTGTAGTTGCATTATTAACTATGATTATTATCATGACTGTCGGCTATTTTATTCAATTTTTACATGCTTAGTGACCCTAATAAACCAATCGTTAGCTAACATGGAAATGATATAAAAACCAGCACCAACATTGTGTTAGGTTAACTAAGGTATCTCTTTTAATCTCGACAGACAAGAGGCATTTGAGGTGGCCAAATTTTAACTTTCTTAACTTTTCACTTTTCAGGGGTGTGTAGCACTTTTGGAACGTGGCTTCATGTTAATCGCGATTTGTGCTTAATTACAAGTCAAATAGTATAAAATTTTGGCCTCCCTCCCTTTCTTAAGACCCTTCATTACTTATAATTCACATGGCCATGGGTATCTCTTGAAAACGACTCCGGTCTATTTGGAGGTATGATTTTTTGCCACATCTGCTTCAGTCTCGACCTTGCATTCCTCGAGATGATTACAACTTTCTAAAAAAAATATGGCACCATTTAAGGTCGTGGTGTCATGAATCTTTTGTTGACTAATTGAAATTTAGTGCTTTGTTTTTTACTAATGGAGATAAAAAGAGATGCTGATAAATTATTTGTTGTCCCCAACAATCAGGGTGTCATACCCAACACGTGTCCTTAAGTAACTTACCCTTCTTAGCATTTCATGTCTAGTTTCTTCTTTTAGTTTATGTTATCATAATTAGGTTAGAACCCACCCAAAGGTTTCTTTGGTTTGGGGCTTTGGGCCATTCTTCCTTGTATTATTTTGGAGAGTTTCATTAAAACAAAGGAGCCAAAAAGTTAATTCAACAATGCTATGGAGCCTAATGTTGCTGACATAATTAAAATCAAATCCTAAACGAATCTCTTTATCATGTTTCCTTCTTTTCTCTAAAAGAAACGAGTCAAACGACAGTTGGAACTTGGAAAAGCATGGTAAGAGAAACAACAGGAACAACAAGAAAGGTGTGGAGTCTTGTTATGATATACAAAAATAAGAAAAGAAAGGAACTAGGCTTTGCTTTTTCTTGGTACCAAAAAAGGAACTAAGTTTCTCAATTCCTATCCCGGTTCCTCTTTTCCTGGCCAATTTGGCCATTTCCCTTGCTCTAACTTCTCCACGGCAACAAAATAAGAAGAGAAAAGATAGTCCTGGCTGTCTCACTGTCTGAGGGTGCCCGTGCGTGGTCAAGTCAAAGCATAACAATAAACAATCAACAAACTTGAAGACTGAAGACAAGGGGAGGCGCCAAACTGTTTCTGCTTTAGGATTTAGGACTAATTATTAATTTGTGCAGGAGACTCTCCTTAATCTGTATTCATTCACTCCCTTCCCTTGCCACACTGGCCAGAATCTTGTCCCTTGTACAGGACAACAATGCAATTAATGGACCACAACTCAGGCAGACGCATGAATTTGTAAGCAAAGGAAAGATGAAGCTTGGAATAACCACACGTGCAAATTTTTAATACGATATAATGGCTCTACCAGATAACAAAAGTGGAAATAAAAATGAACTTTTTGGTTTGACCCTGGTGAGGAATTTGGAATTTGGAATTCGATTTAGTAGTATTAAAAGAAGTTCTATAGCAGAAGCTGCAAGCCCAGATATTTTTGGTCCATACAAGTTAGAACAAGGTGAATCAAAGTGCGCTGTAGCACATGTATTCTTTAATTCTTCTACTGCAACATTCATTGGTCTCGATTCTTCATGATAATTTAATAAAATTGAGAAATCGAGGCAATCTCTTGTAAAGGTCTTCTTTCCGAGGCCAATTAATTTGATCCCAAGTAATCATGGAAACTTTTTTCCAAAAAAACAGGTGGGAGTGGGACTGACTTGCTTGCTTCTTTATAAATGTATAGAACCCAAAACGAAAAATCTAAACAATGAACCAAACGGTCATTCATGATCATGCCCTTTAGTTTTCACCTCTCATTCCTCCCCTGTTTTTTACTTTGATAAACTTTAGCCACCAAAAAGCCAAAACCCTTCATCACAACCCGAAGTATCTAAATGCCATTTTTAACATACTTTGTTGCTCACGTAAAAGCGGTGCTAACCGATCGGTGCACCTTAATTAAGTTTCTTTCTTTCTGAAATACTATCAGGAAGAAAATAGTTGAGTAGTCAGATTTTATAGTGTGGCACAGATAGCACACTGAATGGGGCTAGTTTAAACTTGGAGACAGAAAGCTCTTGGCAGAGTTAAAAGCTTCAAAGCGCACCTCGCTCTCCTTCACAGGTATGTACCAAAGCATTCTTTTCTCTGTTTTTTCTTTTCTACCTTTTTGTAGTACTAGTAGTCGTATGTTTCTTTGCATGCATTTCCCAACCTGGCTGCCAGTATATGCTAAGGGCGTGTTTGGCCGCCTTACATTTAAGTAGTACACTATGCAGTAATGGTAATGCGTTAATAATTAACAAGTCAGAACTGTTTAAGGATGGAAATTACCATTACATTGTGAAAACTGAGGTGATGTTCATTTAGCTTTTGCTTTGACCGAGGGATTAGTATTAATGACCAATAGTAGTGCAGTGTATGTTCTTTTCTCTGCCACAAGGCGCTCCTTTTTCAGTTTTTTACCACCGCCCCCCCCTAAAAAAATGACCAAAACTTGAATGGTCAATCAATCAATCAATCAACAATGGACCCAAGCTGTTGCTCACAACTCACCAGTCACAAGTTACCAGCAAGAAGAGCTGCTGCAAGTCTACAAGTTACTACTACTTTAATACAATAAAAAATAAGTTAAAAGGCTTAGGGTTATTAGAGCTTTTGTCGAAAAATGTTGTTGAGTAGAGATATTTAATGTAAAAATGTTTTAAGATTTTAATAATATTTTATTAAATAAAAAATTTTGATTTATAATTTCATATAAAAATTAAAATGGTAAAATTTTAAATTTTTTGAAAAAAAAAATACTTTATCTTTGTTTTTGTAATAATAATATAAAAAAAAACCTGCTCCAGAATTGAACTAAATATCTGCTTAGAGCAACATTATGCAAGGTGCCGGCTCTTGATGTGGCCTTCCCCCGTTGCGCCTGATCCATAATTCACCCGATTCCATCTTAAGAGTAACAAACATTTATTTATTGTTCTTTTTCATTTCCCATATGTTGGTTAGTTCAGTTATTACTCTAAACAGAAAAGTAAAGAAAAATGTAAGGCGGGCTGCTAAGATGTCAGGCTACTCAATATTTTATTAGTTCTAACAGTGGAGGCCATAGATTGAAATACTTATGACATGTTAAGCTCAATCGGTAAGAGTTGAATAGGAATTTTAGCTGCAAGTCTTATGCTTCGGGAATTAAATGGAAAGTTTAATAATTTAAATAGCCAATGGGGCAATAACTCAAAAAATTAGGGACTAAAACAACTATTTCTGTTTCTCATCATTTGCAATTAGAGTTTACTTCATATAAAAAAGGAAGAATTATATATTTGATATTTAAAATGTACTCAAATTTTTAATTTGACACCTAAATTTTATAAACTTAAAATTAACTACTTGAATTTTGCTTTTGTCCATTAATTTATATATGAGATTAACATCTTTAGTTAAATAAGCTACGAATTCAAATATATTTAATAAAAGTGAGATATATGACATGTTACCTTGGTATTTTTAAACACGTTATATGTTTTTATTGATTTTTTATATCATTTATTTGACTAGCAATATTAGTCACATGAAACTTTAAAGTCGGTTTTATATTAAAATATTAAACAAGCCTTTATAATTAAATTTTAATTTAAATATATTATTTATTTATATAATAATTTTTTTTCCCATCCTTTGGTCTTTCTCTTAGCTAGTGAAAGGGTTAGATTCAGAGCCTATACCTCCACCCTTGTGTAGGGAAGCTAGTATAGCCTCCTCTAGCATTGTCTTGGCACGAAGGCCCGATCGGGGCCCTGCCATCATCAATTGCTGGGACCAGATTTGATACTTGCTGGTGCAAAGGAGCTAGTTTAGTGTTTGCCATGTTGACCTAACCTACAACTATGAGTGGAGCGAGGGGCAAATTGGCCCCTGCCTCTGCCTCTGCCTGGGCTGTTTTGGAGCAGGGGGAGTGCGGGCTTTGATCTAAACCCGTGCGAGATTGGTACCTGGACGGGAGGAAATAGAAAGAGGGAAAAAAATGAAGAGGGACGGCAAAATTTGGTCCACAAATAACCACACGTATCTTATGTGACACTAGCTAACATTCTAAATAAGTTTTGGAATTTTTTAATTTTTTAAATGAGTTTTTGATTTTATGTGTTATATTTAGGTAAATTCTTATATTAACATAATTATGTAAATATATCATATGCATAATAATAATTATTATTTATTGTATTTTGTATTTTTCGCACACATAAATGTTGACATAACAAAACTAATTAATTGAGAATATTTTTTGGTCCAAACCTGATCATTTGAGTCAACTAATTTTCCTCACATCTAAAGAGTCATGTCATTTGCACCAAGTGTGAAAGATGTCAACTAACAATGAATTCAAAAATCAATGAAATCGCATGTCACTTGAAATTTTTTTTTGTCAATATAAAATTTTATTTAAATAAAAATTATAAAATAAAAATTTATTTAAATACAATAAAAGAATATGGATTAATTTGAAGAAATTTGTGATAACTTAAAAACTTATATAATATTTAAACCCTGAAACCAATACTAGCAAACTTTAATTGTCATAAATTTTCCTTCATTAAACAAATTCAGTGTTGTATTGATCAGAATTGAAGACAAAAGTATTAGAGCCGCAACAAATCACTTGTTCCAAAACTCTGAAAAGTATCACTGGGTAAGTAGGAAGTTAGATTTGGCAACAGGAATAGAAAGCATTAAAAAGTTTGGATTTTGGAAGACCACCTAACAACTTTGCGACAAAGGAATGAGGTTAGTCAAAACCTGTAAAGGACAAATTATGAATGGTTTTGTGATAGTTGGGACTGAAGAGTAAGGGAAGTGGTAGTTGAATTAATTAAAGATTTAAACACTTTATGAATATGAACTTTGCTGTATAATAACCCATTCAGTTGTTTAAAGATAGTAAGGTAACGTTGGGCATTGGCAAAACGACATGGTGATATTATATAAAACTCATCCAAATTTAAACTTTATAAGCTAGCAAGAAATACATTTGCTAATCGTTTTGTTTGGTTAAGGAGCGCATAAGATTATATTCCTTGCATTTATTGAAGTAAAATATGATATAAAGAAGCTGTAGTAGTCCCATAAATATGTAGGGGGGCGGGGCCATTTATTCCCCATCCTTTTGTGCTCTATGCTCTTGGGCATCTCCCGCCTGCCAGTGGTAATTTTAAATATAAAATTTAATCCCAAGAACAAGAATAATTGGCTCAACGTGGTGGCCCACAAGAACATCTGCCTTTTGTCCATCCGTTGATGTTTGTACCCATTGACTTGATCCATGGCTGAGATTGTCTAACCTGGCTATCATATACTTATCACAGGAAAAAAGTGTTAAGACAAGCCTTATATAAAAAGCTTAATTAATTAGTTGTTTATCTTGTAAAATCCACGCACATAGTTTCTAAATAGAACTTAAGTCTTTTTTTCCTTGGTTTATGTGCTAGGTTTGTGAAAATAGTAATAAAAAATATCTAAAAAAACTAAATAAAATTTTAAGCTAAAAATAGATTATTTTTACTCTATATTAATCTTTAGATTAACTAAGAGGATTCTATAGCTTGTTGTCTATTATTTTATTTGAAAATATTCTCTATATTTCAATTTTTTTATAGTATTAATTTTATGCAAATCCAACAAATCCTAAGGAGTTTATAGAACCAACTTCCTAACTTATCATAACCCACCAAAAATTTGTCCATGGGCATAGTCTGGGGCCCCAAGTTTGGAGATCCAATGTTCCAAATTTGGAGATCTAACATAGATAAAGTAGGTTGCGAAGCAGCATATTGGGGGGTGGTTTATAAATGAATATGCTATAGATCAATGTGTGTCGATCGGATCAGACAACCAGAATAATGTCGGCCACCGTTTAAAGGCGTAAGGTATTGTACAAACTGCCGTCACTCTTGGAAAATTTGGACAAAGTTTTCCCTTTTTTTTTTAGTTGCCAAGCAAAGAACAATTCCCTCAACCAAAAATACTTACTTTCTACTTTCAAAAATTAGAATTCGTTCCCAAATTGGTATTCTCAAGTACATAATTACAATTATTTAGAATATTTCCATTTCTGGCCAAATTCTTTTGTTTATAGTATTTGAATCAAATTAATGCGATAACTAAGTTAATGGGAAAAAAATTGGCAGTATACTGTCTTTCTTTTAATTAAGTTCTCAGGTTTAAATATTCCTTTTTCCCTTTCAATTGCTGAAGAGAGAATAATAAAGATCGATAGGGTATTTAAGAATTTGATTCAATAATAAATATATATATATTTGGTGTTCAAAAATCTAATTTAATTATTATTTTTGAATAAATAACAAAAAAAAAAAATAAAGTGTGATCATGGAAACCTACGTTCACATTTACCTTGTCTCATTTTAGTTAGCAATATATTCTCACTTCTCTTTGCTTTTTTTTTTTGGAGGGGGGTGGGGGTGGGTGGGTGTTGGGGAATGCATCTCCACGTCTATTTGCTCACAGTGGATTAGGTTTTTCGTCTACCACTCTACCAGCTTGGATTTAGAATAGATTCTTTTAATCTTGCTTTACATTATATTTAGGATAAAGTTGTGGGTTAGGCCACAAGAACATAGATAAAAGTTTAGAAAAACGTGCTTAATTTATTTTATCTCTAATAAAGGGATAAAAAAGAGGAAAAATAAGCCGTTTCTAATAATTCAAAAATATTAAGCTATGTATTCTTTTTGTTTCATAGAAATAATAACGAAAGACAAGACGGGGGAAAGTATTTCAATTAATTATTGTCTAACTTATTCTATAGAAAAAAATTTAGTTTTAAATAAACAATTACCGAAAAAAGAAACCTTCCTCTCTGTCATGGATGATTCGAAATAAATAAAATTATGTAATACTAATTATTATTTTTTTTTATTTTATTCGGGAAACTAATGGTGTTGTTAATACCTCTCGTAGTTGACGTATTTAATTTTCATGTTGGTGTTGCGGGTAGGTTAGGAATAAAAAACTTGGGAACAAAACTACATATATAATTGATCAATGGGGTGACGTTCGCTTCCCTTTCTCCACAAATTCTCCTTCCGCTCTCTGATGCCATCTATTCAAGATGCTAGCCAACACAATCTTTTTCTTGGAGGTTTTGCCTGTTTACCAAGTTGTTTTGTCTTACAGAACCGCGAGTATCTATGTAGTATAGTAGCTCTGCATTAGTAGTGACAATCTTCATGTTGACTCTTCGCCTAGCTCCATTGCTTGGTGCTTTGCTCAAGTTATGCTCCAGAAAGAGAAGTTCAGAGACCCTACCGTGTGGTCTTGCTATTCCGAATAATAATAATAATAATAATAATAAAATGTACTAGTTTGTTAATTTTTAGGGTAGCTGTATATTTACCAAGTTGAAATACATTACAGGCAAGTTGATGGTTGAGGCATTGAGAGTAATGCCGGGTTTAGGATTACAGAAAATCCGAAGAAAAGAGGATTCGAGGAATTTAAAAGTTTTTTTTTTTAAAAAAAAAAGAGAGAAAAGAAGAAGAAAGATTAAAAGATTTGTCCTCGTGTTTAGGGAAAAACAAGGAAGGAAAGAGGGAAAAGCAAGTCTTGGGCCTTGCTTGTTTGCCTGGTCCTTGTTGGTCATTGAAAGGAGGGATTTCTTTCCATATGACCCGGTTCCGTACAGTGGGCTGTTGCCCGCTGGGCAACACTAATCCCAACTCCAGCCCCTGGGAAGCGGATTTTTTCAATTATATCATGAATTTTTATGCTAGGAGTAGTAGGAGTAGAGAATAGTAATATTTTTTCTTGTGTTCTAATGTACTCCTATAATTAAGACCTCCAAAAAGGTGGTGCATATACTTTGTACTAGTACCAGTATAGTATTATTGCACATTTCAACATCCTACTTTGTGGGGGAAAATTAACAGGCTTTTGGTCTGGGAGTTTTAATTTCTTATGATCAACTTTATCGTAGTTGCCAATTATATCCTAGTGTAATCATATAATTCATAGCTTTCAGACTAGACTGTATTGGTGTTCAAATTGTATTCATATAGTTTACTAGTACTACATTTTGGTTTTAACGTACGTTCCCTATTATGTTATTTCTTTAAGGTAAGCACGAGCATTGCTGTCTCCTAGTCTTCAGCCCCCCTTTTTTTTGTTATAAGGATTCCGGGGTTGAGGAGGGGCCAGAAAAGCGACGAAGTGCTCTCTCTCTGTTCTTTCTTTTTAGAATTTCGATATGGAGATTTACATAAAAAAGGCACAAATTTGCCCTATGAAAATGCAATTGAGATTTAAAAGGTTCTAATTAGGATTAGATATTTGGATTATCCCAAGTGGTTTGGTTTCTCTCATGCAAAATTAAATGAAGAGTAGGAAAATGAAACTAAAGAAAAGAACAAAAAGAAGAGACAAAATTCCAAACCTCAATCACATAATAATACTCCATATAGTTCCTTCAAGAGGAAGAATAGTCAATAATTCCATTCAAAAGGTAGTTACTAGTCTTGGTCTATTTCTCTAACATAGACAATGCATATACCCCTTTCTAAATTGGAAGTGCTTGTGGGTAAACAAGCTAAAATATTAAAAAAAAAAAAAATAGAAAGAAAAACAAAAAGTAAAGAAAATAAAATAAAAGAGGAAAAAACCAAAGACAGCCCTTCCCTTCCCTTCCCTTCCCTTCCCTTAGCTTAAGCTTATAGCTTGAGCCTTACAGCATCTGTCCTTGGGTTTTTCTGTTTTTTATTTTTTGGCCTAAAAATACACTTCCCAACACCTATATCAGTTCTTCTCTGCCACTCCAATTCCAGCAAATCCAATCTTTCAGCTTTGTTTTCAAAGTTAAAATAAAAAAGCTAATAATAACAAAATACTCCTACTAATAATTATTCTTAGCCAAAACCCAGATTTCATAGTATTTCTTCTCTCCTATACCAGCCTCTTTACCTCTCTTATCCCATTACCTTCAACTTCAACTTCAACTACAACTGCAACTTTCTTTGTATCTTTTTCTCAAGTGTTTCTTTCTGCTTATTTTATTTAGTTTATTTTTGTTAAAAAGACGCTCACGTTGATGGAGGAAATGTACGGATTCCACTCCACGGGAGAGTACGCTGACAGGGCCTTGATGTCACCGGAAAACCTGATCCTTCCTTCTGAGTACCAAGCTTGGCTTTGCTCTTCGGGTCGGATTCCCATGTTTGGATCCGACGAGTTAATCTCTGCTGCCTCTGCCGTTTCCGAAGCTGCTTCCATCACCCCTGAAATCCAACGAGAAGAAGACATGTCAAGCGTGATCAAAGCCAAAATCGCTTCCCATCCTTCTTATCCTCGTTTGCTCGAAGCTTATATTGATTGCCAGAAGGTGAAGAAACAAATGAATTACAAGGCTTTCTCTTTTCTATATCTGGTGCAAACAAAACCAGTGAAAAGATGCACCTTTTAAACAAGTTTTAGCGTTTCCTTTTCTCATTTTTCCCTTCATTAAATATGATGTTATGTGACGGTGTCGATGATATGTGCAGGAACCTCAACAGAAGATTAAAAAAAAATGAAGCAATTTGTGGCTACAGTTGCTTTATGTTTTGAAGTTAGTTGTGTTTTAAATTTCCGCCTTAAATGAGGGTTTACTTTGGTTTGTTTGAAAGGTTGACGCAAAGGTTTTTAGTTTCGAACTACTCCCAGTTGGCTAGCTTGGGAGCTTGAAGCTTTTTCTTTTCAATTGCGCGTATCTTATGGTGAAAGTTTAAAGTCATTTCTTTTTCATTTTCAAGATCCAACCCTTTTGTTACTCTTGTTAAAGAAACTTTCTTGCTCGATCAATTCCCATACCCATAATTTTATGGGAAATGTCTGATGAAATTCACGAAATGTAATGTATGCGCTTGTTGGGATTTTCTTGGAGAAGAATTTTAGTTGTTTCTGTCTTGTTCTAATGTCTGTTTTTTTGTTACGACTAGGTTGGGGCGCCCCCGGAGGTAGCGAGTATATTAGATGAAATTCTGAGAGAGAACGATGTTAACAAGCGGGATATCGTGCCAACCTGCTTGGGAACCGATCCTGAGCTCGACGAGTTCATGGTCTAGTATCTCTCCCTCTTTCCCACTTCCTCTCTTTGCTTTCTAATTTCATTACATGTGATGCCTTTCTTTCCCTTCTGTGTTTGCTCAGGAAACTTACTGCGATATGTTGGTGAAATACAAATCTGATCTCTCAAGGCCTTTTGATGAAGCGACCACCTTTCTAAACAAGATTGAAATGCAGCTTCGAAATCTCTGCACGGGTGCCTCCATTCAAGGCGCTTCTGGTCAGCCATCTCTCTCTCCCTCTCTTTCACAAGTCTGAGTATTACTATATCCTAGCAATATTTCTTTTGAATTAATTTATTCTTTGTTTAATTTATGGATCCTCGGTTTTTGTGCTATCCAAGTCTTCTGTCTCTCTTTCTATAGCTGCAATATCTGGCTTCACTTACCGAAGAAATTTTACCCCAAAGAGCTAGAGAAAGCTATAATCAATCTGTAAACTTCCCATGAATTATCCCTGAGACTAGCACGCAAATCTTGCGTATGTAGGTTCCTGGTGCATGATAGCATGGATCATGGAACCCACAAGAGGGCGACAACCATTCCTTTCCTAGTCAAACTTATCCTAGATCTCCTGTATCCTTGATCCTTTTCTGCCAATGAACCCACTAATGGAGGGCAACGACAGTACTCAAAGAATAATCCAACGTTTCGAGTATGTCAATAATAATTGTAGCACTAACAGACAACAAAAACCCTAGAGATGCAATTGACCCGTGTCTTTGGTTATCACTGTTCTTCTCTTAACTTCCCCTTGTTGGGTTTATAATCTGAAAGTTTTCTTTTCCAACATAGATGGGGTGGCTATGGCTTCATATCTCTTCCATTTTCATTTGTTTTATCACGAAAGAGTTGTAAATGTAAAAATGGTAGTGTTCAGCAGTAATGGAATACGGATTAACCCTCTTTCTCCGATCAATCAGTGTTAGCCGGGGCTTGCATTTACCCACTCATCTTTGTTTGTCATTTCTTTTCTTTCCTTTTCTTGTTGGGTTCATTCTATTGGTATTCTATCTTTGTTTTGCTGTGTGTCAGAGAAAAACGAAGCCTGAAAGTATCACCTTTTGTGTTTTGAGATTCTGAATTGACGTTTCATAGCTCAGTGATGCCATGCGAAATAGTTGCTTGATAGTCTCAACATAATGATGTGCCTCAACTGTTTCCTTTTGCAACGTCTCAGATGATGGAAGAACCTACTTAGAGCCTCTTAGAGTACCAACGCCTAGGGCTTTTTATTTGAGTTGATTGAATGTTTATCTTATGTCATTTTTTTCCCAATGGGTCTTCTATTTTTACTCTCCAGTTATGACAGTATGTTATCCTCATTAACCTTATTATTTTGGCCTTAAATCTGGTATGATTATGAGGTTTCTAGTAGATGAGCTTTGTATCCATCTGCCTGATAATATTTACATCTTCATTTTGAAAAAATGCATGTCTGGTTTGGTTGAGAACTAAAAGACCACCATTAATGCTGTTCATCTTGAAGTTTGTTGAAAAAGTCCTATTTAAAAAAGTGTTACTCAACTTATTGGCCTAGGTGCAGATTTGATTACTAAAATCACTTAGTTTATGTTCTGCTGTGTTTTTTAAAATCGTTTACCGTACCGTTGTGTTCTGATGCACTTTATCTGTTATCAACACAAGATTTCCCATCTTTAGTTATGATCAGGTTTACATGCAAGTCAATCCAACAGATCCTGTCTGGAGTAAAAAGCTAGTAGATCGTCATCATGTTTTTCTTAATACTAGGGAATGGTGACTATTGGGTTTTCTGGTCTCTTTTATGTAACAATAAGATTAGTTGTGGATGGAACGGGCTCCTATGTGATAGACTCAACATTGGGTGTTGAATATGGGTATGTCTTGTTTTTGACAATTTTTTTTACATTAAAATTCAAAGATCCAAGCGTCATACCTGTATGACCAATAAAGTATCTAAAAGGTGTCTGTCACAGATACGTTAAGTTAAAATGAAGAGTCCCTGTAACATAGACTGATGCTACTTAATGTATAGGGTGGTATGGTTTTGTTAGTAGTCATTTCTGTTTAGGGTAGATCTTATCATTGTTGAGTTTTAAGGAATAAATTTAATTTCATATATTTGGTTGAGAGTTTCATATTGATGTTTGAAATAAAGGAGCATAAAGAAGCAAGTGAATACTGGTTAAGAGCAAGAACAATATATTAAAATTTTAATCCTGCTTATATGAAAAAAAGATTATTCACTGCTATATACATCGTCATGTATATCTAATTGCTGCTACTCATAGTCTAGTGCTCATATTTCACATATGTTGCAATTTTCTTTAAAGAAAAATAAAATTTTTTGATATATGAGGGAGGTGTTTTTGATGCAGCAATGGCTTAGAAAACACAGCATAATAATCTAATATCATATGCTGCAGCTTATTGCATATTCCTCAAAGTTTTGAAGATCATTATGTTCCATTTTCATATTCAAATTTGTACTATTTTCTGAGTGCACGGGTGGGCGTGTAATAATAGAATTAAAGAAAACTTATTAGTGATGTATGGTATTATATTGCATGCTTTTCAATCCACTTGTGCAAAATAAAATAGTATGCCTTACTTTAGTGGAATGATAATGGTCTGTAATGATGTCCAGTCTGGTCTTTTGAATGAGTATCAAGTTCCAATGGAGCATAAGGAATTATGCATATGGATAGTGGAAGGTGAAGAACTTTGGGAATTGCCTGCTATCAGACTGGCTGATATGTTGCTAAAGTAATAATTTCTTTGATAGTTATATCTTCTTGAAAGTTGTTTTGGATAACTAAGGTTAAAAAAATTTAAACCATAAGCTAATGTAGTTCATTTTTATGCTTGCAATTGTCTTTGTTAACCACTGATTTGCATAAGAATATGCTGAGGTCACGTGAGTATAGATCATGGTGGCTTTCCAAAAGAACTAGTATTCAGGTTTAATGGCTTGCTACTTTCTTTTGTTTCTCTGATATCTAGTACTTTATAATAATTCTGTGTACTTAACATGTTCTTTTAAGGTCACTTTTTTGTCATTATGGCTGGAAATTGGATAGGCTTGAACAAATCGCATTTGTTGATCCTGCTTTTGCTATAGTAGTGTTTTTTTATAGAGTCTTTGTAAGAAATCTAAGAATTTGTCACAAAAAGGCTGCTGATGTTTCTATTTGTATGGGGTGAGGCTTGTGCAATTGGCATGCGTATAGCAGCCTTAGTGTTCATACTTTACTAAGTGATGACTACTAAATAATAGTATTTTTTCATAAAGAATGGAAGTTGAAAAGGTTGTAAATCACAGCATTCTGGATGTTGACAGTTGTTTTTGTTTGAAAGTACAGCATACCTTTTTGATGATGCTATCATCATTCTAATCACCTAATTTACTTTATTTATCTTCTGCTTTGTTCGGTTGTGCTTGGTACTATATGTTGGAACTTATTAACTTACCCATCTACGCACAAAAGGAAAAGAAATACCTAAGATTCGATACACATGCAACCATTGTAGTCTTTTATAGAGATCCAGTTGGGCATTTTATTGGTATAAGTTCACATGCTTGGGCTATGTTAAAATGGTTACCTGCCAGGCTGCTGTTGTGTTGTAGGACCTCATGTTTGTCTAAGCATTTGTCTCTGCTTCTGTGTGCAATTTAGTGACCAAATCATGTTATTTCTTATTTATATATAGAATTATCTTCCACTTAGGAACTGCAATTGATCTATCCAAAATTTCAAATCAACAGAATCATCTTCCAAATGAACTAATAAATTCCTGTAATAAATCTAAAATATGGTAGATTTACTTTCTCTTGTGGTTTCTTTTTATTGTGGAATTTCCTGGAGTGCATTTAGAGAAGTGCCTTGTGATTCTTTGCTTCTTATTGGCCTCTTGTTGTTCCTAGTACTCTCATGGTCTAAAGAGCATAGCGGAAGAAGATATTGATGGTGTAATGTCCATCCCTGGCATTCATACATATTTCCCTTTCTTCATGATGGAATACAGTGGTATTTTGTTTTAAACATTGTTGTAATGGTAAAACATCCATAACATTTCCTCCTTAGTCTGCCATATAGCTTTCAGATTTTGTTTGATGAGAGCAAGCAAAGTTGCTCCATGAATATGCTATTAAGCAGATTATCATTGCAGCTGCTCAATATCAAGTCATTAGTAACATTGTTACTACTCAAAAGTAATTCCTTTAGTGTCAACATAAACTAATAAATAAAAACTAGGTTTACGCTACAGTTCACACTTTGTTTTTAGAATGCTGTCTTCCTGGTGTCAATCCTGCGAAGTATACCAGTGTGTCTATGTTGATGGCCACATTTTCAGCTAATTGAAGGTCATGGATGCAATGCTATACATGTTATGATCTCCTATCTGTACTATTATGTCACATTCTTGTTACATTTAGGTCTTTTTATGGAAATCTGGCTAAGATTGAGGGTGGAAGAATGATTAAAATTCTTATGACTCAAGTCCATTGCATTAAATCACATAAGTAGATGCCTGTTCTTGATCCTCTGGTTCTCATTTCCATGATAAATCATGGCTACTAATGCTAGTGAGCATGGTTTGCGTTTTGGGAGTCTCTTGAGTAATCGAAGGGCCCTATGAATTATATTTGTACACGCACAAGGCGCTTGAGGGGTTGAAATGATTCACGGCGGAAGGAAAGCTAGCCTCTTACGCATACTTGAAGAGCATCAAAGAGAATGAAGAAGCACCCTTACAGGCTTCCACTGTTGGTGCAGTTTCATGCTATTTGTCTTTTTGTTTCTCTTTTTAGGAATAGTTTGTTAGTAGCACATGGTTGATGGTTACAAAAAAAAAAAAAATGTTGTCGTGCTTGCTCTTGAATGCCCAATGTCCATGCGACGCCTAAGGTATAGTTGTCCCTGAAAAAGCATCGTAGGGAATCCTGCAATACGGAATTGGGTAAGCATTGACCAACGCAAAGAAAAGACTTTTGTGCAACTTGTATGATAGGGGGCAGCAGCATGGGGCAGCTGATAAAGAGAAGGATTGAGGGGTCCAAAGCAAATTACTAGGGAAAAACCTTTTTCGTATGGGAAAAAGCCCCGATTTGATCGGGTGGTCGGAGTTCACATGGACTCCCGCAGATTTCGCTGTGAAGCCATCAGGCTTTCCATCGAAAATCAGACGGTTCGTTCAATTGTTCAACGGCTCAATCTCTCTCTAGTCTAGTCTCTGCTGTCTGCTGCCTTGCTTGGTGCTTGTCATTTCCATGGACATTTATGTTTCCTTGGTGGGTATCTCTCTGCCTTTGTAAATATGCATCACACGTGTCTGCGTGATAGCTCAGAACTGGGCTCCACGTTGGGTCCCAGCTGCTGCACTTATTTTGTTAAGAGATTTTTTTTTTCTCTTTGGTCCACTCATTGTCCAGGCTCCGGCTGTTCTCCAGTGTTCTCTCTCCGTTCGCACGCTTGCTAAGTTACAGCGTGGACGCCCTCCACAATCAAGAGGGAAGAGATTTTCCTTCCCCACCACCGGTGTCCATGCCCACACCGCTTCCATGCATCTAGTTCACAACTTCTAGCAGTAGTATTTAGTTTTTAAATGCCCAATAATTTAGTCCTCCTAACTTTAAATAAAAAACCTTTCATTACTATCGGAAGTCTTGCCTTCTTTTTTTTTATAATTCTTTCCTAAGGGGAACAAAAGTACTACTTTACAACTTTTGACACTATCAAATATATGTGTGGGACTTGTATGTTCAATCACTTGCATCAAGGCTCGTATCTTATGTTTGTGGTGCTTGTTACGATGGTTTGTGCATTTTATTTTTATTTTTTTCCCAAAAATTGTAGGCTCATTTCGTAGTAATAGATTAAAATTTAAAAAGCTTAAGCTTAATATTTGGTCTATTTCTCCCATAAACTTTTGAGTTTATTTCCTAAGAGCCTTGCACCACTTGGGTGGCCCTTGCGTGTGTGTGGCATTAGGGCCACGGCGCACCGTCCAGAACCATACTGAGAATTAGAGTCAGAGTAATGGTCCCATTGGGGGATGATACGCTGATGAGGAGATTTGCTGGGCACTATGTGAAACCATATTAGTTGACAAATTGTGGGCGTAGCTTCGTGGGTTGATTAGGCTTATAAACAAATATAATAGAAATAGTTTCCTTTCTCTCTCTTTCACCTTCTGGCAAGTGTATTATGTGATATGATGGCCGTACTGTCATGTCCACATCACTCGGACTCAGAGTGTGACTGACAATGGATATAACCAGACGCTGGTTAGCATCTTTTTCTTTGCCCAGATCGCCAGGACTTTGCCTTTTGGGCACGATGTGGACACTGTGCTAGTCTGAAGGTGTGCAGTGCTGAGTGTGCTATGACCGCTCTCTGCCTTTAAACTGTAGACTCTAGTCATCCAGGGGGTTTATTCAATTCAAGTCTCTTGCTGGGAGGGTGGGGCCCCCCAGGCTGTCCCCTCGCCCTGCCTCTTCACACTCTGTTGTGTTCTTTTTGTGCTCTTATAACGGTTAACGAGCTGTCTAAAATCTAGCCATAAAGCTTTAAGCTGGCTGCTGTAGCTGTGCTTGCTTAGCTCGCGTCATTTTCTACCTAAATAAATATAAATAACATTATGTATATAGTTCAATCTATAGATATATTTAAATTTATATGTGAGGCGGTGCTGGAAAGTGTAGTATGGAAAACCAGAAATAAGATTTTATATAAAATTCTTAATGAGATTGATTGGAAAGTGAAACATCATAAAGTGGTTTCCAAACTTATGATTGTGAACTGGGTGCTTTTTTACTCCATCCGTGGAATCCTATTCCCAAAAATGAAATTTTATTTTAAGCTTGTGTTGCAGTTGAGTTTTCGGTTGGGGATGCCAATCTGGTTGTCGCAATGTAATGTTTGTGCATATCCGGTTCTAGCATGGCAATTGGCATTGGCATTGGCTGTAATACATAAAGTTTTATTTTTAATGCTTAATAAATCTTGTTGCGTAAAGTTGAGTATGTCTTGATTCTTTAAAATGTATCTCTGATGTTTCCTTACTTCCTCTTTAACATTTCATGAATCTTTTTCGAATTCGCGAAATAAGAGTGACCAAACTCCTGCCTTCCTGTTTGATCATCTGGCCAGATGAAGGTGCAGCATCATCAGACGAAGATCTTAGTGGTGGGGAGGTAGATGCACAAGAAGCTCAGCCGAGAAGTGAAGACAGAGATCTCAAAGACAGGCTGCTTCGTAGATTTGGCAGTCACATTAGCACCTTGAAGCTGGAGTTTTCAAAGAAGAAGAAGAAAGGAAAGCTACCAAGAGAAGCAAGACAAACATTGCTCGATTGGTGGAATGTTCACTACAAGTGGCCATATCCAACGGTAAATTCTTCCCTTCCTGGCAGGTTACATACATTTATACCGGCTTGTAACGTATACCAGTTCATACTTTTCTTGGTCATCGTTCAGGAAGCGGATAAGATAGCATTGGCTGAATCAACGGGACTAGACCAGAAGCAAATCAACAACTGGTTTATAAATCAAAGAAAGCGGCACTGGAAACCATCTGAGAGCATGCAGTTTGCAGTTATGGATAGTCTGTCTGGACAATTCTTTACAGAGGACTGAGGGGGCCAAGCACATTCTCAAATGTATATCCAGATCAATTATACTTTTTAAGTTAGCTTGTTTTGCTTTCCATTCCATGTATATTTTGAATGCAAATGTATTGCCAACTTCACTAATATTGGAATATGCCTATTTCGTGGGAAAGAAAATAATTGTAATTCATTCCATATATTCCCCTATCGACCCGTAATCGTAATCAAATACTTTGAAGATTTGGATGATCTATTCAGCTTTTCCTTTTTTTTTGTAAAATAAATTTTCTTTTAGTGTAGACGTAATGATAACTATAATCGAAGTATCTTTTGTAGAAGAATGTGTCAGCCTGCCACTATATTAACAGTCAACTAAATGTACGTAGAAATAAATAAACCAACCGATCAGTCTTTACTTGAAAAAAATTCTGTTTTCATCAAATTTGGTCAAATACATGCACATAAGATGGGCCTGGAATTTAGAATAATAATTTCAAACTCCCAGTCCCAGCGCTTCCTTTCCGGTTTAGAATATAATCTAGAAATGGTTTTCAATAATCTCCCGAGGATGCTATGAAATAGTCTCAAATCTTTGAATCAGTATTCATCTTAGTTAGTTTTAAGTAAATATAATTTGTTCATTGGGATTCCAAGTAGAAACGTATTCAAAATTGAGATTAATACGCAAAGATAATATTTAACGTGATTCAACATTTATTGTCTTCGTCTCTGAACAGCAGAGAAATGTCCACTATAAGATTACCAAAAGTATAAAATATTTAAAAAAAACCACTTAACCCGAGCCCCGAAACAAGACGTTTTATGCTCCTTAGAGCATGTTTGGCCTGACTTTTTTTTTTTTTAACTTAAAAGCTATTATAAAGCTCTTATGAAAAATAATAGTTTTTAAAATTAAGTTAAAACTATTTAGTAAATTTACTTTTTGTAAGTTCTTTTTTATAGATAAGCTATTTGGCAGGACAACTTATATAAACTCTAATTTTGGTTAAAATTATCATAAAGGGTATTTAATAAATAATTTTTTATTAATTACGAATTTCTTTATTCAAAATAGAAAAAATTAACTTTATTTTTTTATCAATTTAAAATAAAATTTTGAAAATATAAAAAACATTTTTATATAACATAAGGTTTATAATTAATAATAAATCATAAAAGAAGAGTTGTACAAATAATTCATAGGTAACACATAATTCATAAATTAACGATTTCTATTTTCCATCAATGCAGTAGCTATTTGGTTGCGAACTCTACCCATATAACTATCATCCAATGCTCTTCTACAAGTATATGAACCCATTTCTTCATCATTACTTCTTTCTTCTTGACTCTCAGAAATATAATTGGGATTATGATCACATTTGTCAAAGTCCTCATCTATAACACCACATTGTCTAATGTAGTTATGAAGTGCCGTTGTTGCAACAATAATCTTTTCCTGTTTTATCAACGAAAATGGCTTTATATCACGTAGAATATGCCACCTATTCTTCCAAACTCCAATTGTTCGTTCAATGACATTTCTTAACGAAGAATATGCATGGTTGAATGTTTCTTTTACACCTTTTAGCTTATTGCAACCTCTAAAATCAATGTGGTATCTTTCACCTTTATAAGGTCCTAGATACCCTTTCATATTAGGATAACCAGCATCCACTACATAATATTTATCTAAGAAAAAAGTTAAAGCTTTAAGTATTAGTTCATTATAAAAATTTAAGAGATAAATATATAGAATGTTAAACATACAATAAAATTTATAAGTTGTACCTTTTGGAGGGTGAAGGAACACGTTTTTGATTTCTTCAAGCACAGTTGAAAAGATACAGGTGTCATGTGCAGTGCCAGGCCAACCAACAATCACAAAAGTGAATAGCATGTCAACATTACACACTAACATGACATTGTGCGTTGGATATCCCTTTCGACCAATAAAACGAATTTGATCATTTGCAGGAGGAATAGAAAAAACATGTGATCCATTCATAACACTAATGCACCCTTGAAAATAAGGTCAATATCTACAATCATTTTTAATTTTGGATGGAATTTTTGCAAATTGAAAATCTGAAGCCTTGACAATTTCATTGGCTAGTAAATATAAACTATTTAACACTTCACCGAACTTCCTACTTGCAGTCTCTCCCAATTTTTCAAATTTATTTTGGACATTATGATTTGTTTCGCTATATGCACAAGTCCAAAGAAACATAGCAACCGCCTCCAATGCTGTCATGTCTTTAGGTGGATGTAACCATCCTTTATTTATCAATGTATCTGTAAGTTGCAATACAACATGTGATTCCATCCTAAACACTCTATAACTTTCACCTGGAGTTTGTAGTGCTTCACGTACCCAATTTCATCCATTATAATAATTGAATATGTTTCCTTGTTTCATTAAGTATTTCTTGTGATATACAATTGTAACAGCAGCTCTTCCATACATGTTTTGACAAAACCTTGCACATTTTCTTCTTTTTACAACTTGTATTGATGCTTTGACTTCATTAGAAGACATATGTTTAATAATATCAAAATATATAAGTGGAAATCCAAATATATCAATTAAAAAAACAAATATTATTTGACACAAATCAAATAGCACAAATAACAATTCAAATAAATATAACATGAATAATGACAAATTCTTTCAAACACCAATTTAATTAAACATAACAAGTAACACAAATACAAAAAGAAAGTAGTTTAAAGTTCAACATCAACCTAACATAAACAAATCAAATCCTAAACTAATCAACTACTTCTACCATAATTTTTTGATAGATTATGCTCATACTGAATCCAGTTTAGCTTATCACTTAAATCTGGCAAAGAAATAAAAATGAGTCTATTTTCTTCCTTTTTAATCAATTGTTGTACAAAATTAAATTTATCTGCATTCAATCTCCCCTCATTTTGTAGAGATTTCATTGCTCGAACACACTTTGGAATATTATATTGTCTTGTGGCTTGTGATGACATTGAAATTTTAGCACTTTCAACTGTGTTATGACTTTCTGCTGCCTCGCACAATTGTTCCAATGTTCTTTGCAAGCTTGCTGTAGTCCCAGTTTTTGCCTTACCCTTTGCCATTTTTTTCCCATTTCTTTTGGCACTATTTTATTTTTGTCTTGATTTGAGTGTTTACTATAGGGCTGTCATCTTCATCACAATTGAATTCTTTAGTATCAAATTTAACATTGACTTGTAATGGAGTTAGATTTGTAGACCTGACATTATCTTTAATTGGTATAGCTATCACTGGTGTCCATGCATTTTGACTGGTGGCTATTGTATCCCCAAATATAAATTCCAATTCATCAACATGTTCCAACCCTTGATACTGAAATCTGGCATATTTTGGATTGACCTACACAAACATCAAAGAGAAAGAAACTTTTAAGCGACGTACATATGTAAAATAATTTATTATAGATGAAGCATATAAAATTTAAAATATTTACTTTTATTTTAGCTTTCCACCATGTGGCATCAGCCTCTATGTGTCACGACCCAGCACTCGCTTCGAGCCCGTGACAACCGCCGCGAAGTCTTTGTAATCATTCATTACCTGATATGTCAACCGAAATCTCGCAAGGCTCTTGCATCAGTTTTCCACTTTCCCTATGAGCAATAGTTACTAAATATCGAGTTTTAAGAGAATATAAACTATTTTAGATCGAAAACAATCAAAATAAAATTTTCACCACACAGGGGTATTTTGGTCATTTTTAGATGAAAATTTCGAAACCTGATAAAAATATAACGTATGGTAGAAAGATATCCATTTTCGATTAAAAATAAATTTTTGTAATCTAAATCATCCATTTGGAGTGAAAAGTTGACTAATTAGACTAAATAAAAATATTCGATAATATATTCTATTTTCTTATAAAACAATTTTTATAGAACTATGCATAAATAATTTTTGTAATGTAAGAATAAAATAAATTCATACACATAGTGATACAGTAAACTAGGTATTCAAAATTATCTTACAGTGGCATATGGACCCCGAGATAACCAAAAGTGTGTTAGAATGTAGACCTACGATTTCCAAGGAAGTAAGTCCAAAAGAAATCCTTGATGAAATCCTTGATGAAATCGACTGCCTACAGTTTATCCTGAACCTAAAATTGTTAAAAAAGAAAGGGTGAGTTTTCATAAACTCAGTGAGTAAACAAAGTCCGTCATTAACATCTAAAGCCGAGTAAATGGAGACAGTTAACTTTTTATCATACCATAATCCACAACATTTTGTACTTGTTTCAAATCATATAAAACAACACATTTCATTATAATACACATCACGACTTATGATTTTCTTAAAAACTTGACTCCTGCTAAAAATCATACTCAGTGATACCTTGGCCG
Organism: Theobroma cacao; assembly: GCF_053813885.1. Taxonomy (NCBI): domain Eukaryota; kingdom Viridiplantae; phylum Streptophyta; class Magnoliopsida; order Malvales; family Malvaceae; genus Theobroma; species Theobroma cacao. Next base: position 42,134,542 of record NC_142640.1, read on the forward strand.
AGGCATTCAACCGAGTCCGTCAAGGTTATTAAGTTAACAACTACTCATAAAAACATAGTTTAGCCATCCCTTGGCGTTGACAGAGTTCATCCTCAAGTGGTGGTTCGACGTGAAATGAACTCTATCGTACCTTAGGAGATATCCTTCGCGACTCTCATACTAAGGTAAATATAACGGGGTTTACTGTGCCTCTTTAATAGGCTGGTCCACGGAAACCCGCCTACTGCAGTAGCTAATTAAATAACCCACCAATCAATAAAATTTTGACAGCATAACGTGGCTAACATAATACTACCTAGCCTGTCAGAGGAAAACAAATAGTTTATATATTTCACAACCTAAAAACCCAGCCACATATGTCATCACGTATCAGTTCATAAATCATCAATTCTAACGTAGGTACGTAAACTTAAATATATAGGCAACATCAAAGATTGGTCTCCACATATTCACATTTTCAAAAAAAACATTATTGAATTGTAAAATAAGTCATAAACCTTATTCCTTAAATCAATTATTAGTCATAAAACATAAATTTCATTTAGGTTCAATATTCTTAAAATCATAAAAACGCTTGTAAAAATACTCTAGATAGACAAGATGAACAGTGGTTACTCACTTTGACGGGAATTTACAACACTCCTAGTCTTGATCCTTGGGTGCAATACCTTTGCCCTTATTTGAGGGCTCTCCACTTATATATAATGTGCAATAGGAAATTTAATATACGTATGCTAAATTGTCACAAAACTATTCTATATTCTATATGAATGCATGCAATAAAATGGGAGGTGTTCGGCCTATCACGCACTATAAACTATTTAATCGGTCTAAACGTCCAATTCGATTCCAATTAATTTATTGCACTTCTAGTATTCCCCAAAATTCCACACACTTCACTAAAAATCTATTCTAAGTGCAATTACCAAAATATCCCTCATTATGGTACAAATTGCTAACTAACGGGAGTAAAATTTTTCGGTACCCGTTTTCGATTTTCGGTATTCCTAAGCACCAAATGCAATCTAAAGGGCATGAAAAACAACCAAATTCATCATCAAACCTCACCCATAAAATTCGGCCAAGATAGGTTCTATAATGGGCATGTGGATTTCTTGCTTAATTTTCATACTAAATGTTACTAAACACCTAAAAACACTAAGTTACCTTGAAATTCAACTAAATTCATCACCAACCTTCTCTCTCTAAATTTGGCCAGCATATTGCCCCTGATGAAAACTTGAATTTAATTCATGGAAAATGGAAAAGAATGCATGGGCAAGATGAATTTCAAGCTTAAGATTAAAAATCTTACCTTTAATCACCAATTTCTTGAAAATTCACCAAATTTTCCTTAGTTTTTCCCCCCTAGGGTTTTTCTTTTCTTTTCTTTTCTGCAGGTGCTGGTCGGCCTTCAATTTATGAGTGGAAGAGTATTGGCTGGTTTTTAAATGGCAATATAAAAATATTTAATTTTTGACACATGTCACCTTTTTATTGATCCACTTGTTTTAACTTAATTTTTAAGCCTTTTCTCACCACCACAAAATGCTCTAATATTTATCCATAGCATAAAATAATAATAGGTAAAATTCTGGAGCTTGACAAATGTCATGGTGGTGTAAAATCGTAAAATTCCAATTTTACCCTTGTGGACCCGAAAAATGACATTTTTGCCCTTATGCTCGAAATTGAAAATTTTCACTTCTCAATCTCAAATTATACTCCAATTGGTCAAACTTGATCAAAATTTTCATCCAACTTTCCAAATTTGCCCTCGAGTGGCAAAATTACCATTTTGCCCCTATAGTATGAAAATTCCTAATTAACTCCAATTTAATCCTTGAACTCCAAATCACCATATTAAGTCATTTTGGGGTTTTAAAATTCTCAATTTCATCTTAAAATTCCTATTTGAACTAGTTCGAGGCTTTAAATTAACTTAGTTGCATAACTAATTACGATACCGATTATTTAACTATTTCTTAGGCATTCTAACATGCAGATGTGTCATCAAGTATATGGATGTTATGGTGAGTATATAATGGAGTAGGGCTTGACACTATGGTTCTCGTCTCAAGGTTCCAACCCAAACCTGTTCTTTTGCCCTTTAATTGTTTCTATAAAGTCCATTCAATCTTTAGACTATCCAGTCTATTTTTCAATTGCTTTTGGGTATAGTTTTTATTAGTACGAGTATTAAATTCTTGTACTACAACTTCCCATCTTTTAGTTCTAAATGAATTTCTTGGTTTTTCACACTTACGAATCTCATCCGTACAAACTTGAAGTAAGATTTTAGTAGTGATCAAATCTCACTTTGCATTATGTTTTGATGTGTCTGAAATTTCAAAATTAAGTGGAAGAGGCATTTCTTGACTAGCCATAAACTGCAACACGACATATAAAGCAATAAATATTGTGTCATCACTCAAACAATAAGACACCCAAATTTACGATGCAATCAACAGAATTTAGAAAATGAATGCTGCTATTTTTAGCTTACTATTTTGATAAACTTAGAATAATAATGTCTAATTCATATTATATCATGGTTTGTAAATTTTTTCTATTCCTCAAGAACTGCCCTGAATTCAATTTGACTTATTATCGAAATGTGCATAAGACATAAACCTATTTTACTTCTTTGCTATGATTATTCCCCATCAACTATGACAGAAAGAAACATTTATCCTTTATAAGTTTTCTAAGCCTTTGTTTCATATCAATAAGCTCCTTTCATGATATTAATTCCTCGCAAGAAGTATCTTTCAAGTTTGAACTCTGCATGAGCAAATCATCTTAATGATTTCTTAAGTCCTCACCAACTCCAAAAGACTTGGTTAATATGAAGAAACCAGAGATGTTTCCATCATTATTGCTTAAAACTAGTGAATTACACAACTTGTATGAAAGTAATTAAGCATTTTTGGATGAAAGTTGTAGGCATTGTGTTTAAGTTAGTCTTATCCCCTGTCAATAGAGGAAAAAATAATACCAATGCTTGCAAGTGCTTTTTGTATAGTTTGATTAATCACGAGAACTTTAGCAACAAAAAAAAAAATATTGCCATATACCTATAACTCTTTCAATGGCTTATTACTAAAAGGATCTTATCCTTTTTTTTAGAGGAAATTGTGAGAAATGGACCTCGTGATAAGGTGATTTTAGAAATAACCACCCATATAAAGTTATCTGTTTCTAGCCAAAAAGAAGCATGAGAAGACCAAAATGCCCTTAACAACATCGTTTCAAATTAGGATCCCGATATCTCCCTCCTGTTAGAGAGAAAATAGAAAAAAAATAAATGCTCAGCTGTTTGAGCTCGGTCATATTTCTCTCTCAACTTTCTGAACTGTCTCAACTTTGCCAACTCTCTGTTGAGCACCATCGTCATCAACTCTCTCAGCTCTCTGAACTGTATGAGCTCTGTTAACTCTCTGTTGAGCACCATCGTCATCGGGCTGTGGTCTATCTCTCGGCATCTGTCCATATTGTCGTACATTAACAGACCCTATAGTAGAGATGACATCAAGGTATGTTATTGGGTTTGGGTTTATTGCTGCAACATTTAAATTTTTGAAATATTTGTTGTAAATTAGAACATGGATTAGAAACAATACCTAGAGTTGTTACATGCCATGCATCTATAACATGTGTTAGCGTTATTTTAGTGTGTCATGACATTGGTTATTTTAGGGCAGTTTGTGTAACGAGTCAATAATTACACTGATTGACGTGTCACACGCCATCGGTATTTTAGGTCAGTTCGTGTAAGGACATAGTAATTATAGTCATTGGCGTGTTAGCGTTGGCGTGTTATAACATTTTACGTTATATGCATGACGTTTTACCACATTTTACGTTATATACATGGCATGTTACCACATATTATGTTATATACATGGCATGTTACCACATATTATGTTATATGCATGGCGTGTTACCACATCCTACGTTATATGCATGGCGTGTTACCACATTTTACGTTAGATGCATTGTGTGTTACCACATTATACGTTATATGCATGGCGTGTTACACCATGATTGACAAATTCTAGAACACGACATGTCATGTAATGTGTTAAATGATTGACAAATTATTGTTGTTTTCAAAATTTTAGTGGGGTTCTAATTGTGCAACTTGTGATAAGACACGATGGTCAGTGGGTGGATGGCATTTATAAGGGTGGTGAGTCACGAATGCGGGGGGTTAAGAGTGATTTGTTGTTTGTGGGATTGATGAAGCTTGGTAAAGATGTTGTTGGGGTAAATTCAAAAATTGATGAGATTGACTTACATGCATTGATCAGTACACTTGGAGAGCTATCACGGTCAATTATCAAGGACGATGAGGATGTTGCATTAATTCTGCTAGAATAGAGGAATGTTCCGGTGGTGTATGTTAGCATTAAGGGACGTCAAACAAATGTTATGTCACATGAAGAAGCTGAACAACATGGTAATCAGCTCAATCAAAATGAGATATACAATGCTTCACATATACCTTAACATTCGGTCCGTAACCCACAACAATGGCAATTGGCGTATGCACAAGAGTTTGTGTAGCCCGGTAGACACACGACATTCACATAATAGTTGGCTGCACAATTCCGATCAGGATGTGTATCGAACCAATTAGTTACTTCTATCCAACAAATGCAACGATAAGGTGAAACTGTACAGGATGTAATGGCATTTTCAAATGAGAATGTGACACTTGAGTACAAGACTGTGATGTTGGAGGGTGACACTATGACGCTCGAGGATAATATTGCATATGATAAGGGAAATGAGGATTTGTTCCCTGCCGGTGAAGATAGGTTTGATGACAATTCGGATGATGGGCCTGATGAATGGCATGATGAGAATTCAGATGAGGATTGGCTTTATGATAGTGACATTCTAATTTGCAATAATGTTGAAGGCAAAATGGAACTTGGTGGAGGTCTTGATGTAGGAGATGTTCAGTGTGATGACCCCATATACAATAACCCCATTGCTGATGAGAACGAGATTCATTCCCCTGGTACATTGCTCCATGACAGTTATCAGGAAAGGGGAAATGTAGGGATATCTCGTACGTGGGTAATTCCAAGTGTAGAAAGGTTCTCCTTCCAAACAATTACAATTGAGGAGTCGACATGTGCCGATGATCGCTTATACAAAGGAAGAATATTTTCCTCAAAGGCCGAGTTGAAGCGAGCTTTGAACATGGTGGCTCTAAAAGAGTAGTTTGGGATAAGAGTAAAAAGGTCATGTGAAGCTCGTTATGAGGTTGGTTGCAAGGAAAAGGCATGCAAGTTCAATGTGCGTGCAACGAAGTTACCTGAAGAAGGAGAATATTGGCAACTTTGAATGTTTCACAAAGTACACACGTATACTGTCGATGGTTTGCAAGGGTGATTTGCAATCGCGAATGCGAAGATAATTAGTGAACTTATGTCACACAAGCTTCAGGCTAATGGAGTAGCATTGAGACCTAAGGACATAATTGGTGAGATGAGGGTTCAGTGGGGATTGGAATGCTTGTATGGTAAGGCCTGACAAGTGAAGGAGTATTTAAAAAGGCTTGTTTTCGGTCCCTCAGAGGAGTCATTTCAACTACTACCCTTGTATTTTTATATGTTGGAACAAAAAAATCTCGGCACAGTCACTACAGTGGCTATTGATGAGGCAAAAAGATTCAAATATTATTTCTAGGCATACGGGCTTATATTTAGAGGTTTAGGGATGTAATGCGTCCTACGGTTGCAATTGATGCGACACATCTGAAAGGCAGGTTCAAGGGTGTTCTGTTTGTTGCTGTATGCAAAGATGCGAACGAGTGTGTATATCTAGTTATGTTTGGCATCAGCCATGTTGAGGACGAAGACTTGTGGACGTGATTTCTTAGCAAGCTGCGTGATGCGGTTGGTTATCCTGAAAACACTATGTTCATTTTTGATCAGCATTTCAGCATTAAGAAAGCAATCCAAAATGCATACCCAGAAGCGCATCATGGTTTATGCGGGTACCACTTGAAGAAAAACTTTAAAAACAAGTTCAAGCGTGACTACGTTTCTATGATTTTCACCCTTGCTCAAGATTGTTATAAGGTTTTTGATTTCAACAGACGTATGAACCAGCTCAAGCAGAGTCACGCGGAAGCCCACGCTAACCTTATGAGAATAGGCCCCGAGAGATGGGCACGTGCCTGTTCACTGGCAAGGCGATACAAATGATGACATCCAACATTGCGGAATGTGTTAACTCATGCTTGAAACATGCAAGACAAATGCCAATCACTGTTTTGATCGAGTTCATCAGAGACATGTTCTAGCGTTGGTTCCATGACCGATACTGTCACGACCCGGAACCTCCTTCAGGCCCATGACAATCGCCGTGACGTCCCGATTGACACTCATTATCCGGAATGCCAACCGAAACCCCACAAGGCTTACATATTAGTTTCTTTCCTTTCCTGTGAGCAATCATTGTTAAATATCGAGTTTTTAGAGAATATATACTATTTTAGATCAAAAACAATCAAAATAAAATTTTCGCCACACAGGAGTATTTTGGTCATTTTTTTCTCAAAAATTTTGAAACTGGCTAAAACGTAATATACAAGTACAAAACACATAATTCATATTCAAAATGAGTTTAAAAGTCTGAAATCTTCATTTAAAACGAAATTACGGTTATTTGAATATAATAAGAAAATAAAAGAAATATTAAGGAAAATATTCTATTTTCTTATAAAATAATATTTATAGAGTTATATGTGAATAATTTTTATAGCGTAAAAGCTAAATAAATTTATACATACTGAAATACAGTAAGCCAAAATATTTAATTTAATTTAAAATAACAAGAGGGCCCCCGAATAAACAAAAGTAAAGAGGACTGTGAACCTACGATTTGGAAAATGCAGATCCAATGGTAGTCCTCGATGAGATCAGCTATCTATAGTCTATACTAAACCTGAAATTGGTGGAAAGGAGTTGGGTGAGATTTTGCAATCCCAATGAGTAAACAGACATTATCATAAATATCTAAAGGCGAGTAAAATGGAGGCAAGTTTAAACAATAAATTTCAACCCATTTCATAATGTTTTCAATTTATTTCTTAAACCATAAAATATTTGTAATTTACCAAAACAATTGTTAAGGCTTATGTCTTTTATTAAAACAAGGCTCAAGCCAAAACTAATCCTCGGGGATACCTTGGCGGAGGCATCTAACCGAGTCCGCCAAGGGTGTTAAAATATTCACACGTGAAACACATTTTTATTTTTAAAACCAGCCGTTCCTTGGCGTTGGCCGAGTTACACATTCACGTGGGGGTTCTACGTGAAGTGAGCTCTAATACTACCCAGGGAGTTACCCTCCTCGCCTCTACAACCGGAGTAACTATATAACTGGGTTTACCGTGCCCCTCTAATAGGCAATCCACGAAAACCCGTCACTGCAGTGACTAACCCACCAATTTTAATAAAATTTCGACAGTATAACGTGGCTTTTATTTATTTATCCAACCTGCATAGTAAAATCAACTTACATAACTTTTCCAAATGCACTCACAAAATATAGCCACATATACTCATTTCTCATAAGCCATTCCTAGAAAAATATATATTTTTCAAGTCAGTTTGCAGCCTCCAATTACTCAATTTCATAATCAATACAATATATTTTTATTTATCACATTTATTCCTAAAATATCAAAAATCCTGTTTTCATTTCATAAAATACATAAAGGGCATTTAAAAATAAACTCTAGATAATTTACAATAATAATAAGTTTACTCACCGTTTGTACAAACTAAAAGCTTTCTAAGCGCCCCGATCACTACTCGTCGGGTACGGTATTTTTTCCTTTTCCGGAAGGCTCTCCTCCTAGACACATTACAAAAATTTACACAATTCATCACATTGATGCTAAATCACTATATAATTAACTTAAATCCTATACTAATGCATGGTATGAAATGCAATAGCCTAAAACAGCTTAAACGCGATATTAACCTATTTTTGGCACTTTGCCCGATAAATTACTAACGCGCTCCATTTTAGCTCTAAATCATCTCATTCTCTCTCCAACATTTCTAACCATTAAATATCAGCCAATAACCTTCTCAAAACAACAAAATCAGCTCACTCCCTTCCTTGGAAAATTTGGCCAAAAATGGGACATTAATCGGTTAATTTTCTACTTTGTTTTTCAATCACGTTTAATCGTTTTTCATCATTTTCTCTTCATTTCCCTTAGAATAAAATCAATTCATCATCATTGTACAGCATTGAGCATCCAGCCAAGAGTGGGTATTGTGAAAATTTAATGATTTCTTGCCCAATTTAATTTCTAAACACATTTAACTAACTAAAACTATCAATTTAACTAAAAATCAAAACCTAAAAATTTCAATTTCTCTCCCCTAGAATTTCGTCCAGCCCTTGATATCACTTTTTGATCTCTCTCCTCAAGCATGCTAAATGGAAATAAAGGCACAGGAAAGGTAGAAATCAAGCTAAAATCGAAAAATCTTACCGTTAGACGCGTAAACGGTCGAAAATCGCGGATTTCCCTTTGAATTTTCTTGTTTCTCTTTGGTTTTTCTTTTTTTCTTCCTTTCCTCTCTATTTCCTCTCTTGTTCTTCCTTATGGCCGGCCAGCACTCAAAATTTGGGTTTAAATGGGCTGACTTTTCATTAAAATAATATTATTTCATTAAAAAATACCACATGTCACTTTCCCATTGGCCCATTTTTAAAATTTCATCCATTTGTTTCCAAATTTTCACCATACACTTGTCTCATATATTCATAGCTTAGATAAAATTCTCAGACTCATCCAAAGTCTCGGTGGAGTAATTTTTGAAATTTACACTTTTACCTCCGTAAAAGTAAAAAATTACATTTTTGCCCAAAAAACTGAAAAATTGCCCATAGACATACTTTTCATCCCTTATACTCATACCATTCTCCAATTTGTCAAATTTGATCTAAATTCTCTCAAAATCTCAAATTTTGTCCGTGGGTGGTAAAATTACGATTTTGCCCCTACACTCCAAAAATCACCAGAATTAAACTTTTTCACTTCCTATCATTAAATTATACTCCAAATAGTTAATCTTGGTGAAAAATTTCACTCCATGATCAAATTATTATCTTAGGTGGTAAAATAACGATTTTTCCCTTGAATATCAAAATTTCTAATTTTACCCCAAATGAACCCTCGAACTCCGAACAATCATTTTTAGTCATTCCTGGACTATAAAATATTAAATTTCATCCTACAATTCCTATTTGAACTAGTTCGAGGTTAAATCAACTCAAGTGTACCATTAGGTACAATACCGAGTTTCGTCTATTCTTAGGTGCTTTTCCTAGCATAATAACATACTACTCAGTGCATGTATGTCATGACATGTATTTATAGGGTCAGGTTTTACAGATACGATGAGGCCGTCAAAGTGACCACGCCCCTCAGCCCTTGGGTTGCCAAGCAGTTGAGCAAACGGTTCAATGATGCACATCGCTTTGTGGTTAAACCTATCAATCGAATGGAGTTCGAAGTTAAAGACGGGAAGATGGACATACTTGTAAACCTGTCCACGAATACGTGTTTATGTTTTGAGTTCCAAACAGATTTACTACCATGCAGCCATGCCATTGCAGTAATAAGGTCAAAATATCTTTATTTTTTATTTGAACCCTAATTGTCATAGTATTTACATTATGCTTGAAGACTGAGTTCATTGTATTTTTCAGTAAATGCAAATGTGAAGCCATTGAATTCTGCACTGACTATTACAAGATAACCGTTTTTGTGAAGGGTTATGTGAGGTCCATTCGCCCGGTAGGCCATCTTAGTGAATAGGACATCCCCCATCATGTGAAACAAATTGTAGTCTTGCCACTACCTTGGCAAGGCCAAGTGGGAATACCTAGGAGGAGAAAGATTCCATCTGTCGATGAAAGCAGTCGAGCACGGACATGTTCGCAATGCAAGAGGTACAACCATAACAGACAAAATTGCCCATCACCATTTGCAGTTCCATCCACAAATTCGGCACCATCTCCAAGTCAATCAGTGCTTCCGCGAGTGCGCTGACATAAAGCATGTTCAAGTTGCAGACAAATCGGTCACACACGCAACAACTGTCTAATACGAAGGACAATGTTTGAAAATGTAGGGTGTCTTATGGATGAAGACAGCTTGTCGGCCTAACTAAATGTGTAACCCATGTACAATACCTTTGTCACAATTTGCTTTTGCAGTATCTTACTGTCACAGCCTAATTTTCAGGCCATGACAGGCGTAAAGGCACAATGGGCTCAGCCCACTAAGTCCAAGCAAGCCTATTTATATAATCTTATACATTGATTCACGTTTTTTTAAAATTCATAATTCATAGTGTTCAAATGTAGTACCTTTGAAAACAACTCACAAAACCCAATCATGCATTCATAATGGCATCATTAACCATTATATACATATATAGATTAACAAATGAATCTTAATATTTCACATTAAATATTCATATACACATAATTAGACCTTGACCGTTAGCGGAGTGACTTTGGGTACGGCTGCTAACATCTAATGTCAAGGTAAACCTATCGAGCAATGGATAGGGAGGAACACCTCGTCCTAGGATCCAATCACCTTTGACTCAGAAAAACCTAAAACATGGAGTTTAAAAATGTGAGTATAAACTCAATGAGTGAACATAAGAAGGGAATAAGCAACGTTAAGGAAGTTTAGAAATCATGATGCACTTAAGTTCGAAAACAATACAACTTAGTTCAAGTTCTTATTAAAATCCCTCCATTTAACCCCTAGTTATTAAATCATTTAATGATGAAGGAATCATATTCAGCATGAAATTGGAAAGAGAGGAAATTTCTAGCAATCATTCAAGCAAGGTAGTATAAACAGAATGTTTCTTGCTGCAAAAAAATCAATTCACAAGTAAATGGGAAATTTTCAAGATTCATTATGCCATATAATCACATATTATAATCATAATCTTTTTATTGCATATGCATATACTTAAGCATATATCAACTAGTATATCACCACATCTCATCCAGCTCATGTGCATCCCCTCACATCATGCACATAGTCGGACACCCCATCTCACCTAGCTCATGTGCATCTCCCCACATCGTGCACATAACGGGAGTCATCGTGTGCATCCCCCCACATCGTGCACAAAATAATGCCATCGTGTACCTTGCCCCACATCGTGCACACGAGCAGTGTCAACATCCATCTCCCTCACCACTGTCATTACCGGCAAGTGCACCTTACCCCCGCACATGCACAGTTGCATTTGTCACACAATGGTACCATTTATGACATAATATATATATATATATCTATATTATACCGAAACATATGAATTCATCACACTATCTATTTCATAAAAACATTTCATAAAGGCTTGTTCCCCGTGCAAGTTGTTGAAGAAAAACAAATAAAACGTTTTAGAGGATTCAATCAAACATAACGTGTATATCCCAAAACATTTTAATGCAAGTTCACTCATCTGGCAATAACGAGATATTAAGTCACTATTTGTTCGAAGGTGTTTCTAATTATTTTCACTGGCCGATCACTCGTTATTTACTTCGGCATGCCACCACAGTACTTTAACCTTATCTTTACACTTCCTAGCAATAATATGAACTCAATATATTTAATTACATATGTATACGGGCAACACTTCAATCAATTAATCCTTACTCAAATTTATATTTTTCATCCTACCATGAAACCATCTTCAATTAACTCACATCTTAATACATTTTTATTGAAATTACTTATAGAAGTTGCTTACGTAATTCTTTATTTTATATCTCCGACAACTTATTTATGATGTCACGTGCCTACTTCAACCTTTCTAAATAATTTTTGCCCAAATTCGTCTTATATTTCCACACATAATCGGCATATATGGCAACAACAATCATTTTCACTTTCACTCGATTATTTCCTAGTTTACATACATCGTTATCTATCTAACTTTCAATCTTTTGTTTCTCAATCCTCTATCCACAATATTCCTTTTTCATTTCTTTCAAAGAACATGCCATACAATCTTAATATTTTTCAACTAGCTTAGGTAAATAGATCCTTTCAACAATCGTAATTCCTCAAAATATTCAACTAACCGTAGGCTTTAAAACATAGTGTTAAGCTTACCGTTTTCCTTTTCCACTTTGAGTCCTTCATGTACCCATGGGTTTATTGGCTTACATGTTACCAATTTTTCTCCAATCAAGCCAATCTTTGCTGTCACAAGACATTTCTCTAAGTCACTAACTCATTTTCAAGAACTACTCAAGCCAAAAACAAGAATTCTTACCGTTCCTTGCTTGAATCACCAAAACCAAGCTTTTTCTTCCTTTCTCTCTTTTTCTTTCTTCTCCTTCGAGGGTTTAGATGTGCTGGAAATTTGGGTTAAAGGTTGTAAATTTAGTGCTCAAGAAGTTTGGATAAGAAAGGAAAAGAAAACATGGAAAGGAAAATGAAGAAAACTTAGTTTCAAGGTGGACAAAGAGAAAATGGTATGGAAGCTTCAAGAATGGTGTGGAGCATGGAGGAGAAGAGGAAAAAATCTTGCTGGAGGAGATAAGAATGGTTTTGGGCTGAAAAAAATCAGAGTCAAAGCTTCCTTTGCAAGCTTTGACCAAACTTCACGTAAAATTACCATTTTACCCTTTTTTGTTTCTTTCCATTTTAATTTAGTCGTCCCAATACTCATTTAACTTGAACTTCCTTCTATTATCTTCTTTTACACATGTACAAACAAAGTATGAAGTTTGTACTCCAACACACTATCCCCGTAATATTTAAAATATTTATTTACTTGCGTTATTTTTACTTAATAAAGACACGCGGCCCCATTAACGTCATTTTTCTCTGAAATTTCTCTCATTCTTCTTCTCTCCCACTTAGATTGACCATATACTCCTCATTCATGGAAAATTTTGACATTGAATAAAATATTAATATTTTAGTATTATTTTATACTAAAAATTTCCTATTGTCTCCTTAGTATCCAAAATACCTTATTATGCCTCAATTCACTTTCGAACTACTTTTTATCTCGTAAATTTTTTCTAAATAAAATATTATTATTTTATTATTATTTTTTCGCGTGCAGAATATTTTATCTCAATCGTTCCTTTCATCTTTCATCACTTTTAAACATTATAATTAACCTCAATTGGCATTCAATAAGCTTTATTAGTCACCGCATCAAGTACAAGGTATTACACTTACATTCATTCACATTTGGATTTTGTGTTTGTTAGTTTCTTGTTATAGGTGAGTCTTTATTTATTTTTATTAATTTTGTAAATATATTATTTGATTATTCATTTCATTTTGTTCGTAGTTTTGAACACTTAATAGACTTGCGAAGTCCCTATACTGTTATCTCCATATAAAACTTTAAACCAATCAATTAACAAAATAATAATAATAATAATATTGTATCAAGGAGTTTACTTCAAAGGATGCAAGTCTAGAAAGAGAAATTTTGGACTAATTAAAAACATATGATATGAAATTTAAGATTAAAATACATGACTTGACCAAGCAAATTTAAAAAATTTATGGATTATCCAATCAAATTTGATCTATGAATCATAATAATTAATTTTTATTAAATTAAAACATTTTAAAAATAAAATTAAAATATAAGGATGAAAATTCTTGAAAAATATATTATGCTAAACAGACACGTTGAGTGCATGCAAATTTCTGTGGTGACACGTTGAGTTCTAGCAGTATTGTTGGGTGACACGTCACGCCCAATCTTGTGCTGACACGCTGAGTGGAACCAGATTGTTGGCGTGACACGCTGAGGGCATGCGAATTTCTGTGGTGACACGCTGACTTTTTGCAGTATTGTGGGGTGACACGACACGCCCCATCTTGTGTTGACACGTTGAGTGGCACCAGATACTTGGCGTGACACACTTAGTGCATGCAGATTTCTATGGTGACACGCTGACTTTTTACTGTATTGTGGGGTGACACGGCACGCCTTATCTTGTGGTGACACGCTGAGTGGAACCAGATACTTGGCGTGACACGCTGAGTGCATGTAGATTTTAGTGGTGACCCGTTGACTTCTTGCTGTATTGTGGGGTGACACGACACGCCCCATCTTGTGGTGACACGCTGAGTGGAACCAGATTGTTAGCATGACACGCTGAGGGCATGCAGATTTCTGTGGTGACATGCTGACTTCTTGCAGTATTATGGGGTGATACGGCATGCCTCATCTTGTGCTGACAAGCTGAGTGAAACCAAATACTTGGCGTGACACGCTAAATGCATGTAGATTTCTGTGGTGACACGCTAACTTCTTGCTTTATTGTGGGGTTACATGGCATGCCCCATCTTGTGGTGACACGCTGAGTGGAACTAGATACTTGACGTGACATGTTGAGTGCATGCAGATTTCTGTGGTGATCCGCTGACTTCTTACTGTATTGTGGGGTGACGCAACATGCCCCATTTTGTGGTGACACGCTGAATGAAACTAGATACTTGGCATGACATGCTGAGTGCATGCAAATTTTTTAGGTGACTCACTGACTTCTTGTTGTATTGTGGGGTGACACGGCACGCCCCAATTATGGTGACACCCTGAATGGAACCAGATATTTGGCGTGACATGCTGACTTGTTCCAGTTTTCAAGGGTGGCACGCAATGCCCGAATTGTGTGACACACCACGTGGTTGCAGTATTAAAATTTAAAGGCACTGTGTTTAAATTGAGAAAAAAAAGTAATTTATAAAATGAACAAATATTAAAATTAATAAAATTAATTGTATATACAAAAAATGTACAAACAAGGGCCGATATGTTCAGGGTTCGCTCTCACAACTGTTGGAAAACATTTCTAGAGCGTATTGGTGACGTATATTTGCAATCATATTCTGCTTAACTCTGATCGATTTTGATTGCAAGATATCATCAATGTACCCTATCATGAACATACCGCAGCTGACACTATCATCCTGCCGATGCACTTTAGCTTTTGGCAAATGAATGTCTAATGGCATGGGCGTCAAATCCCGTGTCTTTTTTCATGTTTTGTTAAAATAACCGACTTGGTGGCAGATGATTGGCATAAATGTCGTAAGAGGTGTCATCTGAGCTGCTCGCACTCCGTTATCCTTAGCATCTAAAGTTCTTGCAGATTCCATCACCTTGATCGTCCACCTCACCAAATCGATCTTCGCTAACACCCAATGCCCGCCAACATTTCAAGGTGCAAGGATGAAATCGACATCTTTCCATTTTTTCTCGTATGACGGCTTCTCACCCTCCACGTACGCCCTCAACTCATCGGGAATTACCATAGTCGACCAGGCATCTTCAGTTGGAAATGAGGTGTGTAGCATATGGATGGTATCTTGTGAAGCATGTATATATTAGCTTACACTTAATGCAATAAAAAACTTAGTATTTTCAGAATTGAAAATTTTTCAAATAAACTTATGAAGAATATCGTGTCAATCACGCATGCACGAGTAGTGTATAGTTTCGGCTTTGGCCTTGTCATCCGCTTACAAAGTACGCTGAGGCTTGCGTCTATATGTTCACTAGTCATTTCTTCTTTGAGATCCTCTACTGTTGTGAAAAAGTCAACCTTTTGATCTCTTAAGATCCAGACGTTATGCCTGCATATGTAACAGAATGAGTTTGAAAAGCCTTGGTGGATTAATGTTTCATTAAAAACCAATATTTGCAATGTTATTTATGAGCTTACCTCGCGCACTCATCTTTTTTGAAAGCTTCGTACGCTTCAACATGTTGTGCTCTTTACATCCCGACAGCTCACTAAGGGGTCGACGTATGGGCTTGCTTTGTATTTGCTCGCCATTTTCACCCGGGCCCACTCAGTTGGGTCTAAAATTTCTGCTGCACGATGATGGACATCAGATGACTTTGGTGACGACAACCGTGAGTCGCTGGCTTCAGGTGTGCTTTGAGGAAGATGGTCCCCTCCTGCTGTTAGCTCCACTAATGCATTGGCCTAAGGAAGATTCTCTTCTTCCGCCATGACTGAGTGAAGGTCCCCTCCCCCTCCCGCAGATGCATCGATAACTGGATCTGCCTCAAGAACAAGGTCTCCCTCAACACCAATAACGTCATCGTGAATATGCACACCAAGTTCATCATCGTGCCCATCATTAACATCATCGTGGTCCTCACCAGCACCATCAGATGAAGGATCGCCCTACATAACGAGACAAATGGAAAAATTCATTAGCTCATATAATACCACAAACCATAAACTGAGAACAAAAAATAGAACTACGCCTACTAAACGTAAACGACTAATATGTGAGTGAAGATAGAATAATGTATTTATAATTTCAGGCCGTCTAGAATCCAAGCAATGACACGATCCTCAAATGTTTGCATCGCCAGAGTCAATGATTGAATTAAAGCCTTCAACTCCGACATGTCTTTTTCATACCGGTGCATGATGTGTCACAGCTGACGCTTCGTGACTACTCTTTCATTGACTCTTGTAGACTAGGTCTACTGCAATAACATATATTACTATGTTATTCAATAATCATATATGGAATTGTTGAACATTACCCGTTAGAACTTTAATATCCTTACCGGCGACACATTACCACTTTGCGGTTGAGCAGGACCGATTGGTGGTTGATGAGCTGTCTCTGCATCATCCAACTGCAAATATGGATATGTTATTTGATAATCACATATGGAATTGTTGAACACAAACCGTTATAACCATCCTTACAAGCTTCTCGTTAGCACTGTGAGTCTGAGGAGGATCTATCGGTGGTTATGGAGCTGTCATCGCATGGTTCAACTGCAAACACAGATATGTTATTTGATAGCCACATATGGAATTGTTGAACACAAACCTTTCGAATTGTCCTTACCGACTCTTCGCTGCCATTTCCATGGTCATCACCCTCCCCCATTAACTCGAGGACCGAAAGCTCATCGATAATAGCAGAGACGGTGCGCCTCCGCTTCATGGAACTAATGGCTCTTTTGTGCTTCAAGTTTCTCCGCTTTTCCTTCCCACCTAACCCCCAATTAGCTCGATCCTCCATGTGCCCTATTGGCATGTATTGATGGCCCTTAGATAACGGGACATTAATGTCCACAAAATAATCCCGGCTGGCCTCATCTGGGGTGCGCTCCAAGGTTTTCACTGCCCATAACTGCAAAATAGGGATTATGATTAAATTTTAGGAAAAATTATTATACAAATTCACCGCAGAAATTAGTAGCTGTTCACTCACCTGCTGAGATGACTCTAACATCTCAATTGCCTTATAGAAGTCTTTTAGCTTCTGGTTGCATTGCCATTTGCACATGCGTGGGTAGACATCCTTCAGAGCAGAGGGGGCAACTACCTTTCGAAAGGCCAAAATTGCCTTCATTGCCCAAAACTGCAAGTCAAATGTAACCATTATCAGATCGTAAATGATAAATGATTGCAACCATAAATTATTATGTCAAAAGGAAAATGAAAAATGTTATGTGACAATACCTCTATCACCCACACAAACCTTAAATGTTGTACTGTAAACGAGCCTTTTGCACGTTCGAGGAAGACACTTCGAACCCTTTTAAAAGGTAGTCCATGATCAGCCTCCAAACGTAGTGACCCCATGAGAAGACCTTCCAAGCATCGATGTCCTCCACCAAAGAGAAGAGCCAAGGCGTCACCCATCTACAGTAGTCTTGACCAAACAAAATTTTATTCGTGATCAAAATGAGTGCCATCTTGGTCGAGTCTCCCGGTCTCTGAAAGTTGCCTTCGCTGAACGTATCAAGTAAGGTCTGCAGCTTAACGCTTTGCTACCCATTCCAGTATCGCGCATGAATTTCGTCCACAACAACCTCGTTCGGTCGTGAGAACACATCCGACATTCGACCAAACTTCAGTCTGGTAATAAGGCAGAACTCCTACTTTGATATGATTGCCTTGCTTTTCCCAATCGCAAACCATAGCTCATGCTCTATTGAATCTGTCATAGTGATTCGACGAATCATGATGTTATGCAGGAGACCAGGGGAGAAGTAGCCTTGTGGATATATGTCTAGTAACAACCTGAAGCACGTACGTTTCACTACATCATACTCCCTTTTCTCTTGGAGGGTCTAATTGATTTAATGAAGTTAGGACCACTTACAGTGGGTGTTAATAGCGACATTGAATGCCCACTTTTCCCTCGACACAATAAGTAAATTGTCAAGATCCTCATACTGTCTGGACTGCATCTGCAAAACATGACACACATGCACGAGTGAGTTAACCCATAATATGGTAATACGCCATGCATATAACGTAGAATGTGGTAACACGCCATGCATATAATGTAAAATGTGGTAACACGCCATGCATGTAACGTAAACTGTGGTAACACGCCATGCACATAGCGTAAAATGTGCTAACACGCCATACATATAACGTAAAATGTGGTAACACACCATGCATATAACGTAAATTCTGGTAACACACCATGCACATAACGTAAACTCTGGTAACACGCCATGCACATAACGTAAACTGTGATAACATGCCATGTATATAACATAAACTGTGGTAACACGCTAACGTTGACACGCCAATCACTATAATTACTATGTCCTTACATGAACTGGCCTAAAATACCCATGGCGTGTGATATGTTAATCAGTGTAATTACTCTCCAGTTACACGAACTGCCTTAAAATAACTAATGTCGTGATACGCTAAAAACCCCAAAAAGCAGTTTACCCACTATACACCATATCTATTGTAGTTCAAAACTTTGGTACGACCATAAAATCTGGAAGAAAACAGTTTAAACATAGCAATTGAAAAAGATTGAAAAAACACGATCATATCACAGAAACCCAGCAAAAAATCAAAGAACAAAAGAAAGTTTTAAAAGGAGTTTTATTTTCAGACTGACTGACTTCTTCACTGATAATCGACATTGTTGCTGTGGTGTCGTCAAGCTTGCAAAGAAGAAAGTCGAGCACTTTGCTATATTTGGGAATGAGGAATGAGGAATGAGGAAGAACGCAGACGTTTACGATTTCTGAAAAATATTTAATTAAAATGAAATTGCCTCACAATTTCCTCTATAAATATTCATTTATTGAATTCATTTAGTTGAAGTACAATTGGTTTCCTCGTTATTTGCTTTTTTTTTTTCTTTTTTCAAACCATGTTGTGTCACTCATTAATTGCAATGTCGTGTCACACACTCTAAACCCTGTAGTGTCACGGATCTCCATGGAGTCTAACAAACTGTTAACGCTGGCATGTCATAGATTCCCTTCATGGCGTGTCACCAACTCTGAACGTTGGTGTGTCACAGATTCCCTCCATGGCGTGTCACCAACTCTGAATGCTGGTGTGTCATAGTCGTGTCACACATTCCCACCATGACGTGTCACAAACTCTAAACCCTGTCGTGTCATAGCCATGTCACACATTCCAACATGTCGTGTCATAAACTCCAAACACTACCGTGTCACGGCCATGCCACACATTCCCAACTTGTCGTGTCACACATTCCCAAGATGCCGTTTCACAAACTCTAAACCTTGCCTTGCCACAGCCGTCTCACATATGGCTTGCTGTAGCACGATCATTTCGTGCTTTGGATTCACATATTTCTCCTTTCGATTTACCACCGTATCACGGATTTTTGATTTCACATCATTCTCCAAGCTTTCAATTCATCACGACTGGTTCGTCGTTCGGTTTAATATCACTCTTCTCCTAGTATCTAAATGCCATGTCCAAAATCTCTGAAAAACCATCTCATACAATATTATTTTGTTTTGCACAAGTTTCGCGATAAAAAAATAGATGTTTTTAAGGAAAATAATTATCCGTGTTTGCAGTTGAACGATAATTCAGAAGATGGCTCAAAGAAGATGGCTCATTAAGGGATTTTTGTCTCAAAATCTATTCTTTTGGCTAAAAACAGTTAAAATTATCTGGAGGCTTATTTACAAAAACACGTTATTTTTAAGAGCTAAATTTTTTTCCTTTTTTAAAATAAAAAATTAATATAAAACTAGATTAATCCATACCTAACAATAAAATTTTGGTTTAGTCTAGGTAGCAAAGCCAAGCAAGATCTTTGCTTGCTGGCAGGAAAAACGACAACATGTGATACTACATTTTTAGTAAATGTTCGATGAAGTTAAAAGCATGTAAGAAAAGTAACAACAAATCATATTGCATTTTCCCAATGTTGGATGATGTAAAAAGCAAGCTACAAAAGCAACAGCCAAAAGGTACTTGATATGTGGGCACATAGGTTTAATGGTATTTGATGCCTGTTAGAGAATCCAAATATTTTGTTTATTTTCTTATGGATTATAAAATGCTTGGAAATTTTGTACATGTGGAATGATTTATCAATATGTGTAGTTATTGTTATACTTAAATTTTTTTTTTCAAAATTGAATTACCACAAACGAGTACAAATATTGACTTCTCAATTTTCATCTAATTTATTTCAACAACTATTGACCTATTTGACTTATTTCAATCATAATCAATAAATATTATATACACCAAAAAAAATTAAGAACAAATAAATATCACATAATTGTCATATCAAATAATAAATTAAGAAATATCAAATAATAAAGAGTGTTTTCAAAACCCAAAAAAAAAAAGAATGATAAAAAATAAAATGCAAAATAAAATAGAAAAAAAAGAAGAAATAATACTTGAATGCAGTTCTGATTTTTAGGTTTTCGTTCCTTTTAATTTTTGTAAGAACAAAAAAAACCTTGATTTGTAGAAAAGGAGAGATAAGAGGGAGATCAATATGGAAAGAAAGAGGGAGTATTTTTTGAGAGAGAGAATTTTTTTGGAAAAAAATAGCTGTTCTAATAAGTTGGTGTGTTTTTTTTTTTAAAAAAAAAAAGAGAAGAGAAAGCTCTTAATTAGAGCTTTTTTTTAAGCTTTTTTTTAGATTTTATTTTTTTAAAAGTTTTTTATGAAATCCTATTTGGCCTAACTTTTACTTTTGAGTAGTAGATAAGGTAAATATAAGCCAGGCCAAACGAACACTTAGTATAAACTCATGGAACATGGAGTACTTCTTATCCCGTATAAACTCATGGAACATGGAGTACTTCTTATCCCATATAACACGGTGTTTCCCTCCCTCTTTTCCACATCCCTACAATTCTGTGAACCTCTCACAGAAAACCCATTTCTTATATAAAGATCATATGAAGATTGCATCTCTCTCATAATTTTAGACATACCCCATATTTATAGAATCCTATTATTTGGTGACTAGAAATCTCTATCCATTATTAATTTTTAAGGATGACTCAATAAGTTCAAAGGTTTAAAGCGAAATGTTCAAATAAGTTATTTCATTACTCTTAAGCTTAGCATTAAGATTTCTCTAACTTCTAATGCCAACATTAGCTAGTTTACTTGTACTAGAAGCCAAATGAAACAATTTGCAACAAAAACAAAACACTCTATCTAAGTCTTTTGAATAAACTAGCCATCTTCTTTCATGCGTCTCCTCATTTGCCAACTTTTGAATATAGTATGTAGCAAAAAAATATCTTGAAAATTTATTTTTTAGGAAAATCTAAACGTTAACTTTAAATGGACATTTTTCTACTAATAAATCTCTTAAATTTATATCAATATTTGTCCATTGAGTTGGATCATAAATATTTTTAGGAATGCAATCATTTAAATTAATAGGTTGATCATCTTCATCATGATTTCTATGATCATTTTGACTCTCTTCATGATTTCTATGATCATTTTGAATCTCTTCATTAACTTTTTACTCTAGTATTTCATCATCATCTAACTCTCTAAGATCATTAACTTGTTCATTTAAGGAACATTTATTAATAATTTTTTATTTATTATTTTTATTACTTGTAAAAAAATTTTTAAGTGCTCCTTTTTAAGATTGTGTTAAACTTTCATTTTTTTTAAGCTTTGAATAACCGGATTTATATTTTCGATTTGACATATTCAAATATTTATTATGAGGTACAAAAATATTTAGTTATTATAATTATCTTATATTTTTTAAATGATTAATATAAATCAATAATCAAAATTTCTAATTCAAATAAATCAACTATCATATAAATAAAAATAATATAAAAATATAATATAAACTCTAAATTAAAGTAAAAGAGTCTGATTAGAACAATTATATCTAATTGTTGAATGCTTATTGCAAACCGCAAATGAGACTCACGGCTTTATGAAGATAATAACACAACAGACTTCTTGTCTATTCTTTAAAGGAAAATTGAAGTTAAAGGAAGAAAAAGCAAATGAGAAAAGAAGAATTCAAAAGTATATATTATACATTGAAAAAAAAATACTTGGTTTTATATATAGAAAAAAAATAATTGTTGGGAATTATTAAATACGTTTATTAGAAATAGAAGAAATAAATGAGAAAAGAATAACTGTTGGAGATGATTAAATATGTAAGATTGTTAGTTTGATTGGAAATAAGAGAATATAGTTGAGAATTAATAACATTCTAGAAATTAGTAAGTGATGAAAAATTGAGATTTATTAAGTACATAATTAAAAAAGAGAGAAAATAACTAATTTTATTAATTATTTTTTATTTTTATATATTTTTAATATAATTAATTATATTATAATTATTATTAAATTATAAGACTTCTCAAATTTGAGACCTCGAGCCTAAAACCCCTACATAAGTGGTTTCACCCAAAGACCGACTTTGTAATAATTCTTACCCATTAAGATATAACTCTTAGCTACAAAGTATACTTACCCTTTGTCATTCTCAACAAATAGAATTTCATCAGAATTCAAATTGATTTTCAATTAAAATTTGAACCAAATATCTAACAAATCTAGATTGAGACAAATTTCACCAAAACATTAACCTTGCAGAAATCTTGACTAGTTATCATCGAATCCGTCTTGGTTCCACCCAATTCACATGGAGCAACCAATATGAATGCGTAGTCATCAAGTCAACTTGACCTTTGTTGATTTCAAAGAAGAATCTCGATCTAACATCTTTCAACAACAATTTCCTTTCACTTGTCATTTGCATTTAGAGACCATATTGGTCGGCACCATCGAGATGTTTCTTTTCCTCAATCAATCACCCATAAACGAAACTGTCACACTCTTCTTCTTGTCACGATCACCTTACCGCGTGTGGTTTTACTGGCAAATCAATATTAACTCCACATATATTAGATACACTCTGCGGATGTGGACAACCTATCTGCATGACGTGTAAGATAGATAGTGTTTAAAATCAGGAAACTTATCAAAAAATCAAATAAAAGACCAGATCTTTGTTTTTGAAATTTGAAAATGTCTAAAATTATGCAACTTATTACTAAAGTCATGATAGAAGAGAAGATCGAATCTTTCCAATTTTCTATAATTTCTTCTGCCATGAAATTTAACTTCTTTTCCAATCTTTTTAAATTCAAAATTGTTCATACCCCTTTTATTATCTCCATTAATTTAATTATAATCCTTTATTATAAGGCTCTTTTCTAAAATAAATAATCATTTCTTTTCATTTCGTTTTGACATAGGGTTTTTTTTTTAACTTTTTTTAGGATCAACTTTAGCATTTGGTACGTAGCTAGCTAGAATCTTAATTAATTTCAATCCAATATTTGCTTTTTAGTGTAAATGTTGAACTATTTGTTATTAGAACCAAATTCCCACCATCAGCCCATGGTGTTGTCCAAACCATTTAGAATTGTAAGAGAGTTGATTTTTTTCCATAATATGGTGGATTTTACCTTTCTGAAAAAATATTAAGAAGTACTGACAGCTTAGAACGAACATGTGTAGACCTTTGTCTGTTTTAAAGATAAAAACTTGACTGTAGACAGAAACACAATCTCGGGCTAGGTTCTAGGTGTCGGCCGGCTTCAACTGAAGCCCAAACATAGTAATGGGGGCTGGTTTTGTCATTTTCCGGTGTTTATCAGAATAGAAAGTAGAAAGGATACACATCACAACTCCGAACAAAGAAAATGGCTTCTCTCCGATTCTCGGCTCCGCACCTACCTGGTTCCCGGTTCAAGCGCCGTCTGGTTCGCTGCGCTGGCGAGCGCCAGGAGCTTTTTAACCGCATTGCTCCTGTTTACGACAACGTCAGTTATCTCTCCCTCTCTATCGCATTATTTAACAATTCTTCTTCTTTTAATCATTTTTCTTGGGTGCAAAAATTTGCAGTTAAATGATTTGCTGAGTTTCGGTCAGCATCGAATATGGAAACGCATGGCCGTATCCTGGAGTGGGTAGGCATTTAAAATTTTCCCTCTTTGCTGCTTCTGTTTGTCGTGGAATTTTAATTTGAGTAGTAATGAAACAGGGCAAAACCGGGTGATTCAGTGTTGGATTTGTGCTGTGGAAGTGGGGATTTAACGTTCCTCATGTCCGAGAAAGTTGGTTGTTACGGCAAAGTATGTTTTGTTGAATGTGTATATTACCATTGTTACTGTCTATTGACAGTTTGGATTTATGTAGCAAAAGAGAAATAATGTCTGTGTTGGTAAATTTGTAGGTAACGGGCCTTGATTTCTCCAAGAAGCAACTATCAATTGCTATATCACGGCAATACGTGCTTTCAAAGGCTTGCTACAATAACATTGAGTGAGCACTGGTAAATTCAGTTGTTAACAAACTAAGTAGTAATTTTTATGGAACAACCCATGTTTAAGAAAATGAAAACGCTCTTCCCATAATATGGACCCCATAGGTGAATCATTGCAAAGTTACTTGTAATTTGCTTCTAAAATCATGACCGCAAGTTGTATTTTGGTTATGGCATGGGATAATTTGGGTTTGTGATTGAATCCAGATGGGTTGAAGGTGATGCACTTGATTTGCCGTTTTCTAATGGTATCTTTGATGCTATGACTATGGGTTATGGGCTACGTAATGTGGTTGATATACGTAAAGCTCTGCAGGAGATGTTTCGAGTTTTAAAGCCAGGTCTAAAGTCTATCTTCCTTTTTTTTTCTCGATGAAATTGTAGCCATAGGTTGATGGGAATGTTCTAAATTTTGTGTGGTTTTTCAGGCTCAAGGGTATCAATCCTCGACTTTAATAAAAGCACGCAGCCATTTACTGCCTTGTTTCAGGTAGCCATAAGCATTGTGCCTTTTATTTTGGGTTCTCTACCACTGCCTCAACTTAACAGATACCTTATGATTTTTTTTTCAACGCCGTAAAGAGTCTTGAATTAGTGATGAATGTCATTCTGCCTTGCACTTATAGTACATCAAGTTCAATACTGAAACATGCCACTGACATCAGAAACTAAATTTATCTTAAATTTTGCTTTTGGAAAGGAATGGATGATTGACAATGTAGTAGTTCCAACAGCAACAGTTTATGGCCTTGCCAAGGAGTACAAGTATTTGAAAGCTTCAATCAATGAATTTTTAACAGGTTTGTTGTCTGTCAATATCCTATTGCTATTCATGCAGAATTGTTCTTTTCAGAGATGATTCATTTGCTACATGATATAACAAATTCAGTTTTGGAACTCTAGTTTCGTTTAATCTTGTTTACAGTAGATATTTTTTAATTTATAGATTCTTGTCACTGAGGTGCCTATTAGATCTATATCGATTTAACTTTCATTTTAGGTATTCTTAGTCAAATTTTCTTTGTAGATCAGACGTTTTTCTTTGCAAATGAAATTATTATATCTTCACACCAAAGTATGCAATAATGCTTCGCTCCAAAAATAGTTTCATCTATTTGTATTGCTTCTCAGAATGATGACACAATTGAGATTTTGATTTGTTATAGACTGTAATTGGGCTTTAAATGCAGAACCAGAAATAATCTGAAACCTAGGGTGGGAGGATATAGTTGTAGCTTATAACTAAAGTACCCTGTTCTCTGTTGTAGGGAAGGAATTGGAGAAACTCGCTTTAGAAACAGGGTTTTCTAATGCCAGACATTATGAGATCGGTGGAGGCCTCATGGGGAACTTAGTAGCCACACGTTAAATGAAATTCAGGCTTTATCTTTTCTTGCAATGTTTGAATTTTTTCTGTTGGTGAAGAAGCATTCTGTTCTCTGAATTTCCAAACATTTCTAAATGCCGACCATATATGCTGGGGCTTTAGTATGGATTCTCCATAAAGGTTGCTAAACTGAACAGCGGTGTGATTGACAAATCAATAATAGTTAATAATGCTTTAGTTTGCATCAGAGTTGTCGTTTCTTACTTTTTATGTTCTTCTAAAGCTTACAATATGGATTACTTAATCTACTATAGAGGCTGGGTACTTTGAAGCCTGAGAAATGAATCTGCTGCTATCAATGCTGAAATGATCTGAGGGTTATATATCAACAAAAAATTCATAGTAAGTCGATATTTGTACATTATACAATATTATGTCCCTTAGCTATTCTTATCTGATATGGAAGAGCTGGGTTATGTATATGAGTATCATTCTGCATTCTGAAGACAACTATTCATTTGGCTCTTTATTGTTTGCTCACAAATCCATGCAACAAGATACTCGACCCAGGCAAAATTCTAATCTAGAACTGTTTTGAAGCTTTTTACTTATCAAAATTGAGAGTACTGCCCTATTAAGATTGACTCTTTTCATCCCCACCAGACTCCAAAGATCATCTTGCGTAAAAGGAACTGTGGGTGACAGTGGCAATCGAATCAGTATCAGCTGCATTGAAGGGATAGCCTGGGTTCTCACTCGTGTCATTGAATTCCATAGTCTTTTCATCCATAAAAGGAGGATTAGTTGGTGCAGGGAGGTCTTCATCTTTCTTTGTTAGCATCTGTAGTACCTTCGACATTGATGGTCTTAGTGATGGAATCTCTTGGGCGCAAAGAAGTCCAATATGCACTACTCTGAATATCTCATTTTTAACATTGCTGCTGTGGTGGTTGTTATGTAACATTAGGTTTGGGTCATAAATCTCCTCCACGGTCCCTAATTGAAAGTGTTTCCACGCCTGCTCCGTCAATTAAAAAAAAAATACAAAAGAGCTATTAATAAACCGTTTTTCTCACAGGGAAATCAGCTTTAGTTGAAGGGGAGCTTCAACTGGGTAAAGAAGGGCATATTTTAGAGAGACTGCATGAAACTTACAATTGTAACTAGACTGTCAGAGTATTCTGCGGCTTTGCTCCTGTTGTTTTGCTTTCCTGTAACGATCTCCAGTAAAAGCACTCCAAAACTATAGACATCCACCTTCTCTGTTAACTGGCCATGGGCTAGGTATTCCGGAGCCATATATCCTCTGTGGATTGTAAAAATAGAAATTATAAGTTCAAAACATATTTAAAATGGACATTCGAAAAACAAATTTGCTCTTCTAATACTCGTGCTCTTGACTTTCCAGACGCTCTTGAATATTCTACACAACAAAACACTGCATTGAACAAACAGAAACAACGTGATGCTTACAGCGTTCCAGCAATGGCAGTGCTGATGTGACTCTGATCTTCCTGGAAAGACCTTGCCAATCCAAAGTCGGCAATTTTGGCACGGAGCCTTGAATCCAACAAGATATTGCTAGCTTTTATATCTCGGTGAATGATTTTGTTCTTGGAGTTCTCGTGAAGATAGACTAAACCTTCGACGGTCCCAATAATAACTTCATATCTCTTTTCCCAGTTAAGCACTTTACCTCTGCTGGGATCTGTTATGTTTGTGAAGAGGAAAATAACTGTTAGTATATAAGCTTCAATTAACTGGTTTATTTTTATTTTTTAAAGTGAATGGGCTGCCTATATATATCAGAATCATTTTAAGCTTTGGCATCCATATTGGATGTTAAATATTGGTAATTACCAAAAATGAAACGATCAAGGCTCTTGTTAGGGAGGAACTCATAGACGAGAAGACTTTCCGGTCCAGCGCAACTACATCCCAACAACCTGACCAGGTTTTTATGCTCCACGCTGCTTATTATGTTGACTTCATTGTAGAAATCTGCTGCTCTGTGTCGATTGTTAAAGAAAAGCCTCTTGACTGCAATCTCTCTTCCATCAGGTAGAATTCCCTACAGAGGAAAAATAATTCTGAAACCATAACACACTGGTTCAATGCCAAAGAAGAAAAGTGGGCATCAGAGGAAAAAACCAACCTTATAAACTGTCCCAAATCCTCCTTGCCCGAGCTTGTTCACATCGTTGAAAGATCCTGTAGCCCTCTCAAGTGTGGAGTACTTGAAATTTAAGTTACTATCATGAAGGAGTTTCACCAACTTCTCTGCATCATTTGAACCTGGAAGGCAGAAATATTTCAGCAAGGGAGGACATGGAAAACTAGGAAAGAATACTGATACCATGCCATTAAACCTAAACTTGCCTCACCACAATTTCATGTACTTGAATAATTTAGATAACATGGGCTGACAACTACAACAATTTTATCTCTCATATGGCTGCTGTTTTTGGGTCCTTTTCGGTGTATGGAAATTTAGTAATTAAACCTTGTAAATGAAACTTTTACCTCGTCTTTTCTTTTGTATGTATCTATGCTTCCGGATATAAACTCCAATAGCTACTCCAATCGCTAAAACAACCAGAGAACTGACAACAGAAACTACTATAATTATAATGGTTCCTGCAAATCCATGAATGCAAGTTCACAATCAGCTCAAAACTATTAAGGTAGAAAGTTTGTTCCCTGTCAGCTAACGAATTTGGGAACGTATACAGGGAAGTATATTAAGAAACGACATTGTTTTAATTAACTAGAATTAAAGAAGATGAAATTCTTTTACCTTTTGAAATTCCATTTCCTGGTTCTTTGTTGAGGAAATTCGTGTCAGAGTACCTCACAAAGCAGCCAGTGTTGAGTGCGCGTCCCTCTGACCAAGGCAAGCACCCTAATATTGATGCAGATGCATTCTCCAAACATGCTTTACAAGAACTCTTGTTCAATGTCCTCCAGCAATTAACCAAAACATAAGCTGACTCATTTGTCCCTGGAACTGCCACCTGAGCCTTAGCGTAGCCTTCCTTTTCCAGTGCAGCAACAACTGCATGGTTCACAGCCTGTCTTGCCGAGTCCTGAAAATTTGACCCCTTCCGGCTTGTATTCCCACATACTGCCCTGTCATCCGGTCCCGTGTACTCCTCAAAGAAGGTATAGTTCTCAGATCTCATGAAGCATCCGTCAAGAAAAATGCGGCCCCCATTGTGTGGATAGCATTGAGGAAGAACCGTACGTGCCTCAGCATAGCACAGTACACAGTCAAGCAAAGAGAGGTCCCCATAACACTGAGCAAGGCCATGGTTAGCATCAGGCCCTGAGCCTGTAACTGCTGTTCCAAAACCTGAATCACGCATCTGTTCACTAATATTCTCCATTGTAGCGACAAAATTTGGAACAAAGATGGTTGTGTTGTGCTCCATTTGGTTGCCACAAGTAATGTTCACTGTTTGGGCTCTTGGATCTCCTCCTACTCTTGTAAGTAATGCCAGAGATCCTATAAGAACAAAGAAAGTATATAGAGAACGGACGAGTTGAACTGTTTTATGCATTTTCTTGAAGGTGAACTTGGATTTTGGAGTGGCCAAATTGTTCCAAGTTCTATTGCAAGGCCCAAGAAATCGGTTTAAGTGCCATCAACTGTGAAGAGATTAACGAGCCTGAAAAAAAATGAAAATGATTATGCAAATTCCATCTTTTGGTGGTGCTTTAAAGGCCAAAAGAAAAAGAAAAAAAAGAAAATCCAAATAGAGAACAGTGAAATCAACTTGTTCTAAGAATCGCAAATGAAGTAGACAGCTAAATATTACTACTCTCTGTTTTAACAGAAACTAAACAAGAGAATGGAAACTGGGAAGGAAAGCGATTGGCGTTGAAATTTTAGCACCGTCTTTAAAGGCTCTACACGTTTCTACATTTCCCAAAGTCAAAAAAGCAAGTCCTGATTTGGCACTAAACCTTTGCCAATTGCCAGTCGTTGCACCAAACAGGAGTTTTCATGGTTTCACATATGAACAAGTTCTAGGAAATGATTAAAGAGAATTTAAAGGAGCCAATGACATCCTCATCCATGGTTATGACATGAATATTTTACCGGAGTTTACTGCTACGATAAATTCTGTAATTATATATGCATCTCTATTGGGCATTTGATGCTTGACATTACAACCATCACCTTTGCAAAAGGCAAAGATTTGGACCCCACTGCTGTAATCGTTATTGTTGTTAGCAGTTTTGTCAAAGAAATGGACCATGAAGGCCCAAGAACAGGACTGTGACAACGGCCCACCTTGACAGAAAACTGGATTAAAGTGCTAATTAAAGAGATATAAGTATGATTAAGAATCATCAGGATCGGATTTATAATCATTCATCATATTCCAGCAAATTAACAAGGGTTTTAACTCGAGTAGCATTTAACAGTAGTTAGCATTCTTCTTACGTTTCGCAAAGACGTTTATGCTTTGTGAAACTACTACTGTCGGTATTAGAATTCATAAATGCGCCTGGTGGAAACAAATCAACCAGCATTAATAATCGAGGGAGAATGGTAGGACCCACTACACCGCCAAGTGGCCCATCCGCGCTTACAGTAAGACACGTTGCAGTAGATTGTAGGAGCAATGACGGTAGAATTAAAGAATGAAGAGAAGGCAATCTGTAGGTGCCGATCATGTTCCAGGCTCAATGAAGCCTTTAAAGCATTGCAATCAACAAAAAGAGATAGAGATAGGGTGCATAAACGGTTATTTGATTAATTCGATTTTAAATATTTAATAATTAAATTAATCAAATTTATATTTTGAATTAATTAAATTTATATTTTAAAATAATTGAAATCGAATTGAATTATATAAATAACTGAATTAATTGAAATCGAACTAATTCGATTAGTTTGATTTAGTTTTTAAAAACTGAGTTTGATAAATTTTTTATTTTTTATGTTTATATATATTTATTTATATTTTTTTAAATAAATTAATATTATAAAAATATTAAAAATTATAATAAAAAATTATAATAAATCAAATAAATACTCATATAATTAAAAAAATTAAAATAGAAAAGAGATTAAATTTAAGATTTATTTTTCATGTAAAATCTTCATAATATTTTTATTTAAATTCAATTAAAAAATTTTCAAACTGAAACTGAATTAAATTAATTTTAATAACTAAACTATTCAAATAATTGAATTAATTAAATTAAAAAAATCAAGCGCATTTTAATTCGGTTCGATTTACATTTGTTCATCCCTAAAAAAGAGAAAGCTTGTGGAAAACTTTCGGTTATTCAAACAGACAGAATATGCAACACAGTTAAAATTTAGCTCATTTTTTTGTAAGTTTCTTTCAACAAAAACATGTTTATAGAATTCTGATGAAATCGTCTGTCATCTTGTTCAAAAAATTCTGTCTACAATTTCTCAGTGTTCTTTACATTTCAAAGAAACTAAAAACCAAAACACATATAACATATTCAGTTAAGACCCAGAAACTAAAACGGAGACAAATACCAGAAATTCTAAAAAAGACAGGATAGGATCTTAACATGACTTACCTTTATCTACAAGTAGCGGCCGGCAGCTTCAACTTGAGAGAAGAGATGGAGCAAGTTTTGCAAATTAACGAAAGAGGAAGCAGCTGATACGAATATATATATGTAAGAATGAGAGACTAGATAAATGGAGGAGTGTTTTCGATCAGATAGGTGAAATTAGTGGAAGAGAAGTCAAAGTAAGGACTGAAAAATGAAAGATAGATCCGGTTTTGGCTTTAAAATTCAGAGCAAGCCTGCTGCCTGCTCGTTTGTTGATTCGTTGGGATGCCAAGTCTTTCAAACAAGAACCGCAAAAGGCTTTTTGAGAAATAAATCGAAAGGCAAAATGGAAAAAACGCGGTAAGAGAGTTGAATTTCTTACCTGAACCAGTCCGTACGTTTTTTCCCCGTTCGACGATTGTCGCGTGTTTGGACTTCTAGTTTCATTCTCAAATTACCGTTCTAGCCTTTTATCCTACTACGATTTTTCTCTCTCTTCTGTTGTTTTATTGCTCGATAAAACTTTCAAATTCAATAGTCTTTTAAGTAAGATTAATACTTAATTAATTATACATATCGCATATTTTAGGCTTACATAAGTTTTGAAAATTGGAATGTAAAGACAACCTAAAATGAGATGATAAATAAGATAAGGACATTAGGTGATTATCTTTTCTTGCCATTTACTTTATTATTGTATGTTGTTAGTGATAACTAGATATCAAGTGACACAGGTTTTCGCTGCTAAACTAAACAAAGACTTTAGTGATGACTTCGATTTTTGACGCAGAAGCATATTGCACGTACTGATAGATAGACTTCCTTAAAACCAAAAATGTACTAGATCTAGCAGTGTGCATATATTTTAAGTATTAATTCAAGTCCCAATTTCAGCCATAAAAAAAGTATTTAAAGCTCTAAATAAATGCAATTAATTCTAATAGATGCATTAAACAAATATCATAAAATTGTTAAATGTTAATCAGGGTACTGCTATAGTCCTCTCAACTTGATCATTTTTCCATCACGAGACTCTTATTTCCAAGTCAACCTGGACTAAAGATTAGTTGGATCTAACCCACCGCTTTACGCCAAAAAGTCCTCCGCGTACTAAAACATTTTAGAGTTGCGAATACTGTTCAAAGTTGGCTTCGGGCAACTCCAGAAATACTAGTTGTAAATACAGCATCACCCTCTAAAGTTAAACAAAGAGCATGATTTAGGCGTGCTTGAAGTTTGTGAAGAACGTTCTACTACTTTTTCTCGGTGGAACAATAATTGAATAGTGAATACCTGGTCCCAGGCTTCCTGGTTAGCCGAAATCTTGACAAATTAAACACAGGGCTTGAACTCGGTGTGCCTGGTACTGGCAGGGCGTTCGCGCTCTGCCAGTACTTTTTTTGTTTTTTTTTTGTTTTGTGATTTTGTTTTGTTTCTAATTATTTAATTAATTAATTTTTAATTTTTTTATTTATCTAAGCAAAATTACAGTGTCTACAGTTTGATTCAACAAACAATGACTGCTAAAAACAAAAATTCAATATTATGTATTTTCCTTCAACCAGTAGCAGTAATTGTTCTGCAAATAATGTTGGAACAATGGGTCATAATTTTTCCTCAAACCATCAACAGTCAGATTTTGCTTTTTGTGGCACTCAACTAGCAGCTTATTGCAATGCTAACAATAATGGTAAAATCATGTATTCTTAAGTTAATGTCATCAAAAATTAATATAGAAATTATTCAATTAAACTCTTCTATATGAATAATGATGAAGGTCAAATGGAAAATATTGATCGTCAATTCAATAATGATCTGCCACAAAGACAACAATCTATTCCAAAAAGCAGCATGATGCACTTACGTAAGTCTAATAAATATTGAAACAACTGTCTCAAATCCATTTAAGCTATTCCATCAATATTATCATTAACACAACTTTACTTTTATTTGTGATTCATTTAATAGGAAGCTGTTACACAACATTTTGCTTTGAAGGACTAACATATGTTTGTCTTTTTTGTTATGCTTACATGTGGTATAAAGAAAAAACTATGCGTACATGTGGTATAAAGAAAAAACTAACATATCAAAGAGAAGTAGAAATCTGACTTTTAGTCTTTGTTATCATAAAAGTATAGTTAAAATACCACCATTTAGACCAACACCTCTCTTTCTAGATAATTTATTTAATGACAACACAAATTGTAGAGAAGTTAGTATCCTATATTTAATAAAATCTAACCCTAACATATAAATCCTTTCATTTTTCCTCTTTCTCTCTCTTCCTCATCACTCATTCTCTTTTTAAATCTCCTCCACCACCATTGTCCTCCTCCAAAACCGTCGTTGTGCTTCTTCACCAAAACCCCCTTTTCTCTCTTCTTTTGGAGGATATTTCATCCTTCATTGTGAGAAGTGCCAAATCCACACTTCATTGTATTGGCCACATCTTTGGTGACCGAGTGCCACTAGAGAAAGGAAAGAAATAAAAAATTATATTAAAATTTTAATTATCAATTATTAATATTTTAAATAAATTTTTAAAAATTTAATATTTCAAATTAAAAAATATATTAAAATTTAATTATAAATTATTGATATTTTTAAAAAATATTATGAAATTAATATTTCAAATTTAAAAAATCATATTAAAGTTTTGATTATAAACTATTAATATTTTAAATAAATAAAAAATAATAATTGAAAATAAATAACCGCATTAAAATTTTTATTAAAAATTCATAACATTTTTAATAAATATAAAAAAATTAACATTTCAAATTAAAATCATATTTATTTTTTATTTATGATTATTAATAATTTAAATAAAATATAAAAAAGTTTAATATTTTATAATAAAAATATCATAAATTATAATAAAAACTATTTTTATTATTTTGTCTCTTATTTCTTTATAAATCCAAAATTATTCTTGTCAA
Organism: Theobroma cacao; assembly: GCF_053813885.1. NCBI lineage: Eukaryota > Viridiplantae > Streptophyta > Magnoliopsida > Malvales > Malvaceae > Theobroma > Theobroma cacao. Next base: position 42,169,052 of record NC_142640.1, read on the forward strand.
TCAAATAATGAAATAATATTAAAATGATAATTTTATTTCATTAATCAAACTACATAATAATTATTATTGTTTTATCATATTTTTTCATAAATAACTATTCCATTTCATGATGTAAATGTGTGTTTAGGTGTACTAACCGGGAATACCCTGCAATGATATTCACATGTAAGTTTAATGACTTATTGAATCCATCATTATCAGATTTCAATAAAGTAGTACTTACTCTTCAGGGGGAAAAATCTTGCTAATTAATATTTTTAAGAACAACTTTCAGTGCGAAAGGACAAAGTTGCAAGCCACTTGTTATGACTCAGGCTCCAAGCCCAATTGTCAAAGTTCCGTCAAGTGTACACATGACGACCAAGGTAGGTGCTGTGCCATCTGCGCATATAAAATAGGGATTAATCTTTTTAACAACTGTTACCAACTATTTGCATGATTTGATATCAAGAAAGAACATACAACTTTCATGTATATAAAATGAACACATCCGCATTCAAGTATTTGATTAATTGATTAATGTATGAGTTTTTATTTAAAAAATAAAATTTAAATCAATTCTCATAAAGGTACTAACCTCATTTTTTTTCTCTCTCCTTCCTTTTTTTTTTAGATTTACTTCTTTTCTTTACTAATTTAAGTATTGAAAAAGGGAATTATCGAAAACTTTTCTATGCACTCTTTCTTTTTTTTAAAGTGATTTGATAAATTAATTTTGATTCATATTCTTTATAATTAATTAATATTTTACTCCATTGTTATTTATAGAGTAGTTAACTTACTTTATAATTTTCACATAATTAACTGATGGTGTGTCTTAAAGCATTATTAAATTTTGACTTATATTGCTTTAAAAAATATTTTTTAACTTATATCATTATCATTTTTTATTTGAAAAAAGGAGATTCGAAATTTGTTTTTTTTTTGGAGTAAGAGGATCATACTCCAATTGTTGTTGAGTTAAATATTTGAGTGCAAGTTATATCATTATCTAAACATATAATTAATTGAACAATTATTGATTATTGAAATTATATATGTCAAATTCATGTGTTTTTATATTTTTATGATCTCAAAATTTATTTTTTAATTTTAATTGGTCATAGCATATTAATTTCTATAAAGGAAATTTTAATTAGACAAAAAATATATTTAATTTTAACATTTTTCAGGAAAGTACTTAATATTTTATATACATACATAAATACATATATATATATATATGTATATTTTATGTCCATATACTTTAAATATAAAACAATTGAGAATTAATCAAATTGTAATGCACAAACTTATTATTTTCATTATTGCAGTTATGATATTTTAAGACTAAATATTCACGTGCAACGTATCAAGGGCCAAAACTTAAGTCCAATCTCCTGCAGTTTTAAACTTTGAAAATAGAATTTTAAGTAAACCTATAAATTACGAGCCCACGTTCTTAATCCAAAAGACATGCCTAATAGATAATGGAAGACCCATGTTTATATACCCAATATTAACTCTTTCTCTTACTGATATGAGATTCGTGACATTTTACCTTACCTAATTATGTAAAGCGCTCGTTGCACTAGCTCTTTACCCATATAGGAGAGAAACTCTTACATTAATCCAAATCTACCTCGACCCTTGTATCTCTCATGAGAGTCCACATCAATGAAGACCTGGGTATGTTCTGATACTACTTATCATGGGTTAGAACTTTAAGTCCAACCTCATGCGACTTTAAAATTTGAAAATAGAATTTTAAGTAAGCTTATAAATTACGAATCCACATTCCCAACCCAAAAGACTTGCCTAATAGGTAGTGGAGAATGTCCACATCAGTAAGATATGAAATGGATCTTGGGTATATAAAACATGGGTCTTCCACCACTTATTAGATATATCTTTTGGGTTAGGAACGTGGACTCGTGATTTATAAGCTTACTTAAGATCTATTATCAAAGCTTAAAGTCGCACGGATTTGGGCTTAAGTTCAGACCGTGATAAGTAGTATCAAAGCAAACTCAGATCTTTACTGATTTGAGCCCTTATGAGATATACAAAGGTCGAATTAGACTTAAACTAGTGTAACAATCCCTCTCTTTTATAGGTAAAGAGTCAATGCAACGAGAGCGTTACACAATTGGATATCCCACATCAGTGATGGATCTTTGGAATATAAAACATGAATCTTCTATCTTCTATCACCTATTAAGCATATCTTTTGGATTGATAATGTAAGCTCGTAATTTATAAGTTTACTTAAACTTTATTTTTAGAGCTTAAAATCGCACAAGATTGAACTTAAGTTCTGACTCATGACACAATGCACATAAAGCTAAAACTAATTTGTAATAAAAGAGCGATAGCTTGAACTTTAAAAGAAATAATAATAAGTAAATAAAAAGCAAGTTAACCTAAATTAAAAGAAAATATTCATATCCATAAGTGACATAGCAGCAGGGGCAATACAATATTTCTACAACAAACTTGATATTTAAATTAAGTCGCCATATTAATGGGTTAGATACTTTGATGGGCCACATCAGACTGAAAACTTTCACACTTTCACACTATGTTAACAGTCAATCAGACAGACATCAGTACGAACTTATATCCCACCAAAGGAAGCATTTATATTATTTCCAGAAAAACATCATTGTCAACGCCAACGACCATGTCGTTTTACTTAATATTCAAATTAATAAAGAAACAAACCCCTCACGCCTCATTAACAACTTGTCCCAGTCAACAACTAAATCTGTTTCTTAACTTGAACAGAGGCAGGTCGGTTCCCTTCCCAATACTTTCCTACTGTTGTCTTTCTTTCGGTTTCCCCTTGGACGTACGCATCACGCGCTTACGTGTTCCCGTGGCAATTTTGCCACGACGCCATTGAAGTATGTCGCGTTTCTTCATTCTGCTTTCTCATCTGACTTTCCCATTGTCTTCCTTCTTATCGAACCCACTTTGACCTTTACTCTTCCCTATTGATCTCTGAACTGCTTCTAGAACAGAACCAGAGAAAAAATAGCTCAGAAACACTGAATCTTTTGTATTCCTTTTGATTTGAGATTTCGGTTTTGCTTTTCCATCAAGAAATGAACCAGTTTTTATTCTTTTTTCTAATCTTCTTCTTTTTCTTTTCTTTGTTTGCGAAACTTTCTCTTTCTGATCCAAGAGCTACAGAGGCAGCTTTAGTATGCACGAACAGAACTGCTTCAACAACAGAGCGCCAAACCTTTATATCAAACTACTTAGCTGTCATGGACGCCGTTACCCCACTCATCGTTCAGCAGAGGTTCGCTGCTGTTGTAAACGGAACTGGTGACACCAAAGTGTTCGGATATGGCGAGTGCATGAAAGATCTTGATCAAAGCGACTGTAACGTCTGCTTTGCTCAATGCAAAACACAAATCTTGAGATGTCTGCCATTTCAGTTAGTCACACGTGGAGGCAGGCTTTTCTATGATGGTTGTTATTTAAGGTACGATGATTATAATTTCTTTAGTGAAAGTTTGAGTGAAGGAGACCGGACTGTTTGTAACACATCGGATGTTGCTTCAAGTAACCAGACAGTTTTTAGAGATTATGTGTTGCAGTTGGTGAGGAATTTGAGTGTGGAAGCTCCAAAGAATGATGGGTTCTTTGTGGGGTCTGTGAGTAGAGGGAATGTGTCGGTTTATGGATTGGCTCAGTGTTGGGAATTGGTGAATAAGAGTGCTTGTGAATCTTGCTTGGCCAATGCGGTTTCTAGGATTAGATCATGTCTTCCTAAGGAAGAAGGGAGGGCGTTGAATGCTGGTTGTTACTTGAGGTATTCAACGGAGAAGTTTTATTACAATTCAACTGCTCCTCCAGTTATTGGGAATCGAGGTGGGTCAAGATTATTTTTTTTTTTAGTTCCAAATCTTTTCATTGTTCTGCTATGAATGTTGCCTCTGGACTATTTCACTTGTCAATTTCTTTTCTAATTCTAGTTCTCGTTTTCAAAAATTCTGTACTGAATTTATCGAAATAAGAAATTGAACTATACAATTCATATTCTCATGTAACAAGGTTCTGCAATTTTTTTTATAAGATTGCGTCATTAGACTGGTAGTTCTCACGTTTAAAAAAGTTTCTCCTTCCGCAGGTTGTAAAGTATGTAGTGTTATCATAACTGCAGTTTAGGAAATGATGTTGTTGATAATATTAGAAGCAGCTAGAGTAATTTCATTTTATTCTTGTACTACAAGTGGATTCTTAATCTTCCATACATATTTCATCGACACAATAGTTAAGAATGTTGCGATGGTTGTCAGGACGCAGAAAATTAGCTGTTATCCTGGCTACAACATTCTCCACTCTGGCTCTAACGCTGATTATTGCAACTGCCGTGTTCTGTGTGAACAAGAAGCTTGTGAGGAAAAGGAGAGGTATCAATCCTTGTTGTTAATGATCTTGAACTTTTATACCTTAATCATAGAAGTTAAATTTATCTGACTTTCATTTGCATAGAGAGGAAGCAACTAGGAGCTTTATCACACATTGTGAACAAGTCCAAGCTGAATTTCTCATATGAATCTCTTGAAAGGGCTACAAATTACTTTCACGACTCCAATAAACTGGGACAAGGAGGATCTGGTTCTGTGTATAAAGTATGTTCTGATTTGATCCTTACTTCTCTTAGCAGATAATTACATCTTCATTCGAGGAACTGAAAAATAAAATTTTCTGTCTAATAGGGAACTTTGCCTAATGGGAAGGTAGTTGCAATAAAGAGGCTCTTCTTTAATACAAGGCAATGGGTGGACCATTTCTTCAATGAAGTCAATTTAATCAGTAGCATATATCACAAAAATCTTGTAAAGCTGTTAGGATGCAGCATTACAGGCCCAGAAAGCCTTCTTGTGTATGAATACGTGCCAAATCAGAGCCTTCATGATTACCTCTTCGGTTGTTATCTATAAACTGTTGTTTAAAATTTACTAATGCTTCTAATTTGTCTTGTTTCCTTATGAGTTGTTGAATTTGATACAGTTAAAAAAGATGCTGAGCCACTAAGATGGGAGGCGCGATTCAAAATTGTACTGGGTACAGCTGAGGGCTTGGCCTATCTGCATGAGGAGTCAAAGCTGAGGATCATACATAGAGACATAAAACTTAGCAATGTTTTGCTTGATGAGGACCTCATACCAAAAATTGCTGATTTTGGGCTTGCTAGACTTTTTCCAGAAGATAAGACTCATATCAGCACCGCCGTTGCTGGCACATTGTAAGTTCAAGAATTCTGATTGTCTAAATTGATTTTTAAACAATTTTGTTATTTCGATTAGAATCTGATGTTTGTGTGGTTCAGACAACTCACACCTTAGCTCTTGGCAGAGAAAACTGTGTTGGTAGTATTTCATTCACTCAATAAGTGGCAATGTTGGTTTCTTTGACACATTATATCATAGTCAGACAATATGTTGTAGATCTCCCCAGATGTATATCACTTATCATTCATCCCCTGAACTTTTAAATTTTTTGTTGCTCTTTAGAAAATTATATTTAGCAATTCATTTTTATTGTTAGAAGATTGCTCATATATATAACTAAGAAAAATTACATGTAGTTATTTTCATTATATATTGCTAATTATGCGTTCAATAATTTGCATCTGTAGAGGTTACATGGCTCCAGAGTACGTTGTTTGTGGCAAGTTGAGTGAGAAGGTCGATGTTTATAGCTTTGGTGTTCTTGTTATTGAAGTTATATGTGGGAAGAGGAACAAGTTCTCTGAAGACTCGGTCTCTATCCTACACATGGTAATTCCTTTTGCTTGGCATATCTAATAAGTAATGCTCTAGTGACACTTTTTCTTCTCTAAATTCAGTTCTTAAACTCACCAAAAGTCTTTTTTTTTTTTAAATTGAAAGGTTTGGAATCATTATGAAGTGGATAAACTCTGTGAAGCTGTTGATCCTATTATAGAGGATAATTTTCTAAAGGAGGCCTCTCGGTTGCTTAAAATAGGACTACTCTGTGTACAAGCCTATGCAGAAATGCGACCATCCATGTCAACAGTTGTGCAAATGCTTACTGATGATGCTCATGAAATTCCTCAGCCAACACAGCCTCCGTTCTTGAATTCCAGTAGCACAGAAGTCAGCCAAAACATTGCTTCTGAAACTTATAATTCTCAGCCTGAGTCTTACACCCAGTGTTCAGGGAATAGCATGGCACAAAGTATGATTGAGCCTAGATGAAGTGCATTTTTGTAAAATGTCTTGCACAGGATTCACAAAGATGGACTTGTTAGGTTCTTCTACTCTTGACTTGGGCTCCTCTTGTCAGTTCCTGATTCTTTGCGTCTCTGGTAGCAGTGTACAACTGGGAGGTGACAGAATAAGATGAAACATTTCAAGTGACTCTGCACAGTTAGGAGGCATAAAGTGATGTAGATATCATATAATACAAAATGATGTAGACCAATTACCCTTGAATGTTTGCCACTGTAATGTATACCAACTTTTTAACACTGACTAGGTCTGCATTCTTCCTTAGAGCAGCATGATATTATTTGTAATCAAAGAGAGATTTTTGTAAATACTGAAATTATACAAGACAGATCTAAATTTTGTTGAATCATGTACTCATTGTGATCACGGTAATGAAGTTTTTGTTAGCTTTAAGATTGTGCAATGCTATTAACAGTTTTTCTTTTCATGGCTCTAATTTTACATGTCAAGTACTTAATACTTGGTGTCTTCATTGTTTTGACAGTCACCCTCAAAAGAGTGGTAGATCACTATGAAGACTTGATCATTGACCAGGTAAATGCTTGAAACTCCTCTAATGGCCCCAGTAGATGTCCTTTCTGGTCACCTATGAAGGCTTGCAAGTTGCAAGCCAGGTGGTTAGTGTGCAAGTCAATATCGTAGACCTGCATCTGTCAAAGGATATAAAAATGTTTGACCAGTGAACTTACGCAACTCTTAATAGCCTTCGATTCCCTACTCCATTGTTCTTGCAGCAAATAGTCAAGGAAGTTCCAAATTTCTGTTTTACAGTCTTTAGCCTTTGTTAATTAGACCATTGCACTTTCAATCAAACTACATTTTCCTGGTTAATTTTTCTAAAGGAGCAATGCAATTGACAACTTTCCCACAAGTAAGAAAAAAAAAAAGGCAATTTCATGCAAGCTACTTGTGCTTAGTCATAGACGCTTCCTGAGTTAGTGCTTTCATTACACTTTCCCACTGGAATTCAAGACATACATTATTCAATTAGAGTCTAACAAATCTGAATTAGAATATTTGAAGTATTGTTTGATCATTAACTAAAACGCGCTGAACACACCGCCCAAACCTGCACCATATGTTCAAACCCTGTATTAATCTGTCAGGATGTTAACCAAGAATTAATCCTGGCAGACAGCTATAGACAATTCATTGTTGCATTATATAATTAGAACTTTACAAACTAACTGTGCTTTATGTTTTTTTTTGAAGAGGTGCTGATTATTAAAACTCGAGCTTTTTAGACTTGTGAAGTCAACATCACACATTCGCTAGTCTGGATATTTGGTGGATGACATTGTGGCATAAATAAAACCACCGTAAAGTAATTAATACTCATTAATTCCGGGATGACTTTGAGTCCCATGAAGGGAAGTAATCATAAAATAAATCTCGCAATGCCCTGATCAGCCAAGAGATGGCAGTATATAGGCAGCTTGCTCAAGTGACCGTGTGTAGTGTTTGTGTTGCCTTTTTATTTTATTTTAGTGATATTTAATGTGTCTATGAAGAGGTATGATTCTTGTATTTCAAAAAAAAAAAAAGACAATATGATTGTTAATTGTAGAAAGTTATGTCTCTTTGATAATTGGAAGGATATATTTGTTCACTTTATAAATAAATGTGTCTATATAATGAAGAAACACGTTACTAATGTTTCAATATCTATAAATACTCATCTCCTCATTATTGAAAACACTTTTCATCTCCTGTATCCTAAATTCAAAAATTATCCTAATCCCATCATTCTAAGCATTCCATATTCACAAAAACTCTATTCTATTACATTCTAAAATTCCTTCAAAAGGAGTTGAAAGACTTACGAGTTTACTAGATTTTCTTTTTGAATGCAAATTAGAAGATCATTGAGTGGTTTGTTGTATCTTAGGAGTAGGAGTAGGATGTTATCGATTGCTTTTTGCATCAACGTAGTGACGGAAACCTACTCTGAAGTCAGTGCCTTCCATAGTGTGTCTCGAACCAGTTTTCACATTAAAAACTTTTTCTTATTTCCTTTTATTGTTAACTATTGAGTTTCTGTTATAAATTCCAACAATTTCAGAGAAGATTTGTTTTTTGCATTTAAAAAAATTATTTCTATTTAAGAACAAATTTATGTAAAGCCAAAGAAATTCTTTAGGCAAAACTGTCATAGATGGCAAAATCAAATGCGTTATTAGTTAACAACCTTAGGACTGTATTCTGTTATCTCCAATCCTGTTGTTTCTTCAAATAAAAATCTCGAATTTATTGATCTTTCAAATCAAAACACTGATTCTAACTTAATTGAGATCACAAGCACACAAACACTATTACATAAGGATTATCTTTGTTATGGTTGTATTTTGTCTACTTTGTCTAGTAATTTTTACAATATCTTCTGCATTACAAAAGCTGCACGTGAATTGTGGAAAGCATTAGAAAAGAAATACGGTAAAGAGGATATCAGGAAAGTGAAGTGAAGAATGCAAGTGATAGTGTAAAAGAGTTTGGGATTCAGCAAGAACATAAACCCAAAAATTTCCAGAAGATGAAGAACTTTAATGAGGAGCACGTTTGATCTTTTAAGTCAACTAAAAGTACAACAAATGGTGTTTGTTTCCCAGCGTGTGATACATCACGTCTTATTTTATTCCACAGACTTAACTAATATAAAGTAGTGTCTTTACTCTTTTATCTTAGTTAGTTAGGTTTAATTACATTTCATGCCACTGAAGTAACTGGTTTCATTTCTGGAACTTTGAGCTATATATAAACCAGTTTTTTGACTATTTTCAATACAAGTTGTTTTTCTCCAAAATCTACGATTTCTCTAAAATTACATAATATTAGAGCTTAGGGATTAAGGTTTCTTTGTAAATCTTGATTCCAGTTTCTGCACTATTCTTTTCTTTTCAACTGATTCTTGTTCTTCTTGAAAGTAATGGCTGATTCGTCAAAAACTTCTAGTTTGGAGAGCTCAAAGACTCAAAATCCTGAAGAATCTCCATATTATCTTCATCACATCACCATCACAAATTGGTGGTGATCACACCAAAGCTTTCATCAACGAACTATATTTCTTAGAGCAGGTCTTTCTTGTTGGCTTTAACTATCAGAAACAAAGCTGGCTTCATTGATGGTTCGATTCTAGAACCTAAACCTACTGATGAGATCTATCCAGCTTGGAATCATTGCAACAATCTAATTGTGACCTAGTTGCTGGAATCTATGACTCCACCGATTGCTTCAAATGTTTTCTTCATGAACTCTGCAATAAAAATTTGGGAGACACTAAAACAAAGGTTTTCACAACTAGACGACACAAGGATTTGTAATCAGCAGTGCACTTTGAGTAATTTGACTCAAGGCCCAAGGTCAGTTGATTCTTACTTCACTAAACTCAATACTATATGGGAAGAGCTCAAAAGCTATCGTCCATTACCTCATTGTGAGTGTAAGGGCTGTAATAAGAAATGCTTTCAAAGTATGTTGAAACAAATTAGAAGGATTATGTGTTTAGGTTCTTGAACTGTCTAAATGAATCTTACTCTACACTTAGATCATGGACCATTACTATGGAACCTTTTCCTACATTAGACAAAGCTTATAGTCTAGTTCTGAGAGCTGAGTCAAAAAGGAACTTGTATGTGACACAGCCTTTATCTGAATTTAGTGTTATGATGGTAGTCAATGACAAAGGAAAGAACAAGAATGATTTGATTTGTTCACATTATGGCAAGAAAGGTCACGTTAAAGAGAAATGTTATCGAATTATAGGCTTTCTTGAAAATTTTAAGTTTACAAGGGGAATATCTAACCATGCTAAGAATAGATCTACTGCTAACAGTGCTGTGAGTTCTCATCAGCTTGAACAAGTGGAGGAAACTATTGGTTTCATGTCTCAAATGATTCTCATAAAGAATCAAGTCTAGAGGCTTTCTTTGATGATGATGCTAACAACAATGATGACTCAATCAAGTCAGATTCATACCAGTAAACTAAGCTTACTCTTGTCAACTCTATTATAGCAGCTATAATCGTGAAATCTCTTACAGCAAATAAGTCCATTAAATTCAATTCTGTTTCATTAGATTGCAAACTTGGATTGTTGATACAGGTGCATATGCTCATATTGCATGTTCCCTAAAATGCTTTCATTCTTACAAGGTTGTTAGTAATATGTTTGTTCATCTTCCTAATAATGCTAAGGCATCTGTAACTCATATAGGTACTATAAAGATATCTGAGTCTTTAACTTTCACTAGTGTTCTTTGTGTGCCTTCATACAGTTTTAATCTCATCTCAGTAAGTAAACTAACAAAATCTATACAATATTGGCTTGCATTTACTGATAGCTATTATGTCATTTAGGCTCTTTCTTTATGGACAGTGATTGGGCTTACTAAAGTTGTTGAAGGCTTATACCTCATCCAAGGCTGTCAAGATGCACAATATCTTAGAAAATACAGTTTAAATGATTTTGTAAACTTTCCAAAACATTCAAGAGTTTGTAATACTGTATCTGATGTTTCCGATGGATTTGATATATGGAATTAAAGGTTAGGCCATGTTTCTGATCAAAGAATAAAGGGGATTCAAAAGACTTGTGATGATATTTCTTGTAATGAACACTTGCATTGTGAAATCTGACCATTAGCCAAACGAAAAAAATTGCCATTTCCAAACCACATACAGAGTACTAGTTCCATATTTGAATTGGTAAATGCTGATCTGTGGGGTCCTTATTTAATTTTTACTTTAAAAGGGCATCATTATTTTCTTACAATAGTAGATGATTTCAGCAAATTCAGTTGGATTTTCCTTGTAAGGCATAAATCTGATGTTGCAACCATTTTACCCTATTTTTTCAATTTAATCTTAAATCAATTTTGTGTTTCTATCAAGCTAATTTGAACTAATCATGGTACAGAGTTTAAGCTGGATGATTTTTATTTTTCTAAAGGTATAATGTATCAAATGTCTTGTGTTGAGGCTTCTCAACAAAATGGAGTCGTTGAGAGAAAACACCAGCATTTGTTAGTAATTGCAAGAGCTTTGTTATTTCAATTTGCATTGCAATTTCTTTATGGGGTGATGCAGTGTTAGTGGTAGCTCACATCATAAACAGAATACCTACACCAATTCTAATTAACAAAACTCCATTCGAGATCCTTTACCATAAACCACCTTTTTATTCTCATTTAAAGGTTTTTGGTAGTCTTTATTATGCTTCTACTTTGTCTTATCATAGAAGGAAATTAGAACCTAGATCTAGGAAATATGTGTTTATAGGTTATCCTAATGGCATTAAAGGATACAAGTTATATGATCTTGATGCACACAAAATCATTATATCCAAAGTTGTGATCTTTCATGAGAAAATCTTTCATTTTCATACTAAACAGCATCCTGCATATTGTCATAATTCTCCACAAACATATTTTGAGCATAATGCTAATTCTAGTTCAAATCATGTTTCCTTTAACAATCATTCTTACCTTGATCATATAACTGCTGGTTTATTTCTTAATAAATATCCTTCATCCAATATAAAGTCATATTCTAATGAAAATGGTACACATTATATTCCTACTATTGAACCTACTGTTTCTATTTCTAGTCTTGCTTCCTCTTCTTCAATAGAGAATGATCTTCAAATTGATTCTGCTTCATCTGTTTGTAAACCGAATCCACCTGGTCCTAGAAAGAGTAATAGAATTCGACATGTTTCTCAATATCTTGATGTTTACAAATGTGAGTTACCTTCCTCGTCTAAAAAAGTCACCGCTCTTCCTATCACTAATTTTTTGTCATCAAGCCAATTATCATCACAGCATAAGTCCTTTATAGTTTCCTTTTCTCATATATAAGAACCTTAACATTATTACTAAGCTGTACATCATCATCATTGGAGAGAAGCTATAAAAGCTGAGCTTGATGCTTTAGAAAGCAATGGTACTTGGTGTATTGTCAGTTTACCTCATGGTGCTCATTCAATTGGGTGTAAGTGGGTATACAAAGTAAAGATGCATGCTGATGGTAGTATTAACGGGTACAAAGTAAGGTTGGTGGCTAAGGGATATAGCCAAAAGGAAGGGTTTGATTACCAAGAAACATTCAGTCTTGTAGCTAAGTAAACCATAGTAAGAGTTTTTCTTGCTTTAGCTGCTGTGCAAGGTTGGTTTTTATCCCAATTGGATATTAATAATGCTTTTCTGAATGGTGATCTTGATAAAGCTTTTTACATGAATCTGCCTCAAGGATATCAGCTTAAGAGGGAGTATCTTGCAGATTTTAAACCTGTTTGTAGACTTCACAAGTCTTTATATGGTCTAAAATAGGTTTTTAGACAATGGAATCAAAAATTTACTGAAGCTTTGATTAAGTATGGATTTATTTAGTCTAAGGCAAATTACTCTTTATTCACAAAATCAACCAATGATGGAGAATTTACAACATTATTGATATATGTTGATGACATAGTTGTTGTGGGTACTTCAAGTAAAATGGTTGCTAAAATAAAAGAGTATCTTAGTTCATAATTTAAACTTAAGGATCTTGATGTTTTGAAGTATTTTCTTGGACTTGAGATAGCTAGATCACCTAAGGGAATTATGGTCTGTCTAAGAAAATATACACTAGATATGCTAGAAGAATATGGGGTACTAGGTGCTAATCCTATTTTTACACCTAAAGATTATAATCACAAGCTTTGCAGAACCATTAAAGGTGAAATTTGGTTAATTCAACTAAATATACACAGTTAGTGGGAAAGTTGCTATATCTGACTTTCACAAGACTAGATATTGCATATGTAACACATCTTTGTTCACAATTTATGGAGAAGCCTAATCAAACACATTGTCTGCTACCTTCAGAGTACTAAAATACTTGAAAAATGCTCCTAGACAAGGTATTTTGTTGAGTTCAGATACAGAAATTTGTTTAAAGGCATATGCAGATAGTGATTAGGCTAGTTGTGTTGATGCAAGAATATCAGTTTCTAGTTTTTGTATTTTCATTGTCATTCTTTAATTAGTTGGAAATCTGAAAGGCAAAATGTTGTAACAAAAAGTTCTGCTAAAGCTAAGTATAGGGCGATAACTAGTGCTTGTTGTGAAGTTATTTGGCTGTTGCTTTTTATCAATGATTTTGGAATCAATGTTGGTCCCATTTGAGTGCTAGAGGGGGGTGAATAGCACTAAAAATTATTTTGCTCAGCCCTTTAGAGCTTGAAGAGCACTTAATCAGTTAGATGAAGCGAAGGACTAGAACTTGTTAAAATTAAAAAACACAAAGTAAGGAAGGGTAAAGAGAAGTGGACAATGCAAGAATATTTATAGTGGTTCAATCTCCTTGACCTACATCCACTACCTTGATCTCTCAATTAAGGATTTTCAACCCAACTTCACTAAACTAGTTGAATTAACAGCTTTTATTAAACTTTTATAAAGTGAGCTTCTAACTCAAGTTCTAATCCCTTACAATAAGCTTTAGAGTGCTTCTCACACTCTAATTTTTCAAGCAAAAGAAGAAAAAAAAGTACAATTAAATACCTTTACAACTCTAGACAGATTACAATCAAGCTCAAATACTTTTTTTGGATATGGAATGAAACACAAGTGTTTTTTGTGAAGAATACTTTCTTTTAGCTCAAAGTAGCTTTTTTCTCTTCAAATCTACTTTCTTTGACCGTTGGAGCTTCTTTTTATACTTGGGGAGTCAAATTTTTTTGTTGGAGACAGTTTTTAGCCGTTAGAAATAGCTCTGTAGACACTGTAATTTTGCTTAGATAAACAAAAAAATTAAAAATTAATTAATTAAATAATTAGAAATGAAACAAAAAAATTAAAAAAAAAAGTACTGGCAGGGTGCGGACACCTTGCCAGTACCAGGCACCACTATAGTGCCAGACGCGAAAAATTCGCGTCTGGCAGTGTAGTGGAATGGAGCCTGCAAAATGATGCATGAAGAATGGGGTATAAAAACCCCATTGTAGCACAACAAAAGGAGGACGACAATCGAAAACAAACCCAGAAAAATCCCTCACAGCAAAAAACCTAGCCTTTAGCAGCTAGAAACAATCCATAAAAAAAAAAAAAACCAAACAATACCCAAAAAAAATACCAAAAAAGAAAAAACGTGTGCAGTGAGAGTGGGGGGAAATGGTTGGGTTTTCGAAGAATGGGGGATTTTTGGTTGTTTTTTTTTTTTTGTAGAGGAGATCTGAACAGTTGTCGATTTTAGAGAAAGAGAGTTGGGGCTTGGGTTTGCTACCGGTACAAGGAAGGAGCGGGCGCTAGTAGGAGAAGGAAGAGAGAGAGAAAGATCTGGTGGGAAGTCGATGCCGGAGAAAAAAGATTCGGTCGCTGGTGAGGGGATTTTAGAGACAGGACTGAGCGACGGTAGATAGGGAGAGAAGGAGCTCCAACGTAGGGAAAAGAGGGGAGAGACAAGTCGAGCGGCTGTAGAGAAGGAAGGAGAGAGAACGCCGGCGAAGGGAGGAAGATCGAGTGACCGCCGGTTGTTGGTGCTGTCGACCATCGCGCCACCAGATCCGGTGAAAGGTAGCCCATAGCTCTTGAGGTTTGTCGCCGGTGAGGGATTATTCTAGAGAGAGAAAAGAGAGCTCGGTGGGTAGAGAGAGAAGTTAAAGAGTGAAAAAAAAAAAAAAAAAGAAGAAAATGAAGTTTAAATAGTTAAGAGTTGGGGCATGTGAAACGGCGTCGTTTTGGGTACCAGGAAGCTGATGAACAGGAGACCAACACGGTGCGTTTTGATAAGAGGCCAAGTAGGCTGTATGGGGCAATTTAGTTGGAGTAGGCCGGCTATCTTGGGCCGCTATTAGCCCAGCAAGGTAAATTTTTATCCTTTTAAAGAATTTGTTGGCTGGTCCATTTTACATGTTTCTTTGGAATATTAGGTAGAATAATTAATTATTATAATGTAATGTTCTAAATTTTTATATGACATTTAGACTCAGGAAATTTATACAAATAAAAGAATATAAAAGAATATGGAAATAATAGAGTATGAAAAATAAAATATATATATATATTCAAAAAATGTTTAGTTATACAAAGAATTTAAGCTTAGGAAAATATTTACTACAAATATATAATAAAAATAAAAATAGTAATAATAAAAAGGAAAAATAGTAGTGGTATTTCACGATGTTAAGTTTAATATATCGATGATGGGATGATTGATCGAGACGCGAGGAGTCGCAATCCCTAGATAATTTTTCTTAGGTTCGGAATCCGAATTAAGACTCCACCAGTATGATGAGAATGCCTCGATTTTGAGATTTCGAGATTTTTACTTTAAATAAATAAAAATTTTACTACATAAAAATTAATTAAAAAAATAATAAATAAAAAAATAAAAAATAGATGCTTATTTAATTTGTCCAAATAATAATAATAATAAAAACTTGTGAAAATATTAATACCCATGACAAGAAATAAAAAGATGAATAACAAAAATTGTTAATGGGGAAAAATTCGAAATAATAAATAACTTGCAATTAAAGTTCAAATACTTTGTGGTATAAAATATAATAGGTTAATAAATAATATAAGATAGTTAATAAGAAGGGAAAAAGGATAAAAAAATAATAATAATAAATAGATAAAAAATAAAAATAAAAATAAAAATAATAAATTAAAAATAAACTTCACAAATATAACATATACTTCTATTGCATCATGCATACCATGGCACGTAGATATTTTTGTTTGCGAGCATAAGCCCTGGTGATGGGATTTTTCGAGGATCTTGTGAAGGCGAGTATTTCTCGAAAAGTTCTCTAGGTGGAAAGATGTCCTCGGGTCCCACCAGTATGATAGGAAGGCTCGAGAAAATATATTTAATAAAAGGCTTTTGCTCGTATTAGGTTCATTATTCATGAAAATATCATTTTTTTTAAGAAAAACGTACGATAACTCCGATGATGGGAATTATTCGTTGAATTTGCAAAGACGAGTTTCTCGGATAATTCTCTAGGTAAGAGAACATCTCGGATCCCACCAGTATGATGGGCGGATTCGGGAGAACATCCTCGATAAAGGTTATTCGTCCGGCATATTTTTATCCCACGCCATGCATTTCATCTTGCCTCACACTTGCATTTTAATTTAGAATTAAATAAAATAATTTAATAAAATTGGAGATATAATAAGCAAGTTATAGCTAAGGAAATAAAATGAACTTAAAAAATAAAGCCTAATAAGATAATCTAAAAATGGTACTGTTTATGGAACGGGCGTTTCGGGGGTGCTAATCCTTCCCCGGGCGTAACCGTACTCATAAACCTAGATCTCGAAAAATGTAGACCAGTTTGAGGTTCTTTTCGGTGGGCTTAAAATTAATTTAAGACTTTATCGATTAAAATCGAGTTATTAGGTGGCCAATCGCACCTAGTAAAAAAGATTGGTGGTGACTCCTAATTTTTTAGAGTTTTCACTTGCGTTTGGCAGTCGGGTTCCCGGACCTGCACGTTACGACACAAACATGGAGGAAGTTTTAATCTGCTCTATGAAAGTTGTTTGTAACTCACCTTCAGCATTGATAATGGAATGTACAATGATATGCCTTCCAATAGACACATCAATAATGTTTAATATTTGTGTATGTTGTTCAAAATGAGTAGTTAACTGCTAGGAGTTGTATGAGTGAAAACTTATTTTATTTTGTTTTGTTGTGCAATGATCTCCACTAATGGGGAATTGGTTCCCACTTTATTTATCACCACATCCGAATTAAAAGATTTTTTACAATTTTAAATCTTTTAGATTTCAATATTTTCATGCTGTTATATCTATTTTGTTTTCATTGATTATGTTGATCCATTAAAAATACACAAAGTAAATATTGCAAAAAGAAACTAAAACTTAGCTTAAACAAAAGCAATCAAGCAATATAAAAACAAAGCAAATAAAGACGCAACAATCAATAAGCAAAGCAAGTTAAAACACTTTACAATACGTGATGACTGCTTGAGTTTATGCCGATTGAGACACAGCTGAACATACTACAAGATCACCTGTAAAAATTAGATCATAAAAACTTTAAGCAAACTTCATTTTCTACAAACTATGTTTAAAAAAATATAATCAAAGAATAAAACTAATGTATGTAATGTTCGTCTCATTAATAAATAAACAATGTAAAAGAACATAAATAATGCAGAAAGAAAACATATACATATATGTATTTTGCTAATATTTATCATAAAAAAATTACAAAATAAAACTAGAAAATACAACAATAATACCAAACAATATAATTTACTATATATGTGCTAAACCGTTATAAAATTAATTTAGGCTCTATATGAATGCATGAAATGGCATGTGAAATGTTCGGATTATTATCTAAATACGGTGTTCTACGTAGGTTCAATTGTGTATGGGGCTGAAATGGTATTGACCTAATTCACACTATACGCCGGTTAATTGGCCAAAATATCCAATTCAACTCCAAATAAATTCATTTCACTTCCAATACTCCAAATCATCAAATATAAGCTACATACATAAATTATAGCAAAATCATCCTCAATATTTTCTCTTGAAAAAATTCGACCATGGAGGGTTCATGAATAATATGTGGCTTTTCATGCTTGATTTTTACACTTTACATCATAAAACAACTAAAAATACCTAAATAGCATGAAATTCATCAAAGTCCATTTTCTAATTTCTCTCTTGAAAAATTCAGCCAATGGGTGTGGGTGAAGGGCATGAAATTTCTTAATAAAATTGGAGATATAATAAGCAAGTTATAGCTAAGGAAATAAAATGAACTTAAAAAATAAAGCTTAATAGGATAATCTAAAAATGGTACTGTTCATGGAACGGGCGTTCCGGGGGTGCTAATCCTTCCTCGGGCGTAACCGTACTCCTAAACCTAGATCTCGAAAAATGTAGACCAATTTAAGGTTCTTTTCGGTGGGCTTAAAATTAATTTAAGACTTTATCGATTAAAATCGAGTCATTAGGTGGTCAATCGCATCTAGTAAAAAAGATTGATGGTGACTCTTAATTTTTTAGAGTTTTCACTTGCGTCTGGCGGTCGAGTTCCCGAACCTGCACGTTACGACACAAACATGGAGGAAGTTTTAATCTGCTCTATGAAAGTTGTTTGTAACTCACCTTCAACATTGATAATGGAATGTACAATGATATGCCTTCCAATAGACACATCAATAATGTTTAATATTTGTGTATGTTGTTCAAAATGAGTAGTTAACTGCTAGGAGTTGTATGAGTGAAAACTTATTTCATTTTGTTTTGTTGTGCAATGATCTCCACTAATGGGGAATTGGTTCCCACTTTATTTATCACCACATCCGAATTAAAAGATTTTTTACAATTTTAAATCTTTTAGATTTCAATATTTTCATGCTGTTATATCTATTTTGTTTTCATTGATTATGTTGATCCATTAAAAATACACAAAGTAAATATTGCAAAAAGAAACTAAAACTTAGCTTAAACAAAAGCAATCAAGCAATATAAAAACAAAGCAAATAAAGACGCAACAATCAATAAGAAAAGTAAGTTAAAACACTTTACAATACGTGATGACTGCTTGAGTTTATGCCGATTGAGACACAGCTGAATATACTACAAGAGGACCTGTAAAAATTAGATCAAAAAACTTTTAGCGAGCTTCATTTTCTACAAACTATGTTTAAAAAATATAATCAAAGAATAAAACTAATGTATGTAATGTTCGTCTCATTAATAAATAAACAATGTAAAAGAACATAAATAATGCAGAAAGAAAACATATACATATATGTATTTTGCTAATATTTATCATAAAAAATTACAAAATAAAACTAGAAAATACAACAATAATACCAAACAATATAATTTGATACTCATAAAATACGGAGGCAATGTTTAAAAATAACAGAATATGGTTGTTTTTCCTTATGTCTGGGTCAGAGGTCACATTTGCTGCTCTATACGAGAAATGTTCATAGGACATCAAAGACTACTTGGAATGCATGTTATATGTAGATCAAAGCTTGGGAACGTTATGCTTTAAGAAACAGTAAAGATATCAGTAAATAGGTGTTTTGTAACTATAATTTTAAAAAAATTTAAATTTTTTGCATTATATATCCAGCAGATAATACATCTGTTCCTCTGTTTTTGCTTTATAATCCTTTCTGGTAGTGTGAATGTCTTTATTGCTAGTGATTTTTTAGCATAACAAAATAAGTTAATTGGCAGTAACGTTTCTTTTTTACGGGTTCAAATAATTTTCATAGTTTTAATCAATTAAAATATGAATAACTGCCTATATAAGTTCTTGAATGTGCATAAGTTAGTGTTCTAGTATTAAGTCAACTATTGAAAACGTTTCTATACATATTATGTTTTAATTAATTAGCTTTATATCCAAATAAATTAAAAGTAATGGAAACTTTTATAAGTCCAGGGATACAGATTTCAAAGGAGAGTAGAATACATTTACGATTGCTTTTTTCTGTTTTCTTTCTCTGGCACTCCAATGAACACAATATTGTCTCCTTTTAGACTAAAAAACTTAAGCATTAATAGATCACACTAAAAAATCCATAGTAACTGTTATTTATCAGTTTAATTTTAAATACTATATTATTTACAACAATGTACAGAAATGCTTATGGTTATTTACTTGAAACTTTTTTCTTTAAACTAACTAAAAATACAAATTAATCAACGTTTATTTACACATTAACTATTAACACTAAAAATTTGTTCTTTTTAAAGCCAATCTATGAAACTTTTAACAGAATTAAACATATTTGGTAACACCCCAATTTCAAATGCGCAGTCAAGAGAAAAATATTAAACTATAAAACACTAAAAATCTGTTCTTTCTAAACACAATCCATAAAACTTAAATTGCAATGAAAGTAATTTACTAAATGTTTGATTCATGGCATTCAATGAATACAATAACAGCAGAAGTTTTTATATATATATATATATATATATATAAAGTAAACAATTTAGATAATCGCACATTTTATTCTTCAAGGTTTAAGATTTAAAGTTTAGGAATAGAAAACCTCAAAATAGCAAATGAAAAATTAAGAAAGCAGAAATTACTTTATAGTTAACAGCACTAAATTCTTTTGATTGTTACTAAAGAAGGAAATTGCAGCCTGTTGAAAAGATTAAACATATAACATTGAATGATAAAAAACTCAGTCAAATTTATAATACATAAATGTATATGTATATTTAAAAAAAAAGTAATTGTCAGCAACATTCAATTCTTTTAATCATAGCTAAAGAATGTAATTGCAAACTGTTTAATGATAAATAACTCAGTCAAAGTTGCAATACATAAATGTATACAGATATAAAACCAAGGCCCAAAATACTATGAATAAATTTCTATAGAAAGTTCATGATTTTTTTTTAAAGGGTTGAATCAAACATCTCATTAACTATGCAAAAAGCTACATCCAACAGGAGGGCAATAAACCTCTAACCACCATGAAAAGGAGTTTGCAGATAACCAAAAACATGATTTGCAGTGACAAGATCACCCAATGAACCCAAAAAAAAATGTACAACCTCCCAACAAGCACAAGAGATTTGAAAACCTCATACAACCAAAAAAAGGGATCAAGTCGAACAAAATAGTAACAAAAATACCCCTATACAGCAAGCTTGATCATTCACAGAAATGTGCAGAAATCGAGAAAGAAAGAAAAAAAAATCCCCTATACATTGAGCACTTGATTTGTTTGAAAACCTTGCAATCATAAACCCCTATCATCGTAACTTGGCTACTTGCTCCACCAGAAACGGCTCCTCAATGATCAACTCCCATTGAAGATTTGATAATTCTATGAAATAGAATTATTTTTATCTCAAATTTTCTTAAAAGTTAGCTAAGTTATTGAGTATAGGTTAGAATTTAGTTATTTTTTATTAGTTTATTTTTATTAAGTTAATTTAACTTTATGTTTATTTATCTTAATTTAGTTATTATTTATTAGTTTTTATGTTTTTGTAAGATTCTAGAAAAATAAGACTTAATTGGGTAAAGAAAGGTTTTTAAGGAGTTCAGGTTTTGGTTGCATATGTCATGGTTTCTTGAGTATAACTCTCACTCCAGAACTCCAAATGATGCAATTATTAGACTATTAGAAATTTAAGAGATAGAGCTACGACTTTCATGAAGATCATGTTGCTCAATTCTACATCGAAGATAGAGAAAATTGCAGTCACAATTGACAGAGTGCAGTAGTTGACAAGAGGAAGACATGAAGTAAAGGGAGTGTCGCGGCTTAGATAGGGTGTGCCGCGGCGTCTAGCTGGAAAAGTTGAAGAAACAAGGCAGAAAAGAGCAGGCTATGGGCTGACTAAGTCCATATTGGGCCCTACACCTATTCTAAGCCCATATTAAGAGTTTTTAAGCTAAAAAAGTTTAGTTTAGGTAGAATTAGGTTAAGAAAGGTTATAAATAGTTAGCTTAAGGAGAAATTAGTCACACACATATATGCACATTGAGGAGAAATCTTGAGAGAGATTCAACTCACATGTAGTTTAAATTTGTAATATCTTTCTAGATTATTTTCAATGGGATTGAATTATTTATTTCAATTTGTTCTTAATGCTTTTAATTGATGCTTTTAATTGTCTGATCATCAATTAAATTGATTTAGAAACTTAAACAAACTTGGGAAAGAGAGTTTAATGTGAATTAAAATTGAAATAGCATATAATCATATTTATTTGATTGAATGAATAAATTGATTTGTATATAAGATAGGAATATACTTATATGCCGTCTGTAACCAGTATTAAAGCTTGAACTTAATGAATCTATTTTAATTTCAATTCACATAGGAATATAGTGTTTTGGTTAAAGTAGATATTTTTATAAGAGACTTGGAAAAGCATTATAAATAACTAAGGACTCTAAGTTAGCAATTCAACCCATTAATTAAGTTAAGAGAGAGATAAGATTTAAATGAAGTGCGAGGGATATTGTAATCTTAGGCTTTCTCCAATTTAATCTTTATTCAGTTATCTTTTTGCTTTGATTATTAGTATTAATTAGTTTAGTTTTAGTTGAGTAGTTTTTAGTTTCATTAGTTATTAAATTTTTAATTGTTTGAATAAAACTAAATTGTTTTAATTTTAGTACTTAGTTATATTGTTTAATTTTAGTACTTAGTAATATTCTAAATCAATATTTTGTGAGATAGATACTCTACTTACCTATATATTATCTGTTTGATATGTATACTTGTGTAGGTAGAATTTTAACTAACAAGATCCCTGTGGCAAGCAGAAAAGAGCAGAAGCCTTGCAGTACAACTAGTTGGAACAAAATTAGTGACTTGAAAAGAGAGCTAGATGCGAAATCTAAAGCCGGTCTTTTGTAAAATCAATAAAGGAAACCTCCACCAAAAGCAACGCATCATCAATAACAATCGAGAGATAAATATTAGCATCTCGTTACTCTATCTCAACAAAAGCAGCCAAACAAAATAAAACATAAGATAACAACATGGTGGAAAGGGAATAGGGAAATAGTAACAATTAGTCATTGTCAGCTTCAACCATCACCTAAATGAAATCAGTTCCTTTACGCACCTTTGATTTCACAAGGGAGTCAACAATCTCATTAGCTGACTTAGGAATTTTAATGATTTCATAGCATTCAATCTTAGATTTTAGGTATAAGATCTAGATAATGAGCGACCTTAGCTTCCAAGGTGCTATGGTTGGGTTTAAACCCCATTTAATAGTATTTTGAGAGTCATTTTCTAAAATGAGTTTTTGGGAACCCCATTTAAAAGTGACAAACATTTGAAGATCTTTGCACAAAGCATTAATCTTGGCTATATTGGCATCCATAATTCCCACTGCAAAAAGAAAGAGAAACAAAACATTACCATTTTCATCTTTTAAAACCCCACTAATTCTAGCTTTACCTGGATTCCTACTTGATGCACTGTCAGTATTAAATTTAAGAATACCATTCGTGAAGGCCTACCACTTAACATCAAGTTTCATTTTTAAAGGCTTAGGGGAAGTAGTCATTACATTGGGAAACCTCACAAGGTCTTGGATAGATAAATTCTAGTGCAGCCACTTTGCATGTGCCCACAAAGCAACACTCAATTTCACCATATCAAAGATGTGATGATTGTCTTAGAGCTTTCCATTAAAGCATGCATCATTCCTTCCCAACTAGATTGTCCAAAAAATGGCCAGGAAAGCCATCCTTCAAATGTTTTGGTTGCTAATAAATCTAGCAGTTTGTTCCATGATAAGAAGTTAATAACAGGGCTTTTGTGAATAACCTATTTCAACCACCAATTGCCAGCCCATGAATACCATATGGTGTAGGATTTATTGAAGCAGAAGAAGAGGTGACCAATGGTTTCAAGATTTTTCATGCAAAGAAGGGAACCGGTTGCTTTAGCTCTAATAAGTCTCTTTTAATAAGAGTATCACACACTACAACTTTTCCTTTGAATGTGAGCCAGTAGAAGGTTTTCACTTTAAAAGAGGCACGACCACTACAGAGTGACTTTTAGAAGTTATCAACTTGCAAAGTTAGACCTTGAATAGAACGACAGAAGGAATTTGTAGAGTAGTAGCCATTGAGAGTGTCTTTCCAAATTAATTTGTCTTCGAGACTCATATATAAAGCTTGATCTTTCAAAATGTTCAGAAGCGCTTCCTATTACTCAAGTTCCCCATCTAACTAATTCCTTCTGAGCTCAAGGCGCCATGGCCATGCATTCCCCATACATTCACCACACTTATAAACCATACCATTTTTGTTAGTTGTAAAAGCATAGATTGTCACGACCCGGTACTCCCTTCGAGCTCGTGACAACCGCTGTGATGTCCCGATAGACATTCATTACCTAGAATGCCAACCGAAACTTTGCAAGGCTTAATATCAGTTTTCGCACCTCCCTTGTGAGCAATAATTACTAAACATCATATTTTAAAAGATTATAAGCTATTTCCAAATCGAAACAATAAAAAAAATAAAAAAATATTTTCTGTATCACATGGGCATTTTGGTCATTTTTTTAAAAATTTTTGAAACCTGCTGAAAATATAACACATGGGGGAAAATACACATTTCATAACTAAAAACAAGTTTTTATGTCTAAAACATTCATTTCGAGTAAAATCGTAGCTAATAGAATAAAATAAAAATATTGAATAAAATATACCATTTTCTTATAAAATAATATTTATAAAACGCTACGTGAATAATTTTTACAACGTAAAAGCAAAATAAATTCATATATATGATAACACAGATAACTAGAGTATGTAATTTAATTTACAATGACGTGTGGGTCCTCGAATGACCAAAGGTAACAAAGGCTGTGGACCTACAATTTCTGAGGAAGCGAGTCCAATAATAACCCTTGACGTAATCAACTATTTATTGACTGTCCTGAACCTGGAATGAGTGGAAAGGAGGGTGGTGAGTTTATATAAACTTAGTGAGTAAACAAACATCATCTAAAATATCTAAAGTCGAGTAAATGGAGACAACTTAAAATAGTTCATCGTACTATGATTCATAACATTTCAAACTCATTTCAACTAAATAAAATAAATTCATTTCACTCAAATAATCAACATGGCTTATGAATTTCTTAAAAACTTGGCTCGTGCTGAAACTCATTCTCGGGGATACCTTGATGAAAGGCATCCAACTGAGTCCGCCAAGGCCGTTAAAGAAAAGACATATATCTATAAATCATATTTGTACATTTTAAAACATAGTCGTTCTTTGGCATTGGCTGAGTTCACCCTCACGTGGTTGTTCGACGTGAAGTGAACTCTAAAGCTCTACCTCAGGAGATACCCTCCACGCCTCTCGTACTGAGGTAAAATATAACCGGGTTTATCGTGCCTATCTCTAATAGGCTGGTCCATGGAAACCCGCCCACTGCAGTAAGCTAATCGATATCCCACCAAATCAATAAAAGTTTCGACAGCATGACATGGCAATTATATTACTACCCCGTCTGTCAAGGCAAAACAAACAGTTCATACAATTTCAACACAATTTCCAATTCAGCCATTCATGCCAATATCACCATAAGCCATTCAATTCAAACCATAAATTTACAACACAAACAAACAGTCTCTAATTACTCAATTTCTAAAATCATTATTCAATTTCAAAATGATTTATAAACTCATTTCATTTAATCACATTTTACTTATAAAACATAAAGATTTACCATTTAAACTCATTTTTCTATAAAATCACAAAAACGAATAAAAACTACTTTAGATAATTAAGACGATAATAAGGTTACTCACAATATCGAGAATCGAGGTACTCCTAATCTTGGTCTTCGGGTACAATCTCCTTACCCTTATCGAAAGTTTCACCACATAGACATAATGTACAACAAGCAATTTACTATATATGTGCTAAACCGTTATAAAATTAATTTAGGCTCTATATGAATGCATGAAATGGCATGTGAAATGTTCGGATTATTATCTAAATACGGTGTTCTACGTAGGTTCAATTGTGTATGGGGCTGAAATGGTATTGACCTAATTCACACTATACGCCGGTTAATTGGCCAAAATATCTAATTCAACTCCAAATAAATTCATTTCACTTCCAATACTCCAAATCATCAAATATAAGCTACATACATAAATTATAGCAAAATCATCCTCAATATTTTCTCTTGAAAAAATTCGACCATGGAGGGTTCATGAATAATATGTGGCTTTTCATGCTTGATTTTTACACTTTACATCATAAAACAACTAAAAATACCTAAATAGCATGAAATTCATCAAAGTCCATTTTCTAATTTCTCTCTTGAAAAATTCAGCCAATGGGTGTGGGTGAAGGGCATGAAATTTCTTGTTTGTTTTCCATGCTAAACATCACCAAACAACTAAAAAACACTAGAATAACATGAAATCTAGCTAAATTCAAGATCAAAACCCCTCTCCCCATGTCCGGCCAGTAAAGGTATCTTCATGCAAACTTGATTCTCAACCATGGAAAATGAAAAAGAATGCATAGGAAAGGTAGATCACAAGCTAAAATCAAGAAATTTTACCTTTACTTGCTTAATTCCTTGAAATCCACCAATTTTCCCTTGAATTTTTGCTCACTAGGGTTTGTTCTCTTCTTTTTTCTCTTTGTTCTTGTTTTAGCTGACCATGAAGAATGAAATAAGAAAGGTGTGTGCTGGTTTTTTTTTTTTTTAAGGAAATATTAAAATAACTAAAGCTTGCCATGTGTCACTTTTTAATTGGTCCATTTTTAAACTTAATAATTAGGCATTCTTCCACCACCACATAAAATATCTAAATTATCCAAAGTATAATAGGTAAAATTCAAGGGCTTGACAAGTGTCATGGTGGTGTAAAACTTCAAAAATTCCAATTTTGCCCTCATAGACACGTAAAATGACCGTTTTGCCTTTATGCTCGGAAAAATGTCAGAATAAAAATTTTTCACTTCTCAAGCTCAAATTATGTTCCAATAGTCAAACTTGATCAAAATTTCATCCACCATTCTAATTTTGCCCTCGGGTAGCAAAATGACCATTTTACCTCTACGTTATGAAATTCCAATTTAACTCTAAATAAATCTCCGAACTCCAAATCACCATATTAAGTCATTTTAAGGTTCAATAACTCTCGAATGCATCTTAAAATCTCTATTTGGACTAGTTCGAGGCTTAAATCAACTTAATTGTACCATTAGGTACAATATCATCTTTTAACGATTTTTGAGGCATTCAAGTATGCAAATATTCTATCAAGTACCTATACAATATGGCAAATATATTATAGAGCTAGGCTTGACATAGATTCTTAAAAATTTGAGTTTAAGAGGAATTCTATCAATCCATTGGTCATACTAGAATTTAATCTTTTGACCATTCCCCACTAGTAATCCAAACCCAACTTTTGTAGCCTGACTACCTCTGTCATGATGAACAAGGGGTCGAATGATATTGCACCAGATGTTTAAAGTCATATGTGAACACTTCTCTGTGGGGAGGAGGTTGTCCTTGCTACATCTCGTTTTACTTATGATAACTCTTTTGAAAAGGCTGCCAAACACGTTGCCAAACCTCTATATCCATTTATTGAGGAGTGCTCTATTCTGGATACTAATGTTAGTCACATTAAGACCACCAAGATCTTTGTGAAGGTAGATAGTCAACCAGTCGACAAGGTGCATCTTCCTATTCCCTTGTGATCCACCATAAAGAAAGCGTCTCTAAATTTTTTCAAGTTTTTCCTTAATACCATAGTCGGCCAGTCGACAAGGTGCATCTTCCTATTCCCTTGTGATCCACCTTAGAGAAAGCGTATCTAAATTTTTCAAGTTTTTCCTTAATACCATAGTCGACCAATCGACAAGGTGCATCTTCCTATTCCCTTGTGATCCACCCTAGAGAAAGCTTCTTTGAATTTTTTCAAGTTTTTCCTTAATACTAGTGGGCATTTGGAATAAAGACATGAAGAAGATTAGAATACTACTAAGCACTAACTTGAGTAAAGTGAGTCTACCACTTAAAGATAGATATCGTGACTTCTAAGTCGAGAGATTAGAGTCAAATTTGTCAATAATAGGCTGCCACATTTTTAGTGAATTTGATCTTCCCTTTAAAGGTAACCACAAATAAATACTTGGTAACTGCCCAACAGTGCAAGAGATTCTGTAGACCCATTCTTCAACAAGCCTTTGGTCAATTCCAATCTTGTAGAGGCTGTTCTTACTTAGATTGATCTTAAGACCTGAAATAGCATGAAAACACCTTAGAATTCATTTAACATTTAATAAGTCATCAAGAAAGGGTTTGCAAACAATTACCGTATCATTAGCAAAGTAAAAGTGGGAGATGAAAAGCTGGTCTCGACCAATAATGACACGCTTAATGATATTTTCAATTTTAGCTTTATGCATCAAGACTTTAAACCCCTTGGCCACAAGGTTGAAGAGATATGGCGACAAAGGTTAACCTTGCCTTAGGCCCTTACTCATACGGAATTGTCTTGAGGGAAACCCATTAACAATAATTAAAATGGAAGCAGTAGAGATACATGCTTGAATCCACGCTTTCCATTTTTCACCGAAGCCCATATACCTCATAATCATATCAAGGAAGTGCCATTCAACACTATTGAAAGCCTTCTCAAAGTTGATTGTAAAAAAAAAAAAAAAGACCCTCGTCACTTTTTTTCCTAAGGAGGTCAATCACCTCATTAGCAAAAAGGTTGCAGTCAAGAAGCTGTCTTCCCTTTATAAAGGCAAATTGATTTTCACCAATCACCTCTCCAAGAACACCTCGTAGTTTGTTTGTACAAGTTTTTGAGATAATTTTATAGAGGTTAGTAACCAAGTTGATGGGCCGAAAATCGCTAATGGATAAAGGGCAATTACATTTTAAGACTAAAGTAACGAATGAGGTGTTAATGCACCCATTAATGCTGATAGAATTAAAAAAGCAGTCCATAATAATGCATAATATCTCCTTTGATAGTACTCTATTGTCTTTTAAAAAATTAGAGATTAAATCTATCAAGTTCAAGAGCTCTATCCCCATCACAGTTGAAGATTGTATTCCTAATCTCCTTCTCAATAAAGGGGCTTTCAAGAGAAGAAGCTAAATTTACAGAAAGCTTTCTAAAGTGGCAATTCATTTCTCGAAGTTTGATCCGTTACTTGGCCCATACAAGGAGGCAAAGTGGTCTGCAACCACATTTTTAAGACCCTTTGAGTCTTCAACAATGTTGCCATTAACATCCAACTTGTTAATGAAGTTGGTTATCCTTTTCATGGACACAACAAATGGACATATATGGTATTCCTGTCACCATTTAAGATCCATCTTATGCTTGATTTCTACTGCTAGCTTCTCCCTTCATTTCTTAAGAGCTTTTAAAGATCACTTCTAAGCTTTACAATTCGATCCTTAATGCTAGAGTTGGATTGATCCTTTTGGTATTCAAGCTCAGGATCATGGACATTTTGCTATAATTGTTTGATATTTATTTCCTTATTACCATAAGCTGATTTCTACCATTCTTTAATATTAGATTTGGTTCCCTGAAGCCTACGCCAAATATATGCCCTTTTGTTATACATGTTTTCAGTTTCATCCTAAACCTTTTGAAACATCTCTTGGAAGCTTGCTTCATCCAGTCGATGGTGGAAAAAGCAGAAAGGTTTGGGTCAATGGGGTTGTGATCTTATATAAACTTAGGGAGACACTCTTACCAAAGTTGATGCATGCCATCAAGATATTAGGGGCCACAAGGAATTTATCTAGGTGGCAGAAGGTAAGCTCTTTTTTGTTATTGCACCAAGTGTAAGCCCCACCACCCATTGGCAAGTCAACTAACCCTAATTTCTCAATAAAATGTATAAATTGACTTAAGGCAGTTTCATTAACAGGACAACCTAACTTTTCATCTTGGCTTTTGACAATGTTGAAGTCTTGACTGAGCACCTAAGGAATGTCTTGAGAGCTTAAAAGAGATATTAATTCTTCCCACAAGAGCTGCTTTTCTATTTCATTACTAGGCGCGTACACGTTACCAACCCCTATGTAGAATTGACATCAGTAATTCTGTCACGACCCAATTTTTGAGCCATGACCGGCGCATAGGCCCAATGAATGTAGTCCACTAAGCCCAAGCCAGCCTATTAACCTGACATATTCATCATTCCATCATAAACTGCTAAGTTACATTTCATAACTTAGGATCAAAATAAAATTAAACATTGTCACCTCATACTGGCATACCAAACAAGTATATATACATTGTCTACAACATGTATCTTAATAATCTACATTAGATTTGTCTATCCACAACAAAAGAATACTTGACTTTCAGCGGAGAGACTCGGACGAATGTACAGCCACTGAATGCTGAGACACCTACCAAAAGATGAATACAAGTCTACAAGGACACCTCGTCCTAGTTCCCGCTACCTCGTGATCTGAAAACATGAAGTTAAAAATGGTGAGTATAAATCTAGTGAGTGAACAAGGAAAGGAACAAGCAACAATAGGGAAGAATTTAAAATCATGATGTACTTGTTTTTAAAACAATACAATTTAATTTCATTCATATTAAAAACCCCTCATCAAACCCTTAAATGATTAATCACTTGGTAATGATGAACCCATACATAACAAATAATTTGAAAAATGAAGGTCTTAGTGATACGCAAACAAGTCAAATGCGACAACGAATTTTCGCTTTTGCGAGAATGCTTTTCCGCTGCAACGACGTTGGGATTTAAGTTATTAGCCAAACGAGGGTTTCTCACAAAACCTCCTCATTTTAAACTTAAATCATTTATTCCGTAATGTTGGAAATTTATGCTCAAATATGGTAGCAAAAAAGTGGAAAAGTGGAAAATAGGATAACAATTGATCAAGATGTGAGATAAAAATAGAAAGTTTTTCGCTGCAACGAGAAAGAATCTCGCTGCAGCGAAATTTTTGCCCTAAGACAAAAACTTTCTCATTGCAGCGAGTTTCCAGCCAGCCACCCTTCAAAACCCGAGAGTTTCTCACTACAGCGAGAATGAATTTCGTTGCAGCGAGAACAGAGCAACAAGAGAAAAGTTTCCCCTCACTCAACAAAAAGGCCATCTTGCTAAACCAACAAAATCAACATAAAACACATGAAAATGTCCAAAGTGCAATGTATCAAATTTCACATAGATGTCAATCATATATCATATTCATGAGCTTTCATTTCATAAGTATAGATATGCATAATTACATAGATAAACATGAATATCATCATAATCACACCCAGCTCATGTACGTCCTCCCACATTGTGCACATAACCGGCGCCATCGTGTGCATCCCCCCACATCGTGCACAATCAGTGCCATCGTGTACATCCCCCCACATCATGCACATGAGCACTATCATCATTCATCTCTCACACCACCATCATCACCGGCATGTGCATCCCCCCACATGTGCATACACACGGTTACAGTCATCATACACAATATCAATCATCATGCACAACACACACACACACACACACACACACACACACACACACACACACATATATATATATATATCATCATAATGCAATAGTGCATGAAGCCATAGCAATCACATATCACAACATAAAACCATTGAGCAAAAGCTTGTTCCCAAGGCACTTGTTTTTATGAAAAACTTGATAATTCATTCAAATGTGTGGCAAATACATTATATTTTCCAAAACAAGTTTTGAAGGCAGTTCATTCACCGGTATATTGTTGAGCCTTTAGCTGACTTTAATTCCCCTAATGATCCAATTGGGGTGATGGGGCTTCGTTAGAACCTACCGTCAAATTAACATTACCATAATGTTAATTCATACTTATAAACCCTAAAAGCTATCCCTTAACAAGCTTTCAATTGCCACTTTAAATGGCTATCTATGTTCACTATCTTAATCACTATAAAATAAATGAACATCCTCAAAAATAAAACAACTCATAGTCCTAATTACTAGCCATTATCTATAGCTAAAAACAAAGCTTAGTTCATCAATCACCCTAGGGTTTTTTTGTAGTTGAATTCTCTTCTAATAGCTTCCAAACAAATGGAGTAATTCTCTCTTTCTCTCTCTAGAATGCCCAACTAGTGAGAGAAAGTATGGAAATAAGATTTATCAAGGGTTTTGAAGTGAGAGAGTGAAAGAATACAAGGGTTCTAGTCAAAAGGGCATAAAAGTATGAAAATTAAAGCTAGAGAGAGAAAATTATGTAAGCTCCATATCAAGCTTCCATGGAAGTTGGAAGTAACGTGAATTAAGAGGAGAAGAAGAAGAAGAGGAAGAGTTGCTGGAAGGAGAAGATATTTATAGCTCAAATTTATCCATTCCCTTGAAATTACCAAATTACCCCTCCACAAATTAGTTTATTCTCCTCCAATCTTTTATGCACTCTTTTTGTTCTTTTGACACTGGGACAAGGTCCATAATGGTCTAGAAATGCTCAAGTTCATGAAAACTTAAAAATTCTAACCCAAAGTGAAAAATGACCATTTTGCCTTTGTTGTGAAAATTATTGAAACTTCTAGTTTTCTTCGTGTTTTCATCATTACACATCATTTATGCGGTCTTATGCCTATTTAAACCTTAAAATATAATAAAAATTTCTTCTGAGAGCTTATTAGAGAAAATGACGAAACTACCCCTAACTTGTGTTATTGTGTCTATGCCTAGTTACAAGCCTATAAAGGTTCAGGTCTCACAAATTCTTCTAGCCAGTAAAATAGAACTCTTATTAATGAAGTATTCTTTATGGTAAAGTAATCATCACCCCAACAGGTCAATAAGCCCCTAGTCGATTCTATCAAATCTGAAGATAACCACTTAACTTTTTGATTTCCCCATATTTGCTCTACAAACCTTTGTTGAACAGCTCTCATTTTAATTTCTTGAAGTAGTAAAAATTTTGGCTAATTTTTTATAACAAGAAACATACTGCATGACGCTTCTCTATTCTCCCTAATCCCCTAGTATTCCAAGAAACACAAAGCATCAGAAAGAAAATCACCAAAGTCAGAAGAACAAACCTTAAGAGGCGTGTTTGCCTCCCTCTAGTTGCTAGTCAATTTCCATATTCAAAAAGGACATAACCATGGTTTAGCTATCATGGTAAAAAACAAGTCCTAACCAACCACCCATAGCAAGAGTGTTCTCAGCTTTTTTCATTAAGACCAGATTACGGTGAACAATCTTACTATCTGAGATAGAACTTTTCGAGAACCTAGAGACCACGTAGTTCGAACCCTTCAATAACTCCGTAATGTTGCGTCTGGTTCGCTTCCTCTGTTGGCTCACTACTATAAGGCTTGGCTCTTATGCTTTCTTCGAATCAACAACCACATCAAACAAATTCCCTGAGCCAATATCATTCCCCAACATGTCAAGAACATGTTGCCCATTATAATTGGCTTTGTTGCCTATATTTTCCTCTGTTTGCAAATTGTCTAAATGAGGATTATTACATAGTGATGGCACCGGGTTCTGTTGATCATTATCTATAAGACCAATGACTTCCCTTGCCTATTAGGTAGGCTTCACAAACATGACATTAATAGATCCACCTTTCAAAATTTCATGAAAAAGTTTGTTATTACCTAGATCCTCATTAAATCGACAAGCCTTGAGTATTAAGGCCTGCTAGTCCTCTTCAAAAATTAAGTCCATTCCTTTTTCACCATTGAGTTTTTGGATTTAGATAAGAAGGCTTAGAAATAAAGGGTTAGTGGGGCATGACCTGCATGAACTTTGGGCCTTGGAGTAAGAACCCATTTGAGTAGACCTTTTAAGCATGGTAATAGGCCTAAAAATCTCACCTTAAGTCCCTTTGTTGCTTTTTGTCCAGTATTTTCCACTAACAACAGCTTTCCTTTATTCATGCCCAATTGTCAGCATTTTTCCACGTGTTACCCTTTGATTCCAATACCTTACCCACTACCTAGATAGATTCAAATTTCAAAGGCCTAATGTTCAAAGATCAAACTACCCCACTTGTTGCTTTGTCATAGCATTCATCTGCCATCACATCAACACTTTCGATACCATTTTTTCGACCAAACTCCAAGCCGTTCGAGAACATTTCATTGCCCACATATTTTTCAACCTGCACTTGAATGTTAATAGGTTTCCCATTGACTAACAAGTTCATAGATTCAAGAAAAATCACGTTAATATCAACATTAATAAGGATTCTAGCATAATCAAACCGTTCCAAGCCAAAAGTAGCCTTATCCACTTTGATGAATTTGCCCCAAAGTTCCCTCATCTTCATAAAAAGAAAAATGCTAGATATTGAGAGGAACGTTGAACAACCAAACCCAACAAGGTTTTTTGTCTTGTAAAGAGGGTGGATCATTTCAAACCATAATGAAAACAACTCAAGATAATTTTCCAATAAACACTCCATATCCCCTGTTTTATCAAAGGTAATAAGAACCTTTAAGCCCCCCATAGGTCTAATGAGAACATCAATTCCTTCACAAGAGCATCCGGAATGAGCAACAAAGAGTTCCATGGTGTTTCTCAACATGCCAATTGCGTTTCGTCTTAGCCATTTGAGGTTAGATTCAAGCAATAAGAGTGTGATCTCACTGTTTCCAACCATGCTGACTTTCCCACCCCTTGGGTTCCGGGTAGTGATAGAGGAGTTGCTCACAAAATTTGTATCTCACAATTGTGCAAGATTTCCCAAGCTGAGTGCCTTTTTGTAAGATCTGAAAGTGGTAGCTACCTTTGGTGTAGAATCAAATAAATATTAATTGGCTTTATAAGAATTATTGAAGTAATCAATTTCTACTATAATGTCTTCAAGGAAAGTATCTCAATTCTTTTGTGACCCAAAAAAAAAAAAACTTATTAAAAAATTAAAGTATTGAAAATACAATGAAAAAATACCAAAACATATATATATATAATGTGTGTTTGTAGTCCAGTAATATTGTAAAATACAACTATAAAACGCAAAGACAATAGCAAACAAAATAATGTAGTACACATTGATTAACATTTTCTTAAGCATCAAAAGATCTTAATTGCAAACCTTTATTTCCAAACCAAATGCATGAAAAACAAAACATTATTAAAGTAATTAACTAATAGCTAAAACTCACCTGATTAATGACATATTCAACTCAATTTTACTTCACATGAGAACAAAGTAAAAAATCAATGAGAAAAACATAACTAGGGTAACAAACAAAATAATGAAAATTATACAAAAAATGTAATAATTTTTTTCCACAAATGTAAGAAAATAATAAACAGTACATTATTGGCAATGATGTAAAAAAAAAAAACACATGCCTCAATACTTGAATTTTTTTTGTTTAAACTAGCAAAAACATCAATAGATCAAACTAAAAAATGCATATTCACAGTTATTTTTCAATTTAATTTCAACATTATATTATTTACAATAATATAAAGAAAAGCACATGGCTGTTTAAACTAACTAAATAAATAAATTAGTTAACATTTGAATAAGTTTAACTAAATAAACAAATTAGTTATTTACAACAATGTGAAGAAAAGAACCTGGTTGTTTACTTAATATTATTGAATATCAACAAGTGATTAATCACATATTTCCACTACTCTTGATAGTATAGAATTGTTTGAAAGATTCATATATAAGTTAAAACATAGTCTAAGTTGTCAATAGGTCATTAACTCATATGTCAGCTTTGATTTTTGGCTTCATTTAGGATGAATTTAAAGTCAAATTTCACATTTTGAATCTTAATCTTAGACTTTTTTGAAGAAGAAGCATCAACTGAGCAACAATAAAAGACTATATGTAATGGAATGATGAGCAATTTAGCCCATAGTTAGTTAACTACTTGCTTGTTAAAGAGTTGACACTTTCAAGGGTTCAAAATTCAAGCCCCTAAACAACATCAAGCTATAACATGTATTATTACTACTTCCTTTTAATTATAGGTATAGATAAGAGTAAAGGTGGTTAAAATTTACCTAGCTTTGTATGTATGACTAGTACCATTACGTGCTCTTTAAAAAAACACACACACAAAAAAAAAAACAATATAAAAATTTAAAGGAATTCATCCAGCAACAATTTGAAAAGAAGTAGAACACTAACTACCTTTATGAACACAATGTTGTGAATGCAATAATAGGACAACCAAACCATAAAACACTAAAAATCTAATCTTTAATAACACAAACCCTAAACCCTAAACACAATAAAACTAATCCACCAATAATTTGATTTATAGCATTGAGTGAATGCAATAACAACATGACCACTAGATGCCAAGAGAGTGGCCTAAAACAGAGTTATTCTAAACAAAATTAGAGGGACATCATCAAATAGACAAATTGAGGAAAAACCTGAGTATGAAAAAAGAACAAAAAGGAATTGCTCAAATAAAAAATAAAATGTAGACAATAGAGAAAGGGGGAAATTAAAAATAGAAACAAATTACACTGATAAAGGACATTAAAATAATGAGTGAAATTTCAATTCAACATGGCATCTTCTTGAAACGAAACCTATAATTTCAAAACCTATACTTTCCAAACCTAGTCCATAAAACACAACACATCACCAAACTAATACAATAACAGCTAAATTTCAAATGCACAATTAAAATCAAAATACAAACAATAGAGAATGTAAGGAGACTCAGAGCGAAGCAACTACCTCCACCCAAAAAGCATAGCAATAACGGAGAGCCTGGAATAAACAAAACCACAGTAATCTAACAAAAAAGAAAAATAGGGAAACCCAAGCAGACAATGCAAGAAAACAGGGAAAACTGAGTAGAGAAGGGAAAAATCAAAGAATCGAAGGCAAGATCAAATCAATTCCGCTGAAGCACACAATACCGAGAAACAGAACAAATGATAAACCTGGAGAAGACAACACGACATCGAGTGGACAAAAACAACAAGGCACCCATTTTTAGAGCACACACATTTCACTCTGTACAAAGAAGCTAGTTAAATACACTTCCTGATGAGAGAAACTAATAGGTTCCTTGCTAGAAGCATTGAACACGCTCATGTACTCTCCTTTCCATCACTTGACTCTTAGTTTTTTCTCTACCTTGCTTCTTTTTGACTCAAAAGTACTTTCTTACGCACTAATGAAATTTGTCCATTTGTGTCCCTCAAAGAAATCAAAAGACAAGATCAAATGTGAATGCTGAAAGGTTCCCTAATGTTTTAGTACTTAGCTTATAGTTCTCACCATGTTGGCCACATGGCAGCTATAGAAAACCAAAACATGGGACTCAAAGAAATAATGAATGTGGCCAAATGTGAGAGTTTTATTGGTCAAAAGATCCCTCCAATATTTGTACTCTTTAATTTTGTTCAATTTACTCACTATACTCAAAATCGAAGCAATTTAGTCCCTTGATTTTAGGTATTGCATCAATTTTGTTCCTCCCCATAACGGCATCTAATTTTATCGTTAAAGGATGACGTCAACGCTAATGTGCGACATTTTGATGACGTGACATGCCACGTGGCACACAGTGATGACATGACATGCCACGTGGCATCGAGTGATGACATGGTAATGCCACACGACACTATACGATGACGTGACAGTGTTGATGTGGCATTGACATGCTGACATGGCAGTGCCACGTGGCAAATCAAAAAATTTTCAAAAAAAAAATTCTATCACGTCATAGGGACTAAATTGAACAAAAATATATAGTACAAAGACTAAATTGAACAAAATTGAGATGTTGAGGGACTAAATTGAAAAAAATATTTAAAAAATACAAATCTTTAAGTAGATTATTGATATGCTTATTAATAAACTAAATATTTAAGTGTAAAAGATATATGATGTTAATATATATATATATATATATATATATATATATATATATTTTCTTACTTGATTATTTGATTCTAGAATATGTAAATTAATTTATATTTTTTTCAAAAATTAAGTTTGAATACTTTTTCTTATGAAAAAAATTTTGAAAAAAATTTCATACTTGAAGTCAAATTTAGATGAATAACTTATGTTACATTAACATAAAATAATATATTTTTTAACACTATAAATTTGAATGTATAAATTTTTTTACTTGATTATTTGATTCTAGAATATGTAAATTAATTTATCTTTTTTACAAAAATTAAGTTTGAATTCTCTTTCTATAAAAAAAATTTTGAAAAAATTTCATACCTAAAGTCAAATTTAAATGAATAACTTGCATTACGTTAAAATAAAATAATATAAAATGACTAAATATGTTGATTTAGTTATAACTTTCGCAATTTACTAATACACATTCTTTTAAAATTATTGAACTCTTACCCAATCTACCTTTTATTTAAATTTACTCAAATTAGCAAAATATGTTGATTTAGTTACAACTTTCACAATTTACAAATACACATTTTTTGCAATTATTCAACTCTTACCCAATTTTCTTTTTATTTAAATTTACTCAAAATTTCTTACTAAACGATTTTATTTAAATTCAAATACCACAATCAAATTCTGCTAAATTTAAATTTAAACTA
Source organism: Theobroma cacao (assembly GCF_053813885.1). NCBI lineage: Eukaryota > Viridiplantae > Streptophyta > Magnoliopsida > Malvales > Malvaceae > Theobroma > Theobroma cacao. Next base: position 42,207,373 of record NC_142640.1, read on the forward strand.
TTAATTTGGATCTATAAAAAATTTGTTAATAAAATAAAATGGTACAAATGTTTATAGTTATATTTAATTTTATCAACCATAAATGTAGTCTTTAATCTAAGAAATTTCAACTTAAAAAATATAACTTGAAATATTAAACAACATAAAAACATAAAAAATAGATAAAAAATTGGAAGGGTGGAGTTCAGGTTCTATGGTTGTAATAAGAGATTTGTCATGTCCAAATTAAGTAAGTCAAAATGAAAAATTATTTTTATAATCATCGCTAGCTCCATATCTCTATTCTTCATTTAAAAAAAAAAAAAACTAAATCAACATATTTTGCTAAGTTGACTTTAGCTCAAGTTAAAAACTAAGTTAAATAAATTTCAAATTTTTATACTATAATAAATAGAAGAAAAAAGAATTTATTTAGTCATTTTATATTATTTTATGTTAATGTAATATAAGTTATTCATCTAAATTTGATTTCAGATATGAATTTTTTTAAAAAAATTTTTTATAGAAGGAGTATTCAAACTTAATTTTTGTAAAAAATATAAATTAATTTCATATTCTACAATCAAATAATCAAGTAAGAAAATATTTATACATTTAAATTTATAGTGTTAAAAAATATATTGTTTTATGTTAAAGTAATGTAAGTTATTCATCTAAATTTGACTTCCGTATGAAATTTTTTTCAATTTTTTTTTTTATAAAATGAGTATTCAAACTTAATTTTTTTAAAAAATATAAATTAATTTACATATTCTAGAATCAAATAATCAAGTAAGAAACTATTTATATATATATATATATATTAACATCATAAATCTTTTACACTTAAATATTTAGCTTATTAATAAGCATATCAATAATCAACTTAAAGCTTTATATTTTTCAAATATTTTTAAAATTTAATTCTTCAACATCTCAATTGTGTTCAATTCAATCCCTGTACTATCTATTTTTGTTCAATTTAATCCCTATGACATGACAGAATTTTTTTTAATCTGCCACGTGGCACTGCCATGTCAGTATGCCAATGCCATATCAACACTACCATGTCATCGTATAGTGCCACATGGCATTATACGTCATCAAAATGTGACAAGTCATCGCTGACGTCAGCCTTTAATGGCAAAATTAGATGTCGTTAGATGGAGGGGCTAAATTGACGCAATTCTCAAAATAAAAGGATTAAATTGCTTCGATTTTGAGTACATAGATTAAATTGAATAAAATTGAAGAGTAGAGAGATTAGAGGAGTCTTTTGACTGAGTTTTATTAGAGCTTCCTTTTAATTATAGGTATTGATTTTCATCGAAATTGACAAAAAAAAAAAAAATATATATATATATATATATATTGCATCATTACAAATGTAAAAAAAAAATAAAGATATAATTATAATAAAATAATAGGATATAATATGTAAATAAAATAAGAAGATTTTATAATTAATTAATTTGTTGATATGGGATCTACTAAAGCTTAGGAAAATTTTAAAACAACAAAAAGTAGATATGTATAAGTAAAAAAGTCATTTTCTACCACACCCATTGCTTTCTGTATTCCAAACAAGTTATAAAACACAACAAAAAATAAAAAAAAAAATCAATAGAGACAAAAAATTTTATTAAAAGAAGGCCAAAGAAATATAGAGGTATTGGAACCATGTTTTTCTTTCAAAACTCAAAAATATTCAATTGAGTAATTGCATACTTTATATTTTGATAGTTTGTGATCTTTATAGAGTATTTATTAACTGTTTGGAATTTTTTATATCGATAAAATAATTTTGTGTATGTAAATAAATAATCGAAGAATATTTTGAGAAAAGTATATATCAATTTTGAAGGGAGATTCTTGACTGAATGACTATTTGGTTATATAAATAGAGAATAATATATTATATAGTATTGATAATTAAAAAATTATATAATATTTACAGAACAAGGTCTTAATCTCCAATTTAAATTGTTTTAATCCAAATTATAAAAATTTAAATTCAATATAACTGAAAATCTAATAATCTAACTTGAACATGTCTTGCATGCTTGACTGTCCCCACTATATCTGTATATACCCTTTCTTGAAGATTCAACCAGGAAGGGAAAAAAATATTTATTGAATGTTGACGATTTTTGACATTTTGGAGTGGGGTAATAATAACGACCCAGCACCTTAACAGCTTTCGCAGCAAATGGGTTATAACTTTCAACGCAATAATTAAAAAAAAATTAAAAAGATAATAATGTGAATGGGATGGCACATTGTTTTACAGTTGGATTGTTTGACCAATTGATTTCTTGTCGGTATTAAGTTATTCAAACTGATTTTTCACGGAAACTGCTGAAAAAGACCCATGATTTTTTTCTCACAAATCATCCATTACACACTAAGATAGTATTTGGTGTGAGAAAAATAGAAATACATTTTTTATAATTTATCTAATTAAATTATATTATAATATTTATTTTATAATAAATCAAGGCAACGTAAGATTGTAATATAATCAGATTGTATTGAATTTTATAATGTTATTAAAGATATTTTTCTCTTTGTTGTTTTAATGTTATAATTTTTTTTTATATAGATTTTGAAAATATCTTTTTATTATTCTTAGTAGTTGTGGTGTCTATCAATAAAATTTATATTAGTTTTTAAATAAAAAAATTAAAATAAGATATATAATATGAAAAATTATATTAAGAAATAAAAATAAAAATAAAAATAAAATATATAACATTAAAAATATATTTAAAAATGATATTATATAAAAATTAATAATAAAAAATATAAATATGTTAAACTTGTATTTTAATAAATAACAATAATTTTGAAAATTGACATTATATTTTCAATAAAATACTTGTAAACCAAACACTGTAATATTATCTTTTTTATATTTTAATCATTACTTTACTTATATATCAAACACTATAATATTATATTTTTTATAATTATATTACATTATAAAATATCCAACTTTTTATTGAAGTATTATTCATAAGCATTACGGAAATACTGCTACTATCGGGCTTTGGGTTGGACTTAGGGACCAGACCAGATTTCTTCTTTAGGCACATTATTACGGAGAACTTACCAAACGTACACTACTGTCCCTCATTCTTCATTCTTTTGCATCGTTTTTAAATTTCTTTAAAAGGTGTGTCAGCTTGAAATGCATCTTTCAAAATTTTACCAAATTTAATTCTGTGCCAACGTTTGTGATACACATTATTGTATATATTTATTGTTGGTTCCGGGGGGCATGGAAATAAATTCATAGAAAGAATAATAAATATTTATAAAGTAGCCTGGAAAAATTAATCATAATTCTATGGTAAGTAGTAAAGACAGATTTAACTATTTGACAAAGAATTATACCAACACAAGAAAAAGCAATAATAGGTAGAATTGTTGGCCAGTGCCTCTATCTTATCTCAATATTATTTTTATTTCCATGGAAAAACACCGAAACGGGCAGCTTATGGTTTAATGGGCCTCCATCTATGTGTCCAATTCCAATTATTCTCGGGCCCAGCTGTTCAATTAGTCCCTCAACTCTCGAGAATTCAGGCCCAATAAGTTGTCGTCTCCTCTTTCTCTTCCAATTGCACAATCAAAGTCGTGTATTTTATGTTTATTATTCTTGATTACGGTCCTTTCTAATTTTCTTTTCCTTTTAGTTTGTTTATTCCACATTCTTCTTTATGATTATCTGGAATTGTTTGACATATCCAAATAATAATTTTTGGAGTTTTCCCAACAATTGGTGGAGCCTATATTAAATTATTTCTCACCCTAAAATTTTATTGAAAAAATGTTATTACAAACTTCCTTGAGAGAATTTTGAACAATCATTACGTTATATTGCTTATTATCAGTTTTACTAATTAATTAATTTAAGTAACAAAATAAAAATTTTATTAATTTTAGTTATTAGCAACATAAATAAATAAAAAAATGTTTAAAATTATACCTCACAAATAAATTATTCTTGAGACCTATCATATGAAAATTTCGAGCAATCACACCATCTCTGTCACACTCAAAACCCATAACTTATTTTATAGTTCCAAGTGTGAACATCTTAGCAGATCATAACTTATTCCAAATTAAATGCCTTAATTGTATCAACTTATTCCAAATTAGCATTTTATTGCTAAAAGATATATTCATACATTCACAAGAGTTTATACATTGTTCCCAACTAACAAAAGCTTAAATTTCGAAGTTCCATGAATTATTCCAAATTGCTAAGGAAAATCTTTTCTAAATCTAATGTTGCTTTTTCGCAAACCCTTGTTATATACTCAAACTTGCATCCAAACCAATCTGAAGCTTAATTTGAAAAAAAAAAAACAAATTTAGTGAGCCACAAATCTCAACAAGTAAACTAGTTATAGTTAAGGAAATGACACCTAGATACCATAAGCAAAAGCAAAAAGGACCAAATTGGGGCATTTTGAAGTACTATAGAATATGGTATTTTGAAAGTTCTAAATCGAATGATTCAAAGAGTCTTAGAAGCATAGCTTTTAATGTATGAAATCATAACCTTAAAATAGATATAGGATGCAAAATACATATATTTCAAATATCAACAATATTTGGAACAAATATTGGTAGCTCATATTCTCAGTAGTTTAGAAATAGATCTCAAAGTGTTTTCTTTTTCATATGCAAGCTCAAATACAATTTCTAATGGTTTATATAAAAACAGATTTTTATACGGATAAATCTTACTATACTAGTAATCACAAGTGATTTTTGAATTCAAAAGGAGTCCTCCACAAGGTATTACTATAAGAAGCTTACCTTACGAATCCTCTTTCGTGTACACATCGATTTCTTCATTCTCATTGTTGTGGAGTAGCTATTAGAATCCTCCACAAGGTATTACACATTCCAAAACACTTTGGCCTTGATGGTGCCTCACGAATGAAGAGAATGAGAAAAAGAGAGAAAAGAGTTTTTAGTTTTTCTGGCTTACAGAACAACTCACGTTCTATCTTGATTGTGTGAAAAAATTAGTATGTTTGTTCACTAGTTATAAACGTGTTAGGCATATAGAGATAGGATATTTATTTTCAATTTAAACAAATTAAATTTAAATGTAATTAATCCTTATTTAAATTTAAAAAAATTATATTTAAATATAATGGATTATTACATAGATAATCCTTATTTAAATTTAATCAAATTAAATTTAAATTTATATCCTATCCTAAACATTTTTCAATTATTCAATTAAGAAATATTATCACAATATTCAACATTAATTAATTAAATATTTGTTAATTATTCACAAATAATTAACAAAGTGGCATACCATATGGACGCAAGACATTTAAATGCAACAATAGTGATAGCTTCGAGCAATGGAGAGGGATGGACATCAAAGAGATAGGAATGGTGAATTTTGCAAAAGAAAATAAAAGGAAAAAATTAAAGAAAGGATAAAAGAAAAAAATAGTAACTAAATGATTAGTAGGACATAAGAAACCGACAAGGATTCTAATGTCATTGCCACATCGACATTTTGTCTTTCAACTCTGACAGAGCAATCAAATTTAAAACAATTAGATAGTTTAGTGACTCGAATGGTACAAATTGAAGTTTGATGACTCAAGATGATTATTGGGAGCAAACATGTTCCTTAACTAAAGGTTATCCAATTTGTATACTTAGTCTTGACCTTCGATGCCGGAAGATGGTTTCTTATAATTATTAATGAAGTAAAATGCTATTATCATGCAACTTACCAATATGAAAATAGTAGAAATGGAAGATTTAAGGTTTTTATAAATTTATAACTTGAAGCCAATTGGATGACAGATATTATGAGAATGGAATCGGATAACACTAACTGTAAACACTTTTCAAAAGTAAATTGAAAACAAGTTGCACATGTCTTTTTCTGACCATAATGGATTGCCAACTTTTAATTTATAATCGTAAATAAAGCAGTGATACTGCTAAAGATACAAAGGATAACATCTTGCAATATGTTGAGAAAATATCACAGAAGAAAGGAAAATCTTAATAAGTCAACATAACATATGATACCAATAATTGTTCGATATCAAATAGCTATCAAGCATTTATTATAAAAGAAATGTTAAAAATTTTAAAGTAAATAGTTACATGTTATAAATGAGTATCAAAATAGGTTTAAATATCATATCCAATGCAAAACAACATCACTTTGAATAGAAAATGTAATTTGTATAGTAAATGTTTGAAAAAGAGTAAAAACAAATATGAATGAGGGGAAAGGAAATAACTCCCTTGCATCAAAAGGAGGGGAAAGGCAATTGCGATAGTTAAAGTGTCAATAAGGATCGAAGATAGACTTATAATTAAGAAAGAAAATGGCATAGTAGTGAGAGCTTCGAGCAATGGAGAAGGAGCAATATCAAAGAGATAGAAATGGTGAATATTGTGAAAGAAAATAAAAGGAAAAATTGAAAGAAAGGATAAAAGCATAAAAATAGAAAATAAGTGGTTAGTAGGACATAGTAAGCTAACAAGGATGCTAATGTTGCTGCCACATTAGCATTTCATTTCTTAAATTTAATAGAGTGATCAAATTTAAAACAATTAGATAGTTTGATGACTCGAATGGTACAAATTGAAGTTTGATGATTTAAGATGATCATCGAGAGCAGACATGTTCCTTGACTAAAGGTTATCCAACTTGTATACTTAGTCTCGACCTTTGATGCAGAAATATGATTTCTTACAATTATTAATGAAGTAAATGTTGTTACCATGCTACTTACCATTATGAAAATAGTAGAAATAGAAGATTTAAGCTTTTTATAAATTTAAAACTTAAAGCCAATTGGATGATAGATATTATGAGAAGGGCATTGAATAACATTAACTATAAACACTTTTCAAAAGTAAATTGAACACAAGTCCCACATGTCATTTTCTAATCATAATGGATTGCCAACTTCAAATTTGTAATCCCAAACAGGGCAGTGATACTCTTAAAGATACAAAGGATAGCATCTTTTAATATGTTGAGAAAATATCACAAAAGAAAACAATATCTTAATAAGTCAACATAACATATGATACCAATAATTGCTCTATATCAAATAGTTGTCAGGTATTTATTATAAAAGAAATGTTAAAAATTTTAAAGAAAGATAGTTAAATGCTATAAATAAGTATCAAAATAGGTTTAAATGTCATATCCAACGCAAAACAACACCACTTTGAATAGAAAATGTAATTTGTATAGTAAATGTCTAAATAAGAGTAAAACCAAATATGAAGGAGGGGAAGAGAAATAACTCTTTTGCATGAAAAGGAGGGGAAGGGCAATTGTGACGATAAAAGTGTCAACAAGGATGGAAAAGAGACATAAAATTGAGAGAGAAAACGACATAGTAGTGAGAGCTTCAAGCATTGGAGAGGGAGGGATATCAAAGAGATAGAAATGGTGAATATTGTAAAAAAAATAAAAGAAAAAATTAAAAGAAAGGATAAAAGCATAAAAAATAGAAAATAAGTAGTTACTAGGACATAGTAAGCCGATACGGATGCTAATGTCGCTGCCACATCAACATTTCGTCTCTCAAATTTAACAGAGCGACCAAATTTAAAACAATTAGATAGTTTGATAACTTGAATGGTACAAATTGAAGTTTGATGACTCAAGATAATCATTGGGAGAAGACATGTTCCTTGACTAAAAGTTATCCAATTTGTATATTTAGTCTCATCCTTCAATGTAGAAACATGGTTTCTCACAATTATTAATGAAGTAAAATGTTGTTATCGTGCGACTTACCAATATGGAAATAGTAGAAATGAAAGATTTAAGATTTTTATAAATTTATAACTTAAAGCCAATTGGATGACAGATATTATGAGAAAGGCATTGGATAACACTAACCCTAAACATTTTTCAAAAGTAAATTGAATGCAAGTAACACATGTCATTTTTTGACTATAATGGATTACCAACTTCAAATTTATAATTGCAAACACAACAATTATACTCCTAAAGATATAGGCCATGATACGAGTAACAAATGCAATTTGAATAGTAAATGTTTGAATATGAGTAAAAACATAAGTCACGGTAAGAGTACTAAGACAATCCTTGTAAAAGTTCTTTTAAATCAAAAGTTGTCCTCTTTTATACACATTGTAAATCATTAGTCAAACAAATATGAGGAAGGGGAAGGGAAATAAATTAAATAGACAATAGAGTAAAAGTTAGAAAAATCTAGCTTGGACTTAGTTCAAATCTATCCAAAGTTATATATATATATATATATATATATATATATATATATATATATAAATTATATAGATATATGTATATTTATATATTTATATATATATATAGATATTCATACATATGTATGTACATATGTAAATATATGTATATAAATGTATATATATTCCGTTTGTGAGCCCTTTGCTCATACTTCATAAATATTATAATTTCTAAGGTCAAATAAGTGTCCTACCTACAATTTGTTGACCATACAAATGAATTCAAAACATAACGATTTCAAAACTCAGTTACATATCCTTCATACATATATCTCAAATCAAAAGAGTTCAAAACTGAATCATTTCAATTTTCTAATGCCGATGCTTCTTCATAGACATATAATTCATAAGGATTCAAAATATAAAACATACTAGTTGTAAGCTCACCATACTTTCGCTGCACTACTCTAATCAAACTCCTAAAATTTGGACTTGCAGTTTGCGATGACATATATAGGTTAAGTTCCTCTGTGATTTAAATCATTTCAAACCACGAATTGGTAGTTAGCCATGCAACTAATTACTTTCAAATTCAATATTTTATAACAATTTATGTATACTCGAAAATCCCTTCTAAAGGTGAAAAAATATTAAAAAAATCAGTTAGATATTTGAACCAATATTCTTTACACAAATGTAATTTGAAGAGGAAATTGTGAGAAATGGACCTCCTGATAAGGTGATTTCAGAAATAACCACCCATATAAAGTTATCTATTTCTAGCCAAAAAGAAGCATGAGTAGACCAAAATGCCCTTAAAAACATTATTTCAAATTAGGGTCCCAATATCTCCCTCTCGCCAAAGAGAAAATAGAAATAAATAAATGCTCAGCTGTTTGAGTTCGATCATCTTTCTCTCTCAACTCTCTGAACTGTCTCAACTCTGCCAACTTTCTGTTGAGCACCATCGTCATCAGCTCTCTTAGCTTTCTGAACTGTATGAGCTCTATCAACTCTCTGTTGAGCAACATCGTCATCGGGCTGTGGTCTATCTCTTGGCATCTAGTCATATTGTCGTAGATTAATATACCCTATAGTAGAGATGATATCAAGGTATGTTATTGGGTTTATTACTGCAACACACTTAAATTTTTGAAACATTTTGTAACACCCGACCCTAAATTATCTGTGATATATCATTCACATGCTTTGGATAGCATGTTTGTATATTGAATTGCCTCGAAAAACAAGTTAAATGACTGTATTGCCCTTAATGGTACGGTTCAGTTAAATAAGTCTTGAACTAATTTAAACAGAGAATCGAGGATGAATTTGAGAAAACTAAAACCCATGGATTGATTTAAAATGAGGATTCAGAGTTGAGGTCTGATTTGGAGTTAATCTGGACTTTAAGTATTTCAGGGGCAAAATGGTAATTTGCCACCTAAAGACGAATATGGAATTTTCAAAAAAAAAAATTTTTTTAATCCCGTTTGATTAAGATTGATTATATTAGACTTATTGGAGTATAATTTGAGGGTTTGGCAGTAAAAAAGTTTAATTCCGGTGATTTCTGAAGTGTAAGGGTAAAATCGTAATTTTACCACCCGCGGACAAATTTTGAGATTTTGAGAGAATTTAGATCAAATTTGACAAACTGGAGAATGGTATGAGTATAAGGAATGAAAAATATGTCTATAGGCAATTTTTCAGTTTTTGAGGTAAAAATGTAATTTTGGACTTTTACGGGGACAAAAGTGTAAATTTTAAAAATTACTCTACCAAGACTTTGGATAAGTCTGAGAATTTTATCTAAGCTATGGATATGTGGGACAAGTGTATGGTGAAAATTTGGAAATAAAGGGATGGCTAGAATTTAAGGAATTAATAAAACAAAAAAATGAAAAAAATAATATTACATTATTTTAGCCTTTAAAAAGGTCAAAATTTCCAGAATTCTCTTCTTCTTCAAGCCGTCCAAACCAGGAGAGAAAAGGGGGAAAAGAAATAAGAACCCTAGCTGAAAATTTTGGGGAAAATCAAGAGAAATCAAGAAATCAAGCATTAAAAAGGTAAATTTCATTGATTTTCCTTGTGATTTTCACTACCCATGCATTTTTTTCTCATTTTCATGCAAAATTAGAAAGTGGGTATGGACACCCATGCTGGCCAAACCTCCATGGATGAGTTTTGAGCTTGAGTTTTGGTTGATTTTAATTGAATTAAGTGATTTTAATTAGGCTATATTGAAATATAGCAAAAATAAGCTAGAGAAATAATTTTCTCCCATTGAAACCCATTATGCTGAATTTTCTAGTGGAATATTGGTTGCTGATCTTGATGTTTATTTGAGAAATTATGATGAATTATGAGCCTAGAAAAATAATGAGAATTTTCGGAGCAAAAATACGAATTTTTACCCACTAGGGGTATTTTCATAATTTACTGTCGGGACTGATGATTTGCTCCACACTGAGGGATATTAAGTCAATTTGGGTGCAATTGAGGTATAGAAACTGAAAAAAAAAACTAATTTGGAATTTAAATGGACGCGTATATCGAGTTATCGAGTAAAAGACTGAAATAGGCTAACACCGCGTTTAGGCAAAATTTTGACATTTTGCACTTCATATCATGCATTAGTAGTATAAATTAGTTTATTTTGGTTTAGTACCAAAGTAGTAAACCTCTTAATTGTGCAATTTATCAAGGTGACGAATCCTCTAGCAAGGGCAAAGAAATCGCACCCCCATGAGTAATAGTTAGAGTACCCGAATTTAGTTTTCGAAAATAGTGAGTAAACTTATTATTACCTTAATTATCTAGAGTAATTTTATTCAAATTGATGATTTTGTGAAAATTACTTTAAATGGTGAAATTTCTTATTTTATGAGAATTTTATGAAATAAATTGAATTTATAAAATAAACTGAATTTTTATAAGTTGATTTGAAAATTAAATGTTGGATTTAAAATTAGAGTAATTGGAGACCAAAGGATTTATTATAAATTATGATTTAAATCAGTTGGCTTATGATATTATGGCATGATTGGCTGCTTTGATAATTATGTTGAAAAAAAAAAAATATGAACTGTTTGCTTTGCTTTGATAAATTGATTAGTAATGTAATTGCTATGCTATGCTATTGAGATTTGATTAATTGGTGGAATAAAGATTAGCTACTGTAGTGGCGGGGTTCCGTGGATCAGCCTATTAGAGGGGCACGGTAAACTCCTTTATATTCTCACCTCGATCGTAGAGGCGCGTAAGGTATCTTCTAAGGTGGGCTTTTTGAGTGCACTTCACGTTAACCACCACGTGAAGTGAGACTCAGTCGACGCCAAGAACGGCTGCTCTTTTTTTTCAAAATAAAAACAAGTTTTATGATTATAGAAAATTTTTCACAACCTTGGCGGACTCGGTTGGATACCCTAGTCCAGGTGTCCTTGAGTACAGGATTTGGCATGAGTCAAGTTTTGAGAAATTCACGAGCCATATTGATTATTTGAATAAAGTGAATATTCGTGTTGTGAAAAAAAGAAAACATGTTAGAATGAATTATTTTGATTGTCTCTTTTTACTCGCCTTTAGATTGTTTAGGTGATGTTTGCTTACTCACTGGGATTATTTAATCTCACCACCATTCTTTTCACCCATTACAGGCCCTAAGTAGTGTGTAGATAATTGAGTTGGTCGTGGACTACAGTTGGCTCTACAACCTCACCAGCAGTAGGTTCACTGTCTTTACTACTTTTGTTCATTTGTGGGCTCACGTGTCTCTGTAATTTAAGTTCATGTTTTGACTTACTGTATTACACTATGTGTAAATTTACTTTGCTTTCACGTTATAAAAACTATTTACTGTTATTTCTATAAATATTGCCTTTCAAGAAAATAGAATATTTTTATTGAATATTTATAATTTGATCAATTTTCGGAAGTCTTGGCAAAAAAAAATGCCCTTGTGAGGTGTAAATCGTTTTTCTATTGTTTTAAAAAAATAAAAATAAAATACTCCTCTTAAAATATGATTTATGGAATGATTACTCACGGGGGAAATAAGAAAACAGGTACGAAAGCCTTACGATGTTTCGATCAGTATTCGGGGTATGAATGCCTATCGAGACGTCGCGACGGTTGTCACGGGCTTGATGAGAATTTCGGGTCGTGACACATTTGGTGTAAATCAGAACATGGATTAAAAACATCGCCTAGAGTTGTTACACGCCATGCATCTATAACATGTGATAACGTTATTTTAGCGTGTCACGACATTAGTTATTTTAGGGTAGTTCATTTAACAAGTCAATAATTTCACTGATTAACATGTCACAAGCTATGGGTATTTTAGCCCAGTTCGTGTAAGGACACAGTAATTATAGTAATTGGCGTGTCAGCGTTGGCGTGTTATAATATTTTACGTTATATGCATGGCGTGTTACAACATTTTACATTATATGCACGGCGTGTTACCACATTTTCCGTTATATGCATGGTGTGTTATGAAATTTTACCTTATATGCATGGTGTGTTACAACATTTTACGTTATATGCATGGCGTGTTACCACATTTTACGTTATATGCATAGCGTGTTACAACATTTTACGTTTTATGCATGACGTGTTACCACATTTTACGTTATATGCATGGCATGTTACAACATGACTGACAAATTCTAGAACACGGCATGTCATGTAATGTGTTAAATGATTGACAAATTATTGTTGTTTTCAAAATTTCAGTGAGATTCTAATTGTGCGACTTGTGATAAAACACAGTGGTCAGTGGGTGGATGGCATTTACAAGGGTGGTGAGTCAAGAATGCGGGGGGTTAGGAGTGATTTGTCGTTTGTGGGATTAATGACGCTGGTTAGTGATTTGTCGTTTGTGGGATTGATGAAGGTGGTTAAAGATGTTGTTGGGGTAAACTAAAAAATTGGCGAGATTGAGTTACATGCATTGATCAGTACACCCGGAGAGCTATCACGGCCAATTATCAAAGACGATGAGGATGTTGCATTAATTCTGGTAGAACAAAGGAATGTTCCAACTGTGTATGTCAGCATTAAGGGACGCTAAACAAATGTTATACCACATGAAGAAGCTGAACAACATGGTAAGCAGCTCAATCAAAATGAGATATACAATGCTTCACATATACCACAACATTCGGTCCATAACCCACAACAATGGCAATTGGCATATGCACAAGAGTTTGTGCAGCCTGGTAGACACACGACATTCATAAAACAGTTGGCTGCACAATTTCGATCAGGATATGCATCGAAATAATTAGTTACTTGTGTCCAACAAATGAAATGATCGGGTGAAATTGTCTAGGGTGTAATGGCATTTCAAATGAGAATGCGACACTTGAGTACAACACTGTGACGTTAGAGGGTGACACTGCGACGCTTGAGGATAATACTGCATCTGATGAGGGAAATGAGGATTTGTTCCTTGCTGGTGAAGATAGATTTGATGACAATTCAGATAATGGGCCTGATGAATGGCATGATGAGAGTTCAGAAGAGGGCTAGCTTTATGATAGTGACATTCCAATTTGCAATAATGTTGAAGGCAAAATGGAACCTGTTGGAGGTGTTGATGTAGGAGATGTTCAGTGTGATGACCCCACATACAATAATCCCATCACTGATGAGAACGGGATTCATTCCCCTAGTACATTGCTTCATGACAGTTATCAGGAAAGGAAAAATGCAAGGATATCTCGTGCGTGGGTAATTCCAGGTGCAGGAAGGTTCTCCTTCCAAACAATTACAATTGAGGAGTCGACATGTGTCGATGATTGCTTATACAAAGGAAGAATATTTTCCTCGAAGGTCGAGTTGAAACGAGCTTTAAACATGTTGGCTCTAAAAGAGCAGTTTGAGATAAGAGTAAAAAGGTCATGTAAAGCTCGTTATGAGGTTGGTTGCAAATACAAGGCATCCAAGTTCAGTGTGCGTGCAACGAAGTTACCTGAAAGAGGAGAATTTTGGCAATTTCGGACGTTCCACAAAGTACACACGTGTACTGTTGATGGTTTGTAAGGGCGATTTGCAACCACGAGTGCGAAGATAATAGGTAAACTTATGTCACACAAACTTCAGGCTAATGGAGCAGCATTGAGGCCTAAGGACATAATCGGTGAGATGAGGGTTCAGTGGGGATTGGAATGCCTGTATAATAAGGCCTAGCAAGCGAATGAGTATGCGGAGAGGCTTTTTTTTGGTCCCCCGAAAGAGTCATTTCAACTACTACCCTCGTATTTTTACATGTTGGAACAAGAAAATCCCGACACAGCCACTGCAGTGGCTACTGATAAGGCAAAAAGATTCAAATATTGTTTCTGGGCATGCGGGGCTTGTATTCGGGGGTTTAGGGATGTAATGTGTCCTACGGTTGCAATTGATGTGACACATCTGAAATGCAAGTTCAAAAGTGTTCTGTTTGTCATTGTATGCAAAGATGCGAACGAGTGCGTATATTTAGTTGCATTTGGTATTGGCCACGTTAAGGACGAAGACTCGTGGACGTGGTTACTTAGCAGGCTGCGTGATGCGATTGGTTGTCCTGGAAATACTATGTTCATTTCTTATCAGCATCTCGACATTAAAAAAGCAATCCAAAATGCATACCCAGAAGCGCACCACGATTTATGCGGGTACCACTTGAAGAAAAACTTTAAAAACAAGTTCAAGCGCGATGACGTTTCTATGATTTTCACCCTTGCTCGAGATTGCTATAAGGTTTCCCATTTCAACAGACATATGAACTAGCTCAAGCAGATTCACGCGGGAGCCCATGCTTACTTTATGAGAAAAGGCCCTGTGAGATGGGCACGTGCCTGTTCACCGGTAAGGCGATACCAAATAATGACTTCCAACATTGCGAAATGTGTTAACTCATGCTTGAAGCATGCAAGACAAATGCCAATCACTATTTTGATCAAGTTCATTAGAGACATGTTCCAACGTTGGTTCCATGACCATTACGAGGAGGTTGTCAAGGTGACCACGCCTCTTAGCCTTGGGGTTGCCAGGTAGTTGAGCAAATGGTTCAATGATGGACATCGCTTTATGGTTAAACCTATCAACCGAGTGGAGTTCGAAGTTAAAGACGGAAAGATGGACGGACTTGTAAACCTGTCCACGAAGATGTGTTCATGTTGTGAGTTCCAAATAGATTTACTACCATGCAGCCGTGCTATTGCAGTAATAAGGTCAGAATATCTTTATTTCTTATTTGAATCTTAATTGACATAGTATTTACATTGTGCTTGAACATTGAGTTCATTGTATTTTTCATTAAATGCAAATGTGAAGCCATTGAATTTTACGATAACGACTACAAGACAACCGTTTTGGTGGAGGGTTATACGGGGTTCATTCACTCGATAGGGCATCCTAGTGAGTGGGACATCCCTCTTCATGTGAAACAAATTGTCATTTTGCCACCACCTTGGCGAGGCCAAGCGGGAAGACCTAAGAGGAAAAGGATTCCATCGACTGGTGAAGGCAGTTGAGCACGGAGATGCTCGCAATGCAAGAGGTACGGCCATAACAAACAGAATTGCCCATCACCATTTGCAGTTCCATCCACAAATTCGCCACCATCTCCAAGTCAATTAGCGCCTCCAAGAGTGCACCGACTGAAAGCATGTTCAAGTTGCAGACAAACCAATCACACACGCAACAACTGTCCAATACGAAAGACAATGTCTAAAAACTAGGGTGTCTTATGGATGAAGACAGCTTGTTGGCCTAACTAAATGTGTATATAGATGTGTAGCATAGTTTCCTTTTGTAGATGAGTCTTTATTTTTTTTATTAATTTTGTAGATATATTATTTGATTATTCATTTCATTTTGTCCGTAGTTTTGAATATTGAATAGACTTGTGAAGTCCATATACTGTTGCCTCCTTTCTCACATTTTATTATGACTTGTATTAAACAATTAATGATTTAATTTAATTCCTTTCTATTTCATTTGATTTAACCTTTTATGTTCTTACAATCAAATCTCTTAAGAGATATAAAATTAATTCATCTAACTTTAGTAGCTTTCTAAATCCTCATATTCAATTTGTTTTTGTAATTTTTTAATCACAACGTTTATTTTATCTTATTAATACCTCCATATAAAACTTTAAGCCAATCACTTAACAAAATAATAATAATAATCTTGTACCAAGGAGTTTACTTCAAAGGATGCAAGTCTAGAAAGAGAAAATTTTGGACTAATTAAAAACATATGATATGAAATTTAATATTAAAACACAAGATTGACCAAACAAATTTAAAAAATTTATGGATCATCCAATCAAATTTCATCTATGAATCATCATAATTAATTTTTATTAAATTAAAATATTTAAAAAATAAAATTAAAATATAAGGACCAAAATTCCTGCAAAATATATTATGCTAAGTTGACACGTTGAGTGCATGCAGACTTCTGTAGTGACACACTAACTTCTTGCATTATTGTAGGGTGACACGGCACACCCCATCTTGTGGTGACATGCTGACTTCTTGCATTATTGTAGGGTGACACAGCACGCCCCACCTTGTGGTGACACGCTGAGTGGAACCAGATAGTTAGTGTGACATGCTGAGTGCATGCAGATTTTTGTGATGACACGTTGACTTCTTGCAATATTGTGGGGTGACACGGCACACCCCATCTTGTGGTGACACACTGAGTGGAACCAGATAGTTGGCATGACACGCTGAGTGCATGCAGATTTCTACGATGACACGCTGACTTCTTGCAGTATTGTGGGGTGACACGACACGTCCCATCTTATGGTGACACGTTGAGTGGAAATAGATAGTTGGTGTGACATGCTAAGTGCATGCAGATTTCTGTGGTGACACACTAACTTCTTGTTATATTGTGGGGTGACACGACATGCCCTAATTGTGGTGACATGCTGAGTGGAACCAGATACTTGGCGTGACAAGCTGACTTGTTCCAATTTTCAGGGGTGACACTCCATGCCCCAATTATGTGACATGCCACGTGGTTGTAGTATTAATTTAAAGGTAGTGTGCTTGAATTGAGAAAGAAAAAGTAATGTATAAAATGTACGAATATTAAAATTAATCAAATTAATTGTATATACAAAAAATGTACAGACAAGGGTCGATATGTTCAAGGTTAGCTCTCACAACTGTTGGAAAAAATTTCTAGAGCGTATTGACGACGCATATTTGCAATCATATTCTGCTTAACTCTAATCGATTCCAATTGTAAAATATCGTCAATGTACCCTATCATGAACATACCGCAACTGACACTATCATCTTGTCGATGCACTTGAGCTTTTGGCAAATGAATTTCCAATGGCATTGGCGTCAAATCCCGTGTCTTCCGACGTGTTTTGTTGAAATAACCGACTTGGTGGCAGATGATTAGCATAATTGTCGTAAGGGGTGTCATTTGAGCCGCTCGCACTTCATTATCCTTAACATCCGAAGTTCTTGCGGAGTCCACCACCTTGATTGCCCACCTCACCAAGTCGATCTTCGCTACCATCCAATGCCCACCCACATTGCAAGGCGCGAGGATGAAATCGACATCTTCCCATTTTTTCCCATATGTCAGCTTCTCACCCTCCACGTACGCTTGCAACTTATCTAGAATTTCCATAGTCGACCGGGCATCTTCAATTGGAAATGAGGTGTGTAGCATATGGATGGTGTCCTGTGAAACATGTATACATTAGCTTACACTTAATGTAATAAAAAACATAGTATTTTCAGAATTGAAAAATTTTCAAATAAACTTACGAAGAATATCGTGTCAACCACACATGCACGGGTAGTGTACAGCTTCGACTTCGGCCCTGTCATCCGCTTATAAAGTACGCTGAGGCATGCGTCTATATGTTCACTACTCATTTCTTCTTTGGGATCTTCTAATGTTGTGAAAAAGTCAGCCCTTGATCCTCTAAGATCCCGACGTTACTCCTGCATATGTAACAGAATGAGTTTAAAAAGCTTTGGTGGATTAATGTTTCATTAAATAACAATATTTACAATGCTATTTATGAGTTTACCTCGCGTACTCGTCTTTCTTGAAAGCTTTGTACGTTTCAACCGTTGTCTTTTTACATCCCGACGGCTCACTAAGGGGTTAACGTATGGGCTTTCCCTATATTTGCTTGCCATTTTCACCCGTGTCTACTCAGTTGGGTCTTAAATTTCTGCTGCACGATGATGGACATCAGATGACTCTGGTGATGACAACCGTGAGCCCCTGGCTTCAGGAGTGCTTTGAGGAAGATGGTCCCCTCTTGCTGTTGCCTCCACTAATGCATCGGCCAAAAGAAGATCCTCTCCTTCAGCCACGACTGAGTGAATGTCCCCCTCCCCTCCAACAGATGCATCGATAACCAGATCGACCTTAGGAATAGGGTCTCCCTCAGCACTAGTAATGTCATCGTAAATGTGCACACCAGGTTCATCATGGTGCCCATCATCAGCATCATCGTGGTCCTCACCAGCACCGTGAGATGAAGGACTACCCTATAGAACGAGACAAATGGAAAAATTTCTTAGCTCATATAATATCACAAACCATAAACCGAGAAACAAAAATAGAACTGCACCTACTAAACGTAAACGACCAATATATGAGCAAAGATAGAACAACATACTTGTGATTTCAGGCCGTCTAGAATTCAACCAACGACACGGTCCTCAAACATTTGCATCACCAGAGTCAACGACTGAATTGAAGCCTTCAGCTCCGACATGTCTTTTTTATACCGGTGCATGATCCGTCGCAGTTAACGCTTCGTGACTACTTCGTCATTGACTTTTGTCGAATGGGTCAACTGTAATAACATATATTACTATTTTATTCAATAATCATATATGAAAGTGTTGAACATTACTCGTTAGAACTTTAATATCCTTACCGGTGGCTCGTTACCACTTTGGGTTGAGCAGGACCGATTTGTGGTTGAGGAGTTGTGGTTGCCTCCCTCAACTACAATAATAGAAATTAATGTGTTACTTGATAAACATATGTGAAAATATTGAACACAAATTGTTAGAACCGATCTTACCGACGGGGTCGTTAACACTGTGCGTCTGAGGAAGACCTCTCATTGGTTGAGGAGCTGTCATCATATGGTCCAATTGCAAACACAAATATGTTATTCGATAATCACATATGAAATTATTGAACATAAACCGTTATAACCGTCTTTACCGGCTCCTCGTTATCATTGTGAGTTTGAGGAGGACTTATCGGAGGTTGTGGAGCTGTCGTCGCATGGTCCAACTGCAAACACAGATATGTTATTCTATAATCACATATGGAATTGTTTAACACAAACCTTTAGAATCGTCCTTATTGGTTCTTCACTACCATTGCCATAGTCGTCACCTTCCTCCATAAACTCGAGGATCGACAGCAGCGACGGTGCACCTCCGCTTCATGGAACTAGTGGCTCTTTTCTACTTCAAGTTTCTCCTCTTTTCCCTCGCACTTAAGCCCTAGTCCATCCCGATCCTCCATGTGCCCTATTGGCACATATTGGTGGCCCTCAAATAACGGGACATCAATGTCCACAAAATAATCTCAGTTGGCCTCATCCGGGGTGGGTTCCAAGGTCTCCACTACCACAACTATAAAATAGGGATTGCGATTAAATTTTTGGAAAAATTATTATACAAATTCATAGAAAAAATCAGTAGTTGTTCACTCACTTGTTGAGATGACTCCAACATCTCAATTGCATTGTAGAAGTCTTTTGGCTTCTAGTTGCATTGCCATCTGCACATGTGTGGGTAGATGTCCTTCGGAGTAGAGGGGGCAACTATCTTTCACAAGGCCAAAATTGCCTCCATTGCCCAGAACTGCAAGTCAAATGTAACTATTACTAGACTGTAAATGATAAACGATTGCAACCATAAATTATTATGTCAAAAGGAAAATGAAAAATGTTACGTGATAGTACCTGTATCACCCACGTTAATCCCTAAATGTTGTATCGTAAATGATCCTTCTGCACATTTCAGGAAGGCACTTCGAACCCCTTCAAAAGGTAGTCCAAGGTCAGCCTCCAAACGTAATGACCCCATGGGAAGACATTCCAAGCGTCGATGTCCTCCACCAACGACAAGAGCCAAAACGTCACCCGTCTATCGTAATCTTGACCAAATAAAATGTTATTTGTGATCAAGATGACTACCATCTTGGTCGCGTCTCTCGGTCGCTCAAAGTTGCCTCAGCGGAACGTATCAAGCAAGGCTTGTAGCTTAACACTCTGCTGCCCGTTCTAGTATCGCGCATGAATTTCATCTACAACAACCTCGTACGATCCTGTGAACACATCCGGCATTCAACGAAACTTCAGTTAGGTGATAAGGCAGAACTCTTGCTTTGATATGTGCACCTTACTTTTCCCAATGGAAAACCATAACTCATGCTCCATTGAATCTGTCATAGTGATTCGACGGATCATGATGTTATGTAGGTGACCAGCGGATAAGTAGCCTTGAGGATATACGTCCAGCAGCATTTTGAAGCATGTACGCTTCACTGCATTGTACTCCCTTTTCTCTTAGAGGGTCTTGTTGATGTAATGCAGTTGCGACCATTTACAGTGGGTGTTAATAGCGACATTGAATGCCCACTTCTCCCTCAGCATAATAAGCAAACTGTCAAGATCCTCATACTGTCTGGACTGCATTTGCAAAACATGACACACATGCACGAGTGAGTTAACCCATAATATGGTAATACGCCATGCATATAACGTATAATGTGGTAACACGCCATGCATATAACATAAAATGTGGTAACACGCCATACATAAAACGTACAATGTTGTAACAGGCCATGCATATAACGTAAAATGTGGTAACACACCATGCATATAACGTACAATGTTGTAACACGCCATGCATATAACGTAAAATGTGGTAACACACCATGCATATAATGTAAAATGTTTTAACACGCTATGCATATAACGTAAAATGTGGTAACACGCATGCATATAACATAAAATGTTGTAACATGCCACGCATATAACGTAAAATGTGGTAACACGCCATACATATAACGTAAAATATTGTAACACGCCATGCATATCAAGTCAAATGTTGTAACACGCCAACGCTGACACGTCAATTACTATAATTCTTGTGTCCTTACACGAACTGGCCTAAAATACCCGTGGAGTGTGACATGCCAATCAGTGTAATTCTTGACCCGTTGCACGAACTGCCTTAAAATAACTAATGTCGTGACAAGCTAAAAACCCCAAAAAGTAATTTACCCACTACACGCCATATCTGTTGTATTTCAAAACTTTGGTACGACCCTAAAACCGGGAAGAAAACAATTTAAACATAACAATTGAAAAAGATTGAAAAAACACGAACATATCACACAAACCCAGCAAAAAATCAACGAACAGAAGAAAGTTTTAAAAGTTTTATTTTCAGACTGACTGACCTCTTCACTGATAACCGACATTGTTGTTGTGGTGTCTTCAAGCTTGCAAAGAAGAAAGTCAAACACTCTGCTATATTTGGGAATGAGGAATGAGGAAGAACATAAACGTTTGCGATTTATGGAAAATATTTAATTAAAATGAAATGGCCTCACAATTTTCTCCATAAATATTCATTTATTGAATTCATTTAGTTGAAGTCCAATCGGTTTCCTCGTTATTTGCCTGCTTTTTTTTTCCTTTTTCAAACCATGTCATGTCACCCATCAATTGCCATGCCGTGTCACCCACTCTAAACCTAGTGGTGTCACGGATCTCTATGGAGTCTGACAAACTCTGAATGCTGGTGTGTCACAGATTCCCTCCATGGCATGTCACAGATTCCCTCCATAAAGTGTCACCAACTCTAAACGTTAGCGTGTCACAGCCGTATCACACATTCCCACCATGGCATGTCACAAATTCTAAACCCTGCAGTGTCACAGCCGTGTCACACATTTCAACCATGTCGTGTCACAAACTCTAAACCCTGATGTGTCACAACCGTGTCACACATTCCCACAATGTCGTGTCACACATTCCCAACATGTCATTTCACAAACTCTAAACCCTACCCTACCACAATTGTCTCACATATGGCTTGTTGTAGCACGACCACTTCGTGCTTTGGATTCACATCTTTCTCTTTTCGATTCACCACCGTATCAGGGATTTCTAGTTTCACATCATTCTCCAAACTTTCGATTCATCACGACCGGTTCCTCGTTCGGTTTAATATCACTTTTCTCCTATTATCTGAATACCATGTCCAAAATCTCTGAAAAACCATTTCATACAATATTATTTTGTTTTGCACAAGTTTCGAGAAAAAAATAGATGTTTTGCATAAAATTAGATGTTCGCAATTTCTTTACATATTTATTTTCTCATTTTCTGCTTGTTTGAGAGTGCGCCTCAACTAAGATGGCTCATTAAGGGTATTTTTGTCCCAAAATCTATTCTTGTAGTTAAAAATAGTTAAAATTATCTAGAAGCTTATTTACAAAAACACTTTATTTTTAAGAGCTAAAAAAAAAAATTTCCCCTAATTTGAATAGTAAATGCTTGGATATGAGTAAAAACATAGGTCGCAGTATGAATACTTAGTCAATTCTTATAAAAAGTCTCTTACATAAAAAGTAACCTACTTTTATACACATTGTAAATCGTAATAAAAGTTAGAAAAATTTAACTCGACCTTAATTCAAATCTATCCAAAGTTATATATATGTGTGTGTGTAAATTTCTCATTATAATTGCGGAAAGAGACTAATGTTGAGTACAAATGAGAAAAAAAAAAGAAAGAAAAAAAATTAAGAAAGGTTTGTTTCTTAGCTTCCGTATAAGATACATACTATACTTATTAATAATAAAAGAAAAAGTATGGCACCAATCTGTGACCTGTCCGCGTGTAAGGAGAAAGCCAGAGACAAATCGTCAGTGTAGCTCAACAATCCCTGGCTGCCCATACAACCTACAAATTAGGGTTCAAATTAGGAGGGAGCCAAAACCACTTTTTCACCCATGTTTATCCCCCACGTCTCGTGAACGTGAGAACCACTTTCCCTGCCTCAAGCCCAGCGTTAGGGGTCCTCATCTAATGACTCAACAGTCTAAACTGCCTTAACTTTTGTTACTTCACTCCAATATTTTATGTCTACTTCTGTATCGTTTCTTCATTTTTTTTGGACTTTAAAGTAGTCTACCTAGCTTAATTTCTATAATTCTTTAAACCAATGCTGGCTGTCCTGGAATATTTAAAAGTAAGTTTCTTTTTGCTATTAAACAAGCAGAATGTTGGTGAGAGGTGCCTCTCAGAGTGACCGCTCAAGTGGCCAACTTTCATTTGTCTGCAACTTAAAACCTAGGACGACGATGACCTGCCTCCAGTTTGTGCTCTTATCTTAGCACATTTTTCATCAAAAAGTTAGGAATAACAGGCATTTGTGAGGTGGATACGTTTTTGTTTTTCATTTTAATAAATTCGTAAGTGTTTTGTAGTCCTGCCAAAAGTTATGTTCTTCAAAGAGATAAAATAAAAGTTTCAATAAAAATTGGTGAACCCTCTAACAGAATGAAAAGTAGTAGCACAGTAAAGGTACCTCCATTATCAAACTAGGGGTGTCCAGATCATTATCCATTAGAAAACTATCCAATAATACAGTAGGCGACTAAGTAAAATTATCCAATCAAAAGATATAACTTAGGTTGCTTTCTTTATCCAACTTCCATTAAGCCAAATAATGGAGTGCCCTTAGGTATACATATGCATGCTAAATGAGGCAATGGCTGTAAGGAAACAGTGAAAGAAAGATGAAATTATAACAGAGCAGATGCAATCATGTATTGCTCTGGTACGGAGAAGAGAAAAGCTAAAAACAGAGAGGAATATGTTAAAGGTTCATTGTCTTCATTCAACTATGACCAAAATGTTTATACAAGTTATACGAGATTACACCTGTTAATATAAGAGACAAGTGTTATAAAGCTAACCATGCACAACGACACCTCATAACACACTGGTGTACAACACTTAACAACCAGTACAATGAAGCAAAATACATAATAGACAAAATGATAAAGTCGATGCATGCTTTAACTCTAACAATGGCGACTAAAATCACTTATTGCCAAACAAACTGTTAAACTCTAGTACTATATCGCTGAGGATTTTATCCAACAGTCACTAATTTTGAACCTTGATGCTATACCTACATTATCCACTGCTTACTTGAAAAGAATTAATCACTACGATGGAAAAAAGAAAAAAGAATTAATCACATTTATTAATTATCTTATATTCCTAATTGAAGGGCCAGCTTTTGCGTACGATTTCCAGTCCAAGTGGCTAATGTTTGCACCCTGGGGGTTAACAGGGGCATTATTTAACAAGTTCAGATTTAGGGTACCCTTGCAAATTAGAACCCAGACAAGGCTATTTTTGTAAAACTGGCTTTATATAAACTGTCTTTTAACTGCCTCACCTTCCTTGTTTCAAACAGAGTATACCACCTGAGCTCCCTTCATCACTTGCTAACTAGAAAGAAAAGGAGAAAGCTCGAGATGAGGAGAGATAAGAGTTTATATCTTCTAGCACTTGTGGCTATCATGTTTCTTGTATTCATCACATCTTCTATAACCTCAGTCGAGGGAAGAAAGCATAATGTCAATAAAGGCAAGCCTCATAAGCATCAAAAAGATAAGAACCACAAAGGTAACGGCGCTCCACACTCAAGCCCTGCACCAGCGCCTCTTCCTGGTTACGACTATTATCCAACTGGTTCGAACATTTTTGATGTTTTGTCTTTTGGAGCCAAGGGTGACGGAGTTTCTGATGATTCAAAGGTAAAATTAGTGGTGCAAATAAATCTGTCTTTAGAGAAGGAGACGATGATTTAGTAGTGACTTAATGTTCTAAAAGTTGTAATGCTTGAAAATGTCAACTAATCAACAGGCACTTCTAGCAGCATGGAAAGCTGCCTGCAAGGTGCCTGGGGCTACAGTAGAAATTCCATCAGAATTCAAATTCCTGGTCAAGCCCTTAACTCTTCAAGGTCCATGCATGCCTAACCTTGTTTTTCAGGTATGCTTTCTCTTCTTTTTAGCTGATCTCCCTCACCCTGACTCTCAAAAAGTATTTTACCTAAAAAGAAATAAAAACGGCAAGAAGTATATTCTGTGTCAGATTTTAATACTATCTCTCTTTACATTAAAATGCCCAATGCACGAAGCTAATCCGGATGGAATTCCAACAGATAGATGGAGCTCTGTTAGCCCCCCCAAAAGTGGGTTCATGGCCAAAGTCCAGTTTGTTTCAATGGATAAACTTCAAATGGATCCATAATTTTACTATTCAAGGTACTGGAGTTGTTGATGGTCAAGGCTCTCAGTGGTGGACTCCATCTGATCAGATTTATTATATTCAGGTTAATTATCTATACATACCATCTTATTTCTTGAAACTTCGAGTTGAAAGATTTTACAAGTACCTGAAATAATAGCTAAACCTCATTTTTAATGTCCCTTTTGCAGAAAAAATTCAAACACATTCCAAATTGGAAACCAACCGTAAGAGTTCATTAATCTTTTACAGCTAATTAGCTTCTTTTTAGTGCGACTATTTCACTAGTCACTGCTATGCCAAATTACGATTCTGATTTACTTTGGCGGGCCGTTACAGGCTTTAAGATTCTACTCAAGCTACAATGTGACAGTTCGCGACATCCAAATCATAAACAGCCCTCAATGCCACCTAAAATTTGATAGCTCAGGTGGTATCAAAGTAAACAACCTTACAATTTCTTCTCCAGAGAGTAGTCCAAATACCGATGGTATTCATCTGCAAAACACTCGAGATGTAGAAATTCTGTATTCCAATATTGGCTGTGGTAAGGTCCAAAAGAAATTTTTCATGATCAATATTCATCTTAAAATAGGACACAATGAATATGCATACTAGCTAGTAAGCTACAAAAACAAAGTTAATTGTGCTTTGTCGATACATAACCAGTAAAATATAATCAGAGCTTGAGATAGTGCACAGCACGTTATACTTTTTCAGTGAAAAAGTTACTCATCTTATAGTGAAGACGTATGATTGGTTTCAAGACCCTTTAAACGGTATAATAACTGTCACACCAAACTAACTTTTGAAACAAGCATGGACAAAAAGTAGACTCGAGCCTGTGGGGGCCTAGACATGATTATTATTAATTTATTATGTTTTGCCAAAGTTTAATACACTAATTAATTATATGGGTTTCTCTTTTCGGCAGGAGATGACTGTGTATCCATTCAGACAGGTTGCTCGAACGTTCATATTCACCATGTTAATTGCGGCCCTGGTCATGGGATTAGGTAAATTAAATTCCATGTTTGAAAGCCAAATATGAGTACATAAAATGCTTGCTTCAGCAATATGGACTAATTTTAATGTGGTAATGAAATCTGACACTTGGATATGCATTTTCCTTACAATCACAGTTTGGGAGGGCTGGGGAAAGACAAGAGTGTTGCATGTGTCTCGGATATAGTTGTTGAAAAGATCTCACTGCTGAATACACTAGCTGGAGTTAGAATCAAGACTTGGCAGGTACAAAGTTTCTGCATGCAATAAGTATTGTAAACTGATTTCTTTTTCAAAATTGGAGTAGATGTTACACGATTGCTTCAACTCTTCATTTTTTTTTCTAAATTCTTGTATCTGACGGATATGGATATGGAGTACAACCCTTTAAATCCATGAAAAACTTCGATGAAAATGGAACATATTGTGTCAGATACATACCCATATCCGATATTCACCTCCGAACGAGGGGCACAGTAGATTTCAGCTTTCACCAGGCTCAACCTCAATTTTGGAAATTTTATGATACAGGGTGGTATGGGATCTGTCAAGAACGTCTCATTCTCCAATATTCAAGTCTCTGACGTAAAGGTTCCTATAATAATTGACCAGTACTACTGTGACAAGAATGTTTGCAAGAACCAAACAGGAGCCGTGGCAATATCTGGTGTTACATATGATCAAATAATCGGAACTTATTCGGTACAACCGATTCATCTTGCTTGTAGCAATGACATCCCATGCACTGACGTTGATCTTATCGATATTCAATTAAAACCCTCCCTTAGATATCGAGGTTTCCATCAAGCATTATGTTGGAACTCTTATGGGAAATCACAGGCCCCTTTGCTTCCTTCAAACATAGACTCTTGCCTAAGAAGGGATGGTGGTTCAGTCAAGAGAATAGCTAGATCTCGCGAGCATGTTTGTTTTTAGCTTAGAAATTATAATAGTTAGGTCAGGTTTAATGTATTGGCTTCTTTTAATTTGCGCCCCGTTTCCTAGGTTTACATATGCTGTTTGATGCTTCCCTTCTACAATTTTTTGTCACTGAGAAGGTGATGCTTTGTAAAAGAATGTAATTTGTTTTCCGAAGTAATTAATGTAGCCTAGCTAATTGGTGTTTATAAAGTAAAAAGAATATGGTACAATTTTCTAGTGATCGTTGTTACAATGGCAGAGCAAAGTATAAGTTTAATAAGGAACGATAATCTAATGTTCACAATGATGGCATTCGAATTTACAAGGTAGGTTGAAAATTAAGGAAGCTCTTTCTGATCAAAATATCGAACAAACCCATCTAACTACCCCAAACATAACCTTTTAATTATGTAAAGAAACCACATATACTAACATATAGTCATAATGCTATTCTTCTACAATGAGATGCTAACAAGCAAATTAAGCAGTAGCTGCTTCTAGCTTGCAAATTAATCCATCGTGCCTAAATTAACTAATTTAGGTATTGGCACATGGTTCTTGTAGGTAGTCCTAGAGATTCTGGGGAAAGAGAGAGACATGAGGTTCATTATTAACTAATTTTCTTTTCCCCTTAAAAAGTAACAAAAGAGAGGCCAAACCTCAAAAATGGCTAGCCTAGGGTAGCGGAGTGCCCAAATGACTAGGGTTGTGGAAGCACAGGGGTTCCCATCCCACGAGAGTAAAAAGGAGACTGAGAGCTACGGCGTCTTAGACGACCTTTAGTCTGCGCTCCACCAATGCAACAAAGTAAGAGAATGGGGGATAGATCCTGTTTATGGGCTTACCCTCCTCAACTGGCTATATCATTGCCACGGTACAAAAAGGGGTGATTGCAAATTTTTATCCAGATGTTGCATTAAAAAAATTATCTCCAAAGGCTAAGAAAAGCAATTAAAAAAAACCAACTCAATTCGTTTTATACAGACACGAAAATAAATTGATCAAAGAGTGACAAGAATATGTTTCTCTTGCTCTAGTGGCAACAGCCACGAGCTAGAGAGCAAGGCCCTAGATGCTCAAGGCTCAAACCAACTCCCAAACAGCAGTAAGCATTCAAACATGCATCTACAATAATCCTTTTCTGTTCACTGAAAAAAAAGTTGAGAAGAAGGCAGAGCCTTGGGTTTCATGATATGCTACTGCCAGGGCTACATATCTTAATTAGTCATGTACCAGCTGGTGCAGGTTTTTTTTTCCTCCTCTTGCAGAGGTTGGTTTGGTGCTGGCTTTTTGAGTTAGTTGGGAGGGTGTTGGTTACCGAAAAGGTTTTTGGTGGTGATGGGGCTGATGGAGTGGTGCGTGCACCGTCCATTAACCCATCCCTTTTTTGAGAATCTCACTGCACGCGCATGGTTTCTAAGTACAAACTTTTAGTAGGGAAACATAAAAGGAAGACTAAAACCAGAAAGGGTAAAAGAGGAACGTGGGGCATCGAACCAGAAAGGGAAATAAATAAAAACGTGGGTCCTTATTAGTTATTCCTCAATCATTCCTGGGCTTGCCAATCTCCCCTTATGAGATTGTGGCAGCCAAGTCTCGTGTTGAGAATAATTGTAAGACTTTAAATCAAAGCGAACAACACCCCTTTAATTGGGGTGTGGATTTTCATAGTCACTGTCAAAGCATTCATCAATGGAGAATTGATGGAATGTCAAAGCCTTGAGGAGGGAGATTTAGCAATCTCATTAACTTGAATTTACATTTATGAGAATTTGTGAGAATTAGTTATGTTGTATGATGTAAAAATTTAAATTTATAAGATGTTTTTTATGAACAAAATTATAAAATTTTATAAATTAACGCAGATAATATATTACAATGGAGTAAAATATGCCAATATCCACCGTCAGTATTAGAGCACTCAACAGTGGAGACTTGATAGGAACACCAAAGGCTTAGCAGGGAGATTGTGGCACCTCTAATCCAATATTGAAAATTTATAAGGATCCATTATAGTATAGGTGTAAAACTTGAATGTATACTTGAGACGTCATAATCTAAAAGGAAAAAGTTTTGGGGTTAATAGTGTATACTAAAACATTATAACTGAAACACATGAAAGGAAATAGGAACATCAAGTTGTGATATTTTCAATACTTTTGCTTCTACATTTTTAATATTTGGGATGTGAGAATAAAATTGGAAATACTTTGAATCAGAGTTAAATTGACATTTTATTAATTTAAATAATTATTATAATTTTCATAAAATAAAAAAAAAGTTTTCTGTTCTTAAATCTAAATAGATAACCATGTATAATATGTTACAAACAGTTGTCAATCGAGATGAAATTTATAAAATGAGAAAGCGCTATTTTTCATGGTGTAATATAAACCGCATGCATAAAAAAATTGACATGTTATAAATGAACTCTAATTTTAACTAATTAAAATAAATCAAAGATCTTTTATTCGAAAAGCGAAATTGGAATCTCTCGCCCCTCCGTAAAGAAAACAAAAAAGAAAAAAGTCACATTCGTCTAAATGGGCTCATTTAATGGTTAGAAAAATAGTAGAGGAAAATCACATGTCGTGTAAATGGGCTAATTAGTATTTTTCTTGGTGAATTGAGAAATGGGCTCACTAATAATCAAAGGCCCCAATATCTCTCGGCCCAACCTTTCATCTTTTACCTCTGGTTAGCGGCTTAGCGCTCACGGTCGTTCGTTATCCATTTTTAGGATGGATAACTGGGAAAGTCTGTAGCTTGCTTTATGTATATATGTATATAATTATATACAAGACACGCTCTGACAGAAACAAAGTGTTTGATTTGTTTAACAAAGGAATATCTTCTAGGGTTTCGATACTGCGGAGGTATTATGTTCCTTCTTTCTTCACATGATTTGATCTTGCATTATAAATACACTCAAAACCTATGTTTTCTTCCATGGGCCATACATTCTGTTGCTGATTTACTGTCTTAACCAACATGTTTTACTCCTTAAAAATTGCTGGAATTTTTAAGGGTATTTCCTGTTGGTTTCTATGTGCAAGTAATCACTGTTACAACCTTAAAATGGACCATATTAGACAACTTGACTCATGTAGTTCTTTCTTAGTTTTAAACTACACTTCCATGGCTGTTGATAAAATATTTTTTGACAATTGTACACCAAGCCATTATAATAAAAAAACTTTTCGATTTTGTCACATCACTCTATCTGTTTGCATAAACGAGTAGATTTCTTTGTGCGCGGGGGGTTGGCTATGATTTCCTTCTGCCTTTCTTCGTTTTGCCATGTTATGATTCTTGGTTTGTGGGGTTTTTATTTTAAATGCAGCTATCTCAAGATGCTATCTTCCAAATCGGCGAGAATTAGTTGACTGGTGCTTGTTTGTTTGTCACTTATGTTTAACATTTAAACTAATAATAACATATGGTAACCTTGACTTGGATTTATTTATATTAGGTAATGAGTGGATAAGCTCCTCTTGATTTCTTGAAATTTATCATTGACTTAGCGGTGATCTTAGCATTTAAAATGAGACTCACAACCCAATTCAAGCTAATCTTGTGATGTTTGGGATACTGCTTTTGGTTCTCAAGCCATTTTGGGTGCTGTGATAAAATTTATGTCAATTCTGATGATAGGATTATTAGTGAAATGACCACTTTGATCTCCAATTGGAAATAGATAGATTAAGAAATTTATGAACTTAAGACCTAAGTTAACCTATTAGGAAGGATTTGCGTTAGTGAGGAGAATTATCTTTTTCTCTAGGATTGCATGTCCATATATTCGTACATTTGGTCCCTTAACATGTAATGATAAATCATTTCAACTAGTCAAATATAATATTACGTTTTGTTGTATATAGAGTCAAATCTCTTGCTTTTCAAGTTCAAAAAACGGTTTTGGTGCTGTTCACAAGAAAATTTTCAATTAATGAAAATCCTATGTAATAGCTAGGATAAAGGGTTTAAAAAACATTAAGGAGAAAACCCAAATCAGAAGGACCAAAACCAAAAAAAAAAAAAAAAGAACAGAGAGAAACCCTATATAAACATAGATCTCTAAGGTGATTAATTAACAAATGTCTTTATTGTAACTTTGACTACTTGCAACCATTAACCTGCTCATGAAAATACTTTGGCATAAGAAATATAGACAAAAATTACATGCAAAGATAGTGGGAAAACTTGTGGGAGTGGCTAAACAGTTGTAGGTGGAGTACCATTAGAAGGCATAGCTGCAGAGTGTACCCTTCTTCCTCTTTCACTTCTGCTGTTATCAGCAAATTTCAAGCTTGCCTGATGTAGACCTTTTTCCTTCTCGTTTGAGCTCCATTCGGACAAGTAGTAGTCTTCTTCTGTGGCAATCTTTTCTGATGATGGACCACAAAACATCCCACCCCATTGTGGGAAGTATATTAGAAATATTGGGAGGGTGCAGCATACGATCATGACACCCATGAGAGTAATTCCAGTTTCTTTAGAATATTTGGATCCCTTGAAAAAAATTAATTGAGTCAAAATTGCACCCACATTTCCACCTCCTCCTGTCATCCCAGATATTACGCCCAAGGACCTGAAAGCAAAGTCAAGATATTTGGAGGATTAAGAGAAATAGGCTTTAAATGAGAGGCTGCACCAATTGCAATGAGGTATCAATGTAAACAGTAAAATCAGCCTTTTTCTATTTCTTTGTGCATGTGTGAAGTAAAGAAATGTCATGACTGAGAAGAGAAGCCCATTGATGTACGTCATATGATTTGAGAGGCAGTAGAAGTTCTCCATCTATTTTGTTTGTCTGGAAAGGTGATCCATCAGAAGTTTAGCATCTTCTTTTTTCTTTGGTTTGGTTGTTCTGCCCTTGCTTAATTGGTGATCCCACAATTTAACAAAGTCATAAGTTATACCCTACCGGAAAGCAAACAGACCTAAGGAAATAAGGGAGATATCGGACAAAAAAGACTGCTTGAATATTTTTCCGTTCTCACAGAGATAGTTAAAGAAAACTTTTCACTGTTTTGATCAATTGCTCATAAGTTCATTATTGCTAATATGCATATATATTATACAATGAGTTAGATGATGTCTGAGTTTGGCCCTTGCATTTCTTATTCATTGATGATGAGTTTTTGATTGAAGACTAGTCACATTTCAGTTTCTGTATAATTGTTCCTCAAATTATCAATATTGATCAATTTGCTATCATGAGCAGCAATGTGTGGCAAATTATTTGTGAAAACGATGCAGAAGTATAGTCTAGGTGAATTATGGAAACCATACCTCCGGGAAACAAAAGGAACCACTCCAAATGTAAGACCACAAGCAGCTTGGACAAAGACTGAGAAAATAATCATCACTATGATGGATGCGCTCAAAGATCCAACCTGCCCAAGAATGATACAGAACACCCCTCCCAAGGTTTGTATTATCCATAAGGCCCACAGCCTACCCCGCATTCCAAACCTGCTTGCCATCCTGTCAGAGATTATACCTCCTGCAGGTCTTGAAAACAAATTTGCTAAACCAAAGCTTGCTGCAATAATTCCTGCTGTATGGAGTTTCAGATTAAATCTGTCATAGAAATACTCTGCGATTATGTTGTCCACTGTCAACTCCACCCCAAAACAATATCCATAAGTCAACGCCAAGATCCATCCTCTGTAATTTGTAATCCCATGGTAGAATACACGTGAGAATTTATCTTTTTGTTTAGCCCCAGATTTCTGCAGCCTTTGATAATTCCCATCAGGTAAATCCTGGCCAAAGATCAGAATAGCAAAGGCTGCTAATGTTTGAAACAGGGCAGGAATGAAGAATGCAATTCGCCAAGCTGTAAATTTGACTGCACCAATGTCACGGATGACGGAAAAAACAAGGGGCATGATGAGCTGTGTTGCCCCACCTCCAAGGTTGCCCCATCCGGCTGCAACACCATTAGCAGTGCCAACTACTGGAGTTGAAAACATGGAGCTCATCCAGAATTGTGTTGACACAAAAGTAGCAAGGGAGAAGCCTGTGAAAAAGCGGACAAGGAGGAAGGAGACAGGTGATGAGGCAATGGAGGTGAAGTAAACTGCTGGTGCAGTGAGGAGGATCAGGGATGCAGAAGCAAGACGTGGTCCAAATAAGTCACAAGCAGTTCCCATGGCAATCCGGGCAAAGACTGCACCAGAGACTGATGCAACCCCTGCATTGCCAATGTCAGTTGCTGTGAGGTTTAGGTTGTCACGAATGATAGGGAGGAGGGGTGGAGCAGCAAAAGTGGATACAAAACAGGCAAAGAATGAGATCCAGGACAGGTGAAATGCTCTCATGTGGGGTGCAGCTACTGAGAATAATCGGAATTCAGTTGCCTTGTGTTCTGAATCCACTGGAAGAGCAAACTTTTGAGGCTGTGTTTCTGTAATGGTGCTGGATATTTCCATCTCTTATGCTTGGATAGAGATGGACTAGGTAAAAAGCAGTTGGAAAGATTCTAAGGTTGCACTCTTTCTTGGCTCATTTTTGAGGGAAAATTCTCTTTTATAGTGCTGAGTCTGGCACTTTAAGTCCCATGGTGTTAATTTCTTGTGACATACGCAAATCTTTTTTTTTATTTTAGCAGAATAGGATATGTCTTCTATAAAATTGTGGAAAGAATATGGATATTTATGTATTAAATAAGAACAAGTTGCCTATTGAAAGATACAAGGTAGCTGTCATTGTCTTTTGAAAATCGGTAACACTATGAAATTTCACAAAGGTAATGGTTTTACAATGTGTGACTTGGAGGATTGTGTTGTTCAGCAATGACTGTTTGATGGTGAAAAAGGCAACCTTGAAAGATGAGCAGAGCTCTGCCCATGCGCCGAGTCTCATTGTTTAACCATACCTTAATATGAAAAGAAGTTGAAAAGTTTGGAATTCAAAGTTTAGTTTAGTCTTTTAGCGGCCGATGGCATCAAACCAGAACGATTTCTGTGTACTAAATGAAGAGAACGCTAGTATACAAACATTGACTTTGGAGGTCTGGGAGCTGGGGGCCTCAGTTTCGAAACTGAACTTGGTATCAGATTCTTCTCTGACGTTTCCTTTCGTGGTGTGAAAATACCAATGTGCCCGGATCTTTCTCTAGCAGAGGTACAACCAAGTTCCTAAAACATGTGGTAATTTAGTGCTTAATGATACCTTTCCACAAGAATTGTGGGAGCCAAACATGAGTAGGACAATAATTCTGACAAACAGTGATGTGGACTAACAATAGGATATTTTTGTTGTTTCCATTCTCCTACAGTTAATGTACTTTTTGGTAAATTCAATCAATTTACATCAAATTTTTCAGAATATTGATTTCTTTACCTTTAGTGAAAAAAAATCTAGGCTAATTGGGCACTTCTTCCAATAAGGCAATAATCCAGGTTGAGGAGTAATGGCTTGAACTTGTTTAGACTG
This sequence comes from Theobroma cacao, assembly GCF_053813885.1. Taxonomy (NCBI): domain Eukaryota; kingdom Viridiplantae; phylum Streptophyta; class Magnoliopsida; order Malvales; family Malvaceae; genus Theobroma; species Theobroma cacao. Next base: position 42,242,340 of record NC_142640.1, read on the forward strand.
TTGCAATTAAGAGTATTTTGGTCTTTTTACATTTGGTTTTTCTTTATTAAAATAATGCATTAATTTGGTTGGGTGGGAATATTCAACGAGGCTAATAGAATCACTTAGATAATTCTGAGAATATTCAATGCCGATTACAGAATTATTGGCCAATTGCTTTTTGCTGTAGTCTTGAATCGTACGGGCCGCAGGCGGTGCCAGTGCCAGTGCCAGTGCCACGTGGATGATCCAAACTTGTAGCCGCAGCCTACAGAGTCAAAGTCAGCTATCAGTTTGCTCACAGGTTGGGCCCCCCTGCTGCCTTGCAGGAATTTCTTTTCAAGCCTCCTACCTAACAGGTGCAGCATTCATGCCCCTTTAATAATTTAGCAGGAAGGAGTTGTCCGTCGACCATGACTAATAGGAGACAGCTTTGATCCTTCGTCCTTGGACTACCTGTTGATATCTTTTACTAGCAGTAGCCAGTAGGCCAGGTTTCGGTTCATAGTCCTTGTTGAAGGAAATTACTAGCACTACGAAGGTGTCTTCTTCTTCCCGTCTCTGTCAAGTTACTGCAATCTGTGATTTTTATTGCCCACCGTTGGACAATAATATCAAAGTTAAATACTAATATGCTCTTAATTGCAGAAGCTGGACCATTCAATCAAATAAGTTGCTGACTTTTTATACGGTTGCCCCAAGCAGTTTTCTTTTTTTTTTTTTTTATCTCAAATTGGATATTTTTTTTGTAATCTTGTGGACTTATTTTATTGGGTTTGGTGGGAAGGGTACTTATGTTGCGTGTGAATTGTAAACGTGGTTTACGGTATTTCCACTTTTACCTGGAAGTCAAATTTTGATCACAGTGGGGGGGACTGATTTGAATCAAAGCTGAGATTCTATACAAATAATACGGCCTTTTCATTGGTATCCGATCAATTCTTTTGAAAATTTAGGCAGCAGAACTTGGGAAAAGCTTAGTGTTTCTCAACCTTTTTGGCAACTTTAGAAAGCTCCCATTTCCCACGGATTTCGAGAGAGATCATAACAAGAAACAAAGATTGCATGTTCCTAGCTTCTGTCCAAACTTGCATAAGCATGGCCATTCTGATTTGCCTCACGTGAAAATATTGGTGTGGGATTCGGATAAAATATTAGCGTTTCTAGTTTCTACCCAAACATTGGCACAATTATTTATTGATTTTGCCAGTCATCAACTTTCCTGGTAGCACCTGACTACTCCAACTAACCTTTTCTCCATTGCCATCGGTTGAATCCAACTTACAATCATACAAGGGACAAAAAGAAAGGACGAAACAAACTTATGAGGGATCGGAATTGCAAAGCAACTTTAATGGCCAGTTAATGCGATGATGTTGCAATTGAACTTTGATTGTTTGAGTATTTTTTTAATCTTAATGCTTGAACCTCTTAAATCATATGAGCAGTAGTTTTTACAGTTAAAAACCTTGTAAAAAGCACTGTCTGGGGAATTTGGTTGTTGTGGGTAGTCGTTCAAATTCTTTGCAGATAGGTGTTGAGCAGTATCCCCATTAGCAGACCACAAATGGTGGTGCAGATGATAGATTAATTTAAAGTGTAAATACTTGTAAAAAAATGTCAGTGGAATATTAGCGGTGCATTTTCTTCACAAATGATTTTAAGCACATGGGACTTACAAGAATCTTCTAAATTGCTTCCCCATACTTGAGGCCGCGGAGAATGAATAGGAGATCTTCCACATTAAGCCTGCCAAGTCTGTCAGAGACAAAACAATACTTACTAATCAAAGAGTAGTCTAAACTCTCCCAGTAAGCATCACCTATAACGAACAATGGCATCTGAAAAATAAAATTCTCAAAAGAATGGAATAAGGAAAAATTTTGTATATGGAAAATGGAACCAAAGAAACCCTATTGACAAATGAAATTAGAAAAACCTTGTTCAAAATAATAGAACGAGAGAAAACTCTATTCAATTTTATTATGAAACATAAAAAGACAATTTATAGAGATAATCCATTTTAAATCTATTTGTAACGTAAGTAAATTAAATAAGTATTTTAATCTTAATTTTTTTGAGTGCAAGTAAAGTAAATGAAATAAAAATAAGTGTCCTAAAAGTTAAACTTACTTGTTTTGCAAGTAAAGTAATCAACAAGTAAAGAAAACTTAAATATAAAAAATATTCTAAATTCCTTAGAATACTTTTCTTGATTGTTACTTTTTTAACAACTATTGGACCTCTTTCATGTTGGCCATCCTGTGTGCGTTTGTCTATGTGAGTTGTATGCGTATGGCTCTCTTACGTGTATAACTCATATCTTAAGTTAATTCTCCTTTATTCTCTCTCAAGTTGGAGTATGAAGATTGGAAATGCCCAACTTGCCTAAAAAAGTTTGAAATTGCTCACAACCAAGTGTCTTATTGAATATGTCCACTAGTTGATATTAAAATGAAATCAATCGAGGTAAATGCCTTGTCTGAGTGCATTTTGAGATATTGAAGAATTCATATGACGACATCAAAGTGTAGTTGTCTCAACTTGTGCATAAATCGACTCAGGATGTGCACTGCATAACTAATATCCAAACACGTGATCATGAGATAAAATAATCTACCAATGAGACATCTACACTGTTTGGGATCATCACAAAGTTGTCTTGAATCAAGATCAAGTTTATGTTGTTGATTCATGGGTGAGGAAATCAGTTTGTAACTCGATGCTCCCCTTATTTGGTAAAGCCCTAAGGAATCTTCATGTAGACTTCTTTCTTCAAGATTACCATGAAAAAAAAAAGCTATTGACATTTAACTTATGGAGTTCCCAATTGCACACTAAAGAACAATAATAAGGCATTACGTTGTAACCATTTTGGCCACCGGGGTACATCTCTCTCATGCAAGGCCTTTAAGTGCGCGAGTGTTTTAATCAAGACCCTTTAATGTGCAATTGATCAGTTTGGGGTCTTGATGTGCGCAGTACTCCAATACGAGGCTGTTTGGGGCCCGTCCATTGTGTGCGTGGCCTCGTTGGGTGTGAATTAGGTGTGCACGACCCACTAGTGCGAGACTCCCATGTGTTAAAATTGGAATATATCTCAGCTTCAATCGAGGGTGACTTGATGATGGTTTGAATAGGTGGAGATGAGGTCACGAGCAGCAGCATGTGACTAGTCTAAAGTAGCAGTTTATGTGTTGGTTATTTTCAGTTTTTTTGTCTTCAGCATTATGTCAATTTAGCAACATGGATTTACCATGTTGAGTTGTGTTTGTTAGGATGTCAGCCACTAATATCATGCTACAACTAAACGATTATTGGTGGTTTAATTGCTTAGTTATGTACTGGTTTTTTGTTTTGTATTTTCTCTCTCTCGGTTCTGTAACTACTGCATATATATATTCAATGAAAAACAGAACAGTTAGTGTCTTTGTCTTCATAATATTCTCTTGGCTTGATTAAGTCTCAATGCTTGTATAATTCATTCCTTTTTTGAACATGGTATTAGAGCCTTTCATGTGTTCTTAAGGGACTTGTGAAAGCAATTTTTTTTTTAGAATACTTAATCTTGCTGTCTCATTTCTTCCATTAGAATACTTAACCTATGGCTTCAACCAGTTTCAATGTTGTAGCTCCACCAGTGTTTAACGGAGATGACTACCCAATTTGGGCAGTGAAGATGAAAGCTTATCTCCGTGCATTTGACCTTTGGGTAGTTGTGGAGGTGGGTGGAGATCCTCCGGTTCAAAGGCATGCCAATCCTACAATGGCACAATTGAAGCAGCATAGTGAAGAGGTTGCTAAGAGATACAAGGCCCTTTCGTGTATCCACTCTGTTGTATCCAACTCCATATTCACTAGGATTATGGCTTGCGAGAATCCTAAAGATGCTTGGGACAAGTTGCAAGAGGAATTCCATGGAAGTGATAGGACTCGACAGATGCAAGTTCTTAATTTGTTGAGGGAATTTGAAGTTTTAAAAATGAAGGACAGTGAGACTATTAAGGAGTATTCTAATAAAGTAATGAAAGTTGTGAATCAATTGAGGCTACTTGGGGAAGACCTTTTAGAGAAAAGGATTGTGAATAAAGTCCTAGTAAGCCTACCGGATAAGTTTGAAGCTAAGATATCCTCACTTGAAGAGTCCAATGATATCTCACGCCTTACTGTCACAGAGCTTGTTAATGCTCTCCAAGCACAAGAACAAAGACGAGCTCTTAGGCAAGAAAACACGGTAGAAGGAGCCTTCATGACTCGAACAAAGGAGAAATGGAGTGACAACAACAGAAAGAATGATTCAGAGAAGAGAAACAAGGACAGGAGATCTGGAGATGGAAAACAAGGCAAGCCGAGAGTTAAGTATCCTGTTTGTTCTCATTGCAAAAAGAGAACACATCTTGAAAAATATTGTTGGTATCGTCCAAATGTTAAATGCAGGTCATGCCATCAATTAGGACATGTTGAGAGAGTTTGCAAATTGAAGGGAAACAGACCTGAGGAGAAGGCTGCTGTTGCAGAACATCAGGAAACAGTTGATGAATTTTTATTCATGGCAAGGAAATCTGAAGTTTCAAACAAGAAGCACACATGGCTAATTGATAGCGCTTGTTCGAATCATATGACCGGGAAGGAAGAAAATTTTATTACCTTGGACAAGAGTTATAAATCTCAGGTTGAGATTGAAAATGGACTTAATTTGCAGATTCAAGGGATAGGAACAGTTGCGGTGCATACACTTGCAGGTATGAAATCAATTTCCAATGTTATGTTTGTACCTGAAGTTTCTCAAAATCTACTTAGTGTGGGGCAATTGATTGAGGATGGATATATTTTGTTGTTTAAAACCAATGCTTGCACTATCCTTGATGCCTCAGGCAAGGAACTTTTCTCTGTTGAAATGAGAAATAAGTGTTTCTCTGTAGATTGGATGAAGGTTAAGCATAAAGCTTACCAATGCTTGTCCACTAATTCTGAAATTTAACACCGTAGATTGGGGCATGTAAATTACCGGTCTTTAATGCATATGATATCCAACAACTTGGTTGAAGGACTCCCTAGTTTGACTCAAACAGATAGAATCTGTAGCACTTGTCAATATGGTAAGCAATGCCGAGTCTCTTTTCCAAAATCTAGCAATTGGAGAGCAAAACAAAGGCTTCAATTATTGCACTCAGATGTGGGAGGTCCTATGAAGACTCTATCATTGAATGGGAGTTTATATTATCTGATTTTTGTAGATGATTATACAAGGTACAGTTGGATATTTTTTATGAAACACAAGTTTGATGTGTTCAATTTGTTTACCAAGTTTGTTGCAGCAGTGGAAAATGAGTCTGGGAGCAATTTAATGATTCTTAGGACAGATAATGGAGGAAATTTCAACTCAACCTAGTTTAAAGAGTTTCTCGCTCGAAAAGGAATCAAACACCAGTTGACGGTTGCCTATAACCCTCAACAAAATGGAGTTTGTGAGCGTAAAAATAGGACAATGATGGAGATGACACGCTGTTTGTTATTTGAGAAAGATTTGCCAAAGAAATTTTGGGCTGAGGCTACTAATGTTGCTGTGTATTTACTAAATGTTCTCCCAACAAAAGCTTTAAATGTTAAATGCCCCTATGCAGCTTGGCATGGTACAAAACCATCAGTAGCGCACCTCAAAGTTTTTGGGTGCATTTGTTATGCCAAAATTCTTGATGGTAAGAGAACAAAACTCGATCCTAAGTCTCAATTGGCAATTCACTTGGGCTGCAACAACTTGTCAAAGGGATATCGATTGTATGATCTGAAAACTAAGAAGGTTTTTGTAAGCCGTGATGTGAGATTCGACGAAGACTTGAAGTGGAATTGGAAAACTACTGCTACTGAGAAATCAAAGTCAAATAATACCACTAGTGATGTGAATGAAGGTTTGAAGTGGAATTTGGAAATAGCTGTTGATGAGAATAATGCTGATGGTGATGAGAATCTATTTGATGATGAGGAAAGTATGGATGAGAATGATGAAAGCTTGGCTGTTCGAGGAACAAGACCACTCCAAGAAATTTATGGTAGATGTATTATGGCAGTAATTGAACCAAATGAAGTTGCAGAAGCTTTAAAAGATAAGAAATGGAAATAAGCAATGGATGCTAAAATCCAAATGATAGCAAGGAACAGGACCTGGTACTTAGTAGACAAACCTCAAGGGCAAAAGGTAATTGGTGTTAAATGGATATTTAAAACCAAGCTGAATCCAGATGGATCTGTTAACAAATTAAAGGCCAGATTAGTTGTAAAAGGATATTCACAAGTTCAAGGAGTGGACTTTGAAGAGACTTTTGCACTGGTGGCTCGATATGACACCATTCGAGTCTTAACAGCACTTGCAGTCAAAGAAAATTGGTCCATTTGGCATATGGATGTGAAATCAGCTTTCTTGAATGGGGTTATATCAGAGGACATTTATGTTGAACAACCTGAAGGTTATGTGGTACAGGGAAAAGAAGACAAGGTGTGCAAGCTTGTCAAAGCTCTCTATGGACTCAAGCAAGCCCCAAGAGCATGGTATGACCGAATTGACAGCTACATGCGAGAAAAAGGATTTATTCGCAGCAACAATGAAGCTACACTCTATGTTAAGAAATCTGGTAATGCCGTGAAACTGATTGTATCATTGTATGTTGATGATTTGTTAATAACAGGGCCTGATGATGAGTTTCTAAAAGAATTTAAAGCTCAAATGAAGTTTGAATTTGATATGACTGACTTAGGAAAGATGTTTTACTTCCTAGGCTTGGAGTTTCAGCAATTGGAAGGTCAAATTTGTCTCTATCAAAGTAAATATGCTGAGGATTTACTTAAAAAATTCAAGATGAACTTTTGTAAACCAGCTCCAACGCCACTAACTATGGGTTGGAAACTCAGCAAAGATGATGGTGAGATTAAAACTGATGCTCGACTCTATAGAAGTATAATAGGATGTCTTCTATACTTGTCAGCTACCAGGCCTGATATTATGTTTGCCACAAGTCTCCTATCTCGATTTATGCAGGAACCATCAGAAATGCATATGAAAGCTGCAAAAAGAATCTTGAGGTACATCAGAGGCACAACAACATTTGGGCTTAAGTTTGTGAAACAGGACAGTAATCATCTGCAAGGCCATTGTGACAGTGATTAGGCTGGGAGTGTGGACGATTCAAAGAGCACCACTGGCTATTGTTTCTCATTTGGAAGTGAAATCTTCTCTTGGAACTCAAGGAAACAGGAGGTGGTAGCTCATTCTTCTGCTGAGGCAGAATATATAGCAGCATCTTCTGCAACTAATCATGTGTTATGGCTCAGGAAATTGCTTGATGATATGGGTTTTAGGCAATTTATTGGCACTGTCTTATGGGTGGATAACATGTCTACAATTTCGATAGCAAAGAACCCAGTGCAGCATGCAAGAACTAAACATATTCGAGTGAAGTTTCACTCAATCAAAGAGGCTGTGAAGAATGATGAAGTTGTAATCAAGCACTGCAGCACCAATGATCAAGTTGCTGATATATTTACAAAAAGCTTGAACAAAGATAAGTTTTATTTTCTCAAGAGCAAGCTTGGAATATGCGAGATAAATTCCAAGGAGGTGTGTTAAAACTGGAATATATCTTAGCTTCAATGGAGGGTGACTTGATGATGGTTTGAATAGGTGGAGATGAGGTCACGAGCAGCAGCATGTGACTAGTCTAAAGTAGCAGTTTATGTGTTGGTTATTTTCAGTTTTTTTGTCTTCAGCATTATGTCAATTTAGCAACATGGATTTACCATGTTGAGTTGTGTTTGTTAGGATGTCAGCCACTAATATCATGCTACAGCTAAACGGTTATTGGTGGTTTAATTACTTAGTTATGTACTGATTTTTTGTTTTGTATTTTCTCTCTCTCGGTTCTGTAACTACTGCATATATATATTCAATGAAAAACAGATTAGTTAGTGTCTTTGTCTTCATAATTTTCTCTTGGCTTGATTAAGTCTCAATGCTTGTTTAATTCATTCCTTTTTTGAACACCATGTGTGCACAGCTCGTGCGCATTTTCTTCCCATATGATGCCCATGTCCATGCCTTTTGGGCTTGTTGTAGGTGCGCATTCCAAGTATACATGACTGTATTACACATAGCTCTTCTTGTCGTGGGGCTATGATGTGCGTAGCTCACTGTCGTGCAACTTGTGTCTGCATGCTCTTCTGGCATGCGAGCTTTCAGTGTGCGCGGCACATACGCGTTCTTTGCGCATGTGCAGCACTCAAGTGTACAGTCTTCTTGTGCTCTTACTACTTGTGCTGTAGGGCTTGTCTAGGGGCTCTTTACTAGTGCGACTTGGCTCTGCAAGTGTGTGAAGTGTCTAAAAACCTCCAATCGATGATGGTTAGATGCTAGTTGTCAATGGGTCCCCTAGTGATGTCGCTCCAAGGCTGATATGTGCGCCAATGGCATGTGCAGCACAAATGTGTGTTGTTGGTCCATGCTTTTTGTCGAGCTGGACTAGTCACGGGATCGCAAACCACCATGACATTCTCTCCCACTTGTGTAACATCTTAACCTCCGCATGTTAGAATGATTGAAGTTGCTCACTAGGCTCAAGAGTGAATATAGGTTCCAAGTTAAGAATATTAAAGATTTAAATTATGTGCTAAGTAGAAAATGAAGGAGAAAGGCTTAAGATAAATAAAAGAATAAAGATGGAATGGAAAGAGGATGAAATGGCAAAATAAAAGAAAGGCAATGAAACAATGGAGGATTAAACTTTATTAATGGTGGATAAAATGAGTAAGTGAATGATTGAATTGAAAACAATTAAATAATACTAATAATAATAATAATAATAATAATAATAATAATAAAAGTTTAAAGATCAAATAAAAAATAAAAAAAATCATTGGAGGATTAAATTGTAAATGATAAAATATTTTAGAACTAAATTAAAAAGAAAATAAAGATTGGAGGGCTAAAGTGGAAAAAAGTAAGTAAAACTGGGATGACTAATGAGTAATTGATCCAACATGTTTTATTTATTTTTCTTTTTATTCCTAAGACCACATTACTTTGGTAGAATATGCATGCAATTTTTTTTTCTTTCCTCAGTTAATAATGCCAAGTCTTGTTGGTAGCAAATGCAAGAAATCCTTATCTATTGACTATCTATTGCATGCAAATCTTATCTTATTACATAGATATTAATGGTAAGGATAGGGAAACTAGATTGAAAGGCCATTAATTTTATTCTCTATTCTCTTGCCAAAACCGAACTTATCTTGAAATCTAGAAACTAAAATACTATTACTAAGACCACATTACTTTGGCAGAATATGCATGCAATTTTTTTTCTTTTCTAAGTTAATAATGCCGAGTCTTCTTGGTAGCAAATGCAAGAAATCCTTATTTATTGGCTGTCTATTGCATGCAAATCTTATCTTATTACATAGTTATTAACAGCAAAGATGGTGAAACTAGATTGAAAGGCCATTAATTTTATTATCTCTTCTCTTGCCAAAACCAAACCTACCTCGAAATCTAAAAACTAGAACACTACAAGCATTCAAAGTTTCAAGTCTCTCATACCAATGGTGAAGGTTAAAGCTGAAAATAGAAAATGGGAAAGAGAGGGCTTGGGCAAGAATAAAATAAAGGAGAAAGAGAGCTACGTCGAAAAGTGAATTGCAGAAAAGTGAAAAAGGCTCAACTGAAAAAAAAAAAAAAGAAGGAGAGAAAAGAAATAATGATTGGGGTTTGATTGGAAATGTGCACTAGTTTTGTTGGGAAAATGGTAAGTGAATTCAAATAAAAGCTGATTTGGTTGAGTTGTTTGGAATCAATTTAAAGAGTTTAAAATTTTATTTATGTTTGCAGCCCATTCATATGTAGTAAGTTGGAATTTGGATTGGATACCAAGTTACTTTGATTTCTTGAGGTAAGGAACCTTAAGTTATGATACAAAAATTGAATCTTAGATTTTATCATTAATGAATGGAGCATGATAGATGGTTTTGAAATTATGAATTTTTATTGAATATTTGACGTTAGGAAAAATTGACAAAAACGTAGTATAATGGTTGGAATGTTGATTTGAGGTTGAAATAAGTGATACTATTGAAATTGATTGGCCTCCAAGAGTAAATAATTGGGTGTACATATATGCTATATAAATTGATGTGCAAAGTGATGATTGAATGATGACATGGGGTGCTGGAAATTGATCTGAAATATTGGAAATGCTATCATACAGGTTTGATTAAGAGCTTAAAGCTTGTTGGAAAACTGAATCCAAGGCCTAGCTAGCACTAAAGATTTGGTTGGGATAATTAATTCTTGAAAGTAAGAATGGTAAGTGAAATATGAAACCGAAGCTGAGAATTTTTTTGTGGGAAGCATGTGTAAAATGAAACGATATTGACATTTCTAGTTTTGAATTAAGATACTTGGCCCTTGAATTAGATACAACATTGATCATTTCAGGTGTATTTGGTATTTTGGTGAGAAATCGCACCAATTGAGATGAGTGGGTGAACTATCTTGAACTATACTTCCATACAAATTATAATACATAAACATCTTCTCAGATACTTGAATCTATTGTGGAAAGCATGAGTTGATAGAAAACAACTAGGTTTTTTTGTGATTGTGCCATTGATTTATCAATTGCCTTCGAAAAAAAATAAGAACGTACATACTAGACTATATTTATTGATTTAAAAATGGGAAACAAGCCATTAACTAAGACCTTGCTTCAAAATCTACCTTGCAAATGATTGTGTGTTGTTTAGGTTGAGAATAGCCATTGAGTGATTCAAAAAAAAAAATTCAACTTTCACCCATTTGAAATTGTGAATATGCATGATGGTTTTAGGATATGCATCATGGCTTTTAAATGAGTTTGTGCATACTATGTTGAATTATAAAGTATATTACCTACTGCTCCATTAGTGTGTTTTACGCTTGAATGAAATGAATATGATTTTACATTAATAAGCACTTGGGTATAGGGCTTGTTACCACACCAGGCTTGTGTGGTCTTTGTGCATAAAGTAATAGTTACTTGTTAATTGATGTTTGATTATAAATGGGGACTTAAAGCCCCAATTAGATATTTGGTGATGTGGGGAGTCCCACTAGTAGGTAAAAGGGGACCTGAATCCTTGATTTATATTTGGTGGCATAAGGAGTTTCCACGAGTAAATAAAGGGCGACCTAAAGCCCCGATTATACTTGGTGGCGTGGGGAGTTCTTGGGAATAGGCGATGATGTTATTGACATGAGAAAGTAAGCCTAAGGGCTATATTAAACCTGTGAAACCTCAATCTTCATAGACACGTAACTAGAGATAGAACTTATGTTTAAAGGTTTAATTTGAGCTAATGATGCTAGTTTTACGTTACTTATAATTATTTTATGTCATTATAAGAGTAGGATTAAAAAATAATTTCAATTGGTGAAGAAAGGTGCATAGTGGGTTGTTGCTCTATTTGCATATGTTTCGGTTTTTCAATCATATCTCCCACCACAAAAGTCCAAATGATATGATTTTTGGACCATTATAAATCTAAGAGTCAGGGCTATAACTTTTATGTTTACTACTTTGCCTAGTTTTGATGGAAAGGTGGTCACAATCTTTGTTGAAGTAAAAGTACTGCGCTAAAAAAACAGATTCGAACAGAACATTTGAGCGTCGCGGCGCTGGAAATTAAGAGCCGCAGCCCTCACCGTAATTTTCACAAATAACAAGTTTATGGGATTTTTAAAACTTGGACTTTTGGGGGCTACTTAAGGGACCTCTTTCAGAGGATTTTGGACCTTTTCCCAATGTCAAAAGAGTAAAAAGATTGCAGAAAAAAAGGAGGAAGACAAGTGGCCTTGATAAGGGCATTATTGTAATTGCATGAGAAATTAGATAAGCTTTAACTATAAAAATCTCATCTTTTTCAGCTGCTTCTACATATCTCTAGCAACTTCTTCTTCTTTTTCCTCCTCCCATCTCACATTTCTCTCATCTTCCATGAAAGCTTCTCTCAAGCTTCCATCACTCTCTCAAACTAACCTTAATTTTCATGCTTTACACACCTTGCTGTAGGGTTTTTCATACTCTTTTACTCCTTCACCTTAAACAAACCCTTAAAAGTCTTTCTTCAATACTTTCTCTCACCAACTGAACTTTGTAGAGAGAGAAAGAGAGGTTTCATGTTAGCTTGAGGACTCTTGGGAAGAAATTTCATTACAATCCACCAAGGTGAGTGATGAATTAGGACTATTTTTAAGTTGTTGATAATGGCTAGTAATTAGAGTTATGAGTTATGTTATTTGCTAAAATTGTTTATCTATTTCTAGGGTTACTAAAGTAGAGAAACGAAATAGCCAATCAAATGGTAATTGAAAGATAGATAGGAAGAGCTATTGAAGTTTGATTTGGGAAACAACTTTTGTAGTGATATTAATGTAAATTGGATTGGCTGTGATGTTTTTATGCGTGATAGGTTTCAACAAGGCCCCTCAACCCCATTTGGACCATTAGGGAAGTTAGAGTCGATTAAAGGTTTAATAAATACCGGTGAGTGAACTTGCATTAAAAGGTTTTGGGATATACACATATATGTTTGATTGAATCCCTTAAAACGTTTTACTTGGTTCTTTCTTCAAAACTTGCACGGGAACAAGCCCTTATGAAATGTTTTTATGTTATGAAATGGATTGTGTGATGAATTCATATGTTTCTGTATAATGTTGACATATATATATATATATACTATGTCATAAATGGTACCATTATGTGACAAATGCAACCGTGCATGTGCGGGGTGAGTGTGCACTTGCTAGTGATGACGGTGGTGAGGGAGATGGATGGTGATACTGCCCGTGTGCACGATGTGGGGGGATGCACACGATTGCATTAATTGTGCACGATGTGGAGGGATGCACACGATGACTCTGGCTATGTGCACGATGTGGAGGGATGCACATGAGCTGGATGAGATAGGATGTCCGGCTATGTGCACGATGTGGGGGGATGCACATAAGCTGGGTGAGATGGGGTGGTATACGAATTAGTATATGCTTAAATATATGTATATGTAATAAAAAGATCATGATTATAATATGTGATTGTATGGTATGATGAATCTTGAAAATTTCCCATTGACTTGCAAATTGATTTTATTACAGTGAGAAACATGATGTTTATGCTGCCTTGCTTGGATGATTGCTGAAAATTTTCTCTTTTTCCAATTTCATGCCGAACATGGTTCCTTCATCATTAAATGATTTTACAACCGAGGGTTAAATGAAAGGATTTTAGTAAGAACTTGAACTAAGTTGCATTGTTTTCAAATAAGTGCATTATGATTATCAACTTTCCTTATCGTTGCTTGTTCCCTTCTTATATTCACTCATTGAGTTTGTACTCACTGTTTTCAACTTCATGTTTTCAAATCAGGAGGCAATTGGAGCCTAGATTGAGGTATCCTTGTAGTTTCGTCTTCCTAGTAGGTATCTTGGCATTCAGTAGCCGTACCTTCACCTTGGTCACTCCGCTCGAAGCCCAGAGTCATTTTTGTTTATAAATATGTACATGTGATGTAAAGTATTAAGATGCATGCCTTAGACCATATATGTATATTTTGATCGGTAAGCCACCATGAGTGGCAATGGTTAATATTATTTTGGGTTAATATAAATGTAGTTTTTGATTGCTATAGTTATTATTAAAGTACTTAAGGGTTGAAATTGTGAGATGTAACTTTAAGAATAGTTGATGGGATGATGAGCAGGATTACGTAAATAAGCTTGCTTAGGCTTAGTGGACTATGTCCATTGAGTTCATGCGTCGGTCATGGCTCAAAAATCGAGTCATGACAAAACCTACCCAAGAGTTGTTCATTGTTATCATCTATTATTCTATTCTGAAAGCAATGAACCAAGGCATTGTGATTTGAATTTGTTTTACATGGCATGGTTTTACATTTACATGTGCTAGTGACTTGATTTAATGTCTTATGTGCACAATGTTTTGAAACCACATTATGATATATACTTTCCATGTGTTTTGCGATAATTCAAGTAAAATATTGAGTTTGAAATGATTTTAGCATGCTATGGTTATTATAAATTATATCTATTACTGGGTATGCACATATACATGTTATTTGGGAGCAGTTTTACTATACAACATATTTTAAAATAAGTATGGCATGAAACATATATTTTATTCATATAATTAATTGGGAGCTGCCATGGTGAAGGCACTTCAACTTACTATATTGTTAATTGACGTCTCATAGCACTTCCCTTGTGTCACTCTACTGTCTAGATGTCAAGTTGTCTACTGTTTTTAAATAAAGTGATGTATTCATAAGATTATTTTGAGGTCGAGACCTACTGTTTGATTAAATTTAAATAGCGTAATGCTTGAAGGTTTACATTTTAAGATGTGTTATACATATATTTTAAATCTCTTGTTAAGAATTTTTATGAGTGTTTAAGAATTAAATTTGCAATTCTGGTTATATAGCGTTGTTAGTTTACAATGAAGGAAAGAATTTATTTGGTGAGATTAATATATTTAAAAGGCTTGTCGGGTTGTGTGAGCTTGCTTACATGACTTATGTGTCGGTAACAGTCGTAGGAGTGGGTTGTTACAACTTGATTCAAGCAACCCCCTCATTGCCTCATGGTCTCTTTTCACCACAATCTTCTTCGGTGTCCCCACTGGCTTCGTAAGTTCATTTAAGGTAGCTTTTCAGTGGCTGTTTCGAAAACACTTTCAACTCTAGATGCATCTATTGTAGTAATGCAATGAATCACTTCAATTCATATACTTGGAGTGTAATTCCCTGAGTATATCGCTTATCTAAATCCAGTCATAATTTTCTTAAATCACGCATGACACCAAAGCAATCGACGAAGAACAAATCATGTACGGTGTCGAAATTACCATCGAAAAACAAATCATGTATGGTGTCGAAGCTATCGACAAAGAATAAATTACATATGGTGCCAAAACTGCTAATGGAAAATGAATCACATACAACACCGCAATTGCCAATGGAGAACAAATCACGAGAAAAGGACTTCACTTTACCACAACCAAATCAACCTCATGGTTGAAAGAAAAAAAGCTCGGTTTGGAACTTGCTCTGATACCATAAAAAAAGTTATCTCAAAAGGATGGATGGAATCAGAGAAAACCTTGTTCATGGAGAATGAAAACAAAGAAACCTTATTTGTGGAGAATGAAATCAAGGAAACCCTGTTCAAAATAATAAAACTAAGGAAAGCTCTATTCAATTTTACAATGAAACATAAAATGGATTATTTATAAAGATAATCTATCCTAAACTTACTTATAATACAAGTAAATTAAATAAGAAAGTATTTTAATCTTAGACTTTTTAGAGTACAAATAAAGTAAATGACATAAAAATAAATATCTTAAAAACTAAATTTACTTATTATGCAAGTAAAACAATAAACAAGTAAAAAAAACTTAAATATGAAAAATATTCTAAATACATTAGACTACTTTACTGAACTTCTACTCTTTTTAGCCGCTATTGGACCCCTTTCATGCAGGTTGTCCTGTGAGCGTTTGTTTGTGCTGGACATTTGCGTACAGCATTTTTGTGTGTGTAGCCCATATCCTAAGATAATTCTTCTTTTAACTTCTCGGAACATAGTTTTACCATGTGCAGTGCGATGCGCTCACACATGGAAAACTGCTGTTGATGACTTTTAAGGTAAACATCCTAGCTAGCTTATTTTAGGAAATATTGGATGCATTGAATGCCATAGCACATGAGAAGACGCCAAAACAGAAAAACTCTCTGTGCTAATTTAGTAGGAAAGCAAGTTCTACTGATTGACTTCCACAGCAAAAATTTTTGGCTTATGTTAATTAGCAACATTTTACTATCATATTTTGGTGCCACAACCATAATTTAATAACCCAAAACTGCAACATAAAACCCAATATATTTTCATTTTCCCATTTGATGATATTGAATCTATCACGTGTTACATTTCTCTCATAAGTTTAACTGAACTTGGTGCCTTAGTTTGTGCACTAGGACTGCCCAGCCACAAATAGGCTGGCTACATTAAAAACCAACCTCTTCCTTCAGTTTTTGAGAGTTAAGGATCAAGGCAATAAGTTGGTGTTACTTGGTTTCATTTGCTGAGAGTTGTAGACTGTTTAAACTTGTGTAGGTGATGATTCATCTGTAGGCAAGGCTGCAGCCTTTACTCTTCGGCCTTTTTCACTTCTACTGTTATCAGCAAATTTCAAGCTCGCATGATGTAATCCTTTCTCCTTCTCTGTTGAACTCCATTCAGACATGTAGTAGTCCTCTTCCGTCTGCTTGTCTGATGGACCGCAAAACATTCCACCCCACTGGGGGAAGTATATCAAGCATATAGGAAGGGTGCAGCATATGATCATGACGCCCATAAGAGTAATCCCCGTTTCTTTTGAATATTTGGATCCTTTGAAAAAAATTAATTGAGTCAAAACGGCACCCACATTTCCTCCACCGCCTGTCATGCCTGATATTACCCCTAATGACCTGGAGAACCAAATTTTTGAGGGAAACGTATGTAAAATAATATGCACAAAGATAAGGTTAAATGAGAAAAAAAGGAGTAATTTCAATTTCAATGACACAGCATCCTCTGTAGCTAAACAAGACTGTTTGGTCCTGTTGGGCCTAAATCTCTGAACGACTCCTGCTAATGCAAATGATCTTGCTATGTTGACAGTTCGGATCTTGTTCAGACAGAACTGGTTTGTGATTGGTTGAAGAATTTCGATTCCCCTAAAGGACAGCAGATAGGAAAAGATATTATTTCACCCCACTTTGTCTAGCTTTGCGTCTTTGAATTGATTAGTTGACAATGAAAGGTTTATTTTTGTTTTTTTGCTCCCACTGATAACAATAACAGCAAAATAAATAACCTAACAACTGAAGACTTAACGCTATAATGGGTTGAATTATTCCATTTGTTCATTGAAGTCAATAAATTATCCATCCAAAAGGGACAGAGATTGTGAAATCATACTAAAAAATCTTTAAACATCGTCCGATTTCTTCACTCTACCTGTTATAAATAGTATTTAAGACTCATGCTAAGTCAAGAGATGAGCTAATGTGTGCTTCAAACAATTATCAAATCTCAAGAGGATATCTTCTTTTGGTGCATTCTCAATACAGCAAAACTCTTGGAAAGAAGTATTCTTTATGAATTTTTGATATTGAGATATTTTTATTTGACAAAATCATATGATCAAAGCAGAAAACTAGAAAAATATAGCTAAGAATTCATGGAAACCTTACCTTCGGGAGATGAAGGGAACCACTCCAAATGTGAGCCCACATGCAGCTTGAACAAACAAAGAGAAAGCAATCATCACAGCAATGGATGCACTTAAAGATCCCACCTGCCCAAGAATGATACAGAACACGCCTCCTAAGGTCTGCACCACCCACAAAGTCCATAGCCTACCTCTCATCCCAAACCTCTTTGCCACTACATCAGATATTATCCCTCCTCCAGGTCGAGAAATCACGTTTGCTAATCCAAAACTTGCTGCAATCATTCCTGCAGTGTGGAGTTTAAGATTGAATCTGTCATAGAAGTACTCGGCAATTATGTTATCCACTGCCAGCTCAACCCCAAAACAATATCCATAAGTCAATGCCAGAATCCATCCTCTGTAATTTGTGATGCCATGATAGAAAACAAGTGAGAATTTATCTTTTGGTTTGTCCCCCGACTTCTGAAGCCCCCTAAAGTTCCCGTCCGGTAAGTCTTGGCCAAAAATCAGAACTGCAAATGCTGATAACGTTTGAAACAAGGCAGGTATGAAAAATGCAATTCTCCAAGCTGTAAAGTTATCTGCTCCAGTGTGACGGATAAGGCCAAACACTATAGGCATGATCAGCTGGGTTGCGCCACCTCCAAGGTTGCCCCAGCCACCTGCAACACCATTAGCAGTACCAACAACAGGAGCAGAGAACATGGAGCTCATCCAGAATTGAGTTGACACAAAAGTAGCAATTGAGAAGCCTGTAAAGAAGCGAACAAGCAGGAAAGAAACAGGTGAAGAAGCAATGGAAGTGAAGTAGACTGCGGGTGTGGTTAGGAGGATTAATGAGGCAGATGCAAGACGGGGACCGAACAGGTCACAAGCGGTCCCCATGGCAAGTCTGGCAAAGACCGCACCAGAGACAGCAGCAATCCCTGCATTGCCAATGTCAGTTGATGTGAGGTTGAGGTTGTCGCGTATAATAGGAAGGAGTGGAGGAGCCGCAAACGTGGATACAAAACAAGAGAAGAAGGAAACCCATGCGAGATGAAATGCTCTCATGTGAGGTGCTGCCACTGAAAATAGCCTAAACTCTGTTGCCTTGTGTTCTGTGTCCACCGGGAGAGTGAATTTCGGAGGGTGAGATTCCGGTACAGTGCCCTGCACCTCCATAATTATATGGGGTGAAAGAATAGAAGAAGCTGTATGCGAATTTTGGAAGATTAAAGCTTTCTTTCCATTAAGCTAGCGCATTCTTTTCTTCCTCTTTTACTGGAGAAAGGTTGAGAAGTAAACGGTGTCTCAGAGCTGAAACCATATAGAGCTTTTAAGTCTTACAACTTGCAACTGATGTCACGTGGGAACTAATTTTTGGACCTGTCCCTTTCAAACAATGTTTGTGCATTAACGGCATCTAGTGTGTTCGAAATTGATTCTTATTGGCTGGTGGTGTGAACTCAGACGGATTTCATGCCAAAGTGATAGAGATGTTAAAGGAACAAGTTCGATGAAGCATGACTTGGAGTTTGCAAAGCTTTAATTTGTCCAAGAACCGAGGGAGTTGGATTCTTTGACTTGGCAAGATTCTGCTTTGTTTTTTCATTTTTAAGAAGAGTACAAGCAAATCCAGCTGGATTCTTCATTATTATATAGGATATTAAGACCGTAACAATCTTGCTGAGGGATATTGGCCAATAGTAGAATTATTTCGTCAACTCAAATGTCATTTAATTACTGCCATCAATATTTTTCATTGTTAATGCCTTGAACTTACTATTTATTTCTCCTCAATATTTGCCCCGTGTTTGACTTGGCTTTCTAGCAGTAGCAGCAGTAGCTGCGTTAGTTTTTTCTTGATTTAATCTGCTCTGTCCAGAGGGGAAATTACGCACAGCTGAGATGATGGTGAAACTGAAACGATAATGCTGCAGTTTCACTCAACTCAATTCATGAAGGAATTCCAAGCGTGTTTCCAAGAGCTTCTCCTGATATTTATTTCTTATATAATGACAACTGACAAATCTCTGATGAGCAAATTTCAAAAACTTAGCTCATGATCATCCCTACTTATGAGGACTATCTTTGACCAAAATCTAATCAGAGTAAGAATTGTGAAAGGAGAGAGGGGGCAGTGGGAACATTGTGCCGATACCCGGAGACCGTCCACTATAACAATGGGGGGCCCTACGGTTATTTAAAGCTGTCTCGAGTTTAGAAAATTACGAAACAACGTACCACAACGATACACCAAAAATAGGACACCTCTGACAGGTTCATGACCTCTGCCTTTTGCTCTCTTTTTGATTCGAACGGAGCTTCATGACCTTTCCTGTATAAATCCCAATCAGCCCCCTATTACAGTTGCAGGAGGGCATCCCATAAATCAAGTTCAAAAACATGGCTAACAAGCAGCAAATCTCTTTCTCATTGGCATTTCTTGCGGTTGCCCTATTCGTCCTGGCCGGTCAGGCCACGGCTCGGCGTGAAATCCTAAATGCTGAAGTTGGTGGAGCAGCGAATCCCAAAGATGCTGTAGAAATGATTCTAAACGAACTGATCAGTAGCACACAGCGCGTAAAGAACAAGGTTTCTGTCCTTGGGAACAGTCAGATGGTTCAGGCCTGCGATAAAGCCTATGCGTCGTCATTGGAAAGCCTGAACAAAGCCATGGGTCTCGTCAAAGGCACTGCAGGCATAGACACCGGAAACCTCAAAGCCAGCATCACCGCAGCACTGCATGGCTACGACAACTGTGATTACGCTTTTGCAGAGTCCACCAGGCCATCTCCTTTTATCCCTAATAACGCAAACTTGAAATCTTTGGTCTCACAGTGCTTGGAATTAACGTCGAAGCTAGCTAACAATAATTAAATTCACAAATACGAGATGGTGTGTGAACAATGAATAGAAAATGGATTTAGCTGTTTGTTCTGATTGTTGGGCATATTATATATCGGTGGGGAACCCAAAATAAGGTCGGTCCATCCTTTGGAGTGCGATTCTGTTTCTTCTGCTATATATTTACTGTTTTTCGCAACAAAATTTTCTGGTGATATGTTAGAATATATAGGTAGAAGTGCTGGTCATTTAAGATCAAGATATCTGTCATTATGTATTTGACCATATAATCAATGGCCTTGCTTGGGAATATTCAAGATATAAATTTAATTATTTTTTATCAACTTTTAGATCTGTATTTTAAGAGCATTTGTTAAAATTTATATTTAAAACATATTTAATCATATATATATAGAAATCAATCGTGCTTTGCAAATTAAGTTGACAATTGAAACTGCACAATTCGAAATAAAACTAGCTGGCGCCTTGGAAAAACTTTTTATTGATTTGAATTAAAATGTTTTTTTTTTTTTGAAATTATAATGTATACATCAGTATCCACTCATCGTAATCAACTCATCCTAAGTCCCTGTACTTAATCGAAGAGTCTTATTAAAAACCTTCCTATGGAAAAAGCCAATGAGATAAAAACCATAGATAAGGAAAAATGAGTACCCTTACCGTCGTATAATCATTGGGACATTTACATCCCTTTTCAACTACCTAAAATAATCAACTGGAGTCTGTTGCACTTTTCATAGTATAAGTTTTCTAGTACATGAAGAACACTGGATGAACAAAGTACAAATCAGCGAAGAAGAAGAAGAAGAAAAAACGAGAGATCAAGTGTTTGATATATGTGAAATCACAACAAAATTCATTACGTATTCAGCTTACGTGCATCACTTAAAACTGAAAAACTGATTGAAGACGAAGATGTAGCCTCAAGAAAATAAAATCAATACTTTGTGAGCTGTGCATAGAAAACAAGATTTATTTTCAGTGCCTGCCAACGAACAACAAAGAAAATAAACACATGCCGATTGTGCTTTAAACAGAAATACACCAAAACAACAAGGAAAGAAAAAATTTAAGTCTCAAACATAAAGAAACGACATACAAGTTGTTGTTTAACTAACTCAATTAACAAGAGAAATAATAAAACGGCAAGAAAGCTTGACGTTTAACCAACCAAGACCTATGAACTTAACAAAAAGACACTACACCCTTACGTATTGCTAAGAATAAACTGGTAAATGTAAAACGTCTTTGTTTTGGCTTATCCCCAATTGTTCTTTTGCTTCAAAGGATCGTTGCTTCCGGCTTGAGTTTTTTATTATGCTTCCATACAGATTCATGATCATCTTCCAACACAGCCCCATGATCATTAGTATGGTAAACACCCAACCAAGATCTCAACATTTCAAACCTATCTTTGGCTAATCCCTTGGTGAATATATTAGCTAGTTGAGCATCAATAGTACAATACTTAAGCTCAATTTCCCGATCTTAACAACTTCCCTCAAAGCATGGTATTTTACCCTGATATACTTTGTGCGTCCATGTTGTATTAGATTTTTGGTTATAGCAATTGCAGATTGGTTGTCAACTTGAAGCACTGTGCCTTTGCTTTGATGAAATCCCAAATCTGAAAGCACCTTTCTAAGCCATTGAGCACGGTTTGTTGCTATAGCAGTAAAAATGTACTTAGCCTCAATAGATGACTAAGCTACCACCTCTTGCTTTCTTAAGTTCCAAGTGAAAACTACATTGCCAAATGAAAAATAGAACCCACCCATGCTCTTTGAGTCATCCATAAACCCTACCTAGTCATTGTCATTGAATCCTTGTAGTTCACCACTTTCATGCTTCAAGTACCTTAGACCAAAACTGATTGTACCTTTCACATATCTAAGAATTCTCTTTGTAGCAGTAAAATGTATTAATGAAGGTGATTACATGAACTTAGATAGTAGACTTGTAGCAAACATGATGTTTGGTCGAGTTATAGACAAGTATAATAAAGATCTTATCATGCTTCTGTGTAACTGTACATCAGCTTCAATTACCCCATCAATTTTACTAATCTTAAGATAAGTTGTGAATGGAGTGTGAATAGGTTTATAGTCACTCATATTGAACTTTTTCAATAGATCCTTTGCATATTTTGATTGATGCAAGACAATCTTGCTAAAGGCCCGTTGAACTTCCATTCTAAGGAAGTATGTCATTAAACCTAAGTCTGTCATCTCAAAAACAGTCATCATCGATGCTTTGAACTTACTCAAATATCCATCATTAGGGCCAGTAATCAGCAAATCATTTACATACAGGGCTACTGTGAGTATTACTAAGCTATTTGAGCTTTTCACTTAGGGAATAGATTTAATGATGCTTTTACTGAAACCTTGACTTCTGAAATGCTCATAAATTCTCTCATACCAGGCTCTCGAAGCTTACTTAAGACCATATAGAGCCTTAGTGTGTTTACATACTTTGCCTTCTAACCTTTTTTTTGTATATCCTTCAGGTTGTTCTACATAGATATCTTTTGTTAGAACACCAATCAAGAATGCAAACTTCACATCCAAATGATATATTTTCCAGATTTCCCTAGTTGCTAATGTTGCAAGTAACTTAGTGGTATCATGCCTAGTAACAAGTGCAAATGTTTCAAAATAGTCAATGCCATACGTCTGAGTATAAACCCTCACCACTAACCTTGCTCTAGATTTGTTTATTGTGTCATCTGGATTTAGTTTAGTTCTGTAGATCCATTTGACTATAACAACACTTTGATTTTTTAGTCTATCAGCAAGTATCCAGGTTTCATTCTTTTTTATCATATTCATTTCGAAATCCATTATTGCCTTCCAATTTGCATCAGATTTAGCTTCAGTGAAGCTTGAAGGGTCTGTTATAGCAACATTATACCTACTATAGATATCTTGAAGGGTTTTGGTACCTCTGACTGCTTGAGCTTCATTTTCATCATTAGTAAATTCATCATATTCAAGCTACAACTAATTGTCTCTACTAGAACTTTCATTTCTAAAATTGTTACCTATATCATTTTTCTAGTTTCAATTTTGCCCTTCATCAAAAACATCCCTGCTAATGAACAACTTCTTGAAATTAATGTCAGACAGTCTATATCCTTTTAAAAGTTCATTGTAACCAAGATGTATAGGTAGCACTAACTTAGGATCCAATTTGGTTTTCTTTTCATATGGTACATTAGCATAATAGATACAACCAAAGGTTTTCAAATGAGTTACTAAAAGTTTGTGATTGTACCACATTTCTGATAACTCTATTATATAGAGTTATCTTGTCATATTTTAATGATAAAATGGCTAAGTCTTTGAGTTTGGGTAAAGTTTTAAGTAGTTTTTTTCGTTTTTCTTTAATTAGTTAACTCATGATTGAGCTAGTTTACTTCAAGTTACTTTAGTTCATTTGTGTGGTAAAAATGCCTACTTTTAGCTATGGCTGATTTAGTTCCTATGTTTTTAAGGTCCTCAAAAGTGAAGGGGTCAAGTGGCAAGGAATTGCACAAGTTGGCCAAGTGCAGACTTCACCAAATATGCTATGCTATTTTAGACATAATTCAAGCTAAAAAAGTCCAATCAACATGATTCTTAAACCAGTGGAAAGCTAAGAAGAAGGGCTACAACTTTTATGTTTATCACTTTGCCTAGTTCTGAAGAGAACATAGTTAAAATCTCATTAAAAGTCGCTAGATGGCAACAGCTCTTTAGTACGTAGCTTGAAGAGCCAAAAAGACATGTCTCCCACACAAAACAATGAGCTAGGTGCCGCAGCGCTGGCCACTCAGCACCACAGCACCCAAACAGGCTTTTTAAAATCTACAATTCTTAATTTTTGACTTTAGGGTTTTAAAGGAAGTATATTTAAGCCATTTTAAAAGGGTTTTCAAAGAGAGAGGTTAGAGCAACTTCCAAAGAAGAGAAAAATCATAAACAAAAAAAGAAAGGAGGAAAAAGAAGAGGAAATCAAGAGCTTTGAAGGATCAAAAAGATGCACCAAAGAATTTCTCACACTAGTTTGATTTTCTCTCTCTAACTCTTTTTGTAAAAAATATTTCATTTTGCTGAGATGTGTATTTGTCTTTTGAATATGTTGCGTTATAACTCTTAATCTAGGATTATGGTGGATGCTATTAATCTAGGATTATGGTGGATGTTATTACGTAGTTTGGATATTTTGGATTGATTTCTACTTGCTTTTATAGGAATATCAATGTTTATTCAAATTTGTGCTTATTACTTCATTTGTTGCTTGATCGCCAACACGTTGAGTATAAGGTTTTAGATGATGCTTGACAAGGATAGTCTAAACAAACCTAAATTTGAGTAGTG
The DNA here is from genome assembly GCF_053813885.1 of Theobroma cacao. NCBI lineage: Eukaryota > Viridiplantae > Streptophyta > Magnoliopsida > Malvales > Malvaceae > Theobroma > Theobroma cacao. The sequence goes on from NC_142640.1 coordinate 42,266,851, forward strand.
TATGTTCATTCCATGTTGAGAAATTAAGTGGGTAATTAATTAATAGGATAGATATATATCTATTAATTATACATAGTCAAATATAGGACCTAAACTTAATTAACTTAACTTTAATTAATTTTCTATAAACATATAGATAGTTAATGAAGCTAGGCAATTACGTGATGACTCGATGGAGTATTATGCATGCTTAAGGAACCTAGACTAACATTGATCCCTATAAAAAGTAGGTATTTAATTGATCTTATATCCCAATAAAGCAATAGTTGAAATCATAGTCCTAGGCCTTAATTACATTGTTTCCCCCACTATCATTTTAGTTTGCAAGTCTTAGATTTACTTAGATTTTTAAATTAAATTTCATTTCATTTTAACAACTTGTCTTTTTTTTTTTTTTAGTGCTTGGATAAAACTTAGCTTGTTATAATTTTAATAATTAGCAACATGTAGAAACCAATTCCTTGAGGGATCGACAAACTCAACTTATCATTATATTACTTGTTGATGACCATGTGCACTTGCATGATTTCCTTGCTGAATTGAGAAAATCTTTAAAATAAATATCTTAGTAATTTAGCAAGCAACAATTTCATAGGTGTTTTGAGTGTCAAGGCTCTGGTATAGGTCATATTCATCAAATAATTTATAGTGTTCACTATTTCTACCCAAAATACCCTTAGTAAGTTTGTTTGGTACATCAAGCATCTTGCCATCTCAACCAAGGTCATGTTCTTCCTTTCTGAAACTCCATTCTATTGAGGAGAGTAAGTCACTACGAACTTATGCTTAACACTAAGCATTGCTAAGAAATCTTCAAATTCAGCTACAGTGGACTCAAAACCATTATCACTCCTTAGAGTTTTTATTCTCAACTCTACTTGATTTTCAACTGAGGCTTTAAATCTTCTGAAATGCTGCAAGGCTTTTGACTTATACTTCATAAAGAATATCTAGTAGTATTTAGTCAAGTCATCAATAAACAGAATATAGAACCTGTTGCTATTCAATAAGAGAGTTTTCATTGGTCCACATATGTTAGTATGTATCAATTCAAGCTTCTAACTAGCCTTTCATCCTCTCTTATTTGGAAAAGGATTTCTACATTACTTTCCATACGGGTATTCTTGACAAACCTTGTTAAGTTTCACTATAACAAGAAGGCCTTCAACTAAGTCCTCACAAGCCATCTTAATCATAAAGCCATAGTTTACATGCCCAAACCTTTTAGGTCATATATCTAATGAATCATCTTCACTAACAAATGCATTGTGATCTGTTTCCATAAGATTCATAGGATAACACGTGTTTTTAATCTTAATTGTTAACAATTTACATCTTGTGGGATCATATATAGTGCATTGCTTATCTTTAAATAACAAGGCATATTGATTATCATCTAACTAACCTTCATAAAGTAAGTTTTGGTCAACTTCAGGCACATAATGAACATTATGAATGAACTTAGTACATGTAGGAGTATCAATAGCCACTATACCAATGCCATGAACGTTAACAAAAAAAAAACACCATTGCCAATTTTAATTCTGGCCTTGAAGCTTTTGTTTAACTCAAAAAACAGGTCCTTATTAGTAGTAATGTGGTTTGAGCATCCACTATCAATCAACAAAGTGCTTCTTCTAGTAGAATCTTCCCTAATCAAAGCCATAAATAGCAGCTCTTCAAACTTATCAGCTTGTTCAGCTACAACAGCTTTATCTTCATTTCCATTTGTCTTTGTCTTGCATACCTTTTCAACATGTCCTTTTTAGTTACAAGACTTGAATTTCACATTTGGTTTATACCAGCAGTATTTGACTGCATTTCACTTTTTTTTCAGGAAGGTATTTCTCTTATTGCTTCCTCTACTTCCCGTTTTCAACTTTGTTTCTTTTACTGTCAAGCTTTTTGGAGCCACCTCCTTTAACTCTCAAGCCCTTAGTTTTTGCAACTAAGGTATTTTTAATAAAGCTTTCACTCTTGATGGCTTTTCTCTACTCTTGTGTGAACAAAACATTGATCAGTTCATTCATAGATATCTTTGTTAAATCCTTTGAATCTTCCAAAAAAGAGATCTTAGCTTCGAATCTCTCTGGTAAACTTACAAGAAATTTGTTCACCACTCTTTTCTCCTTTACTTCATCTCTTAACAATCTCAGCTGATTAAAAATTCTTAAAACCTTATCTGCATAAGCTTGAATACCTTAATCATCCTTCATTCTCAGTAATTTAAACTCTCTTGATAGATTCAAGACTTGAATTTGCCTAGTGTGATCACTGCCCTGAAAACTATTCTATGCAAATTTACTTTATTAAATGTGAATGACTACCAGACCTAAGATTATGATACCCCTCAATACTTTATCTGATTATTGTCTCTCTCTATTAACTCGGTTTAATGATTTAAGTTGCTAACCTAGAGTCCTAAATTATTTACAAGTCTCTATCCAGTTTCTCAAAAAATACATCTCCCAATTAATGTACTATATGTCTATGCAAATTAAATTGAAAAAAGATTCATTAAGTTTGTGCTCTAATTTTGGCTACGTATAGCTTATAAGTGTATGTCTACCCTATATGCAAATCAAACCACCTAATCAACTAAGTGTGTTTGATCATACGCTATTCTATTCAAGGTCTACCTAAATCTCCTTCGTTAAGGTTTAACCTAGGTTTCCAATTCAATTTAATTGGTGATCAAGCAATTAAAAGTATTAAGAATAGAACAAAATAAACAACTTAAATTCATCAAACATAAGTAAAAGAGAGATAAATAATTCAGACTACATAATGAGTTCAATCATAATCTTAGATTAAAAATTTAGTTCCCCATCAAGTCATACATCATCATTGAATAAATTCTAATCATTAAAACCAAAACCAAGAAAATAAGTGAATAAAAGAAAATATAGCAAAACTCAAGAATTGTATTCTTGATCTCCAAATCTCCTTGAATCCTGCAAATTCTTCTTAGCTTCAATGACTCTGGGGTTTGACTCTCCGTTGTTAATCTGGTGTTTTCTTTTTTGTTTTCCTTTAAGTCCTTCGAAAGGTTATTTTTATAGACTTTAAAGTTAGGCCTAGTTGGGTGAAAAAAGAGGTCAATTTCAGCTGAGATTTTCTCATCAAACTATGTCAAACCCTGTTCTATAAAATAATTACGACGTCATTTACATGCTCAATAGAATGTTTGCATATTTAGAAAGTTCGAGAAATCGTTAAAAGACGATATTGCCCCTAATGGTACCATTAAGTCGATTAAGTCTCGAACTGGTTCAAATAGGAATTTTAAGGTGAAATTAAGAGTTTCACAATCTAGGGATGACTCAAAATGGTGATTCAGCATTCGAGGATCAATTTGGAGTCAAATCGAAATTTTCACTATCAATGGGCAAAATGGTCATTTGCCACCTGGGGACAAAATGGAAATTTTAGAAAAGATTTTTTGGCCCCATTTGACTTATTGGAGTATGATTTGAGGTTTAGAAGTGAAAAATTTTAATTTCGATATAAATTGGAGTACATGGGTGAAATAGTAATTTTACCACCCCTGGGGCAAATCTATAATTTTGCACCCCCAGAGCATTTTTCCAGCACAAGGTCTTCACCCATCATCATTTTTGACCCTTGAGAAATGTGTGGTGGAGAATTAAAGAATTAAAAGTCAAATATTTAAAATTTGTACCAATAAGAAAATGACAAGTGTCAAGCTCAGGATATTTTATTATTTAACTTAAAAATCAGTATAAATCAGCCCATTATCTCTCCAAATATTCGGCCAAGCAAGGAAGAGAGGGAAAGAAAGGAAGAGCAAACCCTAGGTGAAGAATTTCAAGAGAAAAAGTGTGAAAAATCAAGGAAAACAAGTGAAAAATGTAGGATTTTTCAACTTAAGCTTGAAACCTATTTTCCTTAAGCATTTCTCCTTATTTTTCATGCTTAAATTACATGTTTTCATGATGAATTCATGGCTGGTCAAAATGGGTAAGGAGAGAGAAAGATATTGGATTGATTTGATTTTAGGATATGTTAGTGTTTTTAGTTAGTTAAGCATGTTTAGAAACAAAACAACAAAAAAAGAATCCATTTTCCCCATGAATCTTCATTGGCCGAATCTTCTATGATGTGTGTGGGTGATGGATTGTTATTATTCAAGAGAAATGGCTTAGAAAATGATGAATAATGGTTAGAAAATTAAGTAGGAAAAATCACGGTGTTAGTGCACTATAATGGTCGAATTTTTCCATGAAGAAATGAGAGGGTTTTGATGCTGAAATTGGTATTATTGGAATTGTATTTAGAGAATTGAAATATTAGAAATGAAATGGAGCAATTTTGAGCTAAATCGGACACAATTGTCATTTAATCGGGTAATAAGCTGAATTAGGTCAGCATCGCATTTAAGCGATAGTCGGATAAGTTACATATCATATCATGCATATACACCGAGCCTGAATTGATTTTATAATGGTCAAGCATTAATGTGGTGAATTATGTATTGTACATTGTGGATAGGTGGTGAGCAAATTACACTGGTAAAAGTACAGAGATTGTGCTTGAAGATTGGGATTAGGAGTACATCAACTCCTAGAATTGTGAGTGGACAATTTATCGTCTTAAATATCTAGAGTAACTATGCTTGTTTGATGTTTTTATTAAATGGTGAGTTTAAATTATAAAATATTATGTTTTCTAATTAAAATATTTTTTTAATAAAAATGAGATTTATACTCGTTTTGAAAATCAAATATTGTTTTGGAAAAATTGAGTATATGGAGATTGTGTTGAATTTATGATTTTATATGTTATTGAAATTGTGGCTTATGACACTATGGTAGCATGATGGCTAAATTTTTGGGGTTGGCATGAAATATATGAACAGTTCTGGATTAGTCTCGGTAGACTGGATTACATTTTATTCGTCATATTATGCTACTAAAAATTTTATGGGTCTGGTGGTATATTAAACGGTCACGGCAGTGATGGGGGTTTCCGTGGACTACCTATGAGAGGGACACGGTAACCCAATTATATATTTACCTCCTGGGGGAGATGTTGAATGAAGTATCTCTTGAGATAAGATTTGAGTGCACCTCACGTTCGGGCCACCACATGAGAGTTAGACTCAGCCAACGCTAAGGAACGGCTGTGTGTCAGATGCGAAAACATGTTTATGGGTATGGGACTTTTTAACAGCCTTGGCGGTCTTAGTGGGATACCTTGACAAAGGTACGCGTGAGAATGATTTTGACAGAGGCCAAGTTTAAGAAACTCATAAGCCAGGGAAATTTTGATGAAAAGAAATTGTTGGTATAGATTGAAACAAATTTTGCGTTATGAACATTATTGAAATATAACGTTTTTATATTGTCTTCATCTACTCGGCTTTAGATGCTTTTGATGGTAATTATTAACTCACTGAGATTATATAATCTCACCCCTCTTCCTATCCATTTTTTTCAGGCTCAGGATAGTTTATTAATAGTTAATTAAGACGAGAATTAATCTCGGAGTTGCATCCTACAAAGTAGAGGTTCGTAGCCCTACACCTTCTTGGTTAGTTGGGAATCCACGTGTCACTGTAAAAGTAATTTTATACTTTAGTTATCTGATTTAAAGTATGTATGAACATATTTAGCTTTTACACCATGTTTTTGGCGGGTTTCGGTATTTTCAAAGAAAAATGACGAAAATGCCCCTGTGAACCAAAAAATAATATTTTATTGTTTTGATTTGGAAACGACTTATGATTTCTTGAAATGCGAGATTTAATAACTGTCGCTCAACGGGGAGATACGGAAGCTGATACTAAGCCTTGTGGGATTCTGATCGGCATTCAAGGTAATGAGTGCCTATCCTGACATCGCGGCGGTTGTCACAGGCCCGATGGGAGTTCCGGGTCATGACAAACTATGTAAGTCGCAGCCTTGCCCAATTAATTAACAGAAATTGTAATTGCTTTAGGACTACTGCAGTATGTCAACTTTGATAAGATTTTTGACCATATTTCATGCTAAACTGAGTGAAGTGGTAAACATAAAAGTTGTAGATTTTTCTCTTGTTTTTCCAATGGTTTAAGAATCACTTCATTTGGAGCTTTGCACAGAAAATTATGACCAAAATACCGAAATATATGTAGTGTAAGTCTACTCCTCAAAATTACTCTCCTTCTTCCATTAAAATTCTTCTTTCAAACACTTACAAAAGCACAAATAAATCAATAACAACCTATCTTAACCATATTAACACTAATTTAAGCATAAAATTAACTGTGATTAGATTGACTCACCTAAAATAACAAATTTAAAATAATTAAATAAAATCTACTAATTTTTATGCATTACTACAAGAACTAAGCTAAATTATTATTAAAATTAAGCTCAAATAACTCTATATTATAGAGTTATCATTCAACTAAGGCCACAACTTTCAAAGTTTTATATGATACCTAGGGTATTTGGTAGCAAAGATGTTCACCCATACTTTCTATAATGTGTTCATTTAAATTTCATTGCAACGTTTGTTTTTAAACAAACTAACATAATATAATATTGCAATGCAATCACATTATAGTCAGTGGATGTAATGCAATTGTATGAAAAAACCAATGCAATTTCAGATTATAACTTATTCTACAATGTTTTCAAGCTTGATTTGACATTTTGTCCTTCTTCAATTAATAAAATCCTAAAACTTAATTTCTATCACTTTAAAAAATTAGAAATATTTTTAAATTTTTGACAAAAAGAATCTATAAACTTTGAAAAACATAAAATAATTTCTTTAATTTTTAGAAATTCTAAAAAAATTCAAAAAACCAAAAATAATTTTAAATATTAAAAACATTTTAGAACGATAAAAAATAAAAATAATTTTTATTTTTAAGAAATTATAAAAGATCAAAAAATTCATAAAATAAAAAATAGATTTAAACCTAAAAAGATAATAATAATAACAATATATTTTAAAATTTTCAAAATTGATAACAAATAAAAAGTTATTTTCTAATTAATATTAATATGGATTTGCTCAATGCTTGGTTATTTGTTGAAAATTTTATTTAAAAGATGATATCATATAAAAATTTACAATAAAAAACATACAACTATATTAAATTTTCATTTCAATACATAAGGGTAATTATGAAAATTAATATTACATTACTAATAAAGTGCTTGCAAAGCAAAAGCTACAATATTATCTTCTCAGCATTTTAATAACACTTTTCTTAATATACTAAATGTTGTAATGTTATTTTACCAAAAATTACATTCTTTACGATGTAAGGCACCAAATGCAGCCTTTATTGTCAAGTTAATTTACTTGTAAGTTTAGAGACTTTGTTGTCAAACAAGCCTCTTGCAGACTAACACTCTCAAGTTTGTTTACCAGTAAATTTGATAGAGTGTGGGTATTTAATCTATTCATATTACGCTTAGTATTGGCATCATTTTCTAATTCTATGTAGATAAAGGGTTATTTGCCTCTAAATAGGCTTCTCACTTTATTTGTAACTACACACTTGAATAAGATCTTTTTACACTCTTTAAATATTTTTTCTCTCTTTAAATACTTTGTCTTATATTTCTTTTATAGTTGTTCTTTCAAGTTATATTTCATAAGTTATTAGCACAATTATCTAATCTCTCAAGTTTTGATATTATTTTGTTTTCATCATCTCCAAGCTTTACAAGGATTTCGATGGTTGGTCTTTAATTTCTGATTGTAACAAATTAAATAAGTGGTTTGCTATCTCTTTAGTGTTTTCATTCCCTAAAAATCAACCTTAATATGATTGTAACAAACAGTTTTTAGTTTTTCTGACTTACAGAACAACTCATGTTTACTCTTAGTTGTGTGAAAAAATTAGTATGTCTGTTCACGATTTATAACGTGTTAGGGATGTAGAGATATGATATTTCTTTTCAGTTTAAATAAATTAAATTTAAATGTAATTAATCCTTATTTAAATTTAAACAAATGATATTTAAATATAATGGACTATTACATAGATAATCCTTATTTAAATTTAATCAAATTAAATTTAAATTTATATCCTATCCTAAACATTTTTCAATTATTCAATTAAGAAATATCATAACAATATTCAACATTAATTAATTAAATATTTGTTAATTATTCACAAATAATTAGCAAAGTTGCATACTATATGGACGCATGACATTTAAATGCAACAATAGTGATACTTCGAGCAATGGAGAGAGACGAACATCAAAGAGATAGAAACGGTGAATTTTGCAAAAGAAATAAAAGGAAAAATTAAAAGAAAGGATAAAAGAAAAAAAATAGAAACTAAATGGTTAGTAGGACATAAGAAGCTGACAAGGATTCTAATGTCGTTGCCACATCAACATTTTGTCTTTCAACTTTAACAGAGTAATCAAATTTAAAACAATTAGATAGTTTAGTGACTCAAATGGTACAAATTGAAGTTTGATGACTCAAAATGATCATTGCGAGTAGACATGTTCCTTAACTAAAGGTTATCCAATATGTATACTTAGTCTCTACCTTCGATGCATAAAGGTGGTTTCTTATAGTTATTAATGCAGTAAAATGCTATTATCATGCAACTTACCAATATGGAAATAGTAGAAATGGAAGATTTAAGGTTTTTATAAATTTATAACTTAAAGCCAATTGGATGACAGATATTATGATAATGGAATCAGATAACACTAACTATAAATACTTTTCAAAAGTAAATTGAAAACAAGTCGCACATGTCTTTTTGAGACCATAATGGATTGCCAACTTTTAATTTATAATCGCAAATAGAGTAGTGATACTCCTAAAGATACAAAAGATAACATCTTTCAATATGTTGAGAAAATATCACAAAAGAAAGCAAAATCTTAATATGTCAACATCACATATGATACCAATAATTGTTCGATATCAAATAGCTGTCAAACATTTATTATGAAAGAAATGTTAAAAATTTTAAAGAAAATAGTTAAACATTATGAATGAGTATCAAAATAGGTTTAAATATCATATTCAATGCCAAGCAACACCACTTTGAATAGAAAATGTAATTTGTATAGTAAATGTTTGAAAAAGAGTAAAAACAAATATGAAGGAAGGGAAAGGAAATAACTCCCTTGCATCAAAAGGAGGGGAAGGGCATTTGCGATAATAAAAGTGTCAATAAGGATGGCAGAGAGACTTACAATTAAGAGAGAAAGTGGCATAGTAGTAAGAGCTTCGAGCAATGGAGAGGGAGCGATATCAAAGAGATAGAAATGGTGAATATTGTAAAAGAAAATAAAAGGAAAAATTGAAAGAAAGGATAAAAGCATAAAAATAGAAAATAAGTGGTTAGTAGGACATAGTAAACTGACAAAGATGCTAATGTTGCTGCCATATTAGCATTTCATCTCTTAAATTTAAGAGAGCGATCAAATTTACAACAATTAGATAGTTTGATGACTCGAATGATACAAATTAAAGTTTGATGATTTAAGATGATCATCGGGAGTAGACATGTTCCTTGACTAAAGGTTATCCAACTTGTATACTTAGTCTCGACCTTTGATGCAGGAATATGGTTTCTTAGAATTATTAATGAAGTAAATGTTGTTACCGTGCTACTTACCATTATGAAAATAGTAAAAATAGAAGGTTTAAGCTTTTTATAAATTTATAACTTGAAGCCAATTAGATGACAGATATTATGAGAAGGGCATCAAATAACATTAAGTATAAACACTTTTCAAAAGTAAATTGAACACAAGTCCCACATGTCATTTTCTAATCATAATGGATTGCCAACTTCAAATTTATAATCCCAAACAGGGCAGCGATACTCCTAAAGATACAAATGATAGCATCTTTTAATATGTTGAGAAAATATCACAAAAGAAAACAATATCTTAATAAGTCAACATAAAATATGATACCAATAATTGCTCGATATCAAATAGTTGTCAAGTATTTATTATAAAAGAAATGTTAAAAATTTTAAAGAAGATAGTTAAATGCTATGAATAAATATAACAATTTATGTAATTTAGTATAACAATTTTATAACAATTTATGTATACTCGAAAATCCCTTCTAAAGGTGAAAAAATATTAAAAAAATCAGTTAGATATCCGAACTAATCTTCTTTACACAAATGTAATTCGAATAGTAAATACTTGGATATGAGTAAAAACATAGGTCGCAGTATGAATACTTAGTCAACTCTTATAAAAAGTCTCTTACATAAAAGTTAACTCACTTTTATGGTCATGGATATGAAAGAGATCGCCATAATAATTTAATAATTTACATTAATCACTATTCTACTTCTAAGGATAACTTTACCTACTAGAAGTGAATGGATAACTTTATCAACACACCAAAAGTGAATAACTCATCAATAGTGAATGAATACTTTTAACCCACCAAAAGTGGATGAATAATGAAAAGACAAAATCGACAGAATAACAAGAATATAGAAAATGTCTTGTCATCGTTGTGATATGAAAATAAAAAGTCATTGGTCACGTACTTATTATACGTAGAAATATTTTGTTGAACTTTATCAAACATCACTGAATGCTTAAAGAAAAAAACGTTGAATTTTATCAAGCATCACTAAATGTTAAAAGAAAAAATATCGAAGTAAATTTTATTCAAGATAAATTTAACTATAACCAAGTAGATATAACACATCAAGATGTCACAGATTTTCTTGTCCATCCTGAAAGAGTAATTGATCATTTGATTAGTAATGAAAATATCCAAGAAAGAAATTTTTTTAATAGTTTGTTGATATGTTTTAGTATAACTTTATATGAGGATATTTTTACATGTTTTTAATTATTATATTTAAATTATATGTTTTTATTTTATGTGATTTAATTAGTAAATTATATATTTAATGTTCTCTTATGTCAACTTGTAAGTTTTTTACTATATATTTTATCTTATTAAAAAAATATTGATATTCATCTTATTAGATCCAAGATCAATGATACAAGTATATGTATAGCAAATATTGCTACAATGCACACTATATTTAAATATAGGAAATATTTTTCTGACTTGATAATAGAAGAAACTAATGTCAATACAATATCTAGTAATACAAGATTAATTGAAGGTTTCGAAAGAGCCAATATTTTATTACCCAGAGGAATAAAGTTTATAATAGAAGATGTATTATTTCTACTAAATCTCAAAGAAGTTTATTAAGTTTTAAAGATATTTATTTGAATAGATATCATATTGAGACAATGAATGAAAGAGAGACTTAATACCTCTCTATATTATGTTGAGAAAAAAGCAATTACTCGTTTTTTTTTCTCTAGATTATACTACACAAATATTAAAATGATTAAAACTCATAGTAAACCAGAAGTTTAATAATGATTTTGATGTTTGGCATGATTAGTTGGGCCATCTTGGATCAATAATGGTGTTAAAATTATTCAAAATTAATGTAATCATCCATTGAAACACTATAAGAGTTTTCAGTCTAATAAATTTTCATGTGCCGCTTGTTCTGAAGGTAAATTAATTATAAGGCCATCACTAACCAAAGTTGCGATTGAATCCCTTACATTTTTTAAACATATTCAGGGTGATATATGCAGATTTATACATGCACCATGTGGATCATTTAGATATTTTACAGTTTTAATCGATGTATCGACTAGATGGTTACACGTGTGCTTGTTATCGACTTACAATTTGGCATTTGCAATCATTCGATTACAAGCACATTTTCCTGATTATGTAATTAAGACTATTCGTCTTTATAATGTTGGTGAATTTATATCTCAAGCTTTTAATGAATATTGTATATTGGTTTGAATAACTATTAAACAACCGATTGCTCATGTTTATACATAAAACGGTCTAACAAAATCATTTATTAAACACTTCCAATTGATTGTAAGACCATTGTTTATGAAATCTAAACTCTTAATTTCTATTTGGGGGCATGCCATTTTGGATGCAGTAGCACTTGTACACATCAGGCCAACGAGTTACAAAATTCTCCCTTATGCAATTGGTTTGTGGTAAAAAACCAAATATTTCTTATCTCATAATTTTTGGATGTACGATATATGTTTCAATTGTTGCACCATAACGCACAAAGATGGGTCTTCAAACAAAGTTAAGAATATATATTGGATATGAATCTTTATCTATAATTAAATATCTAGAATCCTTAACGAGGGATTTGTTCACAGTAAGGTGTGTCGATTATCATTTTAATTAAATAATTTTTTCAACATTAAGGGGGAAAATAAGTAATTGGAAAAGGAAATATCTTGAAATGCATTATCTTTATCTATTTTTGATCATCACACAAATCAATGTGAACAAGAAGTTCAAAAGATAATTCCTTTGAAAAATATAGCAAATTAGTTGTTAAACACATTTACTGACCTAAAGAGATTAACTAAATCTTATATATTAACTATAAATGCTCCAATTAGAATTGATGTAAGACAATCTACTATTGCTAATGAGTCTAAGACATGCCAAAAGCGTGGAAGACCAATCAGTTTCAAAGATAAAAATCCTCAAAAAAGAAAGAGCAAATATTCAATATGGTCAAAAAAAGAAAACAAAAACTCCAAAAGAGACCTTTAACATAATTCCAAAAGAAATTCAAGTACTTGAAATCAATGTAAATAACAGGTCTCAACAAATTGTGTCATAACAAGATAAAATGAAACCATAATTAAATAAAAGTCGACAATAATTTGTATATAATATAGTGCTCAATATTATGAAAGAAAATGAAGATCATAAACTTATGTATATTGAAAATGTAGAAATAGAAATAATTGGCCAATGTGGAAATATGCAATCAAGGTGGAGTTGAATTCACTTACAAAATATGAAGTTTTTGGACTTGTAGTCCGTACACCAAATGGTGTAAAACCAGTGGGATATAAATGGGTATCTGTGTGAATATGAAATGAGAAAAATGAGATAATTAGATATAAAGCACGAGTTGTTGCACAAGGTTTTACTCAAAGATCTGGTATTGAGTATTAAAAGATATATTCTCTTTGATGGATGCAACAATTCTATATTAACTAGTCTGGTAATAAATAGGAAAATTGAAATGCTTCTGATGAATGTAATTACAACCTTTTTATACGGCTCATTTGATAACGATATCTATATGAAAATCCCTAAAGGATTTAAGTTGCCTAAAGTATAAAATTTGAATTTCTAAAAAATTTATTCGATCAAATTAAATAAATCTTTATTTAGATTAAAGCATTCTGGACGCTTGTAGTATAATTGTCTCGATGAATATTTATTAAAAGAATGTTATAAAAATGATCCCAAATGCTCATATGTTTTTATAAAGAGATTTGGATATGAATTTTTTATAATTGCTGATAACTTGAATATTATTGGAACTCATGAAAAGTTATCAAAAGCCGTGGATTACTTAAAAGAAGAATTTGAGATGAAAAACCTTGGAAAAACAAAGTTTTGTTTGGGTCTTCAAGTTGAATACTTGACAAATAGAGTTTTTGTCCATCAAAAAATTATATAGCAAAAGTAATAAAACGATTTTATATGGACAAAGCACATCCATTGAGTTCACCAATGGTTGTAAGGTCACTAAATGTGAAAAAAAAAAACCTTTTCCAACCTCATGAAGATGATGAAGAATTTCTTAATCCTAAAGTATCATATCTTAATGCCATTTAAGCACAATGTATCTTGCTACCAACACATGACTTGACATATTATTTGTTGTAAATTTGTTAGTAAGATATAATTCTTTTCCAACTCAAAGGCATTAGAATGGAATTAAATATATATTTCAATATCTCTGAGGAATAATGGGTATAGGTTTATATTACTCAAATGTATCAAAATCAAATTTAATTAGTTAAGTAGATGCAGAATATTTATTTGATCCACACAAGGCTTGATCCTAGACATTTTACTTCTTCATATGTAGAGGTATGACTATTTCATTACATTTTGTAAAACAAACTATAGTTGCTACTTCTTCTAACCCTGTAAAAATTTTAACAATTCATTAGACAAGTCGTAAATGTGTCTGGTTAAGATCTGTAACTCAATATATTCGAGAAACTTGTGGCTTGTGAACCAAAAAAGAAATTCCAACAATGTTACATGAAGATAATACTACCCCCTAAAGACTTAACTAGCATTTCTAAATATGTCACCAAATGCCATTACAATGTTTAAAAAGGAAACATCTCCCCTGAAGGTACAAAAGACTTAATCTCTTTAGCAGTTCTACCTTGTCATAGCTTTATACAAGGTTAGCTCATGACATTCAACATACACCCTATAATTTTGAGTGATCAACTATGAAGTTGATCTTTTTCAGGTTATTGAGTTAGAAAGCTTTTAGTTTTGGAAGAGTTCTAGTGGAAAGCTCTTATATATATTGAGCCTTATACATGATAATTCAGCTTCTGTCAGCCTTAAATGGGGCATTCTATAACTTGAGGATCGACCCCCAAAATCAAATAGGTTGATCCTCCCTTCACTAGAAAGCTAGAGTACAATCTGTTGTAAACTAAAGATCGACCCTAACTATAGATAAGTCGATTCTTAACTCATCCAAAAACCAAGTTAACATTCTATAAGCAATCCGAATCGAACCTTAACACTTGGGAGGTTGATCCTCAGTTCTGTACGTCTTTAGGTAGATTTTGTTTAATGGGGGAATCGACCCTCAATTTAGCTAAGGTCGATTTTGGACCCTTATTCCTGAAACGTTGAATAATTAAATGGGCTTTTACGTCAGTCCTTATTGATATTATATCTGACTTAAATAAGCTTGGAAGTTTAAATCTAATTTATATAAATATGCACATGCAACGCATGTTCTTAAGTCATGTTTTTTGGGGAAATAGACCTCTACGTTGGTAAATTTGGGCTATTCTATGGGCTTGTAAATCAACCCTCATTTGGTATTTTATTTAAATTATTATGCCTTAATTTACATATCTAGTTTGCGTTACATATGTATAAATACAACTATTCATTTCTGATTAAGTTTTACATTAAATCCCTTCTAGTATCCACACTGGTTTCCTTTTGTGCCTACTCACTGAGTCTGTGAAATTTATCCCAATTAATTTTTGCCATTTGCAAATAATTAGCATTGTGGGGAGCAAGTAGCTAACGTCCGTTCTGTAGATTGACTTGGCATCCGGTAGGCAATTTCGCTCTATTACATCCACTTCGCTAGTCCAGGTCTAAATCTATTTCTGGTTTGATGGCAACTATGTTACGTGTGTGTTGTATAGTTGTTTGATAAGGGCTTGGGCCTATTTTGTTGGCCACGAAGTGGCCATTTGGTTTATGGAACGTGTAAACATTTTTGTTTTTAGTTAAGCAAGAGCATGTTGACTTACGTGCCCATGTGCAATGAATGTAAATAAATATTTGGAATATATATTTATGAAATAAGTCTGTTATAAATCAAATTATGTTTTTCAAATTCGAAAATAAGTGCTAAGGTGCAAATATGTTATTAAACTTCATACTGGTTATTTAAATAAATTTTGTTACCTACTAATTGTTGATCCAATATCCGATTTTCTAAAACTTGCTTGGGTCTCGCGAGCTTTTCTTGCTAGATCCTCACGTCGGTCATGACCCTCAAGTTTGGATCATGATAGATGCGTATAAAGATTGACATGAAAAGTTGTCATTTGCCTTATATTTTTAGCAAGCATTTGTATGCTCATCCACAAGAATCACTTCATTTTCACTAATATATGGAATGAAAGCAGTAATACCCATTAAAGTGGAAATTACTTCTTTGAGAGTTTTAAAAGAAGTTGAATTAGAAAAAGTAGAGTGGATCTATGCTCGCTACTAGTAGCTAAATTTTATCGAGGAAAAGAGATTTACGACACTTTGTCATAATCAGTTGTACAAAAAATGAATGGTGCGAGCATATGTTAAGGAAGTTCGCCCTTGATGTTTTCAGGATGGGAAACTGGTCAAAAGAAAATTTTCCCTCATCAACATGATTCTTAAAAAAAATGGACATCAAATTAAAAAAATCTATATGTGGTGGAAAAAAGCCTTTTCGAGTATTCGTTTTGAGAGAAGTGGATGAAAATGATTTGCTAAACTCAATAAACAGAGGTCATATTCTTTTTCGATCGATTTCCAACCTCAACAGTTCATCAAAATTTTTTATTAAAAATCAATTAAAAATATTGAAAAATAATTTTTGATAAATGGAATTATTTTGAAGAAGTTGTTTTCGTAAGAGAAGAACATTTTATTTTTTTGGGTAAAATACCCTCATCCTCCAAAATTTTAATTAAAATTATACTGAAGTGTATTAGTTTTTAAAATGAATAATCCGTTTTAAAAAAAATATCTTCTACTGGACACATAAATCCAACCGTTAATCAATTGTTGATATTTTCGAATGACATAACAATATTAAAAAGATAAATTTATCATTTATTAATTTTAAAAATTACTATTATATAATTTATTAGTTTTTTATTAATTTTTTTTTTAAAAAAGAGAGAACCCAGATCGAGCTCTCTAGGGGAGCACCGTAGCTCTCCTAAGGAGCACCGGAGCTCTCCTGGAGAGCTCGATTAAGGCTCCCCAGGGAGCACCGATATAGTGCTCTCCATAAGTGGTCGACTGGTGTAAGGACATTGCCGGTTGGTTTGAGAGAAAGAAAATATTAAAAAAATGATATTTTAAACATTTTATACTAAATATTAAGGTCATTTAAATTTTTAAGTTGGAATATTCATTTTAAAAACAAAAAAATTTTTGTGTAATTTCAAATAAAACTTAAATGATGAAAATATTTTACTTTATTTTTTGTTGTAGGTTACTGAAACTTTGTTTCTGAGCTTCTGTTTACAGCTGAGTTTGATTGGTGTTGAGCTGAATTTGGTTTGATGCTATTCTTCGTACTAATCTTACTAAGCTTACTGCATCGCTGCTGCATATCCATTAGAACCCGAAGGTAAAAGTACACAGCATGGAAATTAAGCATGCTTCAATAGGAACATTTCTTTTCACAAACAGTTGAAACAATTACATTATTGAATATGATGACAATTTCTGAACGGCCCAATCCCTAATGCATAGCAAACTACCGGACAAAGCTACGAGCACATCTGAGAAATATTTCTCTTTGACTAACACTCCATCTCTATCCTACACTGTGGGGACGGCTAGAACAGCACAATTTGATATTCTCATTCGATTTGATTAGTCAAATCGAAATACATCACCATGTGATCTTTTAGGATATAATATTAACGTACATGTCCTTGTTAATCGGTGATTCATTATTTAAGTTGTTAATCTAAGTTCAAGCCTTTTTTTTTATTTTACGTTTTTGAATCTAATAAGGTTAATTTAAGCGAGAGAATGTAAATTCTAGAGCTCAAGTTTAACAAATTTGTTGGCACGATTAGATTTAGGCTATTTATGTAGTGCTATTCACTTGCTAGATAATCAAACGGTTTCTGTTAAGTTGTGGTCTAAGGATCTTGTCAAAAGAGGAAAAAAGAGAATGAAAAAGAGAAAGGTAAAAGATTCTTGTCTTAATTCATGGGGATGAATTAGAGAGACATGAATTCCGCAAAGCAAAGCAGCTTTAACTGTTCCATGGTATAGGCAGATTTACTTCTTTAAATCTAGGGTGTCCCGACGAGGGCATTTTGTTTTTTTGATAATCGCATTTAAAAGCTCAATCAAAGGGCTTAATTAATTAAGGATTGGTGCTTATAAATACTTGTTAATGTGAGAAAATATATGCTAATCGAATGCACTGTTTTCATTATATTCAAATGAGATAATTTATTAATCACTTATAATTTTTTTGAAATATCAATAAACACCTTTTTACATTTTCAATTAATTATTGCATTAAAAAATCAACGCAAAAAGAAAAATCTAGATGTTAAACATGGTCCATGTTTTGTCTCGTGATAAGAAGAGGAAGCTGGAAGCTTATCAAAAAGGTACGTAAAAAAGAGATAAAGAATCGCTTGCTTGGTGGGGAACTTGTCGTTTACTCTTCTCCAGTTTTGTTCAATGATTTCATTGAGCCTTTAAGTATCCATCGTTAATTTTTCTTTTTTGTTTTGTAGTGAGGTACCCTGTATTTTGAAAGATCCCTTTCGTTACCTTCACACCTCCGGTCCCCAAGTTGGATGATATTTATTTTTGGAATTATGTAAAGTCCATGGTTCAGGGTTGAAATCCCTTGCCATTCCAAATACATGTTAAGTGGGAAGGTATTGAACAAGAGCTAGATAGGAGATATTTGGGTGTTGGAACCGACCTCCCAATCCCATCTCTATCTTAAAACACAAAATCAATCTCAGATATTATTATTATTATATTTTATTTTTATACCAATAATAATTATCACGATGGTGTTTAAATTAATGAGAATCTTGGATCTATCAATGAGTACAGCCGCATGCATTTTAAAGTTGCTACACCCCAATTTACCTACGAACATAGAATGGTTAAAATAAATGACAAGCTGGGGATCTTTTATTTGCGTCTTCATGGGCTTTTGGCTTTTTTTTCTTTCTCTTTCTTCTTTCATGCTCCCTGTCTTTTCGCTCCGCTCCATGCTAATCTAATCTTATGGAGACTCTATCCTCTAGTCTTTCGATTAATGATTAATTCAAGTTGTTTATTATAGATAAGTATTATGTGAGTTTTATTCACATCTGTCTTACAATATTATTTATTTTAATAACCGATGAATAATGTGATATTAAAACTTTATTTTATATAATAACCTTATCCAAGTTAATAGTATGTGTGCTGATCTACATCGTAAAAAGGGATCAATCTTCGTAGATTTTATTTATGATAGAAATTAGATTAGATGAATAAATAGTAAATAATTTTGACCTTCAAAAAAAGATCTGAGAAATATCACAAAGAGGAAGGGTAAATCTCGAAATTCCCTCCAATAGCAAGGACAATTAAAGACCAACGATTTAAATATCATAAGTCGTCACCGCTCACGGACCCCATGCGTTCCCTCCCTTCCCTAATATCGCACGTGACAAGCCCCCAATCCTGAACTTTTTCTACGTGTCCTTACTAACAGCCGCCACGCGTCCGCCGATCATGATAAATCGCCGTACAGGACTGCTTGAGGTTAGGCTCCTGATTTCAATAGTTTTGATAGTTTCCACTCACTGGAGCTAAAGCCCATACTCTCAATTTAAATAATCAATTCGCCAATTCGCCAAGTACAGAAAATACTTCAATTCTTCTTGATTCTTCTCTTCTTCCACCCAGAATCTGATCGTATATTCACTCCATCTCTCTCATCCAGATTGCCAACTCTTTCAAGGTAATTTCACGAATTCATTCTCTCAACACTTCATCATTCTTAAAACCTTGGATAGCCAGAATTTTACTTACATATTTAATTTTATAGTTTTTTTTTTGGAAACTATGAAAGAATTAGTATGTTTTATACGTCGAATGCTGTCCTTTTTTTCTTTTTTGGAGCGTCGGTTTCTGTTTTTCTCCGTGTAGTTACTGAGCAGGTGTTAAAGAAAAAAAAGTTGATCATCATGTATTTGGAAATAGCGTTTTAATTTATTTCATCCAGAAAAATGGTTAATAATTATTTTTTTGTATTTTACAGTTTTTACATAAGTGCCGAATTCTGATTGAAGAAATTCTTCAGAGATACGAAGTCTTATCAAGGAAGATGAGTAATACCTTAGGCCATAACTTGATACAGCCGCATTTCCTCCGTCCCACGGTATTAGAGCATCCAAGCAAACTCAAAAATTCTTCTGGCGTCCCTACAAGTACCTTCTGTGCCACTGCTTCCCTGAATCAATCTCCAGCTCAAAGACGCAAGTATCAGATATCTACGAAATTTTATGGTAACAGTTTGAGTAGGAGGAAACAGAAAGTCGCCATGGGAAGCCAACGGCCTGTTACGTTTGTCCCTCGAGCCGTGTTAGCCGCTGATCCAGCTTCTGAGGTAATCTTTCTTTGCTTGTTGCTTGCTTATGCATTCTGTTTCTGAATTTTATAAATCTGCAATGCAACTATAATGGTGAATTTGTTAAAGAATTTATATTCAATTTGATTATTGGACCTATATTTCACGCCTGTAATTTTTTTCTTTAATTTGAATGAAGACTATGCTGAGAAGTATGGTGATAAAATCTGTTAAGACCTAACTTTATACCCCAAGTTTGGCTTTCATACTCAAGTTGCAGCCTATGATATCAACCTTGCCTGGCTTCCAGACTTCCAGTAGATTTTTGAAAATCTTAGTTGTTAACAGTCGTCTTCCTGTTTTTCGATTTCTTTTGTTAAGTTAATGGTCCTTAAAATTTCCAATCAAAGTAGATTTCAATATGCAATAAATAATTTCGTATTGGTTTTCCTCGTGATTGATCTTTGTCAAAGTTGTGTGATTATTCCAGTGAAAGTAAGTCTGGTAAGTAGTAAGCATAAAATCCTGCCTCTCTCTCTCTCTCTCTCTCTCTTTATTTTCCTAAATATTCTCTGGTTATATATTCTTTCACGTAAAGGATTTCCTCAGGCCAATTTTTCTGTCATATTTTAACTCTTTTTGCAGCTTATTGAGGAGGTTAATTTTTTTTTTGTTTTTGTGTTTTTTCCATGGCATAAAGTATCACTTTGCTCCAAAATGTATTGTATTACAGTTTGTCTTTTGTTTTGTTTTTGTGCTTATTATGCTAGTTTTGCTAATCCCTCTATTGAACTTTGTTCACTTTGTTCTTTCAAAGTTAAAGATTAAAGGATTCTTTCACTGGGTCAGTCTCTACTCTTAAAATCTAGGATCAATTTATTGCAACTTTTGTGCTTGAGCATGAAGGCATAAAACCCAGCTATGTCATCTCCCTTAGTGGCAAGCTATTGTAAGTTTGGACAAGCATTGACCATGAATTGCATAAAATAAGATTTCATGATCTGCACAAAAGAAGTTATTTTGTTAAGTATTTTCTTTTTCTGTACTCAGATATCTAAATGTGGCTCCCTGTTTTCTTGAAGATCCTTTTTAAAAATACTGTTTCTGCCTTGCTTGAGAGGAGATGCATTAAGAAGCATGAAATGAATCATATCTTTTTTTTTTTTTCTTGAAGCAAAGTCAGTCATATCTGAATTCAGAAATTTGCATGTGTTGTTAGGTTCATTGGCACACAGTGGTGTTGTTTTATTTATCTAAAAATTTTGACAAATTCTTACTTTGCTGCAGCATCTCGGAAAATTCAAAGTTGATGGGAATATTGAATTGCAGGTAGTAATAGCTTGGTGTTAAATACTTTTAGCTACTTTTAGCTAACCCATATACTCTTTGTAAACCACTAGCTCAATTGAGCTTAGCTTGGTATTTGTAGCTCTTTGTGTCTTATACTAAGACAAGATTCTCCCTTTTTTAACTGAGCAGGTCGATGCTAGTGCTCCCATGTCAGGGTCTATTACACAAGTAAATTTTAGAATCATGTATAACAGTGACTCTTTGCTGTTACACTGGGGTGGGATACGCGGTAGAAATGAGTAAGTTCACTTTTACCAGTTGGTGATTTAGGAAATGACATTTGATTATGATTTTTAAGTGTTGATATTGGGTTTCCTTATTACTGTTTGAGAAACCTTTGTTCCTTTTTTTTTTTTTGTGACAGAAAGTGGGTACTTCCTTCACATCAACCAGAAGGGACCAAAAACTACAAGAACAGAGCCCTAAGAACTCCATTCGTGAAGGTTAGTGCCAAAAAGTGACAATTCACATTTCACTAATGCTAACAGACAACCAGTTGTTTATTTTGTCTACATATTGCTTTTCTGTAGTCTGGCTCCAGTTCATATTTAAAATTAGAAATTGATGATCCCCGGATACAAGCTATAGAGTTTCTCATATTTGATGAAGCCCGAAATAAATGGTAAATATCCATTGGTTTTGTTTTTACTACATTCATTGCTTTTCGAAAAGCTATTTAAAATTCATTTGTTGTTTTTTCCCCTATTTTTCATTTGCAGGATAAAAAATAATGGTCAGAACTTTCACGTAAGCTTACCCCGGAGGGAGACATTGGTTTCAAACATCTCACTTCCTGAAGATCTTGTTCAAATTCAAGCATATTTGAGGTGGGAGCGAAAGGGTAAACAGAGGTACACCCCGGAGCAAGAGAAGGCAAGTAATAAGTTTAACAATTTTACATTGTATTTGTTAATATTGTTAAAGTTAAGTCCTGCATCTCAATTTGTTCTTTTTTTTTTCGTCCTTTCTTTTTGTTCCATTATTTCTTCTCTTATCGGGTTGAAGTGAATTAATTGGTGTTTGTTATGCTCTTACATATGTAACTTTCCTGTACGCTCCTTGATTAGCCCTTGGAAATAGGTTTTCAGGGATTATTTTTTGCTTTATCTATTCTGAGCGTTAATGTTCCCTGTTTATGGAATGAATTAACACTTACAACTAATTTTTCTTTATGTACTAGGTTAGAAGCCTCACTGGTGTGGTTTTAACAGAATTTTTTTTATGGAGTGGAGCAATTTATTTTGCAACATTTGATAAAATTTTAAAGCATGCCCCAGTATTGGCTAATGAAAAGTATTGGCTGCAATATATTAACCAACTCTTGTTTAAGAATTCAAGAAATACTTTGCATTCTTGTTTTTATTTCATTTCAGACTTTTCAATAACTATTGGAGCAATCTTAAGAGAAAAGCAGGATTATCTTTTATTAATGTGTATATGTAAAGAATGAATTTGTAGCTTTCTTCCTCCTTCAAGCAATTTGTTTACTAGTATCAAATAACTTTCCCTTATCATAGGAGGAATATGAAGCAGCTCGTGCGGAGCTATTGAAGGAAATAGCCAGGGGTGCTTCTGTGGACGACATCCGAGCAAAACTAACAAAAAGAAATGGCCAAGAATATAAGGAGACTTCTATTCATGAAACAAAGAACAAAATACCTGATGATCTTGTCCAAATACAATCCTATATACGGTGGGAGAAAGCAGGGAAGCCGAATTATTCCCCAGAGCAACAACTTGTAATTTCTGATCTCTTTCTGACTGGATTTTCAGAGTCTTTTTTGTTTCAAGTCCTTATTTATTAAAGCAAATAGGATCAGGTGATACCTCATTTAAATTTTAAAGGTTAATGAGGGTCTCAGCCATTGCTTGTATTGTAAATTTACTGAAGCAATGTTTCAATAATTAGAGGGAATTTGAGGAAGCAAGGAAAGAGTTGCAATCTGAACTAGAGAAAGGTATAACTCTTGATGAAATTCGAATGAAGATTACTGAAGGAGAGATAAAGACTAAGGTCTCAAAGCAACTGCAGACCAAAAGATATTTTAGTGTTGAACGAATTCAGTGCAAGAAGAGGGACTTGATGCAGCTTCTTGATAAGCATGCAGTAAAATCTGTAGAGGAAAGTATATTTGTTGAACCAAAACCATTGACAGCAGTTGAACTCTTTGCTAAGAAAAAGGAACAGGGTGGCAGCTCTGTTCGTAACAAGAAAATTTACAAACTCGGTGGGAAGGAGCTTTTGGTAAGCTAACACATATTTCTTTGATTTTACCTTCCCTAGTTAAGGATGTTCACTTGCAAAAAGTTTTTAAAGTTTCAACTCCTTCCAATTGTTCCAGGTACTTGTAACCAAATCTGCTGGTAGCACAAAGATTCACCTAGCTGCAGATTTTGAAGAACCACTTACCCTTCACTGGGCTCTATCCAAGAAGGCTGGCGAGTGGCTGGTAAGATCCCCTAAACTGTTACACTCCTCAGGTAGACATTGGACTTTGGAATTGAATCACTATTTCTTTCATGTAAATCTGAAGACTACTTTATGTGAACATTTTTCAGCTACCACCTCCTGGTGTTCTCCCTCCTGGTTCAGTTTCTTTAGATGGAGCTGCTGCATCACAATTTTCAACAAGCTCTTTTGCGGATCTTCCTAAACAGGTTCACCGAGTAGATTTCAATCTTATCATGCGTGCCTTAGGGCTGAAGTCTGATAATATACGCAAGTTAGGTTTACTGAGATTTAACATATAATAAGATGCACAAAACTGTCCTTTTATTTCTATCCTGTATCATCTTTAGGTGCAATGCTTGGAGATACAGATTGAGGATGATACTTTTAAAGGGATGCCTTTTGTTCTTCTGTCTGGTGGGAAGTGGATAAAAAATCAAGGCTCCGACTTCTTTGTGGAATTCAGCCAGAGAATTAAGCAAGCTCAAAAGGTTGTTTCTCCCCGTGATTTTTAACCAAGAAATTTTTTGGGTCTATCTATATGTTTTGCATATATTATTTTCAAGTTGGTGGTGCCTCCCTGTATGATTAACTGTATTTTTCTTAAGAAAACAAAAGGATGCTGGTGATGGCAAAGGTACTTCAAAGGTTTTGTTGGATAGAATAGCAGAGAAGGAGAGTGAGGCGCAAAAGTCTTTTATGCACCGGTCAGTGAACTTCTGGGACTATGACTTTATTTTGGTCATCAACTGTATCTCATTTTATGATATTTTGGAGTTTTTTTTGGAATAGTTATCCTTGTAGCATGCAATGTATGTATAGTTTGCCGTTTAGCATCTGAAAGTCTACATGGGAATAGTTCTAAGAGTCCATGCCATTTGGAGCTGTATCCTTCCTGGAAAATGCGGATAATTTGTCCATATTATGCGCATATTATTGATAAAGCTAGTTACTCAAATTCAAATAAATGCAGTTTAATGTGTTCTTTTTGAGCTTTGATCATTCGTTCCTCAGACACCATGCTTTGAGTGTTGATTTATGATTATTTGAATCAGTAGGGCGTGCAAAAAATCCAAAGTGTAATGTGTTTTAGGAAATTTAGATTTACACGGTTCCTTATTTTTTCCGTATCTTCAATATTTGAGTTCTGATCATTAGTTCCTCAAACACCATGCTTTGAGTGTTGCTTTATCATTATTTGAATCAGTAGGGCCTGCAAAAAATCCAAGGTGTAATGTGTTTTAGGAAATTTAGATTTACATGGTTCCTTACTTTTTCCGTATCTTCAATATCATTAAAATATTTCAACTCTTTTCAAATTGGTTGCAAAGTGTATCCAGGTTCTTCAAATGTACTTGAACTGCTGTAGTCTCTGGCAAATGGATGTTTCCCTTAACTATCCCTCTACGTCCCAAAAGGATCTTGCTTAAAGCCTTAGTTGATTCTTCATTATTAGACTCTCTCTCTCTCTCTCTCTCTCTCTTGCTAAAAGCAAGACCATTGTTTTATTAAAATTTAGTTCAAACTGTGATATCTTGCATTGTAAGTTGCCTAGATATATACATGACATATAACTATTCTGATGATCATTGTTTCATTAAAATTTAATTGAAATTACGATATCCTGCATTATAGGTTACCTAGATATATACAGGACAGATAACTATACTTGTGATAGTGGAATGATAGTAAAAAGGAGGCATATAAAGAAAGATGGATGGCAAAGCATATTGTTTTCCAGCCTTACCCGATAGTTAATATTTTCAAAATGCATGCAAACCCATGTTATTTAATATTTTCCCTTCAGTTATGCAATAATGAACATCTTTATGATGCTTTCCATCGTGATGATGGTAGAGCTTTCGAAATCTCTCTCTCTCTCCCTCTCAGGCACACAAGTTGTTGTCATGCATGTCTGTTTTGCTCCTTCATATTTTGTTAATGGTTTCATGCTTAAAATGGAGGTTGCAATTTCACTCCAGCTGATTAGTCAGTTAAGTTTTAAAATCTTTGAAATCTCTCGTAATGTACTCACATTTTACTTCACATGCGATCTTACTAAGTTTTATGCACTGTGATTATGTTCAGTTTTCCATTGTTCTTCAAGGAATAAGCCTTGCTGTTTCCCTTTTTTAGGTTTAATATTGCATCAGACTTAATGGATCAAGCCAAAAATACTGGTGAATTGGGCTTTGCCGGGATCTTAGTGTGGATGAGGTTTATGGCTACAAGACAGCTCATATGGAACAAAAACTACAATGTGAAACCACGGTACGAATTAGATTAAATTTTCTGGGTGGTCATTTTTTTGTTCAAATTTCCTGCTCTCATGCATGATGATGATATGAATGAAAATGTAATTGTTATTTTAATTTGTGCAGCGAGATAAGTAAAGCACAGGACAGGCTCACTGACCTGCTCCAGAGTATCTATGCTACTCATCCACAGCATCGGGAGCTTTTGCGTATGATTATGTCTACTGTTGGTCGTGGAGGTGAAGGGGATGTGGGACAGAGAATTAGAGATGAAATACTGGTTATCCAGGTAAATCTTGAAGAACAGGTTACTTTCTTTTTCACTTTCTTATTTTGTATATACATGAACCGTATCTATCTGTTTCAGAGGAACAATGATTGCAAGGGAGGAATGATGGAGGAATGGCACCAGAAGTTACATAACAATACCAGTCCAGATGATGTTGTAATCTGTCAGGTATCAGATAGGTGAATTCACTGAAAATTCTTTAGTAGTTTGCATCAGCTAACAGAACATTTCTTGCAGGCATTGATTGATTACATTAAAAGTGACTTTGACATCAGCATCTACTGGAAGACTCTAAATGAGAATGGAATAACAAAGGAACGCCTCTTAAGTTATGACCGTGCTATTCATTCTGAACCAAATTTTGGAAGAGATAAGAAGGATGGTCTTTTGCGCGATCTTGGGCATTATATGAGAACCTTGAAGGTCTGTTGCTTGAACCTTTATGGTTGTATACTTGTATTCATTATAATGTTCCTGATTTGCCATCAACACCTTGATGTGTGAAGGCATCTAGTCACACATCGCTTTTAAGGACTGTCATCTTTAGCTGTACTTTTATCTCATTATCCATGAAAGATGGTACATAGAGATTCCTGTTTTCGCTTTTGAGGCACAATTTTATGTTTCTTCTGTGCTCTTCTTATGCTGAAGTAATTGCCATCAATTTTTTTCCTTTGGCTCGTATATGATGCTGCATTATATAGATAATTTCTATCTAATTGTGATTTATGTGTAGGCTGTTCATTCAGGTGCAGATCTTGAGTCTGCCATTTCGAATTGCATGGGCTACAGAGCCAAGGTAATGTGAGAAATAGGCTGAGATTGCCTGGAAAAAGTATTTTTGTCAGCATTTGACAAGAGCTTTGTTTGTGTTCAGGGTGAAGGTTTCATGGTTGGGGTGCAAATAAATCCTGTAGCTGGCTTGCCATCAGGATTTCCAGTAAGTTTGACTTTAACCCTGCTTGATTTTTTTTCCCAAAACGTTGCTCATATATTTGAGATACATTCATGGCAGGAATTGCTACGGTTTGTCCTTGAACACATTGAAGATAGAAATGTAGAAGCCTTGCTTGAGGTATGTGATGTTGGATTGGATATCCATAATCACTATGCCCATTTATTTTCTCTGATATACCTTGCTTAATTTTCCTTCAACCTTCTCTCGCAGGGTTTACTTGAGGCTCGTCAAGAGCTTCGACCAATGTTGTTGAAGTCTAGTGATCGTCTGAAGGATCTTTTGTTTTTAGACATTGCCCTTGACTCTACTGTTAGGACGGCTATTGAAAGAGGTTATGAGGAGCTGAATGATGCTGGACCAGAGGTGAATCTTGTTGTCTTCACCTTATCCTGTTTAGATACATTTAGTATTTCTGTGCAATGCTCTTCACTAATTGGTATCTCTATCACAAGGTTTGGTGGATGATTTTAGTTCCAATTATGATGTATATGAATTCCTGAGTATGGTTTCTTTTGTACCTTGCAGAAAATTATGTATTTCATCACTCTGGTTCTTGAAAACCTTGCCCTTTCATTCAATAATAATGAGGATCTGATCTATTGCTTGAAGGTAAGATACTTTGTCATACAAAATTATGATGGTTCTTATTTCTTAGGGTATCAAAGGATGCTAAGTTTATAAATTTCTTGGGGAAAATTTGATTAATGGTAACATTTACTTATCTTTGTCAAAGGTTCTGTCAAAATTCATTTCAAATTGTATTAGAAGATGATAAAGAATTTAATCCTAAGCTCTGAGTGTAGACTTCAAGATGAATCTTTATAGTTTGAGAAGTTCTCAAATATCTCTGCTGGAAGATAACAACTCTTGATCAAGTACTACGTTGCTTTGTGGAATGAAATGTTGACATAGAATGCTAAACACTGCATTCTAGCTGGAAATTTTTCATGCAGTTTTTTCATAGGGATGGTTTGACAGTCCATTTTCTTCAACTTGCAGAGCAACCTTAGAAACTTAAGGAAATTCACTCTGCTTTTAATACAGGGCCAAATAGATAACAAATTTACTAAGTCACTCTTCCTTCTTCCAGTCACTAATGGTCAGATGCACCATTGAGAAATTAATTAGCATATTCACATTCATGGATTGCCTTTCTTATACTTCGCAAAAGGAGAAAGTTTCAAGAGCTGCATGAAAATGTTTTGATTATTGCATGTCATCGTACAAACGTCTCTCTGTATGTTTAGATTATGGATAATAACTATTACTTCATTACTTATGCAGGGATGGGATCATGCCATAAGCATGTCCAAGAGTAAAAGTGCTCACTGGGCACTTTATGCAAAATCAGTACTAGACAGAACTCGCCTTGCACTGGCTAGCAAGGCTGCGTGGTACCAGCATATTTTGCAACCATCAGCAGCATATCTTGGATCATTGCTTGGAGTGGACGAGCGGGCTGTATGTTATTAATTGTTTTATATCCCAAACTATGTTTGATCACTGTAAATTTTCTGCAGTTACCTTGATGTTTATCTCATTAACCAGAATGGTAAGATAAAGCGCATTCGTTGAATTTTCTTCCAGATCAACATATTTACTGAAGAAATTGTCCGTGCTGGATCAGCTGCAACTTTATCTTTACTTGTTAACCGACTTGATCCTGTTCTTCGGGAGACTGCTCATCTTGGCAGGTTGGTAGATAGTCATTGGCCTTCCAACTGACTCTTAATTAGAAAATATTGGCAGTGAAGCAATTGCTTATGCAATTATATCTATGCTCAATTCATGTAATGAGATTTTGGCATAGGATTAAAGTAATATCAGCCTGTCATTTAGTGGAACTTTCTAATGCAACTTTTCTTGTCCTGCAACAGTTGGCAGATTATCAGTCCAGTTGAAGTTGTTGGATATGTTGATGTTGTAGATGAGCTGCTTGCTGTACAGAATAAGTCTTATGACCGGCCCACTATTTTAGTGGCAAAAAGTGTTAAAGGAGAGGAAGAAATTCCAGATGGTACAGTTGCTGTGTTGACACCTGACATGCCAGATGTTCTATCACATGTTTCTGTCCGAGCAAGAAACTGCAAGGTGATTATTTGGTGCGTGGAGATTTCTGTAGCTGATAATTGACTGTGTATTGACATGGACATTTTATCACCTGCAGGTTTGCTTTGCTACATGCTTTGACCCTGATATTCTGGCTGACGTACAAGCAAACAAAGGGAAATTGTTGCGCCTAAAACCTACATCTGCAGATGTAGTTTATAGGTAGTGCCATGTCTAACTTAATTCTGAATATGTCTAATACATCATGTATCATGATGCGAAATTAAACAAATCCCTTGTTTTCATATAAGCAAAAGTAATTTAAATCTCATTCTCTCTTAGTGAGGTGAAGGAGGGCGAGCTAGCTGATTGGAGTTCAACTAACTTGAAGGGAGATAGTCCATCATCTATTGCTTTGGTCAGAAAACGGTTTGGTGGTAAATATGCCATATCTGCCGAGGAGTTTACACCTGAAATGGTTAGGCTTGTAAAATCAGATTCACTTTATCTCCATAACTTTATTTTGTTCTTCTTTCTCTTAACTTACGGAGTTACAATGCGCTTGAATATTGAACTTTTTAGAACTCTTTGGCATGCTGTAGCTCTTAACTATGTTTATGAATGGTGTATGTCTAATTTATGCATAGGGACATTTTTTTTACTAGGTTGGTGCTAAATCACGCAATATCTCATATCTAAAAGGAAAAGTACCATCTTGGGTTGGGATTCCTACATCAGTTGCCCTACCATTTGGAGTATTTGAGACGGTTCTTGCAGATAAAATAAACAAGGTTATTCTTATCTCTAAGCTTCAATCATGCCTCCCTGTTTTCTTAACGCATGCACAACTGCGATTCGTTCACAATAACCTCATTCAGGGTCAAATTTTTCCATTTTGTTAAGTAGCTTTTGAAACCTACATTGGTATCAAAATCAAGCTCCTGGATTTTTATTGTTGTGTGACCAAATGAGATTTTCTTAACCAGATTTCGCAAGTAAATTGGTGATATCTAAGTTTCTGATTCAGAATACAGGCCAGAAACATCTAAATCCTAATTCCTTTACTGCCTAAATTTATAAGAACAAAAACTCAATTAAGGCAGATATTTTGCTGTTATTTACCTACTTTGGCTTCAGATTGGAGTGTGAAATTTCTTAGAGCACCGGTGCCTCTAGGTCCACTATGTCTGTAACTTAAAAAGGATTGTAAAAAAGATTATTCCAATAATAATAATTATTATAATCAATTTGCTGCTGCAAAATATCTTCACTGGTGTTGTTGGCATTTAGGATCTCTGCTTTACTTGTCACGGTAGCCTTCTTGTCTGACAGGTTCTCTCTCATTATCTCCTCTTTAATTCAGGAAGTGAATGAGAAGTTGCAAATATTGAAGAAAAAGTTAAGAGGAGGAGACTCTGTTGCACTTGGGGAGATTCGTCAGACAGTTCTACAGCTGGCAGCACCACCCCAATTGGTATGTATTTTACTGGTTGAGCCTAAGATGTTTCTTCTGTTAAGCCTTCATTGCCTACCTGATAGCATCATTAGAAGCAGTGATGACAGCTTGAAACGTGTTTTTGTGGAATTATTATCTGGATGGAAAATTTTAATTTGTCTAAATCCTCTGCTTGACCAAAAAACCTCCCTTCTCCCTCTCTATTACCAATATCTCCCATGTGAATCAGAATTTTTACAAGAATTTTGTGCCATTCCTTTCTTGATAATCTGTAAAAAATTGATAGCACTTGAATCAGATTTTTTTTGAGAGGCCATTAGTCAGATATATTTCAATTTCTTATTACCTTTAGGTGCAAGAGCTGAAGACCAAGATGAAGAGTTCTGGAATGCCTTGGCCTGGAGATGAAGGTGACATTAGGTGGGAGCAAGCATGGACTGCTATAAAGAGGGTAAGCAGTTTTTCCTGCATGGAAGAGAGCATATCCTTAAAATTTTGATTTCTACATTGTCATTTTATTTGAAAAGTGTCTAATCAATAATTGTACTCCACTAACTGCAATCATAGGATTAGGACTAGCAATATCATTACATTACCTTTAATGTCCTGTTGGGTCACCTAGGCTAGCACGGTGTGTGCTAGGCAGGCACCAACTTCCTTAATTTTTTGCCAACTGCTATATTCTGTGATTAATTTCACTTTCTCTACACTGAAAATGAATTAATTCTTAGTTTATTTTCTTTCATTAAAAATTGACTACCTTGATTTCCTAAATTATTCTTGTTTTCACATCCAATCCAAAGAGCTGATAACTAGCACAACTTTTACTTGTAACTGGACCTTAAGTGCTTTGCATTAGTCTTTTAGATTTCTAATTTGATGTCTAGCATTGATCTATTTACATCCATTCTGTTTAGGTCTGGGCTTCAAAATGGAATGAGAGAGCATATTCCAGCACCAGGAAAGTCAAACTAGACCATGACTATCTCTGTATGGCTGTACTGGTTCAGGAAGTAATCAATGCTGATTATGCATTTGTTATACATACTACTAATCCATCTTCAGGGGACTCATCAGAGATCTATGCTGAGGTATGTATCTCCATTTATCATTTTTTGTCCTGCTCTCATGTTTTTTCACCTTGAGGAAGAAAAAGTTATTACTGGCACTTCATTTGACATAGGTCGTGAAGGGACTTGGAGAAACTCTCGTTGGAGCTTATCCAGGTCGAGCTTTGAGTTTTGTTTGCAAGAAAAACGATCTCAACTCTCCTCAGGTAAAACATGCCTGCAGATTTAATACGAGATTTTACTTGATTTGGATACTGAAGCATGATATATATGAAGTTGCTATTGTTTATGCTATTAGCAAAGTAATGCAGCATAAGAGAATCATCAGTAATGCCTTTTATCGTATTATGGACAAAATTAGATTAGATCACGAAGCTACTATCATCTCCACTAATGATTTCCAAGATATTTCAGGTATTGGGATATCCTAGCAAACCGATTGGTCTCTTCATAAGGCATTCCATTATCTTCCGATCTGATTCAAATGGTGAAGATCTAGAAGGTTATGCAGGTGCTGGCCTTTATGATAGGTAATCTCCATTCAAACTATCATGCACAAAGAGGGAGATGTAGATATTATTTGATATGTTTAGTTTTGTTTTTCCATTCCTCTGCTGGGGCCCAAAACAGAAATTGGGATTGTGCCATCCTTAATGGATAACTGGTGATCGATGTCTGACATTCATTTTTGCAGAGGTACATTAGAAGCTGTGAACATTTATGGCTGGAGCAACCTCCATCCTTCCTTTTCTTTCAATTCCTAATCTATAATTGTAACTGGTCACCAGCCTTTCATGGATGCGTAAAAACTTTTCAAAAGGCTGTGTTCATGCATGGGGCTTTGGTTATAGATTGTTTGCTAGTAACTGCTTTGCTAGTGCCTAGAGGTACCTATATAGGGCCATTTATTAATTCTTTGAAGATACGTCAGAATCTTTGAACATTTACAGCAGGAGCAACCACCACCCTTCCTTCTTCAACTCCTTAGCTATGCCTGAACACTAATCACCAGCCACTTTATCAACAAATAACGACTTTCCAAAAGGTTGATTTTCATGTATAGATCCTTGATTTAGATTGTTTGCTAGTAGCAAACGTTTATTACACTGAAAATGCCACTCTTGCCTAGTCAAGTACTTTCATATGATTTTGTGCTTCATTTTTTTTGTCAATTACCATGCTCAGTAATACATTTGTTTTTGTGCAGCGTGCCCATGGATGAAGAAGAGAAAGTTGTGCTTGATTATTCATCTGACCCATTGATAAATGATGGCAACTTTCAACAATCAATCCTTTCTAGCATTGCTCGTGCAGGAAATGCCATCGAGGAACTGTATGGTTCTCCACAAGACATTGAAGGTGTCATCAGGGATGGGAAAGTCTATGTTGTCCAGACAAGACCCCAGATGTGATCCCTCTTGTTTCTTTACAATATTTCTTCTTTTGGCAGTGTTTTTGCCCATGCCAAGGTTGTAAAAATGAGAAAAAAAATAACAGACAGCAGCTGAAAGAAAAGGAGAGCCGATGAAAATAAAAAGGAAAATAGTTGAAAATAAGAGTAAAAGAAAATGGGAGGAAAAGAATAAAGACTATTAAACCAGAGAACTAGAAGATCGTACGTAATATTTACCCAGGGTGTGGCCTGCTAGGTGCTTGCTGGCACCCTGCTTCAACGCTTGTAGCAGTAACCTTATAGTGGTAGGGGATGGGAATTGCCTATTTGTTTGGTACCTTCTTCGCCAGGACGTTGTAATATGAAGATACCCTCTTATATACGTACCGCAACTGTTTTCAATTGCATGTTGTTATCGGGTGAGATAATGTTCCGAGGTGAATGGTTCAAAAAGAAAATGCTTTCAGGTCAAATTTAAGTAACAAGTCATAATATGTATTAGCCAGTTTTAACTGTTTAAGATGCTCCGTTGAGAATGATTGGAAAATCGGAACGTAGGAACATTTTAATTTAAAGAAAGCAAGAGTGTGCATGCAATTTTCAACATTTATCAATAAACTACTCTAAAATGAAGTGTTTGAAGTTCATTCATCCTCTCGAACATCAACCTGATACCTGCCAAAATATTAACCTGAAAGGGAAGAGGAATAAGTGTATATTATTTCTTTTTAAATTTTTTGTTTACCATTTAACATTTGTTCAATAAAAAAAATTCAAATCGGTGCACTGTTTTCTACATGCAAGCTTATAAAATAATGCCAAGTAGTACAGAAAAGTGATAATGATTTTGGATTTGTGGTTAAATGACAAGTTCTGCACCTACAGAAAATACATCAATTTCCTAGTAAGAATTACCTCAAGAGTTTGGCGTGCAGCTAAATGACAGCATCTAACCCAAGCTACTACTTTTATTTTCATTTTCTAACTTGTTTTAATATGTTCTCTTTCTTATTTATTTAATTTTTTAATTAAAAAGAAAAAAAAGAAACTCCTTTAAGATGATGAAGTTGCAAAAAGTGAGCCCCTCCAGGGGATCCGCTTTTGATACTGATATTGTACTCTCTCTACTGTTTCTTTATGAAGTATTTGTACCAATTGCAAAGTATAAGAATTTGAGAACAGTGTTGCGGTTAAAGAGCATAATGATCACTCCTCACTTCAGAGTTGAGAAAATCCGATCATGTCCGCTCTGCAGCAGCCTGCAAGGTGTAACTCAAAGACATCTTGGTTGGAAGCAAACCTTACTGAACATTTCATTTATTAAAATCTTTTTAGACAGCGTGGTATTTAAAACATGCTTGAATTTTCTCACACAAATGCTCTGAGATCCCAACGTCAACAAATTTACATTCAAACACAATTATTCATCCCTTCCACAAGCAAATTTATTGATAATTGTTGCTACTAGCTGTTATAGCTAGACTGGACAGCCCTCTGCGGCGAAACCTGATACATCCATCCACACCTCATTTATGCGCCCAGTGGGATGTTTTGAAGCATTGTACTGCGCAATGCTGTAGTTATAGTTGTTTTCCGCTGCTTGCTTTAACCCTGGCAAATGTTTACCAAGGCTAGAAAGCAGAGCATCTTTCTCTTTGTCGACGTTGTCGTCCCTGGCATATCCAGGAAACATTCTGACTGCAATACAGTGACTCTCCCACTTGTCCAACTGCAAATTCAATTCAGCGGAGGGCTGTGGAGGGGACGTTTGGTCAAATGTTGGAGGCAGATAATACCTTACAATATATGCAGACCCGTGGGCTGATGGGGTGACGCTTGTTAAAACAGGAGCAGTCATTAAAAATTGGGTAGCGTTAAGGTTATCCCCATGAATATACTGATACAACCTGAAACAAGCAATACAATGATAAAGAAAGAACAAGGTGAGAATTTAATAGTGTCCACATTTACTAGGGAAAAGTTAGTAGGAGGTGAATATACGAGTAGGAAACCTGTGAAAGCCATCTCTGGTGGAATTCTCAAAGGAAGTCCCATAGACAAGAGCAGACATCCAGGACATTTCTTCGTACAATCTTACTTCAAAATCAGATTCTAAGTGCACCACTCTGAATTGTGGAGATTCAATCGTGTAGGCTGAAATTAGCACGAAACACTTAGCACTTGGATAACTTACTGCCGCTGTCATTGTCACTATCAAGAGAAACAGCTTTTCCATTCTTTGATTGTTTTTTCTTGCTGTATAACGATGAGTGCCTTAGCCCTGGCTTATATAACCAACAGAATGCCACTTGGGATGCCGGTTTTATCCTTCTTTATGCTGTTATTTCACAATACACATAACTGCAGTGTCATTAGTTAAGGCCCCATTGTTTGATTGGCTTTTCTGGTTTGCGCTTCCACCTTTAGTTAATGTTCATTATTCATGTTTTTTAATAGAAAAGGATAGCGATATAGCAGCTATAGCACATTGCTCAGTGAAACTGAAGGAATGATGAACTGAGAAAATTGTGATTTGACCAGTAAGTACTACCACCTTCAGTAAACCGTAGGTATGAGCAAAATCTCAAACAGAAATCTTTCGACTACTAGAGTAAATAGCATTAGTATTGATTTAAATTTCATGTTACAGCAGGGAACAGCTGTTGTAATTGACCAACAACGGATGCCTGCCATGCCACCCCGTTTTCCCCTAGCAGGAAAAAACGGAAGAAAACGTGATGGAATATCTTATTCTTATAATAATCATACTATCGTTTAGTACTTTTTATTTTGGTTGGTGCGAGTGATTCATCAGTACACCAAATATAAATGCAACAATGATAAGGTGACATCTGAGCAGCAATATTTGTCACAGCAGAACAAGTTCTCCCCGTTGGTTTTTTCTTTAGACTGGGAGCGTAAAGCAAATGGAAATGGTGCGCATATAAGAGAGGACAAACTATATATGTTGTTCTCGACATGTAAGAGGAAAAACTCTGTAATTGACACTTGGTCATCCAAGCATCATCCTCCTGATCATGTGACCAAATCACACAAAAATCTGGTATAGATTACTCTTCAAATTAAGACAAGTGAAAGAAGGCAGACAAGGAGAATCAAGATCTGATTTATGGCCAATAATCAAAGCATTAGTGGCCTCTGAGGCTCATGGATTTAACTTTGTCAATTTCTGCCCCCACTTTGCAAAATCTTAAGCAGCTGAGCAAAGTGCAGTCTATCTCTAATCATTGAGGGTACTAATTCATTTAATTGGTCCCTAACAACCTCAAGTTGAGCAACTAAGCAAGTTGATAAGTCATTTTTAGTACGATACTAGGAAGCAAAAACACAAGGGAAACCAAAAACTGGTTAATGATCCACTTAAATGTATATATATATTGCAAATTTCTACGTGGATGGACCAAAGGGATCTAAAGTCTACAGGTTAAAGATGCAGTCAACCAAAAAAACAGATGATGGTATTCATAAGAAACTAGTGGCGAAAACGTGCCTTCAAAATCTACTGATTAATATAAGTTATCTTGGATTAGTGGATGATTTAAAAAATGGCAGAAAATAAATAAAGAAGGAAAAAAGAGGCTGTATATGTACCACCAAAGGAGTGACGTCTGTCTATCGGTGAAGTCCTAGCTGAAAAGTGAGCCTTCATTCCAGGGTTGGATTAGCAACTTGCCACTTGTCATCAGGATAACAATATTATTATTTATTACTTCAGCTTTTATATGTATATATATACATACATATGAGACGGTGAAAAAAAACTTGAAAAATGCAGTTTTGTGATGAAAAAATGGTATTTTTTTCTTATTTATTTCCTACTAAATGAAGGAAAAGAAAAGAAACACTAAATGTTTTTTCACTCCGTTCCCTTCTTACCAAACATATTGTAAATCCAAAGAAGGAACTATTAACTTCCTTAAGCTATTACGTTGTTGAACTTCTCGTAGAACATAATAAATTAGATGGAGTAGACAGCTTTGCTGGTTAAAATTTCATGGGTGTATGTCCTGTACGCATGCATGATTTAATTTGGGCCTCTGGGTTGAAAGTAGTGATTATGAATTCCAACATAATAGTATGCTTGAACTGGCTCTAGTTGTTGGTCTAAGCCCCCTGGCTCAACCCTGCTTGCTTAGTCCCAAAAAAATGAGCTACACTCGGTTCGCTAAGCCCAGAGTCCGAATTCCCAGTCAGTTCGAAGCAAAATGATTAATTGGGACGAGATGGATTCTTCAAGGAAGCCTTTGCTTATCCCATCTGGGCCCAACTGACAGACCCATTAGCAGACAAACGAGAGGATCCTAGCCGGTTACCTCTCAGGCCTTGAATGACAAGAAGGAATGAACTAAGCAAGAGTTTTATACCACGCCACCACTTGGAGGATTGATATGATCAAGTTGCATGTGCAAGTAACATTAGATGAAGCTGATGAGCATGATTAAATATCATTATGTGTCGTCCCCATAACAAAGCAACGTGAAGAGACTGGCAGATGATGTACTTGGTTATACCCAACATCATGATGATGCATTAGCAAATATGGTCCATAAGATGATGCCTTAAGCATGCCTCAGCCCCAAAGAAAACAAGAAAATAAAAAGATCAGATTGGGTGCAAAATCCTCCTTTTTCCCAACAATTTCCACCCTCCCAAATCATGGGTTTTATTTCCTTTTAGGCAAATAAGCATTTTGGGCTAGAGGGGATGTGGTCAGCGACATCTTTCAAGGGGAATGTCTCTTTGTAAGCACTTTTGAGGTTATATTTCTACCTTGATTAAGCTGGGAAAGCTGACCATGCTCCCTTGGACGAAATCATTGCTCAACATCCATGTCCCCATGCTTAAAAGCCTTTTGCAACCCCTCCTTTTATACCCTTTCAAAGAGCTTTTTGTATTTTTTTTTTAAGAAAAAAACAATAGATATTGCTACACACAAATAGAGGATGAGAGAATCAAATGAAGCGCGTATCATATGGTAGAATGCAGATACAGTGTTTGTGAATTGATGAGTTATAAGCTTTAAACAAGTACCACTCTTCCTCATGATTCTATTCTCTTCTTTTCATGTGGGTCTTAAGTGGAATTCGCTTTACTGTTATTCCACTTTTTAACTATTATTCTCAAGCTCGGTTCTTTGATGCTATTCTTCTTACGAAAATTGCCAATTTATTTTGGATTTCTTGTTTCTTCATCTTTATCTTTTGCTTTATGCTTTGGTTGCTTCTGCGAAGATTGAGGAAAAGAGTTTTACAACTACAAAAACCATTTAAATTCCAGTTAAATTTGAGAAAGATTCTAAATTTGTTATGTACCCTCTTAAGAGTAAAAGCATTGTCCGAAGAGTAAAGGGTTCCTCGTCGAATCCCTTATCCTATAGTCTCAGTTTTCCTGTTTTAAGTGGGATGGAATAATTATGTCATAGCTTGTGAAGGTTCCTTTAGGACTTAATTTGAAATGAAAGATGAGGCTGACCAAAGCTTTGTCATCCCATCTTACAAGTCAAGAAATTACAACAATGTCATCATTACAAAGCGCCCTTTTTTTCCTTTGGAGAGTTAGCCAACAGCCAGCAGCCCACTACATTTGTGGAGTTAAACCTTACATTCGCTTTCACATTCTATGGTCATGAGTCCTTTTTCGAGGCTTCCAGGGTTGGAATTCTGTCCTAAAAAGCTCACCTTTGGTTCTTTGTGGGGTTCTTAAAGAATCCAGTCCTAGTCATGTTGTCTCTAAATCTAAGCCATCGTTGCAATGAAAGGTCTTGGTCAACTGGCTTGTAAAAACCATAACAAAAAAGAAAATGGGTCTTTGGTCAATTGGATCTCTCAGCTTTTAGACAGGACCCATGTTGCTACATGGACACAAGATAAAAATGGGTTTTCACTGGGCCGGGGCTGCCGACAGGGAAACCTGTAGCACCAGCTTAAAGGGAAATTTGCCAGATCAATATGAAACGTAGTGTACTGATTTTACATTATTATTGAATATCTTTAATGAAACATGAACAAAGGAAAAAATATATGTGTATATTATATCTTTTTCTTTTGAAGTGACCTTACATGTCATTCACTCATCATCTAGAGTCAATGCAAACCCAATTACATAGCCACTTGAAATGTCAAAAAAGGGGACCTTTGGCTTCCACTCTCAAGTGTCTATTTAACTGTGGAATGTGGACCTTGTTTGAATACTTAAACATCCTTCTTTCCTTTTCATGTATTCGCCTTGAACCCCCATTTCATTCTCAACATGGCGACACCATCATTATATCTTGCTATATTTTTCCATATAAAAAAAAAATGAACAGTAGAGAGATAAGTATTCATGGACAAAAATCAATGCTGCTGCTGCTCAGGTCTTCCAAGTTACTACGTTGGGAAATTTCTACATCTTTCAATGCTTCCTTTCTTTAAAATATTTTTTTGATTATCCATTAAATCTAAATATTTTAACATGATCACTAAAAACGTAACCAATCAAATTATATAATTGGCAATCTAAAACCTTTCAGCTCAAACACCACTAAACTTTTCTAAATCTTGGACCATTTCTTATGGACAATAAAAACTAGTAAGGCTGACCTAAGTCTACAACCATAACAATGATGACTATATGTGCTTTATTTTTTTAATAGTATTTAAAGAATAATAATCTGAGTACCCAAATCAAGGCAATCTCTTAATTTGACAAATTGGGCTTGTTTATACCATCTTTTGGGGTGTTTCTAACAATTTCAGGTTCAGCTTTTTTCTTCTCTGAAGATGATGAAAAGGGTAACACTGAATTTTAGTGTAAAGATTACATCACATGGCTCTTCGGAACACAATCACCATCAGCCCTCTTCTCCCCTCGAAAGAGGCAATTATAAATTCCATATGCACTCGTCTAACTTCAATGGTTCAATTTCCTCTGCCTCAGAACTCGGAAGGTTTCTGAAATCAATTAATTAAGTTACATAAACGGAGGGGAAAAGAAGATACTTGCTTCAGTTTATCTAGATTCCTGTCGTGAGGCCCTTTATATATATATATATATATATATTAAAGAATTAATTACTGTTTAAGAGTTTGTATTGATTTCTTCTTTTTTTTGTTCTTTGGGGAAGGAATTGAATCATAGTTTAAGAAAGAGGTTGGCCATGCAGGAGAAGGCAAATCTAAGAATAATAAGGTCACCTTCGGCATAAGCTAATTAATCAAAACTGAGAGAGTCCCAGTTACAAAAAGATAAAGCATTAGGGACACAGCGTGCTAATTAACGTTTTGTTTTGCTTATAATTGTATGCCAAAAAAATATTGTATATACAAAGTGTTGAACCTAATAATTGTATTCATCTAATAATTACTGTAAGTTAAACTTTTTCTTTATAAAGAAATTTTCATGTGCATGATGTGCCCCCGTCAAAAAAGCAGCTGCATGTTGCTTTAGCAGCCTTTTGGTGTCAACTTTCAAAGGAT
This sequence comes from Theobroma cacao, assembly GCF_053813885.1. Lineage (NCBI taxonomy): Eukaryota > Viridiplantae > Streptophyta > Magnoliopsida > Malvales > Malvaceae > Theobroma > Theobroma cacao. Next base: position 42,307,555 of record NC_142640.1, read on the forward strand.
TTTGACATGCTTAGTTTCTTGTGTTTTGATCCCACATTACAGCTTTAAAAAGCATGTTTTCGAATTATGCCACTGGGGTAAATCACATTTCTTAAGTTGAGTTCGGTACATTAAATTTTAAATTTCTTTGGTTCATATAAAATTTTAGAGAAATATATATATATATATATATATATATATATATTAAAATCCTGTTTGGTTCAAGGAAAATTTGAAAGGAAAACAATATATATTTTTCTTAGATTTTATTTTCTCCTGTTTGATGGCCGGGAAAATACGAAGGGAAAAATCTGCAATAACTTTTTGCTCCAACTTTCATTCAAAAAACATGACGAAATTGGGGGAAACATTTTCCAGCCCATCGCGCCTAAAGATCTGACTTTTCTATTCAATACCCCGTTTCTATTAACGACCAGGTAGTCTTGCCACATGTCCATATTTTATTGGTTCGACTTTTTTATTTTGTCTAGATCTCACTTCTGTTAAGCCCACGGCATAACAGCGAGCTCATTTTCCTCGCTCTTTTCCGGTGAAAGTGAGAGAAAATAGTTAACTATTTTAAATTTTAGTCCATAGAATTTTCACTAAGAAAATTACGTATCAATTTTTCCGTTTAGGAATTTTAGATTTACAATATAAAATTTTAAGCATTAATTGTCGAAACACCAAAATAGTTTAAATTTAACTTTTTTAAATAAAAATATATGTAATTATTATAAAGTTTAAAGTATTTTAATTTGTACAAGTCTTTTTAGTGTGAACATAATGGTGGTTCCAAACTTTTGAGTTGCAGTGCCTACAACTTTGATCGATGAATTTAATTGCCGCAGCTGGAAAACGAAGGCATAGTGGATAGCTGCACTGAGATATCTTCATTATTTAGCCAATTGAGACAATGTGGGCCAAATTTTCCATTTACTTTGTTTGCAATGGTGGGTGAGTGAGTCTAAGAAAGGATTTATTGCAACAAAATGTAGAGAAAACTTAAAATAAGAAACTAATTGACTGCTAGGCATCATTGCCAGAGCCCCTAAAAAGGGGATAGATATGTAGGGGAACGCTGGGAAAGGCAAACGCTGCCTTTGTGCCCTTACCACTCACCATCCGTCTAAGTATTTACATTCATGTATTCCTAATCAACAGTCTAGAACTTTATTATTTTGTTTTTTTGAAAGTTAATCTAGCACTTTATTTATCCAACAATATATATATATATATATATATATATATATATATATTGAATTACTATTTGAAAGAATAAAATAATACTATAGTAAATAACTTTGGAATTGTACCCTCCGGTACTCCTCCTCCACTTTGGCATTACCTCTGAATCTGATTAATGCTTTTCAGAAGGAAGAAAAAAAAATAAAAGAAAATCGATTTTACGATGGACTAATGGCTTTGACCATGACATCATTGTTTTAATCTAACAGCCTTCGATCGGTTTACCTTTGCAAATGTTCTTTTCATCTTAGAGGTAGCATAGCTCGATGTCTTGTCCCTTATTCAAATTATTGGGATGATTGTTTTCCTTGCAATTCTTTTGACATCTCTGTATCTTTAGGAAGGAGCAAAATACAGCAATCTATAGCAGCATTAGCAAACAAATCAAAGTCGAGCCCCTAAATACAAACACAAACGAGACATGGGTGGAACCATAATCAAATTGAGCATGCAATGCATTTGCATGGGTGTCTGCATAGGCATGCAGTGGCAGTGCACATAACCGAGTGCGCGTGCCAACACAGTAGCCCCCAACACATTAACAAATTGGCTCTCTCTCTCTCTCTGAAAACGACACTTTTAAAAGTTGTTGTCACGTAACCGAAGAGAAAGAAAATTCCATTGGTTTTAAGACGACACACTAAAACCACGGATAGTGATGATTTATCTTATTTATGTTTGACTGTCTATGAGTTGACCCACCAAATCTGCAATCCTCCATCTCAGGCACATGTTGATTACTGTAGTGTTGGCAACAACTGATAATTTTTATTTTTATTTTTATTTTTTTGTTGAGAGGGTTCTAATTATCCAAATCCTAGGAAATTAATGTTAATCTAAATTAAACAATCTTAGGGAAATTAAAGTGGGTAAGCTTTAGCTTGTTAAATCTTTATAATGGTTTATTTGGGAGATAATAAAAACAGAGTAGCTGACACAAGGAACATCTAGGGAAGTGAGAAAGGGAACACCCTAAAGCAAAGAACTTTGGAAACCCAGAATCCAGTGTAATTCCTGTCCTCAGAAACCAAAGTAAAGAATAACAGAAATCAGTGCCATTTTTCCCTATAAAATTAACACAAAAGCTAAAGTTTCAGTCCTTGTATTGGAGACTGGAAACACAACCCTTCACCTCTCTCTCTCTCCAAAATTCTTTTTTAAAATATTTAAATCCTAAGCATGATTTCATCACTTCTTAGTATTTATATCGCCACACCCACATGGGCAAAACTTTAAGAAAACTCAACCCCATTTGTGTGTTTTTCTAATCAGGCAAATGCTTAGAAGTTCAAGCCAAGGTGTCAGAACATAAAAACCGAGACATTAGAAGCTGTGAGAGAAGAAAGAAGAAGAAGAAGAAGAGATTTTTTTTTTTTCAATTCCTGGGTGTTTTCAAGAGCTTTGGAAATGGTGAGAGAGTGAAGTGCTCGACGAAGTTTTCTTACAACGGTGATCTTGTGTTGGATGGATTTGGAGGGAGCTTCATTTCTAAAGGAAAAAACTAGAAATAGATGGTGCTGTTTCGGTCACAGAAGAAGACAACACCAATGTACACAAACGGAAACCGATATAGCGCAAGAACCAACAAGAGGAAATTTCTCAAAAATGGCTTCTTGCTGTTGTAAGATCTCACCAATCATTCCCATTTTTGTATTCTTTCTTCTTGTTTCTTCTTCAATTTGTCCTGTCTATGCGTCGGAAACCGGCAATCTCCATGCAAGCAATCAAACTTTCCGGCCAGAAGAAGAGTTACAAAAGTTGACAATAATAAGAAAACGTCTCAAAAAGATCAACAAGCCAGCAGTCAAGACAATTCAGGCAATTCCCCTTAATTTGCCTCAGCTATTGATCCCTCATTAGGCATTGACTTCCTCTGTTTTTCGTTCTGTTTTTCTCTAAATAGTTTGGCTTTCTTCTTTTTCATATTCTTCGGTTTGTTGGTGCAGAGTCCAGATGGTGATTTCATAGATTGTGTTTTATTACATCATCAACCAGCCTTTGATCATCCTGAATTAAAAGGACAAAAACCATTGGTAATTAAAATCTTTCTTATATGCATTTATTTTTGGTTTTTATGACAAATGAACTTCTATGGAATTTAACAGCTTCAGATATTCTTGAATTTGCAGGATCCACCAGAAAGACCAAGTGGTCATAACCCAAATGGGATGGCGGCGGAAGATTTTCAGCTGTGGAGCATGTCTGGTGAATCATGTCCGGAAGGAACAATTCCAATCAGAAGAACAACTGAACAAGACATGTTAAGGGCCAGTTCTGTAAGAAGATTTGGAAGGAAACCGAGAAGACGTGTTAGAAGAGACTCAACTAGCAATGGCCATGAGGTAGGTACCTTAACAAATACTACCTTGGAATACAGAAATTAGTCCTACAATGCTTTTTTCTTTGCTTTCCTTTTGTCCTTTTTTTATTCTTTTTTGTCCCACAAGAGTTTATAAAAACAGCACCAACAATCAGCTAAGGCCATTCAGAAGACGGTAAACAAAGTAGTCAAAGTGAATAGCAAAACGAGGCTTGCCCATTGTCTCCTTTTCCATGCCTACTTAATTAAAGATGACAAACTTATTGAACTTATCAAAGAAAAAGAAAGAGGAAGAGGATACCCGAAAACGGCTTTTTCAATTTTCTTTTATGTATTTTCTACTGCTAAAACCGAAAAGCTCATTTGTTGCTTCCTTCTCTTGTTTTCAGTTGGTTTTTCAGTCTGTATTTCTCTAAACCCTAACTGAAATCAGTGGAGAAGAAAAATTCTCTGTGGTAGAAAGAGAGCTAACAACAGTCCATGAAGTGCTAATCATTCTTTTTGGAAAGTAAATTAAAAGCAGGAACAGGTGTAACATGGCTCAAACCATGACCAAAATAGTACAGCGTGATCAATTTTGTAGTCCTCTTTAGCAGAAAATGGAATCTTTGGTAAATAGCTTCTTCTTTAATTCTAGTTCGGTGTTTAAACGCAGCAGTGAAATTCCTATTTGTAGTCACTGCAGACTTTCATGGTTTCCCCGGCTAACTGTATCAGACTTCACTTATTTCTACGTACACTGATTTTTTCTTCTTTGTTAAGTCATCTGCAATTCTCTATTTTCTTTTACCCTTAGCTGTCACAGCCCGCATTTACAAATTTCTTTTTTTTTTTCCTGAAAGATTATAATATTTAACTTTTAAATACACCTATAAAAGTGAATTTAATAAATTTCTGTGAAAAAAAAAAAAGGATTTAATTATGATGGTATTGGGATACAGCATGCAGTTGGGTATGTGAGCGGAGATCAATATTATGGAGCAAAAGCAAGCATAAATGTGTGGGCACCTCGTGTCTCCAATCAATATGAATTCAGCTTATCACAACTGTGGGTCATCTCTGGTTCATTTGGCGACGATCTCAACACCATTGAAGCTGGCTGGCAGGCATGTATAATTACCCCTATATATTTAACTAGCTTTGGCGTCTTTTAACAACAAAATCTTCAATATTAAACTTGTTTCTTTTTTAGCAAAAATTTGTCTATAAAAGGTTCAGCTACCAAATACTTGGAGATTCAAAGTGTTTTTAGAAATGAATTATTATTTTATAAAATTCAATAAATAAGATTTGAAGGTTATCACATATTTTATTAAGATATATTTAAAACATTAATAAATTAATGTAATAAATAATAAAGAGACACCATAATCCCGTTTGTAAAATTTAAAACTTCTATTATAATGTAATTAGCAAGTTTAAAAGTATTTTTAACCACTCGTTAACATTTCTTAAATATTGGTATCCTAGTAATATATTAATTAAAGCTAGGTGTAAGCAGAAAACATCAATTATAGCCGCAAAGTAGTATTTGTACACATTGAATTCTATGCACTTAATGGGTTTTCACATTTAGGGCATTTATCACAGTTCAACGACCTCTCCCTTTCGTTGTAGTTTTAATTTTGTATTTGTAGCAATAGATGCTAAATTGCCAATTCATTCCTTTGTTTTTTTGAATGCAGGTAAGCCCAGAGCTATATGGGGACAATTATGCTAGATTCTTCACTTATTGGACCGTAAGTATTCTAAAATTATTTGGAAAAAATTCTTTGCTTTATTAAGCTCTATCTTAAAGCATAAGATAAATCATTTCAAATTAATGCTTTAGCATGATTTTTTGCAGACGGACGCATACCAAGCAACTGGTTGCTATAATTTGCTCTGCTCCGGATTTGTTCAAACTAATAATAGAATAGCAATTGGAGCTGCAATCTCCCCAACATCATCATACAATGGCGGACAATTTGATATCAGCCTCTTGGTTTGGAAGGTAAATACTAACTTGCAATTGCTATATAATTTCAAAAGAAGAGAAAAGTTTGAACTATATTGGTGGTATTTGGTAAAGTAAAGCTTGGGTTCAACATTTATGCGACACACGTGCGCTGTGATTTTGCATCATGGATTTGGTCGTGGATGTCCCCAAACTCTGGACCATAGGATCTCAATACTTTTCTTCAACTTAGAAAACGTCCATGAAAAGACGCAAGGGCGGCTTGTACAAGTAATAACGTAGTATAAGTAATACACACCATAAATATTTCCTTTGGTACCAAGCATTATGATATGTGAGAACTTTATTCATGGCTAGCTCTATTCAAGCACTACAATGGTGCGCTTCCCCGCGTGCACTGTTAAACCGGAATAATGCCCTTAATTCCCAACTGCTTTTTTGCTTTGCAAGATTCTATTCTTTTCCAAGTAAAAGAGCTTCTTGTGCCCGACCCCCTTCAACCTTTTTTCATTTTTCTTTTGGGGAGGGGAGGGGATAATTTTACGATCAACTTTGTGAATAAGAGAATCATTAATTCTACCATGAAACTTGCTTTTCGTAACCTTTACTTTTAACACACTAATTAACTCAACCTGTATTGCAATTAATGCAACATCCTTAATGCGTGCGAAAAGGAGAAAACTTAACAGCTTTTAAAATACCGTATTTGGTGTAGGATCCAAAGCATGGAAATTGGTGGCTGGAATTCGGATCGGGGATCCTGGTAGGATACTGGCCATCATTCTTGTTCACTCACCTAAGGGATCACGCAAGCATGGTACAATTTGGTGGAGAAATTGTGAACTCAAGGCCAGGAGGCTTTCACACCTCAACAGAAATGGGCAGTGGTCATTTTGCAGGGGAAGGCTTTGGAAAGGCATCGTATTTTCGAAATTTGCAAGTCGTTGATTGGGATAATAACTTAATCCCATTGGCAAATCTCCGGGTCCTGGCAGATCATCCAAACTGCTATGATATCCAAGGAGGGATTAATAGAGTGTGGGGGAATTACTTTTACTATGGAGGACCTGGAAGAAATGTTAGGTGTCCCTAAAGGGATGGGTATAGGATGGAAAATATTTTTCTTTTCTCTTTTTAATATATAGTTTTTTTTTTCTTCAATACTTGTTGGGTGATATTGGGTTTCTGCTGGAGATCATCCAGTGAGTTTGGGCCTATGGGGTATTCTTATAATTATTTTTCCTTGTTAATCCAAATTTTTTTCGATTGTTCTTTTTTCTTTCAACTAACAGGTGTCCATTAATTATACCACCTTTTGGGACTGTTGTGTAAATGTGGAAAAAATGATGGAATATAATGAATACAGTATGGGTTGTGGTTCCTCTCTTCCTTCTCTTGTCCCTGTTGGGAAGATTTTCAAGGGTGCAAAGGTTTAGATTAGAAAACTGGCACTTCGTATTCAACATTGGCAACTAAATGATTAAACAAGGCATCTAATAAATACCCCAATATGGACCACTGAAATGGAAGGAAATCTAACCACATTGTTTTATATAGTTAGATGCATTAACCATGCACATGCATTTTCCTTCACCATTGCTTCAGCTCATACAATATCACATCTCTCTGTAATGTCGTTTTCTTATGTTAAGATAATGTTTTGGATTAATGTTGGCAGCCATTATTGCCCCGCTTATGATATCTCTAGATTACTACTTAAATTACTCAATAGCATTTTGCCTTTTAGTTTACTCTGTAATGAAGTCAAGCCACTAGCGACAGGAAACTACATACTGGTTTGCAGTTGAAAGTGTGCCATGCATTGATTTTATGCGCACTAACCATGTTAAATGCTTAAGCACTAATATCTGTGTTGTGTGGTCACATAGCTAAATGACTAATTATCTTAATTACTATGTGTTTTCCTTATCATCTTTTTTTTCCTTTATATTTATGTTTATTATTAGTCAATTATAATTTGCAAAGACCAGAAAGGGTTACAAGCTGGAAATCAAGATTACATACTCTGTAATTGCTTTCATACCAAGGGAAAGTCAAAGAAAGTGTAAAGGACAACCTCAGGTGCAATTTCGACGTGAACAAGTAGAGCTAGAGTTTTCAGTTAATGGGCGAAAATCTTATATAAAATTAAGTGTTTAATTTTTTTTTTATACTAAACAATGAATCCATATCCAATATATCAAGTAATTTAATACAATAAGCATAAAATTATAAAAAAAAAAAACATAACTTAAAAAAAATAATTATTTGAGCTGAACATAAAAGTTCGTGTTTGTGATGCTGTAGCATATTAAAAGTTTAAACTGCATGTTAATTTTTACACAAGTTTAAGTTAAGAGCTTTAATATAGGAGTAACAAGTTATACAAATTAAAATTGATACAATAAATATTGGTATTTTCTCTTTAAGAGACTTCATCAATAAATTTGTCTTTCAAAAAATAAATATTGGTATTTCAAATAATTTAAATTGTTAAGAAAACAACCTATAAAAAGTATACTAGAATAAATTCTAATGGAAATTGAAGAGGAATTGGTGATTAGTTAATTTCGAATGTTTTTGAAAAAGTTTTGACTCGACACACACGATTCTTTTTTCAAATTGATTTTTACATAAGTAAATTAAATTATTTAAGAGGAGAAATGAACTTTGTATGTAGTTGAGTCAAAAACCTATATACATATACTATATATATATATATATATATATATATATATATATATAATACAGTTAAGATTTGTTATTGATTATTTAATTATTGATTAATGAGAAGCATTAATTCAACGTTAATTACTTTTCTAATTTAACAAAAAATAGTATATAAAATTATCAATATAATACAGACATAAAACAGCCCGCGCGTACTCCTTTTCCAGTGCTCGAGGTCAATATATAGCATACCAAAAATCATGGATGAGTCATTAATGATCATTATCTCAACTTAACAAAATTAGAGCATTACTCGATCATTTCTTTAACGCCTAGTGGCTACAACAACTTTTAGAACCGAAAGCTTCTCAACCCTTCAATCTTCAAAGGATAAACACCTAGAATAGTTTGCATTCATTTTTAAGATTAATTAAGGATGCTTTCGGCTTTGGATGATGGATTAATCCTACCAACCGGCAAATGGTGCAACGCGCATATATTCGGAAATTCAATGCATCCTTTCTAGGGACAAGATTATTTTTCTATGCTCCCCTTTTGTAAATTTCTCTTATTAAAAACAACAATTTCATGAGCTCCTTATTATCACTTGCACTACATAATCCTTGTTATTCAATATTCTGCTAAATAATTATATTATAAAAATTTATAATTTCTTAATTCAATTCACTAGGTAAAAACGTTCTTTCTTTCTTTGCCATTATATGTATCCAGTGCCTAAACTTAGATCTTTCCCCATGCACTTTTGGTAAATGTAAAAGGTTTATGCATGATGTAGAACTATATTTACAGCCTGTCGAAAATGAACAGTACCCATCTAAGGCAGCAAGGAATCATGGTGTAGACAAAAAATGATTTTACTTAGACGCAAAGCTGGCGTTCCTATATAATAATGCAAGCATTCATTCAAACCAAAATACTAACTTTACTTGTACCACAAGCATATACATAAATATGTATACATAGGAAGAGGATCAAAAAGGAGAGCATGGACCGACAACAAATCCAGAGAGGCAGCATTGTTAAGCTGAGTTTGGCAAAGCTTTCAATGGCAGATATGCAATCTAGCCGATGGATCCCAGTAGCTGCAATGTGCTCCCTCTTTAATTCAGCTTACCGAACCTTCACCAATACTGACAATGACTTTTGTAAGCAGCAAGGTGATTACTGTTTTCAATTAAACCGCCTCAGAATTAGAATAATTGGAATGTGGGTCCTTCCATGATCTTGTACTATCGTTCACACAATGCTAGATTAGTGTTTTTGATGGAATAATGGATGTGAGGGAATAAAAGGACGGGACAAGCCAACCATTGAGTAGAGACGTGTACAAACTTGAAACTCACTCATGACTCGAATTAGTAGTCTATTCCCCACTCTTTACGATCTCTGTCAAACAAGGCGAAGCCAATTGGACCACTGGGCTTAAGTAGAAAAATAGAAAGATCAATGTATCAGAAAACATGCATACAGTATGTTTGCCTCATTGCCTGACCTTTGAATTTGATGATCTGTATTCTGAAATGCCAGCTGCCTTGACCTCGTGGCCAGGGCTACTAAGTGGTTTATAAAGTCTGGGCTTAAAAATCCAATTTAGCCCCATCCCATTATCTCACCAAGCTAAATCAATGTGCAAGATGGTTGGAATATTGAAACAAGTTGCCATTTTGAAGGGATGGCTTTAAAAACTTTACTCATCCACTAGACAATTAAGATTCTAAGAAGGAAGCTTCTGCTTTTTTGCAGCAGCCCTTTTGGTGGTCCAAGATAAAATTGAGCATCATGCCAGTCATGGACCCAATATACATTCTCAGCACTTCCCACCAGAACAAGTATAAAAACTTATCCCACTTTTTGATATAATCCAACAGGGGCTTTAGATATTAGAAGACAGGACGACATGGCAGCTTTAAGACGGTCTTGGTAAGGACCAGCTAGTCATAGGCCGAGAGCAGTGCTACAAGGCCCACAACACGCACCAATTGGCTGAAGTACATCTGCATGCAGTTCTATTGCGTCAACCCATTTATCTATTTTGACTGATCTTGCAGTGACGGTCGGGTCACGGGTTATAAAATCTTCAATAAAGAACACCAAGCAAAGAAGCTGAATGTCATGGACCATGTGAGAAATAGAAACTGCTACATAGGACACCATTGAGGCACAACCATTTTGACAGTAATGCAACACAATGCCCTGCCAGACAATATAACCGTGGGCTTAGACAGCTCCATTCATCACACCCTTAGTTATTTCGCGAAATCTAGGGATGATCTAGCCAGTGTAGAACTGCAACTTGAAGTGCACCCTCGTTGGCAGTAGCATTTGGCAGGACACACATAATTGAACCTAATAGTCTAAATAAACATTACAAGAAAGTACATTATATGGTCTCCTAATCTATTACAACTCAACTGCCATGCAGCAATAGTGAATCTAAATTTTGTTACACATTGCCTGCAACTACAGAGATGAACAAATAGATCCTATCTGATAACATAACTTATGAGTCAACACACCTTTTCTCAAACAAAAAAAAAAAACTAAATGAAAGGAGCATTCTTGGATGGACTATACCGTATTACTATGTATTGGCTCAACATGATAATTACCAATTAAATTTTATTAAAAAAAAACAGATAATTAAAGCTATTCAATATCATTTCACCAGGAATTGAAATTTCAGAACCCAACAAAATTGAGAAAACTCACTCCACAGAAATCACTTCAACCAATTTCTTACTTGCCTCACTCACTTCCACCTTTTCCATCTTCAAACGGTGATGCATCACAGGACTTGTCCTTCCAGCAGCTGCATAAGTTCTGATCAATGATTCAAACACTTCCTCTCCTACATGATCTACAGCTTTCTTCAAAATCTCCAGAAAACCTTCAGCCCCATCAACATCTTTCTCTTGCTCAAAGTGCCACATAACTGTCCCAATAGTTTTAGATGATGGCACCCACTTTCCACCATCTCCTCTGCCGGTAGATATAGCATTGGCCACACAATCAACTGCCAGCTTGATGTCCCCATTTTTCAAATAATAATCCAAAAAGATCTCCCAAGTTTTGGCATTAGGCTTCACCCCTCTCTTGCGAGCCCTCTCCTTCAGCTCTTGAGCTTTCTCTAGCAAACCCTCCTTGGCATAAGCTCCAATTAAGGCATTTGCAATCCGGATATCATAAGTAGAGCAACCTGATTCCCATTCTCTAAAGCATTTCTCTGCTCCTGGTAAATCTTTCAAGTTGACTAGTACCTGAATCATATTCAGAAAGCTTACATTGGCTGTTTTGTGAAAAGACAGCCTCAATGAACGCCATATTCGATAAACTTCAAGCAAATTTCCCACTTGGCCATACAATGTAATTAGAAAATGGAAAGCAGAAAGGTCTCTGCGGGAATTTCTCTTTTCCAATTCCTTAAGTGCCTCTTCTGCCTTTTTAAACAAGCCAGCATCCACATAAACAGATGCTATATTGCTATATGTTGTCCAATCATCATCATCTTCAGCATCTCTCTTCATTTCGTCAATAACTCTTTCAAACCCAGAAATATCATTCATAGCAGCCAGAGCCCTCATCCAAACATTGTATGTATAGGAATCTGGCATGATACCACACGACTTCATTTCCTGTATAACATCTGGGACCCTTTCCGGCTGGCCAATTTTTGTGTATAGAGTCATGAGACTGTTGTAAGACATGGAGCCTAACGGAAGGTTATGTTCCTTCATCTTTTCCATTAGAGCTTCTGCTTTTTCAGTCATCAATTCCTTACAGTAACAGTTGAGAAGGGCACCATAAGTGAGATGGTTCTTCAATGCTTCAGGAAGGTCAATAAAGTAATTTTCTGCAGCAGGAATCCCTTGAGCTTTGGCAACCAAATCAAGATGGATAGCCTGATCGCTAACTGTCTTATTCATGCCCCGCTTAGTGACCATTGTTTCAGAGAGCTGTAAAGTCAAACATCATGACATACTTAATCCATTCTGCAATTGAACCAAGGAAATCAAACAGAAAAACATCTATTCATAAAAACGAATCTGGAGCCAAGCATTAGCAACAATTATATACAAAATTGGACATTGGTTTCCACATGCTTGGACATCTTTACTTCTAAAAACAGGCCGAGCAGCTGTGTCTAAAGAAACTAGGAACAAAATCCTACAAACTACAAGCTGGAACTCAACCAGAGGCACAGTATAGTGAGATAAGATCATTTTCACTTATCTCTCTCAAAACGCTGCTACGTCTCCATTAATCCAATTATGACTTCATTTTACACTTGAAAAGTTCAAATTACTTTGCCAAGTCTACGTCTCCATTAATCACCCAATTCTACCTTTTAAGCAACTACGTCAAGTTACCTACAGTCAAACGAATAAATGGCTGGGAAGAAAAAAAGAGCCAAGATTGACATTGCTACATTAGCCGATTACCATTCATTAATCATTACCGAAGCTTCTTGCCCATTAGAAAATTAGATTAAAAAAATAGAATAAAACCCCTGATAAACCCCAAGCTTTCATCTAATAAAATAAAAAATGCACCTTGAGAGCAGGGTAATAGAGCTTGCGATGGCGAAGCTTCTTGAGAGTGTCGTCAACTTCCCATTTGTAGACGCGCTTGGAGCTCTTGAGGAACTGATTCAGCTGCTGCCGCACGCTGATTTCCGAGCTGCCGTCCTTAAAAAGCCTGTGGTAAAGTGCCTCTTCTAAGTACTTCTTCGACCTTCTGGTCACATTCTTGGTCCGTCCCAACTGTTGCATTAACGCCATTGCTTTGTTTCTGCTCGAGGGGTTAGGGTTTTAGGCTTTTTGTTTTGGATTTGGGGAAATCTTTTAGAAATGAAAGAAACCCTGAAGCGAAAGGAATAGTTGAGAGGGCGATCGCTTAGGTTTTGTGATTGGGGCGGCATGAACTTAAGTTAATATGGGCTTCCGATAAGGATTGCAAACAATATTGGCCAGATCTGTGTTCCACCCAAATATACACACACTTCCGCCTAGCGCATATTCTAAATTGAAAATGGGCCTTCCTACTTCATTGTTGGATTATATGTAACCTCTTTAGGGCCTGTTGGCCTGACTTATTTTTAGTTTAAAAATTATTATCAAGTTCATATAAAAATAATAATATTTAAAATTATATTAAAATTGTTTAATAAGTTGTTTGGTAAAATTAATTATTTAAACTTTAATTTTTTATTAAAATTACTATAAAGAGTATCATATCATGTTAAATCACTTCATAAATCAAAGTAGAACAAATCTATTTTGAGTTTATATTCGATTTTAGATATTAAACTAAAAAAATCCATAAAGCAACGAAACAATTATCGACCATGTATAGTAGTTCTAGTATTAGATTTTTTGGTAAAGAAGAGAGAAACCTTTTAAATAGTACCTAAATGCAACTTTGAATTTTGAGTTATCTTTTCTCTTAATTTTTGCAAGAACAAAAAAAACCATAATTTTGTTATTTAGTTGTTAAATCTTTTGTTTGGTTTTAGTAGTTTTTATAGAGAGATAGAGGAGAGGGATATTACGATTTTGCTTTGGAGAATGGTGATTTGCAATAAGAGAAGAAAAGAAGATTAATTGAGAAAAAGGAGTATTTTCTAAAAAGCTGTTTTGTTTTAAAAAGAAAAGAAAAGTAAACTCTTCTCTAGAGCTTTTCTTTAAGCTTTTTTTTTTAAAAAAAAATTCTTTAAAAAAAGTTATTTCTTTTTAAAGCTTCTCAAAAATCCTGTTTAATTTTGTTTTTACTTTTAAGAAATAGATAAGTAGAAAAAAATAAGTTAAATAGGCACTTAATATTATTTATTTATACAAATTGAGCCAATATATTTTCTTTTTCTTTTTTGAAAGATACAAGTCTGAAAGAAAGTTAAAAAGTCTAATCTATATATTTTCTTTTAATTATTAATATTGATCCAAACTTTAAAATTCTTCTGTCAATATGTTGCTGTGTCTCAACTATGTTGAATGATGTTGACATGGCCCATAACATAGCATCGATCATGTTGTTTAATGTTAGTGTGGTGTTTATTTTTATTTTTCTATTTTTACAATTTTTTTTAAAGTTATGAAAGAAAAAAATAGCACTAAATATTTTTTATTTCTACAAAAAGAATTTGAAAACAATTTTTTAAATACTCAAATATTATAAAAATTTAAAAGAAATTAGAATATTTTATGTTTTTTAAAAGATTGATTAAATTAAAAAATCCACAAAAAGAAATTTTTTAAAAAATGAAAAATTAAAAACCAAAATATATTTTTACTTTTTAAAAGTTCTAAAAATAAAAAATTATAATTTTTTTTAAAAATATTTCTTATTTTTTTAAAGAAATAAAGATTATTTTTGTGTTATTTCATATTCCTAGAAATTTATAAAAAAGAAACAAAATTCTAATCTTTTATAAGTGTAAAAATATAAAAAATATTTTTTTTCATTTTATATTTTGAGAGCTTTTAAAAATAAAAAATTATTTCTTCTTTTTTAATTTTATAAAACAAAAGTAATATTTCTATTTTTCAAAATTTTCTAAATTTTTCAAAATAAAATTTTATTTTTTATTTTTAATGTTTTTGAATATTTCATAAAAAATAAAAAGTTATTTTTATTATTTTATCTTTTAAATTTTAAAAAAATAAAAAAAAATATCTTTAATCAACATCAACTCAACATTAATAACACATTGAATGATATGTCATCAATCACATCGGTTAACATCATATCATCAACCACAGAAGCATTAGCCAACTTGGCTAATCTCTTTTTTACCCCTTAGATTTGGAAAGAAATATTCTGATCATATTTTTTAATAAAGGAATTATACATCAATTAATGATTTAAATGTTTGGATGTGCGAACTTAACTAACTTTATATCAACTTATTTAACAAAAAATATCTTAAGAACATTGATAGGAACTAAATTAAGATTAACAATTATTAAAAATACAAAAATCAATTTATATAAATAACAATAAATAGATTAAATCTAATATTTTTTTATGTAAAACGAGAATTACATTTAAAATTTGACCGATAGATTTAGGTTGATATACATACATGTGCAATGATACAAACATATATATATATAATCAAGATTTTTCTTTTTAAGGATGCATCTTTCTATTGTAGGTAAAAATAAAATGTCACGCTTAAAGGATAGTTCATGATTAAAATTATAGTTTTTAAAATTAGAGATATCATGTTGGAATCTTGAGAAAAGAAGGGATCTTTGATCTCTATGTCTTTAAGGCTGGAGACATCACAACGGTTAAAATTTACGATTTCATCCAATAAGTTTCCGAAAGGAGGTCAAGAGATTTATGAACGTCAAAAAAAGTTACTTTCTCTTCTTATAAATGATGTGTTATAACAAAAAAAAAATACTAAAAATGAATATATATATATATATAATTAATTTTGTATAATATTAATTAAAAATGTTAACCGGTGTTTATTGACACTAATTAAAGTGATATTTAGAGAAAAAATGTTGAAATTAATGCATTTTTTCACTTTTGATTTTTGTGAAAATAATGCGTTAAATGAAAAAAAAAACTTTTTTGAGATAATAATTTAACTAACCTTAACTATTATTACCTATAAACAATAACCATTGCGTATCATTTTTTAAAATCTTTAAGTAACATTTAATTAAATAAAATTTGAAACAGAAGTTGGTGTCCATTGCAGTACCAGGCTACCCCACAAACAGAAGATTAGGCACTTCTAAGTTCTAACAGGAGCTTTAATTTCAGTACCTATCAGCTTCACAACTACATTTGCCTCAGAGTCAGAGAGAAGGTTCTGGAATTCTACCTATGAATCCTCCACTCTCCCCATTATCTTTTTCCTTTTCCAAAAAGAAGGGATAAGTAAATCAGTGAACGTGTAATGCAGGCTTGGTCAACTCCCGAACCAGGAAGGAAAAAAAGATGCCGAATTTAATGTAGAATAGAGGACGGCATAAAGCGTCCATTAACGGAGCTTCGTTTGACTTGTTAGTTCTTTTAAGGTGTAGGTGAGTAGTTGAAGAAACTGCTGGTCACTCACAACTTTAAAAGCATATAGGAATAGGACAGCTTTTCTTTGACACCCCAATGCAAAAGATCTTCAATCTTCATGCATGCCTAAAGCATGTTTCGTCCTCATATGTATGGCCTTCATGGACTTTGTTTCCAGTTTCTAGTCACCAGTCGGCCCATTCTGTACCTAATGAATAATGATGGAGGCAACCCCCATAAACAATGGAAACAGAAAACACAAAGGATATAAATGCTCCAAGCCAATGTCAATGTCCAACTAAAACATTGTACCTCCAAGAAATTGAGTTTATTTAATGATATCAGAGGAATGCTTTTACAAAGATTAAATAGTATTTTAACTAATTTTAAAATAGAATGTCTCTCAATTTTAAAATTTATTGTAATTAAATGTGTAACAATCATGCTTTTCTTTTCTTTTTCTTTCACCTATATGATACAAAATATAAAGAAAGATATACTAAGAAAATAATTGAGAGAAGAATTTAGAGAAAAATTGAGAAAAAAAACTTCTGGTTCATTTCTCATGAGAGAATAACTTCTGGTTCATTTCTCACTATTTTTTATTATTCTTGATTGTAATTTTTCATCAAGTAGAAAGCCCTATTTATAGGGTTACATAGATGTGAGGGTTACATAGTATTAATGAAGATATTGATGAACCATCATAAATATATATATTGATTATGAATGGAACTTGAAAGGTAGGGAGATTCAATGGACACATTCATTTATTCATAACACTTCTCCTTGAATGTCCATTGTATCATGAAAACAGTGCTTTAAAATTCTACCACATAAAAAACCTTAAGCCAGAAAAACCTAGTGAGACAAAAACCAGACAGAAGGAAAAAAAAATACAAAGCACTTAATAATTTCTCCCCCTTAGATGAAGCACCATTTCAAGGGCTTCACAAGACATGCTTTAAGCTACATCGTTAAAAACCTTAAGCAAGAAAAACTCAGTGGGACAAAAATCAGACATAAAGGAAAGAGAGTACAGTGCATAGTCCATAATATGTTCCCCCTCAATTGAGCCATATTGCCACTTTTGGGGCATTTGATATTTTGCCATTTCAAGGGCAAATTAATCTTGCATCCTATTAACTCGCAACATTCTAATGCCATATACTAATTTCTCAAATGTTGACGTTCACAATGATTTGGTAAAAAGATCTGCAAGATTATTGGAGGAGCGAATCTGTTTAATGCCAACTTGTCGACTTTCTTGAAGTTTATGAGTATAGAAAAATTTCAGTGAGATATGTTTGGTCTTATCTCCTTTAATATGTCCTCCCTTGACTTATGCAACACAAGCAGCATTGTCTTCATAAATTATAGTGAGATAATTTATAATCGGTGTTAAACAACAAGAATTATGAATATTTGCTATAACGGATCTCAACCAAACACACTCTTTTCCAGCTACATATGCAACGATAATCTCATAGTGGTTGGAGGATGTAGCTACTAACGATTGCTTAATAAAGCGTCAAGAAATGGCGGTGCCGTTATAGCAAAATAAATAACTAGTTTGGGAGCGAGCCTTGTGCGGATCAGATTTATATCCCGTATCAGCATATCCAACTAAACCAGAGTTAGTGGAATCCTTGGAATGATATAACCCCAAATCCATGGTTTCTCGGAGATAGCGGAAGATATGTTTTATCTCATTCCAATATCTCCAGGTTGGTTTAGAATTAAAGCAGGTAACAAATTTACTGCAAAAGCAATATATGATCTCGTGCATTGTGCCAAATACATCAAAGCCCCAATAACATTGAGATATGGTGCTTTAGGACCAAGTATTTCCTCATTAAATTCTCTAGGACGAAACGGGTCCTTTTGGGGATTAAGAAACCTTACAACCATAGGAGTGCTCAATAGGTGAGCTTTATCCATGTTAAAATGTCTAAGCAATCTCTCAATATATACTGACTGATGGACAAGTATTCCATTTGTTTTGTGCTCAAGCTCTAGACCAAGACAAAGTTTGGTTTTATCCAAATCTTTAACTTCAAATTCACGTTTCAAGTATTCAGCAATTTTAGATAACTTTTCTGGAGTTCCAATCAAATTCGTATCGTTGACATAAACTACTATTATAGCAAATTCGATTTTTGATTTCTTAATAAACACGTATAAGTAGATAGGATCATTATTGTACCATTCCTTAATTAGGTACTCGTTTAAACGTTGATACCGCATGCAGTCGGATTGTTTTAACTCGTACAAAGACCTTTGCTAATTTATTGAGAATAAGTTACGGGGAGTGTATGCTTCAGGCATTTTTAATTCCTTAAGAATTTTCATATAAATATCAGAGTCTAATGAACTATATAAATATGTCGTCACAACATCCATAAGATGCATTTTCAATTTTACGAAAATTGCTAGGCTAATAAGGAAACAAAAAGTAATCATATCCATCACAGGTGAATATGTCTCATCATAATCAATCACAGGTCTTTGAGAGAATCCTTAGGCAATGAGTCAGGCTTTATATCTCACGACCTCGTTTTTCTCATTTCATTTCTAGACAAAAACCCATTTATATCCAACATGCTTTACACTGTCAAGGGTTCGAGCTACAAGCCCAAAAACCTCTCGTTTACCTAAGGAAGCCAATTCAACTTGGATTGCTTCCTCCCACTTATGCCAATCTTACCTTTGACGACATTCGATAATATATCGTAGTTCATAATCTCATAAGCAACTGAGAATGCAAATGCATCATCGATGATTATCTCATTTCGATCTGAAATCTCATTACAATATGTAATAGAAATCTCAGTATTCCCGAGGTCAGTGATCTTTTCATGGGTTTGTGCCTTTTCAAGGGCAACAAGCTTTTCTAGAGCAATACGTGCCTTTTTAGGGGCAATGGGCTCTTTTCGAACGGATTCATGATTCTTCCCCTTTCGTTTTCAAGGAATGGTGTCTTTTGTAACTATTGGTCTTTCACGCTTCAAGCGTGGACCATTTTGATCCATTTCAACTTGTTCTTCAGGAACAACAATCCTAGTTGGGGTATTCATAGCTGCAATATGAGATTTCGTAACCTTTGTAACATCATTAAATGCATCGAGAAGTCTATCGGTAATATCCTGTAAATGGATTATATGTTGCACCTCATTTTCACATTCATGAGTTTTTGGGTTTAAATGGGATAAATTTTTCTCATTCTAGGAGAAAATCTCAATTGGTTTCTACTTCTTAGTCATGGAAGCCTTAGTTATCTCAATCGATGGAAACACTGTCTCATCGAAATGACAATCCGTAAATCTGGCGGTAAAAATATCACCCGTCATTGGTTCCATGAACTTGATAATGGACGGTGAATCAAACCCAACATAAATTCCCAAACGATGTTGGGGACCCATTTTAATCCTTTTTGGCGGTGCTATAGGTACCTGCACAAGGTAACTAAAGGTGCGTAAATGTGAAATATCTAGTTCATAACCAAAAACCAATTGCATGGGGGATTGTAAGAGAGCAACAGTGGGGCGTAATTTAATTAATGCTGCTGCATGCAAAACAACATGACCCCACGCTGTGTAATTGAAATTTGTTCTCAATAATAGAGTAAGAGCGATAATTTGGATGCGTTTTATCAAGTATTCTGTCAATCCGTTCTGAGTATGAACATGTGGAACTGGATGCTCAACCTCGATTCCTAATGAAGTACAATACGCATCAAAGCTCTTTGATGTAAATTCACTAGCATTATCCATCCTTATGCTCTTAATTGAATAATCAAGGAAATGTGCTTGGAGCTTTATAATTTGCGCAAGTAAATGTGCAAATGCAACATTGCGTGTAGATAACAGACAAACATGGGACCATCTGCAGGATGCATCCATTAATACCATAAAATATTGAAACGACCCATTTGCTGGTTGTATTGGTCCACAAATATCACATTGGATTCTTTGCAAGAATGAAAGGGATTCAAGATTAACCTTTGTCATAGAAGTTTTAGTAATGAGCTTTCATTGTGAACATGCTTCACAAGTATAATCCTTAGACAACAAAACCTTTTTATCCTTTAAAAGGTGTCTTCTAGTATTTTGGATTATCCTACGCATCATCGTAGCTCCCGGGTGACCTAGGCGATCATGCCAAAGGTCAAACTCATTAGGATTTACCAGTCTCCAGGACATAGTAGCGTAAACTTCAATAGCTCTAATAGGGATACAACACAATCCTTTAGTTAAAGCTTCCAACTTCTCATGGATGGTCTTTTGGCCTATCTTATAAGAGGTGATGCAAAGAAATTCTTTATTTTGCTCATCAATTGTCTCAAAATGGTAATTACGACATACATCTTTGTAACTAAGTAGATTACTCTTCGATCTACTACTCAGCAATGCATCCTCAATATTCAAAGTGGTGCCATTCGATGGAACAATTGTGGCATTCCCTAAACCATCAACAATCCCAACAGGACCTAATATTGTATGGACATTTGCCTTACGTAATGTCATACTCGAGAAAAAGTGCTTACCACGAAAAATGGTATGTGTCGCTGTATTATCAAGCAAACAGACATCTTTCTTTTTCTCGATGGTTTCCATTTGTACTTATATTGATAACTTCAGGTATCACTTGCATTAACAACTTCAAGTGTCAAGCAAAAATTCACAAATCAGTTATAGGATAATAATTTTATTTATGAACAATCAAGTAAAAGTAATACATTGAAAATAACATCAAAATTCTTAGATCCTAAGTCTAACTTGACTTCCACTAATCTAATGCCTTTTTAAAGTCATTGAAAAAATCAAAGACATCTAATGATGTTTTTACTTCTACAGGAGCGGGAGGAGTCATTTCAACGAAGGTATTATTAGCCTTGACGTTAGTCATAACGTTTTTAATGGCATGAGTTTCAACTTGTTTGCCTTTATCCTTTAGGGATGCCTGGTATAAATCAACAAAATGCTTTGGCATACGACATGTACACGACCAGTGTCTAGTCATGCCATGATTCAAATACTTTCATCATGTTCCTTCTTAGGCTTTTTGCCCTGACCATGATTCA
Source organism: Theobroma cacao (assembly GCF_053813885.1). NCBI lineage: Eukaryota > Viridiplantae > Streptophyta > Magnoliopsida > Malvales > Malvaceae > Theobroma > Theobroma cacao. The sequence goes on from NC_142640.1 coordinate 42,328,855, forward strand.
AGCCAAGATTCATTTGCCTAGGGTGCTTATATTTTCCGCCACCCTTTCATGGGTTATGCACTAGCCTGTGCTCACAGCCCTTAAATTGGCCAATACTTTTACCAGAGCAAGCATTTGCTTTAGGCAATGCTTTTGAGCCAGCAAGTCTTATATCATGATTTTTTAGCAATAGTTCATTAGTTTGCTCGGCAGTTAGGAGGACAAAAATCAACTTTAAGTACGTCGTAAATTGATGCTGCCGGTATTGCTGCTACAATACAATATTTGAAGCATGAAAAGTAGAGAAAGTTTTCTCTAATAGCTTTGATTCATTGAGCTCAACACCATATAACTCTAGCTGTGAAACTATATCAAATAAGGCTGAGTTGTAATCAGACATTGATTTAAAGTCTTGCAGCTTGAGATGTTGCCAATCATATTATGCTTAAGGAAGAATACTGTGCTTAAGGGAGAATACCTCTATCTTAATCTCGTCCACAGTATCCTAGAATCTCGGACGGATAAATATTGAATCTTCAGGCTCTCATGTAAATGACGACAAATGAAAATTAGAGCATTCGCTTTATTTTTTTCATTTACATTTTCGTCTATAATAATTGCATTAGCAAGACCTTACGCTTGAAGATGTATCTCTACATCAAGGCACTAGGACAGATAATTGTTTCCACTCACTTCCATGATGTGGAACTTAAGCTTTTCAATATTTGCCATAATATTGCATGCAGAAAATTGGACCTTTAGATTGGGATTCTCAAAGGTATATCACTACTTTAGGGGGATAGTTTATCACCACTTTAGGGGGACAGAGATATATTCTAAATCTGTAGTTGGCTTTAGGCTGTTTAGACCATGCACAAAAAAACTAAAATCTAATTGAAAAAAATATCTTCTCATTACCTTTAGAGACTTGTGCTAATAACGTGATACAAAATATAAAGAAAGATATACTAAGAAAATAATTGAGAGAAGAATTGAGAAAAAAACTTCTGGTTCATTTTTTATAAAAGAAAAACTTTTTGTTAATTTCTTATTATTTCTGATTATTATTGATTGTAATTTTTCATCAACTACAAAGCTCTATTTATAGGGTTACATAGATGTGAGGGTTACTTAGTATTAACGAAGATAGTGATGGACCATCATAAATATATACATTGATTATGAATGGAATTTGAAAGGTTGAGAGATTCAATGGACACATTCATTTACTCATAATACTATATACTTTTTTATCCCATAATATTATATTAACTATCAACTACTGTATTAAATACAAATATATTGTTATAAATAATATCTTAACTAATTTTAGAGAGTTCTTGACTTAACAATTTGTTACGAAGAGAGAATGAGAAAGAGTGTTAGAAAGAGAAAAAGTGAGTATGGGACTATGCTCAGAAGGGATAGTTGATTAGATGTCATGGTTCCAACAAAAGGATTTGGAATCCAAGAGTTGCTAAAAGCAGTGAGTTATGGTGATCAAATCTTTTCACCGTCTACGTTGACAATATTTGTGCGAAAGTGCCATGGAGTGTGCTAAAAGTGATTTTCAATGATTATGGTGTAGTTATGGATGTATTCATTTCTCCATCAAAGGGGAATTCCAAAAGAAAAGATGTCAAATTTGCTTTTGTCCATTACAAAAATGTGAAGGAGATTAAAAGGGAAATCATGCATGACAATAGAACGAAGGTGGACAGTAGAAACATTTGGTTAAAAAAGCTATTTGCAACAAGTTGGATAAAATCAACAAAGATGTGGGTAATAATAGACCTACAGTGGTAAGAGATTTTCACTTAGCAGATGATAATGAACCTTTCATGATGTTATCATGAAAAATGTTGAAAGACCTCAAATGATGTTAACTAGAATCTAGGCAAAGACTCAATAACTAATGGTAATCCACAGAGTAATATCACTGGTAATTAGGATAAAGTTACAAATAAAGGTAACGGTGTGGTTAATCTGATTAGTGATGATTCAAAAGTTTTTAGTGTTTGTAGTGATTTTGATCTTTTTGCTTATGATTTGGAGTGGATTAAGAAAAGTGATATAGAAGTCTCGAGATAAGATTTCTTGCTCAATAGTGTCTAATCTGGCATGTTAATCAATGATATATCGATGAGAGTTAGAAGAATTAAAGATTTGTGGGTCCTAGTTATGTTTAATGATTTAAGGGATTTGCAAAGAATTCTTCAACGTCACAAAAACCTTTTTAATCTTTGGTTTTGTTCTTTGATTATTAGATCTTGTTTTGATAGTGCTATGTTATTAGTTAAAGTTTTTGAGGGGAATGATATCCTTGATAAAATTCGTGCTTCCAAAAATGGAGAAACGATGATTATTGATGTGAAAATATTACCAACCAATTATGCCGGGGAAAATGTCTTAAGCTTTGATAGGTGGAGAATAATGTGCAAGGATGATGATAGTTTAGATGTCTTGTATTGTAGCTTCAGCTATAACTGGCCAAACAACAACAACAACAATGAGATTCAAGAATTAGTTTCAGATGGGAATTAGGGTAATCGGTTTTTAGATTTCAAAGATGGGAGAAAGTTTAGTGCTTCTAACTTAGATTGTAGGTCTAGCCAGATGGAGGGCTATAATTCTTCACATGGCAGACCATAGTGAGAAAGTGCTAGAATCTGAAGAAGAAAGGTTTGGTTGTATGGTTAGAAATAAGTTATTCAAGGTTACAAATTCCCAAGAAAGAATACAGGTTAACAAATCAGATTTTTTGAAGCATTCCAAGAATTTGGAAAATGTTGATAAAGTGAACCAGGCCTTTTTGAACTTAGAAGAGTTTTAACAAATTAATAGGCCACTTATGGGTTGTGTACTCAATAATGATCTTACATTTAAAGTGAGCCATGTCCATCACTGATTGTTGGGGAAAGAGGCCTGTGCGTGTCCCTTGATGGAAATATGTGTTTAGGTAAAGAGTTGAGTTATGGTGGGCCATCTAATTCGATTTGGTCTGTTGGTGATAAGGACTAAATAGCCTAAAAAAATGATCCAAGTCTGGTTAACCCAAATCTCATTGGTAGTTTTTCTAAAGAATAACTTGAGTAGAGGCCTATGGAGAGCAATTTTCTAAATCTTTAATCTAGACCAAATGGTGGCAACAATGATATAGAGGGTTTTGCAACAAATAATGAAAATAAGGTGGATTTGACTCTAATAGAATCCAAAGGTGGTCGAAATGGGAAAAAATCTAAGAAGAAAAGTACTGATGGTATTGCAATAAAGAAAAAAAAAAGGTTATGCTACTACAAAAAAGGAAAAAAGAAAGCTTGCAAACTAGGTGACAGTTTCCATTATCCGTTTGTTGTTATCTTCTAACACTTGCATCATTTCTTAGGAAACTTGAAGCATTTTCTTGAGCCTTTAAACATAAGTGAGCATTTCATGGTTGTCAGGAAAATTCTCCATATCTTCTAACAAAGAAATTTTTTGATAACTTTTTTACTTAATGCAATCACTCCTCCCTAACGAAGTCGCCAGATTGTAGAGAGTTCTTCTGGTAAAAAGAAAGGACGTGTTGGAATAAGTAAAATAGAATGCACTAAAGGCTATAACGAGGAAAATTGGAGCAGTCTTTGAAGTATAAGTGCTTTGATGGCAAATAGTGAGGGATAAGTAAAAGTGGATAAAGCGGTGGAGCATGGTGGAAAGAGTTGAGTAAAGAGAGTTTTGAGAGTAATCTCTACTGAGTTTTGTGATTATTTAACTTTCCAAACTCTTATATTTATACTAAATAAGATCGACAATTGGTATAAAGAAAGTACTTTTAAGAGAACACTTTTTTCTCATGGAAGAACATGTTTATTAAGGGAAAAGCACGTTCATTGTGAGAATAATGTCTTATGAGAAGAGCATGTAATTGAGTAGTGGGCAAGTTTTGGGTAGTGGAGTAGTGACACTTAATAATGCTTCACGTGTACTTTTAAGAAAGAAGAAAAAAATAAAGCACATGTATTTCAAGAAAACGTTGAGAGAAGTTCTCTTAACTACTTTCATATCTGAGCCATCAAGCCAAACTTTCTAAAACATCCCAAACGTGAAGATAACTTAATGAACCATACCATTTGTTCTGAATTACTTTCACTTTCTTGTGTGACATAGTTGTTCGATGTTGTTTTCATATTGTAAGACAATATTTAAAAAAATAATGGTTAACTAAAATTAGACATTTACACTACGTATGTTGTGTCCTTTCCAAAAAATCAACAAGTTGATTGCTCTCTACTTGATGTTATGTTGACTTTTGTTTTTGTGTGGAATAACTTTCTTTAGCTGGTGTTGCTTATTTATTTTTTCTTTTGAGATGTTTCTTTTTGCTCTTTATGTTGGGTTGTTCTTTGATTATATATCAGGTGGTGGTTGTCTTTGTGAATATTTCCTAGTTGTATAACTCAAAGGAACTATTGTTTGTATAGTGGTGGGCTCTTTATTTCTAGGTTGTTTAGTCCTTGTTCATTACAACTTAGAATGGGAGCTTTTGATTTTATATAATGTCAAGTAACTTCTTTTCCCTAATGATATTTAAAAAAAAAATTATCAATTTCATTGAAAGTAGAGGGAATAGAGTTCACCATTTGGATAGTTACAAGAGGATTTTAGCCATAAGAACAAAACCAACACAAAATCCCCATACAACCATCTCACCCCTAAATACAATATCAACATCCATCAACCATAAATTTTCACAATAAGCTAAATCCACCCTAGACAACACCAAATCCTTACCACCTGTACAACACAATTTTCGCAATTAGCCATCAATTTGATTTAATCCAAAATCCCCACAAAAATGAAACTCTAACCAAAGCTCCAAAAACCAAAAGCTTTGGGAGTATTTCCTTTTTGGCATCTTGTACAAACAAGAAATATTATTAACCATTCACTTAGAGTAAAATATCCAGAACAACAGATTCCCACCAAACACAACTAGACACACATCCATACATCCATAGGACAAATCAAAATATCACTCAGCCCAAGACGATTAATCACGGATATAGACATAGTCCTTACTGTGTCGGACTCTTGCCTTGGTCAGGTTATCCACCTCTTGGTTGCATTATCTATAAATGTGGTTGATTTTCCATCCTTTCACTTTCTATTGTAATATTTTAATGTGCAAAACCCATTTTCTCATCCTCTAGGGGGCCTTTATTAGATTGTTTGTCCACTTCACAACATTGTGTGAATCACTTTTGACAATCAAAACATGTGATTGACACCATTTTAAGGCTGCAAACATCAGGTAAGCTTCTTTATTGCTCTAGTTTTTGCCATATTTAAGTCTTCACTGTTGATTTCTTTAGAGAAGATGATTTTGACAATGCCATTCTCATTTCTCAAAACCCCCTAATTCCAGCCTCACTCGGGCAGCAACTTGAACTTCATTTATCCTTTAGGTGGTTTTGTCCACTGTTTTTCATTGTGAATTTGTGTGGCTTTGTTAGTGATAGCTCTTAGAGTGGGAAATCTGTAAGTATCCATGACCACAACAAAGTCTAAGGGCCATTTGGCCTTTGCCAACATGCCTACTCTTAATTTGCTTATCTTAAAAACCTGGCCGACTTTCCACATCACTCCCCTGAAAGTCGTCTCATTTCTAGCAATCCACATGGACCATACAATAGTATAGAAGGCCATATTCCAAAGTTTAATTTCTCCCTTTCTAACTAAGACAACATTCCACAATTTGAAGAAGCCGATCATTTCTTTATGAACCATCAGATTAACACTCCATTCCAAGCTCCACCTTTGAAATTCCTTATCTTTCAAATAAAATTTTAAAGAGTTCTTGTTAATTGTTTGCAAAAACAATATATTTATAAATCTAGTTAACAAGAGTCTATAGTCATTGGATACAAATAGGTAAAATACTTATTAGAAAATATTTTTATATTTATTGTGTCATTCGTACCAACATTATTTTAAAAATGACAATATATTAATTACAAATTTTTTTATAAATTAAGAGATGATTTTACTATTTGTTTTTTTTTTCTGACATTTTCTTTAGACATTGGTTTTAGTTCAATATATATTGTTGTTATATTGTTTTTTATTGTCTAGGTGTGTAGCTGTTGTGATCAGTTTTGGTTGTTGGTGGCTTGAGTTTGTTTAGAGGCTTTTTTGATCTTTTGGCTTTTCTTACTCTAAAGTGGATTGGTGGAGGTACATGTTGTGATGGGGATCTATAGTTTTTCTTTTCTACAGGTCTTTTTATTTTGTTATAGGCTATGACTGTTACAAGCAGGAAGGCATTAAATTGTTCTTCTTTGTTCTTTTTTACTAATAAATTATGTTCTATTTAAAAAAAAAAAAAAACTTATTGTATTCTCACCATACGAATAAACTTGTGAATACAACCCTAGGGGTGTTTGGTAGATGGGAAGTGAAGGACATTCCTTGCAATTAAAATGCAGGGAATCACATTGCAGCATTTAGTTGATGTTTTGGGGATGGGAAAGTAATCCCTCAGCAATGTCATTGTAATGAAAGAAGGGAATGCCATTCCCTTCTCTCCTAGAGGGAAAGTTACTTTCCCTTAGCAAATGGAAAGTAAAAAAAAATTTGTTCCCTAACTTAACCTTCTGACCCTTTCTCTCCTTCCTTCCTTCTTCACCACTTTCTTCCTTCTTGCCTTCTGGCTTTTTCTCCTTCTTCTCATCTTGCTTTTTCCTTCTTCTTTTCACTGCCTGTAAGAAGGGTAGCTTGTCACTAACACATTTGGGTCAAATTTCATTACCAAATCTGAAATTTGGAGAGACAAGTTTTATGAAACCCTAATTTAAATTTTCAAGAATGTATAAGTGTTTTGAGAAAAATTTATGTTTTTGATATCGAAAATTAAGAAAGAAACATTTAAATGGTTTAGAATGGAGGAAATTTACTAAAAAATTTAGAGAATTTGAGAGGAAAATGTGTTTAGGTGCCACTGTTTGAGAAAAAGAAAGCGTCAGGAATGCTTAAAATAATACACTATCGATAGATGAGAACATCTATCATTAGATTATATTCAAACTTTTAGTAGCAGATATCTATCTATCGATAGATAGTATAATCTATTGATAGATTATGTGATTTATCGGTAGAATTTTCTATCTATTGATAGATTTTTTTTGGATAATGTTTCTTATTTTTAATTTTTATAAGTTTAAGGTAAAATTTAAAATTTAGTAATTTTATATATGTTAATATTTAAATAATTAATATAAAAATATTATATTATTTTTTCATATTATTATTTATTATTTTAGTTACTGAAAGTTGAAAAGTCAAATTTTATATTAAAAATTATAAATATATTCAATTTATAAATTTTTTATACATAAAAGTAATTTTATCAATTTATATTATATATTTAGTAAAATGATTACAAACCAAATACTACAATATAATGCTCTAAGCAATCACATTTCTTATAATCATTACTTTTTCTTATTATATCAAACATTATAAAATTATATTCTCAATAATTATATATCTAACAATCACATTTCTAACAATTATATTTTCAACAACATATTAAAAGTAACTTATTAGTACCTATCAGTCTCATAAGTGACCGTTGTGAACCCAGACCCAATTTATAGGCAAAGGCACGTTTTAAAGATGCCATTTTGGAAAAAAAAAAAAAGAAAGTCGTTTAAGCCATCACATCAATCGTCATAAACAAGAACGCTCGGCTTGATTTTCTAACACACAAAAATATGCTCTTCCAGAGGTTTCTAAAGCCAAAGTGTGATTCTCCTTAAAGTTACGTGCACTAAAAACTTGGCAGTACTGTATAGCTTTCACGTGACCTCATACAATCCATACAATTTTCCCTATATTCTTTCCTTTACTATTTTTCTGTTTTTTTTCATGAATCAAATATGTTTCCAATCGGTATATATTGCTGTTTTCTTGTTTTTCATTGTCTAGGTGTGAAGCTGTTTGGTTCATTTTGGTTGCTGGTGGCTTCAGTTTGTTTAGAGGCTTTTTGATCTTATGGCTTTTCGTACTCCAGGGTGGATTGGTGGAGGTCATGCTAACCTCCGGGTTGTTTTGGGAATGTTCATGTTGTGATGGGGGATCTAGAGTTTTTCTTTCTCACAGATCTTTTTGTTTTGCCATAGGCTGTGATAGTTATAAGTAGGAAGACATTAATTTGCTTCTTTTTGTTCTTTTTGACTAATAAAGTCTATTCTATTTTTTTAAAAAAACTTATTATATTCTCACCTTAGGAATAAACTTGTTGATACAGCCCCATTAGTACCGATCAGTTCCCAAAGTGAACGTTGTGAATCTAGACCCAACTTATAGGCAAAGGCACGTTTTAAACAGGAGCGAAGCCTTCTTAATTGATGGCCCCCTTAAAATTTTTATATATTTTTTTCATTACATATAAAATTTTTAAATTTTTTTATATATTTTCTTAATGGCTCTTTCAAAATAATTTTTTATTTAATAATTAACACAAATAAAAAATAATAAAATGATTTTACATATCTCATTCAACTTTAATTTTTTTTATTTTTTAATTTATATTATTATTATTTATTTTTATTTTATTTGCTCATATATTTTAAGTTTCTATAGATTTTTTTTTTCAAATTTTTACAAACCATCAACCATATTTTTTTTGTTATGTCATATGTGGTAACTTCTACTTATCATGTTCTTCTTTTTTCTATTACGTAAATTTTATTTTCTATAATTTTAATTTTTAAAAATTAATAAATTATTATATAGTTCTCAAATATAAATTGTAGTATTACATTGTTATTTAAAATTTTATTAATGTATTTTTTTTATTAATCTTGATTATATAAGAGAAAATTAACTTGAGTATATTTTTTTATATACTTTACGTTTTATATTTAGTTGAAATGAAATTATTTTGAATATATAGTGCTTGTTTGGCCTGATTTTTTTTCAGCTTATCTACCTCTTAAAAGCAAAAGTCAAGCCAAATATAAAATTTGAAAAACTCTAAAAAAATAATTTTTTTAAAAATAAAATTTTTAAAAAAAGAGCTTCAAAAAAAGCTCCTATGAGGAGCTTTTTCTTATTTTTTTTTAAATACAAGAAATTTTTATTTTTGTTTTGAAAATATTCTCATTTGTTAAAAATAATTACAATATTACCCTTTCAAAAAAAATACCCTTTACAATAATTTTAACTAAAATTATAACTTATAAAAAAAATTTATCAAACAACTTCAACTTAATTCTAAAAACTATTATTTTTCATAAAAATTTTATAATAACTTTTAAATTAAAAAAAATCAAGTCAAATAAGCTCAACAATTTTGATTACATAAGAAGAAATTATTAATTTTATATATTGAATTTAATTATTTATATTTTACATATTATAATTTTTTATTTAATTTTATATTTCAATTATCAATTTTTTTATTTTTGATTGAATTTAATATATTAATTTTTAAAATTTTTAATCTTTATTTTTTTGTGTTTGATCCGGCCCTAATTATAAAGATGCCATTTTGATAAAAAAGTGGTTTAAGCCATCGCATCAATCGTCGGAAACAAGAACGCTCGGCTTGTTTACGTATATGCTCTTCTAGAGGTTTCTGAAGCCAAAGTTTGACTCTCCTTAAGGTTACGTGCACTAAAAGCTTGGCCGTAATCAATAGCTTTTACGTGACCTCATATCATCCATACAATTTTCCTTATATTGTTTCCTTTACTATTTTTCTGTTATTTTTCATGAATCAAATATGTTTCCAATCAGTGTACGGCCATTCACCAATTCACCATCCAAGTCTATGGTCTGGTCCCTAACCGTCGCACGTAGTTCCAAAGTAGGAACTTTGTGGGTCTGTAGTTGAGCAGCGCCATCATAGATTTTAACATCAACAATCATCGTTGATATACTTGAAATAAATAAATAAATGTAACTTTGATGACTGGAATATTTTGTTAGAAAAAGAAAAATAATACTCCTAGTATATATAATAATTTCCCAAGTCTCAAAAAATTATAGGTATCATCACATGAGATCTTTGGACATAGGATCTTGCTCCAATCTTTGCCCAATAAGCATCATGTGCTGGTGCAAAGCTTTAAAAGGGCAAAATATTCTTGCAATTACAAATTTGTCAAAATCAAAGCGTGATGGCATCTACAATATCACACTTTTCGACATATCTTATGCCGTTCTTTTATTTATGATAAAAAGAATGACTTGGATTCCCCTCTAAAACTGATGCTACCATTAACACCTGGAAATCGCTATTAATAGCAACCATTTGTTGGTGAGACCCATTGAGTCTAAGAGATTAGCGGGGGGGTTGAACAACTTTGGCTGCGTGGCAAATATAATCTTGCTGTTGGAGATTATGTATGTATATTATATATGTTGAAAGTTCACCAAACGCATTTTCTTTATGAGTTATTCCTTCCTCTTTTTTATCTTGTAAAGGGGACAAACACATTAGACTGGCAAAAAATGAAGACAAAAAGATTAATTAATTAAATATTAGTAACCAACAGAGACGTGCATGGGCCACGCCGACACACTGATTACATTCCCCGCTAGCACATGTCAAAATTCAAAAACCAACACCGCTGCTGTTCTACCAACACGTCTACTATGTATACGCGCTTTCAAAGTTTCAAGTTTCAACTCTTTTACTGCTTCTTAATATTTACTAAACGACATTTCTTATGCCCAATCTGAGGAAGACGCAAAATGTATTACAAACAACTAACAAGTTACGTATAACAATCTAATGATAATTCTTCATGAAATTAAAAAAAATTTATCATAATGATTAAAGAACTATACATTTATCTATCGATAAAAGTAATTTTATTATAATAATAGATAAATGTTTTTTTATTTAATATGAATAATTATTATTCTTTACATTAGTGCTAGAGTTTTTAACTTTACAAATAAAGTTTGAATTTAATCACATATCTATTCAATTTCTAATAATTATATTAATTTATTGATATATTCAAGATCAAATTTGCAATTAGTCTTTATATTCTATCAAAGTGGTGAATTTAGTCTTTATATAACAATTTATAAAAATTGAATCTATACACTTTTTAAAATTGACAATATCAGTCTAATATGTTAAAAATTTTATATTAACTATATTGATATGACATTTAATTATATTAATATGATATTTTTTATTGATGTGATATTAAATTTAATGACAGGACAATAATAAAGTGACATTTCATGAATGCTACAATAATACTACTCATATAATATGACGCAATTAAGCATTGGCATGCAATTTATAATTATAGACATGAAATTATTCAATGTGAGTTAATAATTTTAAATGGGATTAGAAAAGAAACATATTAAAAATATGAATTGATTTTTGGAATTTAGGAAAAAATGTTAACAATTCGATTGACATCGTGAATTTTAAAAAGCGTAAGAATTTAATTTTTACAAATTATTGTATAAACACTAAATCTAGCACTTTAATAAAATACACTAATTTCATAATTTAACCTATATTTAAATATAATCTAAAGGGACGTATTACAACTTTAAAACTATTTGTAAAATTTAAAAACTCTACTAATAGCATATAAGATAATTTTTTTTTTAAAATTAAGTATGAATTAAATATTATTATTTTAAGATGGACAATTGAACATTATCCTTGAGTGTCCCACAAAAAATTTAAAAAACTCATAAGATAATTTAAACATTATCCGAAAGATTGTTTTTTTTCAAATAAAACGTCACATACATTACATATCTCAAAGCCCTGTTAAAGGAAATGGGATAAGTAACAAGATTAAGGTTGTAATTGAACTTTTATTATAATGCAAAATTGAGCATTACGAATCCATGATGAGAATGAGCGTGCGGTTGACACATTCGTTAAAAGGCGCCTGGTTTACAACGTTGTACAATCAATAGAAAGAGAAAGAAAGGACATGATTAAACTGGACAAGGGCAGTGCAGTTGGGCGTTTGGCTCGATGGGGAACCTTCCAGCTCTGCTCCAGCGCACGCCAGTCTTGGAAAGAATCGCCTGGAATAATCTTTTACCTAAAAATCAAATTTCTATCTTCTTTTTTTAATTTCATTTGGTTTTTAGATTTTACCAAACCACCAGCCTCCAAATTCCAACCCATTCACTAATAAAAAGGCCCTTTTTTTGGGATTCTCTTTTAATTTTATCAGTAAAAACAGACGCAGAGATTTTGGGATTTTTTTCCCAAAGGATTATATTTTATATGTTTTCCCACAATTTAGTGGACCCCTTAATCCATCCTTTAGAAAACGATGGGGCATAATCACTTGTATTATAATCAATTAATTAGTGAATTACAATTTAAAATTGAATAACATTACCGTGAAGTCTATATTTATAAATGATTAAATTTTTACAAAATTAATCATTATGATTAGATAATTGAAAGTTGTAGTACAAAAATTAGAGAAGAAATTATTCCAAAGATATTAGATGCAAATTTAAGAGCGTGAGAGTGGGGGCACTTACCGGTTACCTCTAGGACACATGGCATGAACCCACACCAAAGTTTTCTTTGGTCCACCTTCCGGATAAAAGGACAAAGCAAATGCATAAACAGTAGGGCTTTTCATTCGTCACGCCTTATGTATGTTAGGAAATGAGAAATTTGTGGGAAACCATTTTCAAAGTCTGAAACCCAGAACAAAGTGCTGACAAAAGAAAACAAAACCAAATAGACAAAAAAAAAAAAAAGGGTAACCTGTTTCATCTGCCCCTTTTATGGTAGCAGCATATATAATAGAAGGGCTTTAGCCTTTCTTTTCTTCTTTTTGTTATTTTTCTTATGCAAAGGAGAGCCTTCTTTTTCTCGTTTTGGCTTTGAAGAAGAAGGCTCTGTTTTGGAATTTCTTTTTTTATTTGTTTTCTTTGGGGGGAAGGTATTTGAGAAGATGATAAGATGGTGGATATCTGCCTTGCAATTAGCCGAGCTGTTTGTTAGCTCTATGGTACATTTGCTATACGGGTTTTACATATTTAGCACGGCGGTGGCTGGTGACCTTTCTCAGGCTTTGAATGAATGGTTTATTAAGCCTAATGCAAATATAGAGGTGAAAAGAGAAGACCCAAGTGGGACCAATGTTGATGCTCTGCCCCCTATTGTGTTGGTTCATGGCATTTTTGGATTTGGCAAAGGGGTATGTTTACATATATATGTTTTTTCATTTTTTACATTTATTGATATGGGCTTTCGGTTTTAAGCTGGACTTTTGACCTTGTTGTTGGCAGCGATTGGGAGGTTTATCATACTTTGCAGGGGCAGAGAAGAAAGATGAGAGGGTTCTTGTGCCTGATTTGGGATCTCTTACCAGCATATACGATAGGTAGGCTGCTTAATGCAATATGTGCTAGCCATTTAGTTTTGATTTTTGTATCTTTATGTGGGATTTTGACAGGGTTTTGGGTGGCTTCAGGGCGCGTGAATTGTTCTATTATTTGAAAGGAGGGCAAGTTGATTATGGTGAAGAACACAGCAAGGCTTGTGGGCACTCGCAGTTTGGGCGAATTTATGAGCAAGGCAAGCAGAAATTTCCCAGCTCTTTATTGACTATTATTATTGCTGTTTCTTTGTTTTAATTGGGCAAAATTGCCCATGTTGTAGGCCTAATTAAGTGTTTAATTTGTTTACTGTGATATTGGGATGCAGGACATTACCCGGAATGGGATGAAGATCACCCTATTCACTTTGTTGGCCATTCAGCTGGTGCTCAGGTTGTGCGAGTCTTGCAGCAAATGCTTGCTGATAAGGTTAGTCCATTTCCAATTCATATCAACAATGATCTCTTATAGCCTTTTTTTTAACTCCCAAGTCCAGATTATATGATTTATTTTTCCAGGCATTCAAGGGATATGAGAGTACTTCTGAGAACTGGGTATTGAGCATAACATCCTTATCCGGGGCTTTCAATGGGACTACAAGAACCTATTTAGACGGCATGCAGTGAGTTCCTTTAAACTCATTTCCATTATGCTTTACCATAGATATTCATGGCATCTTCCTTGGACTTTTCTTCAACTCAGCCATGTTAAGAGTTTCTGATTCTTGGTTGCTGTGATTTCCGTTGATTTCAGGCCAGAGGATGGGAGAATGATGAAACCTATATGTCTACTGCAGCTGTGCCGCTTAGGAGTCATAATTTATGATTGGTTGGATATCCCCTGGCTAAAGGCCTACTACAATTTTGGGTTCGATCACTTTAGCACGTCATGGAAAAAAATGGGTCTTTGGGGTCTTGTTGACTGCCTCTTGGGGAATGCGGGGCCGTTTGCTACGGGAGACTGGATCCTTCCTGATCTTACAATTCAAGGGTCAATAAGACAGAACTGCCATCTACAAACATTTCCTAACACGTTCTACTTCAGCTATGCTACCAAGCGTACAAGGAAGATCCTGGGTGTCACAGTTCCTTCCGGCATTCTTGGTATACACCCTTTGCTTTTTATACGAGTACTACAGATGAGCCAGTGGCGTCATCCTCCAGATGTTTCTCCCCCTTATAAAGGCTACAGGTGCGTCTAAACAGCATCTTTTGGTACATCAGCTTCTTCATATAAAAATTCTGTGGTTGCTTTTATTTGATTGCTCAAGGCTTTAAGTTTGACAGCATGTTAATGTCTTTGAAGAGGATCCTGAATAAATTTTTATTTTATTAGACATAGGAACTTGGACCACATGTCCACTTGCCCTAAAAATATTGTCATTGTATCACCAAGAGTGCCTTGCAAAATCTCTAAATTTTCCAAATATCGCTTTCCTCCACAGATTGCATATATATTCAAAATTTTAGAAATTAGAATTGTTATATTGATTTGAAACTATTGTTTTCGGATAAAGTTTGAACAATTGTTTTGAGTATGAAAGTTTTGGGAACTTTTAGCTTGAATCTACTGACATCCTACTCATGTCTCATAAATAAAATGTGCAGGGATGAAGATTGGCAGGACAATGATGGAGCTCTCAACATGATATCCATGACTCACCCTCGTCTTCCGATTGAGCATCCAAGCCATTTTGTTGTGAATGATTCGGAGTGCCTACCCTTGCAGCCAGGCATATGGTTAGTATTGCTCATTTCCAATAAATTAACTTGCTCGAGGTACCAATAAAATGGTGATGATGAATTTGATTATAAATTTTAATTGTAAAACTGTTCTCTTTAACAATTTGCTTTGATTGGATTAGTTGTTCCTACCTGATTAGAGATGGTCCATCCTCGTGCATTAATATAATTGCTATCATGGAATTATAGTACAGGTACTTGCATTGGTACAATGTTGTTTAAATCAGAAAGTTGATAGTTCTACACTGATAGTTATAAACATAAAGATTTTTGAACTAGATGCCTTTGGGGGATGACTGAATTTATTGTTCAAACTTGCCCAAAACCACTTGCGTATCAGGCAGATGGTTTCAATTCCAGTAATTTCTGTTGATAAATTGTATGCTCTTTTGACAGTGCCTTTTCGTTACTCTTGTCTTGAATTCAGAATGTTTCATTCTTTGTTGCTAGTGTTAAACAAAACAAATGATAACAAACATGCAAGGCCTGAGTAAGGTAGGATCACCAATTATGTCTTACAGAATCATTTTGAAGAAAACCATCTAGTTAATGTGGAAAATTTAGAAGCAGCATCCAGAAAATAGCCAAATTTTAATAATAAACCTATTGACAGATAATGGCTTTTATTGGCATTAAAAATGTTAGCTCCCTTTTGCTATTGTTAAAATGCGTCTCTAAATTGACTTACAATTGCATTGATCATTGCAGGTATTACAAGATTGTAGAGGCAGATCACATATTGTTCATTGTGAATAGGGAAAGAGCAGGCTTTCAATATGATCTGATATATGACAGCATTTTTGAACGTTGCAGAAAACATGTAGTTAGAAAGACTCTACTAACTTTACCAAATCAAGCTCCCGAATAGTCTAGCACCCGTTATTCTCACACATACACTACACTACAAGTCTACTTCTGGAAGAGGAAATCATAACAGCTCTCATTATGTTCCACCCCACAAATTCTCTTCTCATCTGTTTCTTTATTTTTCCCGACTTTTCCACCCTTTTTATCCCTGCTGTAATTGTAAAATTTCCATTTCATTTCTCTTTATGATTCCACATACCAATTCACTAGGTTGTAGCTATGTGCGGGGATATCAGAAGCTTAGGCTGTACACCAATGTTTTATCTTCACTAAATTTGGATGCATCTTGGAAGAGATATTCTCAAAGCATATAGAATCGTTCAAGTTGGGAAGGCCACATCTTTATGGTTCCTATGTTTTTACCTTTTCTTTTGGGCCAATTTTTCGGACTGAAATCGATTTTCTCGGACTGGCATAATGTGTTTGGGAAGTGGATATTGATGACCGGTTCCCTCCCACAAAATTCAGGAGGAATTTTGTTTCGGTTAAACAAAATTCTATTTATCCAAGCATGCCAGTAGTTCCAAGAGAATAAAGTACAAAATCACAGCAAATGGATCGAAACTTCAGTTTAATCTCATGCGGTAAGTTTATAAATCACAGGTTTATATTTTCAATTCAAAAGATATATGTGATAAGTGGTGGAAGATTAATGTTTTATATATTTAAGATTTATTTTATCTTTTACGGATGTGAGATCTGTGATATTTTATCTTACTTAATTGTACAATGTTTTCGTTGTACTAACTCTTCACTCATAGACGAGAGAAACTCTTATACTATTGGTTTTATTTCGACTTTTATATCTCTCATGAGGCTTTACATCAATGAAGATCCAAGTTTGCTTTGATATTATTTGCTATAATTGTGAAACTCAAAAATTTTCCGAAAAGAAAACAAGAGAAAACTTGAACAAAGATAAATAAATTGTAAATTGTTTTTCACACTCATTTTCATTTCAGTCTGAGTATTTATACTTCAATGACACACAACTAACTAGGCCCCATGAATCGCGGTTGTTAAAGAATCTAACAACTGAATTGAATAACATAAAACACCAAATCCAAGTCTGTAGAAGTAAACAGACATTTGAAGGACTTAAACGACAATGTAACAAATGACAAAGTAACAAACGTTTCATTATGGCACATTTACAGCTAAACAAACTGACTTTCAAGCACTAATGCATCCCAGGTTTGCTTTGATGCATCGTAAATCTATAAATTAGAGGTTCACATTTTTAATTCAAAAGACATATCTGATAGGTGGTGGAAGACTCGTGTTTTATATATTTAAGATTGATTTCATCTCTTATTGATGTGGGATCCGTGATATAGAAACCTATTATATTGAGCTACAAAATATATGTAAAAATAGCTTTGCTGTAGAAACATAAAAAATGTTCTGAAACACTAACGAGCCTCCTGAAGAGATTAGATATTGGAGATGAAATACAAGTTGATCATAGGTTTCTTTGAGGTACAAATATCATCCCATTGTGCTTAAAGTTGCTGTACAGTGTTCCTGTATTTTGTACTTGTAATTATTTTACCATGCAATCACTCTCACCCATCAAAATTAGATCGTTCAGTTTCCAATTTCCTACACTCTGTTCTCAACTTTTATCGATTCCTTGGGAGACCAGTTCCGCAAAAGAGAGCGATGGAGCAGTAATATAAGTATTTGAGTAAATGAACGTGGTTGCACGAGAGGGTTATAATCCCTTGAAGAAGCAAGACAATTGTTGTTGCATATATCCAATAACATCGTTTCTTACTACCATAACATCCCTTCGAAGCGACATCGCATGTTCGGTTGATAATTGCAGAATCTAAGTAGTATTATGGTACATGGAAGTGGGCAGACATTGGAAATACGAAGATGCAACTCCCACCTCTGATTTATGCAAAGTACATTTGCAAGTGGGACTAGCTGACAATTTTAAGAATGTATATCTAGATATCCTGCTTCCCTGGTAAAGGAGTGCAACAAGTACCCTTACTTAACATATTCGCTATGGGTCCATGCATTTTACCCACTTTGAATTTAAAGCGTTTACAACTAGTTATTCTTGCTCTCCATTTTCATACAAATATTATAGCATTGTCAAGGATTTTTTCTTATCCTCCATAGCAATTTCAATAAGGTTTTCATCCTGTTGAAGCGTGCTTAATATATATATATCTCAAGCACCACAAGCCAAGCAACAACCTAGAATTATCCGATGCAGGGAACTCTCTTATTCCATAAACTTCAACTTCACTTTCAAAATTGAATTATAAATAGAAAACCTACTATCTATGCATATATAAAAATTATAAAGGAAAGGGGAAGGCTTCGGGGCGATGGCCTGTACCTTCCTCTTCACTACGGCTCACATATGGAGTAAATAGTGTAGTTCTATAAATGAGTAAATAATAATAAAAATAACCAGTTATAAGTTTGAACATGATGCCAATAGTGTTGGTTATCTTTTTTCTTTTCATAGTAAAAAAGTTCACTGACATTGTCATAAACTTGTTTTTATTTTTTCAAAGTAAAGGATATTTGTTACGATTTAATGGAATGTGTTCATTTTATGTATTCAAAATTATTTGATTCATGATTAATTACTTTATCGAATATGATAAGTGTTTCTTAAAGCATGATTCATAAGCATCTGAACATTTGTACAACGTTCATTTACATTTGATGAATTTACACGTATTAAAAAAGAAACAAAAAATTAAACAATTTGTCATACTTAAATAGACCCATGATGTAAAAGATTTTTGTGAACTTATTAAATTTCATCAAGTGTAAATGAAAAAACTCCTGTTATACCTATGATAGTTGCGAAAGTAGATCGATGCCGATGTTATAAGTACTTATTTGTCTGTAAAGTATTCATTAGTATTTGTCGAATTTAAATATATGAAAAATTAATAACAAAATTAAATATTTAATTTGTCATATTTAAATAGACGCGTAATATTTAAACTTCCCGCGAAATTTTTAAATTTCATCACTTGTGAATGAAAAATTGTCTACCTCGGATGCATATATGATAGATGCATTAAAACTAGATGGTGAAATGATTTTAAAGCTGATTTATTAACTCCTAACATTTGCTAGAATACAGGACACCTGAGCAACAATGGGATACCAAAGTAAACAGATTGAAAATCCAGTAGTCTAGCCGTTTAGGAACAGGCAATAAGCAATAGCATGATTCCACACGGTCACTTGGTTTTATTAACGGAGCCACCATCTACCGCGGTCACGAGAACTGAGAGAGCAAAAGTCGAAAGCAACAACTTCCCTGCCGAGTTCAGAATCCAATCGGGCTGGGGCTACAGAACCTCGGCAAAGGGGACACGTAGCGTTCCAGTATCCGACCCATGTCTCTAAGCAAAGCCTGTGAAAAACATGACTGCATCTCAACTGACCAATCTCCTCGCCTTCTTGAACCTTGAATAGGCAGACGGGGCATTCACCAGCATCGGTCGGCGCTGCTCGCTTCCACTCGTAGTCGCGTGCACTGGGCCTCCCTGCACCAATTTCTGGCATGTTTGGAGCGAAATTGTACCTTGGGAATAGGCAATAGCGAAGCATGAAATCAAGTGCCCATTCCAAACGCGTTGCGATGAGAATTACATGGCTGCATATGGTTGATTCACGAATGAAAGAGGGCAGACAGCGACGGAGATGGTAAACGAAATAGACTGGGAAGGAAAAGAGCAAGAGAATTGCGAAAGCTAGCGCGATCACCATGGTGTGAAGCTGAATATATTATGCAAGCAAATGAACGAGATGGGTGGTATTTATATAGGCCTAGGCAATTTTACATCAACGACTATTGTTTCACTTTTTTCTTCTTGTTATATGATTTCAGGGTAGAAAAAGAAGAGTAAGAGGTAAAAAAATTCAAGATAATATTAAAAAGAAATTTTACAGAAAATTGAATAGGTTTTGGAAAATAATCTATACCTTTGATACCATTTTAAGTATTCCATAAAAAGAAAATAATGATGAAGTAATTTATTGCAATGTAAAAGCAGCAAATCAAGCACAAAAAAAACCAAAACAATTTAAAGAAATCTGACGTGGACGTAACTGCTAACCAAATATTGCCTTAACCTTTAAAGAAAACTTAAGGCCAATGCCATAAATTACAAATAAAAGGCTTGTCTTCTTGACACTCACTTAAAAGGCAAATACATTTATTATTTGCCAACATTCACTTTAAGATTTAGTGTTAAATTAATCTTATCTTTTTTTGTTCAATTAAAATCCAACTTCAATTTGAATAAAAAGGGATAATGAATAATAGAATCTAACTTGTATCGATATGCACTATTATTTTATTAAGGATAATATATATGTACATATATTTCTCAATTAATATAATAATTTTATGGATAAAATTTAAACTTTACAAGATTACACATCTCATTATGGTATCAAAAGCGTCACCTCAATATAAGCACCAATCATATCAAAGGAAATGTGCAAGCTTAACTTCAACGGACAATACAAACAAAATCCAAATCTTCTGTTCCCATTTCCTGTCCCACTCTCTACCTCAATTCTCACAAATTGTCACGTGTCCTTTTTAATCATTATTAATTAATACGTGTTTGGTTTCTTTTTTCTCTCTTTCTTTCTCATAATTTTTCCCGACAGTCTACACCAAAATAACTCTAAAATTAGGGTTTCTCTGCATTAGAACCAGGGGAAGATGCAGTCCTCACTAAGCTATCTACACAGGGGGAGGGTCATATTGTTATGGGGTCACAGCCCCTCCAAAATTTTTGAAAATTTTTAATTATTATATATATATATATTTTAATAATCTTGGAGAGTAGTATTGTTATGGAGGTTGTGGCTCTCTAAAAATTTTGAAATTATTTATTTATTATATATATATTTTAATTCTCCTCAAAATAAATTTTTTATTTAATAATTAATATAAATAATAAATATTAAAATAACCTTACAAACCTTAATCAACTTTACCCTAATTAAGTTTATTCACACCTCTTTCTCCCTCTCTTTTTTTTTTCTCTTTTATTTTTTTTTTACTCTCTTCTATGTAACTCACCACTGAAACATACTTTATTCTTTAAAATAAATTTATAAGCTTGTAGGCTTGAACAAGAACTATTGACCACTATTTGGCGGGTCTAGATATGATAGTTTACAATTGAATATAGGACACTTTTAAATAAGTGGATTTGGAGCTTTGGAGGGGAATAAAATAATTTTTAGAGATTTTTGATTGTCAAGAAGATTGGTGATGACCTAATGAAACTTTTATCAGAGGCTAGTGGAAGTAGAAAGCTTGAAACAAGTGGACAAACAAGTTTGCTTTGCCTGACAAATAAATTTTTTCAACATCTATCATCAAGTTTAGGAATGGTAGTTGGTAATGGCAAAAAATACTATTTTGGATAGCGGAATAGATTAATGGGATGGTGCGAAAAAATAAGTTCCCTAGATATACACTTTGGCAACTAACAAAGTCAGAATGATTAAGGAGTTTGGGGAATAGGTTAACAACACTTGGCATTGGAAGATAGAGCTATGTAGAAACACTTTTGGATGTGGGGAAAATTAATGGAACAACTTGTTCATGGTCCTTAAGGATCATGCCATTGGAACTAACTTCCAAGATCAGATAGTTTGGAAAAAGTCGACCAGTGGCAAATATTCAATGAGCTCTTTCTTATAAGAGTGTTCTCAGCTCAAATAGTGTCAAAGCACAATATTGGAAGCGGGTGTGGGCAAGTTCCACACCTTATAAAGTCAAAATCTTTTGCTAGTAATTTTAAAAGGGAAAAATAACAATCAAAGAGGAATAAGTGAAGAAAAGATTGTTAAATGGGATTACTATTGCATGTCTACTATGTGACAAAGAGTTGAAAATGTTAGGAATTTGAGAATATAATGTCTTGGAAAGCAAGTATATTCTCATGTTTAAATTTTATTTAATTTATTTGTATTGAAAGTACATTTTGATAATAAAACGAAGAATTTGTTTTAAGTAAGCATTCATTATTTAATTATAAAAGTACCATGATTCTATTAAGACATTAAAATACATTTGTGTGAAGTGTCATACATAGAAGATATGTATTTTAATTGAGTCCAAAAATAGTTCAAAGTTAAATAATAAAGCTGGTTATTTTATTATGTTAAGATTATAGTGTTCAGATTACTTCCAACGAAAATCACTTCAAGGGAATGATGAGTCTTAAATTATCAGAGTAGTTGATTTTGAGTGCTAACACTATAAAGTGAATTAGATGTGAGACCTAAGTTTAAGTTAGGCTGTTTCCTTAAATCTTAATTTCATACTTATGCATTCGCTTATGGTAGAACCGGTAATTTTGATGGATGGTGGACTCATGTTTTATCTCCTTATAATCTTTAATATACCATGGGCATGATCATTTTAATGCGTTGATAGTATTAGTATCACTTCTAGTGATTTCAAGAAGATTGATGATTTAATCTAGATCTAGTAGATTGATGAATTAGCTACTTATCATATCTTAATACTCAAAATATTAAATCTTGAGTATTGGCTCATCAATTGGATGAAATTTGATACTATGAGACAAAATTGACATAAAGGGTAATGGCAAATTCACCTTTTGTCAATGGATGGTTATGAGGATTTACAACATAAGGTTTGTAATTGGACAAACCAATATTAAATTTTACATATTGGATACTTCTCGTAATTGTAGATAATTCAAGAGTGCAACTGCGAATCTATGGTGGATTGATTTCATGGTTAATAAATTAGAATTATTTTTAATGAGATTAAGAGATAATTCGATGTATACTGGAGCTTGAAATATCTATGTTCAATGCGATTCCCCACTTAGTTTCATAGAATTTAACTTGTTTAAGATGAAATACGTGATTAATTATTTATGCAAATTAATGTTCAAATTTGGTAACTAAATGTTGTTTTAATTAAGATAAGAGTTGTCTTAATTTAGACAAGGTGCATGTAATGTCTTAATTATACACATGAGTATTTGTGGGTTGATTGAGACATGAGTTGTCTTAATCATATTATTTTTAGTAAATCAAAATTGTCTTAATATAGAAATATATTTTAAGACAAGAGTTGGCTTCAATAGAAAATATTTATTAAGATAATTATTGACTTGTAAATAAAAATAATAGTGGATGATATTTAATTATAAATATAAGAATTAAAATTATTAATTCTTTATTTATAATTAATTATAATTATGAGTAATTATAATGTGATTAGGATTTCCTTATTTTATTATTAATTCTTTTTAATTAAAGATGGATAATAATAAAATAGAATAATCCTAATTTGACATGAACTAGAAATTATAATTAATAAATTATTTATGAATTTAATTATGGATGACAAATATTAATTAATTAAATTAATAAAAATGAGTTTTAAGAGAGAAATAACTCTCTCACAGTATTGGTAGAAAATCACATATCTAAATATGTGATTTTAGCCAAAACCTTAGCCATCCCTATTTTGAGATAGCCAAACTCCGCCATCTCTCACTAGGTTTTCTTCTTACTCCAACAATTTTCTACAAGCCTCACGCAAATAAAAATTGCCAAAGAAGAAATTGTGAAAAAACTATCTAGTTACCATATGAAAAAGTATTCCCCACATAACCACTCTAGGTTTGACTTTGAAATATTCTTGAAAAATAAGTGATAATTCAAATTGGTTGAGAATTCCAACAATTGGTGTGGTGGTAAATTTAGTACAATTCACTAGGAGAGAAGAATCAAATATATTCTTAGCACGGAGTAAGTAATATTTCTTGCTTTTGATTCTTTTATATTGATGTGATTATTATTTAATTTACATGATGTATGTTTGTGATTTTCCGTTGTGTAAATTGAATAAATTGCTTCCATAGTTAAATTTTTTTTGAAATCCATAGGTTACATAATCACGAGCATACACTACAATCTAAATCCAACAGAAAATAGTATAACTCTTCTTTACGTGTGATGAAGTGTAAAAGATTTGGTATTAGTGGTGCAATCAATGGGGTTCAAATTGGTTTGGGCAATGTGAGGCCTTTGCATACTTCCTTGCACGGAATGAGGTGAGCTTGCCAAGTAACAAAGGACAGATATGGTGAATGGCTTTTTTTTTTTTTTTTTCATTACTTGGTCTATTTGGTTTTTTAGAAATGAGGTGGTATTTAGATTTTAAAAAATCATGAGATTTTATGCAAGTTGTTGATACTATTAAATTAAGAATTATGTGGTGGGCCAAGATAAAGTAGCCGAAAGAGAGAAGCTTGATTAAAGATTGGTTTATGAGGCGAAAGAGCAGCCACCCCCTAATAGAATTCTCAAATTCAATGTGCAGAATTCTCAAATTCAATATGGATGGGGTGGCAAGGGGTTGCCTAAGAAAGGCTAGTATTAGGGGAATAGAGTTGATTTAGGAGACATCAAAATCCTTTTCTCGAAGTCAATTGGTGTGGGTGATTCAAACTTCATTGATTGGCTATCGAAGAAACATTTTTAGTTTTCTTTTTAGGTTCCAAATAGGCCAAAACTCATGCTCTTTTTTGTGGAAAGTGATTCGGCAAATGTAATGAAGTGGGTGAAGTTCTTGCATATCTCCTAGAAGCTACGAAGAATCATTATTCAAATTGAAAATCTCAAATAGTAGTTGAGGACATGGGCGGAACCTTGTATATTGATGGAGGTATATATTTTTTATGTTTTTTTAAAAGTATATATTTTTTATTTTAATGGTCCTCTAAAAATTGTTTAACTTTTTTTTTTTTTTTTAATCTTTGACCCTTGAATAAAAATTGCCTAACTCTGTCCTTGGTTAGGGAGATGGAGTATAGTTCACAGTCCTAGATCGACCAATGATATGGTAGACAATTTGGCCAATAATGGGGTCCGAAGAGTCCATGAACATTCCCTTGTGTTCGGTGAAGAATCACACACTCATCTTCAGGAGTTGGAAGGTGGTGAACATGCGAGGCCTTGAGGAGGCAAATCTTGGGAATGAGTCGAGATGTTACAGATCTAGGATAAAAGGCATGTTGAAGAATTGGGGTGCGAAACAAGTATTATAGGTCTGGTGTAAATATTTTCTGTTTGTGAGATTGGCAGATTGTTGCAAGGTATGACTGGGTCTTTTTTTATTGTTCCTGTGAGGGATATGTGAGATGATGACATTAAGGTGTACATTTTGTGTTTTTTTGTTGATGGGTCTAAGTGGCTGATCATGCTATAGTAAGTAGACCCTTTTGATGCTACAATATCGCTTGAAAATCAGTATAACTCAATTTTTCAAAGAGAAAATCCTTGTTAAGTCATATATGATAAAAACCATTAGAATAATTTTTGTTGTTTGTATAAAAATGAATTATTGAACCAAACCTTATCCTTACAATTCAGGGAAAAAGCTCAAGACTATTAAGGCATATATTAAGGCAATATATGGATAAGTAATCTTTCGTCCAAGCTCCATCAAAATGATTGACGCATAAAGAAATCAAAAGCATAAGAAGTTACAACGTGTTATGCATGTAAAATATTTTTGTTATGAGAAACCAAAAGGAAATGGCATGTACTGGTTAAGGGTTTGTGTATCTCATTTTGGTACTAGTATATTTTACGGTCCAGTAACATGAGAGACTTTTTTAGTGTCGTATGTTTATGGGAAATAAAAGACGGTCACTACCGGACAAGGCAACTTTTTTCGAAAATATTCCTCACAGCTTTTTAAACTAATTAAAAATTAGCATGAAAATATGTCGTTTTCCATAGGGACATTGCGTTCATATTTTTGCTGTCAAATCCCAGTCAAACTAAGATTTTTTTGACAATTTTGGAGTAAAAGAGTCCGGCTTGATTTTAAAACTTTTTTCTGTATCTGATCACTTCGCGTTTTCATTGCTTGATATATGGAGTGGCATTACATTGACAAACCTTGGCAGTCATTACACGTGCGCACCATAAGTGTGCAGAGTAAATATTGACAAATTAAGCATCGTACAAGTAAATTAAAATTGAGAGGATATACAATCTCAGACATTAATGTCTAAATTCATATATATATATATATAGGTTAAAATTTTTAATTTCTTTGTGACGGGGGAGAGATATCGAGAGATTAATTTATCAAAAATATTTTTAAGGACATTTTGATCTATTTATGTCAATTTTGAATAAAAACATATAATTTTATATGAATGAATATTTCTGAAATCATCTTATAAGAAAGATTATTTTTTACAATTTTTTCATATATATATATATATATATATACACACACACACACACAATGCTTAAATTAAATCCATGTTCTAATGGGTTTTTCCTCATAAAAGGGAAAGCAAAAATAACAAAATGCATAATTTAAATTAAGTTAAGCAACAAATATATTTTATGATCAGCAAAGAGATCCGAGAGCAAATGTTGAAGAGTACTTAAGAGGATATTAGAAAATACGCAGCCCAACTTGGAAATCATGGGATTAAAGTTAAATTTGCCATAATATCATGAACCAATGTTGAATTTTATCATTATACATAAATTTCATTGATTTTTGCTACTATGCTGATACATTTAGACAAACTGTAACGAATCAATAAAAATTTGCTACTTGCAATAACGGAATATTTTGTAAAATATTCTAATTTCATATATTTTTTTCAAAAATCAATGAAATTGAAAGAATAGCAATATAATCTAATAAAATTGAAAAAAATAAATATTGAACAATAGTTAGATTAGTGGAAATTTGACTTTAATCCGGAAATCATCAAAGAAGGTGGCCAATCAATCAGCACAAGAATTTGTTTATATATTTATGAAAGTGCTTTTTATAATTCCTTGAGTAGCAATCTTAATTACAAAGTTGACTAATGCTCAAGTTAGACAAACATAATACACTTCATTCAATTATTTAATTGATTAGATGTATTTCATATACTAATGCAACTTAGGCCGTGAACAGAAACGAAGATTTGCATAAAATTCTCAAAAAATGCGAGTACCAAAGGACAAATTTTCAATCATTTAAAAATGAGCATCTGACTTTTCCCTATAGAGCACTAAAGTACTGAAATGTAAGGATAAAATAAGGATACTTATCAAAATTTTAATCACAATTTCACACGGGTTTATTAATATGAAAAATGGACAATTCATCTCAAAAATTTATTTTTCATTGGACATATAAGTCCAACCGTTTAGGTTCCGTTGATATTTTTGTTAATTTGCTGATGTGATAATATTTTTTAAACAATTTTACCCTTCATTAATTTAAAAAATTACATACTATATAAATTATAATTTTTATTTTTAAATTTTTTTTCCCTTTAAAAAAATTTTCTCCTTTATTGGGTTGCCAAGATTAAATGCCAAGTGGGTAGCATTCCTATTACTTACCTTGGGCTTCCATTGGGAGCGAGACCTTACTCTATAGATTTGTGGCAGTTTGTGATTCAAAAATTTGAAAAGCAAGCTTGTTTTGTGGAAAGCAAAGAGTCTTTCCATGGGAGGTCATGTCACTCTCCTTAAATTGGTTCTTAATAGCCTTCCCATTTTTTACATGTTGCTATTTCAAATGTCGGTCAAAGTCCAAAATCATATCAATAAAATTCAGAGGAGATTTTTATTGGGGGGCCCCAAACTTGTAAGAAAGCTTCATCATGTCGATTAGGCTTCCATTTGTAATTATTATCACTTTGGAGGGCTTGGACTTGTTGATATCGGAATTAAAAATAGGCATTATTGAACAAATGGCTATGGAGGTTCGGTAATGAACCAGACAACTTTTGGAGATAGATTTTGCTTGATAAAATTGGTGAAGATCGCAAAAAGCTCATCCTTTGTTTGGGCATGGATCTAAGGTTTCTATTGTTTGGAGAAATATAACTAAGCCCCCATTGGGAGATGACGATATAACCACTATTGTTTTTGATGGAATTGGCATTGCAATAGGAAATGGAGAACGTGCCAATTTTTGGAGCGAAGGATGGATTGATGGACATTTCCTTAAGGTCTCCTTCCCATGGATTTTTGCTCTTGCCACTAAAAAAGATGGTTGTGTTGCTGACTATGGTATATGGACTGGGGATGACTGATAGTGGTAGATTGACTTGCAAAGGGAGATTTTTAATTGGGAAAAAAAGTAGTGCGAGTAGTTCATGAGCTTGCTAGGCAACCAAGTTTTAGCCAAGGATTACTAAAATGTTCTAATTTGGAAGAAAACCCCCAGTGGTGTTTATACTTCTAGGTCATTTTGCAGGATTGTCACAACTAACGAAAATATGCTGTTGGTGCAAATAGGGTTTAAATGGAATTCAAGGAATTGGCAAAATTGACTTCAAGGCGAGTCTTTTAATAAAAGCTATCTTTAAGACTTATTTCGCCCTCACCACTCGGTATGCAAAGGGGAATAATGCGAATAGCCTTAAGGATACAATGAAGCCAAAGTTTAACTTTTTCTTGCACTTTACGAGAGTAGATCGCTAGATACACCCGAGAGTTT
This sequence comes from Theobroma cacao, assembly GCF_053813885.1. NCBI lineage: Eukaryota > Viridiplantae > Streptophyta > Magnoliopsida > Malvales > Malvaceae > Theobroma > Theobroma cacao. The sequence continues at coordinate 42,357,361 of NC_142640.1, forward strand.
GCAAAGTTGTTCAGCCTTAAAGCTTACTTTTTGTAGTAAGTAGATTATAAGAAATTTGGACGCTTTTGTAGTTTATGAGAATTTAAGTGTTTATGTTAATAGAACACAATACTTTTCTTGCACTTGATTTTTTACTCTTGTTTTGTTTTTGATTTGAGGTGTCAAAATGGTTGGCAACAAACCCTTTATTTAGGCTTACAAGTGTCTCTTCTTAAAGGACACAACCCTTTCATTAAGGCACCATTTTGTCTAAAAGACATCTTTACATTATGCAAGATACAATCTTTGGATAAAGTTGTTGTTTCAATAATTATCTTATGAAATGACAACTATTCATTTTATAAAACATAATCTTGAATTTATAATTTGAAACAATAACTTTTTATATTTAAACTTTTGAGCTATGGCGTTTTTCCAATTTGTCTCATAACCTTTGGATGTCATTTTACCAAGAGACATAACCATTCACATGAAAACCTATCTACAATCCAACAGTTACATTATGTCACTTTATGTGACATAACCTTTGAGCTAAGATAACTTTTCATTATGTGACATAATCTTTAATTTTGAAAATACACCAACAATCCCCCACAATTTTCAAAATTTTCAAATACCAACAACTTTGGGAACCTTGTGCATAAATGAAGGTATCCCACAGATTTAAACCTTCACTTAACGAGTGTGGTTGGTTCTAGTTTGAATTGAGTGGTTAACTAAGCATTGAACCATCGATTCTTCATTTGACTAGTCGGGCCATTAAACACACACAAGTTTCCTTACTCACTTTGTATCTAGTTTTGCCAGCATGTTTTTTGGCCTTGTGTTTTGCATCCATTCATAAGTGCTGTTAGAGTTAAGCCTTTAGCTCTTAGAAATGGCCACACTTTCATTCACATAGGTAGATACCATTGGAAGTACTCCGTAATTATAGTACTTCAACATATACATGTTATGGGTCTATTAACAACTTTTGTTCAACCTTACCTTACACATTACGGGAACCAAGCATTTTACACCATGAGATGGAAAATATAAATTAGTGCTTGCAATTATCCATGTGGTAGAATGGTTAATACCCAAGACTTGTAGGTCAACCACAAGCGTCAAGGTGAGCTCCCACCATTGGAGATTTAGTTGAAAGACTTGAGACCCATCTTTCTTGAGGTCTTTATTACTAAGTCCTTTTTTAGATCTTTAGTAAACGAATATGCTAAACTTTCACAAAACCTCATATAACTTATAGTGACTATACCATCACTAATTCTTTGTCGTACAATGCTTTATTGAAGTCCAATATATTGACTCTTTCCATTGTATGCTTGATTATATGCCTTTGATACAATTGCTTCATTGTCACAATGTATTAAGATTGGTGCCATTGGTTTAGGTCACAATGGAGTCCGCTTGACAAAATTGTTTCTTAGAACCAAGAAATAGCACCCCCACAAATTGTAAAATCCAACCAGTCATAGAAGTATGATCCGTTTTATTTAAGTTCCAACTAGCATCTGTATACCCTTCTAAAATTGAAAAGAAAATCTTACTAACAAATGTCATAATTCTTTGTACTCTTTAAGTATCTTAGAACTCTATGAACAGCGTACCAATGTTCTTTACTTAGATTACTTGTAAATCAACTTAGCATCCCAACCACAAAAGCAATATCCAGCATTGTACACATTATAGCATACATTAGGCATTCAATCACCCTTAAATATTCATTTTGTGCTATTTGGCTTGTCTTATTGTGTACTAGCTTTAGATTAGAATCATAAGCTGTAGTTATTGGCATACAATTTGACTTACCATACTTCATTACAATCTTTTTAATGTAATAAGATGGAGACAATATTAGGCTATTATTGTCTCTCATTATTCTTAAGAATAACATCTACCACACCCATATCTTTCATTTTAAAATTCTTGACAAGAACCTTTTTACGTCTTCCTTTAGTTCCAAAATTGGTACAAAAGATTAACATGTCATCCACATATACATAAATAATGACACTTGGAACTTACTATAGACACATTTATCGGATTGATTGATCTTGTAGTTATTAGCTAGCACAATCTCATCAAACTTTGGTACCATTGTTTAAGTGCTTGTTTTAATCGATATAAGGACTTTACAAGTTTATACACATTCCCTTTTTTTCTCAATAGACATCATTGTATCTTAATGTACAGTCGGAATGTCAAATTAACACATCAAGATATATGTTCACACAAGCACCATTGTACTTTTAGTGCATAATAAGAATGCCATATCAAAGATATTGAATATCTATATTGCACTATTATGCTTTTGATAATAAAATGGGAATGCACCATATATCAAAATGTTAAATTTACATATTGGCACCATCATACCTTCATGTATAATAGGAATGCCACATGCTCACTTATCATATGAGCCTTGATGGTTTTACATATTGGCATCATAATACCTTAACGTATAATAGAAATGCCACATGTCCATTTATCACATAGACCTTGATGGTATTTATATATTGGCATCATTATACCTTAACGAATGATAGAAATGCCACATGCACATAACTTGTGTCTTCCATCACATGGACCTTCATCAACTCAAGATGGTTTCCTTTAGGATCTTTATCTTTCTCATTTTGTTTGTGACTTCATCTTGGTTGCAATATTCTTCTTTTATTTGAAAATGATTAGCAAGGTCCTTGAGATACATCTTTTCTTTCTTATACTTTAAAGCTTCCTTAGTGTCTCTCCATGATAGAAGAAGTATGTGAATTATAAAAGACACAACAATAACCTTATTCATATCAAGATCATATATGGATATAACAAAATCTTTTTTTCCAACCAATATATGTTTTCCATGCATGTCAAATACAATATCATTCATATCAAGTAAGGAAAGAAAACTTATCTTGTAATCCAATAAGGAACCATTTTGTCACATTCCTTGTCACCATCAAATCAATTCATCTTTTGCCAATGAATAAAGTTTCCTTTTTCAAAGTGGTCTAGTTTAACGATGTTGGTAAAGCACTTTTAAGTAAGCCATTGAATTCCAACACCACGAAAAATAAGTCTTAAAATTGTTAGTGCAAATGGGGTTTCGACAAAATTCAAGGAACTGACAAAATTGATTTCCAAGAGAGCCTTTCAATAGACGCTATCTTTAAGACTTATTTTGCCCCCACCATTCGGTATGCAAAAGAGAATAATACGAATAGCCTTAGGGATACAATGAAACTCAGGTCTAACTTCATCTTGCACTTTACGAGAATAGACCGCTAGATTCACCCGAAGCTTTGTAAAGCTGTTCGATCTTAAAGCCTACTTTCTGCAACAAGTAGATTATAAGGAATTTGGACGTTTTTGTAGTTGATGGTAACTTAAGTGTTTATGTTAATATAATACAACACTTTTCTTGCTCTTGATTTTCTGCTCTTGTTTTGTTTTTGATTTAATGTGTCAAAATGATTAGTAACAAGCCCTTTATATAAGCTCGCAAGTGTCTCTTCTTAGAGAACATAACCCTTTCATTAAGGCATCATTTTGTCTAAAAGATATTTTTACATTTTGCAAGATACAACCTTTGGATAAAGGTATTGTTTCAATAATTATCTTATGAAAGGATAACTGTTCATTTAATAAAACATAATCTTTGAATTATAATTTAAAATAATAACTTTTCATATTTAAACTTTTGAGCTATGATGTTTTTTCAATTTATCTCATAACCTTTAGATGTCATTTTACCAAGAGACATAACTATTCATATGAAAACCACCTTACAATTAACCTTTAAGTTAAGATAATTTTTTATTATGTAACATAATCTTCGATTTTGAAAATACATCAACATATGCAACCTGAGCCATGGAAGTAGGTTTGGATGGGGCTTGCGCCTTATAAAATTAAAATCTTCTGTTGGCAACTTCTTAGAGGACGTTTACCGGTGAAAGATGACTTGGCAAGAAAAGGATCATCAGTGAGATGGCAGTAACTTGCCTTCTTCGTACACTTAAATGTGAAACGGTAAGTCACTTATTTTTTTACCTGTGACAAAGTGTGGATTTTATGGCAATGGTGGGGAGCTCTTTGGTGCATTGGATGGGTATCCCACTTTGATCCTGTTGCCTGTTTTTTCTCATGGTTTGAACTTGACTTTCTTTTTGGAAATCTCCTTGTTTGGAAGATGGCTTGGTTTGCTATTATTTGGGCCATATGGATGGCTAGAAATGAAGGAGTCTTCGAAGGGAAATAATGGATTTCCAAACAAATTTGGGACCTCAAAAAAGGTCGAGTTGCTTGGAGGCTCAATATTAAATGGCCGGACCTAAATATCAGTATTAGTGACCTTGTTGGCTTCCCTAACCAAAGAATTTGTCCTACCACCAGCAAGAAGAACAAGAGAACTGTCATTTGGATGAAACCACCTGCTGGTCACTTAATATGCAATACTGATGGTGCTTCCAAAGGCAATCTTGGAGACTCTAGAATTAGGGGCATTCTTCGAAAAGAAAATGGAGATGCATTGATTATTTTTTCCAAGGCAATAGATGTCTCTGACTCCAACACAGTTGAACTCCTCACTGTCAGGGAGGCTGCCTTACTATTTGCTGCTTCAGATTGGTTTTCACAGCCCTTACTCATTGAATGTGATTCACTCAATGTTGTTTATTGGATTAAAAATCCCTTATCTATGCCTTGGAGATTAAGGTGTCATGTTGTGCAAATTACAAAATTGTTGGGTCGTATTAATTACTGCAGCATAAATCATGTCCCTTGTGCAGCAAATGGAACTGCTAATGACCTTGCCAAGAGTGGTGTTTCAAGAAATCCAAACTTCCTTTGGGTTAATGTGGAAGTAAGCCGTGAGGCCCTGGCTGAGAATGAAAGGCATTTTTTGGTTGAATATGAAACTGAAGCCAGTAAAAGTTAACTCTCCATATTGTATATTTGTTATCTCTGTTAACTATTAGCTTATCATTGTATATTTTTGTATAGCGGTGAACCCCTACTTTGTGCTCATGCTTGGCAAATCTTTGATTATGCCTTTGATTTTCCTTGAAAAAGCAGCTTTAGAGGTCAGGGATTCACAGGTCTATGGCTCCTTTTGTTTAGTCAATAACCTGCTTTTGTGTACTTTCTCTTACTTAGCAATGAATTTACAAGCATTTTAAAAAAAAAATTTCTCCCTTATTCTTTTTCTTTCAAACGGTCAGGCGGCGGCAATTTCAATGCCAGTTGGCCACCTTTCAATCGGATCTGGTCATGCTTGACTAAATCTGGCTAAATCTTGGCCTAGGGAGCACTCAACGGTGCTCCCAAAACCAAGGGAACCGAGTGCTCCCCAAGCCAGGGGAGCACTTGACGATGCTCCTCAAGCTAAGGGAGCACTCGATGGTGCTCCCAGGCCATGGAAGCACCAAATTTGGTGCTCCCAAGCCTAGGGAGCACTCAATGCTCCCTTGGCCTAGGGAGCACGGTCTGGTGCTCTTTTGAGAGTCTGGTCGAATCTCCAATCGCAAAATGATCCGTCAAAAACTTGAGAGAAAAGGAAAGAGTAATTAAAAAAAAATTGACATTTTAGACATTTTATGATAAAGCATTATTGTCGTTTAAACATTTTGAACAGAGTTTTTATTTTAAAAACAAATAGATCTGTGTGTAATTATTATTAAAAGTTAATAATATTTGAATATTTTATCTTAAATGTAATGAAGAACACTATTGTATGACACGTTTTTTTTCTACATATACTGTTGTGATAAAAAATTATTGAAAAGTTGCTTTTCTAAAAGGAAAATAAAAAAATTACTATTTTGATGTTGAATATTTGTTCAGTTAACATTTTTTTTTTAAAGTATGAATATATAAGCTTATCAACGAAAATGTAAACAATCTTTTGGATGAATTTCTGAGCCTACCTCATCTGTTGTTAGCATAATTAACAATCCACATGGAAACATTTAACAACTATAAATATATATTATAATATTTAATTTTAATCAATTTACTCTTAAGCATATGATGAATTAATATTCAACGTTGGACCCATTGTTGTTTTAGCAGCTAATTTTGAGAAAATGAAGAAGGAAGGAAAAAAAGTCCAAATTGAAATGTTTCTAAAAGCTATAAATAAACCTACTCTTAACTAGGATCTGGTTGCACATAATTACAATGTGCGGCGGAGATCTGGAAAGACATGAATGGATTGGCCTTGAAGCCCTTTTTTTTTTTATATAGCTGCTACTATATTCATTAAGAAATATGGAGAGAGAAAAAATATTGAATTCTGAAAATAAGACATAAATTCAAAATAACCAACAAAAGTAGTTTATATTATATACATATGGATAAATTCTATCTATGATTTCTATTATTTTATTTAAGTTTCATTTTAGTCCTAATCTAAGAATTATTTCATTCGAATTTTTTACCTTCTAAAGTAATTTCATTTTAATATTTTTGTTACATTATTCTATTAACAATAAAAAAAATGTTTACGGCAAATGTCAAGGGAATGTCCAGGTGACATGCTACTTAATTTACAACCTGAATATCATGTTAAGTTTAGTGGAACAATTTGATGGGAAAATCAAAATGAAATCATTTTCAAAACTTATGAATTTAAATAATACAAAATGTTAATGTTTAATGATTAGAGTGAAATTAGAATAAAAGGTTAGAGACTATAGCTGAAATTATTAGTAAGTGGTCTTTATTGTATTTTTCCAATAAAAATTAGTAAATCCACCTTCTGAAATTGGGAATTGGAAAATCAGAATCATCTTATTTGAGAAGATGAAATTGTTATAGGACAAAAAGAAATTGGGATTAATTAAAGAAACGAATGAAGAGTATCAAGTATATATGAATCAAAAAAGTAAGCAAGAAAGTTGTCAAACAGTAGTGGGAAAAAAATAAAGCACGAAACGCCCAAAACAGGTCAAGATAGCAAAAGGGGGCTTACTAACAAAAACGAAAAGGACAATGCACTGTTGTGGTAACACTGGTTTTGTCTCACAAAATCACTGTTACCAAAACAGTGTCAATGAATCTCCTTTAGTCTTATTTGGTAATATATCTTGAACCTTGACATCTTTGCATTGGCCCAAGCAGAAGCCTAGTTCATTTTTCGTCTAAACTTTGCCCATTAGATCAAAATTAGATACCCAAACTCAAATATTAAGTGGACTATGTCTATTTAACGGTAAATACTTTTTAGTTATAATTAACATCTAATGTCACGGCTATATACGTTCACATTAATTTTTAAATAATAATTATGTATATGAACAAAAATATCTTTTAAAATATAAAACTCGAAATATAGTAAATAATTAAAGTTTTGTAAAATTATTTTATATATTAATTAGAATTAAAAATATTTTTTATTGAAAGTCATTCAATGTAATTTTCTTTTGAAAATGTAGTCATTCAATGTAATTAGAATTTTTATTTAAAAATTGAATAAATTTTATTAATATTTATAATAACATATTTAAAATGATAATTTAGAAATATAATGAGCAAATATGTCCATTTTTATCAATAAAATTTTTTTATCAACATCCATACTTACACACACACACACACATATATATATATATATATATATATATATATATATATATATATATATATATATATATAGACACATTACAAATTATAGATAATTAGAACTTGTGGCACCCATTACGTGAGAGAGAAGAAATTGCAGTAAAAATTGAGTTTTTTAATATATGGAATTGGGTAGGTTTTTTTTTTTTGTTTTGGGATAAAAATGAGCAATTAGGAAAGTGATGATTTTTATAATTAAAATTGATAATTTTTTTACTCAACTCTTATAATTTTAATCAGAATAATTTTTTTTATTTTTTGCATTAAGATTCTAGTATTATTAAAATGTTCCAATTAACATTTCTACAAGTATTAATTAAGAATAACTACTATTTAAAAACTATTCTTATCAAATCCATAAGCTTCCCTTGATTAATTGTACACACCACTACATTAAAATTTGAGAGAGAACTCAAATCTCAAGCTTCACATGACTATAAAATTAAAATTTAGAATACATTAGTTTTTGGAGAAAGTAGCAGAGTTGACTCTGTACCCATATAATTCTAAACCGCAACAAACTTAAATAAGCACAGTAGTTAAGTCAAAGGGACGGCTTTACTGGAATAAAAATTGTTATCATGAATTTAATTGAATGTAAATGTTCATGAAGAAGGATCCATTTAAAATGGAGCTCTAATTAGTTTTTATATGATTTATATTTTTTAATTCAATTCTTAAATTTATATTTTATCCACTTAGATCATTCATATTAATTTTTTTATTGAATGCATATCAAAATTTTAAATTAATTAAAAGTATTTAATTAATTATTTAAATATAATAACATTTGAATTATTATATATATATATTAAAAACAACATTTTCGATCAATATGTTAAATATATTGAATTAATTTAAAACTTTATGTGCATAACGAATACAAGAGTATTGTTATATCTAACAATAGATTGGTTAAAATACGAATTATAAATGAAGTTATAAAAAATTTAAATTAATTAATTTTATACCGACATAACTTGATTTTTGTGATAGTTATTATTAAGATAAAACACTGCATTTTATTTTCTTATAAAAATGCTAAACGCATGCGTAGTATGAAAAAGCACATGGGTTATGATTATTGAAGACACGTGAAATAAACGCTGACAAACTGTCAAAGGCATATGGGTGTCTGAAACCTTTGGTCATGTGTTGGCAACCAAACCTTTCCTTTTTATTATTTAATTAACAACTTTTTATAGGTATAGTTCTCAAACAAATTAGATAATAATTAAGTAAAAGATTAGGAACATAATCTTATTTTATGATTTAAAGAGTCGTAACTTAATCTTCCTTAAAGTTAATTGACATGATTAGTCTCACATACATTGTAAACCACGGCGTTGAACATGCCATGTTCTCGACTCCCAACAATTAGACATGTGAACGACAAGTGCAAACAAACATTAAGGATTGCTTAAATTGCATAACTGATGTTATTTACTTTTATAATGCTTTTTATTAAAGAATAATCGGACAGTGTATATGATTGTTTTCTTGGGTGTAAGTGGGCAAGTCCTGCAGTTCAACAATTGAAAAAAAACAATACAATTACAGCAAAACGTATATTAACAGTCAAAATTTATAAATTGATAGATGAACTTTAGAATTAGATTCGCATTAGGTCAAATTCAACCACTAATTACCCCTTTGTTGTTTGAATAGTACCAGATTTTTTTAAGGTTTAATAAGATCACATTACGTTTTAATTAAACAGTCGACTAAATAGGTTAAAGGTTTGTATAGAAACTAATGTACTATCGAGTTGGTAATATTTTGATACAGTATGTTCGACATATACCTCGTGTGACTGTGTGTATGATATTGTGTTTAGAAGTTATAGCATGTGAACATATAAGCCGTATAAGATTATGAATGTGTGAGGTGTGATATTGAGGCAGTTAACAAGTATAAATATGAGTCTTGCATGGACTTAGTACGTTATGCCTATTGGGTCTTCGCATCGATCATGACCTAGGTTTGGGTCGTGACAATATTAAAATACTTAAAAACATTGTGACTAATCACCTTGGTTGATTAGCAACTAGCACGCGATTGAAACATCAACACCTCACTCCAAATCTATCTTGAGAGTTTCAACATACCCTATAACAACAATCATTCAATTATAAACACGACTTAAACTATCAATCTCAAAATTTGAAGCTAGGTTATTTCAAATCCTAACTAAATTTTGTCTAATCTAACTTTTTAGTTTGTTAATCTACTGTTCAAAGATAAACTAATAACTTAAACACTTAAATTTATCTACCTCTTATCTTAGTGAGCTTGTAGAGAGAGAAAATTAATTTGAACACCAAGCCTTTAGAGAGACAAGCCCCAGTCTGTTGAGAGATATAGAATTTAGATATGAAAACTAGAGATTTGAAAAACTTAATAGTAGAAAACTCACCCTTGCTCATTTCAAAATCAAAAACCATATTTGAATTTTCAAAGATGGAGGTTTTTGAGTGAGGGAGGTTGAAAGAGGTTGTGAGTTGAGAAAAAAAAGAGAAGAAAAGAGGTGAACTAAAGGTAGAGGGATCTAAAAAATACCCTAAAAGGCAAATTTTAAAGGTGAAAAATACTATTTTATCCCTTTTAATTTTGTAAAAAAGATGATAAATATCAATGCTTTGAGTGGAAGTATCGATACTTTCATTTCTGAATTTCAAGTATCAATACTTGTTCTTTAAAATCCCTTTTTAAAGTATTCTTGGTAGCAAGTGTCGATACCTCATTCATGAGTATTGATACTTCTACTCCAGAATGTAAGTTTCTCTTCAAAATTTATTCATCTTGACATATCTCTCTACTACACTTCAAATCAACTTATTAGTTAAAAATATACGATTTTTCAAAGATAATAGTTTGAAATATTAAATCGAAAGTGAAAATTTACAAGCTCACCTAAGGATTTTCTAAACTAACCTTTAATAAAAGTTGGGGTTTCACATCTTTCCCTTTTTAGGAAAATTTGTCTTTGAATTTAATAAATGTACTAACCTCTACTCCTAGAATAAATGTGGATACTTCGTTTTCATCTTGTCCTCATCTTCCCACGTCACCTCATGGCTAGGTTGTTGTGCCATTGCACTTTGATTGAGGCTACATACTTAGAATGAAGTTTCTTCACTTGCCCATCTAGGATAGCTACCAACAACTCCTTATAGCTCAAATCATCTCACAATTGTATAGAATCATGCTTACATGGGATGGATCGGGGTGGTATTTCTTCAGCATGGAGACTTGAAACATTGGACGCACATTAGAGAGATCCGAGGGTTAAGCTAATTGATAAGCCATTACGCCAACTCTCTTAAGAATCTCATAAAGAACAATATATCTCGAGCCCAACTTTCCTTTCTTACTAAACCTCAAGACTCCCTTGGTTGGTCATATCCTAAAAAATACATGGTTCCCCACCTGAAACTTAAAGTCTATTTGTTGGTTATTACTATATGACTTTTGTCAACTCTATGCCGTTAATGTCTTCTCATAGATCAACCTAATCTTATCCATGGCCTTTTGAACCAATTACGGACCTAAAGAAGTTGTCTCCCACTAACCTTAAACCATATAATGGGCAACCTACACTTCCACCCATATAAGGCTTCATATGGTGCCATCATTATACTAGATTTGTAGCTATTATTATAGGCAAACTCTATTAGTGGCAAGAGTTGATCTCATGTACCTCCAAAGTTAACCGCACATGTTTTCAACATGTCCTTAAGTGTCTGTGTAGTCTTCTCAGACTATCCTTCTATCCAAGCGTGGAAAGTTGTGCTAAAATTCAACCATGTACCCAAATCTTCCTATAGCTTTCCCTAAAACCTATTGGTGAAATGTGTACATCTATAAGACACTATGGTTATTGGAATCCCATGCAGCTATACTATCTCGTCAATATAGACTCGTGCATATTGAGATTCTCAATAAATGGTCTTGATTAATAGGAAATAAGCTGACTTTGTCAATTGATCAACTATAACCTATATGGAATCACACCCTTTACTAGTATAGGGTAGTCCGGTCATAAAATCCATTGAAATATGTTCCCATTTCCACTTGGAAACGCAAAAGGCTGTAATAGTTCCATGGGCCTCTGATGCTTCACCTTGACTTGTTGACACATTATGCACTTGGAGATATAGTCAGTCACATTTCTTTTCTATCCGTCCCACCAATATATCTCTTTCAAGTCTTGATACATCTTAGTAGTTCCTGGGTGAACCACATAAGCTACCATGTGTGCCTCCTCTAAAATCTCCTTCCTTAAGTCATCAATGTCGGCACATATACTCTAGTTCCATATCATAACAACCCATTTATTCCACTAACAAAGCTATATCCTTTGGATCCTTCAAAGCTTTAACCACAAAGTCATATTAGCCTTAGGCCTCTCTAATTCGATCAACCAAGATTGATCTCACTCTGAAATGTGCCAATAACGAATTTGTCTCATCAATCTCACCTCGTACTCCCATATCACCCAAATCATATCTCACCTCGTACTCCCATATCACCTAAATCATGCATTCCTTGCACTAAGGACCTCCTATCCACTAATATGTGGGCCAAGCTCCCTATGGACTTTTGGCTTAAAACATCTACCACTACATTAATCTTGCCGAGATGATATAAGATGGTGTAATCATCATAAAGTGATTATAAAAATAAAATCACGTGATAAAGTTATTATTTCTTTTTATTTTTTCTTCTAAATCAAGTAAGGTTTATTATGGACCATTTTTTTTCTTCTCCTATTACACCAATTCTAATACATAACATATAAAATTTAAATTAGCCACTAACTTCGTATTTGGTCAAATTCAACCATTAGTTATTATGAATGATACCACTATTTATTAAGACTCATTAATAAGATCCCATCTCATGTCTAAGGAGATAGACTCATTAATAAGATCCCATCTCATGTCTAAGGAGACAGGACTCATTAATAATATCATATTGTGTTTATTTAAATTGTTGAATAAATAGGTAACAGAATAATGATTTGCATTTGTCGACATTTTAATGTCAACATTTTAGTTTAATCTGTTATTGAAATTTAGAACTTGAACACTTTATTAATATTTTTAAATGAGAAAAAATGATACTATGTGATTCAATCATAATATGATTTTCAAATAACGTTATAAAATTGTTATTTTCTTTCCTTTCTACTTTTCAACGGAGTAAAAGCTCAATATGTGCAGTTTTTTACGTTTATTTTTGCAACACTTACATCTTTTAATATATAATAAAAATTGAATAAACTTAGAACTAGTATTATAGCCGATAATTATTTTGTTATAAGTTGTATGATACCATAGTTGAGTTGCAATCAGTCTTTGCACCTACATCCAATTTTTTTTTTGAATAGCAAGGAATATATTAATAAATGACGTTACCCATAACAAAGTAAGCCCATAAGATACACAACAAATCAAGAGTATGGTTCAAAGAACACAGGTGCACAGAACAAAAAGCTAGTAGTAGTCAAACTCAAAACGACAACAATCAAATAACAACTCAAAAGAGGCTCTAGCAATCAACATAGACAAGAAAGCAACAACATGAAGAGCAGAACCATATGAGAAAAAAAGAGCAGAAAAAACCTTCAAGGAGCAAAAAAAGATGAAGTAGAACCATTAGAGACAAAGCCAAGCACATCGAAATAGAAGTAGCCAAAGTGAAGAAAGCCATCAAGAACAAAGGAAAAACATAAATTTGAAAATTTGAAATAATGTTGAAATAATTGTTGACGGATAAAATCACAAAAAATTTAACAATAATTACAACTATTCAATACTCAATTGTCAACACTTAGAACCTTTTAATCATTAAGAATATTGGGTTCTATTTGAGAAAAAACACACTCTCAATTAAAACAGCGCGCATTTGATACATAAGAAAACCTATAACAATAATATCACATGATAAAGTTTTTATTTCATTTTCTTTCTATTTCTCAACAAAGTAAGGTTCATTATGCACCGTCTTTTTCTCTTTTTTTTTTGTAACACCAATTTAAATACATAATACATATAAATTAAATTCATAACTAACTTTGTATTTGGTCAAATTCAATCATTAGTTTTTTTTATAAGAAAATTCAATCATTAGTCACTATGTTATTAGTTGAATGATGCCACCATATATTAAGTTTAATTAACAAGATCATATTGTGTTTTAATTAAATTGGTGAATATATAACATAATAATCACCCGCATTTGTTGACCCTTCAATTTAATCTATAAGTGAAATTTAGAAGGTGAATGTTTTATTAATGTCACGACCCGGAACTCCCATTGGACCCGTGACAACCGTCGCGACGTCCCGATAGGCACTCATTACCCTGAATGCCGATCGGAACCCCGCAAGGCTTAGCATCAGCTTCTGCATCTTCCCGGTGAGCGACAATTATTAAATCTTGTATTTCAAGAAATCATAAGTCGTTTCCAAATCAAAACAATAAAATATTATTTTCTGGCTCATAGGGGCATTTTTGTCATTTTTCTTCAAAAATATCGAAACTCAGCAAAAACATGGTGTAAAAGATAAATATGTTCATACATACTTTAAATCATATAACTGAAGTATAAAATTACTTTTACAGTGACACGTGGGCCCCCAACTGACCAAGAAGGTGTAGGGTTACGAACCCTTACTTTCTAGGATGCAACTCCGAGATTAATTATCGTCTTAATCAACTATCAACAAACTATCCTGAGCTTGAAAAATGGATAGGAAGAGAGGTGAGATTATGATTACATAATCCCAGTGAGTAAACAGACACCATCTAAACTATCTAAAGGCACGTAAAGGGAGACAATTAAAAATAATTCATTTCAGTAAATTTTTCACAACACGAATATTCATTTCAACCAAATAATAAATATGGCTCGTGAATTTCTCAAAACTTGGCTCATGCCAAATCTTGTACTCGGGGACACCTAGACCAGGGATATCCAACCGAGTCCGCCAAGGTTGTGAAAAATTTTATATAATCATAAAACTTGTTTTTATTTTGAAAAAAAGCAGTCGTTCCTTGGTGTTGACTGAGTCTCACTTCACGTGATGGTTAACGTGAAGTGCATTCAAAAAGCCCACCTCAGGAGATACCCTACGCACCTCTACGATCGAGGTGAGAATATAAAGGAGTTTATCGTGCCCCTCTAATAGGTTGGTCTACGGAACCCCGCCACTGCAGTAGCTAATCTTTATTTTATCTACCACATGATTTATAAAATCCTTATCTGCATGACATGACAATTTATCGCAATCTAGCCTCTCAAGGCTGAATACATAGTATATATAATTTTGATACAAATACCAACTTTGCCATTCATGCTCACATATTGTTATAAGCCATATAATTTAAAACACAATTTATAACACAAGCAAGCAGTCTCCAATTACTCTATTTTCAAAACCAGTATTCAATTTTTCAGAAATTTTATAAAATCATTTTAGAAAACACAATTTCTCCTAAAACATAGGAATTTACCATTTAAACCCATTTTCTATAAAATCACATAATTGTATGAAACTACTCTAGATAATTAAGATGATAATAAGTTTACTCACAGTATTAGGAGTAGAAATATTTCTATTTTCAGTCTGCGGGTATAGTCCTTTACCCGTATCCAATGGCTCACCACCTAGCCATAATCCATGACACATATTCCAATTAAATTGTGTCTAACAGTCATAAGCTATTTCAGGCTCGATATATATGTATGATATGAAATGAAAAATGCACGGGTAGCCATCTAGACCCGATTTTGGCCTAAGTCGATTTTTCATCCTATAAATTGGCCAATGCGTCCAATTTCACTCCAACTTGCTCCATTTCTTTTCCAATCCCTCAATTCACCAAGCACAACTAATTAACACACAATTAGGCAAAATTTATCTTCACTTTTCTTCTTGAAACTTTCGGCCAACAATGGTACACTAACTCCATGATTTTTCCTACTTAATTTTCTCTCCATAATTCATTAATTCCTACACCAAAAACTATTATTTCTTAATCAAATCACCTATAATAACATCCCATTCTTCCTCATTATTCACTTAGAGAATTCGGCTATTGATGGGTTCCAAACCTTTGGTGATTTTCTTCACTTGTTTTCATGCTACACATCATTAATCACCTAAAAACACTAACATACCTAAAAATCAAATCAATCCAAGATCATTCTCTCTCCATACCCATTTTGACCAGCCATGAATTCATCATGAAAACATGTAATTTAACCATGAAAATTAAGGGAAAATGCATGGGTAAGGTAAATCACTAGCAAAATCAAAGAAATTTTACCTTTACTTGATCAAATCCTTGAATTCCAACACTTTCTCTTTGATTTTTTCCACCTAGGGTTTGTTCTTCCTTGGTTTCTCTTCTCTTCTGGTTTGGCTGATTACTATGGGAGAAATGGGCTGATTTTTTGCCCTTTTATAAAGAAATAATAAAATAATAAAAACATGACACATGGTATTTCCTTATTGGTTCAAATTTTAAATATTTGACTTTTAATTCTTTAATTCTCCACCACACATTTCTCATGTTTATCCATTTCTATGATGAATAAAATCCCTTGGTCTTGACAAGTGTCGGTGGTGAAAATTTACCGATTTGCCCTCAGGATGGCAAAATTACCATTTCGCCCCTATACTCCAAATTATACCAAAATTAAAATTTTTCACTTCTAAACTTCAAATCATACTCCAATAAGTCAAATGGGGCCAAAACAATCTTTTCTAAAAATTTCTATTTTGTCCCCAAATGGCAAATGACCATTTTGCCCATGGATAGTGAAAATTTTGGTTTGACTCCAAATTGATCCTCGAACTCCGAATTACCATTTTGAGTCATCCTTGAATTGTGAAACTCTTAATTTCATCTTAAAATTCCTATTTGAACTAGTTCGAGGCTTAATCGACTTAATGGTACCATTAGGGGCAATATCGTCTTTTAACGATTCCTCGAACTTCCTAAATATGCAAGCATTCTATTGAGCATGTAAATGACATCGCAATTATTTTATAGAACATGGTTTAACAATTAATATATTTAAATGAGAAAAAATGATATCATGTGATTTATACAAATATATATGGTAAGGTACATAAGAAAATTGGGGCATTAGAAGCGGAGTTACATAAATTGGAAATTGAATGGTAGGTGGGTGAAGCAGACTATGAGATAAGAAACATGGTTTTGCAAAAAAAATTGAACTACGGGGTCTTTATCGAAAAGAAGAAAGAAAATGGAGATAACTATCAAGGAATAGATAGGTAAATCATGTAGATAAAAATATTGGTTATTTTCATGTGTTGGCTTCGGAAAAGGGATGTTGAAATAGGGTGGCTAGTATCAAGGTGGGTAATTGTCAAATTGAAGACCCAAAGTTGATAAAAAGGAAGGTTGTTAATCATTTTAATAGACTATATAATGGCAGGAAAATGTTAAAGCTCGGGACTTGGCTTGTGGGGTGAAACAAATTTCAAATGAGTCTACGATGGAATTGGAAGCCCTTTTTTCTAAAGATGAAGTGTGAGGGGTGATTAATAATTGTGGTGGAGATAAGGCTCCAGGTCCTAATGGTTTTAATTTTGATCTTTTAAAATCACAGTGGAAGGTTGTGAAAAAGAAGGTGTTGTAGTTTATGGCTGATTTTTTTATTATGGGAGATTGGAGCATAAAGTTAATCAAAGTTTCATCACATGAATTTCAAAAGTGAAAAATCCAAGCTCAGTGGGTGAATATTGACCTATAATCTTTGTGGGGTGTGTGTATAAGTTAATTTCCAAGCATCTAGCTAATCGGATTAGAAAAGTTATTAGGGAGGTTATTGGTGGGTATCAATTTGCTTTTATGAAAGGTTACCATATTTTAGATGGTGCTTCGATGGCTAAAGAAATGGTTGATTTGATGTGAAAAAATAATTCTGGAGGTTTGATATTTAAAGTAGATTTTGAAAAAGCTTATAACAGTGTAAGTTGGGAATTCTTAAATTTTACATTGAAATCCATGGGTTTTGGTGAAAAGTGGTGGAATTGGGTGATGAAGTGTGTATATATTGCTTCTGTAGCTATCTTAATTAACGGGTCTTTAACAAAAACAATCAAGATGAAGAGAGGTTTCTAACTAAGGTGTCCGTTATCCCCACTTTTTTTAATATAGTTGTGGAGGTTTTTAATTGTATGATGAACAAAGTTCTGAATGAAAGAATATGCTATGGAACTTCTATTGGTGGGCAAGGTTTGGTATTGTCACATCTCCAAGATGCAGATGACACACTATTATTCTCAAAATTATGCATTAAGACTCTCTTAAACATTAAATGGGTATTTCGTTGTTTCTAATTGGTCTCTAAATTGAAGATTAATTTCAATAAAAGTTATCTGTTTGATGTAGGTGTGGAACAACGTATAGTGGAGAGGTGAGCGGCTAGAATTCGTTGTATAGTAGGAGTGTTACCTTTTACTTATTTAAGTTTCCCTTTGGGAGCTTTAAATAATTCTCAAAGAATATGGAGGCCAATTGTGGAGAAGGTTGAGGCCAAATTTGATAATTGGAAGTCCAAGTTGCTCTCACTAGGCAGTAGAGTTACACTAATAATATTCGTTCTGAGCAGTTTACTTGTTTTTATATGTCGATCTTTCATATGCCTAAAGTAGTCCAAAATAAACTTGATAAAATTTAAAGATGTTTCTTATAGTCTGGGAGTTATAGTAATATTGGGATTCATTATGTGAAATGGGACTCTGTTTGTGATTATAAGGAGAATAGTGGATTGGGTCTAATTGATTTTGAGATTAAAAACATAGTTTTGTTGTCTAAATGGCTTTGGAGATTTGGGAATGAGTGTGACAATTTATGAAGAAACATTGTGATAGCCAATAATGACTATGATTCACGTGCCTTGTTACCTAACTTTGATGTTTCATGTAAAAGCTTTAAATTATGAAAAAATATTATTTCTCCTCTTTCACCTACTAATAAATTTTTATTGTAGATTACTTCTAACATGGGAATTGTTGAAAAGAACGGTAAATCTATTTCTTTCTGGCACGACAAGTGGTTGAATGGAATGATCCTTATTAAAGATCTCCCCAAAATTTATGCCCTTTTCGTTCTCAAAAATGGTGTCCTATGTAATTATGGTGAATGAGTTAATGGTGATTGGCACTGGAAAATTGAATTAAGACATCAACTCTTTGATTAGGAAGTTCAATAATGGATTGAATTGTGGACTTTTCTAAAGCGTCATTCACTAAGCAACAAATTGGAAGATGAATTAATTTGGAAGCCTATGTCCAATGGTACGTTTTCATCAAATATTTTTGCTAAATTACCCTTAATTCGCATGGTGATAATAATGAAATATGGAAGAGGATTTAGGTGGGGTTTGCCCCATATAGAGTTGAGGTTTTTGTTTGGCAGCTTATGTGGAAGAAAGTAGTAGTTAAGAAAGAATTTCTCAAGAGAAATTTGTTAAATTAGGAAAAATAGTGTGTGTTCTTTGTAATAATCATAGAGAAACAATTTCCCATATTTTCTTTACTTGTGTTGAATCTTGGAAACTCTGAAATTTGTGGTGTGCAAGATAGAATATTAGTTGGGTTTCATCAAAGAATCCATATTGTTTTTTTTTTTTTTGGAATGGCGTGCTTTAGTGATTAGTGGGGGATAGTAGTAATGTTTGGTTGTTAGCTTTTTATGCCATAGCTTGGTGCATTTGGAAATCTTGAAATGAGATTGTGTTCTGTGGGAAATTATGAGATTCTGAATAATTGTTTGATTTAATTAAGTTGAGACTAGCAATATGGGCAAAAGTTAGGTGGCCTCACATAATTAACTCCACATAAGATTGAATCCATTTTTCAGAGAATTTATCTGTTAATGATAGGAGTATGAAGAAAAAAATGGCAATGAGATGGGATGCACCACGAAGAGGTTGGTTCAAGTGTAATGTTGATGGGGCTACTTCCAATAATATGGGTTAGGTAAGAATTAGGGGACTTCTTTGAGATTGTTCAATAGTTATGTTTATTCAAACAGTCAAGTTTGTTCAAATAATTATGTTGGAAAACAAACAATTATATTTGTTGGAAAATAAACAATTGTGTTTGTTGGAACAGTCACTTAAGCCTATAAATAGGCTTTTTTTCTAGGACAAAAAAAGACACAAAATAGAAAACAACAATCTCTCATTATTTTCTCAATATTCTCCACATTTCTTTTATATCAATTTTATAGAAGTTAGGTAATCTTGTCATACATCAGTGGATGCTAAATGGATTGATTTCGTCAGTGCAAAACATAATCAATCACTGGGCTTCGTAGTGTCTTCGAGATTTATATGCTGATAACTCTTTTATGCACTATAAGTAAACGTGAGTAAAACA
Source organism: Theobroma cacao (assembly GCF_053813885.1). Lineage (NCBI taxonomy): Eukaryota > Viridiplantae > Streptophyta > Magnoliopsida > Malvales > Malvaceae > Theobroma > Theobroma cacao. Next base: position 42,377,411 of record NC_142640.1, read on the forward strand.
TTAAGAAAAGTGACATCGTTACAAGGCTTGAAGTTATTTCCTAATTTTTTAGTTTGGTGTTCTAACAATCTAAAGGTTTCATTTTGTTTCAACAATGGTTGTTGCAAATGGAACATTAAGAGAATTGGTTTCTGATTTTTGTAAATTGGGCTAGGTTGATGTTGACCAGAAAAATGACAAAATGATTCTTTATTAGATTAAAAGATAAGTTTTCTTTCTTTACTTGATATGCATGATATTATGTGTTATAAGCATTAAAAACATATGTTGGTTGGAAAGAAGGATTTTGTTATATTCATATGTGATCTTGATATATGAGATTATTGTTGTGTCTTCTATAATTGACAAACTTCTATCTTCATAGAGAAATGTTAAGAAATTTCTAAAGTATAAGAAATAGTAGATGCCTTTCGTGACTCTTGGCAATCATCTTTGAATGGAAGAAGGTTGTTGCAATCAAGATGAAGTCACAAAGAAGGTGAAAATGATGAAAATTCTAAAGTGAAGCATCTTGAGTTGTGATAAAAGACAAACCATTAAAGTCCATGTGATAGGTGGGCAAATGACATTCCTATTATACATTAAGGTATAATGGAGCCAATATGTAAATACCATTAAGGTCCATGTGATGGTAGACATCAGGTGTGGGCTTGTGGCACTCCTATTATAAATGAAGGTATAATTGTGCCAATATGTAAATCTAACAACTTGGTATATGGTGCATTCCTATTTTATCGTCAAAGGTATAATGGTGCAAAATAGATATTCAATATCTTTGACATGGCATTCTTATTGTGGAATAATGGCACAATGATGCTTATGTGAACATATCTCTTGATGTGTTGTTTGACATTTCGACTGTATATTAAGGTACAATGTTGTTAACTGAGAAAAATGAGAATATGTGTTAACTTGTAAAGTCTTTGTATGGATTAAAACAAATGCAAAATGATGGCATCAAAAATTTGATGAGATTATGCTAGCTAATGGCTACGAGATAAATCAAATTGACAAGTGTGTCTATAGTAAGTTCCATAATAGTAAATGTGTCATCCTATGCTTATATGTGGATGACATGTTAATATTTGGTACTGATTTGGAACAAATGAAGGACACAAAAAAAGTTCTTGTCAAAGAAGTTTGACATGAAATATATGGGTGTGGCGAAAGTTATTCTTGGTATAAGAATAATGAGAGACAATGATGGCATAACATTATCTTAATCTCATTACATTCAAAAGATTGTAATGAAGTATGGTAAGTTAGATTGTACGTCAATGTCCATACATTATGATTTTAATCTAAGGATGGTACTTAACAAAGACACTCCAATAGCACAAGAAGAATATGCAAAAGTAATTGGATGCTTAATGCAATGACATGTATAAAGCTGGATATAACATTTATTGTTGGGAAATAAAGTCATTACACAAGTAATCTAAATAACTTGCGTTAGCAAGCAATAAAAAGAGTACTTAGGTACTTAAAGAAGACAATCAATTATGGTCTTTCCTATAATAGATATCCATCAATGCTAGAAGGATATTCAAATGTTAATTGGCTTACAAGTTTGGAATATCATATTTTTACAAGCAAATGGATTTTGGTGGCTTAAGAAACAAATGTGTATAATGGATTCCACCATGGTAGTCGAATTCATTACTTTGGTTGTTTTTACGAAAGAAGCCAAATGGGTAAGAACTCTACTCTATGGTATATTTTTGTGACCTAAACCAATTTCTCCAATTTCTTTCCGTTGTGATAATGAAGCAATTCTAGCAAGAACATATAGTCAAGTGTATAATGGAAAGTCTAAACATATTACATTGAGACATAACTATGTTCGAGAATTAATTTCTGATAAAGTGATCACTATAACTTTTGGGAGGTCTAACAAAAACTTGACAGATCCTTTAGTGAAAAGTCTTGATAGAAATCTTATAAATAAAACCTCAAAGGGGATAGGGCTCAAGCTCATAAATTAAAAGTCACAAATGGTGGAAACTTGATTCAATGCTTAGTATAATGTGAAATCTTGAGTTCAATGAGACAAAGTACACAATTTGTATGTGGCTATTGGCACTATAATATGATATATAATATTTCATCCTAGGTAAAGTGCTAAGTATCTGTAATGGTAAGGAAAAGATGAGTTATATACTCTTAATAGACTCATAACACAAATTTGTTAGAATGCTTTAGTTATGGGGGCATTCTTGATGGGATTTACCTGTGTGAATGTGAAATGTGGCCGCTTTGGGAGCTCAGAGCTTGGCTCTAACAGCATTCATGAAATGAAGATGTTGACGCATGGTCATAAAAATGTCACCAGATACTATGCGTTCATTGGTGTTGAAATCATTGTGTGAGATATGTTTAGTTAACCCAATGAAATAGCTGGTGCAAAGTGTAGTCTACAATGCAATTTTGATTAACTTTTAACTTATTTTCACTAAGTGAAAGTTCAATCAAAAGACACTTTTATTTATGCATTCAATTTCCAAGATTTTTGAAAATTTGGATTATTTTCAAAAATTTGGATTATTTTGAAAATGGTGGGAGATTGTTGGACATTTTCAATAATAATAATGGAAACACGAAAGGAAGAAAGTCCTTTGAACAATTAAGATTGTTCAAGGGTTATGTTTGTTCAAGTAATTATATTGGAAAACAAACAATTATGTTTGTTGAAAAATAGACAATTATGATTGTTGGAAATAAACAATTGTGTTTATTTGAAACAGACACAATTGTGTTTGTTGGAATAGTAACTTAAGCTTATAAATAAACTTTTTTCGGGAACAAAAGAATACACTGAATAAACAAACAATAATCTCTCTTTCCTTTCTCAATATTCTCTAGGTTTTTTATATATTATTTTGCTGCAGGGCTATCTTATAGAAGTTAGGTAATCTTGTTATATATCGATGGATACTCAGTGGATTGATTTTGTCAGTGTAAAATGTGGTCAATCATTGGGCTTCATTGTATCTTCGAGGCTTATACGTGGTAACTCTTTTGCACACTATAATTAAGGGCTAACGAAATCTTAAGAAAAATAGCATTGTTACACGCCTTGAGGTCATTTCCTAATTTTCGAGTTTTGTGTTCCAACACTTTCAACCATAATAATGTAGGTTTGATCCATCAAAAAAATTATAACAATAAAATTCCATGATAAAGTTATTATTTTGTTTACTTTCTATTTCTCAATAGACTAAGATTCATTATGCACCATCTTTTTCTTTCTTTTTTTGTAACAACTATTTTAATACATAATACATATAAATTACATTCATAGTTATCTTTGTCTTTGGTCAAATTCAATCTTTAGTTAATCTGTTATTAGTTGAATGATTTCACTATATATTAAGATTCATTAACATGATCATATTGTGTTTTAATTAAATTATTGAATAAATGGATAAAACAATAACCACCTACATTTGTCGACATTTTTGTTTAATATATAAGGGAAATTTAGAATGTGAACACTTTATTAATATATTTAAATGAGAAAAAAATAATATCATGTTATTTAATTATGATATGATTTTAAAATTACATGATAAAGTTTTTATTTTCTTTCCTTGTTACTTTTCAAGGGAGTAAAAGCTCATTACTTACAATCTTTTTATTTAATTTTTCTCAACACCTACCTCTTTGAGTAAATAATAAATTGAGTAAATTTAGAACTAATATTTCTACCTTTCAAAAAAAAAATTTAGAACTAATACTTACAATCGGTAATAATTTTGTTATTAGTTGAATGATACCATAATTAAATTACAATCAGTCTTTGCACTTAAATCTAATCATTTCATGAAAAAATATTAAATTAGTTGTTAACAAACAATATCACACAAATTTAACAATAAATTTTACCATTTAAAACTCAAATAGTTAACACATGGAACATTTACATATTACAAATGTTGGGTTCTACTTGAGTGAAAACACACTTTCAACTATAATAACGTAAGTTTGGTTCATAAAAAAAACTATAATAATAAAATCGTGTGATAAAGTTATTATTTCATTTTCATTCTACTTATCAATCGAGTAAGGTTCATTACGTGCTTTGCTCTCTTTTTTTTGTAACACCAATTTTAATACATATATATATATATATATATATATATTAAATTCATAACTAACTTTGGTCATATTCAACCATTAGTTATTATCTTATTAGTAGAATGATACAATTATATATTAAGATTGCTTAATAAGATGATATTGTATTTTAATTAAATTGTTGAATAAATAAGTAAAGGAATAATCACGTACCTTTTTCAACATTTCAATTTAATATATAAGTGAAATTTAGAACTTGAACATTTTATTAATATATTTAATGAGAAAAAAAATGATATCATGTGAATTAATTATAATATGATTAAAGTTGTATTTTTTTTCCTTTTTACTTTTCAACGGAGAAAATTCTCATTGTTGACAATCTTTTTATGTCATTTTTTGCAATGCCTACAACTTTTAGTACATAATAAAAATTTAGACATAATATTTAAAACAACCCCTAAACTATTCAGAAAAATTCAATTAAACCTTTATATTTTTATTGAATTCAATTAAACCTTTATATTTTTATTTTGAGCAAAATAAGCTCGTGTATTTTTATTTTGATTCAAATAAGCCATTATAACTAATGATTGACTTAGTCAAAATATCATTTATCATTTTATACCACATAACTCTGACATGGCATTCTCGTGACATGTTGACATGTCATAATGAATGATAACGTGGTGTAATTAAGTAGCCATGTCACATTTTTTACCCTTCACATTAACGTCACGTCAATGTCACATGAACATAAAATGATAATAGACATTTTGATTAAAGGCAATTAGTTAACCATTAGTAACAATGACTTATTTGGCTCAAAACAAAGGAACAAATATTTGATTAAACGTAATAAAAGAATAAAGACTTATTTCAAGTTTTTTCAATAGTTTAGAGATTTTTAAAGCATTATACCAAAAATTTATTAAACTTAGAGTTAGTATTACAACCGTTAAGTATTTTGTTATTACTTGGATGATACCAAAATTTAGTTGCAATTAGTTTTTGCACTTAAATCTAATAATTACATGTAATAATTTTAAATTAGTTGTTGACATACATTCTCATAAGAAATTTAACAATAAGTTTTGTTATTCAAAAGTTAATTGTTAACGCTTGAAACCTTTAATCTTCACAAATATTAGGTTTTGTTTAAGTGAAAACATACTTTCAACTATAACAACATATGCTTAATCCATCAAAAAAACTATAAAAAAATATCACATAAAGTTATTATTTCTTTTTCTTTTTACTTCTCATTCGAGTTTTGCGTCGTCTTTTTTCTTTCCTTTTTTGCAACACCTATTTTAATGCATAATACATATAAAATAAATTCATAATTAACTTTGCATTTAGTCAAATTCAACTATTAGTTACTATGTTATTAGTTAAATAATACCACTATATATTAAGATTCTTTAATATTCCTTAATAAGATCGTATTGTGTTTTAATTAAATTATTGAATAAATGGAAAAAAGAATGATCACTTACATTTGTCGACAATGAAATTTAGAAGCTTAAAACTTTATTAATATATTTAAATGAGAAAAAAGATTGATATCTTGTGATTTAATCATAATATGATTTTAAAATCACATGATAAAATTGTTATTTTCTTTGCTTTCTACTTTTTAAAGGAACAAAAGCTAATTGCACAATCTTTTTCTTTCATTTGTTGCATCCCATATCTCTTTTAATACATAAAAAAATTGATTAAATTTAGAACTAGTATTACTAACGCTAATTATTTTGTTATTACTTGAATGATACCATAATTCTATTGCAATCAATCTTGCACTCAAATCTAATAGTTACTTTGATTAATGTTGAATTATTTGTTGGTGGACATTACGAGCCTGTTTAGTTTGGTTTTTTTTCTAACTTAAAAGCTCTTATGAAGTTTTTATGAAAAATAATAGCTTTTAAAATTAAGTTAAAATTATTTGGTAAATTTGTTTTTATAAGTTCTTTTTTATAAGTTATAATTTTGGTTAAAATTATCGCAGAGGGTATTTTTTTGAGAGGGTAATATTGTAATTATTTTTAATAGATGAGGATATTTTTGAAATAAAAATAAAAATTCTCTTGTATTTTTAAAAGAAAAGAAGAGAAAGCTCCTCACAAGAGCTTTTCTTGAAGCTTTTTTTTTTAAATTTTATTCTGAAAAAAACAGCTACTTTTTTTGAAGAGCTTTTCAAAATTTATGTTTGGCTTAACTTTTGTTTTTAAGAGATAAATAAGCTGAAAAAAAGTTAGGCCAAACAAACACTACAACAACAAATTTAACAAGAAATTTTGCTATCCAAAACTTAATTGGTAACACTTAGAACCTTTAATTGTTACCAATGTTGGGTTTTATTTGAGTGAAAAAACACTTTTAAATATAACAACGTACACTTGATACATAAGAAAACAATTACAATAAAATCAGATGATAAAGTTATTATTTCCCTTTCTTTCTACTTCTCAACCGAATAAGACTCATCATGCATTGTCTTTTTCTTTCTTTTTTTGTAACACCAAGTTTAATACATAATAAATGTAAATTAAATTCATAATCAACTCTATATTTGATCAAATTCAATCATTAGTTACTATATTTTAAGTTGAACGATGCAACTATATTTTAAGATTCATTAATAAGATCATATTATGTTTTAATTAAAGTGTTGAACAAATTGGTAAAAGAATGATCACATGTATTTGTCAACATTTTAGTTTAATTTATGAATGAAATTTAGAATCTAAACACTTTATTAATATATTTAAATGAAAAAAAATTATATCATGTGAGTTAATCATGATGTGATTTTAAAATCACGTAATGCAGTTTTTATTCTCTATCCTTTCTACTTTTCAATGGAGTAAAAGCTCATTACTTGCAATCTCTTTTTTTTCATTTTTTTGCATCATCTACTTTTTTGAATACATAATATATAAAAATTGATTAAATTTAGAACTAGTTTTATAAGAAATCGGATTAGACTTAAGAGTTATTGGTGCATTCATGGATTTTGTTTCAACTACATTGCATGGTTTCAAAGTGAAGAAAATGCATGATTGTTTATAAATTCGCTTGTCTCGTTGCTTGTAAAGCCTGACCTTATAAAATATTTGTCATGACATACATGTGATGGATAACATATTTGCATGCTATGAGAGTCCCAAAAAATTTACAAAAGTAGGTATTGTACTTAGAGGTACAACAAAGTTAATTTAAGCCTCGAACTAGATCAAATAAGAATTTTAAGGTGAAATTAAGAGCTTCACAGTCCAGGGATGACTTAAAATGGTAATTCGGAGTTTGAGGATCAATTTGGAGTCAAACCGGAATTTTCACTATCTAGGGGAAAATGGTCATTTGCCACCTAGGGATGAAATGAAAATTTTTAGAAACGATTTTTTGGCCCATTTGACTTATTGTAGTATAATTTGAGTATTGGAGTATGATTTGAGGTTGTGAAGTGAAAAATTGTAGTCTCGATATTTTTCAAAGCATAGGGGTAAAATGGTAATTTTGTCACCCTAGTGGCAAAATTGTAATTTTACACCACCAACACTTGTCATGCTCATAGAATTCATTCATTGATTTTTTATGTTATGGATAAGTGAGAAAATATATGTGATAGAGATAAAAAGTTTAAATTTTTAAAGTTTTAAAAATGGACCAATAAGAAAATGACAAGTGTCAAGCTTAGAATATATTATTTTTTAAATTAAAAATCAGCATAAATCAGCCTATTATCTCTCCAAATATTTGGCCAAGCAAGGAAAAGAAGGAAACAAAGGAAGAACAAACCCTAGGTGGAGAATTTCAAGAGAAAAAGTGTGAAAAATCAAGGAAAACAAGTGAAAAAGGTAAGATTTTTCAATTTAAACTTGAAATCTATTTTCCTTAAGCATTTCTCCTTTTTTTCATGGTTAAATTACATGTTTTCGTGATGAATTCATGGCTGGTCAAAATGGGTATGGAGAGAGAAAGATGTTGGATTGAATTGATTTTAAGATATGTTAGTGTTTTTAGTTAGTTTAGCATATTTAGAAGCAAACAATAAGAAAAGAATCCATTTTCCCCATGAATCTTTATTGGCCGAATCTTCCTTGATGTGTGTGGATGATGGATTGTTATTATTTCAAGAGAAATGGCTTAGAAAATGATGAATAATGGTGAGAAAAATTAAATACGAAAAATCACGGTGTTAGTGCACTATAATGGCTGAATTTTTCCATGAAGAAATGGGAGGGTTTTGATGCTGAAATTGGTGTTATTTGAATAATATTTGGTGAATTGAGGTATTAGAAAAGAAATGGAGTAATTTGGGATTAAATTAGATGCGTTAGTAATTAATCGGGTGATAAGACGAATTTGGCCAGTACCGAAATTTAGATGGTTACTCGTGCATTTTGCATTCCATATCATGCATTAGTAGTTTAAATTAGTTTAATTTCGATTTAGTACTAATGTAGTGAGTTTCTCGATTTTGTATTGTGTCAAGGTGGTGAGTCTTTCGATAAAGGCAATGAAATTGCACCCGAGGACCAGTAGTCTGAGTACTTTAGAAATATGCACTCTAGACATTGTGAGTAAACTTACTATCATTTTAATTATCTAGGGTGATTTTTAGATGATTTCACGAATTCTATGGAAAAAGGGTTTTAAAAAGGTAAATTTTCATGTTTTATGAATAAATGTGTTTCAATGAAATTAATTTATAAATTCTTTTGAAATTAATAATGATGTTGAAAAATAGAGTACACGGAGACTGTTAATTGTTGCAATTCGATTGTTTAAATTGATTGGCTCATGATAAATCGGCATGATTGGTTGGTTGGCAATTGTATTGAAATACGAATTGTTTGGTTGCCTTGAAAGGCTACGAATTACAAAAACTGTCATATCATGTTATTGAATTTTATGGTATGGTGGATTATATATTAATTAATCACTATAGTAGGGGGTTTCTATGGACCAACCTTTTAGAGGGGCACGGTAAACCCCATTATATTCTTACCTCGAACGGAGAGGCGCGTAGGGTATCTCCTGAGGTAAAGCTTAGGGTTCACTTCACCCCAAACCACCACGTGAAAGGGAACTCAGCCAACGCCAAGGAACGACTATGTTTTCAAAATAAAAACATGATTTATGCGAAATGTGAATTTTAACAGCCTTGGCGGTCTCGGTAGGATGCCTAGGCCAAGTTATCCCCGAGAATGGATTTATGGCACATGCCTAGTTTTATGAGATTCATAAGCCTTTTTACGTATTTTGAATGAAATGTGTTCTAATGCTATGACCCAATTTACGATGATTCACTTGATCGTCTCCATGTACTCAACTCTAGATGTTTATGATGATGTTTGTTTACTCACTGGGATTTTATAATCTCACCACCGTCCTTTCCATCCATTTCAAGCTCAGATTAGATTGTAGATAGCTGATCTCATCGAAGACTAATATGGGATTTGCATTCTCTAAATTGTAGGTTCATAGTCCTCTTTACTTTTGGTTATTCGGAAGTCCACTGGTTATTGTAAATTAAATTAAATACTCTGGTTTATTGTATTACAGTATGTATGAATTTATTTTGCTTTTACGCTACAAAAATTATCTACGTATAACTCTAAAAATATTGTTTAATAAAAAATAGAATATTTTACTTAATATTTGTTTTATTTTCTTATTATATCCAAATAATCATAATTTCATTTTAAATGGAGGTTTTAGACTTTTAAACTTATTTTTAATCATAAATTATATGTTTTGTACTTGTATTCTATATTTTAGCTGGTTTCAAAATTTTTGAAAAAAATGACTAAAATACCCATGTGGTAAGAAAATTATTATTTTATTTGTTTTAAGTTGGAAACAGTTTAAAATCTTTTAGAACATAATATTTGGCAACGGTTGCTCACAGGGAAAATGAGAAACTGATATTAAGCCTTGCGAGGTTTCGGGTTAACATTCTGGGTAATAAGTGTCTACCGAAACACCGTGACGGTTGTCACGGGCTCAAGGGGAGTACCGGGTCGTGACAATTCGATTGGTATAAGAGCTTTTGGTTTTAAAGATCAGAGTTTTTAGTTTTAAAGTCGTTTTAAAATTTACAGTGTTAGTGTGGCCCCTAGTTAAGTTAAGTTAAGTTAGGTTAGGTCGAATAGAATGCATACATCTGCATATAGAGCCTAAGGTTGCCTAAACTTACTCGTATTCTTTTATAGATTATAATGCCTCATCGTCGCGGACGCCCACCTCTCACTAGATCGGTTGGGAGGGAAAGAGGTCGTTCTCAACGTCATCAGCTAGATACAGTAGAGGAAAATCAACTGCATCCACTATTCAGGCAGCACCTGCTGTTGAGCAGGCCAAGACTCCTCCACATCCTCCACATCCTTTACATCATCCGCCACCCACTGGCATTCCTGTCATGTTTCCTGAGACAGCACAGACATTGGCAGCTTTTTTTATCGCAATGGTTGGTCAAGCTCAGACTGGTCAAGTTCCACCTATAGGACCACTAGTTACTCCTTCAGTTCCGCCAATACAAGATGTATCCATTTCTAAGAAGCTGAAAAAGGCTCGACAACTTGGTTACATGTCTTTCACCGATGAGTTGGATGCCACCGTGGCAAAAGACTAGATTAAGCAGGTTTCAGAGACTTTCTCTGACATGAGATTAGAAGACGATATGAAGCTAATGGTGGCTACGAGATTACTAGAGAAGAGGGCTTGTACCTAGTGAAATTCGACGAAGTCTCGTTCCATTACTCCTCAGACATGGTTTGACTTTCTCAGGGAATTTGATGGTCAGTATTTCACTTACTTTCATCAGAAAGAAAAGAAAAGAGAATTTATGAGCTTGAAACAAAAAAATCTAACTGTAGAAGAGTACGAGACTTGTTTTAACAAATTGATGTTATATGTGGCGAATTTGGTGAAATCTGAGCAGGATCAAGCTAATTATTTTGAGGAAAGACTCCGTAATGAGATTAGAGAGCGGATGACAGTGACTGGTAGGGATCCACATAAAGAGGTGGTATAGATGGCTTTACGGGTTGAGAAGCTCGCGACTGAGACTAGGAGGATTCGGACCGAGTTTGTAAAAAGAAAGAATCTTGGTGTATCTTCTAGTCAACCACCAAAGAGAGGCAAGGACTCAGCGACTTCAGGGAGCACTACTTCTATTTTAGTGACATCTCTTGAACCTCCATTTCCACCATCACAACAGAGACCTTCGAGGTTTGGCAGATCCGCTATGACTGGTTCTAGAAAGAGTTTCGGGGGTCCTGATAGATGCAGAAATTACGAAAAAAGTCATTTTAGGTTGTGTAAAAAGCCAACAAGATGTTTTCAATGCGGACAGACAGGTCACATTAGAAATGACTATCCACAGTTGGGACGAGGTACAACAGCTGCTTCATCTCCACCTACTCGTACAGATATATAGAGGAGATATTCTTTTGGGTTACCATCGAGGCAAGGAGTGGCTATGCAGTCTGGTGAAGAGAGTAACACCTCAACATATCCACCTTCGATGCCACAGACTCGTACTTCGACAAGAGTCTTCGTTGTGACGGAAGATGAAGCACGGGTCTGACTTGGAGCAGTGACAGGTACCATGTCTTTATTTGATAAAGATGCTTATATTTTGATAGATTCTAGCTCAGATAGGTCTTATGTGAGTATAGCATTTGCATCAATTACTAATAGAAACCTGTCACCATTAGAGGGAAAAATTATAATTCACACCCCTTTAGGAGAAAAGCTAGTTAGAAACAGTTGTTATAGAGATTGTGGAGTAATTATTGGTGAGGAATAATTTAGGGGTGACTTGATTCCTCTAGAGATCCAAGATTTTGATTTGATATTGGGTATGGACTGGTTAACTGCACATAGGGCAAACGAGGATTATTTTCAGAAAGAAGTTGTTCTTAGGAATTCGGAGGGAATAGAGATTGTATTTGCAGGGGAACATCGAGTATTACCGTCCTATGTAATCTCGACCATCAAAGCTTTAAAACTAGTGCAGAAAGGGTATTCGACTTATTTGGCTCAAGTGATAGATACTTCAAAGGGGGAACTTAAGTTAGAGGATGTCCCAATAGTAAGTGAGTTTCTTGATGTATTTTCTGATGATTTACTGAAACTACATCTTAATCGAGAGCTTGAGTTCCCTATTGAATTACTTTCGGGTACCGCACCTATTTCTATCCCTCCATATCGAATGGCTTCGATGGAGTTGAAAGAACTGAAAGTCCAGTTGCAAGATTTGGTGGATAAAGGTTTCATTTGCCCTAGCCTTTCTCCTTAGGGAGCACCAATCCTATTTGTAAAGAAGAATGATGGCACTCTTCGATTGTGAATTGATTACCGTCAACTGAACCAAGTGACCATCAAGAATAAATACCCTTTACCCCGGATTGATGATCTTTTTGATCAATTACGAGGTGTTATGGTGTTCCTTAAGATTGATTTGAGGTTTGGGTATTATCAGTTAAAAATTAGTGAGCAGGATGTACCCAAGACTGCCTTCAAGACGTGTTATGGGCATTATGAGTTTCTGGTGATGCCGTTTGGTTTGACTAATGCCCCGACAGTTTTTATGGATCTTATGAACAAGGTGTTCCATCCATACTTAGATAAGTTCGTCATAGTATTCATAAATGACATCCTGGTTTATTCGAAGAATGATGATGAACATGCTGTCCATTTGCGCATTGTGTTGCAAACTTTGCATGAGAGACAACTCTATGCCAAGTTCTCTAAATGTGAGTTCTGGTTAAAGGAAGTGGTTTTCTTGGGACATGTTGTGTCTGGAGCTGGAATTTATGTCGATCCCAAGAAGATTAAGGCAATCTTACAATGGGAGCAACCAAAAACTGTAACTGAGATTCGCAGTTTTCTTGGCTTAGCTGGTTATTATCGGAGATTTGTTCAGGGATTTTCATTGATAGCAACTCCTCTGACTCGTTTGACTCGTAAAGGAGTTAAGTTTAAGTGGGATGATGTTTGTGAGAATCGATTTCAGGAGCTAAAGATCCGGTTAACCTCCGCTCTCGTTTTAACACTTCCTATTAATGGAAAAGAATTTGTGGTATACAGTGATGCATCTAAGTTGAGATTAGGGTGTGTATTAATGTAGGATGAGAAAGTAATATCTTATGCTTCCCGACAGTTAAAAAAGATGAGACGAATTACCTTACTCATGACTTGGAGTTAGCAGCAGTAGTCTTCGCATTAAAGATTTGGAGACATTATTTATATGGTGAGCGTTGTCGGATTTTTACTGATCATAAAAGCTTGAAATATTTGCTCACCTAGAAAGAGCTTAACTTGAGACAGAGACGATGGTTGGAGTTGATTAAGGATTACGACTTGGTGATTGATTATCATCCGGGAAAGGTAAATGTTGTAGTGGAAGCTTTAAGTCGTAAATCCTCATATTCGCTAGTTGTACTTTAGAGTTCTTATTTTTCGATATTACTTGAGATGAAATCTCTAGGGTTCCAGCTGAATAATAGTGAGGATGGAACCCTACTTGCTAGTTTCATTGTGAGACCTTCATTGTTGAATTAGATCAGAGAATTGTAAAAATCCGATGATTAGTTCAAGCAGGAAGTTCAAAAGCTGTAAAATGGAGAAACTAGTGACTTTAGACTCAACGATGATGGTACTTTGATGCTTAGAGACCGAATTTGTGTCCCTAAGGATGATCAGTTGAGACGAGCTATTTTGGAGGAAGCTCATTCTTCCGCCTACGCTTTACATCCCAGAAGCACCAAGATGTGTCAGACTATTAAAGAAAGTTATTGGTGGACGGGTATGAAACGAGACATAGCAGAGTTTGTAGCAAAATGTCTCGCATGCCAACAGATCAAGGCGGAGCATCAAAAATCGTCAGGTACTCTTCAGCCTTTACCGATTCCTGAATGAAAGTGGGAAAACATGACTATGGACTTTGTATTCGGTTTGCCCAGGACACAGAGTGGGAAGGATGCTATTTGGGTGATTGTGGATAGACTGACTAAGTTTGCTCATTTCTTGGCTATCCATAGCACGTATTCTATTGAGAAACTGGCAAACCTTTATAAAGATGAGATTGTGAGATTACACGGAGTTGCAGTTTCTATTGTGTCAGATCGAGACCCTTGGTTTACTTTTCGATTTTGGCTGAAATTTTAGGAAGCTCTCGGAACTAAATAAAGATTTAGTACTGCCTTTCATCCAAAGACTGATGGTCAATCTGAAAGGACTATTCAAACTTTAGAAGATATGCTACGAGCTTGTGTCATTGACTTCATTGGGAGTTGGAACAAACACTTGCCATTGGTGGAGTTCGCGTATAATAACAGTTTTAAGTCTAGTATTGGGATGGTAGCATACGAGGCTTTGTATGGAAGGAAGTGCCGAACTCCACTCTGTTGGGATGAAGTAGGAGAGAGGAAATTGGTTAATGTGGAATTGATTGATCTGAGAAATGACAAAATCAAGGTTATCGGAGAGTGGTTAAAGACAGCTCAAGATAGGCAGAAGAATTATTCTGATAGATGAAGGAAAGATTTGGAGTTTGAAGTTAACGATAAAGTTTTTCTTAAGGTTTCTCCTTGGAAAGGTAATAATTTGGAAATTTTGAAGTATTAAATCTTATTTGATTAAACTATTGTGATAATTTATTGTATTTATTGGATAATGGAAAATGTGATTCGATTCACGAAGAGGGGAAAGCTTAATCCGAGATACATTGGACCCTTTCGTATCATTGAAAGGATTGGGCCAATGGCTTACAAACTTGAATTACCCCTAGAGTTAGATCAGATTCATAATGTCTTCAACGTCTCGATGTTGAAAAAGTATGTTCTCGATCCCTCCCACATTTTAGAGACACCACCAATTAAGTTGCATGAAGATTTGAAGTTCGAGGTATAACCCGTACATATTCTAGATCGAAAGGATCGAGTGCTAAGGAACAAAAGCATTCCAATGGTGATAGTATTGTGGAAAAATGCTCGAATGGAAGAGATGACGTGGGAAGTCGAGCGCCAAATGAGAAACCAATATCAGCATCTTTTCTTGGAATCTGGTAAGTGAAATTTTGAGGTTAAAATTTTATTTTAAGGAGGGTAGTGCTGTAAAGCCTGTCCTTATAAAATATTTTTCATGACATACATGTGATGGATAGCATGTTTGCATGCTATGAGAGTCCTGAAAAATTTACAAAAGTAAGTATTGTACTTAGAAGTACAACAAAGTTGATTTAAACTTCAAACTAGATCAAATCAGAATTTTAAGGTGAAATTAAGAGCTTCACAGTCCAAAGATGACTCAAAATGGTAATTCGGAGTTTGAGGATCAATTTGGAGTCAAACTGAAATTTTCACTATCTAGGGGCAAAATGGTCATTTGCCACCTGGGGATGAAATGAGAATTTTTAGAAAAGATTTTTTGACCCCATTTGACTTATTGGAGTATGATTTGAGGTTGAGAAGTGAAAAATGATAATCTCGGTATTTTTCGAAGCATAGGGGTAAAATGGTAATTTTGTCACCCTAGTGGCAAAATTGTAATTTTACACCACCAACACTTGTCATGCTCATAGAATTCATTCATTGATTTTTTTATGTTATGGATAAGTGAGAAAATACATGTGATGGAGATAAAAAGTTTAAATTTTTAAAGTTTTAAAAATGGACCAATAAGAAAATGACAAGTGGCAAGCTTAGAATATATTATTTTAGCTTAAAAATCAGCATAAATCAGCCTATTATCTCTCCAAATATTCGGCCAAGTAAGGAAAAGAAGGAAACAAAGGAAGAACAAACCCTAGGTGGAGAATTTCAAGAGAAAAAGTGTGGAAAATCAAGGAAAATAAGTGAAAAGGTTAGATTTTTCAATTTAAACTTGAAATCTATTTTCCTTAAGCATTTCTCCTTATTTTCCATGGTTAAATTACATGTTTTCGCGATGAATTCATGGCTGGTCAAAATGGGTATGGAGAGAGAAAGATGTTGGATTGAATTGATTTTAAGATATGTTAGTGTTTTTAGTTAGTTTAGCATATTTAGAAGCAGAACAAAAAGAAAAGAATCTATTTTTCCTATGAATCTTTATTGGCTGAATCTTCCTTGATGTGTGTGGATGATGGATTGTTATTATTTCAAGAGAAATGGCTTAGAAAATGATGAATAATGGTGAGAAAAATTAAATAGGAAAAATCACGATGTTAGTGCACTATAATGGCCGAATTTTTTCATGAAGAAATGGGAAGGTTTTGATGCTGAATTTGGTGTTATTTGAATAATGCTCGGTGAATTGAGGTATTAGAAAAGAAATAGAGTAACTTAGGATTAAATTGGACGCGTTAGTAATTAATCAGGTGATAAGACGAATTTGGTCGGTACTAAAATTTAGATGGTTACTCGTGCATTTTGCATTCCATATCAAGCATTAGTAGTCTAAATTAGTTTAATTTCCATATCATCATTCTTCGAATAAACCAAAATGTCATCTATGAATACTATCACAAACTTATCCAAGTATGGATGGAACACCTTGTTCATAAGACCCGTAAAAGCTGTCGGGGCATTAGTCAAACCAAACAGCATCACTAGAAACTCATAATGCCCATAACGCGTCCCAAAAGTAGTCTTGGGTACATCTTGCTCCTTAATCTTCAACTGATAATACCCAGACCTCAAATCAATCTTAGAGAACATCATAGCACCTCGTAATTGATCAAAAAGATCATCAATCCAGAGTAAAGGGTATTTATTCTTGATGGTCACTCGGTTCAGCTGACGGTAATCGATACACAATCGAAAAGTGCCATCCTTCTTCTTTACAAATAGGACTGGTGCTCTCCAAGGAGAAGTGTTAGGGCGAATAAAATTCTTATCCACCAAATCTTGCAACTGGACCTTCAATTCCTTCAACTCTGCCAGAGCCATTAGATACGGAAGGATAAAAATAGGTGTTGTACCCGAAAGTAAATCAATAGAGAACTCAACCTCTCGATCAAGAGGTAGTATCTGTAAATCATCAAAAAATACATCAGGAAACTCACTTACTATTGAGACATCCTCTAACTTAGGTTCCCCCTTTGAAGTATCGATCACGTGAGCCAAATAAGCTGGATACCCTTTCTGCACTAGTTTCAAAGCTTTGATGGCCAAGATTACACAAGACGGTAAAACTCGACGTTCCTCTACAAATATAATCTTTGCTCCCTCCGAATTTCGAATAACAACTTCTTTCCTAAAACAATCCACATTCGCCTGATGTGCAGTTAACCAGTTCATACCCAATATCAAATCAAAATCTTGGATCTCTAGAAGAATCAAGTCTCCCCTAAATTCTTTCTCACCTACCCTTACCTCATAATCTCTATAACAACTGTTTCTAACTAGCTTTTCTCTTAAAAAGGTGTTAACTACAATTTCTTCCTCTAATGGTGATAGGTTTCTATTAAATTGATGCAAATACCGTGCTCACATACGACTTATCTAAGCCAGAATCTATTAAAATATAAGCATCTTTATCAAATAAAGACATACTACCTGTCACTGCTCCAAGTAGGACCAGTGCCTCATCTTCCATCACAATAAAAACCCTTGTCGAGGTACGAGTCTGTGGTCTTGAAGATGGATATGCCGGGGTGTTACTCTCTACACCAAACTGTATAGCCACTCCCTACCTCGGTGGTAACCCAAAAAGATCTCTCCTCTGTATATCCGTACGAGCTGATAGAGATGGAGCAGTTACAGTAGCTCGTCTCAACTGTGGGCAATCACTCTTGAAGTGACCTGACTGACCACAATGATAACATCGTACTGGTGCCCTACACTGCCCAACATGATTCTTCCAACACCTCTTGCATATATCATAACCTCCATAACTCTTCCCCAAAGTAGTCATCTCAGATCTATTAAATCTTGGAGGCCTATGATGTGTCTGTGAAAATGGGGGTTGAGGAGATGTCACCAAAAAATAGGAAGTACTCCCTGAAATAGATGAGTCTTTGCCTCTTTTTACTGGCTAACTAGAAGATATACTAGGATTTCACCTTTTTGCAAACTCGATCTGAATCCTCTTATTCTTAATCGCGAGCTTCTCAGCCCGTAAAGCCATTTGTACCACCTCCTTATGTGGCTCCCTACCCGTCACTGTCATCCGCTCTCTAATCTCATTACGGAGCCTCCCTCGAAATAACTGACCTGATCCTGCTCAGATTTCACCAGAGCCAACATATATAACATCAACTCATTAAAACAAGTCTCGTACTCCTCTACCGTTAAATTTTCTTGTTTCAAGCTCAAAATTCTCTCTTCTTTTCTTTCTGATGGAAATAAGTGAAATACTGATCGTCGAATTCCTTGAGAAAGTCAGACCATGTCAAAGGAGTAGTGGAACGGGACTTCACCGAATTTCATCAGGTACGAGCCCTCTTCTCTAGCAATCTTGTAGCCACCAATAGCTTCATATCATCATCCAACCTCATATTAGAGAGTGTCTCTTAAACTTGATTAACCTAGTCTTTGGCCACGGTGGCATCCAACTCACTCATGAAAGAAACACAACCCAATTGTCTAGCCTCCTTCAACTTCTTAGAAATGGATACATCATGTACTGATGGAACTGAAAGAGTAACTGGAGGCACTATAGGTGGAGCCTGACCAGTCTGAGCTTGACCAGCCATTACGGTAAAGAAAGCTGCCAATGCCTGTGCTGCCTCAGTAGGCATGGCGGGAATACCAGTAGGTGACGGAGGATGTGGAGGATGTAGAGGAGTCTCGATCTGCTCAGCAGCAGGTGCTGCCCGAATGGTAGACGCAGTCGATTCTTCCCCTACTGCATCCAGCTGACGACGTTGACAACGACTTTTTCCCCTCCCAACCGATCTAGTGAGATGTGGGCGTCTGTGTCGATGAGGCATAATAATCTATAAGAGAAAACGAGCAAGTTTAGGGAACCTTAGGCTCTATATGCAAATGTATGCATTCTATTCAACCAACCTAACTTAATCTAGGGTCACTCTGATATTGTAAATTTTTTTTTAAACCACTTTAAAACTAAAAACTCTTATTTTTAAAACCAAAAGCTCTGATACTAATCGAATTGTCATGACCTGGTACCCCCCTCGAGCCCGTGACAACCGCCGAGGTACCCCGATAGACACTTATTTTCGAAAATGCCAATTGGGACCCCGCAAGGCTTAATATCAATATCTCATTTCCCTCGTGAGTAACCGTTGCCGAAAATCATGTTTTAGAAGATTTTAAGCTGTTTCCAACTCAAAACAAATAAAATAATAATTTCCATCTCACAGGAGTATTTTAGTTATTTTTTTCTAAAAATTTCGAAACCGGCTAAAATGTAATATACGAGTACAAAACATATAATTCATAATCAAAAGTGAGTTTTAAAGTCTAAAATCTTCATTTAAAACGAAATTTCGATTATTTGGATCTAATAAGAAAATAAAAGAAATGTTAAGTAAAATATTCTATTTTCTTATAAAATAATATTTTTAGAGTTATACGCAAATAATTTTTGTAGCGTAAAAGTTAAATAAATTCATACATACTGTAATACAGTAAGCCAAAGTATTTAATTTAATTTACAATAATAAATGGGCCCCCGAATAAACAACAGTAAATAGGACTATAAACCTATAGTTTGAAGAATGCAAACCTAACGGTAGTCCTCGATGAGATCAGCTATTTACAGTCTAATCTGAGCCTGAAATGGAGGGAAAGAATGGTGGTGAGATTATAAAATCCCAGTGAGTAAACAAACATCATTCAAAAGATCTAAAGTCCGAGTAAAAGAAGACTATTAAAACATTTCATCCAAATAAGTTTTTCATAACATAAGTATTCATTTCATTTAAATAGTCAACATGGCTTATGAGTATTTTAAAAAAAACTTAGCTTCTGCCAAAATCATTCTCGAGAATACCTTGGCCGAGGCATCTTACCGAGTCCTCTAAGATTGTAAAAATTTCGTATACACGAAAACATACTTTTAGTTTGAAAAACACAGCTGTTCCTTGGCGTTAGCGGAGTTCATCGCACAAGGTGGTTCGGCGTGACGTGGACTCTAACCATACCTCAGGAGATACCCTACGCGCCTCTCCGACCGAGGTACATATTTATATCTGGATTTTGTGCCCCTCTAATAGGCTGGTCCACAGAATCCGCCCACTACAGCAAGCTAAACCCACCATATAATAAAATTTTAACAGTATAACAAAGCTAATATAATACTACCCAGCCTGCAAGGGTAAAATAAAATAATTCATACAATTCATAAAACACAGCCCAACCAGTCATGCCAACACAATAACAATATAACATAAGCCATCAATTTCCAATCATAAATTTACAACATACCGGTGGTCTCCAATTACTCTATTTTCAAAATCGTTATTTCGTTTCAAGACAATTTATAAAGTCTTTTCATTTAAACACATTTTGTATACAAAACATAAAAATTTACCATTTGAACTCATTTTCATAAAATTCACCAAAACTGAATAAAAACATACTTTAAATAATTAAAATGAGGGTAAGGTTACTCACAATGTCTAGAGTGGGGATTTTCGAAATACTCAGACTACTGGTCCTTGGGTACAATTCCCTTGCCTTTATCGGAGGACTCACCACCTTGACACAATACAAAATCGAGAAATTCACCACATTGGTATTAAATTGAAATTAAACTAATTTAGACTACTAATGCATGATATGGAATGTAAAATGTCCGATTAATCGCTTAAATGTAATATTCGACCTAAGTCACACTATACTCGGTCTAATCGGCTAAAATCTCCAATATAATTCCAAATCAATTCTTTTCACTTTTTACACTCCAATTATACCTAAATTACCTCAGTGACTGTGAATGAGATTCAATTTATCAGTCTTAGGTCAATAATCACACATGTCTATACATTGAGAAAAATTCAAATTTTCACACCAAAATTTCCCATTTAATTTCTAGCCTCACCAAACATCAAATATCACCAAAATATCATGAAATATCATCAATTTCAGCCTCAATATTCTCCCTAGAAAATTCGGCCTCTTATGGGTAATGGGAGAAAATGAATTTTTTTCTTGTTGTTTTGTTTCTAAATATGCTAAACTAACTAAAAACACTAACATAACTTAGAATCAAATCAATCCAACTTCATTCTCTCTCCATACCCATTTGGTCAGCCATGAATTCATCATGAAAACATAAAATTTAATCATGAAAAATAAGGAGAAATGCATGGGAAAGGTAGATCACAAGTTAAAATCAAGAAATTTTACCTTTGATTGCTTAATTCCTTGAAATCCCACACTTTTTCTTCAATTTTCCCACCTAGGTTTTGTGTTTTTCCTTTCCTCTCTTTGTTCTTACTATGGCCGGCCACATGAAGAGAAAATGGGATAAATATGGGCTGATTTTTATAGAAAATAATAAAATATCCTTACTTGACACATGTCACATGCTTATTAGTCCATTTTTTTTTTTATACTTTAATAATTATGCTTCCATTCTCCACCACATGATTAGTCAAAGGTCAAAATGAGGATAAGGGAAGACCATGTGCTGGACAAGTGTCCTGGTGGTGAAAAATTACGATTTTGCCCCTATGGTGGTAAAATTACCATTTTACCCCTATGCTCCGAAAAATACCAGGATTATAATTTTTCACTTTCAACCTCAAATTATACTCCAATAAGTCAAATATGATCAAAATCTTTCAAAAAAACTCCCATTTTGTCCTCAAGTGGCAAAATTACCATTTTACCCCTAGATAGCGAAATTTCCAATTTGACTCCAATTCGATCCTCGAACTCCAAATCACCATTTTAAGTCATTCTGAGACTTTAAAATTCTCAATTTCACCTTAAATTCTCTATTTGACCTAGTTCGAAGCTTAGTTCAACTTAGTTATACTATTAAGTACATTATCGGCTTTTAACGATTTTCGGGGCTTTCCTAGCATGCAAACATGCTATCCATCATAGGCATGTCATGACAAGTATTTTATAAGGTCAGGCTTTACAACATATCATTCTATCCATGTGACTCTTATGTGACATGTTGACATGTCATAATGGATAACATGTCATGATTACATCAATGTCATGCTAATGTCATATGGATATAAAATGACAATGGATATTTTGATTAATAACAATTAGTCAACTATTAGTTATAAAGGCTTATTTGACCCAAAATAAAAATATAAAGGTTTAATTGAACATAATAGAAGAATAATGACTTATTTGAATTTTCTTAAATAGTTTAGAAACTTTTTTGAGAATTTTACCAAAAAGTTATTAAATTTTAAGCTAGTATTACAACTGCTAAGTATTTTGTTATTACTTGAATGATACCAAAATTTAGTTATAATCAAATCTAATAATTACATGGAATAATGTTAAATTATTTGTTGATAGACATTCTCATAAGAAATGTAATAATAAATTTTGCTAATCAGAAGTCAATCATTAACACTTGAAACTGTTAATCGTTACAAATGTTTGTTCTGTTTGAGTGGAAACACACTTTCAACTATAAAATCACATGATAAAGTTATTATTTTATTTTCTTTCTACTTCTCAACCGAGTAAGGTTTATTATGCGTTGTCTTTTTCTTTTTTTTTTTATAACACCGTTTTTCATATATAATATATGTAAATTAAATTCATAACTTTGTATTTGATCAAATTCTACCATTTGTTACTATGTTATTAGTTGAATAATACTATAACGACATAATATCTAAAAAAGCCCCTAAACTATTCAGGAAAATTTAAATAAGCCTTCATAAATTTATTACGTTCAATCAAGCCCTTATACTTTTATTTTGAGCCAAATAAGCTTTTATACTTTTATTTTGAATCAAATAAGCTCTTATGACTAATGATTGACTTAGCGAAAATGTCATTTGTCATTTTATATCGCATAGTGCTAATGTGGTATACTAACATATCTAATTGATAATAATATGACATATTGATATATCATAATTGATATTGACATGACATGTTAATTTCGCATGATAACATGACCATATGACATTTTTTACTCTTCACATTAATGCCATGCCCGTGCGATGTGGATACAAAATGACAAGTAGCATTTTAACTAATGACAAGTAGCATTTTAACTAATGACAATTAATAAATCATTAATCATAAGGGCTTATTTGATTCCAAATAGAAGTACAAGGATTTGATTGAATGCAATAAAAGAATAATAGCTTATTTGAATTTTCTTGAATAGTTTATGAATTTATTTAAGCATTATGCATACCAAAATATATTAAGATTCCTTAATAAGATCCTATTGTGTTTTAATTAAATTATTGAAAAAAAAAGGTAAAAGAATGATCACCTGCATTTGTTGACGTTTCAATTTAATTATTTATGAGTGAAATTTGGAACCTGAACACTTTATTAATATATTTAAATGAGAAAAAAATTGTATCTAGTGATTTAATCACAATATGATTTTAAAATCAAGTGATAAAGTTGCTATTTTCTTTCTTTTGTATTTTTTAGCCGAATTAAAGCTCATTACGTGCAATCTTTTCTTTGATTTTTTTTCCAATGCCTACCTCTTTTAATACATAATAAAAATTGATTAAATTTAGAATTAGTATTACAAGTGCTAATCATTTTTTTTGGGTATAGTGCTATTTGTTTTGTTATTATTTGAATGATACCATAATTCGGTTGTTTAATTAGTTGTCGACAACATTGTCACACTAAATTTAGCAATAAATTTCACTATTCAAAACTTAATCATTAATGATTGGAATGTTGGATTCTATTTGAGTGAAAACACACTTTCAACTTTTAACTATAATAACGTACATTTAATACAACAGAAAAACGATAACAATAAAATTATATGATAAAGCTATTATTTACTTTTTCTTCTACTTCTCAATTAAGTAAAGTTCGTTATGTGTCGTTTTTATTTTCTTTTTTGGTAACATCAATTTTAATACATAATACATATAAATTAACTTCATAACTAACTTTGTATTTGATCAATAAAAGAATGATTGTTTTTATTTGTTGACATTTGCGTTTAATATATGAGTGAAATTTAAAATTTGAATATTTTATTAAAATATATAAATGAAGAAAATGATATCGTGTAATTTAATCATAATATGATTTTTAAAGTTACGTGATAAATTTGTTATTTTCTTTTTTTTTATTTACTTTTGAATGGAGTAAAAGCTGATTAAGCGCCGTCTTTTGTTTTCATTTTTTGCAATGTGTACCTCTTTTAATACATAATAAAATTTGTTTAAATTTAGAATTAGTATTACAACAGCTAATAATTAGCTTGGAATAATGTTGAATTAGTTATTGACAGACAATATAGGAAAATTTTAATAATAAATTTTAACATTCAAAACTATAACAGCATTTGAAAAGAAAGTAGTGTTTCCGTAGCACATTTTGTGATATTGCCAGAAAAAACTGATGTCTGTTCACATAGCCAGCAAATTGTGCATTGGATCTTCAAGGCCCCCTTGGAATTTTCCTTTTTCTTTTAACAACTTTCCAGTGTTTTCCTTGAGAGGGAAAAGTGAAAAGATAGACACAACCATTCTTATCTCTTGTCAAAGCTACCATATATAGTTTTCATTTACAGAAGAATCTGCTCTGGTCCTTAATTAGACCTTTAGTTAGGTACACCAACAAAAACTCTCTCCTTATAGTAAGTACATCTCGATTCTGTCATTCATAATTCCGAGATTTTCTGCCTTTTAAGGCTTTTTTTTTTTTGTTTTCATTCCCTTTGCAGAAAATCCGACAGTTTCGTGGGAATTAGAGTACCTTGCACCTCCCTCCCCTCTATATATACATATCCACATTCTACAAGCCCTGCACTGGGTCCCTAATAATTTAACTTTCGAAAATTACTTTCATTTCGTTTTCAAATACTATTGCACAAGCCAAGATGGTGGTCGGCTTTGAGAAGGCAGCTTCCGCTACCAAATCCGTCATGTCATCCGGCAAAAAGACGCCTGCTACTCTCTCCTCGGACTCTGTCATCAACTTTGCTCGGTGAGTGCATCGCCCGCATTTATATCTTTGACAATGGCATGTTTTTTGTTTCCCTTTCCATGGGGTTGTGACTGTTACATTAGTATTCCACTTTATTTAATAATCCTAACACTCCACTCCAATATTGTTTGCATAGTAATCCTATTTTGATGCATTCAAGGAGATATATTTATATACACAGACGTAGATATCGTATATGCTTTAGCTAGCTTTCAGATTATTGCCTGTCAAAGCGATGGAATTTTTTTCATACAGTGGTGATCCTACGATGTACCATTCATACTGGAGCAAGTTGGGAGACAGGTGTACGATGGTGATCCCCGGCAATGATTTGATGAGCTACTTCAGCGACGCGGGGAACTTGTGCTGGTTTTTTATGCCAGAGCTGGATCATGCCGTCAGGAGATTGCACCGTGTGGTTGGGAATGCGGTCGCTGATGATGATCGATTCATCGTGGTGGGAACTGGCTCAACCCAGCTCTTCCAGGCCTTGCTCTATGCTCTCTCTTCTCCTGATGAGCCTGAGCCCATCAGTGTGGTAGCCGCTGCCCCTTTCTACTCGGTAATAAGCCTGTGCTCTGATACAATTGTAACCGTTGATTTTGGTTGACTTCAATATTTGACTCTTTTTTTGCCCTTTTCTTGTCTACTTTTTTTTGCTACTACCCTCAGATTAGTCAAATCAATGTCGACTTCTCTCCTCTTGTATTTGTTAGGCTCTCATCTTTCACTGGGGCTGTTTCAGGGACGGGCCATGGTTTGCGGGTTTTCTAGTTTAATTCTCTGGCAATCGAAACTTTTTCCATTAAAGCAGTTGGTTGCATTTTTAAATGACATTGGGAAACGTTTGCGCATGCAGTTGTCAAGGGAATAGACAAATTACTGGGAAAGAAATGGGACAAAGGGACAAACATGTTTTCTTAAACTCATAGGATTTAGAAACAACTATCGAACATAGGCACGCAGCATTGTTTTGGATCTCAGGGCTAACATGGTAACATGGGCATGTCTAGTTTTAGAAGCATGTAGCGAGTCAACCCCAGATTCTCTACGGCCTGGTTCCATACTTGGTAGACAGAGTCACTTTCGGCATTTTCTGCACCAATTTGATGAGAAAAAATCATTAATGGGCTAGCTTAATCACGAATTAGCAGGCACTAGGATTCATTAGTGACTGTTTGCGGAAGAGTTAGTAACCTAATAAATAATTAGTTGTCCAAGCATAAACAATTCAAACAAAAATTTAAGCAGTTTTTGAGATACAAAGGCAGACATCTAGCATGTTACTCACTTTTTCCAGAGACCATAAAGAACTTTTGCAAATGATCATTAACATGCTCTGCATGCACGTTGTCATGTGTCTGACGTCTCTAATTTCTTCAAAAGATTATCATCCCATCCCACGCAATCATGAAGTTTAACTTAGTGCTGTCAAAACCATATCCTTTTGCTCTTGCTTCGTAACCCCATGTTTACTAAAGTTTACCTTGATTGCAGTCATATCCGGAGGAGACGGAGTTCCTGCGCTCAGGGCTGTACAAATGGGCAGGTGATGCATACTCCTTTGATAAAGATGGACCTTACATAGAGGTGGTCACTTCACCCAACAACCCTGATGGCGCAATTCGAGAAGCTGTGGTGAATCGCGAAGGTGGCAAACTTGTTTATGACCTAGCTTACTACTGGCCTCAATACACGCCCATTACTCATAGGGCTGACTACGATGTTATGCTCTTTACCTTCTCCAAAGCCACGGGACATGCTGGCTCTCGCATTGGGTTAGCATCTCATGCCATGATATGGTCTAGGAAAATAATTCAATCTTTTTCTGCGGAACATATATATATTTTGACTACTTTCTAACCTTTTATTCTGCAGTTGGGCTATTGTTAAGAATAAAGAAGTAGCCACCAAGATGGTTAAGTTCATAGAGCTGAGCAGCATTGGGGTATCCAAAGAATCCCAGCTCCGGGCTGCGAAAATTCTAGGAGTGATCAGCGACGACTGCCAGGATTCTGGGCCTAACAAAGAAGAAACTTTATTTGAATATGGACAGCGCCTCTTGTCTGAAAGATGGGAAAGGCTGCGGGAAGTGGTTGAACGTAATGGAGTTTTCAGTCTGCCCAAGTACCCGCAAGATTATTGCAACTTCAGTGGAAAATACACTGATCCCAGCCCTGGTAATGCACCATAAGATTTAATTGCATCATTTGCATACTAGCTAACTTCATCGATCCTGGGCTCACTATAAAAATTATATTAACATAGTTTGCTTCTTTTTCTCATGCAGCCTTTGCATGGTTGAGGAGCAAGGAAGGCTTGAACTGCGACAATCTCTTGAGAGAGCATAACATAGTCACAAGGGGCGGGACGACTTTTGGTGTTGGATCCAAGTATACTAGGATTAGCATGCTGAGTCCTGATGAGGAGTTTAACCTATTCTTGGAGAGGTTGTCAGCCATCAAAGGGACCGGCAAAGGAAATTGTTATTGATAAAAGGCTGAGGGAGAAATTAAAAAGTCTTTGATGATCGTGGGTGTATATGGTAATGAAACCTTATGGTACATGGAACGCATTTAGACTTTAGTCTTTAGGAATTGAGAATGCTTATTGTGGTAGCTTGAGTGGAAAAAGAGAGAGAGAGAGAGACAGTAATTTATTTGTTTATTTATTTTTTAAAAAGAGTGAGTAATTTATTTACAATCCTCTTATGGTTTCAACGGTTGACGCTATCTATATATGATAGCCAGTTTCAAGTATTTTATGTAGCTTATTTAATGATAAGCAATTCAATATGTTTTTCTTCAGGATACTGTCCTGCAAAATTTATTTGTACTTGATTAGTAGACACATAAGCTTGGAAATTGTCTCGCTTGGGTTAAACATCACGATATAATCGGCAGAAAGTATGTGATGGAAACACTGTGATTTCAAGCATAAAATATTTGAATTGTACCTCAAAGGCAAAGGTGAATCGATCATAACATTCTTCATTCTGCGATTAAAAGTCAACTTATTCTGACGGTTTCCGCAATTTATCCTTTAAGGCAAAGTTAAGGATGCAGTAGCGTAATCTAGGAGAAATCTCACCACTAGACAAATCAAACACAGCTCCAAATTGTTCATGGCAGAGCTGTCTGGAATTTTAAAGGTCATGAGCATGCAATTCAAGCGAGAAAGAGCAAGCCCAGTCAACTATTTTCCCTCCAAGGTCCTGGGAGCAGTCAAAATAAGATTAAATTCAAATTTGTCACTTTATTATGCTATAATATTAAATTTTGTTATCGTATTTCAATTTATTAAATTTTACATTATATTTTTTATTTTGTTGATTTTTTTATTAAAAAAAAAGGAAAATTGAAATATTTCATAGAAGATTCCGCTAATATAATTAACAATTTTCATCAATTTTATTATTTTGTCCGAAACAAAAACGGTGAAATTCAAGTAAGATGAATCTCAATATATATGAACCCAAAGTACAGTGACAAAATTTGACTATATTGTGGAAGCTTTCATGGTGCTTCACCTTGAAATTTTCTTCAGCGGAGGTCATGTTCAATATTTCAACTCCTGACAAATGCAGAAACTGAGATTAGCGTGGAAAAGCTCCAATTTGAATCACAGCCCATCCAATAAGAAATTCTGGAAGCAGTAATGAGAGTTTCCAGCCAGCTTTAGTAACTCACCACCTCAAAATTCTTTTTACCAATGTCGAAGTGCTTCCGTTTTGCGTATAAACGCCTTCTATGAGTTGGATTTAATTTTTAGGGAAAAATGGAAGGGACTAATGTAGGGTTCAGGTAAGTTCAAAAGTATGAGTATTGCCCATTGAGGCAACCCAATTAGGCTATTTTTTAGCCCACTCCAAAGATACTCGTCTTAAACGAACCCAGTGGAAAACACATTCAAACAATAAATCATTGACAAAAAGGAAGAAGAAAGTTCACAGTATTCAATTTGTAATTTAATAAAAAAAAAATAAAGGGTGACGTAAACGTTCTTGGTGATCATAAACTCTTGGACAACTATTAGATAAAACAATTATAATGCACAGACAGTATAACATGAAGCAGAAAAGATTTTTCACCACAAACCACTCTTGCATGCTCTTCACAGGGCTTTGTATATCGACTAGTTTCTGTGTCCTTATGTCCCACTGATTCCAACTCATGAAAACTCAAGGCAATTGCAAATGTGAACATAAAGGAATGGCTATCAAATAAGTCTCAGTTCATACTCGCCAGCCATTGTTATGTACCGTACCCATGGAAGAGCCTGGTAACCACTTTTCTCAATAATCTTCAGATAACGAACCTACAACATCCCAACATCCAAGTTAGGAAAATTACCAAAAGAAAAAAGGTCAAATCAACATGCAAACACTGGAAATTCCAGTAGGTTTAACAGTTCCTATTAGCAGTAAACTCAAACAACAATAATATCATTCTCGGCAATTCCAAAAGCTAAGAGTCATTCATATAGTGCTGCCAAGTGATCATCCTTGACACTTACATTGGATCTCATTGGCAGTTTCCATGGCTACTAGGTAGATGCACTTATATTCATGTAGTTGCATGGTTAGCATGTTTATAATGGATATCTAGCAAGAAGCAAAACCAGCAAGCTGACCAACAGTCTTTTCTCAAAATAATCCTTGAATGAGACAGGAAATGTCTGATCTGCAGTTTATTTATGTTTGATATGCACTGAACATGTTGGTTGCTATCTTCAATCCACTCACCCATCAACAATTCATCACCACCTTGAACACCCCTAAATCTAGACAACTTTAGGGACCACTTTATGGAAAAAGTGCATAACAGATCAACCATAATGATATTTGACAGAGTTTCAGGATAGATAATATGATTGAACAGCCTGTTATATGCTATCTGAAGTATGTTAAATGTTAATATATGACATCTCATTAAAACAGAAGCATCATTGGGTGGCATTCTAAATTCTAATCATAAATATTCATTTCTTGAAAAAATAAACAGTATTAATAATGAGAGTTAAGAAAAGTTTCGTGTTCTCCAAAATTCAGATAGATATTCCAGTTCTTGACTGATGAGAGAGTGAAGAAGAGAGAAGAGAAAGAGTACGAAAAGATTACAGTTTTGTATGCTACTTGACCAAGAGATGAGGAAGAATATAAGATTGACAAAACAGTAAAATTGAGATAAACCAAATAAAGAATCAAGCAATAAATTTTCTGAAGGCACACCTGTATTCCAGAAACAGTAAAATAGGGAATCTCAAACTTCACACGTATAGGAGCTTTTCTCTCTGGAGTCGCCTCTTCATCTGTTATGCTAGGAAGAGTAAACTCTGCCCTCAACATATACTCCTAATATTATGAATTTCAAAATAATAAGTACAATGGCTAGTCAGAGAACTTTTGATAAGTTTGGAGTTAGCAGATGATACCTTGCCACCTGGAAAAGATCTTATTTTCCACATCAAAGCATCACTTTCAGGTGCATATGCTGCAGATCCCATTGATGTCCGCACATTTGGACTGGAAGCATCAGCAGGCACAGGCACCGCAATCTCAACATTTGTTGCAGTACTGTAAAGAACCATTATATCTTCATGAGTGCTTAGTAATCAAACCATAACATAAGCCCACCTAGAGATCTGTGGAATTAAATAACTTAAGAGACTAGTACGTAGGAATAGGGGGAAAAAACCCAGTACCTACGCTCCTTGAACTGACTCCTGGCTTTTACCATAATCTCAACACGGCTTCTTGAATGTTTTTCAACTTGAGCTTCGACCCAGATGAGAGGCTTTACCTGAAAGCAGAAATAATCATCATCACTAATTGTCAGGAAACAAGGAACTGGCAGAAAGTAAGAGGAGGGAGTGAGAATTGAGAAGCAAAAAAGTCAACCTGAGTACTAAGTCTATATGTCATGAGATCAAAGGAGCCATCGGGTGGTATGAAGGATATAGTCCGGTCATTCTCAAATCGGGCAAGACGTACACACCTAGACCAAAGCATTAATGGGAGGGACATTTGCAATGTCAGACTTCAGTAGCTGTTGCACTTAAAGCCAAAAATAAAATAAAATAAAAGTATGAGCAAAACCAGAGTTCAAGCAGAAAAGAGAGATTGGGCTGCATACTGATGAAACTTTATATCCTCCAAATCAATTGCCTTTCCCTTTGTTGCTCGGCCTTGTGCCTCAAGCAATACTCTATCGTTTAGGCCAAGCTTACACTCAGGCATACCACTGAAACAGATAAATTGAATCCAAATATATAAATATAGCTCAGAAAAAGAACTATCCAAAATGAAAGTATACCTTTTATGCCATAAATATCACCACAATACAACTGTTTGGACTATGCACATGAATGTTTGGGCTACCTACTACCCAAATAAAGGATAGACTCGACAAGCATGCATGAACACCGGAATTTTTAGAGCTTTGAGTGTAACATGCATGAATGATATAGCAAACAGAACTTTCAAATAAATGGTGTTGTCAACAAGGAAGCAAAGTAGAGATGGCAAGAAACTGATTCTCACAACCAATTAAGAGTACTTCATTCAGAATTCAGAAAGTTGTATCTTTGAATCCAGGTCTCATATTAATGCTCTACCCCCTTCAATCAGCATCACCTATTTGCATGAATGAAGACCTTTTTTTCTGTTTCATAAAATTCAAATAACACTAACCTTTTATTTACGACTTGGAAATTACAAGGTATTATCACACATTCGCCCTGAAATGCAATATTTGTTGAAATATGGATTTTGCTACATTATACACACTCTTTTATATTGCCAATTTATTAAACATACAATTAATCTATTCACTAAATACTCACCTTCATTCTTAAGTAAAGATAGAGTCCTGAGTTAAACTAAAGCATATTCCCTAAGATGATCACATATTTCCAAACATCAATAGAAAACACACCTCAAATAAGTTCTCATCTTCAACGCCCCAACAACATCTGACCTAATTATTTGTCCATTGCTGTTGACAAGTATGTTCACACTTTCTACCACATCCAAAAACACCTGAGATGAAGAACAAAATCTTCATCAGATAGTTTCTCAAGACATTGATAAATAACTAAAAAGTATTACCATTAAAAAGAAAGCCACCTACTTCATTCTTCTTGTAGTTTATCCCTTCACTCCGCCAAGAGACTGCATTTGTAACAGCCATTGGAGGCCTCTGTGTGACTTCCATCCTATATGCATCGGTCTTGATAAACTCACTAAGTATTTTTGCTTCAGTGTATTGAGGGTAGCCAAAATCCATAATCTCATCAAGTAACTCATACTGGTAAGGACATAAAAAATAGCCAATTATAAACTCTTTTAGCATAAATTACATACCATCAAACAACTGATGCTGGAACCATTAAACCTAAAAGAAAAAGAGTTTGATTTCCACATACCACTACTACGAAGTTATCCCTAAGGGATTCCTCTTCCAACTCCTCAAAATAATGCTTAAAGACCTGCAAGATTAATTCAGATCGAAATAAAGAATCAATATTATATGCCTCATTAATTAAACAGCACATCTAACAAATCAACTCAAATATAAAAAATGATAAAAAGGCATGAAACTACAATTACCAAATCACGCTTACATCAACTACACGGTGCAGGAAGAAGAGAAGACTAGCGGCATTGCAATTCTGCCTCGTCGCGGTCATCAAGTACACGTTGCTGTGCTGTATGAACATGTACGTTACTCCATTATCGTACACCACTGGATCTTGTGACTGCGGATCCCCCTGAGAACCAAATTCAACAATAAGCTAACCACTTTGAGCTCTATCAAATTTAAAGCTAATTCGAAGTATCTATCAATCACCTAATTGAAACTTACTATAATAAAGCAATTAGCAGAAGAATTCAATTAATTCTAAACCGGAAAATAAATATTAAATCGAAACTCTGAGATTATAAAAAGGAACCTCTTTTTCGATGAGTTTGGTGAAGAAGCGTTCAGCTTGAGTGGCGGAGACGTCACCACGGTAGTCGCGCCACACCAGAACGCGGCCCTTTATATCTAGAAGAAATAGGGCCGATGCTGCCCCCGCCATTTCTTCCTTTTTTGTTTTTTCTTTGCTGTTGTCCTACGAATCCCTAATAGTTTTGCAGATCAGATCGGCGTGATTCACGGTTTTCTTAAGATCTGATTGAATCAGAGCCGTGGATTGATGCGAGAGGAAAGATCTAAAGGAAGGAAGTGTAAAGTTGGCCGAGCTTGTTGAAGACGAACCATAATTTGAAAATGTTCATTAACGATCTCCCCAGAGTAATTATTTATCGTTTCTATTGGAGATTTTAAATGGAAGAACGGTGACCCGGTTAGAGAGCTCGATCCTGCAATACCTGCCTTCTTTGCCAAATGCTTAGAATATGTAAAACGGCGCCGCTTTACAGCCTTTACTTCGTTGAAATCTCACGCGCCAATGCTGTTTTTTTTTAATTTATTATTTTTAACTTTTTTACAATTTTCTCCCTTCAATGAGATTTTCCTTTTTTTCTTCAGTTATTTATAATATAGAGGCTATTTTTGTGATTTTGTTCATTTAAAAAATTTGTCAACTGAATTTATAAATATTTTGATGAGATAATTTTAACTGTCCCTTTTACATTTCTTTTATAAATAATAAAAAGTAAAAAAAGATTGAAATTCGAACTTCTTAAAAAAGATTTTCGCAAGCAAAAGGCAAGACACAGGAATCAGAAAACTGGAATGGCCAATTTTCTGGTATGTGGCTCCGGGTATTGGCGCATGGAAATAGACACCACCCCAAAATAATTACATAGTTCTGTCTAAATGTGCTACAATGAAATTTCTTTCCCAGTATCCTTCTTCTAAAAAAAAAAAAAAAAGGCTTTGATGGAACATAGAAATGAACAGCCAGCTATATATTTGTTATTCTATTGTTGGCATGTTTAATGTAAATTGCCCCTTAGTACACACAAGATATTTCTACATTGGACTGCTTTCATCTTCCATTGAATAGCCCACTGAAAACTTGGCTACTCCCTCCGAGTGATGCCTCCCACTCTACCGAGGACATCACGATCTGAGAAAGTGTTACAACAATTTCTCTCATTTCTGGTCTGTTAACTGCCTCATCACTCAAGCACCACTCTGCTAGTTCAGCCATCTGCAGCACAATGAATGAAAATTTTCCAATTTTTAAGTCAGGGAAAACGTTTGGCTGACACAAACAAGACTTTATGATTGTGGAGGAAGTCATACTACCTTGTATACATCCTCCATAGGATAGCTGCCTCTAAGATTTCCATCTATGACTTCTTCTAAAGCTGATTCCGAATCGTCTTCTTCGAAGATCTTATTAACCTGACAACGAGGTTAAAAGTATTTAAGCTTGCTTAGTTACAACCAGAAGTGAATAAACCAAACATGTTACATGTGCGTGTGACACTCAGGCTGGAACAAACCGCACATGATATCATGAATAAAGAGTGCCAACAACGATCTCTGCAATGTACTAACTCCTGGCAGAAAATGTCTCTATTCGAAAATGATTTACGTAGCACAGGAAAAAAATGGATTTATATAAATGTTCAAATGCCATTCATTCTAGCAGAGCAAGCCTAGGTGAACTACTTTTTCAACCTTAATTCCACTGTTATTCCAGCTTAGTTTCTCAAATATGTGGATCAATTTACTTACCACTGTTATTAGTGATTTCATTTTGTTTGGCTCCCTGTTGTCACGAACTAGTGCACGTTGACCTGTTATCAGCTCCGCCAGGACCACCCCAAATGCAAACACATCAGTTTTGGGGGTCACTTGCAGCTCCATCACCGATCTTTTCAGCAAAGTATATCAGAAAAGTCATTCTGGAAACACAATTACTGCGGTGTGCGTGTGGAAAATTTGCAGTGGAGACTTTCTTCCAATAAAATATCCTTGGATTATGATTAAGAAATAAAAACATTACTGGTTAGAGTAACTAGACTTACTCAGGGGGAAGGTAGCCTGGAGTTCCAACCAATCGTGTAGCTATTAGATCTTCTTCATTTGTTCGCTCAACAAGCTTTACTAATCCAAAATCTGCCACCTAATTGAATTGTATTCCAGTTACTGTGGGGAGGATGAAGACTTATATAAACCAGAAAATAGGAATAAGAGTTCAATATTTGATTGAAATTGTATAAACTAATTATTTCAGGAATGCCTCCCTGCCTATGTAACAGATCATCCTGGGGAAGTCAAGAAATATCAAGGGAGGTTAAATTTCATGCCTAGAGAAGATTTACCGAAAAAAGATGATTATTCTTACTGAAGTGATCCATATGAACATCATGCCTATAATAAGAAGTTGGACAAAATGCAAAAGTAAGTAGCAATTATGTGTAACAGAAACTGAATTATTGTTAATACCTTTGCTCGTAGCCCCTCATCGAGTAGAATGTTACTGGTCTTTATATCCCTGTGCACATACCGTGCTTTTGTGTGGTCATGAATGTATTCAATGCCTTTTGCAGCATCAAGTGCAATTTGTGTTCTTGCTGTCCAGGAGAGCGGCTGGTGTCCTTTCAGCAAGGGATCATGGAGATGATCATTGAGCGATCCATTCTGGACATACTCATAAACCAAGTAGAGGTGGTCATCCCCACTAGCAAATCCCAATAGCTCTACCTATAAAACATGGATTTTCCTCGCCGTTAGAAAACAAGATGCTTTTCCCAACCAGAGTTTATTCATGTTTACATGGTTTGTTAACTTACCACATTGATGTGATGGATCCTGCATAAGACCTTGAGTTCAGCAAAGAACTCTTTGGATTTGTTAGATTTCATCTTCTTTATTGCAACCTCCTGACGTGTGAAAAGGCGAGTCGTTTGTTAAAACTTTTTGGCTAAAGCATAGTCAAGGAGAAGAAGGGAAAAATTAGCAAAGAAAAGTCGTACCTGCTCTGCCAGTATTCCAAAATACACACATCCATATCCCCCGGTTCCAATTTTCTTAGTTTCATCAAAATGACTTGTAGCCTCTTCAATCTCCTCCAGACTATATATCACCGGTCTTTCTGATTCAAAAGCTGTTACTTCTGTATATGCAAATGCAATATAGATGAGTTAAAATTTCTTAATTTCTTCCTCTCCTACAATGGATTTATCCAAACAGTATATACTCAGTATTTTTAGCTGTCCGTAGCCATATCTTGCTCCTGACCTTCTATGTTTTCCGTGTAAAGCAACTGATTCTGCAAGGAAAATGCTCTGGCACTCAGGCTTTTGGATGGTTTCGGATCTTCCTCGTTAATTTGTTGTGCTTTTTTCCTCCGTATGAGAATGATCAGCAATGCAATCGTTGAAAGTACCGTAAGTGCTGATAATATGACAATAATAATTGTCCACTTAACTCTTCGCCCTGATAATTAACGGCAAAAACAAGGCAATTATAATTAAATTAGCACAAAACAATGGACATTTTGGATCTGCTCAAAGTTCTAATATTAGAATTGCCTCAAGCTTCACCAAAACAACAGTAGTGGTACACATCGTATAGTCAGAAGAGCTTTTGGCAACATATTATTGGAAAAATATGCTCGGATATACTTATTGAACCAAGTGAAAAATGAATGATCGAGGCAGTTCTCATGAAATTTCATGCAAACTTCTCAGGGTGAAAAATATGGGAAACAGGGATATAAATAAGGTTCTATTGCAGACGCTGAAAGTGCAACTCGTGGTTAAAGTTATCAGTTAGCAAACATCAACATGTCAAACAGAGGTTCCACCAACAATAACCTCTATGCGATTGCTTGGATTTTGCTTTGTGACTATGAAGCTGAAAATGTCAAACAAATGAAATGAAACATGGTGTTGAATTCAGATACTACTTACCTTTCTTGGGAGCTGGAATTCGGTCATTTTCCATAGGCACATATAGCACCGAACCCGCAAATATGACATCCGGGTTTCGAGTAAGATTGCCGTTCAACCTCTGTACATCATTTAGGTTAGCAGACAGCAGAGAAGCAATATCTGCTAATACATCGCCCAGCTGAACTGTATACGTTACTATGGTTTCAGAATGACTTTCTAGGCATCCGCATAACAGATGCATAGATACTTTGTTTCCTGTGATAAAACTCCCTTCTTCTCCTCCAACTTCTAGAGCTTGTCCATTGTAAATACGAGCTGAAACTTCCGCAAACGTGTCGTTTTCTTGCACTGTATAGGATGCGTCGTAGAAGTATCCTGTGGTGCCATTACCGATGTCTTCACAAGAACAAGGGACTGGTATAAGGTAATCCTGGTTGTTACCATGGGAAATGGGGCGGAAGGTAGAGGGGTCAACAGAGTAATAGGAGGCAATTTGCTCTTCCTTCAGACCGGAATTGATGTGATATAACAAGGCATCACATTTCTTGATGTCTTGTGAGCAAGGAAAAGAGTACATAGAGACATTGGCCGCACAAATTCTAGCCAGTAGAATTGCCAATAAAGGGAGGGTAATTAGAAGAGGATGGGAAGCCATGGTTATGAGCATGGAAAAATTTTCCAATGACAGAGAGAAAGATGATGACATGAAAATGGAAGAGCCAGAGACTGATGCTCTTTGTTTCTCTGTCTTTACATGTTTGCTAGCTAATTGGTATAGTTTGACAGTTTCCAGGTGGAATGCCCGCTTTTCTTAACATAAAACAGCTTTAACATTCCTGAAAACGACAAAGCCTCTTTGTAAGCAAAGAATTTTGGATATTGTTAATGGGTTTATCTTTAGTGGATTATCGTCGATGCTTACAACATAATTAGTTCGATAAACACCTCCGGCCATGCATGGTTCATCAAAATTGAAAGGCAGGGAGCAAGCAGAGATCGTAACTCATGCACGTGGCTTAAATTAATATCGCCTACTCAATAGTCAAATACGTAGTGGCATTCGTCCGCTGGGTTGAATCCGAGTTTTAGTTTTAATAAAAAGCCAAAGCACTACATTTGAACCCATAACCTGAGGATTATATTTATATTAGTACTTGCTAAATTATTTATTAGACGTGACCTTTTTTCACTAGAAGCAAAGAGAAACTGAGTTGGAGCACATTGGTTAACTCGCCTTGGTAATAGCATGGTTGGCTGTCAAGGAGCTTTTTTATCCTTAACAACGATTGTCTCCTGGTTTGCAACAGAATATTTTGTTCTGGCGGTGGTGTGTTCCCAGCTGTTCAATCTTTCTATTTATGTGCGTTCATATGAATGAACGATCATCTAACAACTAATCTAGGATGGCTCGAATTTAGGTCATGTACTGTACGGAATTAGCAGAATGTCTTAACTAAAATCCCAGCTGGTGAAGTGAATTTGATGCTCAAACGGGCTTTAAAAAGCTATACTCAAAATTTGGTTGCAGCCTTGTCATGTAACTTGTAAGCTATATCAAGCATAGGAAGAAAAACCCCACCACCAAAATCAAGAGTAATCATTTAACAACTTGGCATAATTAAGCCATGTATATGTAGATTTACATCTTCATTTGCCGGCTAAGACAGAATTTGAAACTCAAAAGAGGCTTTTATTAATCCATACACCATACCATACTCGCAATTACTAGTAGCCTTAACAACTTGTTCTTGGCAACACCACCATGGGTAAAACAAGAGTTACTTAACAACTTGTTCTTGGCATATTCAATTATGTGTTCAGGTTAATTAACTATTCATGCTGCAGGCGAGAAATACCACAATTTGATACTCCAACCATCAAATGCTCTGACAAGTGGCAAGATTTGGACTCTGTTTAAGGTGCTATCTATGTCACAATTTCATTTACTGAAGAATTGCAGTTTCAGTGGAGCTTTCGCTAAGAAATATCCCAGGTAGAATCCATGTGGCATTTCCATTTGACTTTTGGTTTTGGCTTACATTACAACTAATTAGAAGTCAGCAGCCAGGTTGCGCTAACTTACAAAGTTGTTCTAAACTATTCGCTCTTTACAACGGAAAATACAAGGGGTCGAACAAACGGTAGTATCAACAATTCGTCATTTAATAAAAGAAAAAGACAAGCATTTAGGCAAAAAAAAAGATCCTACGACAAGGGCAACTGGAAGAAAACTAATCAGGGAAAGACTGGAAAGCTCATAAAGCCCATGGTTAATGCAAGAGAGGGGATGTTCTAGCTGGAAAAAATCAGGAGGTAATAAACTTCCATAAATCACGAGATGGTCTAGCTTGGACCAACATTTCCATTTTCTGATTTTGTTTGGATCATTTTAAGGAATGCTTTTCAATTGAAAAGTGAAAACTAACAGCCTGCATGTGTAGTACTACATATTATGACAAAGACACCACAAAATATGCAGAGAGATCACAGCATGAAAACAATGTACAAAACCAGATTTTAAAGATAGTGGTATATTTACTTTTGCAGCTGATGTACATTCGCTATACAATCCTATTGTGCAATTACTATTTTATTTTGCAAAAACATACTTGAAAGCTTACAGGGTCGAGACAAATTTACCGTGGGCCATCTCCTGATGTAGTTGATGAACACCACTTCATGACTTGGGGAACCAGAAATAAATGACAAAGTGCTTCAGACACAACCATAAAAGCCACAGGCAACAAGCCAATTACAGCACCATATCAGCTTCAACTTCATTGATGATTTTCTCCACTTTACTCAACATATCTACACAGTTTTAAAAAAGAAAAAAGAATATTCCTTGAAAGTTTAGTAGATGGAATAATAAGATGCATGAAATAATTTTTCCTGGATAAATAGAAATTAAGCATTATGCAAAGATTAGCAACTCTTGTCTCTTTTGATTGCAACAAAATGCTTGTTGTAGTTAAGCAAAGCTTGCTACTGGATAACAAAGGGGTGAATTTGACAACTATAACTCCTTTTAAGAAGTCAACGAGGTTTAATGGTGTAAATTTAAACAAAAAAAAAAGAATATGCAAACTGATTCAAAGAGAGGAATCGAAAATCTTCTTCATTCCAACTCAATTCAGTTAGAAAAATCCAGTTTATATACATAACTGGAAAGTGCAGAAACTAACTCTATAACAGATTATAGGGGCAAAAGTATCTTAAAATTTTGTACACTAACGTGTGACCATTACAGCACAGTAACAACAGTAAAATGACAGTAAATGAATAAGCCTATGGTAAATCAGTAACTAACTTACAAAATAAATTTATCCTTAATACTCCCCTTAATATGAGTGTGGATATTAATTATACTCATCTTGCCTAGTAATGAACTAAATGGCCTTGCTTGTAATGCTTTTGTGAATCTGCTATTTGCAGATTAGTAAGAACATAACGTGGGGCAATGAAACCTTCAAACACTTTCTCCCTAATGAAATGGCAATCCATTTCAATATGCTTGATCCTCTCATGGAAGATGGGATTCTTGCAAAGGTGAAGTGCTGATTGATTGTCACAGTGTAATTCCACTGCACCAGGATGATGAACTTGGAAATCCTAATAGCAACCACATCA
This sequence comes from Theobroma cacao, assembly GCF_053813885.1. Classification (NCBI taxonomy): domain Eukaryota; kingdom Viridiplantae; phylum Streptophyta; class Magnoliopsida; order Malvales; family Malvaceae; genus Theobroma; species Theobroma cacao. The sequence continues at coordinate 42,418,070 of NC_142640.1, forward strand.
CTTCAAACCAGGTTGCTTCCATTGCCTGTATTCTGCTTCTATAGAGCTCCTTGCAACCATTTGCTTCTAAGTTTTCCAACTTGCAAGTGAATAACCAATAAAAATCCCATAACTAGTAACTGATATTCTAGTATCAAAACATCCTACCGAATCACTATCACTATAGGATTTCAAAATGAAAACAGCATCATGCCCTGTCCTGGTGCCCCTTTTAGATACTTCAATACTTTAAATGCAACCTGTAAATGAATACTGCCTAACTTGTCCATGTATTGTGATAGCGCATGAACATCATAAGCTATATCTGGTCTTGTAAAAGTCAAATATAGTAATTTTCCAATGAGTTGTCTGTAAACAGTCCCATCCTGCAATAAATCTTCCTAATTTGCCCTTGACAGTTTATGATTGTAGTCAATGGGTGTGGTGACTGATTTAGCACCAAGGAAACCATATTCCTCTAGTAAATCTAGGGTATACTTTCTTTGGCATTTAGTGGACCTAGCAATTTCTAAGCCAAGAAAATATTTGACTTCCCATAGATCTTTCAGCTTACACTTAGACTGCAAATAATTCTTCACATCACTACCGACTTGCACTATGAACTTGCAATTACTATGTCATCAACATAGACTAAAAGAGCAACAAGATCACCATTTTCAATTACCTTTGTGAACAAGGAGTACTCTACCTTTGACTTTGTAAAGCCATAGTCTACTAAGCAGCTTGTGAATTTGGCATTCCATTGCCTAGAGGCCTGTTAAGGCCATTAAAAGACTTATGAAGCCTACATACCAAACGAGTCTCCTGTGGTGAGTACTCCCCCGGAGGCTTGTAACTCTGTGGCAGCTCCATGTAGACTGTTCCATCCAAATCTCCATTTAAAAAAGCATTATTAATGTCTAACTGAGTAAGATGCCAACCATTAATGGCAGCTAAGGCTAGAAACACTCTCATAGTTGTTTGCTAGCCAACTGGACTGAAGGTCTCTTGAAAATCAAAGCCTCCCCTTTGATTGTAACCCTTAGCACTTAACCTTACCTTATACCTTTCCACACTACCATCTGCATGAAGTTTGACTTTGTACACCCATTTGTAGCCAATTGCATGAGAATTAGCAGGTAGGGGCAGCACTGTCCATGTTCCTTTAGCCTCCAATGCATATAGTTCAGATTGCATGGCATCTCTCAACTGAGCATGCTTAACAGCTTGATGATAATGACCAGGTTCGTGAATGTGAGATAGAATGGATGTGAAGGCTTTACGGGAAGGGGATAGCTGTGATGGGGGCAGATATGGTGTGATAGGATTAGTGACATTGCTAGTGTGGGATGGCAAATGATTTTGATAAACATCAAGGTATTTAGGAGGGTTTCTAGGTCTAGTGCTTTTCCTTGGTGAGGGTGACTTGTTGGAATCAACAATATTATCTGAAGTAAGGTTATCTGAAACAGGTACGGACGCAGGGGCAAAATTGGAATCACAATTATCTAATGCAGTTTCAAGTTCTTGAGGGAAAAATTAGAAACAAAAAATGGTAAAATAGGTTCTGAATCATCATTGTTTGTATTTGAGGCACTAGGAGAATTTGAACGACTTCGAGCACGATCAAGTGATGAATTTGAATCAAAATAAAAAGGCAGATTATCATGCATAGCATCACTGTTAACAGCACAGTAGACACTAAGCAATGGTAAACAACTTGAAGGCTCTAGTGTTTGTTTGGAATCCTTAAAAGGAAACAAAAATACATAAAAGATAACATCCCTAGAGATAAAGAAACTATGTGTCTTTAAATCATACAGCTTGTACCCTTTTATGCCTACTCGATAACCAATGAAAATGCATTTTCTTGCTCTTGGATCAAACTTGTTGCCGTTATGTGATAGGGTTGATGCAAAGCATAAGGAACCAAAGACCTTAAAATGAAAGTATGATGGTAACTTGTTAAATAAAGCTCATATGTGGTTTTGTTTTATCAAATTGGTGTGGAATCCTATTAATTATATGTGCAGCAACTAAAACTGAATCTTCCCAAAAATTTAAAGGTAATGCAGAATGAAACAACAATGCCCTGGCCACAATCAGAAAATGCTGATGCTTTCTCCCAACCACCTCATTTTGTCGGGGTGTTCCAACACATGATAATTGATGTATGATTCCCTTTGCAGCAAAGAAATCCAAAAGGTTAAACTCAAGTCCATTATCTGATCTTATATACTTAATGGATGCATTGAACTGAATAAAAACCATGTTATAGAATGTAGGGATGATTTTTATTGCTTCAGACTTATTTTTCATCACAGGTATCAAAGTAAACCTTGTAAAATCATCCACAACAGTTAGAAAATAATGATGACCAGCAGGTATGGGGTAGAACAAGCCCCCAGATGTCAGCATGTAATAATTGAAAAGGGAAAGTTGTATTAGAATGATGCATTGGAAAAGGTAATCTCTTTTGTTTTGCCAAGGGACATGTTTCACAAAGCAAATCACCTGTGCATGAGACATCAAAACATTTTTAATGAAATATGTTATTTTATTGGATGATGTGTGTCCTAACCTAAAATGCCGTAGATCAAAATTCTTAGGCATTGACCTAAACACATTTACAGATGTTTTTAAAGAAAAGAAACAATCTTATTCATGCTCAACTGTCTTAGTTCTTGTTCATCCCCCTTGTTCTGCATGATGTCTAGTCCACTGATGACTTTAGCAGCCCCAATCACTATCCATGAAATGGGTCCTGTATCATGCAATGTGCATCAGTGAATGTCAAATGATGCTTACCAGTCTTAGTAAGTGCACTAGATATCAAATTGTATTTGAAAGATGGGGCACATGACATCTTGCAGTGTGGGTAATACTAGATGAACAGTTCCTATGTGTAAAACAGTGAACTTTGTTTTATTTGTTAATTGAACAAATACATTATGAGAAGATTTATATGAAGAGAAATGATTTAGGGTACAAGCTATATGATCAGTAGCACCAGTATCCAATATCCAGGAATTATAATTGAAATTAAAATCATTTTCATTTTGTGTTTGGCTAACAAGAACATGAATGCAAAGACAATTTTGATTGGAAAAAGTACCTCTGTGATGAATTGATTAGTGGGAGTTTGGTAGGCTGATTGCTTTTTGTGACATGATCATATGCACCAGTTGAAGTATGCTCACTGATAAGAGCTTTAAGCTTCTGAACTTTATCTTTTGAAAGACTAATTTGAGACAAAGAACTTGTAATGTTTTCCAGCAGCTCATTCTGATCAGAATGAGCTGCTGTCATGATGCTGTTGATGAAGAATTCCCTCTTCTTGCAGTAAACTTGCCCTTAGTGAACTTAAAATCTGCCTGGAAGCCAATTAGTCTGTAACATTTTTCCTTCAAATGTCCATTCTTCCCACAGTGTGTGCATACAATATCAGACTTGTTTCTTGGCTTGCCATCACATACAACAGCCATAGCAGATGATTCAATCAAAGGATGAGACTGCAAGTGCAGATTTTTCCAAGACTCTTCTCTAAGAATTAGATTGTAAGCCTCATCCAGTGAAGGAAAATGCTTCATCATGATAATCTGAGACTTCAAGGCAGAGTAGGTTTTGTTCAATCCATTTAAAAACCTAATAACATTATCTTTCTCATACTGATCAGTGAACTTTTGGAAACATTCCTGGTTATATTTCCACATTTGCAATGTGGAAATGGTCTAAATAGTTTAAGTTCTTCCCACAGAGTAATAAGCTCAGTAAAATATTCATCCACTGACCTTGTGCCCTGTGAGATGCTGCAAAGAGAAAACTGAAGGTTACAAATCTTCACATCATCTAGCTGTGAAAACCTCCTCTTTAGTGTGTCCCAAATTTGTGAGGCTGTGTTCTTATAGAACACAGTAGAAGCTATTGGGGGCATGATTGACTCCAATAACCAGGCCACAATTAAATTGTTGCACCTGGTCCAAGCCATGTAAAGGTCATCAGAAACCCAAGGTTCTGGAATTTTACCATCAATGAAGCCTGTTTTATTGCAAATTGAGAGGGCCAAGGTGAAAGATCTGCTCCAAAAAGAATAGTTGCTGGAAGTTAATTTGGGGGTGATAATGACTGAACCATGGTAGTCCGAATGATGTAGGGAAAGATGAGGGTGGATTTTCGATCACTGACAGTGAGGATCGAGATCTTGAAGAGACTGCTGTCAAGATTTTGCTTCGATGGAAAGAAGAGGAAGACTCTGTCGGTTCTGAACTTGATTGCAAAACCTTAAAGCTAGGCTTTGATACCGTGTAAATTTGCAAGAAAAGGAATATGTAAACTTATACAGAGTGAGGAATCGAGAATCTTCCTCATTCCAACTCAATTCAGCAATAAAAATACAGCTTATATACTTAACTCGAAAGTGCAGGAACTAACCAACTCTATAACAGACTCCAGGGGCAAAACTGTCCTAAAAATTTGTACAGTAAACAGCACAGTGACTACAGTAAAATGACAGTAAATAAATAAGCCTATGGTAAATCAGTAACTAACTTAACTTACCAAATAAATTTACCCTTAATAAATGGAGAGTGCAAGTAGATCAATCTCTTCGCCATTTTAAGACCAACCCAAAATGAGAATTGCAACTATGGCAGAGCCCTGCACTCTGTTCTCTAGTGACTACTCTAGTAAAAAGGCTAAAGGCCCTATCAAGGATTCAAACAAAGATTGCAGGCCTTGCAAAATTTAGATGAACTAGAAATAAGTGTTACCTTGGAAGGAAGAATCTTCCATGTACCTCTGCAATGAAACAGAACTATCATTAAATGAACAGTACTGTAGACCATGGTAGAAAAGAATGCAGTTTCAGACATGTTATGGCCAATTCATTCAGTAGTGAGGTACTTTTTGCCTTCTAATTACTGAAAAAATAAGCACAATATTGAGAAATAGTTTGAAAGCAATACCACAATTTGAGATTTGAGATCAATTTCCTCAGATACTGTTGGTTGTTTGGCAGCTACATCATTTGAGTTAAAAAAAATGTGTTATGAATTCAGTTTGCAGATACCTCTATATATATTTAAGGCAACAAATCTACCTTGTTCAGCAGCAGAGCGGCAATCAGTCAATAAGGATGTGAAACTGGGAGGCAAGGCTGGAAAAATCCCTTCACAATTGTGATTAAGCATGGCATCTTGATCAAATGACTGCTGTTCAATTTCATAGCTCAAACTTGGATCCATCTGTGGAGTGTAAGAATTGCCAGCAGTCATATCACTCAACTCCTGACAAACTCTGCAAACATTGGAGTCAAGTCAGTATCTCTTTGTTATCCTTAAAAGATTCTTCCTAATGTTTCCAGTAATTTATCTTCAGATCCTTCCAAAAAATATATTAAGATTTTCTGCAAAAAACAAACAGGTAAGAGAATATCTTTTCAATTGTCATCTTTACCTAGAAGGAAGTCCGTTACTAGATATGAACTCTGTTTGTGTTGAAAAGTCAGATCCAAAATCTCTTTGTAAAGGCTCAATTTCATCCCCAACCCTCAAGGTCTCCTGAAAGAGAAACAAAACAAGCCACTATCATTCCAAGTATAAAAAAATAGATTTCTAGCAGTAGAGTACAGTTATTAGTTTGACAAAGCTACACAATGTTATAAGAAGTAAATAATTCATGTAGTTTTATGTCTACCCTCAGAGTATTCATAAATGATTCTACTTCACGAAGTGTAGAAAATCGCAATGCAAACTTCTGGATCTGCAAAAATAGAAAAGGACCTTAAGTTTGCAGCAATAAAGGAAAATGCTAAACTTGTTTAGGTCTGCCTTTAAAAGGCAAAGGAACAATTTATAATGCCTAGATATCATGAGCATACATAGCAAGAATGTATTGTTAAGCTGATGTATTCATCATCTCGAAGAGACCACGGTTTCCTATTCTAAGCTCTCTTTGGCGGATGTTATCTTCATTAAGTGGCTGTAGAAATAAGAAGGAAGGAAAATTTGCACAACTTTTTCTCATACATCATTATTTAATGAAGTTCGCATACTTTGTAAGCTCACTTTGGTAACACCTTTCCTAATTTTCTCCTATGAAGTCAAGCATGTTAAGGGTAACATGAAAATTTGCAAGCAAACAAGGGATGATGTGATGACTGATGACTGTTTTATGAAAAAAAAAAAAAAATACAGAACAACAGGCAAAAAATATGAATATACCTTGCCGTTTTTGACTTATCTTAGACCATGAAATGCAAAAATATGTCCTTGTAACACATAAAGTCAGTAGTGGCTTACCTCATAGGCAGAGTCTTTGTAGCTTACAAACACAGATCTGCTACCTCTAGCAGGAAATTCAGGGATGCATTGAACCTGAGGCCAGGAGAAATGCAGCTTGGAAATATAGTGCTCTTCCTGCACCATGTAACAGAATCTGATTTCCTTGTAATGGTAGAAGGCAAATCACAGTAAGTAAGAGCATGAGCGTAAGGCCATAAACGCAATCCGCCAACAGATTAACAACTAAAATGCAACTTGAACTAATATATTCAGATCAAGTTAAGTTAAATACAAGCGGAAACTAAACTTTGATAGACTTTCATCTACATACGTTCCTTATAAATTAAAATGAGAAAATTGAAAACGAAAATAAAAAGAATCCAAATATAAAAAATGTATAAGACAAGATTCTTGAAACTCAGCGAAATAAATCCAAGTAAATAAAGTGAAAGACGCTCACGTGGAGACATAAATTCAAATTTTAGAGAGAAAAAACAAATGGATCTAAAGCAACTATTATGCTGGCTATTCCCATGAGAAAAAGATTTGTTCCTTAAGCAATCAACAATCAACGCTTCTCCGAACCTGAATTCATTCGCATGTTCTAAACACTAAATTTGCTACTGAGAAAATGGATTACGTTCAACCAAACAGAACTCATTAACGCTTACAAGATTTGATAATAAATCAAGTTAAAGCTTGCGAGATTCTAAAACAATCGAAATTATGATCTAAAAGAATCAATGATGAACAACTCACAAGGATCTTCTCGCTTAAACAAACGACGAGGATCGTTTCGGAGCCGGAGAGATCACTGATGATCTGTAGAGAAGCGGCTGGGAAAGAAGTGGCGATCCAGTTGCCTTCAGGCGCGCGAAATCGTCGGTTCTTAGGGAGAGGTACGAGAGAGGGACACGTGGAAGGGAGAGATGGATAGTTCATGAAGCGAGCGAAAAGAACTTGCCATTGGTCTTTAATGGTGTTTACTGGCTTATCGTTCTCTTGGCGATTGGTTTCTACGACTACCACAGATCCCGCCATTTTTTTCACATTTTAAATTCTTTGATTTATTGAATAGCGGTTTGAAAATGGGGGTAGAGAAAAATAAGATATTTATAGGCGTTTCCTGCTCAATCCACGTGGAGCGGGTCGGTTATAGACCAGATCCAAAATAGCAAATGTATAAAAAATGTAGAAAATTAATACAGTTTCTGATCGTAGTGTCATTCGTATTCATACCACAAACGTTACAATGTTCTCTTTTGTAAAGTGCACAAACTTCAATCTGAAATTTCAGACGCCTTCCGAAAATAGGATTTTCTCTTAAACTATTCAAAATCAATTTCGTTGAATTTATCATTGTTTCTATACTCAAAATAAAACATTACCATGTTTTTTTTCTTAATGGAGAAACTATAATATTAAGTTGAAATCATCTTAAGAAAACGTATTTCAATCATATCATACAATAATAAGATTTTAACTCCTGCTAACATAAGAAACATCTTAAGAGAATTTCGAATTGACTAAGAAATTAGCAATCATATTGGCTTCATGATATATGTGGGTAACTTTGACCTTTTATTGTCTCTGTAACAAATCCTGAATTGTTGTGAGTAAGTTCATATCAACACAGGAAAGAACAATAAACATTGAAATAGCATTTACAACCATCTTGTTATCCGCTTGAAGCCAAAGTTTACAAATCCTTGACTCCCAAGCCAATCTCAACTCATAAAAAACTCCCTATTGTTCCGTTCTATAAGAAAAACATGAACCCAAATTTACTACAAATCCATTTATTTAGAAACCTTCATGACTTTGAATAACCCCACCAGTAGTGGCTTTACGGATTGAGTGTCGGAAAGCCCATCCGTGTTTAGAGTTACCCATCCAAAAAGGGGAGTTTGCCAACCAACAAGTGTCTTTTTCTTATGTACCAGAGATATAGTTATACTATCCAACTTAGTAAAAGAGATGTGTTGAAATCAACATACTTTGAATCAAATGCAAAGGATTCACCACAAAAACAACTTTAACTTGAAAAATAAAAACATTGCACCACTTCCACATAAGCCAGCAAGCAATGCCAAAGATGATGACCCACGGACAATCAAACATCTTCACATTATTGTCATTTAAATTTGTAAACAACCAATCTGTAAATCGCAATATAAAAAAGTGCCTTATATCTCTAGAAGGAACAAGTTGAGACCACACCACCATTGCCACAGAACAATCCCTTAAAACATAAGGGATTGATTCAATTTCTAACCCACACTGCACACATTTGAGATCCTTTATTAACTGTCAGCTCTGTCTCTCTACATTAATTAATAATTTCCCATGCAAACATTGCAACAAAAATGTCTTAATTTGATCGGTACCTTGCCATTTTCAAACACAACTCCATAACCCACTAACTTGATAAGAACTCATTGAAGGAGCATGACATAAAAAATTATAGGTAGATGATATGGTAAAAATACTAAATGGAGATAACACCCAATATGGCATATCAGGTTTAGGCAATAATGAAGGTGAGAAAGAATTTACCACTTTTGAGACCAATTCCTCAAACAAATACTCTACCAGTCGTGCTTAGTTCCATTCACCATTTTGTAGAACATAATCACGAACAATTTTTGTCTCCAACTATAATTGTTCTACTCTAGACCTTAATGCGATCAACAAAGTGTCTCCCAACTAGATATCCTTCCATAATTTTATTGAAATTCCATCACCTAATGCCCATGTAGTGTTAGAATTAAATGCTTACCACAATCTGCTTATAGAACTCCATAAATTAGAAGCCTTAACTTTATAAAGAGACACTAAATGCCAAGATAAATGACAATTATATTTTCCTATTAGCAATTGTACCTAGAGAGATTCTTTTCTTGTCATCAATTGCCAAAGTATTTAACAAAGAAAAGCATAATTCATCTACTTCAAATGTTTAATGCCCAAACCTCCTTCCTCTTTTTGCTTACACAAGTCATTCTAATTAAATGTACCTTGGATTTACTGCCATTTATACCCCACAAAAAGCATCTACATAGCTTTTCAATTTTTTTACAAACTCCTAATGGAATAAAAATAGTTTGTATAACATAAGTGAGAATAGCAATAAGCCAAACTTCTTGCAAATAAAAGTATTTATGCTTTCCACATAGTAAGTTTGTTCTTCACTCTATCAATTGAACAGGAAAAAGTGTTATTACCTTTTCGACCACTACATAACAAAGCCCCCAAGGTATTTACCTAAATCACTCAAGTAATAGAAGTTCAAACAATTCTGCAAACTGTTTACACAAGCAATGCTCATATTTTTAGAACAATAAAAAAGTGATTTATCCACACTCACTTTTTGTCTAGAACATGCACAAAAGTCTGCTAAAACCCCTTAAATAACCTTTATTTAGTCAATAAAAGCTTTGGCAAATAATAGCAAGTCATTTGCAAAAAAAGTAAGTTAAAGGTGGACATCTGGGGCTTAGTTTAACCAGCTTCCACAAACCCTATGCAATAACTACATTAATCCCTTGTGCAAGTCATTCCATACAAAGTACAAATAAACATGGAGACAACAGATCACCTTGATGTAGCCCTCGTGAAGATGTAAAAGCAAATGAATGAGAACCATTCCATAATAGTTTAGTATTGCTACCTCTCCAACTACGTACCAATAAGTCCACAACTTTATTTGGAATTTTGGCATCTAACAAAGTATCATATAGGAAATCCCAACTTGCACTATCATATGCTTTTTCTAGATCAATTTTAAGCATCATCAAACCTGTTTTACCCTGCTTCTTTTAAAATAAGTACATTATTTCCTGAGCAATAATAATATTGTCAGCGATCTGCCTACTTGGAATGAAACCAGCTTGTGTACTTGCCATTAATGAACCCATCATAGGTTTCGATCTGTTGGTGATAACTTTCATTAACACATTGAAAACGACAGATAATAAATTGATCAGACAGAATTGGGAAATGAATTTTGGAATAGTTATTTTCAAAATTAAAACAATAAGAGAACTACACAAACTTTCACCAAATTCACCCCACTCAAACACATTAGGCACATAATCAATCAAACTCTGACCTACTACAGCCCATTGAGAATGAAGGAAATCTTCATTCTAGCAACCAAGGCACCATTTAAATGCCATGAGGTAAGTTACATCGAAGCTTCTTTCTTTGAGGAACCAGTAAAGGAAGGTGAAACTATCACAGCTAGGCATATAAGTGTTCTACTTCCACGATGGGAAGAATACACCCAAAAAGAGGAATAAAACATATCAAAGAAGAAGAAGTGAGGAAAGAAAAGACATTTCGAAATAAAGAAGGAAAACTCCACTGTAATAAGCTTCTATGCTCGTGAAGACCGGAATATGCCTTACTATTTATGATGGGGCGCGAGGTCTAGGGAAACTTCTTCTCTTAACCCATATCACATGAACCACTTGATATACCACCGTCTTGCCTTCAAGTAGAAAGGGAACTTGAAAAATCGCTTATAGCAGAATAACTTCAATAACAACCAAAGCCACAAGGTAACGAGTTAGAAGAACTTAACCTAGTTAAAGAAAGAGAGACTCCTAAACCATTCTTCATAAGTAAGAGCTTTTCGGAGGAACATCAGTGGCTAAGTTTAGTTCAAAGTGGGAAGACCATACATTGTTCATATGGTGAACAATAGTGGATATTGCATGCTAGTGAATCCAACAGCAGTAATCAATTTTCAATACATCAAGAAGTATCACGTATGACAATATTATCCACTATCTATCTTTTTTTTATGAATGATTTCTTAGAATCAACTTTCGCCAAGTGCCTCGTATTTATTTTACTTTGAATGCATTATTAGCAGCAGCTTTATCGCTTTCATTTTAGCTGTCTTATGATATGTTAAAGTAAATTTATTTTCAGCTACAAGCTTTATCACTCTTATTTTGACTGTGATACTATTGTTTCACTTGGTCAAAAGTTTTATGTTTGAAATTTTTACCATATGATTCATATTTTAGCCACAAGCTTTAATGTTCATAATCTCGCTTTATGTTATTGGTTGCAAGCTTTATTGCTCACTTCTTGGCCATAGTTTACTATTCACAAAAAGGCCGCAGCTTTAAACGCTTATGTAATATGTCATTTTCCTTCCTATTAGGTTGAGGATTATTCTCCCTAATATGAAGTTGAGAATCCATTTTGGCCGCACACAGTAATACTTGTGAAACACTCATATGTTCGCAAAGAATGAAATACGAAACCAAGCAGCTCAATAAAATCACGAAGAAAGCAAAGTAAATGTTCACTTTGGAGAACAAGTTTACAATATCAAAAAAAGAAAAACAAGGAAAAGCTAGTTAAGTATGAAATTCAGAGGGTAGGAGGATTTATCATTCTCAAAATTGGAGAGGCTGTCTAATCTTCTTTGCAACTCCATCTTCCTTGCATCAAGCTTTGTTATCTCAGCCTCTATGTTAGGTTTGTCAACCTTTGTCATAATGTATCCTTTGGCCTTAGCCATGCAAGCATCAAGGCATTTAATGTGACAACAAGAAAGGAGAACATCTTCCATAAGACCCACCATTTTCTGTAATTCTTCGAGAGAAATGTTTACCCATGTGGAGGAAGCAATCTCTAAACTAGTACCCAAGCTATCCATGATGCCTTTATTCAAGAATTTGTGTTTAAAATACCAAAATTCACCCTCTACTTTATAGACATGCTTTAATAGCTGCAAGTGTTGTGGCATGACTGGAATGCCATGAAAGTCTTCCAAATAAGTGTTAGAAACCTCATTTCTACATTCTACCGCTAAAGAAAAAAAAGGATGGCATACAGTAAGCAGTAAAAAGAAAGCATAACAATATTTAAATAAATCATATTTAAATTATTCTAAATACCTCTAAGAGAAGAGGAAGAATTATGAGTAGAATCCGGAACACACCCAGAAGAAAAAGCATTGCAAGTAGTGTTCAGAACACCCTTAGGAGAAGAAGCATCGCGACTAACATTTGAAATACCCTCAAAAAAAGAAATGTTGCAAATAGCACCAAGAGTAGCATCGATTCCAAAGTTGTTCTGAATACTGCAAGTAACTCTAAAGGTTCCCCTAGCAATGATATTTGCATTGTTATGTTGAAATATTCCAAAGCCAAACCCAAGAGCACGCTGATCATTTTGGTTAATGGCATTCACATCATCACCACCAACTCTAATAGCAACATCCATATCGTGATCACTAATTCAGTAGCAGCATCCACATCATCACCACCAACTCTAGTAGCAGCATCCATATCATTATCACTAACTCTTATAATGTCATTCACCTCATCTCCATCAACACTTTGTATAGTAAAAGGTAGAAAATCGATCATATCTATCAGACCTCCTTGTATAACATTACCATCTACTTCTCCTCCTAGACTTAGATGTTCATATTTGGGAAACCTCTTCTCAATTGACTCATCACTGGTCACATGATTCTTTTTCACTTTCAAACTCTAAGATACCTTGTCCTTCCACTTCTACATTTGGAATTGACTCATCCTAAAAAAGAAAGAAGAGTTCAAATATCTACGTGACAATGAAATGAAAAAGGAAATAAAGAAGAGCAAGAAACAAACTTACCTGATAAGGGGTTTTGTTCCTCTTAGAGTGAATCAAACGAAGTGACACGTTATTATTACTAATGGAAGGAACATGCAATTGCACCTTAGGATCATGTATGACAAATAAAGTCCATTCTTGAAAACAATCTCCTTAGTAAGCATACCAACCAACGGTATAGGCACCTATTCTGTTAAAGGTTGGGACAACACAGTTTTTGAATTTATCCATAGTACAATTGAGCATACCAATAAGGAATACGAAAGTGCAAGAGGAGAAGTTTTCAAGAAAAATGGGTCTAAGTGGAGTTGGCTAATCATATCCAAATTGGCATGCCACTCTGTGAAGAGAATATACTTCGATAGACAATGAATCCATATCAGCGCCTGAACTAGTCGTCTCAATCATGGAAGGTAGTTGGAAAGAATGAATCCACACTAAGAAGTTCAATTCGCGTGGGCTCAATTTTCAAGACTCAAATGGTCGTCTATCATAATAAATAATTGGATCACCAAAACCATGGTTTGATATCACATAAGGCCTTGTGGTAAATTGATCTACCTCATCCAACACCTTAAGAATGTTGTCCCTGGAAATCTGTTCATGCCATACCCAAGCTCTATAATTGTCTCTTAAAGTTGTATTTGTAGAAGAAAACACAAAAGGCTGATACACGTTAAAAGTGGGGGCACAACTATGGAATCTCTCCCATAAACACATATGAATAAAAGATACATCCACATAAGTCAAGACTCTTTAGCGACCAACTAATTTAGCAGTCTTAGAATGATATAAGTCTAACCTCCTATATAGGGATCCTAGATATAATTGAGCAAGAGGAAAGCTCAAACCTTTAGCAATTTTGATTGCATAAGGAATAACTGAAGAAAAGATTCAATTATTTAGACAACCTAGAAAGACATACTAAGCCAACCACATGATCAACAAAGCTAGTAACTTATGAATGTGATCTGGATACTTTTGAGGACTACTTTCACCTTTAATGTTGAACTTCTTATAAAAGAATCCAACCCAGTTAGAGAAGCGTGCCACTTTGGAAGCCTTAACTTGGCTCTTAAATAAGTTGATAAAGAACTCCTTGACTTTTTCTTCTTTTTTAGAAAGTATAGTGAAAAAATGGTCAGCTCTACCAACACAAGGAATTTTCAAAAGAATGCGTACATCTTCGATAGTGAAAGTAAACTCTCCCCAAGCAGTAACTATGGTATGTGAAAAGGTACTCCACCACTCAAGATTAGTGTGCTATACTTCAATTATGGATTCCCTACGAATGTGAAGTTTTATGGTGACTCTTACAGTGTCAAGGACTCCAGCATTGTTGAAAGCAATCACATAAGTGGAATTCTTCAAGACTTTCTCCACCCATTCATCCCAACCTTGGACCTATAATGAATTAGATCCAAATTTAGTGACTAAAAGAGGAAATTCACCACGTTCAAATATGAACTTTGGTATTGACACTCTTGGGATGGAACACCTTCTATCTAGAGAGCCTTCGTTACAAAGACGATCTCAATGATAGCCAGCAGATGCACATGGATGCCTATCTACCTGTTTGCATGCACTATTTCCCAAAAACAATCCTCTCATCCCTCTCTAATGACACTATCATCCCAATTTTTCGGCATAAGAGGTACTTCACCAGTTTTTTCTTTTTGCATTCTCTTAAAAAGAGAGGTTGTAGCAGCATTCTTTTTTTTCTTTCCAAGAGTAGCCCTACCAGGCTCACCATAGCGAAATTTAGGGTAAAATTAGTTTTGGATATAAGAAGAAGCAACAAAATTCCTACAAGCACAAATGACACAAAGACAACCAGATAAGTACTCACGCATTACTATTCCTACCTATGCATTAATATCTCATGTTTTTTTTTTTTTATTTGTGCATTCCTTTATGCTAAACAAAACGAATAAAGATATATGTTTATAAATCACTAAACAAAAAACAAATCCTAAAGAGAAACAAGAAACAAATAAATAAATAAATAAATACTCCCTCTATGTTAAAAAAATAAAATAAAATAACAAATTAGTTTTCATTCTAATTTCCAAGTCTTCCCTAACATTAAATGTGTTCATTTTTTAGGCAATTTTTTTTTATATATGTTTATAGTTTATAATCCATATGTATATGCAAACAAAAAATAAATAAATAAAAGGGTGAAAACCATATGAGAACCTCCCTAACATTGGTGAGATGTTTGCTTACTTAAGGCGTAAAAAAGAAGTGTTATGGTAGCTAAAATAAAAGAAGAGTTGAAATGAGAAGAGCCCAAAAGATGGGATATGCATTTTGAACGGAAAATATATCTAAATATTTTTTTTTTAAGAATTTTGCTTTGCGTAATCATACTTTAATTTATCTTTCTCTATCTCCATCAGGGCTTATGTAAAGAGATTTTTTTTAGAATTTTGTTTATTCATTCGTTTTTTCTTATTCCCTATAGATTAAGAAAAACCCCAATAATAAAAAAATAAAAAATAATATTAGTAGAAAGGAGACATTTGTTTCTTATCAATTAGCGTAATCTAGTTTTTAATTTTTTTTTCCTTTTGTTTTCTTCTTTTTTAATAATTGGCAAGATGAAGCATCCAGTGAAGTTTCCTTGAACTCAGATACGAAACCAATTAATTAAGCTTGCATCATGCATGATGTATACATATAATAGCTGAACAACACAATTCAAAGCATGTGATACAATCAAATTAAACCCATTCATATACCCTTAGCCATATATATTAAAAAAATTGATAACTTTTGAAGTCAAGTTTGCATCTTTTCTCAAACATTTAGTACTTCCTCTAAGGCAAATTTTTTTTTATTTTATTTTGTTCCTTTTATATACTTCAGCTTTACTTTTATAACTTGGGAATAGAAATGCGTTTGGCAACATCGATCCTTTATAGAAAGAAACGTTTTCTAGCAAGAATCAGTAACATTGAGAAAGCATTGGAGAAGAGGGAATCCAAATAGTTAAAGGACCTTGAATACGGTCTTCGACTTGAATATTAGACGGTACTTTGTTAGGAAGAGATTTTTTTTTTTTATGCAGAAGCCAAAAGTTGATTGGTTAAAATTTGGTGATAGAAATATGAAGTATTTCCACCTTAGAGTGGCTCGTAAGAAAAATAAAAATAAAACTTTTGAGACTTTGGACACTAGATGGACAGTGGTGTGATGATCAAACTACTCCCAAATTACAAGCAGTAGATTTCTTCAAGAGATTGTATTATAAGGAAAAGAGTTCCTTTCCATCATACCCAATTAGAGGATGGTTCCCTAAACTTAGTCATTTGACATTGGAATCTATACAAAGACCAATAAAAGACAATGAAGCTTATGAGGCTCTTAGTGGGATGAAACCACTCAAAGCCCCAAGGGTTGACGGTTCTCCAGCTTCTTTCTTTTAGTCACATTGGAATAAAGTAAGGTAAGATGTCATCATATATGAAGGAAAGTTTTTGCTAGGGGCAAGTTTGGAACTGAATTTGGTTAGTCCATTATCACGCTCATTCCTAAGCATAATTATCTTAAGTCTTTTTCACAATTCAGGCCAAATAGTCTGTTGCTCGTAATTTTTAAAGTGGCAATAGAGGTGACAACGAATAGATTGGAACCAGTTATAAGTGACTTAATTGAGGAGAATTAGTCTAGTTTCATTCTTGGAAGGCACATCACGGATAATATCATTGTTGCATAAAAGATCATGCATTCTTTTCAAAGAAAACATGATCAAACGAGGTGGATGATGATTAAGATTGAACTTAAAAAAAGCATATGATTATCTTAGTTAGGAATTTATCTATGACACTTTGCTTAATGCAAAAATATTGAACACATAATTGTTCGCAGTTGGAGATGTTGCAGCTCACAAATAATTTGGAATAGAACTTTATCAAACAGTTGTTTTCCATCTCGAGGTGTTTGCCAAGGAGATTTGTTATCACTTTATCTCTTTGTATTATGTATGAAGAGATTGGCACATGGCATAAGATCAACAGTTAATCAAGGATTGTGGAAACCCGTCAAGTTAAATAGAAATGGTCTTCCACTTACTTTTTTTTTTTGCAGATGATTTCATTTTGTTTGCTAAAGCCACTACTGAACAGTTAGACGTTATTAAAGGGTTCTGGATGATTTTTGTAGTTGCTCCGATGAAAAAGTTAGCATACAGAAGTCCTCATTTTTTTGTTATAGCAATGTTAATCGAAGTACTATTGATGCATTAGCTGAATTTTCTGGTTTTTCCTATACCAAAAATATCACAAAATACCTGGTGTCCCTTTGATTTCTGGCAAGAAAATGAAGCGTTTTTATCAATATTTGGAAGACAAAGTACGGAGCAGATTGAGTCCGTGGAAAGCTTTTACATTTTTTTCTACATGCAGGCTTACATTAATTAAATCTATATTGTTCATGATCCCTTACTATATTATGCAGACAGTGGCCATCCCAATAGAAATATGTAACAGAATGGAAACTCTTTGCTAAAATTTCTTATGAGGAGGTGATGGAATTCTCGAAAAGTCCATCTTTTGCGATCGAGAGAGGATTGTAAACCTAAGGATGAGGGAGGTTATGGTATCCGAAACTTGAGATTGATGAATACGGCATTCTTGTTGAAAGCATGCCATGCTGGCAGTTAATGGCAGAACTGCAAGCTCGATGGGTTAAATTAATCTGTGCAAAATACAATTATGGTAGGGATGCTTGTCTTGATGCTCTTCAGAATTTGGGTTCGTCTTCATTCTGGCGTTCCCTGTGCAAGATATCGGATACATTTAAGAAAAATATTTGATGGGGTATAGGTGATGGGCTCACAGTTCGATTCTAGAAGGATACTTGGGTGAGTAACAAACCATTGGCTGAAGTGGCAAAGTCAAGAGGCATTATCTTTAAAGATCATAGTTGTGTAAGAGATTTTGTAACGCCAAATGGGGAATGGGATTTTGAAAGCTTGCGGCATTACGTCCCTGTAAGGGAGATAACGTTACTTTCAAAGACTATTGCCCCTGAGAATTCGTCTATATCAGATAGGCCATATTGGGCTTTGTCTTCATCTGGGAAATTCACAGTTTCCTCAGCTTATGATCATTTATGTGAATTGGAACGATTTTACTTGAGCAATAATTCGAGCGTGTGGCACCTGGCATGGAAATGGCAAGGACCAGAGAGAATCAGAATGTTTTTATTACAATGCTTACCTGGTCGAATATTGACCAATAAGGAGAGATATTGAAGACATTTGTCTAATGATCCGAATTGTCAACAGTGTTGCTTGGAAGAGGAATCAATCCTCATATCCTTCGAGATTGTCTTGTGGCCAGTGTCGTTTGGACTAGAGTTTTACCTCCAAGGATGGTTGATTCATTCTTTAATCAATCTAATTTAGATTGGCTTCTGTTAATTTGAATACATCCAAGACTAAGAATAATGGAGTCCCATGGGCAGTGGTTTTTGGAAAACTTGTTGGTTACTCTGAAAATGTTGAAATGCATTTGCATTTGAGAATACCTCTTATAGTACTGCAAGAAAATTGTTACAGATATGCAGTCTACTGTCAGATATTCACACTGTTGAATTGTCAAACTTTGGTAATGGTCGTATTACTTTGACTACCAAGGAAGAAATTCTTATAGCTTGGAAAGCATCGCCAGTAGATTGGATTTCTTTAAATACTGAGGGTGCCATTCACGTTTCTACTAGTCCGGCAACGGCAAGGGGAGTCCTGAGGGATTGGACTGTACAATGGCGTGGTGGTTGTGCCACGAGACTGTAGAAATGCGCTGCTTATCGTGCAGAACTTTAAGGTGTATATAGAGGACTTCAATTTGCATGGGGGGCAGGTTTTAGAAAGATTGATCTCCAAGTGGATAGTAAACTTCTTGGTCAAGCAATATCTTCCTCATTGCATCATCCATGCGTTAATTATGACTTGATTCAGGCTATTGACATATTGGTGAAGAGACAATGGGTGGTACAAATTCGGCATGTCTACAGGGAGGGCAATATTACCGCTGATCATACGGCCAATAAGGGTTTTTCCATTGAAGAACATCTTGTAAGCTATAATAACCCACCTTCTACATTACGACATGTGTTGGCAAATGATGTAATGGGTATTTCTTTCAACGTCTAATTGGACAATAAAATTGTCCTTTTTTTAACAAAAAAAAAAAAAAAAGAAAAACAAAGTAAGTAAGAGCTTAGAGTGCTTTCATCTTCACACGGGGTTTCAAATCTCTAACCCAACAAAATCAAACTTTTTACTCCAATTCTAATACCCATGCGCTAAACCCATTGACAACCCTTTTCTTTCTTTTCTGTTCTTTCAACGTCTATACCCATGCCCTGTAGAATGCCTATCGAATTCGTCCTCATCAGCATGGGCCTGGTCCTCAACGGACAACTACTTTTCTTTCTTTCTCCTAGAAGTTGTATATTGTTTAATTGTCTTTTGGTTTTTTTTAATTCCCTTCAAAAGGCTTCATTGTAGCGTCCGCAACTGGCAACCAACGCTTTTCGAACCATTGCTTTTACCATTTGCTCACAGAAATCAGCAACGGCCAAGAAGTTAACCAAAAAATCAAAATGCGAGCTCTGCTTACTCCAGAACCTTCTCTTTCTTTCTCGTCAATCAACACCAACTCTCGCAATCCCAATCCATCCCG
This sequence comes from Theobroma cacao, assembly GCF_053813885.1. NCBI lineage: Eukaryota > Viridiplantae > Streptophyta > Magnoliopsida > Malvales > Malvaceae > Theobroma > Theobroma cacao. Next base: position 42,437,646 of record NC_142640.1, read on the forward strand.
AACTCGAACCTCGCTTCATTTCTCTGCGAGAGATGGCGGCCACCGTTTGATCGGACGAAAATCGCGTTTGACCGCTACGAGAGCTGCGTTGGACTCGGCAACTATGGAGCAGTTAGGGCTTAAAGAGTCCGATATTAGAAACCCGGCGATTTCTTCCACGTATCGGAACTCGAAGTTGCCGAAGCCAAATCAGACCGTGCTGGAAGCTCAAGCTAGGGTTTGCACTGGGCCCACGCAGACCAGACCGCTCTCCGAGGAACAGGCTTTTAAGGTTTTGGACACCATTTTAAGATCAGGTGAAATGTTCGTTAGTCCATTTCTCTCTTATAACTATAATTTTTGTGAAAGGTATAACTTATAATTTTTATATTATTCTCTCGGAAATTAAAGCTTCTTAAAGTTAATACACATTATCAAGTTTAATTAATGTCGTGAGTAAGGTTGATTTGCCAGAAAGTGATATATTGGAACTTGGAAGTTTTCAAGTAGATAGAGTTTGGTCAAATTTGACGTGCCATGATTTGGAGTCTCTGTTAAAGATCGTAATTACAAAGAAATTATTTTCTATGGCTGAAGTCAGTTCGGTATCTTTGCATATGTTGACAGTGAGGGGAGAACTAAAAGATGAAGAACAAGTCTCAAAAGCACAACTTGGAGCATTCTTTGCTGGAATGACAATCCGTGCAAATGCCTTTCCTGAAGCGACTCAATGGAGTGAAGGGGAAAGCCGTGCAATGAACATATTTTGGCCCCTTCTAGCACGCGCACTACCAGCTGATATGATCTTCATTGCTGATCCTGAAGGGTCCATAATGGGATCAGGAAGTTCAATAGGGCCTCAGTTTGTTGGGAATGGCACAAGTGAAATGAGATTGGTTGGTGCACTTAGAGAAATTTTGGCAGGAGGCCACCTTGGATACGAGGAAGTCCAAGGTGTTCTGAGAGATGTTCTTCCATTGAAATTGGAAGATGGAAAATCCACTGGAGTAAGTGAATCATTGCTTTCAGCATTCTTAATTGGCCAACGTATGAACAGGGAAACAGACCGTGAACTTAAAGCGTACTGCCTTGCATTTGATGATGAACTTGGTATTTGATTTAAAATATTTTTTAACCTTTTTTTAGAATGGTGTAAGTGGTTGAGTAATATCAACCAAATGAAATATACTATCTTCTGGTTAATCTATTAAGCGAACAACAGGTATTCCTCCAGTTGCTGACGTTAGATCATTGACCCATTATGGTGAACCTTATGATGGAAACACACGTTATTTTAGGAGCACATTGTTTGTTGCTGCTGTTAGATCTTGTTACGGTGAATCTTCCTTGCTTCATGGTGTGGAATGGATGCCACCAAAGGTCAGCAGTACTTTTGTGGCATGTGAATCATTTTATTTATTATGATTAATCCTGGAAAATATATAAGTAGGTGTTGATGTTGAAACTACTGTAGGTCATCCTCTAAGGACAAGTTCATTTGAAAGTAAAGCATCCTTTTGCTGCTATACAATTGTTCTGAGTTTCAAAATATTAAAGTGCCAATTCTTGTAACATCAGTTATTATGCACACTCATTGCTCCTAATATTTCATCAATCATAAGGAAGCCATTCTTTTTTCAGGGGGGTGTAACTGAAGAACAAATGCTGAAGTTTATGGGAGCAAACACTAACTTATCCTTGCATCAAGCAAAAGAACTTATTGAGGTTGGCTCACACTTGCTCCTCTCTCTCTATTCTCCCACCCTCCCTCCCTCCTTCCTTTTTCTCTTTCCTTGTTGAACCTTTCAAAAATGTTATTTCAGGATGAAGAGGTTGGTTTTGCCTACGTGAGTCAACGTGAAGCTCGCCCATCTCTGTATGGAATCTGACTGAACATCTAATGCAGTTTTTTTTCTTTTACATTTTTGTGCGGAAAGACATTTTTTGTTCCCCATTTCAATAAAAAAATGAAGAATAAAAAGTTGAAGAGAAAAAGAAAATGGATAAGAGTTTATTATACATACATTTAACATTTGAATCCCATTTCAAGTTCAAACAAAGCGTTTCTCCTGAAAATGGGTCTAAAAACTAGTCTGTAATTCTAACCAAAATTTTTTGAGTCCATGTTTTCAACTGCCAAATGAATCTTGTTTCAGATAGTATCTTCTCCTTTTATGTTTTATGATGTATAGTGTGTTTAGAAACTTGGTACCTTTTATGTTACACTATTGTGGCTTCTTTGAATAAAGTCCTATATATGATCTTACTCTGGTTGAAATCGAGTTCTTGAGCACCTAAGACAATGATCTCATTAAGGTTGATAGTTGGGCCATAATTCCACATTTTTCTTCCTTTGTTCTCCAAATTTTAGATGTAATTATATACTTAATTAAGTACTGTATTAATTAATGGTCTATTTGGTGAAAGTTGGTTTTCATTTGGTAAAACATAACATTATCGAATTGGAAACTCTAATATTTTGGGTTTTCAGTGAGAGGGTTGGTCTTGATTTGATATTCTAGTGTATCATGGGTTCATAGGTGTAGCTGGTTATGTTTTTCCTATAAATAAAATGAAGCAGGTAAGAATCTTTTATGGTTTTCACAGATATTCGTTGATTGGATTGAGGGAACAAATAAAGAAACGCCCACCACTGGCAACAACTGAAAAGGTTCAGCAATTTATTAGGGTAAGCATATAGATGGATTGTAATGTTAGCTGCGTTAGTTTAATGTATTGTACATATTATGTATGATATGGTATGGATGTGTATATATGTTGTTCTCTCAAAGGATGCTTAATCTGGCTAAAAGTTTGCATGGCATCTTGTCCTAAGAAATCGTGTTCTGTGCTACATCTTTTTATGCTGGTTAAAATGTCCTAAAATAGACTGGTGTGCTTATTTTACGAAGGATGTTGTTTCTCTAACAGGCAAAGGGGAGAGAATCAATTGTTACTGGATTTTATCATGAAGGCTATGAGGAGCCCTTGCTAATGCTTATGAAAAGAAGAGGTGTACATTCTGGTTTGGTAGTGAAGGTTAGAACTTTACGTTTATGAAACAACAACAAAACAAACAAAGCCTTTTCCAACTACTTGGCTTTGGCTTTGTTGACAACTTCACCTTTATAATGTAGGTTAAATATGAAAATGTTTCGGTCAAGGAGAAATAAATAACATAGGATTTACCTTCTATGATATTCAAGATTTTTAATTTAATTTAAACTCAGAAAAGTTAAAAGTAATCTGAACAAAACACTTAATTTTGAGACTTTTCTTATTTAAGGGTGAAGAAGGTGCCCTCTCAATGACAACTAGGTTACGATCGGTAAACACATCAGAAAGACTTCCTGTGAACTATTGTTCAGGTTTTCGTTCAGTAGGCATGGAATCAGCTTGTGAAGTGGATGGTTGGTATTAAGCTGTGTCTTCTCTAATCCAATTTAAAAGTTATAAAATCCTCTTTTTGGTGTATTCTAAAGTTCTGTGGATATTTATGGAACTAAGATTATTAGCAGAATTGATGCATCCAATATCATAATATTGCAGGCGTATCACGTCAGAGTTTCAGGCTTGAGGTTAATGCTATGGACTATGGCTTTGAACCAACTGATACTCCAAGAACTGATAGATCGGTAAAATTTTGAAAATCCTTCGCTATTATCTTGATCATTCTCTGCCTTTCTAGTTGTTTTATGTCAACTGAGTGATGCACTTGCAGGATGCTTCAAATTCCTTGCCTATTAGCTTACAGCTTTATTTGTTAATAAGGTTGCAAGTGGAATGTTGAATAACATTGTTTATACTTCCAACTGACACCCTAACAAGTTATAAATCCGGATTTATGGATAACAAAAATCGCCCACCCCCCCCCCCCCCCCCTCCCCCCTCTTCTTCTCCCCTTCCAACCGGCCACCCCCAGTAAGGGGCAGAAGAAACTCCTCTTGCCCTTTGTCTCTTCTGTTTGTGATTTTAGAAAACCCAGGGTCATTTGAATGTCTTTGCTGCAATACCAGGTATCAAAGAATATAGAGTTGGGTCTGGCAGCTCTGCATGGCCAAAAAGGGCCAGCATATGATAGAATTGTTTTAAATGCTGGAATTGTGGACCATTTACTAGGATGTGATGGTGCAGAAGATGTATCCTTAGCTCTTGATAGAGCCAGAGAAGCCATGGACAGTGGTAAGGCTCTTAGGAGGCTCCTACATTACATAAAGATGTCGCACAAGGGAAAATGAATCAGTATGAACAGTGAAGCAGTGCTCGCTTCATTTCAATTCTTGTAGATCAGTGTTGTAAAATTAATAAAAGTTGTTAAAAGAGGAAAGGATAGAAAGGGGAATCTTACAGATTTTCTATTTTGGGTTTTCGTTTTTAATAGCATTAAAGTTTTTTAGTGTGTAAAATTAGCTCAAAAGCCAATGTCATTGATTATTTCTTGTTGTATTAGTCTGTGGATTTTGGTTCTTAAGAAGTAAATGCCTTACTGTTTTTCTTTAATCGGGGGATGTGGATTTGTGAATTTTTGTGGAATATCAGTATAATACAGATTCAAAATCCTGTATTTAGTGGATTATATTTGTAATACTACTACTTTTAGTTCCTAGAAGCCGCAGTTGCATAATTTAAAATGGGTGGATCATAATAATGAGTAACGTGTCATTTTCCAAACACAACCTGCCGCTGCTTTGCTCTCCACTTAAAAAGATTAGATGATCGAGCTACATTTACGTCGTAAGTGCAATGGTTACCTCTCCCAGACTCCTATAATTATTCATAAAAAGTCTAGATGAACACTAGTCATTCCATCAATCAACGCAGAAATTGCTAAAACAACCTAGCTAGATTATTTCTGCTGCCGAAAGAGATTCTCATCCCATTATTTTCCCAAAGACAACTGGCTTGAATTCACTCAATTTATGTAAAGAATGATTTGTTAGTGACTTGAAGTGTTCTCATATCTGAAGAGCAGCTGCAATGGAACCGGCAAGGCTAAGAATTTCAAATGGAGGTTTGCTCATCACCGCTTTCACTGTCTGAGGGCATGAATCAGTGATCCAGAAGTAGGTCAGCCCATTCTCAGGATGCCCTACATAAATTGAAACATCAGGCAGTAGCTGATGAAACTAAACAGGAACTGCAGAAATCTGCAACCGCAGTGAGAGCAAAATTTCTTCGTCTCTCTTGTGACCCACTTGATAATATAAATATTCAGCATCTAAATGCTGTGACTATGTCATGAATAATGTCTGCTAAATGGTAATTCAAGGAGATACTAGGATTTTCACATTAACATAAGTAACAATTAAAGTTTGAGTTATTTTTGTTTATGGAAATTCATTCTCTCTCTTTCTTTTTCTTCTTTTAAGATGAAAATTCATTCTCTAAACTCTATACCTCTGAAGATATTTAGGGTTCAAGTTCTCCTTTAGTTTACAGATCCTGAAAATCATCTCAATGACATCAACTATAATATTCTAAACTCAGTAAAGAGTATCTAGTATGATATTCAGTTAATTATATTTGAAAAAGTAAGTCATCACCACAAAGCAATGCTGTTCTTTTCTCCTTTTATTAAAAAATTTTTTTTGTAGGAATGAGTCTTCCAAAATGCTACTGTATAAGTGCATGCAATACCTCCATTATCACATTCAAAGCGTTGCCATGACCTGTTGGGGAAAATTCCATGCGTCACATAGGCACTTATTTTTGCTGCTCCATTGGCCGCTAATACTCTCTGAAAGACATGGACATGATGAGAAGTTAAATAGGAATTGCAGACTTTACAATCCATTAACAAGAAAGAGATTTCTGTTGCCTATTTCTTTTCCTTTTGCCTCTTGCAGAGATGTGGATTTAACCATGGTTGGATGTGGGTATATGAACTTAAAAAGACTGAGTGAAGAGGAAATCCTAGTTAGGAGTTACACACCTGGCATTCAATCAGAGTGCCACCTGATTGAACCAAATCATCAACAATCACAACATGGCGTCCTGCAGCTTCTCCCTCTTTAATACGTACAATTCGTTGGTCCCCTATCCGAACTTTATTACAAACAATCTGTTATCAGTTTGAAAAGGTTATGCCAACATCCATATGCAATAAACAAGTTTTTGAGCAGTAAGAATGAGAGATGTATGCAGAGTTTTACAAGATAAAGCTGAACAATCATTAGATACAACTCTAGTGCAGAAGAAGGAAGACCTAGGTCACATCTATAAAAAAGAAGAAGAAAACGTTAGGTCACATCTATAAAAAAGAAGAAGAAAACGTATTCTCTGGTAATCCCCCCACAGATGTGATGGCACTTATATAGGATCCTTCTTTTCCCATCAATTGAAAGGTTACTTCCAGATAATGTCCATCCATTTTATTTAAGTCTACAGAAACAAGTAAGAGCATCAGAGAACAAATGGTAATGGAATACTACCTGCAATAGCATGCTGTTTGTATTCCAAGATTAGTTACAAACTAGATGCCACAGAAAACAACACAGCACCGAAAACTGAACCATAACATTCAATCTTACGCACTTATAACCACATCATTAAAATGGCAGACCAGAAACATATAATGCTAGAATCTTGCGTCTCTCAAACAAATTATTTAGACCTTACATTTGCCCCTAGCCTGATACTAAAGCTGAAAACACAGCACTCTTGTGAAAAACTAGATTTGATAAGACACATTCCAAGAAAACATGAACCCAAGAGACAATCTCCTCTTTGACAAGGTCAAATGCTTGCCCTAAGATGCCTGCCTGCATAGGTTTCAATGTATTAAAAAGACTCTTCCAGCTTTTTTCTTCCTCTCCAGCATGATTTTCCTAAATGTGAGTACGTTGTTACTTAATGTGCTGCTGAGGGGGCCAAATCAATTAGTCATTTTCAATCTGGATCACAAACTTTCAGCTTATTCACGATCAATGCTTTATAGGTAAAATGAAGTATAAAAAGTTTTAAAAATGTACAATGATTCAATAGTGTGAACAAACAATAAGATCTGACACTAGTAGGCTAGTGACTTGATGGATGAATAAATGTGTGGTAAACACAACTTCAAATGAGGTACATCATCCTTGTTTGTTATGCAGATCTTATATACCGTTGGAAAATGTTGCAGCTGCTTATGAAATCTTTTCCAAGCACCATCATCAGGAAAAGCAATGGATATCTGAAAAATGAACAAAATTATAGCAGAATATTAGAAATTTAAAACAGTTTTAAGAAAATACTCTTTCCAACATATAGCGTGACCAGTAACATAATCCAAATAAATTTAATGAAGAACAAAATCTCTATGAAAGTTGATTTTGGTTCAACTTAAAAATGAGTGTAAGACTTAATAACTGAAGGGGGAAAAAATAAAAAGACAAACCCTTCTCAACTTGAGAACTTCAAAAGCATAGAAATCGTACACAAGAGAGCCATAACATATACTGTCTCGCCATCCTTGAGAATTCTATATTTAAGGTTTCATCACAACATTATCCAATTAACCTATAACAAATCTCACAAACAGAAGCACAAACAATAACTATCACTTGCCTTGGAAAAAAAAAAAAACATACACCCAACAATACAGGGTATAACCTTACATTGTCAGAGTCAGGGAGCTGTTGAAGCCTATTCTTAAGCAAAGGTATCCCACTCTCAAAGCAAGGCAATATATTATCACCAAAGTAGAATCTCTCCTGAGAAAACACGAAAAACAAGTCAAAACTTTTTTCAAAGAAATGATCAGAAACATAGCTTCTAAACAGACAGAATAAAACATTAGTATATCAAAAACAGAACCTGCAAAGCATGGATATCAAATGTCACTAAGCTAGTAGGCCCTCCTCTAGAAGTCGGTATATTCGACAATATCCTAGCGAGAGTAAAAGCCGTCGCGACATCTCCCTCGTCCTCCATTCTCTCAGAGGTTCCGGTAGGGAAAAACGGGAGAACTAGCGTGAAGGAGGAAATGAACAGTTTTGGCAATGCATAGATAACAGATAACTGCTCGAAAATCACTCCCGGCGAACTAAATGAGGCTAAGAAGGCTACATGTTGCCCCCGAATTCCGTGTGCATTTGGTATAAATAAGTTAGGAAATCCATCTTCAAATGTCCTAAAATAAATATATAATTCAACTTAGCAACCATTTCTCTAAAATGTTAACATTCAGTGGAAATTTAATGATAAGGTTACCGCCAGGTGATGCTGCGGATCTCAATGGCGTCTGACTCAGCAGCAATTCTCTCGGCGAGCGCCTTGGTCTCGGCGCAGAAAAAAAGGCAGACTTTTTTGACGGTTTTAACGGCGGAATCGGAGGCCGAAGCGGCGGCCATTGACATCGAAGAAGAAGGAGAATTTTGGATCAAATGGATCGGTTCGGTTCCGGAGAGGAACTCGACGCTCCAATTCGGAGGTTGATTTTCAAAGCTCTTAATCTGACACCGAAAACGACTGCATTTCTTGTCGCTTGACAAAATCGAAAATGGTTTAGAAGAAGTGAAGTTGGAGAAGATCTTTTTTCGGTTTTGGAAAGAGGAAGGGAGTGGTGGCGACGTGGCCGCCATAGCGGCTATCACACTGTTAGGTGGGTTCTTGAGGAGGGGGACTCTAATTTTCCTCTTTCTTTGTACTGACTCGTAGTAGCATTTGTTTTGAGGTTCTAGCTGCTGGCGTTGGGGTTGGTTTCTGTCGGTTTAAAGAATACGGGGGAGGATGAGTTGACTGTTGATTCGGTTCGGTAGGAGTTTTTTGGATTTCCATAAATACCCCATGCGATTAAAATGGCACGTTTTTCGCGCGTGTTCTACTGTGATTTTAGTAGCCAAACGCTTCACGCCTCGACTAAATTACGTAAGCAGTGGTTTTGCTGAGTTAATTCTCTATGAAAGAAAGTTTGGTACGTGATGAAACAGATTCCAATAATTGTTGTATATTTTAACAGAAATAATTGACGTATGCATCTGTATAAATTCGGTGCTAATAACGTTATAGTTATAGTTTAAATATAAATTATAATAAAAAAAATTTAAATAAATTTTTATTTTTTTATTATGTTCAATTAAGTATTTATATTTATATTTTAAACTAAATATATTTTTATGACTAATAATTAATTAACTGTTATTAGTTAAAACATCACATGCCACTGTATAAAACATGATGATGATATGACATGCTAATCACATGTTATGATGAATAGTGACCTAACATGTTAATGTAATATGATGATATGATTATGTAATATTTTTCATAATCCACCTCAATGTCATGTCAATACCATATAAGTATAAAAATAATAAGTGATGTTTTAATTAATAACAGTTAAGTTAGTTATAAGTACTTATTTGATCCAAAATAAAAATGTAAAAACTTTGATTGAACTCAATAAAAAATAAAAATTTATTTAAACTTTTTTTAATAATTCAATGACTTTTTAAAGCATTATGCGATTATAAAAAAATGCTAAACAGTTTAAATAATTCTAAATAGAGATATAGAAAATTTTGTTCTTAAAATTTAATAGTGTTTATTTTTTGATGTCATTGTTTTTATCTCTTTGTTTTTTCTAAAAAAAAAAAGAAATAAGCAGATTGTTTATCCATTTAAATAGTTTGCCCCAACTATTATTTGTTGTAATAATTAATCTCAAGATGATCCAAGTATTATCCTATCTTTATAAAAATACATGGTATAAATGTTCAAAAGGATTCCTAAACTTTTTAAGAAAATTCAAATAAGTTCTTATTTTTTTATTACATTCAATCAAATCTTGTATTTTAATTTAGATTAAATAAATTTTTGTACTTTTATTTTGAGTCAAATAAGTTTTTATAATTAATAGTTGACTTAGTCAAAATATCACTTATCATTTTTTATTACATTGCATTGATGTGGCGTTCCGATATATTACAATGAGTGATAATGTAACATTCTGGTGTGGTATGATAACATGATTATGTGACATTTTTCAAATCTTATGACAAAATACATTTATTTTTGGAGTAAAATAGGCGACATGTTTTTTCTATACATTGGTAATATTAAAATTCAAGGAATACTCTTATAGGGTAATTGGTATAGATATCGTACTACTTAGAGCTTATAAAACTTTTGGACTTAAAGGTTAATTATCTCACCCTCTACTTTTATATAGATATTTCAAACTCCAATAAACTTAGAATTATTTTTAATTTCATTAAAAATAATTCAAGTTTATTAACCACAAAATCACTCCACCATAGATTCATGATTGTACTCTTGGATTAATTATAATTATAAAAAATAATTCAATACTTGATATTAATTATTAGTTGTCCAATTGCAAACTTTATATTGTAAACCCTCATAACCATTCAATGATAAAAAGTGAAATTACTGTTTTACCTTTTATGTCAATTTTGCCTTCTAGTCTCAAATTTCATCCAATTAGTAATTCAATACTCTAGATATAATATTTTGAGTGTCCAGGTGTGATGAGTAACTAATTCATCAATCCACTAGGCCCAAATTACTCACTAATTTTCTTGAAATTACTAGAAGCAATATTAATACTATAAACTCCGTTATTTGGATATATATTCCCAAATGTACATCTTGATTATAATTCCAAAATACAGAGTCTAGATCAACACTTTATGATGATCATACTCATAGTAAATCAAAGATTATAAGGAGATTAAATATGAATCCTATATCTATCAGGATTTCAATCCTACTGTAAGCAAATGCATAGGTGTAAGATCAAGATTTAAGCAACAGTTAAACTTAAATTTGATTATCACATGATTCTAGTTCATGTAATAGTGTTATTACTCGAAGTTAACTATTTCGATGATTTGAGACTCATTATTCCCTTGAAGTGAATCACATTCATTTTGTTGGAAGTAATCTGAACACTATAGCCTTAACACAATAAAGTGACCAACTTTATTATATGGTTGTGAACAATTTTTAGATTCAATTAAAACACATGTCTCTTATGTATGACTCTTCATACAAATGTATTTTAATATCTCAATAGAATCACGGTATCTTAATAACTAGATAATGAATGCTTATTTAAAATAAACCCTTCTTCTTATTATCAAAATGTACTTTCATTACAAATTTAATGAAATTAAGCATGAAAATATACTTACTTTCAAAGGCACCATATTCTCAAAATTCCTAACAATCTCTCACTTGCCCTTAAGCAAGTATGACATATCTCTCATTCCAAGACCTTCTAAATGATCATCGAAACTCTTTTATGTTAAAGTCTTTGCGAATAGATCGGCGGGGTTCTGCTCTTTTGAAATTTTCTTCACAAGTACTTTTCCACGTTATATGATATCTCGAATGAGATGATAGTTCCTTTCAATATGTTTTGCTGCTTTATGATTCTGCGGTTCTTTTGAGTTATCCATTGCACCACTGTTATCACAATAGAGTGTAATAAGCTTGTCCGCATTTGGAATTCCTTCAAGGTCCATAAGGAACGTACGAAGCCATGTAGCTTCCTTTGCTGCTTCATAAGGCGCAACATACTCTGCCTCCATATGAAAATCTGCAATACAAGACTACTTTACACTCCTCCAAACTATGGCTCTTCTTCAAATGGTGAATACAGATCCTGATGTCAATTTCCTATAATCAACATCAGACTGAAAATCTAAATTAGTGTACCATGTTGCTACAAGGTCACTTCCAGAATATACAAGCATGTAATTTTTCGTTCTACAAAGATATTTAAAAATGCACTTGATTGTAGTCCAATGCTCCATGCCTGTGTTGATTGAAATATGCTAACCAATCCAATTGCATAGCAAATATCTAGCCTAGTGCACAACATAGCATACATGAGATTTCCAACGACAAATGCATATGGAATCTGTCTCATGTTTTCAACTTCCTCTAGAGTTTTAGGTGACATTTTCTTAGAAAGTTTGATTCCATGTCTAGAAGGCATAAAACCCTTCTTGGAATCTTGCATAGCAAACTTGGCCAAAATCTTGTCTATGTAGGATGCTTAAAATAATGTTATTTGCTTGTTCTTACGATCCCTCATAAATTTGATCCCCGAAACATAGCTAGCTTCTCCTAAATCCTTCATATTGAATTGTTGGTTCAGCTAACCTTTAATTGTTGATAACATTCCTGCATTAAGCTCTACCTTTTAATCTGCAAGCGACAAGTCTCACCTTTTTTCCTTTTGGAATCTCTATATATTCAAAAAATCTGTCTATTTCTATAATCCAATCCAAAAAATTTTCAATATTTAAATTCCTATTAAAGCAAGGAATATCCACCTTTAATCTAAAATCTTTGGTATCTCAATCACCATAATCATTCCTTCCATGTCCAACGTATCTCACAAGTTGTGCAAAATAATAATCTTTTTCATCTGAATCTTTCATGTAGACATTTTTACTACGCCCATTTACAGGAACAGGTCTACCGATAGGCTGTCCATGAGCTACATCATCTCTGGTACGTGGCCTTTCGTCATCCCGATTTCTGTTAGCATTTATGCCTAAAGCATCAAATCGATCTACAATTTTTTCAAAGTATTGTTCCAAACGCTAGAATCTGAGATCTATTCGTTGCTCCGAAGCTCTCAATGCCACCCCTTTGATCTTGCACTGTAGATTACAAGGTCTCAGTTCCATGATCTTCGCTATGAGAACCACCGCCCATCATAATTGGGTCATCTGCCATTAGATTAGGCGAGTTTTTCCTACTTTGATACCAACTGACATGCGAGTTAGCATGAAAATAAAAGCTAGTACTCGACAGAGCTTTTAAAATTGATAACCAAGTTTTAAATGCAAAAACTTACACTCAAAATTTAAGAAAAAATATAATATGATTCAAAAAAAATTATCTAATAACTAAGTCTAAAGGTACTATTTATAATAGTGTAATCCTACTTAACCTAAATTTAGATTAAAAGTAAAGTAAATTAAAATAAAAATATGCTACCCTAGATTTTTTTGGAGTACATGAAAAGTAAATTCTTAACTCATATTTACATGTAGTCCAAATAAAATAAAATAAAAAGAAAATCTTAAATACTAAATACTAAATATTAAATATTAAAATTACTTATTTATGTCAGGTTGCTCTTAGGCTTCGAAACAAATTACCTCTCCTCACCGATGCCGTTTCAAATTTGCAGCTGGGAAGTAGCTTTCTGATCAATCTTCCCTCGCAACTGGAAGCCCGTGCTGATATTTTCTTCACAGCTTTGGAACCTGCTGGAAGGAACGACAATCACAAATGGATAATAGTAATTAGAGACGGTTCTAATTAATGTTTCTAAAGTTAGCCTTTTTACTTACCATGAAAATGTGCGGCAGAGCTCAATGGAATGTCAAACAATAACAGGAAGAAAATTACAAGGACATGCATGAAGCTGGGCATTGGCCATAGAGGCATAGTTGATTTTCACGCACAAAATGCCTGAATTTTCTGCTGAACAAGTTGCTGCTGCAAAGAGTTGACATTAATGCCAAGCTCCAAGCTGGAAAATGGCAACAATGAGTTTTTATAGCGGGAAGTTTGCACATCATGGAAGCAGACGCTGACTTGGAGTTGTGTCCCAATCATGCGAGTCAAGGTAATTGTTAATAAACATTGGGCTCGCGCAGATGATCAAATGGGTTTCTGTGGGTTGGTATGGACAGACACAGAACGTTTTACAACCATATTATAGACCGAAACCTACCGGAGAGAGACAGATTGGCTAAAACTAAGGCTGCTATTTATTTTCTTTGATTGAAAGCTTTATTAGAGTTACTTTGTATTTTTATAATTTAATGAAAATTAGAGGAATTAATAAGATGTCGCTGGAATAGTATTTTTCATTGAAAATGGAACCGCGGCATGGATTTGATTGAAGCCAAATCGAGAGCCATTAGGTTTGGACAATTGGACCATTTTTCAGTTAAGTTTTGGGGAGAATTAGGGGGTGGATGGTTACACTTTCAATCTTATCTATTGGGCCAACGACTCAAGGTATAATCAACAGTGGCAACAGCTAAAAAAGTATATTAACAAATTTTCAAATTTTAAAAGAACGATTTGATAGAGTTGACATATATGTGCTTCACACAAGTCAATCGACACGTTTTATAGAAAATTAATATTGACTTTGATTTTACCCATTACAATAATAAATAGTTTTTTTATCCTTGATTTTACATATTTTCGTATATTTATTACTTATAAGATAAAGTCTTAGAATGATTATATTTTATATAAGAATTATAATGTGTTTTAATTATGAAATCTTTAACGCATTTAAACATCACACGTAAACAGTTTTCAATCTGACTCTTTATCAAAATCGAATATTGATATATGTCGAGAGACTAGCATATGTTATTTTTATTATTTGTGAAGTAAATAATCGATTTTATAGATCGGAGTATTAGAATATTTTAAAAAATGTATACATACTTGCTGCAAGAACAAGTTTATTGAATATAACCTACCATGAGAATTTCAATTGGTATCTTACTCAAGTATCTATAGGAAATATTCTCATATGTGAGTTATGTAAATGATTTTTAGACTTGAAGTAATCAAATTATCTAGTATAAGAATTGTTATACTTTGATATTACCTTACGTATCTTAACAAAGGATGTACAATGGGGTATACGTCGGCTATAGCATAAACCACCTTAAGTGGTTTAAGAGAGATATCCTGTCGTTTTTTAACGTGTCTTAACTCAAAAAATACTAATCAAGGTATAGAATGAAGATTTGAAAAATGAGTTTTTCAAATTTTATTAAATGAAGGATGCATCATCCTAAGTGATTTAAGAGAGATATCCGATTGTTTCTTAACATGTAACTCAAGGAAATCCTAGCCAAGGTAGAATGTTGGATGTAGCATTAACCACCTCAAGTGATTTAATATGATATCCCATTGTTTCTTAACATGTAACTCAAGAAATCCCAGCCAAGGTAGAATGAAAATTTGGAAAATGAGTTTTTTGAGTTTTATTAAAGAGTTAAGAGCAAGTTTTAAGAACTAATTAAGATGATAAAAGACAAACATAGAGTAGATATTGTGTCATGAGCTCACATTTTTAATATTTCGATAATCATGATACATGTCAATTTTGACTTATAAATATGAAACTAATCAATAAAAGAGTTGATGATAAGTGCAAATTTTTTAATTCATCTAATTCTAATTGGATTAGGATTATACTTCATATTTACTACCACCATACGAAGAATTTAATAGGTCATACATACCAAAGGATTTCAATGTAAAAATGTAAAATTGAAGATTAAATTGGACTTGATTGAACAAAAATATAAATTTCAAACACTTAATTGAATAAGCTCAATTTTGTCAAAAACAATTTTGTAAGGAGCATAAAGATTATACAATTGCTCTTATGCTGCAACAATAGGTACTTGTGCACTGCTTGAAAGGTCGAAACCTTGAAAGAGTGAAAACAGAATTCAGCAAAAGTTCCCTAATTCTGAGAATTGGTTTCTCTTCTTTTCCTTGGAATTCGGCGATTTGTCTTCCTCCACTCCCTTGTTGGTTGGTTTTGGTTCTCCTGGGAAGTGAGTTGTTAGCGAGTACCTCCCCTAGTTAGCACTACACTTAGCAGCACAAGTGAACCCAAAATTATCATTGGTGTTATTCTATTTGGAGTCGATGCGAATCAACAATTGAGCAATTTAAAATTTGCAACAACCTAAGCTTTGTGAAAAAAAGATTTTAATATCTTGTTGTCTTAACTTCTTGATTTAAACATCAAAAGCTCAAAGGTACAAACATCTTCTACTAACTAGTTAGGATTATCTATATTAAGCAACTCTTATTGATCTTGTTAATAAAAAAAATTATAAATTTTCCACTGCGTATAAATAACTGTTTGCAAAACTTTTTTCTACACAACCTACTAAGTAATCATAAAATAGAATGATTATTCGAAAAAATATTTGGCCCAAAATTATTGTTCAAATTTAATGTGTCGTATGTCACACATTAATTTCCTCAACTCAATAATTCAACCAATGGAATCCCTAGAGCCCATAATACTTGCAAGCCACAATTTTCCTCAGAACATGACCCTTCCATACATATAAAGATGGAATTCCTATAAATTATCTTTGTCCTATGACAACTTAAGATCTATGTTCACTGTCCAGAGTCTTACTAGTTATCAATTCTTCAAATATTTTTAACTAATTCAATATAATGAAGGATTAGTTTATTTTCAAATGCAATTTAATTTTGAATTAAGAAATATGTGACTATGTGAGTATGGTAGTGCCTTTAAATATTGCTCCTAGTTTTTAATACATGTTAAGCTGTTTGAAGATGTTGTGGAGGACAGAACTTAGATCAAGTTCTTTAAATCAAGTTCGTTAGGTTTTTCTTCAAAAAAATCTAATAAAGACTAATTTTAAAAATCTAAATTGATAGAATTCAATAAGAAAATCAATAATATGTAAAACCTTAATTAAAAATACGGTCTATATACAAAATTTGATCACTATTTATTAAATAGTGAAAATTTTATCATAATGTTTAATATAAACTTTTATATTTAAATAAAGTACCAAAATTTATTCAAATTTTTTCAAAATTTATACACTTGATCTATATAATAAAACCTTTCTATATATCCGCTTGAATTTTTTATTTTAATTTCTATTTAACCATTTGTAAAGGAGAACCTACGCATTTAACCTAAAGAACCTTACTTAAATCTTGTCCGCTTGTGAAATATATATGTCCTGACGATATACACTCAATTATACACCTTATATTAAGTAAATGATAAAAAAAAAAAAGCTTTCTCCAACTATTTATAAGTAGGGATAATGTCATATATAGTTCATCTATATACAAGAAATATTTAATATCGTATCTATATTTTCAACTTGTACCAATGTGTTCTAACATCTAGCACCATTAACAAAATATGATAACATAACAACAAGAGTGGAGCTATCCAATTTTTATTGAAGGGGCCAGAGATAGAGATAGAGAAATAAAAATTAAAAATTTTAAAAACTAATATATTAAATTTAACCAATAATAAAAAATTTGATAATAAAATAATTTTATATAACATGTAAATAAAAAAAAGAAAGACTTACAATATATAATCTCTTAGGAAAGTTGTGCTCGATCATATTTTCTGAATTCAAATTCATTAATTAAAAATTATGTACTGAAAAACATCTATTTCTTTAGGATTGAGTGTTGGACATTTTTTATTCACATTACTTTTATTCATGAGTTGAAATATTGAGGCCTGATGGCTTAAGTGTAAGAGAATTATTTGGACAATCTGCATTTTTTTTTTTTAAAGAATTTGTCAATTATTTTCAATCTACTCATACTTTAATCAAACTTGAAAAAATAATTAATGCATTTAATATCCAATATTGTTATTTTATTTTTATTTAAACTTATAATACTAAATATATAATTATAATGTATAAAATATAAATAGTTAAATACGATATACAGGATTAATAATTTCTTCTTATATAATTAGGATTGTTTAAAAACTATAATTCAAAATTATTTCCTTTCAACCAAATATAAAACGTAAAGCATATAAAAAATATATACTCAAGATAATTTTTTCTTACATAATCAAGATTAATTAACAAATGATACATTGATGAAATTTTAAGGAACAACGCAACACTACAACTTATATTTAAAAATTACATAATAATTTATTAATTTTTAAAAATTAAAATTGTGAAAAAAAATCCACATGACAGCAAAAAAGATGAACATAACAAGTAGAAGATGGAACCCATATATAACATAAAAAAAAGAAAAAAATATGATTGATGGTTCATAGAAATTTGAAGAAACAAATCTATAGAATCTTAAAACATATGAACAAATAGTATAAAAAATAAATAAAAATAATAATATAAATTGGAAACCATAAAAAAAACTTTAAAATTGAGTGAGGTCTGTGGGATTTTTTTGTTATTTTTATTTGTATTAATTATTAAATAAAAAATTATTTTAATGGGGTATTAAAAGAATCTATTAAACATTTTAAAAATTTTATATAATGTAAAAAATATTTTAAAAATCCCCCTCCCCAAATTAAATGAGGCTCCACCCATGCGTGTCAAAAGACTAGACTTAGTAATTTTGGACATGACACGATAACACGAGATGGAAAGATACGAAGTTAAATAGGTTTGGATTTAATCTTATCATATTTCGT
Organism: Theobroma cacao; assembly: GCF_053813885.1. Taxonomy (NCBI): domain Eukaryota; kingdom Viridiplantae; phylum Streptophyta; class Magnoliopsida; order Malvales; family Malvaceae; genus Theobroma; species Theobroma cacao. Next base: position 42,455,845 of record NC_142640.1, read on the forward strand.
GTCTTAACCATGTAAACATGATTAACACATTTAATTAATCTTGTTAATCTTATTATCGTGTATAAACATGTATCAGTAACACGTTTAATGTTAATGATGGATTTTATTAATATGATAATAAATTTTAAGTATATTATTTATGTTAAATATTATTATGTTTGATGTAATTGTTTTTATAATTATTGATTTTAAATTTGAATAAAAAAAGTATATTTAATTGTAAATATTTTAAGTTAATTGTGTTAATTGCGTTAGGAAAAAATTATGTTAATTGTTTAATCGTGTTGTGTGTATAAAAAATCTTAACATATTTAATAAACGTGTTAGTCATGTCATATCATGTTATACGGTTATTAAATATATTTATATACATTTTTCAAATGCTGACATGAATAATTATTCGTGTAGTATTCGTATTGACTCATAAAATCATTAATATCTTATATTAACACGATACGATTAAAATATAAAAATACAAATTACTAAATCTATAATAAGTCAATCAAAATATGTTATTTGACCAAATAAATATCATATATTTTCTTTGATTGATAACTATGATACGCACATGACAGACACATGACATAATCTCATTCATTAATAAAAATTAAAAGGTTTCATTTTTCTTTTTTTTTCACAAACTATTAAAATTAGATGTTTGAAAAATTAAAAAACAAAAATTCTTTAAAAAAGAAAAAAGAAAATTTTAAAATATATATTTTATTTGTTTAAATAAAAACTCAAAATTTTAAAAAGAATATATTTTCTTTTTTTGGCCTTTTCTTCTCTATGCTCTCTTTTCTCTTATTTCTCCTAATCCTCAATGATCGAATTCGACCATTTTTCGATTGGATAAGGTCAGACGAGACTGGATCTGGGGTCAAAATTGTCAAAACAACCTTAAATCAAGTTGAAACTTGAGGTCATTTTGGCCATTTCGACATCAAATCCAACATCGTCCAGTCGGATAATGATCAAATTCGACCATCAGGTGAGGTGTCGCGAGAGAAACGAGAAAGGGGAGGAGAGAGAAAAGAAAAAGAAAGGAAATAGGAGAATTTTTTTTAAGAAATAAAATTTATATTTTTAAACTTTTTTTTTGAAAAAAAATTTCTAAACGTAAAGATTAATTTTTTTTTTTTTAGTGAATGAGGTTATGCTATGTACTTGTTTGATCCACAAAGTGAAACGGCAATTGTTTGATAGCATGGTGCATACTGATTGTCTTAATGACCCAATATTTTTATAACGATGATAGATATTGAGTGACATTGCTAGGCAGAATATAAGTTTGGGTGCCAAATTGAATGTTTTATTTTACGAGATTTCACATTAAATATTTTTCTATAATATAAGAGCAAAATATGACCTTATCATCATAAGTATTAATTATTTCCTTGAAAAGGATTCTCCTTTCAACTCTTTGATTCTCATTACAACCTTTTACAAAAGTAACGATCATTGGTCCACAATCCAAATCATTCCGGCATGATTCAATAACATTATCACCAACAATTTTATAAGGATTATAAAAAAACCAACGGCCTCCCAACAGAAGCCACCTACCTCTAAGTTTGTCTCTATGCTAAATTAAATAGTATCCATAATTATAAAATAATAATAATAATAATAATAATACTAAGAGACAAAGGAAAAGTGCAACACTCCAACATTCATTCATGGAGGTTGACCAAATTGCCCCTACCACGACAATTCCGAAGATGGGAATTTCTCAAGAATCAAATGTGAACCACTTACACTGTGTGAGAGCGACCAATGTAAAAATAGTCCAGTCCTTAAGGGGTTTGAGTACCCATAGGCCGAGGGTTCATTATCTGCCAAGAGCTCACAGTTTGAAGCTACACCACACTTCCTCGATCGAATTTTATCCATTTTGTCTTAGATCTTAAATGAAAAGCTAGTCCCCTTCCAGGTAATCCATTTGCTTCAGTGGCTCTGCTGCTGTCATTCACTCCTTTGCACTCTGCCACTGCCACATTTTTTTTGTACATAAAAAAATATATATTGCCTTTCCCCAACACGAAAAGGCTCTGACGAACTTACACATAAAATCTCTGCGTGACCCTTGCTCTGCGGCGCCTTGGAATATCTGTGTCAACTACGCTCAGCCCACGGGTTAGCCTCGTTTAAGGAGTCTTTCCAGTTTCCAGTTGAGTTCACGGGTAAGCTGATTGAATTTTCTGTGATTCATGAGTGATCAAGTTTGGGTTCTGATTTTTACCTGATCCGTTTGCGGATCCCTGCTTTGTTTTTAAGTTAGCTAAATGATTTTTTAGATTGAGATCATTGGTTCATTGACTGTTTTTATTTCCTAAACGTATTTCTCTGCCTGGCTTTTCGCGTCGTGTGGTTTGGCTTCTTACATAGTGACACTTGCATTGATGGCAATTAACTCTCTTTAAATTTGTGATTTCCTTTTAAATTTTTTCGTTAACGCATGGATATGTACGGATGAGCTTTAGAGCCAATTTTACGATTTAGGATTAGAGTGATTTTTTATATGTATCTGATTGTTAAAATATCTAACGGTCAAATTATATTGGTTGACAGTAATTCTCATGTTGAAGCTGGAAAACAAAGTAATTACTTACAAACAAAATCAAAATGTTAAATTCGACTTATTTTTTGCGGTGTTCGTACAGATTGAGTACTGAGCCTATAGGTTGATAAGTTTAAGGAAGGAACTTGTTCCACCATGGGTATTAAGGCATTAGACCATGAGTCACTGAATGAAAATGTGAAGAAAGTTCAATATGCAGTCAGAGGAGAGTTGTATCTTCGAGCTTCCGAGCTGCAGAAGGAAGGGAAGAAGGTATACTTTGCTTTCTTTCTTCTAATTTGTTTGAACATTGAATTTTGGCTTCTTATGCATCTTGTTGAACAACTAGATACCGGGGTTTCTATGAAGTTGCTTTTAGCTATTGCAGTGAACAGAAAATGTAAATTTTGATGTATTGTTTACTGGGTCATTTAAAACCACATCCTTGTTCTTAGATATTTTTGAGAAATTATCATAATCGGTTTCTTGCATTTGTTAGCTAAACTTATAGCACTTATTTACCGCACACAGCTTGTACTTATGATTGTTTTTGAATTGACATGACTACTAGTTTCCTGGTGAAATGCCTGCCTTGATTCTATTTTCATCTTTTGTCTGAACATTCCTCAAGGAAGGATTTCTGCTGTCGAACACAATTAAAAGGTCTGATAAAACCAATATGCGGGATGTGTCTCCCTACTGTTTACTAGAATCCATTATGTACCGGGAGAGTGTGCACTTCCACATGTTTAGTGCTTCCCAAGAAGAATTTGTTTCAGAATTTATTTGTTGTGGTATTCTGGGGAGTATAGTTGAAGCTTTTGTGCCTGAGTAGTGACTAAAAGTCTAGAACTCTGATAACATGTTGCTATCAATATTAATGTAGATGCCATAGTGGTCCCTATTGTGCCAATAGACAAGATGTGAATGTGTATATGCCTTCCAAGTATAAATACTTAATAATGGTTTTATTTTTCCTTTTTCACTTAATAAATTGTTCTCGTGTGTGTATGTTAATATGTTTCACGGCTTATTTCTGCAGATTATTTTCACAAATGTTGGCAACCCTCATGCTCTTGGACAGAAGCCACTGACTTTCCCTCGCCAAGTATAATATTTATTTTATTTCAGTTTCCATCTGTTGGAAATATTTTGTGTTTCAAAAGTATGTATTGAACCAAGAGAATGTGCTCCTGCAGGTGGTTGCTCTCTGCCAAGCTCCGTTTCTGCTAGATGATCCTAATGTAGGACTGCTATTTCCTGCAGATGCAATTGCAAGAGCTAAACATTATCTTTCATTGACTTCTGGTGGTCTAGGTATATCATCATATTATTTATAGGAAAATAACATTCAAACCACCCGAAACATCATCCTGTCATTGAATGACTCAAGTCTTGTTTTCTTCAACCTATATACTTGATAGATAATTGGCTAATTAAGTTTTTATTTCGTTAATTTTGCAGTTAGTCATATGTTTTGCCGAATGTCGTCATACTGAAACTACTTTTAAATTTTAACCCTTTCTTTACAATACCTTACTTTTCAATTTATTTACTACTTTACAATTGTGCTATTATGTAGTTCCTTATATTCACCCATTCACTATAACTGATTTAAAAACAGTTCCAGAGGGTTCTCAGAACTTAATGGCTTTGAATATGATCTGCAATATAAATAACATTTTGTTCCTTTTCCATATATCTAGGTGCATATAGTGACTCCAGAGGTCTTCCTGGCATAAGGAAGGAGGTAGCTGAATTCATCGAAAGGCGTGATGGGTATCCTAGGTGATAATCTAGATTCTATAACTCATAATGTCACCTTGTTTTGAAAAGATTGTCATTTTTGGTTCCCAAGTTGTAAGCTGAATGGTTGTTTGCTTCTTTTACTATTGGCAGTGACCCGGAACTCATATTTCTCACTGATGGTGCCAGCAAGGGTGTGATGCAGATCTTGAATTGTATTATCCGTGGTGAAGGGGATGGGGTAACATATTTTCCTCATCCATTTTGCTAAAACATGATTGCACCGATATCTATTTCATTCATTTCTTCTCATCCTAGTTTAATTTTTTCTGGCTTATAGTTTAGGGATTTACCATTTTCCCAGTGCATGATGAAGATATGTTATACTCTATAAAAAATTTCGCATTGCCAGGTTTTGGTTCCTGTGCCACAGTATCCACTTTACTCAGCTACAATATCTCTCTTTGGGGGTTCTCTTGTTCCATATTACCTGGAAGAGACTGCAAACTGGGGGCTTGATGTTAATGATCTTCGCCAAGCAGTTGCACAGGCTCGCTTTAAAGGAATAACTGTTAGTATACTTTTTCTCTTGCTAATTTATGAAAGAATTTGAGAAATATGGTCTGAAACTATACAAACATCACAATTGGATAAATTGATAAACAAAAAAGAGGCTTGAACAAGACTTATAAGCATATATAATTTGTTTAACTAAATTATCCTATTCTGCATGCTAAGCAGTTTTGGGAGTTCAAAAATTGATTTATTTTGGCTGGCACTAAACAGTTTTACCTCCCAAATTGATTTTATCTATTCAAATCATAAAAGCTGTTTGTTACACTCTTATTTCATTTGGATTTAATACTGTGATACCTACCTTTATTTTGATATGAACTGCTCTTTCCCTGATGCATGCCACCACCAACTGAGTCTCTTTTATGGTTGAATATGACCAGGTAAGAGCAATGGTAATTATTAACCCTGGCAACCCTACTGGTCAGTGTCTCAGTGAAGCTAATTTAAGAGAAATATTGAACTTTTGTTACCAAGAAAATTTAGTTTTACTTGGAGACGAGGTTTATCAACAGAACATATACCAGGATGAGCACCCCTTTATCAGTGCTAGAAAGGTAGATGCCATTTTGCCGTTAGATCAACTACAACTGAATCTTTGCAATGGAGTTTTAACTTTCTTAATTGCATATATTTCCTTGTACCACTGGAAGGTTTTGATGGATATGGGGCCACCCATAAGCAAGGAAGTCCAGCTCGTTTCTTTCCACACTGTGTCTAAAGGATATTGGGGTGAATGTGGGCAGCGGGGTGGATACTTTGAGATGACCAACATTCCTCCACAGGTTTGTGTTCTAATTTGCTTAATAAGTTTCATGTTCCTGAGTGGGAGCCAGGAATTTATCCCAAACATCAATATATGATGAAATGTGAAATAATTATAGCACAATCACTGTTGAATTTTCATGGAAAAATGAAATACAACGAATTCATTATGACACAAAGGTCATGGTCATATAGAAGGAGGTATAACAAATAATCCTCCCAACTTTGATTTTATTATCAAACGGGTAAAATTATTTTAATTCTTGCTATATATAATCACAAATGAACTGTTTTACCATGTTGTTATATATGTAAATGCATATACTTTCTTCTTTTTATTGTTCTTCTGACCTGATGTGGGTTCGAAATCAAACACAATATGGATTCTTGAACTGATTCTCAATTATGTTTTGATTTCATGATTTCATATTGCAGACAGTTGACGAGATCTATAAGATTTCATCAATATCGCTAAGTCCAAATGTTCCTGCTCAGATATTTGTGAGTTGATGTCATCCTATTTTGAAGTTGGGCACTTCAATGTTTCTACTCTAGTTATGTTAACAGTAAGATAAGTAAGCTTCCTGTTCTCTTCACAGATGGGGTTGATGGTCAACCCACTGAAACCTGGAGACATTTCATATGAGCAGTATGTTAGGGAAAGGTATGCCTGCTATGACCCAGTTTCCAACGAGTTTGGTGCACATTTTTCTTTCTGCTTAAATATAAATGAAGGGAAAATATTTTTCAGCTTTGTGATGTTCATGTTGAATAGATCCCAGATGTTAATGCATGTCTAACCATCTAATTTTGGTGTTAGAAACTACCGAAAAAAGATTTTTTCAGTTATTATTGATACTTTATGTAGAAAGGTCCGGAATTTGGTTTGAACCTTGGGATGTTGTTTTCCACTATGAAATGAAAAGAAGCTCTCTCCTTTAGCTTTAATTAACAGTTGATTTCCACCAACTATTTTCGTTTAAAACTTGCAGCAAAGGAATTCTTGATTCATTGAGAAGAAGAGCATGGATAATGACTGATGGATTTAACAGCTGCAAAAATGTGGTTTGTAATTTCACTGAAGGTAAATAGTTGTTGTCAACAGGTAATTTGATATCTTGCTTTATTGATTCCAACTCACTACTTACTCGATGGTAATCGTACAGGTGCCATGTATTCTTTTCCTCAAATACGTTTGCCACCAAAAGCTGTAGAAGCTGCCAAAAAGGCAGGAAAAGTTCCAGATGTTTTCTATTGTCTCAAGTTGTTGGAAGCAACTGGCATCTCCACCGTCCCTGGTTCAGGATTTGGACAGAAAGAAGGGTACTTTTCAATTTATTTTCTTTTCCATTTATTTATTTTGGAATTTTAATAATCATCTTTACTGTTGTCCTACCAGAAAGCTTCTTCGACACTTACCTTTCTCAAGAATTTTTGTTCTTTAAACAAATGTTTGTTTGTTTCTGTTTCCTTTTGTCATGTTAGAAAATTTGCTTAGATCAGTCCTGCTATTTGTTTTGATAATACTTTTGTAAAATAAGTATGCTTAGGTCTAGAACCTGATCTTATAGTTTTTATATGCTTCTAACCAAGTTATATGCTTTTCATTAGAAATAGAGTCAGAAAACGTAGGCCTCCCTATCTGTTTCTAACAACTTCTGTGTAATAATATGCTTTTTCTAAACAGTGTCTTCCACCTAAGGACAACAATTTTACCCGCCGAGGAGGACATGCCTGAAATTATGTCCAGTTTCAAGAAATTCAATGACGAGTTCATGGAGCAATACGAAGATAATTGGAGCCACTCAAGAATGTGAAGGACGCTTTAAATTCCTTGAAACTGTATTATATTAATTGGCCATTGCAAGCCACTCTATACATGCGCAAACTTTAATCATTTTCTCCTTTTACTTGAGCTATAAACTTCATGCCATTGAAGATTATTCCTGCTTCTCTTTTTTTTTTTTTTTTTTTGTCTCTTTCTTCCTAATAACATCCCTTGAATATACAGTACTAATCTTTGAACCTCGGCCTCATTGCGCCTTTAATATTGTCGTAAACTCATAATAGAGTTGAGTACAGTTCTAGCTGATTTATGAACAAATGTTGGAGCAAAATGTAGAAATTAATCTATAAAAGGTACAAATTTCTTAAAGCAAGCTGAACATCAAAAGCCAAAACAAAAACTCAAAAATCATAAATGGATATTTTTATAATTTTAATATTTTTCTTATTTAATTAGGAATTCTACATATAAATTATAAATATAATAAAAAAAAATTATTTAATTTACTTGTATTAGGACTTTAAGATGGTCATGTTCTAATTAGGAATAGAACATTTATTTTATTTGAATCAATTGTTAATTATTCTAGTTATGGTAGACAATCAAAAATATAATTTTATTAGAGTTTGAGCCTATAACATTATAAAAAGTACCTTTAAACTTAATTTTTTAAAATTATGAAATAATATTTTACATTTTTTTTTTCAATTTGAGTTTAAGTTTTTACGTTTGAAATTTGATTATTAGCTTTAAAGGCTTAATCGGGTACTAGTTTTTATTTTTATGATACCTCACTGTGTAACAAATGCTATAATTCCAATGTGAACTCTTACCTGTCTGCCTAACAGGATTTGCCAGAAAGGCATGACCATGCAAATTCACGATTCTGAGTAAAATCTCGTTCCCAACCTGCGCCAAACTAATTGCAGTACTGAGTACTCTTTGCTAATAGAAGTAGGAGGTCCACAGCGCTGCTGTACCCATCAGTATGAATAACGTGCATCTAAATGGAAGAAATGGTACCATAGAGCTCCCAACCAAATGAAGCAGAGCAGTTGTTTTGACATATCCGTCGTAGGAGTTGGAGTATTTGTCTCAGTAGCATCAGACACCACTAATCAGTCCCTTGCTGAACAAAAAGAAAAGAAAGAGTAGATTTCTTTTGAGTTCCCTTTACAGAACCAGCTGTGAAACTCTTTGTTTTCCGGTTGCCGCTGACACTTACAAAAAGAATCTGAATTATGGGTTTTTCTCCCTTAATCAGAAGCACCAGAAATCCAGGATCATCCTTTAGAATGACACATGCTGCGGTAACATATGCGTCATAGAGCTTGGTCCCGAAAGGTACCTGGAGCCATGGACGAGTCTGCAATTGGCAAATTAATGTTTTGTTTTAAAGTGACCGCCCGCCCCTGTCATATGTTTGAATGTTTTGATTGTACATTTGGTGTGCATACGGCTACCTCTGGCATGTGTAAGGCGGTGACTGGTGATCTCTCAGAAGCTAAATTTTGTACATTTTTGTCACTTTCGATTCCTCCCGGCGATCTGCCCGAAGAGTCGCATACGAGTTTATCCAAGCAAATCACCACCAAGCGGATTTGTTTAGCTGACGCTTGGTTGACGTCAAGCCATGTTGCTTTTGACATTTCACCAACAAAAACAAAATTTACTGTGTTGGAGTTTCATGCAAGAGTTGCTTTTGACTGTGAACTAAATACTACTGTTCTTTTATCCAATGTTAGCATTTGTCAGGCTTGTAACTAAATTTTTCTCAATTTGGTTTTATATATACAAGAATGTAAAAAGCTTAATATCAATATGACATCGTTTTAATGGACCAAGGTAAAAAAAAGAAAAAAATTTTAATTAAATGACATTTGTCAGGAGATTCAACTAAAAAAAATTGAAAAATTTTATTTATAGATATATATATATATATATATATCAACGTAAAAGATTTGGCTCCAAATCCAATATTCTTTCTGGACAACTGGTTTTAGTATTCTTTAATTTTTCTTTTAGTAACCAAATCCGGACAATTGATTTGATTCAATATATTAATTAATTACTGATTAGAAACTGCATGTTTCAGCCACCGGGGGATTTCACTGTGGACTAAATAGTAGTATGCATGCACCATCAAGCTCTTACTTTGTCTTCACTGCAGACATGATCTTACCATGATTTTCCTTTTTATCTTCTTTCTCTTAAGGGATAAAATTGGACCTTGAATTTGAGTTTTCCCAGAACTAAATGGAGTACCCTCTTTATATTTCTATTTCCATCAGAAAGGCTTTTTGGCAATTAAAATCAAAAATTAAATCAGTTTTTTTATTCGAAATGCAAGAGAATAATGAGTATAATAATAAATTAATTAAGTGAGGATTAATACTCAAATATATATATATATAGTATAAATATTAACAAAATCCCTAAATTGAAAGAAAGTGTAAAAGATTAGTTAAGCTCAATATAACTTTCATTAGGCTTGATTGATCATACAAAGCGTTCTTGTTTGGAGTTTTGTTTGTCTCAAGCAAAAGGAAAAGAAAAAAAGCCTCCTTTTGAAAAAGCCTCGTTAAAAAAAGGCTTTTGCTCTGGTTTTATTTAACAAGAAAGGAAATATTACAAGCAACGAGGAGAAAACTGGAAAGTAGGCGTTGAAAATTTGAAGAAAGAAAAATGTCAAATAAAAGCAAAAAACTGATGAAAAGAACAATAAGCAGGGAAATTGTTGGTGATCCCAAAATTTTGGCGCCAAAATCCAAGTCAATATCACAATCCCATTTATTATTATTATTCACTTGAAAGCTGCCCGTAGTTTCACGGGCAAGTTCTAGTCGGGGTTAGTCTTTTTCTTTTCTCTCTCTTTGCTTATGTCACGAGTTTCCTCGGGTTCTCTTTTTATCGCTGTCCCTGATTGGTATAAACACAACATTCAACGTTGCCTACTTCCGATTACTTCTTTCTTTCAATTAATGAGCATTATTATTATTATTATTTATTTTATTTAAAGCCCTTTGCATTTTAGCTGCTACATTTCTCTCTCTCTCTCATGTTCCTTCCAGGCCCCCTCTCTCTTTCTTGCTAAACCATAACCTCCTCCTTTCCAACACTTTCCTTCTGCTTTCCCTTTGATTCCCTTTGATTCTCTCTACAAAGGGAAAGGAAAAGTGGAGGGGGAAACCAAACCAACAGAAAAAAAAAAGAAAAGAAAGGAAAAGCCCATCTTTATTCTTTCTTCTTTCTTCTTTATTCCCTTGGTCCTTCCTAGTTAGCTAGCTATAATAATAGTTGAAAGGTTTGGTTTGGTTTTGATCCAAGGATATGGGGGTTTCAGGGAAGCCTCAAGTGGATGGGGGGTTAGAGTCCGAAGGCAAAAAATGGGTTATTGCTGGGATTTCTTTACGAGCTCCGTTGAAGCCTATCTACACAAATCCAGTGGAGAAAGATAAAGAAATTAGTGGCGAAACAGACGAATGTTCGACGACTCCAACAGGGGAAGAAGCTAGAATTCCTACGATATTGACATGTCCACCTGCTCCAAGGAAGCGAAAGCCTTCTTTGAAGTGTAACTATGGAAGTGTTAGAGAGTTCTTTACTCCTCCGGATTTGGAGAGTGTCTTTATACGCCATGTTGAAAGGGCTAATTAATTAACTAATTGATCAACCAAGAGGGGGGGGGGGGGGGGGGGGGGGGAAGCTTAACCCCTTAAGCTTATGCATCCCCTTTTATCATCTCCTTATTATTTCTTTCTTTCTTTCTTTTTTTTTGTACGCTTACTTTCTTTTCTTCTGCTTTAGGTTATTCTGTAGCGAGTAGAAGTTTATGTACAGGGGAATTCATAAATAAATAAGATGGATATTTAACTTCTTCATGTCATGAGCTTCTTTGAGATGCGTTTTTGCGCTTCACCTAACGACCTTCTTAATGTGGTAAAATGCGGTGGTAGCTTTTCTTTTTCCCTTTGTATATCTGTAGTATTTCTTTCTAGCTTCTATGTTAAATCCGTATAGCACCCAGAACTGTAATAAAATTAAAGCATCCATTTGTTAGTTAAGTAATGGTGAGGATCTGGGTTTTCTTTCAGTTTGCACTTTGATCTTTCTTTTCCTTCCTGTTGTTGCTGCTGCTCTCTTTTGTTTGAAACAATAGATCAGTACTATTCATGTTCATGCTTGGGAGTGACACATGCAAGTCAACATCTAGCTAAGGTTGCCAAAAGTTGTCAAACACAAAGTAAAGGTAAATCCTTTCGAATGGGTAAGGAAGATGCTGCACGGATGCTTACACACAGCTGATTGACTGAGACAAATCCCTACAAAACGCTTAGCCCAAAGACCCACTGCCTTTTCTGGCTCTCTGCCACCATCCCGTCTTTAGACTTTAGCTTAGTTTTCCACTGTCCCACATACATGACCCCCCACCCACCTCGGACTCTTATGATAGTGGGAAGGTTCTTTGTAATGCTTTGGTGATAACTCAAGAAAAAAAAAAGGGGACAAAACACATGTGGGGAGACTTGGATTAGAATCCTATGCAGAGTTTGAATGGACCTCATTTAACTCTTTCAACCCCCTCAAGTTCTGCAGACCTATAATTGACAATGTCACTTGCATATCTAAAAACATTTTTGACTTTGGATAATGCGAATGGAATGTTTATTAACAAAAGTTAAAAAAGAAAAGAAAGTTAGAAATCCTTTTGTTTATAACTGAAGAATGTGCACCATCAAGTTAGCCATAGTTAAAAAAGTGACAAGGGGGACTTCACCTAATCTGGAGTTCATTTTGTACACTAAAGAAAGCTCTCTCGGGATCAGAGCTCTGTATTGAAGCAATCATGTTTTAACACGTCTAACAAAGGCTGCGAATCTCATGTGGCCTCTAGTGAAATCATTTTGGATTAGATTAATCACTAAACTCCCCCTATTTAGTGGTATTATTGGAGACCACATGAAGGTTATTAATATATATATATATATGTATGTGTGTGTATTTCGCAATGTTGCCAGCATATGGTGGCTTATTTGTCATCTTGCCTTACATCGATTGCTCAATTTTTTATTTCTTTCCTTCTTCAATCTGTTTTTCACTTGTATCATTGAAGGAGACAAGGGAGCAATGGGGTAAATCATGCAAGAACATGCTGAGAAGATGGAATGGATCAACTTACCACATTATATTATGCTTATTTACCTACTCTAAAGTCTAATGTAAATTTTGCGTCAGTATTGAGAATCTATGGAGTATAAGATTTGAAAAAATGAGTTGCTACAGACCAAAATACAGTATTTCGTGTCAATGCCAGTAGTTGCCTGAATTGAATTTGCTACTAGTATTTTAACTTACTACCTAATCAAATAAAAGAACAATGCTTTCAATGATAATGGACTCTTCGTCTAATCCTTTAGAGATAAGCTTTTAACTTTGCAGATGAAACCTAGCTAGCTATATGTAGGTTATTAAAAATCTCAGTGCTAGACTATTAGAGACAGAGAGAGAGAGAGAGAGGCTTGTGAATTTGGAATCCAAATCTCCTACAGGCATATACATCACGTGATATCCACCAGAACATACTGCAAATCATATCCGAAATCAATTCCCCAATTGTTACGGGATTGAAACCTATAACAGAGATTTACAGGAGCTGTTCCAAGGCCTCTATAAATACTGAAAAGTATCCAAGGCTTAGATCAAAACTGGGGTTCGAGCTACCAAAACCGCTGTCTTAACAAAAATGACAACACTTAGCTAGACGTGGTTTAGTTGCAAGCTTGCCAGGAGGCTCTGAATTTTGATTTAAACTGATTGCCAAGTGTAGGAGCTTGTAAGTTATAACTCGTACGTTTTTCCATGGCGAAGCAATGTGACTTGTTTGGTTTTGTGGGGGCCATGAGCAATTCAAGAACTGGGCGAGAGATACTTGGGAAAGAGTACTTGATCACACAGAACAATAGCTTCCGTCAAAGTCAAGTGTGGGGACGGTTGACCCAACACGATCTTGTGGGATGTTTGCGTAGCAAGGACATCATGTGGGGGACTGCAGCAAACTGCAAAGCCACCACCGGCATTTTTGACCCAGTAAACAACATCTGGGTCAAAGGTTATAGGTTTTGAAGAAATGGACCGCCCCTCTCTCCCTTCCCTTGGGCTCACTTGCCATGGGATCCTCATGGAATATATTAAACATTTCCCTCAGAGAACAGGTCCCATTAAAATACTATTTTTTTATATCTTGGAAGCTATTCAACCCTTTTTCCATATTTTAAGTGATTAGATATATGAGTCAATTAACTATTTCTCGCTTTGCTCCCCATTCAAAACTATATAGCAAAGAATCACTACCAACTAACTAGAGGGGAAAACAAACTAAAACTTAGGGTATGATCAAGTTTATTTTAGATATATGATTTGAACATTAAATCGTAATTACTTAACAAATATTGTAATATCACCTATGAATAATTGTTTTACTATTTGTGTTTATATTTTCATACATGCATACATATATAAATTAAGTTCTCTCAAAATAAATATCAGTCCAATTTTACTATATTAGTCTTTATTCTTTTCTATTATTTCAGAGAAAGTCTTTATTCTTTTATATCAAATACTCAAGATTTCTTTTTGGATAAAATACCTCAATCTCTTAAGTTTTGGTTGAAATTTCAAAATGGTCTATTAGTTTTCGATATGGATATTCTGTCCCAAAAATACAAACACTGTTAATAAAAATTAAGAAAAGACTAAAATATTTTTTTATTAATTTAAAAAATTATTATTAAATTTTAAAAAATTAAAAAAAAAAAAAGCATCAAGGCTTCTTCAGAGAGCATCGGGCTCCCTAAGGGGAGCACCAGATCTAGTGCTCCCTTGCAATCTCGATCGAGCTCCCTAGTGGAGCACCAGTGCTCCCTTAAGGAGTCCAATCGAGGCCCCCCAAGGGAGCTCTTGGTGCTCCCATCTTGGGAGGTTTTTTTTCTTAATTAATAAAAAATAATAAAATTATATAATAGTAATTTTAAAAATTAATAAGAGTAAAATTATCTTTTTTATTTTTACCACGTCAGTAAGTTGATAAAAATATTAACGATTGACTAACGACTGAATCTATGTGTCTAATAAAAAATATTTTTTTGAAATGAAATATTTATTTTAAAAATTAATAAATTTTTATATAATTTCAATCAAACTTAAGAGTAAAGATATTTTACCATTTCTTTTTTATTGGACATAAAAGTGATTGTCTTGTCTCTCCAACAATAGATATTCCTTTCTCATGTTTTAGGCTTGGCCCAGAAGCTCACACATGTACTCCAAATGGATTGGACTTTCGGGGTTTCAAGTTCACTGTTGGCCCTAATTACCAAATTAAGTAGGTGTTCGGCCCATTTGTGAAAGGGATTTTACACTGCAAAAATATAATCAAAAGTATTTGCTTTTAAAATGTAAACTTTTTAAGTTATGCCAAAAGTCCATTGGAAATTTTAAATAAAATTATAAATTTAATTTTTTTCAAAAATTTTTAATATGTAATAAAAAAAATATTTAATGAAACTTCTTTATATTCTCCCTTTATTCTTCAATAATTCATAAAACTATAAAGAGATTTATACTTTTTTCTCACATTTATCTTGTTTATTTGATTTAATTTTTTTTCTCTTGATTTAATTTATTTTATTATTTTTATTACTAAACAGAGGTTAAAATAGTTTACTGAAGGAATAACATCATTGGTTTGACCTAAGCCATCATTTAATGTTCCATGATAGGAGTTTCTTTAAGCAAATAATTTCACACTGCACTCATCAACCAATCCCTTTCAGTCGGTTTTCACTACTTGCTTTTCTTTGGCAAGTGCCGCAAAAATCTCCGCCATCTCTTCCCTAGATTTCTTGAACATCATTCCTAATTTTAACCATATTTCCCATGTCTCATATGCTTCATTGTCTAAATTATGCCCATTGATAAGAGTCATGTGTTTGGTGATTGAACTAGTGACTTCATCTTCCTATTGTTCTGATGGTGAAGAATTGATGATGCTGTTAACAGATGCCATACCCTTTCAGGATTCCCTAAACCTAAAATTAGTAGGGAGTCCTGTGATCCTACAACATTTCTCCTTAATGTGACTATGCTTTCCACAATGGGAACAAATTAACTTAACCTTAGTTTTTTTCTTTCTTTCAACCAGTGCTGCCATAACAAAGGATTCCACAAAGGGTTGTGTTTGCAAATGCAAAGTTCTTTGTGATTCTTCCCTAAGAACTAGGTTATAGGTTTTTCAAGGGTAGGGAAAGGCTTAACATTACAAATGTGTGACCTTAAAGCAGAATAGTTTTCATTCAAACCATTAAGAAACCTATATACATTATCTTTTTAACATTGATATATATCTTTGAAAGTAGGATTGAGTGCATTTTTCACATTCACAATGAGGAAATGGCCTATAGTCCCTTAGTTTTTCCCATAAGTCATTTAATTCAGTCAAATATGCATCCATAGTTCTTGTACCTTGAGTAATACTATATAAGAGAATTGAAGATTGCAGGTTTTGGCATCATTGAGTTAAGAAAATCATTTCTTCAATGTATTCTAGATTTATGAGATTGAGTTCATGTAGAAGACAATGGTTGCAATTAGTGGTGTGATGCCACGATTAGGTTATTGCATCTAGTCCATGGAAAGTAAAGATCATCTGAAGCCCTATGTTCTTGGATTGATCCATTAAGAAATCCAAAAGTGTAATTACTTTAGGTACGTTTTGGATTTACAATTATAAAATCCATGCCTATATGATGAAGAAAGAATGGGGAATATGGATCTTTTAAGGGTGAGATGACTAATTTAGATAATGAATTTGCCATTGGCAAAGAAGAATTGATCAAATTGTGACTTCAATCTTGAATGAAGAATAAAGACTAGAAAAATTAAGGAAATCACAACAAAAATCCTAATCGAACCCTTCGGACACTATATAAGATTGAGAAATGAAATAAACTAAATTGATTGTATTATTTCTTCAAGAATGATTACAAAGTCACCAATATACATTTTACAGAAAGAAGAACCTAGAAACTTGATTACAAGAATAATTGCCAAACTTAACCTAATTAACAAAAATAGAAAATTGTTGACTTTTTGGCTTAACTAACCAACTAACGCTAAAGGACATACTATCATGTGCTTATACATTCTTAATAGTTGAATTTTAAAAGAAAATAAAATTATCTTGTAAGAATAATTAATCTAAATTAGAACTCAAAAATCCTCAAATGTGCCTCCTAACACACACACATAAGAGTTTAAATAGACAAAAATAAATGTTCAAGAGAAAATTGATTGCAATAGAAAGATGGAGGTTTAGATGATGAAGTTATATATATGTATGTATGTATGTATGTATGTATGTATAAGCATTTCAAGTTTTGACCCTTGAGGATGAGGGTGATTCTAAACGAGAATGTACGTTATGTGTAATTATCTTTCAAGATTAAAGGTTAAATAGCTAGTTGGATTTATATTCACTTAATTTGATTATTATCTTAGTATATTTATTTTATATTATCTCTTGTTTAGAATCATTTGTTAACAGATAATAGTTATTTCTATTTGTTAATTGGTATTTGCCTGGCTTATAGAAGATCAATTCATAATAATTATTAAGTTGAATCTAAGAAAAACCACAAAATAAAGTTAAGTCTCTTTTGAATTTTTTTTTTGTTTCAGTTTTATCTTACCTTGAATTTATATTTTACATCTTATTTAAGCCCAATTTATGTTTCTTTTTTTCCTCCAAAATAATTTCATAAAAAAGGAAACGTAAACATAGATGAACTTGATGCAATCATACAAGGTCGTTAACGCTGTCAAGGTTGTGATGGATCCTTGCTAGCTAGTGGCTTTTGGTGTTGTGAATTTTTTTGTAAGTAAACACTGATTTATTTCACATCAGAATTTCTACGTCACTAAAATCTTTTTATCAATTAGGTTAAGGATTTGTGATGACATGGACGGATGGTGAAAGCATAAAATGTGCTTTTAAAAAAAAATATTACTTGATTTGAAATTGATACCCCATTTAAACAATTTTATATTTCCCCATTGACGAATATTTAAAGTGTGACGAGCTCGGCTTGTCTAACCCAGCCCTTGCCACTAACAGAAATATCTTAACGTCGGTTAAGAGGTGGCACGTGTCGGGTTGTTTTGTTCCTAATTAAAGATGGGTCACGTCACACAACAAGCATTTGCTACCAGATTTCCTTCACTTATTTTTTTGGAATGAAGATTTCTTTCATTTTATTTTCTTTATAACTTTTAAAAGAAGGTATGTATCGCTGCAAATGACCCTTTCAGTGTGAGCTGGGGAAAGTGGAGCGGCAAAATGGAGCAAAAAACATGGCCAGATCGATCCGATGGATCTCGATTCACTGCTTTTCCGTTGTCGAAACCTAGCAATGGAGATGGGAAGACCAAATTATCCAGGCGTTCCAAATTCATTTCAAAACCGTCGTCATCCCAAACCGACGGTCCTGATTTCTCGGCTCTCCCTTTCGACATATTAACGAAAATCGCAGCGCCGTTTAATTTCCCGAATCTTCTTACGGCGTCGCTGGTGTGCAAGTCGTGGAGGGACGTGCTTCGGCCGTTGAGGGAAGCGATGGTGCTGCTGCGTTATGGGAAGCGTTTCAAGCACGGTCGAGGCGGTTTTCGACGCAACTTGGAAAAAGCTCTCGACTCATTCTTGAAAGGCGCTGCACGTGGCTCTACTCTGGCTATGGTCGATGCGGGGCTTATTTACTGGGAAAGGGGTCAAAAGGAAGAGGCAATTGCTCTTTATCAGAAAGCCGCTGCCCTTGGCGACCCTGCTGGACAGTGCAATCTCGGAATTTCATACTTGCACGGTATTGTTGTCAAAATCAATAAACTTTTTCTCAAATCTTAGCTGATTATTTAATGTCATACAGTTTAAAATTAATTTTGTGTCGCAGCTCAACCTCAAAAGCATAAGGAGGCTGTAAAATGGTTGCATGAAGCTTCAGTTGGGGGCCATATTCGAGCTCAATACCAGCTGGCACTTTGCCTGCATCAAGGTCTTGTGGTGGATCGAAATCTTCGAGAAGCTGTATGGAGTTCTTTACTTACCCATTTTAATTGTATTCATAGTGAACTTCTCTTTTTGAGAATTGGGATGATGGGATTTGCTTTGTTGCTTATTGATGATACTCAGGCTAGATGGTATCTAAAAGCTGCTGAAGGTGGATATGTGCGTGCAATGTACAATACTTCGCTTTGTTATACATTTGGGGAAGGTTTGTCACATAGTCGTAGACAAGCAAGGAAATGGATGAAGAGGGCTGCTGATCGTGGTCATAGCAAAGCTCAATTTGAACATGGACTTGCTCTATTTTCTGTGTGTCTCGTTCTTATACTTTCGTTTATAAGTATAAACAACCATAGTACCATGTATAAAATGAATACAATATTTCTGATGCACAAGCTTGTTATGTAGTAATAGCAGAAAGTTGTTGGCTTTGATTTGCCTTAGCTCAAGGCATGTGAAGTAAATTGAGGAAATATGAATGAAGGAAAACAAAACTTTGGCTGAGCTTAAGACATATTAAAGTAAAATGGGAAAATATGAATGAAGGAAAACAAAGGGTTTTTTTTTTGCAGGGGGGTGGGGGCTTGTAGTTGTTAAGAGAAAGATATAAAACGCAAGATTGTTTCTTGATGAGTCTGGCTTTTTTTGTCTGTATGATCATTTTCTCTCTTCTCAATGGTATGTTTGTGTGCTGATAATGTTGTATTTTTGCAATCTAAGCTGATGTGGATTTTGATATAATACTTGGGCAGGAAGGGGAAATGATGAAAGCTGTCGTGTACCTTGAACTTGCTACACGTTCTGGTGAAACGGCTGCAACTCATGTCAAAAATGTAATTCTCCAGCAACTCTCAGCAACTTCTCGTGACCGTGCCATGCTTCTTGCTGACAATTGGTGTGCTTTACCTTCATCTCGCTGAGTATGTCAAGGCTGTTTACTGAACTTTCTCATATACTCCTGATATTGCTTCTTTCCTTTTGTTTTTTGTCTTATGCTTGACAAGTGACAAAGTTATAAATATATAGATGTTGTTGCTGTTTTCCTTTTGATTCCAGTGTTTATTAACATTTGTGCCTTTTACCAGCCAAAATGAAAAAACATCACTAAAGAATATCAACCTTTTACGTTTCAATTCTTACATTGCAGGAAAGGGAATTTGGGCTCTAAGCCTACTTATTTAAGGAAGGTTTGGCTAGCTTAGGCGGCTACAATTAGGTTATTGCCTCAATAACCATTTTACTTTATCAGGTCACCTGTTTCAACTGTATCTTCTAAAACAGTAAAAAATATGGCACTCATATCTTGTTAATGACTACAAACTAGTTAGCATCTCTTTTCTTTATTTGAAGATTGATAAGTTATTTTAACTGCTTTTCATCAACCATCTGGAAAATGTTTATAGGAGAAGGGGTGAAGAGAAAAGAGAGTTTTGGCTTATTTTTGTCTTCGTATTCTTTTTCCTTGTTGAGGGTGTGGAGGTAGGAAGTGGCTTTGAGGTTTCAAACACTTGGTATATATGAATATCAGCAATGGGAGAACGTGTTACGAGTTTTAACTTCCTTTCATGCACATGTGATCAGCAATGTTACAGATGATTATGACCATGACATGTTTGATCAGTAACAATTGATGGTAGGACATTTGTGTTTGAGATTGCTACACCAGGATATATTGTTTGTATTGGCTGTGCTACAAGATCTATTAGTGCAAAACAAGTTTGGTGAGTTATGACATTATAGATACCCTTTCTGCATTAGGAAGGGATTTTTTTGGTTTGGAGTTGGAACAGTGGCGATGAATCCATTGGATGATTGTTTCTTCCTCTTGTTCTATTTTCACTTCCAGTTTTTTTTTTAAAAAAAATTGTTTGTTCTGGATTGTATTCAAATGTCGGCGCAGCCCATGGAGTCCCTTCGGGAAGCATTGAAGTTGTTGGGCACTTGGGCTCTCTAGACACTCGTGGTCGACCAGATGGCCACTCCGCACAAAATATGCCTAAACGAATAGACTCTTACCCTTTCCCGGGTTAAGGTGAAATTTGCCAATATATTATGATTCAATATTGATTTTATCATTGTACTTCAATTTTATTAAATTTTATCATTGTGTTTTCAATTTTGTTGATTTTTGAACAAAAAGTAATGAAATTGACATATTTCATGAAGTAATCTGTTAACGCAAATGGTAAACTTTGTTACTATGGTTTCAATTTGATTGCTTTTGGAAAAAAAAAAATGGAATTGAAATATTTCACTGAATATTTTGTTACTACACGTGGTAGTTTTTTTTTATTTATCAATTTTTTCACTTTTATGTTCAAAAATCAATAAAAGGGAAAGTACAATGGTAAAATAGAATGAAATTAAAGTATAATGGTAAAATTTGATATTGATTTATAGTATAGTGGTAAATTTGATTTTGATCATTCCTTACCCTAATGAAGGATGATGAATTGTCCATGGGAATTCATAAGCAGATAGCGTATATAGAACGAGTTAGTCTTCTTCCAAGTTCCAAACATAATGATTCATTTTCCATCACAAAAAGATGATCATTCTTAGCTAATTGTTCAGCACTTATAAGATGAAGGTGGTGGAAACATGAACACATGATGATAGGTGGATAGCTGATAACTATATATATAAAGTCCTGCCTAGCCATGTCATCTAATTTAAAGGGCTGAATATCAGTAGATAAACCGCATCGTAGTTTTTGTTTAATGAGCTTTAAAATGATTGATCAATGCAATTCTCATTGCCAGATGAGCACTTTTATATGTTTACCAAATTTCCAAAAGAATTGTCTCAAAAGTCTGATTTGTGGAAAATGGAGAATTTCAAAATTTCACTCAAGGAAGTACACAAGTTGAGAAAAGAGATCAGTGGTAGAGAAGACAGGAAGGAATCAGTAACTCAATGTTCTTATAAACAAAAAATAAAAATATTCACAAACAATTTGACCACTAAAAAAAGTATTAAAGCATCTAAGGTATTTTGAACAATGTATACTTGCTTAAGCAGAAGCCTGTCTACCTTGATGAAACTATTCTTTTTTCTAACTAATCCAAATCTTGTAAATCTGTGTATGCTATTAGCTTGCCTTCCAATCTACCTGAAAAGCAGAACAATGCCCCTAACAAAAATATAGAGTGCAAATTCAAGGCGCATAGGATTGCCTCTGAGGATGGACTCCAGTGTGATAAAGGTTGAGGTGATATATGGCCTTGGACACCAATTCTTTCAAATCAGGATGTTGTGCAACCACAGTTCGGTCTGCCCCCTCAAGGGCAGTCAAAACCCTAGCTTGTTCTAAAGCCTCGTTATCACCGGAGTGTATAGCAAGGTAGCAGAGCAGGATCACTCCGTGCAGCTGCGTCATTTCACTTCTAAGCAATCTCATCAAAGGTGGAACACCATTGAACCCAATTATCGATTTTGAATGGTCCATACAAAGAAAATTCTCCGGAGATGCAAACTTCTGCAAGGCAATGGCAGCTTCCATTGCCACTTCTTGATCCTTATTAGCTAGCTGTGTCACCAAAGGACCAATCACTCGAGTCTCCCTTGCTGGGAAAGTCCTTGCTAATGAACCAATTGATTTAATAGCAGGAATTTGCAATGTAGGACTATCCAATTCCTTGATCACCCTCAAAAGCTGATCAATAACAGCCTTAGCTGCAAGTGAATTCGTCTTAAAAGCTGCCCGTCTAAGATCAGAATTGGATTCGGCAGCGGCTGTGATCTCCATTATTGTCATCAAACAATTATACTGTAATTCGCCTTGCTCCTTCTCCACCAACTTAGCCAGGCAAAGCAGTCCTTTTGTCTCAGTTATCCTCCTACTATTAGAAACACTCCCTTTAGCAAGCATCCACAAAGCTTCAGTGCCATTAATTTTCAACTGAATTTTCACTTCAGGCTTCTCATTTTCCCTTTCTTTCCTATGATTCCCTCCCCTACTACTCCCTTCCATATGCAAATTAGAATAGGAATTGGTATAGGGTCGATAACTGTAATTCCTCGAATTCGACCCAATCGAAGAATTTTTCTCCATTTCTTTATTAATCTGAACTATAGAATGAATGCTTTGCTTACCCATCTGTGTCCTAGAATCTTCCACAAATGTCTCAAATGACAACAAAGTCACCAACGGCCTAATCACATTCTCTCTGGCGAAATCCTCTTGCGCTACCGGATCATGCTCCGCCATTCTCGCTACCAATTTCGCTACCGGAATTTGAACCTTCATAGGAGAATCTCCCAACACTTGCACCACAATTGGAACCCCCATTTCATCAACAATACTCCTAACTCTTTCGTGCTCATTTGCTAAAACAAAAAGCGCATTAGCCGCCGCGATTTGCGCTTCCGTTGAGGAGCTTTCTTTAAGAAGTTTTAGTAAAGGAGGGACGCCGCCTTCTTCGACGGTTATTTTTTTGTTTCGGTCGTTGTCTTGAGCGAGGGAAGCGAGGTTGTTGGCGGCTTCGATGCGATCGGTTAATTCGCCCATTTGCACAGTTGCGATGTAAGACCAGACCCACGAAATAATCGGGTCGTTGCTGGCGATTGGAGGGAGGGAAAGGAAGATTCCACTCGAAGTCCCGTTGTTTTCGGTGTCGAGGACGCCCATGAGCCATTTCATGTCGCCGATGGAAGCGTCTAGAAGGTTTAACACTTTGCGGAACTCGGTGGCGCTCGTGATTCTCACAACTCGACGCAAGATGCTCTGCCGCTTGCACTTTCGGACTAAAGTGAGGGCTCGCTCTAGGTTTTTGGAAACCTCGGAGATTAACCGGCGAATAGGGCGTTCGTAGAGGGATTGAACCGAGGTGGTGAACCTGACCAGGGTTCGAAGCATTTGGGAAAGCCGATCCACTTGCTTGGCAACCTCCCCGCATTCGGCTTTAAGCGACCCGGCTTCGTCCGCCGCCGAGCGAACTCGCTCCGCTAGCCAAATCGGATAGGACAGCTCGTCCTCGATACGCTTCTCCTCCGCCGATCCCATCATCAACTGAATCAGGTAAAGAAAATTAAAAAGTAGTTGTCTTGGTATTCCTGTTTTTGTAGGTGAGTCACAGAGGCGAGTGAAGAGTGAGTTAGGGGGTATGAGGGAAAATCTAGCGCTGTTTTGGAGATGAGTCAGGAGGGGACTGAGGATGGAGCTTTGATCATTCTTCGCATGTTTGTTGTGTCTAGTCAGCGTAGCTGCAGCTGACGTTTTTTTGTTGTTTTGCAGTCCTAGGCTTCTTGGGAATTGTGCTGTTTTATGACAATTATATTAGTGTTACAATTGCAATTTGGATGAAGCGCGTGAGAGGGGGAACTAGCCAGGAAAAGAGCCTGAAGTTACAAGGAGATGACGAGTCAATTCAACGTCGATTCCGACTCAAGTCTGAAAATTCTTCCTTCCTTGTCATTTATTTTACTAGTGTTACAGACGTGGTTTGGGAAGCACAATTTTGTACAATTAATTAATTTTAGGACCAACGGACAGAGGAGGTTTCGCCATATTTATTTATTTATTTATTTATCATGAAACGACAAAAATCCGAGATTCTTTCCTGGTTGACTGACCAGACCATTGTTGTAAAAGATGACGATGACGATGGCAATCCAAGACCTGTTCATTGGTGACCACGCAAATTTACTACCCCAAGCCCCAAAGGCAAGGGGTTTACTGTCTTGAATCTTTATTCCGGGTTATTTCCATTCCCACGTATGACGCACTCACTTTTCAAATCTCTTGTAATAGATAAGATTTGAATATTTTAAATAGACTCTTCATTTTAGAATTCCCCTGAATGAGATTAGTCTCTGCCCTGCGGAATGGAATGGGGAATACAAGTCGTGTCGTTTTCATTTAGCAATTATAAATCAAGTCATCTTTTCATAACTCACCCTTTGTCAAGCAGCCCAGCACGATCCAATTTGATCACCGCAAAACGCTGCAATCAGCGTTAAAAAAAGGATCTTCATGGAGACAACATAATCAGGCAAGAATTCTATTATTCAGAGGTACAGAGTCGGACATTATGATTCTGTAACAGTATAAAATAGTACATTATTTATGAATCTATTTTTGCAATGACGGACTGGAGGTGGACTCGCTGAATTTGCTGCTGACAGTTGCCAGGCCTCCAATAGTTTACTAGGATACGAGGGCAGTTCAAATATTTAGTGAACCTTAAGCACATACAAATACGAATGCTGAAGCAGTCTGTACGTACTCAGATGCTTTTTTAGTACCTAATAATGTGGGGGTCAATGGCTCAATTATATGACCCTTACCGACATATTGCTGAGGATAATCATACAAAAGATCAATTCAGAGCTTAGCTATTATCCCGTTTTGGATAGGCTTTGTTGCAATGTCATTGTCCTTGAGCTCCAGATCAGTTGCGCTAGGAGGAACATCAACCGCTGGTGAGCAGTTAAAGAAACCGTGTGGCTGCATTACAAATAGCAAACCATAAGAAAGATCGTGCTTCTATCAATCAAGCTGTAAATTGTGTTGGGACTTGTTTTGTTTTTCCTGCATAGCATTTCCAAACACAAATAGCAACTATGCAAGCTCAAATGCATTCTTGCAGTCTATTGCAAGGGTGGGACATGATAATCCATCACTCCCATCCCATACTAAGGCTGTCAAAGAGAAATGTGCATTGGGCTCAAATGCGTCTTCCCGTCTTACACTCTGCTAAGAAGCTTTTGATGGAACTCGAAAAAATCACAAACACTATCATGAGCAGGTTATTCATTTTACACATAATGTTTAAAACGCAAACCTATCACGATAACAAATGATTCTCAAAGGAGACTATGCATTTTCAAACTACATACATGGTAACTCAGAGAGTGAACTCACATGATCCATCTAATATCAGTAACTAATAACTAGTAAAAACATAGGCCATAAAACAAAATCATTAAACTCATATGACATGGTGTAACTCTTAATTAAAATAACATGAGTAAAAATTAAGAATTATCAGGAAAAAAAATGTGAATATATTCTTTTACGAAGATTCAGTCAAGCCTGTCAGAATGTATGCTATTAGGATGAGTGTATACCATGAGCATAAAACCAATGCGTTCCACTGGCATGACAGGCCAGTCTTCCAACCGAGGAACATGTGTCACTCCAAAGACATACCTAGACATAATTTCCAATATAATTAGATATCGTAATAGATTGATTTGTTCTAAACTACCCTGTTCTCTGAATAAACACAAGTTAATATTAGATGATAGACTTGATAAATTAAAATACCAAAGGCAAACATACATGATACACACCAAGATGCCTGTGAATGCATATGAAGTAATTTGAACTGATTTTTTAATTAAATTCAAACATAAATGATCACTTTATTCCTTAGAGAAAGATATGTCAGATACTAACCACAAAACTATATCAGCTTCTTCCAATGACCGATTCTTCTTAACCCATGTAGCTAATCCCTCCCCAACACGTGGATTTTGATTGGGAAACTCTCCTCCAGGATACATTTCTTCACGTGCATAGGGTGTGACCCAAAGGTTATGTTTCAAGAAAGCAGCACGTCTTAGAAATTTTGCCTCAGAGCCAGCCAGTGGCAGACAATTTGAACCAGGTACTAGTTTGAAACCTGTTAGTTGCCCAGTCCTGTTGACATTTCTTGTGTTTCTAACCTATGAAAATAGCAAGTACAGTCGAGGGATCAATTTGTTGAACTGTATAGAAGAGGAGCCATGTTCCAAATAGACAAATAGATTGCCAAAAATCACAAATTGTTACACTACCAAAATAAGATAACACAAAATTACAAGAACTCTTTTAACATATCATTAACAAAAGTGAGGATAGATATGTGCTAGCATCCATGCACCCAGCTGCCTAAGAGAGCTCCTATACATAATTTATGCAAGAACAAAGGCATAAAAACTTAAGACTACAACATAAAACTGGTCAGAGCCATTGACTGATCAGATTTTAGAGACAATAAGGAACAGAAGGAACCTATATGCTAAGCCCCAATCAAAAGGAATACCAATAAGATGGTTACAATCCAATAACTAAAAGCTAGTACCCATTTTAAACTTGATGGCAATGTCAAAGGTCACACAATCTAGATTATTGGAAACTTGTATATAATCCCTACAACCAAATGCTAGCTACTATTTTAAATGCAATGGCAACATGAAAGCTCCGCTCATTCTACATAAGTGGAGAAGTCAGCTCCATTTCTTTCACAAGATCTGGTTAGTTGGAAAAGTTACAAGTTTCTATTGCATAATTGATGGGTGATAAGATTCAGAGTAAAAAATACTCAAACTTACTGGACTCATGGTAAAGCAACTCTCAAACAATTACAACATCTCACCTTCCACACAACATTCTGAAAATCCTAGACACCACTCAAAACGCATATCCTTGCAATTTGGACCAGGAAGTGTAGGAAAAATTACTTACAATCCAGTGACGTGCACTCAATGGATTACAATCACGCATTGCTTGCAGTTCAGATCTGAGAAGTTCCTCTTCAGCATAAAATGCATTATTATGAACATTATCCTTCCCTGGTTCTTCAACTTTAAGATTCACCTCAACAACCTGTAAGAATGTATACATTTCTTAGTATTGCATGAACTTCCATTGAATAAACCCTAACTTTCTTGCTAAAGGAGCAAACAACAATGAAAAAGTCACTGCGATGATCATTGTTAACTTTTTTTGCAAGTTTAAATTTAAGTTACAACTGTCATGAACATGTTATGACAAATATAACACTATCATAGGATGCATTACAGACAGCATTTGTTAGTGTAATAAAGGAGCCAAAGCATAATAAAGGAATAATAACACAACTTACTTGATTAAATGCTTCACCAGGTTTACAATCAACTGCCATGTCCATGCGAGCCACAAAAAAGTGTTGATGAACAGGGGCATATAGTCCAGGAGCAATAGTGGTGCCATATTTTCGTGTTTCACCAGGCTGCAATGCTCCTAAGCTGAGAATCCCAGTGAGTTTAACCTCAGCTTCAATTTTACCATCCTAAAACAAGATGTATCATCAAAATTTTAAGTAACACAACTTTCAAAGTGAGGGGAAATTTACCACTATAAAGCTGAAGAAGATGGCATTGGACCATTAGATAGAACAAAAAAATATACATGACTATTTACAAGCATCCCTCATTCCAAGGACAACCCAATAAAAGAAAGGAGTGAAATATTCCTACCGTTGCTACTCAGGAAGCTTGCCTTATTAACCAGAGGCAGGCCTCACAAATAGATAAGAAGAGATATTAGTTTATCAGAACAAAGACATTTATGATAGCCAATTCATGCAAAGCAAAAAAAAGTCCCAGCAGACACCAACTTGCCTGATAAAAATGCCAGAAAAACCCATACTCATAGTTAGCCACAGTACATACAAAAGACACTGTTAGCCTTCTTGACCGTCGAACTTCTGCTAAACCTGTTCTCCAATCTTGATGCTTCCATAAGATCCCATGATCCTCTTCATGCAAACAAACACAATTCTCAATTGTTTCAACACCTCCAGTGAAATTTGTAAAATGAGCATCAAAGTACTTGATATATCCCAAACAATCACAACCCTACAACAGATAAGTTACGGCAAATCAGGGGAAATTCAACTTAAATTAATGAAATGGAAGATCTATATGAAACTTTAACATGAAAACAAAAACCACAAAAGAAGTGCCAAACCTTTTTAAGAGAATGTGCATTTTTACCCAGCCCATCTTCTCCTGCATCAAATGCATTCTTCCTATAATGCGGATCATTTGGATCTCCATAAGGAACCACCATTTCAACAAAACTTAATCTATGGGCTACAGGCCTCCGACCACGATTACCATCAACATAAGCAACAGAATAGATTACCAGACCCTCCCTAGGAGTGAAACCAATCCGGAAATTCCACTGAAACCAGAAATTAAAATAAAATTGATGTTACTACAACATGTTGAACTGATAAAACTTATAAATATAGTTTCACAAGCAAGCACCTTCTGCCATTCAATAAATTTCCCATTAACACGAAAGCTGGGACCTTCAGGCTGAATGATTTGTAGTGGTTTCACATCACTCCGATCAACACCTCCCCGTGTTTCACCAGCCGTATAATTTCTTAAAGGATCAGCTGGTGGAAGGGGAACAAGTTTACGGTCTTCAAATTCAATTACCACCATATTTTGCATGTCAACAAGAACATGGATTCCCTCAACTGGACGAGCATAACCATTTTCCATGGGGCAGTCACTCTCAGTTCTGCAGAAGATAAGTGGTTTAGCAAGTCTTCGGCTAGGAGCATCAGCATTGCTATGATAACCCACACACCTATAGAAAAAGGCAAGGCACAATATTGTTTTAAGGGTAAGAAACTTGCACATGATTTTATAGAACATCCATGTGAAAGAAATCTAAATATGATCACTGACCAGGGATCAACCATCACAAGATCCATATCCTCAATGCCCCTCTTCTTCATTGCCTCTCGAAATGGAGGGAAGTCCTTAACAACAGCTTCACATTCAGCATATTCCATAGCATCCTATAATTTGAGAAGGACGTTGACAAAGAAACATGCCAGTTATAGATTTATAGACATGTTGGGTGCAAAAACCATAATAGGGGACAAACACAACACAGATTAGCAGGTAATTAAACAAACAATATCCAATCCATATAAATAACTAAACAAACATATATCAAGACTTGGTCACTTATAGAAAGTGTTCTGATAGCATTTTGTGGACAGTGGACCTACTCCAATTTTGCTGAGTGCATCTGTAGTCTGCACCTACTGGCTTTCTGTTGATAGTCATGATCTTGTCAAAAGAACACAATACTGGCATTCTAAAGAAGCGGTTTCATATAGATCTTGATGAGAACCGCTATACAAAATCCAATTGAATCAAAGGAAGTTCTTTCAACACAGAACTTTGAGACACAGTCTAAATTATAGTCACAATTAATCAGCACCTATGACATCACTTTTAGATTCTTAAAAGAGAAAACACATATTTACCATGGGAGGTTGGACATTTGGAACAACTTTAGATGAAATGACTTTGCCCCTGTGGTGGCCTCCTCGAGTTGCAGCATGAACTTCTGACAACTCAACAGTCCATATACTTGTCTCATTGGACCTTTTGTTGTACACAACAAGTCTTGCTTGTCGGGGAGGAAGTTTACTAGGAATGAGAGGTCCACCCTTTGTCCTGGGAAGTAATGAAGGCTGGAAAGGAGGGAAGAAATATGCATCTGCCAATGCAACAACATGTTTATCTGGTTCTACCAAAACCACTTCAATAAAGCGCATGCTATCTCTCACCTAAAGAAAGAAAATACATATTTCATTTCTTCCATAGAAAAAAGAGCTTAAATGAATTTCTCACTAAAATGATAGCACAAAAGATTGAAGCTGCAATTCAGGTCAAACATAGCTTAAAATTTTTTACCTCAGGGGTTGCGCCAGCTGCCCTCACAGTTGCCACTGCCACTGAGATTTCAGCAGCAGACAATGGATCCAAAGGATGGCTGGTTTGAGCCCTTGGCATGATTGAAATTCCTATGCAACAAAATCACCAATTTTAACAAGAAACACATAATCCGAATAATGCCAGCCAATAGGATAGACAGAGAAATGCTAAGTTCAGAACTCAATAGCAGACTAGTAGTAAATTATGGAATTTTGGTATTATATAATAGTTTCCTTCGACGATCAATTTGAAGAAATAAAATGAAACCAAGTCACAAGCGTCTTCAGATGCATGACATCAAAGAAATAATATAAAACCGATTTATATATATATATATATTTATTTAAAAAACAAGCGTATAGGAAGAGGAAGGAAAATCAAAAACATATTCTTTAATAGCAAAGAAAATGTTGTGAAGTTAAAGAAAAAAAATGCAAAATTCTTACTTGGGACCCAAAAAGACAAAGACCTTCCCTTCTTTGACTTCATCTTATCAACTACATAGCTTTCGTAAATAGAGCTTGCCAATTTCTTGCAAACTCGAAACAACCAGGAGGAAAAAGACCAGGCAAATATTTTGCAATATAGCATTCATAACAAAGAAAAAAAAAGTAGAGGATTATCCAACTACACTGAAGAAAAAGATAAGTCAATTATTTTGAACAGTGTTTAAAGTTTAAACCTTTGGTAGTAGCGATCTTAGCAGCGGAAGGATCCGAGATGGGCTCAACAGGGCGGATCAAGGTTGCCATGGAGGCTGTCTTTGGGATGGGATCCTCAGACGGGACTGGCCCAGAGCCGACTGCAAGACTCCAATTCTGCAAAACCTCGGTAGAGGAGGAAGAAGAAGATGAAGAGGTCTTCTTGCTGACGTCGTCGTTGGTTTTGGGAATGCAACAAGGCGTCGCCTTTTCCTGAGTTGAGGCCATTGCAAAGGGTTAGCAACCTCACCGTATCCACCGTAGTATTTGTCACAATAGTATTCTACTGACATACAGCAAATACTATGCGTCTGTTTTCGTGTTTTCTTTTTTTATTCTGAGCTTCTAACCTTCCACTCGAAAAGCTTTGTATTATTCTCTCGCTGCCCGGATCAACCCAAATGGGAAACGATAATGAAAAATGGTTTTGCTTGCAGTTGCAGATCGGTTTAAGACAAAAAGAGGAGCATTAGTTTTCAAGTGAAAGACGAAAACAAAGCAGAAGTGGGCTTAGTTTTGGTACTTTGGTTGGCTGGCTTGCTTGCTTTATAAAGAAAAGTACACCTTAGGACAGAGCATGGACTTTTACTACAAGACAAAGTCAAAAACAAAAGTGGAGTTCCTCCCTGGGAGTATTGTTCATTCCTCTGATCGTTTTCTTCATTATAATCACTATATGAATTCAAAAATTGACTAAACCGTAGAAATTTGAATAAACAAAATACTAGTGAAAAACGTGAGGGATGGGATTGACAATAGTAAGATTCGAATAGGATATGGTACTATGCCTTTTGGCTTATTTTCTTTCTAAATTATGATTTTTTAAGAGATATTTTTAAAAATAATTCTCTTTATAATTTTAACTATTTTTAATCAAATTGAACAAAATTACCCTTAATGAATTTATACGTCATGTACAAAAATATATTATACATCATGATTAGATTATTACAAGTCATATGTAAAAACATGTGACACGCTATGTACAAAAACATGTGATACGTCATATACAAAAATATGTGACACGTCATGGTTAGGTTGTTACACATCATATTAAAAAAATACTGTTGTTATACATCATGTACAAAAACATGTTACACGTCATGGTTAAAAAAGATTGTTACACGTCATGTTGAAAAAAAAATACTGTTGTTACACACCATGTTGAAAAAATATTATTATTACTCGCTATATTTGAAAACATTTTGTTACACTTTAATGTCTAAAATGTTGTTGTTACTTACAAACCAAAACTTCAAATCCTCTAAACTCTTTTCATTTTTTTTGACAATTTGACACCGATTAAAATGTTTCTAACATATTTTCATAAATCAAAACATAAATTTTTTTTATCTAAAACACCTATTTCAACTAAAAATAAAAAAAAATTCTTTGAAAGCCTAGGTTTATATATTTTAATTTTTTGAGTTTATTGGTGTCTAGGTCCCGAATTGATTCAATTAAAAGCTATTTCAAACATCTATGATCATTTCTGCCATTTTAGTTTTACCCAAAATATCTAAAAATCAAAATTTTCAAATAGCCACCTACCCAAGCACATCAAAACCATTGCTTAGTGTCTTGAAAGCACAAGAAAGAGAAATATGAAAATGCGATAGAGAGAAATTGGAAGCATAGTAGACGAATGCCGAAAAGAGAAATCGATAAAATTTGAGAGACTGGGATGGTGAGAGAGAGAAATCAAAAACACAAATTGAGAGAAATTGTGATGAATGGTTTAATTTATTTGAAATAGTTTTAAGAGCATTTTTGTCAAGTCATAGCTAAATATGGCTAAACACAGTTAAATTTATTTTGATAGTTATTTTTAAAATGT
Organism: Theobroma cacao; assembly: GCF_053813885.1. Lineage (NCBI taxonomy): Eukaryota > Viridiplantae > Streptophyta > Magnoliopsida > Malvales > Malvaceae > Theobroma > Theobroma cacao. Next base: position 42,488,422 of record NC_142640.1, read on the forward strand.
CCTTATCAAGAAAGACTATTTCTCATAATTTTCTCATTTTTTAACTTTGGAAATTTTACGTTAAGCACGTGTATAATTGTGTTTACTTTTTATATTCATCCAATAACTTATGAAATTAAGTATGTATGTTTGTGTAATAAAACAGATTGGAAATGGAATAGCTATTTTGTAAAAATAAAATAAAGGATCATCGATATGCACTTTTTGTGATCAGATCTAATCAAAGAATGTCGGATTTGACGTTTTTGCTTCTAAATATGGTCGAGGAGCACTAGATTTGACGCTTCCACAACCAAATGCAATAAGAGGTATCGAATCTGACTTTTTCACAATCTAATTTGGATGGAGAGCGCCAAATCGACGGTTCTGCTACTAAATCTGATAGCGAAAATACCAATATCGTCGTCCGTTATCACTTTTCACCACCTTCTACTGTCTTTCGCAATGGAGGAAATTTAGTGAAAGAAGAAGAAAGGCAAATGGCAGAGAAAAAAAATCAAGAGAAACGAATAAATTCTAAAGAAAATTGTGAGAAATAACATTCCTTATAAGCTCAATTCAAAAATATCATTTTTTATAATTTTAACTATTTTTAATCAATTTTTGGCATGACTTGATAACAATACCCTTTTAAACAATTTCAAACAAGTTAAAATGGTTTCAGTTTTCTCTATCCCATCATCCAGATAAAAATTTTAAAATTAAATCTCAATTTCTCTCTCTGGTCAAATACTGTCAATCTTGCCATTCGGAGATGACATCAAGTTCTTTCTTATTTTATTTTATTTTTTTAGATAATGGATCTTGGGGTTCTCAAGGACGATGAACAACGATTTTACTCTTCTATGGTGATTGCGGTAGTATGATGAATTTGGTAATTGGATGCTTTTTGGTGATGACTTGTTTTGAAACGTGTGTTGCAATCGAGATGCCTGTGTTGATGAGTTGGATCAGATTGGTTAAGATGATGGGCTCAGGGAAAAGAAATAGCTGAAGTATTTTTGATGGGTTTTATAGTGGTTCACGATTTTGTTGTATCTGGGATTGGGATGATTGTTAAGCATGTTTGCTGGAGATTTTGATTTTTTTTATAGGATTTTGAATTGAAATTGTTCAAGGAATATTTTATAAAGGGAGTATATTTTGTTTTTGCATAAGGGGAGTGAGCAAGGCTCTCCCGATAGGGATTTATTTTGTCTTGCTTTGGAAGGTTTTGGAGTTTTGTAACCTATCTTTTATGAAATGCATAATTTCATGGCTTAGCAAAAAAAAAGTACGTGTTTTAGATTCTTGAGTTTATTGGTTTATTTACAGAATCTCAAAATTAAAGAATTGAAGTTGATTAGACTGGTTTTTAAGTATTGCGAAACTAATTTTTAGGTATTATGTGACTTAATCACTGCATGACTGGTTTTTAGGCATTACGTGACTAATTTTTAAGTAATGCCTAAGTCACACAATGCTTTACTAACTAGTCACGCAATGTTTTATTAACAAGTCATGCAATGCCTTACTAACAAGTCACGCAATGCCTATCAACTAGCCACGCAATACCTTATTAGAAACTAGTCACACAATGCTTTATTAGAAACTAGTCACACAATGCTTTATTAGAAACTAGTCACGCAATGCCTTATCAAAAACTAGTCACGCAATCCCTATCAACTAGTCACGCAATGCCTTATCAGAAGCTAGTCATGCAATGTCTTATCAAAAACTAGTCACGCAATGTCTTATCAAAAACTAGTCACGCAATGCCTTATCAGAAACTAGTCACGCAATATCTTATCAAAAACTAGTCACGTAATGCCTTAAGTCAGTCACGCAATGCCTAAAAACTAGTCACATAATTCTAAAAAATCACCAAAACTACTGAATTCCATTTGACAAGATCAACAACTTCAAATGATACACTATATTCCATTTAACAACATAATTAACGAATATGAATACTCAAAATATTCAAAGTTTTTCTTCATATATAAAAAATCACTCTAAAATACTTCAAAATGCTCAAAACGCTTACAGATTTTCTTCTTGTATCAAAACTTACTCCAAAATGCTCAAAATGCTTAAACGTTTTTCTTTTTGATAAGGAATACTCCAGAGATGAATAGTCTGGTGAGGAAAACTAAAAAAATATGAGGCAGTTTGAGGTACAAACCTAAACATACTTAACCAATTAATAGGTTTCGGGTTAAGACCCGAAGCCAAATAAATATGTCGATTTCATTAAGGGTAATTTTGTTCAAATTTTAATTCTCTTGGCTAAAAACAGTTAAAATTATGGAGAGATCTATTGTCAGAAACACGTTATGCATAGGGCCCATTTAAAAAAAGAACTCTAAATTCTAATTTATATTGTATAATAATTTTTGTAATTGATGGAAGATGTTTTTGTCTATTAACATTTTTAACTTATTTCTTGCCTTTAAGAATATTCATCACTAGCCCTTACCAAGGTAGTTAGTAATTGCTATTCCCTCCCTGAATGGATATTCCTTCTAAACAAATAAAACTTTAAAAAAGATTAGGAACAGAAATGAATATCTATATAGGAAAGAATGACTATTCTATTTTCCCAATCAAACGTGTTGTAACTAATTTGAAGTGACTTATAACATTATACTAGTAACTTGTATAATTTTTTAATCATATTATATGTTTTTTCCTGCATAATGTTTGAAAAAAATCCTTGGACTATTTTAAGAAAAATCAAATAAATTTTTATTTTTTTATTACTTCAATTAAGTTTATATATTTTTTTATTAAATAAACTTTTATAATTAATTATTGATTAGTTGTCATTAATTAAAATACTACTTATTATTTTATATTAACGTGAAGGGTGAAAAATGTTATATAACTATGTTATCATGCTTCATCATTTTCTATTATAATATATGAGTATGTCCGGTCAGTACTGCGTGACATATTATAACTAATGACACTTTGACTAACAACAAGTAATTAACCATATGAGGAAATTACGAGGAATAGTCTTTCTTGATAAAAACATTTTAAAAATAACCATCAAAATAAATTTAATTGTTTTTAGCCATATTTAGTTATGACTTGACAAAAATACCCTTAAAACTATTTCAAATAAATTAAACTATTCATCACAATTTCTCCCCATTTGTGTTTCTGATTTCTCTCTCACCATCACAATCTCTCAAATTTTATCGATTTTTCTCTTCGACATTCGTCTGCTATGCTTTCGATTTCTCTCTCCCGTATTTTCATAGTTCTCTTTTTTGCGCTTTCAAGACACCAAGCAATGGTTTTAATGTGCTTGGGTGAGTGGCTATTTGAAAATTTTGATTTTTAGGTATTTTGGGTAAAACTAAAACGGTAGAAATGATTACAGATGTTTGAAATAGTTTTTAATTGAATCAATTCGGGACCTAGACACCAATAAACTCAAAAAATTAAAATTTATAAATCTAGATTTTCAAAGGAAATTTTTTTATTTTTAGTTGAAATAGGTGTTTTAGATAATAAAATTTATATTTTGATTTATGAAAATATGTTAGAAACACTTTAATCGATGCCAAATTGTCAAAAAAAAAAAAAACGAAGAGAGTTGAGAGGATTTGAAGTTTTGGTTCGTAAGTAACAACAACATTTTAGATATTAAAGTGTAGCAAAATATTTTTGAATATGGCATGTAACAATAATATTTTTTCAACATGGTGTGTAACAACAATATTTTTTTTTCAACATAGCGTGTAACAACCTTTTTTAACTATGGTGTGTAACATGTTTTTGTACATGGCGTGTAATAATAGTATTTTTTTAACATGACGTGTAACAATCTAACCGTGGCGTGTCACATGTTTTTATACATGACATGTCACATGTTTTTGTATATGACATGTCATATGTTTCTGTACATGGTGTGTAACGACTTAACCATGGTACGTCACATGTTTTTGCACATGAAGTGTAACAACCTGATCATGACGTGTAATATATTTTTGTACATGATGTGTAACATCATAACGTGTAATTTTATTAAGAGTAATTTTGTCCAACTTGATTAAAAATAATTAAAATTATAAAGAGGGTTATTTTTGAAAACATCTTATCTTTAAGAGTTATTTTTAAAAATACCTCTAATCATATTGTACCTAACGTAATAAAAAAATAAAAATTTATTTAAATTATCTTAAATAATTTATTTTTTTTAAAAAATACTATATTTTTTTAATCAAATTTAATCAAATAACATAATTTGTTCTCAGTTAGACTCTTATTTTACTAAAAAACCAAAGGATTGTTAAAGCATGAAGTCAAGATCTCTACTAGCCCTTAGTTTCGATGAAAATCTATTAAAAAAGTTGATGATATTTCTAAAGCATAAGCCCAAAATGGCCATTTTAATTTTGCACGATCACCAATGTCATTATCATGCATCACTATGCATCGTCAGTTGATTATTGAATTTAAACAAAATAAAATGACACAGTATGTTGCTTGTAGCAACTGCACCTTATATATAAGCCTTCACATTTTCACAGTAATTGAAATGTACGGCGCACAGCTGGAACACACTGTATTGCAAAAAAACAAGTGCAATTTTGAAGGCATGTTGGCCACACGTCAAGCACTGAAGAAGTTGCTTTCCTACCCCAGACGGCCAATACCTAACCCAACCACTAATCACCCTATGACATCCCAACAATGAATCTGCTCTCCTTTCCCTTTTATGAAAGCCCCCACCCCCCACCCAGCTGGTCGTTTCCCTGCATGATTTGCATGCTGTAAATTTGGTCTCGTGATTAAGACTCACGACCAAAGTATTGAATGACGATAATAAATGGTAATGATAATCCAAGCCAAGTGGGTGTCGTTATTATTGTTTTAGACTTTTGCTGGATATAAAGCTCCAAAGTACACAAAAGCTGGAGAAAGTTAAAGCTCAAAGCAACGGATTCAAACCACGTTGATGGTGGCACGATCCATTGATCTTTAATTCTTGCTTCCTAAAAATTGTTAACATAAATAAAATAAAATGGTAATAAGACATAATCATACCAAAAAAAAAAAACAAGAGTTCTAGGTTTAGCCAGGTTGAGGTATGTTTCGGTATAGAGTGAGTTTATGGGCTTTGTCTCAAATGGGCTAGCTGGACTATTTGATGCCTTAATGTTAGTTAAGTTAAGGCCTAGTTCACTAGCTGGCTGACTGCGTCCCTCAGTCCCTCGAAGCGGCCCCATGCGCCAAGGCCCAGTTCCACAATTCACTGAGGGCGGTACTGAAACAACGATCACGCCTTCTGACAAGAGACCATTGTCCCCAGACATGAACAGTTCATCGCTTGACAAAAAAAACAAAAGGAAACCAGAAAATTATGATGAAGAATCGAGAAAAAAAAAAGCAGGGAGTTTACAAATGTCGGGCTAGAAAGAAAATAAGAAAAGGATCTTCCATCAGGTGGACCTGTGCAGGCGATAATGCAACATCATTCTAGGCTTTAATTACCGAGCATACCCCTATCATATTTTCCAGGACAAGGATTTTGTCAATTTTTTTGCGGCCGCTTAAGTTCCAGTGCTGTGGCTGGCTCTCATTAACTTCAGCGGCCTGCCACTACAATTCTTCTGTAGCAGGCTTGTGGTAAGTTAAAACTAGTGCTACAAAGTACTAACAGTCGAGGAGAATTTTTTTTTTGTCCCCCGGCTTTTAAACAAGTTATCCAACTATGCATACGTTCAAAGTTCGAATGAAACAATCCAAAAAAGAATCAACTAATTATAGTACTAGCATTGGTTTTGCAAGAGTAACAATGTATATATTCTATTATTGTAGTCTCAGCAGTGTTCTCTTGTCATTACCAGGTTTGAACGTACGAAGACTGAAATCATTCTGCCTATTTGTCTTTCAATCTCCTTTCTTTTGTGACGCACTTCTGTCTGTTTCCCCTTGTTTCCATGTTTTGAGGCTTTTTGAAGTGAAGTGACCATCACCTCATTCAATAATTTAGCACTGAAGACACCTGATCAGATATGGGGTTTCACTGGTAGTTTTTACGACATCGTGAGTTTCACCTTTAACAAGTTTTGATTGCCTAGAAAACCAAAAGCGAACAAGCTCAAAATGATGTAGTTGCTGATAACATTAATTAATTTACATTTTATATACGAGAAGGAAGACAGAAATGATGCTTTTCCTGAAGCCATGGATCTTATATAGGAGTTCCGTGATTGAATATTACGCAATTTATAACATTTGGAAGCTACAGGTTGTTTTACGAGGGTCCAATGGTTTACAACTGAGTCTGCATACGTATTGCTCATTAAGGTCTAGCCTCATTCTGCATATCCATCGCACATTAAGGTCATTTCATTCACAAAAGTTTTAAAAAGAATAGTTAAAACTTGAGAGCAAAAGCGAGATAGGCTTAGTTAATTATTGAATTTTTTTGGGATGGATTTTGGAGTATCTTGATCATGAAAAAAAATCATTATACTTTGTCAAATCTATAAAGATTTGATGGTGTATCTCCAAAGAGGTAACTTTATTGTTATTGTTTTAATAATTGTGAATCTTGAGTTTTGGATTAAAAATTTGAGATATTAAATTTTGTAATTTACTTATTTCTTAAAATAAATTTAATTCCAATTTTGCCCTTAAGTTTTTTTACCTATGTGAAAGGGGGTTTTGTGATAAAGAGAGAGGAAGTATAGCAAATAAGTAAAAAAATGCACAAGGCGATAGAGCAAGATTGGGTTAGTCCTTGAAGCACTAATGTCATAATAAGTGAAGGAAAATATATAAAGTAGTTAGGGGTGGATGGTCCTATAATTATGGGGCTACAGCTTCTCAAAAATTTTAAAAAATTTTATATATTATATATATTTTAGTGACAGTCTCAAAATAAGTTTTTATTTAATAATTAATATAAATAAAGAATAACAAAATAACCTCACAAGCCTCACTCAATTTTATCCTAATTCTTAAATTTCTCTACACCTTTTTCTTTTTTTCTTTTTCTCTTTCACTTTTCTTTTGTCCTTTCATTTTTACTTTACTCATTCTATGTAACTCACCACCGAAATAGACTTTATTCTTTAAGAAAGATTTACGAGCTTGTCAGCTTGGATAAGGAAAAATGGGACCACTTGCTACCATTGTGTGAAATTAAAAGGAGGTAAATTTTTTTTGACTTTTTTTTCTATTTATATTATTTGTTTATTTTTTCATTTCGATTTTATTTGCTTATATGTTTTGAGTTTCCATAAATTTTCTTCTCCAAATTTATACGAACCATCAATCATGTTCTTTTTCCTTCTTTTTTGTCATGTGGGTTTTATCTTTTATCTACCGTGTTTTTCTTTTTACTGTTAAGTGAATTTTATTTTCTATTATTTTAGTCTTTAAAAATTAAAATTATTATGTAATTCTCAAATATAAGTTGTAGTATTGCATTGGTGGCTGTTACTTAAAATTTTATCAATATATCATTTTTTTTAAAGATTAAGGTGAATTTCATTAAACACCAAAACATCAATACAATATGCATTCAACAAATTGCATGTACTAAGCCCATCATAATACAACTACCCTCCCAACACCTCTTGTGCATGTAGAAAGAGCCTCGTTAAAAACCTTCTTACGGAAAAAAGAGTGCCCTTCCATCCATGTATTTCTATTAAAATAAACATTCTTCTAACCCACCAACTCAACAAATAAAGACTACATATAAGATAAATCTTGTAATATTATGGTTCCTCCTTAACTTGGCAACTCCTTGGTAGTATTCCACAATAAATCATCTTCATTTAACAATTTTGCATACTGTGCTAATGAGTGAACAACCTTATTTGCATCTCTTAGGCAATGGACGATAGAAGTACAAGAAAGCATTTACATGTATATTATGCAATCTTCCACTATGTGTCCGACATTACCATTACAACTTTTATTCTACACCCAATGGACAATTTGTTGGCAATCCATTTCAACTTCATGCACTCTAACTCCTCTTTGGTAGCAGACGTGTAATGCCTAGACCATTGCTTTAGTTCAGCTTCATTCACATTTAAACAATGGGAAAACATTTTTGTTCCAATTATAATAGTCCCCCCCTCTTGATTTCTAACTATAAAGCTTGTCCTAACTTTTGCTTCACCATTCACTTGAAAAACTGCTGCGTTTATGTTCAGTTTAGTTATGTTAGGTATTCTCTAGTTTCTTATTCTATCATTTGTTCCAGCCATATTTAGCATGTCGATGAATTGGCATTACAGAATTGCCTTGCCATCTCATATCCCAATTCACCATAATTGTAGGATTAGTTCAGGGTTTACTTAAAAGTTAGGTTATTTCTAACTTTCCAGATGGACCACATCACACATACTATTTCTTCTACTTTTGTCTTTTCAATTGTATCTAATAACCTTTGCATCCGATCCCTAATCGAAGAAAAGTAGCTTGATATATCTTTAATACCCCAACGAGATACATCCTAAACCACTCTTGCAAAATAACAAGTACATAAGCAGTGAAAAGTTGTCTCCTTTTCAATTTCACATAATGGACATCTTGGATCCACATTTATCTTCCTTTTGACAAGCTTTGCTCTAGTTGGTAATGCACCTTTAACAAGTCTCTATGCAAACAGCAGAATCTTGTGAGGAATAATACAAGTCCACAACGTTTTCCATAATTAATTACTATAGTTCGATGAGCTTGCTCCATCATTGCCCACTAGCCAAGAGCAAAGAAGCTTATAGCCTAACTTCACCGTGTATTCACCATCCTTATTATCAAACCATATTTAGCGATCATTTTACTTTTTGATATTGAAAGGAATCGACAAGATTAGCTTGCTACTCATATGGAGGAAAAGAATTCTAAATTTTATTTTAATCCCTTATCATTAGATTTGTGTCTATGAGATTACACACTCTCGTTGAGTCATTAATTGTTTCATCACACATAAGAACTTGTCTAGGGGTGTCATATGGGATCCAACAATCCTTCCTCACCAAAATTTCCCTTCTATCACCCGTTCTCTAAATAGATCCTTTTCTAATAAGGTCTCGACTTTCCTTTAGGCTATGCCAAAGATAACTTGGATTAAAACCAATGAGACACCTCCACAAAATTTGCCATAGGGAAATATCCCACTTTAAGCACCTTGTAAGCTAAAGTAGGTACTCTTATCTGTAACCTCTAACCTTGCTTAGCTAACATGGCCAAATTAAAACATTTAGTGTCTCTAAATCCCATTCCACCAAAATGCTTAGAAGTAAACATATATCTCTAATTCTTCTAATGAACCTTATGCTCCTTGTCATTACCTCTCCACCAGAAATGAGCAACCGCTGAATCAATTTCCTTGCATGAAGTATCTGGAAGTTTGAAACAACTCATAACATAAATTGAGATTACTTGAGCCACTGACTTTATTAGTATTTCCCTTCATGCCATAGAAAGGAGTTTATTCTTCCAGTTTGATATTCATTTTAAAACTTTTTCCTTCACATAGCTAAATATTTATTTTTAAGATCCACCACAAATAAGAGGCATACCCAAATATATACCACCCCATTGTCCACTATTCACCCTCAAAATCTGGCAAATAGCTTCAGCCTTAACTTCCATAGTGTTTGCATTAATAGAATTGCAAATTTATCATAAGTTGATTTTTTGCCCATATGCATGTTCATACCAATCAAAAAAATTCTTAAAAGCCCATACCTCTTGAGTTCTCTTTTTGCCAAAAATCATACTGTCATTTACAAAGAAAAGGTGAGTGACATTTAGAACTCTTCTGCTAACTTTCAATCCAAATATACTCTTATTACATTTAGCTAATGTCAACATATTAGATAAAACTTCAATTATAATAACAAACAAAAAAAGTGATAGAGGGTTACCTTGGCGAAGCCCTTTTGGTCGTCCAAACATATCCCTTGGAGCTCAATTAATAAGGATCGAGTATGTTACAATAGAGATGCATCACATTATCATATTAATAAATCTCCCAACAAAGCCCATTTTCCTCAAAATTTCTTTTACAAAAACCCATTCCACTCTATATATGCATATCCAATTTAAGGGCAAAATTACCCACATTTCCTTGTGTTTTGTTATGCAAATAGTGAATAATCTCATGAGCAACTATAACACTATTTAAGATTAATCTACTAGGCACAAAAGCACTTTGATTTTTAAAAATGATATGTGGGAGTATAGTCTTCAATCTGTTAGTGATCACCTTAGATGCAATTTTGTAAATCACATTATAGAGACTTATTGGTCGATATTAACTCACTTGATCAGGTTGGGTAGTCTTTGGGAATAGAGCTGTATGGGTATGGTTGATTACTTTAGGTTCAATTCTTTGCTCCAAGAAATCAACAACAAATCTATGAATGTGTTTTTCCATTAATCTCTAATATCTTTGAAAAAACAAAGCAAGCGGATTGTCTGGACTTGGGGCCTTTGTGGGATGCATTTGGAACAAAGCAGAATAGACCTCATCTATTGAGATTTCGCAAGTTAGATCTTTATTCATCCTTTCTTCAATTCTCTGTTGCACCATAGCCAATACTTTTTCCACCATTGGCGGTAGTGAAACGGTAAATAGTGTAGAAAAAAAATTCATTTAACTCTTGAAATAATTCTTCTTGTTTCTCCACCTATTCACCATTGTTCTTTCTTAATGCCCAAATGGTATTCTTTTCTTTTCTTTTTGAAGCCCTTCCATGAAAGAATTTTGTATTTTTATCCCTTTTCCTCTTTGCTATTTGTTTCTGAATTATTTGTTTTCTATCCATTTTGGCTTGTGCTTTTTGCAATATGTAAGTCTGATTCCTTTTAGGCATTGCCTTTTTTGTTTCCTAACTACTGTGTCAACTGCTCAATTATGTTCATTTGACTCACTGGGAATCTATTGTCAACTGAGTGTTGTCATGTGCATTGGTTTTTGCTTTCATCTTGTGTATAGGAAGATCATGGCTTCCTTGTACATAACTATATTTATTAGGTACATTTTTTATCTGATGAGATTCGATTCAAGTACATCTTAAAGTTCTTTTCTTTTTCTCACATTTTTTTCTTTCACCTTTTGTAACAGGCTTTGCTTAATCAAATTCACTTTTTCTTTCATCGTACTTAACTGTTCTATGAATCCATTCAAACTTTGCTTAGATAAGTTCTATTCCTCTGAAATTATTCTTTCACAATTTTCATATTGGACCCATGATGCTTCAAAGTGGAATCTTCTTTTCCATTTTACCCTTCTCTGGTGAAATAAGTAAATCATCACAGTTACATGGTCTAAAGCTCCCACGACTTTATTAAAAACTGCTACCCTCAAAAATTTTTCACACCATGAGTGATTTGTAAATGCCCTGTCAATCTTACATCAAATGAAATAATCTTCTTCCCTATTATTCCACCACATAAATTATGGTCCTTTGTAGCCTAAATTTCACCAATCACATTAACTATAAACCTTCCTAAAAGCCTTTATTTCTGCTTCACTCCTCCTTGAAGCTCCTTTGTTTCCACTAGGATACATAATTTCATTAAAGACTTCTACATAGAGCCATTGACTCTGAGACTATGAATTAAGGAGTCGTACTATACCCCAACTTATTGGCTTATTTGAGACATTCAGATTCCCATAAAGACCAGTCAATCACCAAGTTTCCCCTTTCATCATAATTTCTGAATTTATGTGGTTTATTGAAAATGATTAAACCTTCAATGTTGTACCTTGCTTCCATGCCAAAGCGAAACCTTTAGCTTTTCCAATTGCATCTACTATTAAGCATGAATCCATACCAAAAAGTAATCGTAGCTTTTCCATATCCATACCATTTTTTTAAGCTCCCTTAGAAAGACTACATCGGGGATTTATGCTTCACAAATATTTGAGTAGCATATGAATTGTTTGAGGATTCTCGAGACCTCAACAATTCCAACTCATAATCCTCATTCGTGCAAGCAGTGCAAGCCTTGTAGACCACTATGCATCGCTAATTCCAACAAAAAATTTGCTACCATCTTGAGTTTCTTCTCGACTTTAGCTTAATCTTTGTTCATCTCTGCAAGCTTTATTTTATTTTTGTTCAATCCAATTACTAAATTGTCAATCTCGCCTATTGATTCCATTGAATCTTTATCTGCATAATTGTCTATGTGATTATCAAACACATCACTTGCATCCTTTTTACCACTCGAGTTCTATGCATGAACCCTCTCTGTCAAATCCTCCACCTCATTCTGTTCTAATTTTGCTTTTCGTCACACTAAATTAGTCCCAACAACATTTATCTCCTCTATCTCTCTCGTTTCCATTCCTAATATTTCATTTAAGGTTTTTTGTAGCTAATTGATTACAATTATCTCCTTTATTGATCTGACTTAACTTTTCCATAGTTATAGTCGTATTTTGTTGGCCATTCGCATTATTCTGTTTACTTCCTTCAATGATAAATTTTGCCAATTTCCTCCTTAATGGTGCAATCATAAAGAATCCACATTGATGCTTCACTTCTTTCTCATTTTCATTCGAAAATGAACTAGAGTAGTCCTTCTCATTGTGCCTTAAAATTCCACATCGATAACAAAATCGTGGTAAATGTTCATACTAAATACTTGCCTATTTAATCTGACCATTATCAAGAGAAAGCATAATTCCCCTACGTAACGGTTTTGTCAAGTTTAACATTACATTGATATGCAAAAATTTGTCTATGAGATCTTTTTCATCACCATCTACTTAAATGAACTGCCCTACCAAATTGCCTTTAACAATAGTACTATCTAAAACCATAAGTTTAGTTCAAACACTAGTCACATGAATCTGAAACTCCTCTTTACCAAAATCTATTTTATCTAGCTCCATATATTCCTCATCAAATTCTTTCAAAACCACTAGGTTTTTATCAAAACTCCATGATTTTCCAACTTTCACCCTGTTGTAATCACCCTTTTCTTTGAAAGAGAATAAAAACATATTTTCCCTTATTTTTTTCATAGACAATTTTCCTCTCAATCTCCATATGGACCTAGGGTTTTAAACATAGCTTGTTTGTTCACTTTCTTTATTTGCCATAAAGAACCCAATAGGCAAAAGCCTTGTCGAACCCTAGATAAGCATTCAACTTCCTTACGTTTTTATTCACAATGGACATATTTTATCCTTTAATAATTTAAAACTCTTCCATTTTTCATGTAATTCATCCATCTTCTCCTTCAAATCAATACCTTTGAATCATAAAATCTACACTAACTTAATTACTAAAAGCTAAAATTTGACATTTCAGATTTGGCGGCAGCCTTATTTATCACAAGACGTCAACTCTCATAAACCTTAGTTTAGAGAGACCCCTTTCAAATCTTGAATATTGAATGCTTTTTTTTTCTAATGAAATTGTTACAAAGGGTTTAGCCTAAAGTAGATGAATTTATAGCAATTTGTAAAGTGAAAAAGCCAAAAAAAAAAAGATGGTTACTACTTTGAATTTAATATCAGGGGATTTTATAGCCATTTAGCTTAGAAAATCTTTATTTACTTTTTTTATTAATCCTAATTATATAAGAGGAAATTATTTTGAGTATATTTTTTTATGTGCTTTACATTTTATATTTAGTTGAAAGGAAATTATCTTATGTAAATATAAGAGAAAATTATTTTGAGTATTTAGTCTTTAAACAATCTTGATTATATAGGACAAAATTATTAATTTTGTATATCATATTTAACTATTTATATTTTATACATTATAGTTTTATATTTAATATTTTAAGTTTAAATAAAAATAAAATAAGAATATTGAATGTTGACTGCTTTAATTTTTTTTTAAAGTTTAATTAAAGTATGAGTAAATTGAAAACAATGGATAAATTCTTTAAAAGAAAATAAGCAGATTGTCTAAATAATTCTTCTACACTTGAACCATTAAGCCTCAATGCTTCAACTCATGAATAAGAGCAATGTAAATCAAAGCATCTAAGACTCAATCCTGAAGAAATGGATGTTTTTCATATGGAACCTGATCCTGGATTATAATTAATGATATGAAAATTTCCTATCAATCAAAGGGATAAATTCATCGTAATTATCCCAAAGTGGGCCATGTCAACCCATTTTTAAGAAGTATCCTTTTATCAGATGATGATCACCCTCATCATTTTCAAGCTTCTTGAATTTGAATTATATCTTTCTTGGTTAAAGTATTCTTATGACAAAGATGTTATATTTTGTTTGCCATGCTACCTTTTTTATAAAAAGGCCTCAAATCGTCCAAGTACAAATGCATTTATTGAAAAATGGTTTCAAAAGTTAGAAGAAAGTAAATAGTGGAGAAAATTGTCCACTTTTGAATCATGTTGGGAAAAATCCAAATTCTCCATTTAATGTTGCTATAAAATCTTGTGAGAATTTATTGAAAAAGTCCCAACATATTGATAGGCTTATCAAAAGACAAGTATCAGAAGAGATCATGAATAATCGACTTAAGCTTAAAGCTTTCATAGATTATGTTAGATGGTTAACTTTTCAAGTTTGTGCATTTAGAGGTCATGATGAAAGTACATCTTAAAAAATAAAGGAAATTTCATTGAAATGATGAAATTGTTAGATCTTACAATGATAAAGTTGATAAGTTTGTTTTGGAAAATACTCCACGAGTTGCTAAGTACACATCCAAGGATGTTCAAAAGGAGATTTCTCATATTTGGCTAATATGGTGAGAAATTCAGTTAGAAAGAAGGTGGGAAATGCTAAATTTTGTATCATTATTGATGAAGCTCGAGATTAGTCTAAAAAAAAGCAAATGGCTATTATTTTGAGATTTGTTGATAGTGATGGTTTTTGAAATACCCCATACTTTGATATGGTGATAAATAAAGTTGATCGAATGCAAATTAAAGTCAATTAAAATGTTTAGAAGTGATAACAGACGAAAGGAGTAGTTTAGAATAAAATATTTCGCAAGTGAGAAAATAATAATAAAATAATAATAATTTTATCGGAGGAGAATTTGTGAGATAAAAGGCGATTTGGAAGTCAAGTGAGGTATAATAAGGTATTTTGGGTACCAAGGAGACAAGATAAAATTTTTTTAAAAAAATAATATTTTATTAATAAATTAATATTAAAATATTAATATTTAGCCGGATGTCGAAGTCAATCAAGAAGAAAGATCATATGGTTGATCCAAGTGGGGGAGAAGATGTCAAGCCCGACTCTATAAAAATATTTATCATGATATACATGTGATGGATAGCATGTTTGCATGCTAGGAGAGTCCCGAAAAATTTACAAAAGTCGGTATTGTACCTAAAGGTACAATAAAGTTGATTTAAGCCTCGAACTATATCAAATAGAGAATTTACGATGAAATTAAGAATTTTAAATTCCTAGAATGGTTTAATATGGTGATTCGGAGTTCGAGGATCAATTTGGAGTCAAACCGAAATTTTCGCTATCCAGGGGCAAAATGGTCATTTGCCACCTGGGGACAAAATGAGAATTTTAAAAAAGATTTTTTTGGCCCCATTTGACTTATTGGAGTATAATTTGACTTATTGGAGTAAGATTTGAGGTTTAGAAGTGAAAAATTTTAATTTCGGTATAATTTGGAGTAAAAGGGTAAAATGATAATTTTACCACCCCAGGGGCAAAATTGTAATTTTCCACCACCAGGATATTTTTCCAGCACATGGTCTTCCTTTATCCTCATTTTGACCATTGACTAATTGTGTGGTGGAGATAAAAAGGATTAAAATTTTTAAAATTTTAAAAACGGGCCAATGACATGATGCCATGTGTCATACCTTTATTATTTTATTATTTCTTTATAAAAAGGCATAAAATCAGCCCATCTTCCACCCCATGGCCGGCCAAACCAGCAAGAAGAGAGAGAAAATAAAAACAAAACCCTAGAGAGAGAAAATCAAAGAAAAAGTGTGAATTTTCAAGGAAATTAAGTGAAAAAGGTGAGATTTTTCTATTAAGCTTGAGTTTTCTTATTCCTAAGCATTTCTCTTTATTTTTTATGATTAAATTACATGTTTTCATGATGAATTCAATTCTGAAAAAATGGGTTAGGAGAGAGAAACTTGTTAGATTAATTTGATTTTAAGTTATGTTAGTGTTTTAAGTTAATTTAGCATATTTAGAAACAAAACAACAAGAAAAGAATTTATTTTTCCCACAATCATTAATGGCCGAATTTATCATGTGTTGAGTGAGGATAAATTTGATTTTCATTCTAGGAGAATTGGTTAAGAAATGATGAATTATTAGCTTAGAAAAATAATGGAAATTTTCAGAGCAAAAATACGATTTTTACCCATTAGGGGTATTTTCGTAATTTGCTATCGAAACTGATAAATTGAATCTCATTCACAGTCATGGAGGTAATTTTGGCATAATTGGAGTGTAGAAAGTGAGAAGAATTGATTTGGAGTTAAATTGGAGATAATAGGCTGAATTAGGTCAGCACCGCATTTAAGCGGTAGTTTGATAAGTTGTATATCATATCATGCATATCTACCGAGCCTGAATTGATTTTATAATGGTCAAGCATTGATGTGATGAATTATGTATTGTACATTGTGGATATGTGGTGAGCAAAGTACACTGGTAAAAGTATAGAGATTGTGCTTGAAGACTGGGATTAGGAGTACATCGACTCCTAGAATAGTGAGTGAACTTATTATCGTCTTAATTATCTAGAGTAGTTTTATACAACTACGTGGTTTTATGGAAAATGAGTTTAAATGGTAAATTACTATGTTTTAAGAGAAATTGTAATTTTATAAAATGATTTTATAAATTTTTTGAAAAATCGAATATTGATTTTGAAAATAGAGTAATTGGAGACTGCCTGCTTGTGTTGTAAATTTATGGTTTTAAATTGAATGGCTTATGACAATATATGAGCATGAATGACTAAACTGATTTTGGTGTTAGAATTATTTATACTGTGTATTCAGCCTTGAGATGCTAGGTTGCGATAAATTACCATGTCATGCTAAAATGAATTTTATTGATTGGTGGATTATATATTAATTATTTACTACAGAGGGGGTTCCGTGGACCAGCCTATTAGAGGGGCACGGTAAACTCCATTGTATTATTACCTCGAACGGAGAGGCGCGTAGGATATCTCCTGGGGTAAAGCTTAGGGTTCACTTAACGGCAAACCACCACGTGAAGGGGAACTCAGTCAACGCCAAGGAACGGCTGTATTTTTCTCAAACTAAAATATATTTTAAGTGTATACAAAATTTGAATAGCTTTGGCGGACTCGGTTAGATGCCCTGCGCAAGGTATCACCGAGTATGAGTTTTGGCACGAGCCAAAATTTTAAGAAATTCATAAGCCAAGTTGATTACTTGATTTTTATGGATTGATTTTATTTGGTTAAAATGAGTTGAAAGGTAATGAAATTACAATATGATGATTTATTTTAATTTTCTCCATTTACTCGACTTTAGATAGTTTAGATGGTATTTGTTTACTCATTGGGATTTTATAATCTCACCACCCTCATTTCCTCACATTTCAGGCTCGAGGAATTCCATAGTTAGCTGACTTTGACAAGGACTTTCATTTGGACTCGAATCGGTAAAAGCTGTAGGTTTCCAGCTTCCGATGCATTTTGGTTAGATGTGGGCCCACGTGTCACTGTAAAAGAAATTTTATGCTTTGGTTATTTGCTTTATAGTATATATGAATATAATTATCTTTTACGCTATAAGAATTATGTACCGATAGTTTTATGAAAATTATTTTACAAGAAAATAGTTTATTTTATTGAATATTTTTATTATATTCAAATGGTCAAATTTTCACTTCAAATGAACGTTTTAGATACTTAATTTTTTTTAAATCATTAAATATATATTTTCGGCTTACCTACTACATGTTTAGCAAGTTTCGAGGTTTTCGACAAAAAAAACGAAAGTGTCCATGTGAGCCAAAAAAAATGTTATGTTATGATTTAGAAATGATTTGTAATCTTTCGTATTTTGATTATTTGATAACTATTGCTCACCGGGGAAGTGCGAAAGCTTATACGAGAGCCTTGCGAGGTTTCGATCAACATTCGAGGTGAAGAATGTTTGTCGAGGCTTCGCGGCGGTTGTCACGGGCTTGATGGGGAGTTCCGGGTTGTGACAGTTTTGTTCAAGAATGTTTCTTTGATCTTATACATGTTAGTGATACCAGTGCAATGACCTTGAAGAAAGAATTAGTGTTTGTTCTCTCTCATTATAACCTTCAAGTTGAAAATATTCAAGGTCAAGGATATGATGGTGCTAGTAAATGCATGGTGAATGGAATGGTTTACAAGTTTTGGTACTCAATAATTGTCCATACACATATTATGTGCATTGCTATGCTCACAAATTACAATTTGCATTGGTTGCAGCATCTAGGGAAGTAGTTCATATTCATGAATTTTTTACACAGTTGACCTTTATTGTAAATATTGTTAGTGTTTCTTTCAAAAGGCATGACCAATTATAAGCTGCTCAAGCAATTGACATTTGTGAACATGATTGCTAGTGATGAACTAAAAACAAGTAGAGGAGCAAATCAAGTGAGAACTCTACAAAGAGCTAGAGATATTCGATAGAGCTCATACTTTCATTTTATTTATAGCTTGATGAGAATATTTGATGCAACATGCACTGTTATTGGAAATATTATTGATGAAGGGGCCATGCATTCACAAATAGGTGATGTTTCTATTGCTAATAAAATATTAGCATTATTTGAATTTATTTTTATATTACACTTGATGTTTGAGATTATGAGAATTATTAAAGTTTTTTTTCAAACATTATAATTACGCTATCAAGATATTTTAAATGCAATTCATCTTGTTTTTACACAAAATCACTCTTTCAGTAGTTAAGAGATGATGAACGGTCTGATTTGATTGAGGAAAAAATTTTGTCAAAAACATAAGATAGAAATTCCTGACATGCGTGAGTAATATATCTTAATTAGAGGTTGATCTTGTCAACCAAATGTAACTGTGGAGCATCATTATTGAGTTGATCTATTCTAAGTGGCAATATATTTCAGGTTATAAGAATTGAATTTGAGATTCAATAATCAAATTATGAAACTTTTAACTTTAAACACTACTTTGGATCCTAATAACAATTACAAATCATTTAACATTGATGATATCTACAAGTTAGTAAAGAGTTTTTATTCTCAAGATTTCACGGAGTAAGAAGACTTTTTTGGAGGTTACAATTGAGGCATTACGGGGTTGATATATGTTGTTGATTTTTCACGCAAGTGCACATATCGTTAACAAGAAATATAATAATGAATAGAGTATCATTCCCTCAAATTGTATGGATAGTTTAATGTGTTTATTTTCCTTGTGCAACACTAGGCTCCCTAAGTGTGATAGCTACATTGGTTGCCAATCTTGTAGCTTGGATCTTCCTCATTCCTTAGGATAACCACGAGCTCTTTATGCATGGGGCAATCCATCATCCAGTGAGATCCGTGATTAACCAAACACTTGGCAGGCTTTTTTTCCTTGCCTTTCCATCTGACGATTATGTTGGTCCAATGGCATGACAACTTCTCCTCAGCCTCTTAGTCTAACCCATTGTCCTTGTTTCCCCAATCGTTGTCTTTTTCTTTGGGCCGAGATGAGTGGAACTTGATAAGGCTCCAGATCACCACTATGGCTAGCGTGAGGTCTTGCACGTCTTTATGCCAAAGCTCTAGCTTCACCCATATCTTCAAGCCATAAATAAAAGTAAATAGTGTTTTTTTCTGGCTAAGATCGTTAATTTGTAACAATTTAGAGAATTTTTTAACATATTCCTTTATCTCTCTATGTTGTGTTAGCTTATTAAGCTTTGCTTGAGCCTCGTCCTTGTTATACTCAAGATAAAATTACTTTCGAAACTTTTTCTAGAAGTCCACGTAAGAGTTTATGGTTGCTCCCTTAGCTTTTCATCGCATTTACCCCACCACCACAACTAAGTTGTGCTTACCAAGTACATAAGAACTACATTGATCCATAAAGAATCCTCTGCGATGCCTATGGCTTTGAAGTAATGTTCCAAGCTTCACAAGAAATTATCCACCTCTTTCACCACTCGTATACCTTAGAACTTATTGGGCTGAGGCACTTTTAATTGAGCCTTCATTTGAGTAGTTGGCTTACCACCCCTCGTGGTTGCCTTGAGTGTGACAAGTTAGTCCTCGAGACCCTATATGTCTTGTCGAAATGCCTCCACTAGGTCTTTTAGGGTTGCATCTTGTCGATTTAGTATGTCTGCTGACTCATTGGAGATCAATTGTAACTCTCCACAAAACTTGTCATCTCGGAACCCCAACTATTCCATGCTAGCTTTAACCTCCTTAAATTTGACCTTTATTTCCTTCACGACCACCTCTACCTTGGATACTTGGCCATGAAGAATAGACAACATGTCCCTTGAATGAGACTTAACTTGTTTAGTTGCGTCTTTGGACTCCCTCACCTCTTGGGTGGGTGTAGAATGGTTAGTAGCGGAAGTCAATTCTCACTTCAATTCTTTTGGCATTGATATCAATTATCATGTGCTGAGACTTTAGTTCAACTTTGTATGACTTTAAACTTTAAAAATTGAGTTTAAGTAAGCCTTTAAATCTAAAAAACAACAAAAATAAGAAAGAAAAGATAGTATTAGAGAAATTGAAATTTTTATTCTAAAGCTTGTATGTTTCAAAATGAAAAGAAGGAGTATTTATAAGTCGATAGTCCCTTTATCTAGTTACAATTCGAATACATGTTAAGGCAATTAAATTTGAATGAATATCCTATCTACAACATTCAAATTCAAATGTGAATCCTAATTAAATATATATTTAAATTCGAATATCTAAATCAGTCAATAAAGAGTTCAAATAAAAACAAGACTCTTTTAGGGGTGTGCAGACACTTTTACCCTTGGTATGCAAGTGGAACCTCTTGTTAGACTTACTAGTCTATTTGGGTTGTTTAACTTACCTAGATTGTTGGCCTGTTTAATGGGTCTAAATTGATTTGAGCTCTTAGATCATGACATATTTATTTACCTCATTCACCTTGAGACAATACACCATTCTAAAAACAAAATTCTTGTATTAGTAATCATTCAAGTTAAGTTTGTTGTAAGGTCTAGCCTTTAATTAATTACCATACATATTAAAAAAAGAATAAAGTACTATATTATTCCTAACTTTTAATCATAATTATGCACAGGTCTATTAGTTTGCAAAATGTATATTTTATTTTAAACAACTAAATAGTGTTAAAATTTAAATTGAAATATCTAAAATGTCATTCTTTTTTTTAATTTTTTTGATCGGTTGGTGACCGGATCTAGCTCAAATCTAGCCAAATTTCCCAAGAAGCGATTTGGTGCTCCCAAGATCAGTGCTCCCTAAGGAGCATTGGATTTGTACTCCTTGGGAACATGCGAATGGTGAGCACCGGATCGATGCTCTTTAGGGAGTACCACGTTGGGAGCACTCGATTGGTGCACTTTGGGGAGCACCACGTCCCGACTGGTTCTCCTCAAGGAGCACCCGATCAGTGCTCCCTAAGAGCACCCATCGATGCTCCCTCCAAGGGGAGGGAGATTCGACTCCTGTTGATCTAGCGAGATAGGGATTTTTTTCAAAAAGAAAAAATAAAAAATAAAAAAATATAATTTATATAGTATGATAGTTTTTAAAATTGATGAAGAGTAAAATTATTTTTTCAATATTATTATATAATCAAACAAATAGAAATATTAACAGTGGACTAATGATCGGACTTATGTGTCCAACTAAAAATATTTTTTTAAAATAAATTATTTATTTTAAAAATTAATGAACTCGTATAAAATTATAATTAAAAATTAAAAAAATAAAAATATTTTAGCTAAAAAATAACATTCTTCCTAGGGTTGATGTTGTCGGTATCGGGGTTGTCCACCCCAAAATTGCAGCTTTTATGTAGCATATATTCTGCATCCAAGAGCAAAGGTTTGATAAGAATCGTTCCATCTATGAAAGAAAGAGAAACAAATTAAAGTTAGAAAGTGACAGAAAGTGACCGCAACAAAAAGAAAGAGAAACAAATAAAAGTTAGAAAATGACCACGAAAAAAATAAAAAAAAGTGCTTTAAGAAAATATCTGAGAAAACATAATCTTGATTTACTCCCACTCAAGCCAGATCAATCGAGAGAGTTTGGGTCAGGCCAGCAACCATTCCGAAGCAGGTCAAGCTGGTTGATGTGAACGATTGATAGAACTTGAGCGAATACATAAATTTGAGACTAGTGATGAAATTCTTTGCCAACAGAAAATGATCTTAGATTTGTGCTTAATCCAACGTCATATGTTAGGTAACTAGATTTCTGTTTATTTCGATGGAAAGCATAGTATAATGGAGAATGTTAGTCCCCATATTCGGTTTCACACATTTTTCTCGAAAGGTACAATTAGAATCAGAGATTGATTTAGAAATTTTTTTGAGTGGTGTCATAATTAAAATAATTTTTTTTAATTCAGATCTATCCAGAAAGTACTGAGTTCAAATTAAATATAATTTTGCTTAAAAGATTATTGAGTATCATCATTAATAGAATTATATTATTATTGTTAAGGATTTTAGTCTTGTGAGATAATTTTTTTGTATTTTAAAATATATTTTCATGACTCATTTATATAAAAACCTATTAAACATTATTACTCATTTCTCATTAGCATATTCAACAACTAACAATTTGACAAATTTCTATTTATTGATCAAAACTAAATATAAGCATTTACAAACTACGTAAAATTTAATACAAAAATTAAATAATCAAACAATATATCTACAAAATAAATTAAAAAAAAAGACTCATAATTTTAAGATATTATTTGACATACAATACTATTTTCTATTAAAAAGATTTTGTTTGAGTCCCAAACTATCAACTTAATCAAAAAATATTTACATATGAAAAATTTAAAAACTTGATTTGAGTTGAAAATTATTTATAGTTAAACAATTAAAGTGTAGATGAGTTATTGAAAGAGTGAAAAATGCAACCAAAGATCGAGAAAAAAAGTCTCACTGTAGGTATCAAAAGTAACATTTAAATTTTTGAAGAGAAAGAGTGTAGTTTATGTTTTAACTTTTTTAATAAAATTTTAAATTTTAAAATTTTTATTTTTTAATATTTAAATATTAATATATAAATTATTTTTTAATAAATTTACTTTGATTGGGAATTTTTGACCCCACTCTTTATAAAATTGTAAAAATATTATGAGTTCTTTAGTGTTATTAAATATGTAAAATTTTAGATAAGTAATATACTTAGTATAAATTTTTAATAATTGAATGGTCTCATGTGACACCACTCTTATATAACTGGGTCCGACGTGATTAGAACATACAGAAGGTGGCCATTAAGAAAATGTTCATCAAATTCTGCGAATCCGGTAAGAAAATGTTCTTGATAGTGGCCATTAAGAGACAGGCGGAAGAGGTTTGTGCAGAATTCTGCTAATTTATTCTCCAATGGGCCAGGATAAGATTGAAGAAATAATGACACTGACTTCATACCCACCCGCCAAACTAGTCTCTTAATTTTTCAGCAAATGGATCCAATTGATAATGTTCAATACTTCAATCTATGCATTTTTTATTCTCATTCTTTTTTTTTTTTACTTTTTTATATATAATTAATATTTTAACAAACTGATCATTGAATTTAACAATCCATTCATACTTATCTTACACATAAATTCTTAAGTGAATTCAATATCCTTATTATATTGATAGAAAATATTGTCTTTTTCGATTTATATACATATATTTAATACAAAATTAGGGATGCATGATTTACGTGAATGGAGAATGAAAATCCACGATTGAATTAACAACTATAACTCTTATAAAATTATACGAAAGGTGTAAAATTAAATTGATATAAGTGAATTCCTCCTCGCACACACATATATAAGGGGTGGGAGCCGTTGTCTAACCTCCAAAATTCCTAAAATTTTTAATGAACCCTTATAGGTATAAGTAATTTGTTTTTGTACAGAATAAAAATTATAATCTCATCCCCAAAAGGTAACTTCAAGTTTTTGTTTTGACATTTTTTTTTGTTAGAAAAGTTAAAGTTACATAATTCTTACTGTTTAATATGTGAATGACCAATAATGATTTTTACTTACATTAAACATTATTTTTTATTTTTATTTCAACTTATACATGTAAAATAAATTTGTCTTCTTAATTAATTTTATTTAACCTATTTTTTAAGGTAAACAACAATTTCAATTCTAGAGTAAAAAATTTTCAAGAATATTATTAATAAAGTAATATTTAATCTTGTATCAAAATTTCATTGAAGTTTATCTTAGTATACATTTTACAAGTAATATTCTTAAGAATTCATTTTTTTAATATTAATATTTATTGTATTAATTTTGTATACCTTGCTACTTCAATGTTGTGGTTCTTAACTTTAACTTAAACTTGTGTAAAATTAAATGCAAAGCTTAAAACTTTTAACATGTTACAGTGCTACAAACATGGAAGTCCACTTTATAAATGACTTTTATACAATGAAAAATCGTCATACTTGTGTTTTTTTATTTTTTTTTAATTTGTGTTTATTGTATTAAAGTACTTGATAAGTTGTATATGAGTTCATTATTTAGTATAATACATAAAAATTGTCTTCCAAATTGAAAACTCTGATAACATCTTTTTATAGCACACATACATACATGCATGCACACACATACATGTAATCCACGCTACATTGCGAAAAGATCATAACTCCATATTTTCCTCCTCCCTCCTCCCTTCTTGGTCATTTTTCACTCATCTTTCTTTTTTTTGTCCTCTCATTTTTTTCGATTTTCCCTAATCACTCCTACCAAAAGTCCCTTTTTTTCTTTCACAATGTATATCCTCCCTCTCCCTCTTTCCATTTTCTTTTATTTTATTTTGTTCAACTTTTAGCTCATAATCTAAATAAATTATAAAAAGTTACGTGATTTTAAAAAAACACTTCACTTGTTAAAAAAAAAAATTAAGTCAACCGTTACAAAATAAATCCTCTAAACAAATTATTATTCTTAATATTATTATTACTATAAAAGTAAATATAAAAAATAAAAAAACCACATAACGAGATGAGTAAAAAACTCACCACGTATCAAAAATAAATTTTCGTTTTGTGATTTTTTTATTTCACGTATTGATATATTTTGTATACACGGAAAGTTACAACAAGATCGAGTTCATGCATTGAGTACTTTTATTATAATGGCTAGTTAAATTATTGTCATCTTAATACTTCTTCTGTCCCTTTGCAGCTACTAAATCTTCTAGTAAAGACATGAATAGATTGTAATCACGTGCGAGACGAGACGACCAAGAAAATAAGTCCTTTTTTTCACCTAATCAGCAAGGAAGAAGTCTAGTTTGAAGCCTAAAGGCCAAAAACGTAGTTGCCCCATGCAATGATTTTGGTTTCTTTCCCTTTTGAACACAGCCCCATGCATATGCTTTGGACGTGGGTTATCTCATGAGTGAGACGGTGCAAGGTCATATGCTGCGCATGTTCTTTTGGGAGCTTATACCCCATGGGAAAAAAATGTTGTTCTCTTTTTATAAGGCTCCATATGACACAAAAAGGTTCTTGATCCATTGGCCATTGCGTTTCCCTTTTCTCTCATTACCCCAATTTTAAAAGAAAACGACCTTGTAGTAGGTGCGATGTGCAGAATCATCTAACGATGTCATATATTCTCTCATCTATTTATGGTCCAATAAACTCCAAGGGATCATAAATTACATAAATGCGAAACCTTAGGAAAGAAAGAAAACAAAAGGATGGTATTTATGGATTACATATGTAATAATAACATACCCCTTTTTTTAGGATAACTTAAGGGAGAAGGATTAAAATGTGGCTGCTTAATAAACTAACTTACATATTTATTTTAGTATACATATATACAATTAAAAGTCCAGATAAAAAGGGATTTGAACCATACACAGACCTCGACGATTTAAAAGAGAGTTAAGAACCTACCAAATTTGGATGGTCTTTTTGGAGATTAATTCTAGGTTTTGGAGGGAGAGATTAATTAATTACTGGGATTGAGTAGCGAAGTGTACAGATATTCTACTAGGCTAACCTCACGGCTTTGACTCATCATATAATCCAAGGGCCCATTAGATACAGTATCTAGATGTCAGATGACTTTACAGTGGCAAGTTGACAATATCTAAATATTATGTATACGGAAATCCTCACATCAAGTTTGTCGTGATTGTCATTTCACTTTTTCCCATAATTTTAGCCAATTGTCCCTTTAGTTATATTAAAATTAGATTCATAGGTAAAATTTATTAGCATTATCCTTATGCCAACTACCACCATATGTCATCTTTAGCAAATATTATACCATTCTTATCATAAAGGACCAATAGACCAAAGATCAGTTATCAACATAGTTAATCCATGAATTCAGTTCTATAATCTAGTCAGATTCCTCTACCATGGACCACCTACTACAAAGATATATATAGCTAATTATTAGCTTTTCGATGTTTCGTTTAATTACTAGACACACCTTCTGATAGTCGATTCTGGGAACATTAAGCATTGATGCATAAAGAGAAGGATGATAAGTTTGTCCGTCAAACTTTTGACTAGAGAAATTCATATAATTAATAATTATTGACATCCTTTGTGAATCTTGATATATATGCTAAACCTGGAGCTCTAATGTCACTTGTTGTGAAATAGTTTAACCACTTGCTTTAATCATTTGCCTATATTCATAGAAAAATAAAAAAAATCAAGCATATAAAAAATATAAAAATTTACGTCAAATTTTTTTTATAAGCAAAATGTATGAGTATATTCATCCAAAAAATTTACAAGGACTGGCCATCATACATAATTATCTAAATATAATTAGAAAAAGAGAAATTATCATGACAGAAGAAGAAGAAGAAGAAGAAGAAGAAGAAGAAGAAGAATGTTCTTCCTAATTAGTTCATGCTATAAAGACTTAAATGGTTTGTAGCATTTCCTATGTTGCAGTTTTATCTTTCTTGTATACGTGCTTGGCTTTAAATTATGGGCCATATACATTAAATTTTGTGAGGTTCATGGCAGAATTCATGATTTTGATGGTATAGAAAAGTTCCCTCATTTTTTAAAGCAAAACTGTTGCGTTTCGACTTTCCTGTGTAAATGTGGAAAATGAGCCAACATATAACATTATAAATGGCAAGTTAACCTCGATTTTCAAATATATATAGACCAAGTCAAGTTTAGACCAAACACTCTAGTTTTTACGAGGAAATGAATAACCTTAGCATCCGTCCATAAATTTGGGATGGCCGGCATATTTAGGCAGGGGCACATAACTGTCTAACCTGTAAACCAAATAGCCAAATGAGTCCGTTAAAGAGTTACTATATTGTATGTATTAATAGTAAGTACTGAAGTAAACACTTCTTTGTAATCTTATAGAAATTGGGAACAAAAAGTCTTGAATAAATTGACAGCTTAATTTCTGTTTCTTTTTCCAAAGATTTCTGTTCAATCATATACAACTTATCTTCCATCTAACTTTCGATAGAAAGCTCACTACCCCCACTAACCCTCTTCCCTTTTCAAAAAAAAGGAAATTGAAATTTGTAAGATTTTTGCTTTGTTGATGATAAGGAGAAAATAGATGAGAGAAATAGCTGTGTTAGGCAAGTGCCATGTTTGAGAAATCATAGTCACTAACATATTACCTCTAAAGCTATTCGGGAGATTACACAAAGCCAGACCACATTCGGGTTTGGATTTCTATTTTTATATGTTGGTTTTTGTGAGTTGAATGAAATGATGCCAAGCATAGACAAAAAGGAGTTTACTCTGAACGTATCATATGGAAAATAATGAAGTTGTTGACACAACTTCACACATGAAATTAAATAAGAAAATGGCAATGGAAAGGTGATATTCATATTGCAAAGTTGTGAAACATTCACTTTCCAACTCAACTATCAAAACCACCCAAAATAATCAGATGGTTGAAGCTAGGTTTCGATGAAATCAAGTTGAATATTAATGGGAGCTTTAAAAATGTCCAACAAGCTGCAGGGCAAGGAGTTGTGCAAGATCATACAGGTAAACTCATTTTCGGTTTTTCAAGAATTTTGGACTGAATAATTCTTTGAAAGTTGAGCTTCTTGCTCTTCAAAGAGGTTTATTGTTATGCCAAGAGTACAACTTCTTGAAAATTTGGATTGAAATGGATGCCAAAGTGGTAGTGTAGATGATACAAGAAAACAATTCAAATTCTTATGATATCATATATATTTTAGCTTTTATACGGAATTGTTTGAAAATTTTTTTCTATAAAATCACTTACATACATCGTGAAGGGAATCAAGCTGCAAACTTTTTTTCTAACCAAGGCTATTTGCATGAACAACTTAAGGTATTCCACAGTGTTGAGGGCGAATTAAGAGGCAGTCTTAAGTTAGATAGGATTAATCTCCCTTATATTAAATTTAAATAATTATAAAGAAGTAGAACTCTTTATTTATATTTTGCATTTAGCATTTTGTAAAAGAGTAGTATTACTTATCCAATGCATTCATAACATACAATTAAGCAAAGTAGCACCTTCATTAGGATTTACTTCTTATCTCTCCTAGGTAATTCTGGAAGTAAGGTTTATGTATCCCTCTAGTGTACTTCTATTTCCTACCTTTTAATAAAACCTTAATATGAGCTAACCCTTGAGTTTTTCCAACTTAAAGAAAAAAACATATTACCTCTGAAGAGTTTTACAAAACTTTATATACCATAGCTAATTTTATGAGAAAATTATGAGGAATAACTTTCCTTGATAAGGGCATTTAAAAAATAACCATCAAAATAAATTTAATTATTTTTAGTTATGACTTGACAAAAATACCATTGAAACTATTTTTAATAAATTATATCATTCATCACGATTTCTCTATCACCATCCTAATCTTTCTAATTTTATTGATTTCTATCTTCGGCATTCGTTTGCTATGCTCCCGATTTCTCTCTTCTGTTTTTTCAGATTTCTCTTTCCTACGCTCTTAAGATACCAAACAATGGTTTTGATGTGCTTGGGTGGGTGGTTATTTGATAAATTTAATTTTTAGGTATTTTGGATATAACTAAAACGGTACAAATGGTCACAAATGTTTGAAATAACTTTTAATTGGATCAATTCGAGACCTAGATACCAATAAACTCAAGAATTTAAAATTTATAAACCTAGATTTTCAAAGGAAATTTGTTTTCAATTTTTAGTCAATATAGGTGTTTTAGATAAGAAAATTTGTGTTTTGATTTATGAAAACATGTTAAAAACACTTTAATCGATACTAAATTATCAAAAAAAAAATAAAATAAAGAGAGTCGGAGAGGATTTGAAGTTTTAGTTCGTAAGTGACAACAACATTTTAGATATTAAAGTGTAACAAAATGTTTTTGAATATAACGTGTAACAACAATATTTTTTCAATATGGCGTGTAACATGTTTTTATACATAACGTGTAATAACAGTATTTTGTTCAATATAACGTGTAACAACCTAATCATGGTGTGTAACATGTTTTTGTACATAGAGTGTAACATATTTTTGTAGATGATGTGTAATTTCTTTAAAGGTAATTTTGTTTAACTTGACTAAGAATAGTTAAAATTATAAAGAGGGTATTGTTTTTAAAAATATCCCTAGTTTTATTGTTTCTTAATTTTATTAATTTTGGACCCTAGATCTTATATATAAACTCTCCTTCATGCGCTCTCCACCCAAAGCCTTTCTCCTATTAGGAAATATAGCTGCTTGCCTTACTATTCTATACTAGTTTCGATCCTTGTTCCTTAGTCTTCCATGGAGGACGTTAAGCAACCGCTTCTACATTACCCTCGGGAAGTCGACGAGGACAACCACCTCCAATCGCAGTTACTTTCTAAAGCCTCAAACGCCTCCTTCTCCTCCACCACCTTTACCCCCGGCACCCATGACGTCCCTCCGATCAACAGCGTTCGCGACTTCTTTAGAGAATTCTTGACTGAGTCCAAGAAGCTCTGGTTCCTTGCCGGCCCCGCCATCTTCACCTCCATCTGCCAGTACTCCCTTGGCGCCATCACTCAAGTCTTTTCAGGCCAGGTTGGCACTCTGGCTCTCGCCGCCGTGTCCGTCGAGAATTCTGTCATCGCCGGTTTCTCCTTCGGTGCCATGGTACAGTACATATTGTAGTTAGTTACCATTTTAATTGTTAACTACTAAAAAATATATGTTGGAATAACTTTATAGAGTTTTTATATGATACACCCTCAATAAATCGTAACTTGCTTTTCTCACTACAAAAACTGTGTTATTACATTTTTAACAGTTTCTGGTTAGTTCCTAATACTAACATTAAGATATGATTAAATTTCAAAAAGCTTGGCATGGGGAGCGCACTAGAAACATTATGTGGCCAAGCGTTCGGAGCAGGACAGCATGATATGCTAGGGATTTACATGCAAAGATCATGGGTCATCCTCAATTCAACGGCTTTGATCCTAAGCTTGCTATACATATTCGCGGGCCCAATTTTGAATCTAATAGGGCAGACGGCAAGCATATCCCAGGCCGCCGGAATATTCTCAATATGGATGATACCACAATTGTTTGCTTACGCCGTTAATTTCCCCATGGCAAAGTTCTTACAGGCGCAGAGCAAGATGATGGTGATGGCGGTGATAGCCGGTGTGGCCTTGTTTCTGCACACCGTATTTAGCTGGCTCTTGATGTTAAAGCTTGGGTTGGGTCTAGTAGGCGCAGCCATTGTACTAAACGCATCATGGATATTCATAGATGTGGCCCAGTTCTTGTACATTATCAGCGGAACTTGCGGCCGCGCCTGGACCGGCTTCTCCTGGAAGGCTTTTCAACATTTATGGGGATTCGTGAGATTGTCACTGGCGTCCGCAGTAATGCTCTGGTAAGTACAGCAACATTAATTAAAATTAATTGTCCAGCGCTGTTTAACTTTATCCTTCGCCTTTATTCGTGTCAAAGTTCAGGCAGAATTTGCCTCTTCAAGATTTTGTTTTGAACAAAGACAACAAAATTAAGGTTCTCTTTAATTTTCTACTCCACGAGTAACATGGTGTTCACATGTTGTCGGATTGATGTGTACCTAGTATAATATTCATAAAATTTGAAGGCATGGGTTGATTAACATAATCCGCATGGATTGCACTACCGACACCAATCTTTTTGAGCAACCAATAGTATTGGCATGCTGGTCTTTTATACTCTTTCATTTTTCAGAATATTTTGAATCAAATTCGGAATCTAGGTCCTTAAATTTTATTACTCCTGATTAATTTTATGCAGTTTAGAGATATGGTATTTTATGGCATTGATACTCTTCGCTGGATATTTAAAGAACGCAGAAGTATCAGTAGATGCATTGTCTATCTGGTGAGTTTTAGTTTGTAATTACTAGTATTATTTAGCCATTAATTAATGCTAATTGTTGACTTACAATTTTACTTCAAAATTCTAGAACGGTTTGAAAAGTTCGATTTATATTCTGAACTAATTATAAAAATGTTATGATATAGCGATTTGAATTTAAAGTGGAATTTTCAAATTGATCGAGGCAAGCCATCAGTATTGAATGTAGTACTAAAACCACTTTGGTAGAGTTTTTTTTTTTTCTCCCTAAAGTTCCGTATCTTTCTGAGTAATAAATTCCCAAAGACAAAAAGCCAATAATAAAGGAGGCAAAGATAAGAAGACTAGTAGGAGAGGACAGGCACGCTGACGATACCACATGTTTTGTCATTGAAGCCTGTCACTTTTGCTAGAATTTGTTGGCAAATCAGCTTTGAATTTTGGCACATTGACGCACGCATGGATGTCATATGGACAGCCACATGGTAGTTCTTCTAACTCTATCTATTGATCACCACAAGAAATAGTAACAAGAAAATTGATATATATTTGCTCCAAAAATGAAATTAAATTCATAGATCAAATTCTTTTGTCCACAATATATATATATATATATATATATATATATATGTATGTATTTGTCAAACTAGCTATCTAGAAGGATTTAATGTAATTGCAATGAAGGCACATGATTACAGTGGGGTTTCAACAAGGTATCATATTTCGGCACTATAAAGTAAATTAACTTCTTTACCTTACTTTTCTGCTACTGAATTTTGCAGCATGAACATATTGGGATGGACGGTCATGGTTGCTTTGGGAATG
The DNA here is from genome assembly GCF_053813885.1 of Theobroma cacao. Lineage (NCBI taxonomy): Eukaryota > Viridiplantae > Streptophyta > Magnoliopsida > Malvales > Malvaceae > Theobroma > Theobroma cacao. Next base: position 42,520,744 of record NC_142640.1, read on the forward strand.
AATGCAGCTATAAGGTACTTAATTCACTGGGACACTATTGAATCTATAAGTTCTTACTTATAAAATAGACAAGGAAGGAAGATGATGCCACACATTTTTATAATCTCATTTTTAATCTTAAAAATGTGCACAGTGTGAGAGTTTCCAATGAATTGGGAGCAGGACATCCAAGAACAGCTAAATTTTCATTGGTGGTCGCTGTCATCTCTTCATTTCTAATTGGTCTCATCATCTCGCTTATACTGATAATCTTTAGGAATAAATATCCATACTTATTTTCAAATGATACACAAGTTCAAGATCTCGTTAAGGAGCTCACTCCACTGTTGGCTCTTTGCATAGTCATCAATAATGTTCAACCTGTCCTTTCAGGTAACCTTTAAACCCTTTTTCTTGAAATATTAATTAAATATTTTCTTTAATTGTATGAAACAAATTGGCTGCGTTAAATTGCTTTTTCTCTAGGGATGGCCATTGGAGCTGGATGGCAAGCAGCTGTTGCCTATGTAAACATTGCATGTTACTATATCTTTGGAGTTCCTTTGGGTCTCACATTAGGTTATGCGCTTGACATGGGCGTCCAGGTATGTATTTCCTTTTCTAGGCAGAAATATACTCGGTAAAACCTCTCTCTATTCTGCCATTCACTCCCATAATATTATCTCACGTTAGACTAGGGCCAGTGCGTTGCACACGGGCCTTTTTTTTGCCTGTTTTTTTCTTTCTCTTCTATCTCTCTCTTTCTTTCTTCAATACCATTTTTGTTTTCTTCTATTGCCTCCACGTGGCTAGAGGAGGAAGCCCTTTGGAGCTTCCTTTTACTTATGTAATAGATGGTCTATGAAGATATGAACGACGGTTTCTTCCCCTTTAAAAATATTTGCCTAGTAGTATTTTACAATTTGAGGCATGCATTAAAACTTGCCTCTTTCGCTCATCAAAATGGATGGTCATGGCAAATGGCACCATCACTAGCTATATATGAACCGTCAGACCAAATAACGTGGCAATCATGTCGTTCAAAAGCCTGCAGAATCATGGCATTCGATAAGATGCCCGTTCAACTAACAGTCCCATGCTTTTTTTTTTTCTTTTTTCCTTAGGGAATTTGGTATGGGATGCTATCAGGGACGGTTGCACAGACTTGTGTCCTATTTGCAATGATTTACAAAACCAACTGGAACAAAGAGGTAAAATTAAAAAAAAAATAATGATAAATAATCATTTCTGCTTGAGCTCTAACGTAACAAAATTAGAAGCATTAATTTACTTCTCCATTTTAAATGCTGTACCTAACTTGGATTATGTATAAAATGCAGGCTTCAATTGCTGAGGAGAGGATAAAGATATGGGGAGGTAATAGTAACTCCGAACAGACCAATGTGGAAAATAATGCATAAACATGATTACGCAAGAATAACTGAGGTGAAATTTTGGCCCAGTGTGATGTGATATATTGTGTGAAGATGAAGTTGAAGTTCATTTCATCCAGCAAATGTACCGTTCTAGCAACAGCTCTTCCGCCCACTTTTTTCTTTTGTTGACCGTCAGCCTTTAGTGAGCCTGGTTTCTATTGGCATTCTTCGCGCCCACGTGTCTTATTCTTTTTACCATTTTGATATTTTTGGAATTTTCTCTAATATTATAATTTTTTAAGCTCATCTTATGTTTCTCTTTTTTGGCCAAACCTCAAGTTATGTTAAACATTCCCCTATCACTTTTTTTAATTAAAAAAAAAAATCCTTAATGCACTTCTCTTATCATCATTTTCTTTTAACAATAGCAATAGACTTTCACATCTATAAATTTTCAAAATAATTAATAAATTTTCATTGAAAAATACTAATTATTATACTACTTTTGAATCAACTATTGAGAAAAAAAAATTGTATCAACTAACCTAAAAGATGATTAATTAATTCAATTTTCACACTTAAACTTGACATTGTTTTTAACTAGCTCTCTTTCCTTTTACAATATTTGGGTTTTCTTAATTTTTTTTTCTATCAAGGCTTATCAATTATCTTTATTCCATATAACTTTTTAATTTACTATAATGAAAAAGGATGATCATTTTCATCAAAAAAATTTTCACCATCAATTCGTGATTTCATATATTTTATAGATATAGAAAATTTTTTGTAACCCTACTCTTCAAACTTTATATAATTGCTTTTTCAAAATAATACATCTTTGACGTGTGTACACACAAATTTTTTCTCAAAATTTATTGACTTGAAAAAAATGAAACAAATATTAAATATTTGAGGTGAGTTATAATTTTTGAAACTCCTTTTATTAATTTCTTCACTTTATCTTCAAAAGTCACGAACTTGAACTTAATCTTGATCACAAACTTTGTTTAATATTTTCGCTTCAAGGGTCTTGACAACTTGATTTTGATCACGAACTATACTTGATATCTTAATCACGAACCTCGCTTGATATCTTGATCACGAACTTCGCTTGAAAACTTGATCATGAACTTTGCTTGATATCTTCACTTTAGAAATCTTTTGTTCTTCTTGATCTCCTAAATACTCTGAATCTTCGAATGCTTCCGATTGATGCAAATGGCTTGGGGGAGCCTTTTATTTATAGTGCTAGATGAGAAACTTTTATGAGAATGTGGTTGACGCAGTAAGTTAGTGTGAAAACAAAGGCTAGCACTCAACAAAGCCTTTAAGGTCGATAATCAAGTTTCAAATGCAAAAACTTAAAGTCAAAACTTGAAAGAAAAAAAAGTAATGCTATACAATAATTCCAAAATAAATTGTCTAATAACTAAGTCTAGGAGTGCAATTTATAATAGTCTAATCCTACTTAACCTAAACTTAGAGTGCAAGTAAAGTAAATTTAAATATGGAAGTATTCTACCCTAATCTTTTTTGGAGTACAAGAAAAATAAATTCCTAAACCTATGTTTACTTGTTGTCCAAGTAAATTAAAATAAAAAAAGAAATTATATTATTCTTATAATTCTTAATAGGCTACTAAATAAATAAGAAAAATACTATAATTACTTGTCATTTGCTAGACGATCTACATCAGTCCCTTTCACTTGGAAAAAAAAACTCAACCTCGAGTTAACTTGTACATTTGAATATATGGGTTCATTTGATGAATCAAAAAGGTAAATATCGGTTACATTAAATGTTTTAGAAATTCCCATTATGTTTGGCAGATCCACAACATATGCATTGTCATTAATCTTCTTCAAAATCAGATATGGTCCATACTTCTTAGGCTATAACTTACTATAAGTCCCCACTGAAAAACTTTCTTGTTGCAAAAACTCCATCACCTAATCTCCTACTTCAAAAATCTGCTTTCTGCGACGTTGGTCTGCAGCTTTCTTGTACTTGGCATTAACTTGCTTTAATTTTATTTCACTTTTTCTTGAACATTTTGCCACTAATTAGCCATATTTTCAATAGCTACACTAAACCCAAGAACTTTAGGCAACTTGATCAAGTCAAGAACATGCTGCGGTGACTTTGTGTACACAATAGAAAATGGAGATTTTCTTATGGCACTATGAATAACACTATTATAAACAAACTCTTCTTATGCTAATGCAAAGTCCCACTACTTCGGTCTATCTCCACAAATATTGCGAATTAGATTGCCAAGGGTTTTGTTCATTGATTTAGTTTGGCTATTAGTTTATGAATAAGTTGTGCTACTATAATTCAAGGATGAATTGAACATCTTCCACGAAGTCCTCCAAAAATGGCCAAGAAACTTGCTGTCCTGATCTGAAGTGATGGTTTTAGCATGCAGATGAACAACCTTCTTGAAAAATAATTTAGCTATTCTTCTTGCATCGGAATTCTTGTTGCAAGGGATAAAGTGTGCCATTTTAGAAAACCTATCATTAACAACAAAAACAGAATCCATGCCTTTTTGTGTTCGAGGTAATCCAAGCACAAAATCCTTAGATAATGCCATCAAATATTTTCTAAAACAGGTAAAAGCATGTACAAACCAGTATTTTGGGATTGTCCCTTTTCGGTTTGGTAAATGTAACATCGCTACATAAATCTTGTTATATCCTTTCTCAAATGTGGCTAATAATATCTTTCTCCAACGACAACAATCGTCTTGTCATGACCTAAATGACCAACAAAACCTCCACCATGCAAGTTTCTAATCAACTTTTCTCTCAATGAAGTTCTAAGAATGCAAAGTTGGTTGCCTCGCATTAGAAAACCATCATGAATGTAAAAATCCTCAATAGGTTGATTTGTGACACATTTCTCCTAAGTATCATGAAAATCTCCATCTGTATGATACAATTCCCTAACTGTATCAAAACTGACAACTTATTGTCTCATTGTCACCAGCAAAGTTGCATGTCTACTCAATGTATCTGCTACTTTATTTTGTACCCCAACCTTAAGCCTAAGCTTTAAAGGAAACTTTTGCAGAAACTGAGACCACTCGGCATGCACGTTTTTATTGATTCGATTCTGGCTACTTAACTACCTTAATGCCAACTAAATAGTGGTTCTAATTCTTCAAAGCATGCAATACAGAATAAAATTCTTTGTCATACGTGGTCTTTTTATGCCTCACATCATTGAGCTTCTCACTGAAATAAGCTACTGGTTTCTTCTTTTGTGAAAGAGCAGCTCTTATCCCAACTCCATTAGTGTCACATTCAACTTCAAATAATGTATTAAAATTTGGTAATGCTAAAACAGGAGCAGTACATAGCTTCTCATTTAGCACAGCAAAACTGGTTGTAACTTTTTCGCTCCACTGGAACTTCCCCTTCTTTGGACACTCTGTAATAGGCGCTGCAATACTACTAAAATTTTTGATAAAATGCTTGAAAAATGTTGCCAACACATAAAAACTTCTGACTTTTGTTACTGTTTTTGTTGTAGGCCATTCTTTAATAGCTCGAATTTTCTCTTTATCCATTTGAATTCCTTTTACACTAACTACAAAGCCTAGGAATAATAGCTTATTTGTCATAAAGTTGTATTTTTTCAAGTTAACATACAATTGATTTTTTTACAAAATCGTTAATACCTCGCGTAAATACAAAAGATGATCCATTTTTGATCGACTATAAATTAGGATATCATCAAAATAAACCATGATAAATTTTCCAAAAAAAGGTTTCAATACCTGATTCATCAATTAGATAAAGGTACTAGGTGCGTTGGTCAACTTGAATGGCATCATAAGCCACCCATACAATCTTTCCTTCATTTTAAAAGCTATTTTTCACTCATCCTCAAGTCTAATTTGAATATGATGGTATCCACTATGAAGATCAATTTTTGTGAACACTTTAGCTTCATGTAACCTATCAAGCATGTCATTTAGCCTAGGAATTGGAAACTTGTACCCAACAATAATCTTGTTGATGGCTTGGCTTTCTACTTACATCTTCTAAATCCCATTTTTTTTTGGGGTTAGTAAGGCAGGAACTACACATGGACTTATGCTCTCCCGAATATGTCCTTTGTGTAGTAATTCCTCTAGTTTCTCTTTGAGAATCTCGTTCTCCTCTGGACTCTTCGTATAATGAGGTAAATTTGGTAAACTAGCACCAAGAATTAGATTAATATGGTGTTGAATATCCCTCATAAGTGGTAAACCACTAGGTAACTCTTTTGGCATCACCTCACTAAATTCTTCTAGTAACGGTTTGATTATTTATGGATGCTTTACTATTTTTTGATCCTTTTCAATTAACAACACTTGTTTCACAATCTGAGCATGCATCTCTTTTAACTCCTTGAAAGTAGCTTCTATCTCATTGCCTAAATGAGTAAGGATAAAGAAAGTTCGCCCTTCTATTTTAGAGGCTTTGGTTTTGACACTTCTTTTCATTGGCATTAAAGTAAAATTTATGCCGTCTTTCTCCAATCTGTAGGTGTTTTCTCTCCCATCATGCTACATTGCAACATCAAATTGCTAAGGTCTACCAAATAACAAGAAATAAGCATACACATCAACAATATCAAAATATACTTTATCCTTATATTTGCCAATGGAAAAAGGTACCTTACACTGTTCTGTTACATGAATCTTCTTTGTTGCCTTAATCCATCCAATAATGTATGGATTGTGGTGTTTTTCAATTTTAAGACACAAACTTTGCACAACGTCTTTATTGATAATATTCTCACAATTTTCACTATCAATAATCACATCAAATAAACAATTAGTTATAGTGCACTTGGTTTGAAATAATTGATTTCTTTGAATGTTATCTTCTTGTTTTTGAGGCAACATCATTCTTCTCATTACATAGTTTTAGCCATCATCATAATCCTCATACTCATCATCATCCCCATCTGGACCACAACAAATCTTGTCATCCTTTTCTTCCCATTCCATCACATGGATTGCTTTTCTAAGAGAACAGTCATTGGATTTGTGACTAGGTTGATTGCATTTAAAACACTTCCCTGGGATTGGTTTAGCAAATAGATTTGCAGCTTTTTACCCCTCATTCACATCTGCCACTTTGTGCTTTCTAGTCACCTTATCTTTCTTGTTCCAGCCATTGCGTGTAGAACTATCATGAACCAATTTATTCTTGTCATTAGATGCCTTATGATTATCCCCGTTGTAACTTCTATGAGAATAATCAAGTTTGTTCTTTTTCTGTAACATTACTTTAGCCTTTAAAGTAGTATTTTGGGCTTTAGATAAATTTTGCAATACCTATTCCTTTATCTTTTCTTTGATAATTGGCTTCAACCGCCTAAGATACTTGGTAACCCATTGCTCTTCGGTCTCCCTCAAGTCATTTTTTTTGTTAGTCTTATAAATTTCGTAGTATACTCATGTACAGTTTTTTGAACTTGATGGCATCTTGGATACTTTCGGAGCAAAATCTGCTCATAATCAAGAAGAAAAAAATCTTTTTGTAATAGCTACTTCATTCTATACTAGCTTCTAACTGGTGCTTTCCCTTCACGATTCCTTTTGGATTGTAACGTTTCCCACCATGCAGAAGCAACACCTTTAACCTACAATCGACAAGTCTCACCTTGTCTCCTTTTGGAATCTCTATATATTTAAAAAACCTATCTATTTCTATAACCTAATCTAGAAATTCTTCAATATTTAAACTCCCATTAAAGCAAGGAATATCCATTTTTAATGTGAAATCTTTGGTATCTCAATCACCAAAATTATTCCTTCCATGTCTAGTGTATCTCACAAGTTTTACCAAATAATCATTTTCTTTCTCTGAATCTTTCATGTAGACCTGTTGTTTATGCTCGCTTGTAGGAACAGATCTGTCAATAGGCTATCGGCTAGCTGCATCATTTTTGATACATGACCTTTTGTCATTCCAGTTTTTATCGGCATCTACACTTAGAGCATTAAATCAATATGCAATTTCTTCAAAGTGTTGTTCCTAACGCTGGAATTAGAGATCCATTCGTTGCTCTAAAGCCCCCAACACCACCCCTTGATCTTGCACTACAAATCGCGAAGTCTCAATTCCATGATCTTGGCCATAAGAACCGCCACCTACCATAACTGGGTTACATACCATTAGATTAAGTGAATTTTTTCTTACTTTGATACCAATTGATTCAACAAGTTAGCGTGAAAACAAAGGCTAGCACTCGACAGAGCCTTTAAGGTTAATAATAAAGTTTCAAATACAAAAACTTAAACTTAAAATTTGAAGAAAAAACATAATATTATTCAATAATTTCAAAATAAATTATCTAATAACTAAGTCTAAGAGTGCTATTTATAATAACTTAATCCTACTTAACTTAAACTTAGAGTGCAAGTAAAGTAAATTTATATAAAGAAGTATCTTACCCTAAACTTCCTTGGAGTATAAGAAAAGTAAATTCCTAAACCTAAACTTACATGTCATCCAAGTAAATTAAAATAAAAATAGAAATTCTATTATTCTTACAATTCCTAATAAGACTCCTAAATAAATAAGAAAAATAGTAAAATTACTTGTCATCTGCTAGATTATCGACATCATTGGTCTCTTTGAATTATCTCTAAATTAATTTTAATTTAATTAAAGATAAAATCATGATGACTTATTGAAAGTATTTTGATTGGTCAGACTTTGAGTTTTTGAATTTTAATTGGTCAAATTTAAGTTTTTTCTCTAAATTTATTTAGAGATAAATTAAATAAACAAATTTGATTTTTTTTCTAAATTATCATAATTATTAGAGATAAATTAGATTTTTTTTTTGAAAGATAGAGATTTATTAAATAAGATAGGGAAAAGAAGATCCTTGTACAAATACAACCAGAAAATGCTTTTTATTAATCAAAAGCCGAGAACTAATCAAAGCAGAGATCCAACAACAATAGAAACCACAGAATCCAAAAACTAAGACAAAAACCACTCAAACAATCCAGCGGAGAAAACTAAAACACAGAAAAATATAGAAGAACAAAAGAAAAAGCAAAAAGAGAACATCAACATGAGGTCTTTGGAAAACAAGACGATCAAGAAACAACCGCCACAGCAACAGATGCATCCTTATCCATCCTTGGGATTACAAACCAATCAAACATCAGAGGAAGAAACCAATTAGCATAGATGCAACGCTGCAGCATGAAAGCCAAAAACGAGCAAAAAGAGCAAAATCTCAAGGAAGAATTATAATAAAATCTAAAACTCTGCCAACACCCTCTTTAGCCAAGAAATTGACAATATAATTACTTGAACTTAGAATATGAACGATATCCCATTTTTCTACTTTGGAGCTTAAATTCTGAATTTGCAACATTATGTTTCGAATTCGCCAAGGCACAATTGATGGATTATGAATGCACTTAACCACATTCATAGAATCACTTTCAATAATAAGTTCATGAGTATGGGCCCATAAAGAAACATCAAAAAAAGGAGTGCTTCTCCGATAGCAAGAAGTTTTGCTTTATTTGCATCACCCTAGTTAGAGGATTTTGAAAATTGCATCAAAATCCTTACTTCGTTGTCTCTAAGAACACTACCAATTTTGGTCTCATCGGGGCATCCTTGATAAGCCTCATCCGCATTAAATTTAAATTTTCTAGAATTTGGTGGTCTCCACATTAGATTTTCTTTTGCAAGTTTCTTTGTTTTTTCAGCTTTTGCAAGCATTGGGTTTCTGAAAATATTAAGGATATTTTCATTTTGATTCGCCCATTTGGACTTAACCCACCCAGTGATTCTGATTTTAATGATATCAAAGAGTTGGATACTATCCCAAGCTGTTATGTTGAAACCATATCATTGCGGCAGAACCAAAGAGACTAAACAATCCCAAAAAAAGTCATTCTCCAAATTTTGTAGCTGCTAGATCTCGGAACAATGTCTTTCCAAGCATAAAAAAATCCCACGCCTTCTCAAGGGCAATCCATGAAATCCCCTATCGGTTGCACCAAGCTTTCCATCATTTCCAACTTTACTTACAATTAAGAAATAGATGATCAATAAATTCAATTTCTGATTGACAAAACACAAGATGGGCTAAATTTTAGAAATAATTCCTCTTCCCATCAATTCAGCTTTTATCGCTAATCTTCCATTAAGAATGAGCCAACACAGAAACTCCACTTTAGGAGGAACCAGGCCTTCCTAAACAAAACTCCAAACCAAACAATTGCTTCGATCTCCGCTGCACACTTCAGAGCAGAAGTCTTTTGCTGTGTATCTAATAAAGGAGCCCTTTCATGTAACTTTATCCATCTCCCCATTGACCAGCGTGATATCACTAATTGTTTGATTAAAACTCTCCCATTGACTTTGTTCCCAACCAAATGGATTTCTTTTAAGTTTTACTTCCCACTGCCATGAATCATTGACCCATCCGCCATATGCTGGGATTCGACCTCATACTCAAATATGAAATTAATCATAAAACTAAAACACATAACGCAACGAAAAAATAAAATATGCCTTTTATCAAAGAAATAGCTGAATCCCACTGGATCAATGTTTGTATTTTTCATGTAATTTTTAAATTAATTATGAACATTTTGATAAGTTTAAGTATTACATACTTGCTCTTAATATCATAATCAAGAACCAATTAAATCTAAAAGGCTTGTGATGAAACAATAAACTTGAAAAGAAAACAAATCACTCTAATATCCTGCAACTGAAATATTTGTTTTTTCACTTTTAGGATTTGTCAAATCTTCAACCACCTAAGTGTTTGGCTTTTAATAGTAATCCACACAATGACTGAATATGACATTTTAAAAAGTAAGATTTTACTTGTGCTAGCAAGTTTTGTTTTTAAAACAACAAGACCAAAAGTTCTTATCGAATCTTATTTTTATCAGATAAAGAAAACTTTTTTTCTTTTCTTCTTTTTTTTATGAAACGGTTAAAAAGTGGCTAAAGGCTTATAGTTTTAGTTGGCTAACATAACATATTATATAAATAAACTAAGTTGTAACCCTAGATACAACATTTGTATTTTTATTCAATTAAGTCCTTGTGAACTTAATTAATTTTCCTATTTGTTTTGGTCTATTTCAACTAAGTCCAACCTAATTGATTATCTTTGTTCAATTTCAATCATGTCACTTAATGTGTGTGACCCATTAAACTTCTAACATGTTGACAATAAACATAAATCATAATTAAATATCAATTTAATATTTGATTTATAAATATAGATCATGAGCAGCATCTAGTAATACATCATGACCACCTAAATGTTAGAGAGTAAATTAAAGAATTTGACAAAGCCTTTCAATGCAATATGGTTTTTCATCAAATATCTTGGATATGTCATAAAGCATGGCTCAGTGTCTACTTATAACTTTCTATATCAGTTCTCATAATTCATGACTAACTTTATGAATTTAGAAAACTAATTTTCTTCAAATTCATCATGCTTTGCCCAAAAACTTTATGCAAGTTAATCAAGAATTGAGAACAAGTGAGATACATCCCCTCATATCACTTAAGGTGATAAATCCTCTCTTGACCACTTATCCACCTTCACATGCTTCATGGCATACCTAAAACAACTTGTTTAGGTATCTAGTAACCTCCAAATCTATAGAGGTAGGGCCGACCTTTGGGTAAAGCCACCCAAGTAAGGGTTTTAGGCCCCCAATTTAGAGAGGCCCCAAATTTGAAAAGGTTTTATAATTTTATAATATAATTAATTATATTAAAAATATATAAAAATAATTAATAATTAATAAAATTATTTATTTTCTCACTTTTCTAATTATGTGGTTAATAAATTTTAATTTTCTATAATTTCTTAATTTCTAGAATGCTATTAATTCTTAATTATTTCTCTTATTTTCAATCAACTAACAGTCATATGTATTTAATCATCTCCAATAGTTTTTTTTTTACTTATTTCTCCTATTTTTAATTAACATATTTAATAAATTTCAACAACTATTGTCAGGACTCGGAACTCCCCATCAGGCCCGTGACAACCGCCACGAAGCCTCGACAGACATTCTTCACCCCGAATGCTGATCGAAACCTCGCAAGGCTCTTGTAGTAGCTTTTGCACTTCCCCGTGAGCAATAGTTATCAAATATCGTAATTCGAAAGATTACGAGTCATTTCCAAATCAGAACATAATATATTGTTTTATGCTCACAGGGGCATTTTCGTCATTTTTCGTCCAAAATCTCAAAACTTGCTAAAAATGTAGTAAGTAAGTAGAAAATATATATTTAGTGATTTAAAAATAAATTAAGTATCTAAAACGTTCATTTGAAGTGAAAATTTGACCATTTGAATATAATAAAAATATTCAATAAAATAAACTATTTTCTTGTAAAATAATTTTTATAAAGCTATCGGTAAATAATTCTTATAGCGTAAAAGTTAATTATATTCATATATACTATAAAGCAAATAACCAAAGCATAAAATTACTTTTACAGCGACACGTGGGCCCACATCTAATCAAAATGCATCGAAAGTTGAAAACCTACAGCTTTTGCCAATTCAATTCTAAATGAAGGTCCTTGTCAAACTCAGCTAGCTATGGAATTCCCCGAGCCTGAAATGTGAGGAAAGGAGGGTGGTGAGATTATAAAATCCCAATGAGTGAACAATTAACATCAAAAGCATCTAAAGCCGAGTAGATGGAGACAATATAAAAACATTATATCTTAATAATGTTCATAACGCAAAATTCGTTTCAATTTATACCAAATAATTTCTTTTCGTCAAAATTTCCCCAGCTTATGAGTTTCTTAAACTTGGTCTCTGCCAGAATCATTCTCGCGGGTACCTTCGTCAAGGTATCCCATTGAGACCACCAAGGCTGTTAAATATCCCATACCCATAAACATGTTTTCGCATCTGACACACAGTCGTTCCTTGGCGTTGGCTGAGTCTCACTCTCACATGGTAGCTTAAACGTGAGGTGCACTCAAATCTTACCTCAAGAGATACTTCATCCAATATCTTCCTCTGGAGGTAAATATATAATTGGGTTACCGTGCCCCTCTCATAGGCAGTCCACGGAAACCCCCACCACTACAGTGACCGTTTAATATACCATAAGACCCATAAAATTTTTAGTAGCATAATATGACGAATAAAATGTAATCTAGTCTACCGAGACCAATCCAAAATTGTTTATATATTTCATGCCAACCCCAAAAATTTAGCCATTATGCTACTATAGTGTCATAAGCCACAATTTCAATAACATATAAAATCATAAATTCAACACAACTTCCATATACTCAATTTTCTCAAAACAATATTTAATTTCAAAACCAGTATAAATCTCATTTTTATTAAAAAATATTTTAATTGAAAAACATAATATTTTATAATTTAAACTCACCATTCAATAAAAGCATTAAACAAGTATAATTACTCTAGATATTTAAGACGATAAATTGTCCACTCATAGTTCTAGGATTTGATGTACTCCTAATCTCAGTCTTCAAGCACAATCTCTGTACTTTTACCAGTGTAATTTGCCCACCACCTATCCACAATGTACAATACATAATTCACCACATTAATGCTTGACCATTATAAAATTAATTCAGGCTCGGTGTATATGCATGATATGATATGCAACTTATCTGACTACCGCTTAAATGTGGTATTGACCTAATTCGGCTTATTACCAGATTAAATGACAATTGTGTCTGATTTGGCTCCAAAGTGCTCCATTTCATTTCTAATATTTCAATTCACTAAATAAAATTCCAATAATCTAAAATTCAACCTAACAACCCTCACAATTCTTCTTGAAAATTTCGGCCATTGTGGTGCACTATCACTAAAAATTTTCCCATTCCATTTTCTCACCATAAATGATCATTTCATCAATTTTTCAACTAATTCACTTGATTACAAAATCAATTCATTATTTCTACACTTCACTTAGGGTTCGACCATTGAAGGTTCATGGGGAAAATGGATTCTTTTCTAGTTATTTTGTTTCTAAACAGACTTAACTAACTTTAAACACCAACTTAACTCAAAATCAAACAATTCCAACATCATTTCTCTCACCAAACCCATTCAGCCAGCCATGATTTTCCCATGAAAACATAAAATCTAACCACGGAAATTAAGGAGAAATGCATGGGTAAGATAAATCACTAGCAAAATCAAAGAAATTTTACCTTTACTTGATCAAATCCTTGAATTCCAACACTTTCTCTTTGATTTTCCCCACCTAAGGTTTGTTCTTCCTTGGTTTCTCTTCTCTTTTGGTTTGGCTGACTACTATGGGAGAAATGGGCTGGTTTTTATACCTTTTTATAAAGAAACAATAAAATAATAAAAGCATGACATATGACATTTCCTTATTGGTTCAAATTTTAAATATTTGACTTTTAATTCTTTAAATTCTCCACCACACATTTCTCATGTTTATCCTTTTCCGTGATGAATAAAATCCTTTGGTCTTGACAAGTGTCGGGGGTGAAAATTTATCGATTTGTCCTCGGGGCGGTAAAATTACTGTTTTTGCCTTTATACTCCAAAAACACCTAGAATTAAATTTTTTTTCACTGCTAAACCTCATATTATACTTCATATGATCAATCTTAGTCAAAAATTTCATCAAATACCGAAATTAAATTTTTAAGTGATAAAATGACCATTTTACCCATAATCGGTCAATTTTCCCGATTGACTCCAAATCAGCCCTCGAACTCCGAATCACCATTTTAGGTCATCCCTGGATTGTGAAATTCCCAATTTCACCTTAAAATCTCTATTTTAATTAGTTCGAGGTATAAATCGACTTACTTGTACTTTTAAGCACAATATCGACTTTTAAATATTCTTTCGGGCTGTTCAAATATACAATCACTCTATCAGTCTCATGTGTAACATGGTAGATAATTTAGAGTTGGGCTTGACAACTATTTTTTTCTTTTACATAAAATCAAATTTTTTTTCAATGTATAACATCTATTTTGGCATTCTTCTTTTCTCATTTGCTATTTCTTCCTTCTTCTTTTTTACTTCAATTTTCCTTCAAAAAAAAAATAAGAAGTATGTTATGTTATTATCTTTATAAAACCGTGAGCCTTATTTATGGTTTGTAATAAGTATTCAACAATTAAGTACTATTATTCTAATATTTATAGATTTTTTATTTTAATTTAGAGTTTATATCATATTATTATATTATCTTTATTTTATGTGATAGTTGATTTATTTGAATTAAAAATTTTGATTGATGATTTATATTAGTCATTTAAAAAATATATGATAGTCGCTTTATGCCTTTAACCTTATTGGGCCGCCCTTGTATAGAGGTAAAATCAAAGTATGTAATTCCCCATATAAGATGACCTGGTGTCTCAAGTCTGAGGACTAGTTGCACGACTATCACATGAGAACATACTCCATATACACTTAAGTGAAATACCAAATGGAGTCCTCATAACGAGTCATGTTCAGTGAACTTGTTCTCTAACAAGCACCCACATATACTTCAATCTATAATATCAATTGCTTACTTCTGCAAGTAAGAGGGCTTAACATATACCAGTCTTTAAGCATTGTCCATGTCCTGTCTTGACAATACAATGACTAGGAACAATTTTAGGAACATAGCTTTGATGCATAGTGATTTCATAATTGTAACAACTTTACAATTCTTATACAAGGCCTTTATGTTCCATGGGCTTCATCCAATTAGTACTTAATAACTCCTTATTATTGCACTAACATGAACGAAAACTTCTATCACATAATGTTATGTGATTAAGTATGCATTAAATGACAATATATTCCTTGATCAATCCAATTGACTCAAAGGCATATACCAACACTGTATTCACAAACAGTGCCAACTTTATTTTCAGTAAGGGCAAAAATCTGAGGAAAGGAAATTTTGAGAGGAATGCCCTCCAACCAGTTGTCATTCCAAAAGGATATATTTCAGCCATTACCAATTGAGAAATCTAAACCTACAAAGATCACATTAAGTTAAAGGTTGGTTAAGGTGAGGGGGAAAATATGTTACGCCACAAAGTGGAAACATTCCTGTTATTTGAGACACTCAGAATGAGCTTAGAGGGATCAGAACCCTTTTTGTTAGCAATGATACACCTCTCCCAACTATCAGTCTCTGCTCCATACTTTCATATCCATTTATTAAGAAGCACTTTATTTTTAACACCCAAATCCATAAAACCCAATCCACCACACTTAAGAAGTTTGTAAACGGTTTCCTAATTAATTGAATGCATTTTCCTCTTACCATCAAATGAACCCCATAAGAATCATCTTTGAATTTTATTGAGTTTCTCCCTAATGGATACAAGCATACAAAAAAAAAAGACATAAAGTTGACCAAAAGGCTAGCGAGCATCGATTTGATTAAGGTTATTCGTTTGCCAGAAGAAAGAAGATTCGACTTCCAACCAACAAGTCTCAACTCAAATTCATCCACCACCCGCTTCCAAATTTTAATTGAGTTTGGCCTAACACCCAACAAAACACCCAATTAAGTTGAAAGAGGATCGCCAATCTTATAATAATGCAATCTGCCTACTGTCTGAAAGTGTCCTCCTTCAAATCAATGCCATAAAGAACACTCTTTTGGAAGTTTATTTTGAGACCCGAAATGATTTGAAAACACCTCAACACCCATTTAATATTAACAATGTAATCAACATTATTTTCACATAAAACAAAGGTTTCGTCGACATACTGCAGATGAGTAATCCTACTTCCATTTCTTCCAATCTCAACACCTTTAATCAGATCAATCTCAGTTGCTTTAGACATAAGCACACCAAAAGCTTCCGCTACTAGATTGAAAAGAAAAGGTGACAAGGGACAGCCCTATCTTAAACCCCTTCCCATCCTAAATTGTCGAGATGAGGAACCGTTAACTAAGACTAAGATCGATGCGAATGATATACATGATCTGACCTATTTTCTCTATCTCTCTTTAAGCCCCACCTTGCTCATCACTAAGTCCTAAAGTCCTTAAATTAGATGACCAATAATTAAATTTTGATTAGTCCAAAAATATGAATATTATCTTTAAATTATCTTGATTTATTTAGTGATAAATTGGATAACCAATAATTAAATTTTGATTGGTCCAATTTAAATATTATCTTCAAATTATCTTAAGGGATAAATATATATGACACATAAGTGAATTGGTTCAACTATGTGTCTTTGAATAATCCAATCAATAAATTAATTATTTTATAATTAATTACATGGTTATGATGTCATCAAGTCCACGTGATAGCACGTAATTGGATGATAATGTTTTTCCTTCTACAAATTGCCCCTTAAGACTTGTTCACATATGATTTTGAATGAGGCAAATGGACAAGTTTTGAAATTAAAAAAAAAAATTTCCTAGGATTTCTTAGAATCATTATATGCTTGGCTATACTTGCAATCCAAGCTAAATTCGAATTATGCTTACCCATAGGTAAGAGAATTAAGATCTTGGAAGATGTAAATTGCAATAAAACTATTTGAAGAAGTATATTGCAACAAAACTATAATCTTAAAAGAAGTATATTTGCAATTGGTATTGCATTCCTTAATCATCTAGAATTTTTTTTTTTTACTCTATAAAAAAAGAGCTCCCTTGTCAATTTTTTACACATCAAAATATTAGAATCAGTAACGTTTTTTATTGCCATTGCTTCTGTTTGTGGATCGTCTTATACCTGTGGACTCAATATCTTAACATCAAGTGAAGAAATACCCAGTTTCTTGGTGGTAAAAGCATCTTTATTTCTTTCTTGTTCATATGGTAAATCGATTTGCAATCTTTGGCTTTTTATTCTCACTATGCTACCATTATCTTGCCATGTTTTTATCCATGCATAAAGAACTAAGATGCCATATCCATGCATATCATAAAGTTCCAAGAATCAAGTTAATCCCTTGTCATGTTACAAGAACTTTGGCAAAGAGTAAAGAAGCCAATAATTGGCTAATATCTTCTTATGAAATCAACTTCCTACCATGTTAAAAGGCTCACTGACTTCTTATTTTTACCACATTGAATCAACTTCTTGCCATGTTAAGAGCTTTAATCGATGGAAAAAAAATCCATCTTTTACAGCATAGGCATCATGTTTCAAGATGTTGGGTGCCACGTTTTGGTTTTAAATATTCAGCTTCTTTGTTGCCATTGCTTCAAATTTTTTGTGAGCTTTTTACTATTACAACTTTTTTGATTTCTTTTATTTTATAAATTACTTTCTTAAACTAATGATTTAGTATCCTTTTAAATGTTAAATTTCAAATCTATTAATCTATAATCAAGATAATTCTAAATTGAAGTGGAAGAAATTGGTGACAATTTAAAGGGTGTTGTTTATAATAGCACTTGTTGATCCTGCTTGGATTCGACCTCATGCTCAAACATAAAAATAATAAAAAAATTAAAAATATAACGCAGCAAAATAATAAACTATCATTTAATTAGAGAAACAGTCAAATCTTACAGGATCAATGTTTGTGTTTTTCATGTTTTTTTTTAATTTGATTATGAACATTCATAAGTTTAACAATTATATACATTTCTCTAGATATCGTAGTCAAGAGCCAATTAAATCAAAATCTTCGCTTCTTCACCTTTAGGATTTGTCAAATCTTCAGCCACCCAAGTGTTTGGCCTCTAATAGTAATCCACAGAGTGATCGAATAAGGCCTTGTCAAAGATAGGATTTTTCTACTTGTGCTAGCAAGTTTTGTTTCTAAAACAAAAAGGCAAAAAATTCTTACCGAATCTTATTTTTGTTAGACAAAGAAAACTACTTTCCTTTTCTTATCTTAAAAACGACTGAGAAGGGTTTGGAGGCTTAGAGTTTTAGTTTGCTAACATAACATATTTATATAACCAAACTAAGTTGTAACCCTATATACAACAGTTGTATTTTAATTTAATTAATTTTTCGTGAACTTAATTAATTTTTCGCTATAATTTGGTCTATTCTAATTAAGTCCAACTTAATTGATTATCTTTATTTAATCTCAATCATGTCACTTAATGTGTGTGACCCATTAAGCTTATAACATATTGGTAACAAATATACATCCTAATGAAATATCAATTTGATAATTGATTTATATTTATAGATCATGAGCAGCATCTAGCAATACATCATGACCACGAAAATATTAGAAAGTCAATTAAAGAATTTGACAAAGCCCTTCAGTGATAAGCTTTTTAGTGCAATATGGTCCTTTCATTAAATATCTCGGATATGTCATAAAGCATGGCTTGGTGTCTACTTATAACATTTTATATTAGTTCTCATAATTCATAACTAACCTTATGAATTTAGGAAACTAGCTTTCCTTAAATTGATCATGCTTTGGCCAAAGACTTTATACAAGTTAATCAAGAATTGAGAACAAGTGAGATACATCCTATCATATCACTTGGGGTGATGAATCCGCTATTGACCATTCATTCACCATTGCATGCTTCATGGCATACTCAAAAACACCCTATTTAGGTATCTGGTCGCCTCCAGACCCATAGAGATGAAATCAAAGTATGTCATTTCTCATACAAGATGACTTGGTGTCTCAAGTCTGAGGACTAGTTGCATGACTATCACATGAGAACATATTTCATAGACACTTGAGTGAAATACCAAATAGAGTTCTCATAGCGGGTCATGTTTACTGAACTTGTTCTTTAGCAAGCACCTACATGTTATCCTCAAGTATCCCATATACTTCAATTTATGAGATCGATTACTTATTTCTCAAATAAGGAGGCTTAACATGTACCAGTCTTTGAGCATTGTCAATGCTCTGTCTTGACAATACAATGACCAAGAACAATTTTAAGAACATGACTTTAATGCATAGTGATCTCATAATTGTAACAACTTTACAATTCACTTACGAGGCCTTTATGTTTCGTGGGCTTCATCCAATTAGTACTTAATAACTCCTTATTATTGCACTAACATAAAGGAAAACTTTTATCACATATAGTTATGCGACTAAGTATGCATTAAATAACAATATATATTCCTTGACGAATCCAATTGGCTCAAGGGCATATACCAACAATCTTCCACTTGCACTTGAGTCAATTGCTAACGTATCCATTATCAAACTCTTTCGGTTAGCAATTATGTCTTTGCTAGGACAACTCAAATTGCAATATTTGAGAATATGTTAATTTATATATTTGACAATCTCCATTGTCATTATTGAAATACTAATTTAGATCACAACGAGACCTTGATTCTATTATTATGGTTCTTGTTGTTACTTTAACAACTCTGAATCATTCATTGGTTCATTAAACCAATGATCCTAACATCTCTTATTTTGTAGCCTAAACCAAAGGTTTGTATCCGATTATAGATATAATCATGCAGTTATCTCTTGTTTTGGAATCAGTCCAATACAACTGCTCAATCATGCCTCTTGTCACTTTTAACATTTAGGATTCTCTCTATGTTAAACTCCTTTAACATGTCATCCTAAAGTCTTTTGTTGAGTCCCCTTTTAGGCTTTGACTCTTTAGTTCCATTTTGTTTTTCTTAGACTGAAAAATGTATCTTATACACTTTTAATGAATACTTATCTTACTCCAACTAACCTTATCACGTGCATAAAATATGTTTATCTTATTCAATGTATTCAACTATTTTGAATTTATTACATTGACTAAAGATTATTATCCAATCATCCATGTTGGATTATTTAGGAGACTCATCTTATATGAGTAGTGCATCAATATGCATCCCACTAATGGTTTGTATTTAATGGATTCATCTCATGAATTATGCATCCTTATGCATCCCATTAAATCATTCTTTGTGCATAGATCTTTGTTATTAGATTTCATAATTTTATGACCTTTGACCTTTAAAGTATCATTAGCTCCCACTATTTCTATCACGTATAGAAATCTTATCAAGTAAACTTACTTACTTTCTTTTGGAATGTTAAATCCATAGTATAGATACATATTATAAGTTGTTCATCATTGATTATGGGATGAAATCCTATCAAAGGTTAGTTCATGCAATTAACTAGGGTTAGAATGCTTTGTGATTCATCTCTTATAAATTCAATATGATAATCAATTGTTATTTAGTTCTAAGCAATCTTAATTTAGATATTTTATCTCAATAAGAATGCTCCTTAACTAAATGTGTTCATAATCTTATTTGAATTCATTGAGTTATGACTCAATTTTATCTAAGCCAACTCATTTATTTCCTTTTTGATTCATAATTAAAAGAAAAATAATCTCACAATGATCTTATCATCATGACTTAGTATTGATTATCATATATGCAAGGTTATACTTAAGGATAAATAATTTAGAACAATTTCAAAATAAACTGAGATGCAATGTAAATTTATAAATATATACATAAGCTAAGCATCTCATGCTAGCAAAATATAAATCTATGTTTCCTAAACATAAAAGAAAATATTTAGCCATAGGCCCAAAACCAAAACATCTCATCTTGGCAATCATGTCATGAAAACATTCAATGTTCTAAATTTATTTATTGTTTCACAATCTAATCTAGGTCGATGAGCTTGATCACCATCAATTAAGGTTGTCCCCTTCATGATCATTGCTCCTTGCCATTAGTTCCTTCAATATGTCATACATAGTAAAACCATTAAAAAGAGTAAGGTATTATACACCAAATAGTAAAAAATAAATCATCATATGATTCATACTTGATGTGGAAGCTTTTTTTTGTTTCTTCCCTTTGATGGATTCAAGATAATCCTTGCAATTGTGCTTCCAATGCCCTAGTTTGTTGCAAAAATGTCATTTGTCATTGTCCTTGTCCTTCTTCACTCATCGAGTAGGTTTCATACCTTTCGAAGTTGATGCCTTTTCATCCTTGTCTTTCTTAAAGAATTTTCTTTTCTTATTTTTATTTTTCTTAGAAGAGACAAGATGAACTGAAGGCTTCTCCTTCGCAATGGTGTTCTCAACCTGTGTGAGCATATTCATTAAGCCTGAAAAGGTTACCTCAATCTTGTTCATGTTGAAGTTCAACACAAACTATGAATAGCTCTTTGGTAATGAAGAAAGTACAAGGCCTATGCTCAAATCATGATCCATAACCCAACTCAACTACTCAAGTCGAGTGATATATCATATCATCTTAACCACATAAGGCTTTCTTGGGCTTCCCTCAGACATTTTACACCTAAACAATTCCCTTGAAATGTCGAATCTCTCTGTGTGACTTTCCTTATCAAACATTTCTCTAAGGTTTAGGATAATATCTAGAGCCTTTATAGCTTCATGTTGCTTTTTAAGATCTAGAGCAATACTAGCCAACATCACACATGTGGCTTGATCGAGATCATCCACATAAACTGTATAAGCCTCATTTTCCTCATTTGTAGCATCATCGCTAGGTTTCTCGAGAACAGGACCATTTAAGACATAAGCCTTTTTCTCTTGTTTCAAGAGAATCTTGATATTGCGAAACCTGTCAATGAAATTTGGGCTTGTCAACTTGTTTACATCAAGTATGCTTCTAAGTGACAAACTATTCACCATGATAGATTTATATCCTATATAAACCACCATATATGATTATTAGTCATTAATGCAAATTATATAATCATAAAGACAAGGTTTTAAAATCTTATATGATTATTCTCAACATTTTATCAAAATAATAGCCCTATTTTACTATTTAGAGAAATTTAACCTTTAAATTTCTTATTGAGCTAGGTTTCATCCCACCATGACCTTGAGCGACTCAACAAGCCATATTGAAACTAATTAGGTAGGTAACTTAGCTTACCAATTGTATCTTCTACAAATCCTAGATCAATTAGGTAACAACTCCTTGTCTAAATGTATCGTATAAATTTTCTCTAACTATTCTTATAATATTATGCGGTCATGTGTGTCACATCTGAACAACATGGTACTAGTTGAGTAAGACCCACCAATGACTCAAACGTATTCGTGTAAAAGTTTGGCCTTGAGTGACTCAACAAGCCTCCAATTAAAAGAGCAACCTGGTTATCTTGTTATATGGTGGAAGAAAACTTTTTGACTCAATATTTTAATGAGGGATTTTATTTATTAATTCATTAATTAAGGTCTCATTGATTTGGCATTGTTAGCATGCATAGAATTTATTGCATTTCACATATATCATATATATATATATACTGAAAAATAAATCTATCCCATGTCAACTACTAAGATGATTATGAACTTTACTAATTTTAATTTCCTCGAGCAAAAAAGGAAATTAGTTGGTCAAATTCTTAGGGGATTTACACAAACATCTTCTTTAAGCTTTGCTTGTAATCTCCTTGAACCTCCATGGCGCATTTGGATTTCCATTTTCAAGTTATAATAATTTTTTCTATCTAATCCTAGTTTTACACTTTGATGTAACTAATTACATTCCATAATCAAGACACCTCGAATTACATTCGAGGGGAGTTAGGTGAGAAAAGAATTTTACAACCAAGAGAAAATAGAGATAAGGCAAGGTGCGTATACCCTATTTTAAAATAAATATAACGAGAAATAAATTTAACCATCCATGACTTAATCTTCTAAGGTCTAAGTCCATAATTATCCCATACTTTATAATCATAATCAAAAGCATAGAAATAAATGCAAGCTCAACATCACTTGGTGATCTTATGTGTTATTTGAGAAAAACATCAATTAATTCACTTAAAGGGATAAACTCAAATTACTTGGTATTTTTTTATTTCAATTTAGTGTTTAAGAAATTCCCATTTTCAAAACACTTAAAATAAACCTTTTACTTTTTTATTTCTTATTAGAAATTTACTAAACTAAAATTTTCCTTTTTAAGATTTTCCATTTTAATTCTTTCCATAATTAAAACTCCTTTTAATCTTGGAAACCTCTTTATTTTAAGTAAACTTCCTAAATATATCTAAGATAACATTTTAATTTCTAACATTTAGAACATGGATTACTTTCCTAAACTGTATGTTGTTCAAGTTACCTAAATGGTGACTTAACAAATTTTGAAAATGTTTAGTCAAACCAAAATTTGAAGGAAAGTTCAATGCTATCACATAACTTTAGGAATTTTTTTTAAAGTAGGAAACAATTTCCAATTCTTTATGAATCACCTAAAATTAAAATTCTATCATTAATTTTAGGAATTACTTTTAAAGTAGGAAATAATTTCCTATTTTTTATGAATCACCCAAAATTAAAATATATGGAATTTAAGTGCTCTTAAAACTCCATAAATCATGAGTCAAACACATGAAAAAGCTGCTAGAAATTTTTAGCAAGTGTTTTTAACAATTAAATACAAAATTCATAAAGAATTAAGCCACCAAAACCGATCATAGCTGCCCAAAATTTTCTGCATTGAATCTTTGTTGTTTTGGAACTCGAAAACATGATTTTTATAAACCTTTTTCATATTAAATCAAGTTTGGCCAAAACAAGCAGTAATTTAATTTGATAAAACTAATTTTTAACAATTAAAAACTGCTCATAATACTCACCTAATGTTAGTAAAAAAATAATCAATACATTAGTTCTCTAAACACCTCAAAACTATTCGGTTTTAACTTGACTTCACAAGCCTTTTAATCCATTTATTAATTCTTCAACTAAACATGATTTTAAACGTTTTAAAATATGTTTTACTGGATTGATTACATGTTTTCCAGATTTGAATTAAAACATAAAAGCAAATTTTAAAAAAAGCTTTCAAAACTGATATATACCAAATCAACACATAAATCAATCCTATTGATTATCACCAAGAATCAAACATGCAAATTACATGAAAACATCAAACAAAGGCTCTGATACCACCGCTGAGATTCGACCACCTGCTAAACATGAAAATAATCAAGAAATTTAAAATATAACGCAACAAAATAATAAACTAGCATTTAATCAGAGAAACAGCTGAATCCTATAGGATCAATGGTTTTGTTTTTCATGCAATTTTTTAATTTGATTATGAACATTCATAAGTGTAAGAGTTACATACCTTGCTCTAGATATTGTAATTAAGAGCCAATTAAATCAAAATCTTTGCTTCTTCACCTTTAAGATTTGTCAAATCTTTAGCCACCGAAGTGTTTGGCCTCTAACAATAATCCACACAGTGACCAAATAAGACCTTCTTAAAGGTAGGATTTTTTTACTTGTGCTAGCAAGTTTTGTTTTTGAAATAAAAAGACAAAAAATTCTTGCCGAATCTTATTTTTGTCAAACAAAGAAAACTATTTTTCTTTTCTTATCTTAAAAACGACTAAGAAGTGGTTGGAAGCTTAGAGTTTTAATTTGCTAACATAACATATTTATATAGCCAAACTAAGTTGTAACCCTAAATACAATGGTTCTATTTTAATTTAATTAAGTCTTTGTGAACTTAATTAATTTCCCACTTTAATTTGGTCTATTCTAATTAAGTCCAATTTAATTGATTATTCTTATTTAATCTCAATCACGTCACTTAATGTGTGTGACCCATTAGGCTTTTAACATATTAGCAATAAATATAAATCCTAATCAAATATCAATTTGATAATTGATTTATATTCATATATCATGAACGGTATTTAGCAATACATTATGACCACTCAAATGTTAGAGAGTCAATTAAAGAATTTGACAAAACCCTTCAGTGATAAGCTTCTCATTTCTCAGTGCAATATGGTCATTTCATCAAATATCTTGGATATGTTATAAAGCATGGCTCGGTGTGTACTTATAACATTCCATATTAGTTCTCATAATTCATAACTAACCTTATAAATTTAGGAAACTAACTTTCCTCAAATTCATCATGCTTTGGCCAAAGACTTTATACAAGTTAATCAATAATTGAAAACAAGTGAGATACATCCCCTCATATCATTTGGGGTGATGAATCTGCTCTTGACCACTCATCCACCTTCGCATGCTTCATGGCATACCCAAAAACATCTTGTTTAGGCATCTGGTCGCCTCCAGACCCGTAAAGATGAAATCAAAGTATGTCATTCCCCATATAAGATGATTTGGTGTTTCAAGTCTAAGGACTAGTTGCATAACTATCACATGAGAACATATTTCGTAGACACTTGAGTGAAATACAAAATGGAGTTCTCATAGCAGGTCATATTCAGTGAACTTGTTCTTTAACAAGCACCTACATGTTATCTTCAAGTATCTCATATATTTCAATCTATGAGACAAATTGTTTACTTCTCAAATAAGGAGGCTTAACATGTACAAGTCTTTGAGCATTATCAATTCCCTATCTTGACAACACAATGACTAGGAACAATATTAGGAACATGGCTTTAATGCATAGTGATCTAATAGTTGTAACAAATTTACAATTCTCTTATAAGGCTTTTATGTTCCATGGGCTTCATCTAATTAGAACTTAATAACTCCTTATTATTGCACTAACATGAAGGAAAACCTCTATCACATATAGTTATGTAATTAAGTATGCATTAAATGACAATATATATTCCTTAACCAATCCAATTGGCTCAAGGCCATATACCAATAGATCCTTGGAATGTGCTCTTTACAATAGCACTTGTTGATCTTTGGAGGTGCTATTTATAATAGCACACAATTTGTTGATCTTTGAAGGGTGCTCGTTACAATAACACTTATTGATCTTTAGGGGTGCTTTTTATAATAGTACATAATTTGTTGATTCTTGGAAGGTACTCTTTATAATAGCACTTGTTGATCCTTAGGGTTGCCCTTTATAATAGCACACAATTTGTTGATCTTAGGAGGGTACTCTTTACAGCAACACTTATTGATCCTTAAGTGTGCTTTTTATAATAACACACAATTTAGAATCACCATGGCGTACTTCAAGGACTACAAAAATCAACTTGTCATTCTTTCCAAGAATGAAGATATGAAGAATGGGCTATCTCTTCCCACAATGAAACTGTTGATTCACCCTCGTTGAAGAACTAGTTCAAGAATATTTTGGACAAGTTTACAAATTTATTGACCTTGAATCATCCTTCAGTAGTACATCAAAAAATCAGACTAAGAAGCTTTAAGAACTTGCAATTTGTTTAAAAAATGAAGAGTCATTTAAGATCAAATTTGTTGGGGATACTAATGATTTCCAAACTGAGTTGACAAATCTTGGAAAGGAATGGAATGCTTTATGTCACAAGAAGGACGAGACTAATCTTCTCTTAAAATAAATAAGGAATAGGTGCAAAAGAGGGAAGCTAATATTTCCAAAATTAATGAAGAAATAGCTTTCATCAAGTTTTCTCTTATTTTTAGTGAAAACAAAATTAATTCCTTAAGATTGCTGCAGAGCATGTTGGAATCTTCTCGAGAAGAGCTAAAGAATTTCAAGTAGACGCCTCGATTTTATTACATCCTTTTTCATATAGCTATTGCTTTTCACTTTTTTTATGTTTTAGGATTTAAACATTAAAAATTTTCTTTCACATTGTAATCCATTTCAAATTAGCAATAAAAATATATCATTCTTATTGCTTTTCTTTACTTGTGAAGAAATTTAAAAGATTATCCTATGAAACCTTTAAGATAGTTTGTGTTTCAAACAAAAAATTTCTTGGTCACCAATTGGTCTTCAAAACAATTCAACTTGGGATTGCAATTTATTTCACTTGCAATTTAATCAATTGAATCACAAAACTTAGAGAGAAGTACAAACTTGATTTATTTTCGATCTTCTATCTTAGTAGCTTTATCTTTGTAAAGAATTGAGCCATGCATAATGCAAGATACTTTTTTTTTTGGTATGATTGAGCTCGGTAATTAGGCCAAACTACCTACGTATCTCTTAATATTAAAAAAGATCAAGTGATAACATAGTTAATTTTTTTTTACTTTAACTTTTGCTTAAGTCATCCTGTTACCTAAGTAATCTTTTTAAAGATTTTCAACTTAGCAGGCATTTTTTTTCCTTAACTTTTACATAAGTCGTTTTGTTAAGGATTTTCAACTTAGCAAGTTTTTTTTTTAGGCAGTTTAACCTTTTGTCGATGAGCATCTAACCTTCAAGCATAGTAGTGTTACGAGAATTTCCCATTGATTGGGCCAACTCTTACTTCGTCTTGATCAACAATCTTGTATGTGCCATTAGTGTAGACTACTTAAACAACATCTAGTCCATCTCATTTTGAGAGGAACTTATTACCCATATGATGTGTAGTGTTTGTGGGTCTTCTTAGTGCAAGAATTAAGTCCTACACTTGGAATGATCGTGGTTTAACTTTCTTGTTGAAAGCTTTGGATAATTAAGCTTGATAACATTTTAAGCATTGTTGTGCTTCCAACCTTTTCTCATCCAATGCTTTAAGTTTTCAAGAGGTAGGCGGGCATTATCTTCATTTGAAAGACCTTTTTGAATGGCAATTCTCAATGATGGAATTTAATGTTTTAGTGGGAGAACAACTCCTACACCATTAACAAGCGAGTATAGAGTAGCTTGAGTAGGTGTATGAAATGTTGTATGACAATTCCATAGAGCTTCCTCTATTTTCTTTGGCTAATCTTTCTTTGCACAATTAGCAATTTTTTTGAGAAAATGGCGTAAAATTTTGTTGATAACTTCTGCTAAACCATTTGCTGGTGTATGATACATGGAAGAATTATGTTGCTTGAAGTTAAACTGTGCACGTAACTTCACAATCGTAAATTGTTTACCATTATTCGTTATGATGTATCATGGCACACCATAACGATAAATGATGTTTGTTCTAATAAAGGTAGCAACAATTTCTTTCTTCATTTCTCAATAAGATGTTGCCTCTACCACCTTGAAAAGTAATATATGGCGACAAGTATGTACATATGCCTTGTTGAACTTTTAGGTAATGGTTTAACCAAGTTGAGTCCCCAAGCATCAAATAGCCACGATGTAATAGCTGGGTGAAGTGGTTCAAGGGGCTGATGAATGAAATTAGCATAAAATTGACATGCTTGACATCTTTCAGCATAGTCCATGTTATCCTTCACCATTGTTGGCCAATAGTACCTTATTCTTTTGATCTAGATGTGTAACTTGGCGTCAAATTTATGTGCCCCATAAATTCTTGAGTGAGCTTTTGGCAAGGCTTTATATGTTTCTTCATCTCCTAAACAACGAAAAAAGATTCCTTCAAAAGAACGTCGATAAAGTGTGCGCTTGAAATAAATAAATTGATCTCAATGTTCTATTTTTGTTGTATGCCTTAGATCATTAGGAAGCTTTCCATGCTTTAAGTAGTCAATTAATGGTTGTTTCCAATTTTCTTTTCCCACTTCAAGGACTGGTATGACATTAGATGCTACCTCGACTTTTTCACCTAAAGAGATTAGTGGCAAAACCCATCACTTGCAAAGAGGAACTTTTAATTCTGTACTTGGCAATGCAATTGTGGACATCAAATTAGCCAAAGAATCCACTTGCCTATTTTTTTTCTAGGCACATGTTCTGGGCTAGGTTTGTCAAACCATTTCAAAAACTTCTTAACATAGTTGACATATGGCAAGAGCTTAGGCTTTTTAACTTCATAAAGTGGAAGGAGTTAGTTTACAACCAACTTAGAATCCTCAAACACTTTAAGTTGGTGATTTGCATGTCCACCGCCATCTCCAATCCTATGATCAAGGCTTGGTTTTTTACCACATTATTGAAGCAATTTTTAATGAGAAGGAACACATAAGGCAATACCCCTCATTCTGGGGTGATAAAGATGTCTCCTACACCTACCCCATCTTGTCGAGCTACTCCATCAAAGTATAACTTCCAAGGCTTGGGAATTTGGATGAAAAGAACATCTTCTTCAAAGAGACTTTCAGAGAATTCCCAATCATTTGGAATTGGATGATCTGCAAGAAAAACTGCTAGTGTTTGTCCTTTGATGGCCTTTTGAGGGATATATATGATATCGAATCTTGTAACAAAAAAGCCCATTTTTCCAATCTCTCACTAAGCATCGATTTTGACATGAGATATTTGAGAGGATTTGCACGTGAAATTAAGTGAATAGAATGAGCTTGCAAATAATGTTTTAATTTCTTAATTGCAAACATCAATGCCAAACATGTCTTCTCAATGGGAGACTAATTTAATTCTGCACCATTAAGAGTTCTACTAAGGTGGCAAAGCTCATTTTCCTTTCCTTCATCATTTTGTTGTGCCAAAAGTTCTCCTAGAAAGTGTTATTGTGTCATAATATAAAGGATCAATGGGCGTCTTGGTGTGAGAGCCTTTAAAATTGGAAGCCTTACTATACAAGACTTTATGTTTTGAAAAGCATTACTACATGATTCATCCTAAATAAAAAGCGTATCTTTCTTCATCAAATGACTAAATGGTTGACATCTACTAGCCAAATTGGATATGAAGCGTCAAATATAAGCTAATATTCCTTGTAAACTTTTACGTTCTTGGAGATTGCTTGGTTCAGGGATCTTCATGATTGCATCTATTTTTGATTGATCAATTTCAATCTCACGATGTTTCATTATGAATTCCAAAAATTTACCAAAAAATACTTCAAAGGCATAGTAAAGGATTCATCTTTAGTTGATATTGATGTGATCTCTCAAATACTTGGTGAAGATTTTCAAGATGATTAACTCTCCTTTTCGATTTAACCACCAAATCATTGATATAACATTCGACATTCTTGTGGAATATATCGTCAATTATCTTCTGCATCGCTCTTTGATAAGTGGTGCATGTATTCTTTAACCCAAAAGGCATAACTATGTAACAATATATTCTTTTAGGAGTTCGAAATGCAGTGAGCTCTTCGTCCTTTGGCTCCATACAAATTCGATTATAACTAAAGGAGCCATCCATAAAATATAAAGCCTCATGGCCAGTTGTTGTATCCACCATTATTTTTGTCAAAGGGAGAGAAAAATCATCCTTTGGGCAAGCATTGTTCAAATCTCGAAAATCCACGTAAACTCAAATTTGGCCATTTTTCTTTCTAACCGGAACAATATTTGAGATCCAAGTAAGGTACATGAGTTCTTGTATAAAGCCAACCTCAATGAGTTTATTGACCTCAGCCTTAATTTGAGTGATCAAGTTAGGATGAAGATATCGTTGAGCTTGTTTAGTGAGTCGAACACCTTTCTTTACTACTAGAAAATGTACAACAACTTTAGGGTCCAATCTTGGCATTTTTTTGTAAATCTATGCAAAGACGTCTTGATAACTTGTTCAAAGGTCAAAATAAGAATTTTCTTCTTTAAAAGTTAACCTAGCACTTATGAAGGTTGTACGAGGATCTTTAGTAGTGCTTATGTTAACTTCTTTTAGTTCTTCAATTATAAGTCAATTCCATTCCTGTAATGATAGGGGAGCTTCTTAGACATCTTTGTCTTCAGATTTTTCGTAACTTTCTATTATAGACAAGTGATTGCATGTGAAAATTTTCGTTTCTTCGTGCTCTTCCTCTTTGAATATAAGGCTTGTTTAGTCACAACCATAGTGTGCCTTTTAGCCTTTAATGTTTCATCATTTGTTACAATCCATTATCTTTTTTTTTTTCATTAGTGAAAGGATGATGCTATGAAAATTCTTTAATTGTTGTGTCATGAAGCTCCTTTTGTTCTTCATTTGTGAAGGTTTTCTTCCTACCCTTGAACGCGTAGGCTTTCTTGATGTCACTTTTGTGTGATCTTTCTTGATATGATTAAACACTGAACATCAATTTGAAGGCATGCTCAATTGATCAAAAATTGAAGTTTGAGTTATGGTTGTGCCCAAGCAATTGAAAATTGAAAGTCTAGATGACTCAATTGGAGTTTCTTCCTCATTGTCAACTTCAACAGCTATTATATATCTTGGAGCTTTTTTATGGATTTTGAACTTTAAGGGTGTGTAAATCATAAACTTGATTTTATAGCTTTGACAACATTTGTCTTTTTATACCAAATCTATAACTTTTGAACGGATCTTTTGGAGTTTTTTTAGTTGGTTCATTAGGCTCATGTACCAATTTGGAAATGTCTTCGTGCTTGTAGTCAGCATTTATTAGAAGCTTATAGGCATTAAGGTCAAAACCATTAGCTCTTTGAGATGGAAGATCATCATGCTCAACCAATGGTCTTTTCGTTGCCCTTACAAATCCCTTTAATGGAGATTTAGTAATTTTTGACTCTTCCAAGCTAGTAAGTGGTGAAGTCAAATTTTTTAAGGCTCCAATAATATCGTCATCTTTTTTTGTAGAGGAAAACGATTTCTTTCCTTTCTCATTTGACGATTTTCCTTCATCCTTTCACTGATCGTTTTTAGGTTATATCTCTTCAACGAAGGTACTTTCCAAGTAGAACTTAACATTAGCCAAATGTGCCTCTATTGTAATAAATGGTTTAATATCTGTGGTGTCTGTCTTCACTTGACTATTTTTACAATATTTGAAGCATTGATGAAGTGGTGACGAAAATACACCATTTTGATGTATCCAAGAGCACCCTTAACAACATGTTGTATGTTGTGTTAGCATCAATCACATGAAACAATGGATTGGATTCCATTTCATTAATGAAAAGTTAAAGTTTAACTTTTCCTACAATTCTTTGCCTTTCAAAATTGAAACCTTGGATCATCAAACGACTCTTCGATAATTCATCCAAAGGTATTCCAAGCTCTTTCATTATTTTTAGTGGGAGTAAGTTAACGGCAGATCTATCATCTATTTGGATTCGATTAGTTTTCTATTCATGACTATATCTTTGAACAAAAAGAAGTTGATTGTGAGGGGTAGACCCCAACAATAAGTCTTCATCAGAAAATGTAATTTCGACACCATAAAAGGAATTAGAATCAAATGTAAATTTTTCTTCATTCTCAACATTTTCATCAATTTGGAAACATGATGTGGGAATTGAATTGTCATTCTTGAATTGAACTGGCATGAACTTAGTCAACATGATTAGTTGTCTAAGCTTTCACATAATTAGTTTCTAACACTTGTTTACTTTCCTTGAGATTGTCTTTTGCATCACTTTCTTGGATGGTTGTTTCACCATTTGGAACTTCTTGGTGTTTGCTTGTTCTTAGGAGGATTCTTTCCTTTTCCTCTTCCATAAGTAACTAAAATCCATCTTTTATTGTCTGGATTCTCAACTGTAGAGCCATAAATGTTGCGCCCATTATATTGAGGATTTGGTGCATCGTCCATGTTTGGAGTTGACATTATGTAGTCGAAAGATCCAAATTTTATATTTGTGTTCTACATTAAGTGAAGAAAACATGCTAGTTGCTGATGCCACATTTGCTACCATTGTTTTTTCTTCAAACTTGATTTTTCCATCCTTGTATAACCCCATGATTTTATGTTTTAGGACAAAATGTTTTTCTATAGGGTGACTAATCAAGCGATGGTACTTGCAGTAGTTAGGGTCATTTACTCGATCAGCTTCTTCAAGTCGTTCATCTCTAGCAACTGAATGAGCTTAGCTTTTAGAAGTTCTTCCAACATTTTTGCTATATCTGAGTCATGGAAAGGATACTTCTTCTCATGCCTTTCTTTTAAAGACACTTTCCTTTAACCTTGTGGTTGACCAAGCTTCATTTCTTAGGTCTTCTTTGACTTGGTGGTCACCTTGATGGTTTGGTATTCACAGTAATAGACTGTTTTCCTTCTCCCTTATTTGTCAAAGTTTTGCCCTTTTTACTGACATCTTGTTTGTCCTTCCTTGGTTCTTGCACTGTAGGTTCTTGATTTCCAATTTGTGACATGCTTAATTTTATGTCATGGGCACGCGTAGTTAATTCTTCAAAAATTTTAAGCTTAATGCCTTGAAAAATGCAGCATAATCCCCAATTCATCCTCTAGATGCACATGTCAAGGGTTGAAGACTCGGACAATCGCTATTTGCATTTAAGATTGAGATTTCTCCACTTGTGGATATAATCAATAACATGCTTATCTTTCCATTAGCGTGAACTTGTGAGTTCAATCATGCTCACAACACATTGAGTGCTATAGAAGCAATTAAGGAACTCACGTTCTAGTTGCTCCTAATTGTCAATCATCCTAGGTTCTAAGTTCGTGTACCAATAAAAGGTGTTGCCTTTTAGACAGTGAACAAACTGTTTCACCATAAGATAGCCATAGGTGCCAACTTTGTTGCAAGTTTCCACAAAATGTGCCATATGCTGATGAGGATTTTCTTTACCATCAAATTGATTTTGGTGGTTGGTAATTAAGTGGCATCCTCATGCAATCAATCTTCTGAGAGTATGGCTTGGCATAAGTGTATGACAGTTGGGAGACACTTTCCACTTGTTCCTTGATGGCTTCCTTGATGAATTTCTTTAATTAGTTGGTGGTGACTACTTCATTGGATTTTTATTGGAGATTATTTTCCACTTCCGCAATGGATTTCTCCTTATTATCTTGAAGATTTTGGCATTGATTTTGGCCAAGATCAACTAGTGCCTTTCTAGAAACGTTGCTAATTTTTGTCATCATTGAGGCAATTTGTTTACCTTTTTCTCTGATACTTGTCATCAGAGATTCCAAATTCTTTGCAAAAAATGCAACTTGTTATTCTAGAGATGTTGTTCCAATTGTCATGACAACCGTTGCTCCAGAATTCGCTTTTGATGAAGAACTTTGGCAAGGGGATGATGGAACAAAGCTACTGCTGGAATAGCCATCATGTTTGTTGAATGGGAGTTGATTTGTACTTGATCCCTTATAGGAAACAAGTTGCATATGAAGGACTTGTTCAAAACTTGGGGAAAAAGTATCATATAGAGGATTTTGGTTGATGATTGGGAAAGTGTGCTCGTACAATTTAGTAAGAGCTTCCATTTTTCTCCGAGTACCATATGGATGCGTTGGAACATCTGTGCTTGATGATGAAGTTGGAAAGACTATAGGATTAGCTCGAGTAGGCTTGACAGAGGGTTTGCTAGCGAGATTCTTCTTGAGACCTATTTGTGACTTGAAAATTCGTTTGAAGAAAGTAGATGAGAGGTAGAGATGGTCCTACCAAGCATGTCAGAAATTTGTACATAGAAATTTCTCCTCAAAATTTCTTGACTTGAAAATTTTGAGATAAATATTACATATTTGATGTGAGTTATAATCTCTAGAACTCTATTGATTAGTTTTTTCACTTTATCTTTAAGAGTCACAAACTTGGACTTGTTTTTGATCTCGAACTTTGCTTGATATCTTCGCTTCAAGTGTCTTGACAACTTGATTTTGATCACGAACTATACTTGATATCTTGATCACAAACTTTGCTTGATATCTTAATCGCAAATTTCACTTGATATCTTGATCACGAACTTCACTTAATAACTTGATCACAAACTTTGCTTGATATCTTGATCACAAACTTCACTTTATATCTTCACTTTAGAAATCTTCTACTCTTCTTGATCTCTAAAATGCTTTAAATCTTTGAATGCCTCTAAATGATGCAGATGGCTTGGGGGAGCCCCCTATTTATAGTGTTAGATGACAGACCTTGATAAGAATATGGTTTCTTTGAAGTATTTCTAAATTATTTTAATTTAATTAGAGATAAATCATGATGAAACATTGAAAGTTTTTTGACTAGTTGGACTTTGAGTTTTTGAATTTTGATTGGCCAAATTTAAGTTTTATCTCTAAATTTATTTTGAGAAAAATTAAACAATCAAATTTGATTTTTATCTCTAAATTATCATAATTATTAGAGATAAATTAAATGACCAATAATTAAATTTTGATTGGTCAAAAATATGAATATTATCTCTAAATCACCTTGATTTATTTAAAGATAAATTGAATGACCAATAATTAAATTTTAATTGGTCCAATTTAAATATTAACTTCAAATTATTTCAAGAGATAAATATATATGACACATAAGTGAATTGGTTCAACTATGTGTCTTTGAATAATTCAACCAATAAATATTTATAATTAATTACATGGTTATTATGTCATCAAGTTCATGTAGCGGCACGTAATTGGATGATAATTTTTTTTATTTTATAAGGTAAAATAATGAAATCATTATATGCTATACCGTTTTTTACCAAATAATGTGACAATAATTCATCAATTAATCCATCATTTAATGTTTGACACTTTAAACTAACCATTAATATTTTTTTTCCCATAACTTTTTCAACAAATGATAATGGAGACTATAGATTTATTAAAACATAATAGTATTATGTTTTTTTTTTCTTTTCATTGATAGGATTTTAGATTTTAATATATAATTTTAGCATTAATATAATTTGTTATATTTAGACTCGCAGCAACGTGCGAACAAAATATCCTTGTGTTTATAATGATGACATCAATTCTCTTCAAGAATTAAAGGTCAACTGATAAGCTCAATTTCCTACAGTTTTTTCTTCAAAATGAAACAAAAAATTAAACATCATTTAATACTTTCTTCTCCACAAGATGAATTTCCAATGATATTATTTATCTATTCTAATTATTTATTTTATTATTTCATAAGACTGAAAAAAAGAGAAAAATTTTTAAAAAAAGTTTTACTTATGATGTATAATTGTAAAAGCTGAATTTAATTATAATAACAGGAAAAATTTATTTTTTAATTTTTTAATCATAATTAATAAGGATAATTTTCAAATTATATAAAAAGTGCAAGAGTAAATAAAAGATATTTTAAAACATAATTTAAAATTATTAATGATAAATAGTCTAATAGTTTATGTTATATTTATAGTATTTTCATTAAATTAATAATTTAAAAAGAAAATTCTATTCAATTTATTTTTAGGTCAATTTGAGTTGTTTGAGTTTCACGTCAAGTGTAAGTCATTTCTGATTTGAATTGTTTCGAATTTGAATTGTTAATTTTTTTTTTTCAAATTGAGTTAGATCCTGTTAAGATGAGTCAAACAATTATTTGGATTCGAATTAACTTTGTCACTTCTAAATTGTTTGATTCTTTAAAAAAAAAGAAAATAACAAAGAAAATGTTTATCTATGAGGTGAGTTTGTACTCACTTGGGCCGGCCATGTTCCAAACCTGAGGGCTGAGTTATTTCTTTTGTAGCAGGCTTTAGTAAAGTAAAGAATAGAGCTATAACATACTAACAGTTAATGGCAAATTTTTTTTTTCTTGTTTATAGGGAAACAATGGAAGACATGGATGGAACTAACCAATTTTTACTAAGAGAACAAAATCAAAAAGAAACAAAGGTTAAAAATTTTTAAAACTATTATATTAAACTTAATCAACAATCAAATGTTCATAATAGATAATAATTTTATATGACATGTAAATCAAAAGAAAGAAAAAAAGAAAAACCTGCACTTGAACATTTAGTTCATTGGTTGGTGCATTATCTCCTGTCTAAAGAGCAGAATTCGAATCTCCCATCTTCCAATTATAAAAAAAAAAGAAAAATCTATAATAGTCTTTGAAAAAATTGTACTTAATAAATGTTTCTTATATTTAAATTCATCAATTATTAACTCTGTAATGAAAAGACTAGTAATATCTTTTTCAATATAAACAACTAAATTATCTAAAAAAAACTCATCATCTATTTTATTTTGAAATCTTCTTTTCACAATTTTCATTGTTAAAAAGGTTATTTCTATAGTTGATATAGAAATCAGAAGAGTTAAAATAACACAAATTAATATATCAATCAAGATTAATAAAAAAATGATAAATTAATGAAATTTTAAGCAACAGTTAACAGTACAACACTATAGGTATATTTGATAATTATATAATAATTTTTTAATTTTTAAAAACTAAAATCATATAAAATAAAATCTATATAACAAAATAAGAAAGAACATGACAAGTAGAAGAAGAACTTGGTTGATGGTTCGAAGAAATTTAAAAAAAAATATAAAAATGTAGAACATATGAATAAATAGAATATAAATAAAAAAAACAAATAATAATAATAAGATTAAAAAAATTTTACTTTATTTTTAATTTCACATAATTTTGATAAATGGTTCTTGTCTTTTTTTATTCAAGTTAATCAGTTCATAAATATTTATTAAAAAATAAAGTGTATTTTGATAGTGGGTTATAGAGAGAGAGTAAAATAAAAAAAAAGTACAAAAGAGAAGAGAAGCATCAAAAGAAAGAGAGAGAAAAAGGTGTGGACAAAATTAAAAGTGGGAATAAAGTTGAGTGTGATTTATGTAGTTATTTTATTATTTTTATTTATATTAATTATTAAATAAAAAAATATTTTGAAAAGATATTAAAAATATATAATAAATAATTTTAAAACTTTTGAGATTCACATCCCCCCGTAATTAAGCTATCATCCGCCCCAGCGGGAGGAAGACAAGTAATTACAGTAGCAGTATTGCTTTTTTGTTTTTTTGAGTAACATTGTACATAGGATATTTATTTAGTACTATTCTCCTGTCATTATCAGCTTAAGAAGACAGACTGAAATGAGTTTGCCTATATGTCTATCTCTATACAGCTTTCAACGTCCTTTTTCATTGCTGACGCAGTTGTCTGTTTCGATCCTTTAAGGCTTTGAAGTGAATTGACCATGGATCCCCTCACTCAATAATCTTTGTTAACAACCATTCTACACTACCAGTGAAGACAACTGATATATTGGGTTTGACTGGTAGCTATTACGACATCATGAGTTTGACCTTTGACAAGTAAATTGACTACAGAACCAATAAGCTCAAAACCATCTAATCGCCGACATCAATATTATTTTTCACCATACATATACAAGACGACAGACAAAGGTAATGCTTCCTCCTAAAGCCATAGATCTTGTATATCAGTTCCGTTTTAGTAACGGGCATTCATGTAAGTAATATAACGTTTGGAAGCTACGGCTGCTGCCTTCTCCTCCAGCCAAATGTTAATTATTGCAAGGGATTTGGATGCGCACAGACGAATGAATGTAGTAATATACATGATAACCAAACAAGAATAAATAAGTTTGGAAGCTACATATTCTTTAGTAGTGTAGGTCGTGATTGCGTATTTAAAAAAAAAAAAAGAAATGGTGGCATAAAATTGGTTTTGATGACAAAATTTAGAAGTTTCAAAAACCTTTGACCATGAAAATCCACTTGTGTTATATTTATATATATAAAGGCAGAAAAAGAAAGAAAAAAGTTTCGAAATAAGATCTTTGCTACAATGTTTCAAAATAAAATCTTTACTACTTCACTCGAATCTGTGTTCTATATTTTCTTTAATTGAGGTTATTTATGTTTATATACAACATTTAGCCTTTAATTAATTACCAAACATATTTAAAAAAATAACATGCTCATCGTCCCGTTTCTTTTCCTTACCTTCCCGAGGCTGATGTTGTGTTGAGGTTTAGCTAGGGTTACTGCCTCCGAAGTCAGAACTGCAGCTATTATATATATTAACTTAATTTTTTTGTTGAATGAACTTCCCTTTCAAACAGTTGACTGTGAGCGGAACTCCCTGTAAAGGAAGGTTACCGTTGAGAAATATGGGATTAGAAATTTTTTTTATATTATTTATTTTACTTGTATTTTAAGTAAGTCATGTATATACATATGTATATATATATATATATATATATATATACATATATATATACATATATACATATATATGTATGTCTTCATCTTATTAATGA
Source organism: Theobroma cacao (assembly GCF_053813885.1). Lineage (NCBI taxonomy): Eukaryota > Viridiplantae > Streptophyta > Magnoliopsida > Malvales > Malvaceae > Theobroma > Theobroma cacao. Next base: position 42,559,762 of record NC_142640.1, read on the forward strand.
AGAGTAAAGGTTTTTCTGACTTTATTCTTTTGAGTCATTTTGTTTTTCATGATACCAGAGCAAGTTACGAAATCTTTTTTTTTTTTAAATGGTAGGTGATGATGCAAATAATGACAAAGGCAAGAGTATTGAAATTTGGTGGTGACTATGAGCGTTAATCAAAGCAAAGTCATCAATGCTACTTCTCCATACTACTTGCATTCGTCTGATAATCCAGACTTGATTTTTATGACACACCTTATTAGTGAAAGTGGAGATAATTGTTTCACGTGGAGGCGTAGCTTTATAAATGAGATCTATTACAAAAACAAAGCAAGTTTTGTGGATGGAACGATACAAAAACCAGATGTTGATTCTCTGGATTTACAGTCATGGATACAATGCAATGCAGTGGTTCTTTCATGGCTTACAAATGCACTTGCTAAGGAGCTTCAAGGTAGTGCTGCTCATGTGAAACTACATGAGAAATATGGATATATTTGGAAGAAAGATTTTACTCAAGGAATTGTGTCGAGAGTCTACAAGTTGAAGCTCACCATAGCTCTTTTACAACAAGAGAAATCCTCAATCTCGTGTTATTGCGGTAAATTAAAAACCATTTGGGGAGAGTTACAGGGTTTCAATTTGGTCCCGTCATGCAAATGTGGATGTACCTATGGTGCTACAAAAAGGATGCAATTTATGCGTGAGGGAGAAAAGGTTTTTGATTTTTTGATGGGACTTGATGAAGTATATTCAACTGTGCGGTCACAAATATTAAGTGTTGACCTATTGCCAAATCTTGGAAGAGCTTACGCCATTGCAGCACAAGAAGAGAAGCAACGTTTGGTCGTTGTAACTTGTGCACCCATCATTGAAGTTACTACCCTGTTGACTAAAAAAATTAATTTGCGACAAAAAAAAAATGATGATGGGAGTCGTAGCCAATTTCCATCTTGGATCCATTGTAGGAAGACAAACCATAGCAAAGAATATTGTTTCAAGGTGATTGGTTATCCAAATTGGCACAAATCTAGAAAGAGGAGTCGCAAACAAACTAATAGTGATCAATCGCATTCACGAGAAAATTAATGGGACGACAACATAGCGACAAGCATGTCTTCAAGAACTGCATGTGGTGCCATTATGGATGGAGTTGGATCGCCTATCCCATGTTTGACTTCTGCACATCATCAACAGCTATTAGCTTTACTAGATAGTCATGGATCATCAACAAGGAACCTATCTGCAAGCATGGTAGCCTTCAATTTTTTCGGTAAGAGAATTAATGAATGGGTTGTAGATACAGGAGCCACAAATCATATAACTCACAATATAGACTCTTTATCAAATGTGGTATCTTGACCTGATATACCACTAGCACAAATTCTTAATGGTGAAATAATAGAGGTTCATGCTTTGGGCCAAGTTGCTTCTAGAGAAAGATTAATCCTTGAGCGAGTTCTTGAGGTTTCTAATTCTTGTTTCAATTTATTGTCTGTTAGTAAATTGACACATGATTTACATTGTACGGTAACTTTTTCACTATTTTTTTGTGATTTAGGACTTATCCTCAAGGAAGCTGATTGGAGTGGGTAGAGAGTGGAATGGTCTTTATTACTTGGAGCCGATGAGAGGGGAGAGGGCATTGATAGCTAGCGATTCGGTTAATGCAAGTTTATGGCATTGACGCTTAGGGCATTTATCAGTAAATCGCATTCCTTTGGTTCCTAATTTATCCATTTCTTTTGATTGCAAGAAGACTTTATTTTGTGATGCTTGTTGTAAGGCAAAACAAACATGATTATCTTTTCCCATCAATACAAATATGACTATGCATGGCTTCAACTTAGTACACTGTTATATTTGAGGCCCATACAAAACAAAATCATTTTCTTGATCTCACTATTTTCTAACCATAGTGGATGATTTCAATCAAGCAACATGGGTCTTCCTAATGAAATACAAGTCAGAAACCAGAATGTATCTCCAGTAATTTTTTAATTGGGTTTACACACAATTTAACTTACAAGTTAAAATTCTATGGACAGACAATGGCTTAGAATTTACTCATGATGATTTAATGACTCATTACTTTGATCATGGCATGGAACGTCAATTTAGCTGTACAGATACACTACAATAAAATGAAGTTATTAAGTGAAAGCATAGGCATCTTAGACAAGTTGCACGAGTATTACAATTTCAAGCTCATCTTCATATTTCACTTTAAGGTGAATGTGTTCTTACTGCTGTATACTTGATCAATCGCATGTCACTTACTGTTTTACAAAATAAAACTCCATATAAGGTTTTACTTGGAAAAAGTCCCATATATGATCATTTGAGAAGCTTTGGATGTCATTGTTATGGGCATATGAATAGCAAGCCACGTGTCACGACCCGAAACTCCCATCGAGCCCGTGACAACCGTCGTAAAGTCTCGTAAGACATTCTTTACCCCGAATGCTGATCGAAACCTCGCAAAGCTTTTGTATCAGTTTTCTTACCTCCATCTGTGAGCGACAGTAACTAAAATCGTGTTTTGAAACGATATGGACCATTTTTCTATCCAAAAACAATGAAAATTTATTTATGCCTCACAGGGGTATTTTAGTTATTTTTTTCTTTTCTTTTTCGAAAATTTTGAAATCCGTAAAAAATGTAATATGTAAGTGGAAACACATATTTCATGATTTAAATTAAATTTTTAAGTCTAAAACATTCGTTTAAAGTAAAATTATAGCTATTTGAATATAATTAAAATATTAAATAAAATATTTTATTTTCTTAAAACACAATATTTTCAAAGTCTTCCTAAAATAACTTTTGTAGCGTAAGAGTAAGATAAATTTATTCATATAGGAATAAAGATAATTAAAGTATGAAATTTTGTTTACAGTGATACGTGGGCCCCAACTGATCAAGAAGGTGTAGGGCTACGAACCTTTACTTTCTAGGATGCAACTCCGAGATTAATTCTCGTCTTAATCAATTATCAACAAACTGTCATGAGCTTGAAAAATGGATAGGAAGATGGGTGAGATTACATAATCCCAGTGAGTAAACAATTACCATCAAAAGCAGCTAAAGTTGAGTAAACGAAGACAATATAAAAACGTTATATCTTAATAATGTTCATAACGCAAAATTCGTTTCAATCTATACCAAACAATTTCTTTTCTTCAAAATTTCTCAGCTTATGAATTTCTTAAACTTGGCCTTTACCAGAATCATTCTCGCGAGTACCTTCGTCAAGGTATCCCACTGAGACCGCCAAGGCTGTTAAATGTCCCATACCCGTAAACATGTTTTCACATCTGACACACAACCGTTCCTTGGCGTTGCCTGAGTCTCACTCTCACGTGGTGGCCCGAACACGAGGTGCACTCAAATCTTACCTCGGGAGATACTTCATCCAACATCTCTCTTCGGAGGTAGGTATATAATTGGGTTACCGTGCCCCTTTCATAGGCAGTCCACGGAAACTCCCACCACTGTAGTGACCGTTTAATAAACCATCAGACCCATAGAATTTTCAGTAGCATAATATGGCGATTAAAATTTAATCTAGTCTACCAAGATCAATCCAAAACTGTCCATATATTTCATGCCAATCCCAAAAATTTAGCCATCATGCTACCATAGTATCATAAGCCACAATTTCAATAATATATAAAATCATAAATTCAACACAGTCTCCATATACTCAAATTTTTCAAAACAATATTTGATTTCAAAACCAGTATAAATATAATTTTTATTAAAAAAAATATTTTAATTGGAAAACATAAGATTTTATAATTTAAACTCACCATTCAATAAAAGCATCAAACAAGTATAATTACTCTAGATATTTAAGACGATAAATTATCCACTCACTGTATTAGGAGTAGAAATACTCCTATTTTCAGTCCATGGGTACAGTCTTTTACCCGTATCCAATGGCTCACCACCTAGCCATAATCCATGACACATATTCCAATTAAATTGTGTCTAACAGTCATAAGCTATTTCAGGCTCGGTATATATATATACATGATATGAAATGAAAAAATGCACTGGTAGCCATCTAGACCAGGTATTGGCCTAAGTCGATTTTTCATCCGATAAATTGGCCAATGCGTCCAATTTCACTCCAACTTGCTCCATTTCTTTTCTAATCCCTCAATTCGCCAAAAAGTATTATTTCTTAATCAAATCACCTAGAATAACGTCCCATTCTTCCTCATTATTCACTTAGAGAATTCGGCTATTGATGGGCACCAAACCTTTGGTGGTTTTCTTCACTTGTTTTCATGTTATACATCATTAATCACCTAAAAACACTAACATACCTAAAAATCAAACCAATCCAAGATCATTCTCTCTCCATACCTATTTTGACCAGCCATGAATTCACCACGAAAGCATGCTTTTCAACCATGGAAATTAAGAGAAAATGCATAGGAAAAATAGTTCATAAACTAAAATAAAGAAATTTCACCTTTTTCCACTTGATTTTCTTGAAAATCCACACTTTTCTCTTGAATTTCTTTCCACCTAGGGTTTGTTCTTCTTCTCCCCTTTGTTTTCTTGCCAGAGCCGACCCTTATGAGAGAGAAATGGTGGTGTGGGCTGATTTTTATAGTTAAATAATATAATAATTTAAACTTACCACATGGCATTCCATGATTGGTCTATTTTTTTAAAATTCTTATCTTTTAAGCTTTAAATCTCCACCACACATTATTCAAGGGTCAAAAATGATAATGGGTGAAGACCTTGTGCTGGAAAAATGATCTAGGGGTGCAAAATTACCGTTTTGCCCCCAAGGTGGTAAAATTACCATTTCACCCATATACTTCAATTTATACCGGAATTAAAATTTTTCACTTCTAAACCTCAAATCATACTCCAATACTCAAATCATGCTCTAATAAGTCAAATGGGGCCAAAAAAATCTTTTCTAAAAATTTTCATTTTATCCCCATGTAGCAAATGACCATTTTGTCCCTAGATAGTGAAAATCTGGTTTGACTCCAAATTGATCCTCGAACTCCAAATTACCATTTTGGGTCATCCTTGGACTGTGAAACTCTTAATTTCACCTTAAAATTCCTATTTGAACTAGTTCGAGGCTTAATCGACTTAATGGTACCATTAGGGGCAATATCGTCTTTTAACAATTTCTCAAACTTCCTAAATATGCAAACATTCTATTGAGCATGTAAATGACATCGTAATTATTTTATAGAATAGGGTTAACACCACGTGACAAGTTTGCTCCATGTGCTAAACCAGGTGCTTTTGTTGAGTATTTTAGTGGGCAAAAAGGCTACAAAATTTATGATTCTGAAAGTAAGAAGATTTATGTTTTGCAGGATGCTTATTTTTTGGAAGACATTTTTCCATTTGCAGATTCCTCAGCAGCAAAATCTGTACAGGTAATTGATTTGGGTCGAACTGCTAAATTGGATAATCCATTCAACCATGTAGTGCCCAATGTCACTGAACTTAGGCTTAGCGAGTCATCTATAAGCATCAACCTAATTACAAGCACAATTGGGCCTGTGTCTCAAAACAACAGACTTGCAATAGACGAACCCACGTAGCCAGTTGTTGCACATGAGTCTACTACGATTGGGTCCACCTCATTCACCAATCTGCATGAGTCCTTTTCACTTGCTAGTTCTAGGTTTAAGTCAATTAAATCCGATTTGTCAGCCATAACAGCTTTATCATCTAACCCACTTAGTTCTAACTTTGTCAATGAGTTTGAAAACATTGTTTCAGAAACTTGTCTTATTTTAAGCAAACAACAACGGCAAGTTTCGCACTCCTTATCTTGTTATGATTATATTTTACCTCCTTTCTCACTCCCTTAAGTATTACGTCGCTCTCATCTCCTTTTTTAGCCTACTCAATGGAACATCTTCTTTCACAATTTATTTCTTACTCTAAATTTTCTCCTAGTCACATTACCTTCTTAGCAGCCATCTCATCCACCGATGAGACAAAATCATTTTTTCAAACAGTCAAACATGCGCATTGGAAGGAAGCCATGGCGAAGGAAATTTCCTCTTTAGAGGTAAATCATACTTGGACTTTACAACTCCTACCCCTTGGTAAATGGGCTATTGATTGAAACTGGGTTTACAAAGTCAAATATCAACTTGATGAAAGTATTGAGCGCTATAAGGCACGACTTGTTGCTAAAGGTTACATATAAATTGAAGGTATTGACTTTCATGAGACATTTGCTCTCGTTGCCAAATTAGTCATCGTACATTGTTTGTTGGCACTTGCTTCAATTAGGCATTAGGAATTGCATTAATTGGATGTGAATAATGCCTTTTTACAAGTGACTTGGAGGAAAAAGTCTACATGAAGATCCCAAAAAGGTTTGCTAAAAAAGGTGAGCAACGAGTTTGTCGATTACGAAAATCTAATATAAACTCCATCAAGCATCTTGCAATTGGTATCACAAGTTTATCATTTCTCTTATTGCCATTGGTTTTCACTAATCAAAGGTGGATCACTCTTTGCTCACTTTCTCTCGTATGAAAGGATCTTTTATTGTAGTTCTCATATATGTTGATGATGTCATCATCATGGGAACATATTCTAACTGTATTTCTAAGTTGAAACTTTATTTGGATGCAAAACTTCACATCAAAAATCTTTGCAAACTTAAGTATTTTCTTATAATTGAAGTGACATGTTCTCTAGCAGATATTGCACTAAGCCAACGTAAGTATGTACTTGATATCTTAGTTGAGAATGGTCTCATAGGCTACAAGCCGACTAACTTTCCCATAGAGCAATAGCACACGTTTTCACTCGACTCTGATTAAATTTGCGCTGATATAGAGCACTATTGTTGCCTAGTAGATCGTTTACTTTATCTCACCATCACCTGTCCAGATATCAACTATGCAGTGCATATTCTTAGCCAGTTTATGCATGCCCCATGATAACCACATCTTGATGTTGCTCATAAGGAGTTGCTTTATCTAAAAAAAACCCCAAGACAAGGTATTTTGCTTCCTTCAAATGGTTCATTGTCTTTACGAGTATATTGTGACGCAGATTAGGTAAGATGTCCGACGACACATAGATCCACTATTGGCTATATTATCTTTCTTGGGTCTTCTCCCATCTCATGGCGATCTAAGAAACAAACGGTGGTTTCTCGTTCTTTCGCTGAGGCTGAATATTGAGCTGTGGCCACGACCATTAGTGAGATCATTTGGCTGATACGACTCTTATGAGATTTTGGAGTGACACACACTACACCGATTCCCTTGTTTTATGACAATCAAGCTGTTATTCACATTGTAGCCAATCTAGTCTTCCACGAACGAACAAAGCATATAGAAATGGATTGCCATTTCATCCGGCTACACATTTAGTCCCAAACTATTGTTACCCGTACTATTTCGTCACAAAACCAATTGGCTGATATATTCACTAAAGCACTTGGGTACGATCGATGTCATAAACTATTGGTCAAGTTGGGCATTTCTACTCTTCATGCTCCAACTTGAAGGGGAGTATTGGAGGATTTTTTGTTTGTGGGATTTATTCTTTTATATAATCTTTCTTGTTAACATTTTTCTTTACTTGCACTCCAAGAAAGTTTAAGATTAAAAAACTTCTTTTTATATTATTTACTTTACTTGTACTCTAAGCAAGCCATGTATATATATATATATATATATATATATATATATATATATATATATATATATATATATATATATATATATGTGTGTGTGTGTGTGTGTGTGTGTGTGTGTGTGTGTGTGTCTTCATCTTATTAACGAAAAACAAACGTTTTTCTAACTCCATCCTTTCGAGTCATTTTGTTTTTCAGAACGCTTGAGAACTTCTTAGGGAATGAAGGTTGCCGTTACGTTTTAGGAAATGGAGAGAACATCTTATTTTAACATGATGTTTGATGGAAGAGAATCCTTTACGGCATGTTTGGTTAGCCATTGCCCTTCTATTGCTAAAATAATTTTTTCCTTTGTTTGATTTATTTTCGGGGGAAGGTATAGTCATTCCAAAAAAATGACTATTCCTCAAAGCTTTATAAAATCCTGGAATGATTATTATCATCCTCATGGTATTAATTATTCCACACCTATAGAAATAGAGTCCAAAGCATTTTAAATTAAAACGACCTTACTTACTTCCAATCAAGGAAATATAAAAAAAGAGTTATTTTACTTTATATATATATTTAAAAATTCTATTTTACGATGATTTAATTTGATTAATGCATAAGATTAATTAATGTTCGTTAAAATCAAGCAAGTGTGAAAAAAGATCGATTTCGTGATGCAAGACTGAATTCAACAAATACTTGGGCACTAATTACACATTTGATTGGGGTTCCTGTTTCATAAGCAGCTTTGGCAAGCGGAATCAATGAAGAGTTGCTACTAGCATCACCCATCATACATAATTATCCAAATATAATTAGAAAAAGAGAAATTATCATGACAGAAGAAGAATGTTCTTCCTAATTAGTTCATGCTACAAGACTTAAATGGTTTGTAGCCTTTTTCTTTGTTGCAATTTTATCTTTCTTGTGTACGTGCTCGGCTTTAAAGTGTGGGCCATATATATTAAATTTTGTGAGGTCCACGGCAGAATTCATGATTATGATGATGTAGAAAAGTTCCCTCACTCTTTAAAGTAAAAATGTTGCATTTCGACTTTCCTGTGTAAATGTGGAAAATGAGCCTGCATATAAAATTATAAACGGCAACGTGTCATGATCAAATTTCAAATATAGATTGATATATATCCCAAGTCAAGTTTAGATCAAACACTCTAGTTTTTACGAGGAGAACATGAATATATAATCTTAACATCCGTCCATAAATTTGGGATGGCCGGCATATTTAGGCAGGGGACATAAACCAAATTGCCAATTGAATCTGTTAAAGGGTTACTATATTATATGTATTAATAATAACTACTTAAGTAAACTCTACTTTGCAATCCCCGTAGAAATTGGGAACAAAAAGTCTTGAATAAATTGACACTTAATTTTGTTTCTTTTTCGAAAGATTTCTGTTCAATCATATACAACTATCTTCCATCTAACTTTCATAGATAGCTTCACTACCACCACTAACCCTCTTCCCTTCTTAAAATTAAAAAAAAAAATGAAATTTGTAAGATTTTTTCTTTGTTGATGATAAGGAGAAAATAGATGAGAGAAATAGCTGTGTTAAGAAAGTGCCATGTTTGACAAATCATAATCACTAATATATTACCCCTAAAGAGTTTTACAAAACTTTACATATACCATAGATGATTTTATTGTTTATTAAGTTCATTAATTTTGGACCCTGGATCTTGTAATGAACACATTGTTAACTCCTTCATGCGCTCTCCACCTATCAAGCCTTTCTCCTGTCAAGAAACATAGCTGCTTGCCTTAATTATTTTATACTAGTTTCGATCCTGGCTTCTTTGTCTCCCATGGAGGACGTTAAGCAACCGCTTCTACTTTCCCCTCGGGAAGTCGACGAGGACAACCACCTCCAACCGCAGTTACTTTCTAAAGCCTCAAACGCCTCCTTCTCCTCCACCACCTTTACCCCCGCCGCCCATGACGTCCCTCCGATCAACGGCGTTCGCGACTTCTCTAGAGAATTCTTGACTGAGTCCAAGAAGCTCTGGTTCCTTGCCGGCCCCGCCATCTTCACCTCCATCTGCCAGTACTCCCTTGGCGCCATCACTCAAGTCTTTTCTGGCCGGGTTGGCACTCTGGCTCTCGCCGCCGTGTCCGTCGAGAATTCTGTCATCGCCGGTTTCTCCTTCGGTGCCATGGTACCGTACATATTATAGTTAGTTACCATTTTAACTGTCAAGTACTAAAAGATATATGTTCGAGTAACTTCATAGAGTTTTTATATGATACACCCTCAATAAATCGTAACTTGCTTTTCTCGCTACAATAACTGTCACTTCATTTTTAACAGTTTCTGATTAGTTCCTAATACTAACATTAAGATGTGATTAATTGTCAAAAAGCTTGGCATGGGGAGCGCACTAGAAACATTATGTGGCCAAGCATTTGGAGCAGGGCAGCTTGACATGCTAGGGATATACATGCAAAGATCATGGGTCATCCTCAATTCAACGGCTTTGATCCTAAGCTTGCTATACATATTCGCGGCCCCAATTTTGAATTTAATAGGGCAGACGGCAAGCATATCCAAGGCTGCCGGAATATTCTCAATATGGATGATACCACAACTGTTTGCTTACGCCGTTAATTTCCCCATGGCAAAGTTCTTACAGGCGCAGAGCAAGATAATGGTGATGGCGGTGATAGCCGGTGTGGCCTTGGTGCTGCACACCTTATTTAGCTGGCTCTTGATGTTAAAGCTTGGGTTGGGTCTAGTGGGCGCAGCCATTGTACTAAACGCATCATGGATATTCATAGATGTGGCTCAGTTCTTGTACATCATCAGCGGAACTTGCGGCCGCGCCTGGACCGGCTTCTCCTGGAAGGCTTTTCAACATTTATGGGGATTCGTGCGATTGTCACTAGCATCAGCAATAATGCTCTGGTAAGTACAGTAACACTAATTAAATTTTCCCGCGCTGTGAGCTTTATTTTCGTGTCAAAGTTCAAGCAGGATTTGTCTCTTCAAGATTTTGTTTTGAACAAAAACAACAAAATAAAGCTTCTCTTTAGTTTTCTACTCCACGAGTAACATGGAGTTCACCTGTTGTTGGATTGATGTGCACCGAATTTAATAAATTCATAAAATTTGAAGGCTTAATAATTATATATATATATGTATATGTGTATATATATATATATACACATATACATATATATATATATATATATATATATATATATATACACATATACATATATATATATATATATATATATATATATATATATATATATATATATATATACATGATAACGTTCCAAACGGGTTGATTGATATATCGGCATGGATTGCACTACCGCACCAATCTTTTTGACCAACAAGCAGTATGCATGCTGGTCTTTTATAAACTCTTTCATTTTTTCAGAATATTTTGCATTAAATTCTGAATATAGGTGCTTAAATTTTATAACTCCTGATTCATTTTGTGCAGTTTAGAGGTATGGTATTTTATGGCATTGATACTCTTCGCTGGATATTTAAAGGACGCTGAAGTATCTGTAGATGCATTGTCTATCTGGTGAGTTTTAGCTTCTAGTTTCTAGTATTATTTAACCATTAATTAATGCGAATTGTTGAATCACAATTTTACTTTAAAATTAGCGGTTTGAAAAAGTTGAGAATCTGTTCAATTATATTCTGAGCTAATTATAAAATGTTATGATATAGCGATTTGAATTTAAAGTTGGTTTTTGACTATGATTTAAGCAAAATTTTCAAATTGATCGAATCAAGCCATCAGTATTAAATGCAGGACTAAAACCATTTTGCCCGAGGTTTTTTTATCTCTTTCTTATTCTCTCCCCAAAGTTCCGTATCTTTTTGGGTAATAAATTCCAAAAGACAAAAAGCCAATAATAATTTGGAATGCTTACTAGAGGAAAAGAAAGAAGGCAAAGATAAGAAGCCTAAGGGGCGAGGACAGGCGCACTGACTATGACCACATGTTTTGTCATTGAAGCCTGTTACTCTTTGCTAGAATTTGTGAGCAATTCAGCACTGAATTTTGGCACATTGACGCACGCATGTATGTCATATGGACAGCCACATGACGGTTCTTCTACTCTACCTATTGATCACCACAAGAAATAGGAACAAGAAAATCGATATATATTTGCTCCAATAAAGAAATTAATTTCAGAGATCAAATTCTTTTGTCCACAATATATATATATATATATTTATTTATTTATTAATGTTTGTCAAACTATCTAGAAGGATTTTATGTAATTGCAATGAAGACACATGATTGCAGTGGGTTTCCAACAAGGTATCATATTTCGGCACTATTATGTAAATTTACTTCTTTACCTTACATTTCTGGTACTCACTTTTGCAGCATGAACATATTGGGATGGACGGTCATGGTTGCTTTGGGAATGAATGCAGCTATAAGGTACTTAATTCACTGGGATATTATTGAATCTGTATAAGTTCATACTGATACATTAATGTTGAAAAATTATCTTTAATTGGTTAAGCAGAAACTCTCTAATTGGTTAAGACGTATCGTCAACTGATTAAAGCTTAAAGTGGTGGAAAACAGAAACTCTTTAATCGGTTAAGCAATACTATTAACCAGTTAAAACTTTGTTGGGAAAAAGAAACTATGTTTGAAGAGAGTAGCTAACATGGGGCAAAATAACATCGTTTTATATTTTTTTTATTTCTTTAAAGTGTGAAACGCTTGTCTAACATGTTGCTTAGCAAGTGCTTTAGTCTTTTTACCTTGTATGCATTTAGTTTTTTGTTATGTTTTTTTGAAAGGCAGTTTTTCATCGTTTTGGTTGTTTTGTAAGGCTATTAAGCCATTTTCTCCTTTTTTTTTTCTTTTTCCAAGTTGTTAGTGAGCATAAATACCCATGCTTTGTTTTTCTGTGCTCAACTGGTTTTTACAATCCCAACGCTACATCTAAACTTAGGAATATTTCCCATATATGTAGGAGTTATATTTATTGAAAAGTGGAATGAAATATGTGTGAGTTCATTCTTAGAAAATCAACATCTTATTTTGCTCTATTTTACCTTTTTCTTCTCTGAAAATTTTCTCTAAGTTCTTTTCCTATAATATCTCTCAAAATCTCTGTATGGTATCAGAGCATTAGCTTCCTAAGGGACATCTAGTTTGACTCTTATATTGAATCTTCTTCAAAGTAGTGTTTGATCTTAGCATTAATGGCAATAATAGGATTTAGCACTTAAGCTTCTCCAATTTTCTCAAGTACAAATTATCAATTTTGGACAGCGAAGATGAAAGCCTATTTGAAGGCTTTTGATCTATAGGAGGTAGTAGAAGTAGGTGGGGATCTTTCTTTGCAAAGACATGCTAATCCCACATTGGCTTAAATGAAACAACACAGTGAGAAAATATTAAAACTACAAGGCATTGTCATGCTTGCACTCTACTACTTCATAAACCATTTTTGCTAAGATTATAAACTATGATAACCCTAAACAAGTATGGGATAGTTTGAAGGAAGTGTGCGAACTAGGCAAATACAAGCACTAAATCTTTCAAGGTAGTTTGAAATCTTGAAGATGAAAGAAGAAAAGAGTATCTAGGACTACACAGATAAAGTTATGAAGTTGGTGAATCAACTAAGGCTCTTGGAAGAGGAAATGAGTGAAAGAAGAGTTGTTAATAAGATTCTAGTAAGTCTACTAGAGAGATTTAAAAGACCTAACTAGGATTTTTGTGAATGAATTGATTATTGCACTACTTGCTCAAAAGCAGAGGACAACCCTCAAGTGTAAATATCCTATGGAAAATGCTTTAGTTGCAAAGACCAAAGGGTTAAGGGTCAAGGATGAAGGCTTAAAGAAGCTCGTTGGGAAGGGTAGTAGATTTGATGATGGTAAGTAGAAGGAAAAATATCCCTCATGTTTTCATTGTAAAAAGAATAATCATTCTCCAAATTACTGTTGGCATAGGCCACACGTGAAGTGTAAGGTTTGTAACTAGTTAGGCCATGTGAAGAAAGTGTGTAAAGTTAAGAAATTAGAAGATGAAGGAAAAGCTGATGTAACTGAAAAAGCTACTGAAGATGAAGAAGTGCTATTTATGGCTAAGATTGATGTTAAATCAGCAGTTGACAAAACCTGGTTGATTGATAGTGGGTGCTTTAACCATCTTACGAGTTTTGAAAGCTTGTTCAGTGAACGTAATAGAAGTTTTAAGCTAGAGTCAAGATTGGAAATGGTGTTTCTCTAAAAATACTTAGTATTGGGACAGTAGTTGTTAATACTTCTACTGGTGTTAAAAATATATACGGTTTTCATTATGTTCCTAAGGTTGCTCAAAGCTTACTTAGTGTAGGGACGTTAGCTAAGAATCATTATGCTTTGTTGTTTAAAGATGAGTGGTGGACCATATATGAGCCCACTAGTATTAAGTTGTTTACAATTACATGAAAAATAACTGTTACCCATTGGATATGATGTATTTTGATAATACAGTTTTCTATAATGATCATGATACTTCTGATCTTTGGTACAAAAAAACAGATCATGTAAACTATGGCTCACTGGTTAAGATGGCCTCTAGTGACTTAATCAAAGGCTTACTAGACATAAAGAAACTTGAGAAGTTGTGCACACTATGCAAGTTTGAAAAACAAATTGCAGAAAGTATTGAAGGAGTGATTTTAGCAAATAGAGATCAGTTGCAAGGAAATAATGATGATTAAACACATATTGAAGATTAAAGTCAAGTAATTAGACACATAAAGACTCTTAAAGATATCTATAACAAATGTAATGTAGCTGTGGTAGATCTAATAAGTTTTACTAAAGCTAAGTATGATGCACATTGGAGAGCTACAATGGATGTAGAGTATTAGGCGGAATTAAAGGATCAGATGATGAAAATTTTTTAGTTGACTGATCTTGGATTGATGACATACTTTCTTGGAACGAAAGTTTAACAAAGTTCAAATCAGACTGTTGTACATCAACCAAAATATGCAAAAGATTTGTTAAAGGGGTTTGAAATGGAGTTCTGCAAACCTATACATACTCCATTAACAATTGGTGAAAAGTTTAGGAAGAATGATGTAACAGTTGAGGCAAATTGTCCTATTTACAAGAACATTACTAGTTTTCTATTATATTTGTCTACAACAAGGCCAAATATAAAGTTTTTAACTACTTTGCTTTCAAGGTTCATGCAATCTACTATTGAGATGCACTTTAAGGCTGTTAAAAGGGCAATGAGGTACATTAAGGGCACTATGAATTATGGTCTCAAATATTGCAAGGCAAAGAGTAGGGATCTTCGTAGATATACTAACAGTGATTGGGTAGGATCATTTGAGGATTCTAAAAGTACTGACGGTTTTTGCTTCTCATTTGGCTATGGAGTTTTCTCATAGAACTTCAAAAAACAAGAAATAGTTGTCCAATCATTAGTAGAGGCTGAATATATAGCTACTGTTGCTGGTGCAAGTCACATTAAATGGATAAGGAAGTTTCTGGCTGACTTGGGATTCACACAGATGAAAGATGAGCAACTTACTGATATCTTCACTAAAGGGCTGAGTAAAGATAGATTAGAGGCACTAAGGTCTAATCTGGGTGTTTACCAAGCTAAAGATTATGAGGGTGTGTTAAACAATAATTTTTAGCTAGTTAGGCAGAAACTCTTTAACTAGTTAAGAGGTATCATTAACTATTTAAAGCTTGAAGTGGTGGAAAATAGAAACTCTTTAATCAGTTAAGCAATATTGTTAACTAGTTAAAGCTTCATTGGAAAAAAGAATCTGTGTTTGAAGAAAGCAATTGACAAGTGACAAAATGACGTCGTTTTATATTTCGTTTATTTCTTTAAAATGTGAAACAGTTGTCTAGCATGTCGTTTAGCAAATGCTTTATTGTCTCTACCTTATACGCATTTAGTTTTTCTGATTTTGTTGTTTTGTGAGGTTGTTAAGCCATTTTCTCCTTTTTTTGTCTATTTCCAAGTTGTTACTGAGCATAGATACCCATGCTTTGTTTCTCTATACTCAGTTGGTTTTTACAATCCTAATACTACATCTAAGTCTAGGAATGTTTTCTATATCTATAGGAGGTATATATATTGAAAAGTGAAATGAAATATGTGATGAGTTTGGCTATGGATGGCATGCTCAAAATACACAATGGAAAGAAAATTGAAACTTTAGAATTAAATAGCCAAAACATGCTTCCACTCATGGATTACCATGGTGATATTTAACACATAAAAGAACAAAGTTAATTATTATTTGGAAAGTTACCTTACCAAGTAATTTCGTAATCACAATGGTACTTCTTGAAGCAATCCGATGAACACCACAAGGAGCAAAACCCTAGCCAATCAAGTGCTTGGCCTCCAACGATAGTACACATAATTGCACATGAGCCTTCAACAAAGGAGAGAGTTTTTAACTATAATTTGTGCTAGAAAAGAAGACAACAATTGTCCTTTTCTTCTTTTTCACAATCTTCGTCGAACCTTTCTTGAAAATTACTTCAAAAGTAATTTTCTCTTTCACACAAAAGGAGTGGCGGCAAGGAGAGAAAACGAATTTTTTCTTCTTTTTTTTTTGACAAAACCTAGGTTTTCTTTAATTGTGAAAACTCTCATATGAAAAATAGTTAAAAGGTGACTTATATAGTTAGGTTAAAATAACTTCAAGTTTGCAATTAAGCCCTTAATATTATAACACATTATAATATTAGGCCTATTACTTAATTAAACTCTTTTAATTAAGTCCTTGAAAATTAAAATCCAAATAAATTTCATTTATATTTTGCAATCAAAGCCTTATAATTAAAACTATTTATAGTTATGCCTAAAACTTAATTAAACTTTTTTAATTAAGTTTATAGAAGTTAATTACCTAGCATGTGATTCAAGTTTAACTTAAATCATCACTCCTCCACTTTAATTCAAATGCAATCATTATGTGTGACCCATTAGGTTCGTAAATGTTAGTAATGGAATTGATTAATGACTTAATTGATTAATATAAATTTCAATCAATTAATTAACAATAAATTTCATAGACCAAGATTGGTATCTAGCAATGTATCATGACCACTTAATTGTTATGAGAGTCAAAGGGTTCTTTGACAACCTTTTAATGTATAGTCTATCAATATAATTCATTTCTTCATCATATATCCTGGAGATGATAAGAGTTTGGTATAGTATTTACTCTTATTGACCTTTATATTTGTTCATACAATTATAGCATTAGCTTTATAGAGACTTATGAAACCTTTTCATAATCTCCATGTTACCTTGGTTAAGGACTTCAATAAGCTAATGTTAATGAAAAACTAATAGGATATTTTCTCTAAATCACTTGAAGTGATGATTCATATCTTGACCACTCATTTGCCTTCACATGCTTCATATTATACCTAAAAACATCTTGTGTTGGCATCTTTAGTTAAAAACCCAAAAACATTTTGAGATTATGCTTTGATGCATAAGGATCTCATAACTGCAACCCATTACAGCTTCCTTGCAAAGCATATTAATCTCATGAGCTTCATCCAATTAGACTTATAACTTATTATAATTTATATTTTATTGATGAAAAAAAACCTCTAATCGTTCAACATGAATGATATTGTTACATAATTAAAATCAAACCTTAACTAATCCCAATTGATTGCAGGGCTCGTCCCAACAATATGTGTGAGCTCATTTCCAGAATATCAACTACTTCCTTTTCTCTGTTTTACTTTTTTCTTTTCTGAAAATTTTCTCTGAGTTTTTTCGTGCAATATCTCTCAAAATCTTTACAAATAGACAAGGAAGGAAGATGATGCCACACATTTTTATAATCTCATATTTAATTTTAAAAATGTGCACAGTGTGAGAGTTTCCAATGAATTGGGAGCAGGACATCCAAGAACAGCTAAATTTTCATTGGTGGTCGCCGTCATCTCTTCATTTCTAATTGGTCTAGCCCTCTCGCTTATACTGATAATCTTTAAGAATAAATATCCGTACCTATTTTCAAATGATACACAAGTTCAAGATCTCGTTAAGGAGCTCACTCCACTCTTGGCTCTTTGCATAGTCATCAACAATGTTCAACCTGTCCTTTCAGGTGACTTTTAACCCATTTTCTTGAAATATTAATTGAATATTTTCTTTTATTTGTATGAAAAAATTGACTGCGTTAAATTGCTTTTTCTCTAGGGATGGCCATTGGAGCTGGATGGCAAGCAGCTGTTGCCTATGTTAACATTGCATGTTACTATATCTTTGGAGTTCCTTTGGGTCTCACATTAGGTTATGCGCTTGACATGGGCGTCAAGGTATGTATTTCCTTTTATAGTCAGAAATATACTTGGCAAAACCTCTCTCTATTCTGCCATTCACTATTATCTCGCATGGTATATGAGGATATGAAAGAGGGTTTCTTCCCCTTTAAAGATATTTGCCTAGTAGTATTTTACAATTTGAGGCATGCATTAAAACTTGCCTGTTAAGCTCATCAAAATGGATGGTCGTGGCAAAGGGCACCATCACTAGCTATACATGAACCGTCAGACCAAATAAAGTGGCAATCATGTCGTTCAACTAACAGTCCCATGCTTGTTTTTTTCCTTTTTTCCTCAGGGAATTTGGTATGGGATGCTATCAGGGACGGTCGCACAGACTTGTGTCCTATTTGCAATGATTTACAAAACCAACTGGAACAAAGAGGTAAAATTAAAAAAAAATAATGATAAATAATCATTTCTGCTTGAGCTCTAACATAACAAAATTAGAAGCATTAATTTACTTCTCCATTTTAAATGCTGTACCTAACTTGGATTATTTATAAATTGCAGGCTTCAATTGCTGAGGAGAGGATAAAGATATGGGGAGGTAATAGTGACTCCGAACAGACCAATGTGGAAAATAATGCATAAACATGATTACACAAGAATAATTGAAGTGAAACGTTGGCCTTATGTGATGCGATATATATTGATTGAAGATGAAGTTGAAGTTCATTTCATCAATTTTATGATCTCTCTCCCACAAATATACTGTTCTAGCAACAGTGCTTCCCCCCACTTTTTTCTTTTGTTGACCTTCACCCTTTAGTGAGCCTGGTTTCTATTGGCATTCTTTGGGCCTTCGTGTCTTTTTCCTTTTTCCCTTTTGATATTTTTGGATTTTTTTTCTAATGTTATAATTTTTTAACCTCATCTTATGTTTCTCTTTTTGGGCCAAACCTCATCTCATGTTAAGCAATCCCTTATCACTTTTTTTAATTTAAAAAAGATTCCTTAATGCACTTCTTTTATCATCATTTTCTTTTAACAATAGCAATAAACATTCACATTGATACCATATTTCAAATTAATCATTTAATTGGTCAAAATAATTATTAAATTTTCATTGAAAAATATTAATTATTCTACTACTTTTGAATCAACTATTGAGAAAAAAATTTGTATGAACTAACCTAAAAGATGGTTAATTAATTCAATTTTCACACTCAAACCCGACTTTGTTTTTCACTAACTCTGTTTCCTTTTATAATATTTGGGATTTCTCAATTTTTTTTTCTATCAAGCTTTTCAATTCATTATTAAAAATCAAGCTTTTTTCGTTGAAAAATGTTAAAATTCTGTTGAAAATATCTTTTTCTGACTGATTTCCAATGAAATATTCTATTGAAAATTCCGTCGGTAAAAGTATAATAGGAAATACTTTCCGTTGAAAATCCTTTAGAAATTTTCGACGACAAATTTCGTGGGAAAAAAATATATAATCCATTGGCTGTATCGTATTAGTTCCGTTAGAAATTTTCAACGAAATTTTTTGTTGAAAAAGCATTTCTCACGAAATTCCATTAAAAATTTTCTATAGAAATTTTTCTTAGTAATGCATTTCCAAAAGATAATATGATCTTAATTCCATATAACTTTTTAATTTACCATAATGAAAAAGGATGATCATTTTCATAAAAAAATTTTCGCCATCAATTCGTGCTTTCATATATTTTATAGATATAGATAATTTTATGTTACCCTAATCTTCAAACTGTATATAATTGTTTTTTCAATATAACACATTTAATCTTTGAGATAAAATAATGAAATCACTATATGGTCTACCATTTTTCACTAAATAATGTAACAATAATTTATGAATTAATCCATCATCTAATGTTTGACACTTAAAAGTAAACATTAATAATTTTTTTCCATAACTTTTTTAACAAAAGATAATGAAGAATATAGATTTATTAAAACATAATAGTATTATGTTTTTTTTTTTTCATTGATAGGATTTTATATTTTAATATATAATTTTAACATTAATATAATTTGTTATATTTAGACTCGCAGCAACGTGCGAATAAAATATCGTTGTATTTATAATGATGACATGAATTCTCTTCAAGAATTAAAGGTCAACTGACAAGCTCTATTTCCTACATTTTTTTCTTCAAAATGAAACAAAAAAATTAAACGTCTTTTAATTCTTTCTTCTCCACAAGATGAATTCCCCAAGTTATTATTTAACTATTCTAATTATTTATTTTATTATTTCATAAGACTGAAAAAAAAAGAAATTTTAAAAAAATGCTTTATTTATGATGTATTATTGTAGAAGCTGAATTTAATTATAATAACAGAAAAAATTTATATATTAATTGTTAATCATAATTACTAAGGATAATTATCAAAATTATATAAAAATGCAAGAGTAAATAAAAGATATTTTAAAATATAATTTAAAATTATTAATGATAAATAGTCTAATAGTTTATGTTATATTTTTAGTATTTTAATTAAATTAATATTTCAAAAATCAAATTATAAATTTATGTTTATGTCATTTTGATTTATTTGAGTATCATGTCAAGTGTAAGTCATTTCTGATTTGGATCATTTCGAATTTGAATTGTTAATCTCTTTTTTCAAATTGAGTTGGATCATGTTAGGATAAGTTAAACAAATATTTGGATTCAGATTAACTTTGTCACTTCTAAATTGTTTGATTTTTCAAATAGGATGCCTAAGGCTTCCATGGCTAAGAAGCAAAAACTAGTTGAGAATTTCTCCTTGAATGAGAAAAATTTATCCCATTTAAACTCAAGAACTCGTGAACGTAAAAATGAGGTGCAACTTATAATCTATTTATAGGTTATTGCCAATAGACTGCTTGACAAATTTAATGATGATGCCAAGGTTACAAAGTCTCATTTTCTAGCTGTGAATGTTCCAATTGAGATTGTTGTTCTTAAAAAACAAGTTGAAATGAATCAAAATGGCTCACACTTGAAGTGTGGCGGCAGACTGATAAGATCAAAAGATACTGTCTCTCGAAAACTAAGGGGGAGGAATCAAGAATCTACTCCAGAAGAGCTTGGTGTTGAGCTTGCTCCAAGAGAACCTCTTACCCCTGAAAAGGCACAAACCCATGAAAAGACCACCGACCTTGGGAATACTAAGATTTCCATTACATATTGTAATGGGATTTGGGATCGGAATTAGATAATCATCGATGATGTTTTTGCACTCACAGTTGCTCATGAGATTATAAACGATGATTATGAATCGCGATTTATTATCAAATGTCATCAAAGGCAAGATTGGCCCAAGTGGGAGGAAGCAATCTAGGCTGAATTGGCTTCCTTAGCCAAATGAGAGGTTTTTGGGCCTGTAGCTTAAACCCTCAACAATGTAAAGCTTGTTGGATACAACACTACTAAAAAATTAAGTTTTACCGACGAAAAAAATCTGTCAGTAATTTTAATTACCGATGAAATAATTGACGAATTTTTTCATCGATAATTAATCAGAAATACTATTGTCGGTATTAAGCTTTCATCAGTATTTTAAAATTTCGTCTGTAACATCACTGATTAAAATTTTCGTTGATATTTTTGTTGGTAAAAATCTAATCCGTTGGTCAAAAAATTCATCGATGATGTAAAGAATCCATTGGTAAAGTCATTGGTTGAAAGTTTTGCTGTTGGTAAATTTGTCAGTAATGTACCGATGGATCTCGTGATTGCTAAAATCGTCAATAATTTACCGATAGATGTACCTACGGAATTCCTGATGGAATTAGCAACTAAAATTTTTTCATGTTTTGCCGATAATGAAGCAAATTCTGTCAATAGTAAAAAGTAAGATATGTCGGTATTAAAAGAATTCTGTCAATAATTTTGTCAATAATAATTAACTTTCTGTAATTTTTATTATTTTGTGTTTCCTGTATTGAATAATAATAATAATATTAATATATTTAAAGTAATTATTTGGTTTGAAAAATTACTGCAAATGTATTATATAATGGAAAAAACATACCAAATATTTTGAAAATTAAAAAGAAATGTTATCTCAAAATCAATGAAAAACATTAATATAAGGAATCTATAGTACAAAAAAAAGGAATTACAATTGTCGATCGGTCAAATCATTGGAAGGTGAGATTGTTGTTATGATTGAGGATGCAACTGCTGTGATGATGAAAACTCGCTGGCTAGATCTGAAAGCTTCTCAAGGATAACCTTCATGAACTTTATATCATGCATGTCAGTCTTCAACTCCTTCACATCCCTCTTCATTTCTTGATAGCCCTTAGGTTCAGATGATGAAACTCATACAGCAATAATAGAAGGCATCAGACCACAAATAGACTTAGATGTTGAAGCTGCAGCAAATAGAGTAGCAAGTTGCATCCTAGTGCTAAACTCATATATGTGGATCTGAATGGTTTGTGGCCCTCCAATTGCCTCAGATCATGCTACTAGATCAAACTTTGGTTGGGATGATGGATCATCATCGTATTTTGCAATATAGTAAATACACATATATATATTAATGAAATTATGAAGTAATATATACACATATTCAATAATATAATTAAAATAAACTGACTAATTTCTATTATTTACACTAACTGTCTTCGACTTGTTGTTGACAAACTCTCTAATACCTTTCTCTCACTTGTGAGTGTGCTCGAAAACCTCAGAGAATGTCACTGTTCTTTGCAGTATCTCTAACTACAATCACAATACGAAGAAAAAAAATGAATCATCACCAATAGGCATGTTTCCGTAATCTTCAACAACACAATGACAACATATTTTAAAATCATAAAACAATGACAACACATAACACACTCAAAATAAAAACAAACATATCATCAAAACATATGCATGGCTTTGCTTTGTAGTTGTCAATAACATAACGGCAATATGAAAATGCTCACATTATTGACTTTATGAGTTAAGAACACATACCTTTTGTTGGCTCCATTAGTTTTTGATGATAATAAAACATTCCCATTCATTTGTGTCTAATATCTCTACTTGAGTGTGCAGGAAAAAAATTGTATGCAAATAATTAATAAATCATTCAAATGCACATATCAAAGAGTAAAGGAATAAGGAAGTCACAATTGATCAACAAGAAAGAAGCCCTTTAGTCTATTAATGAGGAGTTAGTCAACTAAAATTCAAATCAAAAGTTGGTGGGCTGAAGAGTATTGAAAGACAAAACCAACTTAGTCAACCAAGAAATAAGTTAGTCGACTAAGTGCACACTGCCAGAAACTAGGATCAGAAGATAGTGACGACTTAGTCTACTAAGATATCGGTTAGTCGACTAAGAGCATTCTGCTAGAAAATTTGAATCTGGGCACTAGAAGACAGATTAACGGCTAGAACCAACTCTCAACTGTTTTCAACGGCCAGAAACTGTCAAACTGCCATGAGAGTTGTTTCTCCAAGTATAAAAGGGACTTTCAATGGTTAGAAAAGAGATGTCCAAGTAATTGAAGGCTTCCAAGAACCAAAAAGAGCTTAAAAACCAAAAACTACTCTTTGCTCATTGACTGCACTCAACTCCTATCTTTGTAATTGTGATATGCACTTCACTTTGTACCACTTAGATCAACCGTGTGATCATAGGTATACTCTTATCATTTCTCTTCTTGTATTCTTAGAGTGAGCGAGTCACTCTAAGGGATTGATTCAAGCTAAGATTGCTTGATTGGGTATAGGTTTTAATGTAGCCTTGAAAAGTTAGGTGTTAGGTTTTAGTTGATCCTGGTAAAAACTATTGTAAAAGGTTTTGGCTGAGCCTGGTAAAAGTCATTGTAAAACTTGGTGAAAGCTTGTGAATTTCACATTTTATAGTGGATTGTTTGAAAAATTCTTGGTTGAAAAATAAAGGTAATGGATGTAGGTCTTAGACCGAACCACTCTAAATTCTTGCACATTATCTACTCTGTTTTTATTTTCATTGCTTTTCAAATTAGTTCCTCATCTTGTCAAGAGCCAAAAAGTTTTATTCACCCCCCTCTAGCACATTTATTTGGATCAACAAGTGGTATCAGAGCCTAACCCCTATTATTAAGGTCTAAAACCCTTGGGAGATCCAAATGGCTCTTTAAAAATCCATAGTTGCTAAAGGACAATTAACAAACAGACTACCTCTATTTGATGGCTCAAATTACCCTTATTGGAGTACTACGATGTCAATATACATTAGGGTAATAGATTATGAAATGTGGGATGCCATAACTGATGGACCTTTCATCCCCTCGACCATAAATGTTGTGACCAATGAAATGAGGAGAGCACAAATCAACTCTAAGGCCATGCACACTCTCATTTGTGCACTTGATTATAGAGAATACGATAAAGTATTCATGTGCAAAAGAGCCAAAGAAATTTGGCAAAAATTAGAAGAGTTATATGGAGAAACAAAGATGCAAAAGGAATTGGAAGACAAATCTTGTGAGAATCAATGCTCAACGAGCAACATGGCAAATGTAGATAAGGAATCAAGGGAAGATGAATCCTCAAATCAAATTGACTTATTCTTGATGGCCAAAGATGATGAATCTAAGGTATCTTCCTCTCCTTGTGATGTTTTAATTGATGAGCTTCAAGAAGAATATGAATGTTTCTGTGATGAGTTTGAAAAACTTGCATCAAAATATAAAGCTTTAAAAAGAAAGACTGCATCTCTTGAGATTGATTTAGAAAAGATAAAATGTGATTTCAACTCCATTTTTGAACAAAGAAATTTGCTTCAAACTAAATTAGAACATTAAAAAAACAGATTTTGAAGTTATGAAATTGGAGCTAGACAATAGAACTGAAGCTTTACAAAAAGCAATTAATGAAAATACTGCACTTAAGAGTTTAAGAAAAGAATCATCAAGAAAGAGCACAAATTTCAAAAGAAATGCTAATAATTTCTCTCCTAGATGTTATGTTTGTGATAAACTTGGTCATTTATCTTATAACTACTATAGAAGAAGAAACACACAGAAAACAAAAATGATTTGAGTTCCAAAAGGATCATATGTTGCAACTAACCTTCAAGGACCCATCAAGGTATGGGTACTATTAAGAAAAATTGAGAATTTGTTTTGTAGGTTGAGCTGGACTTAAAAGATACATGTTCAAGAGCTCAACTAAAGAAGAAGCAGCCTTGGTATATGGACAGTGGTTGCTCAAGGCACATGATAGGAGATGAAACGCTATTTGCTCAATTGGACAAAAGAAAGGGAGGTATCGTATCCTTTGGTGATGATTCAAAAAGTAGAATCCATGGCATCGGAACGGTTGGTAAGAACTCCCAAACTCAAATTAGTCATGTGTTGTTGGTTAAAGGATTGAAACATAATTTATTGAGAATTAGCCAAATATGTGACAAAGGTTTTAAGGTATGTTTTGACTCAACTAAATGTGAAGTGATAGATATAAGCACTAACAAAGTCTCATTTATAAGAAAAAGAATAAAGAATATGTATGTTGTATTTCTTGAGAACCTTGAAATGGATTATGAAACATGTCTTGTAGCAAAAGTTGAAAATGATGGTCAGCTATGGCATAGGAGACTTGGACATGTAAGCATGCATTCTATGTCAAAATTAATTAAGAAGAATCTAGCTATAGGATTGCCAAAGCTTAAACTTGAGGATGATCAAATTTGTGATGCATGTCAATTAGGTAAACAAACTAAAACATCTTTTAAAACCAAGAAAGTTGTCTCTACATCTAGACTTCTTGAATTGCTGCACATTGATCTATTTGGTCCAATAAGTACAACTAGTCTAAGAGGAAAATCTTATGGCTTTGTAATGGTTGATGACCACTTTAGGTACATTTGGGTATATTTTCTTACTAATAAGAATGATGCTCTACTAGCATTTATAAGTCATTGTAGAAAGGTTGAAATGAAAAAGGACTAGTAATAGTTAGTATTAGGAGTGATCATGGAGGTGAGTTTGAAATAGATGAATTTGAGAATTTTTGTAATGAAAAGGGGCTAGATCATAATTTTTCTGCTCCTAGAACACCCTAGCAAAATGGAGTTGTGGAGAGGAAAAACCGAACCTTGAAGGAAATGGCTCGAACTATGTTATGTGAAAATAATCTACCTAAATACTTTTGGGCAGAAGCTGTTAATACAATAGCTTATATCCTTAATAGAGTGTCTATAAGAGCCATGATATCAAAGACTCTATACGAACTATACAAAAGTAGGAAACCAAATATTTCTTACCTTACGAGCTTTGGCTGTAAGTGTTTTGTATTGAACAATGGTAAACAGCTTTTAGGAAAGTTTGATGCAAAGAGTGATGAGGTTATATTTTTAGGATATGCATTAAACTCAAAATCCTATAGAGTATTCAACAAAAGATCTTTAACGGTTGAAGAATCCATCCATGTAGTTTTTTATGAATTCAATACCTTATAAAAGGAAATTTCTAATAATGAAAATGATATGGATGATCTAGAAAAATAAATGGAAGAGATGAGTTTAGATGATAAGAAAAACGATGAAGAAAATTCCCTAAGAAGAGAAACAGAACCTCCACCCACAGAAACCCTACAAAGAACTGAAAATCAGCATAATGACCTTCTAAGGAGTTGGACATATGTAAAAGACCACCCACAAAAACTAATCATAAGTGATATTTCACAAGGTGTTCAAATTAGGAGAGCAACAAGAGAGACTTGTGAGTTTTCAGCTTTCATATCTCAAATTGAGCCTAAAACATTTGAAGAAGCACAAAAAGAGGAATGCTAGACACTAGCCATGCAAGAGGAACTTGATCAATTCAAAAGAAATCATGTGTTATCATTAGTCTCTAGGCCTATAAACCACCCCATTGTTGGAACAAAATGGGTGTTTAGAAATAAGGTAGATGAGAAAGGGAATGTAATTAGAAATAAAGCTAGGTTGGTAGCCCAAGGATATAATCAAGACGAAGGAATAGACTATGATGAAACCTTTGCACCAGTTGCTAGGATAGATGCTATAAGATTACTGCTTGCATTTACTTACTTTATGAACTTTAAGTTATTTCAAATGGATGTAAAGAGATAATTCTTAAATGGTTTCATCCAAGAAGAAGTTTATGTTAAGCAACCCCCCAGTTTTGAAGACTTTGAAAAACTAGATCATGTTTTCAAACTTCACAAAGCCTTGTATAGATTGAAAGAAGCTCCTAGAGCTTTTATATGAGAGGCTTTCAAAATTTCTAGTTGAAAAAGGTTATGTTAGAGGTAGTATTGACACAACATTGTTTATCAAAAGATACTTAAATGATTTAATTGTTATTCAAATTTATATGGATGACATTGTGTTCGGTGCAACTAATGAGGCTTTATGCAAGAACTTTGCTAAAGAAATGCAGGGTGAATTTGAGATGAGCATGATGGGTGAGCTGAAGTATTTTCTAGGGCTTCAAATCAAACAAAGTGAGAAAGGAATCTTCATTAATCAAGAAAGATACACTCAAGACATGCTCAAAAGGTTTGATATGCTAAAGCTAAAATCAATTTGTACACCAATAAGTCCATCCACCAGACTTGATTTAGATGAAAAAGGAAAAGATGCTGATCAAAAGCTTTATAGAGGTATGATCGGATCACTTTTTTATTTAACAGCCAACAGGCTTGATATACAATTCAGTGTGTGTTTGTGTGCTCGTTTTCAATCTCAACCCAAAGAATCACACATGACTGTTGTTAAAAGAATTTTTAGATACCTCATAGACAAACAAACTTTAGGCATATGGTACCCTAAAGAATCATCCTTTAGCTTAGTTGGATTTTCGGATGCTGATTTTGCTGACAGCAAAACAGATAGAAAGAACACTAGTGAAACCTGCCAGTTTCTAGCTAGTATGCTTATGTCATGGTCAAGCAAAAAGCAGAATTTAGTAGCTCTCTCTACAGCTGAAGCCGAATATGTATCTCTAGGTAGCTGCTGTGCTCAAATCTTGTGGATTAGACAATAACTAAAAGATTATGGAATGTCAATGAATAACATACAAATATATTGTGACAATACAAGTGCAATCAACATTTCAAAAAATCTTGTGCAGCATTATAGGACTAAGCATGTTGAGATTAGGCACCATTTTGTTAGAGATCACATAGTGAAAGGTGACATTAAAATTGAGTTTGTAAATACTTTACATCAATTAGCTGACATCTTCACAAAACCTTTAAATGAGGATAGATTTTGTGAGATTAGAAGAAATTTAGGAATGGTTAGTATGCAGGAACTTTAGGAAAAATTTTGAAATTTTCTCAAAAAGACAGTAGGCACTTAGTCGACTAAAAGAGATACTTAGTCAACTAAGAATGTTCTGTCACTTTAAATAATAAGATTCAGTTAAGATAGAAAGAAAAAGAATAAAATAGTAAATAGGAGTAGTATACTAGGTGAAGAAAATGGATAGAAAATACTATCTGATGAAAAATAAAATATGTGGCAAAATTTGAATTTTGAATAGGAGAAAAATTAACAATATTTAGAAGGGAAATAGACGATTTTTGGAGAAATTAAACTGCCCATTAACTCATTTCTTCTACATTTTCTCTCATCTGAAATTGACCCACCCAAAACTGAAACCCTTTCCACTTAGATTCTCAAAACCCTCAATCAGAATTCTCTCAAATCCAAAATGACAAAAACCTCTTTGGCCAAAGAGATTGCTGAGAAGAAGAAAGGAAAACAGCCACTGGAAGAAGGCATGCAAGCATAAATATAGAAAAAGAAACAGAAAATTGGGTCTGCATCGATGAGTGAAAAATCTGGAAAATCGCAGAAGGAAAAGGAACAAAAAACAGAGAAGAAGAAAGAGAAGGGAAAATCATCTAAGAAAGGTAACACCTCATCTTCTAAGTTTAGGAACAAAGCACATGAAGATAGATGCAAGAAATTAGAGAATGCCCCCATTACTTGTGGAAAATGCATTGACTGGGATAGTTTCAGTGAAATTCTAGAAATTCAAACAAGCTTATCTGATTATTTTGAGGATTTAAAACTGAAAGAGTTTAGCATCTTTAAGAATCGATCCGATAGTGCTAACTTGGTAAAAGAATTCTATTCAGGTATAGCAATTGACAAGAATGAACTAGGGGAGCCTTATGATTATCTTGATGATGGCTTGAATGTGTTTTTAAATGGAAAGAAATTTACTGTAACTGCTGCTGATCTAGGGAGTCTACTTAAAATCGAATGTGAGGAAGGAGAGTTTGAGTTTCCTAAAAATTATGACCCATGCTCCTTGTGGGAAATAATTACAGTGAGGAAGGAAAAATACTCTTCAAAAAGTAATGCTGGCTTGATTACCAATCTTCAAATTAGGATTTTGCATTAATTTATAGCAGCAAACATTCATGGCAGAAGTGGAAGTTTTAGCTACATTAGCCTTCAGGACTTATGGCTAATGGAGCATGCATTCAATGGTACTCTCATAAATCTAGGTCGATTTATGGTTGAAAGAATGAGAAGAGCCTGTACAGGGGACAAGATAAATCTGCCATATGGAAATATCATTACTGCATTGGTACAAAAGAAAGGAATTTGGACCAAAAGGTATGAAATGGACCTGGTAAAGAGTAGAGACCAGGCTATCTATTTAGGTAGTCTATCAAAGATGGGTTACAAGTTAGATGGAGAAATTTTTGTTAAATCACCCAAGGTCTCTGCAATACCAGCACAGACAGAGGCAACACCCTCACCATTTTTCAATGAAATGATTTTTAATCTGTTGATGAGAATGGATGGGAAGCTTACAGAGCAATCTTCACAAATTGTGAAAATGGAAGAAAGACTTGCAGAGATTGAAAATATGATAAAGGAAAAAGGGAAATCCATTGCTGAGCCTGCAATTGAAGACACTTCAGCAACTCCAAACCCAGCACTAGTAGGGGAGGCTACTAAAGGCTCTGCCTTCCCAGCTGAAAGTTCTAGAGGCCCTGCTCCTCAAGATAAAGATGTTGAACCAATGATTGACCCTGAAGTTGAGCTTAAAAAAGAAAAAGGATCAAATAAGGGAACTATAGTTTTTGGATTTCTTGATGGCACTTCTCCACCTATTCAAGATCCACAACCAGAACCTCAACCTTCTCCTTCACATTTTGAAGAGGTTTCAATCATGGGTCTTTTTCATCAAATGGTCCATGAGGAGCAAGCTAAGAAAGAAGCAGCTCAAGCAAAAACACAGCAAGCCACATCTGCACTAACACACACAATAGAGAAGTAGATTGGGAAAGAAAAAGAGAAAACTACTGCAGCTCCATAGGCCAAATCGAAACCACCTAGTAAAGGCATCAAGAGAATGGCAACCAAAACCAAGTTCCTTAAAAGAAGAAAATTCTCCAGAATTGTTGGAAAGGCTAGAACAACAACCATCTTTTCTTCTCAAGAACCCTTGGAAGTTCCTAACAAATCCTCACCTGAATAATCTCCATAAAAATCACCACCAAAACCCTCACCCGAACCTCTAAATGTTTTCTATGGTACTGATGAATCCACTCTTTCAGCCTCTTCAGAAGATTGACCCCCCCCTCGGATTTGATGATGCCAAAAAGAGGGAGAAGTGGAAAGCTAAGGGAAAGATGAAATAAATTTAAAAAAATTGTTAGGGTAGAGGTACCAAAAATCTAGGAGAAATTTAGGGCGTTGAATCTGACTAGGTTGTCTATGGTAGATGGTCTATGGTAGTGTGAGACCCCAACCTCTATAGGCTTGTAACTAAGCATAGATGTAATAATACGAGCTAGGAGTAATTTCGTCATTTTCTCTAATAAGCTTCCAGAAGAAAGTTTTATGATATTTTAAGGTCAAAATGGGTATAAGACTGCATAAATGATGTGTGCTGGTGAAAACACGAAGAAAACTAGAAGTTTCAACAATTTTCATAACAGGGGCGAAATGATCATTTTTCACATCGAGTTTAAATTTTAAGTTTTTATGAACCCGAACATGTCTAGACCATTATGGACCTTGTCCCAGTGTTAAAAGAGCAAAAAAATTGCATAAAAGTTTGGATGAGAATAAGTAAATTGGTGGAGGGGCATTTTTGTAATTTTAAGGGAAAGGATAAGATTGGCTATAAATATCTTGAAATTTTCAGCACCTTCTTGAATTTCAGTAGCTGGTTTTCTTCTTCCCTTCTCCTCTCTCACGTTTCTTCAATTTCTCCATGGGAGTTTTCTTCAAGCTTCCATAACTTTCTCTCTCTAGCTCCAATTTTCATGCTTTTGGTGTACTCTTCCATAAACCCTTATGCTCTTTCATCCTCTCACTTTAAAACCCTTCAAAAATCTGGTTTTCATACTTTCTCTCATTAGTTGGACGTTTTAAAGAGAAAAAAAGAGAATTACACCATTTATTTAGAAGCTATTGAGAGAGAATTTGACTACAAATGAGCCCTAGGGTAAGTGATGAATTAAGCTTGGTTTTTAGCTGCAGAAAATGGTTAGTAATTGGGATTTATGAGCTGTTTATTGTTGAGTATGTTCATTACTTTTAGTGATTAAGATAGTGAACATAGATGGCCATTTAATATGGCAATTGAAAACTAGCTAAAAGATAGCTTTTAGGGTTCATAGTGTGTAAAATTGACCTATTGCTTATGCTAATGTGATCCTAGGTTCTAAGGAAGCCCTATTATCTCATTTGGACAATTAGAGGAATTAGAGTCATCTAAAGGCTCTATAATCAATTGGTGAGTGGACTGCCTATCAAAATTGTTTTGAGAATATGACTGTTTTGAACAAAGTGTTTGAATGATTTTATACAACTTTTCTCAAAAATGAATGCCTTGGGAACAAGCTCTTGTGAAATGGTTTATGTTATGATATGTGGTTATTATGGATTTCTATGTGGCTGCATTATGTTGATATACATATATGCTTGAATATAATATTGTGTAATTATATTGACTCAGCTATGTGCGAGTAAGGAGTGTGCATAAGCTGAGGATGACCCGGTTATGTGCAAGTAGGGAGTGCGCATAATCCGGTGATGACCCAACCATGTGCAAGTAGGGAGTGCGCATGAGCTTGTGGTGATGATGATGGGATGGTGTGCATGATGGTGATGGGTATATGTATATGTATACATACATAAATATGTGTGTTATAATACATTTTTGAGTTATGTATATGGATGTAATGTATGTGAAATTCGGTATGTTAAACTTTGGGAAGTTGTTATGTATTTCTTATTGGTTTTGAACATTTCAAGCAGGGTGGTTTTCTTTGGGAGAAAGGGAAATTTTCGTTTGGTGCCTTCTATTTCGCTGCAGTGAAAATCATTTTCGCTACAGCGAGAAATTCTCGGGTTTGAGAACCTTCATCAGAACTGGTTCTCACTGCAGCGAGAATGTATTTTACAGCAATGAGATAGTCACTGTAGCTTCTTGCTGCAGCGAAAAGGAATCTCGCTGCAGCGAAAAACTCTTTGTTTCATCAACTGAATTTCGCCGCAGTGAGAAAGAATTTCACTGTATCGAGAAACCTTCTGTTTCTGGGTTACAATTTCGCTACAGCGAGATTCAATCTCGCTGTAGCGAAAAACCTTCTATTTTGGTCTCCTATCTTGTCCAATTGCTGCCCTATCTTTCACTACTTTGCTACCATATCGGAGCATGGACTTCCAACATTAAGGATTAGATGAGTTAAATTTAAAATGGGGAGGTTTAGTGAGAACCCCTCGGCCAGTTGAGAAACCCTCGTTCGACTAATAACTAAATCCCAACGTCGTTGCAATGAAAATTCATTCTCGCTGCAGCGAGAATGCCTTTCCGCTACAGCGAAGATTCGTTGTCGTATTTGACTTGCTTGTGTAATATTGAAGCTTTCAATCTTCAAATGGTTCGTTATGTATGGGTTCATGATTTCAAAGGATTAATCATTTAAGAGCTTGATGAGGGGTTTTTAATAAGAATAGAAACAAATTGCATTGTTTTGAAAAAGAATGCATCATGATTTCATTAAAGATTCCTTATGGTATGCTTGTTCCCTTTTTTTTTCACTCACTGGGTTTATACTCACCATTTTTAACTTCATGTTTTCAGATCATGAGGCAGTAGGTAACTAGGACGAGGTGTCCTTGTAGACTTATATCCATCTTTTGGTAGGTGTCTCGGTATTTAGTAGCTTTACATTCGTTCGAGTCCCTCCGCTGGAAGTCAAGTTTTCTTTTTTTGAGATGTATAGACAAACTTGATGTAAATTATTAAGATACATGTTGTAGGCAATGTACACTTAATTGATATGCCAGCATGACTTGGCGAATGTTTAATTTTATTATGATTTTAAGTTGTGAAATAGGACTTAGTAGTTTATAATGGAATAATGAACATGTTAGATTAATAGGCTGGCTTGGGCTTAATGGACTATGTCTATTGGGCCCTTGCGCCGGTCATGGCCTGAAATTTGGGTCGTGACAGGTAGTTTGCTGAAAATTGGATACTGATCATTATGCTGAGACACTGTTTATTTATTTTGTTCTTTTGTTGATGACTGATGTTGAAAGTGTGTTGAGAACTTATTCTGATAATGTACTGAAAACTTATTCTCATGATATTTTGGTTTGATTGTGAATGAATGCAATGCTGATAAGCTAATGATTGAATATTTAAAGCTGTTATTGAGTTTCTGCTGATGCTTTGGTGCTGACTTTGAATTGTTATGCTGACAATTAACTGTTGATATGATATTATAAGTGAAATTTGGATGAAAATAAATATGAATGCTGAAATTTTATGGGATATAGCTTTGGAATGAATTAAGTCTGGAAACAATATGATAGACAACAAGCTAAAATAGTAATAATGTTCTATCACCCTGTCACTTACTGCTTATTATTCCATAAGCCTGTATAAATATATTTTGTCATCAATTTGAACCCTCATATGTCATTTTCTGTATGAAAATAATAAAAACATGCTGAAATGAATAATAAAACTATGCACACACTCAGGAGGAGCACACACTTGGGGGAGAAAAACCTCTATTTTGTGCAAAACTAAAAAAGAATAAAAAGACACTGTGCTATTAATCAACGAATGTTTTGTCATCATCAAAAAGGGGGAGATTATTGGCTCAATTAGTTTTTGATGATAATAAAACATTCCCATTCATTTGTGTCTAATATCTCTACTTGAGTGTGCAGGAAAAAAAATTGTATGCAAATAATTAGTAAATCATTCAAATGCACATATCAAAAAGCAAAGGAATAAGGAAGTCACAATTGATCAACAAGATAGAAGCCCTTTAATAGATTAATGAGGAGTTAGTAAGCTAAAATTCAAATCAGAAGTTGGTGGGCTGAAGAGTATTGAAAGACAGAACCAACTTAGTCGACCAAAAAATAAGTTAGTCGACTAAGTGCACATTGCCAGAAATTGGGATCAAAAGACAAAGACGACTTAGTCAACTAAGATATCGGTTAGTCGACTAAGAGCATTCTGCCAGAAAATTTGAATCTGGGCACTAGAAGACAGATTAACGGCTAGAACCAACTCTCAACTGTTTTCAATGGCCAGAAATTGTCAAAGTGCCATGAGAGTTGTTTCTCTAAGTATAAAAGGGACTTCTAACGGTTAGAAAAGAGATGTCCAAGAAATTGAAGGCTTCCAAGAACCAAAAAAAGCTTAAAAACCAGAAAATACCCTCTACTTATTGACTGCACTCAACTCCTATCTTTGTAACTGTGATCTGCACTTTACTTTGTACCACTTAGATCAACCGTGTGATCATAGGTACACTCTTATCACTTCTCTTCTTGTATTCTTAGAGTGAGCGAGTCACTCTAAGGGATTGATTCAAGCTAAGAATGCATGATTGGGTATAGGTTCTAACTTAGCCTTGAAAAGTTAGGTGTTGGGTTTTAGTTAATCCCGATAAAAATTATTGTGAAAGGTTTTAGCTGAGCTTGGTAAAAGCCATTGTAAAGCTTGGTGAAAGCTTGTGAATTTCACCTTTTATAGTGGATTGATTTGAAAAATCCTTGGTTGAATAATCAAAGTAGTGGATATAGGTCTTGGACTGAACTACTCTAAATTTCTGCACATTATCTACTCTGTTTTTATTTTCATTGCTTGCCAAATTAGTTCCTCATCTTTCCAAGAGCCAAAAAGTACTATTCATCCCCCCTCTAGCTCATTTATTTGGGACCAACACCATTTCCTTCTTATGTAAAGCAAAAAGTAAAGAACCCTTTGTGTACTTTGGTATGCTACCATCCTTCTCTGTCAAGTGGTTTTGCTGGGCCTTCGTGGATAAATGTTGCCACTAGGGTATGGCCCATACATTACTAACTTGTCGGACCCAAACCTCTGTAGTGATCCAAGGGTTCGCCTTCCCCTTAGTCAATAGGATGTCACGATGAGTGTTCGCGTCCCTCTGGCCTTTTCATGTTTGTCTGCTAACAAATATTTTAATCAGTCTTTCCAAATCGTTTCCCATATGTTGCAGACCATGGAAGCATCAATATCAGTTCATGTAAAAGACTCCTAATTAACAATAAAAATTTATATCAATATTGTTAAAGGAAACCTAGATAAATAAACCATAACAATATGATACCTCAAATTTACACCACATGGCAACTTTCACAACAGTAAGAATCAACCTCCATGTAGGCCAAGGCCCACTAAAGTGACTCTTGATTATTTTCGTGATGGTTGGAGTCACTCCAGTCTTCGCAAAAGTACTACAAAATCAATACATTTTTGTTAAAACACATTAATGAAATAAGTTAATAACTGTAAATTACCTATCTCAGATAAAATGCAAAAGGATCCATTGGTCCGAATTGGTAGGAGTGGGCAAGCCTACACAAGGCCCTCGGCCCCTAGACTGCGATACAGGATTTGACGCACTGCAGCTATAGTCAAAGTTGGTGGCATTTCCTCTGGATCGAATGGAGTAGCTGCATGTGTGGACATTGGAGTGGATATCGATGGTATCGATGACTAAGGTGGCATTGGAGGTTGCACAGCCGGTGGTGAAGACTGAGGATGTGTAATTGGAGGTTACATAGCTGAATTACCTATGCCACTTGACTATGCTCGAGGGCCAACAATAGTTTTGTATTTAACCATAACTATGCAAAAATCTATCATCACATTATTGACTAACCATTATTATGAACTGACAATAAGTGTAATGCATTATCATTAATATTAAGTACTATCAATAAATGTAATTCCATGATCATAAGAACGATGTTGATAATGGTTGATGTTGAAACAAAATGACATATATAAATAAATCAGCATAAAAAGTACATCATGTCATCATCTTTACATCAGTTAAATATAGAGAAAAAAAACATAGACCATTAATCATCATCTGAACACACAAACTGATTTTCATCATTCTCATCTTCAGGATCATCGATTTCATTATCATCTTCTTTTTCTGCATCTTCCTCTATATCTTCGTCTTCTCCTTTAACTCCTTCATCGTCATCATCTTTTTCATTATGTTTGACCTCAACAAACGTATTAACCTCTTCATATTCACCACTAACAAGAATTGTATTGTTGTCAAGGTCGTTTGAAGGATCATCAAATTGTGTATTGATATTGTCTTCGTTTCTTGATACAGCACTTCATTATTCGGGATATCAAATTGACTTCGAGGCTTCGTTTTAAACACTACCCACCAATCACTTCGATCTCTTTTGTTTGATGGGTATGAACTGTAGTAAACTTGAGTAGCTTGTTCCATAAAAACAAAAAGCTTATTACTAGCAAGAATTGAGTTGTGTCTAATTTTGACCAAGCCATGAACATGATCAACTCTAAGACCTTTTTTGAAATCAAACCAATAACATTTGAACATAATTGCTCAATTTTTTACACCAAAGTATTCTAACTCAATGATATCAACCAATAGACCATAAAAGTCATGATCGTAATCATTATAGCAACTTCCTTTAATACAGACACCATTATTCATTGTGGGACAATTTTCTTCATATTCCAATGTATGGAACTTGTATCCATTTAGATAGTAACCTTTGTAACACATTGCCATACGACCAGGATCGTGTGACATGTCGACCAGACAAGAATTAATTTGATACACATGATGGGCCACCTACAAGAAAGTGACATGCCATATAATTATTTCAACTGTTATTTTAACACTTACAATTAGATTGATTGATGATAACTTACATATTGTTAAACCAATTTCGGAAAGTTGTAGCTATGATTTTCTCCAATTCCTTATCGAAAATACCATAACGTTCTTTTTTCACCATATCATAGAACACCCTAAACATAGGAGGAACATATAGTGAATTAATACTATCAAGTTTTCATAATTTTCTAAACTTGTAATTGACTTAAACTTACTCAATGTATGGTAATATCTTTTCGCAATTCATAAGTACATATAGTTTTGCAACATAAAACTCATCCCCTTTTAGGTATTGTCGTTTCTCAAATGAACCTAAGGTTAGTTGGGATGGGTAAAAATCAAAAGACGACTGGATGCATCAAAGTCCCCACCATCATCGTTTCGTGGGACTCAATTCATTTTTGTTAGGATTATAGGTTCGAAGTTCATCGAGCAAAACATTGATATTTCCTCGATGAGATATGCTTCACAAATGGATCCTTCCGTAAATGTTCAATTATGAATTTTTTTTTCAGATGCAAGAACCTGAAGATCAACGTGATTGTTAGATTCTCATAGTAACCATAAAATAATAAGTAAATTACATGTGTGGCTCCCAATACCTCTCATAAGGATACATCAATCGTTAATGGATCGATCTTCCCACCTAAGCTTTATTGGTTTCCACAATTTTTCCTTCCCATGTATGGATATGATAGAAATGCAATTCGGTTGTATAGATATCATGAAAGAAATGTGAGATCTCAACAATTGCACTCCAAAGAGCGTGAAGAACAATATTGCATAATGTAATTACGAGCAAATGTTGTATGAAAACGTGACAATCATGACTTTTCATCCTATAAAATTACACTCTTGCTCATTCAAACAATTCACCTAAACACATACAACTTTTTTTTACTCCTTAGTTAAAGTGTAAGAGGCTCTCGATTTATATAGTTTACAATTATGCATAATTAAATTCAATTTCGGTCGCTTACATCACACCTCCAAATTGTATAGAGCCATTATATTGTCTTTCGTCTTCCCTTGAATATCCATCGTTGCGTTGAATATATTATCAAAGACATTACACTCAAAATGCATCACATTTAAGTTGTGACAAATGAGATTTGTGCTCCAATATGGTAACTCCCAAAAAATGCTTTTCTTTATCCATTTATGGGTTTGCCCAAAACTGGGTAGCTTATGGTCACCAACCTTTACTCCACATGTGATATTAAGAATTGCATCCAATTGTTCCATAATCTCAACATTGGATAAACGAGGAATTTGAGGATCCCTTTCAACACGTTTTTTAAATTTATCTCTTTGGCGACAAAATGGATGATCCATTGGCAAGAATTGTTAATGACAATCAAAGAACCAAGGCTTCTTCCCATGTTCCATGCAATACGGATATGATAAACGTCCATGAGTTCTCCACCCAGACAACGTACCATATGTAGAGAAGTCATTAAAGGTCCATAAAGAGTGTTGCTCGTAGAATAAAATTTTGTTTCGTAAAGGCATCGTATGTGACAACACCTTCATCCCACAGAACTTTTAACTCATTTTTCAAAGATTGCAGGAAAACATCTATATTTTGTCCAG
Source organism: Theobroma cacao (assembly GCF_053813885.1). NCBI lineage: Eukaryota > Viridiplantae > Streptophyta > Magnoliopsida > Malvales > Malvaceae > Theobroma > Theobroma cacao. The sequence continues at coordinate 42,598,445 of NC_142640.1, forward strand.
GACTTCTACTCCCTAGGATGACCATATTTAAAAAGATGTATGGTTGCTTTATGCACATACACTGATGTAAGTGATCAACAGTGAGCATTATCAACCACACAAAGTATGGTTTAGGCGTCGCACCAAATGGACTGAACCATAAAAACATAATTTGAGTATGATGTTGCAAGGCTCTATCGTAAAAGACGGATGGGTTTAATTAAAGTGTTGCCAAGCCTCACCATCACCAAGATGTCTAAGCACTCCATCATTGAATTGGTGTATAGCATTCCATGTTATGTGTTTTACGATTTTTCTAGACATATAAAGTCTTGTAATCCAAGCATGAGTGGAAAGTATTGCAAAATCTTATAAGGAATTTTCTTCCTTCCTAGTGTCGATTTTGCACATGCAAGTACATGTATTGAACAAGTAATATAGTGATTAAGTAGAGTATCGTTTCCACGAAGATTTGTTCATAAATTTTTACTAAGCACTAAAATTTATGACAAACTATCTTATTTAAGTAATTAAAATTTTCAGAAAATTAATTTAAAGAAAATTAAAACAAGCATTAAATTAACTAACAGAAATTAAAATTACTTGGAAAAGGCAATAAATTAAAACCTAAGATTATGGACTCATTCAACACTTCATCTAATACCAGCTTTTCTTATTATTTATATTTATGGGTGGTTTTACTAACCTAGAATCTAAAGCTATGTACAAGTCTTTGTCGAGATGTTTGCACAAATGCCTAACTTAATTGGGTTACTATATGTCTATAGGAATCAATTAAATAAAGTCTATTAAGTTAGTGTTCTAATTTAGCTATGTATGGCAATTAGCATATGTCTACCCAAATCGCGAGTCAGATCATCTAAGTGACGTGAACATATACTATTAAAACCTTAGACCAATCTAAAATCTCACTGTCGAGTCTCAATTAGATTCACAAATCAATTAATTGTTGGCCAAGCAATCAAAAGCATTAAGAACATATTTGAATAAGCAAAATTATACCCATTCATAGTAAATAAAAGAGAAACAAATATTCAAATTACATGTTTGTCAATTAAAATTCGACTACGCAAGTATACGTATCGAACAGATAGTATATAAGTAAGCAGAGTATCAGTCCCACAAAGAATTGATCTAAAACTTTACTAAGTACTAAAATTAGAATAATTCTGAACAATCAAATTTAAATAAACTAAATTAATTAACTAAAACTAATTAACCAAAATTTATACTATAAAGAAAAATCAAAGCAACAAGATAATTGGATAAAAATCAAATCAAACAAACCTAGGATTACAATATCCCTCACACTTCAATCAAATCTTACCTCTCATCTTTAACTTATTTCAATGGATTGAATTGCTAACTTAGAGTCCTAAATTATTTATAAGGGTCTCTAGACTCATCTAATAAAAATATTTATTTTAACCAAAACACTATATCCTTATGTGAATTGAAATTAAAATAGATTCATTAAGTTCAGGCTTTAATCTGGCTACATATGGCCTATAAGTATATCCCTATCCTATACGTAAATTAATAAATATGATCATATGCTATCCCAATTTTAGTTTACACTAAACTCCTTTTCCCAAGTTTGTTTAAGTTCCTAAATCAATTTATTGGTGGCCAAGCAGTTAAAAGCATTAAGAACAAATTGGAATAAACAATTCAAATCTCATTGAAGATAAATAAGAAAGAGATTAAAAATTTAGATTACATGTGAGTTTAATTGTAATCCTAGAAAAAGAAAATTAGCTACTCATGATTGCAAAAACAAATAACAATATAGTAATTTCAACCATTGAGAGTAACAAGAAAAATAAAAGCCAAGGAAGAAAACAAAACAAATATTCACCGTCTTGCTCTCCAAGTTTCAGCCTCAACTTCTAGCGTCTTGAATCTCCAAAAGTTCTCCTACCTAATGTTCTTAAAAATATCCTATTTATACTAATAAACTTAACCTATAGTTCCCTAAGTTTACCTATGATTTAATTGGGCTTAAAAGTGTAATGAAAGGCCCAAAAATTCAATTGTCAGCCTCTAAAAATTTCCATTTCCCTAATAGTAAGTCTAACCATTTCCGATGTGATTTTCTCTATCTTCAAGGTAGAACTGGGTAAACTAATCTTCATGAAAGTTGTAGCTCTATCTCTAAGCTTTCCAATGGTCAAGAATCAAATCATTTGGAGTTCTGTAGTGCGAGCTATGGCCAAAACACTAAAGCATATGCTAATAGACTTCTGGGTCTTTCAACACCTTACTTTCCAAAATTAAGCCCAATTCCTTTAGTTTCTACGAAAAATATAAAAACTAATAAATAACAATCAAATTAAAAGAAATAACATAAAATTAAAATAACTTACTTAAAAATAAACTAATTATAAAAACAACTAAAAATAAGTAAATTATAATTAAAAATTGAGGACTTAGCTAATATTTAATAAGAAAATTGGACTAAAATAACTCTATAAAATTAAATTATCTATGTTGAAATCCACCACAATCTTAGAAAGATAATTTAGCTCATAATAACTAATAAAAATAATATCCAAATAAATTTAGCCATGAATTCAGAATAAGAAAATAAGAATAGCACAAAAGAGAGAAAGAAATTAATGTTGAATCTTGATAAATCTCTAAACTCTCTCAATTGCTCTTGAATTCTTACTTGATTCGTAACTCCAATTCTCCAGAAAGCTACTCTCATCTCACTTTTTAAACCTCTGAAGAAGGTCTCTTAAATAGGCTCCAAGTAACCTAATTTCCAAAATTCTATCAAAGTTTTATTTTTGGAAACTCGGGGTATGGTTGCGGCCATGATTTCTTAATGCCGTGGTGCCAAGACAAACTTCGGTAGCACTGCAGTGCTACTTCTTCAGTACTGTAGCTCTATGCTCTCAAGTTTTTGTATGATGCTCTCAAGATTCTTAGTGCCGCGGCCATGGTTCTTTAGCGCGGTGATGCTCATGCCATGCTGCCTTAAGTGCAGAAATGAATCTGTCTATCAAATTCGAACGTGATTTTCACCTTTCTCTGGTCCAAACTGGAAAAAGTAGTAAACATGAAATTTTATCCCTGTCTCTTAACTTTCTAATGGCTTAAGAATCGAGTCAATTGGACTTCTGCATTAAATGACATACTCCAAATACCGCATCATGTTCAGTTCAAGCATACTACTGCAGTGCTCTGACATAGATAAATATTTTGACCACAATCCAATCAGAACTAGAAAAAATGGTAAACATAAAAGTTGAATCCCCCCTCTTATCATTCTAGTGGTCCAAGAATCTCTTCATTCAAAGTTCTATAAAGAGAGATATGCTCAAAAAACTGAAACATATACAAATGAAACCATCACCATACTTACACGGAATTTCATCAAATGAGCTTGTTTCATAAAATTTTCTACAAAAGCAATAAGAGAAACTAGTAATAACTACTCTTAAATTAATTTAAAACAAAATAACATAAAACTTAAATAAAATAACTTAAATTAACTACTCAATTTGTAATCAAACTTAAATTAGAAAAACACCTAAAATACTACAATCAAACCTAAAATCTCAAAAATCTATCTACTTAAGCCCTCAAAATGTGTCAAAATAACTTTATACAATAGAGTTATCACTTCTTACTTTTGATTTATTCGGTTTATACAAAGGATGACCACAACATGAACAATAAGACAACTTGGAAGATTTGTTATTAAACAACATGCAATTATTCATACATGAATGAATTTTTAGATAACTGAGCCCAAGTTCCTTCAGCTATGTTTTCATTTTATAGAAGTTCTCCAATAATGCATCATCTGATGGCAACATCTCCTTCACTAAATGCATCACACGATTAAAGCATGTCTAACTCATGTTAAACTCTGACTTCACGTTCAATGATTGGGACATAGCAAGTAGTTTTGTGTGCTTGGTGCATCCAAACCACAAAGTTGAGTCAGCATCATATAACAATGAAAAGAACATTACAACATTTGGATTTGGATCTTCATGAATATCCCTTTCATTTTCGCTCCCAACATTGGATTGAAAATTCGGACGTAAAGCATTTATAACCATTTCAGCATATGAATTTTCTACTTTAGCACCATACACCACTTCTTCGACATGGTCATGAACAAAATGTCCTGTTGATTGTTGGACATGGAATGATTCACCATGCGAATCGCATATTATGTATGACTGGTAAAACCTTTAAGAAATAGATGCTCCCAAACCATATTATTAATTAAGAACTTGCTATTCATGCACTAAGAGCAAGGGCATCTAATTTTATTCCCAATTACATATCTAGGTTGATGAAAGGTTCATGGAACGACTTACGATTACGACTAAGGGTCATGACTGATAAACTGAGACTAATAGGTTCACTAGAGCTTATTCATTAAGTAAAGTAATAATTATAGTGTTAGTCCCAAATAAATGTGCTAGAGGGGGGTGAATAACACAATTTGGCTCTTTCAAAAATTGGCTCTAAGTGGGAACAAATGAGAGTGAAAAGAAGGAATGAAAATAAGAACAAAAATAGAGTAGACAACACAACAGAATTTAGAGTGGTTAGGTCCAAGACCTATATCCACTACCTTGATTATTCAACCAAGGATTTTCCAAATCAATCCACTATAAAAGGTGAAATTCACAAGCTTTCACCAAGCTTTACAATGGCTTTTACAAGGCTTAGCCAAAACCTTTCACAATAGTTTTTACCAAGATCAACTAAAACCCAAACACCTAACTTTTCAAGGCTAAGTTCAAACCTATACCCAATCAAGCAATCTTAGCTTGAATCAATTCCTTAGAGTGACTCCCGCACTCGAAGAATACAAAGAGAGAAGTAATAAGAGTGTACCTATGATCACACAATTGATCTTAGTGGTACAAATGAAGTGCAGCTCACAATTACAAAGATGAGAGCTGAGTGCAATAAATGAGCAGTAAGTATTTTCAGGTTTTTCTGCTCTTTTTGTGTTCTTGGAAGCCTTACAATCCATTTCTAGCTATTGGAACCCTATTTTATACTTGGAAAATCAACTCTAATGTGAGTTAGATAGTTTTTGACCGTTGGAAATAGTTTGGTAGAAATTCTGGCTGTTAATCTATCTTCTAATGCACAATTCAAAATTTCTGGTAGAATGCTCTTAGTTGACTAACTGATATCTTAGTCGACTAAGTCGTCTCTGTCTTCTGATCTCAGTTTCTAGCAATGTGCACTTAGTCGACTAACTTATTTCTTGATCGACTAAGTTGGTTCTGTTTCTCATTACTCTTCAGCCCACCAACTTCTAACTCAAACTTCGCTGACTAACTCTTCATTAATCGACTAAGGGGCTTCTGTCTTATTGATTAATTATGACTTCCTTATTCCTATGCTCTTTGATATGTGCATTTGAATGATTGATTAGTTATTTGCATACAATTTTTGTCCTGCACATTCAAGTAAAAATATTAGACACAAATGAATGAGAATGTTTTATTATCATCAAAACTAATAGAGCCAACATATAGCCCATGCTAGTGAATTTGAAAGTTGGGTTGATTGGTGAAGACCAACTATGAGTTTGCTAATTAAGTTAAGGTTGAGTTCTTGAATGAAATTTTATTTTTGGTATTAAAACCACAATGGTGAGCATTGCAATTATTAACGTGATTAACTCGAGGATTATAACTTCGAGTACTAAGGAAAGTATAACATGATATTCTTGTGGATGAGAATTGTTAGGGGATATATGTTTAATGAGCATGGAAAAGGTTGAAATAATAAGCCACAGGGTCAAGTGGCTATAGTGAGATGGTAGGTCCTAACGAGCTACGTACTATGAGATATCTGATGCTTACATAAAGTATAAGCATATGGAAGGTGTTAGGCATGTTATAGTATCACATGCACTATATGGAAGAAGATACACTATTAAGGGATTTACTTAGATATACTATGAAGGGAATTACCTTAACTGCTAAATTAACACCTAGAGGTTAGGTTTAAGATTTAGCATGCCTTGACATGAATGTTGGATATTATCTAGAAGGTCAAGCATGTAACTAAATGCCGATGGGATTAGTAGGTTGATTAATGAAGAAATATTAAGGTTGCTTCCATGGCACGCATTAAATCATAATGCTAAGGCTAATTTGTGAGTTAGTGAATGATAGCGTTTAGTAGTTTAAGTTGTGAAATGCAAAAGAATAATAATTATTTTAAGAATAAGGGTAAATTAATTAGATGCCTTGTTAAGGGCTTAAATATTTAATTGTAATTGATGCAATATAACCTAGATGTTGCAACTAATTGCCGATAACAAAGAAGTGGTTGATGTGGAATGTTGACCCTAACTTAAAGGCTAACTTGTGCACCCTTAAAAGGGTAAGTCACTAAGAGTTATGCGACATACAAAGAAGTTGCGAAATATTTAGTAAATTATCAAGAATTGATAGGAGGCGATGCCTTCAACTTTAAGAGCTATGCAAATTTGATGAAAGGATTTAATAATGGTAAGTCCGAATTAACTGCTGTTGTTCAATTTTGTACCACACAAGTATATGTATCATAAATATAATATAATGATGAATGGAGTGTCGATCCCACAGAGAATTGAATTAATTCTTACTATTAAATACTAAAATTACACACCTTAATTTTATCCAAACACTAAATTTTGAATTAAAAAGTAAAATAAAATCAAACTTAAAAACTAAAACTAATCTAAATTTATTTAGCAAAATTTTTTTTTTTTTGCTAAATTTGATTGACTTTTAGACCAAAGATTATGATGTCCCTTAATACTTCATCTAATTATTGTCTCTCTCTCCTAGCTTAGCTTAATGGATTAAGTTGCTAACTTAGAGTCCTAAATTATTTACAAGTCTCTGTCAAGTTTCTCATAAAAATATCTCTCCTAATTAATTTACTATATGTCTATGCAAATTAAATTAAAGACAATTCATTAAGTTCGTTTTTTAATTTTGGCTACGTATGGCTTATAGGTGTATATCTACACTATATGCAAATCAAACCACCTAATCAACTAAGTGTGTTCAATCATACGCTATTTTATTCAAGGTTTACCTAAATCTCCTTCGTCAAGGTTTAACCTAGGTTTCCAATTCAATCTAATTGGTGATCAGGCAATTAAAAGCATTAAGAACAAAATAAAATAAACAACTTAATTCCATCAAACATAAACAAAACAGAGATAAATAAATTAGACTACATATTGAGTTGAATCATAATCTTAGATAAATAACTTAGTTCCCTATTAAGTCACACATTAGCAAATTAAGTTTAAACATTCAAATCAAACTAAGAAAAATAAGAAAATAACAAAAAGATGATAGAATCCAAGAATTATAATCTTGATCTTCTAAATCTTCTTGAATCCCTCAAATTCTTTTCAGCTTCAATGACCTTGTGGCTTAATTCTTAGCTTTTAATCTAGCGTTTTGTTCTCTTTTTTTAAAAAATCCTCCAAAAGGTTGTTTTTATAAGGTTTTGAAGCTAGGCCAAGTTGGATGAAGAAAGAAGTCAATTCCAATCAAGATTTTCTCATCAGAATACGTGGGCTGCAGCCTACCTCCACCAAAGCTGTGGCCTTGACCAATTAATTAGTAGAAATCATAATTGCTCTTGGACTGCTGCAGTGCTTCAACTTCAACAAGATTTTTGACAAGTTTTTAGGCCAAACTGGGTGAAGTGATAAACAAGAAGGTTATAGTCTTTTATCTTATCTTTCCAATGGCTTATGAATCATATCATTTGGAGTTATGTAGAGAGATTTATAGTCGAAATACCAAGATATATGCAGTTAAAGTCTACACCTTAAAATTGCTCTCTTTCTTCCATTAAAATTCTTCTTTCATTAAACACCTATAAAAGTACAAATAATCAATAACAACCTATCTTAATCACATTAACACCAAATTAAGCATAAAGTTAACTAAGATTAGATTGACTTACCTAAATTAATTAAACTCACCTAAATTAATTAACTTAAATTTATTTAAATAAAACTTACTAATTTTTATGCATTACCTCAAGAACTAAGCTAAATTACTATCAAAATAAAATCCAAATAACTCTATGTCATAGAGTTATCACACTCCCAAACTTAATATTTTGCTAGTCCTTGAGCAAAATATAAAAAAGAAACTAGCTCACGAAAATCAAATTCAGATAGCGAAAACAAAATAAATATAGTTACTACTACTATTAAAGGTAAAATGTACCAACTTAGTGATTCCCCATAATTTCCTCAAAAGTATATCTATCAATCATTAACTTAAGGAAAAATATAAGCATTATTCAAATTTATGTTTCAATTTTAATGCAAGCACATTCTCAAATGGATTTCCATGCACGTGTATGAAATCTTTTACCAAGAATATTACGATATCCGGATGAGTTTATGCCAACACAAATTTTAAATTAGTGTTAAAATTCAATAGGTTTACAAATGTAGACTAATACAAAGTTAGGGATCAATAAGACTTTATAAAGCTTGTAATGCATGGATGGGGTTTAGGTAAGATAAAGGGTAATAATGTAGCTCAAATCACCCTAAGCACATAATTTTTCTAAGACCTATATATAGAGCTTTATTTTCCTTCTCTTAATACACTTTTTTCTTCACTTTCGAACTTTTCTTTCATTCAACACCTTTTTTTTTCTCTTTTTTCCTTTTTTTTTCTATTTCATAATTTTACTCCCCCAACTTATTTTCTTTGTATTATAAGTACTGGGGTGATTTTTAGTATTTTGAACTTTTTTTTTCTTTTTCCCATCAACATCACATTTCCACATTTTTCAACATTTAGCTCATTTTATATTTCCTAAAACAATATACATGCTTAAGAGTGAGGTTTGTAAAATTGAAAATTTTATTTTAAGGCTAAACTTATTATTACGTAGTTAAACAAAGAAAAGGAAAATTAGGCTCAAAAGGGTATACTAAAGATAAAAATTTAACAAGGTTGGCTTTTTAGGCTCAAACGGTCCCAAGATGGCTTAAATCATCTCCCTAACCAAATATTGCCTAAGATTTCGCCTTGAGAGAATCAAGCAAATTCTAGAATTCATGATGGCTTAAAGCAGGTTTTGGCTTGCTTTCACCCTTTTAATTTGTGTATATTTTAAAAGCGTGTTTTGATCATGATTTTATTTAATTTAAATTACTGGTACTGATTTATTATGTATAAATCTATCATAGTTGTTGAAACTGATATAGGGAAAGAGTAGGCTTTAATCCAGTGCAAACAGGTGCATTGGTCTAAGGCCACGTGGTGCTTTATGGATGGCAATAAAAACAAAAAAAATAAGGTTAATGGGAAAAGAAAATGCAACTAACAGGATTTGAACCAGCACTAACAAAGTCATTAAGATTTTAGAAAATATCCTTTTAACCACTACACCAAGGAAACATCCTTTTGATGGGAGTGTGGAAAATAACAAAGACCAAAAGGATTCAAACACAACCATAAAGGGCTTGATGTGGCAGCCACATGGCGTCAATGAATATATTTTTCTTAATTTCATTTTTTTCCCCACAAGCTTTTGTTTTTACAAAATGATCCTAAATTTTTTTATAATTAAAATTTCACCAAAAAATCAGAATATTGTTTGTGTTTTTGGCATGTTACTATTAAATTGACAAGCATTATAAATTAATATGTTGATTAACCACATTTTTTCTCTTATATGTTTTATATTAGAAATTATTTTTCTTTTAAAACATATATATGGTTTGAGTAAATTAAGCAAATGTCTGTTAATTCAATTATTTTATATATGTTGTAAAATGCTATGTGCCATATAAGTATATTTTGTATGATTTAGGTAAAATTTATAAAATGCATGATGTAATTATCTTACTTATTTTTTAGGTAAAATTTATGAAATGCATGATGTAATTATTTTTACTTATTTATTAGGTCAAATTATATGTAAAAAGACAGTACAATGATTGTATGTCTTTGTAGTTTTGTCAAAGAAAACTAGGTGTCAAGAAAGATCGTTTGTAACTCCTCTAGCCTTTCCTAAAAATTACTGCAAATGTAGGATGCTTTGTCGAGGAGACTATTATAGCCTTTTGTAGAAACACATGAAAATTTGATCTACTTAGTGCTATTTTTGTATGCATAGTATTTACATGGAAGTTATTGATCATCCAAAATAATAAATATGTATAAGCAAGCACAACATCCTTATTTTTGTGTAGATTGATGTAGTAAGTTCTTTATGATGTAATTTATTTTAGGTTTGTATTAATTGTTGAGGCTATATAAAGGGATGTAATTTTACGCTTACTTTACGCATAACATTATTTTGGATATGGGCACCTATAAATATCAATCGGGTTCTTTAGTAGAACTCATTATATTATGTGGTAAGTAGGAGTTGTTCCCATGCTTAAAGATAGTGGGAGTTGTTCCCATAATCCAAGGTTAAATTAAATTAGACATTTTAATTAATGCTTATATTATTGGTGATGATTATTAGCATGCATGTGAAATTTTTGAATTAGTAATATAGGTAAAAATTAAATATGTCTAATCTTAATTGATTAGAAAATTAGATATATGCCTAATTAAATCTTATGTAATGTAGTGATATAACTTCAAAACAAATTATTGTTGATTTGACCAAATGTGCCAAACTTGATGGCAAAAACTATGATATCTGGCATAAGAAGGTTCAGTATCTTCTTAATGAGCAAGAGTTATTCGATCATCTGACCAAAGAGATGAACCCACCTGAAGCTAGAAACACTGCCCAATGTTATCGTGACCAAGAGGCCTATGACACTTGGTATAACAAAGACTGCATTGCGCACTTTGCCATGTTAAGCTGCATGCACGATATCTCACTAGGGAGTTTGAAAACTTCCCAACTACCAAACAATTGTAAGAACAACTAAAACCCAAATATGGTGGAACCATAGCTATGAGGCTTCGTGCCTTGATACTTAAGTTCATTCAATATGTGATGGACTCCAATCATACTATGGCTGAACACTTAAGGGCTATGTCAGCCATGATAAGAAAAATGAAAGCAGCTGGCTATGATCTCACATATGAATAGCAGGTCTTAGCTATCATCAAGTCACTTTCTGAGTCTTCATAGGGACATGTTAAACTTGTATTAACACACAATGAAGGGATAAAGACTTTTGATGACATTTCCTACCATCTAGAGCTTAAAGTAGAACATAGAGAAACTATCCGCAGCATTGCCCTGATAGCTCAAGCTAGAAATCATAGAGGGTATGTTCCTCAACAAAAGAGACAACAAAAGAAGGGAAAGATTGGAAATCTAAAGCCCAAAAGTGTTAAAGTCACCAAATGCCAAAGAGGCAAGCGTGGTGGGAAAAAGGATAAGTCCAAGTTGAAATGCTTTAACTGTGGTAAGAAGGAACATTTTGCTCAATAATGCACTGAGCCTAAGAAGGTTTGTCCTATAAACCGTTTTAAAACTTATGTATGTTTTCATGTGTTTATAGCTCATTCTCTCCTTGGTGGGATTGTAGATACAGGAGTAACCAAGCACATAACTTGCAACCGTGCAAGAAATGTAAATTACCATCGTTTACCAACTGGTAAACACTTTGTTAGATGGGGAACAAAGAATAGGAAGAGGTCTTCAAAGTAGGAATTTACCAACTCACAATGCACAATGGGCGAAAATGGCTCCTACTTAATGTGCTGCATACTCCGTTTGTACGATGAAATCCATTTTCAGTTTTAGCATTGATGGGTTTAGGATTTAATTTTACCTTCGAGAAGTATATTTGTCTATTTTTCTTGAAAACATGATTTTCAGTCATGGTTATTTTAAAGACGATTTGATTATGTTAGATTTGGATTCTAATAATGATGTTGTTTTTGTTTCAAATTTTTCTTTCAATGTTATAAATAATTCTATGAAATGGCATGCTAGATTAAGACATATTGGGCAAAATAAAATGTCCAATTGGCTAGAGAAAAGCTATTGGGCTCACTCACCAAAGTTAAACTTCTTAAATGTGAACCATGTCTTGTTGGTAAGTCTAGCAGAAAGCTTTTTAGGAAGGTTAAAAGGGCCACCCATCTTTTAGAACTTGTTCATTCGAACATTTGCGGGCTTATGAATGTAAAGGCATGCAATGACACATCCTATTTCATTACATTCATAGATTATTACTCACGATATGGATCCATATTTCTATTGTCTTACCGTTCTGAAGCTTTGAATTGTTTCAAAGGCTTTCTAGCAAAGGTTGAGAATCAGAAAGAAAGGTAACTTAAAGCTTTACGCACTAATAAAGGTCGTGAATACCTATCTGATTAGTTCAAAGAATTATGTGAGGAAAAGGGAATACGTCGACAATTAACGATACCTAGAACTCTGTAACAAAACAGTGTTACAAAGAGAAGGAATCGTACCTTGTTAAACATTGTTAGGTCAATGATGGCACAAGCCAACCTTCCAATAAGTTTTTAGGGGGATTCCTTTTTGACCGCAGCATACATCCTTAATCATGTGTCCTCAAAATCTGTTTCCACAACTTGGAAGGCTTACGTCCTTAGGAATTTGTAAGGTACACACATCACTCATCTCATAAGTATGGGAAACTTGGCCTTAAAGCTAATAAGTGTGTTTTTATTAGATATTTAGAACATTCTAAGGACTACGTGACATCTGGAGAACACCCTGATGGAGGATTGATTGAGATGGAATCTCGTGATGTTGATTTTCTATAAGATGACTTCTCAAACAAAAGTGAGGTTAAAGAAAGCCTTTAGCTTTATGAGATGGAGGGGCCTCAAGAAAATGTATCCCAACATGAAGAAATGAATGCAAAAACACACCCTATCTAAAAGACTATTGAGGTCAGTGGGAGTACATCACTTAAGCTCTAACAAGATTCAGAGTTGCAAAGAAATAAACGTGGGCAAATACCCCATAAATGATTCGAGATAGAAATCTTTCTTAGGTATTCTTGTGGATGTTGATAAACCATCTTCATATGAGGAAGCTTTAAACTCAGCATCATCAGACAAACAACTTACTACTATGGAAGATGAAATGAAATCCATGATTGAAAACCAAGTATAGGAGTTAGTTGACTTTCCATCTGTGCGCAAGGCCATTAGAAACAAATGGGTTTTGAAGGTAAAGCGCAAAGCGGATGGATCAATTGAAAAATATAAGGCTCATTTAGTGGCAAAATGCTTACCCAAAAAAAAGGTGTGGATTATGAAGAGACGTTTTCTCTTATGGTGAGATTTGTGTCAATTCGCCTTATCTTAGCTATAATGGCACATCTAGATTTGGAATTGTTCCAAATGGATGTGAAAACTGCATTTCTCGATGGAGAAATCAATGAGGAGATTTACATGAATCAACTTATTGGTTTTCAAGCCAAAGGAAAGGAACATAAGGTGTGTCACTTGAAACGTTCTATCTATGGCTTGAAACAATAATCCTAACAATGGCATATCGTTTTCATCAAGCCATCCTTCTTATAGGCTTTGTAATGATTGAATAAGACCATTATGTATATGTAAAGAAATTAGGGAATAAGTTTCTTATTCTTTCATTATAAGTGGATGATATCCTATTAACTAAAAATGACATGGAGTTAATTGTCACCACTCAAAAGTGGTTGTCCTCCACTTTCTAGATGAAGACATGGGACAAGTTGAATACATCCTCAAGGTTAAGATCTCGAGAAATTGTTCTAAGAAGTTCTTGAGTTTGTCTCAAGAAGATTACATTTAAAGGGTTTTAAAACAATTTCGTATGCAAAACTCTAAGCTTATAGACACTTTAATAGAGAAAGGCTTATATCTTAGCATGGAACAATGTCTTAAAACTAACAAAGAAAAGAAACAAATGGTGAACGTGCCATACGCAAGTGCTATTGAAAGTTTGATGTACTTTATGATGTGTACTCAATCGGACATATGCTTTGCTGTTGGTATGGTTAGTAGGTACCAAAGTAATCCTAGGATTACCCATTGGGCTGTAGTCAAATGGATACTACGATATCTAAGAGGAACCACTAATTTGGCTTTATGCTATCAAGGTGGAAGTCTAAAATGGGTCGGATATAGTGATGCTGATCATGTTGGTGATAAAGATGATCGAAAGTCTACTTTAGGATATGCTTTTATACTTGGAGAAGGAGCTATCTCTTGGAGTAGCAAGAAGCAGCTTTGTACTGCTTTATATACTATGGAAGCAAAGTATGTAGGATGTTATGTTACAATGCAGGAGGTAGTTTGGTTAAGGAGATTCTTGCAAAGCTTGAACATTATTAGGCATCTTAGTGAAGTTGTTGTACTTTGTTACGACAACACAACTGCCATAGCTTATAGAAAAGATCCTAAGTATCATGAAAAAACCAAACACATTGATAATCGTTATCACTACATTCATGACATCATTTCACAAGTTCTTGTTGTGTTGAATTACATTTCCACAACTGATATGCTAGCAAACCCATTCACTAAACCTATTGCTAGAAATGCTTTCCAAAAGCATATTAGGGGTTTAAGGTTATTACGCATTTGATATTCATGTACTATTGTTTTTGAATAATTAATAAATTAAGTCTATTTTGACTCATTTGATCAAAAGTTGTTAATTAATTAGGGCACATATCTACGGTAATTATTGTCACCTAGCTTTATAGATTATTCCTCTCATACGAGATAATCGTCCCAATGCTTTGGTAATGTGTGGGATGAGACTTAAACGATCACAAGGTACCAATTGTTTTGTGATCTCCTTGTCACGTGAGTTGTGAGTAAATATCTTAGCAATGTCACCTTGATTTAAAGTCAAGATTAGGCTCGTAAGAGTCGAACATGGAAATTATCCACACTCCATGGAACCAGTGATAACCGAATTTGAATCTTAGGGGATTCAAGTCAATCCTTATTGCAAGGATTGGACTGAGATCCGTATGGTGGTTTTAACGTGACAAACCCTAAATGGAAGATCCACCATAACATACATTTCATACTGTATGTGCTATTAATCGACCAATGGAAGGGAGTGATTGAATAAATCCCTGCTTCATCATTGTGTGAGCCCTAAGGACTTATGTAGTCTAAATTATATACCCTTTGGGACTTAGATCTATGATATGAAGTTGAGATTTGGTGTTGCTACTTTAGCATGATTTTCAAGGGTCAAAAATAATGTGATATAGCAGAACATGACTAGGAAAGTAGTTAGATCTTAATGGATTGGCATGAGTATCCAAGGAAGAGTCATTATACATCTCACATACATGGTCTATAACTCATTGTCTCACATACATGTTCTATAACTCATTGCTTGGGCAGTTATAAAAACATTAATTATTGGATATAACCATGAGTTTAGACACAAAAAGTGATTCCACATAGCTTTTACATGTAAGAGGGATCAAAGATGCAAAATCTTGTGTGATTAAAATGATTTGGGGTATGACAAGAACTCGAGTGGCGTTATGTTAGTAGGATGGTAACTTAATATCTCACTACTCACTAGTACCTTTATTTTTTAGTTGGTCGCACATTCCATTTTCCTTATATGACATTGAATGGAGAATAAGTTAAATTGAGAATGGTATAAGTTGATGCCAATGTGTATGAGTGGGAGATGTTGCATTTAAATGTGTTGCGTCCACATAGCATGCAATTTTGTTAATTATTTACGGATAATTAACAAATATTCGATTAATTAATATTGGATATTATTTTGATATTTCTTAATTGAATAATTAAAAAAACTTTTGAGATAGGATATAAATTTAAATTTAATTTGTTTAAATTTAAATAAGAATTATCAATCCACTATTTTAAATTTAATTTGTTTAAATTTAAAAATAATATATTATCTCTATATCCCTAGATACATCTATAAATAGTAAACAGACATATCGGTTTCTATACACAACAAAGAGTGAACATGAGTTGTTCTGTAAGTCAAAAAAACCAAAAACTCTTCTCTTTTTTTTCTTCGTTCTTGAGGCACCATCAAAGGTTAGAAGGTTTTGGAGCGTGCATTTCCTTGTGAAGGACTCTAGTAGCCGCGCCATAACAATGAGAGTGAAGAAATCATTGTGTGCACGAAGGAGGATTTGTAAGGCAAACTTCTTCGATCAGAAAGGGAGTGGGATATTTATCTGAAAAGGTAAACTCACTTCCCAACAATAGAAAAAAGAAAGAACATGAGAAGTACAAAAGAAGAAGAACATGGTTGATAGTTCGAAGAAATTTGGAGAAGAAAATCTATAAAAATGCAAAACATATAAGTAAATAGAATAGAAATGAAAAAAATAAATAAAAATAATAATATATATAGAAAGAAGAAGACAACAGAAAACTTTACTTTTTAATTTCACACAATCTTGATGAGTGGTCCCTGTCCCCATCCTTGTTCAAGCAAACAAGCTCATAAATCTCTATTGAAAAATGAAGTGCATTTCGATGGTGAGTTACTGAGAAGTGAGTAAAACAAAAATGAAAACACAAAAAAGAAGAGGAAGAGAAAAAGAAATGGAGAAAAAGAGAAAGAGGTGTGAAAAAAATTAAGAGTGAGGGTAAAGTTGAGAGGAGCTTGTGAGGTTATTTTATTATTCTTTTTTTATATTAATTATTAAATAAAAAATTATTTTAGAAGGAAATTAAAAAATATATAATAAATAAATAATTTTAAAAATTTGGGAGTCACAGCTCCCCATAATTAAGCATCATCCGCCCCTGATGGAGGAAGACCAGTAATTACAGTAGCAGTATTGTTTTTTTGTTGGTTTTGCAAGAGTAACATTGTACATAGTCTATTTATATAGTACTGTTCTGTTGTCATTATCAGCTTAATAAGACAGACTACAATGAGTTTGCCTATATTTCTATTTCTATACGGCTTTCAAAGTCCTTTTCCATTGATGACGCAGTTGTCTGTTTCGATCCTTTAAGGCTTTGAAGTGAATTGACCATGGATCCCCTCATTCAATAATCTTTGTTAACAACCATTCTACACTACCAGTGAAGACAACAGAGATATTGGGTTTGACTGGTAGCTATTTCGACATCATGAGTTTTACCTTTGACAAGCATATTGCCTACAGAGCCAGCAAGCTCAAAACCATCTCATCGCCGACATCAATATTATTTTTCACCATATATATACAAGACGAAAGACAAAAGTAATGCTTCCTCCTAAAGCCATGGACCTTGTAACAGGTATATCAGTTCCGTTTTGGTAACAGGTATGCATGTAAGTAACAGTAACGTTTGGAAGCTACGGCTGCTGCCTCCTCCTCCAGCCATATGTTAGTTATTGCAAGGGATTTGGATGCGGACACACGAATGAATGTAGTAATATACATGATAACCAAACAAGAATAAATAAAATTTGGAAGCTACATATTCTTTAGTAGTGTAGGACGTGATTGCGTATTTAAAGAAACAAAAACGAAATGGTGGCATAAAATTGGTTTTGATGACAAAATTTAAAAGTTTCAAAAACCTTTGACCATGAAAGTCCCCTTATGTTGTATTTATATGTACAAAGGCAGAAAAAGAAAAAAAAAATGTTTCAAAACAAGATCTTTGCTACTATGTTTTGAAATAAAATCTTTACTACTGAACTCGAATTTGTGTTCTATATTTTTTTAATTGAGGTTTTTTATGTTTATATATAACATTTAGCCTTTAATTAATTCCAAACAAATTAAAAAATAAGATGCTTCTCGCCGCCCTTCTTTTTCTTGCCTTCCCAGGCTGATGTTGTGTTGAGGTTTTGCTAGGGTTACTACCTCAGAACTACAGCTATTTTATATGTCAACTTAATTTTTCTGTTGAATGAACTTCCCTTTCGAACAGTTGACGGTGAGCAGAACTCCCTGTAGAGAAAGGCTACCGTTGAGAAATGTGGGGTGGAACTCCAAGCATGGATTCCTTCATCAAATAATCTTTGATAGAATGTCAAAGGTGTGGAGAGATAAACATTCAAATAGTCGAAAGACTTCAAAACCTCATAGGGAATGAAGGTTGCCGTTGGGTTTTAGGAAATGGAGAGAACATCTTATTTTAACATGATGTTTGGATGGAAGAGAATCCTTTTAAGGCATGTTTGGTTAGCCATTCCCTTTCTATTTCTCAAAATTTTTTCCCTTCGGTTTGGTTTGTTTTTGGAGAAAGGAATAATCTTCAGAACCTTACAAAATCTTGAAATTACTATTATGATCCTCATGGTATGAGCTATTCCACACCCATGAGAATAGAGTCTAAAACATTTTGGACTAAAATGTCCTTACTTTCAAAAATTACAAACCTAGAGTAACAAAATTAATATTTTAAATTAAAAATAAAAAATTATTAATATTTTAATATTTTAATCATAATAATATTTAAATTATAAATAAAATATTAATATTTTAAAATATTAATGTTTAAATTATTCAATGAAAAATAAATTAAAAAATAAAAATTGCAAATAGAGAAAAAATAAAAAATAAAAAATTATACTAACAATTTAATAATAAATTATTAAAATTATAAAACTTTAATGAAAATAAAAATTTAATGATTAAAAAATAAATAATTTACTTAATTTTGTCTTGTGGTATAAATTTTACTAACTTATATAAACAGTATTTTTGTTTTTGATGAAAATAAATCTTATTATAATAAAGAGTTTAAGTTTTCAATTATATATTATAAAAAATTAATATTTTAATTTTAAAAATTAATTAAATTAATTAATAATTTAATCATAATAATATTAATATTTTAAATAAATTATAAATTAAGAATATTTAAAATTAAATGATCATATATTATAATAAAGGGTATTATTTTTTTTTTATCACCTATTCCTTTGTTATTTCAAAATTATTTTTACCAACCAAACATTGTAATAAGTTATAATATCAATTCATACCTTATTCCTTCTTGTCAACTAATAACATTTCCATTATATTCCTACCTTATTTTATTTTTACAAAATACATATTGTATTTCATTTCATTCTAGTCCGTGAACCAAACGTGATCTTAAAAGTTATATGTCCAAGATTGTACCATTAGAGCAATGAATAAAAAGGCAAAAGTAATCGACTACTGTCAAGAGGGAGGTGATATGAATTCAAATTGGCAGATTGTTTTTAGAAAATCCCTTTTTGAGTGGAAAAAAGAATTGGTTCATCAATTGATTTCAATTTTTTTTTTTGAAAAGGAAACTTAAAAAGGATAGAAAGGATAGGTTGATACAGAAATTCCACGAGCATGGCTTGTTCTCAGTAAAAAAGCTCTCTTCCATCATTTGCTTTTTGTTAGACCATTTGTATGACAACACTCTCGTGCGATGTGGAGTCAAAAGATCCCTTCAAAAGAACAATGGTTCTTATGATTGGCATACAGTTAAATCTCTATAAATTAATTCTCTGAGGATCATAAAAATTTATTAATTAATCGAGATATTTTTTGATTAATAAATTAATAATTTATTAATTTATACATCAAGTTTTGTATTAGAGCTTGTCTGTTGCGAAGATGCATTTAAAGCAATAATCACATTGTATAATTTTCTCTTGCAATACGAAAACACTACACTAGAGCTTCTTAATGCACTAAGAAAAGTTAGAATTGAGGTCCAAGGAGACATCAATTAAAAGAAGAAACAAGTAACATTTGAGTCATATTTTACAAAGATCTCCGAATAGAGTCGTGTATATATATAATTTGGATGTATAAGAAGATTACTAATTTATATATCAAGTGAAACTTATGTGTTTTTTGTTAATGTATTATTTTATAAATTTAGCAAATTATTAATTTACCACATTGATCCTAAGTCAAGACAGGTCAAAAATATTATTTAATCAAACTTATTAATTCATCAAATATTAATTTATAGAGGTTATAATGTATTTGGGGTGCATTCATACCAAGGTCTTCCTTGTCTTTAGAGGAATCTTGATACCAAAGGAAAACTGCCTATGCCCTTGGTGCTATGCGATTGTGGAAGGCTTATAATCATCTTCTCCTTAATTTTCTTTGAAGTTGGAATTTTCGAAGAAAAATTCTAAAGTGGTCAGGAGTGCTTGTTGTCTTTCCAATATCCCTCATTTCCTTCAACAATGTGATTTTTTAGAGGAAATGAGGCATGTTGGAAGAAATGGGATGTTGATGTATGGGGTAGCTTCATGGCTTTATAGGGTGCGAGAAATGAAGCAGTATATGACGGGAAGAAGTGGGAATCCAAGGTTTCTTCGATGAAACTTTGAACATTTATTGGAAAAAGGCAGTGGAGTAGGATGACAACTTCATGGAATCAGCTTGGTGGACTAACCCGAGGACCATTTCTGTTTTAATATATACTCATATAGATAAAAAAGAAAAAAATGAAGAAAAAACAGAGACTTAACAATTAACAACAAAAAAAAATAAGAAAGAGTTTTGAATGTGGAAACCGGTTCGAGGCACACTATAGAAGGCGTTGACTTCATAGTAGATTTTTATCACTACTTTGATGTAAATAGCAATCGATGACGACTTACTCCCAAGATACAATGAACCACTCAAAGATCTTCTAATGTTCAGTCAAATAGAAAATCTAGCAAACTCATAAATCCCTTGAGTGCTCTTGAAGGAATTTTAGAATGAAGAAGAATAGAGTTTTTGGAAATCCGAAATGCTTAGAATGAATTTTTCAAAAAAAAGGGGATGGGTATTTATAGATAATGAACTATCGCCAATGTGTCTTTTCATTATACAGACACACCTATTCATGAAGTAAACAAATGTATCCTTCTAAAGAGACATGCCTTACGACAATCAAAAGTCATACCTCTCTCAATAGACAAATTAAATTTTAAATCATCAAAAATAAAATAAAAATTAAAAAGTCAACAATTTCAAGATCACACGTTCCAAAAAACTCTCTCTATAGGAAAAACATCCAACGTAAGCATCCACACTCTGATATCATGAAGTTTAACATGGACAGTTTTACAAGAGGTAAACCTAGTCCATCGAGGGTAGGAGGGATATTGAGAAATCCCAAAAGTAATTCTATTGCATCATTCTCTGGCATTATTGTGGTGAATGAATCAATTATGTTGAACTTGTGCCATAAAAGTGACTCTTGAAATTTTCTATGACTCAATATGGTTAAGGGAAAGAGGTATTTGATTATTGAATAGGAATCAAGGATTATGGTTCATTAGGTGCTTAAAACTAGTACAAGGTCATGGAAGCATTAGAAACTTTTGCAACAAATCGATTCATTCCAGAATACTACTGGTTGCATCTTCTTTTGAAAAATCTTTCGAGATGCTAATGGGTGTGCAAACACTCTAGCAAAAATGGGTGTAGATGAAGCTATTCTATTTGTGGCCTAGATTTAATGCGAGGAACCCGTCTATTTGGGAAGTTCTCAAGCACTACAAGAATCTGAAAGTGATGATGCATGTCCACATAGTGGCTATGGATCCAAAAAGGTGTGTTTTAATGAAGTGGCTGGTACTTGACCTGAAACCAAGAAGGAAATCTGTTACGGATTTAGGCATTTCTTTATTTTCTGTTTTAACAAGGAGGCAGGGCTATTAATATGATATAGCTGATTATTTAACTATGATTGGTTGGTTATAAGTAGACTTATGTTGCTTTTGAAGTAAAAGAGATTAGGTTGAACATAAGTATACACGTGATGATGGTTGGGAAGGCTTAATGCTTGTATTGATACTTTATTTTATTATTGCAACCAAGTTGTTATGAGGTGCTTGTTTTGTTATCTTGGTGTAGGTGTTCTTTGTTGAACACAGTAAGAATGATAGCTTACACTACCAAAATTAATGCTTTCACCAACAGAATTTCTCGTCATTAACGTAAATTACCAACAGCATGATCACAGAAAATTCTATCAAAATTTAGTCGAAAATATCATAATCGATAAAGTTGATTTCGTTGACAATTAAGTTTTTCGTCTGTAAATCTCTAACAAAATATTCCGTTGGACAATGGGTCGACAATGCATCTAATTCGTTGATAGCGTGATTGGTAGGTATTGATTGATTTCTAGACAGTGTTTTTCATTGGTGAAGGATTAAAAAATATTTTTTAATTTTTAAAATATAATTTTAAAAAATTAAAAAATACATACATAATAATTTTAAATATTACAAATATGTAAAAAAATTAATTACTAAAAACATAAATATAAATTGTATTATTTTTATTACAATTAATTAAAAATAACATGCCAAAACGTATAAGTATATGATGAACACAAATGAAAAAAAAAATACAAATCTATCTACTAGCATCATCCTTTTGTTGCGAGGGCCCATCGACTACTCTAATGAAGATTTGATGCAGACTGCCGAGCACATCACGTAATTGAATATCTACTAGACACTAGACTCTAAGTTCATTAAACACTAGAGTAGACCAACATCCCTATATTTATAGTATTAGTATGTAAGACACCTTCCTAGTCGATCGAGAATCTTTGGTTGATTGAATATTCTATCTTTAAACCTCTTTTATCAAATATAATTACATTGAAAAGACTATTCCTTTCAATTTGATCATATTTGATAAGGGTGGTTTAGAAATAGAATACCCAATCAACCTACAAGGAAGATCATCAGTCGACTCAAAAAGTGATCTTACATACTAATACTATGAAAACAGAGAGCATGAGATTAAAGAATTATGCCAATCACTACATTAGGCGGTGGAAGAGATGAAAACTAACCTTCTATAGAAGCACTCATCTTAAATTGAAAATAGACAATAACAAAACACATGTTTTGTAGAAGCATTCATTTTGTAATCTTTGTTTGTTTTCCATTCAAAGATTTTAATATTGATAGCTCGTATATTCTGTAGATCTGACCTACCAACTTGAGATTATTTAACAAATAGGGAATTCGAAACAATATATTCAATCCATACTTCCTAAATAATCCCCAGTAAGTTGATCAAGTCCATTGAACCTATCAGTGAGTTGGTGACGAATTGTGCTCTACTCTTTGAACCCAAACTCGTATGTTCCATAGACCTAACCAACGTACCCAATGCCAACAGCTCGAATATTCTATGGACCTGGCTAATAGACCCAAAATTAATTCAATTTGAAGTTGGTTAATCAAGTCCACAAAATATCCAAGTGATAGACTTTGCTATTCTCCTTAAATCCAAAATTTTGAAATGATATGCCTATTACATAAAAAGAATAGTCATGTTAATTAAGCATAAATTCATTCAACAAAATCAATAATCTAAACATAAATTTATAATATATAAGTCAAATCATCAATGCATAAGAAGATAACTCACTTTGCATGGGTAACATTCATGATTCAAATCCAACTTTTATAAGACCACGTATAAGATCAATAAAACAACTAATATTATCATATAAGGTTTTAATTGACACATAAATTAACCAATGGATACCCAAAGTTCTTTAGAGGAAAAATTTACCAATATGGTATGTTAAGTAGGGAGGAGCTTGTGTTTGAAGGTACTTGGAAATCATACATTAATCTAATTGTCAAGGGATGTAAGAGATGGATCCAACTAAGCCAACAAAAATTTTAGATATGAGAGGGAATCAACAAATTTTCACTCAAAGTGTGCTTGCTTATATCATTTATCAAATGTCACTTCAACAAAAATACACATCCTACGTACATTACTAGGCTCCAACTGAGAAAATAACCAAACTACGATCCAAAAAACCACATCCAAATCACAACCCGGGAAGGCATTATGCAATTCACACTTAAGCAGAGCGCATTGGCTGGAACATAATAGCTATTATAGCAACAATAGCACCAAGACATGATGAATGAATAAACCAGAGATTCAAACCCAAAGAATTAAAAAAGGATATCATAAAACCACATCCTCATCAGAAACATAACACGGCACCAAAAAACAATTAGAGCCAGAAATTGCCTCACGATTAAAAGCAAGCAAGATTAAAGGGTATACATTCTACATCTTCTTTTTGGTTAGAATTACTCAACAATCCTATGTTAATTTCTTTATTTATAGTTAAAGAGAGACATGGCAAAATAGAAAACATACAAGTATTTTTTTACACAAGCCCCATCAACAAGATACCTACTTAGGTTAGAGAAGGTAATTTAAGAGGTTTAGAAACCAAATTAATTGAATGGTTGTAACTTTCGGCAATCGAGGAGGGTGGATTTGTGACGGGGGAAGGTGAGGGGTTAGATTAGGACCAATAGGGATCAACGGTAATGGAGGGGAGAGAAAAAATAAAGAGAGAGAAAAGAAAAAAATGGCTAGGGTAAAATTGGAGAGCTTGATCAGGTTCCTTATATATTTAACTAATCGACGAAATTCTAGAACTCTTACTGATAGAATTTTGCTGAAAAAATAAGTTGGTAACTTTATTCAATTACCGACCGACGACTTCGTTAGAAATTCCATCACAACAGTTTGTTAGTGTTAGTAATTACTGACAGAAGTAGTTGGTTGGCAATATTCGCGCCTTTCTCACTTTTTGCATGCCATCACATTATTGTCCTTCTGTAATTCCATCAGTATATTACATCAAAATTAATAAATGCCAACGAAAGTTGTTGGTCAGCATCTATGCACTTTTCCTAATTAATGTGCGCAACCATTTTATCGACCAGACACTGACGAAATATACTTTGATGGTAAATTCTATTGCTAAAATGTCAATGTCATGTTGGATGTGTCCTTACGAGTATTTGGTCAGTATGTACCAACAGAATGAATGCCATCAATAAAGCCTTTTGTTTTGTGGTGTTAGGAAAAAAAAAGAAAAATAAAGAACTTCCCTTTCGCATGAAAGAGAAAAGAATAAAAAAAAGTGTTCTATCAATCAAAGACAGAGGAATAAATTAAAGTTTGAGATTTATTCTTCTCATTCTTTGTTTCTTTAGTTTTCATGAGAACTTTCATGTCTTCCATTCTTATAAAAATATGCTTTTATATGTCCTGCCTTATGACACTATTAAGATTCTTTATTACTCTAAATTGTCTAAGATCCAGAATTCAAGCTAACTCTCCATCTTCTATCATTCTTTTTTTCTTACAATTTGGAAATAATTATTTAAAATTATTGCATTATCCTCTTCATTCTAACTTATACTCCACAACTATGTAATCAATCTATTGAACTAGATTATGTATGCCTTTAAACTTGATAGTTCATCTTCAACCAATACAATTGTGTTTTTTTTTTCAAACATAACTCATTTGTGATCGATTTTGACATTTAAGTTTATTTTAAATTTATCCATTGTTTTGGAGATTTTTCATTATTGAATGTATCATTCTTAACTTCAAGTGTAAAAGACAAATAAATTGTGCTTATCGCTTTTCATTCAATTTGTTTCGTTGAATGTAATTCACCCCTGATAGTTTCTCTCTTTCAAATACGTCTCTTAATACTTGTTCCTTTGCCACATGTTAAAATTGTTTCTTTCATTTAGTGGTGGATCCAAGATTTTGCATAAGAGGTGGCAAAAAGGTAATTATACAAGGTCATGGATTGCGAGAATGATCCAATTTGAAGCAAAAAATAATCATTTTTTAAATAAAATTAAATTATAACATAAAATTTCATTAACAATTTAAATAAAAATTTTTAGATTTACCAATACAAATAGATATAAAGCAGAAAAAAATTAATACAAGATTTTCACATTAGGTATTGTAAACTATTAAGTAATGTATTTTTTACCTAGGACCACACCAAGTATCTAGACTTGGGTCAATCCAATTATTTAGGAAAATACATATTAAAACCAAATCCTCCAATATATAATAATAGTTATTTGGTTTGGAGAGAAAAAAAATTGTTTAGTTGATTCACGAAAAAAGATAATAAGACAAAGGGTTTTTCTAATTTGATGATTGATAATTGTTTGATTGATTCACAAAAAAAAAGAGTTTTTTAATTTGATGAATGATAATTGTTTGATTCATTTACAAAAGAAAGAGAATAAGAGAAAGGGTTTTTTTAATTTGATTAATAATAAGCCTCCAAAATATTTATAAAAGAAAAAAAAGGAAAAAGGAAATAGTAAAAAAAAAAGAAAAAAGTCTAGCCAGGAAAAAAATTGATGAATGATAAGCCTCAAAAAAATTTATAAAAGAAAAAAAGCAAAAAAAGTAGTAAAACAGGTAAAAAAAAAGTCTAGCCAGTAAAAAAAAAAAAAGAAGGGAAAAATTTTTTTGATGAATGATAAGCCTCCAAAAGATATATGAAAGAAAAAAAATGGAAGTAGAAAAAAAAATCTAGCTTGCAAAAAAAAGGAAAAAAAAGGGGAAAAAAAGTCTAGCTAGCAAAAAATGAGAAAAAAA
This sequence comes from Theobroma cacao, assembly GCF_053813885.1. NCBI lineage: Eukaryota > Viridiplantae > Streptophyta > Magnoliopsida > Malvales > Malvaceae > Theobroma > Theobroma cacao. The sequence continues at coordinate 42,624,807 of NC_142640.1, forward strand.
GTATAATCAGTAAAAAAAAGGAAAAAAGGGAAAAAATTAGAATTTGAGCTCAAGAAGAATTAAACTTAAGCTAGTTAATGGTTTTACTAGAAAGATTACTACTATTCCAAAAATAGTTGTATGATTTAATTAGGGGTGACAAAAATTTATATGTCAAATTTTATACATATGATGATAAAAAAAATTAAAAACTGAGAGGTGATGGCCACCACCCCTCTCCCTCCACCATTACTTCCATTAAAATGCTAAATCTCAAACTTTGTAGTTCCAATAACATTAATATTTTCTACTAGAACAGCTTTAACATAATTTGTTATGACAAATATTTAATCAAGCAAGCAAAAGCAAATAACAAGACACAAAAAATTTCAAAAACTTTTTTTGTGGAAAAATTTCACAACTTTCTCTAACAAAGTTTCAAGGTTATAATCCAATTATTATTATTTTTATCTCTATCACAATCTTACATACCCAAAACCTATTACAATCAAGAGTTTTTCCTAATAATCTCAAAAGGTACTTTTAACTCTTTAAGACAACACTCACTTAACCTTAAGTATATATATATAGCCATCAATTTTATTGGAATATAGAAAATGGTACGTAGAATGTATAAAGAAATCACAATAGACTAAGACCCCTTTCCAAACATCATAGCATAACCATCTATTGGTAACAAACATCCTCAATAAGTCAATGCTAGCACAAGATAGACACAGATCCCATCTAAAAAAACATAACGTAACACACTTGTGAAACAAGAGATATTAACATAGAATCCAAATACCACCATTTCATCTAAAGCAACAACCAACAAAGATCATAGTGCTATGAAGAAAAGGCCTACTCCTTAGACCCAAGGAATTAAAAAGTTAGGTTTATCCACCTTCAATTTGACTAGAGTATCTACACAATAGTTGGCTTCTCTAAAAAACATTACAAAAAAAAAAATACAACCAATCATATCTCAAAACATGCATATTGATATGTTGGAATGATTTTCACAATTTCCATGATCTTTTAGATGAATTAAAAGACTCGGCATACACTGACCTTTGAGTCCAATTCAATGATCAATGGCATTTTACCAATCCATTATGAATTGTAAAACATTTCAAAGGCCAATTTAATGGTGAATGCTATAGCATAATTAGAATTTAAAATGCTAATTGGTCTTGAGAAAAAAATGAGAATATTACTTGCATAATCTTTTATCATCCCTTCAGCCATCACATCTTTGGGTTTATCTTTAACAGAACTATCCATGTTAAACTTTAAGAAGCCAGCTTGTGGAGGTTTCCAATAAATATTGCTTCTACAAAGGATATTTTTACAAATACACTACTTAAAAGCCAATCTTGTGGAGTTCTGTCTCTCAGTGTTGTCAAAAGTTATTAGAAGGTCGTAGACCACTTAGACCCACATCTATAGGTTTGGCACCAGGGTGTCGGCTGCAACACTACTTGATGCAACTCAAACGTTCGAGTGACGTTGTGGTCCAACCCTTTCCAACAATGTTGTAGTCGTTCCTCAATTAGATCCTAAGGAACTGCCAGCACTGAAGGATAAAGTCAACATTATTAGCAATGAAATGGTGGATATGAAGTAAAGCATCACATAGATCCTTTAGTACGTGACGCTGGCACACCACTTGGGTTTTCATCACAACAGTTGGACTTATCTAATAATGAAGAAGCGTGATCAAGGGACAATGACGGCAGTTAGATTGTAGATTGTGTGTTTAGGTATTTGTAGATTTTTTTATTGATTGTAATATCGAATAATACAATTTATATTTTTTATATATTTTTATAAAAATTAAATATTTTTATAAAGTTTAGCATTTTTCAATAGTATTTGTGATTGCTATGATGTTTGAATATGTTTTGAATATATATATATATATATATATAAATTATACGTAAAGTATTTTAAACTGGGAAACAAGCTATCAAGACCCGGAACTCCCATAGGGCCCATGACAACCGTCACGACACCCGATAGGCACTTATTACCTGGAATGCTGATCGAAACCCCACAAGGCTTAGCATCAGCTTTCGCATCTCCCCGGTGAGCGACAGTTATTAAATCTCGCATTTCAAGAAATCATAAGTTGTTTCGAAATCAAAATAATATAATATTATTTTTTGGCTCATAGGGGTATTTTCATCATTTTTCTTCGAAAATATCAAAACCTGCCAAAAACATGGTGTGTCGGTGAAAAACACATGTTTCATAATTAAAAGTAAATTTAGATGTCTAAAATAATTATTTGAAATGAAATTATAATTGTTTGAATAAAATAATAATATTCAATAAAATATTTTATTTTTTAAATAAATAAAAATAATAATATTTATAGAGAAATTCGTAATTTAATTTCTATAGTGTAAAAGCTAAATATATTCATACGTACTTTAAAGCAGATAACTGAAGTATAAAATTACTTTTACAGTGACACGTGGCCCCCAACTAACCAATAAGGTGCGAGTCTGTGAACTTACAATTTTGTCGATGCAAGGCTAACTGAAGTCCTTGATGCAATCGGCTATTTACCGGCTATCCCGAGCTTGAAATGTGGAGAATTGAGGGTGGTGAGATTATAAAATCTCAGTGAGTAAACAGACACCATCTAAACTATCTAAAGGTGAGTAAATGGAGACAAATTAAAATATTCTTTTCCAATATATGTTTCATAACATGAATATTCAGTTTACTCAATTAATCAACATGGCTTATATATCTCATAAAACTTGGCTCTTGCCAAAATCATTCCCGAGGATGCCTTAGCCTAGGCATCTAATCGAGACCACCAAGGCTGTTAAATGTCTTTACATTCGAAATTCTAACCATGCCTTGACGTTGGCTGAGTCTCACTCTCACGTGGTGGTGCACGTGAAGTGCATTCAAATCTTTACCTCTAAAGAAACCCTACACACGGCTCTCTAATCGAGGTAAGGTATATCTAATTCTGTGCCCCCTCTCTTAAGTTGGTCCATAGAACCTCCACTGCAGGGATTATGAATTATTTTATCTACCACCTGATTTATAAAATCCTTTTCTGTATGACATGGTAATTTATCGCAATCTAACCTCTCAAGGCTGAATACATAGTATATATAATTTTGATACAAACACCGACTTTGCAATTCATGCTCATATATTGCTATAAGCCATATAATTTAAAACACAATTTATAACACAAGCGAACAGTCTCCAATTACTCTACTTTCAAAACCAGTATTCAATTTTCAAGACAATTTATAAAATCTTTTCATGTAAACACATTTTGTTTGTAAAACACAAAAATTGACCATTTAAACTCATTTTCATAAAATTTCACCAAAACCGATTAAAAACATACTTTAGATAATAAAAATGATGGTAAGGTTACTCACAGTTCTAGGAGTCGATGTACTCCTAATCTCAATCTTCAAGCACAATCTCTGTACTTTTACCAGCGTAATTTGCTCACCACCTATCAACAATGTACAATACATAATTCACCAAATTAATGCTTGACCATTATAAATCAATCCAGGCTCGATGTATATGCATGATATGATATGCAACTTATCCGACTACCGCTTAAATGCAGTGCTGACCTAATTCAGCCTATTACCCGATTAAATGACAATTGTGTCCGATTTGGTTCCAAATTGCTCCATTTCATTTCTAATACCTCAATTCACCAAACATTATTCAAATAACACCAATTTCAGCATCAAAACCCTCCCATTTCTTCATGGAAAAATTTGGCCATTACAGTGCATTAACATCGTGATTTTTCCTACTTAATTTTCTCACCATTATTCATCATTTTCTAAGCCATTTCTCTTGAAATAATAACAATCCATCTCCCACACATATCAAGGAAGATTCAGCCATGAAGATTCATGGGGAAAATGGAATCCTTTCTTATTGTTTTGCTTCTGAATATGCTAAACTAACTAAAAACACTAACATAACTTAACAATCAAATCAATCCAACATCTTTCTCTCTCCTTACCCATTTTGACCAGCCATGAATTCATCATGAAAACATGTAATTTAAGCATGGAAAATAAGGAGAAATGCTTAAGGAAAATAGATTTCAAGCTTAAGTTGAAAAATCCTACCTTTTTCACTTGTTTTCCTTGATTTTCAACACTTTTTCTCTTGAAATTCTTCACCTAGGGTTTGTTCTTCCTTTCCTTCCCTCTCTTCCTTGCTTGGCCGAATATTTGGAGAGATAATGGGCTGATTTATGCTGATTTTTAAGTTAAATAATAAAATATCCTAAGCTTGATACATGGCATGTTTCTATTGGTCTATTTTTAAAACTTTAAAAATTTTAAACCTTTTATCTCCACCACATGATTAGTCAAAGGTCAAAATGAGGATAAGGGAAGACCATGTGCTGGACAAATGTCCTAGTGGTTGAAAATTATAATTTTGCCCCTGAGGTGACAAAATTACCATTTTACCCCTATACTCCAAATTATATCGGAGTTAAAATTTTTACTTCTAAACCTCAAATCATACTCCAATACTCAAATCATACTCCAATAAGTCAAATGGAGCCAAAAAAATCTTTTCTAAAATTTCCATTTTGTCCCTAAGTGGCAAATGACCATTTTGCCCCTAGATAGTGAAAATTTTGATTTAACTCCAAATTGATCCTCGAACTCCAAATCACCATTTTAAATCATTCCTAGGCTGTGAAACTCTTAATTTCACCTTAAAATTCCTATTTGAACTAGTTCGAGGCTTAATCGACTTAATAGTACCATTATGGGCAATATCGTCTTTTAATGATTTTTTGAACTTCCTAAATATGCAAACATTCTATTGAGCATGTAAATGACGTCGTAATTATTTTATAGAATAGGGTTTGACACAAGCTTTTCCAGACGGTTTATATAAAAAAATGTGCCTTATATTTGTGTGGTGTGCATCCATGATTATATTATTTATTTGCATTTGTGTTATTCATTTGAAATAATATCAAGGAATGTACAAAACCAATCAATTTTAATTTTCATAAAAAAAATCTTGTATTTAACTTTAATGCTGACGAATATACTAGTTTACCAATGAAAAAATGTAAAAATTTACTGATAGAATAAACTCAATCATCGACGAAAACTACATGCACTTGATAATTTTAATAATTTACCAACTGAATGTCCAAAATACTGACCACTCATCCCTCCAAGGAATTAGATGCTTTCCCAACCAAAATTTGGATGGAATATTCTATTGGATACTTACCGACGGAATATGCAAGCACTGACATAGTGGCTTTTACCGACAATGGTATTTTTTACAAAATACCAATGAAAATTTTCATCGATAATCCATCGATATGTAGACTTACTGATGGAATTTTCACCTTGTTGATAAAAAAATTCCAATGATAAAGGTGTCAAACTTGGTAGTGAGTTTTATAAGATTCAGATCATGTGGTGTTTGTATGAAATAATTTTCGTCTCATATAAGTGAGATGCATAAGATGTTAAATATATATAATATAATATAATTCATGATCAAGAAAATGATCAAGAGAAAAAACATGTGACTAATTAAGTTCTAGTGTACTTAACGCTGTAACATATATTTAATATAGTAGTATTTTTAGTATAGTATAGAGTTTAAAAATATAAATATTCCATGCAATAATTTGTCCTTCAATACCAATGATCTCTGTCATTAAGGTTACGTTTATTGCCTTACAATGCAATTACATTGTAGGGAATGTGATTACAATGAATATGATTGTAAAGAATATGATTGCTAATAAGATAACATTGTAGCATTTGGTATATTAAGGAAAGTGTAATTAAAATGTTGAGAAGATAACATTACTGCTTTTGGTTTACAAACACTTTATTGGAAATGTAATGTTAATTTATAAAATTACCCCTATGTATTAAACTACAAGGTTTTTTTTCGGAAAAGAATGCATTTCATTAATCTGAATTACATAATGGTTACATATGAGCTCAAAACAAAACATCATTATAAACTCACTCAATGAACCAAAATTTTTATAACCCCATGTATAATGTGAAAGCCTTGTTAAAAACCTCTTCATGGGAAAACCTAGTGGGACAAAATCCATGGATCCCAATTATAAAGATACATATATACCTTGCCCAGTATGCCCAATTAAATCTAACTTAATACTTGAGCTAAATCACTTCCAATTGGATCAGGAAGCTCTTAGATACTCTTCCAAAGCGCTTTACTCTGTTGTATTTCCTTAGCTTTTTGCGTGATTCAATGGTGCCTGGCTCTTTTCTCTTGGACAATAAGAATTTGGCCATCAGCACTTTTCATTGTAGTCCTCTATAATGTTCCTTAAGCCACCATTTACTTTGTTGGTACATACCCAATTAACCACATTTAGACAATCTGTCAACACATGACGAACTTTAACATTCTCTAAGATGCAACATGACAAGGACCATGCCAGGGCCATGAGCTCCACCTCCTCTACACTAGAACCATAGATTTGATGATTGGCACTAGCCAAGATAATATCTTCATCATCATTGCAAACAATAAAACCAACACCAACAAATTTTGCATCATTAAAATCAAATACAGTCACATCAGAATATAGCAGATTCCCCTGCATTCTTGTCAACATATCTAAAGCTCAACCTCATGACTCCGTTTTCACCACTCGTCACCAATACGTTAGCTTCTCGGTATTGTTTAATGATAGCATATCACATTTGCAGCACATCTCCAGGTTCAATCCTTTGGTTTTTATATATGTAGGAATTTCAATTTTTCCATAATGTCATAAGACACAACAAATATTCTCTCAAACATATTTCTCCATTTAATCACAAAGATAATTGAACCAATCATAAAGAGAGGAAAAACACCTCGACAAATCTCGAAAGCCCCACTTTGAAGCTAATCATACAGCTCTTGAGAAGTCACATGACATCAAACAGTGGAAATCTATTTTACCTACATTAGAGCAAAATGGACATAGCAGCTCAACCAGTGGCGGAGCCAGGATTTCGAGTTTAGGGGGGCAAGGAGTCGAAAACAATATAAAGCAACTTAAATGGAAAAACAATTCATATAAAAATATAAAAATAAATTATGAAAATCATTTCAAAAATCAATCTTAATAATTTACTTAAAAGAATTAACTAGTATAATCATAAATAATTTAATAATGGTAATAATCCTAATTTCCAAATAAACTTAACAAAAAGCAAAAATTAACAAATATAATAACAAAAACCTCAATGGAAAGCAATTCGTTAAGAAAAATATTAAAGGCTATCAATAAATAATTCAATGTGAAACAATTTCCTAAAATTAATAACAAAAATTGAATATAATATCAATAAACAATTCAATGAGGAAGTCATCCCGAATAAAAGACTTAATTGTTCACAAGAATATAAGCAAATAAAAAAAACACAAATAATTTGTAAGAAAGCAATCAAAAAATCCCTAAATAAATAAGTAATAACTAACATTAAGTACTCAACCAAATTCTTGTTTGTTGCTTTCAACAAAAAATGACTAAGACGGTAATCATAAATCAAAATCACCAAGTGGAAATTATTAAATAAAGAAAAAATTTGAAGTTAAAAATATTAAAAAAATAAGTAAATAAATCAAACTTACCAATTGTTATGACAAAAAAATTGAGTTATCTGCTAAAGGTTTTCTGTACAGAGAATGCTGGCAAGCAAAAAAGTGCAAAAAAAAAAAAATTTGCTTCTATAGTATTTGGCAAAAAGAAAAAAGAACAATAGGGGGTGGTTGTGAGGTTTTGTAGAAGTAGGGGTTTGGGAATAATTATATTGCAATAGGTTTTATTTTAGTCCTATTAAAATTAGTTGTTAACTAATTGTTGTGGGACATCTCACCAAAAAAAAATTATTGTAGGGTCAAAATTATAAAATTCTAAAAAAATCAAAATATGAAATTATTAAATTTAAACATCTCCACATGAAAAGGCCTATGTTGCAAGGGAAGTGAAGTTTCCATAATCTAGCCCACATAGGATCAACATTATTTGAATTGCCACTAGCTTGGGGATTCAAAGATGAAAATAATAGATGGTATCCAAACTTGCTCGAATAAAGACCATGTCCCTCATAAAATGAAAATTGGTGATCCATTGGTCTCCGATAACTCAAAGGAATAGAGAGAATAAGGTTGCATTCAAATGGCGAAAAGCATTGTTGAATCCTATCCTCATTCCAACCACCTCTGTCAAAATCTATTAATTCGCTCATCTTTGTTAATTCTACTACATCATCAGCACAAGCAATGACAGGCCTAGTTGTGTCATAAGGGATCTAACAATGCCTTTTAACTAAAGTATTATCGTCGTTTCCTACTCTCCAAGTTGACCCTTTCCTTAGTAAATCCTGGCTTTCTCTTATGTTTCTCCAAAGATAACTAGGATTGTTACCAATATAAGCATACATAAAGTTAGTGTTAAGGAAGTATCTCGCTTTTAAAACTTTAAAAGCTAAAGAAGGTTCACCTCTAATTGTAATCTCAAACCCTGTTTTCCCAACATTGCCACATTAAAAATCCTTGAGTCCCTAAATCCCAAACCACTAGACCCTTTAGATGTACACAAAGATCACCAATTTTTCCAATGAAATTTTTGGTCTTTCGCATTTCCTCCCCGCCAATAACGAGCTATAATAGAATCAATTTCCTTGCATAATGAATCTAGGAGCTTAAAATAGCTCATGACATAAGTAAAGATAGCCTACGCAGCATATTTAATTAAAACCCCTACAATTCATAGAAGTTTATTTTTCCAATTGGAGATCCTTTTTGTACTCTTCTTTTTCACATACCCAAAAATCTGGTTTTTAGAACCCCCACCAATCAACGACATTCCTAAATATTTACCTCCCCACTACCCATTTTGGATACCAAGAATCTGACATACAACTTCCTTATCTTACTCTCTAGTATTTAGACTGAAAAGCATTGTCAATTTCTTTATGCTAATCGTCTATCCAGAAGCTTTCTCATGCCATTCAAAAATCTCCTTAAGAGCTTGAGCTTCAATACTCTTTGTCTTACCAAAGACTATGTTATCGTTTGCAAAAAACAAATGAGTCACATTCAATCCTTGACGACATACCTCAATACCATAATTGGTTTTTTGAAGCTTGGCATTCAACAATATACAAGATAATGCTTTATAGACTATTACAAATTAAAAAAGGAGAAATAAGGTCTCCCTGTCTTAATCCTCTAGATTACATAAACTTGTTTCCTGGAACTCCATTCACAATAATCGAATAAGAAACTATGGTTATACATCGCATAATCATATCTAGATATTTTTTATTGAAACCCATCTTGCACATTATTTTTTCCACAAACAGACATTCAACCCTGTCATATGCCTTACTTATATCAAGCTTCAATGCAAAATTTCCAATTAAACCCTATCTTTTATTATGTAGGAAATGAATAATCTCATGAACCACTACTACATTATTAGAAATAAGCCTACTTGAGACCAAGGCACTATAGTTCTTTGAGATAATCAAAGCAATAACTCTATGACATAGAGTTATTTGGACTTAATTTTGATTATAATTTAACTCAGTTCTTGTAGTAATGCATAAAAATTAGTAGGTTTTATCTAATTATTTTAAATTAATTAATTAGGTGAGTCAATCTAATCTTAGTTAAATTTGCACTTAAATTGGTGTTAATGTGCCCAAGATAGGGTATTATTGATTTATTTGTGCTTCTGTAGGTGTTTATTGAAGAAGAACTTTTAATGGAAGAAGAACTTTTTAATGGAAGAAGGATTTTCAATGGAAGTAAGAGAAAAATTAAAAGGTGTAGACTTACAATGCAAATGTCTCAGTATTTTGACCATAACTCTCTCTACAAAACTCTAAATGAGGTGATTATTAGACCATTGGAAAGATAAAAGAAAAACCTACAACTTTCATGTTTGCCATTTTACTTAGTTCGTCCTAGAAAGTGGTCAAAAACCTTATTGTAATAGTAGTATGTTGTCTCATGAAGATTTCCTTGTTCAAATACACTTCTTTCTTGGCCAACATAGAACTTGGAATTTAAGTGGGCTTAGACTTCTATTTTGGTTACAACTTTAAGCCTTATAAAAAAAATCTTTGAAGAAGACTTTTAAATGAATCAATCAAACACGAGACACCAGATTTAGAGTTGAGATTCAAGGCACAAAATCTTTGAAAAAATCTCGTTGAAGCTAAGAAGAAATCGAGGGATTCAAAAAGATTTGGAGATCAAGATTGCAAATCTTGGGTTTCTTTTATCTTTTTGTTGTTCTTTTATGTTCTTGGATTTAGTTTTAATGTTTAAACTTTATTTGATTATGATGTGTGACTTGATGGGAAACTAAATTATTTATAAAAGATTATGATTGAAACTAATACATAGTCTAAATTATTTATCTCTCTTTTGCTTATATTTGATTATTTTAAGTTATTTATTTTATTCTGTTCTTAATGCTTTTAGTTGATTGGCCACCAATTAAATTGAATTAACAACCTAAATTAAACCTTAACGAAGGAAATTTAGGTAGACTTTGAGTAGAAGCATATGATTGAATGCATTTAGTTGATTAGGTGGTTTGATTTACATATAAGGCAGACATACACTTAGAAGCCATATGTAGCCAAGATTAGAGTACGAACTTAATGGGTCTTTCTTCAATTTAATTTACATAGACATATAGTAAGTTAATTAGAGAGATATTTTTATGAGAAACTCAATAGAGACTTGTAAATAATTTAGAACTCTAGGTTAGTAACTTAATCCATTAAACTAAGTTGAGAGAGAGAGATAATATTCAAATTAAGTATTAATGGAAATCATAATCTTAGGTTTGGTAGTTAAGTGAGTTTTTTAAAACAAATTTACTATTTAATTTTATTTTCAGTTTATTAGTTTTAATTTTTATGTTAATAATTTTAAATTAATTGTTTCGATAAGATTAGGGTGTGTTAATTTTCGCTGCAACAAGTAGGGATTAATTCAATTATCCATGGGAGCAAATTCTACTTTCTTCTATATTACTTGTTAACAATACATGCTCTTGCGTGTGAAATCAACAACAAGTTTTTGGTGCCGTTACCGGAGAATTGATTTTTAATTATTTCTTGTTAATATTAATACCAAGCATTCTTAATCTTACTTCAAACTTTTTATTTTATTTTTAGGTATTTTTTTATTAAGGTGATGAATTATTATAACTAATAGTGGTCATCTGAACAATTTGAGCCTAGGAGGATTGCGAGTAATTATGAATTGGAAGCAATTAGTGCTTTGACCACCCAAGTAGATTCTTTCTCTTAGAAAATTGATACTTAGGGGGTTAATGTTTTTAGAGTCTTTTTTGTGACATGCGAGCTTTATGGAGATAGGCATTCAAGTGATTGTTGTCCAACCATTGTGAATCAATGCAATTTGATGGAAACTTCAATGGGAAGCAAAACAATTCATACTACAACAATTATAACTCAGGGTGGAATCACTAAAATTTTTCATGGAGTAATGATCAGGGTCCTACATATTCATCACAATCTGTTTTCCATAATGGTTTTCAATCACAAGTTAGAGCCTCTATTGTGAGACCTCGACCTTTATAGGCTCGTAACTAGACATAGACGCAATAACACGAGCCAGGGGTAGTTTTGTCATTTCCTTAGTAAGTCCCTAAAAGTAAGTTTTTTTTTAAACAATATTATGGCCTAAGTAGGCCTAAGGCATAAATGAGTGATGAAAATAAGGGTAAAATGACGAAGGAAATAAAAATGATGAGGATTTTCATGATAGGGGCAAAATGGTCATTTTTCACCTCGGGTCAAAATTTTTAAGTTTTCGCGAACCCGAGTATTTCTAGACCATTATGGACTTTGTTTCAATGTCAAAAGAGTAAAAAGGTTTCATAAAGGATTGGAGGAGAACAAGTTAACTTGTGAAGGCATTTTGGTAATTTAAGTGGAGTGGATAAGCTTGGGCTATAAATATCTCTTTCTTCCAGCAGCTTCTTCTCCCATTTTCTAGCAGCTTCTTCTTCTTCTTTCTTCTCTTTCACGTTGCTTCCAACCTCCATGGAAGCTTGATAAGAACCTCCATAACCTCCCTTAAAATAGCTCCACTTTTCATGCTTTTGGTGCACCCTTTCATAAACCCTTGTGCTCTTCCACTCTCTCTCTTTAAAACCTTTGAAGAAAATCTTATTTCCATACTTTCTATCTAGTTAGGTGTTTTAGAGAGAGAAAGAGGAAGCTTCAATAATAGCTTGAAGGTTTTTGGAAAGAATTTCAAGCACAAAGCTATCAAGGTGAGTAGTAAATTGGAGTTGAGTTTAAAGCGTTGAGAATATCTAGTAATTAGATTTGTGAGAGTTTATTTGTTGGGATTATTCATTTAAGTGTGATTAGAGTATTGTAAACAATAGCCATTTAATGGTAGTTGGAAACTAGTTAAGAATGACTAGTAGAACCCAATTTAGAAAATAGTTTTGGAATAGTATTAATACCAAGTTGGGGTAATGGTGATGTTGTTGTGCATGATAGGTCCCAATGAAGTCCCACAGCCTCAATTGGACCATTAGGGGAGTTAGAGTCGGCTAAAGGCTCAACAAAATACCGGTAAGTGAATTTGTATCTCAAAACCGTTTTGGGAATGTGAATCTATTTGCACAAAACATTGATTGATTTTATCCAACTTTTCTTAAAAACGTGTGCCTTGGGAACAAGCCCTTGATAAAATATGTTGATGTTGTGAAAATGTGAAATGTGTAAAAAAGACGGACCTATGTGTTTCTATACTGTGTTGATATATATGTATGTATACGAATAATGTTGTGTAATGATATTGACCCGACTATGTACGAGTAGGAGTGTGCATAAGCCGATGTTGACCCCACTATGTGCAAGTGAGAGTGTGCATAAGCCGATGCTGACCCGGCTATGTGCGAGTAGGAGTGCGCATAAGCCGATGCTGACCCAGCCATGTGCTAGTGGGAGTGCATATGAGCTGATGATGATGGGAGGGTGTGCATGACGGTTGATATATATATATACATATATAGATATGTGTACTATAGAAAGTTCATGAGTATGGTATATGGTTTTGCACATGTGAATCTTGCATGTTGAACTTTGAGAATTTTTATGCTTTTCATGTTGATTTTTGTCATTTTAGCAGGATGGCTTTTTCTTGAAAGAAAGGAAACCTTTTTTCTTGTTGCTCTGTTTCTCGCTGCAGTGATAAACTCTAGAGTTTGGAGGGATAACGCTTGCCGGAATCTCATTGCAGTGAGAAAGTTACTGCAGCATTTTGCTGTAACGAGAATCAGTGAAAAACATTCTGTTTTATGGCTGAAATTTCGCTGCAGCGAGAATGAATTCTCGCTGCAGTGAAAAACTTTCTATTTTGCTCCTTATTTTGATCGGTTGCTGTCCTATTTTCTACTTCTTTAGTACCATAGTTGAGCATGAACTTCTAACATTAAGAAATTAATTAGTTAAGTTTGAAATGAGGAGGTTTGGTGAGAAACCCTCGTTCGGCTAATAACTTGAATCCAAACTTCGCTGCAGCGGAAAGGCATTCTTGCTGCAGCTAGGACCCGTCGTTTACTTGACTTAATTTGCATAAAGGCTATTAAGGTTTTCACTCTTCAAATCATATGTTGAGCATGGACCCTTTTATCAAGTGATTTACTTATCTTTGATAAGAGCTAAACTAATTGCATTGTTTTAAAGATAAATGCATCATGATTTCTTTAAATTTTCCTTGTAGTTGCTTGTTCCCATCCTTGTTCACTCACTAGGTTTATACTCACTGTTTTCAACTTCATGTTTTCAGATCAAGAGGCAACTGGTAACTAGGTTGAGGTGTCTTCGTATATTCGACCCTTGGTAGGTGTCTCAGCATTCAATAGTTGTACATTCGTCTGAGTTTCTCCGCTGGAAGTCGAGTACTCTTTTGTTATGTATAAATAAATCCTATGTAAATTGTAGACACAAAATTACAAATAAAAAAAACAGAGTGAAAAATATAATGAAAAATGAAAAAAATGAAAGAAGGAAAAAAGGAGAGAGGTACGACTAGCAGGGTGCGGACGCACCCTGCCAGGCACCTCTCTCACCTGCCAGACGCGAATTTTTCGCGTCTGGCAGGGTAGTGGAGCGCCCCCTCCAGAGCCCAGAAATTGGGTATAAATGGGAGGGGGAGAACCTGCAACAGAAGGAGGGAGCTTTTCTAAGCAATGGAGAGCAACCAAGGAGTAGAAAAATAGAGAATGAGGGAGAGTCGTTCTGCTGCCGGCAAGGAGAGCTGGGCAGAAGAAAAAATAGAGAAAGAGGGGAGGAGTGTCTGCTGCCGGCAAGGAGAGCTGGGCAGAAGAAAAAATAGAGAAAGAGGGGAGGAGTGTTTGCTGCCGGTAGGAGGAGAGAAATCTGGGCTGGTTTGCCGCCGGTAGGAGGAGCAACAGCTTGGAGGTTTGCCGCCGTTTAGAGAGGAGCAACAGCTTGGAGGTTGGCCGCCGGTAGGAAGAGTGAAAGCTTGGAGATTTGCTGCCGGAGAGAGGAGTAACAGCTTGGGAGGGTTTGCCGCCGGTGAGAGGAGTAGTAGCTGGAGTGTTAGCCGCCGGTGGGTAATGATTTGAGAAGAGAAGAGAAAGGCAGCATTTTTAAAGAAAAAGAGAAGGTACCGCCGGCATAGAGAGAAGAAAGAAAGTTGAAAAGTGAGGAGAGAAAAATAAGAAAAGGGAGTCCGTCTCCCCTGAGCCGTACGACGTCGTTTGGTGCTCCAGATTGAACTAATTTAGTGGGATCAGGTAAGGAAAGCTTCACTCCTTTGCCTAATTGATTCATAATGATTTAATAGCTTAGGTTATTATGGTTTGATTTGTTTGGATTTAATCTATAAAATTCAATTTAAGCTTCATATGATTAATCTGAAAATATTTTAATACAATCCCCTAGAAATTTTTGAAGAATGTCTTTCAAGATTAGGATTGGTTTACTTTAGCATAAGGTTCAAAAATCTTTTAGATACTATTTTTAGGACAAAGAAGATAATATACATAGAGAGATATAAATCTATATATAAAAATACAATATAAAAATAAAAATATATACATATAGCTAATAAAAAAATTTAAAGGTAGGAGAATGTTTAGCAAGGGTGAGAGAAGTAAATATGCAAAACATAAAAATAGATTGCTAAATAAATATATATAAGTGAATGAAATAAATAGTAAGTTAAAGAGCTACATATAGAATAAGTAAGTGAAATTGAAAATTATTAGGCTATTAGTGAGGTATTCTTAAATAAAATATATAAAAGAGCATGGGAAATATTTATGTACATTAAAATATATATATATATATAGTGAATAGAGATAGATGAATAAATGTAAATAAATATAAATAAATATATTATGTTAAGTATCAAAATAATTATGATAAAATAGATATGGGAATCAATCTAAAAAATAATTAACTCTTCAATAAAAAAAAGATAATGAATAATAAGATAAATACAAAATACTATAATGTTAGCTATAAGTATAACATGCTGATGATGGGATAATCGATCGAGATGCGAGAAGTCGCAATCTCGAGTTTATGTTCCCTAGGCTCGGAATTCAAACCAAGGCTCCACCAGTATGATGGGAGGGCCTCGTTTTTAAGATCCCGAAATCCTTAATAAATAAAGAGCCTGATTATACCACAAAAATTATTACTTGATAAAATTACTTGATAAAAATAAATAATAAGTAATAAAATGATGATGAAGTGATAACAATTCAAATATATAATAAATAATTAATTTGCGAAAATACAATATATATGACATTAAATAAGTAAATAAATAAATTAATAACTAATTTAAAATTAAGCATTGAGTATTAAGTGGCATAAACTATAAAAATGTAAAGTATAAAAATAATAATAATAGTAATAAGAAATAAGAATAGGAAATAGGATAATAAAATATATAATAAAACAAAAATGTTAATGATAATAAAAAATAAATAATTATATTAGCATAGCATATACATATCGCATCATACATATCATTGCATATTAATATTTTTTGTTTTCGAGTTTAAGCCCCGATGATGGGATCTTTCGGGGATCCTGCGAAGGCGGGTATTTCTCGAAAAGTTTCTTAGGTGAAAAGATGTCCTCGGATCCCACCAGTATGATGGGAGGGCTCGAGAACCACCTTTAATAAAAGGCTTTCGCCCGAATTAGGACCATTATGCACAAAATATTATTTTAAAAAGAAAATGTACGATGACCCCGAAAACGGGAATTATTCGTCGAATTTGCGAAGGCGAGTTTCTCGAATAATTCCCTAGGTGAGAGAATATCCCGAGTCCCACCAGTATGATGGGCGGATTCGGAAAGTATCCTCGATAAAAGGTTATTTGTCCAGCATTTTTATCTCACGCCATGCATTTCATCTCGCCATTCATTTGCATTCCGTTTTAGGTTAAATAGGAGATAAAATAAAAATAATAATTAAGGAAATCTAGTGAAATTAAAAATTAAAGCCCAATAGGATAATCTAAAAATGGTACCGTTCATGGAACGGGCGTCCGAGGGGTGCTAATCCTTCCCCGGGCGTAACCGTACTCCCGAACCTAGATCCAGAAAATTGTAGACAGGTTTAAGGTTCTTTTCGGTGGGCTTAAAATTAATTTAAGTTTGCATCGATTAGAATCGAGTCAATAGGTGGCCAATCACACCTAGTAAAAAAAAAGATTGGTGGCGACTCCTAGTTTAATTTTTTAGTGAGTTTTCACAGTTCATCGTATAGCGGTCGGGTTCCAACGGACCCGCACGTTACGACAGCTGGCGACTCCACTGGGAACCTGCCGAGAGTCGAGCCATTAAAAAATAATAATAGGTTATCCAAGGCTTTAAATAATCCACTGTTTCCTTAATATTAATGATTTGTACTGCATATTTTGTTTGGT
Organism: Theobroma cacao; assembly: GCF_053813885.1. Lineage (NCBI taxonomy): Eukaryota > Viridiplantae > Streptophyta > Magnoliopsida > Malvales > Malvaceae > Theobroma > Theobroma cacao. Next base: position 42,641,800 of record NC_142640.1, read on the forward strand.
ACATTAGTTTATTTCGCATTTATTACTTTATTGTTTCTAATACTTGTGGGGATTTAGGGTAAAGAGGTGTGAGATTGTTACTTTGAACTCATGATTTCCTTCACACACACAGCACATTTTACATTCATGCATAAACCCTCCACCCGGGTTATGTCCTTTTTAGGAGGGAGTTTAGTAGCTACGCTCTCGTGAGGTGATAACCTCCGCACGGGCTAGTGAAGACTCCCACTCAAATCGAACCTAGTCCGTTTGAAGCCTGTAATGGGTGAGGACCGGGGTGCCTTACTAGTCCGCGTGGACGACAGTGAGGAACGATTTGGGAACCTTAGCTCTGTTCATAAACCCCGCTCAGCATATAGAGTACCGAGAGCAGCGTAACCTTAGAAAGAGCCATACCCGTGAGAATATACCTTATAAGTAGGTACACATGAAGGAATTTCTTCCACTCCCTCTATTCTAAATTATGTCCCGAGATAATAAAGTATCGTGGAGTAGACAATAATACCCATGATATTGTTTGTTATTCTCTCATTATTTTTAACATTCCATTATTTCTTTTTACCATACTAACTTAAGTTTATTTTTCTTGTCATGCGCATGTTACATGTTCATTTGCATACATCGTAATTGCATATAGGAGGAATATTGGCTACACAACATTCAACCTAAGAGATCCCAGTTATATCCATGGCATCCTCATCAGCCGGCCCGCTCAACATATACAGAAATGACTATGAGATAGAGTTACAGATGAGGCAGATTCAACAGGAAAAAGGAGACTGTTTGACCCAAGGACATATCTCAAATTTACCCGAGAGAGTTCACTTGGATCTTCAGCAGAATGACCTTACAGAGATGGTAGGGATTTGGGAACAATGGAGACGTGCTCACCGAGATAATTTTCAGAACAAGTATGGACACATTGCATGGCTCCTATATGTACCAGTCGATGACCAGATGCTCCGAGCCATTGTCCAGTTTTGGGATCCCTCATATCGTTGCTTTGTCTTTAACAAGGTGGACATGACCCCTACCATAGAAGAATACTCCTCTCTGCTCCGGATAGACCATATGCAGCCTGACAAGATCTATTGGAGGGCCCAGAAGACGGGACACCGACGAAAGTTGGCCAAGTTATTAGGAATGACTACGGTGGAAGTGGATCAGCATTTGAAAAAGAAAGGAGACACAGAATGCCTTCCGTGGAGTTTCTTGAACGGATATATTAAAAAACACATGGAGGATGAACAAGGTCTCTTGGCTTTTGCGATGGCGATTTACGGCTTAGTGGTCTTCCCGAAGGTTCTAGGTCATGTGGAGGTGTCAGTCATAGACTTCTTTGATCAGGTGACAAGGAGCATCAACCCGGCCCCGTCCATCTTAGCTGAAACCTTCAGATCCTTGAATTTTTGTCGACGCAAAGGTGAGGGACGATTCATCGGATGTGCTCAACTCCTAACCATATGGATCAAAAGCCATTTCGAATGCAAAGAGAGCAAATTTCGAAAGCTTTATCTGTCTGCGAGTTGTCCTATCCTTGAGTTCTGCGAAAGTGAATGGCCCGACTACAAAAGGAAAGAAGAGTGGGTCACAAGGCTCCGGAGGTTAATGAGCATTGAAGTGACTTGGAGAGCTCCATGGATGCCACGAATGCAAGTAATGTATAAATGTGGGGATAAGCCGTGGGTACCACTGATGGGACCTTGGGGAGCCATCAGCTATGCCCCAATAATTGTGCGGAGACAGTTCGGATCTGAGCAATTCGTGCCCATGACTCACCAGCTCGACCAGTTAGAGTTTACATATGGAGAGCCAGAAACGCTAAAGAGAATTGAGGAAATTGCTCAAGACTGGAAGAAAACTTGCAGAGTAGATCAGGGAAGGGTTACTGATGAAGTCACCACAGGATATCATACTTGGCATGACCAAAGGGTGAAAAATGTCATACATCCCCCGAAGAACCCATCCAAACATCCCGTAAACCCAGAACCTCAAGACGTCCTGTTGGAAAGTGAGTTAACGAGGAAAAGACTTGAAAAGGAGATGATGAATATGAAGCGTAGGCATGAGGATGAGCTAGAAGAAGTGAAGAAAGAAACTGCAAGAAAGGTACGGGTGGCTTTGAAAGAGCGGGATGAGTGGCAAAGCAAGTTTGAGGAAGTGAGCGTGGCAAATTCTTCTCTGTTAGCCCGAATACAAGAACTCTAAAGTGCCAACAACGCTTTGCAGCACGAGGTACAAAGGAAAGAACAAACCATCCAAGAGTTGAAAAATGACTGCGACATGTTGGAAACTGCCATGGAGGGCTATAAGGCACAGTATGAAGCAGTAAGGCAAGAATATTTCCAAATGAGGGAAAGAAACAATTCATGCGCACAAAGCCTTCAAAGGAAAGAAGCTGAAATGCAATGGATACTGAGGCAGATGAGAGAAGTGGCATTTAGAGCTCGAGTAATGGCAGACAAGACTGAAGAGCTCAGGCGGGAGATCCTTCCCAAAGATGAATTGAGTGAGCGGTTGATCAGTCACCTCAAGATGGTTAGGGACCAATATGACAAAGTCGGTTTTTCTTTTTGATAGTTATATATGGTTTTAGACAATGATGTGATTGGATATTTAAGTTTTATGGATGCGGATTTTCTTATGGTAAATGTTGGATGGCCAATATTTTTCCTATTCAAATACATTTCATTTGCATCATAATGCATGATTCAGATAAAAATAATAAATAATAATGCACTCAATATAAAATTCTAACTTATTCCTTGAACTAATAGAACAAAATTCCAGAAAAACAAATTCTCCACAGATACAATACAAGAGCCCGTTCTAAGATCATGGGGGACGAGCATTCAGAGAGGATGGATAAGATTGAGAAGAAGCAAGAAGAAATCATGGGTCAGTTATCAAAAATTTTGGAGTTAATATCTACAGATAAAGGAAAGAAAGTGGCAGGGAGTTCTGGTACACCAGAAGCAGTTCAACAGACAGAAACCAAAACAGACCCCGTGTATCCACCAGGATTTACACCTCCACCTGCAAGGAATGCTTCTATTCCCATGCCATCCATGGGTCAATATCCATTTTTTGGGATGCCAATAGGACCACCACCGACTTATGCTCAACAAAGGCCAATTGGAGGGGCAAGTCCTTCAGATCCCATCTCTGTGCCTGATTTGGATGATCCAAAGGAACAAGAGAAGCTCAAATGTGGATCCGTTGAATTGAAAGATAATCCCGATACTCATCAAAAATTTGACCTTTTTGAGGAAAGACTGCGCATGGTAGAAGGAATGGGAATGTATTGTTCTATGGATGCAATTGAGCTTTGTCTGGTTCCAGATGTGGTTATACCCCCAAAGTTCAAAGTTCCAGACTTTGAGAAGTATGATGGAACCAAGTGCCCGGTCACACATATCACCATGTATTGTAGAAGAATGGCCGCATATGCTCATGATGACAAACTCTTAATACATTGCTTCCAAGATAGCCTTACTGGTGCTGCAGCAAAATGGTACGTCCAACTGGACCGCAATCGAATCCACACGTGGAAAGACCTTGCTCGGGCGTTTGTAGCTCAGTATAAGCACGTTACAGATATGGCTCCGGATCGCCTTTCTTTACAAAACATGGAGAAGAAAACCACTGAAAGCTTCAAAGAATACGCTCAAAGATGGAGGAATGTGGCCTCTCAAGTTCAGCCACCATTGACTGAGAAAGAAACCACTGTAATGTTTGTCAACACCTTGCGAGCCCCTTACTATGAACGACTGGTTGGTAGTGCCACAAAGAACTTTGCTGATATGGTGATTTCGGGAGAAATGATAGAAACTGCCATTAAGCAAGGGAAGATAGAAGGAGGTGATATGGCAAACACAAGGAAAGGGGGAACTTTCAAGAGGAAAGAAGGAGAAGCCCAAGCCGTTACTTCAGGACAACACCAAGGAGGAACATACAACCCTTACCAGCCATACCTACCATACCCCTATTACCCAGCTGTGCACAACACTTCACAAAGCCCATACCCATACCCGCCTATGCCAAATGCCTTCCCTAACCCGTACCCATATAATCCCATCCAACGGACACCTTACCCACCTGCTTCCACACCTGTTACAGCTTCAACCACACAACAAGCAACACCTTCAAACAACCATACTACCGGTGAATCAAGAGGATGGCGAAACAAGCAAGAGAAAGTGCAGTTTGACCCTATCCCAATCCCTTATGCTGAACTCTTCACTCAGTTGGTTGCAAACCATCTAGTAGCTCCCTTATACATAGAGCCATTAAAACCTCCATTCCCAAGATGGTATGACACGTCCGCCCATTGTGATTATCATTACGGAATCGAAGGTCACTCGATTGAGAATTGCACGGCATTTAAGCATAAGGTGCAAGGGTTGATCAAGGCAGGAATCCTGAACTTTGAAAAAAAGCCAGAACAGAATGTTAACAACAACCCACTGCCAAATCATGCTGGGGCGGGGGTAAATGCGATCGAAAGGGAGGTGTATGTCAAAAGGAACATTCGGGAAGTGGAAACCTCCATGGAGAAAATATTTGAAGCCTTGGTAAAAGCCGATATGCTCGAGGTGTGGCCTAAATGTCCTAATGTGAATGACTCACGAGATATCCAAAGGCTATGTTGCTTGTATCACAAAGGATGTGTGGGACATTCAATCCAGGATTGTAGTTCTTTCCAGAAGGAAGTGCAAAGAATGATGGACGAATCAAAGATCGAGTTTTATACGGAAGCTTCAGAATCAGCAGTAAACATGATATCCAAGGAGCCCACTCACCCAATGAAGATAAAACCTTTGACCATTTTCTACGAACCAAAAGGAGAATTTGTGGAGGACAAAAACCGTGCCAAGATGATCATCGAAGTCCCTAAACCCTTCCCTTACAAAGACAACAAAGCTGTCCCATGGAACTACAACTGCAATGTACAAGTGTCAGAAGCGAAGAAATGGATAGCTGAATCTCAAGATGATGCTGCCAATATAACTAGCGTTGGAGGGATTACCCGCAGCGGACGCTGCTATTCACCGGAAGCATTCGAGAATCTCAAGAATGAGAAGGGAAAGGAAAAAGAGCAAAATCCTAGAGGAGAAGAGGTACAACCTCCGGAATCGACAGATGGCTCAAAAAGATCGGTAACAGAAAAAGAAGCTGCAGAGTTCCTCAAGTTCATCAAACATAGTGAGTACAATGTAGTCGAGCAATTGAACCGGATGCCCGCTCGTATTTCACTACTATCTTTGCTCCTCAGCTCAGAACCACATAGGAACTCTCTGATGAAGATTCTGAACCAAGCATATGTGGATCATGATATCTCAGTTGAAAATTTGGACTACATTGTTGGGAACATTTCGGTGGGTAACATAATATCCTTTAGCGATGAAGAAATCCCTTCTGGAGGTAGAGGAAATTACAAAGCCTTGCACATCACCACCAAGTGTAAAGGTTGTACCATCGCAAAGGTACTGCTTGACAACGGATCGTCCTTAAATGTGATGCCCATGAGGACCTTGGCCCGTTTACCCATCAACATGTCCTACATGCGAAAGAGTCAGATGATCGTAAGAGCTTTCGATGGAACAAGGAGAGAAGTAGTAGGGGACATTGAGATACCAGTAGAAATTGGCCCATGTACCTTTACCATTGAATTCCAAGTTATGGATATTGCTCCTTCATACAATTATTTGTTGGGAAGACCTTGGATACACATGGCTGGGGCCATACCTTCATCTCTTCATCAGAAGGTCAAGTTCATCGTGGAAGGGAAGATTGTCTGTGTTAACGGGGAAGAGGACTTACTCATAAGCAAGCCAGCAGATACGCCTTACGTGGAAGCGGCGGAAGAAGTGCCTGAATGTTCCTTTCGATCCTTCGAGTTTGTTAACACCACGTATGTGGGAGAAGGAACCACACCGCCTATTCCGAGGCTTTCCAAAACCACCAAGATGATTGTCAGTCAGATATTAGGAAAAGGATACCGAGCGGGGGCAGGATTGGGAAAAGAACTGCAAGGTATTAGAAGTCCCATACGCACTACCAAAAATGAAGAAAGGTTTGGCTTGGGGTACAAGCCAACTAAGAAGGAAAGAGAAGAAATGATAGCCGAAAGAAGAAAAGAAAGGTTGGCTCGCTTTAAGGGGCATGAGTTGGAAATCCAAGGAACGACATACCCTCATCTTTACAAGACATTCCGATCTGGAGGTTGCATCTTTCCTGAATCACTCACCGTTGGGAACCAAGAATCAGTGTCAGCTTTAGGAGGGACTTTTTCTGATTTATCAATATGTGCAACGGAGGAAGGTGAAGAGCAGTCAGGAAACGTGGATGAGATTCCTACTACATACCTTGGGCCACCGAATCTAAAGCTGAGCCACTGGACCACCATGAGTTTACCAGTCACTTGTGATTCAATTTCAAAGTAATGCAAACTAAACATTCATGCTTATGCCCAAAAGCATTGGAATTTTATGTATCGGGCTTTTTATCATTTACCATTTTAATAAATTGACATGCGTAGTGCATTTCTCATATCTCTTCTCATAATTACTCATTTCCATTAGTATCATTTCATCCCTTTATTTTAACTATTTACCTATACAATAGCTCTACATATTTCAATTCCCTTTACCTTCCAGGATTCCAAATAATGAATGCAGAGATGATAATGACAGTGGTTTTGAAGTTGATTTTGAAAAAGGAACAAGTGTCAGTGAACTTGACAATACAGAAAACGTGGAGGATTATGATTTAACTCCAGACTTGTTAAGACTAGTAGAACAGGAGGGGAGACAAATTGTCCCACATCAAGAGACACTTGAAACAATTAATTTGGGAGATGAAGAAAATAAGAAAGAGGTTAGAATCGGTGTGACGTTGGTGTCAATGGAAAAAGAAAAACTGATAAAGCTACTTCATGAATATATAGATGTGTTCGCGTGGTCTTACCAAGATATGCCAGGACTCAACACAGACATTGTAGCCCATAAACTGCCTTTGAAACCTGAATGCAAACCGGTTAAGCAAAAGTTGAGAAGAATGAAACCTGAAATGTTGTTGAAAATTAAAGAAGAAGTAAAAAAACAGTTCGATGCAGGATTCTTGGAAGTAGCTAAGTACCCTGAATGGGTTGCAAATATTGTCCCAGTTCCTAAGAAAAACGGGAAGGTGAGAATGTGTGTGGATTATCGAGATTTGAATAGAGCTAGCCCAAAAGATAATTTTCCTCTTCCCCACATTGACACCCTTGTTGACAATACTGCCCGCCACTCCATGTTTTCCTTTATGGATGGCTTTTCAAGGTATAACCAAATTAAGATGGCACCAGAGGATAGAGAGAAAACTACCTTCATAACTATGTGGGGGACCTTTTGTTATAAGGTAATGCCATTTGGTTTGAAGAATGCCGGGGCAACTTATCAGCGAGCTATGGTGACTCTCTTCCATGATATGATGCACAAAGAGGTCGAGGTGTATGTGGATGATATGATTGTAAAAGCTCGCAAAACAGAGGACCATGCGACTAATCTTGAAAGATTATTTAGGAGGTTACGAAAATTTCAGCTCAGATTAAACCCGGCAAAGTGCACTTTTGGAGTCACTTCAGGAAAGCTACTAGGTTTCATCGTCAGTGAAAGAGGAATAGAAGTTGACCCAGATAAGGTTCAAGCAATCCGTGATTTGCCCCCTCCCAAGACGCAAAAAGAAGTTAGAGGATTTTTGGGGAGATTAAATTATATAGCCCGGTTCATATCACAACTCACACTCAAATGTGACCCGATCTTCAAACTCCTTCGCAAACACAATCCGGGGGCGTGGAATGAGGAGTGCCAAGTTGCTTTTAACAAAGTTAAAGAATATTTGTTAAGTCCGCCAGTATTGGCACCACTTGTGGTCGGGAGACCCCTCCTCTTATATTTAACGGTAAATGAAGGATCCATGGGATGTGTGTTAGGGCAACATGATGAAACTGGTAAGAAAGAAAGGGCAGTTTACTACTTGAGCAAGAAGTTCACTGAATACGAGTCCAAGTATTCCTCGTTGGAAAAGATGTGTTGTGCTTTAGCATGGACGGCGCATCGACTCAGGCAGTACATGCTATATCATACCACTTGGCTCATTGCAAAGTTGGACCCGATTAAATACATCTTCGAGAAACCTTCCTTATCAGGTAGAGTGGCAAGATGGCAAGTGTTATTGTCTGAATATGATATTGTATATGTGTCCCAGAAAGCTATCAAAGGAAGTGCAATCGCAGATTTTCTTGCAGAAAGGGTGGAAGAGGATTATGAACCAATGGAGTTTGAGTTTCCAGATGAGGACTTGATGTCAATATGTCAAACAAGTGGGGAGGAATCAGAGAAAGAGAATTGGAAGATGTTTTTCGACGGAGCTTCGAATGCCTTGGGGCATGGCATAGGGGTCGTGTTAGTATCACCAGAAGGAGATCATTATCCCGTTATAGCTAAACTCAACTTCTATTGCACCAATAATGTAGCTGAATATGAAGCTTGTGTCATGGGCATTCAAGCAGCAATCGAGAGGAAAATTCACATTTTGGAAGTGTATGGGGACTCTGCTTTGGTTATTTATCAGTTGCGAGGAGAATGGGAGACGCGTGACTCAAAGTTAGTTCGGTATCACAAGTATGTATCAAAGCTGATTGAAAATTTTGATGAAATTTGCTTCAATCATTTACCCCGAGAGGAGAACCAAATGGCCGATGCATTAGCCACGCTGGCGGCAATGTTCAAAGTTGGTACCAATGTCAAGATCCAACCCATCATGATTAATCTTCGAGAGTGTCCCGCGCACTGCTCTAGTGTAGAAGAAGAAATAGACGGGAAACCGTGGTACCACGATATTGTGTACTATCTCAAATTTCAGCAGTACCCGGATCAAAGCTCAGAAAATGATAAGAAAACCATTAGAAGGTTGGCAATGAATTTCTTCTTGGATGGGAACATTTTATACAAGAGAAGTAGGGATCAAACACTTTTGAGATGCGTGGATTCAACCGAAGCTCGGAGAATAGTCGAAGAAGTTCACGAAGGAGTTTGTGGAGCACATGCAAGTGGACATAAGTTGGCAAGACAGGTCATGAGGGCAGGGTATTACTGGCTCACGTTGGAAAAGGATTGTATAGACTTTGCTCGAAAGTGTCACAAGTGTCAGATATATGCGGACAGAATCCACACCCCTGCTAATTCACTGCATGTATTGACATCACCATGGCCATTCTCAATGTGGGGCATGGATGTGATTGGGTTGATAACTCCGAAGGCATCAAATGGGCATCGATTTATTCTGGTGGCAATTGACTACTTCACTAAGTGGGTAGAAGCATCATCTTATGCCAATGTGACCCAGAAAGTGGTGTGTAAGTTCGTCCAAAAAGAAATAATATGCCGCTATGGTCTCCCAGAAAGGATCATCATGGATAACGCTAGTAACCTCAATGGTTCGATGATGAAAGAGGTTTGTGCCAAGTTCAAGATCAAGCATCACAATTCAACACCTTATCGCCCAAAGATGAATGGAGCAGTGGAAGCAGCCAACAAGAACATCAAAAGGATAATTGAAAAGATGACAGATATATACAAAGATTGGCATGAGAAGTTACCTTTTGCTTTGCATGCTTATCGCACAACAGTCCGAACTTCCACGGGAGCTACACCGTTCTCTTTGGTATATGGGATAGAAGTAGTTTTGCCAATTGAAGTGGAAATCCCTTCCCTTCGGGTCCTTAAAGAAGTACAGTTGGAAGAAGCCGAATGGGTTAATGCTCGTTATGAGCAATTGAATCTCATAGAAGAAAAAAGGTTGACAGCACTTTGCCATGGGCAGTTATATCAAAAAAGAATGATGAGGGCATATGACAAGAAGGCACACTCTCGACAGTTCCGAGAAGGAGAATTAGTATTGAAAAGAATTCTCCCGAACCAGCATGATCCTCGCGGGAAATGGACACCGAATTGGGAAGGACCATTCGTGGTGAAGAAAGCTTTTTCAGGAGGAGCACTAATTTTGGCGGAGATGGATGGAAGGGAGTTTTCCAACCCGGTGAATGCCGATGCTATCAAGAAATATTTTGCATAAAAAAAAATAATAAATAAATAATAATAATAATAAAAAAAAAAAAAAAAGAAAAGAAGAAAATTTTCAAGTTGAAAACCCGAAAAGGCAGCTTGAATTTGGGAGATGTGTTTAGGGTGAAAACCCGAAAGGGCGGTCTAGACACGAAAAAGGTCCAAATACTACAAAGGCTTAACACAGAAAGGGTGAAGATCATGATCCGAGATGTTCATGCAAAAGACAAGGGAGCTGACAAATGTGCCTATTTCGGGATAGAATTTTGAGACTACTGTTAATATCTATCGAAACGGTCATTAAGAAGGAACTGTATCCCCTTGGTATTAATCAATTTTCCCTTGTTCCTTGTCATTATACTTGATTGTAGAAACTTCACTTTTTTCTAATGAAAAGTAGCCTTTTGCTCCCAATAATGCCCTCATTTCCATTTTGTCAAAAGAGGAGATATGAGTACATTGCATTGCATTTGTCATAAAATTGGAATGATACTTAATAAAAAGCGTGATAAAGTAAGAAATGTTTGCAATATTTTGAAAAAGGATCGTAATTGACAGGGAATGAAATGGAGTCTAAGAAGAGAAAGAAAAGAATGGAATTAGCAATAGAATGGAGCACAGTAAAAATGTGAAGAGTGATTGGAACATGCATATGATAGAAGAAGAAAACAGTTATGAGCAATGAATTGAGGAAGACGGGAGATCAGAAATGTGATCGATTCATCCCCCATTGATCAAAGAAAAGGCTCTAAAAAACACTAAAAAAGGGAAAAGGGTTTCGTTGCCTCAAGTTTGAAGAATTCATTTTTTAAAGGTACGTTGCCTCAGCTTTGAGGAGCTCATTTTCAAAATATCGTTGCCTCAGTTTTGAGGAGTTCATTTTGAAGTTTTAGTGCCTCAGTTTTGAGGAGTTTATTTTTAAAATCTCGTTGCCTCAGTTTTGAGGAGTTCATTTTGAAGTTTTAGTGCCTCAGTTTTGAGGAGTTCATTTTTAAAGTCTCGTTGCCTCATTTTTGAGGAGTTCGTTTTTAAAGTCTCGTTGCCTCATTTTTGAGGAGTTCGTTTTAAAAGTCTGGTGGCCTCAGTTTTGAGGAATTTATTTAAACTATATATATATATAATAAAAATTTGGTAAGAGAATTAAAGAGTTTAGTCAAATACAGTGTCTATGTCTTTGCACTATTTCGAATTTTCGAAATGTTCAAAGAGGGGCAGCTGTAGACACAAAATTACAAATAAAAAAAACAGAGTGAAAAATATAATGAAAAATGAAAAAAATGAAAGAAGGAAAAAAGGAGAGAGGTACGACTGGCAGGGTGCGGACGCACCCTGCCAGGCACCTCTCTCACCTGCCAGACGCGAATTTTTCGCGTCTGGCAGGGTAGTGGAGCGCCCCCTCCAGAGCCCAGAAATTGGGTATAAATGGGAGGGGGAGAACCTGCAACAGAAGGAGGGAGCTTTTCTAAGCAATGGAGAGCAACCAAGGAGTAGAAAAATAGAGAAGGAGGGAGAGTCGTTCTGCTGCCGGCAAGGAGAGCTGGGCAGAAGAAAAAATAGAGAAAGAGGGGAGGAGTGTCTGCTGCCGGCAAGGAGAGCTGGGCAGAAGAAAAAATAGAGAAAGAGGGGAGGAGTGTTTGCTGCCGGTAGGAGGAGAGAAATCTGGGCTGGTTTGCCGCCGGTAGGAGGAGCAACAGCTTGGAGGTTTGCCGCCGTTTAGAGAGGAGCAACAGCTTGGAGGTTGGCCGCCGGTAGGAAGACTGAAATCTGGAGTGTTTGCTGCCGGTAGGAAGAGTGAAAGCTTGGAGGTTTGCTGCCGGAGAGAGGAGTAACAGCTTGGGAGGGTTTGCCGCCGGTGAGAGGAGTAGTAGCTGGAGTGTTAGCCGCCGGTGGGTAATGATTTGAGAAGAGAAGAGAAAGGCAGCATTTTTAAAGAAAAAGAGAAGGTACCGCCGGCATAGAGAGAAGAAAGAAAGTTGAAAAGTGAGGAGAGAAAAATAAGAAAAGGGAGTCCGTCTCCCCTGAGCCGTACGACGTCGTTTGGTGCTCCAGATTGAACTAATTTAGTGGGATCAGGTAAGGAAAGCTTCACTCCTTTGCCTAATTGATTCATAATGATTTAATAGCTTAGGTTATTATGGTTTGATTTGTTTGGATTTAATCTATAAAATTCAATTTAAGCTTCATATGATTAATCTGAAAATATTTTAATACAATCCCCTAGAAATTTTTGAAGAATGTCTTTCAAGATTAGGATTGGTTTACTTTAGCATAAGGTTCAAAAATCTTTTAGATACTATTTTTAGGACAAAGAAGATAATATACATAGAGAGATATAAATCTATATATAAAAATACAATATAAAAATAAAAATATATACATATAGCTAATAAAAAAATTTAAAGGTAGGAGAATGTTTAGCAAGGGTGAGAGAAGTAAATATGCAAAACATAAAAATAGATTGCTAAATAAATATATATAAGTGAATGAAATAAATAGTAAGTTAAAGAGCTACATATAGAATAAGTAAGTGAAATTGAAAATTATTAGGCTATTAGTGAGGTATTCTTAAATAAAATATATAAAAGAGCATGGGAAATATTTATGTACATTAAAATATATATATATATAGTGAATAGAGATAGATGAATAAATGTAAATAAATATAAATAAATATATTATGTTAAGTATCAAAATAATTATGATAAAATAGATATGGGAATCAATCTAAAAAATAATTAACTCTTCAATAAAAAAAAGATAATGAATAATAAGATAAATACAAAATACTATAATGTTAGCTATAAGTATAACATGCTGATGATGGGATAATCGATCGAGATGCGAGAAGTCGCAATCTCGAGTTTATGTTCCCTAGGCTCGGAATTCAAACCAAGGCTCCACCAGTATGATGGGAGGGCCTCGTTTTTAAGATCCCGAAATCCTTAATAAATAAAGAGCCTGATTATACCACAAAAATTATTACTTGATAAAATTACTTGATAAAAATAAATAATAAGTAATAAAATGATGATGAAGTGATAACAATTCAAATATATAATAAATAATTAATTTGCGAAAATACAATATATATGACATTAAATAAGTAAATAAATAAATTAATAACTAATTTAAAATTAAGCATTGAGTATTAAGTGGCATAAACTATAAAAATGTAAAGTATAAAAATAATAATAATAGTAATAAGAAATAAGAATAGGAAATAGGATAATAAAATATATAATAAAACAAAAATGTTAATGATAATAAAAAATAAATAATTGTATTAGCATAGCATATACATATCGCATCATACATATCATTGCATATTAATATTTTTTGTTTTCGAGTTTAAGCCCCGATGATGGGATCTTTCGGGGATCCTGCGAAGGCGGGTATTTCTCGAAAAGTTTCTTAGGTGAAAAGATGTCCTCGGATCCCACCAGTATGATGGGAGGGCTCGAGAACCACCTTTAATAAAAGGCTTTCGCCCGAATTAGGACCATTATGCACAAAATATTATTTTAAAAAGAAAATGTACGATGACCCCGAAGACGGGAATTATTCGTCGAATTTGCGAAGGCGAGTTTCTCGAATAATTCCCTAGGTGAGAGAATATCCCGAGTCCCACCAGTATGATGGGCGGATTCGGAAAGTATCCTCGATAAAAGGTTATTTGTCCAGCATTTTTATCTCACGCCATGCATTTCATCTCGCCACTCATTTGCATTCCGTTTTAGGTTAAATAGGAGATAAAATAAAAATAATAATTAAGGAAATCTAGTGAAATTAAAAATTAAAGCCCAATAGGATAATCTAAAAATGGTACCGTTCATGGAACGGGCGTCCGAGGGGTGCTAATCCTTCCCCGGGCGTAACCGTACTCCCGAACCTAGATCCAGAAAATTGTAGACCGGTTTAAGGTTCTTTTCGGTGGGCTTAAAATTAATTTAAGTTTGCATCGATTAGAATCGAGTCAATAGGTGGCCAATCACACCTAGTAAAAAAAAAGATTGGTGGCGACTCCTAGTTTAATTTTTTAGTGAGTTTTCACAGTTCATCGTATAGCGGTCGGGTTCCAACGGACCCGCACGTTACGACATAAATTATTAAGACGTATGTTTAGACAATACCTGTATCTTTGATTAGTAATGCCACTACAAGTTGGAAATGCTTAGTATTATTTTGATTTGAAGTTATGAAATGTGATTTAGCAACTTGATGGAATGATGAACAGATCATATTAATAGGCTTGCTTGGGCTTAGTGGACTACCTCCATTGGGCCCATGCTCCGGTCATGGCTCAGAATTTGGGTAGTGACATTTATGCTTGAGAATAAGCCTTCAATGGAGGATATATTCATGTAATTCATGACAAAGATTGAGACCTTCATGAAAAAACTGAAGCCTTCATGACAAAGAAGATGCCTTCATTCAAAGTCAAGCAGCATCAATCAGAAATCTTGAAACACAAATAAGTCAACTAACTAGTGCCATCAATGATAGACTTCAAGATGATGGAGATAAGGTAGATTAAGAGAATACTTCCTCAAATCAAGTTCAAGATGAAGAAATTAAGCAAGAGGAGGAAGTATCTACACTAGCATAAGTCAAGTCATATGTGCCTCCCATTCTTTCTAGATATAGTTGATGAGTTACCTAAGGAGACTATTGGTATGAAAAATCCAAAGAAACTTTTTGAAGCTTGTTTGGTTCAAGATGCAACAACAAAGGACAAGAATGAAGAACTCACAAATGTTACACATGTTTTGAAAGCTATACCAAAAGTGCATTATTCAAGAACTCAATTTGATAAGTTAGGTAAAAGTCAGCCTATTTCACCACCTTGGGTTGAGCAAGCACCAAATCTTGAGTTAAAACCACTACAACCTCATCTTAGGATGTGACTATTCTTACACCTCAAGCTTTTCCATGCAAACTCAAACTTCGTGAAAGAAGACCTCAACCAAAGTCAAGCTATTAACTATAAAGAAGCACTTCTTGAAAGGCAACCCAAGCTTTTGAAACTCTTTTTTTTTTCTTTCTTTAAAGTTTTTTTATTTTATTTATTTATTTTTCTTCATTAATCTCTATTTATTTATTTATTTATTTTAGTGAAAAAAATCCTCTTACAAGTGACAATGAGGAAAAAAAAGAGGATTAAAGCTTCTCCTGATTCATCCAACTAACAAAGAAGTATTCTTTTACCTTTCTTTTATTTTTTCTAACATTGAGGATAGTGTTTAGTTTAAGTTTGGGGGGATGAAGTTATTTTTCTATTAGTGAATATTCTGTGGAAGTTTTAAATTTTATTTTATTTTCATGTTTATTTATACTTTAAGTAATTAGGATTAGTTAATCATATAAATTTATTTTTAGGATTAGTTGAATTTATTTTTTATGCTTGCTTGAATTTTTAGGAATATAGAGCAGAGTTATGCCAAATTTTTCGATGATCTCCCTGTCCAATGATGATAATTAGTCGTCTTGAATATTTAACTTTTGATGAATAAGGATATTGTTTGGTTCATGCTAAATTCTTTTGTTTAGTATCATTGTTAGGATGTGATTTTCACAATTTTGAGCACTTTATCTTTTGCTTTAAATTATTGTGAATATTTAGAGAAGGTTTATGTTGATATAAAATTTTGAATTATGTTATGAATTCTAGAATTTGCTTGATTCTCTCTCGAGGTGAAATCCTAGGCAATACTTAGTTAGGGATATGATTTAGACTATCTTTGAACCGTTTGAGTTTTTCAAGCTAACTTTGATATATTTTTATCCCTAGTGTACCCCATTGAGCCTAATTTCCATTTTCTTTATTTAACCACATAATAATTGAGCCTAACCTTCAAGTAAAATTTATAATTTTGCAACCCTCACTCCTAAGCATTTATATTGTTTTAGGAAAAATAGATTAAAGTATATGTTGAAAAAGGTAGAAAGGTGAAGTTACTGAAAAAAAAATTCAAAATATTGAAAATCAATCCACAACTTCCAATACAAAGAAAAATAAGTTTGGGAGTGTAAAATTATGGAATTGAAAAAACAAAAAAGAGACAAGAAAAAGTAGAATAAAGTGTTGAAAAAAAAAAAGAAAAGGTGTATGTGGAGAAGGAAAATAGAGCTTTATATAGGTCCTTGAATAATTATGTGCTTAGGGTGATTTGAACCATATTATTTTATTTATCCTACTTTGACCCTAGCCATACATTACAAACTTTATAAAGTCCTATTGTTCTCTAGCTTTATATAGTCTACATTAGTGGAGAGAGAGATGAAAAATAAACCTATGAAATTTTAGTACTAATTTGAAATTTTGATTGGCATAAACTAATCCGGACATTATGATATTCTTGATAAAAGATTTTACACACTTACATGGAAATCCATTCAAGAATATGCTTGCATTGGAATTGAAACATAAATTTAAATGATGCCTATATTTTTTCTTAAGTTTTAAGTTGATCGATATACTTTTGAGGAAATTATGAGAGATCATTGAGCTGATCCACTTTATCTCTAGTAGTTGCTTTATCTATTTTGTTTTCACCATTTAAATTGATTTTTGTTACTTTCTTTTCTATGGTTTTCTTGAGGACTAACAAAATCTTAAGTTTAAGGGTGTGATAACTCTATGATGTATAGTTATTTAGACTTAATTTTGATTATAATTTAACTTAGTTTTTATAGTAATTCATATAAATTAGTAAGTTTTATCTAATTATTTTAAGTTAATTAATTAGGTGAGTCAATCTAATCTTAGTTAAATTTGTGCTTAAATTGGTGTTAATGTGCCCAAGATAATTATTATTGATTTATTTGTGCTTTTGTAGATATTTATTAAAGAAGAACTTTTAATTGAAGGATTTTTAATGGAAGTAGGAGAGAATTTCAAAGGTGTAGACTTTCACTACACGTCTTAGTATTTCGACCATAACTCTCTTTACAAAACTCCAAATGAGGTGATTCTTGAGCCATTGGAAAGCTAAGAGAAAAAGCTACACCTTTCATGTTTACTATTTTACTCAGTTTGGTCTTGAAGGTGGTCAAAAACCTTTTCATAGTAGCAGCACGTGATCTGATGAAGATGAAGATTTCCTTGTTCAAATACACTTCTTTCTTGCCCAACGTAGAACTTAGAATTTAAGTGAGTTTAGACTTCTATTTTGGTTACATTTTGTAGCCTTATAAAAAAGAAATCTTTGAAGGGCACTTTTAAATGAATCAATCAAACACGAAACATCAAATTTAGAGCTTGGATTCAAGCTACAAAATCATTGAAAAAATCTTATTGAAGTTGAGACGAAATCGAGGGATTCAAGAAGATTTGGAGATCAAGATTGCAACTCTTAGGTTTCTTTTATCTTTTTGTTGTTTTTTTATTTTCTTGGGTTTGGTTTTAATGTTTAAACTTTATTTGATGATGACGTGTGACTTGATGGGGAACTAATTTATTTATCTAAGATTATAATTCAAACCAATACGTATTCTAAATTATTTATCTCTCTTTTGCTTATATTTGATAGTTTTAAGTTGTTTATTCTATTCTAGTCTTAATGCTTCTAGTTGATTGGCTACCAATTAGATTGAATTAGAAACCTAAGTTAAACCTTGACGAAGGAAATTTAAGTAGACCTTTAGTAGAATAGTGTATGATCGAATGCACTTAATTGATTAGGTGGCTTGATTTGCATATAGGGTAAATATACACATATAAGCCATAAGTTGCAAAGATTAGAACACAAGCTTAATAAATCTATTAAACTCAACAAAGACTTGTAAATAATTTAGGACTCTAGGTTAACAACTTAATCTATTAAACTAAGTTGAGAAAGAGAGACAATATTCAAATGAAGAATTGAGGAAAATCATAATCTTAGGTCTGATAGTTAAGAGAGTTCTATAAAACAAATTTACTATTTAATTTTAGTTTCAGTTTATTAGTTTTAATTGTTATTTTAATAATTTTAAATTAATTGTTTAGATAAGATTAGAATGTGTTAATTTTAGTAGTTAACAAGTAGGGATTAATTCAATTCTCCATAAGAACTGATTCTACATTTTTCTATATTACTTGTTAATTATACATGCACTTACGTGAGAAATCAACAACACAAAGCTATAATTGTTTTCAATCTATTGGTCAAAACTTTAGATGCAATTATGTAAAGCACATTACTTAAACTAATAGGTCGAAACTGACTTACCTTTCCTATTGATTTATCTTCGTAACAAGCACTGTATGGGTATGATTAATATCTGAATTATCCAATCTTCAATCTAAAAAATCAATCACCAATCGATGTATGCAATTACCCAATTTATCCCAATATTTATGGTAAAACAGAGTAAGGTAGCCATCTGGACCTGGAGCCTTTATTGGGTTCATCTAGAACATAGCACACCTCACCTCATCAAAACTAATCTCAACATCCAAAACTGCTATCATATCATCATTGAATTTTGGTTGCACAAAGGTTAAGACTTCTTCTATCACTTGTGGAGTAGATGAGGTAAAAATATTCGACAAAACAATCTTCCATTTCTCTTAACACTTTGGCATTTGAGTCCACCCATACATCATTATCCTATTTAGAGCCCATATTGTATTCTTCCTTTTTGTTTCAGAGGCTCTACTCTGGAAGAATTTTGTATTCTTATCTCTCACTTTTAACCATTCAACATAGGACCTTTGTCTCCCCATGGTCTCTTCCTCTTTAAGTAACCCACTAAGCTCGTTTTTAAAATTCAAGTTTAATATACTTGTATTTTTTTTTTGTAAACTTTTATATGATATCATCTCTTAAATAAAATTTTCAACAAATAACCAAGCATCGGACAAATCCATGTTAATATTAATTAGAAAATAATTTTTTATTTGTTAGCAATTTTGAAAATTTTAGATATTGTTATTATTATTATTTTGAAATATTCCTAAAACATTAAAAATGGAAAAATTCTTTTTAGAAAAAACTAAAAAATAAAAAAATGAAAGAGACTTTTTGAAAAAAACATTGAAAGTAAAAAAATATTTTTTTATTTTTAAAAGTTTATTAAAAATTATAGAGAGGAAATAATTTTTATAATTTTAAAAAATTATGAGAATAAAAGAATATTTTCTATTTTTCCAAAAATCTTAAATATACTTTTTATTTTTTGTAGTTTCTAATCTTTTATAATTTCTTAAAAATATAAATTAATTCTATTTTTTATTGTTCTAGAATTTTTTTAATAATTAAAAATTATTTTTAGTTTTATAAAAAAAGTTTTGGAATTTCTAAAAATTATAAAATATTTTTATGCTTTTTAAAACTTTTGGATTTTTTTAAATTTTAAAAATATTTTTAATTTTTAAATTTTTTTGAAAGTGATAAAAATTGCAAAGTATGTTATAATCTGATATTGCATTAGGTTCTCAAATAATCACCTTACATTCATTTGCTTTAATATGATTAAATTGTAACTTGCATTGTTTTGATTTATTTTAAAATAAATACTTTAATATAATTTAATTAGACACATGTATACCAAACACCGCCTAGTTCTTAAGTGCTTATTACACCAAACCAATTCCTTCTCTCTCTCTCCCGAATGGCAGAAGCAATAGAGCCGCTACTCTCCCCCACCCAGGAAGAGCATACACGGCCACAACCAAAAGCAGATAACACCTCTTCCATCTTCATCGCCGGCTCCCAAGACATCCCTCCGATCACTGGCGTCTGCCACTTCTTCAGAGAATGCTTTGCCGAATCCAAGAAGCTATGGTACCTAGCTGGCCCTGCCATGTTCACCTCCATCTGCAAATACTCCCTCGGTGCCATCACTCAAGTCTTCGCCGGCCACGTTGGGACTCTTGCCCTCGCCGCAGTCTCCGTTGAAAACTCAGTCATCGCCGGTTTCTCCTTCGGTGTTATGGTATATATATATATATATCATATTAGTACATCCATAACAAAGTCATATATATATATATATATATATATATATATATATATATAATTTGACTTTCATGTTTAATTGTTTCTGATTATAGACACATATAACAACTTAGTTGATGATATATACTGCTTTAACGTAATCAGCTTGGTATGGGAAGCGCGCTTGAAACCTTATGCGGTCAAGCGTTTGGAGCAGGGCATATTGACATGCTAGGGGTTTACATGCAAAGATCATGGATCATCCTTAACTCAACAGCTTTGGTCCTTCTCTTTTTATACATATTCGCGGAACAAATTTTGAAGCTGATAGGCCAGACTGAGGAAATATCAAAGGCGGCTGGGACTTTTGCAATATGGATGATACCACAGTTATTCGCTTATGCCATGAATTTCCCCATCGCCAAGTTTCTGCAGTCACAGAGCAAGATCATGGTCATGGCCGTGATTGCAGCTGCAGCCTTGGTTTTGCACACGGTTTTCAGCTGGCTCTTGATGTTAAGACTGGGGTGGGGGCTGGTAGGTGCAGCCCTGGTGTTAAATGCGTCGTGGATTTTCATAGTTGCGGCTCAGTTCTCGTATATTATTAGTGGGACATGTGGGCGCGCATGGACCGGATTTTCATGGAAGGCTTTTCAAAACTTGTGGGGATTTGTTAGGTTATCTCTGGCTTCAGCCGTCATGCTCTGGTGAGAAAATAAGAATTTGAGATATTGTAACAAACTTTTTCAACTTTCAACTACTGTTCTCACTTCTCGGTAAACTACTTTGCCTACTGCTCTGGGCATATTATTCTCCACATCCATATTATAAATATATATTTATATATATATATATATATTATTCCTTATTATACAGTTCTTGAAGAATTGATATATGACACTATTTTAATTGATTTTGTCATAACTTGCATGGTTTTGGGCTTTGGCCTGGCTAGGCCCTAGTACTCACGACGAGCCACCAACCTTATGGTGGCGGAATTACTTAGTCTCTTCCCCTCATTTTGCCTATACGTATATAACCAAAATTTATATATATATATATAATATCCACATTGCATTTCCACCTATACGTATCCTAATAGTTAGATCATTACTACTATTACTGCTGCTGCTGCTTAATTTTAGGCGTATAAATGATATTATATACACATGGTAGTTCCATCTAACTGTGTCTTACTACTTTGATGCATGCATAAAGCATTTTGTTAATCTTTATTCACATTAGGATATTTAAACTTTGCTTAATCGATGTTTTGATATGTTCCATTTTGTGTTAACATCTTGTGTAGCCTGGAGGTATGGTATTTTATGGCACTAATACTCTTTGCCGGATATTTAAAGAACGCAGAAGTTTCTGTAGATGCCTTGTCCATATGGTGAGCTTGACTTCACTGATTTTCCATAAATTATTCAACAATAATTTACTCTTTTAATGGTGCAAAAATGACGCAAGTGATTGGCGTAAATAATAAAAAATAGTCCCCTCTTTCTCCCTCGTTTCGAAAGATACGTATCGGCCTTTGGGGAAGATCGAAGAACCTTTATTATCTCCTCGATATATGTGGAAACAAAACTTTTTTGGTTTCATATTTAATGGTACGCAAAAGAATTTCAGTTCACCAGTTAAATGGGCTCTCGTTCATGAAACCTTTGGTCAATACTAAGTTTATGTAATTTCTAATCAGAGTCGGAGCCCCATTTTTTTTTTTTTATCTTGAATAATTATAATGCATTAGAAACAAGAGCAAAATCGTTTTCTTCTCCATTATATTTTAATTGTTTCTTTCTGCCTTTCTCCTAACAAAGCTGCCAAATTTGCAGCTGTAACATTCTGGGCTGGACGGTCATGGTAGCTCTGGGGATGAATGTGGCTGTAAGGTACGTACGACGTGAACACTCCAGAAACCAGCGATATCACGAATCATTTGAAACAGTTTAGGTCAAAGTGTTTCTGATCAGCGTAAAACTTTTACAGTGTGAGAGTGTCAAATGAACTGGGGGCAGGACATCCGAGGAAAGCAAAACTTGCATTGGTAGTGGCTGTGATATCTTCGTTTATGATCGGTCTGGCCATCGCGGCCGTTCTGATTATCTTTCGGGACAAATACCCAGACTTATTTTCAACCAATACACAAGTCAAACAAGTTGTCAAAGAGCTAACGCCATTGTTGGCCTTTTGCATTACGCTTAACAATGTTCAACCCGTTCTCTCAGGTTTGAAAGATAGCAATTATTATTCCTTTTTTTTTTTTTTTTTTTGTAGAGAAAACAAATTTACGTTTGGCATTTTAATTAATTTGTGGGGATGGATGGGGCAGGGGTGGCCGTCGGAGCTGGATGGCAAGCTTTCGTTGCTTATGTAAACATTGGGTGTTACTATATCTTTGGGGTTCCTCTGGGTCTCATATTGGGTTTCACATTCAACATGGGTGTTAAGGTGATTCTCTTCCCTTGTCTAACCTATTCTACGTCCATTTAACACTTTATGGAAATGTAAATGCAATGGTTGGTATCCCATATACTTTCAGGGAATTTGGTGTGGAATGATATCTGGCACAGCTGTGCAGACTTGTGTCCTTTTTGGGATGATTTATAAAACCAATTGGAACAAAGAGGTAACATTCAAATTCCATTGAGCTATAATTTGTTCTTTTAATTTTTAATTTTGTACTTTTTTTCCTTTTAAATTTTTTTGTAAGAAAAATAAACAACAAAATTACAAAAGTACCAATCCTCTAAGCATTTTGGAATTCCACTGCGCGACCTGCCCAGGTTAAAACTAGTCCCGGTAAGCACTAATCCATGCCAACTTTGATGCTGTGTGCAGGCTTCGATTGCTGAAGACAGGATAAGGAAGTGGGGAGGACACACAGAATTCAGAGAGGGCAACGTAGAACAATGAAGAGAGATATTGCACTGCCATTTCACCAACAAATTTTTAGTACCCATTGTGAGTTGTGACGGGATTCTCTCAAATTTCTCTTTGGAACAATAATAGAACAATGAAAAGAGATAGTGTACGGTCATTTCGCCACCAGTTTTAGTATCCATTTGAGGTGGGATTCTTTCTCTTAAAGTTCATGATAACTGGCAGGGAAGAACATATGGCTGTGTAAAAGTCTAGAAATAAAATGATTTATAAGTAATATAAACCAACATCAAATTTCTCATTCTCAATATGTGACCACAAAACCACTCATTTTAGGCCATTAACTGCCTTTCAGACACCATTAAAAAACTACAAGGCCATAACCATAACCGTATTATACAACACATATTCAGTTTATAACAGGAGAAAGGCTGATAATTCTCTTATAGGCAAGTAGCATAAGTCAATTAATTTATTGATCTCCCCAAACAAATCCTATGCAAGCCTGATAAAAGCATCACAGGCATCTTCGATGCAATGTGCTGCAAGAGGCAGGGCAACCTAAGCCTGTTTAAATCTGGCCATTGCAGACAATCTTAATTGAGGAATCATGTTAAGGATAAACCTAATAAAGAAAACCAATTATCTGTGATATGCAGAATGGGGCACAGTTTTTCCAACCTCTTCCCCAACAAAAAAAATGTTGAGTCGCTATTGAATCCCAGTTGTGCAGCAAAAAGTGATGCTCTCAACACATAGATCTAAAGAAAAATGATCCTTATGCCTTAATGCATTTATCATGCTGGAAATAAGGGACTTCAATCAAAGAAATCATTTACAATAGAATTTTCAGCTACCCCAAGCTTACACCCCCATATGAACAGCTTTCATGCTCAAAATACTTGCTACATTGTTGCAAACAATGGTGACATAAGCATCCTTAATGGCTCAATAACAGCTTGTTTACTCTTCTGCTTTTGCATCTCTGATGATCTATTTCTTATAACTTCTGGAATAGGTATATGACCACAAAGCATGACATATGCACAATAGCACAAGAGAGAAAATGCCATGCCCAGATTAGTAAGCCACTAATGCCAATAAGGTAGGACCCACACCTTTCTCCAATTAGACATATGCAACTGATGCTATTTAAATTGAACACAGGCAACTAAAGGGCCGATTTCAATTTGATCCCTAACAGTTACTCATAAGCACAGAAAATGGCTCAAGAGAATGCATCTAATCACTAAATTTTATCATATCATTCTCCAACACAGAAGAGAACTATGTTCAGTCCACCATAAGATTATTAAGTATCCTAGACCAAGCAAGTACCGATGTCAAAAAATTGAAATATCAACATTTTTGGACCACTCGGAATTCGATCATTTACACCTTATCAAATCCCACACATTCGCAACATTTCCCCCATTAATTGCATCCAGAGCTGATTACTATTTAACTTACACTGCAACATCTAATATACATCATAGAACTAAACCGACGAAATTCAACAATGAAAAACATAACAAAATAAACAACGCAAGTCAAACTTAACAAACATAATACGTAATTGCGCCAAAATTAATGACATTAATTTAAAATCTCATTTCAAAAATAAATCCAAACAACCCAAGATAATAGTATAACAGAATCGTCATTCAGATCCCAAAAATAAAGAAAAAAACAAACCCTGACCTAGGCGGTGAGCACAACAGCACCACCAGCCTCCTTGATCTTCTTCTCAGCAGTCTTCGAAACCAACTTAGCCTTAACCACGATCGGTTGATTCTCTGGTAACACACCCTTTCCGAGGACCTTAAAGTACCCGAACTGAGTCACGTCGATCATCGGCGCGGCATCCTTGTTGGCTTTCACCTTCACGTCTTGTGGAACGAGAGACCAGAGCTTGTCGATGTTGACGATGGGACAGTAGAATTTGTTACGGAGCTTGTGGAAGTACCTCATACCGACCTTCCCAAAATACCCAGGGTGGTACTTGTCGAAGAGGATCCTGTGGTGGTGCATGCCTCCGGCGTTTCCGCGACCTCCCGGGTGCTTGCGGTGCTTGCCGATACGGCCGTGACCGGCGCTCACGTGGCCGCGCTTCTTGCGGTGCTTCTTGAAGCGGGTTGTCATTTTTGGATTGGTGAGGATCTGGGGAGGGAAGGGTTCGGAGCGGCTGAGGGACGAGAAAATGAGAGTAGGGCTTGTGGGGATTTATTTTGGTGCGGGAAAATGGTGGGGAGTGGGGAGGTTTTTGGTTTCCAGGTTTGCCCTCTAGGGTTTCGGGGATTTTACGGCTGTGGTGGGCTTAAGGAGGGTTCGGCCCTAACGGCTGTCTGCATTTGGGTTGGTACGAGGAGTGATGGGCTTCAAGGGGTACTGCAATGGGCTTGAGGATTGTGATATTGATCAGACTGCCGGGGTTGTTGGGTTGGCTCGTCTAACGAGAAATTTTGTTAAGATATAATGTTTACTTTTTTTTTCACTATTTAAAATATATTTAAATAATTTTTTATTTTTTATTATATTCAATTAAATTCTTATATTTTTATTCTAAGTTAAATAGGTTCTTATAACTAACCGTTAATTAATTACCAAAGTTGCCTATCATTTTATATCCACGTGAAAATGACATGGTAAAAATATTATGTAATCATATTATCATACTATATAAATATGCTATATTATTGTTTATTATGATATATCAACGTGTCACATCAATATTATATAATATAAAAATGAAAAGTGATTTTACTAACAATAGTTAGCAAATCGTTAATTATAATTACTTATTTAGTTCAAAATAAAAATATGAGATTTAATTGAAAAAAATAAGAATTTATTTAAATTTTGGTAAATACTTTAAAAGTCTTTTTAGATATTATGCCTTTTGTTAAATACTATGAACATAATTGCATTTGCATTATTGCATATGAATTTTCCTTTTGAATTTGATGTACCTTAAAACTATGATTAGCTAGAGAAATGGACACAATAGACTTGCACAACAAAGAAGTGGAACCTTATAAAGCTTAGGTAGACATTGTGTAGCAATCCAACCTTGTAATTGTTGTGGCAAATGACAAACTTGTAGAATTATCAAGGAACACGGCGAATCTGGGAAATTAAAAATGATTTTTTGTTGCATTACGTATTGAGCAATAATTTTCTAAATAACCAATCTCTTTCTCCCCAAACCTTAGAGTGACTTACATGCATTTTCATCTAAGTCGAAGTGGGTAATTTGAATGAAAATTCTGAATTCTTCTGTCACTTGCCAAAGGGGCAAATAACGTTACTTGTTTACTAGTGGCAATCCTCACCCAACTTCAGGCGGAAACCGTGGCTCTTGATGTTTTAGTAGGAAGGGATTGTATGCAGAAAGATATAAACCATACCCAATTGGCTATCCAATCACAGACCTCTCAAGTCTGCTTTCGAAAATAATGAACGAAAACATCTTTTTGCTTCATAAATACAAGGGCATCAACATCACATTAACAAGACATAATAAATAATTAAATGAACATATCACGATCCAACAATAACAACTATAGAGAGTGTTCTGTATGATTCATCTTTGTAGAAACAGGGCAGCTCCCACCAAGCCAAACCATAGAGTCAAAGCTACCCAAAAAGCTTGGTTCTTCTCCAGTCCAACAGGCGGCCGCCACACCAGAAAATCCCCTAGAAAGTCTCTGGAGGAGGGAAGCTGATTGGTAGTCGACCCACTTCTCTGATCCTTGTCCTTGTACTTATCACTCCACGTTGCTGCATAGCTGGAAATTTTACAATGATGCATATACTTGTCAAAATCTTTTTCCAGATTAGCTCCAACTTACTCCCTACTGAAGTAGAAATGGTGTAATCGAATATTCAGAGATAGAAAATAATACAAGAATAGGCAAAAGCTGAAACTAGAACTACGCTGGTCACAAGACAAGGGCAGAAAGAAGAATTGACATGGTGATCAAGAACAAAGCAATCCAAATAAGAAGCAAGCTGATCATTAGGCATGGGAAGAACTTAAGGAATAAGTATTTGCTTGGAGATTAAGAAAAGACTACTGAATTATATACTTTCTAAGAGCCTGTAGCTGTCCAAATAGATGTGAAATGGTTAACATTATTGCCTCCAACTATCTACTATGTTCATGACACATTAGCAAACCATGAAGTATGGACATGGACACCATAATTCATGGCAAGAACAGCAAATTTCCCAAAGACAGGAAGCTATATGGTGAAAGTAAGGTACAAGAGTTGGCAGCCAATCACAGGAACATGACTTATTCGAGAGACGAGCTTTGAGGAATGAAACAGGGATTATTTGTAGTAGTATTTACTACTCGGAAGAGTTGGTGAGACAGGAAGTGAAAAATAAGTTAGTCTTAAGATAAAGGAAGATTTTCAAGAGATCAAAATTTAGAATGCTAGCGTTGACAAGGATCCACACAATATTCTCAAAATTCACCATTACACAAGCCAATGCCAGCTAAACACATAAGACTGTCAGGGGAAAATAATATGAGCATTTGCCAAGTCTTCAGAACAACATATTATCAACTTCAGTTTAGATAAAAAAAAGTAAACAACTGACGAGGACTGCCGGTCAATCCACATAAAAGTATGTTTCATGAATGTCTATTGGTGCATTATTTTATGCCTTATCCTTCCTAAAAAAAGGCTAAAACAAATATACCTGTCGTAACTAGAACCAATCAGCGGTATAGTAACCATTTCTTCCTGGGATATCTTGAGTTTAGGTGCTTGCAAGATGTAGCGAAGTTCAGCAGCTTGACGTCGAATGCTCACACTAGGGTGCCTCTTCTCCAATTGCTGGTACAGAGCAATGCAGTCCGCATGGCGGTTATTCGCCTCATAAGCCATAGCCAGCCATATTTGAATCTGAAATCCGATAAACAAAAAGAAAAAAAAAAAAAACCCTCATTAGTCTTTGCCTCCTTTGCCAAACATTGATTCAAATAAAGAGCCATATCCTCAAAATCATGAAGCTCTTATCTTATAGGGTATCAACCGACCTCACCGCCAAATAATGTTGGCCTGGGAATGATCGTCAGAGCACCTTCAAGAAACTCAATGGCCCGTCCGTACATGCCTTTCCCGTAAGCCTTTTGGCCCAATTCGAACATCAATTGTGCCGTTGCTCTCCTCTCTGCCTGCTCCTGAGCCACCTGTTCTCACATACGAAACTATATCTGATTAAAAAAACTAGAATTTCTTGGAAGGAAAAAGAAGTTGAAGATTAGTTTATTTGTATGGTAGCAGGGCAAAGAAGGCAAAACCTTTTCGAGCTCTTTTCTCACTCTCATCCTTTTTTTCTCCTCAGTTTCTTCGCTACCTTCGCCTTCACTTTCCTCTGCTTCCGCTTTACTCTGCAACTCCTCCGCTTTCTTTTCCAACTCTCTCATCTCCTCAATTTCCTTAACTCTCTTCCTCATTTCCTTCTCCCAATCGTACTCCTCCTCTTCCTCCTCAAATCCGTTGCCGTTTCCGTTCCCATCGTCGTCGCTGGACCCAGCATCGAAATCCACCGCCTTTACTTTCGAATTCGCTTTGCCACGAGCCACCACTCGGTGAGCTCGATTCTCCCCGTCCGAGGAGTCGAGTTGGCTCTTGTTGGAAAGAGAAGCATGGAAGAAATAAGGGTCTCTCTTCGGTAAGTTCAAAAGGACGTCGATCGCCAAGGGACGGGATTTTCGGTCAGGTGTAACGGTCCTCGCTGACGTCACGTCTAGTAACAAAGCTAAATTTCCAAGAACCACTGCCATGGTGGCGTTCCAGAGAGAGAAAGAAGAAAGGAGAGAGTGAGATGCGGAGCTTCCAGTTAACAAAGCCGCCGTGAAGATATTTAGAATGCTGTTATCTTAATGACTAAATTCCCCTGGATTTCGCATTAAAATGACGAATGTTTGAAGATATTTCGTGCCATCCACGAGGGTGATACCGTCAAATAGAATGTGAACGTGGCGCTACGTAGACGAGTGTCGTGTGTGGAGACTGTTGCAGCCTACAATTTGTCTTACGGCAGCGGAAAAGCTCATCGGTTCAAACACGCATCGGAGCAATTGAGCACTCCACGCAACGCCGTCGTTTTATTTGGACGGATTCAACGGTGTGGGATTCAACACAACGAAACCATGCGCTTCACAGAAAACGTTCAGAAGAAAACAGAAAAACGACCCTCCAACGCGCACGCTTTCCACGTGTTTTCACGCGCAAGAATTTGTGTCAATTAAGCAAGCGAAGGTTCCCTCACTGTCATTTCCCGAGCGTTTTAAGGCCTAAAACGGTGGCGCTTCTCTGCAGCACATGCGCCAGAAGCTAAAGATTTTGAACTTTTAGCTTTATCCTCAAACAAACTCCCTCCATTACCCCGTCCAATGGCTCTTCCTCTTTGCTGCAACGCAAAGTTACCGCCCTGCTTTCGTTCTTCGACTCGTTACGAGCAAAAGTTTCATTTCATTAACCACCAGAATATCCGATTTTTCAGGAGCAGTGAAGTGTCGATTTCTTCTAAGAGGATAAGCCATCGCTTAGCTCCTTTAAAATCGTCTTCGATTAACGGATTCTCGGTAGAGAAGAATCTGGAACATTTTGAGGGAGCGCATAGTGTAGAGAATGTCGAGTTGGGTGAGAGAATTCGGAAATGGATTGATTTTCTTCAATCGGTGTTACCTGGAGGGAGCTGGTGGAGTTTCTCCGATGACGTGGAGCTTAAATTGATGGCCAAGCCGGTGACGGTTTGGCGGGCGCTTAGTCGAATGTGGCAGTTGATTTCTAAAGATCGTTTGGTTATTTTCGCTGCTTTTTCCACCCTGATTGTGGCTGCAGTAAGTCCTTTTTTTACTTTTTTTACATCTGTTTTGTTGCTTGCTTCGTATTAGTTGATTGATTTGTGCTAATTTCAGTTCTGAAGTTTTTTGATGAAATGAATGAATCATGGACCTTTTGTTTTTCCTTAACTGTGGTTGCCCAAGGATTAATTTGCAGGGAAACTTTTTATTTTAGTTGTTGCTTTTTAATCATGTTAACTGACTTGTGTGTGTATTGGCTCAGCTTTCGGAGATATCTATACCACATTACTTGACAGCATCAATATTTTCGGCACAGAGTGGTGAAATAGTAGTGTTCCACCAGAATGTACGGCTTCTGATTATGATATGTGTTACTGCAGGAATATGCAGGTCAAAATCTAGTATGGTCAAATCTCCCTTCTACCTTAAGTTGCAACATGAGCATGGCATTGACCTTTTCTTGCAGTGGCTACTAAAAGATAACTGAAATCATGCTTCCATTGAACTATAATTTCTTCCCTTAATTATTTGTTGCTGCATATTAATGTTTAAAGTGATTCACTATTGGATATGACCTAACCAGTCTGTGAGTTCTCTGGCCATTACGATGGAAAAATGCAACAAATCAAGCACCTGCATGCTGCTTTCTATGAATGT
This sequence comes from Theobroma cacao, assembly GCF_053813885.1. NCBI lineage: Eukaryota > Viridiplantae > Streptophyta > Magnoliopsida > Malvales > Malvaceae > Theobroma > Theobroma cacao. The sequence goes on from NC_142640.1 coordinate 42,672,201, forward strand.
GGAACTTTTCTTAGTATTTTTGCGGAATTTGCTCCTTCATGAAGGAAAAGGTGATAGCTACTGATGTTTTACTCTGTTTGCTTGTTTTCAGTGGTCTGCGAGGATGCTGCTTTGGCATTGCAAATATGATCCTTGTGAGTTTGCTTATCATGATTTTACTATTTCATATCCGATGCTTTTGTCTGCTTTTCACTTTGGGCCCTGTGTTTGGTGGTTTTGTGAGCTTGGAGGAGCCATTATTCAAATTTTCTTTTCCATTTTTGAATGTGAATTTAGTGAGCATGACTTATAGGACTGACTGGTTCCTGTAATATCTGCAGGTTAAGCGAATGAGGGAAACACTGTATTCTGCTCTTCTTCTTCAGGTTCTGAATATAAAATCTCAACTTCCTATTGATTTTTGCTATCAATAAGGCATACAGGTTATTTCTTTAGTTTCTTTGGTGTATAAGGTAACTTATTTTTGCATCACATTTTCTGCAGGACATATCCTTTTTTGATGGTGAAACTGTCGGTGATTTAACGAGTAGGCTTGGTTCAGATTGTCAACAAGTGTCACGTGTGATTGGGAACGATCTTAATCTGATTTTGCGAAATGTTCTTCAGGTTTCTCACTGATCAAATAATTAATCCATCTGAGTTTTCTGGAATTGTGGGAATCTGATTAGCACTTCATTCTTCTTTTAGGGGACAGGTGCCTTGATCTACTTGCTGATTTTGTCATGGCCACTTGGTTTATGCACATTGGTGATATGCTCTACTCTAGCAGCAGTTATGCTGGTCTATGGCCTGTAAGATTTTGAAGTTTCACCACTTTTTCCTTCTCTAAAATTGAAGATAGTTTATTTGAAATATATCCATAAAAAGTACGTGTGATTAAATATAAAATTCAAATGGATAATGGCTGGAAAAAGGATCTATCAGAAGGCTAATAACCTTTTAATTAGATACTGCAAAGTTCATGTAATAAGTCTTAGATGGTTGGAGGAAGAGACAGATCAACGGAAAATGGGTTGAGATTTTCAGAAAAAATGATGCCTTGTTCAAACTGAGCAATTTGACTTGTACTTGCTAAGATACACACTCACACACACGGTTTCTTATTCTTGAGTTTCAGAGTATATTGATGTCTTGATTATTGTCCAAGTGTAATATTCTTTGAGGAAAGTTTTATTTTGTCCTCATGTTTAGGTATCAGAAAAAGGCAGCTAAATTAATCCAAGAATTCACTGCTTCTGCCAATGAGGTAGTTATTAGAAACTTTATCTGTAGTTTGTATTCTTTCTTCTTTTCCCTTGTTTTGACATTAGGATAAAAGGTTTCTCACTATTTATTTCATAGGTGGCTCAAGAGACATTTTCTTTAATGAGAACTGTTCGTGTTTATGGAACAGAGAAGCAAGAGCTGAAAAGGTAATCTGTGCTACCAAAATCTTTCTTCCAAATGTCTTATTGGTTGTCAATCTTTTCCCCTGATAACACATAGAAAAACGATTGATCTGTTTATAATTAATAGGTACAATCATTGGCTGAATAAACTGGCTGATATAAGCTTGCGACAAAGTGCTGCTTATGGAGTTTGGAATCTGAGCTTCAACACTCTTTACCACTCAACTCAGGTTTACAATCTATGGCCTTTCTTACAAAGAAATATAAATCGAAAATGAAAGAAAATAAGAATGTCAGAAGTTACTTCTGTGATTGTGAAGTTTCCTCTCTTTTTTCTTTTTTTTTTTGTTCTCCTTTCTCTATAGATTATTGCTGTGCTGGTTGGAGGGATGTACATTCTTGCTGGTCAGATAACAGCTGAGAAACTTACAAAGTTTATACTATACAGTGAATGGCTAATCTATTCAACATGGTGGGTTGGGGATAATGTATCATCATTGATGCAATCTGTTGGAGCAAGTGAAAAGGTCTTCCAGTTGATGGATCTTATGCCCAGTGACCAATTCATATCGAAAGGCAAGAATTTTATAAACTTTGTAGATCCACTTTCATAACTTCTTTTTCTTGTTCATTTCTTTGATCCATTGCACTCCATCATCTTGGGGATTGCAGAATTCTAACTGCAAATCAGAAAGCATGACAAAATTGTGAAAAGTATTCTTGTAGAAGCTTTCATGTCCTCTTGAACTGGTACTTTTATTTAGGACTTTTTTATTTCCCCTGCATGTAGCTTTTTGGTTGAACAGATGACTTCTCTTCATTTATCTTGCTTGGCTTAGTGATTATGGGATGTGTTGTTGCTATAGAAATGTTGTTCCTTATATTTGCATATGGCACTTCGAGTTTCATTATGGTTCACACTAGTTTTGGATGGAAAAAAGTTTGAAATTATTTTGAAGTATGTTTACTCTTTGTCTTAGATAATGGTAGTTGCAATACTTATTAGTGGGTGACATATATGTCTGTAGCAATAGCAGTTGTGAGTGTTCTACATCATTTTTTCTTTATCAAATTCAAGAGAACCTTAGTCTTTGATGTGAGAAATATTACTTTAACTATAAATTAAATGTTCCATTCAGCAGAAACAACAACTTCTCTCTGCAGAAATTTTCATCAATGGCAGATATTATCTTTCATTTAACTTGTATTACTTTGAATATTGCTTTCTTACAGGAATGACAATGCAAAAGCTGCTGGGGCATATAGAGTTTGTAAATGTATCTTTTCAATATCCTTCAAGAGAAACGGTATGTTTGCCATCCTTAGCGTTATTAGTACTCCAAGTAACATCTCTGTTTTGATAGCGACGGTAATTTTTATAATTTTAGTGTGGTATAATGGTGCTAGAACCAGAATTTCCACTTGCAATCAGTAATTGCAACGTTCTTCTTTTAAAGGTTTTTTTTTTCTTTTTAAACGAGAAAACTGTTCTCCCTCAAATGCCCCTCTGTTTCTTTCACTCCAAAAAGTCCAAAAAAGAGATAGAGGGATTAGTTATATTATATTTTTTTACTCTTACATAAGTGCGAACCCTCCAATCCTTGGAACAACTGAAATCCACAAACACAACCACAGCCAACTAAGGACCACATCTGTCTCGTCTAAGAACAATTCAAGAGGAGATGATGTACTGTTTCAGGTGCAGTCTTGCGTACAGATTGCATCAATTTGGAAGAATTTTCCCCTTCCATTTTGACATTATCTATGGTGAAAGCTCTTCCTTAAAATGCTTCTCAAGCAAGGAATGCTACTTTTCTTGGGGCTTTTCTCTCCCACACCAATTTTCATGGAAGGTTTACACAGCTTTCCCCTCCATTTCTCATTCATAAGATTCCAATTCAGGAACCATATAAAAGTAGAAAAACATGAAAATAGAAAGAGCACATTTTTCTATCGTAGCATTTATGACTCTGCCGCAGTCGTTTTTCTTTTCTGCTGTAAGTTTAGTGCAGTACGTTCCATGGCTAGTTGCCCGATTCAAAGTAATTGAGAGGTTTAGTCCCTTTTGTTTGATTCCTGAAGCACCCAAGACTATATGCTTAAGTTTTTGGTGCATGCATGCTTTATCTTTGTAAAATTGTTACGATAGCTACTTGGTAACAATTAATAGCAGATCATTTCCACAGGTACCAGTCCTACGGTGTATAAATTTATCAATTCATCCTGGGGAAGTGGTTGCTATAGTAAGTGTCTTGACTCTTATGAAAATTTCATCACTTCCGCACTGACTATGAGCAATAATTTGCCATGTACTTAATCTTGATTAGGTTGGTCTCAGTGGTAGTGGAAAAAGCACGCTGGTGAATCTTTTGCTCCGTCTCTATGAGCCAACAAATGGTCAGGTAGAACTCTTTTGATCTTCATCCTGTTCCATTACTTCCAAGCTGTCAATGTTTGAAAGCTCTTCGTTTGGAGAGTCCAGCAGCAAATGGTTTATAGCCGGCAATTTTGTACTTTCTGCTTGCATCTCAGCAGTTTTATTTCCAACACCTGTAATTTGAATCTCTTGTTACATTTGACCTCTTTTTTCAGATTTTAATTGATGGCGTCCCTCTCAGAGAATTGGACATCAAGTGGTTGAGGGGAAAAATAGGATATGTGGGACAGGTCCTCTAATTACTTCCAGCCTTGAACTTCAGTATATTTGATGGGATCTTTCCTCCTTAATATATTCTTTTTCTCCAGGAACCAAAACTTTTCCGCATGGACATTAGTTCAAATATTAAATACGGATGTACCAGAAACGTAAAGCAAGAGGATGTTGAATGGGCTGCCAAGCAGGCATATGCCCATGACTTCATCACGTTGCTCCCCAATGGGTATAACACACTTGTTGATGATGATCTGCTCAGTGGAGGACAAAAGCAGAGAATTGCCATTGCTCGAGCCATTCTTAGAGACCCTACAATATTGATCCTTGATGAAGCAACCAGTGCATTGGATGCAGAGAGTGAACACAATGTTAAGGTAACTATTGTTATTAATAAAGATACCTCACTCCATTCTTATTTCCCTTTTTCCAGTTAGGAGATTGAGCATTGAACTAGGGACGGTCACTTGTTTCCACCCCTAAAGTTTCATGTGCCACCTTGTACAGGGCGTTCTTCATGCTGTCAGAAGTGACTCATCAACAAAAAGAACTGTCATAGTAATTGCGCACCGGTAGGCTTCAGGTATCCTCTTTTTGAGTAACTTAACAGTAAGCATAAAGTCTTACCATGCACTATTTACAGGCTTTCTACAATACAAGCTGCTGACAGAATTGTGGTGATGGATGGTGGTCAAATCATTGAGGTTGGCTATTTTTTTAACTGTTTAACAATTCTTTTTTCTGTCATTAATATTGGAACTTTAGGATATTTGTCATTGTTAGGAAAGCAAAATGCTTGCATGAAAAAATGCCGCTCAAAGACATGACTGCCATTCTATCTTGCAGATGGGCAGTCACAGTGAGCTTCTTTGTAAAGATGGCTTATATGCACGATTGACAAGAAGACAGACTGATGCTCTAGTATGATTGTCATTTAAACCGGCACATCATAATCTATCTCAATTCAAGTTTTCTTCAACCTATATCTCAACAAATATAGTATAGGAGGTCAAAGCAACTTTTCACAGCTGACCAGTGCGTTTATAACCATACAACAAGAACACATTATGTCTTGGAACGGGGAGAGGGTTGCAAAAAGGACATTTGCTAAGTGATTTTCTTTATGCTACCCGAGTCAGCATTTGCCAGGGCATTGAACAGTATGCAAGCAGATTCTTTGCTATTCCAATATTGATCAAGGCATGAGTTTGCACAGAATTACTATACTCAGGAAGGTAAGGGAGCGACACTAGATGTAGAATGTACTATTAACTGCACCATATATGATCCATCACCATGCTTATAATGTTACCATGTAAATTTGATGAAAAACTCTTGCCTCAGTTCATAATTTAAAACAATTATGTTGGAGATAACATTGCAAGTAATGATTGAGCTCCTTTAGACATATTTTCCGATGCTTCATTGTTGACAATTCTGGAGCATGAGCTCAGTTTATTGTGCAAGTGGTGTTGTGTGTCAATCTTTTTCAATTTTCTCCAACGAAAACAACACATGTATTCTTAATAAAAATCATATGCCAATTTTTTTTTATTTAAAGTATATCAACAATTTTAAAAATATTGTTTTCATTAAAGCACTAGTATTAATGAAAAATAAGATAGCAATAATTTTCACCTAAATTCCGTTAAACCATGCTATAAAAAAAGAAGGGGCTGCGGAGTTGGGGTAACCAGAATGGCGTGTGATGTTAAATTTCGTTCTTTTCATCGGAGTCATAATCTCCAACATTAGGGCTCATGGGTCCAACCCTACATCCCCTCCTCTTAAAAAGAAATTAAAAACACAAAAAACCCTTGTCTCGTTGTCTGATTTCTTCGTCGTACCTTTCTAACGCTCCTGCAAACCCTCCCATAAACTCCAACACAAATCAAAACCACCTCCCCCCTTCTAAAGAAATACTAGTTTAATAGTTTAACAAATGGACGCATATCAGCAACAGCAACCACACCGTTACATGAGACCACCGCCGCCGCCACTACCATCCCAACCGCCACCCCCTGCGGATCCCCACCTCCAATACCACCCTCAATACCACCACCAACCACCACCGCCGCCCCCAAGAGCAGCTGCACCGCCACCACAGGGCTCATGGTACTCCAACCAATTCCACTACCAGCAACATCACAACCAATCACACTCTACCCCATCACCTCCTCCTCTACCTCAGCAACACCCTTCCCACTGGGGTCCACCTCCTCACTCCGATCATTCCGCTTATCCTCCGCCCGCTCCTCTTCCTTGTCCTGCGCATCCCCATAACGCAAGTAACCACTTCCCTCCACCTCCTCCAATACCGTACCTGCCTCCTGCTCAGATTCCCCATTCTTTCTCTCAAGTTAATCAGGTAATTCCTATCTTTTTATGCCTTTTTTTCTCATTTTATTTCTATTGTATCGTGCAATGATATTTATTCGGTTCATCCAGTGACCTTTTCCTTTCTATTCTGTTTTCATTCTCTAGGAATGGAGCAATCCAAATTGGTCTCATCACCAAGGTTGGTATTAATCAGGTTTTCTTGTTTTATTCCACTTGATATTTGGCTTTTTCTCTTTGGTTTCATTTGAATCAGATCATTATTTCCATATTTTTGGGGCTGGTTTTATTAAATTTGAATGTGGATTTTTATGAAGGATCCTATACATACTAAGAGTGGATTTTATGAATTTGGTGCATGTTAATTTAACTACCTATTCACGGGCAATGAAGTTTAAAAGCTCCACTAGCTTTTTATATCAATGTCATATGTCCATCTAATTGTAAATAAGAAAACAAATATTGAATAACTAAGTTGACATATTTGGTTTAATAGACTTGAGGCATGCATATATTTCCTCTCGATGGAGTTGAGTTTTCAAGTCCACCATTGATGTATAGGATAATAATCCTTTAACTAAAAAAAAAAAAAGAATGTCATGTATAATAATTTTACAAGTGTCAAAACAACAACAATATAAACATGTAGACACAAAATTATATTTATCACCACATGAGATCTTTGCACATAGGATCTTACACCAATATTTTCCCAATAACATAACTAAAAAAAATTTATCTTAGTAATTCAATATTGATTTTTTTGTTTATACTTGAGTGGAGCACGATCAGTCCTTGTATGGATATATTTTAAATTAGTACCAATTGAAGCGAAGACTGAGATGGCATTCCTTTAGATGGTTAGTTAATAATTATCCATCATAATCTAAGTTGCTGATTGTAATATGTACAAAGTGAATCTCTCTTTGCGCTGCTACCTCCACAAGCCCTCTGCCCCTGCTTGTGAAAGTTAATCTGAACCTATGCTTGTCTTATAATATGTTGATGATGATGGATTTGGCTTGCAATAATATTCTAGTGCCAGCCCACAACAACGTGGAAGATTGGGGAGCCAAAGCTAGAGAATGGGCGAAAACCAGGGCTGCCATGCAGGACCAGCCAGTGCAATCACAAATTACTCCAGCTGGCAGGCCAGAAGAACAAAATCGTTTTCATGATCCATATTCACAAGCTGTTGATTCTCATCATATGGATGCTCAACAGTTACTGGTGGCTTCTAACTATCAGCAGTTCCCTGTTCCAGCAGCATCTCCTCATAGACCACCAACAATTTATCCTAATGAGACTTTGTCTAACAGCTCTGGACCATCTTCATATATTCCTGATGGGCGTCTACCTTACCATGCTAGAGATGGAACTTCAGCTCTGGATCCGAAGAGTGGATTTCTTCTCCAAGAAAGTTTGCCTACGAGTTCATCTGTTCATCAGCAGGAGGTACCTTCTAGTTATTCTTCTGTTTCAGGTAATAATTTCACTTGGTAAATTGAACTTGCTTGCGAAGCTTGTGCTGAAGAACTGCTTATATAGAACTCACTTCCTACTAAGTTCTATATTTTTGAATAGTTTTTGTGCATTTAATCTGGAACTTTAATGTAGCTATTCGTCAGATAAACTCATGATGTGTAGGGTATGTGGCCTAACCAAAAAGATTGTATATTGGATCTGACTCACTTGTGTGTATGTATATATATGAAAGGGTCTTTTCCTTATTATTTGGCCCTTTTCTTTTAAAATTTTAGTTTCATTTTTGTTTTTAACTATGATGCTAGTTTCAGTTTGATTAGTGTTATGTAGGTAATTCACCTAAAATTGGACCATGGCACAATGTTGTGTCTTTCTCAAAGTTGGTTTTCTTAACAAGAATCATTCCTTTCATTAGATTTTAATATCTTCTTGGATGCTATGGTGCTATATATTCTTATTTGTCCTTGACTTCACTTTATAGTTGTCCACAAATATTTAGTTGACAAAGGAGCTGCCCTAATATATGTACTTGGTTTTTTGAGTGATTGCTTTTATGTCATGATATCACTTTTTAATGGTCAACATAATGGCTTTGTTTTCAGGAAAAAAAGAGAGTAAAACTTAGGAAATGATAATTACTTTGGAACTAATTCTTGTGTATAATTGAATTATTATTATTTTACATTTTTTTGAGAAGCTATTATTTTACTTTGATTATGTAGACGTTCTTTTTTATTTGGAGTGCTATCATGTATCAATAATTCTTTTATATTCACATGCTATCTGATCTTTTTACAAGGATTTAATGACAGGATGATTGTTGGGGAAAAAATTTAATGGTATGAAAATGCTGTCAGGAATTACTTTCTTGTTAGATTTTTAAATATTATTAAATTACATTACCACATACGCTACCTTATGTCAAGGTATGACAGTTTGCTGAGATTATACCATTTTTCAAAAGATCAATGATAGTCCTTTTTTTGGGTAAACTCCACTTACATCCCTTGTGGTTTCAACTATTCTCACATAACAACCTGTGGTTTCTTTTTTCCTGATTAGCACCCATGGACCTGTTCACAGAGGGGTTACACCGTTAATTTTACCCAATAAAATAACCAAAATACCCTTAATTGAAAAGTTAGTCTATTTGTTCACATTTAAGGTTTTTCATAATTTTATTGGGCAAAAATAATAGCCTAACTCCTTATGGGAATTGATATTTATCGATAGAGTGCTAATTGGGGCAAAAGAAATCACAAGGTGTTATGTGAGAAAAGTTGAAACTACAGAGGTAGGTGGAGTTTGCTCTCTTTCTTTTTGGTCCTAAACATATCTATTAAACCTTTTGAAGATTATTTAATGATATGAATTTTATGGAACATGTCTACTAAGTAATTAGAAGTGCCTGGAAGTGGCACTTATAATTGTTCACGGACTTGTAAACACGGTTTCTTGTTGTAGCTTGTTCTGTTCTGGAGGAGACAAGCTTATGGTTTACAAAAGCCCGACAACACTAAAAGACACTGATAACATTTGGAAATTAGTTGAACCAGTTCTTGAGCTCTTAGATACTTCATGGGTTTCTTCTTTTTTTACTGCTTTTGTTGCTATATACTTGGTTTCCTTGTATTTTTGCTGCTTGCATTGTTATACACAAGTTTCCTGATGTATAGGCTTCACATTGTGCAATGTGTCTTACTAAATGAACATAAAACTTAATTTAAGGTTGATAGTTGCACAAAATTGCATATACTTTTTGGGCAATATAGCCCTGTTACAGTGTGGTTTCCATATGACACGCTGAATTCATTGATGTGATAAATCAAATGCTTCAATTTGAAAATCAAATTGGCAACTTACCTTGTGTTTGAATGTTGGAAGGTAAAGTAATTGAGTTGTAGTGTTAGGAAAGTAGAGTACAGGGTAGTGGGAAGTTTATATGCTATTAATATTACCACTATACTATATGAGATCATTACTAAAATAAGGTTTTGAAGGTAAAATGCAAAAACCATTAGGTGAAAGATACTATACTTTAAAAATCTCATGATTAAATGGAACTAAAATATAGGATTTGAAGCGGTTTGAAGGGATTTAATTCACCTCCAAAACACCCTTCTCCTGTTAAAAGTGCTCACAAACAGGGTGGAGTTAACCTTTTGCTGGCTTTCACTCTACCATCATCCACTCCCTCTCTATCCAAGGACACCATTAAAGATTTTCATAAGTTGTATTCTCTAAAACGTCAAAAACATTGAATTGAAATTGTTCTTTGACAGGTTATCAGGAACTCAATTCTGGAAAGCTTATCTTGTACTTACGAGCTATTTTAACTGCATATTGCTGCCTAATATAGTTGTGTAATTTTTTTAGGATTGAGTTATGATAATACTGAATTTTAAGTTCTTGCCCTTTTTGGGTGAAAACATTTTAGTGAAGATTTTTTTCTCTACTAAACTACTCTTGCTGCAGACAAAGATCTTCTATAGAGTAGATAGGAGAAATGCAGAAATTTGGGTGTTCATGTGAATGACAGCCAAAAAGCAGTTAGGGATGCTTGGTTTTGTGTTTTGCTATTTGACTCCTTACTTAATGCCAGGGAAGGAAGATTCTGCAAATCAAAAGGAGCAGTCATATAAGACATTGCCCTTGCCCATTTCATCAGCTCAAGAGGCAGTGTATCATATGCAACCTGCACTGCCTGATATTGGTAGATCAGTGCTGAGTGAACAATCCTTCGTGTATGGCACTCAGACGGCAGATCCTGCAGCTGATCTTAGTGACCGGCCTTTAGATTTTGCACCTAGATTTAATAATGACCATGACCCACAGATGCAGTCCAATTATGCTGCTCATCATGAATCAATGGGAACTGTGAGAGGCATTGATCCTACTGCTGCTGCATCTTCAATTAACTCTTGGACTCCTCCAGTAGCACCTGGTGCAGTTTTCCCTCCACTCCCTCCTGTTCTTCCCCCAGGACCACAGGTCTTGCTTCCAGCCTTGTCAGTTTTCTTTGACTTATTTCTCCAAGTTTTAGTATGCTAATACTAATTTAATTTTTCAGCATGATCCATCCCTGGCTGTGCCTTCTCCTGTTTCTGGACACACAGCACCTTCATTTCCAAGGTTTCCTGGGCCAAGTTTTCAGCCATCCATTCCATCTGCCAGTGCTCCTTTTGGTCTTGGTACAGGAGCTCCGCTTCAACCTACAACAGCCTTTCCTGGTGATACATATGGAGCCATTTCCGAACGACCCAAAAAGGTATTGAATCCTTTACATTTGTTAAATGGAAGACTTCCATGATGTTATTACTTAGTTCTTCTCATGGAATTTTTTCCAGGGTCCAGTACCTAATTGGCTTAAAGAAGAAATATTAAGGAACAAAGCAACTATAGCTAAGTCTTCTCTGGAACAGTCTAAAGAGGAAACACAATCCATTGAGGATGAAGCTGTTGATAAATCCTTGGCTAAAGGTGATCAAGCAGATAGCAAAAGCATTGATTCTTCTAGATCAACTGAAGAAGAGGATGATGATGAGGTTTTATCTATTTCTGCCTTTAACTTGTTGATATCTTAGTTTGCCTTGGATGGGTTTTCTCATTATGATTTTATGTGCTTTATTGAACCATGAGACATGACCTCCCACATTTTCATTCTGTGTAGGATTATGTAGAAGCAGCTAGAACTGCAGCTATTAACCAGGAAATAAAACGGGTGCTAACTGAAGTCCTTTTAAAGGTTACAGCTGTTTGAACACTTATGGTTGTTTATATTAATGTTTTTCTATGGTAGATGTAATTTTCATGCCTTTGAACAGGTCACAGATGAGTTGTTTGATGAAATTGCAACCAAAGTTGTAAACGAAGATGACTTGACAGTTGAAGGTAAGTAAAATTTATATTTCTGATGCAACTACTGAAGTCTGCTAACTTCATCCTTGATATTTTGTTTATGGTGCCACCTTTTTTTTCTTTAATTTGACCATTCTGTTGACAACTGCAGTTGACCACAACACTGTTGCTTCAAATTACAAGGTATCACCATCTGCCTCTCCTGTCCCAACTCCTAAGGCTTCTGCAAGGGTACTAGTTCCAGGTAAAGCAAAGGAATCAGACACTGTAGGTGTTGGAGAAAAATCTAGTTCAAGCTCCCCTGGCAATGTACTGGGCCTTGCAAATTATGCCTCTGAGGATGAGGATGAAAATGAAGATAATGAAATTCAAAGTTCCAGGATGCTAGATTCAAGGAGTAATGCTGCTTTTGTGCCGTCCAGTGTTAAGAAGCTTTCACAAGACAATGATGCGTCAGAGAATAGCAATTCACAGGTAGAACTTGATGAACACAATGGAGTTGAAAAGAATTTTGGAAGTGATGTGAGGAGGTTAAAAAACAATAGAGACAAAACTACTGCTGAATTGAGTGATAATAGTGCAGATAGGAACCATGACAAGTCATTTTCTTCCAAGGTGGTTTCTGGAGAGGAGATTAATTTTAGTAGTGGAAAACTGCAGGAAAGAAATAATGATTCTGGGTTGAATGATACTTTAGGAGAGCAGGTGATAAAGAAATCTGATTATGGGCTGCCTGACACAAATACTGGTAAAAGATCAACAAAATCTGAATCTCAAGGTAGGGAAACAAGATTAAAATCAGACAAGAATGATCGACCTGAAAGTAGAAAGAGTTCTTTTCAGAAAGATCCTGGTGGTGGTAGGGAGTTAGAGGTCAGGAGTAGGGAATATGAGAAGGGAGTTGAGAATCATCTGAGAGAGGATGAAAGGCTTCGAAAGCAAAAGACAGAAGATCGAAATGGCTCAAAAGAGAGAGTAAAAGAGCATAAGACTGGGGAAAAAGCTAAGGAATCTGACAAAAGAAAAAGATCCAACCAGCTCAATTTCAAGGATGACAAGAAAGATGCAGAGAAATCTCATAGAGCTAGTGCCAAAGAAGATGTTGATAGAAAAAGAGAACGAACAAAAGAAGAGGATAGATCAAGACATAAACATGGAAATGACTCAAGCAGGCACAAGAGAAGACGCTCCTCGTCCATTAGCAGTAGAGGCAGAAACAGCAAGGATAACTCCAGTGGTCATGCTAATGACTCAAGTGATGAAGCATCAGATGGTTCTAAGAGGTTCATCATTGGGATCTTTTGAATATTTATTCCTGTTGTCTTGTAATTGAGCTATCTAGCTTCTAATTTTCTGTTGTGTACTACAGGAAGCTGCATTCAAGAAAGCGTCACTCATCCCCTTCACCTGTCAGGTCTAGAAAAAGGTAACTGTATCATTACTTGATCAATTTTGTTCATTTTTTGCATGTTCTTTTTTTTATGCAGCCTGAGCTTGTGGCAGGTTTGATCTCTTCTATTCTGAGGGTAATTATGGACTTCCACCACTGAGATCTTAAACTTTTGGAAAATGGGTTTGTTGGTCGTATGGAGATACTGTCATGATAATTACAATGAACTTAATTAATCACACAAAAATGAACTTAAACTGAGGGCATTCATTAAGTGTTGTTCTTATGAACAAGTGTACCAAGAAAGCTCATTCAAAATTGTTAAAGAAACAATTACCTGTTTCAAATACCATTCAGTACACAATGATATACTTTAACTTTCCTGGTGTGTTTATCGCCCCATAAAGCACTTTGTTCATATTCAATATCTTTTGAATGGAATTCTGATTATCACCACTTCTGTATCCAAAGTCTTTTGTTGTTTTAGTGGATGGTTTCCACAAGGCTAATTTGTTAGTTTGAACTTTGATTATTGTTATGTTGTCAATTACATGCCTATTTGCTGACTCAATAGATGGTTGGGTGGTTACTGGCCTTAGTCTCGGTTGGGTATTTTTCACTGTAGTCAATTGTCAAGCAGATATAGTATAACCTGTTGACCAAATTGTCTTATGTAAGCAACACTATGAAGAGACACAACAAAGTATTTGGTTAAATTATTTACTGAGGTTTTTTTTTCTTGAAAAGTTTGTGTCTTGCCTGAAGGATCATATGTAAGCATATATACTGGCCTTTTCAATATCTGTTGTTATTGCTTGCATTTGTGTGTCAAGCGTCTTGGTGTACATGTGTGTTTAAAGAAAAACTCATGGTTATTGATCTTTGTATTTGTGCTCTCAAATATGTCATCTCCCTAAGTTTACTCTGTTAAAAAATTGTCCTTTTTTTCTCATCTGATATGCTTGTTTATGCTAATATATGGCTACATTTCTTTCTCCTTGGCCGCTTCTCTCTTTTCTGTCTCTTTTGGCTACAAAATGCACGTATTGCTTTATTTTTACCTTTTGTTTATAAGTGAACAATGATATGTTAATCAGCAAATTTGACTATTAATGCACGTATCTGATATGACTGTTGTTTTATGGTGGTGATTACAGAGATGTTATTGCTTGATAGTTAAAACTGAAGGGGAAATGAAACTTATCTTTCCTTTATATGTTATCTTGACTATACTTATTCCTTTAGATGTTATCTTAACTACCTTTATAGTCAAACCATTCTTTTGATTTTGTTTTTTCCTTTTTGACTGTAGCTTGCATTTTCTCCCAGTGCAAATTATATAATAATTTGACAAAATTAACAATGGTGATATGTATAGGAAGTTATGAAGCTCAGGTTGTTCTATGTGACTTACTCAATAAGAAGAATCTGCTATTTGATCTGCAGTCACTTTCTTTTTCCCTTTTCGAGGATTTGGTTATTTGCACTTTCTTAGTTGTTGCTTGAAGATGTTTAGTTTTCAGTTGATTATCACCAAAAGATAATTATTGTGTAACAGATTGGTTATTATCAAATTTGACTCTGTACAAGGCTAGTCATTTCTCTTAAGTTATACTATATGTTTAACTTACCAAATCAGTATGATGTATGTTTCATTTCTAGACAAGTTTCGCGGTCACCACATAGCAAGCATTCTCAGCGCAGGCATTCTCCCTACTCTTCTTTTGAGACTACCAGGTATGTTACCATGCAGTCAGTAGAATTAGATTAAGTGTTTTTGAGACATCACAACCATCATCAAAACAGCATGCAACTCAGGTGAAAGGATCAGGGCTCCCAATCTTCAACTTTATAGGTTGTCTAGTTTGTCTAATTTACAAACTTATTTTGCAGGGGAAGGAGGTCATGATCCAGATCACCTGTTTGGCGATATCGATGATTGAAATGAAGAGTTTCATTTGGTTGATACAGGTTTATGAGCATACAAGACATTTCTGTTTTGTGACAATCATAGGTGGATGTTCCCTCAATCTGGATATTTCTCTGCTTCAGTTGTATTGGAGTGGAGCATGTGGGTCAATTACTCCAAGGTCAAGTGGATGCATGATCAAAGAGGAAATGGAGACGGGCTGCTCTGCAGGTTAACTAAGAGGACCGGGTTTGTACATCTCAAGCATGATGATGAGCCTTGCAAGATATTGTTGAGGATTCTAGTATGGAAAATATTTCCGTAGCTTGCATAGTTATTGATTTAATCCTTCCCAGTTTGTTGGTCCTAGGCATGTATGATTTCTTGTTGTAACTCGTATGGTTTCGTGTAATTCAGTTGCTAGCCAGCACTTGGTTTCTGTAGTTTGATTTTTTGGGCGTATTATATGGCAAAACCAAGGTATTTAATATTTTCGCTTTTGAAAGTATGTGGGGTGCATTTCGAAGGGAGTAGGATAAAAGTGTGACATTACCACTTCCACCTTAATGCATGGAGAGTGAATCAGTGATAAGGGGAAAAAAGAACACGTCTTTGTTTGTTTAACAGACACGAAATCACAGGAAGGATGACACAAGGGAAAAGGACTGATTCAGTTTTTGTGTACAGTGATCGTGTAACTGACAGCAATGGAATGAGGTGACAAGAAATCATATCCACGGAGAAATTTGTGCAATTTAAGAAATTAATTACGAGGGTCGGTGTTGTCTAATCCTCTAGAGCCCACAAGCTCTTCGTTAGGCCGCCCATCTTTATTGCCCAAATGCAGTGAAGGTAACTGGGGAGTTTCAAAGGGGGCAAAGTCAAATGCTTGGCAGGTGGGATTTGACTTCCCAATGCCGCAATACCTTACTCACATGTCCCATGGGTTTTCCCCGTCTTGGTGCTGTCAACCTTTTGCGCTTAGTGCTTCCCTCGTGGACTTTGCTTGTTCCTCTTCCATTTCTTTGCTTCTTTTTTAGGCTGAAGTTTCACTCTTACCCATATTTGTCCATGTTCAGATCAAACCGATCGTTCCTTTACTACATCAAAAAACAAACAAAACCCACCAAAATTCTGCATTTCAACCTTCTGAACACTTCACAACAATGAAGGTCCATTCTTTTTAACATCAAAATTTTCCACTTCTTACTGCCTGAAATCAACTTGTTAAAGTATGTTATATTTCATTTTGTTTATACAGGCGTTGCAGATTGGATTATGGTCAGTTTGGCTATCTGGGGTTCTCCTAATTGCTCTCTCCCTTTATGCTACACAGAGGTTACCTCTCTCCAAGAATCTAATTTTCAGTCATGGAAGTTTCAGCGACCTGGACACTCCCAAAATCACTATTTTCACAGCGCCTACTCCGTTTAAAGGCTCTTTAGGAACTAAACAGAGCCTAGCTATTCGTTCATGGCTTGCTTTATCTCCTCAAATCACTGTCATTCTCTTTAGTCAACATCCTTCTGTTGCTTCTTTTGCCAATTCTTTTGGTTCCAGGGTTTTGGTCGAACCCGATATTGATTTCACGTAAGGAATTAATTTGACTCCCTTATTCGAATCTTCATATTCTTGTTCATTGACTGCAGTTTAGTTCAATACAAAAGTGTTATAAGTTTTAACCACTATTCATTGATTTCCTAGAGTTATCGTAATATTATAGCTGTGAATTGATCCGCTTTGATTTACGATTTCAATAGGTTTCTAGGGGTTCCATTTTTTCATTCCATGGTGGCAAGGTCACGGGCATTTACATCTGACGTATATGCTTTTATCAATTCGGAAACCATTCTCCTGCCTGACTTTGTTCTGGCATTGACTTATGCTCATGAACTTGATCGTGATTGGCTCCTTTTTGCTTCTTCGCGAAAAGTTTCAACTTTCCCATTCTATCTGGATGAAGATAGGAAATATTGGCTAAGAGAAGGTGGCAAAAGGATAGGAATTCAGGAGGTATGAAGGTACAGAATCCACATTGAAAGTTGGTGATCTACTGGAGAAAACTTCATTTGACATCATTGTCCATTTAATCAGTTGCAGGAGAAACTTGGCTCAAGTTGGCAGTGGAATTGTTGTGATGGAAGAATGATGATAGCATGGAACAATGGAGAGCTGCCCTTACATCATGGAGTGCTTCCTCCTTTCCTGTATAGTAGGGGAGTTCACAATCACTGGCTCATTAACGAGGCCTTGTCCAGTGGATTCAGGTTTGTGTTTGATGCAAGTTGGGCCATCTCAACTTTTGTTCTGGATGATTCAAGGAACTGGTCTAATTGTTTAGTTAAGAGCTCCATTGTTTCAGACATTGAAAAGGGAAGTTGGGAATATGATGGCAATTCCCATCTTGCAGCACTATATGGATCATCATCTCTTCACAAAATTAATTATTCTGGTTTGATGGAACTTTTGAAATGTGATGCTCAATTCCTTATTATTAATACTACAGAAGATACCATTCATCCATATGCCAACAAAAGGATGAGCTTATGTAAAGGAAGCATCCCAAAATGCTGGAAGTCAAAGAAAACTTTGCCTTGTATTGCTGGAATTAAAAAGTCACAGAATGGAGTGTCAGGTTGCTCTCTGAAAGATCAATTAGTTCCCTCAAAAACATTGAAGTTCCCCTTTTCCTTAGAGTCACTCCTTGCAATAAACGCAGACAAGAATAGAACAGTTGTGCTCACAGTTGCTGGATATAGTTACAAGGACATGTTAATGAGTTGGGTCTGCAGATTGAGGCGCCTCAAAATTACTAACTTTTTGGTTTGTGCTCTTGATTATGAGACCTATCAGTTCTCCATAATGCAGGTATTTCCTCTTGTTCTTCTATTTATTGTTTAGTTTTACTTCCCTTTCATTTTCATGTTTCAGCTGATTCTTCAGGTTATTCTTAGTTTGATACCACAACTTAGACCATTCAAGCAAATTTGGAATCAAATAAGAATTTATGACATGATTTATGTTGATTAAATAAAGTTGATGCTTGGAAACTATTGTCTCTTTACCAGATTTGTTATAGGTTTTCTTCTGAGTAGGGATTGACCTCATAGGATGATCTAAATATTTTGTTTGTGGTAATTGTTTGGTTGTTTCCTCTCCAGTACACTCTGAGTTCGTTTTATGCCCCAAATAATATTTTGAGACGTAATAGCATCAAATCTGAGTTCTGTAATGATGATTTACTGCCCTTAAAATCTGCTGGGAGTTCTTTTCTGAACATTCTCCCCAGAACTTTCTGGGGCCTTTTGCTTGCATGTATCTGAATAAAGCATTCTGTTTTGTGCTAGGGCCTACCTGTCTTCAATGATCCATCAGCTCCAAGTAACATTAGCTTTAATGACTGCCACTTTGGAACAAAATGCTTTGAGAGAGTAACCAAGGTGAAATCCAGACTGGTTTTAAAGATATTGAAGCTAGGGTACAATGTACTTTTGAGTGATGTGGATGTATACTGGTTTAGAAATCCATTGCCATTGCTTTCCTCTTTTGATTCTGCCATTCTTGCTGCTCAGTCTGATGAATACAACCAGACAGGTGATTATTATCTGAGCACTGCTAGACTGTGAATAACTAATCATTTCCATGGTTTAGAAATATGAACTACATGTGCATAGATGAAAGCTATTAGGTCAGGAGGAACCAAAATATCAGCTCAAAGGGGTTAAACTTTAGAGCACTTTTCTAATTCGTACATTTTATTCTTTTAAAAAAATATATTTGTAAGTTTCTTTCTGTTTCTAAACAGAAAAAGTCAGTTTCTGGTTTATGCAGAAAAAGAAATATTATCTATTTCTTTGAATTGAATACTAGATTGCGTTTAGCATCTCCATCAAAGGTCTGTGAAAGTACAAGATCAGCCCTTTGTCAATGGACAAGTCAGTTTTATCTAGTATTGTTCCCTTGCAGGACCTATAAACTTACCTAGACGCTTGAACTCTGGTTTTTACTTTGCTCGTGCTGATGGTCCAACTATTGCTGTCATGGAGAAGGTAGTGAGGCATGCTGCAACTTCTGGCCTATCTGAGCAACCAAGTTTCTATGACACATTATGTGGGGAAGAGGGTTCCACTCGCAAAGGTGATAATAGATGTGTGGAACCTGAAACAAATTTAACTATTCATTTCTTAGACAGAAACCTTTTTCCGAATGGTGCATACTTGGGGCTATGGGAGAGAAAAAATGTGAAATTAGCATGCAAGAAACAGGGTTGTCTTGTTCTTCATAATAACTGGATTAGTGGAAGAATGAAGAAGCTGGAGCGTCAGGTATTATCAGGCCTATGGGACTATGATATTACCACAAGGATGTGCTTGCTCACAGAATAAATTGACTAGAAATTTTTGAAACGTAGTTGGTGAGTGTTGTCATCTTAACTTTTATATGGATAACTTTGGGATTCTTGCGCAAATGAACAAAAGAGAAGGCCAATGTTGCTTGTGTAATGCCTCGGTTTTATCAATCTTTCTCTGGGAGAATACTAAACAAGAGAAGCCGGCCATAAAATACAAAATGGCATCCAGATTGGGTAATGCAGAAGAATACTTTCATTAAACCTAAGACGGTCCTCCATATCCCATGCTGCAGAATCTAATGAAACCTCTGGATCAGGTAGCGTTTTATCCCCAGCTATGCTGAAGAGCTGTGCTCCATTCTTAGGTTTTGTCAGGCATGCCAACCATGATTCTGGAAGCAAAAAAGCTCTGGGAAGAACTCCCATGTCTGTTGACTTGTCCCAATCAAGGGACATATCTGTGAGGATAGTTCATGCAGGTGGACGAGAGGAACTTTATCAAAATGCTGTTCCTGTATCTCATCTCATGGAAAAATATCCAGGGATGTGTATTGCACGTCCAGAAGTTTTCAATAATCCTCATGAGTCCCTTTTATGGCCTGAAGATAGCCTGTTGCCTGGTCAAAAGTATTACATAATCCCATCCACTACAGCCCTAAAACTGAAGCGTAAACACCAGGAGAAGGTTAAGGTCAAAGGAGCTGCTGAAGGCAGAGAAGATATGTCAGATGCAAGGATCACTTGGGATGTAAGCGGAGAAAACTTGGAGGAATCTGTTCATTCTGCAAAAGAATTCTATGTTACCAAGCCGTCCAAGGCTTCTAAGGTTCCAAAGCAGAGGCAACCTAGATATTCACTGCGAACAGGTGGAAGGGTAAAGAAGCCTTTTGTACCCCCACTCCCAAGGACAATATCATTGCGGGAATCAGGGTGGGAACCAAGTTTAACTTCTGTACAGGAACTTTCTCCATGACTGTTTTTCTACCTGAAGGTTTTCTCTCTTCCTGTTCGGGTATGTGATCATGCAAAACAGTGAATTGCCCAATATGCCTGTCAGTTTCTTGAGATGTTTGTAAGTCTAGTATAACAACTTAAATAAATTGAAAACATCCAATTCTCATTTCTATGTTGTACTTGTCATGTTTTTTGTATTAGATGACCCTTTGCAGAAAGATGTTGTTTCAATATTTTCCGTTGTCATATTCTTCCGCTATTTACAGATTTTTCTGTTAGATATCGGTCAGCTGCTTCTCATATCATGATTTGGCATAATTTTACGTGCTTCATGAGATTACTGGGGAAAATTTTCGGTTGCACCAGTTTGGTACTGGTAAACTGAATGCTTTTTCGGTCGCCCTTATTTTGTCACAAGTTGCACTTACAATTTTACATTATTAGACTCGGTTGAGTTGGCTCCTGGCTAATGTTTCATCTATAATAACAAAATGCTGGAATCAAACATTTGCCTCATTCCAGACAGTTTTTCAACTTAGTTCTTAAATATTAAATATTATTATCTATATTAAAGCTTTGCCTCTTTATAACTCTTGTACAACTAGCTTAGCTAGGCAGATATGTGGGAGCAATACTGCTGAGCTAATATCTTGCTGCAGCAACTCCTTTGGTCTTCCTTGTGGCAATGAGAATATGAAGCATGCTAGCTATTATTATTCTTCTTATGTCATAAGTAGATAAATAAGCTTCAATTGAGAATAATCACTCTTTTAGCTGTCAGTTGCAGGCATGAGTGGCAATATATTATATTACAATTGGTGGTCACTTTATTACTTGAAATATAAATTATTAATTAAAAAATAATCGACATGGCAAAACACAATGTGCAAATATATAGTCCTTTATAAAGTGTTCAACAAATATACATTCCCTCCAAAATCTCATGCAGTTTTTGGCCTCTCCACATCCAAAATGTTTTAGTGATTTCCAGTTGAAGGAAATCGCATCATTAATGCAAGAAGGCATAACCATTCCACAAATTAATTTGGGAAAAGATGAGTGATTTTAATTAATCACATACATCAGGCTGTTCACTTAAATGTGTTGAATGAGTATCATGAAATATTTGGCAAAAGCTTGGTTAAGATCCATGTGTAGAGTACCGCAAGAGAAGCACCAACTGGAATCGTTATCACCCAGGACGTGACAATCTCTCTCACGGTCTCTGCTCGAACTCTATTTAGTCCCCTTGCAAAGCCAACTCCCATAACTGCTCCCACCAAAGTATGGGTTGCTGAGATTGGGAGTCCCAGCTTTGATGCAAAGAGAACTACAGACGCTGCAGCGAACTCGGCTGCAAATCCTCTAGTAGGTGTGAGTTCTGTAATCTTCTTCCCAATTGTTGCAATCACTCTATACCCCCACATCATGAGCCCTGCTACGATTCCAAATCCTCCCCACGCCAGAACATCATTTGGAATAACGATTTCATTTCCACTACCACCTTGAAGAATCGATAATGCAGCAGCCAGAGGGCCTATCGCGTTGGAGACATCATTTCCACCATGGGCAAACGACATGAAGCAAGCTGACAACACCTGCATGTATCCAAAGACCCCATAAACTATTTCCAGCTGGGTGCCTTTAGGCCCTGCGATATCTGAGAGAAGCCCGAGATTTTTATTCTGAGTAGTGTTCTCTTGTGGCTCTGAGTGTGATGATGAAGTGGATTTGACAAGGAGATGGCCAAGCTGTTTGTTGATAATTTTGTGAACTAGGAGTGCCCCAGCTGCTCCACAGCCCAAAGCCTGGGCAAGACCAATGGCATAGCTCTTACTTAATGGAAAGGCTGCAAAAGAAATTCCAGTTACACCCACAAAAACAGCAATTGGTGCTACCGCAGCTGCTGCTTGTCCAGGATTGTGAGCACTGTAAACAAACTAAGAAACAAGTAGACAGGCTGTAAGAACAAAGGGGAGAGTCTAAATGATGGTTAAACCAAGGTTCAACGATGGAAAAGAATTTTTGGCAAAATTTCCCAAAGAAACAGGAAAATCTGTATGTAGAAGACAAGGAAAAACCCCCATGTAAACAGGAAGCTAGGCTGGTTATCATTCCAAAGAGAAAGAACATACCCTGCGGATGCATTTGTACACTAGAAATGACACCATTGCTCCCATTATAGGTGAGACAATCCACGATGAAGTTACCCTTGCCAGTGAGCTCCAGAAAACAGCGCCAGCTCCCCCATAAACCAGGCCAAATCCAACCATTGATCCTACTATACAGTGCGTGGTGGAAACTGGCCAACCATAATATGATGCAACCTGGGTAATACATAATGAAAGGTTTACAGGAGTAAAAAAAGTGGAGACTATAGCATATAAATGTTACAAAAGCAACTGCTTTCAAAGTCAGGGCCCTAAACAAAAGAGAAACCATATAGCTAATGGTTGCCTGCCAGGGCAAGTGTAGCTACAAGCATATTTCCATTTAATCCAGAGTTCAAACGATTGCTGAAAACTTCTTTTTCATTTTCATGTCCATTATGAAGTTCAGAATGTTAAACCCACAAAGATAATTAATTGAGGTGCTGAAGGATACTTGAACTTGTTGCAGTTCTAGGAACTACTATTAAACAGGCAAGCAGATGATTATCCGCATCGTCGTTCATTCTGATCTTGGAGCTTATCAGTGTTAACAGTTTTTCTGGAGAAGTTTATATATCCTCGTGATATTTCACCGCCTATGTAGCCTTGCCTATCCCCTACTCATTCCTGTGAGGAAAGAGAAAATGGGGAAAAAGTGTAGGGGGCAGCAAACTTTTTGTCCTTGAGTCTCACATTATTGACACAAGAAGCTTGGAAGATGTTCAAAACTTACCTAGGAGACCAGTGAAACACATACGAGAGGGAAGAATTTCGATCTTCAGTATATTCTCCCTCCGTATACTAAAACTCGTTCTAGCCATCTCTTTTTGTCCCAACAGGATGAGCAATGAGCAATTCCATAAGATTGTCAATAAATACAAATGGGTTGACATTAATTGGACTCCAAGCCGACTGAATAGTACAAAATATTTACGATGCCAATGCATACAAACTCTGCTTTGGCTTCTTTATCTTTCCTTTCAAGTCCCAATATAAAATTGTTATGCCAACCGTCTCGATACTATTATAAATCTTGACACCCGTTTAGAGGATAATGGGAAGGAAAAACAAATTAGAGATATCTGGCCGCAACACAACAACCCAATGTAACATGGATTATAAGAATCTAATGGCTTCGTTGATAATGCCAACCTCAGGGATCCTTAAATGTTTGAAAACCAATAAACTAGGAAGATACTGCAAAAGGTATATCAAAATATTTTAACAACGAACCAATTCATAGGTAAAATGTAATCATCAAATTTCTTGGGTCCCTCAGTTTTGGATCTTAAGCATACTGAGTGAAAAGCTTAAGGTAGCAGCATAAAAAGTCTCATTGCCAATGTGCTGATTCTAAGGGTTGCCAACTGTTGCATCAATTGGTCAAGTGTGGGAATTTAAAGTTTTTTAAATTTTTTTCCCACTAAGTATATGAAGTACATTGCCGTGGGCACAGGGAGGCAGTAAAAGCAAGCACTAAGCCAGATCCATCAATTCCCCTCCAATTTTATTTCATTGAGGCCAGTAAAGGTAGTTGTATTGGGGTTCATTAGTTGGCATTGTTAGACAGTAGCATATGATCTCGTCGTATTGGCATGTCTTCGGCAACAAATAGCAAAAGTCACAACTAAAGCATGCTCTTCATTAATTGAATCTTATAACACGAATTAGATTAATCAAGAAAACAAAAGATTTTAAAGCAGATAAACTTTCTATCAAAAGGACAAAAATTTACAAGAGATGAAGCTCAATCAACGCACCTGCAACCAAGTACCAGCGGCTGCCAGAGAAGAGAGCAATCCAGCAAAAAGCAGACTATCCTTCCCCTGAAACACGTTAGCAACAAGAATTCCTTTCTGCATTGTACTGGTCACATGAGTTCCCATCAACAATGCTCCAGAGAACTCCAAAATCGCTGCCGTCAACACAGCCTGACGCAGGGTCAATGCACCTGATCCCACTGAAGTTCCCATGGCATTAGCCACATCATTGGCTCCAATATTCCAAGCCATGTAAAATCCAAATAAAAGTGTTGCATATGATAAAAACTTGGTCTTTAAGCTAACTCCTTGACCCAAAGACTTCATAAAAAAGGGAAGACTCAAAGCTGCAAATGCTATGAATATAGCAATAGCAGAAGCAGTTCTTGAAGATATATGAAAAGCTTGAGCCATTGCAGGCAGGTCATCTTCATTTGTTTTTGCATCTTCTTGATCATGCGTTTCAAGTTGGATTCCTTCTTTTTGCTCTTTCTCACCTTCTGCCTCTGCAAAAGAAGAGATACTGGCTGAGGGCTGCGTAAGTTTAGAGTTTGTTAAGCTCAATATTGGACGATAAGGCCTGGTTGGAACTTGGAAAGGCATCCACATAAGATTCTCTTTCTTGGGTAGTTGAGTTTCATTGTAACGGTATTTGGGTACATGTAAATGGGGATTTCGCAAAAGAAATGCTTCGGGTGAGGTGGTGTTTCTTGCAGAAGGTAAACAAGAAAAGGGGGTCATGTCTCGCAGAATAAGTATAAGCAGAGGAGGTAAAGTTGGGAGAAGAGAAAATGAAGAGTATTATTCAGGTGAATTATTGGCCATGGAATTTGGAAGCGAAAAGGGAGTAGGTGGTGGAGGAAGAAGAATGGAGGAGTGTGCATTTTTAGTTCTGTGTTTAGGTGTATGTTTCATTTGGGTGGAAAGCCCGGTGCGAGAATGGATTTGGCAGCTTTCTTTGGTCGATTCTAATGAGTGGTGGGAATGGCTTCTCGGATTGTCCCTCCACTCCATACACCTTGTACGCCCCACAATGTTTACATTCAGAAAAATTATGGGAAAGAAATATACATGACTTTATCCAAAGCGGAGATAATTATATCAATCCAAGACAATTGGCTGTTATCTTCTTTTGTCAAACACTAAGGAAAAAAAAAGTTTCTCACAATGCTAAAATGTTTGCTATTTCAAGTCAAAGAAGGTCATTGGACTTTGCTAACCACATGTTGTTGAAGTTGTGTCATTTTAATTGTTGTCTACCTCAAGTGGTGATATACCCCAATGGGGGGTAATTCTCCCATGAGACACTTGTTCCTCCAAAAGTCTTGCATTCTGAGATATAATCTTCCAAATTATCTCAATAAATAAATAAATTAAAACTACGATGTCAAAATATTCTTAATACAAAAAAATAAAAAAAAACCTTCAATACAATATTTTAAGATATTTTAGTAAAATGCGAAGTTAGCCAATTTTTATTAGAAAAGCCAAATATGAAAAGAAATGAGAGTTAAAAAATTTTAAAATTAATATATTGAAGTTACCCAATAATAAAAAAAATTTATAATCAATAATAATTTTATATAATACATAACTTAAAAAAATTAAAAAAAAAAAACTCACAATAGTCGGACCACTGACCCATTCCCATTTCCTGTTCAGCATCATCTTTTAAAGGGCCAGCTTCTTTTAGATTCTTAAATGCCTGGACCAAACATCATGGTGTTTTGGCATTTGTTGAGCAAAACTGGAGGCTTCCAATGCACGGTACAGGGATGATGGCTTTTTGGCAAAAACAGTTGAGTTTGAAAAAACATTTGAAGTGGTGGAATAAAGATGTTTTTGGAGACATTTTTAGTAACCTAAGGGCAACAGAAAAGAAAGCAGAAGAGAGTGATCTTATCTTCCAACGAGAGCCTACAGCAGTTAATAGAGTAAATATGCAACGTTCTTATGCACAGCTTAATCATCTTTTGGGCATTGAGGAATGTTTCTGGCAGCAAAAGGCAGGGGTAAAATGGCTCGTTGAAGTTGAAAGAAACACTAAGTTCTTTCATATGAGAGTAGAAAAAAGAGAGAAAAAAATAATATCTTCCGAATCCAAAAAGAAGATGGAACTTTGCTTGAGGATCCGGCTTTGGTTCAAGCTTCAGCAGTCGAATATTTTGCTCACCTCTTGCAAGCAGAATCTTGTGATAATTCCAGGTTCAACTATTGTTTAATCCCTAGCTGTATTACAAAAAAATAACTTCCTTTGTGCAGCTCCAACAATACAAGAAGTAAAAGAAGCAGCATTCTCCATTGATAAAAATAGTGTGGCTGGACCGGAGGGCTTTTCTTCCTTTTTCTATCAACACTACTGGGATATTATTGCAGATGACTTACTTGAGGCAGTAAGGGATTTTTTAAGGGGAGCGGCTCTACCTAGGGAAGTAACATCTACTACTTTAGTTTTACTGCCCAAGAAACTAAATGCTTTACATTGGAGTGACTATAGGCTAATTAGTTTGTGCACTGTCCTTAATAAGATAGTAACCAAAACTATTGGCAAACCGTTTGTCAACTATTCTCCCTTCTATTATATCTGATAATTAGAGTGGTTTTGTGAGTGGTGGCTCATTAGTGACAACATTTTATTAGCCCAAGAGTTGATCGGGAAAATTGACCAAAAAGCTCATGGAGGTAATGTTGTTCTTGAGCTTGATATGATGAAAGCCTATGATCGTATGCAATGGGATTTCTTATTTATGATCATGAGGTAATTTGGTTTCAATAATCAATGGGCGGAAATAATTAGAAAATGCATTTCTAACTGCTAGTTTTCAATATTGATAAATGGTCATTCTATGGGGCATTTCAAGTCAGAGAAAGGGTTGAGGCAGAAGGATTCTATTTCTCCTGTATTATTTATCCTTGCTACAGAATATTTATCAAGAGGTTTAAACAACCTTTTTTATTGTTGTAGCTCTCTGTGATATTATTCAGGATGTCCTATGCAGATAAGCCAATTAATCTTTACTGATGATATTATGATTTTTACTAATGGTAGTCGGTCAGTTCTACAAAAAGTTATTAATTTTCTTCAAAAATATGAGCAGATTTCTGGGCAACAAATTAACCATAAAAAAAGTTGTTTTATTACAGCTACCAATGCCGCAGGCTCTAAAAGACAAATAATTGCTCAAACTATAGGATTTTCTCAAAAAACTCTTCCTATTAATTACTTGGGTGATCCCTTATATAAAGGTCATAAAAAGGTATTTTTTATTTGATTCATTTGACAATAAAATACATGACCATATTACAAGTTGGGAGAATAAAATCTTGTCTTCAGGTGACCGTATTACTGTTCTAAGGAGTGTGTTATCATCCATGCCAATTTATCTCTTGCAAGTGTTGAAACCATTGGTTTCTGTGATTGAAAAAATAGAGCGTCTCTTCAACAATTTTCATTAGGGTGGATCCTCAAATTATAAATAGATACATTGGGCATCATGGTTAAAAATTGCAAAGACTAGTTCAAAAGGTGGCTTGGACATTCGAAACTTAATGGAAGTCTTCAGTGCTTTCAGTATTAAGCTACAATGGCATTTCAGAACATGTAATAGCCTGTGCACAAGATTTTGGAGAATGAAATATAGTGCTAGCCAAATACCTATGCAAGTCTATCCGAAAATCCATAACTCCCAAACTTGGAAAAGGATGATAGAAAGCTATACAATCACGGAGCAACATCTTTAATGGCGGATAAGCAAGGGAGAACTTTTTTCCTAGCATGATTGTTGGATGTGAGATAGGCTACTAGTAAATTCTTTCCCATCCTAGTTTAATTCTATGACTAAAGTTTGTTATTTTTATAGCAATGCTAATTGCAATGTGGAAAAACTTAAAGCTATCTTACCAAAAAGTGTTGTAGATGAGATTGTGAAAATTTCCTTTGATATCTTTAGAGAAGATGTTGCTTATTAGGATCTCACTTCTAATGGTGAATTTACCACCAAGAGCTCGTGGGAATTAATTCGGCAACATTACCCTTCACGTCATCTTTGTAAGTTTATATGACATCAAAGTATAGCACTATCAGTATCCTTTTTTTTTATGGAGAATAGTGTATAATTGGATCCTGGTAGAGTTGCAAATTAAATCTAAAGGCATTCAATGGGCCTCTAAATGTTTATGCTGTAATTCTGAGGAATCCCTCATGCACATCCTTTGGGATAACCCAATTGCTAAACAGGTTTGGAATTATTTTATAAAATTTTTTCAAATCTATATTATCAATCCTCAAAATATTATGCAAGTTATTTAGGCATGGATATATTCAAGAGACTTTGTTCAACAAGGCCATATTCAAATATTAGTGCCATTATTTATTTGCCAATTCCTATGGGTAAAACGTAATGCTACAAAATATAGAGACCTTAGAATGTATGATAACCAAATTGTGTGGCGTGTTATGAAATTAATAATATAGCTTCATCAAGGTAATTTGTTGAAACTGAGGCAATGGAAAGGAGATATTCAGATAGCATAATTATGGAGAATTGATACTTCAAAAAGCAGCCTATACTGCCTAAAAGTATCAGTTGACACAAACCATTGACAAGTGAATTCAAATTAAATGTTGATGAAAGCTCCCAAGATAATTTTCAGAATATAGTTGGAGGGGGGTATTGCGTGATCATACAAGTACACTTATTTTTGCATTTTCTGAAAAACTTGAACATAATAATTCTGCCTTATTCTCTTAAAGCAGAATTATTAGCCTTACATAGAGGTCTTCTCTTGTGTCAACAATATAATGTTTCTAAAATGTGGATTGAGATGGATGCTTCAGTAGTGGTACAACTGATACAAAAGGCAATAAAGGATCACATGATATGAGATATTTATCGATTTCTAGAAGGAAGTGTTTGCAAACAATTTCTTATAGGATATCTCACATTCATCGAGAAGGAAACTAGATATCAGATTATTTGTCTAATCTTGGGTATTCACATTAACAACTTCAAGTTTTCTCTTAGGCTCCAAGAGAATTACGAGGTATTATACATTTAGATTGTCAAACCCTGTTCTATAAAATAATTACGACGTCATTTACATGCTCAATAGAATGGTCACATATTTAGGAAGTTTGAGAAATCGTTAAAAGACGATATTGCCCCTAATGGTATCATTAAGTCGATTAAGCCTCGAACTAGTTCAAATAGGAATTTTAAGGTGAAATTAAGAGTTTCACAGTTCAGGGATGACTCAAAATGGTAATTCGGAGTTCGATGATCAATTTGGAGTTAAACCGGAATTTTCACTATCCAATGGCAAAATGATCATTTGCCACTTGGGGACAAAATGAGAATTTTTAGAAAAGATTTTTTTTGGCCCCATTTGACTTATTAGAGTATGATTTGAGTATTGGAGTATGATTTGAAGTTTAGAAGTGAAAAATTTTAATTTCGGTATAATTTAGAGTATAGGGGCGAAATGGTAATTTTGCCATATCGGGGGCAAATCGGTAAATTTTCACCTCGACATTTGTCCAGACCAAGGGATTTTATTCATCATGAAAATGGATAAACATGAGAAATGTGTGGTGGAGAATTAAAGAATTAAAAGTTAAATATTTAAAATTTGAACCAATAAGGAAATGTCATGTGTCATGTTTTTATTATTTTATTATCTCTTTATAAAAGGGCAAAAAAAATCAGCCCATTTCTCCCATAGTGATCAGCCAAACCAGAAGAGAAGAGAAACCAAGGAAGAACAAACCCTAGGTGGGACAAATCAAAGAGAAAGTGTTGGAATTCAAGGATTTGATCAAGCAAAGGTAAAATTTCTTTGATTTTGCTAGTGATTTACCTTACCCATGCATTTTCCCTTAATTTTCATGGTTAAATTACATGTTTTCATGATGAATTCATGGCTGGTCAAAATGGGTATGGA
The DNA here is from genome assembly GCF_053813885.1 of Theobroma cacao. Lineage (NCBI taxonomy): Eukaryota > Viridiplantae > Streptophyta > Magnoliopsida > Malvales > Malvaceae > Theobroma > Theobroma cacao. The sequence goes on from NC_142640.1 coordinate 42,702,373, forward strand.
GAGAGAATGATCTTGGATTGGTTTGATTTTTAGGTATGTTAATGTTTTTAGGTGATTAATGATGTGTAGCATGAAAACAAGTGAAGAAAACTACCAAAGGTTTGGTGCCCATCAATAGCCGAATTCTCTAAGTGAATAAAGAGGAAGAATGGGATGTTATTCTAGGTAATTTGATTAAGAAATAATAGTTTTTGGTGTAGGAATTAATGAATTATGGAGAGAAAATTAAGTAGGAAAAATCACGGAGTTAGTGTACTATTGTTGGCCGAAAGTTCCAAGAAGAAAAGTGAAGATAAATTTTACCTAATTGTGTGTTAATTAGTTGTGTTTGGTGAATTGAGGGATTGGAAAAGAAATGGAGCAAGTTGGAGTGAAATTAGATGCATTGGCCAATTTATTGGATGAAAAATCGACTTAGGTCAATACCGGGTCTAGATAGCTACCTGTGCATTTTTCATTTCATATCATGCATATATATCGAGCCTGAAATAGCTTATGAATGTTAGACACAATTTAATTGAAATATGTGCCATGGATTATGGCTAGGTGGTGAGCCATTAGATACGGGTAAAGAACTGTACCCGTGGACTGAAAATAGGAGTATATCGACTCCTAGAACTGTGAGTGGACAATTTATCGTCTTAAATATCTAGAGTAATTATACTTGTTTGATGCTTTTATTGAATGGTGAGTTTAAATTATAAAATATTATGTTTTCCAATTAAAATGTTTTTTAATAAAAATGAGATTTATACTGGTTTTGAAAACTAATATTGTTTTAGGAAAATTGAGTATATGGAGACTATGTTAAAATTTATGATTTTATATATTATTGAAATTGTGGCTTATGACACTATGGTAGCATGATGGCTAAATTTTTGAGGTTGGCATGAAATATATGAACAGTTTTGGATTGGTCTTGGTAGACTGGATTACATTTTATTCGTCACATTATGTTACTGGAATTTTTATGGGTCTGGTGGTATATTAAACGGTCACTACAATGGTGGGGGTTTCCGTGGACTACCTATGAGAGGGGCACGGTAACTCAATTATATACTTACTTCCGAGGGGAGATGTTGGGTGAAGTATCTCCTGAGTTATGATTTGAGTGCACCTCACGTTCGGGCCACCACGTGAGAGTGAGATTCAGCCAACGCCAAGGAACGACTATGTGTCAGATGTGAAAACATGTTTATGGGTATGGGTCATTAAACAGCCTTGGCGGTCTCAGTGGGATACCTTGACGAAGGTACTCGAAAGAATGATTCTGGCAGGGGCCAAGTTTAAGAAATTCATAAGCCGGGAAATTTTGATGAAAAGAAATTGTTTAGTATAGATTGAAACGAATTTTGTGTTATGAACATTATTGAGATATAACGTTTTTATATTGTCTCCGTCTACTCGGCTTTAGATGTTTTTGATGGTAATTGTTTACTCACTGAGATTATGTAATCATAATCTCACCCCTCTTCCTATCCATTTTTCAGGCTCAGGACAATTTGTTGATAGTTGATTAAGACGAGAATTAATCTCAGAGTTGCATCCTAGAAAGTAAGGGTTCGTAGCCCTACATCTTCTTAGTTAGTTGGGAGCCCAAGTGTCACTATAAAAGCAATTTTATACTTCAGTTATTTGATTTAAAGTATGTATGAATATATTTAGCTTTTACACCATTTTTTTGGCGAGTTTCGATATTTTCGAAGAAAAATGACAAAAATGCCCTTGTGAGCCAGAAAGTAATATTTTATTGTTTTGATTTGGAAATGACTTATGATTTTTTTTGAAATGTGAGATTTAATAACTGTCGCTCACTAGGGAGATGCGAAAGCTGATGCTAAGTCTTGCGGGATTTCGATCGGTATTCAGGGTAATGAGTGCCTATCGGGACGTCGTGGCGATTGTCACAGGTTCGATGGGAGTTTCGGGTCGTGACATAGATAAAATTAACATACCGCATGTTAGGTTTAAATAAATGTAAAGGAATAATACTCCTTATTCATTTTTGCAATTTGTTTTTCATAGACTCATGTAATAGGTAATATTACTTATCTTTTGCACTCTTAAACATGTAAAGAAAGTAATATCCTTATTAGGTATTCTTTCCTCAATATCTTATGTAATTTTGGAAATATGGTACATGTGCCCCTTCCAAATGTATGTTTACTTTTTTACTTTATGAATAAAATTTAACAGGGTAGTTGGGACTTGCGAGAATTTTTAGCATTAAAAAAAAAAAAAAAAAAACTTACAATAGTCTTTTAAGAAAGTTGTACTTGATGATATTTCCTGGATTCAAATTCATCAATTATTGATTCTATAGCAAAAACACTAGTAATAACACTAGCAATGTCTTTCTTAATATAAACAACTAAACTATCTGCTAGAAATTAATCATCCATTTTGTTCCACGAGTCTTGTTTTCACAATTTTCATTGCTAAAAAGGTTTTCTCTATAGTTTTGTTGTTGTAAAAACTAGAAGAATTAAAATAAAAGGAATTAATCTATCAATCAGTATTGATAAAAAAATGATATATTGATGCAATTTTAAGCAAGAGCTAATAGTGCAACACTACAAGTTGTATTTGAAAATTACATAATAATTTTTTAATTTTTAAAAACTAAAATCATGAAAAATAAAATCCACATAACAGAAAAAAGAAGAACATGTCAAGTAGAAAATAGAACCCACATAACAAAAAAAAAAAAAAAGAATATGGTTGATGGTTCGTAGAAATTTGGAGAAGAAAATCTATAGAAATTTAAAATATATGAGCAAATAGAATAAAAATGAAAAAAATAAACAAATATAAATAATAACAATATAAATATAAAGAAAAAGACAAAATAAAACTTTACCTCCTCTTAATTTCACACAATAGTGGTGAGTGGTCTTCGCCCTTCCTTATCCAAGTTTATAACCTCATAAATCTCTCTTTAGGAATAAAGTGTGTTTTAGTGGTGAGTTACAAAGAAGAAAGTAAAATAAAAATGAAAAGAAAAAAAAAGAAAGAGAGAGAAAGAGAAAGAGGTGTGAAAAAACTTGAACGGTATGGTAAAGTTGAGTGGGTTTGTGGCATCATTTTTATTATTCTTTATTTATATTAAATTATTAAATAAAGAAATTATTTTGATAAAATATTAAAAGAAAAAATATATAATAAATAAAAGGTTTTGAAAATTTTGGAAAAGCCACAACCCCTCGTTATTATGCTACCATCTGCCCTTTTGTTTGTATCTATAAGTTCAACAATCAAGGTTTGAGTTAAGAATTGTTATCTCTCTTCTATTCAGACGAACTAGTTAAACTCAAACCCCTTTTGTTAAGAATTGTTAACATTAGGCTCATGCATGCAAGTTTATATATCTAAAAAAATTAATATATATTGAAAAAAGAGTACAATTTACGAAATGTTTATAAAAATTAGTTATTTACATATGGTTAAAATGATATTTTAAGAAATGATTTTTTAGGTAATTAAGTAAGTCCCTAAACTTTTTCATTTTTCCTAAATACATCGATATTTTTTTATTATATCCAAATAAACTTTTATCCTATAATTTATATCTAAACAGACCCTTATTTTGATACAATTATATCAAATGTATTTCAAGACTTCAACAACCGTTATATCCATGGCTAGCTTCCATAATTTGCACCCGTGAACCTTGAATCCAGCTAATAAAACCCAATTTGATGAAACAAATATCTTAAATACATGTTCAATTTTATATTATTTTATGCTTAAGAGTGCAATCTACAAAAATCGAACATAGGATGGTGTCTCTTCACATTCCTTGCAACCTATTGGAACACAAGTTTGGAAAATTGAAAAGACTAGGAAAAGGCAATGCGTATATGTAAAGGGAGAAAAATTATTATCCAATTACAAGACATCACATGCCCAAAATCAATGGAAGAAAATTTTTAACAACACCATATAATTAATTATAAAATAATTAATTTATTGATTGGATTATTTCAATGACACATAGTTGGATCAATTAAAACTCACCTATGTGTCATATATATATTTATCCCTTGTGATAATTTAAGGATATATATTTAAATTGGATCAATTAAAATTTAATTATTTATCATCCAATTTTTTTTAAATAAATCAAGGTAATTTAGAGATAATATTCATATTTTTGAGCAATTAAAATTTACCAATTGGTCATCTAATTTATCTCTAAAAATTATGATAATTTGGAGATAAAAATCAAATTTGATCATTTAATTTATCTATAAATAAATTAAGATAATTTAAAGATAAAACTTAACTTCGACCAATCAAAAGACTATCTATGAGTCATCATGATTTATATCTAATTAAATTTAAATAATTTAGAGCTAATTCAAAGGGACTAAATCCTCATCAAAATCTCTCATCTAGCCACTATAAACATGGTGCTCTTCTAGGCCATTTGCATCATTCGAAGATTGAGAAGAGCAGAAGATTTTTGAAGTGAAGTTCTAGTTCGTGGTCAAGACCAAGTCGCCAAGACACTTGAAGCGAAGATCTTAAATCGAGGTCATGATCAAGACCAAGGCACCAAGACGCTTGAAGCGAAGATCTCAAGTCTAGGTCATGATCAAAACTAAGTTCCCAAGACCCTTGAAGTGAAGATCTCAAGTCTAGTTCATGATCAAGATCAAGTTCGAGTTTGTGACTCTTGAAGAAAGAGTGAAGAAATTTATCAAAGGATTTTCAGGGATTGTAGCTCGCATCAAATATTTGTGTTTGTCTAATAATTTTCAATTTTAGATATTCAACAAAAAATTTGTGTGCACAAATTTCTAGCACGCCCTGTAGGATAGTCTTTGCCGTTCATCTTATTTCTTCAAACAAATCTTCAAATTGCAAATGGCTCGCTAGCAACTCATTATCAAGCCTGCTCAGGCAAATCTTGCAGTCTTTCCAACCTCATCATCAAGTACGAATAAAAAACACGATTAACCGACTTAATCGACCTTGCTGAAAAAATTAACCAAACCGAACTGATTTAAATATTTTAGCTGACTTTAAATTAACCAACTTTAGTCAATTAAATCGATTTTCACCGATTTAGCTGAATTTTTTTAATAAGTTTCTTTTCAGCCTTTTTAATTTATTTAATAAATTTGTTGATATTAAACAAATTACAATTGCCAATCACAAGAACATTAATCTAATCCAAACATTTGTTGGTAAAATTATCAAATAAAAAAGTACACGTTAAAATTTCATAAATTTATAAACAACAACATTAATATATTAATATTATAGTATATTAATAAGTTACTATTTTAAATTATTAATATAAGTTATATTACTATAATATACTAATATTAAAAATTTAATATAACTTACTATATTAATATAAGTTATATTATACTACTATAGTTTGTAGTCTATAGAGTATAGACTATTTATTGTATATTAACAATATACTTGTTATACTATATATTGTCTAATTAGTGCATTAATAAGTATACCATGTGTCATGACCCGACACTCCCTTCGAACCCGTGACAACCGTCGCGAAGTCTCGATAAATTTTCATTACCCGGTATGTCAACTGAAATCTCGCAAGGCTCTTGCATCAGTTTTCCACTTCCCCTGTGAGCAATAGTTACTAAATATTGAGTTTTAAGATAATACAAACTATTTTAGATCGAAAACAATCAAAACAAAATTTTGACCACACAAGGGTATTTTGGTCATTTTTACTTGAAAACTTCGAAACCTGATAAAAATATAATATATGGTAGAAAGGTATCCATTTCCAATTAAAAATAAATTTTTGTAATCTAAATCATCCATTTGGAATGAAAAGTTGGCTAATTAGACTAAATAAAAATATTCGATAATATATTCTATTTTCTTATAAAACAATTTTTATAGAACTATGCATAAATAATTTTTGTAGCTTGAGAACAAAATAAATTCATACACATAGTGATACAGTAAACCAAGTATTCAAAATTATCCTACAGTGGCATATGGGCCCCGAGATAACCAAAAGTGTGCAAGAAGGTAGGCCTACGATTTTTAAGGAAGTAAGTCCAAAAGAAATCCTTGATGAAATCGACTGCCTACAGACTATCTTGAACCTGAAATGGTTAAAAAGAAAGGGTGAGTTTTCATAAACTCAGTGAGTAAACAAAGTCCGTCATTAACTTCTAAAGCCGAGTAAATAGAAACAGTTAACTTTTTATCATACCATAATCCACAACATTTTGTACTTGTTTCAAATCATATATATATAAAACAACACATTTCATTATAATACACATCTCGACTTATAATTTTCTCAAAAACTTGGCTCTTGCCAAAAATCATACTCGGTGATACCTTGGCCGAGGCATTCAACCAGGTCCGCCAAGGTTATTAAGTTAACAACTACTCATAAAAACATAATTTAGCCATCCCCTGGTGTTGGCAGAGTTCATCCTCAAGTGGTGGTTCAACGTGAAGTGAACTATATCGTACCTTAAGAGATATCTTTCGTGCCTCTCATACTAAGGTAAATATAATGGGATTTACCGTACCCCTCTAATAGGCTGGTCCATGGAAACCCGCATACTGCAGTGGCTAATTAAATAACCCATCAATTAATAAAATTTTGACAGCATAACGTGGCTAACATAATACAACCCAGCCTGTCAAAGGTAAACAACAGTTTATATATTTCACAACTCAAAATCCCAGCCACATGTGTCATCACGTATCAGTTCATAAATCATCAATTCCAAACATTGGTACGTAAACTTAAATATATAGGCAACATCAAAGGTTGGTCTCCACATACTCTCATTTTCAAAAACATTATTGAATTGTAAAATAATTCATAAACCTTATTCCTTAAATCGATTACTAGTCATAGAACATAAAATTCATTTAGGTTCAATATTCTTAAAATCATAAAATCAATTGTAAAAATACTTTAGATAGATAAGATGAACAGTGGTTACTCACTTTGACGGGAATTTACAACACTCCTAGTCTCGATCCTCGGGTGCAATACCTTTGCCCTTATCTGAGGGCTCACCACCTATACATAATATGCAACAGGAAATTTAATATACTTATGCTAAATCGTCACAAAACTATTCTATGTTCTATATGAATGCATGCAATGAAATGGGAGGTGTTCGGCCTATCGTGCACTATACACTATTTAATCGGTCTAACATCCAATTCGATTCCAATTAATTTATTGCACTTCCAGTACTCCCCAAAATTCCACACACTTCAATAAAAATCTATTCTAAGTGCAATTACCAAAATATCCCTCATTATGGTGCAAATTGCTAACTAACACGAGTAAAATTTTTCGGTACCCGTTTTCGATTTTCGGTATTCCTAAGCACCAAATACATCTAAATGGCATGAAAAACAACCAAATTCATCACCAATCCTCACCCATAAAATTCAGCCAAGATAGGTTCTATAATGGGCATGTGGATTTCTTGCTTAATTTTCATACTAAATGTTACTAAACACCTAAAAACACTAAATTACTTTAAAATTCAACTAAAATCATCACCAACTTTCTCTCTCTAAATCTGGCCAGCATATTGCCCCTCATGAAAACTTTAATTTAATTCATGGAAAATGGAAAAGAATGCATGGCCAAGATGAATTTCAAGCTTAATATTAAAAATCTTACCTTTAGTCACCAATTTCTTGAAAATTCAACAAATTTTCCTTAGTTTTTCCTCCCTAGGGTTTTTCTTTTCTTTTCTTCTCTTTTCTGCAGGTGCTGGTCGGCCTTGAAATGCTGAGTGGAAGAGTGTGGGCTGGTTTTTAAATGGCAATGTAAAAATATTAAATTTTTAACACATGCGACCTTTTTATTGGTCCACTTGTTTTAACTTAATTTTTAAGCCTTTTCTCACCACCACAAATGCTCTAATATTTATCCATAGCATAAAATAATAATAGGTAGAATTCTGGAACTTGACAAATGTCATGGTGGTGTAAAATTACAATTTTGCCACTTGAGTGATAAAATTACCATTTTACCCCTATACTCTAAAAAATACCGAAATTACAATTTTTTTCACTTCTTAACCTCAAATCATACTCCAATACTCAAATCATACTCTAATAAGTCAAATGGGGTCAAAAAATCTTTTCTAAAAATTCTCATTTTGTCTCCAGTGGCAAATGACCATTTTGCCCCTAGATAGTGAAAATTTCGGTTTGACTCCAAATTGATCCTCGAACTCCAAATCACCATATTAAACCATTCTGGTACTTTCATATCCTTAATTTAATCTCAAATTCTTTATTTGATCTAGTTCGAGGCTTAAATCAACTTTGTTGTACCTCTAGGTACAATACTTATTTTTGTAAATTTTTCGAGACTCTCCTAGCATGCAATCATGCTATCATCACATGTATGTCATGATAAGTATTTTATAAGGTCGGGCTTTACACCATGTATAGTGTATTAAGATTATGTTATGTATAGTGTATTAATATATTACTATATATAGTTAATATATACGTGTATAGAAAATAAGTATACTAAGAAGTCATATATTATATATAGTATATAATAGTATATTGTTATATATAATAGTAAATTGTTATTGACTAATTAGTATATTAATAAATATACTATAATATATTGTTACATATTATAATATAGTCAATTATTAATATAAGTTATATTACTATAGGATACTAATATTAATATAAGTTCTTCAGTAATATAAGTTATAATGTTAATAAATTAATATATATATATAGTAAATTAATAAGTTACTGTATTAAATTACTAATATTAGTTATATTACTATAGTACACTAATATTAATAATTTAATATAACTTACTATATAAATATAAGTTATACTATATTAGTATAGGTTATTAATAATTTATAAAAAAAATAAGTTATTGTAGTCTATAGTCTATATAGTATAACTATATATTTTATATTAATAAATATACTATATAGTATAATATATTAATAACTTAATATAAAAATAAGTTATATTAATAACTTAAGCTCAGGGGAGATAGTTTTCATTATATTTTGTAATAATTTTACATTAATTTTTGTATGGTTATATTTATATAAATATTCAATAATATTAATGTCTAAATAAAGTGTAATTTTTTAATTTTTTATGATTAAATCTAAGTCATTTATTTATATAAAAGAATAGAAAAAATGTGTGAGTTAATACATGTAAGAAAATCCCTCTTGATGATTAAATCTAGCCCTTCATCATATATATGTATAGAAAATCAGTGCGAGTGCATACATGTAATAAAAGCCCTTTTAGTATACTTTTTTCAAAATCGATTAATTTGGTTAACCGACTTCAAAATTTTTTACTCAAACCAAATCGATAAAATCAATTTAACCAAAATTTTTAATCAATTTATTCAAATTAATCAAATTAACTGAAACCAAATTAATTGAATTTGTCAATTAATCCAATTTTGATCAAATTTTGCTCACCCTTAAGATCAAGTACAAATCAACTCAAGGAACATGATGTCTACTCAAGTAGTGGTTTTGTTCCATCATCCCTTCACCAAAGTTCCTCATCAAAAGCGAATTCTAAAGCGATGACTATCATGACAATTGGAACAACATCTCTAGAAAAACAAGTTACGCTTTTTACGAAGACTATGGAATCTCTTACGACAAGCATCAGAGAAAAAGATGAGCAAATTGCCTCGATGATGGCAAGAATTAGTAGCTTTACTGGAAAGGCACCAGTTGATCTTGGTCAAAATCAGCACCAAAATCTTTAAGAAAATGAGAATTCCATTACGGAAGTGGAAAATAATCTCCAACAAAAATCCAATGAAGTGGTCATCACCAACCAATTGAAGAAATTCATCACAAAAGCCATCAAGGAACAAGTGGAAAGTGTCTCCCAACCTTCATACACTTATGCCAAGCCATACTCTCAGAGGATTGATCGCATAAGGATGCCACTTAACTATCAACCATCAAAGTTCCAATAGTTTGATGGTAAAGGAAATCCTTGTCAACATGTTGCATACTTTGTGGAAACTTGCAACAAAGCTAGCGCCTATGGCGATCTTATGGTGAAGCAGTTCGTTCACTCTCTAAAAAGCAACGCCTTATTGGTACATAGATTTGGAGCTTGGGATGGTTGACAATTAGGAGCAACTCGAACATGAGTTCCTTAATTTCTTCTAAAGCATTTGACGTGTGGTGAGCATGATTGAACTTAGAAGTTCACGTTAATGGAAAAATGAGCCTGTGATTAATTACATCCACAAATGGAAGAATCTCAGTCTCAATTGCAAAGAGCGATTGTCCGAGTCCTCAACTTTTGACATGTGCATCTAGGGAATGAATTGGGGATTATGCTACAGTTTTCAAGGCATTAAGCCTAAAACTTTTGAAGAATTAGCTACTAGTGCCCATGACATGGAATTAAGCATGTCAGTTGGAAATCAAGGACTTATAGTGCAAGAACAAAGGAAGGACAAGCAAAATGTCCATAAAAGGGGTAAAACTTTAACAAATAAAGGTAAAGGAAAACAATTTATGATTGTGAATACCAAACCCATCAAGGTGACTACTAATTCAAAGGAAAGCCAAAAGACAAATCTTGGCCTCTCATAAGATAAAAAGAAAGTGTCTTTGAAAGAAAGGCATGAGAAGAAGTATCCTTTCCCTAACTTAGATATCGTAGAAATGTTGAAAGAACTTTTGAAGGCTAAGTTTATTTAGTTGCCAAAGATGAAACGACCTGAAAAAGCTGATCAAGTAAATGACACCAACTATCGCAAATACCATCATTTGGTTGGTCACCCTATAAGGAAAATGTTTTGTCTTAAAAGACAAAATCATGGGACTATACAAGGAGGGGAAAATCGAGTTTGAAGAAGAAACAATGGTAGCAAATGTGGCATCAGCAACTAGTATACTTTTTCCAATTAATGTGTGGAGTACAAATATAAAATTTGGATTTGTCGACTCTATAATGTTGATCCCAAACGTAGAGGAAACATTTAATACTTAAGGAAATTGGGGCAAGGCTTGTGGTTCTACAATTGAGGATATAGATAATGAAGGATGGATCTTAGTTACTTATCAAAGAAAAAGAAAGAAACATCCTCTAAAGAACAAGCAAGCATCAAGAAGATCTAAAATGGTGAAACAACCATATAGGGAATTGATGCTAAAGAAATGCCAAGGAAAGTAATTGCAAATAGGAGTGAAAATTCTCTCTTGCAAAGGTCTAAATGACCAATCACCTTGGATGAATTCATGCTAGTTTAATTCAAAAATCAAAATCCAATTCCCACACCTTGTTTCCAAATTGATGAAGACGTTTGGAATGTAGAAAGAATTAAGTTCAATTCTAATTCCTCTTATCATGTAGAACTTACATTTTTTTATGAAGATTTATTATTGTGGTCTACCCCCATAATTGAATTCTTTTTGTTTTGGGATATAATTGTGAACAGAAGATCAATCAGAATATCAATCAAATCTAGATAGATGACGGATTTGCTATCAACTTACTCCCAGTAAAGACAATGAAAGAGCTTGGAATGCCTCTAAATGAATTATCGAAGAATCGCTTGATGATCCAAGGATTCAATTTTGAAGGGCAAAGAATTGTAGGAAAAGTTTAGACTTTAACTTTTCATTGATGACATGGAATCTAATCCATTGTTTCATGTGATTGATGCTAATACAACATACAACATGTTGTTAGGGCAACGTTGGATGCACCAAAATGGTATAGTCTCGTCAACACTTCATCAATGCTTCAAATATTGTAGAAGTGGTCAAGTGAAGACAATCATCACAAACACTAAACCATTTACTACAACAGATGCACATTTAGCTGATGCTAACTTCTATTTGAAAAGTACCTTCGTGGAAGAGGTACAACCCAAACGTGATTAAGGAAATGATGATCATCAAAGGAGAAAGGAAATAAATCATCTTCATCTACAAAGGAAGATGATGATATTATTAAAGGCTTAAAAATTTTGACTTTGCCACTCACTAGCTTGGAAGAGTAAAAAATTGTAAGTCTCCATTAAAGGGATTTGTAAGGCCAACAAAAAGACCATTGGTTGAACATAATGATTTCCCTCTCAAAAAGCTAATGGTTTCGACCTTAATGCTTATAAACTTCTAATAAAGGCTGGCTATAAGCAAGAAAACATTTCCAAATTGGTACACGAACCTAGTGAACTAACCAAAGAAACTTCCCAAGATAGCTCCAAGAATTGTAAAGTTTCGTAGAAAAATATCAATGTTGTCAAAGCTACAAAATCAAGGTTAGGATTTACATCATTAAAGTTGAAGATTCATAAAGAAACTTCATGATATATAACAATAGAAAAAGTTGACAACAAGGAAGAAACCTCATCGAGCCATCTAAACTTCTAGTTTTTGATCGAATGGGCACACCCACAACTCGAACTTTAGTTTTTGATTAGTTGAACATGCCTTCAAAACAAGGTTTATCATTTAATTGTATCAAGAAAGATCATACAAAAGTGACTTTAAATAAGTATGTGCACTCAAGGCTTCTAAGATCACAAAAAAAGAACAAAGAAAGCTTCGTGGCAGAAGGATCACAAGATTTCCATAGTAGTGTCTCTTCACGAATGAAAAAAAAAATGAATGGATTGTAATGAATAATGAAGCATTAAATTCCAGAAGGCACAATATGGTTGTAACTAAACAAGCCTTATCTTCAAAAGAGGAAGAGTAAGAAGAAATGGAGATTTTCACATGTAATCACATGTCTGTAGTAGAAAATAATGAAAAATCTAAAAAAAAAAATGACCAAAAAGCTCTCCCATCATTAAAGGAAGGGAATTGGCCAACAATTGATAAACTAAAAGAAGTTTTTTTTTTAATCCAAAAACTAAAAAAAGTTAACATAGACACTACAGAAGATCCTTGTCTAATCTTTATAAGTGCTAGTTTAACTTTTGAAGAAAAATGTCTTATTTTGATCTCTTGACAAGGTATCGAGACGTCTTTGCATGGAGTTACAAAAAAATGCCAAGATTGAGTCCTAAAGTTGCTGAGCATCATTTAGCAATAAAGAAAGGTGTTTGACCCATTAAATAAGCTCAACGATGTCTTCACCTAACTTGATTCCCTAAATCGAGGTTGAAGGGTCAAGTACCCTACTTGAATCTCAAATTGTTAGAAAGAAGAATGGCCAAATTCAAGTTTACGTGGATTTTCGAGACTTGAGCAATCCTTTCCCAAATGATGATTTTCCTTTCCCTTTGACAGAAATAACAGTGGATGCAACAACTGTCCATGAGACTTTATCTTTTATGGATGGTTCCTCTAGTTATAATCAAATTCACATGGATCCAAATCACCTAACTTAAAGTGTTTGGAGATTCCAAGTTAGTTGTAAACCAAATCCTTTCACTTTGTGAAGTTAAAAAGCCCAAGCTCTTACCATATGTCAATTATGTTAAGAAGCTTTTAAAGTGGTTTGACAAAGCTAATTTAAAACATGTGCCTAGAAAGAAAATAGGCAAGCAGATTATTTGGCTAATTTGGTGTCTGTATTGGGTTTGGCTATAGATGGCATGTTCGAAATTACACAGTGGAAAGAAAATTGAAAACTTAAAAAAAAAAAAAACATACCTCCACCCATGGACCACCATGGTAATATTTTAACACATAGAATGGCATATAAAATCATAAAATCAAACACTCACCTTGCCAATGTTTTTTCTATCAGAATTGCAATCTTTTCAATGCAACCCACGAGCACCACAAGAAGCAAAAACCCTAGCCAATCAAGCTCTTGGCTTCCAAAGGTAATACACACGATTTCACTTGAACCTTTCAACAAAAGAGGGAGATATTATCTATGCTTTTGTGCTAGCAAAAGGGGACAACGTTTGTCCCTTTCCATTTATCACAAGAATGGCCGAATCACACACTTGAAAAATTGCTTCAAAAACAATTTTTCTTCTTCACAAAGTAAGTGACGGCAAACAAAGAGAGAACCTTTTTTTTTTCTTTTCTAACAACTTTTTTTTTCATATGTGAAAATATAGTTAACTGTGATTTATATAGCCAAGTTAAAATGAACTTTAATTTTGCAATAAAGCCTTCCAAATTATAACACATTACAATATAGACCCATGACTTAATTAAACTATTTTAATTAAGCCCAATGGAAATTAAATTGAAATAATTTCATTTATATTATTTCAATTTCAGCATTATAATTATAACTATTTATATATTATGCCTAAAACTTAATTAAACTCTTTTTAATTTAGTTTATTGAAGCTAATTACCTAGCATATGATTTAATTCTAACTTAAATCATCACTCTCCCAATTTAATTTAATGCAATAATTGTGTATGACCCATTAGGTTCCTAACATGTTAGCAATGGAATTAATTAATGACTTAATTGATTAATATAATTTTAGTCAATTAATTTATAATCGATTCCTTAGACCAAGATTGGCACCTAGCACTGCATCATAGCCACCTAATTGTTAGAAGAGTCAAAGAGTTATTTGACAACCTTTCAATGTACAGTCTATCAGTGTAATTCATTCCCTCATCATATATTTTGAAAATGATAAGAGCTTGGTATAGTGTATACTCTTATTGACCTCCATATTCGTTCTTACAATTGTGGCATTAACTTTATAGAGACTTATGAAACCTTTTCATAATCTCTAAGTCACTTTGGCTAAGGATTTCAATAAGCTAATTTTAACCAAGAACTAATAGGGTATGTCTTCTAAAACACTTGAGGTGATGATTCTTATCTTGACCACTTATTTGCCTTCACATGCTTCAAAAATCTAAGTATAAAGATCAAAACTTTTTCACCCAAAAATATTTTTTAAAATTAAAAATAATTTTTAACAATAAATTATTAAGTATAAAAATAATCAATCAAGGTAAAATATTTTTCTTAAAATGAATGCTAGGTATGAAAGTTAAATGAAAAATATTTTCCTAAGTGTAAAACAACAAATCAATATAAATCTATTTTCCTGAAGCAAATATAAACAATAAGTAATAATGTAGAAAATTAAAGAGAGATACAAAAGATTTATAGTGGTTTAACTTTTTCAATGCCTACATCCACTCCCTTGGTAGCAAAAGAATTCCAATCCACTATCAAGGATTTTTACTTTTTAATAGGAAGTGATAACCTTCACACAATTCACAAAGGAATTCTTACTTTTTAATAAGAAACGATAACCCATACACAAGCCACAAGGGATTCTTGCTTTTTAACGAGATCAAGCGGTAAACCTTACAATGACTTTTTCACAAGATCCAACAATAACCTTTACACAATCCACAAAAGATTGTTGCATTTTAGATGGGAAACAATAACCCTTATAAGATAGTTTTTCAAAGTTAAGCTAGAACCTTTTCAAAGTTTTTCAAAGGAGTATTAGCAAAGATTTGCCTCACAAATGTTGAATGTTAGAGATTTTAGATTAGTTGAAGTGAAAGAAGAAATTTCAGCTTGAATGAAGCAAGGATTCAACTTTGAAAGCTTGGTGGAAAACTAAAAAGATGCTAGAAAGTGAATATGAGCTTTTGGCTAGTCTCTCTAGGGTTTGAAGCTTTGGTTTAGGGTTTTACTGCTTCAAAATGGCTCAAATGTATCTTTTTATAGCTAAGACAAGATTTGGAGCTGTTAGACACAAGTTTGAATTCAATCTGGCCATTGTTGAAGCTTAAGGGTCCACTACAATGCTCCTAGGGCCGACTATGTTCTTCAAATTTCTTAATTAGGGCTTCCATAAATTAGTATAACCTTCCTCTAGTCGATCAACTTCCAAAGAGCGTGGGTTTTGCAAATTTGGACTGCTATTGTAGACCATGCTTCTTTTATAGTCGACTATGGTTGTGTAATCTTAACTTTTTCTAGCCTTTGACTTATTAAGGTCGACTATGCCTCATCTATAGTCAACTATGGCTATGTAATCTTGACTTTTCTTGCTTTTAGACTTATCAAGGTCAACTATGCTTCCTCTATAGTCAATTATGGCTATGTAATTTTCAAGTTTTGCACTATTTCAACCTTCAGATTGATTTGAGCTTCTCTATGATGGACTCTTGACTTGTGTCTTGAGGTTTCCTTAGCTTTTGACGTTTCCCTCATACTATTTTCTCCTTACCTTGTTACTACATTCAAATAGCATTTCAAGGCATGTTTGCCCTTGCATTTTTAGCTGAACATGTATTGTTTGAAAGCTTATAAAGTGTTTTCGAGTGATGCATGTCTTTCCAAACAAATATGTAACTTTAAGGCACTGAAAATGTATTTGAGATAATTTTAAATGCTTGACATTAAGTTTAAGAAAGCATGAGATTTTTGTCAAATCAAAACATGATGTAACTCAAGTCTAACATTATGCTATTTTTATCTTGAAATATTTTAATTTCTAAGTTCACATTTGTACATCCATATCTTTCATTGTAAAATTATTTGACAAAAATTTTTGTCCCTTTACTTGTTCCAAATCCATACCAAATGTTAACATGTCATCCACATATAAGCAAATTATATCTCTTTTTCCATTTTGGAATTTGCTATATATGCGTTTATTAGACTCATTTATTTTATAATCATTGGTTAAAAGAACTTCATCAAATTTTGATGGCATTGTTTTGGTGCTTGTTTAAGTCCATATAATGATTTGACAAGTTTAGAAACCTTATGCTCTTATCCCAGTACATTGAGTGCTTCAAATTATTCCATGTAGACTTCCCTTTCTAATTTATTATTAAAAAAATATTGTCTTTATATCTATTTGATGAATTACCAAATTATGAATTAAAACAAGTGAAATTTGAAGACTAATTATAGTAATTCTAGCTACTAGAGCATAATAATCAAAATAGTTAATTCCTCACCTTTGGATAAAGCCTTTGGCTGCCAACCTTACCTTAACTTATCTATGGTCATCTTCCTTCATTTTTTTTTGAAAATCCATTTACAACCTATTGGTTTGAAACTTGGTGGAAAATCAACAAAATCCAAGTGTTATTTGCCATTGTTCAGTCCATTTCGTCATTAATTACCTCTTTCCAAAATGTAGAATCTTGAGACTTCATTGTCTCGTCATATGCATTAGGGTCAAATTTTTTATTAAAACAATAAGAATTTTATCATATGTATTTTTTCTTGTCCTTGTAACGAGGAACATATAGAAATCTAGTCCAAAGTCTTATGCCTTTCTTATTCTTTTGCTTTTTCTTATTTTTAGACAAGATTTTCATTATTTTTAACTTGTTTTAATGAAATTTTATTTAATTGAACTGACTTTAGTAGTTGTAGTTGTCTTGAAATAGATTTGAATCAATTTTTTTGTCAAAAAATGCATCTCTTGATTTAAAAATAATGTTGACCAAAATTGAATCATTTGGTTCAATTATCATAAACCTATATACTTTATTATGTTATGCATATCCTATGAATATGCATTATATGCCTCTTTCAACCAATTTCTTTCTTTTGAGTTTCGAAACTTTAATTAAAACTTTACAACTCCTAACCCTCAAATAATTAAGATTTTATTTCTTTTTTTTCCATTACTCATATGAGATTGTCTTAGTTTCTTTTTTAGGAACTCTATTTAACATGTGACAAGTTGTTAATAAAACTTCATCCCAAAAACCTTATCCAAGACTTGAGTATAATAATATTGCATTTACTATTTCGGTTAAGACCTTGTTTTTCCTTTATGCCACACCATTTTGTTGTGGTGTGTAAAGTGCTAAAGTTTTATGGATTATCAAAATAACTTGGATTATAATATTCTCCACATTTATCTGATCTTAAGCACTTGATAAAATATTTACAATGTAATTTAACTTTTAATTTATAAATCTTAAATTTATCTAGCCTTTCATCTTGGGAATGTAACAAAAATACATAGCAATGTCTAGAAAATTATCAATAAATGTGACAAAATATTTTTTTCTAACCAATGTAAGTATATTATGCAAATCACAAACATCACTATGTATTAGTTCAAACAAGTTTGTATTTCTTTTACACTTAGAGAAAGGATTTTTTGTAATTTTTGTTAGCATGCATGTTGCATTTATCAATGTTGTGGCTAAATTCTAGAATTAAGTATAACTTATACAAGTACTCTAATCTTTTAAACTTTGAATGGCCTAATCTATAATGCCATAAATAAAAGAATTCAAGCACACAAGCCAAAACAACAATTTTATTCTTATTATTATTAATATTGAGTTTGAACATTCCTTCACACATATAACTTAATTTCCCAACAAATATTCTTTCCTTGGATAAAATAAATTTATCTACCTCAAAAAGAAGCATGAAACAAAACTTATTCAAGACTTCTAGACACTAAATTCTTTCTAACTTCAAGATCATAATATATTCATTCAAAATTAAAGTTTTTCTCAAAATGAAATCAAGTTCAACAGTCATTTTGCCGTTACTTTTTGTTGTAGAAAAATTTTTCATGTATAGGAAATTTCCATATTCACTTAATATGAAATTCTTGAAAAGACTCTTACCTTTGAATACATACTTTGTTTCTTCTGAATCAATCCACCAAGTATCATTAATTTTAAGTACATTGATTTTAAAAATCATGACCACAAAAAAAAAAAAAATTGGAAGCATTAAAACTTGAAAAAGCATTTTTCTCATTCAACAATCAACATTATTTTTAAAAAATATCTTGGCTCTCTACAATGGAAGCATATGCCTTTCTTTTCTTTTCTTTTCTGTTTTAAAAAATCGTCCCATTAACAATCTTTTTGAGCTTTTTTTTTTTAAAAGGTTTAGTGGCTTGTCCTTCCTCTATAACATGTACTTTGGCTTCATCTAAATCAAAATTTTGTTCTTTTTCCTTGTGTCCCTTTTCAATTTGAAGACGATAAGTTAAAGCCTTATTTCTTTTTTTTTTTTTTTGTGTTTGAGACTTCTTTTAAAATCTTTCCATTATAGAGAAAATTTGTCTATTATGGTGTACACAATTATAGGTCCATCCATGTTTATCTTATGTTGTTTAAAATGATTAATCATTCTTTCAATTTCATGTAATTGTTAAATTTTATGTAATTGTTAAATACTAGGATGATCATCCATTATTGGATAACTATTGAAAAATTGACAAGAAATTTCTTCCTAATTGCATCAGTTTTCATATACCTAACCTTTAATTTGTCCTACAAATCTTTTGCAGTAATCTTGTGCAGGTATGTATCAAATAATTCAGTAGACAGACCATTCAAAATATGGCCCTTACACATATAGCTTGCTTTATCCCATTTTCGCCTTTCTCTGGTTGCAAAATAAATTTGTTATAATTTTTTTTTTGGCTTCGAAGTAAATTAAGGACATAAACAACCTTTAAAGTAAAAAAAAGGAAGTCCATATTCTTCTATCATCCTAGAAAATTGCCAGCATCAAACTTGTTATATTTTACAAAGTCAAAAGTTGATTCCTTTAATGTCCCACTTGCAGCACATTAAGATTGTTGGAAAACAAGACTGCAAAATAAAAAAATATTAGGGAAAGGCTTCAACACATGTATCTATGCCACCTTTCTTAAGGTTTTATTCACCCCCACCAACTATTTATTTAGGTGTATAAAATAATTACAAACGATAAACCTTGAAGATATAATAAAATCCAATAATTGATTATGTATTACACCGATGAAATCAATCCATTAAACATTCGCAAACTACTATAGAGTTTTTCTGTAGCAAAACACTATACATGCAATTTGAGAAGTATTTGGAGATAGAGAAGAGATTGATTGCAAATTCTTTTTGTTGGTGCATGTTTAGAAAACTAGAATGTCTTATTTATAAACAAAGATATGTCGCTTTGTACAAACATAACCTTTAGAGCAAACATAATTATTAGAATAGACATAATTCTTCAAAGGAATTTTTTTTTTAATTCCTTCACTATTACTATTGAAAATGTCCAACATAATTTATTGTCATATTGGTAAGAACTAGAGCAAAAGAATAAGATGGTACATGTATGTTAAATTAATAGAAAGATATGTTTTAGCGAGAAAAAGTAAGGAAAGATATGAACAATTGTTGGTCTTAGATTAGTCTTTTAAAAAATAGTAGAGACTCCCACTACTTTTTAGTACTATAAATGATCTTCTCAAAAAAATTGAATTAATATTACATTTGTTAAGGACATTCCAACCATTGAGACTTGATGCTTAAAGATTCCAATAAGTATAAATAGACCAAAACGTTCATGGTAAACGGTATTTTCACTTAGCTACAATAACTCTCTCTTTAGTCTTTGACAACATGAAATACTTGTACATATTTTCATACTCCTTTCTATTGTGGGTCCTCCTCAAGTGGAGCCCACAATTTAAATTAATAAAAAAAAGTGTTTTTGCTTTTTAGAATTATGGATTTGTTTTTTAAAAGGAGAGGAAAAAAGTGCCAACAAAGAAGAATTAAGAGAAAATTTTTGGCTTATTTTGTGGTATCAATCGAAAGACAATTTGTGGTTCGATTTTTATGAAATTTTAGTATGTTGTTCCTGACATTGTGAGCTTTAATCTGTATGGTTATATTGTATTTTTCTCTTCTCTATTTGTTAAGCTGTAATACTTTTTATTTTGGGTTTTATGTATTATCGCTTGGTGATTTCCACCTTGTTG
Organism: Theobroma cacao; assembly: GCF_053813885.1. Lineage (NCBI taxonomy): Eukaryota > Viridiplantae > Streptophyta > Magnoliopsida > Malvales > Malvaceae > Theobroma > Theobroma cacao. The sequence goes on from NC_142640.1 coordinate 42,723,044, forward strand.
ATAATGAGTAAGGGCTGTTGTGAGTTCTAGAATTGCTAGATGACTCTTTGCTGTACTCATTGATCTTTTATAATGGTTTACTTTTCTGGACTATGTCCCGTGGTTTTACTTCTCACATTGAAGGGGTTTTTTTCATGTTAAAAATCGTGTGTTTTCTTGTAATTTTATATTGTGCATTCATAACTATATATGTTGTCTAGAATAATTTTGTTGGTCAAATATTTGCTTCTCACAAGTTTTTTCAAGCAGGAAAGGCTTTATTTTATGTCATTGCTTTCGCAATATTAATACATTTTCCCAACAACTTGTATCAGAGAAGATTCCTTATTTGTGGGTTTAGCTTAATTGAAACATGGAGCCTTATTATAGTAGAATGATCAGTTTGAATGGAAAAATAATCACAAGTGGAAAGGAAAGATGAAAGATCTACTATTTATGAAAAAACTACATTTACCAGTATTTGCTACTTAAAAACCAAGACTAAATTTGATGAAGAATGGGCTTTAAAGCATGAGATGGTTTGTGGTTTTATTTGGCAATGGGTGGATGACAACATTTTGAATCATATTACTAATGATTCACATGCCAAAACTTTGTGGGAAAAGCTTGAGACCTTGTTTGCCTTTAAAACTAGCAACAATAATTGTTTTTTGTTGAAATAGGCTATGAATTTGAGGTACAAGGAAGGTAGTTCTATCTCTAATCATTTGAGTGAATTTCGAGAGTGTTTTGACCAACTGTCTTACATGGGTGTCAAATTTGAAGATGAAATTTTGGGACTTTGGTTACTTAATACTTTACTTGATTTTTGGGAAAATCTTTGTGTGACCTTGACTAGTTCTACTTCTAGTAGTGTTATTACCATGGACTATGTAAAAACTGTTGTCTTTGAATAAAGAGGTGAGATGAAGAACTCAAAAGGCATCAACTTCACAATCTAAGGTCCTTATTATTGAAAATAAAGGGAGAAGCAAAGAAAAGGATCAGGGTCGAAACAATAGAGGTAAAAGCAAGAATAAGAGTCAATTAAAGTCTAAGTACAAAAATCTTGAATGTCATTATTATGGTAAAAAGAGACATATCAAGAGATTTTGTTATCAATTAAAAAAGGAGAACAAGAATAACAAAGGTAAACAAGAAAAGTAAGACAGTGACAATGATGATTGTGTTGCCACCACTACTGCAGAAGATCTTATGACTGTTCTTAATGAAAATTTGATTAATGTTATTTATGATGAGACAAGTTGGGTTGTTGATAGTGGCGCATGTTCCCATGAGACATCAAGGAGGGATTTCTTCACATCTTATTCTCTAGGTGATTATGGGGTTTTAAGAATAGGTAATAATGGTTTGTCAAGGGTGACTGGCATGGGAACTATTTGTGGGGAAACCAATATTGGGACAAATTGTTTTTAAACAATGTTAAACACGCACCAAACGTCCATTTGAGTTTGATATCTGTTGATATTCTTGATGATGAAGGTTATTTCAGTACCTTTAGTGGTGGAAAGTGGAAAGTGGAAACTCACTAAGGGTTCTTTAATTACGGGATGTGGAAAAAAGCGTTCCAGTTTATACTAGACCAAGCTTTCAGTCTTTACTGATGTTGTTAACGCAATTGACAGTGACAACTCTTCAGAGCTATGGCACAACAGGCTTAGCCACATTAGTGAGAAATGACTTGATTGTTTAGCTAAGAAGAATTTCCTTTCAAGGTTGAAAAGTGCAAGATTAGAAAAGTGTGCTCATTGCTTGGCTAGGAAATAAAACAGTCTCATCCTCTTTTCGTAAAATCAGAGTTACTTGAGATGGTGCATTCGGATGTATGTGGTCCGATAAAGACAAAAATATTTGGTGGTGCACTTTACTTTGTGACTTTCATCGATCCGTTGGGATTCAACCTCATGCTCAAACATGAAAATAATCAAGAAATTAAAAATATAATGCAACAAAATAATAAACTAGTATTTAATCAAAGAAACAATCAAATCCTACAAGATCAATGTTTGTGTTTTTCATGTAATTTTCAAATTAGTTATGAACATTCATAAGTTTAAGAGTTGCATAACTTACTCTAGATATCGTAATCAAGAGCTAATTAAATAAAAAATGCTTGTGATGAAGTAAGGAACCCCTAAAAGAAAATAATATGATCTAAAATCCTACAACCAAAATCTTTGCTTTGTCACCTTTAGGGTTTGTCAAATCTTCAGCCACCCAAGTGTTTGGCCTCTAACAGTAACCCACACAAGGACCGAATAAAACCTTTCCAAAGGTAGGATTTTACTTGTGCCAGCAAGTTTTGTTTCTAAAACAAAAGGACCAAATATTCTTGCCGAATCTTATTTTTGTAATACTAAGAAAACTTTTTTCTTTTCTTATTTTTATGAAGCGGATAAGAAGTGGCTGAAGGCATAGAGTTTTAGTTGGCTAACATAACATATTTATATAGCCAAACTAAGTTGTAATCCTAAATACAATAGTTGTATTTTAATTCAATTAAGTCATTGTGAACTTAATTAATTTTTCACTTTATTTTGGTCTGTTTCAATTAAGTCCAACTTAATTAATCATGCTTATTTAATTCCAATCATGTCACTTAATGTGTGTGACCCATTAGGCTTTTAACATGTTGGCAATAAATATAAATTATAATCAAATATCAATTTAATAAATGATTTATATTTATAGATCATGAGCGACATCTAGCAATACATCATGACCACTCAAATGTTAAAGAGTCAATTAAAAAATTTGACAAAGCCCTTTAGTGATAAGCCTCTCAGTACAATACGGTCCTTTCATCAAATATCGCAGATATATCATAATACATGGCTTAGTGTCTACTTACAACAATCTGTTAGCTTTAAAATTATTATAGTTTTGATTATGACAAAATGATCAAATTTGCTTGAGCATTATTTGAGTAATCCTTGACAATTTCTTGAAATGATTTAACTCCCATACACTTGTTTTTACATTGACACAAGCTTGACTCTTGAATTTATTAAACTATATCCATAAGCTTGTATGACTTAAAGTAGCGTTTAGTACTTTACAATGTAATGTGATTATAGGTAATGTGATTGCAAGCAATGTGATTGTAGGGAAGATAACATTGTAGTGTTTGGTATATAAGTAATGTAATAATTAAAATGCAAAGAAGATAACATTGTAGTGTTTGTTTTGAAAGTACTTTACAGGGTATGTAATGTTAATTTCTAAAACTACCCTTATAGCTTCCAGAAGGCATTGAATGGAATCCCTGGGTACAGCCACAAACCCATATTCATGCAAACCGAGAAGCTGGTGAAGCCCTCCGATTTTTTATATTGTTTTGATCGAAAGGCTTTCCAAGCTACAAAATATACAAATTTTTTTCAGCAAACAAGGAATGAAAGATAAATCAAAGGCAAAAAGAAAGAACTTACAAGTGAGGGGGCTAACATGGAGGGGACGTGAGTCAGAGGAAGGAAAGAAAGGGAGAAGGTTAGGAGAGATGAAAAGGGGCAGGCCTTTACTGGTGGAGATGAGAAGATAAGGAGTCTCAATGAGGTTTGGGCAGCAGCCAAGGTGGAGCACACCAGCCCGTGCTCTTCCGTTGCTCCATGCCTTCACAGCAAACTTCATGCCACTACTGTTAACGAAATTGGAGTGGGACCTAGGCCGTCTTCGGGGAAAGGGGAACAAGGATAGGGTTTTGTGAGTAATTTTTTTAAAAGATGATGGGTAAAAATGTCCTTAAAGACATTGTAGAGTGCAATGTAATGTGATTGCATTGGTTTTGGACTGCAATCACATTACATCCATTAGCTGCAATGTGATTGCATTGCAATCTTACATTGCAGTGGTCTGTTCCAAAACAAACACTGCAATATAATTTAATTGGGCACATTATAGGGAATGTGGCTTTACATCCCTTATACCAAATGCACCCTAAGTGTATAAATACTTATGATTCTCATTCATTAAAGTTTGATTTAAAGATTAAAGGAAAATTTTGATGCACTCATTAAGGAGGAGTTTTGAATATCTTGTTTAATGATGAAAAAGAAAAAAAAGAGAAAAAAGACTAAATCAAATAGAGTTAAATAGGTTTTCATGTTTAATTTATGTGTGTGATGCTCAATTTTGGTTTTGTTGAATATTATGTAAAGAAAAGTAGATGCATTGACTAAGGGGGAGCACCTCATTATGCATAAAGATTTGAAGCATTCATATTGAACATAGACATTGCATTCTTAATCTTGGAGTGTTTTGTGATCATCAAAAATAAGAGATAGAGAACGTCGACTCTATATGCTTTTGATGATAGCAAAATATTCTCATTCATTGATGTCTAATGATATTGTTTAAGTGTGCAAGAGAAAGCTTAAATCATTAATATATTTGGTATTTGTAAGCAAGTCAAGATGCTTGTTTAATGATATAGCATGGTTGAGCAAACTCAATTTGATATATTTATATAAATTGCACAAATTCGATGTTGCTTGGTATTTCTCTCTTTATTGGTGACATTGATTGAAAAGGATTTCTTAAGCATTATCTTGAGTGAGATAATTTGACATTGATGGTATTTTTCAAGCAAAGGAACGGATCTATTTGCAATGTTTGACATCCTTGAGATTATAATGATTTCAATGATATATAAATTGAACAAGTATACTTTGTGTTGAAAATGCCATTATATCTTGTTCTTGTTGCAAATAAATGTTTGAGTAACCTCAAGGGCATTTTTGTCCATATGCTGAAAAATTGTTGAAAATGTTAAATTTGATGCTTGTTATGCTTAAACATTGTTTAAATGCTTGTTGCACATGTTATAAGTCATAGTCACTCATCATGATGTAAATTGAATATGCTTGAACATACTAGAGACATGATTCTTCAAATGAGCATTTCAACTTTTTAACACTTGTGAACAATGAGCAATAAAAGCCAAAATTTGAGTTCACATGTTTTTCTTGAAGAATCTTTGATCATACATGTTCAAAATGATGTTCTAAACATGGTTGAAATGAAATTCTAAATTGTTCTCACACAAATCCATGTTTTAATATCATCATACCTTTGAACATTACATGTTTTGCACCTTTGTCCAACTTTTCAATATGCAGGAACCAAGCAAAATTAACTCCTTAGCATAGCTAGTTGACTATTAGAGAACTAAATGCAAATAATGCTGCTGGAATGATAAAAACTAGACCCAAGGGATATACAGTTGACTCTTGAATGCTCTAAAGCCAAAATGGACAAGTTTTGAGTTTCAAGATGTCTTTTTACTTTACTTCTTGTCCATTACAATATTTTCTTCCCTACATTTCCTTGTCAAAGATGATTCTTGACTTTTAAAAACTTGCATTGTGAATACTCTCATGATCATTTGGTGCAAGTAATGGTTCTTGAAATTGTAAAACTTGTTGAAAAATGGGAAATCCTTTTTGATGACATAAATATATCTATTCCCAAGCATGACATTCATATTGATTCCATAAATTCTCATGTATTTACAATGACAAAATAGAAATATGAGAAATTGTTCATCAATGCTTGAATTTGTTAATCCGATTAGATTTTCATGTGCATATATAGAAAATATCTTCTCATGAAAATTGAAATGTTCAAATGCTAATCTACGAACAATTCTTGAAATATATTTTACGTTTGTGCTCAAATGACTGTTTCAAAATTGATTTCTTGATTATGCATACTTATTCAATTAGGATGAACTCATTGAACTTATTGAAAATATTCTTGGTTCATCTACTATATTGGTTAAGACTCATGCTTATATGATTTTTCTTTATGCTTGACCTTAAGGTTTGAAGTCTAAAACTTGACTTAAGCCATGCATTTGAACATGAATGTCATTGTCAAGTTTGATCATGGCATATATTGTGAGTTAACATAGTTGAAATTTATTTTGAATATGCATTTAAATGTTAACTATGTCTTCATTGAGCCTTAACACTTGGTATTGGAGTTCAAATATGGCTTATGTACTTATTGAACATCTTTGTGATTATCTTTCTTGAACTTCATAATTATTATGTCCACATTTTGCTTACAGATATATATATATATATATATATATGTGGCTTTGCTATTGATGATTCTTTTGATGAATTAATAGTTGAATGTGCTTAATGGGTATCTTTCTTAGTAATTTGGTTGAAGATATTAAGTGCATATATATGATGACTTTAAGACTTTATGGTTACATATTCATGGTCTTAACACTTATATTCTTGATGGATTTTGCTAACCATTATTTCTTGAGCTTAAGTGTTTAATGCTAACTCTTCTTAACCTTTTTTACATAACAAAAAAGGAGAGAAAGTTTATGAGCAAATTTAATTTTATGCATATGTTGAGGGGGAGATTTTAAAATCATTTCAAATGCAAATTATGCTCATAGTTTTGTCATATCAAAAAGGGGGAGATTGTTAGCTTTAAAATTATTATAGTTTTGATTATGACAAAATGATCAAATTTGCTTGAGCATTATTTGAGTAATCCTTGACAATTTCTTGAAATGATTTAACTCTCGTACACTTGTTCTTACATTGACACAAGCTTGACTCTTGAAGTTATTGAACTATATCCATAAGCTTGTATGACTTAAGTGTATAAGTGCTTATGATTCTCATTCATTAAAGTTTAATTTAAAGATTAAAGGAAAATCTTGATGCACTCATTAAGGAGGAGTTTTGAATATCTTGTTTAATGATGAAAAAGAAAAAAGAGAGAAAAAAGACTAAATCAAATAGAGTTAAATAGGTCTTCATGTTTAATTTATGTGTGTGATGCTCAATTTTGGTTTTGTTGAATATTAGGTAAAGAAAAGTAGATGCATTGACTAAGGGGGAGCACCTAATTTTGCATAAATATTTGAAGCATTCATATTGAACATAGACATTGCATTCTTAATCTTAGAGTGTTTTATGATCATCAAAAATAAGAGATAGAGAACGTTGACTCTATATATTTTTTATGATAACAAAATATTCTCATTCATTGATGTCTAATGATATTGTTTAAGTGTGCAGGTGAAAGCTTAAATCATTAATATATTTGGTATTTGTAAGCAAGTCAAGATGCTTTTTCAGTTACAAAATGGGCTAATGGGTTAAACAAGTAAAAAAGAAAGAGCTACAATTGAGTCACAAAACAGAAGCCTCTTAGTCGGATGATGATGGGAGCTAGTCAGCTAAAATTTAAAAATGAAGTTAGTTGGTTCAAAAGCAGATTACAAAACAGATAAGACTTACTCAACCAAGAAGAATGGTTAGTCGACTAAGAGCCTACTGCCAGAAATTTAGATTACAAAACAAAAAGAACTTAATCGATTAAGAAGCATTGTTAGTCGACTAAGAGCTTACTGCCAGAAATTGGGTTTAGAAACAGAGGCGACTTAATCAACTAAGACGTATGGTAGTCGACTAAGAGCACACTGTCAGAAAATTTGAATTTAAGCACGTAAGGACAAAATAACGGTCAGAAGTGGCTAGTTTCTGTCTCTAAAGGCCAGAATTGATTGTGCAAGTATTTAAAGCCTCTCCAACAGTCAAAAACAAGAGAGAGAAGTTATCCAAAGTGATTTTGAGCTTAGAAGACCAAAAATCTTCTCTTTTCACTTGTATTTCACTCCTATCTTTTGAAAAAGTGTTTGAGCTTAACTTTGTACATCTTAGATCAGCTAGGTGATCAATTGTACTTCATCGTTTCTTCATTTCTTGATTACTTAGAGTGTGCAAGACACTATAAGGGGTTGATCAAGCTTGGGTCAGCTTGGTTGTTGTGGTAGGTTCTAACTTAGCCTTTAAAAGTTAGTTGTTGGGTTTTGATTGATCCCATGAAAAACCATTGTTGTAGGTTGTGGTTAAGCCTTTGAAAAACCACTTTGGGTTTTGGTTGAGCATGTTAAAAACCATTGTGGAAGGTTGTGGTTGAGCTTTTGAAAAACTACTTTGGGTTTTAGTTGATCCCGATAAAAACCATTGTGAAAGGTTTTGGCTAAGCCTGGTAAAAGCCATTGTAAAGCTTGGTGAAAGCTTGTGAATTTCACTAGTTCATAATGGATTGATTTGGAAAATCCTTGGTTGAACAATCAAGGTAGTGGATGTAGGTCTTTGACTGAACCACTCTAAATTCTGCTGTGTTGTCTACTCTATTTTTGTTCTTATTTTTATTCCTTCTTTTCACTTGCATTTGTTCCCACTTAGAGCCAATTTTTTAAAGAGCCAAATTGTGCCATTCACCCCCCCCCCCCTCTAGCACATTACTTGGGACCAACACAATCCATATTAGTTCTCATAATTTATGACAAACCTTATGAATTTATGAATCTAACTTTTCTCAAATTCATCATGCTTTGGCCAAAGACTTTATACAAGTTAGTCAAGAATTGAAAACAAGTGAGATACATCCCCTCATATCACTTGGGGTGATGAATCCTGTCTTGACTATTCATTCACCTTCGCATGCTTAATGACATACCAAAAAACACACTGTTTAGGCATCTGGTCACCTCCAAACTGGTAGGAGTGAAATCAAAGTATGTCATTCTCCATATAAGATGACCTGGTGTCTCAAGTCCAAGGACTAGTTGCATAACTATCACATAAGAAAATTTTTCATAGACACTTGAGTGAAATACCAAATAGAGTTCTCATAGCGGGTCATGTTCATTGAACTTGTTCTTTAACAAACACTTACATGTTATCCTTAAGTATCTCATTGTGAGACCTTGACCTTTATAAACTCGTGAAGGGAAATATACGCGATATCCCTAATCAAGGGTAATTTCGTCATTTTCTTAGTAAGCCCATAAAAGTAAGATTTGTAAACAATATTATGGCCTAAGTAGGCCTAAGGCATAAATAGATGGTGAAATTAGGGGTAAAATGGAAAGGAAAACAACATTTTGATTATTTTCATGGTAAGGGTAAAATGGTCATTTTTCACCTCGAGTTAGAATTTTAAGTTTTCATGAACCTGAGCATGTCTAGACCATTATGGACCTTATCCTAGTGTCAAAAGAGCAAAAAGATTGCATAAAAGATTAGAGGAGAATAAGCTAATTTGTGGAGGGGCAATTTGGTAATTTTAAGGGAATGGATAAGATTGGCTATAAATGTCTTTCTTCTAGCAACTTCTTCTCCCATTTTCCAGCAGCTTCTTCTTCTTCCTCTTTCTTCTCTTTCACGTTGCTTCCAACCTCCATGGAAGCTTGATATGGAGCTTGCATAATTTTCTCTCTCTAGCTTTAGTTTTCATACCTTTGTACCTTTTTTACTAGAACCCTTGTATTCTTCCACTCTCTCTCCTTAAAACACTTAAAAAATCTTATTACCATACTTTTTCTCACTAGTTGGGCATTCTAGAGAGAGAAAGAGAAAATTACCCCATTTGTTTGGAAGCTATTGGAAGAGAATTCAACTACAAAGAAACCCTAGGGTGAGTGATAAACCAAGCTTGATTTTTAGCTGTGAATAATGGCTAGTAATTGGGATTATGAGCTGTTTTATTATTGAGTATGTTCATTCCTTTTATAATGATTAAGATAGTGAACATACATAGCCATTTAATGTGGTAATTGAAAGCTAGTTAAGAGATAGTTCTTAGGGTTTATAATGTGTGAATTAACCTATTGCTTATGATAATGTGATTCTAGGTTCTAACAAAGTCCCATCCTTCTAATTGGATCATTAAGGGAATTAAAGTCAGCTAAAGGCTCTACAATCAACCGGTGAGTGGACTGCTTATCAAAACTATTTTGGGAATGTGACTGTTTTGTACAAAGTATTTGAATGATTTTATACAACTTTTCTTAAAAATGAGTGCCTTGGGAACAAGCTCTTGAGAAATGATTTATGTTGTGATATGTGGCTATTATGGATTCCTATACTGTTACATTGTGTTGATATATATGTATGTAGGAATATATTGTTGTGTAATTATATTGACTTGGCTATGTGCGAGTAGGGAGTGCGCATAGGCCGATGATGAACCGGTTAAGTGCGAGTAGGGAGTGCGCATAACCCGGTGATGACCCAACCATGTGCGAGTAGGGAGTGCGCATGAGCTGGTGATGATGAGATGGTGTGCATGAAGATGATGGGATGGTGTGCATGATGATGATGAGTATATGTATATATATACATACGTAATTATGTGTGTTATAGGAGATTTATGAGTAATGGTATATGAGTGTAATGCATATGAAATTTGGTATGTTAAACTTTGAGAAATTATTATGTGTATCACATTAATTTTGGACATTTTAGCAAGGTGGTTTTTTTTTTTGGAAAGAAGGGTAAATTTTTCATTAGTGCCCTGTTTCTCGCTATAGCAAGAAACTCTTGGGTTTGAAGGGTAGACTGGCCGAAAACTCGTTGTAGCGAGAGCTCATTTTCACTGTAGCAAGAATGACACTATAGCTTCTCGCTGCAGCTAGAAACTTTCTGTTTCTGGGTTACAATTTTGCTGCAGTGAGATTCAATCTCGCTGCAGCGAAAAACTTTCTGTTTTGTCTACTATCTTGTCCAATTGCTGCCCTATTTTTCACTTCTTTGCTACCATATCTGAGCATGGTCTTCCAACATTAAAGACTAAATGAGTAAAGTTTAAAATGAGGAGGTTTAGTGGGAAACCCTCGGCCAGTTAAGAAACCCTCGTTCGGCTAATAACTTAATCTCAACGTCGCTGCAACGAAGATTCGTTGTCGTATTTGACTTGCTTGCGTATCATTGAAGCTTTCATTCTTCAAATGGTTCATTATGTATGGGTTTATGATTTTCAAATGATTAATCATTTAAGGGCTTGATGAGGGGTTTTTAATATGAATGGAACTAAATTGCATTGCTTTAAAACAAGTGCATCATGATTTTAAATTCTCCCTTGTTGTTGCTTGTTCCTTTCCTTGTTCACTCACTGGGTTTATACTCACCGTTTTCAACTTCATATTTTCAGATCACGAGACAGTTGTGTCACTACCCAAATTTCGGGCCATGATTGACGCATAGGTCCAATGGACGTAATCCACTAAACCCAAGCAAGCCTATTATTTATCTTACTTATAATTCCATCTATTATCACTAAGTCATATTTCATAACTTTGAATCAAAATAGTGATATACATTGCCAACTCGTACTGGCATTACTCATTTAAAATTTACATTAAGTTCATCTATACGTAACAAAATAATACTCGACTTTTAACGGAGGGACTCGGATGAATATACAGCTACCGAATGTCGAGACACCTACCAAAAATGGACACAGGTCTACAAAGACACCTCGTCCTAATTATCGGCTGCCTCGTGATCTGAAAACATGAATTTGAAAATAGTGAGTATAAACCCAGTGAGTGAACAAGGAAGGGAACAAGCAACAATTAGGGAGAATTTAAAATCATGATGCATTTGTTTCAAAAAAATGCAATTTAGTTCATTCCTATTTAAAACCCCTCCAAACCCGAGAGTTTCTCGCTGCAGCGAGCATGAATTTCACTGCAGCGAAAACGGAGCAACAAGAGAAACATTTTTCCTCACTCAACAAAAAAGCCATCCTGCTAAACTAATAAAATCAACATAAAATTCATGAAAATTCTCAAAGTACAATGTGTCAAATTTCACGTACATTACAACCATAAATCATTGTCCATCAATTTGCTATAACACACACATTTACATATATATATACGTATATACCCATCATCATCATCTCACCAACCCATCATCATCATCTCACTAACCCATCATCATCATCACCAGCTCATGTGCACTCCCTACTCGCACATGGTTGGGTCATCACCGGGTTATGTGCACTCCCTACTCACACATAACCGGGTCATCACTGGGTTATGTGCACTCCCTACTCGCACATAACTGGGTCATCCTCGGCTTATGCGCACTCCCTACTCGCACATAGCCGAGTCAACATAATTACACAACATTATATTCAAGCATATATGTATATCAACATAATGCAGCCACATAGAAATCCATAATAACCACATTTCATAATATAAACCTTTTCTCAAAAGCTTGTTCCCAAGGCATTCATTTTCATGAAAAATTGTATAAAATCATTCAAACACTTTGTTCAAAATAGTCATATTCTCAAAACAATTTTGATAGGCAGTCCACTCACAGGTGTCGAAAATCCGAATTCCGGGTGCACTCAGACTAATAGTCCTCAGGCGTAATTCCTTTGACTTTTTCGGACGTCTCACTACCTTGACAAATAACAAAATCAAGGAATTTACTATATTGTCCCTAAATTGATATAAACTAATTTAAATTACTAATGCTTGATATGTAAATGCAAAAATACGTTCGATTACCGCTTAATCGCGATATCGATTAAATTCGATAAATCACCCGATTAATTGGCAATTGTGTCCAAATCACCTCTAAATTAATTCATTTTTCCTCTAATACCTTAATTTACCACATACCATTTAAATAAAGTCAAATTCAGCATTAGAACCCTCACAGTTCCTTATAGAAAAATTCGATCATTTGGTGCACTAGCATCGAAATTTTTTTCTACATAACCGTTTCACCTTAATTCATCATTTTCCAAGCCATTTTCCTTGAAATAAAAACAATCCCCCATTGATATTCAGCCTTCATGGTTCGACCAACAAGGAACCCTAGAGAAATTGAATATTTCTTTTGTGTTTTTGTTCATAACCATGCTTAACTATCCCTATACACTAACATAGTCTAAAATCAAATTATTCCAACAACAATTCCTCTTCCATACCCATTTTTCAGAATTGAATTCATCATGATAACTCAATATTCAACCATGGAAATCAAGAACAAAAGCATGGGCAAGCTAGGTATCAAGGAGAATTAAAGAAATTTTAACTTACCTAGCTTGTTTCCTTGATTTCTTCACTTTTTCTTTGAATTTCCACCTAGGTTTTCTTGTTTTCCCCTTTGTTCTTCCTTTTTCTTGTTGCTGGTTATCTAGGCCGAATATGGTGAGAGAATTGGGGATTTAATGGGCTGATTTCTATAGAAAATAATAAAATAATCAAGCATGCCACGTGTCACATGCTTATTGGCCCAATTTTTAACTTTGTGACTTTTTCTTCTTAATTTTCCGCCACAATTATTCTGGTATTTATCCAATCCTACCACATTTAAAATCCCTTGGTCTTGACAAGTGCTGGGGCGAAAAATTTACCGATTTGCCCCCGAGGTGAAAAAATTACGATTTTGCCCTTATACTCCGAAATGTACCGGAATCACATTATTTCTACCTTTCAACCTCAAATAACACTAATATTGATCAATATTAACCAAATGGGGCAAAAAAATCATTTTTAAAAAATTTTCGTTTAGTCCTCTAGTGGTAAAATTACCATTTTACCTTTGTACTCCAAAAATACCGGGAATCATAATTTTTCACTGCTAATCATCATTTTATACTCCAATAATCATAGTTATATTTCATATAACTATTCTTGGTCAAATGTGATCAAATCTTGGCTAGAAATCTCCATTTAATCATCAAATGGTAAAATGACCGTTTTGTCCCTAATCGGTCAATTTTCCTGATAGACTCCAAACTGGACCTTGAACTCTGAATCACTATTCTAAGCCATTCTGTGTGTAAAGTTCGACCTTATAAAATACTTGTCATGACATACATGTGATGATAGCATGATTGCATGCTAGGAGAGTCTCGAAAAATTTACAAAAATAGGTATTACACCTAGAGGTACAACAAAGTTGATTTAAGCCTCGAACTAGATCAAATAGAGAATTTAGGATGAAATTAAGGATATTAAAGTACCAGAATGGTTTAATATGGTGATTTGGAGTTTGATGATCAATTTGGAGTCAAACCAAAATTTTCACTATCTAGGGGCAAAATGGTCATTTGCCACTTGGAGACAAAATGAAAATTTTTAGAAAAGATTTTTTGACCCCATTTGACTTATTAGAGTATGATTTGAGTATTGGAGTATGATTTGAGGTTAAGAAGTGAAAAAAAATTGTAATTCTGATATTTTTCAAAGCATAGGGGTAAAATGGTAATTTTACCACCCTAGTGGCAAAATTGTAATTTTACACCACCATGACATTTGTCAAGCTCCATAATTCTACCTATTATTATTTTATGCTATGGATAAATATTAGAGCATTTATGGTGGTGAGAAAAGGCTTAAAAATTAAGTTAAAACAAGTGGACCAATAAAAAGGTGACATTTGTCAAAAATTTAATATTTTTATATTGCCATTTAAAAACTAGCCCACACTCTTCCACTCAGCATTTCAAGGCCGACCAGCACCTATAGAAAAGAGAAGAAAAGAAAAGAAAAACCCTAGGGAGGAAAAACTAAGGAAATTTTTTTGAATTTTCAAGAAATTGGTGACTAAAGGTAAGATTTTTAATATTAAGCTTGAAATTCATCTTGCCCATGCATTCTTTTCCATTTTCCATGAATTAAGTTAAAGTTTTCATGAGGGGCAATATGCTGGCCAGATTTAGAGTGAGAAAGTTGGTGATGAATTTAGTTGAATTTCAAAGTAATTTAGTGTTTTTAGGTGTTTAGTAACATTTAGTATGAAAATTAAGCAAGAAATCCACATGCCCATTATAGAACCTATCTTGGATGAATTTTATGGGTGAGGATTGATGATGAATTTGGTTGTTTTTCATGCCATTTAGATGTATTTTGTGCTTAGGAATACCGAAAATTGAAAACGGGTACCGAAAAATTTTACTCGCGTTAGTTAGCAATTTACACCATAATGAGGGATATTTTGGTAATTGCACTTAGAATAGATTTTTATTGAAGTGTGTGGAATTTTGGGGAGTACTGGAAATGCAATAAATTAATTGGAATCGAATTGGATGTTTAGACCGATTAAATAGTGTATAGTGCGCGATAGGCCGAACACCTCCCATTCATTGCATGCATTTATATAGAATATAGAATAGTTTTGTGACGATTTAGCATAAGTATATTAAATTTCCTATTGCACATTATGTATAGGTGGTGAGCCCTCGGAGAAGGGCAAAGGTATTGCACCCGATGATCGAGACTAGGAGTGTTGTAAATTCTCGTCAAAGTGAGTAACCACTGTTCATCTTATCTATCTAAAGTATTTTTACAATCGATTTTATGATTTTAAGAATATTGAACCTAAATGAATTTTATGTTCTATGACTAGTAATCGATTTAAGGAATAAGGTTTATGAATTATTTTACAATTCAATAATGTTTTTGAAAATGAGAGTATGTGGAGACCAACCTTTGATGTTGCCTATATATTTAAGTTTACGTACCAATGTTTGGAATTGATGATTTATGAACTGATACGTGGTGACATATGTGGCTGGGTTTTTGAGTTGTGAAATATATAAACTGTTGTTTTCCTTTGACAGGCTGGGTAGTATTATGTTAGCCACGTTATGCTGTCAAAATTTTATTGATTGGTGGGTTATTTAATTAGTCACTGCAGTATGCGGGTTTTCGTGGACCAGCTTATTAGAAGGGCACGGCAAACCCCGTTATATTTACCTTAATATGAGAGGCGCGGAGGATATCTCCTAAGGTATGATAGAGTTCACTTCACGTTGAACCACCACTTGAGGATGAACTCTGCCAACGCCAAGGGATGGCTAAATTATGTTTTTATGAGTAGTTGTTAACTTAATAACCTTGGCGGACCCGGTTGAATGTCTCGGCCAAGGTATCACCGAGTATGATTTTTGGCACGAGCCAAGTTTTTGAGAAAATTATAAGTCGAGATGTGTATTATAATGAAATGTGTTGTTTTATATATATATGATTTGAAACAGGTACAAAATGTTGTGGATTATGGTATGATGAAAAGTTAACTGTCTCCATTTACTCGGCTTTAGAAGTTAATGATGGACTTTGTTTACTCACTGAGTTTATGAAAACTCACCCTTTCTTTTTAACCATTTCAGGTTTAGGATAGTCTGTAGGCAGTCGATTTCATCAAGGATTTCTTTTGGACTTACTTCCTTGAAAATTGTAGGTCTACCTTCTTGCACACTCTTGGTTATCTCGGGGCCCATATGCCACTGTAGGATAATTTTGAATACCTGGTTTACTATATCACTATGTGTATGAATTTATTTTGTTCTCACGCTACAAAAATTATTTATGCATAGTTCTATAAAAATTGTTTTATAAGAAAATGGAATATATTATCGAATATTTTTATTTAGTCTAATTAGCCAACTTTTCAATCCAAATGGATGATTTAGATTACAAAAATTTATTTTTAATTGGAAATGGATATCTTTCTACCATACGTTGTATTTTTATCAGGTTTCAAAATTTTCAGGTAAAAATGACCAAAATACCCTTGTGTGGTTAAAATTTTGTTTTGATTGTTTTCGATCTAAAATAGTTTATATTCTCTTAAAACTCGATATTTAGTAACTATTGCTCATAGGGGAAGTGGAAAACTGATGCAAGAGCCTTGCGAGGTTTCGGTTGACATACCGGGTAATGAATATTTACCGAGACTTCGCGACGATTGTCACGGGCTCGAAGGGAGTGCCGGGTCGTGACACTATGGGTTTCAAAATTTTCAATTTCCTCTTAGAATTTCTATTTAAACTAGTTCAAGGCTCGATTTAACTTAGTTGTACGACTCGGTACAATACCGTCTTTTATCGAGCTTGACAGGGTCTCAAAAGCTGGTAGCTAAGTCAAGGTGTCTTTATATAGTCGACCCTTGGTAGATGCCTCAGCATTCAGTAGTTGTACTTTCGTCGAGTTTCTCCGCTGGACATCGAGTCTCTTTTTGTTGTGTATAAACAAACCTAATGTAGATTATTAAGATATATGTTGTAGACAATGTATATATACTTGTTCGGTATGCCAGTATGAGGTGGCAATGTTTAATATTATTTTGATTCAAGTATGAAATGTGACTTAGCAGTTTATGATGGAATGATGAACATGTCAGATTAATAGGCTTGCTTGGGCTTAGTGGACTACGTCCATTGGGCCCATGAGTCGGTCATGGCCCGAAATTTGGGTCGTGACACCCATATACTTTAATCTATGAGATCGACTACTTACTTCCCAAGTATGGAGGCTTAACATGTATCAATCTTTGAGCATTATCAATGCCCTGTCTTGACAATACAATGACCAGGAATAATTTTAGGAACATGGCTTTAATGCATAGTGATCTCATAATTGTAACAACTTTACAATTCTCTTGCAAGGCCTTTATATTCCATGGGCTTCATCCAATTAGTACTTAATAACTCTTTATTATTGCACTAACATGAAAGAAAGCCTCTATCACATATAGTTATGCAATTAAGTATGCATTAAATGACAATCTATATTCTTTGAACAATTCAATTGGCTCAAAGGCATATACCAACACGATGACCATTCAAGGAAACTTTAGGTGTATGTCTTAAAGACTAAGGTCCAAATACTTGGTGTCTTTAAGTAATTTCAAGCTTCTGTTGAAAGAAAAATAAAAAAAATGAAATGCATTCGTACTGATAATGGTGGTGAATACTATGGACTGTTTCATGAAAACTGCGGACAGTAAGGTATTAAACACCAGAGGATGCCCCTTAAGACTCCTAAGCTAAATGGCCTGGCAGAAAGAATGAACAAGACATTGATGGAGAAAGCTAGATGTTTGCTTTTAGAAGCAAAGTTCCCTAGATTTTTTTAAGGTGGGGCTTTATATACCGTTGCACATGTTATTAATTTATCTCTTATTGTTGCTTTGCAAGCTGATGTTCCTGACAGAGTGTGGTATGGTGAGAATGTTTCTTATGATCACTTGGGTTTGTTTGGCTGTAAAACATTTGCACATGTGCCCAAAGATTAAAAATCCAAGTTAGATGTCAAAACAAGACAATGTATCTTCATTGGCTATGGCCACAATGAATTTGGCTATAGGCTATGTGATCTAGTTGAAAGAAGCTTGTCAAAAGTTGTGATGTTGTTTTCATGCAAGATTAGACTATTGAAGATATTGATAAGGTAGAAAAGTTAGAGTCTCCAAATACTAATGGCTTAGTTGATCTTAACCCAATTCTTGAGATACATACCCTTGATGTAACTGAGTTGGTGATCAAGCTGATATGGAGAATTATACTCCTAATGATCTAATTGAGAATAATCACGATAATATTGTTGATAAGGTAGATGCTCTTGCTTATGAGGTTATTGATGAACTTTCTATTCAATTTAGAAGGTATATTGGACAGCGAATTTTTCTACTTACTACTCATCTGATGAATATGTGCTCATTTGTTGTCGATTTTGTACACGCAAGTATACGTATCGAACAAGTTATATAGTGATGAAGTAGATTATTGTTCCCACGAAAATTTGTTTCTAAAGTTTCACCAAGTACTAAAATTATAAAACAAATTAACCTTATTTAAGTAATCCAAAAATCGAAGAAAAATTAATTAAAAACAATTAGAAATCAACATTAAATAAACTAACAAACTAAATAAGTTGAGAAAATCAATATATTAAAGACCTAGGATCATGGGTTCATTCAACATTTCATTTGATACCAACTTTTCTTGTTATTTATCTTTCCTAAGTGGTTTTACTAACCTAAAATCCAAACCTCTGGACAAGTCTCTGTCGAGTTGCTTATACAAATACCTAACTTAATTAGTTCACTATATGTCTATAGGAATCAATTAAATTAAGTTTGTTAAACAAGTATCCTAATGTGGCTATATACAGCAATTGGCGTATGTCTATCCGAATCGCGAATCAGATCTCCTAAGTGACGTGAACATACACTATTTAAACCTTAGTCCAATCTAAAATCTCTCTATCGAGTCTCAATTAGATTCACAAATTAGTTAATTGTTAACCAGACAATTAAAAGCATTAAAAATATATTTAAATAAGCAAAACTACACCCATTCATGATAAATGAAAGAGAAACTAATACTCAAACTACATGTTGAAATCTACCACAATCATAGAAAAATAGTTTAGCTCATAATATCTAATGAAAACAACATCCAAAGTAATTTAGCCATGAATCTAAGTCGAAGAAAATAAAAAAAAAAACATAAAAGTAGAGAAAGAAACTAAGTGTTGAAGCTTTGCAATCTCAATTCTCACTCAAATTCTCTTGTTTTCTTGCTTTGTTCTTGGCTCCAACTCTCCAGAATAGTTGCTTGCTGCCTCTCTCTTTAAACCTCTAAAAAAGGTCCCTTAAATAGGCTTAAAGTAACCTAATTTTCAAAATTCTGTCAAATTTTCATTTTTAGAAACTTTGGGTAGTGCCGCAGCACCAACACAGACTTTGGTAATGCCACGGTGCTACTTCTTCAGTACTGTGGTGCTGTGCTTTCAAGTTTTTGTATGATGCTCCTAATATTCTCAGCGTCGCGACGCTCGTGCCAAGCTGCCTTAAGTGCAAAACCACATCTGTCTATCAAATTCAAACATCATTTTCACCTTTCTCTATTCCAAACTTAGCAAAATGGTAATCATAAAAATTTTATTCCTGTTTCTTAACTTTCCAATGGCTGAAGAATGGTGTCAATTGGACAACTGGATTGAAAGATATGCTCCAAATACCGCATCATGTTCAATCCATGCATATTGCTGCAATGCTCCAAATTGTACAAATATTTTGACTATGATCTGACCAGAACTGAGTGACATGGTAAACATAAAAGTTGTAGCCCTTACTCTTAGCGTTCTAATGGTTTAAGAATCACTTCATTGGGAGTTAGGTAAATAGAGCTATGGTCAAAATACCACAATATATATGAATAAAGCCATCACCATAATTGTATGAATTTTCATCAAATGAGCCTTTTTCATCAAATTTCCTACAAAAGTAATAAGAGAAGTGAGCAACAACTACTCTTAAAGTAATTGAAAATAAAATAACATAAAATTAAGCTCAAATAACTTAAATTAACTACTCAACATGTAATCAAACTTAAACTAGAAAAACACCTAAAATGCTACAATTCGAACCTAAAATGCTACAATTCGAACCTAAAATGCTACAATCCGAACCTAAAATATCAAAGATCTAGCTACTTAAGCTCTCAAAATGTGTCAAAATAGATCTATATAATAGAGTTATCACTAATGGTTAAGAACTTAAATGCTATAGAGAGACTATGGAAAGTGAGCAAAAAGCAGAATGGGCTGCAACTGTTAAAGATGAAATGAAATCTTTGCTTGACAATCATACTTTTGAGTTAGTCAGGTTGCCAAAAGACAAAAAGGCTTTGCAAAATTGATGGGTGTATAGGTTGAAGAATGAAAAGAATTCTTCCAATCCAAGATACAAAGCCAGATTAGTTGTCAAAGGTTTTAGATCAAAAAAAGGAATTGATTTTGAGGAGATCTTCTTGTCAGTTGTTAACATGTCTTCCATCCTAGTTATTCTTGGTTCGGCAACTAGTCTTGATTTAAAGGTTGAACAGATGGATGTGAAGACTGCTTTCTTTCAAGGTGATTTGGAAGAGGAGATCTACATGGAGTAACCAAAGGGTTTGTGATGAAGGGTAAAGAAAACTATATTTACAAGTTAAATAAAAGTTTGTATGGCTTGAAACAAGCACTAAGGCAATGGAACAAGAAGTTTGAGTCTGTTATGATCCAACAGGGATTCAAGAAAACTAACTTTAATCATTATGTGTTTATAGAAAAATTTTCTGACAATGAATTCATCATTTTGTTGCTTTATGTTAATGACATGTTGATTATTGGTCATAATTCTTCTAGAATTGACAGGTTGAAAAAAGAGCTTGGTATGTATTTTGCAATGAAAGACTTGGGACTAGCAAGATAGATCCTTGGCATATGGATCATTCATGACAGAAAAACCAAGAAGCTATGGTTGTCTCAACAAAAGTATATTGAGAAAATATTTCAACTGTTTAACATGGATAAAGCTAAAGTGGTAAGTACACTACTTGTTAATCACTTTAGGCTTAGCACTATATAGTCTACTTTTAATGCTAAAGAGAAAAAAAACATGCAACATGTTCCCTATGCATCCATTGTAGGAAGTTTGATATATGCAATGGTTTGCACAAGGCCGAATATAGCTCATGTAGTTAGTGTGGTTAGTCATTTTCTTTCAAATCCTAGTAGAAAGCACTAAAAAGCTGTAAAGTGGATTTTGAGATATCTTTGTGAAACTTCTAGTTTGAAGATCTATTTTGAAATTGGGAAATCTATTTTTTGTGGTTACACAGATTCAGACATGATTGGGGATGTTGACTTTAGAAAGTTTACTTTTGGTTATTTGATTACCTTTGCAGAGGGAGCTGTGGCTTGGCAATCCGGATTGCACAAATGTGTTGCTTTGTTACTACTGAGGCTAAGTTTATTGCTGCTATCGAAGCTTGGAAAGAGTTGCTTTGGATGAAGAACTTTGTATATGAACTTGGTTTTACATAGTAGAGAGATGTTTTGTTTAGTATTAGTTAGAGTGTTATCCATCTTAGCAAGAATCCTACTTTCCATGGTAGATTTAAACACATTGATGTGCAAAATCACTGGATACGTGATGTTCTGGACTCTAGATTGTTAGAGCTTGAAAATATTCACACAGATGATAATAGTTCAAACATGTTGACAAAGAATCTACTGAGGGGGAAGTTTGAAGCTTGTCATTTGATTGCTGATTTGGCAGTTGCCTCCACTTGAGTCAAAAGGGGAGTTTGTTGAGGGTCCTCCTCAGATAGAGCCCACAACTTAAATTAATAAAAAAAGAAAAAAAAGTTGTTTCTACTTTTAGGATTAGGGACTTGTTTTTTCTAAAAGATGAGGAAAAAAGTGCCAACAAAGAGGAATTAGGAGCAAATTTTTGGCTTGTTTTGTGGTATCGATCGAAAAGTGATTTGTGGTCCGATTTTGATGAAATTTTAGTATGTTGTTTCTAACATTGTGAGCTTCAATCTGTACGATCAGATTACATTTTCTTTTCTCTATTTGTTGGCTTTATTTTAGGTTTTATGTATTGTTGTTTGGTGATTTCCACTTTGTTGATAATGAGTAAGAGCTAGCATGAGTTCTATAATTGCTAAATGACCCTTTGCTATACTTATTAATCTTTTATAATGGATTACCTTTCTGAATTAAATATCATGGTTTTTACCTCTCACATTAAGGGGTTTTTTTATGTTAAAATCATGTATTTTCTTGTGATTTTATTTTGTTCATTCATAACTATATCTTTTGTCTTGGATATTTTTGTTGATAGGATATTTGTTCCCCACAAATTTTTTCAAGCGGAAAAAGTTTTATTTTATATTGTTGTTTTCACTATATAAATATCCTTTCCCAACACTTCCTTCCCAAATTTTTTTTTTTTTATGATTCAACCATCCTTTTTCTTTTTGGTAAACTTAATTCTCTTACTTTATCTATATTCTAAACTTATTTTTATAATTTTTTTATATTAACAATCATTGCTTTTTTTTTTTTTGAAAGGCTGTATATCATTTAAAGGGACGAAAAGCCCGTTCAAAGAACAGGGGAGGTTTGATATCTTTATGCCTGTACAGGGAAAGAAGCATAACGATTCCAAACCTCCAAACAAAATGAAACTACACAATGGATGCCCAGTCACAAAGAAAAAGGGACCTGGCACTTAGAAACAGCTAGTAATTGTTTCCATAGCAACATAAAATGGTTCAATATTTTTACTTAGTTCGAACACTACTTAGAAGCTCACCATTCAGAATTCCTGGCATCCAAAAATAAAATGATAACGTAGGACTTTCGTTTTTTATTTTTTTTTGGTAGGGCAAGTATAATGATTTCCTTACTGTGGATTTCTTTACAAAACTAGCCAACCATCGGTAGTATTGCAAGCAAAACGCAACAGGGGAGAAGCAAGCCCCATTAAACCGTTGCCTGCGTATATGGCAAAAACAAAAACCTGACTATCAACAGGTTGCAAGTGGGATCAACGTCCCCCTTCAAAAGCCAAAAAAATTCCAAGGAGCCTAACCAGACTCATCCCACCACAACGCAGTTCCCGTAATTCCTGTTCAAAATAGACAAAACGTAACAGCGGCAGCCACAGTTCATCCAATCACATGTATCCTAGTGTTAAAGCCCAGAAAAATACCGCCCCTACACGTCCTCAACCCAGAACAGCACACCACAGAAACGGCCGCCGCAAACAACATTAACCACGCAAATATCCCAGCAGAATTGAGCAACAATAATAAAGAGCACATCAACTACCTGGAAAAATAATAAGATCTTAAAGATGAATCTTGCATACATGGATTATGGCCATGATATGGTTACACGTTAACCACTCCCTCACATATTCAAGTACAGTGATTTTACGAAGGAATTTAAATGGACACAACTCCAAGGGCAGCGAACCAATTTGTAAGAGCTATACAGAAGGAGCTTAAGTGTGTACCAGATATACAATGCAATGGGCAGAATGCTTCCAAGAAATTCTATCAAATATGGCTAACAATTATGATACCAGCTTCAGATTGGTTACTTCCCGAAAAAGAATGTACTTGAATAATGACAAGGATATTGATGTATACTCTTGTAATATGAAGTAGTAGTAAACTTTAACAGGGCATTCTCACCTTAGACTCAACCATTGATTGGTTATGCCCCATCCTAGACCCCCATCTGGGACTGGGAGGCCACTTCCCATAAGCCAAAACTCTTGGTCAGGCGTGAAAAATGTTCAAATCTTTTGGGTCATCTTTATTTGGTTATGTATCCATTTTTTTAGGGTAAAACTCAAAGAGTTCTTCATAACACTTCAAAAGGAGACTTTTAATCACTTTTGTTTCAAAATGATATTTTTGGTCCTTTGACGGTTAATACTATCAATCAACAGTTAAAAAATTTATACCTAATATTGATGTAAGACAGCTAAGAGGTAGAGTTAGGGCAATTTTCTGATTTAAAGTGTTGAGAAAACAGGGGAAAAGCTTCAAAGCTAGGGGTCCTTAGTAAGCTACACCAAAGTTTGATTGCATAACACAATCACAGGAGCAGTAATGCTGGAAATTCTCACTTAATATTCTATTTCTCGATAGAAATAGTACGTTTATTTTTTAGACTCCTACCCTCCCTAAACTTAAAAGAAATTTGAACTCCTAATTTATACCTAATACCACACAAATATTTTAATACACAAATGCCCTCTTAAAAATATCTATTCATATTCCCTTTCAAAACTTAATAAAATTCATTTTGATATTTAATAAAATTCAATATTTAACAAAGAAGAAAAAAGCTTAAAATTTTATAAAATTTTAAAACGAGATTTGTAAATGTGACAAATTGTCTCACTTTGATATTTAATAAAATTCAATATTTGACAGAAAAGAAAAAAAAACCTAAACCATTATATATATATATATATATATATATATATATATAGTAATCAAGTTAAAATCTTTTTACATCACTCTAAACCTCTAAAGCCTAGTCTCAAAGAACAAATTTTGAATAAAAATTTTTCAACAAAATTAGTAATCACTAGTAAGAAATTAATCTCTTGACCCGACACCATCAAATTTGAAATATCCATCATTAAACAAAATATTTTACTTTTTAATACATTCTTTTCAATGAAAAAAATTCTCAAATTGTTGAGATATAAAGAGTTTGATAAAAATAGATTTTACCTTGAGAAAGAAATTTATGATTTTCAAGACAAATATAGCTTCAAATTTTCAGACCTTCATTTTTATGGTTTTTTTTATTATTATTAAGGGTTTGGAGGGAATGATGAGTAGATTTTTGTCAAAAAAGAATATGTTTAAATTAAAAAATAATATAAAAGGTATTTATATCTTAAAATATTTATGTAGTATATTAGGTTTAATCTTTTTTAACGGTTGGCTAACGGTGTTAACATTTAAGAGACCAAAAACGTCATTTTGAAACAAGAAAGATCAAAATGTCTTTTTGAAGTGTTTTAAAGAGCTTTTTGGATTTTACCTTTTTTTTTTTTTTGTAAGCAAAGCAAAAGGGTGTGATTAACGAGTCTGGTTGACGGGTACTTAGAAAACTTGTTAAAATTATTCAAATTGTTATTTTACAAAATAACTTTTTTCATCAATTAATATTTCTTAATTTATAGTTAGATGGTAAATGATTATATGATTTTTTTATTGACATACATACATACATATATTTTTTTTATTTTCTTTCTCACAGCATCCATATTTCAAGTGGCAAATCAAGGAATCATACCTATAAAAATTCGCACAATCATAAAACGAAATCCCATCTTAAATTAACTCATCCAAACACAGTCCTAGTTAGCTAGTGATGAATAGTGTCTATATAAACACAGTATCACATACAAAGCAGAGAAGAAAATAACACAAAATATAAAGGTGACAAATCATTAATATTAATCAATCTTAGTATCTTCTAATTACACTTTCCATGTAACAAAATTTTAACATTTACAAATAATTAAAATTTACAATGAAATAAGAATGTCATCAACCTTAACTTAATGAAAGTAGTTGTTCATTGTGCTGAAAAGGAACTTTGGGCTGCAGAATCATACAGTAGTACTTGGACTTTATTATACTAAGAGCTAAAACTGAGGACCAAATTATGAAGCCCAAGAACCCTGGTTGACCAGCTTTAGGTGACGGATGCATCTATGCGAACCTAGTTTCTCGTATTATAGATTTGATAATTTGTATTTTTGTATCTTAAAGGTATCAGATGTAATTAAATATAAAATATGTTAAGATTAAGTACAACTATGACATAAATAATATTTATGTTTTAAATTTAAAACACGTATACGTATATATTTAATAACTGTATAACACAACACGATTAACACAATTGTTAAACGTGTCACTATACAACACGACATGACCAATAATACGTTTAACAAAGCAAATATAAATATTTATAATTAAATATAATTTTATTATTTAAATTTAAAATCTATAATTATAAAAATAATTATAACAAAATAAAATAATAATAACATCAAATATAACAAAACAAAAGTTCAAAATTAAGATTTGAGTATGGCATAATTACATTATTATCTTTATAAAATTTAAAAAATTATTAAAATAATTATTTAAAATTATTTAAGTAAGATTAAAATAATTTTTAATTATTAATTTTTAATAAGTTGATAAAGGTATTACATATATATGTGTAAATACGATAATACGATTAATTAAACATTTTTAAAAGCGTTATTCGTGTCTGATAGTTTAAAATATAAAAATTTTCATATCTTGAACGTGTCAAATACGATTAGATATAAAACACGTTAAAGTTAAACTCAAACATATTTAATCTCCTATCTTCTCGTATCATGTTAATCCGTCATATTTAAAATTACCAGATTAGCCTACCTCTAACCTAATTTAGAACCGCTGACAAACCGCCCAGTGCCCCGTTTGAATTGAAAATTTCCTATTTCCTTTTTCCTTATTTTTGACCAAACAGAGCTGAGAAAAGAGTCTTGTCAATGCCAAACTCCATCCAACTTGGGCCACGTAACACTAAACTTTTCATCGTTAAAATGGCAGCGGCGGCCAGCCGTTGTTCACCGCGTTTGGCATAAATGGACATAGTGCCTGGTCGTTACACCTTTCTCATTTTTTATCATATGAAGAATTGAACGTGTAAGTTTCTAATTTTAAAAAGTCATTTACTTGCATGATTCTTGAGCATCTCCAGGTTAAACTATTCTGGAACGAATTTGTGCCAGTTCATCCAACAGCTTCAATAGGAAGAAAGTATATATAGAGAACAAATACGCTATATGGTGCACCTCGATTCTTCTAATTTTGTTGTGAGGCGACAGTTCAAAAGATTGCGGAACTCAGAACACAAGACTTGTTTAAAGTAAAGAGTCGAAAATTTCAAAGTTTGCAAAAGTCTTGGGTTCACAGATTTTTCTTTTGTTCTTTTGTTTCACGTTTTCAACCTTCAATTCCCTCCAAAACCAAAAGAACCAAAAGTCCAGTTGAACGCAACAAGGAACCTTGGCAAATCCTTGGACTCTGTCAGACGTACCCAGAAAATAGAGAGGCTTTGGTCCCCTCATCGCAATTTTTAGAATCTAAAAGAGAATGTTCTGTTTCAAAGATTTCAGTAGCCACAAGAAGGCGCCCACTCCACCCACTTGGCCCACAATTGTAACAACATTCATACTAGCTATTCTATATATTCCCAATCAAAGAAAGCGTGCCATGCCCACCCTTTCACACCCCTTATCCAATGAAGTCATGCCACGTCAAAGAGATTGACATGGGCCTCTATCCAAATTCAACCACATTCCTAACGTGGCATCATACAAGTGGTACTCCTGGATGGTAGCCAGTCAATCCATGCACCGGGAATGATTCTGTCCACGCCCCTCCCTTGCATCCCTTCCACCCCATTGGCAAGATGGTCTCAGAACTCAGAATTGCAACGTTTGGTAGGACCCCATGAGCCCCCAAATGGCTGAAATGCAGCAAGGCTAAGCAATCGGCGGCGCCAAATACTGAGATGCATTTCCCTTGGATAGATCATTTGGTATACGTGCCTATAACCTTTATGGAAAATGTTATTTCCACTGTATGATATTCATATACGACATGCATAAAGATGTTAAATCAGTTACAAGTTACAACAACTATTTCAGGTTCCATGCATCATGTTCATAAAGAAGCAGAAGTCGCCCAGTGGGTTAGATGCTTGCCCTCCCTATTTGGCCTATTGGATCTCCTTTCCCCCCTCCGAAATTTACATCCCTTCTTGAGTGAGATTCGTGACTTTCGGTTCCTTTGTTTGTGTCCGCAGAACAATGTCTTTTGATTTCATTCATTTATTTTATTTTTATTAGATCTTTTACCAAGTAAAAATAGTACGACCTTTAAGTTTTTATTCATCAACCATTCACTATAATATATACACCACACGACTAAAAGTCTAAACTAACATACATATGCCTTCCATTATGAACTTTATTATTATACCAAATCGAAAAAAAATTCATTAAAAACACTAAAATAATCGGAATAAAACATAGTGAGGTGCGAAAGAAGAGGTATATATAGTTTAACTGATTTCTAAATTCTAAATGTGCATTGATTCTTTTTTGACCGACTACAAAGTTAAAAGTTAGGTAAGTTAATCTGGGAGTCAAGATTTTGTCCTCCAAAAAGAGCAAGGTCAAGCTTTTTCCTTTTCCACTTTCACATTATTTTTTTCCTGTATATAGGAGTACTACATTTTTCATTCGCTAAACTTTAAACAACTGGCGGGCCCGCAACACTTTTAATCAGACGGCAAAGGCAGCTCAGGTACAAGGCAGATAACACCTAGAACTAGAAGAATCATGTGAGAGGTTTGGGTCAATGTCGGCAAAAATTACGTGTCCATCAGAATCCGACGTACAGCAAAAGCTGGCCACACCAAATGATTAGGTGCATATGATGCATACAGTATGTTTTCCACAACAAAACATGTCCTCGAGTCACCGCCCTTGGCCTCCAATTGTATTTGCCGTCAGATTCCAAAATTACGAGTCAAGAAAACTTTGGAAAGATGAAGGGCAGACTAACTTTGGCCTTTTTCGAGGTTGACACGTGTGGCCTCACACGCTTTTTGAAAAAAACCCACAAAACGACGGCCGACTCTTGGCTCTCCACGGTGGACCGATGTATTGGCATTGCCAGCTTGGGATGGTTGCGTGTTAAAAGCTCAGGCTCAAGCTCAAACCTCTGAATCGCCAATCAAATTTACAAGTGCCTAATTGGGCCCATGCCACGTGTAAAGTGAATATAAGGTTTGGGTTCTAACAGCACATCCTATCCCAAATGATGGTATAAAGACCAAGGCAAAACTTGAGGTGTTATTTGGTGGAATTTTGAGGGAAAAAGAAAACATGAAATTGCTGCCATCCAAACACAAGTTTGTGTGTGTTTTTGTCTGCTATGTTGAGTGATGAATAACCCCTGTCCGGAGAGGAACGCTATTTTTGGAAACAGCAGTTACAATGTAGATTGCCAATTTTTCCTGGTGGGTTTTGATCACTGGGGCCTACTAATGCTCAAAAACTGATATATTAAAGGGCCAAATGTGTATGGGATGAACCAAGGATAGTGCATGATTCTCTCATCAAAAGGATAAGGAGATAAAGGCGGATATGCTCAGCACCTTTTGAAAATTACGCAGAAATGATAGTATTTTGGAGTGACAGGATATACAGCATCTATAGCAATGGGGGAATAGTAGGACTCCTTATGGCTTCTTCCAAAAACTTCTCTTTGGATTATTGCATGACATGATCATTGAAAAGGACAACAAGTATGAGCAATTTTTAGCTTAAATCTTCCAAGGTTATCCTTCAAACTAGTCAAACGTTCTCCAAATTGCACTCCTTGGGTTATAGTAATATCTAAATGTCAACTTGCTTTTTTATTAGGAATAATCTTACATTTCAGCCTTTAAATGTCTAAAAATATAATATCATATCTGTACCAATTAAAGTCCAATATGGTGCTTCAATTTTTTTTTTATCTATCGATATGAACATATAAAACAAAATTGAAAAAATATCATTAAATTAATTAGAAAGCTTCTTATAACCAAATAAATGTCATGTTGATTTTTAAGTGGATGATTGACACATGGTGTAATATATTATTTAAAAAATTAATTTTTTATCTTTATGAAAATTAACATTTAAGTTTTTTTAAAAAATTTTTGTATTTTAAAATTCTTTATAATTTGAAACCTTTAGAAAACAATTTATTATTTTTTTATTAAAGAATTTTAAAATTTTTTGTTTTTCTTTTTCTCTCAAAATTATAAAATTTATTTCTTTTTGAATTAAAAGCAAAAAATTTACAATTTTTTGAAAAATAAAAACTCATTTTTTTATAATTTGATAAAAAAAAAGTTTTTTTTTTCTTTTTTCCTTCTCTCTTTCCTCTTCTATCTCCCTCTCTCCAGCGGCATGTTGGCTGAATTGCGCCATCATCAACTCTGTTCTAGGCATAGGAGACCTGATTCGGTGTCGACATGGCCAGATCCGTCCTGTTTCAGGTCATTAAATAGGCTGAAAATAGTTGATTTTTAAGCTGAAAACAGGTCGTTTTCGACCTGAAACAAGCCGGATTGGCCATACCGACGCTCGGTTCGAGTCTTAACTGGCCAGATCCGGTCAGATATTGTGGCATTTAGCCTGTAAACAGTAGAGGCGACAGGCAGACGAAGTTGAGAAGCAGAGGCGAGAGGAGAGAGAGACAAAAAAAAAAGTAAAAGGAATTTTTTTTAATTTTCACTTTTTAAAAAATGAGAATTTAAAATCTTTCGTCCTAATAATTATTAGAGTGTTGTGATATTTAGTTGATTTGATTATATAATATATTTTAATTAATTTTTTGACATGTCATTATATTATTTTAAAAACATATAAATGTCTAATCATTAATAGACGAATGAAAATTTAAATAGTATTATGTTAAATATTATCTTATATTATATAAGATGAAATGTGACATTGACCTTTTTGTCTTCATCTCTCATTTTTTATTCTTAAACTGTATTATTAATACTATTATTAGTTAATAATAATATTATACACCTGAATATTTGATTTATTAATTATTTCAATCCTCTCTTACATATAACAAAGCTCATTTATATTTTGTATTTGCACATTTTGACACAAGTGGAAAATATTTGTGTTGAGTGCTTGTTTGGTTTAATTTTTTTTCAACTTATTTATCTCTTACAAAAAAAAATCAAGTCAAATATAAATTTTGAAAAGTTTTTAAAAAAAAATAACTTTTTTTTAAAAAATAAAATTTAAAAAAAAAAACTTTTCTTCTCTTCTTTTAAAAATATAAAAGAAATTTTATTTTATTTTAAAAATATCTTCATATGTTAAAAATAATTACAATATTATCCTCTAAAAAAATACATTTTATGATAATTTTAATCAAAATTATAACTTATAAAAAAATTTTACTAAATAAATTTTGTTTAATTTTAAAAATTATTATTTTTTATAATAAATTTTATATTAAAAAAAATCAAACCAAATAAGCTCTGAACGAGTGAAATTAAGTTTAAGGATGATTAAGACAAGAAGTATTAATTTGAAGCTTCAAGAAGTCATGTTTGTTTATTCCTAATAATAAGATACGTGATATAATAATCTAATTTATTGCTTTCAACCAATCAACGAATACTATGACATTCCGATGGGTATTTTTTTAAGTTAGCTCGTGCTTGAAGATAATCACGGCTGTCAATAACTTGAGATAAGTGCAGTTTTGTTTTTAATATTATAATAATAAAAATAAAAATAATAGTGCACATGAATATATTATTGTAATATTAAGAAAGACAAATGTTACTAATGATAATGTTCTAAAATCACCTAATTATATGAATTGAGGTGTTATCTCCACTTTTTTTTTTACTTCCAATACAATAATTAATTACAAAAATAATATTAATATTTTGAATATGTTCCTTTACTGGATAACTCGCTTTGGAAAGTAATAATATAAATTCAATAGCAAACCAAAAATAAATAAATCATAATTTGGATATTAATAACCATTGCTCCTCTGCTTTTGTGATCGTGATCATACTCAATGCCGTGCTGAAATTCCGCACGATTGCATCACAACTGTTACTATCAAACTGAGAATTCCCGTGAGAATTACTTCGGAGAATTGTTAATGATACTTTGTAATTAGTTTTGGTGGCAGCGGACGGATGTTGCATTTGGATTTGATGTTTGATGATGAACACAACATTTAATTATCACACTGTATAGGGAGCATGCCAGCTTTGCATATCCTGCAAATCAAATCAAAAACTTCGCCATCTTTCCACTTGTATGGAACCTCACAAAGATAACACTATCTTTTCATAAAGAAATTGTGATATACCCATGTTAGGCACAAAAGGAATGCCCCTCCCTAATGGACAACGACTCAAGCTCAAATTGCGTATAATTTGAATCACTGCATTCAAACACCTCGCTAATGTCTCTTTGAGAAACTATTAATTTTAAAATAATATATATTCTATGATTTATTTAGCTCAATCTTTTTTTTTTGTTCAAAATATTCCAAAACTACATGGTCCTTGTGTGGGAAAACTGATATACCAAGCAGAGCTGAAACTTCTTGTTGGTAGTTTCAAGAAGCTTGATATTGCAATTCTCCATGTTAAAGAGTGGACCGTGGAAGTAACAGGACCACAAAGCAGCATTCCAAGACAAACGGAGTGGCATATATATCATAGGGAAACGTTAATTAATTTCTATAATTATCATATACATAGGCGCAAAAACGTAGTGCAGATTTATAAATATGGCTAATTCAAAGATGGGGATGCAGCCATCCAATTGCATCCGGACATCTGTTGAGGGGGTAAAAGGGCCCAAGCATCTCAGTCTTGCTCGACAAACAAAGCGGCTGTGGCTCCCATGCCTCGCAATGCTGATTATTTATTATTGCGATTGAAATGAACAAGACAGCCGATGTGGGCCATGACGCCCTGGACCATCTCTCGATGATGGGAAAGCTTTCAGTTGAAGGAATATATATATATATATATATGTATAGATAGAGGGCGTTAACAAATTAACACCTTGTTTTTTTTTTTTGAAATTTCTCTGTGTCAAACTTTTTCATGAATATTAATTAATAATAGAGAAAACCTAATGATTTATTACCGACCACAGTTGTGAAAATATCAGTTGATGTAGTCACCCAAAAAAATTGGCAAAAAGAAGTAAATTAATTAAATGTGGCTGATAATAGAAAATGAAGTTTAAAAATATTCTTATGGAATTTTTACCTTAAAATACAGAATTCTTGTGGAGTTCCATTTCTGTGATCAAAGGAATATCAGTGGCTCCATCCTTGCTTCTGTTCAGTTTTGTTTCAGTCTTCCGGTTGTGGAATAAAATGAATAGCTTGTCATTTGGGGTTTGACAAACTAACGAAATTTAAATTTTCCACACAAGAGTTAAGAATGAAAAAACGAGAAAATGGAGGGAAAAAATAAAGGGGAGGAGTTGCTTTCATCTACTAAAAGATTGCAATCACCCAACAAAAAAATATCACCCAGTAAATTTCATTTTATTACTCCCTTTTTCTTTGCATGATAAACGTTTGGAAAAATTTTAGACAACATAGATATGATGGGATTAAACCTTACAATTTGACCCTACTGGAGGGTGACTACCACTACTAGCTAATGATCAATAAGTTTTTATAATCTTAATTATTACTTAATGGGATTATAATCTATTCAGATTGAAATCTATGATTTGATGACGATATATATATAAGTTTTTTGCTAAATTTAAATAAATAAAATCAAGTATCGATATTATAGTATTGAATCGTTACAAATTTGAATGTGAAAGGAACTGGGTTGAAGCAAACAGTACCAAACTTTCACAATTAAACACGAAAACGGGTGTTTGGAGCAAAAGGGCCTTAAAGCTTTAACCTCAGGAAGTGGAATCTGCTGACGTAAGCTGAGTGGGGCCTTTTCTACTTTTCACCTCCCCACATCTCTTAAGGAGTGAAGAAACTCTATAAATAAGGGCTCAAGAGTACCAAACCTAGGCTTGAAGACGCCACTACAAAAGCATCTTCCAGGCCCTCCTCCTCCTCCTCCTCCCCCTCTTCCTAAAAGCTACGCAACTCCTTTCTCTTCGGCTCTCAAACACTGGACCTCTTATCTTCCGTACCCAAACCTCGGAAAAGTATGGTCGGCCCTAACCCCACTATCAAATTCCTCTGCAGTTACGGCGGCAAAATCCTCCCCCGTTACCCTGATGGTAAACTCCGTTATCACGGCGGTGAAACCCGTGTCCTTGCCGTCGATCGCTCCATTTCCTTTTCTGGTCAGTATTCTTTTTCTTTCACCAATCCTTTTACTATTTCCTATATATCCTTTTTTCTTTTTTTGCCCTTTGAATTGAAGTATAGTTTAAGTTAGGCTAAAGCTTATAAGTGGGCGTTGTTTTAAGTATGGAGAAATGATCAAGAGTGAAATATATATTATGCTACAGAGCTGTTGTTGAAGATGGGAGAGATGTGTGGGACAGCGGTGAGTCTACGTTGCCAGTTGCCAACGGAGGATCTAGACGCGCTGGTTTCGATCACTTGCGATGAGGATCTAGCGAATCTCATCGAGGAATACGATCGCGTAGCATCGCCACCTTCTTCTTTAAAGATCAGAGCTTTCCTTTCGCTGCCAAAATCCACCAAAAAACCAATTTCTCCTTCTTCATCGTCGGCTTCGTCTTCAAAGTCATCATCTTCGTCCACTCCGAGGTTCTCCTGCATACGTCAGATCTCGGGGCCTCCCGTCGCTTTCCCTCTTTGCTCGGAGAAATCTGCGGGGAAAAGTATTCCGTACTATGGTTACCATGTTCATCATGGAAACCCTAGTCATATTTACCTTCTTCATAACGGGAACCACTGGCAATAGCAGCAGGCCAAAAAAGCATGAAGGATCATAATTTATTAAACTGTTATGATCCTGTCTGAATCCGCGAAGAACAAGTAAAGAAATACTACCCATAGAAGAAAAAAAAAACAAACAAAAACAAGAACCTAAGGTATATGATGTATTTGGACCTGTAAATCGTTTAAGAAGGTTTGCTTTTGATGATGGTAGCCATTAATGAATTCTCAACTCCAGTTTCGTTCTGGATCATCTTCCAAAATACCCAATATATATTTTTTTTCTGATGGTGAGTTTTTTTTTTTTTCTTTTTCTTCTTTGGAATGTTTGTTGTCCAGTACCATTCACTTCACAGTTGACAGCTTCCCCTATTTCTTTTTTTTCTTTTTTTAAATTTTCGGGTGCTAGGGTTCTCCGTTCCGTTCAAGCGCCATTTGCACGTTATGCGTTAAACAGCAGATGGTTTTGGTCAGATTCCAGTATTTGCCTGCCATGTTCCTTTTCCATTATTCTGTACAGCTTCTCGTCGCTGGTTTAACACGTGTGTCCCACGCGTGTGACGCTTATACCGGCATTATCCTCGTCCGTTTTCTTTACGTATTTTTTGTGTCTCTACATGTGTTTTTTCTTCGTCACCCTATTTTCTGGTGTGGTGTCCTTTTTTCCTTTTGGGGTTTTTTTTTTTTCGGCTTTACTTTGGATTTTCCGCGTCACTTTTTTTTTTTGGAATTGCTTTTATCGTTTGATTTTGTCTGATTGTAATTCCATTTTGATTTTGCAGGTTAACAGAGATGTTAACTGGGGCTTAATGAAACATCAAAAGCAGCCATAAAATGATCTGAGATTGCAACGGGAGCGAGATGTAATGTAAGTTGCTTTTACTGATATTCTCCATTTTTGGGTTTCTAATATTTGCTTCATATTTTTCTATACTTATTTAGACATAATATTTTTATGTCCAGAATAATAAGGCAAACCTTTGTATTTTATATGAACATTAATTTATGACTCAATGTCTTCTTATGCGTTGAAGATTGCATCAATGAGCCTGCCATTCATCTCAAATAGTATTACACAAGGTTGGACCAAACTTCGGCCAATTACAAAGTATTTAACCCAAATCCAACTACTAATATTCAATACATGGGGTTAATTACTTAATTGAATATGTAAGATACTTTGAATCTTGGAGATGATGAATCATTTGAAGGTAAGCTCATGTCGTTTTCTGTATTTTTGTATCTTCACCACCTTTTTACGCATTCACAGATAAAGCAACTATGTCCAGCTCCAGATAAATATCGTTTTGCTGAGAATATCTATTTAAAGCAAAAATAAAATAAAAATAAAAATCAATAACTAGTACGATTCCTTAGTTTTGGATGAGTGGTTAAATCCCTTCAATCAAGTAATCAAGGTCATCTCAAAACACAGGGCTATGATTTTCAGTTAGGATGATTCGAACTTATTGATATTAAAATCAATAGTGATAAACAGGTGATTAATCTGATTGCTGAATCTTGTAGTAGTATTATGATATTTATTACTAATACTGCGATTTGGCTGTGCCATCATTCACTGTTCAATGATTTGATATTTTGTTGCTGTTGATGCTAAGTTGTGGGCCATAGCTAACTCCTGATCTGTGATTTTAATTTTTGACCAGATTCGATACACTAATTGCAAAGGGGCAAAGCAGCAGCGAAGCAATGGTTGTTTCAATACCAAACAAATTCCAAGTAGCAATAGCAATAAATTCTGGAAGCATATGGGGACCATTTTGGAGAATCAGATGAGTCATTACCAGAATTTATTGAACATGCATGGAGGGAAAGCCATAAACCCTGTCCCATTTGACAGCTGGTATATATGAGTACTGATGAAGGTGCGCCCTCAGCATTGTTATAATAATTATAATAATAACAACAATAATTTCGTTGAAATAATGCTCAAAAAATAAAAAAGAAGACGAAACCAGAAGGCAAAAGAAAAGAGTTGCCTTCAATCCAAGACAAAAAAGACGAAGAGCAAAGGGCTGCTAACGATACGAGTCCATGATTTTTGGTTCAAAGGAAGGGTCTCCACTCATGTATCATTCAAAAAGGAAGATTCCCTTTTGCTGTCCTAATTTTGGAGAGATACGACGGATTTACAATATTAAAAATAGAATTAACAAAGGGAAACAAACATAGACATGACAGGGGAGTTTGATGATAGTCATCGTCCGGAGATAAAGATACAGTGGTTTTAAGGTTACCCTACCCCACCATGTGCCATCTTTGTTTATTTTTTTGCCCATTGTTCTTCCTCCTAGCACGAATATTGAATATGATAAAAAGGAAAGCTAGTAAGAAAAGGAAGGATGCCATGCCACCCAGAAAGCATGAGCTTGGGAAGCCTATTTTTAACAGTGAGAGGAGTGCTTCTGTATTTAAAAAAGTGGTAGCCGTCATGGATCCCACAACGTCTAATCCGCGTTTGAGAGCTGTGAGGTCGCCGTTGATGGGTGATCATGATGTTGGAGCTGAAACCTTTTCTTGGTGATAATGTGCAAGAGGACAGGCTGTGGCTCAAAACCTGAAACTGAGGATCAAGCATGTGTGGCCTTGTGGTTTTACTGTATATGAACCCTTTTTTGGTATGGAACAGATTGGGACTTGATCGGAATTATTGGTTGGGTGGAGATTCAAGAAGCGCAATGGCAGGCAAGGCAATCGCTTAGAATGAGATATATAGACAAGATTATACATAGAGAGGAGATAGAGACTAGAGAGGAACATATATTCGGCCAAGAGAAAAAATTAGTTTAGTTTTATTCCTTTTACCTTGGTACAAATAAGGGAAAAAAAATCATATTTGAGTTATAGAGATGTGAAATAAACAAGGAAGATGTGATTTTTAGGATAACGATGCATTTCCTTTATAGTAATTCATGACATCATGATGTCTACTTTTAAAAATTGTCCTTTAATTGAAACACAATGATTTCCTCCCACTAACAGGGCAAAAAGTACATTACAAAAAGTTTAGAACTGTTCATAGATTGGGCAGGCCTGGGCCGACTGATGCACTGATAGCAATTATGGGTGAGTAGGGCCAACCTGTGGAGCAAATTTGGGCCAACTCTACACCATTTGCTTGGTCTTATATTTTGGAAAAGCAAGGGCTAGACTCAGCATCTTAGTTATGGTTTAAGAAGCTCCTATTCTTAGTTCATTTGATGCAAAAAGATTGTGTTGAGATTGATAGGTGTAGGGCTTGTGCTTCTTAAACTGTTGTTC
Source organism: Theobroma cacao (assembly GCF_053813885.1). Lineage (NCBI taxonomy): Eukaryota > Viridiplantae > Streptophyta > Magnoliopsida > Malvales > Malvaceae > Theobroma > Theobroma cacao. The sequence goes on from NC_142640.1 coordinate 42,760,802, forward strand.
CTGCTCAGAAACCATCGTCATTGTCTTGATCAAATCCAAGAAGGAGGATGTGTTAGACTGTTTGTTTAATAATGTTTGACATGGTTTTGTTGCTACTTACGACAAGATGAGAAAACATTTTGAAGAGGCCGCCCCCAAAAAACAGGTGCAATTTTAAGCAAAACAAATATCACCCCCGAGTCGGGCTTGTTTGGTACAGCGTTTGCTTACAGTTTTAAATAATACTTTTGGCTTCAACGCATTGCTGTATGCATACTAATATGGTTCAAGAATGTTTTGTGATGCTATGATTTTAAAACTACTTTTCTGTGTTCAAATACTCGTAAGATATAATTATATCGGCAATGATTAAATGGTGATAGGGTTAAAGTTGTTGGAAACTGTCAGAATGTTATTAGCTCAGATTTCAAATTAATGTTCTACAGTAAATCCTCCTGTATGGTAGTCTCGGGCTGGCTCAAACACAGCATAAGGTAAACAAAGCCTAAGCCCAACATTAAGAATGGAAGACACATTAGCCCAACAAAGAATGAAAACTCAATTGAGCAAGGATCGATCAATCAATGATGCGGAAGGAAGAAAACCTCCCAAAACCAGATCAAGCAAGAGGACGTAACCTTTGTGATGCCACAGCCTACACTCGTCCACACCGCAGTAGGCACGTCGAAAATCAGCGCTCATAGTCATCCCTCCCCGTCAAACGCTCCTTTATTCACTGCCCTCCTCCCTCCCCTCACCCTGTTTTCTTCTCCTCTCAGTCTTCTACAATCTTCAACTAGAAAGAAAAGCTTAAATGGATCCTGATTGTACGAAGTTCCCGATTCTGTCATACATCCTTTCCCAACAAGATCCTTACACTTACCCATCACTCCCTTCAGAAACCCACCAGAATTTGTTCATCCATTTCCCCCGTTTAACCGACCCAAGAATCCTTTCTTCACTCTCCCAATCCATCCCCCTCACTGTCACCCAAACCCACTTCTCCCTCCGCTCCCTGGGTCCTCGCCCCCACCCATCAGCAGTCTCCTCGGCCCGATCCAAGATTGCCCAGATACAAGAAATTCAATCTTCCTCACAGGAGGCCGAGATATACAAGGCGGTGCTTAGGTTGGAAGATATGCACGAGGATTACGAGAGACAGTTGACTGAGGTGGAGGAGAATCTGGGTCGTGTTTACGGCTCGGTTGTGGAGGAAATGGGAGGTGACGATGAAGTTGATGAGGAAGTTGTGAGGATATTGAAAGAAGCTGAGAATAGTGGGGTAGTTGAAAGAGTTGAGCTTTCTGGGAGACAGTTGAGGCTATTGCCTGAGGCTTTTGGGAAACTTCATGGTTTGGTTTATCTCAATCTTTCCCGTAACCAGTTAGAGGTATTAGAGTATATGCTTATATCCATGTTCTTTTTCCAGTTTTCAAAGTAGATTTCAATCTTTTCTGGCCTGTGGATGAAATTAAACATGGGAGGTCTAAATTAAAAATTGTAGTAGGTGCTTTATGTTCTTTTTAGTGAATCTTGTATCAGTTGATCAACTGAATACTTTGATACTCAAGTTGACTATTTTGGTAGCCTATGTTATGCACGAAAGTTTTCCTCCCTGCTTTATCTTAGATAAATCAAGTCGTTCTGCTATTTTATAGTTATGCAAGTATTCTAATTGTTAACAAATAACAATATGGCGTAGATTCGATTATTTACACTCCTACGGTAATAGTGATGGTGATCAGTATATAACCTGTAATTGTTGATTAATGCAATAAATAATGACAATATCTTTATTTTTATCTGCAGAATTCCATTTTTTAATAATATATTTGATGTTTTTGTGCTTTTGCGTGGGAACCAGATCATTCCTGATTCAATAGCTGGGCTAAAGAAACTTGAGGAGCTTGATGTCTCTTCCAACCTTTTGCAAATTCTACCTGACTCCATTGGATTGTTGCTTAATCTGAGGGTCCTCAATGTGTCGGCAAACAAGCTAAATGCACTTCCTGAAAGCATTGCTGGATGCAGGTATGACTTTATTTTCTGTATAATCTTGTACTGGTTTTGTTCACCACTTCTTAGCAGCTGTATATTCATTCCTTTTCTGCTCTTTTGCACTTGGTTTTCTCTAATGGATGAGTTTATCTTTCTTTTTCAGTTCACTGGTGGAGTTGGATGCGAGCTTTAACAACTTGACATGTCTGCCAACAAACATTGGGTACGGACTCTTAAATCTTGAAAAGCTCTCGATCCAGCTGAATAAGATGCGCTTCCTGCCACCATCAATCTGTGAAATGAGGTCCTTGAGATATCTGGATGCTCATTTCAATGAGCTTCATGGTCTGCCACAAGTGATTGGGAGAATGACAAGCCTTGAAGTCCTGAACCTGAGCAGTAATTTCAATGACTTTACAGAACTTCCTGCAACTATTAGTGATCTAATTAATCTCAGGGAACTTGATCTTAGCAACAATCAAATCCGAGCTCTACCCTACACATTTGGCCGCCTTGAAAAACTATCAAAGCTCAATTTGGACCAGAACCCACTTGTAGTACCTCCAATGGAGATAGCAAAGGAGGGGGCTGATGCTGTCAAAGAGTTCATGTCAAAGAGGTGGCTCGAAATAATCACAGAGGAACAAAGAAAAATCACGCAAGAGGCAAACAATCAGCAAGCTCAGACGGGGTGGTTGACGTGGGGAACTTCATTGGTGACTAACATCGTCTCTGGGGTTTCGCAAAGTGTTGGGGGATATCTGAGCGGGCCAACTACTCCTAGGGATCCTTATCTGGATCAACAACTGTAATTTCTTGGGCACTTTAATTGTCCGGGATGCGTATGCATAATGTTTAGCATATGTACAGTTGTGTATGTGTATTCGTTCTCTGGAATAATATGGACGCCTTGTATTTTCTTTATGGTAATCGTCGGAGCTGAATGGACGTATTGTGATTTGAATATGGTGGGGTTTTGGAACTGTCCATGAGTTGGCTCCTTTCAGCTTCCAACCCCCAGAATGAAACCATACGAGTTTCTGGGCTTCCTCTCTTCTTGACTCTCTATTCTTTCCTTTGTGGAGACCTTGTGAAATTTGTACTTTATAAATGCAATGTATGAGACTTGAGAGGATACTTACCCAAAATACATGCATTAAAATTGCATTGCAAGATTTGAATTTCTAAAAGTTTAACAAAAGATCCAGAAAAAAAAAAAAGGTAAAAATCCGGGTAGAGCCTATGTGTATCCTATACGAAACGTGTACAATAAACACCGTGATCGGCTCACTCGACGAACCGTATGTGAAGAAGGTAAAACCTTTGCCATCCCTAGCCAGCAACTGTATCGTTAAAGTAACGCGCCAAAAAGGGGTAACTGTTATGTTTCATATACCCTATAAAGGCTAAAACCACTTGGTAACCGTGACGTCGAATTATTCTCCCGTTTCTCGAATTTCCTGCTTACTTTTTGAAGCATTCAACCGCTCTCTGGTCTTTTGTTTTTTTGTTTTTTTTGATAATGTGAATGGCTGAAATAATAAAAATGGAGACTTTCATTTTCTGACCTGTAAAAGTCATATGATTGTTTGATTCACCACCTGAAATAAATGTACAAGGCATCAAAACTTCCAAATATAGTAATTATAGTAATTTGGGTTTATGAAAAGACAGTAGATATCCTTCTCAAGAAAAAACATAGGGGCAGATATGTTGTGCCCCTTTCAAAATGCTATAAACCTTGTTAAAACACTCTTTTCTGGTTTGTTATAGGATGATCATCTTACTGGGCAAATTTTGGTCAAAATCGAATTAATCGATAGATTCGGTCCATTTGATTTGATTAATTTGATTGATTCGATTAAATTGATTAAAAAGTTCGATTAACTTTTTTTAGTTCAATTAAAAATTTTTGAAGTCCGTTAATCGAATTAATTGGTTACAAAATTAATATATTTAAGGGCTTTTATTGCATGTATATACTTAAACAGTTTTTTTATGCATATATATGAATGAAGGGCTAGATATTATCATCAAGTGGGCTTTTCTTACATGTATTCACTCTCACATTTTTTTTATACTTATGTATGAATAATTGACTTAAATTTAATCATCAAGCATCAAAGAATAAAATTAAATTACATTGGGACATTAATATTATTTATATAAATTTAATCATACAAAAAGTTATTTGAAATTAAACATAATACAAAATATAATGAAAACTATTCCCTAAAATTTAGTTATTAATATATTAATATAACTTATTATATTAACTTATTTTAAAATTAAGTTATTAATATATTATAATATATACAACATATTAATTAATAGACAATATATAGTCTATACGCTCTAAACTATAGAATACAGTAACTTACTTTTTATAAGTTATTAATAAACTGTAATAATATAGTGTAACTTATATTAGTAATTAAATATAATAACTTATTAATATACTATATTTTGATATATTAATGACTTAATGAGTTAATGTTATTATATTACAATATATAACGATATACTACATATATTATATAGTATCCTTATTAACAATATAATAGTATGTATAGATATGTATTATATGACTTCTTAGTATACTTATATATTATATATAGTAATATATTAATACACTATACATTGTGCTAGTATATAGTTATACATTATATACAGTGGCGGATCTAGGGCTTTGTATGAGGGGAGCAAGTAATCATATAAGGTTATGGGTTGGGTCAATGATTCTATTCAGAGTAAAATATTAATTACTTTTTAAATAAAATTAAATTATAATATAAAATTCATTAACAATTTAAATATAAGTTTTCAGATTCACTAATATAAATTGACATAAAGCAGAAAGAAAAATTAACATTAGAGTTTTACATTAGACATCGTAAGCTACGTTTGATGTATTTTCATGCTTTCAAATTTATTTATGACTAAATTTGAGTCAATAGTTTTGACAATCTCTATCTTAATGTAAAAGATAAGTGAACTAGTAAGAAAATCATCTTTTATCTTATTACACAATCTCGTCTTTACAATTTTTTTTACTGAAAATGCACGTTTTGTAGTGATTATAGAAACTAGAAGAGTTAAGATAATTCAAACTAAATGATCTAGGAAAGGATATACAATTGATTTTTCTATTTTTGACATTAACTGACATATCTTTGAGAGAGTTGAAACACTTTGAAAACATGGATCTTGCCTAATATCAAGTTTAGAATGCTCCAATTCATATTTCATGTATGATTAAACGATCTAAGAGAAGACATACAACTGATTTTTTTCCCTTTAACTTTAACCGGCATAACTTTGAAAGAGTTGAAATACTTTACAAACATGGATCTTACCTAATATCAAGTTCAAAATACTACAATTCATATTTCATATGCAATTTTTTCTTGATGAGTGAAGCCACCAAGATAGAACTTTTGAGCAAGCTTGCAGATGTCATCAATCTTGAATAATTAAATCCATTTTTAGAATCAAAAGATGAGTTAAGGAAAAAAGAAAAGAAAAGATGAGCTAAGGAAAAAAGGAAAAAAGAAGAAAAGAAAAATAATTCCAAAATTTGGGCCTAGATGAACTAAGGAAAAAAAAGGGAAAAAAGAAAAATAATTTTAAAATCTAAGTTAAGGGAAAAAAAAAAAAAGAAAAAAGAGAAAAGAAAAATAATTTCAAAATTTGGGCCTAGATGAGCTAATGAAAAAAAAATAATTTTAAAATTTGGGCTTAGAAAGGATTGAATCTAGGTATGCAAAATTTAGCTTAAGTTCCTTACCATTACTCCAAATCAATTTTTTTGATTTGTTTAGAGGTGGCGAAGTTATATATTTTAATTTTTATACACATAAAATAAAAAAAAATTAAAACTAAGACGTGGTGGATATATACTATGTAATTATATACTAATTATATATAATAAATATTAATACAATATATATATTTTATATACATTATATAATATATATCTTAATACACTATATATAGTATACTTATTAATATACTAATTAGTAAAAAAATTATATATTAACAACATGCTATATTAGTACATTAGTAAAATTATAAGTAATAATGTAATATGTGGTAACATAAGTACGTTATTATTATATTATTAAATAAATTAAAAAGTAAAAAAAAGTTAAAAAATTCAATAAAGTCGGTTAACACCGATTAAAGCGACTAAAGTCAGTTAATTTAAATTCGATTAAAGTCATTATTTGGGTTTGGTTCGATTAATTTCTTTAAGGAAGTCGATTAAGCCGGTTAATGGTATTCCTTAATCGAATTAATTGATTTAACCAAATGCTCACCCCTATTATCGGCAAGGTTGTTCTTAAACTTGTCAGTATCATTGAATGATTTTATTTTTCCCTCAATTTCTTCTTCTTTAAATATTCATGGTCATTGCCTTAAGTCAAATGTGATTATACACTTTGCTGCTTTCCTGCATACACTGATGAAACTAGCCTTATGGATTTTGACATTGTTGGTGAATTGTGACTAACAACTAGAGTTAAAGAATCAATTCATATTGCGTTCAAAAAACTCAAAATAGTGCAACCTTTATATAGGCTTTACATAGCAACTGACATAACAAAAAATAAGCAACTAAGTAGGAAATTAACTAAGTAAACTTAACAATAAAGACCATGTTTTAGGAAGCCATGAAACTAAACTTTAGGAAGATATGTTTACTAGCTTTGAATCAATCTCATAACTGTCAACACTCCCCTTTGATTCAAAGCTGCAAGCTTCTAATTGTTGTCGAAAATAGTCATGCTTGAACTAAGATAGACTTTGTAAAGATGTTTGTAACAAGCTCAATTGTACCATAAAACTATAGAGATATTATCCTGTTTGCTACCAATTGATGAATAAAATGATGATGAACTTCAATATGTTTTGTCCTCCCATGGAAAGTTGGATTTTTTGTCATTGCAATGGTAGCTTTATTGTCACAAAAGATTTTTGTTGCTCCAACTTGCTCTTGATTAAGATCAGCAAGAATTCTTCTTAACCAAACAGCTTGACATGTTGATGAAGCTGCAACAATATATTTTGCTTCCAAAGATGACAATGCCACAGTACTTTGCTTCTTTGAACTCTGTGATATTGTATTTGATCCAAGGCTAAAAATATAGCCTAAAGTACTGCTTCTATCATCCAAAGAACTTGCCTAATCATTATAAGTGAAGCCAAACAATTCGAAATTTGATACTTTAGAGTATCAAATTCCATAATTAGCTGTTCCAATTCGCAAAATTCTTTTCACCACACCAAGGTGTTGTTTTGTTGGGCTATGCATAAACTTGGATACAATCCTGATTAAAAATGCAATATTAGGATGAGTTTGTGTCAAATTATTCAATCCATCATTCAATCTCTTGAAATAAGTTGCATTAGCTTTCTCTATTCCATCTTTAGATTGTAATTTTTCGTTCACATTCATTGGTGTAGAGGTTACTTTACAATTCAACATATTGAACCTTTTAAAAAGATTAACTGCATATTTTGTTGTGAAACAAAAATTCCATATTCTCCTTGTTTCACCTATAGACCAAGAAAATATTGCAATAACCCCAAATCTAACATTTCAAATTTTTTTTTTATCATAAAGGACTTAAAGTTAGCTAGAAAAGATTCAGATGACCCAAAATAAATCATGTCATCAACATATAGACATATTACAAGAAAATCAATACCTTTATTCTTTAAATACAGAGTGGGCTCATTTTCACATCTTTAAAAACCATTTTCCTGAACATAAGAATAAAGTTTGCTATACCATGCTTGTGGACCCTACTTAGGGCCATAAAGAGCTTCCTTCAACTTGTAAACTTTATCCTTATGTCTATTTACAACAAAACCTTCTGGTTGTGTAACATAGACTTCTTCTTTTAATTCACCATTCAAAAATGTGGCTTTAACATCAAATTAAAAGATAGGCAAAGTTAATTGAGTAGCTAAGGCAAGCAAAACTCTTACTATTTAAAATTGAGCAACAAAGGGAGAACGTTTCCTCGAAATCATGCCTTTTTGTTTAGCATAGCCCTTTGTTAAAAGTCGAGCTTTATGCTTTTGTATTCTTCCATCTGTATGGTACTTTGTTCTGAACACCCATTTAAGCCCAATTGCAATTTTACCCTTTTGGTAGTTTCATCAATTTCTAAGTATCATTTTTTTTTCAATTGCCAACATCTCTTTTTTCATTACTTTACACCACTCCTCTTCTTTTACAACTTTGTCATATGTGTAGTTAGTTCCTAAGTACCATTTCTTTCAATTGCCAACATCTTTTCTTTCATTGTTTTACACCATTTCTAATCTTCTGCAGCTTTGTCACATATGTAAGACCTCCAACGTTACCAATACGCTTTTTTCATTGCTTTACAACACTTCTCTTCATTTATAGCTTTGTCATATGTGTAGGTAGTTCTTAAGTACCATTCTTTTAATTGCCAACATATTTTCTTTCATTACTTTACACCACTCCTCTTTATCTACAGCTTTATCATATGTGTAGGACCTCTGATGCTAGCATTATGCCTAAAACCAATTGGTGATAAGGAAGACGTATATCGTAGCCTTATAGTGCATTTAGCACACAGGCACCACTACATTCGATTGTGATTCGGCCAACAACCAAACCTCTGTCACGAGACAATTGTTGCTAATACCCTGGCCAATAATCTCCCCCTTAGCAAATGCTCCCGTTGGGAATCAAACTTGTGACCTTGGCTCTAATACCACTTCACCTAAAACTAATTGGTGATAGGGAAGACGCATACCCTAGCCTTATAGTGCATTCAACTCACAAGTGCCCAAGACATTTGATTGTGACACGACCAACAAATGGACTTCCACCATGGGACAATTACTATTAATACCCTGGCCAACAATATGTTGATGGATCGTAATTTGCAAACATCACATAATGAACAAATTCCCCTTTAGCATCAATGGCATTATCTGGTATCACTTTGAAATCTCTCAACTTGGAAGATGGTTGATGATGTCACCTTAACCTTTCAATTAGTGTGAGAGATATAAAAGGCTTTGAAAAAGTTGATCTACTAGTTGGTGAATCAAAGTTTGTTATAGATGAACAAAAGGGAACTTCACCTTCTAAAAGAGTTTCAATAATTGATTTTTCTTTGGTCTCATTCTAGTTTCAGCTTCCAGATTCATCACATACCACATTCTTGCTAATAATCACATTGCCACTGTAGGATCATAGAGCTTATATGCTTTAGATTGAGCACTATAGCCAATGAAAATACTTTTTTTCAAATTTTTCGTCCAATTTATGACGAGAATTAAAGGTAACTAAAGCATAGACTATACAACCAAAAGTTTGTAAGTGGCTTACTGGAGGCTTGACGCTGTTCTAAGCTTTATAAGGATTGCAATTCATAAATACCTTGGTAAGAGAGATATTTATGAGGTAGACTGATGTTGCACCAGCTTTTGGCCATAAATGATTTGGTAGACCTTTGGCTTTAAGTAAGCTTTTAGCCATCTTAATCATTATCCGGTTCTTTCGTTATGCAACATCATTCTGTTTTGGAGTGTAAGGTGCAGTAAGCTCCCTATTAATGCCATTATCCTTACAAAACCTTAAATTAGTAGAGAGAAATTCACCAACTTTCTCAGTACAAAGAGTTTTCATATTACTACCACTTTGTTTTTCCACCAAAATCTTAAATTTCTTGAAAATTTCTAAAGTTTCTGATTTAAATTTCAAGAAATAGACTCAACTCATGTGGTTACAATCATTAATAAGCAACAAAAAAATTTACTTCGCCCATATGTTTTAGTGTCCATAGATGCCTCACACAAATCAACATGCACAAGTTCAAGATACTTAAAAGCCCTCCATGATTTTCCAACAGGAAAAGAATTTCTACATTGCTTTTAATGCAACCTTCACAATAATCAAATGGTTCAATTTTAGGTAGCCCAATAACCATTTCTTTTTTACTCAACAACTTTAAACCATTTTCATGTAAGTGCCATAAATTGGACTCAACATTTCTACTTACAACAAAGGCAGAATGTTCTGTTGATTGAATGTGTTTTTGATGATAACAAAATATTCCTTATTTCTTAAATTCTAACTATGTTACTTAAGTGTGTAGGGGTAAAATTGGTATTTTAATGTTTATCTCACACATCAAATTCACCATGACAAGTTGTTGGTCCCAAAAAGCGTGCTAGAGGGGGGTGAATAGCATTTTTGAAATGACATGAAAATTCTTTCCAAGTAAAGAGCTGATCAAAGGAATTTGAAAATGGAAGTTTAAACCTCTCTAAAGGAATGATTTAAGTGCTAAGAGTAAAAAGAAAATAAAAGAAAGTAGACAACACACAATGATTTATAATGGTTCAATCCCTTTGATCTATATCCACTACCTTGATCTCCTAATCAAGGATTTTCAAACCAATTCAGTAAAATTAGTGGAATTCCCAAGCTTCCACCAAGGTTTTACAATGTCTTTTCATAGGCTCAATCACAACCTTTAACAATGGTTTTTCACAAGATCAACCAAAACCCAAAGCTAACTTTTCTAAGGCTAAGTTAGAACCTATAATAACAACCAAGCTGACAAGCTTGATCTACCCTTTACAGTGCCTCATACACTCTAAATAAATGAGAAATGAAGAAAAGATGAAGTACAAATGATCACTTAGTTGATCTAAGATGTATAAAGTTAAGCTCAAACACTTTTTCAAAGGATGGGAGTGAAATACAAGTGTAAAGAGAAAGTTTTTGGTCTTCTAAGCTCAAAGTCACTTTGGATGGCTTCTTTATATCCTTTTTGACTATTAGAAAGGCTTTAAATACTTGAAAAATCACTTCTAGCTGTTGGATAGAAACTAGCCATTTTTTACCGTTATTTTGTCCTTTTCTATATAAATTCAAATTTTTAACAGTGAGCTTTTAGTTGGTTAACTATACTTCTTAGTCGATTAAGTCTTCTCTATCGTGCAGTCTATTTTTCTATGTTAACCAATTAACATCAGCTTTAATTGATTAACAACTTTATGTTTCAAGCACCTTCAAGTACTGTTTTTGGCCAACCTCCATTCAATAGATTAATACTCCATTTAACTAATTGAAGCTTCTCTCCATTCATCCTTAACTAATTAAAATTGGCTCTAACCAATTAAGAAGTCTTCAACTTTAAATCTTTTGGTTTGGTGCCTTGGATGATCATCAATATTTTGAATTTGAATTTTGGCTTTTCTTGACACTTTAACTTTTGACCTTTAGCCAGTTAACTCCTTTCCTTTAACTGGTTAAAAAACTTCTGTTTTGCATCCAACACCTGCTTAACTGATTAAACCTTGTGTTAACTGATGAAGACCTTTCTGTCTGTCTTTAGGGTAATGCCAGAATTGCTTTAATTGATTAAGGATTTGTGTTAATCGGTTAAGACTAATCTATCTTCATTAAAGTTCTTTCTTTTTTGCTTGTTTGACTAATTAACCCATTTTACAACTGAACAAGCATCTTGACTTGCTTTCTCCTGCACACTTAAATAATATCATTAGACACCGATGAATGGGAATGTTTTGCTATCATCAAAAAATATAGAGTCAACATTATCTCTCTCTTATTTTTTATGATGACAAAACACTCCTAGATTAAGAGTGCAATGTCTATGTTTATTATGAATACTTCAAATCTTTATGCATAATGAGTTGCTCCCCCTTAGTTAACACATCTACTTTTTTTTTTAAAGATTTGTAATAAAATATTTATAATATCCACAGTATCTAAGCAAGATATATTGAATGTCTATAAAAACTAGCACATAATATTCAACAAAACCATAACTAAGCATCACACACATAAATTAAACATGAAGACCGATCAAACTCTATTTAACTTTGTCACGACCCGAAACTCTCCATCGAGTCCGTGACAACCGCCGCGAGGCCTCGACAAACATTCTTCATCCCGAATGTCGATTGAAACCTCGCAAGGCTCTCGTATCAGCTTTCGTACTTCCCCAGTGAACAATAGTTATCAAATATCAAAATTCGAAGGATTTCAAATCATTTCCAAATTAGAACATAACATATTGTTTTCTGGCTCACAGGGGCATTTTTGTTATTTTTATCGAAAACCTCGAAACTTGCGAAAAATGTAGTAGGTAAGCAGAAAATATATATTTAATAATTTAAAAAAAAATTAAGTATTTAAAAAGTTCATTTGAAGTGAAATTTTGACCATTTGAATATAATAAAAATATTCAATAAAATAAACTATTTTCTTGTAAAATAATTTTCATAAAACCATCGGTACATAATTCTTATAGTGTAAAGGTTAATTATATTCATATATACTATAAAGCAAATAACCAAAGCATAAACTTTCTTTTACAGTGACACGTGGGCCCACATCTATCCAAAATGCATCGGAAGCTGGAAACCCACAGCTTTTACCGATTCGAGTCCAAATGAAGATCCTTGTCAAAGTCAGCTAACTATGGAATTCCCCGAGCCTGAAATGTGAGGAAATGAGGGTGGTGAGATTATAAAATCCCAATGAGTAAACAGATACCATCTAAACTATCTAAAATCGAGTAAATGGAGACAATTAAAATAAATCATCATACTGTAATTTCATTACCTTTCAACTCATTTCAACCAAATAAAATCAATCCATAAAAATCGAGTAATCAACTTGGCTTATGAATTTCTTAAAACTTTGGCTCGTGCTAAAACTCATACTCGGTGATACCTTACGTAGGGCATCTAACTGAGTCTGCCAAGGCTGTTAAAATTTCGTATACACTTAAAATATATTTTTAGTTTGAGAAAAATACAGTCGTTCTTTGGCGTTGGCTGAGTTCCCCTTCACGTGGTGGTTTGGCGTGAAGTGAACCCTAAGCTTTACCCTAGGAGATATCCTACGCGCCTTTCCGTTCGAGGTAAGAATATAATGGAGTTTACCATACCCCTCTAATAGGATGGTCCATGGAACCCCCTCTGCAGTGAATAATTAATATATAATCCACCAATCAATAAAATTCATTCTAGCATGACATGGTAATTTATCGCAACCTAGCCTCTCAAGGCTGAATACACAGTATAAATAATTCTAACACCAAAATTAGTTTAGCCATTCATGCTCATTTGTTGTCATAAGCCATTCAATTCAAAACCATAAATTTGCAACACAAGCAGGCAGTCTCCAATTACTCTATTTTCAAAATCAGTATTCGATTTTTTCAAAAAATTTATAAAATCATTTTATAAAATCGCAATTTCTCTTAAAACATAGCAATTTACCATTTAAACCCATTTTCCATAAAATCACACAATTGTATAAAACTACTCTAGATAATTAAGACGATAATAAGTTTACTCACTGTTCTAGGAGTCGATGTACTCATAATCTCAGTCTCTCAGCACAATCTCTGTACTTTTACCAGTGTACTTTGCTCACCACTTATCCACAATGTACAATACATAATTCACCACATCAATGCATGACCATCATAAAATCGATTCAGGCTCGGTATAAATGCATGATATGATATACAACTTATTCGACTACCGTTTAAATGCGGTGCTGACCTAATTCGACCTATTATCTCCAATTTAACTCCAAATCAATTCTTCTCACTTTCTACACTCCAATTATACCTAAATTACCTTAATGACTGTGAATGAGATTCAATTTATCAGTCTCGATAGGAAATTACGAAAATACCCCTAGTGGGTAAAAATTCATATTTTTGCTCTGAAAATTCTCATTATTTTTCTAGGCTCATAATTCATCATTTCTTAACCAATTCTCCTAGAATGAAAATCAAATTCATCTTCACTCAACACATGGTAAATTCGGCCATTAAGGGTTGTGGGAGAAAATAAATTCTTTTCTTGTTGTTTTGTTTCTAAATATGCTAAACTAACTTAAAACACTAACATAACTTAAAATCAAATTAATCTAACAATTTTCTCTCTCCTAACCCATTTTTCAGAATTGAATTCATCATAATAACTCAATATTCAATCATGAAAATTAAGAACAAAAGCATGGGTAAGCTAGGTATCAAGGAGAACTAAAGAAATTCTAACTTACTTAGCTTGTTTCCTTAATTTCTTCACTTTTTCTTTGAATTTTCACCTAGATTTTCTTGTTTTTCTCTTTGTTCTTCCTCTCTTTCTCTCTCTTCCTTGCTTGGCCGGCCATATGAAGACAATGGGCTGATTTTATGTCTTTTTATAAAGAAATAATAAAATAATAAAGGTATGACACATGGCATTTTCTTAATGGTCTATTTTTAAAATTTTAAAATTTTAATCCTTTTTATCTCCACCACACAATTAGTCAATGGTCAAAATGAGGATAAAGGAAAACCATGTTCTGGAAAAATGTTCTGGTGGTGGAAAATTACAATTTTGCCTCTGGAGTGGTAAAATTACCATTTTACCCTTTTACTCCAAATTATACCAAAATTAAAATTTTTCACTTCTAAACCTCAAATCTTACTCCAATAAGTCAAATTATACTCCAATAAGTCAAATGGTGCCAAAAAAAATCTTTTTTAAAATTCTCATTTTGTCCTCAGGTGGCAAATGACCATTTTACCCCTTGATAGCGAAAATTCCGGTTTGACTCCAAATTGATCATCGAACTCCGAATCACCATATTAAACCATTCTGGGACTTTAAAATTCTTAATTTCATCGTAAATTCTCTATTTGATCTAGTTCGAGGCTTAAATCAACTTTGTTGTACGTCTAGGTACAATACCGACTTTTGTAAATTTTTCGGGACTCTTCTAGCATGCAAACATGCTATCCATGTCACGACCCGGAACCTCCCTCAGGCCCACGACAATCGCCGTGACGTCCCGATTGACACTCATTATCCGGAATGCCAACCGAAACCCCACAAGGCTTACATATTAGTTTCTTTCCTTTCCTGTGAGCAATCATTGTTAAATATCGAGTTTTTAGAGAATATATATTATTTTAGATCAAAAACAATCAAAATAAAATTTTTGCCACACAGGGGTATTTTGGTCATTTTTTTCTCAAAAATTTTGAAACTGGCTAAAACGTAATATACAAGTACAAAACACATAATTCATATTCAAAATGAGTTTAAAAGTCTGAAATATTCATTTAAAACGAAATTACGGTTATTTGAATATAATAAGAAAATAAAAGAAATATTAAGGAAAATATTCTATTTTCTTATAAAACAATATTTATAGAGTTATACATGAATAATTTTTATAGCGTAAAAGCTAAATAAATTTATACATACTGAAATACAGTAAGCCAAAATATTTAATTTAATTTACAATAACAAGAGGGCCCCCGAATAAACAAAAGTAAAGAGGACTGTGAACCTACGATTTGGAAAATGCAGATCCAATGGTAGTCCTCGATGAGATCAGCTATCTACAGTCTATACTGAACCTGAAATGGGTGGAAAGGAGTTGGGTGAGATTTTGCAATCCCAATGAGTAAACAGACATTATCATAAATATCTAAAGGCGAGTAAAATGGAGGCAAGTTTAAACAATAAATTTTAACCCATTTCATAATGTTTTCAATTTATTTCTTAAACCATAAAATATTTGTAATTTACCAAAACAATTGTTAAGGCTTATGTCTTTTATTAAAACAAGGCTCAAGCCAAAACTAATCCTCGGGGATACCTTGGCCGAGGCATCTAACCGAGTCCGCCAAGGGTGTTAAAATATTCACACGTGAAACACATTTTTATTTTTAAAACCAGCCGTTCCTTGGCGTTGGCCGAGTTACACATTCACGTGGGGGTTCGACGTGAAGTGAGCTTTAATACTACCCCGGGAGTTACCCTCCTCGCCTCTACAACCGGAGTAACTATATAACTGGGTTTACCGTACCCCTCTAATAGACAGTCCACGAAAACCCGTCACTGCAGTGACTAACCTACCAATTTTAATAAAATTTCGACAGTTTAACGTGGCTTTTATTTATTTATCCAGCCTGCATAGTAAAATCAACTTACATAACTTTCCCAAATGCACTCACAAAATATAGCCACATATACTCATTTCTCATAAGCCATTCCTAGGAAAATATATATTTTTCAAGTCAGTTTGCAGCCTCCAATTACTCAATTTCATAATCAATACAATATATTTTTATTTGTCTCATTTATTCCTAAAACATCAAAAATCTCGTTTTAATCTCGTTCTCATTTCATAAAATACATAAAGGGCATTTAAAAATAAACTCTAGATAATTTACAATAATAATAAGTTTACTCACCGTTTGTACAAACTAAAAGCTTTCTAAGCGCCCCGATCACTACTCGTCGGGTACGAGTTCTTTGCCTTTTTCGGAAGGCTCCCCTCCTTAACACATTACAAAAATTTACACAATTCATCACATTGATGCTAAATCACTATATAATTAACTTAAATCCTATACTAATGCATGGTATGAAATGCAATAGCCTAAACCGGCTTAAACGCGGTATTAACCTATTTTTGACACTTTGCCTGATAAATTGCTAACGCGCTCCATTTTAGCTCTAAATCATCCCATTCTCTCTCCAACATTTCTAACCATTAAATATCAGCCAATAACCTTCTAAAAACAACAAAATCAGCTCACTCCCTTCCTTGGAAAATTCGGCCAAAAATGGGACATTAACTCGGTTAATTTTCTACTTTGCTTTTCTATCACGTTTAATCGTTTTTCATCATTTTCTCTTCATTTCCCTTAGAATAAAATCAATTCATCATCATTGTACAGCATTGAGCATCCAGCCAAGAGTGGGTATTGTGAAAATTTAATGATTTCTTGCCCAATTTAATTTCTAAACACATTTAACTAACTAAAACTATCAATTTAACTAAAAATCAAAACCTAAAAATTTCAATTTCTCTCCCCTAGAATTTCGTCCAGCCCTTGATATCACTTTTTGATCTCTCTCCTCAAGCATGCTAAATGGAAATAAAGGCATAGGAAAGGTAAAAATCAAGCTAAAATCGAAAAATCTTACCGTTAGACGCGTAAACGGTCGAAAACCGCGAATTTCCCTTTGAATTTTCTTGTTTCTCTTTGGTTTTTCTTTTTTTCTTCCTTTCCTCTCTATTTCCTCTCTTGTTCTTCCTTATGGCCGGCCAGCACTTAAAATTTGGGTTTAAATGGGCTGACTTTTCATTAAAATAATATTATATCATTAAAAAATGCCACATGTCACTTTCCCATTGGCCCATTTTTAAAATTTCATCCATTTGTTTCCAAATTTTCACCATACACTTGTCTCATATATTCATAGCTTAGATAAAATTCTCAGACTCATCCAAAGTCTCGGTGGAGTAATTTTTGAAATTTACACTTTTGCCCCCGTAAAAGTCAAAAATTACTTTTTTACCCCAAAAATTGAAAAATTGCCCATAGACATATTTTTCATCCCTTATACTCATACCATTCTCCAATTTGTCAAATTTGATCTAAATTCTCTCAAAATCTCAAATTTTGTCCGCGGGTGGCAACATTACGATTTTGCCTTTACACTCCAAAAATCACCAGAATTAAACTTTTTCACTTCCTATCATTAAATTATACTCCAAATAGTTAATCTTGGTCAAAAATTTCACTCCATGATCAAATTATTATCTTAGGTGGCAAAATGACGATTTTGCCCTTGAATATCAAAATTTCTATTTTTACCCCAAATGAACCCTTGAACTCTGAACAATCATTTTTAGTCATTCCTGGACTATAAAATATTAAATTTCATCCTAAAATTTCTATTTGAACTAGTTCGAGGTTAAATCAACTCAAGTGTACTGTTAGGTACGATATTGGGTTTCGTCATTTCTTAGGTGCTTTCCTAGCATAATAACATGCTACTTAGTGCATGTATGTCATGACATGTATTTATAGGGTCGGGTTTTACAATCCATCACATGTATGTCATGAAAAATATTTTTATAGAGTCTGGCTTGTCATCTTTTCTCCCACTTGGATCAACCATATGATCCTTCTTCATGACTAATTTCGATATCCGGCTAAATATTAATATTTTAATATTATTTTATTAATAAAATATTATTTTATTCTAAAAATTTTATCTTGTCTCCTTGGTACCCAAAATACCTTATTATGCCTCACTTGACTTCCAAATCACCTTTTATCTCACAAATTCTCTTCCGATAAAATTATTATTATTATTTTATTATTATTTTCTCACTTTCAGAATATTTTATCCTAAACTACTCATTTCGTTTTTTATCACTTTTAAACATTTTAATTGACCTCAATTTACATTCGATCAACTTTATTTATCACCATATCAAAGTATGGGATATTTCAAACTTAGTCTTTCTTCTCTCTTTTTTTGTCATCATTAAAAAGATATTCAAAACTCACCCTCAATGAGTGCATCTAGATTTTCCTTTAATCTTTAAATTAAACTTTAATGAATGAGAATCACAAGCACTCATACACTTTAGTCATACAAGCTTATAGATATAGTGTCACGACCCGAAACCTCCCTCGGGCCCATGACAACCGCCGCGACATCCCGATTGACACTTATTATCCGGAATGCCAATCGAAACCTCGCAAGGCTAACGAATCAGTTTCTTGCCTTTCCTGTGAGCAATCGTTGTTAAATATCGAGTTTTAAGAAAATATAAACTATTTTAGATCGAAAACAATCAAAATAAAATTTTCGCCACATAGGGGTATTTTGGTCATTTTTTTTAAAAATTTTTGAAACCTGATAAAGATACAACGTATGGTAGAAAAATATCCACTGTCGATTAAAAATAAATTTTTTGTAATCTAAATAATCCATTTAGAGTGAAAAGTTGGCTAACTAGACTAAATAAAAATATTTGATAATATATTTCATTTTCTTATAAAATAATTTTTATAGAACTATATATAAATAATTTTTGTATCGTGAGAACAAAATAAATTCATACATATTATAATTTACAAAGTTATAATGTACAATAATAATTACAATGACAAGTGGCCCATAAATACACCCAGTATTGGTGATAGTAACCTACTGTCTGTGGGATAGAGGGATCAACTGGAATCCTCGACAAAATAGGGTATCTACAAGCTACCACAGACCTGAAATGTTTGGAAAGGAGGTGGGTGAGATTTTGCAAACCCAATGAGTAAACAGACATTATCATAAATATCTAAAGGCGAGTAACACGGAGGCAAGTTTAAACAACAAATCACAAACCACTTCATAATGTTTTCAATTTATTTCTTAAACCATAAGATATTTGTAATTTACTAAAACAGTTGTTAAGGCTTATAACCTTTATTAAAAACATGGCTTAAGCCAAAATCTAGTCCTCGAGGTTACCTTGGCCGAGGCATCTAACCGAGTCCGCCAAGGTAGTTATGATATTTACATGTTAAACACATTCTAGTTTTGAAAACAAGCCGTTCCTTAGCGTTGGTCGAGTTACACATTCACGTGGGGGTTCGACGTGAAGTGAACTTTAACACTACCCCGGGAGTTACTCTCATCGCCTCTACAACCAGAGTAACTATGAAACCGGGTTTATCGTGCCCCTCTAATAGGCAGTCCACGGAAACCCGTCACTACAGTGACTAACCCACCAATTTTAATAAAATTTCGACAGTATAACGTGACTTTTATTTATTTATCCAGCCTGCATAGTAAAAGACAGCTTACATTCTATTTCCAATGCAATTATAAAATATAGCTACATATACTCATATATCATAAGCCATTCATAAGAAAATATATTTTTCAAGACAATTGGTAGCCTCTAATTACTCAATTTCATAATCAACACAATATATTTTTATTTGTCACATTTATTTCTAAAACATAAAAAATCTCGTTTTAATCTCATTTTCGTTTCATAAAATACATAAAGAGCATTTAAAAATAAACTCTAGACAATTTACAATAATAATAGGTTTACTCACCGTTTGTACAGATGAAATGCTTCCTAGGTGCCTCGATCATTGTTGGTCGGGTACGACTTCCTTGCCTTTACCGAAAGGCTCTCCTCCTAGACATATTGCAAAATTTACCCAATTCACCACTTTGATGCTAAATCACTATATAATTGACTTAAATCCTATACTAATGCATGGTATGAAATGCAATAGCCAAAAACGGCTTAAACTCGGTATTAACCTATTTTTGGTACTTTACCCGATAAATTGTTAACGCGCTCCATTTTAGCTCTAAATTGTCCCATTCTCTCTCCAACATTTCTAACCATTAATTATCAGCCAATACCTTTCTAAAATCACCAAAATCAGCTCACTTTCCTTCTTGAAAAATTCGGTAAAAAATGGGACATTAACTCGGTAACTTTTTCACTTTGTTTTTCTATCACATTTAACCATTTTTCATCATTTTCTCTTCATTTCTCTTAGAATAAAAATCAGTTCATCATCATTGTACATCAATGCATATTCAGCCAAGGGTGGGTATTGTGAAAATTTCATGCTTTCTTGCCCAATTTAATTTCTATACACATTTAACTAACTAAAACTACCAATTTAACTAAAAATCAAAACCTAAAAATTTCAAATTCCTCCCCCATGAATTTCGTCCAGCCCTTGATATCACTTTTTGATCTCTCTCCTCAAGCATGCTAAATGGAAACAAAGGCATAAGAAAGGTAGAAATCAAGCTAAAGTCGAAAAATTTTACCATTAGACGCGTAAACGGGCGAAAAACGCGAATTCCCCTTTGAATTTTTCTAGTTTCCCTTGTTTTCTTTCTTTTCTTCCTTTCCTCTCTATTTCCTCTCTTGTTCTTCCTTATGGCCGGCCATCACTTAAAATGGGGCTTAAATGGGCTGACTTTTCATTAAAATAATATTAAACCATTAAAAAAAATACCATGTGTCACTTTCCCATTGGTCCGTTTTTAAAATTTCATCCATTTATTTCCAAATTTTCACCATATGCTTGTCCCACATATCCATAGCTTAGATAAAATTCTCAGACTTATCCAAAGTCTTGGTGGAGTAATTTTTGAAATTTACACTTTTGCCCCTGTAAAAGTCAAAATTACATTTTTGCCCCAAAAAACTGAAAAATTGCCCATAGCCATATTTTTCATCCCTTATAATCATACCATTCTCCAATTTGTCAAATGTGTTCTAAATTCTCTCAAAATCTCAAATTTTGTCCACGAGTGAAAAAATTACGATTTTGCCCTTGAACATCAAAATTTTCAATTTTTCCCCAAATGAACCCTCGAACTCCGAACAATCATTTTTAGTAATTCTTTGACTATAAAATGTTAAATTTCATCCTACGATTCCTATTTGAACTAGTTCGAAGTTAAATCAATTCAAGTGTACCGTTAGGTACAATATCGGGTTTCGTCTATTCTTAGGGACTTTCCTAGCATAATAACATGCTACTCAGTGCATGTATGTTATGACATGTATTTATAGGGTCGGGTTTTACATATAGTTCAATAACTTCAAGAGTCAAGCTTGTATCTATGTAAGAACAAATGTATAAGAGTTAAATCATTTCAAGAAATTGTTAAGGATTACTCAAATAATGATCAAGCAAATTTGATTATTTTGTCATAATCAAAACTATAATAATTTTAAAGCTAACATAAGTCTCAAGTCCAATGAAAGTGACTCAAGCAAGATAGAAAACACTTTATGAAGATTAATCAATCAACATTTAGTTTATTCGATCAAACAAGTAAAAAAAATGGACTTAGAACTTCATAAAAAGATTTTAATCGATTAACCTATGGTTTAATCGATTAAAATACCATTGGAAGAGACTTTGAGACAAATTGAAAGGTTTTTATTGATTAGCATAGGATTTTAATTGATTAGAGCAACACTAAAATGGACATTTTGTTAAATAGAGAAAATTTAATCGATTAACATAAGGTTTAATTGATTAAAATGGTACTGCAAGATGTTGCAACAAATTTAATCGATTAACCATAGGGTTTAATCGATTAAAATTAAAAAGAAAGGTACTTTAGCACCAAAAAGTGAATGTTCAAATTTGAGTTGATCGTTGAAGAGCGCCAAGTGAAAAAATTTGAACCCAAGGTGATTTTAATAGATAAAAAATCAAATTAATCGGTTAAAGAGGAAACATAAAGATTTTAATTGGTTAAAGACAAGTTTAACTGATTAACCTAAAGCAATGGGGATAGACAAAATGCTTTTAATTGATTAAAGTTGACTTTAATCAATTTATATGCTATTCACCCCCCTCTAACACTCCATTGGGACCAACGAGTGTTATCAAAGCCTAACCCTTGATTTTAAGGCTTAACATCCTAAAGAGAAGATCCAATTACTAATATTGGAGTGCTAGAAAATCTATTTATATTAGAGCTATTGACTATGAGATATGCGATGTCATTACCAAAAGCCCTTTTATTCCTATGAACACAAACTTAATCATGGGTGAAAAAACTCTCAAAAATAAAGATGAGTAGACTGATGCTAAAATAGGGAAAGTGCAAATAAACTTCAAAACCATAAACACTTTTCATTGTGCATTGAACCCTATTGAATTCAACGAAATCTCGACTTGCAGCGTAGTAAAGGAAATTTGGGAAAAGCTAAGGATCATTTATGAAAGGACTTCACAATTCAAAGAGTCCAAGATCACTCTTCTTACTCATAATTATGAAATGTTCAAAATAAAACCAGGAGATGACATCACCACCATGTATGATCGATTTACATACAATGCCAACAAGCTCAAGCAACTTGGGAAAGTTATTCTAGAACATAAATTGGTAAAAAGGTTTCTTAGAAGCTTACCTAAAAGTTAGAAGCCATAAGTGATAGCAATCTGAGAAGCTAAGGACCTTAATGTAATAGTTCTAGATAAGATATATGGCTCACTTTTTGCAAATGAGCAAGAGATAAAGGAAGAAGAAAAAGAGGAAAGGAATGAAGCCAAGAAAAATGTAGAAGTAATAACCAACCTGTACTTGATTGACAAAGATGAAAAACTTGAGTAATTTTTTATTTATCTAACATTTCTCATGATGAAATGCAAGATGAGTATGATTGTTTGTGTGTTGAATTTGAAAAGTTAGCTTTAAAGTATCAAGTTTTGAAAAAGAAAGCTTTGTCTTTCAATGATGAATTAGAAAAAATTAAATGTGCTTTCAAATTTGTTCTTGATCAGAGAAATATATTTCAAACTGAGCTGAAGCATTCCAAAATAAATTTTGAATTTTTGAAGTTGGAACTAGAGAACAAAAATGAGGCCTTGCAAAAGGTGTTGGATGAAAATGTTATTTTAAAGCTTCAATGGAAGAGAGCTCAAAACTAAAATTGAACAAAGAAGAGAAACCAAAAGAAATGTTGGTTTTAGAAGGAAATATGATGCATCTTTATTTCATTGTTATGCTTGTGGCAAGAGAGGTCATCTTTCTTATGATTATTATCAAAAGGGTAATAAGCTCTCTAAAACCAAGATGGTTTGGATGTCTAAAGGTTCTTATGTGCTTACTAAACCCCAAGGACCCACAAAGTATAAGTACCTTTGAAAAAAAATGAAAAATTATTTTGTAGGTGGAGTAACAGTAAAAGAAACAATGTTTGAAAGCTCAACCAAAGAAGAGGCAGCCTTGGCACTTGGACAGCAACTACTCAAGGCACATGACTAAAAATGAAAAGTTATTTATCAAGCTTAATATCAATAAAGGTGGTAGTGTTTCTTTTGGTGATGACTCTAAAGGTATCATCCATGGAATTGTAATCATTGGTAACACTTCACGAACTCAAATCAAGCATGTTTTATTTGTTAAAGGTCTAAAGCATAACTTGTTAAGTAGTCGTCAGCTTTGAGATAAAAGTTTTAGAGTTTGCTTTGATTCCCATGGATGCCAAGTAATTTACATTGACATTAATAAAGTAGTATTCATTGGCAAAAGGGTTGAGAATATGTATATGATTTTTCTTGATAATATTGATTTTCAAAATGAATCTTGGCTTATGGCAAATGATGTTTGTGATAGTTGGTTGTGGCATAAAAGATTAGGACATGCTAGTATGCACACCATTTCAAAACTTTTAAGAAAAGATTTGGTTATTGAACTTCCAAAGATTTCTTTTGAAAATGATAAAATTTGTAATGCATATCAATTTGGAAAACAAGTAAAAAGTTCTTTTAAGTCAAAGATGGTGATTTCAACTTTTAGACTACTTGAGCTATTGCACATCGACTTGTTTAAACTAATTGATGTTGTTAGCATGAGTGACAAGTCATATGGCTTTGTTAATGTTGGTGATTACTCTAGGTATACTTGGGTGTATTTTCTTACACATAAAGATAATGCATTTCCTACTTTTGTTGAACATTGTAAGAAAGTGTAAAATGAGAAAGGGTTTTCCGTTGTTAGCATTAGAAGTGACCACAGTGGTAAATTTGAAAGTGGTGATTTTGAAACATTTTGTAATGAAAATGGTTTTGATCATAATTTTTTAGCTGCTAGAACTCCATAACAAAATGGAGTTATTAAAAGAAAAAATAGGAGCTTTGCTGCAAATGATTTATTTTAAATAATGGAAAGCACACCTTAAGAAAGTTTGATGCTAAGAGTGATAAAGCTATTTTCTTAGGTTATAAAACAAACTCTAAAGCTTATAAATTGTTTAACAAAAGAACATTAGTTGTAGAAGAATCTATCCATGTTGTTTTTTATGAGACTAGTGCTGCAACAAGAAAGATAGTGCATGATGATGATGTAGATGATATTGAGACAAAATGGAAAATATGAGCTTGGAGAATGAAGAAGATGATGGAGACAACTACAAGAAGAGAAATGAAGAAAAACCACCACCATAGGAATTGCAAAGAATTGAAAATCAGTAGAATGATCTTTCTAGAAGCTGGAGATTTGTAAGAAATCATCCTCAAGAGCAAATCATTGGAGATTCCTTAGAAGGTGTCAAAACTAGAAAATGACTAAAGGAAGCTTATGAAAACGTGACATTTTTATTACAAGTAGAACCTAAGAACTTCGAGGAAGTTTAAAAGGAAGAGAGTTGGATGATTGCCATGTAAGAAGAACTTGGCCAATTTGAACAGAACGAGGTTCAGACATTAGTTCTAAGGCCAACCAACTATTCTATTATTTGTACCAAGTGGGTGTTTAGAAATGAATTGGATGAGTTAGGTAATGTGGTAAGGAATAAAGTAAGGTTGGGGGCTCAAGGTTATAATAAAAAAGAAGGTATTGATCATGATGAAACTTTTGCTCCCATAGCTAAATTAGAAGCAGTTAGGCTCTTGCTTGCTTATCCATGGTACATGAATTTTAAATTGTTTCAAATGGATGTTAAAAGTGCATTTCTAAAAGTTTTTATTCAAGAAGAAGTATATGTGGAACAACCTGCTGGTTTTGAAGATTTTGGAAAGATTGATAATGTTTATAAATTACATAAAGCACTATATGGATTGAAAAAAGGTCCTAATGCTTAGTATGAAAGGCTTTCAAAATTTTTGATTGAAAGGGGGTTTTTTATGGGGAGTGTGCATACTACACTTTTAAACAAGAAAAGTAAAAAATGATTTACTTGTTGTTCAAATATATGTGGATGATATAGTCTTCAGTGCTACTAATGAAAGGTTGTGTGAAAATTTTGCTAAGGAAATGCAAGGTGAGTTTGAAATGAGCATGATGAGAGAATTACATTTCTTCCTTGGTTTACAAATTAAGTAATGTGAGGATAAGATGTTCATCAACCAAGTTAAATACACTAAAGAGATTCTAAAAAAGTTTGGTATGATAAATGTGAAGTCAATTGAAACACCTATAAGCTCCTCTAAAAGCTTGATAGAGATGAGAAAGGAAAAGATGTGGACCAAAAACTCTATAGAGGTATGATTGGTTCATTTTTTTATTTAACAACAAGTATACCTGATATATTATTTAGTGTGTGCCTATGTGCAAGATTTCAATCATGTCTTAAGGTTGTTAAAAGGATATGTGGATACCTAAGGCTTAGGTTTGTGGTAACCAAAAAGATCATCTTTTGATATTCTTTGCTATTTCGTCGCTGATTTTTCTTGCAGCAAAGTTGATCGGAAGAGTACTAGTGGTACTTGTTAATTACTTGAAAGTATGCTTGTATCTTAGTCTTGTAAGAAACAAAATTTAGTTGTTCTTTCAATTGCTGAAGCTGAGTACATTTAAGAGATAGCTATTATGCACAAATTTAATGGATTAGGCAACAATTGAATGACTTTGGCATGTCCATGCATAATGTCTTTTGTAACAACACTAGTACCATTAACATCTCCAAGAATCCCGTTCAGCACTTTAGAATTAAATATATTGAGATTAGATATCATTTCATTAGAGATCATGTGCTTAAGGGAGATGTTAAAATTGAATTTGTTGATATTTGGCATCAATTAGCTGATATTTTCATAACCTTGAGTAAATACCCATTTTGTAAAATTAGAATAGAATTAGGAACGCTTAATGTGCATGAATTTTGATTGAATTGATTTGAATATGTTTTTGATAAATTCTCTTGTTTATTGTGCGTAATTTCTTATTTTGATCAATTAAAAGTGCCATTAACATCTTCAAGAATCCTGTTTAGCTCTCTGGAATAAAGCATCTTCATTTTAATTGATTGAAAAGTCGTTTAATTGATTAATCCGTTCTGTGCAAAAGTGGATTTTACAGTTAGAAAAGTTTTAATTGATTAAAGCTTACTTTAATCTATTTAAACAATTCTATGTAAAACTGAGTTTTAAAGTTAGAAGAGTTTTAATCGATTAAAACAGTTCTACGTTTTTAAACCTACTTTTCAAATAAAATTTAATTGATTGAAGCTAGCTTTAATGGATTAAAGCTTCAGGGTATAAAATTTTGCTTTAATTTAAAAAAAGGTGCATTATGAGCACTCTCATGATCATTTGGTGTGAATACGTGTGCTTGAAATTGCAAAACTTGTTAAAAAAGGGGAAAACATCATGAATGCTTGAATTTGTTTATTCCAAACATTGTACTCATATTGATATTATTAATTCTTTTGGACTTGAGAAAATTTTGAAAAATGAAAAATTGTTCATAAGTGCTTGATTTTATTATTTCTCATGTGCTTGTATTGAAAAATTATGTCTTGATAATTGAAATGTTCAAATGCTTAGTTTAGGAACAATTTTTGAAATATTTTTCATTTTTGTATTTAAATGATTATTTCAAGATTGAATTATTGGCTAAGTTCATAAAATTGATTATGATGAATTCATTGACCTTAATGAAAATATTTTTTTTGGTTCATTTATTGTTTTGGTCAAGTCAAATGCTTACATGACTTTTAATCTTGCTTGACCTTAATGATTAAAGTTTATAACTTAAATTATGTGATAAAATTGCTTATAGTGCGTAATTTCATAACTCAAGTCATTGTTTGATCATGAGATATAGTATGTGTTGACATAGTTGAAATGTCATTTGAATATGAATTTGAATGTTGACTATGTTTTCATTGTGTATCCACTCTCACTCGTAGGTTACTATAAATAACTTGGAACGTTAAATGAAATATGACTTATAGCTAAAGTGAGCAGTGAATGCCTAATGTGCTTTCATTGGATACTCAATTCTTGAATCTTGACAATTGGTATTCATTGATGATTGAATGTTCACTTTTAACATTTTCATGAGGTGAGTGCTTTATTTTCAATACTAGATAACAATTGACACCATCCATGAATCATGAATTGTTGAGAAATAGCATGTACCTTGAATTTCAATGCTTGCATATTTTTGATTGGTATATGGCTATATAATTTATATTCATGCTTGCATTTTGTTAAACAAATTAAATTCATGATTAATGAAGATAGCCATTTATTTCTTGTAATCATGCTTATACTTACTTATCATAATATTCTTTTACATGTTTGCAATAAGTGCAAAATGCTTTGATAATGCTTCATTAATAATGATATTTTCTTGATATGAAAATTCTCCTTGAATTTTTAGTGTCATACATGATTTGAAGATTATTTGTTGGAATGCTTGCTAAATAAATATTTGATGGTAATTAAGAATGCTTAACGATGATTGGTTTTTCTTTAATTTCTCTTTGAGTTGCCATTTTCATATGAATTGGAGAATTCTTTGAAAATGATTGATTGATGTTGCTTGGTAATGTTTGCTTGATGATGATGATGATTAAAAATACATAATGAATGCTTGATGATGCTCAATGATAGATAATGCTTGATGAAAATTGAGAATGATAAATGATGCTCGATGATATTTAAATGATGTCGTTGATATTTGATGATATTTGGTAATGCTTAAAGGAAGAGTGTTTGAATATTTTATGAAATTTATATCTTTTTTCCCTCAATCTTTTTTTCATAATGATAAAAAGGGGGAGAAAGAACAAAGAATTGTTATGTTTTTTGTTGTGTTTATTTACTCTAAAGAATTGTTGTACTTGAATGGTTAATTTTCTTGGAATACAACTTATAATTTTCTTGAAATGCTTACGGTACTTGCGCTTGTAAAATTTAATTGCATTATACTTGTTAATTTTCTTTAAATGGGATAGCCTAAATGATAAAGAGAAACTCTTACAAAATTTTTCCAAAATTAGATGGGGGAGCAATTCCCATTTTGCATAAAGAGAGCTTAAATTGTTCATACCTAACATAGTGAAGACATTACACTTTTAAATCAAGCGGTGTTTTATCCTCATCAAACAAGGGAGAGATCGTTGACTCCATGTGTTTTTTATGATAACAAAATATTCCTTGTTCCTTAAATTCTAACTATGTTACTTGAGTGTGTAGCGATCAAATTGGTGTTTTAATGTTTATTTCATTCCCAAATTCCCCATGATAAGTCTCAAGGTCAAAAAAAGTTATTCAAGCAAGATAGAGGGCACTTTATGAAGGTTAATCGATCAACATTTCAGTTTAATCAATCAAACAAGTCAAACAAAAGGACCTAGAACTTGATAGAAAAATTTTAATCATTTAACCTATGGTTTAATCAATTAAAATACCATTGGGAGAGACTTTAAGACAAACAGAAAGGTTTTAATCGATTAACTCAGGATTTTAATCGATTAAAACAATATTGGAATGCACACTGAGACAAACAGAGAGTTTTAATTGATTAATACAAGGTTTACTCGATTAAAATGGTACTAGAACATGCTACAACAATTTTAATCGATTAACCATAGGGTTTAATCGATTAAAATTAAAAAAAGAAGGTACTTTAGCACTAAAAAGTGAAGATTCAAATTTAAATTGACTATTGAAAGGCGCCAAGTGAAGAAATTTGAATCCAAGTATAATTTTAATATATCAAAAATTAGATTAATCAATTAAAGAGGAAATAAAGAGCTTTAATAGGTTGAAGACAAGTTTAACCAATTAACCTAAAGCAATGGGGACAGACAAGTTTAACCAATTAACTTAAGTTTAACCTAAACCCTAAACCCCAAAGAAAACTTTAATTGATTAACTTAAAGCATAAGAAGATACACAGAAAGATTTCAATGGGTTAAAATTCATATTAATCGATCAAAAGGCCAAACAGATTTGAATTCAAACCACTAAAAGATAAAATAATGGCCAGATTCTTCCCAAACTGTCTCCAATAATCAGATTTCACCATCAAGTATAAATAGGGGTTCAACTGGTCATAACGCATGAGAGAACCATCCAAGAGCAAGATTGAGCTTGGAAGTGTTAGAAAATTCACTTCTGAAGTGTATTTCACTCTTATTCTTTGTAAAAGTGTTTTAACTGAATTTTGTATATCTTAGATCAGTTACGTAATCAATTGTATTTCTTCTTCTCTCCATTTCTTATTTACTTAGAGTGTGCGAGATACTTTAAGGGGTAGACTAAACTTGGAAGGCTTAAGGTGTAACACCCGACCCTAAATTATCTGTGATATATCATTCACATGCATTGGATAGCATGTTTGTATATTGAATTGCCCTAGAAAATAAGTTAAATGACTATATTGCCCCTAATGGTACAGTTTAGTTAAATAAGTCTTGAACTCATTTAAATAGAGAATCGAGGATGAATTTGAGAAAACTAAAACCCATGGATTGATTTAAAATGAGGATTCAGAGTTTGAGGTCCGATTTGGAGTTAATCCGGACTTTAAGTATTTCAAGGGCAAAATGGTAATTTGCCACTTGAGGACGAATATGGAATTTTTTTTAAAAAAAGATTTTTTTTATCCCGTTTGATTAAGATTGATTATATTAGACTTATTGGAGTATAATTTGAGGGTTTGGCAGTGAAAAAGTTTAATTCCGATGATTTCTAGAGTGTAGGGGTAAAATCGTAATTTTACCACTCGCGGATAAAATTTGAGATTTTGAGAGAATTTAGATCAAATTTGACAAATTGGAGAATAGTATGAGTATAAGGGATGAAAAATATGCCTATGGGCAATTTTTCAATTTTTGGGGTAAAAATGTAATTTTTGACTTTTATAGGGGCAAAAGTGTAAATTTCAAAAATTACTCCACCAAGACTTTGGATAAGTCTGAGAATTTTATCTAAGCTATGGATATGTGGGACAAGTGTATGGTGAAAATTTGGAAACAAAAGGATGGCTAGAATTTAAGAAATTAATAAAACAAAAAAAATGAATAAAATAATATTATATTATTTTAGCCTTTAAAAAGGTCAAAATTTCCAGAATTCTCATCTTCTTCAAGCCATCCAAACCAGGAGAGAAAAGGGGTAAAAGAAATAAGAACCCTAGTTGAAAAATTTTGGGAAAATCAAGAGAAATCAAGAAATCAAGCATTAAAAAGGTAAATTTCATTGATTTTCCTTGTGATTTTCACTACCCATGCATTTTTTCTCATTTCCATGCAAAATTAGAAAGTGGGTATGGACACCCATGCTGGCCAAACCTCCGTGGATGAGTTTTGAGCTTGAGTTTTGGTTGATTTTAATTGAATTAAGTGATTTTAGTTAGGTTATATTGAAATATAGCAAAAATAAGCTAGAGAAATAGTTTTCTCCCATTGAAACCCATTATGCCAAATTTTTTAGGGGAATATTGGATGCTAATCTTGATGTTTATTTGAGGAATTATAATGAATAATGATGAATTATGAGCCTCGAAAAATAATGAGAATTTTCGGAGCAAAAATACTAATTTTTACCCACTAGGGGTATTTTTGTAATTTGCTATCGAGACTGATAATTTGCACCAAGCTGAGGGACATTAAGTCAATTTGGGTGCAATTGAGGTATAGAAACTGAAAAAAATTAATTTGGAGTTTAAACGGACGCGTATATCGATTTATCGGGTAAAAGATCGAAATAGGCTAACACCGCGTTTAGGTAAAATTTAGACATTTTGCACTTCATATCATGCATTAGTAGTATAAATTAGTTTATTTTGGTTTAGTACCAAAGTAGTAAACCTCTTAATTGTGCAATTTTCAAGGTGACGAATCCTCTAGCAAGGGCAAAGAAATCGCACCCGATGAGTAATAATTGGAGTACCTGAATTTAGTTTTTGAAAACTGTGAGTAAACCTATTATTGTCTGAATTATCTAGAGTAGTTTTTATTCAATTTTGTGATTTGTGAAAATTATTTTAAATGATGAATTTCTTGTTTCATGAGAAAAATATGAAATTATAAAATAAATGGAATTATAAAATAAATTGAATTTTTTATAAATTGATTTGAAAATAGAATGTTGGATTTGAAAATTTGAGCAATTGGAGACCATGTGATTTATTGTAAATTATGATTTGAATTAAATGGCTTGTGATAAATTGGCATGATTGGCTCAATTTATACTTGTGTTGAAAGATATGAACTGTCTGTTTTGTCTTGATAAATTGGTTAGTAATTTAATTGCCATGCTATGCCATTGAGATTTGATCAATTGGTGGATTAAAGATTAGCTACTGTAGTGGCGGGGTTCCGTGGACTAGCCTATTAGAGGGGCACGGTAAACTTCTTTATATTCTCACCTCGGTCGTAGAGGTGTGTAGGGTATCTCCTGAGGTGGGCTTTTTGAGTGCACTTCACGTTAACCACCACGTGAAGTGAGACTCAGTCAACGCCAAGGAACGACTGTTTTTTTTTAAAAAATAAAAACAAGTTTTATGATTATATAAAATTTTTCACAGCCTTGGCGGACTTGGTTGAATACCCCTGGTCCAAGTGTCCTCGAGTACAGGATTTGGCATGAGCCAAGTTTTGAGAAATTCACGAGCCATATTGATTATTTGGTTGAAATGAATATTTTTGTTGTGAAAAATTTGCTGAAATGAATTATTTTTAATTGTCTCCCTTTACTCGCCTTTAGATTATTTTAGATGGTGTTTGTTTACTCACTGAGATTTTATAATCTCACTCTTTTTTTTTATCCCATCATTTCAGGCCAGGTTAGCCTGTAGATAGCAGACATCGTCGAGAACTATAGTTGGCCATACTACTTCAAAAACTGTAGGTTTACTGTCTTTACTACTTTTGTTCATTTGTGGGCCCACGTAGCACTGTAAATTAAATTTCATACTTTGGTTTTTCGTATTATAGTTTGTATAAATATATTTAACTTTTACGCTACTAAAAATCATTTTCAGAATACTCTATAAATATTAATTTGTAAGAAAATAAAATATTTTGTCAAATATTTTTATTTTATTTAAATGGTTATAATTCCATTTTAAATCACATTTTAGACATTCAAATTTAATTTCAATTTCGAAATATGCATTTCTCGCTTAAGTACTACATTTTGGTCGAATTTGAAATTTTTGACGAAAAATGACCAAAATGTCCCTGTGAAGTGAAATTTATTTTTCCACTGTTTTAAATCAAAAAAAGGCTTAAAAGCCTATAAAATACGACATTTGGCAACGATTAACCACAAGGGAGATAAGAAACTGATACGAAAGCCTTGCGAGGTCTCGATATGGTATTCGGGGGATGAGTGCCTAACAGGACATCGCGGCGGTTGTCACGGACTCAAGGATGGTTCCGGGTCGTGACATAAGGATTCTTGTATGGGGTTAAAGCTTTGGTTAGAAGCTCAGCTTGTACAAGCTTGTGGAAGCTATTAATTCAACTGATTTAGTGAAGTTGGGTTGAAATATTTGATTGAGAAATCAATGTAGTGGATGTAAGTCAGGGGAATCAAACCACAATAAATATTTGTGTTTTATCCACTTCTCTTTACTTGGTGCTTTTGAACCTTAACAAGGTTTCAACTCTCCTCTTCAAATTTATTCAATAGGTTTTCAAACTTAGGAGTTTCTTTTAAGAAAAATTTTAAGTGCTATTCACCCACCTCTAGCACTCTATTAGGACCAACATGTTCATCTTCTAAAACTTCAAAAGGAAACATTTTATTCTGTACCATATGAGCATTGACAATTGTATGGCCTAATGATTTATGTTGAATTGTGCATGATCCATTATCAAATATGATTAAATACCCACTAGCCATCAATTGCCCAATACTTAACAAATTATGGGCCAAACTAGAAACAAACAAAACATTATGAAAGGCAAGGGTACTCAACTTGGAGCTGCTTATCATCACTAAGTTTGAAGTCAAATTTCTACGTCTTATAGAATAGCAATTTGGAGCCAGTCATATGATTCGAGCAGCCACTAGCTAAAAACCATACATCATTAGAAACATCTTTGTCATAAAAATGGGCCATGAATAACTTACTCTCTTCTTATACAAAGTTTGCTTGTTTGTTCTCATTCCTTTGCTTAGTCCAACATTCTACTTCTTTGTGGCCATAGTTCTTGTAATAACAACACTGAATGGAACTTTTGAACTCCTTTTGTTTGTTAGATTGCTTTTGTTCACCATAACGTCTTCTGCCCTGACCTCGACCACGAAATCCTCTATTATTGCCACGGAATCCAATTCTATCTTGCTTTCTTTTAGTTGGATTTTCACCCTTATTCTTCTAAGAAGACTCTTCTTTCATTTGAAATGCTCGGTCCTCATTTTTTTTTGTGAGTGGTTCATCCTATCCTTATGAACTTGCAAAGAACTCATTAATTCATCAAAAAAGTAAACTGATGAATCCTTAAACTCTTCAACGCAGCAACCACATGGTCAAACTTAAAAGTAAAACTCCTTAAAATTTCTATAACTATAGTATTATCATAAATTTTCTTACCATATGACCTCATTTGTGATACAAGTGCATATGCTTTAAATAGATAATCTTGTGCACTTTTACTATAAGTCATCAAGAGCATTTCAAACTGTTCACGAAGTGATTGAAGTTTCACAACAATTACCATTAATAAGCCTTGAAACTCTATTTCTAGAATTTCCCATGCTTGCTTTGAAATAGTTGTTGTAGAAATTCTATAGAAAATTACTTTAATGATAGATTGTTGAAGGAAGAGCAATACCCTTGTGTTTTTTTTTTTCTATTTTCCTGTATCCTTTTCTCGTTATCTTCATCCTTTGTATCATACCCATTGTCAACCAAGTCCCACATCTCTCGTGATAAGAACAAGGTTTTCATTTTCATACTTTTGAACTTATAGCTGTCACCTTTGAAAATTTGAATCAAAGGTTGAAAAGACATTGTAATGCCATTGATAGCCATAACTCTCTTTGCTTTGCGTGAAACATTCATTTCTTTCTCTCTTTTTTAATCTCACTCTCACTTTGGTGGGTGACACTTGCACACTTTCTCACTTGGTTTAGAAATTGGCTTTGATACTAAAATTGTTGGTGAATTATGACAACAATTAGAGTTAGAGAATCAACATATTCCACTAAAAAACTCTAGATAGTACAACCTTTAAATAGGCTTTACATGACAACTGACATAACTTAAAATAAGTAAATAAGTTAGAAATTAGCTAAACAAACTTAACTATAAAGACCATGTCATAGGAAAACGTGAAACAAAACTTTAGGAAAATGTGTTTACTAGCTTTATATCAATCTCATAATTGTCAATATACATGTGCTTGCTAAAACAAAAGATTCCATAGTTTCTTTAACTTTCCTCATGACCAACCTGACTTTGATATATATTCATGAAGATGGTGATATGATAACACTTGTTGATGATCAGGATTTGTTTGAAGCCGTAAACCAAAATTTGAATCCCTTTAGGATAAATGTGTTTCGAACAATACAAGAGCCAAAAGATCCAGGTTTAGGTTAAAGATAAGTATTAGTCCCAAAGGATCATGTCACGTAAAACATTTAATGTCTTTGACTGATTCTGGTAATTTTGAAAGAGCTTTGAAGTTTGTACTTAAGCTTATATTAGATTTCGGTCAAATTAATTCCAAAGGTTACCTCTCTAGTATTAATAAAATTTGTGGAGTATGTATCAAGATTAGAATCATCCCATTCCCACCTAAGTTCGATTTCAGAATTTCATGATGCTATAGATGATGAAGAGCAATTCACTTCTGTATGTCTAAGAGGTTTTTCAATAAGAGAAATTGAAGAGTCAATGCTAAAAAACTTTCAAAAAAGAACGTGAATATTGCCATGGGAAATTCTGCTCTACAAGATACTCTTGGAAAAGTTGTTAGTATCAATCTTCAAGAAGACTCTGCTTCATGAAAATGCTATAATTGAATAGAAATCCTTTGATTTCTTTGTCTGACTCAGTGTGTAATTAGAACTAGAAGAATGTGCTCATCATAGTGGGAATTTTTCTAATATTAACAGTTCTGTTTATCTTGCTAATTTTTTTGCAGCCATTCAATCTTCAAAGTCGCTTATCACTCAAGGTCCAAATTCTTTTACTTTGATTGGTGATGGCACCAAGATAGTTTTTAATGCAAACACTCATGCATCTTCATCGCAAATTGCTTCTATGCTCGATGACTCTGCATCTAAGAATAACAATTGCTCTGGCAATACTATTTATATAGTATTTCTCAAGGAATTAGGTGTGATGGTTGTAGAATGCATCCTATAATTTGGCCTTGTTTCAAGTCCAAAGTGCAAACAAAATGAATTTTTCCTCAATGAGATCATATTATTATTATTATTATTATTATTTTTGCTCTTTGCCTTATAACTGACAAGTTCAAACTTTTTTTAATGTAGAGAGAATTTATGACCTATGCAACATTTGCATTTCAGACATGGGTACTATGGTTGCATACATTACAATAAAGCATCTTGTCTCACATCAATCCTCTCATTTGTTGAAGAAAAAATCCAACTCTATATAGAAATAGATATGAACGATGCACATCTTTAAGCACAACAAATGTGTATACATACTTTTATACTGATTTTGTTATTTTTTTTAATGGTCGCAACAATTTCATTTGAATCTCATCTCTACATTTCGCAATGTACAAGTACGACTGCAAGCAAGTGAAACAAAGCCATATCAATTGATGTTTGACAGCCTTCTTGTTAAAGATGTCAGTAATATGCGTGATATTGTTGTGGCCCCAAATTTTCCTCGTATCAAGATATGAAAAATCCACAATGTTGGAACAACTCCTTGACCTTGTGGCACAAAACTTGCATGGACCGGAGGTTATCGATTCAATAATCAAGTTGCTCTTGAACTCAAGGTGTGAGTTGAAGTTAAGGTCAAGCTTGGAGAGTTGTAGACTTTGGCGATTTGTTGTAGGAAGTTATTTTTCCTTCATGTAAGTTCAGTTCATGAACATGTTATCATTAGTGGTTTATAACCATGTACCCATGAACCATTAGTTAATTTGATTTGTGGCCATGTTGACTAGTACTCTTGTAGACACCATTTTTTTTGAACAAATTGACTATTTTCATTTTTGTATTTCTGCCTCTATTTTAATCTAGATTTTGATTTTATTTTTATTTTTAAATGTAACTGTTATTTGTCCAAAATCAATTGAGTATCCAATGGGCTTTTAAAGGTCCCAAACCTTATTTGGGCTTCTTAAGTCTCTCTTAAAATGATTTGAGCCCATTCATCATAACATAGCTCATAAACAACATTAGCAAGGGTAATTGGGATTCAAACAGATTGAATAAATACAATTAAGCTAAATTAAACAAGAATTAACCCATGAACTTTTTGAAGGACAAAGGCTAGTTGGCTATAAACAAAAAAGTACAAGAAAAATTGTGCCTTCTACTAGGAGCAGTTTTCATACCCTGGCAAAGGCCACCTGGCTAAATATGGACAACCAAGGTAAGGTTCCAATGGTTGAAGGGTGCCAAAAACAACATCCTCTACCAATATAAAACCTTCGAAAAAACTGAATTAATTACAAGCCTCAGTTGTTAATTTCTAACGCAAGTGCATGTATCATTAATAAGTAATATAATAGTAAGTAAAATTTGTTCCCACGGAGAATTGAGTTCATTTCTAATTGCTAACTACTAAATTTTAACACCCTAATCTTATCCAAACAACCTAATTATTAAAAAGAAAAATTGAAACTAATAACTAAAACTATTGTAAAATCTATCAGCAAAATTATTTTATTAAATTCGAGTGACTACTAAACCTAAGATTATGATATCCCTCAATACTTCATTTGAATATTGTCTCTCTCTCTCTTAACTTAGTTTAATGAATTAAGTTGTTAACCTAGAGTCCTAAATTATTTACAAGCCTTTATCGAGTTTTTTATAAAAGTATCTTTCTCAATTAATTTACTATATGTCTATGCAAATTAAATTGAAGAAAGATTTATTAAGTTCATGCTTTAATCTTGGCTACATATGGCTTATAGGTGTATGTCTACCCTATATGCAAATCAAATCACCTAATCAACTAAGTATATTTGATCATATGTTATTCTATTCAAGGTCTACCTAAATCTCCTTCGTTAAGGTTTAACCTAAGTGTCCAATTCAATTTAATTGGTGATCAGGTAATTAAAAGCATTAAGAACAAGATAAAATAAACAAACTTAAATCCATAAAACATAAGCAAAAGAGAGATAAATAAATCAGACTACGTATTAAGTTCAATCATAATCTTAGATAAATGAATTAGTTCCCCATCAGGTCACACATCATCATCAAATAAAGTTTAAACATTAAAAATAAAACCAAAAAAATAAGAGAATAAAAAAGATAGAAAAACTCAAGAATTGTAATCTTGATCTCCAAATGTCCTTGAATCCTTCGAATTCTTCTCAGTTTCAATGACTTTGCGGCTTGATTCTTAGCTTTCAATTTGGTGTTTCGTTTTCTTCTCTCCTAAAAGTCCTCCAAAAAGTTATTTTTATAGGGCTTTGAAGTTAGATCAAGTTGGGTGAAAAAAGAAGTCAATTCCAATTAGGATTTCCTCATCAAACTACGTGGGCCGCGACCTTGACCAATTAATTAATAAAAATCGTAATTACTTTGGCACTGATGCAGTTCTTCAACTTCAACATAAGTTTTGACCATTTGGAGCGTTTTCTTTTAGATTTCAAATGGTCCAAAAATCACTTCACTAGGAGATCTGTAAATAGAGTTATGGCAAAAAAACCAAAACATGTGTAGTTCAGGTCTATACCTCAAAATTGCTCTCCTTCTTCTATTAAAGTTCTTCCTTCTTTAAACACCTACAAAAGCATAAATAAATCAATAACAACCTCTCTTAACCACATTAACACCAAATTAAGCATAAAATAAACTAAGATTAGATTGACTCACCTTAATTACTAATGTAAAATTATTTTTAAAAAAAACTACTAATTTTTATGCATTATCACAAGAACAAAGTTAAATTACTATTAAAATTAAGCCCAAATAACTCTATATCATAGAGTTATCACACCCCCAAACTTAATATTTTGCTAGTCCTCAAGAAAACATAGAAAAGAAACTAACTTACGAAAATCAAATTCAGTTAATGAAAACTAAAATAAATATAGTTACAACTACTACTATTATTAGAGATAAAGTGCGCCGACTTAATGATTTCCTATAATTTCCTCAAAAGTATGTCTATCAATCATTAACCTAAGGAAAAATATAAGCATCAATTAAATTCATGTTTCAATTATAATGCAAGCACATTCTCATATGGATTTCTGTGTGTGTGTGAAATCTTTTACCAAGAATATCATGACATCCGGATGAATTTATGCCAACACAAATTTCAAATTAGTACTAAATTCCATAGGTTTACTTTTCATCTCTCTTTCAACAAATGTAGACTAATACAAAGCTAGGGATCAATAAGACTTTAAGAAGCTTGCAATGTATGGCTATGGTCAAGGTAGGATAAAGGATAGTAATGTGACTCAAATCACCCTAAACACATAATTATTCTTGGACCTATATATAGAACTCTATTTTTCTTCTCTAAGTACACCTTTTCTTCCACATTTGAACTTTTCTTTTGTTCAACATTTTTTTTTTCTCACAATTTCACAATTTCACATCCCAAACTTATTTTCTTTGTATTGTAGGTAGTGGGGTGATTTTTAACATTTTGAACCTTTTTTTTTTCTTATCAACATCACTTTTCCACCTTTTTCAACATTTAGCTCAATTTAAATTGTGAGGGTTGTAAAATTGAAAAATTAATTTTAAGGCTATATTTAATTATTATGTAGTTAAACAAAGAAAAGAAAAATTAGGCTTAAAAAGGGTATACTAGGGATAAAAATTTAACAAGGTAAGCTTTTTAGGCTCAAACGGTCCAAAGATGGCTTAAATCATCTCTCTAGCTAAGTATTACCTAGAATTTCGCCTTGATAGAGAATCAAGCAAATTCTAGAATTTATGACATAATCTAAAATTCACATCAATATAAACCTTCTCTAGATTTTCACCATAATTCAAAACAAAAGATATAGTGCTTAAAATTGTGAAAATCACATTCTAACAATGATACCTAACAAAAGCATTTAGGATGAATCCACACAGAAACTTTATTAACCAGAAGCTAAGAATTCAAGACAACTAGTTATCATCATTGGATAGAGAAATCATAAAAAAAATTGACACAACTCTACATTAAATTCCTAAAATCCAAACAAGTAATAAATTCATTTACCAAATAATCCTAAATTATTGATAAAAATAAATACGCATGCGAATAAAATTAAATCTAAAACTTCCTCAGAATATTCATCACTAGAAAGAAGAATTCACCCCCCCCAAACTTAAACTAAATATTGTCCTCAATGTTAGAAAAAATAAAAGAAAGGTAAAGAATACTCCCCTAATGGTTGGATGAATCTGGAGCAACTCTAATCCTCATCCTCGTCGCCATCATCCTCTGCATCATTGTCCTCATTGTCCATTGCCTCATTGGCACCCCTAGGAGGATTAGGTGCCAGTGGAAGAGTAGACATATCCTTTCCCATAAAAGCACCATAAGCTTGAAACATGTGGTCCATATGTTGATTACATTGGGTTTGATAAGTCATGTGTTGCTCAAATTGTTGCTCAAGGTTCTCAACTAGGTGCTCAAGGTTCTCAATTCTTTGGGTCATTGACAATTGTTGATGTTTTGGTCGAGGGACTGGAGAATGATGTGTAAAAGAAGAACTACCCCCAGTAGAAGTTTGAGATTGTCTGAGGATGAGATTAAGATCAATTGGAAATTTAGGGTGCAACAACTCCTCACTAGCATCCTAATGTACACCAGCTTGTTATCAAGATTTATACCATGCATTTCATAATTGCATCATGTGCACATCACACTCGTGAAACCTAATAAAATGCTTTTATGTTGTTAATAAAATAATAAATAAAATAAATAAGCAATGATTAAGGAAACAAAGAATAAAATTAAAAATTAAAGTTTAAATAGGATAAAATATGATTAAATAGTACTGTTCGTGAAATGGGCATCACAAGGATGCTAATCTTTCCCCATGAGTAACTGTACTCCCGAACTCAACTCTAAAACTCGTAGACTTGATTATTGTTTATTAGACAGACCTAAAATTAATTTAGAATCTTGTCAAATATAACTAATTTAATAGGTAGCCAATCACACCTAGATAAAAAAAAGATTAGTGGTGACTCCTCAAATTTCCAATGTCAGACATATCGACAACTCTTTGGTAGTTTTTTTCCTTTTCTTCATTTATTAAGTGACAACTGTCTTTTTTCTTATATTTTAAGGTAATTAGGCACCATTAATTAATGTGCGAGCTTTCTCTCTTCTGTACATACTAATTTCTTTCTAGGGCAATTAGTTCTCTCAACTTTTTGTCGATTCTAACATGGTATCAAAGCACCCTGAAGGATTTTAAGGGATCGAGAAAGCAAAAACATCACCAACAATTTTTTTTCTGAAAATTTTCATTCTTAAACTTCTTAAAACAGAACACCATAACCATGGCTTACTCAAGTTTTAATGTCGTTGTTCTGCTTGTGTTTACAAGGGAAAATTATGCAATTTGGGTTGTGAAAATGAAAGCATACTTGAAAACCTTCAATCTCTAAGAGATTGTGGAGATGAGAGGTGATCTTCCTGAGATGAAACATGCTAATCCCTCTGTAGCATAACTCAAGTAGCATAGTGAGGAAGTCTCGAAGCAATACAAGGCTCTGTCAAATGCAAGACTTAAATCTCTATAGAGAGTTCACTTGAAAGAGAAGTTTCATGCTAGTGAAAGGACCTGTCAAATGCAAGCCTTGAATCTCTATAGAGAGTTCGAGATTCTGAGGATGAATGATGAAAAAAGTATTAAAGAATACTCTGATAAGATTATGAAACTGGTCAATCAATTTAGATTGATTGGAGAAGATTTAACTAAATGCATGATTGTGAAAAAGATTATCGAGAATTCCAAAAACATTGGTAAACTCACGATTATTGAGCTTATGAATAGCCTCCAAGTTTAAGAACAAAGACAAGCCATTCAAAATGATGAACACGTACAGGGTGCCTTGATGGTTAGGAGCTAAGAAACCGAGATAAAGAAGTGGGCAATAGTCAAAGGAGGAATGACCAAAACAAGGAGAATGATAGAAAAAACAATGATGGAAAACAAGAGAAAGCTAAGGCTAAGTTTGAACCATCTTGTATTGCAAAAAAGGAAACCATACAGAAAAATTTTTCTAGTTCCATTCGAATGTGAAATGTTGATATTGTAATCAAATGGGACACGTTGATAAGGTTTGCAAAAATAAAGGCACATGTAATGAAGAAAAGGCTATAGTCAATGAAGAGAAAGAAGACTGTAATGAGGCTTTGTTCATGATTAAAATTGTTGAAAAATAAACCTATAAGGATTTTGTGTGGCTAATGGACAACATCTATTCAAACCATATTACGGGGTAATGAAGGAACTTTCACAATACTCGATCGAGGTTTTAAGGCTCAAGCAGAAATTGGGAATGGTAACTTCATAAATAGTACTAAGAAAGGAACAGTGAGTGTTCGAACTTCATCAAGTATGAAAATAATTTTCAGTGTCTTATACTCTCTTAGTTAGCGAAAATTTATTGAGTGTGATGGGTTTGGCTATGGACAGCATGCTCAAAATATGCAGCGGAAAGAAAATTAAAACTTTATAACTAAACAACAAAAACATGCCTCCACCCATGGATCACCTTGGTGATATTTAACACATAAAAGCACAAAATTAATTACTATTCAGTAAGTTATCTTGCCAAGTAATTTCGCAATCACAATGGCACTTCCTGAAGCAATCTCGCGAACACCATAAGGAGCAAAAACCTTAGCCAATCAAGTGCTTGGCCTCCAACGGTAGTACACACGATTGCACACAAACCTTTAATAAAGGAGAAAGTTTTTAACTATACTTTGTACTAGTAAAGAAGACAATAATTGTCCTTTTCTTTCTTTTTCACAAGCTTAGCCGAACCTCTCTTGAAAATTGCTTTATAAGCAATTTTCTCTTTCACGCAAAGAGAGTGGTGGCAATAAAAGAAAATGCTTTTCTTTTTCTAACAAAAATTAAGTTTTTTTCAATTATGAAAAACTCTCATATGAAAAATAGTTAAAAGGTGACTTATATAGTTAAGTTAAAATAACTTCAATTTTACAATTAAGCCCTTAATATTATAACACATTATAATATTAGGCCCATTACTTAATTAAACTCTTTTAATTAAGTCCTTGAAAATTAAAATCAAAATTAATTTCTTTTATATTTTGCAATCAAGGACTTATAATTATAACTATTTATAATTATGCCTAAAACTTAATTAAACTCTTTTAATTAAGTTTATAGAAGTTGATTACCTAGCATGTGATATAAGTCTAACTTAAATCATCACTCTCCCAATTTAGTTCAAATGCAATCGTTGTGTGTGACCTATCAGGTTCCTAACATGTTGACAATGGAATTGATTAATATAAATTTCAAACAATTAATTTATAATCAATTCCATAGACCAAAATTGGCATCTAGCAATGCATCATAGCCACCCAATTTTTAAGAGAGTCAAAGGGTTCTCTGACAACCTTTCAGTGTACAGTCTATTAGTGTAATTCATTTTCTCATCATATATCCCAGAGATGTGTCGTGACGTGCGGGTCCGGGAACCCGTCCGCCAGACGCGGGGCGAAAATTAAAATCGCAAGGTGTGGAAGTCGCCACCAATCTTTTTTATCTAGGTGTGATTGGTCACCTATTAACTCGATTCTTAATCGACGAAGCCCTAAATTAATTTTAGGTCCGTCGAAAGAACAAGAACTGGTCCACGTT
The DNA here is from genome assembly GCF_053813885.1 of Theobroma cacao. Classification (NCBI taxonomy): domain Eukaryota; kingdom Viridiplantae; phylum Streptophyta; class Magnoliopsida; order Malvales; family Malvaceae; genus Theobroma; species Theobroma cacao. Next base: position 42,804,411 of record NC_142640.1, read on the forward strand.
TTTTAGAGATGGGTTCGGGAGTGCGATTACGCACGAAGAAGGGTTAGCACCTCCGTGACGCCCGTTCTACGAACGGTACCATTTAATCTTAAGTTATCTTAATATAGCCTTTTCTTAGTTTAATCCCTATTTTATTAATTAAATTTTTATTGAATTGTCAGACTGAGTTTTTCACTTGGTCTTACGTATGCATATGATGCAAGCGGAGAATGATGTCGTGACTTGTTTATTTTAAATGATGGAGTCGGTAATCTTTTATTGGAAAATTATTCGAAGACTATCCCAACGCTTTGGTGAAGTCTCGAAATTCTCCTCACCTAGAGATATCCCCGGAAGAACTCATCTCTACGAGCTCCTCGGGGAAATCCCATCATCGGGATTCTCGCGCCATTTGCAAAATAAGGGTGGCGTGCGATGACAGTATAAAATGATGGTATCTATATGCACGCGTTTATTGATTGTTTAAAAAATTTGGTTATTTATTTATTATTTATTATTTATTATTTATTATTTTTATATATACTTTATTTTTTGGTTATTTAAAATCCATGTTTGTTGTTGGTCAATTTTTTTTACTTGATTACAAAGCTTATCTAATAGATAATTAATTAATTTTTAAACGATTGGATTAACTTTATTTAGTAATATTTATTTAAATTAACGAAATCTTTCTACATATAATATTTTCTAATAATGACTATTTGACTTAATGGGTTTTGGAGTTTAGAGTTCGGATTTATCTCGACGCTTCGGTGAAAATCCGCCTCGAACTTCGTACCCGAAAAACATCCACCCGAAATAGGCAACTCTTTGCCCCTTTTTGGTGGTAATACTCAAATATTTATTATATTATTTATTACATTTATTTATTTATTTTTCATTTTATTATCATCATTATTTTTTTATTTTATTTTATATATTTTTTTATTTTTTTATTTTTTCATTTTTTTTATCTAAAAATATAATATAATATATATATGTATATTGAATTATTATTATTATTATTTATTTTATTTTTATTTTTTAATATTAAATATAAATATTTGTTCCTAAAAAATGATAAATGCATTTAAATTAAAATGGGCTAGACCCAAGTAAAAAAAGAAGTTATACCTTGTTGGGCTGCAATCGGCCCAACCCGGCGGTCCGTGGGAGCCCAAGTCTAATCCTCGGCCTGTTTCTGGAAGCCCACAAGGTAAGACCCAAAACGCACCGTTTTGGTGCCTGCGAAGCCGCTCAAAACGACGTCGTTTTGCCTGGTCCTTCCAGCTTCTGCTTGCCTCTTCGAAACGACGCCGTTTTGACCACGAACCCTAGGTATTTAATCCCCTTTTCTCTCTTTCTCTCTTCACTCTCATTCCTCACTTTCTCTCTCTAGCAGCGGCGCCCTCTCCCTTCTCTCTAAAAATCTCTTCTCTCTTCCGGCGCCGGCGTCTTCCCCTCTCTTCTCGCCGACCTCTCTCTCTCTCTCCCTACTTGCCGGCAGATCTCTCTTTTCTCTCTTCCGAACGACAAATCGGGCACCCCCTTTCTTCGGTCGGCGGCGACCCAAACGGGCCTGAGTTTTCTCCCGGATCTCACCCTTTTCTCCCTGTTTTTCTTTGTGTTGTTTCTCTCCCCTTTTTGTGGCTAACTGCTGTCTGTTTCTCTTTTTTGCAGGGTTTTTAAAGAGCCGGGTTGTCCAAAAAATTGGACAACCCGGCGAGGGGGGTTCTGGCACCCCTGGAGTTGGTGGCCAGAACCCCCCCCCCATCCCGCGTAGTGGGTGGGGGATGGGACGGCGAAGGGATGGCTGGGCGTACGCCCAGCCATCCCGATTTTTTTTTTATTTTTTTTATTTATTTATTTATTTTATTTAATTTATAATTATATTTATTTATTTAATTTAATTTTTTTATTTTATTTGAGTGTCTACAAGATGATAAAAGCTTGATACAATGCTTACTTTTATTGACCTCCATATTTGTTCATGTAGTTATAGCATTAGCTTTATAGAGACTTATTAAATCTTTTCAAAATCTCCATGTTGCCTTGGTCAAAGACTTCAATAAGCTAATATTAACTAAGAACTGATAGGATATGTCCTCTAAAACACTTGAGGTGATTATTCATATCTTGACCACTCATTTGCCTTCACATGCTTCATATTATACCCAAAAGGATCTTGTTTTGGCATCCTTGGTTATGCATTCATAGGAATAAAATCAAAGCATAGCACTTCACATATAAGACAACTTGGTGTCTCAAGTCTAGGGAGTATTTACACAGCTAACACATAAGAAGTGTTGTATAGACACTAAAGTGTATTACCAAATACATTTCTCATGGCAGGTCATGTTCAGTGAACTTGCTCTCCTAGGCAAGTACCTATATTCTAGTTCTAAGTATCTCTATATTTCAATCTATGATATCGATTGCTTACTTCCAAAGTAAAGAACATAGAATATACTAGTCTCTAAGCATTATTGATGTCTAGTCTCAATGATACATTGACTATGAACATTTTAAGATTATGCTTTGATACATAGAGATTTCATAACTATATCCCATTACAGTTCCCTTGCAAGGCATATTAATCTTATGAACTTCATCCAATTAGACTTATAACTAATTATAATTGATGTCTTATTGATGAAAGAAAACCTCTAACCATTCAACATCAATGATATTGTTACATGATTGGAATCAAGCCTTAACCAATCCCAATTGGCTGTAGGGCTCATCCCAACAAAGTGTAGGACAATTCTAGAAGAGAATTATTCACTATTGTTTAAAGAAAAATCTTGCATAATATTTGATCCTGTTGGTAAAGAATTAATCACTATTGGCATGAAAAATAAATTTTTTCCACTTAATTTTATGAAGAATATCCTTATTGTATATTAATGTCTCTCTAATAATACAAAGCTTTGGCACAAACAGTTGGGGCATGTGAACTACAGTTCTTTAAAAATGATGGTGTCTGCTAATATGGTTAAGAGACTATAAAAAATTATCTCTATCGATCAAGTGTGTGAAATTTGCCGATATGGAAAATGAAGTAGGAATTTATCTCCTAAAAACAACGATTGGAGAGCAAAAGCAAAGCTCCAACTCATTCACTGTTATGTAGGAGCACACATGAGTACTCTCTCATTCAATGACAATTTATATTATTTGATATTCATTGATGACTTCATCAAATTTTATTCGGTCTATTTTTTATAGTAGAAATTTGAAGTGTATGACAAGTTTATCAAGTATAAAACTATAGTGGAGAATAAGTCTGACATGTCCATGAAGATATAGAGAACAAACAATGATAGAGAATATTGCTCCAATGAATTTGAAAGATTCTTGACACGCTGCGGTATTAAGCACAAAAAGATGCCATATTCACCCTAGCAAAATGAGGTTAGAGAGAGGAAGAAACAAGATGTTGTTGCTCAATTCAAGACAGAAGTTGAATATATTCCTACAGCATCAGCTATTAATCACGTCATTTGGCTAAAAAAAATGCTCAAGGACCTTGACTTTTATCAAAACAAAGAACCAAGCTCAACCTTAAAGAGATGTGTTGATGGTGAGGTCAAGCTTGGAGAGTTGCAAACTTTGGCAGTTTGTTCTAGGCCATTATTTTTCCTTCATGTAAGTTGAGTTCATGGACATGTTATCATTAGTAGTTTGTAACCATGTATCCATGAACCAATAATTAATTTTCTTTATGGCCATGTTGGCTAATGCTCTTTGTAGTTTTTTTTTCGTTTCTTCATGTATTAAGTGGTAATTTTCTTTTTTTCTTATATTTCAGAACTATTAGGCACCATTAACAAATATGTGAGCTTTTTTTCTTTGTATGAACTAAGTTCTTTCCTTGGTAATTAGTTCTCTCAATTTCTTGTCGATTCTAATAGTGTGCATTTCCCAAGAAAATGTGTTAATTTCATTATAATTGTGATTTAGTTGTAGTAATGCCAAAAGGTTCTTTGACTTTTTAAAATTAGCTATTTCTTTCATGTCAATCTATGTGATTGAACTTGATGCTTGAATCCTATTATTCCTATTGTTGGCTTTTTAATTCTTATTTTATTTTTAGTGCTTAAAATTTTAATGTGTCTATTAGGAGAGTTATGATCATTGATTGTAGAAAGGCATGTACCTTTAGAAGGACATATTTGTTCACTTTTGAATACGTATGTTTGAATGAAAAGGCATGTTAGTGATGTTTCAAAATCTATAAATACCCATTCTCTCTTTCTGAAAAATTCATTTTTAGCATTCCATGTTTCTGAAAACTCTATTATTCTTTATTTTAAAATTCCTTCAAGAAAGTCAAAAGATTTATGAGTTCACTAGATTTTCTAATTGAGTGCACATTAGAACATCCTTGAGTGGTTCTTTGTATCTTAGGAGTAGGATGTCATTGATTGCTAGTTGCATTGAGGTAGTGACAGAAATCTACTATGAAGTTAGTGCCTTCCATGGCATGCCTTGATTTTCACATTCAAAACTTTTTCTCATTTTTTTGTTTACTGTTAAGTCCCTGTTATTTGTTCGTGTGTTCTTTTTTCTCTTTTCGAGCATAAATTCCAACAATTTCAAAGTAAATTTGTTTTTTTTTTAAGGTTTTTATTGGAGAACAAATTTTTGCAAAGCCGGAGAAATTCTCCAAGCCAAACTTTCATATATGGTAGAATCAAATGCGTTGTTGGTTAACAACCTTATGACTTTTTCCAGTTATCTCCAATCCTATTATTTCGGCAAATGAAAATCCTGATCTTGTTGGTCCTTCAAAGCAAAAGTCTGTTTCTAACTTAACTGAGAATACAAGCACACAAACACAATTAGATAAGGATTATATTTGTCATGGTCATATTATGTCTTCTTTGTCAAGTAATCTTTACGATATCTTTTGCACAACAAAAACTACATGTGAATTATGAAAAGCATTAGAAAAGAAATATGATAAGGAGGATGAAGCTTTTGATAACTACATTATAGGAAAATATATGGATTTCAAAATGATTGATAATAAATTTATTATGGAACAAACACACCATTTTCAAGTTCTTATTCATAAGTTGAAACAAAGGAAAATTGAAATGTGTAAAAAATTTCATGTGGGTGCTTTGCTTAAAAAACTTCCTCCAAAATGGAAATCTTTTGCTTGTTTCCTAAAACACAAACATGAGATTTTGACTATGGATAATTTAATTATTTCTCTTTAAATTGAAGAAATATAGAGAGACAAGGATAAATTGTCTAATGAGTTTGAGGACAAAATAAACATAGTAGAAGGGAAAAATTCAAACTCGAAAAAAAGGAAGTTATCAAAAGATAATTTTAGTAAACAATCATCTACTGTTAACAAGAAAAAAAAAAGATGTTGTTTTGTTTATGGAAAACCAAGGCATCTCGTAAGAGTTTGTCGACTTCACAAAGGCCAGAAAACGTTTGAGATGTCGGTCTCACAAGTCAATGTTGTGACTAGTGAAGATGACAAAAGGTTTGTTTCAAACATTCTTGTGGTCACTTCAGTGTGTGAGTTATCGATTAGTGAATTGATATCAATGCTAATATCTATATTTATGTTGATTGATCCATATTTTTTAAATATCAAGTCATTGACGAAAAATATGAGAACATGGGAAATTCTACGGTTGCACAAGTGAAAGAATAATGAAAGATAGATTTGTTACTGACTTTTGCGAAGACCTTGTCTCTTCATAAAGTGCAACATGTGCTTGACATTAGAAAAAATTTGATTAGCAGCACCTTTCTTATTTGAGATGGCTATAAATTATTGTTTGAGTCTAATAAAGTTGCAATTAGTATAAATGAGTGTTTTGTTGATAAAGGATATGTATCCGAGGGTCTTTTCAAGTTAAATGTATCGAATGTTGTTTGTCATGGTAACAAAAGCAATAATAGTTTTTCTCTTTATAATTTTCTTTTTTCTTCTAATATTTGGCATGGTCATTTAGGGCATATTAATAATACATCCATTAAAAGAATGATGAATTTTGATCTTACTCCTAAATCTGACATAAACAAGCATGAACAATGTGAAATATGTGTGCAGTCAAAATTACCTAGAAAGTCTTTTAAATATATAATTAGAGAATCTGCAATCTTAAAGATAATACATAACAATATTTGTGACATTCAAGTTTACTCTAGGAATGGTAAAAGATACTTTATTACTTTCATAAATGATTTTTCTAAATATTGTTATGTCTTTCCAATTCGAAGAAAATATAAGGCTTTAGCTATATTTACTGCATATAAAAATGAAGTTGAAAATCAAAAAGAAAAAAGAATTAGAATTCTTCGTTAAAATAAAGGAGGAGAATATGATTCTATAGAGTTTTTAAACTTTTGTAATGAGAATGGAATTATCCATGAAGTATCTTCCCTTACACACCCTAATCAAATGGTGTGGCAGAGAGGAAAAATCGAACTTTATTAGATAAGGTAAATTGTACACTCTCAAGTTCCGGACTCCCAAAAAACTTATGGAATGAAGCACTCTTATCTGCATGTCACACTCTAAATAAAGTTCTTTAAAGGAAATTAGACAAAACTCTGTATGAATTATGGAAAGTAAGGAAACCCAATTTAAACTATTTAAGAATGTGTTGGTGCTTGGCAAAAGTGAAAATTCTAGAAATTAAATGGAACAAATTGGGACTTAAAACTATTAATGGAGTTCTTGTGGGTTATTCCCAAGATATTTTACACTTGATAATTGAGGTGAATAAATTAATATCTTTTGAATGCAGTCCAATTTCGGTGAAGCAAAAGGAATAAGATATGATCAATATGGAAGGTCATAGAAGAAGCAAAAGAGCAACAGTAAAGAAAAAAAAATTGGAAACGATTTTTATACCTATATAATGGAAGATGATCTTCGAACTTGGAAGATGCCATAAATGTTAAAATGGACTCTTTAATAAATAATAAAACTTGGGTTTTAACCAAATTACCTTAAAGGTGTAAACTTGTTGGCTGTAAGTGGATATTTAAAAAGAAACTTCGGCCAGATGGGTCCATAGGAATTCAAGACAAGATTAATTGTAAAAGGTTATTCCTAAAAAGAAGGGTTTGATTATTTAAACACTTATTTTTCAATAGCAAAAATGACGACAATCCAAGTGCTTGTAGCTTTGGCGCCCATATAAGTTGGAGATCCATTAAATGGATAGTAAAACTACCTTTCTAGATGGCGAATTAAAAGAAAAAATATATATGGAACAACTAGAGGGATTTGTCATACCGGGTCAAGAGCATAAAGTTTGTAAACAAATGAAATTCTTATATGCATTAAATCAAGCCCCAAAGCAATGGCATGAGAAATTTGATCAAGTCATCTTATCAAATGGATTTTCGATAATTGATTATGATAAATGTGTTTATATTGAAGTTATTAACCTTGGATGTGTCATATTATGTGTTGTATGTCGATGATATTCTCCTCTTCGGTAGCAATATGAGTATTATTAAGGAGACTAAGTATTTCTTGTCGAATAACTTTGATATGAATGATTTAAGAGAGGAAAATGTTCTTTTGGGAGTTAGATACTACGAAGTTCTACAGGTATTACAATTACGCAATCACATTATATTGAGAAAATATTGAAGAAATTCAATAAATATTATTGTAAACCCGTAAATACGCCTTATGATCCGAATATGAGATTTAGGAAAAATGTTGGAGAGCATTTTCTCAATTGTTGTACTTTCAAATTATTAGTACACTCATATATCTCTCAAATGCTACGAGACTTGATATAGCACAGGTAGTAGAAAGGTTAAGTAGATATACCAGTATTCCTGATATAAATAATTGGACAGCATTGAAAAGGATACTAAGATTTCTAAAACGTACCATATCATTGGATATACACTATCAGGTTATCCCACTGTGCTTGAATGCTACAATGATGCAAACTAGATCTTTGATTCAGATGAAACTAAAGCTACCACAGGATATGTTCCACATTAGATGGAGTTATTGCATGGAATTCCTCTAAGCAAACATGTATTTCTCGATCCTTCATGGAATCCAAAATGATAGCTTTAGATGCGACAGCAAAACAAGTGAAATGGCTTAAACATTTATTAATGGATATTCCAAATTTTGAAAAACCATTCTCGTGACATACCTTTATTGTGATAATCAAGCGGCTATTGTGAAATATGAACGAAAAAACTTAAATGAGCAAAAGAGACACTTGCGTTTGAGGTAGAAAACAATCATGAATTTAATTAAAATGGAGTAATCATGTTAGATTACATTCATTTTTCAAGAAATATTGCAAATTTGTTAACGAAAAGATTAGCTAAAAAGCAAGTCATTGAATATTAAAGAGAGATGGGACTAGAGCCCATTAATTAAAAATTACTGGCAATGATAACCTAACCTTTCTGACTAGAGATCCCAAGACAAAGGCTCAATGTGATAAAAACAAGTTGTTTAGTGATTGAAAAAGTACCATCTTTTAAGAGTTTTATAGTCCCACCGTGATTTTATGGCACTCAATGTAGCGGTTTGGAAGAATACATGCTTTGAATGAGTTCGTAGCAAATTGTGCAAGATATGCTTTTGTTACACATGTCTTTTAAGAACTCACCTATTTGAGTGTGGTTATGAGGTCGCAGCCTATGAGATTGGGCTTTTCTTTAGAACACTCAAAAAGCAAGATACAAGCACAAGTTCGTTAAAGCATGACCTCATTTGGAACTCAATAAAAATCTCATATGATGTGTATGATGAATTGAAGCTTAAGTTAGAAGATCTTAGTTTAAGATGCAAGTTCACTACGGTTCTTTTGAATGGATTTTCTCATACTAAGTTAGGTTTAACTCCACAAGACACCTTCACTAAATACATTGTAAAAGACTATTTTTGTATACCTTAAATTTCAAATCATATAGGTAATTGCTGGCTTTTTAATTCTTATTTTATTTTTGATGATTCAAAATTTAATGTGTCTATTGAGAAAGGTATGACCTTTGATTGTGGAAAAGCATGTACCTTTAGAAAGACACATTTGTTCACTTATGAATAGGTGTGTCTGAATGAAGAGGCACGTTGGTGATGTTTCATTATTTATTTGTAAAGCCTGACCTTATAAAATACTTGTCATGACATACATGTGATGGATAACATGTTTGCATGCTAGGAGAGTCTCGAAAAATTTACAAAACTAGGTATTGCACCTAGAGGTACAATAAAGTTGATTTAAGCGTCGAATTAGATCAAATAGAGATTTTAGGGTGAAATTGAAAATTTTACAGTCCACGAATGATTTAAAATGGTGATTTGGAGTTCGAGGATCAATTTGGAGTCAAACCGAAAATTTCACTATCTAGAGGTAAAATGATAATTTTGCCACTCGATGACAAAATGAGAATTTTTTTTGAAAGATTCTGATCACATTTGACTTATTGGAGTATGATTTGAGGTTGAGAAGTGAAAAATTGTAATCCCGGTATTTTTCGGAGCATATGGGTAAAATGATAATTTTACCACCCAAGTGGCAATATTGTAATTTTACACCACCAACACTTGTCATGCTTATAGAATTCATCCATTGACTTTTTATGTTATGGATAAGTGAGAAAATATATGTGATGGAGATAAAAAGTTTAAATTTTTAAAGTTTTAAAAATAGACCAATAATAAAATGACACTTGTCAAGCTTAGAATATTTTATTATTTCTTTTAAAAATCAGCCTATAAACCTCTCACTTCTCTCCAAATATTTGGCCAAGCAAGGAAAAGAGGGAAACAAAGAAATAACAAACCCTAGGTGGAGAATTTTAATTAAAAAAGTGTGGAAAATCAAGGAAAACAAGTGAAAAAGGTAGGATTTCTCAATTTGAACTTGAAATCTATTTTCCTTAAGCATTTCTCCTTATTTTCCATGGTTAAATTTTATGTTTTCATAGTGAATTCATGGCTAGCCGAATGGGTATGGAGAGAGCATGATGTTGGATTGATTTGATTTCAAGTTATGTTAGTGTTTTTAGTTAGTTTACTATGTCTAGAAGCAAAACAATAAGAAAAGAATTCATTTTCCCCATCACTCATCAATGGTCGAACCTACCTTGTATTGAGTGAGGATGAATTTGATTTTTTATTTTAAGAGAATTGGTTAGAAAATGATGAATTATGGTGTGGAAAAGTAGTAGGAAAAATCACGGTGTTAATGCACCATTATTGACCAAAAATTCTAAGAAAAGTGAAGATGGTTTTGCCAAACTTTAGGTTATTTGACTTGCGTTTGGTGAATTAAGGTATTGGAAAAGAAATGGAGCAATTTGGAGCTAAATTGGACACGTTGGCTAATTAATCGAGTGATAAGACGAATTAGGCCAATACCGGGTTTAGACGGTTACCCGTGCATTTTGCATTCCATATCATGCATTAGTAGTCTAAATTAGTTTAATTTCAATTTAGTACAAATGTAGTAACTTTCTCGATTTTGTACTATGTCAAGGTGGTGAGTCCTCCGATAAAGGCAAGAAAATTGCATCCGAGAACCAGTAGTCAGAGTACTTCGAAAATCCGCACTCTAGACATTGTGAGTAAACTTACTGTCATTTTAATTATCTAAGGTGGCTTTTAGATGATTTCATGAACTCTATGGAAAATTGGATTTAAAAAGGTAAATTTTCATGTTTTATGAATAAATGTGTTTCAATGAAATTAATTTATAAATTATTTTAAAATTAATAATGATTTTGAAAAATAAGGTATACGGAGACTGCTATTTGTTGCAATTTGATTGTTTAAATTGATTGGCTTATAATAAATCAAGTATGATTTGCTGGTTAGCAATTGTATTGAAATACGGATTGTTTGTTTGCCTTAAAAGGCTGTGAATTACAATAATTGTCATATCATATTATTGAATTTTATTGATTGGTGGGATAATTATTAGCTTACTGTAGTAGGCGTGTTCCGTGGACCAGCCTATGAGAGGGGCACGGTAATCCCGTTTATATGTGCTCACCTCGGTTGTAGAGGCGCGTAGGGTAGCTCTTGAAGTGATATTTGAGTTCACTTCACGCTGAACCACCACGTGATGGTGAACTCAGCCAACGCCAAGGAACGGCTGTGATGTCTAACGAAAAATGTGTTTTATGCGAAATGTGAATTTTTAACAGCCTTGGCAATCTCGATAGGATGCCTAGGCCAAGGTGTCTCCGAGGATGGATTTATGGCACAAGCCTAGTTTTTATGAGATTCATAAGCCTCGTTACGCTTTTTGAATGAAATGTGTTCTAATATTGTGACCCAGTTTACGATTATTGACTTTATCATCTCCATGTACTCAACTTTAGATGTTTATGATGATGTTTGTTTACTCATTGAGATTTTATAATCTCACCACCCTCATTTCCACCCATTTCAGGCTCAGTATAGGCTGTAGATAGCTGATATCGTCGAAGGCTACAGTTGGCTTTGCTTCCTCAAAAACTGTAGGTTTGCAGCTTTCATTCATTTTTGTCATTTGGGGGTCCACATGTCATTGTAAATTAAATTTCATACTCTAGTTATCTGTACTACTGTATGTAGGAATTTATTTTGCTTTTACGCTGTAAAAAAATTATTTACGCAGTGTTTTAAAAATATTGTTTTATAAGAAAATAGAATATTTTGTTTAATATTTTTATTTTATTTTAACAGTTATAATTTCACTTTAAACAAATGTTTTAGACATCCAAATTTATTTTTGATTATGAAATATGTGTTTTGCACCGTATACTACATTATTAGCTAGTTTCAAAATTTTCAGAGAAAAATGACTAAAATACCCTTGTAAGACGAAAATTATTTTTTATTGTTTTAAGTTGGAAATAGTTTAAAATCTTTTAGAACGTGATATTTGGCAATGGTTACTCACAGGGGAAATGAGAAGCTGATATTAAAGCCTTGCAAGGTTCCGGTTCACATTTCGAGTAATGAGTGTCGATCGAGACATCGCGACGATTGTCACGGGCTCGAGAGGAGTTCCGGGTCGTGACATTATTAATACTCATTCCCTGTTTTTGAAAAATTCATTCAAAGCATTCCGTGTTTCCAAAAACTTTATTCTTCTTCATTCTAAAATTCCTTCAAGAACAGTTGAGAGATTTACAAGTTCGTCAAATTTTCTATTTGAGTTCATATTAGAAAATCCTTGAATGGTTCTTGTATCTTGGGAGTATGACGTCATCGATTGCAATTTGCATCGAGATAGCGATGGAAATCTACTCTGAAGTTAACACTTTCCATAACATGCCCGAACCGGTTTTTACATTCAAAACTCTTTTTTTTTTAATTGTTAAGTCTTTGTTATTTCTTCGTGTATTTTTCTTTTTCTTTATCAGTATAGATTCCAACACCTATTTGGCATCTTGGAAAATAGGATTAATGCTAAGTTGAGAATATCAAAATTCTAGCTATTTCTTATTCTTCTTCATTTTTTTTTGCAATTTTTATTTTATTTATGGATGAGTACTTTTAGGGGTGTGCAAATGCAAACTGGACCGAGTCGAAGTGAGTTCAGTTTTTTCCGTTTAGTTAGTTCCGTTCATCAGGTAGTTCAGTTATTAAAGTTAATTCGGTTTCGTTTCCTAATCGAACTTGAATAAGGGTATAATGGAGTTTTCATATGGGAAATAAATCATAAACTATATGTTGTTGTTCTTATCCATGTTTTTAATTATTTGTTATTTATATGAGTATCCATCTTATTTATTTTTATTGTTTATCATCATTTTTAATATTTTAATATTCAGTTTTCGAAAACCAAACCAAATTAACCGAATTAATTCGGTGTCGATTAATTTGGTTATTTGTGAAATTCATTTCGATTTTGGCTATTTTTAAACATAAATTCGGTTAATTTGATTACAAGATATTCAAAATTGAACTAACTGAAATAATCATTTGCTCTACCCTAAGTATTTTTACATCAAGTGCAAGGATATTTACTTTTCATGTCCCTCAAGTTTGGATCGGGCACGCCATGACAATATATTTAGAATAGTTTGATGGTTTAGAGTAAGCCTTCAAAATAGTATAAACAAGAGGTAAAACTGTCCGGAATAAATGAATTTTTACAACATTTTATGGAAATCATTTCAGTTCAACATATTTTTTATGGGAATTTTATATATATTCAAAGCATATGAAATTTAAATGAAACTCTTATAATTTTGTGAAATTCATGTATTTCAAATATATGATCATCATGATTATTATATAATATAATTAGAAGAGATAATATGTAGCCAACGGCTTCTTTTTTTAATCTGGGCTTGGGGCTTGCATCAATAATGTGACTCAATAAAAAGAACTTTGAATCAACGGACTCCCCTTTCCATATTTTTTTTCTTCTTTTTCCAAACGACGCGGTTTTAGATGAAATGAGAAAGACAAAACAGAAAACCTTTTTTTTTTTTTTGCAATCAATAATAATCTTATGATAGCCTTTGTAATTGTAGATAATAGATGTATTGATATAATTTTGTAATCAATGAAGGCAAATATTACCATCTATTATATAATTTTTTGCTTTTTATATATAATTATGTCATCAATTGACTAAATTTATTTCTCTTATTATTTTTAACAAATTTAACATTATTTAAATTTAAAATGTTATGTATTAAATAAGATAATAACTTAACATAAATAAAATAATTCATCCATAAGCTATCCATCTGTAGTCCAACTGGAAAAGCCAGATGCAGCCAAACCAATAAAGCACAGCTGACGGACTCCCATGCAATTTTTTACTCATTAAGGAGCACGTGGGACGTGGCTCTGGCTCTGGCTCTGGCTCTGGCTCGCATTTGCCTTGTTTTGATAAATTTTAGCACTGTTTTGATCTGCAGTTTTCTGCTCAGAGTTGACTATTCTTGCAGATTGCAGAAATTTCCATGGAGACCAAAATCTTCCGGTTGGTTAACGGCAGCGGTCCTCTTTCTCTGACTCCCAAGTATATTCTCCCTCAAGAGAAAAGACCAAAACTGTCCGAGATAACCATTTTGGCCTCAATTCCAATCATCGACCTGAAGGAGCCATCTGCATTAGTAGTTGAGCAAATATCGAAAGCTTGTGAGGAGTATGGCTTCTTTCAGATCGTCAATCATGGAATTCCCGTAGAATTATGTGACAAAATGATGGCTGTTATCACCGACTTCTTTGAATTGCCACCGGAAGAAAAGGCACCATTCTTTACAACGGATCTCACCAAGCAAGTAAAGCTTTTCAATTACTTTGTTAAAGATGGAAGCCAAAACAAGGTTTCAATGTGGAGTGAGTGCTTCTCTCACCCTTGGCATCCCTTAGATGATATCATCCATCTTTTACCACAAAATCCACCTCAATACCGGTATGTCTTCTGCTTTGTCTCCTAACTTTTATAGTCATCCACTCATGCTTCAATTAAGCTTCTCAAGTTTACTCTCTCTATATATTGTGATCTGAATTCTTAACTGGCTGCAGAGAGGTTGTTGCTGAATATGCAAAGGAGATTGGTGTTCTTATGAAAAGGCTATTGAGCTTGATATCTCAAGGACTTGGGCTAGAAAAGGGTTGTCTTGTCAAGAAGCTTGGTGAGAAGCCCATTCTTCGAGCACAAGGGAACTACTATCCACCATGTCCAGACCCTGAGCTCACATTGGGGCTAAATGTTCATACCGATCTCAATGCCCTCACAATTGTTAGGCAATCAGAAGGGGTAACTGGACTGCAAGTGATCAGAGATGGCAAATGGGTAGCAGTTGAATCTATCCCCAATGCTTTTGTCATCAACCTGGGCGATCAGATTCAGGTAACTAGAATGTTTCCCTAAATTTTAACAAACCTGATTTCACAGTTTTAATAAATTGCATCATTACTGTTTTCATTGTCATTAATAACCTAAAATTTTTTACTTTTTCTTTCACAATCTTTTAAATTTATTTCAAATTTATCTGTCCTTGAATACACGCAATAAAGTATGTACCAAACCGATTTGATACTTTAATGAGTATACACAAAACAAAATATATACGAATGAAAATGAAATACTACAAAAAAAAAATTCATAGATTAATTATGCAATTTACTCCAAATTTTTCCATATTTTGACATGCTCCAAATCTCTACGACATCTGTGATAATTCCAAGCGCCATAAAGTTAGTAAACCGCTATTCCAGTCGGTATAGAATCTATTAGCTACTCTAATAAAATAAACAAAACTTGCGTGCATATTGCATTCTTCTCACTTGTTTGTATTAGAAAAATATATAGATCGGTTCAAGTTCTTTGGACTCTAGTTCTCATTTTCAGTCCCAGTGGGTGAGATTCTGTTTATATGTGAAAAGTAAAGACTTATGATGTGTTCCATGCATGTAGGTTCTGAGTAATGGAAGGTATAAGAGTGTGCACCACAGGGCCGTGACGAATAAAACCCAAAAACGAGTGTCAGTAGCAACGTTTTATGCTCCAAGCAGAGACGCCATTATTGGTCCCATTGAGGATTTGATCGATGAGCAACATCCTGCCGTGTATAGGAAATATCATTACTCAGAGTTCCTTGACGAATTCTACAAGCAAGAAGGAACCAGGAGGTTGGTGAAGGAGATTTTTGAGTTGAAATATTAATTAAAGAATAAAAGTGTTGAAGATGGAAGTCCGCTTTCAAGCTTAACTGGTTAGGTGACAAGGCTTGTGCCTGTCACGTGATCTTTTCGTTAGTCATCAGCCCTGCGTATCACGTAATGAGGTTGCTTTTTCTTTTTTTTTTTCCTTTCTTTTATAGTCTGTTGTTTGTTATGCTTTGGGATTGCAAATGCGTGACACTAAAACTTCTGGTTTGTTAAACATAGAATATTGTGAGTAGGTACATTTCTTTTTACATTTTATTATACAAGCCGTTGTATAATTGGCATTGTTTCTTCTTGTAAACAGCCTTCATATAACAGGGCTTATTACCGTTATAGAGTTGTTCTTCTTTCTCATAAAAAAACAAATTCATTTTCTCTCTGGTTTTTACTCCGTTGTTACAACTTTTATATTTTGGGAAAAATCTGTTCAAAAGCTAACATGGTATCATAGCATTAAAGGATATTGAGGGACGGTAGGAGAACCTTTTTTTAATGTGATTTTACTATTTTACTCTGTTTTTAGTCTCATTGATTTTAGCTGCTTCACCGATGGCTTCTTCGAGCTTCAGTGATACTACTCCTCCCGTTTTCTCACGACAAAATTATTTCATTTGGGCAATCAAAGCATAGGCCTACCTAAACGCTTATGATTTGTGGGAGATCGTGGAAGTTGATGGTACCTTCCTATTTTGAGAGTTGCTAATCTAACCATTGCTCAGTTGAGGCAACATAATAAGGAGGTAGCCAAAAGGTACAAAGCTCTCTTACTTCTTCACTCTGTTATTTCAGATTCTAGTTTTACTCAAATTATAAATTGTAAATCACCTAAGGAAGCATAGGATAAGTTGAAAGAGGAATTTCATGGCAGGGATAGGACTTGACAAATTCAAGATCTAAACTTCTAAAGAGAGTTTGAAATGTTGAGAATGGGCGATGATGAATCTGTACAAGGTTATGCAATTAAAGTTCTTAATGTTGTGAACCGTTTGAGGCTATTGGGTGAAAATGTCTCTTAGAAAAGGATTGTGAACAAGCTTTGATCAGTTTACTAGAGAAATTTGAGGATAAAATCTCATCTCTAGAGGATTGGAAAGACTTAGGGTCAATATCTGTTATTGAGCTGTTAAATGCTCTTCAAGCTCAAGAATAGAGAAGAGCTCTTAGGCAAGAAGTTCGTGTTGAGGGAGCCTTAATGGCAAGGAACTCAGATAAAAGACCTGGTAGTGGAAACCAAAGGAAATTAAGGACTGATAGGAAGGAAAAAGAAAAGAAAAACAATAATAAAAGATAGGGAGATAAAAAAAAAAAGGTTTTCAACCTTGCTCATATTGCAAGAAAACAAACCACGCTGAAAGGTTTTATTGGTATAGGCCAAATGTTAAATGCAGAGCCTGTCACCAGCAAGGTCATGTAGAGAAGGTTTGTAAGAATCGAGGTGCTAAGGTGGAAGAGAAGGCTGTTGTTGTTGAGCAGAAGGACCAAGCTGAAAAAGAGGTTCTGTTTATGGTAAGAAAGGCAGATAATGATGAAAGAAATGACACTTGTTTACTGGATAGTGGATGCTCGAATCATTGGACTAGTTGCAAGGAAAAATTTATCATAATTGATGATAGTTTCATAACAAAAATGGAGATAGGTAATGGTGATTTTCTTCTGATTTATGGAGCAGGTACAATAGGAGTTCAAACACTTAATGGCCTTAAATCAATTTCAAATGTTTTCTAAATGAGTGTAGGTCAACTTGTAGATGAAAACTTTAAGTTAGTATTCAAAGACAAAGCCTGCACTATCAAGGATCTTACTAGGAAATAACTTTTCATAGTTGGAATGAGAAACAAGTGTTTCCCTTTGAACTAGATGAAAATCAGGCTTACTACTTACAATTGCACCTTACCTGATACAGAATTATGGCACAGAAGGTTTGGTAATGTGAACTATGGTTCACTTAAGCTAACGGCTTTAAGCAATTTGGTTGATGGTTTACCATTGATGTCAAACAATGGAAAAGTCTATGACATAAGTCAGTTTGGAAAACAAAAACTTGCACCATTCCCTAAGACTAGAAGATAGAATGCCACACAAAGGCTACAATTACTGCATACTGCTCTAGGGTGTCCTATGAAAACTCCATCACTCAATGAAAACAAGTATTATATAATGTTCATTGATGATTTTACAAGGTTTAGTTGGGTATATTTTCTCAAGTTCAAATCTGATGCTTTGAATGTGTTTATTAAGTATAAAGCACTAGTTGTAAATCAGATGAACTTGACTATTAAAATGTTGAAAAGTCACAATGGTATTGAGTACACAGCCAAGGAGTTTGAAAACTACTTGGGTAAGTTTGGCATTGTGCATCAGTTGACAGTATCCTATAGCTCCCAACAAAATGGTGTTTCTGAGAAAAAGAATAAAACCTTAATGGAAATGGCAAGGTGCCTACTGCTTGAGAAAAGTTTTGCAAGGTCACTGTGGGCAAAGGTAGTTAACACTGCAAACTATTTACTCAACTTAGCTTCTATTTACTCAACTTAGCTTCAACTAGAGCTTTGGTAAGTAAAACTCCCGATGAAGCATGGTTTGGTGTTAAACTTTCAATTGAACATCTGAAAGGTTTTGGTTGCATAGTTTATTGATGTAGGCGCATATGAAAATTTATTTAGTATTTTAGTTAGTTTAGGATTTTATTTTATTTATTTAGTTTGAAATTCTTTTTCCTATCTTTATTAGAATTTTAGTACTTTAAGTCTTTATTTAGGATTAGAATTACTATTTGATTAGGATTTATCTTAACTATTATAAATAAGTATCTTAGGTAGAAGATTATCATTATCATCTTTTGTTATTTGAATATTTATTCAAGAGGTTTCTTTGAAAACCCAATTATCTTTTTATTGTTCCAACACAATCAACCCTATTCTAGCCCTAATTGTTGAGTTCTAATTGCCCTAAACCTTTCGGCTACATCAAGTGGTATCAGAGCAAACGATCTTACTATCCTATAAAGATTTGAGTTAGGAGATTATGGTTGGTCGAGCTAGAGGTCGAGGTAGAGGCAATCAACCCCAACAAGCTGAGTTGGCAGAGATGCGGAGAATGATTGATGACTTGACCCGGGCTGTGCAAGCCTTGCAGCGTCAGGAACCAGTGGAAGCCCGAATGGAGAATCCGGAAGGTGACCACAACCCCTTTGAGATTCACGATCTCGAGGATGATGATGAATTTGAGAACGAGAACCCCTTTCATGAAGATGGACCCGCAAATCAAACGAAAAGAGTTGGATTGGAGGGCCGATTATTACATGCTCTTGATTTAAACGGTGGAGGAATCAGGATCAAAATAACTGATTTTCATAAAAAATTTCATGCGGAAGAATATTTGGATTGGGAAGTTAGTTTGGAAAATTACTTTGAATGGAAACCCATGGCAGAAAATCGGAAAGTGTTATTTGTAAAGTTGAAATTAAAGGGTACTGCACTTCAATGGTGGAAGAGAGTTGAAGAGCAACGTGCACGACAAGGTAAGCTTAAAATCAGCACTTGGGAGCACATGAAAAGCAAATTACGAAAGCAATTTTTACCTGTTGATTATACTATGGAATTATATGAAAAATTTCATTGTTTGAAGCAAAATAACATGACCGTTGAGGAGTATACATCGGAATTCAATAACTTATCAATTCGGGTTGGGTTAGCTGAGAGTAACAAACAAATTACTTCTCGTTATCTTGCTGGTTTAAATCATTCTATTAGAGACGAGATGGGAGTAGTTCGTTTATACAACATTGAAGATGCTCGTCAATATGCTCTATCAGCAGAAAAACGGGTTTTACGCTATGGTGCTAGAAAGCCCTTATATGGCACCCATTGGCAAAATAATTCTAAAGCAAGACGAGGTTACCCAACATCCCAACAAAATTATCAAGGGGCTGCCACAATCAATAAAACTAATAGAGGTGCAACCAATGTTGAAAAGAATGATAAAGGCAAGGGTATAATGCTTTATGGAGGACAAAACAGTTTTGGTTCTTCTACAAATAAAGGAGGCAGCAATTCCCATATTCGATGTTTTACTTGTGGGGAAAAGGGGCACACTTCTTTTGCTTACCCACAACGAATGGTGAACTTAGCAGAATTAGGGGAAGAGTTAGAGCCTGTTTATGATGAGTATGAGGAGGAGGTAGAGGAAATCGATGTTTATCCTGCACAAGGTGAGTCATTAGTGGTACGAAGAGTAATGACAACAACAGTAAATGAGGAAGCAGAAGATTGGAAGAGGCGAAGTATTTTTCGCACACGAGTTGTTTGTGAAGGTAAAGTGTGTGATCTTGTCATTGATGGAGGAAACATGGAAAATATTATTTCAAAAGAGGCAGTGAACAAATTAAAGCTTCCTACAAACAAACATCCTTATCCTTACAAGATTGGGTGGCTAAAGAAGGGACACGAAGTACCAGTAACTACGCAATGTTTGGTGAAATTTACTATGGGAGATAACTTGGATGATGAGGCCCTATGTGATGTTGTGCCAATGGATGTTGGTCATATTCTTGTGGGTAGACCTTGGTTGTATGATCACGATATGGTTCATAAGACGAAGCCAAATACCTATTCTTTCTACAAGAATAACAAGAGGTACACTTTATATCCTCTTAGAGAAGAGACTAAGAAATCAGCAAACAACAAGATCAGCAAGATCACTGGGTATTTATCTGCTGAAAATTTTGAAGCTGAAGGTAGTGAGATGTGTATTATGTATGCTTTGATAACTAAGCATTTAAAAAGTGATCAGATGAGTAAATCTCCTCAATATCCAACAGAAATTCAGCAGTTATTGAAGGAGTTTGGAGAATTGTTCAATGAGGATTTGCCGAAAAGTCTACCACCTTTACGAAGCATCCAACATGCAATTGATTTGGTACCAGGAGTAGCATTACCAAATCTGCCAGCATATAGAATGCCACCTATGCAGCGAGCTGAGGTACAAAGACAGGTTGAGGAGTTGTTGGAGAAAGGTCTAGTGCGTGAAAGTAAAAGTCCTTGTGCTTGCCCAGCTTTGTTAGCTCCTAAGAAAGATGGTTCATGGAGGATGTGTGTGGACAGTCGTGCCATAAATAAAATTACAATCAAGTATCGTTTTCCCATTCCTCGATTAGATGAGATGCTTGATTAATTAGTTGGTTCAAGAGTGTTTTCAAAGATCGATTTGAAGAGCGGATACCATCAAATTAGAATGAGGGATGGAGATGAATGGAAAACAACTTTCAAAACTCCGGATGGATTATTTGAATGGTTGGTGATGCCATTTGGCCTTTCAAATGCACCAAGCACATTCATGAGAGTCATGGCAGAGGTACTCAAGCCCTTCTTGAATTCATTTGTGATGGTTTACTTTGATGATATTTTGATCTATAGCCACACTAAGGAAAAGCACTTAAAACATTTACAACAAGTTTTAGAAGTTCTTCAAAAGGAGCAGTTTTATATAAACTTGAAAAAGTGCAGTTTTATGCAACCAGAAGTGGTATTTCTTGGTTTCATTGTGTCTGCAGAGGGTTTGAAACCAGATCCAGAGAAGATTCGTGCAATTTCAGAGTGGCCAGCACCTACATCTATCAAAGAAGTAAGGAGTTTTCATGGTTTGGCATCTTTTTATAGGAGATTCATTCGAAATTTTAGTTCTATTATGAGTCCTATAACTGAATCTTTGAAGAAAGATGGATTTGAATGGTCATATTCTGCACAAAAAAGCCTTTGAAAGAGTGAAAGCTTTGATGACTGAAGCCCCAGTTCTCGCACTATCAGATTTTGAGAAGTTATTTGTTGTTGAGTGTGATGCTTCACATGTAGGAATTGGAGCAGTTCTTAGTCAAGATGGAAGGCCTATAGAGTTTTTTAGTGAAAAGTTGACAGACTCTAGACGACGTTATTCAACTTATGACTTAGAGTTTTATGCTTTGGTAAGGGCCATTCGTCATTGGCAGCACTACTTGGCTTATCGTGAGTTTGCTGTTTATTCTGACCATCAAGCTTTAAGGTATTTGCATTCGCAGAAAAAGCTTAGTAATCAACATGCTAAGTGGAGTTCTTTTCTCAATGAATTTAATTTCTCTTTAAAATATAAATTTGGGCAGTCTAATACTGTGGCTGATGCTTTGAGTAAGCGATGTAAAATGTTATCAGTTATGAGCACTCAAGTCACAGGATTTGAAGAACTTAAAAATCAGTATAGTTCTTATTCTTATTTTAGCAAGATAATAGCTGATTTGCAGGGTTCATTACAAGCCGAAAATTTACCTTATAGGTTGCACGAAGATTATTTATTCAAAGGTAACCAGTTGTGCATTCCAGAAGGATCTTTAAGGGAGCAAATCATTAGAGAACTTCATGGGAATGGTTTAGGAGGACATTTTGGCAGAGACAAGACTTTGGCAATGGTGGCTTATCGTTATTATTGGCCAAAAATGCGCCGAGATGTGGAGAGGTTGGTGAAAAGATGTCCAGCTTGTTTATTTAGTAAAGGCAGTGCTCAAAACACTGGTTTATATGTTCCTTTACCTGAGCCAGATGCACCTTGGATTCATTTGAGTATGGATTTTGTTTTGGGACTTCCAAAGACAGCAAAAGGATTTGATTCTATCTTTGTGGTGGTGGATCGGTTTTCAAAAATGGCACATTTTATTCTGTATTTTAGGACTTCTGATGCAACTCATATTGCTGAATTATTCTTTCGTGAGATTGTAAGATTACATGGAATTCCAACTTCCATTGTTTCTGATAGAGATGTGAAGTTTATGGGACATTTTTGGAGAACTTTGTGGAGGAAATTTGGGACAGAGTTGAAGTATTCTAGTACTTGCCATCCACAAACAGATGGTCAAACAGAAGTTGTGAATCGAAGTTTGGGTAATATGTTAAGATGTCTTATTCAAAATAACCCAAAGACTTGGGATTTAGTCATACCCCAAGCTCAATTTGCTTACAACAATTCTGTCAATCGAAGCATAAAGAAGACACCATTTGAGGCTGCATATGGGTTAAAACCTCAACATGCGCTAGATTTAGTACCCCTACCACAAGAAGCTAGAGTGAGTAATGAAGGAGAGTTATTTGCTAATCATATTCGAAAATTTCATGAAGAGGTAAAGGCTGCTTTAAAGGCCAGCAATGCAGAATATTCTTTTACAGCAAATCAACATCGTCGCAAGCAGGAATTTGAGGAAGGTGATCAAGTACTTGTGCACTTGAGGTAAGAAAGATTTCCTAAGGGTACTTATCACAAACTCAAGTCTAGAAAGTTTGGACCTTGTAAGGTGCTAAAGAAAATCAGTTCAAATGCCTATTTAATTGAGTTACCACCTGAGTTACAAATCAGTCCTATTTTCAATGTTTTGGACTTGTATCCATTTGATGGATGTGATGGAACTGCATCTACCATAGATGCTCAAATTCAGCACCTTCCAATTGCTAAGGTTGAAGTTATTGAGGATGTGCTAGATGTAAAAGAGGTTCGATCTAGACGAGGGAACCCGTATAGACGATTTTTAGTGAAATGGCTTGTTAAACCTGCTAATGAAAGCACTTGGATTGCAGAAGAAGAATTGAAACGAGTGGATCCCGACATCTATGAGGAGTATGTCAAGGCCTACTCATCGGAGTCGAGTCTTTTCTGACTCGAAAGGACTGATGCAGGCGCATATGGAAATTTATTTAGTATTTTAGTTAGTTTAGGATTTTATTTTATTTATTTAGTTTGAAATTCTTTTTCCTATCTTTATTAGAATTTTAGTACTTTAAGTCTTTATTTAGGATTAGAATTACTATTTGATTAGGATTTATCTTAACTATTATAAATAAGTATCTTAGGTAGAAGATTATCATTATCATCTTTTGTTATTTGAATATTTATTCAAGAGGTTTCTTTGAAAACCCAATTATCTTTTTATTGTTCCAACACAATCAACCCTATTCTAGCCCTAATTGTTGAGTTCTAATTGCCCTAAACCTTTCGGCTACATCATTTATGCTAAATACCTGATGCAACAAGAACTAAGTTGGGTGAAAAGTCACTCGTTCCTATACACCTTGGGTATAGTGAAGTTTCAAAGGGTTACAAGTTGCTAGATGTTAAAACAATGAAATTCTTTGTTAGTAGGGACGTAGTTTTTTATGAGAACATGAAATGGAATTGGGATACAAATGCTGTTGAAAATTCCCAGAGTTAAGAAATTTTGCATATTCCTTGTCAAGGTCAGAAACAAATGAAGATTTAGATGAGAATGTTGATAAGGCTCATGTAAGAGAAACAAGGTCTTTGCAAGACATTTATTCTAGATACTATGTTGCAATTACAGAACCTAGTTCCTATGTTGAAGTTGTTGCAGATGGTAAATGGAGACAAGCCATGGAAGCTGAAATGTCAATGATAAGAAAGAATCAGACTTGGATCTTTACAGATAAACTAGATAAGTAGAAGTTTATTGGAGTTAAGTGGGTGTACAGGACAAAGCTTAACTCTGATGGTTCAATAAATAAGCATGAAGCCAGATTGGTGGTTAAAGGTTTTCTCAAGTACATGGAGTTGATTTTTTTGAAACTTTTGCCCCAATAGCTATACATGATATAATTAGGCTACTAGTGGCACTTGCAGCTAAAAAAGATTGACAAATTTGGCACCTAGATATCAAATCTGTATTCTTGAATGGGATCATTAAAGAAGATATCTATTTTGAGCAACTTGAAGGCTATGTTGCACTAGGCACAAAGAACAAATTCTACAAGTTAATCAAAGCCCTTTATAAGCTTAAACAAGCCCTAAGAACATGGTATGAAAAAATGGGCAGTTACTTGCAGAGCTAAGGCTTGATTAGAAGTGCCAGTGTCAAGTAACAATATTTAGTTGATTATATCACTTTATGTTGATGACTTACTTATTACAAGACTAGATGGCAAATTTGTGGATGACTTTAAAACTAAGATGCAGACTGAATTTGAGATGAGTGATCTAGGAAAAATGTCTTTTTTCCTTGGTCTGTAAATTCAACAAAGTTCATGTCATATTCTGTTACATTAGAAGAAATATGCTTATGAATTGTTGAAAAAATTCAGAATGGAGAATTGTAAAGTAGTTGTAGCACCTCTAGCTTGTGGTAGCAAATTTAGCAAGGATGATAGAAGTGCTGATTTAGATGAAACATACTATAGAAGGTTAATTGGAAGTCTTCTATATCTTTCTGCTTCAAGACCTAACGTTATGTATGCCACTAGTTTAGTCTCAAGGTTTATGCACAAGCCTTCTAAGACTCATCTAATTACTACTAAAAGAGTACTCAGGTACATTAAAGGGACCTTGAGTTATGGCTTGAAGTTCTGTAAAGTTGAGAAACAAGAGCTTCAAAGCTACTATGACAGTGATTAAGGTGGAAGTGTGGATGATTTGAAGAGTACCAGTGGTTATTACTTTTCTCTTGGGAAAGCTATCTTTGCTTGGAACTCAAAAAAACAAGAAATAATTGCTTAGTCATTTGCAAAAGTAGAATATGTTGTAGCTGCATTAGCTATAAACCAGGCAATATGGCTAAGAAAGATTCTCCAAGATCTAAAGTTTAATTGTGATAAATCAACTACTCTTGGATGGATAACAAATTTGCCATAGCAATGGCTCAAAATCTAATATATCATGGTAGGACTAAGCATAAATCAAGCATTACGCAATTAGGGAAGCAGTGAAGAATGGAGAGAGATCTGTCAAGTACTGTAACACAGATGATCAGCTAACAAATATTTGCACCAAAGGACTCAGTAAAGAGAAGTTCGAGACTTTGAAAGCTAAGCTAGGAATGTGCAGATCAAACATTCAAGAGGTGTGTTGAAGATGGAAGTTTGCTTCCTTCATTTGAGGCAAAAAATTCAAGCTTAATTGGTAATTGACAAGGCTTGTGCCTGTCACGTGATTTTTTTTTTGTTAGTTATCAACCATGCTTATCGAGTGTTGAGGTTTTTTTCTTTTTCTTTCTTTTATTATCTGTTGTTTGTTATGCCTTGGGATTGCAAATTCCAAGTGCTACTAAAACCTTAGGTTGAGCATAGGGGACTGTGAATGGATTCATTTCTTTTTACATTTTATTATAAAAATAGTTGTATAATATGTTGGCTTTTTATTTTAATTGGTGATTCAAAATTTAATATATCTATGATGAGATGTGACTCTTAATTGTAGAAAGGTATGCCTCTTTGATAATTAGAATAATACGTTTGTTCACTTTATGAATAGATGTGTTTGTATAATGAAAAGACACATTGTTGATGTTTTATTATCTATAAATACTTATCCCCTCATCGTCGAAAAGCACTTTTTATCTTTTGTATCCTAACTTCAAAATTCTCCTAATCCCTTCTTTCTTAGAAAATCATTCTAAGCATTTTATGCTTCCAAAAACTCTATTTTTCTTCATTCTAAAATTCCTTCAAAAGCAATTGAGAGATTTTTTAATTTACTGAATTTTCTATTTGAGTGAATATTAGAAGATGTTTGAGTGATTTGTTGTATCTTAGGAATAGAACGTTATCAATTGCTATTTGTACTGAAGTAGCCACAAAAATCTACTTTGAAATTAGTGCCTTTTATAAAGTGCCTCGAAACTAGTTTTCACATTTAAACTCTTTTTCATATCTTTTGTAGTCAACTATTGAGTCTTCATTATTTTTTTGTGTTATTTTTTATATTTTCAAGTATAGAGTCTAATATAATAGGCATCGTTTTTTCTTCTTGTAAACAACCTTCATATATGAAAGGCTTATTACCGTTATAAAATTGTTCTTCTTTCCAAAAAAAAAAAAAAAAACTAACAAAAACTATTCATTCTTATATGAACATGTCCTCAGAAACTATCATTGGTATCATCCAGGCTTCTTTGTTAGAAATAATGGGATCTATTAGCATTAATCCCACTAGTATAAATTATCTAAGTCGTAATTTTTGTAACGATTAAAGAAAAACTTTTTCGTGTCAGGGAAGATCAACTGCCCTTTTCAGTAGCAACAAAGAAAATATTCTAATTAAATTGTATGCTAACTTACTAGTATTTCATGATTTGATTAAGCGATCTATTAATCTTGAGTGTAAAGTATAAACAGTCTTCTGACTTCCAACAATGATCAACGCTACCAACCAGCAAGATATAAGATTATGATTGAATCAGAACCTTAGATTTCCTCAGCTTGAAACTATTAAGCCCCACAAAACAACTCCAAGGAGAAAAGTAAAGGCTGTAAAAGATGGGGTTCAGTTATATATAAACTAACAGCCCGAGATGGAATCAATAAGCGACATTATTCCAGCTCCAGGTGTAACATAGCAAATGGCTGATGTTCCAGAAGCGCCCGTATTCAACATCCCGGAGGTGAAATTGAGCTCCTCCTCCGGCCACCGAAACATGCCCGTGATTGGAATGGGCACGATGGCAGACCCCTTTGATGAAACAGCTTTGAAAGAGGCAGTCCTGGAGGCTATCAGGGTTGGTTACAGGCACTTTGACACTGCCTCGCTGTACAGGTCCGAGAAGCCCTTGGGAGAAGCTTTAGCAGAAGCACTTAAACTTGGCCTTATCGCATCTCGGGAAGAACTATTCATCACTTCCAAGCTGTGGTGCACTGATGCTCATGCTGATCTTGTTGTTCCTGCTCTCAAGAATTCTTTGAGGTAAAATCTTTACCTTTAAGTCCCTTAATCAAAGACTAAAGAATCTGATCCTAGCTTGACCGCCATGAATTTGGCTTTTGTGTCTCATAGATAAAATAGAAGTTAGAAATAAGAAAAGACCAAAAAGGAGAGAGAACAGAGCAACTGAACGAGATTCTTGCACAGGAATTATTACACTGCAACATTAGTCATGAGGTGTCATGGTTAATTCCTTCAATAATTTGCAATTGGATAGATCCACTGCTGTTTCAGGCTAACTCCAAGGCTGGCATAAGGAGAATTGAAAGAGATCACAATGGAAATTTGAACATGTTAATGCCTGTTACTATTACTATTTGAAATGGTTTATTATAATCATCAAAGCTTTTTTATGCCCATTATCATACATTTAGGAGGATACAATGTTTGTGTTAAAGAAAAATCTATATATAGATGGTAAATGTGAATTTCACAGTTACATATTTTATGTTCATGAATATTGCTAATGTCTATCAAATGCATCCTCTAACTTTTAATCGAATTACTTTTATTTTGTGGCCTTAAGAATCTCGTCCCTGGCCTCTGAAATGTAGTTTATGGCTGAAATGAACCTTTTTAGTAGAAAACTAGAGTTGGGGCGGATCATATTTATTGATAAAACTGTACAAAAGATTGCATCGTTTAGCAGTCAACATCATTTTGCTGTTATGGAGTACTTAATCGGTTCAGAGAATAGTTGAACAGGATTTTTTGGTAATTAGAAAGGCTATATGCAGGATGCTTCAGTTGGAATACCTGGACCTTTACCTCATTCACTGGCCTCTGAGCGCTAAACCTGGAAAAATTGGATTCCCGGTACCAAAAGAGGAACAACTAGCAATGAATTTCAAGTCAGTCTGGGCAGCCATGGAAGAGTGCCAGAGGTTTGGCCTCACAAAATCTATTGGACTCAGTAACTTCTCCTGCAAGAAGCTTGGAAACATACTCTCCTTTGCTACCATCCCCCCGTCAGTGAATCAAGTGAGTCTTTCTCGTTCCTTTTTAGTACTTTATTTTTTGTTTTCATGCTTTTGATTGCTGTAAACAAGCAATGATTAGGTAATGAAGATGATAAATTTGTTTTGTTCAGGTTGAGATTAGCCCTCTCTGGCAACAGCAGAGGCTCAGAGAGTTGTGCAAGGCCAAAGATGTTATTGTAACTGCTTACTCTCCTCTGGGAGCAAAAGGGACCCGCTGGGGCACTGCTGAAGTTATGGAAAATGAAACACTGAAGGAGATCGCTAAAGCTCATGAGAAGACCGTTGCTCAGGTTCTACTGCTTGTTTTCGAGTAGCTTCTGCAATGCCTTTACTTTGATACGTTAATTTTATGAATCAAAAAAAGAAACATATACCAGTTGTATGTGTAAATATTTCTGTGTTCTTTGTTCTTCTGAGTTATATTAACGGACTAAAACATTACAACGATTTGGAACCTTGGCAGATTTGTCTAAGGTGGGCATTTGAGCAAGGGGTAACTTTTGTGGTTAAGAGCTTCAACAAAGAAAGGATGAAGGAGAACCTGCAGATCTTTGACTGGGCATTATCAAAGGACGATTATAAGAAACTCAATGAAATTCGGCAGCACAGATTAATGCCTAAACTGGAAATGGTCTCACCTCATGGACCTTTCAAGTCCCTGGAAGAACTGTGGGATGGGGAGATTTAAGCTTTAGCTATCCTTGCTATGGTTGCAGTGATTTTTGCTGCTAAATTTATCATTTGTAGTAGTGCACTGCTGTTATACTTGTCTTCAGTTGAGCCAGCCCAAACCTTCCTCTTTAAGTTTGATCTTTGTCTATTGGGAGTTGGACTTCCAACATCCAAATACTTGTGTTTGGTGGCCTGTCTCTAAGCCATCCAGACTTATGGTCATGGCCTGTTCAGGATTAAGTTTTCCCTCTCAGTGAATATATAGGAGACTGGGCCTTAGGACCACTTCGATTATTCTTTAATCTTTAGATAAATTTGAAAGGGAAAAAACTAGACAACAATCAAAACTTCTGGGATATCACCAATGATACCAAAAAATAATAATAATCCCAACCAACAGAAAGTCAAGCTTTCAAATCAGCATGTCACTTTCCTGGCCGTCCGATTCATCCTCTTTGATGCTCCGTTTTTCCACTTTGAGAACCAAACACTTGAAAAGACCACCTCTGATTTTCTGTCTCCATATAATATGGTGGAAGGCCCAGAGAATCCGTAGATCAAACACGTGTCAATAATTGGGTGGCTGGAGGTGCCGTCAGTTTCAAAAGACAAATCTCTGCGATCCAAAATCGCAGCCGTCTATTTATGGTCCAGCATATCATCTGATATGGCGGCGTATCTCGTCTATGTTTACTTTTGCAAGATATGTGTTTTCTAACTTCATAACGATCCTAAGATTAAAAAATTAAAAAACATTTTTTAAATTATATTATAAATAATATTTATATAACATATATCATGCATTAATAATTTCATATATATATAAATATATATAGACATATCACCTATTATATAAAAATTAATAAATAAATGAACTAATTAAACAAATTAACATAGCATTTAAATTAATTTCGAGTACATGAATGTCACAATGTACAAGTTCAAAATTTCTGGAGTTATCACTGATCTTTTATATTTAAATGTGATAAATAATTAATTGGATCAATCTTTTTTCTAATAGGATTTTATACTTAATTTAGATTCATTTCAAAAAATATAATTTTGATCTACAAAAGAAATTTAACTTCTAAAATACAGTTATGTGTGGAAATGCTATTAACATCCCACCATATCCGTTCAAAAGGCGATATTAATTATTTATCTTTTTATATTATTTTATATTATTTTTGACAAAAAGGACTTCATATTTAATTTCATTTTATATCCCCTAATTATTTTTTTCTTTTTCTTTTATTATTTTATCTATTATTTAAATATAAAAAATTTCCTAAGCTTCACAACAATTTTGATAAAAACTAAAGTCTTCTCACCTCAACCGTATTAAAAAAATCACTTATTTTTTTGAAAAAGTTTCATTGTAGGATTTTTTTCATATTTTTTTAAAAAATATTTTTTATTAAATATTTCTTCGATATCAAATTATATTTTATGCAACTAAAATAACTAACTAAATAAATAAATAATTTAACCACTTTAAAAAAATTACACACTTTTTTTATTATTTTTTTATCATTATATATATATATACATCTCATTATGAACGTCTATAAGAATTGTAATAAATAAATTGTGAAATTCATATATATATATATATATATATATATATATATATATATATACATGTATGTATATAACAATTAAAAAATATTAAAAAGAGTTAAAAATGTATTTAAAAATATGCAAAACCAAACCTACATGTACCTTTTTTTACCAAAAGGAGTAGCACATGTACCTGACCTTTTCTAAAGTAAAATTTGTTTCTTTACCCACGAAAAAAACATAAGTAATTAAGGTAAATCTCACCATATTTGACTTTTTCCCACAAATCTCATGACT
Source organism: Theobroma cacao (assembly GCF_053813885.1). Taxonomy (NCBI): domain Eukaryota; kingdom Viridiplantae; phylum Streptophyta; class Magnoliopsida; order Malvales; family Malvaceae; genus Theobroma; species Theobroma cacao. The sequence goes on from NC_142640.1 coordinate 42,835,269, forward strand.
AAACAGTTTGGTCCCATTACGTTAGTAATTAAGCTTAATCCTAACAAAGCCTAGGGAAATTAAGGTACTTCATTTATCTAACTAAATGATGAGATAAGACAAGCACTGCACGTTGGAAGAAAATTTCCTTTCCAAGTATTAATACAAATGTTGTTTAATTGTGAGACCGTGGCTAAAAGAAAATAATACTTTGGAAATTAAAAGAAAAATAAGTTATGGACATCAGACAATATGAACTAATTTTCATAGGTAAAATTAAAAATTAACCATCTTTTCATACTTTCTGGACCATTGATTATTTTTAATTTTCCAATATTGCCCAACAATGAGGTAGTTGTTCACTTAATAAATGTATGTCTTCAATTTTACTTCACTTAATGAGTTCCAATTGATTATCTCGAGAAGATAATATTACTAATTAATTAAATATCTTTGCCTTCAAAGTCTTGCAATGGCAAACATAATCCATCTTTACTGTGCGAACTATATAAAGTATTGATTTTTTTTTGAGTTTTTCTCCAACTTAATTATATTACATTTAAAAATTAATAAATTAATTAAAACAACAAATCAATATAAAATTGAAGGAAATATGCTAAGAAAACTGAAATCTAAAATAATTCTAAACTATCCTCCTTTTTTACTATTTACACAAAAATTCATTGACATCCTAGTTATAATTAATTTCTAAATTGGATGGACACAAAAGTACTGAGGCCACCCCTAATTTGCAAGTGGGGAGAGGGGACCAGGTGAGACCGTCGTCCTCGTAATCATAGAACTTCTAAAAAAGTAGCATTGGCTCCGTATATAGATGAAATATGTATTTTTTTTTCTCATTTAAAGAAATAAATTGTGCATTTAATTAACCATTACTCACTATCTATATTCAACGTATAGTCAGGCCTTACCTTAATTTAATTAACCGTCATAAATTTGAAGAATTATAGCTAGTACTAAAATCGACTTCCACTTATTAATTTCTTACCGTCCATTTCTTTCGATAACGTGAAGAATAGGGTAATAATCTTTTGAGTACTAGTACGATTTAAGTTGAAAAACAACAATTATATATAGATATAGATACATTCAAACCAAATATATGGAGTTTTGTTGTCTCTCTTTAGGTTTGTAATGTTTTTTTGTTTAAATTGATTGACATTTTGTTAATAAAATTAATTATTAAGGGATGATAATGAGACTGACAAATTATTGGAACAGCTGGAGACTCATGAATGCGCACAAAGTCAAGGAGAGCAGGGGCAGCCGCAACACGGAAGGCACGAGTGCCCTACGCCTACATACTCATGGAACAGGCTAAAAACACTAAAAACATGTAGGATTAAATTTGCGTTAGCTTCTGTAAGAATATGACAAAAAAGAGGAATTTCGCAGAGTGGAAGATAGCGTTACACACGTGGCACATGATTGGTGGTGGATTATTGGAGGCAGTATCCTGAGAATGTATCTTCCTGAAAGCGACGTCTCTCACCCTTTTCCTGGGTAAATCCGACAGGGCATAAATTCGAGTTCTAACTGTCGTTAAGACGCTTGGCTATTAGTTGTCTAGTTTCCCTCTAAGTTCCTTTTGCCAACAAGTTAATCTCTGCTTGTTATTTTGATTTATTTCATGTCGTTTTGGATTTTCTATAAACAAATGCTTGTTTGATGTGTTATCATCGTCTCGTCTCTGCATAACGTGCTCCATGAATCTTTCTACATCTTCTTCAATACCACCAGTAGTTCCTGCTACTACTACACTGCCAGTGTGCAAGTGAAAAACCAAGCAAGCACAGTTTGATTCCATCACACATGCGTGCAAGTTAGTCTCCATCTGTCTGCGCATGCCTACTTAAATCAAGTATATATTTCTTTGAAGCCCATTGCGTGTGATATATATTCTTCAATTTAATCTGCATTAAAAAGACTGACAAATGTGTTTGCTGGGATGCAGAATAAAATCAGGCATCAGTTTTAAATATGTCGGAGACCCATTTGTTTCGGATTTGGGGCCCTTTTTATTATACTTGTTAAATTCTTTGGAGCAGTCTATCTAGCTCCTTCCTAGTTATGGGAGTTCCCTTACGATGTATTGCTTGCGATAGCCATTTAGCATGATGCATTGTTGTTATGTAAGCTTGAAAAAGAAAAAAAATCTGGGGCAGAAACTGCAGCACCGTTAATGCTGAAAGCAAAGAACTACCATCTTTAATGGCCAAATTTAATTGGTAATTTATTAGAGGTGCAGCAGTTATATGGTCCTTAATTTCCAACCCCTGAGAGGTAACTATATATGATAAGTTCTCAGTTCCCCAACTCCCAAACCCCCAATAAAAGAATTGTCATGAGAAATCAAATATGTTTTCAAATCATTCAATTAGAGATTATGGTATCCTCACCATGCCAAGTATTTAAAGATTACTTCTTTTTTATGGGTTTTGAGGAACTTTAGCCTCTCTATTATTCAGTAAATAAGCAAAAAAGAAACAGAAAAAACAAATAAGAATCTTCAATAGATGAAGAGGGATTAATTTAAGGATATTGCCACATTTCACCTATATATTTTAAGAAAATATCTAATATAGTAATTAAAAAAAATGATATGGATTGGGATAGATTAGTACACGAAATTAAAATTCAAATACCACATAAGAGATCTCTTTTAAATATAAAGACAATATATAATAGACATTTTTAAAAGCATAGAGGTTAATATATGACATTATCCCATTAATTAATATTGTAAAGGCATATGGAGGTGAGAGGAGTGCAGGCGTACAAGGTGCAGAGATGAGGAATGATGGGTCATATTGTGAGCATGCAGCACGATCAGGTTTAGATGTCTAGGATTTTAGGAGGTTGGGGCTTTGGATCAGGTTTTTGTTAGGGGTGTGGGTGGGATTTTGCCACAAGGAGAAAAAAGCTGGGTAGGGTTAAAGGAGCAGGCTTTTTGGTGAAGGAGGGGTTGCAGATGGTATGGAGGATGGAGACACTATATCAAATGGGCATATATTGGATTGGACATGGATTAGTTCAGGGGACAGCTTGGTCAGGACGTCTGAGACAACTCTGAGTTAGCAGTGCCTCATGTACCTTGTAATCCTTGGTAGCTAAGACAGGGCGTTAAACACCTCTCTCTCTCTCTCTCTCTCTCTCTCTCTCCATTTAATTAACAATAAATATTTCAGAACCTTTTAGTTGACAATAGTAATGCTATTAAATTTTTACAAGCATACTTTAATAAATAAAAGCGGTATAATATATGAAAAAAATTTTAAATTATTTTAAATAAATTTTCATACTTTTACTATGATTAATTAATTTTTTATATTTTTATTTTAAATTAAATAAATATTTAAATTTTTATTTTGAGTCAAATAAGTTCTTTTAATTAATAATTTGATTTAATTAAAATGTTATTTGTTATTTTATATCACGTGACATTAATATGATATATTAAAATATAATAATTGATGATAATATGATATGTTGACATATCATAATTGATGACGATGACATAACATGCTAATATAACATGAAAATATAATCATGTGACATTTTTTACTCTCTATATCAATTTCATGTCAATGCCATCTAAATACAAATGACAAATGACAAATGACATTTTTATTAATGATAATTAATCATTAATTATAAAGACTTATTTGATCCAAAATAAAATATAGAGACTTAATTAAATGCAGTAAAAGAATAAAAATTTATTTGAATATTTTTGAATAATTTAAAAGTTTAGTTGAGCATTATGCATAAAAAAGATTGTCTTAAAGAAAATAACAAAAATAATACAAACTTAAAAATAAAAGATTTATGTGTTTTATACTTTTACTTAGATTATTGAATTATCATACTTTTATCAATCACTTGCAAAGCAATAATTATATGAAAAGAAATTAAATTAATATAAGTTAAATTTGATATATGAATTTAATATTATCCTACATATTGTACCTGGAAAAGGCACCCGGTGAATAGCAAGTTCTGATATGCCAACCTGATGCCAATGAAAAGAGGTTAATTAATAATGCCCAAAATAAAGCCTGAAGCTTGTCGTAGGATGCATGTAACGAAACACTTGAATTCTGATCCTTCATTCAGTTTAAAGTTGACCTAAACTCAACGCACATTGTGATCAGTCGTTCACATATCCCTAATCAACTTAATTTCCATATACTTAACACAACCTAGTTAGCTTTTTAATAATATGTATCATGCTACATACTGCATGTTGGTAAAGTAACTCGGCAACTTGCTAGCTAGCAGGACGTGCCTGAGAGACCTGGACGGGACCCTTTCAGCTGCAGCAAAAGGTCCCCTTGACTTGATTAATAATTAATTAATTAGCTTAGTCTAGCTACCTACCCTGCATCCTAATCGGGTAAATTTATGTCTATCAAAAATCGGAGCGCTACAATTGCCCTTGTTGCCAAAGGTTTTTCTTCTACTACATTGAATATGCTCTTATTACCCGGAAATTATGGTGGCTTTGTTAATTGAACTCTCAAAGTCAAAGTGGATCCATGATCAGGTTGCAATATGGGAATTGGGAAGCCAATGATAACGTTACCTATATGCATGACTATTCACAAAAGGAGTGCAACAATGTCACACTTAATTAAAACTTTTTATTTATATTTTCTCTAGTCAGAAATTATTACACAAACACCTTTTTATATCTCACATTACTCATAAACCAAATAAATCATGCTTCATAACTCTGATTACTCCCCTAATTGGATATTTTACTTATTAGAATTTGTTAATTTGATTTTGTAGGCATGTCCTCACCTCTACTACCGCATCTTCAAGACATTGGAAGTGGATTCGGTTCGATCTTGCACCTCATAAAATTGAGATCTTTTGCTGGCAGCTTATTCAAGGTAGGCTAGCTAACACTCTTCTAAAACGAGGAATCGTCAACATCAATGCAATCACCTGCTTATTATGTAAAGGTGCAATCGAAACGGTTGATCACCTCTTATTCACTTGTGAAAAAACTTGGCCTCTATGGCAGCAATGGGGAGCAATGTGGAGTTTGGATTAAGTGTCCCATCACACCCTCAAGGTATGTTTCATTACTTGATTTGAATTTGCTACCTTTTTGAAAAATGAGTTGATTTAGAAAATGGCTTGATGTGCCATTATTTAGGAAATTTAGACTACTAGAAGTGATGTGATTTTCAATGTTAAGGATTAAGATTGTTGTCAAACTTTTGAACTTATTAAAGTTCGTGTCGCATGATGGCTAATGTTAAGTGATCTAATCTTAATCTTTCTATTAGGAAACTTGTCCGTTTTCCCAACAAGGACGTCAACCTCCACTGCTACAAAAGGACCAAGAAAGTTAAGGCTTGGATTAAACCTCATAGTGGAAGCCTTAAATTTAATACTGATGATGCTTCTAAAGGCTATTCAGGTATGTAAGGAATTAGAGTTAATTTAAGGAATGAACATGGCTTTACACTTGCCCTATTTTCAAAAGCTATTGGTATATCGGACTCGAGTAGAACTAAACTCCTTGCTGTGAGAGAAACTACCCTTATTTTTGCTGCATCGAGATAGAACTCCTCCCATACTCTCCCCATTGAATGTGATGCTAGTAATGTTGCAAAGTGGATTAAAAAGCCTAAGGATGTGCCTTGGAGACTTAGACCATTGATTATACAAATCCTTAGTCTACTTGGCAGGATCACGCAATGGAACATTCAACACATCCCAAGATCTGCTAATGGTGTTGTTGATTCTGTAGCTAAAGCAGGTGTGTCGTATCCTCATGACTTGCTATGGATAATCAATGACACTCAGACTGAGGGAAATCAAACCATTGATGGCTAACATTGATTCGTTTTGTGTATACACACTTTTTTCTACTCTACTGTTTTCCATGGATGCTGCTCTTGAGGTAGGTTTTTCAAGTGTACAAATCCCTATGCTTAATGCCACTAGTCTGTTATGCTAGTTACATGTATATACCTTTTATGGATATCATTGGAGTTAGGTTAGATATTGTGTACAGAAGGGTTTTATCATCATTTTTTGTTGGAATGGTTTTGGTATAGCTGTTTTATGGCAAGTTAAGTATGGGTTGATGAAGCTAATGGCTTTTTATTATTTGAAGCTTTTCTGTTCTTACTTTAAATAGTTTGTACATGTTTTTCTCATTATTAATACAAAGTCACTTTTCAAAAAAAAAAAAAAAGAGAATTTGTTGTTTTGAGTTTTCATTTTTAGCTTTCAATTTGACTCTTGAGAAGAGGGATTGAAATTTATAAGATGGAAGAAAGATTATTCTGACATGTAACTCAATTCATCACATGTATAAAAATTTATAAACAAAATACTCTTTTTACAGTCAACATATATACTTATTGTTATTATTAAGTTGTGAAATTATTTATACTAGCATTTGTTAAATTATAATGATGTATTCTTGGAAAGCTGTCTAGTTTATACCAACAATTACATATTAAGTTTTGATTAATTTACTCTGCTGTTTTTTCTTTTAATTATTTTTTCTTGGTTTATCTTTTTTCAATTAAAAGACAAGGTACGGATAGAAAGGTTGTTTATGATATATTCTATCATACTCTCGTGATTATTATTAAAGGTAACAAATGGATGAATTTGGATTCTATTATTTCAATTTGGATCATTTTAAATTTAATTTTATCTTTCCCTCACTTCTCTAAAGAAAGAATACTGTAATTCAGCTACAACAAAGAGATGAGTTAAGGCAAATAATGGTGAAACATAACTATCTTTGAAATAGTAGGATCCACATTCTTCAACCCCTAGAATCTGAAGAATGAGGTGAACCATGCTAGGAGCAAAGCAAATGGAAGTGGATAAATCTGTTTCAAGGTATAAACTAAAGGAATAGTGATGGAGAGAGGATACTGAAGAGGTTGGTGTGAACGAATAGGATGGAACCATGGTGGTCGGAGAGGAGTATAGTGGTGGCATGAAAGAAGAATACAATATGAGAATCAAAGGAAAATGAAAATGTTCTTTGTTTTTGTCAATAAGATCCTTGACGGAGTTGATAGTATGCCGCTACAGAAACTCTTTAAAGACTTTAGAGAAGTTAGAGAGGTTTTTATGGCACAAAAAAAGAGCTATAGTGGAAATAAGTTAGGCTTTATCAGAAACAATATTTTAAGGGAGGTATTAAGCCATAAAGGAGTAGAAGATAAGTTAAAGCTATTGTTATTGATGAAGATTGCAGCTTAAGTCTAAAGAAGACTGAAGACTAAGGAAAAAAGAATGACGTGTTTTATTTATATTAATTGTACATTTTTACTTTTACTGTTTTGTAGTTTACCATGGTTATTTTACCTAGGTTAATATTGTTGGTAAATTAGTTAGTTTAGTTGGTTTCTTATTGGTCAATTGCTTGTTAAATACTGTTGTAATAACTGAGCATTGATAAGGGAATATAAATAGTTTCTTCTTTTTTCTTTTTCCTCTAGATTCATTAAACTCCAGAGCATCTTCGATCATGGTATCAAAGCAACTACAGGTTAGTGTTATTGAACCTCCCATCTGATCTTGAAATTTGCTACAAATTTTGTCTCTTGTTGTTTTTAAACGTGTTTGTAGTAGAAAGTTACTTTGTAATTGTGTGAAATTTGTTGCATCAATGATGAAATCAACAGTTACTGAGTCAACCCTGTCACCTATTGAAAACCCCAAGCCTCCTTATTTTCTTCATCACTCTAATCACCCAAGATCAGTAGTGATTACTCCTAAGCTCAGTACAACAAATTATGTACCTTGGAGCAGGTCCATTTCTTCTAGCTATTTCAATCAGAAATAAGATAGGGTTCCTCAATGGAACCATTTCTAAACTAGCCTCAATAGATTCTCTATTTGAATCGTGGACAAGATGAAACAATTTGATTGTTACATGGTAATGAAATCCGTTACACCATTGATGGCATATACTATTTTTTACATGGAATTTGTAGCTGAAATATGGAATGCTTTAAAATAAAATTTTTCTTAGCTTGATGATATAAGAGTCTACAACTTACAAAACTGTGTAGGTAATGTCATTTAGGGTGCTAAATCAGTGGATTCATATTTCATAGAGTTAAAGGCAATATGGGAAAAGATGAGGAATTGTCGACCTTTACCACAATGTGAATGCAGTAAGTGCAATCCTGAATGCTTTAAAAGGTACAACACACAAAACCAATACCAAAAGGATATGGTATTTCTATTTTTGAATGAATCTTATTCTGCAATAAGGTCACAAATTATATTGTTGGAACTTATTCTTTCCTTGGATAAAGTTTACAATTTAGTATTGAGAGAGGAGACACAAAGGAATCTATTAATGCAATCTTAACCACAATTGAATGCATCTGTTATGAATGCGGTACTTAATGATAAGAAAAAGTTTAAAAAGGCTATGGTTTGTTCTCATTGTAACAAAAAGAGACACCTTAAGGAGAAATGTTATAGGCTATTAGGTTTTCTTAATGACTTTAAAGTCAATAAAGGAAAAAATGCCTATAAGAGAGGAAAATCAGTTAACTACATTACTACTATGGAGGATATGCAACATGTGCATGAAAAAAAAGTGACCGGACCTAACACCATGTCTCAAATTTCACTTATCAAGCAATAAATTAGTAAATTGGTGACTCTTTTGAATGAGAATGGAATTGGCACTGATGAAGGTAAAGACATTCCTAGTACCAGTCAGCACAGCAAACATTCTTTAGTGAATTCTGCTTTTGCAGGTATTGTATCTAGCCATTGTTGTTTCCATTCTTCTTACAAGCTTAGACATTTGAAAAACCTTATGATTGATCACAATCCTTGGATTGTAGATACAGGAGCTACGGATCACATATCTTATACTCTTGACAACTTCATTTATACTAAACTAGTCTCTAATTGCTATGTACAATTACTAAATAAAGCTAAGGTTGTAGTTACTCATATAAGAACTATAAAACTAAATCTTTTGCTTACTTTAATAAACGTTTTATATGTTCCAACCTTCAAATTCAATTTGTTTTTTGTTAGTCAATTTACTAATTCAAAACAAAATGTCTATGGTTCACTGATCAAGTTTGTGTACTCCAAGACCTACCTTCATGGAAAATGATTAAGATAGCTAAAGTTTTATTTGGATTATATTCTACAAGGAAGTCAAGATAAACAAGATCTGTCAAATTATATTTTAGATCAATTTGTTGAGTTTGTAAATAAGTCTGTTGGTTTTGATAAGTCTGTCAATTAGTCTACTAGTTTTAGTTGTTTTTTCGCACCACAAAATTTTGATCTCTAGCACTTTAGGTTAGGACATGCCCCTCTAGACAGAATGAATGTGATATATAGGACTAGTTCAGATGTTCAATGTACCAGTAACTTGCTTTGTGAACTTTGTCCCATAGCAAAATAGAGAAAGTTACTTTTTCTGGTCCATGTACAATCTACTGTTTCTCTCTTTGAAATTGTCCATGTTGACATTTAGGGGCCCAATAAGGCTACACTTTCTAATCACAGATGTTTCTAGACAATAGAGGATGATTTGAGTCGATTTGCATGGATTTTGCTTATGAAATGTAAATCTGATGTGTTTACTGGTTTTCATAACTATGTTAAGACTCAATTTAATACTTTTATTAGGTAATCAGGTCCGATAATGGGATAGAGTTCAATCTTGATAATTTTTCTCTAAGACATGAATTATACATCAACTTTCTTGTGTGGAGACACCACAACGGAATGATGTTGTTGAAAGAAAACATCAACACATTCTTGTTATGGTTAGAGCTTTGCTACACCAAGCCAAAGTCCCACTTCATTTCTAGGGCCATGCAGTGCTCATTGCAATTGATATAATCAACAAAATGCCAAGTAAGATTCTTGATAACAAGACTCATTTTTAGCTTTTGTATAATAAAATGCCTTCTTATGATAATTTTCGAGTCTTTAGTAGTTTATGTTTTTCTGCTACATTAAATCAACATAAAAAGAAATTTGATTATAGAGCTCATAAATGTATTTTCTTAAGATATCTTAATGGAGTCAGAGGGTTTGTTTTGAAGCAAACAAAGTTTTTTTTTCCATAAATGTGATCTTTCATGAAAATATCTTTCCCTTTCACTCCTCGTAGCAGAATTCACAAGTACCTGTATTTTGTCAAACTCCTCTTGTTCATGACTCTCATTTTAATGTTCTTGTTGTTGTTCTTTTTGCTAATGTACCTATTACTTCTTCTGTTGATACAATTACACATGTTGTTAATCACTATTTTGATTCTAATATTTTGCCAACATCATCAAATCATTCACATACATCATCGAATGATATAACTTATTTACATTTAGACACATCTTCATCCAATTTTAGCTAAACCTTCTCTTGATAATGATTCTTTAAATCTCACACCTGTTGATATCTCTATGCCACCTAGAAAAAGTGACAAAACTAAACATTAACCCAAATATTTAGATGCATATCAAGTTGATTTACCAACACATTCCAATTCTATCACTTTTCACCCTATTACCAAATTTTTATTATCTCATCATTTGTCCCAGACACATAAAACTTTCACAACCTCTTTATCAAATGTTTATGAACCTAATACCTATCATCAAGCTATGAAATATGCTCGTTGGAAAGCGGCAATGGCTATTGATTTGGAATCCAATTCTCATATAATAGGTTGTAAATGGGTATACAGAGTTAAAATGCAAGCTAATGGCAATGTTGAGAGATATAAAGCTTGTTTAGTTGCCAAGGGTTATAATCAGGTTGAAGGGTTTGATTATCAAGAAACGTTTAGTCTTGTCACTAAACACACCATAGTGAGAGTTTTGTTAGCCTTGGCAGCAGCAAAAGGTTGGTGTTTGTCTCAACTGGACATCAATAATGTAGCTCTCAATGGTGATTTTGATGAGGAAGTTTATATGAGTTTACTTCCTACTTATGAGGTTAAGGAGGAGCATTCATCTGATACAAAGCTTGTTTGTAAACTGCATAAATCTTTATATGGTTTGAAGCAAGCTTCTAGGCAATGGAATGCCAAATTTACTGTTGTTTTACTTTAATATGGTTTTACATAATCACCTTTAGATTACTTTTGTTTACATTCAACAAGAGAGATGGAGGTTTTATTACTTTGCTTGTTTATGTAGATGACATCATAGTTTCTGCTAGTTCAAATCAATTAGCTATTGATGTGGGAAATTATCTAAGTTCTCACTTTAAGTTGAAAGACCTTGGGGTTGTTAAGTATTTTTTAGGCTTTGAAGTCGCTCCGTCTTCTTAAAGTATCTTTATTTGTCAACGAAAGTACACACTTGATCTTCTTCAAGAACATGGTTTGGTTGGTGCCAAACCAATTACAACTCCCATTGATTATAATCATAAGCTTAGCAAAGTATCTGATGAAGAACAACTTCTTAATGTTACTACATACAAACAGCTTATTGGTAAACTTTTATATCTAACTTTCACTAGGCCAAACATATGTTATGTTGTCCAAACACTTGCTCAGTTTATGGTCATGTTCATCTTATGGTAACTTACTATGTTTTGAAATATTTGAAGAGTTCACTTTGTTAGGGCATTTTAGTGTAGTCTAAATCAAACTTAAACTATTTGCCTACTCAAATAGTGAACAGGTTGCCCTGACATTAGGAGGTTTGTAATAGGCTTTTGCTTTTTTTTGTGGTTCTTTAATTAATTAGAAGTCAGAGAAATAACTTGTGGTTGCTAGGAGTTTTGCTATGGCTTCAACTTGTTATGAGATTTTGTGGTTACAATCTTTGATGATTGATTTTGGCATTCATCATACTGATTTTGTTAAACTTTTTAGTGATAGTCAGTCTGTTGTACACATTTGTAAAACTCCTTTCCTTCGTGAACGGACCAAACTTATCGAAATAGACTACCATTTCATAAAGGAAAAGTTCAACTCTGGTTTAATTGAGCCTATTCATGTTCCTACCAATGTTTAGCTTACAGATTTGTTTATCAAGGCTCTGCAACCTCATTTATTCCTTAATCTTCTCAGCAAGATGAATGTGCATGATGTTCACAATTCATCTTGAAGGGGAATATTAAGCCATAAAGGAAAAGAAGATAAGTTAAAGTTATTATTGTTGATGAAGATTGCAGCTTAAGTTTGAATAAGACTAAAGATTAAAAAAAGAAGAATGATGTGTTTTATTTATATTAATTGTACAGATTTACTTTTACTCCTTTGTAGTTTACAATGTTTATTTTACCTAGGTTAATATTGTTGGTAAATTAGTTAGTCTAGTTCGTTTCCTATTGGTCAACTGCTTGTATAATTATTGTTGTAATAATTGAGCATTGATAAGGGAATATACACAATTTTCTTCCTCTCTGGTTTTCATCTTGATTCATTAAACTCTAGAGCATCTTCAATCAGAAGTCACACTTAGCCATTAACAACCTCAGCGGAGTATGGTTACTAAATTTTAGGTTAGAAGTGAACTAGGCGAAATATGGCAATTTCAAGTAGGATAGAAAAACAAAAGCTATCACAAGAAAGAGAAATGAAAAAATTAACAGAATGGATATAGAGATATTGGTTCAAAGAAAGAAGCAGATGGAAGAGGATAAAGACTCAAACAAAGTTCATAAAGTTGAAAAAAAGGATCAAAGCTACATGGTAGCAGAAACTGTAAGAAAATTAAAAACTTCTGAAGTGAAGATAAATGACAAAACATTGAAGTGTTGGGAAAAAAATGTAATTGCACAAGCTAAATATTAGATGTTAGCAAACCAACTGCAAAAACATCTCTATGGCGTAGGGGAAAAGAAAATTAGAGTTAGAAACTTGACAACTTACCACTACTTAATCACATTAGAAGATAGGAAATTGTTTGAAGATTTGAAAGGAAACGATAGGGTGGCTAAAGTAGTGGTTTTTGACTTTAAACGAACGGTTAGATGACTTCAAGACATAAGTATACCAGAAGTGGTTAGTTATAAACGGAATTCATACACACACATGGTGTTTTGAAACTTTCCAAAGCATTGTAAAACATTAAGATGAACTACTATTAGTAGAAGAGGACATAGTGGAAGAGAGAGACTATAGTTAATGTGTAATGGCTATCTCCATAATTGACAAAGGTAATATCGAAGAGAATATAGAGATGAAAATTGAGGGAAAGAGTTTCATATTGAGAGTGATGGAATTTCAAAGAGTAGAGAAGGGACCAAATTGAGAGGAAGATGATGAAAATAGTGAAGCAAAAGAGTTATGATGGGAAAAAGACTCATCAGAAAGCTTGGTGTGTAGCAGAAAGGAAAATGGGAGAAAATATGCTATGGAAGTTACAAAACCTAATATGGATGTGAATGGTGATGTGAAGATGGCTTATGTGGAAGCAAAATGTGACATAGGGAGAAACGACGTGTAAGAGGGTTGTTAGTAATGTTAGCCTAAAGAATAAATGGCAAGAATGTCCAAGATGAGGGGGAATTGGACTATAAAAAAATCTTAAAAATTGAATAACAAAGAGCTATAATTGACTATAGTGATCCTATAGTTGATACTAAACTAGAAAACATGTTTTCAAACCTTAAGAAGAGGTTCCAATAAGAATTTAATGAATAAGTAAGTCTTAAGAAACTTAACTCAATCAAGCATTAGTAAATGATCACTTTTAAAATTCTTAAAACATTTTTCAAGTATAACTTAAACAATAACAACTCAAAAAAAAAAAAAAAACATTTCAAGTTGAAAACTAAATCCTTTTCAAAGATAAATTTTTCTACTTGTGTTGAAAAACAGGGCTAGTGATTTTCTCAGACAAATTTCCAACAATAAACCACCAAGCAAATATGAAAATCAAAGTAACAATGAAAAGCAAGGACACAAGTATTTTTACAGAGGTTTGGCTTTTTGAAATGCCTACATCCTCTTTTCTAGGTCACTTAGGAGTTTCAAATCCACTAAAAGAATATGTTTTTTAACAAGATCAAGTGAAACCCTCACAATGGCATTTCACGGGATCAAGTGATAATTCTTACACTAGCTTTTTGATGGGATTAGGCGATCACCTTATAACAACTTTTCACAAGATCAAGCAACAACTCTTATAATGCCTTTTACTAAGAGTAAACACAACCCATACAATGCCTTTTACCGAAAGCAAGCACAACCCGTGCAATACCTTTTACCAGAAACAAGTACAAACCATACAATACCTTTTATCGGGAGCAAGCACAATCCGTATATTAACTTTTCAAGGCTACGTAAGTACCTTTACAAAGAACAACAAGAATGCCTCTTAAAAGGTAAATTTTGCTAAGTGAGTACAAGGTAGGAAGAATGGCTAACGATGGATATAAAAATAGGATATAAAGATTGGAATGAAAGCACAAAAAAATTTCAACTCGTGTAGTTAATGCTTGGTTTACTTGGTATTTCTCTTATTTCATTTCAAGACTTTGATTCTCAAGAGTTGGCCCTTTTCTCTCTTCTTTCTCACTTTGAAATACTTCTCAAGGATCTTTTTTATAGTTGAAGAAGTCTTGAAGTCGTTAGAGATGAATTAAACAATAATCTAGCCATTAGACACAAGTTTGAAATAAATTTAGCCATTGTTAAAGCTTGAGGATTGACTATGGTTCTTCAAATTTTCAAATTACGGCTTCTATAGTCGAGTATGAATATTCTCTACTTGATCAACCTCTTGAGAGTGAGTAACTTTGAAATTCTGGGCTTGAGGATCGACTACCAAACCTTGGAGATTGACTAAGACTCCTTGAAATTGAAATTTCCACATATCTATTGTGCTAAGGTCGACTGGCACTCGAGGAGGATCGATTAGGGTTTCTCATCATGAGTTTTCCCAATGCTTCTGCTACTAGATCGATTAGAGCTTTTCTAGGATTGACTAGAGCTTTGTTTCCTCAAAATTCCTTATCATTTTGGCACTTGACTTCAGCTATATCTTTCTTGTAATCAAATGTTGAGTTGAGAATTTGCTTATTGACTTGAAACACCTTGGTTACTGTGTAGATTGATAATCTTTGAATGCTTTCAAATAATCTCAATCACTTGTGAAGTTATCGTGCAACTTTGACATCTCAAAGATAAATGTTAGAGGAATCATAGTACTCATACAACTAAGTCATTCAAGCGTGCAGACATTTATGAAGTGAGTGTGTGAAAGTTTAATAACTTCAAGAATTCGTACAACTAAAATAATCAAGCTTGTAACCATGCAAAAACAAATGTATGAAAGTTAATCATTTCAAAAACTTGTCAAAGATTACTCTAGTAAAGCAAATGCAAATTTCAATAATTTTACATAATCAAAACTATACTCATTTTCAAGCTAACAAAGGCATTGAAGAATAAAGCAAAATGAGAAAGGGAAGTTATAAAGATTTGAATTTCAATTTTAGGAGCAGCTGCAAAAAGCTTCAAATGGCAAAACAACACAAGTATGGGGATGGTAGAAAAACAAGAAAAGATGAGATAGAGATTACAAGGAAACGTCAACTCAAAATAGGTAAAAACACAAGTAAAAAGGAAAAGGTTACTGTAGCACAAGTAAAGGAATCTTTTAGAAGGAAAAAAGGGAACGGAGAACTAAAAGAGATAGTGGCAAAATGGGTGAACGATGGACAAGAAATAATGGAGCTAGATCAAGTTAAAATAGGTGGGTTAAAAGAAAGACAAGTTGAGTTAGAGAAAAGAATGGAAAAACGACACAGGGTCTTAGTGGCCAACTCTTGGTTAGGCCCAAAGTCAATGGGCGGAATTGAGCCTAACAGAAAAATGGGTAGGAAACTAGGAGGAAAAAGTAATCGAGCCAAATGAGTCCAATGGAAAAGAAAAGTGCTAGAACCCGAAGAAAGAATGGGTTGAGAGATAACAAATAGAGGCTAATGGGTCAAATGAAATCCAAAAAGAAAAAGCAAGAAAGTTAAAAATAATAAAGGAAATTAATGAGAAAAATGAAAAGGAGGAAGACCACAAGAAAAATAAAAAAGAGAAGAAATTAAGGAAAAATGATACAGAAATAAAAATATAGAGAAGAGGGAGAAAGATGAAAATGAAACAGGAGAAAAGGGATTGGAAAAAAAATGGAATGGAAGAGAATCGATGGGTAGGATCACAATGGCCAAGGAAGGTTAGAAATAGGAAATTAGGGTGGATAAATAAGTTGGAAGTAAGGTTAGGGGGAAAGAAAAAGGGAAAGAAATTCAAAGCTAAAAACAGGAAAGAAAAAGAAGATGGGAGAACAGTGAATGGATCGCTGGCTAATAACGATGTCAAGCACAAAATGAGGTAATTCGTACTAAGGTAGAGGCATGCTGGCAAGTTGCAAAACTCTTAGGACTAGCAAGTACAAGCAACGATGCAAAAATAGTGGAAAGATTAATACGTTAGAATGAGTACAACATGCAACAACAAGCAAGAGAATTTGATTCTCTGCAAAGCACTTGCAACTAATTAAACCGTTATGTACCCTATGTAAGAATAACCTAAAAACATTGATGGGTACAGTTTACTGGTGGTTTCATAATTTATTGGTGGTTATATCATGATGTTGCTAGCTGGTTTAAGAAAAAGTGGTCAAATAGGTAGGGCGCTTATATTTAAGGATCAAAGGAGCTATTGGATGGATTTGATGCGAGATATTTAGTATGTGATAATTGTGAGATTTTTGCATGTTTTGATGAGTTTTTATGTTGATTGCTGATAAGAAATATGGTTAAGGTGTGCCTCAATGGTGGAATATATTCTTTGGAGGGATATAAGTAGAGCTTAATACAGTGGTTCTTTTTTACTGTTCACATGGGATGGGTAATGGTTTTGTAAAATAATATTCAAGTTAAAAGGTACATGATTAAAGGGTTGAACATTGAAGTGGAATGATGATTCTGATATTGGAATAGATGAGAGAGATAATTTGGATAAGTGAAGGTTCGAAATTTATTGCGGGAAGCCAATGAGTGCAAGTCATTCAACAAAGATAGGTTTTACGAATAAGGGGATGTTAGTAGTAATGATGTGAGAGAAGAAGGCTCCTAAGCAAAATCGATGCTAATTGTGAATATTGTTTTCTTTAAATGATTTTATACATTTCAGGAGCCATGTATATCCATGAAGGGAAGCAAATAGGTTGAATGACATCACTTGTCATGACTAACAAATCAATTTGTGAGTTGATAAAGAGGTCATGCTCTTTGCTTTGATTTTGGGTTGTGTAGGCACGATTTTGATTTTCATAAATTGTTCTAATGAGTTTATTAGGCTCTATATTTGGGGGGTTTTTTGCTAGTAGTTATTTGATCATGTGGTATAATATTGAGGTTTCTAAGACGTCAAAAGGATGAACATCAAAAGGTTGTTTTTAGAATGATGGATTACTAGTAACCATCGTTGGATAAATTTGTCTTTAAGCCTCACTTTTTATGCTAGGATCCTGATGAGGTGCTTATATAGGGTTGGTGTGATTGAATGGGCTATTCATAGAATTTAGAGGTTGGATTAGTTGTGTTCCATTTTAGCCTTTTGTTTTGGGTTCTTATAGTTATCTTGTAATATAGTGCGCATGTAAAAAGGCATACCTTTGTTGGGTTTTATGCTTCCATTTTCCTTGGCTTTGCCAAGTTTTGTTTCAAACTTATGATACTTTATGAAATTTCCGCTTGATTGAGTAAAAATAAAATGGAAAATGGAATAAAGGGATAGTGGATGGAGTAGAAAAGATAGGAAATGTTGTGGCAAAGTAGTGGGTGGCAATGTCCATAGAAAGAGTGTAAAAGGAAGAGGGAGGGGAATGTTTTGTTAAACATTGACAAAAATTTGAGGGAAAGGGGGGGGGGGGGGGATGAGTTTAATCTATTGGTTAAGAAAAAAAAAAAGGGAAAATGAGTGACATAAATTAATAAAAATATACATATTTACATATATAGGTGTGTATATTAAGTAGTACTTATCTTATATTTAAAAAAAGACAAAATAAAATAAAAAAGAATAAGAAAAATAAAGGAAAAAAGAAAGAAAGGAAACAATGAACACAAGAAATAATAATAAAAATTTCCCTAGAGACATATTGATTCTTAGCCTCTAATCTTCTTGTATGCTATTGACAGTTGTGACTATGATCTCTTTATGTCATAGTGGTGAGTCTACTTTTTTTCCTTGATGCTCTAACCTTTATACGATTGTGGGCAATTTAACTTGTTTTTTGAAGTTCTATAGTTGTTGTTCTTAGTGTTCAAACAAATGGCTCTTGGTGGACTAAGCTCTCAAGGAAGTGAGACAAGTCTTTACTTTATGGTGAGTTCCAAGATTTTGAATCGATGTTAATGGTGTCAGTTGCTCCACATTACTGCTAATGTCTAAGGTAACGAGTAGGTAGTTAGTGTTATGGTTTATTGCTAACATTGCCACTTTTGCAATGCCTTTGTGTTCCCTGTGGGTTTGTCTTTTTTATGTTGAATTTGATGTGCTATAATGGGGTTTCAGCCAACTGTCCATTATGGTTTCTCTTAGCTGAATTTTGTAAGGTCATGTTTTCTTGGGGAACTTATGCTTGACATAATGCTTACGAAGACCTAGATCTATTTGGAAAGGAGGCTCATGCATATGGGATTCATTTTGGTTGTGTTGTTGAGGATGTTTTAGAGTTGTTTTCTTAGGTAAAGCATACTTATGCACTTGTTTTCTCTTTGGGCATCTTAGGTCTTGTTGCGGGATGTTGGGGCAAAGTGATTATGTTGTCATGAGCCTTTAATAGGTTATTAGAGCAGCAAACTCTTTCAAAAAATTTTAAATGGTGCCTTTGAATTTAATAAATGAAACTTGTCATTTGGCAAAAAGAAAAATCATTTATCCAATTATCAAATTCATTGACTCCCCCTCATGTCTTATTCAAAGCCAACATAAAAATTCCAAAGGTTAACTTTTTTAAAACTACACATTCAATCTATACTTCACTTTAAAAGGCAATTTTACTGCCATCACCAATTCCAAACCCAATGCCTATTGTTATGTGGGTATGAAAATTGCTATTTGCTACCATAAGGCTTATAATACCTTTTATTTTTTTGCTCAACCAAAATTGGGACTTTTATATATCATTGATAAAACAGTGTGGTGGCAACATAGCGACCCTTAAAAGGTTTTGATACAAGCAAACAATGCCTAAAGCATCTTATGGCATGTAAACATCATACCGACATAAAAAATAAATTACATACTATTACCTACAATAAATAAAACTAAAAAATGTAGACATATATAGCAAAACAAATGGAAAACATTACAATATTAGCATAGGAATTGCACAAGTGGTGATACAAAATCGAATAGAGTCACCACCAAGCTAAGAACATGGGCTCCTTGTCCACGTCGTATTTAGCGAGAGCATCTGTAAAAGAATTTCCTTCTCGTAGAGTATGCGTAATAGTAACATCTTTAATTGATTACTATTGTAGAGTCAGACTCTATTATAGTAACATCAACACATCAATCTCATTGAAAATTGTCCATTTATCCCAAGATCTTTTTCCATCATTATGGACTCGTGAAATTGCTATTGCAGAGTTAAACTCTATTATAAGCATTTTAATACCAATAAAGAGAGATGATGCAAAAAGTTAAAAGGTGTGTTTTATCATCATTATTTCCTCAAAATTAGATTCTTGGATGCCAAAAGGCCTAAAGAAAATTCCAATAACATATTCTTTCAAGTCCCTAGAGACACCCTCATGATTGAAAAGTTTCGGTTTACCTGTGGCTTAACCATCAACTTTAAATTTGAGCTCTTTGTCAAGAGGCGACTACCATGAAGAGTTAAGTCTAATATAAAGAGGAACACACCTTATATTGGAATTCCAAAGCTCTTTCCACCATTTTATTTCATTAATTATGTCCATTTTGTCACAAGCGTGAATCCAAAATACTGAATGCATAGTAATGAGGAGAAAAACCTCCATATTATCTCAATGCTTACCATTGAAAATGGATTCAGTGCGAGCCAACTATAGTGACTATAGGGTAGAGCCACAAACCATCATCCATCGCTTTTTCAAAGTACCACAATATAAACAATCCAACCAAGACTGAATGTGGGAAGAGATGGAACTGAAAGCCACCCATAAGATGCCCCACTAATTGAAAATCATAGCCCAAACTAGTCAACTAAAGTGGCAAGATAATATAATGTGCAAGCATGACTCAACCTCAATGCCATACCAAAAGCATAGAAGTTGGTCATCAATAAATGGACACCGCATGATTTTAGGAATTTTCTAATCGAGATAAAATGAATAATAGCCAACCAAATGAAATATTATACCTTCGAAGGGATGGAAAGTTTCCATAAAGATGAGTAACATACCTACTACTCATTGTGACTAAGTCTTAAGAACGAAGTGAGGGATTTAACCAAAAATTTTCCTCCTGGATTGTGCTTTTAGATAAATCTATCTTCTTTACTCAGAATACAAACTATGGTAGCCAATATTAAGCTCCCATGAGTGCAAGGATCTTCGAAAATGGATACTCCACTCACCTCCATTCCATAAGTCAAACACCTTCGCATCCTTATCCACTTAGTAAGAAAAGGTCAAGGATATATATCACTTAGTAGGGACTCTGGTAGTAGACAATTAACTTGCCAAAAGAAAACACAAGAACCATTTCATCGATCCATCTACATGCATTAATACTAATGAGACCTTGGACCCCTACAACGAAAAAGAGATCTCTTCGTGGCCCTATTTTTCGAGAGCAACTCTGTTCCTTCCAAACCACTTTTTTCCATAATCAGTTTCCTCCATAAATTATCGCACTCATTCTCACATCTCTAGATCCATTTGTTAAGTAAAATCCTGTTTTTTAGGTGAATGTCAACAAAGCCTAAACCACCATTCTCCAAATAGTTGCAAATATTGTTCCAGTTAACATAATGAATCTTTCATTCACCCTCTTTCTACCCAATTAATGCAATAGTTATACTACTAAATTAATTTTTGTTCTTTAATTCATATAAGGAAGTCTAAAATGGAAATTTATAACATGTCACAACCCATTTTTGGGACATGACTAACGCATGGACCTACGTGGGTATGGCCCAATAGGTCCAAGCAAGCCTTATATATATCATGCGTGTGCTTGTCATCCATCGCACTCATACATCAACAAAATTATATAAACATCTTCACACCATTATGGAACTTCTCAACATAATATGTGGATCGTTATACATACATTTATCACATATATGCCATCACAGAACCATGGAACTTCTCAACATGATGTGTGATTTCTATTTCTTATCATAACAATATTCACATTTATACATATCATCTATGGTTTGGCATGTATTCCTTGCCTATATCTCTTATGGTTCATGCACCATAATATCAACATTAGTTTGTGGCCATTTTCGAGGCTCAACATAATATTGACAATGAATAACAACAAGAGTATATCAATACTTATTACATAACCAAGTACCATTCAAGTATTAACATTTAAAATACTTGACTTGACACACTACGGAGTTTAGTGACCTTAGAGGGCTGGAAAGAAGGCACTATCACACTTGCCAAGTATGAGATAAGTTACTCTTACATAATGTGCTTAGCTAAGCGAACTACTGATCTGTAAAACAAAAATAATAGAAAATAGTATATGAGTTACAAAGACTCTATGAGTGGATATGAGGAAGGGGACTAGCTAAGGGAAAGGTTTTTGCAGTAAACCATACTTTGCAAAATCAACATGATATTCACAAATATCCATATAAATCCTTTCAAACATCAATAAGTCATTGCAACGTTTTTCCATAAATGCATTTAAAATTCATTATGCATAAAAAAATTAATAAGCATTTGTACCTCTACTTACAAAAAGATTTACAAGGAGAAAAACGAGAAAATTCATGTCAATGATATCGGTACTTTTACCATTGCTAGTGGAATCAATCCTTATACAACCCATACCTTGGGTTCACCTCCCACTCGGGGATTTAGAAAGCACTATATGAGTTTACTACTTGATAGTTCTATATTAACCTTTTAATGCATATCACCTCAATACATCGTTAGTATTAACTAAGTATCTTAAACAACTTAATATACGCATGAATATCACCACAACGAAATTGGCATGTTTACCTCAATATCACAATGATAAAGTGTATCATATGACACCCCACATCTAGCCTTTTATCACGTATGGTATGAAGCCCCACATCTGGCTCGAGTATTCGTATGGTGTAACGTCCCACATCTGGCCCTTGTCACATGTGGTATAACATCCCACATTTGGCCTTTATACACGTGTGGTATGATACCCCACATCTGGCCTTTATGCACTCGAGTCAATTTCATTCATGCTTAAAACATTATCATTTCATAACATTTGACAATTAAAATTTATTTTATCCACATTCTATCTTTTCCATCCATAACGCAATTTCATCATTGGGCATTATTACATCCACATATAACAATCAAGTGGTGGAGACTTACTCATTCACTTTCATAACTTATATTTATGGGTATTTTACCATCCATATTCACCTCCTTATTGAAACATCTCATTTTACCCACGTTAGCACTTAGATCAAGGTGGTTTGTCTATCAGTCACATTCACATATAATTAGGTGAGTATTTATTCATCCGCGTAGGCTATTGCCTAGCCATGCACTAATCAAGCAACATACATCCAATCAAGGAGTGTTTAAATAAAATCATTTGAAAGGCGTTGTCCCCCTTTATTAAAAACTAATACATAGTACAAGTATTTACTGCACAGTAGATTGAAAACCTCATTGAAAACAATTATTCCCGTACAATATGATTTATCAAAACCATAATGGCATTCAAAACATGCAAGTCATCCAAATCAATAATTCATGCACAACTTGACCGTATAATATACTTAAAAAAGTGTACCCACTCACATTGACAAGAAGTGCATCCTTTTCCTAAGCTTAAAGTCACCAAAATCTTGCTCGTCAATGATATTCAAGCTCAACACAACCTATCAGAACAATTTTTAACATAAATCCCTATTTTTTCGACAAACCCATTTATTCGAAACTAATTAGTAAACTCATATTCTTTGTTTTAAGCCAATAATTTACAAAACTCCAAACCTGAAGTTTAAATAATGAATCCTTAAACATCCTTACCTTCAAAACCTTGTTAAAGAACAAAAAACCCTAAATCCCTAACTCAAATTCGAATTTGATGAGCTGAAATTTACAAAATCCATGAGTTAGGTTGAAATATTGTGATTAAAATCCAAAAATGCCAAATCTTACCTTAGATTCAATTTGGAAGGTATCCTTGGTAAATAGGGTTTTGAGATGTTAGGAGAGGGCTTGGTGGCTATTGAGGACAAGTTAAAGGCTAAGAAAATGAAAAGTGGGGACTAAGGTTCGAGCTGCCCTTTTATTTTTTAGTCAAGTTGCGCTATATCAACTACAACTTCATTTTTCTACATAGGGTCGAGTATTAGCCTTGTATAGTAGACCTTAAGTCAAAATGTTAAATATTTTTGAGCCCCAAGTCACTAGGGTCAAGTTTTAACCATTAAGAGTTGACCCTCCAAATTCAAGTTTACAAAACTTTTATTCATTTGGCTTCCTTTTTCAACCATCCCTTCAACTATCATTCATCCATAAATATAACACAATAATATAGAAAGATTTACATCAAATGATAAGAAATTCTCACAGATAATCGTCACCAATGTATAATTCATCAAAATTCACGTTTTCACTTAATTTCAACAATATGAAAATTGAGATTTCACTGAACATTTCTTGTCACTCTCTAAAAAAGAAATTACAATTGTTAAATCAAATCCTAATCGTTTTAAAAAAAGTATTAGGTAATACAATCATTACTTAAAAAGATCACAAAATTTTCTTCACTCTGCCACTCTTAATCCTTTTGAATTTAGCCACTGAAGACAAAAGAAAAGAAAAAGTTGGTCATACTAGAACCATGGCGTTGGAAAACTTGTACAAATGAGGGGATGACTTGTAGGGATAGCTAGGTTGGATGAACTTTAGTTAGAGGCATGAAGCTGGTTATGGTACGATACATGAAGATGATTGAGGTCTTTGGCCTAGAGTTCCTCGGAGACTAAGAGTTGATATTTTGATCCTTGTTATCGCAGCAAAACATATAAGATAAGCAGTATACGTGTAGACTGTAGTATATAATGGTAACAAAAAGACAACCAGCCCTTAAAGGCTAAGCCGATATTATTCCAGTAGTCTCAGTGATGGTGAGTGGTAATGCAATTTCTGTCCATGCATGTCCTCTCATGCCTCTCTAGTCTCTATCCGAACTCACCCTTCAACCATCTAATGGCATTCTCTATCCATCTCTCTGTCTCACTCACAAATCTACACATGCACACCCAGCCGCAGAGCCAGAGACAAGGACACAACTCACATCTGAGTTAGCCCGTTTTTGACATTCTGAAAAGGTTGGGATTTCAGAGATTAGATGTTTCAAAATAACCGTGAAAGAAAGAACGAAGCATGTAAGGAAGAAGTAAAAGGAGAATCCCCCTTTTTTGAATTTCCACATTGCCACAGAATCACAGGGCTAGGTACCAAGCTCGATACTCTTTTCTGAATTCCATGAGAGAGAGAAAGTTAGAGAGAGGGATAAGGTATGTATATGTGCGCGTGTGTGCTGCACTAGATAGCTAGGCAATTTGGTTATGGTTTCAAAAAGGAGAAAGAAGAAAAGAAAAAAAAAATAAAAGCACTGGGACCCGACAGGCATATTTGATACTGGTCTCATCGAAAGATTTGCTAGCTCGCCAAACAGTGCAAGAGACAAGTGGAGGTACTGGCCGAGCGTAGCAGCAATTTAATGCACTTAATCAAAAGCTTTTGATATGTTTTCAAAAAGACCCTTGGCTTGGCTGTGATCGGGCGCTTTCACTACATACTAATTGTCAGATTTTGCGATAAGAGAATTAAAGGTTATTTTTGCAGTGATAATTGCCACGCGTTGCACATGATCCAGAGGACCAGAGGAGTGGATTTCGCAATGTTATATGCCCTATATATTGAGTTTTTCTAAGTATCGTGGTACATGGCTAGGCTTTTGCTAGACCTATAGCGTTGCCTGGGCATTTTCGGATCTCGAAAAGGAGTGTGTGAAGGGAAAGAGGAACACAGTTTGTTCTTGACTTCTTTGGTTAGGGTTAGGGTTTAATCTTTGAAGTTGTGTCGGAATGTTTTTTATCTACAGGTTCTCATTATTTGGTGAACAAGTCCATGCTTTTATTTGTTACGTTATAATTTAATCAGTCCATATTAAATATTTTAAAATTAATATGATATCAAAGAAATTGATATCTCAACATTAATCAATATAAATGTGTATGACAAAAACGGCTCAATAATCTCAAAGATTTAAAGCAAAATATTCAAATCAAAACTTTTTATTGAAATTAAGAAAGTTTTTTAAGTTTTGAATAATAAATTCATATTTTTATTTTTAAAAAATATCATATTTTTTATTTGAAAATTTCAAATATTTATTATGAAGTGCCAAAAATATTTAGCCATTATAATTATTTTATATTTTTTAAATAGCTAATATAAAATCAACAATAAAAATTTTTAATTCAAATAAATTACTTATCACATAAAATAAAAATAATATAACAATATATTATAAACTCTAAATTAGAGAAAAAAATTTGCAAAGATTAAAAAAATAGTACTTAATTGTTAAATGCTTATTGCAAATTATAAATGAAGTTCATAATTTATGAAGATAATAGCATAACAGATTTTCTGCATATATTTTGAAAGAAAATTAAAGTTAAACGAAGAAAGAGCAAATGAGTGAAGAAGAATTTAAAAGTAAATATTATAAATTGAAAAAACAAAGATAATTGGTTTTATATATAGGAAATAAAATAACTGTTGAAAATTATTAAATACATCTTACCGTTAGTTGTTTGGAAATAAAAGAAATAGGTAAGAAAAAAATAATTGTTGGAGATCATTAAATATATATTACTGTTAATTGAATGAAAATAAGAGAAATAGTTGAATTAATACCATTGTAGAAATTGAGAAGTGATAAAAAAAATTAAAATTTATTATACACATAATTAGAGAAATGAGAGAATATGTTATTTTATTAATTATTTTTTACTTTTACATATTTTTAATAAAAAATAAGATAATTAATGTGAAAGTGAGAGAAAATAAATCTTTGTTAGACGTAAGAGAATAGATAAATATTTTATTAATTATCTTAATTTTTAAAAATATTTTTAATATAATTAACTATATTATTATTATAAAAATATGAGATCTTTTTAAATTTGACGCCTAAAACCCTTGTTTGGATGGATTTGCCCAAAGATCAGCCCTAGTGTATGATCTCCTAATCTAAATACATAAATTACGGCACACTAGTAAATAACTGAGACACGCATATATAGTTCAACTAGTTGAATAAAGGATCATCCCACATCAGTTCTAACACAAGTTGGGTCATTAAAAAATTGCTTCGTGGAAACATAGCAAACTTACAAGGAGCCATAAGCTTCATCGGGAGATTATAAATATATGTTGTTTTTCTAGGGTATTATATGTATATATTTTAAAAATTATCAGTTTATACGCGAGAAAATTGATATGGAGGTTGTATCTCCTTTTCAATGATTAGCTCAATTAGGCTTATTGATGTCATGAAAAAGAAAATGAAAGAATTCTTCAATTTTCTTTATATATAATTTCGTCATCTTCTTGGCAGAATAAAAAAAGGGCTGGATCTTTTTGTTGCATGCATGCCTTATAGTTTCTACTTTTGTGAAACGATATGGAGTAGCGTACTACTGATTGATGTACTAATTTGTTTTTCTTTAATGTTTTCGCCCCATAAAAAGACACTTTTAAAGAGAAAAAAAACCGAAGGAAAATTCCGTATCCGACCAATTCTTAAACAGCTACTTTAGAATTAATGGCTTATGCTGGCAAAGAACATAAGCATGACAAGGACCCACCATTACCAATGTATTAGGTAAAGATCTTAATTTTCTGGAAAAGACAATTGAATCGGGATATGCCCATTGTACGAACAAAAGAATTGATGATGGATAGATTGTCTGGGCATCACATTATGAAGAAGCCCGGGGCGGGGCAGGCATCAACTTCCAAAATACACCCTCTCCTATCAGAAGAAGATTCAGAAATGACTGCCAATGGCTTTGGTAGCTTACCTTGAAGAGTTGTACATCGCATCCAAATAACTACAAATTTTGCATTTCGATAATATGTTTTCTCTCTTAAATGTAACGATTTATGAACGGGGTATTTGGGATCATTGCAAATTCTTGGAAATTGTGACTGAAATTCAAATAGATTTGGAGGGATTTACTTGGATTTTTATCTGGTTGGAAGATATTGTTTGGTGATCAAATTTATTTGATGAACAAATTTGTTTGATGGATAAGAAGACTTGTCAGTTTGTAAGAATTACTAAAGTAATAGAAATTACAAGCTTTTCAAAAAACCAAAAAAAGACTTGTCAGTTAAGAACATCAAGAGAACTCGTTAGGTGAGTATTTCAAGAGAAAAGGGATTTTTAGTGGGAAAGTGGAGTTATAAACAAGAGTCTTAATAGGGTAAGGTATGAGAGAAAAGGATGAAGAGAGTTGCAAGGTTAAGGGTGAATGAAAGACAGTGCTCGTATGTGTGAGTTTTGCTTGAGTATGGGTTTATGAGATGAAAAGAAAGTGTTTATGTTTGTTTGGGTTTAGAATTGTTTTGTGCTTGTGAGTGTTTTATGTGTGAAATCGGCTTTTATAAAGGGGGTTGTTGTTCTTACTCGTTACGATTCTCTCTATTTCTTCTTATTACTTTGTAAGATCGCGTATGTGGAAGAGTGTTCCAGAACCCAATCTCTTAGCACCACCCTCCCTCTAACTATCTTTCTGAAGACCGATGTTGATATCGGACCGAAATTAATTTTAGCAACAAACAAAAATGATGGGAATTAATTTGAAGACATTCTCAATCGATTTTCCTACAGTGCAAAGGACTATCGTAAAATAAATATAAATATAGTTTTTGTTGAAGTAATAATAAATACTGGAGTGAGTACAAGTCTAGCTATTTAAATTCCGTGTAGGGCGTGAGGTTCTGATCTGGGCTTCTCATCTGCAGCTGTAAAAAGCTGGTTGCTCTATTGATTCTATTTCCTCTGACAGAATCTCCTCTTGTCGTTAAAATCTTGTTTCTTCTCATTTTTCCTGGATGGCGTCTCCGCCCTTCTTTAAAGCCTTCTCCTCCACTCTCTCCCTCTCTCTCTCTCTCTCTCTCTAGTATTATTTCAGCATCACCTTTCTTTAATATGACAGCAACTACTAGTTTACTCGCTCCCGCCGAGTGACAAATAATTTCCAAGGAGCTATTGGTTATAATGCTAATCCAATATCAGATTTCTTAACCAAAAATCAAATACTAGCCAGTATGGTATCCAAATTGCAGGAGACATAATGTTTAGAGAGTGTCATTGTATCCGGGGCGATAAATGCAAAAGGAAAAGAAAAGACAAAACCAACAACGAAAAAAAAATCGAAATGCATCTGTTTACTGCGTTATGTAATGTGAAAAGAGGAAGGATTGCTTGGTAAAAAGCGGGACGTAATTTGCCAAAAAAGGAAAAGTGGAAGTTAGGTTGCAGCCAAGAAGATTATGTTTAGGGTGGCAGGGAGTTGCGGCTGTGGATGAGTTGAAATCTAAGAGTCTTAGCTGGTCCATACCCCCCATATGAAGGTGTGCCACGATAGCTGACACGAGATAAAATTACATATTTATTATTGTTTTTATTATTATTATTATTATAATATTCAATTTAATCGCCCTATCGCTGATTCATGAGGCATGCATCAGCATCTGTGATCAAACAAGTACTTACTTGAAGATGTGTGGATGGATTGTCATGAATGTCGGCCTTAATTTATTGTTATAATTATATATACTAGTTTATATATATATATAATTATATCTAATCTTCCGCTGCATGCCCAAAGAACCAAAGTGTGATCACTTATTAAGACTAGACTTGACACAATTTTAGGATTTCTTGAATAGACTTGACCTGCAAAGTTTTCTTTGTGTAATACAAGTTACGGAAGCAGCTGGCTCAAATAATCATAATAATTTGTGTGTTTAGCCCTTGATGTAGTTTGTGAAGCATCAAAGTTGAAGCTAACACGAGCACACAAGGTACAACTGAATTCCCCTCAAGAGTACATGAATTTTGTGAATGTGTTGCTGCAGTTTCAATTTTTGCCCTTACTAAAGAAGAAATAGAGGGAGGGAGGGACTTAGTTGAAACTGAAGGATGAGAGTTAGGGCAAGGAGGGGGAAGTCAAATGAGGATGGATAATGGACAGCTTGGGTCCTTTTTCTGACTCAAAGGGTACACTACACAACAACTTTAGTATGTAGCTAAAAACTCAACCCTTAAAGACCCTACTCAACCTCTACACGAGACAAGTCCATGTGACCATAAATCCTTGGTTTTCAAACCCTAACCATCTCTCACGCAGAGCAGAGCAATGCCCAATTCCCTTGAAACAACAGTATTTGCAAAGATATGTCAACGGAAAACTTGTCAAAAAGGGGAAAAAGAAAATAACAAAGACCAAAGCGGGAGGAACAACTTCTGAGCGCCGCCAGTGTAATCATTCAGAATGATAATCACAAGAAGCAGAGAAACAAAAAAAGCTCTTCAACTTCCCAGAAACCTTTTCTATTTTTCTTGTAAAAAGACAATCGACTAACCTCTTATCTTCTTGCCCAAAAATCTGGATTCTTTATTACATGTTAGACGGGGGCAGACCCTTAAACGGAAATTGCTTTGATTTGTTTTATAATTTTCAAAAACAAACATAAATATAATTACTACAATATCATTGAAATCTTCAATCCACATCAATCAAAACTTTCCCCCAAACCCTCTTGTTTTCTTTTTCTTCCCCTCGGAAGTATCCCAAGGCAATTACTCTTCAAATCACTTCCTTAGCTGGCTGGCACACCCACATCTCCGGTTAGTTTTTCAATGTTGACACAGAGCACGCTTTGATCAATTATAAACACTTTTGTTCCACATTGGATGCAAATTCTTGACTTGAACATTCTCCTGAAAAACTAAAACAAGAGAAAGAATTATTAGTGAAATAAACCAGAAGGAAAATACATCACTTCAAGGAGACATAATAACGTATTGAAACGAAAAGTCTCCGTCCTAAGAGGGTGGTCCGTAATACAAATGTAGGGGAGTACTACAAAATTTAATGCCCACTGTATTATTTCTCTTACAAAAAGAAAATAAAAAATAAAAATCGGATTTTTAAGAGACAGAAAGCCCATACTAATAAAATAATTAAATAATTACTAATAAATTAAACAGAAAATATTAAATTAATATTGAATAAAATAATATCAACCCTCCAATTTATGCAAGGTTGGCCCGGTGGAAGATCCTAGTCGTTACTCTCTCTCTAAATAAAAACCTATTTTTTGGAATTTTGTGTGCGTGTATGTGCAAAGTGCATGAAACAATATAAATAAAGGCGGTTTCTATAGCTCTCCCATCCCCTTATTTACTATAAATACAAGCGTATGCTGCAGCGCTCCTCCACATTCCAGGTGCCAAGCCCTAGAGTCCTGAACCCAGAAACCGCCCGAGAAAGGAACCTTTTTCTTTCTTCTTCATCTTTCTCCCTGTGATTCCTTCGTATACCTTTTCAGTTGTTCTTTGCGTTGTTTCAAGTGCTGCTGGCAAGATTTACCCGATGGAAGAAGCATTTAGGAGACTGAATGGCATCACTCATGTGCCTGATCCTGACCCGCGAGACTCCATCACGGGCAATCCAAAGAAGTGCGCCGCCGCAACCACAACCGCTTCCACCGTTACCCCCACGACAACCACCACCACCACCACCACCACCACAACACTAACAACAAACAAGAGGTCTCTCAAAGAAAATGGTGGCCCTGGAGGGACCATGAGGTACCGTGGTGTCCGCCGCAGGCCGTGGGGCCGTTACGCTGCTGAGATACGAGACCCACAGTCCAAGGAGAGGCGGTGGCTTGGCACTTTTGACACAGCCGAGGAGGCTGCGTGCGCCTACGACTGTGCGGCTCGAGCCATGCGTGGAATCAAGGCTCGAACCAATTTCGTTTATCCTGCGACTGAGCCGCACTCCGCCAACGACCATTTTCTTCCTCCGTTCAACTTCACCAAGCAATCACAGCCACCCATCAGGGATCTTAACACCACCCGTCATCAGTTCGGGCACTCTTCTAATTGGTCATCGTTTGCTAACCCTCATGTGGGGGACTTCTCCGGTGGGTCTGCGCCTCAAAGAAATGCTTCTCTGAATTTGCTTTTATTACGTGACCTCTTGAATTCGTCTTCAAATTCTTCTCTACACGCGCCTCCTCATTCTTTTGTAGATCAGTTTCCATTCATAAATGGAACTTCTTCTGCTTCTTCTTCTTCTACTACTATCTCAACTCCAAGCTCTTTGCCTGGTGGTACTTTGTTGAATTCCTCAACCAACGCTTCTCTACGGGCAAACGACAACATGGCTGGTTCTTTCATAGGCTCTACTATGACTCTTCCTCTCAAAGGAAACAATTCAAGCCATACCACCGGTGTGCCTGCTATGTCAACTTGTCAAGCTGAATGTATGGAATTCTTCCCGCAGGAGCCTTCTGATTCTGGCTTGTTGCAGGAGATAATTCAAGGGTTTTTACCAAAACCCATGTCAAAGAAATCTGATGATTTAGCTAGAATCTCAAATTGCGTCCAAGATTCCGCTGTTCCACCGGTATCTGAAATGTCATTCAGTCAGTCGCTGAGCGGGTTGAAGGAGAGTAAAAACGAGCATTTAGGTTTTTATATTGATTACCAGGGGGTTCCTCATCAGCAGTTTGAGAGTTTCAATGGAATTACAGGTTCCCAAGTGGTGCCTTATGGTAATGAGGTGGCAGTGAACCATCTACAGCTGGGTGAAGACTGCATGTTGGATGATATCTTTCAGTACCCAGATTTACTGGGTGCCTTAGCAGCTAGGGTTCAAAATGCTTGAGCCGGTCACAATGGAAGTGTGAAAATCATCAAGTCAAGTTGTGGGTCTCTTTTGTTGACATAAACTAGATGCTGAGTTTAGCACTTTTGCAGTCTAAGTTCAAGTGATTAGGTACTTTGATGGAGATTAAAATCATCATGTTACCAATTGGAAGCTTAACTTATATAGTTATATGATATGATATAATCGTATTTACTTAGAAGTTTTATTATATCATGTGATTTTATGTTATCCCTTAGACTACGTAATCTTCTTTACTTTTCTCTGATATACATATATATGTTGTATCTTCTGCTCTGGCATTGGAAACAATAAAAAGAATCGAAAAAAGTGAAAAGTGTTTCTTCTTTAGTAGAAGCACGCTCTGAGTCATGTTTCTCAATCTGGTCGATAGCTAGCTTAATCTGCGTTGACCTTAAAACTCAAAAGGAAAGGTCTGTATTTGTCCGGCTTTTGGGTTCTACGTTTCTCGTTTAAACAATAAAAAGGCATTGGTTAAGGATCTCTGTGGATGTTCTTTTCTTTTGTTTCCTTGTGAGTTTCGCAAACTAAGGCATGAAACAATCCAAGTATAGACCTAAAAAAGGCTTGTGAGAAACTTTTGTGTTCCTTGAAAAGCCGTGTGTCCAGGAAAAGAATAATCTCTGAAACACAAAGACAAAGGGAAGCTCCGGAAACTATCACGTGAGGTCTTTGGAGTGTGATCCTGCTCTTCTCCTACTTCCACCGGCTCCATCTGCCGAGTTAACTCTCTCGGATTTAAGTGACTATCAAAGTTTTATTGTTCATAATTTTAGCTTTCTCCCACAATTGGTTGTTAATGGGATATGTAGATAACCATTTCATTCTATAAATAGGAATAGTACCAACAAAGATTTTCAAAGAAAATCTCGAAAATAATGGTGATCACTGTCATGTTTATTTCAAAGAGGTTGTCGTGCTGGGAGTACGATCAGAATGATAATGGTGATGAAAATCCGCATGAAGGTGCAAAAGGGTATCGCATTACTTTCTTAAATTTGCCATACTTGCCTGATAAATGAAAACGCATTGACCAGGAAGGATTATATTATATTCCAACCATGAACGTATAACTTATTTCAACTTTCAAAAAGGAAAAATATCCAGTTTAATTTCAGTTCCCCTCCTTTCCCTCTCCGACTATTCTTCTTTTTGTCAAAAATACATTTTCTAGTCATACAAATTGAGGATTCCTAAACAACTTAATTTCTTTTGGAGATATATAAATCTCAATCTTCGCAAAAACCCTTTTCTATTTCTTTTCTGCTCTCAAAACTCACTGCAAACTTCTACTGTCTTTCGATGGAAACCCAATCATACTATTCTAAAACCCTCCGGGCAGATAATCCGTCTCCTTCAGAACCTTTTCTTTCTCAAGAAAATCTTGATGGTTTATCTCCAATTCGACCTTTTATGGCCGATTCTTTATTTGGTTCTTCATCAGTTTCACAAATGACTCTTGATTCTCTTGATATTGAAACCTTAATTGAAGGTGCCATCGAAGAAGAAACCGTAGCCAATGCCGTTTGTGTGAGTCACCATCAACAAATGATGGGTTTTCATTAAGTTCTCCGCCACCTTCCCCTTCCTTCTTCTAAATAAAATACTGATTAGTCTATGGGGGATTGGTCTTTTCATTTAATAGAAGCAATAAAAATAAATAAATAACATGAAAGAAAGAAAAATGAAAAGACAAGTGATGAGATTAAAAGTTTTTAATTTTTGTCTCGTTAAAAGAGGAATTAGATATTAATCAAAATTGAAAAGTCAAAACAATTACATCATCTTCAGTCAGGATATGCTTATTTTTTCTGTAAATAATTTAAAAGTAATATTAAGAGGAACATAAAAAATATGTAATCTTAAAAAAATATATATCATGATTCGTTACAATTCAATCGGACACATATGTTGATTTTACAAAAAATATAAATAATAAAATAATTTCAGTATGATTGAAGTAAGGACTTTATAAATCTCAAGATATTTGTATTTGGATTCAAACGATAATGATTAATTTTACTTTGTTTGAATATAGGGATCACATAATATTAGATAAACCGTTACTATGAGTACAAAGTAGACACATGCCAAAAATTTCTACATGGAGCACGGAAAAGGGCACGAACAAAGGGTAGAGGATTTTTGTTCGAATACTACTGAAAATATGTGAGAATTTATTCAGTAGAAGTAGGAAACAGGCAGCGGGACAGGAAGTTTTGGCACTCTTTTTCCCTTTTTTTTTATTTTTTTATTTTCTTATCTGTAAAGAGAAAAGTTCACATTAAACTAATCCAATCGTACACTACTATTATTAAGTATTCAAGTAAATAAATTTGCAAGTAGCTAGGCAAAGTACTTATGGACCAGATGGCAGTTGCAGATTAATTTTTACACAAGGCTACAGTTCAAATTTGATTTAGGGCTTTAATGTTATTGGAGAGATAAATGTAGCAGGGCTAGCCAAGATGGGCAAAACATTTATTCATCGAATAAGTTTGCTTCAACTTTAGAAACAATTGCCTGCGCGATCTCATGAATATTTATTTATTGAGGCTTTGTACTTCGGGATACTTTTCGCGCATATTCGTGCTTTGGTCTTTAATGTGCACCAACGGTATGCTGTGGTCCGAAGATACGTAAGATACCCGTAAGCTTCCACGTACGCGGACCCAATATCTGGTGCTTTAATATTGGGAAGGACGGCAGGACCCTCTCCATCATAAATTTTAATTTTACTTTTTGGTCTCAATGAAATATCTTTACTCTGACTTGTTTCTTTCTTATGATCATTTGTTATTTTTTTTTATTCAGTCAAAAAATAAATTTATTAATAGAAAACAACAAAGTCGTACTACCGAAGATAGCAAGAAATATTATTTGATTAAAACTTTTATACATTTATGACTAGTA
This sequence comes from Theobroma cacao, assembly GCF_053813885.1. Lineage (NCBI taxonomy): Eukaryota > Viridiplantae > Streptophyta > Magnoliopsida > Malvales > Malvaceae > Theobroma > Theobroma cacao. Next base: position 42,870,365 of record NC_142640.1, read on the forward strand.
TTTGCATTAGATATTTGTTCCTATGAGAATTTGCAGTACAAAAATAATTTGACCATGAGAGATGTTTAATGCTTCTCATTGATTGTGTGTTTATAGTACATAATTGCAAGGTTGAACCTATTTGATAAGAGGATAAATTTGCTGGGTAGGATTACATCATTCACAAGATTGGTTCAAGGCTCAAGTTAGGATAGATTACAAAGATCACAAGATGAGGTTTCCCTTGTGGTAAGAGTGTGACAGTGAAGATGGTTCCTGGTTTAAAGCTTCAATTATGATCTTTTGTGAGTTCCAAGTTTTATGCTTCAAGGTTAATCTTTTTTTTATCGCAATTTTGATCTTTTTATCATTTAAATCTTCTTTGACTTGATCAAGCTTAGTTTTTTCTTCACCTTGATGTTTTGGTTTAGTCGACATAGTCAACTTTGATCTAGATTGATCCCTAGATTGTGCCTCTTCAATATACGCTAGAGAGAAGACACAACCACATTTTGAAACTAGTATGACTTTACTCCATAATGCTTGAATGTCACAATAATTTTGATCTTACAGTTTAAGTTTAATGTGGATGGATCAGTTCATGACAAACTGGATCTAAGCAGGTGCCCAGGGTTCTTTGAGCTTATCACAGCCATATTAAGGGAGTTTTCTATAAGCTTTTGGGAATTCAAGACTCCAACTATGCCGAGTTGATGGTGATTTTTTATTATGCTTTGAAGCTTTTCGCTTCCACGTCTTGGCTAGGTTGTTGTAAACTCATAGTGGAGTCGAACTCCAAAGTTGCATTAGCTTGGGGTGAAGGAGAAGGCACAAAGACAATTGACTATGTGGAAAACATTTAATGAACTTGATTACTGCTGTGCAACCATTGGCAATATTACTTTTGAGCTTATCTTTAGGGATGCAAATACCATGGCATGGTAATATTGTGTCTTATGGTAAGCTCTTTCATTGGAGAGTGATGTTAAGTTTGGGGATCACTTTTGCATCTTCTAGTGAGGTGTGATGGTGTTTTATTTTTTTCTTTTATCCAAGTGTGGTTTGGTTTTGGGATGCAGTCCTTAATTATGAGGTAGCTAGAATTGACTTTGTTCTTGTTGAGAGGTGAAAGTAAAATCTCACTTTTTAATTAAAGGACAGGAGTGTAACTTAACTTGATGAATTAAGGATTTATAGTTTTATGAAGGCATAATATCCAAAAAAGTCTTTCTAAACTATTTGAAAAAATTCGAGTAAGTCTTTATACTTTAATTATATTCAATTAAACCCTTTTTTTTTTTTAAACCAAATAAGTCCTTGAACTTTTATTTTGAGTCAAATAAGCCCTTATGATTAATGATTGACTTAGTTAAAATGCCATTTTCAATTTTATGCCGCATGATACTAATGTAACATGCTGATATATCATACTTGATGATGGTATGATATGTTAATTTGGCATGACAACATGACCTTGTAACATTTTTCACTCTTTAGATCAATACCATATCAGTGTCATGTGGATATAAAATGGCAAGGAGTATTTGACTAATGACAATTAATCAATTATTAGTTACAAAAGCTTATTTGAGTCAAAATAAAAATACAAGAATTTAATTGAACACAATAAAAGAATACGGACTTATTTGAATTTTTTGAAATAGTTTAGGGGTTTATTTGAGCATTATACCTTTTATGAATAATTTTTAACACTTTTTGGCTTAAAAATATCCTTCAAATGAGTTTTGAAAAAGTTGGAATTCAAATAGGGCTAAAAGATTTGGTTTTTCATTTGAAAACAGCATTCTGCATTCAAAGTCTCGAGACTTGATTGAGAAGTATTGATATTTGTTGCAAGGGATAAATAAAGTCTCAAGACATGCTACCCAGAAAAGTAAGTGTCAAGACTTCCACAAGAAGTCTTGAGACTTTGGTCAAAAAACGCAAAATAAAACCTTTCTATTTCAAAAAGTATCGAGACCTAGGTCCAAGATATCGATACTTCCACGTCAGACTTCAAAAATAAAAAGGTAAACTTGTATTTTCACTCTACACTATAACTATATCACAAATCTCGAGGTCTAAGGGTTTTTCTCAGTCCTCAACCACCAAGCCTCCCATTTTCACCCTCTCTACTCTCTCAAGTCTCTTTCAAGCTTCCAAACCATTTTCCTTCAAAAGCAACTTGATTTTCATCTTTTAGATTTGATTTTCGACATGTTTAGAGGTAAGGAAATGATCTTCCAACATCAAAGTTTACGGGTTTCTTTCTAAGGTTCTACATATTTCTAAAAAAATTATTTTAATCTTTAATGTTAGGTTTCAAAAGGTTCCAACTTTGACAACTCACCAAGGTAAAGTTACCATTGACTCAAACTAGTTTCGAAGACTAGATTATGGTTAGGAAGAGAAACAAGGAATTTAAGTAGAGATTAGACTAAGTTTGGTTGAAATTTCACACTCAAGGTTATGGTTCGAATAAGATTCATGATGTTAGAAACGTTATTGATAGGGTTTAGGGTTTGGGCATGGTAGAAAAAATTAGCAACTTTGCAGAAGTCAAGTACTTGTCGAAAGTCAAGGAAATGTTCGATACGCTTCAAAAAAATAACTGGATACACTGCTTTCAAACTTTTTAAGTATATAAAGCAGCATGATTTAATGAGTTATTTGGTTGATATGATTTCTATCACTATTTTATAAATGAAAATGTGTTTGTGATTGATTCCATATTTTGAAGAGTTTACCAACTTATATATATATATTTTACTATGTATTAGTTTTCAACAAAGAGGGACAAGTCCTTCTAAACATTTTAAACTAACCCACCGCTTCAATGAGATATGTATGGATTGCATGAAATATGTTGATTTGTGATATGTATGTGATGAGATAGATATGAATGTTTACTTAAGATGTTCTATGTTGCTAGGGTTGAGGATAAAATTCCCACCCACAAGTTGTGAAATGGCATAACTATGAACTATATAGGAATAAGTACTTGATATATGCTGAATCGTAATTCATACGTTATGTTGTTTTCACATCCTACATGAGACAAGTATGGATATAAGTTTAACATGCCATATACATGACAATGTTGAATGATTATGATGAACTGTATGATGAGTATGACAATGATTGTTAAATTAGAGCAGGTCGTTAGGTTGCCCAAGTTAATAGGGATTATACCATTAACAACCATGTGATCCAGGGTAATGTGAGCTATACCATTGCCAACAATTATGTAAACGGGAGTGAGGCGGTGATTCCATTCCCAGGTGCATCACAATTTGCCCATATTAATGGGGGTTATACCATTATCAATCTTATGACCCATGGGTAATGGCGGATATACCATTACCAATAATATGTCCTAAAGGAGATGTGAATTTATGTAGTCACTAACTAGGCCTTAGAATAGCTTTGAACAAGGTTTCTTAGTCACATATGAATGTAAGTTAAGACGTAAAATTGATATGAGTTTAAAATAGCCTAATTTTTAAGTTTATATGAATGAAGCATCGAGACTTGAAGAGGAAGTCTCGATACGTATGAAACAGAATGCTGGAAGAGCATCTTGTGAAGGAAGTCTCAATACCCTTAGAAGAGGTATCGAGACCTCCTTCAGATGTCTCGATACCTCTCTTGAAGGTATCAAGACCTCAGTTGTAGAATGAGGTTTCTCAACCCTTTTTTATGTGTTCTCAACAATTTTACATTTAAACTTATTTGCAAAGGTTTATATGACTCCAAATGGCTTGAAAAGTTTTGCAAGAGTTGATTTAGATCTATATCTAATGATTCGAATATCAAGTGTTCAATTCAAATGGTTTTAAAGTGTGTTCAAAGACCTGGTTTACACTCATTTCCAAAGAATTTAAGAATGAGTATTTAAAGTTCATTTTTGTGTAAAAGCTTTAACCCCATGACTTGTCCCATTCCTGTATTCACTTATGGAGTCTTTGTGACTCACACATTAGTTTACCATATTTTTGTTACAGATCAGTGATAGCTTTTTAGTAGCCCATGTCATGAATACGTGATCTATTCCTCTTTTAGTAAGTGATCTAGCAGCCGCTTGCAACTTAGAGGTCGTGTCATGTTCTGCTAATGAATCAGTCTTTTATTTAAGTTTATGTTATGGATGTGCAGCCTTTCAAGGCACTGTGCATAATTTACTGATTATGTTTTCATGGCTAATTTAGCACCAAAGTGCAAATTCATGTTTAAGAAATGATTTATAAACTATGTTTTGAAATACTATGATATATGCATGCCATCGTTCTCACATGTTATGAGGAATCATTCCATAACAATGTGATGACGTAATAAACAGTTTATTAGATTTATGAAATAATAGTTTAATGTTTTATATGATTGTATAGTTAACGTATGAATGTAAGATGCTTGTTTGGGTCTAGTGGGCTATACTCGTCTAGGTCCTTGCATTGGTCATGGATCCTTAGAAACAGGTTTTGACAAAGTTGGTATTAGAGCCCTAGGTTCATAAAGCCCTAGGTTTTCATTATTTGTCAGCGAAATGTTTGAAGTCGTATATAGGAATATTGTTTTTGTTTTATGTATCAGGGCATAAACCAAGAACGAGAGACTCGCATGTAATTTTTTGTTGGTCGACCAAATTATTCTTAAGTAATAGTTCATTATTATTATTATTATTATTATTATTATTATAAGCCATTTGAAATAAGTCTTATAATATATGTTTGTTTTGTTTAGGTGAGATATGTCGCCTCGGACACAAGCTAATGTTAAAAGTGCGGTAGAGTCAAACACTTGTACCGAGAGTATTAACATACCAAGTACGTCTACTGATAGAGTCATGGCAAATGCGACAAGACCGTCAGTTCGGGGAGTACATATACCCCCACTAATGCACATATAGAAATATAGGCTCTAGTAAAATGTTTTCTAAATCATCGCTCATTCAAAACTTATAACAAAAAACAAAAGGTGAAATCGTTCACCAGCAAAATCGAAATGTTGAAGCAAGATTTCTTTTATTGTTATAAACTTAATTTAACTCATCAAAATTAGAGTGACTTAATGCTATGATCTTTCAAAAATTATTTTCATCACAAGTTATTCAATATAACATCATATCAATTCACAAATAAATATTTGAAATTTTGAGATTTCAAAACATTCAAAGTGCTTGTTCCCTATGCACAAAACTAAATACATAATAGGCATGTTTACATAGCATATACATAGCTTTCATCAAACTCATTTAAATCCTTCAACCAACATGAAATTTCTTCTTACAATCATGCTTCATCATAAAAAAAAAAGTTTTAATGCGAAATCGTAAACAAGGCATGTTAAATTATATCAAAATAATTAAAAATGTTGTATCTAACGTCCTATTTAAAGCATGCCTTTTCTCTTAACACCTTTCGATGATAACTTGACCTCTCCAAAACACTAGCTTTCAAGCATCACCTACCTACGAATATTCCATCATTAATACCATATTCTCTAATCGTATCTTTAACAAATAGCCATTTATCCTTTCGTAAACTTCTTTACCTAACCACTAATCCAAAAATTAATAGCTAAATATAATCTATGTATCCTTGTAGTTTCTTGCCTTAGCTAGAAGATTTGTTTTTCAGACAAAATTTAATGTAATGATTCAATTTTCTTACCTATGTTCTTCTTGATTTTGTTTTGATTTGTTTCTTTATGTCTAATCTACAAGCATTTTACATGAATTGTAGAGGTTAGTTCTCTATTAATTGTGAACAAAAGGGGAATTAACTACAGAATTGTGTATTTGTGAGTTGGTAGAAATTATAATGTTTTGTTTATTATTATTTTAGTGATGAATATTTTGACATGAAATGTATTATTATTGTAATAATAGCATTGTAATATAATAAAATTTTTTAACTTTGTTATCTAAACACATAACTATTCTGTATACTGTAATTAAAGAGATAAGAATAAGAGTGCTATGATTGGTGGTATTGGCATTGTTGTCAAGAATGATAAAAAGGTTGGGTTTTGAGATGAGGAATGGGTGGAAAGGCTTTTACTAAAAATAACTTTCTCAAGGATTTTTTTTCTCTTTTGATTATGAAGGTGGGCAGTGTAAAGGAGTTTGGAAAATGGCAAGAAGATAATTGGGTATGGAAAATCAAGCTAAGGCGAAATGTTTTTAAGTGGGAAATGGTGCAGTGGGGTTAATTCCAAGCTGTTATTGAGGAGCAAGTTTTAAGGAAGGGGTTTGAAGATAAATTAGTTTGGAAATGAACCTTTAATGGTCGATATACTTTTGGTAGTTTTTGTAGATCTGAAATGGTTAATGATAGTACATGTACAAATGTCTAGCAAAAACTTTGGGCTAGCCTTGCTTCTTTCAAACTTGAGGTTTTTTGCTAGCAATTGGTTAGAGGTCGACTATTGGTCAAAAAGATATTGGCAAGCAAAGGTAGCACAAGTGAGGTTGCGATAGTGTGCATGCTATGTCGTAGAGAGAAAGAAATGATTAGTCATCTTTTCTTTATTTGTGATAAAACTTGGTTGATTTGGAAAATGTGGTGTGATTTATATAATTTATAATGGGTAGTTCACAAAGACCCATGTGTATGTTTTAAGTCTTGGCTAGGGTAAAAATGACATGGTTTGGAAAATGTCGTTTTATGCTATTATTTGAGCCATATGGATTGCTAGGAATGAAGTGGTTTCTAAAAGAAAGGAGTGGAACAAAAATCAACTCATTGAGCTGATGAAGGTAAGAATGGGTTGGTAGATTAATGTTAAGTGGTCGAACGTCAATATTTCAATTAGTGATTTAATTAGATGCCCCATGATTGGGAATAACCTTGTTAAAATGGGGAAAAACAAAGTTGTTGTGGAGTGGTCTAAGCTTAAAGACGGCAGGATCAAGTTTAATACGGATGGTGCTTCCAAAAATAATGCTAGAGAAGTTGGTATTAAGGGCCTCTTACGTAATTCCAAAAGTACAACCTTTGCTATCTTCTCTAAATCTATTGGACATGCTGATGCTGACCTTGCTTAATTGCTTGCGATAAAGGAGGTCGTTACTATCTATCTAGCTTCAACTTAAGCTTCTTTTAGTTTGATCATTGAGTGGAGATTCCTTGAATCTAGAGAATATGCCTTAAAGAATGAGAAAAATTACTATTCAAATTTCTAATCTTTTCCACAAAGTTCCAATATGGAACATTAAACATGTCCCCTGATCAGCCAACTAGGATGTGAATAATTTGGCTAAATGAGGGATTTAGAGAACTCATGATTTGTTGTGGATTAGTTGTGATAGTGGGGGAGTTGTTGGCAGATGAAGGTAGCCAGAATTTTCCCCTTAGCATTTTGGCTCTTGGGTTTTTTTTGGTTTTTTTTTTATGCAGGGAATTTTCTTTTTAAACTTGGTTGTTTGTTTTGTGGTTGAGTTTGGAGTTTATTTTTACTAACACCTCATGCCTAGGTAAGTTTGTTGGAAGCACTTTTTTGTTAGTGGTTGGTTTTGATTGTTTTCATGCTTGTTATTCTAAGGCAAGGGTTATAGTTTATGGGGTACAACTTCTCATTGGATTTTGTAAATCTTGTACATGCTTTGTGCGATTCCATGATCTAGGGAGAACTGCTATGGATTCTTTTTTGTATAGTGGTATATTTTGGGTTATTTGAGTGGAGGTTATGTTGACCACAAGGGGTATTTTGTTTTGTTGTAAAGTCCCACGAGTTTAAGACAGCTTGTAGACCTGTTTTTTTAAGGTTGCATTTTTTTTAAGATGTTCTTAACTTAATAGATAATATATTCCAACTTTTTTTAAAAAAAATCCTTTGAGTTCAAACGTCCATTAGTTAGGGTTTATAAAAACTTTATCTTAGTGAGCTTGAGAGTATCAAAACCATCCTAAAAACCAAAGTTTTAGAGAGAAAAGCAAATTTTTGATAAATAAAAAATTCTAGAAATCGAAACCCAATGTGTCAATTTTATAAACAGTGAAACCTTATCTCTAGATGTTCTTAAAACAAAAAACTGATCTCAAATATGAAGTTTGAATGCTTCAAATGGCTTGAAAGGATGAGAGATAAAGTAAAAAGAGACAAGAGACAAGAGAGTCTGAGACTAGAGAGAGTATTTTTCCATTTAAGGAAAATGTTATGAGGTTTTAAGTTTTTTTAAAACATAGTAGAAAGTTCATTTTACCCTTATTTTTTCAAATTCACTACGTAAGTATCTATACTTTTGTTCTTGGTTGATAGGTATCGATACTCTATAAACAAGTATCAATATTTGTTCATTATGATGCATTTCTCGATTTCAAGTTTTGATACCATATGAATAAGTATTGATACTTTTAGTCTAGAATGTAGTTTTAAGCTTAAAACAAAGACTTTTGACCCTCTCTATGTCCGACCTTTCAAGTAAACTTATTTGGTTCCAAAATATACATTTTGTATGTTGTGGATGTTCGAATATATTGTTAAAAAACTTAAATTTACATGTTCACCAAGTTGAGTTACATTTTTAACGTTGATTAAAGGTTGGGGTTTCATAAGAGAGTGAAAAGCAATTAGTTGTTTCCAAAAGCTTTATTGAAGTACAGTACAAATCCATAGCCATTACTTGTTGCAAGGTATTTTGAATTTTTGCATTGGTCAAAGACTTTGGTATGTCACACATAGGAGTAGTGGACCTGTATTGTGATAATCAATTTGCACTGCATATAAATGGGAATCCCACATTCAATGAGAGGACAAAGCATATTGAAGTGGACTACCACTTTATTAGAGAAAAAAGTCTTGGTAGGACTTATTAATCCAAGATATACCCCAATTGCCTTTCAAATAGCTAATTTGCTTATCAAAGGTTTGCTATCAAGATAATGTGTTGAATTTTAAGTTGACTAGAATTCTAAATCTTAATTGATTAAGATTCTTGTTTGTGTATAACATTAAGTAGTTGTATAGTTTTAAACTTTTTATTTGACATTGAGTCATAATCTCACTTTCCTTTGGACTTTTATATTATAAAAGTGGATCTCTAGGCTTCAAAATTGTAAGTAGCGCTTCGAGAGCTCTAAAGAGTGAATACCTTGTAACTTTGTCTTTTGCTTTGTATGGAGCTAGAGCGGTTTAAGTTAGTATTTTTGAGAGGTTATTGAGAAAGGGTGTGTAAGGGATCTTGAATTGGTTTAAGGAATCATAGAGGTCAATTTATAGTATTTTAATTTTTCAATAATGGAAGACCAGTTTCACTCCGTGAATGTAGGCAAAAGGTCAAACCACGTAAATTTTTGTATTTTCCTATCTGTTTGATCCTCTGAATTTTATCTTTATTATTTCTTAAGCAATTTTTATAACATAGTGTAAGGGACTGCTAGGGAAGATGAGCATTAACAATAATCATACTCATCTTGAGGGAGATTATAAAAAATGATGGAGTTACATCAAGCTTCACGAACCTAACTGTGCACATCTGAAGCATGTGAAGAGAAATGGTTTAATGAAACAGCACGTGCTGTAGAGTAGTTAATTGTTAAGTTTCCTGTTTTACTTGAACAAAAATGGTCTGCCCCGTCTTTATGCCTTCTTCCCTGCCCCATATATAAATTTTTATAAGTGTCTACTTGATGCTTGTAGTGTAAAATATCTTATTCTCGTATTCAAATAAAGAGTAAACCTAAACACTGTCAATGAAACAAATAAAATTTAATACTTTTCATCCCACTATTTTTCTGTTCATTCTTCCCTCTTTTAGTCACTTATTTTTTTCATGGAATTGGGAATTTTCAGTAAACGAAATTGCACTTATGTTGTGATCTAGAATTGAGAATTTTCGGTGAATGAAATTTAGGCCTCACACCAATTGAATCCTTCAATTTCTGATGTTTCATGCCAAAGAGAAAAGAGAGAAAAGAAGAAGAAAAAAAGGAAAGGAAAAGATAGAAGAAATTAGAGAGACGGGATGCGGGACCGCAAGGAAAGTAGAGGTTCTCAGTATGAAGATCCTTGACTGGAATGGTAGGGGTTTGAATGACAGTGTTAAAACCAGAACGTTGAGAAGGGTGATTAACAACACAGAGACATGGATGGGTTTGTTCAAGAAACAAAAATGGAGATAATAGATGAAAGAGATATTAAGCATTTAGCTCAATAGTTGGTGTATAATCCCCTTACCTTAAAAGTAGGGTTCGAACTCCTTCCTCTAATTAAAAAAAATATATATTGAGAGTGTAGGGAGTGACATGGATTTTGATGGGGAATTTATGCCGGACTGATCAGGGGGTCTACAGACGGTGTGGAATAAGGCAGTTTTTGTTAAGAAAGGTGAATTGCAATGATAAAGTTTTTGTATACAGGCACGATCGACAGCACCCTTTCTGTTTTATTGATACATGCAAATATGCAGGGAGACGAAATACTTTGCGTATGCATTGGCAAAGCTGGGCATGTTTCACAGGGGATGGATTCATTGGGGTGTTTGACGATTAGGTGGATTCAAAGTGTGTTCCACTGTGTTTTCCAACTCATAGTTATGAGTTGTCAATGTTTAATTTTACTTTTTGTTTGGATATGAGGATAACGTAATATTAAATAAATTATTATTTACACTAACTACAAGTATTAAGAGCAAAAATCTATAAATGGGGGAGGGAAAGAGACCCAAAGAGAGGGTAGAGGATTTTTGTTGGTTTCAGTTAGTTTGTTAATCATGATTTATAATTAATTAAATAACCTTGTGTGAGTAGTATAAATGCTACCGTTGTAACCCGTTTTGTTACAAGCCGAAAAAGTAAAATTTCCCCAAATCTTCTCCTTCCTTCCTCACAATCTTACAAAAAAAAAAAAAGAAAAGAAAAAAGAGTTCCTTTGCGAGCAGCAAAGTTGCAGTGAATGGTTGCTCACATTCTAGATATCAACATAAATTTGTTAGTTGTAATATGCCCGTGCATGAACTAAGTTGACATAAAATTCTTCTTCCTTGTTGACTTGTTCACTTGAAAAAGATTTGAGAAAAAACTAAAAGAATGGGGGAACGCTCCATCTGTTTACATGCATGCAGCACTTGATCGAACGGTGTTGGGCAGTAGTGCTAGCTACAAGTCAGAGGCTTTGACACTCGGCTTCGTCATTATTATATGCTTAACTACAAAGGTTTGCTCCTTAAATAAGGATTTAATACTAGAGTACTCTTTTTCAGTGGTTTATAATTGGGATGAAAGAGGGCCTGGACCATTGTTTAGCAGTAGATGGAGGGCGTGGGCAACGGATACATATCACCAGCCAACGTTCAAAACGGGGCGGCTGCCAGTCCCAAAAGATAATGAGAGGGGGTTATATGGTTGTGAATCTATCAAATCATAAAATCTTTCTTCCAAAATTGAAAATTTTTAATTTCTTAATCTTGTGTAATCACTGTAATGCTACTCATAATCATGGGGTGCATTGGAGATATATATATATATTTACCGTCAAAATATGAAGTTTAATAATAAAATTCATGGTTAAGTAATTAAGGGAGCTAGCATGTTGAACTTCCCTTGCCTTGTGATTTTGGTAAAGCAAAAGGCAATGCTAACTTTAACTAGTAGTATGGTCATGGTAATGCTTTGCCATTATGAGAACAGCTTAGAGTGGTGGATGAGACCAACGCTTGTCCAGACAAATGAGAACATCTAGGGTTAGGCAAGGGGCATACCCAGGCACAAGTTGGAGGAGTGCTACTAATGACAAAAAAAGCAGTGAAAAACTTGTTCAATAAGTGTAAATTCCGAGAGAAATCGGAAAGGTGCCTACGTGCAAAAGTTAGTCTAGAAATCCATGATCCAGTTCCAACGGTGGATCGGTCTGGGTCAGTTTGTTTATTAAAATGGCGCTGCAGACAGGACAACCAAACTTGTCACATCCAAAGTATTGTCAGGACGCCTTGCTATTGTGTTTACACTGCGACAAAGACATCTTTTACCGACATCTTTTTATCGCAGTAAAGATTAAGATGATATTTTTCTACCATGCCTAATTTTACGTTTAAATTCCTTTAAAGAATAAAGTATAAAACCATACTTTTATCCTAAATTCTGAAATTCAAATGACAAGAGTAATTAAGCCTCCCTAGTCCCTACCTAAACAGACTAGAGAAGTAGGAAACAAAAGAAGGGGTAGAGATCCAAGTTTTAAAGGTTTGTAATACCAATCCTGGTGGGACCTTTTCATGCACTTTTCCTTCAAAGCTGGTTCTTTAAGCATGGAAACATTCACTCGAAGGGGGATTAAGTCGTAATCCGATCCCATTCCTAAAGAACTAACATCTTCTCAAAACCCAACCCTTCACTTGTCGGCTGACCAGACATTAAAAAACTTAGACAGCATTAGCCACGCAGGTTGCCACTTTCTTCTGAAACTCACCCTCTAATTAAAAGCAATGCCGAGTACAGAACAGACTGGCAAAAAGAAGCGTAATCTCTCACTTTCGACTTTGTTGTTTCCCCCTAACATATCACTATTTTTTACTATGCTTTTCCAAGATGAGTAAATTTAAAAAAAAAAAAATAGTGAATTCAGTTTGGAAATTATGAGTGACTCTTTCTGAAATAAGTGGGCAACATTAGAAACTATTTGGGCTTCTTTAGGGGGAGTGACTAGATAGTAGTAGATATTTCTCTAGAAGAAGATACTTTCATACATCAATAAATTTATATATATATATATATATATTTTATGATGACCTTCTTCTATATCCACTCATATATGGTCCTTGATAGAAGGTGGAAATTGATTTAAAATTTATCAAAAGATTTCAATTAGTTTAGTTAATATTTATTACCTTCAAAAGAAATAATTGTTGTTGGTCAAGGAAGAAATGCATGTGTCTACTAGATGTGAACATAAATTTTGGAATATTTAATAAGAGATGAAACTTATTCATTGACTACTCCCATTAAGTTCTTTTATAATTTCAATGGATCAACGGGGAAAAAGTATGTATAATTTTTCATAAATATTATATGTGTAATGAGAATATATTTATATATAAAGCTTAGTGGGTTAAATAGACCCAATTGACCATCATCTACATCTGACAATAAAATGAATTTAATGCCAAATTATAATTGCAGAAAAGAGGATCCATTGTTAAAGAGCATTCATATATGCATAAAAAATCTATTATATATTTCATATTTGTTTTTTGGAATTTGAAATCTTACTTTTCATTATTGACATGCAAGTGGAATAAATTAATAATTTAACCATTAACAATGGAATTACCGTTAGCTAACTTTAACATATATCTAAATGCTACATGTTATTAAAATTAGTTACCACGTCAACATATATACACATATTTAATGAATTGTTTAAATGTTTAATTATATTTAGGCTCCTAATTTGTTGGCTTATAATTAGGTGATAAGAAGGATAAGAATGATTTAAATACCAGTTTCTCAATTTATATATATGTATATATTTATATGATATTATTTCAAGCTGTGTATGAATAATATCTATGACGTATCACTTGTGATCAAGTTAAGATGAAATAATAATTAATTCTCTGGCCATCTTCATAGTTTCTTGACAAACACTGGGCCCGAACCCCGGCTCTGCAAACGCATTTGTTACGGTCCATGACAACAACCAACTCGCTATAATGGAATCGGGCTCTTCGGCCTGCTTCTCATTGGGCCCATAAACAGGTGAAACTTAGTTCGCAATGCTATGCTTTGCAGGCACCATTGCCGTCTCATTCACTACACTCCTTAACATTACTATATAAAGTCACCACCACAATTCCACTCCAAGATTGAACTTTATGCACTTCTCCATATCCTAACCACAATTTAGTTATCTTATCTCTTTGATAATCCAAAAAATAATTAATCAAATGCGTAAAAAACTAACATGAATATAGTTTTAGCATTTAGTTAAGAGATAAGTTGAACAACATATCAAATAACAAATTTCCGACTCCAAGCTAAAATGTGAATCAAAATCCATGTTATTCATGTGATTACTTGAGTTAAAATCTATAATATAACGTAAAAATTATAATATTTATTTAGATCGCCATATCAATTAAAATTAACATATTCAATGCGTACCTTGACTTGGAGATTAAAAAGTTAAACCAACTCTAATTTATCTATATCACATGAGTTAAAGTTTATGAATCGACGATTTTTATTTTAAAAAAAAGAAAAACTTATGCAGCAATAGGAAAATTAAAATATTAATCTAAATCCCATGTTCCATGTCACTTGTGTTAAAGCAAACTTAGTCTACGTGTACCCCTTTATAATGAAGATTAGAATTCTGGATTTGAATATGGGCATAAGGAAAGACGTTGATATGCGTACTTAAAAAGTAAAAATAATTATAAGGACAAAAAGTAATTATTATAAGCGTCTTGCATGCTGTTATGTCGAATTATCATTTCTTGGGCCTCTTTTAAGAAGTGGGCCTGTAATTTTATGCCCACTAAAATATTATAGCTGATGTCTGGCAGCATCAGCACCCTCCAATCGTACCCTAGATAATGTCATCACCAAATTATTTTGGATGCTATTCTAATAATTTAACGACGTTTAATATCTTAATATGATGTTGGGTCACAACGATAGTAAAAGGAATAAAAAAATCTCTGGATGATGATGACGATGGATATCCTTGTCTAGTTAATATTATTATTTATATATATATTAAGTATTTGCTTGTACTAGCCCGACAATGATAAAATGGTGATGGATATGATGAACGTTCCATCATATTTTATTAACTCTATAAGAAGCTTAAAATATATTCATTCTTAAAGTCATTATCGTCGTAACTAGCATTTGTTAATTATAGAATTAAATGTGGCAAAAGAAGGTGTTATGTTTTGTGGAAATATTGCTTTCCATTATCAATGTTAGGAGGGTGGGATGTCATGTCCAAGGCGGCCCACATTTTTCATTTGAAAAGCATTTCAAGCCAGAGCAGATCCTAAGCAAAAGGCAAATGCAACCTGTTAAAGGGATATAATACGATATATACTAAGAAATTAATGTATACTTTCAATGCAAATTGGGGAAGGAAGTGATAAGCTAAAATTGACACACACGAGAATGTCTGCCATGATAACTGAGGGACCCCCTGCTCTCAGAAGATTTTTGGGAGAAGGGGGGAGCATCATCATCTGATCTCATGATTCAGATGCACGCTGAAAAGAGGAGGAGGAGATAAAAGGAAAGACCAAGGGTATCCTATTTGATGATGAGTTAGTATTTTTCTTTTTCTTTTTATTTTTGGAGTGGTTGAAGCATTAGGAAAAGGAAGTGATAAATTTAGGTGGGAGGTTAATGGTTTTGATTAGAAATCCCGTGACAGGAAAAGATCAGAGACAGATTTAGAAAGATAGTACAAGCCCCATCATCTTTTCTTATTTTTAACCATAGCCAATTGTATCTCTTTATCCATATCTTTTCCCTCTTCATTTCACAGCTACCGGAGACTCTAAACAAGTGAATCATCTGTTCATTTCCAGGTCATTCAAGACCCTTGTTAGAGGTACCATGTCTATTTTCCATCTTCACTCAACTGCTTTCCCTCTAAATATCACGCCTAGCTGGCTACACAAAAATAGGTGTAGTATTTCATGTGGCTTACTAATTTTCATGTTGAACTATGCTAAGCGTTGAAACTTGCCAGGAGAAAGAGAGGCCAGAATGGAGAGTGGGCAGATGCCAAAGAAGGATCTGAAGGTGGAGATTCCATCAGAGGCTGAAATGATAGCTGGTGGTGTCGAGTCTCATGCCGCAGCAGCGATATCAGGGCAAGGTGCGTCTGGAATTAGCAGACAGCCGAGTGTTACAAAGACCAATTGCCTGTGCTCTCCAACCACGCATGCTGGTTCATTCCGTTGCAGGCTTCATCGGGCCCCAAGTCTCCAGCGGACCAAAAGCATTGATTCTCAATCCGCATCCCTTCGGGATTCTACATCTAAGGCTAATTCTGCCACCGCTGAATGATCTAGTATTGCAGACGTATGGGGCCTCAACAATTCTCATTGTATATATATATAGTATAGTAGTGTACCGTGTGTTATCGACTTGTTGCTGCCACCAAGACTTTGTTTAAAAACCATTGTTCTGCTCTGCACTAACTATTTTCTTTGTTTTCTTGCTGGAGTTTTATTTCATCTCCTTCTCATCATAAGTTCATGGATGCTTGAGACATTTATAAACTTAATTCTAGGTTTCATCAATGAACGGAATCATTAATTAGGTGGGTCTCGTTAGTTCTTGAATGGGCATGGCGGATATGCTTATGTTGATACATGGGATTTTTAGGTTGAAATACCACTCCTCTAGCTAATTAGATACAATGACAAAGGTTATGTGTTCTGCCGGCCGAGGCAATGGGACTAAAAGGCATTCTCCTAATCCAAGACCAATCTGATACTGACAGTATGCGCCTAAGAAACAGTACAAGCAAAACAAACCATGCATCTCCTCTGAATTCTCTTGAAATATTAATCTCCTTAGGAACAACACAAGGTTGTATAAAATCTGCCAAATATGACCAAGCTTTTTCCTAAGCTTGTTCAAAGACTTATCTGGTACAGTTTTTGTGGAACCGTCCAACACTATCAGCTGAGGTTTGGCATGATTTGGGTGGGCAAGTGAAGAAAGAAAAGAAACAAAAAAAAGGAATGGAGCCCATGGCACTTGATCCTAACAGTGTCTGCTTGTAGATGGCTCTAAAATTTATTGGGGGTGAGCAATATCTGAACTACCACCAAACAGGACAAATGGGCACTCATGCGTCGGTACAGGGCTCTTTGATTTTGGATAAAGAAAACAGTTGCTCAACCTGATTTAATTGCCATCCAGAAGACGTACGTATCTTAAAAGCCCCCACCTGACATGCAGTTAAGTAGCAAGACCTTCAAGCGCCCACGTTTTCACCAAAGAAGATTATTCCCCGGTCCCAGAACAGAAATTTCAGAGATTTAGCAGTTGATGAACCGGGTTAATTAATTAATTATTATTTTTTTAATTGAGAAGTTATTACTGAAAAAGGTAGATGAACAATACAAGGGGAAATTTAAAAATATAAACAAGCAAAGCTAGAATAGAGCACCATGCTTCAACTCAAGATTTAAGCCTAGTTCAATTCTCAGATATTTCCCTCACAAGATTTTCTAGATTTATTGGAAATTTAAAGAAAATTAAAAAGCAGGTTATGGTTAAATTCTGTTAGAACACCGAATTGGAAAATACTGGAATGGCTTCAAGGCGTGTATCAATGCCATTGTCTTTAAAGTTTTATTCGTCCCACTTATAGTGTACAAAAGAGTTACCGGTGTACAAACCTCAAAGATACAATGAAGCCTAGTGATTAACGACGTTTTGCACTGACAAAATCAATCCACTGAGCACTCACCGGAATATAACAAGATTATCAAATTTTTATAGTATTTTACTGCAGGAAAATAGTATAGAAGAAAACTTGAGAAATTTGAGAAGGAAAAGAAAGTTTTTGTTTTCTGATGTACGTTCTGTTGGATAAAAATGGTCCTCTTTTATAGGCATAGATGCCTGTTCCCAATAGACACTGTTTGTGTTTATTTCAAAAAGTTGCTCCTGTTGGTCTTTTCCAACAAACGTGACTCTTTTTTTATTTTTTATTTTATGTTATTTTATTTATTTATATTTCTAATAGACATAACCTTTCTTTTCATTTTAATTTCCAGCAGTCACAATTTTCCTCTTATTTTGATATGAAATCATATCTTTTATTTGAAAATGTCCAACAATCCCCCACCATTTTCAAATTAATCCAAATTTTCGATAATCTTAAAAATCAATTGCATAAATGAATGTGTCTTCCGATTGAACCTTCACTTAGTGAAAACATATTAAAGTTAACCGAAATTACATGGTAGAATATGCCTTGAACCAACTATTCTATTTGGTTAACTGAACATATCTCACACCACGATTTCAACGCTAATGAATGCATAGTATCCGATGATGCTTTTATGGTCATGCGTCTGTATCCTCTTTTCATGAGTGCTGTTAGAACTAAGCTCTTGAACTCCTAGAAGTGGCCACACCTCACACTCACATAGGTAGATCCCATGAATGTCCCCGTAACTAAAGCATTCTAACAAATTATGTTATGGGTCTATTAAGATATATAACTCATTCTTTCCTTACCATTACAAGTACCTAGCACTTCACTTAGGATGGAATATAATATATTATAGTATAGTGCTAGCAGCCACATACAAATGATGTACTTTGTCTCATTGAACTTAAGACTTGACATTATACCAAGCGTTGAGTCAAGTTTCCACCATGGGTGACTTTCACTTTATGAGCTTGAGCCTCATCCCTTTTGAAGTCTTATTTACAAGATCTTTAGCAAGATTTTTTGTTAAAAGATCCGCCAAGTTTTCACTAGACCTCACAAAAGTTATAGTGATCACTCCATCATAAATTAATTGTCGAACATAGTTATGTCTTAATCCAATATGTCTAGACTTTCCATTGTACACTTAGCTATATGCTTTTGCTAGAGTTGCTTCACTATCACAACGGATAGAAATTGGAGAAATTGGTTTAGGCCGTAAAGACACACCATAGAGTAAATTTCTTAGCCATTCAGCTTCCTCGGTGGCAGCAGCCAATGCAATAAATTCGGCTGCCATGGTAAAATCAGTTATACATGTTTGTTTCTTGGACCCCCAAGAAATGGCACCCCCACCAAGCATGAAGATCCATCCGCTTGTGGAAGAATAATCTTCTAAACTTGTAATCCAACTAGTATCCAAATATCTTTCTAGTACTGATGGATATCCATTTTAGCAAAGTCCATAATTAATTATTTTCTTTAAATATCTTAATACTCGATTTATGGCTTGCCAATGCAAAGTACCTGGATTACTTGTACATCTACTTAACTTTTCAATAACAAATGCTACATCTGGTCTTGTACATGTCATTGCATACACCAAGCAACCAATTACTCTTGCATATAGTAATTGATCAACAGCCCTGCCAGCATTAGGTACTAATTTAATTTAAGGATCCATGGGTGTAGATGCTGGCATACAATTAGTAAGATTAAACTTTTCAAGCACTTTTTTAATGTAGTGCGATTGAGATAAAGTTATGTTATTTTCATCTTGAAATATTTTAATTCTTAAAATGACATTTGCTACACCCATATCTTTCATTGTAAAGTTATTTGACAAAAACTTCTCTGTCTCCTCGACTTGTTCCAAATCTGTACTAAAAATTAGTATATCATCCACATATAAACAAATTATAACACCTTTACCATTTGGAATTTGTTATATATGCACTTGTCAGGTTCATTTATGTTGTAGTCATTAGCTAAACAATTTCATCAAATTTTTTATGCCATTGTTTTGGTGCTTGTTTAAGCCCATACAATGATTTGACAAGTTTACAAACTTTATGCTCTTGTCCTGAAACAACAAACCCTTCTGGTTGTTTCATGTAGACGTCCTCTTCTAATTCACCATTTAAAAATGCTGTTTTGACATCCATTTGGTGAATTACCAATTTATAAATTGATGCAAGGGAAATTAGAAGTCTAATTGTAGCAATTCTTGCTACTGGAGCATAAGTATCAAAGTAGTCAATCCTTTGCTTTTATGTAAAGCCTTTGGCTACTAATCTTGCTTTGAACTTGTCTATGGTTTCATCTACTTTCATTTTCTTTTTGAAAATCCATTTTCAACCTATTGGTTTGGAACCTAGTGGAAGATCAACCAAAATCCAAGTGTTATTTCCCGTTATTGAGTCCATCTCATAATTGATTGCTTCATTTCAAAATGTAGAATCTTGAGACTTCATTGCCTCATCATATGTAACAGCGTCCGATTCTAAATTAAAACAATAAAAAATCTTATTGTCAATATTTTCTCTTGTTCCTTCTATAAAGAACATATAAAAGTCTGGACCAAAATCTTTTACTTTTCTAGCCTTTTTGCTTTTCCTTATTTCTGGTCTAGATTCATCATTATTTCCATTTTGTTCCAATGGAATGACATTTGATTGAATTGATTGTAGTGGCTGTAGTTGTCTTAAAATAGATTTGAATATATTTTCATCAAATATTGCATCTCTTGATTCAATAACAGTATTGACTGGAATTGAATCATTTGGTTCAATTACCGTGAATGTATATGCTTTATTATGTTGTGCATATCTTATGAATATGCATTATATTCCTCTTTCCCCCAATTTCTTTCTTTTGGGTTTTGGAACTTTAACTATAGCTCTACATCCCCAAACCTTCATATAACTAAGGTCTTGTTTCCTTTTCTTCCACTACTCATATGGGGTCATTTTAGTTTCTTTTATAAGAACTCTATTTAATATGTGACAAGCTGTTAACAAGGCTTATCCCCAAAAACCTTTTCCAAGACCTGAATATAATAACATAGCATTTACCATTTCGGTCAAGACCCTATTCTTCCTTTCTACTACACCATTATGTTGTGGTGTATAAGGTGCTGAAATATGATGGATTATTCCAGTGGAGGCAAAATAACTTGGACTATAATATTCTCCACCTCTATTTGATCTTAAACACTTGATAAAAGATTCACATTGTAATTCAACTTCTGATTTATAAACCTTAAATTTATCAACCATTTCATCTTTAAAATTGCAACAAATATGCATAGCAATATCTAGAGAAATCATCAATGAATGTAACAAAATATTTCTTTTCAGCTAATGTAGGTGTACTATGCATATCACACACATCACTATGTATTAATTCAAGTAATTTGGTATTTCTTTTAACTTTAGGAAAAGAATTTCTAGTTATTGTTGTTAGCATGCATGTATTGCATTTATCAATATTTGGATTAAATTTTGGAATTAAGTCCATTTTATACATGTCATCCAATCTACTATAATTTAAATGTCCTAATCTATAATGCCATAAATAAGAAGATTCAATCATATAAGCAGAGACCATTGTTTTATTCTTATTATTGTTAACAATATTTAATTTGAACATTCCATCACACATGTAACCTTTCCCAACAAAAATTCCCCCTTTGGACAAAATGAATTTATTTGCCTCAAATATAAGCTTGAAACCAAACTTATTTAATAGACTTCCAAACACTAAATTTTTCCTAACTTCTGGAACATAGTATACATCTTTCAAAGTTAAAGTTTTTCCAAAAGTGAATTCAAGTTTAACAGTCCATTTGCCTATAATCATTGCTGTAGAAGAATTTTCCATGTATAGGAAATTTCCACACTTACTTGGTGCGAAATTCTTGAAAAGACTCTTGTCATTGTACACATGTTTTGTTGCTTCTGAATCAACCCATCAGGCATCATTTTCTTCAAGCACATTGATTTCAGAAATCATGGCTATAAAATTTTCAGAAGCTTTTCTTTTTGAAGAATTATTTTTCTTCTTCAATAATCGACATTCATTCTTGAAATGTGCTGGTTTTTCACAATAGAAATGTGTGTTTTTGTTTTGTCTTTTGAATTTCGGACCATTAGCAATCTGCTTGAACTTCTTTTTGGCAGGTTTAGTGGTTTGTCCTTCCTCCACAACATGTACTTTGGCTTCATCAGAAACAACAACTTGTTCTTGTTTCCTATATTCCTCTTCAATTAGAAGATGATTTGCCAAAGCCTCAAGAGTTATTTCTTCTTTTTTGTGTTTCAGACTTCTTTTAAAGTCTTTCCATGATGGAGGAAGTTTATCTAAAATGGAGGATACAACTATAGTTTCATCCATTTTCATTTTATATTGTTTAAACTGATTAGGCATTCTTTCAATTTCTCGTAGTTGTTTTATAACAGAACGTTCATCAACCATTTGATAATTAATAAAGCGACTAACTAGAAATTTCTTACTTGTTGCATCTTTTGTCATGTACCTAACTTCCAGTTTGTCCCATAATTCTTTTGCAGTAGCCTTGTTCTAGTACGTGTTAAATAAGCCATCAGCCAAACCATTCAAGATGTGACCTTTGCACGTATAATCGACATTGTCCCATTTTTGCCTTTCTCTTGTTGCAGCAACAGACTCATTTTCTCCTTCTTCTAGTCTAGGTGTAGTCAAAACATAGACAACTTTCAAGGTTGATAGTAGGAAATGCATCTTCTTTTGCCATCTTAGGCAGTTGCCACCATCAAATCGGTCCAAATTTACAAAGTCAAAAGCCAATTCTCTTAGTGTTCCACTTGCAGCAGCCATTGTTGGAATTGAGATAAAACCTTAAGATTGTTAGAACACCGAATTAGAAAATACCGGAATGGCTTCAAGGCATATATCAATGTCATTGTCCTTAAGGTTTTATTCGCCCCCACTTGTAGTGTGCAAAAGAGTTACTAGCGTATACACCTCAAAGATACAATGAAGCCCAGTGACTGACGGTGTTTTGCACTGACGAAATCAATTCACTGAGCACTCATCGAAATATAACAAGATTATCAAATTTCTATAGTATTTTTCTGCAAGAAAATAGTATAGAAGAAAACTTGAGAAAGGAAGGAAAGTTTTTGTTTTCTGATGTACGTTTTGTTGGATAAAGAGGATCCTCTTTTATAGGCATAGATGCATGTTCCCAATAGACACTGTTTGTGTCTGTTTCAAAGAGTTGCTCCTGTTGATCTTTTCCAACATACGTGACTCTTTTTCTTATTTTTATTTTATTTTATTTTATTTATTTTTATTTCTAACAACTTTTCTTTCATTTTAATTTTCAACAGTCACAAGTTTTCCTCTTATTTTGATATGAAATCATATCTTTTATTTGTATATATCCTACAAATTCAGGAGGAGACAGATAGTAGTACTAGATTGGAAAATAAAGTTGGAGAGGCAGAGAGGTATCCGTGATTTTTTTTGGCTAGCAATGCTCTTTGACAGCTCAAAAGGATTTTCATCGAAAATTTGGAGCTAGGAAGCTAAAATATCACAAATAGTCCTTGCAGCCCTAATGCGAGAGGGGAAAGAACATGAAAGGTGATTGAAAATGGAAGGACATTATTGAGGAAAACTATGATGAAGATGATGAATACAAATGATGGCTCGATCAACTACAACCAACGTGACTATGATGTCGTAATGCTCTATAATTGACCTAAGTTGAAAATAATTAGCCTATTCTATGGCCAGAGAGGGACATCTGAATCAGCATGCAACTCATCTCAATAATTCAGGCAAGCGAATCATGTTTCAGAGATTTGCTGTTTCTTTCTTCATTCCTTACAGAACAAAGAGTAGAAACATTTTCCTTTTCCTTTTAAGAAAAGCATAATCAAATCCTTTACTAATAATCATCAAGTCAGTTTATTAACAAAATGAGCTACAGAGTAAATTCTTTCCTGGACGTTAACTCAAAAAGGTCCAACCTCAGTGATGCTATTAGGTTGTATTTCATTTGTTACTCATTTTGGTCAAGGATATGTTCGTTTTGACCTAAAACATTTTTTGAAAAATGGTTTCAAAATTTTTGTTTATTTGAAAGATGAAAAATTTATATCAAATGTAAAACATTTTACAGGTCAACAGTAAAAACACCGATCGATCATTTTAAATGTTTTACATTCTTGAGAGAGGTAAAATATTTTCTAAAAAACAAAAAAAATTCTCTTATATTAATCTTAACGATATAAGTTTGATGAGTATTAATATTTAATTTAAAATTTAAAAAAAATAAAAAAATTAATATTTAACTTTAAAAAATTTCTAACTTAAAATATTAATATTTAAATTATTTAATATTATTAAAATTAAAAAATATTTTTAATAAATTCATTCAATACAATTAATATTTTTATTTATAAATTGAATAAATCTTACTAATAATTGTAACAAAAAAATTTTGATGATCGTCATTAATGAATACACATTTATAAATATAGGTTTTGAATATTTTATACGATTGATAAATATTTATATTTTTATAGTGTTATGGTAAAAAAAATGATGAGAAGGAAATTTTTTAGAAAATTAAAGCTTACTTTCATTACAATATGTAGTTAAAAACTTTGAAACATATCGTTATTGATTTTTTTTCATTTTTATTTTTAATTTTAATGTGAAAACCAAATACTATCATTGTTTTGTAATCAACCCGATTTATCATTTTAAGACCCAAACAACTCTATCAATGATGGGAAAAATATTTTTTACTAGATGATCCAAAAATAAAAAATATTAAAATTTTTTACAAAATATTTTACCCAAAAAATTTTTCCCATCCAAATTATTTTCCGATTACTAGGCATACCCTAAATTTATAATTTCAAATATATTTTAGTGGATATTGTTGCATCATTGCTTGTATCTTTGTCTGGTTGGGAAAGCTTAAGCGGGTACTGCTGGTCAAGTTTTCTAGGTTTTCAATCAAGATTTTAACAAACCAAAACTATTTAACTGAAAGCATGGTAATGTGAAAAGCAAAGCATCTCATCCATGTGAAGGCTGCCAAGCCTTGCATATTTTGTTTTGTTTCTTATAATTTGTCTTCCTGTTTCTCTTTTAGGAAAATTTGCATTATTTCATTAATTCTATTATTTAATCATCTTTAGCGGGTGGTTCGTTGATCGTGCACAAAGCATAAAATCTGAATCTTTTTGTGATGGCAACACACATTCCTGTATAATTCTGGAATAAAGATATGCCCATTTTAGCTGAAAACAAAGCAGTAAGACAAAAGAAATTCCAATAAAACAGCAATTGCACCCTGTCAGATAGAAGAGGTACCAATACTTAATCCTCATTAACAGGTGAGAGGATTCAGGGAGTTGCAACTAAGTGACAAAGACAGGTGTTGCAGAATCATGGACAAACACAGCCACATTGGCCCCACGATTAGTAATTTACAAATAGGAGTCAAAGTCCAGTTTCAAAAATGAGATTCACAAAAGAGAATTTCCTCTGTCTGCTGAAACTCTTGATTCTTATTATATTAGGTTACATCAACAATGCACATTGAGATTCTTTGATTCTCAGCTAAAATTACAAGGCGTTTGCTCAAGGACAAAAAGGGAAAAAGAACAGAGTATACGTTACCCTTAAAATTACCATCCCCAACCTGGAAATAAACAAAATTCACTCAATTCTTTTCACTGCCACTTCTGTTGATGGACAACAGCTTACTAAACATTTTTTTGGGTCTCGCAGGAAGAGCACAGAAAGCCTTGAACTTGGAAGGCCTTCCCATTCCATCAGTGTGCGTATCTTTTTCGTCCAAATCATCATCTTCAGCAAGCTTCATCCTTAATGTTGAAATTCTGGACTTCGGAGATTTAAGGCCTGAGACGCTCCATTGGTCATCTGCTTGAATGCTAGTAGTAGTGCTTAAAGGCCCCGGAGGCCTTGATGGATCAATGTTATGAGAGGCTAGAAGTGCCTTAATGTTGCTAGGCAGTTCAGTCACTTTGCCCCCTGCAGTGGCAGCTCGAGCTTGCTCAAAGAAGAGAACTTGTACCACTACTCTAAGAGGAAGTTTTTCATTTTGCGCAGCGTGCATGCAGGCCTCAACAGAGAGTTTTTTGCAGTCTAGAACGCGGCACAACTTTTTTCTTTCGCTCTTGTTTAGGTCTGGATGTGCCTGGATATTCAAAAATAACAACTAGAGTAATCTGCACCTTCATATTAGCACTGATAACCGTGTAATTTTTATGCCACTATTTTTCTGCATGTTGGGGTATAGACAGAATTGCTAATTATTTATGAGATGGATGCAATTATACACCATGGATTTCCCTCCATCTTGAAAATCAAGGAAAAGGCTATTCATGACTTGACCTAAGACAACTATGTAAATGTCAACAAAGTGAACATTTGAATTACAGCCCGCATGAACACTTTAGTCAGCAGAATGTAAAATCATTTCTGCTAAATTTGTTAGGTCAGCCTAATCCTCCCAACTGCCAATAAATCAATAACATGAAAAGACTCTTAAGTCAAGAGAGTCGGTTATCTACTGCAAATAGTGACCCTACATCCTAAAATGTAATGCTGAAATATTGCAAAAAGCTCAACAGAAGTGTGAAATATGGTAAACTAATAGGGCCAGGAAACCAGTTTTTATTTACCTTAAGATAAATGTCAATTGCTCGGTAGAGATCATCATGGTCATGCCGTGAGAAATCTGGAATTGTCTCAGCTATTGCAATGAATTTTGACAGAGGTAATTTTTTGTCTCTGGCGATCTCTTGAAGATATCCATCTACAATTTTGGCTACTTTTAGTTTGGAGCTATGTGATGCTGAAGATGACCTCCTACTTTCGTGAAACTCAAAATCAATATTCTCGGCCGAACGGGACCTTCTTCTCCTTTCAAACCCCAGCTTGGATCTTTGAGGGCTAGTTGGAGGACTCTGCCCTTGTAACATGAATTGCTCCAAAATTATCATGACTATGTCTACGTCTACATCATAGAGAGTATCACTTGAGTGTGACAGAGAGGGTATTAACAGATCACTGACTCTTGCCTCCTCTAACTGTAGTGCTACTCTTCTAGCCAATTCCATCTTTGAAGAAGATGAAGCATTAAGAATGTTGGCTGCTTTTAAGAGTTTAAGTAGAAAACTGCAAGAAACAGCGCCCTTTTCTGACGGGAGTAAACTTACTATTGATTCCAACAGCAGCCGGTGCTTTGAAGTAACCTCACCAGCTGAGTCTGAATCTGAGTCAGATGCTGCTTCTTTGTTAGCTTTTATTTGTCTGGATATGTTAGGTAGCGATCGAGATGCATAAATTTGCAATGCTTCGCCAATGAGATTAGAGGGTATTTTCCCACCAGATTTTATTGCTATCATGGTTCTCCAGTAGAGGTCTATACCCAACTCAGCCATGTCTTCAGCCCACCAACCCTTGGTTGTTGGTTTGTGCCGCTGGCTCTCTGCTCCATTACAAGATATATCATCCCTAACCCTTCTCGAATGACTATGTGACAAGCTCACCTTGGAGGGGTGTGTCAAAACTTTTGAAGCAATTGCTTCAATGCATCTGCTTGTAATTCCAAGGTCTTCTGACCATAAAGGGAAGGCTTTGGTGCTCTGCAGAGTGACAATAGAGTCTTTCCAGCCATGTAGGATGCAGGAATTGAAAAAAACTTCGAGTTTGTAAACTAAGTTCCCCTTCTCAACGTCTTCTGTCATCTGCAGATATTCAGCGGCACATCTTGCAGAAACAATGTTATACGCGCTGAGAGTGATCGTAATACCATAACAGAACTTTGCACAAAGCTCAAACGCCTCAATTCCACCAGGGAAATCAGGTAGTTGGATTATTTGGTGTTGTGATGTTTCAGGGGATTCAGAGCATAGCCTCTGCAGCCGCAAACACTTCGACAACAGAGGAAACTGCATGTACAAAGAATTTCCGAAACAAGATTGACAAAATAATTCAATTGAATAGCAACAAACACAGGAATTAGTCTTCCTGATGCTAAATTTTCAACAGTCTTACAAACTCTTTACCTTGTGAAGCAGATATCTGCTTCCTTTCACTTGAATTATAAGGTCACTAGAGACTTCAGAAGAGACAGACCTGCATCAAGAAAAGAAATTCATGGTATCTTTCTCAAGAAAGATATCTAATAAAAACTAAACTCTATCTATAATCGGTCACAAGAACCATACCTTACAGCCTCAGCAGTGTAGAAGGTGTCAGGCCGGGATCCGAGT
Organism: Theobroma cacao; assembly: GCF_053813885.1. Lineage (NCBI taxonomy): Eukaryota > Viridiplantae > Streptophyta > Magnoliopsida > Malvales > Malvaceae > Theobroma > Theobroma cacao. The sequence continues at coordinate 42,898,042 of NC_142640.1, forward strand.
TTCATAAACTTCATGACTAAATTTTGTGTTGGTTTTTTCTTCACTTGGCTTTGTGTATTCACCAGATACTACTTTAACATGATAGAAACTAATAAACCTCTTTTCATGCCTGATTATAGAAGCCTCCCTTTTGGAGCACCAAAAGTCATAAAAAGTTCCTTCTCCAACAGCAACCAAAAGATGTTCTCCGAACAACAAAACAGACTAGACCACCCATTTCCTGTACGAAAATTTTCCCAACTAAGCAACCCCCAACTAGAAACCTAAAAAAAAAAAATAACAAAAGACCTCAGACTCCAGAAAGTTATAAAAAAAAAAAAAAAACCCTTTCTATATATCAAATAAAACAAATAAACTGTCAAACAAAATATAATTTTACTGGAGGAGATACTAGAGAGGATATCCAAGAAGAAAGGGGTTCCAAGAGATTTTGTTGTGGGTGTAATACTCTCTCTGAGTTTTATATATAGAAAATTTTTTATATAAGCACAAAAGAGTCAAGAGACAAAAACTCCGAAGATCAAATACTCCAAAGCCCAAGTCATTTCAGTCAAATTCCATGCCCCATCTGATTTGGACATGCAAAACAAAGAATCAAAGCCATTGCAATCCTATCAAGATCAAGTATTCTACAACTCTCACCAAGTCAATGAACCCAAAAGCATAGTAAAAGAGACCACACCTCTCTCCAAATAGCATACATAAATGTTAAGTTCACTACGTTACTCTAATTAGAAAGACTCTCTAGTCTCTTCACACGCAAGTAAAGAATGCTTTTGAGACAACAACCTGAAAAAATCTAACGCTTTTGATGCTCTCTACACAGACAGCAACTGCCAATAATTAATCGGAAAATTCAACCTGAATATATGTGAAAAACCTAAGTTTATGTGCCTGATTTATATATATTTTTAACCCTTTTCTGACATCGATAAGAATATATTGTTCAAGGCTTGAAGGGCATTTTGCCATGAGTCTTATGACCATGCCATGCCAGCGTGCAATGAGAACGGCAGTACCCACGTGCTTAGCCTGTGCCCACTTGTGCCCCTCTCTTCTCATCATTGCTACACCAATTTTGTTTTTTTTTTTTTTTTCACCTCTACGCCCCAGGATTATTTTAGTCAAACACTAGTTTATACGCAACATCGTACGCCTCTCAATTCTCGTTTAGTATTTTTTATTGTCAAAAGGGAATATCAGAATAAAATGTAAAAAAAATTACAAAAGTTTCTGTAATTTATGTTGTCTGCTTTACAATATAAAAGAACAAAAGAATACAGAAAAAGAAGGCAAAGGGGGAGCCTAAAAGAAGGAATAGGATATGTGTATCGCTATCATAGTTGCCTTTAACCATCCTCACCTACGGCTTCGCACTTTGCAGATCATATTTTATAATTGGGGCTGCAGCTATAAAAGCCTGAAACTGCCCTTGTGATTTCACTAGAATATCACCAACAACCCTTCCTAGAATTTAAGGCTAATGCTCCAATGATCATGAAATTCAGTAGATTATCAGTGTGAATGAAAGAAACTGTAGTTTGAGATGGGAGTGATGTTAGGATGAGGTAAGGGAAAGTGTTTTTCCGTCGTAAAGGATTCATTAATGAAATGTGTTCAGTGGCCAGTAGAAAGTCAGCTTCAAACTTGTTTTTGCATTGGATTCTTACAGGCTATGACTTTTTATTGCCTTGCAGTCTTTTTTTTTTTTTTTTTAAAGTAGTATTTCTTTTTTATGGCTGAGATTGACAGAAATGTGGGCTCGAGTCCATTGAAGGAGGAACCTAAGAAAGTAAGAATGATGAGCCATCCATAGTTCCATAAAAAACTAATGTCTACTGGACTGTTAACCCCACATCATTCCATTTTTAAGTTCCAGCTAGACTATTCACAGCTCGAATGGGTGCGATTTTATGTCAACAAAGCATTAAAATTAAGTGCTTTTTCCATCTTACGCATTATTGTTTCTCTTACTAAATTGCATTCATTTAAAGACAAGAAGAGAGAAAGCAAAACAGCTAGAAGTTGCAAGGTAAATCCAGAGGCTGTCAAAGCTTTGAGCACTCATTCCACAAGCTTGAGGGTTACTTTTCCAACCAAATAAGCAAAAATAAACAAAAAGAAAATGCTTTTGATGATCACCTGGTTTCGCTCAAGATGTTTCAAGGGACTTTCTTCTCTGCTGCAACTATATATGCATGAAGTGAAAAAGAAAAGCTGAAAACTCTTCAGTGATGCTGCAGCGTTACTCCATATTAAACATAAAAGTTTATAAAGAAAGCGAGAAAAGGTCTCTGACCCTTCTAGGAGATCTTGCTACGGTTGTTTCAGGAATATTCTTGTGTGCCTAATGGGGTTTTTATGTATTTTCAGGCAATCCAATCCAATCCAATCAATAAATAAGTTAAAAATGTGAAGATTTAACAACTTGGTTTTGTCAAAATAGAGGTTATGTCCAAGTGTTGCCTACCTAAATGTTGTGCCCAATTGGGGCATGATCACAATGGGGATTAAGACCCAGTCCCCGGTTAAGGCTCGATCGCTGTCCACTAAAGACCGAGACCCGGGCTTTGTCTCTGCTCGATCCATGGCTTGATATTTCCTGGGAAAGCTATGGATAATTTGTGAAAATTGAGTGGCGTTGGATACAGGTAAAGTCTCTGTGGGCATAACTTGATGTCAACCCTGCGTGACAAAAAAGGGTGATCCACAAATACTGCAATGCTCCTTTCTATATGCTACCCAACGGGGTGGCCAACCGACAACCCGTCCTTTAGTAGGACCATCTTGAGGGCCCATGGGGTGGGACCCTTGTACCCCCACTCTCTCAATTGGAAACGCCTTTACAGATTGGACCCAAAGGGGTTGAAATTTTGCAACTCTTAGCCTTAGCCTGGTCTTTCACATCTAAATTGCAATACTTTTGAGTTCAGAAGGTGTGGTGCACCAGATTATAATCTGCATAAGAAAATTTGGGTCCTCATTAAATTCTTGTTGAAAATCTGATTGCAAATAAATAAACAGAAAGCGATTAAAAAGACTTTCATACAAAAGAAGATTGGACAAAATATAGGAGCTAGATGTATACTGTTAGTCCGTTGACAGTCACATTTAAGGGATTAGAAGTGAGAATCTTACAATTGATGCATGGTGGTTGGGAGAAGGTGACGGCCATGTGGGATCCCCCAGGTACTACGTCACTGTTCCGTTTGTATTTTCAGGGATCTGCTTGGGAAATCACAGAACCTGAAGATTTTATGAAATATTAAAAGCAATAATAAAGAATTGTCATTCACACAGAAAATCAGAGCAGAATATTGCACTGTATTTAACTTTTCTCTGTTCATTTTCATGCTTGAAAATTTCAAAGGAGTTCATCCTACCAGAAAGAGACAGCATGCATCATGTAATAAAAGTCATAAAATTTACAGTTTTCGTGATTTATTGTTAACTACAAAATTATTGCATTAATAATACAAAATCATAAAACAAGACACCATTTGCAGCAAACTGCTATTGGAGTTTGATATCTACGTAATACCATACAAATCAAGCACACAGGAGGGATCAAGAGGGGCCTGAAACATTGAAATGACGCAGCGATTAGGCGGGTTTGGTCAGGGTTGCACCCGACAACACAAATTAATTTTAGTCTAGTCATTCACACAAGTATTGCTTTGGAAGGGTATAGTTGATAGATAACCTTTAAAGCAATTGTCTCTTTGGTAATCTAGCTAGTGAGCAAATGTAACAAGCTCGATCGTGTTATCGCTGTCTGTCTGTCAGCCTGCTATAATACCTTTCTAGGGCTTGAAAATTTGTACGTATTAGATTAAAAAACAAACGCACACCCACAAGCCAATAACGACGACTGATCATGAGGCCAGATTTGATGCTTGCTAGCCAAGCCGGTTGGTATCTTGTTGTGTTCGAGACTCATGAATTGTAACATTCAGAGTTACAGGGGACCTCTCTCAACTCTCTCCACTCCGTCCCCCAGTGACGTTGGCCCTGTCCCTACATGGAACCAATGTCACTTTCAGCTTTTCCAACGCGGTGCCCTGCTCATTTACTTGTGGGGCTTCTGTGTTTCTAATGAATCCAGTTCTTGGCAAAACCAAACAAAACCAAAATTAAAAGGGAAAAAACAGCCCCAACCCCACCACACCTAGACGTAGCTCAATTACATCCGGCCGTTAGTTGGTACAGGACCATCACATTAGGGTATAAATCCGGGACTTCCAGTAGTGGTGAACTTGCAAACTCAAGGGATGTATGTATCAAACCAAAAACATCCATCAGTTTGGAACAAATTTCATCATTATTTAGTCTCTTTTCAAAATGAAAATGATTCGGTGACAAAAGTCAATAAGATTCCGTTAACATCTTCGAGGCTGTATCCTGTTGAATGCTTCTTAACTACTTAAAATGAACATGGTTAACTTCTTCATCTAAATGCATAAAGGCAGAGATTAGATTACTAGGTGTCTTGTTGTGTTAAAGAAATATTAGGGGCCCAATCCTAGCTCTGATCCCTCTGTCGAATGATCAAGTTAGTCGAGTTACTCGAGTAGCTTAGACAGAAAACTAACAGAATTTGGCTATATATATATATAATGAGAGAGCTTATGTCCTAAATAAAAAGCAACGTACCTTATACATAGGGAAGAATTGACTTGAGGGAATAGGTTAATTAAGTTAAAGATTCATTTTCTAACAAATGATAGTTGCTTTCAGGCCAACTTAGAATGCAAAAGCATTTCCGCGATTCAAGGTTAGATAACAAAATCCGTTTGGGACCTCCTACTATTTCTAATCACGGTTAATTTGCACCCTAAATATTCCACCCAAACATGGAATTAATAATGTAGCATATGATGTATATATATATATATATATATATTAATTCCTTTAGCCTAACAATTAATGTAATTGGAGGGAGGAGTGTAAGAGAAAGTAGAGTGAAATGGAGTGAAGGTGCATTTAAAGGGAAAAAACAACACATGAAAAGAATGGGAGAGGATTGAATTTTCTTATACCTTTCAGAATCCCTCAATTGACGAGTTACAATTATTATAAAGATTGTAACTTGTGATTCTTTATCGCTTTTACTTCTTAACTAGGATGATACCCGTAGTTACGCTACGAAAAATGTCATAGGAAATATAGATTATGTTGTATTAGATTTCAATTTGATACCTTCAAAAGATAAATTGTTTGTAGAGAAAAAAGATAAATTGATATTAACTGCAAATAGTTATTTGTTTTGATTTCAATCATTGAAAATTTGGTAAAGAATAAATTTATTTTAGTAGTATATATAGTAGTAACAGTTTCTTAAGTAAAAGAGACAATAAAATAATTGAAAGGAAACATCATAAGCAAATCAAATTATATAAAAAAAAAGTTCCTATTTTGGTCAAACAAATGATCACACTATTAGATGATTGTGAGATATGTCTTTTTCCCATTTGTTTGGTTTCTATTGTTGTGCTGATTTTGCTAGACCTGTTGTATACATGAAAAGATAAAATTTATTTAACGTCTAATTTTGATAAGCTTTTAAGTTGAATTAATAAAAAATTTGTAAAGTAATGTAATTAACATACATGATTTTTGATTTTTCGCTAGTGGTTCTTCTAGCATTAAGTCCTAGCTGTTAAGACAAAAGTAGTATTTCTAGTCGTACCTTTTTTTGCCACAACAGTAGCAAAATCTGAATCGCTAAGCAAAACAATCAAGGTAGATATCATGTTTGGAGTTATCATGCCTTTAATAGCGACTCCCCTTGGCTAATGGTTAATCAAGGTTCCAAATTCGGCTTGATTGTGATGGATTCCTACTTTGATATACATTAGGCCCTCTCAGCAGTCCCCTCTTTACTAATTACTTATAGTAAATAACAACACAAAAACAGGGTGATCAATGCAATCATTCTTCTCAAATTTACTTTATTGTCTATCACTTATTGGTAGTTTTTTTTTCTCCAAATTGGGGAAACAAAATTTTTTTTTGGTGGGCATGAAAAAGTAAAATTCAATCTTTCATCAAGATTTTCATATTTATTTGCAGATCAAAAAATAGATCTGAAAGAAAATAAGCATTTTTCTTACCAAAAAAAAATGCAAAAAAAATCTTTTCCCTTATGTACCATCACAGTAAAAAGAGTTCGACTCAACAGGAGAGGAAATGGAAGCTAGTCGGCAAGCAGAAGATAGGCTAATGACAGTTGGGAGGTTGATCATTGAAAGCAAAGATGTAAAAAACAACAAAATGAGAAGAATATTGTCAAATTTGTAGTAATATATGTCTTTTATATATATAATGAATGGTAAAAGTTTTATAAATTCAGTGTATTTGTTTATTCAATGATGATTGTATGCTATGTATATTCAGAAATGAGTAAATTTTTTTTATTTTTTTTATTTTGTTCAATGAATTGGATGAAAATTTATTGAAATTTAAACATTCATGTATAATAGTAAATAATTTTATATTGCAATTAATAAATTTTATATGAATCTATCCTCTAACTATTAAAAGTAAAAAATTATTGTTTTAAAGTATTTTTTTACTAAAATAAATAAAGGCAAACCAAAGAATAAAAAAAATTTTGTTCAATGAATTGGATGGATATTTATTGTATTTTAAACATTCATGTATAAAAGAGATAACTAAATACTATACATTCAGGTTCATAAATATAAAAGGATATAAATAGTAAATAATATTAGATTGTAATTAATAAGTATGATATGAATATGTCCTCTAAGTATTAAAAATTAAAAATTATTGTTTTCAAGTAATTTTAAGTGAAATAAATAAAAGCAAACCAAAGAATTCTAAAAATTTAATGATAACATTTACTAAATGCTATTTATTAAGTATACAATAAGAGGAAGAGAATATTGTATTGTTAAGTGCTTACCTAATACTAAATGCTATTTCTTAAGTATGTATTAATCAAAATGCAAGCAACCGGTAAGAAGGGAACAAATGGGCAAAGGAAATCTAAAAACAGATGAACAAATCAAATCATAAGCCTATAAACTTGTAGTATTTTAAATTAATAATAGCATTCAAACTGCCCTTGAATAAAAATTCTTGATGCCTTTAATAAAACAATAAACAGCATTTGACATATTCTTCTCCAACAACTATTCCACTGGGTTTTTTAATTTTCGAAAAAAATTCTAATAAGACCATCATATTGGTAGATAACAACTCAATAACCCTTGCAAAGGAATAATCTTAGAACCTTTAAAGAGATTTAGCAGCATTAAAAATGAGAAACATTAATACCATGGCTTAATACTAAACTCCCATCCATGTTCATTGCATAAAACTTTAACATACTTCCTGTGTGCTTGAAGCTGTGCCTTACTTCATCCTGGTTTAAACATACTAGAACAATCAAACTGCTCAATAGAATAGCTACACCTACTGCCTCCAAGGTGAAACGAAGAAAGCTGGTACAACCAACACAATGGTTAAAGGCATAAGAATCTTTAATTGCATACTATAACAGATCTTATTTAAGGAGTCATTGCAAATAAATAGACACGATTAGACACGAAATACGTTAAGGCTAAACACGAACACGACACGTTTAATATTTATGTCTTAAATTTGAAACACGTACACTTTTAATACACGTGTAACACGACACGACACGATTAACACGTTTTACACGTTTATTAAACGTGTCAATATACGACACGACACGATTAATAACACGTTTAACACGATTAACACATTAAACACGATTAAATAAAAATATTTATAATTAAATATAATAGTATTATTTAAATTTATAATTTATAATTATAAAAATAATTATAACAAAAAAATAATAATAATAACATCAAATATAATAAAATTTAATATAAATAACATACATAAAATTTATTATCATATATAAGGTTAAAATAGTTTTTAACTATTAATGTTTAATAGGTTAATAAACGTGTCATTTATACACGTTTAAACACATATACATGTTTAAACACGATAACACGATTAAGTAAACGTGTTTAAACGTGTCAGACACGATTAGACACGAAACACGTTAAGGGTAAACCCAAAACCTGTTTAACCCGTGTCTTCTCGTGTCGTGTTAACATGTCGTGTCCAAAATTACTAGGTCTAGACAGAAGAGAAAGAGTCCGACGTGATAGGGGAAGAGATGGAAACTGGCCGGTAGGCAAAAGAGAGGAACCAACTCGAAGAAATAAGGAAGAGTCAAACACCAAAGAGATAAGGAAGAGTCAAATGCCAGAGAGATAAGGAAGAGTCAGACAAGAATGTAAAAAGCCTAATAACAATACGACGTCGTTTTAATGGACCAAGGTAAAAAAAAATAAAAAGGTTCTAATTGAATGACACTTGTCATTCAATTGGAGACTCAACTAAAGGAAATTGAAAGATCTTACTTTTATATATATTATAGATATTTATTAAGCAATCATCTTAAATAAATATATGCTTTGTCTCCTTACACTTTTGTCTCTACTATTTATTTCTTTCGATGTAATAAACTTTTACTGATTCAATTTTAAACATTTTATGTGTGAATAAACCAATCATTCATAAATTGAAGACCATTTCATTTGTAATTCTTTTTACTGCAACAAAGATTTATGTAAAATGCACCCCTTATAAATATAGATTTTTATATAATATTTTAATAAATTTTACGTAATTTAAAATTATATTTGATTGATTGTAATGCAATAATTATACAAATATATATATATATATATATATATATATATATATATATATATATTGTGAATTGGTTGATCATACTCTTAAATTGTTCACTAAAATCTTACTTTATCACAAAAGACTAATAATAGAATTAAATAGCAGTACGTAACCTATAAATTGATTATAACTTTAATCTCTTCTTCACTCCTAGTTCCTAAATAAAGAAGAAAAGAGTCTACCCCACTTTAGTCTCCTCATTTTAGGTAAAATACTAATTTTTCTCATCTTTCTACCAATTGGCACCTTTAAACGACCAAACATATACACCGTAATATTGAAACACCCACTTCTTGGTCGTCCCACCAGCTCATCATGAATTAATTCATGTTTGCTCTTGGGAAGAAGTAGCCTTATGGCAAATCTCTGTCATGATCATCAGCCATATGCTAAAACAAAATGATGCCTTGAACAGTAGATGTCTTATGTTTAGTCAAAATATACGATTACCATCTCAGAGTGTCTCTCATGTCCAACATTAGGTGGGTTATGGACAAGGAGGAGAATTAGTCAATAATTAAAGCATTTTAAAGCTTGAAAATCACAGTTGTAGTTGTTAAATGATGGGATTCAGCTACCCTTTTCCCCAAGTAACCAACCTTCCTGTGTTTGTCAAAGATTCGCGTGCAACGCATGGCAAGGCAGGATGAGTGTGACTCGACAAATAGATTTCAGCTTTAGCTGACTATAGACTGTGGAAGACCCCCAAAGGAAAGAAAAAAGGTAATACAGAATATATATTTTTTGTGTGTGCGAATGATTAGTAGTAATCCAATCATCAATATGCCCCCATTTGGATCAAGGTCTTGGTATAACTTGAAAGAGAAATATACATAATAACACACTGTTATACCTTTTCACTGTTTGGTGGGCTTAGAGCCTAAGCTTTTTGCTGTTCGGGTAGCAGAAAGATCATTCATCCAGCTAAGAAAAATGCCATTTCGCCCTGTATGTCAATAGAAAATTTGATCCTTGACTGAGGCAGCAAAACAATGCCTTTGTTTCTGCTACCAATAATTTGAATGTCCAATTACTAGCTCATCATCTTTAAAAAGTCTAAAGTTTTACACAGACTTAAAAAGTTGAAAGGCATAGATTAAGAAGATAAACAAAAAAAAAAAAAAGAAAGAAAAGGCCAAAAGCCAAAAGCAAGGAGGCTGCCAGCTGGGGCGGTAATTGGTAAACTCCATAAACACAGGCAAATGAAAATTTGCCTCTCCTGCTCTTTCACTGTTGAGAAGAAATTAAAATCAATTCTCATGCTGGCTGCCTGGAAAAAAACCCATAGTCCCATGTTTTTTTGCTGTATCCTCGGTGTTCACAGTTCTGAATACAATCACAGTAAACTGATCTTGACCCATCTTTAAATTTTGCTGGTGTGACCTCATATCAACTTTAATAAAGGTGGGGGATAAATGTTGAGCAGAAACAAAAAGCAGTGACCTTTTCTCTGTTCTTGCGGTCGGTTAATTATAAGATCAAATCAAATGAGATCAACCACTACGTGTCATTCGGCTTTGGCTTTGGGTTTGATCTTTGAAATCGAAAGCTCCTTTCTTTCGTTTCTTTTTTTTTTTTTTCATATTTCAATCATTGCATTATTCATAAGCAACATCGTTTGATTTGTAGCTAGAAATTAAATAGAAAAGTAAAGAAAGAGGGAGGGTGTGCAAATTGGGTGTAGAAGTTGCGATCCAAATGTCACATTTCAATGGATGCTTGGCCCATCCATATCCTCTAGACATTGCCTTTACAAAGGGGGATGCTGATAGTGTTTCAGATTGTAATATACAGCTACTTTTGGGAAAGCAAGATAAGAAATAAATTAGTATAATATGAGGCAGACAGGAGCAAACACACGAGGGAATTTGAGATGACAATTTATATGTTTTTTATGCTACTGAGGAATTCGGCCCTGAGAGCTCTTTTACTGGACAACATATTACTAAATGTCATCTTTTGTTTAATCCAACGTAATTAACATTATAAGAAAGTAGTAATTTCTCAAGTTCCTACATGATTGAAAACAAATTAAGGAATGTTCAATAAAAGTTTCTCTCTTTAAACAAGAAATAGACACACCAAAAGCATTGTCAAACTCAGTAAAAGCAATGTAAAACTCGACTCCCAATGGGCTAAGATTTCTTACGGTAGCACACCAAAGCAATTAACCCACAAGCAAAAAAGGAGAATAATGGTAATGATTAGGTCCGATCCAATCCATATTGTGATCAGCACCAAAGAACAAAAGTCTTTGGTCAAATTTAATTAAAGAAAAAGAAAGAAAGAAAGAAAGTAGTGGTAGTATAGTATTTTGATAGGATTTGGAATGTTAATCCAAAATCCAGGCTATGGCATTCGTTGGCAATGAGTAATCCCCTCTTTATCGTTGATTGTTAAGGTTTTAGGCTTTTGGGTTATGGGTTTATCTCATCCCATCATTGACGGTGGACTTTGTGGCTCAAATCGCATCAATGAGTAGTGATTAGGTTACCCATCGAGGGAGCGGCCGTTGAATCTTATTGGACCACATAGTACGGAGGGGTTTTCTTTTTTGTTTTGCAATAAGTATTCCTCCACTCTTCAAATGGCAAAATGCCAAGTTGCCAACAGTTTTTGTCGTTGGGAAATGGCTGCAGGTTTAGGCTGACTTCCTAGAGAACTCGTTCTCTCTTCTAGGTAGGTCAGAATTTTAAGGATTAGAGTTAAGCACTTATCTCGGTGATACTATGTGATTAGAGGCCTTTATGGGCCTACCCAAAAAGCAAAAGACTTCCATGATCGTTGATTGAACATTGAACATGCTAATTAATGTGTGCTTTCTTTAAGCAAAAGCCACTTTTCCATTAAGTCTTAAAATTTTGGTATTATCTACAAAATGCTACAACGTATTAATTGTTCAAGTTTAGGTTACTTTCAAGTTGGAAACAATTTCCTTCCAAGTTAACATCTTGTCTACCAAGCCTACTTGTGAAATTTGTCTTGTTCGACAAGCAAGAGTAGTCTCTATAATATGGTTCCGTTAGACCTATGATAACTGCTGAAAGGGTTTTGACCAGCTCACTGAGCAGGCTGATATTTTTTTTTTTAACGGCATTTGAGTTCCACCCATGCTCTTCATTCAACCGAGTAGGACAAAGTTCCCCTCTTTGACTCTTCCTCACCACAAATATGTCTGTCCAAATCAAATAGGAGGGGTCTGAAGATGGGGAGTAGGGAGTAAATGATGATTGTTGAAGCAAGTTAATCAGAATCGGGCTTCCATATGCTGATGCCTGGTAAAGGACGCGACATAGCCAGCTTCAGTAGCATACATTTCTAAATTGTTTGTATACATGGAATTAGAAGAGCAAACAAGGCGAAGACAAGCCCAAACAACAACAGCACAGACTTGGGTCTTTGCCTTTGGTGACTTACGTATACAAAACCCACATCACACGTGAACATTTGTCACTCAAAATTCTAGAGTTTCCAAAAGCTTTTGTTTGTATCAGAAAGCCAGCCCAAGGAAGAGCCACATGGCCAGTTGGTAAGGGAACATTGACAAAACCATTCTACCAAAATAGCTTGATTGCACACGTGCATTCGTGCAAGTACAGCCTCCTTTTGTCTCTGATAAATAAGAGAATCCAAGGACAGACTCCCCTGCTTCAAAGCCTCGCAAGGCTAGGTGCCACAATCTTTGGGTTACTAATTTATATGGGATGGCGATAGTGTTATCTAAGAAAAAGAAATAAGGTTATGTCAGTTGTTGATATCCCACCAAACACTTCCAAGAATATCGTAAAAGCAATAATATTGTACTTGTATACAAAGGAATGGAGCCGTCCAACCCCTCTTATAATGTAAAGAAATTATAGCATAGAAAAGGAAAAATGACGCAAAACAATATGTTTGGGCTTGATTGATAGAATCATATTGACAAATGACTTGGGCTTTTGTGTCATTTAAGGGCCTCCATCACAGAGAACAATTGTTGTCATGGCCCAAAATTATTATCCATCTGAAGAAAACCGTGGGAAGGGGTGAGAGGGAACTGATATTAATATTTTCCATAAATAGTGATGATCTTCATGTTCTACGAAATTTGCCCATACAACAAATTGTTTTTCAGTGAGATTACAATTTGTCATTTATATTACATTCGGGCTTCATCGTATCCAACTAAGTTTTGGGGTTGATTAATGGATTCTTGAAGCTGAAATTTTGGGCTTTTATCTGAGATTTTGGTCCAACTATAGCAAACCAAGGGGAACAGAACAACCTTGGAAAGGTTAAGGTGGCAAATATATGCTATACTAAATTCAAACATCCCATGTTTTCCTCTTTTCTCTCCTCGCACCGTATGTCCTTGCACATTAAAATCTGTGATTTGTCCTCCTTTCTTTCTCTCTGTTAAAATGAAATTTCACTTTACATTTTTACTGTTAGAAAAACATACGCACAACAGACAAACCATAAGGAACAAACCTGAAGCTGGAATGGCCCAACTCTTTGTTATATTTAGTTTTATAATAGGTCAGCCCATGGCCCTTGTTTTGAGGGGCTGTCAGGATTCGTGGGCCCTGAACTTGCATTTCATTTTGTTGCTTTAGGATGTCCAAAACTTTTAACGACGATTGCCGACTGCCTTTTAACCACCGCCGTGACAATCTATGGTAGTGCACAATTTCTTGGTTAAGCAACATGGCATATTCTTCGAGTATATCCGCCATGCAAGCTGAGCTATGTCTTACTGGCTTTTGCTTTTCTTGGAATATGCCACTTGCTCTTAACAATATCCAACTGATTTCAATAGTTCAGGATTCTGACTTGTTAATTTGTTTACTTATTGCCATTACTACTGGCTTTATTCCATATGCATGCATTTCTCGAGAAATTCTTCTACATCAGACCATCCTACCTTTTGTTTGTCCTTTGTACTAGTACACTACTTCACCATTACCAGTTAAGCTGTTTTGGTCCATCTTAAACTAGCACAAGCGGGGTTATATGCATTAATATTTGTGCATTTTTCCTAGTGAAAGCAGCATTGAACTTAACATTGTGTTTAGCCTATTTCCATTTTATTAAGATAAATATCTGCATTATCACAATCTTTTAATTTATGGATGGCGTAAAATCATCTTTTAATCAAGTTTTACTGACTACTAGTATGTATGGTGACTCTACATGGAAGTTGTAAGGATTTTTCCTGGAGCATCTGATTATGCTGAATTACAGCCTAAACCTATTAATGGTCCCTTTTGAGTCGGTCCCTTAGTTATTGCCTTCTGTTAAGCTTCTTAGATCACTTGTTCGCAGATCCAGCTGGTGGAAAACGCCTTTGTCCATCCTTCCCCTTTTGCCTTATAGCGTAAGCTCCAAGTCATGCTTCAGCCTTCATTACTAACTCTTCCTCCTCTGAAGTAAACTAGAAAGATGCTAATTGGAAAGGCTGTTCAGAATCTAAAAAGCACGTGACATGTTCTTAAAAAGCTAAACAATTGAACCATTTGGCCTTTTTGCCTGAGTCTTAATTTCCACAGCCCAACCACCTTACGCACGTTTCAGCTTCCTACCTCCCCTAATTACGACTTTATTGTATGATATAGTTCATTATTAATTTAACATTGAGGAATTGAATATAGCCTGTTTCAGGCTGTGAATATGCTTCTTCCCCACACGGGGTCTCTGAGAAATGTTGGGGGTGCTAACCACTAACAGGATGGGGCAAAAGCCAAACAAAACAGGTTAAGAGATGTGAAGAAACTTATGACTAAAAGGGGGACATTGGATGTCTCTAACTTTCAATGTTGTCTAATGAAAGTTTTGTTTACTCCAAAATAACATTAATGTCTTGATCAAGTACATTCATTTGTCAGTTCAATCCAGTTTCACCCATAAAACGACGGTTTCTAATTGATAAGAAAAGTTTTGTCATTTAGGAGGGGTTGGAAAGCTCGATGCATTGGGGATGTTAAGCTGCCATCAGACTTCTGATGTGAACAAGAATTATGTTATGATGCCAATAGAGTGTAAAATGGGGAAAGCAAGAAAACAAACAGGAGGAAGATGCCAATTGATCGTAAATGGTGAAAGCAAGAAAACAAAGAGGAGGAGAGTACAAGGTTTTGCGATGGAATTACTTGGAAACTTAACATCTTCTGGTTTGTTATGTTCAATCTCTTCTGACGAGTTGACTGACATATGTGAAAGGAAGGAGGAGAGTAGTAGTGGTGGTATATAATAAAGATTTGGAGGCATTGCCGACCCCTTCCCAAAGGGGCGAAATTGGGTACAAAAGCCGAAGACCTCACCACACGTCTTAGTCTAGACACACCGTTAATCAGCCTCAAAGCATGACTCGTAACAATGATGGTGATGGATTTCTCTCTTAGAATATTGCTCAATTCACGTTTTGTCACCACGGCACGTATTGCTGAATCCTGTCGTGCTCACTGGAAAACGTGGCGGAATCTTGGCCAATCTAGTCCGGTTTTAAAGGAGTAAAAAAGTTCTTTTACTTTTAAAGGAAAACCGAACCCAATAAACAAGCAAATAAGTTGACTCATATAATTTGGGGATTTGGAGTCACCCTACACTACTAAGTCTGCTCGATATAATCTTTTCTTTATCATTTCTTGAGTTCGACGAAATTATTTGGTAACATATCAGCAAATTTGTTAGGTTCAATTTATAGTGCAAACTTTTTCTAATCGGTTGTGAACAATTGAACATCAAATCTTCTCTATAAATTATTTTTGTGGATAAGTTGGGAACTGTCACTTGTATGATAAAAAAAAATCATGTTAATATCTAATTATATGTTTGATTTTCAAATAATAATTAAATATTCAATTTTATATTTTAAATTTAAAAATATACAATGTATTATTCAAAAGATATTTCTGTTTATCATATTGTACAATTAAAAATAAAATTAACAAAAAAAGATGTACTGTTTCTTTTACAATTAACTCTTGAATGATAATATAATTACGTTACATACTTGGAATAAGTTTTTTTATTAATATATTAACAATTTATGTAATATATTAAACAAATATAAAATTGTTATGAAATAAATCTTAAAAGAACAAATAAAGATAATTTGAAAGAATAATTAAAGAGAAGAAAGAAAGTGTTTAGAAGGAGAAAAGAGATCTTATTGAAGTGTGTCTTTACAAATGAAGTAAAGGGGTCTATTTATAGGCTAACAACCCCTTAAATCATAGTTTTAATCTAATTCTATTTAAGAGTTCAAATCATATTACATTTCTTGTATTTTGTCTTTTATGCTGTTTGACTTGGTCTGCACTTCTTGAGTCATAATATAATGGACATTCATATATTTATTCCTAACACTCCCCTTAAATGTCCATTGTATTAAGAATATACCTCGTTAAAACCTTACAAGAAAAAAACCTCATGGAAAAAAATCCAAGTGAAGGAAAAATAGTACATAATTCTTTTCAAGAATACGCTTTTGAAATACTGCCTCATTAAAAACCTTATCAAGAAAAACTCAGTAAGAAAAATCTTGATGAAGGAAAAGAGTACAGTGCTTATTTTACTCCCCTGATGACTGTATTATAGAGATCTTTAAAATAATACATTCCAACTTTTCAAATGTTGCAATAAGAAGGGCTTTGGTGAACAAATCTGCTAGATTGTCACTTGACTGAATTTGTTGAACAATAATTTCACCCTTTTCTTGGAGATCATGAGTAAAGAATTTTGGCGAACTATGTGTTTTGTTCGATCGCCTTTAATATATCTTTCCTTTAACTGTGCTATGCAAGCAGTATTATCCTCATATAATGTTGTTGGAATTTTCTTATTGGTTGACAAGCCACACGTTTCTTGAATATGTTAAGTTATAGATCTTAACCAGAAACATTCATAACTTGCTCATGAGTTGCTAAAATTTCTGCATGGCTAGAAGAAGTAGCAACTATAATTTGCTTTATAAAATGCCATAAAATAGCCATACCTCCATATGTGAACAAATAACCTGTCTGGAATCGAGCTTTGTGTGGATCAGATGAATATTCTGCATCTGCATAACTAATTATATTTTATTTTGATGCATTTGAATTATATAAGTCATATCCATTGTTCATCGAAGATATCAAAGTATATGTTTGATTCCATTCCAATGTCTTTGAGTTGGAAAAGAACTATATCTTGCTAATAAATTCACAGCAATTGCTATATCATGTCATGTATTGCTAGCAAGATACATTAATGTTCTAATTTCAATAAGAAATGGTACTTCAGGACCATGAAGTTCTTTATTATCCTCACGAGGTCGGAAAATGTCTTTTTTTTTCACATCTCATAACCTTACAACCATTGCTAAACTCAATGGATATGCTTTCTCCATATAAAATCGTTTTAGCACTTTTTGCTATAAAATTAGATTAATGAACAAATATTCCATTTGTCAAGTGTTTAATCTAAAGACTCAAACAAAACTTTGTTTTTTCCAAAATCTTTCATCTCAAATTCTCTCTTTAAGTAATCCACGACTTTTAATAACTCTTTAAGAGTTCCAATAATGTTCAAGTCATCGACATAAACAACAATTATAATAAATTCATATCTAAACCCCTTTTATAAAATTCATGGGCATATAGGATTATTACTATAGCCTTCTTTTAACAAATTTGCACTAAAACGATTATACCACATGTGTCTGGATTACTTTAATTCATATAAAGATTTATTTAATTTAATTGAGTAAATTTCTCGATAGTTCAAATTTTATGCTTCAGGCAACTTAAATCCTTCAAGGCTTTTCATATAGATATCGATATCAACTGAGCCATATGAATAGACTGTAGCTACACTCATTATACGTATTTTCATTTTCTCATTTATTGCCAAACTAGTTAATATAGAATTGTAATTGTATCCACCACAGAGAATATATCTCTTTTCATATTTAATACCAAATCTTTGGGTAAAACATTGTGCGATAAGCCGTGCTTTATATCTCATAATCTCATTTTTCTCATTTCGTATTCGCACAAATACCCATTTATATCTCACTAGTTTTACACCATTTGACGTACAGACTACAGGTCCAAAAACTTCACGTTTTGCAATTGAATTCAATTCCATTTTGATTGTGTCTTTCCACATTGGCTAATCATTTATTTGTCTACATTCTTCAATAAATATAAATTCAAGTTCCTCGTTTTTCTTTCATAATATTGAGCTCTGTACAAAATTTCGTCAACGTTTATTTATCAGTTCCATCTTTTCCCATCATGACATAATTTATTGTGATCTCTTTATTTTCACTGATTTCAGGTACTTGAATTTCTTTTGAAATTTTTCTCAATTATATCAAGGGTCTCTTCTAGAGTTTCTACTTCCTCTTTCTACCCATCTTAAATATTTGCTCCTCTTTCTTTTTCGAAGATTTTATCTTTGGAACCGATTGATTTCCACGCTTCTGGCGTGCCTTGTCCTACAAGGACATCAATGCTAATAGGAGCATTTGCAGCTGGTATATAAGATTTTGTTATTCCCTTTAGGTCAGTAAATACATCTGGCAACTGATTTACTATATTTTGCAAAATAATTATCTTTTGAACTTCAAGTTCATATTGCTTTGTGCGAAGATCAAAACTAGATAATGATAATTTACTCTAAGAAATTTTCTTTTTCAGCTGTTTATTTTCTCCCTCTAATGTTGGAAAAATTGTTTCATCAAAATAACAATTGACAAACTTTGTCATGAATAAATCTCCTATCGATAGTTCTAAATATTTAATTACAAATGGAGATTTGTATCCAACATCTATTCCTAACCTCCTTTGAGGACCCATTTTTGTGCGTTGTGGTAGAGTAATTGAAACATATACCGCACATCTAAAGAATTCTTAGATGAAAAATATTTGGTTCCTGACTATAAACCAATTGTATAGGGAGAATTTATAATAACTCGTTCGGCCTGATGCATACAAATACTGCTGCATCCAAAATGGCATGCCCCCAAGTTAACATTGGGAGTTTGAATTTCATAAGCTTGCACTCAGTTGGAAGCATTTAATAAATAATTCTACTAAACCATTTGTGTATAAGCATAAGCAATAGACTATTCAATAGTTATTCCAACTAATATGCAATATTAAAGGCTTGAGATATAAATCCACCAGTATTGTCAAGACAAATAATCTTAATTACATAACCAAGAAAATGTGCTTGCAAATGAATGGTTGCAAATGCCAAATTGCAAACTATAATAAGCACACATGTGACCATCTAGTCGATGCATCGATTAAAATCGTAAAATATCTAAATGGTTCACATGGTGAATGTATCAATCTACATATAACCTTGAATATTATTAAAAAACGCAGGAAATTCAGTCTCAACTTTAGCTAGTGATAGCCTTATAATTTATTTACCTTCAGAGCAAGCAACACATAAAATTCATTATATTGAAAAATCTTTTGATTTTTCAACGAATGATCATATTAATTTTTAATCATTTTCTTTTGCATCATTATTGATCCGGGATGGTCTAACCGGTCATGCCAAACATCAACATCATTAGTAAACTTCTAGTTTACTATGAGTTTCAATTATTCTAATATTTAAATAGTTTAATTCTGAGAACAAAGCGAGAAATTTTTTTTCAACACACTTTCTACTTGAGATAATTGCAATATAGAGGTATTAAGTGTCTCCTTCATTCGTTGTCTCAATATGATATCTATTCAAACAAATATCTTAATAAAATTTTTTGAGACTTAATAGAAAATAATACATCCTCTATTACTTTATTCCTCCAAGTAGTAAAATATTAACTCTTCTGGAGCCTTCAATTAATTTTGTACTACCAGATATTGAATTGATATTGGTTTTTTTTTTTCGTTGTCAAGAAAAATATTTCTTGTCTTTCAATATAGTGTGCGTTATAGCAATGTCTACTAGACATATATTTACATCATAGATCTTCGATCTAACAATATGAATATCCATATATATTTTTTAATAAAATATATACAATAAGAAATTTACAGGTTAAAATGAAATAACATTAAATATATAATTAAAACACATAATAAGAACATATCCTTTAAATATAATAAGAGCTTATTAAAGCATCTTCATAATATAGTTATACTAAAACATACCAATTACTATTAAGTTCATTCTCGGATATTCCCACTACTAATTAAATGATTAATTCCTTCTACAGGATAAGAAAATCAACCATAAATATTTCCGTTACTAATCATATAATCAAGTCCTCTTTCAGGATGGATAGATATCTTGATGTGCTATATCAACTTGGCCATGATTAAAATCATCACAAGATGTTATAGTTTTCGGTGATGCTTGATACAATTCAAGATGTATAACAGGTACGTAACCAATGGTCTTTCATGCCACATCAATGACAATATGTTTTCTATATTCCTCCTTTTTTTTTCTTTTCACTTTTGTCTTTTCATTATTCATCCACTTCTAATGGGTTAAAAGTATTCATCCACCTTTTTTTGATGGGTTATACACTTCTGGTAAGTTAGTGGGTTACAACATTCATCCACTTTTGGTGGTAACATTATCCATCCACTTCTGGTGGCAAACTTATTCTTAAATTCTTATGGTAAAATTATCCATTCACTTTTGGTAGTAAAATTATTTTAGAATTAAAATAGTGATAGTGCAAATTATTATAACGACATTTTTTCATATTCATGATCATAATTATTAAATGATGTGACATTCACTTTAGGGAATAGATAGATTCATGACATGACCATAAGTATGATGTCGCATTCACTTTAGGGAATGGATAAATTTATAATTTTTTTTATTAATAGCTTGTTTGTCACATTCACTTCAGGGAATGAATATTATGATTTTTTATTAATAACTATATAATAACAAATTCACTTTCCAATCAAGGGACAAAATATAATATATACTATATGATAGTAAAATTCATATTAAAGTTGATTTTTAGAGAATGAAAATATTAAAGAGATATCAAATCACTTACTTGATTTATTACAACCAAAACTATTAAAGATCAACCATTGAAATTCTTTCAAAGCTTAAGATGATGAAAACAAAATAATAGCAACACTTACCTGATTTGCTAAAACTATAAATCAAAACCGAATCGTTGAAATCCTTTTGAGGCTTGAAGATGATGAAAACAAAATAATTTCAAAACTTAAGAGATCAGAGAATCGTGCTGAGAATCGTGCTGATAACATGTTATGAAATAAATCTTAAAAGAACAAATAAAGATAACTTGAAAGAATAATTAAAGAGAAAAAAGAAAGTGTTTAGGGGGAGAAAAGATATCTTATTGAAGTGTATCTTTACAAATGAAGTGTAAGGGTCTATTTATAGGTTAACAACCCCTTGAATCATAGTCCTAATCTAATTCTGTCTAAGAGTTCAAATCATATTACATTTCTTATATCTTGCCTTTTATGTTGTTTGAGTTGGTCTGCACTTCTTGAGTCATAATATAATAGACATTGATATATTTATTCATAACAAAAATTGAGTATTATATTATGTATTTTTTAACTTTAAGCATCAAATTAAACATTTTACTTCATTTGGATTGCCAAACATGGGGGATTTTTTAGTTGAGGATTCTTTAACCAAATTTATGATGTAAATGTGAATTATTTTGTAGGTTATAATTTTATATCTATGACTATATACGAAAGTAGTCTCTTACGTCCATTCAATTGACAAGTGTCATTCATTTGCAATGAAATTAATTCGCCAGCATTCTACACGAAATAGGGTGGTGATCAAAAATCATACTTGACTAGTAATTAAACCATTAACTGGGGAGGATAGATATAAACAAAGATGCTTGCCAAAGTTAGATAGCGCGTGATCCATTTTGTTTTCTCAAGACCGTTGATTTTCGTTAACCCTCCCTAGATAGGAAGAATAAGAAACTCTCTTCATTCACCGGCTAGCAACTTTCAAAAGGGATGTTGACCATCTGATTGTGTTTGAGTTAACAAAACCTCTTAAACTCAGAAGCAGTCTTTGCTAGCTTGAATGATTCAGAAAACAACGGTGGGAGAGAGACTGGGAGAATGATGTGTTTTATTATTATTATTCTGTTTTTCTTCTCTTTGTTTTCCTGGTTTGTGTGCTTTAACGAGTCATGTGAGTCGAGGGCTCGAGGGGGTACCACTTGGCGAATTGCCAAGGCCGAGTCACTTTTGGACTCATTGACTTGATGCAGTTGGTATTTGAGGCTGTTACTTTTTGAGTTGACCCTTTCATACGGAATCTTCCTTCTGCCTTCCACCTATTTGTTTAGGTGAATGGCATCCAATCAACACGTCTAACATTTATTGTTTCTTTCCCTACCAATATAATGGGAATGTTTATCTTTTTCTTTTTAAGAAACGAAACCATCGAACAAAGAAACACTTATTTATTTTTTAAAAGTAAAAATTAGATTAAATAGTATTTTATAAAAATCAGTTAAAAAATAATTTTTTTAAAGAACAAAATTTTAAAAAAAAAACTCCAAATCAATTTTTTTTAAAAAAAAAACACGTCAACTTCTTAAGAGAGTTATTTTTTTCAAAAAAATTTTCTCTCAAAAAATACCTCATCCCTCTCTCACTATCGATCTCTCTCTTCTTTTTCCCTTTCTACAAATCATCTTTCTAAGATTTTTATTTTTATTTTTAAAAAAAATAAGAAAAAAAATTTAAAATTTAAAACTGTATTCTGGTATTATTTTTCTTTTTGAACCTGTTTTGTTTTTTATTTTATTTTCTATTGTTCTTTTTTTGGCTTTGCAAATTCTCTTTATTGTTTAATATTTCTCAGTTTATTATTGACAATTATGTGATGTTTATTTGTTTTTAACTTTTTTCTGATGTATCTAATATTTGTTGATTATGATTAAAATAATTAATCAAATAGATCAATGGTTGTTGAGATAAATTAAATAAAAATTAAAAAAATTAATATTTGTACTTTTTTGTAGTAACTCAATTTTAAAGAATTTTTTCTTTTAAGTATAACAATATATTGCACTGCAAGAAAATTGAAATAGACTTTAATTGTTTTGGTAACAGGAATTGTAGAATCCTTGAACTTTTTACCAATGAATTTCACAGTACCTAACAGATGATGTGGCAATCTTTAAGAAAATAAATAACTCATTAAAAAAATGAGAAAAAATATAAAAGCCAAAACTTTTTTGTTCATGAAAGAAAACTTTGTTGGTGAGGATATCAAGACATGTATGGAATTAGCGTTGATGATTTTAATAGGAAAATGGATTGCCAAATTAATGGCTAAACGTGATTTTTCTAACCCAATTGGATCCATTATTAATATCACTAAAGTTCTCTTTCTTATATGTAACATCAATTTTGTTTAGCTCCAAAAGTTATAAATTGCAAGACAATCTTTAACAAATAATAACAAATATTTTTTTATATTCTTTTTTTATCTTTCAGCAATTCAAAATATTAATGAAGAAATTATATTTTTTTCACACTCATCTTTTTTTTATTTGATTCAATTTCTTTTCTCTTGATTTATTAAATACCTTTTATAGCAATTTTAATCAAAATCAAAATTTATATAAGTTATTTTGCTAAACAACTTATCCATAAAAAAGAATTTATAAAAGTAAATTTACTAAATAGTTTTAATTTAATTTTAAAAATTATATTTTTTATAAGAGTTTTATAATAACTTTTAAATTAAAAAAAAAACTAAACCAAATATGCTCTTATCATTTTACTTATAAAGGGATTGAAAACCATAAATTGGGTCGAAATCAAAATTCAATAACTGGTATATAAACTTAAAATTAAATGAGTGGGTAAAGAAAATATAAAAATACTTCTGAAATTATAAAGTTATTTGTTTTAGTATTATTATTATTATTTTTAATTCACCAAGACAAATGACTTGACTTTGATTACATGTTTCGGTGTTTTTTTGACTTTACAAAGTTTCACTGAATGAAGTTGACGCGTTAAACATCGACGCTCAAATTGCGTTGAACAGTCAGGACCTGACCTTTGCCTACGGAAATTACATCCGAGCAGGGGCAACAAGAAAGATTGACAACTTCCAAGTCTGCTCGTCTTTGATTTTTTCTATTTTAGCAAAACAAAAGGAGAGATTAAATTTTGACTTAGCACTAAACAATATATCCATACAACTGCTATTATACTACAAAATACAAATTCATGGCACACACACAATACTCAGTCAGTCTAATAATTTTTTGTATATATATTATGAGATAATTTATTACTTTTTTTTATCTCAATAAACTTGATATATTTTGAATTTTTCTGGACAAAATTGAATAAATTCTGACCACTTACTATTTTATTTTTATCATTGATAAAAATATATCATTTTTAAAAAAAAAAAGGAAGGAAAGAGGGTCAATAGGAATCGTTTGAGCATTAATGAATAATGATGTTGGATAAGGTTCAAACTTAATTTAAAATTTTGATTTAAACAAATAATATTAAGATATGAATAGGAGAAAACAAACTTGAACAATTTCTATATGTTGTATTGATTAACATAAAATTTGGTTGCTTTATTAGCAACTATAAAATTTCTTCACAGTGAATATAAAAGTGGAAAATAAGAATAATAATAATCTTGAAAGGAATATTACTTGGATAATAAGAGAATATAGTAACCCTCTCCCATTAAATTTCACTGATTAAACCATGTGCTCCTCAGCCGGGGGTGGGTCCGTAATGGAAGGAGGGGCGCCCAAATCAGAGGACACCCTCATGGTAGGGCCCACTCTGCCCTTTTTAATAAACAAACAAAATAATAAATAATACAATAAAATTTCGAATGCTTTTGGTCTTCGATCTGACCCGAAGCCCAGACCCAGTCCACAACCCTCAAGAGGGGTTGCATTAACAAGCAATAAAAAGTGGGCCACGTGTCTGGGCCAAAACCGAAAAAACCTGGAACTAGTAAAATTGTGAGCTTAGCAAACCAGCGACGAGACGACACGACACACGCACACGCACAAACATGAAAACAGAAGAGAGAAGAGAAGAAAAGAGGTTTTTGTCTTTTGAGGTTTGAGCCGGTCAATCCAACGTGTGGGGACCCGGCCCAAGAACCTATTTAATTCTACATTCTCTAACCTACCCTCACCCTAACACTTCTGTCTTAGCCACGAAGAAAAATCCCAAGGGCAAAATTGTAAACACGGAGACAATCGGAAGAAATTTATTTAAAGGGGAGATGGGATTGAAAAAGTGGGGTAGAAGACAAGAGAAACGGCTCTCACTAAAAAAAAAAGTTTTTTTTTCCTTTCTTTTCTTCTCTCTCTTCTATTGGTATTAGTCTTTACAACTGCCACCCATTAACAGAGAGGCACCAGCTCTATATTTATTTCTCCTCTCCTTTTCATTATTTATTTATTTATTTATTTTTTGTACTAAACGAAGTAGTACTACTATTTAAGCTCGATTTTTCCGTTAATTGTTTTTAGGAAGGGCTTTCTCTCTTTTAGGCCTTTTGGGTTTTCTTTTTAAAGAGGGAGAGAGGTTATAGCTTAGCTAACCGTTAGAGGAAAGAGGGAGCCGGAGATCGAGAGAGTTTTTCTGGAAGCTGATCTGGGTTTTTTAGCACTGAGCTAGTAGATTTTTTCGTTATTGGGTTTTCTTTATTTTGTTATTTTTTTAAAAAAAATGTGGTGGATGATGAATGAAGGAGGAGGGCATTATTGTTCTAAAAAAACCGATGACATCTGTGGAGATGTTTGCGGCCAGGTACTTTGCTACTTTGATCTCTTTGTTTTTGTTTTAATGTTTCCTTTTCTGGGTGGTAATCTTTCGTGGGAATGTGGGGGAAGTTAATGGGGTCGAAATTTTTGGGATCTTAGGAAAAATTTCATCGACAAGTTAGCTGCTAGGTATTGCCTATTAATCTCATTGTTTTTTGGGTTTGGATTAAGTTTTGAAACAAATATCTTTGCTTTTGATTTGGGGATTGAGCGTGTTTGTGCCAGTTGATTTTTATCGATCTGAGATTGTTTAGATGTAATTACTTTGTTGAGAAATTTCTTTTAAGATTATAAAGAATTTGATACAAATTAGTTACCATTAACCAAAAACCGTAAAAACTGGATAAAAAAGATGTAAAAAAGCTTCGCAATAAGTAAATTGGAACCTAATTTACCAAACTTTTGGCTTGCTTCTAAGACCTGGTAGAAACTGGCTGGAAAGGTCTTGGGTTGATACGTTTGAAAGGAAACTACTTTTTAAGCAAATATTCTTTTACTTTGTAGCTTCTACCATACTTTTCTAAGAATCTAAAGGGGCATTACCATTCGCATATGAGTCGCATATATTCCATTGCTTTTCTAATTATCACCTAAATTATGATGCTTATTGTTGTAGGCATGATTACTTTCTCTGCTAGATTTATTATATTCTTTGATGTTTCTGGAGTGCCTTGTTTTGAAATATTACTTCTCGTCATGCATCCTAATCAATTTGGTTAGTATTAATATTGTATTTTGTTTATGCTACAGGAATCAAGCCGGCTGAGCATGTCAAGAATCCGCTGCATACTGCGTGGCATTGATTTGAAAACTTATATTTTTCTATTTGTACTAGTTCCAACATGCATATTTGGTATATATGTTCATGGGCAGAAGATTTCGTACTTCCTGCGGCCACTGTGGGAATCGCCACCCAAACCTTTCCATGATATTCCGCATTATTATCATGAGAATGTATCAATGGAGACTCTCTGCAAACTTCATGGTTGGAAAATTCGTGAATTTCCAAGACGGGTTTATGATGCAGTGTTGTTTAGTAATGAGGTGGATATTCTTACCATACGCTGGCAAGAGTTGTACCCCTACATTACACAATTTGTTCTTCTTGAGTCTAATTCAACATTTACGGGAATTCCAAAGCCTATGGTTTTTGCTGGCCTTCGAGATCAGTTCAAATTTGTTGAGCCCCGGTTGACTTATGGGACAATTGGAGGAAGATTTAAGAAAGGGGAAAACCCATTTGTTGAGGAGGCTCTGCAGCGAGTAGCATTAGACCAGCTTCTCAAAATAGCAGGAATTTCTGATGATGACTTGTTGATAATGTCAGATGTTGATGAGATACCAAGCAGACATACTATCAACCTCCTGAGGTGGTGTGATGACATACCAGAAGTTCTTCATCTTCGGCTGAAGAATTATCTTTATTCTTTTGAGTTTCTTGTGGATAATAACAGCTGGAGGGCATCGGTCCATAGGTATCAGGCGGGTAAAACAAGGTATGCACATTATCGCCAGACAGATGAGATTTTGGCGGATGCAGGGTGGCACTGCAGTTTTTGCTTCCGCCGCATCAGCGAGTTCATATTTAAGATGAAAGCTTACAGCCATAATGATAGAGTGAGGTTCTCTCATTATTTGAATCCGAAAAGAGTTCAGAAAGTAATTTGCAAGGGTGCTGATTTATTTGACATGCTTCCAGAGGAGTACACATTCAAGGAAATAATTGGAAAAATGGGACCTATTCCTCATTCCTTCTCAGCTGTTCATCTTCCATCATATCTTCTAGAGAACGCAGATAAATATAAATTTCTTTTACCTGGAAATTGTTTGAGAGAAAGTGAGTGATTCTCCAAATAACTTCAGATGTTTGTATCTGTAAAGACTAGTCAGGGGTGCTACTACTGTGACTCCCCACGAAGGGTTCAACTGAACAATTAATGACTGCGGTGTGTCACTGAGCAGCCTTGTCTTTTATCCAGCTAAAAGTTTTTCCAATTCCTTGGGAAAATGATTGAAGAGTTGGATAAATTCTGGGAAATTCTAGGTCTGTATATAACTTTTTCATCATTTGAGTTTTACCTGGTGGAGGATATTTCATTCACTGAGCGGGGATCTTTCTGTATCGGACACAGCTTAGCTGTTGCAGGGTGCATGTGTATTACTTAGATTCTCTAATACATTAGTTTGAGGTTCCTGTGATTTCCCTATGTTGGGAAGTTTTGTTTTGAGACAATTTATTCATACATGTTTTATTGAATTCCTTAATTTGTTTCCATTGATTGGGTTTTTAGATTGTTTGTTGCTGACGATGCTTATTTCATTGGGTTTTCTGGAAGCCATTGCTCATACATGAATGTTGTTTTGTAACAATTCTATCCTTTTCCTTTTGTCTTTTTTAATATAAAGAGGGGGGGGGGGGGGGGGGGGGGTTTGAAAAAGGTAAGTATATTTTTGTTTCTTTAAGAGGTTCTTAAAGACCTAGGAAATGAAATTCCCATTTCATCAGAAAGTAAAATATGCGATAACAAAGGAGTAACATCAAAAATATCAATCAGCAGCACCTAGTCTTCCTCTCTTGGCAGGGGAATCAGCTGCTATTTTCGCCTCTCCCCGACTGTGAGGGAACTTAGTTTGAAGGAAACTTCTATCAAGGACCTGCAATTAGTAATAAGGGGAACAAGAGGTTGATGGCCAGCATCTGCATCCTCAAAAGATTCAGAAGCTTGTGCAAGTATCACTCGAGTACCTTGTTAACAAAATCAAGTTCAAAAGAGAGTGGATAAAATTCAAGTAGCCGAACAGAAGAAGTCACCTAGAGTAGTTTTAGGCGATTCTAAACATTTCAAAGCTACAGAGCAAAGGGTGTAGCACTGATGCCTCACAGCAAGAATGGGGTGATAATCCTGTGAGAAAGGAAAGATTTTATTGGAAGTTCGCAATGCGTGGCAGTCCACAAAAATTGTTTAATACAAGTATGACAATGAGATTTCCAGATAATATTCGAATTTAAACCAGAAGAAGAGAAATGGTCCGATCATCCGACAATCTTATACGCTAAATTAAGGTTAAAATCCGTGTTGAAACTTGACAATAAAACAGAGAACTAGCAGCAAGCAGAAAAATAAAAGTTCTCTGCAGAAGAAAAGAGACTAACTCGAACTATCATTCATAATTCCAACACAGCATTAATACATGAAAAAGAGAAAAATTAAAACTGAACTCGACTGTCAGTTCATGGTACCAACTCACAAAATTTTTCTGAATGGTTACGCTTCTTGCAGTACGAACGCGATTGGAATTTGGCTTTACCTTTCCTTGTTTTTCATCGTTGTTTTTTCTATCTTTCTCCTTCTTGTCATGGTCATTATCTTCTTTGACAATTGCTTACTGCTTTGCCATGGCTTCTTACCATCAGGCACCTTCCACTTGTCCATCATTTCAAATGAAGTGTCTTTGTTCTTGAGCTTGGAAGGTGTTCACTAGTTCAATAATCGTGAGTTGAGATAGGTCCTTTGAGTCTTCTAGTGATGAAATCTTGGCCTCAAACTTTTCTGGAAGACTAACTAAGACTTTGTTCACAATTCTCCTTTCGGATGGATCCTCTTCTAGCAGCCTTAACTGATTAACAAACTTCATGATTTTATCAGAATACCCTTTAATTATCTCATTCTCTTTCATTCTAAGGATCTCGAATTCTTTGTGCAAATTAAGAGCTTGCATGTGCCAAGTCATTTCACTCCTATGGAACTCATTCTTCAATCGATCTCAAGCTTTTTTTTGGGTTATCACAAGTCATAATTCTTGTGAAAATGACATCCAACACAGCAGATTGGATATAAAAAAGTGCTTTATATTTTCTTGCTACCTCCTCACCATGCTATTTAAGTCGAGCAATGGCGAGATTAGCATGCCTCATCACCAGAGGATCACCTCCCACCTCCATAATCTCTTATAAATCAAAAGCCCTAAAATAGGCTTTCATCTTCACAGCCCATAGAGCATAATTTTCTCCTGTGAATATAGGAGGTGCTGTTGCATTAAAGCTAGATGATGCCATAGCAAAGACAATGAGATTTTTAGGTGAGATTTTTTAGATAAGAAGAAAAAAAAGGATGATAAACAGGGACTATTTGAGGAAGAAAAATAAGGAATGATATTGCTTGTGCTACAAAGGTCCCTTAAGATCCTTGATGCTTTGGTACCATGTTGAAACTTGATAAGAAAACAGAGAACTAGCAGCAAACAGAAAAATAAAAGTTTTCTGCAGAAGAAAGAAGGCTAACTCGAACTATCATTCATAATTCTAACACAACATTAATACAAGAAGAAGAGAAAAATTAAAATTGAACTTAACTGTCAATTCATGGTTCAAACTCACAAATTAGATATAACTACCATCCATAATCTTCACATACATGAATAATGAAAACTACATAAGAGTAATGGATAACATGGCTGATTAACTGCCAACATCTCTCTGGGCTTAACCTCAACTTCAACAATCCGGATTTGAGGAGTAGCTCCATAGAGTGTAGTCTTCACTCCTCACTCTTCACCACCATTTAAAAAGTCTTTACCACACTTTGTTTTATAACAATTCTTTGATAGAAAAGTAACATAGTAGTATACTACTTGCTAATGACATATACCATTAGGGAGTGGTCTACCTCAACACCCCTGATTTCCAGTGTTTCTCTTTTATAGCTTATTTATATGTGATTCCTTGCTGATATCCAACTTAAATAGTAATGCTTTGTACCTTGTCCTAGTGATGGATGCCACGTTGATCTTGTTCATATTAATCATGATCGTTTGTGGCATAGCAATTTGTTTTTTTTCCTTTTTGCAATTTAATATTGCTTTAAAGAACCCTTCTCTCAATACAACAAGAAGGGTTATCAAAAACTTCTTTTACCTTTTTTTTTTAAAAATTATTATTATTTATTTTTCTATTTGAAAGGCTTGAAACTTTGGAAGTTAAAAGAGTCCAGTCTTCAAGGTCACTAAAGCGTAAAGGTTTTGATTAGCTTAAGCAAAAGTAAGCACCATATGGCAAAAGGCACATTGAGGTAAACAAAATGGCATCATTGATGTCCTTATCCTTATCAAGTTTTCCTAATCCAAACAACTTGAAAGACAATGGTGGTGGCATTAAAGTTGCCTAGCAGAATGTTCCATTTATATCATTGCTAATCGCAACTGGAGAAAATGATGGAATTGGAATACCTAAGCGTAGCATCTGCCTCCACCCATGCAGTGCAAAACTATTACTAGCAAAGCTATTGAAGCTGTGATAACAGATGCGATTAGTGACTATTCTTTACTTTATTAATAGGGAGGATTCTACTCATTTGGATAAACCTGTAGACACTGTAAAAAAAGCAATAATAAAATTTTAGTAATTAAAAAAAATCATAAACAAAAAAAAAGAGAAGAGATACGTCTGGTAGGGTGCGTCTGCACCCTGCTAGGCACCAACCTTCCTACTAGACCCGAAAAAATCGCGTCTGGTAGGGTAGTGGAGGCACTACAATCGGCCAAAAAAAGCTGAGTGTATAAAGAGGGGAATCGGGAGTAACCCAAAAAGAGGGGAGCAAAAATCAAAGAAAAACCCAACAATCGGCAATCCTAAAAAAATCCCTAAGCAACCAAGAAACCATAAAACAGCAACCAGAGGAAATCCTAGTTTTCTAGCAGCCACAATAATCCACAAATCAGAAAAAATGCATCCAAAAAATACAAAAAATATCAGTAAAAAAAATACACAATAGAAGGAGAGTAACCGATTTTTTGGGGGGGGGGGGATTTTTTTTTATTTTGGATTTTTGGGGGTACTTGCACCGTCGCCGGTGGGTAGTCAAGGGCCTTAGTTACCTGCGAAAGGAAGGGAGCAACGCCGGCAACGTCGAGCAGCTACAGGGAAGACAGATCTGGAGCTAAAGCCGATCGACGGTAAGAGAAGGCAAAAAAGGAGAGCCGACCCACAGTAAAAGAAGGTGAGGAGAGGTCCGATCTTGGTAGCCGGCACCGGTAGGAGAGGAAAGATTCGACTGTCGATAGGAGATCTGGTTGGTGAGCTTGCCGTCGATCAAAGAACAATGAATGAGAAACAAGGAGTACCGACTGGTGGTTGAGAGAGAGATTGGAGCGGCACCTTCGAAAAGGGAGCTTGGGTCGCCAATCGACGACAGGAGACGAAAAGGTAGCCGACGGTGTCGCCGGTTAGGGAGGTCCGATTTGGGGTGGCTGTTAGAGAGAGAGGGAGCTGGTGAGATTTTAGAGAGAAGGTAGAGAGATTTGTTTCTAGAGAGAGAAGTTGAAGAGAGAAAATGGGAAGAAAGGAAGAAAATGAAGCTTAAATAGCTAAGAGCTGGGGCATGTGAAACAACACCGTTTTGGGCACCAGGGGGCTATTGAGCAGGAGACCAACACGGTGCGTTTTGAAAAGAGGCCACGCAGACCTTAGGGAGGCAGTTTAGTTGGAGCAGGCCGGCATTTGGGCCGCTTCTAGCCCGCTAAGGTAAATCCCTGACTCTTTTGAGAATCTGTTTGTTGGCCCATTTTACATTTTTTTTTAGGGATATTAGGTAGAATTAATTATAAATTATTGTAGTATAAAATTCTATTTTTTTTTCTTCATGGTATTTTAGACTTAGGAGATTAATACAAATAGGAGAATATATAAATAATAAAGAATAAAAAATAAAAAAGATAATAAAATATTCTTAGAAAATGTTTAGTTATACAAGGAATTTAAGCTTAGGAAAATATTTACCACAAATATAAAGAAAAATAAAAATAATAAAAATAATATATAAATGAATGGAGTAAATGGTAGGCTAAAGATTTATATATAGATTAAATTAAGAAATTGGAAATTATTGGATTAAGTATTAAAGTAATAAAATAGGTATGAGAATCAATTTTAGAAAATTAACTCCAAAAAAAATAGAAAATGATAACAATATTCCATGACATTAACTATAAGTACTATGAACCGATGATGGGATGATCGGTCGGGAAGCGAGAAGTCGCAATCTCGGACCCATATTCCCTAGGTTCAGAATTCGAATCAAGGCTCCACCAGTACGATGGGAGGGCTTCAATTTCAAGATTCTAAAATTTTTAATAAATAAAGAATTTGACTATACAAAAAATTACTCAATAAAAATAATAAATAAATAACAATAGATAAAAAAATGATAAAAAATAATAATAATTCAAATATATAGTAAATAATTAATTTGTGAAAATGCAATATACATGACATTAAATAAATAGATAAAATAAATAAAAAATAAGGAAAAAAATCCAAAACAATAGCTAATTTAAAATTAATCATTAAATATCTAATGGTATAAACTATAGATTAATAAAATGTTATGTAAAAGAAAAATAAAATTTTGTTCACTAAAATAACATGGAATTATAAACAATTTATCTAATTATAAAAGGAAAATATAAGAACTTAGAATAAAAAATGTAAAGTATGAAAAAATAATAATAAGAAATAAAATAGAAAATATGATAATAAAAAATAAAATGAAAATAATAATTAAATAATAATAAATGACAAAAAAATAGATAATTGCATTAGCATAGTATATATATATATATATTGCATCATACATATCATTGCATATAAGTATTTTTGTTTATGAGTTAAGCCCCGATGATGGGATCTTTCGAGGGTCTCGCGAAGGCGGGTATTTCTCGAAAAGTTTTTTAGGTGAAAAGGTGTCCTCGGATCCCACCAGTATGATGAGAGGGCTCGAGAAACGTCTTTAATAAAAGGCTTTTGCTCGTATTAGGTTAATTATTCATGAAAATATTATTTTAAAAGAAAACGTACGATGACCCCGATGACGGGATTTATTCATCAAATTTG
This sequence comes from Theobroma cacao, assembly GCF_053813885.1. Classification (NCBI taxonomy): domain Eukaryota; kingdom Viridiplantae; phylum Streptophyta; class Magnoliopsida; order Malvales; family Malvaceae; genus Theobroma; species Theobroma cacao. The sequence continues at coordinate 42,931,488 of NC_142640.1, forward strand.
CGAAGGTGAATTTCTCGAATGATTCCCTAGGTAAGAGAATACCCCAAATCTCACCAGTATGATGGGCGGATCCGGGAGAATACCCTCGATAAAAGGTTATTTGTCCGATATTTTTATCTCACGCCATGCATCTCATCTTGCCTCATATTTGCATTCCATTTTAGGTTAAATAATAGATAAAATAAGAGAATAATAACTAAGAAAATATAGTAAAGTAAAAAAAATTAAAGCTTAATAGGATAATCTAAAAAATGGTACCGTTCATGGAACGAGCGTCCCGGGGGTGCTAATCCTTCCCCGGACGTAACCGTACTCCCGAACTTAGATCTAGAAAAACGTAGACCAGTTTAAGGTTCTTTTCGGTGGGCTTAAAATCAATTTAAAGCTTCATCGATTAGAATCGAGTCAATAGGTGGCCAATCGCACCTAGTAAAAAAGATTGGTGGCGAGTCCTAGTATTAGAGTTTTCACTTGCGTTTGGCAGTCGAGTTCTCGGACCCACACCTTACAACAGCTGGCGACTCCACTGGGGACTGCTGAGAGTCAAACCATTAAATAATAATAGGTTATCCAAGGGTTTAAATAATTTAATGTTTCCTTAGTATTAATGACTTGCTCTGCATATTTTGTTTGATGCATTTTTTTATTGCTTTTAATAATTGTAGGGATTTAGGATAGAGGGATGTGAGATTATTGGTCCAACATCGATGTCTTCCTTCACACACACAGCACATTTTGTATTCATGCATAAGCCCTCTACTCGGGCTATGTCATATTTAGGAGGGAGTTTAGTAGCTACGCTCTCGTGAGGTGATAACCTTCGCACGGGCTAGTGAAGACTCCCACTCAGATCGAACATAGTCCGTTCGAAGCCTATAATGGGTGAGGACTGGGGTGTCTTACTAGTCCGTATGGACGACAGTGAGAAACGATTTGGGAACCTTTAGCTCCGTTTGTAACCCAAACTCAGCATATAGAAAATTGCAAATAACCTTCTTTTAGGTAGAACCATTTCAACATATTGTGAATGTGGTATCCTTAAATAAGAACACATAAAGGAATACTTCTCAGTCTCTCTATTTTGACTTCTTGCATAACATTATGGAAATAAAAAAAAAAAAGAAAGAGAAAAAAGTAAGGAAAAGGAAACAAACAAAGTCTTTTCTTTTATTTCTTTTGTTCTTTTAAAATTATGAAAATAAATAAAAATAAAAAAATAAAAAAAAGAATAAAGAATTAAGAACGATATTTCTGTCAATTGTTTTTTCTCGTAAAAAATAAAAAAAGAGAAAAAAGAAATAAAAAAAAGAAAGACAAAGATCTTCCATTTAAATAGGAATGAAAAAAGAAATAAAAAGGGTTTTTCATTTCTTTCATTATGTTCAAAAAAAAAAGAGAAAAAGGAAAAAAGGATTTTAATTTTGAATAAATCTTCCACTTTTCATTTTTACATGATTTTTAAATGGTTTTTATTGTGCTCTCATTGCATATTCAGTGTTTAAATTTTCTTACATTTTGGGGGTATTTCATTGCATATCATATCATCCATTCATCAAAGCATTATTGCATTTCATGAATTCATACACATGACATATTTGCATCCATATCCATATATTCATATTTTCTTTATTTCTAGCCATATTTATTCCCATAATAAAGAACCACACAGCTTTATTAGGTTTGAAGGAAATAAAACAAATCCACATCTATGGAAAACATCTAGAAAGGTTTCAGTCAAATTTCAAAATTCTTTTCTAATTTATTTGATTTGAATCTTGGGGGGTTGAAAAGATATGGAACATCAGTTGGAAGCAAGGATAAGTGCACTAGAGCGCAATCAAGAAGAGTTCAGACATGATCTTAGAGAGATGAAAGGATAGATTGCCAAATTGATGGAAATGGTTAAATGTCTCAACAGAACCAATGTGATTCACCCTCAAGAATTCCAATCGCTTCAAACCGAACCACGCCTCAAGCAACCATTGAAGGAAGGCCAATTTGTCCTTGATAAGACCAATATTTCACTTAGTGACCCAAGTAAAGATCAAGGTTTGGAAAAAGTTATGAAAAGAATGGACGAGTTGAATATGCAGATGGTTGAATTGAAGGGCTCAATATCCAAGATGGGACCTCTAAGCTCTGCACCACCTTTAAACAATGGTTTGCCACTGAGCACATGCTTCCAACCTACCCCTTTTCGACCAACTTTTCAACCCATGAACATTGGTCTGCATCCAAGTTTTCACCCTTGCCCAAGCATTTTTCGACCACCTTCTCAACAAGCTCCTCGAGCCCAACTGTTCACACCATCACCTATCACCCTTGCTCCTAGCCTAGGTGTCATCCAAAAACAATCCAAAAGGAAACAACATAAGCAATTGGATCCCATTCCCATTTTTTATGGAGAACTTTTTCAGCAATTGGTTCAGGATCACCTTGTTGCTGCTATGCCTATAGAACCCTTGAAACCTCCATATCCAAAATGGTATAATCCAAATGCAAGATGCGATTATCATGGTGGAGTCATGGGACATTCCATTGAAGATTGTACTACATTCAAGCATAAGGTACAAGCACTGACAGATGTAAAGTGGTTTGATCTAGCAAAGATGGTCGGACAGGGTGATAAGGTATCCAAATAGGCATCTAGGTGGCAAAAGTGGACTTTGTTAGGACTTTTTCTTTTTGAGTAAAAGTTTTTAAGGTTTTAGGATATTTAATGTTTAGACATAGATGTGCTTAATTTCTTTTGAAGTTTGGATTTATGTTAGTGAGCAATTATTAGAAAATGAATTTGTTCCTTAAATGATGCAAGAAAATTATCACAATTTGGATCAAATTTTGTTTCATAATGACAAGGAGGATTTCACAAAAAAAAAAGAGAAAAAAAAAACAAAACAACAAAAAAATATATATAAAATACAAAAACAAAAAAAAAAGATAAAACAAAAAATGATGATTAATGGAAAAATAAATGTTTTACACAACTTAGATTTTATGGTAATCTCATCATGCATAAAAAGTGCCCTGAATCATTCATCATCTATTGACTCATAAGTCATCTTGTCATGCATTTAAACATCCATTGATTTTGACACCCATGCATTTATCATTCATCCACCTTTTTGTAAGCACTGTCATTTGACTTCGCTATATACAATGAAAAGAGAGGCAACAATGTCATTGGTTTCATGGAATGAAAGATCTTTTTTCAAGTTTTGTATAAAGAAGGAGTACATTTAGGAAGATCTTTAGTAAGGAAGAACTTATCACCCAATCTAATTTGTTTCCATTTTGTGAAAAGATAAAAGCTCGAGAAAGCCCTTTGGCTGTTTGTGTGATACGTGGACTCAAATTAGAATCATGGGAGATGAGCAGTCAAAACGAATGGACGAGATCGAGAAACGTCAAGACAAGATAAAGGAACAGTTGGAAAGGTTAATGGAGATGATTACTAGTAAAGAGGAAAGGTTTTTCGAAGGATTATCAGGTTTGCAAAGACAAAGCCAATTGCAGATGAAAGGGCAAACTATGTCATTTTCGGGGGTAAATTTCTCTGACCCAACTCTTATTCCTGACTTAGATAACCTTGGAAAGCAAGAAACATTGAAAGGAGAATCTTTTGAGCTAAAGAAAGAATTGCAAATGCAACAAAAGCATGACCTTTTGGATGAGCGCCTTAAAGCTATTAAAGGGATGGACATATATGGTTCTATTGATGCAATAGATTGGTGTTTGATACCTGATGTGATCATCCCACCTAAGTTCAAAGTACCAGATTTTGAGAAATATGATGGAACCAAATGCCCAAAAGCTTATATCACTATGTATTGTCAGAATATGGCTGCACATGCACATGATGACAAGCTCCTGATACATTGCTTTCAAGACAGCCTCACTGGTGCTGTAGCAAAGTGGTATGTCCAGCTAGATCGCAATCGAATCCACACATGGAAAAACTTGGCTCGGGCGTTTGTAGCTCAGTATAAACATGTTTTGGACATGGCCCAGGATAGGCTTTCTTTGTAGAACATGGAGAAGAGAGACACTGAGAGTTTTAAGGAATATGCTCAAAGATGGAGAAATGTTGCTACACAGGTTCAACCACCTCTCATTGAAAAAGAAATAATAATGTTTTTTATTGGTACTCTCCCACTACCATACTATGATAGGCTAATCGGAAATGCTACTAGGAACTTCATTGACGTAGTAATTTCAAGAGAGATGATTGAGAATGCAATCAATAGGGGTAAAATTGAAGAGAATAGTGTCAGTAGCATGGAAAGTTGTAAAGCCTCGAAGAAAAGGAGAGGGGAAGCACAAGTTATCACATGTGAAGAGCAACCATGGTGCATCAATCCATACCATATTCATTCTGCATACCAACCTTCCTACCCCGTTTGGAATCATATTTCCCATAGCTTGTGTTCCTATCAACCAATTCCACAACTAAGTTTTCATCTAAGAACACCCACACCTCCACTTATGCCTCAATCATTGCCAAAACCCAACCTTCGCCAATTGCCCATGCCAATCTCGAAACTTTTGCCTATACTAATTGAGAATCAATACCTCAGTATGGTGCCAATGAAGACAATTCCAAACCCATCGGTAAGGAATTATACCCTAATACTAAATGTGGCTATCACATGGGGACAATTGGACACTCAATAGAGAAATGTAGGCAATTGAAAGAGAAAATTGAAAATCTCATCAAGGATGACAGTTTGACTCTTGAGCTTATGGAACGTTGGAAATCGGTTATGCCATAGAGTGGGCTCTCGTTAGGAAGTTGAAAATGCCTCAAGTCTCAAGAAAAAATAGATGATTCGGAGTTTTTATTTTTTAGTTAGATGCATGGAATGAGTAGAATTCTTGTTAAGAGTTGTAAGTGTTAATGTTTTTGTTGAATGAAAATTTTTAAAGTTTTATGAGGTGATACGATTGTTTCAATAAAGGTTTTATAACATCTTTTCAAGATCATAAAAACAAAAAATTTCTCAAAAAAAAAAAAAGAAACAACAAAAAAAAAGGAGAAAGAAAGAAAGAAAGAACGGTCATAAACAAAAAAGGTTTTAGGCAATAAAATGTGCACATGACCTTGAAAGAATTGATGGTTACTGTTTAGAACAAACTTGTCCTTGCAAACATTTTCTAACCATTTCTTCAAACACTTTGAAGCCCAATACCATTCAAATAAGGATATTCAAGAACTTAAGTCCAAAAGGAAACAAAGTTTTGAAGGTTTATTAACCTTATCATGTGATACCGAAAGACAATGATCTTTGTCTAGGCAATGACCAATGTTATAATTGATTGTTTTGCAAAATTTTTCTTTAAAAATCAAGCAAATCAGGTACTCTTGTAAAGACTCTGAATGTGGTAGGTTAATAAATGTCAAGACTATGCTAAAGTCTCAAATATGCTAAAACCTCTCTAATTTCTTTCAACTGTATGCCAAATGTAAACCTTTCAAAACCATCTTTGATCTTATTCTGGGGCATGATGACTAAAAACAAGATTACCCAGTACCTTCAAGACACATTGGCTTTAAAAATAGGCCTCTTTCCCTTCTCATTTAGCAAAAGTGTTTCTTAAAAGAGTTGACCATGAGAAGGTGTTCTGATATTATATCTTTGAAGGCTTCTAAGGAACCTTTATTGTTAAGAATTGTCTCTTGAGCCTTCATTTGAGTGGTTGATTAAGAAAGAAAACATTCTTGATGAATCCTTTCACTTTGGAAAGGTTGATTCAATCTTCAGTTGTGAAGTGAAAAAAAGAAAAAAGGAAAAAAGAAAGTTGATAGTGACATTATGCACTTGAAATACTCAAATGGTGTCAAAAGTGGCAAAATGAAGAAAAATCATCCTTTAATCTTAAATTGTTCTTTTCTAGGGATTTGCTCTTCAATAGAAGTAACCATAGCTGAGAGGATAAATAGCCATGTTTCATTTTCCCTTCACAAATGAGAAATTATCCACTTGCTACCCCTTTGAGCCTATTACATTGTCTCTAAAATGCACCTCAACCAAGGATCACCTCCCACATTGGGGGGCAATATTGAAGAAAATTTTTTGTCAAAAGCATGGATGATAGAAGATTCATTTTGAGGGAAAAACGAACATCTGTTATATTATGGGGAACAGATGCAAAGTTGAGTTCTTGAAAGTTTCGAACTTAATCCATCAACATGAAGTTTGAAAAAATGAATGAAGAAGAAAAAATGAAAATGAAAATTGAAAAAAAGAAAGGAAGAAAAAGCATAGAAGAGAAATGGTGGGAAAAGCATGCTTTGAGAAAGGACAAATATCTTAAAAGAGGCCTTAGAGCAGTAATGAATGATCCTTGGTTTAATCACCTTTAAATACATGTTTTGGGCCTGTGTATCCATTTCTTTCAGAACCTTTAACCATAGCCTACATTACGTACTTGAAGAAGTCCATTTTGATCAAGTGTAGATACTTAAATTGAAGAGCTATCTTAGAGAAAAAGACCATCACATGAAAGATGAAACTTTGACTTCTTTTCTTTGCTAAATTTATATTCTTGAATCCTTTTAGTCATTTTGGACTAAGTTTGAGTTTTTCAAGTGCATGATGGAACAATCGATCAAAAAAAAAAAAGAAAAAAAAAGTAAGTGTGAAAGATGAAGCTCTAGGGTGAAAACCCGAAAGGACAGTCTAGAGCGAAGACAAAAAAAAAAAAAAGAAAAAGTGAGTGAAAAAGATAAATCTCTGGGGTGAAAATCTGAAAGAGCAGTCTAGAGCAAAGATGTGAATTTATGAAGCCACTCATGATTCCAACTAAGGTGATAACAAAAAGCACTAGAGATGGACCATTTCAGGGCAGTTGAATGCGTTGGACACATTCCTAAAGGTTTAAAACTCTCAAGCACCCTTTAAGATTTAAGATCATTTGAAAAAAAATCCATACTGAATTTTGAGCCTATCACTGTCAAAATAGCCTTCTGCAATATTAAGCCTATAATAGCTGGTCTTTACATTTATCATTTTGCCACATATTATGAGGTTTAGAGAATGTCAAATTTGATTATGATTTGAAAGGAATCTTCTTGCAAAAATCAATATACCTTTGTGAGCTTAGAAAAAGAAACTTCAACTTTTCTTCTTTTCCTCATGAAATGGTGAAAATCTTTATTGTTTACCAAGACCTTGATGTGTTAAACCATCCAACCCATATGAAAGACCAGACTGTCATTTGGCTCATCCAAAATCATTTCAAACAGTAATCATTAATTTTCAAGAGATTCAAGTATCACATGTTGAAAAAATGTCAAATTGACTCAGTTTTGTTCCAAACTTGAACTACCTTTAGTCATAAAAAAAAAATAGTTTTGTAGGACAATTTTATCAAAATTCAAGATGCTTTGAAAGTAATGGAGAATTCTTTATTTTTGTGAAGTTACTTCTGCTATTGTAGTATGAAGATCAAAAGTTTTAAATGATGAGACAAGCATTTTTGTGAATCTTTTCTCAAGGATCAAGAGGCATGGAACCATTTTTGAATTAGCACACGATCTCATGGGGGTATCCATCTTCGGGAAGTAACTTCAAGAATTGGGAATGATATGACAAGATTAGCAAGAAAGTTCTTTTATGATAAAGTGATTGGCAATTGAACAAAAAGATCATAGAAGAGTGTGCAAAGATAGGAAGAATGGCTTTCAATAGAGGAAGACACTGAAATGAAATGATGAGATAAAGGTAATTTTTTCCTTTTCTCATGCCATCATGCATGCATGCACATGACCATGCAACAATGATGTTGGAAATTTTTTGTGCAATAGTCAACATTCACACATATTTCTATGCATTGGGAAAGGAAAAAAATCCATGCAACACAAAAAATTATGCAAATACATCAAGCTTTGATTAATTTGAGAACCACTTTGAAACATTTCAGATAATTAGTAGCAAGATTTTTTTAAAGTTACGTTGCCTCAGTTTTCGAGGAGCCACATTTTCTAAATCCTCCGGGTGCATTCTAAAGTCCTCCGGGTACATTATTCTCTTAAATCCTCCAGATGCATCTTTTAAAACCTTCGGGTAACTAATGTCAATATTTTTCAAAGTTACGTTGCCTCAGTTTTCGAGGAGCCACATGTCCTAAATCCTCCGGGTACATTCTCAAGACCTCCGGGTACATTATTCTCTTAAATCCTCTGGATGCATCTTCTAAAACCTTCGGGTAATTAATGTCAAGATTTTTTAAAGTTACATTGCCTCAGTTTTCAAGGAGCCACATTTCCTAAATCCTCCGAGTACATTCTGAAGACCTCTAGGTACATTATTCTCTTATAACCTCCGGGTAATTAGTTTCAAGGTTTTTTAAGTTTCGATCGTTGCCTCAATTTTAAGGAGTTTATTTTTAAAAGTGTTGTTGCCTCAATTTTGAGGAGTTACTTTTTAAAATTTCTCTGCCTCAATTTTGAGCAGTTTATTCTTAAAAGTTTCATTGCCTCAACTTTGAAGAGTTCATTTAATAATAAAAAAAAAAACAACAACAAGTAAGAAGAAAGAGAAGAACCTTTGAAAAAAAAATGATAAATTAGTCAAATACAGTGTCTACGTCTTTGCACTATTTCGGATTTTCGAAATGCGCAAAGAATGGCAGTTGTAGACATTGTAAAAAAAGTAATAATAAAATTTTAGTAATTAAAAAAAATCATAAACAAAAAAAGAAAAAAAAAAAGAGAAGAGGTACGTCTAGTAAGGTGCGTCTGCACCCTGCCAGGCACCACCTTTCTTACCAGATGTGAAAAATCGCGTCTGGCAGGGTAGTGGAGGCACTACACTCGGCCAAAAAAAGCTGAGTGTATAAAGAGGGGAATCGGGAGCAACACAAAAGAAGGGAGCAAAAATCAAAGAAAAACCCAACAATCGGCAATCCTAAAAAAATCCCTAGGCAACCAAGAAACCACAAAACAACAACCAAAGGAAATCCTAGTTTTCTAGCAGCCACAATAATCCACAAATCAGAAAAAATGCATCCAAAAACTACAAAAAAAATTAGTCAAAAATACACAATAGAAGGAGAGTAACCGGATTTTGGGGGGGGATTTTTTTTATTTTGGATTTTTGGGGGTACTTGCAACACCGTCGGTGGTTAGCCAGGGGCCTTAGCTACCAGCAGAAGGAAGGGAGCGACGTCGGCAACGTCGAGCAGCTGCAGGGAGGACAGATTTAGAGCTAAAGCCGATCGACGGTAAGAGAAGGCGAAAAGGGAGAGCCGATCGATAGTAGAAGAAGGCGAGGAGAGGTCCGATCTTGGTAGTCGACACCGATAAGAGAGGAAAGATTCGGTTGCCGATAAGAGATCCGGTTAGTGAGCTTGTCGCCAATCAAAGAACGGTGAAAAAGAAATAAAGAGTACCGTTCGGTGGTTGGGAAAGAGATTAGAACGACACCGACGAAAAGGGAAGCTTGGGTCGTCGATCGGTGGCAGGAGAGAAAATGGTAGCCAATGGCGTCGCCGATTAGGGAGGTCCGGTTTGGGGTGGCTGTTAGAAGGAGAGGGAGCTGGTGAGATTTTAGAGAGAAGGCAGAGAGGTTTGTTTATAGAGAGAGAAGTTGAAGAGAGAAAATAGGAAGAAATGAAGAAAATGAAGCTTAAATAGCTAAGAGCTGGGGCATTTGAAACGACGACGTTTTGGGCACCAGGGGGCTGTTGAGCAGGAGACCAACATGGTGCGTTTTGATAAGAGGCCACGCGGGCCTTAGGGAGGCAGTTTAGTTGGAGCAGGCCGACATTTGGGCCGCTTCTAGCCCGCTAAGGTAAATCTCTAACTCTTTTGAGAATCTATTTGTTGGCCCATTTTACATTTTTTTAGGGATATTAAGTAGAATTAATTATAAATTATTATAGTATAAAATTCTATTTTTTTTCTTCATGGTATTTTAGACTTAGAAGATTAATACAAATAGGAGAATACAGAAATAATAAAGAATAAAAAATAAAAAAGATAATAAAATATTTTTAGAAAATGTTTAGTTATACAAGGAATTTAAGCTTAGGAAAATATTTACCACAAATATAAAGAAAAATAAAAAAAATAATATATAAATGAATGGAGTAAATGGTAGGCTAAAGATTTATATATAGATTAAATTAAGAAATTGAAAATTATTGGATTGACTATTAAAGTAATAAAATAGGTATGAGAATCAATCTTAGAAAATTAACTCCTAAAAAAATAGAAAATGATAACAATATTCCATGACATTAACTATAAGTACTATGAACCGATGATGGGATGATCGGTCGGGACGCGAGAAATCGCAATCCCGGACCCATATTCCCTAGGTTTGGAATCCGAATCAAGGCTCCACCAGTACGATGGGAGGGCCTCGATTTCAAGATCCCAAAATTTTTAATAAATAAAGAATTTGACTATACAAAAAATTACTCAATAAAAATAATAAATAAATAACAATAGATAAAAAATGATAAAAAAATAATAATAATTCAAATATATAGTAAATAATTAATTTGTGAAAATGGAATATACATGACATTAAATAAATAGACAAAATAAATAAAAAATAAGGAAAAAAATCCAAAACAATAGCTAATTTAAAATTAATCATTAAATATCTAATGGTATAAACTATAGATTAATAAAATGTTTTGTAAAAGAAAAATAAAATTTTGTTCACTAAAATAACATGGAATTATAAAGACTTTATCTAATTATAAAAGGAAAATATAAGAACTTAGAATAAAAAATGTAAAGTATGAAAAAATAATAATAAGAAATAAAATAGAAAATATGATAATAAAAAATAAAATAATAATAATAATTAAATAATAATGAATGACAAAAAATAGATAATTGCATTAGCATAGTATATATATATTGCATCATACATATCATTGCATATAAGTATTTTTGTTTACAAGTTAAGCCCCAATGATGGGATTTTTCGAGGGTCTTGCGAAGGCGGGTATTCCTCGAAAAGTTTTCTAGGTGAAAAGGTGTCCTCGGGTCCCACCAGTATGATGGGAGGGCTCAAGAAATGTCTTTAATAAAAGGCTTTTACTCGTATTAGGTTCATTATTCACGAAAATATTATTTTAAAAGAAAACACACGATGACTCCGATGACGAGATTTATTCGTAGAATTTGCGAAGGCGAATTTCTCGAATGATTCCCTAGGTGAAAGAATACCCCGGATCTCACCAGTATGATAGGCGGATCCGGGAGAATATCCTCGATAAAAGGTTATTTGTCCGACATTTTTATCTCACGTCATGCATCTCATCTTGCCTCACATTTGCATTCCATTTTAGGTTAAATAGAAGATAAAATAAGAGAATAATAACTAAGAAAATATAGTGAACTAAAAAAAATTAAACCCTAATAGGATAATCTAAAAAATGGTACCGTTCATGAAACGGGGGTCTCGGGGGTGTTAATCCTTCCCCGGGCGTAACCGTACGCCCGAACTTAGATCTAGAAAAACGTAGACCAGTTTAAGGTTCTTTTCGGTGGGCTTAAAATTAATTTAAAGCTTCATCGTTTAGAATCGAGTCAATAGGTGGCCAATCGCACCTAGTAAAAAAGATTAGTAGCGACTCCTAATTTTAGAATTTTCACTCGTGTCTGGCAATCGGGTTCTCGGACCCGCACGTTACGACAAAACCCAATTATTTCTTGAATAGCCAGTTACCCAAACATATAAAAATAAGGGAGTATGCTTGTGTAAGCCAATTTTGCTACTCCTATGAGAGTTAATTTTTTAGTTCTTAGTAAAGGTTCAAAACTACAAATTAATATGTTAAAAATAGTATCAGTTGAGAGGAACAAGTCAAGCATATATGTTTAAGCTTAGGATGTAACCAGGGTGATTCATATCGTTTAAGTGTGTCAAAATCATGTATAAAATTACCTTGCTACTTTCAACTTTAAAGCATCTGGAAATTTGATAGTTGAAAATTATTCTGTAATCCATTTCAAACTTGTTGGTGAAAAGAGAACCTTGACAACAAGTGAAACATATACTGGTTGAATGTAGAAACCTTTGAAAAATGTTCCATCGATGAGTGCAAGCAGGAAAGGTATTGATTAGAAATAATAGAGCTCAAAAAGACCTTTTTACCATTCATTCAAATCCTTAAGGGCAAGAAAGCGCAATAATTTACTCTCACCATGATGACCCTTCCTCTTCAAACACTCAATTCAATGATACAAGTGAAGCGACTATGGTTACTTTTTCAATTGGAAACTCACTCATGAAGACACCTAACTTTAGGCATTTCTTTAACTAAGTTGGGTTTTTAGAAAAAAACAAGAAAAGAAGTGGCTATATCACTAGTTTAGATAGCTAGAGAACAATTTGGTGAGTGTAACTTAGTAGGATGACTTATAGGGAAAATGGCTAGCGCATATCAGAATGCTATTATGTGTACAGAAACAGACATAAGTACACCCCATCCTTATCATAATAAGCCCCTCTATGTGAAAAGCACTATCAATGGGTACCCTATTAAGAGAACATTCATTGGTGATGGTTCCTCTATGATCTCATACCTCTATCCACTTTGAAGGTTGTAAACATAGATTTAAAGAGTCTACATCATCCTAGGATTATCACTTATTTTGATAACAAAGAGATCATGACTTTGGCTCAAGTGACAGTGAACTTCAAGATGAAGCCGATTTAAGATCAGGCATGTTTCCATGTTGTTGATGCAAATGCAACTTATCATGCTCTAATTGGAAGATTATTCTTGCACATGCACAATATCATTCATTCTTCACGCCATCAATTTATTAAGGGACATTGGAACGAGATGGAGATTTTTATTCCAACTACTAAAGCACCATTTGAACGACGTGAGGTAGGTTATACAGAGATTTCTTTCTTTATGGATCCAGCAAAAGATGGGGAAACAGCTATTGCTAGATCTGTGGGTGTTCCATTTCCGCGATGTGAAGAGTATGTTGGGAATAAGGCAAAGAACAATGACAAGAAGAAAAATGAGGAGGGAAAAGGAGAAGAGGAAACATTTCTACAAATAGGGAAGTAAGTGAGGAAAATATGTCTAATGGGGTAACTTCCTATGCACGTGAAGATGGAAAAATTGTGTATTGCTTATGGTTGGACACAAGCTCTAAGGAAACATCTTCTCCTAACCTTCTACTTTAGGAGCCACTGGATCGATCACCATCATGTTTTCAAGTGGAAATGGAGAAAGAAGAAGTACAGGAGGTATTACTTGCATAGGAGCAATTCCAAGATCAACCAAATCCTCAAGGTAATGAGTTGGAGGAAATAAATATGACGGAAAAAAGAGAGACAACTAAGCCACTTTTCATAAGCAAGAGCCTTTCTAATAAGCAAAGATTTACAGTAATTGAATTATTGAGAGAAGTTTAAGATGTGTTTGCTTGGACTTATGAGCAAATACCTGAACTGGATGAGAATCTCATTACTCACGAGTTACACATTTCTTAACTTTATTCACTTGGCATAAATTAATATCTAGACGTAAAAAGAGACTTTATTTACCATTAACATTTATGAGTAAAAATAATATATATATATGAAAGATCAGACTCTGGGACAAGAAGAAGAGGTTCATTTCATTGCAGTTTGCACAAACAAAAATCAAAGTGCTGAGCATTCACCAGAACTAGTGGATGGGATCATCAAACTTACTTAAGCAGTATTGTTCTCTATAATTAATTGTTTGTAACTTGATTTACCATCTACAACAACCTGACAGCTTATCCTATTGTTCTATTTTCACACATCTACAGCAACAAGTTTATTAACTGCTCATTCCAAATCAGCAACTACGTACCAGGTGCCTAAATAAAACATTTTAATAACTATCTATACAATGTTGTCCGAGCTGCTGCTCTAGTTGTTAAGAATATGAGAAGCCTTTACTGTATAGGCAATCAAAACCAACATTCTTTTTGATGTGGATATTTTCATCGGTTACGTGCCATTTATAAAATTCAGTCTATTAAACCAAAATCTAACAACTAAACAAGCAGGAAAGCTTCCCTCTAACTTCCTTATACTCCTAAACCTATTAATGATGGAGAAGACGAATCAGAACTCCTCAGAATTTGATTTCCAAGGTCGGTGCAGTGACAGACAGGTAGATAAGAAAGTTTTCTTATGCAAAAAAGATTATTCTTCCTCAAGTTGTGCCTGCAATTTCCTCGGTTCTGGCCATATTAGTCATCATCATTGGTACTATTTTTTATTATTCCTACCGGGAATAACTAAAAGCAAAAGGTGCTTTAAAAATTCCTTGTGCTTTTGCTGTTTCTCAACTTGCAAATACTTGTCCTGCTTCTTCTCCATTTCTTCATTACAATCTCTTCAGTCCACCAAGTTGGCTGACATTATTAGATATGACGGTCACGAAAGGAAGGGAATTAGATTCGATCTCATCTTGGGGATAACAACATTGGGCTATAAAATGCAACTGATAACACGAGTGACACAAATCAAATACCTTGATATCAATTTTCTGAGCCTGAAAGTGACTAGGATGTCGTACGCTAGCCCTAAGCACCATGCCAAGCACCCTAGGGTCACCTGGGGGAATACCTCATATGAATACCAGGTTTATGCTACCACGAGGGAGCCAATGCCATACCAATCTTATGGTTCATGGGAGCATCCTAACGAGGAGCAGCGTAATCTTGATGCTCCGAGGGCTCAAATGACAGACTGTGAGTATTATCCTCAACTTGTCAAGACTACTGAAAAATATCGGGTTGGGGAAGATATTAACGGAGAAGCTGAGGACTTCATAAAGCTAGAGCACAAGAAGTTCGCACGACTGAGCACGTCCACGTCTATGAAGACTGACTGAGAAGAAGGGCGGCCCGGCGCTTCCAATCAATAAGCTCTACAAGATTATAGAGCATTAATAGTTATGATCAGAGCTTCCCTCTTGCTGATTTTAAATCTCATTTGTGTTACATTTGTGCTTTAAAAGTTTATTTCTTTAATCTCACACGCTTTTCAATATTGGATTATCTAGTGTCAATAATAAATTATTGAATCAGAGTTTGAGGGCACCGAGGGAAATTAAAGCATGTGCTTCATCTAGATCCAGCCTATATATTGCCTCGATTCCTACTGAAAAGAACTTGAAATCCTCCTACCAAGGAAAGAAAGCTCCCCAAACTTTCCTCTGCCCCAAATTAACTACTTACATTGGATTTGCCAGTTCTTTTTCTTTTGTTCTTTCGTTTCCCAAATCTATCAGATAAACTGTGGGAAGTTAAATTATGTTTTGCGAAAATATACTCAATACCAACCTGGACTCCTTTTCTTTCAATTTACCATATTACTAGAGAGTACCAGCCCTAAATTTTCTTGGCAGTGCATAGCTGATCTTCGTGGTTGTCCTAAACGAACTCCAGATTTTATATGGTTAAGCTTACATAAAGATTAGGATTTTAAATCCAGGAAAATCATTCCTAAATTCCCAAACTACTCTTCAAATACTCAAGGTGTAGATAATTAAGAATCTTCTGGATTTTGCTGATCCAGAAACCAACCAAGTGTCCTCATCCAATCCACTTGAGCAGCTTTTGGATCCTTTCTGGGGATATATATGATGTTCATGTAGTTATATAATTAACAAAAGGAATTCCTAATTGTATGAGCTAGCAATAATAAGATGATTTTGGACCTTACATCTGTTGCCTGCCATGGATCCTTCTTCAGGGTCCCAGGCCTGATCTTCGGGCAAGGTTCCAAAATTTTGCCAGGCAGGTCCAAATGGAACAGTAACAGCATAGCAGATGTAAACTTTTTCCTTTAGTATGCAAAAAATGCACGAACCTCTGTCTCAGTTAGTTGCAACAACATCCCAATAGAGGTAAAGGACAATACCCATTATTAAGCCAGTCAGCCTTTACACCATATAAAACTAATTTTAGAGAAAGCATAACCACTCGATTCCGCAGCAGCAGGTACATCTTGTTTTTATAATTACTACCCAGAAAAATTCCCTGTGAATCTACGGCAAGAACAGAACCAGAATATTGGGTATCCAAGACTACATTATGGAGCCTGTTAGAGATACTTGAAACGATATACTCCTGCAATGAACCTGTAACTAGAAGAGTTGACTGGTTGAAGCAGCCTTACACGCACGTTTCCAAAAATTGTTCACAACTGACCTGAATTTCTTCGGAAACAGAAACATTAAAAGGCGGTTTCCTTTGTACCGATACGGGCCCATCATCAACAACTAGAGAAGTCCCTAAAACGGCAGCTTTTTACATTTTTTAAAAGAAGAAATCTTATCTGATATCATATACATTACAATATTCATTCTGTTTTCTGAAAGATAAAAAGTCAATACACTGATACTCTAAAGTTTTGTCCCAGGTCTAAACTTGGAATTAAAGTGAACTGGCAATATAAAAAGGCACAAAGGTGTTCCAAAATTCTTCAATCCCTTCATTGTTTTATTATTCTTATACTGTTTGTGGTACATGTATACACTGTAACACACAGAGAAGAGAGCAAAAGACAAGGACTGTTACACTACACAACCTTCCTAGTGTTTCTGCTCAAAAATGAACCTTAAGAAGGGAGAAAAAGAAGAAGAAGATAAAAGAGTACATCTGAAATCAGAGGGTGACAAAACAAGAGTACTCCTCTTTAAATAAGTAAAGCCCCTACCGTTTTTAGTGAATAGATCGACAGAGAGGACATGTACTATGCTTGTTATCAAACCATTTCTCCAAGCAAACTTTGTGGAAGAAATGCTTGCAAGACAACTCACTCACCTCCTCATCTGCTTCAAACCCACATAAACAGACACAACACTCCACGGTGTTAGCCCATCCACTCCCACTCCCACTGCAAGAACAAGCGCTAGCAGCTGCTGAAGTAGAAGAACCCGCACATATCGATGACTCGCTGGTGTGGCACAAAGACTTAAACTGGGTTATTGATATCCTTCTCTCCCTTGCCTTAATATTCTCTTCTGGGTACCCATCTGACTCATCATCTAAACTTGAAGAAGAACTCCCGCTTGCACCCACTACTTGGAGTAAAGATCTCACCATGTTTTTCAGCAAAGCCACTGACAGAACCGTGTTCATTACTAGCACTGGAAGTACCCCTTCAGCTGCACTAGGGAAGTTTGACAGTCCCATACCTTGGCTTTTCTTTAGTTATGTCTTGTTTATGCTTCTTTCCGACAACCCAACAAAAGCAAAACCAAAACAAAACCCACTTTCTCTCTTCTAAAATTGAGGAAAGAAATTGAATCTATGGATAGGCTAACAGGAAAGAGTTAATTTCCAGGTGAGGGAGACAAACAAAAGGCAGAAAACGAAGAAGGGAAGCAATCTGCTTCCACCTAACAAATTAAGGTTGTCTTTTGACCAACATAAAAACCAAACTTGGGCTGATAAATACATGGGCTCATGCTAACCACCAGTGCGCTAACCCTGGTTCATGATCCTTAACCAGGGGTGGGTGGCCTCACTAGGTACACGTGGCGACACGTGCAGGTATGTGAAAGATTGGTGATGTGTGTTTTCAACGATTAAAAAAGGGGTAAAAGAAAACTGGTTGCGTTGGGAAGGAGAAGGGTAAACTGTGAGAGGCCACGTGTCCTGTTCACTTTGTTAGGGCCAATGAGAAGGTAGCATATGGCAAGGGGTGGATACCTTTGGGGTCGGGGGCTGGAAGTTTCTTCATTCCCCGGAGCCGCGTAAGTTTACGTCAACTCCTCAATGATGCGGCTTTCTTCTTTGGGATTTTAAAAGCTCTTTTATTTTTTATTTTATTTTGTAATTTGTTGGTCAGCTACTTTTGGAGGGGTGTCGGTAAGCAGAAAGGATGGGATGATGAGATGAGAGGGTGGATTAAGACGTATTAAGCATTCGATTCTAATTAAACAAAGAATAGAGAGTGAAGCAAATGTTACCTTCTTCTTATAGATTGCATCTTCTTTCCCTTTTCTTTTTTATTAATTTGAGAGAAATTAAGAATAGGTCCAACAAAGACTAGACTACTCCAAAGGCGTCAGCAAGAAGAAGCCGACTGAATTATTCATCCATGAGGAGGATAATAGACAATAACAGCAATGCCCGCCCTCTATATAGATAGCCATGGGGAGGAGAGGGAAACAAACTTTCCAAGGCAACAGAAAAACGAGAAACATTGATGCAATTTAACCCTTTGATTGTGTGCTGAGCCCCATCCCCATGGCCATGGATGCTTTAACTTTTGACCTTAAAACGCGTGCATAGTATTCCAATTTCACATAGACACAACTCAAGTGAAATTCCTCCATTACTAAACTTAAAAATCCATGTTGACTACTTGTTTCTAGAGTTTGTATAAGGTATACCAATACCATCTTGTCAGCTAAAATTTTTTATTTCACCAACCAAAACTTGAAACGAAAACCACGTTTTCAACTTTAAAGAAAATCTCCCCTCCCAAAGGTTTTTTAATTTTTGCAGCAGAAACATGTGGGTAATTTTTTTTTTTTTTCTTTTTCTGGCTAGTTAAATCATCAAGGGAACAAGACTGAGCTTTGTTCAAAAGTTTGACACTAGAAAACAAAGCATGGTCCTCTTTCAAAGATCACACAGCCTTGTGAGCCCTATTCATATCCACACATCTTATCCTCGTGGACACGGTGTGCATCCAGGAATTGTCCATTTTTTGGAAATGGAGGAGAGAAAACTACGTTTTCACTACACGAGAAAATTCAGAGGCAGTGAAAAAGAATGCAAAGGGAACAAGAGGGGTGAGGACAAAAAAGGATCCTGCTTATTGCTAACTGCTATGACTTGCAAACACAACTCTTAAATCATTTCCCAAACAAGTACTATTATGGTTGATAAGACCCTAGACAAAGACCAGGCTTTGCAAATGTAGGCCATGGAGGCCAAGTTTCGTGTGAGAAATGGAACTGAGGAATTATAATAATTATTATTATTATTATTATTATTGTGATTTGAGGACCCAAGAGTTGTGATTATTAGTCAATAATTGTTACAAATATAATGTTGGATTCTACAAATTTTATGTGAAGAAGAAAAAGAAGAAAAAATCTAAGTAGGTGTAATAGTAATAATGAATGTATACAGTCAGGTTTCTAGTGTTGCTCTTCTGTTAATGAGATGTTGAATTTAGCTCCTTCAAGTATGCTTTTTCCGCCCTTGAAAACCGCGTTTGAAATATAGTCCATTCCTTTTTGCATCTCTCCCTTACCTGGCACCAGTTCATTATAGTGATATCAGCCACCCTTTCCATATAAATTAACTTAAATCACAATTAACAAGCTCTTTTAAGCAAGGAAGGTAAGCTTTAACATTGTGCATACCCCTTGCCACGCTGCCTTCCCATTTTGTGCCTCTCCCTACCAAAAGCAAATTCCGCAAGCATCTCAAGAATTCTGACACATAAAATAATACAAAGAAAATACACCAGAAATTGGAAGATGGAGGAAAATTTCTGCTTACCTGGTTCCCAAGAGAGGGAACAGATTGATGAACAATCCACTGAGAATCTACAACTCCAATCTTCTCATGTGCGGGCTGTTTTCAAGACATACATCTACTTAGTAAAAAGTTTGAGTGTAATCCAATCACTGACCAAAGATTTTTTTTGTGGAGTTGGGGGAACACACACACACACACACAAGCACAGAGATTAAAGAAAGACAACGAAAGATGACAACAGCCAGGAGCAACACGGTGCTAACCTCTACACATTTTCTGAGGGCAAAATCCAGACCCCAGCCGTGGACTAAGTCATTCTGCAAATTGCCCAAGAAAAACAATAATATGAGTATGCCAAGGAAAGCAATGTTAAAATTGAACAACATAAGTACACCCTCAATACCTGAATCATATGCCATACACATCTCCATGCATCTCGTGAAAACACAGGAGCCATTATCTCAACAAACCTACATTTGTGAAAGAAAAAGAATACTAATATTTACTAAACCTATGGAGAACCAAGATATAATAACAAACAATAATGCTCAAAGCTATACATACGCTGCACAAGGAGGAAGATGTGGATGATTGCACCAGCCCGGTTTCTCCTCTGTTTCTCTAAACCAAATTCAGAAAATGAAAATAAATTTATTTCTCATTCAATAAATTTATCTGAATTCCAGCATTCTTGGCATAATTGCCCCATTATTCTTACTTGTGAACTTCACGATCACCTCTTCTCTTTGTCATTTGCCAGGTTAAACCTTTATTCGGTTCCAGGCCAGGCTGTGAAATCTCCAGCCCATACTTCCTCACCAGTTTAATGTATCTGAAAAAAAATTTGAACCATGTTATTTTCGTTTTAAAAGGAAATTGGTCAAAGTTGAACAGAGTATATTTATTAAGAAGTCATGTAGTGTCCAACACTCACTCTTCTGCATTAAAATGCTCAACCCCCAAGTCTTCATCCCAGATAAATATGTAGTCATATGGTGCGATGATGTCAGGGTGCAAAAACCGCTTGGCATACCACCTAGGTAAATAAAAACAGTATGAGAGTCACAACTTTAACTTTTTAAGCAACACAAATAATAACCAGTCATTGCATTCCATTATGCCAGCAAAAGCAGGACTTGAATTTGTGAATCTACAGTATATTCTAAATAAAACTACTCACCATTTGGTTTGCCTCCGAACACTCACATGTATTGCCTGCTTTGACCACTCAAACTCATCCCATTCAGTTGTTCGACCATCATAATGAAATAGAAGGATAGTAAAATTCCCTGAAAACTGTTGGAAGCACATATTTAGTCACAACTTGCAATGTGCACCACAAACTCATGAGCATGCACAAAACTCCATTCCACATCAGCATCCTACTTAGCCTGCATATGTGTGTGCTTTTGTGCCAATGTGAACACAGATGCACGTTCAAATGCTCAAGCGCACACAGGCACACATTCATACACATGCACACATGCAGATATATATAGAGAGAGAGAGAATGGTACCTTTTTAACTGCTGCATCAATATTCATTCGTTGATTATAACCAACAGTAAATGTGACAAGATACTTTGGCGTGCTGGTCAAATCCTACAGATGCCAATACTGTCAAACCCAACCAGGGTAAAAAAAAACTCACAATATGTATTATTCTTATATAATATATGGACTGGTACAAACTATAATGGTTTTTAATTACGTTAATGCAGATTAACAACTCAAACAACCACTCAGACATTAACATTTTCTTTTCTAAGATCCTGCAATGTATTATGCATCTTGAAAAAGGTTTTATGTGAAGGAACCAAAGATGCAGATATTCTTTTCATTCCACAGCACAATATCCTTGCTCCCTTGACTGTAATTCCTTTTTCTTTCTTTGCAGGCTAGATGTAAGAGAGTAATTTCAAAGATCCAAGTTAACTCACTCAAGATACCATGATACATTACTACCATTTCCCCTCCCTTTATCCCTAGGCATTGATATCAATATCTGTCACACATTTAATATAGTCTTTTGTTTCGGTTATAATTTAGCAAATGCCCTGGAACAAGAAGAACAAGATGCTTTGTACAAAGAGATGTTTCCAACAATTCCAGAAGTTGATTTTTTATTTATAAAATATATTCGACTGAAACCAAAATAATTTATCTTCACATACCAGAGCTAAACATATTCATGTGTGCATTAGAAAGTTGCAAGAAATTCAGGGTTCAAAATATATTGCATAGAAAAGGGTCCAAGAAAACATACCTCACTAGGTTTGCCCCACAATCTGCGTAAGTATAAGTCTGACTCAGCTCTAACAATTCCTGGTGCTAGTCTTTCTGCACCTCGAGGATTTGATGGGACCCAAATCTACATGAGAATCACAAAGGAAGCACAAAAAAGTGGCAGGTTAGAGTAGTAGCATATTATTATAAATAGGTCCTACAAAATCATCGAACACAAAATCACATCATTTAGGCACATGGTGATAGTAAAAGATGGATTTAAATAATGCATTTGGATATGCCAGCAATAAAATAAAGCAATGGTCTATCACAGTACCACATAACAGACACACAACTCTTACCCATACATAATAGGTCCTATAGGTGATAGATGAACATAAGAATTTCATCCATAAAAGCATGCTACTCTAAAAATGAGAATGGGACAACCTCTTTTTGACATATCTAGGTGTTTTATTCAGTTTTCCTGATGGATAATCATATCATAAAGGTAAACCAAGGGAACCATATATGAACTAACATGCAAACTATAGGGTTTAAGTATTAGTTATCCAAATCAATGAATGATAATATAAGAAATGGATTGCAGAAAAGGAAATAGAAAAATATCTAGGCATTCAGGAGCTTGAATGGCATGTGCAGCACCCTAATTCCCGATTTTCCCAAGGAAAGCCTCCCACTCTCTCTTCAACAAATTCCTAAAGCCTATAATGTAAGAGAAACAGCTAGCCATGAATAAATAAAGGGGGAATGCAACAAAATAAAAGCATATCAAGAAAACTATCCACTGAATTCCACTCTTCCCTCAAAAAACATGAATTTGGAAAACAGCTAACACAAGAAAAGACCAGTCAGGCTATTGAAATATTACACAGCAAAAGTCAGGCAAAAGCCTGACACCTACTGTAAAAAAAATAGGTTATTATCAGAGAATTTTTCCATGGTTGATTTACTCATATTAAGCTTTAATCCAAATTATTTGCGCCCCCCCCCAAAAAAAAAAAAAAAGCTTTAAGCCAAATTCAGTATTAAGATAATTGATTCCAATGACACACTTCAGCCACTAGGAGCCTTAGTAAAGATGTACAGTCAACTTATGCAAAACCTCTATCTTGGGATATTGTAGAAATGCTGAGGTTAGAGCTGGAAGAATACCTTCTTTGACGTGACATTAGCAGAGCTGCCATTATTACCAATTGGAGGTGGCACATGAGTTGAATTTGAGGGGCCTGAATTTTTGTACTGAGTGTATGAGAAATCAATGCTAGTAAGAATGCTGGATGATAGATTCAGCTGCCAAATAAAGACATAACAGAGAAGTTCCATTACATAGGTGAAAAAATCATTATTGAATTAGACGCATATGACAAATATAAGATTAAGGGGGAAATGGCTTTTCTACCTTTGTTAATGATAGAGTTGGGAAAGATACTCCTATCAAGAAACCAAACACTACTCCAACAAATGTTGTTATGATAAGCCTCATGCTCTCATTTGGCTTTCTACTAACTTTACTGCAGTCACCAAGATGGAATAAACATTAAATTACTTCCACATCTAAGTAACCTGTTATACACATACACACATAATATGAAGTTTATTCTTTCAAATGAAGAGGCCATCAAAAATTGTAAACCTGCGTGTAAAGATCCCCATTCTATTTAAATCGTCTGACTGTATATTCACAACAAAATTATGGCCAATTCAGATTGCAAGAGCCTTTGAGAATTATTTAGCAGGTATTCAGTTGTCAATTCTGCATAAAACAAAGAGAGACCCTCAGCATAGAGACCTGATGTGACCAAAACATTGTATTAAAATGATGAAGCGAAACAATAGTTACAGATAATATAAATTAACAAAGATGAACAGTAATAACAACTGAGATTCAAACAGCAACTTCACAGTACTTAACTCTAAGCTGCTATTCTAGTTCAATCAAATTTACCAGTCCATACAGAATGCAGCAAACAAAAGACAAGCTAATGAGACCCTTCTACAGTAGCCTTAAGGAGGCTTGCCTATAGCAATCCCCTTGGACCCCCTTTTCAAAGCATATATAGTAAACCATGCAAGAATCCCCATAAGAAGCTACTGAGTACCACCTAAGAACCTCTTCCACATAAGCCTCAACTACTAACTCCACAAAGCAAGCAACCATGTGCTACCCCCCTTGACAAAAGATCAAGGGAAGGCCGCCGAGCAAACACAAAAAGCAGACAAATTCCAAATCCTAAATTCAATAACTCTATAATCAAGTAAACACGTGCCTCTTTATTTTCTTTTTTTGACGAAGACCTAAATCCTAAAATTTTTTAATTCAATAAATGAAAAGAGCTGCAATTACCGAGAATATCTAGTTACGACCAACAACTGTGCTTGCTTAGGTTCGAAGATACAGAACAAAACGACCCAAAACATAAACCTGACCTAAAAGTTAGCTTAAAACCCGCTCTTATTCCTATAATTTCCTTTCGATTTCAACCACCTTTTCGATTAATTTAATATCAATAAACTTTAAGCAACGACGAAAATCTAATGACTGAAGAGAAAAAAAGCAAGTTCGCAATTATCACAAAAAAAAAAAACCAAGTTCGAGAAGAAAACTGAAATACTAAAATAGGGATTGAAATAATGAAATCTAGTTCAAGGAAGTTTAAATAACTGAATGCTCATATCGGTTGCAGCTGAGACGAGGATTTTCTCGGGAAACAAACGGAAAACTATGCTTTGAAAAAAAAAACTACAAAGGTTTACGTACCTGAATAGAAGGATGATTGTGAGCAACTGAGCAAGATCTCGTGTAAATTGAAAGTGTATTTATAAATGACCCAAAATCACGAGAAAATCACCTCCGCCTTTTTAACTGAACTAAAAAAATCTGAGCAAATGATTCTATGCTTTCTCTGAGAGAACTAAGATCGTGATCGCCTTTCTAACGGGAAAAATGATAGAAACGTGGAGGAAAAAAGGACTTGAAACAGAAGGAGGAGTTTCAATTTCCCGGGAAAAAAATATAAAAAATTATATCCTCCTTTTTTTCAGATAAGAAAACACTAAGATCGTGTGATTTTATAAAAGCTGGGAAGAAGAAAAAGATTTGAGAAGTCTTTTCTCTTCAGGCTATTATCGGAGTTTGCTTTTAGATTGAATTAGGAAATTAGTTCTTCTTTCTTCTTTCTTCTTTCTAAATCGAGTTCTTATATTACGAAGCACCAAACACTTTTATTTTGTTTTTCCAATAAATTCAGGTTTTTTTTATTATTATTTATTTCATTGGGTGAATCGACAGGGGAAGGAGTTGTGGGCCCATTGCATTTGTGCGGATTACCCTGTGCGGAGCATGTCGTTTGATTTGACCCCAGCTAGATTTCCTGCTAACTGCTTTTTTAACTGTCTTAAAATTTTTATTGCCCTACTTGGATTTAATAATCGCATTTTTTCTCCCTGATGTGGTTTTTCTTAGCTGGTGAAAAGTAAAAAGTGAAAACAGAAGTTGGTGGATTCTATAGTTTTCGCTTTTTTATAGTCCTGGGATGGGAACATGCTGGAAATTTGTAACGCGAATCAAAGCGTGCTTGGTAATTGTTTAGGAGCAATAGACAAAGGTTGGTTTATAAAATTTAAAAAAGTTCTCTCAAAATATTTTTAAAAAGATATTTTAGATCGTTTACTTTTAACATTGTACGTTAATAATAAAAAAATAAACCCAATATTAAATTGTTTTAAGATATAAATACCTCTTATGTTATTTTTTAATTTAAACATATTCTCTTTTTTTTAAACAAAAATCAATTCATCTTTCTCTCAAAAACCGTAATAAAAAATCTAAAAAATTTTGATTTGAAGACTTGAAAATTTGAAGCTGTATTTACTTTAAAAACCATTAACTTCTTTCTTGAATTAAATTTATTGTCATCATACTCTTTATTTCTTCAACAATTTGATAATATTTTTTTCATTGAAAAGATTGAATTAAAAGAAAAAATTTCTTGTTCAATGATAAATATTTCAAATTTGATGGTGTTATTAATTTCTGATTACTAATTTTGTTTAAAATTTTTGTCCAAAATTTATTCTTTGAGATTAGGGTTTAGAGTGGCGAAAAATGATTCGTTAAATTTGGCAATTAGTTCCTTCACTATCCAAAAAGTATAGATTTAATCCTTATATAATAATTTGTGTGAATTGGATCTTTGTATTTTCTCAATTTGTTAATTTCAGTATTTAACAATAACACTGTAAAATTTAATCCTTAAATATGCTAATGTGATATTTTAACCAAACTAGCATAACACTAATAGAGATGACATGACAAAACATTTTCATGATAAAAAATGCTAACTCTCTATGTGACTTTAACAAAGAAATTAAAAAAAAAAACACTTTAACCCTAAAATAAAAATTAAATGAGGTTAACAAAATATGATAGAGAGAGAAAGGAAAAAGTCTACAGTCGGAGTACGAAAAATCAAGAGGGGGAGAATCAATTGGAAGGTAGGGGAAAAAAACACATTATTTTCCTTACCTTCAATTCCAAATTCAAAACCAATTGATTCTCCCTCTCTTGATTCTCCCTCTTCAGCTGTCGATTTTTTTTCTTTCTCTATTAATTTTTTAAGTTCTTAATTGTATTTTGTTAATTTTATTTAATTTTTAATTTAGGGTTTAAGTGTTCTTTTTAATTTATTTGTTCAACTCATGTGAAGATTTAGCAATTTTTTATCAAGTAAACGTTTTACCATGTCAACGTTATACCACATCGTCTTTATTAGTGCCATGTCAGTTGGTCAAAATACCATGTCAGCATATTTAACGATCAATATTTAATAGTGTTAAAATTAAGGATTGAAATTAATAAATTGACAAAATATAAGAACTCAATTATACAAATTATTATACAGAGACCAAATTTATATTTTTTTTGCATAATATAGGAATTAATTGCAAAATTTAACTAAAATGATTTTGACTTGATTATTATATATTAAAACTTTTAAGTTTCTTTTCTCTATCAAAGATTGAATTTTTTTAAGTATCAAAATGAGATACATTATTGAATTCACAAATCTCGTTCTAGAATTTTATTGAGTTTTAAGTTTTTTTTTTCCTCTATCAAATGTCGAATTTTAATAAATATCAACATGAATTTTATTAAAATTTGAAAGAGAAAGTGAGTAGATTTTTTTTAAAAGGCATTTGTGTCTTAAAATATTTATGTAGTTTTGGATATAAATGTTTTTAACTGTTAATTAATGGTGTTAACAATTACGGGACTAAAATTATTATTTTGAAATAAGAGGGATTAAAATGTCTTTTTGAAATGTTTTGAGGAGATTTTTAAATTTTACCCCATCTTTTAAAGTGCTGCTTTTCTTTGCCTTTGGAGGGAAGCAAAAAGAAAGGGGAAATGGTAAGAAAAGGAGTTTTGAGTCTTTTCAAAAGAGTTTGTTTTGTTGTGTGGTTTCTTCCTTGTACTTCTCTTTGGTCTCTTATCGTATCATTGGATCGCTTAATTTTCAAAATGCCCATTATGTAAGAACAAAATATGAACAAAGGGGTCGTTTTCTCCTTAACACACTCCTTGATTGTTTCCAATTATTTTACAAGTCAAATAAAACCAATTGTTGTCCTTGAATTGAAGGAAAGGGGCCAAAGCCCCCCGCCCCTCCCCGGACCCATTCAAGTCCAACGGCTACGTAACGGAGCCAGACTTGGTTCCCAATTCCACACAAAATTAAAATAGATCATGGACTCATGGTCTCGTTTTGGTCCACCAACATTAAAACCTTCCCCATTGCTTGTAACGATTGGCTAATGTTTCTTGATTTTATGATTCATACTCTTCAAATCCATGTTTGGTTTGACTTTTCATGAAATCATCATCAAGTTTTTTATTAATAATGTAAGGAAAATTAATTTACATTTTTTTTTCTATTAATAGTTTTTTAATATTTTTTTACTTATTTTTATAAAAAAATCAATCAAATAAAGTTTAAATTATTAATTGGTAAATGGCAGGTGAGGGACCATCATCAGGCGTATCTCAGGCAATGCATTGGATCACTTTCAGGCGTGAGTGGTCCAAAGCCAAACACTCCATAAAGGCATATAAAGCCAATTGAGTTGAGAATGCGGTGGTATCGCTGTTGGGAGAAGTGATCTAATGCGACGTTGGTTAATGAGTAATAACAGAAAGAGCGGGAAGACTTTGACTTCTGAAGGTGTTGAGTTGACATTTGACAATGTTAACTCTTGAAGGGGAAGCCGCCTCCGTCGTTAGAGCCAGATGACCGCCGAAAATTTAGGTACACACAATCGAGGGGAGGGGACGGTTAATGGTGCTACTTTTATGGCCGGAAAAACCAAAGTGTTAACTACAAGTAATTCGCTTGTCCTAAATTGCTTTCCTTAGCCTGCCCTGCAAGCAAGTAGATAGGGATGTGTTCAGATTTAGGCACCTTTTTCCTATGAAGATTTTCCATAATTATTCGACTTCAATGTGCAAAATCTTTTCCTTTAATTTGTTTTTTTTTCAAGTCAAATAACTTGATTTTTAATATTTTAATACTTAAATTCAAGTGATTTGTATAGCCAAAGTAAGGTGTTCTAATTTTAAAATTTTAAAAAAATCGAATTAATTATTTTTTTACAAAAAAATCAAAATAGATCAAATTATAATAAAAAAATAAAAAAATCAACACATCAATTTACGCATCATTTATTCAATTAATTATTTCAATTTTAATGAAAGTATTTTTTTAGTTATATTTTAAAAAATATTAATAATATTAATATTATATGAAAAACATTTTTAAAAATATTATTAATAATTAGTTTTGGATGAATTCTATTATAAATTTCGAACAAGGAAAACCGATCCAAATAGCAAAATAAATTACTCTCTTAATCAATTAGAATCGAAATAAAAAAATTAATTAATCAAATTTAATTGATTACTTTAATTTTTTTTTTTAAATTCTTGACAGACCCATGGCCTTGCCACTTGTCTTATCACGTTATTTTATGGTTAATTGATTATTTCAGTGCAGTTTAATCAAATTTAACGTGATAAGACAAGTGGCAAAGCCATGGGTCAGCCAAGAATCGAACAAACCAATAGCCGGTTTAGCGTAACCGTAAAATTCCGAAAGGCTAGTTGTTTGGTCAGCTGCGGCTGACTCCAGGGCTTGAGCCTTGTAGGTGAAGGAGAAAACGAGGGGTCGGGTGCTTATCGGAGGGCTTGAAAAATAAGCAATTAGTATAATTATTAAGAGACGTGTGTTGACGTGCTTTCGCTGTCTGGCCACTAAACACGATCATGGTGGGCTCGGCTCCTATGCAGACGCCCATACGTCTATTTTATTTTATTAATTAAATGCAATTTACAGTCTTCTTCTTCGTTTCTGTTTCAATTATCTTATGATTTGCTTGTTGCCAAATAATGCAAAGCATGACGCATCCACTTTGTTTTCATCAAGTTTTTTTTTTTAAAAGTAGTATTATATGTTTTACAGAAATTGATGTTTTGGTCTATTAATAAATAATTTATTTTTTATGATTCATATTCGTGGCAAAATCTTAGGAGAAAAGAGACGTGTTTCATGATCTGCTTAGGAGAGAGATTTTTTGTTTTTTGGTTAAATGAGCAGCCTATCGACTTGTTTGACCATTTGTAGTCTGCTTGATCGTGTAGTATTAGCTTCCATGCCCATATAGGGAGCTTGGATCCAGGTTCCAGACTGAACAAAAGCTGAATCAAACAAAATCTAGCCCTTTAGTTTGACTTTGACTAAGAAAAGCCCTAAGGTCCAACCCTGTTTATGGACTCGGCTTGGCACCATTTAACTTGTTCTAAGCTCCACTAAGGCTACCCCACCATCAACCGTGGCAGGAACTGGACCTCAATCCAACACCCCCTCTATCCTAACATGTCTCACTCATTCGTCGGCCCTAGCTACAGTTGAAACAAGCAAGCCATAGCTCAACCAGAATGAAACATAAGATAAAGTAATGGTCATAGTTGAAATGCTGCGTTTTATGTTGTTAAAATAACATTTGCAATACAATTGATGAAGTTTGTTTTTCATTTCTCTATGGGACTTCCAAAGGAGGCCTAAATGCTTAATATTTACATTTTCCTTTTTTCTTTCTTCCTGGTATCTACTGTGTTAGAATACAACTATACAAATTCCGCTCAAAATTGAGATAATGAGTGTGTTGATGGGAGCAGGGGCTTCCAAAATATGCCTACTCTTCATTTTGAAATACCATAAAGGAGTTCACTGAGGAAGTCAAGAACATAGAATCCCACATACATGTTATGCCTCTCGTGTCAGGTTGTTTGCATCAGATAATGCAGCAAAAGAAGGAAGCCAGAGTTCTATACGCGTTCCACCTGCTCCCAGAGCAGCATCAGTGCTCCGAGGTGATATGACACGGACAATACAGCCATAGCTCTCAAGTATTTCACGTGCTACAGTCAGCCCGGCAACAAAGTTCCAAGTCATGTTGTCTTCAATCATGTTTTCTGAGAAGAGTTCGGCTCCAAATGTTGTGAGAGAATGCATCTGCGTCTGCAAACACATACACCAGCAAAACCATTCATATATGATCAACTCAAACTCCAAAGCAAGTATCAGCCATATCAAACACCAACTTCTCTTAATTCCTTTAAGATCTGCAAGGCATCTTCATACAAGGAACTATAGAACATGTCAAGTCATCCTAATTAACTCAACGCAACACATATACAAAGAAAGTGAAATAATTGCGGATTATCAATTTACAAACCCGACTAGCAACTAGAAAACTCAGTAAATGCCCCTTATGATGCAAAGATCATAAAACTGTATCAACTTCTGTTTCAGATTTTAGTTTCCCTACTAGGGACAGAAGCTTCCTCTCAATCTATTAATCTGATCGTCAATATGCATATCATATAAGCACCCTGCTTCTCTTTTCCCTTTTTCTCTGAGAACACCCTGCTTCTCATATTAACATAATACAAAAGGCTTATTGTGTTTATCATTGCTGATGCATTTTGCAAACTTTGCATCTCCCATAGAACTGTAACTGGGGTGACACTAAGCATTGATAAACAAATAGATGTATTAAAGGCATTCCATACTCCCTAATTTGAAGAAGAAATCAAAGGCTAGCATAGAGGCGAAAGAATTGCCATCAATACCATATAGTGCATATCTGGTCCGTCATCATCAATTACCAGTAATGCGCCACCAGCTGGTGCACTAGTAGAAGTAATTTTAACCTTACCCCCAACCTGGGTACGTAATAATGCACCCTCTATCAAATTGCTCAGAGCCTGGCGCAAAGCAGGTTCTTCTATAGCCACTTCCAAAGGCTGTGAAAGTTCACTTAATTCCACCATGCGTTGCTGCTTATGAGCAAGAGGTCTCGCAGCATCAACTAAATCAGTCAGTACATCAGAAACATTGCACGGTCTTCCTGACAGAAAAGGAAAAGCATAAGCAACATAATAATAACAATAACAAATGAAATCCACAGTAGAAATCTATTGCACATCCAGAAAGGGATGGGCTGGATTGCATTCAGTTTTTAAATCATGCAGTACAGCGTCCAACACCTAAAAGGGAGAATTCAAAATAAACACACGAAAGGCAAGACTAAGGGGGCAAAGAAAGAAAGACAACCAAGTGATTTATTCCCAAGGCTATTTAGAACAAAAATAAACAATTTAGCATATATTCAACTTAAGACTACAACCTAGGCTCACAATAATAATGCAGAGCGCTAAGTGATTTATTCCCAAGGCTATTTAGACCAAACATAACCGTTCAGCTTCTATTCAACCTAAGACTACAGCCTAGGCTCAAGTACTCTCCAATAATTAGTATCACAAACATTTTTCTATGTGAGTTTTGGAACCAAATGTCCAATAGTTAATGAAATGTCTACAACCAGAACATGACTGATATAATTGAACACTTCTCTAGTTTTCTCTTTATGAGGTGATGAAAAGCAAGTAGTTTCCAAAAGGATGGTGCATACCTGATCCCATGTTCTTGTAGAGGGACAAGAGCCAATGGTGGCATTGGCATCTCTAAATCCTTGTCTGTTGTACTTAGAGATAGTAGTACACCAGAATTTTCCAACATATTGGTGGAGCTATCCCTGGAGAAGTCATCTGATAATTGAGATCTCAGTGACTCAGGATGGGAATGAGTTGATTTATGCATCTTTTTCAAAGTTTCTTCATTGTAGCGCACTATATTAGCCTAAAGAAAAGCCAGATAGGAAAGTTAATAGAAGTGCAAATGTTGCATTCTTTGTATAAATAATAAATTACAGTAACATAATAAGATTATTAGAGAAGTTAATTTCATTAAAGCTTTAGAAATCTCAAATCAATGAGCAGTTTGATAACCGGCTTGTATTTCCAAATTGATGACTGTGAAGAAGACTAGTAAAAGGGAACCCTTTAATACCAAGAATGAAACTACATGAGAACAGAAATACATAACAGAGAACAATTGTATCAAATCAAACTACAGAAAGACATTCTCTATTATCCAAAAAAAAAAAAACAGAATTACAGTAATTATGTGTATACCTATATACTCCTTGAGAGCAAAATTACCTTTGTCAAGTAAACAGCATCTTGGAGTTCTTGAAGGGTGTCCCTCATATAATCACCTTGCACCAATATGTCTTCAACAATGTCATGAGAAATCTGCAAGATTATGCTTTCATAATTAAATATAACAGTGGAAGATTGGCACAATGAAACCCTTCAAAAAAGTAAAAGAGTTAACTTTGTCTCAGATGGCTCAAGGACCAACCTCACTTCTTTTAACATGAGTGGATAGCATTTTACTTAAAGTCCGTATGCTAGAAAGAGGACCACGAATCTGCACGAAAATTTTAAAGTTAAAGGTAAATCATAACAACTTTACCAAAATAAAAACAAAACAGAGATGTATCTATCTACCGAAAGCAACACATCATACCTGCTCAACAAGAGCACCCATTCTGACATTATTTTGCCAAGATGATTGCTGCAGTAACATTGCTTTCTGCAGAAGAAATAAGGAAAGTGGCAATCTTCTATGTGAATTAAAATGAACAAAAGTCACAATTCACGAAGCCTATAGAAGCCATGTTAGACATAGAACCCAAAAAAAAAGAAAAAAGAACAGAAATTGAAGAAATGAGTGAACATTGAGCACTGAGGACAAGTAAAGAAGACCAAATTGGGTTCCTTAGGGTAAGAATTTTGCTATCATTGACAGAGAGCATAGCAAAACTAAAGCCCTTTTTTCCTAAGGCTTGATATAGCAGTGGAGCATTCATATAAAATAGTATTATAAAAAAGAGAGCAAATGTAAGTAACTAACCTGATCCATAACATAAGCCATAGCTAAAGTGCGAGATATATTGATCGCATTCGATCTCTGGTCAGAAGTAAAGATGTAATTTTTCCTCAGCGCTTTATTCTCAAGAGACTGAATTTCCCACGAATTTTTCACATCCAATCCTGGAGAAGGAGAAGACAACGCATAAGCCTCCTCCGGAGTCGGGCAACGAACCAAGTCCCCACCTTCACTCGCAGAACTTCCACGCAGCACCTTCTCCAACTCCGGGAGCTCCACAACCAAGAACCCCACCACGAACGGCTGCTTCACCATCGGAAAAACCATCGCTCTATGCTCCCCCACAACTTCCACTGGCTGACTGGAAAGTGTGGCTTCCGCGGCACGCAGTCCAGTGGGGACAGTGAAGTTTCCAACTAAAATCACAATGTCAGCGGCTTTAACTCCTGGATATGACGTCACCCGACGTAACTCGAGCCGGTCCATGACGTAACTACCGGCTGGCCTGACGTAAACCGAGAGAATGGCGTCGGGGTCAACGATTCGGCGAAAGAGGTCGAATTGTTCGTGGCAGAGGCGTTGGAAATCGGGACTCGGCATGACTAATTTGTGGTTGCGGTGATCGTTTTTCTCGATTCTTTGAGTGAAGTCGACGGGGGATGTGGAGGCTTTGCGGATGGCGGCGGATACGGCGGAGGCGGAGGAGACCATCGTTGGTTCTGGTTGTTGGGACTCATTGTCATCGGGGAGGGTGTGGGTGGAGACGTGGCGGAGGGAGGTGGAGGTGTTGGGGGAGTTGGAGTTGAGGGATTTGAGGGAGGGAAGAGCGCTTGGTGGTTTGGGGGAAGGGTTGGCGGAGAGGAGGACGGCACGTGGATGGCTTTGGTTGGTGGAAGAGTTTGGCGGGGAGAGTGGATGTTGGGGAGCTATTGCAGAGAGAAACATTGTTTCGAACCTGGTGGAACCACTGAGTCAGAGTGTGGACGGAAATGAGTGGTGATATTTACTCCGCACCCGTTTTTTACAGTGTAAACCTTAACCATGCTTTTGCTTCGTGTCTGGCCGTTTACCGTTTCCATAGGCGGGAATGTCTTTTACTATCGGACTAACTAATAAATCTTTGTTCTATCATACATATTATTTAAAAAAAGTTTTGAATTACGTTGGTGTGTTTTTAAAATTAAAAGTTATGTTACATGATAAAAACTATCATTAATTTAAAAGTTATGTCACGTAAAGTGACGTAATGTGTCTATTAGATAATAAACCGGTTTTTATATGAATAGTTTTGTCTCTTAATAAAATAATATCCAAAAGTTATGAGACATATTAAAAAGATACTATGTTTCAAAAGTTAAATGTTAAAAGTTATTGTTTCAAGTATAACTCAAAGGTTTTAATTTATGGAATGAATAATTATCTTTTTATAAGATAATTATTGAAACAATACCTTTATCCAAAAATTATGTTTGGTAAAATGTAAAGATACCTTTCAAACAAAATGATGCCTTAATGAAAAGGAAGAAGAGACACATACAAGCCTATATAAAAGGCTTGTTGTCAACCATTTTGACCAATCAAATCAGACACAAAGTAAGTGCAGAAATATCAAGAGTAAGAAAAGTGTTGTATTCTTTTAACATAAAAACTTTAGTTCCCAAGAAAAGTGTT
Source organism: Theobroma cacao (assembly GCF_053813885.1). Taxonomy (NCBI): domain Eukaryota; kingdom Viridiplantae; phylum Streptophyta; class Magnoliopsida; order Malvales; family Malvaceae; genus Theobroma; species Theobroma cacao. The sequence goes on from NC_142640.1 coordinate 42,966,233, forward strand.
GTATTCTTTTAACATAAAAACCTTAGTTCCCACCAATTACAAAAGCTTCCAAATTTCTTATAATCTACTTGCTGCAGAAAGTAAGCTCTAAGGCCAAACAACTTTGCACACCCTCGGGTGTATCTAGCAGTCTACTCTCGTTATGTGCAAGATGAAGTTAGACGTTAGTTTCATTATATCCTTAAGACTATTCACATTATTTCCCTTTGCATACCGAGTGGTGAGGGTGAAATAAATCATAAAGACAGTGTCTATTGAAAGGCTCGTCTTTAAATCAATTTTGCTGGTTTCTTGAATTCCATCTAAACTCCTTTTACACCAACAAATTATTAAAAAGATTTTAAATAAATTTTTATTTTTTTATTATATTCTATCAAATTTATATATTTTTATTGCAATTCAAATAAACTTTATAAGTAATAATTGATAACTTGCACTTGCACTTAACTCCAAGAAACCTTAATCGTTGCCTGCATTGAGGCAGACTCGTTAGGGGTCCCCTCAGCAAATATTGATGGAAGTTGGGGAATAGAAGTTGTTCGAATGGGCGTTAAGAAAGGAAGAATTAGATAGGCTAGCAATGAGAAGAGTGACGACTTTGTTGAATCAGGAGGATAGATTCCATTGAAGCAAGAAAGGGCATCAAAGTCTTCATATAGAAATATTCTCTTGCAAAAGGACACAGTGGTTATATTAGACAATGAGGAGTTTGAAGAAGAAAGACAGTTTGTGGAAGACTTTGAATCAGATGATGATGAGATATGATCAGATGTTGAAGGTCCTTATATTAGTCTGACTAAGGATGATAAAGAAAGGATTCAAAAACCTATGGGAAGAACCCTAATAGTGAAAATGTTAGGAAGAGACATAAATTATACTTATCTATGCAATCGAGTGAAATAGTTATGGTCACTGAAAAGAGAGTTTCAAGCTGTGGATTTACACAATGGATATTACTGTTTCAAGTTCTCAAATAAATTAGACTATGATTATGTCTTGTTTGAAGGGCCCTAGATCATTGCAGATCATTACCTTACTATTAGATGATGGATACTAGGCTTCAGATCTAATGAAGCTTCCATAGACTCAGTGGCCATTGGGATCAGGTTACCAGGATTGCCTTTGGAGTACTATGATAGGGATGTGCTGTCACGAATTAGCAACAAATTGGGGAGAACTTTGAAAGTTGATTGAACAACTTCCTATGCTATAAGGAGAAAGTTTGAAAGATTGTGCGTGGAACTCGATCTCACAAAACCTTTAGTGGTAAAACTTTATATAGGAGAACATTGGCAGAAGATAGAGTATGAAGGTGTTAGGAACGACATGATTAGAGCATCAACGTAGAGGAATAAAAAAATTGAAATAAAATAAAATCCATGCCTCCTACCTTTGAATCACCTTAGTTGTTTAATGCAAAGTTAAGCACCACATAAAATCAAAAAAAAGTTTTACCTTTCCAAATGATATCGTAATCAAATGAATTCCTTTTGGTGACAAAACGTGAACACTTTTTATGTGAAAGAATCCCAGCTACTAAATCGCTTAGCCTTCAATGATGCACACACAATTGCAACGGATCCTTCTTAAGGAGAGAGCTTTATGCCATGGGCTTGTGCTAGCAAGTGGACAACAATTTGTCCTCTTTTCTTCTTTGATTTCTAGCAAAGAATCAAAGGAGAGGTTTTCAAAAAAAAAAATAAACTTCTCAAAAGTGGCAGCACTCAAGAGAAAATCCCTTTTTTTTTTCTTTGTTTCCTTCTCCTTAAAAAAAAAAAGTGGCTATATTGTGATATTTATATCTAGGTTTAACTTATTAAAATTTGCAAAATAAGTCCTTAATATTACAACAATTATAATATTTAACCAATACCTAATTAAACTCTTTTAATTAGGTCCTTAGTAGTTAAAACCTAGAATTTGATTTAAGTCTAACTTAAATCATCACAGTTTCAATTTAATCCAAATTGCAACCTTTGTGTGCGACCCATTAGGTTCCTCACATGTTGGCAATGGAATTGAATTATAATATTATTAATTAATTAATTTAAATGAATCATATGCAATTTTAAGTTAACTAATTCAATTCCATAGACCATGATTAGCATCTAGCAATGCATCCTGACCACTTAATTTTTAAAAGAATCAAAGGATTCTTTGACAACTTTTTAGTGTACAGTTTTTTAATTTAATTCATTCCCTCATCATATATCTTGAAAATAATAAGAGCTAGGTGCAGTGCCTACTCTTATTGATCTCCATATTTGTTCTTACAGTTAGATCATTAGCTTTATGGAGACTTATGAAACTCATTTCATAATCTCCTAATCACTTTGACTAAGGATTTGATTAAGCTAATGTCAACCAAGAACTAATGAGATATTTCCCCTTGAATCACTTAGGGTGATGATTCCTATCTTGACCATTCATTTGCCTTCATATGCTTCATACTATACCCAAAAACATTCTGTTTTGGCATCCTTGATTAGGCACCCATAAGGATGAAATCAAAGCATAGTACTCCACATACAAAACAACCTGGTGTTTCAAGTCTAAGGAGTAGTTACACAACTGACACATGAGAAGTATTGCATAGAAACTTGAGTGAGGTACCAAATGCACTTCTCATGGTGGGTTATGTTCAGTGAACTCGCTCTCCCATGGCAAGCACCCACATGCTAGTTTCAAGTATCTTTATACTTCAACCTATGAGAACGATTGTTTACTTCACAAGTAAGGAACATAACATGTGCCAATCTTTGAGCATTATTGATGCCTTGTCTCAATAATACAATGATCAGGAACTTTTAGGAACAATGCTTTAATGCATAAGGATATCATAATTGTATCCCAATACAATTCTTTTGAAAGGCATATATAATTTCATGGGCATTATCTACATAAGTACAAAAAGTAATTAAATTACAAACTTATGGATAAAGAACTACCTCAATGTTATTATGAATAACAAAATGTTATACATGAATATCTCAAAATTACAATTCCCATACAACCACAGATTAGCTTGTAGGGCTTATACTAACAAAAGGATTGTTAATGTTATGTTTCCATTGTGGTAAATCTGTACGGGTCTGAATTTTGTCCAATTTGTCAGAAAGAACAAAAAGGATACACAGAGGAACAAGTACACAAACTCGCTGAAAATAAGAAAAGCCCAGAGAAGGACTATGAATCTTCATGTTATGGCCCGTGGATGGTTGCGAAGGAAAACTACATGAGAAATAATGGGAATAGAACAGAGGGAGGCACCAAGTTCAAAACTAAGGTGATACATTAGGAAGGTAATTCTAATGCGTTGACTATATTGGGTTCAAGATTTTATGTACTAGAGAAGGAAGAAAATAATGCAAATGTGGATGAGTTTGTTCCTGAGACATTAGAAAAAGAGGTTACAGAGAATGTGATTAGCAAGCTAGTGGAGGTTGCCACTATTGTGAAAAATAACATTGCTTTGAAAGAGTCCTTACAGTTAGTAACGATTATGTCAAATAGAGAAATCAATCTTGCAAAAACAAAGGGTAAGTTTGTGACCCAAATGGCTTTAAAGATAGCATCTTCTGAGCCAAACTAGTGGAATACAAAGGAGGCACAAATCAGAGGAAATTCTACGCAAACACAAGAGCTACGTATACTGGGTCCCCAGAGAAACCTTATTGCACCAGAAATATCTGACATTGCAGCCTAGTGATAACTTTATGATATAGAGTTACTTGGACTTCATTTTGATAGTAATTTAGTTTAGTTCTTGTAGTAATGCATGAAAATTAATAGGTTTTATTTATTTTAAGTCAATAAATTTAGGTGAGTCAATCTAATTTTAGTTAATTTTATACTTAATTTGGTGTTAATGTAATTAAGATAGGTTGTTATTGATTTAGTTCTGCTTTTGTAGGTGTTTGATGAAAGAATAATTTTAATGGAAGAAGGAGAGCAATTTAGAGGTGTAGATTTTCACTACACATATTTCAGTATTTCAACCATACTTTCTCTACAGAGCTTCAAATGAGATAATTCTTAGACCATTGGAAACATAAGAGAAAAAGATAGAAATTTCATGTTTACCACTTCACCTAGTTCAACCTGGATGTTAGTCAAAAATATTATCAAAGTTGAAGCACTACAATAGTCCTAGAGCAATTACGATTTCTACTAATTAATTGGTTGAGGCCATGGCTTTGGTGGAGGCAGGCCACCGTTCACATAGTCCGATGAGGAAATTCTGATTGGAATTGACTTCTTTCTTCACCCAACTTGGCCTAACTTCAAAGTCCTATAAAAATAACATTTCGATGGACTTTTAAAGGAGAACGAAATGCCAGATTGATAGTGGAGAATCAAGCCACAAAATAATTGAAGCTAAGAAGAATTTTGAAGGATTCAAGAAGATTTAGAAAATTAAGATTACATTTTTTGGGTTTTATCATCTTTTTATTATTCTTTTATTTTCTTAGTTTGATCTAAATGTTTAAACTTTATTTAACGATGATGTGTGACTTGATGGAGAACTAAATTATTTATTTAAGATTATGATTGTACTCAATACGTAGTCTGATTTATTTATCTTTCTTTAGCTTATGCTTGATGGTTTTAAGTTGTTTATTTTATTCAATTCTTAATACTTATAATTTTCTGATCACCAATTAGATTGGTTTAGAAATCTAAATTAAATCTTGACGAAAGAAATTTAGGTAGACCTTGAATAGAATAGCGTATGATCAAATGCACTTAGTTGATTAGGTGGTTTGATTTGCATATAGGGTAGACATACACCTATAAGCCATATGTAGCCAAAATTAGAGCATGAACTTAATAAATCTATTTTTAATTTAATTTGCATAAACGTATAGTAAATTAATTGGGAGACATATTTTTATGAGAAACTCGATAGAGACTTGTAAATAATTTAGGACTCCAGGTTAGCAACTTAATCCATTAACATAAGTTAAGAGAGAGCGACAATAATAAGATGAAGTATTAAGGGACATCATAATGTTAGGTCTAAAAGTCAATCGAATTTAATAAAATAATTTTACTAGTTAATTTTAGATTAGTTTTAGTCTTTAGTTTGTTAAAATTAATTTTTCTTTTTAATTTAATTTTTAATTGTTTGGACAAAATTAGAGTGTGATAATATTAGTAATTAGGAAGTAGGAATTAATTCAATTTTTCATGGAATTAACAGCACCCAGCCCCAGGTAGAAACTGACTAAGTCATCACATCTGCTTCCCCACCACCTAAAGGAGTTATTATAGAAAGCTTAGGAGTTGGTATAAATAGAGTGGCCAGGGAACGAATCATTAATGCAGAAGAGGATGATAGTCATGGCAGGCTAATGGTGGAAACCACTTCAATGGATATGGAGTTGGAGATAGGAGAAGTGGACATAATGCAAGATTAATTTTGCTATTGCACCACTTTCTTTTATTTTAGGTACCGTTCACGTTGAATACTAGTTGCTTTTTAATATTTATTTTATGAATTATAACATCTTAAGCTGAAATGTGAGAGAAGCTACCTTTTGGAGGTGTATCAGGAATGTATAGAATTTAATCAGCATTCACAAGCTGATGTTGTCATTATATTGGAGCCATAGATTTTGAATAGCAAAGCTGATAAAGTATGTCGAAGAATCGGGCTACCCAATTTTTTCAGAGTCGAATTAAATGGTTTTTCGAATGGTATTTGGGTTTATAAGATGTAGAAATAGTTGATTTAGAGATACTGGCATTTTCTTCACAGTTGATATGTCACGACCCGGTACTCCCCTCGAGCCCGTGACAACCGTCGCTGTGTCCCGGTAGACACTCATTGCCTGAAATGTCAACCTGAAACCCCGCAAGGCTTTACTATCAGTTTCTCATTTCCCTTGTGAGCAACCATTGTCAAATATCGTGTTCTAAAATATTTTTAAGTTGTTTCCAACTTTAAACAAATAAAATATTAATTTTCGTCTCACAGGGGTATTTTGGTCATTTTACTCAAAAAATTTCGAAACTGGCTAAAATGTAATATATAAGTACAAAACACATAATTCATATTCAAAATGAGTTTAAAAGTCTAAAATGTTAATTTAAAACGAAATTACGGTTATTTAAATATAATAAGAAAATAAAAGAAATATTAAGTAAAATATTCTATTTTCTTATAAAACAATATTTATAGAGTTATACGTGAATAATTTTTATAGCGTAAAAGCTAAATAAATTTATACATACTAAAATACAATAAGCAAAAATATTTAATTTAATTTACAATAACAAGAAGGTCCCCAAATAAACAAAAGTAAAGAGGACTGTGAACCTACGGTTTGGAAAATGCAGATCCAACGGTAGTCCTCGATGAGATCAGCTATCTACAACTTATACTGAACCTAAAATGGGTGGAAATGAGGGTGGTGAGATTATAAAATCTCAATAAGTAAACAGACATCATCATAAATATCTAGAGTTGAGTACATGGAGACAATAAAGTAAATCATCGTAAACTGAGTCTCAGCATTATAAACATTTCATTTAAAATACGTAAAGAGGCTTATGAATCTCATAAAAACTAGGCTTATGCCATAAATCCATTCTCAGGGACACCTTGGCTGAGGCATCCTACAGAGACCGCTAAGGTTATTAAAATTCACATTTCACATAAATCATGTTTTTGTTTTGAAAACATAGTCATTCCTTAGCGTTGGCTGAGTTCCCCCTCACGTGGTGGTTTGGCGTGAAGTGAACCCTAAGTTTTACCCCAGGAGATACCCTACGCGCCTCTCCGTTCGAGGTAAGAATCTAATGGGGTTTACCGTACCCCTCTAAAGGCTGGTTCACAGAAACCCCTTACTGCAGTGATTAATTAATATATATAATCCACCATACAATAAAACTCAATAACATGATATGGCAATTTTGTAATTCACAGTCTTTCAAGGCAATCAAACAATTCGCATTTCAATACAATTGCCAACTAACCAATCATGCCCGATTTATCATAAGCCAATCAATTTAAACAATCAAATTGTCACAATTAACAGTCTCCGTGTACTCTATTTTTCAAAATCACTATTAATTTCAAAATAATTTATAATTTAGTTTCATTGACGCACATTTATTCATAAAACATGAAAATTTACCTTTTTAAATTCCTTTTTCCATGAAATTCATGAAATCATCTAAAAACCACCCTAGATAATTAAAATGACAGTAAGTTTACTCACAATGTCTAGAATGCAGACTTTCGACGTACTTTGTCTACTGGTCCTCGGATGCAATTTTCTTGCCTTTATCGGAGGACTCACCACCTTGACACAGTACAAAATCGAGAAATTCACTACATTGGTACTAAATTGAAATTAAACTAATTTAGACTATTAATGCATAATATGGAATGCAAAAATGCACTGGTAACTATCTAAACTTGGTATTGGCCTAATTCGTCTTATCACCCGATTAAATTACTAATGCGTCCAATTTAATCTCAAATTAATTTTGTTTCAGTTTCTATACCTCAATTGCACGCAAATTGACTTAATGTCCCTCAGTGTGGTGCAAATTATCAGTCCCGATAGTAAATTACAAAAATAGCCTTAGTGGGTAAAAATTCGTATTTTTGCTCCGAAAATTTCCATTATTTTTCTAGGCTCATAATTCATCATTTCTTAACCAATTCTCCTAGAATAAAAATCAAACTCATCCTCACTCATACATGGTAAATTCGACCATTAATGGTTGTGGGAGAAAATAAATTCTTTTCTTGTTGTTTTGTTTCTAAATATGCTAAATTAACTAAAAATACTAACATAACTTAAAATCAAATTAATCCAACAACTTTCTCTCTCCTAACCCATTTTGATCAGCCAACAATTCATCATAAAAACATATAATTTAAGCATGAAAAATAAGGAGAAATGCTTAAGGAAAATGGATTTCAAGCTTAAGTTGAAAAATCCAACCTTTTTCACTTGTTTTCCTTGATTTTCCACACTTTTTCTCTTGAAATTCCTCACCTAGGGTTTGTTCTTCCTCTTTCTCTCTCTTCCTTGCTTGGCCGAATATTTGGAGAGTAATGGGCTGATTTATGCTGATTTTTTAGTTAAATAATAAAATATCCTAAGCTTGACATATGGTATTTTCTTATTGGTCCATTTTTAAAATTTTAAAAATTTAAACATTTTTTCTCCACCACATGATTAGTCAAGGGTCAAAAATGAAGATAAGGGAAGATCATGTGTTGGAAAAAATTTCCTGATGGTGGAAAATTACAATTTTGCCCCTGAGGTGGTAAAATTATCATTTTACCTTTTTACTCCAAATTATACCGAAATTAAAATTTTTCACTTCTAAACCTCAAATCATACTCCAATAAGTCAAATGAGGTAAAAAAATCTTTTCTAAAATTCTCATTTTGTCCCCAAGTGACAAATGACCATTTTACCCCTAAATAGTAAAAATTCCAATTTGACTCCAAATTGATCCTCAAACTCCGAATTACCATTTTAAGTCATCCATGGACTGTGAAACTCTTAATCTCACCTTAAAATTCCTATTTGATCTAGTTCGAGGATTAAATCAACTTTGTTGTACCTCTAGGTACAATACCGACTTTTGTAAATTTTTCGGAACTCTCCTAGCATGAAATCATGCTATCATCACATGTATGTAATGACTAGTATTCTATAAGGTCGGGCTTTACATGATACATATGCTAGTTAAGGCTTCGGGTTCCAATTGGTTATTAACAGTTGTATATAGAAGTCCTATTATTGAAGAAAGAAAACGGTTATGGAAATCTTTGTGTTTATCAAGCCAAACTCATGCACTATTGTGGATGGTATTAGGCTACTTGAATCAAGTCACTTCACCATATGAAAAGAGCAGAAGAAGTGTGAATTCTATTGAATGTAATCAGATGAGTGATTGCATGAATTACTGTAGCTTGTTTGACCTAGGATCATTAGGACTTAAATTTACAAGACCTAAATTACACCAGAGTTCGCTTGGATAGAGCAATGGCACATGAATCTTGGTGTGAGTTATTTTCGCATGCTCAAGTATTGGCGTTGCCACGCACACACTTTGATCATCATCCCATTCTGGCGTAATGTAGGAGTACTTTGTAGGAAGCTCCACTTAACAAAGGGTTTCAATTTGAACTTTCCTGAATGTCTCACCTAAACTTCAAGATTTCATCAAGGAAAATTGGAAGTCAGAAGGGGTAAATACTTATACAGCCTTGAGAAATTTATCGACATTTTTAGGAAAATGGAAACATGAAGTATATGGCAACATTTATAAGAAAAAGCGTCGGGTGCTTGCAAGACTCAAAGGTATTCAAGCTCAAATTGATAAAGGTTACAGTGATTATCTACAAAACCTGGAAGTTGCACTAGTGGAGGAGAATAATTTAATTTTGTTTCAAGAGGAAACCATGTGGCAACATAAAGCGAGACTTGACTGGGTGAAGTATGGAGATGCTAACACAAAGTTTTAACATGTTGTGGTTCAAGGCAGACGAAGAAAGAGCAAGATTCAAGCTTTGAAGAACGATGAGGACATTTAGTGCTATAACCAAGCTGAAATGAAAAACATGGTCTTGCTTTATTACCGAGGACTATTTAAGGATAACGGTCTTCATATGTCTCTTACAAACAACCTATAGTGGAAGTTAGATGAAAATAAAATAATTAAAATTTCAAATCTTATTTTTTTTTAAGAAGTCAAGAAAGTTGTATTTAGCATGAAACCTAACAAAAGCCTGAGGTTTGATGGTTTTCCACCTTCTTTTTATCAAAAAAATTGGTCCATATTAGGATCAGATATCTTTAAGATGGTTGAGACAGCTTACAACTCGGTTCTTTCCCAGCTGCACTAAATCACACATTGATAACACTTATCCCTAAGATGAAAACTCCTGACCAACTCACTCAATTTAGATCGATTAGTTTATCCTCAGTTCTGATGAAGACTATAAGTAAAGTATTGGTTGATCGCTTAAAACCTTTATTGAGTGATTTGATCGGAAAAACCTAATGCAGTTTTATTCCAAGAAGACAGGCAGTAGATAATATTATAATTGCCTAAGAAGCAATTCACACAATTAGAACGATGAGAAGACAAGAACGAGCTTTGGCCACTAAAATTGATCTTGAAAAGGCCTATGACAGATTGAAATGGAATTTCTTGCAAGAAGTATTAAAGGAAATTGGTTTACCATCCCCATGGGTAAACTTCATAATGTACCCTGTGAGAACTCCTACTTTTTCCATCAATTGGAATGGTAAAGCTTCAGATGTCTTTTCACCATTGAAAAAGATTGGTTAAGGTGATCCCTTATCTCCTTATTTGTTTGTATTATGTTTGGAAAAACTTTCACAACTAATTAACAGCGTATTAAATATGAGGGATTGACAGCCATTGAAATTGACAAGTAGTGGTCTTGCACTCTCTCATATTTGCTTTGCTGATGATTTGATGCTATTTGGAGTTGCTTTTATCAAACAAGTAAAGGTGATGAGATAGATTCTTGACTAGTTTTGCAAGGCTTTAGGCCTGAGAGTAAGCTTATCAAAATCTAAGTTACTTGTGTCCTTAAACATTAGTAATGTAAGAGCCAATTTGTTAAGCAGTGTTGCTGAGATCTAGTTGACAAAAGACTTTAGGAAATACCTTGGCATGCCAATGTTGCATGGAAGAATTAAGAAGGATACATACTCTGAGTTGGTTACAAAAATCAAGTCAAGTTTGGAAAGATGAAGCAACAAACATTTGTTTGTAGCGGGTAGAGTTTCACTAATAAAAAGTTGTGATCAGTACAATGATGTCTTACTTAATGCAAACTTCATTCCTCCTTGAATCAACCATTAAATAGATTGATCAATTGAACAGATACTTCATCTGGGGACATATGGGCAATGTGAAGAAAAATCATGCGTTAAGTTCGGACAAACTTTGTGCCAAAAAGGAGGAGGGTGGTCTCCAAGTCCATGACTCATGAAAATTCAACTTAGCTTTACTTGCTAACTTAGGTTGGAGTGTATGAACTCAAAAAGATAGCTTCTGGGTGCAGATTTTAACTGCAAAATATCTTAGACATGAAAACTTCATGCTAGTAAGAGTTAAATCAACAGAATCACATGTGTGGAAAGGTATATTAAAGAGTCGATCTGTGATTGACAAAGGGCAAGGAATATCTATTACAAATGGTCACAAAACTAAGTTTTGGATAGATAATTGGCTTTATTATGGTCCACTTTTTAATCATCAACTAAAGCCTTATTTGATTTAGAACTCTAGCTGCCTGTAGTTCGTTTCTGTAATGAATTTGGAAGATGGGATCTACAGCAAATGGAACAGGATCTTCCCTAGTATATTATTCTGAGAATCACAACAATAATGATAGATCCTACCAGTGTCGAAGATGATAAGGTTTTCTAGTTGCCCTTAGGTAATGGGGAATTCACAAGAAAATCAACTTATGAACTGTAATTAAATAGTCGTCCATCAGAAATGAGCCACTGGAATCAATTATGGAAAATTACCAATTCAAGAAAGGTTCAACTTTTTATTTAAAGGATATTCCATGAATCTTTATCGACTAAGGTATGGCTTTCCAAGAGAATTTTAAATGTTCCATTTGTCTATCCTAGGTGTAATTAATATATGGAGACCTTACTTTTCAAAAAAAAAAAAATTATGGAGACCCATCTCATGCACTAAGGGATTACAGTTCGAGTAAAAGCCTATGGATACAGATTACTCCCAAGTTTAGTGAAGGTACTTTTTTCTCCCTTGATTTACATAGTTGGATTTGGAAAATATAAAAATTACGAAATCCTTTGATGGAGTACCGTGGGGGACTATTTTCATACATGCCATATGGTTATTATGGTACATAAGGAATTTATCTATTTTGGATGATACGTCTACCTGGCCAAGAAATGCATGGCAGTAAATTTGGACTAAATCAAAAGAAGCATGGGATAACATACAAAGGGAACATGACAAAATGAAGAAATAATATTTAGTTGCAAAGGAATTGTCAAAGCACTCGTCTGTAAAGCTGAATGTTGATGAAAGTGCTCAACGATAACCAGGAATGGCTGCCATAGGAGGAGTCATCAGAAATGAAGTTGGTACTTGGATATTAGGTTTCATATATAAAATTGGTATTTTTTTTTCCTTGCAAGCAAAATTATGGGCACCAGGGACTTAAAACATGCTAGGAAAGAGGGTTCAGGAATATTCAGGTGGAATCAAACTCATTACTTGCTCTCCAAAAAATTCAAGACCAAAACTTGAAGTCAGATCCAAATGCACAGTTAATTAGGAGTGTCAAGAAGCTGTTGAACCAATATTGGGATTGTACCATTTCCCACATTTATCGTGAAGCAAATCAGTGTGCAAATTGGATGACCACCTATCAAGACAGTTTATCTTTAGGACTTCTTTGAAATCTCCACTAAACAATAGTAATCTTAATGCAATTTTATTAGTTGATAGTCTAGGCATTTCCTGGCCTAGAATGATGTATTAAGTTTCTTTTTATTTTCCTAATATAAAAAATATAATTTTTTATACTAATATGACATTGACGTGATATATTGACTTATTATACTAGAAGATAATATTACTACGTAACCGTATCAATTTGTTATATCATCTTTAATTATGATAAATCAACATGTCATATCTACATAGGTATAAAATAACAAGTGTCATTTTGATTAATGATAATTAATTAATTATCAATAACAAAGGTTTATTTAGCCAAAAATAAAAATATAAAAACTTGATTGAACATCATAAAAGAATAAAGATCTATTTGAATTTTTCTAAATAGTTCAAGGACATTTTAGATATATACCATTCTTTTATTATATCTAAATAAATTTTTATCTTTTAATTTGTACTTGCACAAGCTATTAATCTTATTGAAAAATTAATCGCCATTACCAGTTAACATTTTCTATTCACGTGTGGGGAAGGCTAAGTTTCGTTGATTTGGGACTAAAGAATAGGGTTCTGTTGAATAAGTGGCTTTGGCGATATACAAATGAATCGAATAACAAGTGGAGAAGAGTAATAGTTGAGAAAGTGGGGGAAAATGAGCTAAAAATGATACTAGAAAAACATAAGAGTAGGGCAATTACCTCAGCTATTTAGAAGGGATTACCAAGCCACTTAGTTTAAAGGGAGATTTCAGCCAACAAACTATTGATGGGATGGGGTTTTCTTTAGGAGATGGTAAAAGAATTGGATTTTGGGAGGATGAATGGATAAAAAGGGTAATGCTAAAGGAAAACTTCCCTAAAATTTATGCTTTGGCAGTAAAAAAGAAAGAGGTTATTGTTGATTTTGGTGAGTGGCAAGGTATGGATTGGTGTTGGAGAATAGAGCTAATAAGGAAGATTCTAGGATGGGAGAGAGAACAATGGGAAGGATTTTGGGAGTTACTGAAAAAATAGTGTGGGTGAGGGTTTTGCAGATAAACTTATTTGGAGAGGGGGAACTAGTGGAAAGTATACCTCTAAGTCATTCTATAGGAATGTTTTAAGTTACAATAGCTATCATGATGACTTTTGGAAGCAGTTTGGAGTGGTTTAGCACCCTACAAGGTTGAAATATTCTGCTAGCAATTATTACAAGGGAAGGTGGCTATTAAAGTTGGTTTGTAGAGGATTATTGCGAGGTGAGGTTGATATCTGTTTACTATGCAATAACAACTCTGAGACTATGAGTCATCTATTTTTTATGTGCTTTGAATTTTAGAAACTGTGACAAAATTAGTGTGCATTGTGGAATATGAATTGGGTAAATCACATGGAACCAGTTGTCTATTTTCAAACTTGGAATGGGTTTGCTAGCTCTTTGCAGAATAGAGATGTTTAGAGGTGGCAATTTATGCCATGGTATGGACAATATGGTTAGCTAGGAATGATTCGATGTTTAAGGGTAAACAGTGGGATGGGTGCTAGATTTTTTAACTAGTGAAGGTGAGAATTGCGTGGTAAGTACATGCCAAGTGGCCACAGTTGAATGTCTCAATAAATAAACTGGTGAAAACACCTAATGCTGGAGTTGTTCTGAGGAAAGTTGGGAAAAAGAGGAACACAGAAGCATGAAAGAAGCCACAAAATGGATGGCTGAAATTCAACATTGATGGGGTTTCGAAAGGTAACCCTGGGCAATTAGGTATTGGAGGAATTCTAAGAGATTGCTATGGTGACATTAAGGCTATTTTTTCCAAGACAATAAGAGAGAGTGATTCAAACTTTTACTGAGTTGCTTGCTGCTAAGAAGCAATTCTCATCTTCGTGGCTTCAGTTTGGGTAACTTCTTATAAACTCCTCCTTAAAAGTGACTTTTTAATGTTGTTAACTGGGTTAGTAACCTAAATGAGATTCCATGGAGAATGAGAAAGGAGATAATCCAAATTCATTAATTGCTTGCAAAGGTGTGTGAATGGAAGAAAAGCCATATGTTATGATCGGCAAATGAGGAGGTTAATTTGCTTGCCAAGGCGAGGTTGCGCGACTATAAAATTTATTGTGGGTTAATTGTCAAGGCATTCACCAAGAAAGCACTGGGTAATGTTTGTTTATGGAGATGTAAATGATGCAAAGAAAGCTTGTAAATGAATTATTTTTGTACTTGTTTTTTTACTGGCGAATTTAGTATTTAGAGTTTATTGGTCATTTACAAGAGTTGGCTCTTTTTTTTTTTTTTTTGTCTTACAAAGGCCATAGTTTGAGGTTAAAGCTTTTGTGTACACCCTTTTTTCTTTAATGAATTCTAGTGCCTTTTAAAAAAAAATTTCTATTCACGTGGCTTGCATAACATGGATGAAGAAAAGGGAAAGTTATGGCCTGCACAACAAGGTTGCTTCCAATTTGAAGATCAATCTTGCGATGGCCTAAGTCTCATACAAGACATAATCCTTGATATATCTCTAAAGCTCTACATGATACACTATGCATTTCCTAAGGTGAAATGCAAAGCCACCTTGCCACTTACTTGTAGAGTTTTAAAGAACACCACCTGCTGTCGCAAATTCTATAGATTGACGATAGGCACCGTCTGAATACAAAGAGATCCATCCTAAAGGAGTAGTGGACTAACCAATGAGAACTTCTCTTCGATTTGGAAAGATGCCCACACACTCAAGGTTTTTTAAACAAGAGTGATGCACAACAGAAGACAGGTTACGAATCAAAAAAATACAAAATTTCGTACCAATAGCCTTACCTTAAAAGTTGAGAGTTTTGTCATTTCCAAAAGAACCAACATGTGATTCAAAATACAATAGTCCAGGGAATACCATTAGCATCAACTCTAGGCTCGCTAAGGTTAAATGAAAACCCGTCCAATGTAGTTGAGGAGAAAAAATTCCCATACTCCTCTTGAGGAAGGAGCCTTGTTCAAATAGCATTTGCAAAAGAACAATCCCTCAACATAAGTAAAATTGATTCATTCTCTAAATGACACTTCGTGCAAAAGGAATCATTCGAAAGATGATGACAAATTCTTTCTTGATTAGTTAAAAGACAATCTAGGAGGCATTATGAGCACAACTTTGGAGGCATGAGAGCAAAAACATAATTTATTTTGTTGTTTTATTTGATTCAGATTTAAGTAAAAAAATTTCTAAATAACATTTCTTGTTATGATTTTGCTATTATAAACATAGAGCATAACGTAACTAAAAATTAATAAAAAAAATTTAATTCTTGTAGCAGTGTTACTGTTACTTTAGCCATTTTGATGTAAAGTCTTTTGACTTGAAAACCTAGAACGTAGTGTGAAATAATAAATAACTTTATTGTTTCTTAAAATTTGAAAAATTAAAAAGTTTAAGTCATTTAAAAATATAAAAGAGAAGAAAATAGAAACCATTGAACGTATAGTACTAAAAAAAATAAATATAAATGTAAATTATAAAAAATGAATTCAAAGTTTCAAGCCATACTTGGTTAATTTTTTTAATTTTAAAAAATATATTTTGAAGAAAAATAATATCATCATACTTTTTGAAAAATTTTGTTTTTTCTTTGAATTTCACGGAACAACAAATGAACAGTACAATACTTAGTGAATATATGCAATTATTATAAAGCAAAAAAATAAAGCAGAAATAATTTAAAAATAAAAAACCCAAAAGCTTACCTTTCTATCCTTCCAAGGTTTGATAAAGAATACATTTACTCTTTTTAAAAAATTAATTTTGTTAATTACTAAAGTTAACCTTAAATGAAAAAACAAGCATACACTTGGTTAATCATTTATTAGGTAAAATACCCTGATTCCCTAAGTTTTGATCGAAATTACACAGAAGTCTATTAATTTTCAAAATAAACACTCTGTCCAAGAGCACAAACACTATTAACAGAAATTATGAAAAGACTAAAATACCCTTTCTTTCTTTATTAATTTAAAAAGTTATTATTTTTATTAAACAATAAAAAGAAAGCATTGATCGGTGCTCCTCAAAGGAGGGGAGCCCCGATCGGGGTCCTTAAGGGAGCACGGGTGCTCCCTTCAAGGGCCCAATTTGGGGCTCCCCATTTGGGGAGCACTGGTACTCCTTTAGGGAGCTCGATCGAGGTTTCTCAGGGGAACCCCAATGCTCCCTGATGAGGAGCTCTTTTTTTTTTTTAATTAATAAAAAAATAATAAAATTATATAATAATAATTATAAAAATTAATCAAGAGTAAAATTAGTTTTTTACCCTTATCACGTCAGCAAGTTGACAAAAATATTAACGATTGACTAATGGCTAGACCTAAGTGACCAGTGAAAAATATTTTTTTGGGGCAGAGTGTCCATTTCGAAAACTAATAGATCTTCGTGTAATTTCGATCAAAACTTAAAGGGGTTAGGGTATTTTACCCTTTATTATTTATCTCTTTATTATTTTTTTCATTTTTCTTTTATTAACAAAATTATGAAATTTAATTAGTTGTACTTGTGACACTTAATTAGTTTTAACACATCTCTAATTACGATTAATTAAATTTTAATTTAATTTTATTATAATTCAATTATTTATGAAATATTTTAAATTTATCTTTAATTCAATTTTATATTAACTTTACAGTAAATGTATTAAATCATCTTTAATTAATCCACTAATTTGGAAAAAAATTAGTGATAAGTAAATTGATTAAAAGATAAAAAAGGGAATAAATAAACAAAATGATGGTTTTTCTAGTATTTAAAGAAAAGGTAAAATACACAAATCCCCTCAAATTGTAATCATAATTACACGCGTGGGTCCATTAATCATAATTACACACGCGGGTCTATTAGTTTTCAAAATAAAAGAATATTTTTTATTAGACACATAAAACTAGCTTAGTCAACTGTTAATATTTTCGTTAATTTGATGACATGATATTATTCAAAAAATAATTTTACCCTTAATTAATTTTAAAAACTATCAAATTATAACTTTTTTTAAAAAATAACCCTCTCACTGGTTGGCCACCCCACAGTTGGATTTGACTAAAAGGCTAAATAGCGCTAGATTCGACCAGATCAGCCAAGGAAGCCCAAGGAGATGGGTGGCTTGTCGATGTAAAAGAGCCGTCGGTTGACTTGAGAAAAAAATTAATGAAAAAAAAAGGCATTTCAGATATTTTATGTTTAACATGTAATTATGATTAAAATTTAAGGGTGTTGGTATGTTTTATCCTTAAATTTGATTAATACAATTCTAACATCAATTACTTTTTCAAGAGTTATAATTAATAAAATCTTACATAACTAAAAACAAAAATGTATTTTATCCTTAAATTTGATTAATAGAATTCTAACATCAATTACTTTTTCAAGAGTTATAATGAATAAAATCTTACATAACTAAAAACAAAATGTATTTTATCCTTAAATTTGATTAACATAATTCTAACATTAGTTACTTTTTCAAGAGTTATAATTAATAAAATCTGATATAACTAAAAACAAAAGTATTGAATGAAAGAAAAAAGAGAAAAGATAAATAAGAGAAAGATTGTTGTAAAAGAAATAATAGAAACAGGAAGAAAAGAGAGATATTGAGAAAATGCTTTGCTTGGTATGAAAAATAGCTGTGATACAAAATAAGTGTGAGTGACCCCTTATTTATAGTTGAAGCCCTTTACATATCAATGGCTATTATAATCTCCTATTAAGATACATCTCTAAAATACATTATTTTCTTAATAAATCTTATATTATCACCTAGATAATATCCAGGTGTAGATAGAAAATTTATCACTTATCAAATTTACTCTAATTTGAATTGGTTTAATGTGATAATGTGATGTGTTATACCTATATTTCATGACAAGGATATACTTGTATTTTCATATAATATAGATAAATGAATATATATTGAACCAAATATGATAAGGTGGTTGTATTTTAATTTTACATTCGGTTCAATCCAAAAGCTTAGCTCCAATTCAACTCCACCAAGAAAGGATTCAAAGTTTTGACCAGCAATGCATCCCCAACGGCTCCAAGTAGTAAAACATAGAGATATTTGATATTCCTTTGACCTCCCTCGGCCAACCCTACCTGCCTTCCTTCCCCCATTCTCACTTTTGACACCCTTTTACCTCACACTTCCTCTTTATAGCCGTTGCACTCCCCTCTTTGTTCAGCCCCTAACACCAACGCAAAAATGAAAAAAACCCCTTCACTTTCAGCACAGCTTCACGAGAAACCTGACAAAGAACCGCCCCCACGAGCTTCACCTTCTTCTTCCAAATGTTCTCCAAGCCACTCTCTTCTTTCTTGCTCTTTGAAACGGAAAAGACCGCCTAAGATTGAGATCCCAAATGTCTTGCAAGAAATCCAAGCCAACACCCTGAAAGTTAAAGATGTTACCCCTCAAGATGACGCCGTTAGCTTCGGTGGGTTGGGTGTGGGTGTTTTCTCTGTCAAAGGCAAAAAGAAGTTCATGGAAGATACTCACAAGATCGTTTCTTGTTCGCATGGAAATTCAAACAAAGTAATGTTTGTAAACTGGTTGTTGTTATTTTCCTTCTTTATTGTAAAATTCTCAACATTTTTGCTTTTGCAGTGAGCTTCAATGAGCAAAATTTGTTTTTTTTTTTCTTGGTTGCTGATTTGTAGGCTTTTTTTGGCGTTTATGATGGACATGGAGGGAAAAAGGCTGCTGAATTTGTTGCAGAAAACTTGCACAACAATATTTTTAAGATGTTGAAGAATTGTGAAGGAAATGAGGAGAAGGAGGAGGCAGTTAAGGCTGGTTACCTCAAAACAGATGAGGAGTTCTTGAAGCAGGTAACAGCATTGTGCTTACTCTTTTTTTCATTTTTAATGTGATGTCTACGTTTCTTGTTTTCCTTACTTTGCACCTTAGTAGATATCAGTGGTTGGTTGAGTTTCTAAGGAGTTTCTGAGAAGGCGGAGGGGGTCGTGAGTGAGAAGAAGGATCAGGAAACCCGTGACTTTGTCCTTAAAAACTAAATAATACTAGTTAAACTTCTGAAGAATTGGTTCATTAGTTCCTTTGACTTCCAAACTCTTTGTTTATCGATGACCATCTTTATTCAAGTTGAAAGGTAATTGCTTAAAAATTTGTCTTGGTCCTTGGGGATTCTTTGTGCTCGGTCGACAAAAACTGCAATTAATTAGTATGAGGTTTGAGAACATGCCAAAATGGTTTAGTAGTTTGAGAATTGAAGGATGATGATTAATAAACATCAATTAACCTTTTTAGCTTTGAATTGAATTTCTTGCAGCCTTGGCTAAGGGTATTCTCATTAAAATTTGTTGTGTTAGATGCGATTGGTTTTGTTTTTACTATGCAGAATATGATGGTTGTAGCTTCAGTCTGATGTTAGTCATGAAAGACAATAGCTGAGACTTTTACCAATTAGGGATTTAAACTCCACATTGTCATGCGACACCATCTAGTCAATATTCTCATAATATTGCTGCTGAGTCTTGAGTGGTAAACCTTCATGAGTTGCAAGTAATTTAAGTACCTCTACAAGACACAGGATTTTTTGAGTCATTCACTTTCAGCTGAAACCCCTTTGAAGTATCACATCCCAAGCATCAGGTTTTGATAATTGCTAGGCTCTATGTGCAGAAAGAAGCAGGTTAGATCTGGCTAATACCTGTAGACCTTTTCTAAGATTGGAACATGTAAGGCACGTGTCTATGAACACAAACAAACATTGACTAGATGGTGTAACTGTCAGATCAATTGACTGATGAACTGTTCTAGGCTTATAAGAATCTGCCTTCATACTGATTATTTATTGGCTAGATAGGTAAATTATAGTTTAACAAATTTAAGGATCAGCCAGATAAAATCAGAAAATGAATGTGTTTGGCTGAGAATATGCAACATTGTACATAAAATCTAACCAGCAAGTTGAGTATTGTCTATGAGAGTATACCAACTGGGGCTTGAGTGAATTATAATTGAAACTACATTGGGCAAGTCCTTGTATATTTGCATGAGGAACCTGCTAAGAGGGCATCAGGGTGTCTGGCACAAAGATGTATCATTATGCTTACTAGAGATTTTTGTCTTTGTCTTTTTTATATTGCAGAAATACTTAATTAACTAGTTGGAACAATGCAGGATGTAGCCAGTGGTACCTGCTGTGTCACAGCAGTAATAGAAGGTGAGGACATTGTTGTGTCAAACTTGGGAGATTGCAGGGCTGTGTTGTATAGAGGAGGAGTAGCTGAAACGCTTACAACAGATCATAAAGCAGAACGAGAGGATGAAAGAAAAAGGATTGAGAATAAGGTGCCTTTTTTGTAATTTTTTTTCTCATCCAACCTAATATATAATCTTAAGTTAGGAGCTAAGTTTCTTTCTGACTCGTTCTATTGATGTTGGAGCATAGGGAGGATATGTTGAGTTTCACCGAGGAGCTTGGAGAGTTCATGGAATACTCTCTGTGTCTAGAAGTATTGGAGATGCCCATCTGAAGCACTGGGTACTGGCTGATCCTGACACGAAAATTCTTCAGTTGACTCCAGATATGGAGTTCCTTGTTTTGGCTTCTGATGGTCTTTGGGAAGAGGTAAGAAAAGAAATGCTTATTTGACAGAAAAAGCAGAGACTTATTCAAGCACAGGAGTTCCATGCGATGACTATACATAATTGTTTTTGAAAAACATTTTAGAATTCACTGCATTTAACATGTAACTAATTTTTTTTTACAGTACATTCCTGCAGTTGGTTTGGCTCTTCTGCTCAATGCATTTGTATGCCTTGTTTTTTCTTATTACGTAAACATTTCATCTTTTAGCGGATGGGATGGACTGCATAAGCACTTAACTGGAGAAAGGTAAAGATGGTCAATCAGTGAAACTGCACAGCATTTCCTCGGCTAGGTGGTGAAAATGTTAAGTGCAGAGAGGTTGCTTGAAATGTTTGTTTGATAGCATCTCTTTACTCTCCCCTTCCCCAAAACCAAGGCTTAATGTTATGTAGCTTTTTATCTGGGGAGCTATTAACTAATTCTGAATAAGCATTAGATGTTGCATAAGGGAAATTGTCTATGCTAGCTATTCTCTTTTATTTTGGTGCTACAGCATTGCTCTGTATTTACAGCATCATTAGCGAGGTCATGGTAAAAAACTAGATATTTGATCCATATTTCTGTTGAGGCAGTTGTAATTTGAATTACTTGATTGTTGAATTTGATCTCTGACTTTATCATCAGGTTAGCAGCCAGGAAGCTGTTGATATTGTGGCACGACTATTGTCTGGAAAACGACTGGGTGCTGCTGGAGGTCTTAGTAATGAACATGATGAGGATTTTGGCTGTGTGAATGTAAGTCCGTCAAAAATAAGAAGAGTTTCACTGGTTAAGCAGCAGAAGGAGACCAGTCAGTCACCAAGATACAAGAAGAACATTGATAGCTGGAAAGATAATGAAAGTCCGTCAAAAATAAGAAGAGTTTCACTGGTTAAGCAACAGAAGGAGACAAGTCAGTCACCAAAATACAATCAGAAGATTGATAGCTGGAAAGATAATGAAGATGACGTTGGTTGTGAAAATGGAAGTCCACCATCGAAGTTACGAAGAATTTCCTTGGTCAAGCGGATAAGCATGAAGCCTGAGTCTCCTAGTCAAGAAAACACCAGTTTTAAGAAGGGACCATCATCTGCTGGTCTTATGGCTGCTTGTAAGGAGCTCGCTAGCCTTGCTGTGAGTAGGGGTAGTTTAGATGATATCACCATCATGATAATTGATTTAAATCACTTCGGATGTAACGCTTAATCCTGCAGGTAGTGCAGCTGCTTTTCATTTTTAGTTATCATTGTACAAACTTAATGATGAGTATCATAATACCATGTAGCAGCAGATTTAGCAGACACATCGGTGTACACATTGACCTCCACATAGGAAAACGGAAACCCCGTCTTCGCAGCCTAGAAATTTGTGATGATAAGTTGCTGTCGAGTATTCCTTGCTTCCTACAAGGGCCAAAAATAGAACTCACGGAATCAGATTCCCACAATGATTTCCTGAATTTTGAGGATTTCCAGCCAGCAGCAATATTTGAGTTAACTAAAATATATATATATATATATAGTCACCAGAATAATCATGTTAATATTAACATTCCCTGCCTTCCCAGGATTGCCGTTGCCCAGGACGTCATTGCAATTTGACTGGCTATATATTGAGGATCAGAGTATTGAAAAGGATATTTGCCCCAAATACAATCAGTTCTCCAAGAGTATACACATTGATTTATATAAATAAAAAGGGTAAATTAATTTGAAGAGAATAATGGAAGGAGATGTCTAGCCGTATTCCTTGTTGTCAGACAAATGTGATTGTAATTGAGTGGAAGAATATTTCCTTCCCAGGAGATGTTTGACCTTCGGTGGGCCATTAAGGGCAATCATTAGAAGCTACAATATAGTGATGAGACAGGGTGACTGGAGGTCAGAGGCTGGAGTCCTGTTTACAGCAAGAAGCCACGCCACAAACTTTTAATCTAGGACGACAAGGTCATGCTACTAATGGTCCTTACCAGGACACAATATCTTCTAGCAACTAGTAATACGTATCTGAAGGGCATAAGCCTCAATTAATATAATGCGATGCTTTTCCCAGTGAAAAAAGCTGAGTTTCTGCTTTTGGATTAAAATTCATTTTAGATGTCAATTGGGCGTGGTTGAAACATGAATGAAATGAATCACAACAGAAAGGTTATTCCTGCTCCATCAGTTTTTATCTGAACAACAGTTGCCAGAAATAAAGTTCCATGCTTGCGTTAATAGAATTACTCAATATTGCTTTATCCGGCCTATCTGTACTACCAAATGCTTTTACAGTTTTACTCGTCGTAAGCCAAAAATGGAGAAAGTGACCTACTGAAAAGCCCAGATTTGTTAAGGGTTTTTTTTTTCTGAAAAATAAGTTTTGGTAAATGTCAGCTATGTCTGATGATGCTTACTTTTCTCCTACTAAATCTCTAAACTTATATTAAAAGCTTAAACACTGAAATAAGCAAAAGGGTGTATATATATATATATATATAGGGGAACATTGTAGTAATTTCAAGATTCTTTTCACATAACTATTTAACTTCACTTTGTTCCCTTTTCACCCCCACCCACATGCTCCAATGAAGTCATGACTTTCTTTGTGTACCACACTTTCACATAGCTTCAATCTTCAGTACGGTCGAAAGATGTTTGTCTGCTTTTTACCTTGCATGAAAAAGATAATTTACTCCAGATAAAAAAGCTCATCCTCTATTGAAGCCAAGCTACTTTGAAGAGGGGAAAAAGGTGAGTTTGTTGAAAACAGAAATAAAAGGGAGAAAAAGACTAAAACCTTATGGGGCTTGCGTACGATGCATTAAATGTAAGATATGCTCCTCTCTCTCTTTCTCCCATACCTTACATGGTGACAATCCTTAAGCCTCCGGCTGTACATCTCTAAACCCAATCTTACAGGTGAGATCTTGAGCCATATTTTTCATTTACTTTTATATAAACCAAATAACCAATCAGTCTTCTTAATTTATTTCATCGGACAGACAATCGATCTAGAATCATGCATGATTCAATAGGAATTCCTGCTTGCTTTACATCTAGTGATCAGAGGCAAGCTGATGAGCCAGCCAGCGTAGGCAGATCAGGCCAGAGCGTTTTTATGTCAGTATATCGAACAAAGCTTGCCGGTCAGTGCCGCTTGATTACTGTTACATGGTGCAGGAATTTGTTACTACATGGTCTATCTGTTTCTGTTCAAGGACCTGACGGGGACGAGCATTATAGGTGCAAAGTTGAGCTGAAGCCATGGTATTTCTGGAGAAAACAAGGCTCCAAGCATTTTATTGTTGATGGTAGGACTGTTGATGTGGTTTGGGACCTCAAGGCCGCAAAATTCAATGGTGAGACCGAGCCGCGATCAGATTACTATGTTGCCATCGTTTGTGAAGATGAGGTGGTTTTACTTCTTGGTGATCAAAAGAAAGACGCTTATAGAAAGACAGGTTGCAGGCCATCTCTTATTGAACCGATGTTAGTCTCCAGGAGGGAACATATATTTGGTAAGAGGAAGTTCTCCACAAGGGTTAAGTTTAATGACAAGGGAACCTTTCATGATATCTCAGTCGAATGCAACAATTGCATCAGCAGCAACAGCAGCTCTGATGGGTTTGATCCAGTATTGGAGATAAGAGTAGATGGGAAAGTAGCGATTCAGGTTAAGCACCTCCAGTGGAAATTTAGAGGCAATGAGTCCATTAATGTGGGAAAAAGTGGAGTAGAAGTTTTCTGGGATGTTCACGATTGGCTCTTTGGTTCTGGGCCAAGGCATGGTCTTTTCATATTTAACCCAATTCCATCATCTTCTGTATCGCCATCATCAATATCAGCTCCATCATCCCCTCCAACATCATCATGGACATCGATGCCTGTGTCAAATCAGGAAGTGAATTCTGCATCAGGAGATTATGATAATGCAGCGGGTTCCTCCAAGTTCTGCTTATTTCTATATGCCTGGAAGGTGGAATGAAAATTGTACAGTGCATGGCACATGAGTGGTTCCTTCATACATCATCATTACTATATCATCAACATCATCATCATCATTCATGCATCATTTCCTGTGAATTAAAAGCCGGTCAAACTGATTGAGCTCCCATATTCAAATAGAGAAAAATGAAGGATTAGGCTTTGGTTACCAACATAAGGGCCCAAAGAAAGCTGGAAGATGGCACTGCTGGACAGGATTGGACAGGCCAGATTGGACGACCTTGGAAGTTTTCCAATAATTCTCCAATCTCCAGTACCAATCAAGACTTTGAAATGGTTTTGTAATGTAGTTCATATAGATATATATTTGAAATATATTGCGTGTGGCAACAGGGGGTCAACAGTGTTTATAATGATGTATGAATCCGGCAAAAACAGCTGATATGTAGGATGATATTATGCAGTTGATGGTGATTGAATCACCAATTGGCAAGAGCCCGTGCATACGCATGCGTTTAGTGGAAATGGAAGCTGTTGGTTTTCTCTCTTTTTCAATAAATGGTTGTTGTAGCTTTACATGTGATTTATGGTTACAAGTTTGGAAAGTTATATTAACTAAGTAATTTGATCATGTTTTACTGTTGTGTATATTCACATATACATGTGCCTGTGTCATGTATATATTACCACATGTGAACATGTGTGCATATCGGCACATGTACATGTACATTTGGTTGATCAAACAAAGCAATAGAAACAGAAGAAAAGAAAAAGGAGCATGCATGCGCAGCAGCATCTGCACATGTACATGTATATGTGGTTGATCAAACAAAGCAATAGAAACAGAAGAAAAGAAAAAGGAGAGTGGAGGCTGGCCCATTAACAGCTTGCATGTCACGCGCCATTGTGCAACCTAAAGAGAGGACTTATAAGGAGTTACTATTTTTGGGCCTGGTGGTGGACCAGGCACATAAAAGTTAGGTTCTTCTTACTAGCCAGAAGCAGGCCCAGTAACAAGCCTCCTGGCTCCTACCATGCTGTGGCCTGTGGCTCTTGGCTCTGCAAAAAAGTTGTTTGTTGCCCTTCTTTTTTAAAAGTTTCTTTACAAGATAAAAAGGCATAGTCACATTGGAGAACGATTTCCAGTGAATGGGTTGAGTGGTCCATACTTCCAAAGGCCATTTTCTATGTAATTATTAGTTGCTCTAAATATGCGCCATTGGAGCAATCAATTTTTTCTCCACATGATCTCCTGAATTTTACATATCAATATTACACTTAATAATTTTATATACGATACAATAATACCATACAAAGACGATACGAATTTGAATTGAAGTCTAGGTTCAGGTGTAGGTTTAATAAATATAAGTAACCCAGCCCTTGAATACCTTTATCCTGCCACCTAGCATACCATAGATGATAGCCAGTCTCAAGATCAAATTGCCCCTCTCCTGCTCAGTTTCAGTTCCCCCCACTTAATTTTATCAAATCTAGACTTGCTAATTTTGTATATTATACCATAATATAATATGAATACGATACTAATTTAAGTGAATTTGAATTTAGGTTAATCGTGTTTCGTGTATTAATCGTGTTAATATAATTAAGACACAAATAAATTATGTCTTAACCATGTTAAACTCATTTAACCCGTTTAAGATACATTTAAGACACAATGTTGTTATTTTGTACTTATAACTTGTAATCCATTTATTACTCATTTATTTAATTGTGTAGATAAGTTTATTATAAGGGTAAAACCTATTTATTGATCTACATAAATATTAATATTTTTTCTTTTAATAGTAAAAATATTTTTTAATATTTTTATGATAATTAAAATTTATTGATATTAAATTTTTTATATTTGGTAAATATTATGATATTTATAATTTTTTGTTGTAAATTTGAATAATAAAATCATATTTTACTTGTACATATTTCAATTTAATCATTTTAATTGTGTTAATCATATCATTAATCAAATCAATCGTGTAAACATATCATAAATCATATAAATTTTAATCTTGTTAATCGTATAAAATATCATTGACACGTTTAATAAATATATTAATTGTGTCGTGTCTTGTTACAAATTTACTAAATGTATATGTCTACATATTTAAAATTTTGACACGATTAATTTTCGTGTCAAATTTATATTTATCTGTATAACTATTAATACCTTATGTTTATCTGACATGATTAAGACACATATACACAAATGACCAGATCTAATCAAATTAAATGGCTTCATCTCTTTGCTTACATTCCAATCAAATGAAAAGGCTGCATCTCTTTGCTCACATTTAAAAAAGAGAAATGAGCATCCAGGTACATCACCGAAGGCTTTAAACGGAGAAAGCTAATAAATCAAAAGTCATGCGAGTAATTATCCTAATTTGATGATTGAAATTTTACGAGCCAAGGGTGAAAGTTTCAATTACTCATAAATAATGTTGTTCCTTTTTTGTGTGTCTGAAAACAGAGACCTAGTAGGAAAATGATATCAAGTGATTCAGTGGTCCTGCCTGTTACAAGCTATTCTCAGAGGAAGCGGTTGGTCTGAAAAGGATCCATTGGCGATTTGCTCGAATATCCACTTGTTAGCTGCCTCTGTCAAATGAGTCCCATCCCAGTTAATCCCACTGACAAATATTTACATGAATTCGCTACCAACATCTCTTTGCCATTCACTGTAATCGTGTCACCACAATGTACGAACCTGTTATGGTTATACTTCCCACCATGACCACAACAAGCCACAAGAGGATGCTCAAATCCTGTGAACCACCAAAGAAGAAACGCCAAACTCAATAAGAAACATAAAATACTGTGACCAAAAACTTTTCATGGAAAGAGTACCAAGTTTTTTGGCTTGGCTGATGAGAGTATACTTCACGGTGTAGACATCGACATATGTAATTGCAGCCAAAGGGAGTTCATTCCTTTAATTGGCGCACCACTCTTTTCAGTCCCCCGTTGAAATCATTGAACGGATTGGCGCAACCAAATTTGTCTACTTGGCCTGCATGGACCGGAAAGTGGTCTAGAACATAAGGCAGGCAGCCTACAGGTCCTGTGTAGTGTATCCAAAATGTTCTTCCTCCTTGATAATATAAACCTGCATCGCCACTTGCATCATTGTCATCAACTTTTAACGTTTCCATACTAGCATATGCTTGAGGAGAAATAGCTAATTGTCTTTCCTTGATAGTTTGGTTAAAGAGAGATTTGAACTAGAGTCATCTTAATTTTCTGAAAGAAAGAGGCGTGGTAACCACTCAAACTTTCTTATATTAATTACCTTAAGAATAGAGGAAAACTGGGTCAGTAGGTATGGAACGTATGCCTTGACTACTTGTGTTGTCAAATTAAGTTTGTAGCCGGCGGTGAGATCCTTTTGACCAATGTCAAAGGTGTACAATGCTCGGGGTAAATAATCCTCCTTTGGCAGCAATTTCTCAATTGCCGCGCTCTGCCATGTGAGATTATAAAATGATTGCGATATTGTCAATTCCAGGATTGTTCAATTAACTATACAACAAAGAGATTAGTATATAGAAAAGCGTTTGCACCTTGTTTATTAAAAATCTGAGATCTTCTCCCAGTGAAATTGGATTAAAAGCAGTTTGCCTAATAGTTGCTCCAGCAACCGCAAAATTGGCTCCATGGCTAAAATTTGTGCCGACTGAGGCCAGATAGGCGTTAAGATCAGGTGGTCCTAAGCTTTCAACCGAAAAACAAAGGAAATTAAGTAGTATCTGCATGATGTCAATTGCAAGTTCTTCAAGTCCCAAATTCTTTAAACGAAATGGACCATAAGATGATATCACTTTTTAGTGGACCACCCACGTAAAAAGTGTGTCTGTGTTTCTTTTTTCCCCAACTTTGTGAAACCTCTTCTTGTGATTTGGCAGTACCAGAAATATGTGTTTGTCACATCGAAGTAACATAGATAACACGATTTGAGTAAAGAGTGAAACTTAAATTTACCAATGAAATCAATCAACAAGCGCCCATCACAGTCTCGACCGGCCGGAGCATGGATATGGGTTAGTCGGTTTGGGGGAGGGGTTGATCGGAATGCTACAGAGAGACCGCCAGTGTCAGAATTTGAGTCACCAAAGTTGAAAATGGCTGGAAAACTGCAAGGGGATAAAGAAGTGCTAGGACATGGCAGCCATGAGACTGATGCTAGAAGCAGAAGCACCGCACCAAGAAAATAAATGGTTTGAAGTTATAGAGGCCCATTGGGACAGAGAACTTTCTTTTATTTACTCGTCTAAGTACAAGCAAAATACTTAGTAACTTTAAATGTTAAAAAAAAAATTTCAAGTTTCTCTAAATCTAGTAGTGCAAGGACCACGTTCAAAATTGATACTATTTCAGGTTAATATCGTTTCTGTAGCTGGGTAGGTTCATTACTATTACTAGGCTAGAAGTTAGGCAAGTTTGAGGCGTCTGACAATCATGGGTGCACTGGACAAATGAGCTGGAACAATTGATTGCATAGTTATTAATATTATACTATATATTGTAGAAGGAGAAAAAAATTATTAGCCAATTACGTGTCATCACGTAGATTTAATGATGTCATAACTATGTAATTAATTATAAAATAATTAATTTATTGGTTGGATTATTTTAAAGACATATAGTTAAACCAATTCTCTTATTGATATATATTTATCCCTTGAGATAATTTAAAAATAATATTTAAATTGGACCAATCAAAAAATTAGTTATTGGTCATTCAATTTATCTCTAAATAAATCAAGATAATTTAAAGATAATATTTATATTTTTGACCAATCAAAAAATTAGTTATTGGTCATCCAATTTATCTCTAAACAAATCAAGATAATTTAGAGATAATATTCATATTTTTGACCAATCAAAAATTAGTTATTGGTCATTCAATTTATCTCTAAATAAATCAAAATAATTTAGAGATAATATTTATATTTTGACCAATCAAAATTTAATTATTGGTCATTTAATTTATCTCTAATAATTATATTAATTTAAAGATAAAACTCAAATTGGATTATTTAATTTATCTCTAATAAATTGAGATAATTTAGAAAAATTTAATTATTGGTCATTTAATTTATCTCTAATAATTATATTAATTTAAAGATAAAACTCAAATTGGATTATTTAATTTATCTCTAATAAATTGAGATAATTTAGAGATAATACCTAACTTCGGCCAATCAAAATTCAAGGACTCAAGGTTCGGTCAATCAAAAGACTTTTAATGAGTCATCATGATTTATCTCTAAATAAATTAAAATAATTTAGAGATAATTCAAAGAGATTACATTCTCATCAAAGTCTCTTACCAAACATTATAAATAGGGGGTTCCCCCTAGCCATTTTCATTCATTCAGAGGCATTTGAAGATTGGGAGCATTTGAAGATTGAGAGCATTTTAGAGATCAAGAAGAATAGAAGATTTTTGAAGTGAAGATCAAGCAACAACGAAGTTTGTGATCAAGTGGCAACGAAGTTCGTGATCAAGATATCAAGCGAAGTTCGTGATCAAGATTAAGTCGTGAAGACCCTTGAAGCGAAGATCAAGTGTTGGTGATCAAGACTAAGTCGTGAAGACCCTTGACGCGAAGATCAAGTGTTCGTGATCAAGATTAAGTCGTGAAGGCCCTTGAAGCGAAGATCAAGTGTTCGTGATCAAAACTAAGTCGTGAAGACCCTTGACGCGAAGATCAAGCACGTTCGTGATCAAGACTAAGTCCAAGTTTGCGACTCTTGAAGATAAATTGAAGAAATTAATCAGAGGAATTTCTAGAGATCATCACTCACTTCATCAAATTTTTGTATTTGTCTCATAATTTTTAAGTCAAGAAATTTCGACGAAAAATTTGTGTGTACAAATTTCTGGCACACCTAGTGGGACTATCTCTGCCTTTCATCTTCTTTTTTCAAGCAAATCTCCAAATATCTCTAAGTTGCAATGGCTCCTAAGAAGAATCTCGCCAACAAACCTACTGTCAAGCCTACTAGAGCGAATCCTGCATTCTTTCCAACCTCATCATCAAGTACAGATGTTCCAACACATCCATATGGTACTCGGAGAAAGACAGAAGCTCTTACTAAATTGTATGAGCAAACTCTCCAAGTCCTTAACCAAAATCTTGTGTATGATGTTTCTTCCCCAAGTTCCGAAGAAGTCCCTACCATGCAACTTGCTTCCTCTAAAGGATCAAGTACCAATCAACTCAAGGAATATGATGGCTACTCAAGCAGTAGCTCTGTTTCATCATCCCTTCACCAAAGCTCTTCGTCAAAAGTCGATTCTGGAATGATGGTTGCCATGACCACTGGAACAACATCTCTAGAAGAACAAGTAGCGCTTCTTGCGAAGACTGTGAAATCTCTGACAACAAGCATCAGAGAAAAGGATGAACAAATTGCCTCAATAATGGCAAAAAATTAGTAGCCTTACTGGAAAGGCACCAATGGATCTTGGTCAAATCAACGCCAAGATAATGAGGAGAATTCCACTACGGGGAAAATAATCTCCAACAAAAATCTAATGAAGCAGTCACCAATCAATTGAAGGAACTCATCAAAGAAGCCATCAAGGAACAGGTGGAAAGTGTCACTCAACCTTCATACACATATGCCAAGCCATATTCTCAAAGGATTGATCGCATGAGGATGCCACCAAACTAGCAGCCACCAAAGTTTCAACAATTTGATGGTAAAGGAAATCCTCGTCAACATGTTGCACACTTCATAGAAACTTGTAACAACGTTGGCACTTATGGTGATCTTATGGTGAAACAGTTTGTTCGCTCTTTAAAGGGCAATGCTTTCGATTGGTACACAGACTTAGAGCCTGGGATGATTGATAATTGAGAGCAATTAGAACGTGAGTTCCTTAATCGCTTCTATAGCACTTGACGTGCGGTGAGTATGATTGAACTTACAAGTTTGCGCCAATGGAAAGATGAGCCTGTGATTGATTATATCCATAGGTGGAGAAATCTCAGTCTTAATTACAAAGAGCGATTGTCTGAGTCCTCAGCTCTTGATATGTGCATCCAAGGGATGAATTGGGGGTTACGCTATATTCTTCAAGGCATTAAGCCTAAAACTTTTGAGGAATTAGCTACTCGCGCTCATGACATGGAATTAAGCATGTCAGCTGTTGGAAATCAAGGACCTCCAATGCAAGAGCCAAGGAAAGGTAAGCAAGATCTCCGCAAAGGGGGCAAAGCTTTGGCAGATAAGGGTGAAGGAAAACAGTCTATGACTGTAAATACCAAGCCTATCAAAGTGAATGCCAATTCAAAGAAAACCCAAGAAACAAAGCCTAGTCCCTCACAAGATAAAAAGAAAGTATCTTTGAAAGAAAGACAAGAGAAAAAGTATACTTTCCCTGACTCAGATATCGCAGGAATGTTGGAAGAACTTTTGAAAGCTAAGCTCATCCAATTGCCAAAGATGAAGCGACCGGAAGAAGTTGATCAAGTAAATGATTCCAACTATTGCAAGTACCATCGTTTAATTGGTCACCCCATTGAAAAATGTTTTGTCTTAAAAGACAAAATCATGGGTTATACCAAGATGGGAAAATTAAGTTTGAAGAAGAAATGGCTATAGCAAATGTAGCATCAACAACAAGCATGCTTTCTCCATTTAATGTGTGGAGCAAGATAAAGTTCGGATCTTTCGACTATGTAATGTTGACTCCGAACGTAAAAGAAACATCAAATCCTCAAGATGATGGGGGCAAAGCTTGTGGCTTTACAAGTAAGGATCCAGACAATGAAGGATGGATCCTAGTTACTCATCAGAGAAAAGGAAAGAAAAGTCTTCCCAAGGACATGCAAGCGCCAAAAAGATCCAAAATGGTGAAACAGCCATCTAGGAAGATGATGCTAAAAACAATGCCAAGAAAAATAAGTATAGGCAAGTGTGAAAATTTGATGGTGCAAAAGCCTAGACGACCAATCACTTTGAATAATTTCATGCCAATGCAATTCAAAAATCAAAATCCAATTCCCACATCATGTTTCCAAATCGATGAAGATGTTAGGAATGAAGAAAAAATTAAGTTCAATTCTAATTCCTCTTATGGTGCAGAAATTACATTTTCTGACGAAGACTTATTGTTGGGGTCTACCCCTCATAATCGACCTCTTTTTGTTCAGGGATATAGTCGTGAACAAAAGATCAATCGAATCCAAATAGATGATGGATCTGCTGTCAACTTACTCCCACTAAAAATAATGAAAGAGCTTGGGATTCCTCTTGATGAATTATCGAAAAGTCGCTTGATGATCCAAGGTTTTAATCTTGAAGGGCAAAGAGCTATAGGAAAAGTTAGACTTCAACTTTTCATTTATGATATGGAATCTAATCCATTATTTCATGTGATTGATGCTAACACAACATATAACATGTTGTTAGGGCGACCTTGGATACATCAAAATGGTATAGTATCATCGACGCTTCATCAATGCTTCAAATATTGTAGAAATGGTCAAGTGAAGACAGTCATAGCAAATGTTAAGCCATTTATTACAACAGAGGCACATTTGGCTGATGCTAAGTTCTACTTGGAAAGTACTTTTGTAGAAGAAGTACAATCCAAAGGCGATCAGGGAAATGACGAAGGACAATCATCAAAGGGAAAGGGAAAGAAACCGTCTTCATCTACAAAGGAAAATAATGACCTTATTGAAGGCTTAAAAAATTTGACTTTGCCACTTACTAGTTTAGAAGAGTCAAAATTCACTAAGTCTCCATTGAAGGGATTCGTAAGGCCAACAAAAGGGCCATTGGTTGAACATGATGATCTTCCCTCTCAAAGAGCTAATGGTTTCGACCCTAATGCTTATAAGCTTCTAATAAGGGCTGGATACAAACAAGAAGAAGTTTCTAAGTTGGTACATGAGCCTAGTGAACCAACCAAAGAAACTTCACAAGATCTTTCCAAGAATCGTAAAGTTTGGCAAAAAAAGGCAAATGTTGTCAAAGCTACAAAATCAGGGTTGGGATTTACACCCTTAAAGTTGAAGATTCATAAAGAAGCTTTAAGATATATAACGACTGAAGTTGACGATGAGGAAAAAACCCCGGTGGAGTCATATAAACTTTCAATTTTTGATCATTTGGGCACAGTCACAACTCAAACTTCAGTTTTTGATCGATTAAGCATGCCTTCAAATCGAGGTTCAGTGTTTAATTGTATCAACAAAGATTATACAAAAGGGACTTCAAGAGATCCCATCAGTTCGAGGGTAAAAAGAAAACCTTCACAAAAGAGGAATAAAAAGAGCCTCGTGACATATGAATTAAAATATTTTCATAACATCATCCCTTCATGAATGAAAAGAAAAAGTGAATGCATTGTAACAAATGATGAAACATTAAAGGCTAGAAGGTGCATTGTGATTGTGACTAAACAAGCCTCATCTTTAGAAGAGGAAGAGCAAGAAGAAATAGAGATCTTCACATATAATCACATGTCTATAGTAGAAAGTGATGAAAAATCTGAAGAAGAAGATATCCAAGAAGCTCTTCCGTCATTAGAGGAAGGAAATCGACCTACAATTGATGAATTAAAAGAAGTTAACATAGGCACTACAGAAGATCCTCGTCCAATCTTCATAAGTGCTAGTTTAACTTTTGAAGAAGAAAAATCTTATATTGACCTTTTGACAAGGTATCGAGACGTCTTTGCATGGACTTACAAAGAAATGCCAGGGTTGGACCCTAAAGTCGCTGTGCATCACCTAGCAGTAAAGAAAGGCGTTCGACCCATTAAACAAGCTCAACGACATCTTCACCCTAACTTGATTCCCCAAATAGAGGTTGAGGTCAATAACTCATTGAGGTTGGCTTTATTCGAGAAGTCAAGTACCTTACTTGGATCTCAAATATTGTTCCAGTTAGAGAGAAGAATGGCCAAATTCGAGTTTGTGTGGATTTTCGAGACTTGAACTATGCTTGCCCAAAGGATGATTTTCCTCTCCCTTTGACAAAAATAATGGTGGATGCAACAACTGGCCATGAGGCTTTATCTTTTATGGATGGCTCCTCTGGTTATAATCAAATTCGTATGGATCCAAAGGACGAAGAGCTTACTGCATTTCGAACTCCTAAAGGAATATACTGTTACAAAGTTATGCTTTTTAGGTTAAAGAATGCAGGCGCTACTTATCAAAGGGCAATGCAAAAGATTTTCGATGATATGCTACATAGGAATGTTGAATGCTATGTGGATGATTTGGTGGTTAAGTCCAAAAATAGGGTTGATCATCTTGAAGATCTTTGCCAAGTATTCGAGAGATTGTGTCGATATCAATTGAGGATGAATCCCTTAAAGTGTGCATTTGGAGTATCTTTGGGAAAAATTTTAGGATTCATAGTGCGCCATCGTGGGATTGAAATTGATCAATCAAAAATAGATGCAATCATGAAAATGCCTGAGCCAAGCAATCTCCACGAACTTAAAAGTTTGCAAGGAAGATTGGCTTATATTCGACGCTTCATATTGAACTTGGTTGGTAGATGTCAACCATTTAGTCGATTGATGAAGAAGGATACGCCTTTTGTTTGGGATGAGTCTTGTAGTAATGCTTTTAAAAGCATAAAGTCTTATTTACTACGGTCTCTAGTTTTAAGGGCTCCTACACCAGGACGTCCATTAATCCTCTATGTTGCGGCACAAGAACGCTCTTTAGGAGCACTTTTGGCACAAAAAAATTATGAAGGAAAGGAAAATGCGTTTTACTACCTTAGTAGAACTCTTAATGGGGCAGAATTAAATTATTCTCCCATTGAGAAGACATGCTTGGCATTAATGTTTACCATTAAGAAATTAAGGCACTATTTGCAAGCTCATTCTGTGCACTTAATTTCACGAGCAGATCCCCTCAAGTATCTTATGTCAAAATCAATGTTAAGTGGGAGATTGGCAAAATGGGCTCTTTTGTTACAAGAGTTCGATATCACATATATCCCTCAAAAAGTTGTCAAGGGACAAGCACTTACAGATTTTCTTGCAGACCATCCAATTCCAGATGATTGGAAATTTTTTGAAGATCTGCTAGATGAAGATGTTATTTGCATTGAAATCCTTAGGCCATGGAAGCTATACTTTGATGGAGCAGCTCGACAAGATGGGGCAGGTGCAAGAGTCATTTTTATCACCCTAGAAGGAGAAGTATTGCCTTACGCATTTACTCTCATCAAAAATTGTTCCAATAATGTGGCAGAATACCAAGCCTTGATCATAGGTTTGGAGATGGCAATGGATATGCAAATCACTCAACTTAAGGTGTTTGGAGATTCTAAGTTGGTTATAAACCAAATCCTTACACTTTATGAAGTTAAAAAGCCTGAGCTCTTGCCATATGTCAACTATGTTAAAAAACTTTTGAAGTGGTTTGACAAAACTAGCATAGAACATGTGCCTAGAAAAGAAAATAGGCAAGCAGATTCTTTGGCTAATTTAGCGTAAGCAATTGCCTCACCAAATACAGAATTAAAAATGCATCTTTGCAAGCGGTGGATCATACCACCAATCACTCTAAGTGAAGAAGTCGACGTAGAGTCTAATGTCGTCTCAGTCTTTGAAGTGGGAAAAGAAGATTGGCGACAGTTGTTGATTGACTATGTAGAGCATGGCAAGCTTCATAATGATCCAAGACATAAAATAGAGATAAAATGTCGAGCTCCTCGATTTATTTATTTCAAAGGTATACTCTATCGTCGTTCCTTTGACGGAGTTTTTCTTCATTGTTTAGGAGACGAAGAAGCATACAAGGCTTTACAAGAAGCTCACTCAAGAATTTGTGGGGCGTATCAATCTGGAGCCAAGTTGCACTTCCAAATCGAAAGAATAGGGTACTATTGGCCAACAATGGTGAAGGATAGCATGGACTATGCTAAAAGATGTCAAGCATGTCAATTTCATGCCAATTTCATTCATCAGCCCCTTGAGCCACTCCACCCAACAATTACATCATGGCCATTTGATGCTTGGGGACTCGACTTGGTTGGACCATTACCTAAGAGTTCCACAAGGCATCTCTACATACTCGCAGCCACAGACTACTTTTCAAAATGGGCGGAAGCAGCCTCTTATCGAGAAGTAAAGAAAGAAACTGTTGCTACATTGATTAGAACAAATATCATTTATCATTATGGCGTGCCACGATGCATCATAACAGATAATGGAAAACAATTCGCAATGGAGAAGTTATGTGCACAATTTAACTTCAAGCAATATAATTCTTCTATGTACCACGCACCAGCAAATGGGTTAGCAGAAGCTTTTAATAAGACTTTGTGCAAACTTCTCAAGAAAGTTGCTAATCGCATAAAGAAAGATTGGCCAGAGAAAATATGGGAGGCTTTATGGGCTTATTGTACGACATTTCGTACACCTACTCAAGCAACTCCATATTCGCTTGTTTATGGTGTGGAAGCTGTCCTCCCATTAGAGCGTCAAATTCCATCATTGAGAATTGCCATTCAAGAAGGTCTTTCAAATGAAGATAATGTTCGCCAACGCCTTGAAGAACTTGAAGCATTAGATGAGAAAAGGTTGGAAGCACAATAACGCTTGGAATGTTATCAAGCTCGATTATCTAAAGCTTTCAACAAGAAAGTTAAACCACGATCATTCCAAGTGGGAGACTTAGTTCTTGCAGTGTGAAGACCCATAAACACTACACATCGTATGGGTAATAAATTCCTTTCAAAGTGGGATGGACCATATGTTGTTCAAGAAGTCTACACTAACGGCGCATACAAAATTGTTGATCAAGATGGAGTAAGAGTTGGCCCAATCAATGGTAGATTCTTGAAACGTTATTATGCTTGAAGGTCAAATGCTCCTTAGCAAGAGCTTAAACTGCATCAAAAAAAAAAAGCCTGCTAAGTTGAAAATCCTTAACAAGACGACTTAGGCAAAATTTAAGGCAAAAAAAAAAAAGCCTGCTAAGTTGAAAATCCTTAACAAGATGATTTAGGCAAAAAAAAAAAAAAAGCGCTTGCTAAGTTAAAAATCCTTAACAGGACAATTTAGGCAAAAGTTAAGGCAAAAAAAAAAATATGAACTACGTTATGACTTGATCCTTCTTTGTATTAGGAGGTACGTAGGCAGCTTGGTTCCATTGCCAAGTTCAGTCACACCAAAAAAAAAAAAAATCTCTTGCATCAAGCATGGCTCAATTCTTTATGATGATGAAGCTACCAAGATAAAACATCGAAGAATAAATCAAACGTACTATTGAAGGATGGTTCAAGGCCAATAAATTTACAAATTTGTCCAAAGTATTCTTTAACTATGTTCTTCAACGAGGCTGAATCAACAGTTTTGCTATGGGAAGAAATAACCTCTTCTTCATATCTTCATTCTTGGAGACAATGAAAAAATCTTTGTAATCCTTGAAGTATACCATGGTGAAATTAAATTGTGTGCTATTTTAAAGAGCACCTCCCAAGGATTAACAAGTGCTATTATAAAGAGCACCCTCCAAGGATAATAAATTGTGTGCTAGAATAAAGAGCACCTCCCAAGGATCAATAAGTGCTATTATAAAGAGCACCCTCCGAGGATAATAAATTGTGTGCTATTATGAAGAGCACCCTCCAAGGATTAATAAGTGCTATGATAAAGAGCACCATCGAGGAAAATAAATTGCGTGCTATTATAAAAAGCATCACTTTAAATTGCTGCCAATTTCTCTACTTCAATTTGAGCTTGATTTGATTATAGACTGATAAGTTTGAGATTTAACTGTCAATAAAATATCAAATTATTAGTCTAAAACAACAATTTACAAAAAAAAAAAAGTTGAAGCAATAAAAAAAAAATCATGGCAACGTTGGATTTCCTTGGCATGGCAATTTACGATTGTACGTACAGGAAATTGATGAGAACATATTGACCAATTCTTGGCCTCCTGAATGTTTGCCTATATTCATGTAATGTGGCAAGATGAATGGTGGTTTGGCATGGCAATGAAGACAAGTGGCGGCTTGCATATCAATTGAAAGAAATCATGGCTAATATAATTTTCTTTCCTAAGTGTGTAATGTGGCAAGATACAAAGTGCATGAGCCTTGTAAATGTGGCAAAAGGATGATGTAACGTGGGCATTAGTCAATTGTTTAAATCTTGGCTTAGTTGTATAACATGGCAAAAACATGAGGATTAAAAGACTTTAGCCAATTCTTGGCTCCCTTTTGGCTTTGTAACGTGGCAAGTGGTGGCTTATCATGGCAATTAGATAAATGGTGGCTTGCATGCTTTTAACATGGTAATTAAAACAAGTGGCGGCTTGTAGCTTGGGAATTGGAATAAATGGCAACTTGCAAGATTTTAGCATGCAAAATAACGAGAGTTGCATAATTAAAAAAGCCCATACGCAGGTGAATTCTATTGCCATGTTAATAAAGGGAAGAGAAAGAAAGGACGACATACCTTATAATTTTGAGAAGATGAAAAAATCGGTCTTGCTTGCTTATGGAATATCCGTAATGCTCAAGTTGATTTTGATGTGCAGGAAATTGACCAGGGAATTCCGTTTTTATAGAGTAAAAAGACAATCCTTGTTGATTAAGGAATGTAATCCTAATTGCAATATACTTCTTTAAATAGTTTTATTGCAATATACCTCTTTCAAAATTATAGCCTTATTGCAATATACTTCTTCAAATAGTTTTATTGCAATGTACATCTTCCAATATTATAATTCTTTTACCAATGAGCAAGCATAATTCAAATTTAATTTGGATTGCAAGTATACCAAGACACATTAGGATTTTAAGAAATCCTAGAAATTTTAAAATTTCAAGACTTGTCCACTTGTCACATTCAAAATCATGTGTGAACAAGTCTTTAGGGGGCATTTGTAGAAGAGAAAAAAATTATTAGCCAATTACGTGCCGCCACGTGGATTTAATGATGTCATAACCATGTAATTAATTATAAAATAATTAATTTATTGGTTGGATTATTTTAAAGACATATAGTTAAACCAATTCTCCTATTGGTATATATTTATCCATTGAGATAATTTGAAAATAATATTTAAATTGGACCAATCAAAAAATTAATTATTGGTCATTTAATTTATCTCTAAATAAATCAAGATAATTTAGAGATAATATTCATATTTTTGACCAATCAAAAAATTAGTTATTGGTTATCTAATTTATCTCTAAATAAATCAAGATAATTTAAAGATAATATTCATATTTTTGACCAATCAAAAATTAGTTATTGGTCATTCAATTTATCTCTAAATAAATCAAAATAATTTAGAGATAATATTTATATTTTGACCAATCAAAATTTAATTATTGATCATTTAATTTATCTCTAATAATTATATTAATTTAGAGATAAAACTCAAATTGGATTATTTAATTTATCTCTAATAAATTGAGATAATTTAGAGACAATACCTAACTTCAGCCAATCAAAATTCAAGGACTCAAGGTCCGGCCAATCAAAAGACTTTTAATGAGTCATCATGATTTATCTCTAAATAAATTAAAATAATTTAGAGATAATTCAAAGAGATTACATTCTCATCAAAGTCTCCCACCAAACATTATAAATAGGGGGCTCCCCCTAGTCATTTTCATTCATTCAGAAGCATTTGAAGATTCAGAGGCATTCGAAGATTGGGAGCATTTGAAGATTGAGAACATTTCAGAGATCAAGAAGAATAGAAGATTTTTGAAGTGAAGATCAAGCAACAACGAAGTTCGTGATCAAGCGGCAACGAAGTTTGTGATCAAGATATTGTGTTCGTGATCAAGATTAAGTCGTGAAAGATCAAGATATTGTGTTCGTGATCAAGATTAAGTCGTGAAAGCCCTTGAAGCGAAGATCAAGTGTTTGTGATCAAGATTAAGTCGTGAAGACCCTTGAAGCGAAGATTCGTGATCAAGACTAAGTCGTGAAGACCCTTGACGCGAAGATCAAGTGTTCGTGATCAAGATTAAGTCGTGAAGACCCTTGAAGCGAAGATCAAGTGTTCGTGATCAAAACTAAGTCGTGAAGACCCTTGACTCGAAGATCAAGCACGTTCGTGATCAAGACTAAGTCCAAGTTTGCGACTCTTGAAGATAAATTGAAGAAATTAATCAAAGAAATTTTCAGAGATCATCACTCACTTCATCAAATTTTTGTATTTGTCTCATAATTTTCAAGTGAAGAAATTTCGACGAAAAATTTGTGTGTACATATATATATATATATATATATATATATATATATATATATATATATATATATATATATATATATATGATATGCATCATATGATACATTATAGTATAAATTTAAAATAATATAAATTAATATGTTATAGCGTATTTATTTAAATATAAAAAATATATCATACGATATACGATATGTACATAATATACAATACATGTATACCGTATGATGTAATACGATTATTAATTTTATCTTACTCA
Source organism: Theobroma cacao (assembly GCF_053813885.1). Lineage (NCBI taxonomy): Eukaryota > Viridiplantae > Streptophyta > Magnoliopsida > Malvales > Malvaceae > Theobroma > Theobroma cacao. The sequence goes on from NC_142640.1 coordinate 43,007,707, forward strand.
ATTATTAGAAATTTATTTATTTATCCACTTTCTTTTAGTTGAAATATTAAAAATAATTTCTATGAGTATCAATATCCAATATTTAGACAAAAAAATATTTAAAAAAATTGAATTCACCCATTTCAACCTGTTAAACGTTTTTTTTATTTTTAATTAATAACTTGATATGAAAAATACATATCTTATTTAAAAATATATATTATTAAAGAGTATATTAAGATTTTAAATTAAAATAATCATCTTTTCAATTTATATCATATAATCCTCAATTTAATTAATGAATATAACATTTTTAAAATTTTTTTTATTTTATCTGTATGCATGATATTTATAATTAATTTTAAAAAAATTTACCATATTTTATTATAAAATACGGAATTTAATATTAAAAAAAGAATTTCATATTGTTTTGATTTAACAACTATGATTGATAGTAATAAAATGCTCCATCTACCAACAAAATAAATATTGTTTTAAAAAGTAATATTAGAAATAAAAATTTTGGCTTTTGTGAACATAATGGGGCAATTTTGTCTATTTGCATTAACTTTTTATCTATTAGAAGAACAGAAAAATATGAGTTATGAGTTTTTGAATTGGTGATCATTTGAACAAATTGAGTTAATTATCTTACTCACCTTAAATTTAGATTTCAATCGAAGACAAATCTGATAGAAGTACTAATTTTTTATTAAATCGCATGATTAATATCTTAATTTTATAGTATAATTTGTCGAAATTTTTTGAGTTTCTATCATTTCAGTTAACTTATAAAATGTTGATATCAATCTTTGTAAAAATATTGTTTTTTATATTTAAACTATATTTATAATTTTTAAAAAAATCTATATATATATATTTATATAAAATTAGGATCAAAATATTCATAAAATCAGCACCTTTTTTCTTTTTTCTGAAATAAGATTCAGCAAAACACATACATGAGCAAAGCATCAATTTGTAGGTTTCTAACTTGCATGCTCCTTGTTATTTCAGAATGGACAATTTGGGAATCCATTTCTATTGCCACCTTCTCATATTAAAATTGTGCATTCACACGCGTTGCATTCTGCGGCCAAATCATCTTGTCCCTTCCTCCATTCTAACATGCTGGGATTGCTTTAATGGCCTGCATAGCGGCTTGTGGAAGACTTGATACTTTCCATACTTCCTGTTCCCTTATTCATTATTCTACATTAAAACTGATTAAGAGAAATGCCAATAAGGCAGCTGATACTGATTAGGTAGCAGCTCAATTTGGCAAGGAAATACACGCAATAGGTTGGGTTAGGCAACTCCATCCTCCTTGTGCTTGTTCTGGGTAGGGACGGGTTGCCAGCACCTTCTAAGGTGTTTATTTCTGTTTCAGGCTCAACATTTGAGAAATATGTTTGTTGCTTCTTTAATCTTCTTTTTATATATAATGTACTTGAATTTAGTTTTGCCATTAAATATGAGTGTTTCCACCTGAAAGAAAATTAAAAGCACAAAATACAAGATTTAATAATCAGAATAGTTGGCTTGTCGTTTGGTATTTTATTATTTTATTATTTTATGATTTCAATAAAATGAATATTAAATTATTAAGAAAAAAACATTATTGTGTTTGATATAAATGAGAGAACACTGATTAAATGTGGTTTTAATTTTTAGAATTGTCTTTATATATCAAAATACAAATTTAATATATTTGTTACTTATTAATAAAATAATTTTATGTATAAAAATTATAAATTTAATACACGTGTATGTCAAGAGATATTCATGGATTGGATCGAGAGGTATTGATGGGTTGGATCGAGCCTGTGGAGACTTTCTTTTTTAAACTGTCAAGCTTGAGTTGGGTTTGGTTCACCAATTTAACTATTATTTTATTACTAAAGTAATAATATATTATGTCATATTAATAGTTTAAAATATTTGTCACAGAATTACAGAATTTGTTACATGAAATGATAACAAAATGATGTAAATGGCCAATAAAAATGGTATTTTTTTTGTAAATTACTGATTTTTTCTAAGCTTTGTTAGAAAGTTATTTAATATGTTGCATGAAAATAAAACAGAACCTTGTAAATGAAAAAGAAAATAAAAGTAGAGTTATTTAATACACTACCTCCATTTTCAGCAAAATTTAATAAAACAACCAGCTTTTATTGAAATGAGTATATATAACAGTCTATTGCTAATATTATTGAAGGCCAAACTATCGTCTATGTGAACGAAAAGAAGTTATTTGGAGGATGGAAAGCCTTCAGAGTTGGTGACAATGAAAATCAAGTCAGTGGTCCATTCTTTGACATGCCATTTTCAATGGGATCGGTGGGTCGGAAAAGGAGCCATTGGCGATTTGTTCGAATATCCACTTGTTAGCAGCCTCTGTGAAATGAATCCCATCCCAGTTAACCCGAACTGATGGATTTTGGCATGAATTTGCAATCAAGATCTCCTTGCCATTTACAGTAATCTTTCCCCCACACCTGACCGAGTTGTTGAAATTATACTTCCCACCGTGGCCACAGCAAGCTATAAGAGGAAGCTTAAATCCTGTGAATCCCATGAACCGCCATAAAGAAGTCATGAACCAGAAACAGTTGCTTTATTAACAATAAACTCTGCACAAAAACTTGTGCTGGGAACAATCACAATCAGAATTACCAAATTTCTTGGCTTGGCTGATGAGAGTGTACTTCACAGAGTAGACATCAACATATGTAATTGCAGCCAAAGGAAGTTCTTTCCTTAATCGAATAACATCATCTTTCAGTCTTCGGTTGAAATACTGAGCCACCTCATTGAACGGACTGGCGCAGCCATATTTGTCTACCTGAGGGGCAGTAATGAGAAATCTGTCCAGAACATACGGTAGGCAGCCTACCGGTCCTGTGTTATGTATCCAAAATGCTCTTCCTCCTTGATCATATACTCGCTGCACATAACGATATCAGATCATATGAGATGCCTTCAGTTAACATTAACCTATTGTAATTATTGGGAGGAAAAGGATTCTCATCTGACCTTAACAGCATCAGAAAATTGGCGGAGTACCTCTGGAACATATGCCTTTACTTGTTCCGTGGTCAGGTTAAGCTTATAGCCTGCTGTGAGATCGTTTTGGCCAATGTCCAAAGTGTACAAGGCCTGAGAGAAATATTCCTCCTCGGGCAACAATTTATCAAATACCCCTGATATGTAAAATCATTCCAGGATTATTCAAAGTAATTTTAGAGAAACGAAAATAGTATAATGTGCATTAGCATTGCACCTTGTTTATTGAATATCTGAGATCTTCTGTTAAAGTCCGAGAATTGGACCGACTGCACATCCAATGATATTGGACTAAACCCACTTTGAGACCTGGTTGTGTTTTGTGGCCTGATGGTTGATCCGGCAGTTGCAAAGTTGGCTCCATGGCTGAAATTTGAACCCACTGAGTCCAGATAAGCACTAAGATACGGTAATCCCAAGCTTTCAGCTAATTAAAACCAACAGAAAGTAGATATATTAGGATGGGTTGTAAATCTTCATATCAAATTCTACAGCAGTTTTAATGAATTAAACCAAATGGATTAACTTCGATATTCAACAGTTGATAACACTTTGAAGTAACCTTCAAAATTTTCCTATTAACAAAAAAGATGAGCTTCTAAAGATCCAACGGGTGAAAGAGGAAACTTTGGTAACATGTCGAATTTCTGACATCGCGAAGCAAACGCTTAGAAGCTCTCATATTCTGAAAATTTTCAGCATACCAAGAGTGACTTGTTTGACTCTGTACATGAGTAATCAATAATGCCTCATTCGGACTTTTACCTCTAATGGACCCACACTATAGAGTCTAGAGATCTATGCCACTTTAAGCTTTGAAATATTAAAACTTTAAATGACAAAAAACAAGGAGATATACGTCCTGGAATTCAACTACAGTATCCAAATTTCAAACTTTCAAATTTGACCTTAAAAACCTGTCAAAATTTGTTTTAATGGGAAAATTTTGAAATTCATGCCAATTAACCTGATGAAGTAGTGAACTGAATACTGAATAGGTAATACTTTTCCTAAAGAATGACATAGTTTTGCATTAATAGGAAAATGTGTTTGGACTCATTCGTCTCAGACAAATAGCAAGCGTAAAATGGAAGATGAAACGGAAGGAAAACTCGGAATACCTATGAAATCAATTATCAGTCGCCCATCAGAATACCGTCCTGCCGGGGCATGGAAATAGGTCTCTCCGTTGGGAGCAGGGGCTTGTCCAAATGCCGCTGATAGTCCACCGGTGTCGGAATTTGAGTCCCCAAAGTTAAAGATGGCTGGAAAATTGCAAGGCGCTAAAGAACCGCTTCGACTTGGCGGCAATGTCATTGAAAATATAAGGCCGATGAAAACATGTTTGAAGCTGCGAGGTTCCATGAATCAGAGAAAGACAGACACAGAAAGCGAGAAGGCTTCCATTAATTACATAATAATAAGGGTCAAATTTTAAATTTAGACCCTATATTCTATCAAATTTTGCATTTAGTTCCTCTACTAAATTTCATATAATTAAGTCCTTGTAATTTAAAATTTTTTTAATATCACTCCGCATAATTTAATATCAATCTAATCATTAACACTGTTTAACTTTCTTCATTAAAATTGTTTAGAGCATTGACCATGCTAATACTATTTAATTTAATATCAATCCAACAATTATTTTTTCTCACTTATTTCTTTTATTTTCAATCAACATATTTAATGATTGTTAACAATTTTTTTCCTATATATAAAACCAATTATTTCTTTTTTAATGTATAATATTTACTTTTAAATTTTTCTTTTTCCATTTGCTCTTTCTTCCTTTTTCTTTTAACTTTAACTTTCCTCAAAAGAATACACAAGAAATCTGTTATGTTATTATCTTCATAAAACCGTGAGTCTCATTTGCAGTTTGCAATAAGCATTCAACAATTATGTACTATTGTTCTAATATTTACAGATTTTTTTACTTTAATTTAGAATTTATATTATATTGTTATGTTGCCTTTATTTTATGTGATAGTTTATTTATTTGAATTAAAAATTTTGATTGTTGATTTTGTATTAACCGTTTAAAAAATATAAAAATTTTGCATCTCAAAAAGTTAAAAGAATAAAATTTTAATAATTTTTTTAATTTCAATAAAAAAAGACCTCATTGAATATTTTGCTTTAGATCTTTGAATTTATTGAGCCGCCCTTGGCATTAACCATGTTAACATAGTGTTGATCCATGCTAACATAATGTTCATCAGTAATAATATGAAATTATTGAAGACTTTAATGGTCAAATTTTAGATTTAATCTTCAACTTTATTAAAATGTTGAATTTAGTCTCTCTATTTTAATTGTATAAATTAAATTCTTATACTTTAAAAATTTGTTAATGTTAATCTAACCATTGACATAGTCAAGCAACTTGCGTTAACTCATGTTGATTTGGTGTGGACTGATGCTAACATGACCAAGTAAAATTTAAGAGAATTAACGTGTTTAGCTACTTGTCTACTCCCACAAAATAAAATAGAGTCATAAATGTTAAGAATATTTTTATAAATATCCATTTATGTTATCTATATCTAAATTTGACGTAAATTAGATTGGATTAAGATTTAATCTGTCTAATCCTTAAGTGTTATTTTCATATTATAAATTCAATCTAAATAAGGGGTTATTAGCTTATAAATAGACCATTTCACTTTATTTGTAAATATATACTTGAATAAGATCTTCTTACTTTCTCTAAATACTTTCTTTATCTATATATACTTTCTCTTATAGTTGTTCTTTTAGATTTATTTCATAACACGTTATCAGCACGACTCTCTAATCTCTCAAGTTTTAGAATTATTATGGTTTCTTCATCTTCAAGCTTCAAAAGGATTTCAATGATTGGGTTTTGATTTATGATTTTAAAAAATCAGGTAAGTGACTTGATATCTCTTTAATATTTTCATTCCCTAAAAATTAACCTTAATATGAATTTTACTATCATATAGTATATATTTTGTCCCGTAATTAGAAAGTGAATTTGCTATTATATAGCTCTTAATTAAAAACCATGAATGTCCATTCCTTGAAGTGAATGTGACAAACAAGCTACTAATAAAAATTATAAATGTTCATTCCCTAAAGTAAATGCAATAAACGGGCTACTAATAAAAAAATTATAAATCTATCTATTTTCTGAAATAAATGCGACATTATTTAATCATTATAGTCATAATCATGAATCCATCCATTCCTTAAAGTGAATGCAACATCATTTAATTATGATGGCCATAATAATTTACACTATCACTATTTTAATTATAATTTTACCACAAGAAATGGATGAATAATTTTATCATCTGAATTTAAGAATAATTTTACCACTAGAAGTGGATAGATAATTTTACCATCAAAAGTGAATGAATGCCTTAACTCACTAAAAAAAAATATAGATAATCCACCAAAAATGGATAACCCATCATATGCGGATCACCCACCAAAAGTGAATGTATACTTATAACCTATCACAAATAGATAAATACTTTCAACGCACCAAAAGTAGATGGATACCTTAAACCACTAACCCACTAGAAGTGGATAACTCATCAAAAAGTGAATGAATACTTGTAATCCACCAGAAGTGGATAAATAATGAAAAGAAGAAAAAGAATATAGAAAACGTATTGTTATTGATGTGGCATGAAAGAATATTGGTCACGTACCTATTGTACGTCTTAAATTTTATCAAGTATCATTGAAAATTAAAACATCTTTTGATAATTTTAATCATGGTCAAGTTGATATAGCACATCAAGATATTTGTCCACCCTAAAGAAGGAATTGATTACATGATTGGTAATAGAAATATCTATTATTGATTTTCTTGCCCTGAAAAAGGAATTGACCATTCGATTGGTAATAGAAATATCCGAGAATGAACTTAATAGTAATTGGTATATTTAGTATAACTATATTATGAAGATACTTTAATATGTTTTCATTATATTTAACGATATATTCTTATTATGTGTTTTAATTTTATATTTAATATTCTTATATGTTAACTTGCAAATTTCTTATTGTATATATTTATGGATATTCATATTGTTGGATCTAAGATTTATGATGTAAATATATGTTTAGCAGACATTACTATAACACACATTATATTTAAAGATAAGAAATATTTTTCCTATTTGACAAAAAAAAGCCAATGTCAATTCAATATCTAGTAGTCTAAGATTAACTGAAAGCTCCAAAAGAGCTAATATTTTACTACCTTGAGGAATAAAGTAATAGAGGATGTATTATTTTCAATTAAGTCTCAAAGAAGTTTATTAAGTTTTAAAGATATTCGTTTGAATAGATATCATATTGAGACAACAAATGAAAGAGATACTTCATACCTCTATATTACATCTATTATCTCAAGTAAAAAATGTGTGTTGAAAAAAAATTACTCGCTCCGTTCTCAGAATTAAACTATACAAATATTAGAATAATTAAAACCTATAGTAAACCAGAAGTTTACTAATGATTTTAATATTTGACATGACCGATTGGACCATCCCGGATCAATAACGATGCAAAAAATGATTGAAAATTTATCATTTATTAAAAAACTAGAAGATTTTTCAATCTAATGAATTTTATGTGTTACTTGTTCTAAAGGTAAATAAATTATAAGGCTATCATCAGCTAAAGTAGGAATTGAATTCCCTACGTTTTTGAATAATATTCAAGATCATATGTGGATTCATAGATCTACCTAGTGAACCATTTAAATATTTTATGGTTTTAATCGACGCATGACTAGATGGTCACATGTGTGCTTATTATCAACTTGCAATTTGACATTTGCAACCATTCATTTGCAAACATATTTTCCTAATTATGTAATTAAGATTATTTGTCTTGATAATGCTAGTGGATTTACATCTCAAGCCTCTAATATTACATATTAGTTGGAATAACTATTGAACAGCCTGTTGCTTATGTTTATACACAAAATAGTCTAGCAGAATTATTTATTAAACACTTCCAACTGATTACAAGCTTATGAAATTCAAACCCCCAATGTCTACTTGGGGGAATGCCATTTTGGATGCAACAGCATTTGTATGCATCAAGTCAAATGAGTTATTATAAATTCTCCCTATACAATTGGTTTATGATCATGAATCAAATATTTCTCATCTAAGAATTTTTGGATGTGCGGTATATGTTTCAATTGCTCCACCACAACGCACAAAGATGGGTCCTCAAAAGAGGTTAGGAATATATGTTGGATACGAATCTCCATTTGTAATTCAATATTTAGAATTATCAATAGGAGATTTATTCATGACAAAGTTTGTCAATTGTCATATTGATGAAACAATTTTTCCAACAATAAGGGGAGAAAAAATAAGCAACTGAAAAAGAAAAATTCTTATAATGAATTATCATTATCTAGTTTTGATCATCGCACAAAGCAATATGAACTTGAAGTCCAAAAGATAATTATTTTATAAAATATAGTAAATCAGTTGCCAGATATATTTACTAACCTAAAGGGAATAACTAAATCTTATATACCAATTGCAAATGCTTCTATTAGCATTGATGTCCCTATATGACAAGGCATGCTAGAAGCATGAAAACCAATTGGTTCCAAGGATAAAATCCTCGAAAAAGAAAAAGAGCAAATATTTAAGATGGTCAGAAAGAGGAAGTAGAAACTTTAGAAAAGACCCTAGCATAATTGATAAACATTATAGAAGAAATTCAGGTACCTGAAATCAGTTAAAATAAAGAGATCTCAATCAATTATGTCATAATAAGAAAAGATGGAACCGGTAAATAAATGTCGATGATATTTTATATATAATATAGAGCTCAATATTATGAAAGAAAAGCGAGGATCTTGAATTTATATTTATTGAAGAATATAGACATAGAAATGGTTGGCCAATGTGGAAAGACGCAATTAAGGAGGAAATGTATTTAATTGCAAAATGTGAAGTTTTTAGACATATAGTCCGTACACTAAATGGTGTAAAACCAGTGAGATATATACATGAGTATTTGTGTGAATACGAAATAAGAAAAATGAGATTATGAGATATAAAGTACGGCTTGTCGCATAAGGTTTTCTCTAAAGATTTAGTATTGAAGATGAAGAGATATTCTTTATGGAGGATACAACTACAATTCTATATTAACTAGTTTTACAATAAATAAGAAAATTAAAATGCGTCTAATGAGTGTAGCTACAACCTATTTATATGGCTTATTTGATATCGATATCTATATGAAAATGCCTGAAGGATTTAAGTTGCTTGAAGCACAAAATTTGAATTTTTAAAAAATTTATTCGATCAAATTAAATAAATTTTTATATAGATTAAAGCAATCCAGACACATGTGGTATAATCACCTTAATGCATATTTGTAGAAAGAAAGCTATAGAAATAATCCTATATGCCCATGTATTTTATAAAAAGGTTTAGATATGAATTTATTATAATTGTTGTTTATGTTAATGACTTGAACATTATTAGAACTCCTGAAGAGTTATTAAAAGCCGTGGATTACTTAAAGAGAGAATTTGATACGAAAGACCTTGGAAAAAAATAAAGTTTTGTTTAGGTCTGTAGATTGAACACTTGGCAAATAAAATTTTTGTCCATCAATCAAATTATATAACAAAAATGATAAAACGATTTTATATGGAGAAATCATATCCATTGAGTTCACCAATGGTTGTAAGGTCATTAGATGTGGAAAAAGACCATTTCTGACCTCGTGAGGATAATAAAGAACTTCTTGGTCCTGAAGTACCGTATCTTATTGAAATTGGAGCACTAATGTATCTTGCTCGCAATACATGACTTGATCTATCAATTGCTGTGAAGATATAGTTTTTTTCCAACTTGAAGACATTTGAATGGAATTAAACATATACTTCGATATCTCTGAGGAACAATGGATATAGGCTTATATTATTCAAATGTATCAAAATAAAATTTAATTAATTGTGTAGATGCAGGATATTTATCTGATCCACACCAAGCTTGATCCTAGATAGGTTAGTTGTTCACATATGGAGGTATGGCTATTTCATGACATTTTATAAAGTAAACTATAATTGCTACTTCTTCTAGTCATGTAGACATTTTAGCAACTCATGAGCAAGTCGTGAATGTATCTGATTAAGATCTGTAACTTAACACTTTGAGAAACGTGTGGCATGTCAACCAAGAAAGAAATTTTAATAACGTTATATGAGGATAATATTGCTTGCATAGCACAACTAAAGGAAAGATATATTAAAGGCGATTGAATGAAACACATAATTCGTCAAAATTCTTCTTCACTCATGATCTCTAAGAAAAGGGTAAAATAAGTGTTCAACAAATTCAGCCAAGTGACAATCTAGTAAATTTATTCACTAAAGTCCTTCTTACTGTAACATTTGAAAAGTTGAAATGCATCATTTTAAAGATCTCTATAATGCAAGTTGGAATGCATCATTTTAAAGATCTCTATAATGCAATCATCAGGGGAGTAGAATATGCACTGTACTCTTTTCCTTCATCAAGAGTTTTCTTACTAGGTTTTTCTTGATAAGGTTTTTAATGAGACAGTATTTCAAAATCGTATTCTTGAAAAGATTATATACTCTTTTTTCTTCACTCAGATTTTTTTTTCATAAGTTTTAACGAGGTATATTCTTAAGGAGGAGTGTTATGAATATTTTTGTAAATATCCATTTATATTATTTATATCTAGATTTGATGTAAATTAGATTGGATTAAGATTTAATCTGTCTAATCCATAAGTATTATCTTTCTTGTAAATTCAATTTAAATAAGGGATTATTAGCTTATAAATAGATCATTCACTTCATTTGTAAATATATACTTGAATAAAATATTCTTACTCCCTCTAAATACTTTCTTTCTCTCCATATACTTTCTCTTATATTTCTCTTATAGTTGTTCTTTCTAATTTATTTCATAACAATAAAATGATTTTATCTTTTTGTCATAAAAAAATCCCAAAAGCACTACTTGTAAATTTTAAAGAGTCAATTTGATAGTAAAACGTTCAAAATAGAACAAAAGTATAGACTCCCACAACACTATTTTACTTAATATTATACACAAATTAAAATTTTAATCAAATAAGATCTTAAATTCTAATAGAACTAAGACCGAAGACATGGTATTAATAATACCATGTAGATCATTCTACAAGGCATTACAGAAATAATGTAAAAAATCCAACTTAAGGATAGCATTGAAGGTGCTGAATACAGAAAAAACAAAGTTAGAAATGCAAAAGGAGTTTAGTTCCCCTTCCTCTGACAGGCCATATTTAATGGAATTGGAGGGTCCGAGAATGAACCATTGAGAATATGTTCAAATATGTACTGATTAGCTGCTTGAGTAAAGTGTACTCCGTCCCAATTAACGTAAGTCGAAGGATCTTTGCAAGGTGCCCCAACTAACACTTCCTTCCCGTGTTTAGAAATCTTTCCTCCACAACCCAAGTTCTTGTTGTAATTGTACTTTCCACCATGACCGCAGCATGTTCTGAGAGGTTGCATGAACCCTGCATTTTCATATAATCCTTGTCAATATAAGCCTACGGATTACATTGAATGGGTTGCTTGAACCATGCATCAGTTATGGAGAATTGAAGTAAATTCTGCAGAGAAATTTAGAATGGACTCACCATGCTTTCTTCCTTGGCTAATTAGGGAGTATTTCACAGAGTAAACATCAACGTATGTGATTGCAGCAAGCGGCAAATCTTTGCGCAACTGTTCCACCGTCTTTTTCAATCCAAGATTGAAAAATTGGGCCACTTCATTGAATGGGGAGGCGCATCCGTTTTCATCAATCTGGCCTGCTAAGACTGGGATACGTTCCATGACGTACGGCAGACACCCTACAGGACCTGTATTGTGTATCCAAAAGTATCTACCTCCTTGGCCATATATATACTACACATTTGCAAATTAAAGTAATAAATAATCAATAGTTAATTATAGTTTTTAATTCAAAGATTGCTTGTTGTTTTACTAGCCTCAAGCATAGACTAAACTGATTAAGCAAATTGCAAATTAGGAAGTAGGCAGAGTCTAAATCAAATTGTGAGAGTTGGTTGACTAGCCTGAATTATAGTCTGGAACTGATTAAGCACATCGGGAACATAGGCTTTAACTTCTTCGGTTGACATGTTTGAGAAGTAACCAGCAGTGAGATCATTTTGGCCAATATCGAAGGTGTACAAGGCATTTGAGAAGTCTTCTTCCTTTGGCAATAACGTTTCATACACTCCACCTGCATAGCATACATAGATAAACATAAGTCACATGCTTAGCCAACAACAACAGGGGAATTTACAATTTATGTTTTAGGCATAAATTAAGAAAAAAAGGGTAAGTGTATGTAAACTATTACCTCTTTTACGCACAACTTGTGACCTTACAAGAAAATCATGGAACTCGTAATATTGAACGTTCAAGGAGATGGGGCTGAAACCGCTTTGCTGCAAGGTTGTGTTCTGAGGTCTAATGGTGGATCCGGCAGTGGCAAAGTTAGCTCCATGAGTAAAGTTGGTCCCCACGGAGTCAAGAAATGCACTTAGATATGGTAATCCAAGGCTCTGGGCTGAAAAAACGAATGTTAATATAATATAATTCAAGCAGAACATCAAACAAACCAGGTATGCAAATCTTTTCAGATCTTTGCGATGTTTTAAGATGTTTCTTGGTTGTTTTCCCCTTCTCTGTTATCAGTCATAATCAAAGATAAGGTACCAAATGACTTTAAAATTTCGCAAAAGTGCTTGATTTCCCCCCGCGCGTTTCAATAATTGAATTCGGAGCTAGAAGAGACAAGCAAGACCCCATTTTCTCCTTTTGAGCAGAAAACAAGACCCAATATTCACGCCTACGTCTCTTTTTCTGCTTGCAGTTTGCTAAAATCCAATTTGCACGTGCCATACTTTTTTTTAGTCTTTTATGTGGAATGGAGTCTGCAAAATGGGACCCGGACGGCAGACTGGGACATGAATGATATTTTATTATATATATATAGATGGTTTTATTTGTCATGTCCGAAACTAGTCCTACTTTCGCTAAGCGTCGGTGGATGTTGTTGTTCTTGTTGTTAAGCTACTGTGATCAGCAAAAAAGGACGATTACGCTTACTAATCACTGATTACTTAAGGCCGACTGCTTTGTTTGTCTTGTTAATGGCAGTTTACTGACCAATGAATGAGAAAGCAAATATATGTAAAAGAAAAATGAAAAGACGAATGCTCTAATTAATTAAGATCATTTTGGGATAACCGTTAATTAATATTATAATCCTCGCACTGCATTCAATCCCTTCTTGCTTGATCTTTGTTATAGGGAAAACGAGAAACTATTTAGGTGAGATATGTAAGAAGTGTACCTATGAAGTCGATGACAAGGCGGCCGTCGGAGTAGCGGCCAGCGGGGCCGCCAAAGAAAGACTCTCCATTCGGAGGACCCGCCTGGCCAAATGCTGCTGACAAGCCTCCAGTGTCAGAGTTTGAGTCACCAAAGTTGAATATTGCTGGGAAGTGGCATGGCTTACGAGCAAGCACCAAGGATGGAGTGAGGCTAAATAAGGAGATGGCAAAGATAGTGGTAACTAAAATGGGGAAGAGAGATGCCATTAGCATAGGGAGAGGAGAAGCTAAAGATTATTTGGAGAGGAAGAGTATGCAACTCATTGATGAGAAGTGCCCTTTTATAAATAGCCGAGGATAACGCATATCATTGGATTTTTTTTTTTTTTGAATTTATCCAAATCAAACAAGATTTTGTTCCTTTTTTGTTTTCTAAGTCTAAAAGGGCAATGCTTTTTAGTGAAAAACCAGGCACTTTTTAGTGATTTCACTATTTTAGGATTCTCAACTTGCGAAGTAATAGCCTCCTCTGGGTCATGCTCCTCATTCCTCAAGGATGAGCTTTTTGGGTGTAATTAAGATTTGTGTGTCCTTTGGTTTGGCCTATTTTGTTTGACGAATCACCACTCGTCAGTGATAATTTTCTTAACGCAGTGTTTTGATAAAGGCATGATAGCAAGGCGTTGGTTACCTTTCCTTGTAGCAATAGGGTGCTCAAAACTCGCAGATTAATGAAAGACGAAAGGGAGATTATGCCTGGCACGATAGTTGAGTTCAAGCATCGAAGTTTGAGATAATATTTATCTTAAGCTAAGGTTGCTGCTTTATCTGTTTGTCTTCGTCAGCAATTACTATCAGACAAATTGCACAACACCAACAAGCACTTTTATATTGGAATCAGAATGGGACAAGGGCATGAAACCAATAAACGATGCATATGGTCTTTATGTTAAGCCGCAAACTGGTTCATTCTGGCTAAGATACTGTAACAAATATCCTGCAACTGATATCAGGACCATGTTTATGCGTTTTTGCTATACCCAACCGCTGCTTGCTTCAATAGATGTTTTTCTGACAGAAATTGGACCTAGTATCTTATTTTGTTAACTAATTCTACTTCTTGGGTGGCTCTTAATTAGCAAATGGAAGTTCTTTTGGTTTCAACATTTTGCCTTTAAGGCTTTTCCGTTACTTTGCTCAAACAAAAGAAAACTAAGATGGACTATGATAAAGAGTTGTTAATTTTATCCATTATTTTCTATAGTCATGATTGCGAGGAACTGGTTTGGCTCAGTTCATAGCCAAATGTAGACAAAAGCATGATAGAAAATTGAATTCTATTAGATCTAAAAAAGCCCACTGTACCAGGACTCCATGGCCCAATGGATAAGGCGCTGGTCTACGGAACCAGAGATTCTGGGTTCGATCCCCAGTGGAGTCGTCATGTACAATGTTTCATATTTTTAGTATAGTCTGGGATATTCCTGTATGAGAATAGATATCCGATTCAGAGCGAAGGTTGTTAAGTGTAAAATGTATACACTGGGACAAATGCGCATTTGCTCAATTTCTACCTCAAATAAGCAAACATGAAGCCATACGAATGAGCTACTAATAGAGATTACTATAAAAAAAATCAGTATAAAATGAAATCCAAAATTTCGAATATTACAAAACAAATTTCAATGGTTGCATGACAGACAGGGATTTAAAGAGCATTATTTACCTAGATTACAAATTATTCTATACAACGATGTCTCCCTCTGCTTCCAGTTTATCCTAATCCTTAATGCTCACACTTTTAACTAAAAAGAGTTGATTTTAAGTGCATCGATGTTTTAGACTGTAACACAATTAAATCAGCCAGCCTTAATCATTTTACCTATAACATGGACATCCAAAATTGTTTAATAATCCTTCTAAATACAAGATGGAAAGCCTCATATCTCATTTTTGGAGGATCGTGATCGGCGCAAGAATCTACATAAATATATATAACCTATTAAGCCCAAACAAACCTTTTCCATATATCTCATAATATCATCAATCTTCATGACAATACTCATCATGAAGTATATCAACAATTCCTCATTTAGTTTATATTACAATTTATACGCAATTCATGTAGATATATAGTTTGCACTCTCTCTAGTGCTCAAAATTTATCTATGGCCTTAGCCCATAGTTATCTCAAACATCATGCACTCATTCTCAATTATTTACATCATCATCTAACTCATAATAAGTATACTCAATTATTTACATCATCATCTCAACATTTATAGTACATAAGTTCAAGACTTGACTTGTGGAGTGTACGACGCAAGAAGGCTTCAAAGGAAGGCATTAGCACACCTACCAATCACAAGTTGAGTTACTCTCCACAAGGCGATAAGCCAAGCGAGCTACTAATCCAAAAAACAACAACAGATGAGGGGTGAACTATAAAACTCAATGGGCAAACACGGGAAGGGGACAAACCATAAGGGAGAGTGTTTGCATTAAACCGTATCTTTGTAAACCACATGCATCTCATGAATAAATCAACCCATTACGTTCAAATGTCTTAGATGTTGTTATTCACGTACCTTTCTCATGAATCTTACTAGTATTCATGTCATCTAGTCATTGAAACTAATTGGAAGCTTAAAACTAAGTAAGCAACCATTAAATAGCATATTTATACTGTTTTGTCTCCTAAGTCTTGATACTTTCTCCGAGGTATCAAGACTTTCCTCTGAGGTCTGGTTACATTCACCAAAAGTATCGAGACTTTCATCATAGAATACTCTTCTAGCATTCTATTTCCAATGTATCAGACTTATGTTCAAAGTCTCAATACTTCATTCATATAAATTCAGAATTTGAGCATTTTCCAGCATCCAACTTCCTCTATCTATATTTATCATTCCCCTATCAAGGTCAATCAATGTACAATCACATAAGGTCAAACATGCATATCTGTAATGCATTCCAACACATGACAATATCATTACAACATGTGTTTTTCATATGAACGCGCACATTTTGCATTCATGAGATAATCATGCCAATGAATACAATTATAAAGAGTGGTACATCCACCCTAACTCATGGCTATATACTTGTGTGATACAACACCTCACATTATGACCTCCAATATACATATGATATGACACCGCATATCATGGCCCTTACCCATGTGTGGTATAACGCTCCACATCATGACTTCCGTGTGTGTGGAATAATGCTCATTTACATATTCATATTTATATAAATCATAACGTAGACTCATAAGTTGTCTATAACCATCAATTGTTTTCATCATACTAAACATCACAAGTTCTCATATAATGTGGTATAACACCCCACATCAAGGCTAATACATTTACATAGAATTATTCATACCAATACATGCATTTTCATACTCTTAATCATAGTCCATTAGCATCACTTAACCATGTTCTTACTTCATGGTCCTCCCATGCTCGTGTGTGGGCATAACAATCCACACTTACATACTCATAAGTGTAGGCATCAACATATCCACGTCTACATACTCATTGTATGTTGTTAAAATAAAGGAATGTAAATAAGTAATGGTGGAAGAACAAGCAGAAATGAAGAACACTTCAATTCAAGGAAGAAAAACTACTGAAGACCATTGAACAGGGGATAAGAACACCATATGCGTCGTTTTTAAGCAAGGCAATAAGGGAAAGTTGAAGTGCACTGTTTCACTTATGACTTGGGTCCCAAAGTTATCGTTAAAAGTTTTTACCTTTCTACTTTACCCTTTTTAAATGTTGGTTAGTTAGTTATTAATATTTAGTTAATTAACATTCCCTCTTTCATCAGCTGGTTAGTCAGAAACCCTTGTATATATATATATATTTTGTAAGCTGACCATTCCCTGAATGAGAAAAACTTGACATTCTCACATCTTTTCTTTGACCCACTACGCCGCTTCTTCAGTAGTTTTGTCATGGTATCAGAGCGGGTTTAGGGTTTCAGCAAAGGTTAGTCATAACAGACTCTCAAAGCTGTTGCTACTTGGTCATAATTTTTTTTTTGGGTCATCTGTAAGTCACCTTCCTTTGAGATTTTACTCTTTACTCTCTCTGACATTGTCTCAAGTAGTTTTAGTGCTATTCATTAGTGTCTTTGCATCAATATGGCTAAGTCTATTGAATCAACTCAAACGAGGTAGCAAGCCTCCCCTGTTACTGAATCAAGGCAACAAATCTCACCAACTGCAGACCCCCAATCTGCATATTACCTACACCATACAGACCACCCAGGTTCAGTGACAATCAATCATAAGCTTACCACCACAAATTATGTGGCATGGAGTAGGTCTTTTCTGTTACCTTTGTCAATTAGAAGCAAACTGGATTTCATCAATGGTACCTTACCAAAACCAAGCATAACAGACCCTTTATACCTGCCTTGGACCAGATGCAACAATTTGATAGTAGCATGGCTACTAGATTCAATCACTTAACCTATAGTATCAACCATTTTTTATATGGAATCAGCTGCTGAGATATGGAACACCCTAAAGCAGAACTTTGCACAACTTGATGACACAAAAGTGTGCAATTTACAATACACTCTAGGAAATGTATCCCAAGGAACTAGGTCTGTTGATACTTATTTTATAGAGTTGAAAGGGATTTGGGAAGAGTTAAGAAGCTTTAGGCCTCTCCTACACTGTGAATGTGGGCACTACAATGCAAGCTGTTTTAAAAGGTACTCAGATTAATACCAAAAAGATATGGTATTCAGGTTTTTGAACAGATTAAATGAATATTTTTCAGCAATCAAATCACAGATAATACTCATGGACCCAATTCCAACACTAGATAAGGTCTACAGCTTGGTCTTTGGAGAGGAAACACAGAAAATTCTTCTTTTTCAATCACAACTAGTACTTGAGTCCACTGCTATGCTTAGTATAGCAGATAGAAAAAGGAAAACAAGAAAAGATCTAGTTTGTAGTCACTATGGAAAGAAGGGACATGTGAAAGAAAAATGCTACAGAATTGTTGGTTTCCCTGAGGACTTTAAATTTACAAGCGGGAAAAACAACTTCAGAAAAGGAAAGGCAGTAGCCAATAATGTAACAGTAGCAAGTGATCGGTACACTAGTGATCATCAACCTGATCAAGAAGAAGAATCAGTTGAGGGTAACTCAATGTCTCAATTGTCTATTATCAAGCAACAAGTCAACAGATTAATGGAGCTTTTGAATGAGAATGGGATCACAAATTCTGATGGTAAGAACTCTGGAACAAGTGTTCAACAGACAAAGCATTCTCTTGTCAATTCAGCCTTTGCAAGTATTGTTTTAAACCATTCTTGTTTTAGCACCATAAGTAGCATACCACCTAGATATAAATGTGAATGTTCTCATGGTAAAACAGAATTCCTGGATTATAGACTCAGGTGCAACAGACTATATCTCTTACTCATTGAGCAATTTCATTTCAGTTAGACTAGTAGAAAATTGATTTGTTAAGTTACCAAACAATGGAAAAGCCATTGTTTCTCACATAGGAACAGTAAGATTAACTCCCTTATTAGTATTGAAAAATGTCCTCTGTGTGTCTAGTTTTAAATTCAACCTAGTGTCAGTAGGTGAACTCATAAAATCTAAGGAAACATGTGTATTCTTCACTAACACGTATTGTATTATTTAGGACATAGCCTCACAGAGAGTGATTGGGGTTGCTAGGGAGTCTGCTGGACTATATCTGATGCAGGACAAAGATGAGCAAGATTTACAACATTTTAGCTTTGAAAAACTTGTTAAATTCCCTTTTGTTTCTTTTGTAAATTCCTTTAAGTCAGGTGCAAAGACTTTGATCTCTAGCATTTTAGGTTAAGGCATGCACCTTTAGAAAGGATTAATGTATTGAATCAAGATTTTCCAAATATTAAATGTTCAAAGGAATTATTGTGTGAAATCTGTCCTCTTGCAAAGCAAAAAAGGCTCTCTTTTCCAATTCATGTACAGAGTACAAAAATGCCTTTTGAACTAATCCATACTGATATTTAGGGACCTTATGAAACCCCAACTCTCTCAAGTCAACGATTCTTTCTCACAATTGTGGATGATTTCACAAGGTTCACCTGGATTTTCTTAATGAAAAGTAAATCTGATATTAGTTTAATCATTCCCTCTTTTAACTGTTTTGTTCAAAGGCAATTTAACTCTAAAATCAAAAGCTTGAGATCAAATAATGGTCGAGAGTTTAAACTTGCTGAATTTTATGCAAAAATAGGTATAACTCATCATTTGTCCTGTGTAGATACTCCAGAACAAAATGGAGTTGTCGAAAGGAAGCACTAGCATATCTTGGTAGTAGCAAGGTCTCTTATGATTCAGTTTAAACTTCCAATGTACTTTTGGGGTGATGCAATACTCACTGCCATCCATATTATAAATAGAGTACCAACTAGAATCCTCCAAAACAAATCTCCTTACCAATTGTTGTACCAAGAACCACCTACCTTTGATTATTTTAGAGTTTTTGGATGCCTTTGCTTCATTTCCACACTAGCACATAACAGAAAAAAATTTGATAGCAGGGCAAATAAATGTGTATTTCTAGGATACCCAAATTATGTCAAAGGGTACAGAGTTTATGATTTGCATGCACAAAAGGTCATAATATCAAGGAATGTTGTCTTCCATGAGAATGTATTCCCATATAGAACCTTGTAGCATGACTCACAAGATTCTGCATTTCATCAAATACCTAATGTGCATGCTGCCGCCATGAATATTTTTGACTTTGACTCAACAAATTCTGCCTTTCATGATCATACATCGACTGAATTACCTACAAATGAACCTTCAACAAGTTCAAAACCTATCTCCACATCGATAAATGATATTCAAACTCATAGTTCATCACCAATGCATACTCTGCAAGTTTCAGAATCTGAAACAGAAGCCACCTAGGAAACTATTGAGCCTGTTCAACCACTTAGGAAGAGTTTTAGACATAGACAAGCTCCTAAATACCTAGATGCTTATTATACTGAACTGCCATCTCATACAAATTCAGTCACAATGCACCCTATAACCAGTTTCCTATCATATAAAAAACTCACACCAGCACATAAGGCCTTCACAATTTCTTTGTCAAATATTCATGAACCAAGTTCTTATCAAGATGCTGTGAACCACTCACATTGGAGAGATGCCATGAATGTTGAGCTTAAGGCTTTGGAAGATAACAAGACATGGAATGTAGTCCCATTGCCCTTGAATTCCCATGCAATTGGATGCAAATGGGTGTATAAACTCAAGTTGAAAGCTGATGGAAGTATAGAGAGATTCAAGGCTCGATTGGTAGCCAAGGGATATAATCAAGTTGAGGGTTTTGATTACCAAGAGACCTTTAGTCTTGTGGCAAAACAAACCACAGTCAGAACTTTCTTTGCATTAGCAGCAGCATACAAATGGACACTTTCACATCTTGATATAAATAATGCCTTCTTGAATGGAGACTTGGAGGAAGAAGTTTATATGCAGCTTTCAGAAGGATACTCATTCAAAGGAAAACATCCTATTGGTTCAAAAATGAAGAACACTTCAATTCAAGGAAGAAAAACTGCTGGAGACCATTGAACAGGGGATAGGAAAACCATATGCGTCATTTTTAAGCAAGGCAATAAGGGAAAGTTGAAGTGCATCGTTTCACTTATGACTTGGGTCCCAAAGTTATCGTTAGAAGTTTTTACTTTTCTACTTTACCCTTTTTAAATGTTGGTTAGTTAGTTGTTAATATTTAGTTAATTAGCATTTCCTCTTTCATCAGCTGGTTAGTCAGAAACCCTTGTATATATATATTTTGTAAGCTGACCATTCCCTGAATGAGAAAAACCTACATTCTCACATCATTTCCTTGACCCTCTGCGCCACTTCTTCAATAATTTTGTCATATGTGGGCATCAACACATCCACTAGTATTCATTTTGAGAGGTGGGCAATAATCCTCCACATTCATATCACAAGAAGTGACAATCATATATTCACATAAGCAATGAACTAGTTATGCATCATTCAACTCATCCATTCAATCAAAGATTCTTCAAGTAAAAACATTTTTAAAGGACTTGTTCCCCTTTATTCAAAACTACTATATATTAGTCATATTTACATCTCGTATATATACTTTTTGAAATCCATTTTCAAAGTCTTTCAATAAGACATCGATAATCATAGCATTATCATTTAATGCATTTCAACCAAGGATTTCATAAAACATGCTTCACTTTACATATCACAAAATACATTAAATAGGAGGTGTCTACCCACTTTGATCAAGTTGTTGACGAACACGCGCTCGAAGTGTAGCGTCCTTACTTCCGCTAACTGTTGAAGTTTCGAATGATCTTAAAGTAGTAATCACTAACACATTAACTTCCGTTTAATCCAACAATCCTATAGCTCAATGTTAGGTCAGCTTAAATCCTAACTTAACCTCTCTTAATCTATTTTCCAGTATGTAAATCTACTGTCACATGTTAAACTAACATCACAACTACTAAAATCTAGGTCTTCATTTACCTTAGTGAGCTTGTAATGAGAGGAACCCACTTAGGATTTCAACTCCTTTTCTGAAAACAAGAAATCTAATGAGAGAAATAATTCTCAATGCTGGAAAACAAAGATTCAAGAGCTTTTAAGATTGAAACTCACCTTTTTTAAAGTTTTCAAAACCCATAAATCTGAAAATACTCTTCAAAAATGAGACCTTGTAGCAAGAGGGTTGAGGAAAGGCTGAGACTTGAGAAGCGAGCTACAAAATGCTGCGGGGGGCTAAAGCTTTTGAAAAATGTGTTCTATTTATAGTGTTAAGTGTGAAAATCCGTTTTTGCCCCCACAACAAGTCTCCATACTTTTTCAAAAAGTATCAATACTTTTCCATTGGGTTTGAAGGTTTTGAGACTATGACTCCGTATCTCAATAGTTCATTCCTTTAGCCTTGCAAGAAAGTCTTCTGGATAGGAAGTATTAAGACTTATCTTTTCATGTATCGATGCTTCAGTTCCAGAATGTTAAAAATAACCTTAAAACTTGTCCACATGGACTCCAAAAATCCATATACTCATCAAATCATCTTGGTTTTCAATTTGTCCAAGATATAAACACTAAGAATGAGATCAAAACAAAAATTCTTACAAGCTCAACAAAGGATTTTTTACATTCTATCCTCTATAAAAGGTCGGGGTCTCACAGAAAGTGGGAAAAAAGAAAAGATAACGGCACATCTATGAACACTTATAAAGTAGGACCTAGTTACATTTTTGTTGCAGAATAGTGTCTGTGACCTAAAGCGGTGATTTGGGCCTAGAATTACAAACGAAGAGGCATGTGGCATGCTTCAGTAATGGGGGTTGAAGGGTCTGAAAACAATCCATCAAGAGCCTTATTAGCTACCCACAAATTTGCAGCATGGGAATAATGAATGCCATCCCAACTTATATAAGCTGAAGGGTTGCCGCATGAAGTCCCCAAAATTTCCGTCCCATTCACTATTTTCTTCCTCCAGCACAGTATATCCCGATAATGCCCACAGCAATATGTAAGTGGATTTGCAAATCCTGCTAGAAGGGTCGGTATTAAATATAGAACATAATGAAATGTGAAGCTCATAATTGAGAGTTTCCACATTGCAGTTTCTTATAGAAGTTCATCTTTTATTAATTTTGGCTGTGGAAACAAAGATAAGTAGACAACTGAGCTTACCATGCTTCTTTGCTTCAGAGATTAAAGAATATTTAGCTGAGTAAATGTCAACATAAGTCAGTACTGCATCTGGGAGTTGCATCCTGAGTTGGGAAACTCTCTCTTTAAGCTGCCTGTTAAATTCTTGAGCGACCTCATTATGAGACCTTATGCAACCATTTTGATCCATATTTTCAGTTTGTGGAGGATAATCTAGAACCTGGTAGGGCAAACAGCCTATTGGACTGGTGTTATGTATCCAGAATGTTCTTGCTCCTTGATGGTGTAGTCGCTGAAACAGAAGAAATGAGGTTAAATCTTTTTCTTTTTTTTTTTGTATTATAGTTATTATGAGTGTATGCTGAATCTTCTGCAATACATCGAGGCCAATCTTATGTGCATGAGTAACTAGAAGCTGTAAATCTAGCAGACTAATATTAAGAGCATCGTCCAACAGATATATAAGGACAATCATCAAAGTTGGTTCTGTCTTTCTCTTTATGAAGTTTCAAATTAACAGAATTTATGAACTGCATGACTCTTTGGGCCAGCATGATGGAGATGTTTTCTTACTTATCTTTCAAGTTTCTATAATTTGTATGAGCTTTCTAAGAAATTATGATTGTTCTTACAAGGGAAGGACTACGCTTGTCCTTGGTTTTGGCTAATAAGATCTTCAAGTTGCAGTAATATCAATTCCCAAGCACTATTTTCCATGTTATTCTCTACCTAGGGCAATACAACATCAGCAAATGAACAAGGCCCTTTCCAGATCTGCCTAGAGCAATAATAAATGAAAAAGAACATCTGGTGCCATTATATTTGCTTGCCACTTAGAAGTTTATATCTCAGAGCATCAAAGTGTTAGCCACACTTGTACCAGTTATTCATTTGAGCTATTTACCGAAACCTAACAAAAGAAAATGCATATAGAAAGTTATAATTAGACTATTTACTGTGCTTTAGAGTAAGCTTCGTGCATGGTGTAAGCATGCAGAAGTATTGTAGATACAGAGTTTTCCGGAACCACATCAATCTCCTCATTTATTATAAGGAAATCAAGACTCTGATAAAATTGTGTAAGCATAACTTCTATTTACCTTTACAGCCTGCGCCAACTGGTTAATTATTCCCGGAACAGATTGCACAGCCTGTTTCTCTGTCATTGACTTAAATGCAGCACTAAGATCATTCTGTCCAATATCAAATGTGTATAATGCGCGTGAGAAGTCCTCTGGTCTTGCAAGCTTGCTTTTGATGTTTGAGTTCAAACCTGAAAAGAAAATTATCAGCAAATTTCATTCCATGAAAAATGAAAAGTCCAATTATGTCACTTTTTCCCTTACTTTCTGCAATTGTTTCTAACCTTCTTTGTATAGCTCATTTATTCTTTCTTTGAACTGTTCAAATTGCAAAAGTTGTACATCAAGAGAAATAGGGCTAAACCCTTGCTTAAACATTCTGGCATCCAGTGACTGAATTGTAGACCCTGCTGTAGCAAAATTAGCTCCATGCTGAAAGTTTGCAATTATTGAGTCCAGATACGCACCCAAATATGGCAGTCCCAGTTTCTCAGCTGCAAAGAGTGACCACAGATTTAATACTTGGATTCAAAGCTTGGAATTTTGTCAAGTGACCACCTAGCAGATACAGGCTTTGCACAGATTTTAAACTACTTGACAGATCATATACAAAAGAAATTACCACAATCAAAAACCCAAGGATGTGAAAAGTCCCAAGGTTGAGCTTTGAACTAGAAGGATTGAAAAACTATAATATGCGCAAATGGATAAGTCTTTCTTATGGGTGCATCTAAATGAACAGCCTTTTTCATTAATACTGAAGAAATGAAAAAGAAATGCGCACTCGCTGACCTATAAAATCAATGATCAGTTTCCCATCGCAATATCTCCCAGCTGGCTTATGGAAGAAGGTATTGCCATTAGGCAAAGGAATCCGGCCGAATGCAGCAGACTTTCCGCCGGTGTCTGAATTCGAATCTCCAAAGTTGAATATGGCCGGAAAATCACAACCATTGAATTGACCAACACTCCTTTGCTTTGCACTGAGCAAGAAAAGAGAGAAGGCAACAGCAAAGAAGGCTGCTATTGCAAACGTTTTTACATTCTTTCTTGAAGCCCAAGCAGAAGCAGTCTTCCATCTCCTACTGATACGAATACCGGGTCTTGCCCCGTCCATGCTGATGCTCTCAGACCGTTTAGCAAACAGCTGACAGTGCTAAAGTCTCGTACTACTAGTTGACACGTGATTCAATATTTGGAGGGAAAAAACACCGTCTGGACTAAAATCAGTGTCCTTCCAGGGAGCTGAAGGAGCCTCTTTCTTGCAAAGAATGCCAGCAAGTTTGAAGTAGAAGTGTGCTCTGTGAGGCAGCATAACTAAAAAAATCTTCGACTTGGGTAAATAAATTCGGATTCATAAACCATAAGTTTAAGGTCAGATCTAGATGAATAATATTATAATAATGGATTACCAAATCATAAACTATGCATTTGGCCTTAATTTTTTTATTGCTAATATAGCTTTAATGTTCATAAGATAAACTTATTTATTGTCAGGTGTCTTGTCGCAGTCTTCCCCAACCTACCTCGAAATGCTGCTTTTCCTTAAACTTATGTACTATTGTATTGTCAATTACTTGAAGATTACTCCTATGGTCCACCACTAGTACTACGCAATGCCACTGCTATTTAGCTCTACCCCACCAGCCACCACCCATTTTGCCTTCCTATCCTTTTTACTTTCTGATCACCAAACTACAGGAGAAGGCGATAATTTGGTAAAAGCAGTTCCTTGTTTCTCCTTTTTCTCTGATTTTTACCACATTTATTTACAGGAATTGGAACAAATGGGCGAAATGTCAAGTGGGCGTTTAACAAAGTTAATGCTGAGAGAGTGGTGGCGTTCAGAACAATAATATCGGATGTGCAGTTAAGGATGGATGTAACATGGAAGTGACTGATTCCTACCAGAATGAGTTTATTCTTTGGAAGCTGGCAACTTGGATCTGGTTGAGATTCTTTAGGCTGCAATGTTCATCTCTCTGAATCGAAATCTTTTCATTTACCAGGGATAAAGAAATAGTACATAACAGTATATTTGGGCTTATAAGTGAATAAGAAAGAGGCTAGAGACATGCTCTGGTTATGGGAACTGGGGGATCTGAGAGGGAGCCATCCAAAATCTTGTTGGCCACCCAATGGTTTGCAGCTTCAGTATAATGAATGCCATCCCAGCTGATGTGTTTGGAAGGATCACTGCAAGAAGCCCCAAAAATTTCAGTACCGTTCACCACAGATGCCTTCCCACATTCGACGTGATAATAACCGTACTGCCCGCAACAGTTCATAAAAGGACCAACAAAGCCTGCAATTACCAAATCAAAGATGGGCGTTAGAATGTTCCAATGAAATTTCTAATCTTCTATTGCATTTTGCGTGGACAAATAAAAACATAATCAACAATATGGCATCACAATAAGCATCATAGCAAGATAAAATCTTAATTATTGCTAAAGATACAGATATAATTTTTTTTTTTTTTTGAAAAGCTACAGACATAATTGTTGCGATACTGTGGAACTTATGACAAAGGGCAGCTCACTAGAAGAAGCTCCAACATTCTGGGTTCTAGGAGAGGTCAAATTACAGAGTCTTTCCCCTCCTTTGCAGATTCAACCTGGGACCACCAGGTCACAGTGGAACAACTTACAACAGCACCAAGGCTAACCCACTACGGAACTTCTGACAGCAAAAAGAAAGATGTCACATAACTGAAAAGGTCAATTATAGGGTAAAACCTACCATGTTTATTCGCTTCACTAATTAGAGAGTATTTAGCTGAGTAGATATCAACATATATAAGCCTTGCATCGAGGAGCTTGGCCCTAAGTTGAGAAACCCTGTCTTTAAGCTGCTTGTTGAATTCTTGAGCCACTTCATTGTAAGACTTAATGCAGCCCGCTTGGTCAGCATTTCCAGGCTTTGGAGGGGAATTTATAACAAAAATAGGCAAGCAGCCAATGGGACCGGTATTATGCATCCAGAATATTCTTGCACCATTTTGATAGAGCTTCTGAAAAGACAGAAAAAGAAATAGCAAAACAGAAGTCATTCAATTGTGATTTTTGAACATGAGATGTCTTAAAAGCTTGTCATCTAAATAAAGGCAAGGCATTCAATTATATATTCATGACACTAGTTACAATAATCTACAGCATCTAAGGGTGAAAAATCCAAGTGCAACTATGCTGGAAAACTGTTAAAGTAACATCAATATTACCTTTATTGCCACAGTAAGCTGACTGATTATGTTGGGAACGGATGCCTTCACCTGTTCCTCTGTAGTTGTTACAAGGCCATAATGGAGATCATTCTGTCCACAATCTAACATGTAAAGGGCCTTTGAGAACTCCTCTGGCCTGGAGAGCCTGTCCGTAATACTAATATCTGAATTCTTGTCCGAAAAACAAGCAAGCACAACATTAATCATCATGATAAATGAAAAAAATATAAACATTTTATCAAAAATTGCATAGCACTACTTGCAGAATATTTCTGAAGCCACAAAGTATGCATATCTAACCTTGGCCATAAAGCTCGTTGGTGCGTTCTTTAAGTTGCTCAAACTGCAAGAGCTGTATATCCAGGGATAAGGGATTAAAACCTGCCCCAACTAACTTGCTATCAGCTGGTTGAATTGTTGATCCGCTTGCTGCAAAATTTGCTCCATGGCTGTAAATTGACTCTATTGCATCAAGATATGCATTCAAGAAAGGCAATTTCAACTCATCAGCTGCACAGATTGTTAACAAACTTAATAAATCTCACAGGTTGTCTTGTTTAGAAAAGGTCAGTCGAAGAGATCATCTCATCTATGGAGGTACAAAAAGAACCAAAAGAGTTCCATGACATGGTGAGATGGCTTTAACCAAAAGTTGACATTGTAAATATCAAAGCAGGTTCCTTCCTGAATGAACATACAGTAGGAATGGTCATAATATGAGCTTAGTTCCCTACCATCTATCAACGTGTGGGCAGTTTTCCTCCTATTATAGCTGCAATCAAACTGTCACAAAACTTCAAACTTGAATCAGAGAAATGTCAACTGAATAAAGCCACGGTTACCTATAAAATCGATGATCAGACGCCCATCAGAATACCGACCAGAAGGCCTACCAAAAAAGGTCTCGCCATAAGGAGGAGGAACCCGACCAAATGTTGCTGAGACACTTCCTGTGTCAGAGTTTGAATCGCCCAAGGCGTAAATTGCTGAAAAATGACAACCACAAGTTGAACCGACTAACGAAGCCACAAGTGACAAGCCGATTGCCATAGCCATTACAGTCTCCCTTTTGCTAATACTGGTAAGGCTTCCACAGTCCATGTAAGGCTTTCCCAAAATCTATCAGATCTTTAACAAAAAAAGGAGCAATATCAGATAAACCAGGTATAGTAAACTTTTAACAGCTAATACGGAAAACTGTGGCACAGTGAGAAGGAGGCTCAACCTATAACTTAATAATCAGAAGTAATACCAGTTGGAAAAGATCATTGATTTGTGGATTTTTATATTCAGTTACAGAGAAGAATATGATTAGAAACAGTGAAAAGAGGAAAAGCCTATATTGATGCCGCCACATTGACAGCTTTAGTTCTTAGGATGAAGATGGTAGTCAGAGGCACAAAATGACTCGAGGTTCCTCGGAACAGAAGATGAGAAAGAATACACACCGCATTCACTGGCTCAGAGAGGAATCAAAGGATTAGAAGATTACAAGGGAAATTAGAAACTGTACCTTTGGTAAGGGCAAGATCCTTTGAGGGGAAACAACTCTGGTAGTTGCTCATTGAGATGCAGGGGGCCGCTCCATACTTAAAAGAAGTTGACCATCTTCATTTTTGGAACCGGGGACGGCAAATGCATCAGACAAATTCTGTGTTACGATTACATATTGTACCATACAATACCAAAGACAATAGACAAGATAAAGTAGTTTGTCAGGTAAAGAATACAAGTTGGCGTTAAAGCAAATGAAGGAGGCCTGATAAGGTCGCCAATTGGGCGTTGAGTTGTTGCTTCTTTTGAACGCAAAAACGACACGGGGTCTCAAAAGGAGCACACTCATTCAGATTCCGTTCTCAATCCATCGTTGGCCAGTATCAAACGTTGTAGCTCTACGCGAATTGAATTCCTAAAGCCTTTGTGTCCATGCTTTGCTTTGATTGTAAACCCAATGAATTATGCATTTCGTTATTTATAGGTGTATCTCCAGCATGAATTAACAATGCAAATAATTAAATAAATAATAAATAGTAAAACATAAAACAAACTGTAGTACAAATGAAAACAAATTCATTTCTAAGGGGCTCCTTTTCATCATTTCAAGAGCATATACTTTGTCCACCCCCGCAGCTTCATAAACAGAGTCCCAACGCCAACCTCTAATCGAACTGTAGTGTGAGCAAGTTGGGAATTTTGTTTTAAAACTAATTTCTTCTCTCTTTTCTTTTAAGGGAAACCATGGTCCGCAGTTTCCACCTCCATCATGTCACTCACACCAAAAACAAAACAGTCGGAATAACAATTCACTAACAACCTCAACCTCATGAACAATACACCAGATTATCTATCTAACATTCCAAAGGAACCTCAAAAATAAACTGGTGAATCCCACAATGTTTGTTAAATCAAATTTGAGTCCTAGGGGGAGAAAAAAAAACAAAACAAAAAAGCCAAAAAGAGGAAGAGTGGTGGAAAGGCCATTTTACATAGCTTCAAGATGTAACAATAGATTAACGCTGAGGTCCGTGTTCCAATACCCAAGAATCCTTGCCCCACTTTACCAGAGCAAAACGACGAGAACAATTAAAAAGAAGTGAGAAGACAAAATATTATTGGTCCAGGTGGTCAAAAGTAGACGATAGAATTTAACAAATCAATTGCCAATTACACTTCACCATCTCTCCCTTGACCTTGACCTGCCATTTAAAACAACATAATGTTATTAGCCATTTGACTAGTCTAATTTTTATGAGCACATATGCACACTCTTAACACGTCATAGTGGGCAAAACAGCATCACAAATGAAATGAAAGAGCAACACAAGCCAATATTTAGTTAAACATTTCAAAATATGACATACAGATAATGGAATTGGATAGAATGAAAACAATGGTAAATACTCCATTTCTTTTTTTCCTCAAAAAAAAAAAAAAAAAAGAATCAATCTGCCAGAAAAGGCCACCTTAGTATACCATGCACTCTCGTAAAACTCACAAATTCTCCTATTCATTATATCTACAAAGTGAGAAAAAAGTAGGGCGCCAGAAAAACAAATTACTCAGCTAAGGACGCAAAGTTTTCCATGAAGACTGGAGAAAGGAGAAGCAGAAAGGCATGAGAGAATAAACTGGTAACATGCTATATCCTTACCTGTCCAAATCTCTGTTTCCCAGGAAACCTCTATCCTTGCCACCCTGAAATCCTCTTCGCTCATCACCAGGCCTTGTCCATGCATCAGCAGTACCACGAGATCTAGGCCTATTATTCATGAAGTCCACACCTCTAGACCCATCAATTGACCCAGACTGAGAAGATGGTCTATCAGGTAAGCTGCCAATCCTGCCAGCTCCAGAACCAGGCCTTTCAACAGCTTTCTGCCCAAATCTAACTTTGTTATCCAAATCTCGGATAAGTATTTCTAATTCCCTTTCTTTGCGAAGCAGTGTGTCACGTAAAGTAGGTTGGTCTCCAGCAGATTCCACTTTTGATATTGATTCTTTCTCAATCTCCTTCTTTAGATTATCTATTTCTTCTTTCAATATCTTTTCCTCTGTTTCTGGCCTGAAACATTTTTCTCATCAGAAATTGAGAACACAATGGTGGGCAATATATTCAAAAGTTGCTTGCGAGCAAGAGATGAACAAAAGGGAATTGAGAAACAACTGTGTGCAAGTACAAAAAATGATTGGGGCATCTGAAATCATCTAGATGACAACCTTACAAAGGAAACCAGAAAGAATGTGCAGTCACCCCAATTAAACAAAGCATTCTCTTACTACAGAACAATAGAAAATCACAAAGAAAATTGATGAAGTAACACCTTATAACTATGATGCATTAATAATCTGGCAGAAGAATTAAAGATGATGTTCGATTAAAAGTAACTCCAAGATAAATAAGGCTAAATAAAGGAAGCACACAAGTTTACATATCACACAAAAATTTGAAACAAGCACATATACACATAAAAACATGGTTTCAGCTGGAGTGACAGAAAAAAAGGTCTAAAACCTAAACTAAATAAGCACTTCAAGAACTTTAAAGAAGCAAAGACGTGTGGAAGAGTGATTGAACAAAGTGTTACAATGGGAGGAAAGGGTAGTACTCATCCTGCCTTAGTCTTGGACTAAAAAACAACAAAATGTAATGTTTATAGGTAAAGTTTCCTATGCTACCTACATGTGCACCACATTAATCTCAGGGTAATCTCATTTACAAACGACTTGTGAAGAGTGTTAAGGATTGTGTACATGTGTTCACTTCCTGCAGCAGAGGGCAAGCAAATGGAAAAGATATTAGACCAAAAGCATGCCCATCCACATCAAAATAATAACATTTCCGATTTGGTAAATGTATGTAAATTTGGGAACATGGCTAAACATAGCTGTCAAGAAGAAGAAAATAAAAGAGGAATCCCCTGGCCAACCAGAAAGGAAAGAAAAAAGTAACTATACTCCCCTAACCCACCAAAAAGGAAAAAAAAAACTTAATTGGCTGTAGTTTTTTATTCAACAAGCCCCAATATTTGTGGTACCATAACCAAGAAAATATTTCAAATTCATAACTGAAAAACTCTTTTTAAAATTCAACAGCAAATTCGGTTTTAATGCATGAAAAAGCTGCTCAAGCTTGATTCAGAACCCTAACAGCTGTCGGGAACTCATACATAATCCAATAATAGTTTCTAAGATGGAACCCTAGACTCCATCATCAAGCGCTTCAGCAACTATACTCACTTTAAAAAAAAATCTGCTCAATCAGTAAATCATCTGTTAAGTAAATTCAGTTGTTTGCAGCTAGACCAGCTTCATCATACTAAACTTATCAGTTCTGTGTTGTCTAACAAAGATGTAAGCACAAACAACTCCAAAAGTCTCCTCGAACTCCCCCCACCCCACAGGAAAAAAAAAAAAGAACGACTCTAAAACAACTCAATTCCCAGCAGGGTAGAGAGGCACGCAATGCACGAACTATTGATCTTACACAATACAAAAACACCCCCTTAAGAACAACTCAACACTCTACAGAGAACAGATATAAAGGAATTGTTTAATATTTTATATGATACTGGAAAAATTCACATGCTACACAAAATTCACGGCAGCAATCAGACAATGAACAATGATTTAGTGGTTCCAAAGAAATATCAAAAAGAACAAAACTATTTTAAGAAAAAAAAAACAATAGGCAGCAATTACATTTTCTAGGTTTAAAGCAACATGATTCAATAAATCTAGGCTCATCCTTAAATAATATTCTTCATATGATATTTGAACTGTTCCACATTAATTTCAAAGTCATAGATCATCGGATTGCTTAATAGACAACATAATATACGCACTAATTATGGAGAATAAAAGAATCTGCAATAACAGCAATGTAGTAACAGATAAGGTAATTTACTGCAGCAAATATGCTGATCACTTAAGCATCTTCAAAACCATCATTAATAATAACACTGAAGGAAACAGAACAAAAGCAATTCTAAAAGATTCCACCAAAACCATTTGGCAATAAATTATAAACATAACGAATACAGAAATGAAATGGAAACCTTTCGATCCTACGACGTTCCAATTCACGATCAATCTTACGCCAATCCTGACCTCGTTCTTCCAGCAAAACTTCTCTAGGCTTAGCATCCCCAAATGGATTCACCTTTGGCCTCGGCTTCACTACATTTTCAATCGCTTGCTGCTGGGGACCCTCGGACCTGCTGGATTGTGCGCTCGATGGCCTGCTAGAGTGTGCGCTGGTAGGCCTACTAGTTACCTTCTTTGCCTCAATCTCAGAATCCAGCGTCTTCCAATCCAATCCTTTCTCTGCCAACACCTCTTCCCTGGGCCTCGCTGCCCCAAAAGGATTCGGCTTATTCGTCTTAACTACTGGCTCATTCACTTCCCCTCTCGGTGGATCCAAAACTAATCTAGGCCTTTCCTCTCGGAATCCACCCCCACCACCACCACCTCGGGTCCATCTATCAGGCTCGGGTCCAGAGTCACGAAAACCCGAACCAAACGTTGAAGATCGAACTGGAATTGGCCGTTTCCCAGCTGTCCAATTATCAACCTCATCCGCCCTAGACATTCCACCACCACCTCCAGTTCCAAGCCCACCGTATCTATTTTGCCTGCCTGAATCAAACGAAGAAGTTGCTTTCTTAGCCATTGCCCAGTTGTCCACCTCATCGGCACGCGACGGCGGATCGTAATCAGAAACCCT
Organism: Theobroma cacao; assembly: GCF_053813885.1. Classification (NCBI taxonomy): domain Eukaryota; kingdom Viridiplantae; phylum Streptophyta; class Magnoliopsida; order Malvales; family Malvaceae; genus Theobroma; species Theobroma cacao. The sequence goes on from NC_142640.1 coordinate 43,041,399, forward strand.
AGAAGGCGGACCCCGTCGTTCTTCATCAAAACCTCCGTACGCCCTCCTTCCCGAGCCCCATGACCCGTCGCTGTCCTCACGGTCACGCATAACCCGACCCGCAGGCGGACCGGACCTCCCATAAGACGAAAACCCACCCCCGAGACGCCCATACTGCATTTCCTCGGCGGACCGTTCCTTGGGTCGGGTTGGCAGGAGCATCATCTCTTCGGGTGTCAGCCTGTTGTATTCCGTTACCCTAGCGCCGCCGCCGGACGACGAATAAGTCCCCATGGTGAACTCTGAGAGAGTCATTTTCTTCTTCTTAGCCTTCGTGCTAACAGCTTCCCTTAGGCTAGGAAAACTCTGCGACTCAGCAGTGGGGGCAGCAGCTGCCGCAGCGGCTGCGGCTTTCGCAGCTTCACGCTCCTCAGCTTCTTCTCGCTCGGCCTCGGCGGCCCACGCGCCGATGCCACCCCAGGGTTTCGACATTTTTGAAAAATTTTATATTATTTCGTCTTTTTTGTTTTCCTTTTTTTGGTTGTTTGGTTCAGTTGAGATCTGGGGAAAAAAACAAGAGAGGAAATGGGACAGAGATCTAAAAGAGAGGGAAAATGAGATAATTGAGCTGGGGCTCCGTTAAGGGAGCCGGAGCTCCGATTGCATGCGAAGAAGTTAAGAGCGGGTTACAGTTGTTTTTCTTCTTTTATTTTTTTTCTTTTTTGTGTGTGTGAAAAATTGTAGTTGAAGAAAATAAATTAAAACATCTGAGCCCAATGCGTTTTGTGTAGAGAGAGAGAGAGAGGGAGTGGGGTAAAATATAATGGTACTAACGTGCAGGAAGGGAAGTGGAATGCACGGTCCAATGAGAGAGAGTGAAGGAGTTCTTGGAGTATGTGATGTTGTGGGTGTAGAGTGTAGCCCATTTAAGGTGGAGCCCATGTAGTATTTGACTTGTAGGTTTTGGACGGTAGGGATGGATGGATGGTCTGGAGAATCTTGCCTTTTCTCTGATTTTCTGTGCTTCAAGGAAGCTCTTTCCTCTATGGAGGCAAAGGGTCCAAAATATGATGTCAATTAGCCAATCTAAATTATATTTATTCAACTGATTAATATTATTATAAGCCAATAAAGATAAGGGATTTCTTTCTTTTATGAAAGAAAAAGTAAGATAAGTGTATTTACTTACACATTTCTTAGGTTGACAAAATACAATCATTTCGTGATTGAGAAAAATTAAAAGAAATACTCATTCTCATTTTATTCACGTTTACATCTTTTTTTTTTTGTATATTTTTCCTCTATTTTCAACCTCTGTTACCACAAATGAAAATAAACCAATATTAATAAGTTTCTTCCATTCCCACCATTTTCTTTCCTATTTATCAATTTTAAATTCTTATAAAAACAAAAGACTGGATCAAGATCACCACGTGCAGGTCGTTTAAACCGCCTCTGAAGATCATGCTATGGGTTACTTAACAACTGCTTTGTTGTTATGTTAAGTCAATAGATTGGATTGAATTTCTGGGCAAAATCATTTATGGGCAGGGCCTCATATTGAGGTTGGGTTCACATTTAAATCCAGAAAAACTGGACCTAAGAATCTACCAAAAGTGCATTGCGAAAACGACTCCAGCCATTTTAGTCTTCCAAATGATCACAGAGTCCGACTGTCAATGGGAAGTCAAATAATATGAACGTTTTATAGGCAGCAAAGCATTACTCCAAAGTCAGAAATTTTATGCCCCAATGCCTCTGCCTCTTGGCCATGTTTGTGCGCCAGCATAAGAGAAAATTGTTGGCCATCTCTTCCAAGTAATTGGAGCCTTTTTCTTTGGCTGGGAATTTTGGAGGTTTTGACTTTCGGCTGGAATCCAACTGTGACATGACACCCACTTTGGTCAAATACCATTACTACTTGTTAGCCAATAGCCATCCTCTTCTGCTATGACCCTATGAAGCTTCTGAGAGGAGCCAGAGCCTCGAGTGGAAAGTTATGAACGATGTGCCACAGCTACGTACTTTGTTGGAGTCTTATTATTACAACTCTACTTGTGAGGAGGTAGCTTTTGGTCACAGCATTGAATGCAAAGAAAACTGCAGCCTGTTTCATGTATGTCGAGAGGTTCTTGTAATAGAGAGAAAGTATTGGAAATACATAAAAGGTTGAGAAGACGGATAGGAAGATTAGAGCAATTTTAAAGTATTGTGGTAAGCGAGAGAGAATAGGTAAGTGGCAAAAAATCAGAGAGAATTTGAAAGAGGATATCAGAGAGAGAGCGCACTAATACTGAAAGTCAAAAAATCTTATTTTGTCTTAAAATGAATTGTCGAAACGAGAATTAATGTATATAATGAATGATAGTTAATGACAAATTTTATTATACACTATGAATAACAATCGTTGAAACCCCTACATAAAGGCAAGGTGTTGTGCGAAAGAAACAACTTGAGATTGTTGGGTTCTTTTACTTAAACTGCTTGATGTGATTGAAAGAATTCCATGTTGGATATACCACAAGTTTCCACTTCTAAGAGAGAAAGAATAAGCATGTTCTCACAAACCAAGAGCAGAGCACTTAAATTTTAGATCGAAGTACCTTCAGCAACGGAATATGCATATCCTGTGGGTGAAAAGTGAAAATAGATATTAGATAGCATAGGATTGAATAAGCTTGAAACTATGATGAAGAGCACAGTAATGCCTTAAAGAAGACTCGAGCAGAAAAAGGAGAAGGGAATGTGGGCATAAAAGAGCACTAGTAATACGCACCGTTTTGAAGAAAGCAAGAGGAAGACTTTCAAATAAATTGAAACATTGCGTTTCAATTAAATACGTTTAAAATTCCGTTTTGTTAGTTAATAATTGTAATTATTACTTCTTTTGTTCTTGTTTCTAACTGTTTAGACATTGTATATAAGCAACCTCTTTAGGCATTTTTTTTATGAGAAAACCCTGGGGATATTTTTTCTACCCAAACACAGCGTCGTCTCTCTCTTTCGTTCTCTATGCTATTTTCTTGACATGGTATCAGAGCGAGTTAGGATCTAGCTGGAAATTCATGCTCTTCTACAGTAACATTGGGCTTCACATCATCGGTTGGCTGTTCTATTTCCCTTTGTGACTATTTTATTTCCTTTCCAGCAATTTATTCCTTGTCTTTTATTGATTTAGTATTCATCAGAGTCATTTAATCTTCACATCAGTATTGTTTATCATCTAATTATCTAATCCTTAAGATACCTTTGTTTAACTGATTAATCATGACCGAATCAACTCAACCTATAACTCAAGCTAGTACACAAAACAGCACTCAAACCACTTAATAACATATCGTCAATCTCTTTTTTATTTGCATCAAATTGATAGCCTAGACTCAGTGGTTGTTGATCCCAAACTCAACAGTAGTAATTATATAGCATGAAGTAGGTCTTTTTTGCTTGCAATGTCCATTAGGAACAAAATAGAATTTCTCAATGGCACAATACCTAAGCCTCTAATCACAGACCCTCTTTTCTTATCATGGACCCGATGCAATAATTTATTAGTAACCTGGTTGCTTGACTCAATCACTCAGCTAATAGCCTCAACCATATTTTTCAGGGATACAACATCTAAAATATGGGCCACTCTGAAACAAAACTTTGTTCAACCAAATGATACCCAGGTATGTAATCTCCAATATACCCTAGGAAATGTCAATCAAGGGACTAGGATAGTTGACTCATTCTTCATTGAACTTAAGGAAATTTGGGAGGATTTGAGGAGTTATAGGCCACTACCACATTGCAAATGTGGGAACTGCAATCCTGATTGCTTCAAAGCATACTCAGACCAATATCAAAAGGATATGGTCTTTAGATTTTTGAATGGATTAAATGAATCCTTCTCTGCAATTAGATCACAGATTATAATGATGGACTCGATTCCAACCTTGGGTAAAGTTTATAGTCTGGTACAAAGAAAAGAAACACAGAGGAGTCTGCACATTCAAGGTCAAACAGTTTTTAAGTCCTCTACAATGATGACCACTGTTGACACTAGGAACAAGACAAGAGAAGATATCAGTTGCAACCACTGTGGGAAAAAGAGACACACTAAAGACAAATGTTACAGACTCATTGGGTTCTTAGAAGACTTCAAATTTACTAAGTCAAACTCAAACTTCAAGAAGGGAAAAACAATGACTAATAATGTGACTGCGACATATGATAGACTAGGATTTGATGATTGCAAGGTTGAACAGGAGAATGAAGGAACTAGAACTAGCTCTATGTTTTAGATATCAGCTATAAATCAACAAGTCAATAGATTGATGGAGCTCTTAAATGAGAATAACATAAGCAGCAATGATGGTAAGGCCAATACACAGATCACTCAATAAGGTAGCCTTGCACTTGTTAACTTAGCTTTTGCAAGTATAACTTCAGGCCATCTTTGTTTCCACACTTCAAACAATTTGCCTTCTAACCTTAAAAATGTGGATGTTCAAATGATAAGACAAAATCATTGGATTATTGATTATGGTGCTATTGATCTTATTTGCTATAATCTTGATAGTTTGAATGTGCTAAAGCAGTCAAAAATTGCTTTGTTGAGTTACTTAATTATAGAAAAGCCATTGTTTCCCACATAGGAACAGTAAGATTGACCCCCACATTGACCTTAGAAAATGCCCTACATGTACCAAGTTTCAAGTTCAATCTTATTTCAATAGGTAAGCTTACCCAAAATAAGAAAGCTTATGTTCTATTTACTGATATGCATTGTATTGTCCAGGACATACTCTCTCGGATAGTGATTAGGGTTGCTAGGGCATACACAGGGCCATACTTGATGCAAGAAAAGTATGTTGATAAAGATCTTTTAATGTCATGTTTTGACAAACTCATCAAATTTTCTTTTATTTCTTATGTTAATGGTTATAATCCAACAGCAAATGTTTTGATCTCTAGCATTTTAGGCTTGGACGCACTCCTTTAGAAAGGATAGCTGTCATTCAAAAACAATTTCTTGTTGTCAAATGTTCAAGTAATTTGCTTTGTGAAATTTTTCCACTGTCTAAGCAGAAAAAGCTACCATTCCCAATTCATATCCAAAGCACAAAAGTTGCATTTGAAACTCCCACCTAACCAATCAAAGATATTTTTTAACTATAATTGATGACTATACAGGTTTTACTTGGATTTTTCTTTTGAGGTGTAAGTCAGATGTTTTATCAATAATACCAGCATTTGACAATTATGTTGAAAAACGATTTGAAAAATCAATAAAATGCATCAGGTCAGATAATGGACTAGAGTTTAGACTAAAGGATTTCTTTAACAAAACTAGCATAGTTCATTAACTCTCTTGTGTTGAAACTCCCCAATAAAATGGCGTTGGTGACCATAAGCATCAACATATTTTGGTTGTAGAAAAGCTCTGTTGTTTCAATCTAGTTTGCCAACTCATTTCTAGGGAGATGCTACCATGACAGTAGTGCATATCATTAACAGTGTACCAACAAAGTTACTCAAGAACAAATCCCCATTTGAAATGTTATACAATAAACCACCTACATATGAACATTTGAGAGTGTTGGGCAGCCTATGCTTTGTCTTTACTTTGTCACACCATAGAAAGAAATTAGACCAAAGAGCCATAAAATCCATATTTCTAAGCTATTCAAATAACACAAAAAGTTATAGGTATATGATCTCAATGCAAACAGAATAATAATTTCAAGGAATATTGTCTTTCATGAAGGAACTTTTTCCTTTCAATCTAAACAAAACATTGCAAGACCTGATCCATTTTGTCAAACACCTAGTGTACATACCAAATATTCACATGAATTTGACTCAAGCTTTCTGAATTTTCCTCACCAAGAACATGTACCTGTTGAAACACATAGCATTGAACCTATTACAAGTACTAAAATACCATCAACCTCAAATTCAAATGACTTTGTGCCAAATTCAATTGACGCAGTTAGTATGCCTACTACAACAAACAATGAAAATGAAACCTGCAACAATGAAGACATTTAAATATCACATGATCCAAATAAGAACTTACCAGTTAGAAAAAAACATTAAACCTAAACATGCTTTTAGATATTTGGATGCTTATTATGTTGATATGGCTTCACAGAGTAATAATGTCACTACTCACCCAATTACCAAACTTCAATCCATTAAGAGCCTATCACCTGCACACAAGACATTCACCACATCATTATCACATACATTTGAACCCTAGACTTATCAACAAGCTGTTAGTTATTCTCATTAGAGAGATGCCATGAATGCTTAATTAAAAGCTTTACAAGATACTGGAACATGGAGCACAGTGCCTAGACCTCCAAATTCTCATGTAATTGGGTGCAAATGGGTGCACAAAGTAAAGTTAAATGTAGATGGACAAGTTGAGAGGTATAAGGCCTGCTTGGTTGCAAAAGGCTATAACCAGATTGTAGGATTTGACTACCAGGAAACTTTTAACCTTGTAGCCAAACAAACAATAGTAAGGGTATTCTTTGCCTTAGTAGCAGCTCTCAACTGGAACTTGATACAATTAGACGTGAATAATGCATTTTTAAATGAAAATTTTAAAAAAGAAGTGTACATGGACATCCCAACAGGTTATGAGGTCCAAAGGGAGAATCCAGAGAATGCAAAATTGGTTTGTAAACTTCATAAGTGATAAATCTATGATATAGAGCTATTTGGTGTCACAACCCAAATCTTAGACTATGACCGGCGCATGGACCAAATAGGCACAACCCATCAGACCCAAGCAAGCCTTTTTGTGAAAACTTATTCATTAAACCGCTTGTCTCTCATTTACCTCTAAGGTTCTCAATTCATAATTTTCAAAAATAATTCCTTCTCACGAGTTAAATCATGGAAACCAAGCATATAGTATTCACAAAATAATATTATCACTTGCCGACGTGTGGCGGCACTATTATTCAAACCAAACACACAATGTTTATAATAACTTTCATGAATTACACTTAAACAATTATACACACATACAAAAGACGTTGACTATCAGTGGAGTGACTCTAGTGGGGTTACTATCATTGGGAGTCCTAGTGAAACCTACCAAAAGATGAATAAGAGGGAATGCCTCGACCTAGGATCTAACTACCTTCGATCCTGAAAACTAAAACATGAAGTTGAAAAAAAAAAAGATGAGTATAAACCCAGTAAGTGAACATAAGAAAAGAACAAGCATCAATACGGGAAGTTTTACAAAACATGATGCACTTATGTTGAAAGTAATGCAATTTAGTTTAATTTCTTGTAAAGCTCTTAATTCAACCCTTGATTATTTAATCCCTTAAGGTGAAGGATTTATAATCCACAATGGAGTTGAAAAGAGTGAAAACTACAAAAAAATCCAATCAAGATAAGCAAAACAGAGGGTTTCTCGCTGCAGCAGAAAGACATTCTATAGCATATACTACAATCACATTTTTTATTTTCATAACTTGTCTATAGCATATATATATATATACACGCACACACACACACACACACACACATGTACACCACCGCCGCCTTACTCAGCTCATGTGCACTCCCTACACGCACATTTCAATATCATCACACGCATTCCCGCTCACATCATTATCGGCATGTGCACTCCCACACAGCACACCATTGACACCGTCACATGCACTCCCACACAGCACACCATTGACACCGTCACATGCACTCCCACACCACATGTGCACGGTTATAGCTATTATACAGTATTATCACTCAAAGCATAACACACATATCCACATAATATAGGAACACATGGTTTCATTATATCACATATTTTACCACATAAAAACATTTCATCAAGAGCTTATTCCCATGCACGTTTTAAAGAAAAGTCTGATAAAACATTTCAGGTGATTCAATTAAATACATATGCATTTATCCCAAAACATTTTAATGCAAGTTCACTCACAACGTCTTTGTTGATGCTTTGATCGACTCTAACAGCGTCTAATGCTCTAAATGGAGATGTGGAGTCTCGTTGGAACTTATCACACACAATAGCATCATACCAACTCAATTTACATAAATACTATTCCAAAAGTTGTTTCCTAAATCAAGTTTTACTAGTTATTCCTAACTAGCTTCCAATTATCATTTAAGTAGTCATTGTTCACACTAGACATGATTAAATAACCTCCAACAATAAATCAACCAACAAACCTAATTATTGACCATCATCAACAACTCAAAAATCAAATCTAACTCATTACTCACCTTAGTGGCTTTATAGTGGAATTCTTTTCAAGAGTTCTTCAAGCTATCAAGAAAAGTCTATCTCTCTATAGTACCCCGTATTTTGATACGATGGCTAATAAAGTTTACGAATGTCAATTTAGAGATTAATTACCGAGTTAAAAAGGGTAATTCAAAAGTGAACCTGTGAAATCTTGATCTCTATAGACACATAACTAGAAGTAGATGCGATAATGCGGATCAGAGATAATTTCGTAATTTCTCTTGGTGAGCTCCTACGAGTGGTTTTTTTTTAAGCTATTAAGGTCTAAATAGGCCTAAGGAATGAATAATTGATGTTTATGATGGTAAATAAATGAAAAAGGTAAAAATAATGATAATTTTCACGGTATGGGCAAAATGGTCATTTTACATCTCGAGTATAAATTTTTATGTTTTCATGAACCCAAGTATTTTTAGATTATTATGGACCTTGCCCTAGTGTCAAAAGAGTAAAAAGTTGCACAAAAGATGAGAGGAAGACAAAGTCACCATGTTAAGGGTATTTTGGTAATTTATGTGAGAAATGGATAAACTTTAGATATAAATATCTAAAGCTCCAACAATTTTCAGCAGCTTCTAGCCATTTCTTCTTCCCTTCCCATCTCACGTTTCTTCATATCCATGGGAGAAAGCTTCCATAACTTTCTCTCTCTAGCTTCAATTTTCATGCTTTTGAACATTTCTTCATAGAACCTTTTGTTCTCTTTCACTCTCTCACCTTAAAACCCTTAAAAAGTCTTTGTTCAACACTTTCTCTCACTAGTTGAAAATTTTAGAGAGAGAGACTTTCAATGATAGCTTGAGTATTCTTGAGAAAAAATTCAACTACAAATCCACCAAGGTGAGTAATGAATGAGGATTGATTTTAGGTTTGTTGATAATGGCTAGTAATTGGAGTTGTGAGTTGTTTTATTATTAAGGTTTGTTTATTTATTTCTAGAGTTACTAGAGTAGAGAGAATAGATGGCCATTTAATGGCAATTGGAAGCTAGTTAGGAATAACTAGTGGAACTTGATTTAGGAAAGAGCTTTTGGAATTATTAATGCCAATTTGGGTTGGTTGTGATGTTGTGTGTGACAATAGGTTCCAACGAGGCCTCACATGTTCGTTTGAAGCAATAATCGAAGTTAGAGTCAATTAAAGAATCAACAAGACCGGTGAGTGAACTTGCATTTCAAAATTTCTTTGGGAAATGTGATGTATTTGAATGAACATTTGAATGATTTTATCCAACTTTTCTTTAAAAATGTGTGCTAGGGAACAATCCCTTGATAAAATGTTTTGATGTTGTGAAAAATGTGAAATGTGTAAAAGGATAAATCCATGTGCTTATATATTATGTTGGTAGGTATATATATATATGAATATATATTTTGTATTGATGAATAATGTTCCATGTGCTTCTATATTATGTTAGTAGGTATATATATATATATATATATATGAATATATGTTTTGTATTGATGAATAATGTTGTGTGATGATGTTGAACTGTGCGAGTAGGGAGTGCACACATGATGATGATAGAGTGTGCAAGTAGGGAGTGCACACATGATGATGTTGAAGTGTGCGAGTAGGGAGTGCATAAATGATGATGATATTGCATTGAGTTGAGTGTGGTGGAATGGTATACATGATGATGTATGTATATACAAATATATATGTTATAGAAAGTTTATGAAAATAATCGTGATTTTGTTGTGTGTTGGCATTGTTAATTGCTCTCAAATTGCTTTTCATTTCAACAAGAAAAGGGCTTTTGATGTAACAAGACCCATTTCACTCAAAATGCTCTGTTTCTCGCTGCAACGAGAAACTCTCAGGTTTTAAGGGTCACACTGGCTTGATTCTCCGATTCTAGTGTAGTGCTTTCACTTCAATGAAGATTTTGACCACCTTCCCATCCGTACTGGGAAAAGTGGTAAACATAAAAGTTGTAGCCCTACTTCTTAGCTTTCTAATGGTTCAAAAATCAGATCAATTGGATTTTTGTAGTGGGAGATATGCTACACAAACTGAAATACATGCAAACTAACACTATTTCTCGCTGCAACGAGAAACTTGCTGCCATGCTTGCTACCTTGCTTGATTTTGACATATTTTTCAACCATTTAACTTCATGGATTGATCATGGGTTTTTGCAACACTATGAGTTTATTAATCAAAGTTTGAAAGGAGGGGTTTTTAGTAAGAAATTAAATCAATTGCATTGTTTTCGAAACAAGTGCATCATGATTTCTAAATTCTTCCTATCGATTGCTTGTTCCCTTCTTATGTTCACTCACTGAGTTTTATATTTAAGTTTTTAAACTTCATGTTTTCATATTCAAAGACAGTTGAGACCTAGATTGAGTGTTCATATATGCTCGTCCTCTTAGTAAGTACTATGGCATCTCAATAGCTGTACCTTCACCCACGGTCACTCCGCTGACGGTTAAGGGTCTGTTACCTGTGAACGCGTATATGTAATGTAATCCGCTAGAATCCATATTATAAGTCAATTATGTATATTTGATTACCGATGCCACTATGAGTTGGCAAACGGATGACATTATTTTGACATAATAAAATTGTGAGTTTTTGGTCACTATAGAATATTACTGAAATATTTTAGTTCAGAATTTCAATATGTGGTTTTAGAAATGATGGTTGGGAATAATGATCGGGTTTGCATAAAAATGTTTGCTTGGGCTTGTGGGCTATGCCCATTGGGCCCATGCGCCGGTCATGACCCAGTATTTGGGTTGTGACACTCTCTCTCTATCAAAATGTTCAGCTAGTGAGAGAAAGTGTAGAGGAAGAGCTTTTGAAGGTTCTTGAGGTGTAAAAGTGAAAGAGTATGAAAAAACCTATGCAAAAGTGTAGAAAAGCATGAGAATCGGAGTTAATTTGAGAAAGTTATGAAGGCTTTAAGGTTTCTTTTCCATGGAAGGAGGAAAAAGGATGGGAATTAGAAGAAGAAGTTGTTAGAAGTGAGGAGAAGGTGCTGAAAGAAATGAGATATTTATCCTAAAGTCAATCAAAGTTTCACAGAATTTACAAAAATGCCCATTTTTTATTCTTCTAGTATAGTGCCTTCACTTTGACAAAGATTTTGACCACTTTCTGGTCAGAACTGGGCAAAGTTTTAAACATCAAAGTTGTAGCCCTACCTCTTAGCTTTCTAATGGTCTAAAAATCATATCATTTGGACTTCTTTAGTGGGAGATATGCTTGAAAAAACAAAGCATATGCAAATCAAGCAACAGTTAATTATGCACATTTCTTCACCAATTAAAATTATTTTTGATCCTACTCTTATAAAAACATAAAATAATTATAAATAACATAAAACTAGCATCATTAATTAAAAATAAACATTTAAACATAAATTAAACTAAACTAATAAAATAAATAAAAATACCTAAATTCAATCCTAAATCTAGTCCAACTTAGACTAATTAGGTATTTAATCTCCCATTAAATATGTGAATTTGATGCACTCAACAGTCTACCTCTAGTCACGCATCTATGGAGGTCGAGGTTTCATAATTAGCCACCATATTAAAGTACAGGGTATTATATTTGGGCTTAATTTTGGTAATAATTTATCTTAGTTCTTATAGTAATGCATAGAAATTAGTAGATTTTATTTAATTATTTTAAATTAGTTAATTTAGGTGAGTCAATCTAATCTTAGTTAATTTTATACTTAATTTGGTGTTAATATGGTTAAGATAGGCTGTTATTGATTTATTTGTACTTTTGTAGGTGTTTGATGAAAGAAGAATTTTAATGAAAGAATAAGAGCAGTTTTGAGGTGCAGACTTTTACTGCACATGTTTCGGTATTTTAGCCATAACTTTCTATACAAAGCTTCAAATGAAGAAATTTTAGACCATTGGAAAGACGAGAAAAATCTACAACTTTCATGCTTACCACTTTGCTCAGTTCGGCTTATAATGTGGTCAAAACTCTTATCAAAATTGATGCACTGCAGTAGTCATAGAGCAATTACGATTTATGTTAATTAATTGGGCAAGGCCGCGACCCATATAGTCTGATAAGGAAATCCTTATTGGAATTGACTTCTTTCTTTACCCAACTTGGCCTAACTTCAAAGCCTATAAAAACAACCTTTTAAAGGACTTTGAGAAAAGAAGAGAACTAAACACTAGACTAACAATTGAGAATCAAGCCACAAAGTCATTGAAGTTGAGAAGAATGTGAAGGATTCAAGAAGACTTGGAAGATCAAGATTATAATTCTTGAGTTTTATTTTTTTTATTATTCTTTTATTTTCTTAGTTTGTTTTTATTGTTTAAATTTTATTTGATGATGATGTGTGACTTGATGGGGAACTAATTCATTAATCTAAGATTATGATTAAACTCAATATGTAGTCTGAATTATTTATCTCTCTTTTGTTTATGTTTTACGGATTTAAGTCATTTATTTTATTCTGTTCGTAATGCTTCTAATTGCCTAATTACCAATTAGATTGAATTGGAAACTTAGGTTAAACCTTAACGAAGAAGATTTAGGTATACCTTGAATAGAATAGTGTATGATCAAATGCGTTTAATTGATTAGGTGGTTTGATTTGCATACAAGGTAGACATACACTTATAAGCCATACGTAGCTAGGATTAGAGTACAAACTTAATGAATCTTTTTCAATTTAATTTGCATAGACATATAGTAAATTAATTAAGAGAGGTATTTTTATGAGAAACTCTACAAAGACTTGTAAATAATTTAGAACTCTAGGTTAGCAACTTAATCCATTAAACTAAGTTAAAAGATAGAGAAACAATAATCAGATGAAATATTGATGGATATTATAATTTTAAGTCTGGTAGTTACGTGAGTTTTATAAAATAAATTTACTATTTAATTTTAGTTTCAATTTATTAGTTTTAATTTTTTTATTTTAATTGTTTAGAAAAAATTATGGTGTTATAATTTTAGTAGTTAGCAATAGGAATTAAATAATTTTCTGTGGGAACGATACTCTACTTCATTACTATATTACTTGTTAATGATACGTGCACTTGTATGGTTTGAAGCAGGCCCCTAGAGAATGAAATATGGTTATACAATATGGTTTTCTTCAATCCAATGCAGATCACTCATTGTTCACTATGAAGACAAGCAATGGTGAATTCATTGCTCTCTTGCTATATGTAGATGACATACTAATAGGGAGCACTTTAAAACTAGTTGCAAATGGTGTGAAATTGTTCCTAAGTTCACACTTTAAGCTCAAGGATTTAGGAACAGTCAAATACTTTCTAGGACTAGAAATAGCAAGATCTCTTGAAGGCATCTCCATATCACAAAGAAAATACACTTTGGATCTATTGTAAGAGAATGGTCTGTTAGGTGTAAAACCATTCTTCACTCCTATTGACTATAATAAAAAATTAATCAAAGCTCAAGATGAAGAGAAACTTGCCAATTTGATAAACAACATACAATTGGTTGGCACATTACGTTTTCTCACATTCAATAGACCAGACGTAGCATATGCAGTCTAGGTACTATCATAGTTCATGAGCAAGCCTAACCTTGAACATTTGGCTACAACTCACAGGGTGTTGAAACTATTTGAAAGGGTCACACAACCAAGGCATCCTAATGAAGTCAGAATCAAATTTGAAGATTGTGGCATACTGTGATAGTGATTGGGCAAGTTGCCTTGATTCTAAGAGGTCAAGCACAGGATATAATGTGTTCATTGGGAATTCCTTAGTGACATGGAAGTCTAAGAAACAATTAGAAATATCTCACAGTTTTGCAAAAGTTGAATGTAGGGTCATGGCATCAACCAGCTGTGCAATTATCTAGTTAAAACATCTTTTAGCAGATTTTGGAATTAATCATAAAGATGCAATGATACTCTACTTAAATAGCCAATCAGCCATTCACATTAACAAGAACCCAATCTTCCATGAGAAGACTAAACATATGGAGATGGACTACCACTTTGTTAGAGAGAAAGTGATTGAAGGTACAATCAAATCAGTAGATATCTCAACTAATTTGCAACTAGTTGATTTATTCACTAAAGCCTTATAACCGAGGCAGTTCCACAGTCTTTTGAACAAGATGAATGTTCATAACATTCACATATCATCTTGAGGAAGAGTATTAGATATCATAGGATTGAATAAGCTCGAAATTGTGATGAAGAGCACAATAATGCCTTGAAGAAGACTCAAGTAGAAAAAGCACAAGGAAATGTGCCATTTTGAAAAAAGCAAAAGGAAGACTTTAAAATAAATTGAAACGTTGCGTTTCAATTAAATAAGTTTAAAATTCCATTTTGTTAGTTAATCATTGTAATTATTAGTTCTTTTGTTCTTGTTTCTAGCTGTTTAGACACTACATATAAGTAGCCTCTTTAGGCATTTTTTAATGAGAAAACCGTTGAGATATTTTTCCTTCCCAAACACAGCGTCATCTCTCTCTTCCTTTTTTTATGCTATTTTCCTGACAATAGAAAAGGTGGCTTTGGGGTTAGAGCATGAATGCGAAGAAAAGCAGCAGCTTGATTGAAGTCCAAGACAATCACTAAACTAAACATCATTTGTCATATTCTCTGTTTGCTTCTCTGCTTTTTCTTTTACTAAATCTTTTGTTTGAATTTTTCTTGGCGAAAAAGGGTAATTCAAGAGAAACTGAGAGCGAGGAGTGAAAAAAAACAGATTATGGTATTGTACATGCAAAGTAAAACGTGAAAATTGTGGTTAAACCCATCACCATTAGCTTCCTAAAGTGATTGAATTAAGTCCACCAAACCCAAAATCATGTGCAGCTGAAGTAGGTAGTGTTGCAACAGCCTAATAACAATGGTGGCTACCTAACTAAATTGCACATCAACTTTCCTTTCCATGAAATCTTGTACGATTATTGTTGAATTCAAGTCAAGGTTTTCAATACCAGGCTACTATTTGTTTCTTAGTACAGAAATTTGACTTGGTTGTATGGCTTCGAGGAAAATGGCAAAAAGTTTCCAAATTTAGCGTGCAAACCACACAAACAGTTCATGTCTAACTCAGCTTCAACAGTACATGCTTAATTTCAATAATCAAATTGAATCATTTCATAAAAAAGATTAAAACAGTAGAAAGTAAATGATATTCTCATAAGCATGAAAATTTTAGATCGAAGGGGGCAGACCTACATTAATAAAAGTGTAATAAAATGTCAAAAATTTATATTTGTTATACTACTTATGCTAGAGTTTTTATGTAGTTAATAATGCTAATGAACCCACTAATGTTTTGTATAATTTTGTAGAGAGTGAGGTCAAACATTCTAAGTCAAAGTAGATTTATTAAAAAGTAATTTATATACTAATATTTAAATACTACCTGGAATGATAAAAAAAATTCTTTTATAATTTAAGATTTTATTTTAAAAAAAATCAAAACCTAACTACTCTTCCTTCCATTTCAAAAATTCAAGTCCTACTCTTGAGACAAGCAGTAAGGCTTTTTTTGTGGGTCTTTGGTTGCATTTCTCCATCCTTTCCAAACCACTCATCTAGGCTTCAATTGTAAGTAATTTTCAATCCAAATTAAGTTTTTAAATACTTCATGTTTAAATATTTTTTGATTAATTTGATAGTTTGGGTTCATAAGTATAATCTAGCTAATAAAAAATAATATTACATGTCAAATAATATTTTGATGTATTAAATAAATATGCTGAATTTATATTTTCTTTAATTTAATGTTAAAATTTCTAATTTATGGATTTTAACATGTTTATATTTTTTGAATTATTATTATCATTTCAGTTATGATACCACTAAGAGAAATTCTTCATTATTAAACCACAATGGAAATGCATATGCAAAAGATGAATGAAAATTAAGAGGTACAAAATTTGTGTTTGAATGTCAATAAAATAGTATTGTAGCTTCAGTTTCTCAACTTATTTATTAGAGGGAATACTATTCAAATGAAAGCACAGAAAACTGTGCTAGTCTATGAAGTATGAAGTAGAAAGTGTTTTGGATTTCTATAGGCTACTCCAAGCACTAGCAGTAAAAACCAGTAGCATTCATTGTTAACCAAAAAAAGCTCAGGTGGTAGAAGAATCTTTAACCCAGAACATTGAATTAAAATTTATATCACACCATTTAAAATTCTGCACAAAATGGTGCCAACTTTGCTTAGAATTGGGACATAAGACTGGTACTACTTCTTTCCTGATTGAACACGACCTTTTTATATCATTTCAATGATATAACATATTTTTGGCTGTGTTGTAGAACGCATATCAGTGTTTAGCTATATATGCTACAAACTTTTGCCTCTAAACTAACTTGGAAAGGATGAATTCATGAAGTTCAAGAAGATTTGACAAAATTTAACAGGGACAAGGTGAATGCAAACTTGCAATTGAAGTTGTAGCAGCAGCTCTAATGGAGAAACATTAGACTTTAGGATATAAAATTAACATTTACATGTCTTTTTATTAGTCTTAGTAGTGATGGTGACTATCAATAAAATTTATATATATTTTTTAAAAAATTAAAATAAAATATATAATATAGAAAATTACATTAAAAAAATAAAAATAAAACATATAAGATTATAATAAAAAATAAAAATAAAATAGATGACATAAAATATAAATTTAAGAGATGATATTATATAAAAATTAATAATATAAAATACAAATATATTAAACTTACATTTTATAAATAAAGGTAATTTTGAAAAATGACATTACATTCCCAACAAAATACTTATAAATCAAATACTGCAATGTTATCTTTTTTATAGTTTAATAATATTATTTTTTCTGTAATCATATTATTTATAATTATATTATATTGTAAAATATATCAAATGTCACCCATATATTAAAATCTTTAAAAAAGAAAGGAAAAAGAGGGTGAAGTTGGTCAAAGTTGAGCAGGCAAACGTGAGAGACTTTACATCGTCAATAACTACTTTATCTCATTAAAAGTTGAGATAATTTACGAGGAAATAACATCTTATTTGCTTTCTGTTAATTTCTGTTTTGTCAACCATCGCTTCTTGGACTTAAGAAATCCGAGTTGGTGAGAATTGAATTTGCTTTTGCATCAGTGGCTACAAGTTCAGACACAAGTATGACTTTGGGAATTCGGATAAACAAGGGCTTGGGTTGGGTCGGTGTCCCAACTCTCAATAAAACCTTGCATCGACATGCCACAATTATTCTTTACCAATCAAAAGAAATTATTAAATAAACCCTTGTTACCTACCATAGCAGCCATAGGTCAAGAATTTTAATTCATCCACTCTGGAAACTTTCGTTAGAAACTATGACTGTATCATAGTAATTGGCCACCACCCAATTCTGAATTTTTTTAATTTAAATTTCTCGCAACACGAAAGAGACATATTAGCACTAAAAATGTAGTATTATACTTGTTACATTGGACGTGTTAGTTTTACCTTTCAAAAATCATACCATATATATAATAGAGTCATATTGCTTATCTCATCATCCTATATATCTCAAATATTTGTACTTCGTCCTAATATGACATGAACCTATTGAATAAATTCATAAATTGGATTTATTAATTTATGAATGGATCAATTCATCTATAATTACAATCAAATTAATAGATTATTGTCTCATAAAATAGTTCAAATATTTGCATTGAACAACTGTGATTCGTCAAATGCTGATTAGCATGTGTTTACTGTAGACAACTCTATGAGATTCTTCATTAGGTTGTTGGCATGCTAATCGCACTCTTGGGATGAAGCAGTCGTGATAGACAACTCTATAATGCTTGGTAAAAAACACAATTTGCTAAAAACGTCTTCTTTTTCTTGGAATGAATAGCATGTAGCATAGACTGCAATAATCCAATGTCAAACTGTTACGTGCATAGGTGGGTTGCTGAGTGTTGTTACCTCAATTACAGTAATCAAGCCACTACGATGAAGTCAGCAGCTATTTGTTAGCTCTTTTGATATATTTCAAAAGCTTGTAAACCCAATCTGATCAAAGTTTTTTTTCATTTTTTAACTGCCCTCAACAACCATAGGGCTCAAGAAGAACCCCATTGCACAAACATTTATGGCTAAACGTCAATTTGTATTTCGACTATTATTTCCATTTTTTCGTAATTTTACAACTACTTAGATGCCTAGTCACTATCTCATCACATCGCTAACCAATGGCAATGGAGTGCCCTCTAATATATATCGTTGCTTGTACATCATCTCTTCATGTAATCCCTACACCAATATCCATATCGCGAGTCCAAATTTCTGCTAACGAGTTACAATAGCGTATAACGAAAGGGAATTAAAATTTTCTGGTCAAAAACCAAAAAAGCAATTAAATTCTGGAAAGATATATAGAAGATGCTGAGAATAAGGCAAAAGAGATTCTTTTTCCCATATTTGATCCAAACGCCCCCTTTCTAGCAGACGTGTCCAATATATTGGTTGGTCGTTTGGTTATTGACCCACCATTTCTTTTTGCATAATATATCCTTTTATTGGGATTTCCAAACGACTCCACCGTAATTCATAATCCTAACCCAACTAACATTCATCTGCATACAAATCATAGTATTAAATAACCTACTTTAATTTCATCTACACATCCTGGAATTACCAAAAACAAAGACACAGAAACCAAACACAACCCAAATGCTTGTCTAACTTTCCATCAGAGCTTTATAATGTAGGAAACGGAGGCGGAGGCCAGAGGCAGCTCCCTTTGTCTCTCCAACATCAAACCCTCCGTTCTATCCCGCATGCTGATCAAGACGTTCTGCCACGTGTTCACTCTCGACTGGGCCTTCCCATGGACACCGACGTTTAACTCCACCAAATCCTCCGCCCTCACTTCCACAACTTCTTCGGGATCCGCACCGTCCATCATCCATATGAGGCACGAGCAGAACCCTTTCGTAATCTCCGAATCACTGTCGGCTCGAAACCTTACCTTTCCATTTTGGTCTATTCTGGCGTCGAGCCACACCTGAGTGGCGCAACCCTTGACCCGATTCTCCGGCACCCGTGCCGACTCGTCGAAAGGAGCAAGCATCGCTGCGTAATGTAAGAGCCGTTTCACGCGATCGACAGGCTCTGTTAAAGACTTGAATTCTGAAACCAAAAGTTGAATCTTGTCCGAAACTCCTTCATAGGTGGTTTCTGACCGAGTTTCAATCGTCGCTGAACACGAAGAAACAGCGAATATCTTATCAGAACCAGATTTACATAAAAATTTTGATTTATTTACTCTGGGAAACTTAACTTGAATCTTTTCATTGTTAGAATAAGGGTTTCTATCACTGAAGCAATAACACGAGGAAATATAAGGGACCGTTCTTATGGATGAGGAGGTCATGTTTGGATAGAACGAAAATGAAGGAAAAGAGGAAAGGGCAAATGAAGGAAAAGGAAAAGAAATACTCAAAGAAGAAAAACGGGGAACGAGCGAGAAGTTCGTTTTGTTGAACAAGTCAAAGGGAAAAGATCCTTAAATAACGCACCCCATCGGTTGTCTTGTCTGTGTTTGAGATTTTGCGTGGAAATTGAAGAGGCGGAGCTGACGATCCAATTGAAAATGTGAAAGAAGATGAAGAAAAAGAAGTCTTTTTTATAAAAAGGCTTGCTCGCCATTAAGATAACGCGCCAAAATTTTGTATAATTTGGATTTTGGCCCCACATTAGGAGCTTAATTAGCGACATGATTCCCCAAATCTGTTGGTAGTATTAAACTATACTAGTTAAATCATGTTTGAAATCCTCTATCCATAAAATAATGAGTTTTAATGCAGACAAACTTATGATAATCCAAGATATATTTTAATTATTTAATGATTTTATGACTTAGGTTTTGTTAGTTTACATATGATTGCTGCCCCATGTTACTTTTATATTGTAGCTTTGGTTTCTTATGTGAGCGATGACGTTAACTATATCAAAAGTTATTGCTTCCAAAATCTGGGCCCCTAAACTTAGTTTAAGTATGTTAATGGTATAATATTTTAAAAGAATTTTTAAATTATTGAGGAAAATTTAAATAAATTTTTATTTTTTTATTATGTTCAATCAAATTTTTATATTTTTATTTTGAATTAAATAAGCTTTATTATTTGTTACTAATTAAAATACCATTTGTCATTTTATATCACGTGATACTAACGTAGCATGTTGACATGTTATAATAGATATTAATATGACACGATGATATAATCATATGATATTTTTGACACGTGGACATAAAACAACACTTATTATTATACTACTTACATTTAGTATTTGCATTTTACAAAAAAAAAATGTTATAAAGTATGTTGAATATGGTAGTTACACATGTTTCAATCTACATGTGTTTAGTTTGTAAATAAGCAAGTATTTATTTTGTTGTAATAAGCTTTCTTTTAATTTGTCCTTTCTTGATAGTTAGCTGAAGCCTTACATAAATACGGGTAATTGCTTCTTAAACAATATAAGAATTCAGTTCAGTTTGCTTTGTTTTTTGGGATTCTCTTCATTCTTCAATAGAGTTCTTCTTTTCTAGGTCACTGGTACAAAACGAACATGGTATTAGAGCCAGATCAAAGCTAGAATTGAGGTTCACATCATCGAATACTTCAGCTTCTTGATTAGCTCATCTATCGTTCTTTCATTTCTTTCATTTTATCTTACAATTTTGACTTCATCTACCAGTTTTTTTCTTCTTTAATCAAACCCTAAAATGGCAGATTCATATGCAAAATCTCATATTTCACCTGCAGAAAATCTACTTTCATCATATTACATCCATAATAAATCCTAAACTTGCTGTTGCCAATTACATGTCATGGAGTCGAGCTTTCTTGCTTGCACTCTCAATTTGCAAGAAGAGGGGATTTATCGATGGAACAATAAAAAAACCAAGTGAAGCAAATTCATTGTTTGAAGATTGGTCTAGATGCAACATTTTAATAGTTACCTGGTTGCTTGAGTCATTGACACCTAAGATTGCATCAAATGTACTTGACATGGACTCAGCTAAAGAAATCTTGGAGACATTGAAGAATCGGTTTTCTCAACCATACGAGACCATAATCTGTAACCTTCAGTTTCAATTGAGAAATATTTTGCAAGGAACAAGGTCAGTGAATACTTATTTTACAGAATTGAATTCAGTTTGGCAAGAGTTAAAGAACTTCAGGCCTTTGCCTCAATGTGATTATGAGGGTAGAAAAAATAATTGCTATAAAAAATATGCAGATCAACAGAATAAAGATGCGGTATTTTGTTTCTTGAATGGTTTAAATGAATCATTCTCATGTCTAAGATCACATATTTTGATGCTTAAACCATTCCTTAGTATTGATCAAGCGTATAGTTTAGTGATTAAGAAAATGTTACAAAGATCTTTGATTTTACAATCCCCTGTTGAAAACTCAACTATGGCAACTGTTATAACTGAGGAAAAAAGGAAAAATACTAATCTAGTATGCTCACATTGTGGTAAGAAAGGACATTCCAAAGAAAAATACTATTGCATTATAGGATTCCCAGAGAACTTTAAGTTCACAAAGTTAAAAAGGAATATGAGGAAAGGAGGTTCATCAGTTAATAGTGCTATTAGTGGTTCTGAGCAAGATGAATATGATGAAACAGTAACCAATTCAATTTCACAATTGTCCTTGACTAAAGCACAGATTCAAAAGCTTATGACATTGATCTCTTAACAAAGTGATATAGCAGGTGTTAAGGAAAATCATTCAAATAAGCCTTCTTTTGTAAACTCTGCACTAGCAGGTATAATTTCATCACCTGATCTTTTAGTAAATTCTGCTATACATATACTGCCTACATTGAATCATAACACCTAGATTTTAGACACTGGGGCTACAGATCGCATTGCATGTTCTTTACATCATTTCAGTTTTTCTAGATCTGTTCATAATATGTTTGTTGAACTACCAAATAAAGCTAAAGCTATTGTGACACATTTAGGATCAATTAAACTTTCTCAAAACTCAACACTAGAAAATGTTCTCCTGGTTCCTTCATTCAGATTCAATTTAGTTTCAGTTAGTAAACTTACCACAAATAAAACCAAATGCTTATTTTTTGCTAACAATCATTGTCTCATTCAAGATCTTCTTACATGGACAGTGATTGGGCATGCTAGAGTCATTGTTGGACTTTATATCATACAAAGACAGTTGAATGCACAATTCCTAGAATTGATTTCTGTTCATAATGGTTCTGTTTCTGTTTCTTTTAAATCTAGGATTCATAATGTTCAGTCTGCTAATACAGAGTCTATAAAGTCAGATTTGGTACATGGTGATTGTTCAAGGTTTGTTTGTAGTTCTTTGAGTCAAGATTTTGATATATGGCACTATAGATTAGGTCATGTGTTACTATAGAGAATAAAATAGATTCATAAGTGATGCTCAGATGTGATTTACAAAGATGATTTTTAATGCAATATTTGTCCTTTAGCTAAGCAACACAAATGGCCCTTTCCTTTGCATACTCAATCTACTACAAAACCCTTTGAACTAATTTATGCAGATATATGGGGGCTTTATCGTACACTATCTTTGTCAGGACATCATTACTTTTTAACAATTGTTGATGACTATTCTTGATTTACTTGGTTGTACTTATTAAGAGTCAAGTCTTATGTCACTATCATAATTCCTACATTTTGTCAAATGATAAACACTCAATTTCATACATCAGTCCAAGTTTTAAGAACAGATAATGCACCAAAGTTTGGATCAGTGGAATTTTATTCAAAAACTAGAATTGTGCATCATATGTCTTGTGTGGAAACTCCACAGCAAAATGGCATTGTTGAAAGGAAACATTAGTATTTATTGAATGTTGCTAGGGCTCTTCTTTTCCAAGCTTTTCTTCCGATTAAATTTTGGGGGGACTCTGTTCTTATAGCCACACATATTATCAATCATATCCCTTTTCCACTACTTCACAACAAAACTCCTTTTGAAATGTTATATCACAAATCTCCATTATATTCTCATTTCAGGGTTTTTGGTTCTTTATGTTTTGCTAGTACTCTACAAAGAAATGGAACTAAATTCGATCCTAGAGCTCAACCATGCATCTTCATTGGTTATTCATTCGGTGTCAAAGGTTACAAGCTATATGATCTAGAAACTCATGAGTGTTTAATTTTCAAGAATGTTGTGTTTCATGAGTCTATTTTTCCTTTCAAACATTCAGGTAACAAGGGTTCATCATCCTCAACTCCTTTGCCTTCATCATATATTTTTGATGATCCAACTTTTCCTTCTACATCTATTCATTCTAATGCTCAACCAAATTCTCTTGTTTCACTTTCAAATATTACTTTACCATCAGATTTTTCTTCTCCTATTCCTTCAGATTCTTCATCTCTATTTTATGTTTAGCCAAATTCTATTCCATCACAAACAGAAACTTCTTTCATTCCTAGGAAAAGCATTCGCATCCGATCATTACCTAAATACCTAGAGTCTTATCATTGTGATTGACCCCTATTAACATCTAATGTTACAGCATATCCTATTAATAATTACTTGTCCACTAGTCAACTTTCTCTTATACACAAGGCTTTCACTGCCAGTTTATCTTCTGTTTTTTGGCCTACTACATATACACAAGCTGTACATCATGTTCAGTGGAGAAATGCTATGCAAGATGAATTGAATGCTTTAGTTGAGAACAAAACTTGGGAAGTGGTTGTTGTTCCTTCTGATTTTCCAATCATTGCTTACCAGTGGGTGTACAAAACTAAATTCCTTGCTGATGACAATATAGACAAATTCAAGGCTAGGTTGGTAGCCAAAGGCTACAACCAACATGAAGGTTTTGATTATCAAGACACTTTTAGCCATGTTGCTAAGCAAACAACTGTAAGGGTTTTTCTTGCATTAGCTGCTATTCATAATTGATCTTTATTCCAATTAGATATCAATAATGCCTTTCTTAATGGTGATCTTGTTGAGGATGTGTATATGGAGCTGCCTCAGGGATTTGTCATTCAAGGGGAGTGTCCACCATGGACTAAATTTGTTTGTAAACTCCAAAAATCATTATATGGTCTTAAACAAGCATCAAGATAGTGGAATGCCAAATTTACAGGGACTTTAATTCAGTATGGATTTACGCAATCGAAAGCTGATTATTCTTTGTTTACAAAGAAGTATGATTCTGGTGAATTTGTAGCTTTGCTTGTATATGTAGATGATATTTTAGTAGCTAGTTCTACAGCACAAGTTGAAACTGAAGTGAAACAATATTTGAAGTCAAAATTCAAGTTGAAGGTTCTTGGTTCACTAAGTATTTCTTAGGTATTGAGATAGCTAGATCTCTTAAAGGAATTCTATTGTGTTAGAGAAAATATGCACTGGATCTTATTAATGAGCATGGTGTTAGGTTCTAAACCAGCTTCAACCCCAATTGAATATAATCATAAGATAACTGCTGCTGATAAAGATGATTTGTTGGCTGATGGTACTGTGTATAGGCAACTCATTGGTAAATTAATATATTTGACCTTTACTAGGCCAGATATTGTATATAGGGTACAAGTTCTAGAACAGTTTATGGATAAACCAGGAAATGTGCACTTACAGGCTGCTTTCAAAATTCTTAGATACTTGAAAGGTTCTCCTGGTTAGGGAATTCTGATATCTGCTTCTTCACAACTAAAATTAAGGACCTATTGTGATAATAATTGGGTTGGTTGTTTACTTACAAGAAAATCAATGACTGGTTATGCTATCTTCATTGGTAATTTTTTGATTAGTTGGAAGTCAAAGAAACAGAATGTTGCAGCTAAAAGCTCTACTGAAGCAGAGTATAGATCAATGTCTGTAACATGCAGTGAAATTATTTGGCTGTTGTTCTTGTTGACGGATTTTGGAGTTGTTCATTTAGAAGCAGTGGAATTATACTGTGATAATCAGTTTGCTTTGAGTATATGCAAAAATCTTGTTTTTCATGGGAGAACAAAGCATATAGAAGTTGCTTGCCATTTTGTAAGGGAAAAAGGTGATTTTAGGGCTTATCAAACCAAGCTATATACAAACTTCTCATTAGCTGGCAAACTTGTTTACTAAATCGCTCTTACTAGGACAATTTCAAATCTTACTTAGCAAGATGAGTATTTTGAACATTCATGCTCATAATTCTCATCTTGAGGGGGAGTGTTGAATGTGGTACTTACACGTGTATCAATCTACATGTGTTTAGTTTGTAAATAGGCAAGTATTTATTCTGTTGTAATAAGCTTTCTTTTAATTTTTCCTTTCTTGACAGTTAGCTGAAGCCTTGTTTAAATACATGTAATTGCTTCTTAAACAATATAAGAATTCAGTTGTCACTTTGCTTCCTTTTCTTGAATTCTCTTCATTCTTCAATAGAGTTCTTCCTTTCTAGCTCATTGGTACAAAACGAACAAAGTAAAAGTAAGTAATAAAACACTACCCCCATATTTGATTAAAATGAATATTACATGATAAAATTAAATGATGCCATATAGAAATAAGTTTATGATTTTCATTATCAATAAACGTTATGGAACTCGTTGAACGGGGAACAAGTTAGTGACACAGAGTCATTTTCTTGAATTTTTTTTAGGAGATTTTTTGCCGTTTCTTGTTGAGTGAAGGTAGTAATGTCGAATGGAGTCTTAATGTCTATTTAGAGTATGATAATAAACTCGATTTAGCATCTTCTATAATCTCACCTTCTATTAATATGCAAAACTATACTTTTTTAAAAATATATAAAAAATTTTAACTTTTAATCACTTGAAAGCATTTTTTTTTACTGTCAAAAATAAAAACGAAAATTACGGATTTTGTAAAGAAAACAAAAAACAAAAAACAAAATGGCGAAAAGCCCGGAATGAATCAAATATTCAAACTCTTTGGGGGTGGGTCTTTTCTCTTTCTTTTGCAAAGGTGATCACTCATCCCACCAGGAGTGAATTATAGTAACATAGATTAATATAAGGCATGAAATCAGATATCATGACCCTTGCAGCTTATTGGCAAACGGAGCTTTAAGCTTTGGCCTTGGCCGCCTCTCGAGGATCCAGATGCAATTTCTGAAAGTGTGAGGGTCAAATACATGCGCTTAATTTGAATAGTTTTACGCAGTTGGTGATAAATCCGATGGAGGAAATAGAATCTTTAATTGTTTTGTTGGATCTCTCTCTACTGTTGCTTCGTGGACTAAGAAATGATCTTCAGTTGAATTTTCCATCAATTATTGGCCAAGAGTTGAAGCATGAGGCAAGACTTTCAGGTTCGGACAAAGCGGAAAGAGATAACGTACGTCTCAACATATCTAATTCTATACTATACATTTTATGACCCTACTAACATTGAGTCACCAAAACAAAAATTTGTCTTGCAAGCGAGGCCAACGCATTTCCCCTCTTGTTCACTTTGCTCCTTACGAAAGGTGACTTGTTCGTGCAAAGCTCACAAACATCACTTACCATCAAGAGATAGAGAGCGTATACAGAGCCCTTTCCATGACCAATGAAACTCTTGTTCCATACATGAAAGATGCACAAACCTATCAGCTTAAGTTTTTTAGTTTAGTTCAAATGGTGTCCGGCATGTACATATACGCTTATCTGGTGCGCTAATTTTATGGACTCAAGGTATAGTTTTATCTTCTCGACCAATTGATACCAGAGTCAAAGATTCCATTAAGTTTGACGAGTACGCTCATGCCGTATTTTTGGGAAAATGAAAGAGGACCAAGCGTTATTAGTTCAGTGCTACAGAGTCAACCTGGAGGAGTGTCGACAACTAAGAGAAGTTGGCATATATATTATGACAATGCTAGTCTAAAAGTGCATCAGATCACAACCCACAAGTGAAAGGATGGGGTTTATTGACATTTACATGAGAAGATACAACTGTGACACAAAACCCATTAATTTAGGCTTTTGAATTAAAGTGATATTCAACATACACTAAGGGGCCCCTTCGATGTACAAAATTTGACAAAGTGCAGGGCAGCAATCCCTAACTTGTTGGCATCAAGATACATCTTACCTGATACTAGACATTAATCTTAAAGATTATGAAATATCTGCGTAGCCCCAGGAATCTCGGTTCTTTGCAATGATTATGAAACCCATAAACAAAATTATATCGGTCTTAAAGATTATTTTAGCAGTACGCTAGTAGCTACTAATTGTTCATTGTAGAGTTATGCTTTCTATTGTTTGGCATATGAAAATAATTTAGTACTCCTAGTTATCATTGTCACTCTGTTTAAACGCACAAGGCCATCATCTCCATTTGCCACAACATGCGCCACTCCAATTTTATTATACAAACAACAACAACAGCATTGCTATCATAAGAATGAAAATGGAGACATGCAAATGAGAGTAATGGGACCAAAACTTTCCTGCACTACTCACAAAGCAGAACAAACAAAGCAGAACCGTGCATCTCCACCGCTATTGATATCAACTGCTTTGTCGCTCCATACTTTCCACTCCAAATTTCTCGGTACTTACACGATGCTCCATTCAAGTTTTTCCGCATAACTACTTTAGCAAGGTCTGCTATGTTAGCAGATATCATGGTCTTCTCTGGGTTCAAATTGAAAAATGCAAGATATATTTCTCCTGGAAAAAGTGTATGAGAAAGATCATTAAAACGGGAAATGAGCTTTCAAATAGGACAATATTATGCTTTACAGTGCTCAAATCTGCCATACAAATTGAAAATTCAAATTGTACCAACAGTTTCATATACATATCAAACCTCTTCTTCCAGTCGCGATCCAAGAACGAATTCCAATGGAATCAACATCAGCTGCATGAACAATCAAGAAGCATTTCGAAATTAAGAAAATATAAATTATAACAAAAATGTAACAAAATCTTGAAGATTTTTTTGTGACAGTTCACTTAACACCAAATGTATCACCTTCCAATGAGTTCACTGTCACACATAGCCCAGAATAACTATTTACGAGGGCTCCATTAGCATTCAACTCCCACATCTGTAAATTTCAGAAAGGAAGCATCAGACTTGAAGACTTATTCCTATGAACCTAGCCTAGAAAACCATGGTCATCATTGAAAAGATACGAAAATTTACTGGATAATGTTTGTGTTTAAATGCTGGTTGTCCGACAAGGATCAGATTTGTTTCATGCTGGCAAGCATGAGTTGATAACAACTCAGTCCTAGGATTGAGCATTTATGATAGAACTCTTAACGATTCTTCTTATTTGGGATTAAGGAACTACTTGAATGAAGTTGTATAGAACACAGTTTTGACAGCCAATTGTTTTAGATTCTATTTTCATTGATCATCTTTGGCTAAAATTTCAGCTTAATTAGTATTTCAACTATGGTTTCTTCCTGTAGTTTTAATTGAGAGTCCAACTTCTCTACTTTTGTAAATTTAGAAACAGACAATACCTGATTAGCATCCCACTTGCAAGGTGAGAAAGAACCTCCCCCAAATTCTTTTGAAGTAAGCCTCCTTCTTGGAGAAGCATCCAAGCATAATTCCCTTTCATCACTTGCTAATAAATGAAGTGTTCCCTGATATTGCTGCCTGTAAATCATCTCTTCACCCCTGCATTATTTATCCAAGATTGAATAAGAAAATTGCGCAAGTTACAAATATTGACAGGAAACAAGCTAACTAAAGAAGATAAAACTAATTACGAAGCCAGAAGAGGTTTTCTTTTGTAAAGGCATGGAGGTTCCTCAAATTTGCTCCCCAATTTCTCTTTCCAGCAGATTTGTTCAAGATCTTGGTCAAGAGGTTTAATTGACCAACCATTTGCTTTAGGATCCTTGCAGGTAGTAAGATCTAAAGCTAGTATATTATACATGCCCCCTTCTGTCAAATGTTGAGAAAGAACCTTAGTCTTACTTCTAGATCCCTTTATGCCAGTAATATAAGGAAACTGTAAAAACAGCAAAATATCATGTTACTATTTACCCTAATGAGGTTCAATTTTCCAAAACTATGTCCATTGAAGTTTACATGCCTCCATATTGTTTGAGCTAAAAGAGTTTATCTCAAGCAGTGTAGGGTTTGTGATCAGATTGTATGTGGTTTCGTCCAGCTTTCTTACATCTCCTCCAAACATGAGAGGTGACTTGGCCATAGCCCATAAAGTCATCTGTGAAAAAAAAAAATGCTAAGGTCAACATAAATGTCTATTTTTAGTGCTTATGTAATAAAAAACCAAATCACAGGTATATACAGAAACATACCTGAGTTCTTTGCTCATCTAGAATCAGATTACACGTTCTGTGTGGACCTTCGTTTGAACCTAGAGAGCAGGAAAGTATCCAATTATTTATGGTTCTTCACTAATTCTAGCTAAGTCCTCACATATAAATGCCCAGACCAGTGCAGATGCTTAGCAACTTATGATGTCAAGTCTTTAATGCATTAACAACTTGGCTGGGATTTTCTCAAACATGATCTATGTTTCAGAATTTGATTCTAGAGACAACGTGATAAGAACAAATACATTTTATAAGTAGCTCTGCAGGAATGAATATGTCTCAATTCCTCATGAAATGATGTAAGGTTGAGTGCATGGGAACAAACAAGTACTGTTAACCTAACTGAGAGTTAACAGCAAGCATCTCATTGACACTTTTTAATTAAATGATACATGTAAGCCTTTTGAAAAAAAAAAAAAATTGATACATGTACTGTGTTACTAAATTGTGATTTTGCTTCAATGAATATTGTCATCTTCTTGGAGTGAACGGGGTAAGGTTGATAAGAGCATGAAAGGGAATAGCAATTTTCCAGGGCTTATAACCTGGATCCGTGAGCCATCCCAATGGTAACATATCCAAATCAGGCCACGACCTTCCCAGCAAGCCCTTGGCACCTATCATTTTTGAGGTAGAGAAATCTCTAAAACAAAATCCAAAAATATCAGCTTATGTAAAAGATAAAGAAGCAAAAGTTGAAATTTCATTTGAAATAAATATCTCTTAATTATATGGAATGCTTGATCCACCTGGTAACGTTAAAATGGGACACAACATCTCTCCATGTATCCCAATCATCTCCAGTAATCCTGTACATGTTGACTAGTTCACTAACATCTTTAGCCATAGCTGGTGTCACACTGGTACCAGGGGACAATGAATATAAAACAGGGTGATCAAGCTTTCTCAGAACCTGCAGAAGTACACTTTGGATAATATCTCTCTACAGAAATTTTAACATAAATATCACTAGTTTTACCATAAACCACTGCATACCTCTGATACAAAGCTTATCTCATCTATATCCAAGTCATCACCAAATACACAGTCATGTTTTACTGCAAACAGAAAAGCAAAGGATATGAAAGACATAACATCAGAAGGATTCCAATTATGCCACCACAAAAAGGAAATTTGTCTGATCAAGATATCCATTACTGATTGAAACATATAACAAGGATTTAAGTGCCTCATATGAGATGAATTTGGATATAGTCTTCTCAGGCTTTCCCATTTTTACCCCCTAGCCCCAATCAGTAATTCAATCTTTCTAGGAAGGGAATATATTTTAGCAAGCTGACAAGCTGAAAAAAGAATGCAAACAATGAATTTACCATTTTTAATGCTATTCAAAACACACTATAAAACTATATTTCCTAGGGCATTCAGTCAATTTTGTTTTTTTTCAAAATTCAAAGTATAGTTATGACACTGAGCAGGAAGACTTTAACATAATAGTCAACATTACCAAAATCAACACCCCACTCAGCATATTGGAGATAAAGTGACCTCAAGAAAGCTCTTCCAGCTTCCAGCTTGGTATTTACACTCATGAAACCATGCGACATCCAAGCACAAGCCCTCTCCTTGAGCCCAATATCTTTTGCCCTCCATTGTCTACCAGAATCTTCATAGGCAGATCCCTAATAAAAAGATAATAGAAAGAAAATAAAAGTTGAAACATAAGTGTCAATGCTAATGCTTCAAATTGCGTGAGTTTCTTGAAATGCACCTTTAACAATGCCATTTTACATTTTGATGTCCAATGTAGGTTTGAAGCCACCATGCAGAGAATTAAAAAACGGAGTAACGTGTAGTGGGAATAAGGATCAGTACCTTGGCAGTGTCTAAGATGGGGGTGTTTGCATTAAAAGCTTGCAGGCTTATCCCTCTCATAACATGAATTCCAAACTTCAAACCCATGCTATGTACTTTCTTGGCTACTTCTAAAAACCCTTTTCCACCTTTGGATGAAGGCCATCTTTCTGGGTCAGGGATCGGCCTCCCCCATTCATCAATTACGTCGAATCCAAGAGAATCAGTGTAAGCACCTTCCACCTTCCTTCTATACCAAAGGTAATCCACCACAACATACTGCATACAAGCGCAGGGACAAAATGAAGAAAAATAAATTTTTTTCATTTTTGCATAAAAAATTTCCACTTCCATAATGCTACGATATCAATAAAAAATCCAAGGAAATTAATATGTAGCCATAAGCCGTGTCATACCTCATATCCATGTGGCTTAAGACGGCTAGAAATAATTTCAGCACTCTGCAAGAACTCTTCCTCGGATATGGTCCAGCAAAAGGAATCGTAAGAGTTCCAACCTCTTGGTGGGGTGCTAGCATGCTCTGGTTGAGTCACTAATTCTGTTTCAGATGGTAACCTGAAATTAGCAATCATCATGATCATCACTTTAGCACTAAACAGAAATGGAAAATCATTGTCAGACATCACATAATTTAATGAGAAGGTCAGTTATGTTGCAATAATATGCATCAATGTGGACATTGAAAAAAAAAAATATCACTTGAATAGGAAAGAAGGAAAACAAGGTGAGTTATGTTGCAATAATATGCATCAATGTGGACATTGAAAAAAAAAAATCACTTGAATAGGAAAGAAGGAAAACAAGGCAGATATTTGGCCTATCCAGTTGAACAAACTTCAAATTTACCTTACAAGGAATCCATAAACTACGGATGAAAGGATGCTAATTAAGCTAATATTAAATATTTTCCCAAGTTGGTAGGGGCTTGTCCGGTTAAAAGAACATATCTCTTAAACTGAACACCGGCAAAAAAAAATTGAAGATAGCGGTTTGACAATATCATCAGCTAATGCTATACATGTTTGATTCACACCCTCCACTCATCTCAAAACAGCCATTCCCTCCCTGGCGGGACCCCAGCTAAAGGACGGCTTTGGATGGATATGAGTGTTAGGAGGAAGAAATTCAGCATCAGTCATTTGTGTTCAGCATTCTCTGAATTGTTTCTCATCAGTTTCATGAACAAGGAATTTTGGAACTACTTTGCTGCTAAAAGGCAAAAGCAGCAACATATAAACAACGCATAATAAAGATGCAAAATATTCTCTTCTTTATAAAATAATAATAATAATAATAATGATAATAAACGAAGCGATGCAGTAGGAACTTCTTAGTGCTCCTTTATCCTTGTTTGGTATTACTGATATTTTCAGTTTTTCATTTTTCAGGTTTCACTCCATTTGAACCTCAACTGAAAAAGCGGTTAAGTCGGTAGTCATTTAAGTAACGAGAAATGAAGGAAATGATCAATCAAAGTCTTTAAATAAAAATCATCCGTACAATTTGTGCAGCAAAAAATAATTCAGTGGGCAATGGAATGAAAAGCAAGAGAGACAGAGAGAGAACCTGCAGAAGGAAGGAGTGAAGAAGAAGAAGAAGAAACAGAAAAAGCTCGAGAGCAAGATCTTCATGGTGATTTCGGCTATATCTGAAAGTGTTCCTTGCCGTGTCACGCGGAAGTGTTGGGCATTTAACTGGTCTTACGAAGGGTGGTTAAATAATCATCATCATCGACATCGTCCTCCACTTTTTCAGACGTGTCGATATTGCTCAGCTGACGTCAACATCAGACATTAGTGGGCTCCTCTTCATCGTGTCTGGAGCGTTTTATCACTTACCAACTTAACCAGACAAGGACAAACAATGCTTTCACGTGAGGCATGGGGTCTGCCCATTTGTCTAGTCGGCCCAAACTCCATTGAGTGTTTGAACTTTGAAGCAAGACTTTTAGGGCCTAACCAAGAAGCCCTTCCATAAGAAAATGATTTCTCCTTCAAAAGGTTAATAAAATTCTTGTAAATTTCACTAATATTTTACACCCACGTCCTGATGCTGGAAGATACAAAGTCATCTACTGTTTTGTGACAAATATGAAATATGCTAAAATCGATAGATAAAGAAAGGGACATATATGTTAAAATTTTTAATATGTTGTTTATGGAGACAAAACTGCTAGTGCCGGGTGTCCCTGCAGGGGCAGCCCTCACGAGATCAACTTCCAACCCGGTCTGAAAGGCCACTACCTTTCTGCACCCGATCCCATGTCTCTTACTCTTCCAGGCTAACAACTTTATTGGATGCTCTCCGTGCTTAGTTTCCCTCCTTATAGCTTGTGGATAAAAGAATTTTCATTTGTCAAATGCCGATATGCAGTTTCCTTTCAGCGAAGCTCCTCAAAAATAAATATAAGTAATGAAAAGACATACGTGCTATCAGGCTTTACACATGCAAGGAGTCAGGGGGTTCTCCCAAAGGTCATAGTTAGGGAAGGTCTCTTCTGGCAATCCCGTTCGGGTCTGGTGGGTCACGACTACATCCTCAACAAAAGTTGCCCACCCCATGTAAGGATCCCCGAAAGATCTAGACATAAGCCCCTTGTCTGGTTTTATGGATTTTTGACGGTGACCCATGTACCTTCTTGCCCCGATAATCAGTTTAGCAAAGTTGCCTCCATGGGTCATCACAAACACATCAGACTTTAGGCAGACCAAAAAATCAAGTGCTGCCAAGCTTGTTACATGCTTCCTGAAAACAGCTAACTCCTCCTTACTGGCCAACTCCTCCTTGGTAACCTGTTTAAAGCCTTGAGAATCTTAACTTTGCGAAAAAAAAAAAAAAGACTCATTTTCACAAAAACAATAGAAAAGGAAAAAACATGACAGTCAGTTTCCCATGCATCAATTCCTGTCAAATCTAACTACATGCATTGCAGCATCTTGGATATATTTCCTGTTTGTTAACTAACAGATCAGAACAGGTATACAGCTTTATCACTCCCACATATATATATATAAAATATGGTACAGGGACAGTAGCACAGCACGAGAAACTCCCCAGATAGATAAAATGCTATAAACTTGAACAAAAAAAATAAAAAATGTGACAAATACTTTAAAAGATGTCAAGTAATATTGTATTTGGATATGGAAAAATTATTCCAGACAAGAAGATTTTCTAGCATTCACAGATAATAAAGATTAAAAAAGCACATACCAGATTTGGAAACATATTCCTTAAGGGTGCCATCCGATTCTGACCACCATAAACCTGGCCAGAAGCAACATAAATCTGTGTTTCCTTCGGATAACCCATTGCCCGAAGAATCACTGCCACTTCCCCAGGTTCAAGAGGACACCGTCCCTCCTTCCGCTTCTGTAGTGCCAGCTGCCAGAGATGAGATCCATTCTGCATTCCCAGGCACTACAGAGATGAGACATAATCCAGGCCAAATTTTGGCTCTTACTAAACAAACAAGCAGAAAAAGCAAGTTGTTCTAAGTCACCTTGTACCGTCGAGGCCATTCTTTTTTTCTGTATTCTGCCATTCTAGCTTTCTCTTCCCTAGTCCCAACAAAATCGCAGAATGATAGGCCCACCATTCCTTTCTCAAACCTAAGATGTAGAGCCCTGAATGAAATGAACTGATAGTTAATTTGGAGTTGAAATAGCAGCAATTCAGCATATTAGCAGAGTCTTAACTGAAAACATTACATACATGTAAGGATTTGGACTCCCTGTGCGGTTCCTCATCCTTGAGACCAATAAATCTGCCATTTCCTCTATCTCTGGAAGAAATTTAAGAGCATGATAATTGACCCTGCATCTTAGCCTGTTGATTTCTGGAGGTACATTATCATACCTGAACCAATACCCAAGAGAAATAAGGAAAGAAATACAAAGGAGAATAAAAGAGTTAACAACCCGAGCCCAAGTTTCTTATCTAAAAAAGAAACCTTTTGTCATAACACAGATCTACAACATCCATGACTTACCCAAGTCTATCAACAAAAGGTTTTAGGGCCATTATCTTCTTCTCTTTGATCCGAGGTAGCACATTGTCAATGTAAAATTGAGCTGGTGCATATTTTGGAATGTTCTTCACTGTCCGTCTATTACACATCACAAAATCTCTCAATGAGAACAATTCCAGTTACAAAAAGCTTGAATAAATGTCTATGAAAAATGCTTTATTAATTCTCAATTTCTCATGTCATGTAATACTTTATTAATTCTCGAATTCTCATGTCATGTTTGAAGTCCAGAGACATTATTACCAAATAAAGCCTATGATCGAATGGCTACAAGCTCCAAGCAGAATATGACACACATGCAGCAAGATGAAGGTCTAAGATGAATAAACATGAACTGAGGCATAAGCAACATACTATTCTAACATTTCCTTTTTCAAGACAATTGGCAACAAGGTCCTATTGTTCTAAACTTAAATAAAATAATATTAAATAACTCTGTCAATTAGTCTAAAATAACGAAATAAAAAAAAAATCTGGTACACTGTCTGTTAAAAGTCATTACGACATATGTCCCAATCATTCAAAGTCCCATAGAGAACCCGCATCTCCCCCACCTCTAGCTTGTGTCTCCGAGGCCTTCATGCCAATAATAAGGTCATACTCACAATATTGAGGAATATCAGGATGCCATCATGATTGAAGCAAATCAACAGAAGCAAGACAGCTTCTAAATTGGCAGTTGAAATCTGGCTAATTATATTGCATATATCCAGCAGAGACAACATAGAGAAACATGAAAAAATCACCTTATACTTGTAAATAATTCTGATTTATCAGTGAACCACTCAGGTATGTCACGAACAATTCGCACATCATCCTTCAAGTAGTCAATGAAATGATCAACATCAAAAATGTCTTCAAATTTCCTGCAGACAATTTTACAAATATATTAAAAACAAAAGCAGGAATTAGAGTTGCCAAGTTAGATGGTAAGTAATGCAACAAAGTGATTTACTAAGGTCCATGAAGTGATTAATTAGCAGCAAAAGAAACTCAGAATTTTCACCAACCTATTGTTTGCTTCGAGCTTGAAATTTCAGTTCAATGCATGAACATATTTAACCTAGAGGTACTGCTATATATATATATATATATATATATATATATATATATATATTAAACTAGGCAGCTTCACAATGTTGTAAGCCAACCTCAGTTAACTTGATTGAGAAAACAATAATAATACACCTAGATATTTCAATTGTTAATTAATGACTAAGAATTTGATGTTAATACATACTACATTAATCCATGTAGGTTTTAGGCATTATTGGAGCTTTAAAAACATTGGATATGAGAGACACAAAGGCACTATAGCCAGACTAAAATATAATTCCAACCACCTTAGTTATAAGAAAAATACTCTTTTCTATATGATTTATCTGTATTAAGGTCGGGAAGCTCTAGTATAATAATTACATGTCTTTTTGCTACAGTAATAATCTCAGTCACTTCTTTTCACTGTATTTATTTAATTTTTACCTATCCATAAACGGACTAATGTTACAATGGCTATAACAATCATGTGCACAAGACCAACAGCATGCATGAGGTTATTGGACAAGAAATCTCACGTTTGGTCTTTCCAAATCTGGTCCTGCTTCAGCACTGGCAATATAAGAGTTGCATTGATAATTTTGGCCACAGCAACTGCATTACAAATCTGCATGGAATATGTAATAAGTTCACAAGTTTGTTGCTGGCCATTAAAGATACCAAATCAGTAGAATTTTCAGAAATCATTCAGCGAAAGTTCCACTTTTAGGACGATTCAAAGGTGTTTGGTAATGATAAAATAAGAATAGAACAATGACTAGATCAACAAATCATGACAGAACCAAGCACGAAAAGTACTTTCAGAAGCACTTTATTTACAGATTCTGATCTTAGGCACTGATGTGCTTATAACCATCATTGTTTTCTGTTCATATCAATTACTTGTATCAAAAGAATTTGAATGTACTCCAAAGGAAGTCCCCAGGACACAATAGGTCAAGAAAAAGTCAAAAATATAATGTAATTGTAGACTCTCTATTACATAATTAGTTACAGTCATTAAGTTGCCAATATAATTGATTATGACACTTGCCTTTCAAAAAAAGAATTGATTATGACAATTTCAAATTTCAAGGTGAGGCTTCAAGTCAGTTAGGCCAAACATAAATATTAGTAATTTTATAACTTAATCAGTTAAAAAAGACTTGTGGCCTCTTTCAACTCCATAAAATACACTTGATACATGAAAACTGGAAACAGGATCCATACCGCAATTCTTTGCTGATTTAGACCACCCTCAGCATGAATAAAAATATAACCACTTGTTTCATTCTCAGGAGGAAGGTCTGCAAAATGGTTAAAATAGTCACTATCCTAAGCTGTCATTAAATGCACATGAAAATGAAACAACTTGATAACACATATCAGGAATGTAATTGTTAACATGTCTGAAAACGTTTAGAGTGAACTAGTCCTTTATAACCATAAACTTCAGCATTTCTCTATCTTGAGAAAATATACAAATTGTAGAAGCAAGCCATATGATAATATAATCTTCTGCTAAACTGCTTTCTCCAACCCATAACACAAGGTAGGACACATTCAGCAGTAACAAACAATTTCATAAATGCATTTCACCAAATGTGGGTGATAGCAAACACATAGTACTAAAAAGGAACTACAGATACCTGATATTCCACCATCGCGGCGCTCGGCACATGGCTTCCAAGAAGTAGTTGCAGAAAAAGGATTCTCCCAAAGTGAAGGATTCTCCTTCACCTAGAAAGCATAAAAAACAACTTACAAATGGCGCAAGCCACCAATGCAACAGGAAGTAAGAAAAATAATAACAATCAGAACAAGATCCAACAGAAGCTTACACGCGGACAGTGAAGAACAATGCCATCTTTTTTACACAAATACGGGGAATTCTACAACAAATTAACATAGGCATTAGTATTAGTAACAAATTAAAATCCAAGAAGAAATTTGACCTTCCCTCACAATTTCTATTAAAAAAAAAACTTCAATAAGCTAATCTTTAATTACACTTCACCACCTAGCTCACTCCAATTGAAAAATAAAATCTCATAAATTAATAATATTATTATTGCAAAAAAATAAAAATCTTTTAAAATCTGAAAATCCTAAGCAACATAAAGAAGAAAAAAATCTAGAAAAATACTCAGAAATTCGACTATTTAATAACAAAGTAAATTGCTTTCTTACTAATCGATGTAAGATCGAGAAAAGGGAGATCAATCCGGCAATGGCGACGAAAAGGAGCAAGAGAAGCGAGATCCTGGAGCCATGTTGAGAAACCCTAGGATCATCGTTAAAGAAAGGGAAGAAGGAGTGAAGTTGCGACCAAAACGAGCGGTCACGATCTCGTACAGAATGGCGAGGGTGATCGTCGTCGTCATCTTGAGGGATGTGATCGTGGATTAGAGGAGAGGCGTCCTCGTCACGTTTCATTGGAGAAGAAGAGGCTCGGCTCCCGAGCGAGCTGCTCGAGTGCCTTAGCTCGGCCATGGCTCGCTTCGGACTGTAAGCCAGCTTTCGAAAGCTCTGCTTCCGCTTCCTCGAGTAGGATTTTGGTGACCGGTGAAGGTAAGACACTCGAGGGACAAAACCAAGTTCTTGCAGAGGCCACATGGTGTACAGATCAACTTGCCAATATCGAAAAACGTGGGTGAAATTACCTTCATTAATTAAGGGCATTTTAGTCATTTCATTTGAAAATTTAACAATAAATCAATATAAGCCCTAATAATTCACACAGGGGAAGGGGAAATCCCAAATCGTACCAAAAAGTATTGCAGAAATGAACGCTATAGCCAGGCGAGTTAGTGCTACTATCTTTGCTCCGGCGAGTCAGGGGGTTAACTCTCTGGGTCGTGATCCTAGTCAGATTCAGCAATGGAGAGGGATACGGGTGAAGGTAAGGAACGGGAACTTGGAGCGCGCGTTGGTGTTGATGCAGAGGAAGATGCAATCGAGCGGAATCGAGCGGCTGATAAAGCAGGAACAGACTCATCACGTTAAGAACTCGGAGAAGCGAGTTTTGGCACGCAAGAATCTGGAGCGTAAGATTCGATCGCAGGAGCTTGCTCGCAAGCTCCAAACTATCCTCATCAAGAAAGTCAGGTACCTTCTTTCAGTTCCTAAAATTTTTTAATTCTCTTTCATTGATAGTACAAGGCTTAGATAGCTATACTTAAAAGAAGCTAAAGAAAAAGATAGACTATGGATGACCTAAGTGACTATCTTTTACCACTATGTTCTTGGTTTCCTGTCAATATTTTCAATGTTTCAAACTCTGTGCTTCTTTGATTTGGGGAGATGTGAATGCTATTTTTTTCCTTTTAG
This sequence comes from Theobroma cacao, assembly GCF_053813885.1. Lineage (NCBI taxonomy): Eukaryota > Viridiplantae > Streptophyta > Magnoliopsida > Malvales > Malvaceae > Theobroma > Theobroma cacao. The sequence goes on from NC_142640.1 coordinate 43,081,154, forward strand.
GCTAGTATTTGTTGTAATGCACATGAACGCTTGTATTTTTTTAAAAATAATAATTATAGATAAATGCTACAATTTAGAAATATATTGAACACAGAATTCTAAACCAACCAAATCATTTTCTAATGGAAGTGATTCAATGGAATTAGAAATTTTATCATATATAAGATAAATCTTATCACTATCAATTTATAAATAAAATTGGAAATGTAATAAAAAATTATTCAAATGGCAACTTAGAAGTTAAATGAAGAAAAAATCTTCTTTTTTTTTTTTTTTGTCAATAAAAAATTTTACACGCAATTATCTTATATTATACATATAGATTATAGGTCATAAATGAATGTAGATAAAGATATAGGTAATAGATTATAGATAGATGGAGAGGTTATAGATTGATGAGATTTGCTGCGGGTTTCTCTGCAGCTAGAGTTTTGCACTATCAAAATTTGTACAAAGGATTGGTTTTTAAGAATTTGTAGTCTTTTCTCAAAATTAAGTTTTGGCTTTCATTCCTGATGAGCAGTGACTCTTATGTCTTGTTCATAGACTTTGATCACGTCCAACTGAAAGATCTTTCCTTTGGTTCTTGCTTTGCATTTCATGTCTAAGGTACTGATAACTTTATTTAAATATGCAGGGGTCTATGAGGACAGCTTTGGTGTAGTTGCTGGTGATTTTGCAGAAAAATTTTCATTTTCTTATGGAATTAAGGATCATGCAAACTTTATTTTTTATTTTTTATTTTTGCTAAACCTCATCAGTTGGCAAATAGCGGTGGCGTTGTACTGATTTCAATTTAATGTAGTCTTTCAGGAATTTACCTGGTTGAGAAATTGATGAGACCTTTCTGTGCGATGAAACAATTACTACATGAAATACACTTTTCTTCAGCCGTGATCTCCTGTTATGTTATTGGCTCAACATGAACTATAAGATTGTTGACCATGGTGATGATTAGATGCTTTTATTCATTCACATCTGTGTACTGGTAAAACATGTGTAAGCAGCTGTCAATATGCAACTGAGCAAACTATGCAATCCCATCTTCACTATAATTTTCATCTGGGAGTGATGGCTTTGAAATGCTTAATTTCAAATGTTCAACTATGCTGTTGAAAGTGAATTGAAAGCGAATGCAAATTGTGGCGGATTTCCTCAGCAATGATGGATGGGTTTTAATTCAGTTTTTCCTATATAATGTATTTGTTTGGTGTCTAAAATGTCTCTGTGTTCTGGTGCTAGATTGCCCATCCCTTCGTTCAGTTTCCCATAAGTTGGAGATGGTGAAACACACCAGTAAAGATCACAAGGTGTAATGACAGTAACCGGCCCATTTCGTGTTGTGGTAATCCTGCCCTACAAATGGAGAGCATTCGAAGAATCTTTGATACAACATGTCTTTATATAGTTAAAAATGATCATATGGTATTTTTTATATATTTTGATTAATAATAATTAATTAATTTGTAATTATTAAAATTTAATTATACATAATAAAAATAATAATTTATTTAAATTTTCTTAACTGATTCAAGAAATAAATAAGTGAAATTGATGGGTTAGATTTTGGCAACTGTCATTTCTGGGTCTTAGTTACGAATATCGGGTACTAATTAAATTAATCCACGACCCAACCCACTGCCCGACCCGCTGTAGTAAAATTTGAGCTGACTCGGACCAGTCTGACAGTTGCTAACTCACATTAGAAAAACCACGAAACCCCCATAGCAGAGGGTTTAAGAAGCGAAGGCCAAATAGCATGAACATTTGACTTTGCAGCAAAAATCCTCAGTCCTCACAAAATGGAGACGACAAGGCTCCGTTTGCTGTTCGAGGATCGCAACATTCTGAACAAGTCACAGAAGAAACAAGGACTAAAGCGAAGCTGGATTCTCCTTAAACCCCAACACCAAACCATCTTGGATCTTTCCTCTCATCTTCTCTACGTTTTCCACCTCCACAGATCTTGCCCGCACGGCCTCATCCTTTCCGTAAGCCTCTCCCTGTTTCTCTCTTGCTTCTTCATGCCCTAATTTATAATTTTTGTGCTTTGTTATAGCATTAATTTTTCATCGCAGATGGACGGCTTTGTTTTGCCACCTTTCGAGTCAACTTGTATTTTCAAAGATAAAGATATTATCAGGTTAGTTTATTTATAAATATGTTTTTTTTTTGTGTGTATGTTGGTGTATGCCTGTGCTCTTTTTGTAATTATTTTTGTTTAATTTGCAAATAGTGTGAAGAAAAAAGGAGGTAAGCGGACTGAGATTATTAAGGTAGGTGACGGTTTGAATTCTTTGGAAGAATTAGAAATAGTAGAGCAACCGCCTGTGAATACAGGCGTGAAGCTTCTAGCCAGTAAGGAGTTTGACAAGCAAACTGGGGGATATGAAAGTGAACCGGAAGAAGATGAACAAGAACTCGAGCCATTGGAGAATGAGGAACATGTGGAAAGCACTCCAATTCAAAACATTGTTTCAAAGAAAAGAAAGGCATCGGAGAAGCTTCCCAGACCTAAGTAAGTTACTTTACCCAGTCTCATGAAAACTGTATTTTTATTGATTTATTAAATTACTAGATATCTGCACTGGTAATTGCTTACTATCTTTAATTTCCATTGTTAATTACATTTATATTACAGGAGGAAGAAAAGTAAACTGTCTAGGGCCAGAAAATCTCCTGTTTCTGTAGATAATGGAAATGATGTCCATCACAAGAAAAGCAAAAGCTCTCATCAGCGAACTGTTCTCCCCGAAGAAAAGGTTATTGGGAAGGATAATCCAGTTGATATACAGGGAGAACCAGATAAGTTAAGCAACCCTGAAACTGATGAAAGTAGTGATGATGATACCAATGTGGGAAGGTAATTTCTATCCTGGTAATGTGGGTAGTTACAACATATTATAAGAGAGATAGATTGAAAATTTTGAGTACTTAAATATTTTGGAATTTTCTGTCCCTCATTTGCAATGATTTGGTTCATCTTTTCTGCAAACTGCTTGTGTGTGGATTAACTTAAATAGCTTGTCTTTGCCTCCCTTATTGGCTTGTGGAAGAATATTTCTTCATTTGCATGTTTCTGTTTTGCAGGTTCCCCCAGCTTCAAGAAACTGGCAAAGGGAGTGTGGTTGTATCTCAGACAACCAGTGAAGCTAAAAAGGTTTTGATTGATGTTATTGTTTTGAATGGACTTGATTAGTAGTTTCTAATGAGGAATCGGTCATGTCTGAGATGGTGTCATATCTCTTAGAGAATTGGTTTATAAAGTTGTGTTATCTACATGAAGAGTTGGTGTCATCGTTAGCAGGACCAATAGACCCAAGCCCGTGCAGCTACCTAATGCACTCAACCATCTCATATATGGTGGTTCAATGTAGATGACTAATGTTCCCGGCATTGAATTTAGAATTTTACTTTCTTAATTGCTTAATAATATCATAGTTTTTAGGTTTGTCAACTGTGCTTGCTTACTGCTTTATCTGTATTGAAATTCTAACTCCACTGTAGTTTTTGTTTAAATTTTTACTTTCCAGCCCCCTAGCAGAAGCGCACGACGTAAAAAAGCCAAAAGGCGATGGTTGAGGGAGCAGGCCATAATTGAAAAGGAAAAGGTATTTCAGACTTTATAAATATTGTCTAGTTCTTTTGGGCTTTTAAGGTCAAGATTTTGGTCTACACACAATCAGGTCTAATAATGAATAATGCTTGCACATTCGTTATTAAAGTTGACAATTCAGATGTTTTCTAGTTTACTATGGATGACTGTAATATATGCACTTTTTCTGTGTTGTTGTTCTTATCTGCTTAGTATGCAGATGATACATGGATGTAATTAAGAGTTGGAATGATATGTTCCTGTTTATAGTAAGCTGAAGGTTACAGCTTACATGTTCTAATGCATGAACGTGTGCAGCTGTTTGTGTGCATTATTTCTTACTCTGCTTTCTAAGCCATAAATTGTCAAACTAATAAATCAGTTGCATGGTTTGTTTGTCCTTAGCTATATGCTTTTAGAAAAAAGAAACTCATACATTATTGACTTAGATGATAATTCTGTTTCATTTGACTTGCAGCTGCCTTCCAAACAGCTGCTTGGGAAAGATAATCAGCAATCACCCGCAAAAGAGAATCTCGAAGTTTCTGAAGAACATCTTCAACCAGTTGGCAATAGCAGTGTCAAGGATTACATGGTTCCAGTAGTAATTAGGCCTGGACATATTCGCTTTGAGCCCCTGGAAACAGGTTTTGGTTCTATCTCTTTCTGGTTCTTGAGGCTTAGCTGGGTGATATTAGAGTTTCATAATCTGGAATTGCAACATAGAGGTTGAGATACCTTTGACAGTGTGTTTGACATGCGTTATTGTTTTCCAGAAGATGCAGAGCGAGCTGTCCAACAAAGTCAAATTTCAGTGGTATGTTTTATGGATAATTTTATGAACTTTGTGACCTTCATTGTGGCTCCCTCTTTTTGAAATATTGGTCGGGAGAGGTGGTCCAGCCAGCGGCAAATAGGGTTAAAGAGTGAGGGTGGACAAAGAGATTTTTCTCCACAAAGTGATCTTATCTTGGAAGGAGGGGGATTTTAGTGTTTTAGCTTATTTGTTTATATCATATTATTTTTCCTGCAATATTTCATTTACAAATATCTACATAGCTTATTTTCATTTCTTTCCAGGCTGTTGCATGCTTGTTCACTGTTTACTTGAAACAGAGGAAAGTAGAGCTAAATCAGCTATTTCGGCACATCCCGCTAACAGTGCATTATTGTTATTATCATCATCATATTGGATGTTGCTCAATCCAGTTCATCAGTGCATTATTTTTCTAACATAGTTGCTTATTCAGATGGCGGCTATGGTTTTGTTGATGTCAAATTTCTGTTGTTTGGTCGTGTCAGGAAACCTTTCAATGGAATGGAATAACCAGCAAGAAGAAGGGTCAAAAATGGGGCAAGGAGAAAACTCCATTTCTGAAAAGGAATGATGATAAAAGTTTTAGCCAAGTGAGTACCGAAATGGTGGCTATTGAGGAAAAGGCAACCATAACTGATGACATGGACTTTGACAAGCTTATGCCCTATTCTAGCTTGCCTAAGGTTCCTTGCTCTCTCTCTCTCTCTCTCTCTCTCTCTCTCCATGAGTATAATTTTGTTTTGAGTGAAACAAGGTGGCATATTCTTCTATATGTACTGTGTTTATTATGCCATATATCGGTTTCAAATTAATATTCGTCAGGGATAGAAGCATTAATTTTTTTTTTTAATATATTGCAGGAGGGAGATTTTGTTGCATATCGCTTAGTTGAGCTATCATCATCTTGGACCCCTGAGCTTTGCTCCTTCCGAGTACTGCTCTTTCTGAATTGTAGTTGCTTTATAGTTCCTAATTTTAATGACATGGACTTTTGTATTTACCCAATTTTTCTGCCTATAGGTTGGGAAAATATCAGACTATGATGCTGAATCCAACAGGATCATTCTGACACCAGTGCCGGAATATCCAAATGCTTCTGAGAAAAAGATAGATGAGGATGAATCTGAACTACAATCAGATACATCCCTTTATGGAGAAGATGGCTCATTAGAGGTATATAAACTCGAATTATAAACTCTTCATATGATCAGGAATTCCTTTGTTTTTAATGCCCTCCTTGTGTTGTATCTACAACATTGGAATTCAAGCCTGTAAAGTAGGTATACAGTATTAAGGTTAGCCTTGCCCAATCCTTGGACATGTTGTTGTGCTATATGTTCTCTCAGACATTATAGTTGTGCTTGTGAAAATTTGTCATGCATGTTGAATGAACATTTTGATAGTTCAAACTCTCATGGTAGATTAAACTATTTTCTGAATCATGTTATCTGGAAATATAAGATAGTGATGCCTGCCCCATAAGTTATTCAAGGTTACAGGATCAGAAATGGCTTTAATTATGATTGAGTATATAAATAGAATCACGGCTTCTTGGGACCCACATTTTTGGAATTCATGTCCATTGTAAATTTACATGCCAGAGGCTAAGCTCCGATTGCTGTTTTGTTCTTTTTTTTTTTTTGTGCTTGCTTCAGGAGTGCAGAAAGCTAACAAACGAAGTGTTTTTTTCTTTTCCAGATAGATTATACCTCTCTAATTGATGTCCGTCTCATCAAGCATGGCAACTCAAATACCATAATATCAGTTGCTGGTGGCATCAGTGAAAATTGTGCAGAAGATCCAAATGTTTTAAAAAATAGACAACCAAATGGCAGCAAGGAAGCGGCCCTTGTCTCAGCCCCTCCTCTTGCTCAAGGTATTAATAATGCTCAGTGTGTTCAACATCAGGTTATGTGATTGAGTGCTCACTTGTCGTGTTTTTTGGTAGCTAATGGTGTCGTAAATGGGTGGGAAGAAATTAGCCAGGCTTTGAGTGCAAAGAAGGTGGAGCTCTCTAAAGAGGATGGTTGGAGTCAAACAGATAGTTCAGGTAGGAGCTCGTGGTCCTATAGGGCCCTAAGACGCAGTGCCCTGGGCCCAACTATGGCTTTCTTAAGAGCACAAAATGGGATCATGGGAGCATCACCAACATAATTTAAGTGTAGTTCCTTAATGTTTTTGAACCTTTAAAAGATGAGAGCAAGGCAGTTTTGTTTTGGCTTTTGCTTTTAATGTACTTGAATGTCTCTGGTGCCATCAAACGCTAATGTCTTTGTATGGAATGCAAATGTTTTATTTTTCACTTGTTTTACTGTAGAGGAGCTTTAATCTTTTTCTTTTTCCAATTTTAATTCAATGGGGAAATTTTTGGTGGACTTAGCCAGTTTGTTTTATCCAAAGTTATCAAGTGCAGACTGGCTGGTTCAACCAGTTGAATAGCAACCTGCCATCCTTACCGATCCAGCATGATAGGTAGAACTGTTTGTTGTAAAAAATGGGGGATCGAACTGTTACGAAGGGGCAAACTGTTGGACCAGCTTTTTGCTTTGGGCTATAAAAATGAGCTGAAACTTTGACTTTTTCAGCAGGGCACCAAAATATACAAGAAGGTAAAGTGTGCTACACTGCCAATGCCGAGAGCTCGAGCTACAGTCTTCTTGCTTTCTTTTTAAGTTTTTACTTTCTCATTTCTCTTCATTCTTCTGGTCTTCACTCTTCAAGGCTTTGTTTAACGTTTTCTTTCTCTACCAGCTGCCTCATTTTACATTTTTCTTCCTGCTGCATCTCACTTCAAGAAGGTTAGCTTATTTCTCCTCCTCATTTTTTGTGTCATATTTGTTTGTAATTGGTCTGTGAAGATATTTGTCTATGAAGCTACCATTTTTATTTTTGTTTGATTTACTCTTTAAGGCCCAAAAATGAAAAGCTATGTACTCTGTTTAAGATAATTCATGATAGTGTCCAAGATACTCTTTTGAAGATCAAAGGTTGGTAATTTAATTTGTTTAGCCCTAACTTCTAAGTTTAAACTTTAAATTTGTACCTTGATTAAGTTTAATTTAAGATAACTATGTCTATTTTGTTGATTAAAATTTTTTGATAGGTCTAAAATTTCAGAAAGTTCTGTCTAATTTTTCCTCGGCTATGTAGTATATTTATATATTTGCTATGTTTTCTTTTTTTTTTTTTAACAGATAATGGACACTCCTAGCTCCACACGGTCATCTACTCAAACATTAATCAGAGTCTGCACGATCTGTTCATACCAAGTCTGATCCAGCCTAGGCTTACATCTTTGAACAAGAGCTAGTGATGGGAAGAAAATGAACATGTATTCTTTTTGTGAGAAAGTTGTGAAAGGTGGAGGTATTAATAGAATGAAAATGCATCTTGCTGGACAAAAGGGTGATGTTTGACCATGTAAAAAAGGCTCCTGGGAATGTCCATTTCAGAATACCAGAAAATTTGAAGGAAATTCAAGATCAGGAAAAGGAGAATGAATTAACTGGAAGCTCTAAATCCCTTTGGGTGTAGTGTGCATGAGTTTGAAGGTGACATTCCCAAGGATCATGGTGATGACTCCACTTCTTCCTCCCAAGCCGGTTGATGTAGTAAAAGTAGTGGTGCGTCAAACAAAAGGCTAAGGGCTGTTTAAGGGGTCGGAGCTTATTATCCTAGTGGCACTAAACAGGGTTCTCAGCCCACTATTAAGGCCAAACTCCAGAGCAAGAAGAAATGGCGTCAAGCAGACTTAGCTGTTGCTCACTTTTTCTATGATGCTTGTATCCCGGTGAATGCTGCAAATTCCTCCTACTTTCAGCCAATGATAGATGCTATAGCATCCATGGGTTTAGGATATGAAAATCCTGGTTATCATGCTTTATGAGTCGACTTACTGGAGGCTGCAAAAAAAGAATTGCAGCTGCTTATTAACTCCTACAGAACCACTTGGACACTGACACTAGATGTACTATATGGGAGGTTTGAAGGATATTAGTCAATGATCAATTTGCTTGTCCATTGTCCAAAAGGAATATTTTTAAGGAATCGTTTAAACTTAAGAAAGAGACTATATGATCCTTATACCAGCATCATAAAGGAGAGATAGGATCGGCAGCTTCTCTATGATCTCCATGGTGCTGCATATTGAGTGAATCTGGCTTTTCTGTATGATCAAAAAAAGTTGTCAGAAGCCAAGGTTATGGAAGGGCTTGTAAATGTTGTTAGCAACGAAGTTATTGGGGTTAGCAAAACCAAGTTGTTGGATGAGACAACTCTGTTTTGAGAGCTTATGCATGATTTTGGACTAGAGGTAGCCTATGCTTCTGCAAAATTTCAAGACTGGGTAACAATGGTCAAAAGAAATTATTTTAATTACGTAATGTGAATTTCTGTTATTATGTTTTTTTAGTTTTGGATGCTTACATATTAAATGTCACTTTTTATCTTCTAGATGAATGGCGGAGGTTGTTTGGGCACGACACTCCAAATTTGCACAATTCAGGTATACGACTTCTTGTCAAACTGTTTCTTCCTCTGGTTGTGAAAAAAATAGGAGCGTGTTGGAAAGGGTCCATTCAAAGAGGAGGAATAGGTAATGATGTTGTTTATGTACTTCTCAATATCCGTTTGAAAAATGGGTATGTAGCTTTTATCTTGTTAATTTGTTATGTCACTCTGTTTACTTAGTTCATTATGGAGACGACTCTGGAATATGATAGTCAAATTCATTTATTTTGTTTAAGTTTGTAGGGTTTACAGCAAGAAGACAACATTCGATCCTATTGAGTGTGAGTGTATTGAGAAGATTGACTATTAGATTATCGAGGAAAATCCTTCATCCCAACTGGGTGTGTAGAGTTGGACTCACCCTAGAGGAGCAAAATGCTCATACACTTGGAGGTTAGTAAATGAAGATGCAATATTAAACAATCACCTCATTTTTATATGTTTGATTTTGGGGGATGATGCAAAGATGGAGAGGAGGTTGATGATTTGTTAGAGGTTAAAGAAGGGATGGATCTTTCATCCTTTGATGTTGGACCTAGTGGTGCAAATGACAATAGTCAAAGATTAAAACATCTGCGTAAGATGTTGAACCAAACCGAACTGATCGATTAAATTGATTCAACTGAAAATTGCCTCCACCAGTTATCTCTTCAGAAAAATTGAATTTATGGTGTAGTTGCGTCTTGGTCGCCTGTTTTAATTAGACTGCTTGGCTTTATGTTTGAACTTCATCGGCTTAAGTAAATGCTATAATTGTAAGTATTCTAGGGTCGGATTGAATACGTCCTTATTCAAAGCGTGCAAATTTGACTAGTTTACGTTTATTGGCAATGTATTTCCTCTTCCCAAGCACTGCTTTTCATACCTTGTCTTGGGAATTTGCTACATTGAACGTCGACTGAAGTTGATAGACACCAATTTGACTTTTCCGATGATTTTCTAGTGATTCATGGTTTAGCCTGTGTCTGGTCTGGTCTAAATCACACCTCGCTTCATACTTAAACACGTTGAAACCAACCATTTTGTTAGACTCGTGATAACCACAGAGAAGATGCACCGGGAAAAGGGGGAAACACTTTAATAATGAAAGTCACTTTGATTCTCTTTTCAAACCCAAAGAGCAACACCTTTCGTTGTTGGATGTAGCCAGTCGGAAAACTGAAGAACAGGGTGGTGACAAATAAATTTCACAACTGCTTATTTCAACCGAGTATTTACTTGGATTTCCTATTAGTGTGTACAGCAGGCTTAATTTCTGTACATGGTTAAAACAATACCTCGGATCTGGTCAAATGATACATCTCACAAGCATATAGTTATGACCTGTACTGCTTGGGATGCCCAACTCCCTTTTTTTCACTAGGCTGCAATTGCTCCATTCTGACATTCGATGAGGGTGCTAAGAAAGATCATTACCAGCCTCTTGAAGAAACCCTACGTCATGGTTTAGCCACTCTCAATCATGGCTGCCCTGTTCAGCCTTCTGGAACGATAAAACAGTTGAAAAGGTTCAGGAACTGCTCTGGCTCCTTGCCTTCTGTAACTATCTACATGTTGCAAATAAATTTTCCACATTAGAGAAATAGCTCATAATATCAAACCAAAACGAAAAACCAGAGGGATAAGAAGAGACCCGTGTCTGTGTAGTAGTCTGGTTTTCTTCCTACGGTTTCAGCAGTCTAGACTGCTTTAAACTATAACAATAATGCAATAAAACACACAACCTATTGAATAAGTTCAGGTTTAGGCCAAAAAAAAGGCCCAAGGAGATTGTCAAAAGACACTTGAGACTACCGAAGAGGAAAACAAATTTTGTTCAAAGAAGCCAAATTCTTATGCTAACAATATACAAGTTAGCAAGCACAAATGCCTCTACTTTACACCCCTCTTTTTCTGTATCCAACTTCGTTTGAGAGAGTGCCTGTGGGACTTACATGCCTGTCTAGACTCCGCCTGTCAACTTCTGAGCAGCTATAGTTTAACCACGCCCCTCCCATTTTCCATATCCTTTTTTCTTTTAGCAAAAAATAAAAAAGTTGTAACATATTTGATCAATGACCTATTCAACAATAACTGCAATTATACAGGTTCTCTAACATCAGGAAGCTTGATCAGCTCCTAACCAGACCTAACCAGCACCATTTTTGGTAATTGACCAAAAATACGCATAGATCTCTTGCTTAACCAGCCTAACCTCTAAAACTTTATCAAATAAACCAACTTCAATTAATGCATCTCACTACAAGAAACCCTTTCCTTGTTTCTTCACTCTTCAGTAGTTAACTTCACTAGAAAAGAATCATGTGCCCCTTGATTTCAACACTATCAACTCTAAAGTTTGTAGCAGTCTGGAATTAGAGCTTGTATGTTTGATGGAGAGGATCAACAACCAAGTTTACACATGTAACCTGATTCCTTTTCAATCCTCCACTACTTTTATAGGAGTGGGTGGCGATTCTCCCTCTACTGTTCTCCCTTCTTCCAAGCTAAGAGGAAAAAAATGTATATTGAAGTGGAAGTCTCACAACAATACCTCTCTAAGCTCTAAGCATGGTATTATTCACATCATTTACATGAGGATGTACATCGACAAGAATCCAACAAAAATATATTGTTATACTTAAATCTGGCCTCTTGAACTAGAAGATATATATATATAGAAATTCACAGAAATTGCAGCTAATGGATTACAGATCACTAATACAACTACCCTCAATGTTATTCTCAATCTTCTTTCTGACCTAGAGAAAAGTGATTCCACTTAATGGCTCATGCAGAATTCTAAATCACTAATAAGCTATTGAACAGAGACTTAAAAAACCACAAATTTTAAAGGAAAATAAGATTTCTTATGTAATTTTCAGAATAGAAGTGCGGAGGTTACCTGTATAGAGGCATTTAGGGGCAAATCCATTTTATTAAGAAAGTCACGGCCAACAGATTCCCAGTGAGGATGGCTATCCTTGTATGTCTCCTCACAGCCTACAAATTGGCTCTGTCCTTTTTCACACACAACTTCACGCCCTAGCCAGACATATAAAACACCAGAATCACTTGTACCCAAGCTTGCATCTGGAGCCAACAACATATATGTTGCTCCAGACTCAAGGATGTGAGATCCATTCATCTCCACTTTATTGAGTGTAGGCCAATGGTACAGGGCCGAGGTGGTTACTCCTGAACCCTTCTCAAAGATTCCACCGAATTGAGGATGACATTCACCATATTCCCTTTTATCTTCAGTCCCACTATGTGACTCAAGACTAGCAGCAACAGCTTCAGAATCTAACATTAACTCTTCTCTATTGTTTTCAGGCTCATATTGATTACAATCTAATTGATTCATTACATCATCATCCAAGTCGGGCAGAGAAAAGGACCAAGACCTTACAAGATTCCTGGGGCCTGCTTCATCAACTGATGGTAGAAGCATACGTGGTGGAGGATGACTGCCCCTGCGCTCAGCAATTGAGGGAGAAGTACCTTTACAAGGCAAACAAGTATTTGCCGCCCTCGAAGTGAGGTCAGAAGAAAATGTCTGGGTCGGTGAAGGGAAAGTTTCTTTACATGGCAAACAAGAATTATCTGGCGAGGAAACATTCTTGACTGAAAACAGATCAGTAGCTTCCAGGCCAGAGGGTGATGGCTGCCGAGAAGACAAATATGACAAGTCAGACCAATTAGAGGATGAGGGTGAAAACGTAAATGAACTGGCATAGTCAGATGTTGAAGGTGAAAGTGTAGGAGACTTGGAACTGAATTTTGGGCTGCTAGCCACAAAAGAGGAAAAAGAATTTGGTGAACTGCAATGAGACCTTGGTGGCAATGGAGAATCAAAAAGAGTAACTGACGGTTCTACTTCCTCACAAGGACCTGGACTCCGAATTGGGCTACTATCTGGGAAACAGTCGAAGGAGTCTGGTGAACCACATGGAAAGATTGACGGCGATGATGGTGACGAGAGTGAAACGTTATCTTCTGAATCTCTATGAATGTCAATAACCATGTCAGATCGATCACTGACTGGAGTCAACTTACAACCCAGTTTGGATGAATTCACAAATTCTTTCATGACGCCATTAGCAAACTTCTGTCTTAGCCTACCCCAACCATTTTCTCTGGAAGGAAGACAAGTTTCTGATTCAGCGGTTGACACTGAAAAAGGTGGAACAACTCCACCAGCCAGTGCCTTATGGAACAGTTCAAAATCCAAATCATAATCATCTACCTTCCTTTCACCGACCCAAATTTTATTTGACGAAGCCATCTTATCGTTATTAGAAGTCAAATTATCTACGTTCCTGACCTCTGCTCTGTCACAACCATCTGCTGAGAGCTGTCCAGTAGCAAGGGCATCCCAGAATTCCGAAGGCTCTTCCCCTTCTCTAATCGATACAATAGGACCCTGAGCCCTTTCATACCGAACAACCTGATTGGCAGCCAATCCAGCACTACTCGACATTACCTGGTTGCATTTCTTTCCAATCCAAATATATATAGCAGAAGGAACATGCACAATAAACGCCCCACGTGAATCAAGTCCTTGTTTACCAGGATGATTTAACATTTTTGGTACAAGATGAAGAGGATCATAGGATGAGTGCGGAGCCATTCTATAGACCCTAAGCACAGAATTCGGGCTTGCGGGCACAGCATGCACCCTCTTTTGGCACTGCAGAAGTTGGAAAGCAAATCCTGTATTCGGATTAGTCACCCCTCGTGCTGCCTTCACATATTGAAACGCATCCTCAAAGCTCTGGCCTTCCCTCCACATGAGATAGGCAATAACCAAAGAGGTTGATCTTGACACTCCCTGGCAGCAGTGCACCAGAACCCTCCCGCCTTGTTCTCGAACATCTTCAAAGTAATCAAACACATCATACAGAATACTGGTAATATCCTCAGAAGGGCTATCTTGTAACCAAAGTGTCTTGTAAACAAGATCATTCTTGAAATACTCGGGACTAACAAAACCAACACAGTTCAATACATGAGTAATCCCATTTTTTCTCAAAATTTCCCTGTTCTTTGCCACGGCATCACTCCCTAAAAAAATATGATCAGCAATCCTGGAACACTCTTTATCATAGAAAGCTAGCTTATCTCTCCTCAACTGAAACTCCATATTGGAACCCGGACTCTCAGGGGGCTTAACAGAGCCTCTAGGCGTCTGGGGATTAGGCCAAACACCGAGATCATCAGAACCAGCTTTTGGCCACTCTTCCACGGGCCTTCTAGTTATTGAAAGGGGAGGCAAACAAGACCTCCCCTTCGTGTTCTGTGGCGGTTTCGGATTAGGCTTAGTTGGCGAACGGTCAGTCCAAGAAACTGACCGTAGATATGGTTTCCGGGCAGTAGCAGCAGCCCCGGCATGCCGGTCTTTTTCTTCTTGGCCTAACATCTCAAATTAAAAAAAAAAAAAAAAGAACTCTAACCAAAATTCCAACAAATTAATTGATACCCATTAAAGGATACTTCCGGGAAAGGCCATTCAAAATGGGAAATTTATGGTCTTTTTGACAATAAAGAGCCCTGTTTTTCTACCTAAACCCCTTGACTCTTTCTCTCCCTATCTTTCTTTGTTTATTTTCTGTATGTACAAAGTTTAGACAGAGAAAGAAGAAGAAAATTCATAAACGAATATGACCCAGTAAAACTTGTAGCTGGTATGGTTATGGGACCAATAAAAATCCAACTATGATAGACAAAAGAGGAAGAAGAAAACAATAAACTTTGTTTATTTATTTTAATAAAGCTGAGATTTTTGAAGAGAGACTTACTTGGAGTCTACCTTCAAATGGACAAACAAAACCAAGAGAAAAAAAGAAAGAAAAAATTACGAGTCATTGGAAAACTCAAACTTTTGGCAGCGGAATTTTCTTATGAATTGTCAAGGAGGTTACTGCAAAAAGCAAAAACCATTCAACCAAAGAGAGAGAGAGAGAGAGAGAGGAAGAAAACAGCGACAGAAAGGGGCGAATGAGTTGGAGGGAACGAGTTGTGGCGGGCTCAGTTGCAGTAGCCCATGGGAAGGCGTTTGTTGGATTTTTGGAAATGAAAGGAAAGGTGAGAATGGGTCAACGTGACATGTCATCATGGTTTGTGGCGTATTAATCATGCATGTCAAGTCTTGTGATGTCATTTACACTATTGCTTCGAAGAAAGAATTTTCTTTTTTCTTTTAGTTGCAGAGTGAAGAATGAAAGATAAAAGATAATTTATTTTTAAAATTTTTTTCTTCTTTATTTTTTTATAATATAATCGTGGATGATGAACTAAAAACGCACTCTATTAAACTTACTCACTATTTTTCTTTAATAACCGTCACTTATTTTTTTAATTTAATTTTTTTAAAATTAAAAAAAAATTAATTTTATTTTTAAATAAAAAGATCATGCACAAACAACGAACTCAATTCTTGAATGTAATTTAATTTTTAATATTTTTTTAATTCATTTATTTCAATTAAAAAAATTATTATGAAATTTATTACACCGTTTAAATTTAGCTATGTAGGTAAAAGATAATACATATTTTCAGTAATGACTTATGTAAACTATTCCTTGTAGTGGAATCTTTTTCCTTTTCTTGTATTTTTTATTTTTATTATTTTTCTCCCTTGCTTTTTTTTTTCATAAAAATATACTAAGCTATTTGAACCGACTAAATGAATAATTAAATTTGATGCGTTTTGTAATATTTAGCTTCGATTAGCTCCCGAATTTTATCAAGTTTTTTGAATTTTTTTAATATTATATATAAATAAAATATAATATTTATTTACATATTTTTTTGTTTAAATTTATATTTTGAGTTGAAGCTTGATTTGAGTATCAAACTCATTATATAGGTTAATGATAATTAGATCTACTCAATTCGTAAATGGATTGCCTTTTTAGCCAAACTAGAGTACAAAAAATAAAAAGTTGGAGCCATGAGTTTTTTCAATCGATCCAAGTATTTTATCAACTCGATTACACCCCTTACCAATACGAGCTCATATTTTTTATGATCTAATGTTAATCAGTACTTTTCTAAAAAAAATACTAATCAGTCCATTTTTGCTCTTTCTTTCTTTTCAAGATTTAGAAAAAAAAAAGTTGAATTCAACTCTTTAAATAAGAAATTTATTCTGCTATTATTAAGTTAAAGCCCATCCACTTGGACATTTTGGGGACCTTGCATCCAAACTCAAGTTGGTTGCTTTATTACCAACTTGAGCTTGAGGGAGGAGGTTGACCATCCTTGATTTCATCCCGTTAATGGAATTTCGTGACTTAATTTCATGCTTATTTTGTGAATAGCCTAAACCAGGGGTATTATTCAGAGTTCTCTCTCTCTATGTATAAATACTCCAAGCTTTGTATAATTCTAGTATCTCAAAAAATACAATATTCTTTAGTATTACAACTCATAAAATTAAATTTATTTTGTACATATATATATATATTTTAAAAAAAATTACTTTAAACAAGCTAGTACTAGGTTGCATCCTTTGTTAAATGTTCAACCAAAGTTCATAACTTGATATTCTAATTCCAGTTTTTTAGCTTTCTTTTTACTATTGACTGATAGCAATATTAAGCTATGGATCTCAACAGTTAAGAAATTTATTAATTGAAGCAACTCCAAATAATTTTTAAGTAGCACTTCAAAATAAAAAAACCAAGCACAAGTGTTGTTATTTTCCTGTGTCTTGTATTTGCGAAATTTATAAAATAAAAACCATCGCACGTCCATTGAAGTCAAAACGAAAGGCCCGCCACAGTTCCAAAGCCGGAGCGATGACTTTCCGTGAAGTGCAATGTGAGATGCCAAAAAGGAGTTAGGAAAGCAATCTTGTCCTAAATTTACGACTAATAAAATGCTAGTACTAATATTATATCTAACCAGAAACAAGCAAGAAAAGGACAAGGCCCCAGTTGGGTGAATGAGACAAAACCAGGCTGATAGGCTATTGCTTTGAAACTTCCAACCCAACCTAATTGGGCAGATCGACCGTAGTAGAAATTTGACCCAAAGATGACAAGCTCACTCTCCTCAACCACGGGCCAATGAAACGAAACTGCAAATCCCTAGAGGACGGACACTTGACCGTCTCCGTTAGAAACCCCCCATTAGGAGTAGAAGTGTAGGACTGCTGTTTTGTTGTACTAGTTTCAAATTGAAGAGATCACGCTGGAAACTTACCCGAGGGGAGGGGGACAAACGCAAGTGGGTGTTCAACTTTCAACTTTCCTGTGGATTGAAAGAGATTGTCAGATGTGTGAATGGAAGACTAGTGTTCGACTCCTCCCAACTTGCTCATCATATACAGTAGAGGCCACTCAAGCCATTTACAGTTTAACATTAATACATGCATGCGGTAACAGTTGCACCTTTCTTTTTGTTTACGAGCACTTAAACAACACACCCCAAATTCCCAATGCTGTTTTTTAAAAAAAAAAAAAAAGAATAGAATTCATTAATGAAAAGAAACAAAGAAGAGCAAGTTAATGTCTTCCTACTCGTAACAGTAAAATCTACAAGAAAGAAAGACTCTATATCTCCTATCACAACATGTACATCCCCCAAAACAACCCAGGAGGTTAGCATGATCTCCACAAATCCACTCTAGAGTAGGAAAAAGCGATAAGATCAAAAAAGTCCCTATACAACTCAAGCCACCAGCAACCAAAAATAAACCAGGCAGCATCACACCCAGATAATCAAAAAACAAGGTAGCAGCAATATATATTAAACTTAAACCAACCTAAAAAAAAACCCAACGCTGTTACTTGGATGGTGGATCCACAGGTTGGTGTCTTACATTTGGTTTCGATTCTCTGTTTTTGGCTTTTCAATGGTTTGGTTGTGTCAGGTGAATGGTTTGCTTTGAAGTAACAGTGTATCATTTAGATATTAGCTAGTCATTCAAGAAGCAATTATTTTTTTGAGTAATATTATTTTCTTCCATTTTTAACTACTTAATCAACTATTCACAAATTATATAAATGTAATGAGAGTCATTCTACTTTGTCATTACTTTTACTCCAAATATTTGTATTCTTGACTAATAGTTAGCTATTAAATAAATTTAGAGATGGGGTCTATCAATTTATAAGTCAGTCAAATCATGTATCAATGAAATATTATAATCATACTAACTAACAGAATATTGTCACATCAAGTAAGATAAAATTTTTGGGCAGATATGAAATGCTAGGACGAATAGTATTTTTCATGCATTAAACAATGTTTATGAATATTTATATTATGTTCAACTTTCAAATAGTACTCAACCAATTGGACGCTAACACACAGTAGAGAGGGTTTTTAGCAACTTAAACAATCCAGATTTTTTGGAGGGATGTTGCGCAATGATAAAGGAAAACCGATGATTCTCTTTGCAAAATCAATTGGCATTGGGGATGCAAACTTGGCAGTGGTTAGAGCAGTGAAGGAAGCGATGATGATATTCGCGGTTTCAAGGTGGAATGATGGTCACAAACTTGTTATTAAAAGTGATTCGAATAACGTGGTTAAATGGATTCAGTAATCGAAAGAAGCGCTTTGGAGGATGCGTAAATGGTTGATACAGAGTGAAAGGATGAAAGAGAAGCTAGGAGATTGGGAGATTCATCACATCAAACGTGAGGCAAACCAGAGGGTTGACAGTCTTGCAAAAGAGGGAGTTCAACTCTAATCAGACATGCTGCGAGTTTTCAATTAAGTTGTGCTGTTTGATTTCCTTGCTGCGCTTTGGTCAGAAATGTTTGGATCTTCCTCTGGTTCCTTGTGGAATGTAGGACAATAGGATGCTGTTGGATTTGTTTTGAGGAATTGGATGTTCTGCATAGGGAGAAATGATTTGTTTTATGGATGTAACGTTTTTCGGTCGGGGTCAGCTTTTGTAAATAGGTAGGAATCACCGTTTCTTTTGGTCTCTCTTTCTTGTATCTGTTCAGGATGAAATCAGAGGGCGAGATATTGGGAAAGTATACTGATCTGGATGTGAGTATACCAACCAATATTTCGGTGTTACGTAGATAAGGATGACTTTTGTCTTTGGGTGGAGGGAAAACGTCTTCTTCCCTCCTCGTTTAATGACATTCCTCTCTAACTTTAAAAAAAAAAAAACAAGTCAGATTTTTGAGTTTGGTAGAAATGGCTCAACCAACGCATTCTCTGCACGTGGCAGAAAGATCATCATCACGAAGGGTTTGGGTTGCCTAAAGAGTCTAACTAGCAAGACATTTTCATCCAATAAATACCTGACAAGTGGCATACATGTTTTTCACCTGAGGGAGACGCCTGATAGATATAATATTTTGACTGGATTGGCAAATGTATGCCCAACTTCCAGAAAATTTGGTCAAAAATGAATCTAATATTTCTCGTATTTTAAATTTTTGATATTACTAAATTCGTCAAGATTTCGTTGGAGAAAGTTGAAAATTTGTGGAGAAAAGTCATAAATATGTAAGAAACGTTTAAAGTCCATTAAGAGAAGTCGAAAATTCTTCTTAAATCTATTGAAAATATAGCAAAAAAATTATCAATTTGTCAAAAATCTATCAAAAGAGTCAAAATCTCTTGAGAGAAATCATAAATCTATTTTAAAAAATTAGAAATTCGTTGAAAATTTTGTGTTTTAGTAATAGACTTTCATCGATAACATATTATAATTTCAACTTGATAGATTAATTTTATGACAATCTGTTAATAATAATGTTAAATTCTAACTACACATCTAATAAATCACAACTAAACAAATAATTATGTCTTAAACAAGATATTAATGATCAAAATTTAAATTTTATTAAAATACAACAAGCATAAAAAGTATGAAATATTTGAAATCTCAAGTCATAACAATCCAAATCTTAATAAAAAATTAAAAGAAATTACGAACATTTTGAAATGCAAGCGCATGTAAACAAAGAAAAGGAGCTCAAGATTCAATGCATATATGGTTATCCCAAGTCGTCAAGTTTGCCATTAATATGTCATCCATTACAGAAAAACAGAATATTATTGACGAAAAATTTTGTCAATAATAGTTAATATTTCATTAGCATGTTATATTACCGACAAAAATTTTCATTGGTATTCAATTGAAAAAACTGTGGTCAGAAATGACAAATCCGTCAGTGATGAAATATTGCATCGGTAAATTATTGACTGAATATTCCATTGGCAAAAGCTCGGATCCGTCAACCGATATGTTGTTGGTAATGGGGGAATTCTGTCAGTAATTTATGTTAGTAACATTACAGATGAATTAAGATCCATTGGTAATTTTCATCAATGATTATCGACAGAAAGATAACATCACCATTTTCGTCGGTCTTTACTGAAAGGTTTGCTGACGGATAGCAGATAGAGCTAGCCTTGAAGCGCACTAGTAGTATCCATCGACAATGGCTTCAAATCCGTTGGTATTGTGAATGAACTCCGTTGGTAATTTCGTTGATAATTGATGAATTTTTTTGGTAATTTACGAATTCCGTCGGTAATAACTATAGGATCGATTTTCTTTTAGGAAATTAAATTTTGTCCGGTTTGTAATAAAATTATTATATGATGTTGTTATTGATAAAGTAAACATATAGAAAACATATATGCATATAAAAATATATGAAAATGTAATACAAATCATAATTAATAAAAAAAATCAATGTAAACATATGATAAGAATCCAAATAAGTATCTGATAAAAACCTCATGTAGGGGATGGGGGTGGTTGCTGTTGTGGTGGATGCAGCAGACCCAAATGTTGTGATGAGGAAGACTCGAAGGGTGTCTGAAGGCGATAACCTTACTACAATGACCTTCAATAAGTTATTAATTCTACCCATCAACATCATCAAGTACTAACATTATTAATCCATTGTCGATATCTTTTGGGCTTAAGTGCAAAAGAAGGAGGAGGTTGTGCACTTTCAGGATCGCTAGCAAACTCAAATGTCGCAATTAGATCTAAAAATATCAAAACAGGGACTCTAATGCCAAATTCGTAGATGTGGGTGTGAGTACTAATGGGCTTTCCAATGGCCTCGATCCATGCCTCAAGATAAAATTTCAGTTGGGTCGACGGCTCCTCACCGTACTTGTGCAAGAAAGCTAAAGTGTATGATTCCTACAAATAGAAAAACAATTAAAATTATTAAGTTATTTAATCAGTAAGCAACATATATGTCGAATATATATAAACACACGTATTACTTTGCACAGATAGTTTTGAACTTGTTGTCCACAAATTCTCCACTACTTTTCTGCCATTTGTGAGTGCGTTCGGAGAATTTGGAAAACGTCACCTGGAGTTACTTTGCCTCAGACTGTAATCATTAAAAGAGAATAAGAATATAAAAATACATCATTACATAGTATCGTAATCGTTAATAACAGAAAGAATTGTATTATTTAAGTGAATGATTTTTATAGTATTAAAATAAAACCACATACCATCCTTTTTTGGTGTAAGGCGAAAGGCAAAGAACCACCTATATGTTTTGCAACGTTGCTGTCTTTCTCTATCAGATAGTTCTGCTTGGTCTGACGTGAACGTGACTGCCACTCGGTCTTGGACCATACGTTATCAACTAGTTGGTTCCATACTTTAACAATGATCCAAGGTCGTGTTGTACCCTTTGTCAATAGAAGATCAACATCGAGGCCACCTGTCTCCATCTTGGCCTTGTTGTGCTCATCCGCTAATAGATCCTTGAGGTAGTCTTTGCAAATTTTCTCTCATATGGATCGAACCTTCGTTGCATCTATAGCAACCCATTTAAAATATTCCTACATTGAAGAAAAATATATATTAGTACGGGAAATTATTATAGATATACTCTAATACTATATCCTTTTGTTACCTCGAATTTACGCCCCATGTTCTCTTTATGCTCTTGAAGAACCTGCCTCCATATCGATTAAGGTCCACTAAAGTTACTCTGATAATTCGTGTAATCATTGTAGTAACGCTAGTCTCCTCAAAAGTTCTACAAAATAAACTTATTGTTAGTAAAACACAATGATTAATTAACTAAATTGACTACATATAATTAATTATATAAATTGGAGTAGAGGAAATTACCTTCCTTTGAGAAGATGCGGAAGTATCCATCGATATGGATGAGTTTGAGTCAATAAGCCGACACTCAACTCTCGACCCCTAGCCTGCGACATGTTGTTGGACGCAATAGCGTTGTCCGAACACTTATAACACACCTCCAAATCACGACAACCCTTGATATTGCTTTTTATCTTCACTAGAACATCCATCATTGTGTTGATATATTTTCAAATACGTTATACTCAATATGCATCAACTCCAAATTGTGACAAATGAGATTCGTCTGCCAATATAGTAATTTTCAAAATATCCTTTTCTTAGTCCAATTATGGGTTTATTCAAAACCTGGTAACTTTTGGTTGCCCATTTTTGTCCCACACGTGATATTTGCAATTGAGTCCAATCGTTCCAAGATCTCTGCATTGGATAATCGAAGAATTGAAAGGTCTCATTTAACACATTTCTTAAATTTATCTCTTTGGCGACAAAAAGGATGATCCATCAGCAAAAATTGTTAATGACAATAAAAATAAACCTTCATCCCATACTCCAAAAAGAAACTCTTTTCATTTTCCATGCAATATGGACACGATTAACGTCCATGAGTACTCCACCCGGACAATATACTATATGCAAGGAAGTCATTAATGGTCCATAGGCATGCTGCTCTTAAAACAAAATTTTGGCAAGTAAAGGTATCGTACAAGACAGTCCTTTCATCCCACAGAACTTTTAACTCATCTATCAACAGTCGAAAAAACACATCAATGTTTTATTTAAGACTTGTAACCTCCTTAAGATGATCATATTAAAAAAGATGTACAGTTGCTTCGTGCATATCCATAGAGGTAAGTTATAGACAATGGCCATTACAGGCCAAACATAATATGAATTTTTTGTCGGCCTAAATGGACTAAAACTATTTGAACATAAATAGAGTCTGACGTTGCTAGGCTCAAAGGCAAAAGATTGATGGGTACGATTAAAATGTTGCCATGCCTCACCATCAACAGAATGCCTTATCACTTCATCATAATATTGGTGTGTGGCATGCCATGTCATGTGTTTTGCAGTTTTCACTAACATATATAACTTTTGCAATCTCGGTGTTAGTGGAAAGCATTGTAAAATCTTCAAAAGAATTTTTTCTCCTTTCCTTCCCTTGATTTATCTGTTTTATACTAAGGATGACCACAAGATGAACAATAAGACAACTCAGAATATTCGTTATAAAACAACACACAATAATTCTTACATGCATGAATTTTCTGAGAGCTGAGCTCAAGTGCCTTTAATTGTGTCTTCATTTTATAAAAATTTGTCGATAATGCTTCATCAGATGGCAACAACTCCTTCATTAGCTACATCAGATGATTAAAGCATGCTCACTCATGTTAAATTCTAACTTCACATTCAATAATTGTGACATAGCTAATAGTTTTGTGTGCTTTTCACATCCAACCCACAAAGCTGCATCAGCATCATTTAACAATGAAAGGAAGGTTGCAGCATTCGAATTTGGATATTTAGGAAAGCCCAGTTCATCTCAAGTCTCATCATTTAATTGAAACTCTTATTGTAAAGCATCCATAATCATTTCAGCATAAGGATTTTCTACTTTGAGTTCATTAACAACTTAATTCTGTTCACCAATAAAATGTTCCTATCATTAGCCAGCATGGAACAATTCACCATGTGCATCCCATATTGTGTACGCATTGGTAAACCTTTTACGAAATAAGTGTTCCTAAACGTTATTAGCAACCAATAAATTGCTATTTTTACACCAAAAGCAAGGACATTTGATCTTATTCTTAGTCATGTATCTTGGTTGACTAAACACAAATGAAATAAATTCATCTACACCATTCACAAATTATGTCTTAAAAAATTCACTTGAATTGACTTGGGAATACATCCAACTCCTATCTCGTTCCATGCTGAGAAAAATATTATAATAAACATATGATGTTGTCCGTTATCAAGTATTAACACAAACATCAATCGAAAATAAAATCCAACTACATACTAGAATTATTTAATTGCTTAACTACTAAAACTTTTTTTCATTTGATTAGTTAAATTATTTAATTAATTTAAGAAAACTTTAATTAATGTAAATATTTTTAAATTTTACTCAATTTACTAATATATTTTGAATTGATTAATTACTAATACATGATTTTTCAGAATTAGTTATATTTTGTAATTAATTCCCTAAACCCTTAATTAATTTAAATAAAAATAATATTATTTAATATTACTAATTTAATTAATTCCTTAATTACTTATAACACCCTAACACTTAATTAAGTAAATTATTTAGTTACCTCACTAAACACCTTAATTTATTTAAATATTTTTAAAATTAAATAATATTACTAACTTAGTTTATTGCTTAACTACTAAAACTTTTTTCATTTGATTAGTTAAATTATTTAATTAATTTAATAAAATTTTAATTAATGTAAATACTTTTAAATTTTACTAAATTTACTAATACATTTTGAATTGATTAATTACTATCATTTTATTTTTTTTTATAATTGAGAGAGGGAGGATTCGAATCCAGCTCTTAAAACAGGAGGATTATGCACCAACCAATGAGCTAAATGCTCAAGTGCTAATTACTATCATTTGATTTGTTAAATTATTCATTCAATTAATTGATTAATTGATTTGTGTTAATGACAAGGTTTTTAATTGATTTGGTAGCAAAAATATGCATTCACATTAACTTCTGAATAGGTGTATGTAATAAAAGAATTTTGCATGATTTAGCATAAATTAACTTTAAACCACACAACCAAATATCAAACCAACCACCTCTTTCCCCTCAATGAAGAAAGAGTTCTATCACATTGGTCCTAAATTCAATTTTAACTCCATTTCCCTTTAAAATTTTTCAATTGTTTAAAGCGCAAATTAGTAGTGGCCCTTCGCAGTTGGGAACCACCATCCAATTGCTCCAATGCTCATACAATAGCAGCATAGGTAGCCACAATCCAACAAACACAAAAACCTTACAAAGCTACATTTTCCTTTTACACACACACACACACAAAGGTGTCAAATCTTAACATTGTCCAATTTCAACTCTAACCCTAAATAATAAGCTACATTTTTAGTGACAAAGAGCAAAGCATAGTCAATGAATATTTTTTATGACAACCTCTAGCTTTCCCAAGCTGACTATGCCTTGTTGGGGTTAAGGAAAAATTTCCCCCGTGGGTGTACAGTTGTTGGGTGAGAGAAAATGTAGCATGACAGAGCGATGTGTAGACGGAGAAAGGGGGAGAGGTGAAAACAGATGAGGGTGGAAAGAAGAAAAGTAGAGAAAAACAAGATGGAAAATAAGAAGTCGAAGGAATAAGGGGAAAGATCCATGGTGGCAAGAGATAAGGTGGAGTCGCCAACGTCGAGAGGGAAAACGAAAAGAAAAGGGGACGTAGGAAGGGATGAGTGGAGTGGAGTGGAGCGGAGGGAGTAGGGAGCGACTTGGATTTTAGGGTTGTAGGGCTAATATGAAACGTGAAAGAGAAATAAGTTATGTATTTTAACCCTAAACTATTTTTTATAAATTTTCTATTGAAAACCATTTTTTTTTATTTTTTCTTAGAATTGTTGACGGAATATTTCATCAAATCATCAACATTGGTACATGTAGAGTATTATTGACAAGTTTTTGTCGATAATCCTAGTTCATACGTTAGAAAATTTTATTGGGAATTCATTAATCATATATTTGCAAAGCAAAAATTCATTTGATTGAAAATCTATTGACAAAGATATATTATTATCAATGGATATGTTTCGACGAAATTGATTCTGTCGAAATATGTTTTTTTTCTTGTTGTGATCATTATTAGTGGAATATTTGGTTGAAAATTTATCGATAAATATTGATGAGTACCCATTATATCAATGGAAATT
This sequence comes from Theobroma cacao, assembly GCF_053813885.1. Classification (NCBI taxonomy): domain Eukaryota; kingdom Viridiplantae; phylum Streptophyta; class Magnoliopsida; order Malvales; family Malvaceae; genus Theobroma; species Theobroma cacao. Next base: position 43,107,065 of record NC_142640.1, read on the forward strand.
TTTATTAAAAATGTTGACACCAATTTATTTAATTTGAAGTTATATCCTTATCGACAATTTTTTGACAGAGGTTTTTTTTTTGTCAAAAACATTACTAGAAAATACCTCTAAAAAATGTAAAATTATTTTATTGAAAGTGTGTTGCTATTCCGTTGGTAAGTGGAGAGCATCATCGACGGAAGTTTTCCACCAGACTTAATTATTTTCTTGTAGTGCAAGACGAAAATCGTTGAATCTAATCTAGCCTAAGATACGCTTTATTCGGTCACTTTGCCAACCCTCTCGCTTTGAAGGTGGAGTAGGTCGAGCTCACACTTTGCTATTTTCTTTATAAAAAACAAAAAACTGACACGTCAAACAAAATTAACGTGACAAAAAAAAATCAACCAAAAAACTTTTAACATTTTTTATTTTACTTAAACGTACATAACATACAAGCTATTGGGAATTGGCTACCTAGGCTTATTAATTTGCCAGGGTGGGGCTATTTTCCATCTGAAATATAACACGAGAAAGAAAAAAAGGAAAGAAGTTGAAGGTGGTGGTTAGGGGGAAGTAGGTTCATTTGCTATACAATGATAGGCGAAAAACGAGATGGACATATAATTCAAATAGTACACAATTCAAACTCATTTGAGCATGTGGTACATGGTCTAAATTATAAAAACGTGGTCGTTTATTTAGCTCGGTCAAGGTAAGCTACACCAGAAATTTAATTATATAAAAAATATAAACAAATGGATAAGAACTAGAAGGTCAAAGAAGTACTGCCAAACCAATAAAATATTGGTTTATCGTTGCTTCGCTGATGCCCACACGTTCGAAAATAACTAAAGGACTTTGGAATAATGTTTCCAAATAAAACAAGAAAGAGTGAGTTTGGTATGTTGCCAATTGTTTCAAAGGTGTGCTTAATTTCGCAGCATAGGCTTTTGTTCAAACCACGCACTAGAAAGTAAAAGTTTAAAAGAGAAAATCATTTTGAAACAATTTGTTGAAAACCCAAATACCTTTGAAGTTTGAACAAGTTCTCAAAGTTTGGTTCATAAAATTATTACCTACCAGATAAAGGTTTTCGAACTTGAGACAAGAGAAAATTATATATTAACAACTGATTAATCAGGTTACACTTTAAGTCAATACTGTTTATATGATTAATTAATAACACAATAATTAAAATTCAAGCAACAAAAACTGCTGTTGTCATTCTATAGAAAGAGATTTTTAACAAAATAAAATATATTAATATATTTATGCAAAAGGATTTGTCGACTGCCAGCACAAGACGAATATTCCCTACTCTAATTAGTACCATTAAGCACAATTGTGCCATTTAGTCTTAATTTTTTCCCAAAACTTTATTTTTATTTTTAATTTGGAAGAGATCAATTTTGAAAGGAAAGGACGGGATTGAGACAATACGGGTAAGGGCTTAAGGGAAAGAGATATATAGCATCAGCTCTTAAATTATGGCTTGAACACTTCTGTCGGTTAATTGACTAAATAATTGGGGAAACACGTGTAGGTGACTTTCATCTTAGTACCCATCATATAAGAAATTTTCTTTTGTAAGCATTCCAGCAAGTGGGTGAAGCTTTCATGCCGACATCTTTGAGTAACTTTTAATTTTGTGGTAAATTTAAAGTTTTGTACGAAAGCTGATAAAAAGGTAATTATATAATGTTATGTATAAATATATTTTAAATTATATATAATAAAAAAATAAAAATTAAAAATTTGAGGGGTAACTACTGTTATTACCTTACTCCGCCACTGTTTTTATTGTTTTTAAAATTACGAAAATTGACATATTTACCTTACTATTTATACCTATTTCCTGGCTTATTTATGCAAATTTTAATCAAAATGCAAAGTGAACATTTTATATAATTGGATATTAAACTTTATGGTTACTCTTTTTAGAAATGATTAATGCTCTCTTTTTCTAATATTCAAGGTGTGAATGAGTCAAACCTATTCATGAGTTTCTTAAGTTCAACACTTCAACTTGTGATTTATGAATACTTGGGCTCAATCAGTTTATTCAAATAAACTAGTCAAACAAATTGATTTCTTGTTTTATGCTCCAATCAAGTTGCCCGCGAGCTTTTCATGAGCTTCACAAATTTTAAATTTTATACTTTATTTTATGAACAAAATACGAATATATATAATTGAATAAGTCATCAATTGCAAGTTCCTTTTTTATTAAATTGTAGATACTAAAAAAAATTCAAATTCAATTCTTTCAATTAATAGCTACCGCAAGAATTATCGGATTAAACAGTTAAATGCTTATATCTAATTTGATTATAATTATAATTAAAATTGATTGAGTTAAATTGGAGTAAATCAATAATTTCTTTAAAAGAAAAATGAATTTTATTTAAGTTCAAGCAGAAGTGTTCCTGGTTGAGCCATATCATGTACGAACCAAATTTATTGAGACGTCTTTTTTAACCAAATTTGAGCTTGTTTTGTCTGATTTGTTTAATTATTAAAATAATATTATTATTTCAATATTTTTAAATATAGTTTAAAATTAAAATTAATAAAAATATAATATTTATTAACAAAATAAATGAATTGAGCTGGTCCAAGACCAAGTTTGAGTCTAAATACTATACCAAACTCGACTTATGAACACCTCTAACTTCAAGTTAAAATTATTATTATTATTATGAAATTCAAGTTAAGGTCCCTAATGGACCTAGTTTGACATTTTCAACTCAATTATTCTTTTTTTTTTAATTTTTTTGATATAGAGAATTAAGAATTTAAATTTAATTTTTTGAATAAAAAATACATGCACCAAGTGCAAGTCGATTATACTTTTAAATCTTAATTAAAATAACTCAAGATCTAGTTTATCTTCACCCTTATATATATAAAAAAAAAAAATTTGAAAACTTAGTTTGGAAATCAGAAGCCCAGTAACAAGCAGCAATAGGTTAAATCTAAAAATCCCTTCTATCAATCAATCCAAAAAACAATAACAAGCCCAATAGGTATAATCTTTGGGCCTCCCACACCTGAACCAGCAGCACTCTCCTCCCTAGCCTAGCCGTAGCCGAAAAAACCATAAACACCAACGTTTCCCTCTCCTTCCCTCCAACCCGCCTGCTCTCTCTCTTTCTTTCTTTTTTTTTTTTTTTTCTAATGCTCCCACATAGATTCTGGTCGGGTCCCAATCCCTCCAAATCCATCTGATATGCCTTTGCCTCTGATATGTATCACGCTCTGGGCGCTCCCCGCCTAATATACCGTGCCCACATCTCAAGACTCGTAAAAAACGGCCTCATTAACCAAGCCATCAGCATGTTCGACCAAATGACCCAATCAGATTGCCGAGTCTTCGGCCTTGACTATAACCGCTTCATCGGCGTCCTGCTTCGCGACTCCCGCTTCGACTTAGCCGAATATTACTACTTCCAAATGTTCCCTCAGGGTTTCTCTCTAACTCCCTTCACTTACTCTCGCTTTATCTCCGCTTTATGCCCTGTCAAAAACTTTAATTTTATTGAGCTTCTTTTGAATGACATGGATAAATTGAATTATGTTCCTGATATTTGGGCTTTTAACATTTATTTGAATCTTTTGTGTAGAGAAAAAAAGATAGAGTTAGCTTTAGAGGTTTTCCATAGCTTGGTTAAGAAAGGGAGAGACCCAGATGTTGTAACGTATACAATAATGATTGATGGGTTGTGTAAAGCTGGGAAGTTTGATAATGCTGTTGGGTTTTGGAGGGAAATGGTAGGGAAAGGTTTTCGTCCTGATAACAAGGCGTGTTGTGCGCTTGTTGTTGGCTTGTGTGATGGTGGGAAGGTTGATTTGGCATATGAACTTGTTGTTGAGGTGATTAAGGGTGGGGATATTGAGTTTAGTACGTTGCTTTATAATGCGCTGATTAGTGGGTTTTGTAGAATTAGGAGGATTGATAAGGCACAGGCAATAAAGTTGTTTATGACGAAAAACGGGTGTGAGCCAGATTTGGTTACATATAATGTGTTGTTGAATTATTGTTGTAATGAGCTTATGTTGGAGGAGGCGGCGAAGTTGGTGAAGAAGATGGAGAGGAGTGGGATAGGACCTGATGTCTATGGTTATAACCAGATGATTAAAGGGTTTTGTAATGCTAATAGGCCAGATAAGGCATTATTGTTGATGGTGAACAAGATGGAGGCAAATGGGTTGGCTGATGCTGTTTCTCATAATACAATTATCAAAGCATTTTGTAAGGGTGGTCATATCGGAAAGGCTTACAAGCTGTTTGAAGAAATGGGTAGGAAGGGGATTGCACCTGATGTGGTGACCTTCACGACCCTTATAAAAGCTTGTCTTACCGAAGGTAGTTCTGATATAGCAAAAGCACTTCTTGATCGAATGTCAGGGATGGGTCTGTTGCCTGATTGTATTTTTTATACTGCAATTATTGACCACCTATGCAAAAATGGTAAAGTTGAGATGGCTCATAGTGTTTTTGATGACATGATAAAGCAGGGAGTTAACCCTGACGTGGTTTCATACAATGCCCTCATAAATGGGTTTTGCAAGTCTAACAGAGCAAGTGAAGCCATACATCTCTACGAGGAAATGCAGACTAGAGGATTCTCTCCAGATGAGGTTACTTTCAAATTGATAATTGGAGGGCTTATACGGGAAAAGAAGCTCTCTAAGGCTTGCAAAGTATGGGATCAGATGATGGAGAAGGGTTTTACTCTTGATGGAGCTGTTTCTGAGACACTGATCAATGCTATCCATTCAGTAGACTCCGGATGAACTCGGTAGTCTTTTGCATTTTTTTTTTGAAAAGTGTATTTTGAGTTTCAAATTCTATTATTTCCTTCCATGTGTGTCTTTTTGACAACTGTCTCTTTTTGTTCCTATGGAAAGTACTTGATGATTTGCTCTAAGAGCGGTGTGCGGTGTAAATGATATATATTTTTTGACAGTACTAGAACTCAATGCCATCATTCATGCAAATCCACCTAGCAGATTCTAATTTTACTATAGCTTTGTTTGCAACACTTCTGTAAGCTTAGAAACTAGATACTGGACACTCTAAAATGCACTTAATATGTAGCTTGAAAACTTTTGATTTTGCATTGCATGTAGCATTTTCATTTGACATCTAGTTACAACTGTTGTAGTGGTATTAGACATACAATAGAAGTTATTACGTGGCATTATTATTACAAGCCACCATGTTGCAAAGTTTTGTTCTATTGCATGGTACTGTGCATCAATTAATCCCATGCTTGCATATTGGCTAGAAAGTTTGCTTAAAGTGATCTGTTTAAGAGCAGCTTAATGATGGTTATTGCATCTGTAGAATGAATTTTGTGTCTGTTGGCAGAGTCTTAATGTGAGGTTGATAATTTTGCAATTTTCATTGCACTTTTATATTTTCTTGAGCAACTGATCTTGCCTCATTTTTAACAATAAAATTGTGTATTTTCAGGTGAACTATTTGGTTTTGTTGTTGAATCACCACAAAAGTAGATGGATTGTTTGGTTAAAGCTCTCTTGTTGGTCCTCTATTCTTGCCTACTGTTTCGCCCTTCCCTGTAGACTTTCGGAAAAAATAAATCTCAGGTTTGAGCTGTTTTCTTTCTTGAATATACTTGTAGATGAATTATAGACCAGCAGGCAACTTTCTACTGGTTATATGGGCAAATAAGAAGATTGCTGTTTGGAAATAATGGATGTCTCAGTAAATTGAAAGTGTAAGAGCATGGTTGTAGCATCAATATAAGTGCCCAATATGGCCATAGTACAAATTTTTCTGTTTGATACTCTCCTCTTTGTGTTACTTTATACCAGTCAATATCCTTCTGTGTGCTTGTGTATTGTAGGTGAAACTCTGGTATGCCATCCTTGAAATTGGACTGGATGCTTTCTAAAGCTGTGAGCTCAGAATTGTATGTTACATCTCTCGGAAGTTAATAAATATTTTCTCCTCATGATTCAGATAATTTATTTGACATAGTTATACTCCCCTGCCCCTTTTTCGCATCTTTTTAGTTTCAGTTGGAATCTGTGTCTCACTGGTGAATCTATCCATTGACCAATTGTTGTTTTGTTTTGGGGGCAATGGATAAGTGGAGCAGGCTTCATGTTTTATGGTAAGTTCTTTAACTTAACTGTTGTTCTTCTGGAAAAGAATGATATCTTGCATCTCATATCTTGTAATTATGTGTATAAATATCCTTTTCATATCAAAGCATATTATAATCCTTTTTCATGGTTTATGGTAAGTTCTTTTCTTGTTCTTCATCAAGCATCCAAAATAAAATTTTCTTGAAACCCTGAGAGAGAGAAATTTCTGAAATCCTATGAAAGAGATTGAGGAATTTGTTTGGGGGATTTCAGGTTTTTGTTGAAAGAATAGGAACTCAAACCAAAACGCCGTATCTTTCTGAGACCCTAAGAGAGAGAGAAATTGTTGAAACTCTAAGAGAGAGATTGAGGAATTTGGTAGGGAGATTTTGGGTTTTTGTTGAAAGAATAGGAATTCATATGTATAGATCACTTAAAAATATATCACTAAGGTCAACAACTAAACATTACCTTGAAATCTTTAGTTATCCTATTGTTGCACAATTTTACCAAAAGAAGAAGAGAAGAAGAAGATGATGGAGCTGGAGAGAGATTGAACGAAGAGAAGAAAAGAATGGTTGTGCAGGAGTAGGAAAGAGAAAAAAAGTTTTTTTTATTATTTATGTATTTTTAAGGAAAATTATTAATATTTAATTTTAAGTCCTTAAATATTTTTAGTTTTACCTCATTAATTAGGTGACAGCATTTGATGCACTGATAGTGTATAGTTTCTATACATTGTCAGTGCATCAAATATAAATCCATAGATTAAAAAAGGTCTTCATACTTCATTTTCCCCTCTCATTGATGACAACTAATATAGAGCAGCATGTCGTAATACAGGAAAAACCAAATGTGATATCTGTAATATCTATAAGTGCAATGGGAGTAAAATGAGGTGTGAAGAGCTGATCAGTGATCAGGTGATGCTGGGATTTCAGATATTTCCCCCTTACCCGAGAAGATTAACCAAACTTTATGAATCACACATACATTGAAATGCGCTTACTTTTGATCATTCCCTTCAGCCCTGGGGTATTATTATGAAGATTTTTCTGTTATTTTCTATTTTATTTTTCATAAGATGCTATTCATCCTGCATTTTTGTTATGAATAATTGTTAATGATGTTTATAGTTTTCTCTTACAGCATGTCAACTGGGCCTTGGACAGTTTTCAGATCCATCCAGGGTGTGCCACTTTTAATAATTGAAATGGGAGGCTAAAATTGAGCCTGAAATCCAAATAAGGTATCTCTTCACATTTAGCTTCCTCCAATTTTTTGTTGGTCTTTCGAGAGGGAAAGGAAGAGGAGGGAGGGTGGAGGAATATCTGACCTGTTTGGGAAGGCTGCCTATTTTTAATTCATTTTTCTGTTCAGTATAATTTTCTGATGGATTGGAAGAGTATATAATAACTGCTAACAAGTTATAAATTCAGCACAAAATTACCAAATGACTTCTGTTGAAGCTAAAGTTGCCACCTTTTTTGTCCAGGTCTCCAAGGAGGACAAATAAAATTAAAGGAATGGACTAAAAATTTCCTCAGATTCCTGAATTTCAGTCAGGTGCTGTGTGACAATCCAAAAGTCAGAAGATAATTATGATCTTGAAAAATTCATAAATCAAAGTTGCATCTTCTAATTTAGTGGGTCATGTAGCTAAAGATATTGGAGAGGTTTGTAAACTTGCAGCCTGTCCTCGTTGTCTTCCAAGTTTTAAGACCAACTGCTAATTACAACACCATGTCATAACAAGAGTACTGTACTCTGAAGGCCAACTGTTCTTTGCTAGAAAAGAAGTTGATTTATTTTGCTATTTCTACCATCTAAATAGGACATTGTATATCACTCTGCTGAGCTTCAAGAAGAATTATAAGAATTCAGCCACATTCAAGAGTGCATGCTATTAGCTCATGCTTTAAATTAATACTTGTTGTCATATTAAAAAACCAGCAAAAAAAAAAAAAAATGCAGATGCCTTGAAAAAGAAAGGGATACATGAAAGAATGAGCTGCTGGCGCCAGATGTGGGAAGTGCTAATTGTTGGTCTGTAACTATGAGTTTCGGACGATGGCTTTGTTGTTTTCTCCTTTCTTTGGGAAGAATTAGGAGTTAAAAAAAAGGTTATGCAGGATGATTATATGTTCCAAAAATGGAGCTGTCACCACGAAGATCCAAGATAGCTGACCTGAAAGTGTTGCCATGTTACTAGAGATAAACCAGTTTGGTTTCCTCTTATCTGAATTCATTAGTAACTGTCAAAAAAAAAAAAGAAAAGGTGTTGCCATGCCCAAAAACTAATTTATGGCATTGGAATCAGAGCAACATTCTGGCATTTTGGCATAGTTCCAAGGAGCGAGAATCTAATTCGGGTGCTGGATCATTTGATTTTGGGGTACAATCAATAGAAATGAATACTTAGCCGAGGGGACCCTACCTTAACGGAGCATTTAGAAAAGCAATCATCACCAAAGATTACTTGCCTCCCGTACTCGGTTTATGTTTGATTCTTTGCCTCGACATGAATCCTCCTACATGAAGTTCCCTTGAAGTCATCCTCTTTCGCAATTGCCTAGCATCAAATGCTTCTTATTTCCCTTGGCCAACTTCCATTGCCGGTCATAACTTCATTCTAGAATGGCTCAGCAGCATGTTGAAACCAACCCACATTTTATTGGTCCTGATGAAGAGCTCTCACCAGAGCTACGTGATCATCTACCTAATGCTTTGTTGCGATCACGACGGGATCATGACCAACGTCCAGCGCCGCGTGGTCCACGGGAGATGCAACCTCCTCAAGACGAACGTCTGCACCCGAGACATCTTCAGGACCAAGGTCCCCGCCCACTTGGTCCGTCTCCGCCGGCACAACATCATGAAGACCAACGTCCCCAACCGCAACATCGTCAGGGCCAACAGCCCGAGCCACTTGGAATGTGGGCGCCAAGAGCACGGGTTCAAAGTCCAGCCCCAAAAAAACAGAAACGTAGCAGGACGCGTAAGGAAGTGGTGAAGCAACCACAGGTTCAAGACCAACATTCTCGTGCGTCATTGTTACAGCCGCAGGGTGAAAGCACCCAAGGATCAATGACACCGAAACCTGAGGGCCAGCAACCCTATGAACGTCGCCCCCACTCAAGCCTTTTTCTTCCGCGAGTCCGTCGAACCAAACCTGTAACATGGTTTGCAGCAGCTTTCTGTATAATTTTTTGGCTTGCCGTAATAATAGGAGGCTTAATTGTTCTGGTAGTCTATCTCGTCTTTCGACCACGTAGCCCACGTTTTGATGTTACTAGCGTCACCCTGAATGCAGCCTATCTCGACATGGGTTATCTGCTAAATGCTGATCTTACCGTGCTTGCAAACTTCACAAATCCAAACAAGAAGGTGCGCGTGGATTTCAGTTCCATGTACCTTGATCTTTACTTCGAGAATACACGGATTGCTACTCAATACGTCGAACCTTTCTCAGCAGCAAGAGGTCAGTCCATGTTTGCAAATATTCATATGGTAACCAGTCAGGTTAGGCTTTCAGTGAAAGAAACTCTGCTGCTTCAAAAGCAGATTCAGAACAACCGAGTCATCTTTACAATCAAGGGGGAGTTTCGAACGCGATCCAATTTCGGAAGTGTCTGGAGTTACTCGTATTGGTTGCACGGTCGTTGTAGCATCATGGTGTCCAGCCCTCCCACCGGGGTCTTAAGAGACAAAAGATGCAGAACCAAACAGTGAGGATGAATCATTTCCATTGTAATTATTTTCTTCTTTTAGTTTTGCTTCAAAACTTATTAATAATATTAGAAATTGATTTTGCACTTGTTTGAAAACAAAACACTTCAATTTCATATATATCATACTCAATTTTGCAAATTCAAGAAGAAATCAACGCCATTGGTCAACTCTTTTTCTTACTCTCATCCACATTTCTTTTTTAATTCCATTCTCCATCTCCCATACAATTTAAGACAGAACATCTTCTACAAGAATCAGGGGAGAATGCCTTTCCAACAAAAAACTACAGAAACCCAAGAATCCTGGTCGGCCCTTTTCTCTATTAACCAATAAAAAGCTAACAAAAAACTATAGAGACCCAAGAATCCTGGTCCGCCCTTTTCTCTATTAAAGGAGTCACGCAGAATTCATCACCAACCACATAGCCCTCTTGCCTAAGCCTGGACCACATACACACAATTTGAGCAAGCAAAATAGACAAACCAGTGTTGAAGGAAAATACACAAAAAAAAAAAAAAACCCCTTAGAATCTCAGGCAATGATCTCTGGTGAAGAAGGGATGCCTGAGGGCTTGATGAGCAGTTAATCGACTGCAAGGATCAAATTTAAGAAGACCTTGCAATTGGTCAATCAAATCCCATGCAGAGTGATCTACATGCTGCATCACCAGATTCTGCCAGAAGAAAATATATATTTGAGTCAGAATGACGATAGCATACATACAAGTTCATCACAATCATCATAAGAATTTCTGATTACGGCGTGCAAGTCAACAAGACACCTGAAGACAAGGCAACTTCAAAACAGCTTTAATGCTCTCCCTTGAGGTAGCATCCTCTGGCCAATCCAGTCTACCCCTTTTGACATACTTCTCAGCATGCCGACTTGACAAAAAGAATCAAGAATATAAGAAAAGATTTTGCAACACTGAGAGTATAAATACACAAACTCCAAAAAAGTACATACTCCACTCATTTTAACATGTGCTGAGGCAATGGACCCAAAACCTTCTCCATCATGACAAGGTGCTCCAAGTTCTCATGAGTTTGAAACAAAGCTTCTCCCTGTAAACAAACATATTTCTGCCATTCTTACCATCTAGCATCTGAAATTCGCAATAATATGCTTTATAACATTAAACATACCGAGCACAGTTCCACCAAGATACAACCAACACTCCATATGTCACATGGGTAACTCCATCCTAATCCTGAAAAGAGAAATAAGCTCAGTATGGCTCACAGAAGGATAACAAGAGGACAGGATAAGGAAAATATTAGCATACCGAGAATAACCTCAGGTGCTCGATAGTGCCTTGTGGAGACAATGTAGTTACGATCTTGATGCTCGTATACAGTACTACCAAAATCAATAACCTTGATGGCACTTGATTTTGGCAACCTCTTGTAGCAAGTTCCCTCCATTGGTGAACAGGACATAAACTGTTATAATAGATTAAGAAAAGAATACAAACACAAGAAGATCATTAGTGATAAATATCAACACCAGCCATCCCTGGCAATGGAAATGGGTAGATTGCAAACAAAGAACATTATGTTGGCAACATCTAAAAGATCAACAAAGAAAAAATAATCAAGAATTAATTTAGAAAGATTACAGAATATACCTTGTAGTCAGGTATTTTTGCATATTCTGGGGAAACAAGAAGCATATTCTCAGGCTTCAAGTCAGTATGGATGAGAAGCAAATCATGCATAACTGGATATTGTTATAAATAAGCAAAAGCAAATAACCATCAGATATAAGCAATTATTACTATTTAAAAGTATAGCTTTACCCTATGCACTGTGCATCTTACTAAGACAGAAATGAATGTCTCCATAGAAAGTACTAAATACTAGAGTAAACTCCACTTACACCTCCTATGGTTTCAATTTTTCCAACATAAAACCCTGTATATTTTCCCAATTAACCACATGTGGATAAGTTTTGTTCCCATAAGGGGTTACATCATTAATTTCACCACATAATTTACCAAAATAGGGTCAAAAGTTTGCCAATTTGTTCACACTTAAGGGTATTTTGATAATTTTAACCCCTTCTGAGAACAATACTAATCTAAAGGGAGCTAATTGGGTAAAAAAACACAAGGTGCTATAAGGAAAAAGTTGAATAGGGAGTGTATGTGGAGTTTATCCTAAATACTAATAAAGCTACAAGGGGCAAATTTATATATAAATAAATATAAAAATATATAATACAAAAGTTAAAAATTAAAATAGACAAATAGAAAGAGCCATTAAGTCCCTAGTGGTAAAATAGTGATCCATGCAACTCAAGTAAACTGTTGCCACCAGCTTTAAAAAGAAAGTGAAGAATGGCAGCAGTAATGTCTACACACATGCTACACATTCCAATAGTTGTCTGCCAAGCTCCCGGACAAGGTCAACCGAAAAGAGGCGATAATTATTTTTCCGAAGAAAATCATACAAGCTTGGTCCAAGCATCTCAAATACCTGTTGAGGCCATTTAAATCCACATGCAAGTCTTAACTTTCAAAACATTTATAATGTGGGAAGCATATTGTAAATTAATAGTATACTTACAATGCAGACATGATTGCGATAGTCAAACCAGTTCCGTAATTGAACACAACTGCAAAGATTTAATCCATTTAACCACTGAAATAAAAGTAACATTTAAACCAAGAGGTTATGGGGGATAATTATATGAGAAATCACACTCACTGGCCACCATTTCTGTCATATTTACCAAGCAACTGGAGCACATCAAGTTCCATCATTGCCACTTCCTGGTATTTCTTGATACTTCGAACAACTTTTATAGCAACCATTTCTTGAGTTTCCCTGTCCCAGCACTCCAGAACCTGACCAAAGGTGCCTGTAGAATAAAAAGGATGAATAACCACACAAGATTAACATTAATGGATGTGCTGACAAAACATGAGCCTGTCAGATGATGGAATATGATACGAAGTTAAAAAACTAACCTTCACCAACTTTTCAGTAGATCTTGTCTGCAAAAACAAGAGCAGAAAACCATAAGCTGTAAAGGAAGGTTGAATTTGGGAAGAAATAAAATAGTAGATGCATCAAGAGTAAAGGGAATACAAGATTCCAGCTCAACTAACATAAATCTTATTAGAACATTGGGAGATAGAAGGGTAACGATAAATTTGGGTTTCTGCAAAAAAAATAGATAGATTGTGCGAGTACTATGATCAAGATGAGAACTTTTTCTGCTTTCTTCTTTTTTGTTAACTTCACTTAGGGAGGTGGAAAGGAGAGAGTTAGTAAAATATATTTCGGCCACCAAGAATAATGAATTATTGGCAGTTGAAAAATTGTTTTTCCCATGATTTCAGCCTATCCAAAACTTTATGAATAAATAAAGTAAAAGAGATTTTAACTTTTGTAAAACTAGGACTGTAAGTCAATGTGAAACTTCATTTATAAGATTGATCTTGAAAATCAATGCAATCTAAAAACTAAATGAACTTTAGGTGGTAAAAATCAAGGAAAGTGGCAAAACAAAAAAGACAAAGATAATGTTACAATATTCTCGGATATCATCTAGCCTGTTATAGTCCTTCACGAAGTAAGCAAATGGGACAAAACAAATGTAGAAAAAAAGCTCTTCAATAAGTGATTAAATGTAATTACAGCGAGAAGTTAAATTCTCTCCAAGTGCAAACATGTAATGTCCATCTTTGTCATCATCTTGCCATGGGGGAGATACTTTTTGAGCCAATCCCTTCTCAAACAAACTAGCATTATCCGGGAGTGCCCTCGAAGGCCCAAAGCTCGTCACATTTCCAACATCTTGCCCATTATGCATTCCTGACTGAGCCTACACGCAGCCATTCCATTCACACTCCACTAAATAAATAGTAACTCCAAAACTTATCATCCCCTTCCATCAAATTTCCCGCTTTGATGTCTCAACATGAGCAACATGTTTTGGCCGCCCAAAATAACGGATTTTCAATACCCAAATGAAAATAAGATTTTAAGCAATCAAAACTAATCATAATTGAGATACAAAAAGATATTAACAATGTATAATTAAGAACATCAAGAAATTAACAACAAAATTCCAACATGCTTCTCTGTCATAGACTTATCGAGGAAAAAATCATAATTCCCCTACGCTAAATGAAAAAGATCATCAATTTACCGAGAAAACCAATTGAAAAGAAAAACAACTTTTACCTCCCCAAAATAAACGATTCACAATTTTTGAGACAATCTCGCATAATTCAGGTAAAGAATCAGAGCAAATTAGCAGGAAACTTAACAGCGCATACAGTAAATTAACCGTCCATAAAATTTGAAAAAAATAAAATAAAAATGCTAACTTTTGCTGAGGTTGGTTGAATTCCCAAGCTAATCTAGGCCTCTTCCTGGGACGGCGATCCATGTGAGTATGAGGAAACTCCGTAAAATAATCCATCTCCATCTCAATCGAGACCCTAACCCTAATTGTTTTTCCGATTTTATCGAATTTGTGAAGAGATCGATTCGTGCGTTTCTTAATTTTGCACAGGAAGATGGAAAAAAAAAACAAAAAAGGAAAATAGAGCTTAATCTCACGTGGGTGATTGGATTTTGTTCTGAGGGTTAATCTGGACCGTTTACTAGTTTAGTTTATATTGTTCCTCTCTTGACCACGGTCAGTTAACTATGGTTGCGATTCTAACCGCCGTTGAGTTAGTCTTTTGGTTCCTTTTGTGTCTCTGTTGATGGAATTAGGATTTAGGAAATATGCGAATGTACTTTAAAACCGGACATAATTATGTGAGGGCATTCCTCTGTCCAACAAAACCAAGAAGATATTCTTAGAAATACAAACCATGCTTAGCTTAGCAGCTTCATTTCCATGAGGCTTATACTAGCAATCTTGCAGACATGGAATTGTATCACTTTCACCTTTGCTTTCTTAACGTCAATACCAATTGGAGAGAGGTCTGGATTTGTCCATTCCGGCTTCTTTACAACTCCTAATGCATCTCCTTCTAGAATGATATCTGTGTTAGAAGTCATTAAAGGCAGCTGATCGCGTGATCCTCACGTGCTGGCTTCTGTTAATGGCTTAATTGTTATTAAACAATGCTTAGTTAGTTAATTGTTATCTAAACTATATTCATTCTTAGCTACATAGCTGCTCCACATGCAACACTTATTCCGAATTTTATTATGTTTAGAGGGCGTTTTTGGATTTTACCTATGTCTTCTCCTTGATTCCCCTTCCCTTTAGGATCCACAGGTTTTTGGGTTTCCTGTAGTTGATTGTGGCAACTCTCCCATTCTTCAATACATTGGTTTTTTTTGGGATTTTCCTTTTTATTGAAGGGGTCTGCTGTTGGTCTCCTCGTCCCATGTCTCTTTACTTTATTCTTCTCTCTGTTTCTACTTCTTGGGTTCAATCGGTTAGGGTATTTGCATTGTTCCCTTTCAATTGTGTTGCTCTTCGGATTTGGAGTTCTGCATGGCAGAAATAGTTGCTTTAGAGATAGAGATTTGTTTTTCCAATGAAATTGTAGAGGGAGGGAGAGAAGGGGATAAAGGGGGAGGAGCGACTGAGTTTTTATTTATGCGAAAACAAAGGCGTTTCATCAATACAGCAAGAACAAAATTATTAGCTCCAAAAGCTGTGCAACAGAGTTATGCACATTTTTTTTCGCTTTATTTGGTATTTGTCTTTTTCTTTATGGTTAATTATGTATTATTTTATTAGTAATAGGAAAATAGAAATAATGAAATAATAATCTGATTTTAGATTTTATTTTTTAAAATCTTCTTAGGATTAGTTAGTTGTTTCAGAGTAAAAAAAAAAAAAAATCAAATAGCAAAAGAAGAAGAGGATTAAGTTACAAAAATTGAAAATTCTCTAATCCATTTTTCTATTTTGATTAATGGACTCAAATTGCTACTGAAAACCTAGATAATGGAAATGTGCTTTTATATTATCTACAATTATTGTTATTTCTCCTACAATGTTGTTAAAAAATACTTTGTTACTTTAATTTATTAATGAAATATATTTTTAAATTATTTAATTATTCCAAATGATCTTCTAACAAAATGATGTTCAAATTATATATCAATTAATATCTCCAGCAGCATAACGCGGGTCAATAATTAGTTGTTATTAAAATTAGTTAAGTAGTTAGTGGTAATTTTGTAACAAAATTTTTTTCTATTTTCTTTCCTAGTATGGCCGTTTGGTTCGCGAAATGAAATAGAACAGTTATTTTGTGAAAAATAAGTAAAGAATAGAATAAAATTATTATTATTATTATGTTGTTTGGTTTATAGAATGGAATATGGTTAGAATTAATATTATGACTTATTCTAATGTTTGGTTGGTAGGAATAATTTTAGAATAATTAAGGAATAAATGATAAAATTACAAAACTACCCTTTATTATAATAAAATTTATTTTCATAAAAAAATAAATTATATTTTCATTAAACATTAATAATTTATTATTAAATTATTAATATAAATTTTAAATATTTTAAATTTATTATTAAATTAGTTATATGATTTTTAATTTTAATTATTTGAATTATTTTTCTCTATTTGTATTTTTCATTTCTTAATCTTTTAATTTCTATTTTCATTAAACATTAATAATTTATTAAATAATTTATATTAAATTAGTTATATAATTTTTTATTTCAATTATTTGAATAATTTTTCGCCATTTGTATATTTCATTTTTTAATCTTTTAATTTTTGTTTTTATTAAACATCAATAATTTATTAATTAATATAAATTTTATTTTAATTTGTTTTTTCTTTTTTCCTCATTTTTCTTCTTTTTCTTCCATTTCTCGTCTGTTGCCAACCATCGGAGCAATCGTCGGCAACATTGGGGCGCTAATCTGACGTTGTTCGCAACTAGGTTTGACCATTGGAACATCAATCTAGCATTAACCGTGGCCAGATCTGGCCGTTAAAGGGCCAATTTGGCTAATGGGGTCGCTCGATCTATCGCTTCATACTGCCAGATCGACGCTCCAACAGCCAAATCTGGCCACAACCATCGCCAAAATGACGTTTCAACATTGCTACAATTTCTTCGAGGGTTGGCGACAGATAACTTGGCGATGACGATGATGGAGGACAACGGTAGCTGTGGAAGAGGGGGATTGCAAACTTGCTTAGAGAAAGAAGGGGTGGGAGGTAAACAAGAAAAAAAAAACTTTTTAAAGTGTTAGTGTTGTAATTATTTCTATTAAACAGGAATATTTTCATCTAATGATATTTTTGCCCTATTCCATCAGCCATGGAATGGCTAATAATGGGGGGAGAGAGGGGAATGGCTAAGCTCCGTTGTTGGGGAATAGCCATTTTTTGAAATAACTATTCGCAACAGTAAAATGCAACCAAACAAAAGAATAAAAAAGTTAAAGAAACAAGGGGGGAATAAGCTATTGCCTTATACCAAATGTGCCAATAGGGTATAAAAGACCTTTTCACTGATGAGTTCGTTAAGAAATCTATATAGCAATTTTACCGGATTCTTTTCCTTCCAAATCAGTTGTCTTTTTCCTCTTAATTTAACATAGTGTCAGAGCCTTGATTAGGGCCTTCTTACTATGTTTTTTTTTTTGAAATTTTTTGTTATCCTTTCTCAATTAACAAGAATTGAAATCAAGATTAATTTAATTTCATTTTCTTGCAATGTCAATTCCCATGAGCTCACCAACCTTATTATGTCTCCTTAAAGACCCCCATTCACCTTATTTTTTGCACCACTTTGATTACCATGGATTGGTGTCATTATTCCCAAATTGACACCAAACAATTGCATAGCTTGGAACATATCATTCATGCTGGCATTGTTGATTAGAAATAAGATTTGACGGACAATTATAGAATCTAGTGCAACGAATGACTTGTTTGTATTATGAACTTAATGTAACAATCTTATAGTTGCACGGTTGTCAGAATTGATTTCACCTCCGAATGGTTGCATTGTGTTTTATATGAACTCTATTGCACACATTTGGAGAATATTGAAGAAGAGGTTATCATGGTTAGATGATGTAAGGATTAGTAATTGCGATTCTCCCTTTGTAGCATCTTAGAGGGTCCTAAGTCAATGGATGCTTACTCCATAGAATTAAATGGACTTTGGGATGAATTAAGAAATTATAGACCAAAATCGTATTGTCACTATTAAAAAAGCAACTAAAAATGTTTTCAATAATATATAACTCAATCTCAAAATGATAGTGTATTAGGTCTTTGAACACCTAAATTAGTCTCATGTTGCATTAAGAACTTAGATTGTGTTATTGATACCATTTCCTATTTTAGATTAAGCATATAATTTGGTGTTGAGAGGGGAGTTTTAAAGGTGTTTGCATATGCAGTCACAACCTTTCGTAAAGGTGTCTACAATGATTACTTGGAAAAGAAACAAGGGTAATATGTTTGGTCTCCTTGTGGAAAGGTTGGACATCTTAAAATAAATGCTATAAGAATATAGGGTTTTTATTGATTTCAAATTTACAAAGAGAAGGACTAACGTGAAAAGAGGCATGCCATTTGTGAATAATGCAATAATTTCTGTTTAAGTTTATCAGAATATGGAAAGCACAATGAGATTATTATCACAGTTTTCCCTCACAAGGAACTAGGTTCAGAAACTCATGGCATCGATCAAAGAGCTTGAACCAGGTAGCGTTAGTAATGATTCTTCTCAAATCAATATTCAACAATAAAGACCTTTTAAGATAGATTCAACTGTGGCAGATATTATCTTAAACCCATTAGCCCTTGTATTCTTGAATTTCATTATAATGTATCACTAGATGCCAATGCAATTGTGTTTAATCATCATACTTAAGTAATTGACGATAGTGCAGTAAACCGCATATAGCATCTTCTTTAATTGTTTTTGTATCTTCTAAGAGAATGCACAATATATTTGTACAAATGCTAAATAACACTAATAACATACTTGGTTGGGGGGAATGGAATAATTATTCCCCTCTATTCCAATTACCAACAAAAGACTACATTTGGTTGGATGGTCATTCCTCAAAATAGCCATTCGAAGAGGGTCTTGAATAGCCATTACTGAGCCTTCTTCGGTCATGGCTATTCCAAGTTGGTGGGAATAGAAAAAAAATTGGATTGGAGAAAATATCCCTTTAAAATTTCAAAAATTACTCTTATATAATATAATTTTTTTTTCATTTCTCAAGTATTCTTTTTCTCTTTACCTATCTTTTTCCATTTGTTCTTTCTCTACATTCCCTTTATCACCAGAGGCTAGTGGAGGCGACATTTGTGCCGACCATGGGAAGTGCTGAAATGGCGTTCCTTGACTAGATCTAACCATAGGAAGTGCCAATCTGGCACTCCTCAACCAAATCAACCATGGGAAGCATCGGATCTGACTCTTCCCGGCTAGATCTCATTGCCAGATTTGGCACTGCACGATTGAAATTCAGCCACATCTCTAGTGGTCGGCCAACGAGAAGAAAGAAAAGAAAATAAAAAAGAAAAAAATTAAAATGAATTTAAAATAAAAAGGTTTGAGTTTTAATTCTAAATTATAAAAATTTCTTAAAAATATTTTAAAGTTAAAAATTAAATTAAAAATTTGTAATATTTTAATAGTTTTAAAACAAAGAAAAAGATAAAATAATGATGTTAATGTTTTAATTATAAATTATTAATAGTTTAAATGAAATATAAATTATTAATATTCTATACATTAAAATAAATAATCATATTAAAATTCAAATAATAATTTATTAATATTTTTAATAAATTATTAAAATAATAAATATTTTAATTTCAAAATTAAATATTATAATAGAAGTATTTTTGTCATTTATCTTTTATTCTTTAACTATTTTAAAAACTATCCCTGTCAATTAAACATTGAAATAATTCAAAATAACAATTCTTATCCTATTCTTTTCTTATGAACCAAATTACATAATAATAATTTTTTTTTATTCTATTCAAAATAACTATTCTATTTACACTCTATTCCATTCCGCGAACTAAACACATACTAAGTTTTGCTTCTTCTCTTTCTTAAGTATTTAATTTTCTATTTTTTAAGTGTTTAATTTTCATTTTCCAATTTTTATAGCACTTTCCTGCAAAACAAACTTGGAAATGCGGTGTAGGGATATTTTTACAATTATGAAGCCTTTACGGTTTAATTGCTTTTTTTTTATACTGACTACACGTGTGCTGAGAGGCAATCTGCTTAAGTAAAAGCAAACAAGGGGGATTATTGTGTGCTTATGTTTCTCTTCGATTTGTGTTTTATTATCAATGTAGTTTTGGAAACAACATAAAGAGACAAGGAGGATAACATTCGAAGAATTACGTAGAATTATTAAATTTAAAATAATGGATCAATTCCTTTTTTTTTTATATGTAAGAGTAAATTATATTCATAATTTAAAAAATTTGAAACACACATATCCTTTTGATCTTTATAATTTAAATAATAATTTATATTCTTTACACTTTTTAACACTATCACGAAATGATTTTTCGTTCAATATTTTTATTAATTATGATGTTAAGTGTCAATTGACGAAATGTGTATGATATACGACAGGGACATGTCAATTGACATGTAAATTAATTATTTATTAGAATTTTTAATTTAATTTAAGTTTTAAAAATCATATTTGATTAAAAAGATTAAAATAAAAAGTTATTTGTTAAAAATTAGAAAAATATAAAAATTATTCATTTTACTATCTCTTATGATTCTGGATAAACCTTCGTTTAACAACAAATATTGTTAGTAGCGTTACCATAACCGCCAGAATGCAAATCTTCTGCCCCGAATTGGTGTCCCATTCCCTGCCCCTCTTATAAAATTATGCCATCTGTGCAATAAGTGGAAGTTTATTAACGGCACGTTAACTCCTTTTTTTTTTTTCTTTCCCCGATATTTTCAATTATTACTTCCCAATCTTGGAACCATCAGCCATCTTAGGGATTTTTGGATTGTTCTTAGCTTTACTTTTCTTCATGAACAAGTCGTCAACAGTTAAAAGCTCAAGTGATATTTATCTTCTTTGTCATTCTCTGTTTTAGCAAAATCCAAAATAGACTCCATCGGAGAACTTAGATCCGAAAAGAACACAAAAGCCATCTTTGAGATTCTTTGCTGAAGAAGGGATCCAGTGGACAACTAACTTACCAATGGCCTTTGATTAGCGTGGTTTGTGATATGTTGGTGTGTATTGATGGCATGATATTATATTTTGGCTGCTATGCTGTAACCCGATGTGGTTATGTCTCAAGATAGTGTCATTATTCTGGTTTATGCAGTGTTTTGAGGATGGCAGGGCATGAAGGTGAATCTGATTCTATTTCATGCTAAAGGAATGGAGGATGGTCTTTCTACTCATTGTGTTTCTCTTGTAGATTTTGTGTTTTTGACTCTTGCGCTGTACAGGGATATTATGTCTATGGGATGATTTTTGGGTGGGGTTTAAGCTTATGACTGAAAACGTCGGGCGTCTAGCAGAGTCTTTGTTTTCATCCTAAGTGTAACCAAATTTTTGATTTTGATATTCTATACGCAAATTCAAGTAATGAAATTAAGATAATTGCCTTGTATGGCTTATGTGGCTTGTACTTGCATCAATCTGGTTCTCTCTGTGTCAAATATTGTGACCAATGGAGTTGCTCGAGACCCAGATATGAAGAGGATGATCAAGTGCGGCTTTCTCTTTTCTTTTTCCCCATTTTTAAGCTTTGTGCTATTCCACCATTGCATTAATCACTTCTGTAAAACAACCATCTCATTGATTTTGGCAAATTTAAATCCAATAACATTGTTAGAGCAGAGAACATCCAAAACAATGTGGTCAATCCTGTCAAAACAATGGTACTGTATGTACTTTCTCTCAATAATTGTTTTTCAAAAAAACAAAACTTTGGAATTCTTGGGATTGTTCTTAGCTTTCTTTTTGTCCATGCACAAGTGGTCCAATCCAAAACAATCTTCGGGATTCTTGAGATTGTTTTTAGCTTTACTCTTGTCCATGAACAAGTCATCCTCGGTTAAGAACCCAAGCGAAAACTAAAACTTGCTATTGTCTGAAGCCGTCCACCATGACGGCGGAAGAAGTAAAGAGAAAAAACTGGAGAGTAACGATTGAAAACATTGGAAAAGAAAAAACAGAAGGGAGTTAACGTGCCGTTAATAAACTTCCATTTATTGGACAGATGGCATAATTCTATAAAGGGGGCAGGAAATGGGGCACCAATGCGGGGCAGAAGATTTGCATTCTAACCTCCAGGGGAATGAGAGGAAAGAGACGACCACGGTAATATTTATAGATTTTTTGAGAATATTTTTTCCCACTAATTATATTCTAGGAAAAATGACTATCCTGTACAAACGCAACCTCTATTCATGATGGTGGGGGGAAGTTTTGCGATATTGCTTTTGACCCATGAAAGTGGAGAACCAATTAGAACTGCTTCCGTATGAGAATTAAGCTCTTGAGTCTTGACGAAAGGTAGCATAGTACTTGTTTCCTTTTGCTACAATATTTTGTCAGATGAAAGCGAAGCCCCCTTGTCTCCGACGCTTCCGTGGACAACTCCCAATTGCCAATGACAGCGGAAAAATTGTGGCCCGAGTTCGCCTAGTTGGTCTGAGCTTTCAAACTCCACGTCAGGCTTGATTTTTGTAAAAACAAAAACAATCCACGACCAATTTCTTTTTAAACAATTGTCCGCAGAATCAAGCGTGAAGTGTTCAAAGTTCTCTACAGCAACGTTTAAGCATGTAACTAATTGCTGTAAGGCTAAGGCATTGAAGGAAGTCACCCAACGTGAGTTCCTGTCAAAAAATTGATTGCCTTCGAGTTAGCTGTTTCATATAAATGATTTGAAACTTTGAAGTTATACCAGTGAAATAAGAAAAGCTACTGTTGTTTTGCATTTTCCCCTTAGCCATGTGGCTTCCCCTTCTCTTATTGCTCCCTTTGTTGCTGCTAATTATAAAGAAGATACAGATTAGAAAAAAGGGTAAACTTCCTCCAGGCCCTCCTAAGCTTCCCATTTTGGGTAACTTGCATCAACTTGGTGCATTGCCACATCGCTCTACATGGAAGCTTTCAAAGAAACACGGTCCTATAATGCTTCTTCAACTTGGTGCTATACCGACCATCGCAGTATCCTCGGCTGAGACTGCAAGAGAGGTCTTGAAAACTTATGATCTTGACTGTTGCAGTAGACCTCCCTTAGCTGGCCCCAAAAGACTTTCTTACAATTTTCTAGACATTGGTTTCGTACCGTATGGATATTACTGGAGGGAGATGCGCAAAATCTGTGTTGCTGAGCTTTTCAGCATGAAGAGGGTACAATCTTTTCAATCTGTCAGAGAAGAGAGGTTACTTTCCTAATCAATTCAATCTCGGAATCAGCTAATTCAGGAAGTCTGGTAAATCTTAGCAAAGAGTTCTTTTCGCTCACTGCTAGCATAACCTTTAGGATTGCTTTCGGGAAGATTTTTCAGGGGAGTGAACTTGATAATGATAAGTTACAAAAAGTGGTCAATGAGGCCCAGGCTATGTTGGGAAGCTTCTGTGCATCAGATTTTTTCCCATATTTAATTTGGTTGGATGATTGACTGGCTTACTGGTTTTCACAGAAGGCTTGAGAGTAGCTTTAATGAGCAGGATGTTTTCTTCCAGAAGGTTATCGATGATCATCTCAATTCAGGAAGGACCATGCAGGAGCACGAAGACATAGTCGATGTGCTGCTGAGAATGGAGAGCGATCAAACTGAAAATAGTGCTATTCAAATTACTAAAGATCATATATAGGCAATTCTTATGGTAAATAACCGAACTTTTTTTCATCTATTTAAATAATGCCTTTATCAGGTTACCCTTCACACAATCTCCACCGATAGCAGTAGTAAATTTACCAATATCACTAGCACAACGCAGCACCACTATTAGAAAAGGTTGCCCTTTGACATATTGTGTCAGCCGCAATTTTTTTAAGGGAATATCAGCCTTGTCTCTATGCGTTTGATCTCTAGTTTATTTTTCTTATAACTTGGAGCTAAAGTTTGTTTATATATATATTATATATGTATGTATATTTGTTTCTGAGGATATTTTCCTGGCTGAAATAGACACTGGTGCACTCACCATGATCTGGGCCATGACAGAGCTAGCCAGGAAGCCAACAGTCATGAAGAAAGCCCAATATGAAATTAGACGTTGCTTGGGGAAGAAAGGAAAGGTAACAGATAATGATTTTAATCAGCTTCAATACCTTAAGATGATAATTAAGGAGACTCTAAGATTGCATCCTCCAGCTGTACTTCTACTTCCAAGGGAAACTGTGTCCCAAATTAAGATCGGAAATTATGATGTTTACCCCAAAACTAGAATTGCAGTCAACGTTTGGGCGATAGGACGAGATCCTGATATTTGGAAGAACCCTGAAGAATTCCTTCCAGAGAGGTTTAATAATAATCCGATTGATTTCAAGGGGCAACATTTTGAGTTATTGCCATTTGGTACTGCTCGAAGGATTTGCCCTGGAATGAATATGGGAATGGCTGTAATAGAGTTGGCACTTGCAAATCTCCTTTACCATTTTGACTGGAAATTACCTAGTGGGGTGGAGATTGACATGGAAGAGGAGGTAAGTATAACAGTCGGTAAGAGATCAGCTCTTAAGCTTATGCCAATCAACTATATTTCGGAAGATGACAAGACACAAGGCGTTGCTGAAATACAATTTGGAAACTTTTAAGAACTGTGTATTAGAAGTGTATATGGGAAATTATTATGCAATGAACCATCTATAAGTGTATTTGTATCAAAATAAATGGATAAAAGCAGCATCCATGTATATATATATATATGCACTTTGCATGATAATCATCAATTGGTTCCATTTACCGATGCTCCAAAATTGCCCTATATTTTTCTTGTTCTCCCTGGATAAGTTTTTTTTTTTTTTGCCAATCTATGAAGTATTTTCATTAATAGAAACCAAAATATAGATATACAATATTTACTTAACAGACGAAATGATAAAATCTTCTATCACTATGCCCCCTATGTCCCCTCCCAATTTCAGTAAGAGAGGATGGAGACTGTTCAACCCATTTCGACTGACACATCCTTTTATTTGATTGGGTGGCTCAACCAATCTGCAGCCGTGTTCGCTTTCCTTGAAAATGAGTGTACACACAAATTTTGTGAAAAATAATTTGGACTTGAAAAATTTTGAATACAACTATAAAATTTATTTATATATACCAGACATGGAGTTTACAATCTCTAGTATTCTTTTATAATAAAGAATTTTCTCTGATTAATTTTTTCAATCTTCACTTCAAGGGTCTTGATCATTTGATCTTGAATTTTGTTGTGACTTGGTCTTTGAACTTTGTATTTTGATTCAAGGGTCTACGACTTGGTCTTGAATTCGATTCAAGGGTCTTGTGAACAATTTGGAGGTTTCGCTTTAAGGGTCTTGAGACTTGATCTTGAATGAATAATTTGGAGACTTTGTTTCGAGGGACTTGTGACTTGATCTTGAAAATGAACAATTTGGAGACTTCGCTTTAAAGGTTTTGACTACTTGATCTTGAAAACGAACAATTTGGAGGTTAGGACTTGTAGGTTGGAACTCTGGAGAGGCTTTGATCTTTAGATCTTCCTTCTTGGACTTGGTTGAACTTTAGAGGCTTTAATCTTCATAATTTTCCTTCGAGGCTTTTGATCTTCAGAATCTTCCTTCGAGGCTTTGATGTTCAGAATTTTCTTTCAAGGATTTGGTTGAACTCTAATGTTTTGATCTTTGAATCTTCCTTCTGGAGGCTTTGATCTTTAGAATCTTCGTTCTGGGGGCCTTGGGCTTGTAAATTGAAAATCTAGAAAGGCTTTGTTCTTCAGATCTTCCATCTTGGATATGTGGAACACTAGAGAGGCTTTGATCTTTAGATTTTCCTTCATAAATATGTGGAACTCTAGAGACTTTGGTCTTCATATCTTCCTTCTTGAATTTGTGGAACATAGAGAGGCTTTGGATATTCAAAATCTTCTTTTGAAAAAGGCTTTGGTTGTAAGATATTCTTTCTTAGATATGTGGAACTTTAGAGGCTTTGGTCTTTAGATCTTTCTTCTTGAATTTATGGAAATCAAAAAGGTTTTGGATCTTCAAAATCTTCCTTCTAAAGGTCGTTTTCTGGAGGCCTTAGACCTATGGGAGTTCTGGAGGCTCTGATCTTTACAATCTTCTTTTTTTTCCCTTGTTCTCTTCCTCCGTAGTTCATCACATGGTTTGGAGGAGCACTATATTGATAATGCTGATGAGAGACTTTCATGAGAATTAAGTCTCTTTGAATTATCTTTAAATTATTTAATTTAATTAGAGATAAATCATGATGACTCATAAATGATCTTTTGATTGACCAAATTCTAAGTCTTTGAGTTTTGATTGGTTGAATTTGAGTATTATCTTTAGATTATTTTAATTTATTTAGAATAAATTGGATGACCAAAAATGAATTTATATATAAATTATCTTAATTTATTTAGAGATGAATTGGATTACCAATAAATAAATCTTAATTGGTCTAATCAAGATATTATCTCTAAATTATCTCAAGAAATAAATACATGACACATAGAAAAATTTTTATTGGTCCAATTATATGTCCTCAAGATAATTAACTAATAAATTAATTATTTTATAATTAATTATATGGCTATCTTAAATGATGTCCTCAAATCCACATGGTGGCACATGATTCGTCTCTGAAAATTTTCTTCCATTTACTAATTTGGGACATGTGGCATGTTGTAATTCGATAACAATTTTTCTTCTTCTACAAATGCACCCTCAAGACTTGTTCACTTATGATTTTGAATGTGACAAGTGGACAAATCTTGAAATTTAATCTTCATTATCCAATTACAATGTGACAAGTAGACAAGTCTTCGAAATTTAATTTGTTTTGGTGGCAACACTTGCTTACATTCTTGACTTGAGGAGAATTTTTACACATGTACATGCCATGTTATCAATATGCTTGAAAAGGTTTATGACCAGCTAAAAATCTCTTATAGAAATATGTTAAGATCGTTAGCATATTTTTGTCTCATCTAATCTCAGTAACAATTGAAGTTATAATTCATCCATGAGATAATGCAATATTGGCATATTTTGTCTTGACACACATTGAATTAATTATAATTCATTCTTGAGACAATTTCGTCCCAAGCAATCCTAACATTTTTTTTTGTTTGTCTCACCACCAATTGAAATTAAAGTTCATCCATGAGATAACTTTGAGTCATGCAATCTTGGCATTTTTTATCCTCATCAATTTGATAGCTTCATCATTGTAAAGAATTAGATCATTTGCAATCTAAGAAACTTTTTTTTTTTGGTTGACTGAACTTGACAATGAAAACAAGTTGCCTACATACCTCCTAATATAAAAGATCAAGTCATAACGTAGTTTAATTTTTTTTATGCCTTAACTTTTGCCCAAGTCATCTTGTTAAAGATTTTCAACTTAACGGGCTTTTTCTTTTCTTTTCTTTTTGAGTAATATTGGCTCTTGCTAAGGAGCAACTGATCTTTAAGCATAGTAGCACTTCAAGAATTGTTTTCTTAGCATTGTTTGTTGCATTGGCTTCTTGATGAGTAGCTAAGGTCCATCTTTCATCGTCTTGACCCTCATTTGTGTGGTCATAGGTATTGCCTCCATTTTCTTGAAGATCAATTACTTTTTTTTGCTTTTTGGGATTGAAGTCGTGGAGTCGAAAGATCCAAATTTTATAGTTGTACTCAATACATTAAGTTGAGAAATCATTATTGATGTCAAATTTGATGACATAGTTTCTTCTTCAAATTTAATTTTCCCATCATTGTAAAGCCCCATGATTTTGTTTTTGAAAACAAAACATTTTTTTGTGAGTTGGCTAATCAAGCGATGGTACTTGCAATAGTTGGAATCATTCACTTTATCAACTTCTTCAAGCCACTTCATATCTAGCAACTTAATGAGCTTAGCTTTCAAGAGGTTTTCGAACATGTCTAAAACATTTGAATCAAGGAAAATATATTGCTTTTCCTATCTTTCTTTTAAAGAGGTCTTATTTTTACTTTTAGTTTGAGGAGGAGATTTTGGTTTTTGCGAATTCTTTGAATTGATCGACATCTTGAGGCCCTTGGTGTTTATAGTCGTAGACTGTTCGTTTCCACACATATCGACAATATTTTGCCCTTTTGATGAATGTCTTCATTTTCCTTGCCTTTATTAGGGAGGTCCTCGATTTCCAGCAATAGACATGCTTAAATCCATGTCATGTGCATGAGTAGCTAACTCTTCGAAGGTTTTAGACTTAATGCCTTGAAGAATGTAGCTTAATCCCCGATTCATCCCTTAGATGCACATATTGAGGGCAGATGACTTAGACAATTTCTCTTTACAATTAAGACTTAAATTTCTCCACCTATGGATGTAATCAATCACAACCTCATCTTTCCGTTGGTGTGAAGTTGTGAGTTTAATCATGCTCACAACACGTCGAGTGCTATAGAAGTGATTGAGGAAGTTATGCTCTACTTGTTCCCAAGTGTCAATTGTCCCAGGCTCCAAATTAGTATACTAGTTAAAAGAGTTGCCTTTTATAGAGTGAACAAATTGCTTCACCATAAGATCTCCATAAGTGCCAACATTGTTGCAAGTTTTCATAAAGTGTGGAACATGTTGGTGAGGATTTCCTTTACCATCGAATTGTTAGAACTTTGGTGGTTGATAATTTTCTAGGATCCTCATGTAATCAATCCTTTGGGAGTATGGTTATGCATAAGTGTAAGAGGGCTGGGTGACGCTTTCCACTTGTTCTTTGATGGCTTCCATGATGAATTCCTTCAATGGGTTAGGAGTGACCACTTCATTGGCTTTTGCTGGGGATTATTTTTCACTTTCGTGGTGGAATTCTCATAATTTTCTTGAAGATTTGGCACTAATTTTGATCAAGATCAGTTGGTGCCTTTCTAGTAAGATTGTTAGTTTTTGCCATCATTAAGGTAATATGATTATCATTTTCTCTTATGCTTGTTGTTAGAGATTCCACAATCTTTGCCAAAAGCGCAACTTGTTCTTCAAGAGATGTGCTGGTCGTCGTGACAACCATCACTTAATAATTTGCTTTTGAAAAGGCATTGTGGGGGGGGGGGGATGACGGAACGGAGTTGTTGCTTGAATAGCCATCTTGTTCCTTGAATGATAGAGTTGGCAATTTGTACTTGATTCTTTAAAGGAAGCAAGTTGCCGTATGGAAACTTCTTCTAAATTTGAGGAAGAAGTATCATACAAAGGATTTTGATTGAACATTGAGAAAGTTTGCTCATATAATTTATTATGAGCTTTTGCCTTTCACCTACTACCATATGGTATAGGAATGTCAATGGGCATCCTGTTACAGGATACCCGTAAGTACCTAAATAGGGTTAAGTTACTTTATAATCAGGTTTGAGATAAGTTCGAGTAATTTTACTACCCTATTTGGAGGCCTTAGACTTGTGGGAGTTTTAGAGGCTTTGATGTTCAAAATCTTCTTTTTTCTCCCTTATTCTCTATGGTTCATCAATTGGCTTGGATAGTGCTAGATGAAAGACTTTAATGATAGTTTAGTCTCTTTGAATTATTTCTAAATTATTTAATTTAATTAGAGATAAATCATGATGATTTATAAATAACTGAATTTGAGAATTATCTCTAAATTATTTTAATTTTTTTAGAGATAAATTGGATGATAAAAAATAGTATTTTATCTCTAGATTATTTTGATTTATTTAGAGATAAATTGAATTACCAATAAAGAAATTTTAATTGGTCAAATTTAAAAATTATGTCTAAATTATCTTAATTTATTTAAAGATAACTTAGATGATCAAAAAATAAATCTTAATTGGTTTAATTAAGATATTATCTCTAAATTATCTCAAAAATTAAATACATGACACATAGAAAAATTTTAATTAATCCAACTATATATCTTCAAGATAATTAATAAATAAATTAATTATATAGTTATCTTAAATGATATTTTTAAATCCATATGACATATGATTTGTTTTAAAAATTTTCTTCAATTTATTAATTTCAGACATATGACATCGTGTAATTAGATAAAAAATTTTCTCATTCTAAAAGCAGCTTAGCTGAGTTTCAATCGTTGGTGAAAGTTCCTTGAAGTGTTACTTGGAGGATTAGTCTGCTGTGTGGCTGTGTCCACACGCTCTGGACAAAGAGCCAACAGTAGACAGTGCTTCTCGACATCACAGACTCAGAAATCGTAGCCAAACGTACGTCAGTCTCTCTTCGTGTCGCCAGATTGTTCATTTCAGCAGCTTCTCTCTTCCACTTACTTCTCTGTTTTTCTGCGCTAAATGACACCGCGTTTCAGCTTTTCTAGATACATTGCACAAATGCCACTACGTTTAGATAACTTTAAGCTGCATTCCCCAATTTTATCTTTAAACTACAGCTCATTCATTTCGATTGATAACTGCGACTTACTGCCTTTGCTGGACAGATTCTGTATTGCCAGATAATACACCAACATCATCATTCCTCGAAACGTGTTATTAACCACAAGTTCACGCTTCACTAGTTTTGTACTACGTCAGCAATTTACTGTTGTTGTGTTTATGACAGTTATGCACCTAATGAATGATTAATGTGATATTTAGCATGTAAGCAAGTGTCTAACTACAGCTCAAAACGTGCTTGTTAAGTCCTGTAATGTATATTTTCTAAGATACTGCGTATCATAAGTGAGCTTTTGTTGTTTCCAGAACTCAACTTCTTCTTTGCTCTGTTTTCTTTCTCATCCTTGACAACTTATTTCTTTGATATGTTGAGTTGAATTCTATTTTAAGAGTTTATTTAGTTTGGTTTTTTTTTTAATTTAAAAATTATTATAAAGTTTTTATGAAAAATAATAACTTTTAAAATTAAGTTAAAATTGTTTAGTAAATTTTTTTTATAATTTTTTATAAGTTATAATTTTGATTAAAATTATTATAAAAAATATTTTTTTTGAGAAAATAATATTGTAATTATATTTAATAGATAAAGATATTTTTTAAATAAAAATAAAAATTTTCTTACATTTTTAAAAGGAGAGAAGAAAAACTCCTCGCACGAGAGTTTTTTTCGAAACTCTTTTTTTCAAAATTTTATTTTTTTTAAAAAAATTATTTTTTAAAAATTTTTTAAAATTTATATTTGATTTAATTTTTATTTTTAAAAAATAAATAAACTGAAAAAAAATCAAGTCAAACAAGCACTAAGTCTAAAAACAACAAGAAGGACCATGGCACTCCCCCTGGTCACAACAAGCGGGAAAGCTCGGGTATAATGTTTGAACAAGTGAACTAATTGTCTTGATTTTCGGTAACATTTTTGTAGAGACTGTGGCTCCATAGTTGAAGTTCTCTTCAATTCTCACCTGGCTCATTTATCTCTATATATGATTAGTACTTGATTGGGTTTCCTAGAAGTTTTATTTTGTTCCCTCTCCTCTTGCTGCTCTTTTCTACCAACACAACTCCCTGTTTACTAATTGGTACTTGATTCCGCAGTGAAATGAAGGCTAATATGAATGCTGCTTTGAGTTTTTCTTTATGGAGAAACATTCAAGTACGTTAAAATGTTTTTACCCTCACTATCTAATCATTTTTTTTTATAAGCCAAATGAATTTTATTTAATAGGAATGTTACCCTCAAATCGTAACCCTTCCACAGCAAGACAAACATTTACAAATCAAGGGCTTTGCTCCTACTAGCAAACGTTTAACAGAGGTCCTTGTGGAAGAATTTTCAGTCGTTCAGCTTATTCTTAGTAGGTAGTATACCAAGTTTGGATGTCATGAACTTGATTCCAATGCCAAAAGAGTCCTAAGCAATTTGTTTACTTAAAGGATCTAATAATCAATCATTAACAAACACTGCTTTGGAAAGGTTTTTCTGTATTCTGTAAAACCATCAAACTTTTAGAAAAAGAAAAAGATTCTTACGTTGATTAGTTGTCCCCACATAGATTGTGATTAGATTTTTCAATAAACAAGAGGAGAGAAAATGAGATGAAAGGGACGTATTGTCATATTCTTGACCCTAAATAGACTTGAAGGTAAAAGCTTTTGGGCTGACCTAAAGTCTTCTATTCAAAAAACAATCCAAGCCCAAGGACTTTTAGTTTGCATCCATCAATAGCATGTAACTCCCTTTGATGATTATCGTTCCGGATTCTTTACCTATACGTAACAAATTTGATATTTTTGCCTAGAATGCAAAGCATGATTGACATGTAGCCTTTTTGCTTAATCCTGAAAATATATAACGAGTGATAAAAGAAGCAAAGCATATAATTTTAGCTTTTCCAAACGTACTGTAGTTATCTTTTAAACTTATTTAATTTACTAAATCCATCTAAATAGCAACATGTTTTTATGTGTAAGATTCACTTATTTGTGTGTCTATCTACTCACAGCATTCCAAGATTTATGACATTGATTGATAATGACATGATGACTTCGTTGTTGCAAAGCCAAATTGCTCTCAAACGGTGGTGCTACGACAAAAAGGGTAAAGGCAAAAGTAGCCAATTATAGGTGGTAATGGTTAATTATAGGTGGTAATGGTTAAAAATATTATTGGTGCCTTGCACAGTGGTGTTGCTGAATTATAGATAGATTGTAGCCTTATTTTATGACTGACGAGAGCCCTTCAGGAAAGCTCAAACGTTTGCAAAGCTAAAGCAGTGATGGGTTTTCTTACTCCACTAAATTTTTGGCTTCCTTTTCTCCTTCTTCCCCTGTTGCTACTCTTCAAAAAAAAGACTCAAGTTAAGAAAGAACTCAAGCGTCTTCCACCGAGTCCTCCCAAGCTTCCAATTTTAGGCAACTTGCACCAACTTGGTGCACTGCCACACAGCTCTCTGTGCCAGCTTTCTCGGAAATACGGTCCAGTCTTGCTCCTTCAGTTTGGTCGTATACCGGTCGTTATCGTTTCATCGCCTGAGGCAGCAAGTGAAGTTTTAAAAGTTAACGATCTTGCTTGTTGCAGTAGGCCTCCGACAGCAGGTGCTGGGAAGCTTTCATACAACTATTTAGACGTAGCATTTTCCCCATATGGCGAGTATTGGAGAGAAATGCGGAAAATATGTGTTCTTGAGATCTTTAGCGTGAGAAGGGTGAAGTCTTTCCGGTTTGTCAGAGAAGAAGAAGTTGCTTCCTTGATGAATTCGGTCTCTCAATCGTCATCCTCCGCTACTCCAGTGAATGTTACAGAGAAGGTATTTTCTTTAACCGGAAGTATAACGTTTAGAACAGCTTTTGGCAAGTCTTTCCAGGGAAGTGACTTTAATCGAACTAAATTCTACGAATTGGTTCACGATGCTGAGATTGTGGCCGGAAGGTTCTCTGCAGATGAATACTTCCCAGGCGTTGGTTGGATTTGGGACAGGATAAATGGTCATAAGCAAAGAGTTGAGAGAGTTTTCCATGAGTTGGATACGTTATTTCAACAGGTAATTGATGATCACCTTAAACCTGGGAGGACAAAGCTGCAGGAAGACATTGTCGACGTGATGCTCGGAATAGAGAAGGAGCAAATTGAAGATGGCCATGCTTGGCTCACCAAAAATCATATTAAGGCAGTTCTCTTGGTAAGTTGCCAAATAACACCCTTCAATGCATTATTTACACATTTGGTGTCATTTATTTCGAGTTTACACAGTATATCTAAACCAAAATTGAGCACCTTATAAAAAACTTGTAAATTTAAAGCTAATTAATTAATTTTATTTGAAATATTCACTAATATTTCTTTTTGGCTACAAATTGATAGATGTAGTTTCCTTGCCATTGCCTATTTGATTGTTACCATGAAACTAAGGCTCTGTTCTGCTGGCTCTGATGACTGATGCTTGTCTTGCAGAACATGTTTTTGGGCGGAGTGGACACTAGCGCACTTACTGTGAACTGGGCAATGGCAGAGCTGTCTAGAAAGCCAAGATTGATGAAGAAAGCACAAGATGAAGTTCGAAGCATTGTTGGAAAGAAAGGAAGAGTAACAGAAACCGATCTTGATCAGCTTCAGTACCTCAAGATGGTCGTAAAAGAAACTCTGAGATTGCACCCTCCTGCCCCATTGCTGATTGCCAGAGAAACCATGTCACACTTCAAAATCAATGATTACAACATTTATCCTAAAACACTTATCCAAATCAATGCTTGGGCCATTGGAAGGGATCCAAAGTACTGGGAAAACCCAGAAGAATTCTCCCCAGAAAGGTTTATTGATAGCACCGTTGATTTTAAAGGGCAACATTTTGAGTTCTTGCCATTTGGAGCTGGTAGAAGAGGCTGCCCTGGGCTGTACATGGGAACGGTTACATCAGAGATTTTACTCGCAAATCTGTTGTATTGTTTTGATTGGAAATTGCCTGATGGGATGAAGGAGGCAGATATTAACATGGAAGAGTTGGCTGGACATTGCCTTACCCTCTCGAAAAAGACACCTCTTCTCCTCGTGCCAAAACAATACTTTCATGATCAGGCATCTGAATAGATTAATGTGAGCTAAAAGTGGATTTCGTGATATCTGTTCAATATGAAGGTATATATGCCAGACAGGCTAATAAAATCAAAGTAGGTGACCCAGGCTTGCCGGGCTGTGGCTGTAGAAGTCCTGGTCACGATGGAAAAATAAAAGTATCGGTGACAAGTGATGTAGATCTGTTTTTGCAGCAGATTGGAAGAATAAAAGAGATTGCAGATTTCATTAGTCTCTGATCATTAAGGCCTGTGGTATAGGTTGAGGTTTATTGATAGCTCAATAAGTGATTGTAAATTGTAATGCATATGTGTGAGATGCAATTATCCTGTAATAACAATTTGAAATTACTTATGCTAGGATATATTTAGATATTTCGACAAACAAATTATTTTGGCATTTTGGTAGATATAGAGTTGTATGCTTGCTAAGACATTGTGTTTAATCATAAAAATCTTTTGAGACTTTAAATTACACTATATTATTTGATTATATATAATTCGCATCAGTTTTTTTTTAAATGTTTCTATACATTGTTAGAATTTTCTGTTATATGGGCATTAATTAATTGGTGATTTTGATTTAATTTAGTCTTATTGTGAGATGAAGTATGAGAGCTCAATTAATATTAAAATGATCAGTTAATAATGGGCTTTGCATATCTAATTGGGTTAGTGTGATTTGACAGTTGTGTAGGCTTTGGCCCAGTACGCTTTTAATGGGAAGCTTGTACAAGGATTTTGTTTATTATATATATCTGTCTAGGTCCCTCTTCCCTTCTAATGATATTTGTTCATTGAGAGCCGTCACAAATAATAGAGAAGTGTGAAAAGGAAGATCTAGCCTTTATTAGGAATTCTTTGTTTTTCTGTTGCGGGCAATGGTTATCTCTATGAATTAAACAGGTACGTAATAAATAGTTGATACTTTTGGTGTTCTAATATTCACACAAGAATTTAGGGATTCAATTTACGTGTGGTATCAGAGCAATTTGTGTGAAATTAGAACCAAACAAAATTTATAAATTTAATGAATTTACTTTGTAAAATTGTATGTTGAGGCAAATTTATTTTTGATCGCCGAAATTCTATTCTTCGGTCGATTTTTGATTGTCGAAATTCTATTTTCGATCATTGTTTCTGATCATAAGGTTAGGGTTTTTATTCCTCATAATGTATAAACCTTTGCTCTTAACTTGTACTGTAGAGATAGGAATTAGATAGTAAGTTTTGGGTTTGAACATAAAACCCAAAATCTAGTTGTATTGGACTTTTAAAATCAACTTACTTATATTATAGAGTTGATATTTAAGTTTAATTACATAAAATATAAAGTCGCTTTTAGTACTTTACAATGTAATGTAATTGCAGGTAATGTGATTGTAAGTATATGGTTCAAGAAATTCACATAGTTTGTCTGTTGGTTTTGAAAGAAAAAATGCTTTTGGTAAAATGATAAAGATGAACCAGAGAAAAAAGAAATATTTTCTAGAGAAAGGGAATATTCATAATTGTTGAAATAGCTGGTTTATATACCAGCACCTTTATAAAGGCATTGGGTCCTACACAAGCATTTAGCAAATGAAAAAGCAAATAAAAGAAAGTCATGTGGCTTTTACAATATCAAGGCTAACAGTCTATTGAGTAACAAACAAAAGAAAATAAGATAAAGGAAAAACAAAGAAGCATTAAGAAGCACATGCATAACACGCATATGAAAACCATTAAAAACCATGTGACTATCATGTGATCACCATTTAGCACCAAGATTGCAAATTTAGACTTCCATTCTAACACACCTCCTAGAAGTTAGAGTTTGCAGATCCCCAACTTTGATCTTAACTGCTCAAATTTGTCTTTGTAGAGTCCTTTTGTAAAGATATCTCTCAATTGGTCATTGGTGCTACAATACTTTACATGAACTTCTTGATTCTTAATAACTTCCCTGATGGCATGAAATTTGACTCATATGTGTTTAGTTCTTCCATGCTTTATAGGATTTTTAGTAATTGCAATTGCAAATTGATTATCAATACATATAGTAGTTGGAGTAGATTCTTTAAACTTTAGGTCTATAAGTACTTTCGTTATCCATAAAGTCTGATTGGTTGTAGCAGCAGCTAAAACATACTCTGCCTCTACTGAAGATTGAGCCACAACATTCTACTTTTTTGAGTTTCAACAAAACACTGCACTTCCAAAAGAGAAACAAAAACCACAGGTACTTTTTGAGTCTTCAAAACTTCCTGCCCAGTCACTGTCAGAGTATCCTACAAGCCCTTTACTTTCAATCTTATTGTACTTAAGATCAAAATCCAAAGTTCCTTTCACATACCTTAGTGTTCTCTTTGCTACAATTCAGTGTATATTTGAAAGAGCTTGCATAAATTGGGAGAGAAGGTTGGTAGCAAACATAATGTCAAGTCTTGATGCTGAAAGATATAGTAAACACCTAATCAATCTTCAATACTGTGTAACATCAGCCTCAATACCTCCATTATCCTTAGTAAATTTACTTCTAGCAATTAAAGGTGTGTACACAACTTTACATTCATCCATTTTGAAATTTTTAAGCAACTCTCCTCTATATTTCTTTTGGTGCAAGAATATGAAATCTGAGTTTTGAATGCTTTGAAGTCCTAAGAACTATGACATTACTCCTAAATCACTCATATCAAACTCATTTTTCATCTTAGTTTTAAATTCATCTAAGTATTCACTACTTGGCTCTGTTATGAGAAGATCATCTACATACAGTGACACAAGCAACTGAATATAATCAATAAAACTTTCAACATATAAGGTAGGCTCACTTACACTTCTGGTAAAGCTTTGACTCTGTAGATAGTTGTCCATTCTTTCATACTAGGCCCTTGAGGCTTGTTTGAGTCCATATAGTGCCTTTGTGAGCTTGCATACCACATCTTCCGTTTTTGGTTCAACAAAGCCTTCTGGTTGTTCAACATAAATGTCTTCACTGATAGTTCCATTTAGGAAAGCTGATTTGATATGAAAATGCCAAATTAGCCATCCTTCCTTTGCTGCAAGTCCTACCAAGTGTCTGTTGGTGTTATGCCTTGCTATAGGAGCAAAGGTTTCAAGATAATCTACACCATTTACTTGGGAACCCTTTTAGCACAAGTCTGGCCTTATACTTGTTAACAAATCCATCTAAGTTGAGTTTTGTTCTGTACACCCATTTAACCCTTACTGTAACGACTACTCCTTGATCGCTACCGACGTTCGAGACTTCCGAGGAATTCTGCCAAGTCCCGATCCAGCCTCATTTGAGATTTCCATTAGATTCATCAAATATACATCCACGTGCGTAAGTGAATATTAATAATTATACTATTGTTTGCTCCATTCAAAATAATAATAATTAAATATCAATTACAAGGTCTTTAATAATTCATGTCATGAGTTAACAACATTTTTCAACATCCAGCAATTTCGTTATGACACAACCTTAAGCAGCGGAGCGATTCGGAGCGGGTTAGGAGATATCTTTACCTAATCTACGGTGGACCGTATGCACAGATGATTACACGTTAGCCTGATCCTTATCTGCAAAAAAGGGAACTAAAAAGGGCGTGAGTCTCACAGACTCAGTGATCACCGATCCAGTGAGCAGGCGAGGAGGGAAAACAAACATAAAGATGGAATGTTTATTAATTCACGAGTAAACGTAGAAAACACACTCTATAAAACTGAGAGATTTGTTTTTATACCTTCAAGTCTTAAAAGTAATAAATCACAAATAAACAAATATGAAAACGGTTGTATTTAAGTAACTAGAAAATCTTTCAACTTTGATATCCAGTCAATAGTAAATCCAATGGCAAGTGTAAAATGAAAAATCTCAAACATAAAAATGCGAAATAACCGATCACTAATGAATATGTAAATTGCACTTGTCATTCAATAGTAAATTTTAAGTGTTAATGCCATGCATTGTGTAATAAAAATCCACAAGTGAGCATCATCCTCGGGTAGGTTTCGTATAGCCCTTAGGCTTACTATCTTAAACATCATCACCTATTTGTGGGAACTGCCCACGCCACCGTATGAATCGGGGCTTCAGGTCCCCCTTTACCTACTCGTGGGAACTACCCAAGTCACTCAATATAAATCGGGGTTTCAGGTTCCTCTTAACTTACTCGTGCCCAATATGAATTGGGGCTTCAGGTTCCCCTTTACTTACTCGTGCCTAATATGAATCGGGGCTTTAGGTCCCTTTTTTTCAATCAAATATCGATAATCAACAATTACTACTTTGTGCACAAAGACCACACTTTACCTGGTGTGGTAACAGGTCCTACCCCAGAATATCTCAATCACATTAAAATGAAAATTGTTGCAATTTAATTCATTTGCAAAACATGATAGATCGAAAAAGCAATATAATCATAATTTGAATGCTATGCATAATTTATTTCAAAGAGTGACATATCCATCAAATCAACATGCTAAATGAAATCAGTAATATTTTTATCAATCCCATGAATCAAGTAATGACCATTGGCCCAAACATCACACAAGCTTGCAAGGTATGATTTTGAAGCGAAAAACCAGTCAAAGGTTTATTTTCCCGTAATTAAAACCTTGTAGATATATACTTAAGTATAATATATAAAAAAAACTGAATTTAAAATCATTGATTGCAATCACAAACAACTTAGGGCTTTCCACCAACTCCTGTTTTCACAATTTCGTCAACCATCAAATGTAATATATATAATATATTTACAGAGATATAGTTTTTGAAATTTAGCACACACTCACCTCACAATAACGGGACGCTACTTCGCTATTGGTTCGTGCTTGTATTTAGCTATTCTTTCTTCCTTTCCCGTTTTTTCTTCTTTTTTTTCTCTATTTTCTCCTCTTGCTGTCGGCCTTTTTTTTCAGTTGGTGTTTCTCTTTCTTCTTCTCTTTCTTTTTCTTTCTTCCTTTCTCCCCTGGCTCCTCTGGCACTGTCGCTCCCTCTCTCTCTTTCTTCTTCCTTTTCTTTCTCTCTTTTTCTTACCTTCCGAAATGCCGCTCCCCCTCTCTTCTTTTCTTTCCTTTCTCCTTTTTCTCACCCAGGTACCCACTCTCTTTCTTCTCCTTTCTTTTTTCTTTCTCTTAACCGACCCCCCATCATTTCTTCTCTTTATTTCTTGTCTTTTCTCTCTTTTTCCTTTTTCCAATGCCGGCTTAACTTTTTCTTCTTCTCTCTCGTTTACTCTTTACTTGCAGGCCCCTACCATCATTCATGAATTAAAATATTTGTTTGACTTTTTAATTGACCACATGGGCGGTTGCCCATGTTGGTCTTCATTCCATTTTTTTTATAAGAGGGGTGTTAAAGTCTCCCCCACTTAAAACAAATTCGTCCTCGAATTACAACAACATAGAGACACTTAACAGTACATTTAACCTTTATATAAATATGGTATTTTGCTCGCATTTCCTCTTCTAGTTCCCAAGTTGCCTCCTCTACCGAGTGGTTTCGCCATAATACTTTCACTAAGGCGATGTTCTTAGAGCGAAGTCTTTTTACTTGATAGTCCAATATGGCTACAGGCTGCTCTTGGTACTTCAACCCATCTTCCAACAGTACTGTATCATGTTGTATCACATGCGAAGGGTCTTGAACATATTTGTGGAGCATGGATACATGAAACACTAGATTTATCCCTTCAAAATCCAGTGGTAATGCCAATCGATAAGCAACAGTTCCTACATGTTCCAGTATTTCAAACGGGCCAATATATCGATGATTGAGTTTGCTTTTCTTGCCAAATATTCGTATTTCTTTACATGGTGACACTTTTAGAAACACATAATCACCTACTTCGAACTCCAAGGGCCTACGTCTGTTGTCGGCATACGACTTTTGTCTACTTTGAGCGGTTAACATTCGTTCTCAAATTATATGTACTCCTTCCACTGCTGCTTGTACCATTTTCGTCCCCAATGATTTCCTTTCTCCAACTTCCAACCACCCAATGGGTGACCTACACTTCCGCCTATACAGTGCCTTAAACGACGCCATCTTGATACTCATTTGGTAACTGTTATTGTACGCAAATTTTGCCAAAGGCAAGTATAAGTTCCAAGAAACTCCAAAATCCAACACGATTGCTCTTAACATATCTTCCAATATTTAGATCGTGCGCTCAGGCTGACCATCTGTCTGAGGGTGATATACTGTACTAAAGTCCAGTTGGGTCCTCAATTCATCTTGTAACCTCTTCCAAAATCAACTAGCAAATTGTGGTCCCCGGTCGAACACAATGATCACCGGTACGCCATGGAGTCTAACAATTTCATTAATGTAAATTCGGGCATATTGTTGGCTCTCGAATGCATTGCATAAGTAGCAACGTGTGCTTCTTCTAGAATTTCTTCCCTTAATCCATCCAAGTTTGGCACATAGATTTGAGATCCATGTCTCAACAATCCATCAGACCCAAAATCAAACTCAGAAACTTGCTCACCCACACTCCCCAAAATCGTCATTACAAATGTATCTCTAGCTTGGGCATCTCGAATTCGATCTATTAGTATTGGTCAAACCCTAAAATGTGCTAATAATGCATCTGACCCACTGACCTCAAATTTAACTCCCATATTACCCAGATCATGTAATTCTTGCACTATCGATCTTCTTTCCACTGCAATGTGTGCCATATTGCCAATTGACTTTTGACTCAATGCATCAATTACGACATTCGCCTTGTCGGGATGATAGTGTCATACAATCATGGTCTTTCAACAATTTGATCCATCTACATTGCCTTAAATTTAGATCTCGCTGTTGAAATATATACTTCAAACTTTTGTGATCCATATATATTTCACATGTTTCCCCATACAAATAATGCCTCCATATTTTTAAGGCAAACACGATCGCTGCCCTCTCAAGATCATGTGTAGGATAATTTTGTTCATGCCTCTTAAGTTGTCTTGAGGCATAAGCGATGACTCTACCATGCTACATCAATATACATCTTAATCCAACCCTTGAAGCATCACAATAAATAGTGTAGCCCCCGGACCCACATGGTAGACTTAATACTGGTGCGGAAGTCAAACAAGCTTTTAATGTTTGGAAACTGTGTTCACAAGCCTTTGACCATTCAAATTTTACTCCCTTTTGAGTTAACCTCGTTAATGGAGAAGCTATCTTAGAGAAATCTTTCACAAATCGTCAATAATACCCAGCCAATCCTAGAAAACTCCTAATTTCTATAATTGTCGTGGGTCTAGCCCAATTCTTCATTGCCTCAACTTTATTGGGATCAACTTGTACTCTATCCTTAGATACAATATGTCCTAGAAAACCAACACTACTCAACCAAAATGCGCACTTAGGAAATTTCGCATACAGTCTATGCTCCCATAAGGTTTGTAGCACGATCCTTGTATGTTGTTTGTGTTCTTCCCAACTTCTCAAGTATATTAGAATGTCATCAATAAACACAACCACAAATCTATCCAGGTATGCTCGGAACACCCTATTCATCAAGTCCATGAAAGCAACAGGGGCATTCGTTAATCCAAAAGACATCACCAAAAATTCATAATGTCCATACCTCGTACGAAATGCGATTTTGGGTATATCCTCTTCCCTGATCCTTAATTGATGATATCCAAACCTTAAATCAATCTTCGAAAAGCATTGAGCCCCTTGTAGCGGATCAAACAAATCATCAATTCTAGTAAATGGATATTTATTTTTGATCGTAACTTTATTAAACTGCCAATAATCTATACATAGCATGAGACTACCATATTTCTTCTTTACGAACAACACTAGCACTCCCCAAGGTGACACACTCGGGCGAATAAAGCCCTTGTTAATTAAATCTTACAGTTGTTCCCTTAACTCCTTTAACTTTGCCGGTGCCATTTGGTACGAAGGCATCGATATTGGTTGCGTTTCTGATATCAAATCAATACGAAATTTGATTTCCCTTTTGAAAGGTAATCTAGGCAGTTCTTCTTGGAACACATCTACAAATTCATTTACTACAGATGTAGCTACTAAATTTTCTTTTTCATTCTGTACTTCTCTAGTAATTATAGCCATCACACTATCAACCAAATGGCTATTGTGACCATAAATAACAAATGACGGCTCTCCAGGAAATTTAAACTTCACCAACTTGCAATAACAATCTACATTAGCGTAGCAAGACACTAGCCAATCCATTCCCAGTATCACGTCGAATCCTAATGTTGTCATTAACACAAAGTCCACCCAAGTGTCCCTATCTTTAATCTGGACCACACAAAAGCGAAACACATACTTTGCAACATACGATTCTTCCAACGGGGTGGTTACTACTAACGGTTCATCCATATATTCATAGTGCTTGCCTAATTTAGGCATGAAATTTGAAGACACAAAAGAATGGGTGGATCTTGGGTCAAATAAAACTGATGCTTCGTAACCACAAATGAAAAGATTACTTGTTACCACTACATTCGAGACATGAGCATCTTATGGTGTCAGAGCGAATACTCTAGCTTCTCCCTCTCCAGAAGCACCTTGTTGAGTTGACCTTGTCGATCTACCTTGTGACGAGGAAGTTACCCCTTTTCCTTTATCCCTCTTGACATTTCTAGTTGGTGCGGTAGCAAAATAGGATCGTATCGAGCCACAAGCCATCTCCTGGTTATGTCTATAGGTAGGACAATCCCTCTTCACATGACCAATTCCCCCACACTCATAACAGAACGCCATCATCTGGTTACATGGCCCTGTATGAATCTTACCACAAAAAGTGAAAAAATGATCCCACTGACCACTCTGTCTAGGATTTGAATTAGTCATTCCACTACTCATAGCTCGCCTGAAATTAATCCCACTAAAATCACTATTACGTGAGGGACTACGAAACTAAAAATTTCTTCGTTGATTCAGTGGACTAGAGAATGCTGACCCTCTAAGAAGTTACCATCCTTTCGACTTTGTTGTCCAACTATATTAGCATCTTTACCCCTACTAGGGTCTCTATATCTAGAAGATCCCTCACCTCGATTTCTTTTACTCCTCTCTCTTTCCACCCCAACCTCTTTAGGTCCCGCCTCAATTTTTCTAGCAGCATCAACTACTTCGGGATATGATGTAAATCTCTGAGAGACTAGAATTCTGTATATTGGCTCATGTAATCCCTTAATGAACCTTTTCAGTCTGAACTAGATACGGGGCATATCTCAACAACTGAGTAAACTAGATGTCATAATCTGACACTGTCATCCCAAGCGCCTGCATTAAAGTTTCAAACTTCTGTGCCTTATCGTCTCTCATGCTTTCAGGTAGAAATCTGTCCATGAAAACTTGTGTGAATTCTTCCCAAGTGAGTGGAGCAGAACCAGAAGGTCTACAGCACTTGAGCGTAGCGAACCATATCTGTGCTACCTTCATCAATCTAAAGCTTGTCAACTCAATTACCCGGCGACTAGAACAACCCAATGCAGTACAAATTTTGTCCATCTCATCTAAAAATACTTGTGGGTCCTCTGTTGATTTAATACCCAAAAAGGAAGGGGGTTTCAATTTCATAAAATCACCTAGAGTCACCATAACATTTCTCTGATCTATTTCCTCATAAGGTTGATAATCCGAATCTTCAAAACTAGAACCCATTGTTTCATTTGGTTGGTACACTCTCTATCTCCTGAACTTTGCAAACTCTTGTGTTAACCCTCGCAATACAGCCGCTATCTCCTCCAGGGTGGCAGTGGGTACTTCAAGATAATCACCTCCCATATCCCCAAAACTGGTACCGGCTCTCATCTCACTAGAACTTTGACTACTTTGAGGCCCGACGATTCGACCTCTAAGTACATCTCTCCCACTACTCTTAAAGAAAGATGCACATGGTCCCTCCG
The DNA here is from genome assembly GCF_053813885.1 of Theobroma cacao. Taxonomy (NCBI): domain Eukaryota; kingdom Viridiplantae; phylum Streptophyta; class Magnoliopsida; order Malvales; family Malvaceae; genus Theobroma; species Theobroma cacao. The sequence goes on from NC_142640.1 coordinate 43,151,393, forward strand.
TAGTGTCATCTGGGGCATTAAACCCTCTAATTCCTCTTAAGGCCGCTCATATCATAGACGACATCTTCGTACCTAGACAAAAACAAACACCCTTCAAATAACTATTAAAAATAATTAATAAAGGTGGCTTACTAAGATTAAGGAGTTTGTGTAGCCTTCTATCCATAATCTATGTTGTAGTCATGAACCATGGATAAGACTCTACACTACCCTTAACACTCCGCTGACAACACAAGAAATCTTAAGACTTTTCTAAACCTAGGGCACTGATACCAATATTGTAACCACCCGTCTTTGATCTCTACCGACGTTCGAGACTTTCGAGGAATTTTGCTAAGTCCCGAACAAGCCTCATTTGAGATTTCCATTAGATTCATTAAATACACATCCACGTGCGTAAGTGAATATTAATAATTGTACTACTGTTTGCTCCATTCAAAATAATAACAATTAAATATCAATTACAAGGTCTTTAATAATTCATGTCATGAGTTAACAATATTTTTCAACATCCAACAATTTCGTTATGACACAACCCTAAGCAATGGAGCGACTTGGAGCGGGTTAGGAGATATCTTTACCTAATCTACGGTGAACCATATGCACCGATGATTACACGTTAGCCTTATCCCTATTTGCAAAAAGGAGAACTAAGAGGGGTGTGAGTCTCACAGACTTAGTGATCATCAACCCCGTGAGCAGGCGAGGAGGGAAAACAAACATAAAGGTGGAATGTTTATAAATCCACGAGTAAGCGTAGAAAACACACTCTATAAAACTGAGAGATTTGTTTTTGTACCTTGCAAGTCTTAAAAGTAATAAATCACAAATAAACAAATATGAAAGCGGTTGTATTTAAGTAACTAGAAAATCTTTTAACTTCGATATCCAGTTAACAGTAAATCCAATGGCAAATGTAAAATGAAAAATCTCAAACATAAAAATATGAAATAACCGATCACTAATGAATATGTAAATTTCACTTGCCATTCAATAGTAAATTTCAAGAGTTAATGTCATGCATTGTGTAATAAAAATCCACAAGTGAGCATCATCCTCGGGTAGGTTTAGTATAGTCCTTAGGCTTACTCTCTAAATCATCATCACCTACTCGTGGGAACTGCCCATGTCACCATATGAATCAGGGCTTCAGGTCCCCCTTTACCTACTCATGGGAACTACCCACGCCATCCAATATAAATCGGGACTTCAGGTCTTCCTTTACTTACTTGTGAGAACTACCCACGCCACCCAAAATAAATCGGGGCTTTAGGTCTCCCTTTTTCAATCAAATATCGATAATCAACAATTACTACTTTGTGCACAAAGACCACACTTTACCTGGTGTGGTAACAAGTCCTACCCCAGAGTATCTTAATCACGTTAAAATGAAAATCGTTGCAATTTAATGCATTTGCAAAATATGATAGATCGAAAGCAATATAATCATAATTTAAATATTATGCATAATTTATTTCAAAGAGTGGCATATCCATCAAATCAGCATGCTAAGTGAAATCAATAGTATTTTTATCAATCCCATGAATCAAGTAATGACCATTGGCCCAAACATCACACAAGCTTGTAAGGTATGATTTTGAAGCGAAAAATCAGTCAAAGGTTTGTTTCCCTGTAATTAAAACCTTGTAGATATATACTTATGTATAGTACATAAAAAAAATCGAATTTAAAATCCTTGATTGCAATCACAAACAACCTAGGATTTTCTACCAACTCATGCTTTTCACAATTTCGTCAACCATCAAATGTAATATATATAATATATTTACAAGAATATAGTTTTTAAAATTTAGCACCCACTCACCTCACAATAGCGAGACGCTACTTCGTTATTAATTCGTGCATGTATTTAGCTATTCTTTCTTCCATTCCCGTTTCTTCTTCTTCTTTTTTCTCTCATTTCTCCCCTTACTGCTAACCTTCCTTCCAACCGATGTTTCTCTTTCTTCTTCTCTTTTTTTTTTCTTTCTTCTTTTCTCCCTTAGCTCCTCCGGCACCATTGTTCCCCCTCTCTTTTTCTTCTTCCTTTTCTTTTTCTCTTTTTCTTCCCTTTCAAGATGTCGCTTCCCTTCTCTTCTTTTTTTTCCTTTCTTCTTTCTCTCACTTGGGTACCCACTCTTTTTCTTCCCTTTCTTCTCATTTCTTTCTTCTTTCTCTTGACCGGCCCCCTCATCATTTTTTCTTCTTTTTTTTTTGTCTTTTCTCTCTTTTTCCTTCTTCCAATGCCTGTTTAACTTTTCTTTTCTTTTTCTTCTTCTCTCTCGTTTACTCCTTACTTGCCAGCCTCTACCATCATTCATGACTAAAAATGTTTGCTTGACTCCTTAATTGACTACATGGGCAGCTGCCCATGTTGGTCTTCATTCCAATTTTTTTTTATAAGAGGGGTGTTACACCTATGACCTTTTATTGGTTTGGTTTCTTAACCAGAATCCAAGTTTGATTCTTTCTTACCATTGACATTTCTACTTCCATAGCCTGTTTCTATTTTTCATCAACAGCTGCTACAACAAAAGAACTTGGTTCTATAACAAAAACATAGCATCTAGAGTCAATATCTTACAAAGATTTTGTACCTCTCACAGGGGGCTCATCAACGTTCTCATATGAATCTACACTAACTTTAGACTCAGAATATTGATATGGAATAATTTCTTTGCTCTCAGTGTTTTCAACAAAGTTTGTATCCTAATTCCATCTCTTATTCTCATCAAAAACCACATTTATGCTAACAAAAACCTTCATTGTTTTGACATCCAGTAATCTATAGCGTTTAAAAACTTCATTATATCCCAAATGTATAGCAATAAATGACTTTTCATCTAGTTTAGCTCTTTTTGCATTAGGTATTTTAGCATAACCTATGCAACCAAAGACTTTTAAGTGTAAAATAAAGGGTTTAGAGTTGTACCAGGCTTCATAGGGAGTTTTGTTTGCTAAGTCTTTAATTTTGGCTATATTGAGCAGATAGTATGCTGTGTTAACAACCTCTGCCCAAAAACTTTTTGGTAAACCTTTTTTAAACAACAGACATCTGGCCATCTCTATTAAAGTTCTGTTCTTCCTCTCTGAAATCTCATTTTGCTGTGGACTATAAGTGGCTGTTAGCTGATGCGCAATACCAAACCTTCTTAGATATTCTTCAAATTCCCTTGAAGTATAATCAATCCCATTGTCTGTTTATAACTACTTTATTATTAAATCTGTCTGATTCTCCACCTGCACTTTAAACTTCACGAAAACAACCAAAACTTCATATTTAACCTTAAGAAAGAACACCCAACTAAACCTTGTAAAATCATCAATAAGTAGCAGATAATATTTACTCCCATTAAAAGGAGTTTTCATTGGACCTCCAAGATTAGTATGCAATAGTTGCAGCTTTTGAGTTGAATTCCAGTTTCTGTTCTTTGGAAATGGCACACATTTTTGCTTTCCAAGTTGACATATTTTACATATTCTATCAACATTCAAAAACATAGGCAAGCCCTCAACTAGTTTCTTAGAAACCATCAGCTTAAGTGAACTATAGTTCATATGGCCCTATCTTTTATGCCATAGTTCTTCATCTGACACAGAACACTTATATGCAAATGCATAACTTTCATCTAGTTTAAGGGAAAACACTTATTTCTCATCCCTACAGTGAAGAGTTTCTCACTTGTAGGATCAATGACAGTGCATGTGTCACAACCCAATTTTCAAGCCATGACCGATGCATGGGCACAATGGACGTAGCCCATTAATCCCAAGCAAGCCTATTTATATGACCTGTTCATCATTCCATCAAAAATTTGCTAAAGTCACATTTCATAATTCCAATTCAAAATAAGGCTAACCATTGCCAACTAATAGTGGCATTACTAATCAAAATATACATATATTGTCTAAAACATACATCTTAATAATTTACATCGGGTTTGTCTATACACAACAAAAGGAACACTCGACTTCCAGAGGAGAGACTTGGGCGAAAGTTCAGCTATTGAATGCCGAGATACCTACCAAGGAGACGAATCTACGAGGACACCTCAACCTAGTTACCGGCTGCCTCTTGATCTGAAAATATAAAGTTGAAAATGGTGAGTATAAACCCAGTGAGTGAACAAAGGAAGGGAACGAGCACATGATAAGGAAAGTTTAAAGAAATCATGATGCACTTATTTTCAAAAACAATGTAATTTAGTTTAGTTCTTATTAAAACCCTTCATTAAACACTTAATGAGTTAATCACTTGACGATAAAGGATCCATATACAACAAAAGATTTGAAGAGTGAAAACTTTAATAGCATTCAAGCAAGTCAAGTGAAACGAAGCTGCAGCGAGAATGAATTTTCGCTGCAGCGAAATTTGACTCAAATTATCAACTGACTGAGGGTTTCTCAACTGACCAAGGGTTTCTCACTAAACGCCCCCTCATTTCAAACTTAATTAATTAATTCCTTGATGTTAGAAGTCCATGATCAACTATGGTGCTAAAGAAGTGGAAAATAAGGCAGTAACCGAACAAGGTAATCAGTAAGACAAAAAGTTTCTCGCTACAACAAGAGGCTTCACCAAATTTCTCGCTGTAGCGAGAACCAGGCTAGTGTAAACCCTCTAAACCAGAGAGTTTCTCATTACAGATAGAAACAGGACGCCAAGAAAAAGTTTTCATTGTATCATGAAAAGGCCATTTTGCTGCAAATGACAAAATCAACTTGAAAATACTTAGTAATTTCCAAGGTTCAACATGCAAGATTTCACATACATTACAACCATATCTCACATTCATGAACTTTCTATTGCATAAATATATATATACATATATATGTATACATACATAACCACCAATACCACCACCGCCTCACCCAGCTCATGTGCAACCCCCACATCGTGCACATAGCTGGAGTCATCATGTGCATCCCCCACATTGTGCACAACCAATACCGCTGTGTGCATCCCCCACATCGCATATAGGCAATATCATCATCCACACTCCTGCACCCGTCATCACCGGTATGTGCTCCCCCACATCGCGCACATGCTCGGTTGTATTTACAATCAATATTACTATCAATACATATCATATATATTTACAATCAATACACTTTTCAAGGGTTTTAAAGTGAGAGAGTGAAAGAGCACAAAGGTTATATGCAAAAGTGCACAAAAGCGTGAAAATTGAAGCTAACTTGAGAAAAGTTATGGAGGTTTCATAACAAGCTTCCAAGGAGGGTGAAAGAAACGTGAAATGGGAGGAAGAAGAAGAAGAAAAAGCTGCTGGAAAAATGAGAAGAAGCTGCTGGAAGATGATATTTATAGCTCAAGCTTATCCAACTCCACTTAAATTACAAAAATGCCCTTAACAAGTTGGCTTTGTCTTCCTCCAATCTTTTGTGCAATCTTTTTACTCCTTTGACACTGAGACAAAGTCCATAATAGTCTAGAAATAGTCGGGTTCATGAAAACTTAAAAATTTTGACCCGAGATGAAAAATGACCATTTTGCCCCTATCTTGGAAATCATCATTATTTTTATTTTCGTTGTCATTTTACCCTTATTTTCATCATTCATTTATGTCTTAGGCCTACTTAGGCCTGAATATTGTTTGAAAGCCTACTTTTATGGGCTCACTAAAGAAATGACGAAATTACCCATAGCCCGTGTTATCGTGTTTACACCTAGTTACGGGCCTATAGAGGTCGAGGTCTCACACATTCGATCCTTTTACTTTTCTTCCATGATCCTTACTCGTCAATGAGTATTATGAACACGTTGGTCACCAATTTTAGGTTGTCGAGCTATCTTGGAATCCTTATTTTTAAACCATAAACATGAATTAGATGCATTTCTATTTCATGAATGTGATGAAAAATGGGAAGATTCTCAAGTTTTTATTTGTTTTCAAAGAATTATGAACTAATCATGACAATAGTTAAGTTGTTGTGCTTTTTTTTATATGCTTTTATGAAACAAATTATGCATATGTGATGCGAATGAAAAATATTGGCCATCTAACAATAATTGTCGTGAGGATCTTGATTTATAATAACGATGCCATAGATGTAACCAAGATTCGTTCAGTCAACAGTTGTTGTATGGCCAATATTTCCCTATATGCAATGATGCAGATGGGTGCATGACAAATGAAAGAAAGAAAAAAAGAATATTCAAGTCAGTATTGTGAACTAACTTGCATTAGAAATAAAAACAATAACTATTGTCATGGGTATTTATCACGTCGTTGGACGTAACCTACTCCACGATTCTTATTATTTTTGGTGAAGAATTTAAAGCAGAGGGTGTAAAAGGAGTTCTTTCATGTGTGCCAAATTCAAGGTCATACTCTTTGACGCATAGGTGAAGCTCTACTTAGGGAAAGGGTACTTACGACACTTGATATGCTAAGTTTGGTTTTAAACGAGGCTAAAGGTTCCCAAATTGTTCCTCACTGTCATTCACTCAAACTAGTAAGACACCCCAATTCTCGTCCATTACAAGCTTCGAACGGACTAGGTTCAATATGAGTGGGAGTGTTCACTAGCCCATGTGGAGGTTATCACCTCAAGAGAGCATAGCTACTAAACTCCCTCTTAATACAGGACAAAGTTCGGGTATAAAGCTTATGCATGAATGCAACATGTGTCGTGTGTGTGAAGGAACATACCAACTTTTGACAGACAATCTCACATCTCTCTATCCTAAATTCCCCATAATTTAAAAAATTAATAAAATAATGATTACAAAACAATTAATGCATAAAACCATAATGCACAAAACAAATATTCAAATTTAAAGGAAACACTAAATTATTGAGGGCTTATGATAACCTATAATTAATTATGGCTCGACTCTCTTTCATCCCCAGTGGAGTCGTCAAGCTGTCGTAACGTGCCTTGTCCAGGAACCCGACCGCTAGACGTGGGGTAATTTAGGGAGCCGCCACCAATCTTTTTCTTATCTAGGTGTGATTGGCCACCTAATAAATTTATTCTGTTCGACGAAATCCTAAATTAATTTTGGGTTTTTCTAAAGAACAACAAATTGGTTTACGTATTTTATTTAGAGTTGGGTTCGGGAGTATGGTTACGCACAGGGAAAGATTAGCACCCCTATGACGCCCGTTTCACAAATGGTACCATATAATCATATATTATCCTATCCCATTAATTTTATTTTTATGTTTCCTTAAGTTGATTTATTTAATTCATCTTTTATTCTATTGACAAGTTAAAATGTTTTATTCGGTTTTACTGGTTTGATGTACACGTGATGCAATTATGAAATGCATGGCAAAAAATTTGAGTAATGCCAAACGAAAACCTTTTATTGAGCGTACTTTTTGAATCCACCCATCATACTGATGGGAGCCAGGAATATTCTCTCACCTAAGAAAGTATCCAAAAAACTTGCCTACGTAAATTACTAGGTAGATCCCATCATCGGGGTAGTCGTTGGCAAGTAAAAATGATATTTTTTGTGCATGCAAACAAACTACGAGCTGAAGCTTTTTATTAAATATATTCTCTGAGCCCTCCCATCATATTGGCGGGACTCGGAGGTATTTTTTCACCTAAAGGATTTTTTGAAGAAACTCGTTTTCGTAAACTCCGTCAGAAAGTCCCATCATCAGAGCTTATACTCGCATACAGAATATGTCTATATGCCATGACATTTAACAATGCAACCATAGTACGTGATGCACTTATAATTTTAATTTTTTTTCCTTATTTTGTTATTTCTTCATATGAGCATATATATCATAATTAAATATTTTATATTTACTTATTGTTCCATTTTTATTTCGTTATGTAGTTTGTTACGTAAGTACTTGAAATTTTCAAAATCTTCTCTCCCTTTAGCCGACTTTGTCACTAGCCCCCCCCCCCCCCCCCCTTTTGATTCGGATCCAACCAACCAAAAAAAAATCCTGTCAATCTTTCAAATTAGCAATACTGTTAATCTCACCGAAAAGTTGTTTTCTCTAACGGCCAGTATAATTTTTAGGATGGCCTTTGGTACGAGTTTTCAAAAAAGTGCTTTCCACGATAATGACAGATTAGAAGAAATGCTTCGTGAAGCCATGGTTGTTTTAGGAAGTTTCTTTGCATCTGAGTACTTTCCATATGTGGGTTGGATCGTTGATAGGCTCATCGGTCTTCACGGGAGGCTTGAGAGGGTATTCCATAAGTTGGATGGTTTATTCGAACAAGTAATTGATGCCCATCTCAACCCTGGGCGGCCAAGACATGATGAGTTCGAAGACATTGTTGGCGTGCTTTTGAGAATACAGGTGCATAAAATTGAATTTGGTGAAGGGCCTCTGACAAAAGATGGCATCAAGGCAGTCATCATGGTAAGCTGCAAACTTTGCCTTAGTTGTTGACATGCTTATTATCACTTGATCTATCCATGGCCTAGTTGCTTTCATGGTTATTGTCTCGTACTGATAAAAAAATCTATCCAATTTCTATATTATTTAATTTTATTCAATTTAATCCATATATTTAAAATTAAAATAATTTAATTTTTTAATTTTAAAAATTATGTCAATTTAGCCTTTCTTTTTAATGACATCTAATTTTATCATTAAAAGATAACGTCAACGATGACATCAAAGATGATGTTGATAATGACATGTCCCATTTTGATGACGTGACAATGCCACATGGTATATCAAAAAAATAATTTTTTTAAAAAATTTTGTCACGTCAAAAGGATTAAATTGAATAAATATATAAAGAATAGAGACTAAATTGAACAAAATTGAAATGTTGAGAGACTAAATTAAAAAAAATTAAAAAATATAAATCTTTAAATAGATTATTAATATACTTATTAATAAGTCAAATATTTAAGTGTAAAATATTTATGGTGTTAAAATATATATATTTTTACTTAATTATTTGATTCTTAAATATGTAAATTAATTTATCTTTTTTACAAAAATTAAGCTTGAATTCTGCTTCAATAAAAAATTTTGAAAAAATTTTATGCCTAAAATCAAATTTAGATGAATAACTTGCATTACGTTAAAATAAAATAATATAAAATAACTAACTATGTTGATTTAGTTATAAGTTTCACGATTTACAAATACACATTCTTTGAAAATTATTCAATTTTTGTCCAATTTACTTTTATTTAAATTTAGTCAAATTAACAAAACATGTTGATTTAGTTACAACTTTGACAATTTATAAATACACATTCTTTTGAAATTATTCAACTCTTACACAATTTACATTTTATTTAAATTTACTCAAAATTTATTATAAAACGATTTTATTTAAATTCAAATACTACAATCAAATTCTGCTAAATTTAAATTTAAATTATTAATTTAGATTTACAAAAAATTCATTAATAAAATAAAATGGTATAAATATTTACAGTTATATTTAACTTTATCAGCTATAAATACAGTCTTTAATCTAATAAATTTCAACTTAAAAAATATAACTTGAAATATTAAACAAAATAAAAATATAAAAAATAAATAAAAAATGAAAGGGTGGAGTTCAGATTCTATGGTTGTAATAAGAGGTTTATCATGTTAAAATTAAGCAAGTCAAAATGAAGAATTATTTTTATAATCATCACTAACTCCATATCTCCATTCTTTATTTTTTTTAGAAAAACTAAATCAGTATATTTTGCTAATTTGACTTTTAATTCAAGTTAAAAACTAAATTAAATAAATTTCAAAATTTTATATTATCATAAATAGAAAAAAAAGAATTTATTTAATTATTTTATATTATTTTATTTTAACGTAATACAAGTTATTAATCTAAATTTGACTTCATGTATGAAATTTTTTCAAAATTTCTTTTATAAAAGGAGAATTCAAACTTAATTTTTGTAAAAAAAATAAATTAATTTACATATTTAGAATCAAATAATCAAGAAAATATTTATATATTTTTTTTAACACCATAAATCTTTTACACTTAAATATTTGACTTATTAATAAGCATATCAATAATCTATTTAAAGATTTGTATTTTTAAATTTTTTTTAATTTAATCCTTCTACATCTCGATTTTGTTCAATTTAGTCTATGTATTATATATTTTTGTTCAATTTAGTCCCAATGATATAGTAGGAATTTTTTTTTGAAATTTTTTTGAACTATCACGTGGCAGTGACATGCTAACATGTCACTGCCATGTCATTATATATTGCCACATGATATTACCACGTCATCTCTCAGTGTCACGTGGCGTGTCAAGTCATTAAAATATGACATGTCAACGCTAACGTCAATGATGATGTCATCTTTTAAAGGTAAAATTGGATACCGTTCGGAGAAGGAACTAAATGGATGTAATTCTCAAAATTAAGAGATTAAATTATATCAATTTTGAATATATGAACTAAATTGAATAAAATTAAAAAATACAAGAATTAGATAGATCTTTTGATCGTCTTTTAATCTATCCAAAGCAATTAAAAAATTTTATTAATGAAAGGAATAATATTTCCTTAGTACAATTTTTTTTGAACAGTAGGTATTTGTATTAAAGGGTAGAAAGTTATAGGAAGAGGGTGAAGAAGCTTTAACCCAGATAAACATCCTTAACCCTTGCGTTGCTAGGTCTACCCTGTCCCGTAAAAGTACACTCAAAATTAAAATAAAAAAACACAAATCTGAGACCCAGACATCCGTGATGAGTCTTAAAAGGGACCTCACTGATGGGTATACATACGTATTAATCCCAATAATCCTTAACTCAAGTTCATCACCATTGCCCTGGTACAATTACAGGATTATAGTCCCATTGAAAAAAATTCTTCACCAATTCAATCTTAAGCAGCACTAGATTTTGCATAAGTACTCATTTGTTTGACAATGTGTTCTTTTATTAACAAAATACTTAAAAAAAGTTCTTAAATTATTTTAAAAAACTTAAATAAAATTTTATTTTTTATTATATATATATTTAATGTAACTCTTATATTTTTATTTTGAATTAAATGTGTTTTTATAAAATTTTATTTTTTATTTTTCAAGCGAGATATCAATGACAATATTTATCGAACAATTTAGTAATTGTGTTTCTTATCCGATTCACCTGTTATCATAAAAAGAGAACAATCAATTTCTCATACACTTACCTACGATTCTTGTGTGTTGTGTATCAGGATTTATTTTTAGCTGGAGCAGACACAAGTGCGGCCACTGTCAATTGGGCAATGGCGGAGCTTGCTAGGAACCCGAGAGTGGTGAAGAAAGCACAAGATGAAGTTAGAACTTTTGCTGGTAAAAATGGCATAGTTACCGAAGATGAAATTGTTCGGCTTCAATACCTCAAGATGGTGGTGAAAGAAACTCTGAGATTGCACCCTCCAGCAGCCCTGTTACTTCCGAGAGAAACCATGTCTCACTTCAGAATCAACGGTTACGATATTCTTCCCAAAACGCTGATACAAATTAATGTATGGGCAATCAGTCGAGACCCAAGGTACTGGAAGAACGCAGAAGAGTTCTTCCCCGAGAGGTTTAGTGATAGCTCCATTGATTTTAAAGGACAACATTGTGAGTTTTTGCCATTTGGTGGGGGTCGAAGAAGCTGTCCTGGGATGTATTTGGCAACAAGGACAGTGGAGCTTGCCCTAGGGAATCTCTTGCATTGTTTTGATTGGAAACTGCCCTTCGGAATGAAGGGGAAGGACATTGACATGGAAGAGGCAGCTGGTCCAAGTCTTACTATCTCTAAGAAAACCGCCCTCCACCTTGTGCCAGTTGACAGGGTGCCGCGATCTCTGGAAGATCATATGAAGTGAACGATAGATTATCCACTTTAAAAGTCTGCTCTTCATCAGATTTCAGTCATGGAATTTCTTGGATTAAATTTGAGCAAAAATACAATAAATATTAGTCGAATATGTTGGAAATAACAAGGCATGACCGAATAATTAGCTTTATTAGATTAGCCTTGAATTACATGAGCTTTCCCCCACTAACATATGTTTGTTTGAAACGCTTGAGCGGGGTTAAACCGTGAAGCAAATATTCAGGAAAACCTGAATTCAGCTCCAACATCTTAAGAATCAACTGGTTTACAAAATTTGAAACTATAAATGACCTGCAATCAGTTACCACAGAATACGTTTGTTGACGGAGAATAATTTTCATCAAAACTGAAACGGTAGAACAGTGTATTTCTAACCAAGTGTTTATTTCAAGGCATCAGCAATGGAGTTATAAGCCTGTTAAGTTACTAGTGAAATTACTCAGATTGTATAAAATAATTATTTAAAGCCCACCTGTTGTTAAACTCGAATCAATTAGTAACAAATTGAATTGAGTCCAGAATACTGTCTTGGCCGGAGCAGGCGTTGCTGCATTACCAGCCCAATGTAGAAAGCCCCAAAGTCCTCGTGTTGCCAAAGGTAAGATTTTGACTTGCTTCAATAGCTCGAGAGTAGTAATGTCTCACTTAAACGAATAGCAATCCGATCAAGACATTCAACAAAATATGAGCAGCACTAAGTGGAAGAACCCACAAGAGTTCCTTCTCAAATGGTCTAACGCAATACCCCCATTGATTTTAAACACGGAAATAACTACAGTGGATCTTGCTTTTGCAATTCTCTTGCATAACTTTGTAAGTTTAAGTTCATTGTTTTTTGTTCTAAATAACACTAGATACCGGGTGAAAACGCAGGTGACCAAGAACTAGTCTCCAAAAAAACTGCATTCCACCTTGTACAACACAGCATAGGTGCCGGGGTTGTCAGAAAATTTCTATCCATCTATAATTTCTTATAATTCGCTAAATTCACATCAACTGCCCTACTTGTTTTGTCTGAGATGATCTTGTCCCTGTTGAATATGATGTTTCTGGTATAAAGAACCCTACGCTTTGATTTTGTCTCACCTGAGGAAACAGAGCAACCCATGAATGGGTGCTGCTGCCATAGGAAACTCAAATGAACTGAACTAAGGGACATACTTTATACTTTTTACCAAGGCAACTGTTCAATTTTTTCGTAAAGGAGATTAAATCTACACTGGATGACGTAGACAGCCAGCAAACAGAATGAGTAGATATTATGAGTACCATCGTAAGGCAGAAATATTAGATAACACAATCATTAAGCAACATAAGAAGCATTCACGAGAAAGATTGACTGCACCAAAATAAAACCAATTATATGTTGAACGATGATCTACTTACAGAATCACCAATTGACACCACTGGAGGACGCATGGATAGAAACACAGAAAGAGAATTCCCTTTAAGTTTATACACACACCTGAGAAACAGTATGAGCTGCATCACCTTGACAGCATATATGATCATAAGACAAATTACAAATAAATCAGCGACTAACATATTCACTTCAGCTGCAAGAACCCCAAGAATATACGAACTCCATTGTGCCACATGCATCAACTAAAATTCTTTGCTTGATTTGAGAATTCATGAATGCTCTCCCCTTGTCATGAGACAATTCCATTCCACTTTTCTACTGGCCACATGAAACAACAGCTATCAAGACTGAGTTAATCAGTTGCTCTTACTGACCTGCTTAAATGGTTAGAAATGAACTGCAAGAATTTCTCTTCCCACTCTGACATTCCATAGATGACAAAGGCCCTGAAATTAAAGACAGAGCGAAGGATGGGGCAAAAACAAAGGAGAAAACCCGTCAACTACAATAAGAACGAAAAAGATTTGAAAAGGAAACCAAGAGACTGACAAAATGGATGAGTTTGATCATAAAGATTGGTCACCATGGAAGCATTAACAAGAAAGATTCAACTCAACAGAAAATAATTGCCATATCAAAATTACTGCAAATGAAGGGGCTTTGAAGAATGAAGTTGCTGTGAACTGACTTTTCTTGGATCTTATATATTGAACTTGAAAGTTTGCAATAAATACACAGAACAAGAGTAAAAAAATTTATAATCAGAGAAGTGGTTCAGAGAGCGGTTCAGAAAGCTCCATTTCATTTGAACTCTGTTGTTGCATCTCAGGTTTACGAAACCCTACAAAATCCAGCCCAAGCCACTGCCACGGCCAACAAACATATCTGGACCCATTTCGTCCCCTTGAGTCTTCCCGTGTTTCAAACTCTTCCAGCTGACGGCTAAGCTCCTCTACTCTATCCCTCAGCCTAGATGCCCTCATATCAGCCAGCCTCAATGATTTCTCAGCTGCATCTCTTGCTCCCATGGCAGCAGCAGCAGTCTCTTCTTTGAATTTTAGCTTCTTCTCTGATTCCAACATGGCTTGCTTTGCTTCTTCAAGCTCCTGCTTAACTGCTGACAGCTGCGAATATATATTAAACCATAATTATTAGGCGTAAGATCAGAAAAAGAACTCAGAAAAATACCATGAGCACAAGCCTTAATTATATCAAAACAGCATAATGTCAAATAATCAATATAACTTCATACTTCCATATATGTGCACGATATATTGAACAGCAGTCCTGAACTGGTAAAAAACTACTATTTAAGTATAGCCACCCCATAACTAGCACTTGCACTAATTCTCAAAATTTTGCTCGTATTTTTAGATGTAATTTAAAAAAAAAAAGGACATGGCTAATTTATGTAACTACTCCCCAATATTATTCACAACATCCTAAATCTCTTCACCAATTCTATCCTGAATTTCAAAGGACATGCTTGAGATCCATGTTTCATGATAGCCTTTTGTTCTACAATAAAATAAACTATTTTCTTGAGTGCAGCAAGTCATCAGGTCAGTTGAGTCAATAATACTTCTCAAGAAAAAGCATCCACCAAAAATCCTCTCTTTCTAGAATTCCCTGTCAGTTTCACCTGCTTTTGCTCTATGGAAAATGTCATACTACTTTAAGTTATCCAAACATATTTTGACTGACTGTATGTCTAGTAAACAACTGGCTCAACAACCCCCCATCCCCGGCAATATAAATAACAACCAACATAAGCAAAAATTTGTTTTTAATCTAATTTACAATCCAAACATGCACAACTTCACTACATTAGACTGTATAGTTCTAAAACTATTGCAACACATTCTTTCTTTTCTGCATTTAATGTTAATTGCTTTTGTTCTTGTCTATCTGCAAAGCAGTAAGATTCAAACAACTCCCAGATTCTACCACTAAATTGTAAATATCACTCTGGCAAAACTTCAAAATGATTGTTACTCAAAATTGCCACCAGAAACACCTTCGATAATATATAACATATCCTTTAACGAATGCTGTGGCAGCTTAGCAAACATACCTGCGTTAAGAACTCTTGTTCAACAGCTCTTCCTGCAGCAGCCTCCTGCTCCGCTGCAGATTTCCATCTAGAAATTTCTTCCTCGGCAGCAGCAATGTCCATCATAAGTCCTTCAACCTTTATAAGAATAGGTCAAGTCAGCACCAAATGTAAACAACGAAGCATAAATAGAGCTTAGTCACTTCTTCTAACCTTTATGATCAAACCTACGAATTAAAAACTGCACACTGAAAAAAAAGAAGGGAACTAACATTAAGTCAGTTGACTGTCAACAAAAGAAATGTTAACTTACACTTTCATTCGCTACTCTCTCCTTCTCTTCAAGCTCCTCTATACGACGCATCCTCTGGTTGATCTCCTTGGCTTGAGCCTCCACATGTTCTTTAAGTACACTCGATTCTGCCCTTAATACATAAAAAGATATGCAGAAAAGAATGGCATATGGTCAGTTCATGCAGAATCACTCTGAATATAAACTTAACCTATCCCACTCCATATTTCCTTGAATCAGACTTTGATATAAAGGCAGCATGTTAAACATCATGGTTTTGTGCAATTTTATGAGCTTGAAAGAACAAGTACCTTAGTTCCTCCACGGAATGCTGCAATTCAATGATCTCAAGCTGTGACGTTTTGACAATATTCTCCAAAGCACCAGCCTGTACAAGTTACATTAATTAAAATCTCAACAAGGAAATTTAGGCCTTGGAACACTATGCAAACTTAAAGAGCACTTGGGACAAATCAATGACAACAGGAAAACTAACCAAAGTGTATATTTCATCCTGCTCTGTGTCCTGAGCTTCAGCTTTATGTCCATCCCCAATAAGTTTACTAAATTTGAAGTCAATTCCAGCCTCTCTCAAACCATTCTCTGCAGTTTGAAACAACTCATTCGTTTTGGATTTATTTTCGGATGTCATCCTCTTGGACAATGCACTCCTAAGCAAAGAGCCAATATGTTCTTTCTCCTTAATCAATCGACCAACTGTTTCATTTAAACTCTTCACTTCATGATTCTTCTCCTCCACTAAATCCTTTGTTTTCCCAACAAGAATTCTCGTTAACTCATAGATAGATTCCATCCCTGCCAAACATGCACGTATATTTTCCTCCAAATCCGTCTCTTGTGGAAGAAAAAAGGATTCTGACACGTCTGACTGATCCATATTATCAGCATCAACAATCTTAATAGCATCATAAATACTTTCATGAATTTTCGACACGAAATTCAACTGATCAACCAGTAACGGCCTCTGTAACTCCATCTTCGACTCCAAACTTTTTAATTTATCATCATATTCACTAGCCAAGTTCCTCAACTCCATTGACTCATTCTCCGCCCAGTTAATCTTCTCCGACATCTCCTTTTCGATCTCCACGAACTTCCCATCCTTTTCAGCTATATTCTTCTCCAAATTTTCAATTAAATTACTTTTTTTTGCAACCTCTTCTCGTAATCCACTTATTGTAGCTTCAAGCTGAGAAACTTCAATGGCAATCTCGTAATTCCGTTGTTCCATCTGCTCTCTCGCTTCATTCCTAGATTTCGCTGTGGTTTCCATCTGTTTAACAAGCTCCTCAACGATCTCATTTGTTCTTTTGATTACTCCATAAGCAACGGAGGGCAATCCAGTGTACTTTTGTGATCGCGGCAATCCTCCGGCAGCGAAATTCTTAAAATTACTGACTTTTCCAGATATTTTTTCGATACCAGAAACAAGCATATGAGCAGAAGTCTCGATCTCCGATCGCAATCCATCTTTTCCCTTGGTCGCTTCCTCTAATTGCTTCGCCAAATCTTCTCTCTGTTTCGTAACATCGTCTTTGATCTTATTAGCTTCCGCTAATTGCGCCAATACGTTCTCGTTCGATCTCAAAGCTTCTTCTTTCTCGCGGAGAGCTTCGTCTCGTTGTCTCGCGCACTCATCTCGCTTTCTAATCGCCTCGTGTGCCAGAGCTTTTAATCGATTAAACGAGACTTGTAGTTCGGATTTCGAATTCTCCGTCGCTTCTCGTGCTTGTTTCTCGCGCTCGAGCTCCGCGAGAATTTCACGGAATTTCTCGACCGACACGTCATCTCGAGACGGCTCTTTTATGACAATCGGTATCGGTTCATCGGATTCCACGTCGCTGAGCACCGCATCGGCTTCCTCGTCGGCCGCAGTCGACATTTTAAAACGACGTTCGATTTTGCTATAATAGATCAGTAAAAGAATCTCGCATTTTTTTTAAACGATGGGAACCCTAGAATTGTAAAAAGAGAAGGAAGATAACGGGGAGTAACCGACTAAAGTTAGGGGAAAGGAGGAAAAAGAAGGAAATTAAAGTGGAAAAAGTGAAGATTAATTCAGATTAAGGTATAATTAGAATTTGCTTAGGATAAGAGGTATAAAGAGTTTTGGGACATTCAGCGAAGGCTACTGGCGCGTCGTTACATAAAGCAGACGAAGATGCAGACGCTGAAAAACAACAATACGATTAGCCACTTACCAACCAGTCTTCCTCAAGTCTCTTCGGTTTTGGGTTATTTTCCCTTTTTCTTGAAAATTATTTTTACTTCACGAAGAAAACAATATTAAAATTTTAAAATTTAAAGGATAATGTAACACATGGTTTGGTAAATTCGTGAGGCGGTGGGCCTTCAACAAATGGGCCTTGAGAAGTTGCCACGTAGGGTAGCGGCCTTCTGGTATTCGTATTTAACGGAGGGAGATTGATTAGGGAAAAATAATAAAATACTAATTGGGCTTTTGGAGTTTCTTTAATTTGAGGGAAAAATAATGATTTGAAATAAAATATTATTCCTTTAAATTTAAAAATAAATATCAAAGTGCATTATAAATTTTTAAATTATATTTCATAGAAAATAAAAATTTTATTATTCTTATTTCTCAAATAATTTTAAATTTCTTTTATTCGAACTAGATTTATATGTGCATGAATGATGATTTCCTTTACAATAAGTTTTTTGAATTTAGAATAAAAATAATAATATAAAAATGATTATATAGGTGTCCACTAGCTAGGTCAGGTCGGGTTGATGCGGACCTATTAAGCCTCTTTTTTAGAGTCAAGCTCAAGCTCGGCTTGGCCCGTTTGTTTAATTATTATATTTATTAAAATAATATAATATAATAATGTTTTAATATTTTTAAATATATATTATAATTACATATTTAAAATATAATATTTTTTAATAAAATAAATTAATCACGTCGAGTTAATTCGAGCTTAAGAAACTATGTCCGGGCTTGGCGCTTACGAAGACGAGCCCTCGAGCTTAAGCAAGTAGCTAATTTCATGGACAATCCTAGAATGCAGTAAAACCATAGACGTACAAAAATAATTAAAGAAATTGAATAATTTATCATGGAGGTTGAAATACATAACTATCAAATATTAATAAATAAAAAAGACCAAATTCTATATATAGACCAATTCAAAGAGGTCTAAAAACAAAGAAGTTAAACTTTTTGAGAACAAAAATGAGGATTAGAGAATTATAGAAACTAAATATAAGTGAAGGAAACGACATGAAGAAAAATGATTAACATAACCAAAGAAACCAAGTCCTTAACAAAAACGTATCAAGAGAGTCAGAAAATTTGCAATTGACAACATTTCAAAACAACCTCTATTTAAGGGGGAAACGAGTAAAGTTAGAAGTAATCATATAAAGTAAATTTTGAATTGGCTTAAACCCCAACACAATCAATTTATTATACTTGTTTATACAATTAATTTCTCATTTTTTATTATATTTAAACGAACTCTTAGTTTTTATTTTAAATTAAATAAATTTTTAATCTTAATAAAAATTAATCATTATTAAACTCAATGTCAATGATGTTTTTTGTTTACGTGACATATAGCGTGACTTGATAACGAAATCTCATAGTAGAGCCAAAGCCAAAATCATCGAAATCACCAAAAGAAATCATTTTTCAGCTCCTCTCCTTTTTCTTTTTTTTTTTTAATAGCCTTAGTTGATCCTTTCCCTTTTTTAAAAAATAGGAGTAGTTTTTCAAAAATTTCTTCCTTTTTCTCCATATCTAAAAAGAGGGTTAAGGATTTTTTAGATTTTCATTTTCTATATTAAAAGATAAAGGAGGAGAATTTTAAAAAATTACCTCAATTAAAGAAAAGATGAGAAGAGGAATTGAGTTTTTTTTTTTTTTTTATGATTTCAGCACTTATCTGGATTCTAGGTCTACCACGTGACTTTGTTGGCTAGTTAAGTCATAAACCATGTGGCTTAGAAAGAACATCCGGCATCAAATTTAGCAATGGTACATTTTTGTTAAGTAAAAAAATTTATTTAATTCAAAATAAAAATTTAAAAACTCATTTGAATGTAATAAAAGATAAAGAGCATAATTGATTAAACATGTATAGTACAAGAGCTTTTATAGGATTCATACTTTTTGAGTTTAGAATGTGAGTTGTTATCAACAAACAAATTAGTAATAAGTATAAAAAAAAATCAAATTCAAAGTCATTATAAAAAGAAAAACAAATTAATAGTAATAGTGCCATTGAATGCTATGTTAAACAATCTGAAGAGAAAGTAATGGGATTGATGCAAATTTTAGTATTATAAAGTTTTTTTTTTTTTTTTTTGCTTGAGATATGCTAGCAAATGTATATTTGAGCGCAATATCTTTTTTGTATTCTAATTATGACTAAAATACTAAATAAACTCGTGAATTTTCTCAACTTTTCTAAATAAGTCATATTATTTTTTGTATCTAGTTAAATTCCCATCTTATAATTTGTACTTAGATAAATTTTTTTGTTAGTTAAATAAGTCAATTTTGCCACTCAAAAAAGTCATATCATATATCATGAATTTATCGATCGTTAGAATCAAACGTATCATGTAACTTTTTTTCATTCATATAAGGGCCAATTTGGATAAAACCATATAATAGAATTTATTTGGATATAATGAAAAGATAATAATTGTTTTAAAAAATTGAAATAATTCATAGACTTATTTAGTATTTTAACTTTGAATTTATAACACTAAATAATCATTTATATATTCATTTAGGTTAACAATAAGAAATTCTTACTTAATCTAGTTTGATTTTGCATTAAAGGGGTAAAATATGCAAATGGAAATAATCAATGTAGTAAATTTAGTTTCTCAATACAGAAATTAAAATTTTACTTTAATTAGTAGGTTACATAATATTTATTATTTAGAATGGACACATGACATAAAGATAGACTATCCACGTAATATTATTTATCTTTTTACTAAATATTTTTTTTCTTTTATATATTCATGTTAGATTAACTTATGAGAATATTCTGCTATGTGTTGAATCTTTTAATCAACAAGTGAGAGACGCCAGATATGAAGCGCACTTTGTTCATGGTAGGAGAGAATAAAGGATTAAAGTGCATAAATTTCATAAAATCACGGAGTAAATAATGGAGTGGTATCATTTATTTTTAAGAAGCTTAAAATTTTCATATGCGGCTGACCTTGACAAATCCTGTTAACCCACGAGTATCAGGCCAGTTCATGGGTCAATTTTCCCATTAAGAGGAAAATTCTTGCATAACTTCTACGGACATTGACTGATTGACTATTTTCCCCATTCCCTAGGCATGTCTTCAGCCAAATCTCTTTCTCCATCGTGATAGCCTCGTGACAACTATATTTTAGGTTTTGGATTGTTCCTTGCTTTCTTCGCATGCCGCTTTTGCTGTTCTTTGTTTTGTCAAGACGTGGAACAAATTAAATAGAAGGAAAGAAGAACCGGATAGAACTGCCCCTATTATGCTAAGTTTTGTTCATGAAGTTTGTCGAGTTCTTCCCCGGCCTTTAATCCTAGCCCAAAACTAAAAAGCCTAAATGGGAGTAGTCAGCTACCATGTAAAGTTCACAATTGAGTTACAATCTATCTCAACGAATTTAAAGACGATCACCATCAGGCTATGGCATTAACTTCTGCATTTTATGTATTTCAGCTAGAGCTTTTCATCTACCTGTATTCTTACCAAACCGATGGGATGACATGAATGTTTTCCCTGGTTTTTTAAGTAAGAGGATGAACATATATAAATGTCTAATCCTCGAGTCTCCCTTTCCCGCAAATGAATGGATGTGACAAAAGTTGCAAAGCTGTCCATCTCTTGCTGGGTTCCTTGTGCAAGCAACAACTGATAAAGCCCCTCAACTCCTCTGATGCCTCCTTTGGCATGCTTGGGGCTTCTCCATAACGTGTTATCAACACTAGCTGCATCCAATTGGGCTTTGCTCCTGGTGGGAGAAATGGGAAATGACCCACATAAAGCTCCAATAAAGTCACACCCAGGCTCCAAATATCTGCTGCAGACACAAACCTGGGATCATACATATTCGAGTCCAATCTTTCCGGGCTCATATAAGCGTAGGTACCCACATAGATATCCCAATAGTCAGGTGGGTCACTCTCTGGCATTATCTTGCTGACACCAAAATCACCAATTTTCACATTCATGTTTTTATCAACCAACAGATTTGAAGGCTTAATATCCAGATGGAAAATATTGAACGCATGAAGGTAATTGAGGCCACTAAGAACTTGATAGCCAATGTGGGCAACCGAGGATTCGGAGAAAGGGCCATTAGCTTTAAGAAGCGTATCAAGCGTTCCTGCATCCATATACTCCATGACAATTGCCTTTTCCTCTGCCAGTGATTCATAGGCTCCAAGGCATTTGATGATGTAAGGAGAGTCGGTAGAAATCAAGATTTTCATTTCATGGGACTGTTGATAAGGCTGCTGGCTAGCGTCAGGGTCGGCGCGGATGACTTTCAGAGCATAGATTGCTGAAGTCTGCCTATGGCGCACCTTGTAAACGGTGCCATAGTTACCATGGCCCAAAACGCAGAGCTTTTCTAAGTCAAGAAGCTTAGATACTTCTTGACTTGCGGTCGTCGTGGACTTGGGTAGATAAATGAAGGGAATGAAATTCGAAATCTTGACTTCTGGAACAGGAAGCTCGAGACTGAGTTGAAGTCTATGCTTAACTAGAGACATATATACGTGTCAATATCTGACCTTCAGATTGGAAGGAGAACTCATCAAACGAGTACTTGATTTTGTAAATTAATTAGATAAAAAAAAGAGAAATTAAATCAATTAAAGTGCAAAAGTTTGGAAGGGTTAGGCAGACAAGGACTTTGGAACTTGTTGTCGTGAAGTTTTGTTCCTTCAATTTGGGTGACGATTATATAGTGTTAGAGAGGAAAGAATGGAAAATACCACTAGTAGATGCTACGCGACTATAAAACTTGATCGCGTCGATGGCAGTTAACATTTTTCAGGTCAAAGCGATTATCCGAAGACAGGGCAACAGGGCATTTTTTCTGGGAAGAATCTATTGATAAATGGCACTATGGCAGTTCCATTTTGAGGGATATATAATTTTTTATTCAAATTTTTTACCATATGGTCGGTTTTCGGAAGAACATGATTGCGATATTGAATTGGTGGAAGCATCTAATTATTTACTGCCTGGCAAACATTGATAAAACACACCAGTTAATGGGTTACGAATTGACCCTCGGCTGTGTGTAATTCTTCTGTACATACATACGCGGCTCGTCACATTCATGATTACAAAGTGGCGGAGGAGGGCACATGTCTGGTGATGTTTAAAATGAGTGGTTTATTCACCGTGTTTAGTAGTGAATATTAGATAGCACTACTCTTAAATCATTCATCCAGAGTGATTATATCACTGTTCATGAAATGATCAAAATTCAAAAGAGATGATTTTTAAAATATTTTATAGTAAATTCACCTTATAATGGTACATATATATGGAAATGCGTTTCTCTTCAAGGTTTTAATTTTTATAGGTAAATCTTCATTTTTTTTAACTCAATCACAAAGCAATATATGTGAATTTGGTTTTTATTAATCATGTCAATAACTTATAATTGAAGATTTTAGAAAACTATACCCATTAAAACTAGTTCGAGTCTAATAATTCTTTATAGAACAATAGATTTTTATTTAATAAATTATTCATTTAGTAAAATTGAAAATGTTACTTACTTTTAAAATAATCTTATTATTATTTGAGTATATTTTGCATTTGACGATCTTTCTTTTCTATACCTTATCAAAAATAATGATTTTTAAAATCACTAGTGATTTATAATTTACAGTAAACATGTAAAAACTTTATTTTGTCCGGACTATCTATTAATTATTATTCTTAACCATTATGTTTTTCAATTTTCTCTATTGTTTTTTTAATTTAATGTTTCATCTATTATTTCATATTTTTATACCATTTTATTTTGAATTAACAAATTGAATTTAAGTCCCACTGTCTAATTAGGTTTATGAGCTAAGTGAGACAATTGAACCTAAAATCTAATTTATTAATTGCGCATGGTACCCAATGTTTTAACTATTTTTGGATCTTAATGGGCTAATTGGCCCTTAGGACTTAATAGCCCAAATTGGATTTAGAAAATATAAAATAAAAATAGAAATACATAAAAACTAATAGTAATAAAAATATAAAAATATTCTGAAAAAAGAGAAATTTAGACAACAACAAAAGCTCAATTGCCATGGCTCCACATGGCAGTCGACTTTCCCTATTTCGAATTCCTAAGCTCCTAAAGTGTCACTCCTATTTCCAACTCCAAATTTTTTTCCTCAACTTTTTACCCAGTTTACTTCCAATTACAAATTCATTAAAAAAAAACTCAAAACCTAAATTCTATTTAAATTAAGTAGTCCAATTTTCAGATCTGTTGTTCATAATGACGAAATTAGGATTTCGTGTTTGGTGGGTGTAGATAATCCCCCCCCCCCCCCCTTTTTTTTTTTTTTAGAGACAACTAGAGAAAGCCATGCACCGTTTAAGATCCCACCCAATTCACCATCATCTTGCTATCAACCACACAATTACCCCACCCTGCCTTACCCTTACCCGACTGTCCATGCCCCCTTCCCCACATATCGAGGTCACTAATCCCTACAACTGCCACATTACAATCTAGTAAATCGCTCCCAAAATACCTAGCCCATCAAACCAATTACAACCCATAATTTACCCCAACATGATTGGAGTTCCACCATTCTCACCATCCACATTGATAATCTCAATTGAAGAGTCACCAAAACCACCCTTAAAGACTTTTTCCAACTATTATAGTTAGGTGAGAGATGTCTTCATCTCTTACCATTCTAAAAGGAAGCTCATCCACCACTTTTGCTTTCATCTGATATTGAGACCCATGGGAAATGGAGTTTACCATAAAGCATGCAAACAGGACCATCCTTGATGGCCACACCATCATTGTCAAAAAAGCCACCTATGGTTGAGACCATAGAAGACTAACCCCAGCCCCCAAGCAGCTTGAAGCTACTCATTCAAGACAGAATGGCAAATTGTGAAATA
This sequence comes from Theobroma cacao, assembly GCF_053813885.1. NCBI lineage: Eukaryota > Viridiplantae > Streptophyta > Magnoliopsida > Malvales > Malvaceae > Theobroma > Theobroma cacao. The sequence goes on from NC_142640.1 coordinate 43,176,061, forward strand.
AGCTTCCCTTTAGCTCCCCTAGAGATAGAAAAACATACAAAGAGGTCTTCATAGTTAGCCAAATTCCCCCCATCCAACCCATGAAGTTCCCACACCACAACAACAACCCCTCTATGTTATTGAAGCTAGCACAAATGAGACAGGATGGCTTAAGAGCAGCGCTGTTAGCGTCATCATTCATTACGTGGACCACTGCATTCTCCAAAAAATCTTCACCTCAGAAGGTTTTCAATTTGTGGTGAGACAAATGGGAGGAATCATAGTTATCATTACTTTTTTCCATCTAGAGGACCTTGAATCATGCATGGGAAACTACAAATTGTGGTTTGACTTGTGATTTAAAAAAGTGGTCTTATGGGACAATTTCACATAAATGGAAGAAAGGTTTTCATGGTTCAAAGTTGAAGACTTGCCACTTAACCTAGGTTTCAATCAATCATGGGCTTTGTTATTGGTAATTCTCAGTTTGCCTTCATAAAAAAAAAAGACAAATTCTCTACTGCTCATCCATTGCCAGCAAACTTATTGACTTAAGCAAAAAAAGAAGGCAAAGTGGCATTCTTTTGATTGCATCAATTGGGATTACTTAATTTTTATCATGAAGCTCATGAGTTTGGCGAACAATGGTGCAAATGGATTCATCATTGTATTTCCACAACATCCATTTCAATCCTCATCAATAGTTCCACAACACCATAATTTCACATTCAAAAAAGCCTTAGGCAAGGTTGCTCCTTATTTCCCATGTTTTTCAATATCGTTATGAAATTGCTCTACATTATGTGTCACAAAGCAATCTCTTGAAATCTTTTTGAGAGACTCTTTATTCATAAAAGCTTTCCACCTATCATTCATCTCTAGTTTGCCAACGACACGTTTATTTTCTGTAAATCAAATTTTAATTCTTTGAAAAATGTGAGCAAACTTTTTAAAGGATTCCAAGCTATCTTGAGCCTTAAAGTTAACTTCAACAAGAGCAGTCTCATTAACATCAATGCTCTCTAACAAGATCTTGCCCACTAGGCCTCATCCATTGGATGCAAAGTCGACAAGCTCCTTACCAGTTATCCCAGTCTCCATTTTGATGTTGCAACCAACTCATTATCCTTACGGTAGCCTATCATTGAGTGCTTCCATAGTAGATTGGCATCTTGGAAAGGGTGGCAAACTCAACTTCATTAGGTTAGTTCTAGAGAGCCTCCCTCTTTATTTTCTCTCCATCTTTAAAATGCCTTCTAAAATTAAGAACAAGTAAGAAAAAATTTAGAGAGATTTTCTACAGGTAAGGTGTGTTGAAAAAAAAAATCCATTATGTTAAATGGCCTTTGGTCACTAGGCCTAAGTGTTGCAGAGGTCTTGGTATTGTTGACTTGGGTTTGAAAAACAATGCGTTGCTTAATAAATGGTTGTGGCGTTATGCTAATGAGCTCCTTAGTTTTTGGAGAAAAGTTATTTCTGCCAAACACAGTACTAATTTGCATGCTCTGCTTCTTGCCCTCTACCTTTAAATCATCATCTTTGTGGAGAAATATAGTTCGTCCGCTTATAGCTAATGATATTTTTCATGATTTAGTGACATCGAATCTCGGTTTCATCCTTAGCAATGGTGAATCCATCCATTTTTGGACTGATTTATGGTTAGAAGGAAAAAAAATTTCTCTCAAATTTTCAAGAATTTATCCATTGGCTTCCAACAAAATAGAAGTTGTTGCTGACTTTGGATGTTGGGAAGATAATCATTAGAAATGGTTCATTCAATTAAGATGTAACTCATTTAATTGGAAACTCATTTTTGTAATTTATCAACACAGCCTATAAATCCACAACCATGTGACCCTAACAGAGCCATTTAGAAAAAATCCACTTGTAGCTATTTTATGCCTTCCTCCATTAATGCCATTCAAATGGACCAATGGGGATCCCAACCCTTATTGAATTAGCTTTTGGATGGGTTATTAAACATGAGCTCTTTAAGAGGGGTTTATGCAACATCAACGCATCTCTATGCACTTTTGTGTAACGTTGAAATTGAAACCACCATCCACTTATTTTTCACATGCTCTATTACATGGCAAATATGGATGCACAACTGTAATCTATGGGGGCTTAATTGGGTCCACCTAAGTGACGCCACCAATTTTTTCATCTCTAAGTAACAAAGCAACCCTCTAATAGGCTCTCCCAAAATTTGGTATATGCTTTTTTTTCCATAGTCTGGTTTATTTGGTTATACAGGAATGATATTCTCTTTCAAGGAAAACATCTTGATTCAAGCCAACTCTTGGATATCATCCTTGTTAAATTAGCTCACTAGTGTAATGGTTAGTGGCTTTTTAATCGCATTCTTACAACTCACTTTTTCTTTAAGCCTAATAAAATTACCTTTTAAAAAAGAAAGTGCAAATCTAAACCTTCAACCGAATGGACAATACCCCCTAATGGATCTTTCAAACTCAATGTGGACGGCTTTGCTTTAAGGAAACCAAGTTTTGCTGGCATTAGGGGTGCCATTAGAGACCATGATGGATTTATCAAAAGAACTTTCTCTTATCCTATTGGCATTCAGGATTCTGACTTCATTGAATTTCTTGCCATCAAGGAAGGTCTCTCATTGTTTATCTCTTCTACATGGGCTTTTTATCCTCTCTAGGTCAAAAGTGATTCCAAAAACGTCGTTGCTTAGGTAAATGACCACAACTCAGTCCCTTGGCATATGAAGAACCTATCTAACTTCGTCGAAGCTCTTAAAGCCAATGTTAGAAATTTAATCTTTGCCCACATCAATATAAAAGGTAATAGCTTAGCTGATGGTCTGGTTATAGTTGGGGTTATCAAGTTTGATTACTTCTTGGGTCTGTTCTAATCTATAAAAATTTTCAAAATGCTTTGTCATGCATTATGATTCTGCCTTGATGATTTTCACTTGCTCTTTGGACTCTGGCTATTGTTTGGGAATCTTGAGCTATTTATTGAACCCATTATTTATCATATTGAGTTTTCTTCCCACATGTGTTTATCATGCAGTTCTATTCTCTATTTTGTTTGTCTTTTAGGTAGAATGGCATCTTTTGTGAGGTTGTTTTCTTTTGATTCAACATTATGCTCTTTAAGCCTTCTCTTTCAAGAATTGGCCCTTATAGTTCCTCCTATGTATTCTCTTTCTCTAGCATTGCGTAATAATATTGTCTTGCCATTCAGAAAAAGATATAGTCATATTAGAGTTCAATATTTGACAAAAACATAAAGCAACTTAGATGGAAAAAATTCATGTAAAAATTACACAAATAACTCCAACTACGAATTAAGTATAAAATAAAAACATTTTTTAACACCTATTGCATGTTAAGATTGGACATATTTAATTGAACTCGACGATCTTTCATAAAGTTGAAAGCATTATCACTGAATTAATATCAAAGCCTCGAATGATTCTTTTTTAATAAAAATGATCAACAAATTTTAAAGAAAATCATTTGACATTCTATTACGAGTCTCATTTTTAATGAGTTTCATAGTATAAAGCATACTTTGATGTTATAGTGGAAACTAGAAAAGTTTATACAAGTTGGATTAATTTGTTAACTGGGAAGTAAATTTTTGATATTTTCATCTTCTTTAACACTTAACATAGATAAAAAAGTGTAGATACATTTTTTATAACTTGATTATGAAGAATGTCAAGCTTGAATAGATCCAATTGATAGTTTAAATGTATTTTTTCATACTCAGTAAAGTCATTGGGGTAATATTTATTTGTAAGGTTGCAAATACTTTCAACATCAAATTAGTCAAAATCATTCTGAAAGTCTAAAGATGTGTCAAGAGTGAGTACCTTCACCATATTCTCTTTAAACTTGGAATCCAATTCTTGTAAGAGAGAATCAATAGTAGTAAGAAACAAGTCAACTCAACATGGTGCTCAATTGTGACATTATTATTTTGAAGACAACCTTTACCTTATTTATATTTAGTCATTGCATTAAGAATCTCAATTTCATATTTCTCACAAAACTTCTTCAGTGACTCAAGCAAAGGTTTCCCTCCATCTTCTCTCAATTGTTGGAGACGCTTTTTAGTCAATGATACTAAACGAATTGCATTTAGTATGTCTTGAGAATTGAGTTGTAAAGCTTTTGAAAAGTCATTTATTATCTCCAACAACTCTCTTATAAAATGTAGGATAAATATAAATTCAAATTATATATTAGTATGTTATAAAAATTATAAAATAAGAGACAAAATTATAAAATTATTGTAAAAACAAAATTATAAAATTCTTAAAAAAAAAGAATATATTATAAAATTATTATAAAGATAAAATTATAAAATTTCAAAAAAATAACAATTGTTATAAAAATTTTAAAATATTTAGAGGGAGTGGGGGCTTTACTAACCCTCATTCCCCTCCGCCTCTGGCTGTTAATGATCAAGTCACCTTGATAATTTCATTATTATGACAATGAAACTATCAAAGTGATTTTGAATATGATATGAAAATCTATTTTAGTGAATATTATTCATTTTTCCACTAACTCATAAATATGATAATAATATACAAATAAAATAATGACTTAACAAATATATATATATATATATATATATATATAAAAGTAAAAGAAAAACGATACACCATTTGTTTTCTGTTTTCGTGTTTTCTGGATCATAAAATAAATGTTGTTATTCACCATGACTGATAAATCTGTTTTTAATACTTCATGTTTTGCTATAAGAAATTCTTCATAATTTGGGTCGAATAGAAAAAGTTAATTACATAATTAAACGACCTTTCCATGCTTATGAAAAAGTGGAATTTCTCTTTTATGGCTTCTGAGCATTTTTAAGAAGCATATATACCTGTCAATATATTGACTACTGAGGATATTTCATATTTAATATTCTTTTTTATTGGATAATAATATTCATCTATTTACCTTTTAATGAAGATATTCAAGGAATCAAGCTATTCGTCCAGATCTGCTTGTTTGACTTAAATCGAGTTGGGTTTGTATAAAAATTTTTAGGTTCAAATCCAATCGGACTCATAAAATACTATTTTAATAATAAATAGACGTGCTGAGCCAACTCGGGCTTCACTTTAAAAAAGGCCTGTTAGGCTCAACTTGACCCATGACGCATATGGACAATTTTGTCATTTGGAGAAGGATGCAAAACACCTATGACCCTTGGATATTTCTTTTCGAGTCATGTGGTGTGGAGGATTCAATTGGTTTAGTTTGTTTAACATTTGGCAGCCACTTTCTAAAAAACATATAAAATTTTGGCACGCAGAAGAAATCGAGTGGACATAGGCACAGAGCATACCAACCCAGATTCTGATGGCGATGTATGACCTACTTTAAAGTTGGATTCAGTGGATGTCAACAGGATCATGAAAAAAATATAGTAGCCATTTTCTGACCATATTCTGAATTACAAAATCCTAGCTTCCCCTGTTCATGAGTTGGTGGCAGAGTCAAGAATTTGTGTCACTGGAGTTAATATGATAGCAATATCCTTATTATTTATAGTATTTTTAATTTTTAATATAACATTGAAAAATTAAATATAGAAGAAAATATACTAAAATATAATTAAATATTATTTTACAATTTATCTATAATTAAAATTTATTCCTAATCGTTAATGTATGCTGAAAGCCAATCCAATTAATTATAAGGTACATTCTTAATATATTTTTTTATTGTATTAATTGATAAAGACTCTCTTTATCTATGAGTGCATTTGTAATATTATTATTTGCTTATAAAGACAAAGTTCGATTTGTCAAAGGAGTTATATAGTTTTATAATTATGAGACTTTTATTACATCATAACATTATTCTTAAATGGTTTTTTGTCCTTTTTTATAAAAAATAAGACATTGATAAAATCGAGAGATCGGTATATGTTTTATTTATCACTTGTGAAAAGAGCAACAATCTCATAGATTATAGTAGAATACTTGAACAAATGTATATATGTTTATTATATGAACAAATTTACTGAGCATGACTTGTTATGAGAATTTCATTTAATATTCAATTCAAATATTTGTGTAAATAAATTCTCATGTGACAGTTGTATAACAGATCCCTTAAACTTGAAATTATCAAATTATTTTGTATGTGAAATGTATAATTTGATATAGTCTTATGTACTATAGTGTAAGATGTACAATGGAATGAATATTGGGTATAGAATGAAACATATATGTGGAGATAGATTAATGATCAACATAAGATTCATGGTCTTAATTGATTCTAAGGAGAATATCTCATTACTTATTGACATGTATTAACTCAAAAAAATCCTTAGCTAAAGTAGAATGAAAATTCAAAAAGGAGTTTTCAAATTTCATTACAAGAGTTAATGACTAGTTTCAAGAGCTAACTAGCTAACATATATATATATATTAGAAACTGAAGCATACTGTGTGTCTTATCGAGATATTAATTGATGAAAGAATTGAATTGCATGACAAGATTATGCATTGAAAGATTAAGTGAAACCACTTTGACTTTTTTGAACATTTGGTTGGTCATGACACATTATTAAATATTAATCTTTAAATTAAATTGTTTTAGAATATATGATATAAATTGGTATAATATTAAAAAAATTTCATAAATTATTTAAAAAATTCAAATAATCTTTATTTTTTATTACCTTTTATCAAACTCTTGTATTTTTATTTTGAGTCAAATTAATCCTTATGATTAATAGTTGATTAATTATTATTAATCAAAATATTATTTATTATTTTATATTTACATGACATTAACATAACGTCAATGTAGATGGTGAAAAAAGTTACATGACAATATTATCTGACACATTAATATCACGTGATATAAAATGATAAATTATACTTTTACTAAATTTATCATTAATTATAGAAGATTATTTAACTCAAAATAAAAATATAAAAGTTTATTTGGTTTAAAATAAAAGTAGAACGATTTGATTGAATGCAATAAAAGTATAAAGACTTATTTAAATTTTTTTAAATAATTAAATTTTTTTAAAAATATTATGTCATAAAAATTCAAAGAGAATGAGTGTTGGACCCACGCCACCTAAGAAATTTCAGCCTTTCAAGCATCATTTTTAGGTAATTCCATTACCTATTTATTGAATTTGTTAGACTTGTAACAAATTTCATTGGAACTTTAGAGTGTATACATGAGAGTTCCCTTTCTGCTTATTAAAAATATTTAAAATGAATTATAAATAAGGTTATTTTGGTAAAAGAACATAGTTCCTTTTCACTTGCTGCAAAGCTAATAAAGTTAGTTTAATTTGATTAAAATTTGCAATGAAACTGATAAACTTGAGCCCTGATTCTAGTATATCATTGACTATGAACATGACAATAACAAATTACAGACTATCTGAAAATTTCTAAGAAAGTTTCCAAGGAATAACAACCTCTATATAAAGAAGAAATCTTCGGTGGAATAATATCTCCTTTGACTATATTAGCCAAATCAAGAAATTAGTATGGAGTGTATGTATATATATATAGCCATTGGTCCAAAGCCAAATGATGAAAACAAGAAGAACAAATTGAAGTCATTCATGACTTAGTCTAGCCCTTGTTTCCCGGTACTGGCTTGGAAAATTTTCATCCGAGAATGTTGATTATTTTCAGTATAGGAGGAATGCGATGCCTAGGCCTAGCTTGAAGTCTTGAACCCAAGTCTTGTGGATGTCAATTTTGATGAATTAGGCCATGATCTACCCTATGAGTAGTTGGGTTGTGCATGGTTGCTTTACTATCAACAACTGTTTCAACAACTTTTGCCTACTAAAGAGCAAATAATTCGGACGTGATAATGAGAGAATCACAAAAGCATACAATTCCAAACCTTAATTAGGCTACTTGTTAGGTATTCAACATTTTTAATTAACATCAAGATGTTAACAACCTAATTAATGAGAGGTAGAAACATGGCAGAACCTCCAAACAGGTAGCCGTCCAGTTTAATTATGATTGGTTTATTGGTTGAACTTTTGTTTATTGAAGTAAAAAACAGTAAACTTCAATCTTAAAAAACTCACCAGTTATTAATTTATCAAAACTCAATTTAACCCAATCACTTAAATTAAAACATAATCAACAATTTTCATTGATCAATAACGTGATTCGAATCAAAAGAAGACAAGAGATTTGACTCAATTTCGTATTACCGTATTATATTATTATTTTTTTATTATAATTTTGAGTGACTTAAAAGATAAATATCTTTTTAAATTGAACCTTGATCTTTGCTCTTTTCTATTTGAAGCGTAAAATAGGGGAATTCCATCTATTGGATACATAATGTCTAGAAGAATGAATAGTATGGTGACTGATAATAGTTCCAACCAGACTCCTAAAATGGTTAAATTAATCTCTCTCTATTGGAAGAAATTGAATACAGTTTAGTACGGGGAGAAAAGACTTTGGTTAGAATGAGGGGAGGTTAATTACTTTCTTTCAGGGGAAAAACTCGGTTTTATGGAGAAACTTTCTTATGGGACTCCTTAAATACAAACAAATAACTTTGGGCGTGATAAGGATATGACAAGTGGGCACCACTTTAAATAAAGTAACAAATCAAAGCAGCGGATGCATGTTGTCGTAGCTCCGAGGACAGTAGGATAACTGGACAAGATGGTCATTGGGCTAGCGGAACGGTTGACCAGCAATGTACAAAGTCCATGCTTTGTTTGTTTAGTCAGATTTAATTTAATTTTTTTTATCATAATTTAAAAAATTGAAATTAAATCTGTAAATTTGAAATTAGATAAAAGTCTAAAAGATACGTGGCATTATCTGATGCTATTTGGAAATAAGCCTCAGCGTTAAAAGAGAAAATGTAGGCAACTTAAAACCCTGTCTTATAGCTAACAGAGTTGATAAGTGAATTGAAATCTTTTGCTTCTATACCTTGTTTGTATGTATATAAAGAAAAGGAGATCAAGATTTGCAGCCTCTCATGCTCATAAGCTTCCGTTATCAGAATGAGGAATAACATCTCTCAACCAAGTAGCTCAAGGTATGTTGTGTTTATCTTATGTTTGGTTTAAGTCATGTTGTATGCTTTCCGGCAGAGGAGGCTCGGTTTTTATGATTGAAGAGCTCGGTTTTTACGCTCTCTTTAGAATATATGTCGTTTTCCAACAACGTAGGGACAACCTTTTCATCTCAAGTTACCATCGCACCCTAAATCCAGTCCAATCTTTGAGATAAAATCACGATCAAATTAAATCGACAAGATTCCAAAAAATCCATTGACTCCCCCACCTCAAAAGTCATCTGCATGGAACTTTCCTTGCAATTGCACTCGGAAAAGACACGTTCACACTTGTGGTTCCATGTGCCGCACCCTCCCCCACCAACCTTGCTGACCCTTCATCCCATTCCACAATTACACCCAAAAGCCTCCATTGATATGATAGTGAAAGGCAAATCTTCTCGTAAATTTTCGGCTCAAAGCATCTATTTCTGTAGCTAATTGTAACTTTCATACTTATAGATCAACTCCGAGCTATACACAGAGAGGTAATTCTTTAGCTTTTTTCATAAACTCTATTTGAAATAATCCCAGAATTTAAAATTCAGAGTTCTCAAATAGCAAAGTTAAAATGTGCTGTGAGATAGAGTGTGATGATTTTATAAGAAAAGGCCATGATAGGTTACACTTTTTGGTTCACCAGTGGTACAACTACAGGTAGAAGATTTTATCATTGTTTATTCAACTATTTTTTTTTCATTATTTTTATTCAAAAAAATCTTTTACTTACCAATGCAGACGACGACCCAGAATCGAAGGGTCGTTGTGCAATAATAAATTGGTCTGATGCCTCTGGATTCTAGCTTTTCTGGTGGCATATGCTTGGCGTAGAGATAGATATGATTTTAGAGACTAAACTAATTAATTAATGAATTCATTGATTGAAATGGAAAAGTGACACAAAAGAAGGGCAGTTGACGAGTTGTGGGGTTTTCTTGCTGGTGAGGTTATGTACATGATTCCTGTATATATCACTTTGTTAATTTTTGACGAAACTTGGGTCAAAACTTTCTTTCATTTAATGAATATAGAATACTTATCAGTAGTCATCTCTTGCGTGTTTATCTATGGAAGATCCACCTATAATTCTTCTCCTATTGTCTTTTCTTGATGTTTCTTGAAGTGTTTAATTATCAAATCTACTTGTATTAGGAACTTTTTTTAAATAAAAAAAAAAAAAGAGAATTTGCAGGAACTTTCCAATGGTCTGTAACCTTTGAACCGGTCGGTACCAGCAGCCTTTCTTCATTTTGTTAGTCTTTATTTCATATCAGTAATTTTCCAAGGAAATTTCTTTTGCCTGGAACATTTATATACTTTGTAGAATTAGATTTTAGACCTGTAAAACCTTTCATATGCTTCACCTTGTTCATTTGCCAACTGTTGATTCAAGGATCAAGGATATTTTAGCAGGTTTTAGGTATTTGAGCAGCAGGATTTTGAGCATATTCAATTGTAGCAGCCATCTTTTTCCTATGAAAGGAACCAGCTGGCGATGATTTTTAATTGCTCTTTATTTGGATTGCAGGAGGAGATATACTTTCTGTTTGTGTGAATTCTTGGAGTAGCTTTTTGATTTGTTAGATTTTATTGGTTATGGGAGGCAAAAGCTCAAAGGAGTCCAGTGGAGGAAGGTATCCAACAAGCAGGTCAGCTGGTTCAGATGCATGGAGTCCTTATGTACACCCACCACAATCTGCTTATCCTCCAGAAAATTCTTATTATACGCCACAGCATCGATATGGTCCACCTCCCTCGTATAATTATGGATCACGAACGCCTCAGCTGCATAAGAGTTTGGAGAGGAAATACTCAAGGATAGCTGATAACTACCAAACTTTGGACCAGGTTAGCTTGTTGCTGCTGCATCTGTTGTGAGATTTTATCTGCTCTGTTTTTGTTTTGGTTCATATGGAGAAAGGGTGTGATTGTTGTTAATGATGAATAAGAATATTTATCCAGAATGAAAATGATAAATACGAGCACTTGTCATTTGACATTACAGCCTAAAAAACACGATTGTCAAACACATTTGGATGGAAAGCAAGACTTTCCTCTCAGCTTTTTTCTGTCAGATATATTGCAGTTGAAAATATTTTGAGCCTCTAGATGAATCATGTATAAATGATAAAAGGTATCTGGATAGGCTGTTGAAAGTTAATTGGAGTCCCTGACAAGAACTTCAACAGGACAGCTTGTGGTTTTTCAGTTTAATTGTCAACAACACTGTATTGTCTTTCTCCCTTTTGACAAATTGGCAGTGGTATAAGTTGCTTTTTGCTAGTTTCTTTTATATTCTTCTGCCTATATGTGGATTCTTCAATCATTCAGTTGCACATCTGAAATTCACCCTTGCTGCAAAAAATTTATTTTTCAGTTGACAACTTTTTGTGCTTCACAAAATTATAAAGTTTATGACATGTTCAGACAAAAAAATTGCTGATCACAGGTTACAGCTGCTCTTGCACAAGCTGGCCTTGAGTCCTCTAACCTCATTGTTGGTATTGATTTCACAAAGAGCAATGAATGGACAGGTATTACTTGTTACTTATAAATCCCATCTGATGCCCATAACTTTTTAAAGTGTCCTCCAATGCACCATGCTTAACTTGCATTCATAACCAGGTGCCAGGTCATTCAACCGCCGTAGCTTGCATCACATTGGGAATGGTCAAAATCCCTATGAACAAGCAATATCAATTATTGGACAGAGCTTATCCGCTTTTGATGAGGATAACTTAATTCCCTGTTATGGATTTGGAGATGGTAAGTTCATTGAAAGTGTTTTCTTATTATTCTACATCAATTAAGTTCACTATTTGGATTATGAAGATGATATTTACTTCATATTTTTCAGCATCAACACATGATCAAGATGTCTTCAGTTTCTATCCAGAAGAAAGATTTTGCAATGGATTTGAGGAGGTGCTTGCACGGTACAGAGAAATTGTCCCACAACTTCGACTAGCAGGTGCCTGATTTTGTTTGATCCCTTGGTTTGTTCATGTTATATGCACCTTGAAGTTGAACCAATTGGTTCTTACAGCAAAATCTCTATGTTTGTTTATGGCAGGACCAACATCTTTTGCACCCATCATTGAAATGGCCATGACTATCGTTGAGCAAAGTGGTGGTCAATACCATGTTTTGCTGATAATTGCTGATGGACAGGTAATTTACAGCAGTCTCTGAACTTAGATAGATCACTTCAGTTTTTATGGCATATGAAAGAAGATTACAAGGAATTTTGCTGACTCAATAATGAATGTATTCACTAAGATCTTGGAATTAGAAAAAAATTTTGAGACATTCTGTGGAAACTTGAACAGAGTAATGAAATTTGCCCATTACAAGGGTAGATCATGTTAATCATTGGTTTGGGCAGTACATGAAATTAGGCCCTGACTAAATTAGAAGATATTTTATTGACAATACTTTCTCGAGAGTAATGGATACTTATTGGAAAGGAAAAGCTTGTATGTTATCACTATGACATGAAGTCAGGAATAAGCAACAATTGTTATGTTGTCTAAGACATGATGCCAGCAAAGAAGTGAAACACTGATATTTAACTTCAGCACTATCTAAGCATTCAATTAGATAAAAGTGGGAAAAAAAGATCCATAGAATATACAGATTTGCAATCAAAAGCTGCTTTTGCTGCCAGTCTTCATAAGGTAACTCACTTCAGATAATTTACAGAAGTAAAAAACACTAGAAGGCACATCCATTTGATAGGGGGTCTCTGCCTCTCTGAAGCTGAAGTGAGTCTGATCATTCTGATAATGATTGGAATAAGAAATGTCAATAAGATAACTTTGATCTTATGCATGTTGTAGGTGACGAGAAGTGTTGATACACAGCATGGTCAGCTTAGCCCACAAGAGAATAGGACAATTGATGCAATTGTAAAAGCAAGGTAATTCTTATTAACTTGCTACTTGTTTTAGGTTGCTAAACACCATATCCTCACATGGCCATTTGATTGCAGTGAATTCCCCTTGTCAATTGTCCTGGTTGGGGTTGGTGACGGGCCTTGGGACATGATGAGGGAGTTTGATGATAACATCCCTGCTCGTGCTTTTGACAATTTTCAGGTGAGCAGTTTTTGATGTCTTTTGTAATTGTTGAAAACTGTAATTTGCTACTGTCTTTGAATGGTCTTAGTTGTTAAAAGCCACTTTTCTTTTTCCTTTCTAGTTTGTGAACTTCACAGAGATTATGTCAAAGAATATGGATCCATCCAGAAAGCAGGCAGAATTTGCTCTTTCAGCTTTGATGGAAATACCGTCTCAATACAAAGCAACTATTGAGCTTGGCTTATTGGGGTAGTTATCAAATTTGTTATTGACTGCTTACTTAGCAATTATTTATGTATAATTAATTTCTACTTGTTTTCTTTTATTAATAAATCAGAAGAAGGATGGGGAATACTTCGGAGAGAGTTCCTCTCCCTCCTCTTTATGGCACCTCTTCTTTCAACACCCCAAAGTCTTATTCTCGCTCAAGCAGTTTCCAGCAGAATGCATCTCCTTATTCGCGCTCAAGCAGTTTTCAGCAGAATGCTTCTTATTCGCACACAAGTAATTTTCAGCACAATTCACCTCCTTATTCTGGATATAATACCTCAGCTAGCTCAACCACAGGCCCATCTTCAAGCTCCTTATACGATCATCAGGTATGCAAACCATTCTGTTGAAATCACATCGTTGTCTAGCATTATCATTCGATGCCCTGCCACCACTATCATTTTTATACTAGTTAAGTAGTTATAAGGTACTAATCCCTTTCCTTCCATTCATTTCGCACACTTGACAGGTTTGCCCCATTTGTCTTGGTAATCCCAAGGACATGGCCTTTGGTTGTGGACATCAGGTTAATTACCTTCTCTATTTCCCATTGTTCTTTCCAGGAGCAATCTAATATATGGAGTATTGACATTATATTTTCTTTTTCCTTAACTCTTTTGAATCCTTCAATTTGACAGACTTGCTGTGACTGTGGAGAAGACCTCCAGCTCTGCCCCATCTGTCGGAGCACTATCCAAACTCGAATCAGGCTTTATTGATCAGCCTCCCTAATCACATTTTTCGGTTTGGCGACAGCTGAATCAGAGTCAACTTCCAAAAGCACGGAAAGGTTAGCCATTGGTTATAGCCTGAGAAAAATATTTCCGTTTATCGTGCATGAGCTTTACCACTTAAGAAGCAATTGTAATACGTAGAGGGGAGGCCTATGTTTACACCTGATGCGTCCCTTTGGGTTGGGGAATGTAGTTGCAATCACTAGCTGAACTCTGCGCCGCTCGCCTCATAGAGATTAAAACAACTGAAAGCTGAGAAGGGGACACGGCCAGTGGATGACTCTTGCTACATTGAAGCTCTCCAATTTGTTAATACTTTCGAAATGGGGTCTAGACTAGGATGAGAATTTTGCCCTGTCAAAGCAACTGATGAACCAATAAACCTTGGTCGAATCACTGGTTGAATAGACTCGGATCCTTGTTATTCTTTTTTCTTTTTAATTGTTTGTGATTGTTTTGATTTTTTTTTTTTTCATTTTGCTTCTTGGCTTGCGTCTTTCCCAAATCAGGGATACTTTTGTGGATGTGAACTGAATAATATCTCTCTAGAAAGTCATTAAACATTAAAACCTTTTTTAGACTTACTCTTCAATATGATGGGCGACTGGTAACACTTTCCATCCATTTTTTCAATCACATTTGTAAAGGTAACCTTCTGTAATTTTGGCCTTCGGATGAGCAGAGTAACTTGGTTCAAGCCTTTTAAGGGCTAATGTAAATCCACATCTGAACCATTTCCTACTCCAGAGTACATAATAATATAAACATCACAAAACCACCGTGGGGCGCTTCCTCTTTCTCATAAGGCGTTTTTGCCCTACTCTTAACACAAGAAGTGCAAGAAAATATTTCTCGCTTCAATCATTTAGTAGAAATATCTGTTTGGTTGATGATACGACTCTTGGTAATCTGAGTCAGGCACCATGACACTTGATAACAAAGAACCTTGCAAAGCCCTTCCCTCTGGTTCTTGAAGGAATTTCTTATCTTCCAAGTAAGACTGAATCTCGGCCATAATAGGCCTCAGCTCTGGATCTTGTTGGGCTCTCAAGGCATTTAGAAAGTTCTCGGAGATGATATTCAGCAACTTCATGAACTGAGATTTGTATTTTCTGAAGAGAGCAAAGCCTGCCATCTTTAAAACCCCAGATCTATTATTAACCCAATGGAAATTATGTCTCCACTAACCAAGCAAACTCTGTAATAGTTTAAAAGTTTAGAATGCTGAATTTTTGTCCCTTTCAGAAACCATTTAGGTTCTTTAATTTGGATGGCCAAACAAGAATTAATCCAATTTTCAAAACTTTTTCCTACATGTTCCAATTTCAGTGATTGATGGTACGATGGCAAAACTAAATTGAGAATTGCATCAACTTACTTGCAGAAATGCATTCAAAGCCACAGCAGTATAAATATTGGCAGGGAGTGCATTTAGGAACCTAGCAAGCCATGCCCAACCTTCCTTAAGCCCATGAACATTTTGGCCACCTGCAACCTCAGTCTGCCAATAATAATAACTCTGGGTTAGCTGATTCCTTGTTAATGACTTACTACAAGTAGAGAGGACGAGCATCCACATACCTGAACCAGTGCCCCGTACAGCTTCATGTAAGATTCCAACCGTTTCAAATAATCCTTCGTACTTTCAATCTTCCCATCGTCTTCTCGGTATCCTATAGCCTTCCAGTATGCCACTTTCGATTCAAATGCCGACTGAAATAGCAAATTACTACTTAGAATCCATACAACAAAAGAACAGAGGAGAGACACACCAGAGACAATTCATTTATCTATATTTTAACTTTTCAGAGAAGAGCACAGCACAAGACCTTAGGTATTTTTCTTTTTTAAATGGAGGCTTAAAACCAAAAAGACCTTAAACCTAAAAGTTCAGCCAAACAAACATAATAAGGTCAACAGTGTAAATGTTTAACTGGATTGATCTATAAACCCAAATCATGTAATAGATATACAAAACAATAATATTAAGGGTAAAATACCCAAACCCCCTTAAGTTTTGATCATAATTCAATTTGACTCCATTAGTATTGGAAATGGACAACCCATCCCAAAAGTTTATATATCATCAGACACATAGGTCTTGCCGTTAGTCCACTGTTAATTTTTCGCTTATCTAATGACGTGGCATTAATTTGATACCCATTTTACCCTCTATTTACTGTTCATCTCCCCCGATGACCCATGAATGCTCTGCTCTGTCAAACCCCCAAACCTCCATTTCTCAGAACACTAATCCCTCCCCTCAAAACACTACTTTTCAAGTTTCATGAACAATTTTCTTAACAGATCCCAACCAGAAAACACAAAAAGATCTGTACACAGAAAGAAAACACCAGGTGCTGCCTTTTCGCAGCAGCTCTTTTAAACCTGTCTATAGTCTTTACAAAATTAACCCACTAATTCGTTCCGGCAAGACCACCAACTCGGCGACCAGCACCAATCCCCATCCTCACAGAAAACCAGCCAGCAAAACAAAAGTTCTCTTTAATTCACAATCACAAGTTGCAAATCAAATTCAAAAGTGGATAATTAATTGCATCGAAGAAATTTATTTTAGTCTTGGACGTGGCTAGAGAGTGACATGTGGGAGGGTAGGTGCCAATCTGTTATGCTGTTGCCGATTTCAATAGCTTTTTTTTTTTTCTTTGAAGGCAATAGATCTGTTTTCACTTCTACTGAAAAAAGTAGAAAACTCTACCTTTGTGGTAGATATGCAGCCAACCCCTTTAGGACATGACCCTACCAGTGCCAAGAAAACAAAAAAAAAAAGTTGCATCTACAAGCTCTTGAGGTGGGTCAAAAACATCTCAGAGGCCATAGAGTCATCCAGCCACAACCAGATTTCCATTTCCCGTACAACCAAACAAAAACCACTGCTATCCAACTCCCTGTCCTTAGCAGCTCAAGTTCATAAACGTTACCAGCAGTAAACACCATCACTGTCCTTAGCAGATTCCAATAGCTATTTGGGATAAAAGAGAAAGCATTTTCTGCAGAGTGAAGATGAAATTGTAAGAGATTTCTGGAAGGATATTCCAAGACTAACCTTATTGGACTGTTCTAGACTTCTTGTTACGTATAATTTTTCAATTTAATTTTTTGAGGAAAAACAAGAAAAATTGGCTAAGGAGAAGTTGGCTAAAGCTGTCAGGCCTTCAACCAAGGAGAAGGGAAGGGAAGGGAAAGGAAAGGAAAGGAAATGCCATGAGAGGGGATAAAAAATATAGACTTTCAAAAAGAAGAAACGGATTTAGAGAGAAAGAGTTCAAGGAGAACAAACAATTTTAGAGGGAGAAGAAAGAGAAACTAAAACCAAAAACCTGCTGTGGTTCCGGCCCAGGTGTTTTTATTTGATGGGCATTTTAGTCTTTTTATAAAGTCTGTTAACAGCATTAAGAGTTCTGGGGTGAAATGTCCATTTCCAATACTAGTGGACTCAGATTGAATTATAGTCAAAATTTAGGAAGGTTTGGGCACTTTACCCTAATATTAAAAATTAGTAATAATGCAGCATTTACAAGATTTAAGTAAGTTATCACAAACAAATTCAAAAAAAAGAAATCAAGCAATTTGAGTGAATTTTCACTTATCAAAAAATGCATAGCCACATTTTTAACAAATGAAAACACTTTCAAAAGTGTTAGCTCAAAAGATTAAATAAACACTTTCAAAAGTTGTTGCTTATATGATCACTAATTTAGCTTGACCTTAATACTCAAAAATATTATGTTGGAAACTTGATTTAAGTAGAATAAATTTATGGTTGCTTATCAATTCACCGTAGGTCAAAATTGATCATGGCCTATTCTTTTTTTTGACATATTTGTCCTTTTAATTAAAAGTTTGATTTGTCCTCTTGGAAAAGATCTTGAATGGTGAATATGTCTTCCTTGAGCTTTTTAATGTATACATGGCCTAAAAGTTTGAAGTGCATCTAACTTTTCCTTATAGTGCCACCTTTGAGTTGCTTGATCGTTGAATGCCTATAGCTTAAGAAGCATCTTGGAGTGTTCACAAGCACGAAGGGATTGATCCTTTCTTTGAAGGGAATGATCTCCTTTAAAATAGAAGTGCTTTGAAGTTCGGCCAAGTACAAAGGGTTCGATCCCTTCTCTAAAAGGATTGATCCTTGGGTCATTTCCTTCCTGAAACAATTGGGACTTTTAAGGAGCAACAACATTTCTCTCATTAAATGCAGCCTGGTGTCTCCAAACTTTTTCTAAGTATAAAAAGGGTCTCTCCCAACACTATTGATGACATGAGAACAAGCTTTAAAGGCCAATTACTTATTCCCTTCAAGAAAATCAAGTGCACTAAGTGTTAAGAGCTCAAACTTTCAAATTCATTGCATCCAATTACTTCTCATCCTCTTCAAAGTTCTAAATTGTGTTCATCTGGCAAACACTCAGCCTTGTAGAGCCATTTTTAGTTGTCAAAAACAGTTATTGTGTATTTCACTTTCTGAAGTACGGGGAGAGAAAACCCTTAAGAGAATTTGTGAGATTTGATTAGAAAATTGACTTGGGTTTGAGTGGATAATATAAAGGTTATATTTATCCCTTTAAAAGGTATTTGTAAAGTTGAAGATATAGTGGATTGAACTCCTTGGCAAGGGAAGCTAAGGGAGAGGACATAGGGACCAAACCTCTATAAATTCGTAAGTTTGATTATCCTTTCCCTACTCTTTTTAATCATTTGAGCTAACAAAAAGATTTTGAAATTAAAAGTGAATACCATATATGCACAATAATAATCTAATAACATAAACCATATCAAAGAGAAGAGAGATGTAGCTTGTATAACAAGAAATGCGACACTTGACTGATCATTTTAAATTTAAGCAGATTGTGTATCAAATTGTCTAAATTTGTGAAGCTGCTTTAATTATTATGAGGTGTTCAGAAATTATATAAAGACCAAAAAAAGTACTCTTAGAACCTGTTTGGCCTGGCTTTTTTCTAACTTAAAAGCTATTATAAAGCTCTTATGAAAAATAATAGCTTTTAAAATTAAGCTGAAATTGTTTAGTAAATTTCTTTTTATAAGTACTTTTTTATAAGTTATAATTTTGATTAAAATTATCATAAAAGGTATTTCTTTTTTTGTGAAGGTAATATTGTTATTATTTTTAATAGATAAAGATATTTTTAAAATAAAAATAAAAATTCTTACATTTAAAAAAAAAAGAGAAGAAAAAGCTCCTCATAGGAGCTTTTCCTAAAGCTCTTTTTTTAAAAATTTTATTCTTTAAAAAAAAGCTGTTTTTTTTGTGAAGAGCTTTTCAAAATTTATATTTGGCCTGGCTTTTGCTTTTAAGAGGTAGATAAGCTGAAAAAAAGCCAGGCCAAACAAGCACTTAATATATTTTATAACTTCAAGTGATGGAGTGCTCTCTCCCTAAACTATCATCCTCAGTCAACACGGGGAAACAAGGATGAGTTTCAGGGCCAGTTTTTTATTAATGCAATTTTACGAACCTCAAAGAACACTTTAAGCTAACCATTGCATGCCACATCGGAATGCAAAAGAATAACAAATGCCTTATGTAAGTTGATAAATGAGTTACCTTTGAGTATGATATATGCTTTGGGACAGTGTAAATGCAAGCCCTTTGTAGTTCAGCAACAAGAAGATCCATTGCTTGTGGGAACTGGTGAACAAGGATCATTTTGCATTAGTAGTTAAAATAAGCCCAAGAATACAAGTATATTATTCTGACAATAAAAAAGAAAAGATGACATATATTATAAGCCACTCTGTCAATGATAAAATACAATTTCTGATTCTAAGATCAGAGGAAAAGCCCCTGCAAAACCAAGATTAAAACTATTTAATGTACCATAAGTATTGGAATTTACGTATTTGACAATTAAACACTAGTCATTTCTACTTCTAATCCAACTGATAAATATGATATTCATGTTTAAGAGTTTGGCATAAGTTCATCATTACATCCTAACTGCTACAGCAGTCATGCACCAAAGACATTTACACAACGAAGGAAATCAAGACTTCTGAAAAAGTAATTGACTAGATGTAATCCTCGTGACTCTAATGTGAGATGATAAAATTATAGCATGCAAATGCCTAGTCATAAACTTCATGTGACAACACTGCAATATCTAAGTTGGCCTGTGAAGGGAAAAAGGACTTGTATAATGGTTATTATGATTCATTTGCTCCCTTCACACGAACACCTTCCCCCCCCCCCCCCCCCCCCCCCCCCTCTTCCCCCCTGTCTCTCCCAAACCAAAAGAAAATAAACCTGTAAAGATGTACCTGCGATGTTACAAGGACAATGACATGACCACAGGCAAAGGCAGCATTATCAGGGCTTTCACAGTGAGAAACAACCTGAGGTATCAACAATAGAAATGCATGTTCATAACCATTAGGATTTTTTCAAAATACAAGGTGTTGCAATCAAACATTAAAGAACTAGAATTGGTGGATCAATAGGAATTATGGTTCCAATTGATTTCTGAGATATATGAGAAACATATACATGTACTATTGACAGATTATATGGTCCTATAAAGAATATTTGAGATTGTAATTAGATGCATGCATGGCCACATTACCTTGTCATTTCATTTCCAGGCTTTCACAGTGAGAAACAGCCTGATGTATCAACAACACAAATGCTTGTCCATAACTATTGGGATTTTTCCAAAAAAAAAAAGAAAATACAAGCTGAAAGCACGATAACTGTGCATTGCAGTCAAACATTAAAGAACTAAAATTGGTGACCCATAGGAATTATGGTGAGTTGCTCCAATTGAATTCTGAGATATATAAGAAAAATATGCATATACTGTAGACAGATCACATGGTCAAATAAAGAATTTTAGAGATTGTAGTTAGATGTGTTAATGGCTACATTACTTTGTCATTTCATTAGAGAATAGAGAACTCTCTCAAGGTATGCATACTTGGCTTCATTGTAACAAGTTCTTTTGCTTTTGATGCAAAACCAGATTTCCTAGTTTGCCTTTCTATTAATTAGACTTTTTATATATTTTATTAACTTCACCTTCCAGGGAATACGTAAAAATCATTTTTCTATAATGAGAATACAAAAGATAATAAATAAAGAAACAAAGAAAGAAAATGGCACATCCTTTAGAAAGAAAGAAACAAAATGGCACATCCTTTAGGGCTGAATCTGATTACCTTCTTAGCAAAAGATGCAATGCTGATGGTCTGAGGGCAACGAGGATTGTTGAAAATCTTTATAAGCTCAGTGGCTTTTGTTCTGCAAAAGATGGTTTACATGTAGGCTTATCAATCTAACAGCATCATGAAACTTTAGAAACTGAAATTCAAGTATAATTGCAGTGAACATCAGCCACAATGCAGAAAATTGTAACAAAAATTGACTAAGACTACCTACTAAATAAAAGAACACATCCAGCTCACCTGACATTGTCTTTTGTACCCCTTATTTGTCTTATCAACCTCGCAATATGCCTTTCAGTGCTGCCAAAATCCTAAAAACAAACAAGAGTACATAACCAACTGACTGACACATACAAACAAATCAACACACGGAAAAAAAATTTTCTGTGCTGAAAGAGGTTACCAAATACTACATACAAATGGAGAAAAGATGGTAAGGAAGCTAAAACAATTTCCACTAATATAAACCACATTTCTACAATAAGGACCATCCTCTTTATTTTGTAATTTATGTTTCTTCTTTTGAGAAGTAAAGAAACATTACTTTTCTCTAGTAGGGGCACATTCTGATATTTATCTCACAACATATAATTTGAATGTATATCTTAAAGGTAAATATATGCAGCTCAATATAGACTGAAGAAATACCTCATTTGAGCTTGATCTCAGTGATTGGTTTCTTTCATCCAACTCTTTTAACTTTTGTAGTCTTTCCCTCTCTAGATTTAAAGCACTCTCTGCAGCCCTGAGCATGTTACCTGCCATAATTGACAGTTGAAAATGAGATTAGTGTTAAAATGTTAGGGTTTAGGGTTTAGATTTAGGGCTATGTATGTACATTCTACACAAATATGCATGTGAGTGTTTTTAAAACTTAAAATTCCTTCATATTGGATAAGAATATACCTGCTGAATATGACTTCATTGTTTTATCAGCATCAGAGCCCTTGGGCTGAGCATTTAAAACTACTGAACTAGTTGCCGTTGGGCCTCCTAAAGCTTCTGTTTGTGACACTTCAGAAGTATTAGCTTTTGAGGCTTTATCTGCTTCCCTTTCTGCTGCTTCTTTTGCTGCTCTCCTCTCAGCTTCCAAAGCAACTCTTTTGGCTTCCTCAGCTTTAAGTTTAGCCTGCATCTAACACATAAATATCTAAATCATAAACAGAATATCTTCCAAATCAAAACCCTAAAATACTAGAAGTAACTGGTAAAAGGATTAAAGTAGTGGAAAAATATAGTCGTTAGAAAAATAAAATTAAGATTTCTTCTTTTTTCAAAGTTATAATCTTTAAAAAGGGCTTCATAAATGGAGCAGAGATCGACTATCAGGAAGCATAATAAGAGCACCAGAACCCACAAACAGAAAAAAAAATAGAAAAATAACAAGAAAATTAGTTTGAACTCTGGCAATAACCAAATTATTTAAAGCTCAATAAACGAATATTGGAGAACATCTCTAATTTTATTCTCTCATGCCCAATGGTAAACAATAAAGGCTTTCAATGGAGAATGAGCAAAGTAATGAGTCCCACCGAGTTGTATGAATTCTAATCAAAAACCTAGGGGTATGAGGCAGAGTCTTTGCAGTACTAACCAGCCCAATTATCATACTTTTATTATACTTATGTTCTTTGATCAAATTACAGGGGTCTGGTGATGCTCAAGATTTAAGAGACTATGAAAGGTTAATGTATTATCCTTTTCTCTAAATCCGTCCCTCTATGGATGTATGTCAATGAACTGAACCATGTAACTTTGTACTAGTTTGTTGTCTTTTATATGCCACTACAATGAAGCACAGCACTCATATAAAGGAAGTTCAAAGAGTACTAAAATACAAGCAACATGACCAGCAGCATAGCTTGAACTCTAGTAATAGCCAAGTCCTTTAAGTTCAATCAAACAAGTTTTCTTAAAACTATAGTTACATGCATGACAACCTAGCAAAAGAGAACTTCAGCTACGTACAGAAAGCCCAGGTAGTTCATGAACCAAAGAATGCACAACATAATACTTCTAGTTGGATGAACAAAAGATACCAAAAGGTGCAGTGCCACATATACCGCAGGTCTATTAATACCACATTGAGGGGCTGTGTAAACAAACCTCTGCCTCAGCTTTGGCCTTTTCTTGGCGTAGTCTTTCTTCTTGAAGTGCCTTTTCCCTTCTCTTGGCCTCTTCATGTGCTGCATCACTTCGTATTCTCCTTTCTGCTATTTGTGATTTGAGTTCATGGTCCCGCTGGACAGCAGTCAAGTGATTATCAAGTGCTTCTGCACTGCAGTAATTTGATGAATTTTAATAAAAATTCTTTCCAAAATAGCAAGCACCAATACATGGTCTTGGAAGCCCTTTAAAGCTTTAACAAATTCATCCATTATATTCTAATCCAAAATGGATTCCACCTTACCAGTCATTCTCAATTACTTTTAACAATCAGATATAGTAGTAGTTCTTAAAAATGAGGATAATGTTTGGCCAGATTTCAGTTAGCATGTCTATAATGGAGTGTCAAACCGCATCAAGAGATTTGATCCACTCCTGACTAACAAAGACAAAGGTACAAGGAAAAAGGGGAAAAAGAGTGGGGAGAGGGGTGATAGAGAAAAAGATCCAATTCTTGAAACAATACTTTCCAAAACTGAACAGTATTGGAGTGAATAACAAGGTGAACCAGGAGATGCCTACTTACAGTCTGCGTTGATACTGAACATCAAATTTCCTCTCCACTTCCCGCCTTGCTTCTCTATATTTGTCAACTTTCACATGTGCAGAGGAAGACTTTTCGCTCTCATTCATGAAATCTGTCTCTAATGACGAGATTTTGCTCCTAATTTCCTCCTGTAATTAAGTCCATTCCAATGCTACACCATAATCCATAAAAAATGATAACAAACCAAAAAAGAAGGAAAAAAAAGATCAAGTTCAAAAAGAAAACAATGCAAAAGCACTCTTCAACTTGAGCTAATCCAACACACCCTAACTCCAAGTTGATGCTCATGGGTTAACTCAACTAAAGCACTCTCCACCAATCCCACCTCATTCATGAAGTAGGTTTGTACTTGAAGAGACGATTCATTGTCAGAATCATCATCACTGCCACAGAAAGTTAACAGTTTACGAGGAAATTGTGAAAGTTCATCTCCTTGACCATACATTCAAATAAAAAATTTCATATTTAGTAAAGTTAAACAAATTGGCTGGTATAATCCCATACCTCAAATAAAATTCATCGCAGTTAAATCGTGTAGCTTTCACTAACCCTCGATCATGAACCTCCTCAGCCTCACCTTCACTATCCTCAAACTCCTCATCAGATATTCTCATTACAAATGCATTTGGGCTCCTCTTGATGCCATTTTCCGCATAAAATTCTCTTTTTCATATATTTAAAATAAAAAAGAAAAAAGAAAATTTGCTTAATTCTACTGACACAAAAACAGAAACTACGACGAGACAAAAAATGAAAAAAATACCTTGATTTTGTTTTTGTAAAAGGCAAAGGAACTGAAGAAGAGACATTGAGCTTCTTTTCCAAGGAATCGATCTCTGGTAACAAAGCATCGAAACTCCAATCCGGGTCGGGATCAAGACCGATTCCATTAACGGTTTGAGGGCAGCGAATTTCCAACTTAACAACTCCCCTGCAATGTCATGCATTTTATAAATAAAAAAAAAAAAAAGAAAGACCAGAAGCTAAAATTTTACAGTAAAAGCAAGAGAAGAAATTTAAACTTACATTGTGAAATAACTTACGGGTTTTGGGGATTTATAAATTTAAAACCCTAATTCTGTTGGGAGTTGATAATGACCTAATGAGTACAAAACCCTAGAACCCCAATGTTTTCAAATTCCCAAAGCGAAGCGGCACTGCCGATTTCACTGTCTAACCACATTCCTTCTTTTCACTCCATGGACCGGATCCCTTCAGTTCTTCTTGAATCTGGACTGATTTGGATCGGATTCGGAAGATCCATGGATCCACGTTACGGATTTGTCGTACATTAACGATTGGGTCCATTGGGCATTTTCACGGTCCTGAGCCCATATTATTCAAATTTTACTGGGCCCATAATTTAGTGTTTTAATACTTATTTCCCAATTCACAATGTTTCTTTCCCATGAATACCTTTCATAATGATTTTAGAAATGATGTTGCCATTTTAAACAAAAGCCATGGTCAATGTAAAGAACATGGAGTGAATATGTTTCCGACCGACTTCCTTTTTAAGTATTTAGCTCCATGATCGCTAAATCTTTTTATTCTTCTCCATTGATTAGTAATATATAACACTTTTGATTTAGTATATAATATCAAAAATAATAAAAGATTATAAATTAGGGTTAACCATTTTTTTTTTGAAAAGCTAAGGTTAAACATTTGATAATCTCAATTAGCATCATCCTATTTTTAGTGTACACATAAATTTCATATCAAAAATTCATAAACAAATAACAATTTTAATTTAATCAAATGTGGAAGTATAATCTTTGGATTTTACAATAAAATGAAATAATAGTTCTTTATTTCTTTTCTTCAACAAATATACTTCAAGACTCTTGATGACTTAGTCTTGAATGAACATAATCGATCTCATTCTTTGAACTAAAATGAGATCAAAGAGCAATTTTCTTAAAAAAATAATTCTTAAAACCTAATATTGACGTTTTTTCGTAATTTTTTTACTTTTGTAGAAGTGGATAATCGGGGATATTGAAAGGGCGATACACTATATTGGTTTGGTGAGTGGTTGGGTTGCAAAGTCAAGGAATTCCAAGCTCGGGTTTTGGTTTACGTTGAGGGGAATTGACGTTGTACAAAGTGGTTCTGTGATAATAGGGCAATGAGGATGGGGATAGCCTTGTGTATGCGAAATGGTGGACTTCTGTGCAGTTAATTTTCATGTTTTCTATCTTTCAAGGGTGGCTGATATGACTACTTTGCTATAGCTATTTGGGTGAAAAGGCTTTCTATTTTCTTCAATATGTTATGTAAGTTTACTGTGTATCAAGAACCTACAATACGAGAAGAAAAGAAGAGCATTTTGGAAACAAAGAGAAAAAGCCTTTGGAAAAAACTGATTTTGTATTTTATTACACTTAACAAATGAATACAATCAAAAAGTTTATATATAAGTGGTTAACTAACTAAACAATAGTAAACTAACAATGGTAAAGTAACTAAAGTAACTATTTAATTTAACCACATGCTCTGACACCCCCCTTGAGAGGAGCATGGATATCAAGAATGCTTATCTTGTTGAGAAGTGACTGGAACCACTTTGGCAGCAATGCTTTTGTAAATAAATCTGCCATTTGAGAAATTGTATTTACATACATAGGTTGTATAATTTCTACAAGCACTTTTCTCTCAAATAAAATGACAATCAACTTCAATGTGCTTCATACGTTCATGGAAAACTGGATTTTTGCTCATACTTAAAACTGATTGATTATCACATTTAAGCTTGACAACATTGGAATGATGAAATCCAAAGTGTTGCAAAAGATACACCAACCATATTATCTCACAAGCAGTAGTTGACATGGCTCTATATTCAGCCTCAGTAGAACTTTTAGTGACAACACTTTGCTTCTTCAACTTCTAGCTTATTAAAAAATCATTAATAACCCGTGACAAATCTTCTTGTTGATAAACAACCAACCCAGCCACTGTTACAATAAGCTCAAAGTTGTAAGACTGATAAAGAAGACAATAATATTCCTTGACCAAGAGAGCCTTTCAAATATTTCAAAGTTCTATATACTGCATGCAAATGAATATTTCCAGGTCTGTTCATAAACACTTACAGCACTTGTACCCCATACATGATATTTGGTCTAGTAAACGTCAAACACAACAATTTCCCAATCAATTGTCTATACTTGGAACTATCTACTAGCAAACCTTTATCAGTAGCAACAATAATCTTTTGATCATAATCCATTGGAGTAGATGTAGGCTTTGCTCCAATAGACCATATTCTTCAATTAAATCTACTACATACTTTCTTTAACATAATAAAATTCTTTTTTTTTTTTTATCTAGCAACCTCTATCCCAAAAAAGTACTTAGGAACACCAAGATCTTTTAGCTTGAATTTAGATTGTAAAAACTATTTTACGTCATTCTCAACTTGTACTAAAGTACTTGTAATCAAAATTTCATCCACATAGACTAAAAGTACCATAAAATTACTATCATTAGTCCTTTTAATGAATAAAGAATAATCGGACTTTGATTGAACAAAGCCAAATTGCAACAAAGTTTTTGTGTACTTGGCATTCCACAGCCGAGAAACTTGTTTAAAACCATAAATATGGTGTTTGGTACTTGCCAATGTAATGTGATTGCAACTAATGTGATTGCAAGAAAGATAACGTTGCAGTGTTTGGTGTATAAGCAAAGTAATGATTAAAATGCAAGGAAGATAATATTGCAGCGTTTGATTTACAAGTACTTTACTAGAAATATAATGTTAATTTTCAGAATTACCTCTATTTATTAAAATACAAGTTTAATATACTTGTATTTTTTGTTGTTAATTTCATATAATATCATCTCTTAAATATGCTTTCAATATCATATATTTTATTTTTATTTTTTATTATAATCTTATATATTTTGTTTTCATTTCTTAATATAATTTTCTATATTATATATTTTATTTTAATTTTTTTCTTTAAAAGATAATATAAATTTTATTGATAGTCACCATGATTACTGAGAATAATAAAAAGACATTCCTCAAAATCTATATATAAAAAATAAATTATAACATTGCAAAATGTTTTTAACAAAATAACAAAGTTGAAGGGCAAAAATGTCTTTAATAACATTACAAAGTGCAATGCAATGTGATTACATTGATTTTAGAGTGCAATCACATTACATCCAATGGTGTAATGTGATTACATTGCACTCTTACATTGTAGTAGTTTGTTGCAAAATAAACACTGCAATGTAATTTAATCAGGCACATTGCAGGGAATATGCTCTCACTTTTCTAGTACCAAACGCTACCAAAGGGATTTTTGAAGCTTACATATCAGCCAATAACCATGTGGACATTGCTCCTTAACGTCAAACCCTTGAAGTAATTCCATATACACATTTTCTAAAATATCACCATTCAAGAATGCATTGTTAATGTCTAACTGAGAAAACATCCACCCATTAATTGCAGCTAATGTCAAAAACACCCTCACAGTTGTTTGTTTGGCTACAAGATTGAATGTTTCCTGATAATCAAATCCCTCATTTTGGTTATAACCCTTAACCGCTAACCTGACCTTAAACCTCTTTACACTCCCATCAACCTTACGCTTTACTTTGTACACTTAATTAAAGCTTATTACCCTAAGGGCATGCTTGGTTGGGAGGAATAGAATAGTCATTCCTCATTTATTCTCATTCTTAAAATAAAGCTACTTTTGGTTCAATGGAATGACTATTCTTCAGAATAGCCATTTCAAGAGAAGCTTGAATAGTCATTACCAAGGCCCTTCTCGGTAATACATATTCCAAATTGTTGAGAATAAGAAAAGAAGTTAATTAGACAAATATACTCTTTTACAATTTAAAAAATTACCTTATAAAAGATACTAAACATATTTTTGTTTTGACTCTCTTCCTCACTCCTTCTCTCTCTAAAGCACAAAAGACACAAAATTTTTTACTTTATTTTTAAAAAAATAAAATGAAAATATTTAAATATTAGTTGATATATTAATTTTATTTAACTATAATAAATATTATAAAGAATATTATTTAATATTATTATTTGAATATAATAAATGTAATAAAGAATATTATTTATAATTATTTAAATTTAATGAAGAATATATTTTGTCTTTTAATATTAAATATTATTTAATTATAATAAAAGATATAATTATCTTCTAATACAAAATATTATTAAATTATTATAAAAATATGTTTGTATATTGGTGATAATATTATTTAATTATAGTAAAAGTTATTTTGATTTTATTACTTAGAATATTTTATCTTTTAACAAACTAAATTCTTTAATTTAAAAAAAATGTATTTTTTTCTCATCATAGTTTTTTTATTTTTTAATTAAAAAATCTTTAAATTTTAAGAAAGGGTATTTTTATCATTTACCCATTATTCCTTAACTATTTTTAAAATTATTCATGTCAACCAAATAATGGAATAAGTAATAATAGCAATTTCTATCATATTCCATTCCCATTAATCAATTTACATAATAGTTATTTTTTTCCTATTCTATCCTTTTGGAATGACTATTCTATTTCCATTCTATTCCTTCTAGTGAACCGAGCATGCTGTAAAGTCATTAGGCATAGGCATTATTGTCCAAGTTTTATTCTCAACTAAGGCATCCAACTTAGATTTTATGGTATCTCTCCACTGTACATGTTGGACAATTTGTGAATAGGAAGTAGGTTCAATAATATGTGATAAGGTTGACGTGAAGGCTTTGTGGTTTGAAAAAAGTTGTGCAATTGGCAAGTATTTATGAAACATTAGAAGTAAAAGAAGACAATTTACAGTGATAAGGCTTTGAATATTTAGGTGCTTGCCTAATTATGTTGCTTCTTTTAAAACACGTTTGGTTTGCGGAATAAATAGGAACAGAATAAAATAGTTATTCTGTAGAAATATAATAAAATAAGAATAGAATAGAATAATTATTACTTTGTTTGGTATAGGGAATGGAATAGCAGGAATTACTATTATGACTTATTGCAATGTTTGGTTGGTAAAAATAAAATTGAAATAAGAAAGGAATATACGATAAAAAGACAAAAATAACCTTTATTATATTAATATTTATTTTCATAAAAAAACAAAATTATCCTTATTATAATTTAATTACACATTTATCCAAAAAGACAATTATCCATCATAATTATATTTTATCACATATTTATATTTTATCCCAAATGCTAAAAATAATTATAATTTACTGACATATTTTTATAAATGGACAATTATTCTAAAATATAATTTAATCACATTATATTTTATCCATCATAATCAATTAAATTTTGTGTATAGATGTTTATTTTTAGTAAATTCTTCACATATTATGAATCATTTTTAAAATATTGTTTAGATAAAATATTGGAGAAGAAATATTTGAGAAAGAAACAAAAAAAACGAAAAAACTAGTAGAAATAGAAAATCATGTTTTTTGATATATTAAATAGAAAATCATATCTTTGAAATTATAAAGATGGTCTTCCATTTCTTTCTAAAAAAAAGAAGTAAGTTATGTCTTTTGATATATTAAATAGAAAATCATATTACTTTTCAAAAAAAAAAAGAAAATCACATTTTTGAAACAAGCATGTGGTGTTGAGGAAATATAAATGCCAAAGAAAGAAATAATGTATCTTTGGATTTAGATAAGCATTTCACCTCTGGCAACAAAATGACAATTTACAAGCATAATTATGGCATACCAACATGGAAAGAAATAGAGAATGAAAGAGCCTAGTCATACTATAAATGCCTTTTGCATGAGAATATTATTACATATAATCAAAAGCCAAGGTCTAGTTTACAAAAATACACTAACCTTGAAAGTAATGGATGAATATTCATCATATTACACTAACTTACAACATGCATAAAACCAATAAAGTAGCTATAATAACATTATCATCATACAACTAACAACACAACGATCAACTCAAAAGGTTCAAACTTGTTAATGAACCTCATAACTAGTATCAACATCAACCGCAAGTGCAAAAAAGTTACAATATCATGAACTTTCCTTCACAAAAAGTTTCAAAGCCATCCAAGCTCAATGGTCAGCAAGAAATGTCTTCAGCCATTCAAGTCTTCGATCAGGAGCAATACTAAAAAACACAAACATAAGAGTTGGAGATTCAGGAAGTTTAATTGAAGTAAGAACCCTTTCCCTTGCTATCAATCCCTCTACTTGACTTAAAATCCCATCCAACTCTTGAGCTTTTTATTGGATGTTCACTTCTGCCCCAACACTCTTGCTAAACTCAATTTCAACCTCTTTTATATTTTCACCTAATATTGTGGCAGCAGTAATAATTGATTTGGATGTAATGGGATCACCCGTCTCATTTGGCCTTTTCCTCTTCCTTGCTGAAATAGTTTCACTTTTAGGAACTGATGTTTGAGGTTGAATATTGGAGGAATCCTCATCATCGAAACTATATCCAGCTAGGTTTTCACCTTTAATTTCCTCATTTATTGTATCATTACATTCTTGCATTTCGTCGAGGATATATGCTGTAATTTGTACATCTTTTCCTGTTGTACGATATTTTGCATAAATAAGACTAAGCTCATTGAAGAAAGGAAAACTTTTTCTTCTAAAAGGGACAGCTTCTTTGTGACTATAATAATAATAAAAAAAAAGATGACTATTAGTTATATTATTATTAAGAAACTAACATGAAAATACTTAAACAAGTTCAAACCAAAAACTTACTTATATGTAAGATTCCCATACAGGATCATCAGCAACAACCATGTTCCTTTGATCATCCCACCCAAATCCACTAGTATGTGTCCCTTGTACCATATCATATATAATAGTCAATTCTTTTTTCAAAGTCTTTATTCTAGACTCTATATTGCATTTGGTAATTTTGTTGCAAGCATATTTTCAAGTTCTATTAAATAAGCCTCTCTAAAACTAGTGTTAGCATTGTATTTTCCTAAATTGTGCAAATTAATCAAAGCTGAAATAAGTGCAACATCTTTATGATAATTCCATTTTCTTTTGGTTTTCTTTGAACTTTGAGAAGTTAGAGTTAAAGATGTAGATATTGTTTTCTACCATACATCAAATATTTTATTATAAAAAATTAATTATAATGCTAAAAACATAAAGGATAAAGAGATATATCCAATAATATATTAAAACTTGTCAAACTTTATTCACATGATAAAAAGTACAATTTAAACAACAATTAACAACAACAATTGACAAAACATTAAGACACTAATAACAATTAAAAAAAAACACAACTTGTACTGACAAAGGAAAGAAACACCAAAACAATTCTTCAATTAACAATATGCCTAACAAATGTCAATCATCATTTTGCCTAAATGCTTGCCATTCATTAAATATTTGATTTGCTAATTTTATTCTCAAATTACTCCAAATATCAATAGGATCAATAGTACTTATTAAATCCTCCTCAATTGTTGTGTTGGTTTGAATATATTCCCCTAAATCAACTTCAATACGATCAAAACTCATCTTCCTTCTAATAAAATTATGAAGCAAACAACAACCTAAAATAATCCGATTATGTATCCTAATCGGATAAAATGATAGACTCTTAAAGTTACCCCACCTCATTCTCAACAACCCAAAAAACCTCTCTATAACTTTGCGAGCAACTGCATGTTTCATATTAAAAATTTCTTCAAGATTGCTTGGTTCATGGCCTTGACATCATTCATTCAAATGATATCATTGACCCCTAAAAGGTGCAAGAAAGCCTCACAATTTGTATAGCCTGCATCAACTAAGTAGTAACAACCTATATAAAACAAACTAAATAAGTTATTTATTTATTAATTAGAATAATCATATAGTACATAATTTGAAATACCTTCCTATTATCATAGGAAAGCTTATCACGAGGCACTTTAAGTCCATTTCTTCTCCTTAGTGCATCTCGAAGAACTTTGCCATCAACTACAGACCCTTCCCAACTAGGAAGAATAAAGACAAATTGCATGTCATGTGTACATGCACCTAACATATTTGTTGCAATATCCCCTTTACGAGTGCGATATCTAGGTTTATCTGCACTTGGCACCTTAACCTTGATGTAAGTCTCATCTAGAGTACCTAAACAATTCTACAAATCCAATGTATTGAATTATTTATAAGTAAACCTATTGATGTCTTGTATATATAGTTACAAAGGTAATAACATCAATAATCTACCTTAAACCACTTCCACTGATTGTCTGTTGAGTTTGTTGGAATGGGCTCAAGTTTTCTAAATAAATGTTTTTGCAATTTCAGTTTTACATTTAAAACATTAAGAAAGTGCCGACTAATTGTCTCCCTTGACCTTTTAGAATTTCGACTAATTACTCGATTCTTAACATGATGAGCAATAATATGTAAGAATATTGCTACTTGCTCATCTACAAGCATGTTTTTTGTTGATTTCAACCCTCTAATACTTTCTAACATTTCACATAATTTAAAAAAATGCCTCTCTATTCATCCCAATTTGCGAAATACATGAAATATCATTATCATACACAAGTCGCCTCACATACTCTTAATTTGTAACAAAATCTCCATATAAAATTTAAACATAGCTAGTAGCCTTTTTCGTCGTTCAACATTTCTTCTCAAACACAAACATACCATGACTATAAAAAATAAATATTCTAATCTATTTTATTATGTACAAAAAATATTACAGCCATATGGCATATAAAAAGTAAAAAAAAATAATAAATAAATATTATTAATTTATGACCATGTTGTATGTATCTTTGCATCAATATCCTAAAATAATGGATTTGATTTTAACTAACTTTCCAAAAAGCCTTTTACCTTCCTTAATTGAAATCTTATTTGAAAGCCCTTTACCTTAAATTTTGTCCTTATTCAATTTGTATTTATAGTATAATTCAAGGATTATGACAATTCCAATTACAATGTTACAAGCTCTAAATTAAATTAAAGTTCAATTAACAGGTTGAAATCTATGGGATCTAAAAAATGAGTGTGAATCAGGTGACAAAAGAGTTTTTAACAAATATTTCTTCAAATAAGGTGAGCAATAGGTTTTTGACCTCGGGGCGTTGTAAGGACACCTAGATATTGTGAAAGACACCAATTGTGGTGAGGTTGAAAACCCCATTAAGGTGAATCATCAATCTTCACAAGGTTAAAAACTCCACTAAGGTAAAAAATAGCCAAAATCCCATTTTGATTGGTTAGACCAAAGATACTAAAAATTTTTTACTCTTTAAAAAGAGCCTAGATAAATAAGCACTCATACTTAAGAAAATATTCTTTATTAACTCTCAACTTGAATGTCTCATAACTAAGCTTAAGAGTCTTATTTATAGTATTATAGGCCCACATTCTAATAAAACTCTACTCTTAGTTGTCTAATACAATTAGAATAATTAACAAGAGATTTAAATAAAATAGGTATTCTATTCCTAAATAGAACATGACTATCCTAATTAAATACTAATTCTTAAAAGTATTAAAATAAAAATAAGCAAAGAATCTTAAT
This sequence comes from Theobroma cacao, assembly GCF_053813885.1. NCBI lineage: Eukaryota > Viridiplantae > Streptophyta > Magnoliopsida > Malvales > Malvaceae > Theobroma > Theobroma cacao. Next base: position 43,210,672 of record NC_142640.1, read on the forward strand.
CTAAATAGAATAAAGAAAATAAATCTAAAATCAACTAAAATTAGCAAAAATTATATTTAATAAAATACAATCCTAGACGTTTCTGCATCAGTTTTATTGAGCATGTTGGATGTAAGTTGGTTGGGATGAAGGACAAGTGTGGGGATAAGAATAAATTAAGGCTTGGGCGGGTCTTCTAGAGTTAATATATATGTTGATTATTGCATTCATTAATTTAATTATTTGATTAATTTGTATAATCAACCTCACTTGATGTTTATCATAATATATTTAAATATCACCTTAGCTCATGTCAATAAGCACGTACGCGCGGTTAGTATTTTTTAAAATTTTTATATTTTCGTTATAAGGTTGCACAATAATTATGAATAATGATTATACCTTGATCCCTCTTTAATAAAAATTTAAACAAAATTTTGATCTTTTTTCTAGCAATTATAAAGACAATTTAACTAGTTAAAAGTGTCCTTAAGAGATTTAACATTCTAAAGACTTTCTTTTGTAAACTAATATTGTTGAAGGTTGAAACTCTTATACCTAAAGATTTGGCATGGGTTCAAGATATTGAAGATTAAGATTAGTTGGCGATCATTCTTCTTCTCTAATTGGGAGTTTTGAGACTGCTTTTGAAGTGAGTTTTGTGATAGCATTTGAAGCATGGAAGGGTATATAGTTAAGAAAAATCAATGCAAGCCTCATAGTGGAAAAACAAAGAATATTTGCTTTGCACCCTGCTTCAGAACAGTGCAACCTTATTCATATTGATTTTTTCTCTTTAGTCCCATTTTTTCTCATATAATATTGTATATCAACATTTTCATGGAAGGTAACAGACTTTATATAGATAATCAAGCTGTATTCATTGTAGCAAAACTTGAACTAACATGTAACACAATGTTCATTCAAGTTGTAACTGCAACAGGAAATCATTTTTGTTCAAAAAAAAAAAAAACTAAAGATTCATGCTATATTGAATTTTGATGGTTCTTCAACATCATGTACTTCTTGTTTCAAGAGTAAACTAGAGTATAAACTAAGCATTTGGAATATTAAGTCTAGATTGGTATTGCTCACATGGATTTTACTAATTGCTTTATAATGGTCAGAATTATAGTTAGCCGGTCTACATTAGAGATAGATATTTATATACTCATAAAGAATTATGAATTATGCAACAAAACTAATCCAAATCTATCATTTTTACTTAAAATACTTCCAAATATGCACCAAAACTAAGATAGAGGTATTAGCAAGATAGGAAACAAGCAGATGGTTGTGTTTTCTACCATACTAATTTTGGTTTTTTCTGTTTTGGTCTTGAGCTTGTGTTGGTGAGTTAATACTGTATATAGGTTGAGTTGGCTTCTACTGGGTAAGGTAGGGGCCTTTGCTGGTGGTTTTTTTTAACTAGTTGTTTCTAAAGATAGGTCTAATTCAATTAGGCTTGATATGAATGAATTCTTTCTAACTTTCTACAAAAAAAAAAAAATATGCATCAAACTAACCCAAATCAATAAGTCTGGTAATCTCCTATATTAGAGTTGACACCTATGTCCTGTAATTATGAAGACAAAATTGTTTCCCTTTCTTCCTTTTTAGGATGCAAAAAGAAAGCAATATACTGCTACCCAACAACTCCTCTATACTTTTGTCAAGCACAACAAGACCTTCCATCATCCCACCTCAAGCTTTCATGAACCATAACAAACTAACTCAACATATAATCTATCCTTTCAAATTAATAAAAGGGACAAGAAGTAGGTGTTTCTTGAGCCGATAGCATTTTTCTGTTAAGCAACAACAAAAAAAGTAAAAGTGTGCAGATACAAGTATTGGGTAGCTTATGCTTCTTTGGCTGCACTCAGATACCATTACCATTACCACTAGCATAGTTAAAACAACTTTTAACTTAGAGAATTGCAAAGCTAACTCAAATCAATAAGCCTTCTTCTATCAAAGAAACGTTCTCTCCCTTCTCTCTCTCAAACACCTAGACCCCTACAAAACAAAACCAAGAAAAAGAAAAGGAAAATCTTACAGAAAAAACATAGTAGAAAAAAGAAACTAAGATTGAAGTTTGCCTACTTCTTCTTTTTCTTTTACTTATCTCTTTAATTTTCATTTTATATCTAATTTTTTATTAATCTAAGAGCAAAAAAAATTAACCCAAATCACAGCCACTTAGCATAATCTATAATATTGATAATGAATCAAAGAAATAAAAGAGAACAAACTCGACCCATAAACAAAAAATTGAGAAATACACAAGTCAGATAAAATCAAATCACTTCAAATATAAAATAATTCAACACTTAAATCATTTCCACTTTCAATAGAAAACAAAAGCACAATAAGCAAGTACTCGAACTGTGGAAGAGAGTAATATAGCTGGAAAGTTGGATGAAAGAGGCGGTGCTATTGGCGAAACTAGAAACCATGGAAGAGAATCATGCGGCTGAGAGAAAGAGGGAAAGGAGGAAGAGAGAGAAATTTTTTTTTATATGTATAGGGTTGTAATTTTCTAAATCTAAGAAAGGTGATTTAGTCATAATAATTTTGAAAGCTATTCCATGAGACATGGAATAGATAATACCAGGAGAAGGGTCAAGTTTAGTTGAAGAGGAGTTTTATCAATTTTAAATAATAGTTAAAACTCAGGAATTGTTATTATTTGTTAAACTACTAACCAAACAAAGGTGCAACTAATAGCTAGGAATAGAAGGGGAATAGCATAGCTATTCCCCATACCAAACGTGCTGTTAAGGTTATGGTGTTGTGGTGAAGATAAAGAATGAGTAACAAACTTTGTGTTAGTGGATTGAAAAAAATCAATAACAATGTCATGACAATGATTTTTTGCACTACTAGAAGAAGAATTAGTTTCATGACATGGAGCAGATATTTGTATAAAATCTAAAGAATCAAATTATGAATTGGATATATCACAAGATGGTAAAGGAATAGGCAAAAAAGATGATGGAAGAATATCATTATTGACATTGTCAAAATTTTTAAATGGAAAAATATGTTCATGAAATGTGACATTTCTTGAAATAAAAGACTTATGAGCATGTAGATCATAAAGCTTGTAATCTTTGACTCCTACAAGATAACTAATAAAGATGCACTTTGTTGCTTTAGGTTTAAATTTCTTTCCATTTTGAGACAAAATGTTAACAAAGCACAAAGAACCAAGGACTCGAAGATGTGAATATAAGGGTGATTAACCATAGAGCAACGCAAAAGTAGTTTTATTATGAATAATAGGAGAAGGAATTCTATTTATTATGTGTGTAGCAACAAGGATTGATTCTCCCTAGAATTGAATTGGTAGAAAAGCTTGAAAAAGCAAGTCTCTAGCTACATTTAAGAGATGTTGATGTTTCTTTCCAACTTTACCATTTTGTTATCGGGTTTTTACACAAGTTAATTGGTGCATAATACCAGTTTTGGAATAAAACTCTTCTAACCTAAACTTATTCCATTATCTGATCTTAGTATTTTTATTGGTTTTTGAAATCGAGTGTGAACAATTTGACAAAAAATTGGAATAATATATAGTCTCAACATCAGATTTGGATCTCATAAGATATAGCCAAGTAAATCTTGTATGATCATCAACAATAGTAAAAAAGAAGTGATGTCCATTTAGTGTTGGAGTAGCATATGGACCCCTATACATCAACATGCATTAATTCAAAAGAAGTTTTAGTAGAATCCACGAGTATTGGAAATGACAATCTCTTTTGTTTGGCTAAAGGACGCACATTACTTTGAAAATCATCTTACAATTTCACCCCAAAACAATATTGGCGAATCTATTTTATTCTTGGTCAAGAAACATGACCTAGCTTATAATGCCATATGTCAAAATTTGAATTCAAAGATCCACAGACATTTGAACAAGCTGTTTTAGAAAACCTTAAAAAACCAAAATTTAAACTTACAAAAGGAAAAATAGAACTAATACTTGTAGAATTATTTAACTTTCTAATAAAGATATTTTTTTAAATCTGTTAGTATGCGTGCACTCAAGGATCTCCGGATGATGTATAACCCATTAGTAACTTTAGCATGACCAATCACTGTCCAGGAAAGAAGATCCTGAATCATGCAGTATTTGTTAATGAAAAACAATAAATTTCTTTTATTTCCAGTGAGTTTAATAACAGACACTAAGTTGAACTTAAAGGATGGAACAAAGAATACATTTTCAAGAATCAAGCCTTTGGTCAAATGAATAGTTCCTACATGAATGACAAAGGCTTTGGTATTATTGAGCATATGAACAAACAAATTTTGAACTGGTTTGTAGGTTTTAAATTGATGCAAAGTATATGCAATGTGATCTATAGCTCCTGTGTCTAATATCCAAACGTCATATTTTAATTTAAGAAAGATATTTGCAATTGAAAAATAACTGTGTTTTGAAATAATACCTACTAGAGCTAAGGTAATAAGGGATGGCTTGTTTTGTTGATTGATTGACAAGGAAAATCTTGATTCACTTCTGTACTACCACACTCAGTGACTAGAACCATTAATTTCTGACTTTGATCCTTAATGTGAGAAAGCTATGTAACTGGATTGTCATTTACATCATCAAATTGCTCATTCTTTCTGTCAACAGCAACATTGTTAATTGAAACATTTCCTTATTTTTTAAAATTCCTTTTAGAATTTCTAAATTTGAAATATTTCAGAAACCCTATAAGTCAATAACACTTATCCTTTAAGTGTCCTTTTTTCCCATAATGATTACAAAACAAATTCATACTCTTCTTCTTTTTTCCATTAGAAACCGAGGCCATAGCAGAAGCCTCAATCAACAATTGTGATTGAATCAATAATGACCTTTATGACTCTTCTCAGAAGACCATATTATAGCCCTCATTAAGAGTGGGAAAAGGCTTAAGCATCACTATGTGTGATCTCAAAGCCGAGTAACAATCGTTCAGCCCAATCAGGAAATGAAATATTGTATCCTTATTATATTGATTCACAAATCCCTTAAAACAATTCTTATTACAATTACCATATTCGCAATAAAGTAGTGGTTTATAATTTTTCAACTCATCCCAGATAGATTTCAACTCAGTAAAGTATGTGACTACTGACCTTGTGATAATTCTATTATATAGAGTTATTTTGACACATTTTGGAGGCTTAAATAGTTAGGTTTTTGAGATTTTAGATTTTAATTTTAGTATTTTAGGTGTTTTTCTTAATCAAGTTTGATGACTTCTTGATTAGCTTAATTTAAGTTATTTTAGCTTAATTTTATGTTATTTTATTTTAAATTACTTTAAATATAGTTATTGTTGATTTTTCTTATTGTTCTTGAAAGAAATTTGATATGAAAAATCGTGCAAGTATGGTGATAACTTCATTTGTATATACTGTAGTTTTTCGAGCATAATTTAAGCTACAGTAATCCAATTGGCTTGATTATTAAGCGAACGGAAAGCTAAGAGATAGGTCTACAACTTTTATGTTTATCATTTTACCCAATTCAGAGAAGATCAAAGTAAAAATTACATCAGAAGTGGCTAGAATACTGTAGTTACTACCCAAGGTAGCGTTTGGAAGTGAAGGTGGCCTCAAATTAGTCAAGGCCACAACGTCAACGGGAATCAATGCGCTTATAGTGAACTAGAGGCCAGAGCGTCACAATGCCCAAGAGAGTGAGGTCACGACGTTGGTGAAAAGAATGCACCATAGTAATCTAGAAAGCACGGCATTGTGGTGCGACAAATAAGCTGAGCACCATGTTACAACTTGTAAGCATGGTGCTGTGGCACTACGAAGAATTTCCAAAAATAAAATGTTATAGGATTTTTTGATTTGGGTTTTTGGAGACTATTTGAGGGTCTTTTTTTAGAGGTTTTCATAGGGAGTTAACGAGCAACTATTCTGGAGAAAATGTGAAAAAACAAAGCAAGAAAGTAAAAGAATTCAAAGAAGAATTGAGATAAAAAAGCTTCAACTATTAGTTTTTCTCTCTATTTTTGTTTTTCTCTTAATTTTTTAGACTTGGATTAATGGCTAATTTTCTTTAGATGATATTTTTTTGAAAATGGGAAAGGGAAGAAGTTGTATTTCTCATTAAAATGTGATCGATGTTTTGGATTAAGGCTAGTGAGAGGATGAAGTTTTAGAGGAGAATGGTTAGTGGGTTGAACTTTGGAAAAATCTGGTATCAATGCAGCAAACAACAACATGTAATGGCATGAGTTGGTTTTTCTCGGGATATATGGAGCTTAAATTTAATGTGGATGGGTCAACTAGTGAAAAATCAGGTTTGGTTGGTTATGTTAGGGTCCTCTTTGACCTTCAAGGTGATATTAGGGGTGTATTCTATGGCCTTTTGGGTGTTCAGGATTCAAACTTTGATGAATTGATGGCTATTTATCATGCTTTGAAACTTTTTGCGTCCAGTTTTTATGTGGGTTCTTATAAACTTATTATGGAATCGGACTCCAAGGTGGCAAACTCTTGGATGTTAGAAAGAGTTCAAAAACCATGGAATGTGTGGAGAACTTTTAATGTAATTGATCGACTTTGTTAGACCATTGGTGATATTCGGTTTAATCATACTTTTAGGAAGGCTAATACCATGGCTGATTCACTAGCGAAATTTAGGGTGGATAGAAGGTGATGTTCTATGCATAGTGGTCAGCTTCCTTACTATGCAGTTGTGATATGTTTGACAACCCTTATTAAGGTACTGTTATTTCTTGTGTTTGGTTATTCTAAATGTGAAAACTTGAAGGCTGATTTATTTCATTGCTTTGTCGGATCCAGTAGATATTGTGTTGATTACTTAGCTACTATTATGTTCTGGTGTAATCACTATTGTTATCTTCTGGTTTAATGCTCTTCTTCAAGTGTTTGTATTGATTATAAGCCTTTATGGATATGTGGACAGCATTGCATTATGCGCTGTAGGCCTTCAAGGCTATCTCCCCTGTTGCTACTCAAGGCATTGTAATGTTCTATGTTTAGAACATTGTAATGTTTTCTTATATATAATAAAATACCGGCATTGATTGAGCAAAAAAAAAAAAAACCTTTTCTAGGATTGTGGTGGATTTCAATATGTAATCTGAATATTTATTTCTCTTTTATTTACTATGAATGTGTATGGTTTTGTTTATTCAAATATGTTCGTAATGCTTTTGATTATTTGACCAATAATTGAGTGATTTGTGAATTTGAATAAGACTCGATAGAGTAATTTTAAATTGGACTGAGATTTAAATAGTGTATGTTCATAACACTTAGGTGATTTGATTCACAATTAGGGTAAATATACGCCTAAATACCATACATAGCCAAATTAAAATATTAGCTTAATGAACCTTATTTAATTGATTACTATATACATATAGTGATCTAATTAAGTTAGTTATTTGTACAAGTATCTCGATGGAGACTTGTGCATAGGTTTAGATTCTAAGTTAGCAAAGCCACCCATGAATGTAAATAAGGAGAGAAACTGATGTTAGGTGAAGTGTTGAATGAACTTATAATCTTAAGTTTTAATGTATTGAGTTTATTTAGTGAATTTTTAGTTTTCGTTGATCAGTTTAATTTTTTTAAGCGAATTTAGTTTCAATTAATTTTCTATAAACTCTAATTTCTTGAATAAGATTGATCTGTTATAATTTTCATACTTAATGAACAATTAGGAGCAAATCTCTGTGAGATACAATTTTGGACTTACTGTCTATATTACTTGTAAGACACGTCTACTTGTGTATACTTAACCGATAACACCTGGCACCTTGTGTATCATTGTTCAGGGCAAATTTTAGATTGAAAATCCGAGACTCATCATCTTGTGAAAAGCATTCCTTCAAGCTCTTTCAAATCTATTGTGCAAGAGTCCATGTAAAAAATAGTCAAAGCAATATCTGGAGAGAGGGAATTTAACAACCAGGTAACTACCAATTTTTTACACCTATTCCATGGACCAAACAAGTCAATCAATGGATTTAGGTTCTTTGATGGTGCCATCTACAAATCCAGACTTATTGTGAGTGGCTAAAGCAAGCAGAAACAAACGACTCCACTCCAAGCGATTTGATGAGGTCAACTTAGGATTTGCTATGATTGACCCATGATTATTTGAATGCTGGACAAAATATGGTGATTGAGAGTCACTTACAGGAGAGTTTGATTTTTTCAAAGATGAATTTTCCATCTAGGATTTTGAATGGAAGAACTAAAATCTCAAATATATTTCTGACAATCAAGGATAAATTCGATGGAGGGAAGAGGGAAAACCTTTGATTTACAAGATTGAAACAAAAGAATCAAGAAAAACTCAAGATTAAAATGAAATCAAGGCCACCTTGCTCTGATACTATGTGAGTTTAGTAAGTATTAAGAACCTACAATACGAGAAGAAAAGAAGAGCACTTTGGAAAGAGAGAGAGAGCTTTTGGTAAAAACTGGTTTTGTATTCTATTACACATAATAAATGAATACAATCAAAAAGTTTATGTACAAGAGGTTAACTAAATAAATAATAGTAAACTAACTAAAGTAACTATTTAATTTAATCACATGCTCTAACATGTTTATCAGTAGAGGTGTATGATGAAGGACCAGTGAGTAGGACAATTTGAATTACAGGAACACGTACAGGCTCGGTTTCTCTATGGTTTCCGGCCATGGGAAATTTATTGTTGCAGGTGGGTTATTACTTTTTGGTTCGAACCAACTGATGGTGTGAATTTACACAGCCTTAATTTTTCAGGGGAGGTTTTGTTGAGTTTGTGAAGTGCTGTTTGAAATGTGCTGGGTGGTTAATGCACAGGTCCCTCTTCATGATGGACTTAGTGCTTGTTTGTAACCCACTTTGGGTCATCAATTTAATGAATGTTGCATGTAATTTGATCAAAAAGAATCTTGGTTTTTAGCTTTTTCCTTAATTAAGGAAAAAGGTTTGATTTGAGACAAAACAACCTAAAATTTATGAATCTTAATTACAACTTGTATCAAAGGTTATCGAGTTCTTATGATACATTCATTTGGTCTATCATTTACTTAAAATGAGTTCTTTCTTCAGAAAAAAGAATGAAAAGTCAAACTAAGAACAAAAATAAAAGCAAAGAACACCCATAGCCTATAGCAAAAGCAATTGTATGCATTGCCTTGTAAGTTTGCCAAAGCCCCCCAAAGGTATCCTACACCAGACACAATCTCTTAACCCTGAAGAGAAATGTGTGTGTAAGTGCGAAAGTGGGCATTTCGATTCAGTTTAGCATTCTCTCTTTCAAAATGTATCCCATATATCCCATTACTTAGCGTGTTACCAACAACAACGAGTAAATGGTCCAATTTGACATGCTCAACGCAGAAGTGAACATTTCCATGAAAACAATCATTTCATCAGCCAAACCTTTCTTTCCTTGATTGGAAATATAATCTCCTCGGTGCATGATACTATAGGCTTCCGTAAGTCACTAAATTTAGTCGCTCTTTCTAGTTGGAGAATCAGAACTCTTGCTTTATGGTTGAGCCAATCCACATGTTCACTTGAAAATTTTTACGTTATATTGGAAAAAGGAATTTTGTAGTATCTCGTCCATTTCTTGTCTTGCTGTTTTGGGGAGGAAAGGATGATTTATATACCACAACTTATATCAAGTGAGCATATAAGCATTTGGCTTATAATATGAGCATATGTTCTCCTAATTAGACTGAGTTTGAATCATCTTTCCCCTACAATAAAAGACTCACACAACTAGCAACCAATTTAGCTCGAAACCATGAGTTCAAAACAAGAAAAAATACATTGCTAATGTGAGGATCCTATATATGAAGCGATAACGAGGAAAGGACAGTATGTAAACGAATCTGCTATAATATATGGTTGAGTGTAGTGGGTTTGTTTGCAAGTGGAATGAGTAACGTGTGAACTGTGGGCTTGCTCAAGCATCCTCCTCTCCCCGTCTGATTAGCATTATTATTTTACACGCATTGAATTTGTATGGAAAGAAACCCAGCTTGGCATTCGGCTTATGCGTGAAAGTTGAAGGGCCCAACTCTCATTAAGGTTAGTCGCTTTCTATTCCTAGAGCTGCGGCGGCTCACTTAGCTCTCAGCAAAGTATGATAAAACATAAATAAATAAAATAGTGATGAAAACGATTAAACCAGTCCTATTCATGACATTTGTTTACACAGTGCACAGTGTATTTAAAACCAAAAGTTAGAAATTACTGTAAAATAGCATTATTCTTTTTCCCAGGAAGGGATATTGATCGGTGTTTGCTTTCATTATTGACAAGGATATATATATAAATAGGACGTTCAAGTTCTCCTTCTACGCAAATTAAAACCCCGTAAAGTCAAAGAAAAAGCCAAAAGCATGGGAAGGTTCACTTCCTTGTCTATCCTCCCTCTGTTCATTGTCTTTCACATTATCATTCAAGATGCTAAGCCAGCCATGTCTCTTCCTCTCTCCACGAACTCGCGTTGGATCGTCGACGAGAAAGGGCAGCGGGTGAAGTTAGCGTGCGTGAACTGGGTGTCACACCTTGAACCGATGGTTGCAGAAGGGCTTAGCAAGCTGCCAATGGATGTGATCGCCAAACGGATTGTGTCAACGGGGTTCAATTGCGTTAGGCTCACTTGGCCGCTTTTTTTGGTCACCAATGACTCGTTGGCCTCTCTCACTGTTAGACAATCTTTTCAAAGACTTGGGCTGCTTGAATCCATCGCTGGCATCCAGACCAACAACCCCTCCATCATTGATGTTTCCCTCTTAAAAGCTTACCAGGTATGAAAGTTTCTCCCCAGAAAGATAAGAAAAGAGGAAAGCTAAGAAAGTGAGAGACCCACTTTCCCACATTTGAAAAAACTGATCCCTTACGGCATTGGTTAAGGACTTGGGGTTGTCCCAACTAACCGACAAATTGATGACAATGACCTTAAATATTGACACGTCTCTGTTTTTCTTTTTTCCATCTTAGGGGGATATTTTCATCATTTTTTTCCTTGCACGATTGGCCCACAATTAGTAACTTATTAATTATTCATAATCATATAGTTTAGGGGGAAAGGTTGAGTCCAAAATCGATGAGTTTGAGGTTGGTAACAAATGATGGGGACGGCAATTCAATTATTATCCTTAGCCGTTTGTTTATGCTTTATGATTTAAATATCAATTTACCTGGATAAACTGGTAGACAATTTATTTGTTCCTTGTATTAATAAAACAGTAATTGAAGTTGAAATCCCCGTATCAAGCGATTGTTACTTTGTTTATACTTCTTATTGGAAGAATTTTTAAATTTCAGGCGGTGGTGTCTAGCCTTGGGGAAAACAATGTAATGGTCATACTTGACAATCACATAAGCAAGCCCGGTTGGTGCTGCAGTAATTTTGACGGGAATGGTTTCTTCGGTGACCAGTACTTCAACCCTGATATATGGATCACGGGCCTGACTCGGATGGCTACCCTTTTCAATGCTGTCACCAATGTGGTTGGAATGAGCTTGAGAAATGAGCTCAGAGGCCCCAAACAGACCGTAAATGATTGGTACAGGTAAAAGATTTTTGTTCAAGCAAAATAGAGAACTGACGATGATTAAAACAAATGGGTAAAAAATTGGGAAACTCATTGCACTTTTGTTGATGACTTGAGTTAGGTACATGCAGAAAGGGGCTGAAGCGGTGCACTCAGCCAACCCAGACGTTCTTGTTATACTTTCTGGACTGAATTATGACAAGGACTTGTCGTTTATCCGAAATCGACCAGCAAATCTCACGTTTACTGGGAAACTAGTATTTGAGGTGCATTGGTATGGTTTCACAGATGGGCAGACATGGGTAACTGGCAATCCGAACCAGGTGTGTGGCAGAGTGGCGAACGACATGATGAGAACATCAGGGTTTTTGGTGGATCAAGGATACCCATTGTTCGTGAGCGAGTTTGGGGTGGACCAAAGAGGAACCAATGTCAATGACAATAGATACTTGAATTGCTTCTTAGGTGTGGCAGCTGAACTTGACCTGGATTGGGCCCTGTGGACACTGGTTGGGAGTTATTATCTGAGAGAAGGGGTCATTGGGTTAAACGAGTACTATGGAATCTTGAATTGGAATTGGTGTGAAATCAGGAATTCAAGCTTCCTAGAGAGAATTTCTGCCCTCCAGTCCCCTTTCCGGGGTAAGCAAACTTTATTTTCCCTTTCCCTTCTTAGTTCATACACTGTCTTCAAGCCCATTATTTACTTCTTCCACAATGGCATGCAGGGCCAGGCCTATCAGAAACCAAACTGCATAAAGTGATCTTTCATCCCTCAACGGGGCTTTGTGTCTTGAGGAAATCATTGCTTGACCCTTTGCGCTTGGGTCCCTGTACTGACTCTGAAGCTTGGAGTTACTCACCCCAGAACACCTTGGTGGTCAAGGGAACGTATTTCTGCTTACAAGCTGATGAATCAGGAACGCTGGCAAGACTTGGTATTATCTGCAGCGAGTCTAATTCAAAATGGGAAATGATTTCAGATTCCAAGATGCACCTCTCCTCTAAGCTCAGAAACGGCACATCCATTTGCCTGGATGTAGACTCCACCAACACTATTGTTACAAACAGTTGCAAATGCTTGAGTAACGATAATATGTGTGACCCTGAGAGCCAGTGGTTCAAACTTGTGGACAGCACAAGAAGCAGAAGTGGGGTAAAGTCATTTTTACATTTTGACTCGATTCTGGAATTACCTGGAAAGGAGTTCATATGGAACCTTTTGGGTGGCTCAATATAAAAGCATTTGTCAGTGAAGAAAATAGGCAAGGGTTACAAATGAACACTCAAAGCGAGTTTAGTCAATCCAGAGATATATGCAACTAACCCGCTTGCTAAATGAGACATATTCTTTGGTGCTGAGACATACCAATTTACTAGGCCTACATAGCCTGTTGAAGCTGTAGAAGTTGTTTCAATATGTTCTTCCACAGTTCTACCAGGCATCAGGCCAGACTTACATTTTCTGAAATGTATACACTTAAAAGAAATTATGTTGGTCATCCACAATCCAGTTCGTATGGTCAATAAAACCATTGCCATTAAACTTACATTTCCTTCAGTATAGGGTAAATTGGAGTTGAAAGACAAGAATAGAAACTTGGGTGCCATTTTATAATGCATGTAAACGAAATTACTACAATGTTGTTTATGCTAAACAAACATATGATGAATCAACAACAATGGGATTATGAACCAGCAAATTTAAATCACCAAATGCAGTTTATTGCTGTATTCATTCTTCCATCGCACCTCCATCTTCAACAACTTCAACGATCCTTTAAGGAGGTGATAGTGGTCAATAGAACCTCTGCATCATGAGAGAATTGCAGCATCAAGTCATTGTTAACAATTCAACAAGGACGCATAAACTTCTATGCAAAAATTAGTGAACACTAGTATGTAGCCCTTGCTTCAGAATATCTATATTAAAGAAGCTAAGGACACAAGTAACATTTTGAAAGCAACAGACAACTGATGCTCAGATGACATCGCTTGCCAATCTTCTTAGGGAATGTAAATCATTTTGAGCTGTTATCTGCATAATGATTTGGGACTTGATAGTTTCTTAGGTATTCCTTGCGTCCCTATACAAGCAAGTATTATAATAGTGTTAGAAAACTAAAAGGAAGAAGCCAAAATAAAAAGAAAAAAAATCCATAGAACCAAAAATCTCTACTCTACCTGAATGCAGGCAAGACAACAAACCTTTGTTATAACACAAACATCAACATTGCTCCCACTGCCCAAATCATTGAAAATGCCAGCACAAATAGCCTTGCATACCAAATTAAATCCTTCTTCTTTCTGCATAAATAAATCATTACATATTAATGCATCAAAAGGAAGACATTCCAAATATCTTGATTAAAGACTAAGAGCTACTTTCTATAGCCCTCCAAAAAACCAGTTTTGAAAAACATACTTTTTTACTTAGCAAAATCAAGCAAATTTCTTATTGATCATATCCAGAGCATATCTTATGAATTGAAATGAAATTCACCACTACATCATGCTAAATGGCACAAGAACTTACAGTTAATCCTTCACGGTACTTTGACTCAAAAACAGTCATAGCAGCTAGTGAACCAGAACCCATAGTTGCAAATGGCAGAATATCCGTAGATCCATGAGGATAGATCTGTGTTATACCATGGGTCAATTCAAAGAAATGATAATGAACAATGTCAAAAATAGGGAAAATTCAGATTCTCATGTGTGTAACTCAACTCATTGTATGCAGATGTGGCCCAGTCACATCCACTCCACCAAGCACCAAAGCAGCTTGAATATATCCTCGGTAGCTAGACAGCAGGACGAGTAAAACCAGTCAGGCATTCTTTAGTCTCAATCTAGTAATAATGAAAAGATCTAACTATACCAAGGATCACACTCTCAGATATAGGCTTACTGGAAAAGATGAGATTTTAAAAGAGTCAAGGCTGTTACGATCCTTGATTCTCGTCCAGTATGACACCGATGTAGCTGCAGCTGGGAGCTGATCATGTCTTTGATGGAAAGGCAATGTGAAAACAAAGACAAATTTAATGCTCACATATACCACTTTATAATCAAATGAAAACATTAGGAAAAGATAAAAAGGCAAAAGAAAATTATATGCAAGAAGAGTGACAAAAAAGTTTTATATACCAGTCACTGCCTCTGTATCAGTGGCAGTTCCTGCTCCACAGCAATAAATGTTTGGTGCTATAGAATGAATTTTCACGCAATTCTTATCGCAGACAATGCACTCTGCAGTGGCTCTTGTATCTGCTCTGAGAATAATAGCAGCACTCATGAGCATCCCATTCTCACAAAAGAATTAATATGTAAGCACTTTAAAAGAATTGAAGATTTGAGAAATACTGGTTGATTCAGAATCCAACAAGTTCATAAAAAGCCTTACAACAATAGCTCTTCCAGCGCTTCAAAGAAGCAACATCGAAATTAACAGTTCTAAGCAGTCACATTCCTAGTATGCTAATGCCATACCTATGCAAAAGATTTGTTGTAATATCGAGAATCACATTATCACAACTAGGCAGCTAACCAAGTCAATAAGAAAGGAGACAGCAGATAATAAATCGTAGAAGTAAAAAGTACAATATAAGTTGGGAAAGTTATATTTATAGCTGAAAAATAAGACCAACAATTGTAGTTCCAGTCTTTCGAAAAGATGGAGGGTTCCCCCTCTTTTTTTGAGAACATTTCATTTCTTCTACACAAGTCGAAGCTGAAGCTGCCTTTTGGAGGAAGTTCCACAATTGTCTTTGACATTTTCTTTTTTGTAATTTTACTATAAAAAGAAAACATACAAATTGAAAACGTAATACTCCTATAAAGTCTTCATAACAAAATATTGAATTCAACAAGTAAGGCAACAAATTTTCAATTATAAAGTTGCTTTTATATGATTTATATTTTATGACGCCTCAAAGGATTACATAACAGTCTTTTTTTTTTTTTAAAGGGTACATGACAAAGTCTTTGAAGTGAAAAATTGAAGTTCAATAAAAGCAAAATTCTTGTGAAAAATTAAATAATCCTAAAGAGCAATTTGCAAAACCCTAAATATCTGATTATCCACCGTTGGTAGAAATGATCACTACCAAAGTTTCCGTTTGGTTACTGAGAGACTGAAGGAAACAACAGAGAAAAATGTTATCCCCATTAGATTAAGAAGAAATGAATCTACTTAGTTCAAGTTTCACCTTTTCGACATTCAGAACGGAAGTACTTCAAAATTTAAAGTACCACAAAAAATAGAATAAAGAATTGAAGCAAAAGAAAATCTGTAGCATAAAATTTCTTCTCTTTCCTTCACAGCTTTCGCAATAACTAAAAAGCAAAGCAAAAATAATTGTTAAATTTAAAAAAAAATGATCAAAGTGTTAAAAAAGGACTTACGAGAATGGACACACAGAAATTGAAAGAGAAAATGGATATTAAAGAGATAAAGGAGAAGTCGAAGATGGGAAGCCTGGCATTGAAGTTTAGAGCTTTGGCTGGCCAAAAAGAAATGAAGGGGTTTTATCTTTTTAATTTTTAAAAAGGAATTAGTATAACGGTATTTTTCTTTTTTGCTCATTTTTTTGAAATATTGTAACAATATGTAAAAGCGAAAGGGCTGCTACTAAATAGAGACTCTTCTGTTTTAAGTTTTGTTTGGTTCTTTAATCAAATTAACTTTATAACTTACTCATTTTTCATTTTTCAGATAGAAAAAAAAAAAAAAAGGGGAATGAATATATGAAATAAATAAAAACTTCCTTGGATGATACCCAAATCATAAAAGAAAAATTTAACTAAGGCGTTACAAGACTCAAACAAACAATCGGACCTAGCAAAGGCTTCTAGCTAGCCTTCTACCGACCATAAAAAGGTAAAACAAATACAGGGAGAAGGGAACAACAGATCAAGTCTGCATTCCCCCCGTACATGTTAATTATTCTGCTTTATTTCGTCGTTTCAAGTTCTGTCGAGAGCTAAACATTGCTTACAAACCTGGGCTTAAGAGTCACCATTAAACCATTTTTCATGTAGAGTGTGGTTGTCACCTTTGGTACGACACTGTGACCTTCGACTACCTTAACTGAATACCTTAACAGGACTGAAGCAGCCACCATTTTCATCTGCGTGTAAGCAAATTTCTTCCCCACACAAAGCCTCGGACCAGCGTTAAAGACAGCGTACTTGAACTGATTTGCGCTTACAAACTTCCCATCTTTGATCCACCTCTCTGGCTTGAACTCTAAGCAGTCTTTACCCCATATGGAGTCAATACGAGCCATTGAGAAGATGCAGTGAAGAACTCGAGCACCCTTTTTAACCCTGGTACCATCAGGAAACACATCGTCTTCTAGAACTTGTTTCATTTCAATTGGCACAGATGGGTGGAGCCTCAGGGACTCAGATAATGCTGCTTCGAGATACACCATCTTTTTCAATTCCTCTATTGTGAAAACTATGTCATCATCTTCTGTTCTTCGCTCAGGATGACTTAAAATTTCATAGATTTCACCCAGGATTTTGCTTTCTACCTCAGGATTTTTGTGTACTAGCCAGAAAAACCAAGCTAATGCAACAGAAGTTGTGTCTCGGCCTGCTAAGATGAAACTTACGCAGAAATCTCTCAAGAACTTACCTGGATATTGTCTGTTTTTGCCTTGTTTATCGATCTCTTTCTCCATAAGCCTCGACAACAGATCAGAATGATCGTTTAAGTTTCCAAGATTGTCTAGCTTCTTCCTGCGATCTCTCACTGTCTTATCTGCAAAATCATGTACAACTTCTATTGCTTCCTTGAGCCGTTTCTCATTTCCAAGTCTGAAGAACTTCAGGGGCTTCCATACAAAAGGCGGCATCAGGAATCTTAATAGGGTGAGTTCCGTGGCGTCTTCAAAAGCTTTTGCAAAGGGAACTTCCGGTAAATCAAGGGCCAAGCATCCAGGATCAATGCCGAGAGCAGCAGTGCAAATGCTATCGAATGTAAGCCGAAGAAACACTTCTTGTAGATCGAAACAATGCCCTGAATTTGCCAGCTTTTCCAATAAATTCATCAGCTTCTGGTGCACTATATCTTGCATGCTTTGAATGGAGTGCTCTATAAACCGGCTCGAATGCATCTCCAGCTTTGCAAGCTGCCTCTGCTCCTTCCATGATTCATCATCAGAGTTAAAAATTCCACCTCCTAGCAGGTCGCAAAATCTCTCTCTATAGTACTTCCCTTTAGGGAAGTTCTTAAAATTTGTTTTAAGCATATATTCAATGTTAGAAGGATCAACTGTGATGATTCCATACGATCCTCCCATCCACATTCCCCTGTAGGGGAATGTTCCCCCAGCATTTATCAAAGCTCTGGTGGCCCAATCATATATGTCATTCATGTGAAGGAAGACTGATGGTATGACTCCAAGCACTGGCCACAGCATTGGACCCTTATTTGCGAGACTCTCATGTATACAACTGAAAATGAATAGCCCCAACAATGGAATTGCAACATCCAACAAGGTCAGATGAGAGCTCACCCACTCAGATACAGAGAATACAAGCATTTTTTTCGTTGCTGTTCTCTTATGTTTTAGTTAACTGGCGCAGGCTTAGTAATTCTGAAGCCTGACAGAAAACAGATAGGATCAATGTTGGGGAATGAAAAAGGACTGAGTTGAGAGGGTGGTGAAATTAATGACAATACCAACTAAATTGACTTTGATGAGATAGAGTGGAGGTAGGTATTGACAAGTTTATGGCACAAAAAATGGAAGAAATCACTCTCACATGTTGCTAAATCGAGTTTTCTGATTGCGTTAGACTGTACTTATAAATTTCTTCATGGCACGATTGAAGTAGAAAAATCGTACTGTGCTGTCCCTAACACATTAGTGAATTCCTTATGGAAGTATGAGAGAGTGAGTAATTGTGCAGAGGAATATTGGGAAAAGTATACTGTATAACTCGATTATTAAAATCAATGCAGGGACCCCATTTTATAGTCTGTTAGAACTATCTAGAGAATAACAGACGGATGAGAGAGAAAATGCTAAGCTAAAAATTAGTACTGTAAAATTGTAAAAGGGTTAATCTTTACAGTAATTGTCAATAAATTACTAACTTCCACATGATAGTCAGGTGCTCCTTATTAATCCTGTACATCTGTACTTCACGTGTTCATCTTCCAACCGAAGCCTGCGTTTATACGTCTGCAAACATTCTTTTGCTTGAATCCTTTATTCCATCAGTAATCTTCATCATTAACACTCCCCCTCCAGATGCATATGAATGTTGTGAACAGACATCTGGCTGAATAAGTGATGAAATTGTCCGAATTGTAATGCCTTTGTAAATAAATCAGCACCTGTGAACCGGTATGCACATACAAAGGTTCAATTACTCCTTCCAGCACCTTGTCCTAAATTAAGTGACAATCGATTTCTATATATTTTGTTGGCTCATGAAAAATAGGAATCTTGCAAATATGGGTGGCAAATTGGTTGTTGCAATATAACTTTACTGCATTTTTGTGTTCAAAATCAAAATTTGCTAGTAATGATTTCAACCATATAACCTCACAGCAAGTAGATGCCATCTATTGATACTCAACATTTGTCGAGCTATGCGCTACTATGGATTGCTTCTTAAATTTTCAGTTGACCAAGGGATTTCTAATGAAAATATTGAAGCCAGTGACAAATTTTCTTGTGTCAGGATACCCTCCTAATCATTGCTTGAATAAGCTAAGATTTCCATATTCGAGTTAGCTTTCATTAGAATTCCTTGTCCAAGTGTAGACTTTAAGTACTTCAATACTTTATGTGCAGCCATTAAGTGCTCCTGTCATGGTTTATCCATGAATTAGGATAAAACTTAGACTGTATATGAGATATCAGGCTTGGTAAAGGTTAGAGCAGCCAAAGATATTAGGGCATCCAAGACCTTTTGTCTGCCGTTTTTCTTATGCTTCAGTAGATTTTTGGAGTTTATTTAAACTTGCTGGTGGAAGAGGGGAGAGGAACGGAGAACTGGCCGAAGATGGCTCGATAGTTTGCATTCGCTGTTCGTGGATAACTTAAGTAAGAGATTAACATGGGCAACAATCAAGGGCGTGTTCAACGAGTATGGAACTGTTTGTATTCTTAGGAAGGCTATAATAGATAAAGGAAATGAGGCAAATTATGCATTCGTCAAGTATAAAGAGAGATACAAAATGGAGAAAGCTTTGAAGTGCGTTGTTGGTCCCAATGGAATGCTAAATGGGGGGTGAATAGCACTAAAAATTTTAAGCTTATCCTTTTTTGAAAAATAAAGCTTTTAACTGAGTAGAGGAAAATAAATATAAAGCTTCTAGTGACTAAAAGACACCAAGTAAAGAAGGGTAAAGAGAAGTGGACAGCGTAAAACTATTTATAGTGGTTCGATCCCTTTGACCTACATCCATTACCTTGATCTCCCAATGTTTCATTTTATACCTAAGGAGTCAAATTTTTCTGTTGAAGACAGTTTCTAACTGTTAGAAATAACTCTGATGCACTTCTAGCCGTTATTTTGTTCTCTGGTGTTTAAATTCAAAAAGATAAACAAACTTCGACTAACCAGTTATAGGTAGCTCTAATCGATTATAGAGTTTCTACCTTGCACTGTCTTGTTGCTAAGTTCTCTTCTCTAACCGATTATAGGAGACTCTAACCGATTATAGGAGACCCTAACCAATTACAAACTTTTTGTTTTCATTCTTCTCTGCACAACAGTCTTCTTGTAATTGGTTAGCTCTTCCTTAACTGATTGAAGCTATACTTCCTTCAACCATAACCGATTAAAATAAGCTTTAATCAACTAGAAATTCTTCGAATTTTGAACTTCTCCAATTTGGCTCCCTTCAACGGTCAACTATATTTTTAAACTTGTTTTTACAGTTTGAAAATACTAGGACTTTGTGCTCTAACTGATTAATCAGACCTCTTAATCGATTAGCATATTTTTGTTTGGCTTCAGCTTATCACACAGCCATGCCTTAATTGATTAAGGTCGCTTGATTATCAGTTACTAAGGTTCTGTTTTTGTTCATTACTTGCTCTTCCCCCTTTAACTTATTAACTCTTCATTAAACTTAGCAAGTTCCTTGACTTGGTTTTAATTAACAACTTTGTTTGGGGTATTAAATTAAATCCGGCACACTTAAATAACAAGATTAGACATTAATGAATAAATAATATTTTGTTATCATAAAAAATATATGGAGTCAACAAGCGAATCATGGTTAGGAGGGTCGAACCAATACAGAAATGTGGTAGAGAAAGGGTAGGAATGGTAGTATAAATGAGAAGTGTTAAAATAAAGGCTAAATAACAAGGTGTAGATGGCAAATCCTATAAAGAAGTGGTAGCAAGAATAAGGGAAACGATGAGGAGAGATCAAGAAAAGGATAAGGGAAAGAAGAGAAACAATTGAGGGCAACAATGCAGGGGAAAAAGGAATGTAATGATGAAATATCGCAATGCTTGAAGAAAAAAAATGGAGAAACAAGAGTAAAAAAGTTAACTTAATAGAGGGAAGATGGTTTTTGTTAAGACTGCCATTCCAAAGGAAGAGATGATTTGGGTTAAGTGCAGTGTAATAGGTAAGTTAAAGGATAAGTTGGAGTGCAAAAAGATTCAGGTAGAATTAAGTAAGGAAGGAGTTCATGTGCAAGTGAGGATCCTTGATGATTAATCAGTGTTGGTCACCTTTGAAGAGCTTGACATTGTGGGAGCGATGCTTAAACATTATTAAGAGCAATTTGAAGGGTGGTTTGAATCCTTAATGCCAGTCAACATAATTGATGAAAATAGAAAGATAAGGCTTTGGATTAGATTTTGTGAAGTCTCTATGTAAATTTGGCATATCAATTCATTTAAGGTGATAGGAGAATATTGGGGGGAGTTTGTTGCAGCTGACAAAAGCATAACTAAAAGAGAGGTTTGATGAGGCAATCATTCTAGTGAAAGTTAGAAGCAAATTGGTGACACCAAATTAGGTCAAAATCGAAGTGGAAGGCAAACATCATAGAATCTAGGTGAATGTTGTTGGAAAAGAATTGGAATGCTTGAGAAAGCTTACTCAAAAGGGAAGGAAAAAGTGTAAGAATACAAGGGATTCGCTCAGAGTGGGAATGACAGTGGTGGTTGCAACAATGACGAAAAAATGGAGATGGTGCCGCTAGAAGTGGGTGAAACATACTTCCCCAAAAGTAGGATCATAGGTATGATGATGTCAAAAATTGTAGAGGAATTTAAATTAAAAGGCATTTTGAAAAGTGACAATAGAGAATGTTCAATCAAAAGAAGGCATGATCAAAGAGGGTAGGTGTGGAAAGTGACAAGTTGCATGAAAAAGGTAATAGAAAAAAGATAGGAGAAAAAAGGTAAAAGGGAAAAGTAGAAATAAATAAACCAGAGAAAGAAATTGTGGTTATATAGAAAGATAAAAAGGTAGAAAAGAAGATTTGTGAGAGGGATAACAAGGTAGAAGAGATGTCAAGTTCTAGGATGGCGAAAAAGGACGGCATAACAGCAAGTCAATAAATGAAAAAAAAAAAAGACTAGTCGCAAGACCTAATAAAAAAGGTGGAAAGCTTGAAGAGAAAAATGCTAAAATAGAGGTAAAAATAGGTTAAATTTGGGAGAGCTAAACTTATGGACCAAAGATATACAAGTAGGCTTGCTTGAAAATAAGAAAGAAAGTGTCGGGATTCAAAATGAAGTTAAAATGGGTCCAATAAAGTAAGTCTAGTGAAAGAAAAACATAGGCTAATGATAAAAGGAGTTAGATTTAACAAAAAAGATAGAGAAAGTTCAAGAGAAAGATAGGTCAGATAGGACACAATTAGAAAGTAACAAGGAAATTAAGAAGGGTAATGAAGCAAAAAAAAAGATTAAGATGAAATTTTTTGGATGAAGAATACAAGTTACAAATTAATGAAGAATGTTTTGGGGATAATGAAAAATGGAAATGAAATGATAATGATTGGAATAAGGAAAAGGCAACGGGGAGGAATTTGGAAGGAAAAAAATTATAATCAAAGAAGGGTAATCTTGATTGGACAAAGAGTAGTAAGACAAGAGAGACGACAGGAGATATTTAAAAGCTAACGAAAGACTTTGACACTAATAATAGAGGTAACGATGGTTCAGTGGGATAGTCAAGGGTCAAGGTAAGAAAAAGCTCTATAGGTAAATGTCAAATAAAGCGCTTCTTGCCAAATAGTCAAAAAGGTCAAAATAGTAAAAAAAAAAAAGAAGATTAAAGAGAAATCAAGGGATTTACAATGAGAGAGCTTCAAGAATTGGGTCAAAAAATAGAATGAGGAAAAACTTAAAAAAGAAAATTGAAGATGACTTGGGAATTGAAGCAAGTGAACACGAGGCTTAATGGGGTGAGTCAATACCAAAGGTTGATATTAAGAGGAAAAACTCAACAATTAGAAGGGAAGCTAAGGAAATTTAGGATTTATGTGGAAAATTGGATTTTATTTTTAAGGAAGAGAAAGAAGAAATGTTTTAGAAAATTGCCAAGTTGGAGGCAATGGATAGAAAGTGGGTAGCAAAGTTAACGGATAAAAAACCTTGAGTCGTCAAGTATATTGAGATGATAGTGCAGTAATGAGAGATATGTAGAGGGGATGAAAAAGGTTGTGGAGTGGGTATTTAGGGAGGAAAGAGGGTTTGTTTAGATTTCAGCAACACTTTATCTAATGACAGATAAGCAAGTATCAGAAGAAGGACTCAAAAGAGGATATTTTATATTTTGTCAAGTTATGGAGGGATGTTGAAAAGGTGGGGTTGAGGTTAGCTTACTTGATTTTTGTAATGCCGATAAATAGCTTGAAGGTTTGAACAAGAAGATGTTGAATTCTTGTTCATCAAAGATAACAAAAACATTTAAACCATTAAGGACCCTTACCTAAACCTCAATACCTTCATTTGCCAACTTCTTTAAATGATCGAGCATTGGATCAACCTTTTAAGTCTACCTACGGCATAACACTTGACCTATGTCATCTTCTCATCTAGAATGGAAGTTTTAATCGAGACTAACTTTTATTTACCCTAGTCTGGTTTCTTCTTCCACTAATTGTTCTTAGTCGTATCTCCTAAGATCACCACTTTATATGAATGACCATAAGCTTTGACCTTCTTAGATTCCTTTTTAACTCTCTATTCCAGAGCCTTATCGCTTCTTGCAGTATTTTCCATCTTTCTCACTAGTTCTACCATTCTCACAAAAATTCTCCTACCATCAAGCGATTGATGGTTTTCCCATTTTATGGGCTTTTCCATTTCATACTTTCTCCATATCAAGTGAAGGCAAAGTTAGCCTCTCTCCTTCTATTTTGTGTGCACTTTCTCAAAATGAAGAAATCAACGAACCGTCCATACTTTTCAAAGGGTCCTTTAATTGCCAACCATGTTAATCGCTTACTCAAATTTTTTGCAAACATTGAATGCAAGCTGTCCAACCATCTCCATTCTCCTTTCCTTATTCTCTCCATTTTCCCCCAACTGAATTTTCAAACCTGCACACAGATTGGCCATACCTAATCACTTAAATATGTCCGTAGGTTTTGAAAGTAGTGATCGGGCTTGCATATGTATCTTTCTCAAAGGCCAAGACGTCCTTGTACGAAACAAACTAAGACCATCTTGCTAAAAGCTTTCAAACTTTAAGTGATAAAAAGCGAGAACATCCTACTCCATGCCTTTGTTGAAGAAGTGGTCATGAGAAAGTTGTTGATCATAAATGCATGACCATTAAAGGCTTAGTGTCAATTGGTTCTTTACCAACATCCTTATCGCATTTTGTGTCTTGTTGAACACAAAAATCTTCTATACACAAAAAATTTGGCATAAAAGTTTTAAGCTTCAGTGATGAAGCTTGGCTAAAAAGAAATATAGGGGTTTTATTTTTTGGTTTATATTTGATGTATTGACGGTGTGTACATTTTCAAAGTATCAAATGAAGTCATTTTATTAAAAAAAATAAATTTATAATTTTGAGAGATTTAAAAATAAATATTACAAATTTTCTTTAAAAATTAAAAAAAGAAAAACAATTTTTATTATCTCTCTCAACTCTCTTTTACTCAATCTTGATTTCTCATTCCCTCAACAACAATAGATCCAAAACCCTAAATTCTTTTTTTTAACACTGCTGTTTTTTTTTTGCTGCAATAATATTGGGCTCAACCTAATTGAAACAATATTAGCTTATAAAAAAAAAATGAAAAAAATATCAATTTGGGTTGGAGTTGTGCTAATGTCCAAACCCTTTTGAAACATTACAAACAGGAGAGACAAAGACTCAAACTATCAAAGGAATTGGTTGCATAGGTATGATACCTCAAGTATTCCCATGCCATAGCAACCAATCGTGGCATCAGCATATCCAAATTGGTTAGGATTCATATGTACATATTGATCTATTTCTTGCTTGGGTTCAAACATGAAAACTCATATGAAAATTTTTGTATGGCTTATTGATTTTGTATCTTCCCAAAAAGTACTTATATTTATCTATTTCAGTCAACATACTTCTAGGCAAGCCATTACTGGACAAATAGAGAGAAAAAGATTAAATCTATTTTCATTTTTTGGAAGTAAATTTTAAAAAGAAGACTGAAATAAATATTAAGAATTAAACTAAGAAGAATAGTAAAATAAATATTATCTTCAAGAATCAAAATTAAAAATTTAAGGTTTTGGACTTATTATTGTTAAGGGAGGAAGAATAGGAGAAGAAGAACAAGAGGAAAAAAAGGAGGAGATTGGGTGAGAGGGAGTTAGAGAAGGAGAAAATTGTTTTTTTTTTTAAATAGTAATATTTATTTTTAAATCCTTTAAAATTTTAAATTTATTTCTTAATGAGGTGGCACCATTTTATACCTTGACAGTGTATATTTTCTATAGAGTTCATCAAATATAAATCTTTTATTTTTTAATTTTTAAAAAGAGATTGGTATAACAATAATTTTTTTTGCTCATTTTTCCGTTGTAACCTTCAAAATTAGTAGTCTATTATAAAAGATTAAATTTATCCCTTTTAGGTTAAATAGTATAATAATTAATATTAACTGACAAAGAAATTTTTGTCTCTATATATATATCAAGAAAAATATATAACTTTATAATAAATTGAGTTCATTACAAGAGGTGTCCAAGATCTAAGTTATCTGCCTAGGTTCGTGATCGACTCAATCTAATTTTGGAGCATGAGGCATAAAATTTTAGGCATTAGCTAGTTTAGATCCACTTGATTAAATTATTATATTAATAAATAATATATTTGATTTAATTTTAAAATATAAAAAATATTATTTTAAGAATAAATAATAACTAAATAGCAAGTCGAGCTAAGTCCAAACTTGGTTATTAAAAAGAAAGTCTAATAAGCCCAAACCAAACTTAGCGTGTACCTAATTCATTGACACCTCTGTTTATTGTAATATTTCATTGATTTTAATTTTACTAAACAAAACAATAAATGTGAAAAAGAATTCTTTTTTATACAATATTTTTGTATAATAATTTATTTTGAATGTATTTTAATTTGAGTTATTTTATAAAGTTTCAAATAACAAGTTTATAATAATTTATTACTATATATTTTGAAGACGACGTAAAATTCAAATGTCTCACTAAACTTTTATTGTAGCGTATAAGAGTGTCAATTCTAAAAATGTTAAAAGTGATTGACTACAAAAATATCTCTAAAAATTTTTCAAACTAACAATCTTATCTTATCTCATCTTATTATTGAAAAAGTTTAATCTTTATTGAAGTAATTTCAACTTTGATATTTGTGAAAAAAAAAAAAATCTATGTGCACAAGTATGTACATGTGGAAAAAACAATTTGCGAAACTATAGGCATGGAAAAGCAATGAAGTAAATGAGAAATTTAATTAGCACATGGAAGGCGGCTTAGATGCATGAGAAAACAATTAGAAGTAAATGAGAAATTTAATTAGCGCATGGAAGGCGGCTTAGATGCATGAAAAAACAATTAGAAGTAAATGAGAAATTAGCTTTTCAAAAAAAAAAAGAAGTAAATGAGAAATTTAATTAGGACGTGAAAGATGATTTATATGCATGAAAAAGGAGTGAGAAGTAATCAGAATTTAATTAGCACTTGGAAAGCGGCATAGATGCATGAAAAAACAATTAGAGGTAATGAAAAATTTAATTGACAGACAAAAGATAGCTCAGATCGTCAGTGAGATCTATATTAAGCAACAATTTGAAACTAATGTGCATTTGTTTCTTAACATTGAGGCTTCAGCTAAGTAAAATAAATTGTTTTAGTTTGAGAAATTTCTATACCATTTTAATTGGTATGGAAGAATATGTGAAAGCAAATAAAGTAACAAAGCCAAATTAATTCATTATTATCTAAAGTACGTATTGATTCTAATTTTCACATGCTATAATTTTTTTTCAATTTTCATAATAGTTTAATTGTAAAATTTGAATTTTAATAAAAATTCTTCTCTTGTGAATTAGTTATTTTTTTTAAATTTTGGATACATAAATTAGGTTGGTGACATTCTTGATAGCAAAGTTGACTTTACATTTAGGCATTTGGTTCATTGATTGGTACATAATTAAGACCTTCCTCCACCAATAATCTTGTAGATCTTTTTACCAAATCATTACCAATATCAACATTTGAGAAATTAGTATATGACATTGGAATGTGGCGAGTTAACAAGATGCAAGATTGATTTGCCTTTGAAGTGGCAAAGTATCAAATGCTTTAGAAATGATAAACCTTAGAAGTGACGATATGGCTCAATTGAGGGGGATCAACTATAAACTATGCATTGTACTATTTTTTTCTTCTAATCGATTTTTGTCCCATTAGATTTTTCCAACTTAAGGGTCTAGAAGTGGCAATATGGCTTAATTGAGGGGGAGCAATTATGGATTATGCACTGTACTCTTTTGTCCCATCGGTTTTTATCCCACTAGATTTTTTCGGCTTAAGGTTTTTAATGAGACAATACAATAGACATTCAAAAGGGAGTGTTTTGAATATATGTGAATATCCATTATATTTCATAACATCCAATGTATCTCCCTATATTCAATCTACATATTTATGTTGGTACATCCCTATCTCCTAGTTTCATTTAGCTTATGTATTTTTTTATCTATTACGTTCATCCTCTTTATAAATAACTAAAAATTCTATTGTTTGAATGTTTTATAAATTAGTTTGACCGTTGACAATATAATTAAGTATTAAATAAATTTCACTTATTATTTCAATTTTTTTTTCCACATGATATCGCGTAATTTATTTTCTCAATTAGTACTTTGTGGATTTTTTTTCCTAATTAGCAGAACGTGGATAAAATTCTATTCTCACAAGAGGTTAGATTGTAAAATTATATAAAAGACTCTCAATTCAAAGTTAATTTATTTGATCACACTTAGAGTATTTTTGTAATTTCATTAGTCAAAATTGACGACCTAGTCTCTTCATGGGAACATAAATTATCCACTAAGATACTAATTGAAAAAATAAAATCACAAAATGTCATGTGAGAAAAGTTGAAACCATAAGAAATTTAGGTGAAGTTTACACTTAAATATTCATAGTAAACCATAATTTATAATTTAATTAAAGATTAAATTTATTCTTCTTTGCTATGGCCCTCTAAATTAATGCATTAATTTTTAGTAGTCTCTTATTTTAAACTAATTAATAAAAAAGCATACAAATTAATATATAATATTATAAACTTACTTTCTTAAAGTAAAAGAGTTATAGAAGTAGGGGAAATAAAAGAGTTTTATATATATAAAGTATGTAAAGTACATGAAAGAGTTTTTTCTTATCATGCAATCCATGATTAGAGGAAAAAAAGTCCATTTTACTACTTTCTTTCCATTTCATATATCCTATCAAATACAATGTTGGACGGTTAATTATTCAAGAACTGATACTTTCCCCTGCGAAAGTATAATTGCAGAGGCCACTGCAAAGTTGAAGACAATTTGAAGAAATCCCCTGCAAGGAATATACCCCAGATTAAGGAAGAGAAAGAAAATGAAGCGGTTGTTAAGTAGAACCATTTTAAGTTTAACAAGTCGTTAATTCACTCACTGTTGTCCCACCCACTTATTAGTTCATTTCAACTGCAATGGCAGTTTGGCTAATGAGATTGGCCAAAATTTGTATTCCTGTAGCTTTCACTTTTCATACGAAACAATCAAGAGAACAGAAACATTTTCTTCTTTGAGCTAATCTAAAGTGAAGGAGCACAAAATTAGCTTTAGACTTCCTCATAATAGGTAGTATTAATATTTGCTACCAAGTTGGGCTTTCATCAATTTCTTTCATAGGAGGAAGATGGATTCCGAGGACCTTTTAAACAAGACGATGCATGCACTTGCTATGGAATCCAGGGACCTTTCATGTGCAAGTTGGGTTTTTGTCTAGATCATTAATTAAGTCGATTCGGGTACTATACCAATACCAAATATGTATTCCCAAATCGATTTCAACAGTAATTTCCAAAAAGCAAGAGGAACCCTTTATTCTTCTCATGATCTCTTCACACACAAGAATCTTAATGCACCGTACACGAAAATAAATCTCAATCTGGCAAAAAACACCTCTGCTTAGTACCAAAAAGAGGAAAAGCAAGGCTTCCATAATTTCAAGAGAATATTTTTGGTCCCCTCCGTTCATCAAAGTTAAAAGTAATGATCTGCTTAGTATTTAGTTTTCGTTTCCGTGACAAGAAGCTTGAACCACCACCTCCTTTAATTAATTTAAAGCATCAAGTTCAACGACCAAGAGAATTTCGAGAAAGCAACGTCACGATAGCCCAGTTCTTTCTGTCCTGCAGCCTTTTTCTTCTTTGCTCTATCAGAGTGACAAGCTGTTAAGAACGTTTAAAGTAGATCTCTTTCTCTTTATAATTCTTTGTGGAAATGAACTCTCCAGAGACATTAATTAATAGTTTGCAAGGTTCTCTTTACGATTGAATCCTTAGCCATTGACCGATTCAAAACCTGATACCGAAATATCTTTGTTTTTACCTGTCTCGTAATGTGTAGTACAAATAACGAAGAATGAAAAAGTTTCGTCGGCAAGAAAAAAAACTACTTGGTTTCATTCTCATTATTCAACAATGGTCGCATCGAAAGCAGATAAGGGGTTTCCAAATATATGTAGCGCTTGGCATTTGTAGCTACAGTTAACATGACTTGTCTCTTCAGAAACCAGGACAGGAAAAGAAAGTGCTTTTGAATCAGCTTTGAATTTGATTCGGGTCCACATCTAGAATTCTTCAAGTAAGAACCTCTTCTTTAGTTATTTCAACAGTTTAAAGGAGGAAACAAGATCGCAGTCCTATCGGGATTCCTTTTTGTTAAAGGCATGCAGCGGGACTCGTAAACTACGAGAAAGACCTTGATTATATATAGAACTGCAACTGGTGCAAGCAAAGTATGATTATCCCATAGTGCTTTTCACACAAACTAAATTAACGAGCTTATATAGCATCCCAACTGAACTGATGTATCCTTTTGCCTTTGATTCACCATCACTTAAGCCATGACCTCATTTGATAGTGGTGGCTTCTGGCAACGTTCCAAATCCTTTTTGGATGATGAAATCTTGATAAAGAAGCTCCTACTTAGCCATGATCCAGATGGTCGTCACCTTGATTCTGAGATGCTTCTTTGTGCAGTGGAGAACATCATGTTTTATGCTACTACATCAGAAGTACTACTAATTTCCTGCTTTGTTACATTGTTACTACAAATTTTAGATGTTTGCTCAGAAGGCTGGCTTGAATGCTTATAGTTTGACTCACTAATGTATCAATTTTCTGAGATCCAGGCAAGGAAGTTTCAAGACATAGAATTTTGTTCCTATTCTTCATTTTGCTAACTCTGTCAACCCTGAAATAAACTGGAAATGCTTTGCAACATGTGAAACTTCAAGAATTAACATCTTATCTGTGGTCTGAGCCCTTTTGTTTCAAATGGTATAATGAGACTAATAGCAAGTCCTTTAGACATTGCTGTCTGTCAAAACTTGCATCATATAAGAAAAAAATAATGATTCTAGTTAATCACTGGAAATAGGAAACAATTTTAGATTGATTTAATAGTTTATAGATGTTTTATATTGTAGACTGAATTTCTGAAACTTCATTGCATTTGTTATTGTTTTTTGGTATAAGGAATTCAAGTATGCTAATAACCTTGATGCTGTATTTCTGACACAGGTTTCTGACAAACCTGCTGATGCAAATTTAAAGAGTCACATTAGCAACATTGAACTAATTGGATCACAAGAACCACTAGTGCACACCATCTACAAAATTGCGCACGAGGTAATTCTGATCTCTCTGTCTCTAGCCCCCTTGCATTTACAAATGTCTTATTTTTTTTTTATTGTGATTGCAGATGCTTTGCAAGTGCCCTGGTAAAGGAGATCTTCATACAAGAACAATGGCCTTGTTTGATTTGCTGGGAAATTATGGATGGGCTGCGAAGGTGGCGTTAGCACTTGCAGGTTTTGCAACAAGCTATGGTGAATTTTGCCTCATAATGCAGCTACGCCCTCATATCTCCTTGGCAGTATCACTTGCAGATTTTAAACAACTTCCGAGTAGCATAAGCATCTTGAAGCCTCAAGTGAAGGCCTTAAGATTGCTTGTCAAGACAATGGTGGATTTGACAAAGTGCATCATCGAGTTTGAAGGTTTGCCAGCAGTACTTGTAGGACCATATATTGAGAACCTAGCTGCTATGAAGTCAGAGATCTATGTTACCGCTTACTGGATCATTCGAAGCACCTTGGCGTGCTCTTCTCAAATCACAAACCTGAAGGCCATGAAACCTGAGCAAGTGCATGTTCTGACCTGTCATAAATCTTAGAAAATGCTGATTTTCCCATTTTCTGTTCCAAATTTTTTTTTTTCAAATGTTGAGGCCACACTTCAAGTTGAATAACTCTACTGACTTCAGTTACTTCTACAGGTATTCCAATATAATAATTGCGGCATGGGAGCTTTTAAGTCTGGACTACAGGTTGAGCAGCATATACAGTCACCTTAGGCCGCTGGTGGATGCTTTTCGTCAACAAACAGGTCACTGTCTGGATTGTTTAGAATGATTTAGAAGCCTTTCACTGACTACACAAGTACATTTTGTACAATAGTAATTCTGATATATTCATTTATATTGTTTACAGAAGCAAAGCTGCACCAGAAGCTACTGAACCTTTTCGAGGAGTCCCACATCGACAACCAAGAGGTGCTTCAGATGTTATTTGCTCTAAAGGATGACCTGCCACTTAAGGATTGTCCTACACAAGTAAAGGTGAAAGTTCTCCTTCTTACATTTTAATTTGATTTACTTTTTGCTCATTAAATTAATTATTTGTATCTATTTGAAAGAAAAAGATTGTTATTTCCCTCTTTACACTCTGATTAAAGTCACCACAAGTTTTGCTAGTTGAACAACTATAGCATTAGAACTTAGATATAGCAACTGGCTTCTCTGTATAATTTTCATGCATCTGATATAGTGAAGGAGAAATCAATCTAAAATGATTACATCATTTGGCATTTTATGATTAAAAACTCTGTTCATCTTATTTAGTAACTCTTGGATTCATCTACAGTTAGGTGTCTCTGAATTGAAAAGCAAGGTTGTCCTACTTTTGGTTTCTAAGCCAGATCTCCTACCATTAGAGCAGTTGTTTTTTCTAGTTCACCAAACATACGATCATCCTCACAAAAAGGTAGAAGGAAGTTATGAAATGATATGGGTTCCCATTTCATGTTCTGAAACATGGACTGATACCGAGGAGAAATGGTTCAATTTTCTATCAAACTCCATACCATGTTACTCAGTTCGACAACCATGGTCTCTAAACTCTGCAGTAATAAACTTTATGAAACAAGAATGGAACTATGGGGATGAAGCCATTATGGTAGTTTTGGATTCAGAAGGGATGACAACAAACTTGAATGCGCTTGATATGGTATTCATATGGGGTTCTGAGGCATACCCCTTTTCACTTTCAAGAGAAAATGAGCTTTGGAAAGGGGAGCACTGGACAATGCAACTTATCACTAATGAAATTCACCCCATCCTTACTCAATGGGTAAGATACTGAGAACCAACAACACATCTCTTAATGTGTATTAAAATAAAACCTTTTTTCTTCTTCCTAGCCAAAGCTGGATCTTTTATATTCTACTCATTACTTTGAATTTATGTCAGGTTGAAGAAGGGAGAAATATTTGCATTTATGGAAGTGAAAACTTAGAATGGATCAGAGAATTTAGTGCTAAAACGAAAGACATAAAGGATGCAGGTGTGCTGCTTGAGATGATATATGTTGGTATGAATAACCCGAATGAACATGTAAAAGACCTTTTAACCACTATCAATATAGAAATACACAGCACCTTACTCTCTTTCACGAAGGTACAGCTCTTTTGGCTTCGGTTGGAGAGTATGAGAAGATCAAAATTCCGACTAGGACATACTGCCAGTACTGATCATATTCTAGCAGAGGTGTTACCCTTGCTGTATAACAATGATGACAATGGCTGGGCAGTATTTGGAAATGGATCATCAGCAGATATGGTAAGGGTTCAAGGTGCTGAAATCATTAAATGCTTAAATCTGTTTCGACAGTGGGGAGAAAGTGTGGCACAGTTGGAATTCATAGGTGCTCTTAGAACTGTCCTTGAACCACCTCTCCTTGGTGGGCCTTGCAATCACACACAAGTTATTCCCTATTCTGAAGGGTTGATTGAAGGAAGCATAGTATGCCAGAAATGTAAGCGGCTTATGAAGAAGTTTACTATCTATGAATAATTGTAACTAATTAAATAGGAAATCTCAACAGAGATTTTCTGACTGAAATAGCATCTGTTGAAGGGACTGATGATAATAGTTTTGATTTAATCAGCGCACGCTATAATTATTTTTTAGTAAAAAAGAAGTTAGTATTTCAAATCTTATTTGGAGGAAGAAAAGGGAAAAAAGAGGAGTTGCTGACCATTTTCTTCCTCTTTTAAATGACTATAATCTGGGATTCAAGTTAACTTGACAACAGAGGTGGAAGCCGGAAGGCCCTTCCTGAAGATGTGAAAAACAAGCCCTCCCTAGTCTAAAAATGCATCCATTAGAACAATGTAGGAATGGCATGCCATCTACATTTCAGAAGCATTAAAAATTTGTCATTCTGTAAACTGAACACAAACTTTGGAACAAAGAAATTGATATTCTACTAACTGTTAGAATTTTCTATTAGTAGACAAGACAGACTGCTAGTATTTCAAAGGAATTTGTTGAACAATGTATATTGATAGAATAATTATTCATCTGCTCAAGCTTTCCTTTAGGATCTTGTGCTATTGAAAACAATATATTTATTCTTCCAGATATTCTAATAACTGAACCCTTGCCCTGCATCACCTAGTGGCCTGACTCAAGTCTATTAAATTCCCTAAAGAGTACGCATTTTAACTCTTGAAGGCTTGAAGCCAGCGTGAACTTAGATGCCCATTTCCTTTTCTCTTCCTTATTGACTTCTTTGTTATAGCAGGCGTCTTATTGTGAACAAGCTGAAAGGCTCTTTTACTTTTCTGTGCTGTACACAGGTGCCTTATTACTTGCCAGAAAATAAAAGGTCGTTATTAGATCCTGGCAATCAACATTCTGCAGCTCCTCGAAGCTTTGGAAGTCTCCATCTTCAAGCCCCTAGAATTTAATTGAAAGCTTAATATTCTTAGATGAATGAAATGGTTCCATCAGCCAAACGCCTGAGTCAGGGCTGCTGCTGACCAGATGAAACAGGACCTTGAATAGAAAACAGAAGTTGAAAGAATAACGGCGTAACAAGCAAAGAAACAAGCTCAAACAGAGTAAGAAATGCAATTGTTGGATAAACCCTTCACTTCTAGGTCTCATTTCTTAATTAATTGAGATTACAACACTACTAATAAGCAACGAAGCCAGCTACATGACTAAAGCCTAGGTGGAATATGTGATGAACACTACGCATCTCAGCTTTTTGCCTCAAAGACGCAAGGAAAGCTAGACCAGCTAATCACGTTGGCTGGATTCTATTTGTTAGCAAATAATATTAGATTCTACTGCTTTTTGTTCGTACTCATTTGGAGACACTTTTCAAGCGTAAATTTTCCTGGATCTCCATCTTCTGCTAAACTTGCGATCCTACCACAGAGTTCCAAACTTCCAATAACAATCCTGTTTAGAAGGAAATTGAAAAATCAAAAACTCAGGAAGGGAATCACTCGACATTACAAACAATTCTAAAATAATCAGAGAATACATATAAAGTAATTAAACCAAGACAGTTTTTTTGCATTAACATTCAACAAAGAACATGCATTTCAGAAGGTGAAAGTCGCCAAAATTCCTAGTGTAGGAATCTCAGGAGTCAGGACTATTCTTTATCCTGTTAATATAATCTAATGGGACAAGCCTTTATACTGCTGAGATCAGACAAGCTATTGCCAGGCCTTTATTCAAAGTTCTAATCCTCTGTCAGCACTTCATAGCTTAAACTTCTTTGGAAGCAAGGTAGCGAATTCCATCTCAAAATGAACTATATAAGGCCTATGAATGATGCCAAACAAATCCAACAAAACCTTGGATATTTCCTTTCTTGACTCACACCAGAAAATCCACCTCTGAAATAATGGAATTGTCAGCAATGTCCCATGGTAGAAGCGACCCACACATGTTCTCATCAGCCTCGGGCGGCAAAGCCATTGGGAAGCAAATCGAGGCCATCCATGATCCTGCTGGTATTCATACTAGTATGAAACCTGTTCTTGACATTGTCGAAGACATCTTTCGCCGAGCAGCCCCTCCGGTACGAGGAACAGTTCAGGTAAAAGCTTTCCCCTTAAATGCTTATTTCTCTTGGGTTTTGGTTAGCTTAAACTATGCAATTATTGTCTATAGTCTATTAAAATGATGAGTTTAGTCCTTACAATAAATTATCAAAATTAGATTTCTAAATTTTCTAAAATTGATATTTCAATCCAATCTATTAAAAATTTTCTATTATCTATACTCTTATAGCGTTTGATTCTGTTAATGTGACATTAAATTTGATAACATGACAATGATGATGTGGTATTTTATGAATGAAGTAATAATTGACGTGACCAAATACTAACATAAATTTTATAAGTTGGATATATAATTATCTAGTGTGACTTAATGGTTTTAAATATGTTTTTCACAATTTAGAAAAAGATTGTTGTGAGATAGAAGAATTGAATTTTTGTGCTTCATAATTTAAATTAGGAGTGTTGTGAAATAGATAAAAAAAATATTATGTCATCATTAACATATCATCATATGCAATGCCACATTAGCAATAAAATACCATATCAGCATAAATAATAAAAAAATTTTTAATACTATTAACAATGAGATTGACATTGTCACTTTTAATAAGTATAAAAATTTAATTTTTACAAATTATTGTATAGGGATTAAATCCACCGCTTTGTCAGAGTATAGAGACAAATTGCATAATTTAACTTCTTGGTTATAATGGATGATTTTATATGTGAATGTCATAATTAAAATAAGAAAATCTAAGTTTGTGAATCATGATTTCATTTATTCGTAGCTAATTAACATTTAAAGTAAAATGACATAAAATGTAAGTTAAAAAAAATGTATTTTCATGAAAATGATAAAATTGATAATTTTATATCTAAAATAAAATTTCTTTTATAGAAAACAATATACTATTATCAATTAAAACTAATTAATAAGTATTCAGATCAAAAAAGTAAAAATAAAAAAATAATTGAATTTTGAAAATAAATATTTTTAGAGTAAAAATTAAAAAAATATCTATTAATCAATAATTAAATAAAATACTTATTAACAAATTAAAGATTCAATTAATTATAAATAATAATAGAGTAAAAATTAATTACTTATAATAATTACAAAAAGACATCTAATTTCATAATCAATAATGAAAAAAAATTATAAGTCATAATTTTCAAACCCAAACCAACCCAAATTACTTATAAATGTTGTTAAATTCAATTAGCTACTAAGTGAGATATGTGTTTTTTTTTTAAGTGAGATATGTGTTCTGTAATTGGCATTTGATTGACTAACAAATTAAAATTATAGAAAAAAGAATTAATTTGTTTTTTAATGGACTACCTTAGTAAAATCTTAAATTATCACGTTAAAATTTTTGTAATTTGCTATCATCATTCATAAAAATTGTGCCATATAATTTCTAAAACCCACTTAAATTAAATTTTAATTAATTAGCTATTGAATAATTTGTGAAAATATCATTTTGCAATAAACTTTAGTTTAATCACTAATGTTAGCGAAAATTTTATTCATATTTATTAAATTAAAAGTTGACGTTTATAAAGTGTATATATGAATTAATCTTAGTTGATTAGGAAGAAAAATTAGGACATATAGTAACTTTTTTGTTTATCGTTATATCATAATTGATTTTTTTGTTAGTGAAATTGTGATTCCCAATCAGGTCCTTGTTTTTTTAATTTATTATTAACTTTTGATTGATTATTTAATAACATATAATTTCTAGCAATTACATAAATATTATATGTCCTTTTTTTAAAATTATTTTAATGATTACCATAATAAAAATTAAATTATTATGAATAGAGATTGGATAAATTATATGATTTATCAAATAAGAATTTGTAGATTATATAAAATAATGATAATGATATTTATGACGTGGTGGGAGTGATAACATTTGCACAGGAAGCACACATGCAAGTGGATGCATCGGATGAAAGAGCTCTCCATTCAAGCGCTGATGAGTTGATCGACTATTTATCAGCCATCATAAACAGAATTTCCTGCGAGGTTAGATTATTATTATTACTATACGACTAATTCTACATTAGAAAGCGGTTTTATGTGATTATCTATCGAATAACAAATGCCTTCTTATTCTGTAAAACTATATAGTAATTAATTTTTACATTGTAAAATAATGACAGATAGCCTACCGGTTGTCAATTGGTGAAGATGCACATGCAACAACTCTAGCAGTGGCTCACGTAGTTAGAAGCTACTCATGGGATGCAAAAGTTGTACTAGCCTTGGCAGCATTTGCCATGAGCTATGGTGAATTCTTGCTGATTGTCCAGCTTTACACTACCAATCCACTTGCCAAAGGGGTTGCACTCCTCAAACAATTGCCAGAAGTTCTTGCACGAGCTGACCTTTTGAAAACAAAATTTGACACGCTTGCCAACCTCACCAACGCGATGCATTGTGTGGCCAAGTGCGTTATCGAATTCAAGGAGCTTCCATCTCAGTACATTAGCCCTGAAGACCCAGAACTGTCATCCGCCAATTCTGATATCCCTTCAGCTGTTTATTGGACTATCCGAAGTACTGTGGTTTGCGCATCACAAATTATAGGCCTCATTGGCATGGGCCACGAGTATGTCGTTATCCTTGACTGAGAAAGTCCCGGCCCTGCTTTTTCTCTTGCCATCTGAGTTTCCCTGTTTCTTTTCCAATTTTATGCGGCAACAACAAATAGCTTCAACTTCTTGTACAATTAGAAGCTATCTCCCGATGATGTTGCTATAAATTGCTCTTTTAAAACTAGGAGTGAAGGAGGAGAGAATTTTTTTATCTAATGATAATATCATATCTCTGGGTTTTTTCCTTCAGGTTCGTATCATCTACTACAGATGCTTGGGAGCTGTCAAGCTTGGCGCACAATATCGACAGTATATGCAGCGATCTTATGGAGAAACTGAAACGTTGTCGTCAACGCATAAGTAAGTCGTGTCGCTTCACTTGAAAGATTTCACATAAAATTACATGGATCATGATATAGGAAGGTAGTGATAAAATGTAATGTCAGCATCATTATGAACGACAATAAACTTGGTTGATGCAGATGAGACAAAGGATATTGAAGCATATCAAACGCTGTTGCGCCTCTTTGATGCAATCCATATCGATAATATGAAGATTCTTAAGGCTTTGATTTACGCTAAGGATGACCAGCTGCCACTTTGGGATGGAACTACCAAGCAAAAGGTCTGCATTTATACTTCCTTTTTCTTTCTCTGAACTACCTAGTCCATTTTTTCAAGATGGCTTAATATAGAGCACTTTAAGCACCTTACGGCCAAACTGAAGGATAAATACTTTTGTTATCAAGAAACAAAATCAAGATTTAACTACAATTAATATATCAAAGGCTATGAGAATTGTTTTGAACGATTTGGTTTTGATCCAGTACTTGTAAGACATATACAGGTTAGCATTGACTTGTTGAGGCGGAGGACTGTGCTACTATTCATTTCAGACCTAGAGATTCCGCATGACGAAATTCTTATTTTGGAACAAATGTATAACGAGTCACAAGCGCACCCAACGAGGGTAGAGAGTCAGTACGAGGTGATTTGGATCCCAGTCGTAGACAGGTCCGTTCCCTTTGATGACACAAAGAGAGAGCAATTCGAGTCTCTAAAAGCAATGATGCCATGGTACTCGGTTAGTCACCCTTCCATGATTCAGCCAGCGGTGATTAGGTGCATCAAAGAGGTCTGGGATTTCAGCAAGAAGCCTTTGGTAGTGGTGTTGGACCCCCAGGGAAGAGTTGTGAATTCTAACGCGATTCACATGATGTTTATTTGGGGCAATTTGGCATTCCCTTTCACTAAGATCAGGGAAGAAGCTCTTTGGAAGGAAGAGACATGGCGAATTGAACTCTTGGCAGATTCTATTGACCCCTCCATAATCAATTGGGTATGTGCAGTCTTAATCATAAGTACTTATATTACCAAAACATTTTAAATATATAAGAAATGCTTGTTTTAACTTAATCAGAATTGCTTCATACTAAAGAGCATCTACCAATCATTTATGTAACGTATGTTTAAGCCACTTTTGCTATTGCAGTTAACAGAAGGGAAATTCATTTGCTTGTATGGTGGAGAAGACATGGATTGGATTCGGAAATTCACAACAACAGCAAAAGCTGTTGCGCAAACTGCCAATATCAAATTAGAGATGCTCTATGTGGGAAAAAGCAATCCTACAGAAAAAGTTAGGCGGAACATGACCACCATTCAGAGAGAGAATCTTAGCCGTGTATTGTCAGACATCTCGCTAATACGATTCTTCTGGGTGCGGTTGGAGAGCATGTGGCACTCAAGAGTTCAGCATGGCGTGACCGTAGAAAATGACCACATTTTGCCAGAGATCATGACCATGCTCAGCTTTGATGGTAGTGAGCAAGGATGGGCCGTGATAAGTAGGGGCTCAGATGAACTGGCCAGGGCTAAGGCGGAGATTGTTTTGAAAAGCCTTGACCAATATCCTGTATGGGAAGCGCTTGCGGCAGAAAAAGGTTTTATTCCTGCGTTGAATGATCACATCCGAGGTCTTCGCACCGAACATCACTGCAACCGTCTGATACTTCCAGGGACTGCTGGAATTCGAAGCATCCATGAGAGGGTCGTTTGCTTTGACTGTGGCAAGCAAATGGAGAAGTTCTTCATGTATCGCTGCTGCACCGATTAATTAATTAATATAAGCAATCCCCGTAGACCGTACTCATTGGAGTTGCAATTAATAACTACAACAAGCGCTGCTTGCTGCTATGGCCACGTCGATAATGTTGTGAACATTGTGAGAGGATCCTTTTCTAACTCATTGCTTATACTTGTTTTTGGTTAATAATGTCATATTTAATACATCCGAGTTGCATGATATTGTCCTTTATGAGCGCGGATTACTTTTCCCTGATTCAATCGATTAAGGTCTTTATCCTTTGTCCTTGATTGAGACCAGCAAAGGGTTCTTGTGAGAATGAGAGAGGAAGTGTTGCAAATTAATAAGTAAAAGGATACCTTAGAAGCAACGAAGAGAAAGATTAAAGTAGTTCTTAAAATAGTGGAATATTGGTGACAGGTGGAAAAAAAATAGATAAAAGAGGATTAGAGAAAGAATATTTAAAGAGAGAAGCTCTAAGTTAAATGTGTTGTTATAGCTCTATTTCATATGAATGGTGAAAACCCGAGGGTTAGAAGAAAGAGTTACTCAATAATAGGTTTTAATGCACATGAGTAACATTTATTGAGAAGAGAGGTAACCGTTACTAAACCCATTATATGACCATTGAAATAGTGAGAAGAGAAACACTTGTTTTTCATTAAAAAAATATTGAGAGGAAGATTCTTAATTACTTCCATATTTAAACCTACAAGCCAAACTCTCTAATACTTTTCAAGGTGAAAGTAACTCATGAATACTATCACTTATTCCAACTTACTTTCACTACTATCCATGTGAAGTAGTTGTTCCGTATGAAATAATGCTCCACTTGTTCTAATTATTCTGCGTGAAGTAGTATTTCATTTATTCTAATTATTCTGTGTGAACAGTGCTTCACTTGTTTTAACTATTCTCATTATTTTCTATATTACATTATTGTAAAATAATTTTTTAAAAAATAATAAATTGATAGTCTAAATCAACTAACTACATTTGAATGTATGAAAACTAAAAAACGAATATCCACCATATATATCCTGCCTTAATTATGCCAATAGTATCATATTACAATCTAATGCATTATCAGATTAAAAAGAAAAGAATGAGCAAAGAGAAATAAAATGCTGAATGCTAGCACCTTTCAACTTAGCCATACCAAAAAAATCAATTATCCTTTTTTTTTTTTCTAAAAGGATTATTATTCTATACTTTAAAGATAAACAAGCAATATGTTTATTGAAAAACATGACCACCATCTAGAGAGCCATGTATTGCCAAACATGTCACTGACACAGTTCTTCTGAAAATGATTGGAAACCATGTGGCATTGTGACAGAAGAAAATTACCACATTTTGCAAGAGTTGATGACCATGGTCAGCATTTATGGTATTGATAAGTAGGGCAAGATGAAATGGTTGGAGCTCAGGGGTGAGTCAATAACTTTGAAGGTTTAAAGCTAAATATTCAAATGAAATCTTTTTTATTGAAATTGAAAAAAAATTATTAAAAATTTTAATTAAATTTATAATTCAATAAAAACTATCATATAAAATAGAGACAATATAACAATATACTATTAACTTTAAATTAAAGGTAAAAAGTCTGCAAAGATTAAAATAATAATACTTAATTGTTTAATGCTTATTATAAATAGTAAATGAGGCTCACGACTTTATGAAGATAATAACATAACGGACTTCCTGGGTATTCTTTGGAAGAAAATTGAAGGGAAAAAAAAATAGAGCAAATGAGGAAAGAAGAATTAAAAAGTGAATATTATAAATTGAATAAAAATATCTAATTGGT
Organism: Theobroma cacao; assembly: GCF_053813885.1. Classification (NCBI taxonomy): domain Eukaryota; kingdom Viridiplantae; phylum Streptophyta; class Magnoliopsida; order Malvales; family Malvaceae; genus Theobroma; species Theobroma cacao. The sequence continues at coordinate 43,252,614 of NC_142640.1, forward strand.
TTTATATATAGGGGAAAAATAGCTGTTGAAGATCATTAAATACGTATTACTATTAATTGATTGCAAATAGAAGAAATAGTTGAGAAGAAAAAGCTATTAGAGATCATTAAGTATATATTACCATTACTTGATTGGAAACAGGAGAAATAGTTGAGAATTAATTGTATTGTAAGAATTAGGAAGTGATAAAAAATTTAGATTAATTAAGCACATAATTAAGAAAGTGAGAGAATATATTATTGTATTAATTATCTTGACTTTTACATGAGAAATGAGTTAAATAGTTGAGAATTAATAAGAATGTGAAAGGGAGAGAAAATAAATATTTATTAGGCTTGAGAGATAGGTAAATATTTTAATAATTATCCTAATTTTTGTATATTTTTAATATAATTAATTAATTATTATTATAAAATTAGAATCTTACTAAAAATTTAGAGCCTAAGGTTACTGGTTTGGTGGCTTTACCCTTGAGCCGGCACTACCGGAGCTTGTACATATCTTTATTTAGTACTAGTTAATTATTTTATTAATTTTTATAAATATACACACTTTTCAATTCTCTAATCGTGTTAGATGAAATCATGACTTAAATAAGTTTTCATTTTGAATGTTTAGTTCAAAATTACTTATTTTTAAAATTATTTTGAGACATTGTGGTTTCTACTCATAAAAAATTATGGTTGAAACTTTTTTGGCATTTGAAATTTATCAAAAGTATTACAGTAAGATAAAACTGTTAAACTTATAATATTCATATATAGTAGTAAAATGCATTTGTTTTTATGCAAAATCTAACGTTAAGTCAAAAGTGTTCCATTATATTAAGAGAGGAAAAGGTGGAGAATGAAAAAACAAAGCAACCTAGTCGTAGCAAAACCAGCTAGACAAACTCAACATTTCAGACAAACAAACTCTTATTTGTTGAAAATTTGATTATCAGTCTATAAGATCTTCATTCTTCCAGATAAACTATGAACCATATTTATAGAACCCAAAATCTATATAATTCAATTTGCTTAATTTTAAAAGGTATAAAGAAACAACATGGAAAATCATTAATGAGTCTACCAGTGTAAACCTTGTTGGTCCTAAGTAAATGTGATAGGGGGGTGAATAGCACAATTTGGCTTTAAATAGGAACAAATGCAAGATAAAAGAAGGAATGAAAATAAAACAAAAATAGAGTAGACAACACACCAGAATTTAGAGTGGTTCGGTCTAAGACCTACATCCACTACCTTGATATTCAACTAAGGATTTTCCAAACTAATCTACTAAGAGTGGTGAAATTCACAAGCTTTCACTAAGCTTTTACAATGGCTTTTACCAAGCTTAGCTAAAACTTTTCACAATAGTTTTTATCGAGATCAACTAAAACCCAACATCTAACTTTTCAAGACTAAGTTAGAACCTATACTCAATCAAGCAATCCTAGCTTGAATCAATCCCTTAGAGTGACTTGCTCACTCTAAGAATACAAAGAGAGAAATGATAAGGGTATTCCTATGATCACAAGGTTGATCTAAGTGGTACAAAGTGAAGTGCAGATCACAATTACAAAGATAATAGTTGAGTACAGTAAATGAGCAAGAAGTATTTTCTTGTTTTTGAGCTTTTTTTTTTTGTTCTTGGAAGCCTTAATTGCATTTCTAGCCGTTGGAAGTCCCTTTTATATTTGAAAAATCAGCTCTGAAGTGAGTTAGACAGTTTTTGACTGTTGGAAATAGTTTTGTTGTAGTTTTAGTCGTTAATCTGTCTTCTAGTGCACAAATCAAATTTTTTGGCAAAATGCTCTTAGTTGACTAACTTATGTCTTAGTCGACTAAGTTGTCTCTGTTTTCTATTTTCAGTTTCTGGCAGTGAGCACTTAGTCGACTAACTTACTTCTTAGTTGACTAAGTTGATTCTGTCTTGAAGTCTAGATTTCAGGAAATAGCTTCTTAGTCGACTAACCCACTTATTGGTCGACTAAGTCTTTTCTATTTCTCAATACTCTTGAGCCCGCCAACTTCTGATTCGAACTTTAGCTAACTAATCCTTTATTATTCAACTAAGGAACTTCTGTATTGTTGATTAGTTGTGGCTTCTTATTCATATACTTTTTGATATGTCCCAAGGAATTATTTATTTATCATTGACATGCAATTCTTGTCCTGCACACTCAAGTAGAATTATTAGACACAAATGAATGGGAATGTTTTATTATCATCAAAAACTAATGGAGCCAACAATCTCCCCTTTTTTGATGATGACAAAACATTCATTGATTAATTGTACAGTGTCCATTTAATCTTTTTAGTTCTGCACAAAAATGAGGATTTCTCCCCCTAAGTGTGTGCTCCCCCTTAATGTGTTTATTTTACTTATTTATTCCAGCAAATTTTTATTCTTGTCATATAAAAAATGACATTACACATTCAAAATATATATATATATATATGCAGAAATATAGAGTAATTGACAGTAGGTAACTGTTGACAGATTATCATCAATATTTCTGCTGTGTTTGTCAACAGTGTATTATTACCAGATTTTATTTATACCATTAATTATTCAACAAGTATAATAAACATCCATATACATTCACAAACACAATCCATTCACATTCCATTCACAATATCATGACAGAGATTGGTATCATCATAGCAACCCAACATCAGTTACCAAATCTCAAAACAACAGCAAACAAACTCAAGAACAGATTTAACCATCAGCAAACAAATAATATAGGCAACTTAATAACATCCCATTTTTATAAACGTAATACCATAAACATAGACATAAACAACATAATTAAGTTCAGATGTTCAACAGAACAAAAAATAGCAGAAAAAGTAGTCATTATTTTGTTCCTAAATTGTCCCTAATTCTCCCAAGTTCTCCTCTTTTTTGCCATCATCAAATCCTAAGGACACTCAATCATCTTCTGAAGAGGGTGAAGGGGTAGACTCGTCAATGCCATAGAAAATATTAAGGCGTTTAAGAGATGGTTCTAGAGGTGATTTCTATGGTGTGGTTCAAGGGATGATTTATCAGAAACTTTAAGAGGGTCCTGAGGAGAATAAATGAATGATGGTCTAGCTTTTTCAGCTATTTTGGAGGATTTTCTTCGTCTAAGGAATTTAGTCTTGGTAGCCATTGTTTTCTTTCCTTTGCCAAGTGGTTTTGATTTAGCTTGTGGAGCTGCAGTAGCTTTTTATTTTCCTTTACCCGATTTTTCTTCTACTATAGGAGCTGGTTCAGTGGATGCAGACTTCTGTGCTAGTGCTTCAGCTGCTTCCTTTTCTGCCTGCTCTTCCTTGATCATCTGATGAAAAATGTCCATGATGGATACTTCCTCAAAATGAGGAGGAGAAAGCTACTCTTTCTGAGGTTTTGGAAGGGAGATTTTTATCCGGTGAGCCAAGTACCTCAGTTCCTTGTTCTGATTCAACTTCCTTTTGTGGTTTAGCTGAAGGGATTTTCCTTGGTTGATCTACTTCAGGTTCATGATCCTTAGCCTGGAAAGCAGAACCTTCAGCACCTTGTCCTTCCGCAAAACTTGAAGTTGCAGAGGTATCAGCAATTGCAGGTTCAAAAGGTATTTTTCCTTTTTCTTCTGTACTTCTGCTTGCAAACTCTCTTTCAATGGACGTTTACCCTTTTTCTTCAAAATCTCTTTGGACTGTGATGATTTCGCCATTTGGTTTGAGAAGTTTCTAACTTAGGGTTTTGAGAATTTAAAAAGGAAAAGTTTCAGTTTCAGGTGGGTCAGTTTCAGAAGAGAGAAAATGTAAAGAAGATGAGTTAAGGGTAGTTTAATTCTCTTAAAAATTGTCTGTCTCCCCCCTAAATGTTGTCAGTTTTTCTCTTGTTCAAAATTTGAAAAATTCCCTCTAAACTTAGTTTTTGCCTAGGTGATTTTTTTCTGGTTTATTTCCTTCTAGACAGTTTCTTTTCATTATTTAATTCCTTTATTTTCTAATTCACTGAGTTTTATTATTTAAGGAGACAGAATGCTCTTAGTTAATTAAGTTACTCTTTTAGTCAACTAAGTGCCTACTGTTCTTTTGAGAAAATTTTAGAATTTTTCCTAAAGCTCCTACATACTAGCCATTCCTAAATTTCTTCTAATCTCACAAAATCTTTCTTTATTTAGAGGCTTCGTAAATATGTCAGCTAATTGTTGTAGAGTATTGACAAACTCAATCCTAATATCACCTTTCATTACATGATCTCTAACAAAGTGATGCCTAATCTCAATACGCTTAGTCCTAGAATGCTGTATAGGATTTTTTTACATGTTGATTGCACTAGTATTATCACAATATATCGGAATGTTCTGCATTGATATTACATAGTCTTTTAGTTGTTGTTTAATCCATAAGATTTAAGCACAGAAGTTGCCTAGAGATACATATTCGGCTTCAGCTATAGAGAGAGCAACTGAATTTTGCTTTTTGCTCGACCATGACACAAGCATACTACCTAGAAACTAGCAGGTTCCACTAGTGCTCTTTTTATATGTTTTGCTGCTAGCAAAATCTGCATCTGAATATCCAACTAGACTAAAGGATGATTCCCTAAGATACCATATGCCTAAAGTTTGTATATCTAAGAGGTATCTAAAAATTCTTTTAACAATAATTAGGATTGATTCCTTGGGTTGAGATTGAAAACGAGCACACAAACATACAGAGAATTGGATATCAGGCCTGCTAGTTGTTAAATAGAGTAGTGATCCGATCATACCTCTATAGAGCTTTTGATCAACATCTTTTTCTTTTTCATCTACATCAAGTCTGGTGGATGGACTTATTGGTGTGCAAATTGATTTTAGCTTCTGCATATCAAATCTTTTGAGCATGTCTTGAATGTATCTTTCTTGGTTGATGAAGATTCTTTTTTTCACTTTGTTTGATTTGAAGGCCAAGAAAGTACTTCAGCTCACCCATCATGCTCATCTCAAACTCACCCTGCATTTCTTTAGAAAAATTCTTGCATAAAGCCTCATTAGTTGCACCAAAAACAATATCATCCATGTAGATTTGAACAACAATTAAATCATTTAAGTAATTTTTAATAAACAATGTTGTATCAATACTCCGTCTAACATAACCTTTTTCAACTAAGAATTTTGAAAGCCTTTCATACCAAGCTCTAGGAGCTTGTTCCAAACTATGCAAGGCTTTATGAAGTTTGAAAACATGATATGGTTTTTCAAAGTCTTCAAATCCAGGAAGTTGTTCAATATATACTTCTTCTTGAATAAAGCCATTTAAAAATGCATTTTTTACATTCATTTGGAATAATTTAAAATTCATAAAGCATGCAAAAGCAAGCAACAACCTTATGGCTTCTATCCTAGCAACCGTTGCAAAGGTTTCATCAGAGTCAATTCCTTCCTCTTGGTTGTATCCTTGTGCTACCAACCTAGCTTTATTTCTAACTTCTAACTACATTTCCTTGCTCATCTACCTTATTCCTAAACACCTATTTTGTGCCGACAATAGGGTGGTTTAAAGGCCTAGAAACTAATGACCACACATGGTTTCTTTTGAACTAATCAAGTTTCTCTTGCATGGCTATTATCCAGCTTTCATCTTTTTCTGCCTCATCAAAGTTTTTTGGCTCAATTTGAGAGATAAATATTGAAAACTCACATGTCTCTCTAGTTGCTCTTTTAGTTTTAACTCCATGAGAAATGTCACCTATGATTTGCTCTTGTGGATGATCCTTGATGTACCTTTAGCTCTTTGGAAGATCATGATGTTGATTTTCAATCCTTTGCAAGGTTTCTAAGGGTGGAGGTTCTGTTTCTCTACCTAGGGTATTTTCTTCACTATTTTTCTTATCATCTAAACTCATCTCTTCCATTTGTCTTTCAAGGACATCCGTATCATTTTCATCATAAAAAATTTCCTTTTGTAAGGTATTGGATTCATCAAAAACTACATGGATGGATTCTTCAACTGTTAAAGATCTTTTGTTGAAGACTCTATAGGCTTTTGAGTTTAATGCATATCCTAGAAATATAGCTTCATCACTCTTTGCATCAAACTTTCCTAAAGGTTGTTTTTCATTGTTCAACACAAAGCACTTGCAACCAAAGCTCCAAAGGTGAGAGATATTTGGTTTTTTACCTTTGTATAGCTCATATGGGGTTTTTGATATCATGGTTCTTATAGACACTCTATTGAGGATATAAGTTGTTGTGTTAACAGCTTCTTCCCAAAAGTATTTAGGTAGATTATTCTCACATAGCATAGTTCGAGCCATTTCTTTCATGGTTCGATTTTTTCTCTTTATAACTCCATTTTGCTGGGGTGTTCTAGGTGCAGAAAAATTTTGATCCAACCCCTTTTCATCACAAAAATTCTCAAATTCATCTCTTTCAAACTCACCTCCATGATCACTCCTAATACTAACTATAGCAAGTTCTTTTTCATTTTCAACTTTCATACAATGACTTATGAATGATGGTAAAGCATCATTCTTATGAGCAAGAAAGTAGACACAAGTGTACCCAGAGTAGTCATCAACTATTACAAAGCCATAAGATTTTCCTCCTAGACTAGTAATAGATCAATGTGCAACAATTCAAGAGGTTTAGATGTAGAGATAACTTTCTTGGTTTTAAAAGATGTTCTAGTTGTTTACCTAATTGACATGCATCACAAATTTGATCATCCTGAAGTTTAAGCTTAGGCAATCCTATAACCAATTTTTTCTTAATTAACTTTGACATGGTATGCATGCTCACATGTCCAAGTCTCCTATGCCATAGCCAGTAATCATTTTAAACTTTTGCTACAAGACATGTTTCACAATCCATTTCAAGATTCTCAAGAAATACAACATACATAATCTTTATTCTTTTTCCTATAAATGAGACTTTTTTAGTGCTTATATCTATCACTTCACATTTAGTTAAGTCAAAGCCTACTTTAAAACCTTTGTCACTCAATTGGCTAATATTTAATAAATTATGTTTCAATCCTTTAACCAACAACATATGACTAATTTGAGTTTGGGAGTTCTTACCAACCGTTCCTATGCCATGAATTCTACCTTTTGAATCATCACCAAAAGATACAATACCTCCCTTTCTTTTATCCAGCTGAGTAAATAGCATCTCATCTCTTGTCATGTGCCTTGAGCAGCCATTGTCCATATTCCAAGGCTACTTCTTCTTTAGTTGAGCTCTTAAACATGTATCTTTTGAGTGCAACTCAACCTACAAAACAAATTTTCAGTTTTTCTTAATAGGTACCCATACCTTAATGGGTCCTTGATTGTTAACAGCAACAAAGGATCCTTTTGGAACCCAAATTTTTCTAATTTTCTTTACATTTTTTTTAGAACAATCATAAGATAAATGACCAATTCTATCACAAATATAACACCTAGATGATGCCTTAATAGAATTTTTCTTGAAGTATGTATTTCTACTTGAAGTTTCATTTTTTAAACTTTTGAGTGCAGCATTTTCTTCACTTACTTTTGTAAGGCTTCAGTTTTGCTTTCTAATTCTAATTTTAGAGTTTCAAAATCTATTTTTGAATGTTCCAATTCAATTTGTAGAAAATTTCTCTGCTCAAAAACAGACTCAAAGTCAAGTTTAATCTTTTCCAAATCTGTTTCTAGAGATGTAGTCTTTTTCTTTAAAGTCTTGTATTTCAAAACAAGTTTCTTAAATTCTTCATATAAACATTCATATTCATCCTGAAGTTCATCAATAGAAATATTGTAAGGGGATGAGGATACATCGAATTCATCATCCCGTGCCATCAAACACAAGTTTGTTCTTTCTTCAGCTTTTTCTTCCTCAGCTTTAGAACTTGAAGTATCACTATTTGATCAAGTAGTCACCATTATTTCCTTCTTTGATTTCTTGTTTTTCTTTGAAGTTTCTTCTTTCACAAGGGGCATTCTAACTTGAAGTGTTCAAGCTTCTTGCATTCGAAGCATGTAAGCTTTTCTTTTTTGTTAGAGTCGTTTTTGTTTCTGATTCTCCATGAAAAACCTTGATCTCTTCTAAAACCTCTTGTAGCCAATCTCCGATTTCTTTGGCCTATTAGCTTTTTGAATTTCCTTATAACTAGTGCCAGTTCTTCATCATCATCACAAGATAGATCGTCTAGTTCTTCTTCAAGAATGCTGGCTTTAAGAGTGATGCTCTTCTTCTTTTCTTTTGTTTCCCTCCTATCTTCTTCTTCCTCTTCCTTGAGTTCTAGCTCATGAATAAGGAGAGAACCACAAATTTCATCCAAAATTATAACATTTAAGTCCTTGGTTTCTCGGATGGTAGTCGCTTTAGGCTTTCAATTTTTGGGTAGGCTTCTAAGAAGTCTTTTAACAATTTCATACTCGAAAATTGGTTTGCCTAGCTGACTAAGTTTGTTTGTGATGTTTGTGAATCTATCTAGCATGCTGGTGATATCTTCGTCAGGCTCCATCTTAAACATTTCATAATTGTGGGTCAAGAAGGCTATCTTGGATTCATTGACTTGAGAAGTCTCTTCATGGATAATCCTAAGTTTATCCCACACTTGTTTTGCTATGGTACAACTTGATACTCTATTGAATTCAGTGGGAGTTAAAGCACAATACAATGTATTGATTGCTTTGAAATTAGTTTGGACCTTTTTGGTTTCAGCCTTGGTCTATTCAAACCTTGGCTTAGGGATCATCTCGTTGGTCACTACATTTAAGGTTGAAGGAACAAAGGAACTATCTGTTATGACATCCCACATCTCATAATCTATTACTTTAATGTATATTAACATCCTAGTACTCCAATATGGGTTGTTTGAGCCATCAAACAGAGGTGGTCTGTTTGTTGATTGTCCTTTAGCCACTACTGATTTTTGAATAGTCATTTGGATATTCCCAAAGGCTGTTAGACCTTAAAAACAAGGAGCTAGCTTTGATACCACTTGTTGGTCCCAAGTAAATGTGCTAGAAGAGGGTGAATAGCACAATTTGGATCTTTCAAAAATTGGCTCTAAGTGGGAACAAATGGAAGATAAAAGAAGGAATGAAAATAAAACAAAAATAAAGTAGACAACACACCAGAATTTAGAGTGGTTCGGTCCAAAATCTACATCCACTACCTTGATTATTCAACCAAGGATTTTTCAAACTAATCCACTAAGAATAGTGAAATTCACAAGCTTTTACAATGGCTTTTACCAGGTTTAGCCAAAACCTTCACAATATTTTTTACCGAGATCAACTAAAACCTAACACCTAACTTTTCAAGGCTAAGTTAGAACCTATACTCAATCAAGCAATCCTAGCTTGAATCAATCCCTTAAAGTGACTTGTTCACTCTAAGAATACAAAGAGAGAAGTGATAAAGGTGTACCTATGATCACAAGGTTGATCTAAGTGGTACAAAGTGAAGTACAGATCACAATTACAAAGATAAAAGTTGAGTATAGTAAATGAGCAAGTAGTATTTTCTGGTTTTTGAGCTCTTTTTTTTTGTTCTTGGAAGCCTTAATTGCATTTCTAGCCGTTGGAAGTCCCTTTTATACTTGAAAAATCAGCACTAAAGTGAGTTAGACAGTTTTTGACCATTGGAAACAGTTTTGTTACAATTCTAGCCGTTAATCTGTCTTCTAGTGCATAATTCAAATTTTCTGGCTAAATGCTCTTAGTTGACTAAGTTGTCTCGATTTTCTATTTCCAGTTTTTGGCAGTGAGCACTTAGTCGACTAACTTACTTCTTGATCGACTAAGTCGATTCTGTCTTGAAGTCTAGATTTCTAGTAATAGCTTCTTAGTCAACTAACCCACTTATTGGTCGACTAAGTCTTTTCTGTTTCTCAATACTTTTGAGCTCGCCAACTTCTGATTCAAACTTTAGCTGACTAATCCTTCATTATTCAACTAAGGAACTTCTGTATTGTTGATTAGTTGTGGCTTCTTATTCATATACTTTTTGATATGTCCCATGGAATTATTTATTTATCATTGACATGCAATTCTTATCCTGCACATTCAAGTAGAATTATTAGAGACAAATGAATGGGAATGTTTTATTATCATCAAAAACTAATGGAGCCAACAAACCTTGCCTTGCATTTGTTAGAAAACAGAATAAGAAAAAAGGAGAAAGGAGGCTTGAGGCATGCAGTAACACATTTTTTTTTTAAGAGTTGTTGCCTACTATGAGGATTTGTAGATAAGGACTCTCTAAGATACAACAAGCCTATTGCAGAATACTTTGAATGAATGAAGTTTGGTTGAATATACATTCTTTTTATAGACACTAAAAGGTTGTGCCTAATTTCTTTTAACAAGCATGTCTTGTTAAGTTTTAAAAGATGTGTCTGTTGAAATTACTGAATAATTAATCAACATATTTCAACAGATGTGTTTGAAAATACTTCTCTTTATTTGAGAGTCATGTCTTAATCTAAATAAACACTTAATTTAAGTAGTCACTTTAATTTGAATAATCACATTTGAATAAGACTTTTTTATATTACAAATTATCTAACAATCACCAACTAGTTTGTAATATTAATAATACTAAGCATAGTAAAGAGTATCTTGAAGATTTGAACTTTCTATTAGTGTAGAAATTTTAAAGTTAAGACAAAGTTATTCGTATCACAAGGATTGAACCACAACCCTTTATGTCATAACCAAAAATATCACACACATAGCATTATTTAATTGTTTTAAGATTCTACTAACTGCTTTAGCACTTATATGGCCTTGTGCTAATTCTAGTTTCATGAATATTTACAAGAGTAAACCCTTTCAACTCTTATTTGAAGTGGCACCACTCCAATATTCAAATAGGTAGAATTTGTAATTATGTCCCTGTTACCACAAGCATTTGACATTTTCATTAAAAGCCTTTTGCTCATCCTCTCCTCGTGACAGTTGCACTGAATATTCTAGAATGAAATTATTTGAATATTTTAGAATGAGGTTATTTAATATAAAAAATTCAATGCATAATGACAGCATTTAGTAACTTGTTATTACCCATTGAACTTTTATTGGTAGTTTTGCTAACACAAAGTTGGGTTTCCATTACTAGTGCTTTTGAGTTAAGGTTTTAGCCCCATTCCACTAGAAGTTGACTTTACAGCCTCTCTTGGCAAAGCTTTGGTAAGTGGATCAGCCAAATTCTTGCAAGATTTAACATAAACTATTGTTACAACGCCATTTGAGATTAACTCTCTTATGTAAGCATATCGCAGACTTATGTGTCTAGACTTTCCATTATAGATCTTATTATGGGCTACACACATTGTGGTCTCACTATCACAATATATGGAAACGACTGACATCAATTATGGCCACAATTTTATATCTAATAACAAATTTCTCAACCATTTCGCTTCTTTTTCAACAGCTGCTAACGCTAAAAATCTCGATTCCATTATGAAATGCGTAATAAAAGTCTGCTTCTTAGATGCCCAATTAATAGCACCACCTTCTAAAGTAAAAATCCATTCTGATGTGGATTTATTGTCATCAATGCTAGTTATCCAACTAGCATCAGAAAATCCTTCTAAAGTACTAGGAAAACCACTGTAACAAATTTCCAAATTTTTTGTTTTCTTTAAATATGCAAGTACTTTAGTAATAGCCTTCTAATGATCTTTGCTAGGTCTACTTGTAAACCTTGAAAGTTTACAAATAGAAAAGGCTATATTCATTCTGGTACAATGCGCAACATACATAACGCTGGCTATGACACTTGCATATACTAATTGTGCCACAACTTTTTCACAATTCTTAGTCAATTTATATTAGAATTATAAGGAGTATTAAACTCTTTGATTTTCAAAACACTATATTTGTGAAGAATTTTCTCTAAGTAATGCGATTGATTCAATGAAATTACTTTTTGAATTCTTTTGACTTTAATTCCCAAGATTGTATCAACTTCATTGAGATCTTTCATTTTGAAAACTAAAGTCAAATATTTTTTTGTTTCAACAATTTCAAGCATATTTATACCAAAGATCAACAAATCATCTACATAAAGACATGATTTCACCATAATCTTTTGTAAATTTAGAGTAAATATACTTATCTGCATTATTATGTACAAATCCATTTGAAAGTATAGTACTATCAAACTTTTCATTGCATTGCTTTGGAGCTTGTTTTAGTCTATAAAGAGATTTGATTAGTTTACAAACCTTCCCTTCATTTCTAGGAAGTATAAAACCTTCAAGTTACTCCATACATATTTCTTCATTAAGATCTCCATTTAAAAAGGCAATTTTAACTTCCATTTGATATACATGTAATTTATGAATGGATGTCAAAGCCAAAAGCGTTCTTATGGATATTATTATTGCTACCGGAGTGTAAATATCAAAATAATCAATGCCTTCTTTTTGCGTGAAACCTTTAACAACTAGTCTAACTTTAAAGGTTTGCATTGAACCATCTATATTATATTTTCTTCTAAATACCCGTTTACAACTTATGAGTTTTGATCTAGGAGGAAGATTAACCAAAAACCATGTTTTGTTTGATAAGATTGAATTCATTTCATCATTTATTGCTTCTTTCCAAAAAGCTATATCCCTTTAAGACATAGCTTCTTTGAATATTTTTGAATCATCATCAACGTTTAACAAAATAGGTACCTTATTATACACTTTGGTTCTACTTCCTTCCACAAGAAAAGCTAATGCTTTCAAGGCAATGAAATCTAGACCTAAGTGCTTTTTTTTTTATGGCTCTTTGACTTCTTCTCGGCTCAATTTAAGTATCATCTCTTTTTCTTTTATTGGATGTATCATTAGAAGTATATCACTTTGGTCACAACTTGAAATTAAGACATTTTACTCACAATCCAATTCATTATTAGAGTTATACATAAATTTATTTTTAATAAATTTAACATGTATAGACTCTATAATAACATTTGATTGTAAATCTAAAATTTTATATACTTTCAAATGTTGGGCATAGGTAACAAAAATGCATTTCATTTCTCTGGGTCCAAGCTTTGTTCTCCATGGTTCAGGAACTTTAGAAAAGGCTAAGCACCCTCATACTTTAAGATATTTCAAGTTTGGTTTTCTTCCATTCCAAAGTTCATAAGGTGAAACCTTAATATTCTTGGAAAGAACTCTATTCAGTATATGACATGTTGTTAATAAGGCTTCATCCCATAATTCGTATGATAGATGTGCATCCAATAACATAGCATTAGTCATGTCAATCGAAGATCTATTTTTCTTTTCAGCCAATCCATTTTGTTATGGTGAATAAGGAGCAATTGTTTGATGTATCAAACCATTTTCTTCACAGAAATTATCAAATTCTATAGAAAAATATTCTCCTCCTCTATCACTTTTTTTAGATTTTTAATTTCCTACCTTTTTTTTCTTCCACAACAAATTTATATTTTTTAAATTTCTAAAAAGCTTCATTTTTTGTTTTAATTAAATAGACATAAGTGAATCTAGAATAATCATCTATGAAAGTAATAAAATATCTTTCTTCCTCTAGTTAATTTTTCATTTAATTTACATATATCAGAATAGACAATATCTAATAATTATGAGTTTTTTTTACACTACGAAAAGGTTTTTTTGTCATTTTTGCTTGTATGCACATTTCACATTTTTTCAAATGCTCATGTTTGCATGCAATATAACCATTTTTAGACATAAATCTCATGGAACCAAAATTCAAATGTCCTACTTTAGCATGCCATAATAAAGAATTAGACTCAACAGTATAAGCATAAATCATATTTATTTCATCAATACTGAGCTTGTACATGCCATTACAAATGTATCCTTTCGTATAAATAGGCCACCCCTGGATATATTACATTGTCAAATTCTATTACAATTTTAAAACCTTTCTTCACAAGCAAACTAGCAAAAACTAAATTCTTTTGAATTTTAGGAACATGGAATACATTGATTAATGTCAACTTGACAATCCTTTTTCCTTCAACTTTGTTTATTAACTTATATGTAAGTCTTGAATAAGATTTTGTCGTTGCATACATGAATTATAGCATCAGAATCCAGCCATCAATCTTTACTTTTATTGGAATCTACCACTATATTCAATTTTGTTGCTATTCTTATATTCCTTTTAGAAACCATAACAACCAATTCATTGATATCTTCTTCTACTATGTTTGCTTTTTTAGGATTTTTATAACCAAAATTTTTTTCTACCTTCCTTGATTTGCACTCACTAATCATATGGCCTTTCTTTCCACAATGGGAACAATTTATATTTTTCTTATCTTTTTTCTTAAAGGCTTGTCTTGAAACTTTCAGTGCAGATGACTTAGATTTCATAGAATTCTTTCCAAAATTATTAGAATTCTGACTCATAAGATTCACCTTTAAATTAAAAGATCAAAATAATGCATCACGAGCACGTGTTTCACATTCTATTTGCATTTGAGTCATGAATTGTTCTATTGATAGAAACTCCATAGAATGCAAAATCGTTTTCTGTAATTATTCCAAGATTAAGGTAGTTTAGAAAGAATTGCACCTATTTGTAGCGCATCAAAAACCTTAACGTTAAGGTCTCTTAGTTTTGAAACTAAAACTTGTGGACAATTTACTTTGTCCATGATAGGTAGATTGTCACTTATCTTAACTTCGAAATATTTTAAAGACAAAGTCAGTACCTCATTTTTCGTTCTTGTAGGTAGTCTCCAAAGCTACCCAAATTTCCTTTGGAGTCTTCATATTGGAGTAGAGATCATGTAGACGATCTGTTAAAGTATTTAGGATATGTCCATGGCATATCAATTTATCTTCTTTACATTTTTTCCTTTCCATTTTTTGTGCATCAGAAGCTTCATTAGTCAGTTCTGGAACTGCAGTAAGACTCGAATCTAAAACATAATAAACCTTTAAGGTTGTGAGCAAAAACACCATCTTATCCCTCCAACAAGTGAAATTGGTTCCATCAAATCCTTCAAGTTTGATGAATTCTTGATTCATAAGTTGAAATCTTGAATTTGGATTAAGCTCCATTAAGAACAATTCTTAAAAATTGTTAGAAACAAAATAAGAAGAAAAGGAGAAAATAAGCTTGAGGCTTGCTGTAACAAACTTTCTTTTGAAAGCTGTTGCCTACTATAGGAATTTGTAGACAAAGACTTTCCAAGATACAACAAGCCTGTTGCAGAATGCTTTTAATGAATGAAGTCTGGTTGAGTATATATTCCTTTTATAGACACTGAAAGGTTGTGTCTAATTTGTTTTAACAGACATGTCTTGTTAAGTTTTAAAAGATGTGTCTATTGAAAATATTGAATAATTAATCAACATATTTCAACAGATGTGTTTGAAAATACTTCTCTTTATTTAAAAGTCATGTTTTAATCTAAATAGACACTTAATTTAAATAGTCACTTTAATTTGAGTAATCACATCTGAATAAGATTTCTTTATATTACAAACTATTTAATAGCATCATCTGACACCTAATGATAAGATCAAAACTATTAGCTATGTATTTTCCCAAAGATTTGAATTTCAACTTTTTGAGCTCTGATGCATTTGTTCCTAAAAAGAAAAAGCTTTGATGCATATTCTTTTTTTTTTTTATTTTTATCTTTTTCTTTTTTAAAGTGAGATCTTTATTACGATCAGGCTTTAAGGCTTTTTTGCTTCTTAATGCAATAGATGAAGATCTTATACGATTAGCCAACATCGACCTTGGCTCCATGGGTTTTTTCTTTTCAGCTCTTTTGTTATGCTTTGATAAGGCAAGTTATCGCTTGCCAGAAAATAAAGGTTAGTATTTGGGTGTAGACTGTAGACTATAGGGATTTGGTCCTAGATTTAGGTTGTTAAGCTGTTTGAAGCCAAATGCCTTGTCAAGTCAATGTCATTCTTTTCTATTCTTTTTTTTTTTGTTCATGAATTTTCCATCTCTAAACCCTTTCTCTTTGTGATATTGACCCAATTGATTTTAGTAATAAAACCCTAGAATCACGAAAGCTGCTGAAAATATTGCAAGAAGAAAAAACATAACTTGAATATAGGAACCAAACCTTGAAAGATACAAGCATAACAATATTACAAGCAAAGAAACTAGCAGAAACAGAGTAGGAAAGCCATGGCTATTAGACAAGCAATTCATTTCTAGTGTCTCATTTCTTTATTAAGATTATCATCTAAACTGATAATTATGCCAAGACGCACATGATCAAAACTAGGTTGGAAATGTTGATGAAACACCAAGCATCATAACTTTTATATTTTATGCCCGTTGATCTTTGAGATCAACTTAAAGATGAGTGTTTTGAATCAGAAACATAGTGACCAGTTTGGAATATGTCACAGTTGCTTTTTTGTCAAATCTTATCTGTTGTCTTTGTCGTTTTGTAATAGTTATCTAGTTCACTAACCCTCCTAGTTTATGTATGGTTAGCTTGTAACTAAGTTTAACTAAAACTTTATTGCTGTAAGATATACATGTGTGTGTATATATATACCAATTTTAAATGAAATATATTGAAATACCTCATACTTTGATATGGTGATAAATAAAGTTGATCGAATGCAAATTGAGGTCAATTAAAACGTTTAAAAGTGATAAGAGACGAAAGGAGTAGTTTAGGATAAAATATTTTGCAAATGAAAAAATAATAATAAAATAATAATAATTTTATCGGAGGAGAATTTATGAGATAAAAGGCGATTCAGAAGTCAAGTGTCACGACCCGGAACCTCCCTCAGGCCCATGACAATCGCCGCGACGTCCCGATTGACACTCATTATCGGAATGCTAACCGAAACCCCGCAAGGCTTACATATCAGTTCCTTTTCTTTTCTGTGAGCAATCATTGTTAAATATCGAGTTTTTAGAGAATATATACTATTTTAGATCAAAAACAATCAAAATAAAATTTTCGCCACACAGGGGTATTTTGGTCATTTTTTTCTCAAAAATTTTGAAACTGGCTAAAACGTAATATACAAGTACAAAACACATAATTTATATTCAAAATGAGTTTAAAAGTCTAAAATCTTCATTTAAAACGAAATTACGATTATTTGAATATAATAAGAAAATAAAAGAAATATTAAGTAAAATATTCTATTTTCTTATAAAACAATATTTATAGAGTTATACGTGAATAATTTTTATAACGTAAAAGTTAAA
This sequence comes from Theobroma cacao, assembly GCF_053813885.1. Classification (NCBI taxonomy): domain Eukaryota; kingdom Viridiplantae; phylum Streptophyta; class Magnoliopsida; order Malvales; family Malvaceae; genus Theobroma; species Theobroma cacao. The sequence goes on from NC_142640.1 coordinate 43,269,744, forward strand.
TAAATTTATACATACTTAAATACAGTAAGTCAAAATATTTAATTTAATTTACAATAACAAGAGTGCCCCCGAATAAACAAAAGTAAAGATGACTGTGAACCTACGGTTTGGAAAATGCAGATCCCACTGTAGTCCTCGATGAGATCAGCTATCTACAGTCTATACTGAACCTGAAATAGGTGGAAAGGAGTTGGGTGAGATTTTAAAATCTCAATGAGTAAACAAACATCATCATAAACATCTAGAGTTAAGTACATGGAGACAATAAAGTAAATCATCATAAACTGGGTTATACAATTAGAACACATCTCGTTCAAAATACGTAAAAAGGCTTATGAATCTCATAAAAATCTAGGCTTGTGCCATAAATCCATTCTCGGGGACACCTTGGCCGAGGCATCCTACCGAGACCGCCAAGGCTATTAAAATTCACATTTCACATAAATCATGTTTTTGTTTTGAAAACATAGCCGTTCCTTGGCGTTGGCTGAGTTTCCCCTCACGTGGTGGTTTAGCGTGAAGTGAACCCTAAACTTTACCCCAGGAGATACCCTACGCGCCTCTCCGTTCGAGGTAAGAATATAATGGGGTTTACCGTGCCCCTCTAAAAGGCTGGTCCACAGAAACCCCCTACTGCAGTGATTAATTAATATATAATCCACCATATAATAAAACTCAATAACATGATATGGCAATTTTGTAATTCGTAGTTTTTCAAGGTAACCAAACAATTCGCATTTCAATACAATTGCCAACTAGCCAATCATGCTCGATTTATCATAAGCCAGTTAATTTAAACAATCAAATTGCCACAATTAACAGTCTCCGTGTACTCTATTTTTCAAAATCACTATTAATTTCAAAACAATTTATAAATTAATTTCATTGAAACACATTTATTCATAAAACATGAAAATTTACCTTTTTAAATTTCTTTTTTCATAGAATTCATGAAAGCATCTAAAAACCACCCTAGATAATTAAAATGACAGTAAGTTTACTCACAATGTCTAGAATGCAGACTTTTGAAGCACTCTGTCTATTGGTCCTCGGATGTAATTTCCTTGCCTTTATCGGAGGACTCACCACCTTGACACAGTACAAAATCAAGAGTTTTCACCAAGTTGGTACTAAATCAAAATTAAACTAATTTAGACTACCAATGCATGATATGGAATGCAAAAATGCACTGGTAACTATCTAAACCCGGTATTGGCCTAATTCGTCTTATCACCCGATTAAATTCCTAACGGTTCCGTTTAAACTCCAATTTAATTCTTTTTAGTTTCTATACCTCAATTGCACCCAAATTAACTTAATGTCCCTCAGTGTGGTGCAAATTATCAGTCCCAATAGTAAATTACGAAAATACCCCTAATAGGTAAAAATTCGTATTTTTGCTCCGAAAATTTCCATTATTTTTCTAGGCTCATAATTCATTATTCCTTAACTAATTCTCCTAGAATAAAATCAAACTCATCCTCACTCACTACATGGTAAATTCAGCCATTAATGGTTGGGGGAGAAAATAAATTCTTTTCTTGTTGTTTTGTTTCTAAATATGCTAAACTAACTAAAAACACTAACATAAATTAAAATCAAATAAATCCAACAACTTTCTCTCTCCTAACCCATTTTTTCAGAATTGAATTCATCATGAAAACATGTAATTTAATCATGGAAAATAAAGAGAAATGCTTGGGAATAAGAAAACTCAAGCTTAACAGAAAAAACTCACCTTTTTCACTTAATTTCCTTGAAAATTCACACTTTTTCTTTGATTTTCTCTCTCTAGGGTTTTGTTTTTGTTTTCTCTCTCTTCTTGCTGGTTTGGCCGGCCATGGGGTGGAAGATGGGCTGATTTTGTGCCTTTTAAAAAGGAAAATAATAAATTAATAAAGGCATAACACATGGCATCATGTCATTGGCCCGTTTTTAAAATTTTAAAAATTTAAACATTTTATCTCCACCACATGTTTAGTCAAGGGTCAAAGATGAAGACAAAGGAAGACCATGTGCTGGAAAAAATATCCTGGTGGTGGAAAATTACTATTTTGCCCCTGAGGTGGCAAAATTACCATTTTACCCCTATACTCTAAATTATACCGAAATTAAACTTTTTCACTTCTAAACCTCAAATCATACTTCAATAAGTCAAATTATACTCCAATAAGTCAAATGGGGTCAAAAAAATCTTTTCTAAAATTCCCATTTTGTCCCCAGGTGGCAAATGACCATTTTACCCCTAGTTAGTGAAAATTTCGATTTGACTCCAAATTGATCCTCAAACTCCAAATTACCATTTTAAGTCATCCATGAACTGTGAAACTCTTAATCTCATCTTAAAATTCCTATTTGATCTAGTTCGAGGATTAAATAAACTTTGTTGTACCTCTAGGTACAATACCGACTTTTGTAAATTTTTCGGGACTCTCCTAGCATGCAATCATGCTATCATCACATGTATGTCATGAATAGTATTTTATAAGGTCGGGCTTTACATCAAGTGAGGCATAATAAGCTATTTCGGGTACCAAGGAGACAAGATAAAATTTTTAGAATAAAATAATATTTAGCCGGATGTCGAAGTCAATCAAGAAGAAGGATCATATGGTTGATCCAAGTGGGGGAGAAGATGACAAGCCCGACTCTATAAAAATATTTGTCATGACATACATGTGATGGATAGCATGTTTGCATGTTAAGAGAGTCCCAAAAAATTTACAAAAGTCGGTATTGTACCTAGACGTACAACAAAGTTGATTTAAGCCTCGAACTAGATCAAATAGAGAATTTACGATGAAATTAAGAATTTTAAAGTCTCAAAATGGTTTAATATGGTGATTCGAAGTTCGAGGATCAATTTGGAGTCAAATCAGAATTTAAGCTATCTAGGGGCAAAATGATCATTTACCACCTGGAGACAAAATGGGAATTTTAGAAAAGATTTTTTTGGCTCCATTTGACTTATTGGAGTATAATTTGACTTATTGGAGTAAGATTTGAGGTTTAGAAGTGAAAAATTTTAATTTCGGTATAATTTGGAGTAAATGAGTAAAATGGTAATTTTGCCACCTCAGGGGCAAAATTGTAATTTTCCACCACCAAGACATTTTTTCAGCACATGGTCTTCATTTATCCTCATTTTGACCATTGACTAATTGTGTGGTGGAGATAAAAAGGATTAAAATTTTAAAATTTTAAAAATGGACCAATAAGAAAATGCCATGTGTCATACCTTTATTATTTCATTGTTTCTTTATAAAAAAGCATAAAATTAGCTCATTTTCTTCATATGGCCGGCCAAGCAAGGAAGAGAGAGAAAGCGAGGAAGAACAAAGGAAAAAACAAGAAAACCTAGGTGGAAAATTCAAAGAAAAATTGATGAAATCAAGGAAACAAGCTAGGTAAGTTAGAATTTCTTTAGTTCTCCTTGATACCTAGCTTACCCATGCTTTTGTTCTTGATTTTCATGGTTGAATATTGAGTTATTATGATGAATTCAATTCTGAAAAATGGGTTAGGAGAGAGAAAATTGTTAGATTAATTTGATTTTAAGTTATGTTAGTGTTTTAAGTTAGTTTAGCATATTTAGAAACAAAACAACAAGAAAAGAATTTATTTTCTCCCACAACCCTTAACGGCCGAATTTACCATTTGTTGAGTGAGGATGAATTTGATTTTCATTCTAGGAGAATTGATTAAGAAATGATGAATTATGAGCCTAGAAAAATAATGATAATTTTCAGAGTAAAAATATGAATTTTTACCCACTAGGGGTATTTTCGTAATTTGCTATTGAGACTGATAAATTGAATCTCATTCACAGTCATTGAGGTAATTTAGTTATAATTGGAGTGTAGAAAGTGAGAAGAATTGATTTGGAGTTAAATTAGAGATAATAGGCCGAATTAGGTCAACACCGCATTTAAGCGGTAGTTGGATAAGTTGTATATCATATCATGCATATATACCAAGCCTGAATTGATTTTATAATGGTCATGCATTGATGTGGTGAATTATGTATTATACATTGTGGATAGGTGGTGACCAAAGTAAAAGTACAGAGATTGTGCTTGGAGACTGGGATTAGGAGTACATCGACTCCTAGAACTGTGAGTGAACTTATTATCGTCTTAATTATCTAGAGTAGATTTATACAACGGTATGATTTTATGGAAAATGGGTTTAAATGGTAAATTGCAATGTTTTAAGAGAAGTTGTGATTTTATCAAATGATTTTATAAATTTTCTGGAAAATCGAATATTGGTTTTGAAAATAGAGTAATTGGAGACTGCCAATTTGTGTTGCAAATTTATGGTTTTGAATTAAATGGCTTATGACAATAAATGAGCATGAATGGCTAAGCTGATTTTGGTATTAGAATTATTTATACTGTGTATTCAGTCTTGAGAGGCTAGGTTGTAATAAATTGCCATGTCATGCTAGAATGAATTTTATTGATTGGTGGATTATATATTAATTATTTACTGCATAGGGGGTTCCGTGGACCAGCCTATTAGAAGGGCACGGTAAACTCCATTATATTATTACCTCGAACGGAGAGGCGCGTAGGGTATCTCCTAAGGTAAAGCTTAAGGTTCACTTCACGCCAAACCACCACGTGAAGGGGAACTCAGCCAACGTCAAGGAACGACTATATTTTTCTCAAACTAAAATATATTTTAAGTGTATACAAAATTTTAGCAGCCTTGGTGGACTCAGTTAGATGCCCGCGCAAGGTATCATCGAGTATGAGTTTTGGCACGAGCCAAAGTTTTAAGAAATTCATAAGCCAAGTTGATTACTCGATTTTTATGGATTGATTTTATTTGTTTGAAATGAGTTGAAAGGTAATGAAATTACAGTATGATGATTTATTTTAATTATCTCCATTTACTCGGCTTTAGATACTTTAGATAGTATCTGTTTACTCACTGGGATTTTATAATCTCACCACCCTCATTTCCTCACATTTTAGGCTCGGGGAATTCCATAGTTAGCTGACTTTGACAAGGACCTTCATTTGGACTCGAATCTATAAAAGCTGTAGGTTTCCAGCTTCCGATGCATTTTGGATAGATGTGGGCCCATGTGTCACTGTAAAGAAATTTTATGCTTTGGTTATTTGCTTTATAGTATATATGACTATAATTAACTTTTACGCTATAAGAATTATGTACCGATAGTTTTACGAAAATTATTTTACAAGAAAATAGTTATTTTATTGAATATTTTTATTATATTCAAATGGTCAAATTTTCATTTCAAATGAACGTTTTAGATACTTAATTTTTTTTTAAATCATTAAATATATATTTTCGGCTTACCTACTACATTTTTAGCAAGTTTTGAGGTTTTCGACAAAAATGACAAAAATGCCCCTGTGAGCCAAAAAAAATATGTTATGTTATGATTTGGAAATGATTTGTAATCCTTCGTATTTTGATTATTTGATAACTATTGCTCACCAGGGAAGTGCGAAAGCTGATACGAGAGCCTTGCGAGGTTTCGATCGACATTCGGGGTGAAGAATGTTTGTCGAGGCTTCGCGACGGTTGTCACGGGCTCGATGGGGAGTTCCGGGTCGTGACATATATTTTCTCTGTTTGCTCTGCTTTGGTGTTATTTCTCTTTCAAAAAAACTTTTACATGGTATAAGAGCTTTTCTGGGACAAGATAAACGATCTCTTCTTGTTCCTAAGTCACAAAGAAAACAAAACAACCTTGCTTCATTAAAACATGGCATCAAATGGCAGCACTTCACCTATCTCACCACCAATCTTCAATGGTGATGACAATGCTATTTAGGCAGGAAAATACCACTTTAATATATATATATATATATATATATATATATATATATATATTGTTAATGCTCAATTTTGGCTAACCATTATTTCTTGAAGTATTGTGTTACAGAGTAAGAATAAACGTGGAACAGCTATTTCATACGAAGAAGTGAAGGTAACTTAAAACGAGTAGAAAGGTTCATGAGTTATCTTCACATTTAAGAGTTTGGTTTTGTGGCTCAAATATGAAGGTAGTTAAAATGATTCCTTTTAATCTTTTTTTTGAAGTACATGTGCGTTACCCAAATTTTACGCATTACATGCTCATTTTCCTAACATCTAATAAGCCATTCCTTAATGTGCTCTTCGATGACCAGAACGTTCTCCCATGATTGAGCTCAACATTTAATAAGTCATTCTTTAATGTGCTCTTCCATGACAAGCACGCTCTCTCATGATTGAACTTAGAGGCAGACGTACATGTAATATAATGGTGTCATATGACACCACTTATTGACTAAAATGTCAAAAATTTCTACTTATTGTACTACTTATGTTAAAGTTTTATGTAATTAATGATGCTAATGAACCCACTAATTTTTTTATAATATTATAAGAAATGTGGTTAAAAAATCCAAGTTAAAGTAGATTTATTAAAAAATAATTTATATATTAATATTTAAATACTACATAAAAAGATAAAAAAAAAATTTTATAATTTAAGATTTTATTAAAAAGGTCAAAACCTAAACTACTCTCTCTCTTCAAAAATTCAAGTCCTACTCTTGAGACTCGTAATGATGCTTCCTCTTCTCAATCCTTGACTATGTTTTTCACTTTCTTAAAATGATTCATTTAGAATTCAATTGTAAGTAATTTCAACTCAAATTAAGTTTTTAAATACTTCATATCTAAATATTTTTTGATTAATTGAATAGTTTGGGTTCATAATTATAATTTAGCTAATAGAAAATAGTATTGCATGTCAGATAATATCTTGAAAATAATATCTTGAAATGATATGTCTTTCTTTTTGTATTTATTTTATAGATATATTGTTTGATTATTTGAATTTTGTATTTAACTTTATATGGTTTGTGGATGCTTATATTTAGTTTTGATGAATGAATAAAAAATTATCATATTGTTAGTTGTTGAACTTAATAATCTGACACCACTCAGAAAAACTCTTAGGTCCGTCCCTGATTGAGCTTAACATCTAATAACCGTTCTTTATCGTGCTCTTCTATGACAAAAATATTCTCCCATGATTGAACGTGTGCTTTCCTTTTCCTAACTACTCCTAAGAAAACGCACCTATTTAGTATAAATATAGGAGTTTGGAAAGTTGGAAGACAATCAAAAACTCAGCAAAAGACTACCTTCAAAACTCTCTTAAATATTCCCTCTACTTAGCCTTTTCCTTCCACCAAGCTTCACCGCTTTCTCTAACTTCCTTTATTCCTTATCACTTGCCACTAGAGCACTTACGCTTCAAGGATTGCTTCACCTTCCTCTCTACCACCTTTAATGTATTCAGTTTCACTTATTGCAACACATCATCTCTCCTACTAGAAAAACCCTATACATTTTGGCTACACCACTTTGAAGGATTGATTACATTAAGTGAAAAAGTTGCTGAAAAATTTCTATCAGAAAATATGGAGAGTTCTCTTGACAACCAAAAAACACCCATCCCCATCCCCACTTATGTCTAAGAGCTTAGGAAAATACTCCAAGTGTCCCAAGAAAAGATGCAAGTGCAAAAGGAAAACAACAAGCAGTTGATGGAGACCATCGTCCAATTTGCATCTTTAATTGCAACAACCTCTCAACCCATGCCACTCCATAATGGAAAAAATGCCACTAACATGGTCAACAATACGAATGTAAATGGAGAAAGCAAGATTGACTCATGTTGTCGATTTATCATGTAAGTGTATGCATCGTAACAAGTAATATAATAGTAAGTACAGTGTCGAATCCCATAGAGAATTGCATCAATTTTTGCTAAATACTAAAATTAATACAACCTAATCTGATCCAAACAATCGAATTACTGTGATTAAATAAAAGCAAAACTAAAACTAAATAATAACTAAATTAAATCTAAAAGCTAATGGAAAAAACTTTACTAGAAAAATTCAATTAATAAAAAGCCTAAGATTATAATATTTCTAAACATTTCATCTGAATCTTGTTTCTTTCTCTAAACTTACTTTAATAGATTGAGTTGCTAAAATAGAGTCTCAATTTATTTATAAGTCTCTGTCGAGGTTTTTGTAAAAATATTTCTCCTAGTTAATTTACTATATGTCTTTGTAAATTCAACTGAAGAATGATTCATTAAGTTCATGCTCTGATCTTGGTTGCATATGACACATGACATAGGTATATGTCAATCCTATATGCAAATCAAATCACCAAATCAACTAAGTGAAATTAAACATATGTTATTCCATCCATAGCCTAATCTACACTCCCTTCGTCAAGTTGTATTTATATATCCAACTCAATATAATTAGTGATCAAGCAATTAGAATCATTAAACATCGAATTAAATAAATTACACATATTCCATTGAAAATAAGTAAGAGAGATAAAGTATTCAAATTACATGTTGAGTTTAATCATAATCCTAAAAAAAGTAAATTAATTCATAATATCTACTAAAAACATCATCTAAAGCAAATTAACCATCAATCTAAGTTAAAGAAAGTGAAAAAAGAACTAAAGTAGAGAGAGAAATAAACATTTGTTAGATCTCATGTCTTCAATATTTTTCCTTGCTTTCTTTTTTTGTTGGTGGCTTCTTTTTCTCCAGAAAAGTTGCTTAAAATGGCACTTTAAATTGCTCTCAAAAGCCCCCTTTAAATAGCCCTCAAAACCCTAATTTTATAAAAAATAAAAAAAAAGTGAATGCTAGGATATCAGAAGGGCGTCATGTCCTTGCTTCTCGGGCATCACAACCTTGATTCCTTGGACTACAGTATGATGTTTTTTCTTCATAGGCGTCGCAACCTTGGCTCCTTAGGCAATGCAACCTTGTGCATTTTGGCTACAGTATGATATTTGGTGCAAATTCCACTGTCATCCATTCTTTTCCAATGTGATTTTCACCTCGATCTGATCAAACTGGGTAAAGTAGTCAACATGAAAGTTGTAGCTTTGTCTCTTAGCTTTCCAATGAATTAATAATCACATCAATTGAACTACTGTAGCAAGAATTATGCTTAAAATACTACAGTATGTATGAACAAAGCTATCACCGTACTTCGAATTATCACCAAATAAGGTCTTTTAATCAAATTTCCTACACAAGCAATAAAATTGATCAACAATAACTAAATTTAAAGTAATTTAAATCAATTTAATATAAAATTAAACTAAAAAAACTTAAACTAAACTACTCAACATGCATTGAACTTAATTAAGAAAAACAACTAAAATACTTAATTTCGAAACCAAAATCTCAATGACTTAGCTACTTAATAACTCTATTATCTCTATAAAATAAAGTTATCAACTCACTCCTTAATACCACCAATCCCTCTATTGTTAGCAATCTTGTCACCGCAACTCTTTCAACCAATGCTCAGAGCTTTGCCGCAAAGGACGAGCTTGAAAAGTTACTTGATTAAAAGAACAAAAGTCTCAACTTCTCAGAGTTTGACTTGAAGCTACCCTATCCTACCAAAATAGCAGCCAAGCCATACCTCAAGGATTACACCAGCTTGAAATTCAAACAATTCAATGGCAAGACCGATGATGCTCGAGAACATCTCATGAAGTTTGTGAAAACCTTGAGAGTAGTAGGCTTAAATGACGATTTAAAGTTAAAGAAGTTCTTTAAGTCCCTTGTTGAGAAAACTTACACCCGGTACGTTAATCTCACTTATGGTTCAGTTGACTCTTGGAACCAGACGTGTAAGATGTTTGAGAAAAAGTTCTTTTCTCTACTCAAAAGAATGTGACCTTTATTGATTTGAGAAGAGAACATCAAAAGTTAAGAAAAGATCTTATGGAGTACATCTAGCAATTTAAAGAATGAGTATTGGATATACAAGATTCTCATGATGAATAGGAGCTAGTTAAAGTTTGCATCTAAGGTATGTTCAATGAATATAAAGTGCATTTGGAAAACTTACCTTTACTTACTTTTGCCATTTTAGTCAAAATTGCATGGTAGACTAATAATACAATCTTTGAGCAAAAAGAGTTAATCATTTCAATAAAAGAAACATCCCAACTGGGAACACAATCCAAGAAAGAGGTAGGAAAAGAAAAGATCATTGAGAAAACTTTAGGCCAAGGTGGGACAACTTTAAAAGAAGACAATATGAAGAGATTGCTGCATTACCTAGATTCTTAGTTTCACTTGACAGGGTAAGGGCAGTCCTTTAAGAATAAATTAGAGATAGATAAATAAATTTACCTTATGTATCGCAACCGCCAATGGTAGAAAAGAAGTTCAATCTGTGGTATTGTGATTATCATTACGCGATAGGTCATCCATTTGCTAAATGTAGGAACATGCATAAGATATTTTACAACAAGACACAAGCAAGAGAAGTCTTGATTGGAAAGAAAAAGATTCAAAATAACCCACTCCCTACTCATCTAAATGCCCAAGGATATTTAAGGGTAATTATTAATGTTCAAGAAGAGCTTACCTCTTCTTCCAATCAAGAAAAGGACACATATGCGACTACTATGGTTACCTCTTCCATTGTTGGCTCACTTATGAAGACACCTAGCTTCAAGCATTTCTTTGACCAACTTGGCTTTTAAGGACTCAAGGAAAAAGGCAACCATAACGTTAATATAAATAGTCGATTCATAACATAGGGAGTGCAGCTTGATGGAATGACCTATGAGAAAATGACAAGCAGATATGAGAACGCTATAGTGTTCACAGAAATAAACATGTGCACAACACACTTCTATCACAACAAACCGCTCCTTGTGGAGAGCAATGTCAATGGATACCCATTTTACTTTAAAGGCTGTGAAGATAGATCTGGAGTACTTGTGTCGTCCCATGACTATTACTCCCTTCGAGAACAAAGAAATCAAAACTTTGGGACAAGTCATGGTGAGCTTCAAGATGGGACCTATTCAAGACCAGACATGCTTCCACGTTATCGAAATTGATGTGCCTTATCATATCTTCATTGGAAAGAAATTCCTGCACACTCATAATATCATTCCCTCATTGCACCACCAATGCATGAAAGGGTACAAAAAATCCTCATTTCAACAGCTAAGACATCGTTTAAACACCATGAGGTAAGTTACAATAAAGCTTTTTTCTTTAAAAAACTAACATAGAAGGCAAAACTACCATAGCTAGAACCAGAAACATTCCACTTCCACTATAGGAAAATTAGTCCCAAAAAGCGAAAAAAATCAATTCAAAGAAAAATAAGTATAGACGAAAAGAAGATGCCTAAAAAAAAGGGAAAATCTAATTGGAATAAGCTCCTATGCCAACGAAAATAGGAAAATGGTTTACTACTTATGATTAGGTGCGAAGGCTGAAGAAGCATCATCTTTTGACCCCTTATCACATGTACCACTTGATATACCATTGTTCTATCTTCAAGTGAAAAAAAGTAAAGAGGCACATGAAGCATCACTTGTAGCAGAATGGCTTCAAGAATAACCAAAGCCACAAGGTAATGAGTTGGAGGAGCAAAACTTGGCTAAAGAAAGAGAAACTCCTAAGCCACTTTTTATAAGTAAGAACCTTTCAGAAGAATAGAAAATAACAATGGTTCAGCAATTAAAAGAATCCCAAGATGTGTTCACTTGGATGCATGAGAAAATGCCCGAATTAGATGAAAAACTTGTCACTCATGAGTTGCACATCTCTCTTGAAACCAAACCAGTGAAGCAGCATGCACAAGTATTCTGTCATGAAGCAGAAAACTAGATACATGAGGAAATCAACAAACTCCTTAAAGATGGGTTTATCAAGCTGATTTATCACTCAACTTGGCTAGCTAATGTGGTTCCCCGTTAAAAAAATGAATGGAGCAATTCAAGTGTGCATGGATTTCAAAAATGTAAATAAAGTTTGTCCTAAGGACGATTTTCCTCTTCCGAACATTGGTACTATTGTGGATCTTAAAGTTGGTCATGAGATGTTCTCGTTCATGGATGGGTTCAGTGGATATAACCAGATAAGGATGGCACCTAGTGATGTAGAGAAGATAGCCTTCAAAACTCCATTTGGTAACATTTACTACACAATTATGCCATTCGGGTTGAAGAATGCAGGTGCAACCTATCAGCGTGCCATAACAGCAATTTTCCATGACATGATGCATGATTGTTTAGATGACATAGTGGTGAAGTCCAAGAAAGCTCTAGATCATCTTGAAGACTTGAGAAGAGTGTTTAGGGGATGTCAAGAATACAAGCTACATATGAATTCTTTGAAGTGTGCCTTTAGAGTAACAGCTAGTAAGTTTTTAGGCTTTGTGGTTCACAAGAAAAGCATAAATGTGGATCTTGCATAAGTAAAGGTTATTTAGTATGTGCCACGCCCATCGAATCAAAATTAACTCAAAAACTTGTTAGGAAAAGTTTCTTACATCCGAAGGTTTATTCCAGCCTTAGGGGAAATCATTATGCCCTTCCAAGCTCTTCTCAAGAAAGGGGTTCCATTTTCATGAGGTGTATAGCAATAACAAGCCTACAAGAAAATAAAAGGTATTTTTTATTCTCCCAAGACAATGACTATGTTGATCTAAGGGAAACCAATGATGTTGTACCTTATGATAACTCCACACTTAGTTTGTACTTTACTTGTTTAAGAAATGGACTGGCAAGAATGACTTGTGTATTATCTGAGCAAATGTTTGCATGGGAGTGAATTGAACTACCACTGATGGAAAAGTATTATCTTGCATTGATGGATGAAACTCAAAAGCTTCGCCACTACTTCTTGGCTCACAAACTTAAAGTGGTAACCAAGACAAATCCAATCAAATTTTTGCTCTCTTGGCCAGCTTTATTTGAGAGAATAGTAAAATGGCTTTTCTTACTCGAAGAGTTTAACATTTCAGTTATGCAACCTAAGCTGATTAAGTCTTAAGCTCTCTCAGATTTGTTGGCGCATTTCTCTTTTCAATTTAAAAAGGTAATACTTGATTCCATTCCAAGAGAACTCCACAAGGTAAGCACTTCAACATCAATAGTCTTGTCTTAAGTGTTCAAAACTTTCAGATGTGCGCAAGTGTCATTTTGTAAGAACTGCTAACGATTGGCATAAACCTTACATCAACTTCCTTCAAAATGGAGTCCTTTCAACAAATTTCCAAGACACAAGACAATTGAAGAGAAGAGTTCAATGCTTTTTAAAGAAAGTAAATTTTTCCAAGTATCATTTGTGAGACATCCACTGAAGTGTGTTTCTCTTGTTGATGTAAATCCCTTATTAAAAGAAGTTCACATCGAAAATAGTGGAGAGCATGAAAAAGGAAAGAAGCTTTATAAGAAGTTGTTGGATCTTGGATACTATTGGCCTACCATGGAAGCAGTCGTGGTAAATTAAGTAAGGAAATTCCATGAATGTCAAGTCCATGGAAACACCATACATACTCCAACTGCAGTACTCCATAACATCATCACACCTTGGCCTTTCCACACTTGGCGTTCAACTTGGTTGAGCCTATCACTCCCCATTTTAGAAGACATACACGGATACTTGCAGCAACTAAGTGCTTCACCAAATGGGTGGAGGATGTTCCTTTGAAAAATGCAATTGAACCGACAGTGGCCAACTTCATTAAAGAGAATATCATATACAGATTTAGAATCCCAAGTGTATTTTGTCGGACAATGGCACACCTTTTATTAACTCTAATGTAAGGGTCTTAACTTTATTAGCTTTAAATTGATTATAATTTTGAAATGACAAAAATAATCAAAATTGTTTGAATGAGTTTTGCATTTAAATTATTCATATTAAAAACTCCCATGCATTTGCTTTTGAAATGTCTAAGCACTTAACATAATTTTAAAGATATTACTCTCTTAAATTTAAGGGTGTTTTGTCATCATATGTTTTATTAGCTTTTAATGATAGTGTATTTGAATTTATTTTAATGATTACTCAACTGATATTCAACCATACAGATTTTTCATATACATACATATTTGCACATATTTAAACTTAAAACATGTCTTAGTTTTAAGCATAGGTTATGGCATAATTACAGCCTTGAGAGTATGTCTTTGACACATAAAATAATCTTGAGATATGTAAAACAAACATACAGGTTTACTGAATAAACCATAAAGTATGTATCTTGCATGCATGAGCTGCATAAGGAAGAGAATGAAGTGACTGAAAAACGAATACGAAACATGAATATAGGCCATTAAGGATGTGTTGTTATTTATTGCTACATTACCACATTTACTTTATGTTAATAAGATTCAATGACATATATGATTATAGTTGGCGCTATATCTTAATAGACGTAATTGCTGTTATTTTCCTATATCATAAATCTTATTGGACAGAAAGATTAAAGTATGTCTCAAGACTAATTATTTTGTTGTTAAATGGAGCTCACAAAGTTTTAAGTTGTCTTAGCGTATGAGTCATTTTCAAGAAAATTATTTTCAAAATTTAAAATTTAAATAATGTAGTTAATGTCGAGGCATTGTAAAAACACCTGGGCATTGTGAAAGATACCAATCATGGCGAGGTTAGAAACCCCATTCAGGTGAATCACTAATCTTGGCAAGGTTGAAAACCCCCACTAAGGTGAAAAATAGCCAAAATCCTACTTTGGTTGGCTAAGCCAAAGATACTAAAACCTTTGACTCTTTAAAAAGAGCCTAGAAAACTAAGCACTCCTACTTAAAAAAATATTATTTATTAACTCTCAACTTGAATATGAGTAATAACTAAGCCTATGGGTCCAATTTATAGTATTATAAGCCCACATCCTAATAAAACTCTATTTCTAGTTGCCTAATACAATTAGAATAATTAACAAAAGAATTAAATAAAATAGGTGTTCTATTCTTAAATAAAACATGACTATCCTAATCAAATACTAATTCTTAAAAGTATTAAAAAAATAAAAAAATTCTAATCTAAATAGAATAAAGAAAATAAATCCTAGATCAACTAAAATTAGAAAATTTAAATAGAATCCTAAACGCTCCTGCGTCATTCTCCTCGGGTCAAAAAAACTCGGCTCCGACGAGCAGGCCTTGACATACTTATTGTAGATGTCTGGATCCATATACTGTCATGGTCCATACCAACCATTTGAATAATTCATCCATTGTTTTGAAGGTTGCCTCCCATGCATCTTCAGGTTGTATTCAAATTTGATGATATCTTTTCTTCAAATCGATTTTCAAAAACACTTTAGAACCAATGAGTTGATCAAGCATGTCATCCAATCGAGGAATGAGAAAATCATACTTAATTATAGTCTTGATAATGGCATGGTTGTCCACAAAGCTTCTTAATAAGTTTTCCATACTTTTGTTGACCAATTTTGTTTGACCATTCTTGGATAAAGGTGAAGATACTTCATTCTCCTTAGAGACTAATAAGAGAAATAAATGGTTTGACTCACAATAAGCTTTGTATAAGCCAAACACAGTGATGAGTGCTTTATCTTCCTCATGTCTCTTTGGTTAGTTTTCTGGCTTTAATGGAGTCAACATAATTTTTACTCCATCTTTAATGAAGGAATAAGTATTCTTATACCTATCATGGTGAGCTCGACAATTATATTACCATGGGCGTCCTAACAACAAGTGGCATGCATCCATTGGGATAAAATCACGCCAAACTTCATCTTCATACTTATTTCCAATAGAGAATTGAACATAACAGCGCTTTGTTACCTTAACTTCGTTTCCTTTTCTTAACCATTGTAGCTTGTAAATATGAGGACGTACTTTAGTTGGAAGTTTCATCTTTTCCACCATGTAGTTGGCAACAACATTCTCACAACTTCCACTATCAATAATGACATTTCAAACCTTCCCTTGGGATGTGCACCTTGTATAGAATATGTTGTCACGAAGCCATCTTTCATCTTCAGTCATCATAACAGTATTGAGGTTACGACGAACAACAAGAGCTTCTCCATTATCAGCAAAAATTTCTTCTATCTGTTTGTTATTGAATATTTTTGGTTCTTCTTTTATTTCATCATCATACTCATCATAAACTGGTTCTAATTTTTCTCAATCCACATAATATTCTTCTTCTACTGAGGAAATAATTCCTCGATTCGGACAATCAGAAGCAATATGCCCAAATCCTTGACATTTAAAACACTTTTTGTTGACATTAGAAGCACGAGTAGAAGTAGTCTCTTTATCATTACTGCTTACAATTTTGGAAGAATTTACCCTTTGAGGCAAAATAGTTGCTAAACTTTGACTTCCACAGTTTGAGATAGATTCTTGTTGTCTAAATGAACTCATTGAGCTTTTCTATGATCGTTGTTTCTCAACCTTTAATGCTAATCTAATGACATAATTTAGGTTCCAATATGGTTGTAGTTGAGCAACATCTGCAATTTCAACATTGAGACCCCCAAGATAACGAGCTACAGTTTGTTCTTCAGGCTCATGGATATCACACTTCATGTGAAGTTGTTCGAACTCCATTATATATTCTTCCACCGACATTGTTTTTTGCCTCAAGTTATGAAATTTGATAACAAAATTTTGTCGATAATGCTCAGGAAGGAACTTACGCTTGAGTTCTTGATGCATCTTATCCCATGTTTTAATCTTGTTACGACCTTATCTTTCTCGTTGCCTTTAGAGATTTTCCCACCAAATAGAAGCGTGTTTCTTCAATTTAATTGCCACAAGCGTTTCACCTTTTCATCGAGAATATCTTTAAGATCGAAAACTCTTTCCACTGTGTAGAGCCAGTCAAGGAAGTCATCAGGATAAATTCTTCCTACAAACTTAGGAATGTCTACTTTGATTCCCAAATCTCTAGTAGCAACAGTTCTCAGGTGATGAATAGGTACTTCTTCATCAGAGGATGAATTTTGATGAAACGGGTTGGTGTCATTCTCTTCATCACTAAAGCTATTATTGTTGATTTGAGCATCACGTCTTACGAGTTACCCTTGTAATTCTTGAATTTGTTGATGTAGTTCTGTAATCTCAATCTCATGATCATCTCTTTGACGATCTTGATGTCTTGGCAGTATTTTATTGTATGGTGATGACGATATGGTGATGTAGAAAAAAAACAAGATGATGATATAATTATAAAGCAATAAATAAAATTACCCAAACAAGGAGTATCGAAACTCGACAGTGAACCTAAACTTATGCAGTGAATAATGATTCTCCAACTCTGATACTAAATTGATGCCGGGGCATTGTAAAAACACCTAGGCATTGTGAAAGACACCAATCCTAGTGAGGTTAGAAACCCCACTAAGATGAATTACCAATCTTGGCAAGGTTGAAAGCCACTAAGGTGAAAAATAACCAAAATCTCACTTTGGTTGGCTAGGCCAAAGCTACTAAAACCTCTTACTCTTTAAAAAGACCTTAGAGAAATAAGCACTCTTACTTAAAAAAATATTATTTATTAACTCTCAACTTGAATGTGAATAATAACTGAGCCTAAGGGTCCTATTTATAGTATTATAGGCCCACATCCTAATAAAACTCTACTTCTAATTACTTAATACAATTAGAATAATTAATGAGGGATTTAAATAAAATATGTGTTATATTCCTAAATAGAACATGACTATCCTAATCAAATACTAATTCTTAAAAGTATTAAAATAAAAATAGAAAAAGAATCTTAATCTAAATAGAATAAAGAAAATAAATCCTAGATCAACTAAAATTAGAAAATCTAAATAGAATCCTAGGCGCTCCTGCGTCAGTAGTCCAAGTGGAAAATTGTTAGATTTTCTCTATATAAAATTATGGACTTACATTATTTATTTTTATTTTATTTTTAATAAAATAGGCTAAACTTACTTGATCTTGATAAAGTGACAATTAATAATATCTTTTAATTAGATTTGCTTATTCATATATGTAATCAACAGTGATACATGAATCTATTGATTTATGCATGCAATAGTGATACATGAATCTATTGATTTATGCATGCAATAGTGATACATGAATCTACTAATTCATGTATGCAATATTGATACATGAATACAATAAATGTGGATTTAATAATGTGTAAGCTTATCGAAAACCCTATTTCCCTTGATGAGTGGGGCTAGAGATTCACTATATAAAAGAAAGGCTAAGTCCCCTCTCTTGTCAAGCAAAAACATAAAGAGCTCTCCCATTAGAGAGTTGCAAAAAAAAAAAAAGGAAAGGAAGATCTTAGTGTACTGAAGACCCATCTGGTCAATATTATTTCCACAACTAAACTATGAATCATAAATCATATACGTTTTATGTTTTAAATTCTTATTATTGTAGATCTAGATTAGTATAATTTTATCTATACATAAACTTTTATCAAAAACAACTTTGGAAAGAAGAGACATGAAAGATTGAATTGTTGGTAGATAATATTGACATAATTAATTGGGTATGTATGGTCTTAATTATTTGTTACACTAGTAAATCATTTGTAAATACCACTAGTAAATCATATTTAAAAATAAAAATACTTTTTCGACTAGTAGTGTCCGAGTACTAGTTTGAATTATTTTGTAGTAGCTCTATTTATCATTATAGATCTGGTATGACACATTGCGGGTTATTTGTTATTACAGATAACATAAAGGAAATTCATTTGCTTGTATGGTGGAAAGGATATGGATTGAATCTGCAAATTCACAAGTGCAACAGGAGCTGTTGCAAAAGCTGCCAATATTTAATTAGAAACGTTCTACGTGGGAAAATTCTATCTTAGAGATAATATTTGAAGGGACATTTCGGCCATCATGGCAAAGAAACTTGGCCAAGTACTGTTGGACCTTAACTTGGCATGGTTATTCTGCTTGTGGTTGGAGAGCATGTGGTACTCAAAAGTGTAACAAGGCAAGACCATAGAAAACGATGCCATCATGTCAAAGATAGTAAGAATGCATAGCTTTGGTAGCAGCGATCAAGGATGGGTTGTGATGAGTAGGGGATCAATTGAAATGGCCAGGGCAAATGGGGAGATTATGTTAAAAAGCTTGGAGGATTTTTTTTTTTTTTGAAAGGCTTTCAATAAGTATTTAAAAAGAATGAGGAAGAAGTTTTCCCCTTTAAATATTAACATCCCAAAAGAAGAAACATGCAAGCAACAAAATTCAAAGGTAATCAGCAAGATTTTCCCTAAAATCCTTTGTCACAAGGTAATCAGTCTGTCTTCCCAAAAAGCACCATATCTAGAAAAAACTCAACAACAGCTCCTACCCAGAAAATTCCTAAAATGCCTCTTCCCTACTTATAACAAAAAACATGCAATGGAGATAGGACAACCAAACCCAAAATAGAAAAATTTACAAGATAAAACCTCCCAATAACACAAGCCTAAGGCCAACAAAAGAAATAGGCTTTGAAATCACGCAAATCATCGTACTTCCAGCAACCTATACACAAAAGGAAAAAAAAACAAAACAAAACCTAAAATGAAGGACCAAACTTGTGCATGCCACAACCACATAAGGTAATTCAACCCTGAATCAACATGATGTTCGATCTTGGTCACAAACATTTCCATTTCATTGATTTAGTTCATTAACCCCAGCTAGAACCCACGGAAACCCCCCCAACAAAGGTAAGAAATTCAACTTACATAAAGGTTCTCAAAACAGCAAACTGTAGTTGAATTCCCTCTTTTGCTAAGGTATCCGCTCTCTAGTTTACCTCTCTTCTTACATGTTGAATCTCCCACCCCTCAACTTCTCTTTTCAATATTTCTGTTTGCAAGATTAGCTTTCTCATTCTCCATAGTGCCACATCAAGATGCTTAGTCCATTTAACCGCCCTGTTGAAATCGTTTTCGATGAGAAGCTTGTGGTTACCCTTCCATCTTGAAACTAAGAATATCAAAAAGGCTTGCTTAACAGCCATCATCTCAGCAAAATTAGAATCAATCTCACCAATCGCTTTAGAGAAAATAATTTTGACTTCTCCTCTATGGTCCCTTAATATTCCCTTAATCCTTGTCGATCCCGAACAGCCTCGAGCTGCTCCGTCCACGTTAAACTTCATTTGACCATACTTTGGTTTCTCCCATTGAATACCCTTCATTTCTTGTTCCTTTTAGCTAGCTGACCTTAAATCGTGGGTTGTCTATTCATATCAAGAATTGATGGATATTCCCTTGGCCATTTTGCATTCGCCCAAGATGCCACCTAAATCCTTGTGAGCTCTAAAACCTAATCTATATTCCATTCCTTGCCTTGAAACACAATTTCATTTTTGTTTTTCCACACAAACCAAACAATCAAAAAAAATCCCATTTTCCATATCTTACCATCCAAACGTCCTAACTGCCACTCCTTCCACACAGCAAATAGATCTTTGATATTGCTCAAAAAAACCCAACCCATACCCCACATTCTACACCAGCCTAGCCAAACCTTCCAAGACTTTCTACATGTAACAAAAATATGGTCACATGTTTCCCTTTTTGCATTGCATAATGCACATTGAAGCATATTATTCAAGTTCACAACCTTTTTAGCTAACTCGTCCTTGACCCCTATTTTTCCTTGTAACAATTGCCACACAAAAACCTTAATTCTAAAAGGAGCTAAAATAACCCACACATGTTTCCACACCCCATCAATATTCTCATTAGATGCAAAGGCATACCTGCAGAAAGATTTAATTGTGTAGCTACCACTAACTTTTCTCTTCCACACTAACTTATCTTTAAAATCCTTACTAAGGTGGAATTCTTTGAGGCTGCCTTCAAATTGCTCTCGTTGCTCCACCTCCCAATCAAAGAGTTGCTTTCGAATTTGAACGTTCCATAGCCACTTCCATTTCTCCCAATTGCCAAATTCAACAATCTTTTCACTTTTTTTCACTATCAGCGCAAACATCCTCGGGAAAGCATAAGCCAAAACAATACCTTCAATCCATTCATCCTGCCAAAAAACTCAAGTTTTCACCGTTCCCTACAATGAATCCAAAATTTGAATGAACCTACAAAAAGAATTTATTAAAAGGGGAAAAGGGGCTAATGATTTTTTTTTCCACAATGTAGACATTTTCCTATTTGCACTTGTGTTTGGCAAGAGCTCATTAGGATCGTAACTTGTTTTCTGAACAAGAACTTCTCTCCATAAGCTATCTCTTTCCTTCTCATACCTCCAAATCCACTTGTTGAGGAGTGCTCGATTTTTTACCTTCAAATCCACAAGCCCAATCCGGCTACACTCCTTATAATTGCAAACTTTTTCCCACTTCACATAATGAATACCTTTCTTCTATTCCGCTCCTCCTCAGAAATTTTCTTTGTAATTTCTCAAGTTCATCTTTCACTTTCCTAGGTATTTGAAATAAGGACATGTAGAAAATTAGCAAACTTGCCAAAACTAACTTCAAAACTGTAACTTTCGCTCCAATAGAAAGTGTTTTAGCTTTCCAACCCGTTAACCTTGCCTCCATTTTATCAATCACTAGTTTTTAGTGCTTTGCCGAATTATGGTTAACACCCAATGGTAGCTTTAAATATGTTGTCGAAATCGACCCCACTTGACAATCAATATGATCTACCCATCTTAACACCGTGTCACATTCAACCCCAATTCCAATCAAGTGACTCTTGCAAAAGTTTTTCTTCAGCCCTGACACTCCTTAGAAGCACCTTAGAATTCTTTTAAGAATTGAAATATTATCAAGAAACGACTCACTGAAAATAATAGTATCATTAGTGTATTGAAGATGAGTAATCACAAAGCTGTTGTTGCCTATCTCCACACCTTTACACATATCTAACTCCGCTGCTTTATTCATCATACAACTCAAAGCTTCTGCCATCATATTAAAAAGAAAGGGGGACAACGAGCATCCTTGCCTCAATCCCCTTTCCATACCAAACTGTTTCGTCAATGAACCATTAATGAGAATTGAGATCTTAGTTGCGATTATGCACTCCCTGATCCACCCTCTCTATTTCTCTCCAAACCCTATCTTTTGCATTATGAGATCTATAAAATTTCAACTTACATTATCGTATGCTTTTTCAAAATCAACCCTCCCGACCTTTCTTTTTTCAGCCAGTCCACCACTTCATTTACTATTAATGAACAATCCATTAACTGTCTTTCACTCACAAAAGCAAATTGGTTTCTACCAATGAACTCACCAATTACCCTTCGTAAACGGTTAGCTAAAATCTTGGATACTATCTTATACAAACTGTCCACCAAGCTGATTGACCTATATTCACTCAAATTTGTAAGATTTTGCACCTTCAGAATAAGCGCAATGAATGATGCATTTATCCCTCTCCTTAGCTCTCCACTCCTATAAAAATCTTTCATGAAATTCATCACATCAGCCTTCAAAACTTTCCAATGCAATTTGAAGAAATTTAAATTGAAACCATCGGGTCCTGGGGTTTTGTTACCATCACATCCTTATCTCGTCTCCCACACCTCTTTTTCCCTAAACGAAATCTTTAACACATGAGCTGAGTCATAATTGAGTCTATTAAATCGCCAATCCATGTCGTCTAATTCAATCACCAGTTTCTGACGATACAAATTTTCAAAATGATTTGCTATCTTTTTTTAATGCTGTTGCGATCTACTGTTACCTCCTTTCCAACTTGAATTTTCTCAATAAGATTAATTCTTCTTCTAGCTAATGTCATCGTATGGAAATACTTTGTATTCCGATCGTCATCACTTACCCATTTGACTCTTGATTTTTTAAGCCATTCTTTTTCTTCACTTCGATAGAGAACCCATAATTCTGCTTTCTTTGTTATAATCTTCCACTTCTTCCTTTGATCAAAATCTCTTTCCTGCACTTGCATAAGTTTTACAAATCTTCGTCAATACACTAAATTTTTAGCCAAGTGTTCCCTAAACTTCTATCCTTCCAATCCTTTATTTCAATTTTCATTTTCCTAAGTTTGTGCCAGATCCCCTTCCTTCCTATCCTGAAAAGATTCTCTTCCCCCAAGCTCCCACCACTAGCTCTTGGAAGCCCTCTTTGACCATCCAGTAATTAAAAAGCTTAGAAGGCTTGAGCGCCCAATCCGTTTTATTGGACCTCAAATGGAGGATTATTCCGCATGGAAACACTACGCAGAAGAGAAAGGTTTTATTAATGCACTGATTGATCACATCAATGGGCTTCGCTGCACTCATCTGACATCAGCTGGGACTGCTGGAAGCCTCCACTACCAGATAGCTTGAGTCGAATGTGGCCGTCGAATGGAGAAGTTATTCACATATCGATGCTGCACCGATTGATCGATTACGCCACAAGAACACTCTATGGACTTGCCATTTATCACCTAGCTCAAGTCTTTTTCATTATTTTGATGATGCAATGTTTTATTATTTTATTAATTTAAACAATGCGACTTGCTATTGTTCTCCCTGGCTCTGTTTTGATGATAGTGATGATATCTCGGTCTTTACAAGAATACCATCAATTACTGGGTTCTTTTTCCCTGCTGAAACTAAACCTACATATAAAAGCATACATCCACATAGAATTCTTGTCTGATATTTTTCAATAGAAGTAGGTTTAACATATCAGATGGAGCAATTTTAAATAACTAATTGAAAGATAATCTTAGTCTTCATAGTTATATTGATATTTCTATTCAGATTACAAAACATTAAAGAGAAAATACTACCCTTAAATTGACTATGAATCAGAAAAAGAAGTAAAGAAACAAATATACCAGGAGACAGGTAGCACAGTGCAAGAAAGATAAAATGCACAGCGCTGTTTAAAACTGGCTAAAAAATAATTAATCTATGCTTCGGAAACATGAACATCCCTCACCGTTAAATCAGAGAGCGTTCACCAGTAAGAAGCAACCGCAATTTAAACAAAACTTTCAAAGTGGAAAACTTTCGAAAACAGATCTGATAGAAATTAGTTGGAAAATAAAAAAAAATGGCAGAATCCAACTCATTACAAGCTACGATTCGCTGTAACAACGCGTAGCATGCAATATATGAATGAATCGTTGGGATTTGAAGGTGATTTACGCTTTCGTTGACGCGCCCTTCCGGATTCTGTAAAAAGCCAATGAAGAACGCAACGCCTATCAAAAGCGATTGAATTAAATGAAAGGCTTTTTCCCCCAAAAAAATTTAAAGATAGTAAGCAAGTTTATAGAAGAAATAGATGGGAAAAGATTTTTTGAAAGAGGGCGTTTCTCGGCGGCGATGTGCTCCGATCTACCAAAGGGTGGAATTTTATAGCCGTGGTTTGGCACTGGAAACCCTATATTTGAGGAAAAGGACTAAAATGCCATTGGGGTTGAGTCTAAGGGTATCGTGGGCCTAGCTGCCCCAAGTGAAATGTAAATTTGATGTAGCAGTTGCAAAACGAATTTCTGCCCCCACGCAGGATCGAACTACGGACCTTCAGTTTACAAGACTGACGCTCTACCACTGAGCTATACGGGCTTCTTCGACCCTTGGACGAGATAATTGGTTACTTGAGTCATTCACTTGGCCTTTTCTCCCATATATATATATTTTGTTTATTTTCCTTTTCTTCAGTAATTTTTTTTATTTTATGTTCAAAAAGAAAAAAAATGTAACGACTTGAGATAGTATAGTTGAAATATGGTAAGTTTAAACATGTGAGTGCTGTTCTATCTAATTAACAAAAGTAATCTCCTCCTACAGTGATAACATTTACTGATTAAAACTCTTAAAATAGCAACAATAATTAAATACATACGTAAATTTTCAATTAATTTATAATGATAAAAAAATTAACACAAATATATCACAATTTGTAATGGAATCATGTCCAGCATCAACTTGATGCTGGGCTTGTAAAGTCTTTAGCAGACCATACCCTGGGAAAATTTGTATGAACTGGGAGCTGGAGGTCAGAACGTGACCTGAACCAATCATCCTGCATTTGGGCCTGTTGACAAATGTTGTCAACCCATTTCTGTTTTGAAGTCCTTCAATTTAATTAAGTCTTTTACAACAAGAAATCAGGCCCATTTCTTTGATGAATGTTTTGCAAATACGCTGTCGTGTTTGAAAAAAAAATTTTCGAAAATCGATTCCAATCGTAGTGCTCGATTCCATTCTTTTTTATTCAGATTGAATATTAGAAACGTCTCTGTTTGGTTCGATTTTCAGTTTGTAAAATGAAAAATCGAAATTATTCAAAACTTGTATCTTTATTAATTTTATAATAATTTTTAGTTTTTATAAAATAAAACTTATTTAATTTCTAAATTTAAAAGTATAAATTAAAATTTGTATTTAAACATAAAATATAAGAATCAAATGATCCAAATACTCTAAATTCAACTCAGATCAATTCCATTTTTAATATTGACAAGCATTTAAGGAAACCGTGCGGAATTGTATCAAATAGAGCCCCACTCATTGCTTACTGCTCCAGTTTGCAACTCTTTCCTTTTGTGCTAGCTGATGATATTAGACTAGCACAAATCTAAGGTACTGTGCTAGCTAAAGAGATATTACGGTTTGTATAATTCCTGTCAATTTGACACCATTTCTTCCTAGGCATGTTTCATAAATATATGTACTGTATATGATGCTGACTTGTGAAGAGGCCAAACAGTTTTCATTACCCCATTTCCAAACGCATATGATTTTGATTATTTTTGTTTGTTTCTTTTTCCTTTGGCTGACTCATTTAAAGATCATTAACCATCTTTTTGATACAGCATTATCACGTTAAGTAGCTCTTTCGTCTTGTCCAATCTTCAAAAATTCCCATCCGTCGATTGAACCCATGAAAACGATATAGTTATTTGGGTGGCGAAACCATTCTAGGATATTTTGCAATTCTTCACTGTTAACAATAATCATCAAGAAAACAACCTGACGAATCTTGTTGCACCAATACACATAAAACCAATCTTGTTTTTATTTATTTGATGCAATCCAATATTCTTCATGGATTGTTGAAGTCAGCACGGAGTTCCGTAAACATAAGATACCCCCATGAAAAGGATTGCTTATTTGTTTCTTGCAAGGTTTGAAAACCTTATCAGATAAAAGAATAAAGCAAGCTATCATGGCGTGGGCACCGATTTCACTTTCAAGAAGATGACTGCACTACACTACAGCAGGCTCGATCCTGTGTGGACGACTCTTCCGCCATATTTCTCTCAGAGAATCGTTGTGACTTTCTTTTTTCCTTTTTAATTGTCTCCATTCTCCAACTACAAGACCACATTTACTCTAAAATATGTTAATCAGCTTGAGATGGACAAGATGGTTTGGTTGCAGACTCCACTCTTTTTTCAGACAGATAGCAAGTTGGCAAGTTGTTGGTGCAAGTTGAAATTCTGTAATTCTCCTTCTGTATACTGTGACCACCATTTCAACCACCAATTAATCAAGACATTGTTTAATGGATCTCCTGAGATTATGAATTTCATCATGTGGTGTGATCATTGGCTTTTATAATAATTTCTTCAGTTCAGGCAGGATTCAACAAGTATTTATAACTTTGTTTGTATTTTGTGTTTGGTATGCGGCATGTATATAGTTTATGTAGTTTGGAACAAGTTGCTTCAAATCAAAGGCACGCACTGTGTATTTTAAGCGTGCTATATACTCAGAAATGACACCAGTCAGGATTCAGGAATATTATTAGAACTCTATTTTACAGAGTCTTCCAGGCCCCATCTGCAAAGGCAGAGTTCATCGTTTGCGCCACTAATTTCCGTCAAATAACAATGATCAATGAATGCAACTCTTATCTTTCTCTGCAACTTAATCTGATAAAACAAGAGTTATGGATATAATAATCAAAGGTTTTTCCAATTTACTCAGGGATGGGAAAGGGGGTGTTGAAGAAATATTCTTTATGTCAAAGGCAATGGGAAGGTAGATATGCTGTTTTACTGCTAATTTTCACATTAGCAATTAAAGTCGAAAACTCGAAATGCGTGTATCTTAAAATTTGTTTCAACTCTTTTTGTTTACGGTAGAACATGCTGTTTATGAGTTGACTTAAATCATCGATCTCATTAATTAGATTAACCATTTTCACAGGCATTGATGCTTAACTCTTTGGTTTTTGTTTTTTTATTTGATTGCTCAAATAAGACAAACAGACAACTTCCATGTGTTTGCCACTGATTGCGTGTTTAGGTCTCCTGTAAGATAATACAGAATCTGCCACTAATTATCATATTGGTTCCATCAATGAGGTTTAAGAATTAAGCCACACAGTAATTTGAGATTTGAATCAGATCATGTAGCTTAAATGAATTAAACAAAGCTTATGGATCGTGAGTAAGACAAGATATAATTTATTAGCATATTCTCGAGATCTTAGTCAAGCAAACTCTACTGACTAGTACTCTATTTAAGCTTATAAAAATCTTCATTTGTGGGTTAAATTAATATACAGTAGCTTCCAGACGATTCTGTTATTATTAAGCAATATAGGCAGGGTGTATATCTTTGTAACAATTTTTAATTAAAAACTTTCTTTTTTGTAAAGTTCAATTAATAACTTTAACATCTAAATTTCATATGTTCAAACATATATTTTCATAGTATAATTATTACATGTCGGTGCTATAATATTAAGTATTGCTGCATAGCCAACTCGAATACATCCAAAAATTGTAAATAAAGCTTCTATTTTATTTTAAATTTTTTAAATGCATTTGGTGGTACCATATATAATCAATTAATGCTAATTGATAGGTAGCTTGTTGGTACATGAAAAAGTTGTAAATGAGCGAGCTATTATGCCAAATTCAATTGCTAACGCAGTCAGACTATGATACAATTAATTAAGTCTTCTGTAGCTGCCTCGTCAATGTGCCACATAATTAGTTATTATATAAACGCTAGCTCAAGCTTAAATTGTTCTAAGTTATAACATATACGAATTTATAAGTACGTTTCTAAGAAAGAAAAATTCGAAATTCATATTTTAAAATGATTTTTTTTTAAATATGCTACGTATACCATAATATCTATCATGTGCTACTTCAATGAAATAATTTACTTTTTCATATTTTAATCTCATACGCTCTTCTCATAACTAATTTTCCATGCATATATATCTGATCAAAAATAGCTCCACGTCCCTGAATGAGAACCACATATCTCTCGATCTCTTAGCTAAGAAACAGTGAGCGATGTCCCCAGCTAAGGAATTGTAATAATATTCGGCATGATATTTGCTTGTTAGGCGTGCGTCAATATACGTCCATCACATTAATAATATCTTGCTCGACGCATGATGAATATTGGCTCAGCTAGCTCTATACCTCTCATTATCAGCTTTTACACTTTAAATTTCTCACCATGTATCCAACATGCCAACTTGCTTGTATCAACTCTGACCATAAATCTGGTCCTCCAAGTATGAAAAGAGATCCAAAATGAGCATCTTAACTTTTCGGCTCCACTGGTACATAAACGTACTATAAAAGTATACCGTGGACTTGTTTTGCTGTTGAAATCAGCTAAGAAAAAACTTAAGCCCTGCAATTTTTTTTTTTCTCCTCAAGACTATTTTGTTTCCATAAAGAGACAAGAGACAGTGAATAATGGGTGTGCCAATATCCAAGCAATTGGACGAAACTTTTTTGTCCTAGACAATCAAGGAGAAGCTTCTTTTTGTAATGTTCAAAGTTCAAAGTCGGAGAAGGGGAATTTCTTGGTGAAGTGTTGGATGGGATAAAGACCCCCATTATCATTGTAGAAGAAGAAAACAATCTGAGGCTAAATAATCAAAAGTTCAGCCTAAGAAAGTGAGACATTTGAAATTGACCTTTTGGTCTTCTAATCTTTCATTATTACCAGGAATCGTGTAATGAATTTCCTGGAAATTGATTGGAATTCGATAAGTAGTTGTCACCTACATATGACCTTGTTAGAAAAGTAACATAAAAAAAAAAAAGAAATAAGAAGATTTGAGGTGTACTATGACACATTTTTTTAAAAAAGTTGTTGCTTATTATAGGAATTTGTAAATAAGAACTCTCCAAGATACAACAAGCCTATTGCAGAATTCTATAGAAAGTTGAAATTTGTTTTGAAAGTATGTTCTCTTTTATAAACACTAAACTAGTGTTCTAAAGTTGTGTCTGTTGAAAATACTGAACAATTAATTAGTGTATTTCAACAGTTGTGTTTGTTGAAAACAATTCTTTTTATTTTGAGGGTTATGTCTTAATGTGAGCAATCGCATCTGAATAAAAATTCCAATAAACCCAAATATTACAAACTATCTAATAATCCCCTACTAGTTTGTAATATTAATAATTCCATACATAATAGAAAA
Source organism: Theobroma cacao (assembly GCF_053813885.1). NCBI lineage: Eukaryota > Viridiplantae > Streptophyta > Magnoliopsida > Malvales > Malvaceae > Theobroma > Theobroma cacao. The sequence goes on from NC_142640.1 coordinate 43,298,988, forward strand.
TATCTTGAAGATTTGAACTTTCTATTAGTATAGAAATTTTAAAGTTAAGACAAAGTTCTTGGTATTACAGAAATTGAACCATAACTCCTTATGTCATAATTGAAAATATCACACATATAACATTATTTAATCGTTTTAAGATTCTACCAACTATTTTAGCACATATATGGCTTTGTGTTAATCCTGATTTCATGAATATTTAGAAGAGTAAACCCTTTTAATTCTTATTTGAAATAGCACCATTTTAATATTTATATAGGTAGAATTTGTCATTATGCCCCTATTACTACAGGCATTTAACATTTCATTAAGAGCTTTTTGCTCATCCTTTCCTTGAAATAGTCACATTGAATATTCTATAATAAAGATATTTAAAATTAAAATTCAATGCATAAAAAACAACATATAGTAACTTGTTATTACCCATTGAACTTTTGTTGTTAGTTTTGCTAACTCAAAGTATGGTTTCCATTACTAGCGCATTTAAGTCAAGGGTTAATCCTCATTCCACTAGATGTTGATTTTACAGCCTCTCTTGGCAATGCTTTGATAAGTGGATTAGCCAAAGTTTTGTAAAAATTAACATAAACTATTATTATAACACCATTTGTTATTAATTCTCTAAGGTAGGCATGTCGTAAACTTATGTGTTTAGACTTTTGATTATAAATGTTATTATGGGCAACACACATTCTAGCCTCACTATCACAATATATGGGAATGGCCAGCGTCGATTGCGGCCACAACTTTATATCTAATAACAAATTTTTCAACCGTTCCACTTCTTTTGTAGCAGCTACTAATGCTAAAAATTTAGATTTTATTGTGGAATACGTAATACAAGTCTACTTCTTTGATACCCAACTAATAGCACCACCTCTTAAAGTAACAATCCATCCTAATGTTGATTTATTATCATTAATACTAGTTATCCAACTAGCATTAGAAAATCTTTCTAAAGTACTAAGAAAACCACCGTAACAAATTTTCAAATTTTTTATTTTCTTTAAATATCCAAGTACTCGAATAATAGCTTTCTAATGATTTTTGTTAGGTTTACTTGTAGACCTTGAAAATTTACAAACAGCAAAGGTTATATCCGGTTTGGTACAATGTGCAACATACATTATGTTGCCTATAACACTTGCATATTCTAATTGTGTCATAACTCTTTTACAATTCTAAATCAATTTTATACTAGAATTATAAGGAGTATTAAATTTTTTGATTTCCAAATGACTAAATTTGTGAATAATTTTCTTTATGTAATGTGATTGATTCAATGATATTACATTTTTATCTCTTTTGAATTTAATTTCCAAGATTGTATCAACTTCATTGAAATTTTCATTTTGAAAACTAAAGTCAAATATTTCTTGGTCTCAACAATTCCAAGCATATTGGTATTATCCATATAGTCTTTTGTAAATTTAAAGTAAATGCATTTGACTGCATTATTATGTACAAATCCTTTTGAAAGTATAGAATTATCAATCTTTTCATGCCATTGCTTTAGAGCTTGTTTTAGCCCATAAAGAGATTTGATTAGTTTATAAATCTTCCTCTCGATTCCAGGAAGTATAAGACCTTTCGTTTGCTCTATACATAATTCTTCATTAAGATCTCCATTTAAAAAGGCAGTTTTAACATTCATTTAATGTACATGTAATTTATAAATGGACACTAAAGCCAAAAGCACTCTTATGAATGTTATTTTTGCTACTAAAGTATAAGTATCAAAAGAATCAATGCTTTCTTGTTGCGTGAAACCTTAATAACTAGTCTAACCTTAAAGGTTTGCACTAAACCATTTGTGAGATATTTCTCTCTAAATACCCATTTACAACCTATGAGTTTTGATCCAGGAGAAAGATCAACCAAAACCCATATTCTGTTTGACAAGATTGAATCCATTTCATCATTTATTGCTTCTTTCTAAAAGGTTACATCCCTTGAAAACATAGCTTCTTTGAATGTTATTTAATCCTCTTCAACATTTAATAAAATATTATCTTTTATACACTTTAGTTCTACTTCTTTCTACAAGAAATGTTAATGCTTGCGAGTAAACGAAATCTAAATCTAAGTGCTTTCTTTTTCAAGCTCTTTGACTTCTTTTAGGCTAAATTTGAGTATCATCCCTTTTTCTTATACTATATGTACCATGAGAAGTCATATCACTTTGGTTACAACTTAGAATTAAGACATTTTATTCACAATCAAATTTATTATTAGAGTTATACCAAAATTTATTTCAAAAAACTCAACATTTATAGACTCTACAATAACATTTGATTGTATATCTAAAATTCTATATACTTTAGAATGTTGGGTATAACCAACAAAATTGTCTTTCATTGCTCTAAGTCCAAGCTTTCTTTTCTATAGTTAAGGAACTTTATAAAAGGCCAAGCACCCCTAAACTTAATATTCCAAGTTTGGTTTTCTTTCATTCCAAAATTCATAAGGTGAAATTTTAATGCTCTTGAAGCAACTTTATTAAATATATAACATGTTATTAATAAAGTCTCACCCCATAAATCATGAGATAGATGTGCATTCAATAACATAGCATTTGTCATCGCAACCAAAGTTCTATTTTTCTTTCTATCAATCCATTTTGTTGTGATGAATAAGGAACACTTTTTTTATGTATCAAATCATATTCTTCACAAAAATTATTAAACTTCGTAAGAAAATATTCTTCTCCTTTATTATTTCTTAGAATTTTGATTTTTCTACTTTTTTTTCTACACAAATTTATATTCTTTAAATTTTTGAAAAACTTCATCTTTTAGTTTAATTAAATAGACATAAGTGAACTTAGAATAATCACCTATGAAAGTTTAAATCTCATGGAACGAAAATTTAAATGTCCTAGTTTAGCATGCCACAATAAAGAATTAGACTCAATAGTATATGTAGAAAATACTTAAGGTCTAAGCAAAGAACTAAATTGTTTGATGAAATATTCAATCCTTGATTTGAGGATACTCATATAGTTTGTAATAGCCTCCCTCAAGCTGATGTGGGTGACAAGTTTGGACTCCACCAAGCTTGCCATCAATATTTATGGGTATCCGCCTGTGCCTCCCTCAAGTTGATGGAAAGTGAACCCTTATACAATTTAGCAATAAGTTGAGTGTTTCAGCACTGAGTCCTTTGATTAACAAATCTACAAATTAATTATGTGAGGCAACAAAATTGAGAGCTAGGAGCTTCTATTGAACGTGTTCTTTGATAAAATGACAACCAAGCTTGATATGTTTAGTTCGTTTATGAAAAACTAGATTAAATGCAATGTGTATGGCTAACCTATTATCACAAAATAGAGGAATAGGTTTTGTAATAAAAAAGAACAGATCTTTTAAAACATTGCATAACCAAACTAGTTCTGTAGTTGGCCTATTTGTGTTGCTTAGCTTACTTGGATTGTTATTTGTTGGGCTACTTAGCCTGCCTAAATTGGTATCAACTCTTGGATCGTGACATCCTCCCCCACTCAATCCAACAACACTTTTGTTGCTGAGAAATACACTGTTATGTTACGATCATCCTCTCAAAACATCTTTACCTCAAATGACCTCGTTTTATACACTTTTAGCTTTCGCACACTTCTTTGGAATGCATTGTCTCCTTGGGCACTTGTTACAGACTAATCCTTCTTTACCTCAACCCTTTACTCTCACGAGTGGTTAGCTGCTGTGCCTATATCTTGAGCTTTATGGCCGTTGTTTGTGACAGTCCCATCACCACTAACCTTATTTTTTCTTAGACTATACGACATTTCGCTATCATTTGTTACTCTCCTAAGTGCAACTCAACACTACCCAATCTTAATGTGCTCTTAAGCTTTTTTAACCATGAATGATGGCACTTTTTGCCATTGCACTGGTCCTTTCTTTTTCCTTATGCAACATTAAGCTCCCTTAGTGTGATTGCTCATCGATCACTCTACACACTAAGTACCATTTTCATTGCTTGGATCCTCTTTGTCCATCATAATGGCTATGAGCTTTTATGCATGAGATAATCCCTTGTCAAGTGCAGTTCCTCACATAAGAAACATTTAAGGGCCTTCCTTGCCTTGCTCTTCCACTTGGTGATTGCCTTAGTTTAATGACAAAGCGATTTTTCGTCAACCTCTTCCTTTAACTCATTATCTTTCTCTTCCCCATCATTGCCCTTTTTCTTAGGCATGGAGAATAAAACCATTTTTGTCAAACTTGTGCAAATCCACCAACAATTTTGCCATGGTCATAGCCTCCATGATGTATTTGGCCCATGGTTTTTTCTTTTCAAAGCCTATGCATAAAAGAAAAAAGTGCCTCCCTTCCACCAAGATTGTTAATTTGTGACAATAATTAAAAGAATTGCTTAACACATTCACTTACCTCTCTTTGTTGGGTAAGCCTCCTAAGTTTGCCATATGTCTCATCATCTGCGTACTCAAGGTAAAACTATTTTCAAAACTCTTTCTAGAACTCCAACCAAGTGTTAATGGTTACTCCTTCAAGCTTTTCATTACACTTACATCCCTACCATAACAAAGCGATGTCCACCAAAAACATGGCTATAGAATTAATTCGAAGAGCATCCTCTGTGCCTTGAAGTATTAATCCAAACTCTGTAGGAAATTGTCCACCTCTTCTAAACTCAATTTAGAATAGACAATTGTTAAAGATGGTAATGGATCTTTATAGAGAATATTCGATCTTACAACAGCATAGGAATCATTCAATTCTATTAGAAACTGATGCAATTTTTCTTTTTCTTTTTCCCTAGCCAAGACTCCACACGTACAACTCCCACATCCTTATCCATGAAACCAGGAAAAACTTTCAAATCGATCCCAAAGTCTTTTCAGTTTTGCATAGTGAGCTGAGATTGTCAATTCACCTTGTCTAGTGTTGACTAATTCTCTTTTCAGTTCTTGAATTCGAAGTCAACTTCTTTGTGACAACTTTTCTTTTGAATCTCTCCAAATGACATAAGTAATGTTATGATATGCAACATTATTATGTAACTCTTCATTAAGTGAATTTTACAACCATGCTATTACCATAGCATTACAAGTCAGTCAATCATCCTTTTTAAGATCTCTTTCTTCTAGTTTTGGTAATTTTCTATCTACGAAAATTAGTTCGTGTTGCAATCGTAGTGCATTGACAACAACTCTCCTCCATGTTGAATAGTTAAGCCCATTTAGTGCATGGATACCAACAAATCACCTTGTCTATCAGAATTATCCAAATGATAGTGGAGTGGTTTGTTATCCATGGTTTTGGTAAAAGATTTCATAAGGAAAAACAACTAGGCACTGATGCCATGTAGAAAACACCTAAGATCTAAGCAAAAAACTAAATTGTTTGATGAAGATAAAAAACTACATAGAGGGCTATTTATAATAGTAAACTAAACCTAAACTTATTTAGTGTACAAGTAAAGTAAATAGCAAATAAGAAAGTATTCTAACCCTATACTTTCTTAGAATACATGTAAAGTAAAAAGAAAAGAGGAAAAGATTACATAAAGAAATATTCTCCCCAAGATATTTTTTTAGTACATAAAAAAATATTCTCTCCTTGATTTGAGGATACTCGTATATTTCGTAATAGTATAAATAGAAACCATATTTATTTCATGAATGCTAAACTTGTACATGCCATCATAAAAGTATCATTTTCCTACATATAGGCCATCCTTGGATATTATTACATTATCAGATTTTATTACAACTTTAAATCCTTTCTTTACAAGCAAACTAGCAAAAACTAAATTCTTTTGAATTTCAAAAACATGGAATTCATTGAGCAATATTAGTTTCTGTCCAAAAGTGAAATTCAACTTAACAATTTCTTTTTCCTTCAACTTTGGTTGTAACATGATTTTCTATCAAAATATCGTCTAGTTTATAAAATTCCATATAAGTCTTGAATAAGTTTCTATCATTGCATACATAAATTGTAACACTAGAATCCAACCACCAATCTTTACTTTTATTAGAACCAACAATCATATTCAATTTTGTTACCATTCCAATCTTCATTGTAGAAACCATGGCTACCAATTCCTTGATAACCTTTTCTACTACATTTTTTTTTTCAAGATTTTAGAGTCAAAATTCTTTCCTGCCTTCCTTGATTTACACTCACGGATCATTTGGCTTTTTTTTTCACAATGGAAATAATGCATATTTTTCTTATATTTTTTTTAAAGCCTATCTTGATTTTCAATGCAAATGACTTAGATTTCATAGAATTGTTAGAGTTATGATTTTTTCCAAAATTATTAGAATTCTGACTTACATGATTCACATTAGAATCAAAAGGCTAAAATAGTGCATCATGTGCACATTTTGCATGCTATTTACATCTAAACCATGAATTGTTCTATTGATAAAGAATTAATAGAATGCAAAACTTTCTTTCTATAATTATTCCAAAATTGGGATAGTTTAAAAAGAATTGAACCTATTTGTATTGCATTAGAAACCTTAACCTCAGGGTCTTTTAGTTTTGAAACTAAAACTTGTAGTTCATACACTTGATCCATGATAGGCAAATTGTCATTAATCTTAAATTCAAAATATTTTAAGGACAAAAATTTGTCAATACCTCATTTTCGTTCTTGTTGGTAGTTTCCAATGATCTTTTGGAGTCTTCATATTAGAATAGAGATCATATAGACAATCTGTCAAAGTATGTAAGATATGTCCATGACATATCAATTCATTTTCTTCATATTTTTTTCTCTTTGCCTTTTTGCATCAGAATCTTTATTAGTTGGTTCTGGAAGTGTAGTAAGACTTGGATCTAGAACATATTAAATTTTTAAAGCTGTGAGCAAAAACACCATCTTATCCCTCCAGCAAGTGAAATTGGTTCCATCAAACCAATCAAATTTGATGAATTCTTGATTCATGATCTGAAACCTCAAGTTTGAATTAGACTCCATTGAGAACAACTCTTTAAAATTGTTAGGAAAGTAATATAAGAAAAGAAATAAAAAGGCTTGAAGTGTACCATAACACACTTTCTTTAAATAGTTGTTGCCTATTATGGGGATTTATAAACAAAGACTCTTCAATATACAATAAACCTATTGTAGAATTCTATAGAAAGTTGAAGTCTGTTTTGGAAGTATGTTCTCTTTTATAAACACTAAACTAATGTATTTCAAAGTTGTATATGATATGTTTCAACCAAAAGCTGAGGGAAGGGGGCTAGTAGGGGTCCCACCCCTCACCCAAAGTTTTAAAATTTTATAATTTTCCTTTACTTGTTTTAAAATTTTATGGTTTTACCCCCATTTTTTAAAAAAAATATAATATTGCCTCTACAAATATTAAATTTTTAGTATAACTGTTTTATAGATATTGTTTTCACCCCCATACATCAAACCCTGACTCTACCACTAGTTTCAATTGAAAACACTGAATAATTAATCAATGTATTTCAACAGTTGTGTTTGTTGAAAACACTTCTCTTTATTTTAAGAGTTAATATGAAAAATCACATTTGAATAAGACTTGCACTAAACTTATATATTACAAACTATCTAATAGATCCCATGTCATGTATTGTCTAATCTGAAAGGAATCAAGAACTCACGAGAGGTCACAAAGCTGATTGATTAATTCTTGCATTATCGTTCAAGTAAATAGATATGTTCTAACTTTCTAAACTTAATCATTTATCTCCAAGAACTCTCGTCCTTCAGATATGTTAAATCTCATAATTAAAACACCTTGAATCTTTCGCATAAAATCTATGGGAAAAGGTTGAATAAAAATATTGCTGATATCTGCCGACCTGCAAAGTGCTAATTAATTTGATTTCAAATTTCCAATCATTTTCCAACAGAATTTCTCAAGGATAGAACAACTATTCAAAATAAAAGTAACCACAAATAATAATGTAGATTAATTTCGGTCCAAATACATACATAGTTTAAACATGTTACTGATACTTAGGCTTTGCTTCCAGCCATGCATGCAGGACTCATCATGCTATAACGAGGATAACACCATATATATAAACAATAGGCATGCATTAAGGGACATGGCAAATTATCAGTTACTGTGGATAAATTATTTAATCTACCAAATCATAGCTTATAAACAATTACGTTATCTATATAGAAATAATAATATCTTTGTTCAAATGGGTAAAAGTTTTCTGCTTCCTTGGTAGCTAGTTTGTGTTATTACATATAATACTAGTAGTATTATAATTATTAATAAACAAATTGAGACTTGATTGATTGTCTAGTTAGAAGCAAACAAGTCCCTGTTGGACACTCTTTCTACCAGCTATTGTGAAATATGAATGGGACGGTGGTACACCGCTTGGAATGAATGTAATGTTTATGCATAATTTTTTTTAAAGGCTATAATGTTTATGCATTAGCCTTGAATAAGACATCGAATTGGTAGTTGTGGAAGTTAATTAAGCACCAAAGTGCAATTATCCAGCTAAGATAAAGACCTACTTTATCTAATCTTCTTCTCCTTTTCCTGCACTCCTGTGTAAAATACCCTCACGTTCTTAGATTTTAATCAAAATTTTAACAAAATTTATTAATTTTTGAAATAAATACTCTACCTAAAAAATGCAAACACTGTTAACAGATATTCTGAAATGATTAAAATGTTTTTTTTTCATTATTAATTTAAAAATTATTATTATATTTTTAAAAAAAAATAAAACCGGTTAGTGCTCCCAAGGGAGGAAACACCGATCTCCCTTGGGAGCATCAATCGATGCTCTTTTTTTTAATTAATAAAAAAATTAATATAATTGTAATTTTTAAAAATAATAAAAAATAAAATTATTATTTCAATATTATCACGTTATCAAACTGTCGAAAACTTTAATAATTGACTAATTACTATATTTATGTATTTAATGAAATATATTTTTTTAAAATAAAATATTTATTTTAAAAATTAATAAATTCACTTGAAATTTTGATTAAAATTCAAGAAGATGCATAAACAGTTTTTTTTTTTTTATAAAAGCTTAGAAAAGTTGGTCACTGTTTACGCTGACTTTGAATATTGTGCAATCCAATTCCAAGATATTTCTTTAATGTGTATGAACTCTTTGATTCCTGGAATTAGGTAGATTTTGGTCCTTTTTATTCTTCCAAATGGCTTTGTGTTGGAACTTGGAATCCAGGTCGCTGGTTTTGGAAGTAATTACCTTTGTGCAAATGTACCAAATTTCGTTGATCTTAACTAAACTATAGCATTTCAACTCTCTGCTTTTCAATATTAGCAACTACACAGTATTGTTTTTTCTTTTTCCGTTTTTCATATCCTCATTACTTTTTATCTCTTTTCCATGAATATACTTTCCTTCATCATTGAATTGAACAACAGCATGAGTTTCGAACCAAATGAATTTTCTACTCTTTTTTTCCTCTCAAATAAAACTTTAATCATGTTTAAATATTCCACAATCTAGCCGGAATGTTCCTCCCTTCCACACTTGCCTACCATTAAATCAATTAAGTTAATTAGCAGTCAAAATATGAGAATTAATTAGTGTAAACTTCATATTAGAGTGTTAAAGATGAATTGAATTCTCTTTCAATATTTCATTACTTTTTAATATATTGATCATCACCATTTATATGGGTAATATTTACTTATAAAATGTAGAACTTATACTTTTAGATAGTAATTAAAAGCAGATTAAAAAAAATAATGAAATAGAACCAAATTCGTTCAAAAACTTAGAGGAAATTACTATTACATTTTAGAGAGATATCTTCAAGGTTTTGCTCCATCTTTAAAGGGATGCACCTTGAATTGATAATTAATTACAGGAGCTGTGAGTAGACCCAAGTTCACGTAGCTTGAGAATTTGAGGTCCAAGAAACCTTGCTATTTCGATTATCCTTCAAATGAACAACATAATAATATAGTAATAGAGTATATGCACCATTAATAAAACAGTGAGATAATACGTCTGTAAATACAATTTATTCTACAAAGCAAACAGCTCCTCCAAAGAACTCAACAAATAAATAAAAAACAAACAAACAAGTAATCCTGGTTGGTAAAACGTCCAGGACACATATCAAAAAAATTCAGTGCCCGCTAATTTTTTTCCTTTTATGATGTAATTATTACAGTTAATTCCTTTTATTAATTAATTTTACAAATGCCATTTTAGGAAATCTGTCGTTGATGACGGACTACTGGGTCTCGAAACCGAGACCTTCCACGTCCTTACCTCCCCATCCAGGCTTCCGCTAATAACCGAAACAACATCCCTCTGTTCATCCTCCTTAACCGCCGTCAACGACTTCACCGGCTTCTGGTGACCTTCCAAAACCGCCAAACAACAATATTCCCCTTCCAGTCCTCGCTGCCAGACTCTAACCGTCCGATCAGCGGATCCACTCATAAGCAAACCCGAGACGTTGATTAAGCATAGTATCGCCTTCCCATGCCCTCTCAACGCTCCCGTCACAACCATGTAATTGGCGCTATCCTCCCTTTCCCAAACCAATATCGAACGGTCACACGCACCCGAAAAAAGCACGGACCCCTCGTCGTTTAAGGCCAGTGCGTTAACCGCTGATTTGTGCTTCTCTAAAGTTGCCACCAACTCGTACCGCTTCTCACCTGACGGTTTCGCCCAGACTCGGATCCGCCTGTCAGCGGACCCTGTGTAAACTGTGCCGTCAGCAGAGGCAGCAACAGCGTTAATGGCGTCGTCGTGTGCTTTGATAGACTGTAAACAGCGGACATCAGAAGCTCGCCATATCTTAAAGGTTTTATCCCAAGAAACTGAGTAGATTAGACCTTTATTAACGGCAAGTCCCGTAACGGCGTCCGCATGTTCGATCCACAACCGTTTCACGTGACGGCGGACGTTGACATAGTTCTTTGGAAGAATGAAACGCCGTAAACGGTCATTAACGGTAGGGAGAGCGGTTAAAAACTTGTGCTGTTTAGTCATGGTCATTTTCCAGACTCGGATCTTACAGTCCTGGTGAGCAGTGAAGATCTTCCCGTTACAGAAAATGACGGACTTGACGGAACCGGAGGAGGAATCCTGGCTGTTGTATACATCGACAAGAGTGGAGGTTTCGCGATCGTAGACGTTAATTTCGTTAACAGAAGCAGCATACAAGAAGTTACCCTGAACCGCAACGCAGGTGATCGGATGCTTCGTTCGGGGGTTAATCGACGTAACGCTGATCTGAGAGACGGAAAAGCGTATAGTTTCGGGGAAGAGCTTTTGTAAAGAAGGGACAGATGGCAGAGTCTGGAGGGAGAGGTTGCTCTGAAGGCTGCTGCAGCTGGTGTCACTCGAAGAAGCTGAAGATGACGTGGCGCTCCCGCGATTATCGGAGGAGCTATCTGAAACGAGGTGTCCCTTCGAGTGTGAGGGGTTTCGAGGCAATGGAATGGTGGAGTCGTGGGTGGAAGTGTCGCGGGTGCTGGTCGAGCATGTGGCTAGCCATGATTGGACCTTCATGCCGGCTTTTGGGATGATCAACGAAGAGAGATTGGCTCGAGAGAGAAGCAAAGCATAACCTCTGTATTATATATAGAAAAAAACTTTTGAGTGCCAAAAAGCGTTGCCACGTGGAGCTGACAGGAAAGGATATGGTACGACCAAAGGGTCGGTCTCGGCGCGTAAGGGGGTAGTTTTGTAATTTGAAGGTAGTCAGGTGGGGTCTCTGTCCCAAGCTGCTGCTTTACAGTTGGGAGCGAGAAAAGGTCGGGGTGGCTAACCGCGTCCAAACTCGAAACCCAGCAAAGGCAAAAGGGCAGTGGGCTGTGGGAGCAAAACCATGATATAAAATATTTGAGAAAATTTCTTCCTTTCTTGATAGGAAAATGGGGGCTTTTGAGGGTGGGGCTTTTTTGGCTTTGGCTTTTGTAATGATTGCATTTTTACAGGGCGGATTGGGAGATATTTAAGCTGTCTTTTGAATCACTCGCCTTCTTTCAAGGAAATAAATGAAATTTTTGTGGCAAAAGTTGAATTCAACACCACTTAGCTGTTCCAATTTTTTAACTTGTAATGTAAACGTAAAAGATACTCCACTAGTATACGCTGATTTAATTTGATTCTACCGATAACTTTTTCTAATCGAACTATGATGTACTTGTTAGATGTTTTTATAAAATTTTTGTATGAATTTATATTATTTAGTTTTATATTTTATCAAATTAAATTAAGATAATTTGATTTTGATAAAAAGATAATATTGTAATTCATATTATAATATAAAAAAGTGAGTTAAACTCAAATATTATATGTGAGTTTAAAAGTATAAATTTGTATAGGAAATTCTAAATCTTATAATAAGTGAGACTAAGAATCTATTATATGAAAAAAATGTTAGGTCCCTTCTCTTATTTATAACATATAAAGATCTCATTTATTAAAAAATCATAAAGAAAAAGAGAGTAAGATACTATATTATATCTTGAATTAAAATAAATTTATTTGTACATAAAATTTTTCGATACTAAGTTTGTATGTTTAGGATTTAGCTACCTCTTTCCATTCCCTTCAAACGGTGATGAATGTTGGGCAAAATGCAAGTGTTGGCCCAGGGGCGGAGCAAGTAACACTGCCGATGAAAGTGGAATGGAATGAGGGGTCAATTCACGGAAACAATAATAATAGGTCATTCAACAGCTTTTTTATTGGCGCCAATGTCTTAGGTTTGACTTTTACCTTAATAGTGCCAAATAATTCATTATTCTGCTAAGCCAGTGAGGGAGGCAGGCAATCGTTTAGGATACAGTCAAGGGCAGCACAGTTTTGAATATAAGCGGAGGGAGCAAGGAATTACGTACAGGTAAAACAAAGACTCTCCATCCGGCAAACAAGAAAAGGAAAAATGGAATCGTCTTGTTGCGGCCTTTGTTATTTTTCCAACTCTTTTTTTCTTTGTTTGGTTGAATGGAAAATGAAAAAAAAAATTTATCTTTAATTTTTAATCATAATTATATATATATGTATTAATTTTTAAAATAAACATTTAATCTCAAAAAACTATTTTTCACTAGACATAAAAGTTGAACAGTTAATCAACTGATAATATTTTCATTTATTTGATGACATGAGAATATTAAAAAGATAATTTTACTCATTATTAATTTTAAAAATTACTATTATATAAATTTTTTTACGAAAAAAAATTCAAAAGAGCACCTTATTTGGTGCTCCCCTCCCTTAAGGAGCACCCAATCGATGCTCCCTTTCCTTGAGAAACATCTGTTGTGGGGTGATCGGTCGACAAGTGGGGTCAGCCAACGAATGGGAGCATCGTCGACTGGCCACATTATTTGAGAGAAAAAAAAAAGTATTTTAGTCATTTTATTATTTATATTAATGGTGTTTATACTTTTAAGATGAAATATTTATTTTTAAAGCTAATGGACTCGTTCTAAAATTATGATTAAAAGTTATGAGATAAATGTATTTTACCCAAAAACAAATACTAATACAATGGAGTATGCCATAAATCAAATTTGGATTGGTTTAATTTTCCTAATTTCTCGCTCTAATCATGGGTTTATGTATTCAGTATCAATAATGTCTTTTACTAAATTAGTTAATTTTTTGTCTTTTACTAAATTGGTGAATTTTAAGAAAAAACATAATATCTAAAAATATTTTAAAATTATTTATGAAATTTTAAATAAGTCCTTAATCTTTTATTATATTTTTCTAATTCATATATTTTCATTTTAAACAAAATAAACCCTTATAACTAATAGTTAATTAACTATTGTTAATCAAAATGTCATTTGTCATTCTATAACATATGACATGCTAACATGTCATCATTGATGATAACGTGACATGTTGATATAACATGATGATATAACCATATATGTGACATTTTTCATTCTTCATGCCAGTGTCATATGATATAAAAAATGACAAGTGATATTTTTAACTAATGACAATTAGTCAATCATTAGTTATAAGGATCTATTTGGCTCAAAATAAAAATATATAAATTTGATTGAAAACAATAAAATCATAAAAGTTTATTTAAATTTTCTTGAATAGTTAGGGGGGTTTTTTGAGTATTATGCCTAAAAAACCCCTCAATTGGTTAATTTTTTGTAAAAAGAAATTAAATCATATAAATGTTATTCCATACTTTATAAATTATCATTTTATTTAATTTAATTTTTATAATTTTCACACATGCAATTAGAAAATCCTATTCATTCTTATAGTTACTTAACTTCTTTTTTTAAGAGTTTAATTATCCATGTAAGATACAATTGTTGAGTTGATTTGCAACTCAAAAGCTGAAAACTCCTATTAATTTAAGTTCTTGATTAAATTACCTTATGCGGTACTGGAAAACTCATCAGAAAAGTTTAACAACCGTGATGGATTTCATTAGTAATTTAAAATAATATATGATGTTTGTGCTATTAGTTAAAACATTTTATATAACTGTTCTGATCACTTAAAAAAAATAAAAGGAAAGTTGTATACTTGTGTTCATTTCTCGTTTTGCTTATTTATTCTTTCTACCAAACAAAGAGTTAAGTATTCGATAATTAGAAAAAAGCATTCAAGATTGGGAAATAAAAGGGATTGAAGTCATTAAACACATATGATAGCAACCACAATGTTCGTGATGCCGGGGGTTATAAGACATATCTCTTTCACTAAGATCATAATCAAATTTTTAATTTGCACTTTACGTTTTAAAAATCTATAATTGCGTTCATGTCACTCATCATTACAATTTTTAAAACCAAGTGTACAATTTTCCAAGCTTAACGAAGAGCCTTTTCTTTAAATCCTTCTTCCTCAAAGTACTGTCGTTACTCATTAGGTGACTAATTCTTTATGGAGAACAAGATAATTAACTACACCACTTGCAAATTTTGTAGTAATTTAAATGACAATAATTTTGTAGTCAATTAATGGATGTTTCATTGCTTTGACGGCAGATGCTTCGATAATGTCAAGCTAAGGGGACATATAAAAAAATGTTATGTTAACAAGGACCACACTATACGAAAAAGCTCATTATTTGCATAACCTGATCGTTCACTTTTTTTTTTTTGGGATTTATGTATGCAACTTGTTGCCCTTGTGAAAGCTCCACTATTCGCCATTTAATTAATTAGCATTTCTTTTTACTGTTGCTTTTACAGTTAATTAGTGATTAATTTATTGGGTTAACGTTTCTCTTAGAATGTGGCTAAATTTTGGACGTAAACTTTGTGAGATAGATGAACAATCTAAGACAGAATTGGTCCTTTCCACGTAGTTTGGAAAAGTGACCATGGGTACAAAGTTGGGTATTGACAGGACATGATAATTAATTGAAAATTAAGGTCAGGTGGACTTTTGAAACCACATGGTAATTAATGCCATTAAACTCATTTCATCATGCATGACGACATATGATTTTTTTATTGAAGCTACAGTGCTTAAATTATAAATATTGTAGTTAAATTGCACGTTAGTTTTTGTTAGATTCATGATAATTGAATAATGAAATAATAACTGATTGTTCTATTTGGATATTTGTTTCCATCAATTACAATAGTATGTGTTTATTATTTACACTAGGTTCAAAGCCTAATATATTAACATAAACATTACTATGCATAACAGGGAAAAATTAACCATACATGTGGTATTATAATATATTCTACAAGTCCTAAAATATTGATATACAAGTTAATAAGGCATGATTTACATAATTCATAGTAAGAAATATGCATGAATAACTTATTTTTTACATATTTACAACATTCGGGTCCACAAACCCTTGCTTGATGTAAAAAAAAACTACCATCAATATTGTTTTCTAATTGTGATCAGTTATCTATTCAAGTCTATCCCTTTTAATGAAATTTTAAACTTGATTTAGATTTATTAAAGAAAGATAGATTTTGGTTTGCAAAACAGAATTAGGATTCAAGAATATAGTTATGTTTCGAGAAGGTATTAGCACTCTCACCATGTTTGTTTCAATAATAGTACCTATTAATCATGCGTTGTTCTATAATAATTCTTAATTTCATATTTATTTATATTTCCCTTAATCCTATAATTGTGTGTACCCAATAATACTTGAAAATTAATATAATCAAGTTCGATTAACGAGTATCCAAAGGGTGATACACATACCTTTTCTAAACCTAAGATGGATATTAAAAATCTTACTGAAACCTACCTCAAATTCAACACAAGGTAATCGAACCTTATGTTATCAAGTTGGGTACTCGTGGACACCCATATAAAGCCAACTCATTAACATCCATACTTCTAAACTATTCAAAAAAAATTAAATAAGCCTCTATTTTTATTTTGAACTAAATAAGCTTTTATGACTAAAATTAACTAATTGCTATTAGATAAAATAATATTTTTCATTTTTATGCCTTATACTATTGATGTGGCATGCTAATCATTTGTCATATTGAAGGGTGAGACTACCACATGGTCAATCTATTCTATCACATCAAAATGTCATGTTATCATTCACTATAATAAGTGTAAAATCCTACTCTAAGTAAAATGATAAGTTAAGAAATCTTTAAGTGAGCATGTGAAATTTTTATTTTGAAACATGAAATTTGGTTTCTAACCTTAGAAAAATTAGTGTTTTAGTATGATATTTAGCAAAGTTGGATGTTTAAAAGAAGTCCAATTGGATAAGTTTCTAAGTGTATTTTTGCATACTGGAGCAAATGTATCAATACATGACCTTCATGTATTGATAGATTTAGTCCAAAAAGCTTTTAAAAGGGGATTTGAAGAACATGTATCGATACATGTAAAAATATATTCATAAATTTGAATTCTTATGAACATTTATTGATACATAACCATATGTATCAATAAAATTTTTCTAGAAATCGATACACCAATGTATCAATACATACACTCAATGTATCGATGCATTTCGTTGATTTAAAAAAAAAAAGGTAAAATGTATTCTTTCACCCTAGACTATAAATATGTTATATTTTTTTAGGGTTGGCAGCCCTCAACTGTTTTTGCAAGGTAAACCCTCAATTCTAAAGTTCTTACAATCCATTTTAGTTAAATCACCATTTTGATGATTTAAAAGCTTGGTTTTTAAGTTTCTATGGAAAAGATGACATTTTTAACTTTGAAATCCTTGAATCTTGATTTTTCCATCATTGAAAATATTGTTTATGTGCCCAAATTTTTCTATTTATTTCTAAAGCTCAAGGTTTTGTGATTTTCCTAAGCATCTAAGCTTATCTAAGGTAAGAATGAAGGATTTATGAATTTTTAAGCATTTATTATGTTAAGTAGCAGTGAGTTTAAGCTAGAAAATTAGTTTTCAATGAATCTGATTAATTTTGAAAATACTTAAAATGAGTATTACAAGATTTCTAGTCTAGACAATGATCGAGGAATTCACTAGAGAGAAGTCATTATTAAAGTTAGAGGTTGAATCTCCAATTAGGTGAGTGTATACACCTCTTCAAGTATTTTAATATGTAAATGAGCATGATTTTTATACGAATGATTTGATGTATATGATGAAATATTGTTTTTAAAGAATGGTTTATCACAGGATTTGAGTTTTAAGGTTTTCAACTAGTGTTTGAAAGAATGACTAAAGGATTTGATTTAATAATGATTGATTGTATATTGACACCAATGGTTTTCCAATCGTTTACTAATCTACTGTGTATGTAAATATACTATTATGTATAAGTTTTCAACCAGGGTGGACAAGCCCTTTCAAATGTTTTTCTTCAAAATGAGATGAATTGTATGATATACATGCTTGACATGATATAGCATGTAAGATATGATGGGTGCATGAGTTCCATCTATGAGGTTATGACATGTATACCATGAGATGTACGTGTTAAGAATATCATTTACAATATGGACTAAGCATGAGATGAATTATGAGATTAGACATGTATGCCATGAGATGTATGTATTGAGTATGTCATGTACACTATGGGCTAAGCATGGGAATGCATTATGAGATTATGAAATGTATGCCATGAGATGTATGCGTTGAGAATTTCGTATACACTATAGGCTAAGCATAAAAATGGTTTATGAAAATATTTCTATGTTTATGATACAGGTTGTGCATGAGAATGATCTTAAACTTGAGGAATCTTGTGACAATTGTGGGGATTGATCACTATTCGCTAGGGCAAGACCACTCAAAGATTATGGATGAAGCCAATATGCCACTCACTCAACCATGATGATAGTTCACACTAGGTGAAACAAACAGTAGCGAGGACTTTGTCCACTACTCACCTCAATGAGGTGGGACCACTGATAACTCTCTAATATAGAGTTATTTGAGTTTAAATTTGATAGTAATTTAACTTAGTTCTTATAATAATACATAAAAATTAGTAAGTTTTATTTAAATTATTTTAAATTAGTTAATTTAGGTGAGTCAATCTAATCTTAATTAATTTTATACTTAAATTGATGTTAATGTGATTAAGATAGATTGTTATTGATTTATTTGTGCTTTTGTAGGTATTTGATAAAAGAATAATTTTAGTGAAAAAAAGAGAGCAATTTCAAAGTGCAAACTTACACTACATATATTTTGGTATTTTAGCTATAACTCTATTTACAGAGTTTCAAATGAAGCTATTCTTAGACCATTGGAAAGATAAGAGAAAAATCTACAACTTTTATGTTTACTACTTCACCTAGTTCGGCTTAGAAGATAGCCAAAAATCTTATCGAAGTTGACATACTGTAACAATCCTAGAGCAATTACGATTTCTGTTAATTAATTGGGCAAGGCTGTGACCCATGTAGTATGATGAGGAAATTCCAGTTGAAATTGACCTCTTTCTTCACCGAACTTGGCCTAACTTCAAAGCCTTATAAAAATAACCTTTTCGAGGACTTTGAGGAGAGAAAAAAGATAAAAAAAAAAAAGGCTAGATTAACAATAGGGAGTCAAGCCACAAAGTTATTAAAGGTAAGAAGAATTTGAAGGATTCAAGGAGATTTGGAGATCAAGAATACAATTCTTGGGTTTTTCTATCTTTTTGTTATTTTCTTATTTTTCTTAATTTGATTTGAATGTTTAAACTTTATTCAATGATGATGTGTAACTTAATAGGGAACTAATTTATTAATCTAAGATTATGATTGAACTCAATATGTAGTCTAAATTATTTATATCTTTTTTACTTATATTTGATAGATTTAAGTTGTTTATTTTATTCTATTCTTAATGCTTTTGATTGACTGGCCACCAATTAGTTGAATTGGAAACCTAGGTTAAACCTTGACGAAGGAGATCTAGGTAAATCTAGAATAGAATAGCGTATGATCGAATACACTTAGTTGATTAGGTGGTTTGATTTGCATATGGGGTAGACATACACCTATAAGCCATACGTAGCCAAAATTAGAGTACGAACTTAATGAATCTTTCTTCAATATAATTTGCATAGATATATAGTAAATTAATTGAGAGGGGTATTTTTATGAGAAACTCGACAGAGACTTGTAAATAATTTAGGACTCTAGGTTAGCAACTTAATCCATTAAATTGAGTTAAAAGAGAGAGACAATATTCAGATGAAGTATTAAAGGATATCATAATCTTAGGTCTGGTAATCACTAGAAGTAATTTTACTAATATATTAGTTTTAATTATTAGTTTATTAGTTTCAATTTTTCTTTTTAATTTTAATTGTTTAGATAAAATTAAGGTGTGTTAATTTTAGTAGTTAATAATAAAGATTAATTCAATTCTCTATGGGATCGACACTCTACTCATTTCTATATTATCTTTGCGATACGTATACTTATGTGGGTAGAAATTGAAGAACAACCACTTAAAGATTGTGGGTGAAGTCGATATGCCATTCAGAAAAATGCACTAGAATCCTAGGTACTGAGGATTAAATCACTATTCGCTTAAATGGGGCGAGGACCAATCATTGCTAAGAAATGTTTATGGTTTATTAGAAAGTTTACGATTTTATGCTTATGAGTCTATGCTATGCGTATTGAAAATGATTATTGATATACATATTTAAAGGTGTTTAATATGCTGAATGAGTATGGTTGATATTATATACACTAGTACGAAATGAATGTAGGCTTGATTAAACTGAATCTTAGCCTAATAAATGGTCCTAAGAGATGATAAGACATATAAAGTGGTTATATGTAGAACTTTACCCAAAAAAGTGGGTTATGTGCCTTAAGTATTGATACATGAATAACATGTATCGATACATTTTAGACAGAAGGCATTCTGTGTAAAATGTATCGATATATTCCCAAATATATCGATGTATTCTTTCCAGAAATGAGTTTTCAAGTGTTTTCCAAAAGATTTTCAAAGGCAAAAGGTTTCCAATGGTTTATGCAAACTTGTTTTCCATGATATGATATTTAAATTGAGTTTAAATGCTATGTTTCATTATTATTATGGAAATGAAGGAAAGATTTATGAATCATATGTATTTACAAATGCATGGTTACAAAAAACTCCCAATTTGGCTTCTTTCCTTTCTCGTTTCTACTTACAAAGTTTTAGTGACTCACTCGTTATTTTTCTCCATTTACTTTTATTGCAGATCAGTGATAGCACTCTCTTACTAACAACTAGTGTCACAGAGACATGATTCGTTCATTTTTCATTGGTAAGTGTTTAATATACAGATCAATGATCCATTCAATCAGATTATGTTCTACTGACGAGTCGATCTTTATTTATGTTTATGTTTAAATGGATAATAAACATGTTTATGATGATGTAGTCAATGTCATGCATAAATGTGCAAATGTGGCTCGAGAGCCTATATGGACACTCGAGGGTGTTGATAAATATTTATATAATATTGTGTATGAGATTATGGCACTCTGATGATATATGAGATTATTGCACTTACATTGTTTATATTGAGAAGTTTCATAACTATAATATGTTACCTATGGTTGCATGCATGAGATTACAATGTATGCGTATGGATGATTGAATGTATGTTTTCGCACATGATTATGAATGTCTAATGAATGAATAGAATGAGGCTTGCTTGGACGTAATGGGCTATGCCCATTAAGTCCTTGCACTAGTCAAATTCCACCACAAAATAGGATGTGACAACAAGTCAATATGCCATGTCAATCTATGTAGCATAAAATAACGTGTCAATTTAACTTATAATAGTTAACCAACTGTTAATAATAAAGGTTTATTTGTCACAAAAAAATATACAAAACTTGATTAAATACAAATAAAAAATAAGAACTTATTTAAAAATATTTAGACACCTTACAAGCTTTCTTAGCTGCTATACCTTTATATTTTATGGCAATTCATTTTAGGCTATCTAAATTTATACGGTCTAAATCTTAATTGGACTAAAATTTAAATTAATATAAAAATAAACCTAAACTGAAAATAAGCCTAACAATAAGGATAGGTGGGCCAAAATGAGAATTTAATTGGATGAAAAAAAATTTTTAAAATGTGATTTATTTTAAGAAAACAAAATTAACTACGTCAAAAAAAACTAATTAAGTTAAAAATAAATAAATATCTATGATAAACTCATCCGAATAAACTGAGGTGTTTGAGTATAATTTAATTCAAGCCAAATGGTAAAAAAAAATCTGTATTTTAAATAGACTACTAATATTAAAAAAGTTTTATTCAACTATGTATGATTATAATAAGATGTATATATTATTATACACAGTACAAAATATATAAAATGTTTTGTAAATATTCTAAAAATTACATTGTAATGGAACATGTGTTTTATTATAATAAGATAATACACATTATTGAAATAAAAAGCACATGTGCGAGAGACAAATAAAAAAGATTGTAGATATTCTAATAATTATAATATAATTAATTACATATTTTTATAAGAAGAGGTTCATATTATTATTTCAAAATGAATATGTTTAATTGTAATAAAAAATACATTTAGTTTAGCTACTATTTCCTATTTTATACCCAAAGATAATATGGTAAACTTTCACTAAATTCATTGCACTTGACGGGAAAAGTCTCAACCATTACACTTAACTTTCATTTTATAGTCTCATCAAATCAAACTTTCACCTCGATCGTTACGCTCCTCTATGTTTCTTGTCCTCTATAGGGACTGGCGTGGGATAGGGCCTTGGGGCAGACAATTTTAGAAAATTGAATGCAAGATCGATGAAAAACTGGTTCGGCTTTGTTTCCGAAGAAAACTTCTACGCGCCAATAACTCTAACTTAGTTCAAGCCAAACCCCACTTTATTGTTCTTCCAACATAAGTTACAAAATATAAACAAACCCAATTGCTTGTAAGCAAGTAGTAACTATATATATAGAATCCAACAAAACTTCCTTTTTACGCTCTATTCCGGGAGGGGATCGGTTTTAATCCGACTTTGGTATAGTTAATTTTATATATATTTTTTAAAAAAATAAAAATTTCATTAATTTTAAAAACTTATATGTCATAACAAATCTTAAATCTTATAAATAAAAAACTTCTAATGACATAAGAAGTCAAGCAATTGAAAAAAAAAAGAATAATACACATATAAGAGGACTAAACTACTCCACACAAAAGTGATATATAGTGGAAATCGAATCCCCGAATAAATAGAAGCTTATCCCATACATCAAATAATTGCCTAATCCTAATTCAGATATACTTACCCATTTATCAAATTACCAACTAATTCAAAACTTGATACTAAAACAAACATCAAAACCACACAAATAAAAAGAGACCCAATATTGTAACAAATTACACACAAAAAAAAAGCTATAATCCAAGCCTATTGCCTTGACTTACAACATCCAGAAAAAGCAAAGCTCCAACAGGAGTAAACGGTCCACCCAAAAACAGACTTATGGTTGACGTCACTTGACCTGAACATATCAATTTAGGAATCATCCCTTATCTCAAAAGCTCTGATAACATTCATGCATCCATCTTCAAGCAGGCAATCTGGCTCAATTCCTTGAAACTTTTTCATGCAAAACAACACTTTTGAAGCCAAACACCAACCCATCAGAAACACTTTCACGCGTCCAACAACATCAGCTGGACATCTCATCTTAAAAAACTGTCTCTTGTCATTTGAAGCGTCCTTTTACTGTTCCTTTCTTAGCTTTAGCTCTTTCCGCTGCCTCCCTTATCATGTCTGCTAGCAGCATATCCTCATCTTCCTCACAAGTGAAACCCAATTTATTTTCAATTGAGCAAGCAACCTTCACGTCTTTCATTAGCACTTCATTCTTATTCTTAAAATCCCCATTTGATAGAAATTTATACCAATTTTCTCGTCTTTTCTACTACTCTTCCCTCTACTAAATTTTCTCCCTTTCTTTTTGAATCTAACTTGCTTCGCCCCCCTGCTCCTCACTATTTTCTCATCAACCTCTTCATATCACCTCTTTTTTATCGTTAATTTTATGTTTTAGATATGGTTTAAGTTCGATTCTGATGTTAAATGACTTTCATTTATTTTGTTTTATTCAATAACATGTTCAAATAGTCCCTTACTGAAATGCTGATAAACTTGTTTATGGTCTTCTTAATTTTGACATAGATATGATTTTGTATTAATTTTCTATGTCATAACATTAATGATTATGAACTGCTCACGCCTTTTTAGCAGAGACTTATTCAAGTAATTATACTCTAGGGCTATTCATACACACAGGACTTAAACAAACTTCTAACAAAAAAATTTTATATGTAATATACATACTTTTTTTTAATTATTTATAAAAATCCATTACATTCTGAACAGTAGAATAAAGACAGATATTTCACATTTACAAATTTCAATCTTTTCAATTAAAATCCAAACTTAAAACCTTCAAGTTATAGAGTTTCATCGATACACACTTAAGAGAAAGCATCTTTGTATACAGTATCAGAAGCTCAGTGCTCTGATGTTTGCCTGCACTAAAGGCTCCTTAGTCGCTGCATGTTTGGGAAGTTCTCTATGGCTGTTCATTCTTGACTTCAGCCGAGGTTGCATTTGCTCTTTCCTTGGAAACAATTACACTGCATATGATTAAATGGTCGAAACAGTAAGATACCAACGTCAATCACATGAAAATACATATGTTATATAGCAAGAGAATTAGGCTTGTAGAAACGAACCGAAGGAAGCGAGTGAGCATAGCAGCTTCCTTAAAGTCTCCACCTCGGCGGGCTTTCATTATTTTGAACATGAGAGCGAGCTTAATCTGAGTGCGGGCAGTTTGCTTCACGATCAATTCAGTTGCTTCTTTGAGTTGATAGCATTGCCTTTCAATCTCTCCAAACCGTCCTCTTAGTTCTCTTTGTTTCTCTCTTATGCATTTTTGATCTTCTCTTATCTTTCCCGTCTCTGCTTTCAGTCGCTCCACTTGGAGCCTCGCTTTCAAATTCTTCTTCAATATCTTTGGTTTCAGCGCCTGCTGCTTCATCTTTCTAGGTGCCATGTTGTATGGGGTTGCTATAACTTGTGTAGCTCAACTTCTCAGTCCAAACAGATTGAGAAGATGATGTTGATGAGTGAAATTATGCCACCAGCACAACCACAGTTTAAATAGCAAGTTACAGCAAAAGCAAAGCCGCGTCATGATTAGGAAATAGAAAAAGAAGTTAGAGCGAAACGTCACAGAACAGAGAACGAAGAATAAAAGAAACATGGAGGAAGGATCAATATATATATATATATATATATATACATAATTTTGTCAGGGAATCGGGGAGTCGCCCGGTCGTTCACCTGACATCGCGCGATTGAAGATGTTCTTATAGACTGGATACTGGGCTTTGTTTATTTTTGGACTGGATTGAAATTGGATGGACAAGACCATTAAATTTTTGGGATTCTAAACTGTTTCAATGACTAAAATAAGATTTCTTATAAAGAATAATTTTTGGCATCGCCCGGACTCGAACCGGAGACCTTCAGTGTGTTAGACTGACGTGATAACCAACTACACCACGACACCAAGTAACTTTTTCTGGCTGAGACAGCCAATTATTTTTATTTTTGTTGACAGTAGGAATTCTTCTTTCTGTTTTTCACAAAAAGCCTAAATGGGTTCTTCGATAATAAGAATAGGACAACAGTCTAGGTTGGGCCATCGGCATCCGATAGGGAAGAATGAAGAGGAGGGAGCGGGCGTAGTAAGCCCCTCAAAATTATAAAAATTTATATATTTTTAATTATATTTTAAAATTTTATTTTTAGTTTTTAAAAATTTTATAATTTCATCCCTTCAAATCTTTATTTTTCACTTTCATCCTTTCAAATTTAAAATCTTTTTATTTTTGTCCTTTCAAACCTAAAATCTTACCTCCATCTAGGAAAGACAATGGGAGATGCTCTATTGTTATTAGTCCATTGATGTCATGTTCATGTTCCAATCTAATGAAAGAAGATTGGAGGAGCCTTCATCTTACCCAACAATTGCTACTTTCTTTGCCGATACTACTTTTTTTTATTGTATATGGGTTTTATTGATTGTATATTTTAATAATTAATATTAAAATATTATATTATTTTGTCATGTTATTATTTATTATTTTACGAATAAAATTAAAAATTTAAAATTTTACATTAAAAAATGTAAGTTTATTTATTTTTATATTATCATACATACGGATAATTTTGTAAATTTATATTACATTTTCAATAAAGCCTTTCAAACCAAGCACTACAATGTAATCTTCTCAACAATCAAATCCATGCAATCATCACTTTTTCATATTATACCAAACGCTGCAAAATTATCTTTCCGGTGATCACATTACTAACAATATACTAAACGTAACCTTAATAAAAAGCTACACTGTGAGACCTCAACCCTATAGGCTCATAACTAGGCATAGACGCAATAACACGAGTTAGGGGTAGTTTCGTCATTTCTTCTAAAAAGCTCTTAGAAGAAGGTTTTATGATATGTTAAGGTCTAAATAGGCATAAGACCGAATAAATAATGTGTAATGATGAAAACACGAAGAAAACTAGAAGTTTCGATAATTTTCACAATAGGGGCAAAATGATCATTTTGCACCTCGAGTCAAAATTTTAAATTTTCATAAACTCGAGTAGTTTAGATCATTGTGGACATTGTCCCAATGTCAAAAGAATAATAAAAATTGCACAAAGGATTAGAGAAGAACAAGTTAACTTGTTAAAGGGCATTTTCGTAATTTCAAAGGGAGTTGGATAAGTATGAGCTATAAATATCTTTTCTTTCCAGTAGCTTCTTCTTCTTCCTCCTTCCATCTCACGTTTGTTTCCCCTCCATGGAAGCATGGTATGAAAACTTCATAACTTTCTCTCTTTAGCTTCAATTTTCATGCCTCGATGCACTTTTTCATGAAATCCTTGTGCTCTTTCACTCTCTCACTTTAAAACTCTTTAAAAATCTCACTTTCATACTTTCTCTCACTAGTTAGGTGTTTAGAGAGAGAAAGCTCCCATAACAGCTTGGAAAAATTTATTAGAAAAAATTTCAAAGTTTCAAGCTACCAAGGTGAGTAATGGGTGTCCATTTTAAAAATTTTCATAAATATATACCTATAAGTATGATTTATTTTAATTATGGATAGCATGTGTTGGTAGATATTTTAAGGAATTGTGAATGTTTGTAGTTGAGGTTATCCACTCATTTTGGAGTGATTAGGGTAGTGAAAATAGATAGCCATTTAAATGGCAAGTGGAAGCTAGCTAATAGAAAGCTTTTAGACCTTATAAGTATGTGAATTGACAAATTGGTAATGCTAATGTAATGATAGGTTCTAACGAAGTTCCACAGCTCCAATTGGACTATTAGGGAAGTTAAAGTCGGTTAAAGGCTCAACTAATACCGGTGAGTAAACGTGTATTTCAAAATGTTTTGAGAAAATGCTCACGTGTGTTAATGAATCATTTGAGAATTTTATTTGTTTTTACTCTAAAATTTGCCCGGGAACAAGCTCTTGATAATTGACTCAATGTTGTGACATGTGGCTACTATGGATTCATGCACTACTACATTATGTTGCTATATTTGTAGAGATATATATATATATATATATATATATATATATATATATATATATATGTTGTGCATGATAATTGATATGTGTGATGATTATAACCGTGTGTGTGCGTGTCACGAGAGTTTTCTCCTGACCCGTGTGGCCTAGCCTTTGCCTTGCTAAAAGGGGGTTAGAAAGGCTAGCAGTCTTCTCAAGTTAGTTAGTTATGATCGATTATGGCAAGCACAAGAGTGATGAGAGAACAAAGAGAGAGCTTTTATTGAGAAAATTTCCAATACAAGAGTCATTAGTCTCAAATGAGGGGGCTTAAGGGGTTTATATAGCTTAGGACCCCTTGGAGCCGTTACAAGGCAGTCCCCAACGGCTAGGGGCTGTTTTGGCCTCTGCTGGGCCCCTCTGACGCACCCCTGGCACTGTTGCCAACGGTTGCCCCGTAGGCCTCGGGCTGGCCAGTGCTTCCCGCACTTCTTGCAGTCTGCTTGGGCAGTTCGTGTGCTCCTGCTACGCCCCAGTCTACCAACTCTGCTGCGTGCCAATTTCCTGTGCGCCCCGTCTGCGTGCTGGCTCGTGCACCCAGTCTACCCATCAGCATTCGAGCCTCTCGATGCTAAGTATGGGTTCCAGCCCTCGTTGTTCACCCATCTTCGAGCTGGCTCGCCCACTTCCGAGCCTCAAGCCCTTGCCATCGGGCTGTCTCGCCTTCTTCCACAAAAGGGGCGTGACACTTTCCCCCAACTATTCTGGCAACGCCCTCGTTGTCTATTGGTCGTGCAACTGCTTCACCAGGTCCTCGAATTGCCACAGTGCTTGGGCCGGCTCCCAACTGGTCTCGCTGGCTGGCATTCCCTTCCACTGGACTAGGTATTGGTGTTGCGAGCGGTGGTATTTCTTCCTTAGAACCCTCTCGGCCAGAATCTGCTCAACTTCCTGCACGAACGATGCCTTATGCCCCATGGGATGTCGCTGGCTGTGGTTCCTGCTTTGGTAGTCCGGGTCTGCGTGGTATGGCTTTAGCATGCTCATGTGGAAGACCGGTTGCACCCTTGGCTTGGGCGGCATTTTCAGCTTGTATGTCGTGCGACCCACTTTCTTCTCGATGGGGAAAGGCCCCTCGTACCTCCGAACCAGCCCTTTGTGCAACTTTTCGTGGCGGAGAACCAAGTGAAGCTTTACCAACACCAAGTCCCCTACGTTGACGCTCACGTCCCGCCGGTGCTTATCTGCCAACTTCTTGTATCTTTGGGTGGCTCACTCAAGGCTCGCCCTAACCAAGTCCCGCTGCTCATGCCACTCTTGGGCATATCGAAAGGTTGCTAGAGTCGGCCCCGTATAGCTACTAACTAAGGCCTCAGGGGTCGTCGGCTGTTGCCCTATCACCAACTCAAATGGGTTCTTCCCAATCGGCTCCTGTTGCTGCAAGTTGTAGCTGAATTGTGCAACGTCCAACAACTTGGCCCAATCCGACTGGCTGATGTAGACGAAATGCCGTAAGTAGATCTCCAACAGGTGGTTTACCCACTCCGTCTGCCCATCCGTCTGCGGGTGAAAGCTAGTAGAGAAGCAGAGCTTGGACCCTAGCAGCTTGAACAGCTCGGTCCAAAACTTGCCCTTGAAGCGCCCATCCTTGTCGCTCACTAGGCTCTTCGGTAAACCCCACAGCTTGACCACATGTGCCATGAATGCCCGAGCTGCCTCCTCAGCTGGGCACTTTCGCGTGACCGGCACAAAGATCCCATACTTGTTAAACCTGTCAACCACAACCATTATGGCACCAAACCCGTTAGTAGTAGGCAAGTTAGTAATAAAATCTAAGGATACGGATTGCCACGATCAGTCAGGTCGCTCTAAGGGCTCGAGCAAGCCTGCTGGTTGCTGTTGCTCGCCTTTGTCTTGCTGGCAGACCAAGCATGTCCGTACATAGCCCTCGACGTCCTCGGACAGCTTGGGCCAGTAGTAGTGTGTCGCAATCAGTGCCTTAGTTCGCTCGGTGCTTGGATGTCCCACCCACAAGGAATCGTGGTGCTCCCGCACTATCTCCTTGCGTAGCCCCTCGGTCATTGGCATATAGACTCGAGTTCCCTTGGCCATGAGCAAGTCCCCATCCATCCAAAACTGTTGCGTCTTTCCCTCCTTGGCGCACTCGATAATGGCCTGTGCTGTGGCATCCCCCGCAAGCCCAGCCCAAATCCTGGCCAGCAACTCATCCTGCGCCTGACTGATGGTAGCCAGTTCTGCCCTGCGGCTTAGTGCATCAGCAACCCGATTGGTGGCACTTGGCTTGTACTCCATGGTGAAGTCAAATTCTGCCAAGTACACTTGCCACCTAGCTTGCTTGGGAGTCAGCTTCTTTTGGGTTTGGAAAAAGCTGTTGGCTATGTTGTCCGTCTTCACCATGAACCATGCCCCTAGCAAGTAGTGCCTCCACACCCTCAAGCAGTGCACTATCGCTGTCATCTCCTTCTCCTGAGCCGTGTAGCGTCGTTCGATATCATTGAGCTTCCAACTCTCGTACGCCACCGAGTGGCCTTGCTGCATGAGTACCCCGCCTATGGCATAGTCCGACGCATCAGTGTGCACCTCATACGGCACACTCGGGTCTGGCAGGCACAGCACAGGCTCCTCGATCATCTCCTGCTTCAACCGTTGGAACGCCCGCTCACACTCGGGACTCCATCGCCATGCACGATCCTTGCGCAGTAAGTCGGTCAGGGGTGCTACGTTGTCTAAGTAGCCCCGTACGAACTTACAATAGTAGTTGGCTAGCCCCAAGAAACTCCGTAACTCGGTCACTCTAGTGGGCTGCTCCCACTTGTTGATTGCTCGGACCTTAGTTGCATCCATTCTAATCCGGCCTCCCCCAATAATGTGGCCGAGGAAGGGGATCTTCGACTAAGCAAAGCAGCACTTCTCCCGCTTGACATACAACTGGTGCTGCTTTAGGCGCTCAAACACAGCCCGTAAGTATCCCACATGCTCTCCATGGTCCTGCTATAGACGACAATATCATCAAGGTATACAACCACAAATTTGTCAAGGAACGATGACAATACCTTGTTCATGAGCGTGCAGAATGTCGCGGGGGCATTGGTTAAGCCAAAGGGCATGACTTGAAATTCGAAGCTGCCATAGCGTGTCACGCAGGCAGTCTTTTCTTGGTCTGCCTCGACAATCCTCACCTGGTAGTACTTAGACCGCAGGTCAAGTTTGGAGAAGACTTGGGCCTCACTTAGCTAGTCGAACAACTCGGAGATGTTAGGGATTAGATAGCAGTTCCGGATGGCTAACTTGTTGAGTGCTCGGTAGTCAATGCACAACCGCAGCGTCCCATCGTGCTTTCGCTGGAAGAGGACAAGCGTACCATAAGGTGTTTTGCTTGGCCGAATAAAGCCCACCTCGATCAATTCTGTAAGTTGCCACTGTAATTCAGCTAGCTTTGGGGGTGCCATTCGGTAAGGTGCCCTCGCGAATGGCTGTGCCCCCGGCACAAGCTCAATCTTGTGGTCCACCTCATACTCAGGTGGCAAGGAGCTTGGCAGCTTGGCCGACATGGTCTCCACATATTGGTCCAGCACATTCGCTACCTCACTAGGCACGGGTGCTGCCTCGCTCTGCTCGCCCTCGTTCAGGGACAGCGTGGCTACAAAGGTCTCCTCACCCTTGCGCACACCATCTGTTAGCTATATGGTGCTCAGCATCGTGGTCGCGGATTGCTGCCTGCGCCTCACTGGCACCACACATTGACCCCGCGAGTCAAGGATCACAATGCAGCTAAAGAATGGGACAACCATGCCATTTATTTGGTCAAGGAAATCTAAACCAATCACAAAATCATAGTCATCCAAAGGAATAACTTCGATGGTTTCCTTACCGACCCACTCACCTAGCCGCACGTCCACATTGCTTGCGGTGCCAACGGTGGGGACCTCCTTGTTGTTGACAATCTTGATGCGTGCTGCCCTAGCCTTAGTGTCCAGCCTCAGCATTTTGGCTATCTCGACAGAGGCAAACAGATCGCTTGCTCTAGTGTCAACCAGCGCATTCAATTTTTTTCTCGCCACGATTATGTCTGTAAACATCAAGCCCTTGCTACGGCTCGGTTTGTGTTGTTTCAGTGCTGCCAGCATCATGGTGCCCAATCTCAAAAAATCTCGCTGCTGCTGCCCCTCACTTTCCCTCTCTTGGATGATGACAGATAGCTTGGCCCTAGTGGGGCAGTCTCGGACCACGTGCGGTCCGTCACACAGAAAACATGTCAAGGGCCTCCTGCCCTTATCCTCCGCACGGCTGCCTTGGCTAGTACCCCGCGTGCTGCCTTGCCTGCTGGTAGTGCCCCTCGGCAGTGGCTTGGCAGTGGCATTCACCTTGGCCTTACCTTTCCCCGTATCCTTCTCCGTGTCCCCCTTGCGAAACTCAACCAGGGACTTTGCTGCAGCCATCGCAGCAATGATGTCTTGGACCCCTCGACGCTGGAGCTCTTGTCTTACCCACGGCCTCAGCCCATCAAGGAAACAAAACAGGGCCTCTCGCTCGCCTAGGTCGCTAATCTGCAGCATGAGTTCGGTGAACTCCCTCACGTACTCCAGAACTCCCCCTTGCTGTGTTCGGCATCTCAATTTGCCCCGCGCCTCATCTTGCGCGTATTCGGGGTAGAATTGTGCCTTCAGCTCGCGCACAAAGTTAGCCCACATCGAGATGGCAGCTCCACCGTGCCTCTTGTCACAGCTCTTGCACCACCACAAACACGCCAAGTCAGTAAGATACATCGAAGCAGTGTTGATTTTCTTACCATCATCGGCAATGTTGGTGGCCCGGAAGTATTGCTCCATCCCTCACACAAAATTGTCGAAGTCTTGGGCATTCCGCTGGCCCTTGAACTCCTTCGGTTTGGGGATGTCCACCTTGCTAGACGGTTGAACGGCCAGGAATCCTCCACCAAGGAGTGCCTTGCACACTTCGAGTTGGTGCCATAGCTCGCTCATCTCACGTCGCAGTTGCTCGGCCTCAACCTCTCGCCTAGCATCACGTTGGGTTAGTGCCTTGAGGGTCTCGTTGAGAGCGGCCTGCAGCTCATCCCGTAGCTCGGCCAAATGCTCCTCGCACCCATCCCTCCGAGCCTCCTCCGCCTAGCAAAGGTCAGCTAGCTCCGTCACACGCTCCTCTTGGTGGGATAGCCTAGACTCCACCGCGGCTAGGAGGCTCTCGAGATGGACTTCCTCTTCACCCTACCCGAACGTGTCTCCCTTGTATCAGGGGTGGAAGCAACACCCTCAGTTCTCACTCCAAACCTTGTGTTTACCATTACCGTTCTAATACCAAGTGTCACAGGGGTTTTCTCCTGATCCGTGTGGCGTAGCCTTTGCCTTATTAAAAGGGGGTTAGAAAGGCTAGCAGCCTTTTCAAGTTAGCTAGTTATGATCGATTATGGCAAGCACAAGAGTGATGAGAGAACAAAGAGAGAGCTTTTATTGAGAGAATTTTCAATACAAGAGTCATTAGTCCCAAATGAGGGGGCTCAAAGGGTTTATATAGCTTAGGACCCCTTGGAGCAGTTACAAGGCAGTCCCCAACGGCTAGGGGCTGTTTTGGCCTCTATTGGGCCCCTTTGATGCACCCCTGGCACTGTTGCCAACGGTAGGCAACGGCTGCCCTGCAGGTCTTAGACTGGCCAGTGCTTCCCTCGCTTCTGGCAGTCTGCCTGGGCAGTTCGCGTGCTCCTATTGTGCCCCAATCTGCTAGCTCTACTGCACGCTAATTTCCTACGCACCTGCGCTCCCCGTCTACGTACTGGCCCGCACACACTGCCTGTCCGCTAGCTCGCGCACCCAATCTGCCCATCGGCATTCGAGCCTCTCGACGCCAAGTATGGGTTTCAGCCCTCGTTGCTCACCTATCTTCGAGCTGGCTCGCCCACTTCCGAGCCTCAAGCCCTTGCCATCGGGCTGTCCCGCCCTCTTCCACAAAAAGGGCGTGACATGTGCACGATGTGGGGGGATGCACATACCGGTGATGGCGTAGTGAGGGAGGTGGATGATGATAGTGCCCGTGTGCACGATGTGGGGGGATGTACGCGATGGCACTGATTGTGCACGATGTGGGGGGATGCACATGAGCTGGGTGTGATGATGGTGACATTGGTGTTTATCTATGTATTTATGAATATATATGTTTATGAAATAAAAGCTTATGAATATGGCATATGATTGAAATGCATGCGAAACTTGACATGTTGAACTTTGAGAATTATTATGCGTTTCATGTTGATTTTTTTGTCATTTTAGCAGGATGGCTTTTTCTTGAAAGAAAGGAAATTTTTTTTTCATGGTGCTCTGTTTCTCGCTGCAGCGAGAAACTCTCGGATTTGTAGGGGTAATGCGGGTTGAAATCTAGCTGCAGCGAGAATGCCTTTTCGCTGCAGCGAGGACCCGTCGTTTACTTGACTTGAATTGCACGAATGCTATTAAAGTTTTCGCTCTTTAAATCCTTTGTTAAGCATGGACCCTTTTTATCAAGTGATTTACTCATTTGGGGTTTACATGAGGGGTGTTAATAAAAGCTAAACTAAATTGCATTGTTTTAAAGATAAATGCATCATGATTTTCTTTAAACCTTCTTTATTGTTTACTTGTTCCCTTTCTTGTTCACTCACTGGGTTTATACTCACCGTTTTCAACTTCATATTTTCATATCAGGAGGCAGTCGGTAACTAGGTCGAGGTGCCTTTGTAGACTCGACTCTTGGTAGGTGTCTCGAAATTCAGTAGCTGTACATTTGTCAAGTTTCTCCGCTGGACATCGAGTCTCCTTTTGATATGTATAGACAAATCTGATGTTAATTATTAGAATACATATTGTAGACAATATGTGTATATTTTAATGAGTAATGCCAGTACGAGTTGGTAATGGTTTTCATCATTTCGAATTGAGATTTTGAATTATGACTTTAGTAACTTGTGGGATGAAATGATAATCAGGTAATATAAGTAGGCTTGCTTGGGCTTAGTGGATTACGTCCATTGGGCCCATGCGTCGGTCATGGCCCGGAATTTGGGTCGTGACATACACTAACCTTACTTTGCTGCAGATATACTTTTAATAAAAAGCTGCAAATGGATTTTTTTTATCAGAAGCAAACACTTAAAAATTTTCTCATAGCCTTACATTTTATTGTCAAAATCTCTACAGAATTTGAATTTTCTTGTCCAATTATCAATTTATTTCTCATTGTTAATTTTATTAGAAAAATAAATGAGAAATGACAACGATGGAACGATGGTAATGGAGCAAAACAACCTCCATAAATGACCAAATCTAAGTTCTCTCTTCCAACAATCCGACCCTTCTTTGTTTTCTATAAGCAACAATGTTGTCATTGAATAAGAGTTTTCTAATCATAAAAGTAGTGCCTATTCGGCCAACCCAAGGTATTCCAACAGCACAACAACAAGGGCGAGAGTTTTATAACACTATTAGTTAGCCTAATGTCATTAAGTTTTAACATTGTTATTTAACTTTTATCATTCAATTAAAACTTAAAGGACTCTTGTCATTAAATTAAAAAAGAGGCACCAATGGGGGCACTAACTAGGGGTAGGGAATTTCCATTTGGTTTTATTTGGTAGAAGAAGTTTTCCTGCTCTACACTTGCTAGTTCATGTTATCACTTTTTTGGATATTCTATATGTTGGTTTAATTCTTTTGACGTAGAGATAAAAAATGAAGTTAACATGCTACATTACTCTTAATTTGGTTTTTACATAATGGAGGGAACATTTAATTAACTTTCTGATAACTCTATTTTATAGAGTTATCTTGCATTCTTTAAAGCTTAAAAATGATTAATGTCTTCTTGTTTTTAATTAATTTAAGTCTTATTTTTATATTTTTTAGTATTAATTTACTTTATTTGTACTTTAGTAGTTTAATTAAGTAATTTGAGTTTATTTTCATGTTACTATGTCATGTTTGTACGTTTTATTAATTGTGTTGTATATTGGTGAAGGTGCAAAAGAGTTTGCAAGTCAAATTTGCCAAGAATCATGCACTTTTGCTTAAGTTGACCTCAAACTT
The DNA here is from genome assembly GCF_053813885.1 of Theobroma cacao. Taxonomy (NCBI): domain Eukaryota; kingdom Viridiplantae; phylum Streptophyta; class Magnoliopsida; order Malvales; family Malvaceae; genus Theobroma; species Theobroma cacao. The sequence goes on from NC_142640.1 coordinate 43,334,088, forward strand.
TGCTGTAGTAATCAGAGCATATCTTGAGCTACAAAACCCTGATCGACATGATTCTTAGACCTATGAAAAGCTAAGAGGAAGAGATACAACTTTGATGTTCAGTACTTCACCCAGTTCAGAAGGAATCATGGTAAAAACTATAGAGAAAGTCAACTGACTGTAGCAAACTACATGCAATGTGTGCCCAACACCTTGAAAGGGCCAAGGATAGAACCTTGGGAGCTTAGGAGCTGACACGTGACTTTACACATTATTGGCCATTCGATTTTACATCAAATGGCCAATAAAGTGGGTATAAAGACAATATTTTTCTGCTCATAAATGAACTAGGATTCAGATACTAATTTAGGAAAAGAACGCTAGAAACAAAAAGGGAAAAGAAGAGGAAATCAAGAGATTGAAAGATCAAAAAGCTTCTTCAAAGAATTTCTCATTATGGATTCGTTTTTCTCTCTTTATTTTGTTAAGATTTGTGTTTGTATTTTGAATATATTGAGCTAGAACTCTTAATCTAGGGTTATGATGGATTTTAATAAATAGCTTGGATATTATGTTGGTTTATTACTTATTTTCTATGAAAACATTGATGTTTACTCAAATATGAAATTATTGCCCATTTATTTGCTTGATCATCATTTAAATGTGTTTAGGTATTTAGATGATACTTGAATGAGTAAGCCTAAATTAGACCTTGATTTGGGTAATGTGTGTTCAATACACTCAAAAATGAATTTAAGTGTTTTGATGTGCAATTAGGGTAGACAAATGCTTAGTTGCCATATATAGTCAATTTTTGGAACATTAGATTAAACAACTTAATTTAGTTGTTTCCTATAGACATATAGCAATTCAATTAAGTTAGGCAATTGTGGAATATCTCGATGGAAAATTACATATAATTTAAGATTCTAAACTAGCATCAATTTCTATTAAGATTAAATAATTAAGCAAATACAATTCCAAATGAAATATTAAAAGATATCACAATGCTAGACTATTAAACTATTACTTCCCCCTCAATTGGTTATTTGCACTTCTTATATTAGAATTAGTTACTTAGATTACTTTTTAATCATATCTCAAAATTTGGTACTTGGATAAAATTACCTTATTTTAATTTTAGTAATTAGCAACAACTAGTAAACCAATTCTTAGAAAGATCAACAAACTCAACTTATCACTGTATTACTTGTTGCTATCGTGTATACTACTATGTAGTCTTTGCTTGTATTTTATATTTAATTTTGAGCACATTTCACATCATACAAGCAAAGCACACAATAATTTCAACATGTATAAGCAACATGTATTTCATGTTAAATCGTACTTGATTCTTATTTAAACACAAAAACTGTTCCCATTCAGGTTTATACTTTTTGAACACACTTCTGCAGTTGTTCACCTGTAACGAGATTGGCCACTTTGTAGTTTGATTAGAATGCACTTTTGCAGTTGTTCACCTGTAAGGAGATTGACCACTTTGTAGCTTGATTAGAGAGTAGTAAGCCCCAGCCCGACCAATAGATAGGAGCCTGGAATGCGATCCTTGTTCAACTACCTTCCCATTCTTTATCACAGCTATGGAATCTGCCTTTTGTATGGTGGACAATCGGTGAGCTACAACTACACAAGTTCTTCTAACCATCATCTTCTCTAGTGCTTTCTGGACTAGGCTCTCTGACTCACTATCAAGGGCACTGGTTGCCTCATCTAGGAGAAGGATCATTGGGTTCTTTAGTATGGCTCGAGCCAGTGCAATCCTTTGCTTCTGGCCTCCCGATAGCTGAACTCCTCTTTCACCACAGTAAGTGTCATATCCATCTTTCATAGAACTGCATCAGATTAATACATTTTTATCAAAGCAATGACAGAATTGGTATATGTAGTTATGGAATTGTATAATGTTTAATCTAAGTAATGAATACCTTATAAATTCATGAGCATTGGCTATGATAGCAGCCTTCCTGACTTCAGCTTCTGAAACTTTCTCTTTGCCATAGGCAATGTTCTCACGGATAGTTCCTGCAAAAAGGGTGGGCTCTTGACTCACTAATGCAATATGTGACCTCAAATTTCTCAAGTTGTAGCTCTTGATATCATATTCATCTATTAGTACGGATCCACTTTGCGGGTCATAAAATCTATCAATCAACCCAATTATAGTGGATTTGCCTGATCCACTTTGTCCCACGAGTGCCATTGTTTTTCCTGCTTCAATTTTCAGACTCAGGCCTGTGAAGATCATTTCGGTCGGCCTTGCTGGGTAAGAAAAGAATACATACTTCAATTCAATCTGCCCCTTATTAGTTTTCTCAACTTCAATTCCTTTGAGGTCTTCAGGTTCAATCTCACTTCTCCTATCCAGAATTGCAAATATTCTTTTTATGGCACCACCACCTTTAGCTAAATCAGAAGTCATGCTTCCTGTGTCTGCAATGTTTTTACCAGTGCTCGTCAATATAAAGAATGCTTGGAAGAGATGCTTCGGCGTCACTAGTCCTTGATTTATTAGTCTTCCCCCATACCAGAAGGTCAGTGCTATAGAAGCTGTTGTCAAAAATTGGGAGCTAAACAAACCAAAACCAGAAATGTATCCTTGTTTAATGCTCTGCTGCCGGGGCCCTCTCATTGTTGCTCCAAACAGACGCAATATCCTTTTCTGAGAGGAAAATGCAGTGATTGTCCTGTGGTTAACTATAGCTTCACTTGCTAACTGGCTTCCCTCATTTTGTGCTTTTTGAGCTTTTTGAGACATACTTTTCATTAGAACACTCCTAGAATAGAAGCTCCCAATAAGTAATGGCTGAATGGCAATCATAACAATGGCTGCCCTCCATGTAACAATCAATGCAAACAAAAACGCTAGGGAAGCGCTAAAGAAAACTTGAACCAGTAATGACATACGATCTGCAATAAATGATCGAAATGTGCTGGCTTCAGTGGATAACCGTGCACAAATGGCAGCACTTGAGTTTTCATCTTGATCAAACCACCCAATCTCAAAGGTAAGCACTTTTGCAAGTGTTTTTTCTCGAACCCTTTTGACTAAGCGTTCTCCCATGATTGCAAAATTGTAATGTTGGAGGAGATTAGCGATGAAACTTAGAACTGCCAGCCCTAAGAAAATCAAGCAGTAGAATCTGATTTCTGATTTGATCTTGGAACTATCTTTTATAAAATAAACGGAGGCAACTGTTCCTAAGCAATAGGCATAGGTTGGCTGAATTGCTCCGGTGCTAACAGCTCCAAAACACCCAAGTAAGGTTCTCTTCCACTCAGGTGCATTCATCTGAAGCAAACGCCATCCAGAGAAGGGAGGGTGAGAAGAATTCTTTACGTTGTTCTCACTTTGGTTTTCATAGGAATGCATCTGGACAGAGCTTGGCACAGTGATAGAAAATGCTGGGCTAAAAGGATATGCTGGACTGAGAGGATACGCTGGGCTGCTGGGATAGCTAGATCTCACACTTACTGGAGTCTGCGGAGTTTGGCCACTCATCATCCTAAGGTTGTTTCTACCTTCTGTTGGATAATAGAAACCATCAGAGGCTTCATTTTGCATTGATGTTTGCTGCAATTGCACCATTTTCTTATAGGCCCCACCTTCTCCATTTTTCATTTGGATAAGTTCATCGTGAGAACCTGATTCAATAACTCGTCCTGATTGGAGAACTGCTATCAAGTCTGCTTTACGGATTGTGGAAAGACGATGTGCAACAACAATTGTAGTCCTTCCTTGTGAGGCATGATCGAGGGCTTCCTGTACTATCTTTTCAGATTGTGCATCCAATGCACTCGTGGCTTCATCTAGCAGAAGAATCTTTGGATCTCGGATCAAAGCCCTTGCTATGGCGACCCTTTGCTTTTGCCCTCCTGACAATTGCACCCCAAATTGTCCTACCTGACTTGCAATAGTAACTATTAATTCAGCTAAACAATTAACTTCAATATATATCAACTAGAGGATACTAGGACTTACTTGAGTTTCATATCCGTTAGGCAACTTTGCAATGAAGTCATGTGCATTTGCAGCCTTTGCTGCCCTTATTACAAGTTCCATTGATGCTCCTTCCTTACCGAAGAGAATGTTTTCTTTTATAGATGTTGCAAAGAGAATAGGCTCTTGATTAACAAGTCCCATTTGGGAGCGCAACCATTTAAGCTGGAGCTTTTTTATTTTGCATCCATCGAGTATAATATCTCCATTGTTAGGGTCATAAAATCTTTCAAGCAGAGAAATGACTGTGGACTTGCCAGAACCACTGCCTCCAACAAGACCTACCATCTTTCCAGCTTGCACTTTAAGATTGAATTTGTGGAGAATAAGGGCATCAGGCCTTGATGGATAACTGAAGTCTACATCTTTAAATTCAACTAATCCTCTCACATGTGATAGGATTTTTGCCTTTTCAATTTCGGAGTTTATAATTGGATTGCGATCAATCATCTCAAAAATTTTTGAGGCAGCATGTCTTGCCTCTGAGATGAAAGAGAGGTTTGGAAGTGCACTCATAACAGCCCTGAATGTTCAAAATCAAAACTGTAAGCTGTCCTACGAAATATAAATGGTAACTGAAGCCTCTGAAAGCATTATTTTGTCAATGATATAAAAGTAGGTTCAAACGTTAGCAGAAATCCATTTGTACTGTTCCATGTATCATGCAAAGTTAAAGTGAATGTAGTCCTGAGGTAATAAGCCAGATGAGAACAGCTTCATTTCAATAAGCATATATTCCTTGCTTTTGACATGCATAAATTTTCTAGCACTAATTTTAATATCTGCATGCCCCTCTGATTGAATTTTAGTTTTTCTGATTAATAACCAACTCTACACATGAAATGAAACAATGATCCTTGAGAATTAAAGTTGTTGCAGATAAACAGTAGAAGAAAAAGGACAATAGTATGGAAAGGAACTCACAATCCTCCTAAGATGATACAGATCCCAGCCACGAAGACAGCACCACCGCTTTCTCCTTTTTCAGTTACAAGAACACCACCAACCCAGGCTTGAAAAGCCCAAGCAGCATAAATCATTCCCATGCTTCCAATCAGCAATCCTTTTGTAAAACCCTGCTTCATCCCTAGCTCCATACTTTTTTGAAGTGCATTGCTAAACTTGTCTAGCGTTTGTTGCTCTGCAACATATGAATATACTGTTCTGATCGAGGAGATTGCTTGCTCTGCAATCCCACCAGCATTACCATAAGCAGCCTTCATCTCTGCTCCTATGCTCATCAGTACCTTACCAAATCCAAGTCCTGGGATTATGAACATTAGTGCGAATGGCAAAGCAGCCAATGCTACTCGCCAGGAAAGTTTGAAGGCAACCACAAGGCTTAAGATGAATGATGTCAGGTGAGCCAGGCAGTTTGGTATCTGAATTAAGAGAAATCCACTAAGTTTTATGGGATTAAAATCATTTACTTTTCAAAAGGGAAAAAGAAAAAAATGTTTGAGGTAATTGATAACCTTGTCAGCTATAGTATCTTGGATTGAATGGGCATCAGAAGTGACAGTGGAGATGACCTGGAATGTAGAGGAAGAGGTGGTTTGGTTGTCGAAGAAACCAACTTCTTGCTTGAGAACTGCCTTTAGGTATTCCATTCTCATGCGAGATGCCTGCCTCTCTGCACTTCTTGTCCAACAAACTCCCTCTGGAAAACGAACATAGGTAGTGAAATGAAACTTTTGCATCTCTTAAGTCGAAAAGACTTCACTGAATTATCAGTATCTCTATAAAGAGCAAGTAAGAAATACAAATTTCAACAGAGACTGACACCTTATGAGTACATGAAGGGGCTTCACTCATTTGTCTCTCAAACAAGAAACCAATATTATCTTTAAGTGGTCACTTCAACTTGCTAGATGAAACCGTGAATAAACTAAAGCATAGAAATGAAAATTACATTTATACTTACCAATGAAAGCAGATATTCCCACCCCAATTGCAGAATAAAGTAGCCTAAGCGCATACTGTAGATAGGATGAGGCAGCTAGTTAATAACGAATCAAGTACTTGAAGATTTAAGACGGTGCTAAGATGACCCTAACTAAAAGATCTCAAAGCTAATCTGGATAAACATGTGTATACTGCGTTTTAATTTGCAAGAGTTACCATTCATTTTGAGTTCTTCAAGCAGTTACATTAGATTGATTGATAATCCTAACCTGATGAGAGTTTGTCCTGTACATTTTTACACGGTAGATATAAATATATTTTACTTGATAAGAATCGTTCTGTAGAACCTTGTCATTGATCCATTACCAGGTAACAGGAGTTCAAAAATAAGAAGCAGCAGGATTTGAGGGCTATTGTAGAAAAAGTCATTCTTTTTCTGGAAGATTTTAAGCAGGCTCAGGACTTTCTGGTTCTAGAGGAAGCAGAATTCAGGAAGCTAGATGCCTCCACCTATATCTCTTCACAAAGTTAATTTTGATGGCGCCGTGGACATTTACCGTAAATGTGGAGGTCCAGATATTATTATTAGGGCTCATGAAGGGCAAGTAATAGGAGTACTTGCTATTAAAGTTCATTTAGTCCTTGAGGCCTGCATTATAGAAGCTCTGGCAGCTGTCAAAGCTTTTAAATCGAAGGAGATGCACTTTTAGTTATCAGAAAGTTTTCATTGGCAGATGAGGATCTCTCAAAATTGCTAGCAGATGGCAGGAACAAAATGCTTGGCTATCAATGAGCAATGAAAGAAATCATCCTTTTGTTTCAAAAAAGAAAGGGGAAAAATCTGTTTTGTATTAAAATATATTAATAAAGAAAAAGTATAGGTATAATTGTTATACCTTGTCAGCTGTTTCATTGGAGAAAGATTGATCAGAAGCTCCATAATCGTTTAGCGCACCGCTGAGAATGTACATGTTGACAGGGGACATCATCCCATCTCCAATGCTACCTAAAGTTCCAAACAGCAACAGCAGTTTGTCTGTCCCATCGGCATAGCGGAAGAGGCCACCACCTTTGCTCCCCATGTCACTAGTTTCATCCAACACCAACTTCAATTCGTTTCCTTGATTTTGATCTTTGGTAAGTGAAAAATGTTATATCATACCCACCATTTTATGTATCCTGGTTTCAGGTCAATGGACACTTGGTGCCCTACTTATCTACTTTTTGATGCCAAATGGATTGAGGATTTATCATGTTTTGAAGTAAGTCGGCCCTTTGTGCGCATACTTTTATTCACCGAAGGGATTGTTGGTTTCAACAATTCCAAAATAGTAAGGTTCTCTACTTTCTTAGGCCTCTCTGTAAGGATTTTGCGACACTGAGAAATGATCCTCAAACAAGAAATCCTTGTCTTTTCCTTTATTAATAATACCCAAAGTTTTGGTATTGAAGAGCATGTATAATGAGGGGGAGAATCTATGATTTGGGATACCATTAATACCCAAAGCTAATGACTTCTAACTTATCAGTTTGGACGTGTGGCTAGCTTGTTGGTTCTGGACGTGAACTACCAACCATATACATGGACCCTGTCCTCGAAATCTGCTTGTTAACATCAATAAAATGGTGACTGGTGAAAAATGGAAAGCTTGGGAATCATTCGGCAGTGGAACAATTCAATTTTGAGTTTGGAAATGTTAGGGAATAATTAAAATCATTATTAAATCATCATTTAGAGGTTTTAAATTTTTAAATTGACTGATTTCTGACATAATATTAATGTCGACTAAGTGGTTTAGAATCGAATATATTGATTAGGTTCTCATCTGGAAAAAAAATTTTATAGAGTACGTAATGTATATTTATATTAAAATTCCTCTTTTTCCTGAAAGGAATTCTTTATACAAACCAGTCAGTTTAAAAACTAATTAACTATAGGTCAAATTGGCATTAAGTAACGAAATTTTCCTGGCGGTCTAATTGCAGGTTCTTGTGTTTCACCTTCCTCTTGTTAACCTGCCTGCAATTGCTCCTTTTCCATCTCCTTTCTTTTTTTAACTTTTCTCATTTTGTTCCTCAGTTTTCTTGGTGCTGCTTTGTCCTTTATTTTATTTGTTCCGAAAGAGTTAGGCATACATGATTTTAAGGCTGAATGTGCATTTTTCTCCTCTCCTCAAACGAAAGATGCCCCTCGTGGGAAAAGCACATTAGAAATTCAGATATATATCACATCGAGGCTTTAGGGTTTTACATGTAAAATACTATATTGTGGCATTCTCGTTTGTAGTTTGTCTAACGTGGGAACCATTTGCCCGCTGAGTTCTTGTCTTCTACCTTTAAAGTTGGTCAATTGGTGGCAACAGTTTGTTGATAGAGTCAATGTAACGTGAAGCACTGCACTTTTAGGCTAATGGTAAGTATGGAATGCCACCCATACACTGAATTGGCAAAAGAAAAAAAAAAATAGTTAGGTTTCATTCGGAAACTTGAATATCAAGAAAAAAAAAGAATTTGGACTTCAAATTTATAGACATGGGTTTCATGATTATTTTGTATTTATATGAATTTGTGAATTTTAAGTTTATCTTCTTATATCTTTTCAAATATATATTAAATTTTAATTAATTTTTATATAATATGTATATTTTTATTCTCACAATTTATATAGTAAACTAAATTCCGAATTCAATCTCTTAAATTCATATTTCCGATCGTATCGTTGAATTTACAAAATCTTGTTTGTTCAAAGCATTACCAGTGTGATGTATCATTAGTTGGTATCGTTTTGCATCTCACCAGCCAAACCTATTTAGAAGGTTTGGTTAGAGAAAAGTTGATTCAGTTGACGGTTCGATTTCAAAGAAATGCTATCAGTTTTTGAGCTCAACTTGCTCATTGCTCATTGCTCACACTATGTACAATCATTTATAGTATTAGTCATACCAATCATAGACCAACCACCCGTTTCAACCTCTCTCGCCAAGAAGTGTTGTTAGGAAGATGAGACTGAGTGGTAAGATAATATGACTGCACTTTTCTTTTTGCTCAATTTTTCAAGTCAAGTAAGAAAAGATTGCTTGGGATAAGCAGATCTAAGCAGCACCTAATTTTCTTCTATTTTTCCATCTGGATTCTTTAGTTTTTGAAATAATTAAATTTCTTTGTTTATTTTTTTAATTTATTTCTTAATGTCTTATTATACTCGAGACATAATAGACGTTGCATATTTATAAGATATAATCTTATAAATATGTAAGGTTTGACCATATATGAGTTTCATACAAATAACGAAATGAGTAAAACATATTTAAAATTACAATTGTCCATAACACTTGTTCTCAAAACCAATATTTCTTAGACCCATTCCAAGGAAACGCTAGAATCGATCTCATTAACCTTAGGGTCGGTATGTCAAAAGCTCTTGAACCGGCTTAGTGTAAACCTTAAATTCGGTCCAATTGAACCCTATAACCACTTTGGTGATAACCCTAGAACTTTTTTATCCAATTTTTGAATCACTCCAAAAAAAAAACCCTAAAATCGATCAAACAAACTTTTGAACTGATTTAGTTTTAACCCTAAAAACAAGTATAGTGGCAACCCTAGAACTGGTTCAGAAACCCTTAAACCGATTTGTGTACAGTATCTGCCTTGCAACAGCCTTTTTTTTTTTTTTTTAATTTTCGTACTTACGTATCATATCATTTTGCAATATCTTATATAGAAAAAACGCTAAACAGACACCATTTTTATTATCTTTTCTTTCTCTAAATTACAGCCACTTTCTCCCTCTTACTTTTGCCTCTTCATTTTCCTTTTTCTTTTTAACGAATCTTTTTTGCTATTTCTTCCCGTTTCCCTTCAAACAAAACCTTTATGTTCTCACCTTTTTTTTTTCTTTCTCTACTTTTGTCGCGGCTACTGATGTCGATTACCCTTCTCTCCCTCTTTTCCTTTGGTTCCAATCCAGAAATGTCCCTTAATAAAACCCCAACTCCCACGTGTGATATTTTAAGTTGTGTCTCCCTTATTTTTTGTTCATTATGATTTTTGTATTTTATTTTGTTTTTTGGTCAATTTTTTAATTAAATTTTGTTTTATTTGTTTGTGGATTTCTTTGATTGATTTTTGTTTTTGGTGTTTTGTAATTTCTCTTTTAATTATGCATTTGTGGTTTGGTAATGATACGTAAGCATATTATTTGTCAAGGTGACTTCTTTGTCAATGGAGATTGTTATAACAATCTACATAATTATGTAGATTTTTAATAATTTCATGGTTTTGTTTATGCCGGTATTTGGTTTGATTTTGATATAAAGAAAATTTAAAGACTGTAGCCATCATCATTAGTTCCTTTCTCTCCTTCAGGGGTTGTAAATTGAAAATTGATTTTATATAAATAAAGGTCCAAACGATGATAGAGTCAAAGATGGAGCAATCCGTCTATTTGAATTTTTTTTTTTTTTGAGTTTTGGGTTTAAATATCTCGTTGAACTTTTAAAGTTACATCTCTAAGCCTTCGAGGATAGTTGCTTGATGTTAGCAAACTCCCTATAGCTTGACATTACATTTTTTTTTTTGTAAAATATATAAATTTATTTAATTTTTGATCATAATTACACGTGAATCTATTAATTTTTAAAACAAACATTTCTTTCTAAACGTGTGAACGCCGTTAATGTTTAAATATAAAATATCTAAAATGATTTTATTATTTGCATTCTCGATATGTAAGGTGGTATCATTTGGCAAAACAATTGTAACACTTCCAAAGCCATCAATAATCCCAACTGAATCTAATATTGTATAGACATTTGTTTTACGCAATATCACACTCGAGAAAAATTACTTGTTAAAAAGGATAATATGTGTCGTTACACTATCAAGCAAACAAACATCTTCCATTGTTTTGGTGATTCTCATTTGCACTTGTTCTCAGTTGGTTAAAACCTCGTACTGATAACGTGTTGTGAAATATAACTTTAAAAGAGTATATTCAAAGAGAAGTAGTAGAAGCGTAAGAAAATCTTCTATTTCATTTCTTGTTCTAGTATATTTACCATTAACTATAATGCCTTTATTTATAAGCACATATAGATAGACAAGAAATGAATTTACATGAATAGAGTGGATGAACTTAATTGATAGAAATGTACATACATTAATGATATCAGAAGATTAGGATGTACTAACATAAATATGTATATTAGATATGAGAAGATACATGGCATGTTATGAAATACAATAAATATTCATATAATTCATATCAGATGATGAGTTTTTAATTTTTAATGAGTTCTAGACTTATTTGGTTTTCTTAATAATTTGGACTTTATAAGTCCAAAAAGAAAATCTCTATGGGATTTGTGATACTATTGTTCAAAGTAACAAGGTGAAAAGACAATATGTATAATAAAAATTCGATTGGACTCGAAAGCCAAAGCATACGAGTCATCTAGTGGGTATTATACTTATGTTTTTCATGTAGTGGTTCTTTGCAAATTTCATTGCATGTTAAAGCAATGAAATACGGATGAGCATTACACTGTTGAGGAAGAGGAAATGCATGAGTTGACACTAGAACCCAAGCCTTGCGGGAAATTTTCTCCTTGATAATGGCTATCTAAGTTTCTTCACTCATGTGAAATAAATAAATTATTAGAAGGAGCTTTGGAATAGTGAGCAATAGCTATCTATTTCCTTTCCCCAACCAAATACGTTGAAAGAGAATGGCTTATTAACTTTGATTTCAAACCAAACCCGAAATTTCCCCAATCATCTTTAGCCTCTCAAAGAAAAAATATAACAATTCCAACAACCATGAACGCAGCAAGTAGCAAAAGGCCTTACGCCAAGGCCTTACCCTCCCAGCAATAATCGGCCTGGGTGAATATGGAAACCCCCGTCAGTTAACAGCTACTAACATGAGCAATTTCAATCCATGTTGTAAGTTTCATCCCATTAAAACTTTTAACATGTTATCTCATTCTTCATTCCCAACCAGGCTGCCATTTTGCCTTTCTATATTTCTTTTTGTTGTTTTTTCTTCTTTTTCACTTTTTAAAAGGATAATTAAAAAATTTGATTATTGAAAATTTTAATTCCACATTCAATTAGATTTTCTCTTTATTAAAATTTTTATTTTTATTTAGATAATTTTTAATTCTATATTTATATAATAACAAGGTGACAATTTATTATTTATTGACAATATATAAAATTTAAGCATAATAATTAAGAAATTCTTAAATTATTGAGAAAAAGTCAAATAAATTTTTCAATTAAGTCTCTGTATTTTTATTTTAAATCAAATAATTTTTCAAATATTTATTTTGAATCAAATAAAATTTTATATATTTATTTTAAGTCAATAGTTGATTTAGTTAAATCACCACATAACGCTAATATGACATATTGACATATTATAATAAATGATGATATAATATTTTTCACTCCTTATGTCAACGTAACATCGACGTCATATAAATATAAAATGACAAGTGATATTTTAATTAATGGTAATTAATCAACTATTAATCTTAAAAGATTATTTGATCCAAAACAAAAATATAAAGATTTAATTAAAAGTAATAAAAAATAAAAATTTATTTAAATTTTTTTTATTTTGAATAGCTCAGGAATTTTTTTGAACATGATGTTTAAAATTTATATATTTCAATGTACCAAATATATGCTCCTAACAAAAATGAAAAAAAAAACAAAAATTCAGCACGACGTCGTTTATGTAACTCAGATTTCAGGGATGGACGGCAAGAAAGTAGTGTGCATTGGAGGCAAAAATAAGACCAACTTCATCATAAAATTCCTCTGCGAACGACTTTGATTAACCTCCCCTGGGAATTCATCAGGAGGCCGAGAATCCAACCTCAACTCGACAGCCTCTCTCTGCAAATTCAAAGTTAGTGGAGAAGAGAAGAGAAAAATGGTGAAAGTGGCCACTTACTTCGCCATGACATTAGGCGCCTTTGTTTTCTGGCAAACCATGGATAAAGTCCACGTCTGGATCGCCCTTCACCAAGACGAAAAGGTCCCAATCCCCCCTTTTCTTTACCTTTCCCTAAATTTGTACATTCCAATCTCTATTTTAGTTTTATATCTGAATTAGGTCATGGAAATATGCCCATTGAAATGCACTTCTTCCATTTAAATTCTTAAAATTTTTTTATTATTTTCAAATAGATTAAAAGTTGAAACCCTAGATTCTGTAATTTTTTATTTTAATAATTTTTGTGGTTGCAGAAAGAGAGACTGGAGAAAGAAGCGGAGATCAGGAGAGTGAGGGAAGAGCTGCTTCAGAAAGCCAAGCAGAATGATCCTCTCGCGTAACTTATGCGTTCAAGTGCCGGTGGACTTTTCTTTTTTACTTCATGTAGTTGCTGTTTTCTTTTTTTGCTTTAATTTTCGCCTAATTGTTTTAATTTAGACTCAATGGAATTGTGGTCGAAAGCATAATATTGCCTTTGATGAGCTGGATAACTCCATGAATGTCATGGACGAATTGTTTTTTTTTTTTTATATATATAATTGGGGAAAGAGGGATTGGAACCTGCTGCTTAGGCAGGGATAGGCAGGGGATCATGCACCAATCAATGTATCAATCAATGAGTTAAATGCTTGGGTGCCATGGACAAATTGCTGTTTCCTTCTGCTTTATAAAATGCCATCTCTCATCTATTCCAAATCCGATGTACGTTGCTTCTTGTTTCTTTTTTCATGTTTATGTCACGCATGTGCCTTTCTCAAATTCATTCTTCATGATCAAGACAAATCATTTAGCATTGTTGGTAATTGATGAATAGCTTTTTGTTGACTATTGAATGCATTTCTTTTGTTAAATTTTGTAGGATTTTGACTGCTAATCTCTCTTGTTGAAAGAGTGAGAGTCCGAGTTCTACCTTTTCTTTTTCAGATGAAGCTAAACAATTTATCAAAGTGCAATAGGAGGGAGAGATAAATAATAGTAGTATTACATTATTTATGGAGAGAAATGTGGAACTTGCTTTGCTGATATTGATGATGCACACCACCTTCCTCCTCTAACATGATTTAGCAGCCCTTACCTAAAACTAAGTAAGCTGTTTCCATTGGATAACTGTTCTTTTCCATCCTCAAGCAAGCAGGATGTAAACATATATTCTTAGGACATTCTGTAAACATTACTTTATTTGATATACGTTTTCTTGTGAAATATAAGTATCAAATGCTTACCGAATACTCTTAAGTCTAGCATGAAGAAAAATATATATACAGATGGGAACAGAAATACATGGGTTTCTTAATGCTTTCATCTTTTGCTGTTATTTGTTATAGTCAAGTATCAAAGATCAGATTGTACCTGAAAACACATTTACATTAGCATTATCATTATCTATTTGCAGTCAAGGCATCAGCAATGATGCTTTTTGAGGATATAACAATAGTGTTCTCTGCTTGACATGTGGTTACTGTCAACTCCATAAACGATTGATGGTTTATTACCATGTTTAGACATGATAGAAGGTCATTGATCCATATTCAAATATTAAGTATTTCAAAAAACCAGATTCATTCTATTTCAAGGCTAACTTTTAAGGTTACTCCTTGATTTTAGCCATTTCTGTCTGTTGTGATGTGTTTAAGTGTGTGGCTTTATTATGTATGTCTGCCTTCGCATAGCCAACTTTCCCCAGTGATATCATGTCAACGATGATGAATGCATAGACCAAAGCATAGCTGCTGGTGCTGACTCTACTGAGGACTTGCAAGTTTAATTTTTTGTTCAAGCAATTCATACCAGGAACCACCCAGAGCAGACTGCTATAGGTTGATGCTGCATGTCTCCCCACACTCTTATGCATAGCTGTATTTTAGCCATTGCAAGGTGGATGTGTTTCAGCCAATGATTGTTTTCATGTGCATGCTGTACCAATAAAAGCCTTTCAGTTGGTACACCGATGTGAATGGTTCACTCCTTATCCGATTTTTCCTTCTTCCTCCCAAAAGTATATAGAAATGAGACAAGATGAAAAGGGGGTGCCAACTAGTAAGCTTTGGAAAGTACGTTCTTTTTTATGAAAAGAAAAGATGTTTAGCACATATTTCATGCATAAATCTTTCTGCTCTTAAGTGCTGTCCAAATATTAGGTATGTGTACCATGTGTATGAGCAACGTGTAAAAATGTTAGATCTTTGGAAGAGAAGACGTGGTAGTTTTGAGCCCTGTTTCTCCAGGACTTGCAGGAAATCGTGTTCTATACCGCCTAGCAATTTCAAGTACATAATCAATTTGTCTCCTTCCACGAACAAGTTTAACTGAGGCAACGTGGGTTAGCATGTAAATTGTTGATAATTACACGCAAACTGTCAGAAATTCGCCTCTTAAAATAGGTGCAAAGTATAATCTCCGAAAACAATAACACCTTTTTGCCTTAATTTCTGGTTAAAGCATTGTAAAGTTGAGGTGCCAACTCCTTGCCTTTATCAGCATAAAGGGGCATGGTCGCATCGTACATCAATAGTTTGTTTTCATTGAATGCTTGGTCTTGACAACCGCAAAAGGATTTCCCCAACAAAATCTGCATTTTATGGTATTGAAGTCCACATGGATATAGGGAAGTTCATCTTGGTTGTACTTTTGTTGGCTCTGGTTTTCGGGCTCGCTGAGAGTCTCGATTACCATGAGAGCGACTTGGCCTCCGAGGAGAGCCTGTGGGACTTGTATGAGAGATGGAGGAGCCACCACACTATTTCGCGTGACCTTAAGGAGAAGCAAAAGCGTTTCAATGTGTTCAAGGAGAATCTGAAATTTATCCACAAGGTGAACCAGATGGACAAGCCTTACAAGTTGAAAGTGAACAAGTATGCCGATATGACTAACCATGAGTTCATGAGTACAAGGAGATCAAAGGTTAGCCACTACCGGATGTTCCATGGTCCAAGGCGGGTGACTGAGTTCAGACATGAGAAGACTGACATCCTTCCTCCCTCCATTGATTGGAGGAAAAAAGGAGCAGTTACTGGTATCAAGGACCAAGGCAAATGTGGTAAGCACTCTATCCTTTGAAGTTTTCCACCGGCAAGCATCTGCTAATAGATTAACCAGTCAATTTACAAATCAATGTAACTATTATAATTCAGAACAAAGTATCAAGATTCACCGGCAGGAATATCTTTGAAGCTTCTGAGAATTTCAATTTGCTGATGAATATGTCACTGAACTTTCTAAATTCCAGCAACAAAGTACTAAGAAAACTTAAGTTATAGCATGTTATTGCTGCCTGACTTGCTTGCATTTTGTAAAGATATTATGCAGTTCCATCATAATTCATATTTTGCTTTGAAGTTACAATTATTGATGTCACAGGTAGCTGCTGGGCATTTTCAACTGTAGTTGCAGTGGAGGGCATAAACAAAATCAAAACAGGTGAGCTTGTTAGTTTATCTGAACAAGAACTAGTTGACTGTGATAAGGAGAGCCAAGGTTGTAATGGAGGATTGATGGAACAAGCATTTGAGTTTATTAAGCAAAGTGATGGACTAAAAACTGAGAATAATTACCCCTACAGAGCCAAAGATGAGTTCTGTGACTCATCCAAGGTATGAAAAAAAATAAAAAAATCTTCCTTAAATCTGTTTTTATGTAGATATAGTGACTTGAATATGCTACCGCTAATTTTTCAGTTGAATGGTTCTGTGGTGATCATTGATGGCTATGAAATGGTACCAGAAAGAGATGAAAAAGCTTTGATGAAAGCTGTTGCAAACCAACCTGTGTCTATTGCTCTAGATGCTGGTGGCAAGGATTTGCAATTCTACTCAGAGGTAATTAAAATGAGAGCTCATAGGCTGATGCATTAAGAAACCCTTATAATTAATCCCCATAACTACAAAAATGGTTGCAGGGGGTGTTTACTGGAGACTGTGGCACTGAGCTGAACCATGGTGTGGCAGTGGTAGGATATGGAGCAACCCTGAATGGGACAAAGTACTGGATAGTGAAGAACTCGTGGGGCCCTGAGTGGGGAGAGCATGGTTACATAAGAATGCAACGAGACATTGATAAGGAAGAAGGGCTGTGTGGTTTAACTTTGGAAGCCTGTTACCCTGTCAAATTGCAGTCTAACAGCATTAGAAAAGCTTCCCGCGAGGCCAAGGATGAACTGTAATTCTGAACAGCATCGTTATGATTATAGTTGCTTAAAATGTCTGGCCACCAATTAGGTGCTTCTGCGAGAAGTTGTGTATTATATACAACGACTTGTTATTGTTAAATGCTTTGAAATGATAATAATAAAACCTGTTAGATGCTTTGAAACTTGACGTCAAGCATGAGAGAGAGAGAGAGAAATCGCAAGAGGGAAACCGAGAGAACCAGAGAGAGCAGTTCGGCAAGAGCATTGGATCACACAAGGTGGACTGATCAAGGGTGCTACTAACCAAAAAAGGAACCGGAAAGGCGAAAACAAGAGGAAAGACCCTTGGGGAGTCGAGAAATGGAGAAGAACCTTGTTCACAGCGTTTGTGGGAAATCTTCATCCAGAAATGAAATGGGGACAAGTCAAGGATCTTTTTGATGAATTTGGAGTGGTGGTGGATGTCTAACTACCAAGGTCAAGCAGATACACGGAAGTCAGGTATGCTTTCATCAGATTTAGGAGGCCCGCGAATTAGACACAGCAATCTATTTGGGTCATGGGAGGAAAGTTAACGGGAGACGCTTTAGAGTAATGGAGGCTGTGAAGCCCAGAGACACTAAAGGGAACGGGCGTGAAGAAGATGCTTACAGGGGAAGACAGGCAAGGAAACGAGAACAGAAAGACATACAAAGAGATACTAATGTGCAATATAGCATAAGAAGGGGACAAAAAGAAAACGGAAGCACAAAAGATATCTAAGATAGAAAAAAGGAACAAACTACTCATAGAGGAGAACGAGTTGGAATGGCTTGATAGAAGCGCTATGGGGCAATTAAGAGGCAAACTTAATTGTGCGTCGGTGGAGAGTCGCTGTTCAGTGAAGGGATAATTGTGCAAGTGAGACCAGTAGGGGGGCTGTTCGTACTGGTCACTTTCACAAAAAAGAAGGAGATGGAGGAATATTTAGACAGGTGCCCAGACCTGTTTGAACCTTGGTTCCAATCTTTGTCTCCATACAGGGTCGGTAAAGATGACAGAAAATACAGG
Organism: Theobroma cacao; assembly: GCF_053813885.1. NCBI lineage: Eukaryota > Viridiplantae > Streptophyta > Magnoliopsida > Malvales > Malvaceae > Theobroma > Theobroma cacao. Next base: position 43,352,172 of record NC_142640.1, read on the forward strand.
GCATGGGTCAAAATTGAAGAGATACCCCTCATATCTAGCATGAAGACAGTTTCAAAGCGATTGGAGATGCGTGGGGCAAGTACATAAAATCCGATCGAGACACAATGGATAAGTGGAAACTAGACCATGCCCTCATCCTTGTGGAGGTAAAATCTTTAAGGGATATAACAGCTTTCACACATCTATCAGTTAATGGGGTCGACCACTTTGTAAAAGCTTCCATCATGGACATGGAAAGGAGTAAACCAACAATTCGATCGAATATATATGAAGGAGGCAGTTCAGAATCGGATTCAGAAAGCCAAGGATCGGAGAAGCGACAAACAAATTGGTGGATGGAGGAGGAAGGAGAGCACGGTGAGGTGGTGCACTGAGAATCAAAGCTTGAGTCAAATGGTAGAAAGAAGGATCAGGCCTCAGAAAGGCATCAAAGTAAGCATAATAGTAATGAACAATATAGTGTTAAAAGCTACGGGGGTAGGGGAGTAGAGGATTGAGAGGGAATTTAAAATTTAAATGGAAGAGAAGAACCAAGTGAATATTGGACAAGGACGGAGTATGAAAATGGGGCGAAGGATCAAGATGGGCCAACCAATGAAAAGGAGATGGATGAGACAGCTGGGCACTCGGGAAGCCAAAGAAGCAAAGCCCAAAGTCTGAACGAAACTGAAAGAATGTCCAAAGATAAGGAGGTAATGGGCTGAGGAGACGACAACCCAAAAAAAGGGATTAATCAAGCAATACAACAAATTGGGAGTGGGTCGTGCAGGAAGATAAGGAAACTAAGGAGGAATGCGACCAGGTGACCAAGGAAATGTGTAGAAAATGCAAGAAGGGAACAGTAGAAAGAAAAAAAATAGTGAGCACAAAGGGGTGACAACCTGATGGTGGAGGAAGGAAAAGGATCTCACCACATTGGGAAGTGAGAGCGAAGAAAGCAGCAAAACAATAACTTGGAGCTATCAAAAGAACAGAGTCAACAAAAGGAAAGAAGGGTCAAATAGGGCAAGCCAAGGAACACATAGGGGTGGAGGCTCAAAGATACAGTATCCGAGTTTTGTAAAGGAAGGTGGGGAATGAAACCTGTAGAGAGGCGAAGTGGGGAAGGGGGAAAAAGCAAAGACAATGAAAAGATACTAGAAAGGAGCCATGGAGAAAAAAACATGAAAATATGAGAAGAAAGTAGTAAGGGGATAGGAAGAAGCTCAGCTAGAAGGAGACAGATTAGAGAGAAGGTATGAGAGCAACTGGATTATGGGGCAAATTTTGAGCATAAGCATGGAGAGATGACTTTATCAGAAGGTGAAAATATTACAGAAAGAAGTAGTAAAGAAAGAGAGATATAAGAAATCTAGAACATCAATAGGAAACTGGGACTAGAATACCAGAAAAATAGAAATGAAGTTATCAGAATGCTTACAAAAATCGAAAGAGATGAGAGAAAGAGGAGACTGAACAGAGGCTGAAAGGGGATGTTGACAGGTAAAAGTGTAAGTTTAGTAAATTGAATGATAGTAATTTTTTGGAATATCAAAGGGTTAGGAAAAAGTGAGAAGAAAAATACCGTGAGAAAATTGATTCGAAGAAATAGTCCAGATTTATTATTTATCCATGAAACAAAAATGCAACAACAGAAAAAAGGGTTGTACAAGAAAATATGGGGGAGGGATAAAATTAAAGGAAAGTTTGTACCTTCAGTGGGTAGATCTGGGGGCCTTATTTGCATCTGGAAAGAGGATTTTTTTTAACTCATTGATAGTGTCGAAAATATAAATTTCATTCTGCTAATTGGGAAAGTGAATAAAGTTAATAAAATATGTTGATTCATTAACATTTATGCCCCGAATGAAGAAAGTGAGAGGAAGAAATTGTGGGAAGAATTAGAGGTAATTATGAACGGAAAGGAGGTCATGTGGCTACTAGGGGGACTTTAACACTGCAAGGTTCGAGCATGAAAAAACAAGAAGAGCAGAGGTGAGGAAATCAGCACCAGCTTTTAACGAATTCATTAATGATATGACATTACTAAATCTTCCACTTACTGGTGATAAATTCACATGGTGTGGTCTTAGAGAAAGATGGGTCTTCAGCAGACTTAATCATTTTTTAGTTGATATTGAGTGGTTAAATGGGATTCAGGGGTTAGTGCAACAATGTCTTCCAAGCTCATTATCCGACCATTGTCCGGTGATTTTGAGACCCAGTAAAATGGAATAGAGACCCAAACCATTTAAGATATTCAATTTTTGGATGGAAGAGCAAAGCTTTCAAAAACTAGTGGTGAAATACTAGAAAAAGAATGAGCAAGCAAATGATGACAAGAGAAGTTTTGAGAATGAAGCTGAAGGAGTTAAAGCAAGAAATCAAGAACTGGAAAATGAGGGAAGTGCGGAATTTACAACAACAAATTCAATACTTGGAGGCAAGGGCGGAGCTAGCCAATTTTTATTGAGATGACCAAAAGCTAAGAAGAATAAAAGTTAAAAATTTTTAAAACTAATATATTAAACTTAACCATTAATAATCAAAAGATTTATAATAGATAATAATTTTATATAACATGTAAATCAAAAGAAACAAAAAGAAAAAAAAACTTATATAGAACTCTAGGAAAGTTTTGTTCGACGATAGCAATATCTTTCTTAATATAAACAACTAAATTATTTACAAGAAACTTATTATCCATTTTATTTTAGAGTATTGTCTTTCTCAATATAAACGACTAAAAAATTAATGTAGTCAACATTCAACTTTTTTATTTTATTATATTTAAGTTTATAATACTAAATATTAAACTATAATGCATAAAATATAAATAGTTAAATACGGTATACAGATTAATAATTTCTTCTTATACTCAAGATAATTTCTTTTCAACTACATATAAAACATAAAGCACATTAAAAACATATACGCAAGATAATTTTTTCTTATATAAATAAGATTAATAAAAAATAATATATTGGTGAATTTTTAAATAATAACTAATGATGCAACGCTAAAATTTATATTTGATAATTACATACACAATAATTTTTTAATTTTTAAAAATTAAAATCATTAAAAATAAAATTCACATAACAAAAAAAAAAACCATGACAAGTAGAAGATATAACCTATACAACAAAAAAAAATATGGTTGATGATTAGTAGAAATTTAAAAAAGAAAATCTATAGAAACTTAAAACATATGAGCAAATAGAATAGAATTGAAAAAAATAAATAAATATAAATAATAATAATGTAACTAGAAAAAATTAAATAAAAACTTTATCTCTTTATAATTTCACAATACAAGAACAGAAAGAAGAGAATGAAAGACGGGTAGAGAAGCTTAAAAAATAAAAAAAAATTAAGAATTTGAGTAAAATTAAATAGGGCTTGTAAGGTCATTTTATTAGTTTTTAATTATATTAATTAATCAATAAAAATTATTTTAAAAAATCATTAAAAAATATATAATATATAAAAAATTTCAAAAATTTTAAGGGGGAATGGCCCCCTCATTCCAAAGGGACACTTCGCCCCTACTTGGAGGAAGAAATCAAAAGCATGTTTGTTCAATGCCAAGAAAGGAACAATCAACAAGCAAGATATGAGGAAATAAGAGCCAAAAGAGTAGAATTGTGGGCACTTTACAAAAAAGAAGAAAGAGAGTGGATGCAAATATCAAGAGTCAAATGGGCAAATGGAGGAGACCGAAACACAAGGTTCTTTCAAGCTACGACTTTGACAAGGAAGAGAGTGAATCAGATTAACAAGTTGAATGGAGCAGAAAGCATTGTGGAAGACCTAAAGAGCATTAAAATGGAAGTGGTCAATCATTTTTTGAAGCTGTACACGAAACAGTTAGTGCTAGATGTTAAATAAATGGATTGGGAAATGGGGACTTTAAAAGGGGAATCTACAGAATACTTGGAAAAACCTTTCGAAGAAGAGAAAGTGTGGGCAACAATACAAGGATGTGATGACAATAAAGCTCCTAGACCAGACTGGTACAATCTAAATTTTTTTAAAAATCAATAGAACGTGGTCAAAAAGAAGGTGATGAAGTTTGTGGGAGACTTCCACAAATAGGGCAGGCTAGGCTATGGGGTGAATGCCTTTTTCATTACATTAATCCCAAAAGTCCAAAACCCAACTAGTTTAGGCAAATACCAACCGATCAGTTTAATGGGTAGCCTTTACAAAATTGTGGCAAAGACCTTGTCAAATAGATTGACAAACGTCATTGGTGAAGTTATAGGGAGGAATCAATTTGCATTCATCAAAGGTAGGCAATTGATGGATTGTGCACTCATAGTAAACGAGATGGTGGATTGGATGCGTAAAAGAAAAAAGGGAGGCTTGTTGTTTAAAGTAGACTTTGAGAAGGCCTACGACTATGTGAGTTGGAATTTTCTTGATTTCGTTCTGTAAAAAATGGATTTTGGAGCAAAGTGGAAAAACTGGATAAATGAGTGCATTACTACGGCAACGATATCAGTACTAGTGAATGGTTACCCAACTAGTCAGTTCAAATGGAGAGAGGCTTAAGGTAGGGGTGTCCGTTATCCCTATTTTTGTTCAATATGGTAGGAAAGGTGTTAAGTGGTATGCTTAGGAAAGTTGAGGAGCTGGGCATGTGTAAAAGTGTTGTGGTGGGGGACAATGGAATGTCAGTCATTCATCTTCAATATGTTGACAATACCATTATCTTTTGCAAACCTAAGATTGAGAATATGTTGAGGGTAAAATGGATTCTTAGATGCTTCTAAAGTGTTTTCGGGTACTAATCTTCTTTATGTGGTTATTTCAAGTCCCGATTCCAACTGAAGAATGAGATTAAAAAAATTCAAAAGAAACTTATTATGGGGAGGGGCCGAGTTGAAAAGGAAAATACATTATGTAAAGTGAAACAAAGTCTGCAACTACAAGGAATGTGGAGGTATTGGGATCACGAATATTGAGGTGAAAAATCGTGCATTTCTTAATAAGTGGATCTAGAGATACAAAAAAGAAAGAGAGAGTTTATGGAGGGAAGTTCTTATGGAGAAAACTAGGAGTGATCCTACAATGCTCTTGTCATGTGTAAGTGTAAATAGGAGGGCCTCAACACTTTGAAAATGAATTATTAGCCCTATTTTTCCTACTAACAAATATTTCTTACAGGTTTCCTTTAATCTTGGTTTTGCAGTAGGCAATGGAGAAAATATAAAATTTTGGCAGGATAAATGGATGGAGGGAATCATACTAGCCGATGCTTTTCCCATAATTTTCACATTAGCTAAAAATAAAAATGATAAAATCACTAAATTTTGCAAATGGGAGAGTGATCACTAGATTTGGAATATACATATCAGAAGACAGTTGTTTGGATGGGAGATTGAGCAATGGGAGTATTTGGGGGAAGCCTTTCCTAAGTTCCAACTTAGCAAAAAATTAACAGATGAGCTAATATGGAAAAGGGAAGCAAATGGAATTTTGTCACGACCCGAAACTCCCATCGAGCCTGTAACAACCGTCGCAATGTCCCGATAAACATTTATTACCCGAAATATCAATCGAAACCTCGCAAGGCTTAACATCAATTTTTCTCGCTTCCCCCTTGAGTATTAGTTTCTAAAATCATGTTTTGAGAGATTATAAACTATTTTCAATTCAAAACAATAGAAAAATAATTTTTTTTCCTCACAGGCGCATTTTGGTCATTTTTTCTCAAAAATCTCGAAATCCGCTAAAAATGTAGTAAACAAGTACAAAACACATAATTCATAATCAAAAATGAGTTTTAAAGTCTAAAATCTTCATTTAAAACGAAATTATGATTATTTGGATATAATAAGAAAATAAAAAAATATTAAGTAAAATATTCTATTTTCTTATAAAACAATATTTATAGAATTATACGTAAATAATTTTTATAGCGTAAAAGCTAAATAAATTCATACATATTGTAATACAGTAAGTCAGAGTATTTAATTTAATTTACAATAACAAGTGGGCCCTCCCCCGAATAAACAAAAGTAAAGAGGACTGTGAACCTACAGTTTGGAAAATGCAATTCTAACGGTAGTCCTCGATGAGATCAGCTATTTACAGCCTATTCTGAACCTAAAATTGGTGAAAAGGAGAGTGGTGAGATTTTATAATCCCAGTGAGTAAACAAACATCATTCAAAAGATCTAAAGTCGAGTAAAAAGAGACTATTAAAACATTTCATCTAAATATGTTTTTCATAACATAAATACTCATTTCATTTAAATAATCAACATGGCTTATGAGTATTTTAAAAGCTTGACTCCTACCAAAATCATTCTCGAGGATACCTTGGCCGAGACATCTAACCGAGTCCGTCAAGGCTGTTAAAAATTTCGTATACACATAAACAAATTATTGTTTGAAAAACACAGCCGTTCCTTGGCGTTAGAGGAGTTCATCATCACGAGGTGGTTCGGCATGACGTGAACTCTAACCATACCTCAGGAGATACCCTACGAGCCTCTCTGACCGAGGTACATATGTATATCCGGATTTTGTGCCCCTCTAATAGGCTGGTCCACAGAATCCACCTACTACAGCAAGCTAAACCCACCATACAATAAAATTTTGACAGCATGACAGGGCTAATATTTTACTACCCAGCCTGCAAGGGTAAAATAAAATAATTCATAAAACACAGCCTAGCCAGTCATGCCAACACAATAACAATATAATATAAGTCATCAATTTCCAATCATAAATTTACAACATACCGGTGGTCTCCAATTACTCTATTTTCAAAATCGTTATTTCGTTTCAAGACAATTTATAAAATCTTTTCATTTAAACACATTTTTGTTTATAAAACCTTAAATTTGCCATTTAACTCATTTTCATAAAATTTCACCAAAATCGAGTTGAAACATATTTTAGATAATTAAAATGATGATAAGGTTACTCATTATGTCTAGAGTGCAGATTCTCGAAATACTCAGACTACTGGTCCTCGGGTGTAATTCCCTTGCTTTTATCGGAGGACTCACCACCTTGACATAGTACAAAATCGAAAAATTCACCACATTGGTACTAAATTAAAATTAAACTAATTTAGACTACTAATGCATGATATGGAATGCAAAAATGCACTGGTAACTATCTAAATCCGGTATTGGCCTAATTCGTCTTATCACCTGATTAAATTACTAACGCGTCCAATTTAATCCCAAATTACTCCATTTCTTTTCTAAAACCTCAATTCACCAAACATTATTCAAATAACACCAATTTCAGCATCAAAACCTTCCCATTTCTTCATGAAAAAATTTGACCATTACAGTGCACTGACACCGTGATTTTTCCTACTTAATTTTCTCACCATTATTCATCATTTTCTAAGCCATTTCTCTTGAAATAATAACAATCCATCTCCCACACATATCAAGGAAGATTCGGCCAATGAAGATTCATGGAGAAAATGGATTCTTTTCTTATTGTTTTGCTTCTAAATATGCTAAACTAACTAAAAATACTAACATAACTTAAAATCAAATCAATCCAACATCTTTCTCTCTCCATACCCATTTTGACCAGCCATGAATTCATCATGAAAACATGTAATTTAACCATGAAAAATAAGGAGAAATGCTTAAGGAAAATAGATTTCAAGTTTAAATTGAAAAATCCTACCTTTTTCACTTGTTTTCCTTGATTTTCCACACTTTTTCTCTTGAAATCCTCCACCTAGGTTTTGTTCTTGTTTTTCCTTTCTTTCCTTTTGTCTTGGCCGAATATGGAGAAGAAGAATGGGATAAATATGGGCTGATTTTAATAAAAAATAATAAAATATCCTTACTTGACACATGGCATGTTTCCATTGGTCTATTTTTAAAACTTTAAAAATTTTAAACCTTTTATATCCACCACATGATTAGTCAAAGGTCAAAATGAGGATAAGGAAAGACCATGTGCTGGACAAGTGTCCTTGTGGTGGAAAATTACTGTTTTGCCCCTGGGGTGGCAAAATTATCATTTTACCCCTATGCTCCAAAAATACCGAAATTACAACTTTTTCACTTATCAACCTCAAATTATACTCCAATGAGTCAAATGTGATCAATCTTGATCAAAAACTTCTTCCAATATTTCAATTTTATCCTCAGGTGACAAAATTACCATTTTACCCTTAGATAGTAAAAATTTCAATTTGACTCCAAATTAATCCTCGAACTCTGAATCACCATTTTAAGTCATTGACTGTAAAATTTTGAATTTCACCCTAAAATCTCTATTCAATCTAATTCGAGGCTTAAATCAACTTTGTTGTACCTCTAGGTACAATACCGACTTTTGTAAATTTTTTGAGACTCTCCTAGCATGCAAACATGCTATCCATCACATGTATGTCATGACAAATATTTTATAAGGTCAGGCTTTACAAATTTACACTGCCAAGTCTTTTTGTAAATATGCACTGGTCATTGATGATAATGTGGATGGCATTTGGAAGTAAGTATGGGCAAACCTAGCACCATATAGAGTGGAGCCATTCGTATGGCAGCTCCTCCATGGTAAGATTATGGTGAAAGATGAACTTGATAAGAGAGGCGTACCTCTAGGGAATGCAATACAATGTGCACTGTGCAACAGTGAAAAGGAAACAAGTCAACATATATTCGTTGATTGTTGTGAGACATGGAAAGTTTGGACAGGCTGGTGCAAGGCATGGGGGTTTCATGGAGTTCACCAAAAGAAATAAAAACATTTTTTAAAGCCTGGAATGATTGCCAGGTAAGTTTGAAAGAAAAAAAAGTTATGGAAATTGGCATATTTTGCGACTGTGTAGGCAATTTAGAAGTGCAGGAATTAGGTGGTATTCGAAGGAAGAAAGTGGGACAGCGAGCAATGCCATGATTCAGCAAGGTTGAGAGTAGCAGCTTGAGGTAATGCAAAATGGCCGAAAGAATTCCCATTAGTTTTAGACATATATAGACAACTACCAAAGACAAATCAGATAAAAAATAGCTAAAAAAAGAACGAGGGTTGAATGGGAGCCGCCGCAACAAGGTTAAATGAAGTTTAATGTCAATTGGGCGGCACGAGGATGTTCGGGACCTGCGGGAATTTGTGGTATACTAAGAAACCACAAAAGAGATGTCAAAGTCATATTTTCCAAATCCATAGATCAGTTGATTCAAATTTAGCTAAATTATTAGCAATAAGGGAAGCTTTTCTAATCTTCACATCATCAAGATGAAGGTACGATCAAAAACTGGTGATAAAAAGTGACTCTTCTAATGTTGTTAAATGAATAAGCCAGCTACACACTACACCTTGGAGAGTGCAAAAATGGATGATCCAGATAGAGAGGATGAAGGAAAAACTTGTGGGATGGGATGTCAAGCATGTGAGAAGAGAGGCGAATCAAAGAGCGAATTCATTGGCCAAGGAAGGAGTTCAACTATAGGATGATATTGAGGGTTTATGGGAATGACATAAGTGATCCAGTACTTGTGTGTTCACCACCCACTTGGAAAACCTTGACTAAGTGCACGGATTCTTTTCTTTTACTGATTCTGAGTATGAATATTTGGTTGTGTGCATGGTTTTGGTTTTGTTCTTAACAAGATCGCCTATGTCTGTTTGGTTGAGGTTTACTAACCTCTTTTTGTTTGATGAAGGATATATATGTTGCTTTTTTAGGGAAGTCAGGGGTTGGTTTTGTTACTGCAGTCTGATTTTTGTGTTTGTGCAGCTTTTCCTGTAAGCTTTCTCTTTCTTTGGCTGTAGCTTTGTTTCTTTATGAATGAATTCTACTTTTCAAAAAAAAAGATGCTTTGAAACTTGATAGCTACAAATCAAACAAACCCATAAATTTCATAACATTACTTGTGTTTTAAGTAGTGCTAATACTCACTTTTTACATAAAAAGAAATTTGACGTGACATGATGGATAATCAAGTAGATAAATCTTAAAAGATGGGGAATGGGAAAATGGAAATGTCTAAGTAACTTATTTTTCCATTATTTTCAAGGAAAATTGGGCATGGCATAAACTAAAAGCGCCTCCAGTTCAAGGCAAAATCCACTATCATCAGGAATTACGTAACAGAGATACCTTTCTCCACTTTTTAAATAATATCAAACACAAGAATTGCAAAACTGGTTGGCCCATAAAGCCCAATAATCATTGCATGGAAACCGCAGGCCAATTCCTAACTAACTATCAGGAACTGAATTAACGTAACTTTTAATAAAGAAATAACTGAAAATCAGTCCAATTATATCTCAAAATTAAAAATAATTAAAATTGACTTAGATAAATCAATTTGATCGGATCAATTACTAATGATACATATATTTTTAAAAAATTTACTTAATGTTTCACTATGCCTAAATGCTTTTAATTCACCTTATATATTTTTTAAAGTATTAACAATAATATCTATAATATATATAAAAGTATGATGTTTCAATTTCTTTCAATGGAGTCTCTAATTGAATGACAAGTGTCATTCAATTAGAACCTTTCCTTTTTTCTTTACCTTTGGCCCATGGAAACGACGTCATATTGATATAAGGCTTTTTGCATTCCTGTCTAAATCTTACTTATTTCTTTGAGATGTTTGACTCTTCCTTATTTCTCCGAGTTGGTTCCTCTCTTTTGCCCACCAGTTAGCTTTTATCTCTTCCCTTGTCGAATCGGACTCTTTCTCCTCTGTCGATACTTCCTCTCTCTCTCTTTCTCTCTCTCTCTTCCCACTCAATTAGTTCAATGGTTTTTTTAGTAGCATCTCCTCCGTCCCCATTTCCTTCTTCTCATTTTGTAGGCGGTTTTCATAAAAGCAGCATCAATTTTCTCTCAAGTACTTTCTTTCTGATTCCCCCTTTGAATCTGGTGTTGAAAGATGTTTAATTTAATATGCAAATTTTCATTTTTATTTTTTGTGTACCTGTTGGTTGAATCTGTTGATTTTTTTTCTTCTGGGGAGAGGGGAGTTTTTTCCTGGTTTGGCTTTCTTTGGGTAATTAGTTTGATTATTTAGAACAAAGGAAATGATCTAGCTTTTTGTAAAAAAAAAAAATGAATCTAATTTTAGAACCCTTTGAAATCTTGATTAAGAACCATACTGATTAACCCATTCCAAGTGGATGCCACAGTTATTACATCCATATGGTAACATCTGCATTGCCATCTTATTTTGAAATTTAAACAAATGATACCAATGTGTCATCTAAATTTTGAAAAGATCTCTGATAATAAAGTTTGCTAACTAGAAACTCAATTTTGTGAAGCGCAACAAGCCGCAACAAATGCAAGAAATGCAAGCATGTCTTTTTGTGCCTGTTTACGTAGACAAGCACATGCAAATCGATTCTGAATCTGACATTTAATGTGCAATTTTGTGTTTGAGTAGAAAGTAGAAGAACCTGAACATGCAATGAAAGGATTGAGAAAGAGCTTGAGGCTGAAAAGTTATAAATTTTTATTATTTTCTCTTTATATAATCACAATGTTAGATTGTTTAATATGAACTATCTATACATTCCCTCTTATATACAAGATTTAAACTATTTATTTGTAATGACTCCTTAAATAAGATCTATTATAGTATGCAATTAAAGATTCTTATGCATTTAACCATTGTGTTGGTTGTACCACCTTTCTTCGTTTCACCTTGGAGGCAGTAAGTGTAGCTATTCTATTGTGCAGTTTGATTGTTCTAGTATGTTTAAACCAAGATGAAGTAAGGCACAGCTTCATGCACACAGGAAGTATGTTAAAAGTTTTATGCAATGAACGTGGATGAGAGTTTAGTATCAAGCCATGGTATTAATGTCTCTCATCTTTAATGCTGCTAAATCTCTTTAAAGGTTCTAAGATTATTCCTTTGCAAGGGTTAATGAGTTGTTATCTACCATTTTGATGGTATTATTAGAACTTTTTTCGAAACTTAAAAAACCAAGTGGAATAGATGTTGGAGAAGAATATGTCTAATGCTGTTTTTTTTTTTTTTATCAAAAGCATCAAGAATTTTTATTCAAGGGCAGTTTGAATGCTATTATTAACTTAAAATACTACAATTTTATAGGCTTATGATTTGATTTGTTCATCTGTTTTCAGATTTCCTTTGCTCATTTGTTCCCTTCTTACCTACTACTTGCATTTTGATTAACACATACTTAAGAAATAGCATTTAGTCTTGGGTAAGCACTTAACAATACAGTATTCTCTTCCCCTCATTGTACACTTAAGAAATAGCATTTAGTAAAAGTCATCATTAAATTTTCAGAATTATTTGATTTGCTTTTATTTATTTCATTCAAAATTACTTGAAAACAATAATTTCTAATTTTTAATACTTAGAGGACATATTCATATCATACTTATTAATTGCAATCTAATATTATTTACTATTTATTTTCTCTTATTTTGCATGAACCAGAATATATAGTATTTAGCCATCTCTTTTATACATGAATGTTTAAAATACAATAAATATCCATCTAATTCATTGACCAAATTTTTTTTTTAATTCTTTGGTTTGCCTTTATTTATTTCAGTAAAAAAATAGTTTAAAACAATAATTTTTTACTTTTATTGGATAATTATTGGAATTTAAATAATATTATTTAAACATGAATGTTTAAATTCCAATAAATATCCATCCAATTCATTGAACAAAATAAAAAAGGTCTACTCATTTCTCAATATACATAGTACACAATCATCATTGAATAAACAAATACACTGAATTTATAAAATTTTTGCCATTCATTATATATATAAAAGACAGATACTACTACAAATTTGACAATATTCTTCTCATTTTGTTGTTTTTGACATCTTTGCTTTCAATGATTAGCCTCCCAATTGTCATTAGCCTCTCTTCTGCTTGCTGGCTAGCTTTCGTTTCCTCCCTTGTCGAGTCGAACTCTCGTTACTGTAACGGTACAAAAGGAAAAAGATTGCTTTTGCTTTTTTTTTAATAAAGAAAATGTTTATTTTTCTTTCAGATATATTTTTTGAGGTGCAAATAAATATGAAAACCTTGATGAAAGATTGAATTTTACTTTTTCATGCCCACCCAAAAAAATTTTTGTTTTCCTAATTGGAGGGAAAAAAAACTACCAATAAGTGACAGACAGATAACTTTAGATTACCCATTTGAAAGTAAAGTAAACTTGGGGAGAATGATTGCATTGATCACTCTATTTTTGTGTTGTTATTTACCATGAGTAATTAGTAAAAAGGGGACTACTGAGAGGGCCTAATGTATCTCAAAGTAGGAATCCATCACAATCAAGCCGAATTTGGAACCTTGATTAACCATTAGCCAAGGGGAGTCACTATCAAAGGTACGATAACTCCAAATATGATATCTACCTTGATTGTTTTGCCTAACGATTCAGATTCTACTATTGTTGTGGTAGAAAAAGGTGTGACTAGAAATATTACTTTTGTCTTAACAACTGAGGACTTAATGCTTGAAGAACCACTAGCAAAAAATAAAAAATCATGTATGTTAATTACATTACTTTACAAATCTTTTATTAATTCAACTTAAAAGCCTATCAAAATTAGACGCTAAATAAATTTTATCTTTTCATGTATACAACAAGTCTAGCAGAAGCAGCACAACAACAGAAACCAAACAAATGGGAAAAAGACATATCTCACAATCATCTAATAGTGTGATCATTTTGTTTGACCAAAATAGGAACTTTTTTTTTTTTGACCATTTGATTTCCTTATGGTGTTTCCTTTCGACTATTTTATTGTCTCTTTTACTTAAGAAATTGTTACTACTATATATACTACTAAAATAAATTTATCTTTTACCAACTTTCCAATGATTGAAATCAAAACAAATAATTATGTGCAATTAATATCAATTAATCTTTCTCTCTACAAACAATTTATCTTTTGAAGGTATCAAATTGAAATCTAATACAACATAATCTATATTTCCTATGACATTTTTCGTAGCGTAGTTACGGGTATCATCCTAGTATATTATTAATGATAGATCTTTCTATCTATTCATAGTAAATTTTTTACATTAAAAATCGATCAAAATACTTGATAAATTATATCTTTTAATCTATTAATATTAGAATTTAAAAATATGAATTAAACTAATTGATTTGAATCTATTATTTTAGTTTACACCTATTAATACTCACCTTAATAAATATAACAGCACGGTAAAATGGAAATTAAAGCAAGGATTAAAAATTTAAAAAAAAGTTTAAGAGATTAAAGAAATATCGGTTCAAAATTAAAGACCCGAAAAGAGATAAGCAGCTGTACAACTAGTTTTTCCAAAGTTCTCTCTTATCCAACAATGTAATCTAATCTAATCTAAGCTACTATGGAATCTTGAGTTGAAAGGAACTCAAAAGGAATTTTTATCTAATTTTATTAGTTACTATATATGTCTAACCAAAAAAAAAAGTTATTTTTTTATTTTTTAGATATTTTCAAATGAAATTATTTTTAATTTTTAGATATTTAATACTTATACATTTTTATATTACAAATGATTTTTTTATTTTTATATTAAAAATATTTAATATTATTTTATAAAAATAAATTCAAATTTTTAATATGAAATAAATAAAAATAAAAGTTTTTTTCTTAAATTTCTATAAAAATCAAAGTCCAATAAATATTTAAGGAGAAAAAAGGTAATATATATGAGCATTTTGATTAATTTATTTATATTATGAATATGTATGTGAATATCCATTTTGATATATATATATATATATATATATATATATATATATGTAAATTAGATTGGATTAAGATTAGAATTTAATCCATCCATCTAATCTCTTAGTATTATCTTTATTTTATAAATTCTATATAAATAAAGTGTTATTAGTTTATAAATAGGCCTGTTACCTCATTTGTAAATCCCTAAATTCTCTCATAATTGTTCTTTTAAGTTATATTTCATAACAAAAATTATTGGTTTTTTATTTTTTATTTTATCAAATCAAATAAGTGACTTGATATCTTTTCGGTACTTTCATCCCTAAAAATTAACTTAAATGTAAATTCTAAAAATTAACTTAAATGTAAATTTACTATCATATAGTATAATTTATATTTTGTCCTTTGATTGGAAAGTAAATTTACTATTATATAGCCACTAATGAAAAATCATGAACTCCGTCCATTTCCTAAAACGAATACGACATTATTTAATAATTATAATCATGGACATGAAAAAGTCACCATAATAATTGCAATCATGGTGGTTATACTAATCACTATTTTAATTCTAAGAATACATTTACCTATCAGAAGTGGATAGATAATTTTAACTCACCAAAATTTGATGAATAATTACCCACCAAAAGTTGATTGATAATTTTAACCCATTAAAAGTTAATGATACTTTTTAACCCACCAAAAGAGGATAAACACAGTTTAACTTATCGAAAGTTGACGAATACTTGTTAAATGTGGCATGAAAGGCTATTGGTCACGTATCTATTTTACGTCAAAACATGTTGTTGAATTTTATCAAGCATCACTGAATGCTAAAAGAAAAAAAAAAGTTGAACTTTATCAAGCATCATTGAATGCTAAAAAAAATATCGAAGCAAATTTTGTTCAAGATGATTTTAACCATGGCTAAGTTGATATAACACATCAAGATATTGCAAATTTTCTTGTCCATATTAAAAGAGGAATTGATCATTTGATTGGTAGTGGATATATCTGAGAATGAAATTTTTTAATAGTTTGTTGGTATGTTTTCGTATAACTTTATGAAAATATTTTTATATGTTCTCATTATATTTAAATGATATATTTTTATTGTATGTTTTAATTAGTAAATTACATATTTAATGTTTTCTTATGTCAACTTGTAAGTTTCTTATTATGTATCTTATTTTATTGAATAAAAACATTGATATTCATCTTGTTGGATTCAAGATCAATTATGCAAATATATGTCTAGCAGACATTACTATAATGCACACTATACTTAAAGATAAGAAATATTTTTTCCACTTGACAATGGGAGAGACCAATGTCAATATAATATCTAGTAGTACAAGATTAATTGAAGGCTCTGAAAAAGTCAATATTTTACTATCCAGAGGAACAAAGTTCATAATAAGTTCATAATAGATGATGCATTATTTTCTACTAAGTCTCAAAAAATTTTAGGAAGTTTAAAGATATTTGTCTAAATGGATATCATATTGAGACAATGAATGAAAGAGATATTAAATATTTTTATGTTATATTTATTATCTTGAGTAAAAAGTGTGTATTGAAAAAATTACTTGTTTTGTCCTCTAGAATGTACTACACAAAAATTAGAATAATTGAAACTCATGTTATAGTAAACCAGATATATTTGTATCCATACATCCACCATGTGGACCATTTATATATTCTACATTTTTAATCGATGCATCAACTAGAAGGTCATATATTTGCTTATTATCAACTTACAATTTAACATTTTTTAATCATTTGTTTACAAGTACATTTTCTTGATTATACAATCAAGACTATTCATCTTTAAAATGTTGGTAAATTTACATTTTAAGCCTTTAATGAATATTGTATAATAGTTAGAATAACCATTGAATAACCTATTGCTCATATTCATACACAAAACGGTTTAACAAAATAGTTTATTAGACACTTCTAATTGATTGTAAAGCCATTGTTTGTGAAATCTAAACTCCCAATTTTCGTTTGGGGGCATGCCATTTTGGATGTAGCAGCACTTGTCCAAATCAAGCCAACGAGTTATTATAAATTCTTCTTTACACAATTGGTTTATGGTCATAAACTAAATATTTCCCATCTCAAAATTTTCAGATGTGCGGTATATGTTCCAATTGCTCCACCACAATGCACAAAGATAAATCCTTAAAGGAGGTTAAGAATATATATTGGATATGAATCTTTATCTATCATTAAATACTTAGAACCCTTAACAAAATATTTATTTACGACAAGGTTTGCTAATTGTTATTTTGATGAAACAATTTTTTCAACATTAAGGGAAGAAAATAAGCAACTGGGAAAGGAAATATCTTGGAATGTATTATAATTATTTAGTTTTAATCCTCACACAAATCAATGTAAACTTGAAGTTTAAAAATATAATTTATTTGCAAAATATAGTAAATTAGCTACTAAACATATTCACTGACCTAAAGAGAATAACTGAATCTCATATGCTATCTGCAAAAGCTCTTGTTAGAGTTAATGTCCCTATAAGATAAGGCACATTAGAAGCATGGGAGACCAATCAATTCTAAAGATAAAATCCTCAAAAAAGAAAAGGAGTAAATATTTAAGATGGTTAGAAAAAGGAAACATAAAGTCCAAAAGAGACCTCTGACATAATTAATAAAATTTCAAAAAAATTCACGTAGTTGAAATCATTGAAAATGAAGAGATCTCGATAAATTATGTCATGATGGAAAAAAATGGAATTTGAATTAAATAAACGAAAAATGACAATATTGAACGTATATTAATTGAAAAATGTAGACATAGAAATGATTGACCAATGTCAAAAAATGCAATCAAGGTGGAATTGAATTCACTTACAAAACGTGAAATTTTTAGACCTATAATCCACACACTAAATAATGTAAAACTAGTGGGATATAAATAGGTATTTGTGCGAAAACGAAATGAAAAAAAAAACATGAGACTACGAGACGTGATCTCTAAAGACCTGATATTGATTATAAAGAGACATATTCTCTTGTGATTAATGTAATTACAATTCTATTTTAATCAGTCTAGCAATACATAAAGAGATTAAAATGCGTCTAATGAATATAGCTACAATTTATTTATATAGCTCACTTGATAACAATATCTATATGAAAATCCCTAAAGGATTTAAGTTGCCTAAAGTACAAAATTTGAATTCCTAGAAAATTTATTCAATTAAATTAAATAAATCTTTATATGGATTAAAGCAATTTGGACGCATGTGGCATAATTGCTTTAATGAATATTTGTTGAAAAAATGTTGTAAAAATGATCCTACATGCCCATGTGTTTTTATAAAAAGATTTGGATCTAAATTTGTAATAATTGTTGTTTATGTTAATGACTTAAACATTATCAGAACTCCTGAAGAATTATCAAAAATCATGGATTACTTAGAGAAAGAATTTGAGATAATAGACCTTGGGAAACAAATTTTTGTTTGAATCTTCAATTTGAGTACATGACAAATGAAATTTTTGTCTATCAATCAAATTATATAGAAAAAGAGTTAAAACGATTTTATATGAAAAAAGCACGTCCATTGAATTCACCAATGGTTGTAAGGTTACTAAATGTAGAAAAAGACTCTTTTGACCTCATAAGAATGATAAAGAACTTCTTGGTTCTAAAGTAGTATATCTTAGTGCAATTGGAGCACTAATCTATTTTGCTAGTAATACACAACGTGATGTATCATTAGCTATAAATTTATTAGTAGGAGATAGCTCTTTTTTAACTCGAAGATATTAAAATGGAACTAAACATAACTATGAGGAACAATGGACATGAGCTTATATTACACACATATATCAAAATCAAATTTAATTGGTTATGAAGATGCAGGATATTTATCTGATTCATACAAAACTTGATCTTAGATAGGTTACTTACTCACATATGGAGGTGCGACTATTTCATGACTTTCTGTAAAACAAACTATATTTGCTACTTCTTATAGCCTTGAAAAAATTTTAACAATTCATGAGGCAAGTCGTAAATGTGTCTAGTTAAAATGTGTAACACAACATAGGTGAGAAACATGTAACTTATCAACTAAGAACGAAATTGTAAAAACATTATATAAGAATAATACCACTTGCATAGCATAGTTAAAAAAAAGATTTATTAAAAGCAATAGAATAAAACATATTTCGTCAAAATTCTTCTTCACTCATGATCTTTAAGAAAAATGTGATATTAGCTTTAACAAATACGATCAAATGACAATCTAGCAAATTTATTCACTAAATGCCTTCCTACTGCAACATTTGAAAAGTTAGTATAAGATGTTGAAATGCGTCATTTTAAATATTATAAATAATACAGTCATCAAAAGAGTAAAACACATATTGTACTCTTTTCCTTCATCAAAGTTCTTCTCACTAAATTTTTCTTGATAAAGTTTTTAATGAGACAATATTTCAAAAGCGTATTCTAAAAAGAATTATGTACTTTTTTCCTTCATTCGAATTTTTTTATATAAGTTTTTTTTCTAGTAAATATTTAACAAGGCATATTCTTAGTAAAATGAATATTCAATGAGAGTGTTAAGAATATACGTGTCCATTTTGTTATGTATATTTAGATTTGGATGTAGATTAAATTAGATTAAAATTAAAATTTAATCCATCTATCTAATATCTTAGTATTATCGTTATTTTTATAAATTTTATCTAGATAAAAGATTATTTATTTATAAATAGGTTCTTTACTAAATATACACTTCAATAAGATTTTTTACCCTCATAATTGTTTTTTTTAAGTTATATTTCATAATAATTTATTTTAATTGAGAGAGAAGGAAGGGTGGGAGAAAGGGGGCTGAGGTGGGCATGGGTGGGTCGGTTCCGTCACAAGGCCCACCAGTATCGTTGTTTTCTTCTGTAGGCGATCATTTTTTGCACGTGGAAGTGGTCCTTCCTCGTCATGCCGAACAGTGCTTAACCTATGAATCAGTTAATTGTAGATTCTTTTCTTTCTTTTAAAGTATCTTATTATCTAACAGCTTTTCATTTTCAGGATAATTTTTAATGGCAGAGATGAATAGAAACGGAATGAAATATTTGTTTTTTTATGAATAAAATAGAGTGAAAATAGTTTAGTATTTCATAACTTGATTTACGGAGTGAGATAAAAAAAAAAAAGAAATATTTTACCCGCATTAAATTTGATTTACTGAGTGAGCAAATAAGCTTTGGTTTCTATCGAAAGAGAACTGGAATTAACAAGCCTTAAATAATACTAACTTATATGTTAATAACCGGTGCCGTCTCACTAGTTGAAACATACATACATACATATGTTGAGTATTATAAAATTCCTAACAAAAGTTTAATGGATAAACAACTAAATAATGCATAGCAATGTGGCCAGGGATTCATCCATGTGCCGCAGCCGTCATAACAAATGGTTGCTGTTGTAAAAATAGAGGGGGAAATATTAAGAAACAAATATGCATGAGCAGTTGGATAACAGGCTTACATCAGGAACAGAACATGCTACAATGTATGCCCACCTAATCATCAGACGTGTCACTTTAAGTTTAATTTGGAGTGCTGGAAATTCAGTAAAAAATGAACCATGCCTTGGCCTATATTTAGTCACGATTGCATGTTTAAAACCACGCAATTTTAGACCTTTTTGGAACTTGATGGGTGATTAAAATCATTCCTTTTCATTCTGTTTTTTTTTTTTTAATTTTTCGTATTTGCCTGATAATTGGTTAAATATGTTTAAAAAATCATACAATTATATATGAATGGCTCGATGACAATATATATACACGCAGCTAGTTTGTATAGTTTTAGGTGTAACTTGGTGTTGGAACAAGGCAAAGAAAAGACTATTGTATAACCTCAAGGTTTATAGAAAGTTTTCTAGAGGATCGGCGGCGGTGATAGATACATGCATCTTTGTCCCTAAGATTTGTCTAGGTCAAGTTTCATGTGTACTTTGTTGTGATCAGAACATGTTCGAACATGATGTTTAGATACTTGCTTAAGAAAACAATCATCATTTTGATGGAAAATGTGGTTCATGAATGTCAGAAGAATATCTACCTTATCCCAACATTAGGATCTAAAATGTCTACTCTTGTTTACACATATATTAACAAGCTACAATGTTCAGGCACATAAATTCCTCCATTCTTTATGCGTAGGTTTCCTGTCTGGAAACATGGGCTAACCACCATGAACGGCCAGGAGGATGGAAGTTCTTCAAACGTGGAATGCCAATGTTGATTGAGCTGGAATGAGGAAATGATGGACCCCTATTTACATTTTTCTATGCATTGAATTTGGAAAGTGAGTAGGAATAATCCAGGGTGTTTTGATGAGATAGGGTGATTGAAGGTGGTGGTTTAGAGGGGGGTTGGGGTTGGGTGGTGGTGTAGAATCATGTGGTTGCATGTGCATCGAGTTGGAGAACATGCCCAAAGCAACAAGCAACACGCCTAGGTACACTTGGCTATCGCTTATTCATTCATCCCATTCCCTTGGAAGCCTTCCATGATATTGTGTACCCTCCCTGTCCCCACCCTTTTTGGCTGTCATTAAATTATTTGAATTATCTCATTGGCCACCAACCAAGTACCCAAAAATCCATATAAAAGCTCTCAATCCTGCCGTTTGTGCTGTACAAGGTCTTTGTCTTGGCAACAAAGGTTTGAAAGGTGTGCTTCAAGTTTTCTGGAGAGAAGACAGTGTGTTAACGCACCCAGAATTTTGAATCATGGGAATTTCTCCACTTCCCCTCCTTTCTGCCCATTTGAACGGTAATGGGGAAATGTCCGAGTCCAACGTGTCTTTGTGGAGCAAACTTCTGGAAGCCCAGGCCAACAGAAGGTTGAAAGTTAAGAAGCAGAGAGTCGCTAGCAAAAAGGTAAGGCATCTTAGGTGCAGAAGGCCCAGAAGTATTTTGATGAAGAGAAGGGCACGTCTAGAAGGTTCTAGAAGGCCCATGAACCGTGTTGAAAAGAAGCTAAAAACCCTGAAGAAGCTAATTCCAAACAACGAGTCCATGGGCTTGGATGGCCTTTTCAGGGATACAGCTGATTACATTTTGTCTTTGCAAATGAGGGTCGAAGTCATGCAGATTATGGTGAAAGTTTTGACAGGTTCCAATAAGTGAACAGATATATTACTCATTTGTAAAGGCTGATATCATATTCTTTTTCTCTTGTTTGTGATGTTGCTTTCACAGCCATAGGAGTTTATTTAGTAAGTCCAAGTATATGGTTTCATGTTGTTAAGATTTAACAATAGCTTGGTCGATCTATTTGTGTGAAAATGACCTTGAAATGGACACCTGAATTTTCTATTTGATCCATTTCTTTCTTCCTACCACACACCTAAACCGAACAAATATTCTTCACCAATTCCTTAAACGTAATGTTGGGGGCAAATCCAAACAATTTGCCTGGGAAAGAAGACCAAAAACTAGAAAAATGGAGACGGAGAGTGAGAGAGGAAGGGAAGTAGTGGTTTCTGGAAAGACTTTAATTTGACCTTTTTATTGGGTTTCAAAATGAATTCTGATAAAAGAAAGAAAAATAATAAGATGGGTCCAAGTGGCCAACCGTGTGGCATTGATCGGCTCAAAAGGGACCAAATCTTTGACCACTTACCGCTCTGTCGAGTGTCTACATTCTACCCTTTGCCCTATTCATCAGTCAAGCACGTTCTTAATTAAATTTGCGCTCATCTAAACATTCTTGGTTACGGCAACAATTTCACTTTGGAAAGGACAAACAACCCCGTTACTGCAAACTTTTGTCAGTCTTCTTAACTCGCATCGTTGTCAGTCTTAACGGAGCTTAAATAACTACAATACAACCCTGACTCATGAGACTGGACAGTTTCCACAATCCCCAAGGACAAACCTTTACGCTAATTCAATTACAGCTCCTTCCAATATCCCATTCGCAATACAATAATTAATTTAGACAAAATACTATTTTTGGTATTAAGGATCAAAATACTCAAAAGTAAACAGCTATCCATTTAGGCATCAGTATCAAAGGAAGCAACATCGGCGGATGACCTCTAAACAATAACTTCATTGTATATTTAAAAAAAAAAAAAACTGGAAAAGATTATATATGGTTTAAACAAAAAGCATAAATCTTTTAAAATTGTGACTGAAGAAGAGTGAAGACTCACATGTACGAGTCTCATTCTCACGCTCCCACACGATGAGTATAACTCCACCTAATGCCTAACTCAGATCCGTGCCAACTTGACCACCAGAGTGTATGAGCGTGATCCTTCAACCAACAAATTAACACCCTTTCGGTGTTAATTTCTTTACTCCCCTTGACAAAACTTAAAGAATAAATGCGAAAGCATGCGGTAATTTCATCTATATGATCTCATTATTGGTAAACAATAAATGTCAATAGACTTTTTATTCAACTTAAAATTATTTAACAGCAGGACAAAAAACATCATCCAAATCACACCATGAGAGAGGTCTAGTTTTTAATTGCTCCGTCGGTCCCCTGTCCTCACCTATCGAGCACATGCCGTTTGCAATGGTTCTCTACAAACCAAATTCCCAGGAACAAGAGAAAGAAAAAAAAAATTAAAAACTACACATGACAATCCTTATTCAACATGTTTTTTCCGTGAGGGTAAAATGTTCTTAAATAGACCCAATTTCTACTGTGTAGAGTATAGAATAGCCAATTATGTAATGGCATAATAACCGAAATTAATGCCCACTTTGAACTGAGACAGGGTCAGGCTTCGAACTACACAGCTGGTTTTGTAACATGGAGATGTGATTCACTTCGATTTTGTGTCTGGTAATAAGAAAGACTAGAAATTTGTCTTGCATGGAGTCGGTCAACACGGTTAAAACTTAAAACCGTCAGTACTCTTTGACACCAACAATACGAGGTTGGCCAAAAGAAAAAACAAAAACCCAAAACCCAGGCCCAAACCGGCACCACAGAGGAGCTGGATATATAAGTGAGGCACGTAGCGAGCAATGGATGGTCCACGTGTCGAAACCCCCAAGGTTCATCACCAAAGCTGATTGCACGGACTGTGGCAGAGGCAGAGAGCTAGAAGACAAGGACCCAACAATGAAATTTTGAAAAACCTCACTGTTGGGGTGTGCTCCTGCCATATTATGCATACTCATGGACCATGGTTCACATGGGGGGATGGCAATTTATTCACCATGTGAGGGATGCAATCAGGTGAGTTCCTTCTTTGCTGGTTCAGTGGCTTTGCAATCTGGGGCTGGCTACAAGTAGAATCCCAGCCCCATAGTCCACCCTGCTGCAGAGGCATATAAACTCACCTAGCTATTAGGCATACGTCGTGTTGATGTTAATATACTTTCCGAATAAAAATTATTTCTTTCGCTCATAGATAACAAAATTTAAAACTTTAAATTGAATCATAACATTCATTGATTATAATGAAAAAAGAATAGTGAATAATATACTACTACCCAGACTGAGTAGAGGATGAGAAGGGCCGGTTTTTTGGCGTTGTCCAAAATACAAACATTGAAAGGTAGGAGTTTAGGCCTTAGGGTCTAAGCAGGTAGAGGTGAAGGTCAAAGGCTCTTCCGAAGGCCACATGCGGTGCCACATCATTTGCAGTCCAACATGTCAAGGCTCAAGGGGTTTTATTTTTACATTGTCAGCGATTCACGTGGTCTCTCTCTTTCCGAGTACATATGGTACGACAACGTCAATATTGAATTACGACTACAATTCACGTAGATAACCGAGCCAATCCCTTCCAGCTGATGCTCTCCACCTCCCCTATCTGTACACATACTTGCTTTGCCTCTTTTCTTCTCCAACTCCCATTTCTTCTCTTCTTGCAAGTTCCTTCGCCTTATCTCTGTCTCTTATGTATCCATTACTTGTTGTTTTCTATGTTTGTCGGATGACGTTGTCATGTAATGAACAAAGATATACATACAGGGCAACAAACGATGGAGCTGGTCAACCAAGTTACCTGAAATTAAACATGCATTAGTACATCATAATTAATAATTCTTGAGAATATATTGCAAACAAAACCATAACACTCTACGATTTCATCCAGACTGGAAAAACGAATCAAGGGCTCTGCAAATTATAAACTTGTTCACATGGATAAATTTTCCAATTTGATCATCCTAGCTTGAACGCTCTCGTCTTCTCCTTTCTTTGTATTAGGACAAAGGATACCATGAAGAATCAGTCTAGTGAAATGAAAGAGGGAACCATCTCAGTCTAAGTACTCAAGCCAAGTCTTGAGCAAAAGCCAGAGATCAGCAATACAGCTTTATTAATAAGATTCCAAATTCTACTTAGATCTAGTTATTACAAGACTATCCATTGTCAACCTCAACTCCCTTTGATCCAGTTCGATTCTCGCAATTTACCCTTTTTTTTTTTTATCAAATTAAATACTCTAACTTTGACACCTATCATTTTAAACATTTTAATTAATTCAATTTTACAAAATATATTTTTAAAATTGCTTCATCCAAAGTTTTAAAGAAATAATTTTGCACAGTGTTTCACCTGTTAAATATAAAATTACAAGAGGTCAAATTTTTATCAACAAAAATCAAAATGTGAACAGCTCATTGGAAAACAAGGAGTAATATATATATTGGCGAGTCTAGGAACATTCACTTATAACCGAGCAAGTAAGTAGTAAAGTGAGTGCTCATTCATTCTTCGGCATTGCTTTGGGCCATGAAGTGCAACGTTTCACCGCCAAACACAATGCGAAACACTTCACTTTTCAATTTAATAACACTTGTTCAACCATTAAGTTTTTTCATCCTAAAACTACTATTTCGATGCGTTTTTGCAGTCACAACCAAAATATTTTTACAGTCATATTAAACACTTTTTCATAACAATGCTTCAGTATTTTCCAATAAAACTGCTACCAACTTAAAACATGTTTCAACCTCAATTAACAATACCAAACTAAGCCATTAGGTAGTAATGTCTAAATTTTGTTTTTTTATAATTGAAAGAAAGAGGATTCGAATTTTTCTCTTTAGGCAGGTATCATGCACCAATTAATGAGTCAAATGTTCGGGTGTTAATAATGTCCAAACTTGACTTGTTATTAATTAAAATATTATATCACTTATTTTGCTAATCTTGTTGTATGTTATTTGGAATTAGTTCTTTTTATTTTTTTTTTCTTAAAAAAAGGGAGAATTCAAATCTTAATGTTTTAAAGAAACATATATGTATCTATTATTGAGTTAAAATGTTAACTGAAATTATAGCATCCTGGTCTTTGATATCATATTTATTTACAAAGTCATGTTGCATCAAACATTTATCTACTTATTTACATTTTAAAAAAATAGAGGGTAAATTTCGATGATATTAGAAAGTTCATCCTTTCATCAGCCCCCACAATAAGGAAAAGAAAAAGTCCATTTCAGTTTCATACTGAAAAAAAGCCGGTTTTCCCACGTTAACACAAAATGATGCTCGAGCTTTAAAAGTGGAAACAAACCATAGCAAGCTGCAAGCTTACCAAAAGAAGAAATAAAAAAGGAACTTGAGACAACTGTTGTCATTAACAAAATTTCAATTTATATATTCTTCAAATTAAGTTCATTTCTCACCTTTTGTGGATCACCGGAGTGAAATTAGACTCAGCTTTTTATATATAATAAGATTTTATATGAGAAAAAATGCAGTTGCTTATCTACTAATAATACTAATTAGCCATGTTTTCCTTGTATACCAATAAAGTCAATCACATCTTACCTCCAGAAATAGAATCATATTGACCCATCAATTCTTTTCCAACTCATAAGTTGTTCATTTTCTTGAAATATACGTGCATTTATCATTAGATAAAAAGCTTAATGCAACTTTTAGTTCAAAGACAATATACACGTCAGTTTTCGATTAATCAATAAACTTATTATTCAAAGCCTGATTTATCCTTGTATTAATTACCGCATTCAAAAGAAAAATATTTTCATAAATAACTCGGTAATTGACAACGATCTTTGAAATACTGGCTCAATGACAAAAACCCATTTGAAATCTAAAAAGGTGCAATGCTATATTTGGTTTTCTTGATTACAGTGCTATATGCCGAGCTGATTGTTTGATTAATGGAACTTAAATTAAATGTTGCTAAACCCTGTGACAATTGTAACAGTAATAGAAACAGTAGAGAATAAGCCCAAATGCTGAACATTAGAGGGTGTAGTGCGGCAGGCTACAAGCGAAAAAAGACAGGCAACCACTGCAAAAAGTATTAGCAACAGTAGGGAAACAGTCACGTCCTGCCTGCCTTACAAACAATGGTAGAAGCTTTCTCTTTATCCATCGGTCTATACCTTCATTCGTCAACAAAAACAATAAAAAAAAAAAACACATCCTAGCATCATAGATGGAGAGAGATGCATGCTTCAATCCTGCCTGCCTTACAAACAATGGTAGAAGCTTTCTCTTTATCCATCGGTCTATACCTTCATTCGTCAACAAAAACAATAAAAAAAAAAAACACATCCTAGCATCATAGATGGAGAGAGATGCATGCTTCAATTTTTCCGATGTACATAATCCTTTAAAATAAAATTAAAAAAAAAAAACTATGAGAATCACAAAAATCAAAAATTTCGAAACTACAACAGTTAAAAGCGGTTAAGCTGGTGGTAACAGTACAATTTTGAAGCCAAATTAAAAAACAAAATACAAAAAAAAAAATTCTAAGGCTACACTACATTTCTTTATCATGCTAATTAAGAAAGCAACAGGAAGGGAGGTCATGAGGGAGTTAATGGCGGTGATGATGGTCCAGCCAGCTAACCTGAAAGAGGAAAAAAGAGAGAGAAATGACAGAAAGCCTTAGGCTGGCGGTGGGTTGGGCAGCTATATAAGAGAGGCTCGGTGCTCAACAAGCACCCCATTGGGCATTGGTTGGTGCAGCCAATTCCAACAGCAAACACAGCTGTGAATGGACACTGCCTTGGTTGCAGTAAACAAAGATTATATTGTATTCATATTTCACTTCTTCATGTAAGAGTAGTAGTAAATGTCACAAAGATATAAAATTTTTGGCTTCAGGGCCTGTTCAGGGTTCAGGCCGCAACGCTGCACCAACCCTTCACTTTCTTTGTTTTTCTTTTTCTTTTTTCCTTTATTTAATCATGACTAACATCGCCGCCGCTTGGCCTTTGGCTGCTGATGCCGTTACTGAGGGCTTCTCATGCTGGTCAACAGTATCAGAATCACAGTAGTTGAAATGATTGGGGTCGTTGGCATTACTTTCTTGAGGCGTATTTGCACTCCCGCCACCACCATCACCAGGCACCTTATCATCATTACAAACCTCATCAACGCTATGATCATCGTCGTCGTCGTCGTCGTCGTCTTCTTCTTCTTCTTCTTCTTCATTGGCGTTGGCGGAGGGACCGCTTATGATAGACTGCTGCTGCTGCTTTTGACCAACAATAGGAAGTGGCTCAGTCAGTTGTTTCCCGTCTCGAGGTGGCGAAAAAACTACTGGCAGATAGTGATCCATTTCGCATGGGAATTTTGAGTTCCTAAAATGTTCTTTCAAAGCTTCCAATCCCTAATTTTTTAATCAATTGACAAAAATCATATCCAAAAAAAAAGTTAATCCCGTATGAATTATCGGGCTTAAAGAGTAAACTTATTGGGGTAAAGAAAACAAAAAAAAAAACCTGAACTCTTGCGTAAGTAACTTCACAGATTTTTCTGGAGTTGAAAACTTCCCAGTGTTGATGATGGAAAGCCTTGTAGAGTCTCCATGTTGCTTGTGGGGATGTCATGTTCACAAATCCATATCCCACATTACACTTGTTGCTGTTTTTTATTTCAAAAATATAACAATTCCAAGCAAAATAATGTTTAGTAAATAAATTATACAAATAAAAATAAATAAATTATACAAATAATCGTCAGTTTTCATCACAACATAAAATCAATGGGGATAAGAAGAATTACTTAAAATCAATGGGGAGGTACACGAAATCGTAACAAGATAAGGGCTGCTCGTCCCCGTCAGCAATCTGCTCGTTGCAGTGAATACAGTGATTGTCCAGCATGTTCAACAACAATTTCTGACTGCAACATGCCAAATTCAAACACACAAAAACCGCCGCAGAATTACAAATAAGCAATAATTTAAAAGAAAAAGAAAGAACGAAAAAATTCACAAAAAAATTCCCTACATTTTACCACGAAACGAAAAATGCAATCATTTAATTTTCTATTGAAGTAGTAGTAAGTAAAAAGAGACTAACCTATATTTGTTGGGTATGTTCTTGATCATAACAGTGGTCCTGGAATCTTTACGACTGGATTCCACCATGGCATCTTCACTTATAAGGAAACGAGGATCAAACTTCTTTGCTTGTCTACCTTTCCATGGCCTGCCCCTACACTGCTGCTGCTTACTCGCATTGCTAATACTAACGGTCCACTGGTTGTTCTGGTTCTTCTTCGCATTCTTCTTAGGACCTCCACCACCAACCTTCTCTTCGACCACTGACGCTTCAACCGAAGCTTTGCTGTTGCTATTCCCATTAGGGTTTCCCTTACTAGAATTAGACGCTTTCTTCGTTGGCGATTGGCTTTGAGAAAGGAATGAACGAGGAATGTTCGAAGAAAATCCACCAGAGAATTTGCGAGACAACGAAGCTGGAGGAGGCGGCGGCGCCGGGGGTGAAGATGGGTACTCCGAATTTCTTATATGGTAATTGTTGGTCGTCAATGAAATATTATTAGCGCAGGCTGCAAATGCGTTAACGTTGGAGGCGTTGTTAGAGTTGAAGAACTTCCTGCTGTATCCTCCAGGTCGACTAAATTCAATCACAACTTGCTTCCCATTAATTTCTTTTCCATTCATTTCTCTTAAAGCCTTAGCCGCATCTCTTACATCAAAAAACTCCACAAACTTTTGGTGTTTCTTCAATGGTGTCTCTCTCAGTTCCTTCACGGGACCTGACAACAAAGTGAAAAAATATACAAAATAAACTGAAGAAAACCAACGGAAAGGAAGAATTTAACGTAGGGATGAAACCATATTTATAAATATTCAAAAAAGCTGTGCCTCCTTTTTGACAGTGAGAGACAATACTAATTCAACAGGCAAAGAGGAAAAACAAAAAAAAAAAATAGATAGAGACTCATCGATTTGAAACAACAAAAAACAACGAAAACAAGACAGCTTAGGTGCCAATCAAACCCTTTTCAACTCTCCTTTTTTTGAAACAACGAGAAAAGGTGGAGAAGCAAAACTTACCATAAGCTTGGAAAATCTCCTTAAGTTTAGAAGTGGAAACGCCGGGGTCCAAGTTGAAAACCACAACAGTTCCTTGATTATTCCCGTCAGGAACAGCATTACTTGCCGGAATAATAAAGTGGGCCCAAGCAGCTCGTCCCGCTATAAGTCCACGCGCAGAAGGAGGCAGTGGCGCACACGCGTTAATCTCTCCTGGTTCACACCCGGCAGCAGCTGCAACACACTGGTTCCGAACCCTGGTTTGCTGTTGCATGTGCTGCTCTCGTATTTCCTTCAACGCTTTCTCCGCATGTCTCAGATCGTAGAAATGAACGGTCACGATCCCTTCTCGGACTCTTTCCATCTGGACCCCACGTACTTCCCCGAAAACTTCCAATTCTTTCCTCACCTTGGACTCGCTAACATCGCATGGGACCAACGTCAACACTAAAGCCCTCGTCGCCGCCGCCGTCGGAGGTGGCAGTGGCGGCTGCGGGGCAACCACCATGGAAGATGTAACATACGCCGTTGGTGCGGGTGCAGGTACGGGCGTATGGAACTGTGCTACGCCGCCATCGCAAATCGGCACCGCTGGAGGAGTAGCGTACGGGTAGTAAAGTTGGGGTGGTCTAAAGAGAGGAATTTGGGGTTGGCAAACGGGGATTTGTGCTGGCCAAAATTCTTGCGCTGTTGGGTCAAGGTTTCCAGGGAACCGGACCGGACCGGTGTCCCCCATGGCTGTTTCGGGGCTGAGAACCAGTAGGCAAGACTCAAGAGAAAGAAAACAAGAACCTTTTCTTCGGCTCGACAACAAAAAAGGCTGAGAATTTAGTTATCGGGAAGCTGTTTTTCTAAGTAAGTTAAAAAACTGGGTAACCATTTTGTTTTTTCTTTTTTTGTTTATTGGCTGTTTTTTCCATCTTCAAAAGTCTTGGATTCAAAGAAGGAGAAAATGGGGGGTTTGGGCTCCTTTTTGCTCTACTTTCTTAACAAGGCAAAAGTTGCTGAAAATGCCGTTTGCCACCTCACGGAAAACATGAATTTACGGAGAAGCCCCCCTTTATCTGATCCTCCTTGTGATTTGGGGGTGATGAAGAATGTGAGCCGTACACGTGGCGATAGGGACGAATGTGTGTGGGTTGCCAAAAACTGGACTGGGGTAATAATTGCCCTGATGCATGGTACTTTTCATGTTGGTATTTTTGACTACTCGTATGCTTTATTTGTGCACCCTCCCCGCCCCCTTATTAATTCTTTTGTCCGACTCCTCCACGGGCCTTTTCTTCTTATCTTTTGCTACCCATCCCTCCCAACATCTAATTTTTCATTTCGGACAATGTTTTTATGCCAAAACCTTATTTCTTAGGACAGAAAAAAGGACCTTTTTAAGGTTGGTGGGTGGCAAAAATTCAACTCTGAATATTTAATTTTAATTTTAGTTTTAGTTTTAGTTTGGGACATCACTTGTCGGCACTGATCAAGTTTTTGGGTGGGGGTGGAGTTAGTATGGCAACATGGAAGCTGTGCAGGTGAAATCATCAGTCATTAAACATTCCATTACTTTTTTATGTGTAGCTTACTCTTTATGGCAAAGTCTGAACTAAGTCTCTGCATGTAATTACCAACTATATATTTAATTCAGACAAGGAAAATTTAATATATGACAGAAGAGACTAGAGAGAATGTGGAAAACAAAAAACAAAAACAACATTCAAATGAAGTGGGACACTTCAGTTATCTTAGCCCAATGCCCAGATTATCCCATCACCTTCCTTATAAAAACAAAGAAGAAGAAGAGGAAAAGAAACACCTCGGTATTTTTTTTTATCCACTGCAACATGGAGGGAATTTATTACTACTATCAAAACTAATTGGCTTGACGGAAACAGGCTAAAAAGGCTGAAGAAGCAAACTTCAATCTCAACACTTTAAAGTGCTTTAGTAACATCCCGAGGCCCTTGAATGTGTACAGTAAAAACGAAGCATTTCAAAGATTGTTGTCGTTTGAGTTAGCCAGTGGGTGGATTAGATGTCTTGTTTATGTTGTGTGCATCTCATAAATTGAAATGACGGCATTGATCAGAAGACAGATACATTACTTGGGATTAAATACAACAGCAAGATTTCAATCAAATCTCTGAAAGAATATGAAATGATTGCTACCCCTCGTAAATGTCATGCAATAAAGGGATTTGACTACCGGACTTGTTTCATACGTAAATAGTTTCTCCTTTTGAAATTGACATGCGAGAATGACACAGAGAGAGAGAGAGAGAGTGAACACGGAAAAATGGAGGAGAAAATGTGTACCGTTCTTCAATAAAGTAAGGAGTGGATGGTAGTAGTAATAGTGTTCGTGGTGAACAAATTATTCGGGCATCGGCTTCGGCCCGTGTTCAGCACACGTGCGTCATTTTTATATATTTAGTCTTCTCTTCAAAGTAAATTTCTAAGGTCTTTGGTTTCCATATTCCAACATGAGATTGATTCCAATGCCCACCTCAATCCTTGTATTTTAATTTTGTCTTTTGTTGCTTTGCACGCTCATGTCTCCCCTTCCACGTCCTCTTGTTTTTCTTCGACAATATCTTTGCTCTCTTCAAAATACTATCGAATTCAAATACCTATGCATGCCCTTTACATGGATTTTTCCTCCTTTCCATGCACTAGTATTAAGTATATGTTTTTGCCAATCTTATATGTTTGAATGTTGGTCCATCATGAAATTTATTAAAGAAAACATTCACTGGTGAGTATGATTTTATTGGCATACCAACTTCTTCAAATCTTAAATGTGAATGAGTGGAAACATGATTTGTGATGCGATGCAAAAGCTTATCATAGTAATAATAATATATTTTTTAAAACAGTGCACGAGAAATGTAGAAGAATTTGAGCTCGTGACATTGGCTAAATTTATAAATAATGTGGGTAGCTGAGTAGCTTTGCAAGGGGTATGTTCCCCATTGTTGCCACACGAATTCATGGGCCACTAAGGGCAGTAAAGGGGGCATAAAAAGTAAGTGAAAGGGATGTTTCTTTCTCTGCCCCCAGAGCCCACCCTTTTTTAGGGAGATTACACTATAAAGACTTGTTGTATTGGGTTGCAGACGCTTACCAGACATTCTATTTGCTGGACCCAGGAGCCTCCATTCCACACACTAGCCTTTACATTGTCGTGCATAGGAGAAAAGCTAACAACATTAACAAAAAAAAGTCCCATACCTAGTTTTTTTTTCTTTATTTATATAAGATTATATACAGATTAGATCCTAAGAAAATAATGCCAATTACAGAAACTAAATAACTTAACATTAATGTTGGATGATACTCGTACATAATAAGATTTCAATTTAAAATTTAAAAGATTTGGGATCTCTTCTTCACTGTTGAGACAAAATTTCATTAACAATCTTGTAATCTCATATCTAATTAAAAGAAATATTGAAGAAAAAAATAGGTAAGATTCATCTTACAATCCAATAATAATAGTGATTTGAAAAAAAAAGAAGAAATATTAGAAAATTATTCCTAAGCAGAATCTTGATAAATCTAATTTTCTTTCCAAAATCATATTTTAGCTTATATTACTCTTCATGATATTTTTTTGCCACTAAACTAACTATATTACACAATATTAAACAACAATTAACTTATAAATAGTGCATAGATAACATTTGGGTAGAGGTTGGTTTATAATAAACATATATTCATAATTCTGTTAATATAAAGTATTAATAAAAAAGTATTTTATACATCTCTACGAGAGAAATTAGAAGGTTGACACATACTTCATTAAGGAAAATTGAAAAAATTAGAACCTTAATTATATAAGACATAAAAGACATGTAATAATGTTTTAATCTTACTTGTAGAATTTAAAAACATTAACCGTGTATAGAATAATACTGGCAAAACACACAACCATATGATGTTGTATTTGGCAAAAAAGAAAAAGTGGACTTTCTAATTGATAAAAAAAAAACTAATTAATTTAAAATAACACTTGAATCTTAAACTTTTTTTAATTTTTTCAAAAGATACGAATTAATGGATGAAAAAATTGCTAAACTAAATCTAAATTCTTGATTTTCACACTTGAGTTTATGTGAGTCTATAGTGAACTAGAGTATAATTAATTTAGAAAGTCCAGAATATAAAAAATTTTCTTTTAAATAACTTAATTTTCAAGATTTTTTATTTTGATTATTCAACTTAAGTATTACGAATTTAATCACCTAACTATTAAAAGATAATAGACATTTACGGGACATTTCACATCAAGTACTTTTGTTATATGGTAAGAATTAATTTTTGAAAAATTATTCTATTGTCATGTGACAAAGTGATTGACATGAATAGTACTGTGAAAATC
The DNA here is from genome assembly GCF_053813885.1 of Theobroma cacao. Classification (NCBI taxonomy): domain Eukaryota; kingdom Viridiplantae; phylum Streptophyta; class Magnoliopsida; order Malvales; family Malvaceae; genus Theobroma; species Theobroma cacao. The sequence goes on from NC_142640.1 coordinate 43,386,529, forward strand.
TATTATACTTTAACAGTTAAGTGATGGATATAATAATACTCATAAATATTATTCTGTTAAAAAGAATTGGGTGAAGAAATAAAAGAATTGGAAAATGTAAAGAGAAGTGTGGTGATGGAAATGAAGTGCATGTGGAACTAGAGTTTGATTGACTAAGGTATAAGTCGTACTAGATAGGAATAGGATTTTGCCTATTTGGTTGTTTATGCGTACATGGAATGGAAGTGAATGTCCACAGGAATTTCAGCGGAGACAAAGGGGACCATAGGACCGGACCATCCTCATGTGCCCCCCACCCCCACCCCACCCCTTGTTACCAGGAATCTTGTTCATGGCCCTTGGCCTTGGGTGCCTAAAAAGGGTTTAAAACCCACCCATGCTACAACATTACTGTTTGTTTGCTGCTATATGCTAGTGCCTCCTGCTTTGTTAAATAATGCCGCAAATATGTATTGCCCATCGATAATGGAGAGCGTTGCCAACTAAAACCTCGGACTTCGTGTGCGCAATAAGGAGCTTGCTATGTCGTGTCCTGTCACCGTGGCGAGTCGATTCAGTTGCAGTATGCTGGAACAAAAAGGGGTTTGGTTCCGCCTGAGATATGTTTTCAATGTTTGATATTCTAGATTGTAAGATATGGCTTTTAACTTTTCAAGGGTGTAATTGTATTATAATCATAATCATGGGGTAACCACTTTTCAATTAAAATAAAACGATATGATCAAGATTTTTGTTGGATTATAAAATTATGACCGAATGAAACCAATTAAAAAACCGCAAGCTCTCAACTTTAGATTATTAAATATGGCTTCTCTTCTCCCCAAATTTAAAAGTCTCGGACAGAGGGAGGAGATGGATATATACATATACATATATATATATATATATATATATATATATATATATAAATGTTATGGCCATCAATGAGTGAAACTATGCACAAAAGATGGGTTTCAGTAACTCGTTTTTCGATTTAATGGAATCTGGCCTAACTGCTGTCTTTCATCCACAGATGGGATTCCTCATTCCTCCATTTGCTTCTTCTACAGCCCACAATTTCATATGTCAGCCCCTGCCCCGCCCTTACATGCATAGACACACACACACACAAAACATACAAAACAACTATTAAGCTGGAACTGCTGCTGCTGTTTATTCCCATAGCGTTAACTGTATCAAATCGATATCAAGAACAATTGCTCCAATAAATTTATAACCAGGGAAGGTGCAACATTAGAGTAGACGATTGGGAAAGTCAGTCTCTAGTAGTAACAAGTCAAAAATCCGTTGGGGTAGCTACGTAAATCATGTTGATTACTGTACGGTGATCGTATAAGCTTGACGAGAGAGAGTGACCTTAACCCATCGTTTGTTGTGAATGAGATATGACCTTTAGGTAGCGGTATTTAGCAGGGCCCTAGCTTTACCGTAATGCAGCTTTATGTCCTTTCCTTTCAGAAATATCAACATCTTTGGCTCCAACGTCCCTCAACTTACATTCCTAAGACTCTGATTGCAGCTGTGTTGTGTTACGAACTTACAACCTGATACTCGTAAGTGAGCATGAAAAGCTTGGGCCAGTTTAGTAGGCAGCTGAACCATGACAAAACCACTCTTTGATAAAATGAAAAGGTGAGAGGGGTTTTTTGCAAAATCAAGATCAATACAGGCAGGTTCCTGCCCTGCTTCAGTGAATTCAAAGCTTCAAGTAGGGTATGAAAGAAATGTAAATGTACTATGCTTTTGAGGCTCCCACAGCATTAAACTCCTGTCATTCAAAACCCAAAAATTAAGATCATGTGCAGAGTGAATGGGTCATCCGAGTCATATTATTTACTATGTCAGTTTTCTGAAACTACACAGCTATTACTCCAGCTTGGACACCATAAAGCCTACCATGATTGGCTTCAGCAAACAAAAACTTGGACATTCAAACCTTTCTGCCAGAGGGCTTCCTTACCTTAACTCCTAACCGTAGAAATAAATTCAGTAAACGCTCAACATTCAACATTCTAATCATGAAACGACACATATCTAGCATCCTCAGCAATCTAGAGTTAGAAATGATATCTCAGCATTCTAGAATTAGAAAGATACAACTTTATAAACTTACTTTCCAAGTCAAATATACCAGTCTAAACAAGATGAATACACTAAACTTCGGTTAAACCTCCATATAATAGGAACCCTTCTTTGTCTTTCCCTGTTTCTGTTACTCTGCTCCCACACCAAAATTAATACAAAGCTCATATGGAGAAATAGAGTTGGAAATAATAACATACAAAAATTAACTCTTTGTTACATCGTTGAGCATACCGAAGTATGATTTGTACCTCTGTGCTAATCCAAATATGCCAAGTGTGCCGCCAGTGTGAAGCATCACCACATCGGCATCTCCGTGTGCAGTGCTAATTTGTGTTGCCATTTCCCAAGCAGCTAAGGTATAGACAGGATCCACTAGAATACCAGTTTGCTGTGCAATTTGCTGGCAAGCCTCTATGTCCCCTTCCAAAATGTTGCCAAATCTATGAGAAAGATAGAGCAAAAATGTAATCATAACAGATTCAGCTGGGAAACAAAAAGCTACCCTTTTTAAAAATAAATAACAAAACATATACTTTATCATCGAACATTCCTATTATTAACTCATTATTTTTAAACAATCTTCATGCCTTTCTTATAGCATTAGATTGCTTCACAGACGCTCCTGCATCACTTCAGCAACTGTTGCAAATTGATTGGACAAGGCAATTTAATTCTTTTCCTCTTAATGATGTTTGTAAGACCTAGGTTTCATTGCTTCTCCCTTCATTCTTTCAATTATAAGTGATTCAAAAGAAAATATATACGAACACCCTCAAATCTAAATCAAATACAATAAGAAATTGCAGTAAATAGCTGAAAATTTGTCCTCTGTCAAGGGTTCTTCATAACTCTGCAGCGCCACCAACATTTAAATTATAAAGAATGGAATAAATGGAAACAAATGAATGGACAGCTCCAAGCTCTATGTTCAATGGACGTAAATTAAAATATATATATATATATATATGCAAAAAGTATGTATATGCAAAAGGAGACTTTCTAAGCAAAAGGTATTTATATACAAAAAAATTAAAAAAATTGCTTTATTATATGTAATATAGATACACAAAAAGTATAAATACAAAATTTTACTTTTTGAGCATCTTCAGAATTGATAATGGTTGCTCAAAATTGATAATGTGCTTTCGAAAATATTTTTTGGTTAATTCTCTACAAACATCATTAAACAAATTATTTTATCAATATAAAAATTTCCAAATAAAAATAAATAAATACTCTATCACAATAACAAATTAGACAAATTATAAAGAAGGCAATTACTCACTTGAATATGTTGGAACTTTGAAAGAAGAAATTTGTTCCATTCCCTTTTTTTTTTTTTTTTGCTTTTCTTTTCTCTGGTTACTTGTCACTGTTCTTTACAAGCTACTGGTTCTTCCTTTTCTTTTGTTATGTTTACAACTTTAATAGATGAGAAAAACACCGGGTATGATAGGAGACAACTTGACTTACAAATATCTTTCATTAACTAGACAATTAACAAAAGAAAGCCAAAATAACAAAAGAATTAAACTACTTTCTTCTTCTAAAGTTCCAAGATATTCAAATGAGTAATTGCTTTCTTTATATTTTGATAATTTATGATTGTAATAAAAAATTTACTATTTGGAGTTTTTTACATTGATAAAGTAATTTGGTGTTTGTATAAAAATAACCAAAGAATATTTTGGAAAAAAAATTATCAATTTTGAAACTATCAATTTGAAGTTGCTCAAAAAGAAAAATTTTGTGTACATATCCTTTTGTATTTATACCTTTTGTATACTCAATATTATATATGAAAAAAAAAACAATTTTCATAATTATTGTATATAAACACCTTTTGCTGAAAAAGTCTCCTTTCGCTCATATATATAAATCCTGAATCCGTCCCTAAACTTACAGGTGATGCCCCTCATGCATCAAGGAGGTTAGATAGTAGCTTACGAACAAGCTAAACTATAAGCAATGAAAAATAAAAGAAAAGGAGAAGGAATTTACCTTCTTGGACAACTACGGTCTACCCAGTGCACAATTCCATCATCTGCACCATTTAGTTTGTGAATATCAAGAAGAAAACAAAACTGCCTCTTAAATTCAAAAATTAAGCGTCTTTCTTGTTCTCTGTATGCATCAATTTTGTCAGCCAACATTACAGCAGTAACTTTCCAAGGAAGCCTGGGAAAAAGCAATAGCATTGGTGACTATTCTGCCATAGTGTGCTTCAGTTTAAAAATTCATTCCATAAGGTAGTAACATAATTACTTGAAAGTTTTTGTCTCAACCAGAAGATTTATGATGAAAACAGCACATACCCTAGACACAGGGCAGCAAGGCCTAAACCAATAGCAGTTGTCCCAGTACCAGAATCCACAACAAAGTTGAAAGCCCTCGTTCTTCCAAGTAAATGGTCCTGAGATAGGTAGTCAACCAAACGAAATAGACCTGTAAGAAAGAAACTTAATTAATTGAAGCTACCTAGACATCAACATTACACCAACTCAGTCATGTAATAACAACTTATAACCTGCAATTAATAAATTAGTGGCATACAAAGGGATTGAAAATCTATAAATGCTAGTATATTAGTAAGGAAATAAATCAGTGAAGCATGGTAGACAAGAACCCTATGTTTTTTTAAGAATATGTCATTTCATAGAAATCATAACCTGAAAGCAGTGAGACCAAGGAGACAGTTAAAAACTTAAAATTTAAAGACACATATTCTCTAGTGGAAGGCCTTGGCCATCTGTCATGAGTTATCACTATCAACCTGATCACAGTCAAGAATAATATTTATGTGTAGTACCAAAACAGCATCCTCGAAGATGAGCAATTATTGTTAGTGCAAGATTGACATCATATAGTTAGTTTCACAACCTGTCTTTGTGATGACTTGGCAACATTGAATGTTAAAAGAGAATGCAGATATATTTGTGAAAAAATAAAATGATGATTACAAGCAAATCCATAGTCCACATTTTTCTTTTACCTAGCAATGCAACAGCATCTCCTGCACCTTCATTGACTACAACAACCTTTGTTGAGTGGCTCTTGGTGCTTCTAGGCGTATCCATTTGCACAAACTTTGAACGCTCAAATGTCTGGGCTGTTATAAACGCATCAATAATATCACTGCAATATACAACATTACCACTACTGCCTGCAACCATACTAGCATGAGTTTGTAGCATTTTTTCCTTATGGGCATAAAAGGATCTCGGAACATATGTTACATTTCCATATATTGTTGAAATCAAGTTATAGCCAGTCAGAATTGCCGGCTGCTCCCCTCGTAGAAGCAAGTGTGACTTCAGCCCTCTCTCTGCACAAGAAACAGCTGCAAAACACGCAAATGACTGATCTGAAGCAAAGTTTATGTGGCTAATATTACCAAAACTTATTATGAATTCTGGAAAAGGAAATTTCAAAGAAATTTACTCTTGTAACTGCAACAAGAAAATACCTACCAACAGCTGCTGCATGTGCACTTTGACAACCGCCACATGTAACCTAGAAAAGTTCTCAATTTAAAATTATCTGTTCTTCGAAGTTTGCAAAACTGAAAAGAGGAAAGGGTGGGAGGAGGGGCTGCATATAAGAGACACAGTGCACTGGAATCCATCTGAAAATTGTATGTGCACTAGGATATCTATCTGTTCCATAAATGTTATGAAAGTACAACCTATTCCTGTTCAAGCCATCCAACAAATGGTATATCCAGCAAATAGACCACTGTTACTCCTTAGCCTAATGAGCCCTTAAATGAATATTGGTCAGCATCCCATAAGCATATAATGTCTTCCAAAATAGAATGGTTGCCAGACCTTTCATTGTCCTACCCAGATGCACACAGAGATGCAAGAGAGTTTAAAAGAGAAAGTTAAGATAAACACTAACATGGGGATCCAGATGGATGAGGCATATTCATATCAACAGACAGGTAAATCTAAATCCAGTTGCCATCTTACATGTGAAAGGAACACAATCTTACCACATCAGTCACATCATGATCTTCAATGAGAGGAAGCAGTCCATCTAGTTTTCTAGCTTTATTGCCATTGACAAAGGGATGCAATAAATCATCCCTCACAATATAGAATGACAAGCCTTGATTGTCCTCAAACATCTTGTTGCCAAGATAAGGCTGATTATTGTTTAAGAAAGAAACATTACTAAACACTCCCCCTCTGTTTCGCCCTTTTGTTGAAGAAACCATAATTTGATGAATTTTGGTATCAGGACTGAGCAATGTCCACCTTCTGTCAAGCAATTTTGACAAGAACTCTTCACCACTAAGTTTGATTTTGGGAAGTGCCTGACATTGGTCAACTGTTAGTCTGAATCCCAGAAAGCTACTATAATAGCATGGAAGATAGTATCAATAAGCTATAGAAGTGTGCATTATGTTTCCTGTATCTTAAATGGCTATACTAGCATTTTAGCATCAATTGCCCAGAAATATGACCAGCAAAAGGAAAATGGAAGGAGAACAAGGAAGAAATTTTCATGAAATGAGGTGGCTAATTAATTTTGTGGGAGAGGGGTGGTGGATCGGAAGACAAAAGTGAAAGGCAGCATTGCAATAACTTATTGACTACATCAACCATGATTGATGTGATGCCAAGTTGCCACAACCGCAACATGTAAAGGCCAAACATCAGAGCATAGTTGTATGAAGGGTGTTCAAGTTCTAGGACCATGCCATTGCAAAACTTGCAGTATATGTCACTGTATTCCTCTTCAATTCTCATAAACTGTGCTAATCCACTTCAATTCTCATAAACTGTGCTAACTTTCAACAAACCGACATATCATTATTTCTCTCTGACTCTAATAAACTATGATGCCAGTTTTCTCCAATTTTGGGGAACAACACTGACAAAGACATTATTTACATTCATAAAGCTAGAGGCAGCATATCCTCCTCACTGAGGACATTGATGGAAACCAGTCTTTACTGAACTAATCCTTTTCTAACTAATGGAAGTTAGATGTATCAACATGCCATATGTTGTTTAAAAATTTCGCTCTTTTAACTCTTCCTTCTTCCAAAATGAATGTAAACTACATTACTGTCATATCACTTACAAATCCCAACTACAGAATTCAAAAGCACCCATGATGCATCTAATTTACAAAGAAAAACAGAAACTTACTATCAACTTGCTGACACCCAAATGGATACTATTTAAACGCAAAATTTAACCAATTTTCTAATATTGGCAAAATAAATATATAAATACATAAATAAACAAGGAAATATGAAATCCCAGGCAAATATTAAGAATAGAACCTGAGCTGGCCCATTTTTGTTTATAGCTGTGAAGGTCGTTCTGGTGGGTAAACAATGAAGTTTCATTTCAGCAGCTCCCTAAAATAAGCTGAGACCCCGGCGGGAAGCTTCTTTCTTTCGTCCTGTAGGGTATTGGTAGCCTGGTTGAAAATAAACGGTATAACATCTTTTAAATAAACTTCACTTTTTTATTCTTTAATTAAGTCCTTTTACTTTTAATCTGAAAATAAATAAATTTTTATATTTTTTATTTTTAGCTACAATAAACGACTAAATGTACAATTTGGTGTCAAAATCTTTGAATTTTTTTATCAATTTAGGAGCAAACATTTCGATTGTAATAATCAAGTGCCAAAAGTTTTCGGTTTTTAACAATTAAAGGCTATGATGAGAGGTGACTTATAAGATGCGTGCATGATATGGATACTAACTTGAATTTTTGCTTCTAACGGGATAAGTGAATTGGATTTTTAACAAACAACGCTATTTTGTCTAGGCACAAATGATTTCATTTTTCGTATTGGATTATTCCTGTCGATTAAAATTTCCTACCATTTTGTTTTCTCATCATCGATCCAAATTACCCACACTCTACCTCTTTTTTTCTTCGATCCACCTTTCTTCTCCGATCATTTTCCCTCTCTATCGTATCACCGTCCAATTGGGTATTTGTTGTCGTTAGCATATTAGACATTGTGTTTGTGGGTTTGTGTCGCCATTATCTTGTTCTCGTTTGCTAAATTAGAAATAGTTAGGTGTGCCTTGCATTTTTATTTCTATCTTTAATAGTTGCCAACTATAAAATCATCATTGAACAATTGTTCTACGTAGTGTGTAATAAATTTTGTAATTGACATGTAATTCTTTGTGATAACTAGTAATGGCGTGTAACAAATTGTTGTTACACACTATATTGAAAAAATGATACTATTACGCGTTATATTCAAAAAAATTATCTAATCGTAATATTTTTTATATTTTGAACAGAATGGCTAATCAATTACGCATCATAACTCATAAGGTTTATTACGCCGATGTTTTAGTTGGGGGAGGAAAGAACCTTAAGTAAATCTTCAATATGGCATGTAACAACTCAATTTTTCAACATGACATATAACAACTAAATCTTCAATATAACGTAAAACAATTATATTTTTCAACATGACATATAATAATTTACATTTTTCAACATGACATATAATAACTAAATCTTCAACATAATGTGTAACAACTAAGTTTTTCAAAATAGCATGTAATAACTAAATTTTAAACATGGCGTATAATAACTAAATTTTAAACATGGCGTATAATAACTAAATCTTCAACATGGCGTATAACAAGTACATATTTCAACTTAGTGTGTAATAACTAAATTTTTAACATGACGTATAACAACTAAATTTTCAACATAACGTGTAACAATTATTTTCAACATGACGTATAAAAATTAAATTTTAGAACATGACATATAACACTACATTTTTCAACCTGGATGCTAACAATATTTTTTCCACAAAAAGCAATAATAACATTTTCACAATATGCCGTGTAACAAATATTTAGAAAATGGTGTGTAATAACATCATTTTTTTGACATGCCGTGAAACAACTTTTTCAACTATGACATTTAACAATACATTATATAAGTTTAGCCTTTCACATATTTGCATATTTTGAGCAGAAGTTCACAGACATCCAAAAATTATACAAATCCTGGTATATTAACACTTCATACAAATTATTAGTAAGTTAACATTTAATGAAAATAGCTAACATTTCACATACAAATCATCCACTTGGCTGATAGATTTAATTGTAAAGTGATGTGTTTCATTAAATTTTTGACACAACTGAAAGGTAGCCCAAGGCCTGCGAGTCATGGGAACTTTGACGCATTACTCATATCGCTCATGGAAACAACACTGAAATATGTCTCTGATGAACTCGATCAAAACAGTGATTGAAATTTGTCTTGCATGTTTCACACACGAAATAACACATTTTACGAAGTTCGATGTCATGAGTTAGTATCACCTTACCATTAATTGTGCACATGCCTATCTCTGAGGAGAGGAGAGCTAGATTGAAAAGGAGATGAAACATAACAGTGAAATTGAGGGAAAATTAGACGTAAGATTTAAATCAAAACAACGCCGTTTTAATAACATGCTAGGTCAGCTATCATATCATCAGCTCATGCGATTTTTCTGTTGCATGTGATATATGTTCTATTCACCAGTCAACTTAATCATTAATTATAAGGAATCGAAAATGTTTAATTCTTGATTGTTACAATTGAAACATTTGGCTCTTAATTGAAAAATGTGTCCAAACATTTAGTCTCAATTTAAACATTTGACTTACAATAAACTTTTATGATTAACGATTAATCTAATCAAAATGTATTTATCATTTTATATCATATTGTCTGGACATGATTTTTTTTTACATATCATAATTATAATTAACAAAGAACTAATATACTAATATGTAGATAATATGATATTACATGTTAATGTGGCATAAAAACATCCTCATGTGATATTTTATTTTTTACATTAGCATTAGATGAGTGTAAAATGACAAGTATTATTTTGCTAATACAATTAATCAATCATTATTTATAAAAAATTATTTAACTTAAAAATAAAAATACAAAAATTTAATTCATACATTGTAATAATTAAACTGTAAAATTTTAATAAAAAAATTTATTAAGATGCCACGTGTCCAACTGTTGTCTTATCTATAAATAGTTAGGATTTACCTTTCAAGCCAAAACCCTAGAAAAAAAAAAAAGAAAAATCAACTTCTTACAATGGTGTTGCTGGCCGGTGTCCTGCCGGAGCCTCTGTCCGCGTCGGGTCGGAGCTCCGAGAAGCTGAATCTACCGTCTCTCCAATCTAAAATGAAAACCGACCCAGAGGGGTACGAAACGGAGCTCCATCTCATCCACAGTCAATTCAATTCCGCTCTCGAGCTCTTCCAGCAGCAAGCGGCTCTCAACTTCTCCTCCATTACTGGCGTCGGTGCGGACCCAACCGTCGCCAAGGACCTCAGTGATCGTGCCATGTTCTTGTCCCATGTCACGCCGTTTTATCCCAAGCAGCTCGCCGAGTTCCCCTCCGATCTGGCCGCGTTTCTCAAATCATCAGCGCGGACTCTTCCCTCGGGGCTTAGATTCCACGTCACCCAAGCCCTCATTCTTCTCGTTAATCGGAAGGTGACGTGGAAAATTAGTTAGTTAGTTTTTGTTCCTACAATTATGAAAAGTTGAAGTCTTTTTTTGGTCACTCTATCTGGATGCTTTCAATTTGACTTGAAATGTGGACTTTTTTTTGGCAGATTATTGATATAAAGGACACTCTATCACTGTTCATGGAGTTACAGACACTAGGAGATAGGAATTTGAGGAAATTAGCATTTTCTCATGTTGTTCATAGTATCAGAAGAATGAATAAAAATCATAAGAACGAGGCTAAGAATCGCCCCCTCCAGAATATCTTGTTTGCATTATTGCAGGTTTTTGAACAATGCCATTTGAATTGGAGCTTTCCTGTTTTAAAAAATGTTAGTTTTTTCTTTTTTTCTATAAATATTTTCAATGTGTTTTATAGCAAGAAGATGAAGCAAGAGCGAAAAGGTCTCTTATTACTTTATGTGAACTTCATCGAAGAAAGGTTTGGTTTGATGACAGAACAGCAAATGCTATTTGTATGGCATGTTTTCACTCATCATCCAGGTATGTGTGAACTTTTGTATGGTTGATATCTGTTGTTTTAGCTGGTTAGTTCAAGTGAGTACATTTATGTGCTTGAATTTCACAGAATAATGATTGCTGCACTTTCGTTTCTCCTTGATTATGAGAAGATTGAAAATGATGATGATGATAGTGATGCTTCAAGTAGTGAAGATGAAATGACACAAAAACCTCAAGTTGTCATCAGCAAAGAAGCTGTCTACAAGGTTATTTGCATCCTGTGATTTATTTTCTGTTTTCTTCTTTGTACCATTCTTGTAAAGTTATTATAATTAGTGCTAGCTAAGTGAAGTTTCCTTGATTCTCCCACGGATTTTATGCTTAAAATACTCTTAGCTTTTGTGGAGATATGTTAATATATTTAAATTTTAGGTGAATGAAAAAAAATGATCTCTACGGCTGATGAATTGAACTTCAATGCCTGACAGTTTGTGTCAGTTGTTTTAAGAAAAGTAGTTGCTTTCAGTTTTACCTTTGATTCTAAGATGTGTGATTGGTGTTATAATATTATGTTGTATTAAATTTTAGGCACACCATAAGGGCACAGCTGCTAGCAAGAAGAAAAAGAAAGCAAAATTACAACGTGCTATTCGTACCATGAAAAGGCAGCAACGCCTGTCATCAGAAACTAGCACTTCTAGTTATTATTCACCCCTAAACCATCTAAAAGATGCTCAGGTTTTGCCCTCTTTACACATTTTATTTAGTCAATTTTGCTGTGATTTCAATTCTGTAGAAATTTCAAAATTCTCTTTTGCACACAGGGATTTGTTGAAAAGCTATTTTCTCGCCTTCAAACCTGCAATGAACGATTTGAGGTGAATGCTTTTCCTGATATTTCTAATGTGGCAGATTTTACTCTAACTCGTGTGACTTATAATACTTTCTGTAGCAGTCATAGTGTTTTCATTTCTGTTAACCTACCTGTTAGTTTTTATATTTCTTTGGCAAACTGGAGCTTCTGTGTATTGCATTATAACTCTGTTCGATAACATTTTATGTCTAACTGATGGCAATAGGAGTTTTAGGTTAAGTTCTATATGGTTTGCTTTCACATTAATTAATTCTTATATTTAAATTGCCTCATTCATTGCAAGTCTCCTCTGTTGTTTACTTCAGGTTAAAATGATGATGTTGAAAGTGATTGCTAGAACAGTTGGACTTCACCATTTGATATTACTAAATTTCTATCCGTTCCTTCAGAGATATGTTCAGGTATGCTATCTTGTTGAAGTGTTCTTATTTAAAATTAAATGTAACTGCCTGGTTAATAGGAGGCAACTATATTCTTCTCTGCAGCCTCACCAAAAAGATATCACTAATTTACTTGCAGCAGCGGTTCAGGCATGTCATGACATGGTATGGTTTTCCATTGATTGTTTGAATCTTTTTTTCCTGAACTTTTTTTATTTTCACTTTTTTTCTTCCCTTCTTTCTTTAGCTTTCTCTGATTTCCTGCCATCTATTCAATCTTGTCTAAGCAGGTTCCTCCTGATGCAGTTGAGCCATTATTCAAACAAATAGTAAATCAATTTGTACATGACCGTTCACGTCCAGAGGTAATGCATATGACTTAAAAGCTGTTTATATATCTTTCTTTTTTTGGGTTACTGATTGATTAAATTTTTGCTTATTGTTCTAGGCCATTGCTGTTGGAATGAACGTGATAAGGGAAATATGTTTGCGCATGCCATTGGTAACTATCTATGTCAATTTGTTTCGGAATCCACTGAATTTATTTTATTTCATTAGTGGATTCACTTATACGTACTGTATTACTTAGAATTTGTTAAAACAATCACTTGTTTCTTGTTACTAGTTGATGACTGAAGATTTGCTGCAAGATCTTGCATTGTATAAAAAATCACATGAGAAAGCAGTTTCAGCAGCAGCTCGCTCACTAATTACTTTGTTTAGAGAGGTATACCATTGTCTTTCCATACTTTTCTACTTGCTTGCTTCTCTAATTGTCTGTTGTCTTTGTTCTTCATAAACCTTGACTGCATATTTCTCCATTTTTATATTGTCAGGTTTGCCCTTCACTACTGGTTAAGAAAGATCGTGGACGCCCAGTGGACCCTAAGGCAAGACCAAGGGCATATGGAGAAGTCAATGTCCTTAGCAATGTTCCTGACATTGAATTATTGGAACATGAAGATGAAATTGATGGCAGTAGGGATGATGAAAATAGTGATGATGCTGCATCTATAAGTTCTGATGATGGCAATGAAAACAGTGACGGTGAAGAAAGCCAGTATACTGCAGAAGATGGAAGTGAGGATGAGGACATAGTGGATGAAGAAGATGATGAGAATGATAGTATTGATGAGGACGAGAGTGATATTGGTGATGCTGATGAGGAGGACAATGATGATGAGGACAAGGTTGAGACAGAGGAGGTGGAAGCTGAAGAGGATGATGACTATGAAGAAGTTACTGATTCTTCTAGGCCTAGTGACGGTGCTGGAGATGGTGGAAATGAAGATAAAACGTCAAAAGCAAGTAAGAGAAAATTGTCTGATTTTGAGGGACAACTTATTGCTGCTGATACAAGTCTTCGAGCTTTAAAGAGGTTGGCAGAAGCAAAGATGAGCCATACTTCATCAGACTCAACAGATGGTATTCTTTCTGATGAGCATTTCCGAAGGATCAAGGAACTTAAGGTATATTAAATTTGTTCTGACAGATCTATAAGCTCAAGTTGACACCAAAGGTGTGACCTTGTGCAGATCTAGAAGTTAATTCATAACTGCTTTTAATATACTTTGTTAACACTAGTTTGGACATAGTAAAATAATTTATTTTTAGGGGGTTCTTCATTTATTTTATTAGGCTAAGAAGGAAGCAAAGACTGCTTTGGCTCGACAAGGGTTTAAGATTCCAAGTTCTGATCAACTGAGTTTTAAACGAGTGGATCCTGCAAAGCTTGAAGTATGTCTTCTCTGTCTTTATTGATAAGTACACTTCTCTAGTTAAGGGCTGGTCCTAGAAACATATATTGACGAAAGTTTTTATATGTGCTTCATAGGCCCATGTTCGACTCAGGCTTAGCAAGGAGGAAAGACTGGCATTAGTCAAAGCCGGAAGGGAGGACAGAGGGCAGTACCAGGCTCGAACCGCTGTAAAACAGAAAAAGGTATTTTGGGTGCTTTTACAATTTATAGGCCTGTTTTCCAGGCTGTAAGCAAGTCAAATATAGTAACCATTTTTAGCATTCCATGCTTCGCTGCTTGAATTTTAGTTTCTTCAAGGGCACAGCGTTTTGTTGAATTATTGATCCATTTAGATGTCGAATATGTAGCACTTTCTATTTAGATGTTTATATCGTATTACATTTAAAGTTTTCCCTTTTCAACTTGCTGAGTATAAGAATTTTGGTTTACCTTAAGATAACGAGTCTTTGTGGTTGAGAACTTAAAATGCGATCTAAATCAAGCCACTGGCTGGATCTTTCAATTAATCTGATTATCATGTTTGTTCCTTCTGTCTTGTTGTGAACAGACGGGTGGTCTAAGCAACCGTCAGAAAGAACACAAGAAGGTTATGCCGTTTGCTGCAAAGAAGGCCAAGGCTCAAAGGTCTCGACAAGAGAAAGGTAAGAAGAGGCAACGTTCTGGCAAACAGTTCCGTGGGAAGAAAGTGTGGAAATGAGGAAGGCATGCATAGTATTTTCCATAGAAGACGGTGGGCGGGTTCAAAGTTGATCATTGGTGTTCCTTTTTTGTCTGTTGCCGCAAAGAAGGCCAGGGGTCAAAGATCTCGACTAGAGAAAGGTGAGAAGAGGCAACGTTCTGGCAAACAGTTCCGCGGGAAGAACGCATGGAGAGGAGGAACGCATGCATAGTGTTTCCGTTGAAGTTGATCATTGGTGTTCCGTTTTAATTTTATTTGTAATTATTCTCTCTTCACTAGGCGAGAATAGTGTTATTATGGCTTTGACGTGTTACATGTCGGTGGCATTTGTCTTTTGTTTTCCTTGGACATGTTGCAATTATCGTGTCGTAGTTCATATTTGTCGTAATTTTTGGCATTTATTGGCAATAATGCCTATTGCAGTCTGGGTTTGATAGCAAATGGAATGGAATGGTCCTACTAATTCCATCTTTATTCTCAATGCACGTGGAGGCTTTGACATCACGCATGCTCTTCTCTCTCCCAAATCAAACTTAGCACTGCATGTTGAATGCAACAATCCCACGTTCAATGATGTACCAATGCAATGCGTACATGAAGCCTTAAATGCAAAATAATATGTCTCTCCAAGCGCCAGCTGAAGGTGAATGTACGAGGGCTTTACCCATTTTCTTTTCTTTTATTTCTTTTTTTTTTAAAAAATACTTGGTTCTTAATCTTGTCCGATGTTAGGCGGCTGCATTCACATGCATCAATCAATTTCTATGCATCCGATGGTTCTGGAAATCAGTCCATATTGCGTATTCTTACCTCTCAATTGGGGCCATAAACAGAATCTGTTTAATTTAAACCAATTAGATATCAAAGGTAAGGTCAAGATTTATAAGTTATCTTATAGGGTAATTCCTATGCTATGCTATTGATCAAAATAAAAGAAATAATACGCTCATCTCTTTTGGGGATAACTGCCCAGTGGAAGCGCATCTGCCTAGCTACATAACAAATTACAACCTGACTCCGTAATTGCACCCCAAATAAGCTCATTTATAACTTAAGCTACATCTACATTTCTTGAGTCCTGGCATCATCATCATCATCATCATAGACAAGAGACGGGTGGGAAAAAACAGAAATAAACAATACCCAAAATATAGCCAAGCAAGCAGAGCCAAAATGCAGCTTACTCTTCGACCAAATACGAGGGTGAATCACTACTCTGGCCAAATATATCAGGGATTCCATCCCACTTCCTTTTCTCTCTTGCTTCCCAGTATCCTCCGATATAATGATAACAACCATCTTCATCCTTCCGGAACCATCTTGGCTGCCATCCTCTCTCTTGTAATTTCCTCGCCTGAAGCACAGTAAAATAATTAAATCAAATGATTTATCTGCTGAAATAAATGCAAAGCTAAAGCTCTTTCTTTCTCAAAAAGCAGCGTGCAATGGTAACAGATTAGACCAGAGAGTAAAATGGAGTCAGTTTGGGATCCTTAATCACACTACCAAGGTCTGAGGATTATTCTTAACTCATACATTGTAATCTAATAAAGCAAAACAAATACCAAAAAAAACAAAGATAATAAAATATAGTTTAAGCTCAATGAACAAGCAACTAGTGGTTGTCAAAGCCAAGCTCCAAAAAATCATTTCTTGTATATGTCCCAAGTACCTATGTAAGTCCAGAGCCTATGGCCATTAATTGCTGAACTCAAAAATAAACATTGTAAGAATATATACCTGTCTCTGTAACTGCTCCAACCTCAGCTTCTCTGCATTTGCCATTTCATATTCTCCATTCTCTAAGTGTCTCTGGTCTGGCCTCAGTCTTGAGTCGGTTGGAGGTAATTTCTCCAATAAACCAGGAGTCAATTCATTTAAGGATATTGCAAAAGGGGTAAGATTGTATCTTGTCTTAGTAATGGATTTGTCTCTTTCCCAAAGCAACACAGCTTCTGTCATTGGATCATACCCTTTTGGCTTCGTAGTTGGATCTCCTAGCACATAATACATAGCTTCATCCCATTTCCCCACCAACATGGCAACCTTCTCTCCCGTCCTATTATCTTGCACAAATCCATGAACCTGAAATTATTGAGAGAAACCGTCAATTTATTCCTTTTCTAATCATGGCCAATCAGAACAGTGGTTAATCACCTTAGTACTTGAGTTTGTCATTGTGATTAATGTCAACAAGGTTTTCAAACAGCTGTGAGCAACTTTGGCATGAGCACCAAAATTGCTTCCAGTGTCATCCTATGAAACTTTTGCACCTTTTTGGCCAACTGAAACCATTTTGAACTTGATTTGTTAATATTTTAGGGATAGAAGCAAATATGTAATAACAATCTGAACCAACATCTGAATTATTGTTTAGAACTGCTTCCAAAATTTTGGTATTGTGATAATAGCGTGGACATTTCTACTTACACAAAGCAAATCAAACGTGAACTCGTCCATCTACGAGCGGAAGTGGAAACTATGGTAAAATATGGAAAATATTTAATGAAGCATGTTTTACCCATTCATTATGGAGTAGAAATTATGACCTGATGGGGATTTCGATCTATGATAGACTGCTCCTTGAACTTGAGCTTGCAAGAGTAATTGCCACTGCCTCTGATGCGCATGGTGCCATAGTGATCACAATAGATTTTACCAAGAATAATATTGTATATGGAAGTCGTAACTTTGCTCCACTGAAAAGTCTCTCCATCCTCGAACTGCAGGGTTAGGACACCAACAGGATCAAGTTGAATGGATCTTCCCCAAAATTTGCCTTTGAGATTGGAGTCTGCCCAGAATTTCCATCCTCTACCCTCACAGTGGCAGGCGACAATCACTGGGTGGTGACTCACCTGAATGCAAGCAGCCCAAATTGTTAGATCTAATATGTCCTATGACTACCACCTCACCTATTTCAACAACAATGAGATAACAAAAAGGCTCTTTATCTTTCCATCAGTTGTTATCATTCATTCAGCCAATAACCAGCTAGTCCAACATATAGATAGTGCTTAGGTGAGAAAAATAGTGCACCTTTTCAGAGAAAAAACGAAGTCCTTTATCGGGATAGTCAGCCTCATAGGTCTCCCCAAGAAGAGGATTGAAGGGCTTGCACTGTCGACCTTCTGTGGATGCATAGCCAGATACGGCAAAAGCCGCAACATTTAGAATTCTCATCAAGTCATTTTCCTGCACCATGTCAACAACGACTGGCAATCAATTATAATGTAAATAAACTCATTAAAGAGCTGCTATAAATTCCTTATGCATAGCCTCTAAGAATAAAACTTATACACCATGGCAACCGTTAGACATACAGCACCAAGAAAATAAGCAAGACTTTATTTCTAGACAAAGTTAGAAACAGACAAGAACCCAAATGCCATTGCATCCTTTAGGAGAATCTTCCATGTTAATTTAATGTCCAATAAAACAAGATATATGATAACGTGGAATTGAATTACAAACCTGCAACTAAAATTTTAAAGCATGAAAATAGCGAAAGAACTTGGAAAGAAATGCATCACAAACATGGTCTTTTCCAAAAATTCCGTAGATATTATATAGCATTCAGTGACCATAATATAGGTTAATCAAATGCTAGTGAAGCCAGGTAAATATAGAAAATGTTGTAGAAAATGTCAGAAAGCAATAGTAGTGCCAGACATGCCGAAAGCCATTCGAGAAAAGGGGAGGCAGCTGCAAGTTTTTTTTCTCTTTTTGATATTTCTTTTCCAAACCCCTTGATATTATAATGCTAACAGTTTTGTTTGTGAGAAGAAAACAATAAAGCATAATGTAGAAGAAATCCACAGGCATCTCCCAGAAAAAGTTCAGATTATTCCAGCCTGATCTTACTTAAAAAAGGTAATGATCAGAATATGCATGAAAACAAGAGGATAGATAGTTCAGTATGGAAAAATGATTAGCTTCGGTCTTATTTACATCTTTGGTCTTGTAAATCATATCTTTATATTCTTTCATGATGCTAAGAGACTATGCAAAGTTAATAATTAATTCACTGCTCTTTCCGACCTAGCATCCAAAAGCAAATTCAGGGTCATCCTTTGACTTGCTGGATTTTTGATGGCCAACCACATTTGAAAAGTATGATTGACCAGATCTCATTCACTATACTGCTTTTAACTCTTATAAGGGCTTGAGAATAGGGGTGTGCAAATGCAGACCGAACCAAACCGAAGTGAGTTTGGTTTTTTTTATTCAGTTAGTTCGGTTTTTTGATTTATTCAGTTAGGGTAGTTCGGTTATTAGAGTTAATTCGGTTCGGTTTCAGTTAGGAATTTTCTTAACCGAACTAACCGAACTTGAGTAAGGGTATAATGGAGTTTTCGCATGGGAAATAAATCATAAACTATTTGTTATTTTTATCCATTTTTTTTATTATTTGTTGTTTGTATGTGTATCCATCTTATTTATTCTGATTGTTTATCATCATTTTTAATATTTTTGCAGTATTAATTTATAAAAAAAAACAACATAAATAAATATATACAAACAAAAAAAAAAGAAATTTCTCAAGTTCGGTTTTTGGAAATCGAACCGAACTAACCAAATTAATTCAGTTTTGGTTAGTTCGGTTACTTGTGGAATTCAGTTCGGTTTCGGTTATTTTTAAACATGAGTTTGGTTAGTTCGGTTATTAGATATCCAAAACCGAACTAACCGAAATAACCGTTTGCTCTACCCAACTTAAGAAGGCTTCATAATATCTTGTATTTCTCCTAATGTCTGTTCAGTCTACTCTTACCCCATAGAAAAGGTTTAAAGAAAGGGTAGCATCTATATTATCATCTATAGCAAGAGTTCCCAAAGCAGGTAATCTGCAAAAAGCTCCAAGCCAAATAAGAAATGGAAGGTGGGACTGATGTTTATTGCACAGCAGAGTGAGTGTAGGGAACGTCTTTGTATAAATTGCATATACAAATAAAAACAACCTCTCATAAGCAGTAGAAGGTTGCCCTTTCAAAAAAGCTATTAAAGCATTCAAATCTTAAAATATTTCAAAGAAGCAACCAATCAAGCTTCTAAACTAAGGGTCAGGGTTTATTTATACAGCAAGTTTCAAATGATAGTGCATAAGAGATACCTAACAGGAAAAAGGATCTTTCCATTATTTCTTTCCTTCATTCTTTCTTTTCTCGGCTTTTTTATTGTTTTCCTTTTTTTGGTTAGAGGAGAAACAAATAGTTAAAGAGTCGGTGATACAGATAACCAGAAAAGGTCACTAAACAACTGCTAATGGTAAAGGAGACCATCTTCAAAAACATAGACACTGACTCCAAAATTTAAACCCTAAAGGAATATCGACAACTTCTGATAAGCTAATCTACATAAGGCCAGCACATAGTCTACCTGGATTAAAATGAAACTAGCAGATCATGCTTTAAAACTTCTTTGCCACAAAAGAAAGCAGAGCTGAGGACCTGACCTGCTTTCCCCATTCCAAGGCTTGATCAACCAAGTATGAATACTCCAAATCCTCAAAGCATTTTTGCAGTGAAGAGAGTGGCTCATTAAAATACACAGGAAGACAGACCCCAGATAAATCCTTTCCGATATTGTCCTTGATAATAGACCACAAGCCAACTGGCTTCTCTTTCTCCTTTGGTTCTGGCAGGTTTTCCCTCCTTTTGACATAAGGATATCGAATGATCCTGATTTCCTTTTCAGGCCCGCACAAACGATCAGAAAAGAAAGCATCTTTATCATATATACAGCCCTTCCCAGTTTCCCTACACCGATAAGAAGCACTTCTTAGAGCTTCTGAAGACAAAAAGTCATTTGTATCAAAATATATTCCATCATCTTCATCTGTTTCAACATCTGCGCCATCTTGACTTTCATTATCTGCATCGGATTCAGTTGCACTGCCCTCTGACATGACAGAGTAGAAATCTGCAACATGAGGAAGGCAAGAGAGTTGCTAAACTTCAAAATCTATAACGGTAGTTAACGCATAGAACCTTAGCTAGCAGGAAACTCTTCCAAAATGTAAAAAGTCTCTTTTGTAAGTAATTTAGCTGAATTTCCTGCAATCAAGCAAGCAATTATGTGGCAAGCCCTTAGAGAATTATAAAATAGTATTAATTTACCCACAAATGCAGTTATTCAAGATTTAACCAATGTTACCAACAGAATATCAGTTCAAGCAAGATTAATAATTTAAGACGAAAAATTGTTTATTACAATTAAATGCAAAACTAACCACTAAATCGTCGCCCTTGTCCACAATATGACTCACGTTCCTTTGTTTCATCAACTACTGTAGTTTCGAGCTCTATTTTCTCTGTCTGAAAAACAAGTTAGAAGGCAGATATTAGACCTCAAAAAGCAAGAAATTTTATTCTTTAGACTTTCTTCATATTGAAGAAAAGGTTAACATAATATTATAAGACACTTCAGAAATCAGAATATTTGAGTAAAAATCACAAAATCACCTATTCAAAAACAAGGGAGATGTTTGGTACTATACAAGCCTAGAAGGACTTCAACAAGCAAGCTAGAACAAAAAGGACAGAGAGATTGGAAGCCTAGTAGAATATCTGGTAATTTATTCATGCATGGTAACATGCTAACATATGTTTCGAAAACATTCAGGTGCTTAAGTTACCATATCAAATATCTTATTCTCAGGTAAAATGCCAACACCACAATCTATGAGATTGGCACAATATTAGATAAAACCTATCAACAAGTATCAATCTACAAGGGGACACTGGAAGAGAGTTTAAAGAATACAGGACCATGCTATCTTCATTTTGCCAGATATTTGATAATTAAACCATACTATTCCACAGTGGCAAATGACAAGTACCTCTAATTGCCGCAAGGTTTCCAGTAATATAATATGTTTACGTTGAAGAGACTTGAGCTGATTTTGCATCTCAGAAAGTTCTAAAAGCATTATAGACTCGCAGTCCTTAATGACTGCCTCACCCATGCCTTCCTGTAATAAACGTGACCTTAGCTTCTCAGTTGAGATGACAACATCCTCAGAAGGTTGAAAATCATTACTTGACAACACTCTAGGGAAAAGATCTTTAGCAGCCACCAATGCCTCAATCCATGCAGTTCTGTCCTCTCTTGACACACAACGCAAGTGAAGAGTCTTTGTTCCTGTGAATATGGTAAGCCTTTTATCATCTGACTTGCTTGCACGAATTGAAGAAACCTGTAAATCAGTTTCCAAACTCAGTCATCTTTCCCCAAATAGAATAGAATAAATATGTTGTTAGATACCAATTTTGTAATAAATCACCAAAGCAATGGAGGGTAGTAAGAGATGTACTAATTATTGAAGCAGCGATATAAATTACAGAATTAGGGCATTGTCTTTCCTTCTCTTGAAATGTTTTTTTGCTTTCCATCAATTGAAGTGTGTTATAGTTCTGATGGGCATCTTTGTAAAACATGTCATATAGAGCGTACTCTCTTCCTGGGGCTTTTTCCAAAGTGTTCATCCAGAGTAGTGCAACTGCAAGGGAGCGTCTGAAATTGCATTTGGATGGTTTATTGCCACACCAATGGACAAAAGAACCGTGTGAAAGGCTAGTGTACTCTATAGACTTTCTCCACGGTTTGGTAATCTTAATATTAGAATCCATATAAACAGGTTTTCACAGAAACAAATACTTCCAAATCAAAACACGCAGCACAAATATTTTTTTAAAAAATGAACCTAAACAGAGATCTTCCCTTCCCCCCAAATTCTCCAAGCTTTCACGGCCTCTCCCAGTTTTGATGGGTACTTCTAAGTGGCTCCGTATTGGGAAAGTACTAAGGAAGAAACTAATACTAAATAATTTAGCAGTATTGAATTTCTAAGCATGCAAGCATCAATACAATAAGCACACATTTAAGTTTAAAAATTTTCAAAAGAAAAAAAAAAGTTTATCGTCGGGATATTTTCTTTTCCTTTTAAAATACCAAAAGAAGCGGCCCTTTTGCCACGGCAACAAAAAATAACGAAAACGCGGAACTGAACTGAGTAATAAAAGCAAGGAAGAAAGCAAAACAACCTTCAAATGAATTTCACCAAACGGCTTGCACCGAGTTACCGCCGAGTTAACCCGATTGCTACTCCAGTTAGCTTTTCTCATATACCGTACCGAGTCCTCGCCGATCACTCGAACACTCTTCTCCCTTGCGGGACTCATTAAAATCTTATCAGGTCCGTGAACCTTATAATACGAGAGAACTCCGTCTTCTAACACGAACCACCGCGACCTCCATCCTTTGCCGTAATTCACCCACTTGTACAGGATCCCAGCGACGCCATGGACTGCAGTGCCTTCGCCGATGATTGGCTCGTCGAATAATGCCGCCGAGGGGTGATTCGTCACCGAAGGCGAGGATTTGTCGGTGTCGGCGTTGATGGAGGAGACTTGAGAGGAGAAGCTCGGTTTGGAAGAGTAGTTAACGGTTCTGATGGAAGTTTCTATGCTTAGCTGGCATTGAGGACTCGATTTGGCAACCACCGGGTTGGCCCGGTCACGATCGATGGATACAGGAGCAATGCAGCACAGAGGATTCATCCCTTTTGAGCTAAAACCAATAACCAAATTTTACATTCACCAAAACGACATCGGATCAGATTCAGATAAATGCCAGAGACGAAGAAGAGCAGCAGCAGAGATGGAGTTGGAGCTCCGATTGGAGAATATTCGGGCAGGATCCGAGGGAATGCGAGACCCGATCGGAGCTCGAAATGAAACGCTTTCGAAATGACATAGAAACGGAGATTACAGAAGGGAAAAAAAAAGAAAAGAAGAAAAGAGAGAGAGAGAGAGGGAAAGAAAAGGGGGCAGTTACGAGAAGTTATAAAGAAGAGGTGCAGTGCGCACAGAGATCCATTTAAGGCAGTGGTCAGTGATTTCAGTATAGGAGCCAGTGAGGCCTCGATGCGTAGGTTAAGCTAAACGCCATTAAAATCCCCGCTACCAATATAAATGCGTTTTGGCAATTCTTTTCTTCTCTTCTTCTCACTAAGCTTTCCTCTTTAAAGAAAAAAGAAATTGAAGGAAATTTTTATTTTTGTGCTTTTTTGGGGGGTGAATGTGATGATCATTATGGGGGCAGACAGCTAACGTGCGCATTTTTTTGGTGATTGAAGGCGGGGAGGGGTGGGGAAGCGTTTGTCCGTTGGGGCATGGCCCGTTCATCCTTATAATGACGTTTTTGTCCCTGTTTTTCGCATTTATTAACCATGATTGCGATGTTTATTAGGGGTGTTGTGGTGATTCCGCCCGCGTCATGAAAGCGATTAGCGAACGATGGGATTTTGATTCCCGTAACAGAGCAGCAGTGAGCATTGAAACACAGATTTCTGTATGTGACCAACCTGCTTGAAGGGCAATAGACCCCCTTTTGGCGCTTTTTGACCTTCGTTTTTCCATCTAAATGCTTTGCCCTGAATCTGGATTTCTTTGAAAGTTTGTGGTCGCTGCCGTTGAAAAATGTTCAGTCTCTCTTGGGCAGTGATAAAAACTGGTAAATTCAGCAGCTTCATTGAAGTTCTTCTTTGTCAGTTTCAGCCTTTAGCAACGTCAAGGCCTACGTACTTACCGAGACTAGTGCCCTTGTTTTTCAAGCACTGGGGTTCTCACTACTCATTCATCAGCACACTGGACCGCTTTCATGAAAGCCCCATCTCAGAAACAAAAAAGTTTCATCCGTAGACTACAAAAATAAAAGAGAGATATGTGGATGTTTGAATTGACTTCCCAACTTATCCGACTCCCTGCTCTATAAGCTTTGCTTGGAATTTGCATATAATTCAATTTACAAAGAGGAATTTTCCATGAATAATGTATTGCAATTAATATTTATCAATGATCAAAGCTGCTTTCTTTTGCTTTACTCTTATCTTGTAAGAAAAGGGAAAAGATTAGGGTCAATAATTATGTTTGGGAACATATTAAAAATGTAATTATACGTAAAACAAATGAAAAAAAAATTGTATTGTTGGGATTTAGGCATTGCGCAAAAGCATGGAACATTTGATTAAATAATATATCACAATCAATATTTATCAAAAGCCATGTAGAAGAAGAGGGAAGACATGCATTTATATTTTATATGCACACATTAGGAAATGCACATTATGCCATTACTTTTCTAGCACACCATGAATTTGTGGAACTTCGCCCTCAATTGAATGGGCCCGTGACCGCTGTGGGTTGAACTATCTTTATCATACCGGATCCGGAGACTCTTTTCTTGCCTCGACATAAATCCTACAACCAATAACCAAACAAAATTCAGGCTGGTCGACAAACTATACCCTTCCTTTGATTCACAGTCACATTAGTAGAAATGACTGGTTAAGGAAAGACATTTTGCTTTTCTTTTTCTCCAAGGGTAAAGCATAAAGCTATTTACCAACAAAACCTCAAATTTCCATGGAGATAAACGACAAAGTAAAAAATGATTAAGTAGGTGACAGACAGGGTAGTAATAATGTGATATAATAATTTTGCTACACATTCTTGGGATAATTCAAGCATCCAACCATCATTTTCATCATGCTCATAATGTTTATGTTTGGGAAGAAAAAAACACACACATAAAAGAAAACAGAGTAGGTCTCGTTACTTGAAATGGGATCATTTAATCTGTTGCAGGCAACCGTTCTCACCATAATATTCATCAGAGTGCAACCATTGAATTTAAGGTGGTCGAAAACAAAATGGGACAAAAACCAGAAAAGAAAATCAGAATATAATTTTTTTAGGTTAATTGTGATAAAACAAGATATGATGGGTCCCGTTGGAAGGTGAATCTGAAAGTCTGAACCATGATGGGAAATGTCCTATGTTTAAATAAGAAAACAAAGAAAGAAAAATGGCAACCAACCACCGACTGGTTTTGCAGCCACATGAGCCCAGGTGGCCAAAACACGTGGCACGTGCCTTAGTCGAGTTAACGTGCAGCTGAGCGAGGTGCAGATTGAGACTGAGATGCTGCCTGCCCTCTTCCTTATTATTTTAAAGGGGGCAAGGAGAGTTGCATTATTAACTTTGGATTCTTCGTGTTCTACAAAAAAATTAAAAAAAAAATGGTAATGTTTTATCAGAAAAGATCGCAAGAATGTAGACGGCAAGAGGATAGGATAGGATCATAGGAGGAGGTAGTTTGCCTTTTTTTTTTTTTTTTGGTTTTAATAACTTTAAAACAAAAGGGACAAAGGAAACTCGTACAATCATGAATCGTCTTCAAAGTGTAAAAAATAATGTTGAAATTAAAGCACCTTAATGCGGCGGTTACATACTTACATCACATGGAGTCCAACCTTTGTACACTGCTACAAAATGTACATTGTTTGTATGAAATTACAAGTATAATTCGAACTTAAAATTATAAACAAACATTACATTAAATAGATAAAACCAAGTAATAAATTAAAGACAAATGTGAAATAAATCCATTACATAATAAGGCTTGACGTAGAATCGTATTTTATTCTTATTATTATTACGATTACCGTAACAAGATCACATTGGTTACGATGTATTTTTCTTGTTATAGTAATAACAGGAAGCAAGCTTTTATACTTGAAAAGAAAGATCTCTTTTTTCATTTATTTCATAAGAAGCTTCTCTCATTTGGACAAGAAAATATTGATTAATGACTAAGGTTAAACATAGTAAGACCATTTTGTTTTTTCTATACAAATAGGAATATACGATGCTTCTAACATTATTAGAAAATTAGTAATCTCCCAAATTTAAAATTTGTTTAAAAAATCTAGACATGAACTCATTATACATCGAAATATATTTTACGATAAATACTTTTTAAAAGGATCAAATGAAGTAATGCGAGGATACCATTTTAATGTACTCTAATTTAGAGTTGCATCGTCCATGGTATTAAGCTTTATTTAACAATTGAATTTAGGTAATGTTTTGGATCATTAAAAGAGCACGTGTGAGTCATGTATTGGTTCAAAGCTAAACAAAGCGATGCACTGAAGCAGCGAAGACTGACATTGTTCAAATCGAAAAAACCTCATGGTCCATAAGTCACTAAGTCCCATGATAGAAACCCAAGAGTCCACACATCAGGGGACATCACCACCGCATATCTCGAAAAACTCAGTTTCCGAAACCACGTTATTCCTTCCTCTCAGGACCATCCAATTTCTCCTTCCTTTTTCAAATTTTGTCTTTCTCCCAGTACAACCGTGACACCCAATTATTCCCCTACTTTTCATCCCAAACAATACGTGGGTCCCAAAATCCCAAATTTCTCCAATCAGAAATCAAACGGTCCAGAGTCACCGTCATATTATTATATATGTAAAAACAATTGTTACCGCTGTTAGTCAAATTTGACGAAGCCGTACCTCCAAGCTTTAAAAGAAGAAAGGCAGAAAAAAAACGGAGTAAAAAAAAAAAAAAGGGAAAGGAAGGTTGTCGTGTTGCCTTTCTCTCTATAGTTTGATTGCAAAGAAAAGTATCGAGAGAGAGAGGGAATACGATTTTGATGATAAAATGATGATGAAATTGATGAGAATTTTTCGTCGGTTGGAGTTTTGAAATGGGTTTCATTATTGGATTGCTGAGTTTGGATATCGCCAACGACAGCTATTATTTCAAGAAGCTACTACCGTTGAAACGTCGCTGCTTTCGGTTGGGATCCAAGTTTCTTGTTGGGGTCGAGTCAATACCGTCGGGGGAGTTCGCTTCTCCTTATTTGCGCTTCTTCAAGCGCGCTTCATGACCATGATCCCTTCCCCACAAATCTCTCTTGGATCTCGCTCGCAGATCCACCCCCACCGCCACCATCACAACAACAAAAACAACTCCCTAGCCTTTGTTTTTCTTCCCGATGGATCCCACTTCTCGCCCTGCTGTCGTCATCGACAACGGCACCGGGTACGGTTTGTCTTCCATTATCGTAACTGAAATAGTTGTTGCTCACAATCTGTTTGATGAAATTCCCCACTTACTTCATTTCAGACCAATTTCTTTCTTGTTTATCAGATTGGTCCTTTTTCTTCGTTGCAGGTATACTAAGATGGGATTTGCGGGTAATGTAGAGCCGTGTTTTATTCAACCAACAGTAGTAGCAGTAAACGAGTCGTTTCTAAATCAATCAAGAAGTTCTTCAAAAGCAAATTGGTTAGCTCAGTATTCAGCTGGGGTAATGGCAGATCTTGATTTCTTCATTGGAGATGAAGCACTCGCGAGATCGCGAGCTAGTAATACTTATAATCTTACCTATCCTATTAGGCATGGTCAAGTTGATAATTGGGATGCTATGGAACGTTATTGGCAGCAATGTATTTTCAATTATTTACGGTGTGATCCTGAGGATCATTACTTTTTGTTGACTGAGAGTCCGCTTACTGCTCCCGAGAGTCGAGAGTATACTGGTGAAATTATGTTTGAGACGTTTAATGTTCCGGGGCTTTACATTGCTGTGAATTCTGTGCTTGCTTTAGCAGCTGGGTACACTACATCTAAGGTTGGTGACTGATTTTCTGAAGTATTCTATTGTTTTCTGGTTTTATATGTATTGGTTAGTTATTTACTAGTATTATGTTACGTGAATCAGTTTTATGTCCTTGATTCTCCCTGATTGTTCTTATTTATACTTGTAAACTAAACCTTTTAACGTTGAATTGTGAGTGGGAATGATGGTTCTAGCATGGTTATCATTCAACAGCCAATTAACAATTGATATAAAGCCGTTCTGTGATTTATTATTTTGTTATTACTGTCCTGGAAAAAATGGCTGAACTACGATTTTTTCTTAATCCAGTGTTTTAACTTCGCTTTAGGGATATAGAATAGTGACCTATGGTGTCGTAGAATCTAAGAATTTGTTATGAATAGACACTCCTGGAGTAATTTTATGATCAATGGTTATGTAGCGAAAGATGACAGGTTTAGGCCAATCTAGTTAGTATTTACATTTAAAATACGTTAGCTTGGAGGAGGCCGTTTTGAGTTTAAAAGTCTCTGCCACTTTCTCAATTGTTTCTGCTTTTGTATTCATTTAAATGTTAATGCACATGGTGCCTGCCATATACTGTTTTGATGTTTTAAAATTTTTTATTCTTTTTGTCTTTAATTATTTGAGAGGGTTGTGATGAAGGTGTATAGCTGTTGCTAATGACATGGGCATCAGCTGTGGCAGTATTTACATGTATACTAATGGGGTCTCTTGGATACTTCAATGTTGTAGAGTTTGGAGAACCTGTCTATCTTGTGTTTTTCTTTGTACCCTCCATTTTGTGCATTGTTTTGTCTTGTTAATCATCAGTGTATATCAATCACTTCCATTTAGATTGACCTACAGTTTTCCATAGTGTGAGATGACAGGGGTGGTAGTGGATGTTGGAGATGGGGCTACACATGTTGTACCTGTTGCAGACGGTTATGTTATTGGAAGCAGCATTAAATCAATACCAATTGCTGGAAAAGATGTAACTCTCTTCATACAGCAGCTAATGCGGGTATTTTTTTTCTTGACTCTCTACCCATTAACAATAGATTAGTTTGTGCTTCTTTTTTTTAGAAACTGTTTGTGTAGCACTTTGGTAGCATTGTATTGCTGTTTATTTAATTTTCTATTACTTACAGTTCTTATTATGTCTTCATGTGAAACTTCTCCATACTCTGTAGCCTCACCCTTATCTATGGTTGGATTTCTATACTTATGGACTTTCTTTTTATACACTGTGCTTTCAAACACCCAGCCTCAGTTTGTGACAGTATCATGCATCCTTCCTATTGTTATTTGGGCTGGCAGTATCTTGGTAGAGGAAACTCAATGCTATTTTATGTTGGTGCAGTTTATTGTTTTGAATTTGTTGCCATTTGAAAAAATGCTGGCATTAATTTGATAGAAAGAGCTATTTTCTGGAGGCAAGCTAAATTAAAGCATCTTTCTGCTTTTCTTTTGAACATCTGGAGCTTTTGTATTCTATTATTGTCTTGGCTTTGCTTGTAAATGCCCATAAACATTGGAATTAAATGTTTCCTCTTTAAATAGTTGTTATCTAGATTTGTGGATATGGAGATTGTAAAATCATTATTTAGGAATCATCAATTCTTGCCTTTTGACACTGTTATTTGCAGGAAAGAGGAGAGAAAATTCCACCAGAGGACTCATTTGAAGCAGCTCGGAAAGTGAAGGAGATGTACTGCTATACTTGTTCTGATATTGTCAAGGTTATTTTTGCTTTCCTTGTATTATGATTTTGGAAATTTTTGGCATGACTATTCATCTCATGATTCTTACTTAGCATGAGATATTGTATTGAAGTTCACATGTTCTGTCATTCCAATGGTAATTTGATAAGAACTCATTTTTGTAATTATCTTAGGAGTTCAACAAGCATGACAAAGAACCTGCAAAGTACATCAAACAATGGAGAGGTATTAGACCGAAGACAGGGGCACCATACTCCTGTGATATTGGTTATGAACGATTTTTAGGCCCAGAGGTTTGTCCTCTTTTTTCCTTGCAAACTCATTGTTTAAGTTTAAGCTTACTGAAACTTTTGGCATTTCTTTATATTTAATAATTATTTTTTTGGGGGTTGGGGTTAGTCTAGGATGCTTAATGCTAGAGTAACATGTTCTACGGGCAGCACTTTAAGGACACTGATTAACTAACTATTTCAAATGGTTGGTCTCTTGGCTGCCTTATGAAGATCTTTCCTTTATATTAATGTACTTATCAATCTGATAACATGCAAGCAACGGTTTTCCTGTTCATCAGGATCTAATTACTAAGATGTTTGATCATCCTTTTCCTTATTGTCAATAATCAAGCAATGTTTGCTCTAGAGGCTTTGTTGCCTTGCAGCTGCAATTCATGTCAACTCTTTATTTCTCAAATAGCACATTCTTCCTGCCCCTTCTTCGACCCACTTATCGCAAAATCTTCCCTTAATATGAAAGAATATTGAGAGTGCCCTACCCATGCCCTTGCCAACAAAATGTTGGTGTGGACCAGCTGCAACAAATTATACTTTCTTGAATAATTAAAGTCAATTTCCGTCAACAGAAACATAATTGTAGCATATGGAGCTGGGGGTATGTAAGTTTTCTTGATTTATGAGTGCTGTTTACATGTCTTAATTGGCATGCTTTGGCATTTATCTACTTTGGTGATGCAATTAGTTAGTTGATGATACACTTTGTTTATCAAGAAATAAAACAGTGGTTAACTTTGCTGCTTATGAGTTATTTCTCAAATATTGCTTGTTGCTGATGTTTTGTAACTGATGTTTTGTAACGGTTGGTTTGGCAGGTTTTCTTTAGTCCTGAGATCTATAGCAGTGATTTTACCACTCCTTTACCAGCTGTAATAGATAAGTGCATTCAGTCAGCACCAATTGACACAAGAAGAGCTTTGTATAAGGTGAAAGTATGCATTGGCTTAAAGAAAAGCAAATTGCAAATTTTGGTTCTTAGCCAAGATAAATCTAAATGAAACAATAAGAGAGTGTTATATTTGGAGGTTGAGATGTACTGATTAAGGATTCAACTGCTACTCGTGCACTTTGCTTCCTAATGGTTTCTGAGATCAACTGTCAGTTTATAATTTAATTTTTCAAGGATAAAGTTCTTTGAGATTTGGTTGTGGTACCTTAAACTCTTGCATTAATGTCCCTTCTTTTGTATTAATGACCTGATTAGAATCTGTTTTCTCAGACCTGTCTGATGCCAATTTATATTTTTAAAGTCATAGCTTTTGATTCCTATTCTTTTACTGCAAAAAGATCTTAGTCTAGTTCCAAGATGTTGATGCCTGGCTGTGCGTATTTTACGTTACATTCTTGATAATGACCAAAAAGTGAATACATAGACTGATGAATGAATTGAGTAGAGAAAAAGGAAATCTTCGCATGATTTGCCATATATTTATCTAAGAACTTTGTACACTCTTTATTCACAATTTTAACTCTTTTCAGAATATAGTTTTATCTGGTGGATCAACCATGTTCAAAGACTTCCACAGAAGGTTGCAGCGGGATCTGAAAAAGATTGTGGATGCCCGAGTTCTTGCATCTGATGCTCGGCTTGGTGGGGAAGTAAAAGTAAGAATTTTAGTGCTAAACTTGTGTGTTTATCCCATTTAACATTTTACAAAAGCTAAGTGCTAATCTCTTTTTGTGTCTTCACCTTTCAGGCACAACCTGTGGAAGTTAATGTTGTCAGTCATCCTATCCAAAGATTTGCAGTTTGGTTTGGAGGTTCTGTACTTGCCTCAACACCTGAATTTTTTGCAGTATGAATCTCCACTTCTAAACTCATCTTTCACCTTGTTTCTATACAGGCTGCTGAATGGCCTTGAATATGGCATTTATAGTCGGCCACTGTTCTTGCATTGGTTGATATGTTAGTTGTCTGACATGCTCGCCATTAGTATTGCTTTGTGCATCAATCTTAATCTTATGCACTAAAATTTGGATTTGGGCTGAAAGTCTCGTGACCTCCTTCCTGTGCAGGCATGTCATACAAAAGCAGAATATGAGGAATACGGAGCGAGCATTTGCCGCACAAATCCTGTATTTAAGGGGATGTACTGAGGCAAATATCCACTTTTCAGCCGATTATTGAAAAAGTAATCATCGATGATGCTCAAGTGGGTGACTTGGTATTTCCACTTCCATCATGAACATCAGTTCTTATCTCTTGTTCCATCTGTGCTAGGTGCTCATGTGTATTGGTTGTAAGAGGTGGTGTAAAACATGGTAGCCAGTCTCAATTTCAATGGTTAAAAAAGGAAAGTTCTTACATTCATTCTTTAATTAGGAGGCAAGGGTCGTCCTCACAGCAGCCCGGAGAATGCAGTCAAATTTGTTGCCAGCAGGCTCTGCCAACACTTAATGGAACAGATGGAATATCAAATAGTTGGAAAAAAATCTGCTGAGCTGAATTGCATTTTTAGTGTTCAGCTTACTTAGGGTTTTACATAAATTTTTTTTTTCTCATTTTGGGGTGGGCCAGAGTAGGGTGGTTGGTTGTGTTTTGGTGGCAACGGTAAACCCGGTGGTGATTCTGAGTCTTTGTTCCACCAGTACATTCTCTGTTAGAAAGCAAGATTGGAGTTCTAATTGAGTTAGAAATTTGTTTTTGTGATATTCTGTAATTGGTATTAATCTTTTGTGTAATATTGATCAAGATGGCAAAATTTCACATATGGTTTCAGCACATTATGCAACAATTATGATGTTCTTTTTGTATGGGATATATTCTTTCCTTAATTGATTTTTCAAGTTACTGACATTTGGGCATGCTAAACATGAACCTTGTTTTGAGAGAGAGGTGGTGGCTGCATTCAATTGAAATTAAAGGTGCTAAATCTTCAAATCAAGGGTAACAAGACAAAAAAAAATGTTGTTACCACGTATTCATAAGTTCCTGCACTCAAAAGCCATCAATTCTCATCACTTGTTTTTATAGCCTAAGGATACCATATATTGCTCCGAGGCTTCAAGAAAATTTATGATTAATTAGTACACTTACTTTCTCGTCAAAATAATAATAATAATCATAATAAACTCTTCTTTTTTAATTAATTACATATTTGATTTTCCAATTATAATTATATATATTCGATTTTACATTTAAAGTCTAAAAGTTAACAATTAAGTTTTTAAATTTTACTTCCGTTATTGACACTTATATGGTTAACTTCATCAGTCAAATAGATGACGTGATAAAGAATAATCAATAAAAATATGTGTTGCCTGATTTTTTTCTAACCATTTCATTGGATTAATGAAATTAACGAGACATGCAATTTGGCAATAAAAATTAGAATACTTAACTGAAAATTTATTTTTTTTTCAAGTACAAAATCAACAATTTTATTAGAATTAAATATTAAATGTGTAAGTAATTCCTTTTCTATTAAAAATAAATTAAATAAACAATGATCCTGTCACATTTTTTTTATTAGAAAAAAAAACACGAAAATTCGAACAAAAACAAACAGATCAATTCAAATAAAGAACATTTTGTAACGTAAAACCATCACTACAAACTACAGTCTACAAGTTTAAGTATTAAGATAACAATCATTCTTTTATTGTCGAAATTAACCCCACTAACCATAAATTATTCAACTTAGAGCCAGGCTTGACTAATAAAAGAAAGAGGTAAGAAATTTGTCAAATTAATTACCTTAAAATACTAGTTTAACTTAAAATTATTTTAATATTGCATGTATATTTACAAAAAAAAAAAATTATTGTATTTAATGACTTGACAATATATGCAATGTCAGTGAATGTCAGTACATCAAATATAAACCTAAAGACATGTTTGATTGAGAGATACGCCATTATTCCTAGGTCCTATCTTATTACTTGGTTTGTTTCTTTTAAATAAAAAAGATCTATTATTAGGAATGATCATTCTTTAAAAGCATAGAATAATTGATATTCACCTTCTTGGTGCTAACTATTCCAAGCTCAAATAGTTATAAGTAAAAATAGTCATGTTTATTATGTGAAATTACAAACCCCTTCATATAAAATATTATTTTTTATATTTTGTTAATAAAGAAATTATAAGAGGAAAAATGAAAATAGAAAAAAAAGAAATTATAATAAAAATCATATGAATATTCCCAGTTATCATTCATATTCTATATCGTTCGCAAGTCAAACGTGTCCTTAATAGTTAACAGTAATAGGAATACGGATCAAAATGAAAATTTAATCAAAAAAAGAAAACCGAAAGTCGAGGGGCAAAGGTGAACCCAGCTTTACCTGACCTAGGTAAGCTGAAGAACAAAGACAAAAGGAGAAGAGGAGGAGGAGTAAGATCAAACATTTAACCATAATATAATTATAAATGATTATATAGCTCTTATGTCCTGATTTCCTTGGGTATTATAATCTTGCGTTTTTCTACTAGTATTTCTAAGCTCTGGATTTCCATGTTTCTATTTTTTCTGCAATGTTCCAAAGTTAATTGCTGGTGGGTCTTCTTAAATTTTCCGTTTTCCTTTACTGATTTTTCCTTTTTGGTTTTCTATCATTGTTGGTTCCTTTGACTTGAAGAACTGGGTAATTGAAATTTATCTGTTTTATGACATTCTACGACCTGGGTGTTTGTTTTTTTTCTCTGGATTCATCAAGTTGGGTGTTTGAGATGTACCTCGTGCTTCTGTTTTGGTTTCTATGAGTTGATGAAGTAGGTAGGGCATGTATCTATTATTTTGATAAAATATGTTGGTAAATTTTACATATTGATGCCTTTTCTATCATGTTTATTGTGGGAATTTTAATCCTCTGTTTTGATGTCTAGCTGCTAGATCTCTCTCTTTTTTCATCTCGGTGCTGTTTATCTCTTGCTACGAGTTCAATTATTTTTGATTTTCTTGTTTTCAATATGCTTAAGAGCTTTGGTTAGTGTACATATGCACCAAAAATGATCCTTACTGGAGTTTGAATGCTTCATTACATCTGTACTGGAATGCTTGCATTCTGGACATAATTGATCTAGATTTACAGTTACTTTTTTCTTTGTGGCGCCTTTATTTACTTTCTTCTTTGTGGTGCCTTTATTTTCATATGAGTGGAGATAGGAATAACCTTTTCTCTTTTGGTATGTATTAGTCAGGTTGTATGGATGCAATGGCTGAAGAACAAATAGATTTCGGAGATGAGGAGTATGGAGGGGGACAAAAGATGCAGTATCAGGGAAGTGGAGCCATACCTGCTCTTGCTGATGAAGAGATGATGGGGGAAGATGATGAATATGATGATCTCTACAACGATGTTAATGTTGGAGAAGGCTTTCTTCAGTTGCAACGATCTGAGGCACCACTACAACCAGGTGGCCTGGGCAGTACTGGACTTAAAGCTCAGAGAAATGAGGCTCCTGAACCGAGAGTTGAAGCTGGGGGTTCACAAGGGCTAAACATTCCAGGAGTTTCAGTTCAAGGGAAGCACCCCAATGTCAGTGCCCGTTATCCTGAGAAGGAGGAGCAGCCAGCTGTTAACAGACCAGAAATGGTATCTGGGAGTTATCCATCTGGGTCTTCTATTTCACAGAAGGGCAGTGTTACAGAGGGGACCCATGATAAGCAAGTGAAAAATTTGGGTTTTCAAGGATTGACTTCAGCATCCAACAAGGTTGGGATTGATCCTTCTGGTGTGCCTCAAAAGATTGCCAATGACCCTGCTCAATCTCTAAATTCAGGTACTGGTGGTCCTCAAGGTCCTCCACATGTGCCACCTAATCAAATGGGTACGAATGTTAATCATCCTGTGATGAACGAAAATCAGGTTCAGCCAGCTATAGAGAATGGTCCAACCATGCTGTTTGTTGGAGAACTCCATTGGTGGACAACTGATGCAGAGCTTGAGAGTGTTTTATCTCAATATGGAAGGTTGAAGGAGATTAAGTTCTTTGATGAGAAAGCTAGTGGTAAATCCAAAGGGTATTGTCAAGTTGAGTTCTATGATCCATCTTCTGCAGCTGTATGCAAAGAGGGAATGAATGGTTATATGTTCAATGGGAGAGCTTGTGTTGTGGCTTTTGCTTCACCACAGACATTGAAGCAGATGGGAGCTTCCTATATGAACAAAAACCAGGGCCAGTCTCAAGCACAGCCTCAAGGCAGGAGGCCAAATGAAGGTTTGGGGAGAGGGGGTAATCTGAATTACCAAAGTGGAGATGCAGGGAGGAACTACGGAAGGGGTGGCTGGGGACGGGGTGGTCAAGGAGGAGTCAACCGAGCTGGGGGTGGAGGACTAATGAGAGGAAGGGGAGGTGTAGGTGTAAAGAACATGGTTGGGATCTCGGCTGGAGTTGGAAATGGTGCTAATGGTGCAGGGGCCTATGGACAAGGACCGGGTCCTGCATTTGGTGGTCCTGCTGGTGGCATGATGCATCCACAGGGCATGATGGGAGCTGGGTTTGACCCAACATATATGGTTCGAGGAGGTGGTTATGGAGGTTTTCCAGGACCTGGTTTTCCTGGCATGCTTCCTTCATTTCCAGCTGTTAATACAATGGGACTTGCTGGTGTAGCTCCGCATGTCAATCCTGCTTTCTTTGGCCGTGGAATGGCACCTAATGGGATGGGAATGATGGGTGCATCTGGAATGGATGGACCTCATGCGGGAATGTGGACTGACGCAAGCATGGGTGGGTGGGGAGGAGATGAGCATGGTCGCAGGACTAGAGAGTCTAGTTATGGCGGTGAAGATGGTGCTTCAGAGTATGGGTATGGAGATGCAAATCATGAAAAAGGAAGGTCGAGTGGTGCCTCTCGGGAAAAAGAGCGGGTTTCTGAGCGTGAGTGGTCAGGCAACTCTGATAGGAGGCATCGTGATGAGAAGGAACGGGACTGGGACAGGTCTGAGAGGGAGCATAGGGAACACCGCTATAGGGAAGAAAAAGACAGCTACAGAGAGCATCGACATCGAGAACGTGACTTGGATTATGATGATGACTGGGATAGGGGACAATCTTCTTCAAGATCTCGGAGAAGGTCCCATGCAATGCCAGAAGAAGAGCACAGGTCTCGATCAAGGGATGTGGACTATGGGAAGAAGAGACGCCTGCCATCAGAATGACAAAATATGCTGTGCATCCTTCTTTACCATTTCTTATGAGACCTTTAATTAAGTTTTCACTCTCAGTTTCTCTCCCCTTGGTTGCTAAATATATTTTAGCATCCGCTGTGATGATCGCTGGTCCATATGCAGAGTGTGGCTTCTTAAGGGATGAAGTAAGTGCTACTTCTGTGGGTGGAAGGGAAGAATAGACTCCCCTTTCCTTTCTTACTGCATGCCAAAGAACAAATATTAGATGCAACACTTACTATTCCTGTGTTGGAAAACATAGTATCATATTCAATGTGGATACTTTTTGTGGGGTTGGAATCCTAAAATCCCACAGCTGACTCTCCGTATTGGGTTTATAATTATCTGCCAAACCCTATATTTGAGGCAATGCTTTCTTGGCTCTTGATCATGGTACTTTTGAAAATCTTCTTGTTTAAATGATTGTTGGGATATTTTGCGTTAGAAATCTTGTTGTCATATGATTGTGATCTTGGTTGATAAGAAATCTTTCTAGCATGTGATCTTTTTGTACATTTCTTTCTTGGGGTTGAAAGTGGGGAGGGTTCATAGGTCAGGGAGTTTGCATGGGTTAAACCATTAGACATTGCTAGATGATGGTGGGAAAATGAAGTTCATCTCTCTCTCTTCTTCTTCTTCTTTTTTTTTTTTTTTTTGTTTTTTAACTTTTATCTTGCTGCTTCAATTTTGGATCATGATGTTCTCTGGTTTCTTTCTTCCTCACTTGTTTTTTAACGCATTCTTTTTCTATATGCATTCCACTTGCTTTTCAACTAAGGATCAATTTTTTTTTTTGAATAATGTGTGTAGTATATGCGTTGTACATTATCGAAACCATTATATGTTTGTCCTTTACCTCTGTCAAATGTTTGCAACTTAACTTTTTGTATGTTGTTCTATATGTGAGATAGTTGTAGATTTACTAGTATGTAGTACTTTTTTCCCATACCGAGTCATTCAGTTGACGTTTCCCTCATTAAGTATTTTTTGTTTTGTTAAGAGTTTTGGAATTTCATGTATGCTTGTATGCAATCCTAGAGCCAAATAATGTTCATTCTACGATTTAAATGTGCCTTTCGTTTATATATAACCGTATTGTGCCAGTAAAGTGAAGCAGGTGTTATTATCCTTTCTTTATGGCTTGGCTTCCAGGCTTCTAGGTTCTCCTTCCTAGACTCTATTGGAGAGTTAGTTTGTCTGTAATAAATGTTGCAATCCAGTCTCGTGGGTATTTGTGACTGTTCAGCTGAAAAGGCATAGTGTTAAAGTACTGAAAGAATGCAGGGTTGCCTAGAGTCTACTTTTTTTTGTTTCTTTCTCCTCTGATCCTTTTTCCTTTCTTTTCATTTGTTAGTTTCCTAATCTTTCTCTAGTGACATACTGTGCTGAAGTTTTGAACCGTATGACACATTGAAACCTTGAACAATCCTCAGAAATAGAGCCAGTTTCAAAACAGTGTTTTACTCAGAATACGATAATTTCCAGTCGTAGTGCCCAATTTTTAAGGAGGTTTACTTGCTCATATTCAGTGTGAACTTGAATATGCCAATGTACTCATCATCTAGCCGAACTGATTGTCTCCTAGAGACGGGTGTCATGCTTATAGGGCTCCTAGTAGCATTGGGCTTTGTTTGCTATTAAAATACGATGCGATGTGGTGTTCTTTCTAACATACTGTTAGTGATTATGTGGGTAGACTTTGGGGTGGTGTCTTTGGCTTTATCTTCTTTTCCTCTTTAATGTCTATTGACATGGGGGTTTCTTTTTATCATCACATCCAGGGAGTGGAGTGGGCAACTCTTTGTTGAGGAAGATGTGTTAGAATGGCTGGCTTCATTGGCTTCCTCTGATATTTGCTTTGGCCTTTCAAGTGTGCAAAAAAATCTTTTTTTTGAGCACTGCTAAGAAACTGTAACCTCTGCAAAGAAAGTAAATCCAACTGAATTCATGAAGTGGATGTTGGTGATATGTTTCAGGATACAACCACTACTTACATTATAGTCTTCTTGTAAAGCATTTTGTCTTGTAAAGTTGAATCTGTTTATTAGGTCCACAATTTTGTAATGGCCTCCTTCATTGTTTATATGGCCATATTTGGCTTTCTAATAAGCTTTATGGGAGTCTTGTACAGAAATTGAGGCTGATTCTTGTTATACTTTATATACTTGTAATTGATACCGTTAACTTTGTCTTAAGAATAGGATAGATGAGCTAGATGCAAATTGTAACATGGGGTTGATGTTCCAACTGTAACTGGTCAATGTAACATATGTACTCAGTTTCTGTTTAAGCATTTTATTTCCATCAATTGTGAATGATTCTGGAGTTTTTTGTTGTTATGCATAAAGCTTAAGAGTGACAAAGTTATGTCTCGCTGCTGCATTCTCTATGTGCTGGGCTGAGAATTTTGGGTTGATTTGGGTTCTGTATGGAGGGCTGATGATGTTTTAGTTATATGTATTTTGGAGTTGAGCTTGAAAAGGCCATTTTTAATGTATTATTGTAATGATCACCTCTTGCATAGATCAAGCTTTCCTGTCTTTTTGCTTCTTATGAAAACCGATGTAGCGTATGATGTGTATTAGATCTACTGGTTTTTTTTCTTCTTAATACTATTTGTATTTGAGGAGCAACGAATCATTCTTGAAGGTGTTTTTAGACAGTTAGGCGCCTCCATTACTTCTGATGATGAGTGGCAATGGGCTGGTGAGGAAGGCTGTAAAAGTTCCAGTATGTTGTCTCTTGGCAACTTCAAAATATGGTCTCTTCATGTTTCTTTTCATTTATTTGTGTATTTTTTTAATCAGTGTTCTATGTAATGATTTCAATTCTTGTAAGTTAATGCATCTGGTATTATGGTTGTGGGAAATTGGATTTTGATTGTATACGATTTTGTGATAGAATCTGGCAGGAGAAACATAAGGTTGTTGCGATTGGTCCTTTCTGTACTTAAAAGACTACAGTGTTGCTCCGCCCTCACCTTATTGATATGGTTTAAGTTTCTGCGCCTCCTGTCTTTTTGTTTCTATGTGATTGTCGAATTTCTTCCAAAACTAGCTCTGACTATGACTAAATCTAGAATGCTTGGACTTGGCTGGGATTTCATCTATCTAATTTGATATGTTGCATTGCAAATTTTTGGATGTACTTTGAATTTCATCCACGTCTCTTGCTCTTGTTTGTGTACATGATTTTTGTTTTTTTGAAATTTCATGATATATTGAAACAGAGGGAAGTAAGCTTTCACCTCTGGAAAGAGTACAAGAAGATTCATGTCTGTTGCTCTCTGAACTTGGGAGTAACAGCTCAGAATCACCTCCAAAAGTCATCACCTAAATGAGTACTCAAAAGAGCAGGAACTCTAGGAGGCCTCCCAACTACATGAGGCATTCACCTCACCTCCCTGTCCCAATTAACAAAAATTCACAGTCCTGACAATTCACAAGGCGTCCGCTTGCCTAACATAGAGAACACAAAAGCACAAAGCAGGAAGACTCTCCTATCTGAAAAAGGAAAGCCTCATCGAGCAGCAGTTGACAAATTTGCAAAAATCACCCAGCGTAACATCCTCCACAAGACAGACGTCCAAATCTCTCAACCAGACAAGTCCAACATTCAGCTGATTCATCATTGGTAACACCGAGCAATAGAAGAAAAACGAAAATATACCAGATTCACTCCAGCACTCAGAAAGGACCCTCTGCTCGTTGAAACCTCTTTGAAAAACAGGTCTGTGCGCTGTTAGTTGCTTCCTCGGATTATTCCAGAACT
This sequence comes from Theobroma cacao, assembly GCF_053813885.1. Taxonomy (NCBI): domain Eukaryota; kingdom Viridiplantae; phylum Streptophyta; class Magnoliopsida; order Malvales; family Malvaceae; genus Theobroma; species Theobroma cacao. The sequence goes on from NC_142640.1 coordinate 43,427,671, forward strand.
CTGATGAGGTCCTCGTCCCGGTGCATCCCGGCCTTTACGAGCCTATCTGCTGTCTGGTTGTTTTCCCTAAAAGTGTAGTTGACCTTCCAACCATTAACATCCATTTTTAGTCTCTCAATATGGAGTATCCTTTGGCACAATTTCCGTGACCTTTCGTTTGGTTGAGTAACCCATTTTACAGCGTTGCTTGAATCACTCTCTAACTCTATGATGAGAGAGTGAGTTTGACACCATTTTAGAGCAATGAACAACAGGAAAGCCTCTCTAATCGCTCTTATTTCTGTCAAGTTCACATCACCCACCCCAATTGGTTTTGAAATTAAGATTCCAACTTGGCTGTTTTCATCCCTCATGACCTCCCTTGTTCCAGCTTCCCCGGAACTTCTTTTGGCCGCTTCATTGACATTACATTTCATCTCTCATTTTTCTTGCTTGATCCACCTGTCCGCTTCTCTGCTTTTCTTGTCTTTAAACAGTGCTGCACCGAGTGAGGGGTTCCTATATGTGTCTATAATAACACCATAATTGTTTAGTCATTTTGCAACTTGCAACTTGCCACTTGCAACAGCCTGATTAGTGTTCCAAATGTTGCCCTTAAACACCACATCATTTAGAAAGAGCCATATTAACCATGTGATTGAAATCCATTCTCCAAACTTCTTGTTCTTCTTCTCTTATGTTAACCGTATTCCACATGTTAGAAAACTCTATTATATTTTGAATTGCCCAAGATATGTCTCCACTCCTCACTCCGTGTCATCCAAACTTCCCACTCTTACTCGCAATGTAGAAAGAGATGGTTCACAGTCTCTAATCCCTTGTGACACAACACACAACCAGTTGCTTCCTCAGTAATTAATCCTCTTCAAACTAATTTCATCTTAACAGAAAATTTGCCAACAAAATATCTCAATCCTATGAGGTGCAAGATTTGACCACACTTTCTTCCACACATTTTCATTGCAGCTCCCATGAATCAACCCTTGCTTATAAAAGGATTTGATTGTATACTACCCTGTTGCCAAACCTTTCCAAACAAGAGTATCTTGAAATTTTTTGCTCAAGTGATATTCCTCAATTAAATCCTTTAATTGCTGCCATTGATGCTCTTCCCATCCAAATAGTTGTCGTCTAAACTCCACATCCCAAACCTTAATCTGTCCTTTCCATCTCCCCTATTTACCACTATATCTTTCTTTATTCCTTGCAAGAGCAAAAATTCTCGAAAACAGTTCCTTCAAAATCCATTTATCAAGCCAGAAATGGATATGGTTGCCATCACCCACAACCAGATGCATATTAGAGTTAATCTGTAAAAAAAAAAACTCGTCAGTCATAGATAATGGTTTAAGAATATTTTTCCATACATTCAAATACCTCCTATTTGTGTTTGTCTCTAATAGAAGATTGGTGGGATTTCCATCTATTTTCTCCACTATGACCTCCCTCCACAAGCCATCTCTCTCACTCTCATACCTCCAAAGTCATTTATTAAGGAGGGTTCTATTTTTTAACTAAAGGTTAAGAATTCCGAACCCTCTATTTTCTTTGTAGTTGCACCTTTTGTTTTGTTCAATGTAATGAATCTTGTGTTTTTCTTCACTTCCATACCTCAAGAATCTTCTTTCAGTTTTCTCAAGCTCCCTTAACATGCCTTTAGGTATTTGGAAGATGAACATAAAAAAATTGGAAGACTCGCAAGGATAGATATAAGAAGTGTCACCCTCCCCCCAATAAATAAAATCTTGGCCTTCCAACTCTCTGTTTGTGTACATGTTGATAAGGATTACTTAAATTCAATGATGCAGTATCCAACAAAGCAACCCATTGATGACTGCCTCAACCTTGAAGGAGTCAATTCTGGTATGATTGACATAGAATGCGTATGCTCTCTCAACTGCAGAATAGTTTTGCCAACGGCCAATGAGCATCACCTGCTATTGCAATTAGATTTTATTTTCTTTGGTTGCTTGCTTTTTGGTTATACAAATGAAAATCCATAACTCAAATTTAAGATTTTTTCTCGGACCTCAATTCACCTTAATAAGTTGTATCATATGTGGCTTGCATCTTTGTTTTCGTTTCTCGTCATTATCTGGTGCAATTCTAACAACATCCAAATGCTTTGTTCTTTTCACCAATTTTTATGACCATACATTCAGTACACCTTAAATAAGGTCCTTCATTTAATTATAGTATTAGCTTGGGAAATTCAAAAAGAAGTGTATATATATTTCACATGATATGCCATGGATATTATGATGGAAGATAAAAGATTTGAACGAACAAATGGACACAAGCAACGTATATGCAAAAATTCTGCTTAAAATGCATTCCTTTATTCATAACAAATTCAACCAGTCTTGTGCAAACCTCAAATTACGATACAAACAATGTGAATTAAACGAACGAATAATAATAAGACAACTTTTCTCAGACCAAAACTAGAAAAGTTGTAGCATTAAGCGAAACTAATTTAGAAGACCAAGTAGCTAGCAACTGCAGCAGCTCCAGCGACAGCAGAGACCCCAAGGGTGGTTGCACCACTGCTAGGAGGCTGAGCAGCAGCAGCATTTTTTGCTTCATCCTCACTACCAACAGGGCCTTCAACAACAGCAGCAGCCTCATCACCAGTAGTTGGTGCGCTTGCTTCATCAGTGTTGCCAATGGTATCATCATTGATAGGTGTGGCGGCCTCGGCGCCTCCTTTGCTGCCAGAGGAGGCTTCACCAGCCGAAACCAACCCAACAAGGGCAATAAAGACCAATGCAAGAACAAGGATTTGGCGTGCCATTTTTTTTTTTTTGTTTATTATTTGGTTGGAGTTAGATTTGTTTGAGGTGGTACGAGGGAGAACAAGAAGAAATCAAGATGCCAAGAATGCAATTGTTCTCTAGGATTTAATAATAGAGAAACACCCCACAACTGCGGAGGGAGTGGGAGAGATTTATATAATACTGAATTTGGACGAGAATGGAATGGCATCAACGTAATACGCGGGTTCAACGCCTTGTGCGGACTTAGGAAAACCATGCATGCATTTGCTTTCTTTATGCTGTATGCTGCGGATGTTGTTTCTTTTCCTTGTCTTCCATATTTAGGGAGAACAAATTTGGCTAATGCTATTATATTCGATTTTGTGGGGCAAAATTTAGAATACGTTTTTTTTTTTTCTTTTTTCTTTTTAAATATATATTCTTTTTATCAAATATAAATTTACCCAAAGATGATCTCTCAATTAGATCTTTAAATATAAAAAACATATATTTATTATTAAATCAAATACTCAAATCTAATATCATATATGGTTACACTTGAAAAATATAAAGTTAACTACTGTATTATGATTTATGATATAAAAATAATTTTGATTTGAATTTAAAATTTTTATTCATTTGAAATATTATTATGAGCAATCTTAAACAAAATTTTTTAAATCAATTCATAAGGTTTTCTCTTTAGTATGGTTAAATGAAAATTAAGTTTGAAAATCAAAATTGATAGATTGATAAAATTTAATGAGAAGATCGATAACATGTAAAAAATTGATTAAAAAAATGATTTATAAACAAAGTATAATAACTGTTTATAAGTTAGATATCTTTGTTTTTTTGTGCTTTGCCTTGCAAGTTGGAAATACAGAGATATTAACTTTGCTTATAATGGCAATGGCTAACCGATGTTTGAAGATATTATTTTGGTTACCTCCTTTATAGGGTCTATCACATATAGGACAGTTACATCAGCGACAGTTGACATGTTCAATAGCAAGTACTCTTGGTCAAAGCCCATTTGGATGCCAATGCAACTATGCAAGTGTTCCTTTGAATTCAAAGAGGGTTTTCTCTTACAAAATAGAATATGATAACTTAGTATTAATATATTCTTCGACATTCTATGAGTATGTACATAACAAATGCATCCCCATGTCTAACGTTGTGGAGTGGCCATGTCAAAGCCCTTTGTTGTTCATGGATTTACCGGACTCTTGGAGTTTTTGAACTCTTGTAGTGCAGATTGATAATACTTAGCAAACCAATTAATGATCATAGTTGTTCACATTTAGCCCAAGTTGATGTGTTGTGTTAATTTACTATCAACATATCTAGGTACTGTCAATGTAATCTTGTTTCCTTGATTATATGTAGTTTATAATTGCGAGAAGCTTTCCTTTCCAATAAGAATGGCACCTTTGTGCGCACTAGCTCATGTGCTTACATGCAGTGCACTTGCTAGGTTAAGTATTATGTAGTTGGTGGTTAACTTACATGCATTGTGTTATGAAAATCACCTAAGCAATAATAAAGATAAAATTTAGAGAAATCAAGTAACAAAAAAATCATAAAAATTTTGATAGTTTGGCCTATTGCTTAAGTTTACAAAGTGAAACAGTTATTCTACTATTGAGAAATTAAAGTACAATAAAATTGACTTTTATGGTTTTTCAAATTAACCTAAGAGTTCCTCTACACCCTCTCTCAATAGCCTCTAAACACTCATCCATACAACTCTAGTGCCACCTAGAGCAAAAAACAAAGATATAAGGTATTCCCTCTTTATGTCTTTCAAAGCACTACTACCTCTTCGAATGACTAAAGATCCACTTTTATATAAAAGTTCAAAGTAGAATAAGTTTAGAATTTAATGTGGAACAAGAAGTTTAAAACCGTACAACTAGTCAACATTATACACAAACAATAATCTTAATAAAATAAGATTTATAGTTAACCTAAAACTCAACAAACTTTCACCTTTGACTTGAATTCAAACTCCTTAAACCTTTTCCATAAGCCGCAACTAATTGCAATTCTCCAACTTCACCTACTTTCCAACACATTGAATAACTCCCCAAGCACAAGACTTTTCGAACCATTGGCCTTCAAAATTACCCTGACTACACATACTGAATTAAGCATGGTGCAACACTTAATTGCAAAAACGACCAATGCATTTGTGTAGTTGTCAAATCAATGGCGTTAATTGACTTCAAAAAAGGACCTCGAAAAACCTTCCAATTCATCAATAAGATTTGTCATCCTTTCATGATCGACAAATGAAATCTCATCTCACTTGGGTAGTTATTATCTTTTGTACATTGTTCCCATCCCTTTGAGGCCTTATATTTTAAACAATACAAACCATTATGTCAATTCCCTTCATTAGAACCATGTCGCATTGTGTGACTTTTACTGTTCCTTCATAGGTTGAAAATCCATACCTTTTGGAGTTTCATAAGCTTAATGATATTAGATGCTTACACATATTTCGGACAGAGGCCACACGACCCAAAGAACACATAACCTTATCAAACATTTTAATTGAAATACCTCATACTTTGATATGGTGACAAATAAAGCTTATCGGATGTGAATTGAGGCATAATAAGGTATTTTGGGAACTAAGGAGACAAGATAAAATTTTTTAAAATAAAATAATATCTTATTAATAAAATAATAGTAAAATATTAATATTTAACCGGATGTCGAAATCAGTCACGAAGAAGGATCATATGGTTGATCCAAGTGGGGGAGAAGATGTCAAGCCTGACTCTATAAAATACTTGTCATGGCATACATATGATGGATAACATGTTTGCATGCTAGAATAGTCTCAAAGAATTTACAAAAGTCGGTATTGTACCTAGAGGTACAACAAAGTTGATTTAAGCCTCGAACTAGATTAAATAGGGATTTTAGGGTGAAATTGAAAATTTTAAAGTCTTAGAATGACTTAAACTGGTGATTTGGGGTTCGGGGATTAATTTGGAGTCAAACCGAAAATTTCACTATTTAGGGGTAAAATGGTAATTTTGCCACTCGAGGACAAAATGGAAATTTTTTTTGAAAGATTTTGATCATATATGACTTATTGGAGTATGATTTGAGGTTGAGAAGTGAAAAATTTATAATCCTGATATTTTTCGGAGCTTATGGGTAAAATGGTAATTTTGCCACCCTAAGGGCAAAACAGTAATTTTCCACCACCAGGACACTTGTCCTGCACATGGTCTTCCCTTATCCTCATTTTGACCTTTGACTAATCATGTGGTGGAGAATGAAAGCATAATTATTAAAGTATAAAAAGAAAAATGGACCAATAAGCATGTGACACGTGTCAAACAAGGATATTTTATTATTTTCTATAAAAATCAGCCCATATTTATCCCATTCTTCTTCCCCATATTCGGCCACACCAAGAACAAAGGCAAAAAGGAAGAGAACAAACTCTAGGTGAAGAATTTCAAGAGAAAAAGTGTGAAAAATCAAGGAAAACAAGTGAAAAAGGTAAAATTTCTAAATTTAAACTTGAAATCTATTTTCCTTAAGCATGTCTCCTTATTTTTCATGGTTAGATTTCATGATTTCATAGTGAATTCATGGCTGATCAAAATGGGTATGGAGAGAGAATGATGTTGGATTGATTTGATTCTAAGTTATGTTAGTGTTTTTAATTAGTTTATTATGTCTAGAAACAAAACAACAAGAAAAGAATTCATTTTCCCCATCACCCATCAATGGCCGAATTTTCTAGGGAGGATATTGTGGCTGAAATTAATGATGTTTCATGATATTTTGGTGATATTTGATGTTTGGTGAGGCTGAAAATTAAATGAGAAATTTTGGTGTGAAAATCTGAATTTTTGCTCAACGAATAGACATGTGTGATTATTGACCCGAGATTGATAAATTGAATCTCATTCACAGTCACTGAGGTAATTTAGGTATAATTGGAGTGTAGAAAGTGAGAAGAATTGATTTGGAGTTAAATTGGAGATTTTAGCCGATTAGACCGAGTATAGTGTGACTTAGGTCGAATATCACATTTAAGCGATTAATCGGACATTTTGCATTCCATATCATGCATTAGTAGTCTAAATTAGTTTAATTTTGATTTAGTACCAATGTAGTAAGTTTCTCGATTTTGTACTGTGTCAAGGTGGTGAGTCCTCTGATAAAGGCAAGAAAATTGCACCCGAGAACCAGTAGTATGAGTACTTCAAAAATTCACACTCTAAACATTGTGAGTAACCTTATCATCATTTTAATTATCTAAAGTATGTTTTAATTCGGTTTTGGTGAAATTTTATGAAAATGAGTTAAATGGTTAATTTTAGGTTTTATAAACAAAATGTGTTTAAATGAAAAGATTTTATAAATTGTCTTGAAACTGAATGATGATTTTGAAAAGAGTAATTGGAGACCACTTGTTATGTTGTAAAATTTATGATTTGAATAAATGGCTTATGACAATATTTGCATGAATGGCTGAATTGGTATTTGTGTTGAAATATATGAAATGTGTATTTAGCCTTGAAAGGTTGTGAATTACAATAATTACCATATCATGTTATTGAATTTTATTGTATGGTGGGTTTAGCTTGCTGCAGTGGGCGAGTTTCTGTGGACCAGCCTATTAGAGGGGTACAGTAAACCCCTTTATATTTTACCTCAGTTAGAGAGGCGAGTAGGGTAACTTCCGAGGTATAACTTTTAGAGTTCACTTAACGCTAAACCACCACGTGAGGAAAAACTCGACCAACGCCAAGGAACGACTATATTTTTAAAATAAAAACATGATTTATGCGTACATAATTTTAATAGCCTTGGCGGACTCGGTTTGGGATAGCCCTCGACCAAGGTATCTCAGATAACTGAGTATGATAATAATTTTTGGCATGAGCCAAGCTTTTTAAGAAATTCATAAGCCATACCGATTACTTGATTTAAATAAATTGATTCATTTGGTTGAAATAAGTTGAAAGATGATAAATTACAGTTTGATGAAATGTTTTAATAGTCTCTTTTTACTCGACTTTAGATATTTTGAGTGATGTTTGTTTACTCACTGGGATTTTATAATCTCACCACCTTCCTTTCCACCCATTTTAGGCTCAGAATAGATTGTAGATAACTGATATCGGCGAGGATTACAGTTGGACTTGCCACATCCAAAACTGTAGGTTCATTTCTTTTGATACTTTTGGTCATTCGTGGGCCCACGTATCACTATAAATTAAATTCTTTACTTTGGTTATTTGTATTACTGTATGTAGGAATTTATTTTGCTTTTACGTTGTAAAAATTATTTGTGCAGTGTTCTTAAAATATTGTTTTATGAGAAAATTGAATATTTATTCAATATTTTTATTTTATTCTAACGGTCATAATTCCATTTTAAACGAATGTTTTAGACATCCAAAATTATTTTTGATTATGAAATATGTGTTTTCCACTTACGTACTACATTTTTAACTGATTTTGAGATTTTTGGAAAAAAAGATCAAAATACCCTTATGAGACAAAAATTATTATTTTATTTGTTTAAGTTGGAAATAGTTTAAAATCTTTTAGAATGTGGTATTTGGCAACAGTTACTCACAGGAGAAATAAGAAGCTGATATTAAAGCCTTGTGAGGTTCTAGTTGACATTCCGGGTAATGAATGTCGATCGGGACGTCTCGGCGGTTGTCACAGGCTCGATGGGAGTTCAGGGTCATGACATTAATTTTCACCTTTCTAAGACCTATGACCTTTACTGTTGACTTATCACCCAAAGTCAAATTTCCAACCATTCTTGAAGCAAATCAAAATAATCCTTTTGATAGTCTATGTGAGTGACACAAGTATAATCTAAATACCAATAAGAATTTACATGCATATCTTCTGAGATTGCCAAGATCACACAATCATCAACGTTAGTAACGAAAACACACTCACTTTTATTCTTATCACTTTCATCCTTTTTGTAGGACAATCCCTTCAAATATGTCCATATTGAAAACACTGAATACTTGTCACCCTTAGATCTCATGCCCATTAACTTACTCTTTCGAACCTCGACCACCAATGCTGAGTCAACTAAATCTCTATCTCCTTCACTAAACATTAACATTGCTTGTACTTAATCTAATGTTATCGTATCATTCTTGTAAATAAGAGATTCCATAATCTAAAACGATGCAAGGAACAATAGTGCCTTCTTTCCTCCACCCTAACGTTAACATCCTTCAATTGATCAATGATCCCATCAAATTCGTTCATATGCTTTATGAGATCTCTATTCTCCTCCATCTTTAAGTGATATAGCTTTTGCCTAACCTACAACTTGTTGGAAAGATTTTTTGCTGAATACACACAAATTTTTGGTCAAAATTTCTTGATTTGAAAATTTCTTGCTAATTTTTGCCATCATGGAGGCAATTTGTTCATATTTTTCTCTTATGCTTGTCGTTAAAGATTCCAAAGTCTTCGTAAGAAGCGTAACTTGTTCTTCTAGAGATGCTGTTCCAGTTGTCATGACAGTCATCACTGCAGAATTTGCTTTTGACGAAGAACTTTGGTGAGGGGATGATGAAACAGAGCTACTGCTTGAATAGCTATGTAAAGCCTAACCTTATAAAATACTTGTCATGACATACATGTGATGATAGCATGATAGCATGATTGCATGCTAGGAGAGTCTCGAAAAATTTACAAAAGTAGGTATTGTACCTAGAGGTATAATAAAGTTGATTTAAGCCTCGAACTAGATCAAATAGGAATTTTAAGGTGAAATTAAGAGCGTCACAGTCCAAGGATGACTCAAAATGGTAATTCGGAGTTTGAGGATCAATTTGGAGTCAAACCGAAATTTTCACCATCTAGGGGTAAAATGGTCATTTGCCACCTGGGGACAAAATGAGAATTTTTAGAAAAGATTTTTTGGCCCCATTTGGCTTATTAGAGTATGATTTGAGGTTAAAAAGTGAAAAAAATTTGAATCCCGGTATTTTTCAGAGCATAAGGGTAAAATGGTAATTTTACCCTCTTAGGGGCAAAACAGTAATTTTCCACCACCAAGACATTTATCCAGCACATGGTCTTCCTTTATCCTCATTTTTGACCTTTGACTAATCATGTGGTGGAGATAAAAGGTTTAAAATTTTAAAGTTTTAAAAATGGACCAATAAGAAAATGACAAGTGTCAAACTTAGGATATTTTATTATTTAACTAAAAAAAATCAGTATAAATCAGCCATTATCACTCCCAACATTCGGCCAAGCAAGGAAGAGAAGAAAAGAAAAGAAAGAAAAACCCTAGGGAGGAAAAACTAAGGAAAAATTGTTGAATTTTCAAGAAATTGGTGACTAAAGGTAAGATTTTTAATATTAAGCTTGAAATTCATCTTGCCCATGCATTCTTTTCCATTTTCCATGAATTAAATTCAAGTTTTCATGAGGGGCAATATGCTGGCCAAATTTAGAGAGAGAAAGTTGGTGATGAATTTAGTTGAATTTCAAGGTAACTTAGTGTTTTTAGGTGTTTAGTAACATTTAGTATGAAAATTAAGCAAGAAATTCACATGCCCATTATAGAACCTATCTTGGCTGAATTTTATGGGTGAGGTTTGATGATGAATTTGGTTGTTTTTCATGTCCTTTAGATTGTATTTGGTGCTTAGGAATACCGAAAATCGAAAATGGGTACCAAAAAATTTTACTCCCATTAGTTAGTAATTTGCACAATAATGAGGGATATTTTGGTAATTGCACTTAAAATAGATTTTTAGTGAAATGTGTGGAATTTTGAGGAGTACTGGAAGTGCAATAAATTAATTGGAATCGAATTGGACGTTTAGTCCGATTAAATAATGTATAGTGCGCGATAGGCCGAACACCTCCCATTTCATTGCATGCATTCATATAGAACATAGAATAGTTTTGTGACGATTTAGCATAAGTATATTAAATTTCTTGTTACACATTATGTATAGGTGGTGAGCCCTCAGATAAGGGCAAAGGTATTGTACCCGAGGATCAAGACTAGGAGTGTTGTAAATTCCAGTCAAAGTGAGTAACCACTGTTCATCTTATCTATCTAGAGTATTTTTATAATCGTTTTTATGATTTTAAGAATATTGAACCTAAATGAATTTTATGTTTTATGACTAATAATTGATTTAAGGAATAAGGTTTATGACTTATTTTACAATTCAATAATATTTTTGAAAACGAGAGTATGTGGAGACCGACCTTTGATGTTGCTTATATATTTAAGTTTACGTACCTATGTTTGGAATTGATGATTTATGAACTGATACGTGATGACATATGTGGTTGGGATTTTGGGTTGTGAAATATATAAACTGTTTGTTTTCCTTTGATAGGCTGGGTAGTATTATGTTAGCCACGTTATGCTGTCAAAATTTTATTAATTGGTGGGTTATTTAATTAGCCACTGCAGTAGGCGGGTTTCTGTAAACCAGCCTATTAGAGGGGTACGGTAAACCCCGTTATATTTACCTTAGTAGGAGAGACGCGAAGGATATCTCCTAAGGTATGATAGAGTTCACTTCACGCTGAACCACCACTTGAGGATGAACTCTGCCAACGTCAAGGGATGGCTAAACTATGTTTTTATGAGTAGTTGTTAACTTAATAACCTTGGTGGCCTCGGTTGAATGCCTCGGCCAAGGTATCACTGAGTATGATTTTTGGCATGAGCCAAGTTTTTAAGAAAATCATAAGTCGTGATGTGTATTATAATGAAATGTGTTGTTTTATATGATTTGAAACAAGTACAAAATGTTGTGGATTATGGTATGATGAAAAATTAACTGTCTCCATTTACTCGGCTTTAGATGTTAATGACGGACTTTGTTTACTCACTGAGTTTATGAAAACTCACCCTTTCTTTTTTAACCATTTCAGGTTCAGGAGTCGATTTCATCAAGGATTTCTTTTGGACTTACTTCCTTGGAAATCGTAGGTCTACATTCTTGCACACTTTTGGTTATCTCGGGGTCCATATGCCACTGTAGGATAATTTTGAATATCTGGTTTACTGTATCACTATGTGTATGAATTTATTTTGTTCTTACGTTACAAAAATTATTTATGCATAGTTCTATAAAAATTGTTTTATAAAAAAATGGATGATTTAGATTACAAAAATTTATTTTTAATTGAAAATGGATATCTTTCTACCATACGTTGTATTTTTTTCAGGTTTCAAAATTTTTAGGTAAAAATGACCAAAATACCCCTGTGATGGCGAAAATTTTATTTTGATTGTTTTCAATCTAAAATAGTTTATATTCTCTTAAAACTAGATATTTAGTAACTATTGTTCACAGAAGAAGTGGAAAACTGATGCAAGAGCCTTGCAAGGTTTCGGTTGACATATCAGATAATGAATGTTTACCGAGACTTCGCGGCGGTTGTCACGGGCTCGAAAGGGAGTGCCGGGTCGTGACAAGCTATGTCAGTTAAAATTATACTACGCAAGTATACGTATCGAATATATAGTATATAAGTAAGCAGAGTATCGATCCCACAGATAATTAATCTAAAATTTTATCAAGTACTAAAATTATAATAATTTTATCTTATCCAAACAATCAAAATTAATTAATTAACTAAAACTAATTAACCAAAATTTAAACCAAAAAGAAAAATCAAAGTAATAATAATTTAAGTAAATATCAAATCAAACAAGCTTAGGATTACAGTATCCCTCACACTTTATCTAAATCTTACCTCTCTTCCTTAACTTAATTTAATAGGTTGAATTGCTAACCTATAGTTCTAAATTATTTATAAGGGTCTCCCGACTTATCTTATAAAAATATATTTTAACAAAAACAGTATATCCCTATGTGAATTAAATTAAAATAGATTTATTAAGTTTATGCTCTAATTTGGCTATATATGGCCTATAGGTATATCCCTATCCTATACGCAAATCAATTAATATGATTATATATTATCTCAATTTTAATCTACACTAAATTTCCTTTCGCAAGTTTGTTTAGGTTCTTAAATTAATTTAATTGGTGGCTAAGCAATTAAAAGCATTAAGAACAAATTGGAATAAATAATTCAAATCCCATTGAAGATAAGTAAGAAAGAGATTAAAAATTTATATTACACGTGAGTTCAATTGCAATCCTAGAAAAAGAAAATTAGCTACTTATGATTGCAAAGACAAATAACATTATAATAATTTCAACCATTAAGAGAAACAAGAAAAATAAAAGCCAAGGAAGAAAACAAAACAAATATTTGCCGCATTGCTCTCCAAGTTTCAGCCTCAACTTCTAGCTTTTTGAATCTCCAAAATTCTCTAACCTAATGTTCTTAAAAATATCCTATTTATACTAATAAAATTAACCTATAATTCCCTAAATTGACCTAGGATTTAATTGGGCTTAAAAGTGTAATGAGAGGCCCAAAAAATCAATTGTCAGCTTTTAAAAATTTCCATTCCCGTCATAGTACATCTAACTATTTTCTGACACAATTGTCTCTATCTTCAAGGTAGAACTGAGTAAAGTGATCTTCATAAAAGTTGTAGATCCAACTCTTAGCTTCCCAATGGTCTAAGAATCACATCATTTGGAGTTCTGTAGCACAAGTTATGGCTAAAATACTGAAGCATATGTAAGTAGACTTTCGGATCTTTCAAAACCTTACTTTCCAAAATTAAGCCCAATTCCTTTAGTTCTTATGAAAAATATAAAAACTAATAAATAATAACCAAATTAAACGAAATAACATAAAATTATAATAACTCACTTTACAATAAACTAATTATAAAAAAAACTAAAAATAAGTAAATTATAATTGAAAATTAAGGATTAGCTAATATTTAATAACAAAATTGGACTAAAATAATTATATAAAATAGAATTATCAAGCTATCATGTTCCTTGAGTTGATTTATACTTGATCCCTTAGAGGAAACAAGTTGCATAGTAGAGACTTCTTCAGAACTTGGGGAATAAGCATCATATAAAGGATTTTGGTTAAGGATTAAGAAAGTCTGCTCATACAATTTAATAAGAGCTCCTGTCTTTCTTAAAGTACCATATGGATGTGTTGGAACATTTGTGCTTGATGATGAGGTTGGAATAACTGTAGGATTAACTCGAGCAGGCTTGACAACGGATTTGTTGACGAGATTTTTCTTTGGATCCATTTGTGATTTGAAAATTCGTTTAAAGAAAGAAGATGAGAGGCACAGACTGTCTCACCAGGTGTGCCAGAAATTTGTGCACACAAATTTCTCATTAAAATTTCTTGACTTAAAAAATTATGAGACAAATACAAATATTTGATGTGAGCTATAATTTCTTGAAATTCTTCTGATTAATTTCCTCACTTTGTCTTCAAGAGTCACGAACTTGGACTTAGTCTTGATCACGAACTTGATATCTTCGCTTCAAGGGTCTTCATGACTTGATTTTGATTGCAAACTATATTTGATATCTTTATTTCAAGGGTTTTCACGACTCAATCTTGATCACGAACACTTGATATCTTCGCTTCAAGTGTTTTCACGATTTAATCTTGATCACGAACATTTGATATCTTGATCACAAACTTCGCTACCGTTTGATCACGAATTTCACTATCGCTTGATATCTTCACTTTAGAAATCTTCTATTCTTCTCGATCTCTGAAATGCTCTGAATCTTGGAATACCTTCGAATCTTTGAATACCTTTGAAAGAATTCAAATGGCTTAGAAAAGCCCTCTTATTTATAATGCCAGGTGGGAGACTTAGATGAGAATGTAGTTTCTTTAAATTAACTCTAAATTATTTTAATTTAATTATAGATAAATTATGATGACTCATTGAAAATCTTTTGATTGGCCAAACTTTGAGTCATTGAATTTTGATTGGTCGAACTTAAGGTTTATCTCTAAATAAATTTAGAGATAAATTAACTAATCAAATTTGATTTTTTATCTCTAAATTATCATAAATATTAAAGATAAATTAAATAACCACTAATTAAATTTTGATTAGTCAAAAATATGAAATTATCTCTAAATTACCTAGATTTATTTGGAGACAAATTGGATGACTAAAAATTAAATTTTGATTGGCCCAATTTAAATATTATCTTCAAATTATCTCAAGGGACAAATATATGACACATAAGTGAATTGATTGGACTATGGGTCTTTGAAATAATTGAACTAATATATTAATTATTTTATAATTAATTATATGGTTATGACATCATCAAGTCCACATAGCGGCACGTAATTGGACGATAATTTTTTCCCTTATACAAAATCTTCTCAAACTTTTCCCATAACCCTGAAGTAGAATCCTCATCAATAACATGGTTAAACACGTTATCCCTAATGTAAAGTGTACACACAAATTTTTCATCGAATATTTAGACTTAAAATTATAAGACAAATACAAAGATTTGATGCAAGCTACAATTCTTGAAATTCCTCTGATTAATTTCTTTAATCTTCATCTTTTAGAGTCATGAACTCGAACTTGATCTTGAATATGATTTGGACTGGATGATTTTGTTGTCAAAGGTCTAAGCGACTTGAACTTGATCATGAACTAGACTTGGAAACTTCACTTCAAGGGTCTAGGTGACTTGATCTTGATCATGAGCTAGAACTTCGTTTTAAGGGTGTAGGCAACTTGATCTTGATCACGAATTAGAATTTGAAACCTTCGTCTTAAGAAATCTTCTTTTATTGATTGGATGGTCCCCAAATGGCTTAAAGGAGCACTGTATTTATAGTGCTAGATGAAAGACTTTCATAATGATTTAGTCAATTTGAACTATCTCTAAATTATTTTAATTTAATTAGAAATAAATCGTGATGACTCATAGATAGTTTTTTGATTGGCCAAACTTTAAGTCTGTCAATTTGATTGGTCGAATCTAAGTTTTATCTTTAAACTATCTTAATTTTATTTATAGATAAATTAAATAATCAAATTTGATTTTTATCTTCAAATTATAATAATTTTTAGAGATAAATTAGATGACCAATTGGTAATTATTAATTGGTCAAAATATGAATATTATTTCTAAATTATCTTGATTATTTTAGAGATAAATTGGATGATCAATAATGAAATTTTAATTGGTTTAATTTAAATATTATCTTTAAATTATCTTAAGGGATAAATATATATGACACATAGGTGAATTTTAATTGGTGTCTTTGAAATAATTCAACCAATAAATTAATTATTTTATTATTAATTATATGGTGTCTTTGAAATAATACCACCAATAAATTAATTATTTTATAATTAATTATATGGTGTCTTTGAAATAATCCAACCAATAAATTAATTATTTTATAATTAATTATATGATTATCTTTAATGATGTCATCAAGTCCATGTGAGGGCTCGTAATTCATCTTTGAAAATTTTCTTCCATTTACCAATTCTAAACATGTGGCGTTTTGTAATTGGATGATAATTTTTCTCTTCCACAAATGCTCCCTCAAGACTTGTTCATATATGATTTTGAATGTGGCAAGTGGGCAAGTCTTGAAATTTAAATTATTTTGTCACCAATATTTTCTTACAAAATTTTTTTCTAAGATATCTTAGAATCCTAATATGCCTTGGTAGATTTGCAATTCAAGTTTAATTCGAATTATGCATACCCCACTTACAAGCAAAAGAATTACAATCTAGAAAGAATATCTTGCAATAGAATTAGAATCTTGGAAGAGTTATTTTGCAATTGGTATTGCATTCCTTAATCAACTAGGATTATTTTTTACTCTATAAAAATAGAGCTCCCTTGCAAACATTATGCACATCAAAATATTAGAATCCTTACAATTGGTCATATTTTCGGTTGCCATTACTTTTGTTCGTGCAACAATTTATACTTGTAAATCCAAGATTTCCATAATCAACGTCAATTAGAAGTTCCCTACTTCTTGGTGGTAAAAGCATATTTACTTCTTTGAAATCCTTTCTTTTTCTCATTTTGTAAATATGGTTATAAATACTTGATTTTGGTTAACACCTATTCTGTAAAAAATTATTTTACAGCAAAATATTGTTCAGAGAATAATGAGAATAACCATTACAAGTGAAGCACTACTTCACGCAGAATAATTAAAACAAATGAAGTACTACTTCATGTAAAATAATTAGAATAAGTGAAATACTACTCCACGCAGAACAATTAGAATAAGTGTAGTACTACTCCATGTGGAACAATTAATATTATTAGAATAACCACTTCACACAAATAGTAGTGAAAGCAACCCAGAATAAGTGACAGGGTTCATGGGTTACTTTGATCGTAGGATGTTTTAGAGAGTTTGGCTTGGTGGCTCAAATATGGATGTAGTTAATAGGTCTTCCTCTTAACCTTTTCCTGAAGTACAAGTGTTTCACCTTCTTACCCTATTCTTGTATACCTGTTCACATACACCTTCTTCTCTTGTACTTTTTCATGTACAGTTTCTTTTTTTGTACCTTTTCACGTATACCTTTTCTCTATTACCTTTTATTCGAGAAGAAGTCTTATTACACCCAATTACAATAACGATTACTCATATTAAAGCTTTTCATAATGATGTCATTCATTAGGCACATTAAAGCCTATTCTTGAGTAATCGCCATTTTTAGCACTATATATAAAGTCTCATGATTCATTTAGAGGGGTTCCCTTCCTCTTGGAGCTAACACATTCTCCTTCAGAGCTTTCTCTCTGATTCTCTTTTACTTCATAATTCTTTGTTTATTGTCTTCCACCAACCATGACACTCAATGTTTCAACAACTACTTCAATCTTCTTTTTCATCGCCTCTGGTGCATCCTTTATTTGTTTGCAATGCTTCTTCTCCTTATCACAAGAACCTTTTTACATTTTGACGACTCTATTGAGGAGGAGTGATTGCATTAGGTAGAAGCTTACTAGGAAAAACTTTGTGTTAATGGAAGAGATGGAGAGTTCCATTGGCAACCAAGATGCACCTGCTCCCTCCTACATTCAAGATCTGATGAAAATGATCCAAGCTTCTCATAAGAGGATGCAAACATTGGAGGACGATAATAGGCAAATGATGGAAACTATATCTTAACTCGTGTCTTCTACTACCACCACTTCGCAAGCCCAACCTGTGCACCTTAATGAGAGTGCACCTAATGGAATCACTCTTCTAGTTACAAACACTAAGGGGAATGAAGGAAATGGAGAAAGTGCAGTTGATGTAGTAACTGCTGCAAACCCTAATCCAACCAACACCACTACTGTAATTACCTTAGCAACTACCTCAATTGCAGTAATTCCACCTACTCTTACTCAAGGATTTGTGACAATGGAAGAGCTCCAAAGGTTGTTAGATAAAAAAAACAATAGCTTGAATTTTTCTGAGTTTGATCTCAAGTTGCCTTATTTGAGCAGTGTAGTTGAAAAACCATACCCTAAGGACTATATTAGCCCTAAGTTTAAATAATTCAATGGTAAGACTGGAGATGCATAGGAACATGTCATGAAGTTTGTGGAGACTCTTGGAGTTGTTGGATTGGATGATGTCCTGAAGTTGAAAGAGTTCTCCAAATCTTTTACTGAAAAGGCTTGTTCATGGTATGTTAATCTCATCCTTGGTTCTGTTGAATCTTAGAGTCAAATGTGTAGGATGTTTAGAAAGAAGTTCTTTTTTACTCAAGAGAAGGTTACTCTCCTTAAGTTGGGAAGACAATATCAAAATTCTAGAGAAGACTTCATAGGGTACATCCAACGCTTTAGAGAAAAGGTGTTGGACATATAACAATCTCATGATAAGAAGGAACTAGTGAAGGTCTGTATCCAAGGGATGTTTGATGAGTGTAGGTTACATTTGGAGAATTTACTCTTCCAACCTTTGTTAGCTTGGTGGAAACTACATGAAGAACCAATAATACGGTTCTTGAGTGTAGCAACAATTCCCATTTTTACCTTGGTGCATTAGGTAAAACCCTAAACCCCACCAACAATAGAAGAGAAATCCAACCCAAGATATTGTCAGTATGATAGAATAATTGGCCATTCACTTCTTGAATGTAGAGACTTGTGTAAAATATTTCACAAAAAGATACAAATATGAGAGTTACCAATTGGTAACAACAAGGTCCAGAACAATATGCTTCCTGCTCATGTATGATACTTCTATGACTTTGACTCTTCATTACTTTATGAATTGAAATTTGATATTTAGAAAGGAAAAAAAATTCATATTTAGCCGCTAGCCTTTTTTGCTTATACTTTGGCCGCAATTATATTATACTATTGGTCGCAAGCTTTATCGCTCATTCGTTGACCAAAGCTCGTCACTCATATTGTAGTCGCAAGCTTTATTGCTCATATTTAAGCTGAAATGATATTTTTTTTTATTGGTCGCAAGCTTTATTGCTCATTCTTTGATTATGATTCATTACTCATATTTTAGCTGTTAGCTTTATCACTCATAATTTGGTTTTAATAATGTTATGCTATTAGCTGCAAACTTTATTGCTTATTTTTTGGCTCTAGCTTATTACTGACAAATTGGTTGTAGCTCTTACGCTTACCTATTTAAAGGGTTAAAATAATCTTTTTGACATCAGGTTAAAAGTTAACCTCCTTGATCTAAAGTTGATATTTCCTTCTGGCCGCATATAGTAATATGATGAGTAAGCATGTAACATTCATATAAACAACATTATTTTGATGAGTCTTCAAAACTAACAAAAGAGTAGCCAACTCTTGAGTTCCACAGAGAAAAGTCACTATTTTTTATTATGATAGGAGAAATCATTTAATTATTTTTAAGAAGAGGCGCAATTCATTTAAATGGGTTTTCTTCCTCCCAGGGCTAACACATTCTCTTTTAGAGATTTTCTTTCTAATTCTTGTTTACTCCATAATTCTTTTCTTGTTGTTTTTCACCTACCACGACACTTAGTACTTTAAGAACTGCTCCGATCTTCTTTTCTGTCACCTCTAGTGCATCATTTACTTGTTTGCAATGCTTCCTCTTCCTATCATAGGAACTTTTTTTACAATGGTAAACCAATTGCAATCTTTGTCTCTTTAATTCTACAAACTTGCCATGCTACAAATTACGCAAACTCCCATTATTTTTTCGTGTTACAAGCTTATTGTTAAGTCAAAAGATCCATGCATATCATCAAGGTTTAAGATGCCACGTTAAGTCAACTTCCTGCCACGCCAAAAACTCACCAACTTTATAATTGCCTTTTGTTCTTTATCTGTTAATTTCATATTGTCCCTTTTTTTTTTCTTAAATATTTAACATAAGTCTCCTATATCCATATCCTTGATTAGAATAAAGAGGAACAAATATAGGCTCCAAGTCGCCAAAGGTATAAAAAGATGCTGTTAGTATTTGATAATTACAAACAAATTCTTTTAAGTTTAAGGTAAAATAGTCCTGATATCCCATCAAACCACCATCAATTAGGCTTTTTGGTGCCTTATTTGTATATATATATATTTTAATTGTTTTCTTGATTAATTGCTTTCTTCACTTAGACTAATGATATGATTTTCTTTTAATAGTTAAATTTAAAATCTATTAGTCTATAATCAAGACAAGCCTAAATAGGAGTGCAAGAAATTGATAGCAATAGCCTTAGTGAGTGCACAATTGTTGATCTTATAATAGCATAATTGTTGATCCTTAAAGGGTGCTCTTTATAATAGCATACAATATGTTGATCCTTGGAGGGTGTTTTTTTTAATAGCATACAATTATTGATCCTTAAAGATGCTCTCTATAATAGTACCATTGTTGATTCTTGAAGGGTTGTTGATCCTTAAAGGTGCTTTTAGAATAGCACAATTGTGAATCATCATGGTATACTTCAAGGCTTACAAAAATCAACTTGTCATTCTTTCCAAGAAGGATGAAGATATGAAGGAGTTATTTCTTCTCATAGTGAGACCTATATCTGGTCAAATTTTGCCATCTTAATTACTTAATGCTCTTACAACTTTGAAGGAATGGATTTCTAAATCGATCAAAATTTCACAATATTCTTCAAAAGTGCGACATCTTCAATCCTATTTTTATGATAAGAGTTTTAGTTAAGAGGACTTTGTCACCTTTGGAAGTCACATAATTTTTGTTGAGGCTTATTAGGGAAGTTCTTTCAAGATTAATGGAGAATTTAATTATATCCCCTAATATTAGGAGTAGATTGAAGATGTGTTATTTTGATGTAAGAAACTTTTATGTGATATAAAGATGGTTGATGCTCTTTATGCGTCCTTATATATATATGATTGTAATCAGGATGTCATTCGAGCATTTTGTGAGGGGTGGTGTCTAACCATGAACACCCTTCATACTACTTTCAGAGAGGCTTCCTTATCATTATGGGATTTACACAAATTGGGTGGTCTTTTTGTTCGTGGTTGGTTTTATAATAAAGCCATTCCATCTACGAAAGAATTGATTGGTGCTGGTGCTAACGGGATATTTCTTCCCAAAAGTTGTGAATACTTATATGTTGCCTTTCATTATTTGCATGAAAGAAAAGATGGTCAAGGCAAAGTCTTTGTTGACAGTTAGATCAACTTTTGGTTTTGAGGTAAATTTGTTATCAAAGGCCACTAACTTGTAAAGTAAAGAAGTCAACTTGCTCAAAGATCACGCATAACCCTATCGAAATTATCAAGAAACATGAAATTTGGGCCTCGATTGGAGCTAAGGCATGCGACGAAGTTGGTGTTAAAGAAAATTGTGAGAATGATACTTTGCTACTTTCTTTTCTTGTTGGCTCTGTGAATTTGTTTTTCCAAGCATAGAATTAACCATTCGACTAGAGACATTTAAGATCGCTAGCCTCATAATTACTGGCTCTAAAGCTGTTAACCTTGCGATTCTAGTGCTTGTCAATTTTTATCAAGGGCTTAACAAGATTGCTTTTTCTACTCAACCTAGTTTTTCAAATTCATGTTTTCCTATTCACTATTTTAAGGTCGGTTGAGTCATTATTTTGATACTCACTTTCCAACTCCATAAGAAATAATTAGACCCATGATGGTGAAGTTTTTTGGAGAAGGTGGGGCCAAATATTTTAGTGAACAAGAAACTTGTAAGTTAATTGACAAAAAATTAGTGTGGGATGCTAATTTATATTCCAAAAATCGAGATGAGGTTATCATCAATACTAGGCCACTTGATCCTTCACGACATTACTACTTAGTTAGCGTTTGGTCTAGCTATTTACCTATTCGATGCCACAACACTATCATTGTAGAGCTTTATAGTCCTTATAGATTTGGAAGACAATTTGGCTTTTGCTAAGATGTCCTAGGAATCTTAAGATTGATATTCTCTAGCAAACTTGTATCCTTTCCAATACACAGTCAAAATTAATTTCTCTAGCATGTCATCTAATGTTTAATGATCATGCCATTGCAAGCTATATGGAATGGTGGTCCCAAGTTCATGATCTTTACCTTGAACATGGTATTGAAACTTTGATTTCCAGTACCCATCAAACACCATCCAAATGATTGAGGCAACAAAAGGAAAGGCCTTCCAAAATTGAACAAGACAAGAATAAGATGTTTGTTGCAACCAATCTCTGTAGGAGAAAGGAACGTAAGGAACTTTCAAAAGCGCAAAGCCTTCGATTACTTCAACGTACAATTTTTGAACAAGTAACTCTTGAAAAAAATTTTGAGCACAAAGGTGCAACAACTATTGAAAACTTTGGTAGTGAAACTGATTGTGAGAGACATTAGAAATGAGTTACACCTAAGAAGCAAAAGCTATTGAACCCTTTTGGTTTTTCATTTCTTGAAGACGTTCCTAACTGTTATTTACTTTTAGAAAATTTTGATGGTCTTGTAACTATATCATGAATTTCTAATTTTTTTTATGTTTTATGGGACTAACTTTTATTTATTTATTTATTTATAGTTTCAAAGCTAAGACCTAGCCAAAGAGGTTATTGATGAGGTAGTTCCTACTAATAGTGAGGCTTTAGTTTTTAATCCACATGAATTTAACAAACTTGCAATTGAGATAGGAAACTGTTTTGCTCGAGATATTCCGGACAAGTCTTTAAATCAAGAAAATACTTCTCCTCATGTAATTATTAAAGAAATTGGTGATTCTTTTAAGAGTGAGACCAAGTTGTGTGCCGAGGTTAGTCATCTTGCACCTCTAAGAGTTTTTAAATTCAGTATTGACAAGGTGATCCATGATTGTCATTCGAAGCTTGTCATGACGCTATGGGAGATTATTCAACGAAAGATTGTTAGAACTCCTTTCAATTAAGTTTCTTCCTTTTTTATGGAGGTTCAACAGGTTCTTGATGTAATAGGAGGGGTCGAGATTGTTGATTCATCCTTATTGAGTCATCCTTTTGTAGTACGTCTGCAAAAGATCAAACTGAGAAGCTTCAAGAACTTGCAATTTGTCTTAAAGATATGGGAGTCACTTAAGACCAAATTTGTTAGCCATGTTGATGATTTGCAAATTGAGTTGACAAATTTTGAAAAGGAATTGAATGCTTTGTGTCGCAAAAAGGATAAGATTGAATCTTCTTTTAAAAAACAAAGGGAAGAAGTGCAAAGAGGGAAGCTAATATTTCTTAGATTAATGAAGAAATAACTTCTATCAAGTCTTTTTCAATTTTGAGTGAAAGCGAAGTTAATTTTTTAAAATTGTTATAGAATATGTTGGAATCTTCTCGAGAAGAGCTAAAGAACTTCAGGTGGAAACCTTGATTTGATTACTTCTTTATTCATGTAGCTCTAGCTTTTCTCTCTTTTTTTTTTTTAGGATTTAGACATTTAAAATTTTCTTTCACATTGTAATGCATTTCAAATTAGCAATATAAAAATCAATCTTGATTATTTCTTTTCTTTACTTGTGAAGAAATTTAAAAGATATTATTTTATGAAACCTCTAAGATACTTTGCATTCAAGAAAATTTCTAGTCACCAATCAAATTGCAAAATAATTCTATAAAGCCTGACCTTATAAAATACTTGTCATGACATGCATGTGATGAATAGCATGTTTGCATGCTAAGAAAGCCTCGAAAATCGTTAAAAGCTTGTAGTGTACTTAATAGTATAACTAAGTTGAACTAAGCTTTGAACTAGATCAAATAGAAATTTTAAGGTGAGATTAAGAGCTTCACAATCTAGGGATGACTCAAAATGGAAATTCAGAGTTTGAGGATCAATTTGGAGTCAAACCGAAATTTTCACTATCCAGGGGCAAAATGGTCATTTGCCACCTGGGGATAAAATGAGAATTTTTAGAAAAGATTTTTTTGGCTCCATTTGACTTATTGGAGTATGATTTGAGGCTGAGAAGTGAAAAAAAATTGTAATCCCTGTACTTTTTGGAGCATAGGGGTAAAATGATAATTGTACCATTCTAGGGGAAAAATTGTAATTTTACACACCCGACACTTGTCCAACACATGGATTTTACCCAATTTTATCATGGATAATTGAAGGGATTTATATGGTGGAGAGAAAAAGCTTAATAGTTAAGAAATAAAAATGGGCCAATGAAATGTAACACGTGTCAAGTTAATATCCATTTATTTTTTTAGCTTTAAAATCAGCAAAAATCAACCTATTTTCTCTTCATGTGGCCGGCCATAGTAAGAACAAAGAGAGGAAAGGAAAAACACAAAACCTAGGTGGGAAAATTGAAGAAAAAGTGTGAGATTTCAAGGAATCAAGCAATCAAAGGTAAAATTTCTTGATTTTGACTTGTGATCTACCTTTCCCATGCATTTCTCCTTATTTTCCATGATTAAATTTCATGTTTTCATGGTGAATTCATGGCTAACCAAATGGGTATGGAGAGAAAATGAAGTTGGATTGATTTGATTATAAGTTATGTTAGTGTTTTTAGTTAGTTTAGCATATTTAGAAACAAAACAACAAGAAAAAAATTCATTTTCTCCCATTAGCCATAAGCGGCCAAATTTTCTAGGGAGAATATTGAGGCTGAAATTGATAATATTTCATGATATTTTGGTGATATTTGATGTTTGGTGAGGCTAGAAATTAAATGGGAAATTTTGGTGTGAAAATCTGAATTTTTGCTTAATGTATAGACATGTGTGATTTATGTTTCGGACTGATAAATTGAATCATATTCACAGTCATTGAGGTATTTTAAGTATAATTGGAGTGTAGAAAGTGAAAGAAATCGATTTGGAGTTAAATTAGAGGTTTTAGCCAATTACACCGAGAATAGTGCGAATTAGGTCGAATACCGTATTTAAACGGCTATTCGGACATTTTTGCAGTCCATATCATGCATTAGTAGTCTAAATTAGTTTAATTTTAATTTAGTACCAATGTAGTAAGTTTCTCGATTTTGTACTATGTCTAGGTGGTGAATCCTCCGATAAAGGCAAGAAAATTGTACCCCGAGGATCGATAGTCAGAGTACTCTAGAACTTTGACTCTCGAAATAGTGAGTAACCTTATCATCATTTTAATTATCTAAAGTGATCTTTTCATTCGATTTTGTGAATTTTATGGAAAATGAATTAAATGATTAATTTTTCGCTTTTATAAATAAAATGTGATTTAATGAAATGATTTCATAAAATTTCTTGAAATTGAATGATGGCTTTGAAAATAGAGTAACTGGAGACCACTTGATGTGTTGTGATTTATGGTTTTAATTGATTACTTATGATTATGTGTTGGCATGACTCGCTGGGATTGTGGGTTGTGAACTGTATGAATTGTTCTGTTTTACATTTACAGGTTGGGTAGTATAATATTAGTCATGTCATGCTGTCAAAATTTTATTGTATGGTGGGTTTAGCTTGCTGCAATAGGCAGATTCTGTGGACCAGCCTATTAGAGGGGCACGAAATTCGGATATATATATATATATATATATATGTACCTCAGTCGGAGAGGCGCGTAGGATATCTCTTGAGGTATGGACAGAGTTCACGTCACGCCGAACCACCTCGTGATGATGAACTCTGCTAACCCTAAAGAATGGCTGTGTTTTTCAAACCAAAAATATGTTTACGTGTATACAAACTTTTTAACAGCCTTGGCGGACTCGGTTAGATACCTCGGCTAAGGTATCCCCGAGAATGATTTTGGCAGGAGCCAAGCTTTTAAGATACTCATAAGCCATGTTGAATATTTAAATGAAATGAATATTTATGTTATGAAATACATATTGAGATGAAATATTTTAATTATCTCATTTTACTCGACTTTAGATATTTCGGATGATGTTTGTTTACTCACTGGGATTATAAAATCTCACCACTCTTCTTTTCACCCATTTCAGGTTCAGATTAGGCTGTAGATAGCTGAGTTCATCGAGGACTACCCTTGGATTTGCATTCCTTCAAATTATAGGTTCACAATCCTCTTTACTTTTGATTATTCGGGGGCCCACTGATCATTGTAAATTAAATTAAATACTTTAGCTTACTGTATTACAGTATGTATGAATTTATTTTGCTTTTACGCTACAAAAATTATCTACGTATAACTCTAAAAATATTGTTTAATAAAAAAAATAATATTTTACTTAATATTTATTTTATTTTCCTATTAAATCCAAATAATCGAAATTTTGTTTTAAATGAAGAATTTAGACTTTAAAACTCACTTTTGATTATGAATTATATGTTTTGTACTTGTATATTACATTTTAACTGGTTTCGAAATTTTTGAGGAAAAATGACTAAAATACCCCTATGAAATGAAAATTATTATTTTATTTGTTTTGAGTTGGAAACAACTTAAAATCTTCTAGAACATGATTTTCGGCAACAGTTACTCACGGGGGAAATGAGATACTGATATTAAGCCTTGCGGGATCTCGGTTGGTATTCCGAGAAATGAGTGTTTATCAAGGTACCGCGACGGTTGTCACGGGCTCGAAAGGAGTACCGGGTCGTGACAAATTCAACTTGCGATTACAATTTGTTTCACTTGTGATTGATGCTGTTACGACCCAGAACCTCCCTTGGGCCCATGACAACCGCCGCGACATCCCGATTGACACTCATTATCCGAAATGCCAATCGGAACCCCGCAAGGCTAACGAATCAGTTTCTTGCCTTTCCTGTGAGCAATCGTGGTTAGATATCGAGTTTTAAGAAAATATAAACTATTTTAGATGAAAACAATCAAAATAAAATTTTCTCCACATAGGGGTATTTTGGTCATTTTTACAAAAAAATTTTGAAACCTGATAAAGATACAACGTATGGTAGAAAAATATCCACTGCCGATTAAAAACAAATTTTTGTAATCTAAATCATTCATTTAGAGTGAAAAGTTGGCTAATTAAACTAAATAAAAATATTTGATAATATATTTCATTTTCTTATAAAATAATTTTTATAGAACTATACATAAATAATTTTTATAGCGTGAGAATAAAATAAATTCATGCATACAATAATTTATAAAGTTATAATGTACAATAATAATTACAATGACAAGTGGCCCATGAATACACCAAGTACTGGTGATAGTAACCTACTATCTGTGAGGTTGAGAGGTCAACTGGAATCCTCCACAAAATAGGGTATCTACAAGCTACCACAGACCTGAAATGTTTGGAAAGGAGGTGGGTGAGATTTTGCAATCCCAATGAATAAACAGACATTATCATTAATATCTAAAGGCGAGTAAAATGGAGGTAAGTTTAAACAACAAATTACGAACCATTTCATAATGTTTTCAATTTATTTCTTAAACCATAAAATATTTGTAATTTACCAAAACAGTTGTTAAGGCTTATGTCTTTTATTAAAAACAAGGCTCAAGCCAAAAGTAATCCTCGGGGATACCTTGGTCGAGGCATCTAACC
The DNA here is from genome assembly GCF_053813885.1 of Theobroma cacao. Classification (NCBI taxonomy): domain Eukaryota; kingdom Viridiplantae; phylum Streptophyta; class Magnoliopsida; order Malvales; family Malvaceae; genus Theobroma; species Theobroma cacao. Next base: position 43,455,285 of record NC_142640.1, read on the forward strand.
GAGTCCGCCAAGGTTGTTATAACATTTACATGTGAAACACATTTTTATTTTTAAAACAAGTCGTTCCTTGGCGTTGGCCGAGTTACACATTCACGTGAGGGTTCAACGTGAAGTGAGCTCTAATACTATCCCAGGAGTTACCCTCCTCGCCTCTACAATCGGAGTAACTATATAACCGGGTTTACCGTGCCCCTCTAATAGGCAGTCCACGGAAACCTGTTACTGCAGTGACTAACCCACCAATTTTAATAAAATTTCGACAGTATAACGTGGCTTTTATTTATTTATCCAGCCTGCATAGTAAAAATAGCTTACATAAATTTCTCAATACACTTACAAAATATAGCCACATATACTCATATCTCATAAGCCATTCATAGGAAAATATATCATTTTCAAGACAGTTAACAGCCTCCAATTACTCAATTTCATAATCAACCCAATATATTTTTATTTGTCACATTTATTTCTAAAACATCAAAAATCCCGTTTTAATCTCGTTTTCATTTCATAAAATACATAAAGAGCATTTAAAAATAAACTCTAGAAAATTTATAATAATAATAAGTTTACTCACCGTTTGTACAGATGAAATGCTTCTTAGGTGCCCCGATCACTGTTGGTCGGGTACGACTTCCTTGTATTTACCGGAAGGCTCTCCTCCTAGACACATTGCAAAATTTACCCAATTCACCACATTAATGCTAAATCACTATATAATTGACTTAAATCCTATACTAATGCATGGTATAAAATGCAATAGCCTAAAACGGCTTAAACGCGGTATTAGCCTATTTTTGACACTTTACCCAATAAATTGCTAACGCGCTCCATTTTAGCTCTAAATTGTCCAATTCTCTCTCCAACATTTCTAACCATTAATTATCAGCCAATATTCCTCTAAAATCACCTAAATCAGCTTACTCTCTGCCTTGGAAAAATTCGGCCAAAAATGGGACATTAACTCGGTTAATTTTTCACTTTGTTTTTCTATCACATTTAACCACTTTTCATCATTTTCTCTTCATTTCTCTTAGAATAAAAATCAGATTATCATCATTGTACCTCATTGCAGATTCGGCCAAGGGTGGGTATTGTGAAAATTTAATACTTTCTTGCCCAATTTAATTTCTAAACACATTTAACTAACTAAAACTATCAATTTAATTAAAAATCAAAACCTAAAAATTTCACTTTCTCCCCCCTTGAAATTCGGCCAGCCCTTGATGTCACTTTTAGATCTCTCTCCTCAAGCATGCTAAATGGAAACAAAGGCATAGGAAAGGTAGAAATCAAGCTAAAGTCGAAAAATCTTACCGTTAGACTCGTAAACGGGCAAAAAATGCGATTTTCTAGTTTCCCTTTGTTTTCTTTGTTTTCTTCCTTTCCTCTCTATTTCCTCTCTTGTTCTTCCTTATGGCCGGCCATCACTTAAAATGGGGTTTAAATGGGCTGACTTTTCATTAAAATAATATTAAACCATTAAAAAAATATTATGTGTCACTTTCTCATTGGTCCGTTTTTTAAAATTTCATCCATTTGTTTCCAAATTTTCACCATACACTTGTCCCACATATCCATAGCTTAGATAAAATTCTCAGACTTATCCAAAGTCTTGGTGGAGTAATTTTTGAAATTTGCACTTTTACCCCCATAAAAGTCAAAAATTATATTTTTACCCCAAAAAATTGAATAATTGCCCATAGACATATTTTTCATCCCTTATACTCATACCATTCTACAATTTGTCAAATGTGATCTAAATTCTCTCAAAATCTCAAATTTTGTCCACGGGTGGAAAAATTACGATTTTACCCCTGAATATCAAAATTTTCAAATTTTCCTTAAATGAACCCTCGAACTTCGAACAATAATTTTTAGTCATTCCTTGACTATAAAATATTAAATTTCATCCTACGATTCCTATTTGAACTAGTTTGAGGCTAAATCAATTCAAATATACCGTTAGGTACAATATCGAGTTTCGTCTATTCTTAGGGACTTTCCTAGTATAATAACATGCTACTCAGTGCATGTATGTTATGACATGTATTTATAGGGTTGGATTTTACAATTTTACCCCCCTTAAAATAAAGTTTTGACCTCAAAATTTCACTTACCAGATTCGACAAATAAATGCGGGTATTGGTTCCTTATCTGATGCTCTACTTCCCATGTCATTTCCTCCATTCGAGCACTTTTCCACAATACTTTGACCATTGAAATACTCTTGTTCCTCAGTACTCGATTCTTTTGATCCAAGATACTCACAAGTTGCCCCTCAAACTTCAAATCGTCATGCAACTTGATCGGAGGTGCTTCGAGGATGTGAGAGGGATCTGGTACATATTTCTTAAACATCGAGACATGGAAAACGTTGTGGATCCGATCTAACTTCGAAGGTAATTCTAACCGATAAGCCACTGGTTCAATCCTTTCAATGATACGAAAGGGTCCAATATATCTCGGGTTGAGCTTTCCCCTCTTCGCAAATCAAATCACACCTTTCATTATCCAATGAAACACCATAATTTATCATGATAGTATAATCAATAAGATTTAATACTTCAAAGTATTCAAATTATTACCTTTTCAAGGAAAAACCTTAAGAAAAACTTTATCATCGATCTCAAACTCCAAGTCTTTTCTTCGTTTATCTGCATAGCTCTTCTGCCTATCTTGGGCTACCTTTAGCCTCTCTCGTATAACCTTGATCTTGTCATTAGTTAGCTCGATCAATTCCATGCTAACTAACTTTCTTTCACCCACTTCATCCCAACAAAGTGGAGTACGACATTTTCTTCCATATAAAGCTTCGTATGGTGCCATACCGATGCTAGACTGGAAGCTGTTGTTGTAAGCAAATTCCACTAACGGGAAGTGTCTATCCCAACTTCCAAGAAAATCCATGACACAAGCCTCAACATATCTTCCATAGTTTGGATAGTCCTCTCTGACTGACCATCCGTCTGTGGGTGAAAAGTAATGCTAAATTTCAATTTGGTTCCGAGAGATTCTTGAAATTTTGGCCAGAATCGAGAAGTGAATAGAGGATCTCGGTCTGATACTATAGAAACGGGAACTCCATGTAGCCTCACAATCTCATCTATATAGAGCTGAGCCAGCTTCTCAATAGAGTATGTACTAGGGACAGCTAAAAAGTGAGTGGACTTAGTCAATCGATCTACGATCACCCAGATCGCATCCTTTCCCCTCTGTGTCCGTTGCAGTCCCAAAATAAAATTCATAGTTACATGCTCCCATTTCCACTCGGGAACAGGTAAAGACTGAAGTGTACCTGCTGGCCTCTGATGCTCCGCCTTAACTTGCTGACATATGAGACACTTGGCAAGGAATTCTGCTACGTCTCGTCTCATACCCGGCTACCAATAATTCTCCCTGATAGTCCTATACATCTTGGTGCTTCTAGGATGTAATGCATAGGCAAATGAATGGGCTTCTTCCATGATCGCCTGTCTCAACTAGTTTTCCTCAGGAACACAAACTCGGTCTCTAAACATCAAGACGTTATCCTCTCCAAATCTGAACTCACTGACTCCCCCATCGGTCAGTTTTTGAATTTCTTTTCTTAACTCATCATCAGATCTCTGAATGTCCTTGATCTGATTAAGTAACGAAGGTCACACAATGAAGCTTGCCAATAAGGATCCATCCTCACCATTTCTCAATTGGACCCCAAGAGATTTCATCTCTAATAATGCTGAAAAATAACAACTCTGAAGTGCTGCTAAAGACGATGAAGACTTACGACTTAAGGCATCAGCTACAACGTTCGCCTTTCTCGGATGATAGTCTATCACCAAGTCATAATCTTTTATCAACTCCAACCATCGCCTTTGCCTCAAATTAAGCTCTTTTTGGGTGAGCAAATATTTTAAACTCTTGTGATCCGTAAATATCCGACAATGCTCACCATACAAGTAATGCCTCCAGATTTTTAAAGTAAACACCACTACTGCTAACTCTAAATCATAGGTAGGGTAATTTGCTTCATGCTTCTTCAACTGTCGGGAAGCATAAGCTATTACTTTCTCATCCTGCATTAACACACACCTTAACCCTAACTTAGATGCATCACTGTACATCACAAATCCCTTACCACTCACAGGAAGTGTTAAAACGGGAGCGGAGGTTAACTGGTTCTTCAGCTCTTGAAATCGATTCTCACAAACATCATCCCACTCAAACTTAACTCCCTTACGAGTTAGACGGGTCAAAAGAGCTGCTATTAAGGAAAACCCCTAAACAAACCTCTGATAATAACCGGCTAATCCGAAAAAACTACGAATCTCTGTCACTATCTTAGGTTGCTCCCATTGTAAAATTGCCTCTATCTTCTTGGGATCAACATATATTCTAGCTCTCGATACTACGTGTCCCAAGAATACCACTTCCTGTAACCAAAACTCACACTTCGAAAACTTTGCATACAACTGTTTTTCCCGCAAAGTTTGTAATACTATACGCAAGTGGATAGCGTGCTCATCATTATCTCTCGAGTAAACTAGTATGTCATCAATGAACACAATAACAAACTTGTCCAAGTAAAGGTGGAACACCCTGTTCATAAGATCCATAAAAGCTGTCGGTGCGTTAGTTAACCCGAAAGGCATGACCAAGAACTCATAATGACCGTACCAAGTCCTGAACGCTGTCTTGGGTACATCTTGTTCTTTAATCCTCAACTGATGATACCCAGACCTTATATCAACCTTAAAAAACATTGTAGCTCCTTGTAATTGATCGAAAAGATCATCAATCCTCGGTAACGGATACTTGTTCTTAATGGTCATTCTGTTAAGTTGTCGGTAATCGATACATAACCGAAGTGTACCATCTTTCTTTTTCACAAATAAAACTGGTGCTCCCCACGAAGATGTACTAGGGAGTATAAAACCCTTGTCCACTAACTCTTTCAACTGCACTTTCAACTCCTTCAACTCTACCGGAGCCATTCTATATGGAAGAATAGAGATAGGGACAGTACCCGAAAATAAATCAATGGTGAATTCTAACTCACGATCGGGAGGAAGTCTCGTTAATTCATCAGGAAATACATCAAAGAACTCACTTACTATGGGAACATTCTCTAACTTAGGTTCCAACCTCTATATATCAATCACGTGAGCCAAGTATGCCAGATATCCCTTTCGCACCAATTTCAAAGCTTTGAAGGCCGAGAATACACAAAACGGTAATACTCGACGCTCCCCCGTAAATACAACTTCTGCTCCCTCTAAACTCTAGAGAATCACTTCTTTCTTAAAACAATCCACCTTTGCTCAATGAGTGGACAACCAATCCATACCCAAGATCAAATCAAAGTCCCGAATCTCCAAAGGGATTAAATTACCCATAAATTCTTCTTTCCCAACTTTAATACCACAGTCTCTATAATACGTATTTCTTACTAATCGCTCCCGTAGAGGAATATGCACTACAATCTCTTCCTCTAATGGTGACAGGTTCCTATATGAGAATGATGCAAATGATATGCTAACGTATGATCTATCAGAACCCGAATCTATCAAAACATGTGCATCTCTATCAAACACAATCATAGTACCTGTCATTGTGCTAGGTCAAACTCGAGCTTCATCCTCAGTCACTGCAAAGACCCTAGTCGAAATCTGGGACTGCGGTCTGAAAGATGGCTGCTTTGGGGTATTACTCCCCATGCCTGACCGTATCATTGGGCCCTGTCTGGATTGTGATCCCGAAGTGTCTCTCCGCTGTATAGTAGGACGAGTCAGAGGAGTAGAAGTAGTTATTGTACCCTGTCTCAATTGAGGACAATTTCTCTTGATATGCCCCTATTGGCCGCATTGAAAACGTTTTACAGGCTGTCTACATGACCCAACATAAAATCCTCCGCAATTACGGTATCTGTCCAATCCTCCTGAAGTCCTCCCCTAACTATTCATCACTGGCCGATCAAATCTAGAAGATCTCGGCTGTGACTGCTAAGATGGAGGTCTAGTGAATGCCACAGATGCTGAGGTAGTACTTCCTGCAGTAGATGTCGAATCTCTGCCACTCTTTAAAGACTGACCCGGGAACATAGGCGGATTCTTTCTCTTTGCGAACTCAGCTCGGATCCGTCTATTCTCAGTGACGAGCTTTTCAGCCCGTAAGGCCATCTGCATGACTTCCTTATGTGGCTCCCTACCAGTCATTATCATCCGTTCTCTGATCTCATTACGGAGCCATTCCTAGAAATAATTAGCCTGATCTTGCTCAGATTTCATCAGATCCGACACATATAATATCAACTCGTTAAAACGAGTCTCATACTCCTCTACAGTTAGATTTCCTTGTTTCAAGCTCAGAAATTCTCTTTTCTTTTCTTTCTGATGAAAGTAAGTAAAATACTGACCATCAAATTCTCTGAGAAAGTCAGACCATGTCTGAAGAGTAGTGGAACGGGACTTCACCGAATTTCACCAGGTTTGGGCCCTCTTCTCTAGTAATCTAGTAGCCACCATTAGCTTCATGTCGTCATCTAATCTCATATCAGAAAGAGTCTCCGAAACTTGATTAACCCAATCCTTAGCTGCGGTCGCATCCAACTCACCAGTAAACGAGACGCAATCTAACTGTCTAGTTTCCTTCAATTTCTTAGAAATGGATACGTCCGGTGTTTGGGGTGGAATAGGAGGTGGTGGTATTGGGGTTGTTACAGGAGAATCAGCGGGTGGAACTGGACCAGCTTGAGCCTGGCCCGTAAGAGCAGCGACAAAAGCCGCTAATGCCTGAACTGCCTCTAGTGTCATGGTAGGTACGCAAGGAGTAGCAACAGGTGGTGGATGAGGTACAGGAAGGTTCGTTGACTCAGCAGTAGGAACTGCTCTAAAAAAGACGCAGTCGACTCTTCGTCTATGGAATCCGACCTACTCTGTCTAGGGTGATCTCTTCCCCTACTAGTAGATCTAGTGATAGGTGGTAGCTCACGTCGAGGAGGCATAATGGTCTACAAGAAGAACGGAATTGGTTTAGACTACTTAAGACTCTATATGAAACTACATGCAACTAACTAATCTTAACTAGGCCACACTGACATTGTAAATTATTTTAAAATAACTTTAAATCCAAGAACTTTAAAAATCAAAAACTTTTTTCAAAACCATAAGTTTTTAAACCGAAAGCTCTGATACCAATCGAATTGTCACGACCCAGAACCTCTCTCGGGCCCATGACAACCGCCGTGACGTCCCGATTGACACTCATTATCTGGAATGCCAATCGGAACCCCCAAGGCTAACGAATCAGTTTCTTGCCTTTCTTGTGAGCAATTGTTGTTAGATATCGAGTTTTAAGAAAATATAAACTATTTTAGATCGAAAACAATCAAAATAAAATTTTCGCCGCATAGGGGTATTTTGGTCATTTTTACAAAAAATTTTCGAAACCTGATAAAGATACAACGTATGGTAGAAAAATATCCACTGTCGATTAAAAATAAAATTTTGTAATCTAAATCATTCATTTAGAGTGAAAAGTTAGCTAATTAAACTAAATAAAAATATTTGATAATATATTTCATTTTCTTATAAAAACAATTTTTATAGAACTATACATAAATAATTTTTGTAGCGTGAGAATAAAATAAATTCATGCAAACAATAATTTACAAAGTTATAATGTACAATAATAATTATAATGACAAGTGGCCCATGTATACACCAAGTACTGGTGATAGTAACCTACTGTCTGTGGGGTAGAGAGGTCAACTGGAATCCTCGACAAAATAAGGTATCTACAAGCTACCACAGACCTGAAATGTTTGGAAAGAAGGTGTGTGAGATTTTGCAATCCCAATGAGTAAACAGACATTATCATAAATATCTAAAGGCGAGTAAAATGGAGGCAAGTTTAAACAACAAATTACGAACCATTTCATAATGTTTTCAATTTATTTCTTAAACCATAAAATATTTGTAATTTATCAAAATAGTTGTTAAGGCTTATGTCTTTTATTAAAAATAAGGCTCAAGCCAAAAGTAATCCTCGGGGATACCTTGGCCGAGGCATCTAACCGAGTCTGCCAAGGTTGTTATAACATTTACATGTGAAACACATTTTTATTTTTAAAACAAGTCGATCCTTGGCGTTGGCCGAGTTACACATTCACGTGGGGGTTTGACGTGAAGTGAGCTCTAATACTACCTTAGGAGTTACCTTCATCGCCTCTACAACCGGAGTAACTATATAACCGGGTTTACCGTACCCCTCAAATAGGCAGTCCACGAAAACCTGTTACTGTAGTGACTAACCCATCAATTTTAATAAAATTTCGACAGTATAACGTGACTTTTATTTATTTATCCAGCCTGCATAGTAAAAACAACTTACATAAATTTTCCAATATACTTACAAAATATAGCCACATATACTCATATCTCATAAGCCATTCATAGGAAAATATATCATTTTCAAGACAGTTAACAGCCTTCAATTATTCAATTTCATAATCAACCAAATATATCTTTATTTATCACAGTTATTTCTAAAACATCAAAAATCCCGTTTTAATCTCGTTTTCATTTCATAAAATACATAAAGAGCATTTAAAAATAAACTCTAGATAATTTACAATAATAATAAGTTTACTCACCGTTTGTACAGATGAAATGCTTCGTAGGTGCCCCGATCACTATTGGTCGGGTACGACTTCCTTGCCTTTACCGAAAGGCTCTCCTCCTAGACACAATACAAAATTTACCCAATTCACCATATTGATGCTAAATCACTATATAATTGACTTAAATCCTATACTAATGCATGGTATGAAATGCAATAGCCTAAAACGGCTTAAACGCGGTATTAACCTATTTTTGGCACTTTACCCAATAAATTGCTAACACGTTCCATTTTAGCTCTAAATTGTCCCATTCTCTCTCTAGCATTTCTAACCATTAATTATCAGCCAATATTCCTCTAAAATCACCAAAATCAGCTCACTCTCTTCCTTGAAAAAATTTAGCCAAAAATGGGACATTAACTCGGTTAATTTTTCACTTTGTTTTTCTATCACATTTAACCATTTTTCATCATTTTCTCTTCATTTCTCTTAGAATAAAAATCAGATTATCATCATTGTACCTCATTGCAGATTCGGCCAAGGGTGGGTATTGTGAAAATTTAATGCTTTCTTGCCCAATTTAATTTCTAAACACATTTAACTAACTAAAACTATCAATTTAACTAAAAATCAAAACCTAAAAATTTCAATTTCTTCGCCCTTGAAATTCAGCCAGCCCTTGATGTCACTTTTAGATCTCTCTCCTCAAGCATGCTAAATGGAAACAAAGGCATAGGAAAGGTAGAAATCAAGCTAAAGTCAAAAAATCTTACCGTTAGACGCGTAAACGGGCGAAAAACGCGATTTTCCTTTTGAATTTTCTAGTTTCCCTTTGTTTTCTTTCTTTTCTTCTTTTCCTCTCTATTTCCTCTCTTGTTCTTCCTTATGGCCGGCCATCACTTAAAATGGAGTTTAAATGGGCTGATTTTTCATTAAAATAATATTAAACCACTAAAAAATACCATGTGTCACTTTCCCATTGGTCCGTTTTTTATAATTTCATCCATTTGTTTTCAAATTTTCACCATACACTTGTCCCACATATCCATAGCTTAGATAAAATTCTCAAACTTATCCAAAGTCTTGGTGGAGTAATTTTTGAAATTTACACTTTTACCCTCGTAAAAGTTAAAAATTACATTTTTACCCCAAAAACTGAATAATTGCCCATAGACATATTTTTCATCCCTTATACTCATACCATTCTCCAATTTGTCAAATGTGTTCTAAATTCTCTCAAAATCTCAAATTTTGTCCACGAGTGAAAAAATTACGATTTTGCCCCTGAACATCAAAATTTTCAATTTTTCTCCAAATGAACTCTCGAACTTCGAACAATCATTTTTAGTCATTCCTTGACTATAAAATATTAAATTTCATCCTACGATTCCTATTTGAACTAGTTCAAGGTTAAATCAATTCAAGTGTACCGTTAGGTACAATATCGAGTTTCGTCTATTCTTAGGGACTTTCCTAGCATAATAACATGCTACTCAGTGCATGTATGTTATGACATGTATTTATAGGATCAGGTTTTACAGATGCACCCCATAAATTCTAGAGTGAGCTTTTTGTAAGGCTTTGTATGCTTCTTCATCTACTGAGTAATGAAGAAAGACTCCATCAAAAAAACATCGATAAAACGTACCATTGAAATAAATAAATCAAGAAGCTTGACATTTTATTTCTGTTTTATGCCTTGGATCATTAGGAAGTTTTCCATGCTTTAGCTAGTCAATTAATGGTTGTTGCCAATCTTCTTTTCCCACTTCAAGGATTGAGACAACATTAGATTCTACATCGACATCTTCACCTAAAGTGACAGGTGGAAAAATCCATTGCTTCCAAAAAAGAACTTTTACTTCTGTACTTGGTGATGCAATTGCTAACACCAAATTAGCTAAAGAATTTGCTTGCCTATTTTCTTTTCTAGGGATATGTCCTAGGCAACTTTGTCAAATCGTTTCAAAAGCTTCTTAACATAATTGACATATGGCAAGTGCTTCGGCTTTTTAACTTCAAAAAGTGAAAGTATTTGGTTTACAATGAACTTGGAATCTCCAAACATTTTAAATTGCGTTACTTGCATGTCTACCGCCATCTCCAATCCTATGATCAAGGCTTGGTAGTCTGTTACATTATTGGAGCAATTTTTGATGAGAGTGAATGCATAAGGCAACACTTTTCCTTTTGGAGTGATAAAAATGACTCATACACTTGCCCTATCTTGTCAAGCTACTTTATCAAAGTATAATTTCCATAACTTAGGAATCTTGATGGAAAGAACATCTTCATCAGGGAGATCTTCAGAGAATTTGCAGTCCTCTAAAATTGAATGATCTACAAGAAAATCTGCAAGTGCTTGTCCTTTGACGGCCTTTTGAGGGATATATGTGATGTTGAACTTTTGTAACAAAAGAGCCCATTTTACCAATCTCCCACTAAGCATCGATTTTGATATGAGATACTTGAGAGGATCTTCTTGTGAAATTAAGTGAATAGAATGAGCTTGCAAATAATGCCTTAATTTCTTAATTGCAAACATCAATGCCAAACATGTCTTCTCAATAGGAGAATAATTTAATTCCGCACCATTAAGAGTTTTACTAAGGTAGTAAAACACACTTTCTTTTCATTCGTCATTTTGTTGTGCCAAAATTGCTTCTAAAGAATGCTTGTGTGCCACAATATAAAGGATCAATAGATGTCTTGGTGTAAAAGCCCTTAAAACTAGAAGTCTTAATAAATAAGATTTTATGCTTTTTAAAGCATTACTACAAGAGTCATCCCAAACAAAAGGCATATCTTTCTTCATCAAACGACTAAATAGTTGACATCTACCAGCTAAGTTGGATATGAAACGTCTAATATAAGCTAATCTTCCCTACAAACTTTTAAGCTCATGGAGATTACTTGGTTCACACATCTTCATGATTGCATTTATTTTTTATTGATCAATTTTAATCCCATAATACCGTAGTATGAATTCTAAAAATTTACTAGAAGATACTCTAAAAGCACATTTTAAGGAATTCATCTTTAATTGATATCGACGCAATCTTTCAAATACTTGGTGAAGATATTCAAGATGATTAACTCTTTTTTTTTTTACTTAACCACTAAATCATCAACAAAGCATTCAACATTTTTGTGGAGCATATCATTAAATATCGTCTACATCGCTCTTTGATAAATGGTGCCTGCATTATTTAACACAAAAGGCACAATTTTGTAACAGTATATTCCTTTAGGAGTTTTCAAAATGTAGTAAGTTTTTCATCCTTTAGATCCATGGGAATTTGATTATAACTAGAGGAGCCATCCATAAAAAATAAAGTCTAATGGCCAGTTGTTACATCCATCATTATTTCTGTCAAAGGGTGACGAAAATCATCCTTTGGGCAAGCGTTGTTCAAGTCTCGAAAATCCATGCAAACTCGAATTTGGCTGTTCTTCTTTCTAACTAGAACAATATTTAAGATCCAAGTAAGGTACTTGACTTTTTGAATAAAGCCAACCTTAATGAGTTTATTGACCTCAACCTCGATTTAGGGAATCAAGGTAGGGTGAAGAGGTTGTTGAGCTTGATTGGAAACAACATAATTCAAAACAACCCAATCCTTATCATCCAAATAACCAGGGGTATGTAAATGTTATCGTCCATCCTCACAAAGAGCCTTCTCCCTCTTTCAATTAGGAAGAGGATGCACGTGTAGCTACCTTAGTTACCTTTTCCATTTACCTGAGCGCAATGCGTATGTCATGTGCTAGTATATTAATATAGGATCCACTAATTTCATGATCATAACAAATTAGTGAAGCAACCATGTAAATGAAGAATTATGCATTGTTTAAGTTTTAAAATGACTGAATTTGTGATGGTATATGAATATTTCTTTGTATTCAAAGAAGTTTTTAGTCAATGAGCCATGAAGACAGTGCATAACGCATTTGATGAGATCTTTGGGATAAAAGTGGCACGGAATCAAGTGAAGCTTGATGACATCATCCGTTTACTAGAGGAATTATAACAGTTTTTCTTTAAGGACCACCTTTTTAAGAATCTTAAACATGACAGACTAATACTTAACTTTTTGATCATTTTACAATAAATCTCAAGTGATGTTTTAATTGAAGTTGCACAATTTTTTCAAAACTACACTTAAGGGAAGAAGAGGTAGAGATCGCGTGACAAAGAGTTGAAGAAAGAGAAAAAAAAGTGAAGAAGAGGAAAATAACGTTCAAAGGGATTGAAAAGAGAATAAGGTTGTCAATAGGTAAGATGCCCCGTTAATTGTAAGATATCTGTTAATTTTGAGGTACCCGAATCTTAACGCTACAAGAAATAAAGTACTCGAACTCTATGAACTATTCGAATATTTTTAAAAATTACTACCCTAACCCTAACCCTAATACATCCCCACTACCCTATAATTACCCTAACTCGTTTAAAAACCTGATTATGTAAAAAAATTATTAAAATGCTTTTCATGGGTACTTAATTACCTAAACTCGAATTGGTACTTGTATCGATATACAATAATATTTCTCCTACATATTTCATATAATTTACTAATAATTAAATTAATAAACATACACAAATAATAAAATTTAAATTTAAATAATAAAAAATAATTATCTCAAACATAATTAATAATTTCACAAGTTATAATTTTGTAATGTTGACACAAAATAGAAAGTAAATATGTTTATATTTAAAGTGTATATATACTAAAAGTATTTATGTATATATATAATAATAATTATATTTCTTATAAATGAACCCAATATATATAAAGTACATATGTTAAAAGACATTACAAGTTATTTAATAATCATAGTTTCAGTAATTAATTTAATTAACTATATGAGTTTGTCTTTAATTACATGAAATTAAAAAAATAACTGGGTTTCAAAACTATTATAATTTCACAACTTATCTTTAGAGTTATGTATTATAAGGTTATATAAACAAAAGTATATATATTATAATTAATAATTTTATAAGTTATAATTTTTGTAATGTTAATAAAAAATAAAAAGTAAATATATATATAAACCCATATATATATATATATATACTAAAAGTATTTTAGTATATATATATATCATAGTAATTATATTCTTTATAAATGAACCTAATATATATAAAGTATATGTCACGACCCGGTACTCCCCTCGAGCCCGTGACAACCGTCGCGGTGTCCCGGTAGACACTTATTGCCCGGAATGTCAACCCGAAACCCCGCAAGGCTTTACTATCAGTTTCTCTGTTCCCTTGTGAGCAACCATTGTCAAATATCGTGTTCTAAAATATTTTAAGCTGTTTCCAACTTTAAACAAATAAAATATTAATTTTTTCGTCTCACAAGGGTATTTTGGTCATTTTTCTCAAAAATTTTAAAACTGGCTAAAACGTAATATACAAGTACAAAACACACAATTCATATTCAAAATGAGTTTAAAAGTCTAAAATCTTCATTTAAAACGAAATTATGGTTATTTGAATATAATAAGAAAATAAAAGAAATATTAAGTAAAATATTCTATTTTCTTATAAAACAATATTTATAGAGTTATACGTGAATAATTTTTATAACATAAAAGCTAAATAAATTTATACATACTTAAATACAGTAAGCCAAAATATTTAATTTAATTTATAATAACAAGAGTGCCCCCGAATAAACAAAAGTAAAGAGGACTTTGAACCTACAGTTTGAAAAATGCAGATCCCACTGTAGTCCTCGATGAGATCAGCTATCTACAGTCTATACTGAACCTGAAATGGGTGGTGAGATTATAAAATCCCAATGAGTAAACAAACATCATCCTAAACATCTAGAGTTGAGTACATGGAGACAATAAAGTAAATCATCATAAACTGGGTTATAGCATTAGAACACATTTTGTTCAAAACACGTAAAGAGGCTTATGAATCTCATAAAAATCTAGGCTTGTGCCATAAATCCATTCTCGGGGACACCTTGGCCGAGGCATCCTACCGAGACCGCCAAGGCTATTAAAATTCACATTTCACATAAATCATGTTTTTGTTTTGAAAACATAGCCGTTCCTTGGCGTTGGCTGAGTTCCCCCTCACGTGGTGGTTTAGCGTGAAGTGAACCCTAAACTTTACCCCAGGAGATACCCTACGCGCCTCTCCGTTCGAGGTAAGAATATAATGGGGTTTACCGTGCCCCTCTAAAAGGCTGGTCCACAGAAATCCCCTACTGCAGTGATTAATTAATATATAATCCACCATATAATAAAACTCAATAACATGATATGGCAATTTTGTAATTCGTAGTTTTTCAAGGTAACCAAACAATTCGCATTTCAATACAATTGCCAACTAGCCAATCATGCTCGATTTATCATAAGCCAGTTAATTTAAACAATCAAATTGCCACAATTAACAGTCTCCGTGTACTTTATTTTTCAAAATCACTATTAATTTCAAAACAATTTATAATTTAATTTCATTGAAACTCATTTATTCATAAAACATGAAAATTTATCTTTTTAAATTCCTTTTTTCCATAGAATTCATGAAAGCATTTAAAAACCACCCTAGATAATTAAAATGACAGTAAGTTTACTCACTATGTCTAGAATGCAGACTTTCGAAGCACTCTGTCTACTGGTCCTCGGATGCAATTTCCTTGCCTTTATCGGAGGACTCACCACCTTGACACAATACAAAATCGAGAGTTTCACCAAGTTGGTACTAAATCAAAATTAAACTAATTTAGATTACCAATGCATGATATGGAATGCAAAAATGCACTGGTAACTATCTAAACCCGGTATTGGCCTAATTCGTCTTATCACCCGATTAAATTCCTAACGGGTCCGTTTAAACTCCAATTTAATTCTTTTCAGTTTCTATACCTCAATTGCACCCAAATTAACTTAATGTCCCTCAGTGTGGTGTAAATTATCAGTCCCAATAGCAAATTACGAAAATACCCCTAGTGGGTAAAAATTCGTATTTTTGCTTTGAAAATTCCCATTATTTTTCTAGGCTCATAATTCATCATTCCTTAACCAATTCTCCTAGAATAAAATCAAACTCATCCTCACTCACTACATGGTAAATTCAGCCATTAATGGTTGGGGGAGAAAATAAATTCTTTTCTTGTTGTTTTGTTTCTAAATATGCTAAACTAACTAAAAATACTAACATAAATTAAAATCAAATAAATCCAACAACTTTCTCTCTCCTAACCCATTTTTTCAGAATTGAATTCATCATGAAAACATGTAATTTAATCATGGAAAATAAAGAGAAATGCTTGGGAATAAGAAAACTCAAGCTTAATAGAAAAAACTCACCTTTTTCACTTAATTTCCTTGAAAATTCACACTTTTTCTTTGATTTTCTCTCTCTAGGGTTTTGTTTTTGTTTTCTCTCTCTTCTTGCTGGTTTGGCCGGCCATGGGGTGGAAGATGGGCTGATTTTGTGCCTTTTAAAAAGGAAAATAATAAATTAATAAAGGCATGACACATGGCATCATGTCATTGGCCCGTTTTTAAAATTTTAAAAATTTAAACATTTTATCTCCACCACATGTTTAGTCAAGGGTCAAAGATGAAGACAAAGGAAGACCATGTGCTGGAAAAAATATCCTGGTGGTGGAAAATTACAATTTTGCCCCTGAGGTGGCAAAATTACCATTTTACCCCTATACTCCAAATTATACCGAAATTAAAATTTTTCACTTCTAAACCTCAAATCATACTTCAATAAGTCAAATTATACTCCAATAAGTCAAATGGGGTCAAAAAAAATCTTTTCTAAAATTCCCATTTTGTCCCCAAGTGGCAAATGACCATTTTGCCCCTAGTTAGTGAAAATTCCGATTTGACTCCAAATTGATCCTCAAACTCCAAATTACCATTTTAAGTCATCCATGAACTGTGAAACTCTTAATCTCACCTTAAAATTCCTATTTGATCTAGTTCGAGGATTAAATAAACTTTGTTGTACCTCTAGGTACAATACCGACTTTTGTAAATTTTTCGGGACTCTCCTAGCATGCAATCATGCTATCATCACATGTATGTCATGAATAGTATTTTATAAGGTCGGGTTTTACAGTATATATATTAAAAGATACTACAAGTTAATTAACAATTATAGTTTGATGAATTAATTTAATTAACTATATGGGTTTGCCCTTAATTACATGAAATTAAAAAAATAACTAGGTGTCAAAACTATTCTAAGCTCATAACTTTTCTTTAGGTTTATGTATTATAAGTTTATATAAACAAATGTATTTATATTATAATTAATAATTTTATAAAATATAATTTTTGTAATGTTAACACAAAATAGAAAGTAAATATATTTATATTTAAAGTATATATATCTTAAAAGTATTTAGTATTTTAGTATATATATAATAGTAATTATATTTCTTATAAATTAACACAATGTATAAACTATATATAAATTAAAAGACATTACAAGGTAATTAATAATTATAATTTTATGAATTAATTTAATTAATTATATGGATTTGTCCTTGATTACATAAAATTAAAAAAAAAGTAGGTTTCAAAACTATTTAAATCTCAAAAGCTCTCTTTAAGTATATATATATTATAAGTTTATATAAACAATAGTATATATATTATAATTAATAATTTTATAAGTTATAATTTTTATAATATTAACACAAATTAAAAAGTAAATATATTTATATTAAAAGTATATATATATTTGTAATATGATAAGAAATTTATATTATTTAAACATAATTAATAATTTAATATTTTTTTAATTTAAATATATTAATGTCATCACATTAATAATTTGAGTAACCATACTTTTCATTGTTATGAATAAATATGTGAATGTTTATTATGTTATGATCCAAGAAGTGCAAACCAAGTCAAACAGCTCACTAGGCAAGATACAATAAATGTAATATAATTTGAACTCTTAGATAGAATTATATTAAGATTATGATTCAAGGGGTTATTGGCCTATAAATAAGTCTCTCACTTTATTTGTAAAGACATATTTGAATAGGATCTTATATTTGAACTCCTTTTAAATACTTTCTCTTATATTTCTCATATAGTTGTTCTTTTCAGATTTATTTTATAACACGTTATCAGCACGATTCTCTTTGATCTCTCAAGTTGTGAAATTATTTTGTTTCATCATCTTCAAGCTTCAAAAGGATTTCAATGGTTCGATTTTGATTTATAGTTTTAGCAAATCAGGTAAGTGTTGCTATTATCTTATTTTCATCATATCCAAGCTTTAAAAGGATTTTCAATGGTTGGTCTTTAATTTTTGGTTGTAACAAATCAAGTAACTTGATATCTTTTTAATATTTTCATTCTCTAAAAATTAACCTTAATATGAATTTTGATATCATATAGTATATATTATATTTTGTCCCTTGATTGAAAAGTGAATTTAATATTATATAGCTATTAATGAAAAATCATAATGTCCATTCCCTAAAGTGAATGTGACAAACGAGCTACTAATAAAAAATTATAAATTTGTTAATTCCCTAAAGTGAATGCGACATCATTTAATAATTATGGTCATGGTCATGAATCTATCTGTTCCCTGAAGTGAATGACACATCATTTAATAATTATAATTATGGAAATGGAAAAGGTTGTTATAATAATTTACACTATCACTATTTTAATTCTAAGAATAATTTTACCACCAGAAGTGGATAGATAATTTTACCACCAAAAGTGAATGGATGTCGTAACCCTATAACTCGCCAAGAGTGAATAAACCATCAAAAAAATGGATGAATATTTTCAACCTACTAGAAGTGGATGAATAATGAAAATACAAAAATGGAAAGAATAAAAGGAATATGGAAAATGTATTATCGTTAATGTGGCATGAAAGACCATTGGTTACATACCTGTTGTACGTCTTGAATTTTATCAAGCATCACTGAAAACTAAGACATCTTGTGATGATTTTAACCATGGTCAAGTTGAGATAGCACATCAAGATATTTGTCCACTCTGAAAGAGAAATTGATTATATGATTGGTAATGAAAATATCCATTGTTGATTTTCTTATCCTGAAAAGGGAATTGATTATTTAATTGGTATAGGGAATATCCGAAAATGAACTTAATAGTAATTTGTATATTTTTGTATAACTATATTATGAAGATATTTTAATATGTTCTTATTATATTTAAACGATATGTTCTTATTATGTGTTTTAATTATATATTTAATGTTATTGCATGTTAACTTGTAAATTTCTTATTGTATATATTTTATTTTATTGAAGAAAATATAGATATTCATTTTGTTGGATCCAAGATCTTTGATATAAATATACGTCTAGTAGACATTGCTACAACACACTATATTTAAAAACAAGAAATATTTTTTCCACTTGACAACTGAAAAAGAACCAATGTCAATACAATATCTTGTAGTACAAGATTAATTGAAGGCTCTAGAAGAGCTAATATTTTACTACATTGAGGAATAAAGTTTATAATAGAGGATGTATTATTTTCTATTAAGTCTCAAAAAAATTTATTAAGTTTTAAAGATATTCGTCTGATAAATATCATATTTAGACGACGAATGAAGGAGACACTTAATACCTTTACATTACATTTATTATCTCAGGTAGAAAGTGTGTATTGAAAAAAAATTACTCGCTCTGTTCTTAGAATTAAACTATACAAATATTAAAATAATTGAAACCCAGAGTAAACAAGAAGTTTACTAATGATTTTAATATTTGGCATGACCGGTTGGACCATCTCAGATCAATAATGATGGAAAAAATGCTTGAAAATTTATATGATCATTCATTGAAAAACTATAAGATTTTTCAATCTAATGAATTTTATGTGCTGCTTGCTCTGAAGATAAATAAATTATAAAGCTATCACCAACTAAAGTTGGGATTGAATTCCCTGCGTTTTTGAATAATATTCAAGGTTATATGTGGATTCATGTATCCACCATGTGAACCATTTAGATATTTTACGATTTTAATTGATGCATCAACTAGATGGTCACATGTGTGCTTATTATCAGCTTGCAATTTGGTATTTGCAACCATTTTTTTGCAAGCACATTATCCTAGTTATATAATCAAGATTATTTGTCTTGACAATGCTAGTGGATTTACATTTTAAGCCTTTAATATTACATATTAGTTGGAATAACTATTGAATAGCCTGTTGCTTATGTTTATATACAAAATGGTCTAACAGAATTATTTATTAAACACTTCCAACTAATTGCAAGGCCATTACTTATGAAATTCAAACTCCCAATGTCTATTTAGGGGCATGCCATTTTAGATGCAGTAGTATTTGTATGCATCAAGCCAAACAAGTTATTATAAATTCTCCTTATACAATTAATTGATGGTCAGAAATCAAATATTTTTCATTAAAAAATTTTTAGATGTGTGGTATATGTTTTAATTGCTCCACCACAACGCACAAAAATGGATCTTCAAAAGAGGTTAGGAATATATGTTAGATGCAGATCTCCATTTGTAATTAAATATTTAGAATTATCAATAGGAGATTTATTCATGACAAAGTTTGTCAATTGTCATATTGATGAAACAATTTTCCAACATTAGGAGGAGAAAAATAAGCAACTGCAAAAAAAAAAATTCTTAAAATGAATTATCATTATCTAGTTTTGATCCTTGCACAAATCAATATGAACTTGAAGTTTAAAAGATAATTCTTTTGCAAAATATAGTAAATCAGTTGCCAGACGTATTTACTGACCTAAAAGAATAACTAAATCTTATATACCAGTTGCAAATGCTCCTATTAACACTAATGTCCTTGTAGGACAAGGCATGTCAGAAGCATTGAGACCAATCGATTCCAAAGATAAAATCTTCGAAAAAAAAGAAGTAAATATTTAAGATAGTCAGAAAGATGAAGTAGAAACTTTAGAAGCGACCCCTGACATAATTGATAAACATTCCAGCAGAAATTCAAGTACTTGAAATCAGTGAAAATAAAGAGATCTCAATAAATTATGTCATAATGAGAAGAGATGGAACCAGTAAATAAACGTTGACAATATTTTATATATAATATAAAGCTTAATATTATGAAAAAAATGAGGATCTCGAACCTACATCTATTGAAGAATGTAAACAAAGAAATGATTGACTAATGTGGAAACACGCAATTAAAAAGGAATTGAATTTATTTGCAAAACATGAAGTTTTTGGACTTATAGTCTGTACACCAAATAGTATTAAACCAATGGAATATAAATAGGTATTTGTGCGAATATGAAATGAGAAAAATAAGATTATGAGATATAAAGTACGGTTTGTCGCATAAGATTTATCCAAAGATTTGGTATTAAATATGGAGTGATATATTCTCTATGGTAGATGCAATTACAATTTTATATTAACTATTCTAGCAATATATGAGATGATTGAAATGCATCTAATGATACAACTACAGCCTATTTATATGGCTCATTTGATATCGATATCTTTATGAAAAATCCTAAAGGATTTAAATTGCTTGAAGCACAAAAATTTGAATTCTTGATAAATTTACTCGATTAAATTAAATAAATCTTTATATGAATTAAAGCAATCCAGAGACATGTATAATCCCCTTAGTGCATATTTGTTGAAAAAAGGCCATAAAAATAATCCTATATGCCCATGTATTTTATAAAGGGTTTAGATATGAATTTATTATAATTGCTATTTATGTTGATGATTTGAACATTATTGGAACTCTTGAAAAGTTATCAAAAGTCGTGGATTACTTAAAGAGAGAATTTGAGATGAAAGACCTTGGAAAAGAATAAAGTTTTGTTTGGTCTTTAGATTAAACACTTCGCAAATAGAATTTTTATCTATCAATCAAATTATATTTCAAAAATTCTAAAACAAGTTTATATGCAGAAAGCATATCCATTTAGTTCATCAATAGTTGTAAGGTCACTAGATGTAAAAAAAAAAAAAGACTTTTTTCGACCTCTTGAGGATAATAAAGAACTTTTTGGTCCTGAAATATAGTATCTTTTTGAAATTAGAGCACTAATGTATCTTGCTAGTAATACATGACTTGATACATCAATTGTTGTGAATTTATTAGCAAGATATAGTTCTTCTCCAACTCGAATACATTAGAATGGAATTAAACATATACTTCGATATCTTCGAGGAATAATGAATATAGGCTTATATTATTCAAATGCATCAAAATAAAATTTAATTAGTTATGCATGTCAAACCCTGTTCTATAAAATAATTACGACGTCATTTGCATGCTCAATAGAATGTTTGCATGTTTAGGAAGTTTGATGAATCGTTAAAAGATGATATTGCCCCTAATAGTACCATTAAGTCGATTAAGCCTCGAACTAGTTCAAATAAGAATTTTGAGGTGAAATTAAGAGTTTCACAGTTCAGGGATGACTCAAAATGGTAATTCGGAGTTTGAGGATCAATTTGGAGTCAAACCGAAATTTTCACTATCTAGGGCCAAAATGGTCATTTGCCACCTGAGGACAAAATGAAAATTTTGAGAAAAGATTTTTTTGGCCCCATTTAACTTATTGGAGTATGATTTGAGTATTGGAGTATAATTTGAGGGTTTGGCAGTGAAAAAGTTTAATTCTAATGATTTCTGGAGTTTAAGGGCAAAATCGTAATTTTTCCACCCACGGATAAAATTTGAGATTTTGAGAAAATTTAGATCACATTTGACAAATTGGATGAAAAATACGTCTATGGGCAATTTTTTAGTTTTTGGGGCAAAAATGTAATTTTACCACCCAGGGGCAAAACTGTAATTTTGCACCCCCAGAGCATTTTTCCAGCACAAGGTCTTCACCCATCATCATTTTTGACCCTTGAATAATGTGTGATGGAGAGAGAAAGCTTAATAGTTAAGAAATGACACATGGACCAATAATAAGGTGACATGTGTCAAGTTTATATTCATTAATTATTTAACTTTAAAATAATTATAAAATCAGCCAATTCTCTTTCATATGGCCGGCCAAACAAAGAAAAAGGAAGAACAAAATGAGGAAAGGAAAAAAACAAGAAACCTAGGTGGGAAAATTAAAGGAAAATTGGTGGATTTCAAGGAATCAAGCAATCAAAGGTAAAATTTCTTGATTTTGACTTGTGATATACCTTTCCTATGCTTTTCTCCTTATTTTCCATGGTTAGATTTCATGTTTTCATGGTGAATTCATGGCTGCCCAAATGGGTATGGAGAGAGAATGAAGTTAGATTAATTTGATTTTAAGTTATGTTAGTGTTTTTAGTTAGTTTAACATATTTAGAAACAAAACAACAAAAAAAGAATTCATTTTCCTCCATTACCATTATTGGCTGAATTTTCTAGTGAAATATTGGCTACTGATCTTGATGTTTATTTGAGGAATTATGATGAATAATGATGAATTATGAGCCTAGAAAAATAATGGGAATTTTCGGAGCAAAAATATGAATTTTTACCCACTAGGGGTATTTTCGTAATTTGCTATCGGGACTGATAATTTGCACCACACTGAGGAACATTAAGTCAAATTGGGTGCAATTGAGGCATAGAAACTGAAAAAAATTAATTTGAAGTTTAAACGGATGCGTATATCGATTTATCGGGTAAAAGATCGAAATAGGCTAACATCTCGTTTAGGCAAAATTTAGACATTTTGCACTTCATATCATGCATTAGTAGTATAAATTAGTTTATTTTGGTTTAGTACCAAAGTAGTAAACCTCTTAATTGTGCAATTTGTTAAGGTGGCGAATCCTCTAGCAAGGGCAAAGAAATCGCATCCGAAGAGTAATAGTTGGAGTACCCGAATTTAGTTTTCGAAAACTGTGAGTAAACTTATTATCGTCTTAATTATCTAGAGTAGTTTTATACAATTGTGTGATTTTATGAAAAATGGGTTTAAATGGTAAATTGCTATGTTTTAAGAGAAATTGTGATTTTATAAATTTTTTGAAAAATCGAATACTGGTTTTGAAAATAGAGTAATTGGAGACTGCCTGCTTGTGTTGTAAATTTATGGTTTTAAATTGAATGGCTTATGACAATAAATGAGAATGAATGGCTAAACTGATTTTGGTGTTAGAATTATTTGTACTGTGTATTTAGCCTTGAGAGGCTAGGTTGTGATAAATTGCCATGTCATGCAGAAAAAGATTTTATAAATCAGGTGGTAAATAAAAGATTAGCTACTGTAGTGGTGGGGGGTTCCGTGGGCCAGCCTGTTAGAGGGGCACGGTAAACTCCTTTATATTCTCACCTCGGTCATAGAGGCGCGTAGGGTATCTCCTGAGTTGGGCTTTTTTAGTGCACTTCACGTGGACCACCGTGTGAGAGTGAGACTCAGCCAACGTCAAGGAACGGCTATATTTCAAAATAAAAATATGATTTATGGGAAATATGAATTTTTAATAGCCTTGGCGGACTTAGTTGGATACCCCTAGTCCAGGTGTCCTCGAGTATAGGATTTGGCATGAGCCAAGTTTTGAGTAATTCACGAGCCATATTGATTATTTGGTTGAAATGAATATTCGTGATGTGAAAATTTTGCTAAAGTTAATTATTTTTAATTATCTCCATTTACTCGCCTTTAGATAGTTTAGATGGTGTCTGTTTACTCACTAGGATTTTATAATCTCACCACCCTCAATTCCCCACATTTCAGGTTCGGGATAGCTGGTAGATAGCTGATTGCATCAAGGACTTCAGTTAGCCTTGCATTGTCAAAATTATAGGTTCACAAACTCGCATCTTATTGGTTAGTTGGGGGCCCACGTGTCATTGTAAAAGTAATTTTATACTTTAGTTATCTGATTTAAAATATGTATGAACATATTTAGCTTTTACACCATGTTTTTGGCGAGTTTCGGTATTATCGAAGAAAAATGACGAAAATGCCCCTGTGAGCTAGAAAATAAAATTTTATTATTTTGATTTGGAAACGACTTATGATTTCTTGAAATGCAAGATTTAATAATTGTCGCTCACTGGGGAGATGCAGAAGCTGATGCTAAGCCTTGCGGGGTTCCGATCAGCATTCGGGATAATGAGTGCCTATCGGGACGTCGCGACGGTTGTCACGAACCCGATGAGAGTTCTGGGTCGTGACAATGCAAATGCAGGATATTTATCTGATTCACACAAAACTCAATCCCAGAAAGGTTTCTTATTCATAGGTGGAGGTATGACTATTTTATAGTGTTTTGTAAAACAAACTATAGTTGCTTCTTCTTCCAACTATGCAGAAATTTTAACAACTCATGATCAAGTTGTGAATGTGTTTGATTAGAATTTGTAATTCACATATTCGAGAAATGTGTGGCTTGTCAACTAAGAAGGAAATTTTAACAACGTTATACGAGGATAAGACTGCTTGCATAGCACAGTTAAAGTAAGGATATATTAAAGGCGATCGAACAAAACACATAGTTCGTCAAAATTTTTCTGCAGTCATGATCTCCAAGAAAATGGTAAAATTAGTGCTCAAGAAATTCAGTCAAGTGACAATCTAACAGATTTGTTTACCAACCTTCTTACTGCAACATTTGAAAAGTTGGTATAAAATATTAGAATGCATTATTTTAATGATATCTATAATGCAGTCAAACAGCTCAATAGGCAAGTTACAAGAAATGTACTATGATTTGAACTCTTAGATAGAATTATATTAGAATTATGATTTAAGGGATTGTTGACCAATAAATAGGTCTCTCACTTCATTTGTAAAGATATACTTGAATAAGATCTTCTAATTCTCTATAAATACTTTCTTTCTCTCTAAGGGCATGTCTAGTTGAAGGGAATGGAATAGCCATTCCTCCCCTATTCTTATTCTTGAGATAAAGCTGCATTTGGTTCAATGGGATGGCTATTTTTTAGAATAACCATTCCAAGAGAAGCCTGAATAGCCATTACCAAGGTCTCCCTTAGTAATAACTATTCCAAATTGTTGGGAATAAGAAAAGAAGTTGATTAGACAAATATACCATCTTACAATTTAAAAAATTACTTTATAAAAAATACTAAACCTATTTTTTCTCTCTCTCTTCCTCACTCCTTTTCTCTTTTTAAAGCACAAAAGACACAAAATGTTTTACTTCATTTTCAAAAAAAGGGAATAAAAATATTTAAATATTATTTCACTATAATAAATATTATAAAGCATATTACTTAATATTATTATTTGAATATAATAAATGTAATAAAGAATATTATTTAGTATTATTTAAATTTAATGAAGAATATATTTTATCTTTTAATATTAAATATTATTTAATTATAATAAAAGGTTTAATTATCTTCTAATACAAAATATTATTAAATTATAATAAAAATATGTTTATATTTTGGTAAAAATATTATTTAATTATAGTAAAAGTTATTTTGATTTTATTGCTCAGAATATTTTTATCTTTTAACAAAATAAATTCTTTAATTTTAATAAAGAGTGTTTATTTCTCATCATTGTTTTTTTGTTTTTTAATTAAAAAATCTTTAAATTTTAATAAAGGGTATTTTTATCATTTACCTATTATTCCTTAACCACTCTTAAAATTATTCCTGCCAACCAAATAATGGAATAAGTAATAATAGTAATTTTTATTCTATTCCATTCCTATGAACCAATCTATATAATAGTTATTCTTCCTCTATCCTATTCTCTTGGAATGACTATTCGATTCTCATTCTATTCTTTCCAGTAAACCAAGTATGCTATAAGTACTTCTTCTTATATTTCTCTTATAATTGTTCTTTTTAAATTTATTTCATAACGTTTATATATTTGTTAGTTTTTAACAAAAGAATTGCTTGCAAAATTTATAAAAATTGTATATTTTTAATTTAATTATTTAAATAATAATAAAAATATTTATAATGATAATTGGGTTTCGATAGTGGGTTCTTAGGGGTGATATTGAATCTTACTCGAACTCGATACGGATAGTGAAATAACTATCCAAACTCATTTCAAATTAACATAATCTTATATAATTGAGCCAGATATCTACGTGTATCATGAAATAGAGTACCTATGGTCATAAGAGAAAAAAAATCGTTTTTATGTTTTATATGGTTTTTAAGAATATTATTAATATATAATTTTAAATCTCTAAAAATTTTCAATTTATATTTATAATCTGATGACATGTACAGTTTCTACAAATTGATCAAACAAAAAATTCAATTAAAGAAAAACGGAGTTCGAGCGATAGACAAAAAGGATCTGTCCTAGGGTAAGCTAAAGAACCAATGACAAAGAAGAAGAGTAAGATAAAACATTTTGCCATAACGTAATTATAAAATGATTATATAGCTCTTATATCCTGATTTCCTTGGGTATTATAATCTTGCGTTCTTCTGCTACTATTTCTAAGCTCTGGATTTCTTTGTTTCTATTTTTCTGCAATGTTCCAAAGCTGATTGCTGGTGGGTCTTCTTAAATTTTCCGTTTTTCTTTACTGATTATGCAATTGTTTTCCTTTTTTGTTATCTATCATTGTTGGTTTCTTTGAGTTGAAGAACTGGGTAATTGAAATTTATCTGTTTTATGATATTCTACGACTTGGGTGTTTGGGTTTTTTCTCTGGATTTATCAAGTTGGGTGTTTTAGATGTACCTCGTACTTCTGCTTTGGTTTCTATGATTTGAGGAAGTAGGTAGGGCACGTATCTGTTATTTTGATAGAATATGTTGGTAAAGTTTGCGTATTGATGCCTTTCTATCATGTCTATAATGGAAATTTTAATCCTTTGTTTTGATGTCTAGCTGCTAGATCTCTCCCTTTTTGCATCTCAGAGCTGTTTTTTCTTTGGCTACGAGTTCAATTATTTTAGATTTTCTTGTTTTCAATATGCTTAAGATCTTTGATTAGTTTACATATACACCTAAAATTATCCTTACTGGAGTTTGGATGCTTTTTGCTTTCATTACATCTCCACTGGAATGCTTGCATTATTGACATAATTGCTTTAGGTTTACAGTTACTTTTTTCTTTGTGGTGCCTTTATTTTCATATGGGTGGAGATAGGAATAACCTTTTCTCTTTTGGTGTTAGTCAGGTTATATGGATGCAATGGCTGAAGAACAAATAGATTTTGGAGATGAGGAGTATGGAGGGGCACAAAAGATGCAGTATCAGGGAAGTGGAGCCATCCCTGCTCTTGCAGATGAAGAGATGATGGGGGAAGATGATGAATATGATGATCTCTACAATGATGTTAATGTTGGAGAAGGCTTTCTTCAGTTGCAACGATCTGAGGCACCACCACAACCAGGTGGTATGGGCAGTACTGGACTTCAAGCTCAGAAAAATGAGGCTCCTGAACCGAGAGGTGAAGCTGGGGGTTCACAAGGGCTAAACATTCCAGGAGTTTCAGTTCAAGGGAAGCACCTCAATGTTACTGCCCGGTATCCTGAGCAGGATGGGCAGCCAGCTGTTAGCAGACCAGAAATGGGATCTGGGAGTTATCCATCTGGGACTTCTATTTCACAGAAGGGACGTGTTATGGAGGGGACCCAAGATACCCAAGTGAAAAATATGGGTTTTCAAGGATTGAGTTCGGCATCCCACAAGGTTGGGATTGATCCTTCTGGTGTGCCTCAAAAGATTGCCAATGTCCCTGCTCAATCTCTAAATTCAGGTACTGGTGGACCTCAAGGTGCTCCACATGTTCCACCTAATCAAATGGGTTTGAATGTTAATCATCCTATGATAAGCGAAAATCAGGTTCGGCCACCTATAGAGAATGGTCCGACCATGCTGTTTGTTGGAGAACTACATTGGTGGACAACTGATGCAGAGCTTGAGAGTGTTTTATCTCAATATGGAAGGGTGAAGGAGATTAAGTTCTTTGATGAGAGAGCTAGTGGTAAATCCAAAGGGTATTGTCAAGTTGAGTTCTATGATCCAGCTTCTGCTGCTGCATGCAAAGAGGGAATGGATGGTTATATGTTCAATGGGAGAGCTTGTGTTGTGGCTTTTGCTTCACCACAGACATTGAAGCAGATGGGAGCTTCCTATATGAACAAAAACCAAGGCCAGTCTCAAGCACAGCCTCAAGGCAGGAGGCCAAATGATGGTCTGGGGAGAGGTGGTAATATGAATTACCAAAGTGGAGATGCAGGGAGGAACTATGGAAGGGGTGGCTGGGGACGGGGTGGTCAAGGAGTAGTCAACCGATCTGGGGTGGGAGGACCAATGAGAGGAAGGGGAGGTGTAGGTGTGAAGAACATGGTTGGGAGCTCTGCTGGAGTTGGAAATGGTGCTAATGGTGGAGCGGCCTATGGACAAGGACCAGCAGGTCCTCCATTTGGTGGTCCAGCTGGTGGCATGATGCATCCACAGGGCATGATGGGAGCTGGGTTTGATCCAACATATATGGGTCGAGGAGGCAGTTATGGAGGTTTTCCAGGGCCTGGTTTTCCTGGCATGCTTCCTTCATTTCCAGCTGTTAATACATTGGGACTTGCTGGTGTAGCTCCTCATGTCAATCCTGCTTTCTTTGGCCGTGGAATGGCACCTAATGGAATGGGAATGATGGGTGGACCTGGAATGGATGGACCTCATGTGGGAATGTGGACTGACACAAGCATGGGTGGGTGGGGAGGAGATGAACATGGTCGCAGGACTAGAGAGTCTAGTTATGGTGGTGAAGATGGTGCTTCAGAGTATGGTTATGGAGATGCAAATCATGAAAAAGGAAGGTCGAGTGGTGCCTCTCGGGAAAAAGAGCGGGTTTCTGATCGTGAGTGGTCAGGCAACTCTGATAGGAGGCATCGTGATGAGAAGGAACGGGACTGGGACAGGTCTGAGAGGGAGCATAGAGAACACCGCTATAGGGAAGAAAAAGACAGTTACAGAGAGCATCGACATCGAGAACGTGACTTGGATTATGATGATGACTTGGATAGGGGACAATCTTCTTCAAGATCTCGGAGAAGGTCCCATGCAATGCCAGAAGAACAGCGCAGGTCTCGATCAAGGGATGTGGACTATGGGAAGAGGAGACGCCTGCCATCAGAATGACAAAATATGCTGTGCATCCTTCTTTACCGTTTCTTATGAGACCTTTAATTAAGATTTTACTCTCAGTTCTATAATCATTTCAGCATTCGCTATGATGATCGTTGGTCCTTATGCAGAGTGTGGCTTCTTAAGGGAAGAAGTAAGTGCTACTTGCTCGCTGGTGGGGAAGAACAGACTCCCCTTTCTTTTCTTACTGCGTTCTGAAGAACAAATATTAGATGTGACACTTAATATTTGTGTGTTGGAAGAGATAGTATCATATTCAATGTGGATACTCTTTTTGGGGTTGGAATCCTAACATCCCACAGCTGAGTATGCACATTGGGTTTATAATTATCTGCCAAACCCTATATTTGAGGCAATGCTTTCTTGGCTTGTGATCATGGTACTTAAGAAAACCTTCTTTGTTTATATGATTGTTGGGATTTTATGTGATAGAAATCTTGTTGTCATATGATTGTGATCTTGGGTGATAAGAAAACTTTCTAGCATGTGATCTTTTTGTACATTTCTTTCTGGGGTTTAGAAGTGGAAGGGTTCATAGGTCAGGGAGGTTTTTTTTTTTTTTAGCTGAAAAGTCAGGGAGTTTGCTTGGCTTATAGACATTGCTAGATCATGTGTATAATATTGCAAAAATGAAGTTCATCTCTTTTTTATTTTTTTTTACTTTTACCTTGCTGCTTCAATTTTGTTTCAGGACGTTCTCTGGTTACTTTCTTCCTCACTTGCTTTTTTACATATTTTTTTTCTATATGCATACCACTTGCTTTTCAACTGAGGATCATTTTTTTATTTTTGAATAATGCCTGTAGCTGAATATCTTGTGATACGCATTATGCATTATTGAAATCATTATATGTTTTTCCTTTACCTCTGTCAAATATTTGAAACTTGACTTTTGGTTCGTTGTTCTATACGCACTATATTAGTATGTAATTCTTGTTTCCTATGACGAGTCATTCAGTTGACCTTTCCCTCATAAAGTATTTTTTGTTTTGTTAGAGTTTTGGAACTTCATGTATGCTTGTATGCCATTCTAGAGCCAAATAATTTTCATCCTACAATTTAAATGTGCATTTCGTTTTATATATAGTAATATTGTGCCAGTAAAGAGGAGCAGGTATTATTATCCTTTCTCTAAGGCTTGGCTTCCATGCTTCTAGGTTCTCCTTCTTAGAGTCTAATGGAGAGTTAGTTTTTCTTTAATAAAGGTTGCAATCCAGTCTTATGGATATTTGTGACTTTTCAGCTGAAAAGGCATAGTGTTAAAGTTCTAAAACAATGCAGGGTTGCCTAGAGTCTACTCTTTTTTTTTTTTCTTTCTCCTCTGATGCTTTTCTCCTTTCTTTTCATTTGTTGGTTTCCTAATCTTTCTCTAGTGACATACTGCTCTGAAGTTTTGAACTGTTTGACATGTTGAAACCTTGAAACAATCCTCAGAAACAGAGCCAGTGTCAAAACAATATTTTACCCAGAATGCTCTAATTTCCAGTCTAAGTGCCCCATTTTTAAGGAGGTTTTGCATACTCGTATTCAGTGTGAGCTTGAATATGCCAATGTGCTCATCATCTAGCCGAACTGATTGTCTCTTAGAGACAGGTGTTATGCCTATGGGGCTCTTAGTAGCATTGGGCTTTGTTTGCTATTGAAACATGATGTGATGTAATGTTCTTTCTAACATACTGTTGGTGATTATGTGGGTAGACTTTGGGGTGGTGTCTTTGGCTTTTTCTTCTTTTCCTCTTTTATGTCTATTGACATGGGGGTTTCTTTTTATCATCACATCCAGGGAGTGGAGTGGGCAACTCTTTGTTGAGGAAGATGTGTTAGAATGGCTGGCTTCATTGGCTTCCTCTGATATTTGCTTTGGCCTTTCAAGTGTGCAAAAAAATCTTTTTCTTTTTTGAGCACTGTTAAGAAACTGTAACCTCTGGAAAGAAAGTAAATCCAACTGAATTCATGAAGTGGATGTTGGTGATATGTTTCAAGATACAACCACTGCTTACATT
Source organism: Theobroma cacao (assembly GCF_053813885.1). Classification (NCBI taxonomy): domain Eukaryota; kingdom Viridiplantae; phylum Streptophyta; class Magnoliopsida; order Malvales; family Malvaceae; genus Theobroma; species Theobroma cacao. Next base: position 43,486,966 of record NC_142640.1, read on the forward strand.
ATAGTCTTCTTGTAAAGCATTTTTTGTCTTGTAAAGTTGAATCTGTTTATTAGGTCCACAATTTTGTAATGGCCTCTTTCATTGTTTTTATGGCCATATTTGGCTTTCTAATGAGCTTTATAGGAGTCTTGTACAGAGATTGATGTGATTCTGGTTATAATTTATATACTTGTAATTGATACTGTTAGCTTTGTCATAAGAATAGGATAGATGAGCTAGATGCAAATTGTAACGTGGGGTTGCTGTTCCAACTGTAACTGGTCAATGTAACATATGTACTCAGTTTCTGTTTAAGCATTTTATTTCCATCAATTTTGAAGGATTCTGGAGTTTTTTGTTGTTATGCTTAAAGCTTAGGAGCAACGAGTTATGTCTTGCTGTTGATTCTCTATGTGCTGGGCTGAGAATTTTGGGTTGATTTGGGTCCTGTATCGAAGGCTGATGATGTTTTAGTCATATGTATTTTGGAGTTAAGCTGGAAAAGGCCATTTTAAATGTATTGTATTGTAATGATCACCTTCTGTATAGATCAAGCTTTGCTGTCTTTCTGCTTCTTGAGAAAACCGATGTAGCATACAATGTGTATTAGATCTACTGCTTTTTAATCTTATTAATATTATTTGTATTTGAGGAGCAACGAATCATTCTTGAAGGTGTTTTTAGACAGTTAGGCTCCTCTGTTACTTCTGATGATGAGTGGCAATGGGCTAGTGAGAAGGCTGTAGAAGTTCCAATATGTTATCTCTGGGTAACTTAAAAATTTCGTCTCTTCATGTTCTGTTCTATGTACTGATTTCAATTCTTGTAAGTTAATGCATGGGGTATAATGGTTGTGGGAAATTGGATTTTGATTGTATACGATTTTGTGATAGAATCTGATACAAGAAACATAAGATGGGTGCAATTGGCCCTTTCTGTACTCAAAATACTGCAGTGCTGCTCCGTCCTTGCCTTTGTGATATGGTTTAAGTTTCTGCACCTCCTGTCTTTTTGTTTCTTTGCGATTGTGGAATTTCTTCCGTAACCGGCTCTGACTACATCTAGATTGTTTGGACTAGGCTGGGATTTCATTATCTAATTTAGTAGGTTGCATTGCAAATTTTTGGATGTACATTGACTTAGGAGACAGGAATCACAAGTTTGGATTGCATCATCCACGGTCTTTATATAAGCCTTTCTCTTGCTCCTGTTTGTGTACATGTTTTTTTTTTTAAAAAAAAATTATGATATATTGAAACAGGGGGAAGTAAACCTTCAACTCTAGAAAGAGTACAAGAGGATTCATGTCTGTTATTCTCTGAATTTGAGAGTAACGGCGAGAATCACCTCCAAAAGTCGTCACCTAAAGACCAGAAACTCTAGGAAGCCTGTACGTACACGTTTACATTTCCCAGCAAACCTCCCGGCAACATGAGGCATTCACCTCACCTCCCTTTCCCAATTGACAAAAAATTCCTGACATTTCACAAGGCATCAGCTTGCCCAACATAGAGAACACAAAAACAACAATCAGAAGACTCTCCCATCTGACAAAAAGAAAGCCCCATCAGCGGCAGTTGACCAATTTGCAAAAATCACCCAGCATAACTTACTCCACAAGACAGACGCCCAAATCTCTCAACCATACAAGTCCAATATTCAGCTGATTCATCATTGGTGACACCAAGCGGTAGAAGAAAAATGAAAACATACCAGATTCACTCCAGCACTCAGAAAGGACCCTGTGCTCGCTGAAACCTCTGTGAAAAACGGGTTTGTCCGCTGTTTGTTGCTTTCTCGCATTATTCCAGAACTTTGATGATGTCCTCCTCCCACTGCGCCCCTACTTTTGCGAGCCTATCTGCTGTCTCTGGTTATTTTCTCTAAAAGTGTAGTTGACATTCCGGCCATTAACATCGATTTTTATTCTCTCAATATGGAGTATCCATTTTGTCAATCCCCATGGCCTCGTTTGGTTGATTAACCCACTTTAATGCTTGCTTGAGTCTCTCTGTGATGAGAGAGTGAGTTTGACACTATTTTGAAGTAATGAACAAGAAGCAAGCCTCACTAATCACTCTTATTTCTGCCATGTTCGCATCACCCACTCCAATTGATTTTGAAAATAAAATTCCAACTTGGCTGTTTTCAGTTCTCATGACCCCTTATTCCAGCCTCTTTGGGGCTTCTCGTCATCGTCCATCAACATTAAATTTCATGTCCCCTTTTCCCGACTTAATTCATCTGTTCATTTTTCTATTCTTCTGGCACATTTACTTTACGAAATAAAATAAAATGGAATCCCCTTTCCCGACTTAATTCATTTGTTCACTTTTCTACTCTTCTGGCACATTTACTTTACATAATAAAATAGAATGAAACAGAATAGTTATTATGTAATAATAGAATAAAATATAAATAGAAAAAAATATTATTATTTAATTTAATTGATAAAATAGAATAAAGTAAAAACTTCTATTATGACTTATTATAATGTTTTGTGGGTACAAGAATGAGTGATAAAAAGAAAAAAATTATTTTTATTATAATATATAATTATTTATTTTTTTATTTTATTTTTTTAATATTAATATTTTATAATTTATTTAAAATATTAATATTTTTAAATATAAATGTTCACATTTATAAATATTAATATTTTATTTATAATTTAAATATTATTATGATTAAAACATTAATAATTTTAATTAATTTTGAAATTTTAAATATTAATTTTTTATAATATATAATTAAAAATTTAAACTTTTTATTATAATAAGATTTATTTTTTGAAAATAAAAAATATCTTTTATATAATTTAGTAAAATTTATACCAAAAAACAAAAATAAATAATTTTTTTCTTTTTAACCATTTAATTTTTATTTTCATTAAAATTTTAAATTTAATAATTTAATATTAAAGCATTAGTGTAATTTTTTTGTTTTTCTCTATCTGCAATTTTCAATTTTTAAATTATATTTTTATTAAAATTTAAAATATTATATTAATAATTTAACAAGTTAAACATTAATATTTTATTTATAATTTAAACATTATTATAATTAAAAAATTAAAAAATTTAAATTTAGAATATTATATTTCATAATTTATAAATAAATTTTTTAAACTTTTGTATTTTAAATTCTTTTTTTCCTTTTCATTTCTTTTTCTCCATTAGTCGCCCACTAGAAATGTGGTCGGTGTAATGAAATATCGATCTAGCGCACTATGTGGCTAGATCTTGTCATGAAGATCTGGCTCGAAAGTGTCAGATTTGGCGTATCTTGCGACCAAATTAGGTTGTGGACCCTAGTTTTAGCGGATCCTTAATTGAATTTGGCCAGAGAGTACTAGATTGGTGTTTTTCAACCATATCCGGCCTTGGAATTGCCATTGGCCATTGTCACCATTGTCTGTCGTTATCATAGTCACCTTTAATGGTGAGTAGAGGTTAGAGAGAGAAAGAGAGAGACAAGAATGTGAAGAGAAAGAAAGAAAAAGGAAAAATGAGAAGTAAAAAAGGTATTTAGTGCTCGTTTGGCCTGGCTTATTTTTAGCTTATCTACTGCTTAAAAGTAAAAGTTGGGCTAAATAGGATTTTGTAAAAGCTCTTAAAAGAAAAGTAGTTTTTTTTAAAAGAATAAAATCTTTAAAAAAAAGAGCTTAAAAAAAAGCTCCAATTAGGAGCTTTCTCTTCTCTTTTTTTTTAAAAACACGCCAGCTTATTAGGAGAGTTATTTTTTTCCAAAAGAATCATCTCTCAAAAAATACTCCCTCCCTCTCTCCCTATTGATCTCCCTATCCTCTATCCTTTTTTACAAATCAGGTTTTTTTTTATTCTTACAAAAATTAAGTGAAACGAAAACAAAAAAATCAAAGCTGCATTCAGGTTTTTTTTTTTTTCTGTTTTGTTTTTCATTTTTTTATAGTTCTATTTTTTTGGGTTTTGAATACTCTTTTTATTATCTGATATTTGATATGACAATTATGTGATATTTATTTGTTCTTAACTTTTTTTTTATGTATATAATATATATTGATTATGATTGAAATAAGTCAAATAGGTCAATAGTTGTTGAAATAAATTAGATGAAAATTGACTTCCAAACCCTATATGATATATTTTTTTATTCATTTTTGTCATGAAATTGATACTGTTAGACATGATCATATAGCTTGATCCAAACCGCTAATCTCTTTCAAATTATTTTATGTTTATTTTTTTTTATTTTAGTTTTAAGCCAAGTTCTAATATTCCATAAAAAAATTGCTACAGAATCTTTCAATTCCTCACAAACTCAAAAGGCTTCTTGTCTTAAGCAAAGGTCTTCCAATACCTCACAAATTGTTCCTGAATAGGGTTTCTTGTCTTAAGCAAATCGTTAATTTATGAGTTATTTATGAATTATGTGTTACCTATGAATTATTTGTGAAACTCTTTTTTTATGATTTATTATTAATTATAAACTTTATGCTATATAAAAATGCTTCTTATATTTTTAAAATTTTATTTTAAATAGATAAAAAATAAAGTTAATTTTTTCTATTTTGAACAAAGAAATTCATGATTAATTGAAAGTTATTTATTAAATACCCTTTATGGTAATTTTAATTAAAATTATAGTTTATATAAATTATTTTGCCAAACAGTTTATCTATAAAAAAGAGCTTATAAAAAGTAAATTTATCAAACAGTTTTAACTTAATTTTAAAAGCTATTATTTTCTATAAGAGCTTTATAATAGCTTTTAAGCTAAAAAAAAGTCAGACCAAACATGCTCTTAGTCTTATCAATTTTAGAGGCTATTCCCTTAACCATGGAATAGCAAATACCAAGTAAGGGTGGGTTTAGTTAAACATGGCTTTTGATTGATTTTGAGGAATAACTATTCCTTGACACAATTACTGACCAAACAAGGGAGAAAATAATAGATGGGAATAGAGGGCTATTCCCCATACCAAACGTGCTGTTCTTGTTTTTAAATAGTGGTGTACCTAGTTAGGGGTTTCTCTATGTGTCCATAATAAGACCATGATTGTTCAAACATTTTACTTTGGCCCATATAGCAACTTGCAACTTGCTTATCTCAACAGCTTATTTAGTGTCCAAAACGTTACCCTTAAAAACCACATCATTTCTAAAGAGCCATATTGATCATGCAATCACATAAAAGCTATTCTCCAAACTTGTTATTCTCCTTTTCTTATGTTAACCATATTCCATGTACTAAAAATCTCCTTTACCTTATTTGGAATTGCCCAAGACACTCCCCACTCTTCACTCATTTCATAAAAACTTTCACACTTCCTCGCAATGTCGAAAGAGATGGTTCATAATCTATAATCCTTTGTGACATGAAGCATAGGCAGTTGCTTCCTGACTAATTAATGCTCTTTAAGCTAATTCCCTTTTAACAACCACCATTTCGTGTAAAATTTGCCAACAAAATACCTCAATCTTATGGGTGCAAGATTTGACCATTCTTTCTTCCGCACATTTTCATACAACTCCCATGAATAAATCCTTGCTTGCAAAAGAATTTAACTTAATACTACCCTGTTGCTGAACCTTTTCGAGCAAGAGTATCTTGAAATTTTTTGCTCAAGTGACATTCCTTAATTAAACCCTTCGACTGTTGCCATTGATCCTTTTCCCATCCAAACAATTGTTGTCTTAACTTTACATCCCAAACCCTAATTTGTCCTTCCTATCTCCTGCACTCACCAATGTATCCTTTTTTATTCCTTATAAGAGCAAAAATTCTTGAAAACAACTCCTCCAAAGTCCACTTATCAAGCCAAAAATGGATATGGTTGCCATCACCAACAACCAATTGCATAATAGAGTTAATTTGCAAGAAAAACTTGTTAGTCACAAATAATGGTTTAAGGATATTTTTCCATACACTTGAATACCTTTTATTTGTGTTTGTCTCTAGTAAAAGATTGGTGGAATTTTGTCATATCCCATTTTTTGGAGGGATCATGACCGACGCATGGAACTAGACGAGTATAACCAGCTAAGCACAAGCAATCCTCTTTATCTCAATCATACGTTCATCAATCAATCACACATGGCTCATTTGCCAACATCATTATCATACATGCTTATAATATTAATCAACATAATCATAAACATTCATGCATAAATAAAGACAGACGATTATGGACTTCTCAACATAAACTGTGTGTACATTTTCATTCATAGTCTTTGTACCTTGTACAATATATACAAATTCTATAAAGGCATCTCAGATGCTCATATAGGCTCACAAGCCATCATTCACATCACTCACATCATTTCGTAAAATAACTTGCCATGCAATGGCTTAACAATCCAATATCAACAAGTATGTAAGAACAGAAATGTAAAACCGACTCATCAAGCAAAACATGATTCGACTCTCTGAGCTTTAAGAGGCTGCTATGTCACTTACCAAAGGAAGAACGAATCACGTTTTCATGATACGAGTTCTTAACAACTGTCACTAATCTACAACAAAAAATGGGAAAAACTAACGTGTGATTTATAAAGATTTCGTGAATGGATATGAGAAGGGAACAAGTCAAGGGGTTAGAGCTTTTGCATAAATAAGCATTTATATAACCATGCACATATGATCTTTCAAATATAGAAGGAACTTGTAAGAGAATAATCATGTTTTCAAACAAGTTTCATAATTATTTAGAAATATGTATCAAACCATTGAAAATCAAGTTCAACAATAATGAAAATTCGTTTCATACATTGTGAAGTCTTATACTCCTTAAAACCCAATTTGAGTAAACCATTTGAATCACAATCAAAAGAGCTAACTTATGCATTCATCTTTTAATGTCATGGTGTTGAGACTTGCCTTCTAGGGCTTATCAACAATGCATTTGAAACTCAAGAAATTTGAACTAACTAACATCTAATCTCACAATTCAACCTTACATTTTACCTTTATAATAGACTAAGGAATCTTGTTCCAACACACCATGCATCATACCAATGGAATAATAAGCATCATAATCATTAAATAAAGTCAAACAAAATATAAACATTCATCAAATACCTTTGTGACGGGATAATCCCAGTTCACTATGGGCCTTACGGTATATCTCCCATTAGGCATGAGTGCATGCAAATGGGGAATGAAGTCACTGCCTCGCTCCCTATTTCCCAATAAGGTGGTAATGAAAAATCTTTCATTACCTTATAAGATTTGTTACAAAATAACCCTCGATAACCATGGGTAACAATCATTCATGACTCATATTGCAATCAAATGCTCAATACATAATTCTTAATCGTTCATTAAACACATAGTGTACATTTGGCATCATATTATGCCATTATACTCATAATATAAGTATGTGGAACTACATTACATACTACTCAATAAACACACCTCATTCATCATTCATCTAATATGTGGAAATTTATCATCTCATAATTATAGCAATGTGGCATGCTCTAAGCATTTCATACATATCTCATAGAAATGGAGATTTTGGTATAAAACATTTGAAAGGAGTTGTACCCTTTTGTTGAAAACTACTAAATAATAGGATATTTATATACAAAGTAGATTCACAAACAATTTGAAAATCATTTGTGTTACATACATAATAAATCATCATCCTTTTAAATCATTTAATCATATTCTTAAAAACTAGTTGAAAACCTTGAAACTCAAATCCTTTGAGAAACCATTCTTGAAACAATAGTTCATCATGCATAATCAATAATTTTCATAAAAATCATGCTCATTTTACATATAAAAAGACTTGAAGAGGTGTATCCATTCACCTAATCAGATATTCAACATCTAGCTCTAATCACAACTCTTCTCTGGTGATTTTCTCAAAGTTTTCAACCGTTCCTAACATTTAATAATTATCACAATCAATTTCTTAAACTTATAATCTCAGAATACCCATTCCAAGTAACTTTGAAACTAATCAAATTCAACTAAAACTAATTTTCTAGCTTAAATTCACTATTACATTAACTAAATAATGTTTAGAAACCTAAAAATCCTTCATCTTTATCTTAGGTGAGTTTTGATGCTAAGGAAAATGACAAAACCTTGAGCTTTAGCAACCAATAGAAAAATTTGGGCATAGAGACAACATTTTTAGTTCTAGAAAATCAAGATTTAAAGATTTCAAAGTTGAAAAATGTCATTTTGTTCATAAAAACTCAAACCAAGCTTAAAATCATCAAAAATGGTAATTTGAGTTGAAATGGGTTTGAGAGAGTTTAGGGTTTAGAAAATACATTGCAAAAACGGTTGAAGGCTACAAACCTTCGAAAAATGTGACATATTTATAGTTTAGGGGTGAAAATACATTTTTATCTCTTTTATTTTTTTGAAAATAGTGTTATCTATCGATAGATTGCTTTAGGGTTCTTTTAAAAAGCTCTTGGGTTGCTACCTATTGATAGATGTGGCTTATTTATCAATAGATAGGACGGTCTATCGATAGATGATGAATATCTATCGATAGATGTTCTTCTATTTTCTTAAAAACTTTTTCGGGTTTGTATCTATCGATAGATGAAAAACATTTATCGATAGATAAACTCCAATAAGCAAAAATAAACTTAAAACTTTGTCCATTGAACTCCTTTCTACATTAAACCTTGTAAATCATCTTTAAGCAACAAAACATGAATTTTGCCAAGCTTCAAAACTTAACTTTTAAGTGTTGAAACATGAAATATGCATGTTTACCTAAGGAATCTTTAACTTAACATCATACATCAAGGTGGGATTTCATAGATTTTCTTCTATTTTCTCCACTATAACCTCCTTCCACAAGCTATCTCTCTCACTCTTATATCTCCAAAGTCATTTATTAAGGAAAGTTCTATTTTTTAACTCAAGATTAAGAATTCCCAACCCCCTATTCTCTTTTTAGTTGCACCTTTTGTCCTATTCAATATAATGAATCTTGTGTTTTTCTTCACTTCCACACCTCAAGAATCTCCTTTCAATTTTCTCAAGCTCCCTTAAGATGCCTTTAGGTATTTGGAAGATGGACATAAAAAAATTGGAAGACTTGCAAGGATAGATCTAAGAAGTGTCACCCTCCCTCCAATAGATAAAATCTTAGCTTTCCAACCCTCTGCTTGTGTACATGTTGATAAGGATTATTTAAATTTAATGATGCAATATCCAACAAAGCAACCCATTGATGACTGCCTCGAACTTGAAGGAGTCAATTCCGGTATGATTGACTTAGAATGCATATGCTCTCTCAATTGCAGTATAATTTTGCCAACGGCCAATGAGCATCACCTGCTATTGCAATTAGATTTTATTTCCTTTGGTTGCTTGCTTTTTGGTTATACAAGTGAAAATCCAAAACTCAAATTTAAGATTATTACTCGGACCTCAATTCATCTTAATAAGTTGTATCATATGAGGCTTGCATCTTTGTTTTCCTTTATCCCTATTATTTGGTGCAATTTTAACAACATCCCAATGCTTTGTTCTTTTCACCAATTTTTATGACCATACATTCAATAAACCTTAAATGAGGTTGTTCATTTAATTATAGTATTAGCTTGGGAAATTAAAATAAAAGCATATATATTTCACATGATATACCATGGATATTATGATGAAAGATAAAATATTTGAACAAACAAATGGACACAAGCAACGTATATGCAAAAATTTTGCTTAAAATGCATTCCTTTATTCATAACAAATTCAACCAACCTTGTGCAAATGTCAAATTACGGTACAAACAATGTGAATTAAATGAACAAATAATAATTAGACAACTTTTCTCAAACCAAAACTAGAAAAGTTGTAGCATTAAGCGAAGCTAATTTAGAAGGCTAGGTAGCCAGCAACAGCAGCAGCTCCAGCGATAGCAGAGACCCTAAAGGTGGTTGCACCACTGCTAGGAGGTTGAGCAGCAGCAGCATTTTTCGCTGCATCCTCACTGCCAACAGGGCCTTCAACAATAATAGTAGCCTCATCACCACTAGTAGTTGGTGCGTTTGCTTCATCAGTGTTGCCAATGGTATCATCATTGACAGATGCGGCGGCCTCGGCACCTCTTTTGTTGCTAGAGGAGTCTTGACCAGCCATAACCAACCCAATAAGGGCAATAAAGACCAATGCAATAACAAGGATTTGGCGTGCCATTTTTTTTGTTTATTATTTGGTTGGAGTTAGATTTGTTCGAGGTGTTACAAAGGAGAACAAGAAGAAATTAAGATACCAAGAATGCAATTGTTCTCTAGGATTTAATAATAGAGAAACACCCCACAACTGCGGAGGGAATGGGAGAGATTTATATAATGCTGAATTCGGACAAGAATGGAATGGCATCAACGCAATACACGGGTTCAACACCCTGTGCGGACTCGAGAAAACCATGCATGCATCTGCTTTCTTTATGCTACGGACGTTGTTTCTTTTCCTTGTCTTCCATATTTAGGGAAAACAAATTTGGCTAATGCTATTATATTCGATTTTGTGGGGCAAAATTTAGAATAAATTTTCTTCTCTTTTTTCTTTTTAAATATATATTCTTTTTATCAAATATAAATTTACCTAAAGACGATCTCTTAATTGACTCTTTAAATAGAAAAAATACATATATTTATTGTTAAATTAAATATTCAAATCCAATATCATATATGGTTACACTTGAAAAATATAAAGTTATCTAGTATGATTTGAATTTAAGTTTTTACAACCTTAAACAAAATTTTTTGAGTCAATTTATACAATTATATTAAAATTAAGTTTGAAAATCAAAAGCAATAGATTGATAGAATTTAATGAGATTATTAATAACATGTAAAAAGTTAAATGAAAATACGATTTATATAGAAAATTTAATCACTGCTTAATAAATGCTACAAATTAATTGATTTTTTATAAAATTATCAATTTAAACAAAATATCAAAACTTATTCAAATTTTTCAAATTTTGTACATTTAATTTAAGTAATGAAGCCTTTCAATTTGGTAGTTTGGGTTTTCAATTTCAGCTTTTATTTAATTATTGTTTTTAAAAAAATAAGGAACTTGACCAAAAAACTCTTATTTAAGTCTTGCTTGATAATAATAACATTAAGGTTGGGTTTTGTGTTTTACCATTCCAATATTTCAATGTAATATAATTATTGGGTGTTATATAATCTAAAAAAATAAAATTGTAATGTTCGATATAAATGTGAAAAAATATAAGAATTGTTGATTTTATTGATGAAATATTTGTTGATAATTGGTGAAATTCCATTGGTATTGTGCATTACCTACAGATTTCAAACAAAAAATTCCGTTATTAAATCAATTGTAAAAGCAGTTGATGGCAATGTTATATTTTGTCAGTGGCGAAATATTTTGTCGATACAAAAAATAGTTGGTAAGTTAACAATTTCGTTGACAACTTTTTGACGGATTTGCCAACGAATTATCGAGGGGGAAGGTTTCTGGTTCATGAAAGAGGATTTACACTAAAGATATTAATGAATGTGCATTATTGAGGGGAACAAGTCCGAGACTACTTATGTGACTTTAAATAAGAGTACAACCATTCATATGTAGCATACAATGCTCCATGTAGTCAATCAATGCGGTCACCTCCTCAAATAAGATCTTATTTATCTTTGTCCTTAGTCTCTACAATATGTCATACATATTAGAACAAACATAAGGTATCATATACCTTTATAATATAAAATAATATATCTTAACAGTGGTGGCAAATGTTCAATAAGCTTATTTTCCTTGCCCATAATATCTAGGTACTCCTTGCAGTTCCTCCTTCAATGCCTAGGTTTGTCACAGTGGTGGCAAATGTTCTTCTCTTTGTCCTTTTTGACACATCCCTTAGGCTTTAGTGCCTTTTGATTTTGGGATGTTACCTTCTTTCCCTTTTAGGCTTTCTTATTTTTTTGCTTCATTTGAGCTTTTAAAGAAGAAACAAAAAGTAAGTTCTCTTTTCTCTTTTAATGGACTTCTTTGCCATATCCAACATGTTTAGAAGTTTGGAAAGAGTAGCTCCTAAACGATTCATATGAAAGTTCAACACAAACTGATTGAAGCTGTTAGGAAGAGACTGCAGAACTAAGTTAGTACTCAACTCATGATCCATCGTCAGTCTTAATTGTCTAGGCCTCTCATTGAGTCCAACCATCTTCGGTATGTGAAGTCTGACAAAACTCTTTTCTGTCATCTTGCACTAGACCAATTCTTTAGAGATCTCATATCTCTCAATGCACCCTTCCTTCTTGAACAATTATCTAAGTTGAAAAATCATGGATTAGATACCCATGTGCTCATGTTGCTTTTGGACCTCAAGGGTCATATTGGCTAACATCACACATGCTGCCTAATCATCGTCATCCTCATGATGTTGATATGCCTCCTTATCCTCAGCACTAACATCATTGGTCGAGATTGGTGGAATAAGTGTGTCAAGGACATATGATTTCTTCTCTTGTCTCAATATGATCTTAAGGTTCTGAAATCAATCTAGGAAGTTTGGGCCAGTGAGTATGTTTGCATCCAAGATGCTTTAAAATGGCAAGTTGTTAGCCATGTATATAGATTATGTCTGAATAGATAAGATAAAAGCGATAAGTATAATCATGTATAAACTATTTAAAACAGGCTTTAAAATTTTAAATAGTTCTCTTACTATTTTATACACAAAATGACAACCTTCAAAGTTGTTGGCTCTTTTCATTTTTTGATGATAATAAAATATTCCCATTTCATTTGTGTCTAACATTTCTATCTAAGTGTGCAGGACAAAAAGTCATATGGAAATAATGAATCAACCTTTTGAATGTATATATCAGGAATCACGAAAATGAAGAAAAATGATTGATCAACTAAAAGGAAAGTTTTTGGTTAAATATTGAAGAATGTTGGTTGACTAAAATTTAAATTGGAGAAATGGCGGGTTGAAGAATATTAAGAAATAGAACCAACTTAGTCGACCAAGAAATAGGTTAGTCGACTAAAAAGCTACTGTCAAAATCTGAATTTTAAGATAGAACCAACTTAGTCGACCAAGAAATGGGTTAGTCGACTAAGTGTGCACTGCCAAGACTACCAAACACAGGGACCAAAAAACAGAGACGACTTAGTCGACCAAGATATCGGTTAGTCGACTAAGAGCATTTTGCTTGCAAGTTTGAAATCTGCACTAAAAGACAGAGTAACGGCTAGAACCGACTCTCAACTGTCTCTAATGGCTAAAAAACTGTCAAACTCCCATCCGAGATGTTTCTCCAAGTATAAAAGGGTCTTCCAATAGTTGGAAACTAGTTCTTGGAATGAAGAGATTTGAGTCATTAAGAGTTGAAAAACCAGAAAATTTTCTCTCCACCTCACTGCACTTAAACGCCCATCCTTTGTATTTGTATTCTGCACTCAACCTTGCACCATTTAGATCAATTTGTGATCATTGGTACTTTCTTCTACTTCTTTTCTTGTATTCTTAGAGTGAGGGAGTCACTCTAAGTGATTGTTTCAAGCTAGGATTGCCTGAAAGTGTTAAAGTTCTAACTTAGCCTTCAAAAGTTAGGTGTTGGGTTTTAGTTTAGCCCGTGAAAAACTAGTGTAAAAAGTTTTGGCTTAGCCTTGTAAAAGTCATTGTAAAGCTTGGTGAAAAGCTTGTGAATTTCATAGGTTTCTAGTGGATTGTTTGAAAAATCCTTGGTTGGATAATCAAGGTAGTGGATGTAGGTTTTGGACCGAACCACTCTAAATTTTACTGTCCTTTTTACTCTATTTTGTTTCGTTTTCTTTCCTTCATTTGTCTCACCCTTATCTAGACTTTGAGACAATATTTGAAAGAGCCAAATTGTGCTATTCACCCCCCTCTAGCACATATTATTGGGACCAACAAAAGTCATTTCGAAAAATCTCTTTTAAGATTTTTCTAGTAGGCTAAGACCCTGTTCAACTTACTATGACCTTGAATGTGCTTAACAAGCCATGATATGCACTCCTGGCTAAAAATTTTGAAGACGATTAACCAAATTAATCGACTTTGAAATAAGTATATTTAAAGGTTTTTATTACATGTATGCATTCACATTAATTTTCTATACATATATATTAATGATCGGCTAGATTTAATCATCGAGAGGGATTTTCTTACATGTATTAACTCACACATTTTTTCTATACTTGTATACGAATAAATGACTTAAACTTAATCATCAACAATAAAAAATAAAATACACTTTATGTAGATATTAATATATGAAAACTATACCCTAAGCTCAAGTTATTAATTTAACTTATTATATTAACTTATTTTTATCTTAAGTTATTAATATATTATACTTTATATAGTATATTTATTAATGTACAATATATAGTCTATACTATATAGAGTATTATAGACTATAATAACTTTTTTTATAAATTATTAATAAACTATAATAATATAGTATAAATTATATTAATATAGTAAGGTATATTAAATTAGTACTATTAGTGTACTATTGTAATATAACTAATATTAATAATTTAATATAGTAACTTATTAATATATATATATATATATATATATAAATATATTAATTTTACTATCGTATAACTTATATTACTAAAATAACTTATATTAATATTAGTATTCTATAGTAATATAACTTATATTAATAATTAACTATATTATAATATATAACAATATATTATATATTATATAGTGTTTATTAATATACTAATTACTCAATAACAATTTACTATTATATATAACAATATACTATTATAGAGTACATATGTTATATGCCTTCTTAGTATACTTATATACTATATAAGTAAATATTAACTATATATAGTAATATATTAATACACAATACATTGTATTAGTATATAGTTATACACTATATATAATTTATATCAATACAATATACATATATACTATATACTATATAAAGTAAATATTAATATAGTATATATTATTTACAATTATACATTATATAATATATATCTTAATACACTATAGATAGTGTACTTATTAATAAACTAATTAATCAATGTATAGTATAACAAATATAATTAGTCAAAAATTACATATTAATAATATACTATATTAATATATTAGTAAAATTATAAGTAATAATGTAGTATGTCGTAACATAAAGTACATTATTAATATATTTTTAAATAAATTAAAAAAATAGAAAAAAGTTAAAAAAATTCGATTTAACTGACTAAAGTTGATTAAAGTTGTTAAATCGATTCAGTTCAATTAATTTTTTTAAAAATATCGATTAAGTTGGTTAATAATATTCCTTAACTGAATTAACCAATTTAATCAAATGCTCACCCCAAAGCGTAAACTAAAGAAGAAGATATGGGAGAAATAAAATATACTATTTCACACGACCCAATAAACTTATGCCGGCTATTAGTATGTTTTTTCCCCTATGCTTACATTGAAATTAAAAGGGGCTATTTATAATATAGCCCATCTTATTCCTAAAGGAACTCTACTTTTAGTTGTTAGTACAATTAGAGTAGTTAACAAAAAACATAATTAAAATAAGTGTTCTATTTCTAATTAGAGCACAACTAGCCTACTTTCCCTAGACTAACTTAACTACCCAAGTTGGTAGTATTAACAAGAAGTCCAACCTAAGTAGACAACTCATGTATGCACGACCCACAAGCGCGTTGCCCTTGTGCACCAAGCTTGCTAATTTGCTTCGCTTTGCGGAACCCATCATTCTAGGTCTCATGCAACCCAATCCTACTAGCGTCTTGTGTACACGACAACTCTCATTTGTTGTTGGCCAGCTAATTGCGTAGGTTAAGCTTGTCACGGATTTGCAAGCCGTGACAATATGGTTGTGGTGGTAAAAATAGTCTATTTAATGATTTTTCCTATCGTATTATACACATTGGTGGTAAATAATGAGAAAGTAATGGAAATGAATTTTATGCGAAGAAAAATGTCATGATATGAACTAGTTAATAAATTCTTTTTTAGGATTTTAAAATTTTTTTAGAGTAAAACAATGCGTATCTCTTATCTATGGTCTTAATGGGCCATGCAAGATTTTTCTGTGAATAATGGGCCTAACCCAATACAGACAGGCAGGCAAGCCCAAAAAAGGAGCAAAGGAAACGGCCTAAAATTACAAAAAGAGCCACTGGTTAGGGCTTTGAAAACAAAGAGAAAAAGGTAAACCGAGCCAACATTTTACTCAAAAGCTTCCACGCTCTTCTTCTCACTTCCAACTCTTCAAGGGACTGAAACATTGAAGAAGAGAAGAAGAAGAAGAAGAATAGATCCGCGACGAAACAGTAAGACCAGGAGAAAATGGCGTTGGCATTCGACGAGTTCGGTAGGCCCTTCATTATAATAAAAGAGCAAGAGCAGAAAACAAGGCTGAGAGGGATCGAAGCCCAAAAAGCCAACATTTCCGCTGGCAAGGCGGTGGCTCGGATCCTCAGAACCTCTCTCGGACCCAAGGGCATGGATAAGATGCTCCAAAGCCCCGACGGCGATGTCACCATCAGTTAACTCTTTTTAACCTCTTCTTCCCATTTTTTCTTTTTGTTTTTTAAATTTTTTTTCTTGATCTCCAAGTTTTTGGTTAGTAGATTAGGGTCTTATAGAAATGAATTTTCTGTTATGGATCTGTTTGACGTGGAACTTCGAAATGAGAAGGTAGTTAGGTTAAGTTGTTTGTGGAGAGAAATGTTAGGCTTATTGGTAATTTTGGGATTTGTGGTTACTTTAGAAACTTTATTAGTTTTGGTGTCTTTAGGTAAAGTTAATGTAGATAAACTTTGCTGAGTTAACCTTATAAGCTTAGTGTTTCAGGACAAAGCTTCTTGAAGTTTATATTTCAGGAGTTAATGTTGAACCTAAGTATATCAGATTTTTTTATTTGAAATTATGCCTAGATCGTGTTCAAAGTTTCCTGATGTTTTTTCTTTTTTGGGATTTTGTCAGCAAATGATGGGGCTACAATATTGGAGCAGATGGATGTTGACAATCAAATTGCTAAATTGATGGTTGAACTGTCTCGGAGCCAGGATTATGAAATTGGTGATGGAACAACTGGTGTTGTTGTCATGGCTGGAGCACTTCTAGAGCAGGCAGAGCGGCTATTAGAGCGTGGGATTCATCCCATTCGGGTTGCAGAGGGCTATGAACTGGCTTCGAGAATAGCTGTTGAGCATTTGGAGCATATAGCTCAGAAGTTTGATTTTGGACCAACAAATATAGAGCCTTTGGTTCAAACTTGCATGACCACTCTGTCCTCGAAAATGTAAGTTCCTAGCCTTTTTCCTGGTATATTGCTGTACTTTCTGTTGCCCTTATGATGTTCAGATTGCCATAATGCATGACTAGAAACATTCATATTATGACTATAACAGGCACTATACTAGCTTCTTATGTTGCCAGGGCTAAATTTTTGCTTGCATCTTGCTGTGCTATAAGGAGAAATTATGTCTAATTTGTTACAAGATGTTCCTTTTTTTAAAAAAAAAATTGTGAAGGATAATTCATGTGTATATCAACTATCCTATTTTTTTGTTCATCGTAATATCCTATCTCAACCACTGGGATTTGTCATATCAAATTACAGGCTCCTGGTTTCATTGTGTTGCTATCATTATGATGTTAAAAAAAATTAATTGCTTGACTATATTTCTTCTAGTATAGTAGTCTGCAATTGAATAAAGATTTTCCATAAGGTGATGCTTTGATCAATACAAGGTGCCATTAAGCTTGACTTTAACACATTATGTTGCGGAAGCTTTTAAACGAATTGCAGGTGCTAGTATCATCTTGTTTGGTAAGAACAATGTTTCTAAATGTTAGTTCAAACTTTTGAAATGCTGACACCTTAACTTGCAAGGATATTAGTTAATCTTGATTGGTAGTCCTTTTGGCTACATTTTCCCCTTATTGTCTTTTCCTGAATGATCCTCAAATTCAGATCTCAATGTTGACTTTTTGGGATGTTTGCAAGATTGAAGTAACCACTGGGGTGTTTATGGTGGTGTGTTGAACCATCTGAACTATGTGGCTCTTGGCTCAGTTCAAACACACCATCATCTAGCAATTTATAAACTTGTTAGCATTGAGAAGTGAGACTCCTAATATTGGGATTTAAAGGCAAAAAGTTGAGAGTGCATTGCTAGACTGATATGTTATGTATATCTTGTGTATTGTGAATTTGCAACCATTTTTTGTTGTTTTACAGTGTGAATCGATGCAAGCGCCCTTTGGCTGAGATTTCTGTTAAAGCAGTTCTTTCTGTTGCTGATCTAGAGAGGAAAGATGTCAATTTAGATTTGATTAAGGTTGAGGGAAAAGTTGGGGGGAAACTGGAAGATACTGAGCTAATATACGGAATCACTGTTGACAAGGACATGAGTCATCCACAGATGCCAAAGCAAATTGAAGATGCAAAAATTGCTATATTAACTTGCCCATTTGAGCCACCTAAGCCAAAGACTAAACATAAGGTGGACATTGATACAGTGGAAAAGTTTCAGACTTTGCGTCTGCAAGAGCAAAAGTATTTTGATGACATGGTCCAAAAGTGCAAGGTATGGCTGCAGATTGGAGTTTTGAGGAATATCTTTTTCAATTTTTGATCAACCTTTCATGTTCTATCTTGCTTTAGATTATTCTCTTTGGGGAGAGAGGTGGTGGAGGTGGATTATTGCTATGGTCACCTTTGCAATTTTGGGGTAGACAACTTGTTCTGATAATAATGTTGTTGCAGGATGTTGGTGCCACCTTGGTTATCTGTCAATGGGGTTTTGATGATGAGGCAAATCATTTATTAATGCACCGGAACTTGCCTGCTGTGAGATGGGTTGGTGGTGTGGAGTTGGAGCTCATAGCAATAGCTACAGGTTTGTTTCTGTTTAGTTTATTTTCATTTCCAGACATGGTAGCCAAATTCATGATAGATAAGTATTTTGTTGCTAATATGCTGTGCAACCTTATTAGCAATCTAATTATGCTTATTTTCATAGGTGGAAGGATTGTGCCAAGGTTCCAAGAGTTGACCCCAGAAAAGCTGGGAAGGGTATGTTTTGCTGCATTCTTTCCTTGTTTATATTACTTTACTTAGAAATGTGTGCTCGATTAATTCCTCTCTTGGAAATTTTTTCATGCATTAGATAGACAACAGGTGAAGCTCAAGTGAGATGATACAATATTTGATGACTTTTAATTTAAGCAAGCACTAATGCATTGCTCATTTGGACTAGCAATCCACGTTTGCTGAAGTTTTTACAGTTTAAAATCTCAGGTTAATCCCCTGGTATTGCATCTGTATCTTACATGAAACACTTGTTATTTATTCTATTTTTTTAGGCTGGTTTGGTCAGAGAGAAGTCTTTTGGAACCACAAAAGATAAAATGTTGTACATTGAACACTGTGCAAATTCAAGAGCTGTAACCATATTTATTCGTGGAGGTAGATTCTTTCCCCTTGTTCTATTTGGTTGCAATTGGGTTGTGGCTTATTGCATTATGCTCAATTAATAATAATGGGTTTAGGGTTGCTCATAGAAGGTGTAATGCGTTAGGCTGAATTGAGATGGCTTAGGGATATATATCTGATAGGTGTCTCTTGTGTTTGATGATGTATTAGGAAACAAGATGATGATAGAGGAGACCAAGCGCAGTATCCATGATGCATTGTGCGTGGCCAGGAATCTAATCCGCAACAATTCTATAGTCTATGGTGGTGGCTCAGCTGAGATTTCTTGCTCAATTGCTGTTGAGGCAGCTGCAGATAAATATCCAGGAGTTGAGCAGGTACGAAGAAGCATGTGTATTCATCTAAATATTTTAGTATTCCTTTTTCTTGGGAGTAATTATAGGGTATTTATTTTCTATTATCTGCAGTATGCAATCAGGGCATTTGCAGATGCTTTAGATGCAGTCCCCATGGCACTGGCTGAGAATAGTGGGCTCCAACCCATTGAGACACTATCAGCAGTGAAATCTGAGCAAATTAAGGTAATTATTAATTAGCATGATGACCAATTTTTGTTCTTGTATAATTTCAGCAGCATGGAGTAAGATATTGATTTTGTATCTGATGCGCAGGAGAATAATCCTCACTTTGGAATTGACTGCAATGATGTTGGGACTAATGATATGCGCGAGCAAAACGTATTTGAGACACTGATTGGGAAGCAGCAGCAGATCTTGCTGGCAACACAAGTTGTTAAGATGATTTTGAAGATCGATGATGTCATTTCTCCATCAGACTACTGAGGTCTAATGTGATGGATGGGTTTGTATGGTTCAGCTGAGAGAAACATGTTGTTGGCTTATAATTTTTGGACTGCCACTCCCTTGGTTGATGGAATGATATCACTGTTCTTGCTGATGTGGTTGCTTGTTTCTTTTCTCTAGTTACTTTCAGTCACCTATGGATTACCCCTGCTGGATGTAAAATTTCTAGTTAATGTGTAAGTTTGGGTTCAAAATTTTGGTGGTTTCCCTCTAGTATTTCATCTCTAGTTGTTATGTTTACATTTTGAGAGTTAAGAACGTAGTAATCTCTTAAATTATTAATGGTTTTACTTGTAACTTATTAGGCATAGTTTCGATATAATAATTTTTTTTCGTAATGTATAAAGCACAAAAAGCAATGTCTGCCATAAATCACATAAAATTAGTTATTAAATTAAATCTATATTATTGCTTACTAGTATTACGAAAAAACGATGATTGGGAAATTTCTTGTGAAATTTTCATTTATTCTTTCCCAGTTGGTTGGGGTCAGATCAGTTTTATACTTTTTATGTGTTGTTTTTCAGTTGGAAGGACATGTTTGGCAATGGTGTTATTAATGACACAAGGATCTCTCTCTCCTTGGTCCTTCCCTTATCATATGAGGGGCAATTTTATTCTATATTATGTTATGCGAATTGCCGAGGAGTCGACACTTGACAGGAAGGGTGCATGGTACATTGGATGCCCTTGCCTGTTCCAACCATTTCCTACTTTTTAAAGAAAAGTGCAATCTCATCACGTCGTCTGTTTGATTAATGTCGTTAATAAAGTTGAAAAATGTATTATAAAATAATAAACTTTAGACATTTAAAAAGTAATTTTTTCTATAATTTGAATACCAAATGTGTAATTAACTCTCTTAAATACTAACTTCTTATTTTTCTTATAAGCAAGGGAAGGCTAGTTGGTGCAAGGAATTATATAATTTTGGTAGGGGACTGAGACAGAAAGTTGCTTGATCCAAGGGCGTAGCCACAGGGACATTCAATGAAAGTGGTGGTAGTTGGTTCTGTTGGAGAAGGCTCAACAGCTGATGGGGTCCCCTTTGTTCATACTTGGGTTTATTTCTTGTCTTCAATGAAGTACACTAGAGCGAACATTAAACACCGCTTCTTCTTTTCTGTCCTTCTGGCTGCACAAAAAACACATCACTAAGCAAAGACCAAACAGTACTCAAGTATTGAAATAAGACAAATTTATGTGAGTAAGCCCGCCGTGTGTTAATTTTACCAAAAAGAAAGTTATCAATAAGGAATTCAGTATTAAAAGTAACATGGCATAAAAACATTAAAAAAAAAAAAAACAAAAAGGAGAAAGGAAAGAGAGCTTGCGTTGAAGTCTTCGTCCCGCCGTGTATCACGGAGCCTAGCTTCCATAGTTTGGGCCCTAATTGAAACCGGAAAGTGCGCTGCATAACTTGTAAGAGAAAAAGAAAGAAAGAAAGAAAGAAATAGTGGCAGTGTAGCCTGGAGTACCAATCTTCCATCTGCTATTTAAGGATGGGATGGTAGGGATTGAGGATAGGTGGTGTCATTTATGGCAACTGGAATTGTCGGAGATAGGACCTTTAATAATAGACGCCATAGTTGCTCGTGAATTGGTGTCGGTTGAAGCATTCCCATCCCTTTAAAAAAAAAATAAAAATTAATAGCTATAATAATAATAAAAAAAGAACAAGCAATATGAAAGGCCCCCAAGCTTGCAACTTTGTCAAAAGGGGAACCAACAGGCAGTCGCAATCAATAAGCCAAAAATGGTCCTCATTTATTACAAAGAAAAACAAAGTTCTGTTAACCAAAGTTTTAAAAATACTTTTTTAAAGTTAATTAAAATACAATTTATAGTAATACTTTTGCATTAAATAATAATAAATTTAAAACATGCTCTTGGTGGTAAAATTTGTTTCTTTTTTTTCCTTTTTTTAAATCCTGAGATCAAGTTTAATTCACACCAGTTCAATTATTTAGGATAATCTTGAATTGTGATTCAAATAGGATTATTTAATTTTAATTAAACTAGTATACCTTGTTAAGATAGTCTTTAAATCTAGTTAGACTAGAATAACATATTCTAATTATATTAGGATAAGATTTTTGTATTTGGCACTATAGAATGATCCTATGGGGTTAAAGAATAATCATCACGTAAATTTAGAGAGATTGGTTTGGGTGTACGTGGGATAAAGATTCTGAGTTTGACACTATTTTTGTAATCTCCTGATTTTTTTTTGTTGCTGTGCTTGTGGACGTAGGTCATCAAATGACCGAACCACATAAATTCTTATGTTCTTGTGGGTGTACTTGATTTTTTTCTTTTCTTATTCTATTGATTAGATAAGATCTTGAGCAACTCTTTAGAGATAATTCTGCAATTTTCACAACAAACCTGTATCAGAGCTTCAAGGTCTTGAGTCAATCTAAATCTCGTTATGACAACTTCGTCTATCAAGTATGAGATTGAAAAGTTTAATGGTAGAAATGATTTCAGCCTGTGGCGTGTTAAGATATGCACATTACTAGTGCAACAAAGACTGTTGAAGTCACTAAAGGGAAAAAAGCATCTTTTTTTGAATTTATATGATGGTGAGAAAAATGACCTTATGAAAAAAGCATATAGTGCTATTCTCCTAACTTTGTTTGATGAGGTGCTAAGAGAAGTCAAGGATGAAGAATTTGCTGCTACAGTGTGGTTTAAACTCGAAAGTATTTATATGACCAAATCCTTGATGAATCAGCTTAATATGAAGCAACGATTGTATACTCTCAAGATAAGTGAAGGTACGTTCGTTAATGCCCACATTGATGAATTTAATAGAGTTATTCTTAATTTAAAGAATATTGATGTTATAAATTGAAGATGAAGACTTAGGCCTAATTATTTTATGTTCTTTGCCTCCATCGTATGAAAACTTCATAGATACTATGTTATATGGTCGAGACACACTCACTTTCAAGGATGTAAGGACATCTTTAAATTCTAAGGAATTGAAGAAGAAAGTTAGAGGTATAAGGAATGAAAATCAAGTAAAAGGCCTAATTGTGAATAGAGGAAACGATAGAGAGAAGGGTCTAGACAGAAAAGTAAATCTAAAGCAAAAGGGAAAACTTGTTGGAATTGTGGTAAGAAAGGGCATTTCCGTCAAGATTGTACCAAATTCAAGGATGATGAAAAGATCAATAAGTCTGAATGTACTGCAAACGTGGTTGGAGATGACTTTGATACTTTTAAGAAAATTAATAATTTTCTTGCAGTTACTAACGGTAACCTGATGGATACATGGATCTTGGATTCAACTTGTTGCTTTCATATATGTCCTCGGTGTGATTAGTTTACAACTTATCAATCTGTTGATATGGGCACTATACAATTAGGAGATGATTGAGTTGTTGGGATTGACGCAATTCGGATCAAGATGTTTGATGGTATGGTAAGGACACTTGACGTGAAACATGTTCATGACATGAAAAAGAATTTGATATCCTTGAGTTTGTTAGATAAAAAAGGCTACAAATATAGTAGTCAAGATGGTGTCTTGAATGTATCTAAAGGAGCCTTAACTATCATGAATGGCAAGTTATCCGATGATCTTTATCGTCTAGTTGGAAACACGGTTATTGAAACTATTTTTGTGGTTTCATTTAATGATTCTAAAGATGATGTAACACGTCTATAGCATATGAGATTAGGTCATATGAGCGAGAGAGCGATTAGAAAACTGAGTAAGCGTAATTTGCTGTGTAGTCAAAAGATTGGGAAGCTAGATTTCTGTGAGCAACATATAGTGAAATTTAGCACTACAACTCATCGAACCAAAAGTAAAGTAAATTACATTCATTCAGATTTGTGGGATCCTTCTTCGGTGGCATCAAAAGGTGGATCATTATGCATGTGGACCTTTATTGATGATTTTAAAGAAAGGTGTGGACATATTTTTTGAAGGTTATAAGTGAAGTGTTGACCACCTTTTTGCATTGGAAGGCACTGATCGAGAAGCAGACTAAGAAAAGGATCGAGAAGCAGACTAAGAAAAGGATCGAGAGCTTTCAAATAAACAAAGGTTTGGAATTTTGCAAATGTGAGTTTGGTTTGTTTTGCAAGAATAAGGAAATAGTTAAATATCGCACTGTCGTCAAAACATCACATCAAAACGGTGTTGTAGAATGGATGAAAAGAACACTTCTAGAAAGAGCAAGATGCATGTTTTTTAATGTTGGCTTACCCAAAGTATTCTAGATAGAAGCTATCAACATGGCTTGCTACTTAGTAAATCGGTCTCCATCAACTGTAATTAAATTTAAGACTCCTAAATAAGTTTGGTCTGGTAAGCCTGCTGATTACTTTATACTAAGAGTATTTGGTTGTCTTGTTCATGTTTTTGTGAGTGATGGTAAACTTGAGTTGAGGACGATAGAGTGCATATTCTTAGGCTATGTATATGGGGTGAAAGGTTATCAATTGTGGTGTATTGATTGTAAGTTCCCAAAGTTTATGGTGAGTCGGGGATGTTACCTTTAACAAGTTTGCATTACTTCATGGTATAAAATCTAGAATTGCAAACACATTAGACTAGGAAGTTGGCAAGTAGGTGGAGCTTGAAATCAATGCTCTTGTAACAGTGCGGGATGATAGTGAAATCTAGAATAAACTGCAAGAAGTACAAGAATTGGTATCTTAACGAAGCATTACTTGTATCGGTGGTGATTTTGATTCTTATGTTTTATTTGGGGAAGTAGAGATTGATGAGCTTTACTTTTATCGTGAGACAATTACATATGCCGACTCTTCTAAGAAGATTGAGTCTCTACATTGGGATCAAACATGAGAGCTTGTGAAAACACCTAAAGGTACTATTGATGTTGGCTTAGTGTGTGAATGAGGTGCAAACAATAGTTGTAATATGGTTAGCCTCTCCAATTCAGATTTTGCGGGTGATCTAGATAGTAGAAGATCTCGAATGAAATATGTGTTCACTCTCTTAGGGTCTGTAATCAGTTAGAAAACAGTTCTTCAATCAACAGTTACTTTGTTTACAATTGAAGCTGAATATATGGCTGTGATCAAGGCAGTGAAGGAGGCTTTATGGCTTAAAGGCTTGGTTAGTGATCTTGGTTTTGGACAAGCATATGTACTTGTGTTTTGTGATAGTCAAAGTGTCATAGACTTGACTAAAAATTAGATGTTTCATGAGAGAACCAAACACATCCAAGTCAAGTGTAACTTCGTTTGAGAGATTGTTTCTAAGGGTGAGATTGTAGTAAAGAAAATAACTACAGTTGAAAACCTGGCACATATGGTGATTGAGTTAGTTTCTGGGATAAAGTTCAAGCATTGCTTGGACTTGATCGGTGTTCGTAGTGCTTAAGGCCCTT
This sequence comes from Theobroma cacao, assembly GCF_053813885.1. NCBI lineage: Eukaryota > Viridiplantae > Streptophyta > Magnoliopsida > Malvales > Malvaceae > Theobroma > Theobroma cacao. The sequence goes on from NC_142640.1 coordinate 43,512,583, forward strand.
TGGGGCAGTGACGGTGTCGACAGAGATTGGTTTATAAGTTGGAGCTTGGTGAATTCAAGGCTAAGGTGGAGATTTGTTAGGATAGTCTTGAATTGTGATTTAATTAGGATTGTTTAATTCTAATTAAACTAGTATATCTTATTAAGATAGTCTTTAAATCTAGTTAGACTAAAATAACATATCCTAATTATATTAGGATAAGATTATTGTATTTGGCACTATAAAAGGACCCTATGAGGTTAAAAAATAATCATCACCTAGATTTAGAGAGAGTGATTTGGATGTAAGTGGGATAAGAGTTGTGAGTTTGAGACTGTTCTTGTAATTTTCTAATTTTTCTCTTAGTGAATTTTTCTCTAATGTTGTGCTTGTGGACATAGGTTATCAAAAGACCGAACTATGTAAATTTTTATATTCTTGTGAGTGTGCTTGATTTTTTTTTTCTTTTCTTATTTTATTAATTGAGTAAGATTTTATGTAACTCTTTAGAGATAATTTCGTAATTGCCACAACAGTTTTGTTAACCAAATATTTAAAAATACCTTTTTAAAGTTAATTAAAATACAATTTATAGTAATACTTCTACATTAAATAATAATAAATTTAAAACATGCTCTTGGTGGCAAAATCGTTTTCTCTTTTCTCCTTTTTGTAAATCCTTGGACCAAGTTCAATTCACACCCCGCTGCCGACTGTACCACCCCATGTGAGGGAAGAAAACCACTAAGTACATGAAAAAGAGGGAGAAAACTTTTGATGTAGAATAATGATGACTCATTTCATCGATTAAATTACACTATTGCTGCTCTTGTTGCTGTCAGCTGATCATGAGCCTTTACAGAAAGAGACTGATCAAAGCTTTGCAGTTGTATACATCCAAGTCAAGACACACAAAAATTACCAATATACAGAAACATGGATACTGAGGCTTTTAATTACAGTTTGGCCTTATTGTTCTTCCATTTTCTTCTCATGTTTCAATTTTTCTCTTTAGTATTTAATTTATTGCTATTAGCAGACCATGGGTGTCGCATGCCTAGCAACGCGAGCCCTCCTTGCAAACCAGTGAACCCGCCCCGGCTGTGAGCGAGCCGACCAGTGAGGAGGGTCTCGCACCCAAGCTCGAGGCCTTCGCATAACTCGAAGAGGCTCCAGTGCCAGATGGTGTGAAGAAGGCTCCATTCAACATCAAATCCCCTTCGGACCTCCAATTCCAATGCTTCCATTGACTTTGCGGCGCATCTTCGTGTTTAGTAACCTGAATTTTGTTGAATATTGATGTTAGTTTAAAGCTTACTGATTATTCTCTACTAATTTCTATCTTGGATACGCTAAAAAGGGGATCACTGATCGGAGATTTTTGGTCTGACCTCTTTGTTGTATTCGTTATTTGGTGCAAGGAATCTATTGCCCTGGCTGTTGATTGTAGGGTTAGCACTGCCGCCGATTGCATACATATCCCAATGGGTGTAATCATTGTTCACCACGTGAAAATATCCATGTCTGCATCTGTATGCAAAGTGAAAAGGAAATTATAAGAGCTTTGCATATAGATTTTACTAGCAGTAATTTTTGTTTTGAAAGAAAATAATTCATGCCTGTACCTATCGTACATTATGTATAAGTTTCTAAATTGAAAAAAAATATATATATATATAAATCACATTTGAGAATGAGTTCCTGAAGAAACAATATCATCCAAATCTGAATTATTAAAGTAGTGGATAGCGTGCATAGCTTAATCACCTAAATGCAAACAAAATAATTAGGTAATTGAATGGTTAAGGGTAATGTTTGACTTCAAATTATTTTACCTCGGCATTCTTTGCACAAGCCCTTCTCCAAAATGGTTGAAGGCAATGGTGACTTGCATGTTCTTGTCCTGTTTATAGGAGTCGCTGTGTCCCAAGAGCATGACCTTATTATGATGGGTCAAGTAACTGTTAGAAATTGTGATGGCCGTGGATCCATGAATGGCATCTATCAGCCCATCATTGCAATTAGACAGAGAACAATGGTCCACCCAAACGTGGCTCCCTCCAAAAATAGACACCCCATCACCGTCGGATATAGTCCTCCAACCGTAGTGGCTGGGAGAGTCCCTCACATAAGCATTCCCTCCTCTCTTGCAATCATGTATGTTAATCCCGTGGATTATGATGTTGGTCACGTACTGTATAGTAATGCATGGCCCGCCGGCGATGTGAACATTGGCGCCTCGGCCGTCGATGGTCTTGAACGAGTTCATCAGCAATTCTTCCTTCAATTTGATCACCATGTCACTAGCAAAAATGATCCACAAAGGTTCGTCTTGGATAACCGCATGCCTAAGAGTGCCAGGTTTTGGGTTGACGGGGTCACGGTCACTGGAGTCCGTGACCACATAGATTTTGCCATCCCTGCCACCAATGGCATGCTTCCCGAACCCAATGGCACAATCGGCTAGCCTCTGACGGTTCTTTTCCCAGCGAGGGTCGCACCGCCAGCAGTCATCAATAGGGTTGCCGGTTCCACATGAGAGATACCCAAGGTTCCTCCTAGCTATAGTAGCATTCCTGACGCTCCTGTATATAAAAACACAGAGTGTACACAGAAGTTAAAACAAAAATGTGACACTTTAACAATGGTAACTGTTTAGTTTGCTAATGTATGATCAAAATGGCATAAAGTTTATGAAACACGTACTCATTTACTTGCTGTACTACTTGCTCAGGGTCTTGAACTGGTGAGGAGAAAATGAAGGTGGGAGCCAGGAGAGGCAAGAACAGTAGAAAGAGGGATAATGGAATTGCCATTATTTCGAAATTTTTATGAGGTAGGTAAAGGGAATGTACAAGGGTGAGGAAAATTCTGAGGAACTGAGAGAAAGGAGGAGGGCTTTTATAAAGAGGATCAAGAGCTTTGATTGAATAAATAAATAATTAAATGGGCGCCCACTCTTCCCCTTGAATCTTGCTCTTCATGGGTCCCAGCAGTCCGTTATATGTTCATACTCCACATCTAATTTCTTTTTCTTTTTAATGAAGAATTTACATCATTGTATAATAAACTCTGTTTTACTAATTGGGATCTATTAATCATATTCATTACATTAATTAATTACAAGCCAATTATTGATGACTTCTTTACTTTTAATATAACCAAATCTTGTATATTATTTTTTAGGTATCAAAAATAAAATTCTTGTACTGTATACTCAATACTTATTAGAAAAGAGATTTCATCCGCCTCATCTAAGTCATTATATTTATGTATATTTTATATATAATTTTCCTTTATTTTCTTTCTTGATCCATATATATATATATATATATAATTTTTTATAACAAAAATATATACATTTATCATTGAATCAAATACTCATATATTAAAATATATATTTTGTATATGATCAATATAATAAAATTTGATTGACTCAAGTCTTTTTTTCGTAATTATAATAATATCAAAGCAAATTAATTTCCCATCTAATAATATATAAATTAACATTGACTTATTTTTTTTCTCATTTATACTAAGAAAAAATGAAAATGAAGGATGGATTTCTGAGTTTTGTCGGAGACTTGAGAATAAACCTTATCTTAAGGGAAGGTTGTAACATTAGTTGGGAAAAGTTAATGATAAAGCATTTCATATATAACATGAAAATAACATTTATCGGAGTTAAACTCAATTAGGAGCCTTGAAATTAATTATAAAGCTAATAGTGCCATTAATAAACAGTCACCAACAAGTAGCCAGAAATATCGTTTAGGGATGTTGTGATAAATTAATTGACAAATAATTTTCGTATAAACGTCTGAGACTAATCATTTTCACTATACACCGACACTCTCTCAATATCCACATCCTTGTCGGTATTGCATTCAAAGTGAAGACAAATTCCCCTGCTTTGTTTCTCCGTCACGGGAAATTAACTTAAGTCGCAGTTTTCAAAAAAAAAAGAAATCATTTTTCCTGAAATTTATTCAACTACGTAAAACCCTTTTGAATAACCCGATCGACAAGTATTTGTTCTGGATATCGGTCTGTCAGTAGTAGTGATTTTCCAAAGATTAAACCACCTTGTTTCACTTTGAATTCTTCTACCTCTAGCTGCCAGAGCCAGGCACATGAATGAGATATACCCTAGCCTTTGTTCGCTATAATATGGATATATTTGTGGCTTGAAAAGCCTCTCAATAGTTAGACAACTCCAACTCCAACTCCTCTCCTTCAATTTTAGTACCTAAAAGGGCAGACATCCATAAATTCATTCAGTAGACTTTTTAACAATGCTGCAGCTTTCATTCTTCTTCTTTCTTTATCTTCCCCACCATGGAAATCCTTACTAGTTTGTCACTTTATATGAAATATTGATATCATGGGCTGAGCCTGAATTTAATCTCCAATCTGCTGATCTTTCCATGCAGATAAGAGTTTGATAGCTGCTCAACCACATGCTACAGCATGTTCTTTCTTTGCAATCTTGAAATAAAATTTAAGTAATAACAAAGGCTTCCAACAATATTGTCAATTCAGCATTCCAAATGCCGGGGCTTTCCTTTTCTTTATCCTTGCACTTGTGTCAACTGATAACTGTATCATCAGGACAACACATGTATAATCAGAACAAAACGTAGTTCTATATTATATTTGATAATTCGATCCACAAAATAATGCCGAAAAGTACACCGCCATTGTCTTTTAATTAAAGCTGTTCTCCAAAATAAAAGTACTAAGAAACCGAGTAAACCCTTCGAAAGTAGACTTCGTCATTTAGTTTTAAGATAATGATTATTATAATTATAATAAAATTCTAATGAAAATTCAAACTCAACTTGGAAAATACGTACATACATTTATTATTAAGTCAAATAATAGAATGCAAATTTTTTTTTTGATTCCATGTTCAATATTGCAAGAATTTGTTAATTACAAATCACTTAACCTAGTTATGAGATTAATTAGAAAGTAAGTTATACAAATTCATTCAGGTGTAAGACTAATTTCAGGCTTAACACTTAAACAGAAACCTTCTTTTGTGAAAATAAAAAAATGAAAAATATGAATCTTCTGCAATATGGAGTGGGAACTTGCAAAGTTGCACAGGCAAAGCAAATGCTGCATTGAAAGTTATGCTCTATCGAATTGTTCACTATTATTATTATTATTATTATTATTATTATTATTATTATTATTATTATTATCATCGTCAAATTGTTTCCCTTATTATATTTTTCTCTTCGGGGTTAGGGGCGGCTGTAAGCTGTTTGTGTTTGGAGCTTCTGAGTTAGGAGATTGAGTGGGCACATGGGGAAGTCCGTACCGTCCGTCAAATTTGTGGCATGGTCACCATTTCTCTAGGGAAAGGCACGTTCTCCCATGTGACCTTTGTTCCCTTTAAAAAATTCCCGTTTCCCCCGAGTGGACCTTTTGATTTCGATTCTCAGGGTATCTAAAGCCGTTGATGACTTCTGGCAGTTGATCCAACTTCAGCTACACAATCTGTAAGGGATCTGACCGATGGCAATGGTGGGTTCAAAAAAGGAGACTACAAAAGGCCAAGTCCAATCTTTTCCATAACCAATTCACAACTATTTACCAAAATTCTAATCCATTTTACAGGTGTTTTGCTAATGCAGGAGCCAGGTGGCAAGTCATTCTCAGCCATTAGTTTTCCGTTTTCATTTTGTAAGCCACAGGCCACAGCCAGCCTTAGTTTTCCTTTTAGCAGAAGGTACAATTTTGCCCAAGTTCGCTAGTGTATGTAGTCATGCAAACAAATGATAGCAAGCACCCTGATCCAAATGACCCACCTTTATGCATTCTTATTTGTTTGCATGATGGATAAGGCCCCTTTACGCTACAATTATTGCCTTCGTGAATCTTGCTTTAACGGAAATTTGTACCATTCATTCCCAATAATAACTCTTAGATTATAAACAAAAAATTCAGACGCATGATTTTCATCCACAACGTCTCATTCAGGTTCCTTTATAGCTTGTATTTGCATATGCAAAACTGACGAGAAGGAAACATGTGTAGTAGTAGTAGTAGTAGTAGTAGTCGTAGTAGAGGAAGCAACTTTGGGACTAGGAAAGACGACAAACAGGGCCTCAACAACGTTAACCAGTTAATTGTTTACTTTCATCTCTTGGTAAGTCTCTTGATAGTGCATGGCTGCTCATGATCCTGTTCACTTTCTATAGCAAAGGCTCTACAATCTCTCAATATTCTTTAGTTAGTAATGACTTTTTTTGTCCAAAAAATTCCTTGTTTATTTAATCATGCTTGTTTCTTTTTCTCTGATTTAGGGTTAATAAATAAGAAAAAAAAACAAAAGTCTATAGAGTCTTCATACGCATGATGATATGTCTAAGGTGGGATTTTTAGCCAAAGGTCAAAAAACATCACATGGCCTGCGCAAGCCATGTGCCCTGCCAATCCATTAACTGCCATGTATGTGTATAATTAAGTCACGAAATGGACACATCCTAAAATTTCATGTTTGCTTATTAACTAGCTAAGGCTGAACTGTGAGGAGGATCCAAATCCCATTTTTAGTATAGTACTATTTCGTCTCAGACAAAAATATTTGTTGTAAAGAAGTTTACAAAAGGAAAGTAATTTTTTTGTTATATGTCGTTTCTTGTTGCTGAAGGCAAGGGATCATGAGCACCTACCGAGAAAGAAAATGAAAAATCTCTTTTCCCTTTATAACAGTGTCGTAAAATTCTGCCTTTTACTTTAATGATATGCAGAATCTAACTCTGATATGTTTAATGATGATGAAAAATTGGCAAAAGTGAGGATTGGAAAGTGCACCATCATCACTTTTAAAGGCATAATCATTAATGCATATCACACAACGAATAAAGTGCAAGAGGCCCAATTGTGTGTAGACTTGGATTTAAGATTTTTATTCTAATTAACCCAGTTACATTATATATATTCTAGATAATGTTACTACATACAAAATCAATATACAATCAAGAGATTGGTGGTTAATTTGGTTTGAGATCGCAAGTTCCAAACGTATACATTAAGCCGGCCATCTTGTAGAGAAACAATAATACTCCCTCCATATTCTTTTGTCAAATTAATTTCAATTTTGACCTTCATATTTTTAGAATATAATATACATTAAAAATTGAAAAAAAAAAAACACAAGTTTAAAAAAGTTTTAAACACAAAACTTGCTAAATTTTATAACTTTTTTTAATTATATTTGATATTCAAAATATAAAAGTCAAAGTTGTATTTATTTGACCAAAAATATCAAATATGAATAAATAAAATAGTGCAAATGAGTAAAAATAATCAAATAATCTAGAGAGGGGGAAGTCAAACCAGTCCTAATGATTGGCTCATGTGGTAGTTTGTGAAACTAATAATAGTACTAGCAAACGTCCCTATATTTTAGTGCTTTAATTTTTGCCTCAAACTTCAAATTAATATTGGAATGAAAAAGGTTCATTGTATTATATAGACTCTCTAACTTGCATCATGATTATATGGACTCTGTTCAATCTGCAGGATTACAACCTTGCTTAAATACACTATAGGAGGAAATCCCACATGAATAAAGTGGTTAGATAATATAATATTTATAATGGACAGAGACATTAGTCTTGAATCTTGATGATGATAATGGAAGTGGATGGGGACGGCCAAGGATTGGGAAGGGGGAAAACACAAGGCAATGGAACAGTGATTACCATTTGCAAATGCAAATTCAGAAACATTTTGATTTGCCTAAAATGAAATCACAAACGAGGGTTTATAACTCTGAAACATTGAGGAAAATGGGCTTCGCCGGCGTGAAAGCAACAATGACATGAACATCCCAGTTATTAGAGAGAGCCTTACCCACAGGCCGCAAGTGCCTACTGGCGATCAAGACCTCCCCTGCTGGAGGCTAGGCCAGGCGTTGGTCCATGGGGAATGGCCTAAATTGCTATCGGCCCAAAATTAATCCGGGCTGTTGTATGTTTTTCATTTTTAATAATATGATCAAAAGTATCTTGAATTTTATTTAATTTAATAATCCACTCTGACAATTTAGAGAGTAATGTCCACTCTCTCACATCTACTTTATGCATTTAAAATATTTTTATATAAAAAAATTCCCGAAGGGTGGTTGTGTGTAGCACAGATGAAACCTGGAAAAGAAAAATGCAAGCCCTGGCTGTGGGCAATATCACCACGCTCAGTTCAGAGATCAGAGCTAAGTGTCTACGTCAATGTTCCCGTTCGGCTTTATGTCACACTAACGCATCAAACAAGATAATAGTAATGGGTTATAATTATTTCATCACAAACATGCAAGGCTGAGCTTGGGCGCAGTCAGTTTGGTTTGGCTCGAAGAGAAAATTCACAACAAAAGAATATTTTGGGTTTTCATATTTCTACAGCCAAATCAATTCATAATATAATAGTTGCTAGAACGAAGTGTTGAAGTTTGAAAAACAATACTAAATCAAATCCTAAAATGAAGTTGTGACAAAAAGTAGGCTTGGAACAATTTCATGGTTGATTGTTGCTACGAGGGAGGGTGGCCACCAGGAGTAGGAATGGGTGCGAATGAGGGCCAGTTGGCGAGGATTGTTATTAATGACTGATCGATGGCCAGGCAAAGGATATTATATGGAGAACAGGGGAATGCTCATCTTTTATTTCCTAAAGGTGAGAGTGAGCCTATCAAACCAAAATCATAGCTTCAAATTTGATTTAAGGTCAAATTTAATTCCATAAACTACAAGACAAAATCCCCATAAATTAGTTTTTCACAAATATACGAAGCCCAAAAATTAGGGTTCCCCACGCACCAGTCGGCTGAATTTTTGTGTGGCATCCTTGAGAATGGGAATAGGAAAAAAAGACACTGATATATTTGCAGAAAAAAAAACCTTAAAATTATATTTTTTTAACAAAATAGAGTATAATTATATAAAGTGTTTAGGGTTTAGTGTTTACAAAATTATATTTTGTAAATATTAGTTTATTTATGAATTTGTTTGTTATTATTTGTTCTTGTTGCTTAGTACTTCTTAACAATAATAGTAACAACAACAACAACAAAAAGACATTGGGTCAATACTAACCTTTTTGTTTTGGTAGTGAAAACCACATGCCTAGTGATTATTCTCAACTTACCATATAAACGAAAAACCCTTTCCATGATTTTGCCACAGACCAGACCCAACGGGAATAAAAGGGAGGTGGTATAACATTTCATTAGCCCTGTGGCAGTTGGTGTCCCCTCACCGCGGGCCTGAGACTGCTTCAATGTCCCTTGGGCCATCCACTGAACCAGTTGAGCATCAGTGAAATTAAGAATGCAATTTTAACACAAGTAATCAATGAGCCTTAACAGAAGTTTCAACTATTAACAACTTAAGCCCTATGTGCTAACCATTTTCTTAGGAAACTGATCTTGAACCATTTGCTTGGGCCCTTGCTACCTAACTTAAATCTTCACAATTCTTTGGTTTGTTTCTATTTACAAAATAAACATGGAAATCTAAACACCAAATGCAATGTGTGGTTTGATAAGCTAATGGATGACATGGTGTAAGAGATGCGGGGGGAAACCACTGAATTCTTAATTGAGATCGATATCAACCCGCTCAGGGTTTCCCCTTTCTGTCTGATTGTTAACTAGCTCTATGCCTAGCTGACCTTTGTCTCCTGCGCCAAATGCGTAAAGCTTCCCTGATTCAGTGAGTGCAAATGTATGGGCATTCCAGTATATTGAGTTTGTAAGGCTGATCTGTACCACCCGTTCATTCACTTGCTTCAATGACGTCACCAGTTCTGGGCTCAACACGTTAGCATGCCTATTTCCCTGCCAGATAAGCAATAAACCAAAATGTTGATAGTTACTCAATGAATTGATACCCCTTTCTTTCCCATGTTCAAGGACAACATATACAACATCGGTGTCCAATTAAAACTAACATATGCATTACAGATAATTGCAGTTCTTCAAGGGCAACTTGGCATAATTGATGAATACACATCAGATGCTGTGGTTTCACTGTATTACTACATTTGAAATCTATAGCTTTCTTGAAGGTGACCTCTCAAAAACAAGGTAAAAGAGAGAAAATTGCATATCATAATGGTGTGTTTATGTAAGCAATTGGAAACAAAACAGTTAACAATCAATGCCATCTCAAAAAAACAAGCTTCTCTACAAGGTAAATCATATATGCCCTCAAACAGAGGCATATGCAGCACATTATAAGGAAAACCAGAGAAATGTGTTGCATCTTTGAAACTAATCTTAATGGTTGATATCCTTTTCCTTTCAAAAAGTATTTCAAAAATCTTCCAATGTGCATTTTATATTAGAAAATAGTGAAATAGTATAAAATAATGATCAGGTTTGAGACTTAATCTGAGCTCAAGCATCCTGCATATCTTTTATTTGAAAATTCAGGAAAGGAAATTAGGCAGAACCTTCCATAAAACCAAAAAAGGGCAAAGTTAATCACAACAGAAGGTTATATAAGGGAAGGGAAAGTCAAACCTGTCCTTCAGCAACACTATTATGTCCTAGGCTAGCGGATTCCCCACAACCAAAAGAGTATACATCACCATCATCAGATACCACAAAAGTTGTGTAGTCCCCTGTAGCAACATGAACTGCTTTGACCTTGCTTAATGCTTCCACCACCTTAGGAACTGATTCACACTCTTCATTTCCATGACCTAAACACCCATAACGTCCCCAACCCCATGTGCAAACCCGTCCATCTCGACCAACAACAGCTGCATGCCAAGCACCAGCAGCAACCACCACTGGCTGAAGGTTCAAAAGCTGAAATTGTTCAATTAATCGAGGGTGCTTTTCATCAGTTCTTGAGCCATGCCCAAGCTTCCCACCCAAGCCACAACCAACAGAGTACACTGACCTAATGATTCCATAAGAACGGCACACCACTAAGTAATAATTCCAATAACTCATTCAACTATTCAATATTTGACATGTGGCTATATATGAAGCAACAGGATAGATGGACTTTGAGATTCTGAAAAAAAATCCTATACTATTACGATTATTCAGGACCATCATTCATTATTTCAAAGATTTATAATGGTAAGTCATGATAACTTTTCTGAGAGCTAATTCAGATGAGGTTTTTTCTAAAATGGGGCAGGAAACATAAGTAAGCTGGTAGATCAAGAAATTTTCTACAATCTTAGGTAATTTAATCACATGCCCTCTAATGTGAAGACGTTTTTAAGATTGTCGTATGATAATCAAGAACAGTTTGCATGCCAGTTTAAAAATGATTTAAGGGTTTTCTTAAAAGGAATTCAGATGAACTAACATGCCACTTGGTTGACAAGCTAGGCAAAGGAGGTAGCAGTATCCAGCTGCAATTTGCACTACTGGTATGTTCTCTAGTGCCCCCAGTAGGGGCTGGGGCTCCACATCATTTAGCTCAGTTTGGTGACCAAGCTTGCTATCTTTGCCCCAGGAGAATGTGTAAACTCTGCCCTCTCTGGATAATACAGCAGTGAAAAAGTTTCCAATTGCAGCTTGCACCACAAATATGTCTTTCAAAGACTCAACAGGCTGCGGAGTTGTAACTAGCTTAGTTCCTTGAACCCCATATTCTGCTTCACCAAAGGAATCCTTGCCAAAGGCATAAACTCTCCCAGCATCACTAATCAGCATTGTCCTGCCAGCCCCAGCAGATGCTTGGATGATTCGAATGCCTTGCAGAGATCTACAACATAATGGAGCTTGATTAACTCTTCGCATTTACAATTTTACAGTGTCAGGCATACATAGTGATAAAAATATTGGCAACCTTATTTGCCGAGGCCGCCATTCTTCTTCAGTAGTGCCATGTCCTAACTGTCCTGAGCTATTAGAGCCAAATGAGTAAACTACTCCTGTTGATGTCACAGCAATGCTGTGACCAGGCCCTGCAATTGCCTGTGATTTCTCCCTCCTGCAACATGCTTCCCCAGCCAGCAGAAACCTCAGGACCAATTTCCACGATTCCCCACATCTTTGCTTCAAATTTTGACGTTCTTCGTCAGTCATTGGCTTAAATATAGCTCTTTTTTGGCACATGTCAAGAGCAGCAAGCTCCGATATGGATAATTCATAATCTGGGGCAAAGTTTGCTGGCTGCCTAAAGAAGGAGCATGTTGCCTGGAACACATGTTTACAAAATCAAATCAGCCAGCATTATCAATTCTAACATTTAAAAGGAGATTCATTTTCAGAAAGTCAAGAAAAAATTCACTTGCCTCTAGTTTTGCAAGATCTTGAGGATCCAAATTACAGGCGGTAAGGACATGAAGAACAATGGAAGGATTAGCAGCCAAAGGGAATTCTCCAGGAGTGGAGTCCCCAAAGCAATGACGTACTTGTCGCTGAAATGTGGGTACAGGAGCAGCAACAATAGCAGTAATTGGTTGATCAGGTATGTTATGGTATTGTATAGTTGGGGTTCCGCTTGTTGTGGCATCCATGGGCACTGCCCAAGTTTTGCAGTGCCCAAACTTGGCAAACGAGATCTAAATTTCTGACAATTAGGAAACATGGGGTACAATAATCACTAAAAAACCCTCCAATTATCCAAACTACCTCCTAATACTAAAAGCTTTGTTGACTTCAATCTAGAAGTGCCAAAATATCTACCTTAAATAATGGATTGATCAGCAAACTTCAAATCTCAAACCTACAGATAGAAAACGAAAAAAGATTCTCATAAAAACTCCTTATATCACAACAAGAGAAAAGAAAAACATTTTACACCACAAACTATGTGATCATTTCACAAATCACAAACCAAAGGTGTATCTTTTAAACCACGTGACCAACGTTATCCAATAGGAGAGGCTCAGATGATCAAAGCGAAATAGGAGAGGCTCAGATGATCAAAGCGAAAAGCCCGATCATTCAATGATTGGCCAAAGCCAACAAAATATAGACCAGGTTGGATGATCCAAATTGTGACCGGAGAGCCAAAATGGCCAAGCACAGAGACACGAAAACCGCAAAATCAGTGGCAGAAGAGCTTGTAGAAATGATCAAAAGCAAATAAAGTCTAAATCACGAAATTTAAGGAGCAAAACACCGAAAGAAGAAAACTTTGACGAGAAGAATACTAAGTCCTCCATGAAAAGCATATTCCACACTCAAAAGAAAACCCAGAAAAGCAAAGAATTCCCCACATAAGAAGGAGACACTCCTGTTCACGTAAACTCACTAAACAAAAAGGTCAGATTGATCATTGACCTGATCAAATATCAACCAGGCAAGCAAAATCAACATCCACCGTTCAGAAAACAGGGGATATAAAAAAAAGAATCCATCTTTTTGAGAAACCCAGATCATCAAAACCATCAGATAATCAAAATTGAAAAAAGTACACTCGATCACGTAACCGTCAGAAGCAGAGAATCCAAAGAATAAAAAAACAGAGCAGAATCACATATTTAATACTACGTTTTTTCTTATGGTAATTCTATAATATGATCATTACAGATCAAGCCAGAATAATATAGAGATGAAAATTTACATATCAGAAAGACCCATGATTCCTCAAAACCCATCTGCATCTGTCAATAATTGAAGGGAATTACAACTTTTTTTCAGCCCAAAAATAAGAAAACTGCAAAATTTAGATCAAATTGAAGAACAGGGAAGTGGGTATATCTAATCAGAGTCTCTAGTCTGTTTTATCTAAAGGGACTTGAAAAATAGATTGTGACTGGGATTTCAGAGAAGGTAAAAGAAAAGGCAGAGATTTTTTTTTTTTTTTGTGTTTTTGTGTTAGCTTTGTTAGCTTTATTGGCGTGTTATTTTTCCAGGGAAGAGGTGAGAGTTTCTCTTCTTCTCTATAGCTAATACGTTTTTTAAGCGAGGAGGTGTCCTTCGGGCTATACACTACACCCAAGAAATTTATACTAGTAGACTTCCTGAGACAAGTTTTACACGTCAGCTTCCTCTAAACTATGGTAACTGACTTACCACAACCTCTGGTTCAACGAAATCTGAGGGGGTAAAATATTTTCTCTCAAAGATGATAAGAGAAGAGAGGTGGGTGAATAAAAATAGGAGACCCCTTTTTTCTCTTTTTGCTGTTACCATGGAGTTCCCACAAAGCTTTGGAATTTAGACAAGTTACATCATTCCGAATTCACCAGCAATTTTCACATCACAACACAAGTAAAATCCCCATGAGTCTAGTGATTTCAAGATCATTCAACTGTTTACTTTTAGATGCTTTGAATTTAACATTTGCATGTTGAAGAAAGTCCAAGCCAAATATGTCAGTATCAATTTGGTTGGGGTATAAGTCAGTAGCATATACATATATCAAGTCGGCGTTTTTGTTCTTTAGATGGGACTTGCTAGCTTTATAAGCATCAGCAGGGAAAATCACGGTTTCCTTTAAACCACTAGATTTTGCGGCAGAAAAAATGAGTAATGGTCAGCTTCCTTTTTTTTTTTCGCGAAGAAACCAAGTTCGAATCAGGGAAAGCTAGGCGTGTGAACCAAGGAGCTAGTTTCATTGGTGGTTCATTGGCCTTTGTGAAATCTACAAAACATAAGGGTGAGAAGGGTCCACACTCCGCATATACCAGAGGCAGACTGGCGAGGATTCTTCATTTGCACCCTTGCAAGATATTCATGTTGGATTTGCAATCAGTAGAACCAACTATCAGATAACATGCATGTAAGTTTGGTGATCTGATTAGAGATATAAGGCATATTTCATTTCCATGCTGTAGTTTATACTAATACATCGAGAATTCCCCTGTCTAAATCCAGGGGTTGCTAATAGGTTCATTTTGATTTCAATATACGCCTTGATTCAATTAATTTCCCCATGAAAGAATATGATATAGGCTAAGCTGAGCTATTTAAGTATGTATATAACTAAAAGTTATAAACAATCACAACTTGCTGAATTGCTAACCAAAAGCTAGTAGTATTAACATGTAATTTATCATTCAAAAGCATATGTTGGAGAATAGATAGCCTCAGCTCTTACCTTCCAAGAGAGAGAGAGAAGAAAGACAGGGAGACGGAGATGAAGTATGGAAGAGCGAGTGATAGGAACAGAATGACTTTATGCAGAAAGCAGATAAAACTTGAATTAATTTTTCCCTTGCTTTAAGTTTTAAACCCCTGTCCAGCAAGAACTCCTCCTTAATGCTGAGCTTTCTTTACATTTTCAACCAGGTCGAAGGCTCAACTCAAATGTTGTAATCACAGTCACAATTCTATGGTTCCAAACAAGTTTATTTATCTAGTCCAAAAGATTTTCTTCCTCTTTAGTATGAGAAAATATTTTTCATAATATTAACAGAGAATTGAAACATGCACGAATCTTACCTTAACCATGGGTTTATAGGGAGGGAGAAAACTATCACCAACAGTTTAGGGTTTCCCATATATCTTTAGATGCTGGCTGCAAGGCTTTTTCTGCATTAATATTTGCTTTGTCTTTGAAAACACAAGAAATGGATTAGTTTTACCACTTCAGTACTGCCAACCAGGTTTTCTAGTTTCTATATATGGCAGGTGTCCACTTTGACTAGAAAGTTAAAAACAATATAAATTTTATATAAAGAAAAAGTAGTTTAGAAAAGTAATGTAAAGGTTTTGAGAACATAAATCTTTTTATGTGGTGCCCTTAAATTACGAAATGCGAACACTACTTATAATATAAATAAGACACATGGTTATTATGTTGAATGATAAATCTTAATCAGACACAGTCACGACTTACGTCATGAATTGCTAAAACTTCTACATGATTAGAAGAAGTAACAATTATAGTTTATTTTACAAAACGTCATGAAACAATCTTACCTCCATATGTGAATAAGTAATCTATTTGAGATCGAGTTTTTTATGGATCAAATAAATATCTTGCATCTGCATAATCAATTAAAGCTGATTTGGATATATTTGAGTAATATAAACCCATATATATAGTTCATCGGAGATATTGAATTATATATTTAATTTCATTTCAATGTCTTCGAGTTGGAGTTGAACTATATCTTGTTAATAAATTTACGGTAAAATATAAATCAGGATGTGTATTGCTAGCAAGATACATTAATGCTCCAATTGCACTGAGATATGATACTTCAGGGTCAAAAAGTTTTTCAACATTCTTGCGAGGTCGAAAAAAGATTTTTTTTTTCACATCTAGTTATATTACAACTATTAGTAAGCTCAATGGATGTACTTTGTCCATATAGAATCGTTTTAGCACTTTTGTTATATAATTTGATTAATAGATAAAAATTTCATTTGTTAATTGCTTAATTTGATGACCTAAACAAAATTTTGTCTTTTCAAAGTCTTTTATCTCAATTCTTTCTTTAAGTAACTCATAGCTTTGGATAACTTTTCAGGAGTTTCAATAATGTTCAAGTCACCAACATAAATAGTAATTTTGATAAATTCTTATCTAAATTTTTTTATAAAAACACATGAGCGTATAAGATTATTTTTATAGCCTTTTTTCAACAAATATTCATTAAGACAATTATACCACATGCATCCGGATTGCTTTAATCCATACACATATTTATTTAATTTATTGAATAAATTTCTCGAGAATTGTGTATGTGCTTCAAGAAATTTAAATCCTTCAGGGATTTTCATATGGTTATCGATATTAAATGAGTCATACATATAGGTTGTAGCTACATTCATTAGATGCATTTTAATCTTCTAATTTATTACTAGACTAGTTAATAGTGCAATTACATCCACCCCAAGAGAATATACCTGTTCATATTTAATACCAGGCCCTTGGGTAAAACCTTGTGCTACAAGTCGTACTTTGTATCTTATAATCTCAATTTTTTTATTTCATATTCACACAAAAATCCACTCGTATCCCACTAATTTTACACCATTTGGTGTATGGACTATAGGTCCAAAAACCTTATGTTTTGCAAATGAATTCAATTCCACCTTAATTTTGTCTTTTCACATTGGTCAATCATTTTTATTTCTACATTCTTCAAAATATATAAATTCAATATCCTCATTTTCTTTCATAATATTGAGCATTACATTATATGCAAAAATGTAGGAGATTCAGTCTCAACTTTAACTAGTGATAGCCTTATAATTAATTTACCTTTAGAGCAAGCAACACATGAAAATTTACCAGATTGAAAAATCTTTCGACTTTTCAATAGATAACCATATAAATTTTTCAATAATTTTTCGCATCATTATTGATTCTGGATAGTCTAACCAGTCATGTCAAACATTAAAATCATTAGTAAACTTCTAGTTTATGATAGCATGAGTTTCAATCATTTTAATATTTGTATAGCACAATTCAGAGGAAAGAGCGAGTAATTTTTCAAATACACACTTTTTACTTGAGAAGATAAAAGTAATGTGGAAATATTCAGTATTTCTTTCGAATATCTATAAAACTTAACAATTTTCTTTGAGACTTAGTAGAAAATAATGTTTCTCTGATTATAACTCTTGTTCCTTTGGGTAATAAAATATTGGCCATTCTAGAGCCTTCAATTAATCTTGTACTATCAAATATTGTATTGACTTGGCTTCTTTTATTATCAAGTGGAAAAATATTTTTGTCTTTAA
This sequence comes from Theobroma cacao, assembly GCF_053813885.1. Classification (NCBI taxonomy): domain Eukaryota; kingdom Viridiplantae; phylum Streptophyta; class Magnoliopsida; order Malvales; family Malvaceae; genus Theobroma; species Theobroma cacao. The sequence goes on from NC_142640.1 coordinate 43,530,191, forward strand.
ATATAATGTGTGTTGTAGTATTGTCTATTAGACATATATTTGCATTATTGATCTTAAATCTAATAATATAAATATCTATATTTTTCTTTAATAAAATATAATGAGAAACTTACAAGTTAACGTAAAAGAACATAAAATATAGAATTAAAATATATAATAAGAACATATCATTTAAATATAATAAAAATATATAAAAGCATCTTAATAATCTAGTTATACTATAATATATCAACTACTATTTCATTTTTAGATATTTTCATTACCAATCAAATGATTAGTTCCTCTTTCAGTGTGCATAAGAATGTCAACAATGTCTTGATTTATTATATCAACTTGGCTATGGTTAAAATCATCACAAGATGTTTTAACTTTCAATGATGCTTGATAAAATTCAAGATGTACGATAAAATTCAAGATGTACAACAAGTACATCGATGACAATACATTTTCTACATTTCTTTTATTATGTCCACTTTTGTCTTTTATTATGTCTCTTAACTATTCATTTACTCCTTTGTGGGTTAAAACTATTCATCCATTTCTGATGGGTTAGAAATTTTCATCCCTTTTAGTAGGTAAAATTATTCATCCACTTTTAGTAGGTAAAATGTATTATTAGAATTAAAATAGTGATAATGTAAATTATTATGGCAATCACTTCCATATCCATGACTATAATTGTTAAATGATTTCACATTCACTTCAAGAAATGGAAAGATTCATGATTTTTTATTAGTAGCTTGTTTGATATAAAATAATTTCGCATTCACTTCAAGAAATAGACAAATTCATGATTTTTTATTAGCAGCTTGTTTGTCGCATTCATTTCAAGAATGGACAGATTCACGATTTTTTATTAATAGCTATATAACAGTAAATTCACTTTTCAATTAAGCAACAATATATATTTGTCATAGCCCAAAACCCGAGCTATGACCGATGCATGGGCCCAATAGGCATAGTCCATCTGGCCCAAGCAAGCCTCTATATGTAAACTTGTCAGTAGTCCATCTATCACTTCTTTTTCTTTAGGATCTAAGACTCGTGATTTCTAATAACAATCTCTTCGAATTTAAATCGTGAAAATCAAGTACATACGAAGTTCATAACAAATCTCACAATATATATTAAACTATCACATATAAACATGCAACAGACCTTTGATTACCAGCGAAGTGACTCTGGGCATGGGTGCTATCATTAGGAGTCGTAGTGAACCTACCGAAAGATAAATAGGAGGGAGCACCTTGACCTAGGATCCAACTACCTTCAATCCTGAAAATTAAAACATGAAGTTGAAAAGGGTGAGTATAAATCCAGTGAGTGAACATAAGAAGGGAACAAGCAAACGATACGAAAGATTTTTTTTTTTTTGAAAACACGATTCATTTGTTTTGAAACCATGCAATTTGTATATCATAAACAAAACTCGATGCCATGCTGTCTTTCAACTCATTTTGAAATCACATTATATTTTCCAAAAATCTCTACTCTACAGGAAAGGTGCACATGCGTGTAAAAATTCATATATACATTATGTATATATAAATATATAGATAATTCAAACATACACCAAGGTCATCCCCACACTAGTCACCACGGCTCCGCACATACACCTGCCAACCTCAACTCAGCTCATATGCACTCCCACATCGCACATAGCTAATATCCTTATGTGCACTCCCACACTGCACATGGCATATATCATCATCATGTGCTCTCTCACACCGTGCATGGCATATATCATCAGCGTGTACTCTCTCACACAGCACACTACCGGCACCATCATGTGCACTCTTACACCGCACATGCACAGTTATAATTATCATTCAACATTACATTTCAATGCATGGCAGACATAACAACATGTAACAAGAATCTTTACACAATAATACATCACATGCCACAAATCAATTGGCAATTCAATATAATATTTCAAATACGTAATTAATCACATTATACGTTTAAAAACGTAGAAGTATCACTTGTGAAAACTTGTTCCCGTGCATAAATTTGAAAAGAGTCAACCAAGGATATTCTAGTATTTCATTCGACAGATATGTATTTGTTCAAAACCTTTTAAATGCAAGTTCACTCACCTTACGATAGCGGAATACTACATCGCTATTAGTTCAAAGGCATATCTAGCTATTTCTACTTGTCGGTCGCTCGTTATTTCCTTCGGTACGCCACCACAATACACTATCTTTATTTTTGCACTTCCTAGCAACAATCCAAATTCAATATCTTTAGTGTATATCATTTCTACTTCTCTTTTTCATTCAATCGTGAATCTTTATTCAACTAACTTATATCTTAACACATTTTTACTAAAGTTGACTTTATCCTTTGCTTGAGTAATTCTTTAGATTATAAATATCGATAACTTATTTATGACTCTAGCACATATATTAATCTTTTCTAAGGATATTTATCAAGTTCAACCATCATTTCCACACCAATAACCTAGCATATGGCAACAACTATAAATTTATTTCCATCAAGCATTATCTAAGTCCACATACACCATAAGCACAAACAATCAATACATATCTCATTTTTTCTTTCTAGTTGTGATTTAGAGGTTAGAGCGCTGACCCACCACTTAATCTAGGTCAAAATCACCACGCATTCTAAGATTCTCCCACATGCATGCCTCAGGCTCCTTAGATCTTTATTGATCCTTACTACCATAAACAAAATCACACATCATAATTGGTTCAAACTACATGCTTTCAAACAAAACATCAATTTCTACCTTCCTTACCTTGAAATCCACAAGGTAAACCACCAAAATCTTTTCAAACTTCAACAATGGTGTGTGGGTGAGGAGGAAAACCTCTCAATTTTCTTTTTTCTCCTCCAAGACCGAGCCTCCTCCGAGCTTTTCTTTTCCTTTTTCCTTTCTTTCCTTCCTTTCTTCTTTCTTCCTTTCTCTCTCCTAGGGTTTAGTTAGGATGAAAAATGAGGTTGAGAGTTGTGGGTTGGGTTAATAAAAGGGTACGAGAATGGAGAAGTAAGAAAAGAAAAGAAAGGAGAAGAAAAACTTAATTTTTATGGTGAAGAAAGAAAATCACGTTCAGAGGAAAAAGAATAAGAAGAAAATGCCTTATGGAGAAGATAAAGATCAGCCATGGATAAGGAAGAAAAGAGTTTGGAAGCTTTCACCAAGCTCATAAAAAATTACCGTTTTACCCTCCAAGTTTCTCTTTTTTTTAATGTAGTCCTCCCAACAATCTTTTAATTTCAATTTTTTTCTATTTTTCTTCCTTTATATGTGTGCAAATAAAATATAAAGTTTGCATGTCAACGCGGTATCACCATAATATTTAAATATTTACTTACCCGTTATAGTTCTATTTAACAAAGACACGTGGGCACAACTATCGTCGTTTTTCTTCGAAATTCTTTCTTATTTCTTCTCCCTCACTTAGATTAGTCATATAATCATCTTTCACAACTAATTTCGACAACAGATAAAATATTAATATTTTAATATTATTTTATTTATAAAATATTATTTTATTTGAAAATTCTCCACTAGCCTTCTAGGGCTCCAAAACATCTTACTTTGCCCCGGTTCACCTCCGAGTTACCTTTTAACTCACTAATTCGTCTTCAATAAAAATATTATTATTTTATTATATTTTCTTGTGTGCAAGATATTTTATTTTAAAATATCCTTTTCATCCGTCTCCACTCTATGGCACTTAAATCAGCATCCATTAACCCTTTGTCTCATTGATAAGGTCATATTGACTTCTCTATGAGGGTACGATGTGTCACAATATTACATGATAGCAAATTCACATTTAAGTTAACTTTTAAGGATGAAAAACATCGAAGAGATATCAAATCACTTATCTAATTTGCTACAACTAGAAATCAAAGACCAACAACCATTAGAATCTCTTGAAGCTTGGAGCTAAAATAATACCAACACTTATCTGATTCGCTAAAACTAGAAATAAAAAATCAATCATTGAAATCCTTTTGAAGTTTGAAGATGATAAAACAAAATAATACCAAAACTCAATAAATTAGAGCTTCATGTTGATAACGTTTTATGAAATATAACTTTGAAAGAAAAATATTAAAGAGAAGTAGTAAAAAAGTGAGAAGATCTTCTATTTTATTTCTTCTCTAAGTGTGTATACCATCAATTATAATGCCTTTATTTAAAGGCTTACATAGATAGAGGAGGAATAGAAGATGAATTTAGTAGATAAGGATGTACATATAATGAATAGATCTAGAAGATAGGGATGTACTTATATAAATATGTACATTGGATATAAGAAGGTTCATTGGATATGATGAAATACAAAGAATATTCATATATATTCATAACAAAAGTAAAAATTATTTATGATCGGTGAGTCAAGAGCATTGTAATTAATTATGTACAATCCTTTTTGTTTCTACATAATCAATAAATAGGACTCATAAAAATAATGAATGAAAATAATAAATTTAAGTTTGGAGCAGTACCTAATTTATTCAATGTATAAACACAATTTTTTTTTTTTTGAAATGTTTGGTAATCAATGAATACTAGCAAATGAACGCAACTTTTTTTCCAAACTTTTAGCATTAAGATCATTGTCTAGTAGTAAATTTTGATAATAAAAACAAATAATATTTAGTGAGAGTGCTTCTTACCTAACTAATAAATTCTATTAAAACTGGAAACTGACACTGAAGATTTTAGTTGTTCAACAAAAATATAATTAATGTGCATTGAAACTCAAGTCATACAAGTAATTGCAGAGATCCCTCCTTAAAGCACCTCAGAGTTTAGATTGATCTAATATTTTGGCCAAATTAAAGAATTTTGAATCCATTTCTGATTGCTGAAATTGTTACAAAGAATATCTTCTGCTAAAAGTCTAGCTTTCACTATTAGATGAAATCGATAGAAACATGACTCGCAGAAATAGATCATCCAAGTGTGATTTTGGATTCATCTGATTGTAATTCGGAGTCCCTTTCACAGCTCTTGCATCCTTTTCTATCAACAGGTGGTGATTGGGGTCAAACTCTATTATATCCAAAAGGACTGGAGTGAAACCTAAACTCACAAAAATGATTATTAGGCGCAACTGTAAAGTTCTTGAGTTAAGATTCTTTAGAGAAAAGAGAGGTCATAGAGAAAGGTTAGGTGAATGAGCTTTAAGGAAGGGTCCAAAAGAAAAAAGAATGAACAAAGTAATTAAAATGGATATCCTTTGATTTTCTTTGTTGATTCGTTCCCATCTGTCCTCAAAGTATCAGTGCAAGGAATGGAACCGCAACATGAATCCACCGTGCACAATCCTAGTGCCAACAGTGGCCTATTCCTCTAACTTCTGCAATCAGAAGTAAACTAGAAGAAAATGGGTTTTTGAAACTTAAGCCTGGTAAAGCAGCTTGAGTGGACCTCTCCATCAAGGTGCCATGTGTTAAAAGAAACATACCTTTCTTCATTAGCTGTCATTTGTTAATTTATAGGAAAAAAAATGCTTTTCACGATGCTGCAACTTCCTTCTAAGGCAGAGAAAACGACTTGATTTACACTCGAATGCATGCTATAAAATTCTGCATGTAAGCTAAGAAAGCCTTATTATGACTTTGTAATTCTTGCCCAATTTTTAGTATGCAGTAAAGGGACCGTCCTTTCCCTCTTTAGCTTGCTGAATTCAGTCATCACAGAAATAAAAGCTACTAAAATAATACTACTGCTAGTAATAATTGTTTTTTGTACACTTGTAAATTTATTTTTACTGTTGGCATCCAATGAATTTCAATGCCATGGCTGATAACAAAAACCAAGTAAAATAAGATGATTAAACTTATTTGCTACTGATCTTTAATTTAGCAGAAAATAATGTATAAATTAAGCCAATACCTCACTATGAGTGTGGATTTATATATATGTTATGCTCAACTGAGATCATTAGTGCTTCAATCAATATACTGTTGGGAAGTTATTTATTGATTCTTTAAACACTTGAGGCTTCTCTTCTGTTAACATTATTCCCTTAGGGAGAACATGCTCAAGTACGTGTCTGAAGGTTGTTGGTGTGGTGTTCTAAAGTTTATTTGCTTATTGCTCCGATCTGGGAATACTAAAACAATGATGGAAGGGGTCGATGGGGTCAGCTTCATCAGCCATTATTCGCAAGATTTTTAACCAACTTGATAAATATAACCAGGTATGAAATAGACTGCAGCAGTGTCCTCTTCCGGTGAAGCTTGTTTCTGCATTTCAATATAAGTTCTGCTGCAACAATTGTAAAAGAAGCTGAATAAATTACTAATCCTTTAACATTTTCTTTTTCTATAAAGAAATCTTTAATTGGCGGTTAATCAATGAAGAGAAAGACAATGGATTTCTGACATAAGGACAAAAATAAATACCCTGGGGTGCACCGTGATTAAAGGTAGGTTTTGATTGGAATGATCACTAAAGCTCACCAAAACACTATGAAGGCAACTTCTTCTAGTAAAGAAAAAAAAAAAAAACAACAAGAGGTGCTTCACTTGGACGATAAAACTTTTGATTTTGAGCATAAAGATTTAACTGATAACTTGTCAACTTAATTATAAATTTAAATAGGATGAGAATTTATTGAAACTAAGCTTACCGATATCAATTTCTAACATAGAATGCATTATTAGCCCCTGTTTCCATCGGAGTTCTTCGATCAAGTCTTGCAAATGAAGTCGCATCAAATAGAAAGGAAGCTTGCGGCAGACTTGATTAGCATGTGTGCCAGAGGTTGAAGATCAAAAGGTTTAAGCTCTGGAATCTTTCGAATAGTTAATATATTTGACGAGTGTTGCCCCCTCCTTATGTCACATAATTGCGGACAAAGCACCCATCTCTAGTGGTGTCCCCAACTAGTAAAGCAGCATTACAAGTAATGATATTAATTGTTTAAATGTACATCACATTGTAACAAAAAAAAAATAGAGAGTTAAAAGAAGACAATCCACTCTCTGAAAAGGAAAGCAACAACCGTAAAACATGATTCATGTGCTTCTTCATGCGAAATCCAGGATGTCTCTTTTCACACGGCAATTTCGCCATTTGACTACTTGCCCTGTAAATTCGAAACCAGGCTCTCCTTGTCATTGCAGAGTCACCAAATTAGAGTATTAGAGATGCTCGCATTGGGGACAATCCCGAGATGTTAGTTTTAGTGATGGTTACTTCTGTGGGAACATCTACCATTTTTGTCATCCTATAACAAATAGGGCAAGACTGATTCCTATTGTGAAAGTCATTAATTTTAAGGACATTGATGTTGTATGCCAACCTTTTATGACTTGTCTAACGCTGATTTCTTATTATAGCCAAAGCTTTGCCATTTCACCACATGAATCATTGTCTAATATCTCACATGAAAAAAAAAATTATACTAATTGTTATTTCATAATATTGATTGAGTTCTCTTGAAAAATGTTTTTCTTTTTTATTTGAGGAAGAGAATTTTGATTTAACATTTTTAACTTCATGTATCAATTATTGAGTTAAATATTCTAATTTAAAAATTTTATAATTAATTGAGAAAAAGATAAGTTCAAGTTGTTACCTTAAGAGAAAAAGAATATTATAAAGTTACAAGGACATATGACTATCGGACGGCTGGGATTTATCTAGACAACCTGAATTATTGGATGCACAGAGACATGGAAACTTCCCCAATATTTTCCACATTTGTGATGATACGACGTAGTCAACTTGTGAATCTTAAACAAGTCTACAGCACTCACATAATGAAACGAACAAGTTAGGACTATTTGTTTTTTCATTTTCTACACGGATTATGATTACAGGAGAAGTTTGTAATTGTAATTGTAATTGAAATTATGATTTTCATTTAATAATATACGCAAGTGAGGGACCAAACCGCAAGAATAGATAAATTGATTCGGAGACCTTTCTTGTCATGCCTGTCTGTAAGTGTAACTTCCATGCAATTTTGTTTAAAAGATGTGTGAGATTGTGCTAATCGTATACGCCAAGGCACCCGTTTCTTTGGATTTTCTGAGCTAGTTTGTCTCGGGAAGAGTGTTTAGCATCGCTGGGTTTGGCCATTTTGGGTTCTGAAGAAGACTGGGTTAGGCCCCCAGAGTGTCGAAACGGACTGACAAGGGCGCATGTTCCAATTCGTGACAAGTCTCGTCCAAGTGTTCTTGTCCTGGATCTTTCTCTCAGAAAAAAGTGATATTAGTGAATTCATACAACACGTGCACCTGCCCGTTCTCTTGTTTTTGTACACAAGAAATTCGGACCAACTCTAGATTTTGGCGCTCCTAACATTCCTTTAAAGAGATAGCCCCATGTACCAAATAATCTGAAAGCAAGGGCTTCGCCAAGCAGTTGTCATTTAGTTGCAAATACTCGTAATATCTGGTAATTCAAACATAAGTGTGTCGTTTCATTTTTTCAGTGATGAAAGAGGGGAGGCGGTGATGTTGAGAACTACCTATTTTATGAAGGGTTTTGGCCTCTTTGTGATTAGAAAATCACCAATGGATCCTTCTGAGCCTTCTCTTAAAAGAGGGAAGAAAGAAAGATAAAAAACCATGAGTGTGCAAGAAAAATAGCATAAACAGAACTTTTTATTTATTACTATTAAACTTGTACAGAATAATCATTGATTGAATCAGTTGTATTTGAGCTCTTACAACAGGTATATCTGAAACCTCCAAAATCTTATATTGTCCTGTATTTTGCTTGTTTCGCTGTTCCTGCAAGTGCACCAGGTATAAGCCAGATATCACCAAAGGGCAACATACGCTCCATCAAAGCCCAAAGACACTCCATTTTGAACATATTAATAATGGTTGATGAGCTGCACAGACTTCCTATGGAGGGAGGAGAATCATTCTGCCCCCTGTATCCAACGCAGCATGCAAATCAACTGCTCCTGTCACTCTTGGTTGAATTCCGGTACTGGCTTCATCATTACCATGTTTCTCTTTTTCCTGTCACTCCCTCCTGGCTTCCTCTGTGTCTTGTGCAGCATATTTGTTATCTGTCGTGGCTGTACTAGTGTATACTTCAACAGTTCCCTAATATACAGCGAATTTCAAAATAATTAAAACATTGAACTAAAATAAAAGTGAATGATGATTAACAATAAAATTAAAAAGAAAGTCTTTTCTAATATCCAGCTCTTCTACTTAAAAATTTATGCTGAAAACAAGTGTACATGCGAGTCCTGCATTCAATCCTCTAATTTCTCATACATTTGAAGTTTGTCATCAATAAAGCAAGGATGAGAGGATCAAAGGATAAGGCAGTTCATACCATTACAAAACAATGAAACTAAAAGAATAAGAGCTATTACAAGTCTGAGGAGGCTATTTGCAGTCGTGAACTCTCCTCTGGATTCAATGAAGACAATATTGAAAAAACAAATCCAAAAATGCTGTAAAAATTATTTTTCAAGTTAATGCAGACTACAAGTCACATGCAAGTGGAGACCTAAACATTGGATTGCTTGCCCTATTAAAAGACTTCAACTGTGTTATTTTTCTTTTTCCTAAATAAATTTAAGGTTACTCTATAATGCAAGAAACAATATGACCACCTTGTATTTCAGCAGCCAAGAACTTCCAGTAATTTTCATTTTATGAGAGGTAAATAGGAAACAAGCCTCAAGAATGTCTGTGAGCAAATTAACAGCCATACCTTCTTTACATGTTCCAGAGATTCACTGTTCGTGCTTGACGAGGAAGAATTCTTTTGATCTTCCTTCAAGTCCTGATTAGAGAGGTCACCATTCACAATTCCTACATTGGAGGAATCTTGGCCTGAAACAGGTTGACATTTTTCATTCTTTTCAATGCTTAAGCCAGTTCCAGCACCATTTTCCCTTTCAGTGGTGCTACCCTCTATCTCATGTCCTTCATTTGTTAATTGATCAGCTTTAGCTGCTGCCTCTTGAGCTTTCCTCCTTTCTTCTTCTCTTTGCCGCTTTCTTCTCGCCTCTTGCTTCTTCAACTGTTTAAATCTGGAAGATATAAAACATCAGATCTATAAGCGACTGTAGTTACAAAAAAGGCCATTCCAAAGTCAGCAAATTTAACAATACCTTTCACCAGGGCGCAGCCCTTCTGGTGTCAACTTTTCTTCTTGTTTTGCCTCCTTTCTGGGGGCATTCAATTCAGAGAGAGATTTCTGCAGCTGAAGTTGCTCTTCCTTGATGATATCAATATTAAGTTGCTTCGCTGGATTCTTTGCACCCCCCAACTTTTGAAGCCATACTTGTTGTGCCGAACTTAATATGTTATTTGTGAACCTGCAAATACATAATTAAGGTTAAGAAACATCGCATGGTTTTAATAAGAAAGGATTACAAAAAGAAGGAAACATAAAGTTGAGTATCTTATGATACTTTCGAAAGGAATGGCTATGCATCTGCTTACCAATATAGACTTAGACCTGAAGGAACTGAAAGAGCAAAATAACCAATCATTAGAGGGAGGAACTTTGTCAGGGCTTGAGAGCTCTTCATGTTTGGATCATTGCTCTAAGAAAAGTTCAAAAAAATGTTAGATAATAGTAAATCAATTCTAGCCTCAATTTACATAGTTTATGAATCATGAAGCTGAAAGCTTCCTAAGTCATCTAAAGGCTAGATGGAAATAAGTAAGCAACAATTAGCAGTATTTAGATAACAAATAATACTTGACAACTTCTGCCAACATGATGAGACAATAATTCAACCACCATCATGATTAAAAAATATCAGAATCATCAAGATGAAAAAGGTGAAAAAGCTTTCTGCTTATACAATTTACATGAAAAAAGTCATAAATATCAAATGGTTACACATTGTTATGGCTGAGATTATAAATTAACTTAGATTTAAGATCTCTTTCTTCTTAAAATTAGACATGGTGTAATATTGTATGAAACAGTGGTAATTCCCCAAGATTCAAGTCAGTTACAGACAACTTAAACATGCAAAACTAGAAAAGCAATGCACCTCTGCAAACTATCAGATTTCTCACACGCTAGTCAACATCATTTTGAAGCATGCCATATAGAAACAAAGTGAAGGGACATTAAAAATAACTAGCTTCTCACAATCTCACTAAATTATATTTTAATGGAAAAAATAGTCTTGAATGGGGCACTTTAGGAGTAATTTCTGTCATTGCTAAAGGAACTAACATACAGACATACTAGTTAATGATGGAATAACTGACCTGTGCTGATTGCATGATTTGGACAGAGATGGACTGTGAGAGAACCAGCAAAACAGGCAACACAAGATATGCCAACGTATCTGACCATCCAAGGGGTGGGTGTCCATCCTATGAAAACAACCAGACCACCAAGAAACAGAATAAACTCCAGCATTTTCAGATAACAACTTCACAATTAAGCAAGAGACGTTGAACCATTAATTTAACACAAAGTAATATATATATCAACAAATTAAGGCACTTACTACAAAAGGGAAAAGCCAAGAGATACCACTGCCATTCTGTCGAGCAGCAATAGTAGTTGGACCAGCCAGGGAGGGTATCCAAAAGAAGCCTTCTGTGAGGAGTCCCTTAACAAAAGATGAAAACGTATAATTAGAGATGAAAGAGAGCCGAAGGAAACAGAAGGTTAAATTAGTAAAACAACACAAACAGCATGCTACCTCATTTGCCACATTTGACAGGGCTCTATAAAGCCCAATCCACACTGGAATTGTGGCAAGAGTAGGCAGGCATCCTGTGGAGAGAGAACAAAGAGATGTAGAAATAAATCAGTCAACAACAATGTATGAGGTATAAAAGATGCAATAAAATGGGAAGATGACATCAACTTTTACAAAGCAAACAGATGCAACAAAAAATCTGATGTCGTGTCTTTCTCCTTTGTATGAAGTAGGATTGTTTTTGACATGCATCATCAAAAAAGGAAAAAAGGGCATCAAAACAGAAGATAGTAGTATTCAGTTAACAATTATTAATTTCCCTATTCCAAGATTTGAATTTCTGCCATACATACAGACAGAAAAGTCTAAACCTTTCTTAAGGCCCTACAATAGAGATAGAACATAGTGGAAGTAGAACGATACCATCAACAAAAATGGTGAAACAAAAATAAAAGTAAATGGAATGCAAAATCTTCAGGAACTTAAAACAGAAAGCAGTCTATGCAGAATCTAAATACGTTACTGAAAGTAATATGGCACTGTGAGGCGAATAATATGTTCTAGAGTACCTGCTAATGGGTTTATCCCAGCTAGTTTATATAATCGAGCAGTTTCAAGTTGAATTCTCTCCTGCAAGTATTAAAGAAAAGTAGCTCAAAGATTAAAATGGCTTCATCCGACCAAGAAACTTCATCAAACAGTCCAAAGCTGTAAACATTCAATTGATATCCTCCTTTTTGTTTTCTTTTTTTCCTTCTTCTTCTGCTGCTAAAGCAATAAGAATCTATTCAATCTATAACTAACAGCTAGAAATATACACCAGTTTCGTTACCCATATTAACCAAACAATAGAACCATCCCTGCTTAAACAAAATGCAAAATTTCACCTGATCTCCAGCATACCGCTGCTGAATAGCCTTTATTTGAGGCTGTAAAGAGCGCATGGCCATAGCAGATTCTACCTGTGTGCAAAATGAAAATTTGAGAATACATTCACAAAAGTCAAACCACTTTTTTCTCTATGATATAAATTAATCTAAAATTAACAAAAAAATCCAAAAAATAAATAAACAAATATTTGAGTTGAGAATTAACTTCTTTTCTTTTCCTAATTTGGTTCTACTGGTTTGTTTGGTTTTATTCAAATAACAAACCTGTTTCCTAGTCAAAGGAAACGTAGCAGCCTTAACAAGAACAGTCAGAAGTATAATAGCAAAACCGTAAGCGTACGGCACATGCAAAGCCGACAACCCATCTTTCAGAACCTGAACGAATTCAATCCAAACAACATTAAATCATTACCCAAGTTAGAAAAACAAAGAAAAAGAAAATCTTCTTAAGTTACCTTCAAAATAGTTTCCAGTGAATTGGTGATACCCGAAAGCCAATCATTTTGCTTGGTAGAAGTGGTTGTAGTAATAGTGTCGGAAGACGAAACGGCAGCGTCAGCAATCGTATAGAGAACGCTTTCAGCTTTAGTAAACAGCTCCCTGATAACACCCTCGTAAGCATCCGGTTCAGGAAAGAGTCCCGGTTTGAACCCGAATTTGGCCACAGGTAAAGAGCCGCGAAGAAATGGTCTGTGAGCTGAAAAACCTGAAAATTGAGTTCGATTTAAAAGAGGATTGGGGGATCCGGTTCGGTCAACGAAAGGAGATAGGACGAGGAGCATGTTCGGCCTGAACGAGAGAGAAGCGGCCATTCTTTTTTTGTTTTAAAATTTAAAGTTGTGGAAAAAAATTTTACGAAACCCTAATTGCAGAGGTTTTTGTCTGATGTTGCCCCCCTGCCCTGGGTTTGAGGAAGATGATGTGGAGATATTTTTTTTAAAGGAAAAATAAATCCGGGGAAAGAGCACAGCAGAAGCTCGGTGGGCATTATCAAAATATCTTACCAAAAAAAAAAAATGGTCGGAAATGAAACATGTTTTTTTTTTTTGGCACGTGGCAGTTACAAGAGGGTAGGTTATTGACTGGGGAAGACTCTGGATGTTTGTGCGTTTTGCTTACGATATTCGTGGAATGCAGATATAATATAAAACATTTATTTATAAAATTCTTTTCATTATATTTCATAGGTGTAAATATAATTATATGTATTTTGATACTTATAAAACTTAAAAATTAAAAATATCATTATTGTAATCAAGATTTAGCTGACCAAGTTAGGGGAAAAAAGCTGTGAATTAGTAAATTTTGATTTAGGTTGTTGACATAATGGAGATATTATTTATGCTCTATAAAATTTTCTGATTTAAATAAGTATCATTATTTAAATGACTAGATATTTTAAAAGTCTCGTATTTAAAGAGAGTGCAAAATAATATCAAATAAATTAAAGGATAGGTGTTCAAAGAAAACTCTATAAAAGAACTTATTTTTATTTTCTCTAAATAAATTAAAATTGCACTTTACTAATTATAAAATAATAAACTAGAGATATATACGGTATTAACATAAAAGATGAACTCCGAAAGATGTTGTGTTGCGGTGATATGAGGACCTCGAAAAAACTAATTTGATGAAAATATTGTTCAATTAAATCTCTAAAGTGCACTAACGAGGGATCTCTTATATTTTAATGCACATTAATTGTATCTTTTATTTGACGATTAAACTTTCATTTGTTAATTTTTTGTTTTAATAGAATTTATTTTATTAAAATATCATGTTATAATTAGTCAAATTATAATAAATTACGTAAAATTTATCAAAATATTATATGAAATATACACCTATAAATTGCGCTTAATCTTCAGACTTCAGTCTTGCAGCTTGGGCTTGGGCTTGGATAGGTTAGCCAAGCTTTTGGGTTCCTTTGTGTGTATGAGCCCGTTGGACAAAAACTATTGACAGCGGCCAGCCCTAGAGGCTAGAGGCTGGGTTATCAGTAGCCAATAACTAGGACCGTTTTGCAAAATTGTTGCCCAAGCCTTTGTGCATTTCCTACTTTGCATGATGATGGCTGATAGAGCGAGCTGGGTTAGTTTGGTGTTGTTGGTTGAATTGAAAATTTGTAGGTGTTATTTGAAACATTAACGTGACAAATGACTTTTCCAATTTGGATAACAGTTTGGCATAAATCTTAGAACAGCCTTTCTACTAGGCTCGTTTATTCAACTAAACTGCTTATCTTTTATTGTATTTAAAAGATTTTTTAAATTTGGATATAAGTCCGAACAAGGTTTTTAACTTTAACAGAATTTTAACCCATGTTAAACCTAATGCCAGCTAGTTGTTGCATATTATCAAACAAGCTATGATGATAAAATAATCCGATGCATTTGGTCACATTAGTCACGATTATCTCAACTCATTAGATCATATGTCACATGAACAAAAAAAAAATTGAGATTAAATTCAATAATAGTTAAATATTTGTTTGAATTTAAATTTAAATTTAAAAATTCATTTAAATGTAATAAAAGATGAGAGTATAGTTGAATAAATGGTCATATTTTTTTTTTGTAAAGTTTAAGCCTAAAAGCTACAAACCTATATAATGGTCAGCACTATTACATGTACAGTGTAAACTAATATTTCTATTGTCAATGCGAGCCCACAGTCCCTGTTTAAGAAGTGGAGATATGAAATTATGTAAAGTGGTTATTGTTCACAAATTGACCTTTATTGGAGGAGATAAGAAAACTGTGGTGGGGTATACAAAATGAGGTCCATATCTCACCGATCACACCCTGTGGATAAGGGGAGAATCCAGAGAACATAATTCTATTGGACCTTACTCCATTCGCTTGACATCAAATCTATATTCCAAAGCCAACTGAAGCCCATTTCTCTTCCACACAGGAGCTCCCAGCATCCCACAAAATCTCCCTAAGGACACAAGACCAGCCGCAGAAACAAAACCAAATCATCAAATGGCAGCAACCGTAGCTACAATGGCCATGCTCAATGCAAAATGCCTGAGCATCAGCTCAAACAAAACGATCAACCCCACAAAGCCATCCGCCAAACCCATCTCCCTTCTCTCCATGCAGAACCTCCCCAAAGGCCTCACCATCTCAAAACCAGCCGAAAAATCCATCCTCCCTTCTTCACTAGCGGGAACCGCCATTGCTGGAGCTGTCTTTTCGACCTTGAGCTCATGTGATCCTGCCTTTGCTGCTCAACAGATCGCTGAAATAGCTGAAGGAGATAACCGTGGGCTAGCTCTGTTGCTTCCCATAATCCCAGCCATAGCGTGGGTGCTCTTCAACATCCTCCGGCCAGCACTTAATCAGCTGGACAGAATGAGGAGCACCAAGGGGGTGATCATAGGTCTAGGACTTGGAGGATTGGCTGCATCTGGGTTCATGTCAACATCGGATGCATCAGCCAGTGAGATCGCCATGATTGCTGATGCTGCATCTAGTGACAACCGGGGTACGCTTGTTCTGTTTGTTGTTGCTCCAGCTCTTCTTTGGGTGGCCTACAACATTCTGCAACCGGCTTTGAACCAACTTAACAGGATGAGGTCTCAGTGAGATATGGATTTTGTTTGGGGTGTGATGGCACGTAATTACCTGTAATTGCACCTAATTTTAATGAAACTTTCCCTCTTACTTAAAACAAATTTTCTTTTCCCTGGCTTGAAGTGTAAGTCTGAAAAGACTTAACCATGTACATGAGAATCCCTAGTCTAATTCCAATAGCACTTAGATGTAGTAGTAATCTGTTTGTACTTCCTTAAGGGTTGTATTTCAATATATATCCCTCCATTTTAATATTCCATGAAAGAATGATACATAGGCAAAGTTGAGTTGTTTATGTATATATGTAAATTATGAAGAAAACTGACTTCATAATGAATCAGAACTTGTAAATTGCATGCTCTTCAATAGTACTAACATGTAATTTGTTTATCATTTAAAAGCATAAGTTGGAAACAGGGAAGAATAACTACAGAAGGGCGAGGGATAGAAACAGAGTGAGTTGGGGGTGAGACCTTATACAAAGAGCAGAGAAAAAATCTCTTCTCCTACAACTCAATTCTTAAATGGCCAAAAAACTCCAAGTCTTATTCTATGTCATTACTCTAATATTAAAATTATCAACTCCGTATGTTGTTTCTTTTAACTTTTTCTACTCTAGATTTCTTCAGCCAAAAACAAAATTTGGGGTTTCTTTTTTTTCATACAAAGTAATATTCATGTCTAACTAACAATCTTCTATTGATTCTTGCTATTGTCATTGCTTGGTGATTTTGAATTGAGCACTTAAAAGGGATGACACCAACTAAATGGTAATGTAACTAGCTAAAACCAATACATGGTAATGAGAGTTTTTTGTAAGTTGCCAATTCATATGGATTAATTGTTTATATATTTTCATTTTAATATTGAATTCTTTTTCAAAGTAATAAAATAACTGATGGATTATCTGTTTTCTTAATAAAATGGACTCCTTACTAAAGTAAACTATTGAGTAATTGTTTATCAATATTTTCATTGGTTCGTTTCTCATGAAATATATGTAACAAGACATTGTAGATAGCTGATTTTAACTAATACTTTATTGTTTCTCTAAGTGTTGTTTTACAGCTGCCTAATGTTATATAGAAAATAATGAAAACAACTAAAACAAGCAAAACATTGTTTCACGTGGAACAATTAGAATAAGTGAAACAATTATTTCACACAAAACAACTAGAATAAATGGAATAACTACTTTACGCAGAACAATTAAAAGAAACGGAATAACAACTTTACATGGATAGTAGTGAAAATGACTTGGAATGAGTGGCAAGATTTATGTGTTACTTTCACATTTAGATGTTATGAGAATTTGACTTGGTGATTTCTTGAAGTATAAGTTTCTCCCTCTCACTTTTATCTTGTTCTCTTATATTTATTCACGTATAACTTTTTCTCTTATCATGTTGATACAATGTATATCTCTTGACTCTTACCTTATTTTCAAAATATAAAAAAACTACAATTGTAGTTCCCAAAATGGTAAAATCAATTGTAGTCCCATTCCTGCATTGGTAAGGGAACTCTATTGGCAGTTGCAACTGGCAACTACAATTCTACATATTTACTAGAAAGCTATAGGTGAGAATAAAACTAATTATTGTATTGTGTTGATAATGTTGTTGACATATTTTTGGCATTAAAACATTGAATTTGTTACTATTGCCACGGAAAATTGCACAACAAGAACAAAGAGGCAAATCGAAGTCATCATGATAATGTTGTTACTTTATTTTTCCTTTAAAAAATTGAATTTGTTACTATTACAACAAAAAAATGCACAACAAGAACAAAAGGCAAATCGAAGTCATCATGATAAAGTTGTTACTTTATTTTTTTCATTTAAACATTAAATTTGTTACTATTGCCACAGAAAATTGCACAATAGGAATAAAAAAGCAAAACAAAATCACTAGTTACTGATTTGCTAGATGGTGCACCACTTTCAACTCAAGAAAGCATAAGAAAAGTGTAATGGTGCTGTGAGGTTGCTATTTTGGTTGATTTGTTATATTGGCTATTAGTGTTGTTATTTTAACTGTTACACCGATTATTTTTGTAACTAAATGGAAATTACAATTCTTTTATTACAAATTTTTTTAACTAAAGTTGATATTTTTGTAATTGGTTTTAACTTCAATCAAATTGTTACATTTTCTTGGTTTTCAGTCCCAATTAGGTAGTTAATAAAATGATGTCATTTCATTATATATTTTTTCATGGATTGCATAAATATATCAACAAAACAAAAGATAGCAAGGTTTCGTATTACAAAAAGAAATTATATTCAACTACAATATTTCGTATTATAAGCCAAAAATTACATTCAACTACAATGTTTCACGATTTTCATACACTTCATATATCATTTTAGCTTATAAAGAGGGCCAAATGTAACGTGTAACAAAAAAAATAGTGCAAGTATCCACGAAGCCCTTGTATTGTAAAATTTTATTCAATTTAATCCTTATATTATAACATTTTATTCAATTTAGTTTCTGTACTAGTTTGTTCAATTTAATCTTTATGACATGATACAAAAAAACTAATGTAGCAAGAATTTTTTTTTTATAAATTTTTTTTTTGACATGTTAATGCCACATCAACATCATTTGACATGTTAGCATCACTAACGGTCAATTTGAACAGAATTAGATAGAGAGACTCAATTATACAAAATTTCAAAATATAAAGACTAAATTAACTAATTTTGAGGTAGAAGGATTAAATTGACGAAAAATTTATAATACAGGGACCTATGAAGTACTTTAATTGTGATTTTTTCTTTCATTTTAAAAAAAATTATAATGAAAACAATGATAAATTATTACTTTTATTATGAAAAAAAATAAAAATGCATAACACTTGGGAGCTTTTTCTGTAACATGAAAAGGATTTTTTTTTTAACTAAAGAAATAAAGTAAGTTTGACTACATGTTCAGTTTGGATAGTTTCATATATAAGCAAATACATGACTCATTTTATAAATTATTACTATTATATACACCAGTAGTAGAATACTTTAATTAATTTTACAAGGGATTTCTAATATATTTATATATAGATTATATTTAAGTAATTTGTGAAGAAGGAGCATGTGTTATTTGCTGGATAATTAAGTAGCTATCGACTACTGGAAAGTGGAAACCGAAATGGTGATGTTTGATTGTTAGAGTGGCAGTGGCTGCTTGGCTATTTGAGGCGGTCACCTAAAAAGAGTGTTTCGACCCCAACATTAATCTATAACTATAAAGAAAGGAAGCCCCAAGAGGGCTTAAAAATTGTGACACGTTAAGCCTTCTGTTTTGCTCCACCTTGACCCTTAATCATTTGACACATGGCTATTTTTTGCTGTGAGTTTCAAATCTAGGGGGCATCGTTCATCTTTCAGACTATTCTTTATCTTTTTGCCCTTTTTGTTTGCTACAACACGTGGTTGATTTCTTGGGTTGTAGCCTTCAGATCTAATGGGTACTGTTGATGTTCTTCAATTTTTTCTTCATCTTTTTGCTTCTTTACTTCCTCCTCTTTCAGTCAAATATATTATTACAATTGTTGGGTTTCGGCTTTGTAGCTATGACAATTGTTTTTGGCTTTACTTGGTTTTGTATTTTGGAGGCTCGACTATCAATCACATGCGTTTTTTGTTGTACTCAGCTTTCAACTCTTACCAGATGATGAATCGCAGACAGTTTTGGTGAAGTTTTGAACTCTTTGATTTTGTTATGTTGTGCCATACTGGATATGGGGTTTGCTGAAATTTTTTAAGGATTTCAAGTCTCTTTTGGTCTTTTGAAAAGTTTTGTCGGGATTTGTAAAAAAAATTCATGCATTTTGGTATTTTTGCTCTATTTAATCCATTCAAGAAGCTTCTTGCTTACTATTTTCCCGTTACTTTCTTCCTGTTTTCCTTTTTGCTCCTGTTGCTGGTGTTGTGGTTACGATTTCGTTTTGGTTTGTTGTGTTTTGTTGGATCATTTTGGTTCAAAGAAATTGGCTCAAAACTGGATTCATCCTACGTGTTATAGGTAGTCCTCCTCGTAGACCCATAGTAAGTAGCTAAACACAAATGATTTTTCTAAGAACCATTAATAATTCGTGGGAGACAATAATCATGTAGATATATAGCTGGTAGTTTCTAATTTTTTCTTAAATATTATTGGGACGAAAAAAGAAAGAAACCTTAAGATTGAAAATTTTATAATTTATATACGAGAAAATCCATTAAACTTAAGTTACATTGTTCATAACTTTCAAAAAAATTCAATCTTCTTCCTGCATCTAACATTTGTTTAAGTTGACTTTTGGATGGTTTTGTTCAAAGTTTTTGGCCCATACCCGTCTTTTATTTTTGTTTGGATTTGTTCTTTTTGAGTGAAAATGCCTTTGTATTGTATTATGATAGTGAGCAGTTTTTCTTATGTACTTCACGACAAAGATTCAAGGGAATTAAAGAAAAAACAATAACAAAGTAGCATTGGTATTTCTTTGATCAGTTGCCTAAATTTTTTTGTAACTGCAAACAGTTGGTAATTGTTCAGCTCTTTTGCCCAAGCCAACTTTTTTATGTCATGGGGAGTCTCTAGCAGTCGGCTTTAGACTTGCAACAGCATGTCGGCTTAAATAAGATTAAAAAATTTTCAAAATAAGATTGATTATTTAATATGTTCAGTTAACTAACTAAGTTGTAAAATTAGCCAACTAACATTTAATAGTAATTAACTAATGTCAAATATAGGTGAAAATTCTCAAAAAAAAAATTTCAAATAGATTTGTTTAATCAATAAATATTTGAACAAAATGGTAATTCAAATCTAGAATTTTGTTTTCGAATGAGTTAATTACCTCATTGAACAAATAACTGATTTCATAGAGTAATCTATTTACTTTATATTCAGTTTAAATTTTTTCTTTTTGTTGTCTACATTAATTGATGCATTTTTATTGTTATAACCCTCAATCATTTTTTTAATCGTTTTCATTATCTTTTGAAATTATTTCAATACATAAAATAGAAAACAAACATATGTACTTATACATATATGTATATGTGTGTGTGTGTATATATATATTCATGTGTGATTTATCTCTCATGATCAATTTTATTCTCAAACAACATGCTCACATTTATTCTTGTCTTTTCTTCAAAAATTATTACTCAAATTCTAGCATGATCTCAAACTCAACACTCCTCGCATATTGTAAAGTATGTTGATTTTCACGTGCTCAGTAATGTTATTTACACTTTTTCTTCACCTTTTACAAGTTCAATGTTTTGTTTAAATTATTAAGCTTATCTAATTTTGTTCTCATTTTATTACTTTGTTTGCAATTTATGCTTTTAGTGAAATATTCATTTTTTTTCTAACGTTCTACTTAGGGTAAGATTTTGTTTTGGTATCTATGCTTGCTTGTTGACATGTTTATTATTTATTATTGGTACTTTTTAATCATCTTTCAATAACATCTTTCAATATCTTTTTTTTTTTGTTGTTTTTGTTTTTCTTATTGAAATGAATGAAAATAATGATGCAAGACAAAATAGACTTAAGAGAATGCAAACATTGAAAATTAAAAGACTTCTAAACGTAGCAAAGCTGCTAAATGTTTCTCAATTACACCAAATGATCAAAAAAGACAATTTAAACATACAAAAGACAATCAATGTCAACAAAGAAGAAGAACCACGTTGCCAAACAACTTCTCACACTCAAACATGAATTTTCAGAACATGTATGCCCATCCAATTTTATTGAACTACCTATCGTAGGGCATGTGACGGTTCACTCAATCGTCACTGCCGAAAGAGAATTACAAGCAGTTTTGATTGAACCTGTTACTACTCCTCTAGACTTGGCATGGTAAATGGTGTTTCTAGAAAAACAAAATCCAATGTAACATCTTTTTCTCTAGTAAGTTCTAGCCATAATTTACACGATGTTTTTGCAAGTCGTCGTGCAAACTTAGTTTATAATCATGTCAACTCTTCCTTTCCACTTCATATCGAGAGTTCAACAATGATTGCTGACATAGACATTAATGGTAAATCTATTCTTTCCTAGATTATAAATTTTATGTTTTAATGCTATTTTCTTTATCCAATTTGTTCATTCACTTTCTGCTACTATGAATAGATAAAAGCTGCAACCCATACGCAAACCTTGAATCCAATAATCAACGATTCACAAATGAAGCTTTTACACAAACAAGGAACAGTATACATTCAAGTGAGTAAATAGAAAATAAATACAGTTTATGATATTCTTTTGATATAAAACATAACAATTATTACTTTTATATATTAATTTTTGTTGGTGATGTGTTTGATAGGAACGTGCTACTCTCTTTTTTCTTTTGACGGGCTTAAGAATGTATGTCCTTTTTGTGGTGCTTTTGTGTGGTATGAAGAACGAGCTGACATATAAAAAGAAAGTAAAAATCCAACTTTCAGTATATGTTGTCAAGAAGGCATAGTCAAAATGTCACCCTTTAAACTAACACCTTACTTGCTACACAATTTGATAAATGATAACACAAATTGTAGAGCAATAAAATTTAAAAATAGTATCAGACTCTATAATAGTATGTCTCAATTTACATCTTTAGGAGGTAAAATTGATAAGTCCATCAACAATGGTGCAAAACCTTATGTGTTCAAAATTAATGGTCAAATTTATCATAGAATCGGATCTTTACTTTTGACAATAGGTAACAAACCAAGATTCACTCAATTATATGTATATGACACAGACAATGAAATCCCAAATAGAACAAAAATTTTTGCACTAATCAAAATGCTAGTTTTCCTAATAGATTAATTGTTGAGGGTTTGATGAAAATGCTTGATGAGAATAATCAAATTGTCAGATTTTTTAGATTAGGTAGAGATACATATAGGTCAATAAATTTTGCTCCCTTTCGATTGAGACTTATAAGTTCCTGCACTAATTTAAAGCCAAAATGCATTCCACCAACAACCTCTGAAATCTCTGGCCTGATAGTGGGAGATATAGGAGAATATGATGGTCATCGAGATATAATAGTTGATTACATCACTAAAGGTCTGAAACAGATAAATAAACATCATCTTTCTTTGTGGCCATGCAATATCCTCTTCTTTTCCCTTATGGTGAAGATAGATATATGCTTGAGATAAATTATGTATATTCATCAATAAGAAAAAAACCAAAAAGAAAATATGTAACAATGAGAAAATATTATGCTTACATAATCCAACAACATATGGTTTTACATAACACATTATTGAAAGGATTAAGACTTTTTCAACAATTTATTGTTGATGCATTTACGACTATAGAAGAAGAAAGGCTATCATTTATAAGAAATAATAAAAAAATTTTAAGATTTGAATTGTATAAAGGTTTAATAGATGCTTTCAGAAAGGGTGATAATGATGCAAATAATCTTGGCAAGCGAATAATATTACCCTCAAGTTTTACTGGTGCCCTTAGATACCTATTGCAAAATTATCAAGATGTTATGGTCATTTGTAGATACTATGGTTGTCCAGACCTCTTTATTACATTTACATGTAATGCTCGAGGGAAAAAAAATCGAAGCAACAATGAGGATGATCCCACATAAAAAACCTGAAGATAAACCTGATATAATTTCAAGAGTTTTTAGACTTAAACTCTAATACTTAATGGAAGATTTAATGAAAAGGAATCATTTTTGCCCTATTACAGCCGGTAAGACAATTGAATGAAATAAACAACTATGTTTTTATATCAAACAAGATATGTATTGCTCATTTAATGCTTCAACTTTTATTCACTAATATTTTTTCTTAAATCATTCTAAATTATAATATTTTTATTTGAAGATATTTCAAAATAAAAAAAATAGAAATAAAGAATAGAGGAGAATAAGAAAATTAGAAAAGGTCCAAAACCCAAAACTTAATGAATTTTATCTTATTGCCCTTTTTTCAATTTTTTCTTTTCTTCCTTTTTATTTTTTATTTTGTTTATTTGGCTTTTCATTTTTTCCAATTTTGTTCTCTTCTTTCCTTCTCCCTTACTTTTTCTTTTTTCAAACGAAGAACAAAAATACCCTTAAAACCCCTAAATCCAGTTTGTACCTTAGAATCAATATGATATATAGATGAGTCTTGTATTTAATTAAAGAACTTAAACCATACATTTTTTTTTTTACATTTCTTATCTTTTCATGTTATCTAACT
Organism: Theobroma cacao; assembly: GCF_053813885.1. Classification (NCBI taxonomy): domain Eukaryota; kingdom Viridiplantae; phylum Streptophyta; class Magnoliopsida; order Malvales; family Malvaceae; genus Theobroma; species Theobroma cacao. The sequence goes on from NC_142640.1 coordinate 43,554,519, forward strand.
TAAAAAAAAATAACCAAAATTCATGAGCCTTAACCTACGCCCTACAGCCGACTTCAAATTGCATCAATGGGCCCCCTAATTGTTCACTTTCTTTACTTAACTTTGCATTATTCCGATCATCTTTGTCTATACCAAACGGATAAGTATATATATATAGCTCTGCTGGAATTATGGACTCCGCCACTCTGGGCACGTTTTATCCAGCTTATGCCACATGCATTGGAACTCTGGATGCTTCAGCATTACCCTACCACCCAGCCTCTACCATTTAAGTACCTGCTAATCAAAACCTTTTGACTAACACTCATCCCACTTATTGGGCTAGCTGCTTCATTTGATTCCTTGCTTTCCTATTTTTGAGTCTATGCTCTACACTATATATATGCACACTACTATTCATTATTAATACTACTAGTTTATTTGATATAGCATTTAACAAATACACAATATATATATATATATATGCACCATAAAGCTCCTCAGTACTTATAATAATAATTCCATTATTTAGCATTTATGAATTCATTAAATATTCATTAAACTAATCCCTTCACTCATCATGATAGCAAATTAACAGAAGTATTCAATAATTTGTTTCCTTCCTAATTATTACCATTTTTCGTCAAGGTAGTAAACCCAAAATATTTTCACTCCATTGCCCCGATTTGGATGGAGGTGTGACCTCGTTGGCAGTTGCTAGAACTATTAATAGCTAAATAATAGTATTAACCACGGTACAATTTCTATATAATTAAAAAAAGAAGAAGAAAAAGTCAATTTTTACGCCCCAATAGATGGTTACTATTTATGTAGTACTAATCATGTGACAATTTGATGTTGGCTTTTTTGTTCTCTATTTTAAGAGATCGAACATGCCTTAAATAGTGTTGACTAATTTGTTCAACTTGAACTTTATATGTGCCACATAATTGTATAAATTTTATATGTTAGAGAACTGAATAAAGTATATATATATATATAGATATATAATACTAATCATAAGTTAACTCTAATTAGATATTATAGTTTACCTATATATTGTAATCTAACTACTAACTGATAATAATATTGTACTATAATTCTAATTAAACAATTTATACAACCATCTTAGTAATATGTTTTTTATAGTTTTGTAGTTTGTCTGCAGAAAATAATAATATTAAAATAATGCAAAGTAACAAAAATAATGCTGTTAATTAGCAAAACAAGTATCAGGAAAAAGCAGTCTGAAACGAATCAAGGGCCGCCCATTCGATAAGAATCCATCTTTCGGAAGCATTGTGTGAAACAATAATAATAAGCTTACGTATATATACAACTGTGAAGAAAACAATCATACAAAAGCTAACCACTTGGATTCGTGCACGAGCACTTAAAATCCACGTGTCACCTGCACATTGTCCAGCCGGAAACGTAATTCTTTGTCGATTCGAAGTTTTTCCTTGTGCTTTTCTTTTTTTGCTTTCTTTTGCTTGTGTGTTTTTTTCGCCTCCATCTCCCATTTAATCCATTTTCCCTCCCTTGGTCCACCTCCACTCTCTCTCTTGTAAGTTGAAACGCGCATCACCGAAAGCAAAGTACAGGGTTTCTTTCATGCTTTTTTTATTTATAGGAAAAGAGCAAGACAGAGAGAGAGAGAAACTAAAGAAAGTCAAAATTGTGTTGTGTTAAGCTTTTCATGCAGGCATGAAAACCGCTAAAACTAAACTTCCCATAGTCAAATACTTTCTCCTCTCCCTCTCCCTCTCCCTTTCGTTCCTCCTCCTCTTCCTCTTCTTTTCTCTCCGGCCTCGCCGTACACAATCCCTACTAACCACCACCACCACCAATCGCCCTTCTTCCTCCGCCATCTCCTCCTCCGAGGACCTCAAAATCCGACCTGGCTACACCTCCTACGACTCCTACATCCAACGCCAACTCAACAAAACCCTCAACCCGAAACTAAGGAAAGTATGGACAACCCGTGACTGGGACCGCAAAATCCAAGTCTTCTCCAGATTCTTCCACGAATTAAAGCTCCAAAACCTCCTCTCCAACTCCTCCAAGACTCTCTGCATCGGCGCCCGCGTCGGCCAAGAGGTCGAAGCTCTCAAACGCGTCGGTGTTCCCGACTCCATCGGCATCGACCTCGTGCCTTGCCCGCCACTCGTCTTGAAAGGCGACTTCCATAACCAACCTTTCGATAACGAGACTTTCGATTTCGAGTTCTCCAACGTGTTCGACCACGCGCTTTACCCACACAAGTTCGTTGCCGAGATCGAGCGAACGTTGAAGCCTGACGGGGTCTGCGTCTTACACGTGGCTCTATCAAAACGGGCTGACAAGTACTCGGCTAACGATTTGTACAGCGTTAAACCGTTGGTTAAGTTGTTCCAGAGATCGGAGTTGGTTCATGTCCGCAGAGTTGACGGGTTCGGATTGGACACCGAGGTCGTTTTCAGGAAAGAAAATGCGATCCGAGGGTCCTGATTCTTTTTCTTCTATTTTGGTTTTCCTTTGATCAAGTTTTGATAGAGGACAAGTAATGAATTCTTATTCGTTGTTAAATAATACATAATTTTGTTGTTACTGTTTGGATTATTATTATTTTGTAAAGGTATAGTCATCCATCCATCACGTTATTAAACTTTTCTGGACTCTGCATCTAATTGGCTTCCTTCCCAACATTATTTTAATCGTAAACTTTTATTATTTTTTTAATAATTGGAGTAGAAGAAATTCAAATCTTACTCTTTGGATAGGGATAATACACCAATTAATAAATCAAATGCTCAAGTACCTTAAACTTTTATTATTAAATTGTAATTATTTCAAATAAAGTGAATGTTACTTTTTCTTTTCTTTTTTGCAGGGTAGCATTCCGGAGAAATAAAGAACTTTTTTAGTTAAAATTGAAGGGTTTATATATTTAAATGAATGATGTCGATATAGAAATTGTTTTAATAAATGTAGTGGAATTGAGGAAAAGGAATTCAAATTGTGCTTTTTAAGTAAGAAATCATACACTAATCAATAAATCAAATGTTCGAATGTTAGATATACGGTAAATTAATTGATAAGAGTGATTAATTTAATCCAACAATAGTACCTAAAAATCATTTTATCTCTAAGAATGAAAATTTCATTCATTTGAGTAAAATAAATTTAGTTTAATAATGGTTATACCCGGGTCAAGAAAATTGAAGAAATGCAGTACAAAATTCTAACGTGGCTCCCCCTTTATACCTCTCATATGTAGTAAAACAAAAAATTCGTTCATTACAAATTGTGAAGGGTATACCTGGCAAGAGTTTTAGCAATACTTGTGAGAAAATAATAATACTATAGATTTTTACCTCAAATATATATATATGGCATGGTTGATAATCCTGTGTATGTGTGTATGTGCATTTTTTATTATATAAAAGTTATAATATGAACAACCTCAAGCCTTTCCAATTTTGCTTTTATCCAGCATATACGATTGTCAACCATGAGAGTTTGAATATTGGTCGGATGACTTCATCAAAGGCCAAGGATCGCCTTGTAATAAAAAAAATCAGCGAATCAAAGTTGTCATTAACTCTAATTGATTCATATTCTTATTTTCTTAATAAAAAAAGAAGTATAATAAAGTAAACGAAACTTTAAGTTTGCTCAAGCGTTGGCGATGGAGGGAGACCAAAAAAAAAAAAAAACAAAGGAGAAATAAGCAGCTGGGATGCAATCCAATCCCAGTGGGGTCCTTGAGCATGATATTAGCAACTCATAACAATCTCTTATTAAGTAAAATTAACGCAAAGTACGCAAATAAAGGAATTCCGTAACAGAGAGGCAGAATGAATTGGTTATGACTTTTGGGGACAAAAGAAAACTCTACAATTATTTTCATCCTATCATAATTGCCTACTATCTAATAAGGATCCTAATATTATACATTGAAAAAGGAGCTGGAATAACTTGAGTGTCATTTGTACCCAGGATTTTTAAATAATTGTGAAGAAATTGGATTGCTCGTTCACAGTTTATTGAACATGGTCGTGAAGTGATAGAGAAAGTAGAACTTGTCTAGTCAATTGCAACTCCTTACTTGTCATTGACACTAATTCACCACAATCGCCATTTTTCTATCTTCTTTGACATTCCATTGTAATATCAAATTTAAGGATTACAATCATACACAACTCCAACTGCAACACTCCTTGTCCACCTGTACCTCCTCACTTGCCGCACCAATTTTATCCTTGACAATGTTCCAAATAACCCCAATGCCATGCCCTTTACAAGAACAAGGGGTGGACACGAGGGAATGAAGTTGGATGGGAGGGTGTCATAATCCAAAGTACTAAAATTCACCAACACTCTTTAATTCGAATGAAAACAGGGCGCAAATTACATTCACTTCATTGTTATCAAGAAACCCTTTGCATACCACTTCTACTACATAATACTACAAAAACATGCGGGGTGGGGGTGGCAACAGTCCCTGACAATGGCATTGGAGAGCACAAGAATGACCCCTGCTGCATGGTAAAAGGACAACAAAAACCCCTCCCACAAGAGATTAAAAATGAAACCGATAAAGAAAAAAACCTTTTGACTATTTTGCCTGACTATCTGGAACAAATTCATCAGGCAGGCTATCAAGGTCATCAAGTTGTGATTGAGAAGCTGTTAGTTTGGCCTTCTTGTAACTGCTCGAATTGCGAAGGATTGCATGCAAGGACATGCTCTTTGGGCTTGTAGAACTGCTCAAGTAAAAAGCACAATTAAAGTCAAGCCAAAAATATAAGATACAGACTACAGGCTATACTATGGAAAACTTTGAAATCAAACCTAGCCCTAGAGCTCTCTTTAAATGTGAATCCAGTGAATTCGATTTTTTCCATTCTCTAGTAACATGGAAGTGCTAGACTTTTTTGGAGGCTGTACTAAAAATTTGGAACATATTCTAGCCTCAATCATAGACATGGAAGACTTTAGGTGAAAAAAGTGGGCAATACAACATTACATAGCTAAATTATTGGATCAAAAAAGAATTTTATTTACTTCATTTCATTATCACTGTTATCAAATTAACAAAGAACTGAAAAGCTGCTAAAACACATTTGAAGAATTCTTTCCTGCAGTTTGACATTTGGATATGCATTGCAAAAGATATTTGCCCCAGCTACCCACCAAAATTCAAAACCAATGCAAAATCCAAAGAGAACAATTATTTAAATTTAGAATGCCCACAAAAAAAAAAAAAAAAAAGATTAATTCTCAAGCTCAATTTTGAGAAGAAAAGGATGATAAAATGGACTGGCTTTCACATGCTTCACTTAGCAAGTTAAGTTGCATGAGAAAATTTGTTGATGCAAAAATTGATTAACATCAAAGTATATCAAATGTAGCTTCAAGCCTAGCAAGGTGTTTCTAAACCATACATATAAGTTGCTAACAATAGCAGTAAATTACAAATATGCAAGATCTATATCTTAAAAGACAAATATGCAAGATATTGGGGGAATATGCTCAACAAGAGTATATGAACCAATATCTTTTGACCTCTGGCTACTGATCATTGATGTATATGTTTAAGGGGAAAAATTTCACTCCCCTCTTTGGTATGAAAGTCTCGATTTGCTTTTTCCGAAAAAAAGAATTTAATCCAACTTACCCAGGGTTTTTTCTCTCTCTTCCACCACCTTCCCCTTCTGAGTTATGAGATCCTACAGCAAATTTCAACATAAACAGAAGAAACTATCATCTATGCAATCTTGGATCACAATTCACTATAATAAATAGGAAGCAACAAAAGTATGAGAATAATGCTAATTATGTTATATCTTCAAATTTGGTTCTACATCAAAACTATATATGGAAAAAATAATAACCCCATATTTAATGAATACCAATAATATCAGCTAGACACTATAAAAAATTTAGAAAATGAAAACATAAAAGTTGATATGAACAAACTCATTGAGGGTGGGGGGATGGGGAGGGATAGGAAATCAGGCACTATCTTCATTTCATGCAGGACATAAGAGCAACTAAAATTAAAAGCAAGAAATGGTGGAATTCTGAAAGAAACGATGAAATTTGATGCACCTGCTCATTTTGTTGAAAAATTATATAGGCACGATGAAATAAAATGAAATTTGCAAACTAACAGTCATATAGTCAACTTTGTTCAGCACTAATGAATTTGCGATAAAGAATATGAATTACCATTTTGTGATGAACTGCTGTTCATGTTACTATCATCATCAGATGATGAATTATCCAATGGACTTCTGGTGCTGTCATCTGAGTCATCTACTACGTCATCATCAGAACTCTCCTTATCATCATGCTTAAATATTGGACCTACTGTAGCCAGTAAGCTCTTCTTATTTTCCAGGCTGTTCACAACTTTCCTGTTATTACTTCCAGTATCTTTTGCAATATCCAGATGAGATTGATGCTCGTTACTTCCACTTTTTAGATTAATGGGGTTTTTAGATCTTTCTAAGGTAGAGCTTGATGCAGCACAATCATTGTTTTTCCCCAGACCTGTATGCACCCTTGAAGAATTGATGTCAATGGGCCTTTGAGATTCTTTAGGAATAGAATTGATTTTTTCAGATTTATTAGTAGATTGCAGACGTTCTTTTGCCGCACTTCCAGAAATGGTCAAACGTGTCTTACTTGATTGAACAGGGGAGCTATATGGTTCAACCTTCGATGATGATCTCTGAGATTGGATGGAGCTAGATTTGGCAGCTTGAGCTTTCGCGTTTTTATGTTGATTCCCATTTAACATTTGTGAAGATGATAAATCAGGTGTGGATCGACCTGACTGTACATCAGGCTTCTTTTTCTTCCTTTTCCCTTTCACCTCAGTTTCCACTCCTTTTTTGTCAGTCACCTTATCAACGACTATCCCACCAAAATCAACAATTTCATGCTGATGTTGGCTTTTGATCCTTTCACTTTCACAGAGAACTTCTATGCTGTTATTACCATCAACCACACGGGCACTTTTAGGGTAATGTCCATTGACAACATCTTGAATAGGCCTACCCTCATGATTGGCTTTAAGTGTATTCAGGGATGAGTCAAGCTGAGTGTAAACCGGGCTAATTCCAACCCCTGTCTTACTTTTAGATCCCAAATCTGATCCATTCAATTGTGCAGCTGAACTTGAATTCACCACCTTAGTCTTCCTTGTGGATTTAGATGACGCACTCACCTCACTCACGTTATCAGCCAGAATTGTTGGATCCCGGTGATCAACATCATCTTTTCCTTGCAATTCTGGGGGGTTCACAACAGTAGAACTCTTCTTCTTAGTTTTCTTCCTTGATTTCTTGTCCATATTTTCTGCATTTGCTGGACCATTGTTGCATTGCTGCAAGGACTCCAGCACATCTCGAATTACATCATCAGCTCTCACATCAGTAACTGAAGGCAAACAGTCCGATGTTCTCATTTTTGATGCTTCTTTTCCATCAGTTGTGCCATCTTGCTCCGCATTATCACTCAAATGTTCACCAGTCACAGAGGCAGGACGCTCTGGAGGTATATCACTTGCTGGACCTCTATCATGTACTGCATCTAATGCTTCCGTTCCTCCAACTGGATCCTTGGTCTTCTTGGACTTCTTTCTTTTCTTGGCAGACTTTTTAGGTTCCACAATTTTATCTTCCAATGTACCACTTTGATTTTCATGCCCTGAAACGCCAATGTCATTCTGGAGATTGATTCCCTCTTGGGACACAAAGGTCGGATGCCTGTTGACATGACTGGCATTCTGATCAATTGAATCCCTTCTCTTTATTATTGATGCAACAACTGGTTCAGGTGCTTCATTTTTGCTTTCCATGTTGCCGTCATCAGTACCAGCCATAGCATCATCACCTACTAAAGTCAGTATCAGTATTAGCAAAAGTTAAATTCTTGCCTTAATTCTACTAATCATGGAAGTGAAAATGAGAAGAAAAAGGCTGGAATGAAAGGAAAAAGAATGTAGATAACTTCATATTAAAGCAAAAAATAGAAACTTACCTTCTGAGTGGGGCAAAACATTTGTTTTGCTTACTTCTTGCATTTTCTTTGAAGAGATCAAACAGGGCTCAGAAATTGCTCCAAGAACAAATCCTGGATCAGCTTCACCGCCAAAATCCTTGTTATTAATTGCTTCTATGGCCTGAAAGGTATCCACATTAACATCTTTTGCAGAAGAGATTTCCCTACCTACTTGAATGGGATTTGATATTTCCTTTTTCCTTTTCTTCCTCCCACAATCTTTTACAGATTCAATATTTAAATGATCTAAAATAGCACTTGTACTTCCCAGTTTTTGACCTAAAGAGTACTCAGATGTTGTTACCTCTAGTCCAGTGCCTTGTTTAACCAAGTCAGAAATCAAAACTCCATTTTCTATTAAAGAATTTTCATTATCTTTCTTCTTGGTTTTGTACTTTTTCTTTGATGCAGGCCCAGATTGTGATGAATTTTCTGTGAACTTATGTTCTTGCTCACTAAGAGAAACATCATTTTGTTTATTAGTTTCACATTCAGAATGCTTTCCTGGAACTTCTATTCCCTCATCAGCCATCCTTTTTCTAGTGGCTGATCTCTTATTTCTATCACAAGACACACTCCTGCAGGTTTCATCAAAACAAACTTGGTTTCCCAACTTCATATCATTCAAAACTGCAGTTCTTTCATTTACATTGTCCGACTCCAATGCATCTTTACCAGATTCAACAACTGAAGCACCATTTTCTTTGACAGAATGGTCATGGAAGGCATCTTTCTTTCTCTTTTTAGTTTTGTGCTTTCCCTTTAAATCAGATGCAGCTACCGAAGCTGGTAGATCTTCACATATTTTGTTATCTCCACCAACTTTCTCCTGTACCTTGGGTCTTGACAAAACTTTAGAATTACTATCAGCTGTATGTTCAACTTCCATATGCAAATCTTCTGAATTTTCTTTGCCGGAATTACCAAAATCAAAGCATTGAGATGCAGAATTCTGCTTTGCATGATGGTTGTTCCCATCTTGTGGCAGTGATGAATCATTGATGTTGGACAATCTTTTTGAAGTACCATCTGGTCGAAGATCAACCACATCAGCTGATGAATTATTAGTTGTGATACCAAAACAGGCTACAACATTGCCAGGATCAGGTTTGCGGGAATTATGATTTTCACTATGCTCTTCTGCACTTGAGGCATCAACAGAAAGAAACCAACTCTTGCTCACTCCATCAAAAGCACTTTTTACAAACATGGAATCTGAAAGGTGATAAAGATATCCTTTGCGCTTCACCTGTTCGTGTTACAAAGGCATTTCAACATAAGATTTAAATCAACAGTAAACATCCATAACAATCTAGATGAGTAAGATATAGCACCAAACCTTTAAGGCGTTAATCTTTATCTCTCCGATGTTAGGAAAACAAAGTGGGTGTTCATAGAGTATCTTTTCTGCAACAGCAGAACAAAGATATTATCTAAAACAGAACTTAAAAACGCAAGCAGTTCATATTAAAAGTTAAGTTGTACTTCAGTCACTAAAAATTTGAGAGATTTGCGTTGGAAAAAACCACCCATCTACAATATAAAGCACCTTATGCTAGTGAAAAAAGGTTAAACAACTACAACCAGTAACTAATTTTCAGCACAAAAAGGCATCAAGAGAAAGAATCCATAACTTTCATTACGTAATAAACTCTTCATATCATAACATTGCCACGTTAGTTCCTTTTCCAACATTCTGGAGGAACCCTTGGCGACATCACCAACTCTTTCAACCATTTGAACAACTCTAGCAATTTCCATGACCCGATGTTAGGTCCATTCCGGGGGAAATTTCAATTATTTTTTATACAAGTTTTGATCTTTGAGGTCTCAAATGAATGAAAATAATATATGGACACTAAAACTCTAAATTGGCATTGAATAAATCATCGAAAAAGAGCTCACACCCAATGTGTTGCTCAGCATGCGGCTGATTCACTTTAACATTTTTTCAAAATAATTTCCTTTAACAATTAAACAGAAAGAAAAGAATTATACTTTAGAAATATACAGAATTAACATCTTCAGCTTGGAAAAGCAAAGCAATAAAGTTTCCTTAGACAATGGTAACCAAAATACAGTACCCATAAAGCGAATTTGAGCGGAAAAGGGTTGAAAGTAATTTACTTTTAAGATCAGAAACAGTGTCAGAGTCGGAGACGATCATGGCCAGGTGTGTGTCGAGGCTGGTGTCTATGAAAACAGTATTGTAGACAATGGAACCACCGGAACCGGAGGTAAAATCCGGCTTTTCCATTTCCGTTTAAAAGTCGAGGTCGACTCAAAACTCAAAGGGGTCTCGAGTTTAACTAGAAGCGAAGTGTAGTTCTGTCCGGTCGGGGGTTTTGTTTGTGTAGAAGACGGACAGGGAAAGCCCTTCGGTTATATGGCGGCATATAGAAAAAGAAAACGTTGAAACTTGTCTTATGAAGAGGAGTTCACCGCTTCCTTCTATATACCAGAAGACGAATTAAGGCCATGGTGCAGCGGGCCCAATTTGGGTCTGAGCTTGGGCTAATTAAATTAAGCCATAATAGGCTTAGTGATGATTCCTACCAAGCCCAAGATATTGGGCATTGAGCCCATGGATGCGGCTTGACCCAATTTCCAGTTTTTTTCTGGATGTAAGCACTAATCAACTCAACGAACAGTCGAGAATATACGTATCTTCCATTGGGTTTAAATTTCTCCTCCTCAAAATCAAGGCAACACAGGTTTAAAGTTTAACAACCATGATGAACCATATGGGTAAGTTTGGCCAAGGCCTTATAATCTCCAAAAGTCCAGTGCTAGACTTTGCTTCCAAGGGAACGATATGAAGGAAAGACAAAATGTGAGAAAAGGTTCAGAGTTCTCTATTTTCATTTCATCCTTAACCTACAAAAGCATCTTGATACGTAATGGGATGGTTAAGATGCCATGCTTGAAAACAAATTTATCAAGAGAGTAATAATTAGATTTTCAAAAATAAATAAGAGAATACCAGAACTAGTACAATCCATAGGTAATACGAGTTGAAAGCTCATCCTAGCCACCTTTCAACTCCATGAACAGAAACTAATACAATTCCAAGTGCTTTTCTATTCCTTCTTCCTAGAATCTTTCAGTTGCCCCCTCTTTCGAATGCCAAGACTAAAGCGAAAACGCCATGCATCAACCACACTCTCTGGCAGTGAAGAAGCCAAGCTCCAGAGGATGGAATGGGGCCAGTAGGGTGTGCAACGAGGTTCGTAGCCTATCCAGCGCATTGCCGCCCGAGCATAACCATCTGTTGATGGAACAAAGAAAGAGGATCTTTTGATCGACGCCATCTTGGTAGCCACATACAATGGAACCTGCATCAAGAAACACTTGATTGATCAGAGAAAATAATAGTAGTAGTCAAGGCATAGAGTCTAGCAGCTCTCAGTGTCTGTGACAACTAAGTTATCTGGAGTATTGGTGATAAAGGAGCAAAATTTTGTGACCTGCAGTTTTTGTCATCTTTCCTAAATACTTAGTAGAAGTTCAACATCTCGCTCATGATTATACATATGGATAGACTATAACTCCCCCCAAATGAATATTGACTTCTCATCTATTTTGTCCATAAATCACAAAGTAACCTTAGATGCCAAGGCTAAAATTAATTTTGACAAGATTTAGGCCTGCTGGTTCACATGATAACAAAATCACAAGTCACATCAGTCACCAATCCAGTCTGGTTTTACTGGCATCTTCTGCTCTTGCTATTTATTCTCATCACATTCACCTTATCGCAGAAATCTTTTGATCATCTAAAAGTATTATCAGTTGAAGGAGGGGGAAAGTCATAGAAAATTTGGTGGATCAAAAGAATGGGAGATTGCCCTTCAAAAAAAAAAAAAAAAAGGAATGGGAGATTAAGAACCACTGATATCAAAAGAACTAAATTTCAAAAAAGAAGTCCAAAGCTCTAAAAGGTGTTCGGAGTTGGGGAGTATGGAGTTTTCCTAAAATCTAACGCAAAAACTAATGATCTATAGATGGCAATATTGCATGCATGATTGTTGAGTGCTTTCTCACAAGTGAATGACAGGAACCTGGAATTAATTTCCTAGCATTATAAAAAAAAACATAAAAAAAATTTGTTGTGGCAGCCATCCTATACAGTATATGGAGGCTTGGAAAATTGCTTTGTGCCAATAACTTTGGTTAAACTTATAAACACGAAAGCAGATGATAGAAATAAGTTTAAAAACTATCCAGTTGCCTCACATATGGTAACCATCATGTATTGTCAGCACAATTTCTTAATATACTCATTATAATAACACCCAATATAAAAGAGAGTGAAAGTGACAGAAAAAGAGGTCCAAAACAGTAAACCTTTACTTCTTCCCAAAGGAATTAGCTAATATAAACTTTTTAATATTCCAGGTTTTTTAAATAACAATATTGGCCATAATAAGTTCAACAAGTAAATCAAACTTGTGGACATTTCTGGTCAACTTGATAAAATAAAATGTCTTTCTAAAGAAGAAAATGAGATAAAAATCTATACCTAATTTCTAGTAACTTATCAGAACAAATAGATTGCAAGACCTCCATTTTCATTAAAAAATCTACCTTATGACAAAAGTCCAATGTCACTATATATTGGCAAATCAAGGCATTTATCAGTAGAGTATCTTCCAGTATTTTCTATATAGTGGTATTTTTTTTTAATTGGAGGAAGGAGGACTCGAACCCTGCTCTTTAGACAGGGGATCATCCAGTAACCAATGAGCCAAATGTTCGGGTGCAAAAGATATTCAATATTGAATCATTGATTACTTATGGCCAGCTGTTTCTAACAAATGACAAAGGGGTGTATAAACTTCTAACAATCAAAATTTGAAATACTAAAAAAGCATACCGATTAGACTAATCCATATCCGGAGTCTTACGATTACCTTTACTATCAATTAAGGCAAAGGGTTAAAAACGATCAAGTTCCACTAAAAGCCTTACTCTCTAGCTTTATAACTCCTAGGCTTACAAGTTATAACCACAGGAATCAAGCAATAAAGCATAGCATAACATAGCATAGCAAACATTACCTGACACTGGACATCAATCCCACTATTTTTATATTCAACATAAAGGCACTTTGAGAATTGATCAATATACCTGAAAACAATCCCCAAAATAAACCGCCTTTAGTTGCTAAAACAATAGATCAAACTCCAGATAAATTTGAAAGGGGCAAACACTTACGCTTTAGTAGCAGCATAAACAGCATAAAGTGGATCAGAAGGGATGACAATAGCAGCACCAGAACCAATATTCACAATTGCACCTCTCTTTCTCTTCACCATCCCCGGCAAAACAGCCTGAGTAACCTTAGTAGTACCTTCAACATTAACCTTAATTAAATTCCTCAACAGCTCCTCGTCAACCTCATGGAAGAACCTTGCATAAGGATACGAAATCCCAACATTATTAATTAAAATACCAACATCAAATCCTTCAATAGCTTCTTTGATCTTCTTTACACCCTCATCAAAATCACCAGTGAAGTCAACAACAACTGTCTTGATCTGAATCTTTCCATACTTAGCCAAGATTGAATCAGAAACATCTTTGAGTTTGTCAGGATTACGACCCACCAAGACAAGATTAAGCCCCTTCCTAGCTAACTGAAAGGCAAAACCTTTGCCTATACCATCAGTTGGTCCTGTCACAAGACCCCAGGAACCATATTTCTTGAGATTCTTACCAGGTCTAAGAAAATTGACCCAGACCCATTTGAGAAAAACAAATGAAGATTTCAAGAGTGATAAAGAACCCAAAGTGAAAAGAACAAGAACCCAGAAAGGTTGAGCCTTGAGAGTATCGAAGAAACAGGTTGCCATGGCTTATGCAGAGGAAAAAGTCGAAATTTTTGTGGATATATCAAAAAAGAGGAGAGATCTAAGGAGATAAATAGAGTGAACAAAAAGAGAAAATCTTTAGCAAACCTTTTAGTTCGTTTGGGGTTGATAGAGTTGGGTATGGCTTCGACTGTGACAAAGAGAAGAACAAAAAAAAACAGAGGGGATGTGGTAGGCAGAAACAGATAGAGGCAGGAATGGGATCAAATGAAGGAAATGAAGGATCGGATTTTGGAGAAGGAACAAAGAAGAGGAAGAGGTGGGTGAAGTAGATGAGCTGAAAACCACCCTAAATAACTACTTACGATGACACCCATAACTGAAACGTGGGAGTTCTAAGTATTTATTGGTACCTATGAAAAATTTATTTTTGAAATTCTTTTCACAAAGATCGAACTCTTTGAATTTTGATAAGAAAAAAAAATGATAGATATTATCGTTCCTTCTTTTAATTTTGTTTGATTTTCCCTATTTCGTTTCTTAGACCTTGTTATATTTGTTCAGCCAAATTTATATTTTTATTAGAAAATTAGTACAAATATCTATTTTGGAAAGCTCAACTATCTAGCTAGTGCTATTAAAATTCAAAAAATTGAATTTTAACCAAAAAAATTCAAAATTATATGACAAAATAAAATCAAATTTACATCGTGGAATTATCGGAAATGGATTTTGGATTTAGAATTAGATTTCTTTTTATTGAAAATTCTTGATAGAATGAAAGTAAAAAGTGTAATAAGAAACAAAGAAAAAATAAATAAATGTTTAGAGAAGTTGTGTACGAAAATGAAAATTTAAATAAAATAATTGTGTATTTGAAAAGTATTATTTAAATTGAGATTTCACGGTATGTTCCATCTTTTAATTATGCAGATGAATGGAATGTGTCATGTGATTTGTTGTATTAGGTATATATTAAATGCGATGTGATTATTCGATATAAATTATGAAGTTACAATTTAGAAAAAGAAATTAATATATTTTCAAATTAAAAAGAAAAGAAAAGTCTTTGGGTACCAAGTGCAGAACTAAAGCGTTTTTGCGTGGAGGAAGAAAGAAGATATTATGGAATGATTAGCTGGAGAAATGATAATCAATGCTGATTGGCACGTGGACAAGATTCAATCAACCATATAACTTCGCAACTTTTTCCTTAATCTTATCTTATATTTATAATTTTATTCAACATTAAATTTTAATTATTTTTTTTTAAAAAATAAAAATAATATTCATACAAATGTATTGGAATATCAAATTTGGAAAAAAAAAAAAAAAGAGGCCTTGAGTTTAAAAGGGAGAGTTGAGTTCAAATGAGGCAGATAGCAGTTTAACATCTATCCAGCTAAAAAGTGAATGAAGACTGAAGCATCTCTCATCTTCCATCCATTTTCATTTTATAAGGTTGGTTGTTGGATGAAGCGGTTTGTCCTTGAGCTATTAATGATGAAATGAATGGAGGGAGGAGGTGCAGCTCACTTTTTTCTGTTTGCTTTTGGTGCATGAGAGTCAATTAATTTTCCGTTGGGAATGAGGCGTGAGGGACTGCTAATTAGCACCTTGTTTTAATGAGCACAGAAGTTGGGCTAGCAAGGACCAGCCTCTTGAAGGGGAGGTTCTCATCATTCCATATACGGCTTTTAATATGGCATACACGAGTTGTTAACTTCTTACTCCTTATTTGTGAAAAACAACGAAAATAATAATAATAAAACACCAAAATTAACAAGGACCACACCACACCGCATCAATTCAAGTAAACTTAGCCTATTAAGAGATGCAGTTCAAGTCTAGTACTGCAGCCTCACAAAGAACCACACAGAGGCAACAGCTGGCTGTTAGCTGCTGCCTGGTGCCACCATTTTACAGTCACTCTAATTATCACTTTACGTTTTATATTTTATAATATAATGTGATTATAAATAATATAATTATAAATAATATGATTATAAAAAAATAATATTATAGTATTTAATATATAAGTAAAATAATAATTAAAATATAAAAAAGATAATATTACAGTATTTAATTTATAAATATTTTATTAAGAATATAATATTAATTTTTAAAATTATCTCTATTTATTAAAATATAATTTTAATATATTTATATTTTTTATTATTAATTTTTATATAATGTCAACTCTTAAATATATTTTTAATGTCATATATTTTATTTTTATTTCTTATTATAATCTTATATATTTTATTTTATTTTTTAATATTATTTTTATATTATATATTTTATTTTTATTTCTTTTACTTATATTATATAAATTTTAATTTCTTATATTTTATTTATTTTAATTTCTAATTCTTATATTATATATTTTATTTTAATATTTTTATTTTAATTATAACATTATAAAATATTTTTAACAAAATAATAAAGTTGAAGGGTAATAATGTATTTAATAACATTGCAGAGTTCAATGTAACGTGATTATATTGGTTTTGGACGGTAATCACATTACATCCCTTGGGCTGTAATGTGGTTGCATTGCAATCTTACATTGTAGTGGTTTATTGCAAAACAAATACTGTAATATAATTTAATTGGACACATTATAGGGAATGTGCTTTCACTTCCCTCATACCAAACGCTACCTTAATACAGCAGGATTTGACTCCATTTGAGCGCTTAATACTATCAATTTATTTAGTTCTATCTGTGAAAAGAATCAAGTTAAGAACTTTTTTTTTTTGACAATAATATACCTATATTGAGTCATAGAGGACCACCTTAAGGATTTCTCGCATGGTTCAGTTTGTTCAGATTTTTGAGTCTTTTAGCAACATTCTCTTCCGCATCGATCCTTCAAGCTATTTCGCAATACACTCAATATGAACCATTGCACAGAATAGGGGTAAGAAAATGAGTGAATTGGGTGGATTGGTCTATTATACTTATGAACCAAATAGACTAATCATTGTTTAAAAGCTAATTAAAACTAACCAAATATAAAAGAATATTAAACTGACCAAACATAGAATTCATTTAATTGATCCGATTTTGGACCAATGGACCAAAATTTTATCAATTTTTTTTGTAAATTATAATATTAAAACTTATAAACTTCATCCATAATTATATATATATATATATATATATATATATATATATGAAACTAATTATATAACTTATATGTTATAATGTTTTATATCAAAGTCTGTATAAATAATAACTAATTATAAACAATATATTATAAAATCTAAAATGATAGCTAAAAAACTATTAAATGTAATTATATAAATAAAATTTATTATAAGTTATAGCAATGCTTATATATAAATTAAATATATGTATATATAATATATTACTTATTATATATATAAAATTAATGATACAAATTATATATTAAAATGTTTTGTATCAAAGTTTGTATAAATAATAACTAATTATTAATAATATGTTATAAAATCTAAGGTGATAATTAATAAAGTTATTAAGTGTAATCATATAAATAAAGTTTATTATAAGTTATATCAGGTCGAGTTTAATTCATCAAATGCATCAGACTCTCAATAATCTATTCATATTCAGACTGAGCTACATTATCACTTCTATTTTTCTTTAATTAGATATTTCTATTATAAGAACTACTCACAAATGTGACATTAAAATGTCCAAACTTCTTAAGAATACGCTTGATCATGAGTATTATTTTTTTTAAAGTTATTAAGTGTAATCATATAAATAAAGTTTATTATAAGTTATAGTAATGCTTATGTATAAATTAAATATAAATAATATGACTTTATTATATATATATATATATATATGAAATTAATTACATAACTTATATGTTATAATGTTTTATATCAAAGTTTGTATAAATAATAACTAATTATAAATAATATATTATAAATTCTAAGGTGATAACTAATAAAGTTATTAAGTGCAATCATATAAATAAAGTTTATTATAAATTATAGTAATATTTATGTATAAATTAAATATATGTATATATAATATATTTATACAATTATATAAATATTCATAACATTTTATATTACGAAACATTACTAAAGTGTAATAATTATAACATATTAATATGTAGGATATTTACTATCATATATTATAATATTAACATATAAGTTATATTATTTAAAATATATAACTTGTAATTTCATATTATATATATATATATATATATATATATATATATATAGCCAGTTTGCTTTTTTTGGTGGATTGGTCCAAAAATTTTAAAATCGAGAACCGACCAAAAAATCAATTAGATCAAACATTTTGGACCAATCAATCCAATAGACCAATTAGACTAAATCGTTTTTACCCAAATCGTATTTTTTTTTGGATAAGTAATTGGTCTAAATTGATTTTGCTCACCCCTAGCACAGAATGTGGCCAATATGGAACACATAGATGTTCATAACCAATCCACCATAGGCTTGCTTTGCTATATATTTCTGTCGATGGAATGAATAAGGAAGCTTTCTTTAACCTTGACATCTTTGTTACTGCTAGAAAAATTTCTTAGAAACAAATGAAAATAAAATAAAGAAAGTAACGATAGTAAAAAGTCTGAGGTGTGGTATCACTGTGCTTAAGGATAATTTTCGCCTTTTTGGAGTACAATACTTGGTACAACAGGACTGTAGTGATTATCCTCCAAGATTTAATAGATCCTTCCTTATAGTTTGCACAAACTAGTAAGAGATAGTAGGAAAAGTAAAAAGATTTTTTTGGAAAAATAAAACCTAGCAGGAAAGGAATGAAAACAGAGAAATATTATACAGAGAAGCTTGAGAGGAGAGTAGTAGAGAAACTTTGCTTGGTGTGTGTTGTGACTGAGGTAGGGAGATTGTATTTATAGATAGAGGATGAAGTGAACATTGCACCAAATTAAGAGAGTTCAGAAAAAACTTGGTCAACATATATACTTAGTCAAGTAAATGTTGGGAGAGTTTGAGTCTGATTTGATTATACTTAGTCAGGTAGATCGTGATAGAGTTTGAGTTTGATGCAATCAAAGGCTGAGAAAGCTTAAAAAAAATTAAAGCACAGGTACAAAAATTACCTTGGGCCTAGCCCACGTGTATACTAGCATGCATGGGGGGAAATTTGAATTTTCTCAAAGCCTAGCTTGATTTCTTGTGCGCAGGAGCCCACTATTTTTTCTTCTTTATAATAAACCAATAATGGGTTTGCTTATTTAAAGCACTTACATCTTTATGTATCTTAGCAATGTGGGATGTTTGAACCTTATGAAATAAATTATTTTTCAACAATCCCCCACATATTTCATAAGGTTTTATAGGAAATTTTAGTTGGGTCAAATTTCATTTGAGTGTAATGCATTGTAATTGGTGCTTTTTAAGCTATAAACCAACGCTAAAAAGAATGAAACATAAATTACAGAATTTTGGTAAAATTTAAACTTATGTTAACCAAAAATTCTTTATGTAAAATATAATTTTCATCAATCACATTACACCCCACAATTTTTCCTGTTCAATGAGGTTTTGCACGAATAGGCCATGCACATACTTGGTTATTCATAAGTGCTTTAGAGAATTTATCACAATTCTCATAGAAACGGCCCCACTCCACACTTATATAAGTGATTCCACCAAGTGTATACATCAATTTAATACACTACTGATAAGGGAGACAATAATTTTAATAATGCATTAATTCATCAACAAATAACTTTTTATTGCTCATATGAACCTAATGTATGAGATCTTTAATCACATAGGTTGGGTTACCATTATTTGTTGATTTTTTCAATTGGCTTAAGTCCCATTCCCCTCGATGTATCATTAATCAATTTTCTTCCTAGAGGTTTAGTTAGAGGATAGACCAAATTTAGCCATGACTTCATATAATTAATGGATATAATTCCATCTTTAAGTAGCTACTTTACTACATCATGTCTCAAACGAATGTGTCTATTTTGACCATTGAAAGTTTTATTCTTCATAACGTCTATTGCCGCTTGGCAATCACTATGCATAGACATAGAAGGTGTTAGTTTCATTCCTAACAGAATATTGGCTAAGAGGTTTTTCAACCACTCAGCCTCATTTCCAACCAACTCTAAAACTACAAATTCTGACTTCATTATAGATTTAGCAATTATTGTTTGTTTGGCTGATTTATAAGTTATAGTTCCCCCACCAAAGTTAATACATAACCACTTGTGGATTTTGTCTCATCTGAATCTGAGATTCAGTTAACATCACTATATCCTTCTAATATAGTGAAAAATTCATTATATAAAATACTATAGTTTATGGTATCTTTCAAATATTTCATCACTCTACTTAAGGCAGTCCAATGATCTTGATTGAGACTTTATGTATATATGCTCAGACTACACACAACATAAGCTATATCAGGTCAAGTTTAATTCATCAAATGCATCAGACTCTCAATAATCTGTTCATATTCAGACTAAGCTACATTATCACTTCTATTTTTCTTTAATTAGATATTTCTATTATAAGAACTACTCATAAATGTGACATTAAAACATCCAAACTTCTTAAGTAGCCTCTCAATATAATGCTCTTGTGTTAGCATTAAGCCACTATCACATCTTATGATTTTAATACCCAAAATAATATTGGCTTCTCCCAAATCTTTCATATCAAATTTTGAAGTTAAGAAACATTTTGTTTTATTCATCATATCAATGTATGTACCAGAAATAAGCATATCATCAACATATAAGCTAATAATCAAGCGTTCACTATTAACAGCTTTTGTGTACACAAATTTATCAAATCCAACGGTAGAAAATCCATTACTAACAAGAACTTGATCAAATTTCTTATGCCATTGTTTTAGTACTTGTTGCAAGCCATATAAAGATTTAATCAATTTACAAACTTTATTTTCTTGACCAGGAAGAACCTAGCCCTCAAGTTGGACCATATAAATTTCTTTTCTTAAATCACCATTCAGAAAAATGGTTTTAACATCCATTTGATAAACAATGAGTTTGCAAATCAAAGCTAAGGCAAACAAAACACAAATAGATGAAATTCTTGTTGCTGGAGGAAACGTATTAAAATAGTCAATATTTTGATTTTGAGTAAAATCCTTTGTAACTAATTTGGCTTTGTATTTCTCAATAAAACCATTAGGATTAAATTTTCTTTTATAAATCCATTTCCAACCAATTGATTTGGCTACAGGTGGTAAATCAACTAATTCCTAGGTTTGATTTTGTGAAATCGAACCAATCTCATTTTGTATAGCTTATTTCCAAAATGGACTTTCTTTAGAATAAATTGCATCAGCATAAGTTAAAAGATCATTATCTACAAGATAAGTCATTACCAAAAGAAATTTCTTTCCTTGGTCTTGTACTCTTTCTTAAATCATCATTTTGTATTTCAAAATCATTTTACTAAAAGGTGCATGAGAAATTGTATCAATTCTCAATGAAAAAATATGCTAAAAAAATTCACCATTTTTGTTTCAACAATTGTATTATAATCAAGAACATCACTTTTTAATACAAGAAATCTATATGCAGCACTATATTCAGCATAACTAATAAACATGTAATTATATGTCTTAGAGCCAATTTTTCTCTTTTTAAAATTAGGAAGCATTGCTTAAGCAAGACACCTTCACACTTTCAAATATTTTAAGTTAAGAGAATAGCCTTTCCATAATTCTTAAGGTGTCCTACTAGTTTTCTTATAAAGAATTTTGTTTTGAATATGATATGCAGATAATAAAGTTTCACCCCACAAGTTTTCAAGTGCATTAGAACTAGCAAGCATAAAGTTCATCATTTCTTTTAATGTTCGATTTTCCTTTCAACTACACCATTTGATTTATGGGAATATGGAGCAGTAATTTCATGAATTATTCATTCTTTTTCACAAATATCATTAATCTGTATATATTCACCCTTTCTATCTGATCTAACTCTTTTTATTTGTTTATTCAATTGATTTTCTCAGCTTTATACTTAATAAACATGTCAAAAGCTTCATCTTTATGCATAAGTAAATAAACTTTAGTAAATCTAGAATAATCATCAATAAATATAATATAGTATTGCTTATCGCCTTTAGTCATAGTTTGTTTTAGATCTCTTAAGCCAATATGAATTAAACTTAAAAATTCAGATTCTCTATTTACTAAAATACAAGTTTTCTTAGTTGATTTCGTTTCAGCACATATTTCACACTTATTAAAGCATCCATTTTTAATACTAGAAATTAAACCTGGTAATTACATTTTTTAATCTAGGGAATGCTAACATGTTTTAGTCTACAATGCCATAAATTAATAGAGTCAATCGTGTAAACGAAAAAACTAGCATTTTCATTCAGAACATTTTAAATGTTAAGTACAAAGAGTCCCTGATTACAATATCCTTTACCCAAAAACATCTTTTTTTTTGTCATTACGATCTTGTTAGATTTGTATGACACTTTCACCCCAACCTTGCCCAATAAGGCCACAGAAACTAGGTTTGCATATTAGGAACATGTAGAACATCATTCAAGCTGGGGTTTTGCCAAATGTGAGCTTGAGAAGGACTTTCCCTTTTTCAAGAACTTGAGCAATTCGAGAATCACCAAGGTATATTATCTCTTCTCCTTCCTCTACTAGAGTATATGAGGTAAAGGCATTTCTGTTTGCATAGATATGCCTATTAGCACTTAAGTCTACCACCCATTCCTTCACATTGGCCACCATATTTGCTTGTGAAATGACCGTAGCAATTATATCATCAGATTCATCTGCTTTGACCAAGTTGACTCTTAGATTAGCAGGTTTGTCATTTCCCTTTGCTCTATTTCTGCATTATACTGCATAATGCCCTGGCTTTCTACAAACAAAACAACTACCCTTATTTTTCAAGGTGGGATGAGGAGTTTTGGATTTATAATCAAGTTTATGAGGGTACCTATGTTGACGTTGAGTTTTACCTTGTGCCAAATTGGCTTTAGTTGCACCTTCCGTAGCTTTGGAGGCCTTAATCTCCCGCCCGGTTATGTCTTCAATGATGATGTGCACAATCAAGTTTGCAAGTAACAATTATTTTTCCTTGTGCTTCAATTGCTGCTTGTAGCCATTTTAGGATCTTGGCAGCTTCTCAATTAGCAACCTAACAACAAACTCTTCTTGCAAGTTGATTTTTTAAAATTTTAAATCATCCACCAGCTTGTGGTATTCATTGATCTAACTCTTGATGTCCTTGTCATCTATTATCTTCCAACAATAGAAGTTGTCAATCACGAATTTCTATTTCCCAACATCTTCAGTAGTGTACTTGGCAATCATTGACTCCCATATTTGCTTTGCTTCTTTGTACGAACTGTATGCATCAAACAGCTCATTAGAAAGTGTGCTAATGATCATATGCCTACATACCTTATTTGCATGCATCCATGGTTTCAGCATCTTGACATCATCTGGCTTGGAATCAATTAGCGTAAAAGCCACCCCATGAACATCAAGGATTGAAAAAAAATCCTTGCTTGCCATTTTTTGAAATTTTTGCCATAAAAAATGTCAATTTTGAAAATATCTATAATTGGTTTGGCATATGAAACCAAAGGCATAGGAGGAACGGTCAATGGAGTGGGAGCCATGGTGGAACCATTGATAGTGGTGATGGCAGTAGAGACAGAGGCAGCAGTAGAACAGTGGCAGCAACATTATCAACGTGGGAATCCATTATCCTTAAGATTGTTAGAAAAATTTCTATGAAACAAACGAATATAAAATAAAGGAAGTAAAAACAGTAAAAAGTCTAAGGCATGGTATCACTATCCTTAAAGATAATTTTCATCCTTTTAGAGTACAATACTTAGTGCAAAAGACTGTAGTAGTTTTCTTCCAAGATTCAACAGACCCTTCCTTATAAGTTGCAAAAACTAGTAAAGGACAATAGAAACAACAGAAAGATTTTTCTGAAAAAATAAAACATAGTAGGAAAAGAATGAAAACAAAGAAATAACATGCAAAGAAGCTTGAGAAGAGAGTAATAGAGAAGCTTTGCTTGGTTGTGTTGTGAATGAGATAAGGATGTTGTATTTATAGGCAGAAACTGAAGTGAATGTTGCACTAAATCACGAGAATGAGGTGAACATCGCACCAAATCTGAGGAGTTGAGAAAAAACCTGGTCAGCATGTATACTTAGTCAAGTAGACCTTGGGAGAGTTTGAGTCTAATTTGATTATACTCAGTCAGGTCGACGTTGGGAGAGTTTGAGTCTGATTCAATCAAAGGTTAAGAAAGCTTTAAAAAAAAATTAAAGCCAAGGTACAAAAATTAATTTGGGCCTAGCTCACGTGTATACTAGCACGTAGGCGAGGAAATTTGAATTTTCTCAAGGCTTAGCCTGATCTCTTATGTGCGCGAGCCCAATCTTTTTTCTTCTTTGCAACAAGCCCATAATGGGTTTGCTTATTTAAAGCACTCACACCTTTATATACCTTAGCAATGTGGGATTTTTGAACCTTATGAAATACATTATTTTCCAACAGTTGCCACAAATAAAGGAATCTGACATGCTCAAAAACCAACATATTTAAATGTTAATCTTATAAGCAAACTAGAATTAGTGAAAAAAAATGAGAATAGAATCTTGACAGTTAAATATGCAATGGCATCAACAACAATAAGATTGGACCAATATCACTAGGAAACTAGATTGCATTATCCATTGTAGGCTTTATAGAAGCAATGTAGACCTATTTTAAGTTTGACTCTCGTCATATAGGTATAATTTTGAGGGAGATGTTTTAGAGTGTTTGCTAAGCTTCCTTTTCTTAACTAGTTCTTCTAACCTAAGTAATATTGCTGTCAACTAGTTGCCTCCTTAGTCCTATTTTTAATTCATTGATTGATGATTTAAAACAAATTTAAAAAATTAGAAAAGAACAATAATTGTCATTGCAAAGTCTTCACAACTTATCTAAGAAGGAAAAAGTTTCTATGTTCTATCTAAGCCAATAGTCAACAAATATCCAAAACCAAGGGAAGAGACTTTCACCAATTATATGTTTTCTAAACTACACAAGCGAGGGAGAGACTTTCTCCAATTATAGGTTTTTTCTTAACTACACAAGCAAGAGAAGAAATGGTTTTCTTCTTTTGCTTTCAACAAAGATATAAAATCTCTAATGTTACAGGTAACACTTATTTCCTAATTATTCTAAAAGCATTGTAAAAGATGTATAAAGCTAATTGTGGCTTGGGATACCAATCATGGATAAGATAACTAGGTGTAATCAGGTAACCTCCAATCTTTTCTTACTAAACAATTCTTTTAAGGATATACATATATATGGATATAGAATCATTCATTAGTTGGGGGCTGGGGAAGCCTAACTTTAAGGCTCAGTTACCTCATAAAGGGTATGAAGGACCATTAGTGTCAACCCCAGGCTAAAACTCACTAAACAATCAATGTGAATATTAAAGCTATGCTTTCTCAAGAAGTTATCTTCTTTTCCTCAAATTTAGAAGACAATTTTCAAAGTTTTTTTATGTTTTTTTCTTTGACCAATGGGGCCATTGAGTTTCAAGTTTCAACTATGCCATGCGATTTTCAGATCCAGTTGAGATGTAATGAAGATAATAGGATATAGGAAAACAAAAACCCAGGACACCATGAGATTGATAGCAAATCTATCTTCATTTGTGAGGAAAATAATTCATCTACCAAGCAAGATATCCCCCATCCCTTTTATGATGGAAAATGACATTGACAAGTGCATCAAGTAACCAAATTTTAGGCTTTAAAACTCTTAATTGTGATGCTTTCAAGTATAATATCAAAGAAGTTTCACAGGGAGCATTCTTATTAATTAATTTTTCCAACATTCAAGTTGATTGATGAAACAATTAAACCATTAAAGTACAAGAATATAGAAACTTACGCTTTGCTAGTAGCATAAATGGTGTATAACGGGAAAGCACAGATGCCACTAGAGGTACCAGAACCAACGGTAACTATTGCCTATTTTTCTTGTTTAGCATTACCGGAAGCACTGCT
This sequence comes from Theobroma cacao, assembly GCF_053813885.1. Taxonomy (NCBI): domain Eukaryota; kingdom Viridiplantae; phylum Streptophyta; class Magnoliopsida; order Malvales; family Malvaceae; genus Theobroma; species Theobroma cacao. Next base: position 43,580,425 of record NC_142640.1, read on the forward strand.
TTGGTAACCGAGGTAGCTCCCTCAATATTCACCTTTATAATACTCTCCATAAGCTCTAAATCAACCTTATGGAAAAATCTTGCACCCAAGTAGGCCAAGCTTGCGTTGTTTATAAGAACACCTATATCTAACACTCAAATATCATCCTCCATCATCTTAGCTATCTTTTCTCCACTAGATTTGGCCAAGTCAATGACAACGTTTCTTATGTTGATTTTTGCACCAAATCTTTCACACATACCATTGGAGGTAGCTTCAAGCTTTAAAAGGTTTTGCTTGACCAAGACTAAGTTAAGACCCTTTGACGCCAAATCAAATGCCAGGGCTTTCCCAATCCCATCAGTACAACTAGTAACTATAGCCCATGAACCATAGTCTTTAAGATTCTTTGGTGGTCTGAGCAACATAATCCAAACCCATTTGAAAAAAATTGAGGATTTGCTTAATAAGGGAAATGAAACCTAACGTACTAATCACCAAAATTGTAGCAAAATCATGCAACTCAATTTCCATGTGAAGTTGCTACAACGGAACCCATGACAATCCATGCACTAACAAAATCTTTTATGTACCTCAACAATAGAACCCACACTTACTTTCAACTGTGGAAATGAAGAGTATGATTAAATTTTCTATGAAGTCCATTTCAAAAATAACTTTCAACATAAAATATCTTTAAAACTATTTCAAACAAATTAAATACTCTCAATGTTTCTCTTTTACCATTCGTATGCTATATTCCCCGTTTTTCTCTCTCGTCATTCAGCTATCTCTAATTTTACTATCATCACTATTTCTCCGTATATCGTCGTCATCTCGTTATCGATATATAGACCAAAAAGCATGACATGGCAAGTAACAATATGTTCTTGGGTTTATTGGTTTACATTCATAAACCCCTCTCTTTGTCTATCTCTTGTCATCTGGTGATATCATCATTGATCTATAAACCAAAAAGCATAGCATGGCAAGTAACAACATATTCTTGAGTTTATTAGTATTGAGTTTTTCAGTGATTCAAGTTTGGTAGAACGTGCCTTGGCGTATAACAAAGTGAACCATGTATTGGCATGTAACATCAGTAGGATGAAGGAAACTTTGGCGTGTAATATCTAGTGTTAAAACTTTGGTTTTAACATGTAGCATCTAGTGGTGAAACGTTGGTCTTGGTGTATAACATCTAATACTGAAGCTTTAGCCTTGGCGTGTAATATCTGCTGCTAAAGCTTTGGTGTGTAACATTTACTTAGACTTGCAGAGTCATTTTATTTTTCTTTTTTGTTATTTTTAATTGTTGTAGACATATCTACATATTAGTAGTTTTTGATATTTTGTGTGTGTGTGTGTGTGTATCTAAATGAAGGTGAGAGAAAGTTTTTTCTTCTAAAGTTGTTAATCCCTTACTTTATTCATCTTCTTTTTTTTTTTGAAAAATTTCAGAGTTCTTATTTTCTGCAATATTTTCTTAAAAAATTAACAATTGGTTTACATTCACAAAACACAAAAATTGATGAGTTGAAATTATAAATGAAGTGAAATCTATATTTTAGAACACTGCCCAGAGTTGTTATATGCCATTTTTGCATGTAACAATTCTAATGCACTTGACGTGTAACAAATCTATTGAATATGGCATGACATGTAACAACATATTTTTGTACATGTCTGCATGTAATGAACATTTTTTTCAAAATAGCCTGTAGCAAAATTTTTTTGAACATGGTTTTTAAACATGATGTGTAACTTGCTCATTTGAATTTCACTACAACATAAACTCTTAGGGTTAAAGCGTGTAACAATTTTTTTTTTCAATTGTAACAAATTTTTTTGAACATAGCATATAATAACAACATTTTTAAAATATAACGTATAACTTGCTCTCTATATTTATATTTTATTAGGACATAAACTCTAGGAGTTAAACACCTTCACGATAGAAATCAAGTTTAAAATCAATAAGTAATTTGACATGGAAAGGAAGATGTATAGAAAAGTTATGACATAGATTTGGACAAAAAAATATTATCCAAAATCCTAAAAAATTTGAATAATTAGCTTTTAGAGTTATTTTATTTGTTACATTTCTTGTAATCATAAAAAATGGCGTATAGCAATTTTTTTTTTCAATATGACTTGTAGCAATATTTTTTTAAATACGTGGGCTTGAATATGAAGGGGTTTCATGAAGGGCAATTTTATCCAACAATCTTTTCACTTGGCTAAGTATAGTTAAAATTAAAAAGGATTTTATTCACCTTATCTTTAAGGGCTAAAAAAAAAAAATCATCCTTAAAATATTTATAAGACCATTAGATAGCAACACTTGTAAGTTAAATTTTATATGTATATATATTGATATATATATATATATATATATATAAATAATATAATATAATATCTTGGATTGCCTTTACTCAATGGTGGAAAGGGTATAAATAATTTCTAGTATTTTATTGATAAGGTTTGGAGTAAATTGAGTTCTTGGAAGGCATCTTCATTGTCATTTATTGGTAGACTTACACTAATGAAATCTGTGTTGACAGTTGTACCTTATTGCTCCACGCAAACAATCTTGATTCGTTTATACTATTGTAAAAAAATCGAGGTGTTATGTAGAAATTTTCTTGAAGGTGGTTAAGGTTCATTTGATTTATGGAGGGAATTATGTAAATTAAAACAGGAAAGTGGGATGAGAATTCGAAATTTGAAGCAAATGGATGAGGCTTTCCTTTTAAAGCTTCTTTGGTAATTGTTGGTGCAACTTGATGCGATTTAGGTGCAAGTCTTGCTAGGAAAATATAAATTTTATTTTAATAAGCGTCTAGTGAGTATCAAGCGGTGCGGTGCATCTACCTTGTGGGCTACTTTAAGCAAATTGTGGTAGTCATTCGATTAAAATATTAAATGAGCAACAACATAGTCGAATGACAAATGACCCCAAATGTTCATAATGTGGTTTGACTGATGAATCTATTTTCCACATATTGAGAGATTGCACAATTGCAAAAGTGGTATGGTTAAGATTTATACCAAAAAATGAATGGAATCAATTTTTTGCCCCCTCCTTCCTGAAAGACTAATTGGTGAGGAATCTTAATGATCAGAAGATTCTAGTGTATGATGTCCCTGGTCCATTACATTCGGTATCATTTGTTGGTTCTTGTGGAAATGGTGCAACTTATTCATATTTGAAGGTAAGGTGATATAGATTGAGGATCGATTGAATGGAATCTGGAGTATTGTGCTATCGATCAAACGCTGTTTTTTTGTACTGGATTCCATTAGTGAGAAAAATACAAGAAAAGAAGAAATTCTTGTTGGTTGGAAACCACCACTAATTGGGTGGGTTACAATTAATTCTAATGGTGCATTTCGGAGCTCTCTTGAAACGACAACCATTGAAGTGGTTGGTCAAAATGTAGAAGGGAATTGGAAAGGTGGTTATACGATGAAACTAGGCAAATGCTCAACCTATTGAGCCGAGTTGTAGGGAGTTTATCATGGCCTCAAGCTTGCTTGGGACTTGGGATTCAAGAAAATTATGCTCCAAGTTGATAATAAGATGGTGGTACAAGTTGTTACTTCACTTCCAACCCATCCATGTTTAAATTAGGATTTAATCTAAATCGTTAAGGATCTACTTCACTGGCATTGGGAGGTGAATGTATTGGACATTTACTACGAAGGAAATAATGTAATTAATCATATGGCGAGTACTGTTTTTACAATAAATGAGAATTTTTTAACTTTCAACACTTTTTCTGTTGAGATTGGGAGATTATTACTGAACGATATGTTAAGGGTTTTTTCCACAAAATAATTTAATCTTAATGATATTTCCACTTAAAAAAAATTCAAGTCTTGGCAACTAGTACATGTTTTTTTCTTTTCGTACAAATTACAATGGTTGTGTTGCCTTTTTGAAGGCAAGTAATAAAATACATAGTGTTATGAGTGGAAAGTGGAAACTAGATAGGAATTCGATCTATTTATTTTAGTGTTCTTTTATAATTTTATTAGATAAACCATTTAATTAAGAATTACTATTTGATACACTGATGGTGTATAACTTCTATACATTATCAACTCACCACATGCTGCCACCTCATTAATGGGGCAAAATTAAAATTCTTCAAGGGCTTAAACTTAAATATTAAAAAATTATAATAATTAATTAAGTATAAATTAAAATAATTTGTTTTTTCCTAAGTGTAATTCTCAAGTTTCGTTCTTGTTCTTCAAGAATAAAATCTCTAAGAGAGAAAGTACTATTAGAACCAGAGAAAGAGTGAGAATTCTCATGTTCCTTGCTTGTTTTTCAATAGGCATATTGTTGGTCCCAATTAAATGAGCTAGAGGGGGGGTGAATAGCACAATTTGGCTCTTGCAAAAATTGTCTCTAAGTGTAGACAAATTCAAGATAGATGAAAGAAAGAAAATAAAACAAAAACAGAGTAAATGAGACAGCAGAATTTAGAGTGGTTCGATCCAAGATTTACATCCACTACCTTGATTATCCAATAAGGGATTTTCCAAATCAATCCACTAGAAACTGTGAAATTCACAAGCTTTCACCAAGCTTTACAATGGCTTTTATCAAGCTCAGCCAAAACCTTTCACAATAGTTTTTCACGGGCCAAACTAAAATCCAACACCTAACTTTTCAAGGCTAAGTTAGAACCTTAACACATTCAAGCAAACCTAGTTTGAAACAACCACTTAGAGTGACTCTCTCACTCTAAGAATACAAGAAGATAGGTAAAAGAAAGTACTTATGATCACAAGTTTGATCTAAATGGCACAAGGTTGAGTGCAGAATAGAAATACAAAAGATTTACGTTTAAGTGCAGAAAGGTGCAGAGAAGATTTTCTAGTTTTTCAGCTCTATATGACTCAAATCTCTTCAACACTTCCAAAGAACTAATTTCTAATCGTTGGAAGACCCTTTTATGCTTGAAGAAATAGCTCTGATGGCAGTTTGGCAGTTTATGGCTGTTGGAAACAGTTGAGAGTTGGTTCTAGTTGTTAATCTGTATTCTAGTGCTCTGGTTCAAATTACAGACAGAGAGCTCTTAGTCAACTAACTTTCTTCTTGGTCGACTAAGTTGGTTCTATCTTCTAATCGTAGATTCTAGCAAAGAGCATTTAGTCGACTAACTCATTTCTTGGTTGACTAAGTTGGTTTTGTCTTGAAGTCCAGATTTTGGCAGAGAGCTTTTAGTCTACTAACTCACATCTTGGTCGACTAAGTCGGTTCTGTTTCTCAATATTCTTCAGCCCGTCATTTCTCTAATTTGAATCTTAGTCGACCAACATTCTTCTTTATTCAACTAAGGAGCTTCCTTCTCGTTAATAGATCATGTGTCCTTATGTTTATCCTTTTTTTTATATACACTTTGAACGATTGATTTATTAATTTCACACATTATTTGTCCTGCACACTCAAGTAGAAAAATTAGACACATATGAATGGGAATGTTTTATTATCATCAAAAACTGATGGAGTCAACAATCTCCCCCTTTTTGATGATGACAAAACATTCCTTAATGAACAACACAGTGTCTTTATATTCTTTTTAGTTTTTGCAAAAAATAAGGATTGCTCCCTCTAAGTATGTGCTCCCCCTTAGTGTGTGCGTAATATGCTTATTTATTTCAGCAAATTTTATTCATGTCATATAAAAAATGACATTGTACATTCAGAGTATATATATGCAGAACTTTAAAATGATTTACAACAGGTGAATGTTGACTGATTATCATAAAAAATTCAGCAGAGTCTGTCAACGGTATATTGTCATCAGATTTTTCTTGTACCAATCAATGTTTATCAGATATATCATACTTATTATCCATACATGTTCACAGACATATTTCATTTTCAATGCTATGCCATCAACCCAAAATCAGTATCATTAAGTGAATTGAGATAACAACATAAACTTAAATAACAAAAATTTATCGACAAATTTAAGCATTCAAACATCAATATGTCAATATCCAGAATATAAACATATCAGCATCCCATTTTTCACACAAAACATAAACACAAGATTAAACTAAAGTGTTTAATTATTAGCAGGGCAAAGACAATAGGAAAACAAAAGTAACAACTGATATTCCTAAATTACCCTTGGTTCATTTCTACTTCTTTTCTTTCCTAAATTCCTGGTACCTTCATCCTAATTTTTTTTAATTAATTTTCTAGTTCTTTCTCTTTCCTTCTCCTCTTAAGGTTTTGCCATACTTATCCCTCTTTTTATCACCATCAATTCCTAATAAGCTTTTGAGGAGGATGAGGAAGAGGACTCATCATCAGTGAAATACTTGACATTGAGAGGTTGAGGAGAGGATTCTAATTGAGGATAGGGTTGAGGTGGTGATTTCTGAGGAGAGGGTTCAGGTGAGGATTTGTAAGAGACTTCAAGTGGTTCTTGTGGAGAAGAAGCTGTTGCTAGCTTGGACTTTTCTGCCAATATGGAGGACTTCTTTCTTATGAGGAATGCTATTTTTGTTGCCATTCTTTTCTTCCCTTTGGCAGGTGGTTTTGTCTTTGTCTCTGGTGCTGTAATGACTTTTTCTTTCCCTTTTCCAGATTTTGCTTTCACTCTAGGGACTAGTGCAGATGTATCTTGTTGAGCTTTTTCCCTAGCAGCTTCCTTTCAGCTTGTTCTTCCCTAACCATTTGGTGGAAGACATCCATAATGGATACCTTTTCTAAATGTGGAGGGGAGGGCTGCTGTTTCTTAGGTTCTGAAGGAGCATTTTCATCTAGTGAACCTAGCACTTTTGTTCCTTGTTCTTATTTATCTTTGCTTTGGTGTTCAGGTGAGGGGGCCTTAGTTGGCTGATCAACATCAGGGTGAGAGTCCTCTATCTGAAGAACAAGGCTGGCAGTTTTGTAAGTGGAGCCTTTAGCTTGAACACCATAACTTGCTTCATGAGGAGTAGACCCTTCTGCTTGCAAAGCTGAACCCTCAGCACCTTACTTTGCTGGTGCAATACTTGGTGTTACAGAGGTATCTGCAACAGCAGGTTCTGATGACATTTTTCCTTTTCCCTTCAGTTCATTTTCTAGTTCAGCAATTTTCTTTTCAATTTTTTGCATTCTAGCTCCTTGGTCTGTGAGCTTTCCATCAATTCTCATAAGGAGATTGAAGATTACCTCATTCGAGAATTGGGATGGTACTCCCTTTAGTTGAGCAAGTAGGGTGGATTCTTATCCTGGACCAACCTTGGGGGTTTTAATGAATCTTCCTCCACCAAGTTTGTACCCCGTTTTGGAGAAACTACCAAAGTAAATGGCTTGGTCTCTGGTCTTTACCATGCCCAGTTCATATCTTTTGACCTAGAGTCCTTTTTCTGCATTTCTGCTTCTGACCCTCCTTTCAGTGGCCTTTTTTCTTTCTTTTTCTTTTCAATAATTTCTTTGCTCTGAGAGGTTTTTGCCATTTCGATTTGAGAGATTTTTTATTAAGGTTTTGAGGTTCTAAGTGGCAAGGGTTTCAGTTATATGAGAGTCGATTTCAAAGGAGAAAATGTAGAGGAATTGGGTTTTAGTTTTTAGATGATCGATTTTCAGGGGAGAGAGAAGTTGTCAGCAGTTTTATTTCCTTTTAGAAAACTGTTCGCCTCCCACTTAAATATTGCCTCATATCATTTGCTTAAAATTTTAAAAATTCCCTCCAAATTTTGGTTATTCACTTAGGCAGTTTTTCTCTTTTCTTTATTACCCAGTAAACACATTCTTTTCATTATTTTATTCTTTTTTCATTTTATTGACTAAGTCTTACTATTTAATGCTAATAGAACACTCTTAGTTGACCAAGATTCACCTTAGTCGACTAAATGCATTCTGTTTTATATGCATGAGCCAAAAATTTTCTCACAACTCTTGCAGACTAATCATTCCTAAATTTCTTCTAATTTCACAGAATCTATCTTCAACATTTGAGCTTGAAGTATCACTATCTGACCATGTTGCAACCACCATTGACTTCTTCGATTTTCTATTTTCTTTGACTTTTCTTCCTTTTGCATCTTTGTTTCTCCATATAACTCTTGTAATTTTTGCCAAATTTTCTTAGCACTTTTGCACATGGACACTTTATCATATTCTCTATAATCAAGTGTCCAAATGAGAGTGTGCATGGCCTTAGAGTTGATTTGTGCTCTCCTCATTTTAGCTTTTGTCCATTTATTTCTATCCTTAAGAGTTTTCTTACCATTGATTGAATTTTTAATCATTAGAATGAAAGGACCATCAGTAATGACATCCCACATCTCATAGTCATAAACCCTAACATAAATTGACATTATAATACTTCAATATGGATAGTTAAAGCCATCAAATATAGGTGGTCTGTTTGTGGATTATCCCTCAACAACTACTAATTTTTGTAGAGCTATTTGGATCTTTCCAAGGATATTAGACCTTAATAACAGAGAACAGGCTTTGATACCACTTGTTGGTCCCAATTAAATGTGCTAGAGGAGGGGTGATAGCACAATTTGGCTCTTTCAAAAATTATCTCTAAGTGTAGACAAATTCAAGATAAATAGAAGAAAGAAAATAAAACAAAAACAGAGTAAATGAGATAGTAGAATTTAGAGTGGTTCGGTCCAAGACCTACATCCACTACCTTGATTATCCAACGAAGGATTTTCTAACTCAATCCACTAGAAATAGTGAAATTCACAAGCTTTCACCAAGCCTTACAATGGCTTTTATCAAGCTCAGCCAAAACCTTTCACAATAGTTTTTCACGGGCTAAATTAAAACCTAACACTTAACTTTTCAAGGCTAAGTTAGAACCTTAATACATTCAAGCAAACCTAGTTTGAAACAACCACTTAGAGTGACTCTCTCACTTTAAGAATACAGAAGAGAAGTAAAAGAAAGTACCTATGATCACAAGGTTGATCTAAATGGTACAAGATTGAGTGCAAAATACAAATACAAAAGATTTGCGTTTAAGTGCAGAAAGGTGCAAAGAAGATTTTCTGATTTTTCAGCTCTATATGACTCAAATCTTTTCAACACTTCCAAAGAACTAATTTCTAACCATTGGAAGACCCTTTTATATTTGGAGAAATAGCTCTGATGGTAGTTTGGCAGTTTATGGCCGTTGAAAACAGTTGAGAGTTGGTTTTAGCCGTTAATCTATCTTCTAGTGCTCTAGTTCAAATTACAGACAAAGAGCTCTTAGTTGACTAAATTTCTTCTTGGTCGACTAAGTTGGTTTTATCTTCTGATCATAGATTATGGCAAAGAGCATTTAGTTGACTAACTCATTTCTTGGTCGACTAAGTTGGTTCTGTCTTGAAGTTCAGATTTTGACAGAAAGCATTTAGTCAACTAACTCACATCTTGGTCGACTAAGTCAGTTCTGTTTCTCAGTATTCTTTAGCCCGCCATTTCTCCAATTTGAATATTAGCCAACCAACATTCTTCTTTATTCAAGTAAGGAGCTTCCTTCTCGTTAATCAATCATGTCTCCTTATTTTTATCCCTTTTTTTATATACACTTTGAAAGATTGATTTATTAATTTCATAGATTATTTGTCTTGCACACTCAAGTAGAAAAATCAGACACAAATGAATGGGAATGTTTTATTATCATAAAAAACTAATGGAGCCAACACATATTGACTCCTTAAAGAGAAAGTGTTGTTGATGTTATTCGATAATACAAAATTAGGATCCCAAAAAGAAAACGAAGATGTAAATTAAAAGGTTGGGGATGATATTGAATCCATACAAGCTGATGAGGCATGGTTATTGTCTGAAAGGATTGATAAAAAGGAAGTTGCATCTCATATAATAGATTCTTCAAAGAAAGAAAACGAAATTGCAAAAAAATGTAGGTGAAGAAATTCACAATGAAGACGGAGAATCGTTAAAGGTAATATTTTATGATTTGCAAATGCCATAAGCATGAAAAGTGAAATTAAGGTGGGGGAAATCTAATATATAGTTTTGGGTTTGGTCAAAAATTTTTTTGGGAGTCTTAATTTTGAAAAAGTTAACCTATTGAAGAGGCTCAACCAGTAGATTGGATCTAAAATACTTCTCAAGGTTATGTTTGAGGTTTAAACATGTGTTACTATCATTGCAACTTTTATCCAAGAACAACAAGGTAGCAAGATATATGATCAATTAAACTCAAAGGCAGCAGCCAATGTTAAATCATAAGAAATATAAACCCTAATAAAATTCTGTTATAACATTCATTCATTTAAAAAAGCACAATTTTTTATCACATTGCAACCATAAAAGAGAAGAAAAAAAATGCCTAGAAATCTTTAATTGCACAATTTTGCCAAACTTGTTTTCAATGGAAGAAAAAACAAGAAGAAGATAATGGAGTTGTAGAGAGATAAAAGAAGATGAGAACAAGATAACATTGAGAGGGAGTTAGAGGGAGAATAGAAAATTATTATTTTATATATTTTTAAATAAAATTATTAGTATTTAATTTAATTTTATATTTATTTTAAAAAAAGCTTTTCATATTTTTATTAAGTCTTTGTAAGTTTTGATTTTTACTTTATTAATGAGATGATCGTATTTGGTGAGTTGATCGTGTATAAAAGCTATACACTGTCAATAAATCAAATATAAATATTTTAATTAATCTTGCTGATTTAATTAAAATCACTAATGCTAACAAATGGCATAATTTGTAGTACCCCGTACTTTGATATAGTGACTATTAAAGCTTATCGAATGCCAATTGAGGCTAATTAGAATGTTTAAAATTGATGAAAGATTAAAGAAATAGTTTAAGATAAAATATTTCGCACTCGAGAAAATAATAATAAAATAATAATATTTTTATCGAGAAAAAATTTTCGAGATAAAAAGTGATTCGGAAGTGAATTCAGGCATAATAAGGTATTTTGGGTACCAAGAAGAGAAAATTTTTAAAATAAAATAATATTAAAATATTAATATTTTATTCAGTGTCAAAATTTTTCATGAAAGAGGAGTATATGGTCAATATAAGTGGGGGAGAAGAGGAACGACAAAATTTTGAAGAAAAATGACATTAATCGGGCCTGTGTGTCTTTATTAAATAAAGATAGCGCGGGTAAATAAATATTTTAAATATTATGGGGACATCGCGTTGGAGTACAAACTTTATACTTCGTTTAAACATGTGTAGAAGAATATAATACAAGGAAATTGGAGTTAAATGAGTGTTGGGAGGACTAAATTAAAAAGGGAAGAAATTGGAGGGCAAAACGATGTCAAAGCTTCCAAAGGAAGCTTTGACTCTCATCTTTATCAGCCAAAACCATCCTTGTCTCCACCAGCAAGATATTTTCTTCTTCTTTGTGAAGCTTCAACGCCATTTTCATGTCAAGTTCATGAAAATCAAATTTTTTCGTGTGATGTTCCTTGTTTCTTCTTATTTCCTTTCTTTTCTTACTTCTTTCTTCTCCAAACTTCTTGGGCACTAAACCTGGAGCTTTTAACCCTAATTTTCAGCACATCTAAACCCTAAGAGAAGAAGAAAGAAAAAGAAAGAAAGGAAGAAAAAGCTTGGTTTTGTAATTCAAGCAAGCTAAGGTAAGGATTTTTGTGTTTTAAGTTCATGGTTGGTTAAATCCTTGAAAAAATAATGTGAGACCTCAACCTCTATAGGCTCGTAACTAGGCATAGACATAATAACACGGGCTAGAGGTAGTTTCATCATTTTCTTAGTAAGCCCATAAAAGTAAGTTTTAAACAATATTAAGGCCTAACTAGGCCTAAGGCATAAATGAATGATGAAAATATGGGTAAAATGACGAAGAAAATAAAAATGATGATGATTTTCACGGTAGGGGTAAAATAGTTATTTTTCACCTTAGGTCAAAATTTTTAAGTTTTCGCGAACTCGAGCATTTTTAGACCATTATGGACCTTGTCCTAGTGTCAAAAGAGTAAAAAGATTGCATAAAGGATTGGAAGAGAACAAGTTAACTTGTGAGGGCATTTTGGTAATTTAAGTGGAATGGATAAGCTTGGGCTATAAATATCTTTTTCTTTCAACAACTTCTTCTCCCATTTTATAGCAGCTTCTTCTCCCATTTTCTAGCAGCTTCTTCTTCTTCTTCTTTCTTCTTTTTCACGTTGCTTTCATCCTCTATGGAAGCTTGATATGAAACCTCCATAACCTCTCTCAAAATAGCTCCAATTTTCAAACTTTGGTGCACTTTTGCATAGAACCCTTGTACTCTTTCACTTTAAAACCCTTTGAAAATCCTACTTCCATACTTTTTCTCACTAGCTAATTGTTTAGAGAGAGAAAGAAAGAACTCCCATAATAGCTTGGAAAATTTTTGGAAAGAATTTCAAAGTTACAAAGATATCAAGGTGAGTAGTAAATTGGAGTTGAGTTTTAAGTGTTGAGAATGTCTAGTAATCATATTTGTAAGAGTTTATTTGTTGAGATTATTATTCATTTAAGTGTGATTAGAGTATTGCAAACAATAGCCATTTAATGGTAATTGGAAACTAGTTAAGAATGACTAATAGAACCCAATTTAGAAAATAGCTTTGGAATAGTATTAATGCTAAGTTGGGTTAATGGTGATGTTGTTGTACATGATAGGTCCCAACGAAGTCCCACAACCTCAATTAGACCATTAGGGAAGTTACAGTAGGCTAAAGGCTCAACAAAATACCGGTGAGTGAATTTGCATTTCAAAACTATTTTGGGAATGTGAATCTATTTGCACAAAACATTGATTGATTTTATCCAACTTTTCTTAAAAACGTGTGCCTTGGGAACAAGCCCTTGATAAAATATGTTGATGTTGTGCAAATGTGAAATGTGTAAAAAGGACGGACCTATGTGTTCCTATACTGTGTTGATATATATATATATATATGTATACGAATAATGTTGTGTAATGATATTGACCCAACTATGTGTGAGTAGGAGTGTGCATAAGTCGATGCTGACCCAGCTATGTGCGAGTGAGAGAGTGCATAAGCCGATGCTGACTCGGTTATGTGTGAGTAGGAGTACGCATAAGCCGATTCTAACCCAACCATGTGCTAGTGGGAGTGCATATGAGCTGATGATGATGGGAGGGTGTGCATGATGGTTGATATATATATATACATATATAGATATGTACGTTATAGAAAGTTCATGAGTATGGTATGTGGTTTTGTGCATGTGAATCTTGCATGTTGAACTTTGGGAAATTTTATGCGTTTCATGTTGATTTTTTTGTCATTTCAGTAGGATGGCTTTTTCTTGAAAGAAAGGAAACTTTTTTCTTGGTGTTCTGTTTCTTGCTGCAGCGAGAAACTCTCGGGTTTGGACGGGTAATGCTTGCCGAAATCTCGCTGCAACGAGAAAGTTACTGCAGCTTCTCGCTGCAGCGAAAAACTTTTTGTTTTGTTCCTTATTTTGTTCACTGCAGCGAGGACCCGTCGTTTACTTGACTTAATTTGCATAAAGGCTATTAAGGTTTTCACTTTTCAAATCATTTGTTGAGCATGGACCCTTTTTATCAAGTGATTTACTCATTTGGGGTTTACATGAGGGGTTTTGATAAGAGTTAAACTAAATTGCATTGTTTTAAATATAAATGCATCATGATTTCTTTACATTTTCCTTGTTATGGCTTGTTCCCTTATTTGTTCACTCACAGGGTTTATACTCACAGTTTTCAACTTCATGTTTTCAGATCAAGAGGCATTTGGTAACTAGGTCAAGGTGTTTTCGTAGATTCGACTCTTGGTAGGTGTTTCGACATTCAGTAGCTGTACTTTTGTTCGAGTCTCTCCGCTGGAAGTCGAGTACTCTTTTGTTGTGTATAGAAAAACCCCATGTAAATTATTAAGACGTATGTTTAGACAATACATGTATTTTTTATTGGTAATGCCACTACGAGTTGGCAATGCTTAGTATTATTTGATTCGAAGTTATGAAATGTGATTTAGCAACTTTGATGGAATGATGAACAGGTCATATTAATAGGCTTGCTTGGGCTTTGTGGACTACGTCCATTGGGCCCATGCACCGGTCATGGCTCGAAATTTGAGTCGTGACATATAATGAATGAATCATTTTGTGGCAGCTATGGTGGCCATGGGTGTGAGGGAATTATGAATTTTGTTGGGTGAAATCCAAGCTAAAACCAAGTGGTAAGCTTCATGCTAAAATTTGAAGCCTACGATTGGTTTACAATGGTGAGAATGATTGTGTGCAATATGTAGTATTATTGTGGTGTCATGGGCATGGTTGGAAGGCAATTATATTAATTGGAAGTTTGGAAAAGAAATGAATTGTGTGGATATATTTGTTGTTAGGAAAAGCTTAAAAGGTTATGGATGTTGGTGCTTAGGAATAGATATTGATGTTATGCTTGGTGGCAACATGTAAATGAGAATAGTGTTACATGTAAACTTAGAAAGTGTTTGATGGAAGTAAATTTGTAGTTGCTGCCATATGTTAGGTAATTGTTGTGGAAATGATGGTTAAACTTGATAAATATCCTTAGACAAGATTAATATATGTGTTAAAGTTATAAATAAGTTGCCGGTGTATATAATTTAAAGAATTACGCAAGTAAAGGATAAAGGTAACTTTGGTAAAAATGTGTCAAGATATAAGTTAGTTGAACAAGGATTCGTGATTGAAGGAAAAAGATAAGTAGGAATGATGTACACTAAAGGTATTGCATTTGAATTGTTGCAAGGAAATACAAAGGTAAAGTTAGAGTACTGTGGTGACGTTGCAGAGGAAATAACAAGCGATCGACAAGTAGGAATAGCTAGATATGCCTCCAAACAAATAGCGATTTAATTTTCCGCTATCGTAAGGTGAGTGAACTTGCATTGAAAATATTTTGGGAAATGTATTGGTATTTGGACAAAGCGTGTGAATCATTTTTACTTGATTTTTACTTAAAGATTATGCATGGGAAGAATATGATGAATCTTGATTTTTCCTTTATTAAAATGTTTTATGTTATAAGTGTGCAATATGATGAATCTTTGTGCCTTATATGATGTTGATATATATATATTGTGTATTGATAGTTAATATTATATAATAAATATAACCGTGCGTGTGCATGATGTGGGGGGATGCACTTGCCGGTGATGACGAAGTGTGGGAGTGTGGATGATGATATTGTTTGTGCACGATGCGAGGGGATGCACACGATGTCAAGGGATGCACACAATGACTCCAACTATGTGAGCGATGTGGGGGTTGCACATGAGCTGGGTGAGGAGGTGGTGGTTGTATACATGCTTGTATATATATATGCTATAGATATGTTTTTATATACTATAGAAAAGGGAATGAAAATAATGTGTGATTGCATTGAATATTGAGGAAACGTGATTATTGTCAATGTATTCAATTTAACGTACAATGTGGCATGAGTGGATCTTCCTTATGGCAGTTAACACCCCTTCAATTTTATCTGGCCAGAATTTTGCTACAGCAGAATGCCTTTTCGCTGTAGCGAGAATCAATCTATTATGCTTGACTTGCTTGAATTCTACTAAAGTTTTCACTCTTCAACTTTTTATGGTTCATGGATCCTTCATCATCGAGTGATTGAATAACCAAGGGTTAGAAATGAGGGGTTTTAATAAGAGTTAAACTAAATTGCATTGTTTCTTGAACTTAAGTGCATCATGATTTCTAAACTTTCCTTAACATTGCTTGTTCCCTTCCTATGTTCACTCACTGAGTTTATACTCATGTTTTTAAGCTTCATGTTTTAGGTTTCCTGAGTTAAAGGTGATTGGATCTTAGGATGAGGTGTTCCTCCATATCCATTGCTTGGTAGGTTTACCATGACATTAGATGTTAGCAACCGTGCCCAGAGTCACTCCGCTGACGGTCAAGGTCTAATTATGTGTATATGAATACTTGATGTGAAATATTAAGATTCATTTGTTAATCTATATATGTATATAATGGTTGATAATGCCATTATGAATGCATGATTGGGTTTTATGAATTGTTTCCAAAGGAACTACATTTGAACACTATGAATTGTGAATTTTAAAGAAATATGGATTAATGTATAAGATTATATAAATAGGCTTGCTAAGGCTTAGTGGGATGGGCCCATTAGGCCCTTAGGCCGGTCATGGCTCGAAAATTGGGCTGTGACATAATTAATCACTTCCTCTTCAAAAATCATATAAATTGTACAGGTTGTAAGTGATATGTACAAAGCACATATACATTTCTTTTCAGTTGCCAACATCAATATTATTGCTGAGATATTTTCTTCCGTTGCATCACATTTTCAGCAATTGAACTCTGAGACTATCCTGCAAAGAAACTGCAGAAAGCGTGCTCAATCTTGGTGCTCTCTGATCCTCTTATGGTTCACTTTGAAAATGAGGCTTATCAAAATTTCCTTAACCTCAACTTCCTCCAAGATTTGGGAAAAAATTAATCCATCTGTCTCTGAGGAGATGAATCTAGAATCACTACTTGTGGTAGTGTGTGAAAAAGTATTGTAGATATATCTCAACTGTACTAAATACCACTACATGTAGTAGAAATCCACTAACATGCTAGTGACCCATTGGATTTTTCCATTGGGCTCAACCAGAAAAGAAGCATTGGCAGCTAGAACTCCTCTACTTGTGTCGGCATTGAAGGTATTAAGTGGTTTGGATCCGAATTCTTTTGGAAAGTACACTTCAAGTTTCTTTCAGCTGTTGATAGATCTTGTAAGGAGTGAGCATAGCTCGAGAAGTTCAACTTGTTCTAAGTAACATATTCTCCTCATGTACAGGTCCAATAATAATGCAGTAAGTTATTATTTTATAGAATATTACGTACTTATCTTTCATTATCATATCACAGTTTGGATCTTTATAGTTGGCACGATGAGGAGCCAAAGATATCATCCATATTATGATTTTTTTGTAGCATATTCCTAGTTTTTTCTTCTCTTTTCTTGTCTTTACATTTTTCTCCCCCTCCAAACAAGAGTGTAAATGTGAACATTCATAATGATATAAATTGAAAAATTCTTCAAAAAAAAAATTGTATAGATTGTATTTATACATTGACCCATCGAGTTCATAAAAGCAAAGTAAAAGAATATTGTACTTTCATCACGAGTGCATATAGTACAAACTTTTGTTCAAATCAAGTTGGACTTGATTGCTTTTTGGGCCTAAAGGCCCTTTTAGTGGTGATATTTCATTTCGGTGAGATGGGCCTAAACCTTACAGTTTACCTTCTTCAACGTGCATCTTCCCATATACTCAAGAATTTAAAGAAATTAAAAATAAAACTTAGCATTAAGAATAATTTTATTAGGTTGGGGTCATTTCCAGTCATGTGTTTAGCATCATCAACTTTACATAATTTTACTAGAGCAAATCTTGGGCTTCTATAAATTAAAGTAATCACAATAAGGTATCTTGTGATTGCAATCAACACCATCACGACAATGACAAGCATGATTTAAAAAAATAAAAGAAAAACAAATTAAAAAGGAATGATTGTGTTAACTCTGTTAACTTTCAAGTTGATTTTTTTAGACACGTGGGAGTAATCTGAGCATAAAGTAACGAGCACAATATTATGGCAGAAGAAATCTATTGGTACTTCTTATTGATGATTTCCATAAGCAAAAGTGAATTTAGCTAAGGAAGGGAGATGTACGCCTTCCAAGGTTAGCTAAGGTAGATGTGTATTCATTCACAATGCAGGGTTGGTCATCATAATATATTGGTAAACTGATTGCCATAGAAGTTAATGCCATTGCCAGGGCACTCTCTTCTCAAATTGATCGATTACATCCGTATGCTATGAGATAGGGGAAGCTATCCACATAGATCCTTTACTACCTCTTTCTTGCCTTAATTTAGTTGCATAACCAAATCATTCAAAGTATTATTAAAACACTGGCTACTAGCTATCCAACTAATTCCATTTTCACATTCTGGCAAGTGGTTTATATGAGATCCTAATGACCAATAATGTAAGAAGAAAGAGAAAATCTTATATAAATAAAACTGTAGAAGATACAGAAAAATCTAAATAATATATTGAGTAATTTTAATTGTGTATGCTACATATATATAATATATATAAAGTTAATCTTAATTGTATTTATAATTTAACTCTAACTAATTAATAATATTATAGTATAACTCTTAACTAGATGTTATAATCTAACTAGGTAATATTATTTGTATAACAATTCTAACTAAATAATTTGTATATTTATTTTAATATTTCTCTCAAACTTAAATGGTATGATACATGTTACCTTGAGGTAGAAAACTAAGATAAATCAAGTCTTGAAATCAACTTGAGTTTACATGATGTTTTGACGTGAGACGTAAATTAAGTCTTGAAATCAACTGGGGGTTACATGACGTCACAACAAGTTGAATAACGTGACGAAACACGACATAAGTTGAATGATGTGGCCAAACATGAAGTAAGTTGTATGACGTGACGAAACACGACATAAGTTGAATGATGTGGCCAAACATGAAGTAAGTTGTATGACGTGACGAAACACAATATAAATAGTTGACATTCAAATGATGTTACAAGAATACATGGGACGTGTAAAATAAATTACAGTGGCAGAAGACGTTAATGCATGGACAATCGAAGCGTGAGATAGGAGTTGTTGATGCATGGGCATGTGAAACAATGATTGCCAACAACCAAGGTGGCTCTCAAGGTGACTCTAATAAAACTTTGGTATAATAATTATAAAGTTTAGATATTAGCACTCGCATTAGAAAAAAAGTTTATAAAGATGATTTTAAAAGGAAAATCCTTTTAGAGTAGCAAATTTAGCAAATATTTTAGCCTCACACCTTTTTATGTTTTCATTTTTTAGCTCCCATCTTGCCTTTTTGGTATTAGCAAACTAGATTATATGAACAACTTTACAAATGGAGTTTGCCACCAATATTTGATTATCAGTTAATTCATCCTTGTATCTCTTCATATCTTCAATTTTTCTAGTAAGCTCTTGCTCAGTCAATGTCTTGGAATCTATCTCTTACCATAAATGTGTTACTTGTTCTTTTAACTCATTATACTCATGTTATACTCTTGCCTAAGTGAAATAATCTTGGCCTTTTTGTCATCAAAAACTGTAAAGATCTCGTTTGCCTTATCCATCACTTCCTTGTTCTCCAAAAAAACCTCACTAAAGGATGGAATCGCTTCAACCAACTTCAACTTCACAACTTGTTCAGCAGTAATTGTAGGACTCACTATACTTGTGAGTTCATCAAGGCAGCAAATTAATGATGGAAAATCCATATTGAGAAAGGCAGAAAGGTTCCGTTAAAGTCTTAGTGGTAGTTGAGTTTTAGGTGTGACGAAAGAGAGAAAAAGAGAGGAAAGAGGAGATGAGCTAATTCTGGAATATTCGATCAAAAATCGTGCAGAAAACATTACAAGTTGAAAGAGAACCCTACCTCTAAAATAATTACAAGAATAGTTCTACCATTAATCAATAATTACAAGTAAGCCAGGTGCTTAAAAATCTCAACACACTCTCTTAAGATAAGCATATATGTTTACAATGCTCATTTTGCCAAGTAAGGTATGGAACTGAACTAGTTTTAGTGCTTTCGTCAGTTGAAATTATGTGGGAACATAATTTGGAACCATTGTGCCATTCAATACCTTTTCTCTTATGAAATGGTAATCTAATTCAATATGCATTGTCTTTGCATGGAAGAATTCCTACATATGTGCAAAATCGACTGATTGTCGCAAAATAAATCCACTATTTTTACATGTTCTACTAAAGTCTTTAAACAAATATAAAAACCACATAATTGCATAGCAGGTAGAAGCTATTCTCTGTACTCTACCTCTATGGAGATTTTGACCACTACACTCTATTTCTTTGACCTCTAACTTATAAGAGAATTATCAAGAAATATGCCAAAACTTGTGATAGATTTTTTAGTGTCTTGGCAACTAGCCCAATCACTAATGTCAGATTTGCATTTGAAGATAATAATATACCTTAGCCTAGTGCACCATTAAGATACCTTAAAACCCTATGTGCAACTTACATATGAATAATGAATGGCTTATCCATAAATTGATACAAGACTTGCATTGCAAACATAATAGTTGGTTTGGTAAAAGTCACTATAGAAAAACATAGTTTTATTGAATTTTTGTTAGTAAATTTCGTTAGAATGCCAACGAAATACCAATGGAGTTGTATCCCAAGTATTATCGATGGAACATTGACAAAAAATACTGATAGAATTGAAAGTGTTACCAATGGAATGTATCGACCAAAATTATCGATAAAACATCTAGTCGGCAAAGATATTAAAATACAGACAAAATTACCAATAGAATTTTCGTCAGTAAATAATTTGAAATTATTAGAAGCTTTAGTGACTGACTTGCCAATGAAAATTTCATTGGTAACTTTATTGTTAAGTTATCGACTGAATTTCTATTGATAATTTGGTTGGTATTGTTATTTAAAATAACTGACAGAGTTTTCGTTGAAAATTCCATCGGTAATTCGAATATTAAATCCAAATCGAGATTCCCCTCCGCCCTAATTTTCCCTTTTCTCTCTTTCTCTTTGTCCTTTTGCATCTGAGCAGCCTTTCCCCCTTTGCACCTCCGACCTGCCACCTAACCCAAATCTGACACTCCAACAGTTGAAGAAGCTCACCCTTCACAGCTTCAGCCAGTCGCAACTTTGAGCCGAGTTGCCCTTACCCCCTTCGCACCTCTAACCGAGCCACCCTTGCCCCATTTAGTAAGTTCAGTTGAGCGCACCTTCAAGTAGAGAGACCTGAAGCCCCTTTCATACCTCAAACTGACAACCATTCTATCCCACCCCAAATCTGCCCTTGCCCCCTTCACAACTCTAGCTAGTAGTATATTCTTAGATGGTAAGCCCCAAATTCGACCTTGGCTCCTTTGCAGCCCCAAATCTGTTGTTGAATAATGTGTTTGAGTGTTGTTCAATAATATGTTGTTTGCAGTTTGGCTGTTGTTGAATAATTTATTGTTTAATAAACTGTTGTTGAATAATGTTGAATTATCAGTCCATGCCTAGGTTGCTTTGAGCTGAGACCCTGTTTTGATTAGTTAGTTTAGTGAAATTAATAAATTAGTAAATAAGTAAATTCAGTAAAATTTAAAAATTACTTTAATTAATTAAGGTATTATTAAATTAGTTAAATAATTTAACTAATCAAACGAAAAAAATGGTTTTGTAACTAAGCAATTAATTAAATTAGTAATATTATTTAATTATAAAAATATTTAAATTAAGGTGTTCATGAGTTAATTAGGGTAATTTAATAATAATTTAGTTATTTAAATTAATTATGGTTTGAGGGAATTAATTAATTGCATAATTTAACTAATTAATAAGAATCATGTATTAGTAATTAATCAATTAAATTAGCAAATTTAGTGAAATTTAAAATTATTTAAATTAAATAAGGTTTTAAAAAATTAATTAAGTAATTTAACTAATCAAATGAAAAAATGTTTTAGTAATTAAGAAATTAATTAAATTAGTAATATTATTTATTTTAAAAAATATTTAATTAATTAAGGTGTGAATGAGTTAATTAAAAATTTTATTGAATTATGTAATGTATTGTGTTATAATTAAGTAATTAAGATATTATATAAATTAGTAAATTTAAATAATTTCTTATTTATTTAAATTAGTTAAGGGTTTAGGGAATTAATTACATTATTTTACTAATTATAAAGAATCATGTATTAGTAATTAATCAATTATTTAAATTAGTAAATTTAGTGAATTTTACAATTATTTAAATTAATTAAGGTTTAGGGTAAATGAATTAAATAATATTATATATTTTTAAATTCATTTAAACTAAGTAAGATTTTAATAAATTAATATGTTGGTAACAAATAAAATTTTTATAATTCTAGTATTTAACTTGGTTTTTATTTTCAATTAATGTTTGTGTTAACATCTGATTGTGGACGACATCATATGTTCGTTATAATATTTTTTCTCAAAATGGAACAAGATAGAAGTTGGATGTATTCCCAAGTTGATTCAAGTGGATTTCTTATGACAAAATTTGTAAATAGTGTAGATGAATTTATTTCATTTGCATTTAGTCAACCAAGATATGTGACTAAGAATAAGATCAAGCGTCTTTGCTCTTGGTGTATGAATAGCAAGTTTTTGGTTGCTAAAAAAGTTTGGGAACACCTATTTCGTAAAGAGTTTACTAATGCGTATACAATATAGGAAGCACATGGTGAATCATTGCATATCGAAAAATCATTGGGACTTTTCATTGATGAGCATATTGAAGTAGTTAATGAAGTCAGAGTAAAAAATCCATATGTTGAAATGGTTATGGTGCTTTATGAGCGGAGTTTCAATCTAATGATGAGACCCTAAATGAACTAATCTTTCCTAAAAATCCAAATCCGAATGTTGCAACTTTCTTTCATTGTTAAATGATACTAATGCAGCTTAGTGGGTTGGATACGATAAGCACACAAAACTATCAGCTATATCCCAATTACTGAATGTGAAGTAAGAGTTGAACATAAGCGAGGCATGCTTTAATCGTCCAATGCATCTAGTGAAAGAGATGTTGTCATCGGATGAATAATTACCAAAAAACTTCTATAAAATGAAGACACACTATAAGGAACTTTTGCTCGGCTATCAAAAAATTCATGCATGTAAGAATAATTGCATGTTGTTTTATAACGATATTCCAAGTTATCTTATTGTCCATGTTGTGGTCATCTTTGGTACAAACCGAATAAAATAAGGGGAGGAAGCGACAAAAAAATTCCTTATAAGATTTTGTGATACTTTCCACTAACATCGAGATTGCAAAGGCTATATATGTTAAGCAAAATTGTAGAACACATGACATCGCATGCCATGTACTAATCTAATGATGGAGTGCTTAGGCATTCTGTTGATGGTGAGGCTTGGCAACATTTTAATCAAACTCATTAGTCTTCTGCTTTGGAGCCTCATAGCGTCAGAATCAGTTTATGTTCATATTGTTTTAGTCCATTCGAGCCTACAACAAAATCGTATTCTGTTTGGCCGATAATTCTCACTATGTATAACTTACCTCCATGGATGTGCATGAAGCAACCGTACATCTTTCTTAGTGTGGTCATCTCGAGGAGGACAAGTTTTAGATAGAACATTGACGTGTTCTTCCAACCTCTAATAGATGAGTTAGAAGTTCTGTGGGACAAAGGAGTGGTCACATACGATGCCTTTACTCACTAAATTTTATTCTATAAGTAACATTTCTATGGACCATTAATGACTTCTCTGCATATGATATGTTGTCCAGGTGGAGCACTCATGAACGTTTATCATGTCCATATTGCATGGAACATGGAAAGAGTTTCATCTTAGATTACGGGAGGAAGCTTTGTTTTTTTTATTGTCATCGGCAATTCTTGCCAATGGATCACCTTTTCGTTGCCAAAGAGATACATTTAAAAAACGTGTTGAACGGGAACTTCTAATTCCTCAATTAACCAATGTCGAGATCTTGGAACGATTGGAGTCAATTTCAAATATCACGTATGGGACAAAGGTGGATGTCTATAAGCTATCGGGTTTCAGTCAAACCCATAATTAGGTTAAGAAGAGCATATTTTAGGAGTTACTGTATTGGTAGACGAATCGCATTCGTCATAACTTAGATTAATGCATATTGAGCATAACGTATTTGACAATATATTCAACACAATGATGGATGTTTCGAGAAAGAAAAAAGACAATATCAAGGCTTGTCGTGATTTAGAGGTGTGTTGCAGCCAGTCAGATGCACTTAATTGTAAATAATGGTAAACTTTTTAAACTGAAAACATTAAACACTTTAACCAAAGAGCAACGAAAACTTGTGTGTGCTTGTGTGAAACAATTACGATTACTAGATAGTTTCGCCTCTAACATAGCAAAGTGTGTGAATGAGTGGGAATGCAAATTTTATGGAATAAAAAGTCATGATTGTCACATTTTCATGCAACGTTTGCTCCCAATTGTTTTGCATGATATGGTTCCCCACGCTATTTGGAGTACAATTGTTGAGATCTGACATTCTTTCGTGATTTATGTGAAATCAAACTATGTGTTGATTATATCAATTCATGGGAAAGAAAAATCATGGAAACCATATTTAAATTAAAAAGATTTTCCCTCAAGTTTTTTCGAGTTAATGGAGCATTTGCTGATCCATTTGCCATACAAAGCTAAGCTTGGAAGATCGGTCTATTATTAATGGATGCATTCGTTTGAGAGGTATTGTGAGCCACACATGTAATTAAAATTTATATTAATTGACAATTAGAATCTAATGTGGAACGTTGGTCTTTAGTTTTTACATCATTTGAAAAAAAAATGTGAAAAATCGAGCATCTGTGGAAGAATCCATTTGTGAAGCATATATCATCAATGAAATACCATTGTTTTGTTCTATATGCTTTGAACGTACAATCCCAACAAGAATGAACAAGGTCCCATAGAATGATGACAATGGAGAGGTAGATGCAACCGAAGTACCAAGAGGATGAAGTTTATTTCAATTCACGATTTGATCATACTTTGATCGACCTTAAAAATAATACAATCCTTGTTAATGGTGAATATGAAAAGGTTAATACTTTTGTGGATGTTGAACATAATGAAGAAGATGATGAAGCTGAAGGAGAATATAACGAGATAGAGGAAGAATTAGACATATAAGATGAAAACAATATCGATGATGATAAATATGAGAACAAAGAAAATGAGTTTGCTTGTTTGGATGATGATTGATGGGTGTTTTTTTTTTTGTAAAAAGAAATGAATGAATGTATTTTTAGCACTTTGACATTTAAACTTTATGAAGGTCATTCATTATATGTATTATGTTATTTATTCATAGTTAAATTAATATTTATATGCATATTAGTTTTTGATAGTTACTAACAGTTGTATATTTTTCTTTTTATTGGATAAACATGGTTAAGCTGAAGACGAAGGCAAGCCCTCAAGGACAAGCCAGTGGTGCTGGCCTTTTGGCTGCACAACCTCCTATGTTGTATCCTCCCCCCATACCACAGACTCCCACTCTAGTGGCAAGTACTCAAGTACAACCAAAAGTACTAATGCTAAGTTCGACTACTCCAGTCAAAACCCCCACTTTGGATGCTGTTATTGCATCCAATAGTATGTCGCAAGTTAAGGGTCGAGGGTCGAGTCTTGGCTTGCCCACTCTGACTCATTCGAACTGACGTATACTTTTGCATCCTCTCATAAGGAGATAATTTCCTCCACTCCAATTTATATCATTATATGAAGTCAATTTAGTTAATTAATTAATGCATTTTACTAATAATAAGTCCATTTTGTAATACTTTTGAGGAGACAGGCATTACTTCGACGATTATGCAGATTAACAGGAGTTACTTTAGTGGACCTTGGCTGACATGGAGGCAGGTTCTTTAAGAGCATAAAGATAACATGAGGCGTAAATTTGAGGTAACATAGGATATAATATTATTGTATATCTATCATAATTTTTCATAATAATAATATATATATATATTTGGATGTAAGAACCTTTCATATGGGTTGCTGCAGATGCAACAAAGGTTTGGTCCATATATGCGAAGATTTGCAAGGACCACTTGAAGGATCTATTAGCGGATGAGCGTGAGAAAGTGAAGAAAAAAATGGATGACCTCGATGTCGATCTCTTATTAAGGAATGGTAAACTGGGACCCTGAATCACTGCTGAGGTATGAGACCAACTAGTTGATAACGTATGGTCCACACTTGAGTGGTAGTCACGCTCACTCAAGGCCAAACAGAACCGCTTGACAAAGAAAGATGGCAGTGTAGTAAAACATATAGGTGGTTCTTTGCCTTTTGCCTTATACTAGAAGAGGATGGTACGTGTTTTTATAGTAGTACTCTAAAAATGATTCACTTTAATAATACAATTCTTTGTGTTGTTAACATTTATGATACCATGCAATGATGTGTTTTTTTATTCTAATTGTCTTTTTATAATTATGGTCCGAGGAAAAGCAGTGACAGGTGGTGTTTACTGAGCTCTTCAAACACACTTACAAGTAGCAGAAGGGTACTGGAGAATTTATGGACAATAGGTTCCAAACTATTTGTCTAAGTAATACGTGTAAGGATCATAAGGATAACATGTGGCGTGAATTTAATGTAATATAAGGATATAATATTGTTGTATATCTATCATAATTTTTTGTACTAATATATATATTTGGGTGTAAGAATCTTTCACATAGGCTGCTGCAAATGCAACGAATATCCGATCTATATAGGAGAATATTTTCAAGGACCGCATCAAGGATCTAATAACGGATGAGCATGAGAAGGCGAAGAGGGAAGTGGATGACCTTGATGTTGATCTTCTATTGATGAAGGGTAAGCCGAGACCCTAGATTACTGCTGAGGTATAATACCAACTAGTTGATAATGTATGGTTCATACTTGAGTGGTAGTCATGCTCACACAAAGCCAAGTAGAACCGCCTGATAGAGAAAGACGATAATATAGCAAAACATAGAAGTGGTTATTTGCCTTTTGCCCTATACTATAAGATGATGTACATGTTTTTATTGTAGTACTCCAAAAATGATTTACTTTAATAATATAATTATTTATGTTGTTAACAATTGTGATACCATGCAATGATATGTTTTTGGATTCTTATTGTCTTTTTATAATTACAATTCCAGAAAAAGTAGTGACAAGTGACATTCTCCAAGCTCTTCGAACGCACTCATAAGCAACAAAAGGGTATTGGAGAATTTGTGGATAATAGGTTCAAAACTGTTTGTGTAAGTAATATGTGTGTTTATATATATTTGATATATGTTGCTTACTAATTAAATATTATAATAATTTTAATTGTTTTTCTATTTGTAGGAATCATGCACTTCGACTTTATCGCAAAAATATGGTGATCAGCCATCGACCCAATCAAAGTTTGATCTTGAGGCATGGACCTAGGCCATTAAACGGCCCAACAGTACTCGAATCCATTTCTATGGATTTGGCACCAAAGTCCTTGCTTCTAGACTTCTAACTCCAGTCGCAATGTCTGAGCTTACTTGTGGTCTTGACATTACACGACCTCCTTTGCCTCCCACACTTAAGCCCAAGGGATATCAACAAGTGGTTAGTAACATTTTAACCTTAATGACGTCAATGGATAGACTTAATTACTTGTTTGAGGTCATTACAGAGAGGTTACTAACATCAAGTGCCTCCAAGTCTTCTTCATCATAGCAGTCGGATCCGCTGCCTCCACCACAGCAATAATAGCAACAGCAACCATCCCTACCCCATCAGTGAGCTTTGTTTTATATACTTTTTGGGATTATGTTCAGATGTTTACATTGGATTTTTTTAATTTTTATTAATTATGATTTGTATTGAATTTTCATACTTTTTATATGCATATATATGTTTGCTATATGTTTACTTTATCAATAACAACATCATATAATAATTTTATTAACAATACGACAAAATTTAATTTAAAAAAATAACTAGTTCTGCAATTATTACCGATGGAATTCATTAGTTATTGATGGAATTACTAATGGAATTCATCTATTACCGACGAAGTTCATACAAAATATCGACAGAATACTGACGGCTTCTAAACCATTGCTGATGGATACTGCTTGTGAGCTTCAAAGTCAACTCCATCCACTATCCGTCGATATTTTACCAACTGAATTATCGACAAACTAATTTCATCGATAGTCACTGATGGAAAGAACCGATGGATCACAATCCGTTGGTACTACTCTCGATGAAATTTTGCCATTACTGATGAATACACCGACTGATGAATCCAAGTCTTTGTCAATAAAATTATCGACGAAAATTTTCTATTGGTACTTTACTAACAAAATATTTTGTTATTGACAAATTTGCCATTACCGACGACAGTAGTTTCGATCGAATATTTACAAAAAATTTTATCGACAATTTCGTCGGTAGTGTAACATACTGATAGAATTAAAACTATTACTATAAAAAATTTTCGTCAGTTAATGCCTTTTTTTTTGTTATGAGTTAAAGGAAACAACTTACCAACCAATTTTCTATAGTTGGTTGAGTCTTCTATCAGGGATCATCATTGTATCTAGACTTTTTTTAACTGGTAATCAATTGGAGTTGATGTTGACTTGGAGCCGAGAAACCCATATTCATCAAGTGAATCCAATGTGAACTTCCTCTAGTAAATTGATATGCCCTTCATTGATCTAGAAATCTCCTAGCCTAGGAAATATTTGGGATTTCCCAAATCCTTCAACTTGAGTGCTGTTTGACTTCATCTGCAATTGTTATAGAAGAGCTAGCTACCAACATGTCATCAACATAAACTAAAATAGCTACAAAGTTATCGACAGTACCTCTGGTAAATAACGAGTAATATGATTTTGATTGAGTAAAACCAAACTGAAGTAGCCAATCTATAAGTTTTGAATTCCATTGTTGAGAAGCTTGTTTCAAGCCATAGAGTGATTTTTGCAATTTACACATAGGTTTAGAATATGTGGTGCACGCCCCTTGAAGCTCATAACTTGGTGTAAGTTGCATGTAACTGTCTCTACTAGGTCCCATTATTAGGGATGTCAATGGGTACCCTATTATAGGGTACTCGCGGGTATCTGACCCGATTATACCAGATTAGGATACCCATAAATGGGTTCGGAACAGATTCGGGTAGTGAAATCACTACTCGAATAGGATTCGAGTAAGGTTCGGGTATCACACTTTGGATACCCGTTACTCGAACCCGTTTACAATACCTGTGTATTTATAAAATTGCTGCATCAAGACTCGAACCTTGGCCATGCAAGGAAACACTTACCGTCTCCACCATCTGGACAAGTAGTTTCCTTTGTTGTATAATGACAAAATAATTTATTTAAAATATAGTTAGTTAAATAACTAATGTGATGATATGAATATATATAAATAAAAAAATTATTAGATTATTAATTATGTTTAAATAATATGAATATCATATTATATTATAGAGGAATATAATTATATTTTTATTTTTATTAATTTAATTAGTAGTTAATTTTATGAAATACGTAAAGAAATATTATTGTATATGTATACGGGTTCGAGTAATTGGATATCCATGAAAAAATTTTAATAACTTTTTAATCTAATCGGGTTTTTAAACTGGTTAGGGTAATTATAGGGTAGTAAAAATGTAATAGGATTAAGGTAGTTGATTTTTTATAGGGTTAGGGTAGTTGATTTTTTATAGGGTTAGGATTCTGGTATCTCGAAATTATAGGGTAGCCGACCCGTTAACATCCTTACCCATTATGTAAACAGTCTCTATGAAATCCCATTGAGGAAGGCATGTCCAACTATGAAAGAAGAAAGAAGAAGAGAGGAAAGAGGAGGAGAGGGGTTGATTTTGACATATTCTTCAATTTTCTTGTTGAAATAGGGTTTTTATACAAGCTGAATGAGAACCTTACCACTATAATAATTACAAAATTAATCCAACAATTACAAGTAAGTCATATGCTTACAATTTTCAACAGTTTCCTTCGAGTTTCAAACATTTCATCTTCTGTGGCAAGGAGGGGTTATGCATTAAAAGTGGTTGTTGATCAAGGATGTTTTCCAAAAAATTGACGTACTGATCAAATGTCCTCCAAAAGACATATCAAGACTACCATTGGTATATTCAGTTTCAAGTAACACTGGAGCGAAAATCTGTTGTGTAGGTCTGACTGATTCTGTAGTTGTCTTCTATATATAAAATATGTTGCCGCTGTTGCCACAATGGCCTAAATGAGGAGTCCTCTTACACTTGCTGCTTGCCTATAGTTGTTAAGAATAGAAACAAGTTAGAAGAAAAATTTTATATTATGAAATATATGTGTTTATAAAGAAATTTAAATAATGTATTGAGTAATACATAAATAAGGTATAGTATATAACGTTAATTCTAATTTCATACATATTTTAAATCTAATTAATTAATAGAATTATAATATAATTATATTATAATCTAACTAAGTAATAACACTAAGTAAATAATTTGTATATTTATCTTAACAAATAGAGTGTTATTTACTCTTTTAATAGTGTTTTTATAACAGTTGTACAAACTCCAATAGAATTTGTTACAAGGATGGAATAAATTTTAGGAATTGAGATTGATTTATAATAGTATGTCAAATATTAACCTGCAAGCATAAACAAATAAAAACAAATTAGGCAACAAGGTCCCCTCTCCTACGGATGCCTACAGACAGACGCCAAGCATCAAGAAGAGCATCTGGTAGCAAGCGCGCAAAACACCACTGTATGGAGTGAGACCAATAGGGCGTGCACCGCGGTTCGTAGCCGATGTGGCGGATCCCGGCTTCCGCGTAATCTTTCGGCGTCGGCACCAACCACGATGATTTTTCAATTAGTGCTACCTTGGATGCCAAATTTGTTGCCACGTATAGCGGCACCTATTCAAAATAATTCATCCAGTCATTAATTAAACTAACAAGTTGAGATTATAAGATGTTGTTCAGGACGGAGAGGCAACCGGCGGTGATTGGATTAAAAAAAGAGCCGTCATACCTGACACTGCACATCAATGCCACATAGCTTGTATTCCACATAAAGAGATCGCGATAACTGATCAACGTAACTGTATATCACATCACAAGCAATGAAGAAAAAAAAAAGTATGTAGCAATACAAAATCTTCGAAAGGTTATAACAAGCAACTTTCTCTTCTCATCCCACATCATTTTCTTAATTATTTAAGATCCATTTTTTCTACTTTTATTTTTATAAAAATAAATAAATAGAGTCAAAAAAATAACTAGACAATATCTTAGTCAAGAAAAACTATAATTAATTTTGTGTATGTGGACCCTATTAATTGAAAGGCGGAATATGAGAGCTGAAACCTAGAATTTGGTCACGTCAAACTAAGTTAGATTTTATACTTGTCCCTGTGGTGGTGTATTTATTTAGCTTATAAAAGATAATTAGTGTTTTCTTTTTAGTTTGGATCCTATATATATTCCTACTTCTTTTTTCTTTCTTATTTTTAATTATCCTTCTTAATATTAATACCATCTTTGTAATTAAGAATCTAAAGATGATCTAACTTAGAAAGTTCTATACACTTAATTTGCAGGAAAACAGAATAATTAATTAATTAGACTACTCTTTACTGTCTGTTTTCTTCTTTGTTTTTACATGAAATTGAGTTAATTTGTGTTTCCAACCAACCTGAAACGATGTGATAAATGAATTGAGAAGCTTACGCTTTCGTAGCGGCATAGATCGTGTAGAGAGGATGTGAAGGCACAACGATGGAAGCTCCAGACCCGATATTGACAATCGCACCACGCTTCCTGTTTAGCATCCCTGGTAGCACCGCCCGTGTGACCCACGTAGTCGCTTCCAAGTTCACCCTTACAACTTCCATCCACACTTTCTCATCCACCTCGTCGAAGAACATGGCTCCCGGGTACGTTACCCCCACATTGTTGATCAACACACCAACTTCCACCTCCTTGATAGCCTCTTCTATCAACTTGACACCCGTCGTTACATCGCTGGAGAAATCATGGGCCACATCCCTGATCTTGATGTGGGGAAGTTCTGCTCGGATTTCATTCAAAACTGTTTTCAACTTGTTCGAGTTCCTGCTGACCAGTATCAGGTTGAGGCCTTGCTGGGCTAGTTGGCGTGCAAAGGCTTTCCCTATGCCATCAGTGGCTCCAGTGACGAGAGCCCATGAGCCGTACTTGTTGAGGTTCTTGGAGGCTCTGAAAATTGTGTCGAAAACCCATTTTAGGAGGGAGATGGAATGCTTAAGGAGGGAGAGGAAGCCTAAAAATGAGAGAAGAAGCAACCAGGTGGGTTGCATTGTGAGACAATTGATGCTTGCTGATAGCGTCTTCTGATCTTATATTGCTGAAACTTAGCTAAAGTTAAAGATACGCTTGGAACTTTGTTTAGACAAGTCAAGTTCGTTAATTAGCCTAGGAGAGTAAATGCGGTGATGGCAAGTATCATCTAAGTATTTGTGTTTCATTCAATTGTAAGCTGAGGAGCCTTTTCTCCATAACTTCTTTTGTCCACTAATTTTCAGTACATCTATATGTATCCATAATTATAAATAATAAATAATAATTTATTAAAAAGTAATAGAGGGGAGTTGAATTCAGGATTTTTCATTAAGTTCAACGTGAGATATACTTAATATTTTACAGTAGAAGTTACATTGTCAATGTATCCCATTTGTGATCTTGTTATTAAGCAAATTCAAAACCTAACGTATTAAACAAAGCATGCACTAAATGTAAACTTATATTGGTACAAATAAAATCTTAACAAATATTGTCTTATAAGCAAGAAGACACCCCGTAGCCTGCATCTGCCGATCGAGTAGATGTGCATTTATTTACTGGTTGGTCAGCGGAATTAACTCTATATGAGGGAAATTTATGCCATTTATAGGTTCGCTGCTCTGTTCCCAAAGGGACCGAGTTACGAGTACAATCCACCAGAAAAACTCCAGCAAAGTGGAAGCCACGTTCACCATAATTTTCATGCTTGCAAATTTAGTCAGTTTCTAAACTAAATTAAATCATATTATTATTCATCTTAATCAATGATAGATATAAAATTTTACATGAAAAATGATTAAAAAAATAATTATATGAGATCATATATTTATATAGTTTAAATTATATATAGAGATATATATAATAATAATAATAAATTACAAATTAAAAAATGACAGCGGTTTCTCCTGTCACCACCTTGATTCTTCTACTAACCTTAACACTCTGCATTGAATTGCCTAGCAATATATCACATTCTCACAGTTGATTTCATAATTGTCAGTAGAGAAATGTTGATTAATAAAAGTAAGCAACGCTCATACCAATTCGCAGGGCATGGAGAATACGTGAATAGATTCGGAGGATCGTGGCGAGATAGCAGCGGCATTCTTGTTCACCGCACCAAAGGCCTAAAGCTATACACATGCCCATGACCCCTAAGCCAATCACGTGAGCTTCTTATATACAGGTTCTTTTCACACAATTTTACTGTCGCCTCTGTTACTTATCTAGATTAACACTCAAAGTAGTTTTTTTTTTAATTTAATGCATACATTAATTTACAAATTTCTTTTGTGAATAGGCACCAATTAACCTATGCTTGCAATTATAACAAAGTAGTTAGCTGTATTATTAGCTATACTATATTTATTTATCACGTCCTTGAACTGTATTTATTTAATTTACAAATTTCATATATTTATTTAAAAGAGAAAAGAAAAGACACTGGAATAAAAGAAAACATTACTGCCAGCGCATCTCATGGGTGGAGTATTTACTGCTCATCACATGCATGTGCACGTGATTCAGCCAAGGAAACGGCTTTCAATACCCCAAATTTATTAAAGAAACATAAAGTTGAAGTTAAATATTGCCCTTAAAAGGCATAGATATGTCCAACTACTCAAAGAGTTTGGAAGCTGGAACTTGAAATATGTTGCCACTGTATCTGACGAAGGCATTCCATTCTGTTTTAAGCCTCTTTTTCCTTAAATCTTTCTTCTCTGCTTGTGTTTCACCATCCACTTAGTAAGAGGTTGATAGGCCAAGCCAATGACTATTTTAGATGTGTTGAATGGTATATGAGTGATAACACTTATGGATGGGAGCCGGTTTAGCAAATCAGAACCCGTTTCTTGTATGAATTTATAGTCAACCGAATGACAATTTACAAATCTTAGTTCATTATGGATATGAATCATGACTATCGTGGCTAGAACCCCGTGAAAATGGGTCCTGGTGAAAGGGATCATCAGTGGCATGAACAGAACTCAACCTGGGAGAGAAGTTATATCCTGTAGTGTGTTCCATCTCATGGCCATTAGATCTCACGCTGGCTTCTTCTTTGAATCTGATGAAGTACATGGATGACCAGTAATCTTTTGCCAAGTTCTATGGTAGAAAATATAGCTTATTTAGACATGAATGAACATAGTTCTAAACACTCCAAAGGAAATCCAATAATACTAACTGTGTAATCCAAGTAAATAACCCACCGTTTTCATCAACTGCATCAGTTCATTTAGGGCATTGTTAAAGAGATCAGGATGTGTCAGATCCGTGGTGGTCAAAATATCTTGCCGGATTCTATGAGATATGTTAACTTCCATTGCTGCACCTGTACAACAAAGTTGGGCAGGAAACTGCATAAAGGCATGACTTGCAAAGTAATAAGATGGCAGTTATTAAGCAACATGAATTCTTGCATGAAATAAAAGCTCCAATAAAGGTCAAAATCCAGCTTCATGAACAGAATGGTCACAGAAGATTGATACCTGACTATTGATCACTTGGTGAATGTTGACTGTTTTACCACACAACATGAAACAAAAATTCTTATTTGACGAAATTACAGAATAAAATCTTGCTTCAATTTCTTCATTTACAAACACATTCACACCCCCCATGTATTTACCTAATTAGACTTAACAAAATACAGACCTGCTCTAGAATCAAGTTCGGGTGGATCTGCAGTAATCCATGAACTTGGAATGAAACAAGGACTTAAGATGCAGATGGCCATTAGATAACGGTAAAAGAGGTAAGTTTGAAGGAGAAATAGGAAATGTTAAATGGCTGCTTTTCAACAACTAGCGTTCTGAACACTCATAAGTCATGAGATTGTTTCTGGATGGTAATAGTATAATGGAGTGGAAGTATTCCACATGCGTTCTCTGTGTTGGGTAATCATAATTACTAACAGTTAGCACCGTTTCTTCAGAGTTTGCATGTCAAAATATCTCAATTTAGCAATATTGGCACAGAACATCACTCCTCAGTGCATAACCTTTAAAAGTTGCAGCTCACTACAAACATTAACATTTGAACCATCTATCCATATCCTGCTACTGAAGATTGTTCTTCTGAGAAGAGGCAATCTTCTATATTTGGAGATTAAAAAGGAGATTTTAAGTTGTAGGAACTTCTTACTTCTCCATAGCACAAGACTTAAGACTGAAAATATAACACAAAGAAAAAACTGACAAACTAAATTCCAGCAGTGCTTCCTCAGAAATAACAATAACAAACCTGCAATTATGTATTTATTGATGATATGTCGTGTCATGTAGATCCTTCTTACAGGGTCATCTATTGGAATTGTTCCCAGCTCATGCACCTCTTCAAAGAAATGCACACTTTCCCCAGCCAAACAACTGTGTTCAAGAAGAAACAAGTTCAATTTATTTATTTTTTTTAACCATTAAGGTCATAAACAATGTGTTATTTTAGTTTACACTAGTGAAGAACTTTTGCTGGGAAGACTATTTTCTTCTTTTTTCTTTAGGATAATTGAAAATTTTTTATCCAACCATTTTCTTCTTTGTAAATTGAATCACTACAAAACCTAAAAAATATTCTGTTGTTTCTTTGGTGAGCTTCAGTAAACAATTGATAAAGAAAATGAAAAATCTGAATGCACCATGAAATCTGTTCTTCTTTTGAAATCCAATAAAAATACCACAAAAAAGTAATCAACCACCAAATCTAACTAACAGCTTAGGAAGTATAAAATACCTGTCTGCAAATGCCAGAAAAGACTGACGGAATCTTTTGTTCAGAAGAAGCTTATCCAATGGTTCATTAGGATCAATGACAACAGCTTGTTCTCTTTGCAATAGCAGTCCACTATCTGGTATGCCCAGAGCTTGACCCATGGTTTTGAATTCTAGAGGTTCCCTTTTTCTCAAGCTAATTTGTGAGAGCAGAGGCTGTGAAATTGATATGGAAAAGAATACCAGTACGAGAATGCTGGCCTGTGAAACATACCTGAACCATGTTAGCAAACACGCAAAAGCATAAGGCTTCAATAACTTGTATGTCAACCAACTAATGATGCAGGCAAGCCCATAAAGAGGCAAAGGAACAGATCAACATACTGTAATTAAAAGCAGAAATCTGGAGGCAACTTGAAGCCATGAGATATCATCATGAACTTCATTCAAGATGTAAGCAGAAACCCAAACTCCTGAGAAGTACAAACAAGCACAAGTTAGAAAATGAAGGCCATCATAGTTACGCAAAGGAGATATCAGAAACAATCACAAAATGTTGTTATTATTATTTGTTGCAACAAAGCCTGTTTGCTGAAATTATAATTTTTACCGGTTCCTACAGTTTTCAACTCCTTATTAGTTTACACTGTGACAACTTAAGGAAGGGGGAGCATTTAGTTGAATCACAAATGTTACAGCAAGAGTAGACATGACATCAAAAGCACAAATTCTGTTTCCAATGTGAATTAACCATTGCTAAAGCACCTCAGTTGCATGCAAGCTGTTTGCAACTAATCTTTTGCTTTGACCAAATGCAAAATGTTTTACAGAGTTTACAACTCTAGCGAACGTATCAAATCATGATAATTATCAATTTCAATCATGAAATTAGATTATCCATCGACTTTTTGTTCCACTTGACCCCTTATGAATTGGTACTATATTTCTTATTAACAAAATTGAGCATAAAAACTGTGAATTCTTTTATTGGTGATGATAAGATAACATGCAATATATGCGGAACAAACTGAAGGAAATGTAAGCCTTGTATGGAACCTAGATAAAAATTTACCAATAAGTGAGGCTGAGACGAGTATTCCCTGCCACAGGTCTCTGAGTTCATCAAACCTAAACTCTATGTGCCGAATTGCCCCTGTGAACATGACTAAAACAGCGACATACAACGTGTGGAGACATACAACTGGGATTATCCAGTAAGTTTGCATGTGACATCTGTAATTGAGAGGCTTCTTCACGTGAATAACTACAGGACAGTACTCCTCTAGTTAAAATAGGAATCACAGTGGAGTGAGAGTAAAAAGGAGTAAAAAAAATTATCATAAATAAGCTCAATGATAGATCCATAAATTCCAGAGTGTTAATTAGCAAATATCTACACAGGTATTTAGAAAAAGCATGAATGACTTGAATGCAGCAGTGTTACTTGCACCTGTCACTTTCACATGGCAGTTTATGGGTTTCATGCATTTTGTTAAAAGCATGAACCTTGTAAATGACTAAAAGACGGTCATTCCGACAGCAAGAATGAAGCAAGCAAATATACTTTTGAGCTACCTAATATTTGTAGACAACAATTGCACATATTAATTCAATATAGAAGTTAACAATACGTGTGAGTTTACACAAACAGATACAACAACTCATTTGAAGACAGTTTCACTAGAAAGGCAGCTTGACTTCATTGCATTATGTTCAACTTGATAGAATAGGTGTCCAAATAAGAATAAAAATAGGTTTCTCAGATCCTTACGTGCAGCGCCAGCAATCCATGGCAAGAGAATAAGTGGAAGAAAAATATGAGATCTAATTGGTGGTAAACGTCTCCTGAAATATCACAGCATATAAATTACCAAATTTTGCTAAAATGGCATGTTTAAGCAGATAACAACACCTCTGCCACAACTAAACACTGCAGCCTGATGCAAAAACCAGGGTTTGGCATCATATTCTAATAAATTATCCAGTTTAGTCTGCAGCAATTTGCTCTATAGCATGCAACAAAGTTTCATAGTGAAAAGAATGTAGTTAAATTCATTGGTTAAAAAATTATAGGAAGACTTTTCACTGAACCATTTCGTAGAAAATTAACATAACCAACCATTTCTGAATAATTTAACCAACATGTTTCTGCCTGGTTTAAGAAAAGAGAAAAAAGGTCCATAAGTCAATTCTCTCTTTTGTCATTATCTATTTTCGGTCTTTACAATCTGTCTTACAAATTTCTCAAATAGAAGAACGCTGACTTACTTGACAAATACATAGTATAGTTGGAAGGCCTGTGCTATGCGGCAGCTCATCAACAAACCAAATCCAAGTGGACCTTCAACCCATACTGAAAGCAAAACACATTTCAGACTATTTCATGGAAAAATATAAAGTAAGTAGAAAAGTAATTAGAGATTTATAACCTGCCCAAACATAGCAAGACAGCCACCAATGCTTCTTTTTGTATTTGAGGAAATTAACTGACATCTGTAAAAAGTTTATGATCAACTCTAAGGCTAAGCATTAATGAAGCCGATTATTGTAGATATGTATATAATAACAAGGAAATTGAAGTCTACACTGTCTTACCAATATTGATAGCAGAAAGGTGAAGCTGGCAATGACTTGAATGACTGGAATCCAAAAGGCACTGCCTTTTCCGCTGGGAACCTTGTCCTTGTGTATTAAAAACGGCAAAGTTGACTTCACAATGAGTCTGCAGAAAAGGGAAGGCAAAAATCAGAAATAAAAACAGACTGCAATGATAAATAATCCCACTGAGGCATAACATCAAATAGATTATCATCAAAGAAAACTGCCAAAATTGAACTTTGACTACAAAATGAAATTTTGATTAGTTATATAAAATGGGTTTATGGTAGAGATTTACAAAAAGAAAAGGAACATACAAAATCACGCAGAAGATGGCTATGGAAACGGCCACATAGTCGGAGGGGCAGCCACCATGAACGGCACAGGTTGCCATAGTTTTTTTACATATGATGGCACTTGATAGTTTATCAGATTAAGGAATTAATGTTGTAATTCTTCATTTGGTGAC
The DNA here is from genome assembly GCF_053813885.1 of Theobroma cacao. Taxonomy (NCBI): domain Eukaryota; kingdom Viridiplantae; phylum Streptophyta; class Magnoliopsida; order Malvales; family Malvaceae; genus Theobroma; species Theobroma cacao. The sequence continues at coordinate 43,619,136 of NC_142640.1, forward strand.
ATAACAAAAAGAAAGTGGAAAAAGAAAAGAAAAGAGAGTAGAGTTGACAAGTCTTTGGTTGGGAAAAACACGGCAGTGTCCTCGTTTTTGTCCTACGAGTCTCCATCGTTTCCATGTTTCCACCTGATGGCTTTTTTTGACTAACGACTATCAAAGTAACATTTGCCGAAATCAAGGACTTCCTTCTTTTTTATTTTTTTATAAGCCCTTGTAATGTAAGACGTGGCTTTTTCTGAAATGATCACTACACTAATTAATTCACTTCATCATTGTGGGATTAAGATTAAGCCCCATGGATTCACGCACGTGTCCTTGGCTCGTGTGTGTTCTTGTCCCTTTGAACTCCAAAATTTAGTACTCATTCCGTCTCACCTCTCGATTCAAAGAAAGGAGCACTAACAGAGTAAGAAGTAGGCAAAACTTGGTCTGCAATGGAACTAAATATAGCTGATGGATTTATTTTGGTGTTCCACTGTCAAAACTTGTACACTGCTGCTCTTTTTGTTGTAATTGTTGCAATGAAATAAGTACTAACAGACAAGGAAGGCATCCCAAATGAAAACGTGAAAAATTGTAGCTTTACCATCGCCTCCTTTCACATGGAGAAAACATAGTTTATAGCCTACACTCTCATTTAAAGTGCATAGAAAAATTCCATGAAAAACATGGAAACACTGGGCACTGAAAAAATTGTAGAAAATTAATTACAAGGCAAACCAAAAACAAAACAGGATCAGCAACCATAAAAAATTCTAATGGCTTCAGCAGCAAGTGCTTTCTGTCTCAAAAAGTTGAAGTGATTTCAAGCTAAGCAAAACCATTTTCTCTGCATTGGAAACGACAGAAAATGAAGTTAGTAATAAAGAGATTTGTATGTGAATTGACTTGATTAAATCCCGAGAATCTGTGAATTAAGGTCTGACCTTAATGGAATATTTACGTCTGTTTCTCTCCTTATGTGCACCATTTTTGTGCTGTGATTTGACACCGTCGGTGGTTAAGACCGTAACATTCCCACCAGTTCTCTTCTCATCTCTAGCTATGTTAAATATGGCAGTGAATCCTTCAGCTGAGGCTGGATCATTTACATCCCATTCACCAAATTTTGGCAGAGGCTGGCCCTTATAATACTGCACATGGAAAAAAAACAAGGAATATTTTAATCAAATCAACGCATTCCCACTGTCATTACTCTGTTTGGGTTTTATTTGTTTCCCGAACAAAATGTAGTAAAAAAGAAGAGAAAAGCTGTCCAATTGATAAAAAAAAAAAAAAAACATTTCATTCAAGGTTTGGTAGTGAAACTGACAACAGAAAACAGAGCAAAGAAAAAAACGCCCAGAGAGAAAGAAAATGAGAATGGTGGAAGAGAATCTTACAGATGACATGATGGAAGAGTAACTGGGAAGTGTATGGAAATCTTTGTGGATTAATTGATTGACTAGAAGGAGGATGAGAGACATTCAAAGGCGAGTGGATTTAAATCAGGGGCTTTGGGTCAAAGGGTGGTCAGTGAAATCGAAGAAGACTTTGATTCTCCACACGTATCAAACTCGTCTGTGACGCGGGATCTTCCCATTTCAGTTTCTTTCTCTTTCCTTTCTCCTTTTTCCACATTTACTCTGTTTCAACAGAAAGGTGGGAGACCCTGTCATATTGACTTCACCGCGTGTAAAACGGTGGGCTTTAAAGACACTATAGGATTTTAGTGCGGTTTTGAGGGATTAAGAGCAACTGTACACCTTGTTTACATTAGGGAACGATATTCAGCTTGCATCCAAGGAAGCAGTGCACTGACGAAAAAATTACTCTTTACAAACACTTGACATGTTTCTGTTTCTTGTTTTTCATAGGTCAATTATATACAAGTGAGGGTAATTACATCATGAATGCCACACATTCGTGACAGTAATCACGGCTTTAAATCTAAGAAATTTCTAGTCTGGCAATCACTCGCACTAAAGCCCAAATGGCATCTCATTCTCACTCTACAGACTTTGATGTGTAGCGCCAGAAAACCCCTCCAACTAGGTTGTTCAATGCATGAGAAGCCATGGGCACGATAAGGCTTGAGGATATGATTGTTGCATAACCATACACAATCCCAACAAAGGTTGCCCTGAAACATGAACACGCACCACATCTTGATCATACAAACCCGTGGTAACTACATTTCAAGATTATTCTGAAACTTCTATAAGCCTCCTTTCTCAAAAATTTTCGCCATGTTTGTAGCAGTTGGGAGCAAAAATTGAGCATAATTGTAAGACGTAAACCATGAGAACAGAATTGATCGACTCATGATGTTAAAGAAAACTTCATGATGTTATCTGGAAGAAATCTAGCACTAAATCAATTAGATTTTAGATGTATACCACACTGCAAAGGAATACTTTCTCCCATTGCCCAAGTGTAGAACGCCAAAAAGAGTGGCAACAACTATGACACTCTTCCAGTCAAATCCAAAAATTGGGAGCAGTGCACCACGAAAAAGTAGTTCCTGGATATTGCGAACATTCAAATAGTATGATAAATCACATATCTAGAATAACAGAAAACAAAAGTGTGATGGAAACTGTAAAAACTTACCTCACTCATCCCAGGCAAAAAGGCAACAACTAAGTAATCATAAGGTTGTAGTGAAGAAAGAACCTGCAAAAGAAAGAAAGATGTTGTTCGAGTTCAGCAAAGCAGTCAAAGATCTGCATATGTTTGTAGACAGAAGGATAACAAAGATATAGTGGATGCAGAAATGGATTCATATGTAGTTTTAATGAGTTAATAATAACAGATTCTACATATTGGCTCAAAGTGTTTCTATTTATCCAAACGTTAATACGCTGATCTATAACCTGAACTTCAAAGTGAAACTAGTAGAAGCCCAAGTAAAGACACGGGCATAAAGCAGAGTACGCTACCTACCTGCTGATTGGCTGCTTCACTTGACTCAGCAAAATTAGGCAATGTCTTCAATAGTACATAACGAAATGATGAAATTAGGATAACCAATGCAGTGATCAGCTCAAGATGCCACATCTGAAAACCAACTGCAAACAATTGGAGAAGCAGTGACAACTTTTGGTATATGATGGACCAAATTCTCCCAAATAGCATAATAGGAACACAGATGAGCATACTTGCATGCTTAAACAGACATGAGAAACCTTAAAAAGTGCATTTCATATCAAAATAGAACCCTCCAGTTTCTTCATACAGCACTGGACCTAAACTGTTTTTTCAAATAATAAAACCATTTTCATTATTTTAAGAACTGGAACACATTTCATCACCTAGGGATGTTAACAAAGAAGCCTTGTCTCAGTTTCTATGCAGAGCTAATGATTTCATTTCAAGCATGTGATAATTTCTCTGTCATTGAAACGTTAATCAACAACAGTTGTTGTTCAATTGTCTTTAATATTTAAGCTGTATTTAGGGCATTATTTCTTCATTTTAAGAAGCAACTCCAGGCCAGAATACACAATGTCATTCTACAAGAAATGCCAAAGCTGAGACTTTGGGTGCCTCTTTTCATTATGTCACATGTAAAAGTTTTTTGAACAGGGTAATCCATTCCTCATCTATGTAGCACCAACCAGTTTTGCAATTTTTCACCAGTTCTAATATGAGTCGAGGCCAATTCATGCCCTGTTCTAGAGTCCTGCATGCCATTCTAATCCAACGGTCCACAAAAATAAAGATACCAAATTAGGACAATAATTTAGATTATCAGACTTATCATTGTGCAGTCAATTTCTGTTTTAAAGGATTCTCTTTCTATGGACGTGCAATATCACCAAACATTGTAGGAGGGAAAGAAAAACAAAACAACTTTTAACAACCATTTAGGAAGCAAGCTTAAAATGCAATATATACATGATACTTCCATGGAGCAGTCAAGAATGGGCAATCCTTCCATCGACCCAGCATGAGATACCTGATTTGCCAAATAAACAAAATTAACTCACAAATTCCTTTGTTTGGTCATGTTGAACTAAAGAAACTCAAGTTACTCGAGCTACTAAACAACTAATTGACAGAAACCAGAATAGGAAAAGGGATCTAACAGCAAAGATAAGAATATCAAAATCAAACTAGTGATTGCACGTGAGGAAGCAAACCTGTCTAATTATTAAACCTAAAGCAGCTATCAACCCAGAAGTGATGGTGCAGGCTTGAAGCACATTACTCCTGGAAGGCATGGAAATTGAATTCTGTGGAGCTGAATTATCAAAAGAATACAGACTGTTTCCATCATTAACATTATCATCCTTTGAGGGAGACGTGTCTGCTGGGACACTGCTGTCATCTGGCAAAGTCTCTTTAGTTCGCAAGGTGACACTTTTACGCAGTTGTGCCTCTCTTCTCAATTTTTTCATTGATTTACGACTAGCAAAGGCCCTTACACTAAATTTAGTACCCTGCAGAGGAAAAGCATATATGTATAAAAATTTCTAGGACCAGAACGTTATTGACCTTATCAAATAAAGCAATACGAGGTAGCTTACACTGATACATTTTAGGGGTGAAAGCTCTTTGGCACCATAGTACCCAACTAACTTCCCACCTATTCAATATCATCAATTTTGCACAATTAAAGAAAGAACAAGAATAAGAACATAACAATGAATGAACAAAAGTCTTTTGACTAATAATTTAGTTCTTGAGGGCAAATCTTATACACAGTGATGCAAAAATTAACATGAAGCATCAAAAGTTGCCCAATGTTATCATTCTTTTACTGTCTTTTTAAGTAAAATTTTAGTGAAGCAAACGGAATCAGAAAGCAAACTCATGGAGAAGAGGCACTAACAGTTTATAGTGAGCAAACCCATAGCTGGTTACAGCTTCCGAATCCAAATGGATGTACCTTTAATCTGTTACACCCCAATTTTTCAAGAAAACAAGATAAGTAAAACACGAAAAGAAAGGAGGAGGGAGAGAGGGGGAGAGAAAATTCAACGGGAGCCAAACCTTTTTCCTGCAGTATTCTAATACTTCTTTTCTACGTTCTCAACTGGAGTTAGAAAATGAAGATATCAAATTACCAAAAACATAAACAAAAACGAAAAAGCTATAATGTCAAGTTTAAGGACCAAGGAGGATGAGGAAGACTGGAAGTGGAGAGCAAATACGAAATATCAAATATCCAACGCCTTCGAAACTAACCATGAGATGACGCCTTAAAATCGTCTTCCTTTCCCTTCCTTGTGTTTAATTCCAAGCCACGTGGAATATTGGAAGCTTAGTTTCGGAAATACTGGCATAAAGCCTATTCGGGTCACCAATTGCCATCATTTGTTTTTTTTTTTTCAAAATAAAAACCAATAAATCTGAAGATTGGTGAACAAACTAACAAATCGAACATCTGTGTTGCCTACTTGTTACAACACTTTCTATTTTTTTTATGATTATTAACGACGATATTTAAGACCTCTTAGCGGATTTAAACCTTCACCAAAGCGGTCCGCAACAGGAGGCTAAAATCGACTGGAGAGTCTCAGCATCACTGGGTAATTTGACGACAGCCTTGAAGGGTCATGTTACCTAAAATGATGGCAGCACATATTTCAAAACTACATCTAAGAACACTTGCATCTCAATTTTGTCTATGATCCATCACAAATTGCATATGCTCAATGTCTCACTTCAGACAACAGAGGCACAATGCGAATTATTTTGCCTCGACAATTTGAACCTTACATTCTCTGCGGTTTCTAAAATAAGGCTATCGCAAAGAATTTATATACTGGTAAGAATATGTATACCAACCTAACAGGCACCATATGTTAAGACGAGTTAGACGAGGGAAAAACAAAGAATGAGAAAGAATGACTACGATAGTATCTATGATACAATTTTCAGAAGCTGATCACGAAATGGTAAGGCTTTGGTCCAGAGGATTGATGATCACAATCTTCGTTACAAAATGGTTCCCACTAGCCATATATGCAGGAGAAGACAATAAGCAATGAGGCCTAGTCTTGCTCTGGGACGACTACTTAGAGCTCGGCCACCAGATACCCTGTAGCAATTCAAAACAGATGTCAAGATCATAACAAACGAGTAAATTGCATAGAAAGCAAGCACTTAATATTCCCTCTAGGAAGAACAAAAGAATTTTCCCCTTTCCCTCATAAAATGGCTAGAGCATTTTACCAAATTCCGTCAACTCGATCTGCAATCAACTTTCCTTGTGTTGGGATGAGGCCAGATGTGTTGAGAGACTTGAACAAATGACCTGCCAAAAAATGGGTGCATATGCTTTAAGTTCTGCAAATTCTGAGACCTGTACTAATGGGAAATTATTTTTTCAAAAACAATAAAAAGAGGATGCATTCTGAAGATGCCGACCTTTGTCCTCATCAGTTTCCTCATTGTTTATCAGGCGATCAGATTCCAAGTCAATATTAACTGAAAGATGGTCCGTTGATCCTTTTCGCATAGTTCGCACGTGAGCAGCTGATTGCACAGGAGATATTGTACTCTTTCCACGTGATACCTGCATAAGCATTAAAAAGTAATTAGATCTCCAAGAGCAGAATTTGCAAGGGATGTATGACACTATCAGTTGAAGCAAACAGAATACAAAACACTTGAGAAATCCAGTTTCAGCTTTAAATGGGAGAGAGAGAGTTGCTTTAAATTTACGAAAGGAAAGCATTTCCATTTGGGAGTGACATCATCATGAAATGAATATATAGACAGTACAAAGAGTCACATGATTATGCAAGTAACAGTCTATAACTATCACCACTTTTTTTCTTTACAACGATATTAGTTACCACAAACTAATTCAAACATTTCCCATGTGATTTCATCAAACATGCATTGCAAAAAAAAATTTCCCTAACCCATCCAATTCCATATTCACACACAGTACTATTGGGAAGTTACACTGAAATCCTCATCTACCACCACGTAGCGTTCTCAATGAAGAGGATCGAATATCCAACCATCACTTGAAGATGTTCTAATAATACATATAATCAAGTAAAGAATCAAAGATTACATCAATCAAGTCATTTGGTACATGAAAAGTTCATAATTAAGTTCTCTGAGATCACTATGAGCCATAAAACATTTAGGTCCAAGAACTAAATCAGTCATAAAGTAAAACAGTATGGTAATCATTGAAGCAGTTTCATTCACTAAAAATAGATCTTTTACACTGCACTTAAACTAAAGAATCATTCATACATATAATTTTAAGCTATCAGTAAGCAGTGGCTTACTTAGAAAAAAATTTCAGTGGGTTCATATATATAATTTGCATTATATGAATACACTTTTTTCACATTGTATTATTAAAGAAAGTTTTGCATTTAAACCCAAAAGTTTTAATTATTGAAAAAAATTGAGTATATATAAAAATTTATTAAAATGAGATATTATCTCATGCAGTTACCTTTGATATAGTATTTGTCCATAAATTACAAATTAAGTTTTTTAAGAATTGAGTGGGGTCAACTGAACTGTCATGCATAATATATTTTTTAATATCCTCAAAAATACACTTAAATATCTGCCTAAGAACCACAACACAAGTAAGCACCTTACAACCCAACTGTTTAATTTTTTTTTTTATGTATGATTTCAAGGCATCATCTTAGACAGCAAGATCTGCACAATACTGAACACACGATAACTAAAATGCTAGTTGAATAAAACAAGCTAGTAATACATGTATCAAACCACCGACAGCTCATAGCGACAAGATAAACTTCATAAATTAAGTTGATAACGAAAATGTTGAATGAAAATGTTGTAAGAAACAATATGTACCGCATCTTCAATTTCAGATGTTTCTGATCCAGTGGGTGCTGAAGGTGCTTCAAAGATGCTCCTTTCCTGGACAATCTCAGGCTGCACAGTCCTACTCTCAAGAGAATCTTCAAGTAACTTAACCTTAGTTGACAATTCATCCACAATCATTTGGCTTCCAAGCAACTTGATACCAAGTTCCTGTGCTTTGGATTTTGAATTTTCAGCCTCTGACAACAGCGTATTAACCTGTTTTTCTAAAACAGGTAAAAGTGCTTTCATACCAACAGAATTTTGGCCTCCAGTAAACTCTTTACCTCCCAAGACAGCAATAATCTTCTCCAAACCATATGTAACCTCAGAAAACTCCGTTTTCATCTCTTCCAAGTCTGGCTTATTTCTAACATTTTTTCCAATTTCTTCTTTAAGATGCTCAATTTCAAAAATCTGTCTTGAAAGTGTAGACTGTAGTTCTTCCTTCTCATAAGATAGCAAATTTATTTGATTCTGCAGATCAGTGAAATTATCAATAACAGAAAACAGTTTCTTAACATCAGCTGAGGTATGGGGCTCCAGGTCTTTTGACTCGACAAGAGGAGTTTCAATCCCACTTAGCTTGTCCAATAGAGTTCTTAATTGAGATGCTGACAGGAGAGGCTCTTCAGCTTCTGTAACAACAATATGATAAACAACAACATAATAAAGATTAATGACGATTGACAATCAAGAGCACAAGATTAACAAGGTGAGAAGGAAGACATTTACCTTTTTCTTTCATCAACAAACTAAGGTTCAATGATAAAAGTTCTGCCTCTTTTTCTTTCCATCTGTCCTCTTTGGCTTGATAATCCTCTAACTTAAGCTTCACTTTTCTGCATGAATCTTCTAATGCTTCTACATCACTCTCCAACTTGAAAACCCTACTTTGATATATATCTTTTTCTTCAATGGCTTTCTCAGAGGTGCTTCTGGTATCTTCCAATTCTTTCTGTAAATTATGAATGATAGTGGCCACTGCTGTACTTGTAGTTTCAAACAACTTTGCCAGACTTTGAACTTTTCTAGTAGCAGTCAACAACTTCTCAGCTGTCTTAGCATATTTGTTGCCAGCAACCTCTGTCTGAGCCATGTCATCTCCAACAAATTCTTCCACTTCTGGATGCAAAACATGGTTCAATTTTTCAAGCCCAGGAAGAGAGCTAAATTCTATAAGATTGTTCTTAACTTCAAACTGCAGGTCTCTAGTTGCATCTGTACAAGCAGAGAATAAAATGGCAAAATCATTCTGTAACATGGCTATAGCTTTCTCCTTTTCCTGTTCACGCATTTCCAGGTTTTTGACATTTTGTTTCAAGGATTCCATATTCTCGACCATACTTTTTACCTCGTCCTTTGCTGCCTGTAATTTTTTTGACAAGGCTGCTATTGACTCATCTAGTAAGGTTGAAAAACCTTCAAAACTATCTGCAAGGATTTTGGTTCGCAACTGGAACCCTTCTGCAGCCCTTCTAAAACATGAAGAAACATCATTAGCATTTACTGCATTTGCTTCATCATTCTCCATCTCAATGTTCACAGTATTATCGATATCAATGGAGAAACGTCTTGCCAGATGGGCAATATCCTGTAGTAAATGAAGAGAGCCAGTTATAATAATAATAATAATAAATGTCTTAAACTCATTCAGGAGCTAAAAGAAAAAGGATAGTTTGGTATCACCTCCATGAGTGGTTGACCTTGCAGCAGTTCTAAATCCTTGTCAACCAAATGGTCCCTTGTGTTTTTAATGGTAAGATCCATGTATTTAAGGCGCTCCAAATTCCTGTCAAAGCATTGTTTTATTGTAGACAACAAACTTTGGTCTGCGATGAGCATTTGAAGATTGTTGATATGACCAATCAACTCTATGGATCTGCTTGCAAAGTTGCCACTGGTTCCCGCCAACTCTTCCATGCACGCATTCAGTTTCGAATTGAGAGTTGATATCTCCTGATCAGCAGTTATTTTCTCACCTTGAAGTGCAGAAAAATCCTTTTCTGCCTTAACCAATGCATCTTCTAGTGATTTAATGGTTGTGCCAGCATCTGCCAGCTTGCTAGCCAGGGTCTCAGTTTCGTCTTTTAGCTGTTTTAGCTCATTCTCCAAGTTGGTTATTTCCACTTGTGAATTGTTACTTTGTTCGGTTAGTGAAGCAACATTCATCTCTGCCTGGGAAAGTGCATTTTCAAGTGACTTTATAGTGTTATATGCCTCTGTAAGTCTGCACATCTGAATAGCAACTTCCTCCCTCACTTTCTCGACCTCCATCTCTGAAGCAGCTTTGCTACCTTGAGCCTCCTCTTTCTCACTGATAAGCAAGGAAATTTTATTTTCTGCCAGTGACAATGCCTCTTCGAGTGACTTTCTAGCCTCACTAGTCTCAGCAAACTTGTTAGTTTGTGAATGAGCTTCTTCGATTGCTTTCTGCAACTCTATTTCTATTGCTTTCTGGGTCTCAGTTTCATCTTTTAGCTCCTTTAGCTCATTCTCTAAGTTGGTTATTTCCACTTGTGAATTGTTACTTTGTTCAGTTAGTGAAGCAACATTCATCTCTGCCCGAGAAAGTGCATTTTCAAGTGACTTTATAGCATTATATGCTTCAGTGAGTCTGCTGGTCTGAATAGCAACTTCCTCCCTCATTTTCTCCACCTCCATCTCTGAAGCAGCTCTGCTACCTTGAGCCTCCTCTTTCTCACTGATAAGCAAGGAAATGTTATTTTCTGCCAGTGACAACGCCTCCTCGAGTGACTTTCTAGCATCACTAGTCTCAGCAAACTTGTTAGTTTGTGAATGAGCTTCTTCATTTGCTTTCTGCAACTCTACTTCTATATTTTTCTTCCCAAATTCCAACTCCCTCTTCTCTTCAGCAAGTTGAGATAAATCATTGTTTGCAACAGCCAATGCATCTTCCAGTGATTTGATAATTGCTTGGGCTTCTGCTAACTTGACAGAAAGGGTACTAGACTCTTCCTTTACTTCCCTCAACTCTTGTTCAGTCTGTGTCTTGGCAGTCTGACAATCATCAATATACCCAGCAAGCCAGTTCAGCTTTGCTATAGGCTCTTCAAATGCTGAATCAACTGGAATAACAATGCGATCAATTGATTCGCTTACTCTCTGCAATATGTTATTGCTCTCAAATAGGAACTTCTCGAATTGATCCCTCTGCTCTTTCATAGCTGCAAGATCAGTCTCCAACTTTGGGATGCGCTCTAAATCATTAGATAAAGTACTGATCTGATCCCTGCACTCAGCAACGGTAGATTCTTGCTGTTGTAACTCAAGCCTCAAGTTCTCAATTTCTGAGTTCTTTTCCTCAAGAAGAAGTTTCAAGTTTTCCCGATCTTGAACCAATCCCTTTCCTTTCTTAACTGCCATTGATAACTTTTCCCTCAGCAGACCAGATTTCTCCTCTGATCGTTCAAGATCTTTTTGCAGCACATCTTTCTCCTCCTTCAGCACAAAAAGTTCCTGAGAAGCCACTGTGAACTGATTTGACAGATCATTCAGCTGTGACCTCACCAGACTATCTTCTTCTAGTATTTCCTCACAAAGCATCAACTCCAGGTTCCTAATATACAAGAGACTTCGAAGATTTTCAAATAGTTCTGCATCCACAAAAGGAGTATCCGAAGAGGCACTCGTTTGTTCTTTTATCTTCACAAAGCACCTATCAATTAGAATGGGTAAACTAGAAGAAGTCTCCTCAATCCCCTCTTGATCATCCATCATTATTCCAGAACACTCTACCAGCATCCTTAACATCTGATCTTTCTCTGATGAAAGTTGATGGACCTTCTCAACTACCTTTTCATGTTTACTTGTGAGGTCATCCAATTCCATTTGAATATAATCCTTCTCTGTCAGTTCTCCTGCAAGTGAAGCACTTAAATGATCCTTGTCCAATGATATCTGATGCATCTTGCCAACAATTTCCTCATATTTAATTCCAAGTTGATCTAACTCTTCCTTAATGTAATCCTTCTCTTGTTGTATAGTCGAAAGTGAAGCACTCAAGTGATCAATCTCATCACGTGCAGCTTCCTTCGTTGTGGCAATTTCATTTTGCAACATATTTATATCATCTTTAGCCCGGTAAAAAAATTCCTTAAGCCAACCCAAACGAGAATCTAAATCAGTAAAGGAGACATTTTCAGGTAAATCAATTGCACAAATGGTATCTTTCAATCTGTAGAAGTCCAAGGAAACACCCTTCAGTTCATTTCTTTCATTAACAAGCCACCTAGCTCTTCCCACATTATCGACTGACTGCAGTTCCTCGGGTACATCAACCTGGGACAGGATGTGTTCAAATGTCTCAAGAACCAAGGTCTTTTGCAAGAGTGATTCTTGCAATGATGCAACCAAATTTTCACTCTTCACCAACTCTTCCTTCTGTAATTCAGCAGCTTCAAGGGCACTCGACTTCTCTTGCAATTCAACCAAACATTTCTGAAGCTCACTTGTTTTATCAGCCAGAGACTGCTTCAGTGAGTCCCGCTGCTGAACCAATGCCTTCCCTTTTGTCACAGCCATGCTCAGCTTTTCCTTGGTATGAGCACACCTCATCTTTTCCTGCTCAGCCTCTGTCTTTGCTTTTCCAAGCTCAGAATTTAGCATCTCCACCGTCCCTTTCTCACTTTCAACTTGTTCAAGCAATTTCCTATTTTCATCTTCCAGAAAACCAATTTTTGCAACCAGCTCTGCTTCCTTCCTCCTGAACTCAAATAATTCATCACGTGCAGCAACAAATACAGTACTAAACTCCTGCACACCAAAATCGGACTCAGCCTTTGTCAAACACTGTCTAAGTTGATTAACCTCAAAAAGAAACTGGTTATACTTCTCAATTAATGCCAAAGTGCTTTTCTCAACAAGGTCAATCTGCTCCCCACCAGAATCACCAAACAATTCTCCTTGATCAACAACCGACCCAAGAGCAGCCAAAATCCTCTCCAGTGCAACCTCACATTGCTGGTTCTTCTCCACATAAACCCCCTTCTCTGCTTCTGCTATGGAACTCATAAACTTCGCTTTTAGCCCTTCAATCTCTTGATCCTTCATATAAATCTCCTTCTCAAGCGCCTCCCTCTCTTCCTGCACACACTAAAACCCTAAGTAAAACATAAAAATCATTGACCAACACGCACACACTAAATAAAAACACACAAAACCTTGTATCTGATTTCAAATTTCTCTTTTTCATCAACAGCCTGCTCCAGCAAAGCGCGCATGCGTTCCAATTCACTGACAAAGTGATTATTGTCATTATCTCCACTATTGTGTGCAATATTATCCATGTCATCGAACTGTCTAGCTGCCGGATTCTGTTCCTCTATAACGCCCTCATTTCCACGCGCAGTTGGAGTTCCAGCTTCCCTATTATCATTATTCAACTCATCCGAAGCATCCATAAACATATCTTCTTTGCTATCAACATGAGACAACTCAATAGATTCCGCTTCCTGTATTGACTACAAAACAAAATAAATCATACTTAAAAAATAAATATTCCAAATTACAGATTTTCCCTATTAACAATGACAAAAAATTAGATTTCAATTGAAAAACATTCCTAAAAAAAACCTGATTAGTCGAAGATTGAGGGTAAATTGCTCCATTTTCAACAGCTCCAGAATTCTCCGAATCGTGATTTTCCGACATTTCTACTGATCATATAAATTCATAATAAATAGAAACAGCTCCAGATCTGCAAGAAAAATTCAAAACAATATAATAAGTAAAAAAAATGAATAAATAAAATCCAAGAAATCAAGGCAGATTAATGGATTTGACCTGAATTTAAATTCTACAGTGCACAGATGAGATCCTGATTGTGCTTAGATTCAAAGGAGAATTTGCCGTTTGCGCAGTAGTAATATTTTTTTATTTTATTAATTAATTTATTTAATTTTTATTGATGTTTTTATTCTTGGCGTTACTGTGTGACTGCCTTAAGGTTCACTCTTTTCTCCAATGACACGCGGTACATGATTTGTTCTCTCATCGCATTGACGAGGTTCACTCTTTTCTCCAATGACATGCGGTCAATGATTTGTTCTCTCATGGCAATGGTCGAAAAGTTGATTGAAATAAGATAAAAATTAGATGATGTTTGATACTTTATATTGATATGTGATTACGGATAATTATAATTCATGTGATTTTAAAAAAAATAATATTATAATTAAAATATAAAAAATAATATTATAGTATTTGATTTATAAGTATTTTATGAAAAATATAATGTTTATTTTTAAAATTACTTTTATTTATTAAAATATAATTTTAATATATTTATATTTTTTATTATTAATGTTTATATAATAGCATCCCTTTAATATATTTTTAATATCTTATATTTATTTTTATTTTTATTATGATTTTATATTTTATATTTTTATTTCTTAATATAATTTTTATATTATATATTTTATTTTAATTTTTTTTTTTAAAAGATAATAAAAATTTTATTAGCAATCACCATGACTACTGAGAATAATAAAAAAATCTTCGAAATCTATATAAAAAAAATAAATTATAACATTATATAATATTTTTAACAATGTAACAAAGTTGAAAGGTAAAAATATCTTTAATAACATTACAAAGTGTAATATAATTTGATTGCATTGGTTTTTTTATTGCAATCACAATACATCCATTGACTATACGTGATTGTATTACAATCTTACTTTACACTGGTTTGTTGCAAAATAAATATAATTTAATTAGGTATATTTTAGAAAACGTGCTTCCACTTCTCTCATACCAAATGTTATTTAAGAAAATTAATTATAATAATAATAATAATTAATAATTAATAGGTTCAGCAAACAGTTTTTATAAGTATTTTTAATATCTTTTTAGTTAAATTGTTATTTTAAAAAAATTTATTCAATATTTAAATAAAATATTATAAAATATATTATATTAAGTATAGTAGCATTTCTTATATAAAAAAAACATTGATCCTGAAGCATTTCTCATTTTAATATATCCTAAAACGACAGTAAAAAAAGTAAAAACTGTGTGTTTCTTTACTTTATAGCAAACTCATACTACATTAGTGTAAGGTAGAAGTAAACAAAATTGGATGAAATTTAATCAAAATAATAGATATTCATTATAAAAAATAAAATTGGATATAATAAAAACTTTAAATTTATTTATTTTATTAATTAAAAAACAATTAATGACTCAAAACTTGGAGTCAGTCTTCAATATGAGTGTTTAACATATGGAACCAAAAAATATTAAACCTTTTTTTTTTAAATTATTAGTAATAGTGCTCTTTCTATTCATTGAGAAATTTAATATAAATATATAAAAAATAAAATCTTTAACAAAAACTACAGGCATAGCCTATTCTTCTAACATGTCGATAGTGTAAGTTAAAATTATGTGTCTACTAATTGAAATGTTTGATTTGATTTGATACATCTTTAGTTTAAAAATAATTTATTTTCAATTAATTATTTTTTATTATGAATATATGTGAATATCCATTGTAGTTCAACATATCTAATGTATCTCCTCATATCCAATGTACCTCTTCATATCTAATGTACATATTTATGTAAGTGCATTCCTATCTTCTGGATTTATTCAGTATGTGTACATTCCTATCTACTAAGTTCATCATCTCTATTTATACAAATTCATTCTCCTTCAATCTATGTAAGCCTATAAATAGAGGCATTATAGTTTATGGTTTATACACTAAAAAAGAAATAAAAATAGGAGATCTTCTTACTTTTTTATTACTTCTCTCTAATATTTTTCTTTCAAAATTATATTTTACAATATGTTATCAGCACAAAGCTCTAATATTTAAGTTTTGATATCATTTAGTTTCCATCATCATCTCAAAGTTAAAAGGCTACATTATGTCAAGTAATTTTCTTTTTAAATTCAATTATCGCTTTATTACTTTACTCATATTTTCAATCTATCATTAGTCAATTTCTTATTTTAAATTTTATTATCAGTCGATTTTGATTTTTGCTTGTCGATAACAATATTTTTTTTATCTATTAATAGTTTTCACCATGTCAAATCTTACAAAATTTAAATTTATGGCTCTTGATATTATTGACAAGAATTATCCATTCTAGATTCTAGATGCTATAGGTCTTGGAAACACAATCAAAGAGACAAATGAAGCATCCAATTAGGATAAGGCTGATAATTCTATTTTATAGAATTATGTTATTTCAATTTTGTTATTAAATATTATCTAAGTCCTCAATTTTCAATTATAATTTATTTATTTTTAGTTGTTTTTATAATTAGGTTGCTTTTAAGTTAGTTATTTTAATTTTATGTTATTCCTTTTAATTTAGTTATTATTTATTAATTTTTATATTTTTTGTAGGATTAAAAGTGATTGGGTTTAATTTTGAAAAGTTAAGTGTTGAAAGACCTAGAATCTGTTTGCATATACTTTACTATTTTGGCCATATCTTGAGTTACAGAACTCAAAATGATGCGATTCTTTGACCATTGGTAAGCTAAGAGACAGAGCTACAACTTTTATGAAGATCACTTTGCTCAGTTTCGCTTTGAAGATAGAGAAAATCGCATGGGAAAATAGCTAGATGTACTGTGCCGGGAATGAAAATTTGTAAAGGCTGATAATTGATTTTTGGGCCTCTTATTATACTTTTAAGCCCAATTAAACCCTAGGTCAACTTAAGGAACTTTAGGTTAAGTCTATTAGTATAAATAGGATATGTTTAACAACATTAGGGACAACCTTTGGAGATTCAAGAAGCTAGAAGTTGAGGTTGAAAGTTGGAGATTAAGGCGGCAAATATTGTTTTGTTTTCTTCCTTGGCATTTATTTTTCTTGTTATTCTCAATGGTTGAATTTATTATAATGTTAATTGTTTTTGCAATTATGAGTAGTTAATTTCTTTTTTTAGGATTGCAATTGAATTCACATGTAATCTAAGTTTTTAATCTCTTTCTTACTTATTTTTAATGAGATTTGAATTGTTTATTCCAATTTGTTTTCAATGCTTTTAATTGCTTGGTCACCAATTAAATTGATCTAGGAACCTAAACAAACTTGAAAAAGGGAGTTTAGAGTAGACTAAAATTAGGATAACATATGATCATATTAATTGATTTGCATATAGGATAAGAATATACCTATAGGCCATATGTAGCCAGATTAGAGCCTGCACTTAATAAGTCTGTTTTAATTTCAATTCACATAGGGATATAGTGTTTTGATTAAAATAGATATTTTTATAAGATGAGTTGGGAGACCCTTATAAATAATTTAGGACTCTAGGTTAGCAATTCGACCCATTGAAATAAGTTAAAGAATAGAGGTAAGATTTAGATGAAGTGTGAGGGATATTGTAATCTTAGGCTTGTTTGATTTGATTTTTATGTTTAGTCTAAATTTTAGTTAATTAGTTTTAGTTAATTAATTAATTTTGATTGTTTGGATAAGATTAAATTGTTCTAATTTTAGTGCTTAGTTTTAGATCAATTCCCTGTGAGATCGATACCTTGCTTGCTAATATATTATCTATTCGATACGTATACTTGCGTAGTAGGATTTTAACTGACAAAGGCAAAAGCAATGATTTTCCTTCGTCGCCATCTCCATGAAGAATTAAAAACTAAGTATCTTACAATAACAGATATATATGATCACCAGAAAAATATAATTCATCCAAAAGCTCGTTATGATTGGATGCATTTATGCTTACAAGATTTTAAATCTGTAAGCTAATATAACTCAACAATATTTAAAATTAGTTCTCAATTAAAATTGTGTGGAGAAAATGTTACTGATGAAGATATGTTAGAAAAAAACATTTTCTACTTTTCACGCTTCAAATTTGTTTTTGCAGTAGCTATACCTTGAAAGAAGCTTTAAGAAATATTAGAACTAATTTTATGTCTTCTCGTGACTAAGCAAAATGATAAGCTACTTATAAAAAATCATGAATCTCGTCCAACTAGTTTAACTCCATTCCCTAAAATGATTGCGATATCATTTTATAATTATGGCTGTGGGCGTGGTCGTGGACATGGAAGAAGCTGTCATAATTAATACAACCGTAGTAGTCCTAATAATCACTATTCTAACAATAAGAATGCACTTAACCACCATAACTGAATGAATAGTGGGGAAATACAAGAAAAAGAAAAAAAATGGACAGAATAAAAAATTACAAAAAATGTCTGTCATCAATGTGGCATGAAAGGTCATTCGTCACGTACTTGTGGTACATCGAAACATCTTATTGAACTTTATCAAGCATCGTTGAAAGATAAAGAAAAAAATATTGAAACAAATTTTGTTAAAAATGATGGTCAAGTTGATGTGACATATCTGGATGTTGTTGATTCTATCCACCCTAAAAGACGAATTGATTATCTAATTGGTGATGTTATGATTGGTGATGGTGATGGAAATGTTCAAAAATGAAATTTACTAATCAGTTTGTTAATATGTTTTAATATTGGTCTACTAGGAAAATGCATTTGTTTATGTTCTCGTTACATCTAAATGATATATTGATGTATTAAAATATATAATGTTCTTTTATATTAACTTTCAAATTTCCTATTATATATCTAGTTTTATCAAAGAAAATATGGATATTTTTTTTGTTAGATCCAAGATCAATGATAAATGGATAGTGCTACAACATACACTATTTTAAAGGACAAGAATATTTTTCCCATTTAAAATTGGAAAAAGCCAATATCAATATAATATCTTGTAGAACAAAATTAATTGAAGTTTCCGGAAGAGCCAATATATTACTACCCAGAGGAACAAAAGTTATAATCAAGGAAGCATTATATTCTACTAAGTTTCAAAGAAATATGTTAAATTTTAAATATATTCGTCTAAATGGATATCATATTGAAACAACAAATGAAAGCAATATTGAATATCTCCACATTACTTCCATCATAAAAATGTAACGAATCTTTTTTCCTCAATCAAATTCAACTATTCATGACGAGAATGGATTCACTCAGCTTTTTCCAATTCTGTCTCCATTAACACCCTTAATGATGGAATTTCCACTTCAATGAGTAGTACTGCTTCTGTGCCATATACTTGTGAGTATGGTGTTGCCTTTGTAGAGGTACCCACAAAAGTTTGATATGCGTGCAAAGCAATAAGAAGTTTCTCATGCCAATCTTTATAAACTTTAGTCATTTTTTTGACAATCCATTAAATATTTTTATTAGTTGCCTCCACTGCTTTGTTCATTTTTGGACAATAAGTTGTCGAGTTATGATACTTGATCTTGAATTTAGCACAAACTTTCTTTACCATTGTACCATTTAGATTGCTCACATTATTAGTAATGATCATTTATGGCAACTTTTATCGACATATTATCTTTTTCTTGATGAATTTGCATACCACTTTTTACGTTACATTGGCATAGGAAGCTATTTTTACTTATTTTATGAAGTAATCGATGGCCACCAATATAAATCGATGTCCATTAAAAGATTTTGGAGTGATGAGCCCAATCACATCCATTCCCTACATCGATATCCATTAGAAGCTTTTGGAGTGATCAGCCCAATCATATCCATTGCAAGTAGAAATCGATGTGGGGAATTGATTGTGTCGACCTTCATGCCGATTCCTACTTGTAATCCCATTACCAATGCCTCGTACTCTGCCATGTTATTGGTACAATTGAAATTTAATCTTGTCGTAGTTGGATAACACTTCCCATCTGGAAAGATCAAAATTGCCTCAATTTCGTGCCTTAAATTTAATAGATCACCACATCCAGTCACCTCAATTTCTGCTTAACTGGCTTGCAATCTAGTCTCAAGGTAACTTGTGAACAACAATACAAGTATTAAGACCTACATATCTTGGTATGACCATGCAAATACATTCCCATATTCATGAAGTAACTTTTTCAACTTTTGTCATTCATTAGGTGATGGTGAAGTGCTAATCTTAACCTATTTTTTATCATCTTCATTTCCCAAGTTAATCATTTCTATGAGTTCTTAGTGAGGTAAAATCTCTTTTTCCTCCTATTCCAACAATCTAGACAAATCAAGGGGTAATTCATAATCATCCGCTTTCTTTTCATTTTTCAGTTTATTAATGCTAGAAATTTTCTCGAAAACAAAATTCAAGTTGTTTTCTAGATTGTCTTCACGTTCATTATTTAGAGACTTATGAATAGGTGAAATTGGACATATATGTATAGGCAAGTATTTATTGGCTAAAAGAATATATAAAAACAACATGTGCAAAAAAAGGTGATAAATAACAATTGAAGAGAATATAACAAAATACATCATGCTTGTCATTTATTTGAATGATTAAAGTAACAGAAAACCCCATTAAAATAGAAACTACTTCTAATGCCCTTTGGTATTGGATGCACCAAATGGACTTTCTCTCTAAGATCTTCATCTTTAGCCATGTGAATTGATAACTCCTCAAATGCCTCCTCTAGAGTCTCAGTAACCTTAACCGATGCTTTCTCAAATGTACCAATAACCTTAATTGATGCTTCGAGATGAATGCATTCTGTAGAGTGGAAGGTTTCATACAACTATGAGATTGTCTTTTTCTCAAATTCTTCTTCTTCTCTTTGAACTAAGACATCTTTTTGATTTTCTTCTAGATTGCCAACTTTCTTCTTTCTTTTTTGGTGGATTTATACCCTAAACCAAACCTTTCCTCATTCTTGATCGGAATTAAAGGCTGCCTCATTCATTACATATTATTTCCTAGCCTAAAACCAGCACAACACCTTTTTCCCACCGTTTGTTTAACTTCCATCTTAATTACCCTTGACAAGCGTGGAGTTGGTATTACTGCTCCCTTTCCCACATAAATAGCATTAACAAACTCAAACGATTTGAAAGAGCATTCAAGGACTACTTCCACAGCCTCTACATAAAGAGTCGATTGGGATTGAATGACTAATATTTCTTCCTCCACAAAGATGTTTACCAATTAGCCTTCATTTATAAATTTAACTTTCTGATGAAGAAAAGATGGTATGACTCCTGCCATATGGATCCACGAGCACCCTATTAAGCAATTATAGGATAGGGCAATGTTCAACACTTGGAATTAGATATCAAAAATTCATGAGCCAATTTTCATCAGTATTTCAATTTCACCTACCACTTCTTGTCTGACCCCATCGAAAGCTTGTACGATCATGTAACTAGCCCTTATATAAGACATATCACTTAGTAACCTGGTTAAGGCAGAATGAGGCATGACGTTCAGAGCCAAACCATTGTTAATCAACACTCTAAGTAAAGCACGATCCTTGCATTTAATGGTTATATGGAGAGTTTTGTTACTCCCTCAACCACTTGATGGAATTTCCTTGCCACTAAAAGTAATGAAGTTCCCTATTGTAATACTTCCCATAATATGGTCTAGTTTTCAACTAATATACCATGAGCCACATAAGCTTGATTCAAAACTTTGAGTAACGTGTTCTTATGTGCTTCTGAATTCAAAAGCAAAGATAACAGTGAGATATAAGTAGGCATTCTCGTTAATTACTTCATTACGCTATACTCACTATGCTTGATGAATTTGAGTAACTCATCGGCATCTTTTTCCATGACAGTCTTTTTGACCTCATTATCTCAAGTAACTATCAGTTCAGTAGTTTGGTTTTTGGGAAAGGCGTTTGCTATTTTCTAATTTTCTTCTCCCTGTTTAGTTTTTTTATCTTTTTCAACTCTTTCCACTATTTCGAGAGAATAACATCGCCCATGTCATGTTATAGCTCCTACATCAATCAGATTTGCAGAAGATACTTAGGGGGTAGGGGAGGTCATGCTTAGAATGTTACATTCATAATTCTTGGGAACGACCTTATCACTTTTGTATAGGAATGGACTAGGAATTTCAATAGTGATTCCAATTCTAACAACATCATGGAGTTTGTTGTTCATCGGGTTCATTTCTTCTTTGTAGAAGATAATAAGAGGTTTGGGTTTACTCATGCCAGATGCACTTGATGCCGCTTTAATTAGGGAATCTTCATTTATGGCTCAAACCCACTTTTCTTCAGCTTCTACATAAAATTCGATTATTGACAAATCCATTAACTCTTGCAGCTTGTAATGAAAACCATCAGAATTTTGGACAGAATGTTTAATGGCACCTATATGGAATTTTCAAGAAAGATTGGTATTATCCTTAATTCTCTGGTGTCTATTAGTTCTGAAGCTATAGCATTTACTTTGAGCAAAGCATCGAACATTCTATCCATTGGTATTTAGACCTCATCGACACTTTTCGTCATCTTCTGTGCTATTCCTTCATGTATAGCATTTACTGTCGACCTTGTATGGTCAGGTAAGGGATTCCCATGAACATTTGAATTTTTTTTTTTGGCAAAATTTATGAGTCCTACCTTAAAGAGTGCTTGGACCATATGTTTCAATATGGTTTTATTCTTCGTGGAATGTCCTTGAATCTCAAAATGATAATCACAGTTTGCGTTTTACTCATACCATCTTAGAAAAGAAAGTCCGAGTGGTTCTAGAGGGGTATGAGCAAGAAGTCTATTTTCAATACGTTATGGCAACAAGGTAGTGTAGGCAACTAGGATGGGATTAAATTAGGGTTTTTCTTGGGTGGTTTTAGATCTTTCTAACCATTATCAAAGTTGTTAGTCGAGGATATGGGCCTTGGTGTTGAAACTTGTAAGAGAACCTTGGTTTGAAATGCTGGTTGTGGGGTAGGTTGATAGATATATGGGTTTTGGGCAATATTGCCTATATTTGGATAGAAAGGTTGATACGAAAGGTATGGATGGCATGGATTGAAATTATGAGTTTGTTGGCTAGTGTAGGTAACTACTTGTACATCCCTTTCCCTTTTCTTGGATGTATTCCCCTCTTTTGAGCTAATAACTTCGTTCCCTTCAATTTTACCACTTTTTATTGCTCCTTTTTATTATTTCACCAGATAGGACTAGATTTATAAAATTTTTTATGGCATTGCTAATCAAGTGTTCACAGAAAGGAGCCTTGAGTGTGTTTATAACAATATAGTCAGTCCTTATCAGTTAGGGATGGCTGAACCTGTGCTGCTGTATCTTTCTATCTTTGGGCATATTCCTTAAAACTTTGCCTAGCCTTTTTCTTCATGGTTTGGAGTGACAAATGGTTAGGAGCTAACTCAACAACATACTTGTATTGTGCCATAAAGGCTCTCACTAAATCCTTTCAAGTTTTGACATGACTCTGATCAAGCTGTATTTACCATCTTGCGGTTGCTCTAGTTAAGCTATTTTAAAAGAAGTGAATTAGCAACTTGTCGTCATCTGATTGTATGGTTATTTTTCGATAGTACATGGTAATGTGTGCCATCGGGCATTTTGTCCCATCATACTTTCTATCAAGCCCTACTCCATTATATACTCATCATAACATCCATATACTCGATGACACATCTGCATGTTAGAATGCCTTAGAAATAGTTAAATAATCGGTATCGTAATTAGTTATGCAACTAAGTTAATTTAAAGCCTCGAACTAGTTCAAATAGGAATTTTAAGATGAAATTGAGAATTTTAAAATCACAGAATGACTTAATATGGTGATTTGGAGTTCGAGGATTAAATTGGAGTCAATTGGGAATTTTCATACCATAGGGGGCAAAATAGTAATTTTACCATCCGAGGGCAAATTTGGAAAGTTGGATGAAAATTTTGATTAAGTTTGACCAATTAGAGTATAATTTGAGATTGAGAAGTGAAAATTTTCAATTTTGAGCATAAGGGCAAAAATGTAATTTTTCGGGTCCACAAGGGCAAAATTGGAATTTTACGATTTTAAACCACCATGATATTTGTCAAGCTCCAGAATTTTACCTATTATTATTTTATGCTATGGATAAATATTAGAGCATTTGTGATGGTAAGAAAAGGCTTAAAAACTTATGTTAAAACAAGTGGACTAATAAAAAGGTGACATGCGTTAAAAATTAAATATTATTATATTGCCATTTAAAAACCAGCCCATACTCTTCCACTTACAAATTGAGGGCCGACCAGCACCTGCAGAAAAGAGAAGAAAAGAAAAGAAAAACCCTAGGGAGGAAAAACTAAGGAAAATTTGTTGAATTTTCAAGAAATTGGTGACTAAAGGTAAGATTTTTAATCTTAAGCTTGAAATTCATCTTGCCCATGCATTCTTTTCCATTTTTCATGAATTAAATTCAAGTTTTCATGAGGGGCAATATGCTGGCCAAATTTAGAGAGAGAAAGTTGGTGATGAATTTAGTTGAATTTTAAGGTAACTTAGTGTTTTTAGGTGTTTAGTAACATTTAGTATGAAAATTAAGCAAGAAATCCACATGCCCATTATAGAACCTATCTTGGCCGAATTTTATGGGTGAGGTTTCATGATGAATTTGGTTGTTTTTCATGCCCTTTAGATTGTATTTGGTGCTTAGGAATACCGAAAATTGAAAACGAGTACTGAAAAATTTTACTCCCGTTAGTTAACAATTTGCACCATAATGAGGGATATTTTGGTAATTGCACTTAGAATAGATTTTTAGTGAAGTGTGTGGAATTTTGGGGAGTATTGGAAGTGCAATAAATTAATTGGAATCGAATTGGACGTTTAGACCAATTAAATAGTGTATAGTGCGCGATAGGCTGAACACCTCCCATTTTATTGCATGCATTCATATAGAACATAGAATAGTTTTGTGACAATTTAGCATAAGTATATTAAATTTCCTATTGCACATTATGTATAGGTGGTGAGCCCTCGGATAAAGGTAAAAGTATTGCATCCGAGGATCAAGACTAGGAGTGTTGTAAATTCTCGTCAAAGTGAGTAACCACTGTTCATATTATCTATCTAGAGTATTTTTTACAATTGTTTTTATAATTTTAAGAATATTGAACCTAAATGAATTTTATGTTTTATGACTAATAATCGATTTAAGGAATAAGGTTTATGACTTATTTTACAATTCAATAATAGTTTTGAAAATGTGAGTATGTGGAGACCAACCTTTGATGTTGCCTATATATTTAAGTTACGTACCTACGTTTGGAATTGATGATTTATGAACTGATACGTAATGACATATGTGGCTGGGTTTTTGGGTTGTGAAATATATAAACTGTTTGTTTTCCTTTGACAAGCTGGGTAGTATTATGTTAGCCATGTTATGCTGTTAAAATTTTATTGATTGGTGGGTTATTTAATTAGCCACTGTAGTAGGCGGGTTTTCGTGGACCAGTCTATTAGAGGGACACAGTAAACCCCGTTATATTTACTTTAGTATGAGAGGCGCGAAGGATATCTCCTAAGGTACGATAGAGTTCACTTCACGCCGAACCACCACTTGAAGATGAACTCTGTCAACGCCAAGGGATGGCTAAACTATGTTTTTATGAGTAGTTGTTAACTTAATAACCTTGGTGGACTCGGTTGAATGTCTCGGCCAAGGTATCACCTAGTATGATTTTTGACACGAGCCAAGTTTTTAAGAAAATCATAAGTCATGATGTGTATTATAATGAAATGTGTTGTTTTATATGATTTGAAACAAGTACAAAATGTTGTGGATTATGGTATGATAAAAAGTTAACTATCTCCATTTACTCAACTTTAGATGTTAATGACAGACTTTGTTTACTCACTGAGTTTATAAAACTCACTTTTTCTTTTTAACCATTTCAAGCTCAGGATAGTCTGTAGGCAGTCGATTTCATCAAGGATCTCTTTGGGACTTACTTCCTTGGAAATCGTAGGTCTACATTCTTACACACTTTTGATTATCTTAGGGTCTATATGCCACTGTAGGATAATTTTGAATACCTGGTTTACTGTATCACTATGTGTATGAATTTATTTTGTTCTTACACTACAAAAATTATTTATGCATAATTCTATAAAAATTGTTTTATAAGAAAATAGAATATATTATCGAATATTTTTATTTAGTCTAATTAGCCAACATTTCACTCCAAATGGATGATTTAGATTTCAAAAATTTATTTTTGATCGAAAATGGATATCTTTTTACCATATGTTGTATTTTTATTAGGTTATGAAATTTTTGGGTAAAAATGACCAAACTACCCCTGTGTGGCAAAAATTTTATTTTGATTATTTTTTATCTAAAATAGTTTATATTCTCTTAAAACTCGATATTTAGTAACTATTGCTCATAGAGGAAGTGGAAAACTGATGCAAGGGCCTTGCAAGGTTTCGGTTGACAATCCGGGTAATGAATGTCTATAGAGATTTCGCGACGGTTGTCACGAGCTCGAAGGGAGTGTCAGCTCGTGACACTTTCAAAGTTCGGCACCTTAAATTTGGCAAGAATTACCACATCGGGTACTAAACATAACTCAATTCCATCCATAGTTTTGAACATGTCTCCTTTTTTAACAACACTAAGGCACTCTTCAGCAAATCATATTTCTTCCCAACCTTGTCATTTTCCATTGCCTCAAATGAATTTCTCTTCAACCCCTCATACTTTTTTCGATTATCTAGATTAAGGACTTGCATTTGTTTAGCAGGTTTTACTCCCAAATTTGATTCAAATTGCCCATGGACTAGTTAAGGACCTAGTAAAGGTGATATGTTGTAGCAAACATAAGGAAACCCTCCAGCAGGTGGTGCCATCTGTAGGTGAATTCCTTAAGAGGATTGTGCATGGGGTGGAACATATCCTAGCGAGTAAAGTTGATCATTTCTTAGATTATCAATGTCTTGGTTTTCTGGTGGGGCCAACTCTCTAGCCACTCCTTTTCCTTCGTTTAAACTCACCATCAACTCCATCATTTTTGCTAGTTGATCTTTCAGCTCTTCTTGAGCTCTTTCTATCTTGTCTAATCGATTGCTTTGTTCCTTTTTTTGTTTTCATTCGTCAATAGGTATTATGGATACACTGATCACTTGGCTTAGGTGGTCGAGCTATTTTGGAAACCTTTTGTAATTATAAACATGAATTGGATACATTGCCATTGTATGAATGAAATGAAGAGAAATGAGACCTTTGCCTTTGATAAGTTTATTATTATTTACAGGCAAAAATTATTTATTGTCATGAAATGAGTGTTTATGCATGCATAAAATAAATAGGCATGTGCTAAAAGTATTCATCACATAACATCCATTAACAAAAGTGATCCATTACATCAAATAATTGTTTGATTACAATTCAGGAGCCATCTTTACATCTAGAAATATTCATCAATTCAGCTATAATGACTATAAACTTTATTGTAATATTCAATCAATTGTTGTCCCTGTTCCCCCTTAAGATAGACCTAACCTCTCAGCATGTTTGTCTTTTTAGCTATTTTCCTTGTCTTGAAAGCCACCTCTCTCATTTGTCTGATCAAATACTCTATATGGTCTTGCTTCTGCACGTAAACTTGTTTATAATCTTCACCTTAGTCTTGGATTCGGATGCTTTCTTGCTATAGGCATTTATATTCTCATTGATAAGCTCCCATAATCTCCTTAATCTTATCGTATTCTTGCCTTAACAGCTGAATGGATTCTCGTTGGAATTGCACTTGGTTTCTTAATCCATCATTGTATGCTTGAAGCTCATTACCTTAATTTTCTCTTATTTGTATTTCCCTTTGAAGATTATTAGTTGTGGCAGAGAACTCATTATTTAGACATTCATATTTCTCTTCTCAATCCCTTTATAATTTGCAAACTTTTCTCTTTTGTTCAACTACTTCATTCTTCACTTTTTCACACCCCTTTTGAAAATCTCCATATCATTACTTCCAACTAGCACTTTCAACATTGAATTTCTTTCGGGCCAACTCACTTTCAAGTACAGTATCTCATGGCTTTGGGTCAATTGGGCAATAAAGTGCATTTT
The DNA here is from genome assembly GCF_053813885.1 of Theobroma cacao. NCBI lineage: Eukaryota > Viridiplantae > Streptophyta > Magnoliopsida > Malvales > Malvaceae > Theobroma > Theobroma cacao. The sequence continues at coordinate 43,646,821 of NC_142640.1, forward strand.
CCTGCAGGTATACCACATCCTTGACTCATTGAGCATGTCATATTAAGTACCCAATAGTAGCTTCATTAGCATATCTTCCTTGGTCTACCCAACTTGTCTTTTTCCATGCCCATGCAATTTCTTTAATCTTCTTTAAGAATCCTGACTCTCTATAAGTAAATTCCAAGATATTGAGTCGGTGCGTCATCGACTCGAATTGCTCTAACCCAAATTGCCTTCTTACTATGATTAGGTTATAACAGATCGGTCCCTAGGATCCCATTAACAGTACCCAAGGTTTATCTCCACATTTGTACATAATTGGGCAGTGAGGCATCTATGGAGCCCTCTATGTTACTTCCACACTCATGAGTTTTCTAAGCTTGGAAGTCCATTGCTATTTAGTCTTGCTTTCCAACCATTTACTCTCACAGAAATCTTTGATGAAAGCACTTTGTGGATGAAATGGTGTTCTAAATCACCTAACTTTATATTTGAAGTAGCTTGTTATCCAAATAGACAAAAGTTGTGCGCATCCAACAAATCGTCCTTTTCCCTTTCGATGACAATAATTTAGTGACTTAAAGGTTTATACTAAGATCGACGATGAATGATTAGCCTTGTTGATGACTTGCTCAAAGAAATCCATGATTACCACCTCTATAGGCCCCAAAACTTTCAAAAATATGACTAACCCATATATTTCTAATGCCATCACAATTTAACCTTGCTTAGTGTCCTGATGCTTCATGATCTAGTGGGGCAAAAAGCTACATGGGATGCATTCATTATTTTCCTTTTTCCTTATTTTTATATCTTGACATGGCTAGCTTCCTTCAATGACCAGTCTTTTATCTGTTCCAATATATCTTATCTGGATTGTAAAGATCTTTCTAAAACTAAGCTAAATATTCTTTGATCGTCAACACCATATCCATTTTATTAAATACAAAGCATATAATGATGGATTCCAGAATTGCATGATGGCTTTCAACAACTGATCATCAGTCCGCACCTTAAGCAGTTGAGCTATGTGGCCATATTTCTTATCAAAGTTTCCTCGAGTCATGGCCTTCCACGTTTTCCATATGCTGAGCAAGTCGGTGAAGTCATTCTGTTTAAGATCAAAGTGAACCCTTTCAAGTAGTGATGAGATGTGACCTTCTACTAAGCAATCTCCCTCGTTTTGTTGAGCACTAGCCATGTGCTATGGTACTCATATATCCTATCATAGCCTAAAGGAGGCCATGATGACTCCATGAATGAAATCGGATTCTCCCCTCATCAATGGTTGTCAAGTGACAAATACCTTTTCTTATATGCAAAATTATGATGCAAATGTGTATATACAAACAAAAATGACAACAAATTCAAGTCAGTATAGTAAATAAGACCAAAGAATATTAACTTGCACTCTAAGAAAAGTGATAATTAATTTCATGGGTATTTATCATGTCACCAGAGCTATTTACTCTACAATTTTTATTATTATTTTTTTATGGGAAATTTAAAGTAGAGAAAGTAAGAGAAGTTCCTTCATGTGTGCCTAATCAAAAGGTATACTCTCACGGGCAAGGCTCTACCTAGGAAAAGGTTGCTCATGGCATTCTATATGTTAAATTTGGGTTTGAACGGAGCAAAAAGTTATCAAATTGTTCTTCATTATCGTTCACTAGAACTAATAAGGTACCTCAATCCTCGCCCATTACAGGCTTTAAATGAACTAGGTTCAATTTGAGTGGGAATATTCACTAACCCATGTGGAGGTTATCACTTCAGGAGAACATAGCTACTAAACTCCTTTCTAATGAAGGACAAAGCCCGAGTAAAAGGCTTATGCATGAATGCAACATGTGTCGTGTGTGTGAAGGAATGTAGCATCCTTTTTATCAGTAATCTCATATCCCTCTATCCTAAATTCCCCACAACCATTAGGAACAATAAATAACATAACAATAAATGCACAAAATAATAATGCATGAACAACAATGCTCAAAATTAAAGGAAACTTTAAATTATTTAAGGCTTAGGATAATCTATGATTAATTAATTACTCAACTCTTTAGTGTCCTCAGTGGAGTCACCAAATTGTTGTTACGTGCAAGTCTGAGAACCTGTCTGCCTCAACATGAAAATTTTTGGAGTCACTACCAATCTTTTTTATCTAACTGTGATTGGCTACCTATTAACTTCGTTCTATTTGACAAGGTCATAAATTGATTTTTAAATTCATTTAAAGAACAACAACCTAGTATGTGATTTTTTTTAGAGTTGGAATTGGGTGTACAATTACGCACGGGGAAAGATTAACACCCCCGTGATACCCATTCCATGAACAATACCATTTAATCATATGTTATCTTATTTTAACCTTAACTTTTGATTTTATTCTTATGTCTCTTTATATATTTTTTATTCTTGATTTTTATTTTTTTCATAATCTTTCTTTCTAATTTATTATTATTATTTTATTTACTTTTTTTATTTTTTAAATCAAAGGTCGATTATTCAGCTTTGTGGATGCACATGATGCAATCATGAAATAATGTCATGATTTATCAAATTTAAATAATAAAAAACAAAAATCTTGTATCGAAAAAAATCATTTGTAGACCATCCCAGCACTTTGATGAAGTCTAAAAGTTTTCCTCACCTAAGGATAACCCCAAAAAAACTCATCTCTACAAGTCTTTCGAGAAAATCCCATCATAGGAGTTCTCAACCCATTAGCAAAATAAACGTTTCATTTACCATGTCAAGATAAAATCATAAATGATGCCAAATGAACGCGTTTATAAAATAATTTCTTTGATTTTAATTTTTATAGTAATATATTTAATATTTTAATATGATTAAATACTTCTTTTGTTCTTACTATATATTTTTTAAAAAGAAGTTTTATTTAAATCGATGATTTTGTTATGGGTTATTATTATTTTCTAAAACTATTTGTATTGAATAAACAACTTGGTTCCACTAGTATTTTATTTGTAATAAATGTTTGAGTTAATTAATAACTACATTAACTTTAATTTTAAATAAAATATTCTATGAATTTATTTTTTTAAATATTTAAGATGACTATTTGAATTAACGGGATATTGGAATATAAGATTAGGTTTATCCCAATGTTTCAGTGAAAATTCTAATCGAATTCTACACTTAGGAAAGTCATCCTGAAAATAACAACTCTTTGCCTTCCTGGGTGAAGCTCCATCATCGGGGGTTAATCCAAATAATATTTTCTATGTTAATATTCTTGATGGCATAGCTAGTCCATTTTCCTAAACCTAAATATTCTAACCTTCCAATTTTTAGACTAATTTTATCCCTTATTAATTTATATACTACAGTTTTATTATTATATCTTTTTCATATTTCTTGTCTAGCCTAGTATCCATTTCATTATATTATCCTTAGCATTATAAATAACAAAGTATTCCATTATTTATTTATACATTTTTTTAAAAAAACCTAAACATATTTTATCCTTTTATTCTATTTAAAGAATATATATATATATATATTTATATATATTCATACCTTTTTTTATATTAATTAGACATTACTTATTAATTTATGCAAATAATAGTATTTTTTAAAAAATAAACTAAATCAAATGTTGATTAAAGCTAACCCTAATCATACAATACAAACAAATAACAGTAATAAAACAATATAAACCAAACCAAACATAAAATAAGGCCTATGTATTCATCCTTGTTTGGGCTCTTTATGACCTAAAAAGAATAGACCACACACAACAATCCCATAAGGGGATTCGTAAGGCTACCTTAATCTTTTTGAAAAAAGGTTACGGGCTTGGTCCAGCTTCCAAAGAGATTACAGGCCTAGCTCGACTCCTTTTTGCAAGGTGAAACGACATCGTTTAGTTAAGAAACCCTAACTCTAAATCTATTTTTTTCTTTCTCACCGCTTCCTTCCTTATTCTTTTTTATCCGTCACTCATTCAAAGTGGACGATTGCTCTCCCTCCCTCTGCCCAAGGTTAAAACTCTAACCTTTTAAACTATTAATTATTCTTCCGTCGTCGTCAAAACCTAAAAGAAAACCTTACCTCCAATTCTACTTATCTCTCTTATTCTTTAATTAGACTAAAAAAGCATCCTAAAACTCCTAAACTTGAAAGCTTCTGGATTTTTCCATTTTTCTATTTTTTTTTTTGTTGTGTTTTTTATGCTTTTTTTGTTTTGTATGGATTGTGGTATAATGTCAGTTGCTAAAGAAGAAAAGAAAAGAAAAGAAAAGCTAGGGTTTCTCTATCTATTTGCTTTTTTGGTTTCCTAAGATTTGATTTCTTTAAGGTTTTTTTTTTTGTTTCTTCTTCAAATCCCTCCCTCCCTGACTAGAAGGAGAAGCATAACTTTTATAGTTGCTCTCTTCGGCTACCTTCCTTGGTTGTAAGTAGATAAATGGCTTGCCAGACGCAATTCTCACGATTGGCTAATCTCGATGTAGGGTTCTTGCCTTACGCAAGTTGTTACATGGCAAGACCACGAGTTGATGTTTACGTGGCAAGACCACGAGAAGATGTTTACGTGGCAAGACCACAAGTTTATATTACATGGCTGAGGTCATGGGTTAGTGTAGTTAGGAATACTTATTACCTGGGAAGAGGCCCACGAGATTAAAGTCTTACCTGAGAGTGGATATTTATTGACTGATTTTGATTGTAATTATGGCATGGTTAAGATTTATACAATAGTTTTCTACATGGCAAGTGATTGTTATATATGTGAAGAAATATGTACTTTTCAATTAGTTTATACATTTGATATCGATGTGTCTTTGCCATGTGAATTGTTTTCAAGTATTTAAGTTAATACATGATTTAGCATAATGCTGCAATAATGGTTTTAAATGCATGCTACTTGTTTATAACAACATAAAGCATGAGCTGGTAGCAATCTATTAGGATATTGTGATTGTGATATGATTTTCAAATTTGTTTTGGGTATATACTATGCATAAATATATGAACTATATCTTTTGAAAATAGAGAAACAAGCTCTTTAAGATGATTTAAGTCAAAATTGCCTTGCAAGTGTTTGTATTTGTGAAGATTGAGCATGATAACTACGGATTTTTGGAAAGGCAATATTTCAACTAATTTTGTGTTTAATGAGCACATGGTTTTTAATATTATACCATGCGTTGAAATACATTTATATGAAAGTTGTAATATGTTATTCTTATGAAAAAGTACAACATTTGAATACAATACCATGCCTTAAAAGTAATTATATATACAATTACTTGTTTTTGATATTAATACTGATTTATTGAGTTTGCTCTTGCATTGAGATTTTTCATGATTTAATTAAAGGATCTACTCGGAAGTAGGCCTGCTGTCACACCAAGCTATGTGACCTTTGTGCACCAAGTTAGCTATAACTAGAGATATAACGGGGATGCCTGCAAGCACGTGTTACATGGCAAGACCACCAGTTGATGTATACATGGCAAGACCACGAGTTTATGTTATATGGCTAAGGCCACGGGTTAGTGTAGTTGGGAATACTTATTGCGTGGGAAGGGGCCCACGGGATTAAAGTCCTACCCGATAATGGATATTTATTGATTGGTTTTTATTTCAATTATGTCAATGTTAAGATTTATACAATAGTTTTCTACATGGCAAGTGATAGTTATATACGAAAAGAAATATGTACTTTTCAATTAGTTTATACGTTTGATATCGATGTGTCCTTGCCATGTGAACTGTTTTCAAGTATTTAAGTTAATACATGATTTAGCATAATGCTACAATAATGATTTTAAAGTGCATCTACTTGTTTATAACAACATAAAAATGATTTTTTTTAACGATATAATGCTGCATAATCAAATATTGTTTTATATTTGGATGGTTGTCCCATTTGAGCATTAAGTTATTTATCACTATTCTGGTTTTTTTTATTATTATTCAAATGTTCCACCCTCATGCTTGTTTTCTATCCTTGCCTTGCTCACTAAGCCTATTATCACTGAGTTTGTGAGACTCACCCCGTTAACTTTTTTTACAGATAAGTGTTTGGCTATGTGCATTTTTTGCGAGGTTCTACTTTTACCACTTTGTGGGTAATGGCATCTATTAGCAACTCTTTCTGTGTCACTCAACTACTAGAGGTCCTTATGTTGTCAAGAGATTTTAAGAACTTGTCTTTTGATGTAAAATGTAAAACAAATATTTATGTGATGATAAAACATATTGTATTGAGTAAATTTACGTCATTAATGAAATTGTATTGGTTATGAGATTTCCAAGACACATGTTGTGGTTTGCTGAGTTGATGAATTATGAAGGTTTGCTCGGGACTTGGCAAGCTTGCTCGCGAGACTCAAGCGCCTGTAGCGATCGAGGAATGGTTGTTACACAAGCATATCGCACCTGGCAACCCTGGCTCCTCATTCTCTCTTTTCGTTCCACTAACTTTTTTTTTACCTTTCTCATAACCGACTCTCTTCTTTCTTTTCTTTTTTTTTTATTTTCTTTTTTCTTCCTTATTTTTTAGAATGTTCTTTAGTTGATCATGCTTTAATCTTTAGTTTGTGGTTTAATCCTTGTTTGATCCATTTTCTTCTAATTAAAGTTTATTAAGCTTGTTTTAATCAACAAACTCAATATTAGGCCTAACTTATAAGTCCAAATGGTCATTTAGTTAAAGGCCTGACATTAAATACAGGCCAAAACAAGCCCAAACAAGTTTCGGATCATTTTAAGCCCATTTACATTATTTGTTAAATGTCAACCAACAATAGGCATAAATAAGAATAAAGTAAAATAAAATAAAAGTGAGAATAAAAACAAAAACAAAAATTAAATTAAATTGATATATTCAAGAATGGTGTCTACAAAGGTTTTAACGAAGTATATTCTTAATATAATGAACATTTAAAAGGAAGTGTTATAAATATATGTGAATATTCATTGTATTTCATCATATCGAATGTATCTCTTCGTATCCAATGTACCTCTTCATTTACCATGTACATCTCTATTTTTTGGATCCATTTAGTATATGTACATTCTTATCTACTAAGTTTATTCTCTCTATTTATGTAAATTTATTTCCTCTCCATCTATGTAAGCTTATAAATAGAGGCATTATAGTTAATGGTATATACACTTGAAAAGAAACAAAAATAGAAGATCTTCTTACCTTCTTACTACTTCTCTCTAATATTTTTCCTTCAAAGTTATATTTTACAACATATTTATTTATTTATTTTAAATATCTAATATTATTGCTTTTTATGTATTAACTACAATTAATTTGGTCATTAAGATAAAAAAATCTAATATAAATATATAAAAGACAAAACCTTTTCAAAAAACTAAATAAAATTTTTAAATAGTTTATTCTTCTAACTTATAAATAACTTAACTTAGAATTATGTGTCCATTTATTAATGCATTTGATTTGATTTGATACATCTTTAATTTAAGAACAAATTATTTTTATTTATTTTAAATATCTAATATTCTTACTTTTTATGTAAATGAATTTAAATATTTGGGGATGAAATTCATCATAAAATATACACCCATGGGCAGGCCCATGTTGGAAGGAATAGTGTCACGTGACACTACTCACTTCTTAAAATATTTTAAATTTTATACAATTTATTTAAGATTCAGGGTAGTTAATATATTAACGAACTCATTTTTTTTATAATTTTACAGAAAGTGGGATCAAAGACTCTAAGTAAAAGTGATTTATCAAAAAGTAATTTATGTATTAATATTTAAATACTATAAGAAAAGATAAAAAAATGTATATAATTTAAAATTTTATTAAAATATTTAAAACCTAAACTACTGTCTTTGTCTAAAAATTCAAATCCTTCCCCTTCTTGGTCTTTGATTGTGTTTTTCATTATCTCAAAACAACTCATCTAGACTTCAATTGTAATTAATTTTCAACCTAAATTAAGTATTTACATACTTCATGTCTAATTTTTTTTGATTAGTTTGACAATTTGGATTTAGAATTATAATCTAGCTAATAGAAAATAGTATTACATGTCAAATAATATCTTGAAATTATGAGTCTTTCTTTTTTTGATTATTTTGTAGATATATTATTTGATTATTTGATTTTTTATTTAACTTTATATAGTTTGTGGATACTTATATTTAGTTTTGATCAATGAATAGAAAATTGTCATATTGTTAGTTACTAAACCTAATAATTGCCCATGTAAAATAATATTTTATTTAATTCAAATATTTTAATTTATACTAATAAATAGTAATTTTTAATCAGTTTTATAATTTTAAATAAAAAAGTCATCAAAAGATATTTTTTTAAAAAAATTGTGTCACAAGATTCAAATCCCAAACAATAACAACAAAATTTTACTAACGATGATACTTAACAATATTCTTCTAAGTAAAATCATGTTGAATTTGATCTAAGTACTCTCACAGCAAATCCTAGATTGAGAAAAAAAATTTCTAAATATAACACCACTCAGAAAAATTTCTAAATCTACCCTTGTATACACCTATTTTGTTACTTGCTTAATGAACAGTTTCAATCCCAGTTCTTTGCAATGTGTATCAATAGCATATTTTATTGATAAATCCAAGATTTGGGTTTTTTTATTTAGGCTACAAATACTTTAATGGCGATGGAGAAATTGTATCTAATGGCATCGTGGAATTAATGTTGTTTATCACATGGCTTGCTTTATATTTTAGATTTATAGTTTCTTTCTTCTATATTATGTAGAGAAATATGTTGATATTAATTGAGATTTTTACAATAGTTGCCTGATCTTTTGCATTTTCATTTTTATGATTTCTTTTTTTGTTCCTGTTATTATTATTATGCATTTATTTGCTAAATAACCAATCTATATTTGTTTTATTTAATTAAATTCCTGTTTATTCATATACATTTGAGTTGATCTATTTCTTTTATCAAATATTTTATTCTATATTTTGTTGTTTATCTAAATAAATTTTCAAAAATTTAGTTTTTAATAACTTTATATGTTTTACTTATTCCTAAATGTAAAGAGATAAATTTGTTCAGACTTTCAAGAATGTCACTTAGATTTTCATATAGTGAGCCATTGGGCAGCTTCGATCAGTTCGGTCTATCATATTTAAAGATCAAATAGATCAAATATTTTTATAAATTCGACCAAACATAAAGAAAAATCAAATTGACCAAATATCGAATTGGTTTGGTCGGTTCGATTATAGACCAATAGATCAAAATTATATTCATTTTTTTATAAATTATAATATTAAAACTTATAAACTTCATCCATAATTATAAAATGTAAAAATAATCTAGACATAAAAAAACATAACCTTTATTCCTTCACTAAAATAATTATATCTTTTTGCAGACATTAAAAATTATAATAAAATTTTAATTAGTCAAAAAAATCATAAACAAAAATCATAAACAAAAAAATGAATTAAAAAATAAAAAAAGAAAAGAAAAGGGGAGAGAGGTACGACTGGCAGGGTGCGGACACACCCTGCCAGGCACTTCCCTCACCTTGCCAGACGTAAAAAATTCACGTCTGGTAGGGTAGTGGAGGCAGTACACTCAGCCAAAAAGCCGAGTGTATAAAGCCCCACTGTAGCAAGGGGGATCAGGGGAATGGGGAGCCAAAAAAAATCAAGAAACTAGTATTCAAAAACCTTAGAGAAAAAAACCTCAAGAAATCCTTAGCAATCTACAAATAAAATCCATAGTCTAAGCAGCCAACAATCACAAACCACAAATCAAAAAAATATACAAAAAAAACCCAAAAATTAAAAAAATACGCAATAATAAGAGGTGAACGACTGTGTTTTTTTAGGGAATTTTTAGTTAGGTCTTAGAGAGATTTAGGGGGTTTTTGGGGTGCCGCTGATTTTTGTAGAGAGAGATCTGGGGTTTTTCTTTTTGTTGGTTTTGGGGCTTGGCCACTAGTGACGAAGTGATGGGTGGGCAGCCAAAGGGTTTAACGCTGCAGGTGATAGCCAAAAAAAAAAAAAAAGAGCTGACCGATCGGCGAAAGGAAGAGAGGAATAGGGAGAGAGAGAACTAATCGGTAAAGGGGAAAGTCAAGTTTTAGGGAACCAACGGTGGGGAGAAACTCAATCGGCGCCAAGGAGGGAGATCGGCGAAAGGAAGGAGAAGGGAGAGGGGAAGAAGTCCCCAAGCCGACGTCGATGAAAAGAAGAAAGAGGAAAGGTTTTCCAGAGAGATGGGAGAGAATTCGATGGTTAGAGAGAGAAATAGAAGACAGAAAATGAAGGGGAAAGGAGAAAATGAGGGTTTTATAGCTAGGGTTTGATGACTGTAAAATGACGTCGTTTTTGACTCACAAAGAGTTCATATTCAGTCCTTCAAACGATGCCGTTTTGGGCACACTAAGGTTTAAGGGCTGCTAGACAAAGGGGCCGGACAGTGCTTTGGGGACGGGCCACGGGTCGGCCTGACAACTTGGGTCTACTTGACCCACAAAGGTAAACCTTTTTATTCTTCTCAAATTTGTTGGGTGGTTTAGGTTGATTTATTATATTGGGTCTCAGGACTAATGTTTAAATAGGCATGATCTAGATTTAATAGTTTTAACTTGATGTTCTAAACTGCACAAATATTAAAATAAAATATCAATGGAAAAATATAATATATATATATACGTACACATAGTAATAAAAATGTTTAAAAATGAAAAGAATATTTGCACTTAAGTAAATGAAGCATATATGTAAAATAAAAGTATATTGTTAAATAAAGTATGTTTGTGGTGATAGTTTCAGAGAACAAATATAACAAAAATAAAAAAATAGTAATAATAATAATAATATATAGGTTAATGAAATAAACAGTAAGCTAAAGATTTATATAGATTAAATTAAGACAGTGGAGATTATTATATTAAGTATTAAAGTAGTTATAATAAAATAGGTATGAGAATTACTCTTAGAAAATTAACTCTAAAAAAATACCATGATATTAACTATAAGTTTAATTTAATACCGATGATGGGATGATCGGTTGGGACGCAAGAAGTTGCAATCTCGGGCCAATTTTTTCTAAGTTCGAAATCCGAATTAAGGCTCTACCAGTATGATGGGAGAGCCTTGATTTTGGGATTTCGAGATTTTTAATTTTAAATAAATAAAAAATAAATAAAAAATAAATAAAAATAAAAAATAAAAAATGATAATACTTCAAATATATAATAAATAATTAATTTGTGAAAATGCAATATACATGACATTAAATAAATAGACAAATAAATAAAAGACCCAAAACAATAAGTAATTTAAAATTGAGTATTAAATATCTAATGGTATAAGGTATAGATTAATAAATATTATGTAAAAAATGATAAGATAAGAAATATCAAGAAATATATAGGAGAAACTTAGAATATATAAAAAAATAAAGTATAGGAGAATAAAACATAGAAAATATGATAATATGAAATAAAATGAAATAATAATTAAATAATAAAAAATGACAAAAAAAATAGATAATTGCATTAGCATAGCATATATATATGTGTTACATCATGCATATCATTGATACAAATATTTCTGTTTTCGAGTTTAAGCCCCGATGATTGGATCTTCCGAGGATCTTGCGAAGGCGAGTATTCCTCGAAAAGTTTCCTAGGTGAAAAGGTGTCCCCGGATCCCACCAGTATGATGGGAGGGTTCGAGAAATATCTTTAATAAAAGGCTTTTAACTGTATTAGGTTTATTATGCACGAAAATATTATTTTCAAAAGAAAACGTACGATGACCCCGATGACGGGATTTATTCGTCGAATTTGCGAAGGTGAATTTCTCGAATAATTCCCTAAGTGAGATAACATCCCGGATCCCACCAGTATGATGGGCGGATTCGGGAGAACGTCCTCAATAAAAGGGTTATTCGTCCGACATTTTTATCTCACACCATGCATCTCATTTTTCCTCACATTTGCATTCCATTTTAGGTTAAATATGAGATAAAATAAAAAAATAATAACTAAAAAAATATAGTGAACTTAAAAAATTAAAACCTAATAGGATAATCTAAAAAATGGTACTGTTCATGGAACGGGCGTCCCGGGGGTGCTAATCCTTCCCCGAGCGTAACCGTACTCTCGAGCCTAGATCTAGAAAATCGTAGACCAGTTTAAGGTTCTCTTCGGTGGACTTAAAATTAATTTAAGGCTTCGTCGATTAGAATCGAGTCAATAGGTGGTCAATCGCACCTAGTAAAAAAGATTGGTGGAGACTCCTAATTTTTTAGAGTTTTCACTCGCGTCTGGCGGTCGAGTTCTCCGACCTACACGTTACGACAGTTGGCGACTCCACTGGGGACTGCCGAGAGTCGAACCTTTAAATAATAATAGGTTATCCAAGGCTTTAAGTAATTCGATGTTTCCTTAGTGTTGATGATTTGTTCTGTATGTTTTGTTTAGTGCATTTGTTTATTTCGCATTTGTTACTTTATTTTTTGTATGTTAAAAATATTAATGACTCAAAACTTGAAGTCGGTCTTCAATACGAGTGTTTAACATATGGAACCAAAAATATTTAACTTTTTTTTGGAAATTATTAGTAATAGTGCTTTTTCTATTCATTGAGAAATTTAATATAAATACAATAAAAAATAAATCTCTAACAAAAACTATGTGGATAGCTTATTCTTCTAAGATATAGATAGTGTAAGTTAAAAATTATGTATCTACTAATTGAAATGTTTGCTTTGATTTGATACATCTTTAATTTAAAAATAATTTATTTTAATTAAATTAATTATATTTGTTTGTTTTAAGTATCTAATATTATTGTTTTTTATGAATTAACTACGATTAATTTGATCGTTAAGATAAAAAATCTTATATATATAAAACAAAACTTCTTAAAAAACACGAAATGAGTTTATGCAAATAGCTTACTCTTCTAACACATAAATAACTGAACTTAGAATTATGTGTCCACGTGTTAATGTATTTGATTTGATTTGATACATCATTAATTTAAGAATAATTTATCTTGATTAAATTGATTATTTTCATTTATTTTAAATATATAATATTCTTGCTTTTTATATATTTGGGAATGAAATTTATCATAAAATATACACTTATTTTGTTATTTGGTTATGATCTTTTTCAATCCAAGCTCTTTGCAATATGTGTCGATAGCATATTTTATTGATAAATCCAAGATTTGGGCTTCTTGATTTAGTTTACTTTAATATTTACAATATTTAAAATTAGGTATAATATTTGAAAAAATTTTAAATTATTAAAAAAAAATAAAAATAAAAATTTATTTTTTTATAACATTCAATTAAGTTTTTATATTTTTATTTTGAATCAAATAAGTCTTTATAATTAAGAATTAACTAATTATTATTAATCAAAATACCAATTGTCATTTTATATTTATGTGATGTCGATGTTATGGATGAAAATATCTCATAATCATGTTATCTGTTACATCAACAAATCATGTTATCATTTATTATGACAAGTCAGTATTACGTGACATAAAATGACAAATAATATTTTAATTAGTAATAATTAATTAATCATTAATTGTGAGAGTTTATTTGATTTAAAATAAAAATATAAGAATTTAATTGAAAATAATAAAAAAATAAAGACTTATTTGAATATTTTTGAATAATTTAGAGATTTTTAGATATTTTACCTTAAAATTATTAAAAGATAATTGAAGAAGATAAAAAAGTTGGATAATTGTTTTATATTTAGAAAATGTTTCTTCACTTACGTCCCTACATAAATAGATATTCATATTTATAATAAATTGTAGATTATAAAGATGAAAACATAAGTAATATTTGATAACAAAAGGATGGCTAGATTGTTCGAAAATTTGTTAGTGATTATTCTTTTTAAGGCAAGCAAAGAATCATATATGAGCACAATTCGTGATTCTCATACCTCGGTTGCTGGCAAGTGAATGCGAAGCCTTTCCCACTTACGCGCTCTTTAAACCATTAAGGTTTGTACATGACTGAATCGGAAAATAAAATTACGAATTTATCGTAGAAATAAATATCAACAGAGCGGTAATCGCCCATAATGAGCTCCTCCAGAACACATTGGAAGAATTTCGGAAGAAGCATGCTGCATTGTTCCAATTGTGTGATTGTGGATGCTGATTATTTTAACGCATACAAAACAATCATGGGAAACCTTGCAGGCTTTTGGGTTTTCAAAGGGATCCAAGGCATGCTGTGGCTTTGGAGGTGGATATGGATTTCTCAACTTTTAACTTGCACAGTCTATGTGGCGTGCTTGGCACCAGTACCTGCAGCAACCCAACCCAGCTGGTCACATCCACTAGGATGGGATTCATCTCACAGAAGCAAGGCATCGACAGATAACTCGTCTCTACCTCCACAAAGGCTTTTGCAAGCCATTTTTTGCTCATCTAGTTAGTAAATATAGAAGCTTATGTAGACCACCCTGTCACTAGGGTGCTTGCAGAGTCCAAGGCAACAATTTCTTTCCCCAATAGACCTTTCTCTTCGTCTCAGGTCGATCGAGTTCCCTTGTATGTAAATATTGTCATTTGTCAATGTATAATTGGTCTCTCAACTGTAGATTGGTAGGTCTACAGAGCCCGGTGTTCACACTGATGAATCAAGAATGATGTATGTTTGATGTGCATTTCGACATATTCAATGCTATAGTGGCGGCTTTCATGGAGTCCATTTTGTATCAATCGTTGTATAGAATCATTTTCTCCCGCCGAATTAACTACGTCATGCAATTAAATTGGGAAAATTAGCTCCTAACCGCAGCTGAAGCCCCAAAGTTGTTTTGGTATACCAAAATCAAACGAAAATCAGCAGGAAAACAGATGGCACTGATTCTGCGGCAAAATGAACTATGGAAGACAACCAAATTGCACCGGTTTCTGCTGCAAATTTGACTGATTAACTGCGTTTGACAAGAAGCTGAGAAACCGATGGAGTGCACAAAGGACCAAGGGCAGTCAACAGAACCAGATGGAGTGTCCATTCTTCCTTCAATGGTCTTACATTCGTGTTTTTTTTTCCTTCTAATTAGCTAAATTTTGATTCATTTCACCATCCAATTCTTAACATTGCAACCCCACGAGGTAATCCCAGAGAAAATATAGCAACTCTCATAGCAAGAAATAAATAATTTTATAAGAGAGTTCTTGGTATCACAGCATGATGCTTTTTTCCCTTTCCTGAACCATTAAGATATGGTAAAGCCTGTAATCATTTTAAAGACGGAATATCAAACTACTATAACCATCTGTTTTATACATGATTTTTCAACCAGTCATTAAAAATTTTCAAAAAAAGACAAAGTCCACTCCTGATGGCTTTGGCTAATAAATAGTCCACTTCAGGGTGCTTTGCCAATCATTTTCAACAAATAATACCAGGCAATTGCAGACTCAAGTTTCAGAAATTTCAACTTCCATTAATACTTAACGACGGTTTGTTACACTGATGTTCATTTAACTTCCGAAAAGCATAAAATGGCACTGATTCTTTTCAGTAAGAAGCAGAGAGAATTGTCTTACCAACTCTATTTACATTTGATGGTCGGCCTTTTCTATCTGTACACCATTTTCTCAACTACTTGAAATCAAATTAGGTACTCGTAATATACCAAGAAAAGTGCATCCGGGTAATCTTTTGGAAGGCTGTTGATGTAGAGGTAGAAACGCAACAAGTCCTCCTTGGAAACTGTTTTATCGTCGACCACATCATCATTGCAAGTAAGCACCCATAAATCTTCAGAGTTAACTCTTTTCAAGCTACCACGGCAAAAAGGACAGGACTCTGATTTTGTATTCCTGTAATTTGGAGAGAAAACCATTAAGGGTGAAACTTGAAAGCATGGAGATGTGAGAGGAATAACAAGAGGTTTCCAGTTACCAATTGCGGTAGCATTTGATGCACATTGCATGACAACAATTGGGTAAGACCATTTTGGTGCATGGCTCCAAGCAAATCCCACATTCATCTTCCCTCTCCAAATCAATATTCCCAATTCTGTTATCTAATTCAACTCTTTTCTTGCCAGAGCTCCCCATGGTAAAACGCCCTTTCTTATCATCATCCAACTCCCCCAAGTAACCATGGAGCCTTTGAAGAGATGGTAATATTACACCTACAATTTAGTTAATTAGCAGAAAGCGATGATGGTAAGGTGAATAAATCATTATAGCTAGAAATCATGGTCATAAAACACCAAAAAAAAAAAAACACTCAAACTATGATTATAGACAAACCATAAAACTCTCTAACTGTTGCCTTCCTTCCATGTGTAGATATCTTTGATCTCCCATCTGTATATACCTGTAGCATATAACATTGAAAAAAAATCTAAGGACACATAAAAATAAGTATGGAAATTAATTTGAACCATCCTTTAAGAATCAAAATAAGACACTTTTTAATGGCCTGATTTGGCATTACATAATATTAGTCACTTGCCATTCAAAAAAAAAAAAAAAGGAATAAAAATAAGCCAGGGTAGAAAAATGAACCTTGTATACAAGAATGTGAAAGAGGTTTAGATATCTAGGGAGTAGACATATGCAGGAACAATCCATCCATTGTAGCAAAAATAGAAAGAGGGGCGCCAAACGATTGCACACCAACTTCATTTGAAGATGTGCACCACTCTTGGCTCTTGGAATTGCAGCAGCCCTAAAACCCCAAGAACGCAAACATTCTATTTATTAAAATTAATTTCCCTTAGATGAATTATAATGGAGACATCTAAATCACATTCTAACCTAATAATCACCAAAACATCTTAAATTCATGATGAGCTAAAGCTAGGCCAAACTTCCCAACTGTATTGTTTTTGAAATAAAATCCTATCATAAACATGCAGATATTAAAATACCATTAAATTACTGAAATTTACTTTAGCTCCTAACAGCTAAAGAAACATCAAAGTACAAACAAGCCAAACTAGTAGGCAGGGAGAGATTTTAGCTGGTATGAGAATTACTGGGTGACAATTCATTATACTAGGCCATGTGCTAAAAATCTGCAATTGGCTATACCCCCCTACAAGTTCACAGTCAGAGTACAAAAATATCATCAGACCAACCAAAGTCGATGATAAAGAGTAACGAAGAACATAAAAATTCAAACTGGGTACTTCCTTCTTTTTTTCCCACACAACTAGCAGGGCAGCTAAAAAATTATGCTTTTTAATCATGATCATGATCATCAAAACCACGCAAGCAACTAATAAACATAAACGAGAACAAGTCAACAACCCACTTCAGGGATGGTGAAGCGAAAAAAAATCAAAATACTAAATTTGCCAGACAATCAAAAACCCAGAAAGAGAACTTACAAAGCATTGGCATGCTGTATATCAGCCTCCAGTATTTTCAAAGAATCCTGATAAGAAGACTTGGACAACTGATAATACATCGTACTCTTTCTCTTGACCCCCAAAAAATGAACAGAGAAACAAAGAAACCTGTCAGGGTACAAAAATCTACAAAGAAGAGCAACTGGGTCTACCTTTTTTAAGAACCTAATCCACCAAAGACAACAGAAAGGAAGAGAGAGAAGAAGAAAAGAAAAGCAATGGCCTTTTGCTTCTCTCTTGCTTTACCCTTCTCACTTTATTCTTTTTCTGATCATAAAGAAGGCCCTCTGAAGGAAAAAAAACAACGAATACCAATAATACAACAACAAAGTGAAAAGACTTGTTCTTTGGGTTCGGAGGTTTAAAAAATTATGTGGTTAGTGAAAGAAAAGAGAGAAAAGAATAATGGGATACGTATAAGAATTGCGTTTATTTCTATGAAATGGTTGGGTTGGGGAAGCCCTCATGTATTTCTTTTGTTCTTATCTTAACCTTGCTTTTCTAGCCTTCTTTCCCTTTTTATAATCTGTCCAACTCTTATTTAATCCTTATTTTACTAATAATGCATCTGATTACAATTAAGATGATGATCTGTACAACTATTTTTTTTATTATAAGATCATAATTAAAATCGTCGTGGCATTATCTTATATGGATTTTTTGTTTATTCATTATTTTTATAGTTATTGTTGTATAATAATCATTCATCTAAAGACACAATAAAGGGGTGGGTATTCTAAATATTTTGGTGATAGTTAGATTTCTGATTCAAAGAAATCCCAAAATTTTCTGGTCAAATTATATTTTAGTTGGAACCATGGATTTAAAATTTGAGAACAAAATATTTGTTTATCTTTCGCAGACATGTTAATTAATGGTGTAGATTTAATCAGTGTGTGATTATTATTATTATTAAGGGTTTGTCAATGTTTTGCTTTATACCAAAGGTTGGTACAGGGCACACAAGAGAATCCAATTGGAGATAATTTAAACTAATAATTTGATCATTGTATGACAAATCCATATGGTACATGAAACACTGTAATTTCCACGTGGTTCTTGTTCAGTTTTCACATTAACTTTCTCACATTCTTTTGGGTTAAGCTAGATGACTGGACCAATCCCCTGAGCTTGGCGGAAAGGTCAAACTGTAGAGAAGGGTACACCTTGGGTATCTTTCAAAGTTTCAGCTTGACAAAGGTCTTTCCAGGACAGTTTTACTTGAATGTTTTTGTACGAAAACAGGTGTAGTGAGCAGTGCAATAATTTCCACATCTTTGATTGGCTTCATAAAGGCAATTTACTTAAAGTATGTAAAGTAAGTACCAGAAAAGATAAATATTTTTGTGAATCAGTTCACTGTTTTTCACAGTGGCTGTATCATAATTGAAATCAATGATCTGCCCATCTAGAATTTTCCCATAAAAATGCTGTTATTTGGGTCAATATGCTACACCCATTTGCATATCTGACTGCCATAATTTCACATGTGTTTTGTTTGGTCTAGAAAGTTGGAGTTGGACTACAAATTTCCGAAAACAACACTCTTTCTGTTTCTATCTTGTATTGCATAGGCAGTGTAAAAGACTATATTTCCTAAAAGCGGTAAGCCTGTGTTACCGTAGTTGCTGCATTCCAAATATACATGCCAAGTATCCAATAAATTGCAGTGATATCATGATACTCAAAAGATCAGCAGGTGTTGCTACAAAATTATCTAGCAGATGGGACTAGGCAGCCGTTGGACAGGTCAGGGCTCTCAATTTCAAGAAAGCTTGCAAGTAATGTTTTCCTGGAAGATTGCCCCCTGGAACCACCAGAAGCTAATTTTTTATTCCCTTCGTTCCCTTTTTCTATCTTGATTGCATCTTGAATAGCCAATATTATTTCCTGCATCTTAGGGCGGGAGTATCCATGTTGTTCAACACACTGGATAGCTACTTCAGCAATCCTCCAAATAGACTCAATTTTTACATTCCCTACCAGAAAAGGATCTACAACGCTAATCACATCGCCTTTATTTATTAAGGATCTTGCCTGCAAAAGAACAAAGAGCTCAGGTGTTTTGTGCTTCAGTTCACAGCAGAAATCTAAAAAAAAAAATGTATGAAAGCAGCAGAGAAGTTTACCCAGTGTACAATGTTCAATTCCGCACCAAAATCTTCCACTGATACTGGCTTCTTTCCAGAGATCAGTTCCAGAAGAACAACTCCAAAACTGTAAACATCACTCTTTTCAGTCAATTGTTGACTTGCATAGTACCTGTTACAACATATGAATGATTAGCTAAGCACATGAAGAAGAAAAAATATAATTGTTTGCGAAAGGGTAATTATGTATAGCTTACTCTGGATCAAGGTAGCCAACTGTTCCTCGTGCAACACTTGATACATGGGTTAAATCTTCTTCAGCTTGCCTTGAAAGTCCGAAATCTGACACTTTTGCTCTCATATTAATGTCTAGAAGGATGTTGCTTGTTTTTACATCTCGATGAATGATACTAGGACTGCAGCCAGTGTGCAAATACTCGAGGCCTACAGAAATCTAATTTGTGTTTATGCTTAAAAACCAAATACTACTGCAACAGTAAATGAGAACTTCAATACCAAACCTTTGGCTGCGTCCTCTGCAATTTGTAAACGAGCAAGCCAGTCCAATTGCTTCTGGTTGATTGAACCTGCCATGATATCCATAGATTTTAAATTGTTTTGACCATACTGAGCTTCTGAAAAAAAGAGAGATGGAAGATAAACAGATTTATTTCTCCATAGAGAAGCAGACCATGGATGTGATCCCGCAAGGTTCCATTGTGCATATATTCGTAAACTAATATCCGCTGATGTGCTTCTTCACAGTATCCGATTAGAGGAACCAAGTTTCTGTGATGGATTCTTGACAAGAGGGCAACCTGCAAGCATGTGGTCGCCATCAGTTAAACAATGTACTGTGAGGTAAATACGAAAGCTTTAGTTCTATATTGAATTCTTTAAATTATTTCGGTTAATCATCAATAGTTATACCTCTTGCTGATTGAGCATTTTACTTCCAGATAAAAGATCATGTCATTAAAAAGTTTTAATTGAATCAGTGTTTGCACAGCAGCCATCGCTATGCTGTCTACCATGTAAAATATTTACAGAAAGAATATTCCTTCAGGTCAGGTATCTGCTTTATTGGTTGGATTACCTAGGGAAGCCAACTACATCTAGTATGGATGGTTTTGAGGACAAGGAAAAGCAAACCATGGATCCTTCCAAGAGGCCTGCATGGCCACAACAATGTTGCAACAAAGCCATAGGAAACTTTCAGCACACAAATTTAGTTCATGAAGATGCTCTCACTCTCCTGCCTTTTGTTTTTAACTTAACTTTATAGCATAATGGGAGAATCTC
Organism: Theobroma cacao; assembly: GCF_053813885.1. NCBI lineage: Eukaryota > Viridiplantae > Streptophyta > Magnoliopsida > Malvales > Malvaceae > Theobroma > Theobroma cacao. Next base: position 43,667,585 of record NC_142640.1, read on the forward strand.
AACTATTCCTTCCATTCGAAAATGATAGAACGTTTCTTTGGGCACCTGCGGATACAACTGAGGATATAGGAATCTAAACCTCTGATGTTCTCTTTAAAAAATGCTCTGTCAAAATTCTGAACTCGTATTGCAAATAGGAAATTTACAGCTTTTGCATAGGGCAAAAGGAGAAAAAATTAGTCCATGTTAAGGAGTTGGCTTCAAATTAGTACTCCCTACTGCAGGTACGATGTTAATGTATTCATTATCTGTGGATTACTGAGGTGAATTCTAATCCATTTTAAAATGGAACTATAGAAGGTAACAGTACAGCCAACAAATTATAGGTTTGCTATCACATGAATATGTAAAGAAAGTTAGAAGAACATGGCTGAATTGCACGTTACCTCAGTCACAAATTGCTTATTCAAATGGCTAGACGAATCGCCCATTGTCTTGACTGCTACCTCTTTTCCATCTTTCATTTTGCCATAGTAGACAGATCCAAAACTTCCTTTGCCGATCTTTTTGCTGAAATTGTTAGTTGCTTCTTCCAGCTCGGACAATGGGATATAGTATGCTACACCTTCGTCCAGTAAATGCCCCCGGGCAATTGAATAGGTTGTTGAGGGTTTGGCTCTAGAGTGCAAGGCATGACCTGATGAAAACAGGAATCAGGTTGGAAATGTTAAGGTCTGCACATTGTATAATGGCAAGTAATGAGTGATTAAGTGTGCACACCATTTTCATCACATTTCTGGTGAGACATCTTCCTTCGAAGATTACGGAACAATACTAAACTTCCCAAGAAAAGAACTAGTAGAACTGCAAGCACTCCAATCGAGGTTCCCAGTATCAACTTAAGACGCATTTTTCTCTGTGCCTCGTTACGTAGTCCAGCATTACCTTCATAGCTGCAAGAGAAGACATATAGCTGTTTATAAATTTGCTGACTGGATCACATTGAACTGCTATAAAATTTGTGACATGTAATCATAATTTTAGGATTATAGTACCAAAAATGGTATATCAGGGTGGCCATCTCCTTGCCCTAGAGTCTTTCAGCAGCACTAGTGTAGAGGGTATCACGCTACCATCATTTGTTGGTGAAACGCGATCCCAAAAGAGTTCGGTTCTTTTTGTGTAAAATAGTTTTAGAAGTCATATAAACTTTGTGAATTGGTGCATGTCTGTGTTGTGAAAATGAGCATTGTAAAATCTAAGATGTCAGTTGGGAGAATACATTTGACAGCTTTTCATCAGGTTCATTTTTGTTGTTTCTGATTCTAATGTAACATGACACTATTTTTTTTTTCTTTTTGAATAGCAACTAAATCATTCATTAGAGAGAGGGAATAAAACTTCACCTCAAACTCAGCTATGAGCAAAAGATAACAAAAAGTTTTTAAACATGACACTATTAACAGTTATGAAACTACAAACAGTTATGTCTTTTATCTACTAAAATGGAAAAGGCAAATCACTCCTACAATATGGACCACTTTGCTAGAGCTTAAGATGAATTGCAACTAAAACATACTCACTTGAAAGTTATTTTCCTGTTTAACAATGCTTGGGGTATTTCCCCAGAAAAAGAGTTGTTCTGTATGTACCTGCAACATAGAGATTCCCCTATTACTGAACCTTTAGATAGATATATATATATCAGGAAAAAATGCCCAACCTATCTGCTTCTATTAGCATTTTGTGGAAAACAAAACGTGCACTTGTTTGTTAAAAGATCCAGAAATAGCTAAGAAATCAAGAATTCTACATACAATTCTTGCAAGTTAGGCAATCGACCAAGGTAGGAAGGTAGTTGACCAGTAAGTTTATTGTTCTCTAGATGTCTGCATGCACATTAAAGGATGCAAGTTAGGAACCAGTCAATACTCATTACAAGCTCAGAATGGAACAAGCATTACAGTGAAAAGCACAATCCTGAATTCCTGATGAAACTTAATAGAAATGTATACCATGAAGTGGAAAGCTTACACAATTTTTAGATTGATAAAGTTACTCATATCAGGGAGTGGCCCTGTTAAGGAGTTGGAGTCCAACCACCTAAAGAAGATGAGAGCTTTTCAGTGGACTGTAGTAGGATAAATTGCAAAAAATTAAACCTTAGATGTTTGCGTAATAACACTTACAACTCAGTCAATTCATCCATGTGATTAAACTCAGAGGGAATTTGCCCCTTCACATTCTGTCCCGAGAGTGCACTGTTCATCAGGTTAGTAGAATTAATTTCTGCATAACTCTTACAATATGAGAAATTCTACGCTTCTGCATTTATGCTTTCAATGTTTAACATGCGAAGAATTTTAGTACCACATGTGTAATCAACTTGCTCAACCCCTACTCTTACTTAAGGGAAACATGAAGAATTATCAGATCCTGGTAAGTATGAGAAACCGGTAGTGGTTCTGGAAAAATAGGTATTTCTAGTTCAAAAATTCATCAAATTCTCTGAAGAATATAAGGACCAGTGTAAATGGCAAGTAACAAGGTTGTTTTGATAATCATAGATATGCAGAGCAGGAAAGTAAGTTCTACAATGAACAAGAAATTTACCAACATGAATGCATTACATTTTTGTTATTCTTGGTGGCGCTGTTGAGCTGCAAATTACCCATTCCCAATGAGCTGGAACACAAGGATCACCTCCTTCATTCGCCCAAACGCTTTCAGCAGACATAGAGCGAAGGGCATTGAGAGCGGTCACTGACAATTGAAGAAACAGTGAGTCATCAGCTCATCTTGCGAAGCAAATTCCTTGAATATACATGTTTATGTGCATTATGATCAAATTGTTATTTGCCATGCCTAATTATTCTCTCCACTACAGCTGCGCAAACAGCTGGAAAAGTTTTATATTCAAAACACCCCAAGATCATCTTACCATCTCGCCTGTCAGTCTTCGCAGCAATCTGCTGGTATTTACTTATCTCAATTGCATTAAGGAGGGGTCCTCTAGTAGAATCGTTGGTCTTGGTAAAGGAGAATGACAGAACGAAATCCAGGGAAACGTTCATGTAGCTGGGTTCGTAAAGAGTGCAGCTCCCATTGGCATTCTCAACTATGTTTACTACAGCATTGCTATAGTCAGGAATGTAAGGCTCTTGCAGTCTGAATTTCCGGGTTTCATTTGGAGCCAAGTCTTCAATTTCAGCAAAGTATGCATAGGCTCGAGCGTTGGCAGGGAAACCTTCCAGGTTCAATCTGTAGCTGAGCTCTCCTTTAGTGCCAACAACTGCCGTTTGCATTACTTTAACAGGTGGATATTCTCTAGTCATTATGTCAATGTTCTTTGATGTCCTGATTCTTTCTGTTCCAGGGGCCACTCCTACAAGAAAATTTTGTCTCCTATCAAGATCAGATTCCCAAATTCTGTCGTAAGGATCATCTGGGTACCTGTAAATGCAGAGCCCATTTTGATAAATTAGCACTGATGCCACCAATTGGCTGTATATATTTGCAGTAAAACAAGCCATGATGCAAAGCGGTTCAACATGCTAAAATTGAAGAGCATCAATTCGTTCTGTTTAGCCTGTGCATCTAACTGCTTTTCTTTTGCTGCTTTATTTTGCGTCAAGAACTTGCAAACCGGATTAAAAACGTTTCTCACCAAACTATTGTCAGATACAAAGGCAGAGGATATTTACCTGACTACGTCCTTAGTTAAAGCACCAAAGTTCACTCTAGCTGCAACGTTTAAGAAGAAATTATCCTCATAATCTGTGGCATACATAGAAAGATTCAAGGGCCGGAGCTCAAGAGTAGATATAAAAGGAGAACCAGTTGTTGCACAGCATATGCAAACATCAATAGAATCTGAGGGTGCCCTGATGATCATTTCATTCACATATATTCTGGAGGCATCCTGAATTATGACAGTTGCCCACTCAGTCGCATCTAGATAGAGCCCAAATTTTGGATATGCATCTTCATTTTCAGGGCTGCCATACTGAAATGTTGCACGAACTAGGTACCGCCTTCTCTCCTTGGTACTCAAGTTGTAACAGTACTTCTTGTTGTCTGAAGGAAAGTCTCTTCGAGTTCGATACTGCATCCAGTTTCCATTGGGATTTTTCACTTGTATTAGTTTTCCATGTTTCATGATATCGATATCTGAACTCCATCCTAGTCCAGTACTAGGATCAGTGTAGTTACTTGTGCTTCCACAATCTAAACTGGTAAACTCTGCAGGTCACAATTAAATTATGGTGATATATAATATTCACTGCTCTACTTAGAGCAACAAGAAGGAAGAAAATGGTAACAAGCAACGTTGAGTTCATTTTGATATCTATTCTCAGCTTCTTTGCCTAATCCTTCACTCATATTACATGGCAAATGACATTTTAGAGTATGAATGCTCCACTTAGTTCATACTATTACATAAAGTTGAATGAACAAAACAATCCTGGAATTCCATGAATACACAGATTAGGAACGAAACATACCTGTAACTTGGGACACAACAGAGGATATAAAGTGGAGATACAGTGTCAGGATTAGCTGTGTAAATAAAGCCATTGAAGATCAGCAAGGCAAAACTGATTCTTTTGATCTTTTATTTTTAGGCCTATGATTTCACTAAAAGAAACTGTGGGTTTTGAGTTGAGCATCTTAACCCATCTTTACTCCACTTACCCTTCACTTTTTTTCTGATTGATGAGTTTGTGAAATGTTCATTCACGTTTGTTTCTTTTTCTTTCTTTCTTTTTTATTTTCTTTGATATTGGAATCTCCTTTTCCCAAGAATTAAAGATTCCATGCTTACTTTTGGAGAATATATATATAAAGAAAGAGGGTGGAAAAATGAAAACCTTGTAGCTATTGAGCATTAATCTCTTTCTATTCTCAGAAAGTACTATCAAACAGCTCTGATGGATGATTTATTACAAAAGTTTGACACATGAGACTCAAGTCACTCAACTTTGACCATTCCCTTGGACAAACCAAATAAAAGACACTGAACCATTTCCTCTCGGAAAACATTAAACTACTAATGGTTAAAAACTTTATCAGCCCAAGGAAAAGCTAATGGTGTATTCTATTTACCAAGTAGTACTGTTTTGTTGGTTATGACCGTGTTGGACAGGGATTGGAGAGGGAAGGTTAGCCATGCAAAAAGCATCTGTAAAGAAAGTACGAGTAGGCAATGCAATGTAACCCCTTTTAACTTACTATCTTACTTTATCTTTAATTTTGCTTTTGCTTTATGCAAACCCAGATACTCTTTTCATGTCCCTTGGCCCAACTTGTCTGCAGCTTTTGCGGCTTTAGGAAAAGTAGGAAAGATGGAGAGTTCTTTTCATGCAAACATGATATCTAAGATGGGTCCCCATTTTCCATCCTGATCCAATGGGTTTTTTTTACTCTTATTTTTCTTTTATATCTGGTCAAATAATCCAAAGGTCTAACTTAAACAAATTCTCGACAACTGGACACCTCAGTCATGGATGATTGTTTTTTTTTTTTTTTAACGTTTTAAGGATTGGTTTTCCCACCAAATCAGGATTTTGAATGGAGCAGTGACTTCCATGGCCCGCTAGCTTAATATGGTGAAGGAAATTGCTGGTATAAAATTGGGTTTCCCTTATTCATGAAGAAAAGTGGCTCCAAAGTGAAATTTCTTATTACTAAAACAATACAAAAAAGAGCAAGTTCTTGGCAAGTGATAAGTTTTTGTACAATTGCGAGAAACAAGTAGGCATTAATTTCGAGAGCAACATCAGGTAAAAATGGGCGTCAACTGTTTTATGTTACAGGGAAGAAAAAGGTTATAATCGAAAAAGATGTTTCAATTTGTCTTGGTGAGGTGATGTAATACGCAATCTCCAAGGGTCCCCCCATGAACTGGCTAATTAATTTTAGGAAGTTAGCCCAGAATTGACGCGGTGGTGCGGATACTTCTGGACCGCCTTCTCGTCTTTGTCGAATATAAAAAACAAAATCAAAAGTGGGCCTTCCATTTCGGCTTTCGTGAGGTTTACATGTTCGAGGCCGTTCGTGTGACCCATGTCTGAGTTTCCCTAATCAATGTACGACCAATTAATTATAGTTGATGTCCAAAATTTGGGAAGCCTGCCCCATGTTTTGTGTCGTTTTTGGCAGAATTAGTCTCACTCTTTGCATGTTAGCATGTACCAAATTAATGGGGCATGCCATACTAAAAAGGAACCTAGATGTATTTAATCTGTATATGCTCAACTCATCAACTCCAATAGGTTTTTTTTTCCCCTTTCTTTATGCAAGTCTTTGGTGGACATGAGAACCCAACAGGCCAAATTGCTACTAGTAGATGTACCTTTGCCTGTTCTATGGAACCCCAAAGCCCAAACTTTGAGTCACCAGAAAAAACACTGTTGAAGATCTGATTAGCGGCCTTAATGGGGAATCACCGCTAGATTCCACAAGGAAAACAGCAGAAACTATTAACTACAGAGTCGGTTCCTTGGAACCGCCCTACGCCCCAAATACATAGCATTCGACCCATCACATTCAAAAAAGGTACATGTAACAAATTAATGATAGCTCTAAAAGAAAAAGATGCGTCTGAAAATAGTACAAATCTTTAGGTGTAAATAGGAGGTAATGGATGCTGCTAGCATTTATTTATGGACGATCCAATAGGGCAACAGATTCGGTGAAGCGCCTCATAGTTAGAAATCATTACTGCCAGGGCCCCCCACATCCCCCCATCTTAATGGACCTCTCTCAGCATTCAACAAGGTTAATCCATTTCATTCTATACATCAGAGAAAGCAAACTGTCTAAGAGTGACCCTCGTGCTGAATGCCGAGTGATCATGATAGTGTAATTTCAGTCCCTTCTTTTGTTTTCTATCCATAAACGCTAGGGCTAGGCCAGAGGGCTGGTCCATGTGGCCCTGGATTTTGAACTAAACATTACAGGCCATTCTTTACCTAGATCGGAACAAAAGATCGGCCTTCTTAATTGAGTTCGTTGAGCTTGAGCCTGCCATTTTCAATATTTTTCTTGTCCTTGTCAACATGAGCTATCTTAATGTTTCTCGTTAACTAATACTTATTTAATCCCTACCAGCTTTATTTCTTTTTCTTTTTTCTCTTTTTCAAATTCAAGTTCCTAATACTGATTCTAGATAAGAAATAATTATTAGGAGCCAACTAGTAGGCAAAGTCAAACTTGGGGGATAATGGCTTACCCCAAAGGTGCAGTTGAGAAAATAATGAAGGCAAAGAAAAGATTCATTAGATAGAATCATAGAGAAGGTATCCCTTTCTTTTCTTGAAATAAGAAATGTTTGAACACTAAGCAAGCTCTCTCTCTCTTTTTAAAAGTCTCCCCCATGAGTCCTGTCCACCAAATTCCATTATTCCTTCAACAAACGAAAAAACCATTCACCACAAAGGCCAGTCTTTTTGATCATTCTTGCTCCCCATCCCTTTTTGTTTTTGTTTTTCCTCTCCTTTTTATCTCATAGCTCAAAAAGGGAAGAATCAATGTTGCAAAAACAGCCCAATAAATCTTCTTTCCAGGAATCTCTCAAAGCTCTTGAAGCTGATATACAGCATGCTAATAGCCTGTAAGTTTTTTTTTTCTTCTTTTGCAAATTGATGGAGTTGCATGTACAAATTTATTATCTTTATCCACAATTGGCATATTATGGTTCATAAAGTCAATTTCTTTGCAACCCATTTTGCATTTTTGCTTTGCCTTGAAATGTTAATAACTGTTTTTCTTCATGCCTAGTTCCTGTTTCTGTGCATTCCATTTGCCTGCTTTTTCTGTTCAATTATGATGCTTTGGTTGAATTTTATCATCAAAAGCCCACTGTGGTGAATTTTGATATTAATATTGTTTTGTGGAGGTTTGCATCTTTTATAGATGTTGATATAGGCTAGTTTTATCAATTGTTAACTGTTCCAGTGGAAATGAAAATGATTGCTTTGGCTTTTGGCACAAGTATTTAACCTTGATGAATTCCATTATTCATTAGTACTTTGTTTCAATAAAGGTCTTGACAGTTAGCCAACAAGAGCTTGCTAATTTTAATTTTGGTTGTAATTTTTTGGGGTAAATTTTGCAGGGCAGCTGCTCTACCAAGAGATTATGGTGGGAATTGTTATCAAATGAGATTATCTTATAGCCCTTTTGCACCTTTCATCCTGTTTTTGATTGAATGGATGGACTATAGTTGTACAAATACCCTTCCTAGTTATTTAGGCCTTTTCCACATACTTGTTTTCAAGGTGAGTTAGTATTTAGTTTCAGCTTCTCTTCTTTTTTTTTTTTTTTCAATTTTTCAACATTCTGAGCAAAAAGAAGAATTAAAAAAGATGAGTTTTTAGTTTGTTATTTAAACAAAGTTCAACAATATTGCCCAGGCATACGTTGATGGAATACCAGCTCTATCCTCCAAAGAAAGGAAAGCAACTCAAAGGGAATTTTACGGTATGTTTTCTTTGGTATTTCTTGTTGATAAAATTCCAATTTGCTTCTTTAGCTTTCCTTTTACTTCCTCATTTTCTGATGCACTTACGGGAAACTATTTGCAGCTGTTATTTACCCTTTGCTCAGACAACTTGGAGATGAGTTTATCAAATTGGAAGATAATAAGAAAAACCAATGCACAGAAGTTTTGAGCAGAAAGAGAGTTGAAGACCGAAAGAGGGTCTCTAATAAAGATTTAGAGAGAGATGATGAATGTGGAATATGCATGGAGAATTGCACAAAGATGGTTCTGCCCAACTGCGGGCATGCCTTATGCATAAGCTGCTTCCATGACTGGTATCCCCAATTTTCATTTTTGCTATTTGTGTTGTCTTTTAAGGTTACATGTGATTATTTAACCTTGATTGTTGATACTAGCATTCCTGTTGCACTGTACATTGATTTGGATTTGTAGGAATGTTCGTTCTCAATCTTGCCCTTTTTGCCGTGGTAGTTTAAAAAGAGTGAGTTCTAAAGATCTGTGGGTTCTCACAAGTGGCAATGATATAATTGATATGGTAACTCTTGCAAAAGAGAACTTGAGGCGTCTCTACCTCTACATGGAAAAATTACCTTTTGTAATGCCTGAGACACATCACTATGTATCTGATTACATGATCTAACAATGAATGAAGACTGCAGTATCAAACCACAGGAAAAGCCATCCATCCATTGTGCAAACAATCTGGTATGGGAAAGCTTAGCTTATCTATTGATCTCTTTAAGGTCTGTTCCATGGCATTTGTATATAGTAATTAACTGAGCTACTGCCTACATCTTGTGAGGGTTTTGAAAGTAGGAAGCAGGTGACTTCGAAGATTTATGGAATTTGGTATAGAGTGGCCTGGATAACGCAGAGAGGCAGGGATTACGAACCTGAATGTATATGTTGCAAAGCAAGATAATAGATGCAAACTTAAAATAAAAAGGTATTCTTGGCATTCAACTCAGCTTTTTTTTGGGACCTGAGTGTTGGAATGGAAATGTAAAGAGATTCATCACTTGGTATCTTAATTTCTTCAGTTTCTACTTACTGTCATCTGATCTATGATGAACAGCATGGATCAAATGTATCTTTTCAGAAATTTGTGCCTCATCAGGAATTTCTATCATTCTGGGAACAATTATTCTTGTCTTTGAAAAGGCCATGAGATTAATAAATCTTAAACTTGAATGATAAATTTTGCATCCTTAAGGAGAAGTTTGATTGTCAGATTAACTATGAATCCAGGGTTTGATGTTAAGATCTTGTTGTTGGTGTCAATTTTGTTATACTAAAATAATGGACAGTTACCTACCCTTTAACAGCAAGCAAAAGATCATGCTTATATAGTAATCACTGTTGTTCTACACTTCTTTATGCTAACCTTTGTTTTTATGTTACTTCGCCTGCATCTCTAAGATACCGCTGGAACTGGATTATGTACTTGCTTTAATTCTTTGTAACTCTTCCCTGACTTAATAAATAGGTTTCCTAATCCTCTCCGTAAAGACATCATAATGAGCATAATCATATGGTAACTTATTTTACCTTCATTTCTCTAGGATGTGTCATTTGGGACTTCGACTTCCCATACTCCCTAAGAACGTGTTTGGTATAAGTACAACATTGAGCTGGATTCTTCTCATCATACATTTTTCCGAAATTGAATTCATCCAAATTTTGGTTAGTAAAAGCAGGGGAGAGCTTTTCCAATTGCCATGAAAACTCCCATCTCTAATTATAATCCTTCAAGATGAGATTTTTACTTCTTTTTTTTTTGTTCCCTTCTTACTTTCTTTAGAGAGATGAGAGAGAGTTAGAGAGAGAATTTGGCAAGAGGGAAGGTCAACTGCCGGTGGGGAAAGGAAGGACCCATGGAGGGTGGTGAAATGGAGGAGAGCTTTGTTTACGATGTTTGTTGAGAATCTGGCCAAAGAAGTAAAGTGGAGGCAACTGAAAAATCTTTTCGATGAATTTGGAGTGGGTGGTTGTCGATGTATTCATCCCAAGGATAAAAGTCAACTCAGAATCGAAATATGCTTTGTGCGATATAGAGATGTTAGGGAAATGTCAAGGACAATTTTCTTGGGGCATAGAGAGGGAGTAGAAGGGAGGTGGATAAGAGTATTGGAGGCTGAAAAACCAAGGGATGATGGGTAGTTAAGGAGGGGAGGAAGCTGGTGTGCCTAAGCAAGAGGAGGTCGTGAAAAGTCATATAAGGAGTTCCTTATGGCAAATCAAAAGGAAAATACAAATAAGACAAGAGAAAGGAGAGTCATATGTGAAGACGCTAGAAAGAGAGATATCCAACGTATCAATGACTCTAAAGGGAAGGTCAAGAAGGTCACTATTGCAAAGGGAGACTTGGAATGGCTCAGAAGGAGTACAGTAGGACAACTTCGAAACTCCATTAATTATGGAGTAGTGGAAAATTCACTCTTACGATAAGAGATCTTTGCCTAAGTTCAACCTATTAGGAGTCCATTTGTTTTTATTACTTTTGGAGAGAAAAAGGATATGAGGGTTTTATTGGAAGATTGTTTTGATCTTTTTGAGTCATGGTTCGTGAGTCTAATTCCGTACTGTGTAGGAATGGAGGAGAGAAGATGGCAAGCTTAGGTGATGCTTAAAGAAGGCCTTTTACATATCTGGCATGAGGATAGCTTTAAAGTTATTGGGAAGACATGGGGTAAGTATATTAGAGCTAATAAAGACATGCTTGATAAATGAAGGCTGGATCAGGTCATGATTTTGGCAGAGGTGAAGTCTTTGAAAGACATTATAGAGTACACCCATATAGCTATGAATGTTAAAGACTACTTTGTGCATGCGTCTATAACAGATACAATTAGATGTGAGCCAACGTTTAGGGTGGACGACATAGGAGAGGAAATAGAAGAAAAAGGATTAGAGGATCTTCGGTCAGTAGATGATGTGTTAAATTGATGGGAAAAGGGCAGTGATAAGCCAAATCTATGGAAAAGGACGACTCTGATTCCAACAATAAGGAGGAGAAAACAAAGTAGTGGATGGGCTGAAAAAAGATAGGAAGGGGGAGTGGTTCTTAAATTGGATTTCGAGAAAGTTTATGATAATGTTAGTTGGAAATTGCTTGAACTTGTTATGGGCAAGATAGGATTTGGGGGTTGGTGAAAGAGTTGGATTAAGGAATGCATTATTAAGGCACAAGTCTCAATCTTAGTTAATAAGGCACTAATTAGGTTTTTTAAAATAGGGAGGGGATTGAGACAAGGGTGTTCACTATTCTCGTTTTTATTGAACATGGTAATTGAGGCACTTAGTAGTATGATAAGGAAGGTTGAAGAGCTGGGTATTTATAAAGGGGTGAGAATCGAAAATAGAGGGCTGGCCATTTCGCACTTATAGTATGCAGATGGCATGATCTTATTTTGAGAACCTTCCTTTGATAATATCTTGAATTTGAGAAGAATACTAAGGTGTTTTCAAAGTGTATCGGGTCTTAAGGTCAATTTCCAGAAGAATCATTTAATGGGGATAAAGGTGGATCAAGATGAGGTCGAAAGGTGACCTTTTCATATATCATGTTAGGTGGGATCTTTTCCTATAACTTATCTTGGCTTATCATTGGGAGTTAACCACAACTCGACTAGATTTGGGAAGCTGGTTCTTGAAAAGGTGAGGGCAAAGCTTGCAGCTTGGAAAGCAAAACTGTTGTCCTTCGATGGAAAGGTTACTTTACTTATATCAGTGCTATGTAACTTGCACATCTTCTTTATGTCCTTGTTCTAGATGTCGAGTAGAGTGAAGAACGAACTCGAAAAAATTCAGTAAAGGTTTTTGGAGGAGTTACGGATCTTAAAAGAAAAATTCACTATCTCGAATGGAACAAGGTATGTAATTATAGGAAATATGGAGATATAGGGGTGATTGACCTGAAAATTCAAAACTATGCTTTACTTAACAAATGGATGTGGTGGTACGGGAAAGAAAAAGGAAATTTATAGAGAGAAGTAATTGTGACAAAAATCAAAAGTGACGATTCGAATCTCCAGCCAAACTTGAGTGAAAATAGGAGTGTTTCAACTTTATGGAAAAAAAAAATCATGAATCCCCTTTCCCCTTCTAACAAATATTTCTTGCAGGTGTCTTCTAATATTGATTTTTAGTTGGAAATGGTGATAGCATTTGGTTCTAAAGCGAGGAATGAATCGAAGGCATGATTCTGGCACAAAGCTTTCAAAGGATCTTTGCTTTAGCCATTAATAAACATGGGAAAATTGCTAACTATGGGAGATGAGAGAACGACACTTGAATATGGGATAGCCAACTTAGGAGGCAAACTTTCAATTGGCAGCAGGTAGAAAGATTGTTAGGCGAGTTTCCGTTGAGCAAGAAACTTAAAGATGGTATAGTTTGGAAAAGAAAAATAAATGGGGAGTACATTGTCAAATCATTTTGTAAGTATATTCTTGTTACTAATGAAACATTAGACAAAATATAGAGTTTAGTGTGGGCAAGATTTACTCTAAACAATTGATCCATAGTAAAATAGCAGTGAAGGAAGAATTAGCAAAAAGGAAGGTATTACAAGAAAATTCATTACTATGTGTTTTGTGTACTTCAAAAATGGAGACTTGTAATCACTTTTTTTCTTAATGTAAAAAAACTTGTAAAGTATGAGGAGGTTGGTGCAAGAAGTGCGAGTATAAGTAGACAACTCAAAAAAAAAAAAATTAGAGCAATTCAATCTTATTCAAACAATTAAAATTAATTAATTAACTAAAACTAATTAACTAAAATTAAAACCAATAAGAAAAAAAATTAAAATAATAATACTTTAGAAAATATCAAATCAAACAGGTTTAGGATTACAATATTCCTTACACTTCATCTAAATCTTACATCTTTTCTTTAACTTATTTCAACGGGTTGAATTGCTAACCTAGAGTCATCAATTATTTATAATGGTCTTCCGACTCGTCTTATAAAAATATCTATTTTAATCAAAACACTATATCCCTATGTGAATCGAAATTAAAATAGACTCATTAAGTTCAGGCTCTAATCTAGCTACATATGGCCTATTGGTATATTCCTATCCTATACGCAAATCAATTAATATGATCATATGCTATCCTAATTTTAGTCTACTCTAAACTCTCTTTCCCAAGTTTGTTTAGATTCCTAAATCAATTTAATTGGTGGCCAAGCAATTAAAAGCATTAAGAACAAATTGGAATAAACAATTTAAATTCCATTGAAAATAAGTAAGACAGAGATTAAAAACTTAGACAATTGCAATCCTAGAAAAAGAAATTTAGTTACTCATAATCGCAAAATAAAATAACATTGTATAAAATTCAACCATTGAAAGTATCAAGAACGATAAAAGCTAAGGAACAAAACAAAACAATATTTGTCGTCTTGATCTCCAAGTTTCAACCTCAACTTCTAGTTTCTTGAATCTCCCAAAGGTTCTCTGGCTAATGTTGTTAAACATATCCTATTTATACTAATAAACTTAACTTAAAGTTCCTTAAGCTGACCTAGGATTTAATTGGGCTTAAAAGTATAATAAGAGGCCCAAAATTCAATTGTCAATCTTTACAAATTTATATTCTCGATATAGTACGTTTAGCTATTTTTCGACGTGATTTTCTCCATCTTCAAGGCAGAACTGGGCAAAGTAATCTTCATAAAAATTGTAGCTCTGTCTCTTAGCTTTCCACTGATCCATGAATCACATCATTTGGAGTTCTGTAGCTCGAGACATGGCCAAAATACTGAAGCATATGCAAACAGATTCTGGATCTTTTAACATCTTACTTTCCAAAATTAAGCTCAATCACTTTTAATCCTACAAAAGAAATATAAAAACTAATAAATCATAACCAAATTAAAAGGAATAACATAAAATTAAAATAACTAACTTAAAAGTAACCTAATTATAAAAATAACTAAAAATAAGTAAATTATAATTAAAAATTGAGGACTTACTTAATATTTAATAATAAAATTGGAATAAAATAATTCTATAAAATAGAATTATCAACTACTCCCTAGACTTGAGACAACAGATAGTTTTGTATGTGGAGTACTATGCTTTGATTTCATCTTTATGGGTGCCTAATCAAGGATGCCAAAACAGGATGTTTTTGAGTATAGTATGAAACATATGAAGGCAAATGAGTGGTCAAGATAGGAATCATCATCTCAAGTGATTCAAGGGAAAATATCTCATTAGTTCTTGATTGATATTAGCTTAAATCCTTGGCCAAGGTAATTAGGAGATTATGAAATGAGTTTCATAAGTCTCCATAAAGCTAATGATCTAATTGCAAGAACAAATATGGAGATTAATAAGAGTAGGCACTGCACTAAGCTCTTATCATCTTTGGGATATATGATGAGAGAATGAATTGCACTGAAAAACTGTACACTGAAAGGTTGTCAAAGAATCCTTTGACTCTCCTAATAATTGGGTGGTCATGATGCATTGCTAGATGCTAATCATGGTCTATGAAATTGAATTAGTTAATTTAAAATTGAATATTATTCATTTAAATTAATTAATTAATAATATTATAATTTAATTCCATTACCAACATGTTATGAACTTAATGGGTCACACACAAAGGCTGCAATTTGGATTAAATTGAGAGTGTGATGATTTAAGTTAGACTTAAAATCAAATTCTAGGTTTTAACTACTAAGGATCTAATTAAAAAAATTTAATTAGGTATTGGTTAAATATTATAATTTTATAATATTAAGGACTTATTTTGCAAATTTCAATAAGTTAAACCTAGATATAAATATCACATTATAGCCACTCTTTTTTTTGAAAGAGAAAAAAAAAAGATTTTTCTCTTGAGTGCTGCCACTCTTGAGAAGTTTATTTTCTTTTGAAAACTTCTCCTTTGATTCTTTACTGGAAATCAAAGAAGAAAAGAGGACAAATCATTGTCCACTTGCTAGCACAAGCCCGTGCCATAAAGCTCTCTCATTGAGAAGGATCCTTTGCAATCGTGTATGCATCATTGGAGGCCAAACGATTGAGTGATTGGTATTCTTTCATACAAAAAGTGTTCACGTTTTGTCATAAAAAAGAATCCATTTAATTACGATATCATTTGGAAAGGTAAAACTTTTTTTGATTTTATGTGATGCTTAACTTTGCATTAAACAACTAAGGTGATCCAAAAGTAAGAGGCATGAGTTTTATTTTATTTCATTTTTTTTTATTTATTCAGTTGCGTTGATGCTCTAATCATGTCATTCCTAACAGTGGTATCAGAGCTTCTTTTGGCTCGTTTTAATACATAGGTATGTCTTATTATTGTTTAATTTCAATTTTGATTGGATGTGAGGTATTTGGAAGAGAGCAAATAAGTGTTAAATTTTGATTATGTTTTAAAGTAGTTTATCACATATTCGAGTTTTGATTTTTAATACTTATTTGTTTCGGCAACTAATTTTGTTTAAGTGTCTCAATTTTGCAGAACAATATGTGCATGAGATGCACAAAAGAGTTTGGCAAGAAAAGGATTCGAATACATGGAAAACAAGATGCGGTTTGGTGATAGAATTCGATTCTGTCTAGATTTGCATATGGATTGATTTTCAATTTTTAACAGGGGTCTAAAAGCCTCCAAAAATTCTGAAAAATTTGGAAGTAATCTGCATTGCAATTGTTTCAATATGATTAATTACCAGCTGAAAATGGTAAAGGAAAGGCTGTGAAATCATGGCTGAAACCATTGCTGCCAACAGTAGTTTTAGGTCACGATTTTGCTAAGAAAGTCATCTTCAAAGAGTCCTAAAATTGTGCAATTATTGTACCTTTTTGAATAAATTATGAAGTTTGAATATGTTCAAAAGATGCTTGGAAAGATCACTAAAATTAAGGGATTCAATCCCTTGATTTATGCCATCATAATGCCACATATGCAACCCAAAAACTGCAGCTATGTACAGGATACATAGGCTGCGTTTTTTTGGGGTTTTGACCAGCTAAATCAAGTCCAAAAATTATGAAATTTTAATATGGAAAGGTTCCATATGTTAGCTGACCATGGTTAAAATTTGGGAATTAAATTCCCTGATTTGATGCTGCATCAAGCCATAAAACTGTGACTGGTACACTGCTGCCAGAATATTGTAAAGTCATAGTTTTTGGGATTTTAGTGTCCATATTTGCAGCCTAAATTGGTGCAATTAAAAACTCTAATTTAATAAACAATATCTTATGGAAAAGTTCCAGAAAGATAAATTTTGATATATTTAAATTAGGGAATTTGATTCCTTAAAATAAGGATATCAGGATTTAATTAATCACATTCATAAATTTAGAAATTTGATTCCTACAAATATGGGAGTGTGATAAATATTGGCAAGATAAATATCATGAATTAATTTCCTTCTTTTAAGAAGTGAAATTTGAATAGGACAATTAAATATAATTAAAGATAATGTTGTCTTAAATATTATATTTAAATTATCTAATGAGATTAGATAATTGAAGACACATAATCTTTAATTTAAAAGGATTAGTAAAAGTTTTTTAAAACGTTTAAAGATTACAAATTAAAAATGTTTTAATCTGTAATAATATTTTAATTCTAATCCTAATGAGGTTAGGAATGGATAATATTACTAATACTGATTAGTAAAGACTTTCCATATATGGAAAATTGTTTACATACATGGAATTAAAAAATGAACTCGAAATTAGTTGTACACTAATTTCGGATGCCTCATATGATTAACAATTAGAATAAGACATAGTTTTAATTTTATGTTCATCTGGATGGATGAATGTGGATGATTATGGACTAGGCCCAATATGATTGTGGATGTATGGTTAAATTGTATCATGGTATTTATTTATTAAATAGGGTCTGCGCACCCTGCCTTTCTCTTGATTTTCAGGGATTGTAAAATTTTTTTCTCACTTGACTCCCCTCAGATGTACCACGAGGTTTTTTTACTAAAATGTAATTAGTTACATATAAGTGTAGAATTAGGATTAGTTTAGGAGTTATTTTACAATTCGAAGATGAAGACCTAAAGGCGCCATGAAGATACAAAGAGGAAGATTACAATATATTGTATGTTATCCCCTAGGTTTGACCAAGCTAATTTCCTTCGATGGCTCAAGGAAATTAGTATAGATAAAGTCTATAATCATCCAAAGTAGTATGCATGAGATAGATTTATTTATGCAATTAATAAATGCTATGCATGCAAAGATAAGACCTTAACTAAGTTAAAAATAAGAAAATCCCTCGGTAAATACTGAGTCACATGTCACGCATGATTAAGTTGCCTTCCACCATATAGCAAGATAACCTAGCTGATCTTTTAATCGGAGACTTGTTGAGCACACTTAAGGTTACACTTTTACATGAATATGTTTAAGCTATTGGTGGGTCTTACTCAACTAGTTGTATAAAATTCAGATGTTTAGAAACTTGATTATTATGGAAACTAGAGGCAATGGCTAGGCAAAACATAAATGATATGTTTAGGCAATGTGTTGTCACCTAGCTGATCTAGGAGTTGTATAGAGATAAAATTGGTAAGCTCAGTTACTTACCTAATCCAGCTATCATGGCTTGTTGAGCACACTCAAGGTCATGATTAGAATGGATAAGGATCTTAACCCACAAAGAGAATCCTTGTAGAGATCTCTCGAGGTGATATGGAGGGTTATCTTGAAGAAAATAATGGGAGCAATCAATTTACGATTTACTATCTCATCTGAATTGATTATAATACATGATCACTCATAAACATTCTTTAAATGTCTAAGTTGTTAGAATGCGAATACACATTACTTTGCGCAGCATACTTGATGTCATGATGAAATTAGGGCCAAAATGTTTGGATTAGTGTATCAAGTTCAAAAATGTTCTCAAATATCTATTTAGAATAGATGTCATTAAGGAAGAAATCCTTGCCTTCTTGACAAGGTCAAAGAATAAGAAACTTGTAGAAGTTTCACCTTTGACCATGTATATGATTGAAGTAAATCTGTCTATTATTGTTCGATCATCATGGGTATTAGATACTAGAAGTGGGTCACACTTATGTAATGACATGAAGGTGCTGGAAAAGAGTAGAATATTAACAAAGGGAGAGGTGGTCCTAAGAGTAGGAAATGGAGCAAAGGTTGTTGCAACGGCTATGGGGATAGTTACTATACCTTTACCTTCTGGGTTGATCTTGGAATTAAGAGACTGCTACTATGTTCCTTCCATATCTCGAAATATCATATATGTGTCATACTTGGCAATATATGATGATATTGAATTTTGCATTAAGGGTAATTGTTGTTCTTTCTCGAAGGGAGAGATGCATTATGGTGCAGGGACACATTCGAACAGTCTCTATATTCTTGATCCCAGGAGACCCATATTTAATATAGAGGTCAAGAAAGCAAAGAAAGATGATCCAAAACTATCTTACATCTAGCACTGTAGGCTTGGACACATAAGTGAGACTTGCTTAACCAAATTACACAAATAAGGTTATATCGATCCATTTAATTATGAATCTTATAGAACATGTGAGTGTTGTCTCCTTGGTAAGATGACCAAGTCGCCTTTCACCAAGAAGGGTGAACGAGCTGAGGTGTTACTAGGACTTGTACATTCAGATGTATGTGGTCCTATGAATACTAGTGCTAGAAGAGGATACTCTTACTTCATCATCTTCACAGATGACCATTCTCGCTATGGTTATGTATATTTGATGAAATATAAATCCGAATCCTTTGACAAGTTCAAAGAATACATAGCGAAGGTTGAGAAACAAACTGAGAAAAGTATTCTCACTCTTAGATCTGATCGAGGAGGAGAATATCTTAGCCAAGAGTTTTAGGATTATTTGAAAGAGAATGGGATTCTCACACAATAGACTCCTCCAAGGACTCCACATCACAATGGGGTGTTTGAGAGAAGGAATCAAACATTATTAGACATGGTTCAATCCATGATGAGTCGTGTAGATCTTCCTATATCTTTCTGGGGATATGCCCTAGAAACTGCTGCGCGCATACTGAACCAGGTTCTTACCAAATCAGTTGATAAGACACCATATGAGATATAGAGTGGGAAAAGGCCTAACTTGTCTTATGCTAGGATTTGGGGATGTACTGCTTATGTGAAGTGTATAATGTCTGATAAGCTAGAAGCGAGATCAGACAAATGTAAATTTGTGGAATATCCTAAAGAAACACACGGATACTATTTTTATAATCCCATTGAGCAAAAGGTGTTTGTCTCAAGGCATGTCACTTTCCTTGAGAAAGAGTTCTTAAATGAAAGGGCTAGTGGGAGTAAAGTTGTACTTGAAGAAGTTCGAGACCCACAAATTAACATTCCATTAGAACTTGAGCTTGAAATTGTGACATCTAATGTACAACCACAATCTCAAGAGGCACAACCACTCAAAAGATCTAGTAGAATACGTCAAGCTCCAAAGAGATATGGATTTCTCTTGGAAAGGGACGCATTGCCCATAAATGATGAGCCTACAACTTACGAGGAGGCGATGTTGGACATCGATTATGAGAAATGGCTAGAAGCCATGAAATCTGAAATGGATGCCATGGATACCAACAAAGTATGGACTTTGGTGGATTCACCTGAATGGATAAAACCCATTGGGTGCAAGTGGGTCTTTAAGAGAAAGATTGATGTAGATGGCAATGTGTAAACCTTTAAAGCTAGACTGATAGCAAAAGGTTACAAACAAAGACAAGGTATTGACTTTGAAGAAACATTTTCACTAGTTGCTATGCTTAAATCCATTAGGATTTTGCTTGCAATTGCTGCATACCATGATTATGAAATATGGCAAATGGATGTAAAAACTGCATTCCTTAATGGAAACTTGCGAGAGGAAGTGTACATGACACAACCTAAAGGTTTTATATCCAATGCTAATGCTAATAAGGTGTGCAAGCTTCAAAAGTCCATTTATGGACTTAAGCAAGCTTCTTAGAGTTGGAACATCTGTTTTGATGAAGCTGTAAAAGGGTTTGACTTCATAAAAAATGAGGATAAACCATGTGTCTATAAAAGGTTTAGTGGGAGTGCCATAATTTTCCTAGTGTTATATGTTGATGACATATTGCTCATAGGAAATGATATACCATTGCTACAATCTACAAAGATTTGGCTGTCCAAACAATTCTCCATGAAGGATTTGGGAGAAGCAACTTACATTCTAAGAATAAAGATCTATAGAGGTAGATCTAAAAGGTTGCTAGGTCTTTCCCAATCCATATACATAGACAAGGTGCTAAAGAGGTTTAGCATGATGAAGTCCAATAAGGGACACTTGCTTATGTCACAAGGCATCTATCTCTCCAAAGAATCAAGAAGAGAGAGATCGCATGGATAAGATCCTATATGCTTCATCAATAGGATCTATCATGTATACGATGTTTTGCACTAGACCGGATGTATCTTATGCTTTAAGTGTCACGAGTAGATACCAAGCTAATCTTGGTGAAAGTCACTAGATAGTTGTGAAAAACATCTTGAAGTACTTACGAAGAACTAAGGATGTATTTCTGGTTTATAAAGGAAATGAACTCCAAGTTAGGGGTTATATGGATGCAAGCTTTCAAACTGACAAAGATGATAGCAAGTCGCAAAGTGGATATGTATTCACACTCAATGGAGGTGCTGTGAGTTGGATTAAGAAGTGAGTTCCAAACAAGAGACAACTGCAAATTCTACAATCGAGGCCGAATACATCTTTGGGTCTGAGGTAGTGAAAGAGGCAATTTGGATTAAGAACATTACTAAACTAGATGTGATTCCTAGCATTATTGATCCAATACCTTTGTAATGTGATAACAATGGAGCCATTGCACAAGCAAAGGAACCAAGGTCTGATTAGAAATCCAAACATGTATTACGACGTTACCATGTGATCAGAGAGATCATTAGAAGAGGAGACATTTGTATAGAGCGTATACCCACTGTGGATAATATTGTTGATCCTTTCACTAAAGCACTGTCCCAACAAAAGCATAATCATCATGTTGAGAACATTGGTATTAGATACATAGGTGATTGGCTTTAGTGCTAGTGGGAGATTGCTAATATAAGCCCTTCAAGCCAATCTGTGGTTGTATGGGAACTGCAATTTTGAGATATTCATGTATGACATTTTATTATTCATAATAACATTAAGGTAGTTCTTTATCCATAAGTTTGTCATTTAATTACTTTTTGTACTTATGCAGATAAAGCCCATGGAACTATATATGCCTTGCAAAGGAATTATATTGGGATATAATTATGAGATCCTTATGCATTAAAGTATTGTTCTTAAAAGTTCCTGATCATTGTATTATTGAAACAGGGTATCAATAATGCTCAAAGATTGGCACATGTTATGTTCCTTACTTGTGAAGTAAGTAATCGTTTTCATAGGTTGAAGTATAGAGATACTCGAAACTAGCATGTGGGTGTTTGCCATGGGATAGCGAGTTCATTGAACATGACCCGCCATGAGAAGTGCATTTGGTATTTCACTCAAGTGTCTATGCAATACTTCTCATGTGTCAATTCTGTAACTACTGTTAGTTAAAATCCTACTATGCAAGTATACGTATCGAATAGATAATATATTAACAAGCAGGTATCGATCCCACAGGGAATTGCTCTAAAACTTTACTAATTACTAAAATTAGAATAATTCAATCTTATTCAAAAAATTAAAATTAATTAATTAACTAAAACTAATTAACTAAAATTAAAATCAATAAGAAAAAAAATTAAAATAAAAATACTTTAGAAAATATCAAATCAAACAGGCCTAGGATTACAATATCCCTCATACTTCATCTAAATCTTACCTCTCTTCCTTAACTTATTTTAAGGGATTGAATTGCTAACCTAGAGTCCTCAATTATTTATAAGGGTCTCCCGACTTGTCCTATAAAAATATCTATTTTAATCAAAACACTATATCCCTATGTGAATTGAAATTAAAACAGACTCATTAAGTTCAAGCTCTAATCTGGCTACATATGGCCTATTGGTATATCCCTATCCTATACACAAATCAATTAATATAATCATATGCTATCCCAATTTTAGTCTACTCTAAACTCCCTTTCCCAAGTTTGTTTAGGTTCCTCAATCAATTTAATTGGTGGCCAAGCAATTAAAAGCATTAAAAACAAATTGGAATAAACAATTCAAATCTCATTGAAAATAAGTAAGACAAAGATTAAAGACTTAGACTACATGTGAGTTCAATTGCAATCCTAGAAAAAGAAATTTAGCTACTCATAATCGCAAAATAAAATAACGTTGTATAAAATTCAACCATTGAAAGTATCATGAACGATAGAAGCTAAGGAATAAAATAAAATAATATTTGTCGTCTTGATCTCCAAGTTTCAGCCTTAACTTCTAATTTCTTGAATCTCCCAAAGGTTCTCTAGCTAATGTTGTTAAACATATCCTATTTATACTAATAAACTTAACCTAAAGTTCCTTAAGCTGACCTAGGGTTTAATTGGGCTTAAAAGTATAATAAGAGGCCCAAAATTCAATTGTCAATCTTTACAAATTTCCATTCCCAACACAGTACGTCTAGCTATTTTCCGATATAATTTTCTCTATTTTCGAAGCAGAACTAGGAAAAGCAATCTTCATGAAAGTTGTAGCTCTGTCTCTTAGCTTTCCACTGATCTATGAATCTCATTATTTGGAGTCTTGTAGCTCGAGATATAGCCAAAATACAGAAGCATATGCAAGTAGATTCTAGGTCTTTTAACATCTTACTTTTCAAAATTAAGCCCAATCACTTTTAATCCTACAAAAGAAATATAAAAACTAATAAATCATAACCAAATTAAAAGGAATAATATAAAATTAAAATAACTAATTTAAAAGTAACCTAATTATAAAAACAACTAAAAATAAGTAAATTATAATTAAAAATTGAGGACTTAGTTAATATTTAATAATAATATTAGAATAAAATAATTCTATAAAATATAATTATCACACTCCCAAACTTAAGATTTTGCTAGTCCTCGAGCAAAAGAAAATTACAAAAAAATAATAAACATAAAAAATTTTTGAACAAGAGATAGAAGTACCAAATCATGATTTCTCAATTTTTTTTCTTAGAAATTAACTACAATTCCAACATAAGGTAACATATAACTAATCCTTAAATTCATGCATCAATTTAAGTGAAAACTTATTTTTCGAATGGACTTCTGTCTGTGTGAATGCTTTCTTACAAAGAATATCATGCAATTTGGATTAGTTTATGCCAATTCTAAGCATAGATTAGTACTATAATCCCATAGGTTTGCTTTTCATCTCTCTCTTCTCTAATGTAGAGTAACACTTATTCAAGGATCAATAGGTCTTTATCAAGCTTGTAATGTAAGGCTAAGGTGAAGGTATGATAAAGGATATATTTAGGCTCAAATTCACCCTAAGCACTTAATCAATCTAGGACACATAAAAAGCTCAAATTTTTTTTATATGACACCCCCAAACTTGAAGTAAACTTTCCTTTGTACATAACACTTTTTTTCTTTCTTCATCTTTTTATTTTTTTTAACCCCCAAACTTATTTTTTGATAATTATAAACTAGGGATAATTTTGCTAACAACCATCACTTCTTTTTATTTTTTCACACCTTTCTCCTTCAATTTATCTTTAAGCTCAAACCGTTCTTTAGAAAGATTAAAATACTTAGAGGGTGAAAGGTTCAAATTGCTGGAATTAAATAAAAAGGCCAAGGCTAATATAACTGTGTAATTACAAAGAAAAGGTAAATTAGGCTCAAAAAGGGTGACTAAGGATAAATATAATAAGGTAGGCTAAAAAAGGCTCAAACGGTCCAAAGATGGCCTAAATCACTTCTTATCCTAAGTGTTATCTAAGATTTCGCCTCGAGAGAAAATCTAGCAAATTCTAGAATTCTTGACTTCACTATACTTTTTCATCAACATAAACTTTCTCTAATCGCATAAAAATTCTAAGTAAAAGAGTATAGTGCTCAATTTGTTGGAAGTCACATTCTAAAATAAAGCTAACACAAGAATATCACATAAAATTAAATCATAACTATATGCTTCCCAAAAGCTAAGAATCAAAAGATAATATCATCTTGGGATTGGGAAAATCATGGATGAGGTGCAACTATCTCAACTTTTTTTAAAAAAAAAACACAACAAAACATGCGAAATATAAATAAAACATGCAAGATATAACTACTCCCCCAAACTTAGAATGAACATTGACCTTAATGTGATAAAAGAAAATAAAAGAAAAAGGACAAGAATACTCCCCTACTCTGAAGCTGCAGTCTGCATGTCCTCCGCATGGCCTCCACCCATCATCAACTCTCAGCAACAAAGCATTCATCAATTAGATATGTAGCAAACGAAAAGTTCATGAATCCATTATATGGGTAACAAGAAATTGGCACTAATCTTCAAAATTTTCGACACTCTAAGCATTAATCATGAGGAAGTCTGAAAAACTCATTAACAAACATGCACAATTGATTCATTCAAGGTTAAAAAATTATAAAGTTTGCCATTAACACAAACCTCATCCTTTCTTTACACAAAATAATTGAAAACCAAGTGTTTGAAGGAGTACTAACCTTAGGAGTGCAGGATTTCAAAAAATAAAAATAAAAATAAAAAAAATCCAAGTAAAAAGAAAATGCAAAAATTTGGAGTGAAAAAGAGAAGACAAAGGAAGGCAAGAGATTGGCAAGAAGAGGAATAATGGGAGTAGGGATGGTAGTTGAAGAAGAAGAAGAGTGACAAAAGAAGAAAAGAAAAAGAAAAAGAAAATATAAATAAAAAAATAAAAAAAAATATTTTAAAAGGTCGCAGCGCATAATATTTTTTCACCCGAAGCTTTACGCTTCTGGTTTGAGTGCCTCGCTCTCAAGGTTGAGCGCCGCGGCTCTCAGGGTTGAGCGTCGCGGCTCTTAGGGTTGAGCGCCGCGGCGTTCAACTTTTCTGCCAATCTTTTCTTTGTTTAGCACCACGACTCTCCCTTTAAGGGCCACGGTGTTGAAACATTCTGTTTCAGCGACTATTTGTTGCTTCGTCTAGCATCGCGGCTCTCGCTTTGAGGGCTGCGGTGCTGAAACATTCTGTTTCATGCTGCAACGCTGATTTTTTTTTTTTACTTGCAAAAGGAACCATAAAAAAAATTAGTAAATCAAAAGAAATAAATTCTAACTAAACTAAAGAAATTAAATAAAATAAAAGTTAAAATAAGTAAAGTTTAGAAACTTGGGTTGCCTCCTAAGAAGCGCTCGTTTATAGTCACTAGCTTGACTATAGTGCCCCCTTTTTTAGTTCTTCGTCCTCGAAATATGGTCTAAGGCTCATCCCATTAACCATGGTTGTTCTTGTATCCTCACTATAAATCTCAATTATTCCACAAGGATAAGCTTTTACTACTTTGAAAGGACCCCACCATCTTTCTTTGCATTTCCATGGAAAAAGCTTGAAATATGATCTAGAAAGCAACATTACTTGTTGTCCAATCTCAAAAGGACAATTAGATGGTGGTGGAGGATGCTCTGTTGGTGATTGCTCAACTCTCACAAGCGGAGGTGGTGGCTTAAACTCAAAGATTGGTGCTTGCTCACTTATAGGTGGAGAATTAGGTTCACCTTTTCCTTCATCAATTAGCTCCACTCTATAGCAACAATTTGTAGAGCTAGGATGTTTATTTGCATTGAAAATATTAAACTCAACTACCTCTTCTCCAACTTTAAAAGTTATCTTGCCTTCCCTCACATCAATGATTGCGCTTGTGGTAGCCAAGAATGGTCGTCCCAAGATTAAAGGAATTTATTGATCTTTTTCCATTTCAAGCACAATGAAGTCCACCAGAATGTAAAGATGCCCAACTTTAACCAATACATCCTCAATAATCCCAACAGGATGCCTGATTGTTCTATCTGCTAATTGCAAAGAAACTGTGGTAGGTTGTATCTCATTAAGTCCAATTTTCTCAGCAATTGACAAAGGCATGATTGAAACACCTACACCCAAATCACATAAAGCTTTAGTAAATTTAAATCTACCAATAGTACAAGTTATAGAAAAACTCCCTAGATCTTTAAGTTTTGGTGGAAGCTTGTTCTGAATTATTACGCTGCACTCCTTAGTAAGTGCCACTGTTTCAAAATCTTCCAGTTTCTTCTTCTTATTTAAGATGTCTTTCAGGAATTTGACATAACTTTGCATGTTTTCCAAAGCTTCAGCAAAAATGTTCATGTGGAGTTTCTTGAAGAAATTGAGGAATTTCTCAAACTGTTTATCAAGCTTTTGTTTTTTCAACCTTTATGAGAATGGTGGTGGAGGATAATTTGCTTCAAAATTCCCTTGATTTTTAGCTTGCCCATTATCTGTCTTTTCCTCTTTAACTTCTTTCTCAACAATTGCCTTGTCATCATCTATATGCTCCTTTGAAGATTCAATTGATTTTTCATTCACCCTTCCGACTTCTTTTCCACTCCTAAGTGTAACTGCATTACAAGGTTCCTTACCTTTAGGATTGACTTCTATATCACTTGGTAAGGCACCTTGGGGTCTACTGTTGATGGAGTTTGCAAGTTGTCCCATTTGGGTCTCAAGATTTCTCAAGGAGGCTCCATAGCTCTGAATTATGGGATCAGTTTTCGACATATATTGCAAGATAAGTTCTTCCACTTGGGACTTCTTTTCAGGAATTGGTGGTCTAGATTGTTGTTGAAAACCAGGAGGCACGTTGGGGTTTGAATTGGAAGGCCCTGTATTGTTGTTCCATGAAAAGTTTGGGTGGTTTCTCCAACCAGGATTGTATGTATTAGAGTATGGGTTATTCTGCTGCTTGTTGAAGTTCCCCACAAATTGGACTGATGCAGAATCGTATGAACATTGATCACTTGAATGGCCATCTCCATAATTTTCACCAACTACACATGAATTTTGAACTACATAGACTCCCAATGTGTCAATTTTCTTGGATAATGCAGCCACTTGCGCAGCTAAGTTGCCAATTGCATCAATTTCATAGGCTCCAACAGCTTTTCTCGAACCCAACCTTTCTGAAGGCCATTGATAATTATTTGAAGCCATCTCTTCCAACAAATTATAAGCATCTGCAACATTCTTACTCATCAATGCCCCTCCAGCAGCAGCATCAATTGTGGTTTTAATTGACCCAACCAACCCATTATAGAATGTTTGAACTTGCAACCAATTAGGAATCCCATGATGTGGACATCTTCGCAATAGTTTTTTAAATCTCTCCCAAGCTTCATACAAGGACTCACCATCAAATTGTGTGAATGAGGTGATATCGTTCCTCAACTTTGCAGTCTTTACAGGCTAAAAGAACTTTGCGAGAAACTTTTGAGCCAAGTCCTCCCATGTAGTGATAGACCCATTAGGTAGTGAATTAAGCCAGCTTTTTACTTTATCTCGCAGAGAGAATGGAAACAGTCTCAATCTAATAGCATCGTTAGTTACACCATTGTATTTAAAGGTATCATAAATCTCCAAGAAATTTATCAAATGAGCATTAGGATCATCGGTGGGTAACCCACTAAATTGGACTGAATACTGGATCATTTGAATGTAAGCTGATTTAATTTCGAAATTATTCGCATTGATGGAAGGTCTCATAATGCTTTGGTGTAAACCTTGCAACAGAGGAATAACATAATCTCGCAATGCTCTATTTGCTTCGGGAACCATATTAATGGCATTATTGCCATTATTAATGTTATCCTCGGCCATTATCTGATTTAAAGCTGCAACTTGTAAATTTTCCCTTCGATGCCTTCTAAAAGTTCTTTCTATCTCAAGATCAAAAGGAACAAGATTAAAGTTGTCTCTTCTTTGCATACAATGACCAAATATATCTACAAGATAAACAAAATCTAAAATTAAAACAAGAAAAATAAAATTTGAAGTAAGACCAAATTGCTTGGTATTAGTATTAGTAAAAATTGTAAAAACAATTCCTCGGCAACGACGCCAAAAACTTGTCAGTTAAAATTTTATTGCGCAAGTATACGTATGAATGGATAGTATATTAGCAAGTAGGGTATTGATCCCACAGGGAATTACTTTAAAACTTTACTAATTACTAAAATTAGAACAATTCAATCTTATTCAAATAATTAAAATTAATTAATTAACTAAAATTAAAACATATAAGAAAAAAAATTAAAATAATAATACTTTAGAAAATATCAAATTAAACAGGCCTAGGATTACAATATCCCTTACACTTCATCTAAATCTTACCTCTCTTCCTTAACTTATTTCAAGGGGTTGAATTGCTAACCTAGAGTCCTTAATTATTTATAATGGTCTTCCGACTCGTCCTATAAAAATATCTATTTTAATCAAAACACTATATCCCTATGTGAATTGAAATTAAAATAGACTTATTAAGTTCAGACTCTAATCTGGCTACATATGGCCTATTGGTATATCCCTATCCTATACGCAAATCAATTAATATGATCATATGCTATCCTAATTTTAGTCTACTAAACTTCTTTTCTCAAATTTGTTTAGGTTCCTAAATCAATTTATTGGTGGCCAAGCAATTAAAAGCATTAAGAACAAATTGGAATAAACAATTCAAATCCCATTGAAAATAAGTAAGACAAAGATTAAAAACTTAAACTACATGTGAGTTCAATTGCAATCCTAGAAAAAGAAATTTAGCAACTCATAATCGCAAAATAAAATAACATTGTATAAAATTCAACCATTGAAAGTATCAAGAACGATAAAAGCTAAGGAATAAAACAAAACCAAATTTACAGTCTTGATCTCCGAGTTTCAGCCTTAACTTCTAGTTTCTTGAATCTCCCAAAGGTTCTCTGGCTAATGTTGTTAAACATATCCTATTTATACTACTAAACTTAATCTAAAGTTTCTTAAGTTGCCTAGGGTTTAATTGGAATTAAAAGTATAATAAGAGGCCCAAAATTCAATTGTCAATCTTTACAAATTTTCATTTCCGGCACAGTACATCTATCTATTTTCCGACGTGATTTTCTCTATCTTCAAGGCAGAACTGTGCAAAGTAATCTTCATAAAAGTTGTAGCTCTATCTCTAGCTTTCCACTGATCTATGAATCACATCATTTGGAGTCCTGTACCGCTAGATATGGCCAAAATACTGAAGCATATGTAAGCAGATTCTAGGTCTTTTAACATCTTACTTTTCAAAATTAAGCCCAATCACTTTTAATCCTACAAAAGAAATATAAAAACTAATAAATCATAACCAAATTAAAAGAAATAATATAAAATTAAAATAACTAACTTAAAAGTAATCTAATTATAAAAACAACTAAAAATAAGTAAATTATAATTAAAAATTGAAGACTTAGTTAATATTTAATAATAAAATTGGAATAAAATAATTCTATAAAATAGAATTATCAACTACTCCCTAAACTTGAGACACTAGATTTTTTTGCATATGGAGTACTATTCTTTGATTTCATCCTTATGGGTGCCTAATCAAGAATGCCAGAACAGGATGTTTTTGAGTTTAGTATGAAACATATGAAGGCAAATGAGTGGTCAAAATAGGAATTATCACCCCAAGTGATTCAAGGGAAAATATCTTATTAGTTCTTGGTTGATATTAGCTTAATCAAATCCTTGGCCAAGGTGATTAGGAGATTATAAAATGAGTTTCATAAGTCTCCATAAAGCTAATGATCTAACTGCAAGAACAAATATGGAGATCAATAAGAGTAGGCACTGCATCAAGCTCTTATCATCTTTGGGATATATGATGAAAGAATGAATTGCACTGAAAAACTGTACACTGAAAGGTTGTCAAAGAATCCTTTGACTTTCCTAACAATTAGGTGGCCATGATACATTGCTAGATGCCAATAATGGTCTATAGAATTGAGTTAGTTAATTTAAAATTGAATATAATTCATTTAAATTAATTAATTAATAATATCATAATTCAATTCCATTGCCAACATGTTAGGAACCTAATGAGTCACACATAAAGGTTGCAATTTGGATTAAATTGAGAGTGTGATGATTTAAGTTAGAGTTAAATCAAATTCTAGGTTTTAACTACTAAAGACTTAATTAAAAGATTTTAATTAGGTATTGGTTAAATATTATAATTGTTATAATATTAAAGACTTATTTTGCAAATTTCAATAAGTTAAACCTAGATATAAATATCACATTATAGCCACTCTTTTTTTTTTTAAGGAGAAAAAAAAAGATTTTTCTCTTGAGTGCTGTCGCTTTTGAGAAGTTTATTTTCTTTTGAAAACTTCTCATTTGATTCTTTGTTGGAAATCAAAGAAGAAAAGATGACAAATCGTTGTCCACTTGCTAGCACAAGCCCGTAGTATAAAGCTCTCTTTTTGAGAAGAATCCGTTACAATCGTGTGTGCATCATTGGAGGTCAAGTGATTAAGTGGTTCGGATTCTTTCACACAAAAGGTGTTCATTTTTTGTCACCAAAAGGAATCCATTTGATTACGATATCATTTGGAAAGTTAAAACTTTTTTTTTATTTTATGTGATGCTTAACTTTGCATTAAACAACCAAGGTGATCCAAAGGTAGGAGGCATGGGTTTTATTTTATTTAAATTTTTTTTATTTATTCCGCTGCGTTGATGCTTTAATCATGCTGTTCCTAGCACTTATATCAGGCAATATCCGTGTATGTTATATACTGATAAGGTGGTGTATCTGCAAGGGGAGAAAATTTTCTTTTCCTTCACTTTAAATGAAAAATCTTTATTACCATAAAAAAAAAACTTGTTTTACCTTGAAAAAGTATGGACCTCTAACTTTAACTTGAGCATATTTTTAGTTTTACCATCATTAATTTTTAAGTGTTAAAAAACACAAAACTCGATGGTTGAAGAATATTAAAAAACCAAACTCATAAATGTACTAGAAGAAAAATTCAATCCTAGCTTGGTTTAAATAAAAACTTTAACAAATCAAGCTTAATATCCTGCTTTAAGTAGTATTCTTTAAATAGTTGAATTAAGATTGCTCAAAAAACAAAACAAAAAGTTGAATATAGGCCTTTAAGATCCAACTAAACAAAGGGTTGAACCAAGCTTTAGAGCTCAAGAGCCTAGTTAAAATAGGCTAATCAGTCATATTCATATTTGGGCTTCAAACTCAAAAAAATGCTTTAGACTTACTTCCTCCAAATGACTCCTCTATGTCTTAAATTTTATTGAATTTTAAGTTGACTAAAATTCATTATTTGACTAGAATTCTTGTTTGTGTACAACATCGAGTAGTTGTGTGGTTTTAAACTTCTTGTTCCACATCGAATCTTAATCATATTATATTTTGAATTTATATATTATAAAAGTGGATCTTTAGATTTTAAAAGAGTGAGTGTTGCTCTAGGAACCCTAAAGAGGGAACACTTTGTAACTCATCTTTTGCTTTAGGTGGAGCTAAAATGGTTAGGGTGAGTGTTTTTAGAAAGCTATTAAGAAAGAGTGTGCAAGGGATCTTGGGTTGGTTTAGGGAATCATAGAGGTCAATTTATTGTACTTTAATTTCTTAATAGTAGAAGAATGGTTTCACTACATGGATGTAGGTAAGAGGGCGAACCAAGTAAATTCTTATATTTTCTATTTACTTGATTTTTCTAAGTATTACCTTTGTTGTTTCTTGGGCATTTTTTAAAATAAACTAGTATCAGAGCTTCAGGTTCGATAATCAAGATTCAATAAAAATGTCAAAAGTACTAGTTATTTAGATTTTCAATTGAGAAGTTTGATGGGAAAACTAGTTTCACAAAAAGGTAAAGAAAGATAAAAAATCTCCTTGTGCAGCAAGATTTGGTGCACCCCTTGCTAGGAAAGAAGAAAGGGTAGCCATATGGTATGAAAGATGTTGAATGGACAGACTTGGAGAAAATATGTGTGAGCACTACTAGGCTTTGCATCAAAGATAATTTGTTTAACCATGTTATTGATGAGGATTCTACTATAGGGTTGTGGGTAAATTTGGAGAAGATTTATTTGACGAAAAGTCTTTCCAACAAGTTGCAACTAAGGCGAAAGTTGTATCATTTAAAAATGAAGGAGAATGGCAACCTCATGAAGCATATGAATGGATTCAACGGGATCATTAATCAATTGAAAAAAGTTGATGTAAAGGTGACGAAATGAGAGAAGGCACTATTGTTTCTCGCATCTATTTCAATTATGGAATTTCTGATTTGCTAGAAGGATACAATGGCATTAGATCAAGCACAAGCAATGTTGATGTCTCATAAAGGAGGTAAAGATTCGATTGACTCGACATTGGTGGTCAAAGGTCGGAAGAGTAAGGTAACAGGCATGGGATCTATGGGTGGCAAGTTTAGATCTAGCGTTGTTCATTACTTTTGATGCAAAGGGTATGGACATATTCAAAAGGATTGTCCTAAAAAAGGGGATGAAAGTAACGAGAACAGTGAATGTATTTTTGTTACTAACAATGATGATTGTGCAATCTTAGCAATCTTAAAAGATTTGTATGCAAATTTTGGTTGGTACTTAGATTTTGCTTGTGTCACTCACGTATGCTATCATAAGGATTATTTTGATTTACTTTAAGAAGAGGTAGCCAGAATCTTTTTTTTTTTTTTTGAAGATTAAAAAGGTAGCCAGAAATTTGACTTTGGGTGATAAGTTAATAGTGAAGGTCATGGTCTTGGAGTAGTGAAAATCAAAATGTTTGATAAGGTTATGCGTTCTTTAGATGGTGTGACCTATGTCTCAAAGATAAGAATTTAATATCATTGAGCTTGTTAGACTCCAAAGGGTATGGATATTCTACTAATGATGGAGTGGTAAAAGTCATAGAAGGTGACATGGTGTTAATGATGGGGAATTTACATAATGGTTTGTATCCTCTAGAAGTTGAGGCCTTGAAAGGATGGGAACAGTGCATAGTAGATGGTAACTACCAAAATGAGATTTCATTTGCTAATGAGGTGATAAAAGGTTCCCATGGTGAAAAGGATAGTGAAAGGACGAAAAATCTTGCCAACGTTGAATTGGAAGAGTCGTCGAGGTCATTTTCAGAAGTCAATTAGTGCCACTGACTTGATGATTACACATTTGCATTGGCTGTTTGTGGAATCCAGTGTTGGACCATGCTTGGTTCGGTTATGTGTAGTCAAGGTAATAATTTTGAAGGCTAATGGTTTGGAAAGTCTTGTGCTTGGAAAGTAGTTCAAGGTGTTGGAAAGTATGTGGAGTTAGAAAGTTGCAATTGGGTGCGACTGGTGGAAAAAGTTTAAGGAGATTGAATCCAAGTCAAAAGTGGAGATTTATTGAGTTTTAGGTTGACTTGAATTCTAATTCTTGTTTGACTAAGATTTTTGTTTGTGTACATCATTGAATAGTTGTATGATTTTAAACTTCTTATTCCACATCAAGTCCTAATCACATTCTACTTTGAACTTTTATATTATAAAAATGGATCTCTAAGTTTTAAAAGAGTGAGTAGTGCTTTGAGAGCCCTAAAGAGGGAATTTCTTGTAATTCTGTCCTTTGCTCTAAATGGAGCTAGAGTGGTTTGGATAAGTGTTCTTGGGAGGTTATTAAGAAAGCGTGTGCTAGGAATCTTGGGTTGGTTTGAGAAACTATAAAGGTCAATTTATTATACTTTAATTTCTCAATAGTAGAAGAACGATTTTCACTTTGTGGACGTAGGTAATAGGTCGAACCACGAAAATTCTTGTCTTTTCTATTTGCTTTTCTTTGGGTATTATCTTTGTTATTTCTTGGATATTTTCCACAACAACTTTGTAGATTGTAGTTTTGCATAATTGCCTAACTAAAAAAATCAAGAAAGGCAAATTAATGGAATGAAGAAATTGTGATGCCCATCCACGTCAGAGATGTGAGCTTGATATTAGTTTGATTATTAAGATCTATGTAAGGGTTTATGTCAATCATCACTAATAACTTAAATTTAAACAAGTTGTTTAATAATGATATTTGGATTCAGACCATTACAATTAATAATATCATATTTTATATGTGCTAAATTGGTTTGAGGTTTCATATTATATTGGTGAGATTTTGGTCTCGTGAAATGGATCTTGGTTGTGACTATATATGATATTTGCCTTCATAAGAATATTAAGAATTTGAGTTAACGATATTGCTAACTTCATCTCATACATGATGTGATTGTGATTATTCGAATTTATATAAAAATTCAAATCAATTATTATTAGCACTTTAACTTTAAGTTTTTAAAAATTATGTAAAAAGATTATCAGATTAATGATGTTTGGACTCGGATTATCAAGGATGAATTTATCATACTAAAATTCATCCTAGACAGGACACCTCCCCTCCCCGGCCCCCTCCTTTTAACTGGTCCAAAAATTTAGGCTTTGGCATATTCCTAAGAACAAATGGCCCCATTTCATAATTCAGCATCTTGAAGCTAGGCAGAAAGCTAAGAGTGGGAAAAACCAAAGAAAATGCATAAAAAAAAAGGGTTAAAAAGAATAAACAGGTCAGAACAAACACCTGAAGCATCATAGGAGGGGCATTAGGGTAGAGCTATATTCTAACTTTTAATTAAAATAATAAAAAGCAACATCCCACTCAAGTGAAGTTGCATGGAGTTCATCCTCCCAATTTGTTAATCACCAATCATTCCCACCCTCTCTTTAAGTAAACAATTCTCTTGGAGATAAAAGTACTTTCTTAGTGGACAATGGGCATTTCCTTTTAGAGCCATTTGGTTTTTCTTTGAATGTCCTTTCCCTACCCCACTCCCTAAAAGTATGCCATTAAACCCCTTATTGTTCAAAGTTGAAAGGAGAGAAAGCGCCCCCAAAAGCAAATACCAAACCCCAAAAAGTTACAATAATATTTAAATATACGACTCCTTCTAGTTAGCAAATTAAACCCAACATTAATCTAATCCTTAAAGGAAAATGGATTAAGTCCACTAATGAGGTTCAAGATAGCCTTTAGTCTTCATCAAATGGCTTTGTGATGTTCCATTACTAGGGAGGGAACTTGCTCTGGTTGGCCACCAAAGAAAAACTAGAGTGATGATGGCTCTCATTGGTGCTCCCATTAATTCATTATTATTTTTAAAGCTCTAAAGAAAGTTCATGAAGATAGATGCCAACTTAATTAACAGCACCCGAAATGGAGAAAGATGGCGCTGTCGTGGCCTCTCCCTTTTGGATTTGGTAGAGGAGAGGAGAGGGTTATCGTGGCCTCTATCCACGACTCAGATTGATTATCTCAAGATTATGTTCTCATTTCCCCATTTCCTCCAATAATAGTACAACAGAATGTTCAATCTTCTTTTCTCAGGTTATCTTAACGACTCATTTTTCACGCATGGATTCTTATGTCATTTCTGTGTGCATGTCATCTTTTTCATGCCCCAGCGTCAGACACAGTGATTAAAATGCTTTTGTTTTGTTTATACTTAGTGGAGACTACTTAATCTATTAGAACCTTCATTAAAAAGTTAAATGTTCCTCCATGATTAGTGCTTAAGCTGTAATTAATGATCCTGATCATTGCCGAGAAGAAGGAAAGCTACGTTGCGAGGGGAGAATTGAATTAAAAATATTAAAATCAATTTGGAATCTGCCTATTAAGCTTTGAGGCTGTATCCCTACCTGGTAGTATTACTACTATATTTTTTTGGTTCTCCACCTTTAAAAGTCTCGGAGTAGTATTAAAAGAAAAGACAATATGAAATGCGTGGGAAACACGCTCCAATGGCATGGGGACAGTCACGTGCGTAGGTTCCCAATTGGACTTGACAAGGATGTTCTGTCTCTCGTGATTGGGAGCTTCAATATTTTTATCTCCGTGTCCGAATTCTAATCCAAACTCTTTGTTCGAAAATCTATATGTTGTACGTGGAGGCTCTAGACTTTCTAGGGCCTGGACTTTGGGGTCTCTCGTACGTACTCTCTTTCTGTACCATTTGCACTAAAATATTGAGCAAAAACCCCTCTCTCTCTCTCTCTCCCTCAACTCTTAAAGTACAGAGAGATGCTCTAAATTAGAGGAATTATTGAGAATGCAAAGGATTTTATTTTTCTATTCTTCCATTGCTCACAGTGTTGGTATTTATTTAAGGTTATATGTTTATGGGCAATTCAAAAGCCACGGATGGTTGTCTAATTTCCAAAGAAGCCGAACATATGTCATACATTGCATTGGCTGGAATTAATAAAAGGTCAAAAGACATGGAAAGGGGCACTCGAAAAACTTTTTTGATTTTTGGGTTTGGGTGCCAATCTGTTCTTCCAGGTTTCTTTCTTTTAATCTAAACTCTCTCTTCATTCTCTCAATTGCATTCCACGTGCCTTTCCAACATACCACCAATTCCATATTATCCTTTTCCGTTTTTGCAAACCCATCAAACCTATCAGCAAACCTATTTCGCCTTTCATTTCCTTCGCTCTTTCATGATTAAATGATATGTTTACAATATTTTATTATTGTATGATTGATTAAATCACATGTAAAATTTTTAATAAAAAAATTGTATTGATTAAGTCTTAAGTTCATGAAGATAGTAAATCCAAATATGTAATTAATGTTCATTGATTATAATGTAAATGTTAAAATTGATAGTGACTTTTTTATTTTTATCTAAAGAAAATTAATTATTTTATTTTTTATATGGTGATGTAATATCTTTGCATGTTTTATTTGTACGGTAAACGGAATCTGCTTTTTTTAATGTTTATTTAAATATAATCTATTCTTTACGGTTAAAGTTGGGTTCCATGGGGGAATGTAATGGCTTGACAATTGTCACGCAATTACGACTCGAACTTTTTTTTTTTTGTTTTTTTCTTTTATTAGAAATGGTGAATAAAAGGAAAGAAAAAGAAAGAAAAAATGATCTTTTTTTCATTTTCATTTTATTTTATCATTTTTCATTTATTAAATTATTTTATAAATGGCAATATCATATATGGATTTTAAAATAAAGACGTACCAATCAACTATTAATTTTATGATAATAAACAAAAATATATAATTCATGTTAATTAATTATAATGTAAATGTTAAAATTGATTTTTTTTATTTTTTAAAGAAAATTAATTATTTTATTTTTATTTGGTAAATCTAATATGCTTATGTGTCTATTTATATGGTTAATGTAATATGTTTACGTTTTTTGTTAGTAAAGTATTTTCCTTAGACTTTCTAACTATAATTTTGAGAAGAAAGAAATGAAATTGAAAAATGTGTAACATAAAAATAATATAGTTGGTTAAATAAAAAACTAAGTAATTCATTTAAAATGTTTACTATTGTTATACATAATATATGTATCTTATGAAAAGGAATATAATGTATAAAAATAACTTAATTTTATTTTTTTATTAAATATAATTTTTGAGGATGGAGATTTGAAACCTACCTTTGATAGGGAATACATATACTTATCATCAAATAAAATGTTTAAATGTCAATTTCATGTTTTATTTTACCTTCCATTCTATTGATTATATACAAAATGACTTCTTAACACGTTTAATTGGTTATATCAACATTCAACAATAATACGATTAATAGAAACAAAAATTAAATTAAATTAAATTTCAATATGTAAAATATTGTGAATGATTATATATATATATATATATTAAGAATGAAGATTAAACCTGAACACTCCCAAATATCTATAATATATATAAATGTAGGATAACTGATTGGGGCAATTAATTAACACATGTCATTCTCAATTAAATTAATTTTTTTTGTACATTTTATGTCAAAATTACGTAATTTTTGACATTAGAAAAGGTTTTTTACTTTTATTTATTTCAGTAAAAAAAACTTGAAAACAATAATTTATAACTATTAATGCTTAGAAGATAGATTCATTTAATATTTATCAATTATAATTTAATATTATTTTTTATCTATATTATCTTATTTTATATGAACTTGAATTCATAGTATTTGGACATCTCTTTTATACATGAATGTTTAAATTCGAGTAAATATCCATCTAATTCATGAAACAAAATAAAAAAAGTCAAGAAAATCTATTCAGTTCTCAATAAGCATAGCACACAGTCATCATTGAATAAACAAATCAATTGAATTTGATAATTTTTATCTATTCATTTATATGTTAAAGGCATATACTATTAGAAATTAGTAACTATTTTATATTGATAAGATTTTTACATTATATTATTGCCCTATATTCCACAGCTATTTATCTTAATCTGTCAATAGTATAGGTTATATACTTTATTATTTCTTAATGTTTTATTATATATCTAACAATCTTTAATAGGATTATTGTTTTCTTTGAATAAGTATTATTTTACAACTATATATGTAGGTGCAGGTTTCTGGTAAACCAGTAAGAACCATACATTTATGTAATTCAGTAATACAACACAGTTTTTCCTACAAACTTTTTTGAATATATCGAATTGAAGTTCACTCTAACATAATCTATATTTTTTGTAATTTTTTCCGTAATGTAGTTACAGGTACCATTGTAATATATATAAAGATAGAATCATGTTTAAAATGTAATTAATTTTTTTGCAAAAAAAAAAAGTAGAATCCCTTAGGCCTTAACCCTTTTATTGTCCCCCTTAATTCTTTTTTATTTAAAAATTTTGATAGGAAAAAAACAATATAGTTATAGAAATAATAATAAAAAAAACATACACACACGAGTCATTGTTTATGTTTTTTAAACAAATCTAATAGATATATTAGTTGAGCACAAAAAGTAATATTTCAATCATATTAGTCCAAGTATTGCCGCAGAAATATAATGTAGAGGGTAGATTGTTTTAGATACCATAGTTATATAATAAAATGATAAAGCATATATTTAACATTATTTATATTAAGATTTTTGTGTGAAGTCAAGTTTTAATGTAAAAAATTATACGGAATCAAAATCGAATTATAATAAATGTAAATTTCAAAAAGTAGAAATTCACTTGACATTATTATATTGTTATACATATTCCCATGGAAGATATATTGATTGTGTGTGAGAGAGAGAGAGAGAGAGTTAGGCATGGTTATCTGAGATGTCAAAAATGGAGATTGCTTGGCGAAGCTAATTAGGCATATCAGCATTTAGAAGATGCCTTGCTTATTGAAAAGAACATTCTTTCACCACTCTAATTCCCCATTTCCCTCTCTTCACTTTGCTTTCCTATTTTCCTACCCCTTTAATCATTTCTTTTTTATCGACACAATAACTCTATGGTTTCCCATCAAAATGAAAACAGCTAACCGAAAGGCAGCAAAGAAAGGCAAACGTGCGGCACAGGGACCGTTAAGTAGCCGGCGCCAAATATTCCATGGTTTCCATCGGTTTCTTCCTTAAAAACCCACCCTATTCTCCTTTCTTCCTTTTAAAACCCAACCCCACTCTTCTTCCTTCCTCTCTGTTTTCTCTCACTCTTCACTCTCACCTCTTCTACTCCTTTTAACCGTTGGATCCTTTTCAAAAACAAAAGCATGGTCGAAAGTGGCTTCTCTTCTCCTCGACACGACGCTTTTCCTGCCGGCCTCCGTGTTCTCGTCGTCGATGACGATCCTACATGGTTGAAGATTCTTGAAAAGATGCTCAAAAAGTGTTCCTATGAAGGTTATTATTCAAAACTTTGTACCAACTTTACTTTGTTACTGTTTCTTCCTTACAACACACCAGTGGCTTCTTTTTGTTTGTTTTAATGCACTGTTCGTTGGGTCTTGCTTTCTTTTGCTGTAAACTGCTCATTTTTCGAGTTTAGTTGGATAGCATGTAGGCATGTTTCATTTTCTGTTTATGGTGGTTTTTTTGGTTATATGGGGTATTTGGACAAAGCTTATGCACAATTACCAAATCCGAGTGCATGTTCATAATCCATGCTTTATTTGAGAGATTAGGACTATGGATATTTTATAAAATAAAAGCTTTTTTTTAGCTGCAAAGGTTGAGTGAGTGAGGTTGATCGTCACTTTTGGGTCCTGACTAATGTAAATGTCATACAACTGTGGAAAAGATATGAATTTTGGGTTCATTTTGTGATATTGGATCATGAAATTGAACGGACTCGATTGAAAAGTATGCCTTTTACCACTTCTATTGCAATTATACTTTTTCGGCTCTGTTAGTGTTCTTTGGTTT
Organism: Theobroma cacao; assembly: GCF_053813885.1. NCBI lineage: Eukaryota > Viridiplantae > Streptophyta > Magnoliopsida > Malvales > Malvaceae > Theobroma > Theobroma cacao. The sequence continues at coordinate 43,708,230 of NC_142640.1, forward strand.
AATCATCTTGTCCACATGGAGGATACTGATGGGCATGTATGACCAGATTTATTGGAGAAAATTGTATTGGCATTGGGGATGAAAAGGATGTTTCTTGTCTGAAGGCTAGTTATGGGTGTAAAATGTTGGTTCTGGCATCATTTTCGAAATATCTTTCTAATTCTTTGGACATTGGATGCACAAAAAACAAATATGTTTAAAACCTTTGTTTTAAAAGGTTTATAATGTTAGTGAGATAGTATTGGCTGTGTTGGTTGATGCATAGATTTTGTACCTAAACAAGTCCAAAATTTATTTTGCAAAGATCAATCAATGGACGTGAAAGTATCTATTATGAGTTTGAAGATAATAATGGAAATTGTGATTTTATTAAGTATATGTTTTCCTTCTCAACAAAGCTTAATACATTTGAGAGATGAAATTCTGTCACGTATATATATTACTTCTTAAGAAAATCTCATGAACTTTTACTTTGGCTAGGTTGCTAAAGTAATTAATAGACCTGACGCCTGCTGAACTGGGGCTTTGCTCTGTAAGTGTCTCATTCAAGCACCTTTGCCAGTCAATTGGGCAAGGTGTAACCTAGTGTTAAGTCCCTCTCCCAACCCTTTGGTTCCTTTCTCACAAATTCAATATATACTTAATTTAATCTTCGTTCATTGATGCATATAAACTAGGAACATACATTAATGACAGAGATTATGGCTAGGTTGATCAATCTTGAAGTTCAAGCAACTCCTGTCACCTTTTGCTCTGTAATTTATGACTTATGATCATGACTTCTAGTGAAAGCTGGGTTTGTCTTTGATATTATTGGCTTTGCTGGTGGCAGAATTTGAACAAGATCAGATGGATGTATTAATGAGCTTGACTTTGGCCAAATCTACTAAAATCTACTTTTAAATTGAAGAGGAAATTAAAAAGGAACCTTGGCTGAAGCTTGATTGAGGTAGATGTATCCAGGGTCTAATAGGCCAAATGTTGAGTTTGCCTAACTTGTTGAGGGTGTTCCTATTTGTTTATTGCTTATGCTTTTTCTCTAGGTTCAGATGCTTCAGAGGTACAATTTCATTTTGATCTCTGCCACTTCAGTCAGATATTGGTTTCCACAAAAATTCTTGAAGTTGGACTAGAGATGCTTTTCAACTGGAGATGGTAGTCCCAAAGAATAGAAAACCTGATTTTTTTTTTCTTTAGGGTGGGTTCTATAAATGAAAATTGACATCTGATCTAAGATAGGTGTATTCTTTTTCCATGCTTTCATGAGATGATTCTTCAGCTTCTTATCTTTTTTTTTTTGTTGTTGTGACAATAAATTAAGCATTCAAGCATATCTTTATACCATCCTGACATTCTTTTTTGGTGCTTCCACATGTTTCAGTAACTACGTGTGGTCTTGCACGAGATGCTCTGAACTTGCTTCGTGAAAGGAAGGATGGCTATGACATTGTAATCAGTGATGTTAACATGCCTGACATGGATGGGTTTAAACTTCTAGAACATGTTGGACTGGAAATGGACTTACCTGTCATCAGTCAGTTCTATACTGTTTCATATGAATCTTTCTTTTCAATGTCAATACTTGCTCCACTTTTCATTTCAAATTCAATAGAACCAGCTTCTGACAAGTTCCATTTATGTAATATCACAGTGATGTCCGTTGATGGGGAAACAAGCCGAGTCATGAAAGGCGTCCAACATGGCGCTTGTGATTACCTTCTAAAGCCTATAAGAATGAAAGAGCTTCGCAATATATGGCAGCATGTGTTCAGAAAAAAGATACATGAAGTGAGAGACATTGAAAGTCTGGAAGGCAATGAAGGTCTTCAGATGACAAGAAGTGGCTCAGATCTGGTTGATGATGGGCACTTGCTTAGTGGAGAAGATATGAACTCTGCTAGAAAAAGAAAAGATGCTGAAAACAAGCATGATGATAGAGACCTCAGTGATCCTTCTTCTACAAAGAAAGCTAGAGTTGTTTGGACTGTAGACCTTCACCAAAAATTTGTCAAAGCCGTAAATCAGATTGGATTTGATAGTAAGTATAATTCAAGCTTTTGCTTTTAGATTTTAATCTCTTGATCATCATCATGAAGTAGCCATTTATGTAATTGGAGCAATAGTCCAAAGGTTTTTCTGTCATTTATATATCTGTTAGTGTTATGGCTATAATTCTTAATTTTGCTTGTAACAACTCATTATGTTGTAATGTCTGTTTGACAGAAGTTGGTCCTAAAAAGATACTTGACTTGATGAATGTACCATGGTTGACAAGAGAAAATGTTGCCAGCCACTTGCAGGTAAATACCTCCCACTCTTTGCTCTTAATAGTGCCAAGTTAACTGAAAAGGACAACCAAATAACTGTTAATTAACAATTTTACTACATATTTTGCTAGATAATAGAGCTTTTTGAGGAAAAACATGTGTGATCTATTTTACTTGTTAGGATTGTTTGAGAAATGGATGAAGGCAATTACACTAATATGTTTTTTTAAAATAAAAATGAAAAGTTAGTAAGAATTTGGGGAGATCTATTTTAGATCTCATTAATATGCTTTATTTTTTACCTTTTTTTTCTAAGAGAAAGTTAGCAAGGCTTACTGCCATCCTGTTCCCTTTGAGTTAATAAGGTTATTTGAGCTGTGGCTGCATTTGCTAGAGATTGATACCATCAATTTTCTATGTTCTCAAGCTTTTGGAATTATGTGATCATTAATCTAAGAATTTTTCATAACTTGCGGATATGTATTCGAAAATTGTTTAAAACAGGTTAAAGAAAGTGATGTTAATTGTCAATAACCTAAGAAATTGTTTAGATTCTCATTGAGAAAAATTCTCTTCTGCAGAAGTACCGCCTCTATTTGAGTCGGTTGCAGAAAGACAGTGATGTCAAAAATTCATTTGTTGGAATGAAGCATTCAGATCCACCTTCTAAAGATTCTACTGACTGTTTTGGTATCCATAGCTCAATGAGCGTGATACAAGATGATGTTTCAAATGGCACCTATAATTTTTCTGTTAATAACTCACTTGTTCAGAATGTGGATCTCAATCATGAAGGTGACAAAAAAGGAATTACTTCAGCGCCTGTGGCAGAGCCCAAAGGAGCTTTGTCTATAGATATTCCTGATCCCCATAAAGCCCAGAGTTCACAGATAAGCTTTGATCATTCCCTTGGATCAGTTGATTCAGGTCTTAAGTTTGCATTATTCAATTCTACCAACCAGACACGGTACTCCTGGAGTGAAATTCCTGAAATTCAGTTCAAACAAGAGTGTGAACCATTGCAATTAGAGAATGGCTTCAGCCAACTACCACTGCCTGGTTCACAGCATCAAGTCCAGACCGAATATTTACAACCTGCTGTATCCATTAGCTCTGGACCTTCCATAACTGAAAAAGAGGTTAGTAGCAGGCCTTTGTATGATGAGTATAGAAGCAATCATGTCAAACATTTAAGTCCAACAGAAGCAGTTGACTTGTTTCCTGTTCCAAGCAGAAACCAAACGCTAAATAATCAAGTTTTCAACCCCATTTCTGCTACTACATCAAGCATGAAAAATCAGGGCATAAGTCTGAATGACTTGGAATTTGCACAGAGAAACCTGAATGGGGGAGTAGGAGTACCTATTGCATCTTTAAGTGAGGACTTACAGTTCTGTTGGCTTCAAGGTGAGTGTTATGCTATGAATATTGGTCTCCAGGATTTTGAGTGTATTGAGTATAACGATCCAGCACCCATTGCTGAAATTCCATTCCTCTTGTATGATGCACCAAGGTTTGACCACGAGCATCTGTTTGACCCTACTGAATATGCTGCAATAGATCAAGGGTTGTTTGCTTAGCATGAAGTTGTTCTCGCAATGCATCCTTGGTGAAGAAAGGATCTTTTGGTATATTAGGTAATATCTATAAGTGGAGTACTTCATTTATATGGATAGGGATGTCATTTTCCCAGTCAGTTTGGACTTGGATGTTGAAACATGTATAATATGGGTGGTGATAAAACGTTGAGCATAATAATTTTGCTGCTATAAGTTTTCTAACCTGGGACATGCATCTTTTAGTGCTGTATAAATATGCATGTATACAAGGCACATGTGAACTTGAGTGCAAGAATGGATCTAATCTCCTCTCTCTCTCTCTCTCTCTTATTTTCGTCTTTGAATCCTTTCCTTTTTTTTGTTTTTGGAAAAAGTTGGGGGAGGGGCCGCTCATCATTGAGTTGATTTTGTACTGCATGGTCTTGAGCCTCCAAGACTCATAACTGATAACAATTCACAAGGTTCATCATGATCATTCGTTTCATTTCATACAAATTTGGCACAGAGAACTAACATATACCCAGATACATCCAAAGCCACAAAACAAGTACACAGACAGGCAGCAAAGGTTCCTTACAAAATTGTTTCTAGGATTGGTAGTGCTTGGCACTTAGTACTATCTTCCATTATAACAGTATTTTTCAATTTCTATAATGTCATTACTAAATCAATTAAGAAAAGGTCAGTGGCTGCATCCACCAGCAATAGATCCTCCACGATCATGCCTGTATGAAATACTCTCTTTGCCGACTGAATGCTGGATATTTGGGGAAGCATTTTCATGCCTGTTCTTTGGCAATGCGGTCACGGAACAAGCTATCCTGTTATTTTTCATTAATAATCGCTTGGAGCTTTCAGTATTGATGGAAGGCCTCCTTGGAGGTCTGGAGTTTGTATCCTGCGCTGTACTGGAGTTTGTATCCTGCGCTGTACTGGGATATGGCTTCCTTCCAAATTTTGGTGATTGAGACCAAGTCGAAACAATCTGTGAGGCAAAATTTACTGTGAGATCTACAACACAAAAGCTGTGAGCATCTAAAAAAGCATAGAACACCATCCTTTCTCAATTACACCCATCAAAAGGAGAAAGAAATTTGACACTCGGGGAAGATTGGGACAGAGCTAAGTCTGCCTGGGCACCTACTGACCATCAAGAGAAAATGAATTGAACTAACAAAATAAACTTACAAAAAACTTTAATTCTATTTCATGGCGTAGAGCACCAAAAATTTAAACTCACGGCTAAGCTGTTCAAGATACTGCTGAAGGCAAGCAGCATACTTTGATACATGGTCAAAATTCCATTATAGTATAGTCAGCATTATAAAAAAAGCTGGTTAAGATAGACATGAAAACCTTCTTAACGTGATTGCATGAAGACTGTGATCCATGGTATAAATCTTCATTTAGTCTGGCTTTAACATCAGTGCTCTGCCTGAGTTTATTAAGGTCATTCTTTGCTTTGTCCTGCATATCATGACGAATGTTTTACTTTTATTGATTCAACATGCAAAGAGAATAATGAAATTGCCTTTATTTGTGACTAAGTTTATTATTGTACTCAAAAGAAGCATATGAGTTATATACTATATTCATGCACGATTACATAATCTAGACATGCACACACAGAGTATACATAATGTGCATGTATCACACACGCAGATAGAGTATTCATAAAGCATAACATAATAATCTAGATAAAATCGGGCAACTCATCTAAATTGATTCTTGAATTAGTTCACATTTCTGCAATTTAGGAGCTTGGCCTCAGCAACTGCAGAGTTTCATCAATTACGCTACTGCTAACTCCATAATCCATATACCAACATCCTAATAGGGTTGTCTGACTTGTACCTTTGATCGTGTTTGCATTTGTGATTTTTCTGCCTCCTTTGAATTCATTTTATCTTCTAGCTTCTTAAAGAACTGGCATGGGGTGAGCAAGGAAACACTATTAAATTCTTGGTGCAATTTAAGATCGTGATAATTAAAGCATGAGATGAAATAACAATAAGACTTACCTCTTTCCGTTTTGCTGCCCTTTCTTCACTTCTGAAAGTAAATGGAGAGGAAGTGATAGTTGATCGCGTACTAGTTCCACTTGCACTTGAAGATTTGGAGCAGCTGCCACACATTCAATAGAGAACAGTTATGAGGTTCATATAAGAAAGAGGCTTCAGTAATCAGGTCAATAGTATCTGAGACCCGATATGAAAAGTATAATCAGGAAAAGGGAGCCTAGAGAAGCTACTGACTGGAGCATACAACATCATGGAATCATAAATTTAATTTTAGTACTTTGAAATTAAAATGTGGATGCACAGCCCAAAAATACAGAATGTACTGTGTACACTGTACAGCATAATGCAACATTGGTAGCTTCCAAATAAAGAGAGAGTATACCAATAGCTTGATTAGTTTTTAGTGCACCCCCAGTATGCAAAAACATGTAAAAGGTTAAATAGCAAAAGCTCTTACTTGGAGAGGGAGGGCCATCTCCCATCTCCTGTTACCCCTCCTGAAACTGACTTATTGAGTACTGCTCTAGTCCTGTAGAAATAGATATAACCATGTCAGCGGAAGGGAAAAGACCTTTAAGGCAAAGTGTCAGCAAAGACATTTTGTGAGGGAAGACTACCTTTTATCTTGTAACTGAAGATCTTTTGAAGGATTCCTTGAACACCCATTAACAGATGCCTACAGTTTGTAAATGAAACTCCTCTAGGTCATTTAACAAATCAAAACCAGTTGGTGTCTCCTGCATTACCCTCTAAAAAAATTTGCAAATAAAAATGTATAGGCAACAATACTGTGACAACAATACTGTGATTTTTTCACCTTTTGAAACATCATAAATATTGTTATTTTGTCATTCATTATTGAAAATCCAATACTGTTTCAGTGCATGCAATTGTATCTTAATGAGCTGATAAGGAGAACAGCAAATAAAAAAGGTGACACAGAAGAAGTACCCTGGTTGGAGTTTGTAGTGGAGTCGAATTGTCCCTTGATATCTTGAGTGATGTTTTATTGGTTCCACTAGCATGAGGAGTGAAATTCATTGACATGCGAAGGGATTTTTGAACTATTCTCTTTTGCTCATCTGAGTCTACCGCAGACTTCCTACTAATAAGACCATGGTTATACCCAATTCTTGAAGTTGCTTGTTTGGATACTCCACCATGATTGGATAACTTTGATGCGAAATTTGATTTTTCACTTGATGGAGCTAGATTCTCTTGATCAGCAGCTTTCCTCAATGCCCTGGTTGGGGTTTGTAAAGGAGTTGAACTATCTTTTGGCATTCTGAGTGATGTTTTACTAGTTTTACTGGCCCCAGAAGCAAAATTGATTGATATGTGGAGTGAGTTTGGAATTGTTTTCTTCTTGTCAATGGAGTTTCCGGTGGATTTATCAACAAAAGCCACTCGTTTGGAAGGATGTAACGGAAGTTTGGAGGCTCTGCAGGGAGTTGATGACTTCGACAAAGAATTTGTTCGCCATTTCTTGCTTGATGAAGTTGAGTTCTCCTGATCAGTACATTCCTGCAGTATTGCAGAATGAGGACAACCATAAAGACTTGACAACGAAGAACAAAAGAGAAAACATTGTTTAAATTAATATTACCTTAAGGGGCATCTTCTTGTCTGGGGTTGACAAAATCATGCCATGGTCAACATGGGTATTGTCAACATTTTCAAGAGCATTTGAATTTCCAACATGGGTGTTGTTCTCCATATTCACATCTTGGTCCATTACTGCTTGACCTCTTTCCCAGTTAGCAACATCCATATTTTCTCTTCCCACATTAAGATTGTCTGCATCTACATCAGTAGTGTGAGCTACCTCAGCATCAGAAACATCTTTCTCCTGTTGTTCATCCATAGCCACAGAGGCATTTGCATTAGCTGAATCTGTATTTAAGGAAGAGTCCATCGAAGCTGCATTGATAGTTCCCGTTTGAGAGACATCATTGGAAACAGTATTTGCTTGCTCCAGCAGGGCCGCTGCTCTCATTGCAGCTCTTCTCTTGTAATGAGCTTCAAAAAAAGCTTTCTTCTGAGCAACAGAACCTGGCTTTGAAAACTTTTCGACTTCTTCCAAGTAACGATTGTGAGAGAAGGTTGACCATTTCTCCCACGCCAGCGATTCTGACATAAATCTACCGAAAGATACTGATTCTGTCAGAGCAAGAATCGGATCACCCTGTGTTTCAAGATCGATCATCAGTTTACTGACTAAATGCTTCAAAGCTATGAAAGAATAAAACTAAAAGCTTGTTAAAAAGCTCCGTCCTTTATTGACATCTCCATTCATTAATACAATGCGTGATGAAAAAGAAAAACAGCATAATCAAAATTTTTTTGTTAGGGAAAGCATTGGAACTTCAAGCTATCATAATATTCTCTGTTTGGTCACTGCGACTGAAGGGGAACGGTCATTAACAGCCCCAACGTGTCGTTTAGATCTCTTATGAGTTTTTCCAATAATTTCCCAGCAACCAAACAATTGTCGGTAAAACAAATCAACTGAATCAAGAGAACCAATTAAGTAAACACAGTAAATGGGAAAACTTGTGTCAGTGAAGTTTCAGTCTTAGTTCACAAAACTGACCTCTTTAGCTTCAAGAGAAATATCTGCAGGATTAGAAAACGGTCTTACAAGACAAGCGGATTCACCCATTTCCCACAACAACCCTAAAGTTTGTTTTTGTGTTTTTAGTTTCTTGCTCTCTTCTCTTGCTCTTCTAGTTCACTCTTGTGCTTCACACCTTCAGCTTTCTCTCACTCTGCAAGTGAAAAAAGAAACCCACCAAGGCAGGCTCCTCCTTCTAACCGTTATTTGAAACAAAGGCTCTCTCTCTAACTAGGCTCATGGTCATGGGTCCATTTCAATGTCCATCATAAACAATGGGTGTAACTGAGATGTGCAACAAAACGAAGCTCCTCTAGTGTGGGGCGTTTTCTTGGTTGCTTTTAAAGCTTGTTTTTTTTTTTTCTTTTTCTTTAACGTCACTTTATGACAATCTTCTTTTCTATGTTTTTCCTATGAATCTATGTTTGTAAAGGATCTGATCATTTTCCTTTTCAGCAAGATGGATCTGATCTGGGTCCGATATGATCAGTGAATTGGGTCCCATAAGTTGAAATTTGAAAGCTTCCCAACGTCTAGTTCCTCCTTTTCTTCTTCTTTTCTTTGATGGATGATTGTTGCAAGACAGACAAGAAGTAAAAAAGAATGTGGGCACTCTGGCTTTAAAGAATCTCCAAAGCTTATTGCATTAGTTTAATTTGGCCACTAATTTGAATTTGGAAGCCATGAAAAAAAAAATAAAGGGGAAGAAAGAATTGGCAGTGGAGCCATAGAGGCCGACAAATCCAGTCTTAAGAAAATAGGCTTCTAAACGGCTTTTGTCTGCAATTATGTTTGAAGTAAAGCTTGGGTTTGACTTTGATGGAGGATGTTACAACCATCTTTATGGCTTTTAAGTATCATTGCTACAAGTGTTATTCGAACACTTTCAAGAAAGGAAAATTGTTTTTGATTGGTCAGGAAAAAAGCAACTAAGAAAAGGAAAAAGGCTAATGCTAGAGGCAGCATTCTTTTAGGGAAATTATTTGTTCTCTGTTCATCCAAGTGCAAGTCAATATTTATTTATTTGAATGCAAGCCATAGTTGATACAACAATGTTATCCTACTACACAAAATTGTCAATGGCAAAGTTTCAATCCTAACTTCCATCCATAACAGTTAATGTGATTCCACTTTAATCTCTGTATATATTATTTTTTTTTTATCCTTAACCTTGTAAAGTAGTTCTATTATTAACAATGAAATAAAAACATCGTCAAAAGAATGTTTATGTGACGTGTTATGTAGTTTAATGTGAACATTATTGTTATTTTTAACGAAGTAATTTGAAGAAAAAAAAATCATTCTATAAGTTTAGGGAAACTAAAATGAAACTTAAAATAAAAATATTAGGGATCATAAGAGAAATTTACCCCTCTTTTTTTTTTCTTCTGCTGGGAAAGAAAGGATTTGGTTGGAGGGACTGGAAATATGAATGCCAAATTTAGTAGGGAAATTTGAGTACATGTTTAGCCATTTATAGGTGTAAAAAATCTTATTAGAAGAATCAATGATAGAGGTAAAAAATTGGAGTGATTCATGGAACTGATTCCTTTGTACCATTGCTTGAATAAAAAAGGTAATCCAAATCATAAACAAAATCACACTTGAATTATCAGCATCTCCATTTATAATTCTGGCTAAAACAATAGCATGGGACTGGTAAGATCAATCAAAGCAGTAGAGAGAGCCTCAAAGAGTTGCTGAAAGATTCTTCAAGTCAAAATGTCATTTGATAATTTTGCCATTGCATTCAACATAATATGTTTTACAAGACCACATTAAAAATAGAGCATCTATGCTCTCTGAGGTTGCTGCAAGTTCAGGAATTATTAATCCAGGCACTGTGATTGGACATAACAGGGTTTTCCACAATCTTGGAAGTATAGCTCCAAGCTTGCTTTGGTTATGCTTTGGACCATGGACTGAACTTATTGCCAAAAACCTTCAACAATTAATGTAAGACAGAGCAGCGGCTGCTGAGTGCTAAATTCTGAACTCTTGATCATTTATGGCCTAGCCTTTAAATATAGGCCATAGATTATTCATTTACTTTTAAGTAACGAAGGTTGATCAGTTCAGTTGGAAGAACTCATCAGGCTCTCCCGCCAAACTTATTCATGAGCTTTAACTAGTTTCTAATTCTTATTTAACATTCAATGGAGCTTAAAACAGAGAAATAATTTGTCAGAAAAACAAAGGAATAATCAGCAAAATAAAACAGTTACAAACACCTTGGGTTAGCTAATATAGCAACTTCAAAGCATGAATTTCTCAAACATAAAATCCCTTTGTTATCAGCGCTTGATCATTGCCTATGATCTTGTGAGTTGAAACACAAAAAAAAAAAAAAAAGGGAACCTAGTATTTTGCAAGAAAAGGAAAAGAAGCAATGCACAAAAATAATCATTGGACATCGATGTCCAAAATTCTACCATTACTGCTGGCCTTGGGGATAGTAATGTACAAAACCCCATCTTTCACCTCAGCTTTAATCTTCTCAAACACAACATTCTCAGGCAATGCAATTCCGCTATTGTACCTCCCTTAGCTCTTAGCAGACCATTCTCCTTCCTCTTCTCCTTTCTCTTGACCATTAATCTTCCTTGTAGGCACCTTCTCAGCCTTGACAACCAACATCTTCTCTTCAACCCACACCTTCACATCATCTTTGTTCATGCCAGGCATATCAAACCTCATCTTATACTCCCCCTCTCCTTCCTTAATCTCCCATGGCGTCCGTCCTCTACTGTAACCACCGTTCTCACTTGGTAATGGACATGGCCACGTGCCTGAGTATGCAAATGGGTCTTCCATCGTCGTCTCCATTGTTTCCATCATCTGATGCACCGTTCTTGCTGTTGGGAATCTGTCCCACAACCCTGCTTATATAACAAGTTCAAGATTCAATCAGCATCAGAAATTTAATAAGAAAAAAAAGAGAGAGAAGAAATTAGCTAGGAAAAATAAAAACTTTGATCATACTATATAATATACCTATTGATGCAACAGGGCCAACCCTTTTCTTGTTGGGTTGGGACTGGTGGTGTTTGCTAGCTCTTTGCAAGTAGTCAAGGTTGTCTCTACTCTCCCCTACCATGGCCTTGATGCATCTGTTCCGAGGGAGTTTTAAAAAGGGAAGGTGACAAAAATCGCTGCTTTTATTGGAGGAATATAAAGGGAGAGAGATGGTCAGATTTAAAAGAGCTTGAGACATTTTTCTTGGGGTTGTTTGTTTAACCTGTTCTTGCTTTGCGCGGTTGGAGGAAGAAAAGAGAAATTGGAGCTTTGATTGTTAGTGTTATTATCAAATAGAAAGATGAGAACCGCAATGGATGATGATGGGAAGAGGACTCTGGCGGTTGACAATTTAACGGAACGAGTAGACATTTCTGGACAAGGATCGATGGACTGGAGTCGGTTAATTTCCAGATTTCTCCATAACATGATATGCTGATGAGGTATAATGATATGTTCATGTGATATTTTCATTCTTTTACTTTAATTACGTCAGTAACATAGTTATAAAATAACAAGTAATATTTTGATTAAAGATAATTAATTAACTGTTAGTCATAAGGTTATATTTAACCGAAAATAAAAATATATGAACTCAATTGAATGTAATAAACGATAAGAATTTATTTAAATTTTTTGGAATAGTTCAAAATTTTTTTACACCTTATCTCTAATTATATTTAAACCCTTCGAATAATAATGAAATTAATGAGTTAACTAACTAATAAATATACGATTATTTTAATGTCATCTCAAATATCAATTAAAAAAATTGTCATCTCAAATATAAAAAAAAATCTTTGATTAGGGATTAGTATTAAGAAGTAATTTTTAATTCATAGAAATTAGAAGTTGGTGTCGGAATCTAGCAAAAACAGGGGAACAAAGCAATAGAAGCGTGCTTAATGTGTTGGTTTACTTAATAGTTAAGAAAACAGAGTTAGAATTCATTGATTTTGTACTTTTAAATGTATCTAGCAAAAATATTAGTTGGGCAATCATTACAACTTACAATGTCGATTTAGAAAGACTATAAATAGGTGATTTATGTATTTTGGCAAATGATGAATAGGTTGGCAAAACGCTTCTGGTGCACTTTAATGATTTCATTCTCTTAGCTCAAAATTTGTCATGCACCCTAACAAATTTTTAGTATCAGAGTAATAGGCTTATTTCAGCCATCGTCCAAACAAATTATTCTACAAAATCAAAACCAAAGATTAAAATCAACATATGGCCAAATACATCCAACTTCAACTACACTCAAACTCTCATACCTATCTTTTGATGGAGAGAGTTATGATTTTTGGAGCATTCTCTTTATTTCACAAGATTTGCGAGAAATGGTGAAAAAAAGGCTATGAAGCTCCCGCAAATCCATAAGAGCTATCAACTTACACAACAACCATGAAAAAAGAATACGAGCAGAATTTGCGAAAAGATGCAAAGGCCTTGCTGTCAATCCAACAAGGGCTAAGTAAAATAGTTTTTTCTAGAATAATGGGTGTAAAAATAGTAAAAAATGCATGGGAAATTTTGAAAAAACAATTTGAAGGTCAAGAAAAAGGTAATCTCCATTAAACTTCAAAACCTATGGAGAGAATTTGATAACTTAAGCATGCAGGACAATGAACATGTTCAAAATTTCTTTTCCAAAGTTTCTGAAGTTATAAATTAGATTAAAAACTATGGAGATACAATAAAAGATAAGATGATTGTTTAAAAAGTCCTAAGAGGTCTACCACAAAGGCTTGACCATGATGTTGCAGCTATAGAAGAATCCAAAGATACATCAAAATTAACTTTGGAAGAATTGAGTGGTTTACTTGAAGTTAATGAGAAGAGAATGAGTAGATTTATAAACCAGAATTTAAAGTAAGCCTTTCATTCAAAGGTTAGTATGGTAGAAAAAAAAAACTCAAAATCAAAATTTGAAATAGAGAAAGCAACTTAATTTCAAGAGGCAAAGGTCGTGGCAGAAAGCAATTCTTTAAAGCTCAAGGCAGAGGTCGATGTAGTATCGAAAACAACTCTTGATGCAAAATTTGTTGAAAGTTTGGTTATTGTTAATGCAATAAGCTTAATATAAATAGTTCCAAGAGAATGTGAATTGGAATGTTTTGAATATTTTGAGATTTCTTTCAAATTCTTGAAAAAGCACTTTTTCTTAAAATAAGATTACCCTTTTGAAATAAGTGAAGCAAATGATTTCTTGTAAAGAAAAGAAATTAACTGCACATATTAGTTTGAGAAAAAAGAGAAAGAAAATCAATATAATGATTTTTATAGAAGTTCGGCCTCTCCCTTAGGTCCACTAAGGAGTTTTAAATCCATTATTTTAAAAACAAGTTTAATATAATGCCTTTTATGATCAAGCATAACCTTACAATATAATGCATTTTATAGATCAAGCACAACCACTCTACCTTTTACTTTGGTTAAGGTCTAATCACTCAAATACTACATTTTTAATTGGTTAAGGTATAACAACTTAAGTGAATACAATAAATGAGATAAGTACAGTTAGAATGCCTCTTAAAGGCTGAATAGCAAATTAAGTAACTGTTTGGTGAGGAAGAAAATAGGTAATGAATGTTCAATAAATGGTACAATAGAAGATTTAAGTGCTAAAAGAGGAGAACAAGAAGTATTGAATGATTTGAGCTAATTTCTTCTCTTAGATTTGTGTTTCAGAGTCTTACAACCTTCATAAATGTTGTGGGAGCTTGTATTTATAGTTGCTGAAGCTTTTAAGGTGGTTGAAGTTGCATTAAATATGGAGATAATCGTTTTACACTTTGTTCCAAGCTCCAAAGGTTACTATCTATCGATAGATTTTATGATTTATTGATAGATTCCCTTCAATAAATTTCAAAATCACGTCAATCTATCGATAGATATAAGTATCTATCAATAGATGCAAGTTAGGGTTCCTTTCAAGTATCTATTAATAGATATCGCGCATCTATCGATAAATGTTGATAGTCTTTGAGGTCTAATGTTAGAATAACCAACTATCGATAGATGATCTTCATCTATCAATAGATGAAAAACATTTATCGATAGATTCAACATAGTTTTTTAATGTGAATAGCCTTTTTGCTTGTTTTCAATTTAAAGTACTTAGCTATTTCATTAAAACTTTTTCAAGGACCGTTTAGACTTGTTTGAACATTTGAAAAACAGTTTTGATCACTTGTTTATCAAATCAAACAAGTGATCTAACAATCTCTCCCTTTTTGATGTAATAAAACAATTAAGCAAAATTTGCTTTCGATTTTATGAAAAAACTCCCTTTGATTTCATGCACTAAGTTTTGAAAGATTACTCCCCCTGAAACCTTGCATTTAAAATAAAAATTACGCCCCCTTAACTTTTGCATTTTAAACCTTGCTTTTGTAAAATGAAGAGCAAATACAAATTTTGACTCATTCTCCCTCTTTTTGTCATATCAAAAACCTTATGACCATAAAGAACTAGGAAATCAATTTAAGCTTTATGAACTTGAATTAGAATGAAGTAAAATAGTAAATTCAATAGTAAGCCAATAGTAATGAGATAAATTAAAAAGGAGTAAAGCATTAACCCTGTAAATACATCCGAAACAACAACCATGTATACATCCAAAAGTTTAAAACATCAACCATGTAAATACATCCAAAAGACTAGTATGACAAACATGTAGCTGAATATACATATGAAAAACATGTAAATACATCCAAAAGACTAGTATGACAAACATGTAGCTGAATATACATATGAAAAACATGTAAATACATCCAAAATTACATGATCAATGAAAGTGAGATGCACGTGTAGTCATCTAACCTAGGAGTCTAAAAACTGAGTCGAAGATATGTCTCTCGTGAGAACTCATGATGGTGGTGGAAATCGAAAGCGAAACTCATCCTCCAAGTCTTATTAGTGCTGCAAGATCTAACGATTTTGCGCTTCCAAGACATCCATACGAGTGGTCAACCTAAAGTCTATTGTTTCCATATATGAAAGGAGTCTAGTGAAAGCTTACTCAACATCAAATGTGGTGGACATAGGTGCATTAGGTTGAGCACTAGAATGGCCATTAGGATATGCACTTGGCTCACTTTTATTCCCCTCTTTACCCTAATCATCTAAGACTGAATTATCGACTGACCTTTTTTACACCTAAATGTTATTTTTGAACTCGAAATCCAGCTTGTTTGATAGTTTGTTCATTAACAGGATTGAATAAAGCATGGGTTTTTGATGAATCATAACCGGTGTTAACAGGAAGTAGTTGATGATTTCATTGATCAACGTGCCATAAAGGAGTTTTTTGATGCCCTTTCAAATGGTGCAGAGCATGTCATCCATGACAAATTTTGTGAGGTTAATATGGTAGTTGTATTTGATGTGAAAGATGAACCAAAGGTTCTTTTAGGTGACAGTGTAGTAGTTTTAGTTGTGAGGGTGGATGGTATAGGTAATGATGAGGTGCAAAACTCGATCAAAGAAGGATAACCTCGTACAACTAGAACTGCCTTTGTCATTTGGCGAAGAATATATAAATGCGGAACAGAGGTTGCCATCATCAAAGACATAGTAGAGCTCTTCTTGTTGGGTATGAAACTGAAAGACTCAATCTATGCGGGCACGAATGACAAGGATACATTTTCCCATGACGTGAGTGACAAACTTACCGTCATGGTTCATTAGCTCATTGGTTTCCAAGTCAAAAAATTTTTGTGGGCATTGAAATAAAAGACTCGAACTAAATTTTTATAGAATTTCTTATTCAATTTTAAGTAATGTGTCCATGCTAATTATTCGAAATTTGCAAGGTATGGGAAATCAATGGACTTTAAGTAAGCAAAATCAATGATGCGCCCAAGCATTACCTTGCGTATGGCGAAATTGTTGTTAAAATTTTGAACATGCGATGGATAGGAAAAATTGCATTGAAAATAATGCCATTTTGAAGCTAAGGAAGACCTATCACCAGTAGAAGAATGGGTTTCAGTATGAACGATTTTTTTGGTTCATTTGGGTCTAGGACTCATAGTGTGAATTTCAAAATTTGAGAGTTTGAGAAGATTTTTTGAAAAATTAATTGGTGAAATGAGGGAAGAGAGTGTGGAAAGGGATTTAATCAGAACAATTTCCTTAAAAAACACAAAAATGATAAGAGATTTAGAGTTCTTGACCCTAGGGTTTCTAAAAAGCCTAAATTTGGATTTTGATGAAATCTAGGGTTACCTTGCATTTGGCAAAATTGTTATTAAATTTCTGAATATGCGATGGATGGGAGAAATTGCACTGAAAATAATTCCCTTCTGAAGTTGGGGAAGACCCGACACTAATAGAAGAATGGGTTCCCCTATGAGCAGTTATTTTGGTTCATTTGGGTCTAAGACTCATAGTGTGAATTTCGAAATTTGAAAGTTTAAGAAGATTTTTTTGAAAAACCAATCGGTGAAATAAGGGAAGAGAGTAGGGAGAGGGATTTAATCAGAACAATTTCCCTAAAAAACACAAAAATGATGAAAGACATAGAGTTCTTGACCTTAAGGTTTCCAAAAAGCTCGAATTTGAATTATGATGAAATCTAAGGTAATTTTGTACAAATTCTTTGTGTTTGATACTCAAGAATGCTTGAAGAATAGTTTAATCGATGAATAATCAAGAAGAAACTCTAAGGAGTTGAGAACATTTGGAGAATGGATGGTTGGGTGTCGCAAGTTTTGGGAAAGAACTGGCATGAAAACTGTTTAAAATAGATCATCTATTGATAGTCGTGAAAATCTATCAATAGAAGAAGCTTAATCGTTTTATTTTTTTTGACCGCAATTGGCAATCTATCGATAGATAGTGAGATCTATCGATAGATTTTGCGTTCAAATTTATTTTTTAATCTCAAGTGTTAATCTATCGATAGATAGTGTGAATTTATCGATAAATTGAGCATTCAATTTTTTTTGTTAAGGTTTGGGTCTACATCTATTAATAGATAGTGTGGATCTATCAATAGATGGTGCATGGGATGTTTAATTTTGACCTCAACAAGCTATCTATCAATAGACAATGTTGATTTATCAATAGATGTTCTTAGGTGGCCTTTAAAAAAAAAATAGAGTTTTGACTTTTAAACTCATGCAAGAAGGTACAGAGTTGAGTTGCTAATAAAAAATGATTCATAATTTGTGGGAAAACACTTCAAACATTAATTTGGATAAGTGTAAATGATGTTTTAGGATCAAAAACTAGAATTTTTACAAAAAAAAAAAAAAAACTGTTCTTTTCTACAATTTTTGAGGTATTTCTTGAATTGGATGGCTATGCACATGTATGCAAGAGTGAGAGATAAACGTATGAACATACCATACATTAGAATTGTAGAAACATACATCTTATCATGAAATCAATCATTTAGCACATTTGTGTAGACACAATTTTTTTTATGTGTTTTTATTTTTTATTCTATTATTTTGTCTTTGTTATTTATCTTTATTATTTTATCTTATTTTATAGTCACAGTCAATTTAAAGTCCAGTGTGTTTTAAAATTTCTAACTTGATCTTGGTTTTATAAATATGTTTGGGCTATAGTAATGTTGGACTCAACATTGGGTCTAATTCAAGTAACCATTGGGCTTAACAGTTTGGCCCAATGGTTGAGCCTGTTACTAACAAACAGATCCAATATGATTAAGTTGACTTAAAGCAAATCAAACATATCAAACAAGATTAAATTAATAAAACAGGATTAAAATAAAAAAATTAAGTTTTTAATCAAATAATTTAAAGAACAATATGGAACAACCAAAAACAACCTAGAAATTGCCAGTTGGCCTAAAATTGAAGAGGACCAAAACTTGTACAATACAAGAGCTTTGCCAAGTGCATGAAATCGCACTTGGCAAAGGCAAAATCATCTTAGGATCAACGGTTGATCGGTTGCCTAGGATGATATTTTCAACCTCTATATAAAACAAAATATTTATGAAGAAAAAAAGAGCCAAAAAATTCAAAAAAGAACCCTAGCAGCAGCCAATTTTAGAGAGCAAAAACCACAAAAATCCCTTGAAGGGAAACCCAAAAATCCCAACTTTTACTATAATTGATTTTTGAACAAAAATCCTTGGAAACCTTTGCAAAAAAATCCCTAGAGCTAAAACCCAAAACCAAGAAAAACCCTAGCTTTCACTACTAGCCGCGTACAACCACAATCAAAATCACATAAAATAGCCAAGAAAAACAAACAAAAGAAAAACCCAAAAAAAGGCCTTAGGATAAGCCGAATACTAAAATGAGGGAAACGAATTTCTTTTTTTGCTTTTTGGAGTTATGGAGGTGAGGTTTCAAGGGCTTTTAATTTTTCATCTGGTGAAGAGAGTAGCGACATAGACTAGAGAAGGATTTGGGTTGAACAGAGTCTTAGGAATCTGTTTAGAAATAGGGGAGAAAGTGCCGCTAGGTAAAGAGAGAAAATGAAATGAGGAAATGAAAAGAGAAGAGGAAGAGAAGGGATTTATACCTAGGGTTGTGGGTTGAAATGGTGTCGTTTTGGAAGAATGAAAGGGGAGTAGATCTTAACCCAAAACGGCGTGGTTTTGAGAGAAGAAAGGGAGTTGCTATTATCGGCACTAGAAGGTGCATTTTTGGGAGAAGACTTAATGGGCTGTAACAAGCTTGGGCTCCCTACCACAAGCCAATCTAGCCCAATAAGGTAAAAGCCCTTTTCTCGTTTCTTTTTGGATCTGTTGGTTTGGTTTATTTTAGATATGGCCCATTTTACTTAGTAATAAATGTATTTTGGTGATAAAATTTTAATTAAAATCATTTTAGGGAAATGTCATAAAATTTTCATATGATATTTTAGTGTTAGGAGATTAAAACAAACAAAAAATATAAAAAAATAGAAATAATAACAAAGATAGCAAAATAATAAAAAAGTTTTAAGTATGTTTAACTATAAAAAGAGTATAGACTTGGATGAAAATTTAGTGTTAAAACTAGGTATAGGTAACTAGAATATATACATATATAAATAGAAAGTAAATGTCAAAATATAAAATATATTCATGGTGATAGATTTAACCAAGGTAAAATATAGAATAGAAATAAATGTTTGGTAATAAATAAAAAAAGATGATTTAAGTAGAAAAATAAAAAATACCTAGTTTTAAAAAAAAAATAGACGTATGTAAATGAAAATATCAGATATAATATTAAATTATAAATATTAAAAATAGAGTGGTTGATTAGATTAATTCTGATGATGGAATTTCATCCGAAAAGGTAAAGAGTTGCTATTTTTTGGGATGACTTTCCTATGAACGGGATTCAATTAGAGTTTTCTCCAAAGTGTCAGGATAAATCTTAATTTTGTATTCCGATATTCTAATTAACCCAAGAAACCACCTTGAAATTCATAAGAGAAATAAATTCATATAATGTTCTTTCTAAATTAAAATTGATATAGTTATTTAATCAATTTAAACAATTATTGTAAATAAAAGACTAGTTGTTTATTCAAAAAATAGTTCAATAAAACAAAATAATATTGACCTATAATATTAATTAAAAATTACTGATTTAAATAAAATCTTTCTTTAAAATATATATAGTAAAAATAAATGAGGTATTTAATTGTATTAAACTATTAAATATATATAAATTATAAATCAACTAAATTATATTTATAAACGTGCTCATTTGGCATCATTCACGATTTTTATTGTGGCATAGCATATGACACATATATTTTGTTAATGGGATGAGAACTCTGATGATGGAATTTCTTCGAAGGACTTGTAAAGCTAAGTTCTTCCAGAGACATCCCTAGGTGAGAAAAACTTCAAGATTTCACCAAAACGTTGGGATGGTCTACGAATAATTTTCTAATACAAGGTTTTCGCTTCTCGTTATTTAAAATTGATAAATCATGACATCATTTCACAATTGCATCATACAATCAAACTGAATAATCAAGCTTTGGTTTAAAGAATAATAATAATAAAATAAAGAAACAAAGATTGGGGAACCATAGGAATAAAATCAAAAGTTAAGGTTGATATAGGATAACATATGATTAAATGGTACCGTTCATGGAACTGGCAACACGGGGGTGCTAATCTTTCTCTGTGCGTAACCGTACTCCCGAACTCAACTCTAAAAATTCACAAACCAGGGTATTGTTCTTTAGACGAACCTAAAATCAATTTAGGATTCCGTCAAATAGAGCAAATTTAACAGGTGGCCAATTGCACCGAGGTAAAAAAGATTGGTGGCGACTCCCTATTCTTCCATGTCTAGTGGTCGAGCTCCTAAACCCGCACGTTACAACAATTTGTCATCTACATCATCACAAAGTCAAGAATTTTCTATGCAAACAAGTAAAATATGCACTTCATAAATTTAAATTGTTCACATCAAAATCCATCAAGGGCGTCCAATTTTCATCATTTAATTCATCTAAAGTGGATTCATAATACCTAATTCACTTCTTATTTCGCAGAATTGTTCTCTATCAAGAGGTTTAGTAAAAATATTAGCTAATTGGTCTTTGGTACAAATAATTCAAGAACAATATCTTCTTTTTGAACATGATCTTTAATGAAATGATAATTTATTTCTATGTGTTTAATTTTAAAGCGATGGATGGAGTTCTTTCTGAGATTTGTGGCACTAGTATTATCACATTTAATGGGAATTCTTTTCATACCTAGTCCATAATCTTCTAATTGTTGCTTTTTCCATATCACTTGAGCAAACAACTCTCGGCAGCCACATACTCAGTTTTGGTAGTGGATTGAGTTACACTATTTTGTTTTTTGAAAATCAAGATATCGACATACTGTCTAAAAATTGACCTGTACCGAATGTGCTATTTCTATCTATTTTGCATCCATCAAAGTTGGCTTTCGAATATGAATGGAGATCTAAAGTGGAACTCCTTTGATACTATATTCCCAAATTAGTTATCTTTTAAGTACATAAAGATTCTTTTGATAGCACTTAAATGAGGTTATCTAGGATATGATTGAAACTTAGCACATAACCATACATTAAATCTTATGTCCAATCTACTAGCATTAAGATAGAGCAAAGAACCAATCATGGATCTATAGAGCTTTTGATCAACAGGCGTTCATTTTTCATACTTGTCAAGCATTGTTGAGGTGCTCTTTGATGTGTGGTATGTTGTGCTTTCCATACCAAACTTCTTGAGCATGCCTTTTATATACTTAGCTTGACTTATGAATGCTCCATCTTTCTTTTGGTTAATTTGTAGTCTAAGGAAGTAGTTTAACTCGCTCATCATGTTCATATCAAATTCTTCTTGCACAGTCTTAGCAAACTCTTGACAAAGAAGCTTATTAGTAGCACAAAAATATGTCACTAACATAAACTTGCATAATTAAAATGTCTTTGCTTTTGCTTTTGATGTCCTCTATTAAAATCATTTTTGATTAATAATTTTGATAAAGTTTCGTACCAAGCTGTAAAGCTTGTTTTAAACCATATAAGTCTTTTCTTAATCTAAACACATGATTTGGAAAAGAAGTGCTTTCAAAATTGGGAGGTTGTTCAACATATATTTCTTCATTAATTAGTCCATTAAGGAAAGTACTCTTAACATCCATTGAATATAACTTGAAGTTCATATAACATGTAAAGGCTACAAGCATTCTAATAGCCTCTAGTTTAGCTATTGGAGCATAAATCTCATCATAATATATTCCTTCATTTTGACTATATCCTTTGGCAACTAACTTAGCTTTGTTTCTAATTATTGCTCCATTTTCATCTATTTTGTTTCTGAAAACCCATTTGGTTCATATAATTGGATAATCATTTGGCCTAGGAACTAACTCTCATACTTGACATCTGTCAAATTGATTGAATGCTTCTTGCATAGCTAGTATCCAATAGTCATCATCTAAGGCTTCATCAATATCTTTAGGTTCAATTTGAAAAATAAAGGCAACATACTCACTAACATTTTAAACTTTAGCTTTAGTTTTTACCTTCTGATTTGGATCTCCAATGATTTTACTTTCACCAACCTCTTTTCTCTCCATTGGATAATTAGGCTCACCTTTTTCAACAAGTTGTTTAATTTATTGCTCTTCTTTTTATGGCGCTTCTTCATTTGCTTTGAATCCTTTAATATTGATATCAATCTCTTTAATTTTGTTCTTAAAGGATACCTACATCATCATAATAATTTTCTTTTTTAGGAAGAGGGTTAAAATTATCAAATAATACATAAATAGATTCTTCAACAATTAATGTCCTCTTATTAAACATTCTATAAGCTTTAGAAGTTAAAGAGTATCCTAGAAAGATTCCTTCATCACATTTAGCATTAAAATTTCCAAGGTTATCTTTTCCATTATTTAATGTATAGCATTTACAATAAAATGAATGAAAGTAAGCAATGTTAGGTTTCTTCACTTTGTAAAGTTCATAGGGAGTTTTCTTCAAGGTTGACCTAACCGTTACTCTATTTACAATATAATAAAAAGTATTAACGGCTTTGGTCCAAAAGTACCTAGGTAAATTGTTCTCACATAGCATGGTTCTAGCCATCTTTTTTAGAGTCCTATTTTTTTCCACTACTCCATTTTGTTGTGGAGTCTTAAAGGCTGAAAATTATGGCTATATCCATTTTCATTACACAGTTGCTAAAAACCTAGATTTTCAAATTCTTTTCCATGGTCACTTCTAACACTTATTATTTTGTATCCTTTCCCATTTTCAACTCTTTTCCAAAAATAAGTGAAGATTTTTAAAACTTCATCCTTAAGAGTAAGAACGTAAACTCAAGAAAACCTAGTATAGTCATCCATTACTACTAAACCATAATTCTTTCCACATAAGCTAGTGGTCTTAGTTGGTCTAAAAAGATCTAAGTGAAGTAATTGTAATGCTCTAATAGTGGTTACATCCTTTTTGGATTTAAATGAGGTTCTCCTATGTTGACCTTTAGCACAAGCATTGCAAAATTTGTCATTTTCAAAGTTTAGTTTTGGGAGCCCTATTACAAGATCTAGAGTATAATTTTTAAATTGTGTTTATGCTAGCATGTCCTAGTTTACTATGCCAAAACCAACTATCCTCATTCTTTTTAGCTATGAAACATACATTTTTAGAAGATTAATCATCCAAGAAAACAACATATGTATTACCTTGTTTATAACCAACAAAGAGAGTCTCATTAGTTTTAATATCAACAACATGACAAGTCAATGGTTCAAATATGATTTTAAGACCCTTGTCACAAAGTTGACTAATACTTAATAAGTTATGCTTAAAACCATTTACAAATAAAACATTTTCAATTTGAGAGGAGTTTTTACTAATAGTACCAATACCTTCAATGTGACCTTTTGAGTTGTAACCAAAGGTTACATTTCCTCCTTTCTTTGGTCTTAATTCTTTGAAAGACTTCTTGGTCTTGGTCATGTGTCTAGAGCATCCACCATCAAGATACCATTTTCCCTTTTCTTGTGCTCTTGACTTAAGTTATTGAGCTCTTTTTACAAAGACAAAATTCAAACTTCCATTCCAATCTTACCACCTTACCATGCAGAGGTTTAGTTCAATTTACAACCCACACATTTTTGATTTTTTTACCTTTATAAGTGGTAGTTCTCAAAGGACAAGAGTAAGTAGAATGACCTACTTTATGACAATAAATACATCTAGTGAATGAGTTATGTTTTTCATTTTCTTTAACAAAGATATTTTTAAAATGAGTTTCTTTTTTAGTACCATCATAGAAGAATGCTTTTTGTGTTTCTAGCATCTCATTCATTTTTTTTTAGTCATGTTGGATTTTAATAATGTGATATGCAAATTCTCATTTTTCTTTTTCAACTCATTTCTCTCAACTTCTAAGTCGTTGACTATGCTTTCTAGTTCAATCTTTGTCTTGACTAAGAATTCATTTTCTACCTTAAGCTTGGATATGATGTTCTTGTGTTTTAATATTTTCTCTTCACACTCAAATACTAAGTAAACATTTGAGAGGTCTTTCCTAAGGCCTTTAAACCTCCAACTATGTTAGTAAATTTCTCATATATTTGGTTTATAGTCTCACTTTCTTTCATCCTATATAGCTCATAGTCACGTGTGAGAAAGTCCTATTTTAAATTCCTTAACTTAATTTGTTCCCTTGTAGGTTGTTTCTAAGGTATCCTAAATTTGTTTTGCGATTTCATACATAGATACTCTATTAAACTCATTAGCACTAAAAGAACAAAAAAGACTATTGAAGCCTTTGCAATTTGTTTGTATTAACTTCTTTTCTTTGTTATCTCACTCTTTTCTAGTCTTAACAATTGTTTATCAATTTACTTCCTTAGTGGAGACATTGAGACAATCTAAAATAACATTTCAAATTTTAAAATCTACTAATTGAATGGACATTTTTATTCTTTTCTTCCAATAAAGGTAATTTGTATCTAAGAAGAATGAAGGTTTTTAAGTTGAGTACCCCTTACCAAGAATAGTTGAAGCAGATTCTGTCTTGATGTGTTGAGCTTTGCTTT
This sequence comes from Theobroma cacao, assembly GCF_053813885.1. Lineage (NCBI taxonomy): Eukaryota > Viridiplantae > Streptophyta > Magnoliopsida > Malvales > Malvaceae > Theobroma > Theobroma cacao. The sequence goes on from NC_142640.1 coordinate 43,733,243, forward strand.
TAGATTACTCAAGTTTGTTAGACATGTAAGATTAAGCCTAGCTCTGATACCAATTTGTTAGTGCAATAAGCTTAATATGAATAATTCAAAGAGAAGGTGAATTGGAATGTTTTGAATATTTTTTAGATTGCTTTTAAATTCTTGAGAAAACACTTTTTCTTAAAATAGGTTGCCTATTTGAAACAAGTGGAACAAATGATTTCTTGTAAAGAAAAGAAATTAAGTGCACAAATTAGTTTGAGAAAAAAGAAAGAAAATCAACACAATGATTTTTATAGAGGTTTGGCCTCTTTGCCTATGTCTTTTCTTTTAGATTTATTAAGGAGTTTTAAATCCACTATTTTAAAAACAAGTTCAATACAATGCTTTTTATGGATCAAGTATAATCTTACAATATAATACCTTTTATGGATCAAGTACAATCACTCTATCTTTTACTTTGATTAAGGTGTAATTACTAAAATACTACATTTTTAATTGGTTAAGGTATAACCACTTAAAAGAAAACAATAAATGAGATAAGTACAACTAGAATACCTCTTAAAGGCTAAGTAGCAAATTAAATACAATGTTTCGTTAGGAAAAAAATAGGCAATGAATGCTCAATAAATGGTATAACAGAAAACTTAAATGCTAAAAGAGGAAAACAAGAAGTATTGAATGATTTGAGTTGATTTCTTCTCTTAGATTTGTGTTTCAGAGTCTTCCAACCTTCATAAATGTTGTGGGACCTTGTACTTATAATTATTGGAGCTTCTGAGGTGGTTAGAGGTGCATTAAATGTGAAAATAGCCATTTTGCACTTTGTTCCAAGCTCCAATAGTCATTATCTATTGATAGATTTCACGATTTATCGATAGATTCCTTTCAATAAATTTCAAAATCATGCTAATTTGTCGATAAATATAAGTATCTATCGATAGATGCAAGTTAGAATCCTTTTAAAGTGTTATTGGGTGGCCATTTATTGATAGATACAAGTCAAGGTCTCTTTGAATTGTTCTCGGGTGACTATCTATTGATAGATGTTGCGTATCTATCGATAGATATTCATAGTCTTTGAGGTCCAGATGCTAGAATAAATAACTATCGATAGATGATTTCTATCTATCTATAAATGAAGAACATCTATAGATGATTGAAGATAGTTTTTCAATTAGAAGAGCATTTTTGCTTGTTTTCAATTTAAAGCACTTAGCTCTTTCATTAAAACTTTTTCAAGGATTGTTTAGACTCGTTTGGACATCTAAAAAACAATTTTGATCACTTGTTTGTCAAATCAAAACTTAGAATCAAATGAAGTGTTAAATCTAACAATTATGAAACCAATGAGTATTGTTTTTAATGTATAAGATGTAGAAATCCAAATCACTCTCAAAGAGATTGCTAGTACAATAATGAACAGAAAATTAAAGCCAACTACTCTGAAGAAAATGAAGCATAAATTTCAGAAGTTGATAAAGCAAATGAAATAGTAGTTTCTGGCATGAGTGTTCAGCAAGCTACTGAAGACAAGTGGTATATTGATAGTGTTTGCAATAATTATATGATTAAAAATAAAAAACCTTTGTACAAATTGATAAAAGTTTCTTTTCCAAAGTGAAGCTTGGAGATGGCAAACTCCATGATATTAAAGGCAAAGGTGTAGTAGCAACAAATTCGAAAAAAAGGTAATTCTAAACTCATACATGATGTGTTTTATGTTCCTGATTTAACTTATAACTTGTTAAGTGTTGGGCAATTATTTTGTAAAAAATATTTGCTTATTTTTTATAAAGATGAATGTACAATCAAGGATAAGAAAAAAAATCTCATAATGGCAAAAGTGAAAATGAATGCAAATAATGTGTATCTTATCACTATGCTGTTAAGTGAGAAAATTGCCTTTAAAAGAGAAATTGTAGATGAGTCATATTTATGGCACTTGAGATATGGGCACCTCAACTATAAAGGTCTGGAACTACTAAAAGATAAAAATATAGCGCTTGGTTTGCCATCTATTGCGCCATTAAATAAAGTATGTGAAGGATATATCTATGGAAAAAATGCATAGACTTCCTTTTCCAAAATCTTCATGGAAAGCCAAAGCCTTACAAGAATTTGCATCTCTCAACAATAACAGATACTTTATTCTCTTTGTTGACGATTTTACAAGAATGATGTGGGTTTATTTCTTGAAGCAAAAATCAAAAACCTTTTTAATTTTTTGTCAATTTAAGGTAATGGTTGAAAAAAAGAGTGGACAGATATTAAAGATCCTAAGGATAGATCGTGGAGGTGAGCTTCTATAAACAACTTTCCAAAATTATTGCAAGGAAAAAGGAATAAAAAGGCAACTTACTATGAGATTCAGTCCTCAACAAAATGGAGTGGCATAGTGTAAGAATCGCATAATAGTAGAGATGGCCAAAAGCTCAAAAGTATGCTCAATGCCAAAGTTCTCTCAAAAGAGCTATGGGTAAAAGTAGTGAATATTGCTGTATTTAGTCTTAATTGATAACCAACTAAAGCAATCTAGGACAAAACTCCACATGAAGCTTGCAACAAACTTAAATCATAGGCAAATCATTTTAAAGCTTTTGGCTGCATTAATACTTACATGTACCTTCACAACATAAGGAAAAGTTTGATAAGAAAAGAGAAATATATTTATTTGTTGGATATAGTGATGAGTCAAAAGGCTATAGGCTGCTTAATCCAAAGAATAATAATCTCATGATCTCTAAAGATGCTATCTTTGATGAAGCTGTAGTTTGGGATTTAAAGGAAAATGATTCTTCTCAAGAAGTGTTGAATTTTCTTGAACTAGCCACAACTTTTGACGACAAAGAGCTTCAATCAAATTCAAGTTCATTAGAAGCTTCAAGCTCACATGTAAGGGTATAATCTGAATCTTCAGCAAGAAAGGAATGTTCTTTAAGAGATATTTATGAATCTTGTGATATAGTATTTTTCTGTTGTGAACCATAAAGTTTTGAGGATGCTGTAAAAGAAAAGCATTGGATTAAAGCCATGAATGAAGAACTTTCTAGTATTGAAAAGAATCAAACATGGGAGTTGGTAGATCTTTCGAAAGGAAAAGAAGCTATTGGATTAAAATGGGTCTATAAGACAAACTATAAAGAAGATGGTAGCATTCAAAAGCATAAAGCGTAACTAGTAACGAAAGGCTATTTATAGTAACTCAGTTTTGATTTTAATGAAACTTTTGCACCAATAGTTCAAATGGAAATAATCAAAACTACTCCGGCATTAGCAGCTCAGTTGGAGTTAGAGGTATAGCAGCTTGATGTAAAATCTGCCTTCCTCAATGAATTTCAAAAAGAGATGTATGTAAATCAACCTCCTAGCTATGAGATGAAAGGTTAAGAAGATAAGGTTTATAAGTTGAAGAAAGCATAGTATGAATTAAAACAAACCCCAAAATTCTGAAATAGCAAAATTGACAACTCTTTTTATCAAAGTGGATTTCAAAGGAGTCAAAGTGAGCCATCTCTTAATGTGGAAAAGAAAGGCAAGCAACAATTCCTAATCGTTTGTCTATATGTTGATGACTTAATTTATACAGAGACAGACATTAGGATGGTGCAGGAATTTAAAGAAGCAATGATGAAGGAATATGATATGACAAACTTAAGTCTCATGAGATATTTCTTGCATTCAAGTTCAACAAGCAAAAGGAGAAATCTTTATTTCTCAAGAAAAATATCTTGAAGTTTTATTGAAGAAATTCTACATGAATAATTGCAAACCAATTTTCACTCCATTAGCAACAAATGAGAAATTGCAGTTGAATGATGGTGTAGTTAAGATAGATGCAAGAATTTACAAAAGTTTTGTTGGTTCTTTAATTTATGTAATGCATGCAAGGCTTGATATTCTCTATTTAGTTAGCTTAATATCAAGATTTATGCAAGAGCCAAGTAAATTACACTTTGCAGCAGGCAATAAGATTTTATGCTACCTACAAGGAACGAAAAGGCTTGGCATCAGGTATGTAAAGGAAAAGGAAAACAAACTAATAGGTTTCATTGATAGTGATTGGGCAAGCTCTGTTGACGATCAGATGAGTATGTTTGGATATTTGTTTTGTCTGGGCACAAAACCAATTGCATGGTCATTTAAAAAGCAAAAAACTATAGCATTATCTTTAGCAGAAGTATAATACATCGCAACAACAGATGCTACATGTGAAGTAGTTTGGTTAAGAAGAATTTTTGAAGACTTACAATAGAAAGAGAAAGCTCCAATAGTCACTTAATGTGATAATACGTCTGCAATTGTCATGACCAAAAATCTTGTGTTTCACAGTTGTTCAAAGCATATCGAAGTGCGGCATCACTTTATTAGAAATTTGGTGCAATAAGAGCAAATTCAACTAAAGTTTGTCAACACAAATGAGTAGATGGCTGCTATTGTTACTAAGACAATCTCATTAGAAAAGTTTGAGCAATTCAAAAATTTTGTCAAAATTACAAATTAAGAAGGGGTGTTAAAAGTAATTTGTAATCCATAGAAATTAGAAGCCTATGTCAGAATTCAGTAGAAATAAGGGAACAAAAGCGGTAAAAGCATGCTAAATGTGTTGGTTTACTTAATAGTTAAAGAGTAAGGGTGAGCAATTGGATGGTTTGGTTCGTTATACCAAAGGACCAAATGGATTAAATATTTTTAAAAAATAGACTACACATAAAGGAGGATCAACCGACCAAATATCAAATTGGTTTAGTCGATTCGATTTTAGACCAATGGATCAAAATTTTATCATTTTTTTACAAATTACAATGTTAAAACTTATAAACTTCATCCATAATTATAAAATATAAAAATAATCTAAATATAAAAAAATATAACATTTATTCCTTCACTCATATAATTATGTCTTTTTACATAAATCATCAAATTAATATTCAAGATTCAACATAACAAAAAATCGAAGATAATAAAATTAATACCCATAAAATAAAACTATCTAACAGAAGACTATTAACCATTGCAAAGTATCAAGTGGAATTTCCTCCATGACTTGGCTCTTCATATTCACTCACATACTCTATCTAACAATTGAAAGAAAATAAAAAATTAAATTAGTATAAATTTTTTTAATAACAAAGTAAAAGAAGATTAAAAATAAAAAATTAAATTAGTATAAATTTTTTCAATAACAAAGTAAAAGAATATTAAAAATAAAATATTATATAAAAAGCTATAAAATTTAACCTTTACCTTAATTGAAGTGTGAAGCATTTCTAACCCTTTCACTCATCAATCGTCAACAACAGAAATGAAATCCACATTCCCAATCTTTGACATCTCTAAAATGTATAGACAAAAAAGAATTAAAAGAAATAAAGAAATAAGAATTGAAACAATAAAAATAAAGAAGTGAAAAGATTACATGTTTATTATATTTTGTATAAATTTAAAAATAATTAGTATATATATATATTAATATATATAATTAGTTTGGTTTTTTGATCAATTTGGTTCAAAAATTTTAAAATCGAGAACCGATCAAAAAATCAATTGGACCAAACATAATTTTTGACCAATTGACCTAGTGGATCAATTAAAGCAACCGTATTATCCAAATTGTATTTGGTTTAGGTGGATAATTGATCTGATCTGATTTTGCTCATCCTTAGTTAAAGAGAATAGAGTTAGAAGTCAAGTTGATTTTGTACTCTTAAATGTATCTAGCAAGAATATGAGTTGGCAATCACTACAACTTACAATTGTCAGTTTAGAAAGACTATAAATATGTGACTTATGTACTTTGATAAATGATGAATAAACTGGAAAAACTCTTCTGATGCACTTTAATGCTTTCATTCACTTAACTCAAAATTTGTCTTGCACCTCAACAACTAGACCTCTTAATTATCCATTAACCATTACATTTAAAAAAAGACAAAATTGTAAATTATATTTAATACTTATGTATTATATTATTAAAACTTTCTTTAGTTATACAATTTGTTAATAGTTATTTGATAAATTTAATCAACGAATAACTTAGTCTATTCTAATACAATACTTAATCAAGTAATGTAGTGTATTAAGCTAATAAAGAGGAAAAAGAACAATGATTGGTAGAAGGAAAAAGTATGTATTGTTACCTTTTTGTGAGGTAAAAGTACTTTTGTGATAATAAAAACAATGATGTCAAGACCAAATCAAAATCCTTTACTCCTATTTTTTTACCTCATTTTCTATCTCAATTCTCGTGAGACAAATGTGAATGTCTATTCTTTTATTATTAAATTAATACTTGTTTGCTTGGTTTGAAATATACTAGATTGTGCCATGTGCAATGCGCTCGGGTACCCCAAAAAATTAAATGATGTTTGTATAAAAAATTTATTCAAAATAGTTTATTATTTTAATTAGAAAATGGAGTAGTATATGATAATTGTTTAAAAGCATAGATTATTTATTTTAAATTCAATAAAAAATAGTTATTAAGATAAGCTGCTAAACTAAAGGTGGAAATATTATATGTTGTTTTGGTTTTTTGCTGGTTGTTATGTAAATACAAAAGTCATCATTCCAATTGTGCCTGTCAACAAAAATCAAAGGCAGTGTTCATAAGCTAATTAATCATTTTGTAGCCAGTCCGCAAAAAACGAAAGCCCTTGATGGAAATTAAGGCCGTGATCCTATGCCTTGCTTCTGTACATAGATGTATACACAAAATAACAAAAAATAACATGACAGTTTGTCATGTATATCAGTGCTTGTTAACAAAAATAGAAAGCATTTTGAGGCATAGATCTCTTTGTAGTTCCAAATTCTGTCAACATCAAGTGGCTAGTGAAGATTCTTCGTTGATTTTGTGTTTGGGTGTGTGAATAGCTTTGAAGGTAACTCTGTAAAGAAAAAAAAAAGAAGAAATTCGATTGTTAATTAGTGTATGAGGTAAGGAATAAACTTGTATGATTATGGTACATGAAAAGTGTAGGAGTTTACATACTGTATCTGATCTTATATTTTTTGGTGGGTGATTGTTTGTCTTTGTTGGCAATGGGTTTTTTCTGCAGTGTAAGCTCCAGTAAAAGTTGGTCTTGGGAATTCTCTGATTTGCTGATTATGGGTTCTTTCTGTGGCGTAGAATCTAGAAAAAACTCTCTAGTCACTTGGTTTTTAATTGGTGAGGGTAGGGTTTGTTCTTCTAGTGCCTCCAGTGTTGGTGTTGGTGTTGAGGATGGTGAAGTGGTTGCAGAAGTTGAAGCATTCCAATGAAGAAGTTAGGGTTGATTGGAATCAAACATTTTGTAGTTTTCACTTCTTGTTTGGATTGCTTTGTTGGTTAAACCCACAGTAAACACCCTTGTCTGTTTGATCAGAGCCTTGATCAAACAAAACTGACATAGTGATAAAAATATGAACATTAAATAAAAATTCTAAATAAAACATAGGTTCTCAATATTCAATAAAACAACAATAAAACAATATGTATTCTTACTGAAAATCATATATAATAGTCCATGAACTAACAAAACAAAAATTACAGAGTCAGTATGTACAATTTGTAAACCATAAACATTATCTAATCAGGAAGCATGTTAAATTATAAAGATACACACATACAGTGAACATGCTTAGCCAAGGCTACAGAACAACAAAATGCATAAGTCCACCAAATTTCAATAGGAAAACAGCATGGCAAAAACTATCATCAAGTAATCCTAAAACAAAGGTGATAGATTCAATAGACAATAAACGTCAAATAATAGTAAGAAGATCAGGCAGTCAACAAATACTGAACCTTTCTATCCAAGTTTCCTGCAAAACAAAAATGGAAATCAAATCAATAAGAGTAACCCATGAAAACGTTGGCAAAAAGCACCTTTAAAAATAAAATTGAATAAAACAAACTGTCGAGCTCAAATATGTAAAGAAACAGAAATAAAAGTACAAACAAAGTAAAAAGACTATCTAAAACCGAGAAGAATAACCTGCTAAATTTTACATATACCTATGAACAAATATGAAAAAAAAACCCATCATTAATGAAAAAAAAAAAAAAAGACGAATCAAACACTTATTAACTAAAAGCAATGACAAAGCCAACTTAAAACATGCTCAATAGCAAAAACATCAATAAAAAAAATCCAAAATAATTAGGACATCATGAAATAAAAGAAATAAGAACATTAGGAAAATGAATTCAAAGGAAATCCTATATTGAAGTTAATAATAAATAAAAAAATTAAAAAGAACATAAACATTAAAATACCCTAAAATGAAAAGAATCAACGATAAATGTTGGAATTTTACAGGGTTGAAAAGTTGAACCAGTTAAAGTGAATAAGAAAAGAAACGAATGCCAAAACAGGGAAACAACAAAACTCAAATTTGGGTTACACAAATAAGGAGTAAACAAACAAAAAAAAAAAAAAAAAGGAAAACCATCATATTAAATCAAAAAAAAAAAAAAAAACTGAAAGGCTGAGATCCATCAACCTGAGAAAGAAGCAAGTGAATGCAATAAAGAGAGCCAAGGGAAGCAAAAAAAGGAAAAATAGAAAACCAAAATCTGAAAAAGAACAATATAAACTTCTAGAAAGGGAAAAAACCCATATATCAATCGATTAAAAAACACTGATAAACATAGAAATGACATCCCCGAACAGTCAGAACACGAAACCAAACCACAACAATGACACGTTGACTAGTTGTACGACTCCCATCAACTGGTTACAAATCCTAATAACAACCAAGCAACCGAAAGAACACCTTCTCATTGTTGTGAATAAAAGCTGGCAATACAAATAAATAGTGAGCCTAAAAAAATTTTCAATATAGCACCAAAACAGGAAAAACAAATAATAAACTGCAACCGAAAAGCATAGCTGACAACAAATGTGAACAAAATCTGGAGAAACAAAAATGCAAATTTACGCTAAAGACAATATTAATGTTGAATGGTAGACAATATTTGATGACAAAAAGATATGTAACAAAAAATACAAGAAAAAAGTAGACTAACTAAGCAGGCAATCCATCATTCATAATGCCTAATAAATTAGGTGGATTAATGTCATAATGTCACACAGAAGCTAATTTAAGAGTTAGCTTCAAAAACAAACAGTGTAAAAAAAAAAAAGCAAAGTATGAAACCTGAAAATCCAAATAGTAATCGTTATAAAGCCAAATGTTTAACTTCAGATGAAATGTTATTTGAAACTTGACCACACTTGAATAAGCAATTGTCTTTCTAAAGTTTGTTGCAAGAAAAAAAAAAAAAGAAATTCTGAAGAAAACAAATGAGGAGACAAAAAAAAATCAATAATAAAAACATACAAAATAGGTATTGGACTCAGTAACACATAAATAGTGAGTCAAAGAAAAATAATTTAATATAAAACCAAAAGGGCAAAAACAGATAATACACTACAATTGAAAAGTTTAATAATAAACCAAATGAGCAAAAACAGATAATGCACTGCAAAAACAGATAATGTGGACAAAATCTAGTTATAGTTTCTCTAAGCACTAATTAAGTCTAATAATCCATGTTAGTGATAAATGCTTAATAATAAATGAACCACTTGTTATGTAGTAGATTATTATCACTTTTATGGACTAAAAGTTGATTTTTTTGTGATGTTTAATAATAACTCCTAAACCCTTATATGGTAGAACAAATACATAATGCTCTTTTCCATAGACTATAAAGTCAATTCATGCATCTTACACAATATCATGAGTGCTAATTTATACTAAAGGCAATACTAATGTCATGAATGCTAGACAATATTAAATGAGAAGAGGATATGTAAGAAAAAATATATGAAGAAAGTTGATTGAGCAAGCCGGAAATTCATCATCGATAATTCCTGATAAATTATGTGCATCAATGTGATAATGTCAGAGAGAAGCTGATCTGAGAGTTAACCTTGAATAAACAAACAGTTATTTAGTGTAAGCTCATTTGTAAAAGAAAAATAGAAAGGAACGAAGAACAAAAACATGTCTAAAAAAAAAAAAAGCAAACCATCTAATTTAAAAGTTCAAACAATAATGGTTATAAAACCAAATGTTCAACTTTAGATAAAATATACTTCGAAACTTGACCGCACCTGAATAAGCAATTGCCTAACCAAAGTTTACTGTAAAAAAGAAAATTAAAAAAAAAACAAATGAGAAAACAAAAAAAAAAAAGACAAAACAGGAGCTTGACTCAGTAAGAATACTGTTGAATGCACAACATTGATGCACAGATAATAATCATATTGGTAGAGATAGGTAAACACACAAAAAAAATCTTTCGAATAAAAAACCCCTAAATCAAAATAAATAGAGAATCATAAATACCAAAAACCTATAACAATTTTTTTTTGTAAAAATAAACCCTAATTTGTGACAAATACAAAACCACGTTAAAAAAAATACTAAGAAGCAACAAAATATAAACGACAAAGAAATCCTAAAATCCAAAATGATCAAGAGCAAACAAAAACCATCACAAAGACAAAGCTGAAGCAATTAAAAAAATAAAACCCGCACATAGAGTCGAAAAATAGAGAAGAAATCCCAAACATAGACTAAATCACAACAAATATAAAAGAAAATGGAAAGGAACGATATATATATATATATATATAAACGTAAGACAAGCAAAAAGAGATAAAAAATCTAATCAAAAGACAAAGAACAACTAAAGAAAATTGGATAAACATAAATGTGAGGAAACTCCGTATGCAAAAATCAAGTCCACAAAGAGAATTGGATTGGCACTTGTTGTAACTATTTAGAATCATTATATTTTTTGCGTGTGGATGATAACATTGGGCACATTATACTTAGCTTATCCCATTTTGAACCTAAATTTCGGACATAAATATATGTATATACGTAAGAGCCAAGACAAGATAAGAGTGCTTGGACAGCTCTAAGTCGTAGAACTCAACCTTGTTAGAATGTTAGTTGGTCTCTATTCGAAGTAGTTATCTATCTTCATCAACATCATTTCTCAAATATACCCCTTCTTCTAACCTGGAAAACACACTCAATGAAAGGGTTATTTCAGTCGTAACAAAATAGTTCACCATCAATATAAGCAATAAAACCTTTGTGCTTTTCTTCACACTACCACCTACAGGCCTGATACAATGGTTACCGCAAAAAAGCAAATGGACCATTTTACCCCTCAAACCATTTTTCTTTCACTCCTACTCTTTCTCGTCCCCCTCTGCTTCATCCTTCACCAACGAAAATGGCATGCAAACTACAGGTCGAAGCTAAACTCACAGTCACGGTCAGTAGCCCCACCCTCACCGACAGGACTTCCCATAATTGGTCACCTTCACCTCCTCACTGACATGCCACATCACACCTTCTCTGAACTAGCTCAAAAACTCGGTCCCATAATCTACCTCCGACTCGGCCAAGTTCCCACCATCGTCGTCTCCTCCGCTCAACTAGCTCGACTCATTCTCAAGACCCACGACCACGTCTTCGCCAATCGCCCTCAACTCATCTCCGCTCAATACCTCTCCTTCAACTCCTCTGACGTCACGTTTTCGCCTTACGGCCCTTACTGGCGTCAAGCTAGAAAAATCTGCGTCACCGAGCTGCTCAGCTCGAAGCGTGTCAGTTCTTTCAAATTCGTCCGAGACGAAGAGGTGAACCGGTTGCTCACGGCGTTGTCAACTCGATCGGGTTCAGAGGTCAACGTAAGCGAGCTTTTCTTCTCCTTGGCGAATGATATCCTATGTCGAGTGGCATTTGGAAGGAGGTTCACGGAAGGGGTAGGGTCAGAAGGGCAAAAGAGACATTTGGCAGGGGTGCTGACCGAGACGCAGGAGCTGTTCGCTGGGCTGTGCATAGGCGATTTTTTTCCCGAGTGGGAGTGGGTTCACTCAGTGAGTGGGTACAAGAAGAGGTTGATGAAGAATTTGGAAGAGTTACGGAGTGTTTGCGATGAGATAATAGAGGAGCATTTGCGCTGGAGAGGGCAGGAAGGGAATAAAGAGGATTTCGTAGATGTTTTGTTAAGGGTGCAAAAACGGGATGACTTGGAAGTGCCCATTACGGATGACAATCTCAAGGCTCTTGTTCTGGTAAATATTAATTCCTCGCCCTTTATTTCTGTCTTTTCCTTTCCTGGTTTGTAGTTTGTTGTGAGCTGAATGGGCGTTCGTAATGATGACGCCGTTGGAGTTTAGCGAAGCGGGTTTATTATATATATATATATATATAATAGGGATGGATGTGGACACTAGTGTTGCATGCGGGAGTTTAATAACCTCACGTCGTCTGTCATGACCGTGGTATTGTTTTGAAGTCAAGGAAGTGTAATTATCTGATAGGCAAAAATGTTGAAAGGATAATGATGCACGAATAAAGAGGGATTAATTAATATAGAGCCTGTCTTTTCCTACATCAGTCGGCGAAGGCAGGTACCGACACGTCCTTGGTTTCCTTTTATGTTTGTTGAGTTGAGAACACTAAATTCGTGGTTAGGTACTGCTTGGGGCCGACTTTTGGTGTTTAAAGGGTTTCAACTTTCTATTAATTTTGAGTGTTATTTTCATAACTATAATAATAAATAATTATTAATTACTTAAAGTAAGTGAACAGATTAATCACTTAAGTCAACCTTATGTCACTATAAAGTTATGTATTTTTGTTCAAGTATATTCTACAGCATAAAAGCATTTTTCGTGGATAAAAAATGAAAAGTACATTTTATGAATTTCATATGAAATACGGGCTTAGGACACCCCCTAGTCCTAGTCCTAGAGGCTGTCTTATTGGGTCTACTACCATTATGGCACGTTTGGTACAGGGAATAACTATGCTATTCTCTCTCTATTTTAGGTCATTTCCTATTCCTTTGTTTGGTACCAAATTGAAATACGAAATAGCAATTCCACAAGAATAAAAATTCTATCAAATAGGCTAAAAGTCATCTTTATCTATTTCCTTCTCCCCCCCGGTAATAGCTATTCCATTACTCATGGAATAACTTTCAAATATATAATGATCAAAATAGCCCTTATAACTTAAAAATATTACAACCCTATACCTATAAATATTTTTTTTCTCCCATTTTCTCTTTTCTTTCTCTCTCTTCTCCCTCTCTCATTCTCTCTCTAACTGGAACTCAACACCGGTGATGGCGGCGGCAGCGGTGACGACGGCGACGGCAGCAACCGAATATGATCGAAAAACGTCGATCTAGTCCTTTCCGATAATATTGAACCGAGATCTAGCCAGATCTGGCACTCAACGGTCAGATCTCGCCGCGGGAAGCACCGGATCTGGTGCTTCCCGACCAGATCCCATGGTTGGATCTGGCACTCCACGGCCAGATCCAGCCGTGGGGAAGCGCCGATCTGGCGCCATAGTGGCCAGATCCGACCACATGGTGCGACAGATCGGCGTTTTGTTACACCGGTTGCCTTTCCGGCGACCGGCCCATGAAAAAAAAGGGGTAAAAATAAAATAAAAAAGAATAAATTATTTGTAAAATTTAAAATATTAATATTTTATATATAATTGAAACATTATTAATATTAATATGATTAAAATATTAAATATTAGTATTTTAAATTATTAATGTTTTGTTTATTAAATTATTAATATATTTAATTTTTAATGAGTATAAATAAAAATAAAAATAAAAATTATTAATATTTTAATCAAAATAATATTAAATTATACATAAAATATTATTAATTAAAATATAAGTAATTAAATTATATTAAAATATTGATATTTAAATTATTAATATTTTAATTAATTATAAATTATTAATATTTAAAAAATAAAATAAAAATAAATAATTATATATAATAAAGGGTATTTTTATCTTTTTATTTTCTATTCCTTTCTTATTCCAAAGCTATTGTTACCAACTAAACACTGTAATAAGTCATAATAATTATTTCTACTCTATTTCATTCATCATACCAAATTACATAATACTTATTCTATTCTATTCTCACCTCATTCTATTCTCACGTAATAACTATTCTATTCCATTCCTATCTATTTCGCGAACCAAACGTGCTATTAGTGTTTTTTTTTAAGCCTGGAAATTTGTGCAGGACTCAACTGTTTGTTGAAATTTTATTAATAAAATAAGTAAAACGCACATAAAAAAAATTTCACCCAATAAAGACATCACTTCACTTGAATATGTTCCACGAATGCAGAGTCTACTAACCATAGTTGTTTCTAGCATGTATTGGTGATCAAGAGTCAAGCCCAAGAAAACCCAAGGACTGAGACCACACTTGTACGCGTTTGGAGTTTGGACCATGAGCACTGTAGAGTCTTTTCCTTCGTTGCGAAAGATTCGATTACAACGTGGTCCGGGGTCAGACTTCAGAGTTCATATAGCACAATAGTCAATGATTGAGTTGTCCCTACTAAAATGTATTTTTCAACAGGACATGTTCGTTGCTGGAACTGATACAACAGCTGCAACCCTAGAATGGACAATGACAGAGTTGGCTAGACACCCGGAATTGATGAAGAAAGCACAAGAAGAGGTTCGAAGCATTGCAGGTAGAACCGGAAAAGTTGATGAGAGTCATCTACCGCACCTTCACTGCATGAAAGCTGCGATCAAGGAGACAATGAGATTGCATCCATCGGTTCCTTTACTGGTTCCACGAGAATCCATGGATGAATGCATTCTGGATGGCTACAAAATACCTGCCAAAACTCGAGTCCTGATCAATACCTATGCTATAGGAAGGGACCCAAATTCATGGGAGAGTCCTCTGGAATATAATCCTAAGAGGTTTGAGGATACAGACGTTGATGTCAAGGATCAAGACTTTAGATTTCTACCATTTGGCGGTGGGAGACGAGGTTGCCCTGGTTACACATTTGGTCTGGCAACAGTTGAGATTGCACTTGCTCGGCTCTTGTTTCACTTTGATTGGGCGTTGCCTCAAGGAGTTGGCACTGATGATGTGGACCTTAATGAGATTTTTGGTCTAGCTACAAGAAAAAGAACCCCTCTAGTACTAGTCCCAACGGTGAACAAAGGACTATAAATTTAATTGGGATGATGAATTGATGGTCAAAAGTGAGCTCCTGGGGTCACAAGAATAAAGTAGTTCTCTTTCACTTGCTGTCGTCCATCTGATAATGTTTAATATTTATAACAAAGTAAATTCTCCCCTATGTAATGTTTCCAGTGCTCACTGGATATTTCATTCCATAACGTGGTAATACACTTCAAGTATTTGATATGCGTGCAGAATATGCTTGATTGGCACTTAAAAGTTACTGACAGAAAATTCATGCTCAATAAACATAGATCCGTGACCAAAACTTTGCAGCAGATTTTTGGTGCTCATCACTTTTGCTTGACACATTCCTGTAGCTCATGGAGCATCCATATCCAGGACCAATGACTATGACAATCAAATGGCTAGTCTATCCTCAACCTTTAACCCTGGTAAGTGAAACAAAAGTAGAAGAAAAATCATTCCAACCCCTCAATGAAATCAAGCTAAGGGCAACACAAAATGATAAAGACAGTTGGTCTCGAATTTTCCAAAAACTATGGCAGTGAAATATTTATTTAACTTTCTTTCTTTTAACTACTAATATCCACTACACTTACTTGGTCTTTTCTGCAGTTTTTTCCTCTGACTCCTCATCTGTGCCAGAATTTAGCGCTGTTATCTTTCCAAAAGAATCTTTTGCATCGCCAAAGAAGTCTTTCACTTTATCAAGAACTGTTTTAAGCTGGTCTTGTGTTGGAAGCTGAAATCAATTTGGAATAAAAGTATATTAGGAGTAGAAAAAGGGAAATTTTTGAAATTCAAATCTGAATGGAAAATCAAAAGCAGAAAAGAACTAGTAGACCACAGCTGTAAAAAAAGTTCTAATATAAACTCAGTCTATACTGCCAGCTAAAATCTTAACACTACTCCAAGAATCTGGTACCTAAATTTAACTAACAGTTCAGACAAGTAATGTAGAGTTTGATAATTTAGAATGATAGAACCAAAAAAATTTTATGCTCACCTCGATAACATCATTGGTAGAAAGCGCAGATCTCACGTTACCATTTTCCTGTATATTTAGCACACAAAATTCAGAAAATGAATTGGCGAATTTCTCCATCATCTTGTTGGGGATAAAATGAATAGTTTTGACCATAATTAGGAAAACCAACCATCAACTAAATTTTATATAATATAGGATGGGAGTAATAGGAACTTTACAACAAGTTTGTAGCCATATCTGAAGTCAGTTGCAGATTGCAATACACGGAATTGTTTAAAAGCTGTCTTTTGTATCTCCTTCTCATCCTATTTGAAAAAGAGGCCCAGTAGTCAGCACACTGGAAACTGGCTTGAAAATAATGCAAATTCAAGATACAAAAGTTATCTCTGGTAAGTGAAACATAAATAAGTGTCAAAATGGTGCTAAAACTGGCAGGAATTCTATTAACATCAAAAGGAAGAGCTTCAAATCTCATAATAAACATAGTCATAAGTGTTGATCTGCTAAAAAACCAAGTATTCAAACTAAGTTCTTTTCTTACAGCATAGGCTAATACAAAACAACAAGCTAGAATAACAACTTGGAGGTGATTTCCAAAATGCAGATTTACGATTCAATGAGTCCATAGAGTTTGACACTAACATTCTGGAATCAAGTCATCTTTCCTTAGAGCAGAAAGCGTTATCTCCTCATTTGTCACCAAAAAGGACACAAATGCATTACGCATTCCAAGAAAAGAATAGCAATAAGTAATGACTGAGTTAAAGATCACATTACGCTAACTTCTTTGTCCTTACGAAGTACTGAAGAAAGCTAAAGCATTTAATAGCCCCCAAAAGTGAAGAAAACCAAATAACAACATAACTATAAAATAAAAAATTGGCAGGCAGTTACTCTGGACCAAACAATCATATACATAAAGACTAAACAACTCTCAATTCTTAGAAAAGTAATTATCTTATGAAGCGACGATATCAAGGTATAGAGAATTTAGTTTACTCTGTATATAACTGCCGCAAGATTTCTAGCAAGTGTATCTTTGTAGATGTATTTTCCGAGGAAATTATCCTTTGCTGCAACCATGATTTTAGCAGTGGTGCCACCTGTTATGAGACTAAGCGGGTACCAAAGATTGACCTGCAACGGGAGTAATGAGACTTTAACTCAACGAACATGTGACTATTCTACAATTTCTTCTAAAGTTCACAATAAGTAAAAAAATTCATAGCATACAGATGAAAATCTATGGATTTCTTTTTCCAACAGGTGGATGGTTAGCACCAAGCCCAGATGTGGTTAACGAGATCTTAAGGAGTAATTTCTTTCTCTTATCCATGACTCCCTCTTGATATGGGTTTTCCAGAAAAAAAATCGCAGCAACCACTAAAGCAAAAGTGTAAAACATTATAAATAAAGGTTGAAACTATAAGCTTGAGCCTGCTTGGCCTGAGCAATTAAGCTGCTATAAAAGAGAGCTGTTGTCATATTAAAATTATTTTAAATACTGTCTAACATATTTCTGTCCATCAAAAAGTTTAATTGATATTAGCTATCAACACATCAATGCAACTATGTTTTGAAACTCAAACTTAAATACAGAGCCTTTTTTTTACCTCTGCCTCAACTTTAGTTTTCTATTTCAGGTTGTCAATTTGCAATCATAAAAGAACCTAGTAACTCTAACAGAAGATGGGAAGACAGGATAAATAAACAAAAGAAAACCCATAATGGAATGAAGAAAAGAAACGAACACCAGCCATGCGGATGAAGATGACAAAGCGAGGGTTGCCATCGTCTTCAATCTTAGGCATAGGAGGAGGCGGAGGCCTTTGAAACTGACGAGCTGCCATTCCTTTTTTCCCCTTGGCTTCTACCACCAGCATCCCTCCTCTCTGTTGCCGTCTCTGACTCTGCTGCTGCCACGTCGTTGTTCTGGAACTGAAGAGCGAGTGCTTCACCAATCCATCGAGTGATTCGTGGTGGGTTCTTGAAGTGCTCGACAAAGGAAGCCTTACCAGCGCATTTAGCGACATACCCACCTCCATTTTTGACACACAAAACTGTTTCCTCCTTTTTTTTTTTTGGTTCTGTTCGTCTTCTAAACTTTTCGGTTCTTGGTAACTGCTAACTGTTTTTTCTTCTTTGAAAATTGGGATGAGATTATCTGCGGAGTGGGTCTTATCCACGCCCTCAGAATTTCTGAGGAAAAGAGAGTGGACTGGGGGGAGAGGTCCATACACTACAGAATATCCACCGGACACGTGGCGTTACATGGTTTAACAGGTTTGTAGGTACTCTGGGTCCCACCTAATGCAGTTCTTCTTCTAGACGGTGCGTTTTAGCTCATGAACCAAGCTTTACGCCGCCAAGTTGTTTGACCAAATGCCTCCGGAAGCTCATTTTGGATCTTTTAAGGAGGAGATAAGTGGTTTTTTTTTTTTAATTGAACAAAGGGAATTTGAATTTTTTTTAGATAAAGGATTATATATTAATTAATGAATTAAATATTTGAATACAAAATAAATAAGGTTTTAATCATAGATATTCTTAATTGTTAAATAAACATACTTAATTTATTTTAATTTATAATATGAGCACAGTGATCAAAGAATCTCATAAAAAATAATCAATAACAAGGATTAAGAATACTCAATTAATGATAAATTAAGAGCATTAAAATTTGATCTGATAATAACATTTTAATAGATAGAAATCAGTTTGATGCATTGATTAAAAACAAACAATCTCCACAATTCTCTTCCACGTAGTTAACAATACAAGAACGTTACATAAAATGGACTTTATATCCTATTTATTCACGTTATTTTATTATCTTTACTTTCAAAGCTTTATTTTTTTGGGTTTGATGAACTTAAACCAAAGTAGCAGTTGTTTCCCCATGTGAGATCACTATTGCTCCATGCCTTCAACAACCCCACCTTCCCCCAGGTTACTTATTGCAGATGGGCTTTTCATCTTTCTGTAGTACTCAAGTAACATCATTCCTAGTTCAGAGTCCTTGAATTAAAGGTCATTTCCAGCAAGAAGCTGCAATGATGGGCTTTGATTTCCAGCCAAGAACCAAGCACCCTTTATCTTCCACAATTGTGTTACCCTCACAAACCTTAATCTTTTCTAGCCACTGCTTGGCCTGCATTATCATCTTGACAGGCGCAGGTTGGAAACCAGCCCGGCTCATCCTCCTTCGCCATTGATCAACCCTTTCATGCCTTTCAATTCTATCTGGCCCCTCGCAGCTTACAATGTTCTTTATCTCTTCTGCAAAATAGAATTGCTCCATTTTGGCACGTCTAGTGTCATACTTGGGCAGCATTGCGTCTAGCGAGTCAAATATAGCTGAATAATAATGCAATGCTTCCATGAATCTGCCAAGAAAGAAAGGCCCGTTATGACTCGAGTCTTGCTCTACTAGAATGAGAAGCTTGGGAGACAATTCACGGAGCTTTTGTAGAACTGAGTTTAATGCTCCTCGGCTCTCTTTAACTACACAATGCAATTGAAGAATGCTGTTGATTACCAAGGCCTCATCACCCGATGTGTTGAAATCTTCAGGTTTCAGGTTTTCTAAATTGCATTCCACGACGGAAAACTCAAAGTTCAATTTCAAGCTTTTTGCATAGTGCTCTAGATCATCCCCAATTGCTTGGAGGCGTTCACAGCAGGTTCCGACTCCGGTTATTCGAAGACGTTTAGGTGGCTGGCCTGCACGGTGGACTAGGCTCTGCATTAAGTGGCACCATTGGTGGCCACGGAGCAGGCCAAGTGTCATACCTAGGTCCACAACATGAACAAAACTCTCTCCCTCAAAGGCTTCCAATATCGATGCATTCGCTACAAAATGACCGAATTTGATTTGCGGACATAATTCATAGACAAGGCTTAAGGCTTCATCTTTCTCAAATGTAACAGCCTTTGCTTTTGCAACTGCTCCTACCACTCCAACCGCCCTTTGTGGTTGAACCAAAGCGAGACGGTCAGCAAGTCCCTGGACAAAGCAGGAAGCAACTCGCTGGAATGAAGTTCCAAAGACAAGGGCATTAACCCCGAGCTCTGACAGTAATGCTGAAGCATATATTTTGTCACGATAAGCCACTGCCTCAGCACAAGCAATGAGTTGTTGGACCAGTCTCATCCCTTCTCCACCCTCTTCTTCCTTGATTTTATTTTCTTCTCCTCCCGTCATGGCAACAGCTGCTTCTTCCATAGCCGCGATTGTTAAGTATCTCTGCGCGCAAGCCCATACATGATCCCGGAATTGGAGTCTTGGCAAGCTGGTCAAGCTATTAGTACTTCCGTCGGTGTTGCCGTTGCTACCAATGGATACATCCATAAGGTGGTCCTGATTTAACCTTTTGTGGTTTCTAGTTTCATAAAAAATTGGCCAATTCTGATAAATTGGACAACTAAAGGGATAAATTTGAATGCCTGGTAAATTGAGATCAAGAGTCATCACTTCACTGCTTTTGTCATCACCATAGAGTCGAGGTCGCCATTGGAGAACGGGCTCCATAGCTTTGATCCTCTGAAGAACTATCTGCTGTGCAAGGGCTATTTATGTGTGCTTATTTGTTGAGCGTACCATTCGAAGTCATACCTTCAATCCAAAGCCTATAGAGAGTACACAAGATAATGATTTTTAAAAGGTGTCTTGCTTTTGATGGGCATAGAGCAATGTGAACACAGAGCAATTGGAGTATATTTCCTCCCTATCATTTTCCTGGAATCCTTGGAATTTCGAATTTTACGTCTTGTCTTTCTTGTTTCTCATTTTTGTACTGCTTAGAAGTTGCTTCCCTACACGAGTGGCAGCTTATAGATATGCCTTGTACTCCCAGACAACCTTGGAACTTCATTTAAATGTCGCTTCCTTCATCAGGTACTTAACAAGGTTCAACCAAATTAATCTTGGGGCTAGCTGAACCACAAGTCAAACCAAAAAACCAAGTCTTCAGACTTTGTTTATCTCATGTTGTTTTTGTTTTTTTTTTTTTCAGCTTTTGTCATAAAAATCGTCAACAACTAGACTGTCTTGTTAATGTTAGAAGTAGGCTATGATAGCAATAGGGACGCGGTTGCCAACTTACTTTGATTTCCTTGTAATCTGTCACTATTCTTGTATACAGATTAACTGAAACACATCATTCTGCCGTCTTGTGAGATTGTTGTTGCAAAAGGTTAATATAAAATACAACTAGTATATATTACTTTATCCAAAGTGTTGGGTAATGATTGGTAGATGCTTGTGCAATGGAGTTCCAAGAAAACCGCACAGGATATTCCTTTTGATGCATGAAGAAAATATCCATCAAGAAAGATGGTATAGATACAAGCCTGGCATGGCATCGGCAAGATAAGCAATGCATGCTTAGCATCGGAATTTCACACAGAATTTTTTCGTTGAAAATTTGTTTAAAATTTTTGTTTTAAAAAAAATTTTCAACCATCACTTATTCAGACGAAATTTTTAACAAATTTCCGTTGGAAATTCCGTTGGTAATAGTATTATGTTAAAATATTTTATACTTTTTATAAATTTTATTAATCTTTTATAAAAAATAGATATTAGTAAAAGCAAATACATACATATTAAAGTTTATAATATTTAAAAGTTTAACTCTATTTTCCTTTGATTAATTTTGTACATTTTTTGAAACTTTATTGAATCATACATTATAAAGTAATTTTGTAACATTAAAAAATTATAAAAAAACTAAAATAAATTTTTTAATTTAATGAAATTACATAATAAGATATAATAATCAATTAAATAAATAATAATAATACTTTATATATGTTTTACATATTAGTTGTTAATATATATAAATTAAGAAGATAGATTTATAATAAACTTATTAATATAATATATTTAAAATACATTAAATTATTAAATCTATGTATACAAATTAGAATCATAGCTATAGAATATATATATATATATAAACCTGCATTATTCACAAAAAAGAAAACCTATTGTATTAATATGAAACTACAAGTTATATTTTTTAATTGATCGATATAACATTATAAGTTAATATATATATATATGTAAGTATATGAGAAATTAAAATATCCTACATATATATATATTAATATGTTTTATATGTAAGCTTATCGTAAATTTTATTTATATGATTATAGTTATTAATTTTATTAGTTATTATCATAATTTTTATAATATTATATTGATAATTAATTATACAAATTTTTTAATATATATCAAAGTATAACATATAATTTGTGTCAATAATATATATATATATATAATAACTTTAATAATATAACATTATGTTTTATATTAAGTAATAAAAAAATTTTATTTATTAATAAAATTTAAAATATTTAAATTTGTATTAGCATAAAGACCTGAACCTATGTCCAAATGAAAATTGAATTAGACTTTAACTAAGTCTACCACCCACCTAAACTAATTTAAAAACTCCCCAACTTAATATTATTAAAAATGACTCGTCAATTGCAAGTGACATAAATCGCATGTTTTGTTATTTTCGCCAGCCTATATAAGCTATTCTTTGGTGCATAAGATTATTTATTATATTTACGAGTATGTAAATATATTTACAATATAAATATTTCTCCCTTTTCAAATATTTTTTTGTTTATTTTGATTTTCTAATACTAAAATGAATGTATATATTTAAATATATAACCTTTCCCTTGATTAAAATGAAACTAAAAATATATATTTCATAGAAGCAAAATGGTTTAGACCCAAAACTAATTGAAACAAGCCCAAATTAAGGAGAAACGTTATGCCTTTTTGGGCTACAATTGGCCCAGCTCAAAGACCCACAGAAAGCCCAAAAATGCTGCATCGGATTGGCTTCTTGAGGCCCAAACTGTAGCTCTCAAAACGCACCATTTTGGTGCTTCAATGGCCATTTAAAAGTCTTCAAAACGACATTGTTTTGAAGACTCTAACCCTAAGTATTTAAGGTTTTTTTTTTCCTTCCTTTCTCATTTTTTCTCTCATTTTCTCTCTCTACCCACCACTTTCTCTGTGCGTTCATTCTCTCTCAACAGCCTCTCTGTCGGTCTCTTTTTTTCGATCGATCGATGACTGCTCTATTCCTCCCTCATTCGTTGGCCGGCTACCCAAAAGTTGAGTTTGTTTCCCTCCCTACCGTTGATGCGCAGAACCGGCGTCGCCCCCAAATCAAATTCTCCCGTTGTCCATTAATACTCCGACCAGCAACTGCTCCGTTCCTTTCTCCTTCACTAGCCGACTACCCAAAAGCTGAGTTTGTTTCCCTCCCTACCGCCTGCTCGCAGAACCTGTTCCCAGCTGTTTTCTAGTCACCGACGTCTTTCCTTTCCTTCTCTCTTTATTTTCCTAGTCACCGGCGACTGCACCCTTGCTCTCTCCTTCACTGGCCGGCTACCTAAAAATGTCATTTTACTCTCTCCATACCCCCGCCGCGCTGAATCTTTTAGATCTAGCTTTTTTTTTTTATTATTTTGGTATGTTTTGGTTGTTGTTTGGTTCTGATTTATATTTATTCTATTATTTCCTTGTCTATTGTTGGTTTAGCAGAATCCTTGGTTTAAGGCTAGGATTTTTTATTGTTGTGGATTGTGGTTCCAACTGCTAGTAGTTAAGCAGTTTTTTGGTGGCTAATTTGTTTTGGAGTTTTTTGGTTATTGGAAGATTTCATATTTGTTTGAATTTGGCTTTTTCTTGTTTATGGTGTCTACAGATAGGATGAGTATTTGCTAAATTTGGGTTTAGGGAGCAGTTTTTTCAGTTTGTAAGTTTAATAATTTGCACTGTATATTTGCATAAAGTTGTATTATTTATTCAGTTGGTGACTATTGTATTTTGAACCTTGGTTGTTGATACTTAAATAATAACTTATGACATTTATTTTGATGAAGTCAGTAGGAACTTATAAGGGTAAGAAATTTCGGTGGAAAAGAACTTGATAAATGAAGTTAGTACGAGATGTAAGATTCATTAAATGGTTTAAAAATTATGTAAGTTAATGTACATTAGAATTAAACTTTTAATAACATTGAGGCATTAATTATATAATTATTAATTTGTGATCTTGTATGTCATGTTCGTAGGTTGTAACACGTAAAGATGAAAGTGACCCACATATACTTGAAATCTCTCATGATCCAGGACATATGATAAAGTTACAAAGGATACTTTGTACATGGTTTCAAGTTTCACACCCTACATTACGGACAAAATCGTAAGACAATGAATAGTGGGGTTTGCATAAAAGGGAGTTTTTACAATGATTATGAGAGTGACTTTTATGGTATTTTAGTAGATATAATCAAGTTGGAGTATTTTGGTATCAGAAACAAAGTTGTGTTATTTAAGTGTCATTGGTTTGACACTAAAAAAGGTATTATGATAGATCTTTTGCATGGTCTTCTTGAAATTAAATACAACTCAATACTTGCTAGTAATGAACCATTTGTTTTAGTTGCACAAGCTCATCAAGTTTATTATAGTAGTTATCCATCAACCAAAAGAGATCGACGTGATTTGTGGATAGTATTTAAAACAAAAGCTAGGAGTAGATTTCACATTTTTAGAAGTGGAGATAGGGAATATGAAATTGATTTGAATGAAGACGTGTACCAAGAAGATGTATCTATTTCAAGTAATGGTACTCCATCGAAAAAACTTGAAAACTTTACAGTTTTAGCAACTGGTGATTTTGAATAGATTAATCTCTTGATTGAGGATGAAGAAGATGACATGCAAAGAGATGAAGATGAAGAAGATGACATGGAAGGAAATGAAAATGATGATGACGATGAAGATGAACTTGAAGACGACGCTTGTGAAACTTTTAGTGATGATAATGATAATAATAAAGAACATGAGTTTGCTTATTCTGAAAGTGATTGATGATGGTAGGCATTTATTATATTGGTTTTATATTTTTTTTTCATAGTTGTTTAACTTTAATTTTATAATATTCAAAGATCTTGACATAATATAAAATTATAATAGGAAGTTTATATTTATAAAAGTTTATTAGAATACTATAATTGTAACTTTGATTGTATAAACGAATAATCATACTTGTCATTGTTGTAAATTGATGATTTTTATACTTTGATTCAATTTTATTTCAAATAATGTGTCTAACTTTTAACAAAATAATATTGCAGGAACGATGGTTAAAAAAAAGCATTCAAAACTGAGACCTAGATCAACAAATGCCTCTAGAAGTATGTCTTTACCTACAAATGCTAATGCATTTGCTGATCTATCCATTCAACGGCATATGCAGTAGGAGTATAATGATGTGCCCTTTAAGACACCTTTTTTGTTAGGTGCATCGGTAGAGCAAGTAGAAAATGAGACATCTACTCACGATTCTAATAGATCCCCATCTATTGATTTAGGTGCAAGTGTAGATGACACATCTTCAAGGTCAAGGGGTAAGTGGCCTAGTGTAGGGTTACAGACTCCTATAGATCCATTCGACAGATTGCGTATAACTCCTATTGGGGAGAGGTATGTTGTCTTGTTATATTTGTTAATGAACTTGTTATATTTGTTATAAATTTTAATATATAAAAATTTTCTTTGATATTGTATAAGTACTTTTTTCAAGCAAGGGGTCACCACTACAATAACAAAGATCATAAAAAATCACTTCAATGGTCCATGGTCGACATGGAGGAAAGTCCCTAATGATATAAAGAAGTTAATGTTTCAAAAATTTCAGGTACGTAGTTTGTTAATCAATTAAATTATAAAAGGTAATGTTTTCAATTAATTTGTATCAATTTTTTTAATTATGTTATTATTTTGCTATAGGAAAAATGTGTTTGGTCTGCTAATCAAGATGTTTTGATTCGATAAATATGGGATAAAATTTGTTCCAATTAGTTAAGAGACATGCTTTCAGAAGAAAAGAATAAAGCAATGACAGAAGTCGAAACAAACAACATTAGGGATTGCAAAGGCATGTCAACAGAATGGATCACAAATGAAATTTGGGATACCCTTATCGATACGGTATGGGGTACAAATGAATGGCAAAGCAAATCGAGAAAAGCAAGGCAAAATTGTTTAACACCAAAAGAATGAAACATTTCAAAGCACACTAGCGGCTCAGTTCCATTTGTGGTTCATGCAAAAAGGATAGTATAAATTAATCTTACTTTACATTTATATGTATAGTTTTCTTTCAAACTAAATTTAAATTATATGTTTATTAGTTTGACTTTGGTTTTCCCTTACATGTCATTTATATATATCGATTATGATTGAGTATATATAGTTGTAAATAAATGCAGACAATTGAGATGAAATGAGATGTTGTTGGTCCCATTAATAAGTGCTAGAGGGGGGGTGAATAGCACAATTTGGCTCTTGACAAGATGTGAAACTAATTTTCAGAACTTAAGAAAGTAAAAACAAAGTATAAGGTGCACAACAATTTAGAGTGATTTGATCCAAGACCTACATCCACTACCTTGATTATCCAACAAAAGATTTTCCCAACGATTCACTAAGAATCCGATGAAATTCACAAGCTTTCACCAAGCTTTTACAATGACTTTTCGTAGGCTCAGCCAAAACCTTTACACTAGTTTTTCACGAGCTCAATTAAAACCCAAAGTGATTTTTCAAGACTCAACCACAACCTATAACATTCAAGCTTTCCCAAGCTTGAACAACCCCTTAGAGTGACTCCCTCACTCTAAGTATACAATAAGAAAAGTTAAAGAAAGTACTTATGATCACAAGTTGATCTGATTGGTGCAAGATTGAGTGCTAAACACAATGACAAAGAGTAGGCGTTTAAGTGCAGACAAGTACAGTGAAACTTTTCTGGTTTTTCTTCTTTCTAAAGCTCAAATCTCATTCAAGGCTTCAAAAACTTGTTTCTCATTGTTGGAAGACCCTTTTATACTTAGAGATGCAACTCTGATGGCAGTTTGGCAGTTTATATCCGTTGAAAACAGTTGAGGATGAGTTCTAGCCGTTAATCTGTCTTGTAGTGCTCTAGTTCAAATTACAGACAAAGAGCTCTTAGTCGACTAACTTGGTTGACTAAGTTGATTCTGTTTCTGGTTTGTAAATTCTGACAGAGGGCACTTAGTCCACTAACTTGGTTAACTAAGTTGGTTTTGTTTCTTAAACTCTTCAGTCTGCCATTGCTCCAATCTAAATTTTTTAGTCAACTAGTGTTCTTCCTTATTTAACCAATAAGCTTCCTCCTTGTTATTCAGTTACATCCTGTTGATTTTATCCCTTTTTTCTTTCAAAAATACTCTTTGAAGATTTAAGAAATTAAATTCATATATTAATTTCCTGCACACTCAAATAAATGAATTAGACACAAATAAATGAGAATGATTTACTATCATAAAAAACTAATGGAGCCAACAGATGTTAGCTTTTTGGAAGTGTTCAACCACACTCATAAGCGTTCAAGGGGTCATGTTGATTTTATAGATAACAAGTCCAAGTATACGAGTGTACGTCCAAAATTGATTAATTTTGACTTTAAAGTTGATTACCCTAGTTCAATAATAATCTTATTTAATTTTTTATATAGGAAATGTATAATTCTATACTATCGCTGAAGTATGGTGAGGATTCATCTTTGCAGCCAGAATTCGATCCGAATGCTTGGACTAAAGCAATTTGAGGGATGGAGACTACACGCACCCACGTGTATGGGTTTGGTACCTAGATGCCTGCTACAACTTTACTTATTGGAGCACACAGCAATGTAGCAACATCTGAGTCTGCGTGTGGCCCTATCAACTCAAACGCTACCAATCCCACAATTGCACTAGAAGAAAAAGTGAAAAATCTTTTAGAAAACTTGGGTAAGATATGTGATGAAATACGTGGAGAAATACGTGAAGAAATTAAGAATCCAATGGCAGAAAGCATGACTGAATTTATGGCGCGTATGAAAACTATGATCATGACTAATGCACTTTCAAAACAAGGAAATGCAGGACCTTCAAGTTAACATCTTGACAAGTAAGATCACATTTCATGATATGATGTTTATGTTTGATTGCTACACTTAGATACTTTATAGTATAGCTGTTTAATAACAATTTTAGCTTTATATTCATATGTGTTGAACTTTTTTAGATATTATGTGTTAGGGTGATTTTCAATTGTATGAATTTGACTTTGACTTTGAATCTTGGTTTATAATGTGTGTTTCTTTTATATATTTTGAAAGTCAATGGTGGATGTGAATGGATATTTTATTATCGAAATGGAAATTGGTAATTTTTTTTGGAAAAGCATTAGTAAAAGGATAAGCAAATAAAATTTAGTAAATTAATTTCCGTTGGCAAAGCATTTCTAATGGAAAATTCTGTTAGAAATGCATTTCTTAATATAAAACAATTTCGTTAGAAACACTTAAAATTCCTTTGAAAAAGTATTTCCAACGGAATTTTTTGTTAAAAATTATAACAAAATTTCGTTGGAAAATCATTTCCAACATATTTTTCTGTTAGAAATTTAATTCCAACGGAATTTTCAGTTGAAAAATTATTTCCAACGGAATTATTTCCAATGGATTTTTCCATTGGGAAAAAAATTCCAATGACATAGCCTACAAAAATTAGATTATTTCCAACAAAATTTTTCATTGGAAATTTCCAACGGAAAGTATTACTCACAAGGCTTTTACTGACGAAATTTCTAACATATTTTTCCATTGAAAATCTGTTGGAAAAAGTCTTTTCCAACGGAATTCAGCCTTTTTTCGACGAAAATTTTCGTTGAAAAAAGGTTATTTTTTGGTAGTGAGCACATCGTTGTAAGTGTTTATGGGCGCAATTTTAAAACTTAAAACCACAAAGAAAATGGATAATAATGCATTTCATTCTGTTTATTCCTATATATAGTATAAGACATCTCACAATTGAGGTATGAAGAATATAAATTTATTTTTATTTATTGTAGATGAGTCATTTTTTACTTTTTTAGCCTTGTATAGTTTTCTATATTACAAATTTGTTGAGACTATAAATAGTTGTAACAGTACAGTTGGTTTTTCTAGTGGCTTTTACTTAAGAGTGGTGAACAAAATAATTCTCAAATTTTCTTCTTCTATTCTTGAGTTCTATAACAAAATTCTAAATTATTTTCACATGGTATCAAAACTCCAATCTAGGGTTCTTGACCTGTTTTTCTTGATTTCTTGCAGACCTATCCATTTTTCTTTTTCCTCTTGAAGTCGTGGCGTCTACCTCTTGGGCCACGGTCGGATCTATCGTTATCGAAACCACGCCTGAAAAGTGCCACGTTCTTCCTCGCCTCTCTCTGCCATATTGTTTAGGGGTTTTCTTGTAGATCCATTTGTTCAAATAACTGATCTATCGATCTTCTCTCTGATTTCTGTTAGACTTTTCATTTCTTAGATTTTCGCTGTCCAAATTTGTGCATCTTGATTCTCTTGTTCAGATTTGTTGGTTTGTGTAGGTTATTGATTCAGAAGGAGAATTTTCTTTGTAAGGTTTCTTTGGTGTTTCTACCATGGTTAACTTAGTAGATTCAGCTTATACGACCTCACCCTTGAACGATCCGCATTCTCCCTACTTTGTGCACCACTCAGATAATCACGGCTCAGTCTCTATCACTCCAAAGCTCACTTCGAACAATTACTTAGCATGGAGCAGGTCATTTTATCTTGCTTTGTCCATTCACAATAAGCTAGAGTTTATTGATGGTACGATTCCTCAACCTCTAGTTATTGATAAACCGTACATGCCGTGGATACGATGCAATAATTTGATTGTTGCCTGGTTACTGGAATCGTTAACTCCGTCAATTGTTTCCATTGTCTTTTATGTGAACAATACGGCTCAAATCTGGGAAACTCTAAAACGGAGATTTTTATTACCAGATGATGTTAGGATTTGTAATCTACAACATATGCTGAATGGTATTGCTCAAGGGAATAGGTCAATCAATTTATACTTAACTAAGTTGAATTTTGTCTGGGAAGAGTTCCGTAGCTTTCGTCCCTTATCTAAGTGCACTTGTGGAGGTTTTCAGGATTTTGTTGATTAGATGTCTAAAGATAATGTGTTTTGATTCTTAAATGGATTAAACGATAATTTTTCTGCCTTACGATCACAAATCATTATGATGAAGCCTTTTCCATCTTTTGATGAGGCATATAATCTTGTTCTTAGGGAGGAAAATTAAAGAAATTTTCATGTCATGGCACAGCCATTGAATGAGACTGCTACTATGTTTGTTGTCACCAGTGAAAAGCCAAAAGGGAAGTCTGATATGATATGCTCACATTGTGGAAAGAAGGGGCACTTAAAGGAAAAGTGTTATCGATTAATTGGTTTTTCCTGCAGACTATTAGTTCACCAAGAACAAATCTGGTGCTAATGCAAAAAGAGGCCAATCTCATTATGCAAACAATATAATTTCTTTGGTTCAGACTGATGAAGCTGGGGATGAGGGAATCATTGCTCAAATGTCTCAAATTAGCCTTTCTAAGGATCAGATTCATAAACTCATGTCTCTCATCAATGAACAGCCATCAACCAATCATCAAGACATTGCTACAACATCAACATCAAATCAACAGAGTAAAACTGCTTTGGTGAATTCAACTATGGCAGGTAAGTCTTCTAATCATACTTATTATTTCCTTAATGATTCCTGTTCACATTTCTTTGTGAATAATGTTGCTGCTTCAATATGTTCTTTTTTGAATGATGATGCCTGGATACTTGATACAGGTACTACTAATCATATAGCTTATAATCTGAAATATTTTATTGCCAATAGGAAAGTTCATAATAATTTTGTTCAATTACCAAATAAAATTAATGTTTTGGTATCTCATATAGGCACTGCAAAGTTTGGAAATTTGTTTTTAGAAAATGTTTTGTGTGTACAAAGTTTTAAAGTTTAATTTAATTTCTGTCAACAAATTGGCTAAATGCTAAAAACAGCATTTATTTTTCACTGATTCATATTGCATCATACAGGATCTAATTTCCTAGATAGTGACTGGGGGTGCTAGAGTGAGGGATGGTTTATATCTCTTACAAAAGGAGTTGGATGCACAACTGATTGCACAATTTGAAAAGGACAGAAAAGCTGTTTTTCATTCTGTTAATACTTGTAATAGTTTGTCAACTATTTTTGATTTGTGGCATTTTAGATTAGGGCACATTCCACCCAAGAAAATAAAACAGATTCATCAAAATTTTCTTGATGTTTCATGTACAAAAAATTTTCTTTGTGATATATGTCCACTTGCAAAACAGAAAAGGCTTCATTTCTCGATTCATGTACCTACTGTTACATTTGCTTTTGAGCTAATAAATGTTGATATTTGGGGGCCATATGAAATGTCTACAATTTCAGGACACAGGTTCTTTCTTACTATTGTAGATGAATATACTAGATTTACATGAGTGTTTTTAATTAAACATAAATCAGAAGTTTCCATAATTTTACCTGCATTCTATAATTTGATTTTAAATCAATTCAATATTTCCACCAAACAGATAAGATCAGATAATGGTTTTGAGTTTAATCTTACTGATTTTTTTAGTTTTAAGGGAATTGTGCACCAACTTTCTTTTGTTAAGACCCCCCAACAAAACGACATTGTTGAAGGAAAACATCAACATTTATTAGTTGTAGCTAGATCACTTTTGTTTCAAGTTAATCTTCCTTTAAAATTTTGGGGTGATGCTGTTTTAGTTGCTGCTCATATATAAATAGGGTTCCCACATCAGTTTTGCATAATCAAACACCATTTGAAAAACTTTTTCATAAACCACCTTCATATTCACATCTTAAGGTTTTTGGTTCTTTATGTTTTGCTTCAACATTGTCACATAATAGAAAGAAATTTGAACCTAGGGCTAGAAAGTGCAATTTTTTAAGATATCCAGTGGGTATTAAAGGTTAAAAGCTTTATGATCTAGTTACACATAGTGTCTTTATTTCTAGGAATATTATATTTCATGAATCAATATTTCCTTTTCAGCAGCATCAATCAGCTTCAAATTTTGATTTTGAACCACCTTATTCCCATATTGATCATTCACTTATTCACCCACTAGTCATTCAAGATACACTTCCTGTTGATCATACTCTTCAACAACATTCTGTTAATAGTCCTGTTGCTAATAATTCTTCTGATCCTGTTGTTGATAATCTTGATTCTATCTCTAGCAATGATCTGTCTAATTTGAATGTTGATCTATCTAATTTGAATGTTGACCTGCCTGACTTGAGTGCACCTATAGTTTTACCTGTTGAAGAACCACAATCTTTTAATTCTCCTTCCAACCTTAGAAAAAGCACTAGACAAAGACACCCACCAAAATATCTTGAAGCCTATCATTGTACTTTTCCTACACAAGCCAATCTTGTTACCAAATATCCTATCACCAAATATTTGTCTAGTGAACAACTTTCACCTACTTATAAAGCTTTTACAGTGGCCTTGTCTCATATACCTGAACCCATCTATTATCATCAAGCTGTAAAATATGTTCAATGGAAGGAGGTTATGAAATTTGAATTAGATGCTTTAGAGGTAAATGCGACATGGACAGTGGTGCCTTTACCTCCTAATTGTCATGCCATTAGGTGTAAGTGGGTCTACAAAATCAAGTTAAATGCTTATGGTTCTGTTGAAAGATATAAAGCACGATTAGTGGCAAAGGGTTATAGTCAGAGGGCAGGGTTTGATTATCAAGATACATTTAGTCCCGTGGTTAAACATACCACTGTTCGATTGTTTTTAGCATTGGCAGCCATTAAAAGCTGGTTTTTTACTCAGCTTGATATTAATAATGCTTTCTTGATTGGGGTTTGAATGAGACGGTTTTTATAGAGTTGCCACAAAGGTATCATTTTCAGGGGGAGTGTTCTATGAGTGGTAAAATGGTATGTAAGCTAAATAAATCATTGTATGTACTTAAACAAGTGTCACGGTAGTGGAATTCAAAGTTTACCACTTGTTTACTGGCGTATGGTTTTAAACAGTTTAAAGCTGACTATTCTTTGTTTACTAAGAACACTCAAGCCGGGGAGTTTATTGCCTTGCTGGTTTATGTAGATGATATTGTGATTGGCAGCACCTCAATGGATCTCATTAATGAAGTTAAAAATTACTTGAGTTCTAATTTCAAGCTTAAGAACTTAGGAAAACTCAAGTATTTTCTTGGATTAGAGGTTTCAAGATCAAGCAAGGGAATTTTTCTTTGTCAAAGGAAATATACTCTTGACATTTTAGAAGAATATGGTTTATTAGGGTCTAAACCAATAACTATCCCGATTGAATATCATCATAAATGACCAAGGCTACAGATGAAGAATAGTTGAAAGATAGTACCATGTATAGACAGCTGGTTGGAAAACTTCTATATCTTACGTTGACAAGACCAGACATTTCATATGCTGTTCACATACTCTCTTAATATATGGATAAGCCAAGTGAAGTTCATTTACAAACAACTTTTAGAGTATTACGATATCTCAAAACAGCTCCTAGTCAAGGTATTTTATTTTCCAGTGATTCTGATTTGTGTTTACAAGCATATATTGATAGTAATTGGGCTAGTGGCCCAGATGCTAGAAGATCAGTGACAGGTTATGGTGTCTTGTTGGAAAATTCATTGATAAGTTGGAAAGCTAAAAAGCAAAGTGTAGTAGCAAGGAGTTCTACTGAAGCTGAATATCGAGCAATGACAGCAACTTGTTGTGAGGTGATTTGGTTATTGCATTTACTTAAGGATTTCAATATTGAACATTTATGTGCAGTAAAGTTGTTTTGTGATAATCAATCAGCTCTTCATATTTGTCGAAATCCTATATTTCATGAGCGTACCAAACATATTGAGATGGATTGTCATTTCATACGAGAGAAGGTAGCTGTTGGTTTGATTGATCCATCGTATATTCCAACTAAGTCCCAACTTGCAGATCTCTTCACCAAAGCACTACAACCTAGACCATTCCATTCACTCTTACCCAAGATGAGTGTTCTTAATATTCATAATATTCATCTTGAGGGGGAGTGAAGAATATAAATTTATTTTTATTTATTGTAGATGAGTCATTTTTTACGTTTTTAGCCTTGTATAGTTTTCTATATTACAAATTTGTTGAGACTATAAATAGTTGTAACAGTACAGTCAGTTTTTCTAGTGACTTCTACCCGAGAGTGGTGAACAAAACAATTCCCAAATTTTCTTCTTTTGTTCTTGAGTTCTATAACAAAATTCCAGATTATTTTCACAAGGTAAAGAATATGAACAAAAGAATATTCCTAGTGAACTGTAACAAGGAGGAGATTGCATCTGAAACCCTGAGGAATTAGACAAACACCTGATTTGCACAAAAAAGGGAACAAGCCCCTCACCCTGATAGGCTACTGAATAAACTATTCCGCATATTTAACCTGAAACTCTATTCCTCCTGATGCAAAGTTACTGACTCTTTTGCTCTGACACTATTTTTTCACCCTTTACTTGTTTCTCTCATTTTTTATATGTTCAATAAGAAAACTCATGGCCTCTGTGTGATATATACTTCTTGACCCATATAGCAATATCTTCTGCACATGTTTGTGCTTGTGGCGTCTGGAGGAGTACATTAAGAGTGGCAAATTCATGAATAGCATCCTTGTATTCAAGAAGGGGAGCATCTATCTTAACTTTTCGAAGTTCTTGTGAGTAAGCAATTGCCCGATCCCTCATCCAGTCTTTCTCTGCCACAACTGTCAGTGTTGGGGGCATGAATTTCAGTGGAGGCTCTCTCCCGGGGATTAAAGGGTTGGCAGCTGGATGATCTAGGTCGAAGTTTTCCTCTGGCAGAAAAAGTTTCCACGCCAGCATGCACATAGACTTGTCGTAGAAGTAGGAGTTTGCCAGTTTAATTTCAGAATTTGTGGGATCGCTCCCAATGAAAAATGGATACATCAAGACTTGTGCCACCACCTTGACAGGATCCAAGAGCTTTCCAGCCTCAACAGCCTTCCGAGCCAGATAGTCTGCTATGTTTGCACCACAGCTTGCCCCAAGGAGTACACACCTGCTTTGATGACAAGACCAAGTTAGTCAATTACTACCTTATAGAACAGGAAACAAGAGAAACGGTGAATGGAAAATTATTACCAGAAGTAAGAAATGAAAGTGAAGGAGAGTTAGTAATCATGTTTCCAAGCAAGTTAGATTGGGTAGCCAGCATGATACTGCTAACAAACAAGGCATAGATGTTCATTACAACACCCTTTTGGAATAGGAGTATAGGACTAGTATGAAAGTTAATGAATCTCAATGAGAAAGTCAGAAGAATTGTTTTCAAAACTTCACTCAAGCCCCCAGGAAATTGTTTCTTATCATGGAAAATACTAAATGTGTCATGTCCCTATTTAAACAATCCTAAAAGTTTTCTGCAGTTTTAAAATTTATTCTGGAAGTTCCGGGCAGACGGTACCAAATTTTAGCTAACTCATAGTACATAACTTGGTGATTCGCAATTTTACAAGGCTTTGTTCAGTGCTTATTGTTTCTCCTAAAAGGTAGCTATCAAAATGTTTGAAAGAGTTACAAGCAAGGGACATTACTCCATCATCTTCTAAACGTAAGAGCAAGTTCATCTGTCCTAAAATTCTAGTAAAAAGTTCACTGCATTTGGTAATCTTAAACACTTCACACTTAAAAGCTCGATTTTACTTTGGTTGCAATTTGTTACCTTATAAAACTTCAAATATCAGTTTCTACTTGTTTTGTTTGAAACTACGTTAGGTCAGTTGAGTCATCTGAACTTCAACACTCTACACTTTACAATTGGCTTATTATCTTTCTCTCAAGCCACATTCTTAATAGTTTCTCAGACAAAGGGAATTTAGTCACTAAACAAGAAATATAGAGCCAGAGGAACGAAAAGGGAACCTTTTCAGATTGTTTGAAAATTAGCAAATCCACAATCAAACTTTTGTAATTCTAGGCCTTAATCCCACCCAATCCCCATGCTTCAAGTATCAACTCTTTTAAGTCTAAGCTCATTCTTTGAGAACGAACGGCTGATGTTGTTCTCTTGATTAATGCATTTATATTAACCACAAGAATTGACATCATGCCCTGCAACCCAATCAGAGTTTGGGTCTTATGGGAAACAAAAACTCAATGCATCTAAGGTTTGATAGGAATTTTCAACTGAATTCTCTTATCGTTACTCTTGATTGTAACTTTACTTCAAATTAAGAAGAATAAACAAGAACATAATTCATTAGTCTAACAAATTCCTCATCCGTCGAATGAAAGAAACCGAATCAAATTGATTAAACTAAAGAACTGAAAACATACCTTGAGGGATCTCCATGAGCAGCCAACCAAGGCTCAACCATGGACGCACCAAATCCATCAAAAACATGAGCATCCATTCTTCTCCTCCCATTCCCAATCCATCTCCCACACTCTGCCAAATTCGCCTGCTTCCCTAACCAATTCAACACCTTCAAACCATCCTCAAACGCCGCCGGGTACCTACTCTCTGGTGCCAGCCTGTAGCCAACCGCAACCACGATCACATCACAAAGCTTGGCAATCCGCCTACAAAACACATCATTCCCTACACTATCATTGCTTCCACCAACAAAAGCCCCGCCATGGAACTGTAACATCACTGGTAGTTTCTTGTGTTTTTTTCCTGTTCGAGGACAGTAACCTCTGTAAACAAAATTAGCATCTTTGTTGTCGTTGTCCTTGTTTGAGTTAACAACCGTTTCTGGAAGGAATATGCGGACGCAAAGAGATGAGAAGGGATCGATGTGGATGTCCTTGGTGGCAACTCCATCATTGAAAGAAGGGTTGCTGGGGGTCGTCGGTTCCTCATGACGTGAAGTTATGCCAAAAGGATCAACATTGTGAAGAGGAGCTTGTGTTAGATTATTTAGCTTGTGTCTTTGCTGAAACTTGAAGAAGATGCTGCTGAGTTTCACCGTTAAGCTTGGCATGTTTTTACGAAACAAGAAAACCGTTGAAGGAGGGTGGAGTTCAAGACTTGTGGGATTGTGTAGACGTCAGTGATGACCCTTGGGAGGTAGACGGATTCGATTTCTTGAAACCTTGCAGACGGGTCTAGGATTTTTTGGTGGCTGCCCTGGCTTGTAGTCAGAGCAGAAGCTTCGAAAAATGCTGCTTCCCGTAATTCTTTGATTCCACACTTGAATTGAATTGCTTTGAGAAAGAATTTTCATTATTATATGTGCCTATTTATACACTTAAATTACATATCAGAGTCAAATTAGGAATAGAATTTTTAGTACCTCTAATTAGGAATTTTAACTCAAACTCTAATTACGAGGTTAAACCCCGACCCATGTTTTAACAACATCTTTGGCTTTTCTTTGTAGAAAAATAGATTTGATTTTACAAAGGTACAATATGTGGGAAGCAAGGGAGTTTGGGAATGAAACTTTGTGGGAGAGTAGAGGATAATTGCTCTATCAGCGCCAACTGTGATCTTCGTTGGCATGTGGGACCTGCTTTAATCAACACCGCCTGCTTAATCATTAGTTCATCAAACAGCGAAGCATTTTATTTAAACTTGATAATTTTGTATACCACAAGAATATGGTATTAATTTAAATCGGTTTGAGTTTAACTTAATCATATTTCACATATTAATTATTGTCTTTTAATTCGTTTAAAATATATAATTATTTATTCGTATTATCGTGTATTTAAATAATTTATGACTTGTTTATTATTTATTTGTTTAAATATATTCACGTGTTGTATAAATATGTTTAGTATATCGTTAAAATTTATTTATTGTTATATATAAATATTAATATTTTTATTACAATTAAGATTTATTGATTTGTTGAATTATATTATATTTGATATATTATGATTTTCATAATTTTTATTATAAATTTGAATAATAAAATAATTATTTTTAAATTGTACATATTTTAAATTAATTGTGTCAATTGTGTGTTAATCGTATTAATCATATAAAAAATTATGTATTATATAAATTTTAATTATGTTCATCGTGTCGTTTCATATAAAATTTAATTTAACAAATTTAATAAATATTATATCATGTTGTGTCATATTAATCATTAATAAATGTTTTCATGTACATATTTAAGATTTTAATATGATTAAGTGTCATGTTTATGGTTATCTAAATAATTATTAATACTTTAAGTTACATGATAAAGATATGAAAAAACAAATTGCAAGATCTAGTTGTATTTCTTTCTCTTGTTCCGAATTTATATTTTACAAGGACTGGAGGACAAATGATTTTATGTGCTGAGTTGTTGGCAGCCACGTCTCGCTAGCCAGAATTCCGTTTCCATTTCATGTGGCTGCCATGTGTTTTCTTGTTAAAATTTTTTGGTGGCACCCCTGTCTGGGTCCAGTCGCCACACATGCTCAGGACCTCTCCCCTCCTTTCTTTCTGCTGTTAAATACCCTTCAAATATTTTCTTTAAATAAAATTTTCAAAAACTCAATTTCTTCCCCAAATTTATGTGGTTTGGGATTTCTCTGCCGACAATATTTTTTACTACACAGCCATGTTTTATATATTATCAAATCGAACCCTTTTATCAATTACCATCAAACATTTTTACGGTTAAATTTTTAAAAAAAAAATTAAATTAAAATTGTGAAATATGAAAAATAAAATTTATGAAATAAAAAATTACTTTTATTATTTATATAATTTAAAATCATATATTTCAAAAAAAAAATCAATGACATTTAATAGTGGAGGAATAAGGAACCAGGGGCATGGCAAGTCTTGATGAAGCTATGAGACATTTGAGATGACTGCCCCAAATCTCTGACACATAGCACTACAAACGTTAGTGTTGAGTGCATAAAAGCAGGCAACAAAGTTGAGCTCATGGGAATGGAGAACTGTAGCGCTCATCAAGCCTATATTCCTTACCTGGATCTCACTAGTAGGAAGGATAAATGATGATTTTTTTTTAAAAAAATTACCATTGTTTTAAGTTACCTATTTACACTCTTACTAATAATATTTTTATGTTTCAAAATAATTTTTTTTAAAACACTTAATATTTTTATATTATTTATTTTAATTTAAAATCATAAAACATTATTTATAAAAAATTAAAAATATTAACATAATAATATTAAAATAAAAAAATTTATCTTAAGCTTTGCACAGAGTCAAAAGAAATATGCCATAAAGAACGTGTAGAGTAATATTCCTAATAAAAGTTCCAAGACGTGGCAGTGAGGGGGCCCAATTGGCAATGAGCGATTTGACCCCCCCCCCCCCCCCCCCCCCCTAGGCAATTAGACGAGGAAGAAAATATTTATTATAGCGAGTAATAAGTTACCATGCAAATATTGATTGCTGGTGCCTGGTCGCATCACTTCTCTTCTCTGGAAGCTCTTCAGGACTTCGACCCCATGCTCTCTTCGGTTATGGGTTCTTGGCAAGGTTGTTAGGATCTTATCCCTCAATGTATTAATTTTGCTCTAAACATACTACTATGTACCCGTTTCCATGTATTTTTGCTATAATCTCACATTTTAAATACATAATTTTATAAATAAGGTTAATATTTATTATGTATCTTGTCGATATAAAATTCGTAATAATTTGATGAAATTTTTCCCATTCAAAAAATTTTAGAAAATCAAAGACTTAAATTTTGATATTTTTAATATTTTCAAACATCAAAACGTTTATTTTATGTATGTAACTTGATATAATCTAACTCTTTTATAGTTGTAGTATCAAGACTTTGATTAATTTTTCCTTTGATTTTAATTTTTGTAATGGTTACCTTTTTTAGTAAAGTGCTAATGGGCATTTTGGATAATTAAGCTGAAAATGAAGTTTAATTTAAGAAAATCTTTATTATGTTATTCATTCGATTTGATCGTTTACTCATAGGCCCAAAAGACCGTCAACAACCCTGAACATTCTCAAGTATACCTTTGGACCTACAAGATATGGGGCATAGGAGGTTTTCAGTACGGAAACGGTACTGATAACACTGGGTTTAGGCCTAATTCAAATTTAAGCCCAACTTATGAATGGGGCCTAAGTTGAAAAAAAAGATACCATGAGGTTTCAACCGGGGAAAAAGCTAAGGGGGCGTTTGGTTGATACTAAGTGAGGGACATTTGTAGCAAAGCACATTGCAGTGTTTAGTTGATGTTTTAAGACGAGAACGTAATCCTTCATCAAATGGAAAGTAAAAAATTTTTATTCCCTAACTTAACCTCCCAACCCTTATCTTCTCCTTTGCGTTCTTCATTTTCTTCCTTCCTACCTTTTTCTCTCTTTTTTTTTTTTTTTCACTTTGCCTTCTCCTTCTTCTCACCGCCCGTAGGAAGGGTAGCCCATCACCAGCACATTTTGGTCAAATTTCATCACCAAATCTAAAAATTGGAGAGATTGGACTTTGAGTTTTATGTAATCTTAATTCAAATTTTCAAGAGAATTTAAAAGTGTTTTGAAAAAAACTTATGTTTTTTATATCGAAAATAGTTTAGAATGGAAGAAATTTATTAAAAAATTAAGAGGATTTGAGAGAGAAAGGTATTTGGGTGCCACGGTTATGAGAGAAAGAAAGCTTTAGGCAAGCTTAAAATAGGTCATCTATCAATAGATAATGTGATCTATTGATAGAATTTTCAATCTATGGATAGATTTTTTTTGGATAATTTTTTTATTTTTAATTTTTATAAATTTAAGGTAAAAATAACTATTTAGTAATTTTACATATTTCAATATTTAAATAATTAGTATAAAAATATTATGTTATTTTTTTATGTTATTATTTATTATTTTAATTGTTTAAAGTTAAAAAGTCAAATTTTATATTAAAAATTATAAATTTATTCAACTTATATGTTTTTTATATATAAAGTTAATTTTGTCAATTTACATTATATTCTCAATAAAGAGATTATAAACTAAACACTATAATATAATTTTTTCAGCAATCACATTCCCTACAATGATCACTTTTCTTTCTTATACCAAATGCTGCAAAATTATATTCTCAGCAATTATATACCTAGCAATCACATTTTTAACAACACACCACATGCAAAGTAAGTGAAAGGATAATAAAAGTCAACATTTTTGCTGCATCATTTGTTTTAAAAGTCAACTTAATAAAGTAATTTTCAATGG
Organism: Theobroma cacao; assembly: GCF_053813885.1. Lineage (NCBI taxonomy): Eukaryota > Viridiplantae > Streptophyta > Magnoliopsida > Malvales > Malvaceae > Theobroma > Theobroma cacao. The sequence goes on from NC_142640.1 coordinate 43,774,422, forward strand.
AAAAATGCAAGTCGGCTGTTTGGACTTTAGGCATGGTTTTGACTTGGCATATGTTGAACATCCACTTATCCCCTGGACATAAGTCTAATCACATATAACAAAAAAACATGAGAGCCAAATCAACTTGTCTTTTTAACTCTGCATTGAAAATCATACGAACAATGAAAATGTTGAATGCATGTAAGAATCTTTCTTCTTAAGATTAATCTGTTGCCCGTGCGATGGGTTCAGGATGATAATTTTTTTTTTTAATTGAATTGAGAATACTTTGTAAAATAAATATGCATAATAATTATATTATCATATCTAATTGTTGGTGTACATTGACATGTACAAAATATATAACTATTGTTATTGTAGTCACCATTATTTATATTTTTTATTATTAATTTTTATATCATATTATCTCTTAAATATATTTTTAATATCATATATTTTATTTTTTATTATAATCTTATATATTTTATTTTATTTCTTAATATAGTTTTCTATATTATATATTTTATTTTTATTTTTTTCTTTTAAAAGATAATATAAATTTTATTGACAGTCACCATAATTACTAAGAATAATAAAAAGACATCATTGAAATTTATATAAAAAAACAAGTTATAAAATTATAAAATGTTTCTAACAAAGTAACAAAATTAAAAGGTAAATTTATCTTTGATAACATTGCATAGTGCAATGCAATCTAATTGCATTGGTTTTAGACTACTATTACATTATATTCATTGGCTGTAATGTGATTCATTACAGTAGTTTGTTATAAAACAAACACTGTAATATAATTTAATTGGGGACATTACAGGAAATGTGCTCTCATTTTTCTTATACCAAACATTACCTAAGGGCATACATATATCTTAGCAAGACTATATATGAGTCCATCATTTTTTTCCTTTTCTTTTTTCTCCATCTTGCCATGTTTGCAAATGAAAACTATCGTTATGTCAATGGATATATTTAAGTTCCCTTAAATTGTTATTTTATTAGTTAGCATTTTTTATTTTAGAAAGTGAAAAATGGAGAGTATATTTAAATATAAAAAACTTATTTTTTAAAATTTAAGATTTAGAAAAATTAAAATTGAACTTTTATGAATAACAACGGTATATTTTAATTTGATAAAGAAAATTATATTATATAATTTGATTCAGTAATTGACATGTATATATTTTTTCTTAAGTAAATAGTTGGATTTAAATTTTTTTAACTTTTAATGTAAAGAAAAGGTAATTACATTTCAATTGCTATTTTAATATTTATTAAATATGACTTAATATTTAATAATACTTGTTAAAAAACCATAGAAAAAGAAAGAAAAAGTAATAATCATATGTTCAGGTAATATTACCAAATGTCAAGCAAGGAGGCCCTTCGAGGCTTCCTTTAAATATAGTTATAGATTATGTTAATCTTAAATGAATATATAGTTAACGACTAGTTACAATCGGATAAGTATATATATATATATTCAAAGGAGAAAACGAAATCAAGAGGATGATAGGTGGTGATGGTCGTCACCTTTCATTTTTTATTTTTTTTAATTACGTGTATAAAACTTGATATATATTGTATGATTATTTTTATAATTACCCTTTAATCACTTTTTATTCAAAATCTTGAGTTCGTCATTGTATAAATTATTTTGTTGAAAGAGTTAGGTTCAAATTTGTGTTATCTTATTTTAATAATAAACAAAACACATTAAATATGTTGACTCCTTCACAAAGTTGCTTTTCAAAAAAAAAAAAAAATCCTTCACAAAGTTTATCCTAACATCAACTAAAGCTTACAAGGAACAGAAATTTGAGACATCTAGAAGTAGAAAATTTCACAGAATATATGAAAGCTACTACCTCTTCAATAATAAAAAAGGTAATTGAAGGCTAATTCAATTTTAAGAGCACAAGACATTCAAACACTAAATGAAGTGTTAGAGAAGTAATCTGAATTTCTAGGGCAACCATTAATTAGCAAGCAGCAATCACTAACCACCATTGCTTGAATCCTGATGCTAGCTGCTTTGGTTCCATATATAAAAATACTGTGATTGGATATAGTCCATTGACATTTGAAGCTAAATGTACGTGTATGATGTATCATTCAACTAATCGCTTTCTTTTTGTCAAAAACGTGTAGCAGAAAGTGCTTCCCCGTTGGCCACCTTGAGCACTAAGCAAAATGTTTGAACTGTTCGCAGAAGATTGAGTTTGATTCAGTTTTGTCCTTCTTTAATTTCTGGATAAATTCACGATTTTCTTTTCTTCTAGTAATTTAATAATAAAAACTACCCTTTCAATTTCATCATGATCACTTTTTTGTTTGATTAAGACTCTACAGTCGTGTGTATTGAATATTACTCTCTGAATAGTTTTGCCCATTACAATTTTGTTTGCTTGCAATCTCCCCGTAGATGTGGACAGCTGATGGTAACATCAGCCAAGATTACTATTTTATATCCTTTTTATTGTCTCATCGATTCGATAGGACGCGCTTTGGCCTTTTAGGGTTTTCCACTGGAAATTTGATTTATAATTAAAGAAGCGTTGAAAACTGATGGGTTTTTCGTTTTACAAGTGATAATGGATATATACCGGAAATGATCTATAAAGCTTATCCAATTAACTATTAGGGTTAAGATTTTTTGTACAAAACAAATGTAATCATAGCAACGTAAATTAAGGAACAAAAAAACAATGTGATAAATAATTAATTGGCTGCACCTGTAATCATTTAGCTTAAGCAGATATGCTTTGAGTAATTAGTGGGAGATTTATATGTTGAAATTAGTACCACTACCAGCTACTTGGTATGATCATCCTTTAGCTCTCCTACTTTGTATGATATATATAATATTATGGACCTTATCATTTAAATTTATACATGATGATTACAGTTTTGAATACTCTTCAAATTATTAACTATTGCACTGTGATATCTAACATCCTACATCTGATTTGAATGTGATTGTTAAGACTTATATAACAATCCAAGCTTACCACTACTAGTAACTTGAACTTAATCTTTTGAAGGTCACGTGGTTTAAGCTCAAAAAGCTGTTGGATCAGTGGTGCACATCATTACAATTGATTGCTATTGGATTACTCTTGATAAGGATTTCTCTTCTTGTCAATGGGCAGTAGGTTCAGTTGGGAGCTGCCTCACTACCGTATGTGATAATCTTTTGTAAATTTATAATGAAATAAAATCAATTCTGTTTTTCAAAAAAAAAAAAAAAATCATTTTACTAAAAGAAAAAAGTTTTATTTAGTTTCCTTTTTTTCCTTCCATTTCCTTTAACTTTGTATTGTAGCATGTTTCATTGAAGAAATTCTGGTTTATTCAAGAAAGAAGAAAAAATTTTTGTGTGGGAGTTTTCTTAAAATGTTGAACTGCTCAACCGTCAGTATGATCCATAAACTTAATTGGAACTCCTTTACTTTATAGAGCGGATTAACTCTTTTAAGAAATGCAGTTTAATATTTAAGCACCTGGATCTTGTCCCCCACTTGCCCAAGTCCAGTATTTGAAAGGAATTAATTCTTATATTGGATTTAAGTGAGGCTTTACCAACTAAACTCATCATTAACAATATTCAAGAATTTTATCATGTTGTAAATGAAAAGCTTGTGATAAGATAATGTAAATTAAATCATTGTGGTCGTTTAGATGGAAGTTGGTATTATACTGTAAATTCAAAACTATATATTAAAGAAAAGCTAAAATTGAAAATTTGATATCTTCCTATTTTAGTACCCATATATATGTACAGACATGCACATGTATTATAGTACTTAGATCCAATAATTGACATCCGTTAACAAAGTACAACCGTACATACATGCATCTCCTGCTGCAAAAAATACTCCTTTTCTTAAATTACAGAAAACAACCCTACTCTTCAAGTCAATTGCCCCTAGTAAACCGTGTCATACTTGAATGCCTCACTTATTCTCTTGATTCCGTGGGAGAGAATGAAGGATTTTGACTAAGAAGAGGGAATTAAGTTGGAGGACGACAAAAAAAGTGCTGTTTAGATGCAGAAAGGGCTGGATGCAAAGCCATTATTCAATCATAATCATGGAAATACAATTAATCCTCCAAATGGCATGAATATGAGTATTGTCAAACCTCACTTTTTCTTTAGACATACCTACACATATACGGCGGTTCATGTTTTTTTGTACAATATTCCTTTTTGAATTTTTGGCACTCTTAATTTTATTCTTCCTCAATGGTCCATGGGAACTGATCTCTATTCACATTCGAGGTCAAAAAGCTTATTTTCGCCACTAAATACCAGATAAATACATAAAATTTTAATTTAGTAATTTTTTAGTATATTGGATGCATATAATCCTTAATTTTATTCATCTATCAAATTAGGCTTTAACATGTGGTCTTAATTGCCGATTAGCTTTTTGAATTGAAATGGTACGCTTGGATATATTTTAATCAAAGCAGAGTAGGTAAAGAAGTGGTTATCTTTGAATACCTTTCTGTCTTCGTAAATTTATCTGTTGTAAGCAATGCATGTACCAAAGGATGAGAGGAATTGGGTAATTCTCTGAAAGTTTATTGGGTTAAGTTGTGAATGCCAGAAGTTTCAAACAGCGATTGTTCTAATGAAATCATGTCAGCATTACCTGCCCGCCAATAATTTCATTATTATGCTTTTAGACGACATCAATAACCGCCCACAAGTTGCATGTTTTCACATTATTATTTTCCAAGATTTTCCTTTCTATCAATTATAAGATATATATAATAGCAATAATCTTGCTTGACTTGTATCGTTATCTCCTCTATATAAACCCCAGTTTGGTAGCCGTGGGTGCAGATATCCAATTTCCATTTTACGTAACCACATCAATTCTGAGTTGCCATTTTTTTACACACCAAAAATGAACATTGATATCGAAGTACTTTCCCAAGAAATGATCAAACCCTCTTCTCCAACCCCTGACCACCTTCGTCATTACCAACTCTCTTTCCTTGATCAGATTCAACCCCCAATTTTCATGCCTTTGGTTATGTTCTACCCCAAAGAACATGGTGGTAGCAACTTAGAACAATGCAACAGGATAAAAAAATCTTTATCCGAGGCCTTATCTGTGTACTACCCGCTGGCAGGGCGGGTCAGGGACAATGCCTTCATTGACTGCAACGATGCAGGTGCTCTCTTTGTGGAAGCTAAGGCTAGTTGCCACCTTTCTGATATTCTTGAAAATCCAAATCCAAATAATCACAACAAGTTCATTCCTCTTGAGCTTGATGAAGCCACTGCGTTACCGGCTATGGTACAAGTCACCTACCTTGAGTGTGGCGGTTTGGTAGTTTTCCTTGGCATGTCGCACAAGGTTGGTGATGCCTTATCATTTTTCATGTTCTTAAACTGCTGGGCAGCTTTTGCTCGTGGTGACACTGATATAATAAGTCCTCAGTTCGATTCTGCCACCCTTTTCCCACCAAAGGATATCTCTGGGTTCCAGCCGAGGACTGGGATTATAAAGGAGAATTTAGTGTGTAGGAGATTTGTCTTTGATGCTTCTGCAATAGCAGCTATCAGAGCCATATACACTGACAACAACAGCATCGATGCCAGGCGTCCAACTCGCGTTGAGGCCTTATCTGCCTTCATATGGAGCCGCTTTATGGCTGCGACTCAAGAAAAAGCAGACCAAGGAAAGCTCTACACAGTGATTCATGCTATGAACTTACGTACAAGGATGGATCCGCCGCTTCCAAATCACCATTTCGGGAATATCAGCAGACCAGCGATTGCAGTGCCATCAATGGATAAGGAAGATGAATGTTATGACATTCTGAACCAGATGAGAGAAGCAATTCGAAAAGTGAATGCCGAGTATGTGAAGAAGCTTCAAGAAACTGACGGACACTTAAATTTCATCAAAAGCAGGGCTGCAAGTTTCATGAAAGGAGAGGTGGTCACCTTTAGCTTCACCAGTTTGTGTAGGTTTCCTGTGTATGATGCTGACTTTGGGTGGGGAAAGCCTGTGTGGCTTGGCTCTGCTCTCTTGACTTTCAAGAACTTGTGTTCATTCTTTGACACCAAATATGGAGATGGAATTGAGGCATGGATCAACGTGAAAGTGGAAGACATGGCTAAACTTGAAGCTGACAAGGAGTTCCTTTCGTATGTTTCTTCAACTTCTAACGTCAAAGCTTCTGGGTTTTAGGCCTTCACGAAGCCAGTCAGAGCTAAGTAGCTTCATGGATTCTGGGGACTGAAATCTGAATCAAATGGCAAAAAAAATTCATTGCTGGTTCATTTTATCTTGTTTCTTTGTAAGTGTGAAAAAGCATTGAGATTTTATTATTTAATTTATTAGCCTATTGTGTAATTAAGTAGTAAATAAGACTGCACTCGAACATTTGACTTATTAGTTGGTGTATAATTTCTTTGTCTAAAAAGTAAGTTCGAATTCTTTTTCTTCTAATTATAAAAAAAAATAAAGTTAATTATAAATGAAATTTTTTTTTGTTTAATTTTCCTTTCGATGTCAATTAGAATCCTGAATAAATCAACAATTTTACCGATACACAATGTGATCTAGATAGTAGCCAAGGGAAACAGTTCCTAAAAGGTTATTGCTGAAATAGACTCACTACGGTTTTCCTCCTGGTTGAGATTTTGTCCAGTGACTGACTTCCATCCCCTCCTGATTTTGGCTGGGTTTAAGCTAGCATTGATGCTCTGTCCAGTTGTTTTGATATGCTGTTTCAGGGTAAAATAATAAAGAGATTCCAACTTTTAGAAAGAGTTCATCTTTGCTCCTCAGGGGACAGGTCCTTTTTCTTCTCGGCCGATATTATTAGTGGGCCCAAACAAGAAAAAGTCTTCTGTTTCCCTTGGCCCTTGCTGATCGAACCGTAACTACGAAGTGGCCTTTTGCTTTACTCCAAGTTGATATTGTCCCTTCTTCTTATCACATTCTCACAAGAAGAAAGTTGACCTGGTTGATTCCGATTTTCTGTTTTCAATAGCAAATATCGTTGAAATAAGCAAACGGGCCGTATTTAGACAATTTTGAACGTTGACAAGTTTCATGCTTGTAACCCTCGAAGCAGATTGGGTTCTGACTTCTGAGCTATAATCACCTACGATTTCTAATAAATTAAATTTAATCCAGTTTGTGGCCTAAATTACTTGCTAAACAACTGCATGCATAGGCCGGTAAATTTATTCTCTGATGGTGAAATAATTACGCCTGTCTTAATTAGCTTTATTATTTTCCCAAGTCGAATCTACTATGTTTATAATTGACTACCGATTATGGCAAGGTTATACTTTTGCCTAACAGGATCTCCAATTTTAATTTCAAAGCCTGAGCAGTGATGATAAGTCCAACAAAAGGACTGCTCAGACAGGTGAATTCCATTAATGACGACCTAAATCTAGCAGGTCGGCGCATGAAATTAGAGCATTTTATTGCATCCAAGCTGGTAAAAGAATCTAGATGAAGAAGTCTAACTAGATTTTAGTTCCTCATATCTCCAAGTCCAAGAATTCAACCAAATATCCCCCTCTAATAAACCCAAGTCTTTAGGGGGTTGATTACTACTCTTGATTCCTTCTAAAACTTGAAGGGTACACCAAAGAACGTCGATAGTAAGTTCAAATTTAATGAAAACCAATATGTTCATAACCTAAATATAGTGGTAATAAAATTTGTTTAATTCATTCAGTTGGCTGCCATGATGGGCGGCAACAGATTCTGAAGAGGTGGGTAACTTTTGAGAGCCCTTTTTTAAGTGGGGAAGGATGCAAAGATGAAGATGAGATCTTCTCTGTTTTTGTTAGTCCGCTTGCTCCGAGCTTCAAGCTGATTTCATCTACTGTATATGCTTTAATACAATGCATAGTGTATTCCTTGCTCTCAATGAAGATTTTGGCTGTCGGGAAATAAACTGATTGACAACAGGTTTGATAGTACACGTACATTCCCAAATCTGGAAACAGTTAATTTATCTGCCAGAATGAAGAATCAATTTATATCACCTGCAAGTCAGCTTAAAACATTGTCAAATTGAGGTGCTACTGAGAAGGTAGAGGTTCTTTGGAATTTCTTATTGGAGGAAACAAGAGACTTATCTATGGTGGTAGATTCTTGATTATAAGTAAACTTGAGTAGCGATCCTGTATCTTATACTCATGAAAGATGAAAATAAAGCATATTTCAAATTTAAACAATATTGCTTGAATGCGAGAATTCAAGTTTTGTTTAGATTTTGTTGCTATTTCTGGATTATGACGAGATAGCAGGGCAGAAGGTAACACCTCAGTCAGCTAAATAATCTGAAATTAATACTTTTGGTAAGTTATAACCCGAATGAATCTTGATCAGATGCATATTCTAATCGAAGAATGGAATTAAGGGTAAATTACTTATTTGATTATTTAATTTTTAAGAGTTATTTTATCATTCCAATTTGAAAAATCACTTTTTAATATTTTGATTACTTAATTTTTTTTGAAAGATAGAATATTTCATCATAATTCAGGGAATTAGGGGTTCCCTTATGGTCACGTAGATTAACGTTAACTTCTCATAGTCTAAGGATGAAAATATTGATTTTTATAATTATTGATGACTAAAATGTAATTTTTTAAAATCGAGTGAGAAGTTTAATAATGAAATGGGTAATTTATTTTAAAATTAATTGAAAACAAATTCTTCAAAAGTTAAGTAACCAAATGAGTAATTTATTTTACAATTAATTATAAGATGTTTATAGTTGATAATATGAATAAAATTCAGCTTTGTGCTGCTTCTAAGAAATGGAACAATCATTATTCTTCAACATAGTGTTTCTAGAAATTCAAGTTTTTTCTAATAATATATATCCATATAATAAACTAACCACCAACGCTATGGTTCACATTTGCTGAAATCAAATCTTTCTACCAATACCGTTCTCTACCGCACGTATCCTTGTCACTGCAATGCAATTGGGCTATATACATACATATATGCATACATATATTATATCTATCCTTCGTTTATCAGGCAATGCTTTATTAATTTGACATTCTGCTTTTGAAATCCGTGGCCTGCTACTTAAAATAGCAATGCCCACTTCCAAATTTTGGATAAGTACTTTAGCATACGAAAAGAATGAAGAAAGAAAAGTCATAGTGATGATTTTCTAGAAGTAAATAAGGGAAAGGAAAAGGAAAAGGAAAAGGACCCCCCATCTAGGCTTGTTGGTTTGAATTTCCTTCTCTTTGATAGTAATATGTGTATATGATTGATCATCCATTGATTTTGGGGCCTTTTCTGCTTACCAATGGCTAAGAGTTTGCCTTTCCCTTTCCAATTAATGGATTGCATGTAATTAGCTCTTTGACATTAATCCCTCTAACCCCTGGGGTAAGTATTGCAATCGTAAGGCACAGATGGCTGGGCAGGTATATGGCATGTTGGTGAGGAAGATCGGATATGCAGTTGGGCCAAGAAACACGAGAAAAAAACAAGGAGGATATTTCTGCCAAATCTTCTAAAAGAATTTGGTGACTCAAATTATAGCTACCATTCCAAAGAATGAAAGTGTCTATTAACATAGATGGGCCGTTTTATGAAATGATCATTAATTACCATATGATTCATTATGTGTTAATGTTTATGTTCTTTGCAATAGGACTAGCAAGTAGATATATAAGCTCTCAATTAGGCCATATAACCCCCAAAATTATATATATATACAAAATGATGATATAGTAATCAATTAGAGTGAAGTTTTAGCTTAGACTGACCTCAACCTGACATAAGAGCCATACCGTGAAAATTAAAAAGAGACAGAAAATGTGACACAGGGATGGGAGTAGCGTATACTTTAAACTTGAAGTGAATGTTTAAGCAATTGAAAAGGGGTGCAATGGATTTGGTCAATAAATTAATTTAGTGCGTTGAATATGCAAAAAGACCTACCGATTTATGTACCACTTGAGAATCTCAATATGCAAAATCCGCGTCTTTCATTCTGAATGCTAATTAAATCAAAGTCTCCGGGGCTTCGAGATTCATGAGAAATTTCCACTTAACCTGCTATATTGACTACAAAATGCAAATTCGATTTTGCTTAGAGAATAATGTTACTAAAACCCACATGCATCTGCTTTCTGGCTCCTGTCTGTGCATGCACTATATAAGATGGCAGTTAGAGGCAATCTCCACCATATGCCAAGCAGGCACCTTTCTAACTCCTAAACACCTTCCAAATCTTCACTTCTCTTTGAGACTAAAAGCCAAAATGAAGGTCGAGGTCGTTGCCAGAGGTATTATTAAGCCTTCCTCTCCAACCCCTGGCCACCTTCGAAATCTCCACTTCTCCTTCCTTGACCAAATTGCCACCCCTGTTTTTATGCCAATGGTTTTTTTCTATCCAATAGACGGTGATGTCAATGTGGGTAATTTCAATAGAACCGAGTGGCTGAAGAAATCCCTGTCCGAGACCTTAACTAGATTTTATCCCTTAGCCGGACGTGTCAAAGACAATGCCTTCATTGACTGCAGCGATGAAGGCGTCCCTTTCGTTCAATCCAGAGTAAAGTGCCAACTTTCAGATGTCGTGAGGCAACCCGAGCCTGCCCAACTCAACAAGCTACTCCCTTATGAATTGGATAACGTAGGAGATTTAATTTTGGCAATTCAAGCCAATATATTTGACTGTGGTGGAATGGCCATCGGCGTTTGCATCTCTCATAAAATTGCAGATGCATTATCTCTAATCATGTTTCTTAATAATTGGGCTGCCACTGCGCGTGGGGACAGTTATACGGTCCCTCCACGATTTGATTTGGCCACCCTTTTTCCTGCCAGAAGCATATCCGGATTTAAACCCAGCACTGGAATTTTTAAAGACAAGATTGTGACAAGGAGGTTCGTGTTCAGTGCTTCAATGATTGCCGCACTAAGAGCTAAGTATGCTGATGATGGTGCAAGTAATGGAGAATTCCAAAGGCGGCCCACACGAATCGAAGCACTTTCAACCTTCATTTGGAGCCGCTTCATGGCTACAACTCACGGAAAACCTGACCCTGAAAAGCTCTACACAGTGCTTCACGCAGTGAACCTGCGCACAAGGATGGATCCGCCATTGCCAGAGTACTATTTCGGTAATATCAGCCGATTTGCGATAGCAATACCGTCTATAAACTCCGAGGAAGAGTGTTTTGGCATCGTGAGCGAGGTGAGAGATGCAATAAGGAAGATAGATGGCGATTACGTGAGGAAACTTCAGGAAGGAAGCGGACACTTGAATTTTATGAAAGAGCGAGCTGAGAGAATCACAAAAGGAGATGTGGTTTCTTTCAGCTTTACCAGTTTATGCAGGTTCCCTCTTTACGAAACCGATTTTGGGTGGGGAAGACCTATTTGGGTTGGCTCGGCTAGCCTCACCTTCAAGAATTTGGTGGTTTTCATGGACACAGGTTCAAGCGGCGGCATTGAGGCCTGGATTAATATGAAGGAGGAAGACATGGCTAGGTTCGAAGGTGATGAGGAGTTGCTTGCGTTTGTTTGCTCAGCTCCGGATGCTTAAAACTTGTGGGTTTTAGTTTACTCTACTTCCGAATCTGCTTCCATGCTTTTCTTGCAAATGGTTGATGGATATTTGCTTCAATGTTTGAAACTAAAAACTTAATTTTTTTTCTTTTTTTGGATTTTGATCTTTTTTTGAAGTGGTATTAATATCTTTAGATGCCATGTCCAATGTAAATAAAAAAAATGAAAAATAAATGACATGCATTGAATCAACTTGTCTAATGCAAAGACAAATGAAATAAAATAAGTTATAATTTTTTATTTTTATGTTTTAGGAAATCAAGGCGTGTGAGTTTACGTACCTTGTTTGTTGACATGTTGAAAATATAGTGGTTGGAGGTCAATTTTTAAAAATAATTCTTTTGAATTTTAAAACACCTAATACTTCTAATGAGATGCAAGTCATGCATAATAACAACAAAGAAAGAAAAAGGAGAATTTGCCGCATAAATTGAAAATTAGAACCAATTTATGGTAAATTCACCCAGTTCGGAAGCTTCATTTTTTTCAAATGGTAAGTGAATATTATTAGACATTCGGAGAAATGCGAGGAGTAAATTCTGTAAACAATAGCCAAGAAGTAATAATTCCAGGAGCCAAGAAATATTCTGCTCCCTGATTAGCTCAAGAAACATTGGAGTAACAACCTCACGCTTGGACAAATATTAAAAGAAGATATCTCCAGAGATGTTTTGATCTGTCACGCCAAAATATCTTTCAAACAATCTACCTTAACAAGATCGCTAAAATTGAGATATTTAGTCAAAAAGATAAGTTTAATATTGACAAGAAAACATTCTGGCGATGTGAAATTCATTAGGTACAAGGGGATGAGTGATGACTTTAACAATTAGTCTACAACTTTTCTTCTTTCCTAGCTATGTCTTGTCGATAGACAAATTAATCCTGTTATGGAAGATATAATACTTAGAACTACTACAATTATTATAGTCATATTATTTGTATTCTTGAGAGCAGCAAGCACGCTACCCCTATCATATTCTACCATGTTTGGTTAACCAGACAATTGCTGCAAGAAAAGAAATGCTTGGATAACGAAGTTGCTACGCAATTGAAGAACAATGTCAATTTTCACGCACAAAATGCAAGTTTAAGCTAAGATAGTAGTGGTTGGTAAGATAATCCAGCTTCTCTGACAAGCTTCAAAATGTTACTCAAGTGGACAACTGATATATACTTAAAGTTTTGGTTTACTTCAAGCCTGCCTACTGAAATAGAGTGCAGTACCTTACAAATTTTATAGGACATGAAAATCCCAATCTACAGCTTTTACTGCGTGCAGGAGCGTGTATGTTGTTATGTAATTGATGCTGTCCATTCATTCGAATGACAGCCGAGTTTTGGCCTCACAAATAATTTTGGGATTTTGACCCTTTTTTCTCTCATTAACATCTATATAAATATATGTATGATATGGAGCCGCATTAAGTAGGAACAGGACGGTACAGAGATCAGCAAAGTATACTTTGTTCACGAAGTTAGCTTGGGGCAAAGATGAAGCTCGAGGTTGAAGTAATGTCCAAAGAGATTATCAAGCCATCATCCCCAACCCCTGATCAGCTTCGCCATTACCAACTCTCTTTTCTTGATCAAATATCTCCGCCCGTCTATAACCCTTTGGTTCTATTCTACCCGATGACCGAATGCAATATCCAAGTAAACAAAACCAAGATTACCGACCACCTTAAACAGTCCATGTCCAATGCCCTATCCTATTTTTACCCACTAGCCGGACGGATTAAGGATAATCGGCTTGTAGACTGCAATGATGAGGGCATACCCTTTTTGGAAGCCCAAGTCAAGTGCAAACTTTCAGATATCCTAGAAAACCCTGCTCCTAGTGAACTCAACAAATTACTTCCGTTTGTACTAGATGATGCTGAGGAATTGCCCTTAGGAATCCAATTCAACATTTTTGATTCTGGAGGCATATGTATTGGTGTATGTATTTCTCACAAACTTGCAGATGCCCTGTCGTTTTTCACATTTGTAAATACTTGGGCAGCCATTGCTCGTGGAGAGAGTTACATAGTGTCTCCAGAATTTGCATCGGCCAAATTGTTCCCTCCAAAGAGCACATTAGGATTTGAACCGAGAACTGGCATATCAACAGAAGGAATTGTAACGAAGAGGTTTGTGTTTACTGCCTCTAAAATACAGGAAATCAAAGCAAAATACACTAAGAGTACTGCAAGTGCCGAAAACCAGAAAGGCCCATCACGCATTGAGGCATTATCGACTTTCATATGGAGCCGTTTTGTTGCTGCAACCAAAGCAAAACCAATCCCTGATAACTGCTTCTACACAATCATTCATGCAGTAAACTTACGCCCAAGACTAGACCCGCCGCTAGCAGAACATTCTTTTGGCAATTTTTACCGGATTGCAATGACAGTTCCATCCATAAACTCTGAAGAAGATTGTTGTAGTCTCGTTTACCAGATAAGGGACTCCATAAGAAAACTTGACATGAAATTTGTTCGGCAACTTCAAGATGGGCAGAGTTACTTTGACTTCATGAAAGAAAGAGCTGAAAGTTTCATCAGAGGAGAGATTGTTTCCTTTAGCTTCACTAGTTTATGCAGGTTTCCTATGTATAAAGCTGACTTTGGTTGGGGGAAACCCATTTGGGTGGGTTCTGCTAGCCTTACTTTTAAGAATCTAGTAGTTTTCATGGATACTGTATCTGGGGATGGAATAGAGGCTTGGGTCAGCCTAAAGGAAGAAGATATGGCTATGTTTGGAAGCGACGAAGTATTGCTTGCATATGTTGTTTCCCCAAGAAGCTGCTAAAGAATTTAACTTCTTATCTTTCTGTCCAATAGTGAAGTTGAAGATATTCTTTGCAGTATTTGTTTAGTGACAACATCGGCTTCGACGTGTTGGGGTTTTCTAATCTTAAACTATTTTATTTCTTATTTTCTTTCCTTTTTTCTTTTGTCAGAAAGATTCTTATTTTCTCTTGCATATTATGGCGCAGATGTACATTCTTTGTTCTCTTTTCTTTATGTTAGGAAAAGAGTTGTTGTTGTTGTTAAGGATAATATTAGACCTAATCTATTATTGTAATCTAATTTCTTTTTCTATCATCTTAGCTTTATCTAGATACTTAATTTTATCAAGTAGTTTTATATCGTTGTATATATATATACTCTTGTCCATCAATAAAACTTAACACTTCTAAATCTCTGCATCGTATTAGAGCTTTATCACTATGAGTATTATTCCTCAAACCTCTGCTTCTCCTCTCTCTACTCCTATAACTGCTCATCACATCTTTTCTGTCAAACTCACTACCAAAAACTACTTAGCCTAGAAAACACATTTTTTGCCTCTCTTAAATTGTCAAAATCTTAATGGCCTTATCGATGGAACCTCTCTTGAACCAGCCAAGATTATTCCTTCTCCCACCACACCCCAAGAACAAATTCCCAAGCCCGAATATCAATCTTTGTTTCAAAAAGACCATATGCTTCTTTCTTGGTTGTTATCTTCTCTAACTAAAGAGATCTTTTCATATGTGATTGGGTTATCCTCTTCTTTTGCTGTTTGGCACGTTTTTGCCAATTCTTTTGGGTCTATTTCTCAAAATTGTCAACTCCAGCTTCATATTGAACTTCAAAATTCAAGAAAAATGATCTCTCTGTCTTTGATTATCTACAATGGGTCAAAAATCTTGTTGATGAACTGAGTGCTGCTAGGCGGACAATGACCTTTGCCGAATTTAATGCCATTATTTACCGAAATATAGGTAGTGATTTCCACAATATTATCACTGCCTTTAATCTTCAGCTTGATCTTGTTGCTTTTCATGAGTTGCATGGTCAATTAGTTGCTCATGAAATTCTTCTTAAAGGCACTCATGAGCAACCAATTGCTAACATTGTTCACAAATCTACTACCTTTTCCAGCAATTCTGCCCTTCTCCGTCCTACACCATCTATGCCACCATCTTCTAAACTGAAATCTTCTATCTCCCATTCATGTCGCCCATAGGGCCCTTTTAAGATTTGTGGACTCAAGAATCACACAGCAGATAAATGCAAAAAACGTTACACTCCACGACAATTTCTAATCCACAGGCTCATAATGTCTTTTATGGTTCGTTTCCATCTTCATTTGTTTCTTATTCACCCTATCCATCTGCATATTACACTTATGCTGGCCAGCCTACACCTTGGTTTCCAAACATTGCAGCAAATTATCATACTACACCGGATCTTTCTAATCTCAGAATTGCCAATGACTACAAAGGTGTTGATTAACTTTATATGGGTAATGGCTAAGGTTTGCACATTTCTCATACTGACACTGCATTTCTTCCCCCTTCTCATGGCAACGTCAAACTTCAAAATATTTTACATGTCCCACAAATTACCAAGAATCTTTTATCTGTTCAAAAATTTGCTACTGACAATTCTTGTTTTTTGAATTATAGCCTAACACTTTTCTTATTAAGGAGATCAGGACACCAGGAAGGTTCTATTGCAAGGACTAAGTAAAGATGGAATTTATGTTCTTCATTCTTTGCCAATAAAGAAGGAAGCCTTGGCCAGTGAATGGTTGTCTCTTGCAGATTGGCATGCTCAACTTGGCTATCCTGACCTTCACATAGTTTCTCAAATAGTTAGAGATTTTAATTTGCCTTGTTTGAAATCTTCACCAATGTCTCCTTGTTCTTCATGTTTGTTAGGTAAATTAGCTTCTCTGCCTTTGGCTTTTGTTGATCATAAAAGTCAAGCTCCATTTGATATTGTTCATTCCGATGTTTAGGGCTCAGCTCTTATGTTGTCAAGTTTAGGTCATAGATATATTATTTTATTTATTGATGATTTCACTAGATACACTTGGTTGTACCTTTTAAAGAATAAAAGTGAAGTCTATTCCATTTTTCTGAATTTTCACAACTTTGTGGAATGACAATTCAATATTAAAATTAAAGCTTTTCCATTCGATTGGGGGGGGGGGGGGGGGTGAATATTAGAAATTAAATAAGTATTTTTATCAAATCGGTATCATTCATCGCATTCCCTATCCATACACACATGAACAAAATGATACTACTGAGCACAAAATTTTTCATCTTGTTGACATTGGCCTTACTTTACTTGCTCATGCTAAAGTCCCTTTAAAATATTGGAATTTTGCTTTTGATATGGCAACTGTTCTGATTAATACCTTACCATTTCTTATTACTCAAAATAAAAGTCATTTCTCCTTGTTGTTTAACAAAAATTCAGATTATTCTGTTTTCAAACCCTTTGGTTGTGCTTTTTTTCCTTGGTTGTGCCCATACAATAAACATAAATTTGATTTTCGCACAAAATCGTGTATTTATTTAAGTGATTCTCCCTCTCATTGTGCACATCGATGTCTTGAATTGGACACAAGTCAGGTATACTTAGCTTGGCATGTCAAATTTTTAGATAAAGAATTTCCCTTTCACATGTACACTTACCCCGTTTCTATGTCTCAGTCCTCACAACCATGGCTTTCTCTTTGTGGGCATTAAGATAGTCATTCGACCACATGCAAGCCTTTACGTAATGTTTCTGATTCTTCAACTTTATCCTTATTTTCTATTCCTATCACCTCACCTGTCCCATTATCTCATAGTCAACTTCTACCCACCCAAGGATAACCAAACACTTCATCCTCATCCACACCTTCTCTAGTTCATTCTAACCCCACCTCTTCCTCATCTCCTATAATTTCTCGATCTCTTTTATCCTCTTCTGCTAATCTTCAATCTTTACCTAGTCTTAATTTGGCTGTTGATTTAACACAATATCCTATTTCCAATAACTTCACCTCTAAAACTAATACTTGTCCTTCCTCACCACCTCACATGCATGCCATGTAGTTGTGTCCTTCTACTCTTCAAAGACAACGACATGCTCATACAGCTCTATTGCCTTCTTCCAAACCAAACTTTCTTCATCAAGAACTTCACACATTCTCCCAAGCTAAACCATATGTCGAATGGAGAAATGCCATGTCTGTGTCTGATGAGATTAATGCACTTCTTACCAATAACACATGGACTTTGGTTCCTCGCCTACAACATCAAAATGTCATTGGCAATAGATGGGTATTTTGAATTAAAAGGAAATCAAATGGCATTGTTGACCAACATAAAGCGCGTCTTGTTGCCAAGGGCTACTCGTAACAAGATGGGGTGGATTATACTGAAACTTTTAGTCTTGTTATTGAAAGCACAACTATTCGGATTGTGCTAGCATTGGCTGTTTCTTGTGGTTGGTCTCTTAGGCAGTTGGCTATATCTAACGCATTTCTACATGGTTATCTTGATCATGAAATCTTTATAGAGCAACTAGCTGGCCATATTAACAGTGAGCATCCTGATTATGTTTGTAAACTGCAAAAGTCATTGTATGGCTTAAAGGAAGCCCCACGAGCTTGGTTTCAACAGCTTCACAATTATCTCATTTAACATGGTTTTGTTCCATCTAAGGCTGACACCTCTTCGTTCATTAAGCTACATGGCAGTTCTAAGCTATTTGATCTTGTTTATCTTGATGACATCCTTGTCACAGGTACTCATTTAGATATGATTCATTCTTTTGTCAAAGAATTACATCAAGGCTTCCCTGTTCGTGACACAAGCTCTCCACATTATTTTCTTGGTGTTGAAATTACTTACTTACTAGATGGTCTACTTTTATCTCAACAAAAATATATTCGAGACTTGCTTTCCCAAACCAATATGGCAGTAAGCAAATCTTGCTATACGCCTATGGCTACTAGTCCTCCTTTGTCAAAATCCTTGAGGGATCCTTTTAAAGATGCTGAATTATATAGAAAAATTGTTGGGGCCCTTCAATGCATTACTCTCACTAGGCTGGATGTTGCTTTCTCCGTCAACGAGCTATGTCAATTCATGCATTGTCCTACTATTGTTCATTGGAAAGCTGTAAAATGCTTATTGCGTTATCTCAAGCATACTAGTGTTTATGGGTTGTTCTTTGTCAAGAACTCTTCTCCTTTGCTCCAATGCTTTACTGATAGTGACTAGGGAGGGTGTCCTGATGATCGATGTTCAACTAATGGTTATGCAATTTATTTGGGAGTCAATCTGATCTCTTGGACTGCCAAGAAACAACTGACAACAGCTCGTTCATCTATAAAAAGTGAACATAAAGCCATGGCCAATGCCACTGTTGAGTTAGCTTGGCTTCGTTCCCTGTATGACGAATTGGGTTTTCATTCCTCTTCACCTTCTACCATATGGTGTTATAACATTGGTGCTATTTATCTTATTGATAATCCTATTTTCCATTCTCGCACAAAACATGTAGAATTAGATTATCATTTTATGAGGGAATTAGTAGCTCAAGGTAAACTAGCTATTCGATTTATTTCCAGTGCTGATCAAATAACCAATATCCTTATTAAAGCACTAGGCAAATCTTTGTTTGAAAGCATCGTGCCAAGTTTTGACGAATGTCAAGACCATCATTAGCTTGAGGGAGGCTGTTAAAGATAATATTAGACCTTATCTATTATTGTAATCTAATTTCTATTCCTATCATCTTTGCTTTATCTAGATACTTAGTTTTATCAATTAGTTTTATATCGTTGTATATATATATATATATTGTCCATCAATAAACTTAACACTTCCAAATCTCTACAGTTGCTATCATAGTCAGAAGTTTGTTAGCAATTGTTTTATATGTAATATCTTTATGTGGGATGAATTAGTACAACACAATTTATGTTTCTTCTTTTCTTGCTTAATACGTAGGAGGAGAAAAATTGTTATCCATTTACAACATGGCACATGTCTGAAATTAACAAATTAAAGAAACTTTTAAAGATGAATCATGTACCACCATGTAGACTTGAAGATATCATTTAAGATAGCCATATAATTAATTATCAAATAATTAATTTATTGACTAACACATAGTTGGACCAAAAAAATTCACCTATTGGTCATTCAATTTATCTCTAAATAAATCAAAGTAATTTAGAGACAATATTTAAATTTAATCTATTAAAATTTACCTAATGGTCATCCAATTTATTTCTAAATAAATTAAGTTAATTTAGAGATAAAATCCAAATTTGATCATCTAATTTATCTTTGAATAAATTAAGATAATTTAGACATAATACTCAAAGACTCAAAGTTTGGCCAATCAAAAGATCATATATGAGTTATCATGATTTATCTCTAATTAAATTAAAATAATTTAGAGATAAATTCAAGGAGACTAAATCCTCATGAAAGTCTCTCGTCTAGCATTATAAATATAGTGCTCCTCTAAGCCATTTGATGAACAAGGGAGAAATAAGACAATTAGGAGAAAGAAGAAGATTCTGAAGATCAAAGTCTCGAAAGAAGATTCTGAAGATTAAAGCATCAAGAGTTCAACCAAATCCAAAAAGTAAGATTTTAAAGATCAAAGCCTCAAAGGAAGATTTTGAAGATCAAAGCAATTAAAGTTCAACCAAGTCCAAGAAGGAAGATTTGAGGATCAAAGCCTCTAAAGTTCCATAAATCCAAGGAGAAGGATCTGAAGAACCAAAGCTTCTTCAAAATTCCAACTAACAAGTCCAAGTCTTAAAATCATTCTTTCAAGATCAAGTCGCAAGACCCTTGGAGTGAAGTCTCCAAATCATTTGTTAAGTCTCAAGACCCTTGAAACGAAGTCTCCAAATGGTTTATTCAAGATCAAGTCGTCAAGACCCTTGATAATTCTATTTTACAAAATTTTTTAGTCTAATTTTGTTATTAAATATTAGCTAAGTCCTTAATTTTAATTATAATTTAGTTAATTTAGTTGTTTTTATAATTAGTTTATTTTTAAGTGAGTTATTTTAATTTTATGTTATTTTCTTTAATTTGGTTATTATTTATTAGTTTTTATGTTTTTGTAGGAATTAAGAGAATTGGGTTAATTTTGGAAAGTAAGGTGTAGAAAGATTCAGAAATCTGCTTGCATATGGTTCGGTGTTTTGACCATAACTCAATCTACAAAACTCCAAATGATGCGATTCTTAAACCATTGGAAATCTAAGAGATAGAGCTACAACTTTTTTATTGATCACTTTGCCCAGTTCTACATCGAAGATAGAGAAAATTGCTTTAGGAAAAGATTGGGTGTACTATTGCGAGAATGACAATTTTAAGGTTGACAAGTGATATTTGGGCATCTCATTACACTTTTAAGCTCAATTAAATCAGTAGGTTAACTTTGGGAATTATAGGTTAGGTTTGTTAGTATAAATAGGATATTTTTAAGAGACATTAGTTTAGACAACTTTTAGAGATTCAAGAGGTTGAAAGTTGAGGCAAAACCTTGGGAAACAAGCTACAATCAATCGTTTTGTTTTCTTCCTTAGTTTTTATTTTTCTTGTTATTTTTGTTGGATTTTATATAATATTATTTTTCTTTGCAATTATGAGTAGCTAATTTTCTTTTTCTAGGATTACAATTGAACTCATATGTAATCTAAATTTTTAATCTCTTTCTTACTTATCGTTAATGGGATTTGAATTATTTATTTCAATTTGTTCTTAATGTTTTTAATTGCCTGATTACCAATTAAATTGATCTAGGAACCTAAACAAACTTGGGAAAAAGAGTTTAGTGTAGACTAAAATTGGGATAGCATATGATCATATTAATTGATTTGTGTATAGGATATGGATACACCTATAAGCCATATGTAGTTAGATTAGAGCCTGAATTTAATGAATCTGTTTTAATTTCAATTCACATAGGGATATAGTATTTTGATTAAAATAGATATTTTTATAAGATAAGTCGAGAGACCCTTATAAATAATTGAAGACTTTAGGTTAGCAATTCAACACATTAAAATAAGTTAAGGAAGAAAGGTAAGATTTAGGTGAAGTGTGAGGGATATTGTAATCCTAAGCTTGTTTGATTTGCTTTTTACCCAATTATCTTGTTGCTTTAATTTTTAATTAAATTAGGTTTAGTTGAATAATTTTTAGTTTAATTAGAATTAAGATTTTAATTATTTGAATAAAACTAAATTGTTCTAATTTTAGTAGTCAGTAAAATTTTAGATCAATTCTCCTTAAGATCGATACTCTGCTTGCTTTTATACTATCTATTCGATACGTATACTTGCGTAGTAGAATTTAAGTGACAAGTTTTTGGCACCGTTATCGGGGAATTGTTTCTAAAATTTTTACTAATATTAATACCAAGCAATTTAGTCTTACTTCAAATTTTATTTTTCTTGTTTTAATGTTAGTTTTTGTTTGCTTGCAGATATCTTTGGTCACTGTACACAAGAAGAAACAACTTGAATCTTGTTCCTTTTTGATCTTGAGATGCAAAGAACTTTCAGAAGACCTCGAAGGGAGAATTTGCAAGTTACAACTTTAAATCAGACAATGGCTGAGAATAACAACAACAATGGCAATAATGCCATTAATCTGGTTCTTAAAGAAAATAGAGCACTACGGGATTATATTGTTCCTTTTTTGCAAGGTTTGCACTAAAATATTAGAAGATCTTCCATCAATGCAAATAATTTTGAAATTAAACCAGCTTATATTTAGATGATTTAGTCCTCAGTCCAGTTTGGTGGGTTACACAGTGATGATCCTAATTCTTATTTGGTGAATTTCTTGGAAATTTGCGATACCTTCAAATACAATGGAGTAATTGATGATGCTATTAGATTGATACTGTTTCTGTTTTCTTCGAGGGATAAAGTAAAGAACTGGCTTAATTCACTACTCAATGGGTCTATTACTACATGAGAGGATTTGGCTCAAAAGTTTCTAGCAAAATTCTTTCCGCTTGCCAAGACTGCAAAGATGAGGATTGATATCACCTCATTCACATAATTTGTAGGTGAATCCTTGTATAAAGCTTGGGAAAGATTTAAGAACAATTGAGAAGATGTCCATATCATGAGATTCCTAGTTGGTTGCAAGTTCAGACATTTTACAATGGGTTGGTTGGTTCAATAAAAACCACAATTGATGCTGTTGCTGATGGGGCATTAATGGATAAGAATGCTATAGATGTTTATAATCTGTTGGAATAGATGGCCTCAAATAATTATCAATGGCCTTTAGAAAGGTTTGGTTTGAGAAAAGCTGTTGGAGCCTATGAAATTCATGCACTTAGCACTTTAACTGCTCAAGTAGCTACACAAATGGTTGCGCTATCCAAGAAGTTTGGCACATTGGGAGTTCATGCTATTCAAAATTCGTTTGTAATTTGTGAGATGTGTGGAAATGGCCATTCAAGTGATCAATGTCCATATAATTATGAATTAGTCAAATTTGTGGGGAACTTCAATAGGTAGCAAAATAATCCACACTCTAATACATATAATACTGGTTGGAGAAACCACCCCAACTTTGAATGGAACAATAATGCAGGGCCTTCAAATCCAAAACCCATCATGCTTTTTGGTTTTCAACAACAAGCTATACCACTAATTTTTGAAACGAAGTCCCAAGTGGAAGAACTTCTCTTGCAATATATATCAAAGACTGATGCTATAATTCAAAGCCAATGAGCCTCTTTAAGAAATCTTGATACCCAAATGGGACAACTTGCAAATTTCATCAACAGTAGACCCCAAGGTTCCTTACCCAGTGACACATAAATCAATTCTAAAAGTAAGGAACAATGTTAAGCAATCACTTTAAGGAATGGCAAAGAAATTGAAGAAGTGAATGAAAAGGCAATTGAATTTGAGAATGGACATGTTGATAAGGAGGAAGAAATGTGTAAGAAAGCAATTAAGGTTGAACAGAAAAAAGATGAAAAGGTTGAAAATCAAGGGACTTCTCAAGTCATCCATCCTTCACCACCTTTTCCCCAAAGGCTCCAAAAGCAAAAGCTTGAAAAACAGTTTCAAAAGTTCATCAATGTCTTCAAGAAATTACACATTAATATTCCTTTTGTTGAAGCTTTGAAACAAATGCCAAGCTATGTCAAGTTCTTGAAGGACATCTTCTCCAAAAAGAGAAAACTATGTGAGTTTGAAACTGTGTCCTTTACAGAGGAACATAGTGCCATTCTAAAAAATAAACTGCCATCAAAACCCAAAGATCTAGGTAATTTCACAATCCCTTGCACTATTGGTAATTTATTTTTTGCAAAAGTTTTAAGTGATTTTGGTGTAAGTATAAATTTAATACCTTGGTCAATTTTTGAAAAGCTTGGTTTGGGGGAATGCAAACCCATTTTTGTTACTTTGCAACTAGTTGATCATTTTTATGTCTACCCAAGGGAAGTTATTGAAGATGTTCTTGTCAAGGTAGATAAATTTATTTTTCCAGTTGATTTTATAATCCTTGACATGAAAGAAGATAGGCAAATTCCAATCATCCTTGGGAGGCCATTCTTGGCAACTGCTAGAGCCTTGATTGATGTTAAGAAAGGTTAGCTCACTTTGAAAGTTCAAGACTAACATGTAACATTTAGTATTTTCAAAGCTTTAAAATTACTTGTGACATCTGAAGATCGTTTTTCTATGAGTGTGGTAAATGATTTTACAAAAGATGTCATTTTAGCAGAATATCCTAATGATCTTCTTGAAATATGTTTCATTGCTAAATCTGTTAGGGATGATGATGAATTTATTGAATATTCAAATTTGTTAAACTCCAAACTTAGAACTTATCATCAATTTGAATCATTAGATGTTTCCATTTCTTTGATGCTTGCTTCTAATCCTTCCATTGAAGAATCACCCACTTTGCCTGCATATTTAAGGTATACTTTTCTTGAAAAATCTTTTACTCTTCTAGTTATTATTTCTGTTTTTCTTACTAACATGCAAAAGGAGAAGTTATTGAAGACACTTAGAGAATTCAAGAAAGCAATAGAGTGGACCATAGCTGACATTAAGGGAATTAGCCATTCTTTTTACATGTACAAAATTCTTCTTGAGGAAAATCATAAAGCCACAATTGAATAGCAAAGAAGATTGAATCCCATCATGAAAGAAGTGGTCAAGAAGAAATCATCAAGTGGCTAGATGCTGGAATAATTTATCCTATTTTTGATAGCTCATGGGTAAGGCCAGTTCAATGTGTTCCTAAGAAAAGGGGGATGATTGTGGTTGCCAATGACAATAATGAGTTTTTTCCAACAAGAATTGTGGTAGGATGGAGAGTTTGCATGGACTATTACAAGCTCAACAAAGCTACAAGAAAAGATCATTTTCCTTTCCCATTCATTGATCAAATGTTGGATCGCCTGGTTGGTAAGGAATATTATTGTTTTCTAGATGGTTATTCTAGTTATAACCAAATTGCTATTGCCCCTGACGATCAAGCAAAGACTACATTTACATATGTTTATGGCACCTTTGCTCTTAGAATGAATGCCATTTAGATTATGAAATTTACCTGCCACATTTTAGAGATGTATGATGGCCATCTTCACAACATGGTGGAGAAATGTTTAGATGTATTTATGGATGACTTTTCTGTCTTTGGAAATAATTTTGATGTTTGTCTTCTAAATCTTGCTAAAGTACTTAAGAGATGTAAAGAAATAAATTTGGTGCTCAACTAGGAAAATGTCACTTCATGATGCAAGAAGGTATTGTTCTTAGGCACAAGATTTCTAGTAGCAACATTGAGGTAGATAAAGCAAAAATTGAAACAATTGAGAAACTACCACCTCAAATAAATGTCAAATGTATTAAAAGTTTTTTTGGTCATGCTGGTTTTTATAAAAGATTTATTAAGGACTTTTCAATAATTTCCAAACCACTTTGTAATTATTGGAAAATGATGTGCCATTTAACTTTGATAATGACTGTCTTGTTGCTTTTGATGAATTAAAGAAAAAATTAATTTCTGCATCTATCATAATTAGTCTCAATTGGACTCTCCCCTTTGAACTAATGTGTGATGCAAGTGATTATGCGGTGGGAGTCGTTTAGGGACAAAGGAAGGATAAACTCTTTCATTCCATCTATTATACTAGCAAAACTTTGAATGAGGCACAAAAAAAAAATTATACCACAACAGAAAATGAGCTTTTGGCTGTTGTTTTTGCTTTTGACAAATTTCGTTCTTATCTCATGGGGAGAAAGGTGATAGTGTACATTGACCATTCAGTTATCAAATATTTGATTGCCAAGAAATATGTTAAGCCAAGATTGATAAAGTGGATTCTTTTGCTACAAGAGTTTGATCTAGAGATTTGTAACAGAAAAGGAATAAAAAATCAAATGGCAGACCACCTCTCAAGATTAAAGATTAAAGCTCAAGGTAAAGATTTAACCTTAATCAAAGAGACTTTTCTTGTTGAACAAATCCTTCAAGTTTGTAAGAAATCACTTCCTTGGTATGCTGATTTTGTGAATTATTTGGTAAGCAATATTATTCCCCATAATTTAAATTTCATCAGGTCAAAGAAAATTTTTGCATGATGTTAAATTTTTTAGATGAGCCTTTCTTGTTTAAGCAGTGTAAAGACCCGATTTTTAAAAAATGTGTCCCAGAGGAAGAAACTCAAAGCATGGTTCACCATTGTCATTTTTCATATTATGGAGGACACTTTGGAGGAACAACGACTGCTATGAAAGTCCTCCAATCAGTTTTGTATTGGCCTACATTATTTAAAGATGCTTATAATTTTGTCTTGCATTGTGACAAGTGCTAAAGAATAGGTAATATCTCAAGGTGAAATAAGATGCCTTTTAGAAACATCCTTGAGATAGAAATTTTTATGTGTGGGGTATTGACTTCATGGGTCCATTCATATCTTCATATAACAATAAATACATTTTGTTTGCAATGGATTATGTCTCCAAGTGGGTTGAAACGACAATCTTTCCTCACAATGATTCCAAGGTAGCGATGAATTTCATCAAGAAGAACATTTTCACTTGATTTGGCACTCATAGGGCAATTATTAGTGATGAGGGGAGTCACTTTTGCAACAAGTATTTTGATGCACTTCTGGCAAAATATGGAGTTAAACACAAGGTTACAACTGCGTATCATCCTCAAACTAGTGGCCAAGTAGAAGGGTCCAATAGAAAAATCAAGAGGATTTTGGAGATTGAGCAAGAAGATTGGATGATGCACTGTGGGCATATCGGACTATTTACAAGACCCCAATTGGCATGTCTCCATACAAGTTGGTTGTTGGCAAAGCTTGTCACTTATTGGTGGAACTTGAGTACAATGCTTATTGGGTTGTGAAGAAGTTAAATTTTGATTTACAAGCGGCGGGTGAGCAAAGGTTGTTACAATTAAATGAACTTGATGAATTTCGCCTTCAAGCTTATGGGAATGCCAAACTCTATTAGGAGAAAACAAAGGAATGACATGATAAAAAGATAGTCGAAAGAAGCTTTGAGTAGGGTCAATTGGTGTTACTTTACAATTCTCACTTGAAATTATTTTCGGGGAAGCTTAAATTAAGGTGTTTTGGTCCTTTCATTGTTAATGAAGTCAATGGACAAAGATTGAAGTATTATTGGGGAGGTGAAATTGATCGTCAAAAGTCCTTAATACACTTACTTGATATGGCCTAGAGTCCAAGTCAGTCTTGCCAAAGATTATAAATGAAGTGCTTTTTGGGAGACAATCCAAGCTCCTTAACATTACTCATTTTAATCTTTATTTTGTTTAATTTTTAAGTTACAATTTATTTCTTTTGATTTTTTTATTATTTTATTTAGTTTATGTTTTCTTTTGCAGGTGTTTGTTTTTTGCAAATAAAATAAATTTTTAATAAAAATAAAAAAATCAAAGCCACGACCTTCACATTTAGGGCTGCGACCCTGAAAAGTGGGACAAATAAGGAAATAAGTTGAAATAGATTGTTTTAGCACCGTGACACTTAAAAGGAGTTGTGGCACTGCATTGAAGGGTTAAACATCTTGTAAACAAATTGTTTGAGCGTCGCAGCTTTCAAACCTAAGCGTCACAGTGCTACAACTCGAAGTGGGCTGTTTCGGGTTCAAAATAACTGAAAGCCACAGCCCTCACAAGTAAGGGCCGCAATACTGGATCGGGGCCTAACCCCACCCCTATAAAACCCTTCCTTTTGGCTGCACCCAAACTCATTCTTCTTCTCCAGTCATCTCCCTTTTTTTTTTTTCTCTTTCAAGTTTTTTCTTCCCTCCCTCATATTCACATATATAAAAAAAATAATAGTTGCATTTTTTTTTCTTCTTCAATTAGGTTTTGTCTTGCATTCACTCCTCTATCAAGGTAAGTTCCCTCAATCTCTCTAACAAATATTTGGGTTTCCCTTATTTTCCGCTTTTGTGTAGTGAAAGAATGATTTTGTGTTGGAAAGCAATGCCATTGTGAAATTTTATAATCTTTGCACATTGAATCACTCCATTGTGCATAAATGTTAATGGGTTTTAAACTTTTCTCATTGATTATGTTTGGCGTGTAGTAAATTTTAGTATTTAGAGATAAATTCTTATTTCCAATGGGTAGGTTTTTATATATTTTTTTAATTTGTTGCACCTTTACTTGTCAAATGCTTGATTCATGTGAATGGTTTATAGTTGATGGGTATTTCCATGTTTATGAATATTTGATTAAGTACTTGGACATATGTCTAGGACATTTTGGTGCCAATTGCAATCATTGATAATTTTGGATGAGTACTATTTCATAGAATTTTATTTTTTTGGAATGATGAGTATGCGAAATTTATAATGATTAGTTTGGAATATGATTGTTGTAAGGAGTAGATAAATTCTTGAAGATGGTGGTGTGAGATTGCCAATTTTTAAGAAGCGGCTGTGGAATTGTTGAGTTGAGTTTATTGAATTGGAAACCAATTAATTAAATTAGTGCATTTGGATTTTTAATATTTTCCGTGGTTGTTGCACGTAACATTACTTGCTCACTCGTACTTTGGATTTGTTTTGATTGTTTGAATTTCTTTTGTAAGAATGGCACCAAAACGATCTAAACAAAGTTCTAGTGACGCTTGTGATCATTCCAAATTCATGTCAGCTGATGCATCTACAAGATATCATACTTTGCTGATCTACAAAGTGCTCATTCTTGAACATGGGATAAATATTCCCATCATCCATTATGAGGAGATTCATCATATGGTATGAGAAAGGCGTTGGCAACTATTTTGTGACCAACCTGAAGTTACAATTTTGCCAATGGGAAGAAAGTTTTATGCTAATGTGGTTGAGCATGTTGATAGCGTTGCTTTTGTACATGGTAAGCAAGTTCTATTTCACAGTCAAGCCATCAACATACTTTTCGAAACTCCTAATATTGAGAATGATGCATATGGGCAGTACTTGGGCGATCATTAGGATTTTAATGAGATTATATCGACACTTTATATTGAGGGAGCCCAATGGAAGACATCACATGGCCAGCTTGTTTCATTTAGATGAAATGCCATGAAAAAGGAGTTGAAAGTGTAATTGCACTTTGTGGCGGTGAGATTACTTTATTCAACTCATATTAACGATCTCACGAAGGATCGTGCAGTTCTCATTTATACCATCGTGACGCATAAATCAATTGACATTGGTAAGGTTATCTTTTATGCCATACTACATACGAGCCGAACTAAATGAGATGGTATAAGATTTCCTTCCTTGATAATTGCTTTATGTGCAAAACTTGGTGTGCATTGGAGCGATAAATAGAAGCTGCAACAACCGAAAGTCCCCATCACCATGGGCATTCTCAAGCGATTGGAAGAGTTTGCTCTGGTAGCTAGTAGTTCTTCACCACCGACCCCCCCACCTTCACAATTGGTTTCCACAAGTAGTGTTGCTCAATGGATAGAGCGCGTTGATCGTTGTTTGGATTGTCACGAGAGGTAAAACCAGGTAAATTTCCCAAATGATGCGAGCTTATGTAGAATATATTGGGATGGACATGACTACTTTTCCCTTATTGCCTACGGATTTAGACTCTGATGATGATTTTGGTGGAGATGATGAGAGGGCCCAATAGACTGCAGCTTCAGAGTTAAGGGAGTATTTTTGTCCTTTTTCTCTAATTTTCTTTTATCACATTGATGATAATGTTTTGTTCAAAGTTTGGGGGAGTCTTTTTGTTATGTTAGGTTTATTTAATTTTATTTGTTTTTATTTTAAGTTAGCTTTTAGTTTAAATTATGTTTTGCATGTGTTATTTGTGTTAAAAAAATTTTTTTTTGAGATAATTTGCACCTTATCCATGATTGTTCCAATCCTAGGATGATAATTTGATTATCTTGTAATTTTTAGCTTTTGAGAAACATATAGTTTGATTTAATTTTATGTGATAGTCTTATGTTAGCTTTATTTTAAAATGTGACTTATAATAATTTGAGCACCATATTTATTTACTTAGAATTTTTATGTGATTTAGAGAAAGTTTATGTTGATACAAAGTATAGCGAAGTCAAGAATTCTAAAATTTGTTTGATTCTCTCTTGATGTGAAATCTTAGATAACACTTAGGATAGGAAGTGATTTAAGCCATATTTGGATCATTTGAGCCTTACTGAGCTACCTTGTTATATATTTATCCTTAATCACCTGTTTTGAGCTTAATTTACTTTTTCTTTATATATACACAACAATATTAGCCTTCGTGTTTTTATTTAATTTCAACAATTTGAACATTTTACCCTTAAATTTTTTTATCTTTCTATGAAGTGTATTAAGCTTAAAGATAAATTGAGGGAGAAAGGTGAAAAAAAAGGTGATGGGTGCTTGAAATTTACCCATTTTTCAGAATTGTCAAAAATAAGTTGGAGGTGTAAAAAAAACGAGAAAAGAAATAAAATGTGTTGCACAAAGGAAATTTTACTTCAAGTTTGGGGTGTTATAAAATTTTATTGAGCTCTTCATAGTCCTAGATTGATTAAGTGTTTAGGGTGAATTTGAGTCTAAAAATATCTTTTATCATACCTTGACCCTAGCCTTACCATACCTTGACCCTAGCCTTACATTATAAGCTTAATAAAGACCTATTGATTTTTGAATAAGTGTTATTCTACATTAGCGAAGAGAGAGATGAAAAACAAACTTATGAGATCCTAGTACTAACTTATGCTTAGATTTGGCATAAACTAATCTGAATTGCATGATATATTTTGTAAAAGATTATTCACACACACATAGGAAGTCCTTTCGAAAAATAAGTTTTCACTTGAATTGATGCATGACTTTAAGGATTAATTGTATTTTACCTTAAGCTGGAATTGGGATAATTTCTAAGGGAAAAATTGAGAAATCATGATTTGGTAGTTCTATCTCACCTTCAAGTATTTTTATGCTCAGTTTTCTTTTTATTATTTTTTTTTCTTGAAAACTAGCAAAATCTTAAGTTTGAGGTTGTGATAATTCTATTTTGTAGAATTATTTTCGTCCAATTTTGTTATTAAGTATTAGCTAAGTTCTTAATTTTCAATTATAATTTAGTTATTTTTAGTTATTTTTATAATTAGTTTATTTTTAAGTGAGTTATTTTAATTTTATGTTTATTTCCTTTAATTTGGTTATTATTTATTAGTTTTTATGTTTTTGTAGGAATTAAGGGAATTAGGCTTAATTTTGGAAAATTTCATTCCCAGTATTTAATGAAAGCTTATTTATGACTTTAAAAATAACATATATTGTGCATATTTAATTATGAAGCAAACCAAGAACCACCTAAGCACCTTTTGAGTTTTTTTCCTTTTATTAAAAAATGATGTTTTGAATCCAATGTTTTTAGATAAAAAAAAATTATATAATTATTTTGAATCAAATATTTAAATATTTCTTTGAGTTACTTTTAAGTAAAAAGGAGTTTTATGAAATACATAACTTAAAGGAGGGAGCTTTTAACTTTAATTGAACTAGTTATATTTATGAGGGCCCAATAACCCATAAAGGAGTCCAGCCCATTCGGTTTACTTATTGGCCATTCAAGCCATTTAATTGACAATGGTTTTTTTTTTTCAAGAAAAAAAACGTAGGCATCAACTAGAGAAAAATGAGAGTGTTGCATTAAATAAGAAAAAATGAAGAATTTGTCCTTTGTAGTGATAGCAAGAGAAAAATAAATCGAAATATTGATTGTATTGTGAAGGAGTTAACGACAAGAAGTAAGAGCTCCCTAGGAGGGCTTCCTTACTGTAAGTTGCGAATGAGGGGTTGAGAGGTGAGGCCTTGTTGCATGGTATGAAGGCATGTGGTTGTCTTAGGAATGGAAGCTAATGAGAAGATAAGGTGAGAAGAGTACTAACGGTTGGGGAAAGAGGGTTCATGCTTTTAGGGAGGATCTTTTTGTAGGTAGTGGAAGAGAAAATAAGAGGAGGTGGAATTTATGGTATGCTTTTGATGAGGTCAAATGAGGTCTGATTGGCATGGTTAAGGGAAGAAAGAGTTGGAATGATTGAGAAGGTAGGGAAAATGAGCATATTCTCACAAGGCGGCATATGAGGTGTGTCATAGTTTTAGAAAGAAACTGTGAATCCCACATCGATTGTATACTAGAGTGAGACTGAGTTTTTAAGTATTTACACTATCTTTAAGTTATAAGGTGTCTTTTGTGAGATAAAATCATGAGGTTTAATAGGCCAAAGTGAAAAATACCTTACAAGTTGGTGAAATTTTCGACAATTGGTATTAGAGTCCACTTTATGGGTACTAGTGATGTGCTATTAATGACAGTGGAACTTTGTTGAAGTGGGGGAAGATGTGCACCAAATTGCTTTTCTTACTCGATATGGGCATTATGAGTTCCTTATGATGCTTTTTGGGTTGAAAAATGCTCTAATTGCTTTTATGGGCTTGATGAATAGGGTATCTAATCTTGATTTGGATAAATTTGTAGTTGTTTTTATTGATGCTATTTTAGTTTACTCATTTAGCTCAACAGATCATTTAACTCAACTTTGAGGCAAAAACAGCTGTTTGCTAAATTGAAGAAATGTGAGTTTTACCTTTTTAGTGTTGCTTTTTGATCACTTTATTTTATAGAGTTATTTGGTCTTAATTTTCAATATATTTTGTCTAAGTTCTTGAGATTTAATTTAAATATTAAGAGTTTTTAGCCATTTATTTTATTTTATTTTATTATATTGGGTTCAATTGTGATAAGTTATTTTATGATGTTTTATTTTAAGTTTAGTTATTATTTAGGTTAAGTTTTATGTTTTTGTAGGTGTACTTTGAAATGTGGGCCTATTTTGTGAAGGAGATACAATTTAGATGCAAACTTCAACTACACATGTTATGGTTTTTTGAGCATATCTTTCACTATAGAAGTTTAATTGATATGATTCTTAAACCATTGGAAATCTAAGAGGCATAACTACAACTTTTATGTTTACCACTTTGCTCAGTTCAACCTTAAAGGGGGTCAAAAATCATGTCAAATTCAAAATAGTGTAGTAGAGTCTGAAGAAGCAACGTACAGCTTTGAATGCTGTGGCCATGGAAGGAGTCAACGCCACGGTACCTTAACTAAGAAGAACGCTTCAAGGCATATATGAGCCTTGGTGCAGTGGCCACCAAGCACCCAGCACCGTGGCGCCTAAAAGAAGATTTTGAAAAAATATAAGAAGTGCACAGCGCCATAGCGCCCAAGCAAGGCAAGTTGCAACGTCCAATGAAGAAAGAAGAGTTTCTAAGCTATTTAACTTCTATTTTGCCTTGAACTCAAGCTTTATTTAATTCCTTTTTCAATAGAATGAGAAAACAAGTTTCAAGTAAGATTTTTCTAAAGAAAAATAGGCATTAAAGCTAGCAAGGAAGCAAAGAAAGCAAGAAAGATTGCAGATTGAAGATTTGATAAGTATTAGAGTTCTTTCTTTTCTTGTTATCTTTACACTTCCTTGTTTAGTTTTGATGGTTAAATTTCTTTTTGGGATGATGTTTACATACATTATGTTGAGCTAAGTTTTTAATCTAAAATTGCAATTAACTCAATACATAGTCCAAATTTTTAATATTCGTTCTTGCTTATGTTGATAATGTTTGAGTTGTTTATTTTAATCTTATTCTTAATGTGTTTGATTGTCTGATCACCAATTAGATTGATTTGGAAACCTAAATGGAACTAGAAGAAGGAGTTTAGAGTAAGCGATGGATGAAATAGCATATGTTCAATATCAATTGTATAAGATGATTGATTGGATTCACGTGTAGGGTAGGAATACACTTACATGTCATATGTTGCATTAGAGTCTAATCGTAATGAGCCTGTTTTCAGTTTGCATAAGAATATAGTAAATTGGTTAAAAAAGATATTTTTATAAGAACATCGAAAGAGACTTATAAATAAATTAGAACCCTAGGTTAACAACTCAACTATCTTGTAGGTAGGGAGAGAATATAAGAAATTCAGATGAAACATTAAGGGGATACTGTTGTTCTAGACTTTTGATTAATTGATTAATTGATTAATTAGTTAAATTGATAATTTTAGTTTTAGTTTTAGTTTTAATTTTAGTTTATTTAATTTTAAGTAGTTTTAAATTTGGTTGTTTGGACAAGATTGGGTTGTTTTAAATTTAATAATTAGCAAAAAGATTTGGTCAATTCTCTGTGGGAGCGAACTTTACTTTCATTACATTACTTATTAATGATATGTGCACTTGCGTGGTTTATCTAACAAACACTTTTCTTAGGTATGTGGTCTCAAAGGATGGGATTTTTATAGACCTAACGAAAGTTGAAGTGGTGTGGATTGGAAGAGATTGAATAATGTCTTTGAGATTTGTAGTTTTTTAAGTTTAACAAGGTACTATAGGCGATTTATGGAGGACTTTTTTGCATTGCCTTTGGCTGGATTGATACAAAAGGAAGTTCATTTTTAATGGTTGAATGATGGGGAAAAAAGTTTTGACGAGTTAAAGAAAATGTTAGTATCTGCTCTTATTCTTACTATACATGTTGGTGGGAAAGGTTTTAACATTTATAGTGATGCTTCTGAGAAAGGACTTGAGAGTGTTTTTATGTAAAATTACAAGGTGATGACCTATGCTTCTAGGCAATTGAAACCTTATGAGGAGAATTATCCAACCCATTATTTAAAGTTGGCAGTAGTAGTTTTTGCCTTGAAAATTTAGAGACGTCATTTGTATGGTGAGCCTTGTGAGGTTTTTACAGATTATAAGAGTTTGAAGTATTTATTCACATAGAGGCGTTGAATATGTGGCAAAAGAAATGGTTAAGTTGTTGAAAGATTATGACTTGACCATTAGTTATCACCCTGGTAAGGTGAATAGAGTAGCTAATGCCTTGAGTAAAAAAACTTTGAGGAACACGATTGTGACAATTACTTCCCAAAGATAGATTTTAGAAGGCTTGCGAAGAATGGATATCAATGTATGGGCACATGGTTTTAGAGTAATATTGGCTAACATACAAGTTTAGCCAACTTTAATTCAAAGGATGAAAATTGCTCAAGCAAATGATCCTTAACTCCAACACATGAAATTTGAGGTTAAATTTGGTTTAAAACAAAACTTTAGTTTTCATGATGATGGCTCTTTGAGGTTTACTGATAGAATTTATGTTTCGAATGATTTGGAATTGAAGAAGGAAATTTTGGAGGAAGCTCATTATAGTAACTATACAATCCATCTTAGTGTTACAAAGATGTACAAAGATTTAAGGAACACTTCCTTAATGTAGTGGTTAAAGAGCACATTTAAGAATCTTTATGATGTAATACCCCCACTTTTTTTAATCCATCTTGTTATATTGCAACTATGACCCTTGGGGTCTATTTATGAAGAAATAATAAAAGAAAGGGTTTTTGGAAAAAAAGGTGGTTATAACATTTATTTGTTTTCTTTCTATATCAATAGGCAAAAAAATTAGAAGGTTAGTAAAAGTTAAACCCAAGAAAAGAAAAAGAAAGGCAAATCTACTCAAGAAAGCACTTTTTAAGGTATGATTAGGTATCGAATCATGAAAATTTTGTATTTTTTATAGCTTGGATGCAAAAGCTCTAGATTATTTGATGTTTCTTCATTTGCTGTCCAAATTTGGTAATGTTCTGATGACTTTCTGTAAATATGGTTTTTGTGATAGGGAAAGGAAGCATTGCAAACAAGTGAAAGGATGTATCAGAGGTAACGAAGAAGAAGATCAGAGCAGTTCCTAAAGTACTAAGTATTGTGGAAAAAGAAGGAGAATAAAAAGAGAAACGGTAGATAATTAGAAAGTAGAAGATAATTAAAAAGAGAAGTTAGAGAGACAAGCTCTGGGTGAGAATCTTATAGCTTTGAAAAAAAAGATCCCTAAATGAATTATGAAGTTTCTATGTATAGTGCAAAAAGTGATGGTTACTCAAGAATAGGTTTTAATGCGCGTAATGAATGACATTATTATTAAGAGCGTTAATATGAGTAGCATTACTATAACCCATTATGTGAATATTAAAATGGTGATTTATTACACATAATGAGTAACGGTTAGAAACTCATTATGTTACCATTGAAGTAATTGGTCATAATAATATTTTTTCTCGAGTAAAAGGTAATCGAGAACAAGTTAAGAGAAAAAAGTATAGGTGAAAAGGTACAAGAGAAGAAGGTGTAAGTGAACATGTACAAAA
The DNA here is from genome assembly GCF_053813885.1 of Theobroma cacao. Taxonomy (NCBI): domain Eukaryota; kingdom Viridiplantae; phylum Streptophyta; class Magnoliopsida; order Malvales; family Malvaceae; genus Theobroma; species Theobroma cacao. The sequence continues at coordinate 43,810,560 of NC_142640.1, forward strand.
GAACAAGGTAAGAGGACGAAACACTTATACTTCAAGAAAAAAATATAAGAGGAAGACCTCTTAACTACCTTTATATCTGAGCCACCAAACCAAACTCTTTAGAGCATCCCAAAATGAAATAATTCGTGAACCCTGCCACTTAGTTCAAGTTACTTTTACTGCTATCCGTGTGAATTGATTATTTTATGGTAAGTAGTTATTCCACTTGTATTAGCTGTTCCGCATGGAGTAGTGTTCCATTTATTCTAGTTGTTCAGTGTGAAGTAATGCATCACTTATTATTACTGCATGAAGTAGTGTTTTACTTATTCTAGTTGTTCTGCGTGAAATAGTGTTTCACTTATTCAAGTTGTTCTCATTATTCTCTGTACAACATTACGCTATAAAACAATTCTAAAGTGAATAGGTAGTAACCAAAATCAATTATCTACACTTTCTGACAGCATGATAGGTACCAATGGAAAGGTTTTCAAAAGATCTTTCTAATAATTTTTGTAGCACCCCATTTGGTTGAGTAATTAGGGAGATATAAATTTTTTAAATTTGTTGGAAATCCATTTTTACATATTCAACTACCCAACTTTGAGTCACCGTAATTCCACAATCCAGTGACGTTTTGAGTCCATTCTTTAAGGGTTTTTGTAGTATGAAATTGGTTTTTAATTTAGTGTCAAGGGCTTTTTGTGTTAACAAAATGGAAGGCTGAAAGTTGGTTCGTTGATATTGGAAACTTAAGAATTTGAATATGTTTGGGATGGTTTTCAAACTTTTGCCTTTTGGAACTTGTGAATTTTGTAATTTTTTTCATCAAAAAAAATTTTAATGTTATAGTATAACATGAATACTTCAAATTGGTCTTGCGTTTATCACTAGAAACAATTTGGATTAGTAGTTATAAGAGTTCAAAGTAGCTTGAATGACCATTCAGTTTCTGAAAATTTTAGATTTTTTTTATCAATTTGAAGTATTCATGTTATACTATAACATTAAAATTTGTTTTGATGAAAAAGATTACAAAATTCATAAGTTCCAAAAATCAAAAGTTAGAAAATCATCACAGACATACTCAAATTTTTGGGTTTCTAGTATTAACAAACTAACTTTAAGCCTTCGATTCTCTTAACACAAAAACCTTTCACACTAAATTAAAGACCACATTTCATACTACAAAAAACCAAAGAATGGACTCAAAACATCACCGGAATGTGAAGTTCCAGTCACCCAAAGTTAGGTCGTTAAATATGTCAGAATGGGTTTCCAACCAACTTCAAAAATTTATATCTCTCTAATTACTCAACCAAATAAAGTGTTACAAAAACCATTAGAAAGATTTTTTCAAGACCTTTCCATTGGTACCCATCATGTAGCTGGAAAGTCATCAGAACAGTACTAGATTTGGATGGAAATTGAAGAAACATAAAATAACCTAGGGCTTTTGCATTCAAACAATGAAAAGTACAAAATTCTCATAATTTGAAGCCTAATCATATCTTAAACAATGCTTTCTTGAGTAGATTTTCCTTTCCTTTGCCTTTCTTCTTTTTCTCTAGGGTTAGCTTCTTCTAACTCTTTTATTTTTATGCCTATTGATATAAAAAGAAAAGACATAAATGTTATAACCCCTCTTTTTGCCAAAAGCTCTTTCTTTTTATTATTGCTTCAAAAATAAACCCCTAGGGTCATAATTGCAATCTAATAAGATGGATTAAAAAAAGTGGAGTATTACATTTTCCCCTCCTTAAAAAGAAGTTTAATCCTTTAAACTCTTACCTTGGTCCTTAAAAAGGTGGGGATACTTCTCCTTGACATTTTTTTCGAAATCCCAAGTTGCCTCTTATTTTATGGGATTACTTCACTGTACCTTAACATAAGAAATAGTTCATTTTCTCAAAACTTGCTCATTTCTATCCACAAAGCATACAGGATACTCCTCATAAGACAAATCTTCTCTAAGTCTCAAAAGAACTAACTCTACTACATGGCTAGGGTCTAGAACATATTTTCTCAATACAGAAACATGGAACACATTATGCACTTTGAATAAAGCAAGTGGAAGTGCCAGTCTTCAACCCACACCATCGACCCTATCTAAAATCTCAAATGGACCCATATAACAAGGACTAAGTTTTTGTCACAGCCCAAATCTTGGGCCATGATCGATGCATGGGCCCAATGGGCATAGCCTACTAAGCCCAAGTAAGCCTTTTTTTATGCAATCCCGATCATCATTCCCAACCATCATTTCTAAACCACATATTGTAATTCTCTACTAAAAATAGTTTAGTAAAATTTTATAGTGACCCAATACTCACCATTTTATTATGTCAAAATAATGTCACCCGTTTGCCAACTCATAGTGGCATCAGTAATCAAATATATATATTTGACTTATAACATGAATCCTAGCGGATTACATTACATATATGTGTTCACAAGTAACAGACTCTTGACCGTCAGCGGAGTGACCGTGGGTGAAGGTACAACTACTGAGATGCCATAGTACCTACCAAGAAGGTGAGCATACGTGGACAACTCAATCTAGGTCCCAACTACCTCTGAATCTGAAAACATTAAGTTTAAAAGAGTGAGTATAAAAATCATTGAATGAACATAAGAAGGGAACAAGCAATCGATAAAGAGAACTTGGAAATCATGATGCACTTGTTTCAAAAATAATGCAATTGATTTAATTTCTTACTAAAAACCCTTCATTTCGAACTTTGATTAATAACCTCATAGTGTTACAAAAACCCATGATCAATCTATGAAGTTAAATGGGTGAAAATATGTCAAAATCAGGCAAGGTAGCAAGCATGACAGCAAGTTTCTCGCTGCAGCGAAGAAACATTCTCGGTTTGCATATGTTTTAGTTTTTAAAGAATATCTCCCACTACAAAAATCTAATTGATATGATTTTTGGACCATTAGAAAGCTAAGAGGCTGGGCTATAACTTTTATGTTTATTACTTTTCCAGTTCTAATGGGAAGGTAGCCAAAATCCATATCAAAGAAAAGGCACTGCACTAGAAAATTTTAGAACCACCCGAGAGTTTCTCGCTGCAGTGAGAAGCTTCAGTAAATTTCTCGCTGCAACGAGAATCAAGCCAGTGCAACCCCCCTCCAACCCAAGAGTTTCTCGCTGCATCGAGAATGAATCTGGCTGCAGCGAGAAATAAGGCAACTTAGTTAAAAAGGGTCTTGTTACATCAAAAGCCATTTTCTTGCTAAAATGAGAAGCAATTTTGGAGCAATTAACAATGCCAACATATAACACAATCACAATTATCTTCATAAACTTTCTATAACATATATATATTTGTACATACATACATCATCATGCATACGATCCCGCCACACTCAGCTTATGTGCAACCCCCACATCGCGCACATAGGTGGAGTCATCGTGTGCATCCCCCACATTGTGCACAACTAATACCGCCGTGTGCATCCCCCACATCGGTCACAGGCAATATCATCATCCACTCTCTTGCGCCTGTCATCACCGGTATGTGCTCTCCCACATCACGCACATGCTCGGTTATAATTACAAACAATATTACTATCAATAAATATCATACATATATATATATATATATATATATATATATATATATATATATATCAACATAACACAGGGCACATGGATTCATCACAATCTCATTCCACAACGCAAAACATTTCATTAAAAGCTTGTTCCCATGAATATTTTAGAGAAAAATAGATAAAACATTTCAATGGATTTAGTCAAATACATATGCCCTAATCCCAAAACATTTTAATGCAAGTTTACTCACCGGTATTTGTTGAATCTTTACTCGACTCCAACTTCGACTATTGCTCCAAATAAAAATGTGAGGTCTTGTTGGAACCTATCACACACCAACATCACAACCAACCCAATCTGCATAAATACAATTCTAAAAGTTATTTCTTAAATCAAGCCCCACTAGTTATTCCTAACTAGCTTCCAATTACCATTTGACTGGCTATCTATTCTCTCTACTCTAGTAACACTAGAAATAAATAAACAAACCTCAACAATAAAACAACTCACAACTTCAATTACTAGCCATTATCAACAACCTAAAATCAATCCTCATTCATTACTCACCTTGGTGGATTTGTAGTTGAATTCCTTCTCAAGAATACTCAAGCTATCATGGAAAGTCTCTCTCTTTCTGTCTCTCTCTCTCTCTCTCTTTAAAATGTCCAGCTAATGATGAAAAGTGTTAAGGAAAGACTTTTGAGGGTTTTAAGGTGAGAGAGTGAAAAAGCAAAAGGTTTTATGAAAAAGTGCTTAAAAGCATGAAAATTGAAGCTAGAGAGAGAGAGAGAGAGTTATGGAAGCTTTAAGGGAGGCTTCCATGGAAGATGAAGAAACATGAGATGGGAGGAAGAAAAAGAAGAAGCTGCTAGAAAAATGAGGAAACTGCTGGAGAAATGAGATATTTATAGCCTAAGCTTATCCAAACTTCACTTAAATTACGAAAATGCCCTTAACAAGTTGGCTTTGTCTTCCTCCAATCCTTTATGCAATCTTTTTACTCTTTTGACACTAAGATAAAGTCCATAATAGTCTAGAAGTATTCGGATTCATGAAAACTTAAAAATTTCTGCTCGAGATGAAAAATGATCATTTTACCCCTACCTTGGAAATCATCATTATTTCTATTTTCTTCAACATTTTATCCTTATTTTCATCATTCATTTATGTCTTAGGCTTACTTAGGCCTTAATAACATTAGAAAGCTACTTTTAGGAGCTCACTATGAGAAATGACAAAATTACCCCTAGTCAGTGATATCGCGTCTACTTCTATAAAAATCAAGGTTTCACAGTTTTTCTCTTATCCCAAATTGCATTACTCCTCTAGTCGGCGAAACTTGCAAAAGTACATTATCTTTAACCTCAAACTCTAACTTCCTTCTTTTATTCTTTTTACAAATTGTGATTTGGTCAAATACACAAAAAATTTTGGAGAATGGCATTTCATGATCTAGCATATGAATTTGAAATACTTTAGGGTTGTTTAAATATTGTGATCTTTGAACTATTTTAAACTAGTTTATTCAGACCTTTATCTTGACATTTTATCTTCACAGTTCATTGGGAACTTAATTTTGAACATTGTTAAATTATGACCTTTTGAACTCAGTAGACAGATTTAGTTTTTACAGATCATTACATTTTCAAATATTTTGGCTTTTTTAGTAAATTGTATAAGATGTATGTTTTTGAGCCTTAAATGTCTATAGGATTATATCTTATAGGTGTGTGGTGTCTTTCATGCCTCGGGGTCTGAGGCTTGACAGATTAGGAGCTAAGAATTCTACATCGATTGTATACTAGAGTAAAATTGTGTATTTAAGTGTTCACACCATCTTTAACCTACGAGGTCTTTTTCTTAAACAAAACCGTGAGACCTAATAAACCAAAGCAAACAATACCTATGCAAATTGCTGTGGACCTTGACAAGATGCATGGGAGTCTCTTATGAACAGTGCAAGTTGGTGTGGACCATGACAAGGTGCATGGGAGTCTCTTATGAATGGGGTAATGTTGTGAAGGCATTTAAAGTAAAGATGAATGTTTAGAGAAAAGGAGTTGCAGGCAGAGGTGAACTTAGGAATTTTTTTTAATAGTGTCATAACTAAATCTACTGACTTGGAGTTTTTGACTCCAATCTCTACAAAATTATAAAAAATTAATGGGTTCATTAGCATCATTAACTACATAAAACTTTAGCATTTGTAATATAATTAGTAGAGATTTTTGACACTTCAATGGTGTCATTTGACACCACTCCACTCTATATCTGTCCACCCTTGGTTGTAGGTTGACTGTAGAGATTTAAGAAGCAAAAGTTAAGTGAAAGTTGTCTCCACGACAAGCAAAGCCATCAAGGGGGAAAAAAAGGAAAAAAAATAGAAAAAAGGAAAAGAAATCATAAAAGAAAAATAAGAAATGAACAATAGTCAATTATTTCTATACGTGTGTTTGTGTTCTATAATTATGATACAACAAAAATAATGTTTAAAGTATATTAGCTGTAATTTAATAATTAAAATATATAACTTTGGTAAGCAATATTGATAACTTTTTCCGAACTTCTTGGCTTTCTTTTTTCTCTTTGAAACTTCCTACTCTGTCTAAAAACCATTTTTCTTTATTTCTAGGAAATGCATTCATTGTATTTGGTCATATTGCTAAAATTGTTTTGATGTTTATGAACATTGCTAGTATATGTATATATACACACACATGGACAATGCACTTAATTAATTGCAAACACAATAAGAGAAGGCCACATACAATCCCTTACTGGTACCTTAACAGTTAAAATTTTAAATTTCAATTTTAAGATTTTACATTAATTTGAATTTTAGAATAAAATAGAATTTATATGATAAAAAAGAATTATATTTATTATAATTCAAAATTTTATGTAAAAAGTAAAAAACACGAAAAAGGATACATATACCTCACAGGTGAAGACAGTCCAAATGGACAAATAATATGCCCCAAAACATTAGCAGTACATCCATATATGTCAAATAGGAAACACCTAAAGTGTATTGAAGTGAATCGATCATAAACATATATGTATATGGATAATGGATAATACTTAGTAGGAAGCTAGTTGACTAAGGGCGTTGCTTCTCCTTACAAAATACTATATGGATCAAGACGTATATGTGTCTCACGCAAGCAAATTAAATACTAATCCAAGTCGAGATCTGATACGAAACCTAATGCTGCTTCTTGAAAACGATTATTCACAATATTCATTATAGAAAAGACACTCTCTTTATACAAAAGTGACAAATGACAAATTAAAATAAATTACATAGATTACATATCTCCTTTATGTCGAACCTCATATTTGGTACACATCTGTGTAAACCTTTATACCCATAGGGGAATGGGGTCAAAGTACAGAAATTGATAATTAAAATTAAAAATTAAAAAGTTTATTAATAATAAGATATAGTCAATATTGCCCTCATTCAACATCAGTAGGTAGTGCCGCTGCCCCTGATTTTTTAAATTTTAATGTCTGTCCCCAAGTCCTACCCCACTTTGTGCTTCAACTCTTGCAAGGTGTCATGTGTCTTTTTTTAATTACTAATTAATACTTATTTTATTTTAATTTTTATTCTTTCTCTCTTGTATTTTCTCTTTACCTCTCACAAATCAATTACAGACAATATTTGGGTTTCATTGGTCTTATAGCAAAATGTGATCCCTTTTTCTTGAAAGATCACTTCCTTGCTTCTCCTTGTTGTCTTTCTTTATTTTTTTTCTTGATTTCTTCAGCTTCTGTTTGGGTTTCTTTATTTTTTTTTCTAATTGAAAGTCAAAAGAAAATCTAATCTTGCATCAATGAGGATCAGGAAAAAAAAAGGTTTCACCTTTCTATTCTATTTCACCTACCTCTTCTAGCAAATCCCAACTTTAATTAGTCTCCTGTGGTGCAATTCCTGCTACAGCAGCAGCCTCCTCTACCCACTCCTTGCTTTGATCCTCACCTGTCATCTGATTGTGCTAATCACCCGATCGAACAACTACCAACCCAAGGCCATTATTCATTTGTTTTTCTTGCTAGAACAACAACAAGCATAGGAAGACAAAAAGATTACCAACCATCTAATAATAAAGAAAGATGGTAAAAGATATGAGAGAGAAAGAGAAAAAAGTAAAATCAAAATAAGAGGAAGAAAAAAAAATTAAAACAAAATAAGTATTAATTAGTAATACAAAATAGACACATGATCCCTTGTGAGAGTTGGAGCACAAAATGGGACACGGATTGGTACCAGGGGATTTGGATTCTGATTTTTTATATTCAAATCTCACGTAATTAATTACATAGTTAATACTTAAAATAACATTGAAAAATTAAATGTAGAAAAAGCACAACAAAAAAAAGCCTATTTTCGACGGAATTTTCCTTTGGAAAAAGGCTGATTTTCGTTAGAAATACGTTTTTCCAACAGATTTTCAATGAAATAATTCGTTAAAAATTTCATCGGTAAAAGCCTCGTCGGTAATATTTTTCGTTAGAAATCCATTAGAAATTTTCAACGAAAAATTTCGTTGGAAAAAATATGATTTTTGTTGGTTATCTCATTGGAATTCCGTTCGAAATTCTGTTAGAAACGACTGTGAAAAGAATTCCTTTGGGAAAAAAATTTCGATGGAAAATTCCATTGGAAATAATTCTGTAGGAAATGAATTTTCAACGGAATTATGTTGGAATTTTTTTTATGACGGAAAATTCCGTTGGAAATAATTTCGTATGAAATGATTTTCCAACGGAATTCCAATGAAAAATTCCATTGGAAAAGCATTCCCAATGGAGAATTTCGTTGGAAATTTCCAACGAAATTTTCGTTTGGTGATGTATTTCTAACGAAAATTCTTTTACTAATTTTTATTGCATATCCTTTAGTAATGCTTTTCCATAAAAAAATTACCAATTTTCATTTCGATAATAAATTATCGATTCACATCCACATTTGACTTTCAAAATATATAAAACAACCACACATTAAAAAGCGAGATTCAAAATCAAATTCATACCATTAAAAATTACCTTAAACACATAATATCTAAAAAAGCTAAACACATATGAATATAAAGCTAAATGTGTTATTAAACAGCTATACTAAAAAGTATCCAAGTGTAGCACTGAAAAATAGACATCATATCATGAAATATTGTGCTCTTACTTGTCAAGATTTTAGCTTGAAGGTCCTGCATTTCTTTATTTTGAAAGTGCATTAGTCATGATCATGGTTTTCATACGTGCCATAAATTCACTCATGCTTTTCGCCATTGCATTCTTAATTTCTTCATGTATTTCCTCACATATCTTACCTAAGTTTTCTGAAAGATTTTCCACTTTTTCTTCCAATGCAATTACGAGACTGGTAGCGTTTGAGTTGATAGGACCACACGTAGACTCAGATGTTGCTACATTGTTGTGTGTTCTAGTAAGTAAAGCTGTAACAGGCACTCGAGAACCAAACCTATACACGTGAGTTCGTGTAGTCTCCATCCCTCCAATTGCTTTAGTCCAAGTATGCGAATTGAATTCTGGCTAAGAAGATGAATCCTCACCATACTTCTACGATAGTACAGAATTATATATTTCTTACATAAAAAATTAAATAAGATTATTATTCAACTAGATCGTCAACTTAATTAATTTTGTATGTACACTCGTAGACTTAGACTTGTTATCTATAAAATCACTATGACCCCCAAATGCTTATGAAAGTGGTTGAACACTTCCAAAAAGCTAACATCTTGTTTCATCTCAATTGTTTGCATTTGTTTACAACTATATATACTTAATCATAATCGATATATATAAATAACATGTAAAGAAAAACCAAAGTCAAATTACTAAACATACAATTTAAATTTAGTTTGGAAGAAAACCACACATATAAATGCGAAGTAAGATTAATTCATACGGTCCTTTTTGCATGAACCACAAATGGAGCTGAATCGCTAGTGTGCTTTGGAATGCTTCCTTTCTTTGACGTTAAACGATTTTACCTTGTTTTTCTCAATTTGTTTTGCCATTCTTCTGTACCCCATACCGTATCAATAACGGTATCCCAAATTTCATTTATGATCCATTCCCTTGACATGCCTTTACAATCCGTAATGTTGTTTGTTTTGGCTTTTGTCATTGCTTTATTCCTTTCTTTTGAAAGCATGTCTCTTAACCGATCGAAACAAATTTTATCCCATATTCGTCGAACCAAAACATCTTGATTTGCAGACCAAACACATTTTTCCTATAGCAAAATAATAGAGTAACTAAAAAAATTGATACAGATTAATTGAAAACAAAAAGTTATAATTTAATTGAATAACAAACATAGTACCTGAAATTTTTGAAACATTAACTTCTTTATATCATTAGAGACTTTCCTCCATGTCGACCATGGACCATGTAAGTGATTTTTGATAATCTTTGTCATTGTAGCTATAACCTCTCACTCAAAAAAGTACTTGTGGTATATAAAAGAAAATTTTAATATATTAAAATTTATAACAAATATAACAATTTCATTATAATACAAGATAACATATCTTTCCCCAATAGGAGTTATACGCTATCTATCGGATGGATCTACAAGAGTCTGTAATCCTACACTAAGCCCTTTACCCCTTGACCTTGAGGATGTATCATCCACACTTGCACCTAAATCAATAGATGGGGATCTACGAGAATCGTAAGTAGATGTCTCATTTTCTACTTGCTCTGCAGATGCACCTAACAAAAAAGGTGGCTTAGAGGGCACATCATTATTGATATTCTGCATCTGTGGTTGAATGGATAGATCAGCAAACGCACTAGCATTTATAGGCAAGGACATACTTCTAGAGGCATTTGTTGATCTAGGTCTCTGTTTTGAATGTTTCCCTTTAACCATTGTTCTTGTAATATTTTTTTGTTAAAATGCATACACTAATTATTTCCAATAAAATTGAAACAAAGTATAAAAATTATCAATTTACAACAATCACAAGTAATTTTTAATCATTTGTACAATCAAAGATGCAATTATATAGTATTAATTTCAACATTTATAAATATAAACTATAATTTATAATTTTTTAACATATCAAGATCTTTCAATATTATAAAATTAAAGTTAAACAACTATGTAACAAAAAATATAAAACCAATATCATATATGTCTACCATCATCAATCACTTTCAGAATAAGTAAACTCACGTTCTTCATTATTATCACTATCATCACTAAAAGTTTCGCAGTCGTCGTCTTCATCTTTGTTTTCATCTCCTTCCATGTCATCTTCTTCATCTTCATCTCTTTGCATGTCATTTTCTTCATCCTCAATCAAAAGATTAACCTCTTCATAATCACCACTTGCGAAAACTACAAAGTTATCAAGTTCTTCCGATAGAGTGCTATTAATTGAAATAGACACATCTTATTGGTATACTTCTTCATTCAAATCAATTTCATTTTCTCTATCTTCACTACTAGGAATGTGAAATCTACTCTTAGCTTTTGTTTTAAATACTGCCCACCAATTACGTCGATCTCTTTTGGTTGATGGATAACTACTATAATAAACTTGGGGAGCTTGTGCAGCTAAAACAAATGGTTCATTAGTGGCAAGTATTGAGTTGTATTTAATTTCAATAAGACCATGAAAATGATCTACCTTAATACCTTTTTCAGTGTCAAACCAATGACACTTAAATAGCATAGCTCTGTTTCTAATACCAAAATACTCCAACTCGATTATATCCACTAAAATACCATAAAAGTCATGCTCATAATCATTATAAAAACTCCCTTTTATGCAGACCCCACTATTTATTGTCTTACGATTTTAGCTGTAATCTAAGGTGTGAAACTTGAAACCATTTACAAAGTATCTTTTGTAACACCTTATCATACGTCCTGGACCATGGGAGATTTCAAGTATACGTGGGTCAATTTCATCTTTACGTTTTGCAACCTACGAACATGACATACAAGATCAAAAATTAATAATTACATAATTAATGCCTCAATGTTATTAAAAGTTCACTTCTAATTTACATAAACTTACATAATTTTTAAATCATTTCACGAATCTTGCATCACATACTTTCTCCAATTCATCTTCTGATATATGCACAACATCTCTCTTCACCATTTCATCAAATATCCTATCATATTCACAATTTATGGATTAAATTCATTCTTATGATCAATCAATTAAGTTTATGGTAGAATGGGAGTTACTTAATATATGAAAGCATCTCTTCACAATTCATTAAAACATATAGCTCAACAGTATAAAACTCATCATCATCTAAATATCGAGATTTATCTAATGGACCAAAAGCTCACCCAAGATAAGTGAAAATTGAAAGACGACCAAGAAAGTCCACGTTTCCCCCATCATCATTACGTGGCACTTGATTTAATCTTATTCGCATAGTAGGTTCAAAATACCATGAGCAAAACGAGAAGATTTTCTCGATAATATAAGCCTCACATATAGATCCTTTAACAAAGGCTTGATTTTTTACTTTCTTCAAATGTTGCAAAACCTAAAAATCACAATATTCATCAAACTTAAAAAGTACCTTAAACTCTTGTAATAAACTATTTGAAAACAAATAACAATTATAGTACCTCTCAAATGGATACATCCATTGATACTGGATGGGTCCACCAACCTTTGCCTTGTAAGGTAAATGAATCGGCAAATGCTCCATAGAGTTAAAGAAACCGAGAGAAAAAATCTTTTCTAGTTTGCATATAATTTCACATATTTTTCCTTACAAGGCTTCCATATGATCTACAAGTATTTCAGTTACGCACAAATCCCTAAAAAATGAGATATCTTAGTAATCGCATCCCAAATTGAGTGAGGCACCATATCACGAAAGACAATTGAGAGCAATCGTTGCAAAAAAACATGACAATCATGGCTTTTCATCCCATGAAATTTGCAATCAATCTCATTAACACACCGAGATATGTTCGATGCAAACCCATCAAGTAATCTCAATTGTTTCACCCAAGCATAAACATTTTTTATTTTCTCCTTATTTAAGGTGTACGCAGCTTAGGCTTGAAAATTTTTCTATTATTTTTCACTAATTCCAATTCTGGCCGCTTGCAATACACCTTCAAATCTTGTCGTGCCTTTAAGTTGTCTTTCGTCTTTCCCTTAACATCCATCATTGTGTTGAATATATTCTCAAATACATTAAGTTCAATATGTATCACATCTAGATTGTGACGAATTAGAAGCGTATGCCAATAAGGCAGATCTCAAAATATACTCTTCTTCACCCAATTATGATTTACACCATAACTTGAAATCTTCTACTCACCACATTTTGTTCCGAATGGGAGATGAGGAAGTGAATTCAAACGTGACAATATTTCCTCACCTGATAATCGAGGAAATGGTAAGTCATGCTCAACTCTTTTTTTAATAAATTTGTCTCTCTACCTCCTAAAAGGATGATTAAGTCACAAGAATTGCCAATGACAATAAAAAAACACGATTTCCTACCATGATCCAATATAAAAGACTTAGAATGTTCCATGCAATAGAGACACGATAATCGTCCATGAGTACTCCACCTTGACAACATACTGTAAGCAGGAAAATCATTAATTGTCCATAATAATGTTGCCCTCATATGAAAATTTTGTTTCCTATATGCATCATATGTGACAACACCTTTGGTCCACAATACTCTCAGCTCATCTATCAAAGGCCTCAAGAAAACATTTATGTTTTGACTTGGATTTTTCTTCCCCAGAATAACCATATTAAGAAACATATATTATTGTTTCATACACATCCATGAGGATAAATTGTACACACAAAGCATTACTGGTCAAACAGAATAAGGTTTCGCAATCGATCCAAAAGGATTGAAACCGTCAACACATAACCATAGTTTGATATTTCAAGGTTCCATTGCAAATAACTCATATGTGCGGTTGAAGTGTTGCCAAGCCTCACCATCAACAGGGTGTCTGAGGACTTTATCATCACTTTGGTTTTGCGCATGCCACGTCATATGTTTAGTAATTTTGCATGACATATAAAGCTTTTAAAGCCTGGGTATAAGTGGCAAGTAACGCAAAATCTTGTAAGGTATTTTATTTTGCCTTTTCACACTTGATTTCCTCAGTTTATACCGAGGATGCCCACATATCATACAATGCTCAAAATTAGCAATTTCCTCATAAAATAACATGCAATTATTTTTGCAAGTATGAATTTTGATATATCCCAGTCCAAGTTTTGCTACCTTTATTTTCATTCTATAAAAGTCAATAGGTAAAGTTTCATCTAATGGTAACATATTCTTTATTATATCCAACAGCCGATCAAAACATGATTCACTCAAATTAAACTCTGACTTAACATTTAGAAGTTGCGACACAGCTGAAAGCGTTGTCTGCTCTATGCAACCTAACCACAAAGTTTCCTTTGCATTACTTAACAAAGAGTAAAAGCTAGTTGCATTTGGATTTGGATCTTCTTCCACAAACCTTGATTGATTATCATGACTATAATTGGAAACAACTTCTGGACCCATAGCATCCCTAACCATTCTAGTATATGGATTTTCTATTTCCTCTTCATATGTGTGTTCACCATATTCCCCATGTTCATCATTACTAGCATATGATTCAACTCTATCTCTACATCTTGATGATTATCCAATATCATGTTCCCCATGTAAACTCCAAATTGTGTAAGCATCAGTAAAACCCTTTTTAAGGATGTGCTCTATCACCTTATCCGAATTCAGAAACTTGTTATTACTACATCGAGAACAAAGACATCTGATTTTATTCTCCTGCATAAATGTTGAGTTAGAACGTGCAAAATGAATGAATTCATTTACTCCATTTACAAATTCATCTTTAATGAATCCATCTGAAGTTAAACGACAGTACATCCAAGATCGATCTCCCGTCATTTTGTAATCCTAAGTGTCATAAAACATAACAATCAAGAATAATTTTCACTGTTGTTTAAAATAAAATTTGTTAATAACTACATTCTAATATGAAAAACTAAGTTAAACATTTTAAATATAAATTTAAAAAAGTAATCACATGTCAAGATAGTAAAAATGATTCCATACAAGAATAATAAAAAAAAAAAGACGCTATATAAGTTTAACTTCATAAACGAGTAGATAAATTCATATTCACAAGCTTTTCTATATATTAATGAGTACAAAATCCTATAAAACCAAGTGATTGAGAAATGGCCAAAACTCTTTTGCTTTTCCTTTTGGATTAAAAATTAAGAACTATGAATTTTTAAAGCAAGGATTTTTTATATTTTTATTATATATATTTTATAAAAAATAAAAATATTTACATACAAAAGTAAATAGTAAATTTGCAAAAAAAAGTAAATAGTACATTTTTTAAAATTTATATATATAATTTTTAAATTTTTCATATTTTATTTGATTTACATATTCTTCAGTTCAAAGCAGCTTAAAGAGAAGTGACCAATTAATGTCATGACTTGACCAATTAATGAATATGAAAATAAAAAGTCTCAAGTCTTCTTTGGTTATCATGGAGACAACACGTTTGGCTTTATTACATCTCTTTGACCATGGCTAAAAGATAAATAAGCAATCAATTCTTACTATTTATGGGAAGCAAAAATAATGAGGTGGGGAGCGGGGTAAAAAGTACTTGTGTTGAGTAATAGTGACAGAGAGTGTCGGAAGATGTTGACAATAACAGCACAAGATGCAGAGATGAAAGAACACAAGCCCAAAAAGTGATTTAACCCTAAAAATCAACATTGAAAGAGAATATTGACAAATCAAGACCTTAACAAAGGTTAAAAGTAGTATGACAAGCTAAACCAAATTGACCAACAGAATCAGTAGTTCATGATTACAAACTCCATCATCTGGGAAGCTACTACCATGAATGAACGTGATCTAGGCACACCGAGAATTAAAGGCACTTGGTGGACGAAACTAGATTAAAAAACAGCTCCAATAAGAAGAATAATAAATAGATGCAGGGAAAATAATTGAAGATTCTACAATATAAATGGTGGTGTTAATTGTATCAGAAAAGAATATAAGAGTTAAACTCCAAAACTCTGAAAGAGCTGAAACCTAGAACTAGAGGAAAGAATACATGTAAGTGCAAGCAAGACAATATAAGAAAAAGAAAGTACTCTGCTTGGTAGCTGAGGGAACTTGTTAAATATTATATTGTGTCTATTGGTTATGGAGACATAAAACCTCTTAATTCCAAGTAAATCATTTAGACTAATGGGTCTGATGCCATTTGGAGGCTCTTCAAACTAATGCTTTGTGTCCCTGCCCGTTCCAAATACTTGGAAACTGAAAAGCTTAAAAACTGCTTTTACATAAAAATGTTCTTTACACTCATTTTGAGGAATTGACTTCGCAACATGCATATATGTCTTCGATCCTTGCCCTGTTACGATACTTTCTTATATAGCAATATTGTGGCTCAATGATCCATCATTTATGTAAAAGCATGCAAAGAATTAATTACATGTCATCATCCAAAACATTTCGGTGCTTTCAAATTTGATGGCTAAAGCCACCCAACTCGCCAAAAAAAAAAAGCAATGCTGATGAGATGCTGAGTCAGATTTGTGTAGGGACATTCAAACCAAGCCTTGGTCAAAACCTGGTTTCAAAAGGGATGGGTAACTTGTAAACTCTGAATAAATAATATGTTCAACACATTTTTTTGAAAAGGCGAAGAAAGAATTATTTATTATCAATTCCTTTACAAAACTACTAGGCATGTAGCAGTGAGCAAAAAATAGAAAACAGCCTGTAGTCTCGGCATAAGAAGGCTCGATTTGGGGAAAGTGAGCGACACACGGAGAAGGGTAGCAAACAGCCTCTATTAGTTCCTCTATTACTCATTTATTCAATACTGCATTAATAGCTTGATAGAATAAAAGTTATCCTCTTCAGATGCCAGAGACCAAACCCATGGGTTCTTCAACAACAACGAAGTCATCTTGGCTCAATGGAACAAGCTCCACTTGTCCTTTAATAGGTCCTAATTATACTAGTTTGATTGGATAGAATTGTCAGGGGTACTTTCAACCTCTATGTATTAGAATTATCATAGATCTTTAGCTTTAAATTGGGTCTCATTCCAAAATCTGTTGATTTTATGCACAGCATAAGTTTGGTGTTTGCCTATTTATATTTACTCTTGTGGAGAATGTAGATTTGGATTATCAAGAGACAATCTGTGATTGAATGATTAAATAGCTTCTCTCGTTCTTTTTTGGTCTTCTTATATTTCTGCATCTACAAGAACTCGTATTTTTCACTCATTTCATTATTTGCATCTATAGCAGATCAAGTTACTGTCACAGCACAAAAGAGCACTTGTAAACCTACTCTACTCTACTTTGCTACCACTCACAACTCACAGCAAATAAATTTCTCAATTCATGCCACTCTATTGTTCTTTAACCGTAACTAGTAATGGAGGAAAATAGTAATTCAATTACTAATCCTAAACACCATTATCTATTACCACAAACCAAAGAAAAGCCTGAGTAGACAGACATCCTTGAATCTGTCGAATCTCATCAGCATTCAAAACCTCTGCAATATAGGCAAATTACGTTTCTAACAATCCCCAGCTATCAACATAAACAACAACCATAAAGAAATAGTGCAGGTATCAATCCATAATTTTGAGATGTTTTACAACTACTGCAAGTTTTTTTTTAATTTTTTTAAAAAAGATTGCTACCTATTTACAACTCACCACAACAAAACAGATTTGGGGAAAGTGAGCGACGCACGAAGAAGGGCAGCAAACAGCCTCTGGTCTCAGCACAAGAAGGCTCGATTTGGGGAAAGTGAGCGACGCACGGAGAAGGGCAGCAAACAGCTTTTGGTCTCGGCACAAGAAGAGAGATTTGGGGAAAGTGAGCGACGCAAGGAGAAAGGCAGCAAACAGCCTCTGGCCTCGGCACAAGGAGGCTCGATTTGGGAAAATTCAGCGACGCACGAAGAAGGGCAGCAAACAGCCTCTGGTCTCGACACAAAAAGAGAGATTTAGGGAAAGTGAGCGACGCACGGAGAAGGGCAGCAAACAACCTTTGGTCTTGGCACAAGAAGGCTCGATTCGTTTAAAATTAATTTGGGGAGTTTTAAAATTGGTTTGTGCAGGTGATAGACTTGGTTAAAGCTTAATTCATTCTTTCATTTGGTTACAACAGGTTCAAGTTTTTGTAGTAACACAAATTTAAATATTTTTAATTTTATTAATAAATTAATTTTTTTATATTACTTAATATAAAATATAATGTTATATTATTAAATTTATTATATATATATATATATATTAACGACACGTTATAATTTGATGTATATTACAAAATTTGTATAATTACTTATCAATATAATTTTATAAAAAATATGATGATAACTAATAAAATTAATAACTATAATCATATAAATAAAATTTACTATAAGCTTACATATAAAACATATTAATATATATATGTAGGATATTTTAATATCTCATATACATACATACATATATATATATTAGCTTATAAAGTTATATCAATTAAATAATATAACTTGTAGTTTCATATTAATACAATAGGTTATATATTTTTTTTGTGAATAATGCAAGTTTATATATATATATTCTATAGCTATGATTCTAATTTGTACATAGATATAATAAACTAATGTATTATTAATATATTATATTAATAATTTTATTATATATCTATCTTCTTAATTTATATATATTAACTAATTAATATTAAAACGTACATAAAATATTATTATTATTTAATTAATTTATTATTATATCTGATCATGTATTTTTATAAAATTAAAAAATTTATTTTATTCTTTTTATCAATTTTTTAATGTTATAAAATTAATGAATTTGAAATTATTAATTTATAATGTCACGTCCCGAAACTTCCCTTAGGCCCATGACAACCGCCGCGATGTCCCGATTGACACTCATTGTTCGGAATGCCAATTGGAACCTCGCAAGGCTTACATATCAGTTTTAAATAATTTTCAATCGTTTTCGGTTCAAGTAAATCAAAAGATAAAAATATAGTATTTTTATATAAAACAATATTTATAGAAACACGTGTAAGTAATCTTTTGTAACTTAGAAGTAAAATAAATTCATACATACAATAATTTACAAAGTTATAATGTACAATAATAATTACAATGACAAGTGGCCCCTAAGTACACCAAGTGTTGGTGATAGTAACCTACTATCCGTGAGATAGAGGGGTCAACTGGAATCCTCGACAAAATCGGTATCTACAAGCTACCACAGACTTGAAATATTTGTAAAAAAGGTGGGTAAGATTTCGCAATCTCAATGAATAAACAGACATTATCATAAATATCTAAAGCCGAGTAACATGAAGGTAAGTTTGAACAACAAATTACAAACCATTTCATAAGGTTTTCAATTTATTTCTTAAACTATAAAACATTTGTAATTTACTAAAACAGTTGTTAAGACTTCTGACTTTTATTAAAAACAAGGCTTAAGAAAACTAATCCTTGGAGATACCTTAGCCGAGGCATCTAACCGAGTCTGCCAAGGTTGTTAAGATATTTACATGTGAAACACATTTTTTATTTTTAAAACAAGTCGTTCCTTGGCGTTAGCCGAGTTACAAATTCACGTGGGGGTTCGACGTGAAGTGAGCTCTAACACTACCCCGGGAGTTACCCTCATCGCCTCTACTACCAGAGTAACTATATAACCGGGTTTACCGTGCCCCTCTAATAGGCAATCCATGAAAACCCGTCACTGTAGTGACTAAACCCACCAACTTTAATAAAATTTCGACAGTATAACGTGACTTTTATTTATTTACCCAACCTATATAGCAAAAGACAACTTACATAAATTCCCAATATAATTATCAAATATAGCCACATATATACTCATATATCATAAGCCATTCATAGGAAAATATATTTTTCAAGATAATTAGTAACCTCTAATTACTCAATTTCATGATTAAAAGTTTCTTATTTCAGATAAGCAACACAATGAATTTATTTGGCACATTTATTTCTAAAACATCAAAAGTCTCATTTTAATCTCATTTTCGTTTCATAAAATACATAAAGATCATTTAAAAATAAACTCTAGATAATTTACAATAATAATAGGTTTGCTCACCGTTTGTACAAACTAATTGTTTTTTAGGTGCCCCGATCACTGTTCGTCGGGTAAGACTTCTTTGCCTTTACCGGAAGGCTCTCCTCCTAGACACATTGCAAAAATTACACAATTCACCACATTGATGCTAAATCACTATATAATTTACTTAAATCCTATACTAATGCATGGTATGAAATGCAATAGCCTAAAACGGCTTAAATGCAGTATTAACCTATTTTTGGCACTTTACCCGATAAATTGCTAACGCACTCCATTTTAGCTCTAAATTGTCCTATTTTTTCTCCAACATTTCTAGCCATTAAATATCAGCCAATAACCTTCTAAAATCATCAAAATCAGCTCACTTTCTTCCTTGAAAAATTTGGTCAAAAACGAGACATTTACTCGGTTAATTTTCCACTTTGTTTTTCTATCACATTTAACCATTTTTCATCATTTTCTCTTCATTTCTCTTACAATAAAATCAGTTCATCATCATTGTACATCAATGCATATTCTGCCAAGGGTGGGTATTGTGAAAATTTCATGCTTTCTTGCCTAATTTGATTTCTATACACATTTAACTAACTAAAACTATCAATTTAACTAAAAATCAAAACATAAAAATTTCAAATTCCTCCCCCTTGAATTTCGTCCAGCCCTTGATATCACTTTTTGATCTCTCTCCTCAAGCATGCTAAATGGAAACAAAGGCATAAGAAAGGTAGAAATCAAGCTAAAGTTGAAAAATCTTACCGTTAGATACGTAAACGGTCGAAAAACGTAATTTTTCCTTTGAATTTTCTAGTTTTCCTTTGGTTTTTCTCTTTTCTTCCTTTCCTCTCTATTTTTCTCTCTTGTTCTCTCCTTATGGCCTGCCATCACTTAATATGGGGTTTAAATGGGCTGACTTGTCATTAAAATAATATTAAATCATTAAAAAAATGCCATGTGTCAATTTCCCGTTGGCCGATTTTTAAAATTGTCTTTTAAACTTCAATTTTTCACCACTTAAAATACCATAATTATTCATACAAAAAATAAATAAATCCTATGATTTTGACAAGTTTTGGGTGGTGAAAATTACGGTTTTTACCTCGGGGTGACAAAATTACCGTTTTGCCCTTATGTTCCGAAAATTGCCGAAATTGAAAATTTTCACTTCCTATCATTAAATTATACTCCAAATAGTTAATCTTGGTCAAAAATTTCACTCCACGATCAAATTATTATTTTAGGTGTCAAAATAACGATTTTGTCCCTAAATATCAAAATTTTCAATTTTTTTCCAAATGAACCCTCGAACTCCGAACAATCATTTTTAGTCATTCCTGGACTGTAAAATATTAAGTTTCATCCTACGATTCCTATTTGAGCTAGTTCGAGATTAAATCAACTCAAGTGTACCGTTAGGTACAATATCGAGTTTCGTCTATTCTTAGGACTTTCCTAACATAATAACATGCTACTCAGTTCATGTATGTCATGACATATGTTTATAGAGTCGGGTTTTATATATAATTTATGATTCAATAAATTTTTCAAAAATGTAAAAAAATAAGCAAAGGAAAGCATATTTAAACATTTAAATATTATAAACTTCAATATGTATATATATGCTTTTATTAATATCTCTTTTTTATAAAGGATTAATAAAATTTATAAGAAGTTTAAAATATTTGAAGACAAAAAATGCACTTCTACTATTTCCAACGGAATTTTTTAATGGAATGTTCCGTTGGAAAATTTCCATTAGTAACAGCTTTTTTCAATGGAAAATTCCGTTGAAAACGTTAGCGGGCTTTCAAATTTTTTTGGGTCCTTAAACTTTCCAATAGATAATTTTCCGTTGGAAAATTGCAACGGAAATCTGTTGAAAATTCCGTTGGAAAATTTGGTGGGAGAAATTTTTTTTGGTGCTAAAAAATTCTCCAATGGATTTTCAACGGAAATATTCCGTTGGTATATTTCCGTTGAAAATTTGTCGGAAATCGGTCGGAAAAAATAACAACATTTTTTGTTAAAATTCCGTTGGAAATCTAACGGAATTTTTTCTGTAAGAAAAAATCTGTTTTCTTGTGGTGAAATACACTGAAATATAATACAACTTTGAATAAAGAAACGTTGTTTTACAATTTGTTTCCATAATTGAATTTATTCTCAATCGTTTTTATTAGTGGTACTACATCAATTTTCTTTTACAATTTTACAAATTTCTTTTGCAATGGGATGATCCTAGGTTGAATTTCGAGTTTCTGTTGTACAGTGACGAAACAAGACTGATTTATGGTTTTTGGGGGTGATCCTGATGGTAACCAGGCCTTGAGTAGCTCTTGTTTACATGTGGAACAAATCATGATAGGGTTTTCTTGAATCCTGTTGATATTTTTATGTTTTGCTACCACGCCTGGATAGTACTTTTTGTAAATCATTCATCAGTAATGAAACCATTACAAATACTTTTCAAAAAAAAAATTTATCTCATATCAATTAAAATAGTATAGTACAAAATGTTGCAAGTAGTTCAAGTAGATGGATTATACAATAATTTTTTTTAACATAATACTTAAAAAAAATTCTTACACTATTTAATAAAATTCAAATAAGTTCTTATTTTTTTATTATATTCAATCAAATTTTTATATTTTTATTTTACATCAAATAAATCTTTATAGCTAATAGTTAACAAATTATTATTAGTTACAATGTCACTTGTCATTAAATGTTTCTTGATGTTGAGTTTTTTTCTAAAAAAAATCACATTACATTGACGTAACATACTGACATATCATAATGAATAATAACATAACATTTTGATATGGCATAATGACATAATCACATGATATTTTTCACCTTCTACATCACTATATGGATATAAAATGATAAATGATATTTTGATTAATGACCAAGAGCGGATGGTAGTATATTTATGGGCCCTCAAAATTTTTACTATATACTTGCTACATTGTCAAGAACATTTTCTAACTTTTGATAAATTAATTGATTGAATGATGCTCAAAGTTGGGCACCATAGTCTGTCCTTTCAAATTAAGGGATCTAGGACTTAAAGCTTGTAATATAATTTTTATTGGTCTTTGATCATCCTCCTTTTTAGTTCTCATTTAAGGAATTAAACAGTATATAGTTGAATAAATTATTCTTGACTTTGTGGATACAGTATATAATTTGATCATGAACGGTCATAGATAATTGTGTTCTAATAGTTATTTTACATTATGCTTGTCGTGTAACATATTGATGTTAGTGAACATGATATATGATTTGTTGGAAGACAATTTTTTGTAATTTTGTTAGAGTACCCCTTTCTCAATGCTATATGGTATTTGTTTATATGAAGTCTTCTTTGTCTTTGGCCCCCAAACAAAATTGATTAACTCTGTCTCTACAAATGATAATTACTTATCAACCGTTAGTTATAAAAACATATTTAATCAAAAATAAAAGTATAAGAATTTAATTAATTATAATAAAAGAATAAATGTTTATTTGAATTTTTTTGAATGATTCATTAACTTTTTTAAACATTATGTCATTGATTTTCAAGTAAGAATACATTTGTACTATCAAGTAAGAATACATTTGTACTATCAAGTAACTATCTATATATGAGATAATTATTACAATTAGTACAACAAATCAATGAACAAAATAAACTAAAATTTATATACTTAGAAAAATATTTAACAGAAAATTGAATCAAATTCACATGTAACGTATATTATAGCAATAACAAAAAAAAGTATAGCTCGTAGGTGACAATAAAGTGAAAAGAGAGAATTTCAATAAGTAACAAACTAAATTTTTAATTTTTAGAAGGTTATAAATGCGATTAATAAAACATCACTATAAATACATGTAAAAAATTCTTTAAACTCAGAACGTAATATATACCCTTAATGAAAAGAAATTACTAAAACTTGTCAAGTTAAAATGTAAAAGTGAAGATGAAACTTATTATTTGACTCTCTTCTTAATTAACTTGACAAATAATTTTAGTGGTGTCAACATAAGAAATATACTATTTTTTTTATTAATACATATATTTTATATATATTATTCATATTCAAAAGTTGAGTGGGATCAATTAACCCCACTCATCATAACATTCCATTCTAGAGATTTTCTACTGCCAATTTTTGGTTTTTTGGATGATGCTTGCTTAACATGATATTAGAATCCAAAATTTTCATGGTTTTTTTTTTTTTTTAAAGTTTGACGTGTTTGTCCACTCTACTTTGTTGCCCTTGAGAAACTTTGCAGTTAATATACACTAGAGTTATACCCCGTGTGTTGCACGGACCAAAAATCCACTTGTCAAAAGATGGAAAACCCAACAAACCTATAATAAAACCCCTCTGACTCCCAACCCATCACATGTCAAGCACCTTCCTAGAGTTTTAAAACTCCTTCTTCAAGTCTCGGCATGAATACCCTCTTAACTGACACGAGATAAAATGAGAAGAGTTTTCTTTCAAGTATGTAATAGATATAGTACAATTATCGTTCTCTCCAGAGGCATGAAACAAAATAAAAAGTTGAGCAATGAGATGGTCGTTTTCCGTTTTCGTTGTTTCAATTCCCAGCTGCCTGGAAAACAAAATCCAGTTAAACTCCCGGGGCAATAATCCTGTTATATATTATCCCTCTTTGCTATACAGGGTACCCCCTACCTTGCTTCTCCCCAGAGCTCTAACTAATTGCTAATAGCCAGCCTTCGTTTACACGCTATGGCAGGTACCGCGTGAAGCATAAGCTAACCTTATAACATAATTATACACCAACAGCTAGGGGAAAAAATTTTGTTTATTGACGACTTTGACTTTTTTTTTTGTAATAATTTAATCAAGTGGTTTGGATAACTTATAGTATTACTTCCGTCCCAAAAATTTTATCATATTTTGAATTTTTTGTTGGTCAAAAATTTTTAAATTTGACTTCTTATATAATTGGAGCGGAGAGATTGAAAATTTACATTCTAAAAAGCTTTATCGAAGTTATCTGTTGGAGAGAGACTTGCATATATATTAAGTGATGTAGCTGTCTTGCTACCAGGTCTATATAAGTGCAGTAGCCTTGGGCAACAGGGCCTTATTCACGATTTAACATAGGCCAAAACATGAAGCTCGAGGTTGAAGTCATATCCGAAGAGATTATCAAGCCATCCTCCCCAACCCCTCATCAATTTTGCCATTATCAACTCTCTTCACTTGATCAATTAGCACCCCAAGTTTATAACCATCTGGTCCTGTTCTTCCCGACTAGAAGCGATGTCCAAATCGACAAGATCAAAAATACTCTTGACCACCTTAAGCTGTCCGTATCCAATGCCTTAACCTATTTCTACCCTATAGCTGGACGCATTAAAGATGACTTGTTCGTAGACTGCAATGATGAGGGAATCCCCTTTAAGGAAGCCCAAGTCAAGTGCCAACTTTCATAGTTTCTACAAAATCCAGTCCCTAGAGAACTCAACAAATTGTTTCCTTTTGCCCTTAATGATGCTGTGGAACTGCCAATGGGAATCCAATTCAACACTTTTGATTTTGGAGGAATAGGAATTGGCTTGTGTATTTCTCACAAAATTGGAGATGCCCTATCATACTTTACGTTTCTGAATACTTGGGCAGCCATTGCTCGTGGGGATCAGAAGAATGTAGTGTCACCAGAATTTCTATCAGCTGTGCTCTTCCCCCCACGGATCATGTCATCACTACCTGAACCAGAGGTTGACACAAATAAAAAAGCATAGCGACAAAAAGGTTTGTGTTTAGTGCCTCTAAAATAGAGGAAATTAGAGAAAAATATGCTGACAGCAGAAGCTTAGGACACCAAAAACGCCCTTAACGTATTGAGGCCCTGTCAGCTTTCATATGGAGCTGTTTCATTGCCACCATTAAGGAAAAATCAAACCCCGACAACTTCTACATGATTATTCATACAGTAAACTTACGCACAAGATTTGAGCCGGCGCTGCCTCAACAATCTTTGGAAATATTTACCGACTCGCAATAACTGTTCCATCTATGGACACGGAAAGAGATTGTTATAGTAATCTTGTTAGCCAGATGAGAGACTCTATAAGAAAAATCGACAAAGAATACGTGAGGAAACTTCAAGTTGGAGAGGATTTATTTGACTCCATCAACGAAGTAAATGAAAGTTCAAATAAGGAAGAGACGGTTCCCTTTGTCTTCACTAGTTTATGCAGGTTTCCTGCATACGAAGCTGATTTTGGTTGGGGGAAACCTATATGGGTCAGTTCTGCTAGCTTGACTACCAAGAATCTAGTTGTTTTTATGGACACTGCATCTGGTGATGGCATAGAGGCTTGGATTAATCTAAAGGAGGAAGACATAGCTGTATTTGGAAGCGACAAGGAACTTTTGCTTGCAACACTTAAAAGCTGCTAAATAAGATAACTGCCCTCAATAATTTTTCTTCTCTTTTCCCGCCTTCTCCCATTAATTCTACTTTCTTTTTTCCTGATGGGTACAGGGTTCTTTTTGTTATTAATGGTTGGATATCCCCTTTCGTTATTTTTCTAATTGCCCTATAAGTATGAATTTCAATTTTACATTTTAAATTAAATTTTAATCTAGAAATTTACCACTTTTTTATTGAAAGTAATTTCCCTAAGTTTTATCTTTAAAGGAAAATTACATTTACTACGTACATTATAGGAAAAACAAGCTTTATCAGTATTATCTTATCTTCAATGCTTAAGCAAAGGTATCCTTGATCAGAGCTGTTTTTTGTTTCTTTTATTATGAAGATCTTATCATGGATTGCCCGGGGACTCTATACATCATCCAAATGCAGCATTCTGAGGAAGCTTATTTTGAAACACAAGGCGGAAATGCTATTAATTCAAGCAAAGAAGCTTGAAAGGCTATGCAAGATTCAGATGAGTAACTTGAGTGTAACAAATGATTAGGAATGGTTTTTGGGCCCGTTAAATGGCTCTTCATGGGGCTTGTTATGTATTTGGAATAATAAAAAATGGTGGAGCAGCATCTTCAAGTTTGTTATTTCAAACTTTGCAAAATTATATGCTGTTAAGCGCTTGTGGTCAATTAGAAATCACTCATTATCATTTTTGTGGATTTTGATTGGTTGGTGGAATTTATCTTGTCTGGATTGTGGTTCCTTTTATGTTTACTTTATTGTGATCTTTTGGGTTACAGGTGCTGTGGAGTGTTTTTATGAGATTTTACAAGGTCATCTTTTGTGTATATGATGTAGCATTAGGAATCTCCTGATGTATAGATATAGATTTTTGATTGGGTTTATCTATGAGATTGGGAATTATACCTTTATTTTGGGTGAGAGGCATTCATATCAAATTCAGGGACTTGTTTTATAAGTATTTTGACGGGGTGATATCTCTTCCTCCAATGAAATTCTATTTTTTTTTTTAAAAATTCACTCATTATCGAGTCTGACTCATTAATTGTTACCACTTGGCTCTTGAATCCAATAAAGTGACCTTGGAAACTTTGGAGAACTTTCCAATTGATTGATGAGCTGTGTGAGATCATTGGTTGTATCTTCTTTTGGCACACCCTTTGGGATGTTAAGTGCTAACCACTGTGCTGTCACGTTTGCAAAGCTTGTGGTTGATAAAGATGGAATGCTCATTGCTTGGATATGAATAGACTATTTTCCTAGCTATTCGATTCTATTTTGTACATGATTGTTGTGTCAAATCTGAAAAATTGGGTGGTTATGGTTTGGATTTCAATCTCTTTTAATCTCATTGGGCATGTGGAGAAGTAAGAAGTGGAACAAGCCTGCAGGTTATGTTTGTCTTTCTTACTTTTCTTATTTCAAAGTGAACTTGCGAACTGCTTTTGAGCCTGATTGTTTTGTGTTTCCCAAAGTTGAATAGATTTTGAGGTAATAGGTTAGATTTTTTGAATCCTGTCTCCTTTCACTGGTTCTGCTGATGGCTGTTTTTTGTAAGCCATTTTGAGGTTAGTAACTTGGCTACTTTCTTTCCAAATGAGTTTTACCTCTCTTTTCTGAATGTAAGGATTTTCCTTCTTTGTAATGAATCCAACCTAAGTTTTTTTTTTTTTGTTTTTTAAAAATAGCTTTTCTACGCTGATCATGGTTGTTAGTTAGGATTGTTAAAGATGAGATGCTTCTTTCTTAGATTTGATTAGGTCATTATCTCGACCTATATGATTCTATTTCATGCATGATTGTTGTTGTAAGCTTCTATGGTTTTTATGCATAGTGTCATGAGTCAACCTTGTATAGGGTTATGATAGGGTAGAACTGCTTAGGTGATTAAGTCTTTTATACCCTTAGGAGGGATGTCCCCCTTTTAAATATTTTAATGACACTTGGTGACATCTTTAGAAATGCTTGTTAAGTCCTAAGGGGAAAAGCCCTTAAAGAAATGAATGTCCCCATCTCATGCCTTGTAATGGTTCTCAGTGAAATACTTGTAAAACCTCGTAAATTTTTTATAGAGGATGAGCAATTAGCAAATTGTTGGGCTACCTCACTAGTAAATGTATATTTGTAGCTAACCATCTAGGGCCGCATTTATGGCCCGATGATGGCATGTCTTGGTTCCTTTTTACTTAATTCGATATTAATAAAACATTTTCTTTATGTAGCTCTAATGGTTGCATATATGGCATTCGTTATGCCCTATGATTTCGATGTTGCATTGCCTTAAACTAATTTGTGGCTATTATTGATATTTGTTCAAATATAAATGAGTCATTGGCTAACTTGTGTGGAAGCATTCATTCAAGCACCACACGGACTATCGCATACTTAAGCGAAGGAACATAGTTCATAACAATTGATATCATAACATGAGCAAGATGTGCTAAGTGAAAGAGTAAACACGATGACCATGCGAAGTGGACTAGAGGGCATCGGAGAATTGATGAGTTAGAGGCCGCAGTGGCCGTAATAAAAGCTTAGATGGTGTTATGTGAGTGGATAGATGAAATTGAGATAGTCTAGTAAAAACTGTCCAAGATAACAAATAACTTAAGTGATGAGACCAAGGATATGTTGAGCAGCACTCTTCAAGGCAAGTTTGGAAAACTGAAAGCTCATGTATATTTCTTAATTATTGTTGCAAGTTCTACTAGTGCAAACTCAGGAGATAGAGGGAAAGGGCGCTAAAGTTCTAGAGCCCAAGTGATATGAAGGGGACAAAGATGCAAAAAAGTTAGAGAACTTCCTTTTTGATATTAAACAAATACTTCCAAGCTGTGCATACGGAGTTGGAAGAAGACAAGGTGGCAATTACCGCAATGTATCTTGTAGGGGATGCAAAATTATAGTGGTGTTCTAAATTTGTCGATAGTCAGTGCCACATCTAAACTTAGGTGGACTTTAAGCAAGAATTGAAGAATCAATCTTTCCATGAGAATGTAGAGTACATGGCTCGGTGGAAGTTGGAAGAGTTGACGCAAACCAGATTAGTATGGAAATTTGTGAGAAACATCTCTATCTTAATGCTAAATATTAGGGACATGATCGAGAAAGATAAGTAGTTCTATTTTCTCAAAGGTCTGAAGCCATGAGCGACAAAAGATACAAGACGTCACTTCAACAATAGTGGTTGCTAAACGTCTTATTGATTATAGTGATAACTCAAATAAACATGACTCTCTTTTAAGAATTTGTAGCTTGAGCTCCAACAGTGGGGCAAAATTTCCAAAAGTTAACAAAACCTCGAATGAGGAAGGAAAAAAAAGACCTCCTGTTAGGGACACACCCCAGCCAAGAACAACTAAGTCTTGAGACTTCAAACCTCAAGCTTTCTCTACAATGAACCTCATTGGGTAGTTGATTGCCCTCATCGAGTAGCTTTTAATGTGATATGTACTATTAATGTGGAAACACATTAAGCTCAAACCCCAAATGAGGAAGTTGAGGAAGAGCCAGCCGATATGGGTTCAATTCGGTTCCTTAGTGCCTTACAAGCGCAATTAAAAAAGATGAAGAAAGAGTGTTAACGAGGTCTCATGCATGTGGATGTGTTGTTGGAAAATAAAAAGACCAAAGCCATGCTCGACATGTGAGCCTTTGATACATTCACCACCCT
The DNA here is from genome assembly GCF_053813885.1 of Theobroma cacao. NCBI lineage: Eukaryota > Viridiplantae > Streptophyta > Magnoliopsida > Malvales > Malvaceae > Theobroma > Theobroma cacao. The sequence goes on from NC_142640.1 coordinate 43,840,398, forward strand.
AAGAGAGCCAAAGAGATGTGGTCTCAAGGTTAAGAAAGACTTCGGGTAGATGAAAATAGTCAACTTGACAGCCTCTGCTGTTATGGGGAACTCTAAAGACGCAAAAATTAAGATTGGTTCTTGGGAGGGAAATATGAACATGACTATGACCACTATAGATGATTTTAATATTGTTCTGAGCTTGGATTTTATGACGAAAGCACAGGCCATCCATTACCTATTATGAGTTGCTTAATGTTTTTAAAAGAACAACCTTGTGAGGTACTAGCTATAGTTTTATTGAAAAGTGAGAAAGGGATTATATCAACTATCTAGTTCAAGAAAAGGATTACAAAGGAAGAGCCTTCCTACATGGCTATGCCCATCTACAAAGACGAAGATAGCACAAATCCAATAGCCGATGAAGTGAAGTTGATTTTGGGAGAATTTTAGGATATGATGCCAAAACAGCTATCTAGGGTTTAACCACTTCGACTGGCTATTGATCATGAGATAAAATTACTCTTGGGCGTCAAGCCACTTGTAAAGAGGCCATACAACATGGCTTCTTTAGAGCTAACGGAGTTAAGAAAACTATTAGATGAGCTAATAAAAGCAGGATTCATCCCACCTCAAAAGCACCTTTTAGGGCTCTGGTACGTTTCCAAAAAAACCAAGATGGGAGTTTGTAGTTATGCGTGGACTATAGGGCTCCGGACAAAGTCATAATAAAAAATAAATATTCAATTCCCCTTATAGTAGATCATATTGATAAGCTAAGTCATACAAAGTACTTCTCTAAATTAGATATGAGATCGGGCTACCATCAAGTAAGAGTTGCCGATGAAGATGAATTGAAAACCACATATGTAACATGGTATGGTATGTTTGAATTTCTTTTTATGCCTTTTGGACTAACCAATGGTCTTGCCACTTTTTGCACATTGATGAATCAGGTTTTCCATGATTATCTGGACAAGTTCGTGGTAATCTACTTGGACGATATTGTGGTGTATAGTTCAACCTTAAAGGAGCATTAAAGGCACTTGCGGTAGGTTTTTCAAAGGTTACGAGATAACCAGTTGTATGTGAAAATAGAGAAATGCGCATTTGCATAAACCCGAATTCAATTCCTTGGCCATATAATTGAACAAAGGCATATCCGAATGGATATGTAGAAGGTGAAGACTAGGCTATCAAAGAGCCATAAGAATACAATTGTACTTCGCTCTTTCTTAGGGTTAGCCAACTATTATCGAAGATTTGTGAGAGGTATTAAAAAAAATGATGGTACTTACAAAGCTGCTTAAAAAGGGACAGAAATATGATTAAACACCTTAATGTCAACAAGCTTTCAAAGATTTGAAGAAAGTAATGATGACGAATCTTGTCCTGTCACTCTCAGATATTAAAAAACCTTTTGAGGTATAGACAAATGCATCAGACTTTGCTCTTGGAGGGGTGTTATTGCAAGAGGGACATCCAATCGCATTTGAAAGTCAAAAGCTGAACGAAGATGAAATTAGATACACAATATAAGAAAAAGAGTTCTTAGCTGTGATTCATTTCTTACGATGTGGCGACACTACTTATTAGTGTCTCAGTTCATGGTTAAGACAAATAATACTACAGTTAGTCACTTTCTCATTCAGTTGAAACTTACAGCTAAACATGTGAGATGATAAGAGTTCTTAGCCAAGTTTGATTTCTAGTTCAAACACAAGTCCGAAAGGCTAATTAAGCAATAAACGCCCTCAGCAGAAAGGATGAATTCGTAGCTCTCAAAGTTATAGCTCCGATCATAGCCAGCAAAGTAACTACGAATATTCACAACCTTATTGAAAAGAACTTAAAAAGAGACCCCTAAGCCATTGCCATCATGAAATTAATAGAGAATGGGAAGTCTAAATATTTTTGGTAGAAAATGGACTTTTACTAACAAAAGGACCACGGATATTTATTTCGAGAGTTAGAGAGTTAAGACAAAAATTGATGTGGGAACGTCATGACACTCCGTGGGCAGGACATCCAGGTTAGTAGCACATGGTGGCATTATTGAAACAAGGTTATCATTAGCACCATATGCGGCAAGATATGATGGATTATACCTACACATGCCTTATTTGCCAATAGGACAAAGTGGAAAGACAAAAATAAACAAGAATGCTTGAACTGCTACCAATGTCGAGCAGGTAATGGGAAAACATTTCTCTTGACTTCATAGTAAAGCTCCCTAAAGTGGGAGATTCGATAGCAATTCTAGTGATAATGGATTGTTCTTCAAAGTATGCTACATTTATCCAGTGTGAAAGTTTGGCTCAACAAAAGAAACAACCTATACAGTTTTCAAACATGTGGTAAAATACTTGGGCGTACCTAAGAGCATTATCAACGATAAAGATCCACGGTCTACTGATTTCTTTTAGAAAGAGCTTTTCAAGCTATTGGGTCAAAACTCAACATCTCCTCTAATTATTATCCACAAATAGATGGTCAAACAAAACGCTTCAATAGATTGTTGAAGGAATGTCTACGACACTTCGTACAAGCAAATAAGAAGAATTGGTCTAATCTATTAGATGTGGCTTAATTATGTTTCAATTTGCAAAAAAGTTCAACCACAAACAAAAGCCTTTTTAAGGTTGTCACTGGGCAACAACCTAGACTTCCCCACACATTAGTGGAATCTTATAGCGAGAAGGGCCCTCAAGCATTTAACTTTGCTAAAGAGTGGAAACAGAATACTAAGATCGTTGAGCATATTTAGAGAAAGCCTTTAGTCACATGAAGAAGTGGGCAAACAAAGGTCAAAGAGAGCAACACTTTAATGTGGAGGACTTTGTGCTAGTGAAATTGCGACCCAAACAACTCAGATTCTTAAGAAAAAGAGATAGATGACTAGTGTGGAAGTATAGAGGCTTCGTACAGATTACGGTGAAGGTGGGGAAAACCTCTTACAAGATTGATCCACCTAAGTGGATGAAGGTGCATCCAGTGTTTCACGTTAGCAACCTGAAGCTGTTCCATGCAAATCTAGCAGATGCAAGCAAGAGTCAAGCCACAAGAGCTACCATCACCACTAAGCCACCATCACAATACCAAGCAGAGGAAATTCTTGCAGAGAAGATTATCATAATCAATCGACAACCAACATAGGAGTATTTGGTGAAATAGAAACGCTTGGGAACAGATGAAATCACTTGAGAGAAAGAAGTTGATCTTCGTGTCTTCAAGTAAAAGATTGACGAGCTCCAAGTGAACCAGTTAATGAGGACATCGACAAATTGAGTAGGGGAGAATGTCATGAGCCAACTTTGTATAAGGCTATGACAGGGCAAAACTACTTAGGAGATTAAGTCTTTTGTACCCTTAAGAGAGATATCTCCCTTTTAAACATTGTAATGGCACTTGGTGATATCTTTAGACATGCTTATTAACTCCTTCAAGGAAACACCCTTTAGGAAAGAAATGTCCCCATCTCACATCTTGTAACGGTTCTTGGTGAAATACTTGTAAAACCTCGTAAACTCTTTTTATGGAGTGAGTAGGCCACGAATTGTTGGGTTGCCTCACTAGTAAATGTATGTTTGTAGCTAATCATCTAGTGCTGCTCTTATGACTCGATGATGGCATGTCTTGGTCCCTTTATATTTATTTTGATATTAAGAAACTATTTTCTTTATGTGGCTCCAGTGGTTACGTATATGACATTTGTTATACCCTATGATTTCGATGTTGAGTTGCCTTAAACTAATTTGTAACTATTATTTATATTTGTTCAAATATAAACGAGTTATTGGCTGACTTGTATGAAAGCATCCATTCAAGCATTGTACAAACTATCATATACTTAAATGAAAGAACGTAGGCTGTGACATACAACGTAGTAGCTGAAGGAATGTTAAGTGATTTGGAGGTGAATTGTTTTACTTCAGTTTTGCTAATTTTTCTGTCTATTTTGAAACAAGTCTCTGTTTTTTCAGTAGCTTGTCTAATTATATTATTGATCTTTTATTAATAAAAATTACCTACTGGCTTTGAAAAAATTTAAATAGCTCAATAAATCAAAGATGAAAAAAACAAAGACATTATCTTTCCAACCGATACAGGGAATCCTGCCGTTGCTCAGTAAATCAACGACTGAGATGGGTGAGTCCCTCTGGAGTAGGAATGCGGTTGGCATGAATCTTACTGGCGTGTTTGAATGAGACCCATGCGGGCCATGCCATTATCCAATGTGATTTGATGTCTGTCTCTTTACCTGCCCTTTGGGTTCTCCTACAGGTACACGACACACGTGAGATTCAAAATTCAAGATTCAAGCAGACTTCGAGTATGGAATTATTGCGTATAATAAGGTTTTTTTTAGTTCACATGATAAGATTACAAAAAATTGATAAAACTCATATGTGGGATGGAAATGCTATAGAGATCAGATGGTAGGAGCTATGGATTGGAAAAGGCTTTGTTTCTCCGCACAAGTTACGAATCATTGGCCAGACATGTTGAATTTTTCAGCATTTAAATTTCAGTACCACCGATAAACAAATGCAATAAAAAGAATATCAACGTCAGATATACATACGACGCAACAAGTCAAGACAAAAACCAATGTTTCTGGTTGTCCATTCCTCTGTTCTCTTTCAATACCTGTATAAGTTTCGAGACAAAAACAACAAGTCAATTTCAATACAAAACAACAATTCAATTACAATTTCTTGCATTATTACTTTCTTTTTAATTACTTATAACTACCATTGATTTTCTACGTTTCTACCAAATTGCTACATAAATTGTAGGACTAATTTACTCGACAGTAGCAACTCTGTATAAGCATGATTGCATGGTCCACTGGGCAACACAAAACCTCGTTTTTAGCTTGACTTACATCATGAAGCTTGAGGTTGAAGTGATATCCAAAGAGATTGTCCTGCCATCCTCTCCAACGCCGGACCGGCTTCGTCGCTACCAACTCTCTTTCCTTGATCAACAACTCTCACAATTTATAACCCTTTGGTCCTGTTCTACCCGGAAATATGTGATTCCCAAGCCAACAAAATCAAGACTTCTGATCAGCTTAAACAGTCCATTTCCAACAACCTAACCTATTTCCACCCACAAGCCGGACGCATTATATGCAACTTGTATGTTGATTGCAACGATGAGGGCATACCTTTATTGGAAGCCAGAGTCAAGTGCCAACTTTTAGATGCCATAAAAAATCCTGTCCCTTATGAACTTAACAAATTACTTCCATTTGAAGTACATGATCCTGAAGAATTTCTTCTAGGAATTCAATTCAACATCTTTGACTGTGGAGGAATTGGTGTTCGTGTGTGCATTTCTCACAAAGTCGGAGATGCCCTGTCATTTTTCACGTTTGTGAATATGTGGGCAGCCATTGCTCGCGGGAAGAGCAAAGTGATGGCCCCAGAATTTGGTTCAGCCTCGCTTTTCCCACGACGGAGCCTTTCAGGGGGTATAGCCCAAGCATTCCCCGACCGAAAGAAACAATCATAACAAAAAGGTTTGTGTTTACTGCCTCTAAAATAGAGGAAATCAGAGGAAAAATATGCCGATTATTCCAGCTTAGAAACCCAAACACGCCCAACTTGCATTGAGGCCTTATCAGCTTTCATTTGGAGCCGTTTTGCTGCTGCCACTGACGTAAGATCAAGGCCTGATACGCTTTGCGCAATTTTTCATATGGTAAACTTACGTACAAGAATAGATCCGCCTCTGCCAGAGTATTCTGTTGGGGAATCTTTATAGCTTTGCAATGCCAGTTCCATCCACGGACAGTACTGGAGAAAGCTGTCATTATCTAGTTACCCAGATAAGAGACTCCATCAAAAAAATCAACAAAGAATTCGTGAGGGAGCTCCAAGGTGGATATGATCACTTGGACCATATCAAAGAGATGGCTGTTAGGTATACCAAAGGAGAGATGGTTTCCTTTACTTTCACTAGCTTATGCAGGTTCCTCTGTACGAAGCTGATTTGGTTGGGGCAAACCCGTTTGGGTAGGTTCCGCTGCTCGAAATATTAAAAACGTAGTTACTTTCATGGATACCGTATATGAGAATGGAATAGAGGCTTGGATTAGCCTACAGGAGGAGGAGATGTCAAAATTTGATTCTAACGAGGAATTGCTTGCATATATTGCTCCAAAAAGCTTGTAAAGGATATTATAACGAGAAAATTGTGAGAAATGGACCTTCTGATATAGTGATTTCAAAAATAACCATTCATATAAAATTATTTGTTTCTAGTCAAAAAGAAGCATGAGTAGACCAAAATGCCTTTAAAAATATCATTTCAAATTAGGGTCCCGATATCTCCCTTTCGCCAGAGAGAAAATAAAAATAAATAAATAAATACTCAGCTGTTTGAGCTCGCTCATCTTTCTCTCTCAGCTCTCTGAACTGTCTCAACTATGTCAACTCTCCGTTGAGCACCATCGTCATCAGCTCTCTCAGCTCGCTGAACTGTATGAGCTCTATCAACTATTTGTTGAGCACCATAGTCATCGAGCTGTAGTTTATCTCTCGGCATCTGGCCATATTGTCGTAGATTAACAAACCCTATAGTAGAGATGACATCAAGGTATGTTATTGGGTTTATTGCTGCAACACTTAAATTTTTGAAACATTTGGTGTAAATTAGAACATGGATTAGAAACATTGCTCAGAGTTGTTACACGCCATGCATTTATAACATGTGTTAACATTATTTTAGCGTGTCATGACATTGGTTATTTTAGGCAGTTCGTGTAACGAGTCAGTAATTACACTGATTGACGTATCACACGTCATGGGTATTTTAGGCCAATTCGTGTAAGGACACAGTAATTATAGTGATTGGCGTGTCAGCGTTGGCGTGTTACAACATTTGACTTGATACGCATGGTGTGTTACAACATTTTATGTTATACGCATGGCGTGTTACAACATTTTATGTTATATGCATGACGTGTTATAACATTTTATGTTATATGCATGACGTGCTACAACATTTTACGTTATATGCATCGCGTGTTACCATATTTTACTTTATATGCATGGCATGCTACTATTAAGGACGATCAGGATATTGCATTAATTTTGCTAGAACAAAGGAATGTTTTGGCTGCATATGTTAGCATCAAGGGACACCAAACAAATGTTATATCACATGAAAAAGCTGAACAACATGGTAATTAGCTCAATCAAAATGAGATATACAATGCTTCACATATACCACAATATTCGATCCGTAACCCACAACAATGGCAATTGACGTATGCACAAGAGTTTGTGTAGCCTGGTAGACACATGACATTCACAGAACAGTTGGCTGCACAATTTCGATCAAGATGTGCATCGAACCAATTAGTTACTTGTGTCCAACAAATGCAACGATCGGATGAAACTGTACAGGGTGTAATAGCATTTTCAAATGAAAATGTGACACTTGAGGATAACACTGCGACGTTGGAGGGTGACAATGCTACGCTCGAGGATAATACTACATTTGATGAGCGAAATGAGGATTTGTTCCCTGCCGGTGAAGATAGATTTGATGACAATTCGGATGATGGGCTTGATGAATGGCATGATGAGAGTTCAGATGAGGCTAGCTTTATGACAGTGACATTCCAATTTGCAACAATGTTGAAGGCGAAACAGAACCTGTTGGAGGTGTTGATGTAGGAGATATTCAGTGTGATGACCCCATATACAATAATGCCATCGCTGATGAGAACGGAGATTCGTTCCCCTGGTACATTGCTCCATGATAGTTATCAAGAAAGGGGAAATAGAGGGATATCTCATACGTGGGTAATTCTAGGTGCAGAAAGGTTTTTTTTCCAAACAATTATAGCTGAGGAGTTGACATGTGCCGATGATCGCTTATACAAAGGAAGAATATTTTCCTCGAAGACCAAGTTGAAACGAGCTTTGAATATGTTGGCTCTAAAAGAGCAATTTGGGATAAGAGTAAAAGGTCATGTAAAGCTCGTTATGAGGTTGGTTGCAAGGACAAGGCATGCAAGTTTAGTGTGAGTGCAACGAAGTTACCTGAAGGAGGAGAATATTGGCAAGTTCGGATGCTCCACAAAGTACACACGTGTACTGTCGATGGTTTGCAAGGGTGATTTGCAACCGCGAGTGTGAAGATAATTGCTGAACTTATGTGACACAAGCTTCAGGCTAATGGAGTAAGCTTCAGGCTAATGGAGTAGCATTGAGACCTAAGGACATAATTGGTGAGATGAGGGTTCAGTGGGGATTGGAATACTTGTATGGTAAGGCTTGGCAAGCGAAGGAGTATGCGAAGAGGCTTGTTTTCGATCCCCCAAAGGAGTCATTACAACTACTACCCTAGTATTTTTATATGTTGGAACATGAAAATCCCGGCACAGTCACTACAGTGGCTACTGATGAGGCAGAAAGATTGAAATATTGTTTCTGGGCATATAGGGCTTGTATTTGGGGGTTTAGGGATGTAATACGTCCTACAGTTGCAATTGATACGACACATCTGAAAGGCAGGTTCAAGGGTGTTTTGCTTGTCGCTGTATGCAAAGATGTGAACGAGTGCGTATATCCAGTTTCGTTTGGTATTGGCCATGTTGAGGACGAAGACTCGTGGACGTGATTTCTTAGCAAGCTGCGTGATGCGGTTGGTTGTCCTAAAAACACTATGTTCATTTCTAATCAGCATCTCAGCATTAAGAAAGCAATCCAAAATGCATACCCAAAAGCACACCACAATTTATGCAGGTACCACTTGAAGAAAAACTTTAAAAACAAGTTCAAGCGCGATGACGTTTCTATGATTTTCACCCTTGCTTGAGATTGCTGTAAGGTTTCTGATTTTAACAGACATATGAACTAGCTCAAGCAGATTCACGCCGGAGCCCACGCTGACCTTATGAGAATAGGCCTTGAGAGATGGACATGTGCTTGTTCACCAACAAGGCGATACCAAATGATGACATCCAACATTGCGGAATGTGTTAACTCATGCTTGATCGAGTACATCAGAGACATGTTCCAGCGTTGGTTCCATGACCGGTACGAGGAGGCTGTCAAGGTGACCACCCCCTCAACCCTTGGGTTGCCAAGCAATTGAGCAAACGGTTCAATGATGCACATCGCTTTGTGGTTAAACCTATCAATCGAGTGAAGTTCGAAGTTAAAGCCAAGAAGATGGATGGACTTGTAAACCTATCCACGAAGACGTGTTCATGTTGTGAGTTCCAAATAGATTTACTACCATGCAGCCATGCCATTGCAGCAATAAGGTCAAAATATTTTTATTTCTTATTTGAACTCTAATTGACATAGTATTTACATTGTGCTTGAACATTGAGTTCATTGTATTTCTCAGTAAATGCAAATGTGAAGCCATTGAATTCTGCATTAACTACTACAAGACAACCATTTTGGTGGAGGGTTATGTGGGATCCATTCGCCCGGTAGGGCATCCTAGTGAGTGAGACATCCCCCTTCATGTGAAACAAATTGTCGTCTTGCCACCACCTTAGCGAGGCCAAGTGCGAGGACCTAGGGGGAGAAGGATTCCATCAACCGATGAAGGCAATTGAGCATGGAGATGTTCGCAATGCAAGAGGTACGAGCATAACAAATAGAATTGCCCATCCTCATTTACAGTTCCATCCACAAATCTGGCACCATTTCCAAGTCAATCGGTGCCTCCACGAGTGCGCCGACCGAAAGCATGTTCAAGTTGTAGACAAACAGGTCACACACGCAACAACTGTCCAATACGAAGGACAATGTTTGAAAACGTAGGGTGTCTTGTGGATGAAGATAACTTGTCGGCCTAACTAAATGTGTAACCCATGTGCAATACCTTTGTCACAATTTTCTCTTGCAGTATGTTACATTCATTCATATTTGGATTTTGTATTTGTTAGTTTCCTCTTGTAGATGAGTCTTTATTTATTTTTATTAATTTTGTAGATATGTTATTTAATTATTCATTTCATTTTGTCCGTAGTTTTGAACACTGAATAGACTTGCGAAGTCCTTATACTGTTACTCCCTTTCTCACATTTTATTATGACTTGTATTAAACAATTAATGATTTAATTTAATTCCTTTCTATTTCATTTGATTTAACCTTTTATGTTCTTACAATCAAATCTCTTAAGAGATATAAAATTAATTCATCTAACTTTAGTAGCTTTCTAAATCCTCATATTCAATTTGTTTTTGTAATTTTTTAATTACAACATTTATTTTATCATATTAATACCTCTATATAAAACTTTAAGCCAATCACTTCACAAAATAATAATAATATTGTACCAAGGAGTTTACTTCAAAGGATGCAAGTCTAGAAAGAGAAAATTTTGGACTAATTAAAAACATATGATATGAAATTTATGATTAAAACACATGACTTGACCAAACAAATTTAAAAAATTTATGGATCATCCAATCGAATTTCATCTATGAATCATCATAATTATTTTTTATTAAATTAAAATATTTTAAAAATAAAATTAAAATATAAAGACGAAAATTCTTGAAAAATATATTATGCTAAGCTGACACGCTGAGTGCATGCAGATTTCTGTGGTGACATGCTGAATTCTTACATTATTGTGGGGTGACATGGCATGCCCCATCTTGTGGTGACATGCTGAGTGGAAGTAGATAGTTGGAATGACACGCTGAGTGCATGCAAATTTTTGTGGTGACACGCTGACTTCTTACAGTATTGTGAGGTAACACGACGCACCCCAATTGTGGTGACATGCTAAGTGGAACCAGATAGTTGGCGTGACACACTAAGTGCATGTAGATTTTTATGGTTACACGCTAACTTCTTGCAGTATTATGGGCTGACATGGCATGCCCCATCTTGTGGTGACACACGGAGTGGAACTAGATACTTGGCATGACACACGGAGTGCATGCAGATTTCGGTGGTGAAACCCTGACTTCTTTCAATATTGTGGGATGACACGACATACCCCAATTATGGTGACACGTTGAGTGGAACAAGATACTTGGCGTGACATGTTGACCTGTTCCAGTTTTCAAGGGTGAGACGCCATGCCCCAATGGGGTGACACGCCACGTGGTTGCAGTATTAATTTAAAGGCACTGTGTTTGAATTGAGAGAGTAAAAGTAATGTATAAAATGTACAAATATTAAAATTACTAAAATTAATTGTATATACAAAAAATGTACAGACAATGGTCGATATGTTCAGGGTTCGCTCTCACAACTGTTGGAAAAAATTTCTAGAGCGTATTAGCGACGCATATTTGTAATCATATTCTGCTTAACTCTTATCGATTCTGATTGCAAAATATCATCAATGTACCTTATAATGAACATACCGCAGTTGACAATATCATTTTGCCGATGCATTTTAACTTTTGGCAAATGAATTTTCAATGGCATCGGCTTCAAATCCCATGTCTTCTTGCGTGTTTTGTTGAAATAACTAGCTTGGTGGCATATGATTGGCATAATTATCGTAAGGGGTGTCATCTGAGCCACTCGCACTCCGTTATCCTTAGCATCCAAAGTTCTTGTGGAGTCCACCACCTTGATCGTCCACCTCACCAAGTCGATCTTCGCTACCACCTACTGCCCACCCATATTGTAAGGCACAAAGATGAAATCGACATCTTCTTATTTTTTGCCGTATGTCTGCTTTTCACCCTCCATGTACCCCATAACTCATCTGGAATTTCCATATTCGACCGGGCATCTTCAGTTGGAAATGAGGTGTGTAGCATATAGATGGTGTCCTGTGAAGCATGTATACATTAGCTTACACTTAATGCAATAAAAAACTTAGTATTTTCAGAATTGAAAATTTTTCAAATAAACTTACAAAGAATATCGTGTCAACCACGCATGCACGGGTAGTGTACAACTTCGACTTCGACCTTGTCATCCACTTACAAAGTACACTGAGGCATGCATTTATATGTTCACTAGTCATTTCTTCTTTGGGATCCTCTAATGTTGTGAAAAAGTCAGCCCCTTGATCCCTTAAGATCCCGACATTACGCCTGTATATGTAATAGAATGAGTTTGAAAAGCCTTGGTGGATTAATGTTTCATTAAAAACCAATATTTGCAATGTTATTTATGAGCTTACCTCGCACACTCGTCTTTCTTGAAAGCTTTGTATGTTTTAACCGTTGCCCTCTTTACTTCTCGATAACCCAATGAAGGGTAGACATACGGGCTTACCTTGTGGTTACTCGCCATTTTCACCCATGCTTGCTCAGTTAAGCCTGAAATTTATGTTGCACGATGATGGACATCAAATGACTTTGGTGATCACAACTGTGAGCCGTTGGCTTCAGGAGTGCTCTGAAGAAAATGGTCCCCTCCTACTGTTGCCTCGACTAATGCATCGGTTTGAGGAAGATGCTCTCCTTCAACCACGATTGATTGAAGGTCCCCCTTCCCTCCAGTAGATGCATCAATAATCGAATCCGCTTCAAGAACAGGGTCTTTTTCGGTATCATCTAATTGAAGGGTCACATCCCTTGCCATAGCATCATCCGGATCAGCCTCAAGAACAGGGTCTCCGTTAGCATCAGCAACGTCATCGTGAATGTGGACACCAGGTTCATCATGCTGCCCATCATTAGCATCATCGTGGTTCTCACCAGCACTGTGAGATGAAGGACTGCCCTATAGAACAAGACAAATGGAAAAATTCGTTAGCTCATATAATACCACAAACCATAAACCGATAACAAAAAATAGAACTACACCTACTAAATGTAAACGACCAATATATGAGCGAAGATAGAATAACGTACTTGTGATTTTAGGCCGTCTAGAATCCGAGCAATGACACGATCCTTAAATGTCTGCATTGCTAGAGTCAACGATTGAATTGAAGCTTTGAGCTCCGACATGTCTTTTTTATACCGATGCATGATTCGTCGTAGTTGACGCTTCATGACTACTTCGTCATTGACTCTTGTTGAATGGGTCAACTGCAATAATGTACATTACTGTGTTATTCAATAATCATATATGGAATTATTGAACATTACCCGTTAAAATTTTAATATCCTTACTGGTGACTCTTTACCACTTTACAGTTAAGCAGGACAGATCGGTGGTTAATATTATCGCCTCTCTCAACTGCAATAACAGAAATTACTGTGTTGCTCGATAAACATATGTGGAAATATTGAACACAAATTGTTTGAACCGATCTTATCGACAAATCGTTAGCACTGTGCGTTTGAGGATGACCTCTCAATGGTTGAGGAACTGTCGTCGCATGGTCCAACTGCAAACACAGATATGTTATTCAATAATCACATATGGAATTATTGAACACAAATCGTTATAACCGTCCTTACCAGCTTATTGTTAGCACTTGAGTCTAAAGAGGACCTTTCGGTGGTTATGGAGCTGTCATCGCAGAGTCCAACTGCAAACACAAATATGTTATTCGATAATCACATATGGAATTGTTGAATACAAACCGTTAGAATCGTCCTTATTGGCTCTTCACTGCCATTGTCATGGTCATCACCGTCCTCCATAAACTCGCAGACTGACAACTCATCAACGATAGTAGCAGCGGTGCACCTTCACTTCATGGCACTGTGGCTCTTTTATGCTTCAAGTTTCCCCCTTTTCCTTCGCACCTAAGCCCCAGTCCGTCTAATCCTCCATGTGCCTTATTGGCATGTATTGGTGGCCCTCAGATAACGAGACATCGATGTCCACAAAATAATCCCGACTAGCCTCATTAGGGGTGGGCTCCAAGGTCTTCATTGCCCACAACTGCAAAATAAGGATTGTGATTAAATTTTAGGAAAAATTTTTATACAAATTCACAATAGAAATTAGTAGCTGTTCACTCACCTGTTGAGATGTTAGGATGACTCTAACATCTCAGCTGCCTTGTAGAAGTCTTTTGGCTTCTGGTTGCATTACCATCTGCTCATACTTGGGTAGACGTTGTCATTTGGAGTAGAGGGGGCAACTATCTTTCACAAGGTCGGAATTGCCTCCATTGCCTAGAACTGAAAGTCAAATATAACCATTATCAGACCGTAAACGATTGCAACCATAAATTATTATGTCAAAAGAAAAATGAAAAATGTTACGTGACAATACCTGTATCACCCACGCGAATTTGTAAATGTTGTATCGTAAACGATCCTTCTGCACGTTCAAGGAAGGCACTTCAAACCCCTTCAAAAGGTAGTCTAAGGTCAGCCTCCAAACATAGTGATCCCATGGGAAGACATTCCAATCATCAATGTCCTCCACCAATGACAAAAGCCAAGGCGTCACTCGTCTATGGTAGTCTTGAGCAAATAAAATGTTATTCGCGATCAAGATGAGTGCCATCTTGGTTGCGTCTCCCGATCGCTGAAAGTTGCATTCGCGAAGCGTATCAAGTAAGGCATGCAGCTTAAAGCTCTATTGCCAGTTCCAATATCGCGCATGAATTTCGTCCACAATAACCTCGTATGGTCATGTGAACACATCGGGCACTAGACCAAACTTCAGTTCGGTGATAAGGCAGAACTCTTGCTTTGATATGCGCGCCTTGCTTTTGCCAATGGCAAACCATAACTCATGCTCCATTGAATTTGTCACAGTGATTTGACGAATCATGATGTTATGTAGGAGACCAATGGAAAAGTAGCCTTGTGCATATACATCCAACAGCATTCCGAAGCACATACGCTTCATTGCATCGTACTCCCCTTTCTCTTGGAGAGTCTTGTTGATGTAATGTAGTTGTAACCACTTACAGTGGGTGTTAATAGCGACATTGAATGCCCACTTCTCCCTCGGCACAATAAGCAAACTGTCAAGATCTTCATACTGTCTGGACTGCATCTGCAAAACATGGCACACATGCACGAGTGAGTTAACCCATAATGTGGTAACACGCCATGCATATAACGTAAAATATGGTAACACGCCATGCATATAATGTAAAATGTGGTAACACGCCATGCATATAACGTAAAATGTGGCAACACGCCATACATATAACGTAAAATGTTGTAACACACCATGCATATAACGAAAAATATGGTAACACGCCATGCATAAAACGTAAAATGTTGTAACAGGGCATGCATATAATGTAAAATGTTGTAACACGCCATGCATATAACGTAAACTGTTGTAACACGCCATGCGTATCAAGTCAAATGTTGTAACACGCCAACGCTACCACGACAATGGCTATAATTACTGTGTTTTTACATAAACTGGCCTAAAATACCCATGGCGTGTGACACGCCAATCAGTGTAATTACTGACTCGTTACACGAACTGCCCTAAAATAACCAATGTCATGACACGCTAAAAACCCTAAAAATCAGTTTACCCACTACACTTCATATATGATGTAGTTCAAAACTTTAGTACAACCGTAAAACCGAGAAGAAAACAGTTTAAACATAACAATTGAAAAAGATTGAAAAAACACTTACATATCACACAACCCTAACAAAAAATTAATGAACAGAAGAAAGTTTTAAAAGTTTTATTTTCAGACTAACTGACCTTTTCACTGATAAATGACATTGTTGTTGTGGTGTCGTCAAGCTTGGAAAAAAGAAAGTTGAACACTCTGGTATCTTTGGGAATGAGGAATGAGGAATGGGGAATGAACCTCTTCACACAAACGTTTGTGGTTTCTAGAAAATATTTAATTAAAATGAAATTACCTCACAATTTCCTTTATAAATATTCATTTATTCATTGAATTCATTCAGTTGAAGTCCAATCGGTTTTCTCGTTATTTGCCCACTTTTTTTTCTCTTTCAAACCATGTCGTGTCACCCATAAATTGCCATGCCGTGTCACACACTCTAAACCCTGCCGTGTCACGGATCTTCATGGAGTCTGACAAACTTTGAACCCTGCCGTATCATAGATTTCGTCCATGGCGTGTCACAAACTCTGAACGCTGGTGTTTCATAAATTTCGTCCATGGTGTGTCACAAACTCTGTACGCTGGTGTGTCAAGATTCCCCCCATGGCGTGTCACAAACTCTGAACTCTAGCATGTCACAAATTCCCTCCATGGTATGTCACCAACTCTGAACACTGACTTGTCACAGATTCCTTCCATGGCATGTCACAAACTCTAAACTTTGATGTGTCACAACTTCCCTCCATGGCGTGTCACAAACTCTGAATGCTGACGTGTCACAGCCGTGTCACACATTCCTACCATGTCGTGTCACAAACTCTAAACTCTACCGTGTCATAGCCGTCTCACACATTCCCACCATGTCGTGTCACACATTCCCAACATGTCGTTTCACAAACTCTAAACCCTGCCCTACCACAACCGTCTCACATATAGCTTGCTGTAGCAC
Organism: Theobroma cacao; assembly: GCF_053813885.1. Lineage (NCBI taxonomy): Eukaryota > Viridiplantae > Streptophyta > Magnoliopsida > Malvales > Malvaceae > Theobroma > Theobroma cacao. The sequence goes on from NC_142640.1 coordinate 43,856,744, forward strand.
GACCATTTCATTCTTTATATTCACATTTTCTCCTTTCGATTCACCACCATATCAGGGATTTCTGGTTTTACATCATTCTCCAAGCTTTCGATTCATCACGATCGGTTCCTCATTTGGTTTAATATCACTCTTCTCTTATTATCTGAATGCCATGTACCAAATCTCTAAAAGACCATCTCATGCAACATTATTTTGTTTTGCACAAGCTTCGAGAAAAAAATTGGATGTTTTGCACAAAATTAGATGTTCGCAAATTCTTTGCATATTTATTTTCCCATTTTTCGCTTGTTTAAGAGTGCGCGTCAACGAAGATGGCTCATTAAGGGCATTTTTGTTCCAAAATCTATTCTCATGGTTAAAAACAATTAAAATTATCTGGATGCTTATTTACAGAAACAAATTATTTTTAAGGGCTTAAAAAATTTCCCCTATTATAACTTCCTGTGTTTGTCTCCCAACTTAAAATGTATGATGCTGTGTTTGCTGACGCAATGGTTTCAATTAACATCTGCCTGTATGTTTTTTATTTCCAATTTGATTTTTTTTGTTCATTTTTGGGTTAAAAAGAGTTTGAAAGTGGATGGAGTTTATTATTAAGACGTAAGACTTCATTGTTGTCATAAGAAAGAATGAATCAAACTTCCTCTTGTTTTTGGTATCACTCTTGATACTGGAAAGAAGTGACTGATTATGGCATGTTGCTCATCACTAGCTTTTCCTTTACAACATGTTCGGTGGGGAATGGAATAGATATCTCCCTATTCCTATTACCAACTTATGCAATAATTTGGTTCAATGAAATGATTATTTTTCAGAATGTCCATTCCAAGAGAACATGGAATAGCCATTATGGAACCCTTGGTAATTACTATTCCAAGCCAATGGGAATACAAAAAAATTTTGACTTGATGAAAATGTCTTTGAACAATTTCAAAAATTACTCTTATATAATATATATTTTTTTCATTTTCACATTTTCTTTCTCTTTCTACCTATCTTCTACCTCACTCTACTCTCTCTAAATTCCCTCAACCATTAAAGAAAGGTAGAAGGTAGCAACGATGTTAGCTACGAGAAGTGCTCTAGAAAGCTTATCCGTTTAATAACAATCCTTCTAGTTACTCCTTCATAAAAAATGGTTGATCTTGATTTAAACCAAAAAATCGTTATTGACCCTTTACCTCTATCATTGAAACTCTCAATGTAATTCACCGATAAACAGTCAATGGCGACAGCAACGCATTCATCTACTTTTCAGGCCACGTCAAGCGGTGATAGTAATAACATCAGTGTTGCCTGAAAAATGAAAAATATATGGAAATGGTACTAAATTAATTGAAGCTGTAAAGGGAGGAGCAAATATGATAAGATTCCATTAATTAGATGAAAAGAAAAATAATTAGATTACTAGGTGATTAGGTGAAATTCCTCGTTTTGCACAGATTAATTGTTATTACTTAGTGTCTGTTTAGTGCGATTTTTTTTTCAGCTTATCTACTTCTTAAAAGTAGAAACTAGGCCAAACAGGGATTTTGAAAAGCTATTAAAAAATGTAATCTTTTTAAAGAACAAATTTTTTTAAAAAAAACTTCAGGAAAAGCTCTAGAGAAAAGCTTTCTTTTCTTTTTTTTTTTTTAAATACGTCTCTTTTTCAAAAGAATTTTTTCCTTTTGTTTAAAAAATGTCCTTATCTGTTAGAAATGATTCTATCATTATCGACTTCTATTTTCATATGATTTATTATTAATTATAAATTTTATGTTATAAAAAAATACTTTTTAAATTTTTAAAAATTTATTTTAAATAAATAAACAATAAAGTTAACTTTTTTTCATTATGAACAAAGGAATTGGTGATTAATAGAAATTTTTATATAAATTGTTTTGGCAAACAACTTATCCATAAAAAAAAGCTTATAAAAATAAATTTACCAAACAGATTTAAATTAATTTTAAAAACTATTATTTTTCATAAAAGCTTCATATTAACTTTTAAATTAAAAAAAATCAGGCCAAACAAACTCTTAATTAAAGGAGCGGTCCAAAGAAAGTGGGTGAGTCCTTGTCTTTGAATTTGAGGTGCATGGTATTCTTGTTCGGTATGTTTGATTCTTTTTCATGGGTGAAATGGAAAGGCACCAAGTAGCCTTCTTTGTTCATTTCAGTTTGGTGCTTTTTACGAACTTAGACGAAGTAAATAAAAAAATATTTGGAACTTGTTGCTGCTCTTTGTATTAAGATCCGCCATTGTTGTTTATTGGTTATCCTTGTAAGAATTTGTTGTTGGTTCTACATGTTTGTGTTCTACAATATTATATTGTTGGGTTCCAGAGATTTCACTTTTTTTATTATGGCAGGGTTTTTCATACAATTTTCCTTAGAGAACAAAATTTGGTTTCATGGTCTTCATGTAAGTTTAAATTCTGTGATTGCTTGCTTTTATTTCCATGTCTCTTTTCTGCTTTGGCTAAGAATGTTGGTGAAGAGATAATTTTCTTATGTATTTGGAAACTAGTATAATTTGGTTGTCTTCTTTTGAGGTCCTTTCTCTTTTTCCTTGCATAAATGTCGTCTTCTTTTGGAGTAGCTCATTCTCTAGTTCGTTGTATTATCATGGAAGACTTTTCTATGGTTTTCTGCTCTTGTTTTATTGTATTATTCAATTTTTGTGGTCCCAAAAATTTTTTGCAATTTATTTCTATACAAATCGATGGTTTCCTTTTAATTTAGTTGGTCTTATTTGCATAAAGATGTTAATCTTTTGTAAAATATTTTGGTATTTGGGTAAAATTATTATTTAATTAAGCTTAATCTACTCCTTAGAATATTTCTCACACTCTAAGTAAACAAGAAATAGAGAAAAGATGACGTACAATTAATCACTTAAGTGATCTAAGATGAACAAAGTTAAGCTCAAATACTTTTTCAAATGATGAAGTGAAAAACAAGTGTCAATAAAAGGTTTTTGGTCTTATAAGCTTGAAATCACTTTGGATGGCTTCTCTCTATTATTTTCGACTGTTGGAGAGATTTTAAATACTTGGTAGATTGATTCTAACTGTTAAAGACAGTTTCTAGACGTTTCTAGTCATTATTTTGTCTACTAACAATTAAATTCAAATAGCCAGAAAGAATGCTGTTAACTAGTTACAAGTAAGCTCTAACCGTTTAGTCCTTTTCTGACTTGCACTATTTGGTAGCTCTATTCACTAGGTTAGCCAATTAACAAAGACTCTAACCAATTAAGAAATATCTGTTTTCAAAGTCCTCTATCTAGCAAACTTCCTTTAATTGGTTAACCTGCCCTTAACTGATTGAAGCTTCACTTCCTTCAACCTTAACCGATTAACATCAGCTTTAATCAATTAAAAAATCTTTGAATTTAAATTTCTCCATTTTGACTTCCTTCAATGGTCAAGCTTGTTTCAAATTTGGATTTTGGTGCTTGAAGGTACTAAGGTCTTGTGTTCTAACTAATTAGCCCAATTCCTTAATCGATCAGTATGCCTCTATTTTCAACTTCTAGCACCTTTTTAATTAGTTAAGCTTGGTGCTAACTAATTGAAGCTTTTCTATCTTGTTTTTACCTAGTGCCCAGTTATGCTTTAACTAGTTAAGGCTCCTTGTTAATTAGTTACTGATGTTCTGTCTTCACTATTCATTTATTCTTTCTTTAACTGATTAACCCACCTTCAAATTTAGTAAGCTTCTTGACTTGCCTTTAATTAACAAATATATTAAAAAATTTAAGCTTTCTCTGGAACATTTAAATAATATAATTAGACATCAATGAATGAAAATGTTTTGTTATCTTAAAAAACACATGGAGTTAACATTCTCTCTTTTATTTTGATGATGACAAAACACTTCTAGATTAAGAGTGCAATGTCTATGTTTAGTATGAATGCTTTAAATCTTTACGCATAATAAGGATTGCTTCCCCTCAGTTAATGCATCTAGTTTTCTTTAAAGATTTGCAATAAAATATTTATAATATCCATAGTGGCTAAATAAGATAATAGAATATCCACAATAGCTAAGTATGATATATTGGATATCAATAATAACTAGCACACAATATTCAACAAAATTATAACTAAGCATCACACACATAAATTGAACATAAAGACCTATCAAACTCTATTTAACTTAGTTTTCCTTCTTCTTTTTTTTGTCATCATTAAAAGGGATATTTAAAACTCTTCCTTAATGAGTGCATCTAGATTTTTCTTTAATGTTTAAAATAGACTTTAATGAATGGGAATCATAAGCACTCATACAATTAAGTCATACAAGCTTATAGATACAGTTCAATAACTTCAAAAGTCAAGCTTGTAACTATGTAAGAACAAATGTATGAGAATTAAATCATTTCAAGAACTTGTTAAGGATCACTCAAATAACGTTTAAGAAAATTTAATCATTTTGTCATAATCAAAACTATAATAATTTTAAAGTTAACACTAGAGGAAAGCCATGAATCCTACATCAGTTGTGTATTAGAGTGATACCAAGCATTTAAAGGTTCACACCACCTTCAACTTATGAGGCATCTTTTGTTGGATAAAATTGGACAATAACTCACAACGGATGGTGTGGACCATGACAGATGGGCTCCTAGTAAGTAGAGCCAAAAAGTTCCACATCAAAGAGAAACTTCCTCCACATTGAAGAGAAGCTCCCAACAGGGAGCCAAAGGAGGATGTCCTGGTCCTAAAGGGGAGCAATAAATCCCACACGAGCTATATACTAGAGTTATAATATGCAATTAAGGGTACACACCACCTTCAACTTGTGAGGTCCCTTTTGTGGGACAAAATTATAAGCCAACTAGCCAAAGTGAACAATACATTGGTGTAGAAATCACTTATTATCTTCACGTTTAGGATGTTCTAGAGAGTTCAATTTGGTGGCTCAAATAGAAATCACTCATTATCAAGTCTGACTTATTAATTGTTACCATTTGGTTCTTGAATCTAATAAAGTGACCTTTCAAGCTTTGGAGAACTTTGCATTTGATTGATAAGCTGTGTGAGATCATTTGTTATATCTTATTTTAGCACACCTTTTATGATGTTAACCATTGTGCTGTCACATTTGCAAAGGTTGTGGTTGATATAGATGAAATGCTCGTTACTTAGATATGAACAGGTTGTTTTCTTATCTATGTAATTATGTTTCATACATGATTGCTGTTTTAAAGTTTCAATAGCTATTCTATGCTTACCATGGTTGTTAGCTAGGGATTGTTAGAGATGAAATGCTTTTCACTTGGATTTGAACGAGTGATTGTCTCGATTATATGATTCTGTTTCATGCATGACTACTGTTACAAGTTTACATGGTTTTTATGCATAACATAGTAGTTGAAGGAATGTTAAATGATTTGGGGGTGAATTGTTTTACTTTTATTTTGCTAATTTTTCTCCCTGTTTTAGAACAAGCCTTTATTAATAAAAATTATTTGTTGGCTTAAAAAGGAAAAATTAATTAGCTTAATAAATCGAAGATGAGAAAAACAAAAACAATATATTTGCAACCAATGTAGGGAATTTTGTCATTCTATTGCTCAATAAATCAATGCTTGAGATGGGTGAGACCCTCAAACTAGACTGGGGATGCAGTTGGCATGACCCTTACTCACATGTTTGAATGAGACCCATGCGAGCCATGCCATTATCTAATGTGCTTTGATGTCAATCTTTCACTAAAGCCATCTGTGAGTTAACCTATTTTATCTTCACAACTCCATCTTCTAATCTCTCACTAAAGCCATCTATGAGTCAACCTCTTTTATCTCAAGCTCTATGCTAGGTTTGTTAATCCATGTCATAATGATTTCTTTGGCCTTAGCTATACGAGCGTTAAGACATTTAATTTGGCAATCAGATTTGAGGACATCTTCCATGAGATGCACCATTTGCTTTAATTCCTCAAAAGAGATGTTTGCCCATGGCTAGGAAGCAATCTCTAAGGCACCGCCCAATATATCCATAGTACTTTGTTCAAGATTCTACTATTAAAAGGCCAAAATTCACCTTTTACTTTATAGATATGCTTTAAAAGCACCAAATATTACAATAGCACTAGAATGCCATGAAAGTCTTTTGTATAAGTGTTAGAAGCATTATCTCTATGTTCCATCACTAGAAAAAATGATACACAAACAACTCCGAGAGAAGAAGTCTTGTGAGTTCTATTCGAAACACCGTTAAGAGAATAAGAAGCATTACGAGTTCTATCTAAAACACCTCAAGGAAAAAAAAACATTATGAGTTGTATTTGGAACACCTCTAGGAGAAGAAGAAACATTAAAAGTTATATTTGGAACACCATCCGAAGAAGAAGAACTATTATGAGTAGTATTCAAAACACCCTTAAGAGAAGAAACATTATGAATGGTATTTAGTACATCTCTAGGAGAAGAAGAAACATAGATATTCCAACTACCATTAATAAAAAAAGAAATGTTGCAAGTAACACCAAGGGTAGCATAAATTCTCCATAAGCAGTAACCATAGCATGCAAAAAAGTACTCCACCATGCAAGAATAGCATGCTATACTTCAATTCTAATCTCCCCATGAATACGGAGTTTAGAAGTAACTCTTACAACATCAAACATTCCATCATTATTGAAAACAGTCACATAAAGAGAATTCTTCAAGACTTTCTTTACCCATTTATCCCAACCTTGGACTTATTTATAAGTTACATCCAAATTTAGTGACAGAAAGTGGGAATTCACCATGTTCCAATCTAAACTTTAATATCGACACTCTTGGGATGGAACACCTTGTATAAAGTAAAAGGTGAGTTTTGGCCTTTTAAAGAGAAGCTCCTAAAAGAGGGTAGAGCCATAAGTCATTCATCAAAGAGAAGCTTTTAAAAGGGAACCAAGAAGGATGTCATGGTCCTAAAGGGAAGTCATGAATTTCACATTGGTTATGTACTAGAGTAATATTGGGCATTTAAGGGTTCACACCACTTTCAATCTATGAGCCATCATTTGTTGAACAAAATCAAATAATACTTCATAAGGGATGGTGTAGACCATGACAAATAGGCTCTCAGCGAGTAGAGCCGAAAAGCACCATATTGAAGAGAAGCTTCTAGCAAGGAGCCAAAGGAGGATGTCAAGGTTCTAGAGAGGAGTTATAAATCCCACATCGATTGTTTACTAGAATGATACTAGGTATTTAAGAGTTCACGCCACTTTTAACTTGTGAAGTCCCTTTTGTGGGACAAAATCATAAGCCAACGGGCCAAAGCAAACAATATCTTAGTATAGAAATCAATCATTATCTTCACGTTTAAGATGTTTTAGAGAATTTAACTTGGTGGCTCAAATAAAAATCACTCATTATCGAGTCTAACTCATTAATTGGTACCACTTGGCTCTTGAATCTAATAAAGTGACCTTGGAAGCTTTGGAGAACTTTTTAATTGATTGATGAGTTGTGTGAGATCATTAGTTCTATCTTCTTTTGGCACACCATTTGGGATGCTAACCACTATGCTGTCACATTTGCAAAGCTTGTGGTTGACATAGATTGAATGCTCGTTGCTTAGATATGAACACACTATTTCTTGGCTATTCGATTCTGTTTCATACATGATTACTATTTTAAAGTTTCAATAGCTTTTCTATGCTCATCGTGGTTGGTAGCTTGGGATTGTTAGAAATGAGATGCTTCTCGCTTGGATTTGAACAGGTGATTATCTCGGCTATATGGTTCTATTTCATGCATGACTGTTGTTATAAGCTTCCATGGTTTTTATGCACATCGTGGTAGTTGAAGGAACGTTAAAGTGATTTAGAGGTGGAGTGTTTTACTTCTGTTTTGCTAATTTTTCTCCCTATTTTGGAACAAGCTTTTATTAATAAAAATTAGAGTGCTTTTCTTAAATGGGCCTCAACCATAAGGCATTTTTTAGAATGGTCTTCCTTATAATTTTAACTATTTTTAGCCAAGAGAAAAAAAAATTAGACAAAATTATCCTTAATGAAACCAACCCATTCGCTAGGCTCCGCACCTCAACCCGAAACCTATTAACGGGTCAAGTATATCCTTTATGTGGACCACAACTCTTCGATTTTCATCGAAAGACCGTACATATCCTCAGAAGCAAGTCTGCAAAAGTATTCCTCGACAGTTCAACTTTCGAGCATTTTGGCAGTGGTAGGAGCCTTTTGGAGTGGTTATTATTCACACAAAGGTAGTTCACATATTAAGCAGTGTGAGAAAGTTGACATTACGCTGAGAAAGGTATAATATTTTTTTTATGAATTATTTTATTTTATTTTAAACCATGTGGAGGTTTTTGACAGAATAGTTATTGTTCTTGTTTAGGGTTAAGGTTTTTGAGCATAAACCTATACATATTGCACGTTCATATTGATATTTTTGTTGTTGGAAATTTTTGAATATAAACGTGAAGGTGGTGTTGTTGGTGTTGTTGGGGTGGAAAGGTGACCGACCATGCGTGACTGGTTGATATGTATGAGTTAGGAATTCGGTTGATGGTTTAAATATTGCGTGAGTGAGGGGGTACTTAGGTGGTTGGCACCTTTTACGTGAGTGAATTTTGGCATGGGGTCACGTTGGGGCTGCATGATTGAAAATGGGGTTTAACTTAGCATGCCTGATTGATAGGTCATTACGTGATTGGTTTTTATGTTATTACGTGAATATTGTTTAGGCATGGCGTCAGTTAGTGTGTGCGTGATTCGATTAGTTGTTCTTAGAATTGCGTGACTTGTTTATAAATCATTGCGTGATTTAATGTTAGTAATTGTGTGACTAATTGATTAGGCATTGCGTGACTATTGTTGTAGGAAATTGTACGAGTGTCATAATTGTATGAAATTTATCTACATGGGTTCATTCTGTATTATTTTGGGTCAACTGTAATGCTTTAATGTGTATATGTTGATTTACTTAATAATCCATGCTCCATACTTGGATTAATTATTCTGTTTCAGGGATATCTAAAAATAGTTAAAAATATTGTTAGGGTTATTTTTTGAGTGAGCTTATAAGAAGGGCTATTTCTCAGAAATTCCTCTAGTTTTTTTGTTAATCTACAATGATGGTATTGACATGACTAAAATGGGAATGTTATATGTTTTATGTTGTAGATGGCCAGCACAGGAGCAGAGCAGGAAAACATGGAGTCCTTGCTTTGTGTGTCGAGGCATCGGTGGGGGTTCAATGCGAGCATTAACATCCACTGTAAGTGGTTGCATCTGCACATGATACGTGAGATGCTGTGTCAAGTGAACGAGCTGGAAAGCTTTAAGAGAACATGCTTCGGGCACATGATGGACATTGAAGCAGACAAGAGTTTATTCTGCGCCAGTCTCGTGCACAATTTAATGCTACGCAGAATCAACGAACCTGACACCACAGAGGTAAAGTTATGGTTCGCAATAGGGAAAATAAAGGCCTATTTTTCAAAGAGGGAGTTTCGTCTAGTGACAGGACTGAAGTTTGGTCCCCTACCGGCCTTAATTGTCAATCCATACAAGGCCCTCCCTCGAGGAATTCACCTACGATATTGGGGACTTGAGAAAGAGGTGAAGATCCAACAAGTTTTAGACACGTTCAAGGGAAGGCTGTTTCAGTAGGAGGTAGACGTGAGCAAGATGGCCCTCGTCTTGATAGCGACCAACATTTTATTCGGTCAAGACTACAGAAGATCTGTCGTTCCATGGTTGTTGTCGCTGGTCGAGAACATCGACGAGTGGAATGCATTCCCATGGGGCACATACGTTTGGAGTCTTATCGTGGATTACTTGCTAAGGGGTTTTGAACCTCCTGCTGCAAGCGAAGCAGATAAGAAGCGCTATCACCTATACGGATTCATATGGGCTTTTCATGTAGTCTGCCATAGCCTAATGTTTATCATTATCATTATTGTTTTCGCATAAGAATTTATGAGGTGACTAAAAATGTTACACAATTAATGTGCAATTTTGGACGTTGGAAGCAATACTTGTAATCAGAAGCTTGTTCGGAAGGCAACGATAGTCGAAACAAGTTTGGCCAAGAATGCTTAAATGGCATTGTGAAGAGAGGCCTACAGGGTTCCACGCCAATATTGCAAGTTTTGAGAGAGAAGACAAGGTGAGTAAAGAAACCATATTTTTTTGGGGCTTGATTAAATTTTATTTTTATTGTCATAGGGTAGCGAGGGCTATACCTAATGGCAATGTATGTTTTGGTGCAGTTGTGGGCAGTGAGGACGTTAGAGCCAATGACAGAAGAGATGTTGATCACATACTAGGCGGACATTGAGGTTAATATCTCCGAGGGGTAACAATACATTCCATTATGGAAGTTGAAGGGTCGCCCAGAATTCGATCCCCAACAAAGGAGGAAAATAACGGATCGCAAAGGGAAAAGTCTAGTATGATGAGCCGTTAAGCGGAGATGCACTGCGAACAAGGAGGTCCATTCCGATTTCAGTGCTACTTAGGCACCTCATTCTCCTTCTACAGCTATTCATGGTGCTTTTCCTGTTGCTTCTCCTCTTGCTTCTGCTGTTGCCCCTTCTCCTACTTCAGGTGTTGCCCCTCATGTTTTGTCATGCAATCAGGTGCTGCTTTTACAGATGACTACTAACATTAAGCGAGAGCTGCAAAAGATGCAGACACATGCGAAGAAAGACCTTCAGTCATTGCAAATGAATATGCAGATGTAGATGCAGTCAATGAAGTTGGAGATCCAGCAGTCAATGCAGTTGGAGATCCAACGAGCGATATAGATGCAGATGCAGATGCAGTCAATGCAGTTGGAGATCCAACAATCAATGCAGTTAGAGATCCAGCGGGCAATGCAAATGCAGATGCAGTCAATGCAATTGGAGATCCAGAGAGGAATGCAAATGCAGATGCAATCACTGTATGAGCATATCTAGCACTCATTGCAAGGGTTGAAGGATCGGATTGTCGGTCGACTGATCAACCGTTTTGAGGTATGAGGTTTTATGTTATTAATCGCGTGAGTTATAACATGTACGATGTATACACTCTTCTAATGTGTTTGATTTTTTTGATCATTTAGGGTCGAATCTCACCTCCCGGTAGCCCGATTGAACATCATCCTGCGCCTATCCCATCTCCGATAAAGGCAACCCAACATTCTCAGCCCACACCTTCTCTTAAGGCTCCACCTCCTCCGTTTGAGGTCGAAGAGGGACCTCATCCTGCAAGTAGTGTAACTACAACTTTCGCACGTCCTGCTCCTATCCAACTCTAGTAGAGACCCCCCCACATGGTGAGATCACACCTTCTACTGAGGCTCCACCTCCACCAAAGCCCAAAGATGCACGTGTGATCTTGGCTAGTAAATACCTTCGAAGCCCGTACGTTAACTCTCTATTAGTCGAGCGCAAAGCTAAAGATTATTTGAAGGACAGATATGAGTCCTTTCTAAAAAATGACCAAGCTAGGTAAAATGAAAACAGTAGACCATATTAGAGTTAACGGTTCTAGGGTATTTATTACATACATAGACCTTTTGACATGGGTATTATCATGTGGAAATTGACCTTCATAGTAAGGTAACTTCACTATAAATTTAATTTAACTTTATTTTAAATATGTACGGTTGACATTCTGGGCATCGAAGGGCAAGAGGGCCCTGATTTTTTTCGACAATTGGAGATGCCAACAGAGTTGATGGACACCCAATAGATTGATGCATGCATCAGTGTGTTGTGTAAACGGGCACTTGAACACCATCCACAACACTACAAGCAGAGAATATGCATCGTTGACTCTACATTCTATGTAAGTATATTATATTTTACTTAGTTGTAATTATTCAAATGTATGGGGTTTAAGGTTACTTAATTGAATCTAACTATTGTGCATAACATAATTGATAGCTTATTTTGCTCCATTTGAGCCAAGAAATGTGGCCTTTCCCCACCGAGAAGACATTCAAGCCGAGTAAGGCAGCTTTGCCAGACGATGTGCTTGCCTATGCAAGGGGTGGGAGACCTCCCTAGGGTTTGCCATGGCATAAGGTTGACTCAATTCTCGTGCCATACTTATTCGATGGCGACTGGGTGGTAGTGCAAGTTAACTTGGTGAAATGAATTATGATGTTAGTGGACTCATCGTACGGTTGGAAAGAAGCACTGAAGTCTGACTTGTGTGACACGCAGATGAGTCCACTGACATAATTGTTTCCCATTATATGCCACTGTTCGGGGTACTTTGACAGCTCGTGTTCGTCAAAAGCGAGCTTTGACGCGGATTAAATATAGGTTAAATGAAAAAACCCTGATATAGCAAGATTCGCACAGTTGCGGGATTGGGTTATAGCCTCGTTGCAGTAGTTGATCAGCTCGGAGGATCAGACACTGAAGACAAACGCCATAGAGGGCATTCGAATAAAGTTTGCCCTTGAGATTTTTGCCAATAGCTCAAGTTGTTAAATTTTTTAATTTGTTTATTCTTTTTCAATCTGTAAATAACATTAACATTATTCTGTATCATTTTCATATTATTCTTTGTTGTATCATTTACATATTATTCTTTTTATTCATTCATGTGATAAGCATACGGGTCCAATAAGAACAACATTCTTTCATTGCGTGACATAGGGTTGTAAGCAGTTGCTATTGAATTGCATGAATGGTGTGGATGGAATCGCGTCAGTAGTTGATATTGATTCGTGGGAATATTTGTTATGGAGTCACGCGAGTACTAAATTTGTAATCACGTCAGTAGTTAATATGGAAGCGCGTGACATGACTTCTCCGTGGAATCACGTCACTAGTTTATATTGACTCATGTGAGTAATAAATGTGGAGTAGAGTTACTAGTTACTATCGAAGCTCGTGACATGACTTCTTAGTGGAATCGTGTCACTAGTTTATATTGACTCACGTGAGTAATAAATGTGGAGTGACGTTACTAGTTAATATGGAATGGCATCAGTATTTATTCTAAAATCGCGTGAGTAGAAAAATGGAGTCGCATGACTAGATGATCTGGGAGTCGCGTGACTAGATGATCTGGGATCGCATGACTATTTACGCTTGCATCGCGTGACTCACCTATTCTGTGTATTGTTCTTCAAATAAGGGTAAGCCAATTATCATCGACAATATCAAACCATAACTTAACCCCAAGCACCATCATAACAAAATATCGAGTTAAACACCCTAAACCTTCAACTAGATGAAAGTTAAAGCACATGTTTATGGAATTTAAAGAAAACAAAATACCACAAGTCAATTATGAGAAATACAAACTACAGTATCCATAATCCAGTTATACAAACAACTCTGAAATATGAATGTTCATCTAGTATGGTTGACTCAGCCAGAACCAATGACAACTGACTTCCTTTTTCTCTAAGATTAATGTCGGATAAACTTATCTAAGGACAGTTAATTCTGTCGTGCTTCTATTGCCGGAATAGCTATATCTGTTCTTTGCATTAGAAGATTCTCAACATTTTGTATCCTCAATTCCAATGTCTGCATTGTAGCAGTTTGATTACTGAGTTTCCCATCAATCCTCAGAAACATATTATACATCACATAATTGGAAACAGGACCTCTAGACAGTTGTTTGGATGGAGTGTCATGGGCAGGATGAACTAGGCTGCCTTTGACAGAGTTCAATGGCTCATCAAGACTGAAGTCATATCCCATTTTCACGAGCCATCGAAAAAAAAGAGTACGAAGCCTGCGACTGGTCCAATCAGCTAGATACCTATTGCTCCATATCCCTTTTTTCTTAACTAGAGCCGATATGATGTTCCCGTATGGAAAGGTCGTCTCTTCCCGCATGGCAATGTCTCTCATTCTCATGATTATATATTCTACAATATTAACACAAAACTCACTTCCAATTATTTCCATCATCCATAGATCCTCAGCACTAACATGTCTTAAAAGACTGATCCTTCCCTGTACTGTGGACACTAAAAAATTATGTATCAGCCTATCTGGTGCATAATTCAAACGACGAGCAGAACATGACTCTGTGGTGTATGGTTCTCTTTTGCTTGTCACCTGAGCCCACATGCGGGCTAAGTCATATGATGGGGGAGGTTTGTATTGTTCGTGTTTATACTCCGTTCTCAAGAGCTTCCTAATATCAAAGGGGGTCACTATAAACTCTATTCCTCTAAAAAACACGTTCAACACAAATGGGTCAAAATCTATAGGATTTTCAAATTCATTTTCACTCCGGCAAATGCTGGAGTAAAATTCCCTAACAAGGGCTATAATCAAAATATGAATAGGTACTTAGACCCTTAAGTTTACCCATGTCGAGAAGTTAAAGTAAGTCACCCTAAAGGTATATGTTTTCGTTTAAGCTTTCCCAATCTACCACTTTCTCGCATGATATCATGGCATTCTCTATTACGCAATACCTACCACCATGTGATATGTCCCTAAACCGTAAGGGAGAGCACTTATCATTACCTGATTCAATTGATAAACCAATTGATGTGGCAGGCAGTTAAAGATCTAGTTTCCATTTCTTCCTTGATCATAGGGTAGAGTATTCATCATCACCCATACTTTGGTCGCCATCACCACGGACATTGGGTATGCTCGAAGATGTAGCCATTGCTTAAGACAGTGTAGGACGGTTCAACTTCTCTTCACCCTTAAACTAAGTTTAGAATGGTTGGAAGATGAAACGGCAGCTATCGATAGATATTGGGAAGACTGAAATATGAAAGAATCGATTGAAAGCTATCTTATGCCCTTTATGTTTTTTGATTACAACGGTTGACATTAGAACAACTATTACGATTATTATACATCATTTTGTTGGCAAAAATATAATGCAGGATGCCAAAATAAATCACGTAAATATTATTAAATATTTTATGATTTATTTAATGGCTTACAAAGAAAAACAAATTATTAAGGATTACAATGAATTTGATGATCCAACAAATGGGCTAAGTACTGTAATTGGAATTTGATGATCCAACTATGTAATGGTATTTTTGTAAATAAGAGAAACTGTAGTCAACTATAGGATAAATATCTAATTTTTTCCAACACTTTTTCTTCACTTCCAGCAGCTTCTTCTTCTTCCCATCATTCTTCTTCAATAAACGTTTTTCATATTGCATGGAAGCCATCCCTTGAAACCTCCATAACTTTGTCAAAGTAACTTCAGTTCTCATGCTTTGGTACATTTTTTCAAACCTTCATAACTTTCATAGGATTCATCATGTTCTTTCACTTTTTCACCCCAAAGATCCTCAAAAGTCTTTCTTCATCGATATATTTATAAGTGGAAATTGTGAGAAATGACCTTCGTAGTAAGGTGACTTCAAAACGCCTTATAATGCAAGAGAATATCTTCTTGCTCAAAAGTAAACATGTCTAATCTTTGTGTTGTAGCAGTGTTCATTGCAACCATACTGGAATCATCAATCATGAATCCAGCTGACTTCAGAGGGCGATTCTTCTTACTAACATCTGAAGCGCAATGACGTGAGCCCCTACACTGTCACGTGACTGATGCTGTTTTTCACTTTGAGTGCTACCCAAACCATTTGGTGTATCCCAACCATTTAACTTGCTGGTTGATTGACTCATCAAGAGAGCCTCAATCTTCATAACATTCTGTTGACTTTTGTTGTTCCCAGCCACTAGATTTGGAAGAATCGTCCAAGGTTTTCGAAGGAATGACATATTCTGTTCCCCAACTAGACCGTGGTAGTGCATCACTAGCGTAAGGTTTTTCACATCTTTTGCCCCATAGTCACTGCACTCAGTTTGCTTCGTTGTACTGGTCATAGCTGCTGCAACATCTTATGTTTTAGATATGCTTGTCCCTCAATCACAGCAGTAATTTTGCTTCATTGTTTTGGTCACAATTGCTGCAACATCTTGTGTTTTAGATACGTTTGTCCCCAAATCACAACAGTCATTTTGCTTCGTTGTTCTGGTCACAACTGCTGCAACATCTTGTGTTTTAGATATGCTTGTTCCCCAATCACAGCAGTCAATTTGCTTCGTTGTTTTGGTCACAGCTACTGCAACATCTTGTGTTTTAGATATGCTTGTCCCCCAATCACAACAGTCATTTTGCTTCATTGTTCGGGTCACAACTGCTGCAACATCATGTGTTGCAAATATCATATGCAGACTTTCTCAAACTATGTCAAACTCAAGTTATGCCAGTATCATTGAATGCAAATATCAATGGCTAGAACTTTCAAACCCTAACAATTGATGTCTGAAGGGCCACTATCTTTAGGTACGACACCTATAACGTTATCAGAGTTTATAGTTCGCATTGAACAGTGGTTTCATGTGTGCCCAAGTTTACTGTAAATTGCACATGCCTTGGGTAATCATCGTCGAGCAGTGGGCTGAGCAGATGATGTTTCCTCGTTTGTCGGTGGAGCTGTAAACGGAGTCTGGCAATTTTATCTGTTATGACCATAACTCTTGCATTGTGAACATCTACGTCGTCAGCTGCCTTCCCCAGCTAATGGAATCCTTTTTCTTATAGGTCTTCTCGCTTGACCTCTCCAACTTGGTGGCAAAACGATAATTTGTTGAACGTCATCGGGGATGTCTCACTCACAGGGATGCCCAACCAGGCGAATGGGAACTGCATATCCCTCCATCCAAGATCGAGTCTTGTAATAGTCCGAGCAGAATTCAATGGTTGCACGTTTGCACTTACTGCCAAGGCAATGAAATCACAGTTGGCGAACAATGTAAAAATTCAATTCATCATGCACAATATAACAAAACATGATTGTTCATACCTTATTGCCGCCATGGCATGTGTGCAGGGGAGTAGATCGGACTGAAACTCACTGCATGAACACTCCTTGGTGGAGAGGTTCACCACTCTGTCCTTACTCCCGCCTATAACTTGAAACTCCACCCGATCAATTGCTTGTATGAAAAAGTGACATGCTTCATTGAACCGTCTGTTCAATAGATCGGTAGCCCAAGGGTTGATGAGCGTGGTCAAATTCAATGCCTTATTGTGCTGGTCATGGAACTAATGTTGAAACATGCCTCTGATGCACTCGATCAACATCATTATTGCCATTTTTCTTGCATGCCTCAAGCAAGAGTTAATACACTCCGTAGTGTTGGATGTCATTAGCTTTTATCGCCCTACTGGTGACCGTGCACGTGCCCATCTCTCATGGCCTAATCTCATAAGGCTGTCATAAGTAGGTTTACAAAGCTGTTTCAACTTATTCATATGTCTGTCAAAATCGGTGACCCTATAGCAGTTGGCAGCCATGGTGAAAATCGTTGTAACATCTTCGTGCTTGAACTTGTTTTTAACATTTTTCCCTAAGTGGTAATTGCATAGATAGTGATGAGCGTCCTTGTACACTTTTTCAATTGCATTCTTAATGCCAAGATATTGATCAAAAATAAACATTGCATTTTTAGGACAACCAATCGCACGACGCAATTGGTTAAGAAACCACGACCAAGACTCTTCGTCTTCGACTTAGCCAATGCCAAATGCAACTGGATATATCTGTTCATTCGCATCTTTGCATACCATCACAAACAAAATACCCTTAAATCTGCCTTTCAAATGTGTGGCATCGATGCGACTACAGGCCACATTACAACACTAAACCCCCGAATACATGACCCGAATGCCCAAAAATAATATTTGAATCATTGTTCTCCATTAGTAGTGACGATACCGAGATTTTCACGTTCCAACACATGGAAATACGAGGGGAGGAGTTGGAATGACTTTTTCGGCGGATCGAACACAAGACTCTTCACGTACTCCTTCGCTTTCCAGGCCTTACCATATAGGCATTGCAATCCCCACTTGCGATTCATCTCTTCCATTATTTCCCTTGGTCTCAATAGGGTTACACAATTTCCTTGCACCTTGCTAGAGATAAGCTCACCAATTACCTTCGCGCTCGCAGTTCGGTACCCACATTGCAAACCATCGACAGTATACATGTGTACCTTCTGTAATGTCCAAAGTTGCCAATATTCTCCCTCGCGCAACTTCGTTGCACGCAAAGCAAACTTACATGCCTTATCCTTACAACCAACCTCAAAATGAGTGTGACATGACTTTTTTACTTTAAACTCAAAATGCTCTTTTAGTGCCAACATGTTCAAAGCTCGTTTCAATTCAGCCTTCGAATAGAAACACTTTACCACAATATAAGTGGTCGTTCATTGATCTAGATTCCTTACTCCCAACTGTTTGGAACGATATAATGTCTAGCCCAAGAATAATCCACTGATGAGATACCCTGTATTTACCTTCTCTTGATCACTGTCATCAGGCGAACGAATGCCGTTCTCAAGTGCGATGGCATTCTCGTAAATAGGGTCCGCACCCTCAACAGCTTCTAATTCAACGATTTTGCCATGGTAATCCAAATCAACCTCTTCTAACACAACAGTTGTGGTATGACCTATACCGCCATCTGCATGATTGTAATCAGGAATGTCAGTCTGCTCAACCCTGTCGTCCTCTGAACGGTCTTCATGTTTACCAGCGTAATCATCTTCACAGTCATAACGCAACTCATCGTTCCAATCCGCCGTGTCGTCCTCTTCAACATCATCTTCAATCTAATCAGATGCATTGTCATCACTCACAACCATCACAGTGTCGTTTGCTAATGACAATGGACCTAATGCATTTCGAGTGATAGTTGTGTTTGTTGCAAAGTACCGAGTATTTCGTTCGATGCACACTCCGATCGGAATTGTGCAGACATCATTTGCAGACACCTCATGTATGTGCCAGGCTGTTGAAACTCATAAGGATACATCAAACGTGATTCCATGGTTGTTTGTTAGGAAATGCATGGTGTGATATGTCAGAATAATTCACATTCTGTTTTTGGTGATTACTATGTTGGATACCATGCTCATGTGGAATATCATTTGCATTTCCTACCTTAACTGTCACAAACACAACAACTGCCCTCTCATCTCGCAGAATACTTGCTACATTTTCATCATCCCTGATAATTGCGCGCGAAACCCCTACTGCATGGCTAAGTGATGCATGTAGCTCGATTTCATTATTATGTGAGTTGACCCCAACAACCTCTTCAACTAGCTTCACTAGTCCCGAAAATAACAAATCACTCCCAACACCCCTCACTCGTGTCTCACCACCCTTGTAAGTGTCATCGACCCAATAACCATCGTATGTAATCATAAGCTTCACATTTGGCAAGCTGCTGAAATTTAACAAAAAATAAGTGTCACGATCAGTCAATTTATCAAAAATAGCCCCTCAATGCATAGAAACTACTTACGCAATGCCTAAGTCACATTTGGCTGACCGCAGAAATTTAACAAAAATTAAGTTTCGTAATGTCTAATACACATTAATGCAATGCCTAATAACCAGTGAACAAACACCCCTAAGCAAGAGGCGAATAGCAAAAGTCACGTGCCATCGCTCTCGCAATATATAACAACAGGTCACTTAATATATAAAAACCAGTCACGCAAGCCTAAAAAATTACTGAACAAAAGCCTCAAAACAATACATGAATTGCACAAGTCACGTGCCACTACTCTCGCAATACATAACAACAGGTAACGTAATATATAAAAACCAGTCACGCAAGCCTAAAAAGCTACTGAACAAAAGCCCCTAAACAACACATGAATTGCACAAGTCACGCACCACCACTCACGCTACAACAAGCAACGCAATATATAAAAACCAGTCATGCAAGCCTAAAAAACTACTGAACAAAAGCCTCTAAACAACATATGAATTGCACAAGTCACGTGTCACCAATCTCGCAATACATAACAACAGGTAACGTAATATATAAAAACCAGTCACGCAAGCCTAAAAACCACTGAACAAAAGCCCCTCAACAACACATGAATTATACAAGTCACACGCCACCACTCATGCTACAACAGGTAACGCAATATATAAAAATCAGTCATGCAAGCCTAAAAAACTACTGAACAAAAGCCTTTAAACAACACATGAATTGCATAAGTAACGTGCCACCACTCACGCTACAACAGGTAACGCAATATAAAAAAACCAATCACGTAAGCCTAAAAAACTACTGAACAAAAGCCTCAAAACAACACATGAATTGCACAAGTCACATGCCACCATTCTCGCTACAACAGGTAACGTAATAGATAAAAATCAGTCACGCAAGGCTAAAAAACTACTAAACAAAAGCCTTAAAACAACACATGAATTGCACAAGTCAGTCACGCATTGCCAAGCTCGCAACACCTAAGAATAAGTCATTCAAAGAATAATAAGCCTCAAAACAAGAGGTGAATTGCACAAGTCATGCACATTGGGTCTCGCAATACCTAATAATAAGTCAATCGATGCCTAATATCCACTCATGTTATGTCAACTTAAACAGTCACATACTGGCCCAACGTCACGCAATACATAACAACACGTCACCATAAGTACTCTATTCCATATACATACAAACCACTCACGCAATGTCTCAACAGAAGATATGCATTGCACAATTCATGCACCGCATATAACCCACTCTCCCAATACCTAATAATAGGTCACCCAATGGCTAACATCCACTCACGAAGTTATTCAGCATAATATAACTTAAACGAAAAAAATAACTCAAGAAAATATGTGCTCAATGAAAATAAAAATTGCTATAAATTTTATTCAAATTTTATTAAAAAGATCCCCCCGAAAATACAAGGACATGATACAAAAAAAAATGAACCGTAGTTCATTTCTTCATAAGTTCATCTACTTTGAACTCTACCTCGGCGAGAATCTTTTCGTTGCTCAAGATGGCAGCCTCCAGATCAAAAGTCTTTTGCATCAAGTTGTCGATGAGGACTTGCATCTCCTGCTAGAATATGTGCAATTGGTCGCTCACACTCAAAGGCACCTCATCCTCTTCGGAGGCTGCCTCTTTCCCTTTCTCGACTCTTGGATCTTTGGACATCAATTTTCAATTATCTGAGATTGATTAAGTAATTGAATTTGATTCAAATGGTTAATGGTTCCCTTTATTTATAGGCATGAAAGCTGACTCTTCATTTTCTACAGCCATATCAGTGCAATGAAAGGGGGCTGAATTAGTTATTAAGTACCTGTTAGGCCTACCCTTTCATCTTATCTACCTCTTAAAAGCAAAAGCCAGACCAAACATCATTTTTCAAGAAATTCTTTACAAAAAGCAGTTTAAAGGTTTTCTCTTTTTTTCACTAATCAAAAAGGATTTTAATGTTACCTTTTTTCTCTTTTCCAAGAAATTCGTTATTGTTTCCTCTTTTCTCTTTTTTTTTTTAATTTAAGCATCATGGTAGACCAACCAAAATCTAATACTATTACTACTATACAAGTCTGAAATTATATATAAACTTCAAGAATTACATTAGAGCTTATTAGGTTATTGAAGATAATCAGTAGAGAATCACCTTTAATATTAAGTAGCTAAAGTCACGCAATGCTTAACAAATATTCAGTCACGTAACGCTTGTCACGCAACGTTAACAAATATTCAGTCACGTAATGCCTATAAAGAACTCACGCAATGCTCAACAAATATTCAGTCAAGTAATATTCAGTCACGTATTTCCTGACACGCAATGCTCAACATATATTCAGTCATGTAATGCCTATAAAGAATTCACACAATACTCAACAAATATTCAGGCACCTAATGCCAAATAAACAAGTAACGATTCCTAATATCCAATCACACACCCTAATATCCAGTGACTCAATGCCTAACAAATATTCGCGCATCGCCTATAAACTGATTGATTTCGCTACCCCCAGCTAGATTTAAGTTTCCAAACTCATATAATTTACCCATCAACTTTTTCGTTCTATGAATAACCCTAAATAAACGCAAGAACCCATAACAAATACCTTGATATCATCTCTGCACTTTGGATCTTGAGAAAGTTGGCTGCCGATATAGACCTCGATGGTGTTGGAGAGTTGGACGAAGGGATAGCAAAATCTAAATCGAGATTTAATTTTGGAATTTTAAGCTGAATGGCGGGAGAGCAGAAAGAAAGAAACTGAGACGCTCCTTCATTTGGATTAATTGGATTAAAAGGTATTCTTGTCAAGCCGTGTCAAAAATTGATTAAAAACAGTTAAAATTATAGGGACGGTCATTTTTAAAGTCACCTTACTATGAAGGTCATTTCTCATAATTTTCTCTAAAAATTATCCACCGGCTTAGAAAAGAAATATTAATTAACTCAATAAATCAAAGATGAGAAAAACAAAGACAATATCTTTGCAACCAATGCAGGGAATCCTATCATTCAATTGCTCAATAAATCAATGCCTGAGATGGTTGAGACCCTCAAACTAGACTAGGGATGCCGTTGGCATGACCTTTACTCGCGTGATTGAATGAGACCCAAGTGGCCATGCCATGATCTAATGTGCTTTGATGTCAATCTCTTTGCCCGCCCTTTGGGTTCTCCTACGGTTAAACTACACACGTGAGATTCAAGATTCAAGCAAACTTTCGAGTATGGAACAATCTGGTATAAAAGGTTTTCTTAATTCACATGATAACAGTACAAAAGATTGACAAATTCATATGGGGTGGAAATGCTATAGAGATCAGATGGTAGGAGCTATGGATTGGAAAAGGCTTTGTTCCTCCTTACAAGTTACAAATCATTGGCCAGACATGTTGAATTTTTCAGCATTTAAATTTCAGCACCGCCAATAAAGAAATGCAATAAAAAGAATATCAACTTCGGATATATACGAAACAACAAGACAAAAACCAATGTTTCTCGTTGGCCATTTCTCGGTTCTCTTTCAATACCTAATTAAACCAAAATACTAGTTCTCATTGTCCATATTTCTCTGTTCTCTTCCAATACCCAACCGGCGAAACAAAATCGTATCATTAAAGTCCATGTAGAATATATGTATGGTCCCTTTTTTTTTTTACTTTGCTTCTCATTAAAGCTCATCAGACGTCAAAGTAGTAGCTTGCAGGCAAATATATGAATTAGTTGGCAGTTCGCATGAAATAGTCAAGATCCCACTCAATTACAATTTCTAGCATTATTACTTTATTTTTAATTACTTATTACCATTGATTTTCTACGTTTCTGCCAAATGGCTAGCATAAATTGTAAGACTAATTTACCCGACGGTAGCAGCTCTATATAAGTATGATTGCACAGGCCACTGGGCAACACAAAACCTAATTTTTAGCTTGACTTTCGCCATGAAGCTTGAGGTTGAAGTGATATCCAAAGAGATTGTCCAGCCATCCTCTCCAACGCCGGACCGGCTTCGCCGCTACCAACTCTCTTTCCTTGATCAACTGACTCCCTCAATTTATAACCCTTTGGTCCTGTTCTACCCAGAAATATGTGATTCCCAAGCCAACAAAATCAAGACTTCCGATCAGCTTAAACAGTCCATTTCCAAGGCCCTAACCTATTTCTACCCGCTAGCCGGACGCATGATAGACAACTTGTCTGTTGATTGCAACGATGAGGGCATACCTTTTTTGGCAGCCAGAGTCAAGTGCCAACTTTTAGATGTCATAAAAAATCCTGTCCCCTGTGAACTTAACAAATTACTTCCACTTGAAGTACATGATCCCGAAGAATTTCTTCTAGGAATCCAATTCAACATCTTTGACTGTGGAGGAATAGGTGTTGGTGTGTGCATTTCTCACAAAGTCGGAGATGCCCTGTCATTTTTCACGTTTGTGAATATGTGGGCTGCCATTGCTCGTGGGGAGAGCAAAGTGATGGCCCCAGAATTTGGTTCAGCCTCGCTTTTCCCACCACGGAGCCTTTCAGGGTATAGCCCAAGCATTCCCCCACCGAAAGAAACAATCATAACAAAAAGGTTTGTGTTTACTGCCTCTAAAATAGAGGAAATCAGAGGAAAATATGCCGATTATTCCAGCTTAGAAACCCAAACACGCCCAACTCGCATTGAGGCCTTATCAGCTTTCATTTGGAGCCGTTTTGCTGCTGCCACTGACTTAAGATCAAGGCCTGATACGCTTTGCGTAATTTTTCACTTGGTAAACTTACGTACAAGAATAGACCCGCCTCTGCCAGAGTATTCTGTTGGCAATCTTTATAGCTTTACAACGACAGTTCCATCCACGGACAGTACTGGAGAAAGCTGTCATAATCTCGTTACCCAGATGAGAGACTCCATCAAAAAAATCAACAAAGAATTCGTGAGGAAGCTCCAAGGTGGATATGATCACTTGGACCATATCAAAGAGATGGCTGAAAGGTATAGCAAAGAGGAGATGGTTTCCTTTACTTTCACTAGCTTATGCAGGTTTCCTCTATACGAAGCTGATTTTGGTTGGGGCAAACCCATTTGGGTAGGTTCCACTGCTCGAGATTTCAAGAACGTAGTTACTTTCATGGATACCGTATCTGAGAATGGAATAGAGGCTTGGGTTAGCCTAAGGGAGGAAGATATGTCAAAATTTGATTCTGACGAGGAATTGCTTGCATATATTGCTCCAAAAAACCTGCAAAGAATATAACTTCCCCGTGTGTCCGAGCTTAAAAGGCATGAAGTTCTTTGCGTTTGCTAACACTTTGGTTTCAATTAACGTTTGCCTGTAAGTTTTTGATGTCCAATTTGATTGTTTTTTTTTTTTGCTCATTTCTGGGTTTGAAAAAGTTTGAAAGTGGATGGAGTTTATTAATAAGACGCAGAGACTCCATTGCTGTCTTTCGGTGCTTAATGTTTTTGTTTCTCAGTTTGAGGTTAATATGAAAGATTTGATGCAATGTTATCGTTTCTGATAAGAACGAAATGTTGTGGGTTTATGATTTCAATAAAAAATGTGGGATTGGTAGGTGTGATTTGACTGGAATAAGCTAGTTAATTAAATCCTTTTGAGTGTCTATATCTATCTCTCGGCTCGTCCAGTTCTGTTTACTTTCTTCTTTTATCATTGGGCCGGTTGTTACATGCTAGATGTCGTCAGTTTGGGGTTAGCTTTATGATTGATGGACACATTTTTATTGGCATTTAGAAAGAATGAATCAAACTTCCTCTTCATTTTTTATCAGTTTTGATACTTAGGTTCTTCGGTACGGTTTGAGCTAAATTTTAAATATGAATTCAGCACAGTCCAAATTTTTTATATTACGAAATAAATAATTATATTTTTATTTAAACTCCATTTTAATTAAAAATGTTTTGTTAGTTTTAAAATAACAAAAATGATCAAAATTTTTTAAATGATCTTTCAAGTTGTTTAAGTAATCTTTGAACTTGTTTGAATGATTTTTGAATGAGTATATGAACTTGCTCAAATAGTTTTTAAACTTGTTTTAAATAAGCTTTGAAGTTCCCAAGTGTTTCCGTGTGAAAAGTTTCAAAATTGTTTAAATGAGTTCTAAATTTGTTTGAATGAGTTTTGATTTTGTTTAAATGATTTTTGAACTTATTAAGTGAGTTTTGAACATAAATTTTTCATTTTAAGAATCCTCATGTATTTGCTTTTGAAATGTCTAAGTGTTTGGCACCAAATCAGGTTTAAAATGAAGTATTTTGCATAATTTAAGCTACAGAGATCAACACCCAAGGATCGACATCCCATGCCATAAAGCTTGATCCCAAGGCAAAATGCAAGAAGGGCACTAAAAGCTTCTAGGATTGACATTGCCATTTAAAAGCTTAATCCTAAAAGTGTAAATTGAAGAAAAATTTCAACCTAGGATCGACACCCCTAAACACCAAGCTCGATCCTAGAGCTCCAAAAGCAACCGTTAGACACAAAAAATCCAAGAAAAACAGCTAATTTCTCCACCAAATCATCCCTAACAACTCCAAACTTTTTTCAAGCATAAAAAGGACTTCTTCGATACATTTTAGAGGTTAGAAGAGTGGAGAAAAGCATCATTTGATCAAGAATCAAACCACATGAAGAAAAAGAAGAAAAAAAGAGAAACCAAGCTAGAGCAAGCAAATTCAATTCTTCCACCAAGCTTTTAAGCTTTCTTGTGCTATAATTTATCAGTGCCTTAATTCCCATCTTTTGCAATCATCTTTATCACTATCATACTCTTGCAACTTTGTACTTACTTAGCAAATCCCACCTTCTAAAGGTATCCTTGCTATTTAAAATTGTAAGAAAGAAAAGATTATACCTTAGCCTCCAAAAGATAGTGTGGTAAGATTGTGTTATATCCTTGAAAAGGCATAGAGGTTATACCCTAGCCTAAGAAAAAGGTAGAGAGGTTATGCTTGATCTTTGAAAAGACATTGTGAAGGTTGTGCTTAATCCTTTGAAAAGGCATTGTAAAGGTCATGCTTGAACCTTGAAAAAGTATTCTTCATAGTAGATTTGAAGCTCCTTAGTTTGCTGACAGAGAAGATGTAGGCACCTATAAAGAGGATCGAACCTTTATAAATTTTGTATCTTTTCTCTCCACTTTTTACTCCTTGAACTTGTGCATTTTACTTTGAAACGTTTAAAAATTTGTTTACAACTTGTTATTCATTATTTAGTTATCAAATTACTTTTGGCATGTTTTAAAGTGAAAATAATTTTGAAAAACTTGTATTCAAGCTTGGCTTTTTCAAAAATTGAATTTGTGGCAACTTGATTTGCTTACAACTTGCTTATACCTCTTTTACTCCTCACTCTTAACATTTAAGGAATGTACTTTACCATGAAGAATTTGCAAAATTAGTTTTCATATTGTTTACTCATTCGTGACACAATTTGATTGAAAAACACAAATTGAGAAAATTGATTTTAACGTGTCTTCATTGAAAAAGCTTTTAGATTGACTTCATTGGATATTTAATTTAAGGAAAAAGAATTTTTAGAAATCCAATTCACCCCTCTCTTGGATATTTCCACATTATTATTGAGATAACATTTTTAGCAATTGATATCAAAGCTTGGTCTCAATTTTGTAAGTTTAAAAGCCTTTGATTGATCCTTGTTAGTTCCAAGCCATGCCCATAAACTCTATTGCAACAATTCTTGGTGAAAGACAATGACTTGTGGAGCTTCCTCTATTTAATAGTGAGAACTACATTTATCGGAAGAATAAAATGCAGTTCTTTATTTTAGCAAATGATTATGAAGTTTGGTTGACAATTGTTGGTGGTCCATACACACCAATGAAGGAAGAAAGAGTGCAGGATACAAATGGCATGAATATGGTACAACTCAATTGCAAGGCTATGCATACTCTTTTTTGTGCACTTGATGATAATGATTACAAGACAGTTTCCAAGTGTGAAAGTTCCAAAAATATTTAGAAAAAATTAGAAGAATTGTATGGGAAAATAATGAAGGAAGAGGAATTGGAAGAAAAGCCTTGTGAAGGGCAATGCTCAACATGTGGCAAGGCAATTAAAGATGAGGAATCAAGTGAAATTCAATCATCAATCCATTCGAATCATGCCCCATGGCTCTTGAAGAGCTTAAGGTCTCACTTTGTGGACCCATTTCATATTCATTTAGTGAATTGCAAGATGCCTTTAAAGAATTAACTTATGAGCTTGAGAAACTAAATTTGAAATACAAGAAAATGATTTCAAAATTTAATGTTGAAAATGAATTTTTATTAAAGGCAAAAGATGATTTGGAAAAAGACAATGAAAAATTGAAAATTAATTTTGAAATATGTCAAAGAAAATTAATGTTTTAGAAAAGGACAATTTAAATGTGAAAATGAAACTTGAAGATTTGATAAATGAAAAACAAAAAATTTTCATGAATTCCCCATTTTCAAAGATGACCCAATGCAATTATTGTAAATTTAATGATCATAATTCATTCACTTGTCCTTTTAGAGAGCATTTAAATTATAAGATTAGACAAGTGTGGGTTCTAAAAGGAACTATGTGCAATGAGATTAACTTTCAAGGATCCAAAGAAATTTGGATACCAAAAATCAAATGAAAATGTCTCTTGTAGGTGTGTAAGACCAAGGCAAAACAAATTCTTAAAGATTAAATGATCCCTAGACACACAATGAAAAATGGGTAATTTTTTTACCAAATGTCTCTTATTTGTTAAATTGTGAACTTTGATTGCTTGCTTTTATTTATTTTATTTTTTTTGATTGAGTTGATTTAGCTTGATTTCTCAAGTTATTTGATTTTCTTTATTGAGAATGTTTACATGATCTAAAGATTTTTTGTGCATCCAACTTTAGCTTATAGGTTACCTGTAAAGCCCGACCTTATAAAATACTATTCACGATATACATGTGATGATAGCATGATTGCATGCTAGGAGAGTCCCGAAAAATTTACAAAAGTCGGTATTGTACCTAGAGGTACAACAAAGTTTATTTAATCCTCGAACTAGATCAAATAGGAATTTTAAGGTGAGATTAAGAGTTTCACAATTCATGGATGACTTAAAATGGTAATTTGGAGTTTGAGGATCAATTTGGAGTCAAATCGAAATTTTCACTAACTAGGGGCAAAATGGTCATTTGCCACTTGGGGACAAAATGGGAATTTTAGAAAAGAATTTTTTTGCCCCATTTGACTTATTGGAGTATGATTTGAGGTTTAGAAGTGAAAAATTTTAATTTCGATATAATTTGGAGTATAGGGGTAAAATGGTAATTTTACCACCTCAGGGGTAAAATTGTAATTTTCCACCACCAGGATATTTTTTCCAGCACATGGTCTTCCTTTGTCTTCATCTTTGACCCTTGACTAAACATGTGGTGGAGATAAAATGTTTAAATTTTTAAAATTTTAAAAACGGGCCAATGACATGATGCCATGTGTCATGCCTTTATTAATTTATTATTTTCCTTTTTAAAAGGCACAAAATCAGCCCATCTTCCACCCCATGGCCGGCCAAACCAGCAAGAAGAGAGAGAAAATAAAAACAAAACCCTAGAGAGAGAAAATCAAAGAAAAAGTGTGAATTTTCAAGGAAATTAAGTGAAAAAGGTGAGATTTTTTCTATTAAGCTTGAGTTTTCTTATTCCCAAGCATTTCTCTTTATTTTCCATGATTAAATTACATGTTTTCATGATAAATTCAATTCTGAAAAAATGGGTTAGGAGAGAGAAAGTTGTTGGATCTATTTGATTTTAATTTATGTTAGTGTTTTTAGTTAGTTTAGCATATTTAGAAACAAAACAACAAGAAAAGAATTTATTTTCTCCCCCAACCATTAATGGCTGAATTTACCAGGTAGTGAGTGAGGATGAGTTTGATTTTATTCTAGGAGAATTGGTTAAGGAATAATGAATTATGAGCCTAGAAAAATAATGGGAATTTTCGGAGCAAAAATATAAATTTTTATCCACTAGGGGTATTTTCGTAATTTGCTATTGGGACTGATAATTTGCACCACACTGAGGGACATTAAGTTAATTTGGGTGCAATTGAGGTATAGAAACTGAAAAAAATTAAATTGGAGTTTAAACGGACCCGTTAGGAATTTAATCGGGTGATAAGACGAATTAGGTCAATACCGGGTTTAGATAGTTACCAGTGCATTTTTGCATTCCATATCATGCATTGGTAGTCTAAATTAGTTTAATTTTGATTTAGTACTAACTTGGTGAAACTCTCGATTTTGTACTGTGTCAAGGCGGTGAGTCCTCCGATAAAGGCAAGGAAATTGCATCCGAGGACCAGTAGACAGAGTGCTTCGAAAGTCTGCATTCTAGACATTGTGAGTAAACTTACAGTCATTTTAATTATCTAGGGTGGTTTTTAGATGCTTTCATGAATTTTATGAAAAAAGAAATTTAAAAAGGTAAATTTTCATGTTTTATGAATAAATGTGTTTCAATGAAATTAATTTATAAATTGTTTTGAAATTAACAGTGATTTTGAAAAATAGAGTACACGGAGACTGTTAATTGTGGCAATTTGATTGTTTAAATTAACTGGCTTATGATAAATCGAGCATGATTGACTAGTTGGCAATTGTATTGAAATGCGAATTGTTTGGTTACCTTGAAAAATGCGAATTACAAAATTTTCGTATCATGTTATTGAGTTTTATTATATGGTGGATTATATATTAATTAATCACTGCAGTAGGGGGTTTCTGTGGACCAGCCTTTTAAAGGGGCACGGTAAATCCCATTATATTCTTACCTCGAACGGAGAGGCGCGTAGGGTATCTCCTGGGGTAAAGTTTAGGGTTCACTTCACGCTAAACCACCACGTGAGGGGGAACTCAGCCAACGCCAAGGAATGGCTATGTTTTCAAAACAAAAACATGATTTATGTGAAATGTGAATTTTAATAGCCTTGGCGGTCTCGGTAGGATGCCTCGGCCAAGGTGTCCCCGAGAATGGATTTATGGCACAAGCCTAGATTTTTATGAGATTCATAAGCCTTTTTATGTATTTTGAACGAGATGTGTTCTAATTGTATAACCCAGTTTATGATGATTTACTTTATTGTCTCCATGTACTCAATTCTAGATGTTTATGATGATGTTTGTTTACTCATTGGGATTTTATAATCTCACCACCCTCATTTCCACCCATTTCAGGTTCAGTATAGACTGTAGATAGCTGATCTCATCGAGGACTACAGTGGGATCTGCATTTTTCAAACCGTAGGTTCACAGTCCTCTTTACTTTTGTTTATTCGGGAGCACTCTTGTTATTGTAAATTAAATTAAATATTTTGGCTTACTGTATTTAAGTATGTATAAATTTATTTAGCTTTTACGCTATATAAATTATTCACGTATAACTCTATAAATATTGTTTTATAAGAAAATAGAATATTTTACTTAATATTTCTTTTATTTTCTTATTATATTCAAATAATCATAATTTCGTTTTAAATGAAGATTTTAGACTTTTAAACTCATTTTGAATATGAATTGTGTGTTTTGTACTTGAATATTACGTTTTAGCCAATTTCAAAATTTTTGAGAAAAATGACCAAATTACCCCTATGAGACGAAAAATTAATATTTTATTTGTTTAAAGTTGGAAACAGCTTAAAATATTTTAGAACACGATATTTGACAATGGTTGCTCACAAGGGAACAGAGAAACTGATAGTAAAGCCTTGCGGGGTTTCGGGTTGACATTCCGGACAATAAGTGTCTACCGGGACACAGCGACGGTTGTCACGGGCTCGAGGGGAGTACCGGGTCGTGACATTACCATAAATAACTTGACATGTCAAATGAAAAATGACCTATAGCTTAAGTTAGCAATGAATTCCTAATGTTCTTTAATTTAATGCTCATTTCTTGAATCACAACAATTAATATTCATTGATGCTTGGATGTTCATTTTGAATATATTTATGAGCTGAGTGCTTATTTAATCATAATATTTGTTACATGATTAGTATCACTCATGAATTATAAAGATTATTGAGAAATAGCATGTAACACATTGAGGTTTAATGCTTGTATTTTTTTTTAAATGGGAATATATATAATTTTCCTAAAACAAAATTGGAATCATCATTAATGAAGATAGCCACATTTTTTTTTTTTTGTAATCAAGTTTGTGCTTATTTAATCATAATATTTGTTACATGATTGCAACAAGTGCAAAAAGCTTTGATAATGCTTCATTAATAACGATATCTTCTTGATGTGAAAAATCTCCTTGAATTGCTAGTGTCATATATGATTTGGAGAATATTTCTTGAAAATGCTTACTAGAAGATGATTTGAAAGAATGCTTGCTAAAGAAATATTTGATGGTAATTAAGAATGCTTAATGATAATATTCTTTGGAACTTCTCCTTAAGTTTCCATTTTTATATGAATCGAAGAATTCCTTGAAAATTATTTATTTATATTGCTTGGTAATGATTACTTGATAATACATAATGAATGTTTGATGGTACTCAATGATGAATGTTTGAGTATGATGCTTGATACCTTGAATATGCCTAGGAACTACCTTGCATATATTTCATGAAAATATGAGTATTTGATGCATACATTGAACATCTATTTAAATGCTCATACGTATCTAGTTCAATGAATACTTGAATATTAAATGAACATGTTGCATATCTACTTAAATACTCATTTATTCTGGACTTATGATTTCTCTCCTAACAAATGGTCTTTTAACAATTGATAACATATTAGTATAAACCTTATGATATTATGTTTTAGTTTATCATTGATATTTACATTGTCCTGCGATTCTTTCAATCAAAATTGGTATCACTAGCACTCGAGATCTTCAACAACAAGTTATAGTAAGAATCCAATAATTGGTGTTTTTCATTATAGGTAATATCTTTTTAATGCCAAATTGATATTGTGCTTTACATTGCTTCTCACTTTTGCTTGAATATTGAAATCAACAATTGATATTAAGTCTTTCTTATTTTCATTTCAAATATTGGTATCAAGCTTTAAGATTTCTCAATTGATATCTAGCTTTAAATTTGCATCGAGCTTTAAATTGATTATCTTCTTACTTGAGCTTTAAAATTGATCATATCCTTCTTAAATGTGTTTAAGCTTTGCACTCAACAATTGACATGCTTGGTATGCTTTTTATGTTTTCCAAAAAAGGAGCCTTTACTAATGTTTTACCAATTTATGTAATGAGCTTTAAAACATTACAAAAATATAGGGCATTATCGATAAAAATTTCTATCAGTAGTAGTTAAGATTCCGTCGATATGTTACGTTACTGACAAAAATACCGATGAAAATTTTCGTTTATATTCAGTCAAAAATATTGTGGTCGGTAATGGCAAAGTCATTGGTGATGAAATATTCTGATTGAATATTCTATCAGTAATTTCATCGGTAAAGGCTCGAATCCATCAGTCGATTTGTTGTCGATAATGAGGGAATTTCGTTGGTAACATTACCAATGGATCTTAATCCATAGATAATTTTTGTTAATGATTACAAACAAAATAATGACGTTGGTAATTTCATCGATATTTATTACAGGATTTGCTAACAGATAGTCGACGGAGCTCACTTTGAAGCTCACCAGCAATATCCATCAACAATGGCTTCAATTTCGTCGATATTGTCAATGAACTTGGTCAAAGGATGAATTTCATTAATAATTTAGTTGGCTTTAGGGTTTATTAACTAAATTGACTACATATAATTAATAATATAAATTGGAGTAGAAGAAATTACCATCCTTTGAGAGGTTGCAAAAGTATCTGTCGATCCAAATGAGTCAGAGTCGATAAGTTGAGACTCAGCCCTTGGACCTTAACTTGTGACATGCGGTTAAACGCAATAGCAGCATCTCGAGTGGGGGCTCCGATTGGAGTAGTCGAACTCGACATTGGTACATCTGGCTGTACTTGAGAATCTACTGTTGAAGTAGGATTCCGTGATCTGGGGGTAAGATACGACAAAGGATGCGGCACAGGAGGTCAGGCAACTGAAAGGCCAACGTAACTAGCTTGTCCTCGATAACCTTCCTTCATCTTCTTCTTCTTCAACTTAACCATGTCTGCCTAATAAAAAGAAAAATGTACAACTGTTAGTATAACTCATATAAACATTAATTTAGCTATGAATAAATAAATATACAACATGATAAATATAATGAATGACCTTCATACAATTTTAATGTCAAAGTGGAAAAAATATAATTGTACATTATTTTACAAAAAAAAAAATTCCATCAATAATCATCTGAAAAAGCAAACTCATTTTCTTTGTTCTCATCTTCAACAGCATTAACATCATTTTCATTTTCTTCATTTGATTCTTCCTCTATCTCGTCGTATTCTACTTTAGTTTCATGATCTTTTTCTCCATGTTCAACATTGACAAACATATAAATCTCTTCATATTCACCACTAACAAGAATTGTATTATTGTCAAAGTCAGTCAAAGAATGATCAAATCGTGAATTAAAAGAACCTTCATCTTCTTGATACACCCCTTCATTAAGGTCGATCATTTTCTCATCACTTTGCTCATTGTTTGTAATGGGAAATCGACTTCGAGCCTTTATTTTGAACACTACCAACCAATCATATCAATCTTTTTTATTTGATAGATATGGAGGGTAGTACAATTGAGTTGCTTGTGAGGCTAAAACAAAAAGCTCATTGCTAATAAGAATCAAGTTGTGTCTAATTTTCAACCAACTCATGAATAGGATCTACTCAAAGGCCTTTGTCAATATCAAACCAATGGCATTTGAACAACGCGACTTGGTTGTTGACACCAAAGTATTGTAACTCAATGATATCGACCAACAATCCATAAAAGTCACAATCGTAATCATTATAACAATTTCCCTTGATGCAAACATCATTGTTGATCATGTTACGATTTTCAAAGTGCAATTAAGTGTATAGGGCTATTTTGTCAAAGTGTATGAGGCTTCAATTTAAAAAGTTTACCATCATTAGCAATTAAATGCAATTTCGACCACTTGTAAAACACCTCTAAATCACTACTAGCCTTGATATTGTCTTTTGTTTTTCCCAAAACATCCATCATTATGCTGAATATATTATCAAATACAGTACACTTAATATGCATCACATCCAAGCTGTGACAAATGAGATTCATCTGCCAATATAGTAAATCCCAAAATATGTTTTTCTTAGCCCAATTATGGGTTTGACCAAAACTCGGTATCTTTTAACCACCCACCTTTGTCCTACACATAATATTTGGAATTGGTGTCAATCATTCCAAGATCTTGGCATCGGATAAGCAAGGAATTAGAGGGTCTCGTTAAACACTTTTCTTAAATTTATCTCTTTAGCAACGAAAAGGATGATCCATCGACAAGAATTGTCGATGATAATATAAAAAACAAAGCTTCCTCTCGTACTCTAAGATGAAACTTTTTCCATGTTCCATTCAGTTTGGACATGATAAACGTCCATGACTACTCCATCCAAACAACATGCCATATGTAGGAAAGTCATTAATGGTTCATAGGAGTACTAGTCATAAAATAAATTTTACAAAGTAAAGGCATCATACATGACCACCCTTTCATCCCACAAAACTTTGTCCTCATCTATTTGAGGTTAAAGGAACACATCACTGTTTTGTCCAAGACTTGTCATCCCCGGGATGACCATACTAAGAAAGACGTATGGTTACTTCATGCACATCCATAGAGGTAAGTTATATACAGCGAGCATTACCAGCCAAACAGAATATGATTTCATTATCAACCCGAATAGACTGAAACCATCTGAACATAAATCGAGTTTGATGCTACGAGGCTCGAAGATAAAAAATTGATGATGGGTACGATTAAAATGTTGCTAAGGCTCACCATCAATAGGATGCCTAAGCACTCCATCATTAAAGGGCGTGTAGCATGCCATGTCATGTGTTTTGTACTTTTTCCTAACATATATAACCTCTATAATCTTGGTGTTAGTGGAAAGTATCGTAAAATCGTATAAGAAATTTTATTCTTTCTTCCTCCCTTTAATTTATGTTGGCATGAACCTTGCAGCTAATTAAGATTGGCCAAGGCTTGGTTTCAATCATACAACGATATCATTCATATTAAATGATTAAAGGTTTTTCTTCATTAATAAGACATTAATTATAATGAGTTATAAGTCTAATTAGATGAAGTCCATGAGATTAATATGCATTTCAAAGGAACTATGATGGGTTATAGTTATGAGATCCCTATGCATCAAAGCATAATCTTAAAATGTTCCTAGTTAATGTATCATTGAGACTGGACATCAATAATGCTTAGAGATTGGTACATTCTATGTTCCTTACTTTGGAATTAAGTAGTCGATCTCATAGATTGAAGTATAAAGATCCTTGGAACTAGAATGTAGGTGCTTACTTAAGAGAGCAAGGTCACTGAACAGGACCCGCCATGAGAAATGCATTTGGTAATACACTTCAGTGTCTATGCAACACTTTTCATGTGTCAGTTGTGTAAATACTGCCTAAACTTGAGACACTAGGTTGTCTTATATGTGGAGTGCTATGCTTTAATTTCATCCATACGAGTGTTTAACCAAAGATGCCCAAATAGTATGTTTTTGGGTATAGTATGAAGCATGTGAAAGCAAAGGAATGGTTAAGATAAAATTCATCACCTTAAGTGTTTTAAAGGACATACCTTACCAGTTCTTAGTTAACGCTGGCTTATTGAAGTCCTTAGCTAAGGCAACTTGAAGATTATAAAAAGGTTTCATAAGTGTCTATAAAGCTAATACTATAACTGTAGGAATGAATATGGAGGTCAATAAGAGTAGACACAGTACCAAGTTTTTATCATCTTCGAGATATATGATGAAGGAATGAATTACATTGATAGACTATATACTGAAAGGTTGTCAAAGAACCCTTTGACTCTCCTAACAATTGGGTGGCTATGATGCATTGCTAGATGCCAATCTTAGTCTATGAAATTAAGTCATTAATCAATTCCATTGCCAACATGCTAGGAACTTAATGGGTCATATACAATGATTGCATTTGAATTAAATTAGAAAAGTGATGACTTAATTTAGACTTAAATCACATGTCAGGTAATTAACTTCTATAAACTTAATAAATAACGTGCCAGGTAATTAACTTCTATAAACTTAATAACTAACATGTCAGGTAATTAACTTCTATAAACTTAATTAAAAAGAGTTTAATTAAGTTTTGGGCATAATATTTAAATAGTTATAATTATAATGCCAAAATTACAATAATATAAAGTAAATTATTTCAATTTGATTTTCATTGGGCTTAATTAAAATAGTTTAATTAAGTCATGGACCTATATTGTAATGTGTTATAATTTGGAAGGCTTTATTGCAAAATTAAATTAAATTTTAACCTAGCTATATAAATCACATTTAACTATTTTTTCACATATGAACAAAAAGGAGTTGTCAAAAAGAAAAAAAGGAAATTTTTTCTTTATGTGCCGCCACCTATTTTGTGAAGAAGAAAAATTGTTTTTGAAGTAATTTTTCAAGTGTGTGATTCGGCCATCCCTATGAAAAGTGGAAAGTGAAAAATGATGCCCCATTTTGCTAGCATAAAAGCATAGTTAAAATCTCTCTCCTTTGTTGAAAGGTTTAAGTGAAATCATGTGTATTACCATTGGAGGCCAAGAGTTTTATTAGCTAGGGTTTTTGTTTCTTGTGGTGTTCGTAAGTTGTATTGAGGAGATTGTTATTCCAATCAGAAGAACATTGTTAAGGTTAACTTTTTATTTTATAATTTTATATGCCATTCTATGTGTTAAAATATCACCGTGGTGATCCGTGGGTGAAGGTATATTTTGTTTTAAAGTTTTAATTTTCTTTCCACTGCATAATTTCGGTTTATATCGAGGATAACCACAACATGGACAATAATACAACTCGAAATATTTGCTATAAAACAACATGTAATTATTCTTACATGCATGAATTTTTTGATAGCCAAACCCAAGTACCTTATGGGGTGTCTTTATTCTATAGAAATTTTTCCGATAATGATTCATCTAATGGCAATATCTCCTTCACTAGAGGTATCAGACGATTAAAGTATACCTCACTCATGTTAAACTCTAACTTCACATTTAGTAATTGGGATATAGTTGATAGTTTTGTGTGCTTTTCGCATCCAACCCACAAAGCTGCATTGGCATCGTTTAACAAAAAAAAGAAAGATGCATCATTCAATTTTAGATCTTCAAGAAAGGTCGGTTCATCTCGGGTTTCATCATTGAACTAAAACTCCAATCATAAAGCATCCATAACCATTTAGCATATAAATTTTTTACTTTGACTTCATAAACTACTTCGTTCTACTCACCAACAAAATGTGTCAATGATTGGCCAGCATAGAATGATTCACTATGTGCATCCCATATTGTGTATGCACCGGTAAACCTTTTATGAAATAGGTGATCCCGAACCTTTTCAACAACCAATAACTTGCTATTCATACACCGAAAGCAAGGATACTCTTATTCTCAGTCACATATCTTGATTGATTGAACGCAAATGAAATAAATTCATCTACACCATCCATAAATTTTGTCATAAGAAATTTACTTAAATCGACTCAAGGATACATCCAACTCCTATCTCGTTCCATTCTAAGAAAAAATATTTTAACAAACATATGATGTCGTCCATTAGCAAATGTTAACACAAACATCAGTCGAAAACAAAAACCAACTTAAATACTAGAATTATAAAAATTTTATTTGTTATCAACATATTAATTTATTAAAATCTTGCTTCATTTAAATGAATATAAAAACATATAATATTATTTAATTCATTTAACCTAAACCCTAATAAATTTAAATAATTTTCAAATTTATTAAATTTACTAATTTAAGTAAATTTACTAAATTTACCAATAAATGATTCTTTATAACTAGTAAAATTATGTAATTAATTCCCTAAACCCTTAATTA
The DNA here is from genome assembly GCF_053813885.1 of Theobroma cacao. Classification (NCBI taxonomy): domain Eukaryota; kingdom Viridiplantae; phylum Streptophyta; class Magnoliopsida; order Malvales; family Malvaceae; genus Theobroma; species Theobroma cacao. The sequence goes on from NC_142640.1 coordinate 43,895,070, forward strand.
CTCTAAATAAATAAGATATTATATAAATTTACTAATTTATATAACATCTTAATTACTTAATTATAACACATTACATTACTTAATTAACTAAATTTTCGAATTAACTCATTCACACCATAACTAATTTAAATATTTTTCAAAATAAATAATATTACTTATTTAATTAATTTATTAATTACTAAAACATTTTTTCATTTGATTAGTTAAATTATTTAATTAATTTATTCAAATCTTAATTAATTTAAATAATTTTAAACTTTACTAGATTTACTAATTTAATTAATTGATTAATTACTAATACACAATTCTTATTAATTATTTAAATTATTTAATAAATAATTCCCTCAAACCATAATTAGTTTAAGTAACTAAATTATTATTAAATTACCCTAATTAACTCATGAACACCTTAATTAATTTAAATATTTTTGTAATTAAATAATATTACTAATTTAATTAATTGCTTTATTATTAAAACATTTTTCATTTCATTAGTTAAATTATTTAATTAATTAGATAATAGGGGAAAAATTTTTTTAGTCCTTAAAAATAACGCGTTTTTGTAAATAACCCTCCAGATAATCTTAACTGTTTTTAGCCAAAATAATAGATTTTGAGACAAAAATGCCCTTAATGAGCCATCTTTTGAATTATCGTCCAACTGCAAACACAGATAATTATTTTCCTTAAAAACATCCATTTTTTTTTTTGCGAAGCTTGTGCAAAACAAAATAATGTTGTATGAGATGGTTTTTCAGAGATTCTGGACATGGCATTCCAATAATAGGAGAAGAGTGATATTAAACCGAACGAGGAACCGGTTGTGATGAATCGAAAACTTGGAGAATGATGTGAAACAAGAAATCTGTGATACGGTGGTGAATTGAAAGGAGAAATATGTGAATCCAAAGCACGAAAATGGTCATACTACAGTAGGCCATATGTGAGAAGGCTATGGCAGGGCAGGGTTTAGAGTTTGTGAAACGACATGTTGGGAATGTGTGACACGATATGGTGGGAATGTATGGCAGGGCTATGACACAGCAGGGTTTAGAGTTTGTGACAAGACATGGTTGGAATGTGTGACACAGTTGTGACATGGCAGGGTTTAGAGTTTGTGACATGCCATGATGGGAATGTGTGACACGGTTGTGACACACCAACGTTCAGAGTTGCTGACACGCCATGGAGGGAATATGTGACACGACAGCGTTCAGAGTTGGTAACACGCCATGGAGGGAATCCGTGACATGCCAACATTCAGAGTTGGTGACACGCCATGGACGAAATCTGTGAGATGCCAGCGTTTAGAGTCGTGACACGCCATGGAGGGAATCTGTGACACGTCAGCGTTCAAAGTTTGTCAGACTCCATGGAGATCCGTGACATGGCAGGGTTTAAAGTGTGTGACACAGCATGGCAATTGAGGGGTGACACGACATGGTTTGAAAAAGGAAAAAAAATAGGCAAATAATGCGAAAACCGATTGGACTTCAACTAAATGAATAAATAAGAGGAAATTGTTAGGCCATTTCATTTTAATTAAATATTTTTCAGAAATTGTAAACGCTTGTGTTCTTCCTCATTCCTCATTCCTCATTCCCAAATATAGCAGAGTGCTCGACTTTCTTCTTTGCAAGTTTGACGACACCACAGCAACAATGTCGGTTATCAGTGAAGAGGTCAGTCAGTCTAAAAATAAAACTCCTTTTAAAACTTTCTTCTATGTGTTGATTTTTTGCTGGGTTTGTGTGATATGTTGGTGTTTTTTCAATCTTTTTCAATTGTTATGTTTAAACTTTTTTCTTCCCGGTTTTATGGTCGTACCAAAGTTTTGAACTACAACAGATATGGCGTATAGTGGGTAAACTACTTTTTGGGGCTTTTAGCTTGTCATGACATTAGTTATCTTAGAGCAGTTCGTGTAACGGGTCAATAATTACATTGATTGGCGTGTCACATGCCATGGGTATTTTTAAGCTAGTTCGTGTAAGGACATAGTAATTATAGTTATTGGAGTGTCAACATTGGTGTGTTACTACATTTTACATTATATGCATGGTGTGTTACCACATTTTACGTTATATGCATCGCGTGTTACCACATTTTACGTTACATGCATGGCGTGTTACCACATTATGGGTTAACTCACTCGTGCATGTGTGCCATGTTTTGTAGATGCAGTCCAAACAGTATGAGGATATTGACAATTTGCTTATTGTGCCGAGGGAGAAGTGGGTGTTCAATGTCACTATTAACACCCACTGTAAGTAGTCCTAACTTCATTAAATCAATAAGACCCTCCAAGAGAAAAAGGAGTATGATGTAATGAAGCGTAAGTGCTTTGAGTTGCTGCTGAACGTATATCCGCAAGGCTACTTCTCCATTAGTCTTCTGCATAACATCATGATCCATCAAATCACTGTGACAGATTCAATGGAGCATGAGCTATGGTTTACGATTGGGAAAAGCAAGGCGCGCATACACAAGTAAGAGTTCTGCTTTATCACCTGATTGAAGTTTGGTCGAATGCCTAATGTGTTCACATGACCGTACGAGGTTGTTACGAACGGAATTCATGCACGATACTGGAATGGGCAGTAGAGCGTTAAGCTGCAGGCCTTGCTTGATATGTTCCACAAAGGTAACTTTCAGCGATCAGGAGACGCGACTAAAATGGCACTAATCTTGATCGCGAATAACATTTTGTTTGGTCAAGACTACCGTAGACGGGTGACGCCTTGGCTCTTCTTGTTGGTGGAAGACATCGACTCTTGGAATATCTTCCCATGGGGTCACTACGTTTGGAGGCTGACCTTGGACTACCTTTTGAAGGGGTTCGAAGTGCCTTCCTTAAACGTGCAGAAAGCTCGTTTACGGTACAACATTTACGGATTCGCGTGGGTGATACACATACTGTCATGTAACATTTTTCATTTGACTTTTGACATAATAATTTATGGTTGTAATCGTTTATCATTTACAGTCTGATAATGGTTACATTTGACTTGCAGTTCTGGGCAATTAAGGCAATTCTGGCCTTGTGAAAAATAGCTGCCCCCTCTACTCTGAAGGGTGTCTACCCACGCATGTGAATATGGCAATGCAACCAGAAGCCAAAAAACTTCTATAAGGCAGTTGAGATATTGGAGTTATCACAGCAAATGAGTGAATAACTACTAATTTCTGCTGTGAATTTATATAATAATTTTTCCTAAAATTTAATCACAATCCCTATTTTGAAGTTGTGGGCAGTGGAGACCTTAGAGCCCACCCCGGATGAGGCTAGCCAGGATTATTTTGTGGACATTGATGTCCCGTTATCTGAGGGCCACCAATATGTGCCAGTAGGGCACATGGAGGATCGGGCAGATTGGGACTTAGGTGCAAGGGAAAATAGGAGAAACTTGAAGCACAAAAGAGCCACCGGTTCTATGAAGCGAAGGCGCACTGCCTCTATTGTCGTCGATGAGCTTTCGGTCCTCGAGTTGATAAGGGAAGGTGACAACCAAGGCAATGGCATTGAAGAGCCGGTAAGGACGATTGTTGTCATGACCCAAATTCCGGGCCATGACCAACGCATGGGCCCAATGGATGTAGTCCACTAAGCCCAAGCAAGCCTATTAATTTGACATGTTCATCATTCCATCATAAACTACTAAGTCATATATCATAACTTAGAATCAAAATAATATTAAGCATTGCCACTTCATACTGGCATACCAAACAAGTGTATATACACTGTCTACACATGTATCTTAATAATTCACATTAAGTTCGTCTATACACAACAAAATAATACTCGACTTCTAGTGGAGAGACTCTGATGAATGTACAGCTACTGAATGCCGAGACACCTACCAAGGGTCGAATATACGAAGACATTTCGACCTAGTTACCAGCTACCTCATGATCTAAAAACATGAAGTTGAAAACAGTGAGTATAAACTCAGTGAGTGAACAAGAAGGGAACAAGCATACCATAAGGAATGTTTATCGAAATCATGACGCACTCATTTTCTCAAAACAATGCAATTTGTTCTAGTTCTTAGTAGAACCCCTCATGTAAACCCTTCATGAGTAAATCACTTAAAAGATCCATACTCAACTATGGTACCAATGAATCGAAAAATATAGCAAAACCCACAAGTTAGCCAAAATGGACAAAAAGTTTCTCACTGCAGTGAACTTCATTCTCGTTGCAGCGAGAACCATATCTGGTGAAGGCCCTCAAACTGGAGAGTTTCTTGCTGCAGCGAGAGTCAGAACATCAAAGAAAAAGTCTCATTTTCCTTTAAAACAAGTCATCCTGGTAAAATAACAATAGCAACATGTAACACATGTAAACTCCCCAAATTTCAACAAATCAAATGCTCACATATTTGCATTTACAACCATATACTATATATGTGTGTATATATATATATCAATCATCATATACACCCTCCCATCATCATCATCTCATATGGAACGGCTTATGCGTACTCCCACTCGCATATAACCGAGTCAGCAACGGCTTATGTGCACTCCCATTCGCACATAGCCGGGTCAGCAATGGCTTATGTGCACTCCCACTCACACATAACCGAGTCAGCAACGGCTTATGTGCACTCCCACTCGCACATAGCCGGGTTAGCAACGGCTTATGTGCACTTCTACTCGCACATAGCCTGGTCCACATCAACATGCAAAGAAGCATCCAATGCATATCGTGCATTTTATCATATTGTGATAACACATAAACCATTGTATAGCACATTTTTACAATATAAAATCATTTTACTAAAAGTTTGTTCCCAAGGTACATTTTTTAAGACAAGTTGGATAGAATCTTTCATATTCCCCAAAACAAGTTTGAAATACAAGTCCACTCACCGGTATTCGTTGAGCCTTTAGCCGACTCTTAATTCCCCTAATGATCCAATTGGGGTGATGGGGCTTCATTAGCACCTACCATGAAATTAACATTTCCATAATGTCAATTTACATACTATAAACCCTAAAAGCTATCTTTTAGCTAGCTTTCAATTGCCATTTAAATGGCCATCCATTTTCACTTTCCTATCACTCTAAAGTGAATTAACAATCTCAACTACAAAATATTCACAAATCAAATCTCTAGTCATTCTCAACACTTAAAACCCAATACTAGTTTACTACTCACCTTGATAGCTTTGTAACTTTGAACTTCTTTCCAAAAGCTCTCAAGCTATTAATAAAGCTTTCTCTTTCTCTCCTTAAAACACCTAACTAGTGAGAGATTATGGAAACAAGATTTTCATCATTTTCAAGGGTTTTAAAGTGAGAGAGTGGAAGAATACAAGGGTTCTAGTCAAAAGGGTACCAAGGTATGAAAATTAGAACTAAAGAGAGAAAGTTATAAAAGCTTCACATCAAGCTTCCATGGAAGAATTGAAAAAATGTGAGAGGGAAGAGAACAAGAAGAAGAAGCTACTGAAAATCCCAAGAAGTTGCTAGAAGGAGAGGATATTTATGGCCCAAGCTTATCCACTCCCTTAGAAATTACTAAAATGCCCCTCCACAAATTAGCATAATCCTTGAAATCCCACACTTTTTCTTCAATTTTCCCACCTAGGGTTTGTGTTCTTTCCTTTCCTCTTCACTTCATGCTTTGGCCAGCCATATGGGTGAGACTAAAAGAGTTTTAAATAGATTTTACAAGGAAATTCTAGAATAATCCAAGCTTGACACATGGCATGTTTCCATTGGTCCATGTGTAATACTTATCCATTAAGCAATCTCTCTCCACCACATAAAATGTTTCAATTATCCACAATGTAAAGTGTTAATGGCTGAAATCCATGGGCATGACAAGTGTCAGGTGATGTAAAATTCCAAAAATTTCCATTTTATCCTCGGGTGACAAAATTACCATTTTACCCCTATAACATGAAAATCATCAAAATTTTTATTTTCTTGTCATTTCACCCATATTTTCATCATTCATTTATGCTTTATGCCTACTTAAGCCATAATATTATTTAAAACTTACTTTTATGGGCTTATTGAGAAAATGACGAAATTACCCCTAATTAAGGATATCGCGTATATTTCTATCTGCGAGTCTATAAAGGTCAAGGTCTCACAGTTGTAAAGGTTTGTGTTCAACAATTTCATATGTGTGATTATCAAATAACATATCTGTGTTTACAGTTGTACCATACGACGACAGCTCCACAACCACTAATAGATCCTCCTCAAACTCACAGTGTTAATGAGGAGCCGGTAAGGATGCTTATAATGATTTGTGTTCAACAATTCCATATGTGATTATCGAATAACATATCTGTATCTGTGTTTGCAGTTAGACGATACGACGACAGCTCCTCAACCACCAATCGGTCCTGCTCAACCGCAAAGTGGTAATAAAACACCGGTAAAGATATTAAAGTTCTAATGGGTAATGTTTAACAATTCCATATATGATTATTGAATAACACAATAATATATGTTATTGCAGTTCACCCAGTCGACAAGAGTCAATGACGAAGTAGTCACGAAGTGTCAGCTGCGACGGATCATGCACCAATATGAAAAAGACATGTCACAGTTGAAGGCTTCAATTCAGTCGTTGACTATGACGATGCAAACATTTGAGGACCGTGTCATTGCTCAGATTCTAGACGGCTTGAAATCACAAGTACGTTATTCTATCTTCGCTCATATATTGGTCGTTTACGTTTAGTAGGTGTAGTTCTATTTTTTGTTCTCAGTTTATGGTTTGTGGTATTATATGAGTTAACAGATTTTCCCATTTGTCTCGTTATGTAAGGCGGTCATTCATCTGACGGTGCTGGTGAGAACCACGTTTATGCAGATGATAGGCATGATGATGACCCTAGTGTGCTCATTCACAATGACGTTGTTGGTGTTGAGTTAGACCTTGTTCCTGAGGTCGATCCGGTTATCGATGCATCTACGGGAAGGGAGGGGGACCTTCACTCAATTGTGACGGAAGGAGAGGATCTTCCTCAGGTCGATGCATTAGTGGAGCCAGTAGCAGGAGGGGACCATCTTCCTCAAAGCACTCATGAAGCTAGCAGCTCACTGTTGTCGTCACCAGAGTCATCTGATGTCCATCATGGTGCAACAAAAATTTCAGATCCAATTAAGCGGGCTCGGGTGAAAATGGCCAGCAAATATAAGGCAACCCCATACGTCAACCCCTCAGTGACCCATCGGGATGTAAAGAGCACAACGGTTGAAGCGTACAAAGCTTTCAAGAAAGACGAGTGTGCGAGGTAAGCTCATAAATAACATTGCAAATATTGTTTTTTAATGAAACATTAATCCACCAAGGCTTTTGAAACTCATTCTGTTACATATGCAAGCGTAACGTCAGGATCTTAAGAAATTAAGGGGCTGACTTTTTCACAACTTTAGAGGATCCCAAGGAAGAAATGAGTAGTGAACATATAGACGCATGCCTCAATGTACTTTATATGCGGATGACAGGGCCGAAGTCGAAGTTATTCACTACCTGTGCATGCGTGGTTGACACGATATTCTTCATAAATTTATTTGAAAATTTTTCAATTCTGAAAATACTAAGTTTTTTATTGCATTAAGTGTAAGCTAATGTATGCATGCTTCACAGGACACCATCCATATGCTACACACCTCATTTCCAACTGAAGATGCCCGGTCGACTATGGTAATTCCTGATGAGTTAAGGGCGTACATGAAGGGTGAGAAGCTGACATACAGGAAAAAATGGGAAGATGTCGATTTCATCCTTGCACCGTGCAATGTTGGTGGGCATTAAGTGGTAGCGAAGATCGACTTGGTGAGGTGGACGATCAAGGTGGTGGATTCCACAAGAACTTCAAATGCTAAGGATAACGGAATGCGAGTGGCTCAGATGACACCCCTTACAAGTTTTATGCCAATCATCTGCCACCAAGCTGGTTATTTGAACAAAACACGTCGAAAGACACGAGATTTGACACCGATGCCATTGTACATTTATTTGCCAAAAACTAAAGTGCATCGGCAGGATGATAGTGTTAGTTGCGGTATGTTCATGATAGGGTACATTGACGATATATTGCAATTAGAATCGATCAAAGTTAAGTAAAATATGATTGCAAATATGCATCACTAATACGCTCTAAAAATTTTTTTCAATAGTTGTGAGAGTGAACATTGAACATATTGGCCCTTGTCTGTACATTTTTTGTATATACAATTAATTTTATCAATTTTAATATTCGTTCATTTCATACATTACTTTTTCTTTCTCAATTCAAACACAGTGCCTTTAAATTTTAATACTGTAACCACGTGGCATGTCACACAATTCGAGCATGGCGTGTCACCCCTGAAAACTGGAACAAGTCAACGTGTCACGCCAAGTATCTGGTTCCATTCAGCGTGTCACCACAATTGGGGGATGCCGTGTCACCTCACAATACAGCAAGAAGTCAGCGGATCACCATAGAAATCTGCATGCACTTAGCATGTCACGCCAAGTATCTAGTTCCACTCAGCGTGTCTGCACAAGATGGGGATAAGGCATACCGTGTCACCCCACAATATTTCAAGAAATCAACGTGTCACCACAGAAATCTGCATGCATTTAGCGTGTCACGCCAAGTATCTAGTTCCACTCAGCGTGTCACCACAAGATGTCACCCCACAATACTGTAAGAAGTCAACGTGTCACCACAAAAATTTGCATGCCCTCAACGTGTCATGCCAACAATCTGGTTTCACTCAGCGTGTCACCACAATATGGGGCATGCCGTGTCACCTAACAATACTGCAAGAAGTCAGCGTGTCACCACAGAAATTTGCATGCACTCAGCGTGTCAGCTTAGCATAATATATTTTTCAAGAATTTTCATTCTTATATTTTAATTTTATTTTTAAAATATTTTAATTTAATAAAAATTAATTATTATGATTCATAGATCAAATTTGATTAGATGATCCATAAATTTTTTAAATTTGTTTGGTCAAGTCATGTGTTTTAATCTTAAATTTCATATCATATTTTTTTAGTTAGTCCAAAATTTTCTCTTTCTAGACTTGCATCGTTTGAAGTAAACTCCTTAGTACAATATTATTATTATTATTTTGTTAATTGATTGGCTTAAAGTTTTATATGGAGGTAATAGTATAGGGACTTCGCAAGTCTATTAAGTGTTCAAAACTATGGACAAAATGAAATAAATAATCAAATAATATATCTACAAAATTAAAAAAAAAAATAAAGACTCATCTACAATAGGAAACTAACAAGCACAAAATCCAAATATGAATGAATGTAAAATACTGCAAGAGCAAATTGTGACAAAGGTATTGCACATGGGTTACACATTTAGTTAGGCAGACAAGCTGTCTTCATCCACAAGACACCCTACGTTTTTAGACATTGTCCTTCGTATTGGACAGTTGTTCGTGTGTGACCGATTTGTCTGCAACTTGAACATGCTTTTGGTCTGCGCACTCGTGGAGGAGCCAATTGACTTGGAGATGGTGCCGGATTTATGGATGGAACTATAAATGGTGATGGGCAATTCTGATTGTTATAGCCGTACCTCTTGCATTGCGAACATCTCTGTACTCGACTGCCTTCACCGGCCAATGGAATCCTTCTCCTCCTAGGTCTTCCCGCTTGGCCTCGCCAAGGTGGTGGCAAGACGACAATTTGTTTCACGTCAGGGGGGATGTCCCACTCACTAGGATGGCCTACCGGGCAAATGGACCCAACGTAACCCTTCACTAAAACGGTTGTCTTGTAGTAGTCAACGCAAAATTCAATGGATCATCTAATCAAATAAGAAATAAAGATATTCTGACCTTATTGCTGCAATGGCATGGCTGTATGGCAGTAAATCTGTTTGGAACTCACAACATGAACATGTCTTTGTGGATAGGTTTACAAGTCCGTCCATCATTGAACTTCGAACTCCACTCGATTGATAGGTTTAACCACAAAGCGATGTGCATCATTGAACTGTTTACTCAACTGCCTGGCAACCTAAGGGCTGAGGGGCATGGTCACCTTGATGGCCTCCTTATACCGGTCATGTAACCAACGTTGGAACAAGTCTCTGATGAACTCGATCAAAACAGTGATTGGCATTTGTCTTGCATGCTTCAAGCATGAGTTAACACATTTCGCAACGTTGGATGTCATCATTTGATATCGCCTTGCCAGTGAACAGGCATGTGCCCATCTCTAAGGGCTATTCTCATAAGGTCAGCGTGGGCTCCCTCGTGAATCTGCTTGAGCTGGTTCATATGTCTGTTGAAATCAAAAACCTTATAGCAATCTCGAGCAAAGGTGAAAATCATAAAAACGTCGTCACGCTTGAACTTGTTTTTAAAGTTTTTCTTCAAATGGTACCCGCATAAACCATGGTGCACTTCTGAGTATGCATTTTGGATTGCTTTCTTAATGTCGATATGCTGATCATAAATGAACATAGTATTTTCAAGACAACCAACTGCATCACGCAGCTTGCTAAGAAACCACGTCCAAAAGTCTTCGTCCTCAACATGGCCGATGCCAAACGCAACTGGATATACGCACTCGTTCGCATCTTTGCACACAGCGACAAACATAACACCCTTGAACTTGCCTTTCAGATGTGTCTCATCAATTGCAACCGTAGGACGCATTACATCCTTAAACCCTCGAATACAAGCCCCATATGCCCAGAAACAATATATGAATTTTTCTACCTTATCAGTAGCCACTACAGTGACTGTGCTAGGATTTTCTTGTTCCAACATATAAAAATACGAGGGTAGTAGTTGAAATGACTCCTCCGGGGGACCAAAAACAAGCCTCGCATACTCCTTCACTTACCAAGCCTTACCATAGAGGCATTCCAATCCCCCCTGAACCCTCATCTCAACAATTATGTCCTTAGGTCCCAATGCTACACTATTAGCCTGAAGCTTGTGTGACATAAGTTCACCAATTATCTTCACACTCGCGGTTGCAAATCGCCCTTGCAAACTAACGACAGTACACGTGTGTACTTTGTGGAATGTCCGAACTTGCCAATTTCTCCTCATTCAGATAACTTCGTTGCATGCACATTGAACTTGCATGCCTTGTCCTTGCAACCAACCTCATAATGAGCTTTACATTACCTTTTTACTCTTATCCCAAATTGCTCTTTTAGAGCCAACATGTTCAAAGCTCGTTTCAACTCAGCGTTCGAGGAAAATATTCTTTCTTTGTATAAGCGATCATCGGCACATGTCGACTCTTCACTTGTAATTGTTTGGAAGGAGAACTTTTCTGGAATTACCCACGTACGAGATATCCCTACATTTCCCCTTTCCTGATAACTGTCATGGAGCAATGTACTAGGGGAATGAATCTCGTTCTCATCAGCGATGGGGTTATTGTATATGGGGTCATCACACTGAACATCTCCTACATTAACACCTCCAACAGGTTCCATTTCACCTTTAACATTATTGCAAATTGGAATGTCACTGTCATAAAGCCAATCCTCGTCTGAACTCTCATCGTGCCATTCATCAGGCCCATCATCCGAATTGTCATAAAATCTATCTTCACCGACAAGGAACAAATCCTCATTTCCCCCATCACATGCAGTATTATCCTCGAGCATCGTAGTGTCACCTCTAACGTCACAGTGTTGTACTCAAATGTCACATTCTCATTTGAAAATGCCATTACATCCTGTACAGTTTCACCCGATCGTTGCATTTGTTAGACAGAAGTAACTAATTGGTTCAATACACATCCTGATCGAAATTGTGCAACCAACTAATCTGTGAATGTCGTGTGTCTACCAGGCTGCACAAACTCTTGTGCATACGTCAATTGCCATTGTTGTGGGTTACAGACTGAATGCTATGGTATATGTGAAGCATTGTATATCTCATTTTGATTAAGCTGATTACCATGTTGTTCAGCTTCTTCATGTGACATAACATTTATTTGGCGTCCCTTAATGCTGACATACATAGCCGGAACATTCCTCTGTTCCAGTAGAATTAATGCAACATTCTCATCGTCCTTGATAATTAGCTGTGATAGCTCTCCAGGTGTACTGATCAATGCATGTAACTCAATCTCGTCAATTTATGAATTTACCCCAACAACATATTCAACCAGCTTCATCAATCCCACAAACAATAAATCACTCCTAACCCCCCGCATTCGTGACTCACCACCCTTGTAAATGCTATCGACCCACTGACCACCGTGTCTATATCAAGTCACACAATTGGAACCCCACTGAAATTTTGAAAACAACAATAATTTGTCAATCATTTAACACATTACATGACATGCCGTGTTCTAGAATTTGTCAGTCATGTTGTAACACGCCATGCATATAACATATAATGTGGTAACACGTCATGCGTATAACGTATAATGTGCTAACACGCCATGCATATAACATAAAATATGGTAACACATCATGCATATAACGTAAAATGTTGTAACACGCCAATGAGTATAATTAATGTGTCCTTACACTAACTGGCCTAAAATACCCATGGCATGTGACACGCCAATCAGTGTAATTATTGACTCGTTACACGAAGTGTCCTAAAATAACCAATGTCGTGACACGCTAAAATAATGCTAACACATGTTATAGATGCATGGCGTGTAACAACTCTGGGCAATGTTTCTAATCCATGTTCTAATTTACACCAAATGTTTCAGAAATTTAAGTGTTGCGGCAATAAACCCAAACCTAATAACATACCTTGATGTCATCTCTACTATAGGATCTGTTCATATACGACAACATGGTTAGATGCCGAGAGATAGACCACAGCCAGATGATGATAATGCTCAACAAAGAGTTGACAGAGCTTATACAGTTCAGAGAGCTGAGAAAGCTGATGACGATGGTGCTCAACAGAGAGTTGGCAGATTTGAGACAGTTTAGACAGTTGAGAGAGAAAAATGACCGAGCTTAAACACCTGAGCATTTATTTTTTTCTATTTTCTCTTTAGCGAGAGGGAGATATCGAGAACCTAATTTGAAACGATATTTTTAAGGGCATTTTGGTCTACTCATACTTCTTTTTGGCTAGAAACAGATAACTTTATATGAGTGGTTATTTCTGAAATCACCTTATCACGAGGTCCATTTCTCATAATTTTCTCTAGATAATACCTTAACTAATTTAAATAATTTTAAATTTTAATAAACTTACTAATTTCACTAAACTAACTAATCTAGAATAGGATCCCAACTCAAAGCAACCTAGGTATGGACTGATAATTCAACATTATTCAACAACAGATTATTAAACAACAGATTACTCAACAAAATTCAACAACAAATTATTGAACCACATATAATTCAACAACATTCAACAATATTATTCAACAACAGCCAAACCTCAAACAACATATTTATAAACAACATTCAAACACATTGTTCAACAATAGATTTGGGGCTGCGAAAGAGCTAAGGCCAAATTTAGGGCTTATCGTCTGGGAATGTACCATCGGCTACAGCTGCAAAGGGGATAAGGGTGGAATTCGAGTAGGACCAAATGGTGGCCTATCGGAGGTGCGTAGGGAGCTTCAAGCAACTCAACTCAAAGGTACGCCTAATTAGAGCTACGAAAAAGGGTAAAGGCGGCTCAGTTGGAGGTGCGAACTGGGCAAGGGCGGCTCGGCTTGGAGGTGCGAACGACTCAAGGGCGACTGGAGCTGCAAAAGGTGAGCTTCTTCAATCGATGGAGGGTTGGATTTGGGCTAGGTGGATGGTCGAAGGTGCAAAGGGTAAAAGGCAACTCGGATGCGAAGCAGTACCCAAAAAAAGAAAAATGCGAGGTGATTACAATTTAGATTTAATAATGACTAAATTTTTGTCTTTAACATTAAAGCTACCGACGAAATTTTTGTCGACAAGTTAAGGCTTCTAATAATTTGAAATTATTTACCAACAAAAATTTCATTTTTAATTTCATCAACATTTTAATATCTTTATCGACTGGACATACTATCAACAATTTTGGTCGATACATTCCTTTGGTAACTCTTTCACCAACGAAATTTTGTGGTCGATAAACTTTGTGTGACTTTGAGTGATTTTGCGCCATTGTATTACAGACGGAATACCAACAAAGTTAGTTTCATCAGTATTCTGTTGGTGTTTCATTAGTAATACTTAGGATACAACTCCGTCAGCATTCCATTGGTAAAACTATCTTTTTTGTAGTGACATGATTCTATCGCTTACAATTGATTTTGCGCTTATTTCCTTTTACAAAAAGAGAGCTTTTACTTATATTTATCAATTGGTATTAATCTTTAACAATTGATATTGGTGTTTAATATTAATGGTATAGTGATTAATGTGCTTATTGAATATCTTTTTCTAACAATTAGTATGTTTCTTATGAGCTTATTATGTTTTACAAATTATGCTTATTCTGTTTTTATCTTCCTTTTTGATATAACAAAAAGAAGGAAAGATAATAAAAAAATTTGCATCTTCAAAAAGGAATATTTAACCTTGTAGCTTTAATCAAGATTTGAACCTTGCAACTATTGAGAAGGAGTTTCCAAATCTTTCAATACTTTATCATTTCTCATAGTTTTATAAAAGCTTAACATTTCAAATCAAAATGGATCATTTTTACAAGCAAATTTTGCTCAAAGTTTTTATCATATCAAAAAGAAGGAGACTATTAGCTTTAAAATAATTATAGTTTTGAAATGACAAAAATGATCAAAATTTCTCAAATGATCTTTGAAGATCTTTAAGTGATCCTTGAACTTGTTTGAATAATTTTTGAATAAGTATTTGAACTTGTTCAAATACTTTTTAAATTTGCTTTAAATAAGCTTTGAAGTTCTTAAGTGTTTCTGTGTGAAAGTTTCAAAATTGCTTACATGAGTTTTAAATTTGCTTGAATGAGTTTTTATTTTGTTTAAATGATTTTTGAACTTGTTTAAGTGAGTTTTGAACTTTAATTATTCATGTTCAAAAACCCCCATGCATTTGTTTTGAAATGTCTAACGGTTTGGCACCAAACAAGTTTAGAAAGAAGCACTTTGAATAATTTAAACTGCAGGGATCAACATCCAAGCTTCCAAGATCAACACCTAAGGATCGACATCCCATACCATAAAGCTTGATCCTAAGGCAAAATGTAAGAAGGGCATTGAAAGCTTCTAGGATCGACATCGCCATTTAAAATCTCGATCCTACAAGTGTAAATTGAAAAAAAATTTCAAGCCATGATCGACACCCTAAAACACCAAGCTCGATATTAAAACTCCAAAAGTAGCCATTAGATATGAAAAATCCAAGAAAAATGGCTAGTTTTTTTACCAAATCATCTCCAACAGCTCCAAACTTTTTCCAAGCATAAAATGGATTTTTCCAACACATTTTAAAGGTTAGAAGAGTGGAAAAAAAATCATTTGATCAAGAATCAAACGATATGAAGAAAAAGAAGAAAAAGAGATAGAAAACAAGCTAGAGCAAGCAAAATTCAATTCTTCCACCAAGCTTTTAAGCTCTCTTGTGCTATAATTTTTTTTGTGCCTTCATTCCCATCTTTTGTAATCATCTTTATCACTATCATGTTTTTCCAACTTTATACTTACATAGTAAAATCCACTTTCTAAAGGTATCCTTGCTATTCAAAATTGTAAGAGAAAAAAAATTATACCTTAGCCTTCAAAAGGTAGTGTTGTAAGATTGTGCCATATCCTTGAAAAGGCATAAAGCTTTTACCTTAGCCTAAGTAAAATGTAGAGAGGTTGTGCTTGATCCTTGATAAGGCATTGTGCAAGTTGTGCTTGATTCTTTGAAAAGGCATTGTAAAGGTCATGCTTGAGCTTTGAACAAGTATTCTTCATAGTGGATTTGAAACTCCTTAGCTGGCTAAGGAAGAGAATGTAGGCACCTATGGAGAGAGCCAAACCTCTATGAATTTTTTATGTCTTTTCTCTTCACTTTTTACTCTTTGAACTTGTGCCTTTTACTTTAAAAAGTTTGAAAATTTGTTTACAACTTGCTTATTCATTATTTTGTTTATCAAATTACTTTTGACATGTTTTAAAGTCAAAAACAAAATTGAAAAACTTATATTCAAACTTGACTTCATGAAAAGTTGAATTTGTGGCAACTTGATTTGTGTGCAAACTTGATTTGCTTACAACTTGTATATTCCTCTCGTACTTCTCACTCTTCACATTTGAGGAATCTACTTTACTTTAAAGAGTTTGCAAAATTAGTTTTCATATTATTTACGCATTCTTGACACAATTTGATTGAAAAACACAAATTGATAAAATTGATTTTAATTTTTCTTCATTGAAAAAGCTTTTAGATTGCCTTCATTGAATATTTAATTTAAAGAAATAAAATTTTTAGAAATCTAATTCATCTCTTTCTTGGGTTTTTCCACATTATTATTGAGCTAACATTTCTAACAATGTTAAACAGTTTATAAATACTTGTTAAAATTATATTTACAAAAAAATATCTACTTAATCTATTATCTCTTCTTGAATTTGACAAAAATAATGCATTAAATGAAAAAATATTTTTTTCCAAAAAAATTTTAATTAACAGTTAATGAAATCTTATTTTAAAATGATTTTAGATATCAATATATATTTTTTATTACTTTTATAATTAAATCAAAATTCCTAGCCAAATTGAGCTTAGTTCTAAAAACTCAAAAGGTTTGGCCCAATTCATGAGGAGCTTTATTGAAAGGAAAACGTTAACGAAGCCTTATAGATATTGGTTAATTTGAGTGATATTTATGAAAATAATTTTGTAATTAATATATTATATAGTTTCAAACTTGATGACAAAAATGTATTAAAAAATTATTTCCTAAAATAATTATTTAACTAATATTAAAATTGCTCTGCCAAATCCTTAATTGAAAGTTTTGACACCTTTGTTTTTCCTTTTTTTAAAAAAATTATTTACTGCCGGTCAACACAAGCACCAAGGCTTTCCGCTCTCGTATACTTAATTGATCAGTGATCACTACATAATTTTTAGTCATTTTGAATATGCCCGAAGGCTTAATAAGGTTCTTTGACATGTTATTCCTCTACATTTTAAGGGTGTAATTTGTAAAGCTAAGTTTTGAGTATGTCTTGAATTTCATTACCTTTAACCTTATTAGTGTATATGGTATACGGTATGAACTTTTTCATGAAATGAATGGACAAGCTTGAATCTTTCAACATTCTCAAATTCTAAAAGAAAAAGAAAACATAACATCATTAGATGTATATAAGAAACAAGAAGAAAAAGACATAAAATCAATTGCTCATTTGTTCTCTTTCAATCCCCTACTGGTAGAATAAAATCCATTCAATTCCATGCAGGGTTGTACATAATATATAACCTCTTTTAATCTCTGCTAAATATCCTGTATCCACCTGGCTTGTAAAAGTTCTTCAAAAGTCACAAAAATTATGTTTCTACTAGATGACGATGATAAATTGTAAAACTTCTGACGTTTGAGGTCTGGTCCTTCTAGTCCTTGCCCGCCACTAGCAGCTTTATAAAAGTTAAATTATGATGGGCAAAATCTAGCATCATTGACACTCAGTAATTAGCCATTTACATTCAAGCTTTACGTACAACATGAAGCTTGATGTTGAAGTGATATGCAAAGAGATTATCCAGCCATCTTCTTCATCCCTCAGTGGGCTTCTCCGCTATCAACTCTCTTTCCTTGATCAAATAACTCCCCCAGTTTTTAACCCTTTGGTCCTGTTCTACTCGAAAATATGCGATACCCAAACCAGCAAAATCGAGACTTTCGACCAGCTTAAGCAGTACATTTCTAATGCCCTTACTTATTTCTACCCTCTAGCCGAATGCATTAGAGACTGTTGAGTTTTAGATTGACTAGAATTCTAGATTTTAATTGAATAGGATTCTTGTTTGTGTACAACATTGAGTAGTTGTATGGTTTTAAACTTCTTATTCTAAATCGAGTCCTATTCGCATGCTACTTTAGACTTTTATATTATAAAAGTGGATCTCTAGGCCTTAGAATTGTAAGGAATACTTTGAGAGCTCTAGAGAGAGGACGCTTTGTAACTTTGTCTTTTGCTCTAAGTGGAGCTAGAATGGTTTAGGTGAGTGTTCTTCGGAGATTATTAAGAAAGAGTGTGCAAGGGATCTTGGGTTAGCTTGGGGAACCATAGAGGTCAATTTATTGTACTTTAATTTCTCAATAATAGAATAACAGTTTCATTCTGTGGACGTAGGCAAGAGGCCGAACAATGTAAATTCTTGTGTTTTCTGTTTGCTTAATTTCTCTGGGTTTTATCGTTGTTGTTTCTTGGACAATTTTCATAACAAACTGGTATCAGAACTTTAGGTTTGGTAAATTCAAGATTCAACAAGGATGTAGAAAATTACTAGTTCTACGAATTTTTAAATTAAGAAGCTTGATGGGAAGACTAGTTTTACGCAATGACAAAGAAGAATGAAAGATCTCCTTGTGCAGTAAGTCTTAATGCGCCCTTTGCTAGGAAATAAGGAAAAGTAACCAGATGACATAAAGGATGTTGAATGGGTAGAGTTAGAGCAAAGGTGTGTGAGTATTATTCGGCTTTGCATTGGAGATAACGTGTTTAACCATGTTATTGATGAGGATTCTGCTTTAAGGTAGTGGGCAAAGTTATAAAAGATTTACTTGGCTCAAAGTCTTTCCAATAAGTTGCAACTTAGGTGAAAGTTGTATCGTTTAAAGATGGAAGAGAGTGGAGACCTCATGAAGCATATGAATGAATTTAATGGGATCATTGATCAGTTAAAGAAGGTTGATGTGAAGGTGGAGGAAGAGAAAAAGGCACTGTTGTTCCTAGCTTCGCTCCCAGACTCCTATGAAGTATTTATGGAATCTCTAATATGTGGGATAGATACAATAACATTAGAACAAGCACAAGTAATGTTAATGTCTTATGAAGCCTGAAAGAAAAGTAAGGAAAATGATAGAGATTCGAGTGGCTTGGCATTGGTAATTGAGGTTCGTAAGAAGAAGTCAACTAGTATGGGATCTAAGGGTGGCAAGTCTAGATCCAACAATATTCAGTGTTTTCAATGCAAAGGGTATAGACATATTAAAAGGGATTGGCCTACAAAAGAGGATAAAAGTAATAAGAATAAAGGATAGTGTGCTTTCATTGCTTAAGATGATGATTGTGATTGCCTCGCAATCTCATAAAATATGGATGCAAATTCTTATTGATATTTAGATTCTGCTTCTGCCACTCACGTATGTTATCAAAAAGATTGTTTTGATTTACTTCAAGAAGGGGTGGCTAGGAATTTGACTTTGGGTAATAAGTCAATAGTGAAGGTCATGGGTCTTGAAGTGGTGAAAATCAAAATGTTTGATAAGGTTTTGCGTTCTTTGAGTGGTGTGGCTTGTGTCCCAAAGCTACATAAGAATCTAATATCATTGAGCCTATTAAACTCCAAAGGGTATGGATATTTTACTTGTGATGGAGTGGTAAAAGTCACACAAGGTGACATGGTTCTAATGAGGGAGAATTTGTATGATGGCTTGTATCATCTAGAATGTGAGGCCTCAAAGGGATTGGAACAGTGCACAAGATATGGTAGCTACCAAAGTGAGATTTCATTTGCCGAGGAGATGATGAAAGATTCCCATGGTGTAAACAATGGTGAAAAGATAAAAAATCTTGTCAGTACTGAATCAAAAGGTCGTCGAGGTCCCTTTTCGAAGTCAATTAGTGCCATTGACTTGATGGCTACATAGGTGCATTGGCCATTTTATGGAATCGAGTGTTGAACCATGCTTGATTCGATATGTGTAGTCGTGGTAATTATAAAAGCCAATGATTTAGAAGTCTTATGCTTGGAGAGTTGTTCAAAAGTGTCAAAAAATAGGGGGAGTTAGGAAGTTATAATTAGGTGCGACTGGTGGAAGAGGTTTAAGGAGTTTGAATTCAAGTCAAAGGTGGAGATTTGTTGAGTTTTAGGTTGACTATAATTCTAGATCTTATTTGATTAGGATTCTTATTTATGTACAACATTGAGTAGTTGTAAAGTTTTAAACTTCTTATTCCACATCGAGTCCTAATCACATTCTACTTTGGACTTTTATATTATAAAAGTAGATCTCTAGGCTTTAGAATTATAAGTAGTGCTTTGAGAGCTCTAGAGAAGGGACACCTTTTAACTCTATCTTTTGCTCTATGTGGAGCTAAAGTGGTTTAGGTGAGTGTTCTTGGGAGATTATTGAAAAAGAGTGTGCAAGGGATTTTGGGTTGGTTTGGGGAACCATAGAGGTCAATTTATTATACTTTAATTTCTCAATAATTGAAGAACAGTTTCATTCCGAGGAAGCAGGCAAGAGGCCTAACCACGTAAATTCTTGTGTTTTTCTATTTGCTTAATTTCTCTAGGTTTTATCTTTATTGTTTCTTGGGCAATTTTCATAACAGAGACAACCTGTTTGTAGACTGCAATGACGAGGGCATTCCCTTTCTAGAAACCCTAGTGAAGTGCCAACTTTCAGATGTCATACGAAACCTTGTCCCTGGCAAACTTAACATATTACTTCCATTTGAACTATATGATGCAGAAGAATTGCCCCCAAGAATCCAATTCAATATTTTTGATTGTGGAGGAATAGGTGTTGGCATGTGCATTTCTCACAAAGTTAGGGATGCCCTTTCATTTTTTGCGTTTGTGAACATGTGGGCAACCATTGCTCCTGGGAGAAGAAATTAGCGGCCCCAGAATTTGCGTTAACCTCGCTTTTCCCACCATAGAGCATATCATTATTGTTGAAGATAATACTTAAGCAAGTGACATGTTTTTTTTTATCAGTTTGGATATATATGTAGTTTTTAGTGTGTGTTTGATGGTTTTCAAAACTATAACTAAGTCATGGGATCGTGGATGTTTTATGTTTAGTTTGTTAACTAATATTTGTAAACCACGTTTCAACAAGTGGTGATGTTCTTTTGTTTTTGGTTCTTAGTTGCATGTAATATATATTAGTTTTCTTTAATGAATGAAGTGTGTGAGCTTTATATCCTCTGTTCATCTCTATTTTATTGTTGCATAACAGAGTTATTTACAGTAGCCATTAGTTCTCGAAATCACTCCACTAACATGGTATCAAAGCTTCATTAAGATCTTAAGCGATCACGATAAGGCTTCATCATCCTGTAAACTGATAAATTTTCTTCTTGTTGCCTAACACCATTGAGATGGCTACAAGTTCTTTCTCCCACCAAACACCACTTATATTTGATGGGTCCCATTTAAGCCATCAAAATGAAGGCCTATTTGAGGACTAATAATTTGTGGGATGTTGTTTAGAATAGTACTTTACCGCCACAGTTAAGAGAAAATACTACACTGGCTCAAATCAAACAGCATAATGAAGAGGTGGCAAAACATTACAAAGCTTTGTCATATCTACATTCTGCTGTAATAGAAGTAGTGTTTACCAAGATCATGGCCTGTGACACGGCAAAAGAAGTATGGAGCAAGGTGAAGGAAGAGTTTCAAGGGTCTGATTGTACCAGACAGATGCAAGTTCTCAATTTACTAAAAGAATTTAAGGTTTTAAAGATGAAAGATGCTGACTCTGTCAAAGACTATTTTGATAGGGTAATGAAGGTGGTTAATCAATTGAGGTTGTTAAGTGAAACCATGCCTGACAAACGAGTGATTGAGAAAGTTTTGGTCAGTATCCTGAATGCTTTGAATCAAAGATTTCTTCCTTGGAAAAGTCCAAGGATTTGTCCAAACTCTTTCTTATAGAACTTGTAAATGCTTTCCAAGCTTCAGAACATAGGAGGGTAATACGTTTGGATGATAATACTGAGCATGCTTTGGTAGCTAAGTTCAAGGGAAAGATAATCATAGATACTTGAAAGAATGAACATAACCAGTCAAAAGAAAAAGGAGGCACTCGTCACAACAAAACACCTAACAAAAGAGCGAATTTCCAATATGTCCACATTGCAAAAAAGAAACCATACAGAGGCATAATGTTGGTTCAAACCAAGTGTAAGATGTCATGCTTGCAGTCAGTAAGGTCATTGAGAAGGTTTGTAAAAACAAATCAAAAAAGTGAGACAACTCACCCCAAAAAATTGAAAAGGCTAAGGTGGCAGAAAAACAATTGTTTATGGCATTGAGCAAGACCAAGGTTGTTGATCCAAGCCAGTGGTTGTTAGACAGTGGATGTTCAAGCCATATGACTCCAAATGCAAAACTCTTCACTGAAATTGATCATCAACATAGATCAAATGTTGAAATAGGTAATAGGGATTTTCTTCATGCAATAGGGAAAGGTACTATAGGTATTCAAACTACATCGGGCAATAAGTTTGTTTCAAGAGTTCTACTTGTGCTTGAAATTTCCCAAAATTTGCTTAGCGTTGGGCAAATTGTTGATGATGGTTATGTCTTATTATTTAAAGACAAATCCTGCAATATATTTGATCCCATAAGAGAGTTTGTTACGACTGTTCTTATGAAAAGAATGTGTTTTCCTTTGAATTGGAATGATATGTACTGTCAAGCATCTAAGATGGGTTTGAACTCGACCTCCCTGTGGCATAAATGTTTAAGACACTGTAATTTCTCTTCATTGATTCATGCCAGCAAGTTAAGCTTAATGGAAAATCTAACATCTTTGACTGAATCAAATAAATTCTGTGGCTTCTGTCAGTTTAGGAAGTCAACTAAAAATTCATTTCCTACAACTAGTTCAAGCAGAGCCATTGAGAAGCTAAGTCTGGTTCATACGAACATTGCATGACCTATGAGTGAATTATCAATCAGTGGAAGTAAATTTTTCTTGCTATTTATTGATGATGTCACCAAAATGTGGTAGATTTTTTTCTCAAAAATAAATCAGAAGTGTTCGACTGTTTTTTGAAATTTAAGGCCAGAGTTGAAAAAGAATTAGGAAAAAGAATTAAAATTCTTAGATCAAACAAAGGTGAAGAATACAAGTCTTTGGCTTTTTCTAAATATCTTGAAAAGGAAGGCATCCAAGATCAGCTCACTACCCCATACTCCCCTCAACAAATGGAGTTAGTGAGAAGAAAAATCGAACCATAATGGAAATGACCAAGTGTTTCTTGATGGAGAAGGGACTACCCAAGAACTTTTGGGTAGAAGCAACTAACACTGCTGTGTACCTTCTAAATTTTCTTCCTACAAAAACCTTGAAATATGTGACTCCATATGAAGCTTGGTTCGAGAATAGGCCATCAATAAGTCACTTGCTTATTTTTGGATGTTTGTGTTATGTACATGTTCTTGCTGAACTGAGAAATAAATTGCAGCTTAAAGCACAAAAAAGAATATTTGTAGGCTATAGCTTGGAGTCAAAAGCCTACAAGTTTATATGATCAATTCTGGTAAGATTTCCATAAGCAGAAAAGTTATTTTTGATGAAGATCACAAGTGGGATTGGAAATAACCATAACAAAAAAAATCGGATGACCAAAATGCTATCCCAAGTGAAAAATCTAATGACCAAAATGCTATCCCAAGTGAAAAATCTAACGACCAAAATGCTGTCCCCAGTGAACTTGATTTTGACCAGATTATTGATGAAGCACCAGTGAGAGGTACACATGTTATTCAAGATATATATGATAGGTGTCAAATTACTATTGCTGAACTTGACTCTTTTGTTGAAGTTGTACTCTATGATGAATGGAAAGCTGCTATGAAGGAAGAGATTATTTTGATCGAGAAGAACAAGACATGGACACTTGTAGACAGACCGAAACATAGGCAAGTGATAGGAGTCAAATGGGTCTTCAAGAAAAAAAATAAATTTTGATGGATCTTTGAATAAATATAAAGCGAGGCTTATTGCTAAGGAGTTTTATCAATTGCCAGGAGTGGATTAGTTTGATACCTTCGCTCCCGTGGTAAGGCTAGACACAATTAGGCTACTCATAACACTTTCTGCAGCATTTGGTTGGACAGTATTCCATCTCGATATTAAGTCTACCTTCTTAAATGGTAGACTAACTAAGGAGATTTATGTTGAACAACCTATGGGGTTTGAAGTTGAAGCTGGTAAAAACAAAGTGTATAGGCTTCATAAAGCCTTATACGATTTAAAGGAAGCACCACGTGCCTGGAATGCTAAAATTGACTCTTATCTGCAAAGTCAAGGATTTCAAAAAAGCTTGAATGATACAATTTTGTATGTCTTAACAGGAGGTAATGGTGTCTCTTTAATTGTATCATTATATGTAAATGATATTCTGATAACTGGTGTTTATTGTCAAGAAGTTGAAAAACTCAAAGCCAATTTGCAGAAGGAGTTTGATATGTCCGATTTCGGGTTGATGAGGTATTTTTTGGGACTTCAAGTATCACAGACCAACAATGGTATTCATTTAACACAACAAAAATATATTCTTGATGTCTAGAAAAGATTTAAAATGAACAACTGCAAGGCAATAACTACTCCTCTTGTCGCCAATGAAAAATTACCTACTAATGCAGGTAATAAACTTAGTAATCCTGGTGAATATAGAAGCTTTATTGGCTACCTTTTGTATATATGTTCAACTAAACCTGGGATCATGTTCTCTATTAATTATTTGTCAAGGTTTATGCAACAGCCATGTGAGTCACACTTCACTGCTACAAAAAGATTACTAAGGTATCTAAAAGGCAATTCAAGCTATGGTGTCAAGTTTACACGATCCGATGTTGTTGATCTTGTACCATTCTTAAATAGCAATTGGGGAGGTTGTATTGATGATGCCAAGAGTACTTCTGGGTACATATTCACTCTTGGTAATGGTGTTTTCTCATGGAGTTCACACAAGCAAGAATCTGTAGCCCAATCCTCAACTAAAGCTGAGTAATCAAGTTCTTTGGTTAAAAAAGGTGTTGATTGATCTTGGTATACCTCAGACTAAACCAACCAAGCTGTTCGTGGATAATAAGTTAGCTATATCCATCTCTCAAAATCCTATTTTTCATAGAATAACTAAACACATTCACGTGAAATATCATGCCTTGAGAGATGCACAGAAAAAGGTGAAATCTTAGTTTAATATTGCTGCTCAAGTGAGCAAGTTGTAGATATCTTGACCAAGGCACTTCACGAAGCAAAATTTGAAATCAACTGAGGAATGTTGATGCCTAAAGATGCAAGCATTAAGGAAGGGTGTTGAAGATAATGCTTGACCAAGTGACATGTTTTTTTTTATTAGTTTGGATATATATGTAGTTCGTAGTGTGTGTCTAGTGGTTTTCAAAATCGTAACTAAGTTATAGGATCGTGGATGTTTTATGTTTAGTTTGTTAACTAATATTTGTAAACCACATTTCAGCAGGTGGTTATGTTCTTTTATCTTTGGTTTTTAGTTGTATGTAGTATATATTAGCTTTCTTTAATGAATGAAGTGTGTGAGCTTTATACCATCTGTTCATCTCTGTTTTATTGTTGCATAAAAGAGTTATTTACAGTAGCCATTAGTTCTCAAAATCACTCCACCAACAACTATCAGGGTATAACCCAAACATTCACCAAACCAAAGTAAAAATTATAACAAAGAGGTTTGTGTTTACAGCCTCTAAAATAGAGGAAATCAGAGGAAAATATGTCGATAATTCTAGCTCAGAAAACCTAGAATGCCCAATTCACATTGAGGCCTTATCAGCTTTCATATGGAGCTGGTTTGTAGCTGCTACTAAGGTAAGATCAAGACCTGTTACGTTTTGTGCAATTTTTCACTTGGTAAATTTACGTACAAAAATGGAGCTGCCTCTGCCAGACTATTCTTCTGGGACTCTTTATAGCTTTTCAATGACAGTTCCATCCATGGACGAAGGAGAAATTTGTCATAATCTCCTTAGTCAAATAAAAGACTCCATAAGAAAACTTGACAAAGAGTACGTGAAGAAGGTCCAAGATGCACAAGATCACTTAGACTACATCAAAGAGATGGTTGGGAAACTCATCAGAGGGGAGACAATTTACTTTAGTTTCAGTAGTTTATGCAAGTTTCCCTTATATGAAGCTGATTTTGGTTGGGGGAAACCCATTTGGGTAGGTTCTGCTACTCTAGCTTCCATGCATGGAGTTATTTTCCAAGACATCATTTCTAGTGATGGGATAGAGGCTTGGATTAACCTAAAAGAGGAAGACATGGCAAAATTTGATTGTGACAAGGAATTGCTTGGATTCATTACCTTAAAAAACTGTTGAAGTTGATTAGTTCCTGTAGTTTCAATTGATGTTTTCTTGTAAAGGTCTGTTTGGTAACTGGAAAATGACTTGTTAGAGGAAAATTTTTTCTGTGTAAAATGTTTTGCAGAAAAATTTAATGTTTTTTGTTGTTTTAGTAAACTATCAAAAACATTTTCTATTGTTGGGATCATTTTATGGAAAATATTTTTCATCATGATGAAGTTATTTAGGTGTTAAAATAATAAATAGGAGTTGAGTATAAAACAATATTGATATTTTATTTTCACTAATTTGGTATCAAAATTAGGAATGGAAATGAAAATGGATAAAATCAATAATGATATTTTCCAAAATATTTAATCACAAATCTGTAATGAAAATAAACTCTAATTTTCAAAAAAAAATTCATCTTATCACTTTTTTGTAATATCTATAAAAATATAAATATTCATTAATTGTGTAAGATATCCAAAACCTATACTTATAAATATGTATTTATCAAATAATAATTATTGAAATATTTTTTATTATAATTATTAGTAAGATTTATTCCATTTATAAATAAAAAATTTAATTGTATTGAATGGTTTCATTAAAATAATGTTGTTTAATTTTAATAGTAATTTAAATATTAATATTTTAAATTAATTATTTTAACATTAAATATTAATATTTTTATTTTTTTAATATTTTAAGTTAAATATTAATATTCATCAAATTTATACTCATAAACTTAGTATAAAAGTGTTTTTGTTGTTATCTGGAAAATGTTTTACGTCTTTTCCGTGGTTAACTTTGATGACTCGTAAAATATTTTACATTTAGAATTAATTTTTCGTCTGACAAACAAGCATAAGTCTTGAAAACATTTTTCAAAAAATATTTTACTACAAAACAAACGAACCCTAAGTTTTAGCTGTCCAACATTCTTTTCCTTTCTATCTTGTGAGATGGAGGATTAGTCCCGATCTTATTGGTATTGCTAGTGAAATCTCTTTGGGTGTTTTCGTTTAGTTTGATGTATTTAAATTTTTTTTCTTTTTGATCCATCAGCCGGTTGTTGCTCAATTTTTGTCATTTGGAGCTTATGTCATGGTTGTATAGTGGTGGTAGAGGATTGATGGCAAACTTTTCCATGGCATTTCAGATTTTTGGTGTCTTCTGATGTGCTCCTCATGGCTCATTGGCTTCAAGGTTTAGCTTCTTTCCCAATCGTGTCCGACCTTTTTATGTTCTTCCAAAGGGTTTGATCTTGACTCGAGGTATCGGGCTCTGTTTAAGTATGGAGGTTGTTTGGGGTTTGGGCAGCTTGGTTCGAAAAATCTTTGAGGCAGTCTTTATTGCGTCCATGCACAGATTTTATATTTGTTTCACGGTGTAAAGCCGTTCAATATTTCATTGCTTTTATCTTTATATGCTATCTTGTGCAGTAAACAAAATAAATTTAGATCACACTTGCACATATCTCTGAAAAACTGCAGCAGATCGAGCAGAGAATGGGTTAGAGCTCGTTCAGACTCAAGCTCAAAAATTTAGCTAGCAAACAAACTATAAACACGCTATGAAACCATAAAAAGCGAAAACTTGACTCTTATTCCGTGAAAGTCAAAATTTTGATTTTGATTGGAAATTGTTGGCCGATTCTGACGAATTGACAAAAATGGTAAATCACAGCTGCAAGTAGGTGTTGCTCTTTCCTGCAGAAACAGGGACAAACTAGAACAAAACTCTGAGCAGAGGAGCTAACGTAATACTGGCATACTTTTTCATTCAACCTTGAACAATTCAAAATCTTCGTAATAGTACATACGTGATAATCTAGCAATAAAATTACAAGCAGTTGATCTCCTAGCCATGCCAAATTAATTGCTTAACACAAAATATAACTAGAGTTTACATCAGCCTAAACAAGGTTATGCTGCTGTTATGCTAACCATGTTTATAAACACATTAACCTTAACAAAAGGAAAGAGTGTAGAGTAGTCCTAACATTCAAATACAGAACAATCAAATTAACCACAATTCAATTCTATGAAAGGCCAATCGCATGGCTCGACGATGAAATCATATGAAGATGCTAGGGTTCAAGAGAGCCGATCCAAGGAGCTCCTTATCACATTCAAATATGGACATTTCTTGTTCCTCCAAAGTCACCCAAGCTTCAATTCCATCCCCATTTTTGGTGTCTATCAAAACTACAATGTTCCTGAATGATAGGCTTGCACTACTCACCCATACCGGCTTCCCCCACCCATAGTCCATTTCATATAATGGAAATCTGCACCAACTTGTGCACCTGTAAACTGCAGCATCCTTGCAGAGCTCTCTCCTCTCCTTGAGAGACTCAGTAATCAATAAAAATCCATCATCACCTTTGAATTTTTTTGCCTTTTCATTGCAAAATTGGGTCATCTCTCTTCTCATCACAGTGACCAACTCGTTTAACTCCATCTCACCGTCTCCAAGAAACACGGGCACTGTCCAAATGAGATTTCCTATGGAGTTTTCGGGCAGCGGTGGGACTATTCTCTTGCGCAAGTTCACTGCTTGGAACAAAACTATTGGCCTTGCTAACCCTGATTTCGCACGAGAAGCTGCCACAGAACATTTTAAGATTAGTGCTAAGACCACTTCCACACGAGATGGGACAAATTGGCCAGCAGCTTTGGCCTTGAGACTAGCAATTTTTGATGCTTCAAACTTGAACCTCTTTGTAACAAAATTTCCGGACGGGTTATTTACCGGGGGCATGAAAGATAGGTCTCCAGGTGGAAGCAAAGATGCTCCGACGAATTCAGGGGACACTGCTTCACCAGAGTCACGAGCGATGGCTGTCCAGCTTTGGAGGAACGTTGCCAGTGAGGAAACGTCAGTGTTCTTATGCAATAGACAGATGCTGATAGCTGTCCCTCCACACTCAAATGTTGTCAGTTGAACAAGCAGATTGCAACCTGAAGCTGCTTTGGATGTCTCAGGATCAGTGGTAGGAAGAAAACCATTCAATGCTTCCATGTCAGGTTGTTTTAGAAAGTCTGAAAGTTGGCAGTCAATACGAGCTTCGACGAAATAAGCACCTTCATCGTTGCAATCGATGGAGGTAGCATCTTTCAGCCGTCCTGCCATTGGATAGAAGTGAGTGAGGACTTTCGAAAGTGAACTCTTGAGGATATGAGATCTGTCGCAGCTTTTGCTCCTGCAGTCCTCATTTTGGTGGTGGGTGCTTGGCGTTGAAGCATAGAAGAAGACTATAAGGCCATAAAAAGATGGCAAAAGCTGATCCAAAAGGGAGAGCCTGAAGTTTTTAAGGTGATAAGGTGTTGGAGAGGATGGCTTAATGGTTTGTCGAGAGGTAATTTCGACCTTCATTTTAATCATGCTTAGATATTCTCGTTGGTCTATTCGAATATATATTATGTAGCTATTAGAGGATGTAATACGGTAATGGTGATAAGTCACGTTCGGATTTGGAGTTTTGCTCTCAACTTGTTAGGTCTAGAAACACATGTTAGTAACAATTTAAGTCAACGGTAGTTCAAAATCAAACACTAACGCTGCACTTCTCAGTGTACGTAAGGCTGATTTAGCGTTACGTATAGATTTTCAATAGCTAATCTGAACGGTTAAATACATTCTTCAATTGGGCTTGGAGTTTTCACTCAAGTTTTCCAAATTCACCATAATATACGCTCAACTAAGCTTAGGCAATGGATGTTCAACATTGACAATCCAATTCTGTCCATTAGTTACATTAGCCAACTTGAATGATCTTTCTTATGACAAACACCCAATATAATGCAAGCAAAAGTTAATAACAAAATATAAATAACACAAAATTTTTTTAATAATGGAAAATTTTCGCTCACTAACTTTCAAATTACAATCATTAATTCTTTTTTTGCATTCAATCAAATTTTTATATCTTTATTTAAAATTAAATAAGTTTTTATAACTAATGGTTAACTAATTGTTATTGTATAATTAAAATATCACTTATTATTTTATACAATATCATGTTAATATGTTATAATAGGTAATAACGTGAGTACTAATATGACATAATGATATAATTATGTGATATTTTCTACTCTCCAATGTCAACATCACATGGGTATAAAATGATAAATAATATTTTAACTAATGATAATTGGTCAACTTTTAGTCATAAAGATTTATTTGACTTAAAATAAAAAATATAAAAATTTAATTAAATGTAATAAAAAAAACTTATTAAATTTTTTTAAATAGTTTAAGAACGTTTTCAAATATTATACCCCAATTCTTTCACTGCCTATTAATTCTATTGTATCTAAAACCTTTTACATTGAAAAAGATGTTTTTCACAATTTCTTAAGGTGTTTTCAACTCTCTAAACATCACATATCACATACACACGACATTATTTCAATATCAGAGTAAAATTTTATACTTCACAAGCGATATAATAAGTATGTACAAGTGTAAATATGTGATGGTAAGCAAAGCCTGTCGACGATGAAGGAGAGCTTGGGACATGATTGGGTAGAGATTACTTCTGGATGTGACCTAAACCACGATGGCAATGGCGATGGCGTTGGGCCGTTTGTCAATTTTTTTCCTGGTGAAGTGTTCTAAGTCTACACGCGATGATAGACTAAAAATTGTCAAAAATGATGACAATAGTTCAATTATAATAATATTCGATATTTTGCTTGTCACCGCATTTAAGGAATCTAGATTAAATTTGACAAACATAATTTCAAGAGAAAGCGTCCAAAACCAATAGTAGTCCATAGAAAATGTACAAAATGAAACATCCAACTCAAGAATAATTGCCCCAACGATACTTTTGTGGCCTAAAATCATTGAATCTCAAAAGGATAAGCTTAAGTAGTTGACGCTCAACAACTTGAATTTATTTCGTTAACTTTTGTATTTATAATTTAAGATTTCATTTTGAAGTTTCTAGATTTGAATCTTGAGAAAGGGAGAGTAGATTGTGAAATGAGGAGGTACCACCATACATGTAGTCTAAAGTCTACGACTTTGCACATATGTATATATCCAAAAAGATAATATCTAGATGAGATATCACATCTAATTTTGTAAATCTTATAAAAGATAATTTGAAAAAATGGTGTGAATGAGTGACTACTTTTAGCAGGAAGTTTTTCATCAACATCATGGTTTTTATGAAAGAATACAAGTCCATATACATATATGAACCCTACCTAAAACTCCCTTGATTCATAGAGACTCTCAACTTTCCCAAGAGGCAGATCCATATTTTTCAAATAATATTTTCTTTAATCAGTTATTGATGTTTGCGAACCAATAATTATAAACTGTGTGAATCATGGAAAATAGGATAATTGTCAATAAAAGGTTTTACAAATGATGATGAAATGATGAATTCCCATTAACAATATTGTACAAATTTATATACTAATTGCAAATTCACCTCTTTTATATCTAGATCCAAATTATGCACATCAATGGTGAGGAATTATGAGGGTGGGCAAAATTAGGTAATTTAGACAAAAGAAATGAAAAGTCAAAACAAAAAACCTTTAGGGTATTTATATATGTACATCACCCTTCATTCCATGTTTTCAAGAATATTATAGTGGTAAGTTTGTACCATTTTTTTTTATTGGAATAGAATTTTTGCAACGCCCTTTAAATTACTATTTATTTCCTTTGCTCACTGATAGCTAGATTCAAACAGAGCACACTAACACCTCACAGAGAAGACCAATGGACCTTTATTAATTTGGTGGAAAATGCTTGATATCTCCCTAGCAACAGCATTTGTCCAATCATAAATTCACTTTTAGACTTCCCACTAAACCATTTTTTGTGTAAGAGACCAAGGGAATTCTCAGTAAGTTATCTAATAAAGACTAAACCAAAATCTATAACTATATTTTAAGGAAGCCTCGAAGGGCTTCCTTGCTTGATTCCTTATATTAAGTAAAAAGAAATAACAATTTAAGAGAACTTAATAAAAAAATATTAAGTAATAAAATAACAATTTAAGAGAACTTAAATATATCCATTGACATAACTTTAGTATCCATTTGCAAGCATGGCAAGATGGAAAAAAAAAAAAGAAAAAGAAAGAACTGATGGATTCATATATAGTTTTCCTAAGGTATATGTAATCAATTAAATTATATTGCGGTATTTGTTTTATAACAAATCATTGTAATGTAAGATTGCAATAAATCATATTACAGTCAATGGATATAATATGATTGCAGTCTAAAACCAATGCAATTAGAATGCATTACACTCTACAATGTTATTACCGGGTACTGGAACCCGATCGTTAGACGTGAGAAAATTAGGGAGTCGGCATCAATCTTTTTTTTTTTAGGTGTGATTGGCCACTCTATTTTGTCATACTCGACGAAATCCTAAATTAATTTTAAGTCCGTCTAGAACGATAAATTGGTCTACATATCTTTAAGATTTGGATTCAGAAGTACGGTTAGCACGAGAAAGAATTAGTACCCCCGTGACGCCCATTCTACGAACGATGCCATTTAATCATATATTATCCTAACCCATTAACCTTATTCTTACGTTTCCTTAATTATTATTTATTTAATTTATCTCTTATTCCATTAATCAAATCAAAATATTTTACGGGTTTGGCGTACACGCGATGTAATTGTGAAATGCATGGCATAAAATCGGGATAATGTCAAACGAAAATCTTTTATTGAGCGTACTTTCTGAATCCGCCCATCATACTGGTACGATCTGGGAGTATTCTCTCACCTAGAAAAATACCTTAGAAACTCGCCTTCATAAGTTTACTAGATAGATCCCATCATCGAGATAGTCATTTGCCAGTGAAAAAAAAAATAGTGTTTCATGAATGCAAATCATAATTCGGGGTAAAAGTCTTTTATTAAAGATATTTCTCCTAACCCTCCTATCATAATGGTGGGATCCGGAGGTATCTTTTCACCTATGGAGTTTACTGGAGAAATTCGCCTTTCCAAGCTTCCTCGGGAAGTCCCATCATCAGAGTTTATACCCGTATACAATATATATCTATATGCCATGACATTTAACAATGCAACCATGATACGTGATGCACTCGTACACTCAATATTCGTTTCTTATCTTTCATAAAATTTACTACTTTTCTTTGTGTGCGTATTTATTATGAACAAATATTTTACATTTACTTATTGTTTTTGCTTCGTTATGCATTTTGCTATATAAGTACCTATTTATCTTACTATATAAAATTGTTTAGAACCATATTTTTAGACCAAGTATTTTTATTATCCATAACTATTATTATTTATGGTTATGTGTTTTATCCATTTTTGTATTATTACAATTAACAAATTTATTGTTATCATTAATTTTTTATTTTTTTATTCGTAGATTTTGATTAATTGGTGATTAAATATGTATTTTTTTTTACTTATTTGAGATTAGGAACATCTGCATTCTAAATTAAGACCCTCCCATCGTACTGGTGGAGTCTTAACCGAAATTCCTAACTTGAAGAAATTCACTCGAAATTGCGACTTCTCACACTCTGAATGGACATCCCATCATCGATATTAATCCCCAAAACAACTATTATATATTTATATATTATAATTTTTACTACATTACACTCTTTTATTTTCTACATGTACCTATATGTATATAAATTTGAGAAATTAAATATTCTATTGCTATCACATACTTAACTTATTATTATTATTAAGATATTCTTTTCTTTTATTTACTTAACTCATTTTGATATGATGATCCATTTTAATACTATTTTTAGTCCTTACTTAAGCTATCTTCTCCATTACTAAATATCTTTTATGTGTGTAAATATCTATGTGTGTGTGTGTGTGTATTTTTATATATCTCCTTTCCTAAATTAATTTGAATTTCTTCATGACTAACTACTATTTTACTATTTTAGTTTTATTTTTCATTGCCAGATATTTATTTTGTTTTTCTCATTTTTTTTGTTTCATATATTTCTTTTCTTATATATAAATTTCAAACCATTTCAAGAAATAATAACATTAATGTAACTAATAAACGAGAAATTAATATATCACAACTCCAACATTTCAAACCCAATCTATTGTTTA
This sequence comes from Theobroma cacao, assembly GCF_053813885.1. NCBI lineage: Eukaryota > Viridiplantae > Streptophyta > Magnoliopsida > Malvales > Malvaceae > Theobroma > Theobroma cacao. Next base: position 43,929,377 of record NC_142640.1, read on the forward strand.
ATAAACAGATCCATTACCTACTCGGTTGAAATTAACCCACTGTTCCAAATGGGTTCAAGCTCCACTAGTCTTCAAAGACTGCCTCCAGTCCGGTCTGGGTCCAAAAGGTCTGCTGCTACTGCACCGTGGGAGGCCCAAAAGGAAAAGCCTCTCCTTCCTTTTTTTTTTTTTTTACTTTTCTTCTTCCTTTTTCTCTTCCAATCACTTTCTTTGTTTTCTTTTTATTTCTTCCTTCTCTCTCTTCCCGATCTTTCTTCCTTTTTTTCTTTTTTCTTTTCCTTCTTTCTTTTTCTCTCTTCCTCTTTCTTCCTCGGCTTCTCTCCCTCTCTTTCTCGGCTTCTCTCTCCTTCCTTCCCTCTCTCTCTTTCCTTCCCTCACTCTCTCGGCTTCTCTCCCTTTTTCTCCCCGTCGGTGTGCTTTCTTCTCCACCAACCAGATCTGGGTCTCCAAGGCCCCTTCTTTGGCTTTCTCCCTTTTTTTCTTTTTTTTTTTGTGCCTTTCTTTTGTTGTGATTTTGGTTATTTTTTAGTGCTTGTGGTTAGGTGTTTTTGGTTGGTAGAACTTAGGATTTTTTTTTTTGTTTTTGAAGATCTGTGTTTGAAGAAGATGAGATTTAAAAAAAAAAAAAAAACGTTTTCTACTCTTTCAAATCCTCTTCCCCTTGGTTTTCAATTCGACTTTCCTTTTATGCATGAGTTTCAAAATGTTTCAGAGTTTGATTGTCCAAAATTTTGGACAATCACAAACCTTAAAGTCAAAGCAAATCCATCGAAAATGAGCACCCAAATCTTGGCTGCCAGAGGGAGCATCCAATGCTTTGTATATTGTTGACAATGGAAGCAAGCATTCTTCCAGCCTCTCTATGTTTTCTCTTCTTTTTAATTTTTAATTTTATTTTTTATTTATTTTTATTTTTATATTACCATAAAAAAAAGGTGTCTACAAACAATTATAGAACATATAATTTATTTCATTATTTACTGGATGTAAGTAGTGATTTCAAATTAATAGATTTTCAAATTTCATTTGACCGATAAGTATTATTTGATAATTATTTTGAATAAATTAAAAGCTCTATTTTAAAAAAAAGAAAATTAAAAAGCTTTCCAACACAATCTTACAAGAAATTCCTTGTTTACTAGGCATCGTTACTGGTTAAGACTGTAAACTAGCAACAACTGAGCCAGTAAATTGTCATTATGCACTTAGAATTATAAAAGCAAATTCAAGCAGCTCTTCATTCCGTTCAAAGAAGCCCATTATCGCTTCACTCAACCGCACCCATGCTTCTATTCCTTTATCGTCCCTTGTATCCAACAATGAGTAAATATTTAAGGTTGCAGCACCGGCAATGCTGACCCAAATTGGTTTTCCCCATCCAAAATCAACTTTATATAAATCGAATCTGCACCAACTGAGGTTGTTATAGAAGTCAATATCATCTCTTTTTGACAAGTTACATACTTCTTTGGCAGCCTTAAGTATTATTGAGATTCCATCACTCCCATGAAGTTTCATCACATAGTTTTCACTGAATTCTTTGATTCCATTCTTTAATTTTTTTAACCAGGCCCTGCAAATCTGATGCACTATCTTGCGTCTGTACAGTGAAGTAAGATAGAAGATACCCAATAGAGTTTTCAAGCAACGAAGGCTTCATTCTTTTACGCAATATTAGAAGGATCATGAAGAATAAGCTCAATCCTAAGCCTTTTTCACTAAATGGCAGAATAAGAACATTCTGGTTGTGGATGAAGAATGAAAAACCAGAGAACAAAAGAAGACAAGTAAAACTCACCATTTAAATAAAAGAGGATGCATCGCTAAGGAGGTTTATTAACTTTTTTTTTTAATTTTCTGTTAAGTTAGTTAAATGTAATTCTTACGCCTTTTTTTCTTTACTTTACTATTTAAACATTATATATATATTTCAGCTCATTGAGCATTGAATACATAGAAAACCCCTAAGAAATTTTCTCAAGGTTGCGTCGTCTAGTTCTTTTCTTTAGCTCATTTCCTGACATGGTATCAGAGCAGCTTGGAATCTAGTTGGCTGTCAGCATGCTTTTACAGTAGCAAAAGGACTATTTCATCAATAGAGGACAAATTTGTTACCTATTCGGCACTTGTATTTAGTTTCTTGCTATTGCATCATCACTCAAGTTCATCTAACTATTTTATTAATATTTACTCATCAGTGTTTAGTTTTTAAGAGTACTTTATTATCATTTGAGAAATCATGGCTGAAAACATTGAATTTGGAAATCAGTCTGGTACACAGACTAGTACACAAATCAATACTCAAATCACCCAAATCTCACCTATACCAAATCCTTAGTCCCTCTATTACCTACATCACACTAATAGTCCTAGTTTAGTTGTTATTAGCCCCAAACTTACCAGCAACAATTACATACCATAGAATAGGTCTTTCTTACTAGCAATGTCCATTAAGAACAAAACTAGTTTCCTAAATGGTTCCATACCTACACCTTAGGTTACGAGTCCTCTTTACCTATCTTGGACTCGTTGTAAAAATTTACTGGTAGCTTGGTTGCTTGATTCGATTACACAACCAATAGCTTCAACCATTTTCTTCATGGACTCAATAACTGAAATATGGAGTACTTTAAGGCAGAAATTTGCCCAACCTAATGACACTAGGGTCTGCAACCTACAATATACATTGTGAAACATTACTCAAGGTACAAAAATTGTAGATGCATATTTTATTAAGCTGAAGGGAATTTCAGAGGAATTGAGAAGTTGCAGGCCTCTACCACACTATCAATGTGGAAAATGTGATCCCAACTATTTCAAGAAATACATGAATCAATATCAGAAAAACATGGTCTTTAGATTTCTAAATGGACTCAATGAATCTTTCTCAACTGTTAAGTCTCAAATTGTCATGATGGATCTTATCCTAACTCTGGACAAAGTATATAGCTTAGTTTTGAGAGAGAAGACATAAAGGAATCTGCTAATTCAAGCACAACCAGTCCTTGAATCTTCTACTATGATGGTTGCTGTAGATATCAAGAAGAAAATGAGAAAGGACATCTCATGTAATCACTATGGGAAGAAGGGAAAACCAGGTCTTAAGAAGGATAAGACAATTATGAACAATGTAGCAATAGTAAATGACTTGACAAATTACATTAAAGCAGAACAAGCAGAAGAGATGGCAATAACAGGCTCCATGTCTCAATTATCTATCATAAAGCAACAGGTCAACAAGCTGATGGAGCTCTTGAATGAAAATGGTATATGCAGCACTGATGGTAAGGTTTCTTCACAAAATACTTAACAAGCAAACCACTCACTTATCAACTCAGCCTTTGCAAGTATTGTCTTAAGTCATCTTTGTTTCAATACATTCAATAACTTACCTTCTAGTCTTGGAAATGCAAATGTTGATGTGATTAGACAAACTCATTGAATTTTAGACTCTGGTGCCACTAATCATGTGTCATATTCCCTTAAGAACTTCATTTATGCAAAACTAGTCAAAGATTGCTATGTGCAATTGCCTAATAATAAAAAGGCAGTAGTTTCTTATATAAAATCATCAAGCTAGGTCCAAAACTAATCCTTGAGAATGTCTTCTGTGAACCTAAGTTAAAATACAATCTTATTTCAATAGGTTAACTTACCAAAAATAAGAAAACCTCTATTCCCTTTACTGATATGCATTGTCTTATTCAGGACATACGATCATGGATAATGATTGAGGTTGCTAGGGTCTTCTCAAGACTGTACTTGATGCAAGAAAATTTAGATGATCAAGATCTCTGCAAGTTTCTTTTTGACAAACTTATCAAATTTTCTTTTATTTTTTCTGTTAAAGCTTGTAAAGCAAAAAACAAATGTTTTGACCTTTGGCACTTTAGACTAGAACATGTGCCTTTGGAAAGAATGAATGTTATACAAAAACAATTTCTAGTCAGTGAGTTTTCAGATGATTTGATCTGTGAAATGTGTCCACTTGCAAAGCAAAGAAAACTTCCCTTTCTTATACATATTCAAAACACAAAAACAGCTTTTGAATTAATACATGTGGATGTTTGGGCATATAAGACACCAACATCATCTAATCAGAGATTCTTTCTCACTATAGTGGATGACTTCACACGTTTTACATGGATTTTTTTTATGAGAAACAAGTCAGATATTCTATCAATAATTCCTTCTTTCAATAACTATGTTTAAAGGCAATATGGTTCTTTAATTAAATGTATCAGGTTAGATAATGCACTAGAACTAAAGATGACAGATTTTTTTTCATAAAACTAGAATCATACATCATTTATCATGTGTTGACTCCTAAAAAAAATGGAATTGTTGAGAGAAAGCATCAACATATCCTTATGGTAGCTTGGACACTAATGTTTCAGTCCAATATTCCTATGCATTTTTGGGGAAATGAAATTTTAATAGCAGTCCATATGATTAACAGAGTACCTACCAAATTACTGCAAAACAAATCCCCATTTGAGTTATTATATGGGAAGCTACCTTCTTATGACCATTTAAAAGTGTTTGGGAGTCTATGCTATGTGTCTACACTGTCACAAAACAAAAAGAAATTGGATAAAAAAGCCATCAAATGTGTGTTTTTAGGACATCCTAGTAATGTTAAGGGCTATAGAGTATATGATCTTTGTGCACAAAGAGTTCTAATTTCAAGAAATGTAGTCTTTCATGAATCAACATTTCCATTTCAACATAAGCAGTGTGACACACTAACAGACCCATTTTATCAAACACCTAAAGTGCATGCCAGATATGTAGATGATCTTGATATCAATTTTCAAAATTATCCATCCCATGAACTCACACCTGCTAAGTCAAGCCAAAATCAATCCATTTCAGCTTTAGAAATACCTGAAACCTGAAGTTCAAGTGATTCATCACCAAATTCACCTAGCCTTGTTATTCTGCTTACTGCAGCTAGCAATGAAAATGATGCATATAACAGTCAAAATAATCAAAATTCAGAACATGCATCTACTAACTTACCAATTAGAAAGAGTACAAGAACTAGGCATGCCCTTAGGCACCTAGATGCTTATCTTGTTGATATGCCTTCACAATTAAACACTGTCACAGCTCACCTAATCACAAAACACTTATCAACTGAGCATCTTTCACCTGTACATAAAACCTTCACCACATCATTATCTAATTAATATGAACCTCATACTTACCATCAAGCTGCCAACCATTCACATTGGAGAAATGCAATGGCAGTTTAACTAAAAGCTTTGCAGGATAATAAGACTTGGAGCATTGTGCCTAGGCCTTCAAATTCTCATGTCATAGGCTGTAGATGGGTTTATAAGGTTAAGCTGAATGCAAATGGTACTGTTGAAAGGTACAAAGCCCAGGTAGTTACTAAGGGCTATAATCAACTAGCAGGGTTTAACTATCAAGAAAGATTCAGCCCAGTTGCCAAGTATACAACTGTTAGAGTACTTTTTACTTTGGCAGCAACTTTGAATTGGAATTTATCACAACTTGATGTAGACAATGCTTTCCTAAATGGTGATCTAGAAGAAGAAGAAGTGTATATGGAACTACCACGAGGTTATGAAATCCAGGGGGAGTATCCACATGGAACACAACTTGTTTGCAAACTCCATAAGTCATTGTATGGCCTAAAGCAAGCTTCCAAGCAATGGAATGCCAAGATTACTTCCCTAATTCTGCAATATGGATTTCATCAGTCTTCTACAGACCATTCCCTATTTACCAAGAAAAAAAATGACAATTTCACTACTCTATTATTATATGTAAATGACATATTGATTGGGAGCACATTATCACAGGTTGCAGCAGAAGTAAAACAATTTCTAAGCTCAAATTTCAAACTCAAGGACTTGGGAAAGGTCAAGTACTTTCTTGGATTAGAAATAGCAAGGTCTCTTGAGGGGATTTCAATATGTCAAAGGAAGTATACCTTAGATCTTTTAAAGAAACATGGTCTGCTAGGGGCTAAGGCAATATCTACTCCTATTAACTATAACCACAAACTACAGAAGTCTCAAGATAGGGATAGATTAGTTAATCCAATAGAGTACAGGCATCTAGTTGGAAAGTTATTGTACCTTACATTTAGCAAACCAGATATTTCATATGCAATGCAAATACTATCACAGTTAATGGATAAACTAGGGCCCAAGCATCTCACAGTAGCTCACAGGGTATTGAAATACCTTAAAGGTTCACCAAGACAGGGGATTTTGAAGAAGTCAAAATCAAATTTAAAGTTATCTGCCTATTGTGATAGCGATTGGGCAGGGTGTCGAGATTTAAAAAGATCAATCACTGGATATAATATTTTCATTGGGGATTCCTTAGTAACTAAGAAATCAAAGAAACAGTCTGTTGTAGCTTGAAACTCAACAGAAGCAGAGCATCGGTTTATGGCATCAACATGTTGTGAAGTTGTTTGGTTAAAATACTTACTCTCAGATTTTAGGATAAAACATACAGATGCAATAATCCTTTATTCTGACAGTCAATCAGCAATACGCATCAGCAAGAATCCAATCTACCATGGAAAGACCAAGCATATTGAATTAAACTATCATTTCATCAGAGAGAAGGTACTTGAGGGTACAATTAAACCAATGTACATCTCAACTAATTTGTAGCTCACAGACATGTTCACTAAGGCATTAACACCAAGGCAGTTTTATAATCTCCTAAGCAAGATGAATGTTCATAACATTCAGATGTCATCTTGAGGGGGATTATTAGAAAGAACATGAGAAATAAGCTCAATCCTAAGCCTTCTTCACTAAATGGAAAAATAAGAAAACTCTAGTTGTGGATGAAAAATGAAAAATCAGAGAATAAAAGAAGACAAGTAAAACTCATCGTTTAAATAAAAGAGGATGCAGAACTTATGAAGCTAGAAACGCATCGTTTCAATAAGGAGGTTTATTAACCTTTTTTTTTAATTTTCTGTTAAGTTAGTTGAATGTAATTATTATGCCTTTTCTTATTTTCTTTACTGTTTAAACATTGTACATATATATATATTTCAGCTCATTGAGCATTGAATACATAGAAAAACCTTGAGAAATTTTCTCAAGGCTACGCCGTCTTGTTCTTTTCTTCTGCTCATTTCCTGACACGCAAGTTCACAACTTGACGCAACACAGATGGCTTTATAAAACCACCAAGATTTGATGTTGATTCAACCATTGCACATTTCCAAATAAGTGCTACCACAACTTCAATGCGCTTAGGCTTTGGCACGCTTGTATTAGCAACTCTAACCTTAAGCACTGAAATCTTTGAAGCATCAAATACTAACCTCCTCATAGCAACCTTTTGACACGTGAACTCTATGACAAGCATTGTGAATGGTAAATATGTAAGTGGCAACAACGATGCAGCATAGCCAAATTTTAGAAACACCCCTAGCTAGAACCCTGAGTCGTGGCAGCCCAACTATTGATAAATTTGCTCAAGGTGGATAAATCAATGATCTTGTGCTAAATGTTTATGCCAATTGATATGCCACCACACTCAAAGAAGTTGACCTTTACAAGTAATAAATGTCCTGTTGCTACTTCTGGGGATTCCATTTGCATAGGAAGAAATTTGTTCAACACCTCACCATATGGTTGTTTAAAGATTTCCTAGAGAAGGCAGTTAACTCGAGCTTCAATGTAGTCAACCCCTTCATTGTTACAATCAATTAAGTAATTGCTTATCTTCCCTATAAAAAGGTAGAACCGAGTTAGGGTTTCAGATAACGATTTCTTAAACCGTTAGGATTTTTCTTTAGCCTCGGTAAAATGATCATCAACAGCACCATCTATAGAGTACCAAAAAATTAATGGTATGTAAGCCACAGGAGCCATTTGGTCAAGAAGTGATAGCTTGAAAATTTTCAAGTTAAGGGGAGTTGGTGAATAAGGTTTGATGGTTTCTGTATGGGTGGTTTCAACTATCAATTCCGTAGCCATCTTGTTCTTAATTTCTCAATCACAAACAACATGCACATAGATATTTGTAGCCGATGGGAGGTACCTTGTGTTGAAGGAAGTAATGTTTTTTTTTTTAAGATAGTTTTTATTAATCCCATCACCTACAAGCTATTTTAAGTCTCTAGCTTGAAAGGCAAAAGACTTTAATGGCATGAATGAAACAATGAGGGTGAGGGAATTTGTACATTTGTCAAAAGGACCCAACTACTTACTGTGTTGAAATAATCATCAATTTGAGAATCTAATTGAAAGGTGCTAAGATGGTGTTTGAAGGAGGTAAAAGTCTAGAAGGAAGCAACAGTCGACTGAAGAATTGAAGTTGTTATGTTCAAACGGTGTCATTTTATATTTCCCAAATCTTAGGGCTTTGAAATGACTGTTTTATGTCATTTTAGTTGTTAAATTTAGTCTACTGGTTGTAATGATTGAAACGTATACTTGTATTTCGTTTAGCTAAGTTTATTTCTTTTATTACTTGTACATAGTCTAGATGTCGTTTTGTTTCTCTTCTTGCATTGGCTTTTATTATGGTTGTTAGGCTTACACAGAAATCAATAGTTTTCAGCTTAGCTTGATCCTATATTTTCGATGATTTAGAGTCTCAAGATTAGATCTAGTTAAAATTTGTTTTTGAAATATTTGTATAAAAAGCTAAAATGAAAAACTTTTGGTTGGTTGAGCCAAGTTATCAAATTTCTTAACTCAATCCTTCTTCCTTTTCTACTCGATCCTTCTTTCTTCTCTATACTCTGTTCCCCTCATGGTCCTATAAAATACTATTTGAAATCACAACATGGTATCAGAGCTTTATTCTTAAGGGACTTGTGATTTGATCATCATTGTGAGTTGCATTTTCTTCTTCAAAGAGTATGGCTACTGTTGGTTTCAATGCTGCATTAACTCTCATTTTCTCTAGTGTGAATCACCCTTTCTAGGTTGTCAAGATGAAATCAGACTTGAAAGCCTTTAATCTCTAGGATGTTATTAAGACTTAAGAGGCTCTTATGCAAAGGCATGTCAATCCCATAATAGCTCAAATCAAACAACACAAAAAGAAAGTAGCTAAAAGGTTCAAGGCTCTTATTTGGTTACAATTTGTTGTATCTAAGTCAATTTTTGCTAAAATCATGAATTATGAAAATCTTAAATTAATGTGAGATAGTTTAAAAGAAGAACATCAAGGTATTAATCGAATAAGGCTATGCAAGTGTTGAATATTTCTAGACAGTTTGAGCTGAAGAGGATGAAAATATTCAAAAGTATACAAACAAACTCTTGAAGATAGTAAATTAACGTAGGCAATTGGGAGAAAAAGTTAGTGATAAAAGAGTTGTGAACAAGATTTTGGTTAGTATTTCAGAGAGATTTAAAGCAACAATTTCATCTCTAGAATACTCCAAATATTTGACTAAGATTTCAATTAATGAATTGATTAGTGCTTTATTGGCTCAAGAGCAAAAGAGAGCTCTTAGGTGTGAAAATCTTGTAGAAAATGCTTTGGTTGCCAAAACCCAAGGCTTAAAGACTAAGGGTAAGAGTTCAAAGAAGTATGAAGGTAGCAAAAGTAGTGATGACAAGTAAGAAAAAATGAAAGACAAGTGTTCTCTATGTCCTCATTACAAGAAGAGTAATCATACTCCCAAATATTGTTGGTACAGGCCTAATGTAAATTGTAGAGCCTATGACCAACTTGGTCATGTTGAAAAAGTCTGTAAAGTTAAAAAGAAATATGAAGAGAATAAAGCTGTTATGGCTGAATAGATTGAGGAAGCTGAAGACATGTTGTTCATAGCTAAATTGAGGGATGATTCAAATAAAGTGTTTGGTTGCTATGTAATGGTTCTTCTAACCATCTCACAACAAATGAAAAGCTATTTTCAGATCTTGATAGAAGTTTTACAACTCAAATCAAGATAGGCAACAGTGTGTACTTGAAGATAGTTGGTAAAAGAACAATTTCTATTAGTACTTTATCGGGTATTAAGTATATTTTTTATGTTTTCTTAGTACCTGATGCTGATCAGAACTTGCTGAGTGTTGGTCAATTGGCTAAGAAAAATTATGCTTTGTTGTTTAAGGGTGAGTTATGTATTGTGTTTGATCCAGCAGGAGCTAAGATATTAACTGTGGAGATGAAAAATAATTGCTACCCTTTAAACTTAATGAAAACTGAGTATAGAGAATTTATGAGTGAAGATGAAGTTACTAATCTTTGGCATAAACGGTTTGGTCATGTCAATTATAATTCATTGAGTAAAATGCTTGTTGATGGTCTTATTAATGGTTTACCTATTGTGAACAAATTTGACAAATTGTGTAAAGTTTGTCAGCTTGGGAAGCAGTGTCGAAAACCATTTCTTAAACAAAGAAGTTGGAGTGCTAAGAGTAAACTTGAACTTGTTCATACTTATTTGTGTGGACCTATGAATATTTCTTCATTAAATCACAGTAGATATTAAATTGTGTTCATTGATGATTTTACCAGATTGAGCTAGGTTTATTTTTTTAGAGCAAAAGTCTGGAGCTTTGGTCAAATTTATCAAATTCAAAGCCTTGTCTAAAAATCAAGCTGATAAGAAGGTTAAAACCTTGAAAATAGATAATGGTACAGAGTATACATCCCTTGAGTTTGAAAATTTCTTGGCTCAGTCGGGTGTAAAACATCAGTTAACTGTCACCTATACTTCTCATCAAAATGGAGTTTTAGAAAGAAAGAATAGAATATTGGTGAAGATGGCCAGATGCTTATTGAAAATGACATGCCAAGTGTATTTTGGACAGAAGCTATTAACACAGCTAATTATATTTTGAATATGACCTTTACAAGAGTAATAACTCTTAAACCTCCAATGAAATGAGGTATGAACATAAACCAGATGTTGGTCATTTCAAGATATTTGGTTGTGTGTGTTTTGCCAAAATACCATATGAAAGAATATCAAAGTTTGATTCAAAGTCAGTGTTAGCTATTCATATTAGCTACAGTGATGTATCTAAAGGGTACAGGTTTTATGACCTTAAGTCTAAGAAGGTTTTCATAAGCAGAGGTGTTCAATTTGATGAATGGTAGAATTGGAACTTGAAAAAAAAAAACAAATAGTGGTCCTGATAGTGGGGTGTCTGAAAGTAATGAGCAAGTGGAAGATGAAGAAATTGATGAGGTTGATAAAGAAGATGAAAGCTTGGCAGTTTGAGGGACAAGATCATTATAAGACATTTATAACATATGTAGCTTGGCTATTGCAGATCCCACAGCTTTTGCAAAAGCTCAATCAGATGTTAATTAAAGACAAGTTATAGATGTAGAGATAGCTATGATTTAGAAAAATGGAACACAGAAGTTGGTTGAAAAGCCAAGTAATCAACATGTAATTGGCGTTAAATGGATATACATAACAAAATTGAATCCTGATGGTACAATAAACAAGTACAAAGCTAGATTAGTGGTAAAAGGATATACACAGACCTATGGTACAGATTTCTTTGAAACATTTACACCACTGGCTAGGCATGATACTATAAGGATGTTAGTAGCTCTATTAGCAAGAGAAAGGTGGCAAATATATCATTTGGATGTTAAGTCAGCTTTTCTAAATGGAGTTTTGAGAAAAGATATTTACATTACTCAACTTGAAAGGTACATAAAGTAGGGAGATGAAATCAAACTCTGCAAATTAATCAAAGCCTTATATGGATTTAAGCATGCTCCTAGAGCTTGGTATGAGAAAATTAATGAAATTTCATTTGTCAAGGGTTTAAAAGAAGTGTTCATGAACCAACTTTGTATGTAAAAGGCTCAGTTGAGTCAATATAGTTGGTGGTTGCATTGTATGTCAATGACTTGTTAATTATAGGACCAAATACTGAATGTTTGAAGGAATTTAAGGTCCAAATGATTATTACATGTGAGATGACAGATTTGGGATTAATGACTTATTTCCTTGGCATGGAGGTTCAACAAAATGAAGGACAGATTGTTTTGCATTAGCTTAAATATGCAAACGATCTATTAAAGAAGTTTAACATGAGTACATGTAAACTAGTTAGCACTCCTCTTACTTTGAGTGATAAACTAAGTAAGCATGATAGTTCTGTAGATGCTGCTGGCCATATTTTCAAAAGCATGTGTTGGAGTAGGATCTTAGTGAATTGATGTAATTCTGTAAAGCATGGATTTCAAAAAACAAATTTATAAAGGAAGCAAGCAATTCAATTACACAAGCGAAAACACACATTATTCTTATTGCAAGTAACATAATTACATCATAAAAAAATAAGAATCTATTAAGTAAAAAAAATACCTTTTATTTTGATATTCTTATTTTCAGACACCACCACACCAATGAATGATTTCTCGACCAAACAAGTTTATCACTTATTCTTCAAGAACGCTTTTAACTTGAACCTTTAGTAGACAAGCTGTGGAATGCTAGACTACAAGATGGCAACTAACTTTGTCTTTCTTTTCTTCCTAAAAATTAATGGCTATTTTCTTTCATAAAATTCAGCCAAGAATGGGAGAAATGAATAAAGATAAAGCAAAGTTTGGAGGAAGATGAGAGAAGTGATGGCTGAAACTTTTTAAAAAAAAAACACGGTTTTTTTTCTTCCAATCTTTTCTCTTTTTATATAAACTCTTGCCTCAAAGGTTTAATCAAAATCAAACACCTTTGAATCGATCTTAACCATCCATTTAGAGTTATGGATGCATCAAACATGCTCTATAATTATCAAAATTAAAATTAAAAAATAAATAATTTAATTCTTTAATTATCATTTAGAGTTTTTGATAAAATAAAACTCCTTATTGAATAACAACTCTTATTTTATTATTATCTATCTTTATTTAAAGAAAATTAATAATAAATAAAAGAGTGATAGTCAAACATGAAATCTTCTTTTATCAACCTGGATGTTTAGATTCATTTTGCAAGAATCCTCATAGCATTACCTTAATTTTAAGACAACTCTTGTCTTTAATTAAGACAAAAATATTTTATCTTGTCTAAATTAAGACAAATATGTCTTCTTGTCTAGATTAAGACAAAAAATATTTTTCTTGTCTTAATTTAAAACAAATATATTTTCTTATCTAAATTAAGACAAATAGGTTAAAGCTGTCATTTTTGTACACAATTTAATTAATCAAATAAAACATGCATTTCAACTCAAACAAATTGAATTCTATGAAGCTAAGTGGGGAATCTATTTGGACATAGATATTCGAAGCTCTAATAAACTTAGAATTATTCTTAATCTCACTAAAAAATAATTCAAGCTTATTAACCATGAAATCACTCCATCATAGATTCATGGTTGCATTCTTGGATTAACAATAATTACAAGAAACAATTCAATACTTGATATTAATTATTAGTTGTCCAATTGCAAACCTTATATTGTACACCCTCATAACCATCCAATGAAAAAATGTGAAATTACCGTTTTACCTTTTATGCCAATTTTGTCCCTTAGCCTCAAATTTTACCCAATTAGTGATTCAATACTCTAGATCTAATCTTTTGAGTATCTAGATGTGATAAACAGCTAATTCATCAATTCACTAAACCCAAATTAATCACCAATCTTCCTGAAATCACTAGAAGTGATGTTAATACTATGAACTCCATTATTTAAAGAAACAAGAGGTAGTAGCTTAGTCTTCAACAATAGTTGAGTACATAGCAACAGCTGCTACTGCCAATCATGCAAAGTGGTAGAGAAAGATTTTGGAGGATATTGGATTTATTTAGGAGAAAGGAACTATGCTATATGTGGATAATCAATCTGCTATAGCTATACCTAAAAATCATGTGCTTCATGATCATACTAAGCATATCAGAGCAAAATGTCATTCATTGAGAGATGTTGTAAAAGATCAGGAGATTGAGTTAAAGCATTGAGAGATTTGAATTTCTACATTCTTGTTTAGGTGTTCATCATATTAATGATTATGTCGGTGTGTTGAAATAATCATCAATCTTAGAATTTGATAGAAGGGTGCTGAGATGGTGTTTAAAGGAGACAGGTTTGGAGGGAAGCAGCAGTTGACTGAAGAATTGAAGGTGTAATGTTCAAACGGTGTCATTTTATATTTCTCAAATCTTAGGACTTTGAAACGAGTGTTTCTATGCTATTTTAGTTGTTAAATTTAGTTTACTGGTTGCAATGGTTGAAACGCATGCTTGTATGTCATTTAACCAAATTCATTTCTTTTATTACTTGCAAGCAGAGTCTAGATGTTGTTTTGTTCTTCTTCTTGTATTGGCTTCTGTTATGGTTGTTAAGCTTGCACAGAAATCAATAGTTTTCAGCTTAGCTTGATCTTATATTTTCGATGATTTAGAATCTCTGAGGTTGGATCTAGCTAAATTTGTTTTTCAAATATTTGTATAAAAAGCTAAAATGAAAAACTTTTGGTTGGTTGAGCCAAGTTATCAGATTTCTTAACTCAATCCTTCTTCCTTCTCTTCACGATCCTTCCTCATTCTCTCTATTCGGTTCCTTTCATGGTCACGTAAAATCCTCTCTGGAATCGCAACATACCATTGCATCAAATGCTAAACCCACATCAAAAGATAAAAACATGAGAGTTTGCTCATAATCCATCACTACCAGAAAGAAAACGAAAAGCTCAGCCTCTCAAAAAACTGAAAAACTAAAAAAACAAAAAAAGAACCATCGGAAGCACTCCAAGAACCCCACCGTCGAAGAACCAATCTCGCCAAGGCTGCACTCAAAAACCGTACAACTAGGCTTACCCCACGACGCAAAGAATGATATCAATCAGCCGTGAGGAACCTTCGACAGGAGACGGAGAGCAACAGCGTTCCAAGCAGAAATCATCTCCAGCTCTTTCTCAACCATAAAACAGATGAAAACGAGCTCACTCAAAGAATGTTAAACGATCATTGTCTTATGAGAAACGAGTAGCGTTTCCATGGAAAACGAGCAACATTATGTTCTAAATTGGGAAATTGTTTTTCCGGTTTCTCCTTTTAAGGGAGGGTTGGAGGCATGGTTGTATATATTAACAAAGTCCAGAAGGAATCACGAACTTGGAGATTAACTCTCCTCTGAAAAAGGAAAAACAATTGTTAGACTAAGTTCGGAATTTCGGGACATTATCGACTTGTTTATTTGAGTTGCACAAAGTCTGTCCGGTTGACTGAAGAAATTGCCAAAACGAGGGATTGCATAGATGGGAAAGCAGGGGAAACTCAGCCTGAAGTAACATCCAAGTTGCCATCATTATAGTCATGTTCATCGGCAATAATAAACACCTTATATTCAAATCCATCTCTAAGCTTTGAAAATATGCATTGATGTTTTAGTTTTGGAATTCTTAGGAGGCATATAATGCTTTAGGCTTTAGCTTTTGATATCTTCTTGAACGCGGGAATGATATTCAAATTTTCAGGAAATCAATGTTTGATTCTATACGCAAAAAGATATCAACCAGAGGTTTGATATGCAGCTGACTGTTGTAGGCTGGTATTACAAGAATTAAACAAATATGCCATTCTACTGCAGAAATATTTATGCTAGTCACATGAGAGAAAGAGAAAGAATTACAAGGGATAAAAATAACATTTAATCCCCATTAAACCCATCCAAATTAATCAATATTTGTATTAACAGAGACACCAACAAAAGTTTTTCAGTTGCAAGAACAAAAGGGAAGCAGATAATACATACATGCAAGAAAGGAGATCAAGTGGTTCAGCAAGTGCACAAGTGAGGAACAATTTGAAATCAAGATGAACAGCACAAATTACCTGTGACTATAGATCCTCCGTATGATTCTCTAAAACATCAACTATAAGAAGAGCAAAAATACTAGGTACATCCCCTCCATCCTAAAGGTACACAGCAGCTGCTAACTTCTATTTGCTTCATATGAGTGCCACAAATGTGGGACTTCATTGCTGCAAAATGATGTTCTTAACCATCAGGATACAATCAACTCACGATTTTGGGAGCAAAAACATGACAACTCGTAAGATTCAACTTCTCTAAGCATTTTACCACCTTGTGCCCACAGGACCAGTAAAAGATTAACAGTTGACAAGAGCATCGGTCACTCCACATTGGTGCTCATGATATTCGGGAGGCTACAATATGAGGAACAAGACCTGCTTCACCATTAGCAGTGTTTGATACAGCAATATCTTCTAAACGCTTCCAGGTGGCTTCATGTTTTGTTTTTATCTCTCCCAGTTTTTCTTCATCTTCCCGAAACTTGTTCAAGCACTCCTCAAATAGTTCAGGATCAATATCAGAAAAAATCTTGCGAACATTATGCGTTAAGCTCTGGACCACTTGATTCCAGTGGTTGTGCCCATTTTTCTCCAAGGCAGGGAATATGATGGGCAGTATAACTCTGCGGTTTTGTCTAATTAAGTTCTCAATGTGATCATTACTCCACAAGTACAAAGCCCTCTCCGCTACCTGTAAAAGCAAGCATCAGAGGTCTGTAAATTCAGGAAAACCACAGCATGTGTAGCCAAATATTTCAGCAGAGGCAAAATAAGATCCTATTAAGATATGTCACAACTGAAAGATTCAAATCTCATACTGGAAACTTGAATTTTATACAAAACCTTACGAACAAAATTCCTGTGTATGAAGGAAACCACAATGTTTCGACATTAAATTGTCATACAGCACCTATGACTTGTAAAATGGAATAAGTGCTTATGGAAATCCACATGCATTGAAATGATTGCTGTTACATGGTAGCACCACAATTTAAGAACTGGAGTCAATGGACATCTTAGCAATGCACACAACTGAACACTAGAACAAAGAAACACACCACATTATTATTCATTTTAGTAAGTGCTAAAGTGCTACATCATGTATAACCTAAACACATGCATACAGCTTGGTCAGCCAACTCCAAAATACCTTAAAGAATTATGCGGCCTAAGTTTTAGAAACAACCCACTAACTCGTTAAACCTCTTAACGTTAGTATTAACAAACTTCAGGCACACAATACGGATCCTTCCTGCCAGAGTAACAGCAATCTTCACCTCATGAACTAAAACCTGGGTGGCAATAATGAGCCAAAACATGAAAGTTGACCTGTATTTAATTTATGAATATACTCAATGACTATTTAAGCAATATCAACACCAGAAGTCACCAAGACCACATTCACTGCCATGATCCCACAATTCACTGCCATGATACCACCAGCATTCAAGAGCCAACTACAACAACCAGAACAACCACCACACTGCAGTAACTGCAGACTATCAACTACCCAACACATCCACTACCACAGCTGCATTAGCACCTAGACACCACCAAATTCATCATGATTACTATGCTGCTACCATCTCAGTTGCCAGTATATCAGCCTTGTTATTCCAAAACACCAAAGTTCTTCAACCATCATCCCAACTAAAGGATTGCCCACCCAATGCAAAATCTGAAAACAATGCCATCATACCTCTACTTTTGTCCACCTAATCTATAGTAAGAATCTCTAGTAAGATTCACAAGTGTCCTTAACAGAGATAGCTACATAGGAAATTTAAATTGTAGAACAAAAAGGACCACTAGGAAAAAAAAATTTAATGTTGCCTCAAACCTGTAAAAGTTTGGAACACAGCAAAATATAGGTTCATAGATGTATCAACTATTGATGCACAACCAGGACATCAACCATTTTCCATCTTCAAGCCAATATAAGATTATTGGCAGAGTTTCTCACCATCATCAGTTGCCAATTCTCAACACATATCTTACACAATTATGCCAATAAGGAGCTGGCTATCATAAAGTACCAGAAATTAGAACCTTAATATTTGAATTCCAGTGTCAAATCACCCATCAGAACACCATTATGACTGCTACCAACAAGAATTATATATCAAGTAATTTAGACTTTCTCAGCAGCAAAAATCTCCTCGGGCTTAGGTACAAGAAACAGAAAACTTTAGTTTACTCTATTTACAACTTCATCCATATCAGACTAGATAAAGCTCAATCAGAATGGCTTCAGTTCTCATAAGCTCAAAAACATAGACTTCTGTACAATAGAGAGCAGCAGAGAAAGATCATTGAGAAATTAATGAGATCTAATTCGCTAACATATAGCCCATCCTCTTAATCAACTAATATGGGAGATTGTGAGTGGATGTTTGATGCAAATTACAATCAAAATAAAACAGCAAACCATCATCGTTTTGACTGAAAGATGAACAAAGTGGAACCTTCTTCCAAACATAAATAAAAATGAGAGAGAGAGAGAGAGAGGAAAGACTCTTTCTCTCCATTTAATTTTTTTGAAGAAGTAAATGAGCAATTTTCAGGATTCGCGTGAATTTAGCAGTAGAGAACCATGAGATAAACAACTGGACAGATGAAACATTTGGCAAGGGCATTTCACACAACAAGGAATGAAGAGAAATTTGAAAAGTTAATGGCTTATACCTGAAAGTGTGAACTGCTCAAGCAACGTGCAATTTGGCGGAACAAAGGTACCATACATCTTTGAAATTCAGCAGGCTGAGTAGCTTCCAAAATTTCTTCCAGTTCACCAAGGAACATGACTTCCTTTGAACTATTAGTAATTGGCCAGTACTTCAATAATCCCCTTACAACAGTATCAGCTAGTTTGCAGTCTTTCTCAACAAATTGAGTGATGCAGTATGATAGCTGCTGATGATACAGTGGCAAGCATTTTGGCTTGTGAAGTGGTATTAGTGCCCGAACAAGGAACAATTTGTGTTCTTCTTTAAGTGGCAGAGCAAACCCATTGATTATACTTCCCAAAACCTCTAAAAGCTCAGCAATCCCATTATGCTTCTCCGTTTCAAAAATAAAATGGAAGAAGATGTTGTTAATAGCTTTCCTGATAAAGGGACGATGCACCATAAACTTGCCATAGATACGATGCAGAATTGTTTTTAGATACTCCCTCTCCCTAGGATCTTCAGAATCAAAGAGATCCAATAATTTGAAAACAAAAGAATGATCGATATACCTCTTAGCCAACTTGGCATCTGTCTCAGGAGATGCCACAAACCTCAGAAGGAATTCATAAACAATTTGCAAGTGAGGCCATGCAGGGTCCATCAATGGCTCTTCCTCTTCCATATCAAAGGCTTCTACCACCTTATTTTCACGAGGCTGTGGAGTAAGGGATCTAAACAAGTTGATAGACATCATCTTTACAGCTTCTTGCATAACAGTTTCAGCAAATTTGCCATTCGCAGAACTAACATAATCCACAAGTTCAAGTAACGTCTGCCGCTTGATGTCTTTTTCTTTCAAGTTCTTCATTGGGTCAGTGAAATCAAACACAATACAACACAAACTTAGCTTTCTAAGAAACAAGTTTTGCTTCTCGGAGCTAGGAACATCCTTAAATCCAGGTAATGCTTCAAATGGAGCAGTCAATGAATTCCCATTCAGTTTTTGATTCACAGCTTGGGTGAGTTTACTTCTAGGGCTGTATCCTAAACTAGAAGTAGAATTAGGTCCAGAAAGAGGTGCACTGTCGATCATCAGCCTATGATTACCCACAATATCACTGCCTCTTAAGTTAGAGGAATTACTCAAAGAAGGAGCAGACGAACCCCCAAATTCACGACTCTCAGATGACTTTGATGGCTTTCGAGGAAGCCTGCCTAGTATCTGCTTGATCATATCTCAAAACAAACGAAATAACAAAATCCACAATGAACCCAACTGTGCTCAATTTCCTTTAGAGCAGAACCCAGTCCATTAAAAGAAGGGAACCTCAACTTCACAGTAATGGAAGACAACCAATACACATAAAATTCATTACAAGCCAAGAAACAAATGGACCCAACCTATAAACTATCCCAGATGTAGAAATTCCTATCCGGATAAAAATTTGACAACCCCAAAAAGCATCTGTCAAAGCAAAAACTCTTGCTTTTGCCAATCATCCTATACTAAAATTTGACAACTTTCTTTGCTCTATACAATTCTAAAACAAAAAACAACACCTTTTGACTTAAATTCGGCTGAAATTAAAGAAAAAGAAACACTTAAACTGGAAGCCCAACTGCAAACTTTAAGCATTAAAAATATACCAAAAAAATAAAAAGAAGCTCCTGGTTTCTATGTGGTTCCCTGCTACCTCTTCTCTGTAAAATCACCAGCCAAAGTCAGTTGGGTCAAATGATGACAGGATCTGGGTTTGATCAAAAAACACCAAATTAGCAAAAACCAAAGATACTATGAAGCAAAGAAAGAAAAAACTACAAAAGTGATCAACTAAAACAGATTATTACAGAACAACAACAATAAAAAGCAAAAACAAAATAGAAGATAAAAGAAAACCCAGAAGAGGAGAGAGCCTTTGACACTTACAGAAAGCTAATAACTCGATAGAGAAGTTGAACAAAAGAAAGAAACAGGCTTTGGACTTTCCCTTTTTTAACTTTCTTTTTTCCTTCTGAACTTACTTTGGCCCGAGGGGAGACAAAGAGAAAGAGAACAAAGTGACCAAAAGGTAGCCCTTTGATACAAGAACCTTACTTCACTGCGCGTAAATGGAACATCAGAGAATATTTAAAAAATATATAAATTAAAATAAAAATAAAAAGTTTGACAAAAAGAAAAGAAGTCTGTTTCTCTCTCTCTCTCTTTTCTATATTCTCTCAGGTACTAATAATTTGGATAATAACAAAATAAAAAAGCAAATAAACAAAGGTTTTGTTTCATAATCTTTGATAATCTAATTTATGAGATGATGTTATGTAGAATGTTTTTATTTGGGTATATGCTTTCTCCAATTCTCTTACCTTCAACAACTGTACCAGTACCACACTGTTTTAAGCATTGGCCCATGACCAATTCACAACTTTCCGTCTGTTTTTTTTTTTTTTTTCCATTGGTTCAACATATTCCATATCTAAAATGGAAAAAAGGGTTGCTTTGGTTCTTGGAAGAGTTAATTTTGATAGATTGTAATTCCAGTACCTGTTTAATGAACAAACCAAACTGACATGGGAAAAGAAATTCTAACAAGCTTATCAATTTAGGAGAATCATTTGACTTCATGTGTTTTTTAGAGGATAAGTTAAACAATCTGCTTTCTTAACTGAAGCGAACAAAATTTTTTAAATGGCATATATTCTCTTGCTTAAGAGTTGGAGAACAATCCAAGTCTGAATATGGTTAACTTTATCATTACTATTATTATTATTAGAAAGTCAATAAAAGACAAGTACTTAGCCTCCTAAAAAACCCAATAAATTTTGCAAATTGAAAAACCTCAAACAACTTTGAATTATTTTTGTCACCGACCTACTTGAAAAAGGGTGTCATGCTGTCATCTAATATCTAATTAATTCAAGTCCACTAGGAGTAGAAAGTATGCCCTAAAATACCCAAAAGGAAAAATGTTGACAAACTCATAACCCTTAATCAACCAAAACTTGTGGCCTTTTCCCTCAATTTACATTAGAATTAAAGACACCCGAACTTCGTAAATTTGAATCGTTTAGATACTAACATATCCTTTTGAAGAGATTTTTAATGGCATTCTCTTCTGTCAAAAAGACTAATTAAGCAAACAATAATAAAGGCATATGAATAGGGCCCTGGCAGTGGTCATGGGGCAGAGATTTTCCCCTCGTGGTGGGGTTGACGCGGTGGTTGTCAGCAACAGCAATTGGAGCGTTCACCCCACGCACTCGTAAAAGTTGCTGGACTGCCGGTGGGAGTGTACCTACTCGGAGCGGAGCCCAAATGCCAAATCCAAGCCATGTTCATGTCACTTGAACCCAATGGCGACTTGGAGAGAGGCAGGGGGGCCACGGGGCAATTTGGTGTATGTCTGACGCTACCAGGCTGATCAGGAATCAAAAAACTCTTATTACGACCTTTCTTCTGTCCATACAACACCCTGCAAAGAGCCACAAAAGGCCCTGCTTGCTTATCTCAATTCCCTGACAATGACGGAAAGCTTATCAAAGATGGGAGGTGGGTGCTTTGATGATTGGCAATGATCGCTAACCTTTTATTGTGGAATAGCAGCAGCAGCAGCAGTTGCTGGTGTCTAATGATGTCCAAAATGATGCAATAAGCATAATGGAGCAGTTTGCATTTCGCTTGAGCATAAACCTGTCTCTTGTCGAATGGTCAGGCGAAGCCAAACAAACAACATTGTACAAATACAAGTAGGATTAAGTAATCAATTTAAGACCTAAGTAATTTAGTTAATAATCCTTTTTAACCCCTCTTTTCTTACTGGTCAGTGAGATATAACGCTGCTTTTGTATCACATCATTAACCAAGCACAAGCACACTCCTAGGCAAAGTGTTACATACACTTTTAAGCAGCATTAAACCAGAAATTTTTTCCCCTTTTTGTTAAATTTATCAAATTGTTGTTTAGTACATGTGGATATGGAAGTTGAGAAGAAGGGCAACAACGGACACTAGCACTGCGACTTCTTTCCGATTTTCCTCCTTTCACCATTGAATGAGTGTTCATGGATATGTAATTTGATGCTAACCAAGAAGAAGTATATGAATAGGACAAGTTCAAGAATAAATAGATTAATTTAACAAAAATGTTTATTAGGCATCACTAATAAGCTGGAACCTACCATACAGCAATCTCGGATTCCTTTTGTGTAGAAGGCAAGAAACTGACAATATTTCACCACCCAGACAAGGTTGTCACTTCCATCCCTATAGAAAATCTTGAGACTCATTAAGTACCAACAAATCTCTCTCCATCTCTAACCAGATGAGCCATTAGCGTTTGCTTTATGGGAAACAAGCACTGCTTCACTACCAGAAGCTTTCTTTTCAGCAAGTTCTTCCAAGCGCTTCCATCTAGCTTCACGTCTCACTTCAATCTCATCTTCCTTTGATTCGTCCTCCTGAAACTTTAGCAAGCATTCATTGTACAGCTCTGGATCAAGATCATAGAAGATTTTGCGTACATTTAAAGTCAAGCTATGTACAGCCTGGTTCCAGTGATTTCTAGCGTTTTTGTCCAATGCAGGGAAAATAATGGGCAGTATAACCTTGCGGTTTTGAATAATTAAGTTCTCAATGTGATCATTGTTCCACAAAAACAAGGCTCGCTCAGCAACCTGAGAAAAGCAAAAAACAAAGAAAAGAAAAATCAACATTTGTGTAATGACATTCAGGGATCAAGGAAAACATCATCAGTTCCATAAAAAACCACAATGGATAGAACCTATCCTCTGGAAAGCCAATATCATCCCAAAATAAAAAGAAATCAGAAATGAAATGATAAAATCATACTGTGTCGTAAGGACCATACTTATTTCACAAAATATTTCCAGCTGAAAGTGTACTTAATGTCTGCTATCATAACAGAACTTCAGACTTCACTGGCATCATTCTATAAGGGTTTTATCCTACTTAGTTTCACAGACTTTTACAGCTGAAATTATGTTTAAAATATATGATATGACTTAACAGAATAGTAGAATCCAGAATTTTCTGGCATCATTTCCAAAGATTCAATCATAGTTTCTTACATCCATTCCATTCAATGTGAATAGAACATGTGTATGGCCATAGAGTTTGCAATTAGCAAGAAATTTTTTTTGGTGTTTGTGAGTTTGTTTCAAAACCATCACATAGTATATTTCAGCTAACTGTACCCATTTATTATACATAATAGCAGCAACTACTTTAACAGTATGCCACCTATATTCGTCATACAAAAGCACAAGTTCAATCAGCATATGTTGCATCTTCAAATATACATGAGAGTTTGTCTTGTACGCAATCTTAACACTTCAACAAAATAATTAGTAAGAAAAATGAGGAATTCAGCACCTAGTGACTTTAGGTCTGTAGAGGATTCTTACAGGAAAGATGATGCATGTAGCTAATAGAATGTTAACAAAGTCAAATAACAACAATTTAGAGGGTAAAGCCATAAAAGCCAACTCTCTCCAACAATTAAAAAATTGAATGTCTCAGTCTCCATTTTCAGACGTCTCAAAACAATGTCCTTCTTCCTTTCATTTGTGGGATTCAATTATACCAAATGCACTTTGATGATGAAACTTGTTTCAAGTTTAAAGAAGAGTAGAAATTTCCAAGATTTCAAAACGTTTCATAGCAAACAAAATTCTGGATGTCAAAATGTATAAAATAAAGTCGGTCAAAGCCTTGAATACAGCCATATAGGGGAAATACCAATAGCAGGTGATATAATATGGATATGCTAGTACATTCCAGATTGCATTATCCATAATATCAGTTAAAAGAAAAGCAAAAATCAGCATCAATCGAATTTTATATTTAACAAAGCTCAGCTTAAGGAGGGATGGGAAACATAAAAACTTCCTATGGTCAAAAGCCATGAACAACAAATGAGATGAGTTAAAAAAAAAAAAAAGGAAGAAAGAAAAGATGCCATGTAAATAACCATAGTAAGATATGCAGTAGCTCTAACACTGCACCCTCACCTTATTGCAGCAATAAACATTAAAATAAGAGTAGGACCAACAATTATGCCTAACTACAAAATGATTTTTGATCAACCAAAGAAAAAGGTGTTTTACTTATAGATATTTGACCTTAATGAGCTATTTCAACTTGCTAATATTACCATTGAACACTAAAGCACTCAAAAACAGAAAATGCAGATATAAAAATTATTCCAATTAGCCACAAGATTTTGCTTTCAAAACCATTTTAAAATCCACAAAATTCATAATAGTGATGAGCAACAATTTAGAATCTGAGCCACACTAACATTCCTGTTAATACCACGACACTTATTTGTTAATTTCATCAGTTGAACCTCATGAAAATACAATTGATAATAAAATTCACAGGGCCTTTAACTGATCCCAAATTTCTAGCAATCACTCAAACCATTTATGAGTCTGCAATCAGGTTCTATGTCTAAACAGTATATTCCCACAATACAAACCTGACACCAATGAGTATAGCACTACATGTGCAAAAGGGATTGTATACTAAATAAAGCTTCATTTGTGACCTATAACTCTATCATAAATAGTCAACTTTAGCTGTTCTAACATCATTAGACAAATTCAAACCACCAATTGGACCAATCACACAACCAATCATGTAGATACCAGATTTTATCTGCATATTATCCTTTAACATTTACTTTACTTATCCTTGGCAGCAAGGATAAAACAATAAGAAAAAAGGTCTAACAAATGCCACAAAAATGCTTACAAACCGAATCCACATTCTGGCAATATGATGCATTTATTATTAAGTAAACAACAATAAGGTTGCCAACATATGAATTAAACAGATTTATAAACATCATCCATGTCAAATTGAAAGATGTTTAGAAAATGTCTTTTGCATCTATACAGAGTAAGAAACTAAAAGCACAGCAGAACAAACTATCAAAAACTTCTCACCTGAAAGTGCAAACTGTTCAAACAATGAGCAATTCGGCGAAATAAGGGCACCATGCATCGCTGGAATTCTGGTGGCTGAGTCGCCTCTAAAACTTCCTCCAACTCATTTAGGAACATGACTTCCTTTGAACTATTTGTGATGGGCCAATATTTTAATAACCCCCTAATAACAGTATCAGCAAGCTTGCCATCTTTCTCCACAAACTGCGAAATGCAGTAGGATAACTGCTGATGATACATTGCTAAGCATTTTGGTTTATGCAAGGGAATTAGCGCCCGAACAAGGAACACTTTATGCTCTTCTTTAAGTGGCAGTGCAAAGCCATTAATAATACTGCCCAAAATTTCTAGAAGTTCAGCAATCCCATTATGTTTCTCAGTCTCAAAAATAAAACGGAAAAAAATGTTGTTTAAAGCTTTCCTAATGAATGGTCGATGCACCATGAATTTGCCATAGATGCGATGAAGAATTGTTTTCAAATATTCCCTTTCTCTAGGATCTTCAGAATCAAATAAGTCAAGCAAATTGATGATGAAGGATTGATCAACATATCTTTTGGCCAATTTTGCATCAGTCTCAGGTGAGGCTACAAACCTCAAAAGAAACTCATGTACAATTTGCAAGTGTGGCCAAGCAGGATCCATTGAAGGTTCCTCCTCTTCCAAATCAAGGCCATCTGCAACTTTATTCTCACGTGGTTGAGGAGTAAGGCTCCTAAACAAGTTTGCAGATATCATTTTAACAATTTCTTGCAAAACAGCATCCAAGAATTTCCCATTTGCAGAAGTCACATACTCCACAAGCTCTAACAGCGTCTGCCGCTTAATCTCCTTTTCTTTGAGGTTCTTTGTGGGGTCAGTAAAATCAAATACAACAGAACACAAGTTAAGCTTTTTTATGAATAAGTTCTGCTTCTCTGAAGCTGGAACATCCTTGAAAGCAGGCAATGCTTCATAAAAAGAGAACAAATGGTTCCCACTGGGCTTTAAATTTGCACCTTTCCATCCAACATCTTCCGTAGAATTAGGTGCTGGAAAAGGTGAAACACTCAAATTTCCTGACTTGCCAGTCCCTAAATCACTGCTCCTTGAGCCACCAGAAACACTAAAATAAGTAGCATGGTTTCCACCATGCTCACGACTATCAGCTGTCTTGGACAACTTCCGGGGAAGCTTACTTAGAATCTGTTTGAGCATGACTCACACCTCCCCCCTAATACCACAATGCTGATTCCCACAAATTACTTGGAACTCGTCAAAATGTTATCACTAATCAGTATCCATCAAATAACAAAACCCACATTCTATGTCATCTACAGAGAAAAGCCGAAATCAAAAGGCTTACCTCAAAATAACTTGCTACCAAAACCAAATATCTTGTGCCCAAAGAGGACCCAAAATCCCTACCATAGGTTAAAACCAGACCTAAACTGCTAAAGCAAAAGAACTAGTTTAAAATTCCAGATTTTTCTAGTCTCAACCATCCAAAACAGAAACCCTTCTTCAGCTTCAAGCCCCTTGTCTTAAAATCAGCCCAGTCCCTTTCTCTACAACAGCACCCAATTGCAAAAATTCAAACCTTCAGGCATAAAAAGCAAAACCCAGAAGTACAAACTCACTCAGAACAAAAGATCAGCACCAGCTTCTCTGTTCTTCCACTAAAGAAAAGAAAAAGAAGAAATTAAGTAAATTTCAACACATTCCAGATTTCAAATTTATTTATAAGATGAATTAAAACAATCAAGGCACTCTAAGAAATTAAGAAAGTTTTCTTTTCTTCTCTCTTCATTAAGTAAAGAAAGAAAAAAACACACATGCAAGAAAATGCAGAGTTAAAAATTGATAAACAAAAACTAAGAAGAGGAGGCTGCTGCAACTACTTACAGAGACAAGAATTTTCAAAAACGTTCCATCTTGGTTTGCTCGTTGTTCTTTGTTGACTATGATTATTTTTTTTTCTTTATTAATTTCTCGTGATTTCAGTTATTCTTCCTCGATAACTTGTCAATCCTTTTATGGTTCAATTTTTCTACTCTTTTCTGGGTCTTCTTCCTTAGCAGTCAAAAGTCAAATCGACAACAGTAACCAGAAAATCCAACAACCCGGTGACCACTAACGACGTCGTTCGAGACACATATTTTCTCTTGTTATTTTTTTTCTTGTATTTATTCTTTTTATTAGTAATTATTGTAGCAGTAGTATCATATTTCTTGAAACGGGTTTAGAAAGCAAGCGATATTATATTAGAAATTATTGTAATTATTTTATTATATTTCTTTTGATAAGCGATATTACTAATTGTTTTATGCTTTTATTCTGATAAAGATTTTACTACATTCTTTCCGTACAACAATTATTGTTTTTAAAAAAATTGTGACACCATATTATTACTTGTTCTCTACAGCTGGTGTCTTTGCCGTATCGAATCAATTTGTATGTTGGTAAGAAGAGTTTCTTTCTTGAAAATCAATTTTTTAAGATTTTAAATTACTCAAAAAAATTACTTTTTTAAAATTACAAGCGATCTAAAAATGATGCATAATTATTTTCATATCAAAATATTTGAATCGTTCAAAATTGTGAATCATCATCGATACAAACAAAAACGACGTATAATAATTTTTTATCAAAGAATTTGAATCATCATCCTGACTACGTGAAATGTAGTGTGCGTAATTAATTCTTTTCAATTTAACAACAGTAAAAGATGATTTCTCCTTTTATGAGGCGGAGAAGACGTTTAAACCACAGGAATTTGCAATGGAATGTCCTTTGATTGAGGACCCATAACCATAGGAATGCACGATGCAAAGCCGAGCAAAAAGTATGAAATAAATTGAACTGGTAATTAAAAAACTTCAAAAAATGAAGAAAATAATGATAAAATAATAAATGGTGGAAGACAAATTAAGCCTTAAGGGAATTGGTGGAGAACACATTGATTACCATCCATCAAAAACCTAATTCGATGGCCCACGATCCTACAATTTATCAATTCCATGGGACACTTCAACCAAAATCCAAGTTCAATTTTACTAACACTCTCCCAACTTCCGTTCTCAAAAAATGCCCCATCGGCCATCATTGTTGAACCTTTTCTTCTCTAATAAACTACGGCAAATGGCCACTCAGAGGTCGTAATAACAAGTTTCTATAGCCCAAAGAAAATACTGTTCCCTCTCAAACCCCCCTCTATCCTACAACCCCACACCACATTTCAGCACTGACGCTTGGATGTCTAAATCCAGCTTACTTACTTTACAAGTTTACTAAATTCGAATTATTGTTCATCAGTGTATAAGTTAATACATATCACGGACTCAAACGATCAACTCCTTAGCAACCATCATTCTAAAAACAAGGGTGTATGTATCTTCAAAATCTTATTCTATACAAACACAAGTAATACTGAGAATATACGGCAAGAGGCTACAATGCAACAAGATGCTATGTGAACTCTTATCTTGCAGTGCAATACGAAAAGGTGAAGAAGATAATTACCAAAACTTTTAGTGTTACAAACTATATTCAATTTTGTTGTCGATAAATGTCTGAACTGATGGTTCTCTTCCAAGAAAGTCAGACAGAATTTCAACTGGATCCTTCGCTCCCCCTGGTGCCAATACCTACCAAGAAGTTTAAGTAATAACCATTAGTAGTATTATTATCGGATGCACACTTGCATACTTACACTATGCTGTATGAGAATGCTAACTTTTGATTGTTATATGCAGTATGCATGATAGTAATGGTAGAGATTTTTCAATATTTCTATGATAGCTGCTTGGAAACTAAGAAAGCTATCTTAAAGGGAAATTTTCAAAGACAGTCAACAGCATAGCAACATATAAAAGAATGCATTGAAGAAAATGCTTACTAACAGTTGTTACCTTATCCCTAAACTGCATACCGGCATACTGATTCAAAAGACCATCACGAAACTTCGATGTAAAAATATCAGCTGCAAATACCTATACATTTGATGCATTACAAATGATTTTCATAAGGTGCACCAATCACACAGAAATAGATCATCCACAATAAAATAGTAACAGTTATATTGCATTACACACAAAATTGCTAAAAACTACAACATTATATAACAATCTAGACGACAAAAGTAAAACAGGCAAGAAAGACAGGGCTGAACGAATCAAACCTCACTCCAAATACGGCTGTAACAAGCAGCTTCATAACCAATTGCACAACGTGGGAAGCATGAAGCTGGATTGGTTCCTTCCAACATTGGCAATCCCAACATTACCTACAAATACCGAAAAGGAGGAAAAAAAACAAGATTTAATTATTCTCCTCCTCAATGCATGAAGAATGAAGCAACAACAGGTAAATTTGTTTACCTTTGGATGAAGATGCTTGAATAACTCAACAATGTCAACATTCTCAGCAGAATGTATAATTTGATCAAAAAGACCTGACAGTTGAAAACATCTTTAGAGCTTATCTGAAGACAGGGAAATAATATGTATTACAGCAGACAGCAATCATCTATGCGGATGTGATAAATTAGAATGCCAATTTTTCTTCTAAAACAAATTCCTAGGAATTGACTCCATAGAAACACAAGTTTACTCATAATATTTAAATCAACAAAAAGCACCTCAATACACATTTTTATTCAGGAAAAAAAGCAAACTTGTATATGTTGCAACAACAGGAAGAAAGCATTTGTAATTTTGCCGAACTGTGGGCTGCACTCGAGAACCAAGGAGCCATGGAGATTCAGAGAACCATTGCCCAACATGGCTGGACGTTTTACTCATGCTACCAAGAACAAAACAAAAACTCCTATGATCATACGTCATATCAAATTTCCCATTGAAATTGAATGCCCCCAGCCCCCTCTTTAAGTTTTCAACAACAAGTTTTATTGGATTATAGAATTTTGGGGATCCTGGTGAAACTGATAAAAAGCTGTCCACATATTGGGATCTCATTCCAAAAGGCTAGACTTCACTCAAGTAAAAGTAAAAGGCTATACATCACGTATTGGGATCAAATTCCAAAATCTTATCGAAATGGAGAAAATGAAATGATTAACAGATCAAAACAGATTTTCTTAATGTACAAATATCAAGGTCTCGAATAGATTCAATAAAATTGGAGTTTACTGATTGATGATAAAGTAAGAGGCTTACAATAAAGAACTTCTTGCTTCAATTTAAGTGCCGAAAAGGAATATCGCCATCGTTTAAGCGATTTACATATTTCATCCTTGATGGGCTTTGTAATATCCTGCAAATGATAATGTCACATGTATAACCACAAGTACTTAATTTCCTTTTAGATATTTAATACACGGTCCACCCTTTAAATAAAAAGGGACCATCTACCATGTCTTTGTGAAGCACTACAATTTTTCCTTTCTCAATCACTTTAGAAAGAAAAAAAAACAATCCAAATAGATTATAAAAGCACATACACACACACACACATAAACACCCCAAAACAGAAAATCAAGCCAGAAGTCCAAGCCTATGCATATATGAATAAAAGTCAACACTAAGACACACACAGACACATACATACATATATTGAGTACGTATATGCAGAACTTGTCAAGATGTATCACCTGATGGAAACCAGATATCAACTTCAACGAAAAGCTCTCATAACACCTACATGTTAAAGAACCATTAGTGGGGAGTTGCATCTGTCCAAAAAGAATAAGAAATAGTAAGAGCCATGATTTACCAATTCTCTAGCACTTGAGCAGGGATCTCCACAAAGTCAGGATCAACGCGCAGCCCAGAAAATCTAGCAAATGATGCACGATTGCATAGATGTTGCACCTAAATGCTCATAAAGAGTGAAATCCATATTATCTACCAATGACATCAAAGTAAATAACACACAATCTACTTAAATTTTACCACAAAAGCATTTACTATTAGCCAATATATTAAAGAAATCATAAATGATAAAACCAAGGAGATAATTTAAACATACCACATGGCCAAACTCATGGAAAAGACTGACCACTTCAGAGAACCTTAGCAAGCCCGGAATGCCACTGCTGTCCTTCTGAAGTTGAGAAATCAGCAATGCCACTGGAATCTGGTAGAGAAAAGCAAGGAAAAAAAACTAATATCAGTCTCTGGTTTTCAAGATAATGGACATAGCATATCTCAGTAAGATTTGAGCAAATTTACTCTACTTAGATGCTCAAAGAAGACAGCAAGAAAACATTTTATATGTTTAGCCATTTAGAGACTGGCAGCACAATGATTATGTCATGTCAATTACCTGTCGTGCACCACTGAATGCTACTGAACCATTTTGAAGAGCAACCACACAAGTCTGACCATATTTCCCTTCCCTGTTCCACAATGAGAGCCCATTTCTTTCTAACTAGAGCAAGGAATACAAAAACAAATAAAGAAGTAAACTCAAAGTAATGTGTGAACCTTGTGAACACATCAAGGTAGAAGTAACCAAAAAGTTCACCAGATCTCAAGTCAAAAACAGAAAAAACTCGAACATCGCCATTCCAGACATCAGCATCTGCGATTTCCTCAAACCTTAAACCTGCAGGAAGTGGACAGAGCATATGATACATGCCATCACATAGAGATGAACATTCACCATGGCTGCATAACTCATATGCACGTTTTTATGACTTACCAAAAAGATCTTGAAATATTTTGAAAATTCCAGAAAGAACCAAATTGACAGGAAAGTACTGTTTGAGAGCTCCAAGGTCCATATCAAATTCCTGTTGTTCAACCTTCTTTACATAGTACAACAGATCTTCAACTCCGAATGGAAGCTCTCCTTCCTCTTGCTTCTGATCACACAACAAAAGCAAATAAAACATCTATTTGAAAGAAAAAAAAAGGATTCAGAAAATGGAAATTATGTTCTGACCTTTAACTCTTTCAACACAGCCAACTCTTTATTGGCCAAGTCTGATAAACTGGAGGAAATGTCCTCTAAGAATTCCAATACCTGACCACATTTGCAAAGTCCTAAGAACAATATTACATTCATTAATGAAGCATTGAGAAATAATACACAAACTAGATGCATCTTTGAAATACATTTTGTATTGGTGTTTTTATACAATTGCTAGGTTCCACAAAGCACAACCCCAGAACTCATTCTTATCTACGTTTCTAATGTCTCAAGAATGAGGCAACTCATGCATGATAACTTGTTGAATTTCCAAACTTAAATCCAAAAGAGAGGAAAGGAAGTAGCGATCATTCACAATTAGCAGAAACCTGCCACTACAACATAATATTTCTGTTTAAGTAAGTGAGCAAGTTGTACATAGTTCATTTCATATCACTCAGGAAATGAATTGTTAAGATCTTAATTTCAGGAGTTATCACATAAAGCAACAAATCCTTTACGATAGATGACAGGCTAAGAGGCAGCCAGCAAATTCTCATTAATCTCAAGGCAATTGCATCTGGGTCAACCTAGTCAATAAAAAAGAAATCTAACAACAAAAGTTCATTGCGGTTCATGAAAAAGGAGAAAGAAGAGAATGGGAGAGGGAAAGAGGTGGTAATATTTCAGTAACTTTAATTCATAAAAGACTGCATACCTTTTATAAATAAAAAACCATTAAAAGAAGGTGAAAGCTGAAAGACATGAAAATTACGATTTTTCATTCATGCAGCAAATTAGATACAAATATTCCCAAGAAAATAAAGATACTATGCAAACCTTCGAGGACGTCTTAGCCATTCTAAGATTCAATGCGTAGTCTGCGTAGTTTGAATAGCCAAGTAAACGAGCAAATTTATGACGCACTTGAACCTTATCAGAAGAGAGAAAAGTTAAAATTTATTGGTTCTCTTATACTCCAACACACTTTAATAAGAAATGGAAATAGATAGCAATGCAAACTCAAGGCTCAATTGAAAATCAGTGTATAGATCCACATGACTAAGAACATTGCAGATATGGAAACTAAAGATAAAAGAGTTCTTTACAGTCTATAAGATAGTTTTTATTTAGTGAAGTCACACACACTGCAATAATATGAACACCCTAAAGTTGCTGATAAGTTAAAACAGCCGTTTATCAAGACATCAGTAACCAAGAAGTTGTCACCAAAAAAGCCATAACATTTTAATTTTTATAATTTTTATGTCATAACAACATGATTTTCTCTTGATAAAAACTTAATTTACAAAAACCCCCACGTGAATATGTTGATCTGACAGTTTCCCCTCTATCATGGCATAAATAGCAAGAGAAGTATTATGAATGGAACATAATAACTATAGCAAATGAAAAAGTTCAGCAAAACCGCCCCTGCCCCCCCCTCCTACCTTGTTGGGTGGGTTTTAGAGGGCATAAATGACATGTTAAAAGGAGGGTTAGTAACTTATGCCTATACAAAAGTATTAACAATTTCAGATCAACAAAGTCAATTCACTTTCCAAATTGTTGAATATAGGCTATGTGAACATAGCCCTTGGTTTTAATTTGGAATATCATTTCACTCCAAGCCTAAGAATGAGGATGTTTTATGTGCCGATTTCTCTTTCCTATGTAAACAATTTTTCAAAGAAAAAACAGGGGAATGCAATATTTACCAAATCTTCCAAGACAGAAAGATTGACTTTTGCACATCTCTTTCCGTATGCCATAGCTACCGTCCTTCTTGTTCTTCCTACCTGCAAAGGCTCAGAATGAAAATAGGAAACTCCACAATAGTCATTCTCATATTTCACGCAATACCGCAAAAATACAAATCAAAGAAAACCGCACTAGATTTCCAATCCAAAGCCAAAACAAAGACAAATATATAGAACAAAATTTATCCTAGTTGAGCAGCTGTCACAATCATGCACATGATAAGGCAATGCATTTGACACATTCACCATTGCGGTGGTAACATGCACTTAATTTACAATTGCTGGATTTTATTGTCATGCTACTTCGGCATTATCAGATATCTTTTAAAACCTGTAATAAGAAAATAAATCAGGATTCCTTAAGCATTCTGCACTTCCAAAATACATAATTGATCACAAGTTTTACAATCTCATAATTCATCTTATAAGTTAGTTCAAAAGTGGTTGCCAACAGCAAGGATACTGCCATTGTCAACAATATTGCCAGTACAACATTAATCAACTTGGATAATCATACCTTGCAGAGCTCCATTACCACTGCAACATGATGACTTTTCAATGTGACTTTGAACATCCCATTTTCCATTTTTTCTAAAGTCTGCAAAAGAAGCAGAACCAAACAAAATTTATTACAAAGTTTATATTAAAATTTTTAAACAATGTATAGCTGAGTCATTCAAAGAAAAGTCCATCATGATGGGATGCGGATTTCCAGGATTAAAACTTTACATATGTTCATAATTTGAACATCCATGCAAGTAAGCAGCACTATACATAGGTCTGTTTCAAAAATGGGAGAGCTTTGCTCTTTGGGCTTCTATGGTGCAGTACCTATGAATCATATTATGCAATTTTCTATTGATTGATATTTGAAATCTTTATTTTAAAGGCATATGTTCTTTGAATTCCACTACACCCAATGGCCAAGATATGAATAGGGTACATTTTAAATTATCACCATAGGAAAATTTATCACCAGCAAACAAGCACAAATCAGATACAAAAATCAATGTACATTTGGAATTTTTTGTTCAAAGGAGACAGATATAGAGTCAGAATTTCCACATATAAACTAATGAAGCAACAACATAAGAGAGTAAATGAACATAAAGAATATATAGAACCTTGAGGAACTCTGTTGATAATCCAGCTAGCTCATTCTCATGGAACAAAAGAGAAGTGGTATCATCATTCAAATTCTGAACATATTGCAAACTTAGCTCATCAATTTGAGCTCTCAAGCGTTGCACTTCTTCTGTTTTTGTTGCTGTAAGATTCAATCCATTCCGTTCAAAGTCTCTGATCTGTCACTGGTCAGAAAGGAATCAATAATAGGACTGAACAACTTACCCACAAAGTAAATATTCAGAAGATCAAAAACATTGAAAACATTAGTGTTTCTAAGCACAGAACATTGAATTATATATCCTCATCAGGATATTCCTTCTTATAAAACTAAAGTTACCATTTTCACTTCTGAGCAGGGGATTAGCTACAAACATTGAACCTGATGTCACAATACACATAACAACCATGAGAAATTGTAAATATTTTCCTTACCAAGCACTGAACATAGCGTTTTGCTTCTGGACCCATCCATTCCCCTTTTGCAGCGAAAGCTTTAGCAACACGGTATACATCTTCCCGCTTACTAATCAGCACCTCATAAATATAGTACAATATTCAATTACAGGCTCAGTAAACAAATTGCAAAGTAGAACTTTCATATCTACAACCACTTACAAAGGCATAATCAATAGTTCAATCAATAATTTAGATTCAAAAAATTGTTACCAACTAAATGAAAGTAACTACAAAGTAAATGTATCTTGATTCTAATACAAGTCATAAACAAAATTGAATGAAACCTGCATGAGGAGACTTGGGCATCTATTTTCTTCTCGGCTTCAGCGCTTGCTTTACGCAATTTATCGAAAGGAGAAACCAACTTTGGAACCACGCATGATTGCACCAATGGAAACTGCTGTGCCTCCAATTCTGCCAGCGGTAATATAACATTCTTATACGTAACCTGAGGATTTTTTAAAACAACATAAACAGATAAGAATTTCCGTATTTCAAATGTCATAATAGGCCAAAAAAAGGTACTGAAAAGAAAAAACCTTATCGAGCGGAACTGAAGCAACAGCATCATGAACTTCCTTTGATTTTGCAATGATTCGGTCAGCTAACTTTAGAATCTCACTCGCCGACAAATTAACTCGAACATTACATCCCGGAAGATCTAAAATTAAATAAAAATAAAAATGAAACGAAGTAATTTAGAATTAGCATATTTAAACGAGTAGCAAACAAGTAAAGAAAAGGCCGTAAAAAATCCGTTGAAGAAGAGAAAATAGGGGTGACCTTTTTTCTTGGAGTTTCTTCGGTTGTTGATGGCGGTGATAGCGAGGCTAACAGCGAGAGTGAGAAGAGCGGCAGCTCCGGTGAGTGATACGATGTTACTTCCTTTCCTCGGTTTGCTGCTCATTTTCTTCTCACTGTTTCCTTCGCTTTCCATTTTGCCTCTTGATTTTTCTTCTTTGCTGTTTGATTATGTCTTCTATGGAGCCAACCAGAGGACAATTTTGAGGAGTTTAGATTGGGAGGGAAATTTCCGTCATTCGGAGCGGAAAAACGTTAAATTTCATTTAATTTGATGAATGAGAACAAAGTGGATTTTTGACTTTTCTTGAAATGGAAAAGGAAGCCGGGCAGTGAGGGGACATTTTTGCTTCAAGTTTTGAAAAAGAGCTGAAAAAATGGACGCCAGTTTTGGTTGAGCCGTAGCGCTATCGTTTTCGATCGTTACATTTCAGGGAAAAGGCCGGCCCCTAAAGGAAAATCATGGCCCTACTCTGATTTGGCTTCCCGTCTGATTTCTGGAATTGCACGGGGTTTAAAACACTAATGGCCCTATAGGATACCAATCTGGACCTTGAAACTTTGGGCCCCAAGCCCGACGGACGTTGATGAGTACTTTTAAAGTCATTAGGTGATCTTACTCTCCAAAGTCTTTACGTAACATGTTAGTACCATAACCTTTTTAAAAAAGGTGTAAAGGTTAAGCTGCATAACATATATATTGATATCGTGACTTTGATTTTATTTTTATTTAAAAACTAGTAAATGATAGGTCATCATGGTACTTTTTAATTAAAATTCATTTTAAACTAAAAAGAGTAGAGCTCGATATAGTGAGGATTCTCCCTTCTCTTTTTATTCCTTATTTCTTCTTATTAGGTTTTTCCCATGACAAGTGCATGCTCTTCCCCCGTCTTCCAGTTGCAATCATTTTCTTTACAGTATGTTGTATATCCAGTCTTATCATTTTTTAACTCTAAATATCTCTTTTTCTCGAATTTCATAATAAGTTAGGACTTCCCTAAAGTGATCAATTTTGTTAAACAATATATTCTTTATAAGCCTCACTTTTCCAAACTCATCAAGTGTACGAGGAATACCTACCATAGATCTATCAATTGCTCTACCCTTTCTATCAAAATTAAAACTTCCATGATTCCCCTTTTCAACGCCACTTTCAAGATTAGATAAAACCATTAACATCACTATAAGGTGCCCTATTCTCAATCTCTATATTCTTAACACCATTGCCTTCTGACTGACTTTGTTGGTTATCACTCTCAATTTTAAACATTCAATCAACATCTTCACTAAACATAACAAATCATTTTTCCTCATTATCATCCATTGAATCACTACTAGAATCATTTTCACTCATTATATTTGTCCCTACATTCCTTCAACCCCTACTACTAGTTGAACTACTAACACCAACACCAATATTCCTTCTACCTCTACTTTTACCACTAATTGAACTATTAGCATCAACACCAACAATCCCTTTGTCTCTACCAACAGATGAATTACTAACATCAACACCAACATTGCCTCTACCTATGGTAGCACTAGTTACATTAACAATTCCTCTACCTTTACCTCTACAATTAGCTGCCGTAACATTCACTCTATCTTTGCCTCTACCATTAACTGCATCAACATTCCCTCTCACTAAACTAGTAGTTGAACTACTAACAACTACATTACCTTTTCCTTTGCCACTACCATTTCCAACAGCATCAATATAAATATTTGGCATATTAACATTATTAACATTATTAACAGAAAAGTTACTTGTTACAGGCTTGAACATTGTTTGAAGAGGAATTACAAGTATAAGATCCAAGTACAAGTGAATTTTCTTTAAACCTTAATGCATTTCGAACAGTTTCAACACATCATCATCACTTCCTAACTCAAATAATTCCTTAGACGTTTGTAAGCCGTGCATATACTCATTCCCATGCCAATAGTAGAATCATTTATAATACCTTTAAAAATGTTATTTGTCAACTCAATGAAAAGATACTTGTTAAGATCAATATTCCCTATGGTGACCCAATTATTGTTGCAATGAACCATCAAGTCGTGCAAAATCTTGCTAGCCATTGACTATATTACAATACAATAATTTTACATTAATAAAGCATGTACAATAATTTACTGTTACATTGAAAATAGAAAACTTTGCAATTAGGATTTGAAAACCCCAAATGACATTCGATTAGAATTTGAGAGCAATTACAACAAAATAATTTTACATTAATAAAGCATGTACAATAATCTACTTTTATATTGAAAATAGAAAATTTTCTAACTAAGGTTTGAAAACCTCAAATTACATTCTATCAATGTTAAGGCTAGGGTTTCACTTACCACAACTGATTAAATTGATGAAAGTTTTCTTTATTTATCGATGCACAACAACATCCAACCCAAAAATATTGCCTTTTTTCCTCGCTTTTCCCTTTTAATTAGTTTCAATTTCAAAAATAGTGTTTTAGGGTTTCAAAAATACTATTTAGGTTTTAAAGTAATGAGATACACTTGGGTTTTTGGATTTTAAGTTGTAGGATGCATGATTCATCGATGAAGCATTTTGGAAACCCTAAAAAACCTATTAGGATCAACTTAGATGTTTGATGTTGGAGATGATGAAGAGAATCCTAATAGTCAAGCAAAGCATGCAATAGTCAAGCAAAGCATGCAATCTGGGTTAAAAGACACATTTTGGTGTTTTTATCACATGGTTAGTTTAACCATTTTCCAACATCTATTAACAATGTTTGGGATTTTAGGGTGAAATATTTATTTTGAATACTAATGAACTTGAAATGAATTAAGATGAAATCCTAGGGATTTGGGGATATTTTACCTTTTTGGGGATAAAATACACTAACACCCTAAACTTTTGACCATAATTACACATGGCTTCATTAGTTTTGAAAATAGATAGTCCGCCATGTAAACAATGTTAATGCCTTAACATGAAATACCTAAAATGCCCATTTTTTTTACTCTTTTTCTTTCTCTTAGGTCGGCTAATGATGCTCTCTTACACTGGTCGATCAACCCACAACCAAATCTAACCGTGGAATGCTAGATCTTACTGTATCTCCCCAAAAGAGCCCAAAATTTGGCTGTGCACCCCAGATTTCAAGCTCTCCTTAATCTTGTTCCACAAGGAGCACCAATCTTAGGGGCATGATGCTCCTCAAAGGAGCGTCACAGACCACAATGTGGTCGGGTTGAGAGTTTTTTTGAAAAGAGAAAAAAATTTTAAAATGAAAAATATATTTTATATAGTAGTAATTTTTAAAATTAATGAAAAGTAAAATTGTCTAATATTATCACGTCATCAAACTAATGAAAATATTGAGAGTTGACTAATGGTAGGACTTATGTATCTAGTAAAATATTTTTTTAGGATGGACTATATATTTTGAAAACTAACTGACTCGTTTATAATTATGGTCAAAAGTTGAAGATGTCCATGTATTTTACCTTATTAATAATTATTTCATGTGCATTGTAAATTTAATATAACAACTTTAAATTCTTAAAAGTTATATTTAATAAAACTTATTGGCACATATTATTTTATATTAAAATGATAATCAATAAATTAAGTACAAAAAATTATTTAAGAGGGTATTTTAAGAACATCATCAATTATTTAAGGGTAAAAAGTGAAAAAAATAAAATGGGCAAAAAGGGATGTAATTTTTGAGTCCAGAAAAAGTATTCATCTTAAAAATGTACATTTAGGGACAAAATTAGAATTAAAAACTGACTAGATAAGGTAATATTGTCTAGGTCGATCAAGGTGACTTGGACCCTGTCAGCACTAGTCACATTATTCACTGAAGGTTCAATGCAAGTTCCTGCCCCAACAACAATCGTGGGTTGCTTACCAAACAACAACCCACGATGCAATTGAACTAAAAAAGGTGCCTAACTGCACCTTATCGTGGTTTTGAACAGGCCTAAGAAAAAATATGGATAAAATACAATGACATCCTCAACTTTTGATCGTAATTCCACATAGATTCATTAGTTTCAGAAATGTAAAACTCGCCCTAATTGTGTAAATAGCGTTAATGCCTAAACGTAAAATATCTAAAATACTCTTCTTCTTTTTACACTTTTTTCCTTTCACTGAGATTGGCCGGTGATGCTCCCTAACACCGATTGACCATCTCATGGCTGAATCTGACCTTGGAATGCCAGATCCGGTCAAATCTCTTTAGGGGAGTATCAATGCTCCTTATGAGAGCATTAATTGACGTCAGCTGTAGGGTGGCCGATCGACGAATGGTAAGTTCGAGAGATTTTTTTGAATAAGAGAAAAAAAAATTAAAATGAAAAATTATAATTTATATAAAGGTAATTTTTAAAATTAATGAAGAGCAAAATTATCTTAAAAATATTGTCATGTTATCAAACTAATGAAAATATTAACAGTTGACTAATGGTAGGACTTATGTATCCATTAAAAGATATTTTTTGAAACAGAATGTTTATTTTGAAAATTTATAAACCTACGTGTAATTATAGTAAAAAGTTGAAGATTTTAGTATGTTTGATGTTTATTAATATTATTTTGGGTTGATATCCTTAACAATCATTTTCCATTCTCACCATATTTCCTACTACTACTACTATTGCTTGTACCAAACACGC
Source organism: Theobroma cacao (assembly GCF_053813885.1). Classification (NCBI taxonomy): domain Eukaryota; kingdom Viridiplantae; phylum Streptophyta; class Magnoliopsida; order Malvales; family Malvaceae; genus Theobroma; species Theobroma cacao. The sequence continues at coordinate 43,970,431 of NC_142640.1, forward strand.
CATTTTTACCATTAGTTTCAATCTCATTACTATAACTGTAATCTCACCATTACGATTACCAATTTCACTATTACCGGTTTTTTCAATTTTATTGAAATTAATCTCACCATTATATGAATCAAGCCTTTAAAAAATATAAGGTTTATTATTTGAATCATCTGTCTTTTCGAGATTCTTAAATTTTTTTTAAAAAAAAATTTATGGAAGAGAAATGTTATGAATAGAGTCTATTTTGGTTCTTTAATAATACTGTAACAAAATCATGATATTAAAATTTGAAAATGAATGGTTGTTCAAACTAAGTCAATAAAGAACAATAGCAGCAATGTGTAAACTTTGTTAGGCAAATTGGAGTAAATGGAAGTTGGCAAAGGCAATATCACAAAATGAGCTACCCCATTTATGTATATAAAATATAGACAAACAACCACCTGTGTAATGTCCTTAACCTTTAATCTTAGCCATAATTCTTGGCCTGCTCTTGTTTCTTTGGTCAAAACATCGAATTTAACTTATGTCTTGCAGAAGTTGTATTATAAATATAAATATAAATGCTGCCAAGTCCTAATTCTGCGTCCCCACAAGAACTAGCCACCCACCTCTTTACCTATTCCATTAAATATCATACCAAAAAGCTAACCTAATTAAATGGGTTAATGATTTCCTTTAATTTGGGAAAAAGAGATTTGAATCTATTATTAAATAAAAAAATTATACATTAATCATTAAATTAAATATTTAAGTGCAAACAAGTTAATAATTTGCTAATAATATATTCTTAACTTAAATCAAGTGACAATTGTCGTGGAGCATTCCATTACCTAAAACATGAGATTAGATTAATATAAGAGATCAAAATATTTATAATAAATTATAGAATAGAGAACGGACTTCCTATTCTCCTTTCAAATTATTCAATCTCTAATAATTAGGACATTTAATTATAAAAAAAATGACATAACCGATAAAATTCTTCATCTTCTGAACTACTTAACACTTTCTAAAAGTTTTAAATTTTCTTAAACAATGAATTAAGTTAAAAAAAATATGGAAGCTGACGGAATTCACATAGCAATGGAGGCTAAGCAACTTGGGCAAGTCCACAAGCTTGGCCCGCTTAAAGCCTAGAATGGTTTAAATTTTTTAGCCCACGAGTAAAACCTAATAGCTTGAAATTATTAATTCATTTATATTATATGTGTTATTTGGTTTTAATTCTAAATAAAATTAAAAACATAAAAATCTCAGCATATCAAATATTTTTATTTTATAAATAAATTATTATGTACGCACTCAAGCTTTTGATTTATTGATTGATGCATGATCTTCTAATTTAAAAAGTCGAATCTTCTTTTCACCAATTCTAAAAAAACAAGGTCAAAATATTTGCTAAGTCCTTGTATTCATGCATTTTATTCAATTTAGTTTTTACACTCAAAATCAAAGTAATTTAATCTATTAATTTTAAAAATTACTTCAATTTAATCCTTTCCCTTAATGGCATTTAATTTTACCGTTAAAGGGGATGACATTAACGTTGACGTGTCGCATTTTGTTGACATGGCACCAACATGATAATATGGCATGCCACGTGGCATTGGCATGATGATGTTAGAGTGCCACGTGGCACCAATATGATGATGTGGCTTTGAAATACTGACTTGTCGATGCCACATGGCAAATCAAAAAAATTTCAAAAAAAATTAGTTCCATGTCATATAGATTAAATTGAATAAAAATATATAGTATAAGAACTAAATTGAACAAAATTGAGATGTTGAAGGACTAAATTGAAAATAAATTTGAAAAATACAAAATGTTTAAGTAGATATTTATACTTAATAATAAGCCAAATATTTATAGTGTTAAAAAATATGTATAAATATTTTCTTACTTGATTATTGGGTAAAATACCCCTACCCTTTAAGTTTTAATCGAAATTACATGAAGGTCTATTAGTTTTCAAAATAGACACTCCGTCCTAAACATCTAAATGACGTTAATGCTAAATATGAATTATTTGAAATACCTTTTTTCTTTTTAGATTATTTTATTTCTCTCAAGCCAACCTATGACGTCCCTTACACAAACCAACCACCCATGGAAAACACCAAATCGGTGCTTCCTGAGAGAATCTGAACCTTGATCGGGGTCTCCAAGGGAGCACAAAAATCGGGCTCTCTTTTTTTTTTAATTAATAAAAAATTGATAAAATTTTATAATAGTAATTTTTAAAATTAATAAAGAGTAACATTGTCTTTTTAATATTGCTACATCATCAAACTAACGAAAACACTAATGGTTGACTAACAGCTGGACTTATGTGTCCTACAGACGATATTCTTTTGAAACGGAGTGTCCATTTTGAAAACTAATGGGCCTCCGTATAATTTCGATTAAAACTTATGGGGTGAGAGTACTTTACCCTTGATTATTCGATTCTAAAATATGTATACTAATTTCTCTTCTTTGCAAAAATTAAGTTTGAATTCTCCTTCGATAGAAGAAATTTGAAAAGAATTTCATACCTAAAGTCAAATTTAGATGAGTAACTTGTATTATGTTGAAATAAAATAATATAAAAAGACTAAATACATTTTTTTATTCTATTTATAATAGTAAAAAATTTAAAATTTCTTTGACTTAAATTTTACCTTAAGCTGAACTCAAATTAATAAAATAGGTTGATTTAGTTACAACTTTACAATTTACAAATACCCATTCTTTTGGAATTATCACTACTAAAAAACAAGCATTTTCCTATGAAATTTTTTCATTGAAAAAAGTTAAAATTCCGTTGGAAATGTCTTTTTCCGACAAATTTCCAATGGAAAAATTTGTTGAAAATTTCGTCAGTAAAAATCTCGTAGAAAATACTTTCCGTTGGAAACCCATCGAAAATTTTCAACAAAAAATTTCATTTAAAAATACATAATCCGTCAACTATACCATAGCAATTCTGTTGGAAAAGCATTTTCAACAGAATTCTGTCAAAAACTTGTAATTGGAAAAGCATTTTCCACGGAATTCCGTTGGAAAAACATTTCCAATGGAATTTTTCGTTGGTAAAGCATTTCTAACGGAATTCCGTAAGAAATTTTCAACGAAACTTTTCATTGAAAATTTTTGATGGAATTTTCCATTGGTGATGTATTTCTAACGAAAATTCCTTTACTAATTTTTGGTAGAATATTTGTCAGTAATGCCTTTCTAATAAAAATTACGACTTCAAATTTCGATAATAAATTATTAATTGACATCCACAATTGACATTCAAAATTTATAAGAGAAACACGCATTAAAAACTAAAATTCAATGTCAAGGTCATACAATTAAAATCATCATAAACACACAATATCTTAAAATGTCAAATACATATGAATGTAAAGCTAAATGTGCTATTATATATCCATACTAAAAAAGTATAAAAGTCTAACAACGAAAAAGAGACATCATATCATAAAATGTTGCATTCTTACTTGTCAAGATTTAAGTTTGAAGTACTCGTATTTCTTTGTTTTGAAAGTGCATTACTCACGATCATTGTTTCCATACGTGCTATAAATTCACTCATGCTTTCTATCATTGCATTCTTAATTTCTTCACGTATTTCCTCACGTATCTTACCTAAGTTTTCTGATAGATTTTGCACTTTTTCTTCCAATGTAATTATGTGACTGGTAGCGTTTGAGTTGATAGGGCCACATCTTACTCAGATGTTGTTGCATTGCTATGTGTTCCACTAAGTAGAGCTGTAATAGGCACCCGAGTACCTAACCTATACACGTGAGTCCGTATAGTCTTCATCCCTCCAATTACTTCAGTCCAAGCATGCAGATTTAATTCTGGCTGAGAAGATGTGAAATACCCCATACTTTGATATGGTGATAAATAAAGTTGATCGAATGCAAATTGAGGTCAATTAAAATGTTTAGAAGTGATAAAAGATGAAAGGAGTAGTTTAGGATAAAATATTTCGCAAATGAGAAAATAATAATAAAATAATAATAATTTTATCGGAGGAGAATTTGTGAGATAAAAGGCGATTTGGAAGTCAAGTGAGGCATAATAAGGTATTTTGGGTACCAAGGAGACAAGATAAAATTTTTAGAATAAAATAATATTTTATTAATAAAATAATATTAAAATATTAATATTTAGCCTGATGCCGAAGTCAATCAAGAAGAAGGATCATATGGTTGATCCAAGTGGGGGAGAAGATGACAAGCCCGACTCTATAAAAATATTTATCATGACATACATGTGATGGATAGCATGTTTGCATGCTAAGAGAGTCCCAAAAAATTTACAAAAGTCGGTATTGTACCTAGAGGTACAATAAAGTTGATTTAAGCCTCGAACTAGATCAAATGGAGAATTTTTGATGAAATTAAGAATTTTAAAGTCCTAGAATGGTTTAATATGGTGATTCGGAGTTCGAGAATCAATTTGGAGTCAAATCGAAATTTCGCTATCTAGGGGCAAAATGGTCATTTTCCACCTAGAGACAAAATGAGAATTTTAGAAAAGATTTTTTTGGCTTCATTTGACTTGTTGGGGTATAATTTGACTTATTGGAGTAAGATTTGAGGTTTAAAAGTAAAAAATTTTAATTTCGGTATAATTTGGAGTAAAAGGGTAAAATAGTAATTTTACCACCCTAGGGGCAAAATTGTAATTTTCCACCACCAGGACATTTTTCCAGCACATGGTCTTCCTTTATCCTCATTTTGATCATTGACTAATTGTGTGGTGGAGATAAAAAGGATTAAAATTTTAAAATTTTAAAAATAGACCAATAAGAAAATGACATGTGTCATACCTTTATTATTTTATTGTTTCTTATTAAAAAGGCATAAAATCAGCTCATTTTCTTCATATGGCCGGCCAAGCAAGGAGGAGAGAGAAAAAGAGGAAGAACAAAGGGAAAAACAAGAAAACCTAGGTGAAAATTCAAAAAAAAAGTGAAGAAATCAAGGAAACAAGCTAGGTAAGTTAGAATTTCTTTAGTTCTCCTTGATACCTAGCTTACCCATGCTTTTGTTCTTGATTTCCATGGTTGAATATTGAGTTATTATGATGAATTCAATTCTGAAAAATGGGTTAGAAGAGAGAAGATTATTAGATTAATTTGATTTTAAGTTATGTTAGTGTTTTAAGTTAGTTTAGCATATTTAGAAACAAAACAACAAGAAAAGAATTTATTTTCTCCCACAACCCTTAATGGCCGAATTTACCATGTGTTGAGTGAGGATGAATTTGATTTTCATTCTAGGAGAATTGGTTAAGAAATGATGAATTATGAGCCTAAAAAAATAATGGGAATTCTCAGAGCAAAAATACGAATTTTTACCCACTAGGGGTATTTTTGTAATTTGCTATCGAGACTGATAAGTTGAATCTCATTCACAGTCACTAAGGTAATTTAAGTATAATTGGAGTGTAGAAAGTGAGAAGAATTGATTTGGAGTTAAATTGGAGATAATAGGCCGAATTAGGTCAGCACCACATTTAAGCGGTAGTCGGATAAGTTGTATATCATATCATGCATATATACCGAGCCTGAATCGATTTTATAATGGTCATGCATTGATGTGGTGAATTATGTATTATATATTGTGGATAGGTGGTGAGCAAAGTAAAAGTACAGAGATTGTGCTTGGAGACTGGGATTAGGAGTACATCGACTCCTATAACTGTGAGTGAACTTATTATCGTCTTAATTATCTAGAGTAGTTTTATACAATTGTGTGATTTTATGGAAAATGAGTTTAAATGGTAAATTGCTATGTTTTAGGAGAAATTGTAATTTTATAAAATGATTTTATAAATTTTCTAAAAAATCGAATACTGGTTTTGAAAATAGAGTAATTGGAGACTGTCTGCTTGTGTTGTAAATTTATAGTTTTAAATTGAATGGCTTATGACAATATATGAGCATGAATGGCTAAACTGATTTTGGTGTTAAAATTATTTGTATTGAGTATTCAGCCTTGAGAGGCTAGGTTGCGATAAATTGTCATGTCATGCTAGAATGAATTTTATTGATTGGTGGATTATATACTAATTATTCACTGCAGAGGGGGTTCCGTGGACCAGCCTATTAGAGGGGCACGGTAAACTCCATTATATTCTTACCTTGAACGGAGAGGCACGTAGGGTATCTCGTAGGGTAAAGTTTAGGGTTCACTTCACGTTAAACCACCACGTGAAGGGGAACTCAGCCAATGCCAAGGAACGACTGTATTTTTCTCAAACTAAAAATATATTTTAAGTGTATACAAAAATTTTAACAGCCTTGGCGGACTCGGTTGGATACCCTGCGCAAGGTATCATCGAGTATGAGTTTTGGCATGAGCCAAAGTTTTAAAAAATTCATAAGCCAAGTTGATTACTCGATTTATATGGATTGATTTTATTTGGTTAAAATGAGTTGAAAGGTAATGAAATTACAGTATGATAACTTATTTTAATTGTCTCCATTTACTCGACTTTAGATAGTTTATATGGTATCTGTTTACTCACTGAGATTTTATAATCTCACCACCCTCATTTCCTCACATTTCAGGCTCGAGGAATTCCATAGTTAGCTGACTTTGATAAGGACTTTCATTTAGACTCGAATCGATAAAAGCTATAGGTTTCCAGCTTCCGATGCATTTTGGTTAGAGGTGGACCCACGTGTCACTGTAAAAGAAATTTTATGCTTTGGTTATTTGCTTTATGGTATATATGAATATAATTAACTTTTACGCTATAAGAATTATGTACCGATAGTTTTATGAAAATTATTTTATAAGAAAATAATTTATTTTATTGAATATTTTTATTATATTCAAATGGTCAAATTTTCACTTCAAATGAACGTTTTAGATACTTAATTTGTTTTTAAATCATTAAATATATATTTTCTGCTTACCTACTACATTTTTAGCAAGTTTTGAGATTTTTGAAAAAAATTAACGAAAATACCCCTGTGAGCCAAAAAAAAAAACAATATGTTATGTTCTGATTTGGAAATGATTTGTAATCCTTTGTATTTTGATATTTGATAACTATTGCTCACTGGGGAAGTGTGGAAGCTGATACAAGAGCCTTGCGAGGTTTCGATCGACATTCGAGGTGAATAATGTTTGTCGAGGCCTCGCAGCGGTTGTCACGGGCTCGATGGGGAGTTCCGGGTCTTGACAAGATGAATCTTCACCATACTTCTGCAATAATACAGAATTATACATTTCCTACAAAAAAATAAAAAAAGATGAGTATCCAATTATATAAACTTTGAAATAAAAATTAATCAATTTTGTACATACACTAGTAGATTTAGACCTGTTGTCTATAAAATCACCATAACCCGCTAAACGTTTATAAGTGCGGGTTGAACACTTTGAAGAAGCTAACATCTCGTTCCATCTCAATTGCTCTCATTTATTGACAACTACATATACTCAATCATGATCCATATATATAAATAACATGTAAGGAAAAACCAAAGTCAAATCACTAAACATACAATTTAAATTAAGTTTGAAAGAAAACCATACATATGAATGCCAAGTAAGATTAATTCATTCCATCCTTTTTGCATGAACAACAAATGGAACTGAATTGCCAGTGTGCTTTGGAATGCTTCCTTCTTTTGGCGTTAAATGATTTTGTCTTGCTTTTCTCAATTTGTTTTGCAATATTTCTCTACCCCATACCGTATCAGTAAGGGCATCTTAGATTTCATTTGTGATCCATTCTATTGACATACCTTTGCGATCCCTAATGTTGTTTGTTTTGACTTCTGTCATTGCTTGATTCCTCTCTTTTAAAAGCATGTCTCTTAATTGATTGGAACATATTTTATCCTATAATCGTCGAACCAAAACATCTTAATTTGTAGGCCAAACACATCTTTCCTACATCAAAATAATAGAGTAACTTAAAAAATTTATACAAATTAATTGGAAACGAAAAGTTATAATTTAATTGAATAACAAACACAGTACCTGAAATTTTTTAAACATTAACTCTTTTATGTCATTAGAAACTTTTCTTAATGTTGGCCATGGACCATGGAAGTGATTTTTTATGATCTTTGTTATTGTAGCTGTGACCCCTCGCTTGAAAAAATTACTTGTACAAGATAAAAGAAAATTATTGCATAGCAAAATATATAACAAATATAACTATCTCATTATAATACAAGATTACATATTAGGAGTTATATACAATCTTTCAGATGGATCTATAAGAGTTTGTAATCCTACACCTGGCTCCTTGCCCCTTGACTTTAAGGATGCACCATCTACATTTGTACTTAAATTAATAGATGTGGATCTAGAAGAATTGTGAGTAAATGTCTCATTATTTACTTGCTCTGCAGATGCACGTAACGAAGAAGGTGGCTCAGAGGGCACATCATTGATCTGCTGCATCTGTGGTTAAATGGATGAATCAGCAAACGCACTAGCATTTATAGGCAACAACATAATTCCAGAGGCATTTGTTGCTTTAGGTCTCGATTTTGAATGCTTCCCTTTAACCATCATTCCTGCAATATTTTTTTGTTAAAATTCATACACAAATTTTAAAAAAATTTAAACAAACTATAAAAATCATCAAATTACAACAATTAAGAGTAATTCCTAATCATGTGTACAATAAAAGATGCCACTATAAAGTATTCATTTCAAAAATTAAAAATATAAACTATAATAATTTTATAACATGTCAAGATCTTATAATATTGATAACTAAGTTAAACAACTGTGTAACAAAAGATATAAACCAATATCATATATGTCTACCATCATCAATCACTTTCAAAATAAGCAAACTCATGTTTTTCATTATTATCACTATCATCAGTAAAAGTTTCTTTGTCTTTGTCTTCAACTTTATTTTCATCTTCATTTTCGTCTCCTTACATGTCATTTTCTTCATTCTCAATCAATAGATTAACTTCTTCATCAAGAGATTAACTTCTTCATAATCACCATTTGCTAAAACTGTAGAGTTATCAAGTTTTTTCGATGGAGTAATATTAATGGAAATAGACATATCATCTTCTTAGTATACTTCTTTATTCAAATTAATTTCATTTTCTTTATCTTCACTACTAGGAAGGTGGAATATAGTCTTAGCTTTTGTTTTAAATATTGTTCACCAATCATGTCAATCTCTTTTTATTGATAGATAACTACTATAATAAACTTGGTGAGCTTGTCCAGTTAAAACAAACGGCTCATTAGTGGCAAGTATTGAGTTGTATTTAATTTCAACAAGACCATCAAAAGGGTTTAGCTTAGTACCTTTTTCAATGTCAAACCAATGATACTTACATAGCCCAACTCTGTTTTCGATACCAAAATACTCTAACTCAATTATATCCGCTAAAATACTATAAAAGTCATGCTCATAATCATTGTAAAAACTCCCTTTTATGCAGACCCCACTATTCATTGTCTTACGATCTTGCCCATAATCTAGGGTGTAAAACTTGAAACCATTTACAAAGTATCCTTTGTAACACTTTATCATATGTCCTAAACCATGAGAGATTTCAATTATACGTGAAAAATTTCATCCTTACATTCTGAAACCTACGAACATGTAATACAAGACCAAAAATGATTAGTTTACATACATAATGCATATTTGTTATTAAAAGTTCACTTCTACTTTACATAAACTTACATATGTTGTAAATGATTTCACAAATCTTGCATCATGTACTTTCTCCAATTCATCTTCCGATATATGCACAACATCTCTTTTCACTATTTCATCAAATATCTTATCATCATATCCACAATTTACAAATGAAGTTTATTCTTATGATTAATCATTTGGGTTTATGATAGAATGGTACTTATTCAATATATGGGAGTATCTCTTCACAATTCATTAACACATATAGCTTAGCAGCATAAAACTCATCTTTATCTAAAAATCGAGATATATCTAATAGACCAAAAGCTCACCCAAGATGAGTGAAAATTGAAAACGATCAAGAGAATCCATGTCTCCCCATCATCATTACATGGCACTCAAATTAATCTTGTTCGCACAGTATGTTCAAAATATAATGAGAAAAACAAAGAGATTTCCTCGATCATATAAGCCTCACATATAGATCCTTCAATAAAGGCTCGATATTTTACTTTCTTCTTCAAATGTTGCAAAAAACCTAAAAATCATAATATATATAAAACTTAATAAATACCTTAACTTAATAAGTATCGTAAACTCTTTTAATAAACTATTTGAAAATAAATAACAAGTGTAGTACCTCTCAAATGGATACATTCATCGATACTGGACGGGTTTACCAACCTTTGCCTCATAAGGTAAATGGATCAGTAAATGCTCCATAGAGTCAAAGAAATCGAGAGGAAATATCTTTTCTAGTTTACATATAGTTTCACATATTTTTCCTTCCAAAGCTTTCATGTGATCTACAAGTATTTCAATTGAGTATAAATCTCTAAAAAAAATAAATATCTCAATAATCGCATCCTAAATTGAGCGAGGCACCATATCACTAAAGACAATTGGGAGAAATAGTTGTAAAAAAAATACAATCATGACTTTTCATTGCATAAAATTTACAATCGATCTCGTTAACACACTAAGATATGTTCAACACAAAACTATCAAGTAATCTCAATTGTTTCACCTAAGCACAAATAATTTTTCTTTTTTTTTATTTAAAGTGTATGAAATCTTAGGCTTGAAAATATTTCTATTATTTTCCACCAATTCCAATTCTGGAAGTTGCAATACACCTTCAAATCTTGCATTGCCTTTAAGTAGTCTTTCATCTTCCCCTTAAAATGCATTACTGTGTTTAATATATTCTCAAATACATTTCACTCAATATGCATCACATCTAGATTGTGACAACTAAGAAACGTATGCCAATAAAAAAAATCTCAAAATATACTCTTTTTCACTCAATTATGACTTACATCGTAACCCGAAATTTTCTGCTCACCACATTTATTCCAAATGAGATATGAGGAAGCGAATTCAACAGTGACAATATATCTTCACCTGATAATCAAGGATATGAAAAGTCATGCTCAATTTTTTTTTCAAGAAATTTATCTTTTTACCTTCTAAAAGGATGATTAGGTAACAAGAATTGCTAATGACAATAAAAAAATCAAGGTTTCCGACCATGATCTAATATGAAAGATTTAGAACGTTCCATGTAATAGGGACATGATAATCATCCATGAGTACTCCACCTTGACAACATGCCATAAGCAGGAAAATCATTAATTGTCCATAATAATGTTGCCTTTAGTTGAAAATTTTGTTTCCTATATGCATCATACATGACAACACCTTCGGTCCATAATACTTTCAACTCATCTATCAAAACCCTCAAGAAAACATTTATGTTTTGGCTTGAATTTTCTTCCCCGAAATGACCATGTTAAGAAATATATATATGCTTGTTTCATACACATCCATAGGGGTAAATTGTACACACGGAGCATTATTGGCTAAACAGAATAAGGTTTAACAGTTGATCTAAAAAGATTGAAACTGTCAGCACATAACCTTAGTTTGACATTTCGAGATTCCATTGCAAATAACTCATGTGTGTGGTTGAAGTGTTGCCAAGCCTCACAATCAATAAGGTGTCTAAGGACTCCATCATGGCTTTGGTTTTACACATGCCATGTCATATGTTTAATAGTTTTGCCTGACATATAAAGCTTTTGAAGCCTTGGTATAAGTGGCAAGTAATGCAAAATCTTGTAAGGTATTTTCTTTTGCCTTTTCACACTTGATTTCGTTAGTTTATATCGAGGATGCTCACATATCATACAATACCCCAAATCAACAATTTTCTCATAAACTAAGATGCAAGCATGAATTTTGATATATCCAAGTCCAAGTTTCGTTACCTTTTTTTTCATTCTATAAAAGTCAGTAGGTAAAGTTTCATCTGATGGTAACATATTCGTTATTATCTCCAACAACTGATCAAAATACGATTTACTCAAATTAAACTTTGACTTAATGTTTAAAAATTACGACATAGCTGAAAGTGTTGTGTGCTTTATATAACTTGACTACAAAGGTTCATCTGCATTACTTAACAAAGAGTAAAAGTTAGCTGCATTTGGATTTGGATCTTCTTCCTCAAACCCTAACTCATTATCATGACTATAACTGAAAACAACTTTCGGACCCATAGCAGCCTTAACCCTTCTAGCATATGGATTTTCTATTTCCTCTTCATATGTAGGTTCCCCATGACTAGCATATAATTTAACTCTATCTCTACTTCTTGATGATTGTCCAACATCATGTTCCTCATGTAAACTCCATATTGTGTAAGTATCAGTAAAACCCTTTTTAAGGATGTGCTCTACCACTTTATCAAAATTTAGAAACTTGTTGCTACACTATGAGCAAAGGCATCTACTCTTATTCTCCCACATAATTGAAGGGTTAGAAAATGCAAAATCAATGAATTCTTTAACTCCATATATAAATTCATCTCTAATGAATCCATCAAAAGTTAAGCAGCGGTACATTCAATATTGACCTCCCACCATTTGTAATCCTAAGTGTCATAGAATATAATAATCAGGAGTAATTCCCATTCATGTTTACAATAAAAATTGTTAACAAATACATGCCATTATGAAATACATTTAAACATTTTAAATATAAATTAAAATAATATAATAACATGTCAAGATAGTAAAAATGATTTCACACAATTGCCTAGTGTTAAGTATCATTCCAATTCAATAACATATTGGTAACTTTTAAGATGACCAAAATACATATTTATTATGAAAACTCAAATAATTTCAGCAACTAAGTTAAGCACATTTTTACAATGCATCTTATTAGTAATATTTCTAATATTTCTAGTGCACAGAAGATTAGTTACTTACTTTTGGATGTTTTGTTCTGCAATGTATTCTTTATCCTCTTTAGCTATTTGAGAAGCAACATGGGCAAACTAACCCTCGATAGTTTTTGCAGCAATTTTGCTAACTTCCTTCTTTACAAATTTATGACCTTGTTTTGAAGCAAAAGTAAACATTCCTTCAATTTTTTATATGAAGCATTTATTGTTTGACATAGCTGTGAAGACTAAATTTTGGCTTAAGCTTATTTGTGATAAACTATTACTAGAAAACAAACTTTTGGGTGGTTTATTAGCTCATGCAATTCGAAGCATAAAGTTGTAGATTTATGTAGCTAATGTAAAAGCTCATGAATTATAAAAGAAAGATCGAAATTTTCTATTAGAAGGTGTGCATTGTTATGAAGTAATACATAATTCAAAAAAATTACAACAAATCTGATGCCATTATCTAAGATTAATATTGATGGAAAAAAATGAAAAAGAACATCTTTTAAAAATATGATGCCATTAAATAAATGATAGCTAAAGTCATAAAGGACTTTGGTCATTTCACTACAAAAAATCTTTGTATTTCCAACAGAAAATATTCCGTTGGAAATTTTCAGCGGATTTGCAACGGATTTCCAACAAAGTATAATTAAAATTTTTAATTACTTGTTCTGACGGATTTCTAACGGACTTATACTGAAAATTTTTCATCGAAATTTTTTGTTGGAAATCCGTTGGAAAATATGGTGTTTTCCGTAGTTTTTTTGAAATTTTGCGTCCGCGCCCTGCCAGTATTTTTTTATTGATTTTTTTATTAGTTAAGTATTATTATTATTAATTTTTTTAACATAAAAAATATGGTGTTTACAGCTAGCTGCTAGCCTACCACGCCAAGCTCGGATCTTTCATCGGTTGATCTACCTTTTCTCTCCAATAACCCAGCCACAGCCAGGGTCTGCTGACTGCATGGGTGTCTCCCCAAGCTCCATGCCCTTGTTCTTCCCTTGTTGCCGACCTACCCCGCCACGCTCGGCTCCTTCATCAGTTCATCTGAATTTTCTCCCCAGTTGCCCAGCCACAGCCACTTCTTGTCGACTGCCTCTGTGTCGCCCTAAGCCCCACGCCATTCTTAATAATTGTTATGCAAACAAGATTTGATGCTTCAATTAGGGCTGTTTGTTACTGTAAAATGATACTAGCTTATTGACTGCTTCAGACAATTTTTTAGAGTTGATGTGTTGCTATTGTTCTACATTTACAATATCATTTAAATGTTACTGTATTGTATGTTTCTGAAAAGTGATACCTTAAGAATTAATGGAACATGCCAATGTCGATATTGTCATTAATTTACGAGAGAGTTTTTCATTACCCCATATTGCAATTAGTACTTTCAGACTTGTGAATTTGGTGATAATGTTGTTGTCTGATTCCCCATATATTTGTTTTTAGTTATTTAATTTTAAGTTTAAGATATTTGTTTTTAATTATTTAAACTTAAATTGTAATTTTTTTGTGGAAGAAAATTTAATGTGTAGTTAATTTTATGAAATACGTAGAGAAATATTATTGTATATGTATACGGATTCGGATATACACGAGAAATTGTATGAAGAAGATTTTAATAATTTTTTAATATAATCAGATTTTTAAATGGGTTAGGGTAATTATAAGGTAGTAAAAATGTAATAGAGTTAAGGTTAGAGTATTAATTTTAAAATTATTCAGGTAGTTAATAGGGTACATGAGCCCTTGACATTCTTAGCCCTAGGGGTTAATTTTGTATATCTTGTTTATTTGATGTTTATCAAGATTTGTTTATCAATTGATGCGCCCTAGGTATTTTTAATGATGTTGTTGTGTTTTAATTATTTGATTTACGGTTACAAGTCTAAACATTTCATTACTTTAACTTTAGTCAAAGGCTAAGGTCGGCTCTAGAAGCATCAAACTTGTGTTCGATCTGCTTCAAAACGAGATTGGGTTTTGGTCTAATTTCTGAGGTGAGTAAGCTAAACACACAAGCAATTAAATGTTGGTATTTGAGAACTGACCACCCCTATTAAACTTCAATTTTATAAATAATGATACTAGCCTTTCCAACGGATAATAGTACATATATTTTGAGCCGTCCACAACACTCATGCTGTTCAATCTGATGCTATCCTAATAAATATAAACCATTTTCCTAGGTTTAACGGATAATTCATGTATGCAATAATTTATACTATAAAGGCTACTTTGCATCTTACAATGTAATTTTGAATATATACATATATATATAAATATAATACATATTGGAATGTATGGTTTAACAAATTGTTTTGTTTCCATCAATACAAATTAGTCTTGATAATGATATTCTATGATACTTAGGATTATAAAATGTCGGAAGATCGCTCTTGGATATACTGTTGATTACAAAATGGATTCATTACAGCTGAATTTGTAAATAGAGTTACTAAATTTATTAATTTCGCATGTTCGAAGACTACATTTATGTGGAAGAATAAAATTAGATACCCTTGCACATGATGTAGTAACAACAAGTTCTTAGATAAAGATAGAGTCACAGAACACATCCTAAACCGTGGTTTTACTAGGGCTTACATAATTTAGAGTTTACATGGGGAAGATCATGTTGGACAATCATCAAGAAGTAGATCTAGAGTTGAACTATCCCTTAGATTTGAGGGAGATGCTGCTTTTCGAGAACCTACATATGAAGATGAAATAGAAAATCCATATACTAGAATGGTTAGGGATGCCATGCGTCCCGAAGTTGCTTTCAACCATGGTTTTGAAAATGAGTTGAGCTTTGTGGAAAAAGATCCTAATCCAAATGTGTCTTCCTTTTACTCTTTGTTAAGCAATGCAGAGGAACCTTTGTGTGTAGGTTGCACTAAGCACACAACACTTTCAACTGTGTCCCAACTTTTAAATGTTAAGGCGGAGTACAATTTGAGTGAATCATGTTTTGATCTACTGTTGAAGATAATAAAGAATATGTTGCCATCTGATGAGAATTTACCTATCGACTTTTATAGGATGAAGAAGAAGGTAGCAAAGCTTGGTTTGGGATATATCAAAATTGATGCTTGCAAAAACAATTGCATGTTATTTTATGAGCGATTTGCTACATTTGAGCATTGTTAGGTATGTGGACATCCTCGGTATAAACAAAGGAATTCAAGTGTAAGAAGGCAGAAGAAAATTCCTTACAAGATTTTACGTTACTTGCCACTTATACCGAGGCTTCAAAGGCTTTATATGTCATGTAAAACTGCTGAACATATGACATGTCATGCGCAACACCACCGTGATGATGGACTCCTTAGACACCCTGTTGATGGTGAGGCTTGGCAACACTTTAACTGTACACATGAATTCTTTGCAATGGAACCTCGAAATGTAAGACTCGGGTTATGTGCTGACGGTTTCAACCCTTTTGGATCGACGGCCAAGCCTTATTCTATTTGGCCAGTAATGCTTTGTGTGTATAATTTACCCCCATGGATACGTATGAAACAACGATACATATTTCTTAACATGGTTATTCCGGGTAAAAAAAGTCCAAGTCAAAATATAGATGTTTTCTTGAGGCCTTTGATTAAAGAGTTGACTTTATTATGGAGACAAGGTGTTGTGACCTATGATGCATATAGGAAACAAAATTTTCATATGAGGGCAGCATTATTGTGGACAATTAATGATTTTTCTGCTTATGGTATGTTGTCAGGGTGGAGTACACATGGACGATTATCATGTCCATATTGCATGGAACATTCTAAATCTTTCATATTGAAACATGGTAGGAAACCTTGTTTCTTTGATTTTCATCGGCAATATTTGCCAGCTAATCATCCTTTTAGGAGGCAGAGAGACAAATTTATTAAAAAAAGAGTTGAACATGACTTACCATTTCCTCGATTATCAGGTGAAGAAAATTGACACGTTTGAATTCGCTTCATCATCTCCCATTTGGAACAAAATGTGGTGAGTGAAAGAGTTCGGGATATGGTGTTTGTCATAATTGGGTGAAGAAGAGTATATTTTGGTCTCTACCTTATTGGCATATGCTTCTTATTCGTCACAATTTAGATGTTATGCATATTGGACGTAATTTTTTTGAGAATATACTCAACACAATGATCGATGTTAAAGGAAGGACAAAGGACAACATAAAGGCACGACAAGATTTGAAGGTGTATTGCAAGCGGCCAAAATTGGAATTGGTGGAAAATAATAGAAAACTGTACAAGCCCAAGGCTGTGTACACATTAAATAAGGAGGAAATAAGAAATGTCTGTGCTTGGGTTAAACAATTGAGATTACCAAATGGTTTTGCATCAAACATTTCTCGGTGTGTTAATGAGATTGATGAAAAATTTTATGGGATGAAAAGTCATGATTGTCATGTTTTTATGCAACGATTGCTCCCAATTGTATTATGTGATATGCTGCCTCAAACAATTTGGGATGCAATTACTGAGATATCTCAATTTTTTAGGGATTTGTGCGTAACTGAAATATGTATTGATCATATGGAAACGTTGCAAGGAAAAATATGTGAAACTATATGCAAACTAGAGAAGATATTTCCTCCGGGTTTCTTTGACTTGATGGAGCATTTGTCGATTCATTTACCTTACGAGGTCAAGGTTGGTGGACCCGTCCAGTATCGATGGATGCATCCATTTGAGAGGTAAAATAATTGTTATTTGTTTTCATATATTTATTTTGAAGAGTTAAAAGTACATCGTAAGATTGATGAATATTGTGGTTGTTAGGTTTTTGCAACAGTTGAA
Organism: Theobroma cacao; assembly: GCF_053813885.1. Lineage (NCBI taxonomy): Eukaryota > Viridiplantae > Streptophyta > Magnoliopsida > Malvales > Malvaceae > Theobroma > Theobroma cacao. The sequence continues at coordinate 43,988,119 of NC_142640.1, forward strand.
GAAGAAAGTAAAAAATCGTGCCTTTGTTGAAGGATCTATATATGAGGCTTATGTTATCGAGGAAGTTTCCTCATTCTGCTCATGGTATTTTGAACCTGCTGTGCGAACAAGAGTAAATCGAGTGCCACGTAATGATGATGGGGGAGAGGTGGACTCTATAGGTCGTCTTTCAATTTTCACTCACCCGGGGCGAGCTTTTGGTTCATGTGATAAATGTTGATTTTTAGATGAGGATGAGTTTTATGTTGCTGAGTTATATGTTTTAATGAATTGTGAAGAGATGCTACCATATATAAAGTAAGTACCATTACTTTTTTAACTTGTTAATACCCTATAATAAGATTGAAGTTAATCATGTAGTCATGGATATTATGATAGGATATTTGATGAAATTGTGAAGGGAGATGTTGTGGAAATTTCGAAAGAGGAATTGGAGAAAGTACGTGATGCGAGATTCGTTAAATGGTTTAAAAATTATGTAAGTCTCCTTAACATAGAAGTGAACTTTTTATTAATCATTTTCTTTTTTATTATGTAATTTATTATTTTATTCTCTTGTATCTCATGTTTGTAGGTTGCAAAGCATAATGAGGAAATAGACCAACATATAATTGAAATCTCTTATGGTCCCAGACGTATGATAACATGTTACAGTGGATATTTTGTAAATGGTTTCAAGTTTCACACCTTAGATTACGGCCAAAATCGTAAGATAATGAATAGTGGGGTTTGCATAAAAGGGAGTTTTTACAATGATCATGAGCGTGACTTTTATGGCATCTTAGTGGATATAATCAAGTTAGAGTATTTTGGTGTAGGGAATAGAGTTGTTCTATTCAAGTGTCATTGGTTTGATACTGAAAAAGGAATAAAGGTAGATCGACTGCATGGTCTTGTTGATGTCAATTACAACTCAATACTGGCAAGTAATGAACCATTTGTTTTAGTTGCCCAAGCTCACCAAGTTTATTATAGTAGTTATCCATCAAGAAGAAGAGATCGACGTGATTAGTGGGCAGTATTTAAAACAAAAGCTAAGAGTAGATTTCAAATTCCTATTAGTGGTGATAGAGAAAATGAAAGTGATTTGAATGAAGGAGTATACCAAGAAGATGTGTCTAATTCAATTACTAGTACTCAATCAGAGGAAGTTGATTTAACAGAGTTAGTGAGTGGTGATTATGAAGAGGTTAATCTATCGATTGAGGATGAAGAAGATGATATCGATAAAGATGAAGATGAAGAATACGACATGGAAGGAGAAGATAATGAAAATGATGATGAAGATGAAGATGAATATGACTATGAAGAAGAAGATGAAGATAAAGATGAAGATGAAGATCATGTGGAGCACGACGATTGTGAAACTTATAATGATGATAGTGATAATAATGCATAACATGAGTTTGATTATTAAGGAAGTGAATGATGATTGTAGGCACGTATGATATTGGTTTAATATTTTCTTTTTACAGTATTGTTGAACTTAAATTTTATAATATTAAAGTATTTTGACATGATGTAAAATTAGAACGTTTGAGTTAAAATCAAGATTTAAATGTTGAAATTAGTTAATATATAATTGCTACTTTGCTTCTAATAATTAAGAATTATATGTGTCATTGCTATGAATTGATGTTTTTTATTCTGTTATAATAATAATAATCATATTGATAATAATTGCTAATGGGATTTTAACAACACAATATTGCAGGAACGATGGTTAAAGGGAAGCAATCAAAATCGAGACCTAGGTCTTCATATGCAACAGGGAGTATGGCTGTGCTTACAAGTTCCCAAGTGTGTGATGATATATCCATTCCACAACAGGTGCAATAGGAGAATATTGATGCGCCATTTGAGACACAGTCTTTGTACGATGTATTTGCAGAGCAAGTAGAAAATGAGACATCTACACATGATATTACAAGATCCCTATCTATGGATTTAGGTGGAAATGCAAATAAGGAATCGTCAAGATCAAGAGGTAGAGGACCCAATGTAGGACTATAGACTCCTGTAGATCCATCGGACAGACTGCGTATAACTCTTATTGGGGATAGGTATGTTATCTTGTTAAACTTGTTATATTTTTCAACTCAATTTATAATTTTTTTAATTTTAATATATACAATTATTTGAAATATTTTACAAGCACTTTTTTCGAGAGAGGGGTCACATCTACAATAACAAGGATCATCAAAAATCATTTTCATGATCCATGGTCGACATGGAGGAAAGTCCTTAATGATATCAAAGAGTTAATGTTTAGAAAATTTCAGGTATTATGTTTGTTTTATATTTATTAAGCGTACACTTTTCCATTAATTTGTATAACTTTGTTAACTTATTGTATTACATTATGTTGTAGGAAAAGTGTGTTTGGTCTGCAAATAAAGATGTTTTAGTTCGACGCATATGGAAAAAAATTTGTTCCGATCGATTAAGAGACATGTTTTCAGAAGAAAGGCATAAAGCAATGACTGAAGCCAAAACTAACAACATTACAGAATGCAGAGGCATGTCGAGGGATGGATCACAAATGAAATATGGGACACCCTGATCGATACAGTATGGGGTACAGAAGAGTGGCAAAACAAATTACGAAAAGCAAGGCAAAATCGTTTAACGCCAAAAGAAGGAAGCATTCCAAAGCACACTAGCGGTTCAATTCCATTTGTGGTTCATGCAAAAGGGATGGTATGAATTAATGTTACTCAGAATTAATATGTATGTTTTCCCATGAATTTCATTTAAATTGTTCACCCAAAGTTGGATTTTGGTTTTGCTATACATGTTATATATATCAGGATATATATATATATATATATATATATATATATATATATTGACTAAATATAATTGTTAATAAATTCAGGCAATTGAGCTGAAACGAGATGTTACTTTCTTGGAAGTTTTCAACCATACTCATAAGCGCTTAGGGGATCATGGTGATTTTATTGATAACAAGTCCAAGTCTACGAGTGTAAGTAAAAATTCATTAATTTTGACTATTTCTTCTAAGTTGATGTTCTACTTCAATATTAATCATTAATGATGGTTTTTATGCAGGAAATGTATAATTTTGTACTATCGCAGAAGTATGGCGATGAGTCATCTTCTTAGCCGGAATTCGATCCACATGCTTGGACTGAAGCAATTGGAGGGAAGGAGACTACATGTACTCACGTGTATGGGTTTGGCACTCGTGTCCCTGCGACAACTTTACTCACTAGAACACAATCCAATGTACCAACATCTGAGTCTGCGTGTGGCCCTATCAACTCAAACTTTAACAGTCTCGCAAATGCATTGGAAGAAAAAGTTAAAAATCTTGCACAAAATTTGAATAAGATACGTGAGGAAATACGTGAAGAAATGAGAAATGTGATGGCAGAAGGCATGAGTGAATTTATGGCACGTATGGAAACCATGTTCATGAGTAATGCGCGTTCAACCCTTGGCGATGCGGGATCTTCAAGACTTGACAAGTAAGAAAAAAAATTCCCTCACATGATGTATAATTTTCAGAGCAAACACTTGGATACTTTTTAAGGATGTTATGTTTAATATTCATATGTATCAAATTATATTATATATTGTGTGTTAAGGATAATTTCTAATTAGATGTTAGGACTTGAATCTTAATTTTGTAATGTGTTTTTCTTTTATATATTTTAGAGTTGAATGCGGAATTAAATTTAGTATCGGAAACAAATATGGTAATTTTTTCTGAAAATTTATTATAAAAATAATAGGTCAAAATATTACCAACGAAAAATTCCGTTGTTAATAGTTTTCCAACGGAAATTTCCGTTGGAAATGCCAACCGAATTTTCCGTTGGAAATCTATTTCCAACGGAATTTCTTAAAAAAAGGGACAAAAATTTAAATTTCTAACGGATTTTCAACGGAAAGTATTACTCACAAGGCTTATACCGACGGAATTTCCAACGGACTTTTTCATTGGATATAAACATTTTCAACGAAAAAAAGACTATTTTCAACGAAAATTTTCGTTGAAAACCGCACACATGAATTTTTGTAGTGTTTCTGATTACAAGAAATACTAAAAAGTACATAAAAACAACCACTAAAAAATAAAAATATCCAATTAAAGAAAATTGGATATTAAAATAGTAAATTAGACACGCAGTTACTATCCAAATTTTGCAAACCACAAATCCATGCATCATGTCACTGTCCAAAAAATAAATCCAATTAATGCTGTCCATTTAACTACTTGAACCCTTTCAAACATTTGTTGTCCAAATGGATTCACAGTAATAGAATCTCTTTTTTGCTATCTATATGTTTTTTCCATGACCAATTGGTTACTCAAGTATCAATAATTCTTGCATGGTTGGGATTCTAAAACTATGACAGTGGGGATCATGAAGCATGAGCTTGTTGACATGCTTAAAAAGAGTAGCACACTAGGAAGATATTGGCATGTTTCCATTGCCTGTCAAAGAAAATAGAGGTTACAGCAGTTCACGTTTGTGTTTAGTAGTTGAAACCCTCAGTAATCTACTTTTGAGTTTTGACTCTCAAGTCTCAAGAATTGTCTATGAAAAAGAAGATGATGACATGTCTGATCTGGCAATACTTTTGGGCCATGAAAAATAATCCGTTGTTAATCTACTTTTGTGCATTGTCATGAACAAGAGCCCTGAATGTCTCTGTTTCGCCTATTTCAGATTTTGAGTGTAAGAAAAACCAATCAAATATGTACTTTTTTTACAGAATAAATAATGTCTTCGACCATAAAAGAAAGGAAAAAGCTACTGAACTCTTTCTTCATTAATCCAAGCCGAACTCATCAAGAACTTTAGCAAGTAGTAAGCGAAAATAAATCCACCAGTTGAAATTAAATCTGCTCAAACAGATCTAGATCTAACAACAACAAATAAGGAAAAAATAAAGAGAGAAAGAGTAAGAACCAGGGGGAGAGAGAGAACAAGAAGAAAAAAAACCTTAAGCTCTACAATTGTAAGATCGGAACCAGTGAAGAGTTTAGAGAGTTACTAGAAGAAAGAAGAACAAAGTAGAGAACTTTGGTCTTTTTAGTAGCGAAATGAAGTTTCAGCTGTGGCAGCAAGGGGCAAGGGGCAAGTGGCAAGGAAGTTGTAGAAATGAAATTTGGTAAAGTGAACCTCATGAGTTAGGGTTAGGGATTAGTATTGATTTAAAGTTTAATTTCATTTTACATAAATTAAATAAAGTTTAAATTTTTTTATTTTATTAACAAATGAGTAATTCTTAATAATAATAAACTTTAATATATTTATATTATATTATATGTAATATATTTATATTAAAGTTTATTATATAAACTATAAACATTATAAAAATAAATAATATCTTTAGATATTCATAATATATTTGACATTAATGTATAATATAATATATTTAATATTATTAAATTATAAACAAAACTGATATTATTTTAGTCCTTATATAATAATTAATTAATTATTAACTAAATTAATTATTTTGTAAAATATTAACTACTTATACATCAATAAGTAGAAGTAATATATTAATTTTATATAGTGGAAAGGAATTAGAGCAAAAGGATATAAACCTAACATGTATGTCAATCTGAGAAAGCATTAATAGTTGAAATGTCGAATAATTTATTAAATTAAAATTAAAATTTATTTAAACTTTCAAGTTAAGTAGGTTTCAATTTATGATTTACAAAGGATTGAAAATTTTCTTTGATAAAATGAGAAATTACTAAATAAAATTACTGTTCCAGAAGCTCCCTTGACACGTTGTTTTACTAATATTAATAAGAAAATGAGAAAACAAATGTTTATATTCATTTTATTAAACTTATTTTAAATTACAAATACTTTCACAGTAAACATCTATAAATATTATAAAAATATAAAAATTTTCATATTCATTCTTTATTCATTGTAAACTAAAAAATTAGAATATGGAAAAACTAATATTTATTGTGTTAGATATTTCGCCATGGCCCATGGTTGCTTATAAGAATATATATATATATATTTGCACCAAAATTTATGCTTGCTTAACATTGTTAATTAGCAGTAGTTAGATAATTATGACCATATTCAAAATTCCAACAGAGATATACATAGCATATTAATATGTAAGTCATGTTTAATATCATATATTAATATTAACATATAATTTATATCACTTTAAATATATAATTACATGGAATTTTATAGTAATTAATACAAGTTTACATATATATATATTATCAATTTTAAATACTTATAAAGACTCAAGTATATATTATACACAAAAAATAAAACATAATATTTTTATTTTATCCAAACGAAAGTATTTAATTTTTTGTTTAATTATATAAATAACATTGAAAATAACCTTTGTGATAGATTTTTAGTGACAAATTTGTAACGACCAATTTTATTTTTAATTTAGCAAAGCACCTCTTTTTCTCTCCAAATTATGTCATAAATCCGTCATTATTTTTGTCACAAAAATATAATATTAAATTAAACTAATCCATGTGACAAATTATTTTGTCATAATAATTTGTAACTATATTTACATTGGTCACATGTTATTTACTCAGATTGCACGAATTAAATTTTTGTCACAATTCTATCGCTAATTTTGTCACTAAACAAGGAATTTTAATATTGTAACAGTTTCTGTCACAGGATTTAGTCACTAATTTTTGGCACCAAGATAAAATTTCGCTCCCCAATTAATTGTAATGGATTTAGTGACAAATTTAAAATACCGTCACAATTTTGTCAGAAACTCTCACTAAATCTGTTACAAATTCTCAAAAACAAATTGTCAATATTTCTATTACAAAGTTATCACAATTCTATCACTATAAGTCATTATTTGCAACAGAAATATAGTGACAGAAAATTTTCCATCGCAGTTGTCTGATTTTCTGATAGATATTACATACATATATATATATATATATATATATATATATATATATATATATATATTCCATAGCTATAATTCTAATTTGTATGCACACATAAAATAAACTAATATATTTTAAATATATTATATTAATAAGATTATTATATATCTATCTTCTTAATTTATATTAACTAATATTACTGTGTACATAAAGCATTATTACTTTTTGTTTAATTTATTATTAGATCTTATCATCTATTTTTATAAAATTAAAAAAATTATTATATTCTTTTTATATACTCTTTAATTTAATAAAATTAATGAATTTAGAACTATTAATTTGTAATTTATGATCCAATAAAGTTTTCAAAAATATAAAGAAATAAGTAAAGGAAAACATATTTAAATTTTTAATATTATAAACATCAGTATGTATATATTTGCTTTTATTAATATATTTTTTTTATAAAAGATTAATAAAATTTATAAAATTCTTAATATATTTTATATAAAAAAATTTAAAAATAGTATTATCGACAGAATTTTTCAACAGAATATTCGTTGATAATAGCTTTTTCCAATGAAAAATTCCATTAGAAACTTTAACAGGCTTTAAATTTTTTGGCGCTTTAAACTTTCTGATGGATTTCGAACGAATAATTTTTCATAGGAAAATTCCAACGGAAACCTATTGGAAATTCTGTTGAAAAATTTGAAAAGAGTAATTTTTTTTGCGCCAAAAAATCTTCGATGGATTTCCAACGAAAAATTTTGTTGGAATTTTTCCATTGAAAATCTATTGGTAATCCGTCGAAAAAAGTCAAAATAAATTTTCATTGAAAATCTGTTGGAAAAAATCTGGTTTTTTGTAGTGTATTCAACCTTTAGCAAAATTACCTTTTATTTAAATTTATTTAAAGTTTCTTATAAAATGATTTTATTTAAGTTCAAATGCCACAATCAAATTCTGCTAAATTTAAATTTAAATTACTAATTCGAATGTACCAAAAATTTGTAAATACAAAATAAAATAATATAAATATTTACAATTATATTTAACTTTATCAACCATAAATGTAGTCTTTAATCCAGAAAATTTTAATCTAAAAAATATAACATGAAAATTAAACAAAATAAAAACATAAAAAATAAATAAAAAATTGAAGGGATGGAATGGCTCAAATTCTATGGATAAAATAAGAAGTTTGTCATGTCCAAATTAAGCAAGTTAAAATGAAGAATTATTTTTATAATCATCGTTAACTTCATATCTCCCTACTTCATTTTAAAAAAAAAAAACTAAATCAACTTATTATGTTAATTTAAGTTTAGCTCTAGTTAAAAATTAAGTCAAATAAATTTCAAATTTTTATACTATTCTAAATAAAAGAAAAAAAAGAATTTATTTAGTTTTTTTAAATTATTTTATTCCAACATTATGCAAGTTATTAATCTAAATTTAGCTTTAGGTATGAATTTTTTTAAATTTTTTTTTATAGAAGGAGAATTCGAACTTAATTTTTGCAAAGAAGATAAATTAATGTCTCTATTATAGAATCAAATAATCAAGTAAGAAAATATTTATATATATTTTTTTAACACCATAAATATTTTACATTTAAATGCTTGGCTTATTAATAAGTATATCTATCATTTACTTAAATATTTATATTTTTTAAAATATTTTTTAATTTAATCTCTCAATATCTCAATTTTGTTTAATTTAATCCATATATTATATATTTTTATTCAATTTAATTCCTATGACCTAGTACAATATTTTTGAAAAATTTTTATCTTCCACATGGTACTTACACGTCAGCTTGTCAATGCTATATAATCATATTAGTATCACGTGGTACTACAATATCATCACGTTAGTACCATGTGGCATACCACATCATTATGACATTGCCACGCCATCAAAATATATCACGTTAGCATTGACGTCATCTTTTAATTGTAAAATTAAATATCATTATGAAAAAAAAGATTAAATTGAAATAATTTTTAAAATTAAGGGATTGAATTGTTTTGATTTTGAGTATATAGCTCAAATTAAATAAAATACATTAATATAAAAACTTAGTAGGTATTTTGATCTAAAAAAATATTATCTACATAGGCAGGTGTCGACTTAGCTTTCTAAGATGCGGCCCCGCACACGGATAACTCTGCAATTCCCATGATATGGGCATGATCGTGCGGTTGCTCCAGGCCCATATAGTTCACAACAGGTTGAGTCCCTCTTAGGCTGTGCATCTCACGGGGCTCGAGGCCCATTTGAAAGGAGAATACGCCACCAAGGAGCAAAAACAAGTGAAAACCGAAGAGCTGGAAAGACCGTCAAAACCCTCAAAAATCTCAGTTTATCATTTTCTTTGATCCGTTTGGGAACCCAGAAAAAAAAAAGAAAGAAAGAAAGAAAATCTGATTTCTCCGTTCGAGGAAAACCATGGCTCCGAAGCCCAAAGAGAAGCCAAAAGCGGCTCCATCGCCGTCGCAGCCTCCTCCCCCAATCGAAGATCTCTTCACTTCTCTCAACAGACACATCCAACGATCAGAATTCACACAAGCGGTCAAAGTTGCAAATCAAGGTCCGTTTTATCCATAATTTTATGCGTTTTCAAAATTAATCACATCTGAGTAATTGAAATTTATTATTATATTTTTAAATTTACGCAGTTCTGTCAGTTGCGCCGGGAGATGAGGACGCCATTCGGTGCAAAGTTGTGGCGTTGATAAAAGGCGACAACATTGAGGAGGCTCTCTCAGCAATTCAGTCTGCTCAGAAGGTTTCTTTCGATTTCAGTTTCTACAAGGTCTGTCAATTCCTGCAGTTCAATTTTCCTTGTGTTGTTTTCCTGTTCTTAGTTTCAATATTGTGCGATTAGTGAGTGGCTCGCTTTCACTGCATTGCGTAAATTAATCGGATTAGTTTACTTGAATGCCGCTACCGATTCAAACTTATTAAGCTACAGTCTGATTGTTGCTTGTGTTACTCGCATTTGGATACAGAAGCAAATGATAGTCTTTAATAATAAAAAACGAAATAGAAAAATATAGGATTTTAATTTTATACGAAACAGTTATGTATTAATGTGTATCACTTTTTAGTTCTATGCACATTTTTAATCATAATTAGCAAATCATGAGAAAGCAAATCTTAAATAGTAAAAAACAAGTAGTAAAAACAACAACCATACGGAGATTAAGTTAATTGTATTTGCTTTGGTTGATGTATTATTCAGTAGAATGATTTGGGAAGACAAGTCATCATGATTGGTAGTTTGAGTTCTTGATTATTTATCTTATTCTTCCATTGCCTCTTTTTTCTTCTTTTTGATGGTTTACACGTAGTGTGTACAAGTATACAACTTGACCTGTTTTTTCATGTTTCACTCTTGCACCTCATGTTTGCTTTTCTGATATTTAATATTATTTGATCAATAATTTATCACCATATCCTGGCTGCATAAGTATCACAAAATTTATTTGCTTATTTGTATTGATGTTCTTTTTTATATTGGTATCTCTAAATAGGCATATTGCCTATACAGACAAAACAAGTTGGATGAAGCTTTGGTATTTTTGGAGAAACAAGATAAGACTCATTCGAGTATGTTGTTAGAAGCTCAGATTCTATATCGTTTAGGAAAAATGGATGCTTGTGTTGATATCTGTCGGAATCTTCAAAGAGCAAAGATTGATTCCTTGGAAATAAATTTGCTTGCTGGTTTGATTTCGGCTGGGAGAGTTTCTGAAGTTCAGGGAACTTTGGACACACTTAAGGTTAAGGCAACTAGCAGCTTTGAGTTGGCATATAATATTGCTTGTTCTTTAATTGAAGGAAATAAGCACAAGGATGCGGAGCAACTCTTGCTCACTGCACGAAGGTATTGCAGTAATTTTTGTTTGGATGTTCATTGTGATGAAAAGATTTTCTTGTTACTCAGTAGTTGTTGATGGAATGGTTAATGTTTAATGTTATTAGTAGATCCGAGGATTGCTTATGTTTTGGGCTAGTATCATGTTGTAATAGTGTCACTCAGTAGTTGTTGATGGAATGGTTAATGTTTAATGTTATTAGTAGATCCGAGGATTGCTTATGTTTTGGGCTAGTATCATGTTGTAATAGTGTCTTCAGAGAAAGCGAGAAAAGTATCAAGCATATGTTGGTGGGCCTTCTGTATCTAGGAATTTTACCATTATAGTTTAAACATGCTAGCTGCCTGCATTTGTGTTTTGATTGGTTTTTGGATAATTTCACTTATTTTTCAATATAGGTTTTTTTGGCCAATCCTATGCATTTCTATCTGGCATAATTTTAAAACAGGCACCGCTTTCTTTTCTTGAAGCATTAAATAAAATGCCTGAGAAAATTTATGTCAAAAGAAGTGTAGATATTAAATCAGCTTTCAGATGATTATGTTCAATCAATCCCTTTTCAGATGGAGAGAGAGGTAATGTTCAAAAGTGAAGTTGAAAGTTGAACTCATATCATAAGAAGAGTATTGAGCAAAAAAAACTATCATAATCAAAGTTGTGTTAGTTTCATCTTAGAGTCAACTTTCCAGTCTAGTGCACTGGATTTTGAGAGAATTGATATTTTTAGTATGATTGTGGAGGTTTGTTCTCGTAGGCACCGATATTTATTTTCTAGTGAAGGCTTTGTATAGCTTCTAATTTTAACGTGCTAATCAAGAATTTCTTCAAGTTACATATTTTTCAAATTGTTTTTGATCTTGCCAGTCTGTCTATATTTGTGTTTTGGGCAATTAATTATTTTTATTTTGATATAAGATATTCTGTTGCTTAGCTTATGCACTGGGGTAATTAGATGTATCCAGATAGTTGAGTATTATAAATTTACTGACATCAAATGCTGAAATGCATGCTTTTTCTTTGTTTCATCTGTTTTTTTTTTTTTTTTGTCAGAATTGGTCAGGAAACACTTACAGAAGAGAACCTTGCTGATGATGATATAGAGATTGAACTAGCTCCTATAGCTGTCCAATTAGCTTATGTCCAGCAGGTAAAACAACAACATTCTGCAAGCATTTTCCTCATATTCTCCCCTTCCTTTCTCTCTTTTCTGTGAAGAGAGGTAACACAACCACTAATGTGAATCAGCTTGCTTTATCAGCTTCTTGGTCACACACAAGAGGCTGTTGGAGCTTATACAGACATTGTAAACCGAAATTTGGCAGATGAGCCATCTCTTGCAGTGGCAGTGAACAACCTTATTGCAATGAAAGGTCCCAAAGACATATCTGATAGCTTAAGGAAACTTGATTGGCTTAAAGAGAAAGACTCACAGAAGTTTCAGCTTGCGCATGCAATTGACTTGAAGCTTTCACCAAAACAAAAGGAGACAATTTATGCGAATCGGGTTCTTCTACTTATTCATGCAAATAAGATGGATCAGGTTTTTCAATTTTGGGATTCTGCATTTCTCACTTTTGATCTGCATTGTTTTTCAGCCCTCTTTTTTTTTTTTAAATTTCAAAAAAAAAAACAAAGACTGCCAGCTAATGAATTTTCCTGTTCTCCCTATTTCTTCTATTTGTTGTTGAAATTCTACAGGCTCGGGAACTTGTTGCTTTTTTGCCACAGCTGTTTCCTGACAGTGTGATGCCAGTACTGCTTCAAGCTGCTGTCTTGGTGAGAGAAAACAAGGCAGGGAAAGCAGAAGAAATGTTGGGTCAGTTTGCTGAGAAATTCCCTGAAAAATCAAAGATTATTTTCTTAGCAAGGGCACAAGTTGCTGCTGCTGCTGGCCATCATCAAATTGCAGCTGAATCCCTTGCTAAGGTACCTGATATCCAGCACATGCCTGCCACTGTTGCCACTCTTGTTGCTCTCAAAGAACGTGCTGGAGATATAAATGGTGCTGCTGCTGTACTTGACTCTGCAATCAAATGGTGGAAATCTGCCATGACTGAGGACAACCAGCTCAGTGTTATAATGCAAGAGGCTGCTTCCTTCAAGCTCAGGCATGGCAAGGAAGAGGATGCCGCCCTTCTGTATGAGGAGCTTGTGAAAAGTCATGGAAGCATAGAGGCATTAGTTGGGCTAATAACTACTGTTGCTCATGTGAATGTTGACAAGGCCGAAGCTTATGAGAAGCAACTGAAGCCATTACCAGGTTTAAATGGGGTTGACGTCGATGGTTTGGAGAGAACTTCTGGGGCAAAACATGTTGAAGATGCTCCACATGGTGGGCTTGCTGAAGCTCAAGAGGATGGTAAGATTAAGGAGAAATCAAAGAAAAAGAGAAAGAGAAAGCCAAGGTATCCGAAAGGGTTTGACCCGGCAAATCCAGGTCCTCCACCAGATCCAGAAAGATGGCTCCCAAAGAGAGAAAGGTCAAGTTACAGGCCCAAGAGAAAGGATAAGAGGGCAGCTCAGGTGAGAGGTTCTCAGGGTGCAGTAGTTAGAGAAAAGAGCGAAGCTAGTGCCTCAGCTACCAATTCTAATAGTTCTAACTTGAAATCAAACCAAGCTACTAGTTCGAAAGGAGTTTCACAGAATGCCGAGCCTTCCCGACCTCAATCTAAGTCATCAAGAAAGAAGTCAAGAAACTAATTAGGATAAAACAACATTTTTGGGGTCAGAAATTTTCAAATTGTTTCAAATTTAATATTATGTGGTCTTCATGGATCTCTGATAGTTGAACTAATTGGTGATGTTGGCTTCATGTAGAACCTATCAAACCTTGAGAAGGTTTTGGAGGGAGAGTTAGTTCTTTCATAATTTCATTGGATTTTGTTATGTTTTATTGTGCCTTTGTCACCAGTCATTTATGTGATGGTGAGCTATGACCTCATTTTCTCAAAAAGCTTTGGAGACAGTTAACAAGATTATTGTTTCTATGCAAAATAAGGTTGAGGCAACTGATGTATTGTCAGCACGTAATGCTGGAGTTGGATGGAGGTAAGGTTCACACATTATTGTTTAGATCAGTGTCTTTGCCTCTCAGGGTGCGGGATGCATGGATCGATCTTGCACTTTCCAATTTTTCTAGTTGTCTGGCTTCCTTGACAAGTCACCCAAACGTTGAGTTTGGATTAGCTTCCCCAAAGCCGAAGCTACTATATTTGTATAGGCCTCTGGTAACTTTGTCGGTGACCTTCTCTGAGAAGGAATCAGGTACTTTGGCTTGGGGAAGAGGGAAAAGTGATGGGGGACTACTCCTGCGGTCGGGTGAAGGAGCTTGGTCTGGACAATCTCAATGATGTTCTAAGCTTTGGCTTCAAGAATTTCTTTGAGATTTCCTTGGACAGGAGGTTTATTCATGGCTGCAAGTTACGGGGGATTCTCCTATTCCAACGTTGGAAATCAATAAGCCAAGGTGGGTTTTTCTTGATCTTGACCCATTTTCATATTCTAAATTTTTCCTACCTTAAAACCGTGACGGCCACGCACTTCCTCACCAAGGATATGATAATTTGACTTTTGCCAATGATAGTGTTATTTTATTTCACGTCATAAATACTTAGCTCCCGCACTTTTCTTGTCATGATTCTAGTCGCCTTGTTTTCAAAAACTCGGTTTAATATCTTAGAATCAAGATTTTATTATTGACAATATATACATATATATATATATATTTTATTGACTTTAAAATGTTGAGATATATTTAAAAACTCTTTGAGAATTTGATTAATAACTTAATATTAAACAATATGAAGAATGGAAAAGGTTTGACCACGTAAAGTGAAAACAAGAACAATAGTTAGGAAAGAAACGATCATTACTAGTTTATTACTATTTTTGAATGAGAAAATTTTGATGTTTTAGGATAAAAAACAGAAAAAAAAAAAATCCCAACTCATTTTGATTTTGAGTTGAGAGAGTTCCCCATAACGCAAGTGGTGACCCAAATACAAGTAAGCAAAATTTTCCATAATTTTAATATAATAATAATAATTTGTTTATTTATACTTATATTTAAAATTAATTGTTGAGTTTGATCCCATAAATTAAGTGATCTCAACCTAATTAATAAAATTATATAAAAGTCGAATAAATAATTATTCAATTTTTAAATGTATTATTTTTAATTATTTAACCAGCATAAAAATTTTACCAAACGAAAGATCCGAAAGGAAACCTTGTGTCCTTGTCCCTGTGGAAAGAAGGGGTTCGGATCCCAATCCCAAACAACAATAAAGTCCAAATCCACGCGGCTGGTAGTGGGTCCGGGTGCGGAGATCCCAAATCCAATCACTGACCCGTCAGTCATACAAACTTCGAAGACACGTAGCCCTCTCCACCAATCACAGCCCATCTTATCGACAAGCTTTCTTCTCGACCGCCCGATTAAAATCCAACGCTCAGAAAACGCTCATCCACTTTTATCGAAATAGTACTTGTAGTACTCTAAGGAAATCGAGAGAGAGCGAGCGAGATTAGGGAGGTAAGGCAAAGAGCGTGACATGAGGATTCCCTCTCCCACACCCGCCACAACTCGCTGCGAAGAAGCAGCAGTAAATAAATAAAATTTTCTCAAATTTTTTTACCGCATCTGACACGTGTCCATTTACCGTTTCATCAACTCTTCTAATATAGGACCGATTTCACCGTCACCCGTTTCCGCCCTCTTCTCCCAACAAAAACATTTCTCTTTTTCTGTCTCTTTTCATTTCTATTTTCTCTCTCGCGTTTTCTCGCTCTCGACAGGAAAATAATAATAAAAAAAAAAAACAAGAAGGCCTCTTCCTTCTTGTCTGTATCGGATCGAGTTTCCCAGTCTCCCAACCACCACCAAACCGAGAAAAAGGAAAAAAAAGTTGCCAATTTTGGCCCTGAACTCGAAGAGGTTTTTATTTCGAAGCCAAGAGGGAATTTTGCTATAATCTCTGTCGATTGCGTTTCGCGGGAGTGGAATTAGGAGTTTCTTTTTTGGTGGTAATCTTAATCTTAATGTGGATTTGATTATCGCTCAATCCAGGTTTTCTTCTTTGATCTATCCTTTTCTTTGACCTATTTGATTCGTCGCAAACCCTAGTCTTGGTTAGGTTAGTTTTGAGGGATTTAAAACTTCAAAAAAAAAAAAATAAAAAAGTGAGATTAGGAAATTTAATTGATTCTTTTTTGTGTATACGGAGATTAGATTACGGCCGTTTTGGTTTTTCGTTCTATCCTTTCTGGGATTGTAGTTGATGTTTAGGTATCTTAGTACAAGGAAAACTCTGTGAAATTTTTGGTGCGTTGTTTTAGTTTGCCATCAAAATCGAGGGTTTTGTCTTGTTAGATTAGATCCTCCTCAAAAATTTCCCTTTTTCTTATGCCCTTTTTTTAATTTTTTTTCTTTTTAGTTCTTGTTTATCTCCTAACCCTCCAAAAGAACCAAAAAAAGAAAAAAAGGAAAAAAATTAGGAAGAAGAGAAATTTTTGGGGTTTGCATATAAAAAAGATCTTTAGGGGTTCTGGTTAAAATTATTACATATATTGAGGATAGAAAGATTGGAGAATTTGTTGTATATAGAACAATGGCGTTGAATTTTTCCCATCGGCCGATCTTTCCTGCTCATTTGACTGAAGATAATCTGGTTTCTCCTATGAGGATTGCAAATGGGTACCTTGTTGAAGGTATTCCAGAGAAGAATGGAGATGGGTTTTCGAAATCATGGCATTTGAACTGTGAGGTGGAAGATTGCTTTGATTATGGAAGGGATAGGAGTGGTGAACGATGTGGTTCTCAGGAGTCTGTTTCTAATGACATTCTTGATCTTTTGCCATCGGATCCTTTTGGAATGGATATCACCACTACTTTCACTGCGATTACTGGTTGGCTGGAGGATTTGGAAGTTGATTATGGCCGTTATGTGAGAGATGAGGTGGGGACTGGTGATGGGAGTTATCAGTTGTTTGCAGGGTTGAATTTTATTTGGAACAACGCCATGAGGTTCCAAACATTCCCTGGAAGCATGGGGTTTGAATGTAAAGGTAGTGTTTCTGGTGGATTTGGTGGGTGTTCTCAGGTGAAGGAAGGAGAGCATGTGCCTGGTTGTGCTGGTCTTGGATCAGCTTGTAATGTAGAGGACATTTTTGCTTTTGGGAATGAAGATTTGGTTTCTGTTGATCAGGAAAATGAAGAGTTTCAAGATTGCGAGGTTTGTTCTGATGGAGATGAAGGAGCTCCTCATGAAGCTTTGATTTTGGCCCTTGGTTATCTGGGTGTACGGGATCTTTTTGCTGTTGAAAAGGTCTGCACATCTCTCCGATATACAGTTCAGAATGATCCCCTTTTATGGAGGAGTATTCACATAGATCAGCCACTGAATGAGAAGATTACCGATGATGTTCTTTTGCAAATAACTAGTAGGGCTCAAGGTAGCTTGCAATGCTTGAGCCTGGTAGATTGCCAAAGGATTACTGATGAGGGCCTAAAGCTTGTGGTTGAAAATAATCCAAAACTAATAAAGGTTAGTTTGTTGCTTTGAAACATTGATTTGCATGTGGATTTCTGAATCTTGGGTTTTATTGTTTCCGTGTTACAAGTGTATTTGCTCATGCACTTATGATTGCATATATAGTAATTATATAAGCTTGAATATAAGACTGAAGATGCTTTCATGATGTTATGTGAATTAATCTTTTTATGTGTCGGCAGAGTGATGTTGCTATCTACTTTCTGATCTTTGTTTTGTTGTACCAACGCTGATTGTGAATATATTAAACCGAGAAATAGTTTCTTCCTTTATAGACGCATGTGAGAAAGGTACTATGTGGTAGTTTGCCTGTGTGTTTTCTACTTGAGCAACATACATGTGTAGGTCCACTGCAGTTATTTGTGGTGCTTCTGCTGTTGCATAAACCAACATCAATATGATCAAACTGAACTTGTCAAAGTTAATGTCAAGGTTGTTGGATTAAAGCTTTTTAGCTTCTATTTGGCTAACGTAGTCTAACTATAAGTTAACATCAGAGATGTGCATTTCAATGCAACGATATATTTAGGAAATTTATGTTGATGGTCGTTTTAATGCACGGAAAACCTAAGGTTTGGAAGAAACAAACAGATATTTTGGCTGGTGTTGTGCGAGTTTAAGCTTTTGAAGCATTTTTAAAACCTAATTGGGAAAATTTCATGATTGACTCTGTTTACTATGGGCGTATAATTTTTAAGTATAGTTGCTGTAAGTATGAAATATTTTGGTTTAGTTTAATATATTTGTTGACATTTTTATATTTAGATTATACGTCTTTCTTTTCTACTGTAAGCTGCTAAATATTTTCTTCTTCATTGTAGCTGAGTGTACCTGGATGTACAAGACTAAGTATTGAAGGTATTTTGAATACCCTGAAGGCTTTGAAGTCTATGGGCACACAAGGGGTGAAGCATTTGAGGATTGCTGGGCTCTATGGGGTGACACCGAAGCATTTTGAGGAGCTGAAGTTCCTGTTGGGCATGGACAGCCAGATTCAGCAGATTGTGCACAAGCCGCATCATTATAACAGAGGAAATTTCTATCTCTCTTGTGATGATGATCGTGCCATTGATATTGAAATGTGCCCAAGATGCCATAACATGAGGCTTGTTTATGATTGTCCTGCGGAGGGTTGTCAGCAGAAAGAGCATGCTGCTCAGTTATGCAGGGCATGCACTCTTTGCATAGCACGGTGTGTTCAGTGTGGTCGGTGCATTAATGACAGTGAGTATGAGGAAACCTTTTGTCTGGAGTTGCTTTGTTCGGATTGTTGGAAGCTACAACTGGTGAAGTGCCAGGAGAAGCAGAATGGGATGATTGGCCCATCAAACTTACCTGCTCTCCAACAGACTGGCAACCTTAATCTCCATGGCTAGACTGAATTGTTTACACATTTTCTGGTTTCTAATCGTGGTTAAGATGTTGCGTTTGTGATAATTCAAGGCAGCCAGGCAGCAATGCAAAGATTATGGTACTGTTTTATCTTTGTTATTGCCTTTTTAATCTGCTAGCAGTTTAAATTTGGGTGAGCCATATGGTCCTCTTGAGCCAAGGTTTGGTGATTTTTGGAGAAAAGGGGGAAAAGAAGATAAAAATCTTGTGCTGCATGTGTTGTCCAAGACGAATAATCTTTTTTGGTGGTTTCTATAGTTGGGCATTGTCACTTGGTTGACATATTTGTGTTCGCTTGTGGATGGTCAATGCTGAAGTTGGGCGTGACATGACCTTGTGTAATTATGCGCTGTCAAGAGTAGGGTGGAAAGTGTGAGTCGTTAACTTGAACAGGCTTCCCAAGCAAACAGTAATCTTTTTGTTTTGTAGATTGAGAAATTCTTTTGGCCTTTCTGTTGCCGGAGGAATTTGCTTTGATCAAGCATGTTGCAAGGCAGGCCATGCTTCAAGGATTATCTCACGTGGTTCTCAGTGGAGTCTGTTTGCAGCACTTTCCGCTCTGAGTTGGGAAGCTGTGTGCGATATTTGTTCCCTGGATTCTGGCTTGTTTCCATAATAATTGGAATTTATCTTTATATTCCACCATGTGATTGGAATTAAGAACAATACAATGGTACTTATTTCGTCCTTGGTTATGAGGAAGACATATTCTATTGTTTGATGTAAAATTTAGACGTTTGCTTCCCCTAAACATGTCGGAGTGTATTGGGCATCACAGGATAGTGTGCTGCCCAAAATGTAAGATGTGAAGTGGAATGGTGTAAAATAAAGTTTTACTTAAGCATCTATTGGGTTTTCTACAACTAAATTATTTGGAGGAAATCTAGTGTAAATTCAATTAGGATAGGGTTCTCTTCAATGCTAGTTAGTTCAAATTATTTGTTTGAGTTTTGTAAGTATAGGGGAGAGAAGTCAAAGCTGTGAATTTGTATGATTTCCAGAATCATGCAAATATTGAGATTGTTAGTAAGTCCCAGTGTAGATAGGTTGCAGTGTTTTGTGAGGCAATATTTGCAGACAGACAGCTTTCCTCTGGAGATGCTTCTCCTACCTGGAAAGGTGATTCTTATCTAGTCTCCATATAGCCTAATAACCCAAATCTTATCAACAATTCTAATCTCTTCGGCTTGCTCGTTTTGCATTTGATATGGGATTTAAATGTGGTTTATTTGTTTCTTTCTACAATATAAAATTTGTGCAACTTCAAACATATGCCATAACTCCATTTGTTTTGAATAACTTTCAAATTGTAAAGGCCAGCATAATACTATAGCCGGCTTTGGTTTATTCGCAATCCTATTCCCTTTTCATAAATCTCCTTTCAGTCTAGAAGAATTCAACTTTATTTCCCAAGTCCGCATGTAACAGCAAAACCCTTACTAATGTACATTGATTCTCTCTCGATGACATGTCCAAAACCCAGAGATTTACCCGTAAAAATAAAGCAAGCCAAGACAGGGTCAATCAACACATAGATGCACGTCCCTCTGGGAGCATCAGCTTAATTATGAGCAGATACAACATAACACACATAACCAACAAATAAATGCTTATACCTGAAAAAGAGAGAGAGAGAGAGAGAGATGCGCTCAGTATCATCATCTCCTTTTTGATTTAACATTCCACAAAAGTAATGAAACATATGGAATCAAATGAAAGATGAAAAGAAGGAAACTAGTAAAGAAGATGTTATCGTTTTTCTTTTCTTTTTGAATCAAGAGGGGTTGGGGTTGTAGAAATTAGATAAATTCCATCATTGAATCAAGAGGGGAGGTGGTAAGAGCTGTAACAAAAAGACAATAAGAATGAGGTCGAGGTTGGAGGATCCATGGAGGAGCACAGCAGATGATCGGCTTCTTATTTGCCGTCATCTTTTTGCTGAGATTTCTTACGTAGTTCTTTCATCCATTTGAAACTTAATATTGACTTGCTAAACTTGCTCTTGCTGGAACCTTCATTCTTCTTCTTCTTGTCGGATGCTCGTGGTGAAGGGTCAGGATTGTTGTAGTCCCATTGATCAGCCCAGGATAACCCAGAATCCATTTCTCCTTTCTTTCTCTTACCTCTTCCGTATTAATTGCTTAAATGCTTTTAGATCAGCAATGTTGATAATTTACCCTTTTGTTTGACTGGAGGAGACAGGAAGCATAGGCAAGTTTGGCCAAAGTTAGTTATTTTTCGGTGTGCAGCATTAGAAATTTCTCTTTTAACGGCCATTTTGCTTATTTTAGCCAGAAGTTTGATGCTCTTGTTTCTCTTTCATTTGACTGGAGGCTCACATTGCTTTCATTCTGGGTATAGAAATCAGTCTTCCGGGGTTAACTCCTACACCAGTTATTTTGGGGAACAATGTCGTCCTTCACGAATCTATTTTGACTGAATCTCTACAGCAAGTAATGACAGGTTCAACCATGATCCATATATAGAAAACAGAAGGGAAAACGTTTGGCAGAGGACTCATTTTAACATGTTTTAGTTATAATACAAATCATATAGCCCCTCTTTTGCAAGGCAAACGATATGAAACAATAACACTGGTCTATTTTTACTCCTGAATGTGTTACCCGGAACCAAATTGCGAAAACTTTATGGACTACATGTAGATCAGAACTAAACCATTTACAATCTATGAGGAATCATGGCTCAATGGAATTATAAGTATACAGTTGCCACAGGAATGCCGATCCCCAAATACACGGGGTAAAATTAATAACAATTTAGGACCATCATCTATAAAATTCAATATGACCTGCAATCTCCCTACATAACATCTTTGCTTCACTAGCTAACTTTATGCTCTTAGAAATTGCAAGACCTGTCTGCTTGTGAGTAGATGCAGGCTCATACGCCTTAGCCTCCTCTTCCTTACCCAACAAAAGGGCCTCCCTAGCAGGTAATACATTTCCCCACCAAAATTCTCGTAAAATGCCATGTATAAGATCCCAATAACTGCGTTCTCTATGCACACGGAATATTGTACTTCCATTTGGGGTCCAGCAATACAAATCAACCCATTCCCTGTCCATTATCTCCATTTGACCCTGAACCTGAGGCATGTAATAGAATGGCATAGTTGACCATGGCAGAGCAGTCTCAGGTTTGCCTTTGTTGTATGGACACTTCACTTCCAGGATGCCACCTCCTGGAAAGCAACCAAGAAGACCATCTGGGGATGCACCGAGCCAATCAAACTGCTCCTTCGAATGGATAGCAAAACCTAATGAGCTAACCTCACGACCCGTAATACTTCTGTACCGCTCAATAGCTGCTGCTTCATTGAGCACACCCCACTCCATAGCACACTTCTTAGAAGATTCTATAACCTGCGTTTCTGATGCAAATACTTTTTCATGCCAGAGCTCAGAGCGGCGCTTTCCTTTCCAAAAACCCAAAGCAGTACTGAAGGTGCTTGTGGTCAACTTGTTCTTACGAAGGGCAAACCATTCATCTGAGCGTTGAGGTGCATCAAATGGGGTGAGGTTGATAGCTAGCACTAGTGATGATGGAGAACGAACAATAAGCCGGGTGGCTGGAGAGGTATGTGTTACAATGCCGGTGGAAAGGGTTCTTGGATATCCATTTCTCCACCTTCTGCTCATGGACAAAGGAACCACTGCTTTACGGTGAATGGCACAAAATTTAGTCACGTTGCAATTACTCATTGTGAAGGAACCAGGCTGTGGATAGCTGCTTTATTCTGATACATGATCCAATAAAAGCCATGCAAATTTTAGATGTACCCAGTTTCAGGACCAAAAGAGAGAAACATAATTAGATAGATTTCCTATATAAAATTCTATTTATCATAAAAGTAGACATAAATGAAAAGCATTAAAAAGAAAAAAAAAAACAGAAAAACATAATCTAAAATAGTATTCAATAAGTTGGTTACAAATCCATAGCACAGTAAATACTTATCAAAAAGATTCAAAGCCACTTTCTAATCCTTCAAGAAAAGCACCATATTCTATTCTTGTTAACGAAGTGATCAATATCTCATCTTGGTGGGGAAAAAGAAAACCAAAAAATATTTTTTAATACTGAGTTAATCTGAATTTGGCTATTCTTTACATTTATGTTTACACAACGGAAACAACAGAACTTTCAAAAACCAAAGACATCAAACAGGAAGCCTCTTAAAACTACTTGCAAAAGAGTGGCTTGTAGAACCAACTGATAATTTCTTTTTCCAACAATGCAACCAATTCCCTCCAGGCAATCGCATCCAGTAAGTAACTAGTCAGGTTATACATGCAAATTGTAAGCTTTTCTGACCCAGAAGAAAACAAAGGTGAATTTTTCATACAAAATCATATGACTCGATTAAAAATATAAAATAACATTAGGGAGCAAAGTCACCAATTTCCCACTCCAAGCTAAATTCACGGACAGGTAAAAGAAACCCGTGAAGCAGAAGAGGCAAGCAGCATTCTTCTCCTTCTTCTTCTTCCATCAGACAATCAAAATGGGCATTAAGCAAATAGAAAACGTAACTCCACCTCTACCACAAAACTCACATAGAACCCAGTAAACCCATCATTTCCACATTAAAGAAACCAAATGGCCAAGAGGTGTTTGATCAAATACCTGAAGGAGAACTTGAGTTGCTAAATAAGACTGAAATAGGAGCTGAAAGAATGGCTATGGGTGTTTCAAAAACAAAACATGGGCTTTTCCTTAATTTAAAGTAATCGAATTCAATCAGCTTGACCAATATAATTGGGTTGCAACCATGGCCTTTCCTGGTTTTTTTAGGGTTTGGCTCCAACAACAAAGACTGGAGCGATGAAAATGGAAGAGGGGAAGAAAACGAGTATTTGAGGAACGCACGCATGCACCGTTTTATCACGTTTCTTTTGAAACGGCGTCGTTCCATAATGCGGGGCTAATGATGCAATATGGGAATTTACTAGTTTTTGCATTTCTACCCCAATGGTTCAACCCCTTTGAAGCCAAAGCCGAAGCATGTAGTTGTAGTAGGAATTTTTGTCAAGATATGTACTTCCATTCCATTTAAGGTTGAAATTCATTTCCCCAAAGTTTATCATTAAAAATACAAAACCCAACCCACCCTGATTGTCTTTCTCATTGTTCATCTCTTTTATGCGTTTCATGTTTAAAGTAATAGAAACGTTGAAACCTTTTTTTTTTTATTTTTACGCTCAAAATCACCAACTTGAGTTAAAACTAGTAGGGTAGCATAGCATTCAATATTTTTATATTTGGTAATGTGGCAGTATTAGTCTGTTGCTCAAACTTAAACTTAGAAATATAATAATAATAACAATAACATTAAATCAAGGTATCAAATTGAGTGCTTCAATCAATCAAGCAAGCAATTAAAAAGGGTACTTTTAATTTAGAAGTAACAACATGTGATTCTCATTATCAAATGCAACTTTGTCTTCGACAACATTTCCCCCAAGGGAAAAGAAGGATTGGATAGAGTCGAGACGGACAGGCCACGACGCAACGCAAATCGAAAACAACGGCCAAAGGCAAAGAGAAAGAAAAGACGAGTCCACTTTCAGCTCATTCCTCTTTCTCCGCTAATCATACACTCATCACTTCCCAAGCTTTTACTTGACGCTCTCTTCTTCTAGCTTTCTCTCCCTCTGCTGAATCTTAAAGAAACACCCATCGAATAAAATCAAATCCCCATGATTTCACTTCTCCTTCTCCTTGTCAAGACCCTCACTCTTTTCAACTCCTAAACCCCTTTGCCCAACCAAATTTTATACCCTGCAAAAACAAAGAAGAACAACCCATTTCCCATTCAGATTCAATTCCGCCATGTACCTATCGGAGAAGCCCCGCCCAATAGACTTATACAAAGAGGAAGGTCCTACCACCGCCCGGGACATGATCATCGAGGTCACCACCAACGTGGATTTGCCACCTCATCACCACCCTCCTCCTCTCCAACAACAGCAACAGCAAATGATCCTTGGTGACAGCAGCGGCGAAGACCCAGAAGTCAAAGCCCCAAAGAAACGAGCTGAGACCTGGGTCCAAGACGAAACACGAAGCCTTATCGGCTTCCGAAGGGAAATGGACGGCCTTTTCAACACATCCAAATCGAACAAGCACTTGTGGGAGCAGATATCGGCTAAGATGAGAGAGAAAGGGTTCGATCGATCGCCGACTATGTGTACAGACAAGTGGAGGAACTTGTTGAAGGAGTTTAAGAAAGCTAAGCATCAAGATAGGGGGAGTGGGTCAGCTAAGATGTCTTATTATAAAGAAATTGAAGAGATTTTAAGGGAGAGGACAAAGAATGCGTATAAGAGCCCAACTCCTCCTCCTAAGGTGGATTCCTTTATGCATTTCGCCGATAAGGGTACGTGCTATTTGTTTGAGGTTTTTTTTTTTTTTTTTTTGCATTTAAAAGATGGAATTTTATCTAACCGTTGTTGGGTTGTAAATGGATGATGATGGGTTTTCTTTTGTTGAAGGCTTTATTTGGATTTAAAAGTACGCTTTTGGTTAATATGAATTTGACGGATTTTCAATGCAAACACCGATGCCGTAGCTTTATACATAGACTGCTATAATTTTTGAAGTTGAATTTGTTGTAAAATTACTTCCTAAAGTGACTGAATATGGTTTTATGAATTGTAGTTGAAAAAGGAAAAAGGAGAAGAAATTATTTTTGGTTCTTTACCTTTAGGAGTTTCTTTGATTGAAAATGACTTTGACCGAGTACGCTTTTGTTTTTGTCAATGGTTGTAGTGAGTGCTTTAGTAGCAGGTTTGTCGCATTCTTGTATCCTTATGAAATTTGGTACTTGCAAAATTGCTGCTTTTAAATGATATCCTTATTGCAGAGTTTGGGTGGGTAAATACTTAACATGTATTATGTCTACTTGTGAAGCGAAGTGTCATGTCTAAAGAGCAAATGAGTGATTCAAAATATGATAGGTAGTTCATGGTACTTGAAGCATGAATTATGCTAAGCAGAACATGAATGAGTTTTCTGCAAAGCAAACTTTATGATATGGCATAAAGTCAGTAGGCTTATCTTGTTTCCTTAAAATTTAGAATACCACCTGTTAATAAGAGCAGGGGGTAGGATGTTGATATATTAAGAATTCAAATCTTATTTTGGAAGAGATATCTATGTACAGTCTATTGATTTCCTCTCCATTATCTTATGCGGTTGCATCCATTTTCCAATAGCTTTATTCCACATGATACATAGTTTTCCCCTGGTTTTGTCTTATGCAGACATAATACCTCCCTGTTACATGTCACTTCATGAAAGCAGTACATCAGTTTTAGCCTCCCAATTATGAAGATTTCAATGTCTATATCACTCTATCTTTGGGTAGAAAGGGGGGGGTGGGGGTGGTGAAGGCGTTTTTCATGTATGCTACCTGATTGATAGCTGTATTGTTTCTATATTCAACTTGCAACACATATTAAGTCTTTCTTTCAATTATCATGACATTAATAATCGTCACCAATATGGTTTGACTCTTGCAGGTTTTGAGGATACTGGCATATCATTTGGTCCTGTTGAAGGTATGTTGTTGTAATTTGAGTTTGCTGTGTTCTGGTTTTTCTTTATTTTTTTGTTTCACTCATTTATAAGCTTGTAGTAATATATTTTCTTGAGTTAATTTGGGTAAATCACTGAATATATTGAATGCAATGGCATTAATCTTATCAACCTTATATACCTCATCAACTTCTTACCTGGATTTAGGAGCTTTATGAGGCATAATCTGAGAAGAGCATAACTATCTTGAAAAGAACTCCTACTTGCAGAGCACCAAGTTATGTGCATATATTTTGTAAGACCAGCACTGTTACCTGTCATATTAATCAGTAATCAGGCAATCTTTAGGAACTGTCACCCTCTATTTATTTCATTAGTTAAACTGGATATATTATTTTGAACTTTAACTGAACAGCCAATTGTTTTTTTCTCAGTAACCTCTCTTTTCAGCATTGAAAAAATATTTCATGAAGCCAAGACACCTCAGTGGACAGCCTTGCTTGTTTATATCCCTTCATTCTCAATCTCTTGCTGTGAATCCTGACCTTAGCCTTCTCCCATCCAGGATAAGTTCTCCTGAGAGTGAATTAGTCCTGCGATGATAGAAACCCATGTTGGTTATCCATACTGTCTTACTCTAATACTATGCTTATTTCATGGACTGCGCAAATAGTATCTGATGGCAACTTTCTTCCTAAAAGTGTCTTTGCCTAGAGCGCCATTAACATCTCCAGACAGTCTAAAGTTTTTTGATCATATCTGCCCTTATGTTTCCATATTAAAGATATTGTATGTCTGCAAGTGGCTATAAGGGTTTTTTGTGCCCCAAAAGCTTATGGGTTTGGCAATCTTTAGCTGTATCCAATGTACATGCTTTTATTAGGGGCATACACAATGTGAAATGTGGTTTGTTGAATGTTAACTTATGTGGATATAATTTAATTTAGTGAACGTCATCTGCATCTATGATGGGGTGGATATGGTTATACAATCTTATGCCTTCAATTAAATTTCAATCTCAATGGAATTTTTATTTAACTGGGAATATTTAGAATGGATAGTTAAACAAGAAAAGCACATCAATTGTGCATGTTCATGGTCTTCCATGCTGAATCAACATTGAAGTCAAAATGAAAAATTATGTATTCTACAGAATTGCTGCCTAATCTTTACTGAACATTAAAGTGTCTTTCATCTATTGATATAGCATACTTGCTTTGTTTTCCATGTTGCTTTTTTTCTTTAATTTTCTTAAAAAGTTATGCATCTCCTTGTGTTTATACTTTCTTGTGTGCAGCAAGTGGCAGGCCAACACTTAATCTTGAAAGACGTTTAGATCATGATGGGCATCCGCTTGCTATCACTGCAACTGATGCAGTTGCAGCCAGTGGAGTTCCTCCTTGGAATTGGAGAGAGACCCCTGGAAATGGTAAGTTCTGTGAATTAGATATTTTCCGAATCAATTTTACCAAAAGTATGATGGTTTTGCATGTAGCATCACAATGTTCAGGTGTTTTGGTGGTGCATCATGGGCACATTTTCCTTCTTGCTTAAATGAATGTCATCATGGCAAACTCTCTTGATTATGAGCCTTTGGCTTCTGAATCTTGTCTGAGATGAAATTTTAATTCTCATGGAAATCTGTATACTGACTTTTCATTCTCTTTCACACCCTTTTTGGTAGGTGGGGACTGTCAATCATATTGGCTTCCGAATCTTGTCTGAGATGAAAATTTTAATTCTCATGGAAATCTGTATATTGACTTCTCATTCTCTTTCACACCCTTTTTGGTAGGTGGGGACTGTCAATCATACGGAGGAAGGGTTATAACTGTCAAGTTTGGGGACTACACCAGAAGGATCGGTATAGATGGTACTGCAGATGCCATCAGAGAGGCAATTAAATCTGCTTTTAGATTGAGAACTAAGCGTGCATTTTGGTTGGAGGATGAAGACCATATAGTTCGTAGTCTTGACAGGGAAATGCCTCTAGGGATTTATACTCTCCACGTTGATGAAGGTAACATTGACTTGCATGCAGTTTCTACTTTCTACAACCATTCTTACAAAAATTTCTTAAGTACTGATTTCATAAAAATATAATGGATGAAAGATACAGCTCTGAATGATGTAATAATCTTCTATCATCCACAAAGTATGGGCAAGGTTAAGGCTATGGAGTTTAACCCTCCCAAGATCCCACAATGCGAGAGCCTTGTTCATTGGGCCACTCTTTAACATTGTGATCTGTTGTCTATTAATCTGAAAGAGATATAGCCTGTACTTGATAGTGCAGAGTTGTTTTCACATGAAATATTACATAGCGAAAACTCCAACAACCTTAAGCCAAGGCCTTCATTTTGCTATCAAATGTGCCTTGGGCTTATTGAAACAGACAACATATTTTTTGTCACTGGAAGAAGCGAATAATAAGAAAGGTACTTATTTTTCTCTGTTTATGTTCAAACTCCTGCATTCAGGTTTGGCCATAAAGGTGTGCCTCTACGATGAGTCAGATCATATACCAGTCCACACAGAGGAGAAGATTTTTTACACAGAAGATGATTACCGTGAATATCTGGCCCGTCGGGGCTACACAGGTCTCAGGGATATTGATGGGTACAGAAATGTTGATAATATGGATGACCTTCGAACTAATGTTATATATAGAGGTGTGAGCTGAAAGCTGGCACATCTTGCTTGCAAAAATGCAGTGCTCTCGAGAGGCTATAATAAAGATGCCTTGTCTTGACATAAGTGTGCACGTGAGATTCTGATATTTGCTTCTGGTGCTTTATGAAGATTGTGATTATGTTCGAGTTAGCACATACTAATCCTGAACCCTATAACTGAGCTGTTTATAGCATGTTGTATAATGTTTCTTCTTAGGCCACGGATGTCAGTACAGTTTCTTTTAATGTTGCCATGACGCCCCCGCTTGTAAATACGCACTTCAGATGAAAACAATGTATTTCTAAATTTTCAATGTTGTCAATTTTACAGCATTTGATTGCAGTCAGCAACTTAACTTGAACTCCAGTTTTGAGAATTTATATTGCTTTTGGTTCTCTTTAATAAGACTGCATAATGAAACCTTAGTTTTCAAGTGCATGGTACAAACTACAGCTCCATTTTGCCTGTGGTACATGTGATATTAGATTATAGAAAAAGAAGTAATATTTTTTTTTCTGATAAATTTCACTTGATTCATCTTAACGTTCAAACTCGAAACTTTGTCTAAAGCCCTTAGAAGTGACACTAAAAGGACGATCTGGCTTTGAAGCAGGCTGTGGCAATGGCAAAAAGAGCCGAAAGCACATTTCAGTCACGCATTATTTTCACGGGGTTTTGCATTTGAAACCTGGAATATAAAAATTCCCTGCTAGAGCTTTTCATGGTAACAATGCATGGTTAACTTGGACAACCAAATAAATTGTGATTCAACTTGTACGAATTGATTATCTGCTGTTGACTTGTTGATTGATTATAGAAGTATAATAGCAGAGATACACTTGAAATTCTTGGGCACTAGGTCAATACGTTTGAAAGATTATGTTACTTTCATTCCAACAGTTCACAACCATACAAGATCAGACCCAGTACATCATTCTTTATCTTCTTTCATAGCAATCTTGGAACTATGTGAATAGATGATTCACAGATTATAATAAACCCAACGGTCAAGAAGGTTCAAGCACTCCTACTGTTCGTCCCAGTCATCATTCTTGTATGACACAAGAGTGTCAACCTTGTGTATCTGCATAACCCAACATAAAAGTACTTAGAAGCAAAATAAAAGTTTGTGGTCAATTTCCATTACTGTGACTAAACATTACCTTGGTATCAAAGGAATGCAACTTCACCATTTGGGGATTTGCAATCAACTTGGGGTCACTCTCAATCCAAGTGAATGGTACTGCAACATCTTTATCGGTGTATGCTAATACATCAAATACACCTGGAAGAATAAGCAATACAAAGTGAGACATCTGATGAGGAAGAAAATAATACGGCTTTTTAATCAAATATCTCTCTTACACGGTTCATCAAGGCATGGCAAGTAAGTGATGCTCGAGGCAATCTGTCTCATGATTGCCTGTATTTCTCGCATAATTTCCTTGTCACTCTTTTCCCTTGACACACTGCAATCAAAGACAAACAAGGCATCAATGAAATCCATCTCACATCTAACACAAAAATCAGGAGTAATTACATCTGTGAAGTAAAAAGATCATCATCAAATATTACCCTTTCTCAACAACCTCACTATCAGTCTCAATGCTAAAATTCCACCTCTCCAAGACCTCATTGGTTGCCTTGCTCATTATAACCAACACAACCCTCTGTAGCTTCCCAGCTTCCAGCCATTCTTTTCCAACAATTTCAACATCGAATTAAGACATCAGCAATTTCATTTGCAGAATGTTGGGAAATGATTAATATAGATTTAAGTTTATCACATTTTCCAACATCTTTTATAAGCAACTAAGAATATACCAAAACATTGATTTACCAGAAAGCTGAGCTGTTAGGTTAGTAATGAAGGATTTAACACCTTCATCTTCAGTAAGCAACATTGGAAGCCCATATTTCTTCACTTTCACAAAACTTTCTTCTGGATAAACCCCTCGATTGTACAGAATGCTAAACAATTATGAAACCAACATTATCACTCTCTTCGCTTAAAAATTTAAAAGAAAACAAACACTAGCTTCAGAAAATAAATAAGAAAACAAGGACAAGAAACCCAGAAATAAACATCCACTCATTTTTACCTATTCGCTGCATATCCTGGAAAAAAAAAAAGAAGAGAGAAATCAGCCAAAATTTCCCAAAAAACCCAAAAAGGGTAGAAAAGAAATTTACGTTTGAGAAATCACATACCAAAGAACTCGCTTACAATTGCCGCTGAGCCTCGAAGAGTGATTATATCTTTGGCAGCTGTTCTTGACGCCATTGGACTTCTTTCTACGATCACAGCTTCTTTCGGATTTGAAGCGAAGCCTACTCAAAAAAATTCTATGTTGTTATTGCTAAAATCAGTAGAAAGGGCAACCGGAATCAGAGATTCAGGAAGTAGAAAATTAGGCTTGAATTAGAGGATGGGGATTATCGGTGGTGACTTTTCAAGAAATGCGGGTTTGAGAAAAAAAAATGCATGAAAGGGCCAAAAAAGCAGAGTAACGGCTAGTTTCCTGGAGCCAACGGTAACTTTTCAAATTGCGCCTTTAACGGTAAGAAAGTCGGTCCGCTTTTTCTTCTTTTTTGGTGCTTTTATTTTTAAGACACGAATGGTACGGCGACGTAGCATAATTTGTTTGGCTCTCGTTAATTTCTTTCTCTATCTTTTAAGCCAACATTTCAAAGAGACCAAAGTTATTATTCTTTTTATATACTTATTCCAAGAATTCGATCGCCACCCATTTTTATTTAAATGTAATTAACCACTTTATTAAATTCTTATTTTTAATAAAATTTTTAATTTTATTTATATCCATTATAAATTGATAAATTTCAATTTATGAGACAAATTTAAATTCAAGAGTATGGTTACGTACGGGACCCTCACCATTGGTTTTAAAAAAAATATTAATTAATCATGTATTATCTTAAACTTATTTTAAAAAATAGCCCTTGTCTTAATATTTTATATTTTTTGAGAAAATTCTCACTTGAGATCTTTTTAAGAAAATAAAATAAAAAATTCGAAGCTTTCTCCACACGGCCCAATTCCCCGGTGTCAACCACCTCTAGAAACCCCCCTTTTCACTTCTGCTCATCCTCCCCTTCCTCTTGATCGGTTTAGTTTCTTTAAGAAAAGCCTCACAAGAATCCCAAACCAAAACCCTAATCCTTTGCCTGTTTTTTTCTTTGGTTGTTGTTTTTGTGGTTTTTTCTTTTTTCGGTTTTGGTTTTCATTATTGTTTGGGCTTTAAAGTCCACACGACTCCAAAGTTCAAATGGTCCAAAAATCTAAGTGGCTTAAAATTTCAACTGACTTGAGCCCAATAGATCTTTGTAAAATAAATCCAGTTAGTAATTTAACTGACCATCTTAATTAAAAAACTAGGCCTCTGACAATTACTAAAGTGGACTTCCAACTCAATAAATTAACCTTAAAATACATGTATAATAGGTGAAGATACGCCTATGTTTGTATACACCTTATTTTTTATTAATATGAGATTCCTGACTTTACATTAGTTCAGTTCTACCTCAAACCAGTGTATCTAATCCGAATTCGTAACCTTACACTAGTTCGGGTCTACTTTGAATCTATCTCGACCCTTGTATTTAATCCTACGTCAATAAAGATTATGTTTACTCTAATACCACTCGTTATAAACTCACGTTTCCAATCTAAAAACATGCTTGATAAATTAGGAAAAATATATATATTTATATACTCAAAACTTATATCATCTTTTACTTATATGAGATTTGTAATATAAACTATAATTAAAAATGATTTCAAATATGACCAAACTCCAAAAGTTAAATAATGGAAATCGAATTAACTGTAAAAATGATTTAACTTAAATTATTTTTGAAACTCACATTAAACAATTTCGGACAAATAAGATATTTACGCTAGTAGCGTAATTTTTTTACATGTTTAATAATAGAATTTTTTTTTTGTACGCTTAACTCAATTTTTGTTAATTTCTTGTTCTTTTATCTCATTATTTAAACCAGGCAAATTGTAACAGACACTAACAACAGAGGCATTATTATTTCCTAACACTAAAAAATTGTGAGATTAGATATAAAATAATAAAATTTCACTTAATTAATTAAGGCTACCCTTTTCATATCTTCCAGAGCATAGGCCCTTAGAATAACTGCTGGCGCACATAGTTTAACAATCAGAAGTAGATTAAGTTAATTAAAAGCAAATCCACATAGAATCTGCTTCTTGCTGACCTGATTTTCTTTCCTTTTTATTCCGCTCAAAGAATTATATATACCTTAGATAACTACTCCAAGTACATAAATAATACAGAAGCAAAGGCTACAATTTATAAGATACATATGGACAAGTCTTATCTTAGTTTGGTTCTTCTGGCTGTTCTAATCTTTGCATCCCGTTAGTTTTTCTTTATTTTCGATCTCTTATTATTATTATTATTATTATTGTTGTTGTTATCTTCTAAATCTGTTCAGTTTTATTTGAAGAAATATTCTCATACAGCACAAATGTTATTTTTTCTTGCGAAATTAAGATAGTAAACAAAAATAATTGGTTGCAGATTGGGAGATGGGAGCCGAGGCAAGGGGTCCTATTATTTCATTTAAATGCAACAAAACTTCAGATTGTGGTAGTGTGTGTTCCAAATGCCCAGCCTGCAAGTGCATTGATCACTTCTGCACATGCCCGACGACCGAGCACCTTCCTCCATCGGCTGTGAAAGGGACAAATTCATATAATTGAATTTGTAATCAAATCACCCTTTGCTTAGATTACAATAAACTTAACTTTCTGGCAAGGATGCAGGGATAAATTAGCATGATGAAAGTTTGCTCTCCATTTCTTTTTGAATAAATTAATAGACTTCCTGAATAGGTTGATCTTTGTGTTTTGTTTATTTTCTGATATTTGTTATGTCATAATATATCTCAGATTAAAGAATTGGCCATGATTAGTTAGAAATACTGTGATCGGTAATTAAAGCTCATTTCGTTGGTGTTTCAATTTTTTGTCGATACCTCAATTTTTCATTGGTAAACTTCTGACGGAATATTCTGTTGAAAGTTTGGTGAGCAAAGCATCTAATCAAACGGTAGCATGAATGGTCAATATTAAATGGTTTTCGTTAGAATTATCGATGGAACTTTCATCGGTGATGTCCTTATTTCCACTGATAATGTGATCCCAAATTCTGTCCATAAATTGCTAAAGTAGTCGATAATTTTTAAATATTAAAAAAATACAAATAATGAATAATTTTAAATATTGTAAATATGTAAAAAATATTTTTTTTAATTAATAAAAACAAGAATACTACAATCAATAATAAAATATAAATAAAAAAATACAAGTTTTTTAAGAATATAAATCTATGTACTAACATCGTCTCTTGGTCATGCATCTCGTTATTAGAAAAGCCTATTGGCTGCTCTAATGAAGATTCGGCGTGGCCAATCAACCTCATCACGCATTAGAAGATTTGCTGGACACTCAACTCCAAGTTCATTAAACGATTCTCCATCTAGTGCACATTTTCCTTCTATGCCTCGTACGCCTCGAGATTTTGTGAAGGATCGACGCCTAACTTAGTGATTGGCATAAGTCTTCAACTTCATTACCCTTTGTTCTCATAATACTTGTATATAGTTTATCTATTATGATTGCATTGAAGGGAATGGTCTTTCCAATGTAATCATATTTGGTTCAACTCCCTTATCAAATGTGATTACATTGGAAAGACCATTCCCTTTAATGAAATCATAATACATAAACAACCACACAAATACAAAAGGTATGAAATTGAAGACTCATACCAACCACTATATGTAGACACATAAATTAAAAAAATAATATAAATTAAATTAAATAAAGTAAATAAATAAAATAATAATAATAAAAAAAAATCGGGATGGCTGGGCGTACCATCCCCCACCCACTACGCGGGATGGGGGTTCTGGCCACCAACTCCAGGGGTGCCAGAACCCCCCTCGCCGGGGTGTCCAAAAAATTGGACAACCCGGCTCTTTAAAACCCTGCAAAAAGAAAATCACCAGCAGTTAGCCACAAGAAGAAAAAAAGAAAAAAAAACAACAACAAAAAAAGAAAGAGGGGTGAGATCTGAGAAGAGAAAGCGGTAGAGAGAGAAAAAGGAGGAACGGCCGGCGGAGAGAAGAAAGGAGAGAGCTTGACGCCGGCAACGGAAGGCGAAGTGATTCGCCGACTAGGAGAGAGAAATCCGAGAAGAGATGGGAGGACGCCGGCGCCGGAAGAGAGAAGAGATTTTTTTTAGAGAGAAGGGAGAGGGCGCCGCTGCTAGAGAGAGAAAGTGAGGAATGAAAGTGAAGAGAGAAAGAGAGAAAAGGGGATTAAATACCTAGGGTTCGTGGGCAAAACGGCGTCGTTTCAGAGAGGCAAGCAGAAGCTGGAAGGACCAGGCCAAACGGCGTCGTTTTGAGCGGCTTCGCAGGCATCAAAACGGTGCGTTTTGGACTTTACCTTGCAGGCTTCCAGAAACAGGCCGAGGTGTTGGATTTGGGCTCCCACGGGTCGCCGAGTTGGGCCAATCGCAGTCCAACAAGGTATAACCCTTTTTGTTTTGTTTTGCTTGGGTCTAGCCCATTTTAATTTAAATGCATTTATCAATTTTTTTTAGGAATAAATATTTATATAATATGGGCACTTATATTTAATATTAAAAATAAATAAATAAATAATAATAATAGTAATTCATGATGCAAATATATATATATATTATATTATATTAAGATAAAAAAATAAAAAATATAAAAAAATAATAAAAAATAATGATAATAATAAAATGAAAAATAAATAAATAATAATAATAAATAATATAATTGGAACAAATATTTGAGTATTACCACCAAAAATGAGGTAAAGAGTTGCCTCTTTCCGGTGGATATTTTCGGGTGCGAAGTTAGAGACAGATTTTCACCGAAGCGTCGGGATAAATCTGAACTCTAGATTTCAAAACCCATTAAGTCAAATAGTCATTGTTAGAAAACAATATATGTAGAAAAATTTTGTTAATTCAAATAAATATTACTAAATAAAGTTAATCTAATCGTTTAAAAAATTAATTAATTAGGCAAGCTTTGTAATCAAGTAGAAATTGACCAACAACAAACATTGATTTAAAAAGAAGACCAAAAATAAAGTATATATATAAATAAAAAATAATAAAATAACAAATAATCAAAATTTTTAGATCATCAATAAACGCGTGCATACCATCATTTTATTCTGTCATTGCACGCCACTCTTATTGTGCATATGGCGCGGGAATCCCGATGATGGGATTTCCCCGAGGAGCTCGTAGAGACGAGTTCTTCCGGGGATATCTCTAGGTGAGGAGAATTTCGAGACTTCACCAAAGCGTTGGGATGCTCTTCGAATAATTTTTCAATAAAAGATTACCGACTCCATCATTTAAAATAAACAAGTCACGACATCATTCTATGCTTGCATCATATGCATACGTAAAGCCAAGTGAAAAACTCAGTCTGACAATTCAATAAAAAAATTTTAATTAATAAAATAGGGATTAAACTAAGAAAATGCTATATTAAGATAACTTAAGATTAAATTGTACCGTTCTTATAACGGGCGTCACGGAGGTGCTAACCCTTCTCCGTGCGTAACTGCACTCCCGAACCCATCTCTAAAAAACGTGTACCAGTTCTCGTTCTCTCGATGGACCTAAAATTAATTTAGGACTTCGTCGATTAAGAATCGGGTTAATAGGTGACCAATCACACCTAGATAAAAAAGATTGGTGGCGACTCCCACACCCGCGAATATTTAATTTTTGCCCGCGTCTGACGGACGGGTTCCCGGACCCGCACGTCACGACAGATGGCGACTCCACTGGGGAATTCGAGAGTCAAGCCATTAATTAATCATAAGTTATCTTTAGCCTTGAATAATTTGTTGTTTTCCCTAGCATCAATTTTGCATATTTTCGTTTAATGCATTTATTTATTTTGCTATTATTACTTCACCATTTTAATAATTGCGGGAAATTTAGGATAAGGGGAATGTGAAATTATTGGTCCAAGGTCGGTATATTCCTTCTCACACACTACACATCTTGCATTCATGCATAAGCCTTCCACCCGGGCTTTATCCTTAATTAGGAGGGAGTTAAGTAGCTACGCTCTCGTGAGGTGATAACCTCCGCACGGGCTAGTGAAGACTCCCACTCAAATCGAGCCTAGTCCGTTTGAAGCCTGTAATGGGTGAGGACCGGGGTGCCTTACTAGTCCGTGTGGACGAAAGTGAGGAGCGATTTGAGAACCTTTAGCTCCATTTTCAACCCAAACTCAGCATGTAGAATACCGAGAGTCGCCTTTGCTTAGGTAGAGCTTCACCCGTGAGAATATACCTTTTGACTAGGTACACATGAAGGAATTTTCATAATCCCCTTGTTCTAAATTCTTCTCCGCGAATAATAAAGGTATCAGGTTACTAATTACTTTCATTCATCTTTTGAAATTTTTGTTTATAGTGCTAACTTGAATTTTTTGTCATATGCATATTTGCATCATAATAGGAAAAGTATTTGTCACCTGACAACCATTAACAGAGTAGATCCAATTGCATACATGGAGTCGTCATGGCCATCCTCCAGTTACGATGGAATTTATCAAGTGACTCAGCATATGGCGAGTACCCAACAAAGTGAAGGAGATTGCTTGTCAAAGGATCACTTCTCATCATTACCTGATAGGGTCCACCTTGATCTCAAACAGAACGACTTCACCGATTTGCTCAACATATGGGATAAGTGGGGGGCTACCACTCGGACAAATTTTGATAGGAAATATGGCCACATAGCTCGACTCCTCAAGGTTCAGATAGATGAACATTTGTTGAAGGCCATTGTGCAATTTTGGGATCCGTCGTATAGATGCTTCGTGTTCAATAAGGTGGATATGGTCCCAACGATCGAAGAATACTCGGCTCTCCTGCAAATCGATCTCGATAATCCGGACAAGATATATTGGAGAGGACAGAAGACCGGACACAGGCGAAAGTTAGCCAAGATGATGGGTATTACTTCGGCGGAAGTTGATCAGAACCTAAGGAAAAAAGGGGACAATGAATGTATCCCATGGAGTTTTCTACGTAGTTATATCATGAAGCAACAGGACACCGAGCAAGGACAGCTTGTGATGGCCTTGGGAATTTATGGGCTAGTGATCTTCCCCAAAGTTTTGGGACATATAGAAGTCGAAATTATAGACTTCTTCGAGCAAGTCGTCAACAAGGCCAATCCTTCGCCTTCTATTCTAGCGGAAACTCTCAGATCACTGAATTACTGTCGAAGAAAAGGTGAGGGACGATTTGTGGGATGCGCACAGCTTCTTTCCATCTGGATAGTGAGTCACTTTGAATGCAAGGTCGATAAGTTCAGAAAGCCATTTCATCCGCAAACCGCCCCTATCAGAGAATTTTGTGAGAGTGAATGGCCAGAAAATAGGACTAAGGAGCAATGGATCTCTAGATTTCGGGAACTCATGAGTGTGGAAGTGACATGGAGAGCTCCGTGGATGCCGCATCACCCGGTCTTGTACAAATGTGGAAACGAACCTTGGGTACCGTTAATGGGGCCATGGGGAGCCATCAGTTACGCCCCAATTATGGTGAGCAGACAATTTGGGTCAGAACAGTTTGTACCGATGACACACCGACTTAATACTTTAGAGTTTGCTTATGGAGAGCCGGGTTTTCTGAAAAGGATCGAGGAAATTACGCAAGCTTGGAAGAAAACTAGCCGAGTTGATCAAGGGAGGTACACCGATGAAGTGACTACCGGATATCAGATATGGCATGACCAACGAGTGAAGGATGTGGTATATCCGAAAAAAGATGCACTACGTGGCCCAGTTGATCCAGAACCACGAGACGCTTTGCTCGAAAGTGAGTTGGCTCGAAAGAAGTCCGAAGCTGAAAATGCCAGTTGGAAGCAACGGTATGAAGACCTCCAAAAAGAGTGTGAGAAAATGAAAAGAGAAGTAAGTGAGCAAAGAAAGAAAGTCCGAAAAATGGAAGGGAAGTATGAGAACCTGAATGATAAGTTTTCTGCCACAACCAGTGAACTTCAAAGGGAAATACAGGTGAGAGAAAATCAGGGCAATGAACTTCAAACGCACAATGATGGGTTAAGAAGACAAGTGCGATTCCAACAAGAGTCCATCCAATTACTAAGATAGAAGTATGAAGAGCTCGAAGGGGTCATGACAACTTATCAACAGGAATATGAACGCCTCAAGCAACAGAGCACCAGAATCCAAGAATGGGGTGAATCTTACTGACAAGCTTATACAGAGAAGTACAACCAGATGGATTACTTGGTTTGGCAAATGAGGGAAGTGGCTTACAAGGCGAGAAGCATGGCTTGGAAGACGGACATATTAAGAAGCCAGATCTTTCCAGTTGGAAAACAAGAGCAACAGTTGATCAAGTATTTAGATGAGGTGTATAGCCATTATAATAAGATTGGCGAATATTTCTAGATGGCCTTTGAGTTGTAATCTAAGACAAATATCTTATGCAATGGATAACTTTTGTTGTTGGGTGTCATGTGATGAATACTTTTAGTACATAATCATTCATACATGCATAAATCATCATTTCATGGCAATAAGTATTTTCATTTAAAAATAAAGATAATAGGTTCACTCATGCATCAAATACGCATCTAATTCATGTTTATGATCAATAATAAGGTTCCAAAATAGCTCGACCACCTAAGCCAAGTGATCAACGTGTTCATAAT
Organism: Theobroma cacao; assembly: GCF_053813885.1. Lineage (NCBI taxonomy): Eukaryota > Viridiplantae > Streptophyta > Magnoliopsida > Malvales > Malvaceae > Theobroma > Theobroma cacao. The sequence goes on from NC_142640.1 coordinate 44,027,891, forward strand.
ACGCGTCAACGAGCAAGGATCATGGAAGAAGAACAAAGAGAGCGAATGGACAGAATGGAAAGAGCTCAGGAAGAAATGAGAGAACAGTTAGCAAAGATGATGGAATTGATGATGAGTCTCAGTAAAGGAAAAAGAGTGATCGAAGAGCCAGCTCCGTCAGAAAACCCACCAGCACAAGACAGTGGAAACCAAAGGGAAGATCCACCCTATCCCCCAGGGTTCACTCCACCACATGCCCAAACCTCTCAAAGGGTCCACCCTCAAGTGATCCCACCCGTCTATTACAATGCACCACCCCCGCTAGGCCATCAACCGATTCATGGGCAATTTGGGCCATATTCTGGGATAAATCCTGCTGAACCAATAAATGTCCCAGATTTAGACGATCCAAAAGAGCAAGAAAAACTAAGAAATGACTCGTCACAAACAGGGGAAAATGAAAAAGACCAGAAAAAGTATGATCTGTTGGAAGAACGTCTTCGTGCTATCGAGGGAGTTGATAGGTTTGGTACCATGGACGCAACCGAGTTATGCTTAGTGCCGGATGTATTGATTCCTGCCAAGTTCAAGGTTCCGAAATTTGAGAAATATGACGGAACAAAATGTCCCATGGCACATATTACTATGTATTGTCGGAAGATGGCTGCACAGTCTCACGATGATAAGTTACTGATCCATTTTTTCCAAGACAGCTTGACTGGGTCAGCTGCTCGGTGGTACGTACAGCTAGATCGAAACCGTATTAAGACTTGGAAAGACTTAGCAAGAGCCTTCATAGCCCAATACAAGCATGTGGCTGAATTAGCCCCTGATCGTTTGTCATTACAAACTATGGAGAAGAAGCAAAGCGAGAACTTCAAGGAATATGCCCAAAGGTGGAGAGATACAGCAGCGCAAGTTCAGCCACCTCTCACTGATAAGGAGATGACTGTTTTGTTCATAAATACCCTCTGAGCTCCATTCTATAAGCGCTTGATCGGCAATGCCACGAAAAACTTTGCAGATTTGGTCTTATCGGGAGAAATAATAGAAGGAGCTATCAAAAGCGGAAAAATTGAAGGGCATGAAGCTGCCAGCTCAAAGAAAGGGAGTACTCCCAAGAAGAAAGAAGGGGATGTGCAAGCAGTCGCTCACGACAGCCAACAAGCCCACAACTTTAACCCATATTACCCGTACCCTTCATACCAACCCTTCTATCCGCACATAGGCAATGTCACACAAAATCCATATGTGTACCAACCCGTCCCGCAACCAACATTTCAAACCAGTGTTCTTCCACAAACTCCACCACCAAGGCCAATAGCTTCAACCAATAATCCTGGTCATGGTCAAAGAGGACCTAAAACTACCCCAGAAAGACCAAAATTTGATCCTATTCCAGTCCCTTACACTACACTGCTGCCACAACTCATAGAAAATCGACTCCTTGCTCGAACCCCTTTAGAACCACTCCGACCACCTTTCCCGAAATGGTATGATCCGAATGCGCATTGTGATTACCATTTTGAAATTCAAGGGCACTCTACCGAGAATTGTACTGCTTTAAAACATAAAGTTCAAGCGCTCATTAAGGCAGGACTTTTAAATTTTGCAAAAAAAGACAGTTCAGGTGTTGATGGGAACCCGTTACCTAACCATGGAAGACTGACTGTGAATGCCATACATGAAGGGATGATTCGAAGGGTGAAAAAGGGTATTGATGAGATTCAAACGCCGATGGATAAAGTGTTTGAGGCGTTGTCCAAGATAAATGCCATCACTCCAGAACCCATCGACACAAAGAAATTGTGGCATGATCTCGCTTATTCTTGCAAGTTTCATATGGGGGCAATTGAGCATTCTATTCAAAATTGTGATGGCTTTCGCCGTAAGTTGCAAGAATTGATGGATTCATCGGTAATAGAGTTTTATGAAGGAGCTGAAGAGAATTTGGTCGGAACCATAAATAGAGACACCCCAGCTGAAGTGGCATCAAGTTCATTCGGGGCAAACAAACCTAAACCTCTTACCATCTTCTATGAAGAAAACAAAAGCCCGATGAATGACACATCCCCAACTATGATCCGAAATGGTATCACCATCGAAGTCCCCAGCCCATTCCCTTACAAGAGCGATAAGGCTGTCCCATGGAATTATGAGTGTAATATTTTGGGCACAGCTTCATCCACCCCCCAAGCATCTTTTGAAGACATAACTAGTGTGGGGGGTATAACGCGAAGCGGGAGATGTTATTCCCCTGAGGCAGCAGAAAGAGTCAGAAAAGGGAAACCAGCACAGGGAGAGGGAGGCCTAAAGAAAGCAGATACCTTTTCCAAGGACCAAGTTGACGAATCCGTAGTTGCCCGGAACAGTGAGGTCAAAAATCCTGTCATCGAGAAAGAAGCGGGTGAATTTCTCAAGTTTATCAAACACAGTGAATACAGTGTGGTAGAACAATTAACCAAGATGCCCGCTCTCATCTCGTTGTTGTCTTTACTGTTGAATTCGGAAGCACACAGGAACGCACTGCTCAAAGTCTTGAACCAAGCTTATGTGGCACAAGATATATCAGTGGAAAAGTTAGACCACATCGTGGGGAACATTACAGTGGGAAACTTCATTGCCTTTAATGATGAAGAAATACCATCGGGTGGTCGAGGAGGTAACAAAGCGCTGCACATCACCATCAAATGCAAGGACCATGCCGTACCTAGGGTTTTGGTCGATAATGGTTCCGCTTTAAATGTAATGCCTCGCTCTACTTTAACCAAGTTGCCAGTAGATGTGTCGTATATGAGAACCAACCGCATGGTTGTAAGGGCTTTCGACGGGACCACAAGGGAGGTGGTAGGAGACATTGAACTACCGATAAAAATCGGCCCTTGCATTTTTGAGGTCCAATTCCAAGTCATGGACATTGCCCCGTCATACAATTGCTTGTTAGGGCGTCCTTGGATTCATATGGCTGGAGCCATACCATCTTCCCTCCATCAAAAAGTTAAATTCATAGCTGAAGGCCAACTGATAAGTGTATGTGCGGAGGAAGACATACTGGCTATTCAACCATCATCTGCTCCCTATGTAGAGGCGACAGAAGAAGTCCCAGAATGCTCTTTCAGATCTTTTGAATTTGTTAATGCTACTTATGTGGGGGAAAGGAAAGTGATACCGACCCCTCGTTTGTCAGTAGCCACTAAAATGGGAGTTAAGCAGACTGTGGGTAAAGGATGCCGTGCTGGTTTGGGGTTAGGAAAGAATTTACAAGGAATTAACCGTCCTCTGACTCCAATGAAGAACGAAGAAAGGTTTGGTTTGGGGTACAAGCCTACCAAAGAAGAGAGAAGGAAGCTGACAGCTCAAAAGAAGATTAAAAGGATGGCTCAACTTGAGGGAAAGGAAGAAGAATTCGGGGAACGGATAATCCCACACCTATATGAGACTTTTCGCTCTGCAGGTTTCATTCATCCCGAAGCGCCACCAAAGGTCGATCAGGTTCTACGGATATTTGATGAGCTATCAATCCATATGATCAGAGATGAAGAACCTGATGAGAAGATCCCTGTGGTGTATCCAGTACTGCCAGGATAGGAGCTAAGCAATTGGACAGCCACGGAACTGCCCATCATCTTTAAGTCTTCCAAAATGTAATGAACAATTTTATTTAAATGCCTATGCCCAAGGGTGTTAAGATTAATTTCCTGCTTAAGTAGGGCTTTCTGTTACCTTCATCATTTGAATAAATGACAATGCATAATGTGTTTCATAACTCATCAATCTTTTTGCATATTTCCTTTCATCTATTCTTTTAGCCAATAAATACTTGCCCATACACCCATCCAACTTTACCTGTTTGCAGGTCTTTAAATAATGAACACGAAGACAATCTAGACAACGATTTGAATATCGATTTTGAGATAATTCCGAACATTGATGAATTGAAAAATGAAGAGGAGGTTGATGACTACAGCTTACCCCCTGATTTGTCGAGAATGTTGGAACAGGAAGAAAAGGAGATTTTACCTCATCAGGAACTCACAGAAATGATTAACCTCGGAAATGGGGAAGAGAAGAAAGAGGTTAAGATTGGCACCTCGCTGTCATCCGATGAACGGCAGAAGCTGGAAGAATTGCTCCGTGAATATGTGGACGTGTTTGCTTGGTCATATCAGGACATGCCAGGTCTTAATACTGACATAGTTGTTCACAAGTTACCTTTGGAACCAGATTGTAAGCCTATTAAACAGAAGTTGAGAAGGATGAAGCCAGAGATGTTGCTGAAGATTAAAGAGGAAGTAAAAAGGCAATTCGATGCTGGATTTTTGGAGGTGGCTAAGTACCCTGAATGGGTAGCTAATATAGTTCCAGTTCCTAAGAAGGATGGAAAAGTTCGAATGTGCGTCGATTATAGGGATTTGAACAGAGCGAGTCCTAAGGATAGCTTCCCTTTGCCACATATTGATACTCTTGTGGACAACACGGCAAAACATGCTTTGTTCTCATTCATGGATGGCTTTTCTGGTTACAATCAGATTAAGATGGCGCCCGAAGATATGGAAAAAACAACGTTCGTGACCATGTGGGGAACGTTTTGTTACAAAGTAATGCCATTTGGATTGAAGAATGCAGGCGCCACTTACCAAAGGGCAATGGTAGCTTTGTTCCACGATATGATGCATAAAGAGATAGAGGTATATGTGGATGACATGATTGCAAAATCTCATACAGAAATGGATCATACTGACAATCTCAAGAAACTGTTCGAGAGATTGCGGAAGTTCCAGCTCAAGTTGAATCCGGCAAAATGCACTTTCGGTGTAACCTCTGGGAAATTGTTAGGGTTCATAGTCAGTGAAAAAGGAATCGAAGTGGACCCGGATAAAATACGAGCTATTCAAGAGCTATCACCTCCCAAAACGCAAAAAGAAGTGAGAGGATTTTTAGGGAGGCTGAATTACATTGCTCGATTCATATCCTAGCTCACTTGCAAATGTGATCCAATCTTCAAGCTGCTTCGGAAACGAGACCCAGGAGAGTGGAATGAAGAATGTCAAATAGCCTTTGATAAAATCAAAGAATACCTCACAAATCCACCGGTGTTGATGCCACCGACGGTCGGAAAACCTCTCATTTTGTATTTGACTGTGAACAAGAATTCTATGGGATGTGTATTGGGACAACATGATGAAACTGGGAAGAAAGAACGAGCCGTATATTATTTGAGCAAGAAGTTCATGGAGTATGAGTCCAAATATTCTGCGCTCGAAAAGATGTGTTGTGCGTTGGCATGGACCGCCCAGAGGCTCCGACAGTATATGTTGTATCACACAACATGGTTGGTGGCGAAATTAGATCCCATCAAGTATATTTTTGAAAAACCCTGCCTGTCCGGAAGAATAGCTCGATGGCAAGTGCTGTTGTCTGAGTATGACATTGTGTACGTGTCCCAAAAATCAATCAAAGGGAGCGCCATCGCCGATTTCCTTACAGATCAAGCTAATGAAGATTATGAATCTGTAAGTTTCGATTTTCCAGATGAAGATTTGATGGCCGTCTTGCATATAGAAGAGGTTGGTCCCAATGAACTTAATCCATGGAGGGTGTATTTTGATGGGGCATCCAATGCTTTGGGGCACAGAATTGGGGCAGTCTTGATTTCTCCAAATGGGAAGTACTATCTAGCCACGACGAGATTAAATTTCAATTGTACCAACAATATGGCTGAGTATGAGGCGTTGGTAATGGGATTACAAGCAGCAATTGAGATGAAGGCTGACGCGATAGATGTTTACGGAGATTCGGCTTTAGTGATATGCCAAATGAAAGGTGAATGGGAAACTAGAGATCCTAAACTAGTTCCATATAAAAAGCTGGTTACAGAATTAAGCAAACAATTCAAAGAAATCAGCTTCAACCATTTACCTCGAGAAGAGAATCAGATTGCTGATGCTTTGGCCACCCTCGCAGCGATGTTCAAAATAAAAGAGGGGACCGATGTACGCCCTTTTGATTTAGAAGTTCGTGAAGTCTCCGCACACTGCTTGAATGTTGAAGAAGAGGTTGATGGTAAGCCGTGGTATCATGATATCATGCAATACATCAAGCATCAGGCATATCCTGAGAATATCACGGATAATGACAAGCGAACTCTTCGAAGACTAGCAATGGGTTTCTTCCTTAGCGGAGAAGTGCTCTACAAGAGGAGTCGAGATCAAGTACTCTTGAGATGTGTGGATGTTGCGAAAGCCAACAAAATAATGAAAGAAGTCCACGAAGGAACTTGTGGAGCTCATGCTAATGGACATATGTTGGCTAGACAAATTATGAGAGCTGGTTATTATTGGTTGACATTGGAATCAGACTGCATAAACTTTGCTCGAAAATGCCACAAGTGTCAAGTATACGCTGATAGGATCCATGCTCCACCAGCCTCATTGCATGTTTTCACAGCACCTTGGCCATTTTCAATGTGGGGAATGGATGTGATTGGACTTATTACGCCAAAAGCCTCTAATGGACATCGATTCATATTGGTGGCCATCGATTATTTCACGAAATGGGTAGAAGCAGCTTCCTATGCCAATGTGACACAAAAGGTGGTGTGCAAGTTCATCCAAAAAGAGATCATATGTCGGTATGGGCTTCCAGAAAGGATCATTACGGATAATGCAAGCAATTTGAATGGTGCGATGGTGAAGGATGTTTGCGCTAAATTCAAGATCAAGCATCATAACTCGACAACTTACCGTCCGAAGATGAACGGAGCGGTAGAGGCAGCCAACAAAAACATCAAGAAGATTGTCGAAAAGATGACTGAAGTTTATAAAGACTGGCATGAGAAACTTCCGTTTGCCCTACATGCATATCGAACTTCTGTGCGTACCTCCACCGGGGCAACTCCGTACTCATTAGTATACGGTGCAGAAGCAGTCCTACCTGTTGAAGTAGAAATCCCATCATTTAGGGTGTTGATGGAAACGGAATTGGAAGATGCTGAGTGGGTCCGCTCCCGCTACGAACAGTTGAATCTGATTGAGGAGAAAAGGCTGACGGCTCTTTGTCATGGTCAGATGTACCAACGAAGGATGATGCGAGCATACGAGAAAAAAGTTCATCCCAGGCAGTTCCGAGAAGGAGAGTTGGTTCTCAAGAGAATACTCCCTAATCAAATCGATTTTCGGAGAAAATGGATGCCGAATTGGGAAGGGCCATACGTGGTAAAGAAGGCTTTTTCAGGAGGAGCTTTGATTTTGGCTAACATGGATGGGGGAGATCTGCCTAATCCAATAAATGCGGATGCGGTGAAGAAGTACTATGCCTAACAAAAAAAAAACAAAAAAAAAATATAAAAAAAAAACGGAGCGGGTTCGTGCCGAAAACCCGAAAAGGGCGGCTCGTACCTAAAGGAGGGGATTCGTGCTGAAAACCCGAAAAGGGCAGCTCGTGCCTAAGGGAGGAGGCTCATGCCGAAAACCCGAAAAAGGGGCGGCTTGAGGCCGAAAAACAGGAAGATAGAATGGAATCTGGGGATGTCAGCCTAAATACACCATGGATGGAGCTCCACAATTTCACAAAGTAGGGGAAGCTAAGGAATCTGCAACCTACGGATTTGATCAAAGCATCAATCAAGGACAATTCTTGAAGTCGAATATCATATTGTTTTCTCTTAGTGGTTTGGGTGTTCATTATTTAAAAGATCTAATGTCTGCCCTGTAAATTCTGTTTACCTTGAACTATCTGATTCCTCATATATGAAGTTTTTCTTCGCCTCTTTATTTCAACTCTTTCGTTATTTACCATCCCATGATTCACATAATGATTGTCATGGAAATGAATGATGATTGGTAAAAGAAATAAACTAATTAAGCAAGAAATTACACCCATTGTTCAGCAAAAGACTTAAGGATGAAAAAGGAATGGCAGAGCCCTGAACCTAAGGCAAAGTCAAATGTCAAAGGAGAGGGCACTTAAGGGAAAGTCTGGAGTTACCTGAATTCTACAGAAGGAAAGAAAACAGGCAAAGAAGATCGAAAGTCGCAGTGAAAAATCGAATGAAGCGAGAAGGTCTTGGAACCTTAATCATAAACATGAAAAACATTCTATCATGTCAATCATGCATACATGCCTAGCCATGCACTCGACAAGAATCAAAATTAATTCATGTCCCAAGCGTCGAAGGTAGAAAGTCACTCGACCTAAAGGGTTGAGATTGTAAAACTTCAATGGAAGGATTTGAGTCTTTTCATTTCGTGTTATTCCAATTAAGTTAGCATTATAGGAATTTTAATTTTGTTTAAATCGAACATGTTGTGAGATAGGTCGAGCCTAGATTAAGTCTAAGAATTTTAATTTTGTTAAATCGAACCTGTTGTGAGAAAGGTCGAGCCTAGATTAAGTCTAAGAATTTTAATTTTGTTTAAATCGAACCTGTTGTGAGATAGGTCGAGCCTAGATTAAGTCTAAGAATTTTAATTTTGTTAAATCGAACCTGTTATGAGAAAGGTCGAGCATAGATTAAGTCTAGGAATTTTAATTTTGTTTAAATCGAACCTGTTGTGAGATAGGTCGAGCCTAGATTAAGTCTAAGAATTTTAATTTTGTTAAATCGAACCTGCTGTGAGATGGGTCGAGCCTAGATTAAGTCTAGGAATTTTAATTTTGTTCAAATCGAACCTGTTGTGAGATAGGTCGAGCCAAGATTAAGTCTAAGAATTTTAATTGAATTTGTTCTAACATGGGTCAAGCCCAGATCAAGTCTAGAAATTTCATTTTTGTTTAAAATCGAACTTATTTTGAGATAAGTCGATTCTAGATCGATTTGATTAAACCAACTGGCTTCGAGATAAGCCAAATGTGGTGTCTACGTCTTTGCACTATCCTTGATTCTCAAGAATGTGCAAAGAGGGGCAACTGTAGACACATAAATTAAAAAAATAATATAAATTAAATTAAATAAAGTAAATAAATAAAATAATTATAAAAAAAAATTGGGATGGCTGGGCGTACGCCCAGCCATCCCTTCGCCATCCCATCCCCCACCCACTACGCGGGATGGGGGTTCTGGCCACCAACTCCAGGGGTGCCAGAACCCCCCTCGCCGGGTTGTCCAAAAAATTGGACAACCCGGCTCTTTAAAACCCTGCAAAAAGAAAATCACCAGCAGTTAGCCACAAGAAGAAAAAAAGAAAAAAAAATAACAACAAAAAAAGAAAGAGGGGTGAGATCTGAGAAGAGAAAGCGGTAGAGAGAGAAAAAGAAGGAATGGCCGGCGGAGAGAAGAAAGGAGAGAGCTTGACGCCGGCAACGGAAGGCGAAGTGATTCGCCGGCTAGGAGAGAGAAATCCGAGAAGAGAGGGGAGGACGCCGGCGCAGGAAGAGAGAAGAGATTTTTTTTAGAGAGAAGGGAGAGGGCGCCGCTGCTAGAGAGAGAAAGTGAGGAATGAAAGTGAAGAGAGAAAGAGAGAAAAGGGGATTAAATACCTAGGGTTCGTGGGCAAAACGGCGTCGTTTCAGAGAGGCAAGCAGAAGCTGGAAGGACCAGGCCAAACGACGTCGTTTTGAGCGGCTTCGCAGGCATCAAAACGGTGCGTTTTGGACTTTACCTTGCGGGCTTCCAGAAACAGGCCGGGGTGTTGGATTTGGGCTCCCACGGGCCGCCGAGTTGGGCCAATCGCAGCCCAACAAGGTATAACCCTTTTTGTTTTGTTTTGCTTGGGTCTAGCCCATTTTAATTTAAATGCATTTATCATTTTTTTTAGGAATAAATATTTATATAATATGGGCACTTATATTTAATATTAAAAAAAATAAATAAATAATAATAATAGTAATTCATGATGCAAATATATATATATATTATATTATATTAAGATAAAAAAATAAAAAATATAAAAATATAAATATAAAAAAAATAATAAAAAATAATGATAATAATAAAATAAAAAATAAATAAATAATAATAATAAATAATATAATTGGAACAAATATTTGAGTATTACCACCAAAAAGGAGGTAAAGAGTTGCCTCTTTTCGGTGGATATTTTCGGGTGCGAAGTTAGAGACAGATTTTCACCGAAGCGTCGGGATAAATCTGAACTCTAGATTTCAAAACCCATTAAGTCAAATAGTCATTGTTAGAAAACAATATATGTAGAAAAATTTTGTTAATTCAAATAAATATTACTAAATAAAGTTAATCTAATCGTTTAAAAAATTAATTAATTAGGCAAGCTTTGTAATCAAGTAGAAATTGACCAACAACAAACATTGATTTAAAAAGAAGACCAAAAATAAAGTATATATATAAATAAAAAATAATAAAATAACAAATAATCAAAATTTTTAGATCATCAATAAACGCGTGCATACCATCATTTTATTCTGTCATTGCACGCCACTCTTATTGTGCATATGGCGCGGGAATCCCGATGATGGGATTTCCCCGAGGAGCTCGTAGAGACGAGTTCTTCCGGGGATATCTCTAGGTGAGGAGAATTTCGAGACTTCACCAAAGCTTTGGGATGGTCTTCGAATAATTTTCCAATAAAAGATTATCGACTCCATCATTTAAAATAAACAAGTCACGACATCATTCTATGCTTGCATCATATGCATACGTAAAACCAAGTGAAAAACTCAGTCTGACAATTCAATAAAAAATTTTTAATTAATAAAATAGGGATTAAACTAAGAAAATGCTATATTAAGATAACTTAAGATTAAATGGTACCGTTCGTAGAACGGGCGTCACGGAGGTGCTAACCCTTCTCCGTGCGTAACCGCACTCCCGAACCCATCTCTAAAAAACGTGTACCAGTTCTCGTTCTCTCGATGGACCTAAAATTAATTTAGGACTTCGTCGATTAAGAATCGGGTTAATAGGTGACCAATCACACCTAGATAAAAAAGATTGGTGGCGACTCCCACACCCGCGAATATTTAATTTTTGCCCGCGTCTGGCGGACGGGTTTCCGGACCCGCACGTCACGACACTATATTAGGCGTCAAAGAAGATGGAGGTAGGCATACACTTATTTTGCAGAAGCACTCATTTTGTCTTAGACGAATACACAATGTTGTACAAACTTCCAAGAAGGCCTCACACTATTTGATAATGGTGTCCCATATTCTAAGAAATGCTTAAGCCATTCATCTCCTTCTAAGTTTGCAGAACACCGTGCATCATTAAAGCCCATGATTTGTTTTGTAGTCTTTATTTGTTTTCCATTCAAAGATTTCATTGCCGACTACTTTGATAAATTCTATAGACCTAACCTACTTACCCCGTATTATTTAGCAAATAAAGAATTAGTTCTGCTCTATGGGTTGCTAATAATGTCATCAAGCATACAACCTTCCTCCCTCAATAATACAAATTCCCTATTTGCTAAATAATTTGGGGTAGGTAACTTAGGTCCATAGAATTTATGAGTGACGAATTGTGCTACACTCCTTGAACCCAAACTCTTGACTAACTTCTCATGCTTCGAATATTCAACTGCTTGGACTCATGTAGCTGGATCGAACTTATTGACTAAAATTTCATTGGCAATTAAAAAACCTTAGAAGGCTATTATCGTTGGCAATTAAAAAACCTTAGAAGGCTACTATCGACGGAAATTCTATCAATAATTCAGTCGGTAAATCAACAAAATTCAAAAGAACATTACCAATAGAGAATTTTCATTGACAATGTAAATGCGTTGTCAATTGATCGTCTTCATAAATTCGATCGATAAGTTTTTTCAGTGATCATCAATAACAACAGACACGATTGATCACAATCTTCGCACCTTCCTTGTTCATTGCGTGCCATCAAGTTACCGATCGTTTTTTACTGAAAAGCATTCCATCTCTAAATTTCATCACTAATTGGTTGGTACTCCGTCGATTGTGTGCGTAACACAGTTTGACCAAAAATGGATCTATAATCCATCGACGTTGTTGACGAAATTTATTCTGTATTTCAAACTCATTTTTTTTAATGCAACTTTTGGGTTGATATGATTGTTTAACTCATGCTCACTCTTATTGATTGATTGATTAAAATGTTAAAAATAATAGATGTCAAAAAAACAAAAGTATATTTATTGTGTGCATGAGAGGACAAGCATGTGACATTGCACTAAAATCAAAAGTCATTAAATTGATATAGGTATGAAAGGGGCAGTGCAATTGTCAAAATCATGAAAAACAAAAGATGATCATACCTTTGGAGATCTCCCGCACATCGGGTTGGTATCTGGTATCTACCAGCTTCAAAAGAATACAAGAATCTCAAGGCTGAAATTGAAGTAGTGGTCCTCAATGTCAATGTGAATCTTTTTCATGCTATAACGGTGAAAATTGTGCCTTCCTTTTCCCAGTCATAAAAGGGTGTCGACATTGTGTCTTCATTCATTTCCTCATTTCTGTTTACATCTTATTCCTTCACAGTATAAAGCTTGCTTGCTTGCTAATCCTTGACTCACACATCGATTGCCATCGTAACAAAATTATCAAGATCAACATCATTGCGATGAGGTGAAATTAATGAATGTATTATCTCGAGAACACTCTTGTGATTTAATTTCATGCATTATATAATGACTTATGAAAAACAAATCATATTAATTTGATTATCCCTTAAATAGCTCAGGGAGCTAAAAACGTAGGCAAATCATATGTCCATCAAATATTCTTGCATTAAAATCAAATTAATTAAAGGTTCAACCAACAAGTCCGAAAAAAAAAAAACTTTTAATGTCATTTAAAAGTCTAATCTTTTTAGTAGTTAGGAGTTCAAAAACTGGTTCTATCCACTAATGAATATTCACTATGTAAATTATTGGATGAAGACATGGTTGATAATTTTAATAAATTATCTTAAGGGTAACAATATCAATATATAGTTTATTTATATATGGGTAGAAGACATGCATGTATGCCAACAGCCAAGTTATACCAACATATATTCCTGCTTTCATTAAAAAATAAATAAAAGATACCAACATATAAAACCTTAAAAAATCTTTGTAGTTTGGATATAGTAAATAATATTCATGGGGTTATTTATATAATTAAATCAATCCCACTACTGCACCCAGGATTTGTCGTTTTGAACAATGAGGCTCCCCATGCAATATGTGTTGTGCTACCTTCGAGAATAATAAACAACCATTTTTCAACAGATTAGTCTAGTGGAAAGTGCAACCACTAGCTTCTTTAATTTATTTGAGCCCAGAATTTTATTTGTCTGAGTAATATATAGTTTCAGAATTGAAACTTTCACTAGGAGTTTTTGTTTCTGGCTAAGAGATAAGACACCCCAGAGTTGAATCATTTGATTTGACAATGGAAAAAACATATTAGAGATGAGAAAGAGAGTTCCATTTACATATAAAAATCATTAAATTTAACAAAATTTGAATATTTATTATGCACGTAAATTTTTAAATTAACTTGATATTTATAAACTCTATTTTGCAATATATATTTTACAGTTAAAATTTTTATATTGTTAAAAGACAGCGAGGCATTTTTAATTAATTTGAAATTTTATATGTATCATCTATATATATAAAACAAGAAATCGTGGGCTAACAAGATAAAAACGGTATAAAACGATATAAAATGATATAAAACTCATAAGTATTACCCTGATATAAATGGAATTTTGTTAAATATATTTAACAAAATAAACACACTCACACTCTATATACGTGTGTCAATATATTAATAAAATTTTTACACGTGAAAATGCAGATATGTGCTTGCACATGTATAGTCTAATTAAATATTACAACATATATAGAGACCATTTCGAACTTAATGTCTTAATCTAATGGATTTGCAGAATGGATAAATAAGCGTGTGAGTTTGATGATAAAATAGAACAAAAAGTGATGAAAGATTAAAGCGAGAAAGGAAAAAGTTTCTGATAAAGATAATATCTATGTTGGTGCACTCAAGTGGATATATAAGTGGGGAAAAGTTTGCATTGAGTAGTGTTTTGTATTATATTGAGCCAAGAAATTTCCAAGTCCCTTTGTTTTATCCCAACAACCACAATCCACAATCATCTAAAGTTTCCACCAGAAAATTATAGAAAGAAAGGTGGGGCTTACCTACCTACCCAGCACCCCTATCCCCCATCCCAGTCATAAAAATCTACATTACTATGTAAAGTTCCACATTATGTCACAATTATTACAAAACTGATTTTTTTTTTGGCCAAGAAAGCTACATTTAATGATTAAAAGGGTTTTGTTTTGATGGACTGAACTAACAAAAAAAATTGGTTTCTCTTGGAATTTTTGCCGACTACATGGTTAAGAAATCATAGAATGGAATGATCAAAAGACTAAGAAAATCAAAGCCTTTGGCGTTACTGATATTCACTAATTTGTTAATGAGAGTGAATATTATAATTGCTTACCATAAAAGAATCTGGAGCAAAGCAAAAGGTGCCCTTTTTTAAGCAATGGCGTTCGGATTCGCTGTCATTCTTTGAAGAGGCAACACTTGCCATGGTGGAAAATCCATGAATCCAAAACCCCGCAACGCCCACTCCTTTGGCCTACAAAGTTCCGCCTCTTTAATCATTAAATTAAAACTGGGGGCGACCACGAAATCTACACACAACTCCACACTTCCCGTGCCTATCCTCCACGTGTTGTGCTGTTGTTCGCCTTTGGGCAAAAGTGGGACTGTCCCTCTCACCATCATGCGCCCACACGCCCCCATTTGCCATTAGACAAAAGTCTTCATCATGCGCCTATACGCCCCCATTGGCCATTAGACAAAAATCTTTGGCTCAACCCAAAACCTAAGAGCATGACTCTCTGTCTGTCTCTCTCACGTGGTCCTTAGTCCTAGCCAAAGATCTGACGGCCAACAATTCCTTTGATCGTGTCAATAGATATACGTATTCTCTGAGAAGGAATGTTTACACACGCACCTGAACATCATATCAAATGGGAGTGAAGAATCTGTGGGCCTGCTCTTTAGCAAATCGTACTTCAGTACTGAGTTAGGAGGTCAGTATTTTAGATTTGGAAAATGGGTGGTTTGCCATTGTGGGTTCTATTCTTTTGGATTTGGATTAATTCTATATTATTTTTAGGTTTATATCATTTCAGATTTAATCATATCCAAGTTCAAGTAAACCTTTTTTGAATTGATTTTGGAGTTTGAGTTGATATTGCCATCTTAATTGTGAGTAATGCTATGGGTTAATAATAATTTTATAAAATTTAGTCAAAGTGAGACAGCAGAAGAGATGGTTTTGCTAATTGTAGTACCGTAACAAGAGGAGACATTTCAATCTGCCCACTTACAATGTATTTGGGATTACTTTTTCAAGTTCAAGAATGGCAGGCAATTAAACTTGCTTGTTAGATTAAGAAAGCAAAATAAGCTTTGACACACGTATCTTCTGATCATGTTGCTGGTGGGTTCCCGGAAAGATTCTTGTGGAAAGTGCTACAAATTAGGCTTTGACACACGTTTCTTCTTATCATGTTGCTGGTGGGTTCCCGGAAAGATGGTTGTGGAGAATGTTGGTTGAGTTCCAGGCATGACGGACTTAGCTTTAGACAAGTGGCGTCACAGGACACCACTATTTACTAAAGTGTTAAAAATTTTTATTGGTTATATTATTTATATTAGAATTTTATGTAGCTAATGATATTAATGAATTTATTATTTTTTTTAAATTTTGTAGAGAGTGGATTCAAAGATTTGAAGTTAAAATAGATTTATCAAAAAGTAATTTATATATTAATACTTAAACATAAAAAGATAAAAAAAAATTTATAATTTAAAATTTTATTAAAAAAATTAAAATTTAAATTACTGTATCCCTCCAAAAATAAAAGTCTTATGTTAGAGAATGACATCAGTCAAAAAAATTCTTTAAGTCCACTACTCTTCCGGGAACTAGCAGTACATTTTCCACCCTTTCTCTTCAAAGAACATTTAGCACTTTTTTTATTATTATTATTATGTTTTATGTAGGAGCGAATAATTTTGTAATTGGCTCCAGCTATATGACCAAAAAATGAAGTAAATCCAGAGATTCCTACATAGAGTTAGTCAATACAGTGACATGAGTAGGTACGGTAGGGGAAAATAGAGACAAATATATGAACTTAGCAATGTTTTCGAATGACAACATATTGCAGGCATCCTTAGCCTACATTCAATTTGATGGCTCATTTTGGGATTTGTCATAACTTCGTAAGACTTAGCCAAAGCTTGAAACCCATTGCAGAGGCTACAAAGGTACTCGTCCCAAGGAAAGATTCTCTGGTACGCAATAAAATAATTTGGAGACATGCTCAATATATGACTCAGAGTTTGAAAGAAGATAGGATTCATTGACAAAATAATGGGGTTGGGAAGATGCTGAGATGGTGACTGTTTCTTTTGTGTGCTCCTTTTAAAGATGCTGCTGAAAAACTATCCCACCATGTGTAAAGCACCAAAGGCTCCTCGTCAGCACTCCTAACAGAGCCACGTGCTTTGTTCTCACCTTGACCAGGTCTGCAGTTTTGCATTTTTACTTCTTTAAACCCACCGCGAATTCTCGGTTTTTATGTCATGAACGTGAGCAATTTTGTTTTGGTGTTTAGCTTCTCTTTCCATTCTGTTTATGATTCTTCATCTTCTTATGTAAATAAGGTGTTGGGTTTTTATGGTTGTCAGGGCTCTGATAGTGGCCTTGTTTTGCAGGCCATCTTTTCTCATAACCTGAGACTTTCTCCTCAGTGTCTTGGGTTTCTGATAGGGCGAGAATAGGATTTTCCGAGTCAGCTCTGATGGAGGTGTCGTTGGAACTTGTAAATGTACCATTTGTAATGGCATTACTAACATGGATGACCCTAGACATTTTGAAACGCAGGAGACATGATAATATTGATAGTGATAGTGATGCTATCACGCACCCGAAACGTAGAGTAGCGAGAGAAGTAGGAGTTTGTATGGTTATAGCTATTCTCTTTAATACAATCATCTCTATCTTTTACTTGGGTTTTGGGTTTTATATTTATTGGAATCGTAGAATTGTCACTACCAAAGCCCTCTGCTCAGCTATCACTTGGGTTCTAGCAAGTTTAGTTACAATCTACTCGAAAAACAGAACTTTCAGGGAGCATAAAACGTGGCCTTTAGTCCTGATACTGTGGTGGGTGTTTTCCTGCGTTTTTGTTTCACTTTCCGTCGCGGTTTACGTCATCCACCACTTCAAATCCTCAAAATTGCCTTATCCTTTGCCAGAAGCCGACATTGTTGATATTGCTTCCTTGCCTTTGTTGCTGATGCTTTGTTTGTGTCTACCTCTTGCCTGGATTAGAAAAAACAGTGATCTTGAGCACCCATTGCTTCACAAGGAGGACGAAAATTCCTCCAAAGAGGATAGTACGTTCACAAATGCTGGCATCTGGAGCCAACTCACATTTCGATGGCTAAACCCCCTATTTAAAAGCGGTCGAATAGAAAAGCTTGAATTGCACCATATTCCGTCGGTTCCTGAATCTGAAACGGCGGATAATGCATCACTGTTGCTGGAAGAATCACTAAGAAAACAGAAAACAGAATCTTCTTCATTACCAAATGCAATAACTCGTACTATATGGAAATCCCTGGCTGTCAATGCAATTTTTGCAGGTATTTTCTTTACAATTCATTGTATCTGTTTTCAGATTCTATATGCCGCAGATTATAATGCTTCTGTTTACTTTTTGTAGGACTTAATACAATTGCCTCCTACATAGGACCCTTCCTTATCACCAGCTTTGTGAATTTCTTAACGGAAAAACACGATAATTCAAGCTACCAATATGGACTGGTTCTTGCATTTATCTTCTTCGTCTCAAAGACTGTGGAATCACTAACTCAAAGACTGTGGTACTTCGGTGCTCAGAGAATTGGAATAAGGGTTCGTGCGGCTCTCACAGTGTTGATTTACAAAAAGTCTCTATCAATTAAGTTTGTTGGTCCCAGCAATGGCAAAATAATTAATCTCATCAACGTGGATGCTGAGAGAATAGGAGACTTTTGCTGGTACATTCATGGAGTGTGGTTGCTACCTATCCAAGTCTTTCTGGCCTTGGTAATACTGTATAAGAATCTGGGTGCTGCTCCCTCCATCGCTGCTGTCTTTGCTACAATTCTGGTGATGGTGAGTAACACACCATTGGCCAATAGGCAAGAGAGACTTCACTCAAAGATCATGGAGGCTAAGGATTCAAGAATAAAAGCAACTTCAGAGACTCTAAAAAGCATGAGAGTCTTGAAACTCCACGCATGGGAACCCACTTTCTTGAAGAAGCTTCTTCAACTTAGAGAAACAGAGAGAAACTGGCTTAAGAAGTATCTATACACATGCTCAGCTGTTGCTTTTCTGTTTTGGGCTTCACCAACTCTAGTGTCAGTCATCACATTTGGTGTCTGCATTTTGTTAAAAACACCATTAACATCAGGGACGGTACTTTCAGCTCTAGCAACTTTCAGGATTCTACAAGAACCTATATACAACCTTCCAGAGCTCATTTCCATGATTGCTCAGACAAAAGTTTCATTTGATCGAATTCAAGAGTTCCTTGGAGAAGTAGAACAAAGGAAATTCGTACCTGATCGTGTTCCAAAAGCATCTGATGTTGCAATTGAAATTGAGACAGGGGAATATGCTTGGGAAACAAGTAGCCAAAACTTAAAGAAGCCAACCATCAAAATCACAGAGAAGATGAAAATAATGAAAGGTTACAAGATAGCTGTTTGTGGCTCCGTTGGCTCAGGTAAATCAAGCCTACTGTGCAGCATGCTAGGTGAAATCCCTAGGATTTCTGGTGCAGTTATTGAGGTTTATGGGAAAAAAGCTTATGTTCCTCAGAGATCTTGGGTACAAACAGGCACTATCAGAGAGAATATATTGTTTGGGAAGGATATGGATCACGCTTTCTATAAAAATGTTCTTGAAGCATGTGCGTTGAACCAAGATATCGAGATGTGGGTTAATAATGATATGAGTGTTGTGGGAGAGAGAGGGATGAACTTGAGTGGAGGCCAGAAACAGAGAATTCAGTTGGCAAGGGCTGTTTACAGTGATTCTGATATTTATGTCCTAGATGATCCTTTTAGTGCAGTTGATGCTCATACAGGAAAACATTTGTTCAAGGTAAAAAACATCCCAACTCTTTTCAATTGCTATTCAGCTGCATACTTCTGTGTTCATATTCTTAGATGAAGTTGCTTCATGTGTGAGATATTTTTTGCAGAAATGTCTTACAGGATTGTTGTCTCAGAAAACTGTCATTTATGCTACACACCAGTTGGAATTTTTAGATGCAGCAGACCTTGTTCTGGTAAAGGCCTATGATTCTGAGTCACAACTACTAAGAACTAACAGTTGTAGTTCTCATTTCTTCCTTCTGTGCATTTTTTTGTAGGTGATGAAAGATGGTCTTATTGTTCAGTCAGGAAAATATGAGGAGTTGATTGCTGATTCTGATGGTGAACTTGTTAGGCAAATGAATGCTCATAGAAAATCACTAGACCAAGTGAATCCGCCCCAAGAAGACGATTACATCACAGCTGGACCCTGTCAAATAAGTCAAATTGAAGTCATAGAAGAAAAATATGGAGAGCCCATATGCTATAGCAAGCTCTTCGAAAGGAGTCAAGAAGAAGAAACAGAAACTGGTCGTGTCAAATGGAGTGTTTACTCAACCTTTGTCACTGCAGCTTATAGGGGAGCTCTTGTTCCTGTCATCCTTCTCTGTCAAGTTCTCTTCCAGGGACTACAGATGGGCAGCAATTACTGGATTGCTTGGGGAACAGAGGACAGTCACAAGGTCACCAGAACACAGTTAATAGGCATATTTATTTTGCTGTCTGGTGGAAGCTCCGTTTTCATACTGGGAAGGGCAGTTTTGTTGGCAACTATTGCAGTCGAGACCGCTCAACATCTTTTCCTTGGAATGATAAGATCAGTTTTCCGCGCACCCATTTCATTCTTTGACTCCACTCCCTCAAGTCGAATCCTCAACAGGGTCAGTTTCTTGTTTGCAACAAAGTTCATCTGCTTCTGCTTTCCATAATATTGTCAATTCACTCAGAAATCAGAAATTAATTCTCTCTATCTCTTGGTTGTTACAGTCTTCTACAGATCAAAGCACATTAGACACAGACATTCCTTACAGATTAGCTGGACTGGCATTTGCTCTAATTCAGTTGTTCAGTATCATCATCCTTATGTCCCATGTTGCCTGGCAGATCTTCCTCCTCTTCCTTGCCATCCTTGGAATCTCCTTCTGGTATCAGGCAAGTTCTAAATAATCTCAAATTCATACTCTACTTGCCTTGGACAATGTAACTTGCGTCTACATGTAGAAATTTTCTTTTATTTTTATTTCTTCATGATTTTTCAAGTTCTAAACACGCTAAAATTATCTGCAGTCCTATTATATTACCACTGCGAGGGAGCTAGCCAGGATGGTTGGAATTAGAAAGGCGCCTATCTTGCATCATTTCTCAGAATCTATCGCAGGGGCGGCAACAATTCGTTGTTTCAGCCAGGAAGACAGGTTCATGGAGAAAAACCTGAGCTTAATTGATGATTATTCTCGTGTAGCCTTCCATAACTCCGGCACCATGGAATGGCTGTGTGTTCGAATCAACTTTCTTTTCAACTTTGTCTTCTTCCTGGTGTTGATCATCCTGGTGAGCTTGCCCAGGTCTGCTATCGACCCCAGTAAGTTCCTTTCTTCCCTCTTCAGTTTTTGATCATCTTGATGGTTGAATTTATGTTGAAGTTTCTTCAATTTGAAATCTGAATGTCTAGTTTATAACTGAAGAGCATGTTTATGTTTATCCAATATCAGGCTTGGCGGGATTGGCAGCTACCTATGGTTTGAACTTAAATGTACTGCAGGCATGGGTAATATGGAACTTATGCAATGTTGAAAACAAAATGATATCAGTTGAGAGAATTCTTCAATTCACAAACATACCTAGTGAAGCTCCCTTAGTGATTGAAGATTGTAGGCCAAAGCCTGAATGGCCAACAGAAGGAAGAATTGAACTCGAAAACCTTCAGGTGCAATACGCTCCTACTCTCCCTTTGGTTCTTAAAGGTATAACTTGCACATTCCCGGGGGAAAGGAAAATTGGAGTTGTTGGCAGAACAGGGAGTGGAAAGTCCACTCTAATTCAGGCTCTCTTCAGGGTGGTGGAGCCCTCAGGAGGACGGATTACTATTGACGGAGTAGATATATCTACTATTGGTTTGCAGGATTTGAGGTCTAGATTGGGCATAATCCCACAGGATCCAATATTATTTCAAGGAAACATAAGGACCAATCTGGATCCTTTACAACAGCATACAGATCAAGAAATCTGGGAGGTATGTAAAAAAACTGGTTTCTCAAAGAAAATATTTTTTATTAAAAATTTGTCCAGCTTCACTAAAATAAACTCATAACAGGTCCTCAACAAGTGTCGTCTTGCAGACATGGTGAGGCAGGATCAACGGCTTCTCGATGCTCCAGGTATGAAATTTTAAAAATTGAAAAGTCAATTATATTCGGCTTGATATAATTTCCAGGGATAGTTGATACTGAAATCTAGCTAATTGTGCAGTCGCAGAAGATGGAGAGAATTGGAGTGTTGGACAAAGGCAGCTTGTTTGCCTGGCTAGGGTGCTCCTAAAGAAAAGGAGAATTTTGGTTTTGGATGAGGCCACAGCTTCTATTGATACAGCTACAGATAATGTGATTCAGGAGACAATAAGAGAAGAGACAAGCAGATGTACAGTCATCACTGTGGCACATCGGATACCAACTGTTATTGACAATGACTTGGTTCTGGTTCTTGATAAAGGTAGGTCCAAAAATCCTATTAAAAAGCATAGTTTTCTGCTTACCAACACAAAATAACTAATGGGATCAGTCACATGAAGTAACCCACTGCTTGATGCAGAACTATTACTGGCATTAGTATGCATCACACCACAAATTTGAAACATAGTTAAATGTTATTTAAGAATGCAGAATGCAGATAGGCATAAAGTAGCACTGCTTGTAATGCTCCAGTAGGAAATTGATTTTAGCTGATTGCAAAAAATATATTGCTTAATGCAGGGGAAATTGTAGAGTACGATCGGCCTGGTATATTACTTGAGGACAATTCTTCTTCATTCTCGAAGTTAGTGGCTCAATTCTTGAGATCATCCAGAAGCAACCATCATAAGAATCTGTTTTGAGGATAGACAAAAATGATACATGGACTGCAACCGTGTGGGAGGTAGCTAATGGTGGAGTATGTCCCAACATGAAAGCTTTTGGACTTCAATGAAGAACTATGTGACGGAATCCTGACGATCAACTTCTTTTGTCGGGGTGCTTCTAGTTGGAATGTCAGCAAGAAAATGTGGAGGGAAGTTTGGGTACGGTCAATGAGACATAGTCATTGATAGTCTTATCACTTCTGCCAATTCTTTGGGCGTTGCAGAGTTGATTAGTTTTGTGCTCATATTATTGTACATGAGGACCTGTTGGAGAAATCGCTAGTCCCTTTTGGCACAGTTTGAATTAAGGCCCAACTTCACTGAGGAGCAATTCTCTCCTTCCACTGACAGGACTTTGCCTCTTTCCTCAACTCTGCATGTCAGATTCATCAACTCTTGGATTGCAACGGTTTCTCTGAAAGTGGAAGCTGCTTGCATTTAAAATTAGAGTGGAAACTTGGTCATGTGCAAGACTACAAAAATGCATCCGGGAGGAAAGATTTCAGCATTACAACCACCTGCTAATCCTTAACCATATCTTTCAATTATATGTTACCACCACCCGGGGTCAAAGGTGTAGCATAAATGGACATTGCTAATTATAATTTACAAAGCCTAGTGTTGACACTTTCTTCTACATATGATGGCAGAGAAGAATAGATTAGCTTTTTGTAAATTAACATCTAGACTTGAACAGGAAAACTCAGATTCAAAGTTACAAAACCGAGCATATAAGTAAACAGCTGCTGGGTCTTCCATATGTTAGATATGCACATATCATCCTCTCATGTAACATAAATTGATTTAAACTTTCTTAAGTGAGTAAGCCAATATTCATTTTAACGTATAGCATAATGCCATGTTTCCCTATCCTTTTTCCACATTTCAGAGTTGTGACAAGTTCTGCAAACTAGAACCGTGCTTAAATGTCCATGTGTTATTTGCTTGCTTCCTGAACTCTGGATAGAAAACTTAAGCCGAAATTTCCCCGGAATCTTTAACTCTGAATAGAAAACTTAAGCAGGAATTTCTTCGGAATCTTTCAGACCCAGCCCATCTTATGTGGCAGGATTTTCAGACGCCCCAATCATTGCCAGGGAAAAACAGAAGCTTCAAACTAAGATTGTTGAGCTCCTCCGGCTAGGAAGAGCCCTCCAAAAATAGGCGTATGCCGCTGTCTGCAACGCACACACGGTATTCTTTAGTAAAAGGCGAAAGAATAGTTCGCTCTGTGTGCACTGCACGGCTGCGTGCTTGATGAAAAGGGCACCAGTCACATTTTATAGTAGTAGTTCTCAAGCTATAAGCTCTATAGTTTGTCGATGTGGGATAGTTTTAGCTTGTTTGCTTGCATAAATAAAGTTTAGTATTTTAATCGTGACTTCCTCTTGCAAGTTGGAATACCCTCCTAATGCTATGAAACAAATTGCCACAGAAACTTTCTTTCTGTACATAACAAATTAAACGCTCTTCTTCCTTCTGGTCATCTTACAATCTTCTATAGATCGATACATAATAATTAACGGTCCCCAAAGATTAGGAAGGACTGTAATTTGAATTAATTCAACAATGAAGCATCAGATTCCAAATTTGCAGTTCATCGAGCTGCAAGCGCGATTCTGTGTTTGTGTCCGTATTCTTATTTCCAAGCTGAGGATCTACGTCTTTTTCTGGCTCCTAAGTTAGGATGTCTAAGAAAATACGGGGGGAAAGGTCAGACAGTGTTACTGGCACCATGGAATATGATCACAGATGTACTTATAGATGGTTCTCGTCTAAGGCAAAATTTCCTTCTCAAACCCTACCGAGAGAGGACCGCAACTCAAGCTGGACTGATATTAAGAGTCGTTAATTGTGCATCTCTGATTAATTAAGAGACCAGAGCAGACATTCGTCAGGAATTGCAATCAACTGAAAACTTTAACTGGGATTTTTGGGCGCTTTCCAGGGAAGGAAAGGCCCTTCAAAAATTGGCGTATGCCACCGCATGCGGCGAGAACACGGTATTCTTTAGTAAAAGGCGAAAGAATAGTTCGCTCTGTGCCCACCGCGTGGCTGCGTGATTTGTTAAAGGAGCACCAGCAGCATTTTATGATTGTTCTGGAGCTGATTGCTTCTCTCTTTTGTCATTGTGGGATTATTGGTCTGTTTATATATATATATATATTTGGACAAGGCTCTAACGAATAACGATGCGTCCAATAAATTCTATGCATCCAGCAACTTGCGACGAGCTCTTGCTACGTGGCGAAGTCTTTCACCTAAAAATCGGTTGCTAGCTGCTGAAAACATTAGGAGTTACAACTTGATCTCCGATTGTGTGACTTGACACTTTTGATCTTGGAGACTTTACTAGCGGATTGCAATATCCTAAACTGGAACAAAGACCGGAACTTCCAACATGAAGCTCCACAGAATTATCATCCCTTTTTCCTTTGGTCATTGCAGTCTTCCACAGATCAATGAAGACGCCAACAGATAAATTTTAGTACTAATTGTAACTGATTCCTCAAATGTTAATCAGGCATTATTTTCCCCGTGACTCCGTTGCTTGGGGGAACCTGGCATCAGAAATGGAGGAAACCAAGTTGTGATTTTGTTGTTCATCAGACTACAAGCATTTGTTTTCAATCTTTATTTCATACTTCTACTAATCAGACGTTGATGCTACAAACTATGAAGAGTTGCAAAGTTTTAGAACTCCTCGGTTGCCAATTGGTATTCATATTTCCTTCAAAATATTTAAAGTATCTTACTGAATAAATGCACTGACCTACACAAGCTCATCTGAACCAGGTTATTAAGATCAGGAAGAGGACCAGGTTCAGAATGCTTAAGAGGTCTCATTTGGTTCAGCTGAGACTTCATAGATCAGCCATTTGCCCCTAATATAAACCCGCTATTTTCCATGTAATATATATGCTCACTGCTCCTCAAAATAATGGATAGCCAGGAAATTTCTAGCAGCGCATCCTGCTGTGCATAAGTCAATATAGCAGCAAAACATGTACATAAAAAGAGGAATCCATATGAGATCTGACATTAAGTTTTATTATTCAAGAAGGATATCTGAACAACTTGTCAATCAACAATGCAATTGTCTCGTACCCTTTCTGTAGAAAAACAATATCTTTGCCTAATATCTCCAATTCAATAAATCTAATAGGCAAAAACATTCTCAACGCACAACGTGGAAGAATTTTTGCTTTAATTTGGGTCTGAGAAGAAGTTGTTAATGGATGGCATAATCTGAGAAGGCCTCTTGCGGACAAAGTTCCTGAGCCCATGTTCTGCATATCTCTCACCTTCTTCAAAGTTCTCAAGAATTCCAGCACTTCTGTTCTCTTTGGTTACCCTGTAACCATATTCAAAAACGTTACATTGATTTCATCAGATTGTGCATTTGACTTGCATCTTCCATCTAACATGAGCTGAAATAGCACTAACACATTACTGGATATGAAATAAAAATGATGCAGAGTTGAGAACAGAGATATAATACCTCACTTCGGGGTTGGTGGAGATATTCCTCACAAGTTGCATGGCACAAATTCCGACAGCAAAACCAACCGCCGCAAACAGTGGATACACCTAACCCCCATGAAAAGGGAAGAAATCGTAAACATTGATTTGATTTTTCAGAATCGTAAATGAAAGGAACATGACCAACATCATGGAAGAAACAGAGTTCTCAGTGTACTGATATTCGATTCTGAGCTGATCCCTTACATCAATCCCAGTGTTGGAAGATTACATGCAAAGTTCGGGAAACAAGGTAGGTGAGTTCTGACTCCATATCAGTATGTTAGCATATGAACATAGAAGATTTTAATTTGTCTTTTAGACAGCTATAAAATTCTCTAGTAGGAGATTATCAGATTATAACCTAAGAAGATCATTGCGGAATTGCTTGTATACAGAGAAGCAATGATAAGAATATTGTTGGAAGGGTATAAATAAAATAAGTCGATGGCTAACAAGAAAAAAGTCTTGTACTAATTCTTGAACAATATTGACAATATACCACTGCTTCTCTGTTAGTTGTTTATATAATATAATCCTTAGTAAATGCTCATGATTCGAGTCTCAACAAAATTGAGGCACAACCAACCTGAGGACAAAGATCTCCAAAGAATATCAAACCCTTATTTGCTAATTGTTTATCTATAAAAATAAACCCTAAACTAAGGAAAGACTATCCAATTATTCATGCTTGCTCCCCATTGTCCACATAATAAGATTTCCTTGGCAGAAAAGAGTACAACAGGTTTTATTTATTCTCCCTCTTTGGAGTGTTGGATCTAATATTTTCATAGGTTTACCCAACTTAAACAAAACCCTCTCTTATCGGCAAATAACAAATGCAAAATATTATATGAACATGTCATGTGTTATCTCCTTTTGAAACCAAAATAATATTCGAAGAAATATTAGTGAAGAAGGAGATGAAGTACCTCAGGTTTGAGCCATCTGTTCGTAGAAGCCATGTTTAGCTAGAGATCTGCAAGAGAATAGAGATGAGACAAGAAAGAGAGAGAAAGATTAACCAATGACCCCTTCTCCAAGAAACTTGTTAAAACCAAGTAGAAAGAAAGGAAAGTTTGAACCAAACTCTATTTATGCCAAGAGCTGATTTTTCGAGTTGGACCGAACTTTTCCTAGAATATATAGTTGTGTAAACGTTTGTGCCTTGGTTTTTTGACATGGGATGTTTATGCATGTGTGTATGGTAAGGCAAAGATGTAGTCAGCAAATAACAGCCGCCAACCTTTGTGATCGGGGTGGTCGTATTTAGTTAGGTGTGACCCTTGAAAAAGAAGGGTCGGTGGGCTTAGGGCTTGCCCTCCTCTTTATTCGGGGTTAAGCTCATGCCTTTGTGCAGTGGAATATATTTTGTTTAAAAAAGAAAAGATAGTGGCAATGGTTCTTTCAATAAAAAGAAAAGTAGTGGTAATGGTCGCATTTGCTTTGGTTGGGTTCCAATTCCAGGCATTGAATTTGGTTTCCGTGATTATTAATTACACGAAATGGAACCAAACCACGACTGCTTACCAGCTGACATTAGCTGGAATTCACGAGGCATGGCAGGCTGACTGATTGGCAACGGTCCTCTCATGGGGTTCTGTTTTTCAAGTTTGTAGATATTGAGTATTAGAATATGAAACAAAAAGATAAATGCCTATTATAATTTATTTAATTTAAAATAAGAAAATCATCATTTTTTTAATTCTGTAGAACAGTTTGAAATCAAGAAGTACAAAAGGTTTCAAGTCTTACATAAAATAAGCAAGATTACCTAGAATCTCAAAGAAAATGATTGGGTTTTAAACCCATATCTTCAGTAGAATTCTTCTTCCTTTATGGAGCACCATTGGAGGGATTAATGTTTTCCTTTTTGGGACATGTGTCAATATTATGACCAACACATTTATACAATCTACATGTCTTAACTTGCTTTTCTTGTCTACCACCCTTTGTTCCTTCACTCTTGGGACGTCTTTTTGTTCTTTATGTTGGAGGACAACTGACAAAATCATCTTGCAAGCAACATCATACCTATTGCAAGACTTGTTCTTCCAGCTTATTAAAAAAATAAGAAATAAAGACTTGTTATTCCAACACATGTGGTGCACCATCCATTTGCGGTGCTTGGATGTGAAGAGTTTCATAGCAGTCTGTGTGAGGAAACAAACTTAAGATGTGTCGACAAATAATCCCCCCAAAACTAAATGTAGCCATACCATCTCAATGCACCTTGTGCTTTTGACTACTTCTACTCGGTTCATTGTAATGTTGCACAAAAAATTCGCATTCATGTTGTCTAAGGATTGAATATTGAGCTGCTCTTCCAAATTCCTGGTAGAAATATTTGAACCAATTTGGAGTTGAAACGTAATGAGCTTGCTCCGCTAACAATGAGATGATGCTAAAAAAATTTTCTGCTTTCGTTTAATCAAATATAGCAAGCCAAGCAGCAAATGGTGTCGTGGTGTAGTTGGTTATCACGTCAGTCTAACACACTGAAGGTCTCCGGTTCGAGTCCGGGCGACGCCATTTTTCGTTCTGTTTTGAAGTTTTTCCCTTCAGGCTCCGTTTGGCGGGCGTCTCGCCTTTTAATATTTCGCCGAAAAAGCCAAATGAACTGACATCAGACTAACATCCTCAAGTTCAATTTTTGAAGGAAAACAAAAATTTGAAAACTTTTAATATATGATTAATTTAATAACCTGTGAGGTCTGATCCCTGCAGTGATCATTGCAAACACAGAAAACACGTCCATTTTAAATCACCTCAACAACTATTTTTATCTTTTATGTAATCTTTTCAATAAAAACAACGTCACGAATTGAGTCACAGATTCGCAGGGTGAGCTAAATTGCCTCTGGCTTCAAGCAACCCAAAAGGTTGAAGAATATTCATCTTTAAAATATTTTTTTAAAAATGAGTTTACTTATTAATAATCATAATAATAATATAAAATTTCAGCACATACAAAAAACTATTTAAGTCAAAGCAAACAGTCAGTGGCATGGGCGGCGAGTCCCTAACTGCACGCATAATAAATTATAGAGTTTTATTTTTATTTATATTAATTAATCTTTCTGTGTTAATATTTGGTATTATTAGTAGTATTAATCTTTTGTTTTATGGTAGGTGGGGTGGCACTAACATCGTTACATCTCAGGAGAAGCCTGTTTCAATGGGAGGAATGACGTCAAGCTTCACGCTCTTAAATGCTGGCATTAAAATAAAGTAACGATTTCTGTCGTGCTCACATTGAATTGATCCAATTCTCCATTGAGTTTCGTTCGTGGTTTTAGTGGAATGATTAATTCTGTTTCACCCTTGGTACAAACTACCTCAATATTAAATATATTTTGTATTTTGACCAATTACAACTTACTAAGAAATTCAATGTACTTTACGCTAAAGTACTTTCATTTAATTAAGCGGAGCAATTTTTTTAGAGTTATTGCTCCTTACTAATTGTTTCTTTGTAAAGGTAAAATTGTTCCAAAAGATTTTTAATTGACGAAAATAAATCATATTTGTTTATTATATTTTTAAAATATTATTTTTAATTTTTTTATTATTAATATTAATTAGAATTATTTAATTGTAAATATATGAGAATTCTAATTACATTGATTGACCTTCATTAAATATAGTTTTTATTATAAAATAATAACATTTATCAAATCCGTAAATGAGAATTCTAAATGTATTGAATAACATTTATTGAAATTATGTTTTTTGTTTAATTTTAATAGTATTGAATAATTTATAAATTAATATTACAATATTGTAATTATATATAATTGACACATTAATTGTCTTTTAGTTATAACTAATTTGAAATATTTGAAAAAATATTTGTAATTCAAGTGTAACGTACATGACAATAAATATTAATTTTAAATATTACTAATAATGTTGTACCAAATTTAATAAGTTAGTGAATAAATGGATCTCATAGATTAACGTTAATTTTTTAATTTATTATTAAATACTTGCATTGAAAATGCAAAATCACTAGTTATTTTTTTTTCACTCCATCTTATGCGTATAAGATAAAGAGAACAATGATAAATTTAACAAGTGAATTCAGATGTTAAATGGTTCATTTACAAATTTATAAATTAAGAAAAACTAATGAAAAAATAATAATAAAGCGCTTATGAAAGCATAATATGGTTACCTCC
Source organism: Theobroma cacao (assembly GCF_053813885.1). Classification (NCBI taxonomy): domain Eukaryota; kingdom Viridiplantae; phylum Streptophyta; class Magnoliopsida; order Malvales; family Malvaceae; genus Theobroma; species Theobroma cacao. The sequence goes on from NC_142640.1 coordinate 44,057,834, forward strand.
TTGTAGTTCTGTTAGTGTTGGTTCCTTAATTTGAACATGCAATTTTTTTTCCTCTATGAATAAAGAAATAAAAAGCCATGTTTAAGGATTCGTTTGATAACCGGAAAATGACTTACTTAAGAAAAAAAATTTCTTTGTAAAATGTTTTATAAGAAAATTTAATATTTTCTATTGTTTGAATCATTTTATAAAAAATATTTTTCATAGTGTTAAATTAAAAAGTAGGAGTGGATTAATATTTGATTTTCACTCATTTGGGATCAAAATTAAGAGTGAAAATGAAAATTGATAAAATTAACAATGATATTTTTCAAAGCATTTAACAACATATCTGTAATGAAAATAAACTCTAATTTTCAAAAAAATTTCATCTTATCACTTTTTTATCATAATTATAAAAATATAAATATTCATCAATTGTGTAAGATATTAAAAACCTATACTTATAAATATATATTCATTAAATGACGATAATTGAAATATTTTTTATTATAATTATTAGTAAGATTAAACTTATTATAAATGTGTATTCATCAAATGATGATCATTAAAATATTTTTTATTATAATTATTAGTAAGATTTATTTCATTTATAAATAAAAAATTTAATTGTATTGAATGGTTTCATTAAAAAATATTTTTTAAAATTTTAATAGTGTTTTATAATTTAAATATTAATATTTTAAATAAATTTTTTAAAAGTTAAATATTAATATTTTTTTATTTTTTTAATATATTAAGTTAAATATTAATATTTATCAAACTTGTACTCATAAACTTAGTATAAAAGTATTTTTGTTGTTCTTTAAAAAATGTCTTACAACCTTCAAGAGCCTAATACATTTTTCATGATTAACCTTGTTGACTTGTAAAATGTTTTACATCTGAAATTAATTTTTCGTCTTTTAAACAAGTATAAATCTTAAAAACATTTTCTGAAAAATATTTTATTATAAAATAAACGGACCTTAAGTATCGATCAACTTACCAGAAAGTTGAAAATTTCATGATGCAATGGTAATTATTGAATTTTATGACTACATTTTAAGTTTAAGTCTTATTTTATGCAAGATTTTCTCTAATTATGTATTAATGTTTATTTATTTACTTTAAATGTTTTACTTGTTATGCATGTTAAGAGTTATTTTATGGTACAAATACAAAATAACGAAGATTTGAAAATTCTGAAGAAAAAAAAAAGATAAAAGTTCAGATTTAGCACTTTATTTAAGTTGATAGATCAAAATGTTCACTCATCTTTGAACGGATAACATTTTATCACTATATTTGTTAATTTGGTTCAAAAATAAATAAAAGTTAGAATATTTTGTAAAATATATTTTTTTTATTTTTAATGAAATAATTTATAAGGTTAATTTTTGAATTAGAAAGTATGATAATAAAATTACATCAACTTAAAGATGAGTGTTAAATTTAATTCATCACCTAAAATAAAATGATAAATTTGAACCTTATAAAAAATATCAAGAAAAAGTCAATGATTTTACAAATAACACGTGAAAAGGAAAAATGACGAAGGGCAAAGAACATTCTAGAAGAAGCTATTTGAATTTCTTACCATAGTAATACTTATACCAAAATTTCAGGCAGGGTGCGGCTCACGAGAGCCAGCAGCCACTCGAAGCTCCCATTGGCCAACGGTCAAATCTTCTCTCTTTTGACTCCTCTAACCAACGGCTTTGAGCCGCTGAATGTTCAAAGGAGGAACTTCGGTTTCCCACTCTCAATCAGGCAAGTGAAATTTACCGTCTTCCACAAGGCGTCTCTCCAGTGGTGCAATTTAATAGCGGTGAGGCTGAGATCCAGCAACTGCCCGTGGATTTACCTTTCCTAAATTCTCAGTAAATCCAGCGGCTAATACAAGATTCGTTCCAATAAAAATCAGCGGCTCCTAGCGACCTTTCCGCTTTTCTTTTTCCCCAAGGAAAAATTAAACCCCTTCCCTCACGTGACGTTTTTCCCTCTTATTTGTCTCTCACTCTCCTTTAAATAACCCCTCATTGCTCCCCAATCTCTCTGCTAAATCTCACTCTAAAACCCTCTGCTTCGCTCTAAAACCCAATCTCCACTCTCCTATTTTCCTCATTGTTTCGGCCATGGGTATTTTACTTAATTCCCAATCATTTTTTACTATTCATTTCGTTATGTTAATACCTTTTTTCTTCGTTAATTTAATTTGTTTATCGTTGGTTTGACTTTGTTTATGCAGCCTCAGACAAGAAGATTAAGATCGGGATTAACGGTAATTATCCGATCTAGTAAATTTTACTGCTATTATACAAAAAAAGTTTTAAATTTTGCATGGTGTAAATTTACGGTTAATTGGATTTAGATGCTAAACATGAGAAAATAAAAAATGCGGCAGGATTTGGAAGAATCGGACGTTTGGTTGCCAGAGTCGCTCTCCAGAGGAACGACGTTGAACTCGTTGCCGTTAACGATCCCTTCATTACTACTGATTACATGGTAATACCACCATTGTTTACAGCTTTTAAAAGCTGTTTTTAACCCTTAATCAGGGTTTTGTGTTTTTTAATTATTGGCGGGGAAAATGCTTGCAGACGTACATGTTCAAATACGACAGCGTTCACGGTCAATGGAAACACCATAATGTTAAGGTCAAAGACTCTAAAACCCTTCTCTTCGGCGAGAAACCCGTCACTGTTTTCGGAATCAGGTAACGATGAACAATTCTATTAAAAAATCCCATTTCTAAGCTGCATTTATATTTTTTTTTTTGGTTTTAATTATTTTGTGTGATCGTTTAGGAATCCTGAGGAGATTCCATGGGCCGAGACTGGAGCTGAGTTCGTTGTTGAGTCAACTGGAGTGTTCACTGACAAGGATAAGGCTGCTGCTCACTTGAAAGTTTGTTTTCTTTAAACTAATTTTTATGGGATTTTGTTTTAGTTAGTAGATGGAAGGTTGACTTGTTGTGGTCTGTTTGCAGGGTGGTGCTAAGAAGGTAGTGATCTCTGCTCCAAGCAAAGATGCGCCCATGTTTGTAGTGGGTGTGAACGAGAAGGAATACAAGCCAGAGCTTGACATTGTTTCCAATGCTAGCTGCACCACCAACTGTCTTGCTCCCCTTGCCAAGGTTATCAATGACAGATTTGGAATTGTAGAGGGTCTCATGACCACCGTTCACTCAATTACTGGTACGTCTTTTTTATTATTTTTTGTCCCTTTTAAATGGATTAATTGGTTCATTAATGCTTTTCTTAAAAAAATTTCTGGGTTACAGCCACACAAAAGACTGTTGATGGACCATCAATGAAGGACTGGAGAGGTGGCAGAGCTGCTTCCTTCAACATCATTCCAAGCAGCACTGGTGCTGCCAAGGTATATGTTCAATTTGATTTGATTAATTGTTTCTTATTTTGCAATAGTTTTGGAATTTGGTTTGCTAGTTTAACAGATCCAGCAGTTCAACTCATACTTATATATGTATTCGATTTTATTGTGGTTATATAGGCTGTTGGAAAAGTTCTACCTGCCCTCAATGGTAAATTGACTGGAATGTCCTTCCGAGTTCCCACCGTCGATGTATCAGTTGTGGACCTAACCGTTAGGCTTGCGAAGTCTGCATCTTATGACGAGATCAAAGCTGCTATCAGGTAAGTCTTTCTGATAATACTAGGACCATTTATGTACCACACTCTTCATACTATCATTATTTGATTTCTCATCTATGATCTGATGATTGCAGGGAGGAGTCTGAGGGCAAGCTTAAGGGCATTTTAGGTTACATTGAAGAAGATGTTGTCTCCACAGACTTTGTTGGTGACAGCAGGTAAGTTCAAATGATTTTCTTGTTTGTCTGCAAGTTGTAATTTATAATTGTGTGTATGTGTGTGTCTAGGTTTTGCATTTATATTAATTTGATAGACAAGATTTGATAATACTAATTTACAAATTTTGCTAATGTCAAATGTTGATCTTTATGTGTTTTTTGTGCTGTGTTCAGGTCGAGCATATTTGATGCCAAGGCTGGTATTGCTCTGAATGGGAACTTCGTGAAACTTGTGTCCTGGTATGACAATGAATGGGGTTACAGGTAATGCAGCAGCCTTGGTCTATATTTTCCTTTCGATCTATGTCCTTTTAAATGCTCTGGGTGTATGACACTCCTGGCCCTGGCTTGTTTTGCAGTTCTCGTGTGATTGACTTGATTGTTCACATGGCATCCACCCAAGCTTGTTGAAGTTAAGCCAATTGGACTTTGTGTTCTGGTTTTGAAAGATGGGATGTCTGAAAGTTTCTTGTACTTTGGAATAAACCTGAGATTACCTTCTTGGCTGTTTTCATTTTTGCGTTATAATGTCAAAGCAATCAGTCTTTTAATCAGAAAGCAATCAGTTTAATACTATAAAGTAGATGGTATCCATACATCAATGAGATATTTTCTCTTAGTGCTTTTTTATCTTCTAGTTAGTAGTATTTGTGTTGGATTTATTTCTTGGTTTAGTCTTTAATCAACTTAAATCAGTTCTTGCGCACTTCTGGCTTAAGAAACATGGCCTGACCTATGCAGACCAATGTTCTGGTCTGCTTTCTGGCTACACTCCCTTTACTGTAGCAACATTCAGTTTGGCTTCCCAATTAAATTTGAGCAGGTTAATATTATATATGCAACATTTTCTTGGATAAAACAAGTTACTTAATAAGTTGTAAATAAAAGGACAGGATAAATTCTATTGGACTCGGAGGATAGAAAAATACACTTGTAGTAATTCTTTACTAAATTTGGTGGTACAACTAAATCACAAATTTATGATGGGCATTTCCAAACAGAAAGCTTTATCTACACTCCTCTCTTTCCTTTGGTTAAAATGCAGCCCCAAAAATTTGACTTAAATATTAAAAGAAATTGTGAGAAATAACCTTCCTCGTAAATTTAATTCAAAAATATCATTTTTTGTAATTTTGACTATTTTTAGTCAATTTTTGGTATGACTTGACAACAATACTCTTTAAACAATTTCAGACAAGTTAAAATGATTTCAGTTTTCTTTATCTCACCATCCAAACAAAAATTTTAAAATTAAATTTCGATTTCTCTCTCTGGTCAAAGACTGTTTATCTTGCCCTTCGGAGATGACATCAAGTTTTTTCTTATTTTGTTTTATTTTTTTAGACAATGGATTTTGACGTTCTCAAGGACAATGAATAGCGATTTTACTCTTCTATGGTGATTGCAGGCAGCATGATGAATTTGGTAATTTGATGCTTTCTGGTGATGACTTGTTTCGAAACATGTGCTATGATGGGATGCCTATGTTGATGAGTTGGATTAGATTGATTAAGATGATGGACTCAGGGAAAAGAAATAGCTGAAGTATGTTTGATGGGTTTTATGATGGTTCACGATTTTGTTGTCTCTGGATTAGGATGATTGTTAAGCATGTTTGTTGGGGATTTTGATTTTTTTTTATGAGATTTTGAATTGAAATTGTTCAAGGAATATTTTGTAAATTGAGTATATTTTGTTTTTGCATAAGGAGAGTGAGCAATGCCCTCCCGATAAGGATTTATTTTGTCTTGCTTTGGAGGATTATGGAGTTTTGTAACCTATCTTTTACGAAATGTACAATTTCATAGCTTAACAAAAAAAAAATACGTGTTTTAGGTTCTTGAGTTTATTGGTTTATTTATAGAATACCAAAGTTAAAGAATTGAAATTGATTAGATTGATTTTTAAGTATTGCGAGACTGATTTTTAGGCATTACGTGACTTAATCATTGCGTGACTGATTTTTAGACATTGCGTGATTGGTTTTAGGCATTGCGTGATTGGTTTTTAGGCATTGCGTGACTGATTTTTAAGTAATACCTAAGTCACACAATGCTTTACTAACAAGTCACGCAATGCTTATCAACTAGTTACGCAATGCCTTATCAGAAACTACTCACGCAATGCCTTATCAAAAACTAGTCACGTAATACCTATCAACTAGTCACGCAATGTCTTATCAGAAACTAGTCAAGTAATGTCGTATTAAAAACTAGTTACGCAATGCCCAAAATCAGTACGCAATGTCTAAAGTCAGTCACATAATGCCTAAAATCTAGTCACGTAATTTTCAAAAATCACCAAAACTACTGAATTTAATTTAACAAGATCAACAACTTCAAACGATACACCATATTCCATTTAACAACATAAGTAACGAATATGAATGCTCAAAATGTTCAAAAATTTTTCTTCATATATCAAAAATCACTCTAAAATACTTAAAAATGCTTAAAACGCTCACAGATTTTCTTCGTGTATAAAAAACTACTCCAAAATACTCAAAATGCTTAAACGTTTTTCTTTCTGGTAAGAAATACTCTAGAGATGAATAATCTGGTGAGAAAAGCTCAAAAAACATGAGTCGGGGTCAATTTCATTAAGAGTAATTTTGTTCAAATTTTAATTCTCTTGATTAAAAACAGTTAAAATTATGAGAAAGTCTATTGTCAGAAACACGTTATGCATAGGACCCATTTAAAAAAAAAACTCCTAAATATTATTGATCTCTTCCTCGCGTTGTCCCTTAAATCATTGAAAAGACCCTTAGATCCAATTGTTGGAACTTGGAAGCCTTGTTTTTGTTCTTTTTGAAAATATAACTTGAAAGTATATTAGGTTTCAGTTTCAATCTTTGCAAATGATGTTGAGATTTATTTATAGGGTAAATTACAAAAATACACCCTTTGATTAAAGGTAGAGTTATCCCCTAAAGTTTTAAGAGTGATACCCACTTGTCTTGGATTTTATCTCTTTTTAATCTTCAAAGGCATCTGCCCCCCGCCCCCTCCAAATAAATAAACAAAAGCCTATTAAATTTTATACCAAAAAAAATTCTGTAATTTGTATTTAAATTTCTCGTTTGTTTTTGAAGTTATAAGAAAATATAGATTACCAATAACCAACAATGGCATAAGAAATTGAAGCTCGGGTTCGGTCCGGCTCATTATAACCTATTCATTCTTGACAATTTTGGGTTCATTTTATTAAATGTTATATATATATATATATATCATTTAATCCTTCATGGCTGATCCAAGAGGAAGTTTTATTTGAAAATTCAAATGGTGTTAATTCCAAACTTATCTTGTAATTAATTTTTGTAAATTTATTATGGAATTGAGTATATCTAGATTAAGCTAATTTATCTCATCTTATCTTAATTTATCATATAACTAAATGTGTTTAAATTAAGTTGTTTTATTTTATTTTATTCCAACGTTGTAATGCGAAATTTGTCTTTATTCATTCATTCAATTTCAAGTGGTTCAACACTTTTTTTTCAAAGTCTTTGTTGGTAATTTGCTTTGTTTAACGATGGAAAATGAATAGTGAACGTGGAAGCAAAATGCACTCCTTTGCTTGGTTGGGATATGCGATGAACATAATCTCATTGAAGATGGTCAATTTAAAGGGTTTTATGAGGTTCAATTTCATGGAATTGTTCTTTAAGTGTGTTTTGCTGGACTTGAAAGATTTTAGCTTTAACTTTAGATTAGTGATTAAGTTTGTTTGGTTTAGTTAATTTTAATTCAAATATTATCATAAAAGGTATTCATGTTATCTTCAATCGTCTAATAAATCAAAACGAAACAAGTTTACTTTGAACATATATGTATATATACGATTTCAGATGTTAAACTCAAATAAATTTATACAAAAATGAAATATCTCTTAAACTTTGTATAATAGTAATAGTATTAGATTTTTGTTGATCTAGTAAACAATCGAACTATGATGCTTCAATTCTCAAAAAAGAAAAGCAAAGAGTAAACAGTATATTTGACATTAAAATCTTTTTTGGTGAAGAAGAAAGAAAAATCTTAGATTTTGCTATTTTGTTACTGAATTTTTTTTTCTAATTATTTTTATAGAGAGAGGTGGAGAAGAAGGAGATCGCGATTTGCGTTGACGAAAGGTGATTTGTAGAAGGAGGGAAAAGAGAGAGAGATCGATTGAGAGAGAGGGGTATTTTTAAAAAAATTGACGTGTTTTTAAAAGAAGAAAAAGAGAAAGTTGCTCTCTAGAACTTTTCTTTTAAGTTTTTTTTTTTAAATTTTGTCATAATATTATTTGCCCTTACTTCTTCTTTTAAGAGGTAGATAAGTTGAAAAAAAAAATTGATCAAACAAACACTAGGGAGAGAGCCTACCCACGGTAGCTTGCTATTGGGGCTCTAGTGTGTGGCCCAAGTGTTGCACTATAGCTCGGGCCTAGCATATCCCATCAAAAGAAAAAAAAAAATCAAACACTAAATACAAGGTCTTGGGATGATGTTTCAAATATTTTTATTGGTCATTCCATGTTATAATAACATTGTCTTTTACCACTCAATTTTTTTTTGAATAATTTAGGTGAAAAACTTCATTAATGACTAGAAACATTAATACAATGAGACATACTCTTACTAGACATAAACAGCTTAACTCTAGCCTTTGCCAACTCTAGTGTCATGCAGAAAGAGCCTCGTTAAAAAACCTTTTCATGATAAAATCCAGTGGGATAAAACTCATGAAAGGAAAAGAGTGCCCTTTCGTACATGTCTATTACATTAATCAAATTTTACTAACCCAAAATTTTGAAGAATCCTCGTAGATTAATTAAATTTTTTATATTAATTTTTATGAACAAATCAAAGAAGAATAATGTCATGAAAATATCTAATATACGATACATTTTTAATGAAAAGGCATAATATATAAAAAAATTTCTAAACTATTTAGAAAAATTCAAATAAACATTTAAATTTTTATTACGATCAATCAAACCCTTATATTTTTATTGTGAGTAAAAAAAACTTATATTTTTATTTAGTGTCAAATAAAGCCTTATAACTAAGGACTCAAGAAGCTTTTATACTTTATTTTGAATTAAATAAGCTTTTATAACTAATTATTAACTTAATCAAAATGTTATTTATCATTCTATGTTCTATGCTATTGACATGGCATGTTAACATATTATAATCGATAATGACATAGCATGTTAATATATCAAAATTAATGATGACATAAAATGCTTATTTGGCATAATTATATTACCATGTGATATTTTTCACTCTTCATATCAACGCTTTGTCAATATTATGTGGATATAAAATGACAAGTAGTATTTTAACTAATGACAATTAGTCAATCATTAATTATAAAAGCTTATTTGACCCAAATCAAAATATAAAAACTTGATTGAACATAATAAAAAAATAAAAATTTATTTAAATTTTCTTATATAGTTTATAGATTTATTTGAGTCTAATAAAAAATTATTAGCTCAAAAGAGGAAAAAATTATATAAAATAGTATCAGAATCCTATTAGTTAAAAGTTAAAAGGGCTTAATTGGTTAACTAATTGGGTTGAGCCCAATACAACTTTGGCCTCATTGACATGGTCCTTCAACGTCTTTAACAGATCCAAGCAGCCCACTTGAGAATCGGCCGATGACACCGGAACTTGTCCTGCCGTCTTTCCATTTGCGATTCTGTTGTTAAGCGGAAGGTTGTTAGTTTTTGTTTCAGAATAACTTCCAAGCTCGACCACTCAGGTAAACCTTTGAGCACTTCTTCTTCTTCTCCTCCCTCAAAACCAAAATGAAATGGGTACAAAAGAAATCTGACTGTTTACAAGTCTACTTGCTTAATTTACTAGTAGCATTAGTTAAGTATTGAGAGCTTTACAAGTAATACTGGTTTTAGCCTTTTTCATATTTGCTTTATTTGGTTGCTCATAGACGTTAAAAGAAGTGAAACCCTTACTCAGCCTGGCCAAATAGAATTGCTTATTTTTATAAACTCGCTTGATAAGAAGGTGGACTGTATCAATTTTTGAAAATGGGGTTTAACGAAATTGTTGGCATTGTTAAATATTTGCTGGGAAAATTTTCATCTTCGACATACACCACCAGGTAGGGAAGGCTATTCAATTATATTCTGCATTTTCTCTCATATTCTTTTATTTTATTTGATGTGGAAAAGTGGATAAATGGAATTTTCTGTTCTTTTGTTATATTTATTATTGAAAATGAATTGGAAAGAAGACAAGCTGATGCTTTTTTTTTTCTTTCGAGATGCAGTTCTAACGACCCAACTGAATTTTGGTTTGGGGCACTTCTTCATGATCGGCCATTTTCAAAACTGCCTTAGGAGGATTCGTTTCCTTACCCAACCATCAATATCCCGTGCCCTTCTCCATGCTTCCTCTGAAAGTTTCACGCTTGCTCTGCCTGTTGAATCTTCTTACTTCAGTGGATCAGGTCACCAAGTAGTAGGCCAGTATGACATTGATGTTCTCATAGGTAAAGTTCGTGTCGGGAGCAGTCATGAAGAAGTCTTTCAGTGCCTCATGAGTGACCGAGAATGTAATGCTATACAGCTTTCCCATGACCTCGTTGAGAAGTTGCTTCACCGGTTCAATGATGACTGGAAATCTGCGTTGGGTGCTTTTAAATGGGCAGCATCTCACCCAGGCTATAAACCCTCTCCTCAGGCATATGATTTGATGGTGGACATCCTAGGTAAAATGAAACAAATGGATCATATGAAGGATTTCTTGGAGGAGATGCGTCAAGGTCATTTTGTTACACTTAACACAATAGCCAAGGTTATGAGAAGGTTTGCTGGTGCAAGGGAATGGGAAAATGCTGTGAGGATATTTGATGAGTTGGAAACTTTTGGATTGGAGAAGAACACTTATTCAATGAACTTGCTGCTCGACACCCTTTGCAAAGAGAAATACGTTGAACGGGCCCGTGAAATTTTCTTGTTGCTTAAATCACACATTGCACCTGACGCTCAAACATTTAATATTTTCATTCATGGTTGGTGCAAAATTAATCGCGTTGATGAGGCACATTGGTCAATTCAAGAGATGAAGGGACATGGTTTTCACCCTTCTGTCATTAGCTACACGACTATCATTCAGTTTTATTGTTGCCAATGCAACTTTCGTAAAGTTTATGAACTTCTTGATGAAATGGCTGCCCAAGGTTGTCCTCCCAATGCGGTTACTTACACCACTGTCATGTCCTCACTATTAAAGGCAGAGATGTTTGAGGAAGCTTTGCAAATTTCTTTGAGATTGAAAACTGCCGGATGCAAACCTGATACGCTTTTCTACAACTGCTTGATCCATGTACTGGGGCGAGCTGGCCAAGTGAAAGATGCTGCTGAAGTTTTTGAGGTAGAGATGCCGAAGATTGGCGTTGCCCCCAATACATCAACATATAATTGCATGATTGCTATGCTTTGCCATCATGCTCAACAACAGAAGGCCCTCACTCTTCTTCAAGAGATGGAGAATTCGAAAATTTGCAAGCCGGATGTTCAGACATATTATCCATTACTGAAGTCATGCTTTAAAACTGGGAAGATAGATAGTCTGTTGAGCAAACTATTGAATGATATGGTTAATAAGCATCATCTTAGTCTTGATATTTCAGCCTACTCACTACTGATTCATGGACTTTGTAGAGCAAACAGAACTCAGTGGGCTTACAGCCTGTTTGAAGCGATGATTAGGAAGGATATAACACCAAAATATCGAACATGCCGTTTGCTTTTTGATGAAGTCAAAGAGAAGAATATGTATGATGCAGTTGAGAAAATTGAAGGTTTCATGAAGAAATTATGAACTTGGCCAGGTGAGTATTTAGTCCTTTTTACCAGCACCCAAACACACTAAGAGCAGTCTGTGTTTGATGAGGATAAGGCTATCATGAGCGAAGCATTTGTGGTTTTTCTCTGACATTTTGTGTTAAGATTAACAAAATGAAACAGGAGAAAAAGAAAAAAAAATAAAGAAAACCACAGATTTCATATGTATTGCATTGAAGGTTTATTAGTTTGAACTAAATGTACCACCCACATGTATCTATCCTGACACACATGGTGTGTATACGTATATCTCAGTGTTTGCACATGCTCATGCACATCTGGATTTGTTTATGTATATATTTGAAACTCTTGTTAGAATTTTTGTTTCTGAATCAGTATATACTTGCTTATCCCTGAGACTGATGTTGATAGTCTAGAGAAGCTGCTGCACCATAGTTGGTAATCCTGTTAACCAATTTAAAGAATAAAGTGTTGCTGTTGCTTGCATTTACAGTCTTGATGGAGCAATGACTGTTGAAGTTGTAGATTTGAAGAGGATACAATAGATGCCCTGAATTTGGAGTCAAGTGTTGATTGCATTGTTGTGAGTGGGCCGAACAAGTTAGACTTTAGAAGAAGTGATCTTGTGATTCTTTTTTTTTTTTCGTTTCAGATCTGAGTGTTGTGTCCCCTAAAGTTACAATTTGAAGGTTGAAAATTTTTTAACATGTCTTAGCTTGGAGTATTTAACCTATATTTTAGGTTGGGTAAGTTTAAATTTATTTATTCTCCTTCCATGCTGCTTGAAAACTATGACTTTGTTTGAAATGCATATCTGTAACATATTTATAAAATTGACTTTATAGCTTACAGACTATAGTCTGAAGAGGAACAAAGGTCAGTCTGTGAACAATCAATTGTTTATATGGTCTTCTATTTTAAGATTATAAGTTATGGTGAGATTATTGTATACTATCTGCATATGTTGTAAACCAAGCAACTCTCTATCCCAATTACTGTCTCCCTAAGATTACCAAGGTCTGTCGATTCGAGAACACCATTTTGTTTCCCGTCCATTCCCATTATTGTTGTCTGTGGTAGTATTAACAGTTATGGTGGTTTGATGTTAAGGAAAAGTGGAGGAAAGGTTTGGAGTTATTAGATATTTTAGTGTCATGATGTGCTTGAGTAGGGCTGCTATAACCATCAATAACTTGGGTTATGACAGTGGCCTTAACCTATTAAAGAGCCATTTTTGTGAATTATGAGATGTAAGATTAGATCTCATAGGTTTGGGTTGCATTCTCTTCCCCCACGTCCTTTTGCTGTTAAATTTGACCCTTTGGTTCACAATGGGGAGGCAGCATCACATGATCTTTGTCTTTTGAGTAGATAATGTAGCCTTTTACTGAAAATCATAACTCGTGATCCAATGTTGTAATTACAAATAAATTAAAGAACCAAGTTTTTGGCCCCGCACTAGCCGGCTTTTTCATGCCTTCCCTACCATTATTTTTGTTGCAATTGCATTATTATATACGTCAATCATTGGTAATTAACTATCGGTGGTGACCATCTTGTCCTTATGCTCCGTCGTTTTTACTTCTTTAATTCATTCCCGGTGGAGTTGTCAAAGCTCTCGTGCTGGTTAAACAGAAAAAATGTCATGTCATTCCAAGCTTTTTCTCTTCAATTCCTATCAACAAAAACAAAGTGAACTGAATAGCTAGAGCCTAAAGCAAGCGAAGCTCTGATAGCATAAAGAAACAGAGAGCTCTTGATAAATATTGAATTGAACTCAATGGCTTCTGCCTTTATATTTGAGGTCAGAGGGAAAGAGTTCTATTTGTATACAAGAATTATATCATATAAGGTAACTCTTCTGTACAATTTATTATATACTACAAAGTAATAAAAGGCCGAGATTATCATAATGACAATTCTGACTTCTTGACATTAATTGAATAGCATGAGTCTTGCCATAAGTCTGCTAAAGAATCCCTTCAATCTTGCTTGGAGTCAACTACAGAATCACTTGATACAGGGGAGAATTCTGGTATCCTCAACAGTTCTCATATTAATTAAGAATGGAGGTTGAAGTGAGAGGAAGAAGAAAATGAAGAAACATTAAAACTACAGAAGAATAACATGTGGTTGGTCGTGAGAAACCTCAATCTGTTTAAACAATGGAGTAAAAGGAAAATTGTTGCTTGCATAGATAACAAACATTTTTGTTCCTTTGAAATTATCGTTCAAAAAAAGAAAGAAAACACTAAGAATGATGAGCATTCCAGTAATCAGCCAAGAGATAGGTACAACAACACGTCCAAGGTTGAGCTATTAGGCTTAAAATCAGTGATATTAGCCAAAGAGCCGGCAGAGCTTGGAAGTGTAGGAAACTAGTAACATAGCCCACTCAGATTATTACAAAGCATATTATTAGTATATGAATTGATTGACTATTTCCACTGCCACCATGCTTTAAACAGAGACAAAGTCCAATTGAGTGGTTTTTTGCAGATTAGAACGGGTATGGAGAAGGTGGTCATTGGTCATAACTTCATACCTATTTGGATGCCAATAGAAAGAGTCTGAATCAGACAAAAACATTCCCTCAACTTAAGCTTAGATTCACAATTTGAGACCTTTCTCGCCAAACATATTAGCCGATTCAAAATACCCAAATCTTTAGTTAGGAAGCAGTATTAATCACTAGGTACTGAACTAAGCTAGCTTAAAATCTTGACCCTATCTCTGCCAATTGAATTACTAGACTCTAATCCAAGCATTCAACAGAAGATATAGTATTGACCCTATTTATGTAGGCTTCAACTATGCTGTCAAATTAGGGCCACTTTCCCACCATCGATTTCTGGTCCTTGCATGGCCACAAAAAAAAACTATAGAAATAAGAAGAATTGATATCATGAGCCTACCAAAGAACAATGTTATCATTTGAAGCAATAAAAAAAAATGAGTGTTGAGTAGAAATTTATGTCCAAGGTTGCATTCATCAATGCAAAAGTGAGTAATTATTCTAGCCTTCAGTGTTGAAATCAGAGGCTAAAAAGAAAGCTATGCACATGCTTGCTGCTTCTGATTGCCATAATTTTGTACTAATGAGAATGGTGTCCACAACCTGAAGTGCTGTTCCCCAACTACTTGCCAGTTGCCAGATTCCCCTCTATTCTAAACACCCAGACCGTTAGGTCCATACTCAATTCTGACCGTAAAGATTTATCAGCTACTACAACCTTCAAGCAGTAAAAATATAGCAATTCCCAACCCTTGCGTTCCAGAGAGGGCAAAAGAACAGTAGCAATGTTTCACAATTAAGGAAGACAGCAGCTTAATAGGGCCTAATAACCACCCAGTCAGCAGCTTTTGGGGAGCCACATTGACATGGTATATAACTTAATGAATGGAGAATGATTTAGCTAAAAAGGACTTGATTGCAAAGAATAAGTATATTGGGGTTGATTGGGGGACCTGCAATTAGCCTAAAACTAAAAGGCCACTCTCTTTCTTTTTTTACTAAAAAGGAGCCCAGGGAAATCATCAATGTGCGGACCCAACTGCCACCTTAACAAAAAGGCACTCCCTTCCCATTTCCCCAACTGAGTCTAATTACATAAATTGCTTTTCTCTTTATATGGTCACTGGGCTTTTACGGACAAGACAAGAGGAATCTGAGTAACATTTTTCCTTGCACTTTCCTGGCTACTGTTTTCTCCACCATAAAAACCTGACCAAAAATCTACGCTTCAATTGGCCTTTTTCTGGTTTGTTTTCATCTGTAAACTGTGTAGAGTAGTTTGGTATCTTGGGTCTTTTTATGTTTATCTGTAAGAAATCCATAACTTTCCCTTTAAAGAACCTTCTTTATTTCCTCACACGTTCAGCTTCATCTTTAGTAGTTATACCATGGCTGATGACTCTATAGCCCTCGTATTCTCCTCCTAATTCTCTACTCAACTGTTCTTGGAGGTAGAAGTAGAGTCATCGTGGTCATGGATAAGCCATCTTTCAACTGCCAACTTCAACCTTCTGCCTCTCTCTCTTTTAGTCTTTTCAGAACTTTTACTAGGTAGTTCTGTTTTTTCTCATTTCCTTTCTTTTATACTCTTAATCTCTCTGAAGCGCGCAACCTTGCTGGTTCTATTTTTATTCTTGATCTTCATTTCCAAGTTTTCTTGTGCTATCTTCTTTTGTTTTTTATCAGTTTTCACTTTTCTTATACTTCCACTTGAGCCCTTGAGTTATCTGGCCTTTTCCAAGATATATAACTCTGTTGGATCGTCGCTGAAATCTTGTAAGAGCTGATATTTGTAGTGAATCCAATACTATAATGCCGCCTTCTTACTTCCCTCTGCGCTGGGAGAGCACTGGAGACCAATGGTGGTATGCGTTACCTATTGATTGGGCATCTGCAAATGGCCTTTACGATCTGGTCATTGAGCTTCTCCACCTTGACACCAATCTTCTCATCAAGCTCACTTCTCTGCGCAGAATCCGCCGTCTCGAAACCGTGTGGGACGATGAGGCTCAGTTTCATGATGTTGCCAAATGCCGCTCTCTTGTTGCAAGAAGACTTCTTCAAGAATGTGAGACCAAGAAAGGTAACAATTCCTTGATTAGAGCTGGCTATGGAGGCTGGCTGTTGTACACTGCTGCCTCAGCTGGTGACGTGGATTTTGTTAAGGAACTGTTAGAGAGAGACCCTCTTCTTGTATTTGGAGAAGGAGAGTACGGTGTCACTGATATATTTTACGCAGCGGCTAGGAGCAAGAGCTCTGAGGTTTTCAGGCTGCTGCTTGATTTTGCTGTGTCGTCCAGGAGTTGCCTTAGCAGTGAAGGAGAAGCGGAGGATGAATTGAGTGAAAGTCGTTCGGCTTTCAAGTGGGAAATGATGAATAGAGCGGTTCATGCTGCGGCTAGAGGGGGGAGTTTAGAGATTTTGAGGGAGCTTCTTGGGGATTGTAGTGATGTACTGGTTTATAGAGATATGCAGGGGTCTACTATCTTGCATACAGCCTCTGGAAGAGGGCAGGTTGAGGTAAGGCACTAAATCTTAGCGTTTATTTCTCTTAGTTCAAGTTCAATTGCTGAATCACTAAATCTTAGCGTTTATTTCTCTTAGTTCAAGTTCAATTGCTGAATCATACTTCTCTAATGTTCCTCTTTAGTCTTTATAAGCATTTATATCTACTTAACCTCGCCAGGCAGTGGATAATCATTCAACAATCTTAAGTAGTGGTGTATATTTGGCAGTCAGCATTCCTTTGCATAAATTGATTCTGCGTGATGGATAGAAGATGATCCATGGAAAGAACAAAAAAGATTAGGTGTTGTGCATGTCTTCAGGGATTGTTATATTTCAAATGAATGCCTGCATCTTGTGAGAGTTAAGATAATGTTTTTGTGTGATTTGTTGGTTTTAAAAAAGGCTAAAAGAGAGAAGTCCTGAATGGTAAACACTACTTCCTTCCCAAAAAAAATTAGTCATCGGCATCATTCAGACATGCTGCTATCCATTTGCACATAATTAGTGTATAAATCAGGGCAACTTGCAGTTTGCGCCCAAAATTCGTTTTTGGTCAAGTGTGGATGTCCCATTGTAAACAGTTTGATATCTCTCAAAGGTATGTCCCAGTCCCAGGATATGCAGGTTCTTTAACATGAAGGTCCCTAGTTTAGTTCTCTGTATCAGTAGTGCTGAGCTCCCTATCTGCTTTAAAGTATGCTCATATCATAATTATTACTACTAAAATATTTCAATCTTGAAGTTAAATTATTTGAGGTTGCAACTGTAACTAGCTCCTTAATATTGTTTTCTAGAAATTATGTGCATTGTTTCCAAGCCTTTCTCAAATACCTTCAATTGATGGGATTTGTACCTTTCTGAATACTAAAACACTGTATATAGGTGTTCTTTTTTTAGTATGTTCTAATATATTTTCTTCATCGTTGCCTATTAATGAACCAAATTAACTCTTTCTTTTATAGCGTCTGTATTTACCAATCTTCTTCTAGCTCTCAGAAATTGTTATGTATCTTTTCTTGTCTTTTACAATGCAGGTAGTGCAGGATCTTTTAGCATCGTTTGACATCGTAGCCTCTCCAGATAATCAAGGGAACACTGCATTGCATGTGGCAGCTTATCGGGGTTATTTAAAGGTTGTGGAGTTTCTGATTCATGCGTCTCCCTGTTTGGCCTATGTGAAAAACAATCATGGGGATACTTTTCTTCATGTGGCTGTGGCTGCGTTTAGAACCCCAGGCTTCCGAAGAATAGACCGCCAGATTGAGCTTATGAAACAATTAGTATGCGGTGAGGTTGTGGACATGCAAGATATCATCAATGCCAGAAACTTGGATGGAAGAACTGCTCTGCATATGGCTGTAAGTGAGAATGTTCAATCTAATCTGGTGGAACTACTCATGGCTGTGCCATCTATTGACTTGAATGTCCGTGATGGTGATGGCATGACCCCGTTAGATCTCCTCCAGAGACGGCCAAAATCAGCATCTTCTGAAATTTTAATCAAAGAACTAATTGCAGCTGGAGGGATCTCCTACTGTCAGGACAATGTGGCAAGAAGTGCCATTGTTTCCCATCTAAGAGGGCAGGGAATTGGTGGCAGTCCAGGAACTTCATTTAGAATTCCTGATGCAGAGATATTCTTGTACACCGGCTCTGAAAATGCATATGATGCAGGTTGTGATCAAGCAAGTGTGGAATATAGTTCATGCCTGAGTGAACTAAGTGACTTGAACTTAAGTGATTCATTAGATGATAAGAAGTCAAGCTCCATAAATCATACTGCAATGCGCCTAAGATTTTTTCTCCAGTGGCCCAGGAAGAAGGAGACAAAAGCTGCTAGCACAGAATCAGTAGATGATGATCCTCTGGAGTTTATGAGTACTTGTAGAAATTGGGGTGACAGTCATATTCCGCTTCGTGAAAAGTACTCTAAACCTTTATCTCTTCCAAAAAACAAAAGGACATTTTCTCTGAGGAGTGATCTTCCAAGCCGATCCACCAGAAAGAAATTTACAGCAGGGCTAACTCAAGGTGTGATCCAGGCAGTGCCACATTTAGCTGCTCCTTTTAAATCACCTCCAAGTCCCTTCTCAGGGTCTTCCGTGGCCTCACCTATTTCAGTGGATGAACAAAAGGGTGTTCGTGTTGCTCAACTCCCTTGCTCAAATCCATCATTTAACAGTAAAACAGCACAAATGAATCCGAAGCAAACTTCACTCGATAAGAGGCTGATGAACCAGTGTTTCTGTTTAGGAGCACAAGGCCTGGCTGTGGAAGATAGTAGAAGTTGCGCACGGCTGGACCGCAGCATTAAGAGTGTCGGTTCTTTAGTTGCTTGATGCAGCTTCATGGAAGGGTTGCAGTTTTGAGAAAGACAACTGACAGCCTAGGAATCTAGTTTTCAATGAGCTTCCTACGTTTACTCTTCAATTTCCAGTGTTTGAGTGCATAAAGTATGTATAGAAGATCTGAATAAATCAAAGGGATACATTGAAAAAGACCAGATTTTTGAAGTATCTGTAAACATCCCAAGTTGTATCATATCTTAGTTTGTTGTTGAAGTTGGATGATTCTAAATTTCATGAAAACAATCCAGACAATATTATTCTTTTTCATTTTTCTGAAAACAAACTGCCAGTGAAAATGAAGCTTCTATCTGCTTATGACTATTAACTGTTATTTATACTTTTGTTCATGATCCAGGGTGCAATCCACTTGACAAACATGCAGATGTCAGGAAGCAAGCAGCAAAATTAGCTACGATTATCCCACTGAAAACAAAAAAAGGAGACAGTTGAACTGAAAGCATCTCACCAATGTTGAAGAAATGAGAGAGAGCAGCCCAAACTATGCTCCAAGCTTTTTTTAAGTACGCTGTAAAGCCATCAGGCCCTGATTCCTTGTCATTCTTCATAGAGAACATTGTTGATCGTATCTCTTCTGCTGAAATCGATGCTTGCAAAGGGTTTTGAAATTTCTCTGGCAGAGACACTTGAAGGATTGACTGCAGATTGCCAACTGAGCATTGTTCTATTCTGAGTGTTTCCTGGCATTTGAGCACAACGTAATTGTTAGGCAGATACCCTTAAAAACTAATTTTATTATTTATTTATTAGATAAATAAATTATTATATCAATTATTGATTTCATATATATTATATTTTAACAAATATTTTATTTCTTTATGACATATAAGATATGATCATAAATTATTTGGTAATATTGTAGAAAAACTATACTAATAGTTGATGAACTATTCAGTAGGGAGTTATAGTTCTTCAGCTTTTTGTTGATTAAAATTGGTTAAAATTGTTCTAGGTTAAATGTGACAAACTATTTAAAGCCTACACTTGTAATGACTCTATCAAAAAGGATAGAATGTTTTAACTCTAGCATTGGGGTATTGACTTTAAAGCAAACAAATAGGTACAGAGTATGAAATATATACATTGAACAAGATCTAATTAAAGAGCACCATATACGACTGTCACAATTTATCAATGATCAAAATACCCACCAAGCCCATGTACTCATGTATTTTATTCAATTTAATCCTTGTACTCGAAATCAAAATAATTTAATCACTTAATTTTGAAAATTATTTAAATTCAGTCTCTCCCTCTAATAACATCCAAATTTACCGTTAAGGATAATGACATCAGCATTGACATGGCTCTAATATGACATATTTAAATTAATCAACCTATTTTACTAATTTGAGTTAAGCTAAAATTAAAAACTAGTCAAATAAATTTTAAATTTTTATATTATTATAAATAGCAAAAAAAAAGTTACTTAGTCATTTTATATTTTTTTATTTCAATATAATACAAATTGTTCATCTAAATTTGGCTTTAGCTATGAAATTTTTTTCATAAAAGAAGAATTCAAACTTAATTTTTGCAAAGAAGATAAATTAATGTACATATTTTAGAATCAAATAATCAAGTAAGAAAATATTTATATATATATATATTAAGACCATAAATCTTTTACACTTAAATATTTGACTTAATAATAAGTATATCTATCATCTACATAAATATTTGTATTTTTCAAATATTTTTTTTCAATTTAATCGTGACACAATTTTTTTTAAAATTTTTTTAATCTGTCACATGGCACTGACATGTTAGCATGTTAATGCCTTATCACTATGTAGTGCCTTGTGGCACTACTTCGTCATCACATTGGTGCCACGTGGCATGTCACGTCATCATGTTGGTATCACATCATCAAAATATACCACATCAGTACTAACGTTATCCCTTTCAATGTTAAAATTGGATGCGATTAAAGGGAGAGATTAAATTAAAATAATTTTTAAAATTAAGGGACTAGATTATTTTGAATTTGAATATAGAGACTAAATTGAATAAAATGCATGAGTACAAAGACTTAGTGGATATTTTGACCATTTATTAATTGTCTTTAAACTTGATAGGTCAATATAATTTATTTAATATCTATATGACTTTAATGTTGCTAACAGGTGATGCTAAATTTAAAGGCTATGCCCTAATACATTGGGTTATGCACATGTTAAATAAGTTTCATTGGATGTTCAACAAAAGATTCACCATTTTTTATTGAGAAAAATATTCAAGCGATTTTCATATAATTGTTAGACTCAAGAAATCCAATTAGTATGTTTTCCAAAAGTGATTTAAACTTATTTTATTTATATTAATATTATATATTAATATTTTTGAAGAAAAATATTTTTCAAAGTCTAACAATAATGAAAATCAAGAATTGGTATTAATGGGTTTGATGTGACAATAGAAATTAATTTATTTATAAAGCCTATGAGGAATATGGTACGGTGAAATAACTTATTACAATGAAAGGAATCTCATTGATAATTATTTTCTGTACAGAGGTCAATTGTAATGTGTTAATAAGCATTATTGTAATTAATGGGTTTGAACTGATTTTATAAAATGCGTATCTTAATCTTCTCTGGGATAGATCTTTAACTTTTATATTAGATAACAATTGTTATTATTGAATTAAAATTTTGCATTTATTTACAAACAAACAAAGAAACTACAACAATTGAAATAGAATTATTTTTAAAATTCACTTATCCAAAACCTCATAACCACCACTTGCTCTCTTTTCATTTTACCAAATATTGTAGAAACAAAAAAAAAAATCGTTTTTTACACTTTTTCTTGTCAGCATTCTCTGTGTAGAAAACTTTTGGCATTAATTTAATTTTCATGTCATGATAATCAGTAAGATTGATTTATTTACCTATTTTATTTTTAACATTTTCAGCTTTAAATTATTTTTTTATTTAATAATTTTTACTTGATGATTTTGATTTAGGATTTACCTTCTTAGCTATTTATTGTTGAAAGCAATTTGATTAAACACCTAAGGTTAATTGTTACTTATTTATTTAGGGATTGCTTGATTGTTTTCCTACAAATTAGTTGTGCATTTTTTTTTGCTCGAATTATTGTGAACAATTAAATTTTTTATTCGGAGATTGCTTTCTCATTGAATTGTTTATTAATATTGTATTTAATTTTTGTGATTAATTTTATAGAATTGTTTCTCCATTAAATTGTTTATTGATAGTCCTTAATATTTTTTAAGAGATTGCCTTTCATCAAAATTTTTGTTATTATATTTATTAATTTTTGTTTGTTGTTAAGTTTATCTAGAAATTGATATTATTATCATTATTAAATTATTTATGATTATACTAGTTAATTGTTTTAAGTAAATTATTAAAATTGATTTCTTTGAATAATTTTTAAGATTTATTTGTATGATTTTTATATGACCTTTTTTTGTTTAAGTTGTTTTATATTATTATCAAATATTAAATTTTTAATATGATTGTTTAAATTATAAATATTATTTTCGATTTTTATTTTTGATTTTTCATCAAAATCCTGATTCACCACTGTCAGGTGTATTGGCTACTTCAGCGACTGACATAGCATAGTTACTGTCTTGAACACCACTCAGATTTGTTTTAGGGGTCCCATATTTTGGAATTTATTGAGGAGACAAAAAGAAACGATGGTGTATGATCAGTCAGAAAGCCACGAAGGAGACAGAGAGAAGGCCATCACTGATTGGGTTCCCATCACTTCCGCCAGGAATGCGAAGTGGTGGTTCTCAGCTTTCCACAACATCACTGCCATGGTTGAAGCTGGTGTTCTCAGCCTTCCATATGCCATGTCAGAGCTTGGATGGCATGTTTCTTTCTTTTCTTTTGTTGTTATTAAGGGTTTTGATTTTTGAACATAAATCTACAAGGTCCCTACAGTCTACAGTATAATTAAACATGAGTGTTTTGATCAGCTTGATACATATATATTTCTGGTGCCCTGTCCTTATAACACTGAGAGACTTCCTCCACTCCACCCAGTGTGATATCTTAGGTTATCTACCTTATGCCACTGGTTTTATATTGTGGTATAGTTCCAGGTTGAATAAATCCATGTCCTTCGACTGTAACCATAGTGTTTTTAATTACTTCCATTTTTCTATCGGAAATGTCGGGTTCATGATGCTTTCCAGAGCAAAAGAAACATTGAAAAAGCTTCTAGCTTTTCCAGCATTGCTGATTTTGGTCTTCAACCTATAAGGTTATTTTAGTGTATCCACTATTAGTACTTCCTGAATCAGTAATTTTTACATTAAATTTTAGCCGAAAATAAAATATCCGTTGTTCTTAACACCTGCAGTGCAATTTCGTCGTATGAGACTAAGATTTTGAAGCTATTTTTTGATTTGCATGAATTACAGGGGTCCTGGGGTTGTTATGGTGGTTATGTCATGGGTGATCACCTTATACACCCTTTGGCAAATGGTTGAAATGCACGAGATCGTCCCTGGTAAGCGTTTCGACAGGTACCATGAGCTAGGTCAGCATGCATTTGGTGAAAAGCTTGGGCTCTGGATCATCGTACCCCAACAATTAACTGTAGAAGTTGGTACCAATATTATCTATATGGTCACTGGAGGACAATCGCTGAAGAAGGTCCATGCTCCAACTGCAAAGAAATCAAGCTCACATATTTCATTATGATTTTCGCTTCTGTCCAGTTTGTTCTCTCCTATCTCCCCAACTTTAACTCTATATCTGGTGTCTCACTTGCTGCGGCAGTCATGTCATTGGCGTAAGTTAACATCACTCGATACGTTATTGTCATTTTCAATCAGTTGTCACTATTTTTTTTTTCATCAATTGATACGTTTGTTTCTTGTTTTATACAGTTACTCAATCATTGCTTGGGGAGCATCTGTTGGAAAGGGTGTTCAACCAAATGTGGACTACTCATACAAGGCTTCAACCAGGCCCGGGAAGTGTTTAACTTCCTTGCAGCAATGGGTGACGTAGCTTTTGCCTATGCTGGTCATAATGTGGTTTTGGAGATCCAGGCAACAATTCCTTCTACTCCTGAAAAACCTTCCAAGATTGCAATGTGGAAGGGTGTCGTTGTTGCATATCTCATTGTGGCATTCTGCTACTTCCCTGTTGCTTTCATAGGTTACTGGGTGTTCGGAAACGTGGTCGATGACAACATCCTCATCACCTTGGAGAAACCTACCTGGCTTGTTGCTGCAGCTAACATGTTTGTCGTAGTCCATGTCATTGGTGGCTATCAGGTAGAATTTGATGCTTACTCCACCATCAAATATCTCCATCTTTTTGACCTCTAATTGATGTAACACGTCAATTTGGCTGACCCCGAATTTCCGTTCGACCTGATAAACTGCAGGTATATGCAATGCGAGTGTTTGACATGATAGAGAGTGCTTTGGTGAAGAAATTGCATTTCACACCTTGTTTAAGGCTTCGCTTCATTAGTCGCACTATATATGTTGGTAAATAGTCCCTACCATCCATTTCTCCTAATAAGCAATATCTGAATTTTACCGTAGCTTCATGTTTAAAAATTCTAATCTTCCTTTGTTGCAGCATTGACAATGTTAGTTGGGATATGCTTCCCCTTTTTTGGAGGTCTTCTCAGCTTCTTCGGAGGATTTGCATTTGCACCAACAACATATTATGTAACTATTTCTTACTCGCTCATATTGTTACTTTCTAGCACACACAATACCCAGTAGTATATTTCTAAATCTGTATAACTGTCTTGCTTTGCAGCTCCCCTGCATCATCTGGCTTATCATTTGCAAACCCAAGAGATTCAGCTTAAGCTGGATAATAAACTGTGTAAGTAGCCTGGGCAGTGTCTTTAAACGAACAAATTTAATCAATTTCCAATCCTGACACTTAAGCTGGTTCGTTTTCATGAATTAATGACTTTTCAGATATGCATTGTTCTTGGTATTCTGCTAATGATTCTATCACCCATCGGAGGGCTAAGGTCAATCATCATCTCAGCCAAAGACTACAAGTTCTTCTCGTGATTCAATCCCGGTTGTCACAGGGATAGAATTAATAGACCTGCGTTTTCCAAGTCATTAAACGGTGATGATGATTCATACGGCACTTGGTAGAAAACTTTGTCACTTTACAGTTTATCTGCACCAAAGTTTTATCATCAGATCAGATGTCAGGACACATGCTGCAGAATTTTGTCAGACAAACGCGATCATCTTCATCTCCCCTTGGCATTCACATTTTCGACTCGTCAACTTATTTAAATTATTTACATTTTTGTGAAAATTCAAATAGTTATTAAATATACTTAATTTTTAATTAGTAAAAGTATCCAAATAGTCTTTGTATTCATATGTTTTCATCAATTTAGCCTTTATTTTCAAAATCTGATCAATTTAGTTCTTCAATTTTGAGAATTGAAATAATTTAATCTCTCACCTTACGTTATTAATATTTTTCGTTAGAGATAATGACATCAACACCATTAATATTTTTAGTTAGAGATGATAATATCAACATTGACATGATAGATTTATTGACGTGACAATATCACATCACTCTGACATGCTGACGTGAAACGTGCCAATAGACATAGTGATATGACAATATCACATGATACTAACATGAGAATGTGATAATGTTGACATGATAATTCAAGAAAAAATATTAAAAAAAAAATTTGAACCACGTTATAGGAATTAGATTAAACAAAAATATATAATATATGGATTAAATTGAATAACATTGAGATGTTTAGAAACTAAATTAAACAAAAAAAATTAAAAATACAAATCATTAAGTAGATAATACATATACTCATTAATAAGTCAAATGTTTAAATCTAAAATATTTGGTATTAAGAAATAAATATAAATATTTTCTTACTTGATTATTTGATTTGGTAATAAGTACATTAATTATATTTAATTTATCTTATTTATAAAAATTAAGTTTAAATTCCCTTTTATAAAAAAAATTAAGATTTTATAAAGTTATTTTTATAAATATCATGATTAAAATCATTATCACTTAAAATTTCTCCTTTTTTTATTAAATATGATATTTTTTAAATGAGATTATTTTATCTTCCATTTATAAAAAAAAATAAAAAGATTTAATTGACTTTTTTAATATATGCATGACAGTATGAGAATAAAAATAAGCCCATTAAATACTTTAACGATAAAATAATTTGCCAAGAAATCATCTCATTCAACATTGTGATTTAATTGACTTTTTTAATACAAAATATTATATTTTTTAAATATTTTTTTGTTCAATCTTGTTTAATTTAATTTATGTACTATACATTTTTGTTTAGTTTAATCTGTGGTCCAGATTTTTTTTGAAAATTTTATTTTCTTGATTTGCCATGTTAACGCTGACGTCATCACCTCTAACAATAAATATCGACAATGTAAGGGGAAGGAACTAAATTATTCAAATTTCTAAAATCAAAAGATTAAATTTATTAAATTTTGAATACATGGACTAAATTGACGAAAATATATAGATACAGGGACTATTTGGATACTTTGACCATTTTTAATTTTGATTTAGTAATGATAGTTTTTTGAATTTTGAATTTTTATATTACTATAAATAATTTTGAAAACTTTGGCAATGTTACGAAATTTATCAAAATACATATATGAGGAATAGTTTTATTAATTAAAAACATATTGATAAAATAACATTACGTGACATTATTCAATGGTAATTTCCATAAAAAAGGGCTTCCGGGGAAGAATATGTCTGTGCCCGCGGACGGAGCCTACCGTCTTAATGGGGCAATAAACAGGCCCATCTACGAGGGTATTCTTGTTAATAAAGGAAAAGGACGGGGCTAAAAATAAACCTGAACTCATAAACCCCGCGAAAGGCCGAAGCCCCTTCGCCGTTTATTTATCCAAAGCAAAAATGTTCCCGCCATTTCTCGCATCAGCAAAAGGGGAAACCCTAGATTGACAGAAATCGACAGAGAGAGGGACGGAGCCATGGAAGAGGAGATCAAAGCAGAGTTCTTGAAGAACGGGTTCACTCTTGACGAAGAAGAAGAGATACTCAAGAAATGTGAGCTTTTTTTTCTTTTAATTCCTATTTTTCCACTTACTCTCTCACTCTTATTTTCGAATAATTTTATGCCAAAGAAAGCTTTCAACTCTTTTCTTTTATTTTTTTATTAGGCCATATGTTTTGTCTAAACTTCAGTCTCAAGCCTTCCGATCTCGTCTCAAGCTGGGAGGTTTATTACCTGAATCGGTAATTTAACTGCTTTTGCTATCCCTCTTTTCTTTCCTTTTTTCGCTTTTATTTTTTAGTACTATTGGGTAGGGAGAGATTTTGAGAGTAATTTCTTATATGGGTTTCTGTTTCTTTGTCTTTGCTTAATTTTTGATGATTTTTTGAGGTTTATAGGAGTGGAAATAATCGATTAAAATTCAATTTTGGTGCAGACAACTTGATGAATCAGTTGTAAAGGATGCAGAAATGGATGGGTTTTCGGGGCACCTGCAGAATGAACAAGTAGAGGCGGTTGTTAAAAAGGAGCCCGATCTGTATATGTACTCTTTTAAAGACGTTGACATGTAAGCATTTTATGTATTATATCTTGTTTTTTTCACAGTCTGGTCATTTGCTTATTTTGTAATTGTACATAGTTATTTTGGGGGGGAAGCATTTGCTTACTTATCTTGCTTGTAAGGGCAGATGCTGATAAGCACGGATCTTAAGAGGATAAGAATTTTGTTTGTCTCCTTGTGCTTGAAACCCCTAGGACAATTGATATGGCATTAATGGATGTTTAAATGCATAATTCTTTAATTTTGGTGGAGCTTAACCAGGCTTCTAGTGCTCCATTATGGATTATATTTTGGAGTTTCAGATGTAGATGTTGTTTTTAATTCATGGGATGTGATTTGCCCAGGATTTTAGATGCTGAAGATGAAGATACAAAAGAAGTTATTCTTAGAACTCCAACAGACAAATCTGAAAAACTTCATTCAGATTTATATGACTCTGCACAAAAAACAAATAGTAACATTTATTCCTCTAGGAGGACACCAAAACAAGTGACACCGTTTGGGACACGAAGTAATAAATTTGTGGTGAAATTCAACATCGATAATCTTCCTACATCAGAGACTGTGAATGGCATGCATGATCATGAGAATCTCGAGGATGCTGTTATTAAGAGGATTCAACCTCAAAAAAGATGTTCATTGGTTGTCCACAGCTCAGGACCTGAACCAGGTTGCAGATTCATGTACGACAGGATTGAAGACGGGGTATCTGACAGTTATTATGGCATAAATTATTTGTTTTTTTTTTTTTACATCTGAAATATGTATTCCAAGATGGCTTATTGTTGGTACAGTTCAATGCCCTTGAAAACCGCATTAGAAAGCATGCAGCTGCACTTGTTGCATCTGGCCTCTATCAAGAACCAATGGATCCATCAGTTGCTTCACAGGTAGTTTTCTGCTTCACCAGTCTTTAATCTTTCAGATAGTCTCATATTTTACATGCATCTAAAGAAACTTATTGCTTCAGAGGAGCATATTTGCGGTTGGAATGATCTTCTGTGATGACGAGGGTCATTTAAATGATAAGTCCATCTTGTTGCAAAGCAGGTAAAATGCCCTGAGCCATCTACTTATTGTAATCATGTTCATCAATCTACTAAGAGGAAACCAATAGGTGTTCTTCATATGTTAACTGTGTGAGCACAGTCAATATCAGTGTGGCTTTTGTTATTGATGATTCAGCCACATAACAAAGAAATAGTCAAGAATCTTAACATGTGTGCCTAGATAATTAAATTTTGAATGGAACTATTCTTACCAAGCAGTGTGAGGCCAGCTTAAATCAGGACTGAGAGGTTTTCTATTTCTTGATTTATTGAGTTACCCAAGATTAGGTACTCAGCATTTTCTGGCATAAGTTAGTTTGTACTTTAGTGCATCACCAGGAAACTGAGGACCTGACTACTCTTGACATTTTCACTATCGGGAAGTGGCATATATCCTGTGCTGTTCAAACTTTCTTTTTTTGTTGTTAAATATTTGATTAAGTCTCCTACCACTTGACAGTGTTGAGCATTCTGGAGGGCAACGTGTTCGACTAGAATTAAATAAATTGAGCCACTTTTCTATTTTTCCAGGGCAGGTAATAAACATTATAAAGATTGTTGATCTTGTTTGATGCGTTGGAAAATCCCAGATCAGCCTGGAAAGATTTCTTTTATGCAGGTGGTAGGCATTGAGGGTCACAACCCTAGTGGGCATTGTTTGATTGCATCAGAGATCGTAGATTCTGTTCCTTTGACCATTGCTGCTGATACGAATCTGCCTCCTGCAAAGAGGCAGGCTTTAAATGAGGAGATTCAGGCAACAAATCTTTCCTCCACGCCAACAGAGATATCACTGGTGTGTAGGATAATCTTCTATATCAGATAAAGATCTTAGAGCACTGCCAGTTGAATCTTAGGTTTTTAATTTTTGAACACATGCAATTGGGTAAATTTTAAATTCTCTCATGATGATTATTCCTCTTCTATTAAGGCAACAAATCCTTCCTCCTTGCCAACAGAGATATCAATAGTGTGTAGGATAATCTTCTGTATCAGATAAAGGTCTTAGAATACTCTGTTAATTGCATCTCATCATAAATTTCCAGTACCACCAATTGAATTTTAGTTTTTAATTTTTGGACACATTGCAATCGGGGAAATTTTGACTTTTATAATGATCATTCCTCTTCTATTAAGATTTCTGTTTTTTGTTTTTAACAGAATGTTTGAATGTGATAAATATTTGAACAGATCATTGCTGCTGGCCCATTCACTACTACAGACAACTTATTATTTGAGCCTCTGAAAGAACTGCTCACCTATGCAACGAGAAAGTGTCCACAGTTGCTTATACTGGTGTGAACCCACTGCGTTTTTTAATCCAATGTGCTTTTAAAGAATATTGGTGTTTTGACTAACCAGGGAACTTTTTGTGTTGGCTTATTGATAATTTTCAGTTAGGACCTTTTATCGATTCTGAACATCCACAGATTAAGAAAGGAACTTTTGACCTGAGTTTTGATGAAATATTTCGATCAGAGGTTCTTAGAATGGTATCTATAAAGCAAAAACTACTCCAATTTGGGAAAGAAACCACTTTCGCTCTTTAATCATCTGTTTTCTCATTGGTACCTTCAGGTGCAAGATTATGTGGAATATATGGGATCTGATGCACGCGTGATTCTTATTCCATCTATTCGGGATGCTAATCACGACTTTGTTTTCCCTCAGGTAATCTTTTGCCAAAGGAAATGAACAGTATTTCTCTGCTTGATTTGGTATTTTTTGAAATAGGGTAAATGCTGAGACTTGTATTTGAACTTTGTGCAGCCTCCTTTTGATCTTGATCTACACAATCTTAATCAGGTACATAATATGTATCAATAGAGCAGTTCATCTGGTGAACTAAATGATGAGTTTCTACTCGATACCACAATTTGCTTCCATAATTTAACAACATGATCTTGTTTCTTTATTATCATCCAGATAACCAGTCTCACAAATCCAGGGATTTTTGAGGCAGATGAGGTAAAGCAATGGCTGAATTTATACATATCTATTTTACCTCTGAAACTTCTATCCATGTTGTTGCTATATTTACCTCTTTGTCAAGCTTGTGCTTGATAATGACCGACGTGAATTTATAGGTGATGATGTTCAACAGCATGCAGATAATATCTAATTAAGCTGGTTCAAACTTTAAACCTATTTACTCGAGTGAGAGTATGTATCAGTATTCCATAATAATTTTGGGTTTCAGGTCAAGATTGGTTGCTGCACTGTAGATATTCTCAAACATCTTAGTGGAGAGGAGATATCACGACATTCAATGGATGGAACGCCTAGTGATCGCTTGAGTAGACTTGCCAGCCATATTCTTAGCCAGCGCAGGTATGTTGTAATAAGTTATTTTTGTGGAAAGTCGTTCACTTTATAATTTATTAGCTGCTTCAAATTATAAGACCTATTAACCTATCAAATGTACTTTCTGACTAATATTTCTGAAACAGCTTTTATCCGCTGTATCCACCAGCAGAAGGTGTCCCATTGGATTCCTCACTTGCTCCTGAAGCTCTTCATATCCCTTCAGTTCCAGATCTTCTTATCTTACCTTCAGACATCAAATACTTTGTCAAGGTTAGTGCGACGCCAAACTGCATTTCACTTCAAACAGCAACAAGAAGAAAACATGGCTCCAATATGCTAGTACTGGGCTAGAGGCTAGGGTGCTACAAATGTTGCAATGTACTTCAATTTATTAAAAGATGTAATTCTCATGCGTCCTGCATATTCTCTGGTTGCAGGTGTTATCTCTGGGGGGAACAAGTGAAGGGAAAGAACAAACGAAGAAATGCATTTGTATTAACCCAGGAAGACTGGCCAAGGGAGCAGGCGGAGGCACCTTTGTAGAGCTCAAATACCAAGGGAGTCCTGATAAGATGAATGCTTCAATTATTGGTATATGAGTCTTGAATTTTATTAATGCAAGATATATATCCTGAACATGCGGTGTTCCTCCTAAGATGATGCGGACAAATGGTATTTGGTCCACCACATGGGAGGAATCAAATGTCCGAGGGAAGCAAAGGCGGCAAAGTTCGTGCATTAACGGTTCCGAGTTCAAAAAGTACTATGTGCATCATAGAGCGCTTCAGCATTTGTCATTAAGATAAAATCAACTGCAGAACGAGACAGAAAAAAAGAGAGATGGGATGACATGTCCCTGCCATTTTTTATGTATGTTCATGTATTATGATGTAACCATCACTTGTATCTATCTCATACTGCATCATGTATTTTAGCTAGTTCAAACCAGATGGAGAGCCATTGGTACATATTTTGCCTTCTATTTGTGTAATTATCTACAATTCATTAGAGCCAACAACACCTCCAGTGGCTCTATCAAGTGCTATTAATCGAAAATTTCAGCCAATTTCTATATCACAGGCTTCCAATAGTAGCAAGATGCAGCAACAAGAATTGGTACGTCACAAGCTGAATTCTTATAGCATAGGAAGCATTCAGCATATTGGATTATATTTACAACTAAAGTGAATGCTGAAAGTAGAGCGAAACTCCTGCACATATTACATACCCGGTACCCCCCTCAATCATCCTCTGACTGTCCCCTCGTTTAAAGTTGGGAGGCACCCACAAAGCCTAGACCACTTTCTTCCCAGCTTTGTAGTTTCTTCCTTTATACCAGTCTATCCAGTGATGGAAAACCCAAACTATGCTAACCAAGATTGCTGTGACAATCACAACAATCCAAGAAGACCAAGCCCATCTT
The DNA here is from genome assembly GCF_053813885.1 of Theobroma cacao. Lineage (NCBI taxonomy): Eukaryota > Viridiplantae > Streptophyta > Magnoliopsida > Malvales > Malvaceae > Theobroma > Theobroma cacao. The sequence goes on from NC_142640.1 coordinate 44,090,236, forward strand.
GGAATCAAATTCCCAGCCACCCCACTTAGATAAAAGACCACCATCTTATACACAAAGAAGGGCCCCAGAATCCCCCTGACAACCGAATAGAGAGCATAAAACGGGGGAGACAAGAGCTCGTATAATTTTGCAGCGGCAGGTGCGTCAGCTCTTCGGAAACCAGCAAGAGTCCAGACGTTCTGACAAAGGCTTGTGACTTCAGCAAGAACAAGTAGCACGAGAAGGGCAAACGCCCCATGATGAACCATGTAACGACATGTGAAAAATACATACAATGTGGCTAAATGGTGGAGAATGAAGAGAATATCATTGGGGAAAAACACTAGATAGTGGACGAGGTCCATCAAGAAGTAAGAAATACTGTATTCAAGTACAACGTTGTCTAAAGCAGAGTTTGGAGAAGCAAACGTAGGAGGGGATTGGGTCGTGTTTATTAATGCATGAGCGGCCATGAAAACCGCAGGCGTTCCATGAGCTAAGGAGATAAAGCAGCTTGAAGCTTCAGGCCGGTGTTTGGGACCCCAGTTTCGGAAGACTAGAAAGTAAGCAAAGAGATAAATGGAAAGAAACAACAAGAAAAACGTCGGGAAAGTTGGGCTGCAAAGGGCTAAGGCCTCCATGGAAATACAGCAGCAGAAGTAGATAACGAGAGAGAGAAAGAGAGTTGTGGGAAAATTGAAACAAGATTCCGGAGAGACTTTTAAGTGTATAGAAATAAAATAAGGTACAATCGGAAGACTTACCGTGATGAAAGAGAACAAGTTGAGGTTGGAAGAAGTGAAGCAGAAGTTGGCGGCTTTGGCCTGACCTCACCCCCTAGTAGTTTGGCCTTTGGAAGCCTGGAAATATAAGGAGACTTGTAATTTTCTACTATAGAACCATTTTATAAGTTGCCGACAGTAATGAAATCAGAACGGAGCGTTCAGGCGTGTAACGTAAGGGGCTAAGAAAATCAACCGTGATCAAAGCGGCTTTGGAAGCGCTGATTCCTTGCCAATCTTTTTAGACGGTTGAAACTTGAAAGTAAAAGGGAAAAAGTAGTCTTTTTGCTCTTTTCTTGACGACTCTTCCCAGCTGAAGAGTACGTACACGTGACACCGTTTGCTTTATGCTCGGTAGCATATTCGCCTACTCAGATATTCTCATATTTCTCGAAAAGCATCTTCCGAGTTGTTTAGTTTACCCTTTTCCCCTTTCCCAGCCATAAATATGGCTCCGTATAACTCCCGCAACAAACTTCTCTTTTCAAGTGTCTGTTGTTGTTTATTATGACTGCCTCCACCCACCTCTACATGCTCTTCTATTTACTTCAGACTTGCTATGAATATTATTTTGCGGCCAAATTACCTTCCGTATTTTGGCTTAATTGTGCTACAATCACTTTGCTCATTCCAACATCAAAGCTGTCATAAGAGCCAGCCTCCTGTTCCAGTAAGAAACTGTCCCAATAACAGAATTTTCCTCAAGCTTCCATCGAAAATTTGATATGGTACGCTCCATGGATGACAAACTGCTCAAAATCCACACTTCAGACGAAGCCAAATGAAAGCCTACATAGCTCTTCCCTTGCTTTTACAACGTGCTTAAGTTAAATGCTGCCAAAATTCGGGAATTCTTGTTTATTAAATAGATACAAAAGCTAAAATCTGTCCAACAACACCATCCACTAAACAAGCTGTATTAATTTGAGTCCAGCTGTAGTTGCAGAAGCACCCGCTGAAAGCTTAACCAGGGATGGTAGCAAATTTACATGACCATTCCCCCATCAATGGTGAACACCTGCAAGAAAACCATGCCCTGGCTATCAGCTAACAAAAGGGGAAGGGTAGCAGAATATAATAAGACACTGCCACAAACAGGGTCAGTGAAATTGACCATGAGTCATGATGTGGCATGCAAATACTGGAATGGCAAGCCTAGGGGTTGATTGAACAATAACCTCGCATCTCAAGCAAGCTCCTAATCTTAGTGTTCCCATAGTGGCCAATCCCCCTTATGAAAGCTCACGAATTACCAAAGCAAGCAAATGCCAAGTCAAGAAAAGAATGCAAGTATAACATTTTCAATAAGCTTGGCCAAGTGTATAACTCACAGACAAGAGAGAGACGAAGAAATCACTAAAGCCAGAACATAAAATTCCAACACGTAGCAAGGGTACAAAATACAATAAGCCAGACCAAGGCAATACTAAGCAACGACATGCAACCAATAAAGATACATTAAGCAAGGTTAAAGTTATACCAAGGCATGCATAGCCAAGCCCCATGGTTAAATTAGCCTAAGCAAGTGCCCATGCAAGCATACAAAAGGCCAGATAAAATAAATCGATAGCATTCAGCAAGTTAAGCAGTCAATCTTTAGGCATTATTTATAGTAAGCCAGTGGAGTCATGGATACTTGTGACTTGTGACATAGCACAAGTTCATCAAGTCCACTGTATAAATTAATACACAAAGACGCATCATGATGAAATAGATTTATAACCTGTCCTGTGATGTAACTGGAAGCAGGGTTCAGAGCCAAAAATTCTACCAGTCCAGCAACTTCTTCTGGTTGACCATACCTTCCTGTATCCATAAAAATGTAGTTACTATTGCTACAAATATTACTAAGGATGACGACTGAAACATACAATTTGAATCAGAAGAAACTAGGATATCACATTAATAATGAGTTTATAGTAAATGATAAAGGCAACAGAAGAAAGTTGTGGGAGTACGTTAAAAGATCAACAAAGATTCAAAGTATTTGGCACATTGCAAGATTAGAAGCAATAAGAACTCTCAAGCATTTCACATGAAAGCTGTCAAATACTTGGTGACTTTAGTAGGGCACAAAAGCTAACAATTTAAGAAGCCCTAATAAAAAATCCATAAAGATTGAAATAATAAACTTTGATTTTATATAATCATCTCTTACCTAAGGGGATTGTTTCCAAGATCTTCTTCTCAATGTCTTCGCCAAGCTTGGCAGTCATATCAGATGCTATGAATCCTGGGGCAATAGCATTGACCTGGAAGAATACATAACATTATCAGAGTGAACATATCTGGCATTAGCAGGATGAACTATACTCCTTAGCCCCATAACAGGTGTATTTATTGTTTCTTACACACATCAATAACTGAATAGTCAATACGCTATCATCTTTCTTTACCTTATCCAACATTGCATATCCTAAATCTTTTTCCTCTTATGCGGAAGGGGCAATATTGGACAACACTTAACCCCTGGATTTTTCTTACTACTGGAATTAAAGTGTTATCACTCTGGAAAACTTACATTAATGTTTCTGCTGGCATATTCCTTTGCGACAGTCTTTGTGAAGCCAATAACTCCTGCTTTAGCAGCACTGTAGTTGGCTTGCCCAACGTTGCCAACCAGACCAACAACTGATGCTATATTAATTATTCTTCCCTGAAATTAAAACGTATACTGAGACATGGTACATGTCTAAACCAACAATCTTTAAGCATGCTTAAAACACTTTTCTTACTTTATATCTGACACTACAAAAGAGAAAGCATCAACAAGAAAGATGCATATTTGAAGAGCCATGTTAAAATACTGAGGCTTAAGTTTAGAGGCTGTAGCTGAATCAGTTGATTTGGAAGTACAAAGTTCACTTCCAAACAAATTGATAAAGCAAGTACACTACCCATGACCTTCAAATGAGAAATATCCTAATACCTTTTTCTTCTTCATCATGATTTTGGCTGCTGCCTGCAAAGAGTAAAGTAACTCAGTTTCAATAACTAACTCAAGCAACCACTAGAACAATTAGTCAAATGTTCAGCATTCAGACCTGTGTACAAAGAAACACTCCTGTAAGATTCAGATCAATAACCTCCTGCCATTGTGATTTCTTCATTCTCATCAACAAAGTATCCCGAGTAATTCCTGAACCCATCGTCACCACATTAAGGAACTAGATAGAAATCGACAATTGAATAACTATTGAGAAAAAGAAAAGAATTTTCAATAACCTGCATTGTTTATCAATATATCAACAGTTCCCCAGGTATCAACAGCCTGCAGATATAAAATCATGAAACATGCAACTACTAGTATATTACAAAATAGGAAATGAAGGGGAACATTTGCTCACAGTTTTAATCATTGACTCTACATCAGCTTCTTTTGAAACATCTCCACCAAAAGTAAGAGCCTGACCACCATATGACTCAATCTACAAAACAGTCACACAAAATGTTAATGACCACCATATGACTCAATCTACAAAACAGTCACACAACCTGTTAACATTAGTCATTTCAATTATGCAGTAAAATTTAACCACTGCCTAAAGAACATTACAGATAACCAAAAAAATAAAAAAACACAAAGGCACTTTGGTAAGAAGTTTAAAGCAAGATTCCTGCAACAACTGAAGGTGACGAAAGGTCAAGTTAAAAAAAAATCAAATTATTATATCTGGAAAAAAATCATATTCGTGATTCTTCTTCCTATAGATGTATGCAAGAACATGCAAAAATGAGCACATACAGAATCCAAGAATTAGATTTTAGGCAGCCTACAAACTCTCCTCTGCGGTAAGACAAAAGACTCCACTCTAGCAAACATAATGGCAGTGACTAATAAGAATTTTTATGCATTACACAACAAAAATTCTCCAATGACTAAAAAGAGAAAATGGAAAACATTATACAAAATCCCACTCAAGTTTTCATGTGGATTCTTCAAAAGGCAAATTGTTCACCTCTTTTGAAACTTCCTCAGCTTCCTTTGATGACCTAGCATAATTTACTAGGACCTGCAACAGCACAAGCATCAAAAACCATTATTTTCAAGAACTAATAGTAAATAGAAAATATTACTTGTTAAGACATTTTATCTTGAAGTATTTAAAAGGACACTTGAGATGCAGTTATTATCAGCAAAGAAGCATGAAAGGCTTTAGGACAGTATACAGCACATAATGAAGAATGAGTCCACTCTATTACCCAATACTTTAAAGGTCAAACAGGACTTGACTTCACGTTAATCATTAACACAATACTTTTAGGAATTGATGAAATTGATAACTTCCTATACTCAAGAAATAGAACTAGATGCATACCTGGTACAAATCAAAGTCTTTTTTTTTTTGATAAATTCCACCTACACCCTTTCTGGTTTCAACTTTTTCCACATGACATCTCGTGATTTCTTTAATTCCAACTAGCACCTTCTAGGTATCTTTTTTCTCAATTAGCACCCTGTTAATTTTTTTTTTCTCAATTAACACCCTGTGGATAACTTCTGTTCCCACAAGGGGTTAGGTAGTTAATTTTGTCAAGCAAAATTAACAAAATACCCTCAATTCAAAGGTGGTCTATTTGTACACACTTAAGGGTATTTTCGTATTTTTACTAGGCAAAATTAACAATCTAACCTCTAGTGCAAACAAAAGTTATTCACAGGATACTAAATAGGGAAAAAAATGTCCAAAAGATGCTAATTGATAACAAGGCACCGCCATGTGAGAAAAGTTGAAATTACAAGAGATGTAGATGAAATTTACTCCCTTTTTTTAAATAGTTTTTCGTCAACAACAAAATTTAAAGATGACATGATGAATTTATCCTAGGATTCGTATTTTTAGTCAAGACTTCAGCTACCCCAGCCGAAGTTACCTTCCTCCTATGGCTTTACATCAAATTTTAAACTAATGACAATAAAAGAGAAATACGTTCAGTAAGATCTTGATAATGAACATCCACCAACCTTGCAACCTGCTTTCCCTAAGGCCAATGCAACTGCTCTACCGATGCCTCTAGAAGCTCCAGTTACTATGGCTACGGGAGCTTCTACTTTTTGAGCTGCTTCGGTGCTAGCTTGTTCAACAGTGGCAACCTGAGCTCTTACACCTGGAAAAGAAAAAGGATCAAAAGCCAAATTAACTAGAATGCCTCTCGTAATTTATCAATAATTCAATAGATTATCAACCAATATCGCTTATTAGCGGTTAATCTTGTTAAAAAATTCTCAAATTCCACAAGCTCCGACAAGAAAAGTATCCTTAATTCATATTTCATAAACATGAAGCGAATTGAGCACAAACATCCCACAAAGATAAAAGTAATTGCTTAAAAGCAAAAGAGAACATATACCGGAGGAAGTAAACGATCTCCTCGATCTGCACTGGAGACCAATGCACGGCCGAATCTGAACCGATCCGATTCCCCCAGAAATCGGAGACCATTGGCGAAACTGAACATTTTTCCGGTCACTGCAATCTCCGACTTTCGAGACGGATTTAAAGGCAACGACATTGGATACAGCAACAGCAGCCATGGAAATCGAAGCTCCGAAGAATCCGCGAACAGCGAGAAGAGAATAAGAACGAGGAGCGAAGAGTGTAGCCAGAAATGAAGCGGAGAAAAATGATTACGATGCTTTTTATAAAGCCAGAAGAACAGAGAGAAAAATGTTTATTGGCGTGTGGTTTTGCTTTGGGAAGTCCGCAGACTGTTACGAGTGGCGATGCCAACGAAGTGAGTGTGGAATGTTGTTCAATTTGTAGGACCTATTTTCCTCTTTGGGTGGATTGACGATTTGTCCAGTGATGGGTCTCGTTTCCCCTATAATTACAATCAAAACCAATGCGCTTGAATGGTCGATGATAGAGCGGTAACATCCGTTGGTTGGCAAAGCAGTAAAATGAACGGTGTTCTGAGCACTTTAATGGAAAATCGAATAATTAATTAGAGGAAAATTAGGTTAATCAGCTCAACTGCCAGCAAAGGGAGAGGCCAACTAGGCCTTCAAGTCAAGCGTGATTAATGGAAACGACGTCGTTTTCCATTCCTACGAGTTGGCTCACAGAACCCACCGAAGCAGAGGGAGGCTACCAACTGCAGAGTAGATCACTGGCGTCGAAATTTTCCTAGCTTGGCTTTAAGCAAAAGTTTATTATGTTCTTCATTCGTCATCTGATACTACAAATCTTTCTTAGATGGTTGCTTTCCAGTTAACCTTTTTGATATAGACTCCCATTTCTCAGTTGAAAGGGTGTGCAGTAAGAAGTATCACGCGCAGGGAAATGGGGCGAATGGGAGAAGGGGAGGGTGGTTTCTCCTTGATAAACAACACAGGCCATCAAAAGGCTGAATATAGCGGTACAACACACGCTCCGAAAGAACTATTGATCAGATATCAATTCTATAGTTTTCAACTACACGAAGCAAAGAACTTTATCATGTAACAAACTACATCTGCAAAATCCGAGTTGTCAATCAATTAAGCACTTCGCTGGGCTGGCTTTTTGGAATTATTAATACGACGAACCTTTACAAAAGCTTTTGTCAACTCCTGAAATGAAAAACAAGGAAAGATTAGTTTAGGAGATTGACTAGCAAAAGATATTTTGTATCTGCGGGAAAGATTTGACAAAAGACACTACGAAAGCAAGAAAGGAAGAGAATGAGAGACCCCAAGAAGAGAAAAAGAGGTTATAGGATGTTCTCCCCAATTAACTGAACCAGATCAAGATAAGATTGACCTATAGGAAATCAACAGATAAAGTTCATTTTGGCAATCCTATAGGGAAACCGTATACACTAATGATTATTTTGCTTTTGTAACTTAGAGAATAGAATATACCTATTCTGTAAGTTCATATACAAGTTGTAAGTATACTTATGACCCTAAACATTTCCCTTTTTAACTCTCGAAAATGAGTTCAGGTAATTACACCCAAATATCCAGGAATTCATTGAAAGACAATTATTTGGAAAATGGTAAGAGAACTCAGAAAGGCTCACAGAAATTCAAGCTATTTTGTTATGGAGAGCAGAAAGGGAAAAGAAGGAAAATATCATTCATCAAGCCGTATTCTTCCACATGGTAAATTATTGTATTTATTTTGGAGCAGTTCACCGTAAAATATGCCATTTCAACCAAATGCTTGCTAGCACCACTAATTGAAATTCAGACACATTCTGTTATAATCAAAATCTGGATAGAATTCCATGACTACTGCTATCTGAATTAAAAAGGGTTCTGGAATATTCTCCTGAGATGTATCGCCACAAAAAAAATATCCAGGGAGTTGCAAGACACAAACATCAAGGCTCTTAGATGGAGAAGCTAAACCTGACTATCTCTGGTCATCTGAGGCCTAGATGGTTTCATAGAAAATTTAAGCCAAAGGATTAGAAATTCATCATTGTAGATAAAAAATTTACAGACTTACCTCAACTGGTTCCTTCAGTACTGTCCTTGGAGTCCAAAGATTTTCCAAATTGTAATAAGCCCTCGCCTTCTCGTCGAGAGCATGAACTATCACCCTGCCTAAAGAAAAGAAACACCCCCAGAAAAATAAATTACAAAAAAAAAATGCGTACAATTTGCAAGAAACTTGCAAGAATATCTAGAATTAGATACTATCATTCTGGAAGATTTTGCCAGAACTTTGGCTTTAATGCGAAACTGCTAACCCCGTGTATGTGCTTAAGCGTCAAGAAATACTCTCATAGGAGATCAATTCCTTTGAAGTAGCATAGAGAATAACCCCTAGATACCACAATCTATTACACGTTCCATCTCTCCTTTCCAAGAAAGGAAGTATGGCTTGTCCTATTATCTTTATGCCAACTGTATGGAAATCAATCACACCATTATGACAGAAAAAACTTGACCAGCTATAGTTTGCCTCAACAACAAATGAATTACTACAATAGATAGCAATTGATTAAAAATTACATTTTGTTTATTGGCTTCAGTGATATTTTTACTTTTTTGTAATCAGAAAGCAACAGAAGCAAATTGCAGACATTCTATGTGACATTCTCATTATTGCCAAAAGTAATTACCAGCACTATTTTGGAAACCTTACATTTCATATGGGAATGTACATATCACACAACACCATACAAAGCATGCAAAGAAATGATTGACAAACAACAGAATTAACAAAAGTAGGGAATGCAGCACGAACCAGAGTCAACAACGATCCATTTTCCCGTCTCTTGTCCTTGCACACTGGGTAGAACCAACCGCTTAGCTCCTTTTTGCTTCTGCTTAACCTGTTCTAGCAAATAAACATAACTAATGAGCTTCGTCATACACATAACATACATATTAACAAATGAACAGCTATCACCTCCACATAATCACTAATAAGAAAGAGAGTAATTTTCTAAATTTATCGAGGAAACTGGGGAATAAAAGAAAATTGTGCTGGAAAAGAAAAAAAAAAGAACAAAGAAGCGTGCCTTGTAAATTAGGGCTTGAGCGATGTTCTTAATGTGCCACGTGGACCTACCGGTGGCAATCACCATGAAATCGGCCCAATCGCATTGGTTGCCCACCGGAATTACTGTCACGTCATCTGCTCTCACATCGCTCAGAACCTTCTCCACCTCTTGCAGGCTGAGCAACTCTTTACCACTGCTCTCCGCGCTCGACGAAGAGAACGTCCGATTTAAACCTGAAAACCCTAGCTTCCACGATCGATCAGTGAGAGAAGATGAAGGCAAGGATGTTGCAGATAGATGTAGACATCTGGATCTTAAAGCCGCCCACATCAGATCGCACTTCCTGAAGTTTCCGAATCAACTCGCCACTTGGTCGAGCTAGTGCATCCGCATAGCCTAAAATCCCAGCATTTCTTATGAAATCTGGACCTCACGACGTCGTTTTAGTTATTGCTCCTAAAGCGATGTTGAAACGCAAGCGTTGTGAGCGCCGATGATACGATGGGAATAAGGTGTTTCGCACCTCAGGTCTCGGGGTTCGGTTGGCTGCTGAGAGAACGACACGTGCATGGTATGACTTTTAGGTCTTTACCAAATTACCGTGACTTTAGTCAGCTGTTGCATGATGCGTATTTAACTTTTGAGGGACACCCTACCTCAAAAAGGTAAACTCCGACATGATTAATAGCTTAATGGGCTTTAATTACCGTCGGATCTACGTTAAAGTACGATCTGACTAAGGAGCAAAACGTCAATCTCACGCCACGTGTGTTGGGAGAGAGACTTGAGTCCAACTTGGCCTTTTTGTAGCTGCAATTAGAGGAACCGAAACCCACGAGCCTCACGTGCACCACGAAAAGCAAACTGGGAATTCAACGAGACGAGAAAATAATTTTAAGTAAAAAATTACAGTTTCTACTCGCCAAAGTAGTTGCAAATTGAACAGTATCAAAACGGATTAAGCATAACTTTAAATTTTTAATTTTAATAATAAAGAAACCTAAGAATTAAGATAAACTACTTCAGTGTTTTTGACTTCTTTTTTAAATTTCACAACAATTTAAAATATACAAATAAAATGATAAAAAAATGTGTGCTACGTTCCGGGGGTTTAATATATTTTTTTTATTATCTTAGGTTGGGTGTGCTGATTCAATTGATTCCGTTTTGTATACTTAATTGATTGCTTTAAGGAAAAACAATTGCTGTATTACATAGCGAGTTTGTACTGGATTTGCAAATATTTAAATGAGTTTCAACTTAGGATTATTATTGTTATCCTCTAACTTATAGATACTTTCTTATTTTATTGCCAATCCAACTACATATGATTCTTTTTCTCAACCTAATTCGAAAACCGGCACTGATTTTTTGATGTACTAAAATTCACGCAAATATTCTACTACTATCATGTAGTTATGTACCAATGACACATGTACATAAAAAAAAAGTATGAAAATATGAATATTATATTAGTTTATATGCAATCATAATTATTGGTGAGTTTGGGATTGCCCTTCAAGGTCACCTCATCAACATTTAGTCTATAGATTGTTCGGGAATCCTAGCTAAAAACCCAATTGTCAACAATCCAAATGATGGGTTGACAATAATTAAGCCTAATTGATAGCACACCCCTAATAAGACCTACTACAACTCATCTAACGTGAGTTGTGTCTCAAAAGAAGTTTCTGAAAATTGACAAATGCTTTCATGCATTATTTTAATGTTGAGATGCCCTTTTTGTAAAAGAAAAATAAAATTATTATTGAAAACCATCCCTTTGATGGATAGGAAAAGAGTAGTTATCATTGGTTCATCGTGACGAAGCCTTTTAAGTTTACTCCTACACCTACCAATAACAACGACATCATTCTAAATCTAAAATCTTTCCAACAGTGGCCGTACCTAATCATGACCTTGATTGTCATTTTTTGGCTTTCTCGTACTCTTTTGGCTAATGCCTGCCTATATTTTTATGCTTCTGTCTTTTCTTTCTTTTATTTTTAATTTATTACGCCTATGATATAATCTTGTTGTATGCAAGTTTATACAAGGATACAAAACCTATCCTGTACTAACTATATTAACAAACTTTCTATCTAAAACCGAAATTTTAAAATCAATTTTTAAAAAAATTATTTTAAGGATTATATTATCATACACAACTGTAGTTTTTTCATGTAAAAAAGTACACACTTGCCCTATGTCCATTTAACGAAAAATAAGAAAACGAATAAAAATTGGTATCAAACTAAAATAATAAATAAATCAACTAATTAACAAACTAATATAAAGTTAGATTATATGCATGAATAGTTACGAATAAATCAACATAAGATCTATCACCTTAAGAAAAAAGAATATACAAATTTTCGACATGGAATCGATATTTCTAAAACGAAAAAAGTCATATTGGTACATGATTTTGACAATTCAAATCGATCTGTTGAACCAGCATTCAATAAACAATATATGGTGACAGAAGCCAATTAAATTTGTACCTTCCATATAATTTATGAGATGTCCAATTGTTGCCTAAATCAATGTCATGCTGTTGGACATAAACCCATGCTGCTTTTACTCAAAGGGGATCCATAAAATAGAATAAAATAAAATAAATTCAGGTAGAAATCTAAATGGAAGATTTTATTTTGATCCATATTTGCTAATTTTATAATGAGTATGATTGAAATGAAATGGGAAGTGATAGCCAGAGGACAGCTCTGCCCTGCTAAGCGCAGTCACTGTTACACATATGGGTTAAATGTGACGTCGTATTTAGCATTAAATCATTTTAATTACACAAAAAAAGAAAAGGAAATTCGCTGTTTTTCTTTTGTTTTTATCCCTCAAAACGAAGGAGGATTTGATAATTTACCCTCGCGTAACCGCCAAGAGAAGAAAACGTGGAGAAAGAAATGGCTGCGGTGAGGAAAAAACAGGTCCAATTAATGGCTGCCCCGTACGGATGGTCGACGAATTCCAACGGCTACTTACAGTATTATCTAGTCCACTGTAATTACCACACACGCTCAAACTAAACCAGTAAAACAAAAGTTTAATCGAAGATAATTAAAGCTTAAAAGAGGATTAAAAAAGAAGAAAAGAAAAAGAAAAACCGAGAGAAAGGAATAAAAATTAAAGAAAAAAGAAAAAAGAAATATCACAGAGCAGAGAGAGAGAGAGAGAGACAAAAGAAAGCGAAAGCTTGCTGCGGAGGAAAGAAGCAAATCTGAACAACAGCCCAACACAATAAACAAAAAAAAAAAGGAAGAGAGAGCAAAGGTAGGGTAGTTATTTTACTCTCTTCGAAATTCCACATTCTCTCAGTTTCTCGGAGGAGAGAGAAATGCGAGAAAATTTAAGGTGTCTCCGTTCGAAACCGGTCGGCCTCTGCTTTATGTCACCGATCTGAGCTGTGCAGCTCTCCTTTTCTCAAAGAAGAAAAAGTCATTAAATGCTATTAGATCCAGGTGTCTCATTCAACACCCTTCGCATTGTAATTGGCATTTAAGCTCCATTTTATCTCTTCCAATTTGAGATCTCAATCGCAATCAAAACGAACTTCGTTTTTCCGCTGGAGATTTTTTTTTTCTTTTCACTCGGGTATTCTTTGGTAAGTCAAAAGGCACTTGACGTGTACTTCGAAAGTGGTGAATTAATTTCCGCACTCTAATTTGGAGCAGCGCTGGAAGGCTTGGTTTAGCGGTTACTGGTGGCTGTAAAATTTTGAGTTTTGACTTAGGGTTTGTTCAATGAAGGTATTTTCACTGTTAAATTGATGGAAATCTAGGATTTGGAGGTTTTGTTACGTTATGAGTATCTTAATTTGGTTCTCGTTCTTCAGTTATTGGGGCTGAAGCTCTACTTTCGGAATGTACGGTTATTTCTGTTATTCTCAAAATTTTGACAATTGATAAGGATTTTCTATCAGGTATTGTATTTTAACGTCATTTGGAAGTTGATTGCATTAGTTCATTGAACTCAAAAAGGTAGCGAATTGGGAATAATGGGGCAGGATGGTTGCTGAATATCTATATATGTGGAGAGATTGCGGTGATTGTTTTGTAAGGGTAGATTAGGCCAGCAGGGATGCCTCCTTCTCCAGCATTGAGATACTCTCCGGGAAGGGAGCTGAGAGGGGAAAACCACAAACGTGGGCGAAGTTTGGAGAGTGGGTTGATTGTAAGAGAGAAAGATGATGACCTTGCTTTATTCAATGAAATGCAGTCCAAAGAAAGGGAGAATTTCTTGCTTCAGGCTTCGGAAGATTTTGAAGACACATTTTGTAATTTTCTGCTCTGACTTTTCATTTCAGTTATTTGGGTTTATTTGCCCGTGAATTAGGGAAGGTAGATTAGTGTCTGCAGACTAACGTTACTGTTTGTTTTCTTTGGTTTTGAATTATCATTTACAGCTACAAAACTGAAACATTTTTCAGATCTCAAGCTTGGAATCTCCATTCCTGTTCGAGGAGAGAGTAGTGAACTGCTTACTGCAGATGAGGAGAAAAATGACTATGAATGGTACGTTGTGGATTCCTCTTCAAGATTTTTGAACTTCTTATTTTTAGAACCCTGAACTGAAAAACAAATTTTTGGTTGGAAATTCAGCAGACATAATCTTGCATATAGATTGGTACTGCCCATGTTCAGTGTATATCGGAATAAGTCATTGCCAAAGGAAGCAATATTATTATGTGGTCATTTTATTTCATTCATCTGGTGTATAATGCTATTGAGCTGTTATCAATACTTTTCCAAGTTTTTGGTTCTGACAAAGTGTCCATCTTGGGGATTTTGAAGGTTATTAACTCCACCTGACACCCCTCTTTTTCCTTCCTTGGACGATGAGCCACCACCAGCTAATGTTGCCCGCAGGGGTAGACCTCGGACTCAACCCATTGCCATATCAAGATCATCAACAGTAGGTTATTGTTATTAGTCTTATGGAATGAAACTGTATATTAATGTAACCTGTTCATTAACATTCTTTCTGGGTTTTCTATTGAAACTCATAGCTTACTCTTTTAAATCTCTGCCCATTATCCTCTATGAAAAATGTGCATCAATATGCAGATGGACAAGGGTTACAGAAGCAGTAGGGTTAGTGCAAGTCCAAATCGTTTAAGTCCATCACCTCGCTCTGGGAATAGTACATTACAGTCTAGGGGAAGGCCATCTTCAGCACCTCAGTCCAGTCCAATACGGCCAGCTACTCCAGCCCGGAGACCATCTCCTCCTCCGAGTAAAAGTTCCACACCTGCTCGAAGGTCTTCTACACCAACTCCTCGAAGGACAAGCACGGGCTCTAGTGGTACTGTGGCCGCATCAGGGGTAAGGGGAACTTCTCCTATAAGGACAAGTAGGGGGAACTCTGCATCACCAAAAATAAGGGCATGGCAGTCAAATATCCCAGGTTTCTCCTTAGAGGCACCACCTAATCTTCGTACTTCTCTGGCTGATCGACCTGCATCATATGTGAGGGGTTCCTCACCTGCATCTAGAAATGGCCGAGATGCAAGATTTGGCAGGCAATCGATGTCCCCGACTGCCTCTAGAAGTGCCAGTTCATCTCGTAGTCACGACCGAGACCAATTTAGTTCATACAGTAAAGGTTCCGTAGCATCATCTGGTGATGATGACGTAGACTCTTTACAATCTATTCCTCTTGGTGGATCAAGGCATTCAGTTGCAAGGAGGCTTGGTCCATTCCCAAATAACAAGGCTCCGACCTTTAACAAAAAATCAGCTAGGGTGTTATCGCCAAGTTCTGCTCCAAAACGATCCTTTGACTCTGCACTTCGTCAAGTGGTATTTTATTACTTTTCTTTTGGTCAATATACTTCAATTATGCTAGTTTGGTCTTTGTACAACTATTAAAATATAGGTAGTTAATTTCTTTTACAATTTCTTTTATATAAGTAGTTAATTTGTTTGCTCTATCAATTGCTTAGTTTTCTGAGTTTACCCTGCATTATCTGCTAGTAGTTTATTTAATTCCATTCTCACTGCCATTGAAAAAAAAGAAATTAAAGAAAAAACAAATTGTTTCTCTTCCATTCTTTTTTACCAACATGGTGTATTCTTAATCTACCCTGCATTATCTGCTACTAGTTAGTTAATTCCATTCTCACTGCCATCCAGAAAAGGAAATTAAAGAAAAAGCAAAGTGTTTCTTTCCATTCCCTTTTACCAATGCGGTACAGATTTAGACAGAGGTAATAATGGAAGAAGAGATACCAAAGGTCAACATTAGTACTTAACTGTCTTTTCATATTCATCAGAGTGTAAACCTGTGGTTAATTCTCTCATAAGAATATTCTCAAATTGTTATATTTTTTAATACAATGCTGTATATCTAGAGGTGGCAACTGTGATGGTTTAGATTACAATTAGGTGTTTGATGTGCTCCTGCTATTTAGTGAGAATTGTGCATGGCAATTGTATTCGGACTCAAGTGCTGAAGTCTATCATGACAATGAAGTTTTTGGTTGAATAACTATTCAAAACTTCAGCATTTAATATTAATTTGGCTTGTTTTAAGTGGGAAAGAAAACTAAACTCTTGGAGTTTCCTTTTTAATTTAATGAGTGCATTCTATAAATCACATCTTATATTTAAGTAAATTTTCAATGCAATAAGAATTTTTTTGATGTGCTTTAATGCGTAGAATAACTCTATTACAAACTTTAGTCACTCTGCAAAGGCTATCTTTGCTAATTAAGCAAAAATAAATTAAAGAGAGTTGTGGCAGAATTCATGCAGTGTCTTGTCCTCTTCCTTTCTCACATGTACATTTTCTCAATTAGAAGTGTTTGTGCATAATTAATGCAAATCAAAAGTGCCTGGTCATCAAAAGACATCTTACAGTTTATTATAATCAACATTTTCGTACAGGATAATCGAAAGAGTCCTCCAAATATGTTCAGACCTCTATTATCAAGTGTTCCAAGCACCACTTTCTATGTTGGGAAGGGAAGTTCTGCACATCGTTCTTTGATGTCAAGGAACTCATCTGTTACCACCAGCAGTAATGCAAGTTCTGAGCAAGGTACAAGCGCTGCACTTGATACTGAAGGAAGTGACAACCAACATGATGATATGGCGAGTGAATCCGGAAAGGGACCTTATGCCAATGTTCAAGAAGAAGTTTTTGCTTTCGATAAGATGGATGTCTTAAACAAGGATGCTAGCTATGAAAGATGTGATGGCTCGCTTAATATTCTTATTGTAGATGCTGGTAGAGACTCAGCTATTCAATGTGTCCCTGACCACTCTGAGGAGTTAAGTAACCATGGTCTTGAAGTGGAAATGAGTTCAACTTCTGATGCTCTATGTGACAGGGGTGATCTCTCAGAAGTTGATAGTTTTGAAAATACGAAAATTTGTTCTAAATGTGGTTGCAGGTATCGTGTTGTTGAACATGTTGAGGAGGAAATCAGTCTTTGCACAGATTGCAGTAGGCAAGGTGATATTGTGGCTGTTGACATTTCTGAGACAACAATAGTAACCTCCGAGAACTCCCCAGGGTTGTCTTTGAAACTTTCTGAAGAAGATAAACCATTTCATGAATTGGGAACCACGATGCCTCCATCCGATTTATTGATGGAAGTTACTGCTTCAGTCGAACCCTGTGTTTCTCAGCATGAAGAAAATATCAAGCAAAATGAAAACTTCTCTCGACAAAATTCTCTTGGAAGGTCTCTAGCAGAGGGAGGTGAGCAGAGGCTCGGTTACCAGCAAGAGAGGGACCAACCAACTGTTGGTTGTTCCCTACCTGATAGGGACACTGGAGGTCAGCAGTTGCAGTACTCTGATGAACATTCTGGTTTGAAGGTTAACACCTCAGAAGTTGCAGGCATTTCAGTGCTGTTAAAGAGGTCAAGTAGCAGCAAGGGACCTGTTGTTCAAGGTAGGACCTTTGCTACCATACCTTATGAAGATCTGTCTTATGCAAGAGACAGTTCTAACAGTTTCAGAAGCTCTGTCGGACATGGCAGTATCTCAGCATCATCCTCTGTTGATTTTAGCTCATCTAGACAAACAGATACACGTGTGCAACGGCAGTTAAGTGGTAGAAAATCGGACTTGGAGAATTACAGATATGACACGAATGCAAAGCCTCAAAGCTATGCTTTGTCTTTGTCTCGAAGTTCAAGCAATAATTACCAAGCTTTAAGTCTTGCAACAAGCACAAATGAAGAAAACTTTGAGGGTTCTGTTGGCAGTCTGAAATTTGATGAAGCAGAGGAAATAGCTGTAGTTTCTCAAGCCAAAGTGGTGGCTTCAGAAAATTCAGAAGCATATGTGTCTGATTCATCTTTCACTGGTGCTGCCATTCTCGAAAAAGATGGCATTGAATGGAATGAGTTTAGTAGAACAATGGATACCTTAAACTCAGAGCTTTTAGAGGACAATTCAGCAGCATCATTTCCTCCTTCTGAAGACTGTGTTTCATATGAAAATGGAGATGACTTACCAAGTAATACCAGGATTGTCTCTGGTGTTGAAGCATCAGCTATCACTGTAGATCCTACTATTGACGAACGTAGTATGCAGAATGCTACTCTGGATGGAGTAGACGTTGCTGAGGCTCCTGGCCTCAGCCCTTTGGCCACAATCTCAGAAATAGAAGTTGAGAATTCCTGTCAGAGTTCCTGCAGTTCTGAAATTGATTCATCTCCAACTTCTGAGAGAACCAAGAAGGGATCTGTGGACCTGTCAGTTGCCATACCTTCAGATGTGGATACTACAGCATCTGTTCAGGAGCATAACACATCAGATCATGCAGATGGCATTTTAGGTATGTTATTATTTCATTTTACTTGTTGTCTACTTTGGGGTTTCAACTTTCTTTGAAGTAAATTTTCACTTCCATTCCTGAGAATATGACAATTACCATTTTTAATAAACAATTTATGATGCAGCTATGTTTAATCCTCCATGAACTATCCATGCAACTCATTTAAAAGTTATCAATATCTATTTGTTCTTTAATTATTATTACTTTCTTGTAGTTTTATTGATAAGAGTAGTAAATAGCAGCAACAAGAGCTTTAAGTTCATCTCTTTTCGTAATCTGTTACCAATTTAGGTCTGAATGCATCAACAAAAATCAAAATATAGAAGTTTAGTTTTACTTATATGTATTATGATATCAGAAAGAAATGAAGGTGAGATTTGGTGGAATTGGAATGAAATGATTGGCCTTTTTTTCTTCTTTTTCTTTTGGGATAAGGTCCAAATTTGCCACTCTACTTCGGGTGATAGATTTAAATTGACCACTCATCTTTGAATGGGTGCAATTTAACATTGTATTTTAATTTGGTTCAAAAATGGTTAAAAGTTAACCGTACAAGGAATATCATGCCATTGGGAAGCAAAGGAATATTAAGATGCTGTTAATTTTTTACCATTTTTGAATCCAATTGAAGGTACAGCGTTAAAATTGCATCCACTCAAAGACCTCAAGTATAGTGGTAATTTTGCACCTTATTCCTTGTCTTTTGCTCTTTTGAACCATGACTCATGCATCCCTGCTGTTTCCTACTCAACCTGACACATCTACAACGATAAACTTTTAGATATGGCCAGATGATTAGTATATCCACGCTTACTGTCCCAGTGGCTTTTCATAGATAAGCAAGAATGTAGGAGTATCGGATGATTACTTTGTTCTTTATGGCCTTTCTAATAAAAGTTATGCTCTTGGGAAGCACCTGGTTTGAGGGTGGTTCTGGTTCCAGAACCTGTTTATTTTAGTTTGAGGTGTTTGTACCAAATTTGGATCAGCCAATTACTTACCAATTTTTGGAAAGCTGAAAATGAGACAATTTACCATTCGTATAATGGATGTGACTTGTGAGGATAGCCTGATTCCAAGCCCTGTTTGTTTGGAATGGAGTTTTTGTGGCTTCAATAAGAGATCTGAAGCTTGAAGTGTCCCAAGTTTAGTTTACCACCTAAGAATATGTTACCATTTCATGATCTGCTGAGAAACTACAGCTACCTTCAGAGAAATTACTTATGGAGCAGTTATTGCCAATAAGGTTTGTAATTGAAGTTTATCATTATTTACTAACTCATTTTTATCATGATCATAAAGTTGGGTATTCTTCCTCCTCACCCCCCAAAAAGGTGAAAATGATAGACAAGCATGTTAAATATCTCAACATTGTCCTGGCATGTTTTAACAAGCACAATTTCTTTTATCAGCTTAGTGCACTTGGTCTCAGGTATAGAGACTTGGAAGTTACATCATATTTAATTCCAAAAGCTACTAGCATGTTGCTGTGAATGTTTTTAATGACATTGTTCTCCTGTTATATATCCTGAATGACTTTGTGCATTTTAGATATCCAGTGCTTACAGCCCATAATTCTTTGCTAAAGTTTGGTTCTAATGTGTGGCAGTGAGATTTTGTTTAGCCCCTGATGACCTTTTTTATGCATTTTGACAGAGGAGTCAACTGTCTTGGTAGAATGTCATAGAGGAAGCAAGTCCAGAAGCCTGACACTTGAAGAAGCGACCGACACAATACTTTTCTGCAGTTCCATTGTCCATGATCTTGCCTACCAGGCTGCAACCATAGCCATTGAAAAGGAAAGTTCAGTGCCATTGGATGGATCCAGGCCAACAGTTACAATATTGGGGAAATCAACTTCTGACAGGAAGGACCTTCGAGGGAGAACTGTCGGTAGACGAACTTCAAAATCTCATAAAGTCAGGCAGAGGCGAGTAGAAACTGATGTAAAATCTCCATCTACCAAGACCGAAAATGATGAGAACGCCGATGGATCTTTGATTCGCAATGTTGGTCTCCCAAATAAGGTGGACAGTATGAAGCCTCCAAAGCTAGAATCCAGGTGCAACTGCTCAATAATGTGAAGATAAGTCTTTCATTCAGACCCCCCAGCATGCAGTGCTCCACCAGCCTCCAGTCATATGATGAAGAGAGTGGCAAGTGCTTTGTATTTTAAAATGGTATTGTGTTTGAAAGGCTGTTTGAATTTGTTGCCAATTGGTTTTCTTTGGTTCCAAATTTATTTGTAAGAAACGCCACCTGATGTTGGTGACATAATTGTAAAGTTGTTATTATTTTCTTCTAGGGTTGGTATTAGTGAAAAGGCAGTGGGGGGTTTGTGTTTTTGCTCCATGGCCAAAATTCTTGTTAGTTTTGTTCCTGTTTGTTTTTGTTTCGGGTCCAGTCCTCAGTTGGAGAAAGTGTGAATTAAGCCCCCCCCCCCCTTTATTCATATTCATTATTATGATTATTGAAAATACAGCTCAATTTGGTTAGCTTCTCCTCCCACGCACTGTCTGCTTCTATACTTCCTAGGCTCCATTTCCAATCCCAAATTGTTGATTTTTATTGAAAATTGCTCGTATTTTCTTTACACTCAAAAGAGAAGAAGGGTAAAGACTGCAATGGTTTTACCGTTTGAGAAAAAAGATGTGGCTTGGGCTGGATGTTATCAAGAACAAGTGACCAATAGCCCAAGGTTAATTTAGACATTTGCGTAGATGTTAAAATAATACTCCAGAAAAGAAAAACCCTTGGCGGGAAATTTTAGCGCAAAAAGTGAAGTCGCAGATGGCAGATGCTCTACTCTTCTCTCTCGGTAACTCGATTTACATTTTACACCCATGGACTCCGATTCAGACTCCGACGGCTCTCACATCTCCGCCACTCCTCCACGAGACCCGTTCCCCCCTCCGCGGCGGCCACCGCCTCCTAAACCTCCTACCTCCTCCTACAAATCCAAGATCAAGCCGTCCTCTCATTCAGAAACCATTTCTAAACTCAAAAAACCATCTCCAAAACATACGAAACCCGAACCCCCACCCAAATCCATTCCACAAACAGAGCCACCGCCCCTCCCTTCTCCCATCGGCACTCTTCCCTTCCAGATACGCCGTCCACCGAATCAACCCCACCCAGTCTCCACAGTCCGTTCCCTCGAAACGCTCCCCGCCGGTTTCTTCTCTACACACCGCGCCTCCTTCTCCAAAATCCAGAAACCTTCCCTCAGTTTCGAACCAGAAATCACACCACAAAAAACCACCGAACGTAAAATAAACATCTCTGATTTCTCAGATTCCTCCAAAACTTCCAACAAGAAGCTTCCTAATTTGATAAGAGCTGATGCTCCTTTACCTCCAGTTAATTTACAAAAACGCAGTGTCGAAGGTAACTTCGTGAAGCTCAATATCAACGGCTATAAACGCAAGTTCACCACCAAAGGTAAAAAGACGAACAGTTACTCTTCCAAATCGAAGTATTTCAAAAGAAGCAAGAGAAGAGTCAAATCCGAAGTCAATACGGAGAGCATTTGTGACGAAGAAGGTTTAGTTGCGGAAATTAAGCAGCAGCCTAAAGCGGAGAAAAATATAAAGTTCGAGTCTATCGAAGCGGCGATTTCGGCCGTTCGAAAGGAGGCGTCAGATGAGAACCTGGTGAGGTTGTTGAAAGCGATGTACGGGTATGATTCGTTCAGGGATGGACAGGTGGAAGCGATCAAGATGGTGCTTGCTGGCAAATCGACTATTCTGGTTTTGCCCACCGGAGCTGGGAAGTCGCTTTGTTATCAGATTCCGGCGGTAGTTTTGCCGGGGATTACGTTGGTCGTGAGTCCGTTGGTGGCTTTGATGATTGATCAGTTAAAACAGTTGCCTCCCGTTATTCGAGGTGGTCTCTTGTCTAGCAGTCAGGTTGGAATCGGGTTATCTATCTCTTATGAATTTATTAGTAATTGATAAATGGTGTAAAGTAGTGTTTTTGCATTGAAATAGGGACCTGAAGAGGCTGCCGAGACGCAGAGGCTGATTCAAGAAGGGAGCATAAAAGTGAGTTTATCAACAACATCAAAATCTCTAGAATTTTCCTTGATGAGCTTTTCATAAATTAAACTTTTGAGTTGAAATAGTGCCCAAAAGCTAATGTTTTTGTGGCTTGTGTTTCAGGTGCTTTTTGTTTCACCAGAAAGATTTTTGAATGCAGACTTTTTGTCAATATTTTCCGCTACTACCTTTGTATCACTTGTTGTGGTAGATGAAGCTCATTGTGTATCTGAATGGTGAGTGGTTGAACTACTTTGTTCTTTGATTAGTGTTGGTTATATCCCTTCACTTCCCAATGAAATTTATTTACATCACTTGTAAGTATCCCATGTATTAAAATGAATTTAAAATTAACAGGTCACACAATTTCCGGCCCTCATACATGCGGCTTAGGGCATCTTTACTTCGTGCAGAACTCAATGTTGAATGCATTCTTGCAATGACTGCTACTGCCACAACCACGACTTTGCATTCTGTTATGTCAGCTCTAGAGATTCCCTCAACCAATCTCATTCAAAAGGCACAATTAAGGGATAACCTACGGTTATCAGTTTCTTTGAGTGGCAATAGGCAAGTCCCGTGCTACTTTTTCATTTTACTTTTACCCCATGGTTTAGGTTGTTCTATGAATCTTGGAATATACTTACTAATAGTTTAAACATGATAGAATGAAGGATATGCTAAAGTTGATGAAGTCCTCTCCTTTTTCGGAAGCTCAAAGCATTATTGTTTACTGCAAATTTCAGGTAAAGATGCTTTTCTTTGAATGTTTTAGCGTCTATGGTTCTTGTCCTGTGTTGAATGATTCTATAGCTCTATTCAATTTGCTATCTATGCTTAAGTTCTGAGCAGTTCTATTTTTTGGATAACCTCATTTGTGCTATTTCTTCAAATAGCTTATATTAGCAATTTAGGATGTTCTGCACCTAAATTCATCTGGAAGGTAATCAAAATGTTTCTGAAATGCATCTGATATCAGATTGCTCTAGCTACTGCTTTTATGCAATCTATTTATATTTCTCAGGCCATCAGTAATATATACTTGCACTGGATTTTGCAGTCTGAAACTGATCTGATAAGCAGGCACTTATGTGATAACAATATTTCTGCAAAGGTGAGAATTTCATATTTTCAGTTGTATGTTGTGTAACTTTTTCTGTCAGACTTTATGTTTAATGGCACATAGCAACTCTAGAAAGCTTATTTTTAATTTCCATGTAGAGTTACCATAGTGGTATGATGGCAAGGGATCGCAGCCGCATACAGGAGTTGTTTTGTGCTAACAAGATTAGAGTGGTGAGAATTACCCTGGTCCACTCTGACTGCAGTATCAGAATTATGCACTGAACATGTTTCTTTTTCATTTTAAACGCTTTATAATAGTTATAACCATTACCTTAATTGCTGTGTATCTTTTGTAAGGTTGTTGCAACTGTCGCTTTTGGCATGGGGCTTGACAAGAGGGATGTCGGAGCTGTAAGAAGAAAGACTTATGAATTCTCTAGTTTCTCTGCATCATATTCACATAAATTCTAGTTTAATTTTTTCCACTTGGGCTTAGTTCAAGTGGTAAGGGTGAGGTGGGGTTTGGCTAGAGATCTTAGATTCAAGCCATAGGGAGCCCTTGTATAAAAAAAAAAAAAGGTCCAATTTTTGGTGCATTAATGAATTAAAATATAATGATAGTGTACTGTTTATGTGTCATAATTGATCTTATGTGAAAAGGGTAGGCCACTTCTGGTCATCTACTCCAGTTTTCCTGGTTGTCATCTTCACTGAGGTTTGACTTCATCAAGCAGAAAGACGGTTTAGTCAGTGGAAAATTGTTTTTAGTGGGAATTATATAACGGAATCAATTTGGTTTAGGTCTTTGGGAATCTTTGATACCTCTGTGGAAGCATGTAGGGCGGTAATTGATTTTTTATCCTTGTGGGCCTGGGCAAACGCCAATTTCATTTGTGGACTTCATCTTGTGTATATAAACACTTGCTAGGTTTATCACCATGTGATAATAACAGAAGAGTTTCTTCTTGATTTCTTCCAGGTAATTCATTATAGCTTGCCAGAAAGCTTGGAAGAGTATGTCCAGGTTGGTATTTGCTTCTTAACTATTAGGTTTTACGAAGGCATTCTATATCTCAGTGTCTGCTAAATGAAATGAATGATCACCTCTTGTAGGAGATTGGGCGTGGTGGACGAGATGGAAGATTGTCCTATTGCCATCTCTTTTTAGATGATGTAACATATTACAAGCTCCGTAGTCTCATGCACAGGTATTAGCATTATTTTTGTCTTTCTTGAAACATTTATTCAAAGGATTCAAGAATTCTGGAACTGATATATAACATCGTGTTGTCAGTGATGGAGTGGATGAATATGCAGTAAACAAATTCCTTTGTCAAGTTTTTGCTGATGACACAAATTCACATGGGAAAGTTTGTTCACTAATCAAAGAATCTGCATCTCGCAAATTTGATATGAAAGAAGAGGTTCTCTCTCCTACCATGCTGCATGAACTTTCAGAATTTGCATTCTAATATGTGCCATAAAAGAAATGATATCTACATAATCAAAATATACAATTCTCTTAAAACATTTGTTCTAAAATTTGGGGTAGGCTAGTCTTACTATATGACGGTTCTTCTTTCACTGTTCATTTTTTAAAACTATGTTGGTAATCTGACAATGAGCAAAATATTGGCTATCATTCCTCTAATACAGGTAATGCTCACACTCCTAACCCATCTGGAGTTGGGTGAAAGACAATACTTGCATCTGCTTCCACAGCTAAATGTTACTTGCACTCTGAATTTCCATAAGGTAATGAATTTTCAAGTTTATGTCATATGTCTCTGACCTCTGTTAGATATCTCTTATGTTTTAATGGCTTTAGGCAATTAGGTTTTGGAGATTATTTAAGCCCTAAGTGGACTTTTTCATAAAACTTGGAAACTATTAAGTTAGGTATTAACCAAAGATTGGAATAATTTGCATACATGCAGACTTCCCCAACCTTGCTTGCTGACAAGGATACTGCAGTAGCAGCCATTCTGAAGAAGTGAGTATGCTTTTCACGCTTGATTATGATGGCAATTCTTCTTTCAGGCATATACGTCCTGGCAGAGCTAGTTATGCTTTATCAAATTTTCAGGTCTGAAATTAAGCAAGGGCAGTATGAGCTCGATATACCCACTGTGGCAAATAGCATTGGGGTTGCACCTAGTGACCTGTTGAATCACTTGCAGAATCTTAAGGTTGGAATTATCTAAAGAAACCAGTTCTTGTTGATTCTTATACATGTTTATGTGTATGTGTGAGTGACAGAAACACTTCATTTGAGTGGAAGACTTCTCAATACCAAACCAAAGTCATCTTAAATTTTCATCATCTGCCAATAAAAGATATCTTCGCGAGAGACCATATATTCCTAGATTATGCCATTACGTTATGTTTTTCCTTCCCAGATTATCTTACGAAGCTATTAGTTATTTGTAATGAAATATATTTATGCATCACGGTTTCTAAAAGATGACAAAAAGGCCTATGCATTGAAGGTGATGAAATCACCAACAGTTCTGTTGATTTGCATTATGTGTATGTTTGGAACATAATATGGCTTCAATCCACTTTTCTACAACCTATCAGCAGTTGTAGAAAACTTAAAACTCATTTACATCACAGTACAATATATTTCTTTAAAGCGAAGTGTTATTTTTCTGTAGTTATATTTGATTGCTACACTGCTTTTTCATGAATTGATCATAACCATTACTTTGTTCGTCCTTTTGTTACTGGTTTCTTGTGCTTAATTTGGAAGCAGTATCATTTTTCATCTTATTGTTTTTGGAGGGAGCATTTCACCTGCAATTCTTTTTTACTACGATCTTGTAATTATCCAATCACAAGAAAGAATTATGTAGGATTCAACATTTATAAATGTGGGCTCCACATAATATTTTGGTGGACCTTATATTGTGATTGACTAATTGTAGTGTAGTAATTGTAGGAGATATGCTCCTGTTTTTGGGATTGTCTATAGGTAAAAGGAGAAATTACATATGAGCTGAAGGATCCAGCCTACTGCTATAAGATTGTGGAGGTTCCTAGTGACTTTTGTTCTCTCTCGGCACTTCTTACCAGATGGTTACTGGATATTGAAAATTGCAAGGTAATTGAGTCTTAGTTTAATCATTTAGAAGCTGTTAGCATTGTTGCCATAAGATATTAAATTTTTTCTGTGGGGACATTTAGAGAAAAGATCGTGCAACGGTGTTTAATGCTGTAATTTATTTATGTGGCTGTTATTGCCCCGGAAAAGATTCATGTCACAGTAAATGTGGCAATTTCTGTTCCTTGACTGGCAATAAGAACAATGATGCGGTTATAAAGCAGCCTTTCTCCACCTCTAAGTTATGAAGTACTCTTCTTGTTCTACTCTGATGTCAAGGAAATTTAGTATAACAGTGGGATGTTATTTTCATAGCAACCAACATATCTACTTGTTAGCAATGCAAATTTCCAGTTGACTTATAATACTGTAGGCTCTAATGCTTCTCAGAAACAAATTTTCCCCTTCTTTTGTTTGTTAACTTGGACCGAATATTTTTCCACTTCTGAATTAGGTATGGAAATTGGACACTGTGTACAGTGCTGCAGTCTTTGCAGTGGATGCATGTGAGAAGGCACATGGTTGCAATGTTTCCCAGCAGACATCATGCTTGCAACAGAGGATTTTGGATTATTTTAAGGGAGACAATAATCCTGATGTCCTTGATAAGATGACTCACAATAGGTAGATACAAATTCTTTGGTCCTTGGCTTTAAGACAGTAAAGTTGAATGACATTTAACAAGGATACAAGATGGTTCTTGAGTTCAAATTTAAATCCATATGAATAATGTCCCTGTTCACACTCTTTTTTTTTTTTTTTTCCTTTTTTAGTTTTTCATGCCGAATATGTCATTTGTTTCTTTCTCTCTTGTAAGTTTTATTTCACCATAATGATAGAACTATCATGTATGTTTGCAGCCCTTTTTTGCGAGCAGATATAAAGGTAAGGGATACACAGCCAATGTAATTCGGTTCTCAAGGGAACTCATAACAATACCTGATCTGTTTGTTTCAAATAGGTCTTTCTGCAGAGCAATTCGCATATTAAGTTTACTCCAAGAGCTGTCGCAAGGATAATGCATGGCATTGGGAGCCCAGCCTATCCTTCTTCAACTTGGTCAAAATCTCATTTTTGGTATGTTATATGTTTCTTAGAAATCCTTGGCATTAATTTTTAACTTTTTATTTTTGGACGGATCCAACACCATTAGTCGCCAGTGATAGTCAAGAAGCCAGTGAAGCAATCCAGTTGAACATCTTGGGCAAATCATAACATCTGATGTTTATGATTATTTTGTTCAAATTATAATGCTGATATCCAAGAATTATTAACATGAAAGCATTTGCAAGTTTCTTGCTTCAGTATACTGTAAGTTTGGACCACTCATATGATAGGTTGTCTAGAGAGATCTCTTGGGCCAAAGTTGGTGCCCACTAGCCCACATGACCCATTGTCGCCATGCAAGGAATGTTCATCCTTCTCTAGATGTTTTGCCTTAAGATTTTTAAGGGTTTCACAGAAACTGGAGAAAATGATTACTATTTGTTTCACATATTTCCTGGAATCTTGCATGATAATCCTATGAAGTCTTTGAACAGCCAGGTGATACAAGAAGAAACTAGGCTTGTTCAAATGTTGCATGATGTGGGCTAAACTCAGGCCTTTGTTAAACTTTCCATTTGAGAAAAAGTCCAAGGATAAATTGTTGTTTTACTGCCCTTTAGCCATTTGCTTGGGCATTATGCTTCCCCAGTGCCTAGCTGCGGTATTATAATCTTTTTCATGAAAGTAGGAGCCAAGTTGATTATTCTAATTCTGAGTTGCAGGGGAAGGTATACACAGATAGATTTCAAAGCAGTTATGAATGCAGCGAAGGCAGAACTTATGAATTTTGTTGGGAAGGATGCACCTTTGTTTGCTTAGTGTCATGTTAAAATGCAAGCAACTGAAGTAGAGAGTCATTTCAAGGTACAGGTGGTTTTTTTTTTTTTTTACTTTGAATTTTTTTTAAGTTCATTACACTCTACCTTTGTCCAGCTATTTGTGAAAGTTCAAAAGAATTTTGCATATAGCAGGTGTTTCTGATACTTGTTTTCCATAATGCTTTGGTGGTTTAGAAGTGGGTGTGCAGAATAGAGAAAACCTGGTAAAAAGGCGATGACATGCAGGTGTAATTTATATGGCAGGTAAGCTGCTTCACCCTTCTTCCATTTTTGGTACTTTAAAGCTAGTGCCTAATGACCTTTTCTCAATGTTTACACATCTGAATTAGCCAAATTCAGTAAAAGTAACAGGTACATCACTAGAGTAAATTAGGACTCTGAACTTTAAGGGTATTATGAATGCAAATAGTTAAACAAGATTGCGAACAAGAATGTATAACATGATGAACTAGTCTGGTTGCTCCTACCATTTCTGCCCAACATTGATGCAAGACAATGCCATTTTGATTCATGTATGATATTAAGCACATTTAATATTATCATCTTGCATTTTGTTTGGCGTCAAAGATTAAAAATCTTGGAGCAGCATAACAACCAAAAGACCTGATGATATCGTGTCATGATATTCATGAAGGTGACCATCACATCTTACAAAAAGCATGAGCTGAAAGGAAATTAGAGAATCTACTTGGCTTGGATTTTTTCTTTAAATAATTGATCTAATATGAGCTACATGATCATGCAATTATCAGATGGAATATTGGAACTTAAAACTGACAGTGATTGTGCATTTTGTTTACCGCTGGCAGTATCTTGCATTAGCATTTAGGCATCTAGCATTCTGCTTCAGCTATCCTTACTTAAACAACTGCAAGCCAGAATATCCATTATTTGTAGAAAGGATATGAATTTGACATTTGAATTTTCCTTCCCTTTTTTTTTTTTCTTGCAGACTGCATAAATGATATATATGGTACAAAAAATTTGAAGTTTGGGGGGGGGGGGGGAGGGGGGGGTTCACTTATTTTTCCTGGCTCTCCTCCCCCACCATGAGAGAGCTGGGTGGGGAATTGAACGGCAGCTGGGGGTTGAGAGTGAATGAGGCTATTATCATATTAGTTTAAATTCTTTATTTATTATTTATATTGCACATATGGGAATGAGATGATTAAAAATCCCTTACCTGGCATTGAATGTATGGATAGTGATTTATCAAGGAACAAAGAAAGGAATCTGGATTATACCAGAATATGTGGGAGTTATTCCTAAATAAAAGCCCGTTTAGGGTGTCAAATCAAGTTAATACCATTTTAACAGTCAAGACCCATAACCTGCAGTGTTGTGCACGCAAGCGTTTGTGTCTTGAATCAAACTAACAAGTACATTAAAAGGCAAAATAAATAATAATAATAATAAAATTGCCATCCGGCCGACACTTTGTTCGAGGCAGCTGAAAAGCCTGAAGTGAAATCTTTGGTTTCGTTGAAATGACTTGTCCCCTCTTGTTTGGGCCTTTGGTGTCCTTTATTCAATCAATTTTTATTTTCTTGCAATTGAATTTGAGTTCAAAGGATTTGCAAAAATTCCAATCAGGTTTCTCCAACCAAGAATATCTGTTGGCTCACTCTATTATTTGATTTAGGGAAATGCACTTTCTACTTGGTGAGATGTGAACTTCGACCACATTCTTCACTAATTGCTGCCACTTTCTGTTGTTGATGATACTGTTTATATTACTTTAAAAGGGAAGTGAAAACGATCAGTTTTTCCACTTAAAAAGAGACTAATCTTGCAGAAGACATCAAGTTTGATTTAAGTTAATGTCAAGATATTATTACTACTTAATTAAAGAAACTTCAATGAAATCATCATCAAATCTCAATTAAAATCAAAGTATTTTTGAGGTCTTATATCAGAATTTTAAATGTATATTGAAGTTATAATTTTTACTTGTACATATAACATTTTTAAGAAAAAAACCCCATAATTTTAATAGTTAAATTAATTTAAATACACCCATTATTCATTTTGAATTAGTTAATCATTTTTAATTACAAGCTTTTCACGTTACCTATCTAAAGTCTAAAAAAGTTCAATTGAAGGTTTACCATAATTATAAGTGTAATTACTCTATAAACCATATGACATCAGATACATGGGAGAAGAAAAGTGAGAAGGATGATGTGAGAATAGCTTACATAGCAAATTAGCAACTAGAAAAAAAAAGGAAAAATAATTAAAAAAAAAAAAAAGAAAAGAAAAGAGAGGGCAAGTGGCAGAGGGAGAGTATATTCGAGACAAGAATTGGAGCAAAGAGTGGCATATTCAGTTGGACGTTTTGGAGCGTTAAAGAGAAGGCGAAGACCGTTTGTTGTTAACATGGGAAAACAAGCGAGAAGAAAAACCCAAATACCGAACAGGCAAACATGCCATTGCCACCCTACCCTTGAAACTTGAAAACAGTAGTTACAATCAAGCAAGCCCTTCTCTCTCTGCTTCTGAAGGATTCGTTAAACTCGCCACCTAATCCGCTCTTCTTCATTAATATACCCTTCCAAGAACCAGTCTTTGTTTACTTGTTCTTGCTCTCAATACATCAATCTTTCTTCATTTATCTCTTTTCTCTTTTTTTGGGTCAAGAAGACTTTATATTACACGTTCAAAAGAAGGAAAGAATATTCAAAAAAGAGATTAAAGATGGATGAAATGACAGCTACATCAGGGACTTTGATTCAGAATAGTTCAGCATCATTATCTTCATCAATGTCTTCTTCCTCCATTTTTACTAACTACCCTCTCATTTGTGCTGTTATTGCCTTCGCTATTGCCCAATCTATCAAGTTCTTCACCTCCTGGTATCTCTCTCTCGTCAATTGTTTTGGCTGCAATGAATCTTAAACCTTTTGTTTGTTCTAGCTATACTTCTTTTTATTTTCTGTTGCAAGATTATAGAATTGTTGACTTCGTATCTAGTCTCGAGAATGTTCTTGTTGATTGTCTTTCAATGGACTTGCTGCCAAGAGTTTTAAACTGGGTAATCATTGTTGTGGTCATTAATGGAGGAATACAGTGGCCTTTCATATTTGTTTAGGTCTTAATTTGATCTGACTCCAGAGCTGCAGGTTTATAATAAAGATATATAACAAGTGATTAATGACAACTGCCAAATATGTCGACATTCTTTTTACAGATCTTGGAATGATTAGTTCACGAGACCTGGTTTAAGAATCGATTTTAAATTAACTTGAGTTTAATTATATCCAAGTTCATAACTATACAATCTTCACCTATAATTTTAGAGTCTAGATATATATGTTTTCTTGAATCCTGGGGTTACTTTGTGCATCTTCATATCCTTTTGACCTGCTTCTTGATAATTGAAACTGCAATTTCTAGTTTGTAAGATAGCATTCGGAGTATGATGGCCTTTTCTTTTATTATTTTCAAAACCCAATTGCTGGCTGTTTGTTTGTGGTACGGGGAACAAAATCTTAGTGCAAGGAAACATATTGGGTACTTATGCAGATAATTGATAGAATGTAGAATTTGTGTGGCAAGCTTGTACATCTTTATTTATGATATAGTAGTGTCTGTTCTGCTATTTGCACAAGTCGTTCCACTAAACTTTTTAGTTTAGTTTTCTCCTAAGAGTCTTAAGGTTTCTTAGACTTGCAGGTATAAGGAAAGAAGATGGGATCTCAAGCAACTTGTGGGATCTGGTGGGATGCCTTCATCCCATTCTGCTACGGTCGCTGCTCTTGCTACAGCTATTGGATTCCAAGAAGGCTTTGGAGGAGCACTATTTGCAATTGCATTGACCTTAGCATGCGTTGTATGATCCCTTGTTTCTTCATTTTATGGTTGGCATATAAACTATGTAGAAAACGTTGCACTAGACTCTGAGGACATGATTTTGGATATCGCTTTCTTTGTCTCTGCTAGTGCTAATCCGGGTTTTCTTTGATTTGCAGGTAATGTATGATGCAACTGGTGTGAGATTACAGGCTGGACGGCAGGCAGAGGTTTGATTCTTTTGCTGGTGTTTTCTGATTTATTCTCATCCCCCATCTTCCCCTAAATGCATTCCCCCCCCCCCCACCCATGCCTCTGGCCAGCCTTTCTTATTAATTGGGATGTTACAGAAGCTTTAGTTATATGACTGCATGCTTTCTTTATGAAATGAGATGCATAATTTACTCGGTTTAAACTGGATTCTTTCATGTATTCATTTGCAAACCCTATGTTGTTCAGGTCCTGAATCAAATTGTTTATGAATTGCCTGCTGAACATCCTCTGGCTGAGAGCAGACCATTACGTGAAGTTCTTGGTCACACCCCTCCACAGGTAT
Organism: Theobroma cacao; assembly: GCF_053813885.1. Classification (NCBI taxonomy): domain Eukaryota; kingdom Viridiplantae; phylum Streptophyta; class Magnoliopsida; order Malvales; family Malvaceae; genus Theobroma; species Theobroma cacao. The sequence goes on from NC_142640.1 coordinate 44,122,683, forward strand.
TTTTTTTAGCAGATTATTGGCAATAATTACTTGATCCAACATTATAATTTGTTGTTCTTGAAACATCCTTTAGTTAAGCTGCTTTTTCTTTTAAATAACAATCAATTGAGATGATGTTGTAATCTCTGATGTCTTCTTCAGAACAATACTATAGCTAATATCCATATATTTGAATGAAAAGTGAAAACCATTGTTAAGTTAAATGCTACATATATTGCAACTAATGGCTATAGCAATCTGAGTTATATTTTAACATAATCTCTGGTCCGGTTAAAAGCCGAGATTGTAAAGAGCAATAATCTTTGGTCTGGTTTCCGACAACATCAGGCACTGCAAGGTCATCAGACATAGTTGCTTATATAGAAGAGTTAAGTACAAGAATAATTATTTATAATGTAAACATTCCATTTCAATTACAGGTTATTGCTGGCGGTTTTCTTGGCATTGTTACAGCAGTTTCCGGAAAACTGATTGTCCTGGCTACTAGTTAAAGTTGATGCACATGTAGATCATAGATATCATTTGACAATAGCATTGATTGTTGAACTTCCTACTGCCTCGCAAAAGAATTGAAACTCGCAGATCTTTGCTTGTCAAGGGAGATTTCTCAGATTTGAATGCTAAGTTTCCGATGTCTATAATATCATGTTTCATTGGACTACCTTCCATTCATTTTAACCAGTAGCATCTCAATCTTTAGTTGCCTGTATGTCTGGTGTGATAGTACGATTCGTGTAAATGGAACCTGGGACACATGCTCAGTCTGATCAAATGTAAAATAGCTTCCATGATACTTACATCAGTTATGGGCTTCTACTACTGGCTTTTGCATTCCTTTCTCGGATCAATTTATTTGTTGAATTATACAACATCACATCTGATGGATAGTGATTTTGTCCAACAAGTGGATCAAAACAGAGCAGACAAGATAACCAGCTTCATAGTTCTACAATATGTTGCATTTGTCAAACATGCAATAATTCTAACGAGGATACATTGTTTCCACTCTATTGAAATTGGTGAAAATTGTACACTCCTAAATTTGAAATACATTAATCACAAAAGCCATCCCACTGCAGCTACTACATTTGAGTTGCCAGAAGTTATTATGAAGCAAAAAAATTAAAAAAAAATATAACTCGTGCACTGCAGCCATCTTCGGCCCTCTCCGTTTGCGCCATCCCAAAGACTCTGCAAACAATAAAGAATTTTCTTGCTGAGGTATTTTATTTTATATGAATCAATACTGAACAGCTTTCCAGTCAATTATGATAGAAGTCTTCAAATATTCAAGGCATTGTTTCTTATATTGGTTGACTCAATTCCTAAAATGGTAGAAAAAACCATTTTCATCTCTGAATAAGGATCCCCTACAACACTTGACTTTGAACGCCAAGCAATATGCTCATCTGGCCTGACTAAAAGAGATCCTTTATCCGTCATCTGACAAGTTCTCCACCATGACAATGAATCTGATGGCCTCTGAACCTCAATAACGTCTATGTAGTTCTTCCAAGGTGCTAATGTTAATTTGCTCCCCGGTTGAACTCCAGTAACAGTACCAGCTGGCCATATTACACACACCTTGGTAGAGATTTTACATTCCTTGGCAACCTTGAATGCAGCTTGAGCAAGATTATAAGACTCGTCCACTGGTGCTATAATGAGAAGGAACTCAACTTTGTCTGCAGACACAAGATCAAGTGTAGAAATGGTTTCCTGCAATAATTTTAACACAATTAGATAAAACAAAAATGCAAGATGCTTCTGTTCAAAACACTTCCAAGTCCTCTGGCAGTTATGCTAGCTGAACTTGGAATCAGAAACAGAAATCTGATGTCACTAGTGAAGTAAGCAAATTGAAATAAAGCTCCTCATTCCCGGAGAGAAATCATAGATCATAACATGCACAGGACCAGCATGCTTAGAGATAAGATGACATCAGAACCAGAAATCTGATGTCACTAATGAAGTAAGCAATTGAAATAAGGCTCCTCATTTCTGGAGAGAAATCCTAGATCATAATATGCACAAGACCAGTATGCCACAGAGATAAGACAAGAATGGGCAACAACTTCACAAGCTTTACAAGAGAAACCATAAATACGTAAAAACCAAAAGAAAGGTGCATAACAGAATTATATACCTCACTTGGAAGATTTGACAAAACCCTGACAGTCATATGAGGCAGCCTTGACCCTGGATCTGCACAGGGAACAAAATCCCTTCGACGACCAGTAGGCACTTCAGGAGCAGGCACAGGATCCGTGCTGTCAGGAACAAGTGCTCCTTCAAGGTACCTTGAGCCCATGCAGAGATTAAGATAGAAATCATATATTCTAGTATTTCTTTAAATGGTTAGTACAAGAACACAAAGCTCTTAAATTGTTTAATTCCTTCAGCTATGATAGTTGCAAGTTTTAAAGTAATTCTACAACATGATATTGATACCTAAAGCCAAGATCCTCAGCAGGAAACTGGAGTTGAAGGCTCTTTCCTTCTTCAAATATATGCCTTAGTTTTGCAAGCCTTGACGATCCAAGTGGGTTATTTTCATTTAAAATGAATTCTGAAAGCTGTGAACGACCTATAGAAAAAATTCCATCCAAAATAGCCTTCTGCAAGCCAGATGGTAAAATGGAACCAACCCCCTTAGTAATAACTTGGTGCACTGCACAATAAGCAAATGGAAGAATAAAAATGTCACTGATGAGCTGAGACCAAAATTTCTACCTTCACAGGGTTTGGAATTAATGGTGCAAGGGAAACAGTAGGATTTTCAGATCAATGGCTACATTAATTAACCTGAATTTGCAACAGCTGGGTCGAGACCAAGAGTTGCAGGAACTGCCATCGCTGCTCTGAAGTTCTGAACGCTAAGAGCTGTATTGAAAATGGCAATCTGACAAAAAAATAAACATGGAGATCAAGAATCAATAACTTACGAACAATATAGAATGAGAACAAAAGCTGAGAAGGCTGAAGCAATACCGGCTTACGTTCTGTTTCATATGTGGCAAGTAAAGAAGATGGTGTGACACAATTTAGTAGAGAAGCAATTTTCCAGGCCAGATTATGGGCATCCTGGATTCCAGTATTCATCCCTGCATAAACCATGTTAAAATCCTATAAATGGTTTTTTCCATATCATAACTAGCTCACAAAGGACATCAGTTAACAATCCTCATAAGCATTATTCATGATGCAACATGTAGTAATTTTTATATTATAACAAGCTGTACAATAAAGGATTTTAGAATCCAACCAATTACAGTCCACTATGCTGCACTTCAATACTCAGTAGCTCTTTCTTCACTTAATTTAAAAATTAGTTCATCGGGAGTTGCATATACAAAAGTCACACTAGTACGTCTTCATGCAATTAAACTTGTCATCATGAACCCCATTTTGGACCATGTTAGACCTATATGCTCCTTTTAACATGTTCTTTCCTTTTACTCCCTCCACTCAACCAAGAAAAAGAAATGGGCAAAATATTGCATAATCAATTTTATAGAGTTGCCAGCAGCAGCAGAGGGAAAAATAGTTAATTCTGAATGATTGATAAGCATGTTTTTACTGTCAGCAAAACAAGAGTGCTACTAACCAAAACCACCGGCAGGAGGGAAACGGTGAGCAGCATCTCCAGCAAGTATTACTTGATTGTTGCCACATACAAACTTCTCAGCAACTTCAGCATGCATGATCCATGGCTTAATATCAATCACGGCTATATCTGAAAGCTCTCGACCAACCAATTTGAATATTAACTTCTTGCATATCTACAAAAAGTTGCATCCTTCAACGAACTGTTACCAAAAATTGAGAAGGCATCCTTATTTACATATTACGTCTTATAATTAAAAGTAAAGTCATATCATGTACTTAATTGAATTGTTAATCAAGATGCTCAGGTAAAAGGATCCCCTAAATTAACTGATAACTACTGAAATATCATATTATGGAAAGATAACGTATGTTATTTGAGTTTTGTAGCTTGTTACATCTAGAATATCAATGATGAAAATGGGTGCACCTTCATCCAGCTGATTTTTTTTTTTTTTGATGGGGGTGGTCGGAGGGAGAGGGGTGGGGGGGGGGGGGGGGGGGGGTGATCATCCTAACCATCCAAATCTATAATGAAAAGAAATACCTCAGGGTTGAAATCTTCCAGGTTTTGTTGAGGAGGATAGAATGGGACCTGAAAGATGATGAGCAATAAATCATCTTCAATATATGGTGCATGTTAAAGTAGCAGTTCTAAGTCAACGGCAATGCCAAATATTTCCTAAATCCTTCAATACCTGTAATACAAATTCCCCTTGCTTAAGATCATGAGCAACAAGAACCCCAATAGCTTCAGTGTTGAAAATGAAAAATAGCATACCGGGTCTCTCATTAAGCAGGTATCGCCCAAGGTCATTGCTCAAAAAATGAACACTAACAAGTTTTTGCAAGTCTTTTTCACCTTTTAAATCTATTCCAACGAGCTTTCTCACAGTACTTCCAGCGCCATCAGCACCAACAAGAATTTTAGACTGAATTTTTTTCGTCATCAACTTGCCTTCCTTGGAAAAAGAAACAGTTGCAGTAACACATTGACCAGTCATTTCTACGGAGACACACTCATGCCCCATCAAAATTTCCCTTCCCCTGAGTGGCTCATGATCAAGGCCTTCTGGACCTTCTGATGTGCAAATTTGGAAACCAAGGTTCTCCAACAGCTTAACAAGTAACCTAGTTAACTTGTACTGTGAGAAGTGCGCAACAGATATTGGACTAACAATTTTCTCGAAATCTTGCAATAGATAACAAAAGAATGGATTGATGGAATAATCTTTAGTCAAGTATATAACATTAACTTTGCTGAATCATTTGCAAAAATTGAAATAAAATTTTAACTAAATAACAATAAAGATGTCCCTGCAATCTAAGATAGAGTGTTAAACTAAAGAAGCTGAATTGAAAACAGTAACTAGCAAGCCAGCAACAAATAAAAACTACAGAATCAGTCCAACCTTGAGGATGCATATGGTCCACTGAACCTAGCATCGGACCAGTGAGTGAAGTACAGTATATAAATTTTCTCCAAAAATCTACAGGTGGTTGTGACCTTTGAATCTCCTCTGCTAATCCATCCAATTTCCGAAACACCTAACAACCAACAGTTAGAATAAAGCTCAATACTTCTTCTACAGTAACCAAGTTACGCTCAATCTTCCATAAAGAAAGAAAACCAACCTCCATAGTTCGGTTATTGATAAAATGAGCTTGCGGGTGCTTGGAAAACCCCTTGTTTTTCTCCAAAACCGTGCATTTTACCCCTATAGGATATCATTATTAACTCACCATATATTTGAACATTTTTTAAAAAAATATTTAAAAAGAAAAATGAACTCATAATTTTATATTGATCCGCTCACTCCAAACCAACAAACAAAAAAAGCTTAAACAAAGATGAAAAAATTGAAATGACGTATAAAAATACAATAACTAATTAGACACTTTCCATGTAAAAGTTCAAAATTTTCTCTCTTTCATAGTGAAAAATGGAAAAAAAGAAACTTTGGGTCACAGAACATACCAAATTTGGTGAGAAGAATAGAGAGAACGAGGCCAACAGGTCCTGCACCAACGACCAAAACAGGAAGAACAGAGTCATTGCTGTTGAGAATTTGGGAGTGTGAGGAGACTCCCCTTTGAATGTAGCCAGAGGGGTGCACTCTGATTCTGGGTTTGGCTCCATGAAGGAAGTTAAGACCCCTGATAAACCCTGAAAGCCCCATGATCAAGAAGAAGCTGAAGCAAAGTGGGGAATAGAGTAGGATTCTTTGAAAAGCCACAGGCAGTTCGGTTGGTGGTTTTGAGCAAGTTGGGTTTGGGTAGCCCAAGCCCATTGTCTGTTCCAGGTTTTAGACTACGAGCCCATTGCCCCGAAACCAGATAGACATGACATACCTTAGGCAATGGCGCAGTTGAGATCAGCGTCAATAAGCCATATCAATGACACATGAATTCAAGATCACTTCTTATCAAAGCTAACAAACTCATCAATTCAACCAAATCTTCTTCAAAGTAGAAAAATGGAAATTTTCATCATGCTTCGGGTTGGGAGTATTAAAGAAAATTACCCAACATTGAGTGCAGTCAAGATTGGGCTGTCATAGTAAATATTTTGATGGGTGTGGTTTGGGCAAAAGCAACCTCATTCTCATCCCTAGCTGAAAAGCACATGCAACATTTCTGAAAGAAAAATAGTGTAGCTAGCTACCAGCAATGTGCTCTCACTGTCCAGGACGACTTGAGTACCAAAAGACAAGTCAAAACTTTACTGACAACTACGCCAACAGTCAATTTCATACTTTAATACACTCACAGATGCGGCCCATCACAGCCACGTGAATGACTTCAGAGCTCCCACATTATTAAAATCTCTCTCTCTCGTTATCGATCCTGGACCGACACCAGCCTCTGATATTCATCTGACAATCCCTCTTCAATCTTCACCGCCCACTTGTCACCCATCTAACACCAAGCTCCTACTAGCTTAGTAGCCGTTAACAGGGTAACCGTATTTCGAAAAACAACTTTCTCTCTAGGAAGTAAGTGATATTCTATGGAAAACAAAGTTTTTTGTCCACTGGCAGAACAGTTCTCGAGATTTTCATTGCGAAGCGTAAGGTAAAGAAGTGTGAATTCCCGTTTTTTACTATTATTTTTTTTGCCATTAGATATTATTTACTGTGCCAAAATACCTTATGTTTGGTTTTTGGTTATTCAAGTTTTCAGCGATGTAAACTTTTTTTTTTCAATATTTTAATGTTCAATGGATCTGAAGTTTGAAATTTTTATCTTTAGCTCTGACAATGTGTTTCGAAAATCTATGATTTTAAGACATTATTCTCTGTTACATTATTTTTCCTCTGCAAAACCATCTGCCTTTTCTCTTCTTTTTATACTTTTGTAACATCAAAGTCTTGTCCAATCTGTTTAGTGAGTCTGGGAAACTATTAAGCTTTCATTGGCAGCAGCACTGCTTAACAGATAGATTTTGCTAGTTGCGTTTGATTAATGGGTGTTTAGTGTTTAAATATGGTGATTAGTTACCTTCGTGGATAAATCCCACATGGGTGATGGGACCCTTTCCTGCATAGATTCCAGTGAAGGAAGTTTCAGATATTTCAGTGGTTCCTGTTGAACATTATTGATTCTTGTTTGTTATAACTACTCTGCTAATTTGCGTTGTAATTGCTTGTAAAAATGAGCTACAAGTTTTCTCTATGTAGAGTAGAAGTGGGAAGTGGAGTGGCTAGAAAAAATTTTGGCAGACTTCTTTGCTAAGGTTAGCAAGCTAAAAATTTTTAGTAGTTAGTGTTTAGTGGGCTCAAAATTCTCAAAAGTTTGATATTGAAGTAAGTGCTTGTGAAGTATGAATCTGGGGCTAATATCTCAAATCCTGGATCTGTTTTCTAATGAGAGAGTAATTCTATGTTGGCTAACAACTTAAATTTCAAGATAGGATCTGAACATTACTGCTCTGCTAAGGATCTATCTGCAGGCTAGTGTCATTTGTACTACTTGTTAGCCCAAGTGGAACACAAGGAGAGAAGCTTTAGAAAATGAGATCTATAGAAGATAAAGGATGCTATAACCTTGGACCTGCTCAGGAAATATCAAGCAGCAGTGCCATTAGTTTTGAGTTTCATAAAGGGAATGGGACTAACCGTGCTTCTCATCATCGAACTGCCTTAGGCAAACCAACACCTTCAAAATGGGACGATGCGCAGAAATGGCTTGTCGGATTGTCAAGAGGTAGAGACAAGAGCCAATCCAAAACCACACCTCGGAACTCCAATGCTGATGACAGAAGACTAATAGCACCAGTTCCACAGAAGGAACAAGATTATTCTAGCAGTGAGGATGAAGAAGCAGCACAAGCAAATGGATTTGCTGCTGCAATGTTATCTAATTTCGAAGGGGAAACAAAGAAGGTGGATTGTGATGAGGCAATTTGGCGAATTAACAAGCTTGCAGAGAACTCGACATCAGCTGTTAGATCAATATGTGTGAGAGATATGGGGACCGAGATGACCCCTATTGCAAGCCAAGAGCCATCAAGAACAGCAACACCTATCAGAGCCACGACTCCTGCTGCAAGGAGTCCTATTTCTTCAGGATCTTCCACCCCAGTAAGGTGCCAACATGGAGTACCGGGTGCTGAGGGCTATCAAGCAGGTCTAACATCAACTGAGGGCAGAGGCGAGACTAATGCGGCTGCCAGGGGAAATGCTCCAAATGGACCGTATGGGCAAGAATCCATGATACATGAGAACAGTAATTCAGATCAGGCCAGAAAGCAGAATACTCTAGAAACTCGAGCTACGGCTTGGGATGAGGCCGAACGTGCCAAATATATGGCAAGGTGATACACTTTTTCTCCTTTCTCTGGCTAATAACTAGCTGTAACTAATTAACATGGGTGCAGAGCTTTCTGAAGGACTAGATGAAATTAATTATGATGTAATGTGGATCATTTTCTACTCAAGCTGATGTGATAAGCGTATTTCTTGCATTCTAGGTACAAGCGCGAAGAAGTGAAGATTCAAGCCTGGGAAAATCATGAGAAGAGGAAAGCAGAAATGGAAATGAAGAAAATGGAGGTAACTAATCAGCTAGATCTATATGAATGGCATAGACTAATTACGTTAAAGACATGGAAATTCATCCCAAAACCATTATACCTACCTTGTTTGCGCTGACCGAAAGGAACTTAGACATATTTGTTACACACTTCACCGTTATGCTTGCTGCAGAAGCATTGTTAGCAGCAATTAAACTTCCCAAAATGCCAGAAGATGATCCGTTTTTTAATATTGTTTGTGGGTGCTTCTTTTTAAGTTCTCTTATTGTGGCATTTCCATTAACATTGAATGAGTCATAGAACTCTTAACTTTTTTAAACAAGCTTGTAAAATGTAATGATGCAGAGCCAGAATGAACAACACCAACTGTTTTCATTGGCCAGAGAAAAAAAAATATTGATGCTTTAATGTTCTATGTTTCCAGATAAAAGTTTATACTCAAGTGATTAAGCTTGTACCAAACAACGCTTTTGTGCGCTTCTGGAGTAATTGTGAGGATGACTTTCTTAGGAATTCCATGAGTCAGTCTGTGCACATATCCTTTGAAACGTTTTCTTCTCAGTTTACCAAAATATTGACTGTTGCATCTGTCTCCAAATCCCAAAAGGCCTTGCTGTTTTTCTGCCACGGTTTTGTTGACTTAAAGCCTTTAGGAATTTGAAACTAAAACCATTCCACAGTGAAAGCCTTACATTGGTGATTTGATGTCCATCCTATCTTACCAACAGTCCTTATGTTTTTAGGTGAAGGCTGAGAGATTGAAAGCTCGGGCACAAGAAAGGTGCTCAAACAAACTTGCTGCTACAAGGAGAATAGCTGAAGAGAAGCGTGCAAATGCAGAAGCAGAACTAAATGAGAAAGCTATGAGGACTTCCGAAAGGGCAGATTACATAAGGAGGACTGGTCACCTTCCTTCTTCATTCTCTTTCAAGTTGCCTTCCCTTTGTTGGTAGTAACTCTGCTGCAAATGTTAAATGCCAGATCCAGCTTCAATTCCTATTCTGCCACTTTTTTAAATACATATATAATGTACTATTTTATTCCTGGGATGTGATTGATGCTGAAAAATTGCAGTAATGTGGTTAGTTCCTTCAATAAACGATCCCCAACCAATTTTTTAGCAACAGTTGATCAAGATTCTTAGTCCTGTTAATAATCATATATGATGCAACTGGAAGAGCATAAGACTGTCACATCTTTTCTGTTATTACTACTTCAAAAGTACTGATGATACACTAATGAGCATGCTGTTGTTCTGGTTGCTCAATGAAGCAATTTCACTGGAAAAAGACTGAGACAAAAACTGCAGGTCATGGCATTAAATGTCAGCTAGGATTTATTAAGTTGCCATTATTACATATCAAAATGAAATCATTTGGAAGTTTAGCGATCAGAATTGTGCTTATATTCCTTCATCTTTCTTTTTGATCACATGGTGTGGACAAATTCTCAAACAAAAAGGGCAAACAGGCCTTCCTAACTTGCTAATTTGTGGAGGAAAAAAACTCATTCCTCCTGCGGATTTTTTAGGAAGCATTAAACGGAGTTGTTAGCTTTACCACCAAGAGAACTTGCGTTTGAACTAGTTATGAGACTCTGATACATATGTTTTCTACTTGCTTGTATTATAGAATGAAAAAATATGAGGAGAGAAAGTGGCCACATTTATGTATTTTCAATTTGTTATAGCTTATGATTATTTGTAATCATACTAATAGCACGCTGAAATTCATCCAATGCCTACTAGTACTATGGTAAAAGATTTAATTTTCAAATTTTAAATAATATTTTTTCTTTTTGTATTAACTATAAATATGAACAACACAAAGACTTGTGTGTGTGTGTGTGTGTGTGTGTATATATATGGTTACATGCCCATGTCAATGGAATGTGTCTTGGACTTATAAATAAGAATTTTTCTCTATTTAATAGACATGTTATTCGAGTTGAAAATATGAATCTATAAGTTTACTCAATTCTTCACTTATGTGGAATCTTCCATGAGAGATATTAAGATCGAAATAGGTTCAAACTAAGAAGGGTTTCTTTTCTGTATAGGTGAAAGAGATAATACAATGAGAAACTTATACAATTGAGTGGAATAGAATATCATGAATTTTATATCAATTAAAAATAAGATAATTTTAAATTTAGAAATAAAAATTTTCTTTTACTAATAGACGTGTCTGAATTGAAAATATAAACTCATGACACACATAAATAACATAATTTTCTCAATTATTCAAGCAATTAGGTTATCAAGCAAATAAACTTCCATGAAGAAAAAAAAAAAGAAAACACTGAAATGGTGTCATTTTATTATCTATTGCTACTAAAGCAAAAAATAATTATTTTGAGATTTGATTTATATAGAAATTATGTTGTAATGTGTACTCAAGTATAGTTTTGTACAAATTAGTAATGCTCATGATAACCCTATGATAGAAACATAAGATTAAGCAATAAGGCTTTCAGCTTCTCTTACTTTTCTCTTCTTACAGGCTGCAGTTTCATCATTTCAAGAGCTTCTTTAGATGTTTGGTTTTGTATATATCCCTAAAAAGGGGAAAAAAAAAAAAAGGAAAGGAAAAAATTGACATGATTTGTGCAGGTTGTGAACGGGGGCTAGAAAGGTAATTTCCTGGCTGAGTGCATTGCATTGTCGGAGACGAATAATAAAATGATTTTTTTTTTGTTAAAGAAGGGCGATTGCAAAGCCGAAGAATAAAACACACCGTTTTGCTTCTCAAAGCCTCTGGCCTTCGCTTTCTCTTCTCGCTATTTCACGGTTTCGAAGGCTCTCTATTGTTTTTCCCTTTTGCTATTTTTTTTATTATCTCTTTCTCTCTCTCTCTCACGCACACAACCCAGCGATCGCCGACTTTCATCTTTCTTGTGGTTTTTTCCCCGTCTCAATCGGTAAGCCCTAGCAACTCTCAATTCTCTTTGCTCTCTTAATTTCATCGAGAGATCGAGAAAATCCATGCATCGTTCTGTTCCTCTTCAACATTTCTAGGGTTCATCCTCTTCGTCTTTTGCTCTAATTTCTAGGCTTTTCTCTTTCCATAATCCAATTATTTCCCCTTAAAATTTTCGAGCAACATAGGCCGAAAATCGAGGATCTGATATTAATTTTTTCTTGCTTTGGTTATTTTAACTACTTTTATTGGTTAATTTCGTGTTGATTACCCTACAATTTGGGCTTCTATTTTTTTTCTCAAAAATTGGAAAAAAATTGGTGTGAATTTGGTATTTTTCGAGGGTTTGGGGTTTATAAGTAAACAATTTAGCGGGGATTTCTTGAGTTGGTGAATCAAGCTTTCGGATTTTTGAAATTTATATATGGCTGCTGGGAGACACGGGGGTTATCGTGATAACGAGATTAGGGACAGAGACTCAGATTTTGAGGTGACAAGGCGGGAATTTGCTATTTCTAAAGAGTTCGAGCCATCTAGGAATGGTAGCCGTGATAATGAAAGGGGTCGGGTGCGGGAAGCTAGAGATAGAGATAGAGCTAGGGTTAGACAAAAGGATATTAAGGAGAGGGAAGTGATAAATGGTGGGTATCGTTCCTCTTCGAGTAGAAGTGATTCAGGAGCCAGTAGTGGTGGTGATGGTGGTAGTCGTGGGCCCAGGCGATGTGAGTTCTCTCTTAGGGTGGTAGATAAGGAGCCTGGTGAGTTGTCTAGTGAGAGTGGGTCAGAGGATGCCATTGAGTCTGAGTCAGGGGTTAAAGGTAGTGAGGTTGAAGAGGTAATGGAGAATGGGGCTCGGTCTCCTGCAGGAAGGAAAAGAAAGTTTTCACCTATAGTGTGGGATAGAGATGACAAGGACTTAAGTAATTTGTCCAAAAGTAGGAATTCACCAGCATTTATTGCCCTTCCTCCTCCACCACCACTGCCAAAAGTTTACCGTAAGTCACCTAGTAGTATCCCTGGTGGGGCTGTACAGATATCTCCTGTTAGAGATAGTAAAAGCCAGAAATCTCAGTCTCCTTCACCAGTTGCAGCTGCTGAAACTGGAGGATACTCTGCACAGCCATCTCCAGTGGATTTGGATTTGTCACTACCAAAAGAGCCGGGTAATGATCTGGATACCGAGCAACTAGAAGATGAAGATTATGTACCTACCCGACATATATCTTCCTCAAGATGGGCAGCTGGTGATAGTTCTCCAGGTGATGAGGGTGAAATTGTAGAAGATGAGGAAATGCCTAAAAGGAGGAAAAAATTACCTCTTTCAGAATCATCCCATAACAGAGTGCGGAACAAGTCGGTGACTCCTGAGCTTGGGGAGCTTAAGAGGGAAAGCTCTGAGGGAATTAGGGTGAGATCATCTGAATCTGATGAACGAGGTGCCCATTCCAAGTCAGGAAGTGGGGATGATTACCCTGGTAATGATTCAGAGAAGGATGACTACATGGACATTGACAATGAACATGATAGAAATGACAGTAGTGTTAGCCAGTCTGATACAGATTCTGAGAATGAAAATGATTCACGTGGTACACCAGAACCTCCAGCTCCTCTTCTAAGAAGTGTAAACATGCTTCAGGGATGTAGAAGTGTCGACGAATTCGAGAGACTAAATAAGATAGATGAAGGAACTTATGGTGTTGTATATAGAGCTAGGGACAAGAAGACTGGGGAAATTGTGGCGTTGAAGAAGGTCAAGATGGAGAAAGAAAGAGAAGGTTTTCCTCTGACCTCTCTGAGGGAAATAAATATTCTTCTTTCTTTCCATCACCCATCGATTGTAGATGTTAAAGAAGTAGTTGTAGGGAGTAATCTTGATAGCATTTTTATGGTCATGGAATACATGGAACATGACCTGAAAGGGCTGATGGAGACAATGAAGCAAGCATTCAGCCAAAGTGAGGTTAAATGCCTGATGCTTCAGCTGCTGGAGGGCGTCAAGTATCTTCATGATAACTGGGTTCTCCATCGAGATTTGAAGACATCTAATCTGCTTTTAAATAACCAGGGTGAACTTAAGATTTGTGATTTTGGGTTGGCTCGTCAATATGGAAGCCCACTAAAACCATATACGCATTTGGTTGTTACTCTTTGGTACAGGTGAGTTTTGCATGCCATCCTATACTTTCCTGATCACAGATAATCCTTTCATTTGTTGAATGAAATAAAGTATAGGGGAGAATTTTCGTCTTCATTAATTATTTGTGTGTGGGTGTTTGGTATTCTGAATTATGTAGTTGGTTTGACAAGTGTTGATTATTGGCAAAAACATCCCTCTTTGATTAAATTTTGTTATTATTATCTGATTCAATATTGAATATTAATACCTCAAAAATCTTGAGTTCAGAATTCCATGGGGAAACCTTTGTTAAAATATGAGCATGACTGGATAAATTGTGATCTGTACTTCTCTTCCTTGGTTAATGAAAAGTATGAACCCCATTTGCGGTAGGGTGCAAGCCTGTCTTTATTGTTTGTAATCTCTTAAAGCTTAAGCTTTTGCTTTTGCATTGTCTATTTGTCTTAAGTTTGCCTGATAGATAACCGGCATGTATATCTTTTTGGGATTCAAGTAGTTGACAACTTTTCATGTTGGTTTTGCAGGGCACCTGAACTTCTTTTGGGAGCAAGACAATATTCCACTGCAATTGACATGTGGTCTCTGGGTTGTATCATGGCTGAACTACTGTCAAAAGAACCACTTTTCAATGGGAAAACCGAATTTGATCAACTTGACAAGGTGAATTGAATTGGTTGGGCCCATCTTTCATTAATCATTACCATACTCTCCTACTATTGCTGGAATGGTTTGATCTGCCCATTGGTGGTTAATGATCTTGGATTTGTTGTGTGGGGTTTGCTGATTGCAGATTTTTAGAATCCTTGGAACACCAAATGAGACAATATGGCCTGATTTTTCCAAGTTGCCTGGAGTCAAGGTCAATTTTGTCAAGCATCAGTAAGTATTAGATCTTTTATAAATTGATTTAGATTCAGTTGAGTGTAATATTCAGGTCTTCTTATATTTCCCACTGTTTTCCCAGGCTTCCAGCTTTGGGTGATTCTGGTCTGGCTTTCTGGCCTCCATTGGTGACAGTTCAGTAACACAGCATTTATTTTTGTTTGTATTAATTACTGATATTTTCCTTTCAGGTATAATCTATTGCGGAAGAAATTTCCAGCAACATCATTCACTGGAACACCCGTTCTCTCTGATGCAGGATTTGACTTGTTGAATAAACTTCTTACTTATGATCCTGAGAAGGTAAACAACTTGGCTTGTGTAAATATTTTGGTTACCTTGTTGTTTTTAATGAATTATTTATTGAGGATTGTGGTATCACCTTCAGCGTATAACAGCTGAAGCTGCTCTTAACCATGAATGGTTTCGTGAAGTTCCTCTTCCCAAGACTAAAGCTTTCATGCCCACTTTCCCTGCCCAACATGCTCAAGACAGGTATTGAGCCGCAAACAAAAAACAGTACAAGTACTTATTTATTTTAGTAAATATTTGGTTTTTTTACTATTAAAGGTTTTTAAGTAAGATTCTCCATATCATGCATAGGCGTATGAGAAGAATGTTGAAGAGTCCAGATCCTTTGGAAGAGCAACGCAGAAAGGAGTTGCAGCAAGGGGAATTGGGGACTGGTGGTTTGTTTGGCTGAGAAAAAGTTCAACCATCAGTGCCATATGATCTTCATGTTTTAGATTTTGACACTATTGTTAGATGGCAATGATTGAGGTGAGAGACATGCATTCAGCGGAAGTTGCAAACTTTGTTTGTCAGACGATCATTCTTGCTGTTTTTTAGCAGGCACTGATGATGATTTGGCTGGAGATATTGTTTGCCTCTTCTTGTGAACCAGATGTTTTGCAGGTTAATTTGTTTTCCAGCTTTGGTCATCATATAGAAATGCATCTGACACTGCTTACATCGCAAGGTGTGGCATATCAGCCTTTCTTCTTTTAGAAATCAGTTTCAGCCGAAACTTGTGTAACATATTTTTATTGGAACAATGATGTAAACATTCCCTTTATAGCTGGTTTTGAATATTGAAACAATATGGATTTCTTCCAACTATCAGTTCCATCTTTTTTAATATTGACATTGTGTTTGCAAGAGACGGTTGGTGTGAAGTGGAGGGGACATTCTTTGCTTTTCATTGACGAAGAAATTGACAGTAACCATTATACATCAAAGGTAACTTATTAATCCAATATCTGTGGAATGCTTTATGGAGTTAGGTATATATTGTCCATCAATGAGGGATTGCCTCTGCAGTATGAACATTGCAGTGCCAACTTACCTATACTGGTGTTATTTTTTCTTTTGTCTTTTTTTTTTTTTATTTCGTAATCTTATGTGAGAAATATTTATAACTTTGTTGGAGATGTAGAGGAGAAATGCCTTAATCTGAAGTGCTGCTAGGATAACAGTTATGTGTATAGTTTTGTATGACAAGTTTTTTCTTGAGTTGAAAAGAAATATTTTAAATAGTTGAGATGTGCAAATATTTCCTCTCTCTTCCCCCATTGTGATGTGTTCAAGATTTGTTATTTGGTATTTGTGTGTGCATTTGCGGGGAAAAAGGATTTAAAACTCAATTATTGTTGTCAATTAAAGGAATTGGCTTCTGAACTGTTATTAATAAATTCTTTATTTGTTTATTGATTTGACTACCCATTTTTAACAGTTCATTTGTCTTTAGTGACTGTTAATCTGCAACTGTGGACAACTTATCAAAGGAGGAAGTAGTCATCACTAATTAAGTCAAAGAACATGTAGTTTATTTTATGCCCTTTTTATTTGATTGTGCCAAAGAGTAGAGCTGTACTTTTCCACGGATGATGATTTGATTTGTTTTGGTGCTTAATTAGCCTTTGGTTTTTCTCAAAAAAAAAAGAGATTTTGATGCCTATTCCCTCTAAACCACAGCCCACAGAATAAAACAGGACTTAAACTATTGAAGGAAATGAGTTATGGCTGGAATGCTAATTTCATTCAATTTAGGCTTTTGTAAATACTTGGACTTTACTAAGGTTAAGCAGTTAGTTTAGGTCCATGAGTTTATGGTGAGTTTCGTAAAGTTGCTAATTTTAACTCAAAACGATTGATTAGCTGTTGACTCGCTCTTGTCTACTAGCAAGTCCTCTTTTGTACTTTATTGATTTAATTTACCTGTTGAGTGTAATTTGGTTAGTCAGCAATTGAAACCATCTCCTAAAGATGCTAAAGTTAACATGCAATTTGCTTGCATTTCCTTTTTATTATGTTTCAATTATGGTCTGAGAAGATTCAAGCTGTAATTAGCTCTGGAATCTTTTATGACATGTCTGCGAATGTCACTGCAGTCTCAAAGCAAGCAGGTTGAGGAGGTTACCTGCATATTGTGGATTTTATCTAACTTCCAATTATTTGTTCCTTCAGGCTCAGTAGAGGTACCATACAAACTTTGGTCTGTTACAATATCTTAGATTAACTTTTGTCACTTTAATATTTCTATCTTCAATTAACTTGTTCACTTTAATATTTCTCTCTCTTATGGTCTGCATGTTGGGATGGTTTACTAGCATTTTTCATTATTTTATGTAATGGTTTCATCAAGATGCGTTTGATTTTAGTAATTGTAATGAAAGAATTATACAAGTGAACCAAGAAAGAATGAACTTTTCTGTATCTTTCCTTAACAGTTTGTCCTAGCCTTATGGAACAGTGAGGGTAAAGTTATTTCTTACTTATGTTCTTTCACCTTCCGTTTTCAATCCTCATATATAGTTGTAACGGATGATATTGATTGTTAGATATTCATTTAGTGGTATGTTCTGCTGTGGAGACCTTGGCTGTAATCTTAGTGTTTTCCTTTTAATGCATGAGTACTAAGAAAGCAAGGATACCTCAAGTTTAAATTGGTCTATATGGTAGATTCTAGTATGGAAGTTGAATGCCAAATTAGTGCATAAAAAGGAGATCCTTTAGTGAATTAAAATATTTTGTAATTTATGAATGAGTAATGATTAATAATGCTGGGGGTGATTGATGCTGAAGAATTGATGGGGCAAATGGTATTGTGATTGTTCTAAATTACAATGTTTAATCAAACAATGTGAGGAGGATGCAGAATGAAGCAAGAGAGTAATTCTAATTACCTTAGGCTATTCATTAGTCTGCCCTGAGAACAAACATCTGCCTTGCCTCTTATATAATGTGTTAAATGGCTATAATATTTTAGGATCATGTTTATCGGAGACAATATCCTTTAATGACTACTCTACCAGTTTCGTATAAAATTAATGGTCACGGGCATTATGGTGTTAAGCTTTTAATTAAATTTCCTGTAGGAAAATAATTACACCACTCAATAATTGCTTTTTTTGGGTTTATGGAATTCTTTCAAACGTTGTTTGATGTTCCTGTGCTTCTGAGGCTGCATTGTATAATAAACACATGTTATATTAATATGCCTCTACAGAGTCTCTTGCTAACTAGGTTAGAGTATATTTTTGGATAGCAGTTCACTGCATGTGCACTTCAACTTTAAGACAAGTTATGCTTGTTAGAAAACCATATTACATTCTAGGTAATTTAGGCCCTATTGTTTCATGTTATCAACGCCTTTCTCATGTTGTTACTTTACTGTGTCATTGCGTGGAAGTATGTCTTGACATACAGTTTTCTAGATTGAGCTGTCCTCTCAAGAATAGAATGCTGCTGCCTGATGTTGTTCTATCCTGTTTTCTGGGTTATTGAACGTTACTTGGGTTGGTTTGTATTTTTGTATATGGTGGTATTCCTTTAGTTGCATTTCTGTCTACAGTTCTATCAAGAACTTCAGACTTGCGAGTGCACATTGATTATCATTCATGCAAAACAAGCAAAAAATACCTGGGTTCAAAGCTATGATTAACAGCGAGAGGGAGACAAAATCGCCACAAAGGAAAGGCCACCGGAATAGACTTTATATTCTACCTATCCCAGCAGATTATGGATTGAAAATTTGTCGAAGGTTCCCATGTTGGAGACTGAGGCTTTTACCGTGAATGCAAAAAGGATGAGATGATAAATTTATTCTGCGGATTTTGTTTTGTAACGTTGGTTGTAAAATCTTCCTTCACGTGGGCTTCCAGATTTGAACCAAGGGATATATAACTGGGTGAATGCAGAATTTTCATTTTCGCCGAAACACAAAAGATCTGTACTGTTGGGTACACAACAAAGTATTTATCAAACACAAAATTGTGTTGTTGGGTATACAACAAAGTATATTATTTGACTACTGCGGTGCCTGCAGGCGTGCGGCGTCGTATTTGTCATAATTTCCGAAAGCCTTGTCGGACAGTGACTGTCTACCTTGTTTATCCCCCATTCGGACCCCAACGATTTATCATGCTGCTCGGTCCCAAACGTGAAGGGATAGATAGCCTTACAATGTAAATTAACCGTGTGCTATCCAGCTTGTGACAAGTTGTGTGACCTTGCAATCAAGTACAATCTCATAATTCCTTGGAATTCGTACTGGAAGTATGTCAAAAACTGGTTTCTGATGGAAACCAATTACGTAGAACTGAAGACTATGGTCTTTCCAAGCACAAACGTGATCAGGGTAAGTTCAATGAAAAAGATTGTGTTGATAAGACCCCGGTCAACTGTCCATCCAAATATAGTAATGCCTCCAGGATTGGCCTGCAGATACATCACTGCATGCCCAAAAAATACATGACAAAGCATAAGAACAATGTGCATGAATAAAACCCAACATTAACCACCATAACGTCTTTGCTGTAACGCCCCTTGAAAATTCCTACTATATCGGAAGCATGAACCACAGGACCAAGCACACGGTTCTCATGCAAGGATTGATTTTGCTCTAAATTAATGAACAAAGCCAAATCCATACTACCTTCCGGGTGCATACAGAGAAGAGAACAGTCTTATGATTTTTCATTCTCAATGTTGCTATCATCAATTCACACACCATGACCCTTAATCAAAGCATTTATTTCCCTCATTCAAATTCAAATCCAGAAACTTCTAATGAGAAGGATAAAAAAAGAAAAACATAAAAGGATAAGGAAAAACATAAGACGTATATGGTAGAAATAGAAGTCTTTCTAGGTATGCCTATTGAATGCTGAATACTTGAACTGTTGTAATCCTTGTCAATACTGCTACAAGTGATCAGAATAATTGTAAAACTACGACTCATGGCTTGCAAACTAAGTCTCGCCTGCCCTCTATATGAAACTATTGACAAAATAATGGTTATATGGACGCATAGCAAGTATAAATCCAATTTGGGTCAAAGGGATAAAGTAAGAATAACCATTATTGTTAAATGACAATCAGTAAACTAAAACTTCATAAAGTTGGAATCAACTGTCCATCTTCTAGTGGTTAGTATTGGATGGAGTATTGGGGCTACAACTGAATATAATTGAGAGAGCTTATGTGCAACTTCTGTTATACCTACATAATTTTGTGCGATTGCAGGGAGGCTTGACCAAAGACATTACTTTTGGTGGTGTCCAGGAGATCATATTATAGTTTCACATCAGTGTTATGTAGGATACACTTATTCACAATGTACTCTGGTAAAAAAGTCTAGGAAGTGCAAGTGTACTTGTGCTTTTTCTTGTTTATTTATAGTGCTTGTGTATGGGTGCACATTGTTGCTTCATTTTAAGCATGGTCCTAAATCTTCAGATTAAGAATGGAGAAACAGAATAGGAATAGAAACAAGATAAATTTCATACCAAAAGCTTGTCTTCTGTGATATGAAGACACATAAGAAGCCAACTGTGTAGTTGTAGGCATGGCAACGTAATCCACTGACTCCAGATCACTTTCAGAAAAAGTCATACGTAGTGAGTTCAATTGATTGAAAGCTTCCATGTTTCCGACACTGTTTGAACCTCTCAGGGATGCTTCAGTTGAAGTGCATGTTGCCAATGCATGCCATCTACTTGCAAGTGATGCAATTCCTTGAGCTCTGTGAGAAATTTTTGTGGCTGCATGCAAGCAAAGAATAATCCCAACAACTTGAACAATTGAGGAGACCTAGAGAGGCATAAAAGAAGGGAGGTAACAACAATTAAGACTTGAAAGTATTAAAATGGTTACACTCTAAAGAAAATATGCCAGGAAAGTAGCAAAATTTCCAAAGAGGTAACTTTCAAATTAGCAACTTCTATTTCTATTTAGTAGCATTAGTAAAGCTTATGGAGTGCAGGTGTTTAACTATTGACTATCTTAAATATACAGTTTATCCATATAATAGAGAAATGAATATACACACTTACTGCAAAATCACCGCCATTTATGAAGTTAACCATTCCACTATATCCTGTTGTCTGGAAAAGAGTCACAAATTGGCTAGCTGTGACAACCAAGAACTCTAAAAGAAGAAAAATTCTGAACCTATGGCTTATCTTGGAGAGATGATGCCGTAGTCGACTGTGCTCCTCTATAAATACCAAAACATCAGATTCTCTTTCCAAGAACTTTGCGTAATCATCAAAGTGAATAACTTGCAAGTTGCAGACTAAATGAAACAAAATGCTGGCGGATAGACTAATTGTACTCACATAAGTCCAGGACAAAATCAAAGCTAATAAAATAACAACAGATATCCACCACGAATCACGTTGCACATATAAAATACGGATGATCTCCCGTGCAGTCTTCAAAATGAAGCATGGCAGTGACCACCATATTAGCAGGCGCATGGAATCCTGCACAAAAGTAACTTAATCCAAATCAAGAAAAAGTGATTGGCATAGCAAAACAAGAAATTTTTGAAGTGTATCTTATAATTCATTATTATCACCATAATTGACGCTGCCACAACCATTAGGGGAAGATCATATTTCTAGTTTCTTTGAATGATCTATTTATTCATTCAGCACAAAGCCTTTTTCTTTTTCAATTAAAACCTTTCCTGGGTGCAGAAATACAGTACTTACTATACTAGTAATTTCCAAATCCATAAAACAAGCAAAAGTGAGAAACAAGAGATTATTTCTAAGGTGGTATTAATTAATCATCTTCTTTCTATGTTCGTGGCCACGATCAATCCAAGAACATTCCTCCATAATTTAACAAAGAATTATAATCAAAGATCAAAACTTGAATGCATTAATCGTGATTAAGCTCATTGTAATCCTAACTACCTGATTTTAACATAGACATTTAAAAACGCAAAAAAAAAAAAAAAAAAAACTTTACCCAAATCTGCTTAACATAGAGGTTGGTGAAACGAGCCATTTGACCACCGTATCGATCAAGAAACAAAAACCTCCTAATACCGTACTTTCTGAGATTAAACGAAACGCAAAACAAAGAAACGGCCGCCAAACAAGCCTGAGAAGCCACGATATCCATCTCGAAATCCTTAATCTGATACGTCTCGCAACCGTCGCATTTGGAAAGTTCCAGGACCAAAACCGGAACCAAAACCCCAACCACCGAGAACGCCGCCCAAGACAAGGAACAGCTCAACAAAGAAGACTGATTGAAACCGAGAAAACTCAAAAACCTCTCCAACTTTTCCAGGGAATCATCGAGATCGTCCCCTATTCGGTATTCTTGGTCTCGTCGTAGTAACTGGGTTTGAGCGGTGTCGTTTCGGTTGTTTGAATTGAGCAGAGGGATTTGCGCGGGAGGTGGTTGCTCTGCCTCCGTTTGTACCTGAGAATCACCCATCAAAAAGGAAAAAATTTTTGCAGGGGAGATTTTAAGAATCAAATAAATTCAATTCCTGTTTTGTTTATCGAAGCTCAGAACTCAGATTTCTTTTGTTTCTTAGATCGTGGGAAAATGTGGTTCATGAATATTTGTTGTGGAGTACTTCGGAGGCTATCCCTTCCCCCCTCGGCCTTGGGCGAAACTTTTTGAAATTTTTTTTTAATTTTCGGAGGAGGGGGGGTGGGGGTTAATGATTGAGTGAGCTCGTTTTTATCGATTTTGCAACGGTAACGCTTCGAGTTTGAGGAGATCACCTGATATCAGCCGTTGATGGAGTAAGATTGATGCGATTAGCGCCGCATTAGCACGTGATTGTGATGATGATGTTTTTCTTGATGAACCTTTGCTTCACCTGAAAGCTCTGACTGTCTGGGTACTTCGAAATTGGAATCTCCGTCTTTCCTGCTTTATGTTTTTTTTTTACCTCGTTCCATGAAACCGGGCGAAGAAAGAGACAGATGCTACTCGGCCAAATGTGACGGTCCAAAAGCTGTCGTTCTTTCCGACTGATTACTTATTAAAGAAGTGATAAATCCAACCTTATATCATTATTAAGGTCCTAATCTAATCATAACTGTAATCAAAATCCCCTAATCTTTGCTCTTCAAGCCTCATATATATTTTTTTTCTGATTCAGCTTTTGGAGTTTCCCGCCAAAATTGAAGGCACTTGCAAAGAAAACCATAAAAAAGGAAAGAGACCACCACGGAATGGAAGCCCTTCTTTTGGTTGAGGAGGGGGAGGTAAATTTTGGGAAGTAGTGATTGATCATGGTTATGGAGTTAAAGTAGGTGATTAGTGATTTTAAAGAGGATTAATGAAATAATCAAGAGGGTTGGTTAAGATTGATAACGATTTTCAATGGAGATGGAGCATCATTCATTAGCTGGCTTTTTCAGATTTTGACCACTTTGGTTCATTTAAGGTTTCATAAAAAAGTTTGCCTTGGCGGCATTCAAGTTGCTACAAGCGGAATGTGCGATAGCTCCCACCCATCTTAGATTCTTGTTTTCTTGCAAGTATTTGTAATTAAAATATAACAAGTGTCAACCGCTGCTTACTAATATTTAGATGATATTTAGAAATAACAATTATAATTAATGCACTTTCTTTTGTGAATTTAGTTAAAATAATATATTAAATATAATTTTTGAAAATAATAAGCCCGAAAGTGCTCTTCTAAGAAGACTCAGAAAGGGGAAAACAAGGATGATGGATCAAATGAAATCAAGCTCCCATTGTTCCTTGCAAGGCATTTGGAAATCAGATCGTTTTAGTTAAGAGGCTTTCAAGATGTTTATGCTACGAGATTCTGCCCTTTTTTTTAAGTTAATATTTGAGTTAGGTTGGGTATTATCGTTTGATCTAAGATTTTGATCCAAATCTTATGTCGTACTTTTTTTTTTGGAATAAAATCTTATGTCGTATTTAGCATTTAATCTTTCAAAATAAATTCAAGTGAATTGAAGTTTTCGTTATTGGAATATTTGTTGTTACTTGTTAGTTTATTTTGGATCCTTTGTTTTTTTCTTCTTCAAGTTTTGTTATTGCAATGATATTAAACAAATAAAACAGAGGTATAATATTTTTAAAATTTTTGTGAATTTTTTAATAAAATTTAAATAAGTTTTTTATTTTTTATTATATTCAATAAAGTTCGTATGTTTTCATTTTAAACTAAATAAGTCTTTATAATTAATGATTAATTAATTATCATTAGTTAAAATTTTATTTGTCATTATTTTAATTATGTAACGTTGACATAATATTAACATGGAGGATGAAAATGTTACGTGATTATATCATCACACAAGAGCGGACCTACACTGTCACTACTCATTTCCTAAAAGTTTTAGTTATTATATTATTTTTTTAAAGTAGTTGTTGTTCTATTTATCTAGTGTTTTGAGTAGTTAATATATTAATGAACCCATTATTTTTTTTGCAATTTTATAGAAAGTGGGGTCAAAGACGCCAAGTAAAAGTAATTTATATATTAATATTTAAATATTACATAAAAAGATAAAAAAAATTTCTATTTTGTGTTAACATTACCAAAATTGTAACTTATAAAATTATTAATTATACTATATATACCTTTATTTATATAAACTTACGATATATTTATATATCTAAAGAGAATTGTTTATATAAACTTATAATATATATACTTAAAGAGAAGTTGTGAGATTAAAATAGCTTTTGAATCTAGTTATTTTTTTTTAATTTCATGCAACTAACAACAAAACCATATAATTAATTAAAATAATTCATGAAACTATGATTATTAATTAACTTGTAATGTCTTTTAATATAAATACTTTACATATTATCTTAATTTATAAAGAATATAATTACTATTATGTAATTTTTTTTATATATGTGGGAAAGAAACAAATAGAAAAATTACATCATTCTAGTCCAAGCAACTCCTAAATTATTAACAAAAAGACATGTAAATATTCCATTTGGAGGAGACTCAAATATATGAAGTCTGAAAGGTAAATCTTCATGATGTGTAACTAGCCAATTTGCGTACTGATTTGTTTCATGATGAATGTGAGAAATTGAAACATTCCAATCCTTAAGAAGGAGCTTTGTGATGTCCCTTACAAGATGACCATTTGGATTAAGATTATTACCTTGACCAACAATCTTTTATATAGATAACAAGGAATCTGAATTAACTTGTATTTTTTTAAAACCCTTATTCCAACACAGAGATAATCCTTGATAAATTGCCCAAGGTTCTGCAATCAAAGAAAAAGAAATACCGAATTTATAGGAAAATCCCACCATCCAATTGCCAAACATATTTCTGATCACACCTCCTGTCGCTGTTAAACCTAGCTGTCCTTCAACATTCCGATCAACATCGAGTTTAACAAAGTTCGGTTTTGGCTTTTCCCATGCTATCAAGAACTCTTTCTTCATATTTTGATGCTCTATTTTCAGGATATCCTATGCCTTTTTCGCTTATAAGTTAATAATTACTAAACAATAAAATAATATTAATTTTATTTATAATTTAATAATATTAATATATTAATATGTAAACCTTAACCCCTATTTCTTTTTTTTCTCTTTTCTTCCCCTAGCCACTGACCCCTCTTTCTTTTCTTCCATGAGCTGTTCCTCCTTCTTTTTTTTTTCTTTCTCAATAATTTTTGGTCAATGCTTAAATCGCTGCTCAAGTGCTCAGTGCTCAACCCTAGCCGTTGATCCTCTATTCTTGGTCCTCCATTAAGGTAAATCTTCTCTCTTTTTTAATTTCATTTTTGGTAGCTATTGTGCCCGAAATTTGGTGCGTGTTTACAAGTTGATACTTAATAAAACATGTCTACATATCAAACTCGTTGCTCAAGTGCTCAACCTTAGTCACAAATCCTCCATTCAGGTAAATCTTCTCTCTCTCTCTCTCTCTCTTTTTGAAGAGTTGGAATTTTCATTCAATGGAAATAAAAATCACAGTAGAGTAATAACTCACATTGCGTATGAAGAAATAAAAATCAACAAGGTAAACAACAAGGGAGCTTGTAGAAACAAACACTTCTAGAACCCAAAACACAGATTTACATCTCCCAACCAGTGAGAGGTTGATAATAAATTAGCTTAGTTCTTGTAGTAATGTATAAGAATTAGTAGGTTTTATCTAATTATTTTAAATTAATTTATTTAGGTGAGTCAATGTAATCTTAGTTAATTTTATGATTAAATTGGTGTTAATGTGCTTAAGATAGATTGTTATTGATTTATTTTGCTTTTGTAGGTGTTTAATGAAGGAAAGCTTTTAATGGAAAAAAAAGAGCAATTTTGAGGTGCAGATTTTCACTGCACATGTTCCTAAATTTTAACCATAACTCTCTCTACAAAATTTTAAATGAGATGATTTTTGAATCATTGGAAAGTTAAGAGAAAAATTCATAACTTTCATATTCACCACTTTGCCCAGTTCGACTTGGAAGGTGGTTAAAAATCTTATCGAAGTTGAAGCATTGTAGTAGTCTTAGAACAATTACAATTTTTGCTAATTAAATGGTCAAGGCCGCGACTGTGGTGGAGGTAGGCCATAGTTCACGTAGTCTGATGAGGAAATTCTAAGTAGAATTGATATGTTTCTTCATTCAATTTGGCCCGACTTCAAAGCCCTAATAAAATAACCTTTCGGAAGACTTTTAGAGACACGAAACATCAAATTTATAGTTGAGATTCAAGCCACAACATTATTGACAAAAGTCTCATTGAAGCTAAGAAAAAATCAAGGGATTTAAGAAGATTTAGAGATAAAGATTATAATTCTTAGGTTCTTTTATCTTTTGTTATTATTTTCTTGGTTTTGGTTTTTGATGGTTAAACTTAATTTGACGATGATGTGTAACTTGATGAGGAACTAATTTATTTATTTAAGATTATGATTGAACTCAATACGTAATTTGATCTATTTATCTCTCTTTTGCTTATGTTTGATATTTTAAGTTGTCTATTCTATTATGTTCTTAATACTTCAAGTTGACTGGCCACCAATTAGATTGAATTAGAAACTTAAGTTAAACCTTGACGAAAAAGATTTAAGTAGATCTAAAATAGAATAGCGTATAATCGAATGCACTTAGTTGATTAGGTGATTTGATTTGCATATAAGGTAGATATATACCTATAAGCCATACGTAGCCAACATTAGAGGACGAACTTAATTAATCTTTCTTTAATTTAATTTGCATAGACATATAGAAAATTAATTGGGAAAGATATTTTTATGAGAAACTTGACAAAGACTTGTAAATAAATTAAGACTTGTAAATAAATTAAGACTCTAAGTTAATAACTTAATCCATTAAACCAAGTTAAGAGAGACAGTAATCAAATGAAGTATTGAAGGATATCATACTCTTAGGTCTCAAAATCAATCAAGTCTAATAAAGTAATTTTGCTGAGTAGATTTAGATTAGTTTTACTTTTTAAATTTGATTTAATTTTTAATTGTTTGAATGAGAGTAAGGTGTGATAATTTTAATAATTAGCAAGTAGGGATTAATTCATTTCCTCGTGGGAATGAATTCTACTTTCTTTCATATTACTTGTTAATGACACGTACACTTGCGCGAGAAATCAATAATAGATGTATCAAAACCTCCACTTTCCATGTCTAGAGGCATCAAAATCTCTTTTCTTTTTTAATTTTATTGTTGCTATTGTGCCCAAAATTTGGTGGCTATTTAGAAGCTGACACTTAATAAAACATGTCTACTCATGTGTTAATGCTGTACTTATTTTCTCAAACTTGATTTAGACAATGATTTTGCCATGCTTTATGCTTCTCGGTTTTTTAAAAATGACCATAGCTAAAAATTGTGATAATAGTATTAATAATAATTGCAAAAATGCACTCTCAAAAAATTATCTATTAAATTACATACATTCTTATCTCTTTTATTTGTGTATGATCAATTATAACAATTGAAGATTCAATTGTCACACTTGTTGACATTGACAAGGAAGATGATTGAATTTTTCATGAGTTGTTGCCTCATTGTAAACTTGTAATGTTGATTAAGTTGTTGTTTAGATATGTTGTTTAAGTTTGTTTGAATATTTGTTTTTTTATTATTTAAATTTAAATTTTATTGTTTGTGTATTTTTATAAATTTAATTATTAGTGAATTATATGGAATATGCATGAGAAATATTATTGTAAAAGGATAGGAGTATGGATTCAGGTTCAGGTAAATTGGATACCCATGAAGAGCATTTTTAATAGTTTTTTTACATAATTAGATTTTTAAATGAGTTTGGGTAATTATTGAGTACTAGGTATATATTAGGATTCGAGTTAAAGTAGTAATTTTAAAAAATATTTTGTTAGTTATAGGGTTCAGGTATCCTATTTATTAATAGGATTTCAAGTACCTCAAAATTAGCGAGTATCTTATACGTTGACAACCTTATTGCCAAATTTGTTTAAGAGGTATCAAAATGAACAAAAAAACAAAACAAAAAAGGGTAAAATACCCTGACCTCTTAAGTTTTGACTATAATTCCATATGGATTCATTAGCATTCGAAATGGACAATTCGCTCCAAACATGTAAACATCGTTAACAGGCAAATATCAAATATCTAAATACTTTAATTTTTTCTCCACTTTTTCCTATTCTTTTCTTTTCTCTCAGGTCAACCTACGACACTCGCTTATGCCAACCGATTGCAAGAATGACAAATCTCACCCTTCCAATGCGATCTTGTGCTCGTCAACGCAGCGAGAACACCAAATTTGGTGCTCCTTGGCCAGATTGGGGAACGTTCGATCAATGCTTGCCATGTCGTCTATTGTTGCTGTTGTCATTGTCCATCACTGCTCGTTGTCGGCGTTCGCGTTGGATAAAATTTAGAGAGAGAATGTTTGGATGGAGAGAGAAAGAAATTGTATTTTATATAGTGGTAATTTTTAAAATTAATGAATGGTAAAATTGTTTTAAAAATATTACCAATTCATCAAACTAAAGAAACATTGACGATTGACTAACAATAGAACTTATGTGTCTAGCGAAAGATATTCTTTTGAGATGGACTGTTCATTTCGAATACTAATGGACTCGTGTGAGATTATGACCAAAGTTTAAGGGATCAAGGTATTTTACTAAAAAAGAAAAACGTGCAAAAGCAAAGGTTATTAGAGATTGGGCTTGGACCGCTCCCTAAGCAGCCCTTTTGATCACTACTTCCTTAAAAAAATGACGAGAGATGCATGTAAGGATGGAGCTAGTCAACTTTTGTTGGAGAGGCCAAGGACGAAGAAAAATAATGGTTAAAAATTTTTAAAAACTAATGCATTGACTTTAATCAACAATCAAAAGATTTATAATAAAAAATAATTTTATATAACATGTCAATTAAAAGGAATAAGAAAAAAATTTACAATAGTTTTTTAGGAAAGTTGTGCTCAACGATGTTTGAAGAATTAAGTGTATTTTAGTGGTGAGTTATAGTGAAGGGAGAAAAGTAAAAATAAAAAGACAAAAGAAAAAAGAAAGATAAAAAAAAAGAGAGAGAAAGAGATGTAGAGAAACTTAAGAATTAAGATAAAGTTGAGTACTACTTGTGGGGTCATTTTATTTTTTATATTTGTATTAATTATTAAATAAAAAATTATTTTGAGAGGCATTAAAAAACATATATAATAATTAAAATATTAAAAATTTGGGTAAAATATCCAAATAGCTTTAAGTTTTGACCAAAATTACACGAAAATCCAATAGTTTGAGAAATAGACACTTTACCTCAAAAGAATATCTGTTATTGGATACATAAGTTTAACCATTAGTCAAACATTAAGGTTTTCATTAGTTTGCTAACGTGGTAATATTTTTTGGACAATTTTACCTTCAAATATGTCAAAAATTACAACACTATATAATCTTTTGTTTTTCATTTTTAAATTGTTTTTCTTTCTTAAAAAAACCTACCTACCATTAATGTTGGTTCTTTTATCGTATCAAATCCAACCATCCTGTCAACTTACAAAAATTCATCCTTGATGACATGCTGAAAATCATTAACAAGTTTAGGAAAACACTGTTTTATGGCATGGCCATTAGTGCCATCATTGACTCCATGGGCATCAACACTAGGTGTGATCCACCTAAACAACATGCTATGCACATGAAGATCAATGAGCATACCATCAAGAAGCTTGGATTTATGTATGTTAACCAATCTTTGGTGTGTAAAGAAACCGTTAATGAACCTGATATCGTTGGGGATGTGGGAAATGAGGACATCTATGCTGAGCCTAGTGTAGCCCCTAGTGTCAGTCTTAGTGTGAGCCCTAGTGTCGCTTCTAGTTACCCACCTATGTCCATTGCCTTTGACTCCGAGCAAGCCTTTTCTCGATTGTTATCATATATGGAATCTATGGATGTTTGCGTGGTTAACAGGTTGGATGCTTTGGAGGCCTAGAATCGTGAGTTATTGCATTGCCAACAGTTTCTTGAAGAGCAGTTTCAAGCTCACTTTTCGCCACCATCTTGAGTTCATCACTGGGGACATCGCCTTCCCTCGACACTTCATGCCTTTTTGGATTAGATGGCCACCTGCTCATACCATTTTCATCATGCTTCATCATTGTCATTGCCCTACATTTTATTGGTTTTAGATTTTATGCACTGTATTTGGATGGTCGTTGGCAACCAATTTTGGATTGTGTTATATTTTCCTGTTACATTATGCTATTGGATACCTTGTTTATGCGAATGATTATATGCCTCTTATGCTATGTTCTCACTCTAAATTGTTTACTCCTTATACTTCTTTTATTTTATTCTACGCCTACTCTTCTTATTGTTTATGATATTGTTATGGATTAAAGTTTCGACATTTATTTCCCATGATTTTTTTACCTTAACTTATGTTTTCCAATCCGATCCCTTTTCACACTGACTTTTCTTTTTTATGTAACCAAAAGGGGTAGAATGAAGTTAACGAGTAAATTTTACACTACATTTTCATCAAAACGGCCAAAATTATTTTCAAAATTAGAAATTCTTAAATTGAAAGGGAGCATTGATTAAAGGGGAGGATTCAAAATTCTATACAACTTTCAGATCTTTAAAATTCAAGAGAGTCCGTATTTTTTTCAAAAGTTTGAACAAATTTTACTTATTGTTTTGTCATATAGAAAAAAGGGAGATTGTTAGCTCTATAGCTTTCAAATTGATCCCATGTCTTGAAATGACAAAAGAAAATGATCAAAAATTTCATTTAAGTCTTGGAATATCAAGTCTAGACATCCCCTTGCACTTTCAAATGAGTTTGAGAAGAAAAACAATGAAAAAGGACTTTGAAAAATGCATTCTGGTCCAAATGTATCAATTTATAAGGAACATGTATCGACATGAATCGATACATTTGAACAAGTATCGATAGATATTGAAATCTATCGATACATGTTCTTAAGAAAAGTCAAAATTTGCAAAGTGAAACTCAATCTATTGATACATTCTCAAATGTATCGATAGAAATACAGTAAAATGCTTACTACCTCAAAAGTATCGATACATTTCTTAAATGTATCGATTCATTTTCAACAGAATACTTACTGCCTCAAAAGTATTGATACATTAATAAATGTATCAATACATTTTCAACAGAATGTTCAAGTCGTTGCAGCCAAGTTCAAAAGTATCGATACATGCCAAAATGTATTGATACATTATAGCGGTAATTCAAAAATATAAGAGGCAATGTATCGATACATTCACATATGTATTAATACAACATAACGTTGGAGCCTTGAATGAAGAGAAGAACGACTATTTTCACATTTAATGAACCTTCAACTAGCCTTGAAGCTTCAACAACTACAAATAAAAGCTCCTACAACATTTATGAAGATTGGAAGACTTTAAAACACAATTCCAAGAGAAGAATTCATCTCAAATCATTCAATGCTCTTGTACTTCTCCTTTTATATTTAAGTCTTCTATTGTACCACTTATAGAGCCATTATTGCTTATCTTTTTTCTCACCAAACATTGTACTTAATTTGCTATTTAGCCTTCAAAAGGCATCATAACTGCACTTTTTATCTTTTATTGTATTCACTTGAGTGGTTATACCTTAATCAATCGAAAAAGTAGAAATTGAGTGGTTATACCTTAATCAAGATAAAAGGTAGAGTAATTGTACTTTAACAATAAAAAGGCATTGTATTGAACCCGATTTTAATGATGAATTTTAAACTCCTTAGTGAATCTAAGGAATACAACTTAGACAAGGAGGTCAAACCTTTATAAAAAATATTGTGTTAATTTTTTCTTCCTTTCCTACTTTTTTAAATTTCATTTGTATTTTCCAACGTTTCTTACTTTACAAGAAATCAATTATCTTCTTTATTTTCAAATTGGAAATTTGATTTAAGAGAATTCTATTTTCTCAAAATTGATAAGGAATCTTCAAAATTACAAAATATTTCAATTCACCTCCTTTTAGAACTATTCAAATTGAGTTTATTGCATTAACATTATATTTATAATTATGCGATTTAGCTTTTGATAGCTGAGATTTCCTGCTCAAAATAAAATTTTAAAATTTGCAAATAGCATCTTTGATTAATTCATTCTTTAGGGTAAAATACTTTGATTTTTTTAAGTTTTGATCATAATTTCATACGGATTTATTAATTTTGAAAATTGACACTTTACCTCTAACTGATAAATATGAAATATCTAAAATTATAAACTATTTAAAAATAAAAATTATAATTTATATAGTAATAATTTTTAAAATTAATAAAAGATAAATTTACTTTAAAAATATTATAACGTATAAAATATTAATGATTGATTAATGGTTGAATTTATATTTTAATAAAAAACATTTTTTTAAGAGCAAAGCGTGCGGAATTATTTTTAGACAGTATTGTATTTCACCTTTTTCTTTCATGTAGTATAACGGGAAGAGACAAAGAAAAGGAAAGGATGTGAAGAAAAATTAGTATAACAGGGTGATGACCAACAGCGACATGCCAATATTTTGCGAAAACGTCAAACAGGTTCCGTCCCTGAGCTGCATATCGAATTGAACTAAGCTCCTACTGACTCCATTCCTGCAAATTTCCTTTTTTGAAAAAAGTTCCAAAAACCCTCCATTCTAATGGCCAACTTCGTCGACCCAAAAACGGGCTTTTGCTCTAAAACGATGACGTTCCACAGTCTCCGACCTCCCGTTCCACTCCCACCCGAATCCGCACCCATTTCACTTACCGACTTCATCTTCTATCTCCTTAACTCCTCTCCTCCCTCGCCCACTGCTGTCGCTCTCATCGACGCCACCACGCGCCGCCGTATTCTCTATCCCGAACTTATCTCCCGAGTGAATAACCTAGCCGCCTCCCTCCGCACTCACTTTGGCCTCTCCAAAGGCGATTGCGCTTTCGTTTCCTCCCCGAACAATATCTACACTCCCATTCTTTGCTTGTCTCTCTTCTCTCTCGGCGTCGTTGTCTCTCCCGCCAATCCAGCCGCCACAATCCCAGAGATTCACCATCAAATCCGACTTTCGAAACCGGTAATCGCTTTTGCCTCATTGGATTCAGATCATAAAATCCCTTCGCTTAAATACGGAACCGCTATAATGGACTCGGTTGAATTCGAGTCGTTAATGGTAAATCGAAGTGAAAAAAAGAAACAAGAAGGAATCAAAGTGAACCAATCAGATGTTGCCACGATTCTCTATTCGTCCGGCACAACAGGTCGGGTCAAAGGAGTTGCATTGACTCACCATAACTGGACCGCGACGATCGCAACAGGCTATTCGTTGCGTCCGATGAGGAAGTGCCCCACGGTTGCTTTTTGTCCGGTTCCGTTATTTCATGTCTACGGGTTAGCGTACAGTTTGAGGCTTCTGGCGACGGGTAACTGCGTGGTCATTAACGGAGGAGGTGGGAGACTTGATATGAAAAAAATCTACGACATCGTTGAGGAGTATCGGGTTAGCCAGGTGGCGCTGGCCCCACCTTTGGTTGTAACGATGGTAAGGGATGCTGGAATGATGGAGGGCTGCGATTTGAGCTCGCTTGAAGTTATCTCGTGCGGGGGAGCTCATTTGAGCAAGAGTAAGATTGAGAGGTTGCGAAAACGGTTGCCTAAAGTTCAGCTGGCGCAGGTAAGCAATTAGCAGCATATTAGTAATTAATGATCTTAATTAGAGCGCTAAATAATGATGGTCGTGGTGCATAAATATATATTTTCATTTTTTTGATGAAGGCGTATGGGCTAACTGAAACAACAGGGCGAGTGTTTGCTACGATGGGTCCCCATGAAAGCCAAATAGAAGGTGCCACGGGAAAGCTTATGGCAAATTGTGAGGCCAAAATTGTCGATCCTGAAACTGCTGTTGCTTTGCCTCCTTCTAAGCCTGGAGAGCTTTGGATTAGAGGAGCTTTGGTAATGAAGGGTAATTATTAACTTATCTATATTTTAGATTCCGTTTGACATAGTGATGGAGTGCCTGCAATGCAATTTGTTTGCAAACACAATGTTTAAATAATAACAACTTTCGATTGCTTTCAATAGCAATACCAAAATTGGGCTTAATTAACTGGCAAGAAGGGAGCAGCTGTTGTCGATCACTTTGTTTACATTCCTTTCTTTTTTTCTTTTTTTTTGCTTTTTAATTTTGGGTTCAGGTTACGTTGATAATGAGGAGGCAACTGCTGCGACTGTGGATTCAGAGGGATGGTTAAGAACTGGCGATCTTTGCTATATCGATAATGAAGGTTTCCTGTTTTTTGTGGATAGATTGAAGGAGTTGATCAAATACAAAGGCTACCAGGTTGGTTCTGAGCTCTTCATAAATATGGTGCCTCAGAAAAGCTTATTCAATTTTATCCTATTTATTAATGTTGTTGCTTTCGCTATGGAACAGGTTGCCCCAGCTGAACTGGAGCATCTGCTTAGTTCCCACCCAGATGTCGTCGACTCTGCTGTGGTTCCGTATGTAGCTTTTATGATCTATCTTTTGACCACTATTCAACTCTTTTCACTGCCTGAAAAGACATGATTTAACCTGCCAACATAAACATTTGACTCTCCAAATTTACAGGTTTCCGGATGAGGAAGCAGGTCAGGTACCAGTGGCCTTTGTAGTCAGACAATCAGGCAGCAACATTGATGAATCAGAAATCAAGCATTTTGTTGCTCGACAGGTGTGAAAGGAAGAACATGCTTTGCTTCTAACCAACCATTTTTTTCCATCATTTTAATATTCTAAAACATTTTATCTCAGGTTTCCCAGTACAAGAGAATACGAAGAGTAATTTTCATTGATTCATTGCCAAAGAATGCCTCAGGTAAGGTACTGAGGAAGGAGTTAGTCGAATTGTCAAGTGCTACCTCCAAGTTGTAAAATTCCATCACTGCTTTATGTGTTTATGACAGAAAAATTGCTATTTTGTTGATGTTAATTTACTTTGTGTAACATAAAAATGGTTACATATCATTACAAATGATCAAAGTTAATATGTAATAAATTTGCTCATAAAAGAATGGGAATATACAATACTCAACTCTATCCCATCTATAGGTAAATTCGATTTTAAGATGTTGATTTAATTCTCCCGTTTTCTCATTAATAGTGTAATAAGAGAAAAATGTATAAAATAATTGTAATGAACCAAATTTCACTCCTCTATATGCAATACTGGGCTAAGGAAATAAACATCCATTTTGACTTTAATAGCTGAAAGATGATTATACTTTGATATATGCAGCTTATATACATAAATTGTAACTGTTATCTAATTTTTTAAACAAAATATGATTTTATTTTTTAATCTACATTTTTACAGCAATTATTTTTTGAAAAAGGAGAACATCATAGAATTGAGAGGTAGAGAGGTAGGCACCCAATTTGACATGCCCATCAGATCATAATTTGCTCTAACAATGTTTATTGGGTATGATTGCAATTTACAAGTATGGCTCTGAGCTGTGCACAAAGCAAAGGGACAGTAGCAACATCAATAAAAGAAACCTAGTACCACAAGAAGTCCACAACTCCCAAGGCCTTGATACAGCTAAGTTAATTAGATGGAAATGCTGTTGGGTATTCCACGACCGGTTACCCCAGGACCTGATGAAGGGAGCAGCAGTTCATAAGGGGGAATGCCAGCACCACTTCTGTTTTTAAGGCGGATATCCTTGTTTCTTTTATTTATCGTTTCCTCTATTTCCCCTAGTTTAGCAGAGAATTTCTCGAACATTTTCAACACTTCATGATCGTTGATCCAGCTGCTGTGTAGTTGGTTCATTTGACCCAGGTACTCTTCATCTGGGGAATGAGTTGACAAGGTGTCTTGAACAGCCATCACTTTGGTTGCTTGAAGCTTTGTTGGCAAAGAGGATAGAAAAGTGTGCTGAGGGTTGTGAATAAATTTCTCGAAATCAGGGTCAGTTTCTTGTGGCATGAGTTTTCGCATGAGGGTGGGACGGTTTGGCACATATCCTCCAAATGGGTACTGCCCGAAGTTTATAGCTGCATGCTGACCAGATGCAATCCAGATCATTGTGGTAAGTATGCTAGACAAGTCTTCTTTGGTGGCCAGTTTAGGCCACCAGGGTTCATTCCGTTTGTCATAATTACCTCTGTTCTTGATCTCATCCCACCAGGCTTGGATCTCAACATCAGATGTGACAGAATTAGGTTCAGTATAAAAGTGTTCAACATAGGATTCCACCCATTCTTTGATGGCAGACCAAATAAGCAGCCCATCTGCTGCGTAAGGATAGTCTTCAATCACAAGCTTCAGGCCACCAGGCACTGAAGGATCCTCCACTGCCATGCCCCTGAAAATTTTATCACGATTATCTATTATTGTTTTGAAATGGGGATAATTCAATAAGAACAAGCATCTAAGAATTAAGGGTCAAGGTTAAAATATAACCTTACCTCCGAATGAGATCTGCTGGCAATGCTTCCATGTCAAAGCGCCAACTCTCATAAGCTGCAGAGCTTAGCTCCATGGCATACTTTCCCGGGCTGAAACAAGCCTCAATTATCCCACCTCCATTAACTAAACTTTGCCGTGCAAGTGCATTAATTTCTAGCGTGTAGCGCATGTGAGGGTGAAGCAGCTTGTAAATGGGGTGCATTGAGCTAAGCTGTCTGTGAGTTGCAATTATATAAGGCTCCATGCAAGCATGAGTTCGCAACCTACAATTTCCAAGTTACCACCATATTAAAGTAGTACATCTCATAACATTTTATATGAACAACATAACAAAATATGCATGAACTACAAACTGTAACCATGTTTGATGTTAATTTCCCCCCTAAATTCTAGGTCTCAAATAATAAATATCGAAGTTTATCAGATACGACCAAATTTAAAATTTCACAGGGGTTTTGAAGCTGTTAAAGTTTTACCAGTGATTTACTAGCTGATGGACACCAGCATCATTTGAGCAAACATGAGCTTTGGCTAGTTTCCAAATCCAATGTGTTGTAGCATCATGCCCGTAAGTATAAACATATTTATTCCGAGATGACGAAGGAGTGGGAGGAAGAGAAAGCTCAATAGCTATTGGTGTCAGCATACCAGTCTTGCTATAGAAGAACACTGTCCTGGAGGCATAAGCTTTTTTTCCAGGTAAGTTGTTCATCCTCCTGATAAATGGCAAAAGCATGTCATGGAAGTCAAGTATAAACAATCTTTTTTCCTCAATAGCCTGCAACATCAGATACCAAAGAGCAACCTTAGAGAGTGAGAAATGATTTTATTAATTTTTAATTGATTTTTCAAAATCATACATGGTTTTAAGGAGGAACTAGTATACTAGCTCAACTTGTACGATAAACCCAACTAGGTAATATGATACAAATATTTCTGGGTTGACAATGCCATGGATATCCTTTAGTGTTCCACTAAAAAAATCAGGAATCAGTCACTAAAATTCTCCGATGTTGCACAAACGAAGCAGCCCTAAAACCCCCAACTTTAAACAAGTAAAAGCACTCAGTAAATATTGGATGTCCATTGCAAAGTATAGGACTCCTATTCTTCTAGGTTTAATGTAATGAACATGTCATCAAAAGAATGCCCATCGAATGAAGCACTAAGAGAAGAAGAAAGGGTGGGGGAGTGGGGAGGGCATGTGAACATATTACGGAATAACACTTTTAGATGTCAATACCTTGTCCACACTCATTCCATGGAGCTCTTGCTCTATCAATTCCTTTGTGATTGTGGATTCTGGAGGGCCATAAATGGCAGGGTCTAGTTTGCTAAGGATTGGAAATTCCTGTAAAATTGAACAAACTTAAGGATTCCCAAGAAGCAATTGTAAAGCCTAATCTACACAGACAGCGAAATATCTATGTAAATAACCTTCAAAATCTCAATATTCACAGGATTGACCCCAGCTAAAGTCTGGCGTGCAAATTCATTGTCTCGCAACCATGCAAATCTGTCCCCTGGAAACAGAAGTTCCAAGATAAATTGCAGAAATGAAATAGGGCTCCATTAATGAAGAATGATTTTAATAAGTATAAATGTGGCTTGATACTAATGCAAGCATAAGCTACGAGCCTCAATTTGGTCTCACTTACAAAACTAACTGCAAGCAGGGATTAATGAAGTGTACTTACTTCTTATAATAGCTGGGATTTCATATTTCAGCAACTTTTGGCCAACACTGAGAACTTGTTTCATCATATTGCCTATAAATAGATTGTTGCCTAATTCTCTTTGCTCATCGTCTTTCAAGATGACACCATCACTGTATAGCTTATCTATGTCAGAAAAGCATGTGAATGGGATATCTGAACTCGACAATGTAGCAGCAATGGATGGTACAAGATTGTGAAGTAGTGCTTTCAACCTCCCAGCAGAGAAAGTGTTCTGCTTGATCTCCTCAAAGGCCTCATCCCGAGGTACATAAACAGGATGGGGTTTTTCAATTCTACTTTCACAAAGTGGATCTAGATGCATCATCGAATACAGAGCATACCAATTTATATGTTAGTGTTGCAGAATAAAAACCTTAACACATAGAATAGCATAGTATTACTTCGAACAAAAATACCTGTCTTTGTAGGAGGTCGGCCACTTCTACAGCGCCTAGGATAGGGCCTTTCCTCACCACCCAGAACTGGCCTAGAAAGATCTTCATCCTTGTCAGGATTGCCTAAATCATTATACACATCATAATCATAAATTCTATCATGAGCCTTTCTCTCGCATTTACCATTACCACGAACACTCAGTAAATCTTCACGTCGTAGATCTTTAAGGCCAGGTGGTGTTTGTGATGGTAAGTGTGCCTGTTCATAACAATGAGGCACTGTTTGAATAACCCCTACTTGAATAACCTCTTAGTGAACAATAACAGGAAACTCTGGTACAAAATACTTACTTGATTTCTGAATAAAATTCTACTTTCAGGATTGTCATTCCGTGAATGGATCCATGTATTTGCAGGGAAGAAAATAGGGCCTTCTTCAAAACCATGAATAACAATCTCCAACAAGTGGAATTCCTTGCCATGAAGGTTGGTAATCAGAACAGCCCCGGGTTTACCGAAGTCAGATGGGATAGTGAAATCAGCTGCATATTCAAGGATGTGGCTATGCTCTGAAGGCTTAGGCAACCAGCCTCTTACAGAAGTCTCTACACTCTTCCCCGAGTTAGTAACTGCAAAAACAGATCATTTCACTTTCACTCGGTAAGAGAATTGATTGGAGATTCAAAATATAAATTCCTAGCAGGATCGTCAGCATCAAAGAAAAATATGACAAATACCTTCTTTTTTTTTTTTTTGAGAATAAGGAGTTGAAATAAATAAATTTTTAATCTTTTTTTTCCTACTAGGTAAAGGAACTTGCATTTTGATTAACATTAAAAACAAATATAAGCTTTATATAGTAAGAGCTTGATCACTGATAATTTGAATGATGACCCACCCAGCCATATCATCAGCCAAAATTACCACAACCTAATACTTTTAACAATGCAGTTCAAACGTCAACCACACCAAAATCCTAAATTGTCTTCTCTCAGTCAAGCCACATAACAAAGTAACTTCTGTGCCAATTGTGAAAACGAGAACAAAAAACAGAAAGAAAAAAAAAGAAGAAGACAGATTCCAGTTCAAGAAATGAACAAAACAAACCAGGATCGATCTCTTCACTGATGAGCTGGATCAAGATCCCTTGACCAATCCCGTTAATGAATAGTTCCCATTGATTCTCAATCTTCTCTGTGATCTTCTCCTTGATCTTTTTCCTTATAGTCACAACTGCCCTCACTTCCTTAACTGAAGAACCAGAAGCCAACGACCCATCAACGTTTTTTTGCTCAACTGATGACGACTTTTTTGCTGACTCCAAGGCCTTGTCATCACTGATAACAGCACGAACCAGGTGCCTTGTCCTTATAGTCCAGGAGAACTGTACCAGCCCAGGAACCCCATTGAGCCGCGAAGGTCGCCGGAGGGCAGATCCGGAGAAATTTGACTTGAACGAAGGCAGTGGCTGCAAAGTTAACATATTTTTCTGTTGGTTTGTCAAATATCAGAATCCTTAAAAAACTTTTATAGACAGGGAACAAGCGGAAATGATATTGCCACCAACGGAGCCTGACGTGATTTTAATATTTCTTCCTTGGATGCTGACGTGTTTTTTTCTTTTGCTTCAATTAAATGAGTGTTAACATCATCAACATTTTCTAGTAATCTGTCTAAAGGGCTCTGTTCTCTAAAAGTTACGTACAACTAAAAGATTACCAGTCAAAAGCTTAGCAGACGCTCGATGCAAAGTCCGTGAAAAGCACGGTCCAATAGAGGATTTGAAAGTGGGTAGAAAACCAGTCACTGTGTCCATGGGAAGTCAAACAGAAAATAGAACAAAGCGAGTGCGAAAGTTGGCGTGCGAAACGTGATGGGTATTCCGATAAAACAATTGACGCATGAGTTCGTCACGAAACCCACATTAAGAAAAAGACAATGTGTTTTTCTCTTAAAACAAGTGGTTATTAGTAAATCTCGACTAGCTGGACAATTAGGGTTTTCATATATTGTTTTGCTTATCTGTCGATGGATATGAAAATGGTAAAGATTAACGTGTGAAAGAAATATGATTGTGATGTTGACCCAATATTATATAATGATAATCACCTTTTTACTTTTCTCACGTTGTCACATTCAAGCAAAAAGATTTAAGCCCAAAGGCTTAAAAAAGCATCCTATGCAATATTGATATTAATCCTGTTAAATTATATATTATAATCACCAAATTTGACTCACCTCATAAATCCCCAAAAAAGAGAAAAGAATTGCAAGCAGTGAAACTAAGTGGAGCGTCTTATCTCCCTCCTTAAAATATCTTCAGTGGGGGATTTGATCATTTGAAGATTTGAGCAACAGCAAATGAAGGTTGTGTCCTTCGACAACGAGAGCATGAAATGACATGACAAAGAAAAAGTAGTAGAAAAAAGATGATGTCTCCTGTTATAAGAACATAAACCTTTTCGAGCTTGTTTCATTATATGATTTATATGGCTGCCCAAAAAACAAAAACCCCAGATCAAAATTACTTCTTGCCGCTTGTCTCCTTCCATTTTTAAACCATTAAACAATAGTTTTATTTTTTTTTCTTTATATTCCTAAGAGTTTGCGCACGTGATGAATTATTTCAGCACTCCATACTTGATCTAGCCTACTTTAATCCTTCCCAACTAATTAATTTAAACATAATATTCAAAAAAATCTTTAAATTATTTAAAAAATTTTAATAAATTCTTTTACTTTTATTGTATTCATTCAAATTTTATATTTTTATTTTGAGTCAAATAAAATTTTTATATTTTTATTTTTAATCAAATATATCTTTATAACTAATTATTGATTTAATCAAAATACTATTTGTTATTTTATATTTTGATGTGGCATGTTAATATATTATAATTGATAATGATATGACATGCTAACATATTACAATCGATGATAACGTGATATGTTAATTGGACATAATAATATAATCATGTGACATTTTTCACCTTTCACATTATCGTCGTGTTAATGTCATGTGAATATAAAATAACAAGTAGTATTTTAACTAATGATAATTAATCTATTATTAATTATAAAAATTTATTTAATTTAAAATAAAGATATAGAGACTTGATTGAATGTAATAAAAAAATTTTATTTAAATTTTTTTAATAATTTAAAGATTTATTTAAATATTATATTATTAATTTATTAAAAAAATACATGTTGAATGGATATATATAAAGTTACATCTCACATGTGGACAAACCATTCATTGGTAAACATAAAGGATATAGATAAGGAGAGCAGGACATTGAAAGTTGATATCTAGCA
Organism: Theobroma cacao; assembly: GCF_053813885.1. Classification (NCBI taxonomy): domain Eukaryota; kingdom Viridiplantae; phylum Streptophyta; class Magnoliopsida; order Malvales; family Malvaceae; genus Theobroma; species Theobroma cacao. The sequence goes on from NC_142640.1 coordinate 44,164,916, forward strand.
GGGTCACGTGGCCTAATATTAAATCATTCATATTAATTTTGTACTTTGTAATACATTATCACAGCACATGCACATTGCACATATAATATTAGATTGGAAGACTTGGAGATTAAACTTTGCCTTTTTGGCTTTCCCACATTCATAAATTATCTTAATTCAGAACCAACAGCACAGACCCTACCATATATCTTATTTTGGGTGATCTCGATTGGATACCATATCTATTGTTAATTTGGTTTTACTCATGTGGTAAAAGGGGAGAAGAATTTTGTTAAAAGTTTTAAGTTTAAACCCTAAACCACCACTAGTTTGGAGAGCAATGGAAAATCTGGGAATGTTTTGGTTATCTTGAGTATTTGAGCCTATGGAGAGATAGTGTTATAGATCGATTGTCACGTACATGTCTACCTTGTTTGGTACAAGTACCACGTGATCAAGACATTTTCTACAGTGGAAATTTTCTCTGATAAAAAGTCTGGTCCAGGATCCTTCTTTTTTGACACATGGACATCCATTAAGTAGGCAGTGCTGTTGTGGTCCCATTGCTTCCATGCGTCTAGAAAATGGGGTGGACCGGGATGGAGCACTAACAGGTTTGTAGAATGTGTCCTAGTGCAGCTGACACTGAAAGGAATTTCACGCTAAAATGTTCCCACACTGAGTTTGAGGTGCATTTACATCTTTTTGTAGAGACGCATGTTGAAGTAGGGATCATCGGTTTGCTACGTGCGATTTATCCGGAAACTCTAGGTGAAAATGATGGATGTGTGTTTGCATATATGCAACCTACAACCTGGGAAGATCATTGATGGCTTGATTTTTTATTTATGCGGGAAACAAAAGGAATAATAATGTTCTGCTCATAATCAGGTCAGACTGAAACGCCTTGATGTCATGCTTGGTTACATCAGATTCCGACCATTGTCCACGATGCTTTTAAAGCAAGCAAGCCAAGCTTGCACATTATCTTTTGTCATGCCAGAAACTGAGAAGCACGGTTTTAAAATGTAAATAATTAGAACATAAGTTTTCAGCAAACTTGGAAGAGCAAGCAACTCAGCTACAAATGGCCATACTTAGGATACTTATAATTCAAAAAACAAAAACCAAAAGTATAGACATGGTGAAAGTGAAGCCTAGAAGAGGAAATAATTCCGAGACAGTGGAACAGTAGTTGCTGCAGCACAGGTGAGGACCTCACCGTCAGCTGTCACAGTATATGTTTCTGGGTCCACTGTGATAATTGGGAGGGCATCATTGAGCTTCATGTCAAGCTTGGTCAGACTTCTGGTATTGCCAACAGCTTCCACCCTTTTCTTGAGTCCATATAACCCTTTGATTCCACAATCTAAAGCAGCCTGTTTGCAAGGGTAAATTAAATTCTACTTATTTATCATATCTACACACACACAAAGTAACAGAGAGAGAAAGAGAGATTCATGCCTTGCTGATGAAAGCCAAGGAGTTCGCACTTCCAGCCTTGCCAAATGCTCCAAACATCGGCCTTGACAAAACCTGTGGCAATTCACGTATTCAATGAAAAGTGAACTTGACTTGGGCTTCTTTAATTGAATATGATTGCATTAGCTAGCAACAATGCTTATAAATAATTTTCAGACAGATTTGAATATTGCAGATCACTTAGGAATGTGAAGAAGAATTTTGATAGGCCATGATACTTTTAGTAGGTTTTTTCTGTGAAAAACTAGTTTAACAGTCAGTGTCTAATACTTCAAATCATTTTCAAGCAGATTGCAACTACTAATCCATGTTTTTACCTTATTTTATCCATTTCGTTTAAGATAGGAGTGTAAGAAATTAATGCCCATTATGCTCCATACGTTATGACATGTAAAGTGAAGAATACTAAAATATGCCACAGAATCCACTTGCTTCTTTAGGAATAACATATAAAATTTTACCGGTTGAGGTGTTGGTATGCTTGCATTAGGGTCTCCCATATTTGCCCAAGTAACTGCACCACCTTTGATTACCATTTCAGGTTTTGCCCCAAAAAAGGATGGCTTCCATAAAACAAGATCAGCCAACTTTCCCACCTGCAGATACATATATTGTTGACACAAAGAAATTTCTAATCATAAATAAAGCCAAAATAATAAAAAGAAAACAAAGTTAAAGTCTTAAAGAGGTTAAAAATAGCATACCTCTACTGAACCAACAAATTCTGCAATCCCATTAGCAATAGCCGGATTTATGGTGTATTTTGCAACATAACGTTTGATCCTTATATTGTCACTGTCTGATCCGCTAGGACCAATTGGCCCTCTTTGAGATTTCATCTTGTGGGCAGTTTGCCAAGTTCTGCTTATCACCTGGTAAGGAAAGAATTCAACTTATTCCAGCCATAGATCATGGAACTATCTGAGCAGTCAGGTATAAGCACATGCAAAATGAGATGCTACATAGAAGGTTAAGCATGCACAGTATTCAGAATTGGGCATGATGAAAGTGAGGTTATATGTTGACTAATATAAGGTGTTCCCCATGTGTTCCTGCCCGGCTTTTTGGTAGGACTCATTATGCAAAGTTTGGATTAGTTGTGTCTGGTGCCATATTCCTCTTTTCACCCTTCACAAATGATTTGTTGATTACATCATCCTAAAATTAGTGCTATTTTATTTACCAGAATAACCAGACATGGTTTTAAGCGATTCTAAGTGGTCACAGTCAAGTCAAGAAGAGATGTCTCTTGTTGTTTTCAATTTTGATAGTCATTTCATACCAATAGGAATTACAAACACAAGCTCTTTCTAATGAAATCATAGTATGTCAAGGATTTAAAGAAGTAAAATTCAAAGAAGACCTCTCCAATGCGACCCATGGCCTGTGAATCAGAAGATATAATGCTGATTGCCCCCATGTCATGTAATATGTCTTCTGCAGCAATTGTTTCAGCCCTAATCCTTGATTCAGCAAAAGCTACATCTTCTGGAATATCCTTGTCCAGGTGATGGCAAACCATCTGCTAAGGTAGGAATGCGTGAGAACCAGACAGGCAAAATCCAGCAGATATAATACTTTTATCTTCTCATACCAGCATGTCAAGATGTTCATCTATAGTATTGGAAGTATAAGGGCGTGTTGGATTTGTTGATGAGGGGAGGACATTTTTAACGCCACATACTTTGATAATATCTGGAGCATGACCACCACCAGCACCTTCACTGCTCAAAATTATATCAATCATGGACATCAAAGAGCTAAACCTGACTGGTTAACCAATAAAATTAAGATACAACAGAAATCTATCTTGTTCTAAAACAAGAGAAAGATAATCATGCTCAATGAACTCATAAAAGTAAGAACTCTGGACTTTTAAGGCCCCTTTCACAAGGCATCCCAAAGAGCCTTAGTGAAATTAGTAATTCAGAGTTATCTCTTTATGTATCTGATACTAATTACTCAAGTTATTAATTAAAACTCAGAGAAAAATTGGAAGAAAAAAAAAAGCAGAAGTATGAGCACAGGTAAGCCCATGTTTCATTTCTAATTGGAAAATGTTTTTTGGGGAGTTTGTTTTGGGGTGGGGGTGGGAGACATGCAGTTTATACCTGTGATAAGCATGAACAGTTCTTTCTTTAAATGCAGCAATTGTATGTTCCACAAATCCAGATTCATTCAAGGTGTCAGTATGTATATTAACCTGCCAAAATCAAAAGAGGAGGCTGGTATGGTTAAAAATGTTAAATTATAAAAGAATTTGTAAAGCTCAGAAGAATTTCTCATTCTTGTTCTCTGACCTGTACATCAAATTGTTCTGCAACAGTCAAGCTAGTGTCTATTGCAGCAGGAGTAGTTCCCCAGTCCTCATGCAACTTCAATCCCATAGCTCCAGCCTTGATTATTTCATGTAGTTCATCAGGTTTGGAACCATTCCCCTAAGTGGAAAAACAAAATTGATGGGAAGTGAGGAACTTTCAGAAATTAGAAGCTCTAACCATCCAGTGTACGCTAGACAAGGAAGAAGATAGGTCCATCCTTCAGCTAAAGCATAGATAAACACAAAGATGAGAAAAACATTAAGCAACAAATTTAAGCATACCTTCCCTGTGAAGCCAAAATTTAGAGGGAACTCATCAGTGGACTGCAGCATCAATTTCATCTGTAATGGTGCTGGTGTACAAGTAGTTGCACGTGTCCCTTCAGCAGGTCCAGTTCCACCTCCTATTAATGTTGTGTAGCCTACATAAATTTGGAAGTTTCAGGATATAACACATTACTGTTTACTAAAGATGTATGATTCTATTGATTAAGTTTTCTTGATGTTATGTTCATAAACTTTTTACAGACATGCATTTCCAAATTCATGTGTGTATTTCTTATATAATCTCTACATAGACCTGAAAAATTATGGTTATGCAGCATAGTTTCAACCATTAGAGGAAAATTTTGGACTATGTCTTTGCCTTAGTATATTAAAAAGAAAATTCCAATATGCTGCCCAAGATTGGTGGAATTGGTCGCAAAAACCAGAAGAAAGTTTAATAGTACAAAGAGTGGCTGATAGAAAAAAACACTAACAAACTGGAATCAAATCAGGTATGGCTACAATGCTTGTAAAGAAAGGATGCCTTTAAGTATTAGCTACAATTAACAATATAAGAAGCAACTTCCAATTTCATGAACATGCTATTCCATCTAGCAAGATCTGTTTGCACAAAGGTAATGAAAGATCTGAAGGGTTTCTCAATGTCTCATTTCAAGAAATACAATCTGCTGTCACTTCTATATTCAAATATGTAAAAGTGTGTACTACCCATACACTGTGGCACAAACTGAGAGATATGTGTGTTCTCAGTAACTTTAATCAATTCTTGCACAGCTGAGATATGCGTGTATAATGTTCTTTTAATACTATAGTTACTCTAAGATGGATACTTCCTGGAAAATTTATAGCAGTCTAGTCTTTTCTTTCCAGTACTCTCGACATTGAGAAAAGGATGGTAACAGAATGTAAGACCATCCCACCAAAGCAAGGTCCTTGAACTGGGGATCTAGCGGTGGTGCTAACCTTCAATGAAGCCAAGAGAGTTCCTTTGGCAAATGGAAGTACAAGACTTTATAATTGAACTAGCTAATGACAGGGATCAAAGAGGGAATTCTTGTCAAAGAAAAACATATACATTCCAGAAGTCTAGTTCAGAAAGCAATGTGGTATATAGAATCTCCAATATACAGAGGTAAGATGGTATAAGTTAACCATTGTGTGCCTTTACTTCTCTCTCTCTCTCTCTCACACACACACACACGCAAGCATATAAAATATATGTGTGATTTGTGTGTGTGCATGTTTAACTAGCATCTTTTACCTAAAGTATGCCTGACAGTGTAGCTTACCACTTGATATTGCTTCATGAACCAGCTGAGGGCATATGAAGTGCACATGACAGTCTATAGCCCCTGCAGTTACAAGCAATCCTTCCCCAGCAATAACCTCAGTGTTAACCTGAGAGTTGAGAAGGTCTAAATATCAACCATTAATACCGCTGCTAATTATACCCTGGGTACTGCTTTAATACGAGAGAACTTACACCAATGATCATATTAGGGAAAACACCATCCATGGTATCTGGATTGCCTGCTTTCCCAAGTGCAACAATAAGGCCATTTTTAATACCAATATCTGCCTTAAAAATACCAGTGTAATCTATGATTACAGCATTTGTTATAGCAATATCTAAAGATTCAGCTGGTGGATGCCCACATGATTGACCCATGCCATCTCTTATAACTTTTCCACCCCCAAAGACACATTCATCACCATATACAGCAAAATCTCTTTCTATTTCAGCATACAAGTTTGTATCACCTAGCCGAATTTTGTCACCAGTAGTGGGGCCATACATGTTAGCATATTTCTCGCAAGAAATTATTGTGCTTAAAGCAGAATCTTCTCCGGTGACACCTTCACTGCAAAAAAAGTCAAGGCATCAATACTTTCCTATTCACTTATTTAAGTAGACAAGGCTTACTAATCAAGAAATCCTCTCGATGACATGAAGCAGAACTAAAACAGAGAGCACTAATTGTAGCCAAAGTTGTAAACCTAGCATTTGCATCTTCCAGATTCCCGTAACCTTCTCTCTTTATGGTTTCCATCACTATTTCAACATTGGCATCATCAACAGGACCATCAACAATACCATTTCCTCCTCTGATCACTTTCCTACCGCCAATGCTGACAAGCACAACAGTTTTACATTCTCCAGGCTGGCAAAGGAAAACATGTTTCAGTCAAAGCATAGAGTAGATTAAATCAAGAGCTGGTCCTCTCTTTCAAAAAAAAAAAATCAAGAGCCGGTCCTGATTTAGACCATGAATACCCCAAAGAAACATTTATTTTAGTTCATTTCATAAAAGTTTATGCATTAATTCTTATCCTAATGCTATGTCTGCTAATGTAATAATAACACTTAGAACAACCCTCTTGTCTTCATAGAGTGCTACCTTCCAAATTCTTACAATTCGATTTTCAAGTGAAGAATTTAGTTTAAGAACTTTTATCATTATAAATCTTGAGGCTTCCTCCAAAACCACAGTGTCTACCATCTCAGTTTCATAACTGCCAATTTACTAAAACAAATCAGAACCTGCTCTACATCATTGATTCCTCTACCAGCATCTACTGTCTCTTACCAATTCTGGTGCAAAATGGCAATTCCTAACTAAATGATAATAAGAACCACTGTTTTTGAAAAATAATGTGAGAGTATTGCTGTTAATTTTTAATAGAAAGAGACTAATCTGCACAGGATGATCCATGAATAGCCATAATTGCAATTAATGGATGAATCAAACAACAAGCTTATAAACAGATGAAGGTTAAAATGCTCAACCTCAAATCTTGTAGCTGTTCCTGCTGGTATATTTAAGCGCATGCCATATGCTTTCCTACGATCAAAAACCAAGAAGGGGTTCACCTCTATAAAGTGATAATGGCTTCCAACCTGAAAAACTGCTGAATGGTTAACACAAGAACCAAAAGGATCTTTCAATTCTTCCTCAGAAAAGTAGCAAAGAATTATTGGTTAGCTTGACCATTATAGTTATATGGTAGCTATAAAGAAATTAGGACATTCTTTGATACACATTAATAGAATGGTCCGTAAAACAAAAGAACTGAAAAGTTTACCACTAGTCCAAGTCAACAAGAAAAATAAATCATATGAATCAGAGCAGATAAGTTTGGACCACCTGAATTGGCCTGTCTCCAGTGTTAGTCACTTTGATACTTACTGCTTTCCTTCCAAGATTAAGCATAATAGTCCCACCTTTGAAGATCATGTCACCAGGAATTGTTTTATCTTCCATTTCAAGAAATTTCTCAGGGGAAGGCACTGCATTATCAATGTTCTGTTAGTTCACATCGGACTTTTGATATGGTACAAGCATGACAAGCCAGTAAGAGTTCCAAGATAAGCTGCATAATCCACTAAAATCTTCAAGTATAAAAGTTTAGTATTACATAAGACTTAATTACTGTATATTTTCTGGCAGATTTCAAAAAGTCCGGTAGATAGGAGCCAAAAAGAAAAGAGAAAAAAAAGGATTGTATATAGAGATGAATGTACTTCGAGCTTGAGCCCTGTTCTTTAATCTGAGGTCAAGCATGCTAAACATCTTCGTGATAAGTCACTCTGCTAAGGAAGATATTTTCATAATAACAGAAACCATGGTACCCATATTTCTAGTAAGTATTTCCAAAACAAATGACCTAAGGTAAACCTTTACCAGGTAGAAAAGAGCCACGTAAAGCAAGCTCCAGGTTTCCATTTTCACTAGCAATTGCACCGTGAATAGTGATTAACTTTGTTCCATCAGGAAATGTCCCTTCAACCTACATTAAAATTACTATCAGTTTGTGGACCTGCTGTTTTTGACTGAAAAAGAGTTTTAGGAAATAAGCTGAGAAAGTCCAGCAATGATGCTCCATGCACTCTATTTCAAGCTTTTCAAATCATTCATTATAGGGTTGAAAAGAACAAACAAGTTTATGCAGAAACCACGCTCCTAAAGTTATAACACATGAAACAATGTATAGCCTTAAACTGCTAAGGTTAACAAGCAACTAGAAATATAATTCAGAGGTGATGGATAGAAATACAAATTAAGAGCGACCACATTTCTGATAAAAAAAAGGGGTCATAATAACAAACAAATGAATTCAAACTCCATCTGATGCGCTTTCTTATATACAAACTGCAGAGGTAATCACTAGGCAAGCTGCAAATTCTTTTAGCAAAAAGGTTATACACCAACTTTACGAATTGAAAAGGAAAATTCAATGTCAGCTATGAGTAGTGAAGCATAATACCTGAACAGAATCCAACAAATGTGGAACAGCTGGAAGAACTTGCTTCCTGTTTTAAACTTTATTTATTATTACTATTTCTTTAAAGCACACCATTGAACAAAGCTTCTTATGAGAAACAAAGAAAACATGATAAATGGCTTCATACCTTCCTAAAAGTCGTTGCCCAATGTCCATCAATTCTGCCACATTCTTGTCACCATCACGAACAAACTCCAGAATCTACTTGGAAACCATATGAAGAGGGATATGAAAGCTCTTTTTTTTTTCAACCATTTTTTAAATGTTTTACATGCCCTCAATCTCCCCCCCCCCCCCCCCCCCCCCCCCCTTCAAAAAGAAAACGAGAAGGAAAACTTGTACACAGAATTACAGGCCTGTAACTTAGCACAGAAACCAATAAATTGATTTTGCAGAGGATTCCAAATGAAGTCCTTATTTACTACTCCACTCTATGTAGACACATAAACTAAATATCCTGAAGCATGACATTATCAATTGCATAATAATACACGTAATTTTGTTAATTTAAAAAAAAAAAACCATAGCAAACGCATACTGCTATATATCATTCAGGGAGAAAGCTCAACAGAATCTAAGAATGAATGAGTAGCTTAGAAAAACTAGTATAAACAGCAGCCAGTAAATAATTACTTTGAAAACAAATTTCATTCATGAAAATATACATAGTAACTTATATATTAATACTTGTCTATTAATACGTATATTTATACGTATATTTATACACATATATACGCATACAGATTTAAACAGATAAACCAAAGTAGAGGAATTACCTGAGTGGCTATGAGAGCAACAGCTTCAGTATAATTGAGCCTAAGCCCACGCGCCAGACGCTTCTGGGCAAGGTACCCTGCATTATGAAGGCCTAGCTTCTCCACTTCTCTTGGGGTTAGTCTCATTCTTCTTTTAATTCTATAGCACTTCTTCTTTCAAATTCAGTGCCCACCAGCTTTCCCCTCCACCACCAACACTCGTACTAATCAAGATAATTATTTGAAAAAAAAAAAGATTAGTACTTTTTAATTAGAGTCAAACACCAAGAGAAAAAACAAAAGCTAAATGTTATCTGTTTGAGAAACAATGGCAGAGAACTCCATAATCTTGAAAACAAAATCTGAGATTCGATCAAATAACTTTAAGCAGATGATGACGATGATGCTAAAAGCCATGAAATACGGTTCAAGAAATTAGATAAGAAGTACAATTGTATTTTCCAAAATGAAAATGCTGAAATAATTCAGGGGAGAAAAAGTTCTTGCCTTGGAGTTGGAACTGTGCTCAAACTGATTGCCACTCCCTCAGATGATGATGAAATGAGAGACAGAGAGTGGCAGGCCGAACTTCTAGCTTAGAATGTGTTCTGGGAATTTGGAGCCACGCCCAGATTGGTGGTTTCTATTGCAATTTTAGCTTAAAAACAGGTTAGATTAAATGATAACAGAGACGATTAACCTCATTCAATGAGAAAACTAAATGCTTAGAAATTTATCAAAATAAAATCTTAATATTGGGCTCAATAGGAAGAGGAGCCTTGTTTTTTCCATTTGCATTTACTATCATTTTGTACAAACCACTGCCATTTTATGGGATAAAATAATTACTTACGTACGAGTTTTATTAGTAACAACCCATTAGCCACCGCTTCGACAATCCGAGAAAATAAATAAACAAACAAAATGAAAGCTGACTCTCACCAACCAATGATCGAAGCTCAACGTGCCCAACCCCAAAAAAACAAAGAAGAAATGTTGCAGAGGAAGACCGCAAACCAGACAAAACATATGCTAGGTGTTGAAACTTTATTTTTATAAAATATTTAAAATATTTTGTTTTCACTTTTTTTTTTCTTAGACCGACTGCAAGTGGTCAAACGAAATTTTTTTTTGAAAAAAGAAAAAAATTAATATATAATAATAAATTTAAAATTAATAAAAATAAATTTATTTATTTTAAAAATATTATCACATTATAAATTAATAAAAATTTTAACGATTGGTTAAAAGCAATACTTATATGTTCAATGAAAATATTTTTTTAAACAGAGTATTTATTTTAAAAACTAAGATATAATTATTAGGATAGTGAAAGTTAATATGTTTTACTTTTATTTTTAATTGAAAATTGTAATGTTATATTTTACTAAAAAATAATATTAAAAATCAAAGGAGCAACTTCGAAGCTAGAACCCAAATCTAACTAATCCTGGGCCAGGCTAGGCCTGCCCGAAGACTGTACCCAATTAATTATTATAGGACTTTAAAACAGACTTCCTTGCAAAAGGCCCATTGACAATAAAACAAAGATATCGAATAAGATATAGGCGCCTATATTAAATAGTGGAATATTTTTCCAATTTAAATTTTCTAGTGAACCCTTGGAAAAAAATATTATGCCACCTAAAGTCCACAAGATGGTCCAAGGAGATTCTTGGCAATATAGCTTTAGAATATCAAATTCATTGTCATATAATGCTTAAATATATGCTTAAAACAAATCTACTCAAATATAGTCATACTATTACTAGGTTCCTTCTCAAACAGATACTCCAACAAAAAAAAAAAAAAAAAGCGTTGAAAGGATAAAAAGAACTATTCTTTGTTTTGTAGTTAGAAATCCAATAAATCTCCTTATATTAATATATTAGTAAAGAAGTAATGTAATGTAGTAAGCTATAAATGATAATACTTTGGAAACAAGTGGATTTGAAAAAGAAAAAGAAGAGCAGTAGTAGCCAGTTTAGGAGTCCTTTGCACTGTGAGTACAGGTTCATGCTGTCCCTTATTCTAATTACATGTGGTTTTACTTTTGTCCACAAGATTTTGCAATGTACTTTTATTAGCTACTGCCCCCCTCCTTCCCAAAAAAGGAAAGTTTCTTAAAAATGGCTTCACCCACTCGCTGTAGCAACTTACAATCATGTCCATATGGTCCATAGATCTCGCGGCAAACAAGGGCTTAAGCCGCATTTGAACACCCTTGGCCTTGAGGCTAAGTATTACTTGGTAGATAGGCAGAGCTAACCTTGTGTACTCAAACAAATGCCCTACTTCACTATTCCTCCTCAAGACCCGTCAATATCTTTTCATTAAATAAAATAAAATTATTTGATTAAATTAGTATATATTCAAATCAAATTGAAATATTATCGTAATTTTGTAGTACACCACTGAGAATGCTACATATAATTAGTATTGTATGGTAATTAATCAAGAGCAAGAAGTTGGGGCAAAGCTTTGTCACACTATGTGCTTGTTTGACTTGGATTTTTTTTAACTTACTTATTTCTTAAAAGTAAAAGTTAGGTCAAATATAAATTTTAAAAAGCTCTTAAAATAAGTTACTTTTTTTAAAAAAATAAAATTTTGAAAAAAAGATCTTGAGGAAAAGCTCATGTGATGAGCTTTTTTTTCTCTTCTTTTAAAAAGGCAATAGAATTTTTATTTTTGTTTCAAAAATATCCTCATCTGTTAAAGATAATTACAATATTACTTTCTCAAAAAAAGAAATACCTTTTACAATAATTTTAATCAAAATTATAATTTATAAAAAAGAACTTATAAAATGAAATTTATCAAACAACTTTAACTTAATTTTAAAAGTTATTATTTTTCATAAAAGTTTCATAATAGCTTTTAAGTTAGAAAAAAGCCGGACCAAACAGGTTCATATCTAAAAGCTTTCAGTACTGTTTAAAATCACGGGACCTATTTTACAAATAAAAAAATTTCTTAATTTAAGTAACAAATAATCATGTTGATCACATTAGGATAAAAAAATTAAAAAATTAAAAGTTTATCTTTCATTTTTATATTCACACAAATTTCAAAAACATACATTTCAAAATCCTTTAACAGGTAAAACTTTAATCATGGACACGTGTCTAGAAATAATTATACACCATTTTAATAAAGATTTAAAAAATCAATTAAAAACATTATGTTAACTATGTTTGTCTTCCTAATTTAGCCCTAGCCCTATCATTCATATATACTTACAATATTTTTTTTTTCATTATTTACCTATATAATCATTACCAATATCATTTAAGAGGAAACTGATTGTAAAAAACAAAATATCAATATCACTAATATTATTAAAACATTTGCTATTTATTTTCAAAGTAAAAGTGAAAAATCATTAGCTAAAGAAGTTCATTAACAAAAAATTCAGAAAACTCTTTGGAAAATGATTTTTATTATTTTTGTAATAGTTCTAGGCATTATTATAAGAAAAGTAATTATTTTTAATAGTTCTAGGTATTAACTACAAAAAATAAAAATTTAACAACTTCATATATGTCAAAATTTAATTAATTATTATTCAAATATTATATTATTTTTCATCTTATTATTCATTATTTTAAGGGATAAAATTTGAAAACTTAAAAATTTACATTAAAAAAATGGTAAATTTATCAAACTTTATATTTTGAAATACAAGAATAATTCTGTAAATTAACACTATATTCTAATAAAATGTTTTCAAATCAAACACTTTAATGTGATCTTTTCAAAATTTTAATAAATATTTTTTTACAAATATACCAACGTGCAAATCATGTTTATGGTGCATTGATGTCGGTCAAACAAGGGCGTCTGCCGCATTTAACATTTTAATGTTCTTGTCTTGAAGCTAAGTATCACTTGGTAGTTGGTAGATAGAAGACCCAATCTTGAGTACTCAAATCAATGCCCTGTTCCGTTACTCATCCCTGTATTAAATTTAGTTATTCCTTTTCGAGACTCGTCGATATTTCTTCGAATTTGATCATAAAATAAAAATTATTTGATTAAATTATTATATATTCAAACCATATCAAATTAAAATGTTATCTTAGTTTTGTACTAAAACACTATGAGTGCTACGTTTAATTAATATTTATGATAATCAATCAAGGTCAAGAAACCGGGACAAGAACTTGTCACACTATATATTAAAGTTTGATTAAATTATATAATTAGTCTACGTATTCTAACAAAGTGGTAGATTTAGTTTTTATACAATAATTTGTGAAAATCGAGTCATATACTTTCCAAAGTTGACAACGAGTTCAATATGTTAAAACTATTTTATTATTTATGTTGTTATGATATTTTCTTATTGATGTGGTATTGAATATAATAATGTGACATTTTTTTTATCTAGTTCATAATATTTTTTTCATTGCTTTAAATTATGGATCACAAAAATTTAATTCTTTTCTATCTTACAACACTTTTTTCCTAAATCTTATAAACCTATTTATATTTTTTGTATATTTTTGTTCAAATCTGTTTTAAATCATTAATTCACTTTGGATAATTTCATGTCCATACTTATAAAATTCATGTTAGTGTTTGGTCATATTATATCAACACTACTATTACATCATTTGTGAAATATCACATTATCATTATCATATCATCAGATTAAATGTCAAATCAGTAAGAAAACATAATATCAATATAAATAACAAAAAAAAATTTACCACATTGAGCTGATATTGTCAATTTTGAAAAATATAAGAATTCAATTTCACAAATTATTATAAGGATTGAATCCACCACTTTACTAATATACATAGACTAATTGTATAATTTGACCTTAAAGCTTTCATTATTTAGGATCGCGAGCCCAATTTTACAAATAAAATATCTTAATTTAAGTAAGAAAAACCATATTGATTACGTTGGGATAAAAATAAAACTAAAAGTTTATCTTTTTATTTTTATATTCACACAAATTTCAATATATACGATTCAAAATCCTTTAATCATGGACACGTGTCTAAAATTAAATTATATGTCTATATTCGTAAATCGTCAGGTATAATTAAGTCCATAATCTAAGGGATAAATGCTTGATCAAGAACTATGATTAAAAATTACTTTTCAACCTATTAATCAAATGCAATAAAATCTATGTCATTTATCTCAAGAGATTTCATGCAGAAGCTAGAGTTTAGTCGATCAACAAACTTTCAAAGACCAATTAACCTTTCCAGCTTCATCAAGAAAAGTATACCTGAATCAAATTATTACCACAACCCAAACTGCAAAAGGACACATTAAGAATCAAATTTTAATTTCTAAACTGGAAGCACATGAATTTGCACATGTTTTTAAGAAGAAAGCACCGGGAAATGATTTAAACAAGTGAAAAGGGAAGTACCTTTTAGCAAATGTATGATTATAGTTGAGATTTTAAGTATCAATAGTTTTGTGGTGTTACAAATTGAGAATGAGACAAAAATGGGTGCACATAATTATGAATGCCACCATTAAAGATTCTGTTTAAAGATCTGGTGTTAGGGAGATGTTGGTGCTTGATCCATTAGTTTAGATCATTAATAGATTTAAGTATGGATTAGTTGCTAAATTAAATGATTTCTTTCTGTAAAATATGGATTAGTCAAAGAGAAAAGCAATTACAAATTGTTCATCAACAGAAAGAAAGAAAGAAAGAGAGAAAAGTCAATGATTTTACAAGGAAACATTAAGATCGAGGTGTTGAATTTGAGTAGTGAAAAGGAGTGAATTGCTGAGATTAGCGCACGTTTGTCTGACACTTCTCTATCTGTGTGAATAAAAATGAAAGTCTCCATCATCTTGAATCTAGCTAGAAGAAGACAAATGCTAAGAAAAATTTTACTCTAATTCTTTCAAAAGGTCAAAAGTTATAGATTGATTTATTCCTTGGATTTTTAATGAATCATTACCTTTCAAAAAAATAGATTTATTAGATGTTTAATTACCTAATCTAATATAAATATATAAATATACAAAAGCAAATCTTCTAATAATAATAATAAAAAGAAATAGTCCTATAGAGAAGACCTATTCTAATTAATGTAAGATTTTTTTTTCTTGAATAAATTTTTTTGATGAGATTTTTTTCTTGAATAAAAGTAGACAATTAATGTATGATTGATTTGAGTTTTTCAAAAGACACTAGAAGGAAAAACCAAGTAATTGAATCAATAATTGCTATATGTATATCCTATTAAAAAAATTGGATTGAAATTTCTCTTTTTTCTAAATAAAAAACTATTAAAAAATGTGTTTTAGAAGATAGATGTTACTATTAATTTGCGATTGAAAAATTATTATAAAGAGGATTTTTCCTCCTTTTGCAACCAGTCAAAATAATAGTTTCATGACAATATAAAATTTTGGAATTTACTTAATATTATGAATGGAATATAATGCTATGCAATAATTTATTTTTAATGCATTTTTACATATTTTAAAGCTTATATTAGTTATAGAGTCATATGAGTTCTTGATTGAAACTTAGCTAATATATTTTTGCAGCAACCAGACGTATAGTTGCAAACATCATGAGAAGATCATAGATCGAATCATTTTTTTTCGTATTTTACTAAAGAGGCAATTTTCTTTTGGGTTTCATTGAATTTTAAGATAAGTTTTAGCAGTGATGATATTAAGTACATAAATAAATAGTTGTAATTAAAATCCTTGCCTCTTTAATTTAGTAGTACTACTGTTGTTCTTCTTCTTTAGCAAAGTAAAAGAAACGGCAATGGGATGTTGCTGTTTCTGGTTTCAAGTTTCAATTTGCAGAAGATTCATATCCTCAATGACAATAAAAGGACTAATTGAGGTTGGGACTATAGCTTTAGACAGAGAGAATTGAATCTGATCTATAGCTAGCCCTGTTCCATCATTCTCCTTTAGATCAGACCCATATAGTTTAAATGTTTGCTTTTATATATATATATTAAAGAGTTAGGGCTTCAAAGCCATCGACCTAATAAATTAGGTCAGTAGCAATTAGCTAAGAGATCGTCATTTCAAGTCATAATAATTGCATTAAAACGGAAGCCATTGTTTCAACATCTTGATGTCTTGAAGCTAAATCTTGTAGATAAACAAATCTCTTACAAATAAGAAACAAGTGCAACGGTAACTAGCTAGTAGGCTACCAATTGGGAGGGGTTAAACCTAGACCTAATTAAGGCCTAGGGGAGGGTATAAGAGAAGATGACAATAATAATAATAAAAAAAAAAAAAACAAGAAAAACCACCAAGGTCCAAGGACCCATTTTGTTATAGCACCTTGACAAATCCAGGTTCAGAATCATATATACATAGATTTGATGGGGTTTTACATACTTACACCAATCTAAAATTTCAAGGATAATGGGTATGAGTGTGACTTCTGGAGCATAATTGTGGACTTTTACTGGTCCCTTAAAGGCATAAAGAAGGTGGATTTTCTGGTGGAGCAGTTCCACCAATTTGATCTTTATAAAAACCCAGTGGGGCAAAAACCGATCATAAGGAAAAATGAGTATAGTGCATAGTCCATAATCATTCCCCCTCAATTGATCCATATTGTCACTTTTGAACTATCTCATTAAAAATGTCCAAGTTCCACATCCTAGAAGTGAGTGGAAGTAACTATCTATCCCAGTGCCTTGATGTGGAGATACATCTCCAAGGGCAAGTTCTTGTTAATGCACTTATTAAAGACAGGAACGCAAAAGACAAAGATAAGGCGCATGCACTTATTTTCCTTCATCATCATTTGCATGAGAGCCTGAAGACTCAATATTTATCTGGCATTTGCAACAGTAATACCGACAGCGTCAATTTAAGACATACTCGAAGTTGATTTATGTCATCCTAACTGTCGAACAGACTAATGAACTGTTGCTCAAGAACCATGATCTTAGTCCTCTTGGCTTGAAAGCAATGCCTAAAGCAAATACTAGCTCTAGTAAGAATACATGCCAATTTAAAGGTCTTGATCGCAGGCAATGGCATAACCCACGTTGCGGTGGCAAGAAGTTTAATCGCCCTAAGCAATCCAATCTTGGCTCGAGTCATGGCAAGGGCTAAAAACCTAAAAAAAAGCATGATGAAAGTGTCTGCCATCATTGTGGCATGGCTAGACACTGGTCGCATACCTGTCGTACGCCAAAGCATTTTGCTTATTTATACCAAAAATCCCTAAAGGATAAGAGCAAGCGTGTTGAAACTCAAGCCATTGAGAATCCTACTGCTATGACTAACGTTGAGGCTAATAATACCTCCGTTGAAATGACTCCCCCTGCTTTTGTAGAAGCAAAAACATCCTTGGAAGTCTTTGATTTCTTCGAGGATCCTGATTACCAAAATAAGGCATCAGATTGTGGAGAACAACCAAGACTTAAGGTTTGAGGATTTTACTGCTTTTCTTTTTTTTTTTCTGAATGTATTGCCCTTGGTTGATTATTCCCAAGGAAAAACAAGATGATTATTTAATAAAAATTATTATGAAATTCATTCCATATTTGTTATTGGAAATTTTTTCAATCTCATGACTAATTTGCAAATTTCCATAATACTTGACATCTGAAGTTGTCAATACAAGTGCTAATGAGAATCACCGAGAAAACGTAAGATGTCTGTTTGCTTGATAGTGCAACGGCACATAACATACTTTGTGGAACCACTTTTTCTCGAGTGTAACATTGTATAAGGTAAATGGCCATACAATATCAAGTCCCGTTACGATTATTGATAGCTTCAAAAATGCCATAATTGTTCTATCAAATGGCACCACCTTGCATATATAGGATGAATTGCTAAGCAATAGATCAAAGAGGAGTCTACTTAGCTTCAAAGATATACTCCATAATCGGTAGCATCTTGAGACAATTTATGAGCAAAATAAGGAATGTCTTTGCATCACTTCTTATAAGATAGGCCATAAAACCATCCATGAGAAGCTAGAAGCTTCAACTATAGGATTGTATTGTGTCATCATTAGAGCTATTGAATCCGACACTAACATGTCTTGAAAATTGGTAAATCTTGATGGGTTCGGACTTTGGCATGATTGCCTAGGTCACTCGGGAGCTAGATAATGCATAAGATAATCCAAAATACTAGAAGGCACCTTTTAAAGGATAAAAACGTTTTGTTGTTTAAAGATTATACCTGTGAAACTTGTTCACAAGGAAAGCTCATTACTAAACCTTCTATGACAAAAATGAATCTTGAATCCCCTTAATTCTTATAAAGAATCTAGGGTGATATTTATGGACCAATACAACTGGCAAGTGAGTCGTTCTGACATTTCATGATACTAGTGGATGCATCCTACAGATGGTCCCATGTTTGCCTGTTATCTATGTGCAACGTCACCTTTGCAGTGAGTCGTTCTGACATTTCATGATACTAGTGGATGCATCCTGCAGATGGTCTCATGTTTGCCTGTTATCTATGTGCAACGTCACCTTTGCATGTTTACTTGCACAGATTATAAAGCTCCAGACACATTTCCTTGATTTTCCAATCAATAGTATAAGAATGGATTATGCTAGTGAATTTACATCAAAGAACTTTGATGCCTATTATGCTTCACTAGGAATCAAAGTTGAGCACTAGGTTCCACATGTTCATACTTGGAACAGATTGATAGAATCCCTGATTAAATGCATTCAAATTATCGCTTGTACTCTATTATTGAGGACAAAGCTCAACTATCTAGCATAGAGTAATGTTGTTTTGCATGCAACGAAACTAATTAGATTATGCCCTACTACTAATCTCTTGTAGTCTCCCGTGCAGTTGATTTTAGGCTATGAACTAGACATTTCACATTTACGCACCTTTGGTTGCGTTGTGCAGGTGCTTGGAGTATAACCAAAAAAGACTAAAATGGGTCTCTAATGCCGTTTAGGCATTTACGTTGGCTTTGATTCACTATCCATTATTAGGTTCTTAGAACAAACGACGAGTGATCTTTTTACCGTTAGACTCGTGAATTGTCATTTTGATGAAATAATATTTCCACTGATTGGGATACCTAAAGCTTCCATGACTAAGAAGTGAAACCAGTTGAGACTTTTTCCTAGAATTAGAAAAATCTATCCCATTTAGACCCAAGAACTCCTGAATGTGAAAATGAGATGCAGCGTATAATCCATTTACAAACTATTGCTAATAGATTTCTTAACACATTTAATGATGCTGCCAAGGTTACAAAGTCTCATATTCTAGTTGTGAATGTTCTATCTAAGATTGTTGTTTTTGAAAAACAAGATGAAATGGATCAAAATAGTTCACGCTTGAAGTGTGGAAGACTGATAGGATCAAAAAACACTGTCCCTTGAAAATGAAGGGGGAGGAATCAAGAATCCACTCTAGAAGAGCCTGGTGTTGAGCTTGCTCTAGAAGAGCCTATTGCCCCTCAAAAGGCATGATCCATGAAAGGATAACTAACCCTAGGAATACTGAGATTTTCATTATGTATTATAATGTGATTTGAGATCAAAATGAGACAATTATCAATAATGCTTTTACACTCTTAGTTGCTCATGAGATTATAAATGATGATTATGAACCACGATCTATTATCGAATGTTGTCAAAGGCAAGATTGGCCCAAGTAGGAGGCAGCAATCTAGGCTGAATTGACCTCTTTAGCTAAACGAGAGGTTTTCAAGCCTGTAGCTCAAACCCTTAACAATGTAAAGCCCCGTTGGATACAAGTGGATCATTGTTCAGAAATGAAATGAAAAAAATGAGGTTGTGAGGCATAAAGCTTTAAGGCTTCTCTCAGAGAGTTGGGATTTATGATGATGAGACATATTCACATGTGATGGATATGATTACTTTTTGTTTCCTTAGTAGACTAACAACTTCTAAAAAACCTGAAAATGCATTTTATGGACATTGTGACGACATATCTATATGGTTCATTAGACTTCGATATTTATATGAAAATTCTCAAATGATTCAAAATACCTTAAACATACACTTCCCGTAACTTATTCTCAATAAAGTTGCAAAGATCTTTATACGAGTTAAAGCAATCTAACTACATGTGATATCAACATTTAAGCGAGTACCTAATTAAGAAAGGATACAAAAATGATCCTATCTGCCCATACGTGTTTATTAAGAAATTATAAATTGGATTTACTATGATAGCAGTTTATGTCGACGATATGAATTTGATTGGAACTCCAGAAGAGTTATCTAAAACTGTTGAATATTTGAAAAAGAGTTTGTAGTTAAAGATTTGGATAAATTGATTAGGGTTTGGGCCGTGACATTTTTCTGACACATATTTCATGTTAACTAATTGAAAATTGATCAAATCATAATTAATATAGATTTTCAAAAAAAAATTTAACATGCAATATACGTATGGCAAAAATTAATAAAAAAAATATGAAAAGTAGGTTTTTGTTGAAGTTTTTGTGTCAAAAGTCAAAGTACAAAAACTCAAGTCAAAGTATAAAAACTTGTAGTACAATTCTTATGAAGGAAAATTGTGAACCAATTGACACGTGAATTGCCCTTTCAAGACCTAACAACTTTAGACATAATTCATTAGCACCACATGAGAATGATACGAAATTAAGTAGATTTGCATTTAAAATTATCGTGTTTCATATATTAATCATCTTGATACATTTAAGATACAATAATTATGTATTTTAAATAGGTTAAATTTACTTAACCCCATTTAAACTTACTTAACCCGTTTAAGACTTATTTAGTTCACTTGTTTAATTCAATTATCATGTCAACTTGTATAATTTGACTCTTATAAACTCATTTATGTACTTGTTTAATATAAATTTAAGCAAGTTAATCATGTTAACGTGTCAGTCTTATCGTGTTGCTTAACACATTTAATAAATATATCATCATACATATTTAAATCTTTAACACATTTAATTAATCGTATCACATTCGTATTTATTTGTATAATTATTAGGCAGTGTTTGGTGTGAAGGAAGTGAGACCACACTTCCTGCAATATGGTTAATTGAGTTATATTGTAGTGTTTGTTTTACAACAAACAAACCATTACAATATAAGATTGCAATGCAATTACATTACAGCCAATTGATGTAATGTAATTGCAATCCAAAACCAATTTAATCAGATTGTATTGCACTCTGCAATGTTATTAAAGATATTTTTACTTATTCAACTTTGTTACTTTGTTAAAGACATCTTAAAATATTATAATTTGTTTTTTTTTATATGGATTTCGAAGGATGTCTCGTTGTTCCTTTTAGTGGTTATACTCTGTTGGATGGTAGATAGTCACTGTCAATAAAATTTATATTGTCTTTCAAAAGAAAAAGAGATTAAAATAGAATATATAATATAGAAAATAATATTAAGAAATGAAAATAAAATATATTATATTAAAAATATATTTAAAAGATTATATTATATAAAAATTAATATTATATTAAACTTATATTTTAGTAAATAAGGATAATTCTAAAAATTGACATTACATTCCTAACAAAATGCTTATATATCAAATGTTACAATATTATATTTTTATATTTTAATCATTATTTTATTTATATACCAAATACTGTAATATTATATTTTCTACAAACACATTATTTGTAATTATATTGCATTATAAGATATCAAAGGTGGTTTTAATATCATGTAATTAGTGTGAACACTCGAATGACAATAATGAGGGGAATGACTAATTCAATGTAGTTGCAACGCAAGGACAAAATTGACGAATTAATGCAATGATCCATTTTGGACCGCCAAGTGAGCGTTCCCATCACATAAACTCCTTTTTCTTTTGGAAAAAGCATTTATTTCTGTCATATATATGGTCGGCCTAAAAACCAACAACCCCTGTTGTTCCCCAAGACTTTGGGACCACGGTTTTACACGCACATGGCACCAAATTGCAAAATTTGCAAGTCGCCCTCCATCTCTTTCACAGTCTGAACCCAAGAAAGTGCATAGGAATGGACAAAAGAAATGCTTGAAATGATCTTGGCCTATTTAGAATTTTAGCTACCTTTCAAATATGTACATAGCTGTGCAATGCAGAAAACATAGGCGGCCCCTTGTCGATAATAATTGTGCTGCTTTCGAGCATATGTTTTTTGCCTATAATTTCTTCATAACGCGGCCATAAATTGATGTACAGCTGACACCTGTGAAACCGTGACAAGTCCATAAATTGGTTTATGGTTTATTGGTCCTAAATTGGCCCAAAATTTTGGTCCTTTGACGAGTCCTTGGAGGGATTTTGTTTCCATTCGTTCTTTTCTCTTTTTGATAGCAAAAGGTTGCAATGCAAGCCACGGTACAGTTGCAAAGTATAGGTGGCATTAATTTGCAGAGTTTTTCCTTTTCTGTAAACATTTATACTAGTATGGTATCCACCCAATAAATCTGACCTTCCAAATTTGGCATAAACCTATCAATTATAATCAATCAGTTGGAGAAAAGTACAGTTGAAGCTTTTGCTCAGCTGTTTATTCTGACGATACAGGGGGAACATTAATTTGCCAAAAACTGATGCCTATTTTATGATCTGATGTACACTATTTTGTGGTAAAAGGAGAAAAGGCATCGAGATGTTATTTCTCGACATGAATTGGAATTGACACAACATGTTGCACTTGCACACTCAACTTTCACCTTTTTGAGGACACCCTGATTTATACTTTCTAATTTAAATCATAACACGATTTATTATCGTATCATGTCATCATTTAAAAATTGATTAAATATCTAAATAAATCCCTGAATTATGTCAAAAAAAATCAATTCAACTCTTATCTTTTTATTTCATTTAAATAAACCCCTTAATTTTTATTTCGGATCAAATTAGCCTCTCTCTCTCTCTCTAATTGTTGACTAACTTCTATTAGTTAATGGTACATGTGACACTTTTATACCATATCATCTGTCACGTTACAGATGATATGACATTAAATATTATTGATTAGTATTGAGTAAATAGGTAAAAACGTAAGCACACAAATCCTAATCAATAATATTTAATATCACGTTATCTACCACGTGACAGATAATATGATATAAAAGTACCACATGTATCGGTGACTAATGAAAGTTAATCAATAGTAAGGGAGAAGGGTTTATTTGACTTGAAATTAGAAGTTCAAGGGTTTATTTGAAAGCAATAAAAAGATAGAGGCTGAATTGATTTTTTTTTACATAGTTTAGGGGTTTATTTGAGTATTTAACTTTAAAAATTTTTAACTGAAATATACGTTTATATATATAATTTAATATTCAATGTTGAAATCAAAACATTTTACTTTAAAACAAAAATTATGCATAATTCTTAACTAAATAACAAGGTGTTTATTTATCACAAGCACATGTTTTCAATAAAAAAAACATACATGTTAGATAGAGAAAACCTTTATTATAAATCAAAAACTCGCTTTATTTTTTATTGATATAGAATCCGTAACATTTTATTATGTGATATGGGAAAAAAAATCTTCTATCCCTAGTTAGTTAGTGCCCCATTGGGGCACCTTCTCTAATTCAATGCCAAGCATCTTTTAAGTTTTGATTGGGTTATAAAACGTTACATAGCAATCTTAAATCTTAAAGGCACTGGGTTAGCTTTTCATAAAAAAAAAAAGACAAACTTTATTTTTTAATTTTTTTCAGAATTAAGGAAAAAAAATTCAAATATTATTTTTTTAAATAAAAAAATCATACACTAATTAAGAAACTAAATATTCGAATTTTTTTATTTTTTATTTTATTTAATAAGAATATAAATTGATATTTGGATGTGAATTACGGAAAACAACAAAATGCAGGTGATTTTTTTTAACGTGGGTGGAAACGGCACAAGACTGCGTTCGGCAACCTGATTTAGTGTTAAAAAGTTGAAAGACAGATGGCGTGAAAATAAGAAGGGGCAGCAATGTGCATCAACTGAGGGCAAGGTGGTCCTATTCGGTTAGGAACACCTTTGTCCGCTGAAATTCAGGAAACCAGTTAGAAGCAGAAATCTAAAAGCAATAGCAAGAAACACGATGAAAATGGATAAGGACCTAATGATGGCGACAACGACGTTAATCAAAGGGCAAGCGTGATATTTGGTTCCACTTTGTAAACAATAAGTGAAAATGTTAGGAATCATTTCCCCACGAGGGAGGAAGTGGAGGAAAAGCGTGGCAGCAACGAACTTTCAAGTTTCCAGATGTTAGGGTGGGAAAGTTAGTTTGAGAGCTCAGGGAAATTACTAGGAATGGTAGATGAATCTATCATTATCGTTAATCAGCTCATATCCTTCCTTACTTTTACTCAAACAACGCCTTAATTATACTTAAATTAATACAAATGGCATGAGGTTTCTCTGAAATTCAATTCCCTATGTAATATCATTAAATCCCGCGAGAGAACTGAGAAGTTTATTTAAATGAATTTAATAAGGTGTTAATTAATAGGTCCCTGACTTCCACGTGAAAATAAAATCACGTTGGGAATTAATATTTTATTCGGAAAAAAGATGCTAATTACGTTCAAACTAATTTGTCCTCATGTTTCATTGGTCGTTGCTTGATGACACACATCATTCTTTTGCACTTAATTTATTAGACAAATTTATTCATTATTAGTGGTACTGTAAAATTGAACAAGGACATCTATATAAACAGCAAACGGTGACCCCCCCCCCCCCCCCCCCTCATTCACTGGGAGACGACTGCCAACTTGCGATTGGAAGTTTGCAACTTCACATACATACAAATTAACCCTAGCACACAACATTGAGGGACACGATAGAGCAGCAGCAAATGGGTAGGAAACCTTGTTGTTCACAAGAGGAGGGACTTAATAGAGGAACTTGGACAGCCACTGAAGACAAAATCCTCACTGAGTACATCAAGGCTCACGGTGAAGGAAAATGGAGAAGCATTCCTAAAGCAGCTGGTAAGTAGAGATCAGTTAGGAGGCAATTGGTAGAATAATATAATTAATTTGTTATACATAGTCATAGAGATCGAGGTCTGAAGCAGTAACATTGTCATGCAGGTTTAAAGAGATGCGGGAAGAGTTGCAGACTTCGTTGGCTGAATTATTTGAGACCTGATATTAAGAGAGGCAACATTACACGTGATGAAGAAGATCTCATCATTAGACTCCACAAACTCTTAGGCAACAGGTCTTTCTTTCTCTATTTCCATTTAGATCGTATCATGTCTACATAAATGATCTGTAACAAATACATGTAACGGGGTTTGCTGATTTTTGAACTTTGTAGGTGGTCTCTGATAGCGGGAAGACTTCCGGGCCGAACAGACAATGAAATCAAGAATTATTGGAACAGCGTTTTATCAAAGAGGGCCCAAGTGAAAGAATTCGATCATACCAATAAAGATGAAAAGAAACAAAGATTCATCAGCTGTTCCAGGAAGGCCCCAACAAGTTCAGGCGTTATCCATGCTAAGGCAGGGCGTTGCACCAAAGTCTCTTTCAGCCCGCAACAGAAAGTAACTGGAGAAGATGACAACAATACTATTGTCCGTACAGCTCCATCCATGGACGTTGAGTTGGTGCATGATACTGCTGTAGTGTCTGGATCCAGTGATGGGTCATTTACATTGCTGTCGTCCAAGGAAGAAAATCCTTCTATATCAAGGTTTGCTATGGATTTTGACATTGGGGAAAGCAGCATTCCAGAAGCTCTTGCTTCTGACTTTTCACAGCTTAGTGACTTTGATTTTTGTGATATAAACACTGTGATATATGAATATGGGACAAAAGATAACGGTCAAGCACTTGTGTCACTGGAGGGAATGGTGGGAAATTGGAGCGGCAATGGTCTCGTTGACGCTAACTTGGATTCAGATTTTGGATTTTTGGCTGGTTTTCTTGAGTCCGATGGAGACTTAACTATCTGATTACATTGTTGAGAATTCAAATTGGATTTTGAACTTTTCTTAGATATTGCATGCACTTGACACGATTTTTATGATCGTTTGTCTATTTTTGTACAATCCAATGTACTGTGAAGCCCATGCCGTCCAGCTTGTTTACTAGTGTAGAAACAAGAGCATCTCATTGCACCAAAAAGAAGAGCATGTTCAGCCAAGAACAAATTTAAGAAAATGACAAAAAAGTTCTATCTATTTAAATAACCAAAGGATGGGATACTTCAGTGTTTTTAAAAATCAGAATCAACAGTGTTTAATTGAGCAAATTGTGAACATGCTTATTCTTCAACAGTGATAATTAGGTTGTGCGAGATGGATGACGATAGTATGCTTTTCATTTCTAAGCGGTCATTGCCACTGCTTCAACTTTCATGTCTAAGCGGTCGTGTACTTGAAAGAATTGTTTAGGGGGGTTTGATTTCAAGGACAGTCAGTTGGATCTTGACTGATGTTTCTCCTATGTATGTTCAGTTCATGTTGGTAGTTTGCCGGTTAACACGTTCCAACATTTAAGCATTACTATTCAATAACCGAGTTCAACTGCGTGTTGTACTCCAGAAAAAAAAAAGGGTTAACTATAAGTCGGCAGGTGGTTCTCACATCCTAGAAGACGGAAGGGAAAAGGGTATAGGAAGTTTAACCAGAGGACAAGGTCTGAGGTTATCAGGTTGAAGAAAGTGGGATCGTATGCAGCTGCTAGGGGCATAATACTCCATGGCCGTTTAACTTGCCTTTTATAAGCTTAAGGTTTTCTTCTGCTGATTTTTGACTACATTCTTTTCAACCGCGGATGAACAACAGTGAGGAACATTTTCGCTAGGAACCCTCGTCCTGCAGGGTGTCAGTCGCCTGACTAGATAGCAATTTGGGGTTTGACTCAAGTGGAAAAATAAGGCAAAGGATTAAGTAAAGACCAGTCCAAGCCCTATAAAGCTCTACCATCCTCTCGTATCAAAAAAACAATCAACCATTGCAACAAAATTTACCCACATTCTGCATCTACCAACTCTCTGTAATTTGTTGGAGCAAAATGATAAACTAATATTGAAATATAGGGGCATGAATTGAATACCTCCAGTATAGTTTTGCTCCAAAAAAAAAAAAAAGGATAGTGATCCGATAAAAAATAAACAAAACAAACCAAAATGGGGAACAAATTTCAGAACAGTAATCACTTTGAAAGAAGAAATGACGCCAGTGCCTATATATCAGAAAATTATCACATCAGAGTATTACCACAAAATCTGCAGTAAACTATTATTTTGTAGCAAAAACACCTCTTGGGCTCACAAAACCAGCAGATGCTCAAGTCTTAAAACAAAAACTGCTAATTTGCCGATCCGACAATGTATCGGATTAATTTGAACAATTTAGAAGAAATGGAGAATGTGAAAGATGAAGGATCAAGTCCTAAGAAGAGAGAACCTTCAGAACCTCAGAGGTGACCTCATTTGGGGGTCTCTCTGCATGAAGATTGGCAAGAATACCTTTGTTACCATAATAATCAATAACCTGCAAAAGAAACAATTTGAATTTCTTTATAAGATCACCATGAAACAGGGAGAATGAAAAGGTACAAAACACAACCCTAAAAATGTCCAGAAAACCTGAAATTGAATAAAGGGGGCTCAAAAGGCCATCTAAAATCAGTGATTTAAAAAATCATGATGCTTGATAAGCTCAAGTTTGACAGTTTATCACAAATATAACACAAGATGGACACTCTAATTGTAGAATGCAGTTACGGATTCTGTAGAAAAGGACAAAAAAAGTTCCTAGAGACAATGAAAACAATCTGTGTTGGATAAACTGATTAAAGACCCCATCTAAAATCAGTGACTTCAAAGAAACTTTGATACTGCATAACCTCATGTCTTGAAACAATTTACTGCAGACAAACACAAGATAGAAGTTCCAATCTTAGAATTCAGTATGCAGGTAAATTATGAAACTAAAACTATACCTAGGGCAGGAATACATGGACATACAGCAAAACATTGATAAGCTACAGAAAAAGGAAAAGTGCAATGACAAAAGAGTCAATGAATTCCATTATTGTTCCAGAAAGAAGGAAAGTAGCCTACCGGTTCAGTCTGCCTATGAAAACCCTCCAGCCTTGACTTGAGCACTGCTGGGGTATCATCCTTTCTTTGAATCAAAGGCTCTCCAGTGACCTTCAGTGAACAGCATGAATAAGATGAGATATAGGGTGCAAGCAAAGAGAACCTTTGACTCTGGCTGTAGATATACATCCACAAAGTTCGAAGAAATATGGTGATCAAATATAAATATTCAAGTTTGAAGTACAGAAATATGCATGATTACTAGGTATCATTCTTCATTACATATGTAAGAGTACTGAACAACCCATAGAACCTGCATATTCATCTTAAATATGTAATGAAGATTCTTGGAATTTTCTAAAGAAATATTTTAGAGATTAATCCCAGGATTTTAACCCAGTATGTAATCAATATCAATGGAAGGAAATTGCCTTGAAACCAATCCCAATTTTATGATCCTTAACGTTAAGCAAGAATTTAGCTGTATTGAAGGAGAATGCATGTACTGTCTTCTTGCTTGATGAACTCAAAGATGATTGCAAAGATTGCATGTTATGCTATTTTTTGCTTAATGAACTCAAAGATGTTTGCAAAGACAGAAAAGATTTTAAGGACATTGAGAATGGCACTGTAGTTTGAACAATCAGTCTAGGTATTTAAACTAATAGAGCTTTGCAGATAGTGCAAGTCTGAATCTGGTCCCTCTACTTTCTCAATTCAAAGATTTTAGCCCCTCTAACCCAATTTTAATGAATTTAACTCTAGCACTTTTTTGAAAAATTAATTTGAGGACAATTAATAACGGTGTTAAATTTCTGCAATTAAATTCAGTCACGTAGCTTTTTGGTTGACGACATGACATGTCAACCAGAATTGTTTTGGCCATGTGGCACAATTTAGTAAAAAAAACCTTTATTTTTATATAAAATACTAATTTTTCATTTTCAAATTTAGAAGTAGTAATTATTATTAGTTAAAATAAAATATGATATTTTAGACTGATATGTATCACCTGACCAAAAAATTAATACACCTCAACATGTCAAGTCATCACCAGAATGCAACATCATCCAAGTTAAAAGCAAAATTTAAGTACCATTATCAATTGTCCTTAAGTTGACTTTTAATAAAAGTGCAGAAATTAAATTTATTAAAATTTATGTAGAGAGACTAAACCTGGAAATTGAAATGGTAAAAGTACCAAAATTTAAACTTAGACCAGATTCACTCAATGTCAATAATCATCTTATAATAGAAAAAATGAATCAAAAAGCACCTACATCATCAACACCAGGAACTTTGGGAGGTGCAAATTTAGTATGGTAGGTTCGACCACTGGAAGGATGTATCCATCGACCAGTGATCCTCTCCTCCAATATGGAATCATCAATAGCAAAGTTCAACACCTTGTCAATCTTAGTTCCCTGCTTTTGAAGCATCTCATCAAGCTGTATCAAAGATAACAAATATGATTGGACTCGTCAGAATATCAAAGCCAAAATAAAATTCAACAAGAAAAGATGCACAGAGATATTATGAAATAAAAACAAACATCACCTTCTGTGCCTGGACCACAGTCCTGGGAAAACCATCTAAAATAAAACCTCTTTGGCATGAGGGTTTTTTCATGGCTTCATCAATTATTCCAACCACCAAATCATCAGAAACAAGTTCCCCCTACATGACCAAAACAGATGTACTAATATTACAATCCACAATGAGATGAATAGACAACAAGTTACAAGCCTATAGGGAACAGAAAATGAGGAGAAAAGAAAGAATATACTTTATCCATAGATTCTTTGGCCTTAATTCCAAGCGGTGTTTTAGCAGCAACTGCAGCTCTGAGCATATCACCTGTGGCTAAATGGCACAAGCAGTAGTCATCCTTAATTATGGGTGATTGTGTACCCTTTCCGGATCCAGGGGGACCTGAAGTTCATTAAAATTTTCAGTTCAATCACCCAACTCTAACAAGCTATGCATAGTTCTCTAATGGGAAAACACCTCCCCACTCCCGAGAAAAAAAAGAGCACTTATGTTTTGCATATCATTTGGTATTTAGTTCCATAGAAATCTAATTGTGGCTTGACGGTAAACTCCAGTCCCTTTAAGAATTAACTGATTGGTATTAAGCAATAAAAGGTGGGAAGTTCGTAAACTTCAGAGCCTCATACAAATTGGACACAAAAGAATGCACAAAAAAGGTTTTGAAGTTTGAACTACTGCAATTCAAGCCAGATTCAAAACCAATAATAAAAAGGTCCAATAATCATCACTGAAACACACAGCAAACTCAGCTAAGAAATCCTAGAACCCCACAACAAAGTTCTATAAATAGACAAATTTTTGAATGAGACCTACCACAGAAAAACTAAACCTTCAAGAAAACACTAAGAACGAAACTTTCTCTATAAAAATATATATATAACACTACAAGACATATCAAACCCAAGAAACAAACCAATAAGAATGAGGCGTTTGTCAGGCTTGGAGGAGCACTTGAAGCGACGAAGC
Source organism: Theobroma cacao (assembly GCF_053813885.1). Lineage (NCBI taxonomy): Eukaryota > Viridiplantae > Streptophyta > Magnoliopsida > Malvales > Malvaceae > Theobroma > Theobroma cacao. Next base: position 44,195,555 of record NC_142640.1, read on the forward strand.
AGTTCAGTCATAATATCAACGGAAGGTACATCTTCCAAAGCCACTGCAGAACTCGCCATTTCTTTCTGAAAAAATATTACTAGGTGAAAAAAAAAACAAAATTGAAATATTATATGGAAGAAGAGAGAAAGGGAGAAAGGTTGAAGATTATAGAGAAAGATTATATAGGAAGAAGAGGGTAGGTGGAACCGTGGGAAGGTGTCGTATATGTATCTTCAATTTTGGTAAGAGACTTATGTTAAAGAGTAGTTGGACTTTTTCTTTTGGTGGGTTGGGGACTTCACTTGGGGTTGGTTGGTATTGTTGGTGGCGCTGAATGTTGCTGCCTTGTTGGGCGTTGGATCATTCTCCTGTTTCCGCCTCCAAGCTCCCACTGTTGTTTCTTTTTTTTGTTTTGTTCGGTTTTGCCCTCATATGGTGCTTGGAATTGCCGCTGTCGTCCTCTGCCCACTGCCCTGCCCTCCCTAACCTTTTTGACTTCATTTTTTGGTTTCTTTTTAAATTGAGGAAAGCTTGAATCATCCCAGCAGGCCGTTTAGCAGTCAACCTCACGAGATACTAAAAAAAGTTTATACTTTCAATAATATAGTTATAATAACTATAAAATAAGAATAAAAGACTTAATACTTGTAAAAATCTTTAAATTATTTAAAAATTTTAAATAAGATTTTATTTTTTTATTAACTTCAACTAAATTTTTTTATTTTTTATTTTAATCAAATAAATTTTTATAATTAATAATTAATTATTGATATTAATTAAAATATTACTTGTTATTTTATATTTACGTGATGTTAACATAAAATATAAAAAATATTACATAATTATATCATTATAGATGATGATATATTAATATGTCACACCATTGTCATGCAATATTTTAATTAATTATTAGTTATAAAATTTATTGAGTTCAAAATAAAAATAAAAAGATCGAATAAATATAATAAAAAAATATTTAAAATTTTTTAAATAGTGACACTTACGAGAGAAAGTCGACTATTTCGTTGCTCAGAATTGAAAAGATAAAAAAATGGAAACAAGAAAAAAAATTAGAAAAACACTGAGATGGGTTCCAATTTTGTGGGCCACGCGCAAACAGAAACAACTATCCACTTATCCTTACTAAATCCTTTGGCCCAACTACGCCGGCGAACCTTAGGTATTTTTGTCGTTGTCAGATGAATAATGGTGGCCGATGTAATTTTTTCGAAAATATATTTCATATTTTCAATCATCAGTTGGGCATAATTTGGATGCAAACTAGTCTTTGCTGCAGTAGCCCGTACATAGAAATCTTCCAAGGACTGAATTTATTGAGAATTCACATCATGGGATTGTGTTTTCTTCTGAAATGGGGCCGTTGGCAATCATTACCATTCCTAGGCTAGTTCCTTTAAGGCCCACTACTTGTCATTCAAGTGTGAACCTAAGCCTTTAGCATCCACAACAGATTTAACAAATCCTATGTTCATGAGATGACGACCTAATGCTGACATTTCTCCATCTCATATGAAGCAAATTAATGGAACTCATTCAATTAAAGCAAAAAAAAAAAAAAAAGCAAAAGGGGATAAACATTTGTCTTTTGTGGCAAATTAAAATAATAACTATATCAAAAGAATAATAAAGAAAACCCCTTCCAAAGTACAAATTCCATATGAGAAAAGAGATAGAATGGCTAATTTGACAATTGGGTCAGGGCAATTAAGCCTTAATCCCATCTCTATTTCATCTGTGAAGGCAAGAATCTTTTTCCACTTATAAGCTATATTAATTAAGAATTATATCAACACTAGTCATCTCAACATCAACTGATCCAAACCCTTATGATTTCGTGTAGGGAAGGAACGAAATTTGCAAGTTCACCCGAATAATCAAATAAATGTAGCTTGCCTCCAGCAGCATACTGTATTCCAAACACTCGTTTAGCAAAGCCTGTGTGAGCATCAAATCATAGAAAAGGTTCACATGCCATTAGGAACGCGCAAAGGAATTGATAGTGGGAAGAGAAAGCATACATGATTCTCAGTCTCGTCGGCTTTTTTCCAAATTCGCAGGCCAGCCCCATGAGTAAATAAGCAGCACTTTGCCGGTCTGCTAAGCGTCAACATAATTATACAAGCTCAATTTTTTGCCTTGCGAGCAAGAAAACGTTCCCTAGCTGCCTGAATTTTACTCTCACGCTCTTGAGGAACTGTAACAACTTCAGCTTCCCTTTTTGGCAACTCTGACATGCTTCCCTCAGTTCCCTCTTCTACCTGACCCAATCCACCACCACTTCATGCAAAAAGAAAAGGGTTAAGCTCGAATACATTAAATCTTAAATTAGAGAACAGAACCATACTCTCCATAGAACTGCCGAAATCTTATTTACCTTAATTTACTGACATTAAGTTTCTCAAGCTTATCTAAAATCGGCATAACCCATTGCCTCTCTACAGCACACACATTGCGCATGTATGGGCGTGAGGTAGAAATAAGTTCGTGGTAGACAACATAACTTCCATATAATCCATCGTCATCTGGCTGTAGCACAGAGGAAGGATGCACCTAACATCAACAGAAATTGTTTTTAGGGATATTTCGTACATCAATAGACTAGAAAGATCAAGAATCAGCAAAGGATGGTTTGGAATTTAATGCTCGATGCTATTGCTTTTCATAAACTAAACCAGATAAACTATCACAATCTCTGTTCTGACTATGTATGTGATGTCTTAAAACTCAATCTTTTACCAAGGAATTGTAGCAACCTAATTTACATAATGCTCTCATAGGCTGAAATTTAATAAATGAAAGCAACAAAATACCACAGACTAAACTGCTAGATACCTGCACTAGTTGGGACTTAAAACCCAGCGTTCGATAGCCATTATGATGCCTCATCCGCTCAGCAAGCTGACTTGCATAGCCTATGCACAAAGCCTTCCTCAAATTCCTATAATTCTGGTGTCCTTTCCGACTTTGATTAGCTTGCACATCTGATGACCCTGCTTTTCAGATCAAATATAAATCATTAATGCAATAAAGAAACTTCAAAGAAGAAGAAAAATGGCAAAGACTATGATATTGGAAGACTGGGTTATTAACTGCCAGATTTCTAAAGAAAGAGAGGTTGCAATGCATTTCCCTGTTTCCAAACCTACACATGCATTCCAGTTATTACTGCCACATAAAATGCAAGTGATGAGCAGGAAGTTTCGTCGAATGTTTATCTATGATCTAAATTGAGAAGCTAAGGCTACAATGGTCCAAACTGTTATTTCAAGTAAGAATTATTTTCCTGGAAAGCAGATTTATGCTGCATAAGGGCAAAGACACCAAACACGTACTTCTTGTGAATACATGAGTTATAAATATGCAAAGTAAAGCCAAGTCAAATTAACAAAAGCAAAATCTCCAGATATCACCACTAAGGCAAATCAACACTAACCCTTTGCTATCTTCTGCATTATCTGAGATAACTGCTTTCGAACTTCTTTGACAAACAGCATTCCTCGCACCTACGGATAGTAAGGTCCGCGCATGTTATTAATCTTTAGCATGAGAACTGGGTATGCACACACATCGGGTACTTGATGCAGATTTCTATTATTGTTTAATGAAAAGCAACTAATGCCTCCATCACATACATGGAAAAAGTCAAAGAAGTAGGCCAAATTTATTGCAATAACATAAAAGTATTTAGTGACATTACAGAGTTTAGCATAAAATAATCCAAATGGCTTGCCTAATGTCTTACACTTTCTAAAAACATGCTTTCTTGCTTTCCAAAGAAAAAATACATGCTTTCTCAATTAAAAGATAGGAAGGATACCTGCAAGTCATAATATTTGCACCAGCCAATATCATAGTCATTTTCATCCCAGCATTCAAAGATCTGTAACAACTGAATGTGATCACCAAAACCAGAACCGTCAGGAAGGTCCAAAGGAGGGTGTTTCCTTTTCTTTTCATTACTCTTGCTGCAGGTAGAGAAAATTATGTTATTTATTGTTACAAACCATCACTAACCATTCAGTAGTGAATAAAACAACTTCACAAATATAGAAATATAGACTTCATTTCCATAGATGGAATTTTAATATAATTAGCCCCCAACCTTCCCATCCCCCAAAAAATCAAGTCTGTCCCCCACATAATAAAGTAAAACAATTTCACTCTCCTTTTCGGTCAATCAAATGAGCCTTAGAGAAAACTTGAAGAACATGAGGATATTAGACCAAACGCATAAAGAGCCTTAGAGTATAAGATTTAGTGGAAAACATCTAAAAGGTTTTTGTTTTCACCAAATAAGGTATTACATCTGCATGCAGCAGGAACTACAAACTATAATCTGCATAATTTAAAAAGAATATAAGTTCAACAAGTTGCTCATAAAATTAAAGATAACAGGAAAAGCTATAGACAACAACCCCATAATGGACAATCTCATAAAGACTTCCATGATTTAACCTTCGATTGGGAAGCAAATTTGTTTCTGCTGATAACATTGCAGCAACGGTCAGAGCCTGGGACAAGCAACCATATTCATTTGCCTCAATTAAGGTTCTTGAAAGTGAGGGTTCCAATGGGAGCTCTGCATGCAAATACAAAGTTTTGCAGTGAGCTCATCTGCAAAGTGGTACAGTTTATGACAAAAACGATCCACTAATAATATTATATGTACATAAGTCAATGCCGTTATTAATACCAGAAAGAGTGGCAATTTAATTCCAAGACAAGTAGTAATTAATTAATAAATAAAATTTCTTTAAATTACAATAGACAGTAACTCACATGCATTCCAGTTCTACATGTGAGTTAAATAACAATCTATGAAGGTAGTCATTCTGAGTTTGGTTTCACAGAAAGGGGTGCTAATTGGTCATCAGGAACACCACATTATACATGCATTTATCAACTAACAGCAACACACCTTTGTTCGCATGGTAATAGTTGGTAAGCAAAATAAATCCTTACCAGCCATTGTTCGCCCAACACTTGTGATTGATCCATTTTCATCAATAGCATCAATCAGATATAGTTGCTTTAAAGCATCTTCTAATGACTCAGCTGCAATTAAACCAATCAAATTTAATTGATATCCAAAAGTAAACATTTAGCAGAAACTGCAAAATACAGAGGTAGAACGAAAATTTTAAAACAGTGACAACTCAAATGCATGTTCTTTCTTTCTGCCCAAACAACAAATGAACACAAAAAGAATGCATTCTTACTAGAAGGCGGATCGAGAAAATCAAACTTTAGAATATCGATATCAGGGAGATCCAATGACTTTAGATAAAGAACAGTGCCAGCAAGAGAAGATCGCTGTATTTCAGGAACTGTTACATCAAGGAATTCATCATTGTAAACCCTGGATGGGTATAACCGGTAGCACTTCCCAGGACGTGTTCTTCCAGCTCGTCCAGCACGTTGATTAGCTTGTACCCTCCAATCATACAAACAAAAGATGACGTCAAAAAGAAAGAAGGGAAAGAAATAAGAAATCATTCGCAAGAATACTACTAATTGAACACTCAAGTGACAAAAGAAAGACAAGAACATATAAGTTGTTGATGCAAAATCGTGCATATTACGAAAACTGAATTTACAAACAAATAATGACCAGAAAAGAATCACAACTGTAAGTTGTGTGACTAGTAACACATGAATATGCTGCAAAAGAAACAATAAGTCATCTACTTACTTGCTAACTTGAACAACATCAAGGGAATACATTCCAGTTGCTGGGTTGTATTGCCGTTGCTTTACATAACCAGAATCAATAACATACCTATCAATATGCAGATAATTAATGAAGAGAGAACGCCAATCAAATCAAAGTATCAATTCATTTGATCTTATTAACTGAGACCATGCATAAAAGCAGATGGCAGACTTATACACACAATACAATGTATCATAATAATATAGTCATTATTGGACTATATATAAGTTTTAACATAGACCAGGAACCTCAGGACCAAATAGCAGCTCCGTCCATAGGTTGAAAACTTTATGCTGATAAAATTAAGAATCAAAAAGGAAGCAAGATAGTAAACCAAAAAATAAAATTGTGTTCTAATTAAGAAGAAGAAGAAGAAGAAACACTCTTCCATTTGATATGTTTGATCATGCACTTATTACATTACATATATGAAACAAAAGTCTTCCACTAGATATTCACTAAATCGTACAAGATTATTCATATATAGAGAACAAGGATAGCATTGCTTCTTAGATTCTATTTGGCCATTTAGTTAATTCTTTATTTTTATTTCAAAACCTATATAATCATGGTATTGTAGCAATTACTTTGCAGAGATCAGAAATATTCACATAATATGTTAAAAAATTAGGAGCTTTTGTACACATTAGTAGCACTCATAAAATTCATTGCCCACGCTAGCTTCTATTCAGAAGGTAAAAAAAAAAAGAAAAGCAAGGCTGACAACAACCTGAACCTAAAGCTCTTGCCTTTTGTGTTAAGCCCTCCATCTCCATAGAAGAATCATTCAACAGTGATGCAACAGATAAAAGTTTCACTGATGCTGGAAATGATTCTATGAAAATTTCATCACCATATAGCCACCTCATCAGTGCCAGCTCTGATATGTTTAACAGGTTGATATTGAAAACTTCTAAAATTCTCTACACCCAAGTAGAAATCAGTTTAAGCAAATTTTGACCCTAATCAAGCCTATTAAATGTAAAAAGAAAATTAATTAGGGTAGAAACAATTAATTTTGGCAAGGAGAGAGGCCACATCATGGAAATTTATATTAACAAACAAAGACAAGCAACATTTTACAAATATCGAGTTTGCTTACACAACACCATCAACTGTCAAAGAAGTTTCAGCTATGTTTGTGGCAACAATAAAACGCCTACAGTTTGGAGGTGGAGGACTGAATACACGCACCTGTTGTGTCATAGCAAACACAAAAATGTCAACCACAAAATTATGCAAATTCAAAACTACTACTATCTGCATCTCAAGACCAACTAGCTTCAATTAATTTCATTTCCAATGGTGCAAAGAAGGCACAATCATGCCAATATTGTTGATAAGATTTGAGGAAACACTGTCCTGGTAGAGAAAAAGAATAGCTGAGACAGAAAGCATACCTGCATTTCAGGTGGCAAGGAACCATGGAGAGGAAGGATTATGGCATCCATGCAGGACCCTTCCTCTAGACTTCGAACTTTATCCTCCAGCTTCAATACCAACTTCTCTATATCATCCTATAAATGACCACTCAACTTTAATAAGCAATAGAATAATTGTAAAAGAAACATCAAAATCATCAATGAATCAATGGTATAAGCAAGCAGAAGTTACAAGTTAAACCAGCACCCAATACCACCCTAAGATGGAAGAGAGAGAAAGCTTGCCTGTCCAGTCATGAAAATTAAGACATCACCCTCTGGTTCCCGAACATGTATATCTGCGAGAACCAATTAATTAGTAAGACATTATCAGAGCAAATATGATGGCTGGGAATATTTCAGAAACCTAAAATTTTCCCTGCAAATCAAGGTTAAGTTTTAGTCAATATCCACTGTGGCTTAACAGCTAGGAACACCCTAGTCACACAACTTGGCCACTCTGATAATACTACTAATCAATATATGCTTAGTGAAGGAATAAGAGTCACCATAGGAGAACAGAGTCTTATTTCTTTCTGCATTAACCATGTAAATAGAGCTGATCTAGATGCAAAAAACAAAGGCGTAAGCCTAAACAACAAGAAATGGCTACCATATATGCAGAATAAAAAGCTTGAAACACAGAATATGTAGTCAATGAAAATTTCCCATCATACCAAGAGCTGTTTTTAATGAAGACTCAACATAGCTTGTAGGGCGTTCCTTGCTGTAGAATATTTCGACAGGAAACAATTTTCCAGGGACAGTCAATAAGGGACAATCTGAAAAGAACTTAGACACTTTTTCACCATCAAGGGTTGCTGATGTGATCAGAACTTTTAAATTGGAGGCACGACTTCCAACCAAGCGTTTCATCAACCCCAGCAAAATATCCCTAAGAAATGAACTATTGGATTACCTTAGCATAATCCAAATGAAACTGATACAAACAAAGCATACAAAAAAGAAACTACATAGAAGGTAAACCTTACGTGTTCAGACTTCTCTCATGAGCTTCATCCAAAATAATAACAGAATACTGATTCAGTTCAGGATTTGACAGACTTTCACGAAGGAGCACTCCATCAGTAAGGTATCTATGCAGTTTTCATAACCCTATAGTTAACAAACCAATAGACTCGGCAATTCACAACAACAATACTAATAACACTGAAACCGAAAATTGGACTAATTAAGCTAAAGTTGATTACTTGATTTGCGTTCTTTCCGAAGTCCTATCCTCAAACCGGATGGCGTAACCTACTTCTTCCCCAAGCCTAACACCAAGCTCCTGCGCAACTCGCCTACACGCATAAAAAAATCAGAAGAAAAAAATTGATTCAAACAGTTTCCTTCAACAATTAAGCGACGTAGGATTAGCAAACAGTTACGTAGTTTTGAATTCCTAAAGCATTTCATTTCCCTTTTTTTCCCTTACTGCAAATTGAAATTAACTAGAAGAAGAAGAAGAGAGTCTGCTTTGAAAAAGTACCTGGAAACGGAGACGGCGGCGACGCGGCGGGGCTGAGTGACGGCGACGATTCCGGAATCGGTGTAGCCTTTTCGGTGAAGCATCTGAGAGAGCTGAGTGCTCTTTCCGGAACCGGTCTCTCCTATTATAACCACCACTGGATTCTGTTCCACTGTTTCAATGATTTTCTTTTCGAATTGCACGATCGGAAGATTCGCCATTGATTAGATACAAGCAATTCTTTTCCAATTTGATCGAAGTTTTAGGGTTTTAGGAATTTATTTTTTTTCGAGCGGTTTCTGCATATTTGAATTGGAGATTTCTGAGTGGGGTAGAAAGTTGAAAAGGAAGTGGCAATGTTAACGAATAACGACTTAACGTTGCCCTATGCTTTTGTTAATTGCGTTTGTTACCCTAATTTTATATCATATTTAAAAAAAACGCTATTTTCTTTTGATTTAATGTCTATTTGCCCTTCTTCTGCTCTGCAGGTTATCGGATTGTTTTAAATTTAACTTTTAAATAAGATGGTCTCCTTAAACCCAAGCTATTATTACCTTCTTTGTTATAAATAGAATAAATAAATATGTTTTAATTACCATAACTTTGTTTCTCATTAAATATTAAATTTTTAGACGGATAGCTTGTAGGTAACGAACCATGCATTAGACCTTGTCTGTCTTTTTTTTTCTTTTGCCTCTGGCTCGTTGATCTAAAACATTAAAATTGCAATCAGAGAAAGAAAAATAAAAGCTTCACATCTACAATGACAACTGGTGTGAGCAAATTACACTATTTTTGCTCGCAAAAAATGGCTTCCCTTGTCACAAGTCTAATCCCTCGTACCCACAATTGAGCCATTTCAACCCCACCATCACACACGAAATGCACCTCCTTGTTCTTTGTAGTCAACACATGGAACATTCCTGGTTCTTCCACATCAAACTTCCTCCTGCGGTTCCATCGAAACTTTTCACTAGGACCAACCTCAGCTCCTTTGCAGATCACGTTTCTCCTACTCGACTTGCCCCAACGCAGAACACCAGCAGACTCCATCATCCTCAGCACTTTACTATGGGGTGATCCTTTGCCGCACCTCGTGTGCTTCTTCATTCGGCTTCCATCTACCACCAGAGCTCGAGCGAGCTCATTAAGAATTACATTCTCTGCATCGTTTTCGTAAGCTTTTTTCCTTGCAAGCGAAAGAGCTGTTTCATGCCTTGCGTTTTCGATGTCACATTTTGCCCCGCAAGAAATTAGAAGTTCGCACACTCCACCATAGCCTCCCCTTGCTGCTAGCATTAAAGGGGTGTATCCATCAGCATCAAAGGCATTAACATCGCAACCTCTACTAGTTAAGGTGTGAACCATATTTAAGTCTCCACGGTTTGCTGCACGATGTAGAGCATAAAACCCGATGGGACCATTGGCCTCTTCAAGTGCAAACTCCAGCATTAACTGGTCGAATACATCACCGTTCTGGTTTAACTCTAACAAACTGATGGCAGTGTCACCGTATTTGTTAGACAAGTTTACATTAGCACCAGCAGATAAAAGTAATCTGAAAATTTCCACATGGCCACCTGATGCAGCCATCATCACAGCTGAATATCCATCGTCATCTTGTTCATTAAGGTTAATATCTGTGCGCTTAAGGAGTTTTTTCAAGGCCTCAATCTCATTTGCTTGAATAGTGAACATCAAAGGAGAAAATACTGAGGGATTGCTTGATTGAGGTGTCTTCCCTGCTTGAATCACATCCACAACTGCTTGGTGGAAGCCATGAGTCCACCTGGTTAACCCTGCAATGGAGCTTGCACTTTGGCCAGCAGAGTTTACCAATCCAAAGTCAGCCCCAGCTGACGCCAGTACTTTAAGGCAGTCTTCACGTTTGTATCTAGCGCAAATCATAAGTGCAGAATCTCCAAAAGCTGTTCGGGAATTGATATCACAGCCAGGTACAATCAGGCATTGAAGAACTTTAGCAAATCCCAGTTTTGCAGCCAAATGAATAGGGCGTAGCTCTGTTCTTGAAGTTGTTTTAATTGGAAAATCAACATCAGCACCGCAGTTCAGAAGCACTTCAACTGCTAGTGCATTGTTACATAAGATGGCATGGTGGATTAGGGTCCTGCCATAGTGAAGGGTGTTTGGGGAGAGGTGTCTAAGGAGCATGCGCAAGATGGCACCACTGGCTTCAAAGTACTCCACAGCGCACCAGGTGATGGAATAAGCCTCAGCTAGTCCTGCACCGACCCTAATTTCCTCCCCTGTATCGATATCCCAGGACCAAGCTCCCAGTCTCACCTTTAGGTCCACCTTGATGCCAGCCTGTTTAACAGTTCCAATAATGCCATGTGACAAATTGACAATATTCTACACAAAACTAAACAAGAAACAATTGATTCTGAACCCTAAGGAACCTATGTCTTACTTGTTGAATTAACACCCTGTTTACATGGGAATTAAACTCGCTATATGTGCATTCAACAATGCATATTTTGACATACGCAACTACTTCAATGCCGGAGAGCTATAATGACAGTGTGATGCCACTGATATTCAATACATGAAGTATTGAATTATATGAGCACAAATAATCCAGGGGGAAAAGTGTTCTCCCTCGTGTGCTTTATAAGGAAGCGCATAAAGTAACTTGTGTCTGTCATAGCAAGACCGGCTGTCCAACTCCTTGGACATAGTTTCCTCTTTCCTAAAGATTCCTGTTTCACTAGTTTGTTCAAAATCATATAGGAGTACAATTATGGATCCATGAATCTTCATTGACTGTGTGACAAGGTGCCTACCTGCAAAAGTAATCTGACAACAGAGGTCTGTCTACTAACAACTGCAGCAGCTAGTGCATTACAGTCAATATTGGCGTGTAGAGAAGGCTTGGAAGATCGAAGAAGCACCCTATCAGTTGCATTGGCATCGACTCCGAACTGTCACCAATAAGAGCACAAACGTCGTAAAGACAACCTCAATTTAAGATTTAGATGATCAATTTCCAGAGCTGATTTATTTAGGGAAAATCAAACTTAACACTATTGTGATCACATGACAGTGTTTTACAATGGAAAAAACTTGAGAAATTCCGTCATATCAAGAACTCTTTTATCATATAGTATAAAAAAATTAAGCATTCTAGCAAAATGATGATGGTTATCAAATTTCCAACATCACTACTTGTAATAAAATGGGACTGGGCTCCCCCTCCATTAATTTTAACGATACTTTTAATCACCATTCACATGTACAACATCCATTAGTCATTCATTATGAAAATCATATCTATGAATGATAATTAAAGGTGTATTCAAAAGTACTCCTACTAATTAGCTCTATTCAGGTAGTTTGATGAGTAAACATGTAAGCATTTGCAACAGAATTTCACCTTGATAAGCGTGTCAACAACATCAACAAACCCCCTGCAGCAAGCAGAGACAAGAGCTCGTAAGGCAACGTGCGGGCGGATCATGTCAGTCGCCATCAGGCGCTTGGTGTGCCTGGTATACCCCAGGCGGCTTGCCTCCAGCAAAGCCTCCTCGCACGCCTCCTGACACGCGCCAGCATTGAGGAGCACCTCCAATATCTCCATATGACCCTCCCTGACCGTTGCCGTGGTTGCATAGCCTCGAAACAGTTCGTGGTTCACGTTGGCTCCTAGGCTCTGCCAAATAAACATACCGAACTTCAGTTCAACAGTTGAAATAAAATTAAAAAACAAAAATGGCTTTGCTTTAATTTTTTCTTTTTCCTTTTCTATATAAGTATAAATCTACTACTAACTGTTTTACCAACAATTTCTTCACGAGAGACAGGTTTCCGACATGAGCAGCGAGAAACAAGGCAGTAACTTCGGTCTTAAATTCCTCGTAATCGACAAGAACTTCGTGCGCTGCCTCTTCATGCAACAAAATCTCGGTCTTCTTCGCCTTCAAGTTCACTGTTCCAGTGAAGTTTACTTCCACGAAAGGATCAGCTAAACACTCAGACGCCAACTTCACATCATTTTCATGAAACGCATCGACGAGTCTCTGAGAAACCTCCTGTTCGTAACTGACCAGGAACACCGGTTTCCGGACAATGAATCCGCCGCCAGAACTGCCGTGCACTATCATTTTTATTTCAACCCGGTAAAAAGTTTCCGGTTATTTTTTCCCCACACAGCAGTGTTGAGAACTCTGCCTAGTGCTTTTTATTTGCCCATATAATCTGGGCCGTAATTAGCGTCTAAAAGAAGAAGAAACTTGGGTTTGTTGTTGAACCTTACAGGGTACGATGTGATTTTACCGCGACCACTTGCAAAAGTTTCGTTAAGCTCAAGCTTCCTCTCGTTTGTTGAACCAAATGCGATCCTTTCGAGAATCATTTGTTTATTTCCATATTAACCGAAACAGTTGGCCTAATACAAAGCTCATTTTCACTGCTTTGATTTAAATTTTAAATGCTAATTAACAAGTTAAACTAGTCTTATCTTGTCGCGGGCAAAGATGTTTCCTTGCATCATTGTGTGTCAGCCGGATTTGGCCTGCTTGAAAATGACTCCGTTTGAAGCTCGAGGTATTTTATTACAAAAACGATAAGAATAACAAAATTCACTGTAATTTGTAAATCAGATCCTATGCTCTTGTCATATTGACCACCAGGTTCAAATATGAAGATCAAAGACAATCAGACGGTGGAAAATCGAAAAATGTTTTCTATTTAATTCCGTGGCTATTGTGATATGTCATTTTAATAATAATAAATAATTTTTGAATTTGAGGTGAATTTGATTCCTACTCTTCATTTATAATTCAATTACAAATACATAGCAAATTCCAAAACTAAATGAATTTTTAAAGCATCCAATCCAATTCAGTTTGAGTTTGGAGGCTTATTAAGCAGTCTTCTTTGAGTATAGGCTTGGGCAATGTTTTTTCCGATTCAAATTCATCCTAAATGGACTTAAATATTAGTCATAGATATCAAAATTCCCCTGAAAAGCACCGGGAGGAGGTATTAAGTTATTGAATTTATCACTTTCAATGAAAACTCTAAGCTTTACTTAGATCATTATAGTGGATAACTTTTGATTTTCGAAACAGAATTAAATTTCAAGAGTATAATTACATGCTAGGAAAATACTAACCCTCTCATAATGTCTGTTCAAAAATTAATACGGATTACTCATGTGTTGTTCAAATAAAATGAACTATCTACATTTATAATAACAAAATTAATATAATTATTTTATTATTTTAATATTAAAAGTTAAAAGGCTTATGATGAATTCATTTGAACATACGCTTAATATTCAAATCAAAGACTTCAATTTGGACATTTTAAGTTTGAATCATGAGGGGAGATCTAGAGCACATACTTTCTAAAGTAATTAGACAAATTACTGATTTTTGAAGTCATAAAGAGGGGATTTAAAATTGGAAAATTGTCTTCAAGAAAAGTTTGGTTGCAATTTTTCATTTTTCTTCTTCAAGTAGGCCACTCATTATGTACTAATTAAGTTCAATAAAAAAAAAGGTCGACTAAATACTACTAAATTATATTTATATAATCACCATTCACGACATGAGAATCACTAGTATTATTTTTAAGAAATGTTGGTATTATTTTCAAGATAATCAGGATGATCTATTACCACACTATGAGATCACTAAAGTGATTTTGATTATTAGTGATTTTTACTGTAATACCAAAAATCACCAGAATATTAAATCGCGGTATTTAGATTGCATAGAAAAGAAAGATCATCAGGTACAAAATATTCAAAATAACTGTATAATTAATAGTAAGATTACTTAAAAAGCTATCAACAAATTCAATTTTTAGTAAATGAGCAATTCATAAATAAGAATCCACTCATCTGCAAGGAATTATTAGGCATAAACTATTTGCTACGGTTACAACTTTTTTTAAACATTTAATCAAAGTTAAGTCAATAATATATATATATATTTTTTGTTAAATCGAGATACGTATTGTGTAAGAAATCTTATTTTTAAATATCGAATATCATATTGTATAAAATACGGTAAAAAAATTTAAAATTAATTATGAATAACATGTATACATGTCAAATAAAAAATTTAAAATATTATATTTATTAATAAGATTGAGAATTGCATGCCATAATTAACAAAAAATGCATTTTTCATGCTAATTTATTAACGACAATAAAAAAAAAAAACATTTGACATGTTGAAGACAAAGGGGTGAAACTGTTTATCTGTTCAGGATTTTTTTTCTGAAATTTAAAATTTAAAGATTTAAACCCGAAACAAGTAATTTTTCACATTTCAATCCAAATGAAAATAAATATAAAAAAGATTTTTTAATTATTATATAAGTTAAAGCCAATATGAACTTGATCAAAGTGTATCGTGCTATATTGTACGATATACATATACCATACGATATGTATTGTGTATCAAATTAAATATTTTTTATATTTAATCAAATACAATATAACATATCAATTTATATTATTTTTTATTAATATAGTATTGTATGATATAATACATATACGATAATTATATTTTTTTGTAATTGAATTTATTAAAAAGTGGAGATTTATATATAAAGAATGAAAATTTAAAGAGAAACATAATGTTTTTCGTGTACTAATACGAGAATAAATCTATTATAAAATGATTTTGAAAATCAAATCTTCTCAATAATAAAACTTTCTCACCCTTTTAACTAAGAGAAAACTCAAGAAGATTGTGATTCAATCACTCTGGGTGATCTAAAATACTACAATATAAGATTATCACCAAACACAGCAATCTATAATTACGGTGAATAAATCACTTTGAATTTTTAAAAACATCAGTATATAAAAAAAAAAAAAACACTACCTTAGGTAAAAGAAAGGTTCATTTGTGAATAATCTTGGGCCTTTTGAACTTTGCAGACTCAAACTAGATTACGAAACTTAGGAAGCCCAAACTATCAGCATTACCCATAAATGCAACAGTAGAAGTGGCCCATTAATCATAGCCGTTGATAGGTGGCTCAAACGACATCCACGCCATCTCTACGTATCATCGAAAACCATCACCAACTTCAGAAAAAATATCAACCGTTAGATCGCCACCGCCCCATCAATCAACCCTTTCCAAAACCAATCTCCATTGCCAGGAAGCATAGGGAATAATTCCTCATCTTCAAATTCCTCTCCCCTTTTCTCCTCCATTGTATCTGGCTTTTGTAGTCAAGCTGAATCGCGAAGCATCAAGGCTCATCCGCGACATTTCATGCTATGGTACGCTCAGTTCCCACCTCTATCACCTCAGAGTTTCTTTCGCTTCACTATTTTTTTTTATATTTTTTAATTTTTTTTTTGTCATTTCTCACTGGCTTAGGGTTTCTCTGATGATTCATATAATTCTTTGATCGTAAAATATTCCTTGCGTTTGGTTTCAGTCCTATAGATCCAATTTATTGACTTTTCACTCCGTCATTTTCTGTGTGGGTGCGATGAAACTAGTGGAAAATGAAGGCAGGGAAAGGAAAATTTCTGTTATGATGGCGCCTGTTACTTTGCTTTTAGTTGCGAGAAACTAGACTTAGTGAAGGTGGATTGTTGCTTTTGGGTTATTCATTTATTTTTAGGCGGTTCTAGATTTTAATAAGTTATCGTTCATTTGAAATTCCTCAGTGAATAAATGCCCATTCCTTAGGTGATTATTAAAAATCAAGAATTTGGTTAATTGCATAATTAAAATTGGATGTGGCTGATATTTTGGCATCAAGGAAGTAATTTCTACATATAATTCTCAGAAAGATGGATTAGTTTTATTCAGATAGAAGTGGACTTTAGATTAGATGGACTGACGAATTTGTAAATAAAACTTGATGGTGTTTTGTTCTTTTCTTCTCTTTCTTTTTGTTGTTGTTGGCTGTAGTGAGTTAACTGGTATTATTGCTACTCATTTCATTTGTTATATGTTAGCACCAAACTGTTGTTATTGCTTGTCATTTTATTTGTTATGATTTGTCAATAAGTAGGCATCCATTGGTACTGTTTTTATAGCCCTTTCCAATGTCAGTTGCATCATGCAAACATGATTGTTGCTTCAAATTTGCTATTATGTTCTTCTCAAGTGTTTTTGGGTTATTGTTAGATATATTTCTAATAATTAGATCATTTCATGGAAGCTAGAAACGGTGATTGGTTTACATCCTACAGTCTTTGGGAATATTACTTTATGAGAGGAAAAAAAAAGGATATTAATAGTTGTTCTGGATTTCTCTGCATAGGCACCCATAAAGGGCATTCTTTCCCTGCAAAGGGCTGCTTTGTTCAGAAATAGCAGTGAGAGGTGGGGTCTAGGCATTAGATCATTTAGTACTCAAGGAGCAACAACTACTGGTGCTCCACAGCCTCCCCCTCCTCCTCCACCACCAGAGAAAACCCATTTTGGTGGTCTAAAAGATGAAGACCGTATTTTCACCAACTTGTATGGGTTGCATGACCCTTTTCTCAAAGGTGCTCAGAAACGTGGTGACTGGCATAGAACCAAGGATTTAGTACTCAAGGGTGCTGATTGGATTGTCAATGAAATGAAGAAGTCTGGACTACGAGGACGTGGTGGTGCTGGATTTCCATCAGGCCTTAAATGGTCTTTCATGCCAAAAGTATCTGATGGCCGTCCTTCTTATCTTGTTGTCAATGCTGATGAAAGTGAACCTGGAACCTGTAAAGACAGGGAAATCATGCGGCATGATCCACACAAATTATTGGAGGGCTGCTTGATTGCTGGGGTAGGGATGAGAGCTACAGCTGCTTATATCTACATAAGGGGTGAATATGTGAATGAACGTAAAAACCTTGAGAGAGCTAGAAAAGAAGCTTATGAAGCTGGACTTTTGGGTAAAAATGCATGTGGTTCTGGTTATGATTTTGATGTTCATATCCATTATGGTGCTGGTGCTTATATTTGTGGTGAAGAAACAGCACTTTTGGAGAGCCTTGAAGGGAAACAAGGGAAACCTAGATTGAAGCCTCCTTTCCCTGCTAATGCCGGATTATATGGCTGTCCCACCACTGTCACAAATGTTGAAACAGTGGCTGTTTCTCCTACAATACTGAGACGTGGTCCAGAGTGGTTTGCCAGTTTTGGGAGGAAGAATAATTCTGGGACAAAATTGTTTTGTATCTCAGGTCATGTAAACAAGCCTTGCACAGTTGAGGAGGAGATGAGTATACCACTTAAGGAGTTGATAGAGAGGCATTGTGGAGGTGTCAGAGGTGGATGGGACAATTTACTTGCAGTAATACCAGGAGGTTCATCGGTTCCACTTTTACCTAAGAACATCTGTGACGATGTTCTGATGGATTATGATGCACTCAAGGCTGTCCAGTCAGGGCTGGGAACTGCTGCTGTGATTGTGATGGACAAATCAACCGATGTTGTAGATGCAATTGCAAGGCTTTCTTACTTCTACAAGCATGAGAGTTGTGGACAGTGCACACCCTGCAGGGAAGGAACTGGATGGCTATGGATGATCATGGAAAGACTGAAAATTGGGAATGCAAAGTTGGAAGAGATTGACATGCTTCAGGAGGTGACCAAGCAGATTGAAGGGCATACAATCTGCGCTTTGGGTGATGCAGCCGCTTGGCCTGTGCAGGGTCTTATAAGGCATTTTAGGCCGGAGCTGGAGAGAAGGATTAGAGAGCATGCAGAAAGGGAGTTGCTGGAGGCTTCTGCTTAATTTCTGCTCAGGTTGCTTCTGGCACCTTTTTGGCTTTAGTTTTGTTGGGGCTTTTTTTCATCTAAAATTTGAAGTACTCTTAACTTGAGTGATTTGGCATTGGCATTTGTTGTTATCAATTTCCATTTTGTTATGTGAAAATGTTCACTTTCTCTTGAATTATGTAATCTGTTGTCCATCTTCTTGGTCTGTCATGCACGATATGCATACTTGCATCACTTACTATATGCAGGCACACATGATTTATTCCATGAGGAAGAAAGAAAAATGGCGTTTGATTTGCAATATGTCTGCAGATGAATGATTGTGAATTAACTTAGTTCTTTAATATCCTTAAGGAATTTATTTTGTTTTCCCCTTTATATTGTCTGGGGACCTTACAGCTAGTTACTTTTTTTCTTTTCGCTTCTAAAAACTGTAAAAAATGTTCCTTTTATTAATCCATTTCTTGTTTTTCTGGTCACTCAACTATGTTTTTGTTAAAAGAATGTGGAAGAAGCAATTTAGAAGAGAGAGTGAAGGAAGGGAGTGTATAATACTCAAATTGTTTTAGTTATTTCAAGGGGAAAATGGCATGTGGAACACACGTTTAATGACGTGGTGCATCCTTGGTCTTACATGCAGAACAATCACCTGTATTCTTGCCCTTTGCATACTCTCAGAGCATTTTCAATCAGTTCCATGGAACCATGCAGTTAGCATCAGAAGTTTAACTAGTTATTTCATGCTATGTAGGGAAATTCCACTGCAAGTGGCCATTCCTGAATAAGATTGAAGTACCCAAAAATTGGAGGATACGTGACTCAGGCATCTGGTGGTCTGTTAGCATTTTGTTTGTTTTCTCCTAAGCTGTATTGACAACATTTCACTGTCTGAGAAAATAATGAATGTCTCTAATGTCTGGGCGGGGATACTTGTGTTTCACAGCATCCACAACTTTTTCTTTTTGGCCCGTTTGAGGAACATTGTTAATGATATCTGTATTCTTTCTGCTTTGACCATATAATGGTATCTATATTTTGCTGTGTTATAGGTGTCATTCATCTGGCAACTAACAATAGGTCAAAAAACATTACCAGGAAATTGAAATAAAAGTTGTGCAGTGCAGATATTCGAAAATGAAATGAAAAGAACTTGCATTGAATAAAAATATGCAGCAGCTGAATAGCTTGGATGGGTTAGGCTTGAGGCTGGACCAAGGTTGAGCTTAACTTGCTTGAGGAAGTTTGGATCTTTGTCCTAAAAAGCTTGAGCTTGTTAACAAGCATGGCCCAAATTCTAGTTCCAGCAACTGAGGTCCTGTTAGACTTTGGGTGATGCGTCAATGAATCTGGAACGTGCATCACTGCTACTTTTATGGTCAGTGAAAATTTTCAACCCTTTTCAGCACATGGGGGGGATCCTTTAACGAGGCGGACAACAACCAGGCTTGATCTACCTAAATATTAAACAGGTGGTTAACGCGGCGATTAGCACAGAAAAACTGTGAAACAGTGTGATGTCTAATTTAATGATCTCATCAGGCATCTTTCATAAATATTAATAGGCGTTTGTAGAAGCTCTCAAAGCAGGAGGCATCTACTCTTACTCATGTACTTCAAAGGCAGCTTAAGCATAAATTCACCCAAGTGATTTGAGGATATATAGAGTAACAGTAGAAGTTAAATTAGGATAAAATTAACCAAAAAACTTAGAAAAAAATGATTAGCAATGAAGTAGTTTGCGTGGTCAAAATGGAAGATGAGAGTAAATATGCTAGGTCTGGCTTTGATTTCGCATCAACTATATTGTAAAAGTTGTCAAGCTGTAGTCAATTCAAAGCATATTGAATATTGATGGCCGAAAGGAAATGTCCTTTTTTGTCTGATAATGAATGTTGTTATCTTTATTGTTTAAAATTTTTGAATTAATTATACAATTAAAAGGTTGAATAGGAAAAATAGTAGTTAGATGACCATATAAAATAGAGTATTTTGAAGATTCCAAATAATCAAGTCAATCATAGAATTAGAATTGTAAGTGATATGGTTTCATAATTAAATAGGTAGCACACGTACATCACCTACCCAATTTGGTTCAATTGATAGCGTTACATGGTTTACAATTTTGACCCCTCCACACTTCCCAATTTTGAATAAGAGACCAGATAAAAAAAATTGAAAATTCCTCAATTTTGGAAATTTGAATAATCGATAGCAAATAACCGTTAACAAATGATAAAAATAATTATCCCGAGATTAATTTGCTTTTAAATAATTATTTCAAAAATACTAAATCTAACTTCTTTTTAGCAAAGTAAATTTTTTTTTAAAAAAGAAAAAGGTGAGAACTGACCGTCGCTCTTGAGCGCATTTCACTGTCGTGCATGGATGTGGTAACCGAAAATGGAAAGACATGGCAGCAACAGCAACTACAAGAAGTAACTTAAGCAACAAAGATTTTTTTAAAAAAAAGAAGAAACTTCCTCTTTCTACTCCTAAAATTGCGACTTCTCTTTCTTCCAGCTTTTTCAAACCCATTGTTCACAATTTGACTCTTCACAACCCAAAAACAGTAACAAATCCCCAACTTCCCTCTCCTTACCAACTTTTCTTTCATAAACTTTTTCTTCTTCGTTTCTCTCTGATTCTTCAGCTGCCCCGAACTTTGTCTGCAAGTACATTTCCGCTTTCGTTTTGTTTGTCCTTTTCTTTTTATGATTTTCTTTTTCATTTTTGTGTTTTATTTTATTCTCTGGATCTGATGTTCTGCCTATAACTTCGCTTTTTTTTTTACTTTAATGATGTTTGCATGAAGTGGATTGCTTGTCTTTTGTCTATCTGATTCATAGATTCGTTGCAGTGACGATTACCAGCTTTATTAGATTGCAAATGAACTAATATTTAAATGTAAATTTCTTTTTTTTCCTTTGGTTTTGCTCTTTTAATTGACACTTGATTCCATCTTCATATGATCAGCCATGTTTAACTAAGACATTTTAATTTGTATTTATTTTTGACTCTGTCTTTAGTTTTAGACATAAAGTAGCAGGTTGTTAACTTGCTTTTTTCCATTCTTTTTCCGTTGGCTATTTAGTGGTGGAAGTCCTCTTCAGGTTCGTGTACTAATCCTTTTAGTTTGGTAAAGAAACATTCCTAATGAACTTGATGGTGGAGGGTATAATACTAAAAATTGTATATGGACCCACGTTCTATTTTCAGTTCGATTCTTTCTCTTTTCTGCTTTGGGTTGTTAACAAGTCAGTTTTCCTGGCAAACTCTCAACTTTCAAGTTGTTCCATTCATTTGCTTTTCTATTCTGGAACATTGTAATATTTGTTCATTCTCTTTCAATATATACTATTTTTGATTTTGTTTTTCTCCCGAATACAGATCTTTAATGTATGTAGTTTTCATAAAGGAGGAGGCACTTTGACTGATCATATCGATCAAGAGTGAAACTGGTGTTTCTTGGAAGTTCGAACAATGGTTCTTGGGCTAAGAAGTAAGAACAGAAAAGGCAGCTCATTTCAGATTGATTACATTGTATCTGTCAAGGAGATAAATCCTTGGATGCCATCGCAGTCTCTGCGATCAGTTCAATCCGTTTTGCTTCAATGGGAAAATGGTGATCAGAGTTTTGGGTCCTTAACTTCTAGCATTGGGAGTGGAAAAATTGAGTTCAGTGAGTCTTTCAGGCTTCCAGTAACTCTATGTCGGGAAGCATCCCGTAAGAGCACCAACCGTGATAGTTTCCAGAAGAACTGTTTAGAGTTTTATTTGTATGAGCCTCGGAAGGACAAGGTGGCTAAAGGCCAGCTTTTAGGATCTGCTGTTGTAAACCTTGCAGATTATGGGATTATCAAGGAAACTATAACCATTAGCATTCCAATTAACTTAAAAAAGAGTTCAAGGAACACACAACAGTCAGTTCTTTATCTTAACATCCAGCCATTTGATAGCTCCAGCTCATCAACAAAAGGCAGCTTGTCAAAAGATGTGTCACTAGACAAGGATGGAAGTGAATCTGTTTCTGAATCGATAAATGAAGGAAATGATGAGGAAACCGAGATTACCTCTTTTACTGACGATGATGATCTTTCCTCACATTCATCCCAGACTATTTCTTCTGCTGTTTCTGGTCCTTCTAGAGAGTTACATAGTCAACATGAAAAGGTACTTAAGTAAATCATTTTCCTTTTGTTCTTTGTTTCCATTATCATTGAACTGTTTCTTTACAAGGTTGTGTATTTTGGCTATGCAATGTTAACAGTTGTTTTCTTTGAATTTGGGCTGTAGAATAGATTGGATTAGGATTTCTGAAATTGACTTGGCAGACTTGGGATCTTTAAGCATTGCCATAAGTAGATTCCGGGGACTTAACACCATGCAACTAAGAAACAATCATGATTTAACATTCCCATATGCTATGCTTGGTGGTGTTAGTTGAAATTGTATTTATCATGCATATGCATCGTTCTGAATACTTACAGCTAAAAGGTTGTACTGGATTTTTGTTTTTTAGTTCTTTTTATTGTATCAAGAATTTGGGAGAGAGGGTTTCAACTTGGGACTTTTTTTTAGGCAATGAATGGCTGGCAATTAGGCCACGCCTCAGCCTGAAAATCACTAGGAGCAATAATATGAGCGAAAATTATATTTGCGGTGGTTAATTTTTAGGTATGATCCCTCTTTAACCATTACTCAAGCATATCTGTTAGTTTTGGGCAGACAGTGGATGCCAGTTTCTTATCTACCGGCATGATTCTATTCTAAGAGGACTGTAGTAGTCCTGGTTAATTTGGTGGTTGTCATTCTACTATCGAAGCTACTTTTTCTGAATGTTTAATAGCCAGTCGCTATTGACTACAGAATGGATCAGACTCAACAAATGGTGGAATAGGAAGACTTGGGCTCACTCTTCCTTCTGGTGGAACACCAGCAAACTCAGGGGTAAGTCTAGCGGCTGAAGCATTCAAGCAAGCAAATGAGAATACATCTCCTTTATCTTCAATGGACTTGTCCTCCAACCCAGGGAATCTAGTAAATGATCCCATGGGTAAAGTTGCACCCTCAGAGGTGTGTGTTACCATTCCAGTAGATACGAACTTAGACCATGCAAAAGACAAAGACTCCCATACCAACAGAGAGGGTGATAGAAAAGCATGGAAGCATGATAAAAGCCATGTAGACAGATCTTTAAGTAGCATTTCACATGTTGGTCATTGGAAGGAAAATGAGGAAAAGACACCATTGGAAAATGAACTTGATAGCCAGATTTTGGATTCCAAGAAATATTCTTTGGAGGACAGGTTAGGTTTTAGACCACCTCAAGATTCTATGAGAAAGCAAATCAAAATGAGGAGTAATACTTTTGCATCCAGCCGCGCAACAACTGAAGTGCAAGGTGTTTACACTGCAAATGATACACAAAAGCATGTGACACCTGTTCAGTTACATTTTGACAAAGCTAATAGTAATGGACTGTCAAACAAGATTCAGTTTGTGGAGAAGGCAAGCGAAAATGATATTCTTGAGAAGATTCCTAAGGGTGCCACAAGTGATCCACTTGATGAAAGGGAAGAAACTAGCAAAGTTAACTCAGCTAAGAGTTATGGGCTGCTAAACAAGTCTCTGTTCATGGAGATGGCTAAGGAAAATGATATTTCTGAGAAGATTCATAATAGTACTACAATTGATACACATAATGAAAGTGAAGAAACTGCAAACAGCCTTTCCAATGGCAAAGTTGAATGGGAGTCCAAAATCGAAATGCTTGAAGAAGAATTGAGAGAAGCTGCTGTTGTTGAGGCTAGTCTTTATTCCATTGTTGCAGAGCATGGGAGTTCTACAAACAAGGTTCATGCTCCAGCTAGGCGACTTTCTAGATTCTATCTTCATGCTTGTAAAGCAAGTACTCAAGATAAGAGGGCAAGTGCAGCGAGGGCTGCTGTTTCAGGATTGATTTTGGTCTCTAAAGCATGTGGAAATGATGTTCCAAGGTGTGCATTAATACTTTCTCTAATTTTTTCTTTTTAGAAAATGAATCTGGCAGATTTTAGGTTCTATCTTTCCTATTGTCAGAGATGTTAATTTGGTTTGCATATTGTAGAAAACAAAATCTGGTTAACTGTGGCACTTAGCTGATAAATGTATTTTTGTTCTCATACTTCTTTGCATCTTTCTATCCTTATAGTTTTCTTCTTATTTATTGAAATGTTCTCTTTGTGTGTGTGCCTTTTTTTTTCTTACCTGGCATACATTTGATCATTCCTTTTCCATTATTTATAGGTTAACCTTCTGGTTGTCAAATTCAATTGTATTGAGAGCCATTCTTAGCCACGCTATTGAGGAAATGCAGCTATTTTCTGGACTATGCTTAAATTGTAGTAGGGGGGGAAAGGTGTTGGAAGATACCTCTTCTCTGGATAAAGAGGAACGCAGTGCAATGGAAAGTTCTGATGACTGGGTGGACCCTCGAACATTTTTACTTGCATTGGAAAAGTTCGAAGCTTGGATCTTCTCCAGAATAATCGAGTCTGTCTGGTGGCAGGTTAGTCCGTTCTTTTAAAGCTTACAGCATAACTTCTTCAGAGGTCATACCTGACATTATTTCCCTCTCTATGCTTTCCAGACTTTGACTCCACATATGCAGTCTGCTGCTGCAAAGAGCTCAAACTCAAGGAAAACCTCGACCAGGAGATATGGATTAGGTGATCAAGAGCAGGGGAATTTTTCAGTTGAGCTTTGGAAGAAGGCTTTCAAAGATGCCTGTGAGAGGCTTTGTCCCATTCGAGCATGTGGGCATGAGTGTGGCTGCTTAGCTGTGCTGGCTAAATTGGTATTATGATATATTGTAGTTTCTTTTCATGTATGCATAAAAGACTTGGCCATACTTGGATCTTATGCTTCTTTATGTTCATAATGTCTCTTTGTAATATGATGGGACTATGTCCTTATTGCTATGATTTTAATTATCTAATTGATAATGTTATTGAAATGCAATTTGACAGAAACATTTTTTCTGTTTCATCATTAGGTCATGGAGCAATTGGTGGGTAGATTAGATGTTGCAATGTTTAATGCTATTCTTCGTGAATCAGATGAAGAAATGCCAACAGATCCTGTTTCTGACCCCATAAGTGATCCAAAGGTTCTTCCAATTCCTGCTGGCAAATCAAGCTTTGGGGCAGGTGTACACCTAAAAAATGCTGTGAGTGATGGATTCCTCTTTCTATAGAGCTACTTTAATACTTATTTACCTCCCTGATGTGCAAGATCATACGAATCTGTTTCAATATATTCGCAGGGAAATCCTCCTCCCACCTCACCCGCCTTATCTTTCTACAGATGTTAATATGTACATAAAAAATAATCATTTAAGGACCTTAGGCCTAAAATTGACCTGCGGAGACAGTTGACTGTATCAATACCTGCATTCTTGCCTATTAATATGCTTTACCTTCTACTTTTTTTTTTCCCCCAACATATCTAATTATGTTTGACCGTTTGCAGAAAAATTATTCACCTAAGGGCAAGCTAAGTGCTTGCAACTTGTGATTTCTTGACCCAAATGTTTTATCAACAGATCAAAAAAGATTGAGACTAGGCTTTGAAATTGCTTCACAGAAGTTCCTTTAACAATGACAAAATACAAAAATTTACTACTTCTAGCATTTGATTAAAAGGATCCTTTTCTGTTGACCTTGTGTTACCAGGTTGGAAACTGGTCAAGATGGCTAACAGATCTATTTGGTATTGATGATAATGATGGTCCTGAAGATAGCAATGAAGTTGGTAATGACAAAAATGCTGGATGTGAGGCATCCTTCAAGGCTTTCTGTCTCCTAAATGCATTGAGTGATCTCATGATGCTTCCATCTGAGATGCTAGCAGATAGGTCCATGAGGAAAGAGGTATAGTTCTGGAATTCTTATTAATATTATTTTAATTCAGTGATATGTGTGTGTGTTCTTATGTACCTCATTCCTCTTGCCTCTGCTGCATTCCTATCTGTTAATCTCATCTTCCTTTCCAAATTTGATTCTTGAAGGTTTGCCCCAAGTTCAGTACACCACTAATCAGCATGGTTCTTAACAATTTTGTACCAGATGAGTTCAACCCTAACCCAGTTCCAGAGGCAGTTTTTGAAGCATTGGATGAGGTTTGTCATGTCATAAAACCAACGAAGTTTGCTTGAATAAAATTCCTACTTCATTTATCACCCTGCACTTGTGCAAGTTTATGTTGCCCCTCACTAGTTTTCCTGACTGATCTGTTTTCCCTTATTTAGAACCTTTCTGAGGCTGGGGAAGAGTCTATCACAAACTTTCCATGCATGGCTACTCCTACAGTTTATTCACCACCCTCCCCAGCTTCACTAACAGGCATCATAGGAGAGGTCGGAAGTGAAGCCTTGCAAAGGAGTAGGTCATCAGTGCTTAGAAAATCATACACTAGTGACGATGAGCTTGATGAATTGGATTCACTCATCACCTCAATCGTTATCGAGAACCCCAGGGATTCTCCCACTTCAAAAGCACCCAATTGGATGCGAATGGGAAAGGGTGGCCGGAATGTTGTAAGATACCAACTGCTCCGAGAGATATGGAAGGATGGTTAACAGCCCCCCTTCTTCGCTGAACATGTTTTTGTATATATGCACGTGATTATAGGCTGGCGTGTTAAAGTCGGTGAGTTTTGTTGGAGTTGAGCAGAAATTGGTATTTCCTTGAACATCATCGTACACATGCTAGAAACTACAGAGTCGAATTGTCCTATGGCATCTGTCTGCTAATAAAATTGAGATAATGCAAAAGAGAAGGTATTTTAAATCTTCTTCACGTGCATGGCTCTTTTCTTTCCTTGCCCTCTTCCATCGGTCTTCTCCTCCCCTGTTTCTTTTTAATGTCAAATGGCTCTTAGTTCAAGCATATCCTCGAGGCTTAAGGACCTTCCATTGTTGGACAGTTGATTACTTTCATCTATGATGTGTAGAGTGGAGTGGAGACAAAATCTTGGAATTATTTGTTGCAGAAATAGTGGTGGCATTTTGGGTTCCAGGCTGTGTTCATGTCTAAGGGTTGGGTTCTCCGGGTTGGATTCTCTTTTAAGTAAGGAAATTATACGCAAAGCAATGAATAAAATGTTTGAGTGCTTAAAGAATTTTAATTTTACTTTCAAATTATCACGTTCTTAAATGTGATTTTGATTACTTTAAGACACAAATTGTTGTTAACAAACATAAAAACATTTCTTCCAAAATAAAAACATAAAAACATAATAAATCATAATAATCTTACCTTTCTTCTTTTTTTTAATCCTTGTTAAGGTGGGCTAAACCTTATCTAAATAATAATTTCAAATTATTAACCTAAATTTTCGAGTAGTGCAATGAAGAAATTTAAACAATGATCAATGTTTAACTTAAAATTAACTTTTTTACCGTTTGCAAATTGTGGCTGGGCCTTGAAAATGCTTAAACCATCCCTTCCTTACTTGCAGCCCAGCTCAGTTTTAGACTTTTATATAGGCCCCGAAAAGCCCAAAATAAAGCCCCTCACTTTTCTCTTTAAAATGGTACTTCCGGGCGCCGGCTCGGAAACCAGACTCACTCTGTCACTCGGGAACCAGGACTCCGAGGCCGAGGTAGAAACGAAAGAGAAACTGAGACAGAGAGAAGGGAAAGCATGAGAGGGAAATCAGTTTTCCGTCCGTTTCTTGTCCGTGAAGCCTTCAATTTCCGGTCGATTTCTTCTACTTCTTCTTCGTTTCCTCTGAACCAAAATTATTTAATTTCAACCCCCAAAACAAATTCTTCAATCCCCAGCAAACCCTCTTCAAATTCCATCTCGGCAAAATTTAATCTATCCAGTCCCTTCTCGAACTTTTCGAGAACTTTTTGCTCGGTACCCCCACCTCAATTCAAAGAAGATTCATTGCCAGGTAATTTTTTTTATTATCATGGAATTTTTATTACATAAAAAGTAGAATGTGCTTTGAACAGCCAAAAAAAAAAAAGAAGAAAAAACAAAAGAGTGAATATTTTTTAAAAAAAGTTTGGTTCTTTAATTTCAGTTCCACCGAATGTTGTTCCCATTAAGTCAGAAGAAGAGTTCAACACTGCACTTAGCAAAGCTGAAGGGGAATCCGTGCCGGCAGTTTTCTATTTCACTGCTGTGTGGTGCGCTCCTTGTAAGTTCTTCTACCTCCCTATTCATTTTTTTTATATACAAAAATTTCTTATCTCAATGGCATTCGCTTTGGTGCATTTATATGTGTTTTATGCCATCTCTTTGTAGGCAGATACATCTCTCCGGTCATGGAAGAGTTGGCTCGGAGAAACCCTCACGTGACAACGAATAAGATTGATATCGATGAGGTCAATAACGGTTTTTTGTTGTTTAGCTTCATAATTTGCAGGATGCCATGTGTTTTTAACCCATAAAATTTTTTTTAAAAAAAAACCTGCTGTATTGTTGGGATTTAGATTTAGGTATTCTTCCATATGTTTCATGTTTTAGATTGCAAATGTTGGAGTCAAATTTCTGTTATTCTATTGAAGGGCTCATTATACATTATGGGTAGTAGTTTCACTTTGCATTGACCTATGTTACTCAGACTTAGGGAGTGAGTGTCAGACATGGGTATGTTGTCCAAGTATATTTAATTTTTTCTAAGCTTTTCCTTGTATTTGGAAGATCACAGTGTGTTGGATATGTGTCAGACATGGGTACTTAAAGGAAAATGAAGAGCCAGAGCAACATAGTAAATGACTTCTTGATAACATGAGTATATCTATTTCAGTTATTCATGTATTAGATCATGATGATTTGTACAGGGTTTTTTTCTTTGGAGGCAATAGCATGATGCTGTTTCATGTTTGAGACTGAAAATTTTAAATGATTTTAACTTAAGAAAA
The DNA here is from genome assembly GCF_053813885.1 of Theobroma cacao. Classification (NCBI taxonomy): domain Eukaryota; kingdom Viridiplantae; phylum Streptophyta; class Magnoliopsida; order Malvales; family Malvaceae; genus Theobroma; species Theobroma cacao. Next base: position 44,224,788 of record NC_142640.1, read on the forward strand.
GGTGATATCTTATGGATTTCATGTCAAGCTTTCTTGTGAACAGTTATAGGTGTTACCAACTGGATTTTATGATGCCATCTTCATATGTAAATTTTGCAAGTGGTACCTGAGAAAGCACTTGAATGACATGGACCATGCATACTTTGTTCTAATTTTAAAATTTTTTTGTTTATTTTTTCTTTGGGCCTTGCTGATTATAATTGGAAGCTAAAATTCTTCTTCTACTTCTTATTATTATTTTGCATTTGGGAAGCACTATTCTGACAATATATATTAGTTGGAACTAATGTTGTTAACATGATGCAGGAAGCCCTTGCAAGCACATTGAAAAAGTTAAATATTACCGCTGTGGTGAGTAATTTCATTCTTTTCTATATGACATTTATTTGCATCTTGATTGTTCAATAATTTGAGCTCCAAACCAGGTCGTTCGCCACCTTATGTATATTAATTATACCTTTACCAGATAACTGTTATATATCTTAGCAACATTGTATATATATATATATATATATATATATATATAGAGAGAGAGAGAGAGAGAGAGAGAGAGAGAGAGAGAGAGAGAGAGAGAAGTGTAGCAAATGGGTTTTGCTATTATTCTCTGTTCTCCTGGATGGTGAGACTTGAGAGACTGGTTAAACATTTGTTGAATAAGTTTGGTTTTTATTTCTAGTTACAGTTTAAAATCTTAGTTTTGGTTTTGGTTTAATTTTAAGTTCTTTTTTTAGTTATGATTAGTATACTACTTTGTAATTTTATGAAATATTAAAATGTCTATATTAACTATAATTATTGGTTATATCAGAGGTCAACAATAAGTTTCGTCTTCTTCACTTTTTGAAGTATTTTGAGTGCCTCAGTTGTCAAATTAGATTTTAAGTGTTTGATCTCTGCCTGCCATTGGAATTTGATTGTTCAGATAAGATCATTTCAATTATAGCTTGGTATATTAAGTTTCCGAGAGTGCTGTCTATTGTTCATATGAACACAAATTCTTTCTTCTTGAGCTTAGTTTGCATCTTTGGCTACAGCCGACTGTCCATTTCTTTATAGAAGGCAAAAAGAAGGATGAAGTTGTTGGTGCTGACATTACGCGCATTGTTCAAACAATGAACAAACTCTATATGAAGTAAGAACTCTTTGTTTTCTATTTTTCCTGAGTTGTCTAACAGAGTTCATATGTACGGTACAGATTTTTCTGCTTTCTTGTACATTATGCAGTTGATATAATGTTTTTTTCATAATTGTTAAATCGAGATACGTATCATGTATCAAAATTTTATTTTTAAGTATCTAGTATCCTATTATATTGTAAGATAATTTAAAAAATTTTAAATTAATTATAAATAACATTTATGCATATAAAATAAAGAAAAAATTTAAAATGTTATATTTATTAATAGAATTTAATATTATAGGGTATAAATTGAAAAGATGATTTTTTTTAATTTAAACTCTCAGCATATTCTTTAATAATATATATTTTTAAATAAAATATTTATTTTTCATATTAGTTTATTAATCAGAAATTAAAAAACACTAAAATCGAAATTTGATTTTTTTTATTTTTTGTTTAAAATTTAAATTTTAAAAATTGAAAATTATAAAAAATAGTTTTTCACGTTTCAACTCAAAAAAAAAAAAAGAATTTTTAATAATTAGTTAGAATTACGCTTATAAAAAGCATATTGATCGTATCGTAAGATACTTATCATACGACAAACTTTCGATATTTGATAAAATGCGATATGATTATTGATATGTATCATTTTTTGCTAATATCATATCATACGATACGTATGACGTATTTTACAATATTTACGATTATAGTTTTCTCATTTATTCAATTTCTTTATTCTGGTTGAATTTGTACTTTCTTGTTCTGCATAACTGGAAACTTTTTGATAGTCTAGTGTTTTGATTCCTAAGGGCTGTCTTTAATGTGGTTCATATAATGGTTTTTCTTTGAACCTGATCTTGTGTAGAGGTACAAGCTGAAATAATTTTAAATTTGATTGAATCATATCAACTTTATACGCTAGTACCTTTATTAGAACTTGGTTTTAATTTTATTCATGTGTTGTGTTAAATGAATATTTTTAATAATTTCTTAAGTTAAAAAATCCTGACAAAATGGAATAGTTTATTTGGTTTGGAGTTGCTTCTAGCTGTGGTTTGAATGTCGATGGGAAGTGTGCATGCTGTATGTACCATTGTAAGTTTAGATTCTGAATAATTTTTCACTCTTTTGTTTTATTTTCCAGGAAGAATGATTGATGGTTAGAGATAAATGCTATTCGACGAGCAAAAGAAAAACATTGGTTTTAAAGTTTTCTTTTGTTAAATGATTGTAAGATTTCCTTTTTGGACGGTAGGCTTCTTTCACCTCCCTCGACATGCTGTATGTGCTATTATTGGTTGATTTTGCTTTAAACTTTAAATTTCCAAATTCTTCCTTAAGAAGCTTGAATTTCTATTCAGTTTGTAGCATAGTTATCATTATTGTACGATACGTATTTATAGGTTTTTTTTTTTTATAATTGAGAGAGGGGAGATTCGAACTTCTCTCTTTAAGTAGGAGATCATATATCAACTAATGAGTCAAATGCTCGTGTGTCGATACGCATTTATAATTGTATTGTATATGATTAAATATTAAAAGCATATCATACGATATATGATATATATTTTATGATATGAAAACATATCATATGAAACAGTCGATATATTTTTGTAAATTTTATTTTAATTAATTATTAAAAATTTTATTTTTTATTATGTTTTTTGAGTTGAAATGTAAAAAGTTATATTTTTAGTTTCAATTTTTAGATTTAAAAAAAAAAACAAAATAATCGAATTTCTTTTTAATTTTAACAGGATAAATATTTATTATTTTTTAATTAATAAATTAATATAAAAAAGTATGTTTTATTTAAAAATTTATATTATTAAGAAATATGTTGAAAATTTAAATTAAGAAAATAATTATTTTTCAATTTACGTTTTATAATTTTTAATTTTGTTAAAAAATACAATACTTTTTAATTTTATATGTATAAATATTATTTATAATTAATTTTAAACATTTTATTTTATCTCAAAATACGATATGTAATATTTAAAAAAAAAAAGATTTCAATACACTATGTATTTCGATTAACAACTTTGCTTATGGTGTATCAATTATAGAGTTGTCTTTTTAGCTCCATACATATGGCTTTATTTAAACTCGTGAGCTTAGCCTCCATTGAAGTCGAGCTTGTGCCTGATTTTTAAAGTCAGATTTTGTTTATGAAATATTAAATCTTTATTTTATTAAATTTTAAAATAATAATTTAAAAAATTAAAATGTTAAAACATAAATATTTTTAATGTTCTAATAATAAACATAAAATAAAATGGACGGGCTGGATTCAGGCTTAGACTTAAGTTTTCATCTGCAGGTGGGACATTCTCCACATGTTTGGAACTCTTGAAGCTATAAGTAGTGTAGGGTATAGTATACTTAACTTCACTGAATTCAAATCCAAGACGTGCATGTATGTTACATGCATGAACACACGACAGAAAGAAAAAAACAACTTTTGATCGTAAATTACTACGAGAGGCACCATCATCATGTTAAATAAAGTTCCAACAATCATCATGAAAGCATCAATGGGAATGACTAAGATGAAACAAGAAAAACAAAGGATAATATGTCTCACTTCTTAAATTTTAATCAAAATTTTAAATGAGTTTTTTAATTTTTGAAATGAACATTTTATCTAAAAAAGAATATTGTTCATTAAACACATAAATTTAATTATTAATTAATCTTTAATATTTTTATTAATTTGATGATGTGATAATATTAAAAAATAATTTATTTTTTATTAATTTTAAAATTATTATTATATAATTTTATTAATTTTTTTAAAGCTCTAGTCAAGCTCCTTAGGGAGCATTAGCTTGGGATGCTCTTAAGAAGCATAGATTCGATGCTCTCTAAAGGAGCACAGGGTGGAGATGAGTGATCAACTGGTGTAAAAGACACCGTCAATCGATTTAGAGAAAGAAAATAATGAAAAAAAAAATATTTTAAATATTTCATATTCAATGTTAACGACATTTAAATGTTTAAGACGAAATGTTCATTTTAAAAATTAATAAACTTTCATGTAATTTTGATTAAAATTAAAAAAAATAGTGTGTTTTACCTAAAAATATAGTATCTGAAAAGTAGAAACCATTTCCTTTTAGGTGAAAATTAAAAGAGATGATGTGAAAGCATAGTCCACACATAAATTGTTATCATCCAGCTCGATGAAGGAAAGATGACAATACGAAGACTCGACAATCTCCTGCCCCGATTTCGGGCCCACTCTTTCTTGACCAATTAAACATTGCCACGTTGCATAATAAAAGGGTAAAGTATTATGTTACCATTAACAATAAATTCCTTTTAAAAGTTTAATCTTGCACCTCTACCATTTCTCTCAACCTTTTATGGGCAAGGTCAAGGACAATTGATCTATATCACTTTATCAAATTTACAACATTATTTCAAATTCATGAATGAGTAATTTATCCCTAAAAACTAAAGAGATATCATTACGTTCGCCAAGGCATTACAGTACAGAATTCCCTGCAACACCAGGTTCACAGTGCAACTATCCCCAATCATCTTCTTTTCCGCCTACCAAAACCAGCAGTACAAATTTGTTGAAAGCAAACAACTATCGGTAAATTTTTGGTTAAGTACAGCAGAATAGAGCAAGGCCAACAGTTTTCTACCAATGGACTTGCAAAGCTAAAATGATTACAAAACACAAAGTCACAATCATATTAATACCAATGGACATGCCACAGTTTTCTACTTTTCTAGCAGCAGCATACAGACCAACAGACGAAAAATGGAGGAAACTTTAGGTATATAAAGGTGAAAGGAATCATCACTAAGATGGTTGGGTTTGCCAGAAGACCTATTTCTAATTTTGATGATCAGGGTGTTAACCTTTGTCAAGCACACACCAACCATGGTATACATTTGATTAACTGATAAGTATATTTTCAAAGGGGGTGATTAACCAGAAATATGTAGCCAGTTATATTTCATGTTACTTGCAATGAACATAAAAACAGGTGAAGCAAGATATCTTACAGTTTAGAAGAGGCACTGCTTACTGGACCGCGCAATACATCATAGTGTCCATAACCATGATACAGAAGTCCAACAGGGTTTTCCTTACCATACTCCTGACCATACTCGGATATAATTTTGAGGATACCAGAACTCTTCTCCCTCATGTGAACTGTTATTGGCATCCTGTGGAAGAAATATATACATTGACAGATACAAAAGTTTTGATATTTTCATAACTAGAAAGTGTCACTGAATTGAATAGTTATAATCCTATCCATCTGAGCATCTCAGAGAAACAAAAACAACACATCACTGGGCTTTGAATTTCAGTTTCATTTACCAAATTTTCATTTTATTTAGAAGTAATTATTGCTTGTAACAAGTAAAAGGGGCAAAGCCTATCTAAGAAGATTGCTTGGATGATTAAAGTGCAATCTGGTCTTCATAAGATGTGACATAATCAAAGGTCAAACCAGTTTGAAGTCATGGCCTAAAGAAAAATAAGCAAACCATTGATAACAAATCAAAATATAACATCTATGTAAAACACAGGTTCCTCTATTCAATTGATAGGGCAAGACTAATAAAAGAAACCCTATACCAGGTAAGTAGTAATGAAGAATTAAATATATCATCTACCACTTATACATATGAGTGCAGGAGAACTAACACAAGCACACCCTCAAGAAGAAGTTTGAAGCAGAAAGCAAAGAAAACAAAACTCACTGTAGGACATGTGAGCACATAAGCAGCTCAGGTTCTCCTCCCCAAATATGAGGCTGCCTCATCTGCACAACATAGTTGTCAAAATCACCCTCAACAAACCTGCCAAAAGCGTGAAGATTTACTTGCTTGGGGCCTTGGAGAATTGAAAGGGAAATGCTAATCAAGATTTCTGACAAGCTTGTCTCAGGATAGTCTCAGGATAGAGCCCTGAACGTCCTACTTAGCAGCAACAACAGCTCATAACAAAATTTTCAAGCGTTACTACAAGACAGGTAATAATACCTCTTCAATAACTTTATCAATGATTAAATCTTTTTTGACTAAAATAGTGATCGTCATATCCAAGAAACTTCCAAACTTACCACTCAGTATCAGCCCTCCTCTTGATGAATTCATCTGCAACCTGTCAAAACATGTAATTCAGATGAAAGGAAAATAAGATGACAGGATAAATTTCTTACAAAGAAAGAACAGGAAAGGAAGATGCACTTGGTGAATGAGAGCCAAAAAAAGAAGTTAAAGCAAGAAAGGCATTGCAGCTAACTCAAAATTGAAATGGATTTCACAAAAATCAAATTCTGGAAAAAGGTACAATTTATATCAAATTCAGTAGTAGGTACAAGAGAAAACCAAATGATGCTTAAGGTAAAAGACCAACATGCACAGAATAAAAATCTAAAAAAATAAAATTAGCATAAATAGAATCAGCTACATCAATTATGAAAACTAGGAAACAAGTGAACAAAAGAATAAGTATGTACTTTAGCTCTGAGCTCATCTGCAAGTTCTTTCTGATGGCTCTCACTTGGAGACTGCTTCCCCGCCCTCAGCCAAGCGCCATGAACTACTGAACGGAACAGACATCTTCCGTCACCAGGAATGCCTGCATTAAACAACAAGCATATAAACTTAAACACATTCATGGTGCCAAAATAAATAAATATATTTTCAATGAATAAGTTCAAACATAAACGAATTTGGTGCATATGGAATTAGAGAAAAGCATATATTTCAGTCAACATCAAAGTTTGCAGCACAAACAATCCATATAACATAATCAAGAAGTTCACCGAAATGAAGAAAAATATAAAATGCTGTCATTCCAGAATTCCCTATTAACCAAGATGCTCATCAATGAAGTACACGATTTATTAGTCAAATTCTCAGTTCAAACTTAAAAAAAAAAAAAAAAAAACCATTTGGCCATCTAAAGTTATTGATGCAAAGGAAATTAAGGGAAGATTTTCCCACAGCTAGACTGCTAGAGGCTCTTATCTCATCAATAAGACTAAATAATTTAGTAGTCTTCAAAAATATTTCTAAAAGCCAAAAAAGGCATTGTCATCATTCTAAAGAAAATTTAAATTCAAAAGATTCATAAATAAGGTTCCGAAAAAATCAACAATATAAAGTATTTATATATATGTATATATAAAAGGCAAACCTTCACTGTATTCCATAATAATTGCAACGACCTCACAACTTCAAGAGGCAAGGAAAAAGCAAAACAGAAGAACCACTAATCCAAAAAAATATGAAAAGAGAGAATGCAAAACCATCAAAAACAAGTCACGCCATCAAAGACAAGCAAAGAATCTAACTTAACAACAAATTCACCAAGCAAAGCATCCGAAAAATGTAATTAAAATTTTCATTTTTTTGTTGTTGTTACAGCCAAAGAAGAAAAAGGTTGCAGTTTTCGCAAGCAAAAAGCAAAGAAATATCATTCGAAATTGAGTTGGAACGTTACCGATCCAAGTTTCCTGTTTAGGCATTCTTTTCTTTTTTTTTTAATCAAATTTAGAAACAGAACTCTAAAGATCAATCCATTGATGAACACTTTGTTTTTTTTTTTCCTGGTGATTTTTATGCAAAAAAAAAAAAGAATAAGAAAATTTACCGGTGGATAGAATCTGAGACGGAGCTTGAAAGCGACATAGAGCAGATTTGACAGAATATTTTTCTAGTTTGTGGTTCCATAGCCAATATTAGAGAATCCAATTCCAATTCCACGCTCTCTCTCTCTCTCCCGGGATTTTTAATTTCTAATTATACTAGCAGGGCAGAGTAAGACGTGGCCGTTCTCTGTATTGCCACGTGGAGGGGTAGCTTTTCTAACCGTTGACCAATATTCCCGCTGAAATTTATGAGGGGCGTTCCTTGGTGCGACCAATTTAGCTAGAAACGAAACTAAAAAAACAAATAAGAAAAAATAGCACGTATCAATTTTGGTTGCGCTCTTCTACGTTTCAAAGATTCTATTATGAGATATGCCATTTCTTTTACTATAAATTTGTGATTTGGTTTTCTTGGATTTCTATTTGATCCTTTATCAATTTGGAATCCTTTCCTGGGTACTAGGGAATTTATTTTCCAGGGGGGAAGCCGTTGATGATTGTCAAAGTCTTTGCAATCTCTGCCGTGATAATGGTTTGATACTTAGATTTTTTTTGTTCTTTGATTGGATTTTCTTGTATGAACATTCCTTTGACTCTAGCCCACTTGGCTTGGATATCTTAATCTCAGGAATTTACAGCAGGCACTGGAATGAATTCCAGACGGCGTCCATTGCATACCTGTGGAGTTTCAGCCTTAGCCATCGCTCACAAATCGTACATTAAGGTTCAGGATTTGAACGAAGCATTAGGAACAAAGGCGAAAAAGATAGCAACATTAACCTCACTGGTTTCCTCTCTTGTCTATGCCCTGCAACATCTCTGGTTAGCCATCTTGTCCTACTTTGACGATTGTATCTTAGCCCTCGAAGACGCAGTTGAGAGCGTTTTCCCACCTTCAAAACATGTTTTTAACAAGGCTGATGAGCTTGTCCAGATCATAGAAACTCTGCCTGGAAAGTTTGATAATGTTTTGGACAAATTCCCTGTGATAATCGAGCAAGTTCCATTGCTGGATTGGGCATTAGGCCAGGCCATCTCTTGGCTGAGGTTTTTAACCTCATTGTTAACTCAAAGGGGTTTAGGAAACGCAAAGGAAAAAGAGATTGTTGTTGATATGGGTTACAATGAAAGCAATCGTGTATCGGCAGCACCAATTGATGAAGCAAAGCGCCCTGCAGAATCCCCATATCATGTTGGCCTTAACAGTGAGGAAACATTTCCTCCTGTATCTGAAAAACCAAAAACTGAATCTGAAAAGGTTAGTCTGCAAGCTAAGCCAAGTGCTGCAAAAGGAACATACAAAGAAGTACTAGAGCGGAGGAAACAGGAAATTACAGAAAAGAATGAAACAAAAATAGATGCAAAGAAGGATGAGAATCAAATTGGTACCGATGTTGTGAAGGTCGAGGAAGCTAAGGAGGAAGCAAGTAAAAGAGATGGCATTGTACTGAAGAATGATTCCATCTTAGAGTTATTTGATTCTGGATGGCTTATGAACAATCCAGTAGGAAACGCCATTGGAAGCTCACTACCACGTTCTGTTTCATATACAGAAGTACCTGAAAACGAGGGAACAGTCAAGAATCCCAGTTTGTTGTCATTCTGAATATTATACTGCCAATGTTAGCTCATGCGTCTTGTACATTTTAGAATAATTTTCTTCCAATTGTTAGAGCAGACTGGTTGCTGCTGCTTTTCTACATTATGTGAAGTTAAATCTTATATGTGTTCATTGTAAATTTAGGTTCTAAACTCAAACAGAAATGTAAAATAGGGAGAAAACTGTATTAAAAGCAAGTGAACATCATCTGTGAAGAATTCAATATGAACTTTTTTTCTTTTTCCTTCAGTTATTTTATCTGTAAAATTTCTCTTTGGAAATATGACATTATCAGCCTATTTATCATTTATCTCTGACTCTTTTAAAACCTGATTGATCTAAGTAAATAGCAATACTATGAGCAGCTGAATTAGAATTCTAGCTTTGGTGGCTGAAAAGTGATGACCAACTATAATTAGACTCTGACCAAGAAACTACAAATTCATTGATTTTGATATCAGCAGAACTCAAGGGGTAACAAATTGGGTTCATATTTTCGACTTTTACGGAGTCTTGGACCCTCTTTTTGTTTGAAGACTTGAAGGGAAAGAAAGGCCTAATATTAAAATACCGATAACCATATTTGCAGTTGACTGTGCCTATATAAAAATAAAACTTCCAGCTCTGAACGGATTCCTATAGCCTAAAAACAATGCACATATGCCAGCTAACTCTCTCAAGAATTGCCTGAGAAGACTTTCCCCATGTTAGCTAGATCATGGTTGAGTTTGACTTTTTAGCTACTTATTACGCAAGATTCTTCCATGATTGCTCTTCCATGATAGTATAAAACGCCAATGAACGGTGTCAGAAGGCAAGCACACAAGTAAAATTGGAAACAAAGTTTAAGGCCGACAGCTTTTTGGGTTGTTTTGCTTGTGTGGATTTGCAAGAGGGAGAAACATCCAAAATGGCCATGTTTCTCACTCTTGCTCTCCCTTCGCCCTTTCTGGCTGTTAAGGGTGGCTGTAACTTCTTTGAGTCTTGCTAATCTCAATGTTTTGTAGTTGTATAGTATTTTGTTTTCAGCTGGCTTTTTTGTATGCCAAGCTTCAGGAAGGGCACCTGGACCAAGTTTCTCCTAGTCCCTTCCTTTTTCTGTACATAGGGGATTTCACCCTGCTTTAATGGAAATGCTTTTAATCTTCAAAAAAAAAAAAAAAATTGGAAACAAAGTTTTCTACATTTGGAAATTATCACTTTGCCTCCAAAGTCCAAACATGTTTTCTCTCAAAAGCATCCCTTCAACTACATCAGTCTTATCAACATATACCACTATCACAGCATCAGCCATGCTGGTTCGAGGTGTGGTTAGTGAAGTTCAGGCCGTAACCAGCCAGATCATTCCAAAACAACTCCAAACGATATTACTGTCCAAACTTGGAGGTCTTTTTTCAAATCCACCTTCCCAAATGACTCTCCTCATTGATGAGTCTAATGGGTTCTCCATCAATGAATTGTATGAAGCTTCTGAAATCTACTTACAGAATAAAATCACTACATCTATGGACAGGCTTTAGGTTTCCAAAGCTCCACGAGACAAGAAGATCGCAGTAACCATAAACAAAGGCGAAAAGGTTATTGACATATTTGAAGGAATCCAACTCCAGTGGGAAATGACATTTGTTGAGACCAAGGACAATCATCAAGGCAAGTTTGAAAAAAGAGTAATTGATCTCAGTTTTCATAATAAATGCATGGAAAAGGTACTAAGTTCTTACTTGCCATATGCAATGGAGAGATCAAAAGCCATCAAAGAAGAAAATAAGGTGGTGAAGCTTTTTTCACTGGGAAACTTATGTGGAGACAGGGATGGAGAATGGGGATCAGCCAATCTTGACCATCCAGCCACTTTTGATACATTGGCAATGGATCCCAGTCTCAAGAAAGAGTTAATACACCACTTGGACAGATTTGTTAGAAGAAGAGATTTCTATAGAAGAGTTGGAAAAGCGTGGAAACGTGGGTACTTGCTCCATGGCCCCCCAGGAACAGGCAAGTCAAGCTTGATTGCTGCCATGGCCAACTACCTAAAGTTTAATGTCTATGACTTGGAACTTCCGAGTCTGTACAGCAATTCAGATCTTCGAAGATTGTTAGTTTCTACCAGAAGCCGATCAATACTTGTGATTGAGGATATTGATTGCAGCATTGAGCTCCAGGATAGAGTGGCTGCGGGATATGAGTATGACCAGGGTCACAACCAGGTGAGATTGCAAGATTAAAAGTGTTTCATGCATAACTAGTGATTGTGGTATTTAGACACAATTAATCCACTTTCCAATTTTTCGATTTCAAAAGTCATTTCATAGTGGAAGGTCTAAATCTATTTACAACTTTTCTTTACCCTTACGCTAATTCAAGAACATTAGAGAACAGAGGTTTAGGGACACCATATGAAGTTTTAATAAGCAAAGTTCTAACTACAGATTTTTAGACAACTACATGTAAACAATTTTCTGCACCATAATTCACTATTATACTAGACATGCACATGATCCAAGGTACAGCTTCCTCTCTTGTTTTCAATCGATAGTCCCTGCTGTTACTTGGATGCCTGCTGCTTGCCTTTCACATCCAAAAATTAAAGTAACAAGAAAACTACAACTGGCATGATATTTTATCAGACAACAAATTTGCCAGTTCCATACATTACTAAGCTGTTGTTAATTCTATGTGACAGTTAACTCTATCCGGATTGATCACCTTCATTGATGGCCTATGGTCGAGCTGTGGCGATGAGAGGATAATAGTCTTTACAACCAATCACAGAGACAAGCTAGACCCTGCTTTGCTAAGGCCAGGCCGCATGGACATGCACATCCACATGTCCTATTGCACTCCTAGTGGATTCAGGATCCTTGCTTCAAACTATCTTGGCATCACTAGTCACAATTTATTCACCCGAATTGATGAACTGATGATGGAAGTGGAGGTAACTCCAGCAGAAGTTGCAGAAGAGCTCATGAAAAGTGAGTATGCTGATATTGCCCTTGAAGGACTCATCAAGTTCCTCCAGAACAAGAAATTGGGATCTGGATAGATTCTGATGGTGGAGTGTTAAACTTTGTAAGTGTTTATGAATTCCAAGAGAGTAAGGTAGAAGAAGCAGAGAAAGGAGAAAAAAAGTTCTAAATAGAGTAGTGAAAATTTGTTCTGGAATTCCTCACACTGCTTAGTACATTTTCAGTATTTATATTGGAAATTTTGAATTCAAAAACTGCCTAGATCCTAAAATGTAGCAATGGCTTTCAAGCAAAATGAATCGAGCCTGAACTCAGCTCACATTCACCATGAAAACCAGTGCCAAGCAACCAGAACAACAAACTAAAACAGTCTTGGCTTAAATCCTTATGAGACATATAAAACGACACTGCAATAGTAAAACATAAAAGAAAACCAAGTGAAACGACACACTGCTACAACGTTTTCATTAACAATCAAAACAGTAAAACAAACGACTCCTTCTTGCTGCGTTTTGACTCAACAGCTACTTCAATTTGTCGTTGCACCCCGCCATCTGATTCTCTCTTCTTCCACAGCTCACAGCTTTTCATTAACCAAATAAAGATCACCTATCTAACACACCTCCTTGATCTTTTGTTTGGTAAACACTTAAACAAGATCTTAAAACTCAAACCTTTCACGATTAAGCCCTTTGGTAAAAATATCAGCAAGCTGATCTTCAGTTGAGCAGTACTTCAATTCAACTTCATTGTTCTTCACAACATCCCTTAAAGCATGAAATTTGACTCGAATGTGTTTAGTCTTGACATGATGCACTGGATTTTTTGCAATAGCAATAGCAGACTGATTATCAACATTAAAAAGAATTCCCTTATTTAGAACCACTCTCAAATCTGACAAAACTTTCCTCAACCATTGAGCTTGATTTGCTGCTGCTGCAGTGGTTATGTACTTTGCCTCAACAGAAGATTGAGCTACAATTTCTTGCTTTTTAGAATTCCATGAGAACACAACACTACCAAGAGAAAAACAATAACCACCTGTGCTCTTTGAATCATCCACAGAGCCAGCCCAATCACTGTCACTGTGCCTAACAACTTCAAAGCTTTCATCCTTCAAGTATCTTAGACCAAAATGAACTGTTCCTTTCACATATCTAATAACTCTTTTAACTCCCTTCAAATGATCCTGTGATGGAGATTGCATGAACCTTGAAAGAAGACAGGTTGCATACATAATGCTTGGTCTAGTAACCGATAAGTATAGTAGTGATCCTATCATACTTCTATACAACAGGCCACATGCATCACCAGAATCATCATTCTTACTGAATTTAGCACCAACAGTAAGTGAAGTAAGGACAGACTTACAATCATTCATATTAAACTTTTTCAGTAAATCTCGAGCATACTTGGCCTGATATAGACAGATTTCACCATCATTCTGCTGAACTTCCATGCTTGGAAAGCAAGACATTAATCCCAAATCTGTCATTTCAAAAACAAACATCATTTGAGCCTTAAAATTCATTAAATACTTCTCATCTGGACCTGTTATTAACAAGTCATCAACATATAAGGCAACTATCAGCTTAACAGAATTATCAACCTTCTGAACATACAAAGTTGATTCAGTTAAACTTCTATCAAATCCCAAACTTCTGAAATGCTGGTCAACTCTATCATGCTAGGCTTGTGGAGCTTGTTTAAGACCATACAAAGCTTTCACCAACTTGCAAACTTTAGTTTTTGAGCCTTTCAGGACATAGTCTTCTGGCTATTCCACATAGATGTCCTCTATCAATATGCCATTCAAGAATGCAGATTTCACATCAAGATGGCTTATCTTCCAACCTTGTTTAGTTGAAAATGGCACAAGTAATCTTATTGTGTCAAGCCTGGCAATAGGTGCAAATGTTTCAAAAAAATCAATGCTATAAGTCTGTGCAAACCTTTTTATAACCAGCCTTGCTTTGTACTTGTTTATTGTACCATCTGGGTTTAACTTTGTCCTGAACACCCATTTAACACCAATAACATTCTGATCCTTTGGCCTATCAACCAAATTCCAAGTGTTGTTCTTTAAAATCATACTCATTTCAGTATCTATTGCAGCCTTCCAATTTGCATCTGCAATGGCTTCAGCAAAACATGTAGGTTCTACCATAGCAACATTACATCTACTGTAGATATCAGCCAAGAACCTAGTTCTTCTGACTGCTAAATGTTCATCTTCAATGTCTTCAGTCTCACTAGCTTCATCATCAACTGATTTGCTAGACAATTCAACTAGATAAACTCTCTCAACTACATTTTTTTTTTCAAAATTCCATTTCTGCCTTTCATCAAACATCACTTCTTTGCTTATAAATAGCCTTTCAGACTTAACATCCAATAGTCTATATCCTTTGGAAACATCACTATATCCTAAGTGAATTGCTTGCAAAGCCTTCGGATTTAACTTAGACCTCTTCTCATCAGCAACCTTTGCAAAGCAAACACAACCAAAAGCTCTAAGATGAGACACTGTTGGCTTATGATTATACCACAGTTCATAAGGAATTTTTGATGCTAAAGCTTTAGTATAGGTATCATTTAGAATATAATTAACAGTATTCACTGACTCAGCCCAAAACCTCTTTGGTAAATCCATTTGAAACAACATGCATCTACTCATCTCCAAAAGAGTTCTGTTTTTCTTTCTGCTGTCCCATTTTGATGAGGACTGTAAGTCACAGTCAACTGATGCCTAACTCCCAAATTCTCTAAGAGCTTCTCAAACTCTGATGAAGTGAACTCTGAGTCATTGTCACTTCTCAGTGTTTTGATATGCAACTCTGTAAAGTTCTCAACTAACTTTCTGAACTTAACAAACTACTGCAAAGCATCTGATTTATGCACTAGGAAGTAAACCCAACAAAATTTGGTAAAGTCATCAATGAAAAGTAAAAAATACTTACTACCATTCAAAGATGCTTGTTTCATAGGACCACAGAGATCTGTATGAATGAGTTCCAATTTCTGCTGAGCTTTCCACCTTCTCTCCTTAGGATAGGGCTTTTTGCACTGTTTTCTAAACTGACAAACATCACACAGTTTCAAAGCCCTTTGTATACCAAGTAATCCATCTACCATACTTTTTGATGCCATCCTGACAAGTGAATTGTAATTCACATGTCCAAACCTCTTGTGCCACAACTCTGACATATTCACTTCACCATAGAAAGCATTATGCTTAGTTTCTATTAGATTCAATGGATAACATCTACTCTTCATAGCTACTGTTAGAATTTCAGCACCTATTCTATCAAAGATGGTCCAAGCTTTATCTTTAAATAACAACACATACTTGTTATCAGTCAATTGACCCACACTCAATAGATTTTGCTGTGCATCTGGTACAAAGTACACATTAGAAATAGACTTCAATCATTTTGGAGTTTTCACAGTAATAGTACTTACTCCAAGTATCTTTAAAAACATACCATTACCAATTTTCACCATAACATTAAAACTTTTATCAAGTTTACTAAACAGTTTCTCATTGCCTATAATATGGTTAGAACTACTATTATCAATCAACCAAGTATCAGTTTTAGCTGAACCAACTTCAACTTCAGCCATAAATAGTACTTCTTCAGACTCAATAACTTCCTCAGCTACTGCTGCTTTGTTATCTCCTTCAGCTTTCTTCACTTTGTAAACCCTTTTTACATGACCAAGCTGGTTACAACCTCTACACTTCACATGAGGTTTGTACCAGTAGTACTTAGGTGTATGATTGCTCTTTTTACAATGAGGACAAGGAGGATACTTGTCTTTCACTTTTCCTTGCTTATCATCACCTCATTTACTGTTCTTTTACTTCTTCAAACCCTTACCCTTGCTCCTTAAGCTTTTGGTCTTCGTAACTAAAGTATTTTCAACAAAAGCTTCACACTTGAGAGCTCTCCTTTGCTTTTGAGCAAACAAAGCACCAACTAGCTCATTAACAGAGATTTTAGTTAAATCTTTAGAGTCTTCCAAAGAAGACATCTTAGCTTCAAATCTTTTTGGAATACTGACCAAAATCTTGTTTACTACTCTCTTATCACTCATATCTTCTCCTAATTGTCTCAATTGATTAACCAACCTCAACAATTTGTCAATATAATCCTGAATACTATCTTCCTCCTTCATTTTCATAAGCTTAAACAGTCTAGACAAATTCAACACTTGCATAGTCCTAGTTCGATTATTACCCTGGTATTCCTTTTTCAAACTATCCCAAACAGGCTTAGGATCCTCATAATTCATAATTTTTGTAAATATAAATTTAGAAATAGCAGACTGTAAACAGATCAAAGCTTTGTACCTTTTAGCTACATCCTCATTGTGTTGTTTGATTTATGCCAAAGTAGGATTTGCATGCCTCAGCACAAAAGCTTCTCCAGACTCAATTGACTCCCACAGATCAAATGCTTTCAGGTACGTTCGCATCTTTACAGCCCAAAAAAGATAATTCACTCCAGAGAAAATGGGAGGTGAACCAGCATTGAAACCAGCTATTGCCATCGAATTTGAAGAAGATACACTCAATGATAGATGCTCAATTCACAGGTCCCTTAAGAATAAAAGCTCTGATACCATGTTAAACTTTATAAGTGTTTATGAATTCCAGAGAATAAGGAAAAAGAAGCAGAGAAAGGAGAATAAAAGTTCTAAACAGAGTAGTGAAAATTTGTTCTGGAATTCCTCACACTACTTAATACATTTTTAGTATTTATATGAGAAATTTTGAATTCAAAAATTGCCTAGATCCTAAAATGTAGCAACGACTTTCAAGTAAAATGAATCGAGCTTGCACTCAGCTCACATTCACCATGAAAACTAGTGCCAAGCAACCAGAACAATAAACTAAAACAGTATTGGCTTAAAGCCTTACGAGACATATAAAACGACATCGTAATTGTAAAACATAAAAGAAAACCAAGTGAAACGACACACTGCTACAACGTTTCATTAACAATCAAAACAGCAAAACAAACGACTCATTCTTGTTGTGTTTTGACCCCAACGACTACTTCAATTTGTCATTGCACCCCACCATCTGATTCTCTTTTCTTCCACAACTCATAGCTTTTCATTAACCAAATAAAGATCACCTATCTAACATGGAGAAGCCGATTTTGAAGAGGAAAATGAAAGCAACGAATGTGACATGGAAGTTGGGAATAAGAGAAAGGCCAAGGGAAGAATTGCTGAAATTGACAAAAATGCTAAGATAGAAAAGAAGTCAAAATGCATGAAAAATAACATGAACGATGGCACAAGCATGCCTCCGATGATTTGTTTACAAAATGAAGTTAGGGCTTTATGAAATTTTATCCACTAATAAATAGAACACAACCTTTCACTCACATAAGTGTCGTTTATCACCCTTTGGTTCCCAAACCAGTGTTATGCCACTGTAGTCTGAAACCATCGATGATTCTAAGCAAATGAATTTCAAATTTTCATTTTATCATTTAACTCTTCTAAATTAGTATCAGATGAACCTATTATAGTGTTCTGCCCAATTTCTAAGGCTATCAGTCCCATCTTTGAACAGTTAATGTTTATTCAAATTTTTAGATTTGTTCAAACAGTTATATTTATTCAAACTGTTAAATTTAAATAAAAAGACATATCTTTGTCTAGAAATAAAACTCTTTGATTTTGAAAATATTCAAAAACATCTTCATTGAGTCTTTTTTTTTCTTAATATTCTTCATATTACTATTATATTATTTTATTACAAAAAAACTCTATAAGAGTTTGATAATCTTGTTATATGTCGAAAAATATTTAGTAAATTGATTTCATCAAAGTAAAATGTAGTCTATCACTCGATTTCATTATATTTTTGAAATTTATCACCTATAACCCTGTTAGAATCTCAAAGGTTTTGTTATGCTTTCAGACTATTATCTAGTAAAGTCATGAAAGATAAAAGTGAAGAACCAGAGAAAGATAAAATGAGAGAGAAAATATAATTGGACTCAAAGTCTCTTTACAATCTTTGCATTCAATAATACCACAAATAAATATCATGTACATGAGAGGAAAAAAATTCAATAAGACTACACGTAAAATAAAATAATTGTGCATATTGTATGTCCTAAACCTTGTAACATAACCACCAACTTGTGAAACCCTACTTTTTGATTTAAGGTTAAATTTGTAACCTAACTTGGTGAGTTAATAATTTGGTGTTTTTGAATTTAAATTCTAAACTATTTTGACTTATAATTCATGTTTTGATAATCAAATGTGTTTGATTGAAAGTTGAGGCCATTGGAGGGTCAAATGGCATGATTTTGAACACAAAAACACCATTCTGGATCAAGTTCATCATATATCAATAGATCAAACCTAGAAAATTTTTTTAAAGAACATCTATCAATAGAAATGCTAATTTATCAATAGATGGCCAAATCTATCGATAGATAAGCCTGATTTATTGATAGATTGGGCCCAAACTAGAAAAAAATTGGACATTTTGATTTTTTCTCACTTATTTTAAGAGCTCTAAACTTTCAAACTTTTCTACATTTGGAGAAAACAAGATTTTTCCTTGAAAACCCAATCACCCTTTTCTCTTTTTCTCTCAAATCCCATCTTTTTCTCTCAAATCCCATCTTTAACAACATCAATAGATTTCAAGCTCCCAAAAGTCATTTCAAGCTTGGACTTTGATTTTAATGGATATTGGAAGGTAACTGTTTTAGACCTTTAAATTTAAGGTTTGATTTCTAAAAATTTATGGATTCTCATAAATTCATTTTACTTATGAAAACTTAGGTTTTGAATTGATTTTGGACTCTCAAGCCCATTAAGGTAAAGTTGCTTAAACTCTAGCTAGTAGGGGGCTTAAATCCTTTAGTTAAAGTTAGATTAGCTACTGATTATTGAGTATAAGTTGCTAGAAAATATTTGTGGAAGGATTAGACGATTATTAGTCTAAGATTATGTTATAGAACCAAGTACTAATTATGGAAAACTTCATGATAAGTGTTGTGGAGTTTGAATTTTTAGAGAATTGAGTGTTCAACAAAAGGTGCTAGAGAGTAAGGCACGTTTCTTTGAGGTGGGTAGATGTGGTGTTTTTAATTATTTTAGTATAATTAAGCATGTCTATTCTACAACCTTACATATAAATGAATTTCAATAAGTTGTGCTGTGAATAAAGGTTTTCAAGTATGTTTTGATGAAAACTATAAACTAAGTATATGTAGTCTATTATGTATTAGTTTTGAGCATGGGGAACAAGCCTTTCAAAGTTTTGTCATCTCAAACATTTCATTTGTCTATGATTAATGAATGCTTGATGGTTTTAAATGTTAATGTGAGAAATAATTGCTCCTTAGTGAGGTCATGGTATTTATAGTCATTTATCTCATAGTTGTGGATAAGTTTAATTGACTCAGGTTATGTTATATCTCAACCTCTTTATATGTTGGAGAGTGGATTCACCCTTTCATTTGATTGAATTTTAAATAATGAATTGTTGTATTGTGATTGGTGGAGCCTATCGGGATAAGGACTAGTAGCTAGTGTGGGTATTCGCTAGCCATTGTGCATAATGAGTTACAGCTTGAACCAGTAGAGGTAATTTCTCGAGATTCGTTGGATATTGGTAGCTAATGGAGTTTTACCTTTTTTTATGAATGGTTGTCGGCTATAAGCAATGGACTATTATAGCAAGTGTGATAACACTTGGTGATTTGGTTATCCTAAGGTTAGTGCTTCACAAATTTGATTGCGTTGATGTCTAATGTGTTAGATTTAGACTACGTATATTGCTTGATATGTTGAATTCATATCATGGATGTTGCCTATTTGATCATTGAATGATGATTATTTGATTATGGATAAATAATAGTCTTGGTTGAGGTACTAGTGAAGAGTTCTAGGCTAAAAAAGTGTGTTCTATGCCTAATCTATTGATACATGGAACTAATGTATCGATGGATACAACACAAAACCATTGAAAATATTACATGGACCTAATGTATTGATAGATCAGGCTTATTTTGAAATTTAAATTGTTTCAAAAGGTTTTCTAAAGATCAAAATGAGTTTGATTTGAAACTGAATTGTTGGCAACTTTGATTTATGTTTCAAACCCTTTTAATTTAATGATTAACTCGATTTTTCCTAAATTATCTGGAAGTGCTTTCCAAACTTTGAATGTTCTTTAAAGGCTTACAAACTATTTGCAAACTATGTTTTATAAGGTATTTTGTTATCCTTGTATCATTTGAAAGACAACGGTCTTAGAGGTTGTATGGACGTATGTTCCTTGATTCGTTTAAAAGATAACGGACTTGGAAAGTATAAGATTATTTAGTCCATGATCCATTTGGAAGATAATGGACTTGGAGACCATGTGGATATTTGATACGTTTAGCTAAATGGGATTGTTTATGATTACGCCTAGAGAGGCGGGTGATGATTTAGGATCACGCTTGGAGAGGCGAGTGTTATATTATGGTTATGTCGAGTAAGGTAGGTTTTGCAAAACATTGTTAATGTTTATTGCATATTTACAAAAATGTGATTTGTTAAATACTCTTCTCTATTAGTTTGTTCTCTCTTCCCGTATTTACTCATGGAGTTATTTATAATTCACACATGTAAGATACACTAGTTATTTCATATAAATAGATTGCTTGGCTTGTTGTTTTTTGAGGGGAGTTACTTCTATAGTTAGTTTTGGAGTGGTCATCAAGGCATTTAGTAGGCATCAGCCCTTTTACTCTAATTCATACTCTGTTGGGTATGGTCTAATAGTCCAATCTTTATATTTGACTGTTATGGATTATGATTTTGCTTTATCATGTAATAATTGATATGATGGATGTTTGCCACAAAATGACTTATGCTTTGTATTCATTACAGGATGGCCTATACATTGGTATATGACATATGTTGCTTCCACATTATGAGCACATGAGTATGCTGGATTAATATGATATTTCTATTATATGATATAATCATATTCTTATATCTGTTTATATATGATTCCATGGTGATGATTACTATGAGGCACATATAGTTATTGGTTTGTTGTTCATCATTAGGCTTGCATAGGTAAAGAGGGTCACTCTCATCGATACCCTTGCACCAGTCATACCTCGGATTTGGGTCATGATACTATTTAACCACAAAATGTGGCTAATACAGACCCACTACTCAACACGACAATAACTATAAAAGAGAAAATAAACCGACATTAACTATTAAACTTAAACAACTGAGAATAAACTGAAGAAGCCAACCAAAATAAATGAGTCACATGGCCAAAAGCACGAGACATCTTCTGCTTTGTTTAAATCGAGTCTTGGCGCAAATTAACTCCTGGTCTCTGGTTTTTCAAGTCAAATCTCATTCTTCAACACCTTTAGCATATCAATGATAAGGGCAAAAAATCTTTTAAAAAATGACATTGATACACGTCTTGAAATCTTTTCTTAATATTTTTTATTTTCCAATCCTGTGTCCCAACAATTTAAAGGTTTTATTTTCGTTTAACAGTGGTCGTTGCATGTGGAACACTAAAGAAATTGGTTTTTGACTTTGTGAAATTGGACTCATTGGATGTTGACAAACAAAAATTGATAAACTGGTTTTTCATTGGATTACCAAATAAGTTTTGTTTTCTTTGTTAAATTGATTTGCATGAATTATCTAGATTTTTGATTGTTGCATATTTGAATAAAGCTATGTGATTACAACTATGCATCTTTTAACTATAAGATGATTGATAAAATGAATATGCATGAATCTATTGTTATGTCTTCGAACATTAATAAATTATCATCATCATAAAGAGATTTCTAGAGAACCTTAAAACATAAAAGGAAGATTTGTCTCTTCAAGAGTTTATGAGTCATCTTCAAATTAAAGAGCAGTACCACAATGAACATGAGAAAGACTCAAGAGTCAATGTTCATGAGATAGAGGAAGAATAATTCGTCAAATCTATAAAGAAGAAAAAACTTTTTGCTAATGCCTAAAAATTCAAGAAAGAAAAGGTGCATGTTTCCATTATGAAAAACAAAGTCTCTTAAAGAAAGACTATTATTTCTTCAAGAAAAAGAAAAATGCATGAGTAGAAACAAGATAAAATTTTATTGCAATAAGGCATGGTGTTATACAAAGTATGATTGAAACGATAAGTCTGTTACGTCCAACGGACAAATATTTGTGAAAAAGAATTACGTGAATAAAGGCATCTATATAATTATTTTATTAGTAAGTAAATAAAATAGTTGCTCTACTTATATGATTTTCTTGATTAATGGTATCATAATTTATGATATGTAAATTATAAAAGAATGCTTCCTTTGTGATTTTCGGAATTAATTCTAGATATTTGATAAAATTATAGAAAATTGTAAAACTTGCAAGCTTATTGCGATCATTAGAAATTCATTTTTTTAATGTTGGAATTGGTGCATAATACTGTATTTAGTTTATATAGTTCACTTGCAATAGGAGGAAAGAGATATTATGTGATATTTATTAATGATTATTCAAGAATTTTCTACATGTATTTGTAGCATTCTAAAGATAAAGTAATTAATAAATTTAAAATTTTCAAGTTAAAAATTGAATTACATTGTGAGTTTTTATCAAGTGCTTAAGAACAACAAAGATGGAGAATATTACTAGCTACAAGCAAAAAAGGTTCAATTTGAGTGGGAATATTTTCCTAGCCTGCACGTAAGTTATTACCTTACGAGAGAATAAATACTTAATTATCCCTTCCTAATTAGGATGGGCTCTTGCATGAAAATAAATGTGTCAAGTGTGTGTGAAGGAACATACTAACCTTTAAACACTTGCCTAGTAACCCCTATCCTAAAAGCTCCACATTTATTAAAAATAGTAAATAAATGATAATAAACTAAAATAATCAACATATGAATAAAGGAAATGAATAAAACAATGTTATTTAAGTTTAAGGGAAAAAGAGTGAAATATTGAATTAACACTAATTATTTAAGACTTAGGATAATATATGATTAGTTCTTGACTCGACTCTCAAGAATCTCCATTGGAGTCACCAAGGTATTGCAACGTGTAGGTCCGTGAACCCAATTGCCTTGATGTAGGTTAGGGAGTCGCCACCAATCTTTTTTATATAAGTATGATTGGCCACCTAATTGAACCTATCCTTCTTATTGAGATTGTAAACTTGTATTAGGTTCATTAAAAAAGTTAAGATAAGGTCTACGTAATCAAATTAAGGTTCGGTAATACGGTTACGTGAAGAGAGGTTTTAATATCCCATGACATCAGTTCAAAAAACAATATCAAATAATCTTATGTTATCTTAATTTAGCCTTAATTAATAATTCTAGATTTCATACTTATTTGTATTTCCCTTAATTTCTATTTATTGTTTATTATTATATTTTTTATTTCTATCCGTTATTAGACATCGAGGATTTTTACTAAGCCTTCTCAACTCTCTCATAAGGCTTTAGAGATTCTTCGCATGTCGAGAATATTCGAGAAAACATGTTTATTTCCTTGAAGGGCTCCGTTATCGAGCTTATTTGATGTTTCACAAGAAGGAGTCTTAATTTTAAACTTTATATTATTTTTAATCTTTTATTATTTTTATAATTTTAATATCTCATTTTTATAACTTTTTTTTGCAAGAACTGTCAATGTTAATACATAAATGAAATTCATTATATTAAAAATTT
This sequence comes from Theobroma cacao, assembly GCF_053813885.1. NCBI lineage: Eukaryota > Viridiplantae > Streptophyta > Magnoliopsida > Malvales > Malvaceae > Theobroma > Theobroma cacao. Next base: position 44,248,847 of record NC_142640.1, read on the forward strand.
TTCTAAATTGAATCTGATTCTCTTTTGACATTACAGAAAATTGAACATCGCAATTTAATGTTAGATCCAAACGCCCGATTACTACGAGATATTAAGAAATTTAGTCATCGAGACTGGAATTGCACTCTCACTCACATCCATCGTGAAGCTAATCAGTGTGCCAATTGGATGGCCACTTATTATGAAGACCTCTCTTTAGGGTTACATATCATTGAATCTACACCAGAAGGAATTCTCACTTATCTTTTAGCAGACAATTTGTGAGTTTGTTGGCCTAGAATGATGTAATTTTTCTATGTTTTTCCAAAAATATATATAAAAAAAATTTCTAAATTCACCCAATGCTTTGATGGAATTTAAGAATTTTCCCTCATCTAGATAATTTCTGAAGAAACTTATTTTTACAATTCTCTCAAGAAAACCCCATCTTCTAAACCGAATTAGTATTAATTATGCACATGATAAAATCATCAAATGAGTGTAATTTTTTTATTTTATTAAATGCTCCTTACTCCTATCCTTTACCAAAACGACGTAATCTCCTCCTAACTAACCCTAGCCTGAAGTATATAAACCTCTCCTTTCCTCTAAGTCTCTACTTCCTTTTTCAACCCGTATATAAGCCTCTCTTCCTCTCTTTTTCTAGTTCTTCTTTCAACCGAACCCTTTCTTTCTCTCTCTTTTTCTTCTTCTTTCAACCCAATCCGACGCCTTTCTTTTCCTCCTTTTTTTTTTTCTTCTTCTTAACCGGTATCTTATCTATTTTTTTTTAATTTTCAAGGTTTTTTTTTTATTTATTTGCTTATTTTCGGGTGCCTATCGAAGATGTTTTCTCTCAAAAGCATCCCTTCAACTACATCAGTCCTATCAACATATTCGACTTTCACAGCATTAGCCATGCTGGTTCGAAGTGTGGTTAGCGATGTGAAGGCCATAATCAGCCAGCTCATTCCAGAACGACTCCAAACAATATTACTGTCCAAACTTGGTCTTTTTTCAAATCCATCTTCCCAAATGACTCTCCTCATTGATGAGTCTGATGGGTTCTCCATCAATGAACTGTACGAAGCTTCCGAAACATACATACGGACTAAAATCACTACTTCTATGCGGATGCTTAAGGCTTCCAAAGCCCCACGAGACAAGACGATCACTGTAACCGTAAACAAAGGCGAAAAGGTTATTGACATATTTGAAGGAATCCAACTCAAGTGGGAAATTACTTGTGCTGAGACGAATGACAATTATCGAGGCAAGTCTGAAAAAAGAGCAATTGAGCTCAGTTTTCACAATAAATTCATGGAAAGAGTACTAAGTTCCCACTTGCCATATGTAATGGAGAGATCAAAAGCCATTAAAGAAGAAAATAAGGTGGTGAAGCTTTTTTCGCAGGGAGACTTACGTGGTATAGACATGGATGGAGAATGGGGATCAACCAATCTTGACCATCGAGCCACTTTTAATACATTGGCGATAGATCCTAGCCTCAACAAAGAGTTAATAGACGATTTGGACCGATTCGTTAGAGGAAGAGATTTCTATAGAAGAGTTGGAAAAGCGTGGAAACGTGGGTATTTGCTCTATGGCCCTCCAGGAACTGGCAAGTCAAGCTTGATTGCTGCCATGGCCAACTACCTAAAGTTTAATGTCTATGACTTGGAACTTGCGAGTCTGTGCAGGAATTCAGATCTTCGAAGATTGTTAGTTTCTACCAAAAACCGATCAATAATTGTGATGGAGGATATTGATTGCAGCATTGAGCTCCAGGATAGAGTAGACGAGAGATGTAACCAGGGTAACAACCAGGTGAGATTGCAAGATTAAAAGTGTTTCATGCATAAATATTGATTGTGGTATTTAGACACAATTAATCCACCTTCCAATTTTTAGAATTCAAAGGGCATTTCAAGAGGAAGTTCTAACTCTACTTACGACTTTTCTTTACCCTTACCCTAATTCATGAACATTAGAGGACAGCGGCTTAGGGAAACCATAAGAAGTTTTAATAAGCAAAATTCTAACTATAGATTTTTTGACAACTACATGTAAACAAGTTTCTGCATAATTCACTATTATATTAGACATGCACATAATCCAAGGTACAGTTTTCTCTCTTGTTTTCGGTCAATGGACCCTGCTGTTACTTCGATGCCTGCTGCTTGCCTCTCACTTCCAAAAAGGAATAATTAAAGTGACAAGAAAACTACACCTGGCATGATATTTTATTAGATAACAAATTTGCCAGTTCCATACATTACTAAGCTGTTGTTAATTCCATGTGACAGTTAACTCTATCCGGATTGCTCAACTTCATTGATGGCCTATGGTCAAGCTGTGGCGATGAGAGGATAATAGTCTTTACAACCAATCACAAAGACAAGCTAGACCCTGCTTTGCTAAGGCCAGGTCGCATGGACATGCACATCCACATGTCCTATTGCACTCCTAGTGGATTCAGGATCCTTGCTTCAAACTATCTTGGCATCACCAGTCACAAATTTTTCACCCAAATTGATGAACTGATGATGGAAGTGGAGGTAACTCCAGCAGAAGTTGCAGAAGGGCTCATGAAAAGTGAGGATGCTGATATTGCCCTTGGAGGACTCATCAAGTTCCTCCAGAACAAGAAATTGGGATCTGGGAAATTGGATTCTGATGGTGGAGAAGCCGATTTTGAAGAGGAAAATGAAAGCAATGAATGTGGCACAGATGTTGGGAATAAGAGAGAGGCCAGGGCAAGAATTGCTGAACTCGACAAAAAATAATAAGATAAAAAAGATTTCAACATGCGTGAGATTCATGAACGATGCACAAGCATGGCCTCAGTGATTTGCTAACATTTGGTATATAAGTGAAAATGCTGATTAAAATACTATAAAATAAATTTACAAGTAGTTTATTGAGAATGTGATGTGAATAAATATGAAAATGCAAGTTTAGTATATTTATAATTTTTTATTATAAATTTTTATGTAATATCATTCTTTCAATAAATCTAGCTATTTAATAAATTTTTTAGACACTTTAATAGGTTGATTACATATATACTCTTTAATTCATAATTTGAAATTTAAATTTATACAAAGAAAGATCAAATTAATTTCATATATTTTATTTTTATTTCTTATTATAATAGAAATTTTTGTGTATAAGTTTGTATTTTTTTATATAATTCAAAAGCTTATAGTTCTATATTTGACATGCGAAGTTTTCTTAAAACATAATTTCCATATGTTTTATTTTTTTTTCATTTTTTTTATAAAAAATTTTCTAAATGTTTTTAAATACTATTAAATAGCAATTATTATTACATTCCATAAATTACACTTTCATTTTTAATTCTTAGTCAACTTAAATATAAAATTTGAAATTTATAGTAATAAGGAAAAAGGAGATGGTAAATCAAATTTTTTAATTTTGTAAAGTGGGAAAGCAACATTACATTGGTTTTGCAACGTAATGTGATTGTAGTGTAATGTTACATTATATTAATTTTTTTTCTTACCAAATATTATAAAATAAGGTAAAATACCCTCACATTCTTAAGTTTTGACCATAATTTTACGCAGGTCCATTAGTATATTATAAAATAGCCCTTAATTAATTATTAGTATTGAAAATAGACAATGCGTCCTAAAAGAATATCTTTCTTTGAACACATAAGTCCAGTCATTAATCAATCGTTAATGTTTTCATTAGTTTGATAACGTGATAATGTTTTTAGGATAATTTTTTCATTCATTAATTTTAAAAATTACCACTATATAAATTATAATCTTTTACTTTTAATTTTTTTTCTTTTTTATTCAAAAAAATTTTCTTTCTATTGGTCGACCATCTCGCGGCTAGATTTGATCGGGAGTGCCAAATCCCGCTTGATGATCGGTGCTTCCTTGGGGAGCACTGATCTTGTGCTCCCTTAAGGAGCTGAGACCAGTGCTCCCCAAACAAGCTGATTTGGTGCTCCCTTAAGAAGTTGAGACTAGTGCTTCTTAAGCGAGCTGATCTAGGGAGCACCACCGAATTTGGCATTCCACGGTGAAATCCGACCGCAAGGTGGCCAATCGATGTAAAGGAGTGTTGACAATCGGCTTGAGAAAGGAAAATAGTTGAAAAAGAATAAAGGCATTTTAGACATTTCATATTTAGTTATTAACGTCATTTACACATTGGGGCGAAATGTCTATTTTGAAAACTAATGGACCTGTGTAGAATTATGATCGAAACTTAGGGAGGTCAAAGTATTTTACCCTATAAAATAACTTTACCACTCCTGTTCAAAGAATGTTAGTACTTCCCTCAGTATCAAACGTCCCCTCAAGGTTTTTTGAAATTTTATCTATTAATAAATAACACATAGCCCTTCACTCACATAAGTGTTGTTTATCACCTTTGGTTTCCAAACAAATGTTGTGCCACCGTAGTCTAAAAGCTTCAATGATTCTAAGAACATAATTTTAAATTTTCTTCTTAGCATTTAACTCTTTTAAACTAGAATCAAATTAACCTACTATAGCATTTTACCCAAATTCTACCAATGCAAGTTTACCTGTTGATGCTTGAGTTACTAGTCCCATCTTGGGCACTTAATTCCACAATTGTGTGCAATTTATTTAATAGGGACATAAAAAGTCACGAAAGTTATTAAGTCCAATTGATATTTGTTGAGAGAATAAGGGAATATTGTTGGATATTTTCAATAACAATAGTTTGAGAGACAGTTCTAAATTGGAAAAAATGAATGAAAGAAATCTATTGAATAGTTATGTTTGTTCAAATAGTTAAATCTATTGAAACAATTATCTTTATTCAAAAAGTTATGTTTGCACAAAGAAACATATCTTTATCAATAAAGAAGACTCTTTAATTTTTTTGAAAATATTCAAAAATAATTTCATTGTTTCTGAATATATGTGTGAATGTCCATTTTTTAGCAATCCAAGAGTTCAAACCAAGCCAGATAGCCAAGATAGGTCAAATAGTTCAGCAGGCCAGACATAGGGTGTAATTTGATTTGAACTCTTATGTTTGATTATATATATAGATTTGGATGGAGATTAATTTGTATTAAGATTAGGATTTAATCCATATAAATAAAATCCATTGGCATTTACATTCCTAAATAAGATCTTACCCTATTGATACTTTTTTATGATATTTGTTCTTTCAAGTTATATTTCGTATCATGTTATCAACACAATTTTCTAATTTCTCAAGTTTTGGTATCATTTAGTTTTCATCATCATCTCAAAGTTGAAGTTCAATTTCTTCAAGCTTCAAGGATTTTAATGGTTGACCTTTGATTTTTGATTTTAGCAAATCAAGTAAGTAACTTGAAATCTTTTTGGTGTCTTTATTCCTTGAGATTCAACCTTAATGTGAATTTTACTATCAAGTAGTATTTATTATATTTTGTCCTTTAATTTATTAAATCAGATTGAGCATGAAAATATATAAAATTATATTTCTTTGTTCTAGTTTTGGAATATGATTTGCTCAATATATGATTTATTTGTTGAGCTTCAACTATGATTTTGCCTAACATATATAAAATTTATCTTTGATAGTATGAGATTTTGCATAAAGCATTTTTGAATTGAATATATGAAATTGACTTTGTATGATATTTATTTTATAACAAGTGAAAAATACTATACTTTAGGTAATCTAAAAATACATTTTGTTTTAGATTTCATGTCTTTTTATAGTTGAGAAAAATAATGAGTTACTAAATGAAAAATCATGAACCCCATCCATTCTCCGGAGTAAATGCAACATCACTTAATAATTATGGCCATGGACATGAAAAAGATCGTCATAATTATTGCAATTATGATAGTTATACTAATTAATATTCTAATAATAAGAATACTTTTACTCATGAAAAGTGGATAGATACTTTTAACTATTAGAAATTGATGGTTATGTGGATGGATACTTTTAACCATCGAAAGTGGTGAATGGATAATTTTAACTATTAGAAGTGAATGAATACTTTTAATTACCAAAAGTAGTAGTGGATACCTTTAACCACAAGAAGTGGTAGATGAATACTTTCAACCAACAGAAGTAGATGAATAATGAGATATAAAAAAAAAAACAAAAATGGATAGAATAAAAGGAATATAGAAAATGTTTCTTATCGATGTGGCATGAAAGGCTATTGGTCATTTATTTGTTGTACATCAAAATATTTTGTTGAATTTTATCAAACATCACTTAAAGATAAAAAAAAACATCAAAACAAATTTTGTTCAAAATGATTTTAACCATAGCCAAGTTGATATAACACTTCTAGATGTTGTTGATTTTCTTGTTCATCCTGATTGAGGAATTGATCATCTGATCGGTGATGGAAATATCCAAGAATGAATTTTTTTAATAGTTTATTGGTGTGTTTTAGTATAACTCTATTATAACGATGTTTTTATATGTTCTCATTATATTTAAATGATATATTCTTGTTATGTGTTTTAATAATAAATTCTATATTTAATGTTTACTTATGTTAACTTGCAAGTTTCATATATATATCTTATTTCAAAATATGAATATTCATTTGGTTAGATCCAAGATTAATGATGTAGATATATTTCTAACAGACAGTGCTACAAAGCACATTATATTTAAAGATAATAAATATTTTTCTTACTTGACAATAGAAGAAATCAGTGTCAATACAATATCTAGTTGTGCAAGATTAATTGAAGTTTTGAAAGAATCAATATTTTATTATCCAGAAGAGCAAGGTTTATAATAGAGGATGCATTATTATTTTTAATAAGTTCCAAAGAAATTTATTAGGTTTGCAAGATATTCATCTGAATAGATATCATATTGAAACAACGAATGAAAGAGACACTTAATACTTCTATTTTACATCTATTATCTCGTGTTAGAAGTGTGTGCTAAAAAAATTATCCACTTTGTTCTTTAGATTGTATTGCACAAATATTAAAATTATCGAAACTTATGTTATAATAAATCAAAAGTTTACTAATGATTTTAATATTTGACATAATCAGTTAGATCATCCCAGATTAATAATGATGCAAAAAAGTTATTGAAAATTCATGTGGTCATCCATTGAAAAACCAAAAGATTTTTCAATCTAATGAACTCTCACGTGTTTGTTGCTCTCAAGGCAAATTAATTATAAAAGCATTACCAGCCAAAGTTGGGACTGAATCCTTTATATTTTTTAAACATATTCAGGGTGATATATGTGGATCTATAAATCTACCTTGTAGACCATTTAGATATTTTATGGTTTTAATCGATACATCGACTAGATAGTCACATGTGTACTTATTATCAACTTGCAATTTGACATTTGCAAGATTACTCGTCCAAATCATTCATTTGCGAGCACATTTTCCTGATTATGAAATTAAAACTATTCATCTTAATAATGCTGGAGAATTTGTATTTCAAACCTTTAATGAATATTACATATTAGTTGAAATAACTATTGACCAATTTGTTGATCATATTCATACACAAAACAGTTTAGTAGAAACGTTTATTAAACACTTCCAATTGATTGTAATATCATTGCTTATGAAAATCAAACTCCCTATTTCTATTTGGGGCTTGTCATTTTGTATGTAGCAGCACTTGTATGCATTAAGACAACAAGTTATCATAAATTATCGCATATACAATTGGTTTATAGTCAAGAACTAAATATTTCTCATTTAAACATTTTTGGATGTGCAGTACATGTCCCAACTGCTCCACCACAACCACAAAAATAGATCCTCAACGGAGGTTAGGAATATATGTTAGATACGAATCTCCATCTATAATTAAATATTTAGAACTATTAATGGGAAATTTATGCATGACAAGATTGGTCAATTGTTATTTTGATGAAATAGTTTTTTTCAACATTAAGGGGAGAAAATAAGCACTAAAAAAAAGAAATTTATTAGAATGCATTATCATTATATAGTTTTGATCCTCACACAAATCAATGTGAATTTGAAGAGATCTCAATAAATTATGTCATGATTAGAGATGGAACCGAAATGAAATAAACCTTGACGATATTCTTGCATATAATATAGTGCTCAATATTATAAAAAAATGAGAATTATGAACCTACATCTATTGAAGAATGTAGACATAAAAATTATTGATAAATGTGAAAAGACGCAATTAAGGTGAAATTAAATTCACTTACAAAACGTGAAGTTTTTGGACTGTAGTTCGTACACCAAATGATGTCACATTAGTGAAATATAAATAGATATTTGTGTGTAAACAAAATGAGAAAAATGAGATTGTGAAATATAAAGCACGACTTGTCGTACAAAGTTTTATCCAAAGACCTAGTATTGATTATGAAGCGACATATTCTCTTGTGGTGGATGCAATTAAATTTTTATATTTAATTAGTTTGACAATACATTAAAAGATTGAAATACATTTAAAGAATGTAGCTACGACCTATTTATATGACCCACTTGATTTTGATATATATATATATATATGTATCCCTAAAGGATTTAAGTTGCTTGAAGCACAAAATTTAAATTTCGTGAGAAATTGATTCGATCAAATTAAACAAATATGTATATGAATTAAAGCAATCCAAACGCATGTGGTATAATTGCCTTAATAAATATTTTTTCAAAAGAAAGTTGTAAAAATAATTCTATATGCCCAAATGTTCTTATAAGAAGATTTGGATATGAATTTGTCGTAATTGTTATTTATGTTGATAACCTGAATATTAAAGAAAAAATTTGAAATGAAAGACATTCAAAAAACAAAGTTTTGTTTAAGTCTTCAGATTGAGCACTTGATAAATGAAATTTTTGTCCATCAATTAAATTCTATAGAAAAAAGTGCTATAACGATTTTATATGGACAAAGCACATCAATCAAATTGTTCAATAAATTGATTTCATCGATGCAAAATGTAATCAAACATTAAGCTTCATTGTATCTTCGAGGTTTATCGCCTATACAATCTTTTTGCACACTAATAGTTAGGACGATTACAACATTTAAGAAAATTGACATTGATACATGGTACTTTTGGTTTTTCCAATCTTATATTCCCACAAACATATATCTTAAATCTAAAACACTAGAAACAGAACCTAATAAGTTGGTGAGAATGGGAGTTAGTGATTAGATTTTGCAAAGAGAACAAAAAAGAAGCATTACAGAAAAGGATGAAAGGAAAAATAGATGTGATAAACAATACATATTGAAAATTGCCCAAGAAACAACAAAGATAAAATCCAGAGAAATCAAGCAAACAACAAAACACAAGAATTTACATGATTCGACCTCTTGTCTAAATCCACAGAGTGAAACCGTTCTTCTATTATTGTGAAATTAAAGTACAATAAATTGACTTTTATGTATCCCCAAACCAACCTAAGATCCATTGCACACTCTTTCTCAATAACCTCCCAAGAACACTCATCTAAACCACTCAAGCTCCACCTAGAGCAAAAGATAGAGTTACAAGGTATTCTTTCTTTAAAGCTCTCAAAGGCACTATTTGCAATTTTAAAACCTAGATATCCACTTTTATAATATAAAAGTCTAAAGTAGAATGAGATTAAGATTTGATGTGGAACAAGAAGTTTAAAACCATATAACTTGTAAAGCCCGACCTTATAAAATACTATTCATGACATACATATGATGATAGCATGATTGCATGCTAGGAGAGTCCTGAAAAATTTACAAAAGTCGGTATTGTACCTAGAGGTACAACAAAGTTTATTCAATCCTCGAACTAGATCAAATAGGAATTTTAAGGTGAGATTAAGAGTTTCACAGTTCATGGATGACTTAAAATGGTAATTTGGAGTTTGAGGATCAATTTGGAGTCAAATCAGAATTTTCACTAACTAGGGGCAAAATGGTCATTTGCCACTTGGGGACAAAATGAAAATTTTAGAAAAAAATTTTTTGACCCCATTTGACTTATTGGAGTATGATTTGAGGTTTAGAAGTGAAAAATTTTAATTTCGGTATAATTTAGAGTATAAGGGTAAAATGGTAATTTTACCACCTCAGGGGAAAAATGGTAATTTTACCACCTCAGGGGAAAAATGGTAATTTTACCACCTCATGGGTAAAATTGTAATTTTCCACCACCAGGATATTTTTCTAGCACATGATCTTCCTTTATCTTCATCTTTGACCCTTAACTAAACATGTGGTGGAGATAAAATGTTTAAATTTTTAAAATTTTAAAAATGGACCAATTAGAAAATGTCATGTGTCAAGTTTAGGATATTTTATTATTTAACTTAAAAATCAGCACAAATCAGCCCATTATTCCCCAAATATTCGGCCAAGCAAGGAAGAGAGGGAAAGAAAGGAAAAGCAAAACCTAGGTGAGGAATTTCAAGAGAAAAAGTGTGAAAAATCAAGGAAAACAAGTGAAAAATGTAGGATTTTTCAACTTAAGCTTGAAATTTATTTTTCTTAAACATTTCTCTTCATTTTCCTTGCTCAAATTGCATGTTTTTATGATGAATTGTTGGCTGATCAAAATGGGTTAGGAGAGAGAAAGTTGTTGGATTTATTTGATTTTAATTTATGTTAGTGCTTTTAGTTAGTTTAGCATATTTAGAAACAAAACAACAAGAAAAGAATTTATTTTCTTCCACAACCATTAATGGCTGAATTTACCATGTATTGAGTGAGGATGAGTTTGATTTTTATTCTAGTAGAATTGGTTAAGAAATGATGAATTATGAGCCTAGAAAAATAATGGGAATTTTGGGAGCAAAAATACGAATTTTTACCCACTAGGGGTATTTTCATAATTTACTATTGAGACTGATAATTTGCACCAGACTGAGGGACATTAAGTTAATGTAGGTGCAATTGAGGTATAGAAACTGAAAAGAATTAAATTGGAGTTTAAACGGACGCGTTAGGAATTTAATCGGGTGATAAGACGAATTAGGCCAATACTGAGTTTAGATAGTTACTAGTGCATTTTTGCATTCCATATCATGCATTGGTAGTCGAAATTAGTTTAATTTTGATTTAGTACCAACTTGGTGAAATTCTCGATTTTGTACTATGTCAAGGTGGTGAGTCCTCCGATAAAGGCAACGAAATTGCATCCGAGGACCAGTAGACAGAGTGCTTCGAAAGTCTGCATTCTAGATATTGTGAGTAAACTTACTATCATTTTAATTATCTAGGGTGGTTTTTAGATTCTTTCATGAATTCTATGGAAAAATAAATTTAAAAAGGTAAATTTTCATGTTTTATGAATAAATGAGTTTCAATGAAATTAATTTATAAATTGTTTTGGAATTAATAATGATTTTGAAAAATAGAGTACACGGAGACTATTAATTGTGGTAATTTGATTGTTTAAATTGACTGGCTTATGATAAATCGAGCATGATTGGCTAGTTGGCAATTGTATTGAAATGCGAATTGTTTGGTTGCCTTGAAAAACTGCGAATTACAAAATTACCATATCATGTTATTGAGTTTTATTATATGGTGGATTATATATTAATTAATCACTGCAGTAGGGGGTTTCTGTGAACCAACCTTTTAGAGGGGCACGGTAAACCCCATTATATTCTTACCTCGAATGGAGAGGCGCGTAGGGTATCTCCTGGGGCAAAGTTTAGGGTTCACTTCACGCTAAACCACCACGTGAGGGGGAACTCAGCCAACGCCAAGGAACAGTTATGTTTTCAAAACAAAAACATGATTTATGTGAAATGTGAATTTTAATAGCCTTGGCGGTCTCGGTAGGATGCCTCGGCCAAGGTGTCCCTGAGAATGGATTTATGACAAAAGCCTAGATTTTTATGAGATTCATAAGCCTCTTTACGTGTTTTGAACAAAATGTGTTCTAATGCTATAACCCAGTTTATGATGATTTACTTTATTGTCTCCATGTACTCAACTCTAGATGTTTATGATGATGTCTGTTTACTCATTGGGATTTTATAATCTCACCACCCTCATTTCCACCCATTTCAGGTTCAATATAGACTGTAGATAGCTGATCTCATCGAGGACTACCGTTGGATCTGTATTTTTTCAAACCGTAGGTTCACAGTCCTCTTTACTTTTGTTTATTCAGGGGCCCTCTTGTTATTGTAAATTAAATTAAATATTTTGGCTTACTGTATTTAAGTATGTATAAATTTATTTAGCTTTTACGCTATAAAAATTATTCACGTATAACTCTATAAATATTTTTTTATAAAAAAATAGAATATTTTACTTAATATTTCTTTTATTTTCTTATTATATTCAAATAACCATAATTTCGTTTTAAATGAAGATTTTAGACTTTTAAACTCATTTTGAATATGAATTATGTGTTTTGTACTTGTATATTACGTTTTAGCCAATTTTGAAATTTTTTAAAAAAATGACCAAAATATCCCTGTGAGACGAAAAATTAATATTTTATTTGTTTAAAGTTGAAAACAGCTTAAAATCTTTTAGAACACGATATTTGACAATGGTTGCTCACAAGGGAATAGAGAAACTGATAGTAAAGCCTTGCGGGGTTTCGGGTTGACATTTCGGACAATGAGTGTCTACCGGGACACCGCGGCGGTTGTCACGGGCTCGAGGGGAGTACCGGGTCGTGACATAACTACTCAACATTGTACATAAACAAGAATCATAATCAAATAAGATTTAGAATTTTAGTCAACCTAAAGCTCAATAAATCTCCACCTTTAACTTGAATTCAAATTTCTTAAGCCTCTTCCACCAGTCGCACTCAATTGCAACTTCTTAACTCCACCTACTTTCCAACACCTTAAGCAACTCTCCAAGTACAAGACTGTCCAAATCATTGGCCTTTAAAATTATCACGACTACACATACCAAATCAAGCATGGTCCAACACTCGATTCCACAAAACGGCCAATGCACCTGTGTAGCCATCAAATCAATGGCACTAATTGACTTCGAAAAGAGACCTCGATGACCCTTCCAATTCACTACTAGCAAGATTTTTCATCCTTTTACCATCATCTACACCATGGGAACCTTTTATCACTTCCTCCGCAAATGAAATCTCACTTTAGTAGCTATCGTCTCTTGTGCACTGTTCCCATCCCTTCGAGGCATCTCATTTTAGACAATACAAATCATTATGCAAATTCCCCCTCATAAAGATCATGCCGCCTTATGTGACTTTTACCACTCCATTACAAGCAAAACATCCATACCCTTTAGAGTCTAACAGGCTTAATGATATTAGATTCTTACGCATCTCTAGGACATAGGCCACACCACCCAAAGAGCGCACAACCTCATCAAACATTTTGATTTTAACCATTTCAAGACCCATGACTTTCATTATTGACTTATTACCCAAAGTCAAATTCCTAACCACCCCTTCTTGAAGTAAATCAAAACAATTTTTTTGATAGCATACGTGAGTGGTAGAAGCATAATCTAAATACAAATCAGAATTTATATTCATATTTTCTGATATTGAAAGGACATCACAATCATCACCTTCAGCAACAAAAGCACACTCACCTTTGTTCTCGTTACTTTAATCTCTTTTTATAGGACAATCCCTTTTAATATGTCTATACCCTTTACATTGAAAGCACTGAATATTGTTGGATGTAAATTTGTCACCCTTAGATCCCATGCCAGTTGACTTCCTCTTACAAACGTCAATTACCAATGCCAAGCCACTTGAATCTCTATCCCCTTCCTTACTTTTCTTTCAGGCTTCACGAGATATTAACGTTGCTTGTGCTTATTTTAACGTTATTGTATCCATCCCATATATCAGAGATTCCACAAATACCTCATAGGAGTTTGAGAGCAAAACTAGGAACTATAGTGCATTTTCCTTTTCATCCACCTTCACATCAACCTTCTTCAACTGATCAATGATCCCGTTGAATTCATTCATATGCTTCATGAGGTCTACATTTTCCTTCATCTTTAAACAATACAACTTTCGCCTAAGCTACAACTTGTTAGAAAGACTTTTCATCAAGTAAATCTTATCCAACTTTGCCCACAACCTTAGAACAAAATCCTCATCAATAACATGGTTAAACACGTTATCTCCAATGCAAAGCCGAATAGTGTTCATACACATTTACTCCAACTTTGCCCATTCAACATCTTCCATGTCATCTAATTGCCCTTCCTCCTTTCCTAGCAAAGAGCGCATTAAACCTTATTGCACAAGGAAACCTTTCATTTTTCTCTGCAATTGCGTGAAACTAGTCTTCTCATCAACCTTATCAATTGAAAAATTTGTAGAACTAGTAACTTTCGACATCCTTGTTAAATTTTGAATTTATTGAACTCGAAACTTTGATACTAGTTTGTTATGAAAATTACCCAAGAAACAACAAAGATAAAACCCAAAGAAATCAAGCAAATAGAAAAACACAAGAATTTAGGTAGTTCAGTCTCTTACCTAAGTCAACGGAGAAACCGTTCTTTTATTATTGAGAAATTAAAATACAACAAATTGACCTCTATGGTTCTCCAAATCAACCCAAGATCCCTTACACACCCTTTCTCAATAACCGCCTAAGAACACTCACCCAAATCACTCTAACTCCACCTAGAGCAAAAAACAGAGTTATAAGGTGTTCTCTCTCTAGAGCTCTCAAAAGCATTGTTTGCAATTCTAAAACCTAGAGATCTAATTTTATAATATAAAAGTCCAAAGTAGAATGAGATTTGGACTCGATATGGAATAAGAAATTTAAAACCATACAACTACTCAACGTTGTACACAAGTAAAAATTTTAATCAAATAAAATTTAAAATTCTAGTTAACTTAAAACTCAACACAATAAATGTCAGAAGGCAACATTTATATGAAAGGGGAAGAAAATGTAAGCAAAAGAGATTACCCGCAGCCAAGCAAGGGAAATCCTATTGGAGAGTTTCTTGAGCCGGGATGGCTTGTAAAGCCAGGAATCTCACTACGCTGTTCTGCTTAACACACACGATCACCTGAAATAGATGGCAAATACAAGCATGAATGATTGTTTGCTATCAATGTCATCTTTTGCGAGTGTCCATTTTGGCACAATTTCTTCAGTAATCACAACAATTAGCATGCTTACCTTGCTAATGTGAATTCTGTATATATATACTAGTTGGACTTTTAGTTAACGTGTGCGTTTGAGTAAATTAAGCTGAAATTAGTAGACACCATGATCATAATGGAATCACCTGTGATGTATTGAAACTCTTTTTATATATAATAAACTTACTGAGGCCATAACATTCCATTCCAAAGAGAGTGGTGTGAATAGTTCCTAGCATGATTACTTGCATATCTGAAACTTTTACTTGGAACAATTAGCATTTCTCAGATGCCAAGTTAATGTATTAATTTGAACTAAAAATAACAGGGAAGCTGCTAAGGATCATGTCTAGAAACTGAGATGAATTCAATTCCCTTGGACATGGATTAGGCCTAGTCACCTAGACACCGACCAAGACACATCTCAGCCAACTCATACTTTCATTTTCAGGGATATGCTTTGGAAGGTTGTCCCTCCTAATTACAGATCGTCAACTTGAATGTACCAAGAATGAGATATCTTGAAGTCCATGGGCGTAAATTAGTTTGGCTCTTTGGGCTTTGGCCTATAAAGAATGCCATAGCAAGGAAGAGTCGGCTGTAGTCTTGCCAACTCGCAAGAATTGCTTGAGAAGATTGTCTTGGATGGCTGGACATAGATTTCTGCCTGGATTGACTTGGGCTACTAGTTGTTGACAAGCACCTATCAACATAGAATCCCATTCCCAATTCTTCTTCCACTAGCTTCCCTTTGAAGCTCCTTCTTAACTGCTTTTCTGTGAGCTTCCAATAGAAGCTCCTATCAAATTGCTATTCTACCATGACTATATAATAAGCCAATAGCTTAAAATGCCACAATACAAGCAAGCAGAAACAATTAAAAACAAAGTCTTTTACACTGAAAATCATCAATTTCAGCCAAGCCTCAACGATGTTTTCTCTCAAAAGCATCCCTTCAACGGCGTCCGTCCTCTCAACATACACCACCTTCACCGCCTTAGCTATGCTGGTTCGCAGTGTGGTTAGTGAAGTTCAGACCATAAGCAGCCAGCTCATTCCAGAACAACTGCAAACCATATTACTATCGAAATTTGTAGGCTTTTGGGGGACTCCTCCTTCCCAAGTGACTCTTCTCATTGATGAATACGATGGCTACACGATCAATCAGCTCTATGAAGCTTCTGAAATCTACTTGGCTACAAAAATTACTGCATCTGTCGACAAGCTTAAGGTTTCCTTAGCTCCACGAGACAAGACCTTGTCAGTAACGATCGACAAGGATGAAAATATTATTGACATCTTTGAAGATATTCAACTCAAGTGGCGAACGACTTGTATAGAAATGAAGGAGGCATCCCAACAAGGAAAATATGAAAAGAGAGTAATTGAGCTCAGTTTTCATAAGAAGCGCCTGGAAAAGGTAGTAAAATCTTACCTGCCATATGTACTGGAGAGATCAAAGGCCACCAAAGAAGAAAAAAAGGTGGTGAAACTTTATTCACTTGGAAACTATTATGCAGAATACCAGGGAGAATGGGCATCAACCAATCTTGACCATCCAGCCACTTTTGAAACATTGGCAATGGATGCAACACTCAAAAAGGAGTTGGTGGATGACTTGGACAGATTTTTGAGGAGAAAAGATTTCTACAGAAGAGTTGGAAAAGCATGGAAACGTGGGTATCTGTTGTATGGTCCTCCAGGAACAGGTAAGTCAAGCTTGATTGCCGCCATGGCCAACTACTTAAAGTTTAGTATCTATGATTTGGAACTCGCAAGCATCTACAGCAATTCAGATCTTCGAAGACTGCTAGTCTCGACCACAAACCGATCAATACTAGTTATTGAGGACATTGATTGCAGCATTGAGCTAAAGGACAGACAAGCTGGAGATACCAATCAGAGTGAGAGCCAGGTGAGATAACTGGATTCATAACAATTAACAAATGAATATGATACTTCAAATTTCAAACCATTTGCAAAACCCTTTTTCCTTTCCTTTTTTTGTCTTTCTTTTTTCTATTTTCTTTTTTGGAGGCAGCCCAGCCTCTACATATGCCTTTAACACAATAAAACATTAAAGGGACAGGAGTTCGGAGAATCAGTAAGAAAAAAATACGGTTCTCTTCCTCCTATCTGCTAAGTAAAATTCATAACATGAATTTTTTAGGCAACTACAGTTTCCAGGCCTCCCCAAATGCTTGAGTGCCTTTAGTTGTTGCCCTCTTCAAACATCTGAAGAAGAGGGTGAAAATATCTAATGTAATTAGAGGAGGTCTACAGGGAATATAAGTTTTAAGTACATAATTACAAGTACCAATTCTGTACTTTAATAAATTGTCTTTAAATATATTGTGACAGCTAACTCTATCCGGATTGCTCAACTTCATTGATGGCCTATGGTCAAGCTGTGGCGATGAGAGGATAATAGTCTTTACAACCAATCATAAGGACAAGCTAGACCCTGCTTTGCTAAGGCCAGGCCGCATGGACATGCACATCCACATGTCCTATTGCACTCCTAGTGGATTCAGGATCCTTGCTTCAAACTATCTGGGCATCACTAGTCACAAATTGTTCACCCAAATTGATGAACTGATGATGGAAGTGGAGGTAACTCCAGCAGAAGTTGCAGAAGAGCTCATGAAAAGTGAGGATGCTGATATTGCACTTGAAGGACTCATCAAGTTCCTCCAGAACAAGAAGAGCGGATCCTGCAAATTTGATCCTGCAAGGGGAAATGAAGACAGCAAATGTGAGACAAACACTGGGAGCAAGAGAAAGGGAAGAGGCAGAACTACTGGAAATACTAATAAAAAGGTTGTGAAGAGAAAGTATCCGAAAAGGTTGAAATTCGTATAACGAGGAAGAGGCAGTACTGCCTTGGTTTGGCACTAGGACAACCTCAATAGTATACGTGGATGAGCCAGATAGGGATAATAATATATATGTAACACATTATCCAGTCGTACAAAGATTTCCATGGACAGGCATGCCATTGCCGCCCACTGTTTTCTCAATACGTAGTTGACATAAACAAGGGTGTAGCATGAGAGCTTGAAAGCTTTTTCCTATGTAAAATTACAAAAACCAAGTCAATTGCTATTAGAAAAGTGAACTTATTATCATTCTGCATTCAACTTTTTCAAATTACATCATGAAAAGTAACGAACACCACTGCATTAGTAGTGACCCTAACAATGCAAATTCCAAAATGTCAACGCCCACCGTGGGGCTCGAACCCACGACCACAAGGTTAAGAGCCTTGCGCTCTACCGACTGAGCTAGACGGGCTTCTTGTTGATCTGCACTCTTATATTTAAATTATTTATAAAACTCATAACTGTATTTTATTTCATACCCTTCCCTTGCAGACGAAAAATTAAAAAAATTCCACATTTTGGCCCTCTGGGTTAAGTGTCTGGTGTCAAACCTGCATCAACTGACAATTTACAGGACGCTATAGCCTATTGTTGAGACTTGAGCAATTATCTGAAAATTATAATCTTAGATCTCTACCTCAGAATCATTGGTGTTGGTAGTTGGAATCTTATAGATTACAGTCCATATATAAATATTCACGTGGAGGGACTGCCATATCTTTGGAAGATAAATCTAAAACCTCAATTCTGACAATAGCTGGGACATGTATTCCTACACAAAAATGGAGAAGACACAAAAATCCATAGATTACAAAGGGCCTGTACATTTCTGCTTCTCTATGATAACCCAAAAAAAGATAAATACTGTCCATTGGAACAGGACATGAGAAATAGAAAAGAAGATACAAGGGAAATTTACAATAGCTTGCCACGTTTTAACACTGATAAACCGAGTAGCTCTTGCTCTTCCACAGAAAGCTCAAGGCTTTCCCCATTTTTCTTCTTGATACCGATTTACACAGTGGCTTGGATTCTGAAGCTGGGGCTGGACCAGGCATGGGCGCTTGACTGCTTTCTACCCTCTTGTGTAAGTCCGCAGGTAGGTGATCTCGTTGTCGCTGCTCCCGAAATAGCATCAGGAGTTTTTGTGACTTCTCCTTTCCTCTTGTCGTCCCATTTACAGAAATTGACACCAATGCAGGAATCACACCTTCTTGTAGGACCATTTGACTACATTTCTCATTTCCATTACAAAGAAGTAGAAGGCATGAAACAGCTTGCTCTTGCTCAATCAATTCACCAGCATCCAAAACTGAAGCAAGACCACTTATGAGACCAGAGGCTGATACCATCTCATCTTTTCCCGCTTGACTTGAAGCTAAATTTAGCAGAACTGCAATGGATTTCTCTGTCCAAGTATGGTCACCAGAAACCACGAGTGACTGGAGGCCATTGACTATGCCAGCTGAAAGAAGGCTCGGAATATTTGAGTGCACAGTAGAGAGGTTATAAAGAGTGTGAAGGGCATCAAGCTTGCATTGTGGATCAGCTTCACCTCCAAGTAGCTGGACTAAGAATGGGACAGCCTTACTTGAGCCTATGATAGTTTTGGCCTGTTCAAGGCAAGAGAGATTAAGATAGAGAGCAGTTGCTGATTCATGGGCATTGGAGTTGGAAAGCATATCCTCCAGCAATAGAATCACTCCAGCTGCTAACATCAGCTCCTTGTTCCTGATTTTTTTATTAAAAAAAGTGAGAAAGAAAACTAAATAAGATTCAGCTTAATAATTACATATATATAATATCAATCATCCATAAGAAATAACAGTGTTAAAATGAAAGACATAACAATGTTCTTTCCCCCTCCAATTAATTTGATAGGATCCTCTCCCCTACAATGATGCATTTGGTGTATCAGTTAATGAATCAAAGCATAGCAGCATCTTGTCAAAGGCTAAGGGAAAAAGAAAACCAGTATTGCTCACAAAATATCAATGACTGGATTTAATAAAAACATGAGTAGCAAACCTGTTATTGTTGACAGCAAGGTTAAAGAGTGCCATAGCCCCCATTTCCTGAGCCATTGCATTCACTTCACGCACAGCTGACTCTAGAAATCGCATTAATCCCTCAACAAAGCCATTAGCCCCCATAAACATCCTGGCCTCCTCATCATCTTTCAGCAAAAGCCTTACGTGTTCCACAACTTTGCACCTTTTCCTCAAGTTCTCTTCTTCTTTCAAGACAGATAGGAAATCCTGATATCTTTCTAGCACAGTAAACTCAGAAACTTCCACCTGTGGACATGGGGATTCATTTTCAGCTTCATTTCCTTCCACTTCCTCAATGGTACCACTCTCCTCCAAAGGAACCACCTTAACCCACTTTAAGTTGCATGAACCAACACTATCCATTGATCTTGAATTTGCAGTCTCAGACTCAGACAAGGCCAGTCTCCAGTAGTTAAGATCAAGAGACTCTGGGGGACCATCGGGAATAGGGACTCCGTTCTGTTCACACCAACTAGCAATGAGACCCTTAACACAGTAATTGGGAGTCAAAGAGAGATGTGGGAGCTTCTGTTGAGTCTTTGGGCAGGTGTTGTGCCCATCACCAAACCATTTCTCAATACAGATCCTCTCATATGTCTGTCCAGAGGCAATTATGACTGGATCATACATAAGCTGCAATGATATTGGACATCGCAATTCTTCAGGTGGAAGGGGTATCTGCCCAGATCTCCTAATATTTGGCTTGAAATTGAAAGAACTGAGCTTCGATAGCTGCCGCTCAAATGCCTGGCCATTACCACCAGCGCCTCCATCCTCAAGAGAACCCAGAACGGTGGGGGAACAAGGTGTTGAACCCTGAGAATCATTATCATCTGAAACCTCACTTCGAAATAACTTGGAGTATTTTCTCATGAGATGTAAAAGATAAGCAACAATAGATTCCTTCCTCTTGTCTTCCTCTGCACGAGCTCTTTCTATCAGCTTCCTGAGAGCCCTTCTTTCTGTTAGGGCTGCTCTTGAAGAAGTGATACCAATTCTAGTAGCAGCCTGGTGAAAAGACTCGAGCTCATTGTTGTCATTACAGTCATCAAATTTTCTCCCATGCTGAAGCAATGTAATTATTTCATCACCAACTTGCTTTTCTGACAGATCGAGTGAGAAAACAATCCCCTCAAGTTCACTTACAATCTCCAAAATCTGAAGCCAATAATTTACAGTAATCAGGAATACTTTGAGTATACAGACAAAAGCACA
This sequence comes from Theobroma cacao, assembly GCF_053813885.1. Classification (NCBI taxonomy): domain Eukaryota; kingdom Viridiplantae; phylum Streptophyta; class Magnoliopsida; order Malvales; family Malvaceae; genus Theobroma; species Theobroma cacao. The sequence continues at coordinate 44,270,044 of NC_142640.1, forward strand.
AGCTACTACAGAGTTTCACATCAGAAGGATCATACTGCAGATAATTCCAATACAAACATTACACAACATATTTCCTAAAAAAAGAAATTAAAAATGTCTTCTTGATTTGAACCACAAGCATTAGGTCTTTTAAAGATGCATTGGGATAATGTAGACAAAATACCAGCAGCAGAATAGCATGTAATGAAACTGCTTGCAAAAAAAGACCCTTATTTATTTAAATACCCAAAAAATTAATTAATCTCTGCAACCTAAAACCAGGAAGGTGGGAATCATTACCTGACATCCAATGGACTGTGGAACTATATCTTCAACACGTCTAAGACTATCAATAAGAGCACATTTTGCCTTCTCAAATTTTAAGAGAACAGAATCTCCGGTAATAGCCTGCATGAGAAAAACAATACCATTAGTAAACATTCTCTAGGAGAAAAAACATGGTAAAAAACAAATACAATGAAATATCATTTCGTGAATGTATCAAACAAAAGTAAAAAACCACTACTCTAAGAATACACATGTATACATGTACAATTATGCATGCATATATCTCTGACTGATTGTGGAGGCATACAAGAAACTCTTACCAAGTAAAGTTTACTACATGTTGAACAGTGTTGAAGAACATTTTTGGCCTTCTCCAGTGCTATATGCAATGAGCATAAAGCCTGAATACCAGATTTGCTCCTAGGACGTGCTGCTTCCAAGGAAGGGAATATTGACAAGACTTTGCAATAAATTGCTGAAAGTGTCTTGCACATTTCTCCATGTAACTGCATAAGAAAAAATTCAGAAAAAAAGTAAGAAAACTATGAACATTAAGCAAGTTTTGTCTTCTTTGTCCTAAAATCAGGAATGCAACAAAATTCAACGATTACTGCTGTCCAAAAAACAAAAGGCCTTTGATTTTCAGAAGCGGCTAAAAATTAAAACTTAAGAGATGGATTGGTGCCAACAGTAGGATTATGCAAAAAGCACATTCCCAAAATAACAAAATAACTAGCAGGCATATCCCCTTTTTTTTCTAAGTAAAGCAGAATTAAGAAAAAAAAAATCTAGAAAATGCTAGTTGCAATTCTTTGGCTATCAAATTAATATATCCAAATGCTACCAAATTCATACCTTGGCATCACTAGCTGCAAATAGGTTCTCTTCAACCTCAGAAGTGTCCATGATTTAGCATTCACTGCAGGAAACCACTAAATGCAAATCTATATCAACTGAAATGCAAGAGGAAATAGAACAGGGTCAAATAGGTTACAACCTCACCACTAAAAATATTTCAAAAACAACGCAAGAAATGTTCAAATTATGTGGATAACTTTAAAAATCATTCCCTTAACTAACATAACAATCTCAAAAATCCATTTCCTTTCTCTTTGACACAAAAAATCATGACCAATCATATTTCATGAATACCAATAACAAATTTCTCAACTTTTCTTTGGTTGCATTATTTTGAAATCAAGCTTTACCTACTTCAATTTTCCTAAAACATATGCACCTAAACACAGCAAATGACTTATTAGTCTCAGTTCAAAAGTTCCTTGTTTCAATAAACAATTAGAACCATTATTCATAAAAAATTACACTTTTCAAACATTTCCTTTCCGGTACATGAAACATGAAACATGAAACGGATAAGGAAAAGACCTCCACCTAAAAGAAAAACACTAGGCAATATGAGCGTTCTTGAATAAGCTATTGATCTGGACCTCCTTGCAATTTCGAAAAAAAAGGTAAACACCACTTTATTATATAAAAAAATTGCAGAATTTTGAATTTTGATTTAGACATTTCATCAAACAACGGAAACGGAACTCAAAAAGAAGATTTCCAATAGGAAATAAAAACTCATGATTGGTTTTAAGAAAGAACAAACAATTTGATTTAGACGTCTTATCAAACAACTGAAAAATTCAAGATTCTCAACAAAAACAGTTAAATCAAAAGAGTAGTGTTAAAGAAAGAAAAGAAAGAATCTAAGATTGTTTGGAAAATGACCTTGTGAAAGCCCAGAGATCTTAACCGAGACAAGACACGAGAATCACCATCAGCTTTGCCTTTAATCGATAATCCAAAAACAGGCAAAAACCAGAAATCCACAAACATAGTAACATATAAAAGACTAAGCAGGTAAAACTACCAACCTATAAAAGAAAGGCGAATTTCCTACGGAGATTGCGAAAAACAGAAAAAACAGAAACAAACCAAACACGGAATTACAAAAAAAAAAAAAAAAAAAAAAAACCAACAACAACAACAACAAAATAAAAGAAAAAAAGTCCTGCCTATTTTCCAACTCACGTACCGCTAAAAAAATCCGACGAGAAAAATAACCCCTTTTTTTAAGAAAAATTAAAATAGAATTGAATCTGAGTTAGGGTTCGAAATCAAAAGACATACCGGGAAAAACGGAGGTAGCCAAGGAGGCTTCATACAAATGAGCATTTAGAGAAAAAATGAAGAGCCAAACAGGGAATTAGGATTTCGATGATCCCATCTCCTTGTATACTTAGGTTTTTGGTTTCAAATATTTGTTGTCCGAAGTAGCGAATTTGTCGGAGTAGAGAGATGAGAATGGGAGAGAGAGAGAGAAGAATTGCAGAGAGAGAAAGACGGGGTGTTTGGTTATTGGAAGGGGGGGGTAAATGGAAAGGAATATTTGAAAATAGTTTTTTCTCTTTTAAAAAAATTTTATTTTAAGCGGGATTAAACAAACAACTGTGAGAGTGTAGACTGTGGAGTGAATACTTTGCGAGGAGACGGTTTAATGTTTAATTATAGTTTAATTAATTAATAGATATTAACAAAAAAAAAAGGTTTTTGAAATTTGGGGGGAGGGGTTTGGATTTCTTCGTTTATGTCTCCCTGGTTCGACGGCCGACAATTGCCGACCTCCTCGTTTGTCGGTTAGCAGATCTGTCTTAAATGCTATCAAATGACTCAATTGTCCTTTTTATAATAATCTTTTTTTGTCCTTTTGGTTCTTTGTCCCCATCAAGCGGTAACTTTCTTCACTATTTTGTTGTTACCCCCAATTTGATTGACAATATGGATTAACTTAATTAAGTAATAGGACTGTCATTCTTCTCCATAACCAATAGGAATCAGTAAACCATTGATAACATAAAATTATTATCACTTCGTAATTGAAAAAGAAAGCATTGGATTGTAGTTATAGTCTCTTTCTAATTTTACATTTAATATAAGTGTCAAATGATTTCATATAAATTAGATTTAATTTATTAAAATCTATTACGATTAGGGTTTGCTCAGCTCATTTTGGAAATACAGATTTTGTGAGTAAATTTATTAGATATGAAGCATTATGCTAAATCTTGTTGGTATCAATAGGGTTTCAATGGACTTAAAAAAATCGACAAAATTGACTTCAAGACGAGTTTTTCAATAGACGCTATCTTTAAGACTTATTTCGCTCATACCACTCGATATACAAAAGAGAATAATGCGAATAACCTTATGATACAATGAAACTAATGTCTAACTTCGTATTACACTTTACGAGAATAGACCGCTAGATACACCAGACGGTTTGTAAAGTTGTTTGGTCTTATAGTCTACTTTCTGCAACAAATAGATTATAAAGAATTTGAAAGCTTTCGTAGTTAATGGGAACTTAAATGTTTATGTTAATAGAATACAACACTTTTCTTGCTCTTGATATTTCTGCTCTTGTTTTGTATTTGATTTGATGTGTCAAAATAGTTTACAATAAGTCCTTTATATGGGCTTGTAAATGTTTCTTATTTAAAGATACAATCCTTTCATTAAAGCATCATTTTGTCTCAAAGACATCTTTACATTTATATTTTACCAGACACAACTTTTGGATAAAAATATTGTTTCAATAATTATCTTATGAAAAGACAATCATTCATTCTATTGAGTTGTAATTTGAAACAATAACTTTTCATATTTAACTTTTGAACTTTTGTGTCTTTTCAATTTGTCTCATAACTTTTGGATGTTATTTTTTTAAGAGATATAACTATTCACATGAAAACCTATCTATAAACCAATAACCACACTATATTACTTTATGTGACATAACCTTTGAGTTAAAATAGTTTTTCATCATGTGACGTAATTTTTTTTATTTTGAAAATACACCAACAAATCTTATATGCCACAATACATAAAAGTATCTATCAAAAAACAAAAAGAAAATAGAAAAGTGGGTTTTATGCTCAAATTAGATTTAAAAAGCACAAAAGTTCTAGAAATGAGTATTCCAAAAAGTATAGACTATAGAAGTAAATTAGTTTTATTTTTAAAAAAAAAATCCAACCAGCTTAGTGGCTTATAATGACAATATATGTGTTTTTGTTGTCTATGGAACTTATTCACTAATCTTTGTTGCTTTTAGCCTCTAAAATTATAAGCCAACAAATTTAAACATTAAAAGAAGGCACGAAACAATGTGTTTAAGATAATATAATAATAATTTTAGTATAAACCAATCTAGGTTAAGAGTAAACTTTCATTTTGTATAATTTTTGTTTTCAAAATTTTCTAAATCGTGATCTCTCCAAAGAAGAATATAGAAAACTCATATTCTCCTTTACATTTTTAGATTTTAATAAATTTATTATATTAATTAAATACATTAATATACTTAAACATCTAACCCAATAAAATTCGTGTTAATGAAATGAATAGGTGGAAGTAATTGTTCTCTCTTTTTTTTTTCTGTTTTGCCTTAAAACCACCGATCAATGTTTCTAACCATGTACCAAAGATCGAATAGAAACAACTTCTTCGTATCCTTGAAAAAGAAAATCTTGAAATCAATCAACACTAAACGAAGCATTACGATGGCCGGAAAAAGGAAGAACAAGAGAATTGCTAGGGCATTTTGGAGAAAAAAGGAAATAACTTTGATTTCATTGGCGGCAGAAATGTCTCCATGCAGGAGTACGGAGGCGAGAGTCTCTTATTCTGCTCTGATTATAATAATATGGGCCCCGCCCACCCATCCACGTGGGTATATTTTGAGCTACCCATTTTAACTTGACAGCAAATTATTTACCAACCGCATAAGATCCGAGATTCACGGAATTTCCTGTTAGTTTCCATTTTTTCATAGTTGCCCGATCAACGGTGGAAAAAAACCCGCATCTAATCAAACAAAACCACGTCCAATCAGACGCGCAATCCAAGCCACTTGCTGTCCAAACCGCCCCACCTCCCTTTAACTGATAGGAGCGTGCGTTTCATTCTCTATTCTAGGCGGGGTGGGGGGGTTTCACTGTTGCAGGGTGCAATTCCTTTCATTTACCGTTGTCGCTCGTTATGTGAAAGTAGTACTTCCTACGGCACTTAAATGAAGAGTACACGTGTCGATTGGTTGGTGGATATTCCGTTTGCATTAGTGTCAGCGTAAGATGGTGAGATTCTTGGCAGAATACAGTTTCATTGCCCTATATAGAAGAGGGATCACATGAGTCCAAAGATTTGAATTTGTGGGGTTTCCATCCCCCACCAAACTTTTTCCTAATTCTTGTTTGTTTGAAAAAAAAAATTGGAACATTAGTCCATCTTCATGTTTTCGTTTTTAAAGGGAAAGTCGAGAGATATTTCTATCTAATCAATGGCATCATTTAATTAAAATAAAAATAATAAGATAATTATTGACAGATTGAAGATTTTTGCATGTGTTTGAATTCGAATCTCTAGAATTATTACTTTTGCTAATGCATTTTTCATTTTGGAGGAAAATTAGTCAAGACATGTGGATCCAAGGAAGTCCCAAGAACCTAAGCTAATAAACACAATTTGGTGCATGTCACGTGGAGCATATATCGGTGTGATAATTGGCCTCTCCATCTTGTCCTTGAAGCCAAGCATCTCATTAAATAACACTTGGGAAGCCTTGGGCTTGCTTTGCTTTTCATCTTTACCTCCCATACAAGAAATACTAGTACTATTTACATGTGGAGAATAGGAGCATGCATGACTCTTATTTTTGTTTGCTTTCACTTCACTGCAAAAACTTCAACAAACCAATACTTATTATATATCAAGCTCTCTGAACGCAAGCTAGTTCAAAAGTGATGCATGTTCTTTAACTTACTCACCAGAGGTAAGTTATTCTATGGAGACCCAAAATGCTATGTTTGTTAATTTCTTTTACGGTTTTTAATTGTAGTTTACACGGGGAGAGTAAACTTAATCCATATATAATGAAATAAATAAATAACTAAAATGTAACACCAACCCTAACATAACTATTTTATATAAAAGTAATATCATATATTTTAATTTTTTAAAAAATTATAAACTTTAAATTTTAATTATCTAAAAATTATACTAGCTATTTGCTTTTGTATCCGAAAGAACCTTTTTCTTTCTTCTATTAAAAGCAAACGGTAAGCAGTGAAGGAAACCACCAAATGCAGCCTTAGTAAATCTATGTATATCTTGATAGTATCTTAATAAAATGTTTTATGTCAAACTTTAGAAAGTATGTCGAACAAATTGGTATTTAATTAATTATTACATATCATAATTTTATCAATCAATTAAAAAGAATATATAACTTTTTTGCTTTAATTTCGCATAATGAGTTTTGAAATTGATTTCATAGTACATGCATGGAGTACAGTAGAGTTAAAGAAATCATAATTTAATCATTGAATTATATCAAAAAAGAATAATAGTTTTTCCCTTTTTCAATTAAGAAAACCATTTCTAATAGATAAATAAATCTAATGTAGTTTTGTCTGTGTATTATACTTCTTTAACCAATATATGAATAAGCATAACCTATAATATGACCTCGACCAATGTATATCTTACTTACAAGGTGGCTCCGATTACCACTTTACATCTTAACCCAATCCAAACATTTCATTAGTGGCTTCATGAATTGCAGACAGGCAGCAGTGATCTCTTCTGGATTTTCCTTAAGAGGATACTCGGATAAATCCAATGATTGAGATATTTATGAGTAAAATGCAAGTGATCAGCTAGGACTGCCATATGCTTTTGTGCATATGGTCTTCGAATATGAAATTCTTTGAAATGCTCATATCCCTTCCCATCAACACCTACACAAAATCACTAAACATTATAAAATATGGGTTTGATTATTTAGTTGGTTGCTAATTAAAAATATTTTTAATTATATATTTTTGTTTACGCATTTCTTTTCCTCTACATCAATATACCATGTGCTTTGATTGATCATTCATTGTAACAAAACTTTCGTATGTATTCTTATTTTCAAAATGTATGCACACAAAAAATTTCAATCCTAAATACATGTGAACTTGATTGTCAGATTCAATAAATCCTATGGTAAATTTGTTTATTCTTTTCTATATACTTTGTTGTAGATTATTTATACTAAAGACAGACAATGGAAACCTAGTTAGGTATAAAGTTCTCTATGTCCTTTAATTAATTGGGAGAAGTTTGGTTTGGGACACATGAGTGAAACCATTGAGGACGTGAAAAGCAATGGAAGTATTGTATCCCGATGACGCAATTTGCAAAGCAAATGGAGCATAAAATCATCCCCCATCATCGTGAATGCTGTTCACTTTTTTCGTTTGTTTTTCTTGACGTGGGGCACTAAATAATGTTTGTCAAAACTTTGAGACCTCCACTTCCTCATCAGCATCTAGTATGTGTCAAACGGCAAAACAAAACACTATCCACTTTTTAAATCTAAGTCCTCCCTCGACTCTTTCTCTTTCCCCTTGCCTTTTCTTTAATTGGGGTTCCTTATATATTCTAGGAAATTCATTTTAATAATCATTGGTGGCAACTCTCTCTTGATACTTTTACTATATATTAGTATTTACTAAAAACCTAATTCCAAGAAAAGTCAAATAGTTCAATATATATTTAACTTCCAATTGGTGGTCATATGGATTGAACTCCTAGCTATAAAGGTTCTTAGCCAAAGATAATAAGACAATAAACGAAATAGTAAATATCAATGAATGTTATTCTCTTAAACACAACAAATTATTCAATGATAAATGCATGTATTATTCTACTCAAAAATAAAGATACAATGATAAAGAAATCATTACATAAAAAATAATAAAAGAATAAGTAGCTCCATATTATATATAACTAACAAGTAGGAATTAAAGGAGATATTGGAATTGCATAATTAATTATATCAAACAAAACCATGAAAAAAAAAAAAAGCTTCTAAAGCATCAAAATATGAGGACAAATTAGTAATTCCCGAAAATGAGGCTCGGTACAAGGGCAGTTGTGTGGTTCAAAGGATCCAGCAGACAAAAAAAAAAGTGGGGTCAAAGCCCGTATATCTTGACCGAAAGCTGAAAGCATGGTCTGAGTGGAAGGAAGCACGAGAAACAAACGTGTCACGTCTTTTGGGTCAAAAGTCAGATTTAATTGATTATCTTCTATAGAGAAATATAGACATCTTAACATGCGGCTCCATAATTCCATATTTACCAACCCCATAATATAAGGAGAGATGTGATGTGATCTCTCAGCTTTTGACCCATAATTTTTAATCCCATTATTGTCATCAACTATAAGTGCTTCTTTACATGTTAACATCAACATATTTGCAGGAAAATTAAGCATCAACAGCTCTTCGTAGTAATACCTATCATTTCAGTTTGAAAATTTTGAAATAAATCTTTTTTTTTTCTTGAGCATGGAAACGAACAGTCCTTTGGTCCAAGAAATAGATAACGAAGGATTTAAATTGAAGGGAATTTGAACTTTGAAGTGACATCGTAAAAGGCACCCTGCTCTTCAAGGGTTCCAAAAGGTCTTTTTTTCAATAGTTAGATTGGAATTATTAATAGGGAAACAAACCCATTCCAAATTATTGTGTTTGTCATGATATTGTTCGGTTGCTTTTGCTAATTCTGGGAGGTGAATTTGAGGTTCTAAAGCATGGAATGGATGAATCAATTAGGTCGGTGTTATTTACCATGTGTATAAATCAGGTCGTTTCACTTATGCTGTCATAAACTTGAGGTAGCAGCTGAACTAGAATGAGGCATAATTAAAGTGAAATTGATACTAGAATATAATTGAAGAATGTGGGGGTCCTAGAAGAAGAAGAAAAAAAAAAGAGAGAATCTTTTGAGTTTTGACACAAATTGAACAACAACGTCATCTTTAAAAGGAATTATATAACATTTTCAAATTAATGTTTTATGCACGCATTTGGCATAAAACTGTTATCCTCCTACTAACAACAAACCAATGAAATCATAATTTTATTTCTAGATTATATTTAAAAGATCTTAATAAACAAAAATATATTGTTTAATGAACTAAACTGGTTTGGTTGTTTCTATTAGATTTCAGTATTAATTAAATATTAAACCAAGCTCCATCACTATTAAATTCTAAAAAAGCAGCTTTAATTAAACACATCAAAGAACAACATGCATATATGTGAAAGGTCCTCAAAACATATAAATATAATTATAAAAACTTGATAAGAATTCCCTTTCACATGTATTCATTGGTAAATATATGAAGCATCTGATAAACATATTTGATCTATATATTCACGCACACATATTCATGTTAAGAAATCAGCTCAGTCCCGTGGCGATGACAACAAAATTGTGGCCATTGGAACATATGCGTAGATAAACATATTTGATCTCTATATTTAAACTTTTTGGAATGTCGGCATCTGGAGATGTAGCTGTGTTGTTCTACAATGGTTGTCATAATCATTCTCATGCTGGATTCGGAAAGTTTTCCTTTTCGCCCCCTCCTTTCTCTTTCTCGCTATTAAATCATGTGAATCCTACATGAAAATGATCCATCCAGTTAAGTATTTAATTATGATCATCGATCCATATGTAGTTCTGTACCTCTTGGGGAAAAGGCAATGTTTTGTTTTGCTTTGTCTTTTATTTTGGTTTACCCCAAGAGTTAAAATAGGCAACACTTGTTACCTTTACAACCTTATAATGTCACTTACAAAGAAGATCATTACAATTCGTTTTGTCGACCCCAAGAATTTGAAAACCCCCCACCATATTCAAAAAGAATGGTACTGATCAATTAATCCACAATGCAAATGACACAGCCAAGGAAAACTAAACTTCTGTAGCAGAAGAATCATTAGGTGGGACCTGATCGGCTAATCTGGTCCCTGCAACATTCTGCGTTGACCGGTGGGGGGGGGTCCTTAATGACTTTATTTGTGGAGCAAGTTGCCGTTGGGCTTTTCTCATGATTAACTACCCAGAGTAAAACCTGTTGGATTAACAATGTCCCAGCTATATTAATAACAAATTAATATAAATAAAGTTGGCCATGATTATGAGGGTACGTAGAGAAAGAAGCAGCTGGAAACAAGCTGTGTCGGGTAGGGTAGCGGATATATAGTTGTTTACCGCGTAGGCAATAATAATGGTGGTATTGGGGAGTTCTCCGTTGCATGTGATTCTCAAAAGGGTGGGTTGTGTCCACGTTCTCTGCATGAAAACTACTTCTGCATTTAAAACGTCCATTGCTCTTGATTTGGACGGCTAAGGCTTCAAAGGCGTTGTTTCTGCAGCTGCCCTCATTGCAAGGGCTACTTCGTAGTTGGACCAAAAACAAATAAACCACGCCAAGTTGATTTGATCTTTATATCTTGTTTTTCTTTTTTCCAACGTTCACACTATTTCCATGGATGCAAGAGGGATGGATTTTACTTGGCCTAGCTACTCATTGAAGTAACGCATTGAATCATAATCCAAAGACAGCTTTTGTCCCCAAAACTGTGATCATAACCCAAAGACTTTTCGAGATAAAATTGACATATATAGTTACTAAATAACCAAAAACCTTAAATTCAGAGAAATTTACACCACTCCTAGTTGATTGACAATTGTCATTGAAAATTATTAGTGATTGACAATAGCAAGTTTCTATCTGTTTTTATAATCGAAATGAAATTTATGGTAATCAAAATAATTTTTATTGTAATTTTTTATACTAGTTTGATATTGTGTTTGCAATTAAACTTAATGATAGTAATCAAATAAAGTTCAATTCACGATGTCAAACCGACTCAAAGTCAATTTGATTTTATAACAATAAAGCATCTTGTACCCAAAAAGAACAATAAAAGAGAAATTAAAAAATATATAAAGGTAACTAAAGCTTTGATATTTGGATTGTTTGGTTTTGTTTTAGTTTAGAAATTAGCTTAAAAATACTTACTATAAAGTAAAAATGTAATGAAATTTAGCTTTTTTAGGCCGGCTGCTGGATTGACGTTTATTTAGCTATGATTCGAGTCCTTCGTTTGATTTATAAATTTAGAAAATAATTTTAAATAATAGTTTAGAGATGTCAATAAGTTAAATTACTTATTAATTATTTGAGTTAGGCTCTTGAATTTGACTTGTTCATTGATGAGTCGAGCTCAAACTCAAACTACTTGAGTAATGAATCAAGTTGAGTTTAAACTTTAAATTCTCGTTAGATTTATCAAGTTGGTTTTTTATTTTATAATATTATATAAAAAATAAAATATATATTTTTTACATATTTCAAAATTTTGTTTCAAATTCGGATATTTTTAATGGAGTTGTGCTCGGGCCTAGCATTACACCATCTCGGCTGATCGAACCGACCGGCCCTGATTGTATCCTAATAGTTTGATCTTAAAAAGTTCCGTTGCAAAGCTGGTTTGCCCGAGAGGTTAAGGGGGGAGACTCAAGATCTCCTGTACATAAGTACGCATGGGTTCGAACCCCATAGCCAGCATATGTTAGTGTTGTTTTACTTTTGTAAAATCACATACAAAACCTGGCCTCAAGACAAAGCTATTGCAAGCCCAAGCCAGGCCGAACTTAAGATTGAGCACTTATCCAAAGAACCAATCTGCATCTTATTCCACAGGTAAAAGAAGAAAAATTATTTCCTTTATATTGGAGACCAATAAAGAATATACATATATATATATATATATGTATTATAAAAATAACAAATACTTTGGAAGAGTTATTTCTCTTGCCTAAAAAAAATGTCCTTTGTCCATGAGAAGTTGTACTACTTTTGGCTTTCTTTACAAAATGATCCTCTTTTACCGTATTAATACTCATGGTTCCAGGATGGTTCACGTCAGGCCCAATTTTAAACTAGTCTTACTTGTTACAATCTTAACATTATTAATCACTTTTTCTTTGTTGCATTTCTTGAATTCCATTTAAATCCACCACTAGAGTGGTATAATCAACTCTAGTGGATGATTCAAAAAATGTAACAATCCTCCCAAATTCGTGTACAAATATTGATTATCAGTACTTGGTACATTGTCTCTTTATTCAAAGAGTAAGAGTAAAGTTTAATTTCTCCTTTATCCAATGATAGGGCCAACCCATTTAACCCAAGTTGGTCTTGGCCCAGAGATCTTGGTAGGTGATGGTCTGGACTCTGAACTATGGGTTTACAAAGTCAAAAACTTCAATCTCCGTTTCGGATCAGATATTGGGCCCAGATGGGATGACCCAACCAAGCAGACTTTCGCTTTCCCGTGGCACAAGAAAACTCCCTCTTTTTATTGTTTATCAAAAGAACACCACTGCTTTTCCTCATCGTAGGTCTCTTGCTGCATCTCACTTGATCTCTCTCTCTCGTTTTCCGTTTCACGATCGTCTGCATTCTGATAGGAAAGGTACTCTTCTCGAATTTTATTTCTTCTGGTATTAATCTTTTTCTCAGGACAATCATTGTTTTCTACCCTAGGGTTTATCATTTTAATTTTTTCGTCTTAACATAAAACGCATCGAATCTCCTAATTCAATCTCACTGTTGTGTAGATTTTTTTAAAAACCGAACATGAAGCTTGACACCAGCGGTTTAGAATCGGCTGCGCCTGTCTGGGCTGCTTTTAATGAGCTTGCTGATGGGTTCTCTGCTGCTCCGTCATTCGAGCTCCCAAATACTACTGATGTGAGTTACAGCTTTCAGATAATTTATATATTTCTGAGAGAAAGGGGGAGCTTTACGGCTTATTTTTTGTTTGGTTGGTATATTGCAGTTTGATGGGTTTCAGAAGGAAGCAATTCAGATGGTGAAACCTGCTAAGGGTACCACCACGCTTGCCTTCATTTTTAAGGAAGGCGTCATGGTTGCTGCTGATTCTAGAGCTAGCATGGGAGGCTATATCTGTATGTTTTTTGTTTTTAATTTTTTTGCTATGTCTGTTGTGCATGAGTTGTTGAATTGAACTGCGTGGTGAATGTTTTTTGTTCATAAGTTTCTTTGTTGGAGAAATAATTTATTTATGTCATTATAGATTAAACCTTGAAATAAAAAAATTTCTAGAAGTGTTGCATCCTTCTGTTTCATTTGTTGTTTTTGGATAGTAATAACAAAACCATGATTACTATTCCTTTTCCTAAATTTTGGCAGCATCACAGTCAGTGAAGAAAATTATTGAAATCAACCCTTACATGCTTGGCACAATGGCTGGTGGAGCTGCGGATTGCCAGTTTTGGCACAGAAATTTAGGCATTAAGGTAATTAAATAAAAATTTTCCCTCTTGCTAGTTGGCTCAAATTCTCTTTTGAGTGGCCACAAACTGGATATTGTGTTTGTTAGATTTTTGTATTGTTTGATATATACTGTATATGTTGCGTATTGTCTTACGGTAAGGTTTTCTTGAGAAAAGTTAGTCTAACAGTATCTTTTTATGCAAAATGGGTCATATTGGCATTCTTTCCTTTAATTTTTCATTGATACTCATGTATTTCAGTTTTTCTAAGATATTGGTTATGCAATATTTAAAGTGAGAGTATGCTACAATCTCAAAAGTTTCACATTATTTCATTGGCTCTAAAGTTGAACTGCAGATGACCTGCTTTTCCTAACTCGTGTATGAGAACAAAAGAAGCAGATAAAATGATTTAAGATTTAGCATAGATCCTAGTAACAGCTAAGTGGTTTAAACATCCAATGCAAAATGTGACTTGCACGCAGAGGTTAACTTTTTTAACTAAGCAAAGTTATAAGAATGATTGTAGCTATGACTGCTTATGTATGCACTTGTGCACTCGTAGTCTAAGTGAGCATAAAACCTAGTTCCTAAAACAAACTTTTAAGGAGGAAGTTTGCAAAAATGAGTCCAGGCATATTGCCTGATTTCATAGGTGGTTAAATTTAATGTATTCGATTTGCCTAATTGCCTAGCTATGAAAATAAAAGATCAAAAGAAAGTGGAGCATGCTGGAATTATTCCGGTCTGTGCCTTTGGTGTCAATATGACAACAATATGCAACCTTTCCAGGTTTCATCTAATTTAGAAAGCTTTTAGGCCCCATGATTGTTTTTTTCTCATTTCCCTTAGCATATATGTAGTGCTAATGGATACTCATTTGCCATTATCTAGTGCCGGCTACATGAATTGGCAAACAAGCGTAGAATTTCTGTTACAGGGGCATCAAAATTGTTGGCAAACATTCTTTATTCTTACCGAGGAATGGGACTGTCGGTTGGAACCATGATTGCTGGATGGGATGAAACGGTATTTCAAATTTAATGTTACACTTTTTTCCTCCCTTCCCTTTCCCTTTGTGCCTCTTGCATGTTATGAATATTCTTGCATGTTTAACTTGCTGCCTAATGTGGATTGTAGGGTCCTGGACTATACTATGTGGACAGTGAAGGGGGGAGGTTAAAGGGCATGCGTTTCTCTGTTGGATCCGGTTCACCATATGCCTATGGTGTGCTGGATAGTGGGTATGCATTTTTCTTCTTGTTCTTTCTTAGCTGTTGTTCCATTCATAGAAATGCAAATATTACAGCAAAGCCATCATCATCTCCTTGTAAGTTCATTTAATACATCGAGAAACAGACAGGCTAATGGACAAGGAGTATGTAGAAGAAACCTATTAAAACCTTTGTAATGTGTGCTGGCTCTAGTCACTTGCAATTGCTTCTGATGAAAACATTGGTTGTCCACTGTTTGATAATATGCATAACTGCTGCCTAATTAAATTTGACCATATTTTAACTCTTCCCAATTGAATCTGCTTGATTGTCTTAGTCAATAAGAGATCAGTGGTCATCTGGTTATTCTTTGAACCGTGTGTTAGGACTTCAGCTTGCTTGGCTCCCTTCAAATAAATCAAAAGACTTTCTCTTGTTTTCTGCCCTTTTTATTAGAGTATGCTTGACATTTTAGTTTTGTCTTACATTATGCCCGGTTTTATGTATTTATAGTCATTAATTTCTATTTTTGCATGACTTTGGTGCTAGGTACCGGTATGATATGTCAGTTGAAGAAGCTGCAGAGTTGGCAAGAAGAGCTATTTATCATGCCACATTCCGAGATGGTGCCAGTGGTGGTGTTGCCAGCGGTATTCTTTCCTATCTTTCTCAAGTCTCAGAATATATATATAAAAAAAAAGACATCTCTCACCTTATTTGGTTTTATGTGTGCCTGTACTTTACATTTAATGAGCTTACTTTTGAATCAGTTTACCACGTGGGACCAAATGGCTGGAAGAAGCTATCTGGTGATGATGTTGGAGAGCTTCACTACAAATACTATCCGGTGATGCCAAGCACGGTAGAACAGGAAATGGTTGAAGTAGCTGGGGCCTAAGTGGCTTGTACTCAGCTTGGACTCAGTTGAAGGTGTTTGCATTCGATGACTGCTTAATGGGATAGATTCTGACACTATGTACGCAGTTTCCTCTATGTACTGATAGACGTGGGTGCAAGTTCTTGTTTTAAGGATCCTTCTTATTGCGGTTATCGCATCATGTCAAATCCAGATATCTTGATCAGTTTGGTATTGTTGTTAAAAAATTTTAAGGAATCTCTACTTTTAGCTACCCCAACATACGAATTACTATGTGTTCATCTAGGGTTAGGCATTTTGTTAACTGCCAATTTTACTTTAACAATCTGAGTAGACAAGTCATTTGGCAGGGAAATGGGTAGGTGCAGTTTCCACTTGGGTTTGATTTACTGCAAAATGTCGAAAAAAACTGAAAAAGGAAGTGTCATGTGCAGTACCGTGTCTTCGGCTTGGTAGGCGCTGAAGCAAGCTGCAAAAGCCCTGACCACGTGGAGGGCTAGCCATGGTGATGAAGGCGGACTCCGGCAGGTGATCCCCTATCATGTAGCCCATTGGGAGCTGACATTTTGTGTATGTTGGAAAAACTGACCATAATGGGCGTCCTTCCAGGTGGTCGGTTCAACGTTTCTGATCTGTAGTTAAATCAACAATCCATTTGGACAGCTTCCTAAAGGAATAAGAACAAAGAAAACATACAAAAAGAAATAAATAAAGGAGATCGATATTTGCAGTAAATGGGCCCATGTGCTCATGTGAAAAGTTGAATAACCAAAGCTGATGAGGAAAAACAATAAAAAAGATCCAATCCATACCTACATCCCTTCGGAACTAAGCAAAGACGTCTTTTTCCCTTCCGCCCCTTCTCATTTCTACGTAGGAAAGAAAGAACTTTTGGTAATTTCACATTGTGATTATTTTCTATTCAGGGTAGGATATGATGGTATGTATTATAGGGAAATTCTGATTGGATTATGAGTTACTATTTCTCCTTTAAATAGATGTTGTACTACTCACGTAAGTATGGAGAGCTAATAGAATATAATGATATCATTGTTTAATAGTAGCCTAGCTTCATTTCTACTGCTATGGTCTATGGAATGGAACAAAACAGAAGGAAACATAAATAACCAAACAATAATGCCAGCTCCAATTAAACCTACCCTCCCTCTCTCTCTCTCTCTCTCTCTCTCTCATCCTTTTTTTAGCTTCTAAGCATGTTATTCATGATTGAAAGTGAGATATAATCATCACTCCATTCTCCACTAAACAATGCAAGACAATTAGTTGGAAACTTTGAATCCCTAAACCAAAAAACTAAAATAATGAAGGCAAGAGTTCAATGTCTCTGTCCTTGCTGGAGAATAAGAATTTACAGCAGTCTGTCAATAAGAAAATGATATATAATTATGTTCAAATAGAGTGTGATTAAGTGGCGTTTGTTACGCGAAAGAGATGGGGCTTTTAATGGACAAAATTTTTGCCTACCACCTACATTTCCTTAGCCTGACGATTTCGTCCTTGGGAAATCAAACCAACAGACGATTAATGATAACAAAGTACAAGCAACGTTCAAGTTAAAAGGATTTTGCATGAATGTTTTATACTTTAGACTGTCTTTCTCATTAAATACTTGACATTCTATAGTTAATAACTTGCTTGCCTCCGGCAAAAATGGTGACAAGAAACAAGACCAACTGACAAAACCTTTGTCTTTTCCATTAAGTAGATATATTGTCAAACAATGATGAATCTTAACGACCTAATCACCTATTTTTTCTCTTGTTTTGTTCTCTCCCCCCCTTTTTTTTTTTTTACTGTATATCAAAGACACTTGGTCTCAACAAATTGGTAGTTGAAGGCTTCCTTACTGAGCTGAGAGGTGAACCACATTCTTTAAGTTGGTGATAGGTTATTTGTTTGTGACTTAAGGGCAAATTCTGTACCGTGCTGGTTCTACCCTGTAGGTCCCCTTTCAAAATTTGTTTCTTGGGTTGGCCTTCTCATTTGGCCTTGCCCCTGACCTTAATCTAGCGTGTTAAACAAGATTAAATTTGAGCTGTAACTTTCCACTCTTACAATTAAATCCAATTTAGGGGTGTTTTAAAATACTTTAGTACTAGGAATTGCTAATCCCAAGTAAACTGTGAACAGACTATTACTGCGTAGCTAGGGTTGATTGTGGTTCATTTCTTGCATAAATATTTACATACAAATTTGTCAACATAAATGCTTGGTTTTTTTCCATTCCCATTTGAGGCAAATAGAAGGTAACATGATAAATTCACCTGCCAAGTCCAGAAAACTGCAATCCCAACTGTGATGTTCTGTGAACCACAAAAACCGAACATTATTTTTATAGTGGGAACTAATTTATGATATAATTTCATTTTTCATTTACCCAATTGGATAGCTTGTGGTCCATAAATGTCAAACAAAACAAGTTTAAACAATTTCCTAAGCTCCAAAAAGAAGGGAAAAGTTTTTAAGAGTTTCCAAACTACACACACACAAAAAAAACTAGAAAATCAATAAGCCACATAAGCAATCAGCATCAAAAACCCACATTTCTTCTTTCTTTTGCATTTCCTCTCCCTCCCTTCAACTTGCTTTTCTTCTACTACAACTCCTTCACACTCAGCTCCACTGTCTCTCTATCTCTGCTTTTGGCGGGAGGTTGGGTCCCACCCCAATCAAAATCTCGTCTTTCTCAAGTCTCCTTCTCATAAATACCTCCGCCCAACCCAACCACCCTCCTCCTTTCTCTTCACCGCGAGGGAAAACAAAAAGAAAACATTAAACAAACGAAGCCTTTCTCATTTCTCAACTCTTGCCAGTTCCCTCCTCTCTTTAAAACCCACATTTTTAATTCTCAGGGGGAAAAAAAGGGAGAGAAAGAAAGAAACACCCTTTTATTCCATCATGAAGAAGCTGGCTCTCTTTCTACTCTTCTTCCTCTTCTTCCTCGTCCGGAACCCAAAACCTGTTCTTTCTCTTTCCCCTGACGGCCTGTCTCTTCTGTCTTTGAAATCTGCCGTCGACCAACCTGCGGCCCAGTCAGTTTTCGCCGACTGGAACGAGAATGATACCACGCCCTGTCGTTGGTCCGGTATTTCCTGCATGAACATAACAGGGTACCCTGACCCGCGTGTCGTCGGGATCGCAGTTTCCGGGAAGAATCTCCGGGGTTATATTCCGTCGGAGCTTGGGACGTTAATCTATCTCCGAAGGTTAAATCTTCACAACAACAACTTTTACGGTTCCATACCAGAGCAACTGTTCAATGCCACCTCACTTCATAGCTTGTTTTTGTACGGTAATAACCTTTCCGGTTCTCTACCTCCCTCGATCTGCGATCTTCCAAGGTTACAAAACCTCGATCTTTCCAACAATTCGCTGTCGGGTTCTCTGCCCGAGAATCTTAAGAATTGCAAGCAGTTACAGAGGCTGATTCTTGCTCAAAACAAATTTTCTGGTGAAATTCCTGATGGAATTTGGCCGGAATTGGACAACTTGTTTCAACTCGATCTTTCGTCCAATGAATTCAACGGATCGATTCCTAGTAACATCGGAGAGTTAAAGTCATTGTCGGGGACTCTCAATCTGTCTTACAATCACTTGTCTGGTAAGCTCCCGAAAAGTTTAGGTGACTTGCCAGTTACTGTCAGTTTTGATCTTAGAAATAACAATTTAAGTGGGGAAATACCTGAAACCGGGTCGTTTGCTAATCAAGGACCAACAGCATTTCTAAACAATCCCCTTTTATGTGGGTTCCCTCTTCAAAAATCCTGTAAAAATTCCAACATAAGTCCTTCAGGCAGTCAAAATTCGGGTCCGAATTCTGGTGAAAGCCTGAAAAAAGGGCTTAGTCCTGGATTAATTATATTAATCTCAGCGGCTGATGCAGCTGGTGTGGCTTTGATTGGATTGCTTATAATTTATATTTATTGGAAGAAGAAAGATTCTTCAAATGGCTGTAGCTGCACTGGTAAAGGCAAGTTCGGTCATAACGACAAAGGGAAGCTCTGTTCTCTCTATTCCTGTGCCTGCATCAACGGGTTTCGAAGCGAAGACTCCGAATTCGAAGACCAGGAAAAAGGGGAGAGATCAGGGAAAGGAGAAGGAGAATTGGTTGCCATCGACAAAGGGTTCAGCTTTGAGCTGGACGAGCTGCTTAGAGCGTCAGCTTATGTGTTGGGAAAGAGCGGGCTTGGGATAGTGTACAAAGTGGTGCTTGGGAATGGGGTGCCGGTAGCTGTACGGCGGCTGGGTGATGGTGGAGAGCAAAGGTATAAGGAGTTTGCGGCAGAAGTGCAAGCTATCGGGAAGGTTAAGCATCCCAACGTTGTGAAGTTGAGAGCTTACTATTGGGCTCCTGATGAGAAGCTTCTCATTAGTGATTTTATCTCCAACGGCAATTTGGCTAATGCCATGAGAGGTTAGTTTCTGTTCTGCTGTTTTTTTCTTCTGGTTTTTTGTCCTCCATTTGGAAGCAACTTTACCGGTTCCTGCTTGGATTATTCTAGCAAGCATCACATCACGCTCACGATCAGTAGTCAGTTTAGTTTAGTCACATAAGATTTCAAATTACAATACTATATTAGAAATAAAATATGAAGATAACAAGAAATGAGAAGGTAGTAGAAAATTGCACTGCTTTTTGGTATTATCTCATCCAAGTTGCTGTTTCTGATAACTTTTGTGCGGATCTGATGTTGAAGGTTCAACCTGTTCATTCCTCACTTTAGTTTTACAATATTTTCTTCTTTTAAACGTGTCTTTATTTGTAAAGGAAACATATTTTGCCGTAAGTAGTGGTTTTAGAGGCATAAATGGTAATAATCTGACGTGGTCATACTTTATGATGATCTAGAAATTAGTGGTCCAAGTGGCGGACCCGTTATTGACTGCAATTACACACCCACGGGGACTCATTTGGCCTGCAGTGCAGTCCCTTTCCGTTATAATTCTACTCAGGAAGTGCTGAAATTTTTGTTAGGTCTTCACTGTCCTGTAGTTGTTTTTGTTGCTCATACCAAAAAGAAACAAAAGAAATGCCGAAAGAGGAGGATAATTTTGATCCTAAAGTTATGATTCAGTATGAATTTAGCGCTAAAAAACTCTTGAATTTCTATTTTTTTAAATGTTTTTGCTACTGTTCTATTTGCCTGAAAGAGAAAATATTGCTAATTGTTGTGGGGTGAAAGGGGGTTAGCAGTAGGTTTGTCTGTTGCTTTTAAATGAGTACCACCGAATGGTAGGTCCCTCATCATTGGCCATGAGGGCATCCTATAAAAAAAAAGTGGAAAAGAGCATTGACAGGCAATGGAGAGGAAATAATTTTGGCTTTGAGCATTTCAAGATTTCAATCACAGGGTGATGGGTCACGACTGAAGATGATGATGATGATGATGACGACGACGACTTAGTGGATCTTAGTTTAGATTTGGGTTTTGCTCAAAATATATGCTGCAGCCCTCTCTTGCATGCTTTAGCTTGTAGCTGTTTAAAGTATATTAATCTTAAGTAAGTTTTGACTTAGAACGTTTAATGGTATCAGTCTTTATAGATCAATGACAATTTTCGTTTCAATGCTAACAATTTAAAATTTTTCATTCATACTTTAATTAAAGTGGCTTTGGTCTGGGTATCTAGCTCTATAGTTTTCTTTCTTCTTGACTTTAAACATAGACAAACTTTTGGCAAAGAAAAAGTTTGCTTTTGATTCCATTTTCGAGTTCATTTTCTCCTTGGTTCTTTCTCTATCTCAAACAAAAAGTTACTTTGGGTTTCTTCCATATGAAGGTCCACCGATTTGTTCTGTAAAAGTCACCCTGGTGGGACCTGTTGGTCTTCTTGTTACTGCACTCTTGTCTCCATTCCTTTCTCACATGTAATGCATCGAGTGGTTGGCTACTAAAGTGGAAGATTGTGAAGAGTCGATTTAGTAGTATTATTTTAGGCACCCAATCTGTTTAGCCTGAAAGATTAGAACACATCCATTTGCTGACTGCTGAAATTAAATACAGAGTTCGTATTAACTCTTTGATGCAAACTTTGTAAAGGAACCACCGTCCGTTGCAATTGCCACTTGGTTCTAGTAGTTTTGTTGGCAAATCCATTATTTGTTACTTTCTTTAGGCTATGAGCCTATGACAACTCAGGTGAGGGGAGTGACCCCTAGAACATGCAAGAGTGTGGATTCATTTAATTATAAAAAATGGATTCAAATGGCAGATCTTGCACAATTGGTAACACCCAACGTCTTTAGAATCTCATTGAGTGAATGCTCTGCTCTCCATGTTCATCATTTCCAAACACATTACCTCATAATTAAATTATGTAGTAGTTTGTAGCTAATGAAATTGCTTGAACTTACAGGCAGAAATGGTCAACCATCACCAAGCCTGTCATGGTCAACAAGACTCAAAATCGCAAAAGGTGCAGCTCGTGGCTTGGCCTATCTTCATGAATGCAGTCCAAGAAAATTTGTGCATGGAGACATCAAGCCGTCTAACATTCTCCTCGACAACGAATTCCAACCTTACATTTCTGATTTTGGCCTCAACAGACTTATTAACATCACGGGAAACAATCCCTCTTCCTCAGGTGGCTTTATCGGGGGACTCCCTTACAAATCAATCCAAACCGAACGGACCAACAATTATCGAGCCCCGGAGGCTCGGGTCCCGGGCAACCGGCCGACCCAAAAGTGGGATGTCTATTCATTTGGTGTAGTCTTGCTTGAACTGCTCACTGGCAAGTCTCCGGAGCTATCACCAACCACATCAACTTCCACCGAAATCCCAGACCTTGTAAGGTGGGTGAGGAAAGGGTTTGAAGAAGAAAACCCATTGTCAGACATGGTAGATCCCTTGTTGCTACAAGAAGTGCATGCCAAGAAGGAAGTCCTGGCAGTTTTTCACGTAGCTCTTGCATGCACCGAAGGAGACCCTGAGGTCCGACCAAGGATGAAAACAGTTTCCGAAAATCTTGAAAGAATTGGAACATGATTAAGAAGAAGAGATCAGATGATTGCTTTGTCAGTGAAAGAACATGGTCAATCGTGTAGGAAGTTCCCAGTTCTACTGATTTTTTCCCAAAAGGTAAAATTTTGCAAGGTTGTCAAGATTAACTATTCATTTCCCTAAAGTCTTTGGAATTAGACCCAAAATTTTCCTGAAAATTCAACCGTTTCTTGAAGTTTATTGGAGACCGTATGTGTCCTTTCATGGCGACTATTGAGATAGCTACATTTTTGTAATTTAAATTTCTCTATCCCATTATACCTTGGGATATGTGATTGTAATAAAATTTCTTTTAATTTTCCATGCAATTCAAGGCCGTGTATTTCCAGCCGATTTAATGGCACGATAAATTGCTAATGCAATTTACTTTAAAAAATCCGATGCCGCAAGTAAAGACTTTGATTAAGCTGGCTCGACCTTATGAAGGCCTAATTTGTTTCCAATATATTCTTAATTACTTGCTTATTGACCAAAATTTGCATTAAAAGCACTAATTTATAGCTCAAAAGTATGATATATCAACCGGATCAGCTAACTAGCTAGTGGCTAGTACAGGATAAAGATCCCATTCCAATGCTTATTTACTTAACAGCAATGCAAACCCTTACATCTCGCTTCTCAAGACTCAATTATGTTAATCATTAATGCATTAGGGACTCAAGTTTTGGCAAATCTAAATAATTAATTAAATTATAAATCAAAAAATTTTAATTTACGTATATATGCAAACCATATCATCGAAAATAACATATCTTCATTCTAATATTTGAACTTAACATTTTTATCCTTTTTTTAAAAAAATTATAAATAGAAAAGATAAATTAAACAATCAAACTATAAATGAAAAAACAAAAAGGTTTAGTTTCAACTATTAATTGGAGTGTCGCATTGGAAATGATTGACTTTAATTTTAAAATAAAATTAAAAACATGGTGAGTATAAGATTTCAACATTTATGTTAACTAATTAAAGTTTTATTGTGACTAATTTCTTTGACGTGGCGCCGCATGATTTGCTGGCCGAAGAAATTATTGCTTTTGTTATTGTTATTGTTATTTATTATTATTATTATTATTATTTTTATCAGTCCCTGCGCCAAGTCCCAATTAGGCTCCCAAAAAGAAAAAGAAAAAAGAAAGAAAAGAAAAGAAAACCCCGCTCTCTCTAACTTTCCCTTCTCTCGGGCGATAGATTAACAATACTTGCGAATTCGGATCCTGATAAGCCGAAAAACCCAAACCTCTTGTCTCTCTCAAAAAAACAAAAAATTGGATTTTGATCCAAGGCCAAAGCCGAGTTCTTTTTCACCAGGGTATCTGAAGCAGGAAATCAATCAATCCAAGGATAAGGATCCCAAAACATGGTAAAAACCTAACTTTCTACTATTCCAAATTTTGAGAAATTGCTTTCTTTGTTATTTTAATTCCGAATCAGTAGAAATTTGAACGTATTTGATGTGCGTATTATTTTGAAAAAAATTTCAGTCCGCACTCTTCAATTTCCATTCATTCTTAACGGTAGTGCTATTGGGAATCTGCACCTGCACTTATTTGAAGATGCAATTTCCAGCAATCCTTGAACAGAGAACTGGGTATGCCCCCCCTTTCCTTTTTGGTGTATGCTTTATATGAACAAATAGTAAACACTTCTCATTACTATATTTGCACTGAACTTTATTTACTCGAAATGAATGCTAGATTGGGTGCTTTTGCATAATGGTTGCATATTTTCCAAGTCTTCTGATAGTTAGTTTCACAATGTTTGTGTTGCTGTTATAGCTTTGTAACTTGGAATTACTACCTTTGAACTGAAATTTTTAAGATGGGGGATTTTGGGCCGGTTGACCAGAACTAGATTTCCCCTATTGTATAGGAAGAAAGAAGTCCTGCTAGGCTATTCAGATCTTTATCTTCACTGGTTGAGCGATCAAATTTACTTCTTTTTATCATTAAACCTATTTAAAATCTTTACTTTTGTCTTTATTTTGTTGCAATTTTGCATATTGAATTGAAGTTTTGGGTGGCAGCATTGGTCACAATGATGTTGTCATCAGCTTTATTATTGAAAACTATAAGTATAGCTCTTAATCTTAACAGGAAGTGTTTGTTTTTTCATCATCTTCTGCTTCTCCTTAGATAACTTAAACATCTGGCTTTCTTTCTCACTGAAGACGTTATATTAATTCAAATTGCATGAATCCAGTTAATCTCGATCTTTTTTGTCTTTTTTCTTTGGTATCAAAATTGGTTATTTTATTGTTCCTATTTATAGCATTTATAGGTGTTACTTAAGCCCCACAGTTCATCTGAAGGACATGGTGAGAATGGGAGCTAATATGGTATGATATGCTTATTTGACAGGTTCCGTGGTTTCTTCTGGAAGGCAGCCAGAATAGGTTGGTCTCCTTTTCTGCATGGTTTATTTCTTTCTGGTATCATTGGAATGGTCATGCCTCTATTTTCCTTCTTGTGAATCTTCTTTAGACATATAATTCATCTATTTCATATTTTTGGGGTTAGCATGATTTGTAGTGCACAAATTGGTAACAAGTGGTTGGCCGGAACCTGGAGTGGTTCTCTTTGGAGTGAAGTCAAGTCAAGCATAAAAAGAAAATGAACGTAAGTTTATTTGCTATAAAGCCTTCAAATTAGTTGGTAATAAAATATGGTAGTGAATAGGGCAAAAAATGGAGGATGATAGTTGGTATGATACCAAAATGAAGCTGGAAATGAGAATGAAAAATCAAAGACAAAAACATATAGATCTATCTTAATTAAATAATGAAACTATAGAGTATTCGGCCCTTATTTTAGGTTGTAAATTGGTGGGGTGGGATTGAAATGGGGTTGAGCTGCAATGTTAATTCTGTAGGTTTAGATTCAAAATCTCATAATGTTGCGAGTTGCAATTGGGCAGTGATGATATTTTGACTGAAAGGGAAAGAGACGGCAATGATGATTAAGTTGAATAGCAGTCATGGGGTTTAAAGTCAGGTTATTTTCATGTAAGAATTAGGACCAGGATGTTGGTGCTCCATCTTTTTGCAATCAATTAACATGCTTGGGTGCTACATTAGCTAGAAGCAACTGAATTCTTTTCCGTGTGTTACTTATATGTTCTAACTGATATGTCATTGACTCCTAGTTTACAGCCTTTTTTGGTGCAAATGAACTATGATTGTTGTAATAATTAATATCAGATTTTGTTTGTTGGAAATCCATAATGTGATCTGTTGTATATTTGAGCCAGTGGTGCTTTCTTGTTCTGTTTGTGTAATAGGGTTGCACCATGCCTTGTTCTTTTGTGAACGTATATGTGCAAATGGGCATGTCAATGTAAATATTTATGTGGCCGATTATGTATTTCATTTGTACCTTGTAATTCTTTCCCAAAAAACAAAGATGTATTTCTCTTTCTTGACTATAAGTAGTGAAGTTGCTTCACAAGTGTTTCTTCCAGTAGTATGTTCCTGGACTCCTTTTTCATTTGCAAGTTTGTTTCTTGGAGAAAAATTAGGAATGCATTTTGGATTAAATCAAGGCTTCCTTGCACACAAATGATGTGGAATTTAGTGCAACCATTTTGGAAAGTAGATAAGGGAAAAAAAGAGAGAGATAATGCATTACAACCTGTGGGACTAACATGTATGTTTCTTGAATTAGGTGAACGTTTGAGTCCTTGGGTGGCTGTAGGATGCTTCACCATGGGTGTGTCAATAATATTTTTCTGAGCAACAAGCACCATCCACTTGTTCAGAAGCAGGCTCCATTTTTTCCATGCGGGCAAATGTGTCTCTTGTCGAAATTTGACATGATTAGAGGGTTTGTATGATGAAAAGAGTGTGATAACACTGTTTCAAGAACAATGTACACCCTTATTTGAAATGTATGCTAGAATTATTTGGCAGATTATTCATTGATTATTTTTCAGTTTGTCTTGTCTTGAAACACGACCAGTAGTGGACCTAAAGGTTATGATGGATGGACAACTATAATTGCCAATTTGATTCCTTTCATTTTATAGTATCAAGTCTCCTAGTCTTCCATTTTTTCTTCTCCCCAACTGTTTTATTCAAACTCATTGAATTGCTCAACGGGGAATTTTCATTTTTCTTCTCTATAAAATCAGATTTTGCATGTAGGAATCAGGATTCATGAGTTAATTTCAAGAGAATGACCGGAGTTTGGGGGGGGGGGGGGGGGGGGGGGAGGGGGTTTAGAGGGACATTAGACTATGGAGGGTCGGATGAAATCTGAAATTGCACTAAGCATTTTGTTTCTATTCAGTCACGGTTGGTACCTTGCATATGCCTGTCACGTGCTTGATGCAAACGGTGGAATTTTAGAAGAAAAGAGAAAATTGAAATTAGGGCGGTAGGCGACTTAAAGCTGATATAGGAATACATGCAGTGACATAAACAGTAAGCTTATGCTTGAATCTCCTCAGGATCACTACCTTTTCAGCACTCCAATGAAATACAGGCAGGATAATCTTCTTGATAGGTTTCTTTCCACTGCTTCCTTTGGTTGCTGTCACTGTGTCTTCATTGTTTTCTTCATCTTCACCCCAGTGAAGAGGATAGCTTCGCAAAAACACTCTTCTATTATTGTAGTCTTCATAGCGAAAACTCCTAGGTCTCATCCCATCTCCCTCTATGTCTTGGCAATCCATACCTAGCTAAGAATCTGCTTAGCGTCTGAGAGTTGTCAGGTAAAGTTGGCTTATATAGAGTTGCGAGAGGCATGATGCCAGTGTGTGTGAGATGGCCATATGGTAATTGTGCAGCTGACAGGCTGATGAGGACATTAAAGTAAAGAGCAGTTTTCCTGAAAACGAAGGCAAAACCTTAGTATTTGGTTTTTCCAAGGTGCCGTAGGAATATATCTTATATTATAAATTTAATATGCTTTTGATTTTCTGCATTCTATATGGAAATGGTGCCTTAACGGGGTATCCTTCGTTATCTTTGTCAATTAGATATTCATCATTGGTGGATGTTTATTGCATGAGATGTTGGTGACGTTGCAGGCCTTGAAGATTATTGATTCTGCTTTTGCTGTAACGAGCGTGCCGTAACAACAGATCTTCTGTGAAAATTGTTCTCTTATTAAATCCCTTAGCTGCGGCTGTACGTTATAATCTTTTGAAAATGTTTCAATTTTCTTGATTTCTTTTTTCCTTTTATTAGCATTTGATTTAATGATTGACATATGTTTCTTTATATTCAAATAATTGAGTTCAAATTTTTCATCTCTTGATATCCAAATACTTGGAAATTAACTAAAATGAGATTTGTCACAAGTATAGTAGCATTTCATTTTCAAGTTCCAACAGTTTAGATGATTATGCTCCTAGTATTTTTCACGTGAAGATTTTTCGTGGCTTGTAAGATATATATTCAAACCAAATATCCTCCTGGTTGGAGACTGATTTAACCCATGCCCGAAGGAAGTGGGGACGATGAGTTTGTGTCAAGATCACAAGTCAGCTAATTGTTTTGTTTTGTTCTTTCTGTCATGCATATGCTCTTTGGTTTGTGTCGGTAGGCGTACTTTGGAATAATAAAACTTTTCGCCTTTATCATATCTATACTTATAACTATAAGCTATGAAAGATAGAAGACAAAATGTTTAATCATTTGCCGTTACGGGACTGCAGATATCCAAAGCATCCTTAGGGTAACCTAGGTATTCAAGTCTAGGAAAAGCACTAAGCAGCAGCTAAGGCACGTTAAGATTTAATAATAGTTAATAAAGAATAGTTAAACGGAAAAATCCAAGAAATTTTTTTTTGCCAACAGTTATTAACTTGTTATATATGCATTTGTTGTTAAAAAAAAAATTGGACCTTACTACTATATTATTGCATTTTGATGAATTTGTTAGCATTTTAAAGCTTGATAACTTGCATCAAATTGGTTACCTTTGTTGACTACTGCTTCCACAAAAATGAATGAAGAAGGATTGCTTGTTAGATTATTCTTACTGATTATAGATTTGCGATAAATATCTAATATTCAATTCTATCTTGTTCCTGATCAAATAGTATATAATTAATATATATATATATATATATGTGTATGTACATCGTTGAACGAACTTTTGTGTATTATAACAATATAAATTTTAATTATTAATTAAATTAAAAGTAGAGTAAAGGGAAAAGCTAGACCAAAGGGCTGGGCCAGTGGTCACCAACACTGGTTTGGTGGATGAGGACAATCACGGGGCCTAGGACCACCTGCATTGTCCAATAGGACATGCTTCTTTTGCCAATTTGCCATAGCCAGTTATACTTTCTTATCGGTTGGATTGTTAAATTTCGAGGTAAAATGAAACTTGAGATAGTAACTTTTTAATAACCGCACAATTAACCTGAATTTTAGGCATATTTAAAGTTTAAACCCTTCGAACTCTTTGTTTTGTTACAAGTTTTAAAAAATTAAATGTTTAACATAATTAATTATCCTAACACAGTCCATGAAATTTCTGAAAACATAATTTAGATTCTATTTAAGTTTAATCAAATCCAAACATGGTTCAAGAAATTGTAAGAGTCTGGCGTAAATTGCAATGTGGCCAGTCATGTGGCGTAAGGAGACGATCGGGCTTGGTATCCACTCACAAATCCAAGGAAGCCAAGGTAGAGTCTCTCAGAGATAATATTGATTTTGAAAAGAAGGATAACAACCCTCACTTCACCAGAAAATCCCAACGATATATATGACAAATGATTATTTTGTTGCTTCACTTTAACTTCGGTAACTACCAAGCACTAGTTTTGGTATAATATTCAATATGTTTTTGAATATCTAATGTGACAATTCAGAATATTTTGCTGCGGGAAATAGAAAGAGATAATAGCTTCCGATGATTATGAGAGCATTGTGGTTGTAGAAAGCGAGTGATCATCGCTGGGTTTCTTCACCTGATATTGATGTAAGAGTAAAGTCATGAAAAAGATGTTCAGAGATCATTTGTCGCCTTCCCTGACAATGAAGAAAAATTGTGTGTAAAAATGTTAGATTTGAGTTTTAATACTACTTTTGCATACCAGAAATATATATACATACCAGGTTAAAGGGTGAAATACAGAGCGGATAAATCCAGGGCGGGCAGTGGATGAAATCCTCTAAACCATTCTAACAAAAGATACAAATTAATTCCTTGTTATTGCCGTGGTCGATCGCCACACTCACCAGCAGTAGCACTCAGCTAGTGTTTTGCATCTAAATGAACTCAGATAAAACAAAACTTTATGAAGAATTTCATTTTTTTTTTAGTGGAATACTTTGACTCTGGAATTTGGAAGCTGAGCTTTGTTTTAGTTTTCCATTTTCCAAGCATAACTCTATTTAATATTTGCAGGAGTAAAGCAACCACCTGAAAGAGACAAGTAAGGAAAGCATGGCTTTCATCACTGCCCCAAAGTCGCAAACAATAAATCAGGTGGACCTCAGCCTTCATCATTGAAGGTAAGATTAGGTCAACTTTCAAATAGTTCCAGACTAGTAGTAAACACTTGCTTTCCCCTCTCTCTCTCTCCCTCTTTTTAATGGCACTTCCACACTTTGGCCTGGATCAAATCATTGAGTTAAGCGGAAGCTTGTAGTGTGAGTCAGAATGTGCATTAACTGCAGTTAGGAGGCTACATGGCATGGCATTTTTTTTTTCCTTTATAATGCTTTTGTCGGAAAAAGCAATGTTCAATGCTACAATTTTGTTTTTAAAAAAATATTTAAAGCAAAGATGCGTAAAGAACTGCAGATTTGATCTTTAGTTTCGGGCATCTATATGTGTAGTATGTGGTATATACTGAACGTAACATACAAAGTTGGAAAAGGAGGGTCACTGCTCAGAAACTCTTCAATGGCAAAGCAAGGAAGTTAACAAATCTAAAAGAGAAATGGAGCCACCCAAAAAGCAGACTTTTATTTCTTTTCCCGCTGCAGCCTTAAAAGAAAAATACTAGTAGTCCAGTAAGAAAGAGATCAATCAAACATAGGTAACAGTACTCTACAAAATAAATAAAGAGAGATCATCGAATATGGACCCACGCCTGCAAGCGCCATTACTTTGCTTTCAAGACCAATCAACTCCTCCCAACATTTCGGTTGAGTGAATTCAAGCATAAAGCTAACGTTCCTGTTTCTTTCTCAGTCAATTTTCTCTTTTCTTTCCTTGAATTGAAGAAAACTGGCTAGTCGCAATGCTGTCTCATGATTGAGTAGAAGAGACTGTTGTCGTCAAAAAGACATGGGCAACTGTGTTACAGTTTACAAGAACAAAGATCCTGCAGCCATGAATCTTAGTGCCCAAATTCAATCACCCAGTAAGGAGAACTTTGTCAGAAGGGAGCACTCAGTTGCTGAACTCGGTTCCAGGCCTCAGCCGTCATCACTGGAACCAGAAACTAGTTTTCGAAACTTGAGTATGTTTCTAACCTGGTTTGCTTGACTCATTAATCGTCATTCTTTCTTCTTATGTTAGGCTTACATTCGTGCTTATGCTTGGGCTTTGGATAGTTTGATCTAAGATATCAGCTTGGTTCTGACTTCTGATGCTGCTTTTAAGTTTGTTCTTTATGAATAATACCAGTTAAAGATTAACTGAATTATCATTTTGGTGTATGTTGATTTTATCTCAATAAAACATTTGAAATTCTATTTGGTTTCCTTTGCTAGCCTGATTTTCTGTTATCTTTTTATATCTATTTATTAATCAAATTTCGGATTGGGCATGGTACTTTTTCAATTGTGAGGTTTCGCCCGATCATTTCCATCAAGTTCGATTCTGGATACCAGTAAAGAAAGTAGTTGATTTAGTGACAGGCTGTCCCCTTACGATGACATTATATGTTTTTGTTTTTTTGGGGCGATGACATTATATGGTTCAGTTGTCTATTTTCTCCCAGGAAATGAGTAACCCTGTTAATGTGTTCCTGGCAAAACAAGTCTTATAATCTAGCTTCTAATTTAAAAATTTAATGTGACCCTTTTTGTGGCAAACTAAAACATTTGCTGCAGCAAATTTCTTCTGCAGGTTGTACGTTTCTTTGCACACTTAAATTCTGCACTGACTTCCATCTGCTTGAGTGAGAGAGAAAGTCTTCATAACTAGGCTCAAAACCCCTTAGGAGTACTCGCATTAGCAAAATTAGACGTTTTGCTGTCTATTCGTTTAACAGAGAAGACATTGGTTTTTCATGGTATCTTCCTGTTTTCTGTCTCTTCAGAGTTGAAAGTCTATCCTAACTGATAACCAATAAATAAAGGATTGATTTGAAGTTGAGAGTTTTAACCAAATTAACTAGTCCTGACCTACCAGTCACTTATCAATTGTCCCTATGCTCTTCCCAAGTGTCTTCAGCTCAAATTTTCTTGTTTATGAAGGAATCAAAAGAAATAGTATTTTCCCCCCTTCTCTTGCATAGGAACCCTTGTTCTACCCAGAGTACTTTCTGAATCACCAAGATTATCTGAACTAAGTAGATGCCATATCTATTCACCACCTCTGATAATGTCAGCAACCATAGCATGTTCTGCAATATTTCAGTCATAAAAGCCCTTTTATATCATATAATTTACAATTTTTTATAATCACTACAATATCAAATATCCTCACTGCAGATGTTGTTTCCTGGAATGAACTGTTTGAGTTTTCTAGTTTTAGATTGGAGTAGAAGAGACAAAAATGAAATAACTATTATTGTGATCATAGCCTAATAGGTTATGACTTTTGTTAATAGCAGGGTAACAACAAAGATGGTGATAAAAACAACGAGTGTATTCAGGATGCCTGAGTGCTCTTGGATGGTTTGGCCGTGACAGTTTTGCCATGGTGTCTCAAAATATTAACATAGCGCTGTATGACGACTGTCAGTTTCGCTTGTCTTGGGAAAATAGAATGATCAGGAAAGTTTGTTAGCAGATAGTTGGAAGCTCCTTTTGATTAGGAAACTATGCAGCTTGGACTGAATCTCATTGCAACTATTATGCACTTTCTGACTAACATGTAAATGTCTGGTTATTTCTCGTGCATGCCATGGCAAATTCTTTGCAGGATTCAAGATGGTAAATTATTTTTCTGCAAACTGCTACATAAAAGTTACGGATGAATTCTTTTGAAAAGCAATGTCTGTGTAAAATTGAATGTGGTTGTGACATATTGCAGTGTCTTGACCCTTTCTTCTTGACTGGAAATTCACCCTTGTTTAGCATCTGTAATTGAACTGTGCCTATAACTTTATCCAGGTAAAACAGAGAATTTTTTCGATTCCCAGCCCTGGCTAGAATCTGATTGTGAAGATTTCTTCAGTGTCAATGGTGGTGAGATTTCCCTAATTTTGTCGAGACAAAATTATTTACATTTGCCTATTATAATTACATGAAATGATGTATATGTACTGGGAAAATGTATTGCTAAGGTTCTTAATAATTATCAGTGGTTTTGACAAGCTTGATTTCATTCAGATTCTACCTCTTCTTGCGGTAACAGCCCTAACCACCAGAAAAGCTTCACGGAAAGTTCTCTACCTGATAAAAATCATTCTACGGACTGTGCACAGGATGCAGTATCTCAACATTCTCCAACTGAGACAAAGAAGCAACTAATTGAGTTATTTC
Organism: Theobroma cacao; assembly: GCF_053813885.1. Lineage (NCBI taxonomy): Eukaryota > Viridiplantae > Streptophyta > Magnoliopsida > Malvales > Malvaceae > Theobroma > Theobroma cacao. The sequence goes on from NC_142640.1 coordinate 44,303,265, forward strand.
GTGAAAGCTTTGATGATGGTGATGCTGTAAACGATGATCCAAGTTTAGACGGGCGGTTAAAAGAAAAACCTGCAACTTTCAGCCTCCGTCCAAAATCTACAAGTAGAAGTCCATCTGAATCTATCCCGAACTCTGTTCAAAGTAGTGAGGCAACTCCATACAGGGGATACCTCCCAAAAAAAGAAAAATCAGCCCAGTCTGCGCAGTGCTGCCTTCCAAGTTTGGTGCGCAACATGAGCTTTGGTGAGAGAAAAAAGAGGTTAAGCCCAGCCAAAACGGATGGATGGTAAAGCCAAATATTTATTCTGTATAAATCTCTTGAGAAGTTAAACTTTTGAAGATTGACTTGGTTAAACCAGCTACAATCTGAAAACCTTTTTGCAACTTGTCTTTTATCAGCAGCACAATTGTAGAGTGATGCATAAACTGGGAATTTTGTCCTAATGTATTGTTTAAGTACACCTTGTATCTCATATTTTCCTATAGTGGTTGATATGGCATCTGTAAAATGAGAAATTTGTAAATTTCTATATGTTCACTTGCTTGGTGTTGTGGCATTATTGAGTCATTTGTCTTTTGTCTATATTATTGCTGAAAAGTTGAAATCGTACTGGTATGTGACAATCGCCTTTCTATTCTGCAGATGAAGTCTACAATGATCAATGCATTGGTTATGATTTAAAAAGATACATTGTTGTTATTCTCATCCTGCAGCTTTTCCTTTTTATTTACGTTGGCTTAACATTCCTACTCTGAATTAATGAATTGAGCCCTTACAACAAAGGAAACATCTTTCTGTTATTTACAAACAAGAGAGAAAGCTCATGATACATAGCATTAAAATCCTTAAATACAGGACGAGCTGGATAAGGCAGTACAATTTTCCTAGCTAACTACCAAGATTACGGATGCATGGCTCTACACTCCTTAATCCATTTATCCTCCTTCCCTCAACAACTTTCTTTCTGAAGCCATCTTTTTTCAAGGACAGTTCACTACTTGTAAGGCAAAATCAGAAAATTGAAATGATAAAGATAAAGGGTAGAAGTAACAAATGTTAAGCTACCATTGATGAATCAACACAGAGCAGAAGCAAATGTTACCTTGGTTACCTTTGTCTTTAATTTCTTTGCACCTCCATTTTCCTTTGCAAACGAGCCAATTTCACTGCAATCAGCACGAACAGTTTATCCTTCATATTTTCCAAGTACCGGAAATAGGCACGTCTGACAGACTTCTTTATCACCAAAGTGCCAAAAACAGCCCAAAATCCGATAACAAATCCGAGTACTGCACTTATGTACATCCCTAGGTTTTTGGATCCGTCGTCATCTTCATCATCCTCGTCTTTGGGAAATCCGTCTCCATCACCGGATATTGAGCAGTTGGCTGACAATGGAGGCCCACAGAGTCTTGGGTTACCCTGGTAAATAGATGGATCAGCCATGGTTTGCAGTTGGTTAGATGATGGAATTTGGCCGGACAGGTTGTTGTAAGACAAGTTCAAATAGTTCAACAGAGTCATTGAAGATATGCTTGGAGGAATTGGGCCTGAAAGACGGTTATGTGAGAGGTCAAGGACTTCCAACCATCGCAACTTTCCAATATTTTCTGGTATGTTGCCTATTAATTGGTTCCAAGATAGATTCAAGGATCCCAAGGTTGATAAATTTGTAATCTCCTCGGGAATCTCTCCAACTAAATTGTTGCCAGACAGGTCAATGGTGTTGACAAGTGTAATTATCTTGGTAAATTCACTTATCCTCCCCTTGATAACCAACTCGGTGTGCTGAAAGAATGATGTTTCTCGTACTGTTGGTGTAAGTCCGGTAAAATATCCTCTCAGATATTTCAAACGCACCAAACTGCCCAGACAACTAGGAATTGACCCTGACAAATTATTATGTCCCAGGTCCAAGATGTGGAGGTTGGAGAGATTACATATTTGCTCAGGAATAGTTCCCGTTAACTTGTTGGCTCGCAGGTTCAAAAGATACACCAAAGTCGGGTACGCTACGATTGACTCGGGTATGGTTCCGGAAAATCCATTCTCTCCAAGATCAAGAGCAAACAAGACTTTGCAGTAGCCCAAGACTGTAGAAACTTCCCCAGAAAGATTATTACCGCTCAATTTCAAATTCCAAGACTGTAGAAATTCCAAATTCCTCATATTGTTTATCGATGGTGGAATGCTACCATTTAAATGGTTCCGAGAAAGATCTAGATTTTCCAACACAGACATTTCAAGGCCTATATTCCAAGGAATTGCTCCTGAAAATAAATTATTTCTCAAAGAGAGATTTGTCACATTACGCCAAAGTGGGATTGAACCCTCCAGGTTATTGAATCCCAAATTTATCCATGCTCCTACGCTGAAGGGAAACATTATTGAATCGGGAAGCTTGCCTCTTAATTGGTTTTGGGAAAGATCCATCCAGAAGATCCGTGGCGATAATCTCCAAAGCCAAACAGGTATGGTGTCTGAAATGCCAACACTTGAGAGTGTTATTTGAATAATTCTGTTCTGAGTTCGGAGCCATGCCGGAAAAGTAGGTCCCAATTGGCAATCACTAATTGCAATGTAAGACAGACTGAACGGAGGAATCCAGTCATGTCTCAAGCTGAAAGTCAAAGATTTGTTCACGGATGATAAGGATAGATCGTATAAATTTGTCAGGTTCTGCAGATGAAACTCGGTTATGACTCCTTCCACTGAATTACCATACAGACCCAGTCTCAAAAGCCTTGTGAGTTTTCCAATACTTTGAGTGATGGTGCCACTCATCATGTTGAAAGTTAAGTCCAGTATTTCTAACCGTGACAAATTCCCCATGGATTTTGGAAGCGGGCCTGATAAAGAGTTGTGCGAGAGTTCAAGCTCTTCCAAATTTCTAAGGGACACCAAGGAATCAGACAACCTCCCTTTGAGTTTATTATAGGAGAGTTTAAGTGATTTCAAATTTCTAAGCAACTGCAAAGAGTCAGGCACATTCCCTGTGAGTTTGTTTAAACTTAAATCTAGTGTCTCTAAGCTTCCATTGCTACATCCAGACAAAGCCCCTACAAAATCTGTAATTTCTCCTTCGATAGAATTAAATGACATATCTAAAATCCTTAATTTGCAAATATTTCCCGATAAAACTGTGGGAATGGGACCTGTAAGGTTAGAACCAGCAAGCTTAAGTTGCCTGAGGTTACCGAGATTAAAGAGCCACTGTGGCATTGAAGAGCTGAATCTATTATATGAGAGGTCAAGAGCCTGAAGTGACGTGAAATTTACAAATGGAAGAGATTGAGGAAGGTCAAAAAGTTCACAGACAGACAAATCCAATTGCAACAATGAAGGAAGCATATTAACAGCTTGTAGCCAATTTGTTGTGGGACCTGTAAGGTTAGAACCAGCAAGCTTAAGTTGCTTGAGGTTACTGAGATTAAAGAGCCACTGAGGTACTGAAGACCTGAATTCATTATATGAGAGGTCAAGAGCCTGAAGTGACGAGAAATTTACAAATGGAAGAGATTGAGGAAGGTCAAAAAGTTGACAGCCAGACATATGCAACTGCAACAATGAAGGAAGCATATTAACAGCTTGTAGCCAATTTGTCGTTGCCTTACTGAGGTTTACGCCTCCTAAACCGAGGGATTGGATAGAAGACAGGCCAGAGAGCCAGTTTAGATCAGACACCCAAAGATAGTTTGGATATGAAAACGTGTCGAGATCCAGATGAACCAAATTTGACAGATTGCCAAGTTGGGGAGGAACCATTCCGGAAAAGTTTGCCCCATGGAGGTTGAGAGACTTCAAAGTTTTGAGTGAACCTATGAAATTTGGAATTGAAATTCCTAGGAAGTTATTATAACTCAGGTCCAAGTATTTCAAAGATGTTAAGTTTAGCAAAGACGGATTCAACGAACCACCAAGCTGACAGTACAGATAAGGCGATGGGAAACTTACTTGTACGGATGAACAGTTATACCTTGGTCCAAGGTCGAGCGCGAAAACCTGGGCTGTCTGCTTGTCACATTCTACGCCAGCCCAGTTGCAGCAGTCTTTGCCAACCCAGGAAGAAAGTCGACCAAAGGGATCTATAAGACCTTCCTTAAACTTAAGGAGGGCTTTCCTCTCCATCTCGATGCAACCTACACTGGAATTAGATCCAGTAGCCTCAAGAATTGGAAAATGATAAAATTTAGAAAAAAGGAAGAAAATGAAAAGAAGTTGAAAGGGCGCGTTTCTGCTAGCCATCCTCACCTTGCAGCGAAAACACTTCCTATGCAAGAGAATATATAACGTTGATTAATAATATAATTAAAGGTAAAATATATTCACCTCTTAATTTTTAGATATAATTTTATATAAGTTTATTAATTTTTAAAATAAATAATCTATTTGAAAAAAATATTTTTCATTGAGCATATATATCCAATCGTAGGTCAACAGTTAATATTTTCATTAATTTGATGACGTGATAATATTTAAAAAATAATTTTATTTTTTATTAATTTTAAAAATTATCACACTATATAAATTATAATTTTTTATTTTTAATTTTTTCCTACTCAATCAAAAATTTATCCCTTACCTCTTTCGGTGGCCAGAACACCAGATTTGCCTCTAGTCGAATCTCCCTCCCCAATGCTCTGTGCCCCCTAGCGCGAGATCCACGCTTCGGCTCCTTTGGAGAATGTAGGGGCGGAGGGGCGGGGAGTGTGGCTTCCCTAGGGAGCTAGGGGAATGGATGATCTGGAGGGCCGTTGACTGGCCTAAAAAAAATAGTGAAAAAAAGGTAGAAAGAAGAAAGGTATTTTTAATATTTTACATTTGTCAGTTAATGTCGTTTATGCTTTTGGGATTGATTATCTATTTTGAAAACTAATGAACTCGTGTAAAATTATGACTAAAAGTTAAGAGGTGAGAGTATTTTAGCTTAAAATTAATGATGTCATGGAGTTTTATCAAGTAGACTAAATGCTTGATTTAGGGTCAAAACTTTTGAATTTTTGTTAATTTAAGACTAAACATTTCAATTGTAACAATTAAAAGTCAAATATTTTCGATTCCTTATAATTAAAGGTTAAGATGAGAGGTGTCTAGTGCGTGTAAAACAAACGCGTGATGTGGACTATTAAGTTTTTTCTATCAAGTCAAAACGATTTAAATTATGGTGTGGCGTGCAACAACTTTTTCAACATGCTATGTAATAACTGCATTTTTCAGCATAACGTGTAATAATTAAATTTTCAACATGGTGTGTAACAACTATATTTTTCTACATGATGTGTAACAACTAAATTTTCAACAAAACGTGTAACAACTAAATTTTTAACATGACGTATAACAATTACATTTTTCTACATGACGTGTAACAAATAAATTTTCAACATGACGTGTAACAATTAAATTTTTATAAACTCAATCAAGTCAACTATCATGTCATCAATGGCGTGTGATATACACTTCATCTACTTGTCAACTTAGTCCTTAATTGTAAGGAATCGAAAATGTTTGACCATTGATTTTTACAAATGAAACACTTGGTCCTTAATTGAAATAGTGTCCAAACGTTTAACCCTAATTTGAGCATTTAGCCTATCAAGTAAGATGGCAATCTTTGTGTTATTTTATCATTCGAACATAGGACTAAGAACACTAAAATTAAAGAATGACTTCAATTATTTATTAGGTTCTTTACGGATTATTTATTAGGTGTGCTCTAGTGGACATTTTCAACAATAATAGTGTGAGATACAATCTCACACTAAAAGAAAAAAAAGAATGGAAGTTTTTTAAATAGTTATGTTTGTTCAAACAATTATATTTATTTAAATAATTATGCATGTTCAAAAAGTTACATATTTTTGTTTATAAATAGGATTCCTTTGGTTTTTTGAAATTATATAAAAAAAATTTACAATCAATCTCTCTTCTTCATCAAATACTTTTCACATTATTTCATATAATGTTTTGTTAAAAAAACAACTTTATAGGATTTCGATACCATACCTCGATGAATACTAAGTGGATTCGTTTTTTCAATGTAAAATATAGTTAATAATTAGATTTCATTGTATCCTCATGGTTTATCGCTTTTGTAACCCTTTTGATAACTAATGTTGAGGCAAGCAAAACTTTGAGGACAGTGACATTGATATACAGATTTTAAAAATGAAATGTTTGATAATTTTGAGATTTATAACTCAAAAGTTGATTTAAATTATGACTCTTTTATCAAGTGTTTAAAATTAGATAGAGGTAGAAAATATTATAATCCAAGTTATTTGAAATCCATTAGTATAGTATATCAAACTCTAGCACTAAACACATCGCAAAAAAATGGTGCGGCAAAAAGAACTATAGGATATTAATTGAAATGGTAAATGCAATATTATCATACTCTAGTTTTGGATAGGATTTTTAGGATACAAAAAACTTTATTAACGACTTGTTACATGTTAAATAGATTTTTTTGGAAAAAATTTAACCATGGCTCCAAATGAGCAATGGAAGAAAAAGAAACCAAATCTTAATTAGTTGAAGCTTTGGAGAGTAGAACTATAGTTAGGGGTAGATCTAGGAATATTTGTAAGTGGTGTCATAACTAAAATAATAATAATAATAATAATATAATATAAATATGTTAAAATTCATAAATTAGAAGTTTTAACATTAAATTAAAGAAATATAACTTCAACACATTAATTTAGTACTTTAAAGTATAAAAATTATAATTAAGATAACTATAATTGTTCACGGTGATTTCTTATATTTTGAAAACAGTGCATGATTGAATCAATAGAAATACTATAAAATTAATAAAAAAAAGTAAGATTCATAACTTCAAGATATTATATGACATGCAATATTATTTTCAATTAGCTAGATTATAATTATGAACCCAAACTATCAAATTAATCAAAAAATATTTAGACATAAAGTATTTAAAACTTAATTTGGATTGAAAATTAGTTATATTTGAAGCCTAGTTGAGTTGTTTGAGAAAGTGAAAAACGCAACTAAAGATCGAGAAGAAGAAAAGTCACTGTTGTCTCAAAGGTAAGATTTGAATGTTTGGAAAAGGAGGGAGAATAGTTTATGTTTTAACTTTTTTTAATAAAATCTTAAATTATAGAAGGAAATTTTTTTATCTTTCCATGTAATATTTAAATATTAGTATATAAATTATTTTTTGATAAGTCTACTTTGACTTGGAGTCTTTGACCCCACTTTTTACAAAATTGCAAAAAAATTAGTGGGTTTATTAGTATCGTTAACTACATAAAAACTCTAGCATAAGTAGTATAACAAATATAAATTTTTGACATTTCGTTGAATAAGTGGTGTCATATGACATCACTTTTATTAATGTAGGTCTGTCCATGACTATAATTAAAGTTTCGAAATCCAAAAGAAAGAAATTAGGTGAAAGAGGAAAATAATGTATATTCATATCATATGCACACCATAATAAAATATATAGGTTTATGGTAATTGAACTAAATGGTTTAATTTCAATTAGCACTGTTTTTAATTGAATCAAGAAATGGTATTTTTGATAAAAATAAATTTAAATCTATTTCTAGATAACTATACAATCAATTCAACCAAAAGAATTCCATTAAAATATAATGAAAATAATGATGAATCTTGTCCAAAAATAAGAAAAAGTAAAAAGGTTAGAAACGTAAAAGATTTTGGACCCAATTTTTATATGTTTTTTATGGAAGGGATGGGTGAAAATATAGACAAAAAAGTTTCTTAGTGTTTTAATATAGAATCATGTTGCAAGGTAATACAGTCACAAGATTCTACATTTTAGAAGAAAGTAATTAATGATGAAATTAATTCAATAGAAAATAACACTTAGATTTTGGTTGAGCTTCCACTAAATTTTAAACCAATAGGATGTAAATGGACTTTCAAGAAGAAAAATGCAAGTGCAGGGAATCAAGGTTGGTAACTAAAGGCTTTATATAAAAAACTAGTAGCTTTATACAAAAGGGAAGGAATTTACTATTTTGATACGTTTGCTCTAGTAGCTAAAATTCTCACAATTGGACTTCTACTTTCATTAGCATCAATTTAATATTTAGTAATTCACCAAATATTGAACGTAAAGATAACATTTTAAGTGGTAAATTAGAAGATAACTTACATGGAACAAAGGATTCATTGTTCCAAGGTAACAACATAATTTGTAAGCTTGTCAGGTCATTGTATAGACTTAAAACAAGTACACAAACAATGACATCAAAATTTTGATCTTTCAAGGTAACAACATTGTTTGTAAGCTTTTCACCACTTACCATAACACTTAATACTTCAATGACTACTCCAATATTTCTTTCCACCACCTCTAGTACATATTTTTATTTATTTGCAATACTACATCTTCCTATCACAAAAATCTTTGTAAAATATCTCATAACATTATTGTTGAAAATGTCCAACATAAGCAAAGATTAGGTAGAGATGCATTTCCAAAGTCAATATTTCAATGACTACTCCAGTCTTCCTTTCTACCGCCTGTAGTACATTTTTTTTATTTATTTGCAATACTACATCTTTCTATCACAAAAATTTTTGTACAATATCTCATATCGTTATTGCCAAAAATGTCCAACATAAGCAAGGATTAGGTGGAGATGCATTTCCAAAGTCAACACTTCAATGACTATTCCAGTCTTCATTTCCACCGCCTCTAGCACATCTTTTTTATTTATTTGCAATGCATCTTCCTATCATAAAAATCTCTGTACAATATCTCATAACATTACTGTTGAAAATGTCCTACACAAGCAAGGATTAGGTGGATATGCATTTCCAAAGTCAATATTTCAATAATTACTCCAGTCTTCCTTTCCACTGTCTCCAGTACATCTTCTTTTATTTATTTGCAATATTACATCTTCCTATAAAAAAAATCTTTGTACAATATCTCATAACAGTATTGTTAAAAATGTCCAACATAAGCAAGGATTATGTGGATATGCATTTCCAAAGTTAATACTTCAATGACTACTTCAGCCTTTTTTTCCACCACCTCTAACACATCTTTTTTATTTATTTGCAATACTACATTTTCTTATCACAAAAATCTATGTACAATATCTCATAACATTATTGTTGAAAATTTTCAACGTAAGCAAGGATTAGGTGGTGAGGAATTTCCGAAGTCAATACTTCAATAACTACTCCAGTCTTCCTTTCCATTGTCTCCCATACATCTTTTTTATTTATTTGCAATCCTCCATCTTCCTATAAAAAAAATCTCTGTACGATATGTTGAAAATGTCCAACATAATCAAAGATTAGGTGGAAATGCATTTCCAAAGTCAATGCTTAATGACCACTCCAGTTTTCCTTTTCATTGCCTCCGGAACATCATTTTTATTTATTTGCAATAGTACATCTTCCTATCACAAAAATCTATGTACAATATCTCATAACATTATTGTTGAAAATTTTCGGCATAAGCAAGGATTAGGTGGTGAGGCATTTCCAAGGTCAATACTTCAACAACTACTCTAGTCTTTCTTTCCATTGTCTCTTGTGCATCTTTTTATTTATTTGCAATACTACATCTTCCTATCACAAAAACCTCTGTTCAATATGTTGAAAATGTCCAACACAATCAAAGATTAGGTGGAGATGAATTTCCAAAGTCAATGCTCAATGACTACTCCAGTCTTCTTTTCCACCGCTTTTAGTAGATCTTTTTATTTATTTGCAATACTACATCTTCCTATCACAAAAATCTATGTACAATATCTCATAATATTTTTGTTGAAAATTTTCAGCGTAAGCAAGGATTAGGTGGTGAGGCATTTCCAAAGTCAATACTTCAATAACTACTCCAGTATTCCTTTCCACTGTCTCCTGTACATCTTTTTTATTTATTTGCAATCCTACATCTTCCTATCACAAAAATCTTGTACAATATCTCATAACATTATTGCCAAAAATGTCCAACATAAGCAAGGATTAGGTGGAGATGCATTTCCAAAGTCCATACTTCAATGACTACACCAATCTTCTTTTCCATCGCCTCTAGTATATTGTTTTTATTTATTTGCAATACTACATCTTCCTATCACAATAATCTATGTACAATATCTCATAACATTATTGTTGAAAATGTTCAGCGTAAGCAAAGATTATGTGGTGAGGCATTTCCAAAATCAATACTTCAATAACTACTCTAGTCTTCCTTTCCATTGTCTTTTATACATCTTGTTAATTTATTTATAGTATTACATCTAATTCCTATCACAAAAATCCCTATACAATATCTCATAGCATTATTGTTGAAAATGTTCCGTGTAAACAAGGATTCGGTGGAGAGGCATTTCCAAAGTCAATAATTCAATGGTCCATTGCTGGAACTAAGGCGGGGGAAACATATACACACATTCAAGCATGAAACCAAGGTGAGCCAACTTTTTATTCATGACCATTACATTCTAAAAGGCTTTGTCATACTCATGAGAAGTGTTTGATTACCAAACTGCCACAAACAACCCAAAATCCTGTAGCGAATATCCCAGCCCCATGCTTACATAGAACAGTAATTTTTCAGATCTGTCTTCACCTTTCCAAGTATTATTTTTATCTTCTCCGTATCCATTGCTTGAGATGAGCAGCTGGTTGACAATGAAGGACCACAAAAGCTCCGGGATCCTTTTTCCTTTAAATGGCGCCTGATTGCACTTGATTGGTTTTACTTCAAATTCGGTTCATTTAACATAAAATAATGAATCAAGAGCTCAATGGATACAAATAAAAGAACAAGGATTTAAGTGAAAATTTTGATATAATTCATGTGCATCAAAATACATGAAAATTAATCGAAGGAATAAAAATAAGAATCAAGATAATACTAACAAACATCGTTTGACTCATAGGAAATAGAAGATCCTAGGAAATTAACAACTTATAATAATTCAAAAACCATGACAGAAACCATCAAACTAGTGTAGAAGTTAAAAAGAATCTTTCTATCTTCATTTGGGATTTCTACTCTTCCAACTCCATCTTCTAGGATGGAGACATCACTTCGCTACAAATACAACGTGGAAGATACAAGTCGTGAGATAAGAAGGAAACAACCAAAAACCAAATGGAAAAAAAGGTCAGAAAGGAGAGCACTTACAATGAATCGACCTCAATTTCTCTCCATTACATTCTTCCTTTGCAAACGAGCCATGTTAACAGCAATCAGCACGGAGAGCTCATCCATCTTCTTATCCAAGAACCGGAAGTAGGCATGTTGGATAGATTTCTTTATAACCAAACTGCATAAAATGGCCAAAATCCCACAAAAAATCCCAGTAGCGCACTTAGATAGAAGTGTGGTTTTTCCGCTCTGTCACCATCCTTGTCGTTGGCATATATGTCTCCATCAATGGGCATTGAGCAGTTGATTGACAATGGAGGCCCACAGAGTCCCGGGTTACCCTCATAAATGGATGGATAGGCAATGGTCTGCAGTTGGTTAGATGATGGAATTTGACCGAGGAGGTTGTTGTAAGACAAGTTCAAATAGTTCAAGAGAGCCATTGAAGATATGCTTGGAGGAATTGGGCTTGAAAGATGGTTATGCGAAAGGTCAAGGGCTTCTAGCCATTGTAAACTGTCAAGATTTTCTGGAATTCTCGCCGTCAGTAGGTTCCAAGATAAATGCAAGAATCCTAAGGTTGATAGATTTGTTATCTCCTCTGGTATCTCTCCCACTAAATTGTTGCTGGACAGGTCGATGCCGTTTATAAGTGGAATTATTTTGGTAAATACAATTTCTGGTCCCTCGATGACCAACTTCATGTGGTTATCGAATGTTGTTTCTGTGGATGAGGGTCCAAGCCTGAAGATGGTGCGCAAAGTTTTCAGACGTGGCAAGCTGCCCAAACAAGTAGGAATGGACCCTGATAAATTGTTTTGTGCTAGATCCAAGATGTGGATGTTGGAGAGGTGACATAGTTGTTCAGGAATGCTTCCTGTTAGAATGTTGGCTCCGAGGCTTAAAAAGGACATCGGAGATTGGCTGGTCACATTGACTCGGGTATAGACCCTGTGAATTTATTCCCTCCAAGATCAAGTGAAAACAGAAACTTTGCAATCCTGCAAGAACTTAGAGAGCTCCCCAGAAAGATTATTACGGCTCAATTTCAACCGGCCAAGTGAAGGAATAGAGCACATAGAGCAGGGTATATCACCTGATAGATTATTCTTAGAAAGATCTACAATCATCAAATATTGCAAACCCTGCCATTGCTTGGAATTCTTCAGATAACTGATGCTGATAGATCAAGAAAATTAAAATTCGTCAAATTGTTTAGAGTTGGCGGAATGCACCCATTTAAAAAGTTCCCAGAAAGATCTAAGTTTTGCAATTCTGATATTTCATGGCCTATGTTTGAGGGAATCGGCCCAGAAAAATTGTTCTTCAATGAGAGATCTGTCACATTTGACGAAAGTGGTATGGAACCCTCCAGATGGTTGAATCCTAAATTAATCCGTACCCCTAGATCAGAGGGAAAAGCAATTGACCTAGGAAGCTTCACTCTCAACTGGTTGTGAGAAAGATCCAGCCACCAAATCTCTGGTACTATTCTCCAAAACCAATCAGGAATGGTGTCTGAAATGCCTACATTTGAGAGCGTAATTTCAAAAGACGTGTTTTGAGTTCTGAGCCACGAAGGGAACGAAGGGCCTAATTGGCAATCACTGATTGCAATTTGATTGAGCTGGAAGGGAGAAATCCAGTCATGTCTCAATCTAAACACCAAGGATTTGTTTGTAGATGATAAACAGAGATCACATAATCTTGTTAGATTCTGAAAATGAAGCTCGGTTATGACTCCTTCAAAGGAATTCCCAGATTCCCATAGAGACCCAGTTGAAACAACCGCGGGAGTTGTCCAATACTTTCAGTGATGGCTCCACTCATCATGTTGAATCTCAGGTCGAGCACTTCCAAACGTGACAAATTCCCCACTGACTTCAGAAGTGGACCCCAAAATGCGTTGTGGGAAAGCTGAAGGTATGCTAAATAACCTAGGGACCCCAAGGAATCAGATAACTTCCCTGTAAGTTTATTGGAGCGGAGTGCAAGAAACTTCAAATTCCTAAGGAACCCCCAGGAATCAGGTAAGTTCCCTGCGAGATTATTTGTGTTTAAATCCAATGTCTCTAAGCTACAATTACTGCATCTTGACAAACCCTCTATGAGTTCTTCAATTTCACCGCCAATGGAACTCGATGATAAATCTAAAACTTGTAAGTTGCGAAGATTTCCTGGTGAAACCTTTGGAGTGTGACCTGTAAGGTTAGAATCACGAAGTCGAACTTCAACGAGGGTACTGAAATTAAACAGCCAGTGTGGCAGTGAAGAGCTGAACTTGTTATAAGAGAGGTCAAGGGCCTGAAGGGATGTGAAATTTACAAATGGAAGAGTCTGAGGGAGGTCATAAAGTCGACAGCTAAATAAATACAACTCAAACAGTGAAGGAAGCATACTTATGACTTGCAGCCAATTATTGGTTGCCTTACTGAGGTTTACATATCTTAAGTTGAGGTATTGAAGAAAAGAGAGGCTAGAGAGCCATTCTAAATCTGACACCCAAAGCTCTTCTGAAGTTGAAATCCCCATCATACTGAGATCAAGATGAACTAAGGTTGACAGATTCCCAAGGTGTGGGGAGGAATCATTCCAGAAAAGTTTGCCCAATTCAGGTTAAGATATTTCAAATTCTTGAGTGAACCAAGGAAATCAGGGATTGGAATTCCTAAGAAATCGTTATCACTCACATCCAAGTAATTCAAATGTGTCAAGTTCAGCAAAGAAGGATTCAACGTACCACCCAATTGATAGAACCGATTAGGTGGTGCTGAATTCCCTCCATCCGAAGGACAGTCGTACTTATTTCTGAGGTCAACAATATGACCTGTCTGATTGCTACAGCCTACGCCTGCCAAGTTGCAGCAATCTTCACCAATCCAAGAAGAGAGTCGACCAAAGGGATCCCTAAGACCTTCTTTGATACTAAGAAGGGCTTTCCTCTTCATCTCCATGCAGCCAACATTGGAATTGAATTCAGCAGTCTCAAGGTGATAAAGTCTAGAAAAAAGAGGAAGGAAGAAACAAAAAGAAGTTGGAAGGACGTGTTTCTGCTAGGCATTTTCACCTCGCAGCAAATTGCACGGCCCACAATCAAGACTACAGTCTTTGTTTTATTTATCTACAGTATGTAACTCAGTGACACATTTTCAAAGTCAACTACTAAAATTGGTTTGTAGGTTCTGTTCGAAAAAATGTCCAGAGAATATACGTACAAAGAGCCAACGATTTATCACATCACATAATACATATAGATAACAAGAGTGCTTATCGTTAAGACTTCTCAAGTCTCTTTGAAACACTAAAAAGAAAATAATTTTTTTTATAATTAAAAAAAATTTAAATTTTATTTTTTAAATAAAAAAATTATAGATCAATCAATGTAAAATTTTACTTTTTAAATACCAATATGACCATGCTAATTAGTTAACCACCAAATTAGCAAGTGCTTGAAGGCATATCAACCTGCCAATAGCTATCGAAAGCAGTACTCTCAGACATGTATAAGTTTCAATTTTCTAAATAATTACGTCCGGTCAGAAAAAGGGTGAAAAGATTGTTCCATCATTGTTAGACTTAGATATGTGTGCGCAAAGCTGTCACCGCCCTGCACTTCCTAGGAGTCAATGGCAAAAGAATCTTAAAATATTAAAATCATCATCCATGAAAAATCTATCTTTACAATTAAAATAAGCCCCAACTACGTTCCATGGTTGACACGTAGCCAATTGGGCTGTCTAATTCGTTGCCTTTTTTTCTTTTCCTTTTTTTTTTTTTGCGTAAGTTGATGCAAATGACGTGGTTGCATGCTTTAGGTGTGAAAAAAAAAGAAAAAAAATGGGGAAAGAGAACAGATGAAGGCACGAAGAGAAAAAAGAGAAAAAAAAGACAAAATTGAAAATAAAAAAAAATTATGAAATAGTTTTAATATGTGTAATATTGTCATTATTTTAAAATTTTATTTATTTTTATTATTAACTTGAAAAAAATTATTGATTATAAATTTTAAAAATATAATAAAATTCAGTAATTGATTGCGTTTTGTATTGACAAAATGAATTTGTCAAAACATACGAGTTTGAGAACTTAACCACTTAATGTAAAATGAGTCGTTATCAATCTTTTTTATATAAATGCAGTTGATTATCTAATTAAATTCATTATTTTTAATAAAATTCTAAATTTAACTTAAGTTTATTAGAAAAATAGGTTGTGGTTTACAAAATAGAATTAGATTCGTTAGTACAATTACACACTAAGAAAGTATTAGCATCTATGCTATGTCCATTTAATAAATAATACCCATTAATTATATGTTATTTTATTTTAGCTTTGATAAGATGGTTCTTAATTTATCCTCGCAAAAAAAAAGATATCCTTAATTTCATATTTGATTTAATTGTTATTATTAATTTTCCCTTTTTCTTTTTATTATATCATTATTTAAATATTAGAGATCTTTCAAAAGTCTTCCTAACACTTTTGATGAGATCTAGGAAAATTCCCCTCAATTCAAAAGTATTTAAGAAAGCCACTTACTTTCTTGAAAAAATAGCGTTATCAAATTAATTTTATATTTATGAAAGGATTTTCTTATTTCATTATTTAACAGTTAGAAACTTATTTTTTTAGATCTTCCTGACACTTTTAGTGAATATTAAAGAAAGTCCTCTCACCTTGGAGATATTTGGGAAAATCATTTAGTTATTGAAAAGACTCCATCATCAGATTAATTTAGTGTCTTATATATGTAGAGGTTTGGAATAAATCTTTTATTCCATTTTGTTTCTTTTATTCTTTTTATTTTTCCTCTTTTTATGATTTTTTACCTTTTTTATTTTTATTAAAAATAAGCTCTTGATATTGAAATTTTTTTCTAAAATTTAAAAACTTTTAGTAGAATATTAAAATTTTCCTTACCTAAAAATTTTAAGAAAATTGTCACTTACAACTTTATTACAATTCCATCATTGGTTGAGTTCCATTTATTTGCATAGTTAAATACATATGATGCAAGGAAATAAATATCATGATATAATTTGCAAATTATTGAGAATTTTAATTCTACATATTCACTTTATTTTGTACATATTTATTAATTATTTAGAAATGATCTTCTTTGTGAAAATAAATTTGAGATTCCCCAATATTTTGGTAAGGTCTCATAATTATTTTCACTTTGAAAAATTGAGAATAAAATTATCATTTACAACGTTTTTCAAAAATTCTCTTTTGGGAAAATTTTCTTAAATAATCACCATTTTTTACTATTTGTTCAATTTATTTAACTATTGTAATTTTATCAATTTTATTATTCTTAAATTACCATATATTACACAAACTCTTATAGCATTTTTCAGCAAGCCTTGATCTTTAGTGTACAAAAGGGTTACAATTAATAAATATAAAAAATACAATAAAATTTAGTAATTGATTTTTTTTTTTTGTATTGATGATAGCAATCCATTAAGCACTCATTGACATGGAGTTAGATAATCAAATTCTTATCAAGTTTTTAAATAAAAAAATAATATGAAAAACAATCTGAGAAGCGTATTGAGAAAGACGAGAGTGAAAGGCTCAAAATCAATCACACCAAATACAATAAATAAAATATAAAGGAATACATTTTTCTTTTGAGAAGCTAAGAGAAGAGATTAATAGTTGTAAATAAATCAATTGGACAAGGGATTACAGACTAGAGTGAGTCCGCTTTTTGGGAAGGACCACATCTAGTATATGTTTATATTGGTATGAACTTGGTGGAAATTGATTATTGAATTTCAAAATAGGAATGTTTCAGAGCCTACTTAGTCATATCAAACTGCGCACAAACTATTATAATCTTTCACTACTAGAATTGAATCGTATGGGTTCCATGGTATTTGAGTCGAAGTGTTGTTTTAGAACATAAAATTGCTCCTTTTTTTTTTAATTTATTTGAGCAATGGAGTTGGTTCTTTTGTACAAATTAACAAGTCAAATGATTTGCACTAGTAAGTGTGAGGCATTGACCGATTGTACAAATTAACAAGCCAAATGATTTGCACTAGTGAGTGTGAGGCATTGACCGATTGCTGGAACTAAGGCAAAAGGAAACATATACACATGCATATGCAAGCAAGCACTATAGAAACAAGGTGAGTCAACAATTTATTTCATGACCATTACAATCTTTTGAAGTGCATCGTGCTCACAAGTATCATCCTTCATCACTCGGCTGCGGTCGTTAGGGTACAACTAGAGGAAGTAAAACGTTATTCAAAAAAAAAAAAAAGAGTGAAAATGTAAAGGATACTCAAACTTTATTTAATTATTATTTATTACCCTTAGCACGTCATCGTCCTTCCACAACCTTCTTTCGGAAACGAGCTATACGCACTGCAATGACCACAAAGAGCCTATCTTTCATTTCATCAACAAACTTGAAATAGGCTTGTCTCCATGGCCGTTTGATTGTCAAACTGCCACAAACGACCCAAAATCCTGTGGCGAATCCCAGCGCCATGCTCGTGTAGAACCATAGCTTTTCAGATCTGTCTTCACCTTCCAAGTCTCCATTTTTATCTTCTCCATATCCATTTCTCGGAGATGAGCAGCTGGTTGACAATGGAGGACCACAGAGCTCTGGGTTCCCTTGATATATGGAAGGATCATTGAAGGTCTGAAACTGGTTGCTACTTGGAATCTGTCCCGATAAGTTGTTAAATGACAAATTCAAATAGTTCAACAAAGTCATTGAGGACATGCTAGGAGGAATTGGGCCTGAAAGATTGTTGTGTGAGAGGTCAAGTGTCTCCAACCGTTGCAAGTTGGCAATGTTCTCCGGTATCTTCCCAGTCAAATGGTTCCATGATAAATTCAGAGTGCCCAAGGCTGAGAGCTCTGTTATGTGATCTGGTATCTCTCCCACTAAATTGTTGCTCGATAGGTCAATGGCGTTAACGAGTGGAATTATCTTGCTATATTCATTTTTTCTACCTTTCGACACTATCTCCACGTGCTGTGAGAATGAGATATGCTGGGTTGAGGGTAATTCATGGAAAAAAGGACCCAAATAGGTAAAAGCTTCCAAATTGCCCAAGCATTCAGGAATAGCCCCTGATAAATTATTCTGAGCAAGGTCTATAATGTGCAGATTGGGAAACTTACAAAGTTGTTCAGGAATGCTGCCTGTCAAGATGTTGGCTCTTAATCCCAAGTATGATAAAGAGAACAGATTATCTGATACCAAGTCTAATATTGTCCCAGAAAATCGATTTTCTCCAAGATCAATAGATAACAACCCTGAGCAGTTCTGCAAGGTTGTAGAGAGCTCGCCAGAGAGATTGTTACTGCTCAGTTTCAAAAAGATGAAAGAAGGTAATGAACAAAGAGAGCTAGGAACGCCACCTGACAGATTGTTTTTGGACAAATCTAAGACCATTAAGTTTCTCAAGCCCTGCAACCGGCTGGGAATTATTCCTGATAAATCATTACTTGAAAGATCAAGAAAGCTCAAATTTTCCATTTTGTTAATGGAAGGGGGAATGCTACCTTTAAGAAAATTTCTGGAAAGATCCAGGTTTCTCACTTTAGACATTGCTTGGCCTATATTTGAGGGAATTGGTCCAGAGAAAAAATTGTTCCTCAAAGAAAGATCTGTAACATTTGGCCATAGAGGGATTGAACCCCCCAAGAGGTTGAATCCTAGATCTACCCACACTCCGATATCATAAACAAAGCTAACTGAATATGGAAGCTTTCCTCTCAATTGGTTATCAGAAAGATCCACCCACCAAAGCCGAGATGTTAGGCTCCAAAACCAATCAGGTATGGCGTCTGAAATACCGGCACCGGAAAGTGTGAGTGTAGAATCATCTACTTGAGTTCTAAGCCATGATGGAAATGCAGGACCCAATTGGCAATCACTGACTGCGATGTAATCAAGACTGAAAGAAGGAATCCAATCTCGTCTCAAGTTGAAGATCACAGATTTGCTTGTGGATGATATGTAAAAAGAGGATAATCTTGAGAGGTTCTGAAAAAGATTTTCGGTGATGATCCCTTCCCATGAATTTCCATAAAGATTAAGTTCATATAGCCTTTTGAGTTGTCCAATGCTTTCTAAAATTGTCCCATTCATTGAGTTGAAAGATAGATCCACCACTGTCAAACTTGACAGATTCCCTATTGACCTTGGGAGTGAACCTGAGAATGAGTTTTGGGCTAGTCGAAGGTAGTCTAAACACTTTAGGAAGCCCAAGGACTCAGGCAAGTTTCCTTTGAGATTATTTGCACTCAAATCTAAGTAGTCGAAGGTATTATTGCTGCACCCAGCCAAAGCCTCTATGAATTCATTTATTTCGCCACTAATCACGTTATATGACAGATCCATCCTCCATAGGTTGCACAGGCTTCCCCTTAAAACCTTGGGTATGGAACCTTTAATTTCACAGTTATATAACTCAACCTCCTCAAGGGTGCTTATATTAAATAACCAGCGAGGTATTGAAGAGCTGAAGTTGTTATAAGAGAGATCAAGGACTGCAAGGGAAGTAAAATTTACAAATGTCAAAGACTCGGGGAAACCATTAAGTTCACAGCCCGACAAGCGCAACTTCGTCAGGGAAGGAAGCATATTAACAGCTTGCAACCAATTAGTTGCTGCCTTGCTAAGGTTCATGTTGCCAAGATCAAGATATTTAATAGAAGAGAGACCAAAAAGCCAGTTTAAATCTGAAGCCCATAGCCTCAAAGGGAACAAATACATCGATAGATCAAGATATTCCAAGTTAGACAGATTTCCGAGACTAGGAGGAACCTTGCCATTAAAGGAAGCTCCCGAGAGGTCAAGGTACCTCAAGTTCTTGAGTGAACCTATGAATTCTGGGACAGGAATTCCTTGGAAATTGTTCCCGCTCATGTCCAGGTAACTCAAATATGTCAAATTAAGTAAAGATGGATTTAACGTACCGCCCAGGCATGATCGGTTGTTATCTGCTTGAATTTCTCCTACCGAGCTGCAAACGTCAAGACTTTTGAGGTCAAGCTTGACAACGTTGCCCGTCTTATTGCTGCAGCTTATCCCGGTCCAGTTACAACAATCCTCTCCAACCCAAGACGAAAGCCAACCTGAAGGATCTTTGAGACCTTTTCTGAATTCAAGCAATGCTTTCCTCTCCCTCTCAATACAGCTGCCAATATTCACAGAACTAGAGTTGGACTCTGCAGCTTGAAGGAACACTGATTTAGTTAACAAAAGAAGGGAAAGAAGAACTAGAAATTGACTTGCGGTTCTCCTGCTAGCCATCAATTCTTTGCATAAAAACATATACAGGGAACGAAGTTTAAAGATGGAGATGCCGATTATCAACCTGCGAAATTGACTTTTATTGGTTCCTTCTTTCCCCACCTTAATTTCGTTAGTATTAATTTTTGCAACTTAATTTCAACTCTAGACCAAAGTTGTCACGTCATATCAATCTTTTAATATCAAAACACAATATAATAACTTTGTGATAATTTTAGTAGCAATTTAGTGGTAATAGATTAATGGTATTATAAGTTTTGATGGTTTTATTATCTTTTAGTATATCTGTCTAAAGAAACAATATAGTCTTCTCTAACATTTCTTATTGGCAAGCAAGAGACAAGCATTCTGAAAAATGAAATTTCATTTGAAGATGGAAAATTAGACAAGTAAAGAACAGAAAGTTTTCACCTTCCTGTTTAGATAGGAAAATTGTTGTATGAATCAATACTGCTGGCTGGCGACTAGGCCTTACACTATAACATCAGCTTCCCTGTCAAACAGGGGCAGTTAAGTCTGCTCCGTATTGATTCAAATATTTTATACAATTAATTATAATTCAGAATATTGTTATATCTGTCTCAGCTCCTAGGCATAAATTTCTAGCTTTGCCCATACGTCCACTATTAAAGTATAAACAAGGTACCAAGATAAATTTCTTTGTTTTTTCTTTTAAGGTTTAAACCTACAGTAAGAGAAGAGATTGCCAACCCATTGCCTTGAGGTGAGAAAAGGAAACTTACGCCCTCCGCCAGCCTGATAAAGGTATAAACTGTTGATTTCTGAATCAATAATCAATGCCTGGTAAAATTCTGTAAGACTAAAAAAAAAAATCCATCAGAGTCATTCCCCAGAAATAAACAATACTACTACGAAGAAAGAACCAGGGGCTTTAAACTGTAGAAAATTGTTAATAATTGGTGAAGAAAGACGAATTCGCTGGAAGATAGAACATACGAGTTTATATATATATCTTGACAAAACGACACACATATTATATATAATTCAAAATTTATTAAATTAATTATTTATCTTTCATTGATTTTTTTTATTAATTGAAATATGGACACTACAATATTTTTGACCTTTGGTTGTAGAAAAAATTGCAATCATAAGTGAAAAATCTACTATCTTAAATTAAGACTTCACTTAGAAAAGATATAACCTTAACTAATGTATGAAAAAGTTTAATTACACATTTTTTTAAGAAATTTTATAACAAAATTAATAAGCAGTCATATACTATATAATTGCAATTCTAAAACGTATTGCAGCATTTAAAATAATAGAGAAAATAATTTGTTGCACTCGAATTTATGCCTTAATTGATAGATATTTGAGGATTTTCGAGATCGTGACTATATTCTTCAAAGAGAAGTAAAGGAATATTGACCTCCACTATCTAAAAATAAAATGACGTAACAAATCATAAATCTTAAATCATATTACCAAATTGTAAAAACTTTTAAAATGTTTGTAAGATTGATCTCATAATTTTTTTTTTTTGAAATTAAAGCAAAAAAGATTCGAATCTTGCTATTTAAGTAAAAAGATCATGTACCGCCCTATAAACCAAATGCTTAAGTGCATTAATCTCACAAAATTAATTCAGAGATATGTTATCAAATTTTTTGTGTTTGACAATTTGTTCAATTTCTTAACAATAGGTCAATTATGATTCTTTAAGCTGCAAATTATTGTAAACGAACTTGAATTTTTCAAAAAAAAAATTGTAAATAGAAATAAAATAAAAACTATAAATAATTGCAATAAATGATACCGTTTGTGAAGAAGTTGATGATCTGTCATTTGTTGGTGAAGTTGATGACTTAGTATAATTTTAGTCATTTTAAATTTGAGTTTGAATTGCACTTTTTATGAACAAATCAAGATTGATAAAATTTGAGTTCGATTTAGACATCTTTTAAGTTTTGGATCAATTTTATTAACTTAGATCGATGTGAATGAGAAAAAAAATATAAATATATAAAATTCTCTAAAAAAGACTTATTTTGTACAAACTTATACCAAGTTTTTACTTCCTTAAAATTAGAAAAGTTTATGCAAACAACCTTCAAGATCTTTTTTTTTTTTCTAAATGTTTCATGAGCATTTTTCGATCTCTAATAATTCGCAGGGGAAAGCTGCTACAAAACAAGCCATGGACAAGCACACTAGTCCCATATTAGAACAATTGAGGGTGTGGAAAGGGGTTTTTGTAGTTCTCTAATTTTTAAGTTATTTTCAGATTTAGCCCCATTAATCACCTTGTCGGATAATCTTGATAATTTCAAAACATAAATTACCAAGATAAAATCCTATAAAAAAGAAATTATCAAGATAAAAGATTGGAAGCCTCTTGTCTTTAATTTGGAAGACTCCGTCGATTAGGTCTAAGTCTTGGCTGGAACATCACGTGAAAATCCATAAGCCCAACGGAAACGTTAACAAGCCAATATTGGGGCTTTAACCAACCAAATCAACGGGTTGGGTACTTAGGTTCAAGTCTTCAAGTCTGCTGAGATATTCAAAGTTTGAAACTTCAACAACTTCCAAGCGATTCTATGCAATTTGCCACACAAGTCTCTTTTGGCCCAGAGCAATTTCCACGATCAACAACAAAATTGATTGATTAAATGTCGGAATATTACTAGAACCATTGAGAATCAAATTCTTCTTTCTCTCAATTGAAAACTAATACTAATTTTTTTTTTTGGCATCAGGACTGAAAATTCTTCACATCTTATTGGTTGGAAAAATGAAACTGAAGTTATTGATCCGTATAAGCAAGCTTCTCAAACAGGGTATGATGGACCAAAAAAACGGCAAAAGAAATCACTTTCTCACCATTTTTGTACATTGATATCTAAATATGTTAGTGATATCACAGCCACTCACAATCAAATGCCCCTCAAACAACACAAATAAAAATAGAAAGAAAGAAAAGAAAAAACAGTTGTATTTCATCGGTTTAACCCATAAGTATAGTTCTATCTGCTGAATAATATGAGAGCAAATAGAAAGAAATAAGAACAAGAGTTATCTCCCTATTAACTAACCCAACAACAAGCAAATGATCAAGTTCACCTTGAGCGAACTGGCTCTTCTTTGATTGTCTCCAAGGAAGGTTTTCTGGACCTACAGACAGATAACCTGTACTTAAATTCTGCAACCGGGAACCCCTCATCAACCCCTTCCAAACTCAATCTCGAGCCTCCATCTTCGCATTCTGTTGAGCTTTCTTGCCCGCCAACGTTGCCAGACTCCGGTAATATCCTCACTTTTCCTCCAGATATTCTTTTGGCTGCAGAGTTTGCTGCCATGAAAAGCATAGCCATATCAGCCGCAGTTACCATAGAGTTGACTCTCTTCATTGGGAACATGATGTACACGTTGCCGAACTCTAATTCCTCATCAGCACTCAGAGCTGAAAATCTCCTGCCTATGTGAAGAGATTGGGAATTCGTCAAGAAAAAGTTTGGACACTCCAACATAAGCTCTGCAGCCTTTATAGACTCCCGGAATTGCCTGATTTCACCTCCGGGAAGGATCACCCTTGCAGCTTTCCCGCTCTTGATTAAAGGGGTGGCCAAAGTGCACGAAATGTAATTTCCCATGATGGGAAGAAAGACTTAGAACAACCGAGAAAGAGCGTTTTGTTGAAAAAGATAAAAGGTTTCTTGCCAAAAGAAGACAGTTGTGGTTTGTTAAAAGAGATTGTGTGAGAGATCTTGGGATATTTATATGGAAAATGTAGAGGTCAATCGTTACTAGCTAGAAAGGAAAAAATAATATTGCCAAGGGAAGTTGTGGTGCGCCTTAATTTGAAAAAAGGGACGCGTTAGGCAAAATTAGATGACAAAGGGTAGGAAAAGGGTGGGAAGGTTCATGTTTCCCTTGTGTGTACTAATTTTGTCATGCTAAATTTCGCTGTTAATGCGTGTGGGACCTGGGTGGGAAACGCCAGCTGTTGGTAGCAATCATCTCATCGCACTAGTTTACTAGAAGGCTTGGTCCAGTACTGGGGGCTTTTTTTACTTTTTTCTGAAGTTTCGAAAATTGTTTGCTTACAGGGACCAATTTTCTTTTGGTTGGCACTGCGTGTAGATGTGGGGCGCCACTTGCTGTTTTCTCTTACAACAAACCGAGCGAGTCAATAATGGTGGCATCCCAGTTAGTTTGTTTTACGCTTTGAGAGGTCCATTTCCTAGACTATCTCTTCTAACTATGACATTTTCCTTCTTCTTTTCACATTTATTTTTAAGTTCATCTTACCTCAAAAGTCGCCCCTTGCACACCATAACAACATTAAAAAACTCATCAACAAGCATGTGTCAAAGTTTTATAATTCCTTTGTCTAGTAACTTTTGCTTTATATATATGGCAAAATATAATAATTAAAAGTGGTTATGAGCTCTTCCTCAGCCATTCATTAAATCTGGTGCTGTTTGCATGTCTGTTGTGTGTGCATAAAATTTTCTTCTTTTTCTATTAAGGACCATTAGATATATTTATGAAGGCCAACATTTAATATACGAATAAACCCTATGTCGAACGTTTTAAAACAAATTATGTGACACGTGCCAATTTGTTAAAGTTTTTCTAATTTTACAGATTTATATGAGATGTAAATTTAAGAACATAAGATTGAACCTTTATTAAAACTGGGCTATTAATCGGGATTCAGATCTAATAAAAGAAAATGTACCAGTAAACGGTTTGATGAATAATTTGGATGGCAAAATGTAGTAAAGTTTTAGACTCTGCATTTGTTTAAGTATCCGCCTTTGAAAATCGTAGGTGGAAAATAATCTGGATGCCCCACAAGGAACATACGACCGTAACATACGGATGTTAAAGACAGGCCACGGTAAGGCCAGTCGTAGAGGGGGCCTCACAACCCTCTATGAGTTAACATCTAGTTCCCTATCATTGCCAAATGAAAATTGAAGTCCCACCAATTTTACATTTGTTTGTCAGTTCGTTGTGGTGAGAAAGAAAGTCTCCTTTTAATGGCTTACAATGTGGGAAATCAAGTTAATGATCAGTTTGATCATACACACCTAATCCACCAATCGAATTGTCTTCATCATCATTTTCTTCTTAATTTTCTGGTGAGAACCTGCTGAATTGCTTTCTTCCGTTTATATTCCATTTTCTTTTTCCTGTACAAAAGATGTGGGATTCGGCCAGCTAATTAAGGCTCTCAAAGTCGATTTAATTATATTTGAAGGCAAATCAATAGGTTTAGAACACAGATAAGAATCGGATAATGACCCTGTCGAAACTTCAAGTCATCGAATTAATAATTCAATTGTTGGATTTTTTGGATCAATATTAGATCGATAAAAAAATTTAAATATATTATAAATAAAATCATAAATTATGTTAATATTATGAGAATTGTATGACCCGGGTCAATGTTGAATTGCTTCATGATCTTGTCTACGGAGCAGCAACTATAGTTGTTCACAAACTTCCAAACTCCAAGTCTTATGGTTTTTCGGAGATATCCAAGGATCATACTAGAGAAAGTTCAGCAAAGAGAATTTTTACTGGTGTAATTAAGATTCTCACTTGAGTTAATTTTTACATTTATAGTACTTATTTATATAGCATACACTGTCCTACAAGGAATTAGATATACATTTGTGATTGTGTTAATGGGTTTGGATCTACTTGGCTCAACCCATATAGTTCAAATTAATAATACAATCTTTGGTTATTTTATGCATCATATCTGTAATTTTAATTGATGGAATGAGTGCCCAACACTTTCCCATCTTCGTACCTAACCACAAGACCCATCTCGTTTGGTAGGATGGAAGTAATTATGTCTTTTGCGATTGGTCTACTTGCACTTTTGAGCTTTTAAACACATCAATAGTCTAGGTGGCAACTCGATTTTTTACATAATAGTGTATAATATCGAGATCTTACTGTCGGAGATTAGCCTCATAAACGGTTTTGAAGTATCACCCCTTCAGCTAAGCCTTACACTAGTGCCCACAATGGCATGACCTTAATGATAATGTTTGTAATGAGTTAACCATTGCCCTCACTAATAACTACTTACAATCTAAAGGGAGTTAACCATACAAGAACGTGCTGTTGTAAAGGGTTCTTTTGATCAGGAGAGAGGAAATGTTGTAATAAGTAAAACAAGATATATTAAAGGTAATAGAGGGGAAGACTGAAGCAGTTTTTAAAACATAAATGCTTTGGTAGCAAGTACTGAGGAATAAGAAAAGATGGAGAAAACAGCAGAGCACGATAGATGGAAAGGGGCTGAGTAGAGAGAATATTTGAGAGAGCTTTGAGGGAGTTTTTTAGAGTAATTTCTGCTGAGTTTCTGATTATTTTCTCCTTGCCTCCCAACTTTTCAAACTCCCTTACTTATACTAAAAAGGAGCCTTTTTTTAGGAGTAGTTGGAAGAAGGAAGCACTTGTAAGAAAACACATTCAATCATGGGAGAAAGTGCTTGTTATGGAAGAGCACATTAAAGAACAGTTATTGGATGTTAAGTTCAATCATGGGTGCTTGTCATGAAAGAGCACGTTAAGGAATGACTTATTGGATGTTAAGCTCAATCATGGGAGCTTGTTTTGGAAGAGCACATTAAGAAATGACTTATTAGATGTTAAAAGAATGAGCAAGTAGTTGTGTAGTAGGTATAAGTTTTGGATAGTGGAGTAATAACACTTGATAATGCGCTACGTGTACTCTCAAGAAAGAAAAAAAGGGTAAAGCACGTGTACTTCAAGAAAATTAAGGTTAAGAGAAGTCCTCTTAACTACCTCAATATTTGAGCCTCGAAGCCAAACTCTCTAGAACATCTCAAACGTGAAGATAACTCAGTGAACTCTGTCACTCATTTTGAGTTACTTTCACTTCTTCATGTGATTTGGTTGTTCCATGCTATTCTCGTACTGTAAGATAATACTTAAAAGAAATAATGGTTAGCCAAAATTGGGTATCTACATCTATTTCCCTGCGTAAAAAATTTTGTATAAGAAATTTTTATGCATAAAATAAAAAGATACAATTTGAGTATGCACATAAAATAAGTAATGTAAGGGAACACTTTATACATGTTTTTTCTTCAAAAAAAAAAAGAGTAGCCAATGAAGTAGTATTAGAACAAAGAACAAAAAATAAGACAGCAACAAACTAAGCTTAGAACATCATACAATGAACAAAAAAAAAGGGCACTTGAGCATATTCAATTCAACCCATTTTCCTTTACATCAAACAAATACTTGATCACAGGCGAAGTTGGAAAAGTGG
Source organism: Theobroma cacao (assembly GCF_053813885.1). Lineage (NCBI taxonomy): Eukaryota > Viridiplantae > Streptophyta > Magnoliopsida > Malvales > Malvaceae > Theobroma > Theobroma cacao. The sequence continues at coordinate 44,330,959 of NC_142640.1, forward strand.
AAGAAAGAAAGGTAGTGGTGACTGACAGAGCTAGAAACAATGGAAGAGAATAATGCAGTTGGAAGAAAATGAGGGAGGGGAGGAAGAAAAAGCAAAAATGATTTTATATGGGTAGAGTTGTAATTTTTCAAACTTACGAGGGGTAATTTTGTTTCAATGATTCTGAAAGCTATTCCATAAGATATGGAATAGCTAATACCAAATAAAGGTTGAGTTTAGTTAAAGATGACTTTTTACTAATTTTAAAGAATAAGTAAAACTTAAAAATTGCTATTCCTTGCCAAATTGCCAACCAAATGTGAAGATAACTCAATGAACCCTGTCACTCATTCTGAGTTACTTTCACTTCCTCATATGACATGGTTGTTCCACATTATTCTCATACTGTAAGACAATACTTAAAAGAAATAATGGTGAGCCAAAATTGGATATCTACAATTATCATTGTTAAATGCAAAGGGAAAAGTGCCTTGAATGGATGTCTATCAAAAATCGCTTAATACTTAGGTATTAATCTTACAAAATTATCTCTTTCGTCGCTAAGGTGAGAGCTTATGACAACACAAACACACTATTGTTGGAATCGCTAAGTTTATGGCTATGATGGGTCATATTAAAAAAATAGTGGACTTTTGTGTGCTTAACATTCTTATCTCTTTTAATTACTACTTGGGAGGTTATGGCTTCACTCTCTTTGCACGATACCTTTAATTATGTATACAACTATTAAATTGCCAAAGAAAGGACTTCTTACTATCTAAGAGTGTAAAGCAGTTCTTTTGTTAGAGGGAGAGAGTGTGTGTTAACAAGTAAAACGAGATGTTTTGAAGTCGATCAAGAGAGGGATTGGAACAGTTCTTAAGACACTGAGTGTTATGGCATGTGGTGATGGATAAAATTTAGGAAAAGTGCAAAAAATGTGAGGTGACAAAGCAAGACAGAGAATCAATGGAAAAAGATTAGTAAAAGAAAGCATTTAAAAGAGTTTAAAGAAGGAATCTATTAAGTTTTCAAGTGTCTCCTTGATGAATTATCAAAACTTTATATATAGAGCAGTTACCGTAAAAAGCGTTTAATAGATATCATGAGAAAAAAAATATTACCTCATTATGCATAATAAGGTAATTGAAAGATGTTTAGGCTTAATGGGATGATGGAACTTAGTGACACTTGTTAGTGGACGGATGTTTAAGCCTAATGGCATAGCAGAGCTTAGTGACATTGAGAAATGTGTCAATTATTCTTAAGAAAAATGAAAAAAAGGAAAATCATTCATACTTCAAATAAAGTTTAAGAGGAAGTTCTCTTAACTAGCTCATTATTTAAATTATTAAACCAAATTCTTCACAACATGTCAAGGGTGAAACTAATATATAAACCCTACCACTCATCTCGGGTTACTTTCATTACTATTACATTATTCTATTCATTCATTGCTTTTGTGCGTACATCCATATGATCTTGTAAAACAACTCCATATAATGTAATATGTAATGAGAGAGATAATATGTTAGTAGTCAAAATCGAATACATTTACAAGGAAGATCTTAACTTGCCTATTACACCAATGTTAAGAATAGAAAAAAAAAAAGTGAAGGACTTGATTGTTGAATTTCAATTGGAAGGTGTCTGAATGCTTCAAATGCTAGAAAAAGCATCAAATGTTCAAAGACATTGAAGTCATTTGTACCTACTTTCACAGAGGGAATATTGGCCATTATTATGGGATGGAAAGAGCAATTGCTATTTCGTAAGTTGTTGTAAAGGATGTTAGAACACCAAACTGAAAAATATCGGAATGGCTTCAAGGTGTGTAACAGTGCCACTGTCTTTAAGATTTTATTCGCCCCCACTAATAATGTGCAAAAGGGTTACAGGCGATAAACCTTGATGATACAATGAAGCCCAGTGAATGACTACGTTCTGCACTATCGAAGTCGATCCACTAAGCATTCATTGATGAATAACACGATTATCTAGTTTGTATAATTTTCTATAGTAAAATAATATAGAAGAAAATTTAAAAAATTTTGAAAGGAAAAGAGGGAGTGTTTTGTTTTTATTTTTTTTGTTTCAGAGGAGGGTCCTATTTATAAGCAATTGAGGCAATTTTCCAACAGACACAATTATGTCTGTTTTAGACATAAATGGTTTCTTTCTGTTTTTAACAGTTAAACCAACATACACATTTATGTCTTGTTTCAAACAAAATATGTTTCTGTCTATTTTCAATAGTTATTATCTGTTAAAAAAAATTAAAAATATATATTTTATCTGTTAAAAAAATTAAAAATATATTTTTTCTTTACACCTGCATGTGCCACTTGGCAAGTGCCATTATAAATAATTAAATATTAATTTCAAGCCTACCCAGGCCCAAAAAGCTCATCCATGGTCCATTGCCTATTAAAGTCTAATTGTAATGGACTTATACTCTTTTCTATTTAAGTAACTCATTTTCCTTTTCTTTTTCCAGTGTGGGACTTTGTCCCACATTTATTATTATTGAAAATATCCAACGATCCCCCACTATTTTCAAAATAATTTTTTCGTTTTTGATAATCTTGGAAATCGATTACATAAATGAAGGTATCTTCCGATTAAACCTTCACTTAGTGAAAACGAATTGAAGTTAATCGAAATTGCATGGTAGACTATGCTTTAAACCAGTTATTCCATTTGGTTAACCGAACACATTTCACACAATGATTTCAATACCAATGAATGCACAATATCTGATGATGCTTTTATGGCCATGCGTCAGCATCCTCTTTTCATTAGTGTTGTTGGAGCCAAGCTCTTGAGCTTCTAGAAGCGGCCACACTTCAAACTCACATAAGTAGATCCCATCAAAAATGCCCCGTAACTAAAGTATTCTAATAAACTTTATGTTATGGGTCTATTAAGAGTATATAACTCATCATTTCCTTACCATTACGGGTACCTAACACACTTTTACTTGGGATGAAATATAATATATATATATATATATATATATATATTATAGTGCTAACAGCCACATACAGATGATGTGCTTTGTCTCATTGAACTTCAAGACTTGATGTTATACCAAGCGTTGAGTCGAGTTTCCACCATAGGTGACTTTCAATTTATGAGTTTGAACCTTATCCCCTTTGAGGTCTTATTTATGAGATCTCTAGCGAGAGTTTTTGTTAAAAAATCCACCAAGTTTTCATTAGACCTCACAAAAGTTATAGTGATCACTGCATTATAAATTAACTGTCGGACATAGCTATGTCTTAATCCAACATGTCTAGACTTTCCATTATACACTTGACTATATGTTCTTGCTAAAGTTGCTTCACTATTACAACGGATAGATATTAGTGAAACTGGTTTTGGCCACAAAGGTATATCATAAAGTAAATTTCTTAGCCATTCGGCTTCTTTGGTGGTAGCAACCAATATAATAAATTCGACTGCCATGGTAGAATCTGTTATACATGTTTGTTTCTTAAACCCCAAGAAATGGCATCCCCAACAAGCATGAAGACTCATCCACTTGTGGAAACATGATCTTCTAAATTTGTAATCCAGCGAGCATCCGAATATCCTTCCAATACTGATGGATATCCATTATAGCAAATACGATAGTTGATTATTTTCTTTAAATACCTTAGTACTCAATTTATGGCTTGCCAATGCAAAGTACCTGTATTACTTGTATACGTACTTAACTTTCCAACAACAAATGCTATATCTGGCTTTGTACACGTCATTGCATACATTAAGCAACCAATCACTCTTGTATACTTTAATTGATCAATAGTCCTACCAGCATTATGTACTAATTTGATTTGAGGATCCATAGGTGTAGATGCTGGTATACAATCATTAAGATCAAACTTTTTAAGTACCTTTTTAATGTAGTGCGATTGTGACAAAGTTATAATATTTTCATCTTGGAATATTTTAATTCCTAAGATAATATTTGCTATACCCATATCTTCCATTGCAAAGTTATTTAACAAAAACTTTTTTGTTTCCTCTACTTGTTCTAAATTCGTGCCAAAAATTAGCATGTCATCCACATAGAAGCGAATTATAACACCTTTGCCATTTTGGAATTTGTTATATATGCATTTATCATATTCATTTATGTTATAGCCATTGGCTAAACAACTTCATCAAATTTTTGAAGCCATTGTTTTTGTGCTTGTTTAAGCCCATACAATGACTTGACAAGCTTACAAACCTTATGCTCTTGTCCTAGAACAATAAATCGTTCCAGTTGTGTCATATAGACTTCCTCTTCTAATTCACCATTTAAGAATGTTGTCTTGAAATTTATTTGATGAATCACTAAGTTATAAATTGATGCAAGGGAAATTAAAAGTCTAATGGTAGTAATTCTAGTTACTGGAGTATAAATATCAAAGTAGTCAATCCTTTACTTTTGAGTAAAACCTTTGGCTACTAATCTTGCTTTGAATTTGTCTATAGTTCCATCTACCTTCATTTTCTTTTTGAAAATCCATTTACAACCTATTAATTTAGAACCTGGTGGAAAATCAACCAAAATCCAAGTGTTATTTCCCATTATTGAGTCCATCTCATCATTGATTGCTTTTTGTCAAAATGCATAATCTTGAGACTTCATTGCCTCATCATATGTAACAGGATCCAATCCAAATTAAAACAATAAGGAATTTTATTATCTATATTTTCTCATGTTCTTTCTACAAAGAACAAATAAAAGTCTAGACCAAAATCTTTTATCTTTCTAGCCCTTTGCTTTTCCTTATTTTTTGGACTAGATTTATCATTATTTCCATTTTGTTCCAATGGAATGTCATTTGATTATATTGATTGTTGTGGTTGTAGTTTTCTTAACACAGATTTGAATCTATTTTCATCAAAAATTATATCTCTTGATTCAATAACAGTGTTAACTAGAATTGAATCATTTGGTTCAATTACCATGAACCTATATGCTTTACTATGTTATGCATATCCTATGAATATGCATTCTATTCCTCTTTCACCTAATTTCTTTCTTTTCGTTTCTGGAACTTTAACTACAACTCTGCAACCCCAAGCCTTTAAATAGCTAAGGTTAGGTCTCCTTCTCTTCCATTGCTCATATGGGGTTATTTTAGATTCCTTTTTAGGAACTCTATTTAATATGTGACAAGCTGTTAATAAAACTTCTCCCCAAAAACCTTTTCCAAAATCTGAGTATGATAACATAGCATTTACCATTTCGGTCAAGACCCTATCATTATGTTGTGGTGTATAAGGTGCTGAAATATGATGGATTATTCCGATAGAGGCAAAATAACTTGGACTATAATATTCTCCATCTCTATCCTATCTTAAGCACTTGATAAAAGATTCACATCGTAATTCTACTTTTGTTTTATAAACCTTAAATTTATCAAGCACTTCATCTTTAAAATGTAGCAAATATACATAGCAATATCTAGAGAAATCATCAATAAATGTGACAAAATATTTCTTTCCAGCTAATGCATGTGTACTATGCATATCACACACATCACTGTATTAGTTCAAATAATTTAATATTTCTTTTAACTATGGGAAAAGGATTTCTAGTTATTTTTGTTAGCATGCATATATTGCATTTATCAATATTTTAATTAAACTTTGGAATTAAGTCCATTTTATAAATATCGTCCAATCTTTTATAATTTAAATGTTTTAATCTATAATGCCATAAATAAGAGGATTCAATTATATAAGCAGAAACAACAGTTTTAGTCATAGTATTATTAATAATATTTAGTTTGAACATTCTCTCACATATATAACCTTTCCCAACAAATATTCCCCTCTTGAACAAAATGAATTTATCTGCCTTCAATACAAGCTTGAAACCAAACTTATTTAATAAACTCTCAGACACTAAATTTTTCCTAACTTTTGGAACATAGTAAACATTTTTCAAAGTTAAAATTTTTTCAAAAGTGAACTCAAGCTCAATAGTCCCTTTGCCTTTAATGGTTGTTGAAGAAGAATTTTTCATGTACAGGAAATTTCCATGGTCACTTGGAGTGAAATTCTTGAAGAGATTCTTGTCATTGCACACATGTTTTGTTGCTCCTGAATCAATCCACCAATTATCATTTTCTTCAACCATATTGATTTCAGAAATCATAGTTACAAAATTTTTAGAAGTAGCACCATTTGAAGAAGTAATTTTCTTCTTTAATAATTGACATTCCTTTTTGAAATGTCCTGGTTTTCCGCAATGGAAGCATGTGCTTTTGTTCTTTCTTTTGAATTTCAAACCATTAGCAATCTACTTGAACTTCTTTTTGGCTAGTTTAATGCTATGTCCTTCCTCCACAACATACACTTTGGCTTCTCTTGAAACAGCAACTTGTTCTTATTTTTTGTATTCCTCTTCAATTCAAAGATGATTTGCCAAATCCTTAAGAGTTATATCTTTTTCTTCTTTTTTTTTTGTGTTTCAGACTTCTTTTAAAGTTTTTTCATGATGAAGGAAGTTTGTCTATAATGGAGGATACAATTATAGTTTCATCCATTTTTATTTTATATTATTTAAACTGGTTAAGTATTCTTTCAATTTCTTGCAGTTGTTCTATAACAGAACGCCCATCGACCATTTGATAATTATTAAAGCAACTGACAAGAAATTTTTTACTGGTTGCATCTTTTGTCATATACCTAGTTTTCAGTTTGTCCCATAATTCTTTTGCAGTAGCTTCATTCTGGCATGTGTCAAATAAGTCATCAGCCAAACCATTCAAGATGTGGTCTTTGCACATATAATTGACATTGTCCTATTTCTGCCTCTCTCTGGTTGCAGCAACAGATTCATTTTCGCTTTCTTCTGGTTTAGGTGTAGTTAAGACATAGACAATCTTCAATGTTGATAATAGGAAATGCATTTTCTTTTGCCATTTTAAAAAGTTGCCACCATCAAAACCGATCCATTTTGACAAAGTTAGAAGCCACTTCTCTTAGCGTTCCACTTGCAGTAGCCATTGTTGAAACGAAATAAAACCTTAAGATTGTTAAAATACTGAACTAAAAAATACCGGAATGGCTTTAAGGCGTGTAACAGTGCCACTGTCCTTAAGATTTTATTCACCCTCGCTGATAGTGTGCAAAAGGGTTACAGGTGATAAACCTCGATGATACAATGAAACTAAGTGATTGACTGCATTCCGCACTGACGAAGTCGATCCACTAAGCATTCATTGATGAATAACACGATTATCTAATCTTCTATATAATTTTCTATAGTAAAATAATACAAAAGAAAATCTAAAAATTTTTGAAAGGAAAAGAGGGAGTGTTTTGTTTTTATATTTTCTGTGTCTTTTCTGTTTCAGAGGAAGGTCCTATTTATAGGCAATTGAAGCAATTTTCCAACAGACACAATTGTGTCTATTTTAGACAGAAATGGTTTTTTTTCTGTTTTTAACAATTAAACCAATAGACACAATTGTGTTTTGTTTTAAATAGAATTTGTTTTTGTCTGTTAACAACAGTTATTATTTGTTGAAAAAAATAAAAAAAAATATTTTTTATTTTTTCTGCACTTACATGTACCATGTGTCGTTATAAATAATTAAATATCAATTTCAAACCCACCCAAACCCAGAAAACCCATCGATGGTCTATTGCCTATTAAAGTCCAATTGTAATGGACTTATACTCCTCTCTATTTAAATAACTCATTTTCTTTTTCTTTTTTCAATGTGGAACTTTGTCCCACATTTATTATTGTTGGAAATATCCAACAAAGGATTCGAAAGACCAAGCTAGTGTATCGAAAGAGTGAAGAAACAAATTCAAGTCGTGGAGGAAGCAAAGGGAGGAAATGGAATTACGCAAGAATCTTGTGCTATTCCTAAAGGAAGTATGAAATGGGCCCTTCACTCAAGATGGAGTTTAAAAAGTTTTAAGGAGAGAATTCACTCGCTTAGGAGTGCCTCTTGACTATGTCCTTTACGATCACAATCCTCAAGCTGTTTATGTGTTCAACCAAGTTTTGGGGCATGACATTGATGAAGTCATCACAAAAAGTCATGGTGGAGGTACTAATCAATCCCTTTTTTCTTTTCTCTCTGGCTATTGGACTAGTTTAAATAATATCAGTAATTCTTATAAAGCTCAATAATAGTTTGTAATCATTAACGGACCAAAAAGGAAAAAAAATTAAAAAAAGCATCCAATATAAAAAATAGTAAAAAAAAAATTAAATTTTATTTTATTGTAAAATTCAAAGAAAAATAACAATGTTCTTGGTATAATTGTTTTGGGCGTTGTGGGTTGCCCAAGATCCAATCCTCAAAACTGGTTTATATGGTTTTTCCATAACATTTGGCCCAATAAAATACCAAACAAGCAACTTTCATCCAATGATGGAAAGCTGAAAGAGTCACCTGCCTACATTTATTAGTGACTTTGAGAACTTAAAGGCGTGACTAGATCCCTTGCAAAGGATTTTGAACCAGAGATGGGTTCCATGGTGAAGTACAAAAGTAAAAAGGTGTTAGGCACCCAATCTGTCCACGTCGTGAAACTTGACTTTAACTGTTATCTAATCAATTCATGCAACAGTAAAGTAGAGACAAACTAAGCACTTTTTCAAACAATTAACAATCTAAACTAATCAATTGTATAAATTCATCGTTGATCTTGATATCAACCAAAACATTTCAACCAATCCTAATCATATAAATACTACATCTTGATCAATACTAATCTACGCATAGCAAATGAAATTAAAGCCTTAAATCATGCTTTTCTACACAAATAGGTAACCTAATATCCTTAGCAAACCAAATTAAACAATATATATATATATATATATAACAAAACCCATAACTTAATAATAAAAAATCAGAATGTGAAATATTCATAGTAAAACCATAAAAACCAGAAATTTAACCAAAATAAGCAAAAGTTAGCAAATAAGTATATTTCATCACTTTCCATCAAACCAAATCATGAAAGCCAAGTAAAATCCTAAAACATGCAATTCTAATTAATTAACATATAAATCATGCTAAAGGTCACCCTAAACCCCATGTATATGAATCGCTAAACCAAACATCTCATTTTATAAAATTATATTTCTCTACGTAATTATTTTTATTGTGAATATTGATTCAATACCATTAAATACAATAATACTAGAATTTTCGTACAAATAAACTTTAAGCTAATTTATTTATTTTAGGGTATATAAATAGTTAAATAACTTAATTATTGTTAAGAAAAAAAGATAAATTAACTAATGTGTAGTAGTCCCTTGGCTTTTAATTCAGACTTTGCCAGTCTCAATAAATAAATAAAATCCAAAAAAATTAATATAGAATTCTTAATCATGAATTTCTATGAAACAAGACATCTACAATAATAACATAGATTAAAATTGTCCCTAAATAGAGTCCAATGGTGACACATGTTCAGTGATATAGAAGTAATTATGTCACTACTTTTGCACAAGAGATGCCGGCCAAACAATAAAATAAACCTCAAGCACTTAGATATTTTGTTCTATTTTAGTGTTATAGTACTCTGCGGTTCACTTCTTTTCTAGTCTTTCATGTGTTTCCAATTATGTTATACATCTTTTGGACAATTTAATTTTTGTCTTTATATATATTAAATTGTTTTCTATATTTCATGAATAGAAGTTTAAAATTCACTAAAAAGAAAGTAGCTTTACAATTCAACCATAAAGTTTAAAATATTTTAACACGAGAAAAATCCACAAACCTACTTGCATTTCCCTAAAAAAAGGTATTTTGAATAAAAGATGCAATAATCATAAAAAAGAATAATCAAAATTAAGAATGTTAATATCGAAAAACCAAAAGGAAATTTTAACTACAGAAAATGTTTAAATATTTTTAGATATATTTACAAAAAATATATATAAATACTTTTCAAGTTTCGAAAAAAATATTAAAGTTTTTATAATTCCAATGACTATGCATGAACTTTGTTATATACAAGCAAATGTTATTCAGCATTGTAACGAATCACAAAATTTCAAATCTTCCAAAATAATTAAGATTAATTCTAATAAATTTGAAAATTTTTGGTGAATTTGATTTGTCTGCATATTTAATACGTAATAAACATAAACAAAGTCATAAAAGGTAAACCAATATCAAAAAGGTGTTACTATTTTTATTAAAGTCTTTATCTTTTATATATTTATTATTTATATTACATTATTAAATTTTATCTAATTAATAATTAATATATGATGAAATACAATATATTAATAAAATATATTAGTAGTTAATATGGTAAGCCTTGTCACGATTTATTCAAAAGAAAAAAGTACAGACGTACGTTGCAATAAACAACGATCGTTGCACACAGACTTAATCGTCGCAAGTTTCAAACCGAAAAGAATCGTAATTCTCAACCCTGTCCACCGGAAATTTCCAGCCCCACCCGTCACCACCACCACCACCACCACCGCTACGCCCTAACTCCTAACTTACAGATCTCTCTCCTTTTATTTTTTTTAATTTTAATATCCAATAAAACGTCCACTTAAACGTCGCCAAAGAAAATACAAGAAGGAAGAAAAGCTTTCATTTCGATTCCGACGAAGCTGTGCAACAAAATTAATATATTTAAACAATCAGTTTTTTTTTCTCTCTCCTTCTCTCCGATGTCTGTTGTATATTGGATTTTGATTTTGAACCTTTGGATCTTAAAAGCGACGTCGTTGCAAGCGGGATCGCGAACGGTACTTCGAGAGATTAGCAGTAACAACGGCGGCGGCGGCGGTAGTGATCCGAAGGACTACGCCGTCGAATTGAATATCACGAATTTCGATGAGGTTCTCAAGGATACTCCAGCCACTTACGCTATAGTCGAATTCTTCGCTCACTGGTTAGTACTCTTTTATGTGCCCACTCTTAGCTGCGGAACTGTTTTAAATCTTGGGCTTTATTTTTTTGAGGTAATTAAATGTTGAGCTTTAAGCACGAAAATTATGCTAAACTTTTATAGCTTTGTTAACGCCGTTGACTGTTGAAGAAAAAGTTCTTCCTTTTTTTTTTATTTGTGAATTTCTTACTTAATGAAATTTTTAATTCTTATCATGGTGAGAATAGGAATTTCTATTTGAGTTAATAAAGAAGGATCTTATAGCTTCAAGTGTAGGGATTGACATATTGAACCTTTGAAAGTTTCCTATGCATGTAATTGAATGTATCAGTATTATGTTCTGTAATTGCTTGAAGTAAAAAATTCCAGCGATAACAGTTACAAATTTAAATTTCTTTTTTAATTCAATGTTCAAAGTTTTGTCCTTTTTTGTCTATTTGTACAAACTTGAATGATATTATAACCTGTAATGCATCATTTTTCCCCTAAACTACCTGTGTTACTTAGAAATTAGACACCTTTGGAATCGGATGAACATAGGTATGAGGGGATGATCATTCAAATATTGGCAAAACTTGAGGAAAATTGATACTGCCTTGTTGACATGTACCTGCTTCTGAACTGGACCTAATGGAATGAAATTCAAAATAGATCCAAAAATAAGCCTTTGAAGCCACAGACAAAATTCTCCTTGCTTAACTCTGTTTCACCGTGACATTTTGTTGTTTCCAAATGGCCTGTGGCATATTGTCAACCATTTGCATGGTGGAAATATGTTTTGTGCTTTGCCTTGCAGGCTGGAGATATAAAGACATTAGGCTTTGCTTATAATGGCAATGGCTAACTGATCTTTGAACAAATTACACTTTTTACCTTATTTATAGGATCTATGACACATATCACTGTTACATTAGTGACAGTTGATGTGTTCAAACAGCATGTACTTCTGGTAAAAGCCCATTTGGATGCCAGTGCAAATGTTCCTTTTAATTCAAAGATTACCCAACACAAAGAGGGTTTTCTCTTACAATATAGAATCTGATAAATTAGTATTAATATATTTGTGACATTCTATGGGTAAGTTCATAATAAATGCATCCCCATGTCTAACTTTTTGGAGTTGCTTTGTCAAAGCCCTTTGTTCTTCATGGATACTTCTACCGGACCCTTGGAGTTCATTAGTTGCAGTGTAGGACAAGGGTTAGCAAACCAATTAATTATAGTTATTCACGTTTCATAGCCCAGGTTGATGTATTGTGTTATTTTACTATCAACATACCCAGGTACCGTCAATATAATTTTATTTCCTTGTAGTTGCTTTGTTTGTTTAATTATATGTAGTTTATAATTGCAAAAGGCTTTCTTTTTCCATATGAATGGCACCTTTCTGCGCACTGGCACATGTGCTTGCATGCAGTGTGTTTGCCTGTTTTCGTAAAGTCAAGTATTATGTAGTTAGTGGTTGAATTCCATGCATTGTGCCAATTTTATGATGTTATATGACATTCCTCTTGTGTGATTATCACTTTTCAGGTGCCCTGCTTGCAGAAATTACAAGGTATCATATGGTATATATTGCGGTTAGTATTTTTCATATATTCATTTCTAATGATTTTTGCGGCTTTACCTACAATTTTGCAGCCCCATTATGAAAAAGTTGCTAGGCTTTTCAATGGACCTGAGGCTGTGCATCCTGGTATCATATTGATGACTCGAGTAGACTGTGCATTAAAGGTATTTACTTTGTCTTCTGAATACTTCCAAGGTGCAGCCTTGTGGATATAGTGCTGTAAAAATACTTGTTTCCTCAATGGCTTATATTTGCCTCACTAGCACAATTCTGGGGTTTAAGATCAGTTGAAAATCTAGTCTACATGCAGACTCTTTTATAATAAAGTTGTAATATCTTATGTTTAATAGCTAGAACGAGCAGTTTGAATAGCATCTGTCACGTGACAGATGGACAATTATATTTGATATGATCATTCAGAGGTTGTATTGAGCTATTGCTCCATTTAAGCATTTCTTAACACTGCCAAACATTAAAAGGTATCTGTTAATACTTCTTTACTTATTTGAGAATATATATCAAAATTCATTTGCATGAGCTTAAAATATTAGTTCAGTGTTCTTTTCCCTCTTTTGTAGATCGAGTTTATTTGTTTGATATTGAACTTTGTCAACTGTCAATAGCCAAATCCAAATCTTTAGCATCCCCCCTCCATCCTCTGTGGCATAAATTTTCTCTACCCCCTTTAATTGGGTCCTTATCTATCATTGGCATTCTTCCTTAGAAATAAAGGTTTTAGTACACCTAAGTTGATTGAAGGGTCTCATAAATGACTTGTGTCAAGAGCAAAAAAAAAAAAAAAAAAAGCAATAATCTCTGAACTCCAAATTACATGCCAGCTCTATATTAGTTTGGGTCCCGAATTTATTCCCATCATGTAACTAATCTCTAACCTTGTCCACAAGGTATCTAGAAGTTTCAAATTGGTATGAATCGAAGGTTCTCTGGACATGGAGTGGTTTGTTGAATGTTACTGAAAGTTTATGAGAAATGAGAATTATTAGAAACCTAGGTGCGGAGCTTAGGGATCTTTTCTTTATTTAGTTTTCCCTATTCTTTTAAGAATTTGAGATTATTATTATCATTAACCCATCTCCTCCAAGCTGTTCTATCATCTATGTCAGTTGGTCTCTGAGCTTAAAGATCCAAAGGTTGTTCCCATAATTCTGGTTAACAATGGTGTCAAATGCAGAATTGAATTCAAAGTTTGAGGCTTTTGAACAAGGTCATGAAGAAACCAAGAAGATTATGTCAGAATTGAGAGGAGATATGGGTTCACTAGAAACAAGATTACTGTCCAACTTTGAAGAGGTGTTTAAAAAATTTTATACCAGGGGCAAACAATTTGCTGAGGTAGCAACTACTCAAGCAATTCCTCAAAGGCAAAACTATGAGTTGCACTAGGTCAAAAGTGGTTAAAAGAGGATGGCAATAAGTGCAAGATGCAAGTGATATAGCAAAGGAAATTAAGATTGATGTTCCAGATTTTGAAGGAAAGTTGATCCTATAGTATTTCAGATTGGCTCTCCTCTACTGAGGAGTACATTGATTTGTATGACATGTCGAATGCTTGAAGGGTTAGATTTGCAAAGATGAAGCTGGTTGGGCTAAGCCAAAATATGGTGGCATGGTGTTGAGAGAGAAACATAGCTAGGTTGGGGCAGCCACAAATGAGTCCATGGAATGATATGAAAGCCAAATTTAGAGAAAGGTTTATGCCACCTAATTATCTGGACAAGAAGCATGACAAAGCCCTTACTTTTAAGCAAGGTAGCATGCTAGTGGCAGAATAAATGCATAGATTTGATGAGTTAATGATTAGAAGTCAATTTGAGGAAGATGCTAACCTAGCAGCAGCCTATTTGAAGGCTGGTTTGAGGGCTGAAATCAAAGAGAATTACTAAGACGGCCTACTTAAAATAAAGGATGAATTACAAAAAAATCTGACTTCATGGTCTCAATCTTGTTCTTCTAACTTGTTGACAAGTATTTTCAAGCTAAAGATGAGTTTTAAGATAAGATCAGCAATGATAAATTTATTGTTAAGGAGATTCAAGGTCGGAGAGTTAAACCACACTTCCAGTGGTTGTTGACATTCTTGAGGAAGAAAAGGAGAATGCCATTGTAACATTAGACCTCAAGAAACCAGAGGTGCAACCTGATCAGCCACTTGAAGATTTTGATGCACAATCAACTTTTTAAAACAAAAGATGTTGAGATTAAACAAGTTGTACTTAAAATTTTGAGTTGGCAAAGGGAGTGTTTGTTGAAGTGCTTCAAAACAAAAGATGTTGAGATTAAACAAGTTGTACTTAAAATTTTGAGTTAGCAAAAGGAGAGTTTGTTGAAGTTCTGCCTTGTGAAGCCCTTTCCTTTGATGATATTCTTCCAGTTCTAGATATCAAGCTCATGACTATCACAACAGTTGAGGAATTTGAAGAAAAATTTCCCATTGACTTTATTATTTGAGGTGTGCTCAAGAATGATTCGCAAGTAGCTTTGTTGAGGATTTGTGACCCACAAGTAAACTTTATTGTTGGCAATGCTCTTCACGGATTTTGCAATAAATTTTACGTCAACAATTCAAAACTCTGAGGTTGAGATTTCTCCAACAAAGGGAGAATGATGAAGAATGTAAAGATGCTAATTGAGTGATTGGCTTATAAAAGATTTTATTTTGCTACTGTGTTGTAGTTATGGGGCTTCTTTGTAATATTTTATCGATCTAGGTTATACTTGGTATTTTAAGTCAAGTTTATTAGTTTTTGTCAAGAGCCTTACGTATTTTCTTTAAATTCCTACTTGAAATATGAGTTCTAGTTCTTTCAGGATTAGGAGCCTAGATGAATATCAGTGTACTTTCTTTTGGAAGACCATTATTATGAGATTAGTATGAGAAAGTTTAAGCATTATTACCATTGAGATTGTGTGATGCAATCAACCTTAGTTGTGACTCCTAAGGAACCCTAGGCGTGATGCTTAGGTTTTCTTTCTGTGTGATGCAATCAAGGAACCCTAGGCTAGTGTTCCCTATTTTCTTAAGGATTTCAGGATATTGTTATCATAAACCCTTCCCCTCCAAGCTGTTTTACATCATTCCAGTTGCAGTTAAAGTTGTTAGTACGAAAATTAAATATAAGTAGCACTGGTAATATCATTATTTTTTTAATTATTTTTATGAATTTTGTAGAGTTGGAATGTACACATGTTAGTTAACTGTTTTTTTTAGGCAATGTATTTAGATTTACCACTTATTTAGCGTTGTTCTGGTAACTAAACGCTTTATAAAATATTGCATTCCTTTTGACACAAATCTTTTTGACTCTTGTTTTCAGTTGTTGAAAAGTATGTCTTGTTAATTTTATTTTGGTTCTTTGACTTGTTTGGCAGCACAGATAAATACCAAACTTTGTGATAAGTTTTCTGTGGGTCACTATCCTATGCTGTTTTGGGCTCCTCCTACAAAGTTTGTATCTGCTGGCTGGGAACCCAATCAAGCGAAAAGTGAAATACGTTTAATTGATGATGGACGGACAGCGGAGCGCTTGCTTAATTGGATCAATAAGCAAATAGGCAGGTATGAGGTATCTTCATCCATCACTTATTTAATATCAGCATCTTTATAATCAGAACAGGTGCACTCTTGAAATTATTATGAAATCATAAAGTAAAGGCAATCATGGGGGCTTTACTATCCATTATTCTGAAAGAGGCTAAGTTTTTACCGAAAATTGTTCTTCTGTACTTGTATATTTGGGAATCGCTCAATAATCAGTTTGTTGAGTTGGCAAATTAACACAATCTAGGAGCAAATTAGGGAGCTCGTTCTTGTAAGGGATTTATCTGATACTGGCCTGAGCTTAGCCCATTTTCTAGGTTTGTGCCTATCATAAGTTAGGAAAACTAAATGGTTGCCATCTTTATTGGTAAATAAAATACTAGCTCCAATGTAAACTGCTTAATGTTTGGTAAAAAGCATGTTAATTATATAGTAATCTTGTAATTATTGACACCACATGCAGGAATATATTTTGATAGTTAATAGAATGCAAGATTAAATGATGCAGGAGCATTTAGAATTCTATTTTATTTAATTTAGTTTTTTTAATTTTAATTGATTTAGGATTTTATTTTCTTTATTTTATTAGGATTTTTAGTACTTTAAGGATTATTATTTGATTAGACTAGTCATGTTCTATTTAGGAATAGAACACCTATTTTATTTAAATCTCTTGTTAACTACTCCAGTTGTATTAGGCAACTTGAAGTAGAGTTTTATTAGGATGTGGACCTATAACACTATAAATAGGGCCCTTAGGCTTAGTTATTCAAGTTGAGAATAAATAAAGAATATTTTTTTTAAGTAGGTGTGCTCATTTCTCTAGACTCTTTTCAAAAGAGCAAGAGGTTCTAGTGTGGTCAACCAAAGTGGGCATTTGGCTATTTTTCACCTTAGTAGGGTTTTCTAACCTTGCCAAGATTGGTGATTTACTTTAGTGGGTTTTCTAACCTCAACACGATTGGTGTTTTTCACAATGCCCAGGTGTCTTCACAACACCCCTGCGCCATTAAATCAAATGCATCTTAGTATGTATTCTTCAGATTCAGTGGCAGCTTATGCTTAGGTGCATAGAACTATGTGCCCATATTATCACAAATCCTTGATACAGACTATGATTGAATAGTTTAATGCATGCCAGAAGTTTAATTTATGCTAAAGTGTGTCTGAGTAGGAAAGCCAGCAAGTTCGGTTTCTATAGTGTTTGGTTTTGTAACACATAACTTGACTCAAGTCTGCACTTGATTTCTGAAAAATTAAGAATTATAATTTATGGAAAAAATGCAAAATAATAGTTGGAGGTTTCCTTTGTCACACCTGATGGTATCAATCATTTGGTTAGTACTAGGAAACAGTTTGTTTTATTTTATTTACTGTTTTGGTGATTAAACAAAGAGAGAAGGGGGGGGGGGGGGGGGGACTTAGACCTTTCGAAGGTAGGGTACTGCAACCATCGGCCCTGGGGAAGTTTTGGAGTATAAGAAAATCTGCTTCTATTCTCACATATATTTCTAAAAAGTGCTTGATTGATCTTATACTGTTAAGTAAATGCTAAAGATTTGCACTTATCTATAAAAGTTTGACCATTAGCTCTAGTTCTGATTTGATTTCTACTGCTTTATTCTTCAGCTCTTATGGCTTAGATGATGAGAAATTTGAAAACGAGCATCCTCCGTCAAATATATCGGACCCTGGACAGGTCTTTTTTTGCATTTCCAATTTTCTTCGACGAAAATGCATGTTTGAGGTTATTCCATTTGCTTAGGATTTTAACTTCTTTTTTATTGGGCTTGTGGAAGATTGCTCGAGCCATATATGATGTGGAGGAGGCTACCACAACTGCCTTTGACATCATTTTAGTACACAAGGTGGGCATTTCTCTATCTTGTGTGAAATTTCCTGTCTCGTGTGCGTGTTTGTGTGTGTTTATGTATATGTATATGAGGCTGGGAATATTTTGTCTTCTAAAGTTCCTTAAAATAATGTCCCGTAGATGATTAAATCGGAAACTCGAGCTTCACTCATAAAATACCTTCAGCTTTTAGTGGCTCATCATCCTTCCAGGAGGTAAAGATCCTACTTTTTTGTATGTACCTTCGCTTGACCTTATATGGTGCTTCCTTCATTGCGTTACTAGAATATGTGTATTAGGTGTCGCAAGGGAAGTGCAGAAGTACTTGTAAACTTCGATGACTTGTGCCCACCAGATATGTGGTCATCTGATAGACATGAAGTTGCCACCAATAATGTGAAAGGGGTGCCAAGCAATTTCCAGATTTGTGGGAAGGAAGTTCCCCGTGGATATTGGGTAGGTACTAAAAGGCAAATTTGGTTTGTTATTTTCTTTCCTTGCATATATTTGAAATTGTTGATATTATGTACACCATCTAGGCAGGGTTAAATGCATTTTATTTGCTTTAGATACAATAATATTTTGGCTGATGTGGGAAATAGTGAACTAGCTTGCATGACCTAAAATGCTCTGATATTACAATTCATGGTTTTATTAGCAATAAGTAGTTACTACACCTATTTCATGTGTGATCCATTCCCTCTCCATTTATCTACTATCATGACTGATATTTTTCAGCTGTGAGATTGGCACTTGCTTTGCTTCCTTTTAGTTTAAGCTCAATAAAATATTTATTCCTTTTTTTGTTTAAGATGAAATGTATTCTTTTCATAATACTATATTGAGTGTCTTTTTCTAATGGTTGCTTATATGCCATTTGGATTTTTTTTTTCATTTTTTTGCAGATGTTTTGTCGTGGCAGCAAGAATTATACCAGGGGCTTTAGGTAATGATTTAAAGTTCCTTAATTTTTAATTCATGCATTTTCAAAGAAATCATCATCTTTTCCAATCTGAGGTTCCACTCACTCTCTTTAGACGTTGCTTTTGGTATTAAAATATTTTACTTCTCTATGAACCCATAAAGTTGTAGCATTCTTCTTGTAGGGTCTTTGCATAGGATTCTTCCTGTATGGATAGGAAATAGGTAGGATAGTGGAGTAGGCTTTTATAGATGTGAGTGCAATTATTATAGCGTATGTGCTTTCGTTCATGTTTACATCTTGACATACCATGGTGAACATAAGACACCTAGCAAGCACAGACACGGACATGCAATATGGGAATGACATGACATGGAAACGGCTACATGGCAATTTCTAGAAAACTAGGACAGTTATGGCAGGATGTGACAATAAAAGATTCTTTTTTAATATTTTTTTCCATGTAAAAATACTAACATCCATCCTTTTCCTTTTTAAGTTAAACTTTTATAAAGACCCCAATTAAAATTCTAAGAAAAAGCTCCAAATCAAAAATTAGGCTTATGTTCACACTACATAAGTAAATAAGGCCGAAATTAAAAATTAAGTTTATGCCTATATTAAATGATTAACTTGGGGTCAAACTTAAAAATTCTAAATTGCAATTAAAAGTCCATTGTCCACATTTTCACCAAATATTGAGATCATGAATTGTAATTAACAGAATTCATTATTTGTTGTAATTAAAAAAGTTCATTCTTTTGAGAAAAAAAAGGTCCATTCTTAATTGTGGACGATGAGAATTAAGAGTACATTGTCCATTGCCCACACAATAAAAAGTTTTAAAAGGTAAACTAAAATGGGGAACATAGAAGAAGAAATTGGGTGCTTGTATCGGTGAATTTTGTCTGAGATTATTTTTGAACTTCATTTTCCTTATACAAGGGCATTCTTCCACCTACCATCTCTTATTTCCTGCATTTTCAGCAAGCAAAACACCACTTCCATATCTGGAGTCCTTAGAATTTTACCATCTTCTAAGTTTCAACAATTCAACAAATTAATTGGTGATTCTTGAATTTAGATATTTGGTTGATTTTTTTGGTTTGATTGTGTGGGTTTTAAGTGAGGAAGAATTTGAGTAATTCCTCTTTGGGCTTTTCTTACCTTTGTTTAGGGCAAAATTTAGGATGAAAAATGCAAAAAAAAACCCTCCATACCATATCTATTTGGTTTCCCCTCCTTTTTGTGGCATGTCTTGTTCGTGTCTTGGTCATGGTCGATTTTTTATTTCTATTATTTTGTTGTGTCTCTGCATGTCCAATATGTATTTTGCCGTGTTGAAAGGTGTACATGTTAAACATGGATAGGACACCAGTATGTAGGGGAGTCTACTTTGTCTGTGCGTCATTGTGAGACATTACATTGATGTATTAAAAGGAGGATTGCAGGAACAGTTACTTGAAGTACAACTCAATGTTTAAATTTGGTACCTGAACTAAACATTTGTTTAGTTTGCCCCCACAATTACCAATTTTCTTTAATATGCCATTTAAGTAATAATGTTTGTTAGAGATAATGATGTGGTTTTAGCAAATTATCTCAAGATGCATGTCAATTATGTGGAAAAAAAGTTATTTTCTGTAGTTTCATTGTTCTTGTCTGTGTTCTTTATTTCTCTAGAAAGTTCTTCACCCTCTCTCTCTACCATGTTCTTTCACTCCCACGCAGCGGATTGTTATGTGATTTTCCTCTCTTCTTTCATTGTATTTCCTTTCCTTTTTCCTTCTTTCTCTCTCTGTAGACTCACTAGACTTGCACCAACTCAATCACCCATTATGAGAATTTAAGATACCAAGATCAACATCTTCCTCATGAGTGAACATGTAGTGAAGCAAGGTAAATTTCACAACCCATGAATGAAAATTGAAGTACGTTTGGCAGCATCGGCTGTGTAATCTCCATCTATTGCATTCAAAATGTTTTAAATTCTCAAATCTTTGACCAGGGTTGGCCTATGTGAATAAATTGTAAATTCACCTTTAAATCCTTCAAAGGGAAATTTTAAAGTTAAGACTTAGGTCTTGACAAATTTCATAAAATTTAGAATCAAGGAACAAGACCAATGAAGCATGGACACAATTGTCTTCCCTGTGTGCCAATGTCGTATCCGTGTCTGACACGGACATGCCTCCTACACGGCAAAATACTTATTGGGCATTTGGACTTGCTGGGATATGCAAAAAAAAAAAAAAAAACAGACAACCGCAACTTATAGTTAAGACATGGCCCAACATAGGAGGGACATAGGATTTTTGAGGTTTTATTTTGTAGAAGGTGGAAATATGCCCTTGTAGAATAAAAATAAAGTTCAAAGATAGTTGCAAACAAGATTTACTTGTAGAAGCCCCTTTCCCTTTTTCTTTGTTCACTATTTTTTATTTTTTCTCGTGAAACTATGTACTGCCTGGGTAATAGACAATGGACTTGTTTAATTCTTATCTGCTACAATTAAGAATACATTTTTTTACTTTTGTTTACAACAAATAATGAACTTTTTTGTGAACTAAACATTTGGTAAAAATGTGGACAATAGACTTTTAGTTATAAAATTAAGAATTAAGGATTTTTAACTTTGGGCCTAAGTTAACTATGCAATATTGGCATAAGCCTAGTTCTAAATTTGGGCCTTAACATAAGCTAATTTTTTTTTGGGCTTTTTCTTAAAAATTTAAGTGTGGTCTTTATAAATGTTTAATTTTTAAAAAAGTGAATTGATGTTATATTTTTACACTAAAGAATATAAAAATATTTTCTTATTGTCTTGTCTTGCCATACTCGTGTCCTAATCTTCTAGAAATTTTCATGTCATGTCATTCTCATATTATGTGTCCGTTTCTGTGCTTTCTGGCTATCAACGAATTTTTAAAAATTCTCAACGAATAGCATTTTTGTTGACATATTGCATAGAATATGGAAATTGTATTCCTACAAAAAATATGGTCTTGGGTGTTGGTCTAGAGAGAGGGGAATCTATGGGATTATAGATAAAGAAAGGAGAAAAAAAAAGAGGCAATAGGGGAGAATAGGGTGTTAGCAAACCAATACTGTCAACCTATGCTTGTCAAGGAGTTTGTGAATAAGCTTGGCGTAGGCTAGTTTATGTTTGTTACTAATTAAATAAACGAGTTTGAACAACATTTTCAAGCTCATTGGATAAATTAATTAAGTTTGAATTTAGCTGAGCTCAGCTTGTTTATGTTTACAAACAGCTCATATATATATTTTACATTTTTTGTTTTACTTTTTAGATTTATACACATATATGTACACGTACACACACACACACACGCTCGCACGCAAGAGAAGCCATCGATAAGATACTGAACATGATAAATATTTTTGGAATCAGAATATCCATTCCACCCATTTCGTATGCATATTATTTTGGGAATCTTTAAGATTTTTTTAAATCTGCAATCATTTCTAAAGTAAAGATATATTTATTTTAATGCATAATTACAAATGCAAAATATACTTATTTTAACAACTGCTGAAGATTATATAAAAAAGAAAAAAGAGAAAGACATGAAGTTATTGAGTCAATTTTTTTTTATTTGAATTATAAGGTTGAGAAATTATTGTGAAAAGACTAAAAATTAAAAGATATAAATTCTTGTTTGTAATTCAGAATACTTTATTTCTAAACACAAAAATCCTATATTATATTAATATATGTCCAATCAAATTTAATGATAATTGTGATTTATATATAGCAAAATCATACTTAAATCTATTCGAAACTAAACTCAATTTGACTAATTTAGAAAAACAAAAAATTGAACAATTGAAAATCCAAATGATTAAAACATGATAAGCCCAAAACTTTGAACAACCAAAGTTTAGATGAATCAAAACCAAAATGAACTGACACTAAGTATCCAAAATAACCTAATGTTATTTGATGCTAACAATCTGGACCCCAGAACGGCGCAATCTTGGACAACTTGAAACTTGAAGTAATTTTGAATTATAAACAACTGAAAATCTAAATGAGCTAACATAAGACGACTTAATCCAACATGTTTATAGTTGCTACTTCTATTATTGTCACTTAATAAGTTATACAAAAAACCTATAATGCAGTGAGATTCATTTGCATTAATGATAAAGAAATGAAAAGAAAACAATTCGTTAAAAGATGACATAAATGTTTAAAATTTACCTATTTATTTGGTTTGAAGGACTAATATTGCACATATATCTCAAAAAAGAAAATTGCACTTTATATGGTTTGCTTTTTATAAATCTGGATAATAAAGCAAATTTAGTAGAAGTGAGAATAATTATAACTTTTAGCAAAATTAACAATCCACATTTACTTGAGAACCAATCGAAACATAATAATCAATGACAAAAGGTGTTATTACTATTGTCACACATGTATTTAAGTTAAGTCAATAATAAATGACACTACAATCTAAACATTACAGCTTAATAACCAACTAAACTCATTTATCCATATGTTTAAGTAATGGAACAAATAAAACATTCTAATGAATATTGCATTGAAAAGTTGTTGGAGGTCTGAGACCTTTTATAATTTTTCATGTCATCTTTGACCTAACAATTTTACATTTATCATCTGCTACCTTTAAAAGATTTGTTACCGCCCATCTATTTGTCAATTAGCTATAAAAAAGGTATGCCGCTTGTACACATCATCAACACATGTATTGCATTGGCAACAGTGGATGATGTGATGATAATGTGACGATGATGTTCATGCCACATGACCATGGGTGGATGCCCTTTTTATCACCACATTATTGGTCCTCGGCCATTTGGCATATGCATGGTGATGATGTGTATATGTGGCATGCTTTTTTGATAGCCAACCGATAGATGGATACTTATGTCTAACTTGGGATAGTTAGCCGTGGCGTAAACGAGTTAAAAGAGAATATGAGACTTCTGTTTATATCTATTGCACATGAATTCCTTTCTGAAACCAGCTAGAATTTCATTCTTAAAGAATCCAAATGCGAGAAGAATTCATGTACTTCAAAGACTTTTAACCCTTTAATGTTCTCTATTGTTTATTTTAATTTTTTTTAAAATTTTTTGAAGGATAAAAGTAGTAATTTTATAAAAAATAGAAGAGTATATATGTTGTTCTTTATTTATACTTTTAGAGCATGTACTTGTATGTCTAACATTAATTGTCTATAAAAGTAACCAATCTTTTTGATTTCTGTGATTGTTTTTCATTGTTCCAATTGAATTTGTGAATTTTTTGTCTCAAATAAATTTATGACTTGTTGGTTTTTGTTCAATTCAAACAAGCTTGAGCAGAGTCCAAGCTAATGCAATTTGCTATTAAGCTAAGCTTGAATAAAGTATTGAAGCTGAACTTGAGCTGTAGCTCAAGTTCAGTTCCCAGTAACATGAACCGAGTTTGAGTGGAGTAAAGCTTGTCTTGTTTCAGTTCATTTACACCCCTAGAGGAGAGCCATGCCCAATTAGATACTTAAGAAATCCTTAGTTGTTCCTTGAGTTTGAGTAAATTCAGAAAGCTTGATTCAAACAGTCCAGCTACGCAGCTTTTTCCCACATAACTGACACATGGCATAATCTGATCGATTGAAAGCCATACCATGATCACAAACTAATGATGTTAGATGGGCACATTAAAAAAGTACATGTAGCTAGTAGGGTGCTTGGAACAAATTTGTTGTTTAGGTGCCATATTAAACACGAAGCTACAGTTATATGGAAGAGGGTCTAGGTCCGTTTGTAAAGGGCTTGGGTGCGTTTTGCATTTTGAAAATTGTCTTCTGGATTAGAAAAATGGAAGCGAATTTCCAAATTTTTCCCCCTTTTTCCTTAGATTGCAAGTTTATTTCCAATTGACCACCTAATTTCTACAAACCAAACATCAGAAACCATGGAAAATGACTTAAAATAAATAATTTTCAATGAAACAAACAGAGCCTAAGATACTGCTCTCTTTCATTTGGAGTTATTCTATGGTCCTTAATGTTATAGTGCACATGTCAACTTGAAAATATCGCCGAGTTATACCATTGACCCTCACAGCCTAGCACCAACAACCATCGCTTCCCTTACCCTCTGGCAGTGACTACCTTCTCCTTTCCTTTTCCCTTTCCTTTTTTGTTTCATCCTCCATAAAATCGCGACTCAATCGCCTCCACTTTTCAGTGTCCTCTTCTCCTCTCCTTCAATCACCACTTCTCACTTTCCTCTACAAATCCAGTCAAGACCCATTCATCACCCATCATGACCATGCCTCAAGACCCAAGACCTCAGTGGTTTCAGCCAAATCTCTTTGATGCTGCAAGACCCACCCTACCTTTGAAGACCCATGTTGATGATCAAGATGTATGCCCAAGACTCACACTCGACAGTCAAGACCTCTGCCATTGTTTGTGGTTCTAACAATATGTTGATCTAGTTGAAAATTTTGTTGAATGGATTTAGGATTTTGGATGTTTTGTGCAATTTCAAACTTTTGGTAGAAAATTTGGTTTGGTACTTGAAAATATTATGTGAAAATCTGGGTAGGAAGTGCTGAGCAAAAAAAAAAAAAAAAATCTGGGTAGGAAGTCCCAGAAAAACAGGAAGAAAGAAAATCTGGGTAGGAGGGCTTTAGGCATGTGTACAATTAAAAAGCCAGAAACACTTCTTGTTGGTGTTTAATTGCAAAATAGATTATTTTATGTCCGAAATCTGCTGACAAAAAAAAAAGAGCACTTTTTTCAATTCGCGTCTCCTGAAATTGTTTGACTTGATCAGTACTTTTTATGAGAATATTCATCTTTATGGAGTATGGTAAGTTTCATTTCTTGAAAGATATTTAAAGATTTTCCATGGCACTATCAAATAACATAAAGTATTTTTCACAATGTCATCCAAAGAACAGAAATATAAGTTTCTCAAGAAAATGCCTCATCCGGAAAGTTTTTATTTTCTGGAAGGCCATTTTTGCGAAACAAAATGGAGGCTTACTTGAAAATAGTTAGCTTATTTGCTGGACTTAGCATGATGCCAAGTTGTTAATGGCAAGGCCATTCTGGTGGCAGTAGCGGCAATATACTGGAATGGTTATGAAGTCGTAATCTTGCAGTGGGATTGTTGGAGATAAAAGTAAAGATGGTCAAAGAAGAGGGAAAGGAAACTGCTGCCCTATTTGTAGTAATATTAGCTTTGTACTAAAGAACTGGAGTTTAGATATTGTGTTGTGCTATTTGGTGTTATAGATAGAGTCACAAAGATCTTATGTTTGCTCTGGATGTGATTTGCTTGCTTCCAGATTAATGGGGCATGTGTCAACCACAAATTCTTCTGATATGAACATAGAATATTTGACTTTTGTAAATTTTCTTGACCATTCAAATGCACCCATGTATGCTCATGTAAATGTTATTGCTTTCAATGCAAATTTTATACTCCCGAGATGGTAGGCTGCTGATCTGTCCCCAAGAGGCCAGACCAGTGGTTTGATTCTTGGGACTTTCAACTTGAAGTTCTCAGATTCAAAACTGTTGTGAAGGGGAGGATATGGTGTATGGATTTCTTGCTACTAACAATGGAGAAGACTGCTAATGTGCTTGTTTCTTTCATCAATCATATACCATCTTTCCACACTAAGTAGTATAATAGAAACAAAACCAATAGAACTACACAACTACAAATTAAGCTATTTTGCAGTGTTTGATGTAAAGAAATGATAACCTTGTCATGAAAATTTGTTTTACTCTATCAAACTGGCAGTCTTCCTTTGTGCCTATAATTTGAGAACAAAGAGCATCTCTTTTTCAACAATTACAAGCCATGCATATAAAGTCAATTATAACAGAGCTTCCTTTAGGGGTAATTGAATTTATAAGGTGTCAGTAATTATTCACATTTGTTTGCAGTTGTGGATTATGGGTCTTAATGCATTCACTCTCTGTGAGGATTGAGGATGGAGAGAGCCAGTTTGCGTTTACAGCTATATGTGATTTTATTCACAACTTCTTTATTTGTGAGGAGTGCCGTCAACACTTTTATGAGATGTGTTCAAGGTAAATTTGACTCCAAAGTAAGTTATTTACTTCTCAAATGTACAGGTTTTTTTCATCTAACTGCAGATATCCAATTTGCAGGGTTACTAGTCCTTTCAGCAAAGCCCGTGACTTTGCCCTTTGGTTGTGGAGTGCACACAATGAAGTTAATGAGAGATTAATGAAGGAAGAAGCATCTCTGGAAACTGGAGATCCCAAGTTCCCGAAGATTATTTGGCCTCCGAAGCAGCTTTGTCCTTCATGTTATCACTCCCGAGGTTCCAAAGATCAAGGAAGTAATCAGATTGAGTGGGACCAGGATGAAGTTTTCAAGTTCTTAATTAGTTATTATGGAAATACGCTTGTATCATTGTACAAAGAAAAGGGTTTTCTTGCTGAAGATAGGACCAAGGCTACTCTGGATGATTTGGTGGCCTCAACGAACGCAGTTGTGGTGCCTTTGGGTGCTGCATTGGCTATTGCTCTTGCTAGCTGTGCATTTGGAGCACTTGCGTGCTACTGGCGTTCTCAGCAGAAGAATCGGAAGTATTACCACCAACTACACTCTTTAAAGAACATTTAATAATTTTAAGGATATATGAGTGCTTTCAAAAAGGTTTAGTGTGAAAAGGGGATGAAAAATGTGGGGGTGAGGTGTAGAGAGAGAGAGAGAGAGGTTTTGATAATTAGGAGGTAACTTTCTTATTTTGATTTCCTTCCGCCACTTTTCAGGCCAAGGAGAAGCTGGAATTAAGATTACTAAAACAACAAAAAATCAAACACAACCTTTAAGATGCCCAGTCGGATGAACTCAAGCTCCAAGTAGAAATCCAGATTACAGGCTTATACCAACTCGCCCTCTTGAGGTCCTATTCTTTACCAGTCTTCTCTCGAGCTCATCATCATCATCAAATTTCATTTTGGGTTGGTTGTATAGATTTAACATAATCTTAATTTTGAGAAAGAAATGTTCCATATCTATTTTCTTACTTTTTATTCACATTTGACATGCTGCATGGGTACTTGCACAGATTTACTTTTGCTGAAGTGTCTGATACAAGTGTCGTCCAATTCCTTCTCTCGGCCTATTTTTGTTCTTGATATGGTAAACGGTAAAGAACAATTTTGTATTTTGGTACTACTAAACAGTGAAGAACTGCACTAGCTTGAAAATGGGGATACTGTGCAAACCTCTTTAAGGTCAATTAAGAGAACATGCTTTATTCTTGCATGTTGAATTTTGACAATATTATGCGTATCTCCTTCCAATCTTAAGGTATCTAATATGTTTTCAAGGTCTTTGTGGCATCTCTTTAGGGGCAAAAAAGGACAAGGAAATATTCCTTGGGACAATTCTAGGGACTATTGTCTGGGGCATATCAATTGTTCGCATGATAACAGGTGTCTCCAGGTTGTGCGATCACACACACAAAACTCAATGCTCTTCCTACCCGCATATCTGAGTCTTCACTTATGAATCCCTTTTTACTATTCTACTAGAGTGATACCCCGCGATGCTGTTCGGGCAATATATATAATTTATTAGTTAGAATTATACCGATATAATAAAATTACGTGAGAATAATATAATTTGATAATATAGTTTACCATTCTTTACTTTTGTCTGCAACACGTTTTCCATCACGGAAAACAAAACATAATGCAACTAAAATAAAAGAGGGGAAAGAGCATTGGAGTATATAATTATATTCACTTGTATTGCTGATGCTCCTTGCGTATACTGCAGATTGGTTCATACAGACAGTGCATTCTTAGGATTGTTTTGCTTGGATGTATATTTTCTATGACTAAATACAAGTGGGATCATCCCCAAACTGTACAGTTCTTCTAAGACAATTTGCAAAACATGTTGTACGGCTAAGACAGTACTTTTGTCAATGAAGAGCTAAAACAATTCTTTGTCAAACTACAAGTCCTGTAGTATCAGCAGAGATCCACACCTTCCAGTTTTCTACTCTTTTACCACTTGAAGTTGGCTAACAATGAAAATATATTAATTTACCTTGAAACATAAAACGAATAGAAAGATAGGCGTGTCCTGCTCACAACAGGTGATAACTTTTGGTTCACCTATGTTGCTTTCAACGGACGTTAATTATGTGAGACTGAGGTTGCACGCTAGAATGCTCAGGTTCTTCATCTGATTGAGTAAATAATGAAGCTGGTGTCTCCTAATGGCCAACCAGAAAAAGCATTCAATAAGCAAACTGTTTCACCTTTAACATACACACCATAACAGTAGAACTATGAGTTGAATCAACAGCAACTCACCTGTTGCTGCCGGTGACGATAAAAGCCCGTCACTACTTTCACCAGGACATACAGTGGTAGGACAATTCCAACAGTCCGAAGTACAAACAACTGTATAACGTGAGAGGGCGTAAATTCATAGTCTGAAAGTAAAGAATTTGGCAACTTTTATCTTCAAAAACAAGAAAAATAAAAATTGTCTTACCATAAACAATAGAAAAGAATACCCATTTATTCGGCTTAGCATGACAGGAAGTGTATGTCGCATAATCAAAAGAAGCATGAACTGCAGATGAAAAGAATAAGAAATTGGGTAAAGGGCTGTCAGAATGATAGCAATTGAAGAACAAGACTAAACTCTCAACCAGAGTTTCTAGTTCACTCGAAGAAAATTTGCTAGAACTAAACTTGAAGTAATAGTTCTTATGCAATGAGATTCATAATTTTCAGCCCAAATTTAATATTAAAATTTTAACTGTTTTTAATCTTCATTAGTCATGTGTGTCAAAAAGATGAGCATACTTAGCTTAGTGCATTTATCAGAATATTTATAAGTATTAAACTACAAAATATCATATATTTCTCCTCCCAAACTGTGCTATTTGTTTGAACAGTGAACTTGATTTAGAGAATGTCAGAAGTCAATATACACATACACAAAAGAAAGATCACACACAAACACGATAAGAGGGGGAGAGAAAGAGAGTTACAATTATTGCGACTGTACGGTAACATATAAAGCTTCTTGTATTGGAAACTGAATATTCATCATAGCCAGAATCCAGTAAGTTACGATCGGTTGAGACCACTGCTATAAAGCGAGAACTGTTTAACTCCCTCCTGGAAATTTCCCAGTTTCCCCTGGTATAAAGAGCATAAAGGGTACTTTATTGATAAAATTCTTGAGAAATATGAAGCACCTTTAAATCTCTTAACATAATCAGAGGTAGTCAACTGATACACTAAACTTAAAAAAAAGATTACCTCAAATTCATCGGTATACTCCCAATTTGAAACAAGGGAGGTGGTGCAGTATAGCCTGGCTTGAAATGCTGAAATGTAGCACATTTGTGATCAGATGATTTTGGTCTTACATAGCACCAGAGATAAACTATACACAGAAGAACTTGAGCTCTATACAACATGAAGAAATTGGAATTTGAAAGGAAAATAAAAGAAAAAGGCTTTAACTAGAACATGATTTTTTAAAGTCAGTAACCTGATGGCATATTTCACAGGTTGTGTTGCCCTTCTCATTGCACCATCTTTGTACACATCTGCGATGAGCATACTGTAACAAAGTAGAGGGTGTTACGAAATTTCAATTGTAAACAGATAATGTAATATATACAAGAGTATTTGTTGCATTGAAACAAATTTGTAGAAGTGGAAAACTAATAATTAGTTGATAGGCCAGTTAGTTAAATTGACAATCAATCTTGAACTAACCCGACTTTAACTAAGCCCTTCACTTTACCTTGCTGGAGCTTCCCAAGGAACACATTCTTGAAAACACAAAGTTAAAAGGAAGGCATATTGAAGGCTATATATATAGGAGCAAAATTGATCTAAACATTCTTGGAACTGCAGGTAGAAATTGTATTATGGGCACAAGCAAAAATAATTTCTTCTTTAAACACGTGAACTTGAATTCAAGAAGAGAAGTGTGTGTGTGTGAGATGTTTCTCTTTAGCCACATTCAGGGTAGTGCAGTCTCACATTTCGATCGGCTTAGTGAACCAAAATTTCGGGTCAAACTTGTAAACAATGATAATGCTATTGACAAATTAAGAAAAGAAGTTAATGGTGCTTCTGATGGCAGGAAAGACTGATTGTGAGCTTATGCTGTGCAACAAGATTGAATGAAATATTTCCAGGAAAGTTTACATGTAAACTCAAGGACTAAGGATTTCTGACTTTATACAATTAGAATGATGGTGTTGCACTTGTCAAGAACTATTGTTCAGAATTAACAAGTAAAGATACAAACTTCAATGCAGTACCTCAAGATGGTGTGTTGAACTAATTTTTCGTGTGTCAATTGCTCTAAAGAAAGAAGGCTTTTTACATTGTTGAGGAGCTGTTCTTTTTCCCTTTTTTTTTTTTTCTCGAAAAATAGGCAGAGGGAGAGGAAGCAAATGACTAGGTAATGCCAAGTTGCCTAATACCCACCCAATAGACCAAGTGATAATAATATTTTATTTTATCTTTCCTAAAATGTCGACTTGATATAGACTCAAACCTAACTTACATCATGCTTGTTCATGGAAGCTTTTTTAACAATAAAGAGAATTAGTGCAATATATAGCTCCAAAATAACTAGGTAGCTGATATTGATGATGTTGTCTTCTAAACAGCAAAACTGGATAAAAATTCATCAAAAATTGGAAACAAATCATACATAGTGAAAGAATTCTGGGATAGTCTGAACAAATAGAACATGAAAAATATAAAAAATGGGGGACAGGTTAAAGAACCTTAAAACAGAATTTAACATTTTCAAAATTTGAAAACTGCCAGTCAAATAAGCACCAATCTAACCTTCAAGCTGCCACAACAAGAACAAGGAGTCTCCATATTTGAATCTTCATCCTCATCTTGGCATATCCTGCATTCCACAATTTTCCTCGGTGACGATAAATCCACCTTTGGAGAGGAATTGACAGGTTCTGTGTCATCAACTGCTGATGCAGTGGCCTGCAAAGATTTGTTCCTGCTTTCAATTGCGGCTTCCAACGTGGATTCTGTCAGCAAGCGGTCCACTAGTAATACAAAATGATCCCCCATTCTCAGAAACAGCTACACTCAACAATCAGATTTTATAAGCCAATCCAGGAATCCCCTTGATCAAGCTCTCTTGTTTACTTCTTCTCCTGTTTACAGAAACTACAAACGATTAGAAACTATCTAAAAGCTTTTAAATTTTCATATAAAACTCTTCAGGACTTCGCAACTGAAACCAGAATAACTAGCCCCTAAGAGTGCATGTAACAAAGGAAGGAAAAAGCCACCCCATAGAAAGCTGAGAAGAATTTTGCTCTAACCATTAAAGCAAAATTAAGAGAATATCTTAAGAAAATTTGAACAGAAATGAATGGTACAACACCTAAAGCTCAACAGATAGAGGAAAGAGGCTCGTAAAGTTATTTATTCGAAAAAAACAAACTCAAAAATACTTGATTCGAGGAAGAGAAGGGATGAAATTGACAAAAAGAAAAAGTAAAGAAAACTTTTTTGGGACAACAAAACACTTTATTGCAACTGCCTACCAAAAGGAAAACCGAAAATAACCAAACTAATTAATTGGCATAAACCCAATTGAGGAAAATACATCCAAAAAATTAACATTCTAAAGAACCCAGAAAAGGAAAATGAGAGAAGAGAAAATACAAGCGGCCAGATGCCAAAGCCAAAAAGAGAGAGTGCTTTACCAATCCAAGAGCCCTAAAGGCAAAAGCATCAATCAGAAGAAGAAAAGAAAAGGGTTATAAACAAAAGATGACAAGAAAGAAAGGGAAGCAAATAAAAGTGGATAAAAAGGAAGAAACTTACAAGAAAGGGATCGTTTTTCTTCAAGCAAAGGAACCTTCTTTTCTTTTCTCCCTTAGTTTTTGTGAAAATTAAGCTACGGTTTTGAGATGAAGCAAAGAGATTGAGTGCAGACGATGTTGCATTAAATCAAATTACAAGCTTCTGTCTTTCCTCTTTTGCTTCTCTCGTAGGTTTGAGTTTTGTGTATTGTTCATGCGTGTGCGCCTTTGTTCTGTTTTGGTTTCGCTGTGAGGAGGGTATGTAAAGAGAGAGGCCAAGGAAATGGTCATAGTAAGACAAAGATTGTTCAGTCTTGACGGCCGGCCCGCGTCTGCCACATTTCTCTATTACTTAACTGAAACCTTTACGAGTTAACGGTCATTCTCACCCAGAAAAAACAAATAAAATTTGAACCTCAAACTTTTTTTTTTTTCGATAACATAAATTAATTTAATTTTCTGTTAATCGGGCAACCTTGTCTCTGAAATGATGGGATTTTTTTTGGATACTTTTTCTTTAAAATTCAAAACTCCTTATCTTTATGTTATATCATAGATAAGTTTATCCAATTTCTTATTGTCTTTATTTATAGATTCCTTGTTATGTCATTCTATTTTACAAGAAGTAATCGTACGCAAGAATATATATTGAGAGTTTATTCTTTGATACCATAAACGGGTTTTCTTTTTAATAATTTATACTAATATGTTGATTATTGGTTGATTTAGTGTTATGACTTACAAGTTAAATCATATATTATTTTTATGATGCGGAGGAAAAAATATATTATTCAATTGATAAAATTACATCAAATCAAATAAAAACATAAAAATAATAAATAATAAATCCTCTATTAATATATAAAAGTAAATAACTACATACAAAGCTCTTTGCTAATGTTGCATCAAATATTTTAAAAGAAATAAGTTAGATGCTTTAATTTCAAATTTAATAGATAAGAGATTTTGAAAAAATTTTAAATATTGGAGTTGTATATTTTATTTAGATAGTTTTTTGGAAAGAGAGTAATGATTTTATGATAAAAAGATATTATAACAAACTCGATTTAAATACCTCTAAATAGGAGATAGATTGAGTGGTCGATGGCAACAAAGACATCGTTGATTGAGCGAGGAAAATGTCATATGTCAAGTACTTATAAAAATAAGTAAGATGTTTAAATATCATATCAAACAAGTCATCGAACTTGAAAAATTTTTAAATGCATATGTTAAATATCTTATCAGATTAATTTTTTGAAGAGAAAGTAATGCTTATAACACCAACTCTCGGATTTGAAATTTTAAACTTTTTTTAATTTTGAAGGTATTTTACGAAGAGAGGAGAGGGAAAGGAGGGAAGAGAGAGAGAGATTGTTTGGGGAGGGTGGAGAAAGGTGGTGTAGGGGCAAATCGGTTCCCTTGTCATAGATAGGACTAGTGAAGGGCCGAAATGGCCTTGTTAGGTGTTCCATAAACACGTCTGCATGTTAATAACACTTTTTATATTTGGAAAATAATATTAGATTTATTTTTATCTTATAAGCATACAATCAACTAAAAGGCACCAATCATTCATAATTTTTGAATAATATTTCATTTTTCCTGGTAATCTATAAAAATTTAATTTTTAGATTTAGAATTTTATACAAACATTTCAAATTATTCCACTCTATTAATTATTGTTAAGATTTAATAAAATGTATCATCTTAATATCACGTGACATAAATTTTAAAAAATAAATTAAATGGATCGTATATTTTTGTCACGTGGACATCAACATATTTGAGATTTATGTCATTTGAACATCCAACTTGGTATTGAGACGAGAAATTCTATTTGATTTCATTAATGGTTGACAAAATGGATAGATTTATAATATTTTTAAAATATCACAAATGTAAAAGTTAAAATTTATTAATAATATTGCTTAATGGTTTGCGGTGCACGTTAGTGTTTGCTCTGCGTGCATATTCTTACATTCCCTCACCTTTTCGCTTACCTCACTACAAGAACCTGCACAGAAATGAGGAGCAATTGGACTCTTAAACAGTAAGTCAATTTTGATATGCGTTATTATTGCTTTTTTAAAACAATGCATTATTATTATTATTATTATTAACAATAAACACGTGTGAATGTGTGTGAATAATTAATTAACATAGTAGTACTAATTGATATGTAAATCATTAATTAATTATCAAGAGTTAATTTCTTAGAAAATTATAATACTAATATTTTTATTATCATTGCGTTGATAAATCTTTTATTCTTGTCAACAGCATTTGCTTAACAATGAGTAAACTTATAATGTTGTACTTTATGTAATGGGGTTGACCCAATCCCAGGAGGGACAAGTTGATAACAAAATTTTCTTGGGAAATTTTATGTCAAATAATTGAGGATTCTGACAATATAAGATTGTTTCACAAGAATTTGTAAGAAATAAAAAAAAAAAACTTTTTTCACCTTGGACCTCAATTCCTGCAAGTATATTTTTTTCTACAAATCTTTAAAATTTTTTAAATAATTCAAAAGAAAAAGAAAAAAAAAACTCTCGAGTTTTTCAACATATCATTTCATATTTGACGGTCATTGATTTTCAAGTTGATTATTGCAACTTTAAATGGTTTGAGCCTCTAAAATCCATTGGAAACTTGCTAAGGATAAAATTCTTCCTATTTGTTGAATGGAATTAGCCAAAGTATTGGTTGCTCTATATAAACACCTTAGTTCTTTAACTAAGGGAGGAGACCTTAGAAAAGAAAACCCCAAAAAAGCTTATTGTTCTTTTAGCAGCCTAACAACCTCCCACAGCCTTAAAAACTCTTCCAAGCCTAAAAGAAATCCCAAAGCAATAGCCTTTGGCCTTCTCTTACCTCCTCGATTAGCCATAGTATCTTGAAAATATTCAAAACCTTGTGTTCTACGGATTTGAGTGAGGTGAGGTAGCCATTATTATTTGGCAATTACAAAAGCTTTTAGTGGTCCTACAATCTGAGCTTCAACCTTCCAAGACTTGTCTCGTTCTTGCATCTCAATCTTAACTTTAGTCGCTTAAATTTCTGTTTAACATACTTAAACTTTAAATTTTGTTTAAATCAAAACGAAAGGAGGAGTTTTGTGGTTTCAAGGCCAGAGACCTGT
The DNA here is from genome assembly GCF_053813885.1 of Theobroma cacao. NCBI lineage: Eukaryota > Viridiplantae > Streptophyta > Magnoliopsida > Malvales > Malvaceae > Theobroma > Theobroma cacao. The sequence goes on from NC_142640.1 coordinate 44,366,752, forward strand.
GTGGGTTTCGGTCTTTACACGTGTTCCTTAACTCAGCATACATCTTCCCCACCTCCTACCTGACAATTTTGTATTTATTTGACCTTTTTGGTTAGTTTTACCTCCTTTTGTACGGAGAATATACAATGAATTAAGAAGATATTTAATTAATTAATGAAAGAAATATACAAAAAATTTTACATATTAACATATATTCTTAGAAGATTATTCTAATATTGGTTAGATTGATAATTTTATAAAAAATTTCAAACTATTTTTTGAAGGCTGTAAACAAATCTAGAGCTCCAAATATATTCATCACTATTACAAAAAAATTACTATATATGGTTTTGTGAGTGTTTGTTTTTGAGTGCTAGTTCACTTAAAAAATTTATAAGCAGCTTTGATGGGAAGCTAACAATATGCAATTTGTCCTGTCAATATCAACCAAAAAATGTTCATACAACAATCAATCTTTCAATCCATATAAACAAAAAAATTCTTTGAAGGTTGAGAGATTCTAAACATCCTTTCTTTGCCATTATCCTAGATAAAAAGAAAATAATAAGTTTTAATTTTTTTTAGTAAGATCAAAAGAAGAGAAAATATAAAATTACAATTATGAAAATAAAATACTGAAACTGTGAAAGAATCTGTAATTTCATAGAATCGAAGAACATAAAAACTGAAGAAAATATTCTGCTCATTCAAGTGTCTAAGAAAGAACTAGAAAACTAGCTACTTATATGCTGGTAAAGTTTGTAATACTAAACAACCTATAAGGGTAAAAATGTAAAAGACTAAAAGCAAACTATTTACAATAGATAAAATAAATTTATACTCTTCACTCCCCCTCAAAATGAGTATTATGTATATTAATAATGCTTAGCTTGCCCAAGAGAGAATGAAATGGTCCAGGTTGTAAGGCTTTGGTGAAAAGATCTACAAGCTGGGACTTGGTCGGAATGTATGATGGATCAATCTAGCCTGTAGCTACTTTCTCTCGAATAAAGTGACAGTCCATCTCGATATGTTTGGTACGCTCATGAAATATAGGATTCCGACAAATATGAAGAGTTGATTGATTGTCACAAAACAGTTTCACTGCACATGAATGTTCAACATTGAAGTCCTTAAGTAAATACAGCAACCAAATCACTTCACAACAAGTTGCTGCAATTACTCGATATTCAGCTTCAGTAGAAGTCCTTGCTACCACACTCTGCTTTTTAGCTTTCCAACTAATCAATGATTTTCCCAGTAATACACCAAAACCAGTAACTAATCTTCTAGTGTCTAGGCAGCCAGCCCAATCACTATCACTATATGCTTGTAAGCATAAATTAGAATCAGTAGAAAATAAAATACCTTGACCAGGAACTGTTTTGAGATATCGTAACACTCTGAAAGCTGCTTGTAAATGAACTTCACTTGGCTTGTCCATATACTGAGAGAGTATGTGAACAACATATAAAATATCTAGTCTTGTAAATGTAAGGTGTAAGAGTCTTCATACCAACTGTCTACACATAGTACTGTCTCTCAACTGTTCCTCATCTTTAGCTCTTGTCATCTTATGATGGTATTCAATCGGTGTAGACATTGGTTTAGATCCTAATAGGCCATACTCTGTTAAGATGTCCAGAGTATACTTCCTTTGACAAAGAAATATTCCTTTACTTGATATTGCCACTTCTAAGCCAAGAAAATACTTGAGTTTCCTTAAGTCTTTAAGCTTGAAATTAGAACTCAAATAATCTTTAACTTCATTAGTAAGATCCATTGAAGTGCTTCTAATCACAATATCATCCACATAAACCAACAAGGCAATGAATTCCCCGGTTTGAGTAGTCTTAGTAAATAAAGAATAGTCAGCCTTGGACTGTTGAAAACCATATGCTAGTAAACAAGTGGTAAATTTCAAATTCCACTGCCGTGATGCTTGTTTGAGTCCATACAACGACTTATTCAACTTACATACCATCTTACAACCAGTAGGACACTCCCCCTTAAAACAATACCCTTATGGCAGCTCCATAAAAACAGTTTCATTCAAATCTCCATTCAAGAAAGCATTATTGATATCAAGCTGAGTCAGGAACCAACCTTTAATAGCTGCTAGTGCTAAAAACAGCCGAACAGTGGTATGTTTCACCACTGGACTAAATGTTTCTTGATAATCAAAACCTACCCTTTGATTATAGCCCTTGGCTACTAATCGGGCTTTATATCTCTCAACAGAACCATCAGCATGTAACTTGACTTTGTAGACCCATTTACATCCAATAGCATGAGAATTAGGGGGTAAAGGTACCACTGTCCATGTCCCATTCGCCTCTAAAGCATCTAATTCAGATTACATAGCCTCCCTCCATTGAACATGTTTCACAGCTTGATGATAGTAGGTGGGTTCGGGTATATGAGACAAGGCTACTGTAAAAGCTTTATGATTGGGTGAAAGTTGGTTACTAGACAAATATTTAGTGATGGGATATTTGGTAACAAAATTGGCTTGTGTAGGAAAGGTACAATGATAGGCCTCAAGGTACTTTGATGGGTGTCTTTGTCTAGTGCTTTTTCTAAGATTGGATGGTGAATTAGACGAATGTGGTTCTTCAGCAGGTAAAACTGTAGGTTCACTCAACTCAGGCAGATTAGCATTTAAATCAGGAAGATCCATATTGGAAATAGAAGCAGAAGTATCAACAACAAAATCAGGAGAAATATTAATAACATGACCAGAATTATTGTCAGAAATTGGTGAAGAAGTAAGATCAAATTATGTATGTGGAACAACTAAAGAATGAACAGATAAAGAAGCATCATGAGAAGAAGATAATTAAGAAACATAAGGTGAGGTTGATTGATTCTGCTGAAAAGGGAATATTGATTCATGAAATATAACATTTCTAGAAACAAAGACACTATGTGTAACTAGGTCATAAAGCTTGTAACCTTTAATACCTATTGGATAACCTAAAAAAATGCACTTTCTAGCCCTAGGTTCAAACTTCTTTCTACTGTGTGATAAAGTGGATGCAAAACATAGAGAACCAAATACCTTAAGATGTGAATATGAAGGTGGTTTATGAAAAAGTTTTTCAAATAGAGTTTGATCATGTAAAATTGCTATGGGCACTCTATTTATGATATGGGCAGTAACCAAAATTACATCACCCCAAAATTTTAAAGGAAGATTAGCTTGAAATAAAAGTGATCTAGCCACAACTAAAAGATGCTGATGCTTTCTTTCAACAATACCATTTTGTTGAGGGGTCTCAACACAAGAAAGTTGGTGCACAATTCCCTTAGAACTAAAGAAATCAGTAAGATTAAATTATGAACCATTATCTGACCTTATTTGTTTAATTGAAACATTGAATTGATTTAAAACCAAATTATAAAATGCAGGCAAAATCATAGAAACTTCTTACTTGTATTTCATTAAAAAAAATCCATGTAAACCTAGTGTATTCATCAACAATTGTAAGAAAGAATCTATGCCCTAAAATTGTAGAAACCTCATATGGTCCCCAAACATCAACATTTATTAGTTCAAAAGCAAATGTAACAGTAGGTACATGAATTGGAAAATGAAGCCTTTTCTGTTTTGCAAGTGGACATATATTACAAAAAAAAAAAATTCTATTCATGAAACATCAGGAAAATGTTGATGAATCTGTTTTATTTTCTTAAGTGGAATGTGCCCTAATCTAAAATGCCACAAATCAAAAACAGTAGACAAACTATTACAAGAATTAACATAATGAGAATTTACACTTCTATCCTTTTGAAATTGTGCAACTAGTTGTGCATTCAACTCCTTTTGTAAGAGATATAAGCCATCCCTCACTCTAGCACCCCCAATCACTTTCCAGGAAACTAGATCCTGTATAATGCAGTATGTATCATTAAAAAACAGATGTTGTTTCTAACATTTTGCTAATTTGTTAATAGAAATCAGGTTGAATTTAAAAACTTGGTACACATAAAACATTCTCTAAAACCAAATCTCCTAACTTGGCAGTGCCTATATGAGATACCAAAACATTTATTTTATTTGACAATTGCACAAAAACATTATGAACTTTCCTAAATATAGTAAAATATTTCAGATTACAAGCTATATGATCAGTAGCACCAGTATCAAGTATCCAAGCATCATTATTCAAAAATGAACACATTGAAGCAACAATATTATTTACAAAGGAATATGAATAGGAATCATTAAAGAAATGATAAGCATGATTGAAAGACTTACTTGCCATGGCTAAATTCACCAAAGTAGTTTTACTTTGCTGACTGGATGCTGTGGGAGTATCATGATGATTGATTGATGGTTGTTCATTGATGAGAGACAACAGCTTATGAATTTGATCTTTAGAAAGATTGATTTGAGACATTGGAGCATTGATACTCTCATCCCCAACTTCATCAGATTTATCTAAAGAAATCACATTATTGGCAGAATAAGATTGACATCTTTTATTATTAACACCAGATTTGTTCTTATTGAACTTACAATCTGCAGGAAATCCAATCAATCGATAACACTTCTCCTTTAAGTGCCCTTTCTTTCCACAATGTGAACATAGAAGATCAAATTTTCCTTTTGATTTTTCACTAGTAACGACTAACATAGCAGCAGTCTCACTCAATGGTTGAACCATGACATGAAATTTCCTCTGATTTTCTTCTCTCAAAACAAGATTATATGCCTCATCCAAAGATGGAAAAGGCTTCATCATTATGATCTGTGATCGTAAGGCAGAAAAACTATCATTTAATCCATTTAAGAATCGGAAAACATGATCCTTAGCCATTTGATCAACAAATTCCTGAAAACCTCCACAAGTATATTTAGGCAAAGGACGAAAACTGCGCAGTTCTTCCCAGACAGAATTTAAATTAGTAAAATACAGATAAACTGATCTGTTTCCTTGAGTAATACCATTAAGTGTGTGTTGTAGATTACAAATCCTAACATCATCTGGCAATGAAAACCTTCGTTTTAGGGTTTCCCAAATTTGGGCCGCATTACTCATATAGAAAACAATAGAAGCAATTGATGGTGTTAAAGATTCAAGCAACCAAGCGACAATCAAGTTATTGCATCTTATCCACGGCATATACAATTTATCAGTAACTAAGGGTTGAGGAATCGTACCATCAATAAACCCTAGCTTATTGCGAATGGATAAGGCAAGATAAAATGACTTGCTCCATGCTGAGTAATTCGTTGAAGTGAGCTTCGGAGTGATTGAGACTGAACCGTGGTGGTCTGAATGATGCACAAAATAAGTTGAATGTGGATCATCCAAAGGAGAAATCACATGTGTTGATTAGGCCATGGTAACTCACGTCTGGAAGAAATTTTTCTTACAAGAATCGAAACACAAGAACAAATCGTCAAAATAAATCCTCAAGAAATGCAAATCTAAACAGAAGAGAACCAAACCTTAATAGCAGTCGATTCACAAACAAATCTGCAAGAAACAGGAAAATTAGATCAAAACTTTGGAACGGTTGATCTAACAAACGGATCTACAAACAAAACCCCAAATAATATGCCAAAAAGATGCGATGAAGAGTGTGACACTTTCAATGGCAGAATCGGTAATAGAAATCTAATCGTAACCCGTTAGACGAACACCGTCACTGTAATACAAGGAGAAATATGGATGGGTCTACAATAAATCAAGAGAAAATAGTTCAAAAACCCCAGATTGGGCTCTGATACCATGTGAAAGAATCTGTAATTTCATAGAATCGAAGAACAGAAAAACTGAAGAAAATATTCTGCTTGTTCGAGTGTCTAAGAAAGAACCAGAAAACCAGCTATTTATATGCTGGTAAAGTTTGTAATACTAAACAACCTATAAGGGTAAAAATGTAAAAGACTAAAAGCAAACTATTTACAATAGATAAAATAAATTTATACTCTTCAGAAACACCAAAAACAATAAAACCTAGAAAGATTAAAATAATAGGAACAAACATATATAAATGCAAGCTGAAAAAAAGAAGTGAAATAAAAAAAATTAAAATAACACTAACAAACATATCTAAATAAAGATAGAAAAACAAATAAAGAAATCGGTTTTTTAATAGTAGTGAGTAAATAATAAAAAAGGTTACGGAAAATAACATCAACGAAACGTATTAGATCAAGAAATGTTACTTTATAGTTAATGACCTCCCACTATTGCAATGTTCGCTGGAGAAAAAGCTAAACACCTGTTGAGAAAATTACAAAAGTGTTAATTTATAATAAATAAGTGAAATAGGAACGGGAAAAAATACAAATATAGAGGAGAAAAAACTATCCTCCAAAATAAATGCAACAATAAATAAAAATCACAGCAAAAAAAAAAAAAATCTTTCATCAATAACAGAGGATGAATACTAACAGTAAGGAAGATTAGAAACTGCAAACAATCAATGCAAAAATATCAAAACATATTGTATATACGATAAAGACTACATCTTCTTTGAAATCAATGCTTAAATTCTATTAATTACATTTAAGTCATTTTAATTTAATATAATTTTTAAACCATAAGTCAAATTGGGTAAAAATCAATTTTATAGTTCCGATCCATACTAGGTTAACAGTAAAACAAAAAAAAAGATCAATTAAGTTTGATGGGGTGTAAAGAATTTGTTTACTCGATTTAATATAAGAACTGAATTGGTCCAAAACAATGTGACCCTTGCCACTGCACGCTGGAATTTTTTGCCGCCTACAAAGCCAAATAACAAAAAAAAAAAAAACCATGAGTCAAATTGATTAAAAATCTATTTAACCATTCAGATCAATACCAGATTAATGCTAAAACAAAAAAAAATGATTTAAGTTTGATGGGTGAAAACAATTTGTTTACTCAACCTAATCTAAGAATCAAATTGGTCCAAAACAGTGTGCTTCTTACCATTACTTGTTCGAATTTTTTCTCACTTGCTAAAGCCAAATAACAAAAAGAAAAAAAAAATAGGATGTTTTAAAAATAAATAAAAACATAAGCAACGCATTATGTCAATAGCCTTTAATTTGTAATTCAAGGTGAAGGAAACAAAATAAAAACAAAAAAGTAAAATCTTAATCATAAAATGAGAAAACTACAAAACTTTTTATCCCCGTTTTTTAAACTTAGTAGTAGAGAAAATATAGCAAAATATTTACTATATAAATTTTCAGACTTTTAATTTTAAAAAATTTTAAAAAAAAATTTACAAAAAAAGAGGATCAAAAATTAAAAAAAAAATCAGTCAGCATTCATAATGGAAAATGAGCTGAAAATCAAAGAAAAAACCCAAAAAAAAAAATCAAAAAGCACAAATGGCCAAATGGTGAAGAGAATATAAATCTCTAAAACATCAAGTGAGTGGAAAAGACAAAAAAATTAATAAAACACAGCAGAAACCCAAACTACCCTCAAAACAAAAAAAGAAAGACATTTACTATCAAAAGATAAAAAAGTCCTCAAAATCAATCAAATACCCTAAAAAACCATAAATAAATCTTCTAACATTTACCAAATCCGAAAGAGGCCGATGTAGAGAGAAGTAATGCAAGCCACTTGGTGGCAAAATCAATCCTTAAGCCAAATCCCAGTCAATGTCCAAGCAAACAGCGAGGCCCACATGCCATAACCAAGCCTCATCCGAGAGTAATCCCTTCCACCCAGTTCGGTCACCATCTGGCAAGATCAAGACATATAAAAATGCGCTCCCTCGTAGCCCAATTAAAAGCCACACTGTAGCTACAGGAACATTCCGAAAACACTCCTTCCTAGCTCAATTGCAAGTCACATGTCATCTTAAATCCCATTCACTTAATATATACACGACAGATCATGCGGCTCCCATTCACTAACACCATTGGCGTGCCATGAGTCCAACTTAGCACATTTGCCTCTATTGAAGTAACCACATGTCATAACTTGAAAGTCCTCTCATATACAATTATAGATGGTTTCTCATGGTTTCTAATGGTTTCATATCTCTAATTTGGTCGTGTTCATGCTTATTTATGATTTTTATGGATTATTTTTGCAATTATTTTCACTTTAAATTTTTGCTTTTATGTTTAAATTATGTTTTAAACTTATAATTGTCTCTATTTCAACATGTTTTTACCTTTGATAGTATCATTCATGCCATAGTTTTAATGTTAATTTTGTCTATTTCTACTTGTTTAGGCTTATTTAAAGTTTCAATGGATTGACTCAATTGTATAGAGCTAGTCAAGGATGAACCCTAAATGAGTTTTGTTTCTTTTTCTTATCAATTTTAAAAGTTAAGATTTCCTTCTTGATTATTATTCTTCCATGGAAGTAAATTTGTTATTACTTTCACTCCATTGCCCCAAATTATACTTCTCTCTAAGTTGGTAGTCTAGGATTGCGGGCCTGACCCGACTTAAGTTGTGCTTAGACATGAACTTTTAGGCCCGACCTGTTTTAAGTTGAGTATTTTTATTAAAATTATTGGAGATTAAATTTAATATTTAATATATTATTGAATTTTCATTAAACTTTATTAGTTTATAAGTTTTAATTTTTTAATGAAATACTTTACAAACATACTAAAAAAACCTTATATAATTTCTTCTCGTCAAAGGAACACGGCTCGGTCTGGAATACCTGACGCCGTAAGTAAAAAGAAAAGGTTCATACCAATTTTATTTCTTTGATCCACGGCTGGCAATAGGCCGATAAAAAGCAATGGCCCTCTATGGCTTCGGATCTAAAGATGACGGGCCCGATGCCCCTATCTAGAACCGACCCAGTCTCATCACCACTAATCAAGCGCGTAATGAACGGTGATCACTGATCACAGCATCCCTGTGTGACACGCGCTGCACGGCTTTTTATGCTCATCCGGTCCCACCCACCGCTCGTACCCTTACTTGCACTTTTCATGGGAATTGGAGTCAGTCACTTGTCAGCGGGTGGGGACCTCCTGATGTTCTCTCATCACGTCCACGTTTTTATCACGCGCTCTGCAACTACAATAAGTCTCTACACACGAAATCTACACGTATATACTGCAGTTAATTTACACCGCAGGATCTTACCATCCGATCCCATGCGTGGAGGGTCCCAGTACTTAACGGAATCGATTGATGTAGTGTAACAGATTGTTAGGATGATGATGCTTTGGCGCACCTAAACACAACAGAACATCATTTCACTAGATTGTGTTTAACCATGAAAGAATTCAATCAATCAAAATTGATTAAAAAAAAAGATGTAACATAAAATAATATCGCCGCTACTTGTGTTAGGACTAATTTCGTAATTTGACTTTGGGTGCAGATTTATTTGGCCTTTCTGTTCCCGGGAAATTAGAACACCCAACTCGTACCAGTACATCAGTTGATAAAAGGAGGGCATTTTAGTCAATGAAGGAAATCAAGGGCTGGCACTATGCAGTAAGTAAAAGAAAAGGGGGAAAAGGGAGAAAAAGTAGTAAAGGACAAAATAAGTGGTAGAAGGAAATCTTTAAAAGGAAGCCAATTTGCTAGTATTTTTATTCTTTGCTTAATCCACTCAAAAGGATTTTTGCCTCTGTATTTCACTGTTTATATATACTATAAGGTCGGCCAGTGCTAAGCTATGAGCCTAACGGGTTTACATCAAAAGTGAGGTTGTTGATTTATTATTATTAATCCCACCCGCCTTTTTAGTCTCCTTCTTCCCATGTGACACTGTCTCTCTCCCAATCAATACCCCATCAGAAGCTCTTTTCTTTTCACACTGCCACTGTTGGCTCTGTTTCTAGTTTTGTGATTCTGGGATGGGGTGTCCCTAAGATTTCGATTTTCTGGATTTGCTAAATCTTGAAGGATAGAATGAGTTTCCAGTGAAGTGTACTTAAAGAGCCTCAAATGAAGAAGATCATTTTTTTAAGACACTTCATTTTCTTGTTTGTTGTAGGCTTTGGTTGTTTGAGCTCTGTTCCAGTTTTAGCTCAAAATGGACCGATCAGAGATCATGTCAAGTTTATTTTTGGTTGGTGTTTATAATTCTGTATTTATTTCTAGTATAATGTGACGTTACTGTTTAAATGTTGTTTGCTGTTATAGTTTGTTTGTTTGTTTTCTTTTATCTGGGTCTTTTATCTTATCTTGTGGTAATGTGATTTGTCATTCTTTGTTATATTTGATTGTTGAGGAAAAAACAAAGGAAAGAGGAAGAAAATGGAATTTTGAGTACTGGGATTATGTTTTTTTTGGGGGGTTGGGAAAGATGAGGGGCGTTTCGAGAAATCTGATCTTTCTTTTCTCTTTTCCATCGTTCAGTGCTTACTCTGATCTTAACGCATGTAAGAAAAAGGAAAGGTTTTTCTGGTTATTTGCTATCTCAATTGTTTCATTTTTAGTGTCTGTTTGTTCTGTACGCAGGAGAGCAGAATTTAGGTCCATGGAAGAATGAAATATCTGAGCTGGCACAAGCACCAGGACCTTCAAATGACGAGCCTCCAAGCTTGCTGCTGTTGGCAGCACAAAGGACAAATAGGCCGGACATTCTTCGTCATTTCAAGCATTATCTCGGCGGGTGGGATATTACCAACCGGCATTACTGGGCGGTAAATTTTTGTGTCTTTTCCTGCACTCCAAATATCATATTTGAAGATGGTGTCTTTGTGAAGATGGTATCTTTGTGCTGAGGTTACGATCTATGCTAAATGAGATTAGACGGTTAATTTTTGTAGAAATAGTGATATTGAAAAAGATAATAGTTGGAACACTTGTTGCTCTTGTTAGAAAGAGAATGTCATATACTCAAGAAAAGCAGAAGAAATTATCTTATATTCATTTCAGACTCAACAAAATGCTAGAGAAATAAATGTTCTCCATGTCTGACAATAGTCGGAAACTCTTTTATTAATCTTTTACAAGAAGTAATATAGCATGTTTGTTCTGTTTTTGTTTTGGATTTTTCAGTAAACCGAGTTATGAGTTATGGCTATTCGAAAGTAAATATGTTGGAACAGATTGAAAATTTTCTTAGAGGAACAATGATCATCGGCAGACAAGGCTTTTGTTATCTATGACCCAGTCTCACGGCCTTAAAAGCTACAATTTGCATGTGAATTCTTAAGATACTATTATATTAAGATGTTTCAGCTTTCAATTTGTTCTTAAATGCACGCATTCTGCATTGCTTTTTATCATTTTCTCCTTTATTGCTTTTTGAAAGATGTGTACAATATCTCATATTTTTAATTAGCATTTTTCACTGTTGTGTCTGCAGTCTGTTGGATTTACAGGTGCTGCTGGATTCATTTTTGCTGTCCTGTGGTTTGTTTCTTTTGGCTTGGTTCTTGTGGTGTATCATTGCTGCGGATGGAGAATAAACATCAAAGGAGAAAGATCTGATAATTCCCAAAGGATTTGTCTTATAATGCTCATATTGTTCACAACTGCTACAGCGTAATAATCTAAACTTAGGTCTTTTCACTACAAGGATTACCACTTCTGAGTTTTGTGGTGCTTTTACATCTTATATTATTATAGTTCTTTTTTCCTTTTGTAAATTTTATCATCTACTTATCTCTGCACCTTCCATTGGCATGTGTGATTTGACTTCTAATGCCAAATCTTTTGCTGAGCAGGACTGGATGTATTCTTCTTTCTATTGGACAAGATGAATTTCATGGTGAAGTGTTGCATACTTTGAAATATGTTGTAAACCAGTCAGACTACACTGTTCAAATCCTAAAAAATGTTACACAGTACCTATCTCTAGCAAAAACCATCAATGTGGCCCAGGTGTTCCTTCCTTCTGATGTTATGTCTGACATCGACAAATTGAACATAGATCTAAAAGCAGCAGCAGATACACTTACAGAGAAGACCAGTGAAAATGCTGGTAAAATAAGAAAAGTCTTCAATGCCGTGTATGGTCCTCTAACCAATTTACTATTACCTCATTACTTTACAATTAGCATGTAAATCAAAATATTAATACTTAGTATGCCAATTTTAAATTTGTTTTCAGGCGATTAGCACTGATTACTGTGGCAGCAGTGATGCTAATTTTGGCTCTGCTTGGTCTTTGTAAGTATCACTATTAAATATCGGTGACTTGTATCTTATATGTTTCTTCATCAGTTTCTTGTCTCTCGCCTATCTGAAATTTGTGCCTTATTTTGTTGCAGTATTGTCTATTCTAGGCCACAAACATGCCATTCACATGTAAGTTCTTTGCTCTGTAGTTTTAGAAAAATGTCTTCCATTTTCCATCACCACTTTTATATTATAAATGATCATGAAGGAAGGTAATAACTAAATTTGGAAGGGATAATGATTAAATTGACTCTTTTACAAAATTAAGGGCTTCATATTTACCATTTTACTTTTTATTCTTTTGATGCAATGTTACCACTTTACCCTAGTCTTTTGATGCAATCTCACCATTTGACCATTAAAAGATGGAGGTTGATGGTCAAATGGTGATGTGACGTATGTTAAAAATAAAAAAATTCTAAAAAACTGATGAGTTGGATTAAATTAAACAAAAAAGAATAATGACATGTCAAAAAAGAAACAAAAAAATGAAGTTTTTATTATTTTTTTCTTAGAAATATAGATTTTAATGTTAAAACATAAAAAAAAAAAGTTGTACATTTTTGTACAAATAGCTAATATATATTTTAAAAACCGTTAGTGATTTGTTGGGAATTTTAAGAAAACAAATCCAATTATTTCTAATTTTGATTTAATTATTGATTTCATCCTTAGTTACCATTTAAAAAATAATACATAATAATTTTTTTTTTTACATAATAGAAACTAACGGAAGAATTGAAATTCCTAACGAGTTTCTTTTTTATTCAAATAATGGTAAAATTGCTCAGAAAAAATCTGTATAGACTGATAATATTGCACCAAAACATAGTTAAAAGGTAAAGTTGGAGTCCCAAATTCAATAAAGTGGTATGTTAATAAAAATGGTTTTCTAACTTTTTAACTACATTTGAAATCCCTTGTTTTCCAATTTTTCAAATTTAGTTATTATTGATCACATTTAGAGTGTAATGGAAATAGAAAATGGGAAACATGTATGAAACTAAACGGCCCTTTGGTCTTTGGTTGGTGAGTTCTCTTCTTTCAATTATACTACAACTTCACTTCTCTTTCTGACACTACCGACAAATTGTTGCAGATTCATAGTCAGTGGATGGTTACTAGTAGCTGTTACATTCATTCTTTGTGGAGTTTTTGTAATCTTGAACAAGTAAGATGATAGATCTTAGGTGGAGATATTTCTACAATTTTCCTACTTATTTGCTTCCTTAAAAAAATCTAAATCTGGTCACACATCCATTATAACCCTCTGCATGTTTATGGAATGTTAACGTTTAATAGAAGATGCATCAGTACCTTTGCATTCAATGCTTCAAAGTTGCTTACTGATAACATATTTGAAATTGTATCAGTTTTGATGCCTGTAGTTTGTTTTAACAAATTGCTCCTCCATGTCATTTTAGTTTCTTTGTTTCTTTCCCTATATCATATATGATTACTTCACTACTATTCTTTATTGGAAAATTGCTGTTAAACAATCCTAACCTTGAGGTTCTAACTTAATTACTTAGTTTGAATCTTCTGCTTTGCTTGAACTGCATTCAAGTATAATTATTTTCTATGCCACTAGCCCACTACAGCAATTTGTAGTCACCGAAAGGAAACTCACTTGATTTCACATTGCTTTAGTGAAAAGAACACTATTTTTACTAGAATTTGAATACTTTTGGTCAATGATCAATGTGCAAAATGCCCATGTGGATGTCATTATCTTACAGATGTATGATCTCTTTTGTGTGTTTCAGTGCAATTTCTGACACTTGTTTGGCTATGGAAGAATGGGTGGAAAATCCCCATGCGGAGACTGCTCTTAGCAATATCCTTCCTTGTGTTGACCAGAGAACGACAAACCATACACTCACTCAGAGCAAACAAGTCATCAATGGTATAGTAAATGTTGTGAATACGTATATTTACACCTTTGCCAACTCAGATCCTTCCGCAGATGACACTCGTTATTACAATCAGTCTGGGCCTCCAATGCCTCCTCTGTGTTACCCATTTGACTCTCAGCTACAAGATCGCCGGTGTGGGTCTTATGAGGTTTCTATGGCAAATGCTTCTCTGGTATGTCTATGAAATTTGATAATTTGGTTTGGAGGATTTTTTAGAATCTATTTCCCATAGATATCACTAGATAAAGTTTCATCCTTCCAGAGTGAATAAACAGTCCCTGAATATCTAATAGCTATTTATGCATGTGTTGTGCTGCTGGATCTACCTTCAAGCGATAAGTGATATATCCATTTTTAGTGATCTAATTATCTATGATTTATGCATTTAATATTGTGTTGTCATCAGCTTTGGTCAAGGTTATAATCTGAATGAATTCTGTTGCATTTATTTTTGTCGTGAAGATGTTCTGACAGAAATGAGTTTTAACCAGATACAGCATAATCATGGTTATATAAAGAAGTGAATAATGGGTTGTGAATAGCATAAACCCAGGCATGTTCTAGTAGGTACATGCCTAAGACCATGCAGTTTCTGAGAATAATGCGATTTATTTATTGTTACAACTAAATCTACCTGGATGTTGAGGAACCTGAAATCATAAAATCGTTTAGGCTGTCCTATACTTATGCAAGAAAAAATCGACTCAACTCAATTGAATTTTTTATTTTCAGGTTTGGCAGAACTACACATGCATGGTATCAGCATCTGGGGTATGCACCACCATGGGAAGGATAACGCCTGACAGATTCACGCAGCTGGTGGCAGCAGTTAATGAGAGCTATGCTCTCGAGCACTATACCCCACCTCTGCTTCGCCTGCAAAATTGTGATTTTGTCAGGCATACGTTTCAAAACATAACCTCAAATTACTGCCGTCCATTGGAGCATTACCTTAAGATAGTAAATGCAGGATTGGGCTTAATCTCAGTAGGAGTCTTGCTCTGTCTAGTTCTCTGGATACTCTATGCAAACCGCCCCCAAAGGGAGGAGGTGTTTGTGAAACTATCGTTGCCAATAAAATTTATGAGTTGCAAGAACATTTTCAGCACAACGAGCAATAACAATACAACATTGTCGAACATGACAAATGGAGTCTAAAGTAGAGCAAGAAATTAGGTTTAGGTCTTTCATTTTTGTTGTATCCCCGTATACCGGGAAAGAAACCAAGGTGGGGCAAAGCTCCATTTTGAGTTGGGAGGGTTATATTCCATTTCCGATGTCTTATTATATACGTATATATGGTTAAATGAAATTGATTGTTCGCCATCTGCTTGGGCAATCCTTTGCTTCTCTGCGTGGTAGAAAAAGGATGCAACTGCATTACGTTGCATTGGAAAAGATGTAAAACTCATCGGAGTTACTGCAACAAGGAATGTTAATATTACTATTCATTTAAATCTATCAAAAGCCAAAAAACACACATCCTTGTCTCTTGCTTATTTAGCCATCAAGGAGACATTGTTTCTTTACTCTAGTAGTAGTTTTTATAAAATGATTTTGAGTAGGTAACTGTGTTACAAGCTCCTTTGGAAACCTTTCAAGGCATGAACGTGTCCATTGAATTTGGTGATACCAAAAATTTCTGAGCAGCTCAGGTATGCTGCTGGTATACGCAATCATTTATATTGGTTCTTAAGAAAAGCTGGTAAAGTGCTGAAGTTGTCACTCATACTGCACGGTTCAGCCCGTAAATGGATTTGGTAGTTGGTGGAAGGAATGAACCATCGATCTCATTCTGGACTAATTTACCATTCTGTACTAATTGGTGGAAGTTAGAATAGCAGAAGATAGAGTCAAATGTGCACAAATATATAGCAAGGTCAAATAAAATCAGTCACGTTTTGATTTGAAATAGCAGACAATTAATGCTGTATTTTACTATTTTTAATTGTGTATAAAGTATTTCCTGACTCTAAGTTTGTCCTATATATATAAAACCCATAACATATCAATAAAGTACATTGCTTTCTTCACGTTACTCCCGTAACTGTTTTCTTGAATTGCTTCGACGAGCAGAGGTCTGGATGCATGGTCATTCAATATGGCTGCTCATACTTCTTCTTCTTATCTCCATTAATGCTATTTTAACATGCTGAGCTGTATATATAGTATATGTCGGGAAGAAATCATGCAATCATGCAACCATGTGTTAATCTTAGTTTTATTAATGTCTAATTATGATAATTAAAATATTGATTAGAAACGTTTAAAAATAATACTCGTATGCAATAAGGATGTCATAATTACAACACTTTATATTTTCTTTTGCAAAACATATCTTATTTCTTGTATTTTATTTCATTATTTTTTTATAAATAAAGTACCAAAACTAGTACAATGTATCTCTATATCCAACAAGCTAACTCATAGACATCTGTATCAGCATATCATCATAATTATGAGTTAGAATGTTTGGTATTTGTTCATTAATTAATTCTCTCTCTATTATTTGTTATCAAGTTAGTAACTGGAACCTCTATCTTGGCAGTAGCTAGGTGTGTATCAATTCTTAATAAAATTCTTGTTTGACTAGTTTTACTCCACCCAAAATCCTCTTTGTTCTGCTATTTTATCTCCTTTTACTTTGTTGTTCCAGCCATCAATCGAAAATAGCTATGCGAGTCCGTGGTAATTAAGAGAATACATAATTCTGCACTTAACAATTTTACTTTTGTGAGAAGGTTTATACTGTCTAATTAACTTTGAATTTTTGACTAGTGAAAACTCATTACAGAGGGAAACTAGTACATAAGCTGGTTGTTCATTTGCTTGAGAGCATTTTATTTATTTATTTTTTATTGTTTTTACAATCCACAACTCTCAGAATAATTATTCATTTTACTCTTCTTCTAAGAACACCAAAAACAAAGGTAGGCCGTGCATCAAAAGCATTTTTTAAATGAAAATTGCCTTAAAAAATCTGCTGCTCCAATGAAAGAAGAAGAGGAAAGAAACATAGCATCAAATCTCAATTAATAGGCTTAGCATTTTTAGATCGTAGTTAGCTACTAGCTCCAAAGAAATGGGCATCTAGGGGGCTGTTCAGTGCATGTCGTATCGCATTCAGAAGCTTTTAAAAGTTTGCCTTTCACTGACGGGCTGAGCTAGGTGCAGGAGTGACTGCTCAAAGACCAAAACTTGAACATGTTAAGCAAGCAGAGATTAGCTGCCTCATAAAACTTCAAGTTGCTGCATATTGACTCTCCATGCCTCAAGAAAGCTGCTAAATCTCGTTATTATCCATACTCTGCCTAAAGTTATGGTCAGAGCAAGATAAATATATAGTTGCTGTGATAATAAAAATAAATATTATGGTTCACAACTTACCAGGAATCATGGAATTTGCTGCAATAAACAACCAAGCCAGCAACTCCTCCAAGAATAACATATAAGGAAACCACCAAAACAAATGACTCAAAAACTAAGAAGAAGATAAAAAGGCAGAGATTTGATATATATCAAATGAAAAAGGTTCAATTTCCTGCAACACAAAACCCCAATACTTGACATATCGCTTTGAATTACATCAAATTAATCATCCATATAGCTTCTAGATCAAGCATCTCAATACCAAGCCTTTGTCTTAGCAGCCCAAAAATGGCATTAACAAAAAAAAAAGAATTCTCGATCATCAACTAGAAAAGTCAATTACACTGATGTCCAGCAATAAGCCGTTGAGAGGAAAAAAAAAACCATTAATAGCACTAAAATTCACCGTGATCTAGTCCAATATCAGATGGAGATTCAGCCAAAGTCTGTGGCCTCTCTGGCACCACAAGCACCTCTTGGAGACCATGAACAACAATTGACTCACCGTAATACAAATCTGGAGAAGCAATGGCCACTTCATTGATCATCAAGTTATTCCCATACTTAGTGACATCGATCTTGAACCCTTCCAAGTAAGTCCCCAGCACCGATCCATTATTTAAAGCAACCAAATCAGCCCACGAGAACTTGCATGGGAGAACATGCCTGCGGAAGATGGACGGATACACACTGAAATTCCCACTGTAACCCTTCATATTCATGGCATCATCAAAAGGAGCAAAGAGAGTCAAAGCTGCGGTCTTCGCCTTAAACTCCAGTAGCTGCAAATCAAGGAACGAGGCCATAACAGAGTATCCTCTTGACCTTAAAATCAAACTAGCCTCAGAGAATGAATGATCATCGCCATTTACGGATGCGACACAACCAGGATTAGGAATTGAAAACCCGAAACCCGGGTCGAAAAACTCTTGGACTCCAAAGATCATCAAAGACCCGTCATCGAATATAGGGGAGCCATCAATCCTGACACCGTTAAGGGAAACGTAATCATCGGAGGGAGATGAGGTGAGGATGAGGGAATGGTTGGGAAGAAGAGTGGGGATGGTGGAGGAAGGAGGGAGGGATTTAAGTGATTGGAGAGAGAGGGGGAGAGGAGAGAGGTGGAATTGGAGAACAGAAAGCGAGGGCTGGCCGTGTTCGAGGAAGGCGAGATCGGTGGGGGAGAAGATGGTGAGAGATGGGGATAGAGGAGCCAGGGTTTTTGAGAGTAGGTCCAGAGTGAGAGCCATGGAAACGAAGCCAGAGTCGGAGAGGATTTCGGCAGCGTCAAGGAGGGTTTGGGAGGGCAGAGGGGAGGAAACTGAGAGCAAAGAAAGGAGGATGAGAGGAAGGAGAAGTCCGGATGCCATTTGGGAGGTGGTTTTCGAGTTAATTTGTTGCAGACAGTGAGAGGCAGAGGAATATAAAAGGCGAGCTTAATTTTGGCGGGAAGGGTTTAGACACGTGGAAGGATGGGATTGGGAGAGTAGAATGGGAGTCAGAAATTCGTTAACTGTTATGCGGTTCTTCCGGATTGTGAAAAACGCGCTTCCATTATTGGTGCAGTGCTACACCTACGTACAGAGCAAGCGCACACAAATCAAACATATACGAGTGAAAATATTAAGCTAGAAATATTTGTTCAACCTGAGTCCAATCCAAGCATGAGCTTTTTATTATTTTGTTCACCAGTAATCTGTTCTTTCCAGTCTTATTAGGATCAGGTTTAGTCAGGCTTGACATATCTAAGGGTTACCAAGAAACAATTTAGCTAGGCTAAGTTCTATTTCTTCATCTAAATTACATTCCAGTTCTCTCGATGCCACTTCATCTGAAATAAAAAATAACAAGCTTTAGGGAGTAATCAACTGTCATCTTAATTCTTCCTCCTTAAGTAATACTTCATATTTTGAAACACACTTTTTTTTCTTAATTCAAAATTCAATTTAGTGCTTATCATGTTAACGTACTCTTTTTTTTTATAATTTTTCGAACATTTAGCTCATTGGTTGGTATATAATCTCTTACCTAAAGAGTAAGATTCAAATCCCTCTTCTTTCAATTATAAAAAAAAATACTTTTTTTTATAATTGAATATGTGATCTTTATCTTGACATTTCAAAACTTAACTATAAAATGTTCAAATTTCTCTTCAAATTGTTGTCTTGTTTTTTTTTTTTTTTTAGAAAAGAAGATTTGAGCCTCATTCTTTAGAGAAAAAAATCATATATCAACTAATGAGTTAAATGCTCATGTGCAAATTATTGTCTCATTTTAATTGAGTCTGTGATGATTATTTCAAGTTTTAACCTATAAAATGAGCATGACACGTAGAGTTGAGTTATGGTCTAACTCTAGACAGAATTAAGAGGTAAAATTATAAAACAATTGAAGGTTGTTCTAGTTAAGGAAATACAATAAAGCCTTAACATAATCGTTCGCGTCTCCACATTTGAGCATAATCCTCAACTTATCTAATTTTGATACAATAAATGGAGAGAGAGGAAAAAAGAAAAAAGGGAGACCGTGGAAACAAGGACAATAACTCTTTATTTAAGGGTCCAAGTGGCATGCTTAATGCTTGAATTTGAACACAATTAAAAGCTGGATTTTTGTGAAAAACAAACGAATTTATTGTGGTTCTTTTCACACCCATACATATATGGAAGGATGTAGTTTTTTTTACTAAATTTGTTTGAATTAATAATTACTATGATTAAATATATATAATATTTTAATGTTAAAAATTATGTTTTGGATGTTTTGTATAATTATTAAATATAAATATTTTAATGATATCATGATAAAAAAAAGTTCTGAAGATGAAAATTTTCTTTGAAATAGACGATAGAGAAAAATATTTTTTACAAAATAATTTAAATAATAAA
This sequence comes from Theobroma cacao, assembly GCF_053813885.1. Lineage (NCBI taxonomy): Eukaryota > Viridiplantae > Streptophyta > Magnoliopsida > Malvales > Malvaceae > Theobroma > Theobroma cacao. The sequence goes on from NC_142640.1 coordinate 44,386,980, forward strand.
AAATATTAAATTTTTTAATAAATTATTTTCTTATTTGAACCACCTTTATTTTTCAATAGACGATGTAGGAGTCCTTAAAAGCTTCCGGGAAAGCGCCTGTTTATAGGTCGAGAACCTCAAGCGATAGGCTTACCAACCTGGCACTCAGGTTTACGCTTCTCAATCACTCGTCTTCTTCAAATTCCAAATTTGGCATTAATTAATATATATTCTTAATTCTTGCTATGACCACTTTAATCTCAATTCTTCAAAATTCATTTTGAATCACTTTATTACATGTGGTTGAGAACATGAACAATGAATGCTTGTTGAATCTTGAATATTCTACCGAGAAGGCCAAGGTCCAAATATTGTTTTGTAATGCAAATCTTTTGAGCCTGAGTTCTTTGGAAAAATTATTTTCTAAAAGGTTTTCACGAATTTTGATTGTTCAATCTTTTTCAGAGTTTGTGAAAAATAGAGTGCAGAAAAAAAAAAAAAAAACTCCACTGTGAACTGTGGGCACTTTTGTTTTTGTTTTTCAAAGAAATTTTTTGTAAACTTTAACGCTGAAGCATTCAAATTCTATTTATTTGAAGTGCATACAATTTTAATTTTTGCAGTTTCAAAAAATTCGTTAATTTTTATATTTTTAATGTAATAACGAAATGATTCTTTTATCTATATTTTCGTTAAATTTAATGTTAACCATTAATTGACCACACGTCATACCCGTTGTGTACATTGACTATTTATTTAAATTTATTTATTAATTTTAATTTTTACAAAATATATTATATTAAAAAAATATAAATAAAAAATTATATATTGAAAATAATCTAAAAAGTTTTTAAAAAGTGTCCAATATTTCCTTCTTTTCTTTTTTTTTTTTTTTTCTCTTGGGTGATCACTAGCCCATAAGGAATCAAGGGGAGAGAAAGAAGAAAGAGACAAAAAGAAAAAAGAAAATTAAAAAATATATATAAAAATTAAAAATTTACATAATCTCATTTTTGTACATGTTAAATAATCCGTATCTATCATGTGCTAGATAAGTATAGTCAAAATTTAACGAAAATATTAGTAAAAATTTAAAAATATAAAAATCAATAAATTACTTTTTAAAATGTAAAAACAAAAAAGATCTACAAATTTACCCTTAAATAATAATCCATATTTGCTAATAAGAAACTTCATGCTTTTGGCGTAACAAGCTGGTGTGTTTCTTCCAAGTCATAGTCCAAGTTTTTTATTTTCAATATTCTTATTCCCCCCTGTAGACGGCTTCCAGCGTTCCACTCTTGGTACGTTTCACCTTGTGTTTCTCATTTCTTAAAAGTAAAGCAATTTCCTGCATCATAGCTGTGGATATTTTAACGCGGACAGTCCGACCAGGACCAGGACCAGAATCATGGAATATGAAAATCAAATGCCCATGGATATGATGACCAAAGTTGCGTATCAGCAAGTGAATTGACTTTCCCGAGAAGATGCCTGGCCTAGGGGCATGGAGTTGCACCTCTCTAATACATAAAATCCATCTTTGTTTATGGACCATTCACAATTGCACGTCTTTATCGATACCACGTAACCACGAAAGATTCTTTTCCGCCAAAAGGAAAAAGGTCGCGGCCTTGTAATGATACAATCCCTTGAAACTTTACCAACCAAAAAATCGATTTTATAAGATCTTGGAGATGAGAGCAAATCTAGAGAAATAAATAAAGGACTAACAACAAGAGGACCGTGGAATACATCCAATGGTTGAGAATATGCGGAGAATCGTTATAAAAGCCGGTCCCATGCCTTGCTTGCCATTATCTTGTTAAAATAAAGAGCTCCGTCGATGTTTGGATTCGTTTCATATGGGTCCCATCCAAAAGGACAAGGCTGAGAACTTGTAACATTTGACGGACCAGCCAGGACCATCCATTTACGATTTCATGGTGGCTTGATTCTTGAGGCCTTCATGCGGATTTGCTTTGCCCACCCCTTCGACCAATCACATTAGACTTCTGGTCAAACTTGAACATCCAATAGCTTCTCTCTGGATGATGGAAAACCATTTTTGCTCACCGCCCAATTACCCCACGCTGGCATGCCCAAGTCAGCATGAGGCGAACAGAGATGGCAGACAGCTCAGCTATCCATGGAAAAGAAATACGCCTGTTTCCAAACACCCAAAAATATCTGAAAATTTTCCTTCAAGCGAAAGAGAACAAAAACCCAACAAAGGGGTAAGAATCAAATCTCAAGTTATAAACAAAATTTAATAATTTTTTCAACTTAACCGAAAAGGATAGTACTTACCTCTAAGAGTTAGACAAAACCACTCCAAAGAGCTAAAAAGCACCAAGAGATCAAAAGGAAAAACAAACCAGAAGAACAATGAGAGTAAACAAAAGTAGGGTAAAAGGAAGGAAACCACCTCAAACTCAAAGAGCTTAAAAGAGATCACCCTTGACGCCAAACCTATTCACAGCCCGTTATGTAATCTTTGACAAAACATCAGGTTTCATTAAAGCAAATTAGGATCAAGGGCTCTACAGTTTAAACCTACCACATATGTGCATGTCTATGACATTGTACAAATTCACTTTCAACTCTGGTTCCAATCATAGAAACTGAAAGAAGCCAATAATCAACTTGTAGTAATTTATTTGACATTTATTGCAAAAAATACTAGATTTCTGACTTTATCTATTTAGAAGAACTAAACTACTTAGAGAAATAGAAAAAGAGAAAAAAGATACATTTTCTCAGACGTAAATAAATATCAAACAGCAAACAAATACATAAAGCGACTAAGATCAGGCATAAACATCCATATATCAATGTATCTCCGGTCTTTTGTGTAAATAAAACTTAATACTCCACTTCCTGCACCTCTCTAACATCCCGTGAAGTACCCTGTAATCAAGACAATTCAAGCAAGCACTTAGCTTAAACAAGGAAAAAAAATCACAAAATCAAACAGAAAGAATTTCTGAAAATTATAAGATAAATCATAAAAAAGAAGTCACAGCAGAGGTACCCACACGTTACTCCCTGTACTCTTTTCTAAGGTTTTTAAAAATCCACCTGTTCAGCTGTACAAATATCATTTGAGCATATAACTGTCAAAAACTCCATCAATCGAACATTATCCAAGAAACCAAATTGCAACTTTACCAGATATGTAGTCCCATGCTAACAAGTCCAACCTGCAGCAACAAAGAACATTTTGCTAATAACCCCAAAAGTAATACTTAACCATGCATAGTCTAAAAAATTAAGGCAGTCTTAAATGATGAAGAAAGGGTTATGTGTGTAACTACCATCTGTATTGGCCACTATTTTGCTCTAGTCTTTGCATAAAACTAACAAAGTATGTCTACAATTCCAGTCTTGAAGAATACCATTCTACCCTTCATTGCCATACCAATGAAGGGTAAGCTACTTAACATCTAATTACTCTTAGATTGTGTGACACATCATATCTAGAATTTAGACCTGCAAATGTTTCAATTTAGAATTCTCTTATTCGAAAATATATAAGATTTGTAGCTCCAAATTTAAGATAAATAGGGATTTATTGTTTCCTTTTTCCAGCTAGATAATATAGACTCATCACTTGAATTAAGGAAAAGGTTTTTGACTAGGTTGGATTCATTTGCAATCCAAAAAATTGGGCTCTTAAAGTGAATACGACTATTGATGTTTCTTAGTGTGCTTTGTTTGACACTCTAGTCAATGGGTAAATGCTTTCCTATTTCCACTGAAAGAAACGAAAATCGGGTTCAATGCTTAGGATGAAATTCAGTTAATTAGATGCATGCAATTCTTTAAAAAAAAAATGTATAGCCACACAAATCATGCTTATTTTGTCTATTTTGCTAGACTTTCAAAACAAAAAAAAAAGAAAGCAAACATCAAATATTCAACTTTTATTTTTTAAATAAATAAAAATTTAATGATTCTCAAAGATACATGGGAAGAAGTTAATGCTTATTGCTCATTACATCAAAAATTCTCAAACTTGTATATACTCAAACTCCTTTTTCTTCACCATCCTTAGGCAAGCGGTCCTAAATTAAACAATGAATTAATGACTCTGAAAAATAGACAGTAGACAATTGTTAGGGAGCATGGTGTCAAAAGGCTAAAAGCAAGGAGGATTCATGATAGTATAATGGTTTTCAGATTAAAGGTAAGATAACATAACAGCCAATGCAAATGCTAAAATTCCACTCATGTCGAGATACGATTTCAATTTTTCTTTATTTTCGGGTTAAAGAAATATTTCCTCGTCGTTTCATTTCCAAGACTGAAGGCAGCAGGAAATGTGATATCACCAAATTGCGTTTCCTAAGATTTCCCAGACACCAGAAAAATTGAAAGTCCAAAATTGCATTGTGATATTCCTTAAATTTCTAGGTAGCCAAACAGATGCGCAATGTTTATATAAAAGAAAAAAAAGGACGAACTCACCTGACTAGGAAACGGAGGCGGAGTCTGAGAGAGTGAGGATTTTTCTTTAAAGTGTTTTACCAGGTTGACGAGAGAGAAGGGTGAAGTTTCTTTTGCTTTCCTTTCTCAAACCACAAAGGCTAGTCAGAGAGAAGGCGATGAGGGAACTTCCCTTGGGAACAACTTTTTTTCCCCAACACAAACGACAATGAGCTCTCGGGTTTTTTTGGTACAGGCGTTTCCATGGATAGCTGACGTGTCCTTTTTTGTTTGCCTCTCGCTGACGTGGACAAGCCAGGTTGGCGCGAATGAGCGGGGTGAGTGCGCAAATAACACCACCCCTTTTGTGAACCTTCTCCAGTTTTCTCTATAAAACCAAACAAAAGGCCACTCTGTTTCTCGAGAACCAAACAATCCCGCCTCCTCTCCTCTCCTCTCCTCTCCTCAAAAACCCTATCACATACTTTCGGTTCCCCCTATCTCTTTCTCTTCCCTTGACCGCTTAAAACAATTTCCTTGTCTCTTTCTATTTAGCGTTTCTTTCCCTTTATTTTTCCTTCATAAAATTACGCTAGTTTTTCCATTCCGATATTTGGATCTCTGAAGGAAAAACAAAAGGGGAAAGAATACAACCCACCCTCTCTTTTACTTTTCTCTACAAAACTAACCATTTGATTTTCGTTGATTTAATCTAATTATCAATTTTTTAAAAAAATTTTCCACAGCTATTTTCTTTATTCTTTAATACCCACCGAACAAGCAAGATAATGGCAATTGCTTGGTCTGCAAAAGCTTCTTCTATGGAGGCTTTGTCTTTATCTCCTCCTATGTCTCCTCCCGTCGTCCTAACGCAAGACGAGCTGAAAAAAATCGCCGCTTACAAAGCCGTTGAGTTCGTTGAATCAGGCATGGTTCTGGGTCTAGGCACGGGTTCGACAGCCAAACACGCCGTGGATCGAATTGGCGAATTGCTTCGTCAAGGCAAACTCAACAACATCATAGGAATTCCCACCTCGAAGAAAACACAAGAGCAAGCTCTTTCGTTAGGTATCCCACTTTCAGATCTCGACAACCATCCCACCGTTGATTTAGCAATCGACGGTGCGGATGAAGTGGACCCGCATCTCAATCTCGTCAAAGGCAGAGGAGGGTCCCTTTTAAGAGAGAAGATGGTGGAAGGCGCTTGTAAGAAATTTGTCGTTATTGTTGATGAATCCAAGTTGGTTAAGTATTTGGGAGGGAGTGGTTTGGCTATGCCTGTTGAAGTTATTCCGTTTTGTTGGAAATTTACCGCCAAGAAACTCCAAAAGTTGTTTGAAGATTCGGGTTGCGTCGCCAAGCTGAGGAATGATTGTAAAGGGGAGCCTTTTGTAACGGACAATGGGAATTACGTTGTTGATTTGTATCTGAAGAAAGATATTGGGGATTTGCAGGTTGCAAGTGATGCCATTTTGAGGATTGCTGGTGTTGTTGAACATGGCATGTTTCTTGACATGGCTACTACTGTTATCGTTGCAGGTGAGCTTGGAATCACCATCAAGAATAAGTAGAAACTGAGAAAAAAAAAAAAGGATTCTAACTTCTTTTTAATATTTTAGGGAATTACTGTTGTAACTGGGGATGGATTTTTGAATTCCTTTTTGGCATATCTATTGATTGATGAGGAGCGTTGTCTTCTCAAGTTTTGTTATTTTCTTTGGGGGCATTTCTTAGGGAAGAAAGGATTCAGGAACGTTAGGATTGTGAGACAGCAGCAGCAGCAGCTAAACAATGAGCATGATGTATGTCAGCTGTTATGATCATTCCAATGATAAAGTCTGATTATTAACTGGATGTTGCAAGTTTGATGGTATAATAGACATCTGATTATTTTATATATTTAAATCTATTGGAATTTTTTTGACTTAATTAAGATTGATATTTGTTACAAGGAGTGAGTGTCGTATGTTCTTCAATAGGTTATTATATAGAACTCGCCCGGTTGTTGCTTGTTGCGTTCTAATGAATGTAGTCTCGAACCCATGGCTTGGAAATTGCTGATGAGATGTAAGGTTTCGGAGTCGGCTCTTGAATGGTGACTACTCATGTTGAATAGTAAGTCTAGTTCAGACAGTGTTTGTTGCGTATTAATAACTCTTGTTTAATGTATGTTACAAGTCCATTCATTTACTTACATCTAACTTTTGTATTCTTCCGTATCTGCCGAGTAGTTACCGTTTTTCTAATCTTAGCCAACTTTGACTTGTGAATGGTTTACTCGGTTTGCAATACCAAATGAAACCCACTCTGAATTGAAGACTGAGAGCTGTGTCCAGTCCAGTTCCAGAGCCTTGCTACCAAGTATAATGATTATTAGTTCCATCATTTTAATTTTGGTGGTTTAGACGAGACACTAATGGGAACTATGGATTGACCTTAACAAGTCTTGGGAGGCCAAAGCCAGTGTCTGGTGGCTACCTGTAATCCCTATGCAGTTCTGAATTCCATGCTATATTTTGTGTTCTTTATTTATTTATTTTGGATCAGTGGTTACGCAGGAGATGGAGCTGGAACCAGCCTTGCGGGCAGTCCACCCTCGAAGGGGGTGGGTGAACGGTGAACCATCGGGCCCAAGCCCGAGGATCTATACTCTGTACTTAACAAACCCAGAAAAGCAGAATAAACAGTGCATGAAACCTAAAATATTTTATTATAAAGCAATCTTGAAAACAGTGGCATTGTCATTAAGAATTAATTCCCAATCTTTGTGGCTTTTTGATCATGTTTTAAAGATGGAATTATGCTAGTTGAGTGATTAAGTTGCTCACGACTCTATTTTATATTTTATAAATTTCATTGCAATTTTCCCATATATTTAAGTTATTTTAGAATATGCAAGTTATTTTATATTAATTACTATATTACTTATTTTTCCAGTATTATAATTATTTTACATTATATGGTTTTAAGGTTTAGGATTTTGTTGTAAATATCGAGTGTAAGTACATAGAAGCCCTCAAGATTTGACCTTAATTACATAATTTACATTGAAGGACTCTAGTTTGAGAAATCTACATCCCACCCCATTGTGCTAACAAAAACTTCAGAATTACTAAAAGGCCCTTGTATATGCCATTTTTTTGTGGATAGATGTGTCATCTCATAAACATGAAGAAGATTATGAAATTAAAAATGAACATTTATATTCTAATACAAGTTAAATGGCTAAATAGAATTATAAACCAACAATCCCTTCCACTTTTTTTTTGGCCCCAAAAAAAATCATAAATCATTTCAACATCTCATGATCTCAACACCCCCCCGAAAGCATTATTTGTTTCTTTTAATTTTGAATTGATCATTATTTTAAAATGATAAAAACTTTAAGTGAGTTTTCAAACTAAATTTACTTAAGATTTTCGTGTATTTCTCAGGTTAAAAGTTTGATTTAAAAATTATTTAGTTGTTAATAAATGCAAGTCCAATTGATATTAAAAGAAAAATTATTTTCCTTGGACTTAATATAAGTTTTGTTATGAAATAAATCTTAAAAGAACAACTATAGAAAAATATAAATGAAAATATTTAGAGGGAAAGAAAGTAATTAAAGTGAATAAGAAGATTTTATTTAAATATATATTTACAAATAAAGTGAAAGAGTCTATTTATAAGCTAATAACTTTTTATCTAAATTGAATTTACAACATGAAGATAACACTTAGGGATTATTGGATTAAATCTTAATCCAATCTAATTTACATCAAATCTAGATATAGATAACATAAATGGATATTTACAAAAATATTCATAGCACTCCCCCTTGAATATCCATAATATTAAGAATATATCTCGTTAAAATCTTACTAGGAAAAAACCTCATTGGAAAAAAAATCCTAGTGAAGAAAAAACAGTACATAATCTTTTTAAGAATACGCTTTTGAAGTACTGCCTCATTAAAAACCTTATCAAGAAAAACCCAGTGAAAAAAACCTTGATGAAGGAAAAGAGTACAGTGCGTATTTTACTCCCCCTGATGACTGTATTATAGAGATCTTTAAAATGATGCATTCCAACTTTTCAAATGTTGCAATGGAAGGGCTTGAGTAAACAAATCTGCTAGATTGTCATTTCGCTAAATTTGTTGAACACTTATTTCACCTTTTTCTTGGAGATCATGAGTGAAAAAAAATTTTGGTGAACTATGTGTTTTGTTTGACCGTCTTTAATATATCCTTCCTTTAGCTGTGCTATGCAAGTAGTATTATCCTCATATAACGTTGTTAAAATTTCCTTCTTGGTTGACAAACTATACATTTCTCGAATATGTTGAGTTACAAATCTTAACTAGACACATTCACGATTTACTCATGAGTTGCTAAAATTTTTACATGGTTAGAAGAAGTAGCAACTATAGTTTGTTTTTATAAAACGTCATGAAATAGCCATAACTCCATGTGTGAACAAGTAATCTGTTTGGGATCGAGTTTTGTGTGGATCAGATATATATCCTACATCTGCATAATCAATTAACTTTTATTTTGATGCATTTGAATAATATAAGCCTATATCCATTGTTCCTCGAAGATATTGGAGTATATGTTTAATTCAATTCCAATGTCTTCGAGTTGGAGAAGAACTATATCTTACTAATAAATTCACAGCATTTGATATCAAGTCATATATTGCTAGCAAGATACATTAGTACTCCAATTGCTATAAGATACGGTGCTTCAGGACCAAAAGTTCTTCATTATCCTCACAAGGTTGAAAAAGGTCTTTTTTTTTACATCTAGTGACCTTACAACCATTAGTGAACTCAATCAATATGTTTTCTTCATATAAAATCATTTTAGCACTTTTTCTATACAATTAGATTGATGGACAAAAATTTCATTTGTCAAGTGTTCAATTTGAAGATCCAAACAAAACTTTATTTTTCAAGGTTTTTCATCTCAAATTCTTTCTTTCAATAATTCATAACTTTTAATAACTCTTCAGGAGTTTCAATAATGTTCAAGTCATCAACATAGACAGCAAATATAATAAATTCATATCTAAACCCTTTTATAAAATACATGGACATATAAGATTATTTCTATAGCCTTTTCTCAACAAATATGCACTAAGGCGATTATACTATAAGTGCCTGGATTGCTTTAATCCATATAAAAATTTATTTAATTTAATTGAGTAAATTTCTTGAGAATTCAAATTTTTGTGCTTCAGGTAATTTAAATCCTTCAGGGTTTTTCATATAGATATCGGTATTAAATGAGCCTCATAAATAAGTTGTAGCTACCTTTATTAGATGCGTTTCAATCTTCTAATATATTGTTAGACTAGTTAAAATAGAATTGTAATTACATTTACCACAGAGAATATATTTTTTCATATTTAATACCAGATCTTTGGGTAAAACATTATGCGATAAGCCGTGCTTTATATCTCATAATCTCATATTTTTCATTTCGTTTTTGCACAAATACTCATTTATATCCCACTAGTTTTACATCATTTGGTGTACGAATTACAGGTCCAAAAACTTCACATTTTGCAATTGAATTCAATTCCACTTTGATTGCATCTTTCAACATTGGCTAATCATTTCTATGTCTACATTCTTCAATAAACATAAGTTCAAGATCCTTACTTTTCTTTCATAATATTAAGCTCTATATTATATACAAAATATCGTCGATGTTTATTTACCAGTTCGATCTTTTCCCATCATGACATAATTGATTGAGAACTCTTCATTTTCAATGATTTCAGGTATTTGAATTTCTTTTGAAATTTTTTTTAATTATGTGAAGGGTCTTTTCTAGAGTTTCTATTTTCTCTTTCTGACCATCTTAAATACTTGCTCGTTTTCTTTTTCGAGGATTTTATCTTTGGAACTGATTGGTCTTAACGCTTCAGCGTGCCTTGTTCTACAATGACATTAATGTTAATTGGAGCATTTGCAGTTGGTATAGAAGATTTAGTTATTCTTTTAGGTCAGTAAATACATCTGACAACTGATTTACTATATTTTGCAAAAGAATTATCTTTTGAACTTCAAGTTAATATTAATTTGTGTGAGGATCAAAACTAAATAATGATAATTCATTCTAAGAAATTTTCTTTTGCAGCTGCTTATTATTCTCCCCCTAATGTTGGAAAAATTATTTCATCAATATGACAATTAACAAACTTTGTCATAAATAAATCTTTTATTAATCATTCTAAATATTTAATTACAAATAGAGATTCGTATCCTACATATATTCATAACCTCCTTTAAGAACCTATCTTTATGCGTTGTGGTGGAGCAATTGAAAGATATACCAAACATCTAAAAATTTTTATATAGGAAATATTTAGTTCTTGATCATAAACTAATTGTATAGGAAGATTTATAATAACTCGTTTGGCTTGATGCATACAAATGCTGTAACATCCAAAATGGCATGCCCTCAAGTAGACATTAGGAGTTTGAATTTCATAAGTAATGGCCTTACAATCAGTTGAAAGTGTTTAATAAATAATTCTACTAGACCATTTTGTGTATAAATATTAGCAACGGGCTGTTCAATAGTTATTTCAACTAATATGCAATATTAAAGGCTTGAGATGTAAATCCACCAGCATTGTCAAAACAAATAATCTTGATTATTTAACTAGGAAAATGTGCTTGCAAACGAATGATTGCAAATGTCAAATTGCAAGCTGATAATAAGTACACATGTGACCATCTAGTTGATGCATCAATTAAAATCGTAAAATATCTAAATGGTTTACATGGTGGATGTATGAATCCACATATAACCTTGAATATTATTCAAATACGTAAGGAATTCAATCCCAACTTTAACCAGTGATGGCCTTATAATTTATTTACCTTCAGAGCAAGCAGCATATAGAATTCATTAGATTGAAAAATCTTCTGGTTTTTCAATGAATGATAAATTTTTAATCATTTTTTGCATCATTATTGATTCGGGATGGTCCAACTGATCATGCCAAATATTAAAATCATTAGTAAACTTTTGGTTTACTATAAATTTTAATTATTCTAATATTTGTATAGTTTAATTCTGAAAACAAAACGAGTAATTTTTTTTTCAACACACACTTTTTACTTGATTTAATAGATGTAATGTAGAGGTATTAAGTGTCTCTTTCATTCATTGTTTTAATATGATATCTATTCAAACGAATATCTTTAAAACTTAATAAACTTATTTGAGACTTAATTGAAAATAATACATCCTCTATTACTTTATTCCTCAAGATAGTAAAATATTAGCTCTTTTGGAGCCTCCAATTAATCTTGTACTACCATATATTGAACTGACATTGATTTTTTTTTGTCAAGTAGGAAAAATATTTATTGTCTTTAAATATAGTGTGTGTTATAGCAATGTTTGCTACACATATATTTACATTATTGATCTTAGATCCAACAAGATCAATATCTATATTTTTTTAAATAAAATAAAATATATACAATAAAAAACTTGCAAGTTAACATAAAAAAAAATTAAATATATAATTAAAACACATAATAATAACATATCATTTAAATATAATGAAAACATATTAAAACATCTTCATAATATAGTTATACTAAATATACCAATTATTATTAAGTTCATTCTCTGATATTTCTATTACCAATCGAATGATCAATTCTTTTTTCAGGACAAGAAAATCAATAATAGATATTTCTATTACCAATCATGTAATCAATTCCTCTTTCAGGATAGACAAATGTCACGACTCGAAACTCTCATCGGGGCCCCTGATAACTGCCGCGACGTCCTGATAGGCACTCATTACCCAGAATGCCGATCGGAATCCCGCAAGGCTTAGCATCAGCTTCCGCATCTCCCCGGTGAGCGACAGTTATTAAATCTCGTATTTCAAGAAATCATAAGTCGTTTTCAAATCAAAATAATAAAATATTATTTTTTGACTCACAGGGGCATTTTCGTCATTTTTTTCTGAAAATACCGAAACCCGCCAAAAACATGGTGTAAAAGCTAAATATGTTCATACATACTTTAAATCAAATAACTAAAGTATAAAATTACTTTTACAATTACACGTGAGCCCCCAACTGACCAAGAAAGTATAAGGCTACGAACCCTTACTTTCTAGGATGTAACTCCGAGATTAATTCTCGTCTTAATCAACTATTAACAAACTATCCTGAGCCTGAAAAATGGATAGGAAGAGGGGTGAGATTACATAATCTTAGTGAGTAAATAGACACCATCTAAACTATCTAAAGGCGAGTAAATGGAAACAAATTAAAATATTCTTTTCTAATATATGTTTCATAACATGAATATTCAGTTTACTCAATTAATCAACATGGCTTATATATCTCACAAAACTTGGCTTCTGCCAAAAAATCATGCTCGCGGGTACCTTCGTCAAGGTATCCCACTGAGACCGCCAAGGCTGTTAAATGTCTCATACCCATAAACATGTTTTCGCATCTGACACACAGCCATTCCTTGGCGTTGGCTGAGTCTCACTCTTACGAGGTGGTCCACGTGAAATGCACTCAAATCTTTACCTCAAGAGATACTTCATCCAACATCTCCCCCCGAGGTAAATATATAACTGGATTACTGTGCCTCTCTCATAGGTAGTCCACGGAAACCCCCACCACTGCAGTGACTATGGATTATTTTATCTACCACCTGATTTATAAAATCCTTATCTGCATGACATGACAATTTATCGTAATCTAGCCTCTCAAGGCTGAATACATAGTATATATAATTTTGATACAAATGCCGACTTTGCCATTCATGCTCACATATTGCTATAAGCCATATAATTTAAAACACAATTTATAACAGAAGCAGACAGTCTCCAATTACTCTATTTTTAAAACCAGTATTCAATTTTTCAAAAAATTTATAAAATTATTTTATAAAATCACAATTTCTCCTAAAACGTAGCAATTTACCATTTAAACTCATTTTTTATAAAATCACAGAATTGTATAAAATTACTCTAGATAATTAAGACGATAATAAGTTTACTCACAGTTCTAGGAGTCGATGTACTCCTCATCCCAGTCTTCAAGCACAATCTCTGTACTTTTACCAGTGTAATTTACTCACCACCTATCTACAATGTACAATACATAATTCACCACATTAATGTTTGACCATTATAAAATTAATTCAGGCTCGATGTATATGCATGATATGATATGCAACTTATTCGACTACAATTTAAATGCGGTGCTGACCTAATTCGGCCTATTACCCGATTAAATGACAATTGTGTCTGATTTGGCTCCAAATTGCTCCATTTCATTTCTAATACCTCAATTCACCAAACATTATTCAAAAAATACCAATTTCAGCATAAAAACCTTCCCATTTCTTGATAGAAAAATTTGACCATTACAATGCACTAACACCGTGATTTTTCCTACTCAATTTTCTCACCATTATTCATCATTTTCTAAGCCATTTCTCTTGAAATAATAACAATCCATCACCCACACACATCAAGGAAGATTCAGCCAATGAAGATTCATGGGGAAAATGGATTCTTTTCTTGTGATTTTGCTTCTAAATATGCTAAACTAACTAAAAACACTAACATATCTTAAAATCAATTCAATCCAATATCTTTCTCTCTCCTTATCCATTTTGACTAGCCATGAATTCATCATGAAAACATGTAATTTAACCATGGAAATTAAGGGAAAATGCATGGGTTAGGTAAATCACTAGCAAAATCAAAGAAATTTTACCTTTACTTGATCAAATCCTTGAATTCCAACACTTTCTCTTTGATTTTTCCCACCTAGGGTTTGTTCTTCCTTGGTTTCTCTTCTCTTCTGATTTGGCTGATCACTATGGGAGATATGGGTTGATTTTTTGCCTTTTTATAAAGAAATAATAAAATAATAAAGCATGACACATGGTATTTCCTTATTGGTTCAAATTTTAAATATTTGACTTTTAATTCTTTAATTCTCCACCACACATTTCTCATGTTTATCCATTTCCATGATGAATAAAATCCCTTAGTCTTGACAAGTGTCGGGGGTGAAAATTTACCGATTTACCCATGAGGTGGCAAAATTACCATTTCGCCCCTATATTCCAAATTATATCGAAAAATAAAATTTTTCACTTATAAACCTCAAATCATACTCCAATACTCAAATTATACTCCAATAAGTCAAATGGGGCCAAAAAAATATTTTCTAAAAATTTTCATTTTGTCCCCAGATAGAAAATGACCATTTTACCCCTAAATAGTAAAAATATTAGTTTAACTCCTAATTGATCCTTGAACTTTAAATCAAAATTTTAAATCATTCATGGACTGTGAAACTCTTAATTTTACCTTAAAATTCCTATTTGAACTAGTTCAAGACTTAATCGACTTAATGGTACCATTAGGGGCAATATCGTCTTTTAACGATTTTTTGAATTTCCTAAATATGCAAACATTCTATTGAACATGTAAATGACGTCGTAATTATTTTATAGAACAGGGTTTGATACAAATATCTTAATGTGCTATATCAACTTGGTCATGATTAAAATTATCACAAGATGTTTAATTTTCAATGATGCTTGATAAAATTTAAGACATACAACAGGTACGTGACCAATGATCTTTCATGCCACATTAACAATAATACGTTTTCTATATCCCTTTTATTCTTTTCATTATTTATCCACTTCTGGTGGGTTACAAGTATTCATCCACTTCTTGATGGATTATCCACTTCTAGTGGGTTAGTGGGTCAAGGTATCCATCTACATTTTGTGGTAAAATTATCCATCCATTTCTAATGGCAAAATTATCCTTAGATTCTGATGGTAAAATTATCCATCAACTTCTAGTAGTAAAACTATTTCAGAATTAAAATAGTGATAGTGTAAATTATTATAACGACCTCTTCCATATTCATAATCATAATTATTAAATGATGTGACATTCATTTCAGGAAATGAATGGATTTTTTATTATGACCATAATTATTAAATGATGTCGTATTCACTTCAAGGAATAGACAGATTTATAATTTTTTATTAGTATCTCGTTTGTCACATTTACTTTAGGGAATGGACATTCATGGTTTTTCATTAATAGCTATATAATAACAAATTCACTTTCCAATCAAGAGACAAAATATAATATATACAGTATGACAGTAAAATTCATATTAAGGTTGATTTTAAGATAATGGAAATGCTAAAGAAATATCAAGTCACTTACCTGATTTTCTAAAATAAAAAATCAAAACCCAATCATTGAAATCCTTTTGAAGCTTGAAGATAATGAAAACATAATAATTCTAAAACTTGAGAGATCAGAGAATCGTACTGATAACGTGTTATGAAAGAAATCTTAAAAGAATAACTGTAGAAAAATATAAATGAAAATATTTAGAGGGAAAGAAAGTAATTAGCGAGAGTAAGAAAATCTTATTCAAATATATATTTACAAATGAAGTGAAAGGGTCTATTTATAAGCTAATAATCCCTTATCTAAATTGAATTTACAAGATGAAAATAACACTTAAGGATTAGATGAATTAAATCTTAATTCAATCTAATTTATATCAAATCTAGATATAGATAACATAAATGGATATTCACAAAAATATTCATAACAATTTTAACATTGTTGATTTTTAGAAAGAAAATGTTCTATGTGCTTTACTTGACCAAAGCTTTTGTTATTGAAAAGAAAAATGTTTTCGAGGTCTAACATATTTTTATGGAAATCAAATTTGACAAAAATATTTTCAAGATGGAGTTGGAAAGAAAGTCCAAGTAAATTTAAAAGTAAAAATATTTGTTTTGAACTTAGAAAAAGTCCTAAGTGCAACTTTTGAAGACGTTGAAGAGAGAATCGATCCCTCATTGTAGAATCAATCGCCCATTAAGCAGGACCTCTTGGAAACTCAGTCAAGCTCCAAAGGATTGATTCCCCCATTTAAGGGATCAATCCCCTGAAGGGTTTTCAACAATAATAAAAAATTTTCATCTTCTAACCATTAGTTTCTATCTCCGCTCAACTCCAATGGTTCCAAAAGCTATTTCAGTTATAAAAATAGCATTCCAACACATTTAGAAAGTGAGAGGTCAGGCTTAACAGATGATACACTCAATACTCTCAAGAATTCAAGAGAAGCTAGAAAATTTAGTGCTTCAAACTCCAACTTGTATTTAATTTTGGAAAATTTTCTTTGTACTTATTAGGCAAACATCCAACATTTAAGAGGTATTTTAGTTTGCAAGATCATTTGTAAAAACCTTATAGCGTAAGGTAAGACATCCTCTTGAAAATTTTTAGGAGGTTTTTGTAAAAACCCATTTTGAGATTTACAGGTTATACCTTAACTTTAAAAATTAGTAAAAAAAAAAAAAAGGGGGTTATATTAAACTTTGAAAAGATATTTGTAAAGCTTAACAAAATTAGCAGACTGAACTCCCTGGCAAGGAAAGCTTAGGGAGGAGGATGCAGGTGAATTGAGGAAGGACTAAATCCTTTCTTTCTCTATTTAGTTTTGAGTTCATTTGTGCTTAAATTTTTGTATATGTTTCTTATATTATCATTTTTCTCCTTAATATTTATTCAACTTTAAATTTGAAAAAAATTAATGTCAATTCATTTCACCTCACTTTTGGATTGTTATTTACATTCAAGTTAACAATTGATATCAAAAGTTTGAACTCTATTTTGTAAGTGTAAAAACTTAATTTTTTTGAATTGAAGAAAAGAGATTCAAACTTTACTTTTTAAGCAAAGAGATCATGTACCAACCAATAAACTAAATGTTCAAGTGCTATAAGTGTAACAACTTTGAAATTATACTATGCTTCTAATTTTTATACTACTTTTGGTGAAGGGCAATCCATCACAATAGCCTCCTATATATGTTTGATAGTTCAAATTGAACTCACGGGAGGATAAGAATGAAAACTTTTATTATGGTTCAAGACATAAAAACATGGTAGATTCTTACTAAAGGACTCGATGTTCTATCAAATGACAAAGAATGGGATAACAAGAACTTGAAGCTCATTGAAGCAAAATTTGCAAGGCCGGCCTTTAATAAGGGTATGTGGGATAAGTTAGAAAACTTGTACGGGGAAACAAGCAAAGTCACTTGGTTGAACAAAATCCTTGCGGAAGTCACTGTCACAGGCGTATAGAGATGATGAATCATGTAAAGGGCAATCCTCAAACCAACGTGAATCATTGCTTGTAGCTATTGAGGAACCCAAGGTAACATCTTCTCAAGCCCAATTTAGTATGTATACATTATAATGTGCATTTGAAAAATTAGCAATTGAGTTTGAAAATATGAATTTGAAATACAAGAAAATTAACTTAGTAACAAGAAATTGAGGGGAAAAAAGGATTGTACTAGCAAGGAGAATTATACCTCAAAGAGAGTCTAGACCATAAAACATATAGAAAAACTGAAACAAAGTACTTAGTCCTAAAATTAACTTAAATATAAAGTTGTCACCATTGCTCTGTCCGGTTAAATTGTGAGTAAATCATTTATTTAGTCATTTAAGTTTTCTAAACTTTAATTCTTTTTAACTATTTAAATTTAAAAAATAAATTTTTGATCACCAATGTGATATAAGTAGTACATTCTTGATCACTCTGTTGTTAAATACTAGTAACTTTCCATTTTCAAATTCCATATCATCTTCTTTTCTACGGATGGCCAAATGCAATAATCACTTGTGCTGTGATGTTTATGTGTCACAAATTGATGATGTGATGTGGTGCAAAATGATGACATGCAATGTCATAATGGAAATTTGTTAGTATTTAACTACAAGCAATAAAAAATTATATAATTTATAATTTTATATTAAAGAAAATGTCGATGAGGTTTTTAGACAATGTCTCGAGGACACGTCAACAAGAAAGTATTGCAGGTAAAAAAAAGTAATCAAGTTTTTCTCGTGGAATCATCAAAGAAGAGCTATTATGGGATTTGGCCTTAGACAGACTGCATCATCAATAGCTTGTATGGGTGGTGGGCCACCATTGATAAGATTTGTCAAATTAAATTTTAGTTTATATAATATTAAGGATCAAAACACTATATTTTAAAATAAGGGAATCAAAACAAAAGATGTTGAGAATTCAGAAAACTGTACAAGTAATTTACTTTCAAAATTTTGACACAAATAATTCATCAACTTTATTTGACATTATATATCAAGTTCATATATCTATATTTTACGTGCAAATGCTCAATAATTCTTCTTTCACAATAGTATCTTCTTTTAACAATTAATTTTTAGATTAGCTTACAAGATTACGGCAAAAAAAGCACTTACAAAGTTTACTAATCATCATTCATCTAACTTTTTGTAATCAACTTAAATTGAAAAATTATCTAGCTCGTAATTATAACCAAGTGTCCAAGAGCCTAGCTACCTATTTAAGCTTAAAGCTACAGCCCAATTCAACCCAACATGATTAGTTTATGTTATTAGCTTATATAAATACTTTATTTTTACTTAATCTTAATCTTAATATATATTTTAAAAACTAAAAAATTAATAAAAAAAATATTTTATTTCTAATAATAAACGGATTCGACCTAGTTCGGATCTTATAAAAAGGCAACCCAGTAGACCGTCCTGGGTTCTGCCCGTGGACTTCTCTGGTTATAATACTGGAAAATGTTGATAACTTGTTTAACAAATAAAAAGCAAGAGAAGAAAGATCCTTCATGGTTAAAAGAGGCAAAGGCAACTGTATATAAAAAGTGAAATGAGAAATGACTAGACAGGGTACTAGGGTTTACAGGAGAGATTCCTGATTTATAAATTCTGTCACGTATAGTCCTAGCGATTGTAAGCTGTAACTGTGAGTGAGAGAGATTACAAGTCTTCAGTACAATCAATGGCTCCAAAAAACAAGCTACAGGCGTACAGAGTCTGCCAATTTTTTTTTTAAATCAGGAGAGAACTTCCATTAATCAATGAGGAATTAAACGGTTCCTCAAGCAAGAACAAAAGCAACGTCCAGAAGGCTGAAAAAGGATGATGTGCCCTTAAACAAAAACCAGCATATCTTCCAATAACACCATGAAGGCATCAAAAAGAGACCCATCAGAGTCTGCCAAATTAAGGTACACTTCTGCATAACATCGATTTAACATAGCATGCCTCCCAATTTTCAAATAGAGAAATCTTACTGCTTTTTTTTTAACTCGGTTTACTGTGACTTTGAACAGGGAACAATATTGTTAGTAAGAGACTTGGTTTGGTTGGGTAAAATTCTAACCGTCCAACCGACTTTTGATACAGTTTGCCAATTATAGTTGGAAGCCAACAAGCTTGGTTCTCTTAAGAGCCAACTCCTTCGAGCAATATTCTTTTGCAATCGTTCACTTATTAGACGTACATACATGCTTCATATATCTTCTTCAATCAAAAAAATTTAAATAAAATAAATAAAAAGACAAGCTTCTTAAGTCTTAACATAAGCATGTTATACATGTTATATGTCATATTTGCATTTTTTTTTAATAATTGGAGAAAGAATGATTTAAAGTTTTTTTTAAGTAAAAGATCGTGTACTAAATAATTAATCAAATGTTCGAATGCATGTTTCATATTTGCATTTCCTTTTTGGATATTTCAAGACATTTAATGCACTTTTTTCTAATAAGAAACACTTGACATTGTCTTACATATATTCAAAAGAAAGTTTTGATTATATCATACGGGTGTCAACTAATTAAGCTAACAAAACACTTTAAAGATCATACCAAACCAGCTGGAGTTCTTTTTTTTAATCAAAGAGATAAGCTAGTAATTGAGGGAAGAGAAGATATATAACCTCTAAGCTATGAGAAAGATCCACTTAGCATGAACATATTATGGCTTAATGTGTGCTCAAAAGGAGCTAATCCAATAGTTTGATGCCCCCGAGTAATATGTTATACTTTTTTTTGTTCAAAATTAATGTCCACACTCACTTTCTTTTTATCTTATTACAATATTATGAGTAATTAAGATTTTAAAAACTAAGTTTTTAAAAATCTTAATCCCAAAATTTTTAATTTTACGTGATATCAATATAATTATAATAAAATAATGTAAAATAAACATTTTAAGGGAAAAAAATAATATGATACTAGGCCTTAGTTGGACTGTAATTCCTGTTTATTCAACTCCAACTAATTATTCCATGGATTACAGAAAAAAAAAAAAGAAAAAGATCAGCATGCATGATGTGTTGATGTATAAAGTCGGTGATGGCCTTAAATTTGATCCGTGCATGGTTATGAGTTCAAAATGCAATGAAATCAATCCGCTGTAATAATGAGATTCTTGGCCTCCTAAAGTAGATCGGGACGATAGAAAGGAAGACAAAGGTAGATGGAAGAGGTGGCTGTCTAGGACAAATGGGATTGGGATGGAGTGAGCGGAAAAGCTTTGCATCTACAGTAGTTGCCATTAGATGCATACAGCTGTATGACAAGATATTCAGCAGAGTACGACAATTTTTGGGTTGTCTACATCGAGCAGAAAGGCTTAAAAATACTAGGATAATATTCAAACCACACATTATATGATAATATGCATGACCCTGCCCTCAATCTACCTCTCAGCCTGCCCTTAGATTTCGATGTCGAGACACCCCATCCGTCCATTCATTTCTACTTTTTAATCTGCTTTCCTCTCCCATCCTCGTACCTACCATTTACTCTATGTCTAAGCAAGTCACATGTGATTCAGCAGGGGGCTTTTCAGCTTACTTTGGGAAATGGTACAGAAGATTGTTTCTGTTGTTGCATGAACAGAGTTCTCTACTTCTCTTTTTTCTCTCCTATATAAGAGTTGCTTAGTCCCTCTTTTTTGCATCAAAAAATTGAGTTGTGGAGTGTTCCTAATTGCAAGCTTGTCTTTGCGTGATGGTCAAATAATTGAAGCCCTAGCTAGGCAGCCCTTTGCCTCTCCTATCAAAGCTTTCGAAAACCCTATGAGCTCCCTTTGCACCAATAAAGTCAATAACCTTAATCAGTCCATTTTTGGCTCACTCTGCTTTCTCTCTCTCACAAGATTCTTAGATATATAGGAGAGGGGGAGGCCGGCACCTGATGGATAAATGTCCATATATTATATATCTATCTATATTAATATACTATGAATGTTGAGTGTCTGTGATATAGTATATTCTTGTGAGGGTTATGGATGAAGGAGCTCTCTTCAGTCCAGTCCGAGGCAGTTGAGGGCTGGTACTTGGCTGCTGACTCGTTGGTTCAAAAGCTCATCAAAGAATGCGCAGGAAAATATGATGTGTTTCTGATCCAACGATGCAGGAGCTGCGTTCAGTTCTAGCTGTCACGTCTTGGACTGAAGGGAGCTCCCTCTTATTAATTCCACATAATTATTTTAATTCTGATCTGATTAAGCTATGTTAACCCTAGCTACTATTCTTGCATTTTGCTGTAGGTTGTTGCAGAAAAGGCTTACATAAAAATCCGGGGAAGATCAGTCACGTATAGCACACTTCCATGCCTGTTGGAGGCAGCTTACTTTTCTGGGTTTGATCTGTTGCCCTTGGTACAGATCACGAAACCTTAAAGCTAAATGGCGCGTGGAATTTCGCCAAGTCTTTTGTATGAAATTATGAAAGTCTCTCCAAGGTTCTTTTCAAACTTTTTGCCTTTAATAATAATTTGTTGTCTTTTTTATGTGAGAATTTTAATTTTTAATCTAATAATTAATTAAGATAAAAATTAAAGATCTATAAAAAAAAACTATCTTACTAACGATTTAAGTGTCTTGCTTTTAATTGGATTCACACTTTTTTTTTTCAGATTTTAAAACTGTTTGTAACAGGGGTGGCTCTTAGGTAAAGCCATGTAAGGGTTTTTAGACAATAGTGGAGTTAAGATTTTAGGTTTGAGAGGACGAAAATAAAAAATTTAATATTTGAAAGATGAAATTATAAAATTTTTAAAAAATAAAAATAAAATTTTAAAATAAAATAAAAAATATATAATTTTTTAAAATTTTGGGATGAGGCCCTTAGTCCTTTCCTTTAAGGGCTTTAGACTTCAAATTTGAAAAGATTCTATAATTTTATAATAATAATATAATTAATTATATTAAAATACATATAAAAATTAAGATAATTAATAAATATGTATTTAAAGATTTTCAATAGTTATTTTTTATATATATATAATATTAATTTTTTTTTAATTTATAATATGAACTTTTGAATTTCTCTTTCCTCATGAATATACGGGAAGTTTGTTACGTTATTATCTTCGTAAAGTTGTGAGTTTCATTTAGAATTTATTACTTCTTATATATATTAGATCAAGCAATTTTTTCAATCTAAAGTATATTTGAATAATTTAAGATATATGAAAGTATTTTTAGTTTTTTATTTAGTGGTAAAAAGTTGAAGTCATTAGACGATAATAGTTTGAAAAAATATTACTTTAATCTTGAATATTCTTTAAAATATAACAACTATTCTAATATTAATAGTTTATATTTATTTTTAAAGTCAAAAATTTTAAAAGAAATTATACAAATAAAAGATAAGAGTTCAATCGACAGACTTAATTGTATAAGAAAAGTTGATTCTTTTCCAAATGCATATATTGCTTTTAAAATATGTTAACAGTTTTAGTAAATATTATTTCAGAAGAAATAAGTTTTTCAAACTAAATTAGTAAAATCTTATTTAAAATTAACGATGTCTTAAGAAATATTAAATGAATTGATTATATTATTAATTGAAAAAGAAATATTAGAATAACTTGATTATAAAAATTTAATTAAAAATTTTTCATCATAAAAGACTAGAACAATAAAATTTTAATATTTTTTTTAAATTTCAATAAAAAAGAACTCATTTAAATATTTCATTATAAGTCTTTAAAATTATTAAGTAGCCCTTGGTTTCAAGAGAAATAAGTTTTTGAAAACTAAAATTAATAGAATCTTATTTAAAATTAACGATGTCTTAAAAAAGATTAAATGAATTAGTTATATTATCAATTAAAAAATAAATATTAAAAGAACTTGATTATAAAAATTTAATTAAAACTTTTATATCTCAAAAGACTAAAACAATAAACTTTTTTAAATTTTAATAAAAAATACCTTATTAAAATATTTCGTTTTAAGTTTTTAAAATTATTGAGTCGTCCTTGGTTTTTAAATAATTGTTATGAGCAACTATGTAGTAATCTTTACCTAAAATAAGATGTACAAATTCTAAAACCTATTCATATAAGATATATAATAGTTATAAAAAAATATGAGTGCAATTATTAGAAATTTCTCCATAACTATAAGTCCAAATTTATTTCATCTCATTATTAATATTTTTACTTAGACATTTTTAATCTAAGATTTATTTGAAATTCTTATATTAATTAACAAACTTTATTTACTTATTAATTATGATAACATTTATCAACACATTGCAATTGAATTTTGTAAGGAAGAGAAGTATAAGCAAAAGTTTTTTATTATTATAATATTTATTAATTAGTTCTTTTACCATACCTTATTCGTCATGAATTTTATAAATAAATAATTTTCACTCTCAAGTCTAAACCATATACTACTAATTTTTTAATCTTATCGAGCTTTGAAAAACATTTTTCTTTACAATAGTTATTTATCTAGTATTATATAAATAATATAATTCTAAAATATATTGAGTCCATTTCTCATTTCATTGTCCTTGTATTAATGAGCAACATCTTTATCATTTACAACCTCTTCATCAGTAAAAGATCATATTCTGAAATTACTGACTTCATTTGATAAATATCATATTAACAAAGTCATTTAATCGAAAGTTTAATTGTCCTTACACTATGCATCGAGATTCTTCTGACAGTACAAGTTCAGTGAGAGTCACAATAATTTTTTTTTTGAAAAGCAAAGAGTCACGGTAATTTTCACCCACTTTAAATAGTTGGTGGAGAAATTTACTTTTTAAAAATTATTTTGGTTCTACTAATATCTTAAAAAAGTTAAAATACTCTTTTAGAAATATCATTTCTGCTTGCAAAAACATTTTATTCACTAGAATTATAGAAGTAATTAAAACCCATTTTTAAGTATCTAAGGAATAAGCATCTATCAAATTTTAAATGCTGTATATTAAGAACTTTTCTTGTTATGATTTATATATATGGGGTTTTAAATTGATTTTTTGGGATTTTAAACCTTGATTCTAACGAACCAACCAGACAACAGATCTGAAATCCAATTGATTCTTTTAGAATAATCAATCCAAATGGTCTCATCACACTATCAGCGAACGGTACAAAATTGGTTAGCAATATATATATATATATAATATTTATGAATAATGACTACTAGTATCTCATGTTGAATATTCATTTTATTTTTCAAACATGGCTATCAAAATTTTTTGATTTGTGCTTAAAAAGGTAAGAATATGAGTATATTCTAAAAAAAATTATTTTTATTTGATAAACGGAAAAAATCCAACTTGAATTCAACATTAAAAAGTTAAGTACTGAATTTTTAATTTTAAGTATTGAATTTATGATATAAAAATTGTTGGTATGTTATTGAAAACTAAATGTTAAATAGATTAAGTATTTTATATTGATAAAAGTTAATAAGGAAAAAATAAATTGTTAAAAAGAAAGAATTTAGAATTAATGCAATTAAATAATAATTTTTTCTTACAATAATACATTACCTAGCTAAAAATTATTTAAGATTATCAATACTTTTTTATGGAAAATCTTCTATATATTAAGTGACTTCTAAAATAAATTCTTGTACCTGTTGAAAAATAAATAAATCATTAAAAATTTTAATAGCAAAGATTTATCGAAAATATTCATCAATGTCATAAAAATTGTTTGCTAATATGAAAATACATAAAACAAAATTTGCCATGAACTTGTTCTTTTAATTTGATTAGAGGGAGGGTTCTAATAGAATTTATGAAGTAAAAAAATATACGCAATATATTAATTATTAAATTAAATATGGGAATACCAAAAAAAAAAAAACTACAAACAATAACGGGAATGTCTTGCGACAAAAAAAAAACAATACTATTAAACTTAGGAACAGATACGGGAACGTTTTGAAGTCTGTTGTCGATATTGATAGCCTGGAATGGCCGAATTGGAAATGGACAGTAGAAATGCTGAAAATGAAGGGTACTAAAGGGAAAAAAAGAGTCCCAAAATTTTCCACCATAAAAAGAGAGTCCTATTAATTTGTTTGAATTAACAAAAAAAAGTTGGGTGGTTTCTTGCTTTTTTTAAATTGATCCACTTATCAGGCGATATCTGATTCATGCTTCTACATCTCTAAACTCGAAAGTTCTTCCGTGAATCTTTGGTTCTCTCTTGTATTTTCTTCTCTTCAGCTGTTACTTCTTTCTCGACGTATTTTCCTGATTCGTAAGTTTTCGCTCTAACCCGCTCTTTGTCTTTGATACCCTTTTCTGCGTTCTCATTGATTTAGCTGGAGCAGGAATTTTTGTTTAATCTTTTCAGCTTTTTATCCATTTTCTTTGATTTCATTTAATTTCTTGCTGCTGGGTATTTTTGAAGTTATGGTTATTGATAAGTTTGTGAGATTCTGTGGTACTATAATGAATCCATGTTTTACAATTGACAACTTTATCCAATGGGTTTTGGAGAATGTGTCGGATTTCACTATTTTTGTTGTGTAATTCTTGTTCTTTTGTAGGGTTTGCAGGAAGAAATTGAAAATTTGGTGTTTAATATTCTAAGGACTTGGAAAGAAAGATGATTCGTTATTTAGCTGAAATTGCTAAAAATAATATGAAGTCTAGCGGTGAAGATTTGTTGAGTGCAGTGCCTTTGATGAAACTTCTGTCTCTTACAGTCATAGGATTGGTTCTTGCACATCCCAAAACGCAAATCATTCCGAGAGCTACATTTAAGCTCCTAAGCAAGCTTGTTTTCGCCCTATTCTTGCCCTGCCTAATATTTACCCAACTGGGTGAAAGCATTACGCTTGATAGCATTGCTCAGTGGTGGTTCATTCCGGTCAATGTATTAATCAGTACTTTTATTGGTTGCTTGCTTGGGTTCTTGGTGGTTATTATATGTCGCCCGCCACCTCAGTTCAAGAGATTTACCATTATCATGACTGCCTTTGGCAATACTGGAAACCTTCTTATTGCTATTGTTGGATCTGTATGTCACACTTCTAATTCCCCTTTTGGACGCCATTGCCACTCGAGAGGTGTGTCCTATGTCTCTTTTGCACAGTGGGTTGCTGTAATTCTTGTCTACACCCTTGTTTATCACATGATGGAGCCACCGTTGGAGTTCTATGAGGTCGTCGAAGAAGGGACTGAAATTGAGGAACAGAGGCCGCTTAATGATATCAGCAGGCCTCTTCTTGTAGAAGCTGAATGGCCAGGCATTGAAGAAACAGAGACCGAACATTCTAAGACACCATTCATTGCCAGGGTTTTTAACAGCATCTCAAGTCGTTCACTAACCACTTTTCCCGACCTTGATACCAATGTAGAGACTAGTGGTAGCAGTCCTATGTCCATTCGGTGCTTGGCTGAACCTAGAGTAGTGAGGAAGATCAGAATTGTTGCTGAACAAACTCCAATACAGCACATACTTCAGCCCCCTACAATTGCATCTCTGTTAGCTATCATTGTTGGTATGGTGCCTCAATTAAAAGCCTTTGTCTTTGGAAATGATGCTCCCCTATCTTTCCTCACAGACAGCTTGGAGATTTTAGCTGGTGCAATGGTGCCTTCTGTGATGCTCATTCTTGGGGGTATGTTAGCTGAGGGTCCAAATGAGTCCAAGCTTGGACTCCGAACCACTGTTGGCATAATGGTGGCAAGGCTATTGGTGCTACCTTTGCTGGGAATAGGGGTCGTGACACTTGCTAGTAAAATGAACTTTCTTGTCCCTGGTGATGCAATGTACAGATTTGTGCTTTTGTTGCAATACACTACACCAAGTGCCATTTTGTTGGGAGCTATTGCTAGCTTGAGGAATTATGCAGTTAGTGAGGCTTCAGCACTTCTCTTCTGGCAGCATGTGTTTGCCCTATTTTCTTTGTCTCTGTATATTGTTGTTTACTTTAAATTGCTGCCAAATATGTAGCTTGAGAGATTTGCCTAATGCCTTTGGCACATTAGAATCTTGCTGTGTGATTGTTTAGCAAGCGGGTGCCATCACAATGCAGCAGTCGCCATCCCATTAAATAAGATGGACTCGTTTGTTTGTTAGATGCGCGTTACTGGATACTGGCGATGTGATGAATGCAGTTGATTTTCCTTGTATTCTTCGTAATACCAGAGCAAACTATTTGTTGTTTTCTGTCAATGGTTGGATGGTTTAACCATATCTCCCAAATTTTTTGTAATCTGTTTTGGAACAATAGCATTTAGAGAATGATTGCTATGACCATCATTAAAAAGGTTGAAAGGGCTTCAAGGACACTTCTTTTCACCCTGTTATTTTATATTGATCTATATAAAAATTCATATTGAGAATTTAATAATTATTTATAGAAAATAGCAAAAATTTAAAAAAAGCATAAATATTAATTAGGTATAATGTATTAAAAAGTCTTTAAATTATTTTAAAAAATTTAAATAAATTTTTATTCTAATTTTAAATTTGAAAATAACAATCCCCCTACATAATAAATAAACAAAAACAATCACCAATATGAAAAAGTAAATTTGCATAATAAGAAATCATAATATAAGAATTTCAAAAAAAAAGAGAAATCATAACATAAAAATTGCTAATAGATACAATATTTCAAAGTTTTGGGTGAAGGGCCTATCTATTAAAATGACGTTAAGGATTCAATTTTTTAAGAATCTGTAAAATTGGGAATTATTATTTAGATAATTAAATTAGATTAGATTAATATTTTTTTAATATAAATAGTATTTTAAAATTTAAGTATTTGACTCATTAATTAATGTATATTCTTACTTAAAAAATAAAATTTAAATTCTCGTTCTTTCAATTTAAAAATAAATAAATAGTATTTCATTGGAAGTCACCAAATATTCATTTTCATTAGTCAAAAATTTAATTGGCATTCGTGTTTTTATATAATAACCTGCGCAGTCATCCATTAAATTTTGTCAAACATGTCTCACCTTTTTTTACAACACTTTCTAACCGCCTGCCATTTGTTACACACGCGGCGCACGCAATACTTCTATCCTCCCTCGGTTACTAATTAAAGGCAATTATCTCATACAATCATTGGGACCAAAAATTAGTTCCATCAAATAATGGAGAAGTCACATAAGCAACTTAAATATAAAATTGAATTAATTTGGTTTAACTCTAACAAGCTCAATATC
The DNA here is from genome assembly GCF_053813885.1 of Theobroma cacao. Classification (NCBI taxonomy): domain Eukaryota; kingdom Viridiplantae; phylum Streptophyta; class Magnoliopsida; order Malvales; family Malvaceae; genus Theobroma; species Theobroma cacao. The sequence goes on from NC_142640.1 coordinate 44,415,771, forward strand.
AAAAGCATAAGCACAGTTTTTGGGCAAATATATATATATAATAAATTTATATACTCAAAATATAATTAACCAAAATTTATGAATTACTGGCATACTTTAAAAATCAGATCCCAAAACTAAAAATAAGTCAAAAAAAATAAAAACCCAAATAGTTTATTGTTCTGTATGAATTTTCTATGTATTTACAAACGAGATAGATCATCACTTTTCTTACATCATATGGATCCCAGCTACAAGAACCCCCTTAGTTATTTCCATGACATGGAAAAACATCACAGCCGCAGATGTTGGCACACTTAACACTATCAAAGCCAGCATCCCCAGAGCCAAGCTTGGCCTCGTATTCATCAACTGGGTTTGCAAAACACCCATAGCATCACATATTATCGAATCATAACTCGTGTAATAACGTTTCTCCCACTCCATCCAATTCGCCGGCGGCTCGTAGTTCCGCTCGATCATCTTCAGCTCGTGTAACCTTTTCCGGAGAACAATCATGTTTTCATCAACAAGACGTCCGCTACAATTTTGGTCGTGCGCCTCTCTTCTCATGGCGAATGTCTTCATCGAGATCGCCTTTCTCTGACGATGATTTCGAAGGCAGGTTCTTGAGCTGCGAAAAGGGTTGAAGGAAAGAGAGGATGAACATAGAGACGTTGATTCCATTGCTTTCTGAAGCAAAGAAAATTTTGAAGGATAATATTTGAATGCTGCGTCGATGGAAATGGGGTAGTACTGAGTCTGGCACTATATTTATAGTTTGATAGGCTGAATAAAATATGGTTGTGGCCTTGTAGGACATGTGACTCAGGCGATACCTTAGACGACAAGGGGTGGAGAAACCGTGTCTGTTAACAGCACATCTACAGTTTTTTAGCGCGTTATTTCAGAGTGGATCCCAATACGACAACACCTGTCACATCGTGATAGCGACATGTGGTTAATTTCCATTTTTTTGAAAATCCCTTAATTTATAACTGCATGATTAAGTTATCCTTTTAATATCCTTAATCATGCTTATTAATTTATTCTCCTAACAGTAATTATTGCTAAAGTCATCAATTATTGATTTCAATTAAGTTTAGGAGTAATTTAAGCTATTCTTTTTTCTAACACACAGTATTGGGCAGGTAAATTTACCGTCACATCACTGCTTGACTTACGATCGTCGAGTGACGGTGTTCGTTACGGAGAACCGGCTCGAATTTAATGAGGACGACGGTTAGGTTCTCTGTATCATCATACAACCACAAAGAGAAAAAAAAAAGACAAAATGGAGAGACGTACCAGAATAAATTACATAGGACCAGTTCGCCTATGAATTTATATATAACAAAAACAAAATTATCTGACAAATTAAGAAAAAAGAGGAGTTGACAGAAGTAACTTTGCTAGTTGGATTTTGGTAATATTTTATATGTATTGGAGAGCACCTGACGAGGGAAAAAACATGGAATAAGCAAACGCTTTATGAATTAAAAAGCATTTGAAATTGGATTCTGAAGGTATAAAGAATAATTTGACTAATTTAAAATGAATTATTCAAGTGTTAATATATATATATATATATAAAGGCCGTCCATAAGGATAACAAATAGATGGGAGCATGGGCAGCACCACCACCACCGGCCGTGGCCAGGTATCGTTGACCAAAGACAAGGTCACATTTGAAGCAAGTGGCGAAGGTGAAGGCATCATCCCATTTGCAACTGTGTAACTGACTCCTTAAACCATCTTCAACTAACTATTCACGCGTTTTTTTTTTTCTTAATTCCGTAACCATCTTGTGTTTGTTTAACAGAATGTTTGATAGGAAGATATCAAATCAGTGAGTAAATTAAAGAAAAAGTTATTTCTTAAATTTTGTTTAGTATAAAATATAAAGAAAAAAATAAAAAATTATTAATTTAAATAAAGTCTTAGGTCAGCGAATGTTATATGCAATTAATTAAGAAATCTCAAATTTATTACTACTTAATTTAATTGTTGGCTTATGCTTTGTATCACAAGTCAGAACTTAAAGTTTAATTTTGTGTGGCCAAATTCTAAATCATGAGTCTATATTTCTAACTCAAAAAACATGCTTAATATGTGGTAGAAGATCTATATTTATATACTCAAGAGTCCAAGACTAACTCCATCTTTTATTGATATAAGATTCATGACATTCTACCCTACTTAATTGTGTAACACCCTCGTTACTCTAGCTCTTTTCTCGTAAAAGAAAGAGACTCTTACCCTAATCCAATTCTATCTTGACCCTTATATCTCTCATGAGAGCCTTACATTAGTAAAAATTTGAGTTTGCTTTGATACCAAATGTAACAGACTGAAAGTTAAATCCAATCTCGTTTTAAATTTTAAAAATAGAACTTAAGTAAGTCTATAAATCATGGGTTCACGTTTCCAATCTAAAAGACATGCTTGAAAGGTGATGGACGATCCATGTTTAGGAGCTTGATTGTCTTTATCTTATTTGTTTATAAATGTTGTAATTAAAGAGTAAAGGTTGGTGTTTAGGAGTAGAGATAAGAAAAACTATCTAACAAACCATTATTGGAGTTAAAGAGTTATTACATGCCTCATTAAGGTATATGTAAAAAGCATAGTAAATTAAAAAATGTGTGACAATATTCTAACTCTGTTTGTAGAATTTAAAAACCTTATTGATTGTGCATAAAATAATAGTCCGTAAAATAAATACGTATATGATTTGTTGATTAACTTTAATTTCAAGTAGTTATTAAAAAGAAAGGAAGTCGATGTAAATTACAATTCTTTGCCATTACATAAACCTTATTATTTATTGTATTAAAGACAGAATTATTTCAGGTGAAATTTAAGAAAAATTATCAAAAGAAAAAAAAAAGAAAGGAAGTCTATGAAAATTAGAATTCGTTTCTAACAAATAAAACTTATTAATTATTTAAATAAAAATTGATTTGATCAAATGAATATATACAAAAATATAACTTAAAAAAAAAAAGAGGGAAGTCAGTGCAAATTGAATTCTTTTACATTAAATAAACCTTATTGCTTTATCTTAATATGTTTTAATGATGAAAATATGTAATACTAATTTACTTTTTATTGTAGCAAGCGACAGACGTGACGAAAAGTTACTTTTGCTTACAAGCAAAGTACATATGACGACCTTGGCGTGGCAGCGTGAGGAAGACAATAATAGCTTCGACACTACGAACAAAAAAAAAAAAAAATCATATTTAACAATTTATGTTTTTAGAATAATTTGTATAAATATGGTAAAAATATGATTTTCACAGCATAAGAATGTTATGTTGCAAATTACCTTTTACAATAAAATTAGATTATGAATACGATGACAATGAATATAGTTAAAAAAAAAAGCTCCTAAAGTTTGCTATCAAAGTAGTAACAAAGTGAACCCTAATTATATTATAACCCTTTTAACACAGCCATAACATGAAAGAGAAGTACGGCCGTTGAAGTTGATACGCTAAAAAGAAGAGCAGCTCCCATTCCCAAAGCCACGCTGGGCCTGGTTTCCATTAGTTTTGATTGCAAATATCCTACTGCTTCACAAACATCAGAGTCATAGTCTGCTTTCTTGTATTGCTTCTCCCACTCCATCCAGTGCTCGGGAGGCTCGTGATTCTTCTCCAACATGCTCATCTCGTGAATTCTCTTTCTTAACACGATCATGCTCTCATCAACAAGCTTCCCATCAAAGTCGCGACCATGTGCGTCCCTTTTCGACGCCGATATTTTGATAACTGCTCTCTTTTCTCCTCCGAGACCCTTTCTACGGCATAATGGATCGCCGGAGAATGGACGTGGCGAGAGAGCTGAAGTTGTGGAACAAAGAGAAGAAGTCGCTTCCATGGTTTTGGACGCTAAACAAAGTTGCTAAAGTTGTGGAAAGATATATGAACGGGGCAATGTTAATGACAAAACGGAGTATTTATAGACAAAGTGGGTTAGGACACGTGGCAGGAATTTACATGTTTGATTTCGCAGAAAGTTAAGGTTGGCCCAACGGAAGGGTGACGTGTGGGACAATCTCTTTTAACAGGAAGTCGAAGCTTCTGCAACGAGAAGTGGGAAATTGTATTCTACTGTAGGGGGGCGGCGATTCTACCGCGTAACTAATAATAATTTGACAAGGACTTTTTAGTATCTTACTTATCTCGGAAATTTAGTTACTTTTAGATGAATATGGTATCTAAAAAAGGTCTCTAAATTATTTAAAAAAATTTTTATATTTTTATTTTGATATAAATAAATTTTTATATTTGTATTTCGAGTCAAATAAATTCTTATAACTAATAATTAATTTAATCAAAATATCATTTATCATTTTATATCGTATAAGATTAACTTAGCGTATTAATATATCATAATTAAAAGTGAACAAATGGGTAAATTAAGTGATTTGATCTATCATACTTAAGAATTAAATGGAATAAATATTTTTAAAAAATTGACTAAAATTGATTAAATATAAAAGAAGATTAAACCGACCAAATACAGAATTGGTTTGATTGATTTGATTTTTAACCAATAGATCAATATTTTATCATTTTTTTTATAAATTGTAATATTAAAATTTATAAACTTTATCTATAATTGTAAAACATACAAATTATGTATAAATTAAATATATGTATATATAAAATATTATTTTATTATTATATATATGAAATTAATGATGCAGTTTATATGTTATAATATTTTAATTTTAATACTAAAGTTTGTATAAACAATAACTAATTATAAACAATATGTTATAAAAACTAAGATGAGAACTAATAAAATTATTAAGTATAATCATATAAATAAAATCTATTATAAGTTACAATAATACTTATGTATAAATTAAATATATGTATATATATATATTATATATTACTTTATTATATATATATATGAAATTAATGATACAACTTATATGTTATTATGTTTTATATCAAAGTTTGTATAAATAATAAGTAATTATAAACAATATGTTATAAAAACTAAGGTAATAATTAATAAAATTATTAAGTGTAATCATATAAATAAAATTTATTATAAGTTATAGTAATACTTATGTATAAATTAAATATATATATATATAATATTTATATAATTATATATATTCATAACATTTTATATTACCAAATATTACTGCGGTGTAATAATTATAATTTATTAATATATTTATTATCATATATTATAATATTAACATATAAGTTATATTATTTAAAATATATAACTTGTAATTCATATTAAGACACATTTATAAATAAATATATATAATTAAAATTAAATTGCTATAATTATAATTTGTATACGTACATATAATAAACTAATATTTTAAGTTTATCATTAATTAAGTTTACTATCAATTCTTCTTAATATATATAAAAACTTAGTTTAGTTTTTTGAGTGGATTGGTTTAAAAAATTTCAAATCGAGAATCGATCAAAAACCAATTGGATCAAATATTTTGGACCAATTGATCCAATAAATCAATTAGACCGAATCGTTTTATCCAAATCATATTTAGTTTGGATGGATAATTAGTCTGATTTGATTTTGCTCATCCTTAATCAGAATTGATAATGATGTGATATGATGACATTATAATTGATGATGAAGTAATATGTTATTAGATATGATAATATAATCATGTGACATTTTCATCTTTTACATCAACGTTATTTCAATGTCATGTAGATATAAAATGATATTTTCATTAATAACCATTAATCGATCATTAATCATAAAAGCTTATTTGATCATTAGTTATAAATTTAAGAATTATTTGAACATTATACCTTTTTTATATATTCCAGCACATCTATAACCTCTCTATAGTATTCTCTTTTTGTTTCAAATTATCAATTTTTTGTTTGATTTCTTTTATCATATAAACTCAACTTTATTCAGTAATTTTTAAAATATTACATAAAATTAATTTTTTAAAAAAATTTAATAATTTTCAAAAATAATGATAAAAAATTAAATTCGTTTGAAATAAAAGATGGGACACAAAGAATAACATAATTTAAACTTTAACTTTCGTTTTCTTCGGTTGACACGAAGGGAATTAAGAGCATAACGAAGGATTTGTTGATAGGGAAATTTGGAGAATGAGAGAGAGAAGGTATGCGAGGGGAAGAAAGAGAGGGCGTCGCTGCCTGCTGCGCCCTCCATTAGGCAGAGTTACTCAATCTAAGCGAACCCAACAACCATAATTTCCAATTAATCTAAAAAATAATTAAAATTGACGATCAAATTATTAGCGACCATGAGCTAGCAGTCCCCTGTGATCCTAGAAAGTTTCAGGTCCTATTATGAACTGTTCTTTGGAATCCCGGTCTGATTAGGTCAAGTCTGAGTCTGGGCCACACCTGACCCTAGCGAGACAAATTGCAATCCTTGCTCAGCTGCCTCAAAAGTAGATGGAACACATACATACTTCAGGGGCAAATTATTATGGTTGAATCCATCCACTGAAAATGACGAGGGAAGTGCTCAGTCAATAGCAAAGAGATGTGGTCCTAAAATCTAGAGTTGAGACTATTCTCGCATGCCAAAAACAACTGGTAATGCTGGACCACAACGTCCTCCATCGGAAATATCAAGACTCATGCCCATGTCCAAGTGAAAGCAAGGTCTCAGCATTTTGCAGCTGCAATTCATGAAGAAATCTGAAGGACCTCTTTCCTTCTCTTGCTTAGTGGCATACGGAACAGCATAACTACATAAAAATTTCTCAAAACAATATGATATATCATGATAGCAGTATGTATTAGGAAGACTAGATTTTCCTCTATTTTAGCTAATTATTAGACAACAGATGTCAAAGATATGGTTCATTTGGATGCCATAAAGATCCATTACAGACAAGATTTTACATGGGAAAGTATACTTCCCGCTACACAGTAATCACTGATGTAAATGTGATGTACTATAGAACCATCTCATTAGCTCAGAAAATGCATGAGACCCTCCTTTATTGCAAAGACATCTCCTTTACTTTGCACCTGTATGACATAAATCAATAAATAGTAGTACTTCTATTAACAACTTCATTAATGCCTAAATGATTACAAACCTTCTAGGATGAATGGTCGGATTTGGTCAACTGAAGGTGACTCAACCTGCTGATTTTGTTCAACTTGTTTCAGCGAAGGAGGGTGGTCAGTTTCTAAAGGCTCAAGCTTTAGCCGTGGTTCCATCTGCCCAATAGCAGGTGCCTCAAGCTGCTGGTATTTGGGTCTCTTTTTCTCAAGGAGGAAGTAAGTGGTACAATACCAAAACAACAAAATTCTACTTTGAGCTACAATTGTATCTCTGATGTGACTTCCTCCAAAGGAGAGTCGCTCAAGTGCCTGTAATTATTTAAGAAAAAGAGAATCTTAGCATACACTAAAATTAACTAAAACAAAAGTCTCATGAAAACGGTTAACAAGAAAAAGAGAATCTCAGCATAGATTGCGTTTGACTAAAAGTAAAATCTCATGAGAATGCTTAACCCTATTAATGTTATCTATGTTGGCCCTCCTGACGATTTCCTGTAACTATCCATACAAAGTGAGTTAGTCCTCGTACTAAATGGTAAATGCACTGTTGAGAAAACTATTTCCGCACATTAAATTTGAGTAAAGCATGTAGCTTTTTTGCATTCTCTGCAGATCAATCTGTTCTCACCAATCTATGAACTGGGAGGTCTGTTCTAATTAGAATGTTCAGCCATCCTTTAATACAAGTTGCTATAATTAACGAACCTGACTACTCATAGTTACTTGGCTTTGAGAAACTGAACAATTGTACAATTTTGAGTTCTTTTATGTACACTGGAACAAGGACATTCCAATATGCTATAGTAATATATTAATAACCCAGAAGTTGATTTTCTCTTAGTCTTAAACAGAACATTCCAGTTGATAGCTCTGTCTTGTCAAAGCGGGACAGTCTTCTTCATTCAAAGTCAAACAGAGGGAATTATGATCTCTTCATACCTGTTCTCCAGTCTGAATGTCAAACGAATGCTGATGATCAAATTTAAGACCAGAAAATTCATTGATGCAAAGCCCTTGAAAAGCCCTGAAGGCAGGTAAAGAAAGATGTGACTTATCATAAGGAAAGGACAAATAACACAGCTCCTGGTTTATCACCAAATAATGCACTACCAGAGCTTAGTATTAATTTATGTACCATCTTATGAGAGAAGCACGGGGAATCCAACGGAAGATAATCGGTGTATTATCTGCATTTACATAATATCCTCCAAAGACGATGAAGACTGTCATAAGAGAGGGTCCCAAGGCCATTGCTGCTTCTGTAGTTGGAACCATGGCCCCAACTGTCAGACCCATTGCAGATGCAGCAAAAGACTCCACAGTCACAATTCCACAGAACTTTCCAAATCTATGAAGTAAAAGTTCTAGGTCAGTTCATTTAATCACTATGAAAGAACTTACAAATCATCTAATGATTGATGCTTAATGTCGTGATTTTTTTCAAATATTTCAATATTGACAACTATAAACCACAATTTTGTGTTTACAATAGACATTTTAGAGAAAAAGAGGCAGTTAATCATATGTAAATTATAGTTTAAATAACTACACCATTCTTTAGACAAGGCACACTTCGGAACCAATTGCAATTGCTTGCTTTTGTCACAGAAATGGTCTTCATAAGCATTCTACCAAAATAACAACAGGATTGACTTGATAACAAGCGTTTTTGAAAAACTCCAACAAGATCCTTTTCTTTGCTAGTATCAATGAAATAATTGCCATTACTCTACAAAAATTCATGCTTACTCATTCGCACATCTAGGAGCACAACTGCAATCTCCTAAAAAAGCCATGAACAAAAAGCTACTACTTAAGGGGTTCTCTCCCATGGGAGATGTATCAAGGCATTCTTAAATTTTTCTTATGTATCATTGACAACAATGTCAATAAAAATTGTTTCTTCTTTTTTTTTGCTATCTTCTTCCACAAAGGTTACATGTGTGGTGATCAATCAATTCAATAAAAAATGATATTTGCAGATTTGGTGCAACAAATTTACCTCTACTGTAAAGAATATAAAGAGCTTGATTATAAGGGTAGATTACGAAAAAGACCTAGACACGGTAGGATGAAGACGAGTCATGGGGTACAACACAGCACCAAACATTAGAGGAAATGCTGCTCCCACAGGTATCTCAGCTATCAATTTGGAAAGTAGATAGGGTCCCAGTGTGTAAGATCCCTTTGCACGCTCCCTGTCTACAATTGCACGTTCCTTGGGAAATACACCTACAGTCTTTGTGAGAGCAGCCATTGCTGTGTTTATTGCAGTAACCTGACACAGGGCACATGATTACAAAGAGTGCTAAGGAACTTTAAAACGCCAACACTTATGCCACTTAAGAATCACATGTACAATATATGAAATTTCATGATGTTTAAAAATCTAAAACTTATTGGTTCTCCCTCTAAATAGTTCACTGAGACAGGAAAAAAACATATATACCCATTGGTAAATCATTTGTGACAAGAAAAGAGGTATATTCAAAAACAAGGTCAAAGCCTTTCATTAAATTATTCAAAAAGGTAGTTAGTAAGCAGTAAGATATGTAAATGGTTTATACTTTCACGAGACAACCTTCCTGAAGATGTCCTAACAAATACAAAGAACATACCCAAATTCAGTACAATCAATCCTCATTCTTTCAACCAAGTTGCTCTATAGATAAAAAATTAGTTCAGTGTGGTCCACAGTCTTACCAAAAGCAAAATCAGAGCGTAAAGTAGGATAAAAGGAACTTCATATACTGCAAAAATGCATGGTCGCAGTTTTAAAATGAAAGAAAGCAAGAATTTCAAGGAAACAGAAGGGTTCATACCTGAAGCAATCCCATTCTATCTTGTATGGACGTCTGAGATCTTGCCATTCTCCAGAAAACTGACCCAAATATTAAAGCTGATGCAATTGACATTCTAGCTCGAACTTTATTTGTTGGTCCATCACGAAAAGCCTGGTCAACCATTTTGTCAATTGGATAAAGAAAGGTACAGAAGTTATGTGCATTCAATAAAAAACTTTTAAAAGCCTGTGCATACACACACAGGCACAGGTACATGGACATAACACACAATACAAAAGAAAGAAAGAAGAAAGCAAAATAATTAGCAAGACTTTTTTAAAAAACCTCACGAGAGAGCCTAACATGTTATACAATTGACTTTATTGATTTTAGGCATTTTCCTCCTTGTGGCTCTAGTCCCCAGGAGTGGATGAAACATAGAAAGTTGGTTAAAGAAACATTAATTATGTCATTAAAATTATCTGCCAGCCTGGGTAAAATAAAGCAGTAAAAAAATCAGAGAAATGGATTACCACAATATCTCAATCAACCAAAGATTGGACAGGAAGCATTATCCCTAAATCCTATTATGTCCTTAAAGATTGCAATAAAAAATTATATAGACATAAAAGTTATAGTAAAATTTGAAAAACGAACTTGCATCCATGCACGTTTTAGAAGCAACCAAAATTGTCTCCACCAACCCCCTTTCCTCTTAGCAACACTTTTCTTGCTGAACTTAATGCCATGCCTTAGACCAGTCTGTCTGGTAAATGGAGTGGCATAAAGAACTGCTGATGACTGTGTTGAGAATGCCTCAACAAGAGCATCAATTCTTTTCTGAGAAGAGTGGACACTGTCAGCAGAACTGTAGTCAATAGATATAAGATCGGCCAAAAATTCTGCAGGATTTGCATGATCTGGACACTGGTACCTGTTGATTAACCGATATTCAAGCATAAGTCTCACTGGTATATTTCGATTAATTATTTTAATCTAAATGCACAGTTTGAAACACAGTCCTTGTTTTATGGAAGAAAGCAAATGCAGAAGGAAAAAACCAAGTTTGCGGTTATCAAAGGTTTTGTAATATGATATCAAGGAGAGAGAGATGAAGAAGAAGAAGGCTTCTAGATTGAAGGTAAATGGCATTTGTCCATGAAACTGTAAATTGCTTGTGAACTTGACAATGTATAGATCATCCACACTCATACAAACTGAAACAGAACCATGCCTAGTCAAAATATATAAAAAGCAATGCATCAGTATATAGGTTGCTATTATTCTTATTTACAAGGAATATTGGTTTGATAAGGCTACAGCAATAACACAATGTTTTCCTGCACTGCTAAGCTTTGATGCTGACAGATGTGTAAACATGCAGCTAGATTTCAAGCACTATACAAGAACGCTAGTGTTACATTATAATCAAACATACCAGAATATTGATGCTAATCAATATATCAGAATAATGATGTTAATCAGGATGGTGTACACTTTATGGAGTTTCTTGGTCCTGAATCCAACTATGCACCCTTTTAATGGTCAACTAACATATTTTTAAATAAATAAGATACTACTTGTCCCAGGTTTTCGCATGTCTCTTCCAATTGCAAGTTGCTTACAGAGAATAAAAATCAGTCAATCAGTATTTAAATAATTTTGACAAAAAGTAAACATGAGAAAGAACCATAGTACACAGGCAAACAATACATTGGCACAATTAAAAGAAGAAAAGTTTGATTACAACCCAAATCTTAAGAAGTATTCCAGTGGTTCATCATGTGCAGGGCCAGCATAAACAAGTTCACCCTCTGTTAGCAACACAATGTCATCAAATTTACCATACACAGAACCTCTAGGCTGATGTATGGAGCAAATTACAGTATGACCATCTTGTACAAGTTGGCGGAGAGTTTCCATTACTTTCTCCGCTTGGAAAGCATCAAGTCCTGAATGCACCACAAGAAATTGGAAAATCAAAGTCAGCCCTGGAAAAAATTTCTATGACCAGTGGATAATTCCAATGGGGATAAGGAAAAAATATACACGGCTTAACCCAATCAACAGTTAACAAAACCCTATCGGGGTGGGCAGTTCTGGCTAAACCTAGGCAGGTGAAGCAGAATAATTAAGCCTAGCAAGAGGAAACTTTGATTTCAAATGGTCTTATATATTTAACATTGATTTCCATCAAATAACTGGGGACAAATGAACTTAATATGTGATAGTAAAGACACCTACATGCCAAATATTTTCAGGTGCCAGCTAAAATCTTCTCATCATCAATTTTTGGTATCCATTACAGCTATTGTTGGTTTGAAACAGTCCAATATGTAAATTACTACTTTTTCAATACAAAACATAACATAGGAATACTGCATGACAACACTCATTATGGGCACTGGTTTCTGCATAACTTATGCTCTTAACAGTAATCTATCCAGTGGGCACTAGAAGGCTACAATTCAAATCTGCAGGCAACACTCATTGTGGAGGTTGTCTATATTTGTCACTTGCATCTGAACACTGCCTCATGTCCCAAAATATGGCTAATTAAGGATTATGCAGCCTTAATTTGTCAAAATGTACAACTAGAGAGTGTATAAGCACCAGCCAACCTTGTTCAGTACATAGCTAATCTCCAATTACGCATGCATACAAATCAAATATTCAGCAAGTTATTCATTTCTACTGTGTTGAAAAATGTTATTTAGCTACTCTTAAGCTGTAGTTTTAATATTCTTTTTGAAATCCATACCTGGCATACTTGATTGCTAGTTTTTAACAAACAGGATCTGACAGTTCAAAAGCACTTCATTATTTTTTTGAAGATGATTAATTAATCTCACAGGAAAAACCTGAATACCTTCTCCAACCAACAAGACATTCTATTTGTATTGATGTTCTACAAGAAAGGTTATAACTGATTGCTATGGACATGATATGATATGTCAAATTGAATTTTGACTTGTTCGTGCACATTCCTATAAATGGCAGATATTCTATGAAGAACTTCCAAACGATAACACTCTTAGCTCCATTTCATTCTTTGCACCCCATATGCTCTATCAAGATTTCTTAGGAAAAATTGCTGACATATAATACCAGAGAACTGGAGTTCATCAACCATTAAGGAGGCAATTGGTTGACACTAAATATAGCATGACAGATAGGCTTTTGTCAAGCATACTAAACCTACCTTCAAAGAGTGAGATCAAAGTCTAAATAGGAAAAACTTTGAGTTATCAAGAGCTATCTTATAAGAAGAATTACATTACATTTAATCATGCATACCAGTTGTGGGTTCATCAGCAAATATTACAGACGGGCTTGCAATCAGTTCACAAGCTAACGATAAACGTTTCTTTTCACCGCCACTGATCCCACGAACTTTGGCATCACCAACATTTGAATCAGCACAGCTGACCTTTTGAAGAAAGAATAAAAGGAACACAGAATGAAAAACTGAATCAGGATAATAATGTTTATGATAATTGACTATGAGGGGATCAAATCCCTTTACAGCACAACTTTGTATTAACCTAAAAACAAAGGTCATATTATCAGTAATATACGCTGTAGGAGTGTAATTAGTAGATTCCAGTGAACCACCTAATTTACAAAACACTCAATTATTATGAAAAGCAAATAACAGCTAATTAACATTACGAAAATAATTTGTTCCACAAGCCTCACAATATCATACCTCCAACATAGAGAAATCAAGTTACCCTTACCAGGCCTAGTTTAAATAAGAGATTGTTCACATATTCATCTCTCTCTTCAACAGAAGATATCTCTGGAAGCTGAAGCTCTGCAGCCAGAGATAATGTTTCTCGCACTGTCAACTGCGAGAAGAAAAGATCCTCCTGTCTCACATAAGCAAATCTACAACAACCAACAACCACTCTTAGAAAAGCCAATCACACCCACATATAAACTACACTATAAGTAGTTTCAAATTTAATAATGTCATTACTTGTAAGCTTTATTTGAACTAGGCTTCCCATTGACCTCCAAAAGACCTGACAACTGTAGTCGCGGCGATGCTGAAATTTGACCTGCCAGAACGTTTAACAGCGTGGTTTTTCCCGATCCTGATGGCCCCATTATGGCGAGTAATCTTCCAGGTTTTGCCTCTCCACTCACATTTTTAAGCAGAAACCGAACCTATCATAAAATAAATATCTTTTATCCTATTTAAAAGACGATAATAGTCGTATGGTTTTGATTTTCAATTTTAACTCAAAAAGCTCAATATAGTTTTTTCCTTTTCGCAATTTGTTGGCAACCAGGCAGAAATGCAACAGTAAATGAAATAATTTAAAAAAAAAACCGAAAATTTTCATTTTCTTACTGATTTTGAGTGTTTATCGGAGAGGGAACAGGTGATGTTCCTCCATGTTATGGTAACGGGAAAAACTTTGCCAGCGGCTGGAGGAGCATCATCATCGGTATCAGAGAAGTCGTCGTTTTCTTCACCGGTTTCATTTTCAGGCGAGAGAGCAGGGCCGGGCCCGGACAACGCGCGTAGCAAGATAGTGGCGGCCAAGGCGGCCAAAATCTGGCCCACTCCATTCCCGCCAATACTGGACACCACATGGGCGACCTTCTTGGCGCCAAACACCACCATTATTTGTATGAATTATAAAGTTATTTATATTTTCTTTCTTCTTCTCCTTGGTCTCGCTCTGCTGAAGCAAAGAAAGCAAGCAGGAGCTTAGCTATGAGCTATGAGCTACGGTTTTTTTTTTTTTTTTCCTATTATGGCAATTCGTGTGCTTTTCTTCCACCTTTGGCCTTTCCCCCAAAGACTCATTGATGGAAGTCTCATGTCGTTTTATTTACTTTATTATGTCGTTCTAAGGGGTAATCTTTGTAATTGCACTTTTGCCTTTAACCTTTCACTGCATGGTTGCCGTGATTGGCAGTTGGACGAAATCGCTGCGGGCGGAGGACACGTGTCCATTTGAGGATAAGGCAAAAAAGAATATGTTACAATAGATTCCCAGGTCCAAACTCACTTTCAATTGGGTTTTACATGACCGTGGCCGTCTCTATTATTGGTTTAGAGTCAAGCTAAAGCCACAAGGCTCATTGGCTCAATCCATCATTCAAGTCTCCGGTCGTTGCAGGCCTATACCATTCAGCTATTTCTGTCCTCCAATCTTTTTAATTAACTAGGTATTCGAATTTTATTAAAATTCAAATAAAATTATAAAATATTATTCAAAATCAAACTCTAATAATATAACACTATCTACTAATTAATTGAATCCGTTAAATACATAAAAATCATATAAAATATTAATTTATATTTATTAATTTACAAAAAAAGAATTTAATTAAAGTGATAAATATTATATATATATATATATATATATATACATACATACATAAATATAATTAGATTCGAGTATAAAGTATCTCAAGGGTAATATTTGAACTCGAGTCAAATATTAAAAATATTATCCAAATTCATTCTATAACTGAATAGAGATTACTCAAACTCTATATTATTAGATACCACAGGAAACAATTCATTTACATATGAAGATTTGGTAACTCTTCTGGTTCATCCCCTGGAATCACCAGTTTTGAGTTAACTCACTGAATAAAGTATGATTTCACTCGCCAGCAGATGTGCAAAGCTCCTTAGAATCTCTGTTCCTACAGCACCCAACTCTTCTCTAGGTGTGCAACGTACCTCCAAGTTGTGGTGTTCGACTGGTTCGGTTGGTAGCGATAATGACGAAGGGAAAGGCGATGAAATGGAAGAAGAGATTGATGATTTTCTTGGCAATAAGTCTGACAAGCGTGAGCCAATGCTTCAAGGTGTCAATCCTGCAAGTGGTTGGAATTACCGTGGTGTACACAGGGCAATTATTTGTGGAAAAGTTGGGCAAGCCCCTATACAGAAGATATTGAGGAATGGACGAACAGTGACTATGTTTACAGTTGGGACAGGTGGCATGTATGATCAGAAAATCATAAGGGACCAAAACACACCACAACCTGCCCAATGGCATCGAATTGCTGTGTATAATGATACACTTGGGGCTTATGCGGTTCAACAAATCACTAAAAACTTTTCAGTCTATGTTGAGGGTGACATTGAAACTAGAGTTTACAATGACAGCATAAATGGTGAAGTTAAATACATACCAGAAATATGTATCCGTCGTGATGGAAGAATTCGCCTTATAAAGACTGGTGAAGGTGTTAGCAATATATCATTCGATGACCTGCGAGAGGGATTACTGTAGTTTGATGTCTAAGGGCACATTCCGGGTACTTCTTCACAGAAAATGGGAGCAACTGAAGCTTCTAACTTTGTATTAAAAGAAGAGGAAAAGGTCAACTATTTTAGCCTTTTGCTAATTGGGCCTAAGATGGAATTAATGCTTAGTTGTCATAGTTTCTATGTGTCACTTGGTCATTATTCTGCTTTGTTTTTTAAAACTTCTGATTGTCAGATAAATATCCCCATTTAGCCTGTCCTTGCTGCCCCACCTTCTTCTTCCTCTCCACCATGGGACAGATGGGAAGGTACGCACTTGAAGAATCAAGAATGTTAATTGATTTATGATATTATTAATGACTTAATATTCAATTACATTTCAAAAAAAATGAAGATTTGGTCTTTAAAAGGAAATGCGACCTTCATTAATTGATTCCAAGGGCAAATTCAAGCCGAAGTGGAGTGGATCGTATATCGTCAAGACCACTCAATCTGTAGGAGGCACTCGATTGATGGACTTGGTTGGACTCTTATTTGTACAGACTGAAGAAATATTATGCGTAAGATTTAGTTCTAATTTTCCTTGGGCTGAAACAGTTGTGTTCTCATATTAATAGCAATAAGTGCAGTTTACTAGAGTCGGGAGTATTTCTAGCCTGAAGAAAAGTCAAGTTGTAGATTCCGCTCTTAAGATAAGGTCCAAGCTAAAGCAAATACAAGAAGTCTTTAAAGAGTGCAGATCTAAGGCCATAGCAGTTCAAGATCCAAGCCGCCTCGATCATGTGACTACAATTTAAACCTATTTTCTTAAATGGCATGATAACATAGGACTCCATGAGTCCATACGATAATTATTAAGGTAAAATACTCTTATTCTCTTAAATTTTGATCAAAATTATATGAAATTTCATTAATTTTTAAAATAAATATTTTACCTTAAAAAAAAAATTTTATTCGACACTTAGATCTAACCGTTAGTTAACTGTTAATTTAATAACATGACAAGAGCAAAAAAATAAATTTATCTTTAATTCATTTTTAAAATTATTATTATATAATTTATTAATTTTTTATTAATTAAAAAAAATGCTCCCCATGAGAGCACCAATCTAGTGCTCTTTTTTTAATTTTTTTAAAAAAATATGATAATAATTTGTAAAATTAATAAAAAAAAACCATTTTAGTTTTTTTTAATCTCTGTTAACGGTGTTTACATTTTTTAGACGAAATATTTATTTTGAAAACTAATAAACTTGTTTAAAATTTCAATTAAAACTTAAAAGAGTGGGTTTTTTTTTCCCTAACTATTATGTGAATGCATTAGTATATATCTAATCCAATAGCAGTTCAAGTTCCAAGCGGCCTTGTCTTACTACAAGTTAAACCTATTTTCTTAAATGGCTTGATAACATAGAACTCAACAAGTCCGTATGATAACTATTATGTAAGTGCATTAGTATATACATGATGACCCAATATATAGAAATATGATAGCATTAAGACTATCATAATATTGAAGTATGGCATGTACATCTTAGAGGCATTTTTGTCATTTTACATATCATGTAGAATCCAATTTGCTACTAGGACTTTTGCATCACATATTCACATGTCATATAGGTTAAAGAGGTTGTATTTTCCTTGTTTTTCATTGCATCATATATAATTTTTAATTAAGATAATATATATAGCATTTTATTGTAAACATGTTTTCGATGTTATAAATAAGTTTATTTTTGCATTATTAAATTTGTTTGTCTTAATGATCGATAAATCATCCAAATCTGTCAACTCACCTATATCTCTTCACAATGCATGCGTGACTGTACAATACAATACATACAATTATTTATAACTACATGAATCCTTAAGTAAAAGAAAAATGCACTTTCTTAACTACTTATCCTAATCTAGTTATTTCATAATATGACAGTAAAAGCTAGGTTTATCTTAGACAAAATAAAAAGTTTTAATTCTACCTTTATTTCGTACCTAAATCTCTTAACCAAGTACTTTGATAATGATAAGACTTGTAGCTTTAATGTTTACTAGTGACAGAGTCAAGGGAATGGCGAGTGGTGATGGTCGTCACCTTTTAATTTTTAATTTTTTTATTATATGTATAAAACTTAATATACATCTATTATCTTTATAGTTATATTTTAATCACTCTTCATACAAAATTTTAAATTCATCCATAGTTTACATATTCTATTCTTAATTTTTGATCATAAAAATTTGATAGAGCCTTAATTAAGTAACATTATTCTCGATTTGAAAATTTAAACTTGCAAGAGTTAGAAGTGATACATACTCGTATCACTTGCAACGATTGTTTTGTCAATAGTAATTAAGTTTCAATAGTGAGAACCAAGGAAGAGTTACCAATATTTAGGAATTATCTTGCTATTGGACTAGGGAGGAATTACTAATGTAAGAGTTTGGCAAAAAATAAATCTCCGAGCATGAAAATATATGAGAAAACGATTGCCAAGAAAGATAGATTGATAGGATTTGATTGTCAAGGTTCCAAAAGTCTTCGTTACCAAAGGGAATGAGGAGCCGATAACTAGAATAAACTTTTTTAACAATGTTGAAATTAAGTTAAGGGTGGCTCGAGCTTTCTGCTGGTCTCCTAGGTTGGTGGCTTAGACTCTAAGAGGACTAGCTTGGTTTTTTGAAAACCTCTTGGATTTATTTATACCCTTGAGTATACTAATAATGAAGATCTTTGCTTTTATGTTATGTTTATAAACATAGATAATAACTATAACTATCGAACTTGTACGATGAAAGCTATGTCTTGTATATAATATTTACCTTTTTTCTTGGTTCCAATAAAAAATAACGAAGATCTTTGCTCTATGCCAACGCCAATGCCAATCGAGTAAAAACTTTGTTTTCCTCGACAAGCATTTATGAGACTTGGGAGGCTAAACCAATGAAGAAATTGGGAGCACTTCAAGAAAACGTTGTCTCTTTAAGTAACAAAATCTTGTGATGAAGAGGCACATATACCTAGTCAAAAGAGCCACCCCATCGCCTACAAAAATGCCTCGTTAAAAGTCACATGATTTATTATCAAATAGTAACTTGGCGAATTTGCGGATGCAATTCAACTACTCAACAACCCACATTAACTTATACTGGCGAGAAGGACAATTACTACGGAATATAAGGCTGATCCATCCCCTCTCTCTCTATCATTATCGAGTCCAAAATCCAGCCTAACCTCCTTTATTAGTGACAAATACATACTTGGCCTTCAAAACTTTTGACATTTGAAAAACTATGGGAATAATTTCAAATAAAAACGCGAATCCCATCTATCTACCTTCCAATAAGTGTGACATTAATCTGTTTTGGTCTTCGTATTAATATTTATTTCCTTATTTAAATCTATACTTTGAAACAACTAAAAAAATGTGTGTAACAGATTAGGAGGCCAATTCCATCACATCACGACACGTCTCTGCTTAACACATGCATGATGACTTTGCCATGGTACAACTCTTTGGTTTTTTTGTCAATTTTAAAATGATGAATGAAAGGAGAAAATCTCTATTTTCCAGCTTTGACCCTTGCTCCTAGAAATAGCAAATTTTAATTTTTTTTTTTTTTTACATGTGAAAACAACAGCACCCAAGCCCTTGAGATCAAATCTTTCCCCCCACCTTCGCTCCTCAGCGCGTGATAACCACTCGTGGAACTCATTTGAATTTCGAGGTGTTTTCTTTGACGGTAGCGAGTTATTCGACGCGCGAGTGGAGCCCGTGAATATTCAGTTGGCCGAACTATTTTGAGTTTTGCCACACGCAAAGCGAAAGTGGGTTAACTTAATCCTTAACTTTTGTTGGATCAAATTATGAAAAAGCAAATCAGATCGTATTTGCAGAGAGCGAAGAAAATCCAAGAAATATTGAAACTTGAATATCCGCTCCACCAAAGCCAATCTAACCGAAAGAAAAAAAAGAATAAAAAACCCTAACCCTAGTAAACTCTTCAACTCCAAACATTTCATCACCGAAGAAACAGAGCCTTTTACACATACAACCCAAAAAAAAAAAAAAGAGAAATGCTTTAATCATTTGCATTGGCATTACACAGAGAGAGAGAGAATTCGGCAAAAACAAAAAAATGCTTTACTGTGCTGATCTAGATTTTATCACCAATGTTGTTCAGCCTTCTGAAACTGAAGATCCCCAAATACCGAGTTCCTGAAACATCTCCAAATTCCAAATTCAACCCAAATGTCCTCCTCTGATCATCTATAACCCCATATGCTCAAAATTCAATCTTCGAATAAAAAAAACCCCCCAAAAAAGCTACAATTATTGAAGAGTTTAAAACACTATTGTTATGGGAGCTGAAAAGAAATGGCTTTTCACTCTTTTTTCCACTACATTTCTCTCCATTCTCCTCCTCTTACTTTACTCAATCTCAGCTTTCAGCTCCCCTAGACCTTTCCCTTCCCTAGTCCAACATGGCCTTCATTATCCACCAGCTTTTGGGTACTATATATTTGGTGGGAGAGGTGATAAAGATCGGATCTTTAGGCTACTGCTTGCTGTCTATCATCCCAGGAATCGGTATCTGTTGCAACTTGGAGCTGATGCTTCTGATGAGGAAAGGTATAGGTTGGCTTTGGCTTTGAAATCTGTGCCTGCTATTAGGAGCTTTGGAAATGTGGATGTTATTGGGAAGCCTGATCGGTTTTCTTATATGGGTTCCACGCATATTGCTGCCACGTTACATGCTGCTGCTGTTTTGATGAAGCTTGATCGTGGCTGGGATTGGTTTATTGCTTTGAGCGCTTTGGATTATCCCTTGGTTACTCAAGACGGTAAGCGGTTTCGATTGTTGATTTTTTGTTTTGGATTTATGTTGTTTTCTTTTGTATGGAGTTGCTAGGAGAATTGAGGTTTTGATTTGGAGAAAAGTTTTACTTTGGATACACAACTTCTTGATATAGTTGGAATTACTGGAAATTCGAATGAATTAGCATTGGGCATATAGTGTGCGGTTGAATAAGAAATGGGAATTTGAGATTTTTTGATTAAGGTGTTTTTTTATGATCAATTGGATTTGTTAAAGGTTCTGTATTGGGGTCAGGTTGCTGTTTGCTGAATAATCAGTGTAGTCAGTATAAATAGTTCACCTCAACAGAAACTTTTCTTTTAGTTGCTTTCTTATTTAGATTCATTCTGCCAGATTTAGTGCAACATTCCAATCTTAAATTCTTTCCATACAGTCTAAAACTCTGGATTGAATTTGTGAATGTTGTACATGATTCAAGGAAAATTCTTGATTTTGATAATGTTTCTGACTAGTTTCCAGTTCCAGTTATGGTATCATGATTCTAAGAATTTTCTTGCTATTACTTCTTATCAAGATATTTTGCTTCATAATAGTGTCAAGATATTAATTTACTTAAAATGTCGGTTTTAGTGCTGACTAAATAAAGATTTCTGCATGGAAGCATGGATTAGCTTTAACTAGCAATCTTTATTTTGGAGCAGTTTTAACAATCTAGAAATGAAACTTGCAATGATTTTGGTGATACATCTATCCATCAGATGAGAACTGTTGTTAGCATAGTTTATTTTAAAACATAATCTGGTCCTGGGAGTAGATTAGATTGGAAAACATCTAGCAAACACCCTGCATCGATGAAATGGAGATTCTCTTGAAGCTGTTATCTGTTGTAAACGAATGCACTTGTGCATGATCATATGTATATGGTAGTGGGGGTATCAGATTGACATACTGGATAGTGGAAAGTACATAATGGAGGATGACTGACATTTATTTTTTCTTAATGAGTGTACTTGAGCAGATTCGTATTGATGATTCAGGAGGTTTCAATCCTACAATTTCCTTTTTGGGTCCAGATCTGCAGAGTTTTGCTCAAATGTTAGTTTAGTGAAGGGAAGCAACTTTTGGACCGAATTTCTGCCTGTTAAATTATTTGTTACATCGATAGAACTGTGGTTTGCTTATTTTATGGCTGGTCCAGCACTCTCAGTTTCACTTTCTAAGTCTGTTTTTGAGATAGCCAGACATAGTTGTTGGTACATCAGTTCCGTGATTATTGGTTGTTGTAGATATGAAGCTAGATCCTTCAAGTTAATACACTTTGGCATTAGACCCAGGGCCATTTTCCTCATACCATTACAACCAGGGGCCACAGAAAACTAAATCAGTTCCTTTTCTCGCTGGAAATGAGCGATGTCTTTTCTTCTACTGAAATCTTTCTAGCTATAGATGGTAGTATCTGTTTTGGTTAATGGCCTACTTAAGGGTAAAAAATGCTAACATTATGCTATAGTAAACTCTATGATCTTGAAAAAAAGATATTAAAAAAGGGCAGGATAATAATAATGATTTTACTGTGAGGTGATATGGATCTGAAGCTTCAGCAGCTGTCTGAAGTGTGACCAATTATGAAAATATTGGTTGGTCAGTAACTATTACAAGGTTTAGTATGTTAGAGGGAAAGAAAGAGGCTTAGTATCCTTTGTTACTTTGGGTGAGAAGAATTCCCGTGATGAAGATGCATTAACTTGTGGAGTGAAGTGCTTTGAATTTCTGATGTTCTTTATTTATTTTATTGTGGTTGTTGTAGAGTCTGGCAAACTAACACTTTTGCAACTAGGCAACTCAGGTCTATGAATATAGTGGTTGCTGGGTAATAAATAAAACGAAGCATAATATTTTTATGATACCACTTTTGACTTAAAGATTAATTTTTTCAAATACTCGATAATCATGTTGGAACCATTATTTGATTATTGATTTAAACTTCTGTAATAATTTTTGTTTTCCACTTCATTGTTGATAGGATATATCGAAAAATCTGATTTAATTTCTGCTGAAGAGAAGCTTTAGACAGAATAAAATTGAAATCCTAAAATTAGTTCCCAATGCTACTAGGCCAGAAAGCCCTCTGTCCCATATCCTCCCAATTGTTTGTTTCTCTCAACCTCAATACTTTGAATGTGCCAACCAACCCACGGTTCATAGGTGCCAAACTTGGATGTTACATTGGACAAAATCTCAGATTCCAGTATTACTTTTCTTCTATAATAGCCTTGAATTCACCTGTGCCTTTTTTTTGCATTTCTCCTTTGCGATTTCGATGATGGGAATTCCTCATGCTGGCCCTATGCCTCTTTTCCCTCAATATGTTACTCTGTAATTTTTTACTATTCTTCCGCTGTCAGACCATGCTGTGTTGTTCTTAATTGTACTAACCTTTTTGTTTGTTTTATTTCACATCTCAGATTTGTCCCATGTGTTCTCTTCTGTTAGGAGGGACCTCAATTTCATTGATCATACTAGTGACCTTGGGTGGAAAGAGTAGGCAAACCCTTTTCATGAAATGTATAGATGCTTCTGCTGCACAGTTGCAATTAAATCTAAATCATATTGGTTCATTTTTTATGCAGAGGTCAACGGATCCAGCCTATTGTAGTTGACCCAGGGCTTTACCTAGCTAGGAGGACCCAAATTTTTCATGCTACAGAGAAACGACAAATGCCTGATGCTTTCAAAGTATTCACAGGCAAAGTCAATCCATACCATTGCAGTCCATTACTGTTCATGAAATAAAAATTTACTTGACTGTTTTTTTCTATGGAGATGCTACAATCATTCAGTTTGGTATTGAATTGCAGGTTCCCAATGGGTTGTCTTAAGCAGATCCTTTCTGGAATTTTGCCTTTTTGGGTGGGATAATCTACCCCGGACCCTTCTGATGTATTTCAACAATGTTATGTTGGCTGAAGAAAGCTATTTTCATTCTGTTATTTGCAATTCACCGGAGTTCAAGAATACTACTGTTAACGGTGATTTAAGATATATGATTTGGGACAGTCCTCCAAAGATGGAACCCCACTTTCTCAACATTACTGATTATGATCAAATGGCCCAAAGTGGAGCAGCTTTTGCGAGACAGTTTCAAAAAGATGATCCTGTGTTGGACATGGTTGATGAAAAGATCCTCAATCGTGGGCGAAACCGTGCTGCCCCAGGGGCATGGTGCACTGGCCGAAAGAGCTGGTGGATGGATCCTTGCTCCCAATGGGGTGATGTAAATGTCTTGAAGCCTGGACCTCAGGCAAAGAAGTTTGAGGAAACTATAATAAACCTTCTTGATGACTGGAATTCACAGTCAAATCAGTGCACATGAAGAGGTGTGAACTGTGAACTAAAAGGTGAATGTTTCAGGGACTCAGCGCATTATCCTTGCATCTGAATCTCATGAAAGGTTCAAAAGAACACCATCAGATGAGATACATTCTTTGGTCTGTATGCCTATTTTTTGGGGGTTCCTCTTATCACACAGGCTACGATATTTTTTATATGAGATGCCAGAATTAAGGGGAGAACAAGTGAATTCACTTGAGGTTTTGCTCTGTGTTGTTGGCTTCAGGGTTAGTATTTAATGGTCAAGCCACCCAGAAGTGTACGTTGATTAAGAAGACCTCCCTCTTGCGTTGCCATTTGCACGCTCTTGTATGTTCTACCCACCTTTCATTTGGCACGTTGATGTTGGAAGACAAATTCATTGATTAAAATATCCTGTTGTATTGTCATTCTCTCTCTCTCTCTCTCTTTCTCTCTTGCGCAATCTATCTATCTATCTATCCCCGCAATAGGAATATTTTGTGGCAAGGAAAACAGGCTGGGAAAGGTCTGTTATTTTGCTCAGCTATGCTCATCCCGTCACCATTTCCAAGCATCATGAATCCTGAGAGAACTTGATTTCTTTTCTGATAGGCTCATTAAAGAAGTCGCTGGCGATGGTCATTACATAGTCCCACAAACTTTTGATTTGTTTATCTGATGTTTTAACCAACATCAGCAAATAAAGTAGCTATAGGAAATGAAGAGATAAAGAAATCAACAAGTGACAACTTTATCTAGTCAGAGTGACTGAGGGAGTTGTATGTTTTGTCGAATGACATGGATACTGATCTGATTATAAAGAGTAGAAAGGGTCTTTTTTTCTTCTTTTCCACAATAACTTGATTAATATAGTTAATCAGATACTCGTGTATGTAGAATACTGTATTTGAGGACGTAATGTTTGAATTCAATTGGCAACAGCAGCAAGGCCGCTAAACAGAGCTGGAAAATCCCTCTAAATAAAAATATTGCTCTCTCATCTCACCGCTTCTTTGTTGTTACTGGCCACACCTCTTCCCGCCAAAATTAAATCCCCTCAAAAATGGAAAATTCCAATTTTGGATTTTTCATCTCACAGTCATAATCATAGTATCACAAAGAATCAAAATGGGTCTCTCTCGATTTCTGAATTTATTTTCAAAAACCCACACAAAACCCAAATTTCTAACTCCTTGCACAAGATCATCACTCGCCACTTACTCACAGAAATCCATCAAACATCAAAATTTCAATCTCAACTCGCTTCCAGACCACAAAGACTCATTTGGGTATCCATCAAATCTTCATCTTATGATCTACAGATCGATCCACGAGGATTTGATGCCCAAAAAATTGCCTTTTGAGCCCTATGAAAAGAAACCTGCCGAACCCAAACTCGAAGAAGACGCAGCCAAAATCTGCAAACTCCTCTCAAGCCGCTCTGATATTCACGTAGATAAATTGCTCGAAAACGCTTCAATTGAAGTGTCCCCTTCACTTGTTGCAGAGGTTTTGAAGAGGCTAAGTAATGCGGGTGTCATTGCAATGTCATTTTTTACATGGGCAGAGAAGCAAAAAGGGTTTAAATACAATACAGAAAGCTACAATGCTTTGATTGAAGCTTTGGGTAAGATTAAGCAATTCAAATTGATATGGAATTTGGTGAATGACATGAAGAGTAGCAAATTGTTAAGCAAAGATACTTTTGCATTGATTTCGCGGCGGTACGCAAGGGGCCGGAAGGTTGAAGAGGCTATAGAGGCTTTTGAGAGGATGGAGGAGTTTGGGTTCAAGCTTGATACGTCGGATTTTAATAGATTGATTGATACTTTGAGTAAATCTAGACATGTTGAGAAAGCAAACAAAGTGTTTGATAAAATGAAAAAGAGAAGGTTTGTTCCTGATATCAAGTCTTATACAATTTTGTTGGAAGGATGGGGAAAAGAACACAACTTGTTGAGGTTAGACGAGGTTTACCGAGAGATGAAAGATGAGGGTTTCGAGCCAGATGTTGTGACTTATGGTATTTTGATCAATGCGTATTGTAAGGCAAAGAAGTATAATAGGGCGGTTGAGTTGTTTCATGAGATGGAGGCAAAGAATTGTAAGCCTAGTCCTCATATTTTTTGTACTTTGATTAATGGATTGGGTTCCGAGAAGAGGTTAAGTGAAGCTCTTGAGTTTTTTGAACGTTCCAAGAGTTGTGGTTTTGCACCTGAGGCACCTACTTATAATTCTCTTGTAGGGGCTTATTGTTGGTCAATGCAAATGGATGATGCATTTCGGGTGATTGGTGAGATGAGAAGAAATTTGGTCGGTCCAAATTCAAGAACATACGATATAATTCTCCATCACCTGATAAAGGCTCGAAGGATGAAAGAGGCTTATTTGGTTTTCCAGAAAATGACCAGTGAGCCGGGCTGTGAGCCAACTGTGAGTACTTATGAAATTATAGTGAGGATGTTTTGCAATGAGGAGCAAGTGGATATGGCAATGCTGGTTTGGGCTCAGATGAAGGCCGAGGGAGTGCTTCCAGGAATGCATATGTTCTCTGATTTGATTAACAGCTTGTGTCACAACAGTAAGTTAGATGATGCTTGCAAGTATTTTCAGGAAATGTTGGATGCAGGTATTCGACCTCCAGCCAAGATGTTTAGTAATCTGAAACAGGCTTTACTTGATGAGGGGAAGAAGGATACAGCTTTAAATTTGGCTAGGAAGATTGATAAGCTGAGGAAAATGCCATTAGTTGGTGGAGGCCAGTAGTGAGAGAGACTTTGGGCTTATGATGGTGCCCTTCAGGTTCATACGAGATCCCACTATTGTCATCATCTTTTCCTAGTAAATGGATCTGGGCCACATATTTGGTATCTGATAGACGTGATATGAACCAAAGGTGTGACTTTGTGGCAATTTCTTTTATCTTCATCCTGGCTATTTACCGGTTGAAGATTTTGCAGTTTCAAAACTGTAGATTTGGAGTCAGTTGGATAGGGGACAGTTGTAACTGGGAAGACATGATCTTTTTAAGGATGAAAAATATTGCTATCATTTAATCTTATTCATCATTGAACTAATTACTCTGGAATCTAATATCACTTTAGTACTTAATGTGAAAGATTACAAGAATGTATATTTGCCTCTTTATTTGGCTTTGTGAATTACAGATGAATCCAATATCTTACTGCCTCTCAGCTGGTTCAGAGTGGACAAAGGGGAGAAAGGGGGTTGTGTTGCTTTCAGCTCATCATTCCCTTTCTCAATCAAGTGAGTTACTTTCTCATCCTTTCAATTATCTTCTTTGTCGTTTGAACAACATAAATTGCCAAATTCTATAGGTTATGTCAATAGTCATCACCTTGTCTTCAATGGGCAGTGTCAGGATTTTGGTCAGCTATGCATATTGGGTGTTAGTGCAATATACAGATATGAGAGCTTTCTGCAAATAATTAAGTTGTTAAACCTTGTTTGCTTGCCAAATAACTGGTTCATTTGTGGTGAGATGTGAGATGTGAGATGTAAGCAGCAGCAGCAAGACTGGAGTTCCATTGTATGGCATGTTTCTAGGAAGGGCTATATCTGAGCAGATTGGCTGGCCAATCAACGATTTTTATTTTGAATTAACTACCTTTTGATCTCCTTCATCGATGGTTTATTTGATCCAAGAAGATGTATTTAGGGTTTGCCAAGCCTCATCTATTTGGCGTGTAGTGCGTTTGCCCACCCTTAGTTCTCTTGTATACTTTCTAGATCAAATTAGAATGAGAATAAGTATGTTGGCATTGATGTTATTAGCTTCAGAAGTAACTTCATTGTTTCTTTCTTTTACTTGGATTTTCAGATTCTCAAAAACATGACGTCTTAGAGCCTACGCTTATAGATATATGTAATGCTCTTCCTTCCGCAAATCTGAGAGGACCATGCTTATCTATATAGTTGGAGGGCAATCCTGGATTGTTAGAGGTAA
Source organism: Theobroma cacao (assembly GCF_053813885.1). Taxonomy (NCBI): domain Eukaryota; kingdom Viridiplantae; phylum Streptophyta; class Magnoliopsida; order Malvales; family Malvaceae; genus Theobroma; species Theobroma cacao. Next base: position 44,443,986 of record NC_142640.1, read on the forward strand.
AACTCCTGGACTTCCTAGCGCACTTCTTTGCTCATTGTGCAGTTTTCAAGACTAACCAATTCCGCCACGTGAATATATATCATTCTTGGAGTAAACAAACTCCACGTTAAGCACTAAAACTTCTCCGTAGTAGTTGCGTGTCACTCTTAAAGTAAGTAAATTGTTAATTAAGTATTCGAGTATATGTACTTGATTCAATAATAAATGCATATATCTCTACAAATGTCCCTCACAAATAACTCCCAGGCTATTATCGTCACTCCGACAAACCATTCCTTAACAAACTTTTCCCGCCAAATGCCTTCCAAGCCAGGCTACAAAATCAACCTTAATCACATACAGTTACAAAACCCTCCCTTCACCATAATAAGCAAGAGCCAAAAACCCTGGAAAAACCCCCCACCTAATTGGAAGCTCCACCATGGCAGTCCAACTTCTCCTTTCTCTCGTATTCTTCTTTCTACCCTCTCTCTCCTTCTCTGCCTCCTCCAATATCATCTCCAACGCCGCTCAAGTCCTCTCCGATATCGGCATGGTATCCATGTCTCTAACCCTCCAGTACGGTCCCCAAACTCTGATCCCACAAACTCAAAACCTCACCATTTTCTCTCCATCTGATACTGTCTTCGCTAAGTCCGGCCAACCCTCTCTTTCTCTTCTCCGTTTCCACTTCTCTCCTCAATCTCTTCCTCTCTCATTCCTCAATGCCCTCCCCTTTGGTTCCAAACTCACCACTTTGTCTCCTAGCCACTCCCTGATCGTAACCTCTTCACCGTCTGATGATCAGCTTTCATTAAATGGAGTCAAGATTGGCAAGACACCCGCGTACGATGATGGGACTTTGGTAGTCTATAAACTTGACAAGTTTTTTGATCCAAGCTTCAAGGTTTCCAAGCATGGATGTGTAGGAGCGGATACGTTTCGAAGTTTTAATTCATTTGATAAAGCCAGCGAAGCTTTAAGGTCAAAAGGGTACTTTGCCATGGCATCTTTTCTTGACTCGCAGTTGGAGAGCCCAAGAGCCAATGTGAAGCTCACAATCTTTGCTCCTTCTGATGAAATGATAAAGCCATTTATGGGTAATTGGAGCGTGTATCCGTCAATCTTTTTAAGCCTCATCGTGCCTTGTAAAATTCCAGGGAGGGATCTGGTTAATTGGGATGAGGGGGTAGTGCTAGAGACTTATTTGGGAGGGTTCAATATCACTGTTGCAAAATCTGATGCCAATGTAACGATCAACGGGGCCAAGGTTATGGTCCGCGACCTGTTTCAAAGTGATTGGCTCGTTGTTCATGGCCTCAGTGACAGCGGGGGACTTGCTAGAGTGGCTGCAAGAAGTGGGGCGGCTGAGAACTCCAAGTTGGACAAGATTTTATTAGCCACTTGTTGCCTGTTTCTCTCAAAGTTTCTGCTGAGTCGTAATTACCCAAGTCTTGTGATTTGCCCATCTGGCCTTTTTTGGGTTCGAGTAGGTTCAGGCTTCTAGATGGTTAGGGTGATAGATTCTGCCTGTTTTTCTTTTCATAGTCAAAGCGCCCTATGATGAGAATATTTGAAAACAACCAGGAATTGATTCTTTGTCTACAAATCTTTTGGATGCAATTATTGTTGTAAGGAAAATATGGTTTGGGCTTTTGGTATCGACTTTGACAGAGTTTTTCGGCTTTTTAATAATGCCATTAATTTGAGCCTACGCTGAATAGTTGACATTAGTTTACATTTTACAATCTGCTACTAAATTGAGTATGATGGTAAGGACGAGTAATTGTCTTCTAACTCCTATTGTTTTGTGAAAGACTGTTCAACTAGCAACATTTTGCGTTATGATTACAAATTTGAGTAATCAGAAGAGACTCAGATTAGACTTTGACGATGCTGGAATGGACTTTTAGAGAAGGGAGAAAGAAAATTAAAAAAAAAAAAGAAAAAGGAAGGGGAGATGTTTCAGAATTTTGATGTCCTGGCTCGCAAGCCTGACTTGGACATATTTGGGCTAGGGCCTCTTAAAGGAGCTGGGATCAAGCGTTGGACAATATGCTCTTGGTGCTTCGCAATATAGCTTATAAAAGGGGAACTCCTGCTTACTTTCCTCCCATTGAAGTTCCTGACTTAACTCTTCTTCACGATGTACATGTCTAATTCATTAAATATATGTTAATCATAAACATCGTAGGCGTATCTCACACTTAGTGATGCCAGGTCATCAAGGCTTGCCAGTCGTGGCATGCTTAATCAACCACTAATTAACCAACAACTGTTTATCATTAAAAGACGATGTAACATTTATATTTTCTTATATTTAATACCTCACACAGAAGATGTAAAAATTATCATATATATATATTTAATGTTGCGGTCATATGTTTCATCTAGAAAAATCTATGTGATATTTTTTTTATAACAATATAATAAAGAAGAGATCATTTTCTTATGAATTATGATTGTGAAACTTGCACTTGATATTGGGCAACCTTGATGAATCTGCTTATGTTCAAATCATATTGTTTATTATATATAATATTGAGAGAGAGAAAGAGAGAGTTGATAGTTGCATTCACAAAACCTTGGGCTTTGTTGAGTCAACTGATGAACACATTAAGTCACTCCCGATCCTGGGCTGTTATATCATCATTTAAAGCAAATCGACATCATATCAGTGCAGTTTTCTTGTGTAATTAACTAAACTTGATATTTTGATTAAGCCCTGAAATCGAGAACCACTATTTATTCTATTATAATTATTATTTTTTGCACATTTACTTGTGAGCATCGTATAAAATCGATTGAAGCACAGTGTGACATGAACAAAGACGTTTACCAATACTTCATCTAACTCCGCCTACCTGGCGTTAAATAATCTTCTTCTCTATCATCTGATTATTTAAATAATCTTTTCAAATTTGCGTGGCTCCCATTTTTCAATTTAAATCTTAGTAGCACTATAATTTTCCTTCAACTCTTTCCCAAGTTTTTGACTTTGGATAGTCAAGTGTACATCTCTCCAAGATATCCAATATTATATATATATATATATATAATATATAAGGATTGAAGGATCCACTTAAATCGTGTAAAATTGATTAAATTTTACACCATTTCATATATGTTTATATGATTTACTTTATATATCTCCACATGCAAATTGAATTTTAATTTAATTAAATAATTGATTATAATAAAATTTTAATCGTTATATGTATAAAGAGAAGAGATATATTTCAATCAATGTAATCCATATTAAATTGATTCGAAACTTTATATACTTGACAAGAACAAATAAATTATTAAATTAAATGATTGATTTATTAAAATAAAAATTGTTTTGAAATTTATAGAATAGTGTAACAATTAGTGATTGTTATATGCTAGTGTAACTTAACATCCCTCTTTTGTAAATTTATATACACATATATTTTTTAAAGTATGTATATTTGTATATATCCTCGTTTTAATCTATCATGCTATGTAAAAATAACAATCACATCTTTCACACTTAAAGTATCATCAGCAAACATCACTGGTGTAGTTATGACATCACATTTCTCAACAGTGAATTAATCAAAATGATTGTCCTATATTCCTCTTCTTTAATTATCTCTTCTATACTTGACAACCGAGTAAAAAATCTATCGAGCTCGTTTAAGCATACCTTTAAACTTTTTCCTTCCTTTATCTTCAACCTATACAATTCCTTCTTCAAAAATAACTTAGTTCTGATGGATTTTGACATATAAATTCCTTCTAATTCATTTATCAACTCTTTCAAAAAAATTCTTATTCAATACATCATATTTAATTTTAGGAGTAAAAGGCAAATGAATTGTATTTACCGTTCTTTATTGAATCTCTTCCCACTTGTAGTCGTTATAGTTTCTTTATTTCAAATACATCTCTCAGTCCTTGTTGTACTACACATCAAGCACATTACTTGCCACAAAATAAAATTATTTGTTCCATCATAAGGCTTTATCCCATACTTCGAAACCCATCCACCGATATCTTTCATTAGGATAACTTTGATGCCATTTGTTATGACTAATACCCAATCAAGTAAGCCAAAACAAATAACCAAATACAAAGAACACATTTTTTTAATGAAACAATCAACTTTCACTAACCAACTTTCATTAAACAATCATCAATTCTTTTTAATCCCACATACCCAAAACCCATTACACTCAAGAGCTCTCTCTCTCTTATACTCTTTTAAAGAGTCTTTCAACTCTCAAAATAAACCAAACTTGACCCTAAGTTTAAGCACATATTTATAAGCACCAAAAAAAACCTTAAACTTATTTAACAAGTAAAAAAAAGGTAATCACCAAATAACTATTTAAACAAAGTAATTCTAAACAAACATAAACTAGAATTTGAGTAAAAAATCTCAGCAGAAAGAAGATAAAATCATGGATGATAATCCTTAGGTAAAATATGTAAAATGGGGTTTTGAGACTGAACCTTGAAATGCTAATACTTCTTGACTCTCTAGTGACTTTCTCTTAGGTACCTCATGGGTTCCTTCCCTTTAGAATGAATGTAAATTCAATGTGGATAGATCGGTTAGAAGTAAACTTTGATCTACAGAATGAAGAGCATTTGAGGATTTTTTTGACTCTGTCATTGGATTATTCTTCGACACCCTTAGGATTCAAGACTCCAATAATTATGTGAAACTGATGGCTATTAAGCATGCACTCCAACTATTTGCATCCTCATCTTGTGTTGGTACAAATTAAGAGGTTGATTATTGAATCTAATTCTAAAGTGGTAATTTCATCGACAAGCTTGGCTCATGGAATTATTGGTATATTTTTAGTGAAATTGATCACAACTTATGTAAAGTGATCGGGGACATTGTCTTTGTGTAAACCTTTCAGAAAGTCAATGCTTTTGTGGGTTAAATTTGGGGTGGATAGAGCTAAGATGTTTTTTGCATCATACTAAAATGAGGTGAACTTGGGTGAGGTTTTGCACTTTCCTCTCTTTAGGAAATTGTTACAATTTATCTTTGACGTTTACTTGTTAGTTTGCATCTGATCTTCTTAACAAGAATTAGGATTATGTATCAATTTTTATATTTAATAAATTTTATTTGAACGAGCAAAAAAAATGCTAAAACTCACGAATAACATGAGATAATTCAACCTTATAGCTAAAATGCATGACACTTAACGATAAATGTATGAACAGAAGCATAAGAATCATAAAAGAGTAAAACAACCGAATTGGGTATCAAGGATATCAAAAACATGATGAGAATGAAGTTTAAAGAGGAAACAAATGCGTATATTCATGTAAGGAGCAGCACGAGTTTCACTCAGTTTTTACTAGTTTAGATGTTAACCAAATTTAAATTAGCACACCACTTAAAGCAATATTAGAGTCATCAGTCTGGTTTTTTGTTTGTTGTTATCAGATTACACTAGGCTTGGCTAAGCATTTGATCTATCCAAATTGATTTATGATTAGGAAGACTCGTCAACTAAGATTGATGATATCAGAATGTAAAGAGTTAGCACTATATAAGTCTAAATCTTGGTTAGGCTTTTGAGGTGATTCTTCAACATTTTCTTCATTCCTTCACTTCAGCTAAGATAGTGCCCCCAGGAGAGCCAGAGGGCGAGAAAGGGGCCCAACACACATCAGGTTCACTCTTCACCGCTGACTTAATCACAGTATCCACAAAATTACGAGCTGCCACAAACGAGAGAAGAAGACACTAACTAAAAATTTTTCCTAGCTTCCGCTTGTTTATTTTGCTGCTCACGATGATCTAAATAGGTATGTCATTTGTTTTCTATAACTTGATGTTCTAAATAATACATTGGAGATTTTACATTTATATTACAGGTACTACAAACTTCCCTAATTCCTTCCCTTTTTTATTCTCTCAATCCAAGCAAAATGTCCCTAAGAGGCCAATTTAGCAGAGCAGCACGCATGTGAACGTTATGGTCCACAATCATCTTCTACAATAACTTGAATTATAAGCTGTGCATAACTTTGAATAAGATACTTTTTGAATTGGACAATCATCCTGATAAAATGCGAGGTGTAGGAAAGAAGGGAGCATAGCAGCTTTCAGCTATGAGCCATGCATATGCTAGCTGCTTAGAAATGTCCATACTCGTGTTTTAAAGTTATCAAGTAGGGGGTGCTTGAGGCTTAGATGCACGTCCTTTTCACGTGGAAGAGTTGTAACAAGATATAGGGTGGTTTATATATAAATATATATGGTTCATTGTTTCTCTTTACAACTTTTCTCTCATTATTAATTTCTTCATTTTTCTTTTCAGACACTTTAATTAGTATTTCCTTTATTTATTTTGAGTCAACTAATTCCTAGAGTTAGAGTGAACGGGTAGAGTTCCATTTTTTTGGGTTTGAACAGTTATATACTCAACCAATCTGCATAAATAGAAAATGACATGGCGTAATTATGGAGGCGGAAGCACTATAAACCATGGAAATCGTCCTCGAGTGGATGGCTGGATGTTTGCCTTGTATGTAGGGAAGAAGACTTTACATAAGGTAGACCCCATTTCATTTAATGCGTTTCCCCTGTCAAAATTAGGCCAAATGACAGAAATCTTAGATTTTTTTTGCAGGACATTATTGCTAACAAAGTGCTTATTGGTTTTTAGGCTTCATTTTGAAAAAGGATAAGGATGTTGATACTTGATAGGAATGAAACTCAAGACCCACTTCTCGGAAACAACTTCCTCCGATCAAGCATGATAAGATTGAGCATGCATCATTCCTACTAATTAGTTTGTCTGCATTTGGTTCTGACAATACTGAATACCCTTGGGGGATTACTCTCCTAATCAGTTACCTAATGACAAGCATTTGGTGATAGTTCTCAACAATCCTTCATATGATTTCCAATTGCTGACATATGAGCCTAGTATAACATAAACATTTTAGACAGTCTTCCCTAATTTTCCCAAAACATCTTGAGACACTTTGTTTTGGTACATGTAGAGCCATACTCATTGAACCTAGGACAACACAACAAAAGACATAACAATCTTCTCCCATCCATAAATTTCATCCTTTCTATAAATTTTAGGATTGGAATCGACACTTCTAAGTTGAAGTTTTAAGGTAACCATTAGGGATCCACTTATACCGATATAAAAATAATTAAGTTTACATCTTTGGATTTTTTTATATAATTTATATTTTGTTAATCCAACCATTTGATTTTATGTTCTATTCATGTAACAATAATATATATTGAAAAAAATAATGTTCTCGATTGATATGATATAAAAATTGAATTGACTTGAAACTTTATATGAATAATGAGTATGAATAAGTTGTTAAATACAACAATTAGTTTGTTAAAATATTAATTGTACATGAAGTTATAGAATATGTAAATTAATTTTATATATCCCTCCTCTTGTACACACATATATAATTATATATATACTAAGAAATGATATAATTGACATAATTAACAGATTTGATATATAGCTAAACAAAATTATTAATATAATTTAAAATGTGTGATGCAATTAATTATTCTAGAGCAAATTTATAAATATTTCCTGAAATTAAATCGAAATTAGGCTCTTTGCTTTTCAACTAAAAGAATTCTGTAAGAATGTTGAAAGCTGACGACAAGGAGGGGACGCCATAAAATTGTGGCAGGAATGGATACCAAAAAGTTGTGTGAGGATGAACGCTTGCATTACTTCTCAAATCCATCAACATTTCGGCTAACCTCTAGCTAATTGTAGAATGAGGAAATTTGCATTTACAGGTACTTTGCATGTCCATAATTCAGAAATACTTGAAGATTCCGCATATAGAAAAACCACCCAAGTGTTCTTTGATTTCTATATATTTAATTTTTGGACAAGAAATTAGATAGGCTCCTCCTTGATATTGGCAAATTATTAACGTGGCAATTGACAAAAGGGTGTCTTTTTTTTTTTTTTTTGATTTTTAGCGTGACAAATTTGTTTGGAGATTTCGATGTCAAATCATTGAGTACTTCTGCTTCTAGAGAAGAAAAAATAATCATTGAGTTTTGAGAAAAAAAACTCATAGTGATATGATCATTTGATGTCTACCATTCAATACATTTCCAACAAGTAATTGAAATCTAAATGTTGCATATCTAATTTGTTACTTACTCATTTGGTTGTTTTCTATTTCTGAATAATTATTTATTTTGGTGTTATTGTGGGCTTGGATGTGGGAATTTTATTGGCTAACTTAAAAGTTTGTAAGCCTGGCAGTCATGATGTTGACATCGCTAGTTACAAATTACAAACGATTATGCAGTGGTAACTAGTAGGCGCGGCGTTGAGTGGGACAAGAGGGTATAATATGAGGAGAAAAGGGCTATGCATGGCAGGAATAGTCCAAGAGAGGCAGGCAGCTACCCAGACCCTTTCACCCTCCCAATGATGCAAGACAGACGGGCTCCAGATCATTAAATAATTGATCCCCCTTTTATATGTGAAAATTATATATCTCCATCAGAACGATGGGAGTTATTCCTCCAAATAAATAAATAATTTAAACAGAAAAAGAAAACAATAATTCAAACATTTTGTTTGGAAGATTATTGACCTTTTGCCGCTCACAATCAAGTGATCCGTCACATTTAGGGCTTCATAAAAAGAGACTCAATGATTGTAAGGTTGTTAACGGTGGAAAAAATAACCCCTCTTATATGTTTCAAAATGTTATTTCTTTTGTTACGATTACAAATAATTTTAAAATTTAATTAAAATTAATTTTATTTTTTATCGATATTGCAAACACGTTCTGTTTCACGTCATTTTGATACATTTAGTATTAATCTGTATAAATTACTGAACCAAGTTAATATGTAATTTTTTTTAAACCATGGCAATCAATTATATTCCATTCAAAAAGTAATAGGTTTTTTTATTAATTCCATAAAACTAGATCAATATAGAAAGGGAAAATATAGGTTAAAAAAAATAGAACAAACGGTGGGCATAGGCAATCAATTACTTGCATTACAAATGAGAAAACACCTGTTTGTAGGCCACTGAACAGGTAATCAACGCGGACATTGAACCGCTTTACAACAGTTTCCCTTTCTTTGGACCAACGAAAACAGCCAGACAACAGCTCGCCATTAATTTAACCTGTAAAATAAGCAAGCTACTACTGAAAGGACCCTAAGACCCTTTCAATATGTAATTCTTTTCCCATTAAAAGGTGTTGCGGCCAAAGCAAAACAAAGCAGAACCCCAAATGCCCAGTTGTCCTGCATGATATTTTGGGAGAAATTGGCATGATTAAGGGGCACAAGTCATCATCTTAATTTATTATATTAAAATTCTAAGCACAACTTGTTCCACAATAATCAATTATTCTCTCTTATTTCCCCCCATCGTATCATTTACCCTGCTATAAATACAACCCCGATGTCCCATGTTTTTCCATGCCCAAACCTCTGACCCATTTCTCTCCTTCAAAACTCTTTCAAACTCTCCCAAACTCCTCTTGCTTTTGCATAACTAGTTGAAAAGAAAAAAATGGGTGCTTTGGACTCTCTTTCTGACTACATTTCTGATTTAATTACTGTTCATACCAAAAGGAAGAAGCGAAAAGTAATGCAGGTACTCGTCAACTCCAATAATCTCTTTTATCCTTTTCTCGCCTTTTGGTTACAGTAATAGTCTTTGCTCTCTCAACTGTCAACTGCTTCCTTCCTTTTACTCTTTTGATTTGCTAGTGATGATCTTTTCTTCAGTGGCTCCCTTAATTTGATGTTAAAAACCGAGTTTCGTGTTCTTTGTTTTTTTTTTTTGGCAGACTGTTGAGATCAAGGTTAAAATGGACTGTGATGGCTGTGAAAGGAGAGTCAAAAACGCTGTGTCCTCCATGAAAGGTTCAATAGAATGCTCTCTCCTTCCCTCAATCTTCAGTCTTTCTTTACTTTTTGTTTAAATTTTTCGTGTTAATCATGCATGTCCTGATTCATGGTGGAAGGAAGGAAGCCCTTAAGCCAACCAGGCTAAAAGGGGTCTTGCCTTCTAAAAAGAATTAACCAAAGCCTGTTAGCTATAGTAATCCGTCACAGCCTACTGAATCATGAGAGTTCATGAAAAAAGGTTAATAACAAGTTTCATTGCAGCCCTTTGCACTTCTTCTCTTTGACTATCACTTTAGCCACCTTATTTTCCGAGCCTGGTTTCCATGGCTATACCGTATCAGAATTCAGCACAGACAATAAAGAGTATTTAATTTCTCTTCCAAAAGGAGGACAGGGAAAGGAAAAAACAAACCAAGTCAAAAGAAAAGGAGAATCGCTAGAGCTTCCTCGTTTTACAAACCGCAAAAAACAGAAGCTATATTTATGCTTGTTTCTCTCCGTACTGCAAAGTCCTCGAAGTTAAAACCATAAATTTTCTACAGAGAACCAGAGATTGCTATTTCCAGTTCCCTTATTTTGTTTTTTCTTTCACTTGCATGGTAAATACACAGTTTATTCTGCTTCGGCGTAGCAAGGGAAACATGTATATATGCATATCACTTGAAAAGGATAAGAACAAACAAGTTTTTCTGGAAACAACAAAACTGTAGTTGGAAATATCTTTTATTTTCTGTTTGGAGACATTAAAGACCCTCAGGGCTTGGACTGCCACAATAAATGCATTACTAATTCCCACAAACCAAACAGACCCTTAACGTCAAGTGATTTAATCAAAACCAGCCACGTCATCTACCGCTTTCACGTCGTAATTATTCTGTCCTCGTCATGACATATTTTAAAACTTTACCCCAATTTGCTTCTTTCCATTTTTTTAATTTGTTTTCTCGGTAAATGCCATGAAGTCATATTTTTTATTCCTTATAATCTTGTTTAGGTGCGAAATCAGTTGACGTGAACAGAAAGCAAAGCCGAGTAACCGTGACCGGATACGTTGAGCCAAACAAGGTGTTAAAGAAAGTGAAGAGCACAGGAAAGAGAGCTGAGTTTTGGCCCTACGTCCCTTATAACTTAGTGGCTTACCCTTACGTTGCTCAAGCTTATGACAAGAAGGCACCGTCAGGCTATGTTAAAAACGCTGTGCAAGCTTTGCCTAGTCCAAATGCAGCAGATGAGAAGTTCATTACTCTCTTTAGTGACGAAAATCCAAATGCATGTTCGGTCATGTAGGCGCGGTTTTGATGGAAGAACTTTAAAAGCCATGGCTGTTTAGGACATGTTAATTTTGCTCTTGTGACGACAGGTTGAGTTAGGTGTTTTCAGTTTTTGTGAAGGGAGGTTTTGAATGCTTCTAGAGTAGGGTTTTTCATGTAGTTACACTTGAGTTCCATATGGCTATTTATATACTTCTACAGAATATGCTTATATATGCATATAGCCCTGCTTAGCACGTACTTTATTCCCATCCCTTCTTTAAAGAGGAGTTGAAAATTCAAGTCATCTTTAATTTTTTATACTGATCACCTGCAATTAGACGTGCTTTTGTTCTATGCGGGAACTGCTAAACTAATTGCCAATTTAAAACGCAATAATTTGGGCTGATCAAAGTCCCATCATATTGAATTTGATTTAATTTTATATTATTTTGATTGATTGGATTAATGGTTTTTGTCATAAATAGGTTATCAAATATATATTCGAAAGTTATTTAATTGTTATTATTTTTTTTCCTTTTTCAAATTTATTATTGTAATTTCTATTTAAAAATATTACCTCCTAAAAATGGAAAACCATGCATTGCCCGATAGTTTGGGGGCAGAAAAGAACAGTACGGTTTCGTGTTTTACAATTAAAAAATTGCTACATATATTCCGTGTAACCAGTCAGGTTATATTTTTTAATTTCAAATTGAATATTTACTTTTCTTTTTTAATCTGTTTTATAATCATGTCTACTTTTTTTATTTAGAAAGCATTTACAAGTCATAATTTTCTATATTTCGTATTACCTTTTAATAATTTTTTTTATTTTTGACATCAAAAAGTATAACTAACAATGTTATGAAATTTGTTTAAAAAATATTAAAAACTTTAAAAGTCAAATCATTTTCCTTAATCTCCATTTCCAATCCAAAGTGGAAAATGGAAAAGAGTATATGTAAATAGATATTTATATTTATTTTATTAAAATCATCATAAATTATAAATATTTTTTAAAAAAAACTATAATAACTATAAAAATATAGAATAGATAAAAAAGAAAGATTAGAATGTCAAAAAAATTTATGGAGCATCCAAGCATTAAAAAATCAACCTCCATTAATTAATTTATCAGCATCCGAGCATTTGGCTCATTGATTGGTGTATAATCCTTTATCTAGAGACCAAGGTTCGAATCCTCCTTTCTCGAATTAAAAAAAAAAAAAAGAAAACCTCCATTAATTTGTCATCCAATTCATAATCCTAAGTTTAGTAACAATTTATAGATGTATCCCAATTCTTATGTGCTTATCCTTTTCTTATGACATAAATGATTGCCATTTATATTTGAAGTTGTAAAAAACTACATAAATTATGTCAAGTGAGGATCTCTTCAAATTCAAGATTATCTAATTAGATGATAAGGTAAAATATAAGGTAAAATATACTAACACTCTCAACCTTTGATCATAATTGCATGTAATTCATTAATTTTAAAATAAATTATCCATTTTAAACGTGTAAACGGCATTAATATCTAAAAGTAAAATGTTTAAAATACTTTTTTTTTTATTATTTTCTTTTCTTTTCAGGTCGATCGACGACACTCCTTTACATCGATCAACCACCTTACGATCAAATCTGACAGTAGAATACCAGATCTGACGAGATCTCCCCAAGGGAGTGTGAGATCTGGCCGTGCACCCCAGATCTTGGACTTCCCCATGGAGCACCAGATCTAGTGCTTTCTTGATAGTGGAGCACCAAATTAATACACTCCCTAAGGTAGTGCCGCTGGCCACGGGGTGACTGGGTTGAGAGTTCTTTTTTTTTTAAAGAGAGAAAAAATTAAAATAAAAAATAGTTTATATAATAGTAATTTTTAAAATTAGTAAAGAGTAAAATTATTTTAAAAATACTACCACATTATCAATCTAATAAAAACATTGAAGGTTGATTAATGACAGAACTTATGTGTTTCGTGAAAATATTTTTCTGAAACGGATTGTTCATTTTGAAAATTACTAGACCCGTATATAATCATAATCAAAAATTAAAAAAAGTCAATGTATTTGACTCTAGATGATATCCTTAACAATTAAAACACTCTCAAAAGGTCGGTTGCTTGCCAAATCAATCTTCTAAGTTTGGTGAAGATAAAATCAGGTCTTGCAATGATGATTAAAAACACAATTTTTCAGTTGAATAAGCAAGCATATATGATTGGAATTATCCCAGGTTTTCATCAAATAATTAACATCCCAGGCTTTCAAGCGTTTCGGGCATTTGCCGCGTGTTGTTGGCCCAAAACTTTGAACTTGCTGATTTGCCAGGGCACTCGGACTGATATTTTCTCTGCAAATAACTGCTAAGGGTAAATCTTATTACTAAATAATTAAAGTCTGATTAAGGAGTACCTTGTTAAGATTAATTAAAATATTATGAAATTATTGATTTGGTACTTGGAAAAAATAATTTCACAATAAATACTCCAAATTCCATTCTATTAAGCCTATACACCTTGATAACCCTACTCATCAAATGGATAACGTGATAAAAAAACAGGCAATAAACATCAGAGATCAGACATGTAACTTGTTCTTGTTGACTATTCTTTAACATGTTACCAATTTGATGACTAATTAAACTACTCTTGTAGAAATTATTTAACAAAAAGTAAATTTTGAATACTGAATTCTGAATTTTTAAATCGAATATATAATTATAATTTGAGTACTAAATACATAATTAACTTTTTAATGTATTATTCTCATTAAATTTTAAAAAAAAACACATTAATTATAAATTCCTTTTTATAAATATGATCTTAGCAAACACCTATAAGCACTCAATAACATTTTCGTATTTAAATAACATTAAATGTGTGGAGATAAGCCTCCTGTGACTGTCAGTAGTTCATTTTCAGTCTGTAAATAAATATAAAAGTGTGCTATACATGTTCACTAAAGCAAGCCATACAGAAAATGTCGCCTACAGGGAAAAGGCACTAGCTAGATTTTTGTCACAAATATACAGCAAATACTTTAATGGAATTAGAGTGCAAACAAAACGTCTTACACCAATCAAGTTGCGATATACAAAAAGTATTAATGTCTTTAAACCTTATGCTTATCAGGATTTAGATGCAAATCCTAATCTTGTTAGGTGAGATTGTATTAGTATTTTAATGCTCAATCATCTAGGGCTCAAAGAACAGCTTTAAGGATATAGACATGCCTGTCAATGTACGTAGCACGTTTCTTTTTCCTTGATAAAAACAGAAAACAAAAGTAATTTATGCACTGAATCTGCTACGTATCTTGCATGATTTCACCCTAAAAAAATTATTTGGTTGAGGATTTACCTTTACATCTCTTGAAAAGGAAAGAAAAATGCTTAGAGACAAAATGTAGATTGGCGTATCTTATCTCATTGTTTATCTGTTTGATTTAAAATGATTATCACTTAGTAATCAATTCATTGAAGTAACCATGAGCACAATGCCCTTTTATATTTTTTTGACAATTAATTAGTTAGGAGAAAACCTCTCTTTCATTCCTTATATATAAATATACTATCTTGTGATCTTACCGTGCCTAAAACAGTTTTAATTACTTATTTAAATATTTTTAAACAAACGAAAAGTAATTAATATTTTATGCACATTTTAATCTTCAAAATTTATAACATGTTTAAAATTTAAACATCAAATCAACATATAATTAACAAATTAAGAATTTTCAAAATAATATTAAAATTATAAAATTTAGAACGTAATCTGACTCTAGTTGGTTAGTTGATTATAATTGTTTTTTTTTATTTAAAGTCAAATTGGTAAGTAATATCATTACTTTTTCAAAAAGATAACGTGTATTTTCAACCAAATCTTAGAAAAGATAAGAGTGTATTTTTCAAACTAATAGGGATACATATATTTTCAATCAAACCTCACAAAAGTGTTTCTATTATACCCAATAATAAAACAAAACAAAAAGCCTTGTCTTTGCAAATCTTCTTAGAAAGGCTCATGCAGGCCCAGGAGCCACTCGAGCCATTCATTATAATGTAAAAGCCCTGCAGTCCAATACATACTTGGATTTGGGTTTAAGAATTTGCTGACTATGGGCCGAACCTTACTAGCATGTTCATTCCCGAAAACCATAAACCATCCTCCTTTATATAAAATTTATTGTATGTCTGGTTCACGAAATAAAATAAAATAAAATAATTATTATATTGTTTGATTCATGAAATATAATAGAGTATGAATTGTTATTATAATTCATTATAATGTTTGCTTAGTAAGAATAATTTTAGAATAGTTAAAGAATAAATGATAAAATGATAAAATTATTCTTTATTATAATTTAATAAACCAGACAATTATTCATTATTATAATTTAACAATATTTTTTTTAATCTTTTAATTTTATTTTCATTAAAATTTAAAATATTAACAATTTATTATTAAACTATTAATATGATATTTTATTGCAATTTCTTTTTATTTTGTCTCTATTTGTATTTTCATTTTTTAATCTTTTAATTTCTATTTTCATTAAAAATTTAAAAATTAATAATTTATAATTAAATTATTAATATATTTTTTATTTTAATTTTTTTGTCTTTTTCTTTATTTTTATTTTCTATTTATAGATTGTAATTATTTTCAATAAATAGAGACATTTTTGTCCAATAAATTTTTGACTCTTCCATAGTCATGGAATAGCCATTAACATGAGGAGGTGGGGAATAGCTAAACCAAGATTTTGGAGAATAGCCATTACTTGGAATGGCTATTCCCCACCTCAAAAACCAACCAAACAAAAGAATAAAAATGAGAAAGGAAAAAGGGAGGAATGGCTTAAGCTATTCCCTTGTACCAAACGTGTCATTAGAGTGTGTTTGTTTCGTAAAATAGATAAAAATGAAATAAAATATTTATTTGGTAAAAATAGAACAATGTAAGAATAAAATAAAATAATTATTATGTAATTTGGTACAATGAAGGGAATAGGACATGAATTGTTATTATGACTTATTATAATATTTGGTTAGTAAAAATATATTTAGAATAAAAAAATATGTGATAAAAAGATAAAAATATCATTTATTATATTGACAATTATTTTTATCAAAATAATATATTGTATATATTATTTTGAAAATTACTAAACCCGTATATAATCATAATCAAAAATTAAAAAAAGTCGATGTATTTGACTCTAGATGATATCTGTAGACACATAAATTAAAAAATAAAAAAATAATAAAAATAAATATAAATTAAATTAAATAAATAAATAAATAAAATAAAAAAAAATCGTGATGGCTGGGCGTACGCCCAGCCATCCCTTCGCCGTCCCATCCCCCACCCACTACGCGGGATGGGGGTTCTGGCCACCAACTCCAGGGGTGCCAGAACCCCCCCTCGCCGGGTTGTCCAAAAAATTGGACAACCCGGCTCTTTAAAACCCTGCAAAAAGGAAAAAACAGCAGTTAGACACACAACAAAAAAAAAAAACACAAAAGAAAGGAACAAAAACAAAAACAACAAAAAATGAGGGGATCTGAGAAGAGGAAGCCGGCGGACGGAAGAGAGGGAATGGATCCGTAGATGTTCAACCGGCGCTGAGAGAGAAGAGAGAGAGGCCGACGAAAGAGAGGGTTCGGCCGACAGAAGGCGAAGTGATTCGCCGGCTAAGAGAGAGAAATCCGAGAAGAGAGGGGAAGACGCCGGCGCCGGAAGAGAGAAGAGATTTTTAGAGAGAAGGGAGAGGGCGCCGCTGCTAGAGAGAGAAAGTGAGGAATGAAAGTGAAGAGAGAAAGAGAGAAAAGGGGATTAAATACCTAGGGTTCGTGGTCAAAACGGCGTCGTTTCAGAGAGGCAAGCAGAAGCTGGAAAGACCAGGCCAAACGGCGTCGTTTTGAGCGGCTTCGCAGGCATCAAAACGGTGCGTTTTGGACTTCACCTTGCGGGCTTCCAGAAACAGGCCGGGGTGCTGGATTTGGGCTCCCACGGGCCGCCGAGTTGGGCCAATCGCAGCCCAACAAGGTATAACCCTTTTTGTTTGTTTTGTTTGGGTCTAGCCCATTTTAATTTAAATGCATTTATCATTTTTTTTAGGAATAAATATTTATATAATATAGGCACTTATATTTAATATAAAAAAGAATAAAAATAAATAATAATAATAGTAATTCATGATGCAAATATATATATATATATTATATTATATTAAGATGAAAAGATAAAAAAAATATAAAAAAATAAAAATAAAAAATAATAAAAAATCATGATAATAATAAAATGAAAAATGAATGAATAATAATAATAAATAATATAATTGAAAGAAAATATTTGAGTATTACAGCCAAAAAAGGGCAAAGAGTTGCCTCTTTCGGGCGGATGTTTCTCGGGTGCGAAGTTCGAGACGGATTTTCACCGAAGCGTCGGGATAAATCTGAACTCTAAATTTCAAAACCCATTAAGTCAATTAGTCATTGATTAGAAAACAATATATGTAGAAAAATTTTGTTAATTCAAATAAATATTACTAAATAAAGTTAATCTAATCATTTTAAAAAATAATTAATTATTTAGGCAAGCTTTGTAATCAAGTAGAAATTGACCAACAACAAACATGGATTTAAATAACCAAAAAATAAAGTATATAAATAATAATAATAATAATAATAAATAACAAATAATCAAAATTTTTAAATAATCAATAAACGCGTGCATGTAGATATCATCATTTTATACTGTCATTGCATGCCACTCTTATTTTGCAAATGGCGCGGGAATCCCGATGATGGGATTTCCCCGAGGAGCTCGTAGAGACGAGTTCTTCCGGGGATATCTCTAGGTGAGGAGAATTTCGAGACTTCACCAAAGCGTTGGGATGGTCTTCGAATAATTTTCCAATAAAAGATTACCGACTCCATCATTTAAAATAAACAAGTCACGACATCATTCTACGCTTGCATCACATGCATACGTAAAATCAAATGAAAAACTCAGTCTGACAATTCAATAATATTTAATTAATAAAATAGGGATTAAACTAAGAAAAGGCTATATTAAGATAACTTAAGATTAAATGGTACCGTTCGTAGAACGGGCGTCACGGAGGTGCTAACCCTTCTCCGTGCGTAACCGCACTCCCGAACCCATCTCTAAAAAATGTGGACCAGTTCTCGTTCTTTCGACGGACCTAAAATTAATTTAGGACTTCGTCGATTAAGAATCGGGTTAATAGGTGACCAATCACACCTAGATAAAAAAGATTGGTGGCGACTCCCACACCCACGCGATTTTAATTTTCGCCCGTGTCTGGCGGACGGGTTCTCGGACCCGCACGTCACTACAGATGGCGACTCCACTGGGGATACCGAGAGTCAAGCCATTAATTAATCATAAGTTATCTTAAGCCTTAAATAATTTGTTGTTTTCCCTAGCATTAATTTTGCATATTTTTGTTTAGTGCATTTATTTATTTGTTTGTTTGTTATTATTACTTCACTATTTTAATAATTGCGGGAAATTTAGGATAAGGGGAATGTGAAATTATTGATCCAAGGTCGGTATATTCCTTCTCACACACTACACATCTTGCATTCATGCATAAGCCTTCCACCCGGGCTTTATCCTTAATTAGGAGGGAGTTAAGTAGCTACGCTCTCGTGAGGTGATAACCTCCGCATGGGCTAGTGAAGACTCCCACTCAAATCGAACCTAGTCCGTTTGAAGCCTGTAATGGGTGAGGACCGGGGTGCCTTACTAGTCCGTGTGGACGACAGTGAGGAGCGATTTGGGAACCTTTAGCTCCATTTTCAACCCAAACTCAGCATGTAGAATACCGAGAGTCGCCTTTGCTTAGGTAGAGCTTCACCCGTGAGAATATACCTTTTGATTAGGTACACATGAAGGAATTTTCATAATCCCCTTGTTCTAAATTCTTCTCCGCGAATAATAAAGGTATCAGGTTACTAATTACTTTCATTCATCTTTTGGAATTTTTGTTTGTAGTGCTAACTTGAATTTTTTGTCATATGCATATTTGCATCATAATAGGAAAAGTATTTGTCACCTGACAACCATTAACAGAGTAGATCCAATTGCATACATGGAGTCGTCATGGCCATCCTCCAGTTACGATGGAATTTATCAAGTGACTCAATATATGGCGAGTACCCAACAAAGTGAAGGAGATTGCTTGTCAAAGGATCACTTCTCATCACTACCTGATAGGGTCCACCTTGATCTCAAACAGAACGACTTCACCGATTTGCTCAACATATGGGATAAGTGGGGGGCTACCACTCGGGCAAATTTCGATAGGAAATATGGTCACATTGCTCGACTCCTTAAGGTCCAGGTAGATGAACAGTTGTTGAAGGCCATTGTGCAATTTTGGGATCCGTCGTATAGATGCTTCGTGTTCAATAAGGTGGATATGGTCCCCACGATCGAAGAATACTCGGCTCTCCTGCAAATCGATCTCGATAATCCGGACAAGATATATTGGAGAGGACAGAAGACTGGACACAGGCGAAAGTTAGCCAAGATGATGGGTATTACTTCGGCGGAAGTTGATCAGAACCTAAGGAAAAAAGGGGACAATGAATGTATCCCGTGGAGTTTTCTACGTGGTTATATCATGAAGCAACGGGACACCGAGCAAGGACAACTTGTGATGGCCTTGGCAATTTATGGGCTAGTGATCTTCCCCAAAGTTTTGAGATATATAGAAGTCGGAATTATAGACTTCTTCGAGCAAGTCGTCAACAAGGGCAATCCTTCGCCTTCTATTCTAGCGGAAACTCTCAGATCACTGAATTACTGTCGAAGAAAAGGTGAGGGACGATTTGTGGGATGCGCACAGCTTCTTTCCATCTGGATAGTGAGTCACTTCGAATGCAAGGTCGATAAGTTCAGAAAGCCATTTCATCCGCAAACCGCCTCTATCAGAGAATTTTGTGAGAGTGAATGGCCAGAAAATAGGACTAAGGAGCAATGGATCTCTAGATTTCGGGAACTCATGAGTGTGGAAGTGACATGGAGAGCTCCGTGGATGCCGCATCACCCAGTCTTGTACAAATGTGGAAACGAACCTTGGGTACCGTTAATGGGGCCATGGGGAGCCATCAGTTATGCCCCAATTATGGTGAGAAGACAATTTAGGTCAGAACAGTTTGTACCGATGACACACCGACTTAATACTTTAGAGTTTGCTTATGGAGAGCCGGGTTTTCTGAAAAGGATCGAGGAAATTGCGCAAGCTTGGAAGAAAACTAGCCGAGTTGATCAAGGGAGGTACACCGATGAAGTGACTACCGGATATCAGATATGGCATGACCAACGAGTTAAGGATGTGGTATATCCGAAAGAAGATGCACTACGTGGCCCAGTTGATCCAGAACCACGAGACGCTTTGCTCGAAAGTGAGTTGGCTCGAAAGAAGTCCGAAGCTGAAAATGCCAGTTGGAAGCAACGGTATGAAAACCTCCAAAAAGAGTGTGAGAAAATGAAAAGAGAAGTAAGTGAGCAAAGAAAGAAAGTCCGAAAAATGGAAGGGAAGTATGAGAGCCTGAATGATAAGTTTTCTGCCACAACCAGTGAACTTCAAAGGGAAATACAGGTGAGAGAAAATCAGGGCAATGAACTTCAAACGCACAATGATGGGTTAAGAAGACAAGTGCGATTTCAACAAGAGTCCATCCAATTACTAAGACAGGAGTATGAAGAGCTCGAAGGGGTCATGACGACTTATCAACAGGAATATGAGCGCCTCAAGCAACAGAGCACCAGAATCCAAGAATGGGGTGAGTCTTACAGACAAGCTTATACAGAGAAGTACAACCAGATGGATTACTTGGTTTGGCAAATGAGGGAGGTGGCTTACAAGGCGAGAAGCATGGCTTGGAAGACGGACATATTAAGAAGCCAGATCTTTCCAGTTGGAAAACAAGAGCAACAGTTGATCAAGTATTTAGATGAGGTTCCAAAATAGCTCGACCACCTAAGCCAAGTGATCAACGTGTTCATAATACGCGTCAACGAGCAAAGATCATGGAAGAAGAACAAAGAGAGCGAATGGACAGAATGGAAAGAGCTCAGGAAGAAATGAGAGAACAGTTAGCAAAGATGATGGAATTGATGATGAGTCTCAGTAAAGGAAAAAGAGCGATCGAAGAGCCAGCTCCGTCAGAAAACCCATCAGCACAAGACAGTGGAAACCAAAGGGAAGATCCACCCTATCCCCCAGGGTTCACTCCACCACATGCCCAAACCTCTCAAAGGGTCCACCCTCAAGTGATCCCACCCGTCTATTACAATGCACCACCCCCGCTAGGTCATCAACCGATCCATGGGCAATTTGTGCCATATTCTGGGATAAATCCTGCTGAACCAATAAATGTCCCAGATTTAAACGATCCAAAAGAGCAAGAAAAACTAAGAAAGGACTCGTCACAAACAGGAGAAAATGAAAAAGACCAGAAAAAGTATGATCTATTGGAAGAGCGTCTTCGTGCTATCGAAGGAGTTGATAGGTTTGGTACCATGGACGCAACTGAGCTATGCTTAGTGCCGGATGTATTAATCCCTGCCAAGTTCAAGGTTCCGGAATTTGAAAAATATGACGGAACAAAATGTCCCATGGCACATATCACCATGTACTGTCGGAAGATGGCTGCACAGTCTCACGATGATAAGTTACTGATCCATTTTTTCCAAGACAACTTGACTGGGTCAGCTGCTCGGTGGTACGTACAGCTAGATCGAAACCGTATTAAGACTTGGAAAGACTTAGCAAGAGCCTTCATAGCCCAATACAAGCATGTGGCTGAATTAGCCCCTGATCGTTTGTCATTACAAACTATGGAGAAGAAGCAAAGCGAGAACTTCAAGGAATATGCCCAAAGGTGGAGAGATACAGCAGCGCAAGTTCAGCCACCTCTCACTGATAAGGAGATGACTGTTTTGTTCATAAATACCCTCCGAGCTCCATTCTATGAGCGCTTGATCGGCAATGCCACGAAAAACTTTACAGATTTGGTCTTATCGGGAGAAATAATAGAAGGAGCTATCAAAAGCGGAAAAATTGAAGGGCATGAAGTTGCCAGCTCAAAGAAAGGGAGTACGCCCAAGAAGAAAGAAGGGGATGTGCAAGCAGTCGCTCATGACAGCCAACAAGCCCACAACTTTAACCCATATTACCCGTACCCTCCATACCAACCCTTCTATCCGCACATAGGCAACGTCACACAAAACCCATATGTGTACCGACCCGTCCCGCAACCAACATTTCAAACCAATGTTCTTCCACAAACTCCACCACCAAGGCCGATAGCCTCAACCAATAATCCTGGCCATGGTCAAAGAGGATCTAAAACTACCCCAGAAAGACCAAAATTTGATCATATTCCAGTCCCTTACACTACATTGCTGCCACAACTCATAGAAAATAGACTCCTTGCTCGAACCCCTTTAGAACCACTTCGACCACCTTTCCCGAAATGGTATGATCCGAATGCGCATTGTGATTACCATTTTGGAATTCAAGGGCACTCCACCGAGAATTGCACTGCTTTAAAACACAAGGTCCAAGCGCTCGTTAAGGCAGGGCTTTTAAATTTTGCCAAAAAAGACAGCTCGAGTGTTGATGGGAACCCGTTACCTAATCATGGAAGACCGACTGTGAATGCCATACATGAAGGGATGATTCGAAGGGTGAAAAAGGGTATTGATGAGATTCAAACGCCGATGGATAAAGTGTTTGAGGCGTTGTCCAAGATAAATGTCATCACTCCAGAACCCATCGACACAAAGGAATTGGGGCATGATCTCGCTTATTCTTGCAAATTTCGTATGGGGGCAATTGGGCATTCCATTCAAAATTGTGATAGCTTTCGCCGTAAGTTGCAAGAATTGATGGACTCATCGGTAATTGAGTTTTATGAAGGAGCTGAAGAGAATTTGGTCGGAACCATAAATGGAGACACCCCAGCTGAAGTGGCATCAAGTTCATTCGGGGCAAACAAACCTAAACCTCTCACCATCTTCTATGAAGAAAACAGAAGCCCGATGAATGATACGTCCCCAACTATGATCCGAAATGGTATCACCATCGAAGTCCCCAGCCCATTCCCTTACAAGAGCGATAAGGCTGTCCCATGGAATTATGAGTGCAATATTTTGGGCACAGCTTCATCCGCCCCCCAAGCATCTTTTGAAGACCTAACTGGTGTGGGGGGTATAACGCGAAGCGGGCGATGTTATTCCCCTGAGGTAGCAGAAAGAGTTGGAAAAGGGAAACCATCACAGGGAGAGGGAGGCCTAAAGAAAGCAGATACCTTTGCCAAGGACCAAGTTGACGAATCCGTAGTTGCCCCGAACAATGAGGTCAAAAATCCTGTCACCGAGAAAGAAGCGGGAGAATTTCTCAAGTTTATCAAACACAGTGAATACAGTGTGGTAGAACAATTAACCAAGATGCCCGCTCGCATCTCGTTGTTGTCTTTACTGTTGAATTCGGAAGCACACAGGAACGCACTGCTCAAAGTCTTGAACCAAGCTTATGTGGCACAAGATATATCAGTGGAAAAGTTAGACCACATCGTGGGGAACATTACAGTGGGAAACTTCATTGCCTTTAATGATGAAGAAATACCATCGGGTGGTCGAGGAGGTAACAAAGCGCTGCACATCACCATCAAATGCAAGGACCATGCCGTACCTAGGGTTTTGGTCGATAATGGTTCCGCTTTAAATGTCATGCCTCGCTCTACTTTAACCAAGTTGCCAGTAGATGTGTCGTATATGAGAACCAGTCGAATGGTTGTAAGGGCTTTCGACGGGACCACAAGGGAGGTGGTAGGAGACATTGAACTACCAATAAAAATTGGCCCTTGCATTTTTGAGGTCCAATTTCAAGTCATGGACATTGCCCCGTCATACAATTGCTTGTTAGGGCGTCCATGGATTCATATGGCTGGAGCCATACCATCTTCCCTTCATCAAAAGGTTAAATTCATAGCTGAAGGCCAACTGATAAGTGTATGTGCGGAGGAAGACATACTGGCTATTCAACCATCATCTGCTCCCTATGTAGAGGCAACAGAAGAAGTCCCAGAATGCTCTTTCAGATCTTTTGAATTTGTTAATGCTACTTATGTGGGGGAAAGAAAAGTGATACCAACCCCTTGTTTATCAGTAGCCACTAAAATGGGAGTTAAGCAGACTGTGGGTAAAGGATGCCGTGCTGGTTTGGGGTTAGGAAAGAATTTACAAGGAATTAACCGTCCTCTGGCTCCAATGAAGAACGAAGAAAGGTTTGGTTTGGGGTACAAGCCTACCAAAAAAGAGAGAAGGAAACTGACAGCTCAGAAGAAGATTAAAAGGATGGCTCAACTTGAGGGAAAAGAAGAAGAATTCGGGGAACGGACAATCCCACACCTATACGAGACTTTTCGCTCTGCAGGTTTCATTCATCCCGAAGCGCCACCAAAGGTCAATCAGGTTCTACGGATATTTGATGAGCTATCAATCCATATGATCAGAGATGAAGAACCTGATGGGAAGATCCCTGTGGTGTATCCAGTACTGCCAGGAGAGGAGCTAAGCAATTGGACAGCCACGGAACTGCCCATCATCTTTAAGTCTTCCAAAATGTAATGAACAATTTTATCTAAATGCCTATGCCCAAGGGTGTTAAGATTAATTTCCTGTTTAAGTAGGGCTTTCTGTTACCTTCATCATTTGAATAAATGACAATGCATAATGTGTTTCATAATTCATCAATCTTTTTGCATATTTCTTTTCATCTATTTCTTTTAGCCAATAAATACTTGCCCAAACACCCGTCCAACTTTACCTGTTTGCAGGTCTTTAAATAATGAACACGAAGACAATCTAGACAACGATTTGAATATCGATTTTGAGATAATTCCGAACATTGATGAATTGAAAAATGAAGAGGAGGTGGATGACTACAGCTTACCCCCTGATTTGTCGAGAATGTTGGAACAGGAAGAAAAGGAGATTTTACCTCATCAGGAACTCACGGAAATGATTAACCTCGGAAATGGGGAAGAGAAGAAAGAGGTTAAGGTTGGCACCTCGCTGTCATCCGATGAACGGCAAAAGCTGAAAGAATTGCTCCGTGAATATATGGACGTGTTTGCTTGGTCATATCAGGACATGCCAGGTCTTAATACTGACATGGTTGTTCACAAGTTACCTTTGGAACCAGATTGCAAGCCTATTAAACAGAAGTTGAGAAGGATGAAGCCAGAGATGTTGCTGAAGATCAAAGAGGAAGTAAAAAGGTAATTCGATGCTGGATTTTTAGAGGTGGCTAAGTACCCTGAATGGGTAGCTAATATAGTTCCAGTTCCTAAGAAGGATGGAAAAGTTCGAATGTGCGTCGATTATAGGGATTTGAACAGAGCAAGTCCGAAGGATAACTTCCCTTTGCCACATATTGATACTTTTGTGGACAACACGACAAAACATGCTTTGTTCTCATTCATGGATGGCTTTTCTGGTTACAATCAGATTAAGATGGCACCCGAAGATATGGAAAAAACAACGTTCGTGACCATGTGGGGAACGTTTTGTTACAAAGTAATGCCATTTGGATTGAAGAATGCAAGCGCCACTTACCAAAGGGCAATGGTAGCTTTGTTCCACGATATGATGCATAAAGAGATAGAGGTATACGTGGATGACATGATTGCAAAATCTCATACAGAAAGGGATCATACTGTCAATCTCAAGAAACTGTTCAAGAGATTGCGGAAGTTCCAGCTCAAGTTGAATCCGGCAAAATGCACTTTCGGTGTAACCTCTGGGAAATTGTTGGGGTTCATAGTCAGTGAAAAAGGAATCGAAGTGGACCCGGATAAAATACGAGCTATTCAAGAGCTACCACCTCCCAAAACGCAAAAAGAAGTGAGAGGATTTTTAGGGAGGTTGAATTACATTGCTCGATTCATATCCCAGCTCACCTGCAAATGTGATCCAATCTTCAAGCTGCTTCGGAAACGAGACCCAGGAGAGTGGAATGAAGAATGTCAAATAGCCTTTGATAAAATCAAAGAATACCTCACAAATCCACCGGTGTTGATGCCACCGACGGTCGGAAAACCTCTCATTCTGTATTTGACTGTGAACAAGAATTCTATGGGATGTGTATTGGGACAACATGATGAAACTAGGAAGAAAGAACGAGCCGTTTATTACTTGAGCAAGAAATTCATGGAGTATGAGTCCAAATATTCTGCGCTCGAAAAGATGTGTTGTGCACTAGCATGGACCGCTCAGAGGCTCCGACAGTATATGTTGTATCACACAACATGGTTGGTGGCGAAATTAGATCCCATCAAGTATATTTTTGAAAAACCTTGTCTGTCCGGAAGAATAGCTCGATGGCAAGTGCTATTGTCTGAGTATGACATTGTGTATGTGTCCCAAAAATCAATCAAAGGGAGCGCCATCGCCGATTTCCTTGCAGATCGAGCTAATGAAGATTATGAATCTGTAAGTTTCGATTTTCCAGATGAAGATTTGATGGTCGTCTTGCATATAGAAGAGGTTGGTCCCAATGAACTTAATCCATGGAAGGTGTATTTTGATGGGGCATCCAATGCTTTGGGGCACGGAATTGGGGCAGTCTTGATTTCTCCAAATGGGAAGTACTATCCAGCCACGACGAGATTAAATTTCAATTGTACCAACAATATGGCGGAGTATGAGGCGTTGGTAATGAGATTACAAGCAGCAATTGAGATGAAGGCTGACGCGATAGATGTTTACTGAGATTCGGCTTTAGTGATATGCCAGATGAAAGGTGAATGGGAAACTAGAGATCCTAAACTAGTTCCATATAAAAAGCTGGTTACAGAATTAAGTAAACAATTCAAAGAAATCAGCTTCAACCATTTGCCTCGAGAAGAGAATCAGATTGCTGATGCTTTGGCCACCCTCGCAGCGATGTTCAAAATAAAAGAGGTGGCCGATGTACGCCCCTTTGATTTAGAAGTTCGTGAAGTCTCCGCACACTGCCTGAATGTTGAAGAAGAGGTTGATGGTAGGCCGTGGTATCATGATATCAGGCAATACATCAAGCACCAGGCATATCCTGAGAATGTCACCGATAATGACAAGCGAACTCTTCGAAGATTAGCAATGGGTTTCTTCCTTAGCGGAGAAGTGCTCTACAAAAGGAGTCGAGATCAAGTACTCTTGAGATGTGTGGATGTTGCGGAAGCCAACAAAATAATTAAAGAAGTCCACGAAGGAACTTGTGGAGCTCATGCTAATGGACATATGTTGGCTAGACAAATTATGAGAGCTGGTTATTATTGGTTGACGTTGGAATCAGACTGCATAAACTTTGCTCGAAAATGCCACAAGTGTCAAGTATACGCTGATAGGATCCATGCTCCACCAGCCCCATTGCACGTTTTCACGGCACCTTTGCCATTTTCAATGTGGGGAATGGACGTGATTGGACTTATTACGCCAAAAGCCTCTAATGGACATCGATTCATATTGGTGGCCATTGATTATTTCACGAAATGGGTAGAAGCAGCTTCCTATGCCAATGTGACACAAAAGGTGGTGTGCAGGTTCATCCAAAAGGAGATCATATGTCGATATGGGCTTCCAGAAAGGATCATTACGGATAACGCAAGCAATTTGAATGGTGCGATGGTGAAGGATGTTTGCGTTAAATTCAAGATCAAGCATCATAACTCGACAACTTACCGTCCGAAGATGAACGGAGCGGTAGAGGCAGCCAACAAAAACATCAAGAAGATTGTCGAAAAGATGACTGAAGTTTATAAAGACTGGCATGAGAAACTTTCGTTTGCCCTACATGCATATCGAACTTCTGTGCGTACCTCCACCGGGGCAACTCCGTACTCATTAGTATACGGTGCAGAAGCAGTTCTACCTGTTGAAGTAGAAATCCCATCATTGAGGGTGTTGATGGAAACAGAATTGGAAGATGCTGAGTGGGTCCGCTCCCGCTACGAGCAGTTGAATCTGATTGAGGAGAAAAGGCTGGCGGCTCTTTGTCATGGTCAGATGTACCAACGAAGGATGATGCGAGCATACGAGAAAAAAGTTCATCCCAGGCAGTTCCGAGAAGGAGAGTTGGTTCTCAAGAGAATACTCCCTAATCAAACTGATTTTCGGGGAAAATGGATGCCGAATTGGGAAGGGCCATACGTGGTAAAGAAGGCTTTTTCAGGAGGAGCTTTGATTTTGGCTAACATGGATGGGGGAGATCTGCCTAATCCAATAAATGCGGATGCGGTGAAGAAGTACTATGCCTAAAAAAATAAAAAAATAATAAAAAAAAAAACGGAAGGGGTTCGTGCTGAAAACCCGAAAAGGGCGGCTCGTACCTAAAGGAGGGGGTTCGTGCTGAAAACCCGAAAAGGGCAGCTCGTACCTAAGGGAGGAGGCTCATGCCGAAAACCCGAAAGAGGGCGGCTTGAGGCCGAAAAACAGGAAGATATAATGGAATTTGGGGATGTCAGCCTAAAGATTGAGGTAGAAGTACACCATGGATGAAGCTCCACAATTTCACAAAGTAGGGGAAGTTAAGGAATCTGCAACCTACAGATTTGCTCAAAGCATCAATCAAGGACAATTCTTGAAGTCGAATATCAGATTGTTTTCTCTTAGAGGTCTGGGTGTTCATTATTTAAAAGATCTAATGTCTGCCCTGTAAATTCTGTTTACCTTGAACTATTTGATTCCTCATATATGAAGTTTTTCTTCGCCTCTTTATTTCAACTCTTTCGTTATTTACCATCCCATGATTCACATAGTGATTGTCATAGAAATGAATGATGATTGGTAAAAGAAATAAACTAATTAAGCAAGAAATTACACCCATTGTTCAGCAAAAGACTTAAGAATGAAAAAAGAATGGCAGAGCCCTGAACCAAAGGCAGAGCCAGATGTCAAGAGAGAGGGTACTTAAGGGAAAATTTGGAGTTACCTGAATTCTACAGGAGGAAAGAAAAAAGGCAAAGAAGATCGAAAGTTGCAGTGAAAAATCGAATGAAGCGAGAAGGTCTTGGAACCTTAATCATAAACATGAAAAACATTCTATCATGTCAATCATGCATACATGCCTAGCCATGCACTCGACAAGAATCAAAATTAATTCATGTCCCAAGCATCGAAGGTAGAAAGTCACTCGACCTAAAGGGTTGAGATTGTAAAACTTCAATGGAAGGATTTGAGTCTTTTCATTTCATGTTATTTCAATTAAGTTAGCATTAAAGAAATTTTTTAAATCAAACCTGTTGTGAGATAGGTCGAGCCTAGATTAAGTCTAGGAATTTCAATTTTTAAATCGAACCTGTTGTGAGATAGGTCGAGTCTAGATTAAGTCTAGGAATTTTAATTTTGTTTAAATCGAACCTGTTGTGAGATAGGTCGAGCCTAGATTAAGTCTAGGAATATTAACTTGGTTTAAATCGAACCTGTTGTGAGATAGGTCGAGCCTAGATTAAGTCTAAGAATTTTTAATTTTGTTTAAATCGAACCTGCTGTGAGATGGGTCGAGCCTAGTTTAAGTCTAGGAATTTTAATTTTGTTTAAATCGAACCTGTTGTGAGATAGGTCGAGCCTAGATTAAGTCTAGGAATTTCAATTTTTAGATCGAACCTGTTGTGAGATAGGTCAAGCCTAGATTAAGTCTAGGAATTTTAATTTTGTTTAAATCGAACCTTTTGTGAGATAGTTCGAGCCTAGATTAAGTCTAAGAATTTTAATTAAAATTGTCCTAACATGGGTCAAGCCTAGATCAAGTCTAGAAATCTCGTTTTTGTTTAAAATCGAACTTATTTTGAGATAAGTCGATTCTAGATCGATTTGATTAAACCAACTGGCTTCGAGATAAGCCAAATGTGGTGTCTACGTCTTTGCACTATCCCTGATTCTCAAGAATGTGCAAAGAGGGGCAACTGTAGACACATAAATTAAAAAATAAAAAAATAATAAAAATAAATATAAATTAAATTAAATAAAATAAAATAAAAATCGTGATGGCTGGGCGTACGCCCAGCCATCCCTTCGCCGTCCCATCCCCCACCCACTACGCGGGATGGGGGTTCTGGCCACCAACTCCAGGGTTGCCAGAACCCCCCCTCGCCGGGTTGTCCAAAAAATTGGACAACCCGGCTCTTTAAAACCCTGCAAAAAGGAAAAAACAGCAGTTAGACACACAACAAAAAAAAAAACACAAAAGAAAGGAACAAAAACAAAAACAACAAAAAAGGAGGGGATCTGAGAAGAGGAAGCCGGCGGACGGAAGAGAGGGAATGGATCCGTAGATGTTCAACCGGCGCTGAGAGAGAAGAGAGAGAGGCCGACGAAAGAGAGGGTTCGGCCGACGGAAGGCGAAGTGATTCGCCGGCTAAGAGAGAGAAATCCGAGAAGAGAGGGGAGGACGCTGGCGCCGGAAGAGAGAAGAGATTTTTAGAGAGAAGGGAGAGGGCGCCGCTGCTAGAGAGAGAAAGTGAGGAATGAAAGTGAAGAGAGAAAGAGAGAAAAGGGGATTAAATACCTAGGGTTCGTGGTCAAAACGGCGTCGTTTCAGAGAGGCAAGCAGAAGCTGGAAAGACCAGGCCAAACGGCGTCGTTTTGAGCGGCTTCGCAGGCATCAAAACGGTGCGTTTTGGACTTCACCTTGCGGGCTTCCAGAAACAGGCCGGGGTGCTGGATTTGGGCTCCCACGGGCCGCCGAGTTGGGCCAATCGCAGCCCAACAAGGTATAACCCTTTTTGTTTGTTTTGTTTGGGTCTAGCCCATTTTAATTTAAATGCATTTATCATTTTTTTTAGGAATAAATATTTATATAATATGGGCACTTATATTTAATATAAAAAAATAAAAATAAATAATAATAATAGTAATTCATGATGCAAATATATATATATATATATTATATTATATTAAGATGAAAAGATAAAAAAATATAAAAATATAAAAAAATAAAAATAAAAAATAATAAAAAATCATGATAATAATAAAATGAAAAATGAATGAATAATAATAATAAATAATATAATTGGAAGAAAATATTTGAGTATTACCGCCAAAAAAGGGCAAAGAGTTGCCTCTTTCGGGCGGATGTTTCTCGGGTGCGAAGTTCGAGACGAATTTTCACCGAAGCGTCGGGATAAATCTGAACTCTAAATTTCAAAACCCATTAAGTCAATTAGTCATTGAATAGAAAACAATATATGTAGAAAAATTTTGTTAATTCAAATAAATATTACTAAATAAAGTTAATCTAATCATTTAAAAAAATAATTAATTATTTAGGCAAGCTTTGTAATCAAGTAGAAATTGACCAACAACAAACATGGATTTAAATAACCAAAAAATAAAGTATATAAAAAAATAATAATAATAATAAATAACAAATAATCAAAATTTTTAAATAATCAATAAACGCGTGCATGTAGATATCATCATTTTATACTGTCATTGCATGCCACTCTTATTTTGCAAATGGCGCGGGAATCCCGATGATGGGATTTCCCCGAGGAGCTCGTAGAGACGAGTTCTTCCGGGGATATCTCTAGGTGAGGAGAATTTCGAGACTTCACCAAAGCGTTGGGATGGTATTCGAATAATTTTCCAATAAAAAATTACCGACTCCATCATTTAAAATAAACAAATCACGACATCATTCTACGCTTGCATCATATGCATACGTAAAACCAAATGAAAAACTCAGTCTGACAATTCAATAATATTTAATTAATAAAATAGGGATTAAACTAAGAAAAGGCTATATTAAGATAACTTAAGATTAAATGGTACCGTTCGTAGAACGGGCGTCACGGAGGTGCTAACCCTTCTCCGTGCGTAACCGCACTCCCGAACCCATCTCTAAAAAATGTGGACCAGTTCTCGTTCTTTCGACGGACCTAAAATTAATTTAGGACTTCGTCGATTAAGAATCGGGTTAATAGGTGACCAATCACACCTAGATAAAAAAGATTGGTAGCGACTCCCACACCCACGCGATTTTAATTTTCGCCCGCGTCTGGCGGACGGGTTCTCGGACCCGCACGTCACGACAATATCCTTAACAATTAAAACACTCTCAAAAGGTCGGTTGCTTGCCAAATCAATCTTCTAAGTTTGGTGAAGATAAAATCAGGTCTTGCAATGATGATTAAAAACACAATTTTTCAGTTGAATAAGTAAGCATATATGATTGGAATTATCCCAGGTTTTCATCAAATAATAAACATCCCAGGCTTTCAAGCGTTTCGGGCATTTGCCGCGTGTTGTTGGCCCAAAACTTTGAACTTGCTGATTTGCCAGGCCACTCGGACTGATATTTTCTCTGCAAATAACTGCTGAGGGTAAATCCTATTACTAAATAATTAAAGTCTGATTAAGGAGTACCTCGTTAAGGTTAATTAAAATATTATGACATTATTGATTTGGTACTTGGAAAAAATAATTTCACAATAAATACTCCAAATTCCATTCTATTAAGCCTATACACCTTGATAACCCTACTCATCAAATGGATAACGTGACAAAAAAACATGCAATTAACATCAGAGATCAGACATGTAACTTGTTCTTGTTGACTATTCTTTAACATGTTATCTATTTGATGACTAATTAAACTACTCGTGTAGAAATTATTTAACAAAAAAGTAAATTTTGAATACTGAATTTTTAAATGGAATGTATAATTATAATTTGAGTACTAAATACATAATTAACTTTTTAATGTATTATTCTAATTAAATTTTAAAAAAACACATTAATTATAAATTCCTTTTTATAAATATGATCTTAGCTAACACCTATAAGCACTCAATAACATTTTCGTACTTAAATAACATTAAATGTGTGGAGATAAGCCTCCTGTGACTCTCAGTAGTTCATTTTCAGTCTGTGAATAAGTATATAAGTGTGCTATACATGTTCACTAAAGCAAGCCATACAGAAAATGTCGCCTACAGGGAAAAGGCACTAGCTAGATTTTTGTCACAAATATACAGCAAATACTTTAATGGAATTAGAGTGCAACCAAAACCTCTTACACCAATCAAGTTGCGATGTACAAAAAGTATTAATGTCTTTAAACCTTATGCTTAACAGGATTTAGAAGCAAATCGCAATCTTGTTAGGTGAGGTTGTATTAGTATTTTAATGCTCAATCATCTAGGGCTCAAAGAACAGCTTTAAGGATATAGACATGCCTGTCAATGTACGTAGCAAGTTTCTTTTTCCTTGATAAAAAGAGAAAACAAAAGTAATTTATGCACTGAATCTGCTACGTATCTTGCATGATTTCACCCTAAAAAAATTATTTGGTTGAGGATTTACCTTTACATCTCTTGAAAAGGAAAGAAAAATGCTTAGAGACAAAATGTAGATTGGCATATCTTATCTCATTATTTATCTGTTTGATTTAAAAAGATTATCACTTAGTAATCAATTCATTGAAGTAACCACGAGCACCATGCCCTTTTATATTTTTCTGAAAATTAATTAGTTAGGAGAAAACTTCTCTTTCATTCCTTATATATAAATATACTATCTTATGATCTTACCGTGCTTAAAACAGGTTTAATTACTTATTTAAATATTTTTAAACAAATGAAATTTTATGCACATTTTAATCTTCAAAATTTATAACATGTTTAAAATTTAAACATCAAATTAACATATAATTAACAAATTTAGAATTTTCAAAATAATATTAAAATTATAAAATTCAGAACGTAATCTGACTCTAATTGGTTAGTTGATTATAATTGTCTTTTTCCATTTAAAGTCAAATTGGTAAGTAATATCATTACTTTTTCAAAAAGATAACGTGTATTTTCAACCAAATCTTAGAAGAGATAAGAGAGTATTTTTCAAACTAATAGGGATACATATATTTTCAATCAAATCTCACAAAAGTCTTTATATTATACCCAAAAATAAAACAAAACAAAAGAAAAAAGCCTTGTCTTTGCAAATCTTCTTAGAAAGGCTCATGCAGGCCCAGGAGCCACTTGAGCCATTCATTATAATGTAAAAGCCTGCAGTCCAATACATAATTGGATTTGGGTTTAAGAATATAATGACTATGGGCCGAACCTCACTAGCATGTTCATTCCCGAAAACCATAGACCATCCTCCTTTATATAAAATTTATTGCATGTGGATTACGAAATAGTATAAAATATTTATTTTATGAGAATAAAATAAAATAATTATTATGTTATTTGATTCATGAAATGGAATAGGGTATGAATTGTTATTATAATTCATTATAATATTTGCTTAGTAGGAATAGTTTTGGAATAGTTAAAGAATAAAT
This sequence comes from Theobroma cacao, assembly GCF_053813885.1. Lineage (NCBI taxonomy): Eukaryota > Viridiplantae > Streptophyta > Magnoliopsida > Malvales > Malvaceae > Theobroma > Theobroma cacao. The sequence goes on from NC_142640.1 coordinate 44,478,497, forward strand.
AATAAAATGATAAAATTACTTTTTATTATAATTTAATAAACCAGACAATTATTCATTATTATAATTTAACAATACTTTTTTTTAATTTTTTAATTTTATTTTCATTAAAATTTAAAATATTAACAATTTATTATTAAACTATTAATATGATATGTTATTTCAATTTCTTTTTATTTTGTCTCTATTTGTATTTTCATTTTCTAATCTTTTAATTTCTATTTTCATTAAAAATTTAAACATTAATAATTTATAATTAAATTATTAATATATTTTTATTTTAATTTCTTTTATCTTTTTCTTTATTTATTAATTTTCTATTTGTATATTGTAATTATTTTCAATAAATAGAGACATTTTTGTCCAATAAATTTTTGACTCTATTCCATAGTCATGGAATAGCCATTAACATGGGGAGGTGGGGAATAGCTAAACCAAGATTTTGGAGAATAGCCATTACTTGGAATGGCTATTCCTCACCTCAAAAACCAACCAAACAAAAGAATAAAAATGAGAAAGGAATAAGGGGGGAATGGCTTAAGCTATTCCCCTGTACCAAACGTGTCATTACAGTACGTTTGTTTCGCAAAATAGATAAAAATAAAATAAAATAGTTATTTGGTAAAAATAGAATAATGTAAGAATAAAATAAAATAGTTATTATGTAGTTTGGTACAATGAACGGAATAGGGCATGAATTGTTATTATGACTTATTATAATGTTTGGTTGGTAAAAATATTTTTGGAATAACAAAAGAATAGGTGATAAAAAGATAAAAATATCATTTATTATATTGGCAATTATTTTTATCAAAATAATACATTGTATATATTATTTTGATGCAAAATTCAGCCTTGGCACAAATAAAAGGGAAAGAGAAATTTCTTGAAGTTTTTAGAAACTTATCTAGGTAATATTTTTTTCCAAATATTATTTTTGATGTACAATATTTGATAAACAGAAAACTCACCAAAGGAAGAAGTTTTTGCCTATTATGCAGAATGTTTTCTTATTGATTCTTTTTTAACTATTCCTCTGCAGCAAACTTGGGTAACGCAACTACTTATATAGGTGAGTTTAACTTTGAAATTACATTTTGTTTAGAGTTAATCATTCTGCTTCATAAAACTAACTGTGGAGACATTCAAACTTAATTTTTTGCTTTTTTTAAAAAATATGTTTATTTAATGTTTTATATTATTGTTGTATTATTTATATTTTATGTCTTTATTTCTTCCAAGTGTTTTGTTATTGATTTTTTTGTGATTTTTCTTCTGCAACAAGCTTGGATGAAATAACCATTTATTTAACTAAGCTTAACTTTTGCATAAGATTCTATTTCATATTAGTGTCGTAACGTGTGGGTTTGAGAACCCGTTCACTAGACATGGGTGAAAATAAAAGTATTTGGGAGTTGCCATCAATCTTTTTTTATGTACGTTCAATTGGCCACCTATTAACTCGGTTCCAATCGACGAATTCTTAAATTAATTTCAAATCCGTCGAAAAAATCGAGAACTGGTCTACAAATTTTTTTTAGAGATGAGTTTAGGAGTGCGGTTACGCACGGAGAAGGGTTAACACCTCCGTGGCGCCCGTTCCACGAACGGTACCATTTAATCTTAACACGGAGAAGGGTTAGCATAGATTTTGGCATTTGTGGCACTTTCGAGCAAAATTTATACAATCTGCTTCCAGTGTTAACCAATAGTATCCAGCCCTCATAATTTGTCTTGCTAACATATGTCCACTGGCATGAGCTCCACATGATCCCTAATGGACTTGTCGTAACGTGCGGGTCCGGGAACCCGTCCGCCAGACGCGGGGCGAAAATTAAAATCGCAAGGTGTGGGAGTCGCCACCAATCTTTTTTATCTAGGTGTGATTGGTCACCTATTAACTCGATTCTTAATCGACGAAGCCCTAAATTAATTTTAGGTCCGTCGAAAGAACGGGAACTGGTCCACGTTTTTTAGAAATGGGTTCGGGAGTGCGATTACGCACGGAGAAGGGTTAGCACCTCCGTGACGCCCGTTCTACGAACGGTACCATTTAATCTTAAGTTATCTTAATATAGCCTTTTCTTAGTTTAATCCCTATTTTATTAATTAAATTTTTATTGAATTGTCAGACTGAGTTTTTCACTTGGTCTTACGTATGCATATGATGCAAGCGTAGAATGATATCGTGACTTGTTTATTTTAAGTGATAGAGTCGGTAATCTTTTATTGGAAAATTATTCGAAGACTATCCCAACGCTTTGGTGAAGTCTCGAAATTCTCCTCACCTAGAGATATCCCCGGAAGAACTCGTCTCTACGAGCTCCTCGGGGAAATCCCATCATCGGGATTCCCGCGCCATATGCAAAGTAAGAGTGGCGTGCAATGACAGTGTAAAATGATGGTATCTATATGCACGCGTTTATTGATTGTTTAAAAAATTTTGGTTATTTATTTATTATTTATTATTATTTATTTATTATTTTTATATATACTTTATTTTTTGGTTATTTAAATCCATGTTTGTTGTTGGTCAATTTTACTTGTTTACAAAGCTTATCTAAATAATTAATTAATTAACTTTTAAATGATTAATTTAACTTTGTTTAGTAATATTTATTTGAATTAACAAAATCTTTCTACATATATTATTTTCTAATAATGACTATTTGACTTAATGGGTTTTGAAATTTAGAGTTCTGATTTATCCCGACGCTTCGGTGAAAATTCGTCTCGAACTTCGTACCCGGAAAACATCCGCCCGAAAGAGGCAACTCTTTGCCCCCTCTTTGGCGGTAATACTCAAATATTTTCTTCCAATTATATTATTTATTACTATTATTTATTTGTTTTTCATTTTATTATTATCACTACTTTTTATTTTATTTTATATATTTTTTATTTTTTTTATTTTTTTATTTTTTTATCTAAAAATATAATATAATATGTATATTTGCATCATAAATTGCTATTATTATTATTTATTTTATTTTTGCAAGCCTTCCAATATTTTTATAATATTAATATTTTTTATTATTTACATATCTTTATTAAAACTAAACAAATAAATAAAATAAACTAAATGAGCCCAAATCTACAAAAAAAATGGGTTAGGCCTCACCTTGCTTGGGCCGGAAGGAAGGCCCAAGTGGTCTGGGCTGCGCGGAGGTCTGCCTGGCCTGCTTCCTTGGTCCGCTTGGCCTTCTCCTAAACGCACCGTTTTGGGCTCTGGAGACTCCCTCAAACGACGTCGTTTAGGCGCCGACCCTTGGAATCCTTCACTTCACTGAAACGGCGCCGTTTAGGCGTACTTACTTTGGGTATAAAATCCCTTTTCGGCTTTTTTTATTCATTTTCTCACTTTTTTTCTCTCTCTAGCCAACCTCTCCCTCTGCCTTCTCTCTAAAACTTTCCCTCTCCCCGCCGGCGCCGGCGTCTTCCCCTCTCTTCTCGTCGACCTCCCTCTCTCTTCTCTCTACTTGCCGGCCGATCTCTCTCTTCTCTCTTCCGAACGAAAGATCGGGCACTCCCTTTCTTCGGTCGGCGGTGACCCAAACGGGCCTGAGTTTTCTCCCGCCGGTGGCCGGCACTCCCCAGATCCCTTTCCCTTCACCACTCACCGATCTCTCTCCCCCAAACCGAAACAAATCCCCGGTTGAAACCCCGATCGGATTTTTTCCTTTTTTTTTTTTTTGATTTTTTTGATTTTTGCTTTTTGTGGTTCACTGCTGGTTGATTTTTGTTTTTTTTTTTGTTCCTTGTGGCTAACCGCTGTCCCCCTTTTCTTTTGCAGGTTTTGCAGGGTTTTAAAGAGCCGGATTTATTTTTTTTATTTATTGTTATTTTATTTATTTATTTAATTTAATTTAATTTTTAATTTTTTTATTTTATTTGAGTGTCTACAAGACTTCTTCCATTATCTTATTAGCTTCGGCTGCATCCACACATCTGAGGAGAATTTGGTCTCAGTTTCTTTTGTAGAGTATTTCCCCATTGAGGAAAAAACCCATTGCTAACCTTCTGAGTAATCTCTTGTCATTCTTTGTGGCATTCTCAAGATACACTTGATGCTTAATGTATTGCATGATATCATAGTACCATGGTTTGCCATCAAGTTCTTCTTCAACATTCATACAATATGCAAAGACCTCCTGAATTTCTAAATTAAAAGGATGGATGTCAACCCCGTTATTTATTTTGAATATTGCTGCTAGAGTGGCTAGAGCATCGGTAATCTAGTTTTCTTCTCGAGGCAAATGATTGAAGCTAATTTTCTTGAATTGTTTACTTAATTCTACAACTAGTTTTTGGTATGGAACCCGTTTAGAATCTCTAGTGTTCCATTCACCTATCATTTGGCAAATCACTAAAGTTGAATCTCCGTAAACTTTTATCGTGTCGGCCTTCATGTCGATTGCTGCTTGTAAACCCATCACCTACAACTCATACTCTGCCATATTATTAGTACAGTTGAAATTCAACCTTGCCGTAGCTAGATAATGCTTTCCATCTGGAGAAATCAACACTGCTCCAATTCCAAAGCATTGGACGCCCCATCAAAATACATTTTCCAGAAATTAAGTTCGTTGAGACCTTCTTTTTTTATGTGCAAGATGACCATCAAATCTTCGTCTAGAAAATCAAAACTTACAGGTTCATAATCTTCAGCAGCTCGATCTGCAAGGAAATTAGTAATAACGCTCCCTCTGATTGACTTTTGAGACACATACACAATATCATATTCAGATAGTAGAACTTGAGATAGTGCAATTCTTCCAAACAAAAAAGGTTTTTCAAAAATATACTTGATGGGATCCAATTTTGCCACCAGCCATGTTGTATGATACAACATATATTGCTAGAGCCTTTAGTCGGTCCACGCTAGTGCACAACACATCTTTTCGAGCGCAGAGTATTTGGACTCACACTCCGTGAATTTCTTGCTCAGGTAGTATATGGCCTGTTCTTTCTTTCTAGTTTCATCATGTTGCCCTAGTACACATCCCATGGAATTCTTGTTCACAGTCAAATATAAAATAAGAGGTTTTCCTGCCATTTGTGGTACCAACATCGGTGGATTTGTAAGATAGTCTTTGATATTATCAAAGACTATCTGACATTCTTCATTCCACTCTTCTGGGTCTTGTTTTCGAAGCAGCTTGAAGATTAGATCACATTTAAGGGTGAGTTGGGATATAAATCGAGCAATGTAGTTCAACCTCCCTAAAAATCCTCTCACTTCTTTTTGCATTTTAGGAGTTGACAACTCTTGAATAGCTCGTATTTTATCTGAATCCATTTCAATTCCTTTTTCACTTACTACAAATCCCAACAATTTCTCAGAAGTAGCACCAAAAGTACATTTTACAAGATTCAACTTAAGCTGAAATTTTCGCAATCTCTCGAACAACTTCTTGAGATTAACAATATGATCCCTTTTTGTACGAGATTTTACAATCATATCATCCACATACACCTCTATCTCCTTATGCATCATATTATGGAACAAAGTTACCATTGCCCTTTGGTAGGTGGCACTTGTATTCTTCAGTCCAAATGGCATTACTTTGTAACAAAACGTTCCCCACATGGTTATGAACGTTGTTTTTTCCATGTCTTCAGGTGCCATCTTAATCTGATTGTATCCAGAAAAACCATCCATAAATGAGAATATAGCATGTTTTGCTGTATTGTCTACAAGAGTATCGTTATGTGGCAAAGGGAAGTTATCCTTCAGACTCGCTCTATTTAAGTCTCTATAATCAACACACATTCGAACTTTTCCAGCCTTCCTAGGAACCTGAACTATATTAGCTACCCATTCAGGATACCTAGCCACCTCCAAGAACTCAACATCAAATTGCTTTTTTACTTCTTCTTAATCTTCAGCAACATATCTGGCTTCATCCTTCTTAATTTCTGTTTAATCAGCTTGCAATCCTGTCTCAAAGGTAACTTGTGTACAACAATGTCAGTATTAAGACCCGGCATGTCTTGATATGATCAAGCAAACACATCCACATACTCACGAAGCAATTCTTCTAACTTTTACCGTTCACTAGATGATAGCGAGGTACCAATCTTAACCTCTTTCCTCTCTTCCCCATTTCCCAAGTTAATCATTTCTGTGAGTTCCTAATGAGGTAAAATCTCCTTTTCCTCCTATTCCAACAATCTCAACAAATCAAGGGGTAAGTCATAGTCATCCACTTCCTCTTCATTTTTCAATTCATCAACATTCGAAACTTTCTCGAAATCAAAATTCAAATTGTTCTCTAGATTGTCTTTGTGTTCATTATTTAAAGACTTACAAATAGGTAAAATTGGACACGTGTATAGGCAAGTATTTATTGGCTAAAATAAATGAAAAGGAAATATGCGAAAAGGTTGACAAATTATGAAACACATCATGCTTTATCATTTATTTAAATGATTAAGGTAACAGAAAGCTCTACTTAAACAAGAAATTACTCTTAACGCCCTTGGGCATAGCCATTTAGGTAAAATTGTTCATTACATTTCCAAAGACTTAAAGATGACGAGCAACTCCGTGGCTGTCTAATTGATTAGTTCCTCTCCAAGCAATACTGGATACACCACAGGGACCTTCTTGTTAGGTTCTTCATCTTTGGTCATATGGATTGATAGCTTATCAAACATCTGCAAAACCCGATTGCCCTTTTTCGGTGCTTTGGGGTGAATGTAACTTGCGGAGCAAAAAGTCTCATACAAGTACAAAATTATCCTTTTCTCCAATTCTTCTTCTTTTCTCTCAAGCTAAACCATCCTCTTAATTCTTTTTTTGGGCTACCAATTTCTTTCTCTCTTCTTTGGTAGGTTTGTACCCCAAACTAAATCTTTCCTCATTCTTGATCGGAATCAAAGGACAGTTAATTCCTTGTAAATTCTTTCCTAGCCCTAGACCAGCACGACATCCCCTTCTCACTGTCTGTTGAACCTCCATTTTAGTTACTATCAACAAGCGAGGAGTTGGTATCACCACCCCTTCTCCCACATAAGTAGCATTAACAAATTCAAAAGATCTGAATGAGCATTCAGGAACTTCTTTCGCAGCTTCTACATAGGGAGTGGATGAGGATTGGATGGCTAGTATATCTTCTTCCGTAAATATGCTTATCAATTGGCCTTCAATTATGAATTTTATCTTTTGATACAGAGAAGACAGTATAGCTCCAGCCATATGAATCCACGAGCGTCCTAATAGATAGTTATAAAATGGGAATATATCCATCACATGAAATTGGACATCAAACATGCAAGGATCGATCTTCACTAGTATTTCTATATCACCTATCACTTCCCGTTTAGTTCCATCAAATGCTCTCACTATCATGTGACTGGCTCTCATATAAGTCATATCGATCGACAACCTTGTTAATGTTGAACGAGGCATGACATTCAAGGCCGAACCATTGTCAATCAATACTCTGGGTATGGCATGGTCCTTGCATCTGATGGTTATGTGGAGAGCCTTGTTATTCATTCGGCCTCCCGACGAAATTTCTTCATCATTAAAGGCAATGAAGTTTCCCACTATGATGTTTCCCACTATATGGTCTAACTTTTCCATCGATATGCCATGAGCCACGTAAGACTTTGAGTAGTGCATTCTTGTGTGCTTCAAAGTTCAAGAGTAAAGATAACAGTGAAATGTGAGCGGACATTCTTGTCAATTGCTCCACTACATTATATTCACTGTGCTTGATAAATTTGAGAAATTCGCCTACTTCTTTCTCCGTGACAAGCATTTTAACCTCATTGCTCGGAGCAACTGCAGGTTCGATGGTTTGGTATTTGAGAAAGGTACTTATTTCTTTTGGATCTTCTCTCTATTTGGACTTTTTTTTTCAACCCTTTCTGTTATCACAAGAGTATAACATCGCCCACATCGCGTTATACCTCTCACGCCGATTAGATCTACAGAAGATACTTGGGAAGTAAGGGGGGCTATACCTAAGATGTTACATTCGTAATTCCATGAAACAACTTTCTCACTTTTGTATGGGAATGGGATGGAAATTTCAATGGTGATACCATTTCTGACAACAGTAGTGGATGTATCATTCATCGGACTCTTGTTTTCTTCATAAAAGATGGTGAGAGGTTTAGGTTTGTCCAAGTGGGATGAATTTGAAGCCACTTCAGTTAGGGGCTCCTCATTTATGGTTCCAACCAAATCCTCTTCACCTTCTACATAAAACTCGATTACTGACAAATCCATCAACTCTTGCAACTTACGATGAAAGTCATCACAATTTTGAATGGAATGTCCAACGATCCCCATATGAAATTTGCAGGAATGAGTGAGATCATGCCCAAATTCCTTTGTGTCTACTAATTCTGGAGTGATGACATTTATTTTGAACAATGCTTCAAACATTCTATCCATTGGCGTTTGAATCTCATCGACACTCTTTTTTACCCTTCGAGTCATCCCTTCATGTATAGCGTTCACTATCGACCTTCCATGGTTAGGCAAGGGATTCCCGTCGACATTTGAACTGTCTTTTTTAGTAAAATTTAAAAGTCCTGCCCTAATGAGTGCTTAGACTTTATGTTTTAAGGCAGTGTAATTTTCTATAGAGTGCCTTTGAACCCCAAAATGATAATCACTATGTGCATTATGATCGTACCACTTTGGAAAAGGAGGTTTAAGTGGTTCTATAAGGGTGCGGGTAAGGAGTCAATTTTCAATCAATTGCGGTAATAGAGCAGTGTAAGAAATTGGGATGTGATCAAATTGGGTTTTTCCTTGAGTGGTTTTGGATCCCTTTTGAGTGTTACTAAAGTTGTCTGTCGAAAATGTAGGTTTCGATGCTGGTGTTTGCTGGAGGGCATTGGTTTGAAAGACTGGTTGTGGAGCAGGCTGATAGACATAAGGATTCTGGGCAACGTTGCCTATACTTGGATAGGAAGGTGGATATGGAGGATATGGATGGTAAGGGTTGAAATTATGGATTTGTGGGCTGGTATAAGCAACTACTTGTACATCCGCTTCCTTTTTCTTGAATGTCGTCTCTCTTTTAAAGCTAACGGTTTCGTTCCCTTCAATTTTTCCATTCTTGATTGTCCTTTCAATTATCTCCCTTAAAAGGACTAGATCTGTAAAATTTTTGGTGGCGTTGCCAATCAACCGTTCATAGAAAAGTGCCTTGAACGTATTTAAAAACAATACAGTCATTTCTTTATTTGTTAAGGGTGGTTAGACTTGTGTTGCTATATCTCTCTATCTCTAGGCATATTCCTTGAAACTATCTCCAGGCATATTCCTTGAAACTATCTCCAGCCTTTTTTTTCATGGTCTGACGTGATAAGCGATCAGGGGCTAATTCAGCAACATGTTTGTATTGTGCCATGAAGGCTCTAGCCAAATCCTTCCAAGTTTTGATGTGAGTTCGATCAAGTTGAACATACCATCTGGCTGCCAATCCAGTTAGGTTGTCTTGAAAAAAATGAATTAACAACTTATCATCATGTGAGTGTGCAGCCATTTTCCGACAGTACATGGTAATATGCGCCATTGGGCATTTTGTCCCATCATATTTTTCAAACTTTGGCACCTTAAATTTGGGAAGGATTACTACATCGGGAACCAAGCATAACTCTACTACATCCATGGTTCCGAACCTATCTACTCTTTCCACAGTGCGAAGGCGCTCTTCCAACATATCGTACTTTTTTTTGACCTTTTCATTTTCTCCTACTTGTGATGAATCCTTTCTTAATTTCTCTTGCTCTTTTGGATCGTCTAAATTTGGGACGTGTATTGGTTCAGTAGGATTTGTCCCATAATTCAATCCAAATTGCCCATGAGTTGGTTGAAGGCTCATCGGGGGTAGCATATTGTAATAACCAGATGGCGTCACTTGAGGGTGGACCCTTGGAAAAGTCTGGGCGTGGGGTGGAGTGAACCCCGAGGGATAAGGTGGATCATCCCTTGAGTTTCCAGTGTCTTGTGTCGGTGGGTTTTTTAGAGGAGCTGACTCTTCTGCTACTATTTTTCCTTTACTTAAACTCATAATCAATTCCATCATCTTTGCTAACTGTTCTCTCATTTCTCCTTGAGTTTTTTCCATTTTATCCATTCGCTCCATTTGTTCTTCTTCCATGATTCTTACTAGTCGACGCGTATTATGAACACGTTGGTCATCGATTTTGGGTTGTCGGTCTATCTTGGAATCCTTATTTTTAAATCATAAACATGAATTAGATGCATTTTGGTGCATGAATGAGATGAAAAAAATGCACCCATTATCTTTATTTATAGGTGAAAACACTTATTATCATGAAATGGGGTTTATGCATGTATAAATGAATGATCATGTACTAAAAGTACTTGTCACATAACACCCATCAACAAAGTAATCCATTGCATAAGATATTGTCTTTGGTTACAATTCAGAAGTCATCTTTTATATCTAGAAATATTCGTCAATTTTATCGTAATGGTTATACACTTCATCAAGATGCTTAATCAATTGTTGCTCTTGTTTCCCAGTCGAAAAGACCTGGCTCCTTAATACGTCTATCTTCCTAGCCATGCTTTTTGCCTTGTAAGCCACCTCCCTCATTTGCCTAAGCAAGTAATCCATTTGGTCATGTTTCTCCATGTAAGCTTGTTTGTAGGATTCACCCCACTCTCGAATCCGGGTGTTTTCTTGCTTGAGGCGATCATACTCTAGTTGATAAGTTCCCATAACCCCGTTAAGCTCTTTGTACTCTTGTCTTAGTAATTAAATGGATTCTTGCTGGAACCGTACTTGGTTTTTTAATCCATCATTGTACGCTTGAAGCTCATTGCCTCGACTTTTTCTCACTTGTATTTCCCTTCGAAGTTCATTGGTTGTGGTAGAAAACTCTTTATTCAGGCTCTCATACTTCTTTTCCCAATCACGTTCTATTTTTTGGATTTTCTTTCTTTGTTCGGCCACTTCCATAGTCATCTTCTCACACCTTTTTTGGAGATCTTCGTATCATTGTTTCCAATTAAAGTTTTCAGCTTCAAATTTTTTTTGAGCCAACTCACTTTCGAGCAAAGCATCTCAAAGTTCCAGATCGATTAAGCCACAAGGTGCATCTTCTTTCGGGTATACCACATCCTTAACTTGTCGAGCATGCCATACTTGATATCCAATAGTTACTTCATTAGTGTACCTCCCTTGGTCAACTCAGTTGGTTTTCTTCCAAGCTTGCACAATCCCCTCAATCCTTTTCAGAAAACTTGGCTTTCCATAGGCAAACTCCAAAGTGTTAAGTCGGTGTGTCATCGGCATAAACTGTTCTGACCCAAACTGTCTTCTCACCCTGATTGGGGCGTAGTTGATTACTCCCCATGGCCCCATTACCGGCACCCAAGGTTCATCTCTGCATTTGTACAAGACCGGGCGACGAGGCATCCACGGAGCTCTCCACGTTACTTCCACGCTCATGAGTTTTTGAAACTTAGAGATCCATTGCTCCGTAGTCCTATTTTTTGGCCATTCACTCTCATAAAATTCTTTGATAAGGGCGCTTTGCGGATGAAATGGCTTCTTAAACCTCTTGACCTTGCACTCAAAGTGACTCACTATCCAAATGGAAAGAAGCTGTGTGCATCCCACAAATCGTCCTTCCCCATTTCTCCTACAATAGTTTAGTGATCTGAGAGTTTCTGCTAGAATAGAAGGTGAAAGATTGGCCTTATTGATAACTTGCTCGAAGAAATCTATAATTTCGACCTCTATATGCTCCAAAACTTTGGGAATAATCACTAGCCCATAAATTTCTAAGGTCATCAAAAGCTGTCCTTGCTCGGTGTCTCGATACATCATGATATAGCTACGTAGAAAACTCCATGGGATACATTCATTGTCCCCCTTTTTTCTTAGGTTTTGGTCAACTTCTCCCGGGGTAATACCCATCATCTTAGCTAACTTTCGCCTGTGTCAGGTCGTTTGTCCTCTCTAATATATTTTATCTGGATTGTCAAGATCAATTTGAAGGAGAGCTGAGTACTCTTCGATTGTTGGGACCATATCCACCTCATTGAATACAAAACACCTATACGATGGATCCCAGAATTGCACAATGGCCTTCAACAATTGTTCATCAATCTGGACCCTAAGGAGCTGGGCTATGTGGCCATATCTCTTATCAAAATTTGCTCAAGTCGTGGCCCCCCACCTTTCCCATATGTCAAGCAAATCTGTGAAGTCATTATGTTTTATGTCAGGGTGGACTCTATCAGGTAGCAGTGAAATGTGATCTTTTGCCAAGCAATCCCCCTCACTTTGTTGGGCACTCGCCATGTGCTGAGTCACTTCATGTATTCTGTCGTAGCTTGAAAGTGGCCATGATGACTCCATGGATGCAATTGGAGCTACTCCATCAATAGTTGTCAAGTGACAAATACTTTTCCTATATGCAAAAGTATGATGCAAATATGCATATCCAAAATGACAACAAGTTTAAGTTAGTATATACAAGAAAAATCAAGAGTAATTCTAAATTAATTAATAACATGGATACGCGATATACCTTCATTAGTTTACGAAGAAAAATTAGGGTAAGGGGAATATGAACATTCCTTCATGTGTACCTAATCAGAGGGTATTCTCTCATGGGAGAAGCTCTACCTAGGCAAAAGCGACTCTTGGTATTTTACATGCTGAGTTTGGGTTGAAAATGGACCTAAAGGTTCCTAAATTGCTCATCACCGTCGTCCACGTGGACTAGTAAGGCACCTCAATCCTCACCCATTACAGGCTTCAAACATACTAAGTTCGATCTGAGTGAAAGTCTTCACTAGCCCATGCGGAGGTTATCACCTCACAAGAGCGTAGCTATTTAACCCTCTCCTAATTAAGGATAAAGCCCGAGTAGAAGGCTTATGCATGAATGCAAAATGTGTCATGTGTGTGTGAAGGAATATCTCGATTTTGGATTAATGATCTCACATCCTTCTATCCTAAATTCCCCACAATTATTAAATGGCAATAACAATTATCACAACAATAAATGCAACAAATAATAGCAAAAGTAAATGCCCGAAATTAAGGAAAACACTAAATTATTTAAGGCCTAGAATAACTTATGATTAATTAATGGCTCGACTCTCTTTAGTCCCCAATGGAGTCGCCAAGCTGTTGTAACATGTGGGTCCGAGAATCCGTTAGCTAGATGTGGGCAAAAATAAAAGTATTTGGGAGTCACCACTAATCTTTTTTTATGTAGGTGCGATTGGCCACCTATTAACTCGGTTCTAATCGACGAATTCTTAAATTAATTTTAGATCCATCAAAAAAATCGAGAACTAGTCTACAAATTTTTTTAGAGATGGGTTCGGGAGTGAGGTTACACACAGAGAAAGGTTAGCACCTCCGTGGCACCCGTTCCACGAACGGTACTGTAGACACTAAATTACAAACAAAAAATGAATTAAAAAATATATATATAATAAAATTTAAAAAAAATGAAAAAGAAAGGAGAGAGGTACGACTGGCAGGGTGCGGACGCACCCTGCCAGGCACCTCTCTCACCTGCCAGACGTGAATTTTTTGCGTCTGGCAGGGTAGTGGAACTTGCCCCCTGGTGCCCAGGGACAAGGCAGTGGAGCGTGCCCTTTCCAGAGCCCAGGAACCGGGTATAAAGGGGAGGGGGCACTGTAGTATTCGGGGGGCGAAAAATCGAAAGAAATCCCAAATCCGACAAGCAAAAGAAAACAAGCAATCAAAAACCCAAAAACAACCTGAAAAATCAAAAAAATCCCTAGTCTAACAGCCAAAACAAAATCCACAATCCAGAAATCAAAAACAAGACCAAGCAATACCAAAAGGAATCAGAAAATATGGGCACAAAGGAGTTGAGAGCCCTGTTTTTTGGGGGGGGGGGGGTGCCACCGACTTTAGATAAAGAGAGAGAGAGAGAAGGAAGTCGGCAGAATAGGGAGAGAGAGAGAGAGCTGATCGGTGGTGAAGGGAGAGCTTGGGCTTTGGATGCCGCTAACGGAAAAAGAGGCAGATCCGGTTGTGTAAGGGAACTGGCGACAGCGTAAAAAATGGGAGGTTTAGTTTGGGTAAAAGCAGGCGGTGCTGTCGGTCTTGGGTGCGACGTCGGCGACGTCGGAGTGAACAAAGAGAGGGAGCTCGTCGATATGGGTCCTCCAACAGATCGGCGGCCAAGGGGAGTTCGCCGGCTTGAGAAGGAGAAACCCAGCAGAATCCAATTTATTTAGAGAGAAGGGAGAGAGTTAGGCGGCTAGAGAGAGAAACAAAAAAGGAAAATGGAGAGAGAGGAAAGAAAAAGAGGTTCTTATAGCTAGGGCGCAGAGGCCTTAAACGACGTCGTCCTGTAACTCATCCAAAGTCCGATTCATTCTCTCTAAACGGCATCGTTTTGGGCGCACCAAGGGTTGCTGGACAAGACACCAAAGCGGTGCGTTTTGGGAGAGGCCTGAGGCCTTGGGAAGCAGACCAGTTGGAGTGATCCGATTATCTTGGGTCATTTTAGCCCGTGAAAGGTAAATTTATTTCTGAATTGATTTTTGTGGTTATGTTTGGCCCAATATTTGATTGAAGGGTAAATTAGTTTTAGTATGTTATTAGGTAAAATAAAAAGACAAAATACTTTAAAAATAATTAGATGTTAAGAGAAAATAGAAAATGATAATAAAAAAAAACAAAGAAGGAAAATATTTATTACAAATATATAATAAACTTATAAAATAATAAATAGTAATAAATAATGATAATAAAATCACCAAAAAGGAAAAACCTGATGTCGACCATGAGTATAAAGCCGATGATGGGATAATCGATCGGGATGTGAGAAGTCGCAATCCCGAGCTTATGTTCCCTAGGCTCGGAATCCGAATCAAGGCTCCACCAGTACGATGGGAGGGCCTCGATTTCAAGATTCCGAAATTCTTAATAAATAAAGAGTTTGATTATACAAAAAAAATTACTTGATAAAAATAATAAATAAATTACTTGATAAAAAATGATAAAATAATAACAATTCAAACATATAATAAATAATTAATTTGTGAAAATACAATATACATGACCTTAAATAGATAAAAATAAATAAATAAAAGTAAAAAATAACTAATTCAAAATTAAGCATTGAGTATTAAGTGGCATAAACTATAAAAAATGTGAAGATAAAGATAAAAAATAATAAATATATATATAAAATAAGATCTTAGGTATTAGGTTTGAATAAAAATCGCTTATGAAGAATATAATAATAATAAAAATATAAAAATATATAAAATGAAAAATAGTATAATAAAAAATATATATAATTTTTGTTCACTAAAATAACATAGAATTATAAACAATTTGTCTAATTATAAATGGAAAACATAAGAACTTAGAACAAAAAATGTAAAGTATGAAAAAATGATAATAAGATATAAGAATAGAAAATATGATAATAAAATAAAAAATAATTAATTAATAATAACAAAAAATATAGATAATTGCATTAGCACAGCATATATATATTGCATCATACATATTATTGCATATAAATATTTTTGTTTTCGAGTTTAAGCCCCGATGATGGGATCTTCCGGGGATCTTGCGAAGACGGGTATTTCTCGAAAAGTTCCCTAGGTGAAAAGATGTCCTCGGGCCTCACCAGTATGATGGGAGGGCTCGAGAACCATCTTTAATAAAAGGCTTTTGCCCGAATTAGGTTCATTATGCACAAAAAATATTATTTTAAAAAAAAACGTACGATGACCCCGATGACGGGAATTATTTGTCGAATTTGCGAATGCGAGTTTCTCGGATAATTCCCTAGGTGAGAGAATATCTCGAGTCCCACCAGTATGATGGGCGGATTCGAAAAAATATCCTCGATAAAAGGTTATTTGTACGGCATTTTTATCTCACGCCATGCATTTCATTTCACTACCCATTTGCATTCCATTTTAGGTTAAATAGGAGATAAAATAAAAGAATAATAATTAAGAAAATGTAGTAAAATTAAAAATTAAAGCTCAATAGGATAATCTAAAAATGATACCGTTCATGAAACGGGCGTCCCGGGGATGCTAATCCCATGCATTTCATTTCACTACCCATTTGCATTCCATTTTAGGTTAAATAGGAGATAAAATAAAAGAATAATAATTAAGGAAATGTAGTGAAATTAAAAATTAAAGCCCAATAGGATAATCTAAAAATGGTACCGTTCATGAAACGGACGTCCCGGGGGTGCTAATCCTTCCCCGGGCGTAACCGTACTCCCGAACCTAGATCTAAAAAATCGTAGACCGGTTTAAGGTTCTTTTCGGTGGGCTCAAAATTAATTTAAGTTTTCATCGATTAGAATCGAGTCAATAGGTGGCCAATCGCACCTAGTAAAAAAGATTGGTGGCGACTCCTAGTTTAATTTTTAATTTTTTAGTGAGTTTTCACTTTCACGTCTAGCGGTCGGGTTCCCGGACTCGCACGTTACGACAGGTACCATTTAATCTTAAATTATCCAATAGTGGTCCACATTGATTTTATTCCTATGTCTCCTTAACCTTTGCTTATTAACTAATTATTTGGTTGATTAAGTCTTTTACTCGTTTTACGTATGCATGTGATGCAATCATAAAATGATGTCATGATTTATTCAATTTTAGAACAATGAGGTCGACAATCGCTTATTGAAAAATCATTCATAAAATATCCCAACACTTTGGTGAAATCTCAAAGTTTTTCTCACCTAGAGATATCCCGGGAAGAACTCGTCTCTACTAATTCTTCGAGAAAATCCCATCATCGGGATTCTCGCCCCATTAACATGAAGAATGTGACATGCTATGACAATATAAGATGATGATGTCTATATGATCGCGTTTATTGATTTAATTAGTTAAAATTCATGTGATAATGTGTTTAATAGTTCAAGGTGATTTATTACCTTGTTTACGTGTTTATTATTAAAAAAATTTTCTTTAATGCATGCTATTTGCTTTTTTATTTTTTATTTGTTATTTATTATTTATTATTTCATTTATATTTTTTTAAATAATTATTTGAATTAATGGGTGTTGAAGTATAGAGTTCGGATTTATCTCGACGTTTCGGTAAAAATCCGTTTCGATCTCCAAATTTAAGTGACCCACCTAAAAGTGGCAACTCTGTGCCCCTTTTAAGTGAAATTACTCAAAAATGTATATTTATTATTTATTTATTACTTCTACTTCTTTTTATTATTATATTTTTTCTTATTTTTTATTTCTTTATTCTTTTTCATAATTTATTTTTACTTTTTATAATTTTTATATTTGTATTATGATTTTTTAATATTATCATTTATTTTTATTTTTTTTTTATTTTCATTTTCCATTTTTTATTTTCTAACACTAAAATCAACATAAAAATTTTTTTTTAAATTTTTTTATAACTTTTCCTAAAATAATTAACATTAAATCAACAATACATTTTATCTACACAAAATGGGCAAGACCCAAAACCAATTAAAAAGGCTCACAAACAAAAAGAAAGAATTTTACCTTGTTGGGTTAGGTTGGCCAAGTTTCCACAAGCCCGCAGAGAACCCAAGCTTGCCACACCAGGCCTGTTTTGCAAGCCCACTGGACCCTTGACCCAAATCCTTTTTCTTTTCTTTCTTTCTTTTTCTCTTTCTTTTTCTTTCTTCTTCTCTTTCCCAGCCGCTCCCCCTTCTTCTTCTCTCTTTCTTTCTTTCTCCTTCTTTTTCTTCCCCTCGCCAGTCCGCATCACTCCCCACTGTCGGTGCCTCTCTCTTCTCCTTCCCCTCATTTCTTTCTCTCTAAGCTCAACAGGTGACACTAACCTCAAGAGAAAACTCACTCCTTTGCTGCTTGCCCAAAGCCAAGCCCAAACTGACCAACTCTCAAAAATAAACGCTCGTGCTTTTCCTTTTTTTTTTTTTTGTATGTATTTTTTGGATTGTGTATTCTTTTCAAATCTGTCCGAGGCCTCTTTTTAAGAGATGGATTGTCCAAAAATTTCAACAATCCAACGATGAAATCATGCTCTTCTAAGCATGATTTCACAAGGCTCTGACATAAATGGGGGCTAATTGCTAGAGGTAACTATTCCCTAAAATTTGACTACTTTCCAAGGACCTTAAGTGCCCCGTAATGACAGATTGGAGAGGGGGGGCTGAGTACATGCTCAATCTTCTCCCTGTTTTCTTTTCTTTCCTTTTTTTTTTTATTTATTATTTATTATTTTTATTTTTGATTGATTTTGAATGGGTGTCTACAATCAGGTCAAGTTTGAGTGGCCCTATGGAGTTCTAAATTTAATTCTTTCATGTATATTGCATCCAAAGATGTTTTTGGTCATGAATGTTGTTTATCCAGATATGTTGATTTTGATTTTCATAGCTTTTGTTAAGCTAGATGCTTCAATGCTTATGTTTATGTCATTTGGTGTTTGTTTATTATCTTATTTTACATATGCAGTTATTTTTTATCAAATAAATTATTTCATGGTGCTTAAGGTTAAGAGCAGCAACGGTTTGTGCTCTCATTGATGGTCCAATTTCGGTGTGAAATGAATCTTTCTCATTATTAAGGCAAGGATTGGTTGTCAAATAAGATTGGCAAACCATGTACAACCTTTCCTTTCTTTAACAATGAGAAAAATATTTTCTCTAACCGAAATTTGGACCTTCTTATGATAATACAATTGTTGTTAACTCAATAGAACCAATGACACATATAAACAAATAACTATTTTCTGCATTAAAAATTTGTTTTTTTTTTTTTTGTTTTCTCTCTTCTCAT
Source organism: Theobroma cacao (assembly GCF_053813885.1). Lineage (NCBI taxonomy): Eukaryota > Viridiplantae > Streptophyta > Magnoliopsida > Malvales > Malvaceae > Theobroma > Theobroma cacao. The sequence continues at coordinate 44,497,272 of NC_142640.1, forward strand.
TTTATAAATACATATAGTAATTATATTCCATATGTATTAATAGTCCACAAAAAATATGAGGCTCTTCTTTGCTGACCTAACATTTACAATATATGCTACAAATCCCATTCTCATTTAATGTTTAGCTAACACAAATAGGACCTCTGGCATCAATTTTTTGTTCAATATTGTGTAAGACATATTAATTTAATTTGTTTTGTTCCTAAGATATTATTATGCATTTGCATTGTCAAATCACGCTCATGACTTTTAAGTCAAGTACCTCTATGTTCATGTTTGTGTGATTTAGTTTGTGTTTATTGTTTCATTCTACAGATGAGGGTTTCTCTACATGGTCTTTAAGGTTAAGAGTGGCAATATTTTCTACTATCATTAGTGGTCCAATTTTGATGTGAAAAAAAAATCCTTCTTATTATTAAGAGAAGGATTGTTCGTTAAATAAGATTGATAAGGTACAGTATGACCTCTTTTTCTTTTAGAGGCGAGAAAGATTATTTCTCCGAAATTTAAACCATCCCATGATAGTGCAAACCTTGTTTACTCAATACATGTAGTGGCATATATAGACATATAATTATCCTTTGTATTAAAATAGATTTAATTTATTTTTTCCTTTTTATTTTCTGTCTTCTCATTTTACAAATACATACATTAGTTAGACGACAGTTACAATGTCTGCTACAAATCCTGTTCTAATCTTATGTTCCGCTGACACAAATAATAAAACTGGTGTGAATTATCAATTCAATATTAACCGACATGCATTAATTACACTTGCCCTATTTCTAAAAAATATTATGATGCATTTGTCCTGTCAAATGAAGGTCCAGTTTTTTAAGACAAGTGTTTCTTTATTTGTCTTAGCATAATATGGTCTTTGTTTGTTATTTTGTAGTGAACACATTGATTTGCCATTTGGCGTTGAGACAAGGTATTGCCAGATTTTGTAAAGGTTTTTCAGTGATTTTTCTTTTCGATTGTAGTGTATTATTTGGCTCCACTATTCTGATATTCTATTGTTTTTTAAGATCATTGTCTATAATAGAATAAAGGCAGACACAATCTAACTGCGTTATTATGATATTGAATTTTTAGCTATTTTATGTCACTCATCCATGATGTAAATTGCCAGTTTCAATTGTGAATGATAATCTTAACTGAAACAAAAAAAAAAAAAAAACCACAATGACTAAACTTTTTATCACTTCATTGTCCTATATGACATTAGTGGCCATAGTTGATGACAACTGATAAATGATAGATTGCCAATCTACTTATCAAATTTTTTGCACATGTTTTCAAAACTATAAATGATGTATATAATTAAAGAACTATATTTGATCACCCATTTTTTATTATTATTAAAAAAATTTTGTTTGTTGTTTATTATATATTATTAATTTGTTTCAATGCCTTTTTTTATAACTAATCCTTGAAAAACGATGTGTTTGCGAAAGCAAAAAACACTCTCTTCATCATTAATTTCTCTAAATTTTTTAACTGGAGTTTTGTAAGAATTCATCGGTTTAATTTAATTGATTTGCATTGATAGATAACATTACATGTTAATCATTATATCTTAATCAGCATATGATGATTTAATTCAGTTCGTCTGGCTAATTGGTGTTCAATATTTATGTAACTACTTATCTCTTTTCTATACATTTGCTGGTGCTGACATTTACTTTTGTCACTTTTGAAACTGTTGTTCTAGCTGACACGCCCAGTTCAAAGTTTGGCTGATATGTCAATTATAGACTATTGTGCATAACACAATGTTTCGTAATTTCTTAACAATTTCTGTCTCATTTTACACTTACTGTTTTGTATTTGTTTTGTTCTCATCATGTAAATTTGTTTGAAGTTGAATTTACCATAGAAGTTGATTGGTGTAATAATTACAAAACTTGCCGCATTACAAACTATCAGTCACATGATGCTGTCTCAACCTCGGAAATCATTGATCAAGTAAGAAAAGATTTTCACAGTGGGTTTAACCACCAGAGCAATTAAAACGGGAATCAGCAACTACAAAATGTTTGATTGTCATAAACTGACAAGCCAACAATGGCATCCAAAACCCCTTCACGATTAATGCAGCAACTAGAAGAACAATTTGTGCCATCACTGATTGACAATCAACTTGCTAGAGAGCTTTTCTCACAGCCAACACCATAGTAACAGCCTCAAAACATCAAAGATAGACCTGTCAAAATGGGTTTAGCTCATTTGATCGGTTTATTTTTTATTGAATATGGGATAGGTTGGGTTTGAAAATTTAAGTTCATATTAGAATTGGGTTTAAATGGGTCAACCCATCATATCAGTGGGTTGGGACAAGCTAATCTTGTGGGTTAAAAAAAAATTAATAATTTTAATTATTTAATAATTTTATATATTTAATTATATAAAATTACTAATTTAGTTACTAATGGTGTTGCTTATTTTATATATTTCAATATCTTTAATCTTTGTTAGTCAAATTAATAAATTTAATTTAGATTAAAACTTATTATCTCTTTTTCTTTTATGACAATTAATATTAGATGATAAATTGATAATAATTCAAACCTTGAGACATTATTGCTGTCTAAATAATATTTAAATGTTTTGCTTGAAGATGAGGATTGAGGAGGATATATATGAGTCTTGAAGTTTCTATTATTTGATTATATATTAATCTTTATGGGATGGTAGTTTGTGTTAAAGATTTATAATTTATTTATGTAATTTATTTGTTTGTTTATATTTGGTGTAATTTATTTGTTTGTAATATGTTTTTATTATTCAATTTATAAATTAAATCAGAAAACAATTTTCTTGATAGAAAATTTGTCAGGTAAAATTATAAAAATAAATTTTTTTAAAAAAAAAAGAAGAAATGGGTTGGCTCAACCCGACCCATAGGCTAACAAGAGTTGGATTGAGTTGAGGTTTTGATGGTCCATATAAAAAATGAACTGATTCGGTCTAACTCATATTTTTTTAACTCATAAGAGCTTGGGTTGGGCTGAATCGGGTCAGCCCATATTGACACCTCTAACCAGAGGAGAAAAATAGTCAACCAAAAAAATACAGGTAAAATTCATATAACGCTCTGTTTCCAATTAATTATTTAAATCACACCTGTTAGTGTCCTAGATCAAATTTTAAACCTTAATGATACACTGACCTCCATGAGACCAAATCATGGATGTCAGCTCTGCGTTCGCCTATATGACTTGTTTAAAATTTGAACATTATTTTATTTCCTATCTTTACTCTAACTATGCCTTTCATCAAATTCCAAACAAAGGCTCATTGCAATCATGATTATTAACTGATGCCGACAATCACAACAAGATATAAAAGAGTTCATATTACTGACCTAAGATTTGCGTATGACCATATAATCACTGTTTTGTCCACATTACTCCTGCTTCGTTTGATCATTATCCTGCTCTTTTAGTTGCATGACATTAAACTTAATCCTCAAAGGTAACATGTGAAAACGTTCCACTCTACCTGATCTGCAAACTCAGTCATTTTCATGGTTTTCACCATCTAAACATGTATATACTTATGTCATTATCTTCACATTAAACTTTGGATGTTGATTTTCTATCCTGAATTATGCGAAACGAAACTTGATTCTTAAATTGAATAGGTCTTTAATGACCTGTATTTGAGCGTTGGCTACCACTTAATTTCATTTAAATATGTAATTAGATATTTTTGGTAGTATTCATGTTAAACTTTTTAGATTAAATTGTTTTTTTTTTCCTACTGCAAACAGATGTATATTCTTTTCTTGCTGTTAAAATAGTAGCAAATTAATATTATTCATTTTATCATATGCAGAAGATCACCCAAATCGCTCCAGCCATAAAAAAATCAGCCCTCCCAAAGACCAGTCGGCCAGCCCTTGATACAAAAAAATGCTGAAATTTGAACAACAATTATGACCCACATTGCTTTATATTTTTTGACTCCTGGCATAGTAGAAATTTGAACACTCTAATGATAACTGTTGTACACCAAGCAAAACAACAAACCATGCTCTTAAGTTTGTTCATAGCCATCACCTTTTTGCAACATTTTGTGCTCAAATGTCAGCAATTTTTCTGTATAAATTCATCCAACATTTTATATCTCACTCGAGCGCAAAGCACGAAATTAATCTTAATAATATAAAATAGAATCCACTTCAAAATGAAGATTTTATATTTCTTTTTCACCAAAGATTCATCATGTGGTTCTAACCCCTTTATACCGTACCTCATAATTGGAATTTTCAGTGAAAAGCATAAAAGGAAAAAAAAAGTTATATTAAACCATATGAAACTTCAATATATATGAGGAGTTGTGCACCACCATTTTCAGAATAAATAAAAACTATGCAACACACGTTCTCATTTATGAATGCAAACAGATAAACTGAAATCTAAGCTTGGCTATTACCAAAACTGCTATTCATTAATCGACAAATTAAGAATTCACAAAATGATCCCACCTCACAAAAGTGTGGAGCAGTAGAGGGAGACCATAAACCAACAATGACAGTAAGACTAGCTTGGCTGAATTAATCTGTAATTTGTGAGAAAGGGAACGATTAAACAGCGCAGAGTCAATATCATCAAACTGGTAAGTTGGCTATTATGGATGCTACTTACCAATGATATTCCACCATAACTTCAATTTCTTATTTCTTCCGTCATATGCCCATTTCTATCACCTACCTAAACCAAAGAAAGAACTTGCAACATGTCGCCACTACATTATCTACTGAGTTTGGCTCTTTTGTAAATAGAAACATTTTGCTTGATTTAGTTTTATTTTTTAAGCATTAACTCTCTTGTAATTCATACTATAATTTAAAAGTGCGGATTGGACAATCGGATTAATGAAAATTCAAATCATTAACAATTTCAAATTCTGATTTTTTTTTTTTTGAAATTTAAGTAGTTGGGGTTTGAAATGTCCAAGTCAAGTCTTTAACTTTTCAAATGGATCATTTCGGGTTAAAATCCTACTTTAGCAATTTTAATTAAATTATTCAGAGTCACATTTCGTTCACATGTAATGCAATTTAACTTTTAATTATGGTATCATAAAGCTAAATAATAAAGAATAAATATAAGATAATATAAAAAGAATAAATTAGAAAACATTAAATTATCTAAAAAGATATAATCTTTATTGCACTGGTTATACCAATTAAATAACTATTCACTTAGTATAATTTCGACTTAAAATTAAGGTGAAATAAAATGATATATTTAAGAGTAGATGTTAGAATTAGCTTTTGTTGTTAATTATTTTCTTAGTTTATGGATTATTTATTAAAAATGTATTATTTATCTATTCAATTTATTTATTTTATTATTTGGTAAGTATAAAAATAAAGAAGGAAAATGAAAATAAAATATTTTTTATATAATGGATAAATGTGAAAATTAAATATAATTATAATAGCATAAAGAACTTATTTTTCCATGCCTTTTTTTAAGCATAACAAGGATTTTGTAATAAACCAGGGTTACCCTTCATAACAGCTACTTACTATATATTCGTTTGTTTTACTGGTAATTCTTGTGCCTAATAAAATGGGCCTATAAGAAAAGGGTAAATGTGAGTCAAGTGATGAAGTGGAAGTGACAAGAGTCACAGCGCAAAGAGGGTGTCCCTAACGCAAGTCAGAATCCGAAGAAGATGAATTATGCAAGGTGGGTCCAAGGAAAACAGGATTAGATGGATGATCCGGCGCATGGGAATGGGAATGGGGATCCCAAAAACAGTGGATTTCCAACCATCCCCACACCATTTTATTTTCACTTACCCTCTTTTCGGGGAACTCAACCCTTGGGATAAAAGTTAAAACAACACCAATACAGATCACTAGACTTGATAAAGAAGCAAAGGGACCCCAGCCCAGGGCCAGGTAGGCAGGCAGGCAGTAGCAATATAATACTACTAGTACTTTTTATGTTTATATATAGAGAGAGAGATAGATAGGAATAAAATAAATAAAGGGGTTTGAAAGCTTTTTTGGTTTTGGGTCGAGACAGCGTGCCAGTGGAGATTGCAGGTATGGGGAGCGAGTAATGATGGACCTAACACACAGTCACACACACATAGCACAGACCAACACCGGCCCCCAGCGAGCCTCCTCTACGTTCTTTCTTACTTTATTTTTTTTTATATTTTTTGTGTGATTGCGTGCTGCTCTGCGGTTTTAGCCTTTGGGAAACAAAAAACAAAAGCTACATAAGACACGGGGAGGAGACCCAAAAAAGTCCACAAAACTCAAACCCACACAACTTGCTGCTGCTGAATACGTTGAATGCTTTGGTTGTGTAATCCAATACACGAAAAAGGTTAAAATAAGAGGAAGTATGATGGGGAATTGTGAACCATAAAAAGTTAAGAAGTCGACCCTTTTCTCCTTTGCCCTTTCATTTCTTTTTCCTTTGATTTGTTTTTAACGTTTCAATCCCGTTCCAGGCTCCACTATGCTAGAGTCCAAGCCCTCACATTTTTCTCTCCCTTCTAACTGCTCTGTTACTTTTTTTACTTTTTCCCATTTACAGCCCGTTTTCATTAAAAATATTAACTTTGCTAACACTAATGCACTACATTTAAAAGCTTTATTGCCCATGTGTATGATATAGATCCCACGATTTTAACACCACTTCGTTTAAGATCTATTTAGGAGTCGATAATTTCACGTTTAAATCTATTTAATCCATAAATAATGCATTTAACATATTTAATTAATTGAGTTATCAAGTCAATTCATATATTTTCAAAAAATATCTTATCTAAATACAACATAAAGGCAAAAAGAATCGTCAATAGTGCTCATCATTCAAAACCATGAAGATATTATCTATATACGAATTTGGTTCAATATTAACTACAAGAAAGTCCTCATCGATAAAGAGGTCTTGAGATATTAAGTTTAACTCGATTAATTAATTTGCAATGAAAACAATTTCAACAACTAATTCTTTCTTTTTTTTGGTCTCCGATTATAGGCTTTTGGGTACATACTAACTAAGACTTCCTAATCACACAATTATTCTAATTTTTTTTTGTACATATGACAAATTTTAAGAAGATATTTAAACCTTAAACCTCAACTCTTTTGAAAAGAGGTAACAATTGAATTTGGGTTCTTATTATGCATCACAATTTGTTCTGTGTTGTTGATACATTTCAAAGCTTGAATGTAATCATTGTATGAAAACATTAATTTATAATATGATGTAGTTATTGGAAAAAATTTGTCAAAGTTCCAGATTCATTAGGAGTAAAATTTAGATAAATTTTCTGGTTAACAATGATTAAATAAAAATTAAAATTGAAAATCAAAATTTATAGCTTACTAAAGGTCAATGATCAGATAAAAATAATTGAATCATTAATCAAGAATAGTATATATAAAAATTTGAAAAATAATCAAAGATGGCGAAATTTTGTGATTTTTTTATAAAAAATGCATATTTGTATAAATATTAAAATTTTGTATATTCCCTCTATTAACAAGGTCAATTGATTTATCAATTTGATTTTTTTATTTTAATTCTTGCTTAATCTTCTTTTTTATAAAAAAAATTCTAAACTTAATTAAAATCTTATCTTGTCCGACAATTCATTAAAAACACCCATTCTTAAGGATGAGAAAAAAGACTTCAAATCAAAAAATCAACCTATCTGAATTGATCGAATTCATTTTGATTTGGCTACAACAGTTAATAGTTATTTTAATATTTAAAGTTCGACTTTTTTATCTATTCAATTTGATTTGTTATGATAAATTTTCTCACTGAACCGGTAAAAAAACTGAACATGAACTAAAATATTTTTAATTAATACATATACTATATTTAGTAATCCTTATTAATTGTTTAAAATAACTTATATCTTTTCAAAAATAAAATTTCCCTTGGCTTTCTAATAGAATTGTTTTTAATCAATATATATTAGTTGTTTGCTTCAATTGTGTTTTAAGTTGCTTTGCTTTGTATTATTGTATTGAGATGTCATGTTAAAATGTATATTACTTTTTATTAATACAAATACAAGATTGGTTTTCAAAAGTCGATCAAACCGATTAAAGTAATTCGATTTTTTAAAATATTCAATTTAAATTTTAAAATTAACAAATTTAATTTTTTCAATTTAAAATTTTGAATATTGAATCAATCAAACCGCCCATTTATACACCCTTAACCAATCTTATCCAAGTGTTAAGGTATTCTTTGGAGACAATCACCTTTAATGCTCTAAATTTGGGAATGTAAGAAAATGACAAGTCTTTGAAACAAAACGAGTGGACCCCAAGTAATTAAGGAAACCTTAATAGTCCTTCTGTTTTGAGCAAAGCTTTAAAGGCTCTGCCCATATTCTAGCAAGCAAATGTTCTGTTTCTAACTGTGTATTTGTTCTTTTAACAATTTGTTGCAAAGGTCGATAGGGATACAATCTTACAAATCAAAGCGCCTCCTCTTCCTTCCATTTAAATCAATACCTTGTATGAAAAACAATATCTTTAGCACGAAATGTAAAACTTTTAAATTGGAATCAAGGGCCAAAAAAATTCATTAAACCATCAAATACAAGATTACTTAAGAGTTCTAGGAATATTCACCATCAAGGCATAGCTAGAGAATGAGGCAAATATATAAGCATCCCTTTTAACATGGTGGGAAGAAGAAGCAATTAAAGAAAGAAAGGCCTCAATATAATCAAGGATCACACCCATCTCTCAAAACGCCCTTGCCTAATCGCCAACATGGAGTCACTTAAATCAAGCATGAGGACTTGAGTCACTTTATTCTTCTGTTTAAAAGAATAGTGCCCCTGCCCCTTCTTCGTCTTTCACTTACAACCGAAATAAGTACTGCAAAGAGATTACAAAACACAAAGAAAGAAAAGGGAGAGATGCAGAAATTGTGCATTTATCATAGGAATCAATAGCTAACAGAGAATTTTGGATTAAGAAAATAGTCCAGGCTGTAGACACGTTGGGATAATATTATTATTAACCAAAGAAAGGGCAACCGACAAGCCATTCAATCGCCCAGCAGATATAGATGAAGGCCGTTGGTCCCGACAGGCAATTAACTCGTTGTGAGTTCTGAGTCCTAAGGCTCCGTTAAAAGTACTGGTAAATAGTTTGAAAATTTGAAACCAACTCAGGAAGAATTCACCCCCAACCCCAAAAACCAAAAAAAGAAAATTCATTAAAAAGGCAAAATTTTACTCTCATTTTCAGGAGAAAATAAAAAAGGTACATGTGACAAACAGGACAGGGATAGAAGTCGGCTTGTCAAGTCGTTGTTCTTCTTTTATTGTTTCTCCTCAGTATTTAACGTTAAATCACATCATTTCAGAATTCCAAGAGCAGTAGTACACAGCACTCTTCTCTCCCCCTTCCCCCGCACCTTTTCCTCTCTCCTCTCTCCTCTATCCTCTCTTTTCTCTGGCTCTCTCTCCCACATTTCACTCCCCCTGCTCACTATCCTCCCTTCTGACCTCCATCTCTTTCTCTCTTTTGATTGCTCCTTTCTTCCCCTTTTGTGCTGGTGAATTTTCTCCTGTTTGTCTTGGCATTATGGTGTAGGCTTGTAGCTGTGGTAGGGTTGGTTTACTTTCTTCTCTCTCCTTCTCTCTCTGTCTCTCTTTTAATAAAGAAGGAAAGCTTTCAAGCTTAAAAATCCCATGTGCTCTTGTTGTGGTCTCTTTTGAATAGAACCGAAGAAGAGAAGGAGGCAACAAGCCAGCAAAAGCAAAGAAAAGAAAGAATCTGTAGACGTTGTAGAACTAGAAACTCACATGCAGCCCTGTTTACTATCTCATTAGCTTATGTGCGTTATCTTTTGTTTTGTTTTTTTTTTTTTATCTATTCCTGTATTTCTCATAGAGAGCAAGTCTTTCATTCAAAACAGAGGTGAAGAAATGACTAAAGAGGAAGACTTTAAGCTACTCAAGATTCAGGTCTTTTCTCTTTTACCACATTCTTTTCTGTCCCTTTAAAGTCTTTTTATGATTTATTTTTTATGTATCTATATCCACAGCTTTGTGCAAAGGTGGATGCTGGTGGTCTTTTCTTCTAAAGAATCTTTCTTATTTTGTTTTTGTTGTTTGCTTTGTTTCCCTTTCTTTTCATTTTTATCCACAGACTTGTGTTCTCAAAGTGAACATACACTGTGATGGATGTAAGCAGAAAGTGAAGAAACTCCTTCAGAGAATTGAAGGTGCTCACTGTTGTTATCAGCTTTCTCCTATGATTCTTTTTTGTGACTGGTTGTGCACTCCTCTCCTACCTCGTTTCTCTCCCGTATAAACATGTTCTTCCTAGTATTTTTGCTAGATTGCTGAGAAAATTAGGAAAAGATGCCAAAATAATCACTAATGCTCTGCTAATAGTTCAAAACAATGATCTCAAGTGCACAGAATTCTGATCACTGAGAAGAGTAAAATATCAGGAAACTATCTCACCTTGCTCGATAGTTTGAAAGAAACGAGAACAATGATTTGTTTTTCTCGGAAGTTCCATCAGTGGATCTTCCGGCTGGTCTGTGTTTTGGGTAAGAGAAGGAAGAATGTAAATATTTGCGAGTTCTCAAATCAGTCTGGATGTAATGATTTGTTATCTGGACTGACCAATTCATCTTCATTTCAGGAATGATTACAGAAGATGAACATTCTTGAATTATAGATTACTAGGATATATTTTTGTCCTGTTCCAGATGTCTGGAACACATTACTAGGAAAATTTCCAACTCATTGGTCCTAATAGTTGGTGGCATGTGCATGTCTAATCCGTTTGCGTAATTTTCTGTTTGTTGTTTTCTTCTTTGTTCTAGGTGTTTACCAAGTAAGCATAGATGCAGAGCAGCAGAAAGTCACAGTCTCAGGAAGTGTAGATTCTGCAACATTGATCAAGAAACTGGTCAGAGCTGGTAAACATGCTGAGGTTTGGTCCCAGAAGTCCAACCAAAACCAAAAGCCAAAGAACAACTGCATCAAGGATGACAAGAACAACAAAGGCCCAAAGCAAGGCTTGATCAAAGGCCTTGAAGCCTTCAAGACCCAGCAGAAGTTTCCTAGTTTCGTTTCTGAGGAAGATGATGATTATATGGATGATTATGACGAAGAGAATGAAGAGGATGAGCTGCAATTTCTCAAACCAAGTCAACTGGGTCAGTTGGGTCAGCTGGGTTTGCTTAGGCAACAAGCTCTTGATGCAAATAATGCCAAGAACGGTATTGGAAACATTACTGCAACTTCCAACAACAATAATAAAATGAACTACAATCTTATTAATGTGAATGATGGAAAGAAAGGAAACCAGAATCAGAATATGGGAATGAAGGTAAATCCAGGTGTGCTAGATCAAAAAACCTTGGCTGCTTTGAAGATGAATAATGCTCAGTTGGGTGGTTTAAACATCAATGCAGCAGAGGGCAAGAGGGGACACGACATTAACCCCATTATGGGTCTTTCAGGTTTTCATGGAAATGGTGCTAATGTTGCTGATGCTGCTGCGTTAGGAGGCAATCCCAATGCAGTTGGAGGATTTCAAGTTCAATCCAACAATGGGTTGCAGGGATCTTCTGCAGCAATTTTTCAAAATGGTGGATATGTTACTGGTCAAAATCCATCATCTGTGCTCATGAACATGAATGGCTACAACTATCCATCATCAATGATGAACATGATGAACCTGCAGAACAGGCATGCCATGCAGCAACAACCCCAGATGATGTATCATAGATCCCCGGTAATTCCTCCTAGCACTGGGTATTACTATAATTATGGCCCTCCTCCATACTCATACCCTGAAGCCCCCAGTTATAATGCTGATCACTCTGCAGCAACCCATATGTTCAGTGATGACAACACAAGCAGCAGCTGTTCAATAATGTAATGAGAACAAAGAAAAAAAAAATGTAGAGAGAGAATGCATGGGGTTTGACATGGAAATTCTCTCTAAGTGGAGCTAGTAGGTTTTGACAGTATTCTACTGTTTGATGTGGAGGGTAGCAGAGATGCTGGAATGGGATGTTTGAGTGGATCTTATCTGTGTATTTGTGTAGTTGTTAAGTAGATGTTCTCTTTTTTTAATTCACTCCAGCTTCTGCCTGCCTTTTTTTTTTATTCTGTTTCTGGAATGACTATGTGAACCACAAAACTAGTAAATAAACAGAGGAGTCGCTTTATTTTATTCCTGGAATGACTATGGTCAAATTGGAGTCGCTTTATTTTATTCCAATACCAGACGAGGTGACATTGGTTACTGTATCTTCATGGAGCATAATGACACTATCTGCCAGAGAATAGGAACAGCTGGGTTGAGACTGGACAATATCGGTCACGTTTTGCGCTGAAAAGTGTGAATGTTAGGTAGATGTGCACGTGCCTCTCACGTGCATTCCTAGAGTGATGCTGTCTGTCACCTATAGCCACAGGACCACCCAATCCAACATCAGTACCCTACTCCAGCGATCCTGCCACTGCAATGCAAAGCTTTGCCATTGCAAGCAAAGATACCGGACAATAATTTATTGTTTAAAAGAGTTGGTTCATTGCTTTTGCAGCGGAGCTCATGTTATCTCATAACCTTTAAAAAATTGGTGCCCAGACGACAATTTGAGTTCCTTGGTTCAGTCGTATTGATTATTTCTCTTTCATTATTTGAGAAATTTCCACCCGAAGGAAGCGTCTACCCTATGGGATATACAACAAACAGAGTGGACTGCAACAGGAATTTCTGCAGTTCAACTCCGAGAAGGAATCCCAATCCTAAACCTATGATAGCCTTTGCAAGGGGGCATCTAGGATTCTAGATACTCCGAGAAGAATTAATATATAGATGAAGGTTCACTGATTCACCAAAAAGAACTAGGAATTGAAGTAAAGAAGAACTGAAAAAAGAAAACCAGGAGTAAAATGCAGAACAGAGTGGTTATTATTGTAAATAAACAAGTGACCCAGCATGTAATAAAAGAGGAGGCGCCTGCATTCGTAGAAGAGTAGACATCATAGGCGACATTAATGGATTCTGCTGGCGCCTCCTTTGCAGAACCCATCCACTATTGGATGATCCCCCTGCTGCTCCATTGATTGAGAAAACATATTACCCTCCTAGAAGACAACCAATCCTAATTCACAATGCTAACAGAGAACTAATACTGTCTGCTAATAGACATGGTTGAGGTCAACTATTTTTAATGAAATAGGAAAACTGGTTAAATAAGAAAACACGTCAAATTAACACACAAGTATAACGTTTGAGCTATTGTATTGTGCAAAATGTACGCAATAGCTTACGTCCCTGACATTTAGCAAAAGCTTAAATAGGAGGCAGGAATTTAGCATAATAATAATACTAATAATGATACTCCAACAATAAGCAGAAAATTTTGTACAAAAAATGTTACATTTTGATTCCCTCAGGACATAAATTTGGTAGAAAAAGTTATTACTTCTTTTCGGATTCGAAGCTTTCTCGCAATATGTACAAATAAATAAATCAATTTATGCAAAATACATCATCACTTTTAGAACATTATTATACTACAGATTAATAGCAAGAGAACTGTCATGAACAATAACCAAATTCCATGAGAGAACCAAAATCAAATAAAGATTTCAATTCTTTTCTTTCTAAATAAAAAGGTAGAATATCAACATCACCTCCGTATTCAAATGCTGCCTGCTTTATTTCGTTATAGAACTTTTCCCTCGTGTTGACCCAATCGTCCACTCTCCACAAACAGCTAATGCAGCTACAACCAACCTTTCTATCTAGGGATTGAGTGGCTTGAAATGTATTCAAACTAAAGCAAGAAAGTAAAAATAAATAAAGACATCACCAGATTTCACAATCACACCAAAGAAATAAACACAGTTTCTTCCCCCAATTAAATTGGCGATCAAAGGATGAAAGACAGTTGCCATAGGCATTTCTTTATGAAAAAGTAATGAAAGAAGAAAGAATTATTGTATTACACATTGCAATTGCTATTTCTCTCTGAAGGGTATGCTACATGATGAAACCGTGTGAGCAGAAATATATTGCACACATTTTTCACAAAACCCTCCATGAAGCTGCTTACCTGCATTCTTGGCTCTCATTTTTATTCTTTGGCACAAATTCTGAAAATGGAAATTGTGTCCTGAAAAACAGTTGTAAAACCATCATATGGTAACAACTGCAGTAGATGACATGCTCTGCTTTATACCAGAAAAATAAGTTGGTAACTCTTAGATTGAGGACAACAAGGTTAAACAGGTTGATGTAGACCTTAGCAGCGTGGATTATTCGATTTTCTCTTATTTCTAAACTGAAAAATGAAAGATTCCATGCTTTTTTTAATAACTACTTTAGAATTCCGAAAAATAATTTTAATTCAGAAATGTGTGCATAACCCAAAATAAGGGCCTCTTATTCAGTCCATGAAAAGAACGCCTTCTCACTTCTCTGTACTGCATATGCAAGCAAATCATATAATTTGTCTCTTTTCCTTCCTAATTTTCTCATGTTGTGTTTTAATTTTTGAAAGAAATTACTATTTTTATGTAATATGTGCAAAATGCAACTAACTCAACTTCTTCTAATACATGAGAACTGCATCAGTTACATGAAACATGAAGATTTTGCTTGTCATCATAGTTCATTCAAATTGAAATCTCAAGGTAAAAATCAAATGAATGTGCATTCCCTCAAACTTTAAAGATCTAACCTGCATCATACATGTCTGATCCAGTACTTATGTTATTGCCGCTCTACCCTCCAAACACGAATGCAGGCGTCCTCTCCTGAACTGACCACACTGCTGTCATCAGTAAAAACCAAACCATAAACTCCACCAGGATGAGCATTCTTTATAGTTATGTGGCTCGAAGGAGGCTTCCCAACTTCATATATGATCACACAAGTGTCTAGTGATCCTGTAGCCACCATAGTGCTATCAGGAGACCAAGCAAGGCAATTGATACGAGCTGTGTGGTACAACATGTTATTAAGCTTCACCTGCAAGACATAAATTGCAGAAAAAGATGGTTAATACATCCACTCAGTTGCTAGAAGCACTTTAAGATATCCTGTTCTTCAAAATATTCAGAACTTATTTGACTATTCTTGGTGACACTTTACTTCAATCTGTTTCTTGATTAACACTAAGCTGTAACAAAGAAAAAAAAAAAACTAAAAGAGTACTTATAGATGACGTGCATATGGAAGTTCATGATATCCTAATTACAAATTAAAAAAGTTTTCCAGTTCAAAAATAACATATTGCAGTTGCTATAAAATAAAATGCAAACTTTAGAAAGTGGCGAGCTTTTGCTCCACAGCCTTACATGGCAAGATGCTTCATGCCATGGAATTATAGCTAATAAAACAGGTTTCTACCTAGCAGTTGATGCCAAAAGCAAACATAAACAACCTGATAACTGAGGAATGATTAGACAAGCTCCACAACCGCCATTATGATTCCACAAACAGTCCTAAAAGAGTCCCAGCAGACCAGGATACTAGCCATGCAGGCTTTGAAGCATGACCCAATGTTACTGAGAAACATTAGGATAACCAAAAAAAAAACAGACGACTCTCCATGACTAATGTCCCTACAGGAATGAGACTGATGGATCTGCATCCCACAATAATCTACGACATTGCTTTTGGGAAACAGTTGTTGCTTGAAGCATCCACTCTTGTTAAGGAGTAAGTTATCTCTTAATCTCAAAAAAAAAAAAAAAAGAGGAGGATGTTATCTCTCATTTGAAATTGTATTCCCCAATTTACTTTTGATATTTAGGAAATGTCAGGCAATTAGAGTGCCCGGTAAGGAATAAACATAACAGTCGTTGCTGCAGCGTCTTTCATCTCAAAAATGGGATGAGTCAACTCACCATTCTTGATTTCATTAGTAACGGTAAGACATAATAAAAATATTTTAAAGTTCAAGCTACCTCTTTGGAGACACGATCCCAAACAACTGCTTCACGATTGAGATCGGCTGAAGCAAACATGGAAACATCTGGAGAATACCGTATCACGCTAATTGCACCTCTATGCTTCTCAAGGGTTGCTTTTTCTGTAAGAGAATCACCTGAAACAGAATATATATGCAATTTACCATCCTGCCCCCCCACAATAACCTCACTTCCATCAGGTGAAATAACAGAAGCTGTCACGGTAAATCCAAGGTTGATGTTTGATAGTACTTGCAGACCCTTAAGCAATACAACTCCTGAATCAGTTGAAACTAAAGCTAGATCAGGGGAATTGATGGCATAGCACAAGTCTTTCGGCTGACTGCCAACATCTATATGTTCTGCAACCCCACATTCTTCCTCGTGCAGAGGAACTCTCCATACCTGAAATTAACTAAGGCATTATCACCAAAAAAAAGAACTGGTTTTCAATCTTAAAGGATGCAGAGTATTCACAGTTGACATTAATCCGAGAAAGCACTTATCTAGATAGAGATGAAATTGATTGATAGAAAAAGATCACCCAAGTATGGAGATCCCAGAATAATTAATCTCTTTAGGGTCAGATTCGGTTTTAATTAGCTACACAATGAGATCTAATACCCAATTATTATAAGTTCCGTCACAAATTTTCATGGTCTATTTATAAAGTACCTATCTGGTGCTGACAAAGGCAAACTTCTTTCTCTTTTCTTTCAAGTTTCTACATTTTTCTTCCTTCCACTTAAGTTTTACTTGATTAATAAACATAAGTAGAAAATTCCACTATGCATCCAAACAAGCCTAAGTGGATAAACCAGGATCGAAACCCACCACTAGTGTTTTTTAACCATTTCTCATCTATCATGCACTCTGTTATCTTAAACTGGATAATCAGGTGAACATCATGAGCTGAATAGACTCATGAAATCCTAATGCTCTATCACATATCTTGATGAATGTTTAAGGTACTTGAACATCAAGATTATAACCATAGATACTAAGGAAAACAGAACCAATCATTAGGATCTAACAGAATCAACAATATTTCAGTAAAGTTTAAAGTTGTAGTTGATATTCAGCACAATCACAGAAAATGCTTCAAAAACATTGAAGTGCTAGCCCTAAATACTGCTTTCAAGAATCAACCCAAAAATTCATCCATTAACAAAATATCTGGATTGCCAGGTTAGGTTGCTAGAAAATTAGCTCTTTTTGCTGCAACAAGCTGTTCCAATAAAGCTTCTATACTGTTTGAGTTATACCACTCCAGGCACCCATTCAAAATGCAACCATCAATTCAAGTTAGGTGAAATATATTTAACCACACTTTGCATAACATCCAAAATATGAACTAAACTAAATTTGATATGATTCCATAGTACCACCTTTTTCCACAGAAAGATCTTATATAACAAAAATAGACGGCAACTAATGCAAATATGTTTATATTAAACAGGCAAATTAAAATTTTATACAGGGAAGTCCTTAATAACTGAATTTCTATTTGAAGAACAAAGTTTTTGTTTTGACATTTTCCTCTGTTTATTGGTGGATGAGATTAAAAAACAGGGATTATCAATGCATACTTTGTTTAACAAATAATAAAATGCAATATGTTTTGTGGTACAAGTTTACCTTGTTGTCATATCCAGATGTAATTATCTCTTCTTTAACAGCAGCCAAACATTTAATTTGAGAACTATCTTTCCTCTTTAATTTGCCACTGTATCCAACCCCTTGAATCCATTTAAGGATGGATCCATCAAAGCTGCTGGACAGAATCATCTTTGGGTTGCTTTTGAGTACAGTTAAGGTAGTTATGTTCTTCATATGTCCAGACAACAATAATGGGGGTTTATCAGGATCACTTGCAGAGAATAAGTTAATTGTGCCACCAAGGGAAACTGTAACAAGATGATCATTCTGCCACAGACATCCAACAAGCATGTGCTCCACTCCACCAGATCCAGGACATTCCAATGTTTTCTTCACTTTTCCAGAACCATCTTCAAATATCTCCCATATCTTTGCAGTCTTGTCAGCAGAAACAGTTAGTACCTGATTTCATCAATAAAATAATAGACAGATAAGTGAGAAACATAGAATTGCAATGAAGAGATTAGATGTTGTTAATGGAAGAAAGAGCTACAAAAATTTTTGTTTCATGTCAACATACTCATTGAGGTAAACATGACATTTGTGACGAAAACTCCAGTCAACTTTTGTTAATGATTGTGAAACTGTGGGTTAAACCTTGTAGATCTCTCATGCCTTTATAAAAAGGAACAGGTGAATGCAATACTCTAACCGATGACTTTGTTGGATAAACAATATACTTAGTAGAGGACCTAAACAGAGATGGATTTAAAGGAGACTGCTAAGTTTTGAGTTTACAAAAACTGAATTTCTTGAAGGTATTTTGACCTAGCAGTTCTGTAAAGAGAGAGAGAGAGAGAGAGAGAGAGAGAGAGAGCTCATGCTTAAACGACAATACGTGAATTTAAAGCAACATTAATATTAAGTGTTCTTCTCCGTTACTTGTCTGAAAATAATTATTAAGGAAAAGCAAGTGAGTCATGGATAGCTTAAGACATGGATAGAATTTGTTTACAAGTTTCATCAGACTGCTTTAATTGAGCTTGAAGATCAAATAGCATGCAGGGAATTGAATTCTGAGTTATAAATAAAGCCATCGAGGTCAAGCTGTATGCACATTTTAATCTTTCCCAGCAAATTGTTTCTCAGTTTCTCTCCTTTTAAACTTCCTCTTATTCTCTTGTCCAGACACCTCATTCTAAAGTGCAAATAATGGCCAATCATAGGTTACTTTTCCAATTTTCCTCTCTCTTATTTCAGGCTAAAGCAATCATGCAATGCTGGGTTTCTTTCCTCTTCTTTTCCCTGAAAATAAGTAACAAACAGTACACAAAAGTTGCAAAAGAGGAAGCTGAAACCTAGTGAACTGAAGTATACAAGAGACCTACAAATAGATATCAAGAGGAAAAACTTTCTGATTCCTAACATCATATTCATCCGGAAAGAAGAGAAAAGAGCTGCAAAACCTTTTTCTGACTTTACAACCGAAAATTAAGGTTCCATTCGGTTTATATTTTTGCTACTCTCTTTTTGCTATATGCTTTTTGAAAAATTGCTACAAAGCAAAAACAAAAGGTAAAAAACAATATTATAATTGATTTAAAATGGGCAAATAATTAAAATTTAACACCAATTATAACATAATTAGTTCATATAGAAGTAGATCATGCAGTTTTGTTATCCAAAAGAATTACATACATTTTGTTTATAATTCTTCAAATTTTTATTTGCTTTTATTTCCAAATGTATTTTTGCTTTCTAGTTTTCGAAAACAAAAAGTAAATAGCAAAAGTTCCTAGACAGAGCCTAAAGAAGCCTAGTCTTAATCTCAATCACGAAATGCTCTATTGTCTAGTTATCTTTATAATTCCTTTGAGCCTAAAAGCTCCTGAGTGCATAAGGTGGTACTATATCCTCCAAAAAATAAGGTTTTTCTTCCACTATCCCCAGCTTGTCAACATATCTAGCCTAAATTCAAAAACTAATCAAAATAGACATTTCAAAGGATTTCGGCATTCCCAACAAGACTGCATGTAAATATACGCAGAGATGGCAATGGCCTACACATGCACACACCCATGGATAATGAAACCAAATCAATTTGGTGACAAACAAATTCAAAAGCTATTAACACGAAATAGGGCTGCAAGAAAAATCAACAAAGGCGAGAGTGATGATCGGAAGCACAGTTGCATTTAGTACTGGTCTTTTAATGAAGCAATGCCTTTTTTTTTTTTTTTGATAGAGCAATGGACTTAATTAAAGCAACTAAATTAATATTGACCAAGGTGCTTACATGTTTACCATCAGCGCTCCAGCTAACAGCATAAATGCTGCCTGTATGACCATCTTCACAGGACAACTCTCCAATAGTTTCACCAGTCTTCGCATCATAAATTATACCCTTCTTATCTGAGCTTACACTAATTAGTTTGCTGCCATCTGGGGAAAATCTAATGCAGTTGACAAAATTTGAATGCTCCCTGCAGATTATAAAACAAATCCTTGAATAACCCTAAAACTAACAAACATCTTAACAATCAGAAGACTACTTTCAAAATGGAATTCATGCTTTCTTCAAAAGAGTTCATTCAATAGTGCATTCTTTTCAGTTTTCACACATCTTAAGAACCAGTAGAAGACTATTTCCAAAATGAAGCGACAAATAGTTGTAACAAGCATTATGCAATTATCAAATTATTGCAGGTATGGGAAACGTTCTTTGTTAGCATCATCAATTGACTTGCATTGTAGATTTACAAATTGAAAGTTTTAATTTCACATTTTTAATTTGCCATGGGCATAGAGATTGTGAGCACATAGTTACTTTTAAAAACTAACATTGAAAAAGAAATAAATAGAAAAACAGCCCATCTCTCCAGTATCTCTGCATGTGGAAATGAGAATCAGCTAATTGTGGATGAATTCCAAATGCCAACCGATAAAACTTAAAAAAGAGGTGAAAGTGCAGGACTTCTTTAATCTTAAATTTGCATTTTTTTTTGTTTTAAAATAAAAAAAACATTACTATTGCTTTTATATCCAAATGAACCTCTTGCTTTCTGCTTCTGACAACAAAAATTGAATAGCAAAAATGACAAGCACACCATGTTTAAGACTACGATTCAAGGTAACAACCTTTTCTAATACATTAATGCAAAGCAAGACCAATCCATGAATGGAATCTTTTCCTCACTAAATCAAAGGCTTTACTTGAGCAATTCACTTAATGTAGTGCCATGATAAATGGTAAAAGCATTCGACAATTCAACACTCTTGCCTACCTGTGAGATAGCTTGAACTTAAAGGGTGGACCTTCATAAAAATTCACCAAGAAATCCTCTCCACAGGTTGCAATCCGAAACGGCCTTGTCGGTTTGAAATGACAGCTCAGCACCCTCCTCGAGTGCCCATCAAAATCCCCCACAGTACTCCCCGAGTCCCACCTTCAACCATCACAAATCCTAATCAAAATCTGAGCGTTTTATATTCTTTTGATTCAAACTTAATTTTTATTCAAAAAAAAATAACATTCGCCCTTCCAATTTCAATCTGCAACTTTTGTTTTTACTGTTCCAAAATTATGTTTGTTTTTATCAAATTTAACACTAAATTACAGTTCAATATTAAATTTTATCACTCTATTTTAATTATATTATTAATTTTTATCACTACACTTTTTTTTATTTTGCTTAATTTTCGAATAAAAATAACGGCCAAAGAACATATTTAATAAAATTTCTCTTTCCCTTTCGCGTTTATCCTCGCGGAATCTTTTTACATGCAAAAATGAAAAGCAAAAATCAAAGTTTCTAATCAAAAGGAGCCTTAAATACGTGATTTCCATATATTTAGTCCACAAACTGTTCTCACCAGAGACAGTATATAAATGGTCTAAATTTCAAACTAATTATACTCCATGTCATTTCGAGTGTTCAGGCAGGCTGCTTTCTTACCAAAATTTTGTATATAAAAAAGCAGGCAGTAGAAACTATTGAAATAAAGAATACTGA
Organism: Theobroma cacao; assembly: GCF_053813885.1. NCBI lineage: Eukaryota > Viridiplantae > Streptophyta > Magnoliopsida > Malvales > Malvaceae > Theobroma > Theobroma cacao. Next base: position 44,518,853 of record NC_142640.1, read on the forward strand.
CATAAAAGCGCGGACAAAGGACTTTCCTTTGCCTTCGCCAGAGGCAACGATTCTCAACCCGTCGGGAGACCACTGGAGATCATCGATCCGACCCGAAAGGACCTTGAACTCATTTTTCAAAACGAAGTCGTTATGGGTCCCCCAGATTCGTACGGTGCCAGAGACGTCAGCTGAGGCGATCCACTCGCCGTTGGGGGAGTAACGAGCGACAGTGACAGGGTAGCCGTGGTCGCCATAAACGGCAACATCGAGAGGCTGGTCAAGGTATCGGATGAAGACGGACCTTCCATTGCAATAAAGGATTGAGTTGGATTTGGCATCGCCGGAGATTAGAATTCCACGGCCTCGTTCCGTGGAAGGGGTGCAGGCATAGGTTTCTACGAGATTCGCCATTTGTTATTTGCTTGTTTGAAGTTTTTGTGGCCAAAGGGAGCTTATTTTAGCAGGTTTTCAGTTTTTCAGTTGATGGGAAAAGTGCGGGAATTGAGGAGGGGACTTTTTGAACGAGTTGGTCGCTACTCGCTGGGTTGAGAAGGGCCATTCCTGTTCAGATCCGTTAGGGATCACCATGGCTCCATGCTTCATTCAGGCCTTACAAGAAAAGGTCCAACTCGGGCCATGCGTATTCATTTAGCACAAGCCCCAACAACTATTTTTTGCAAATTATTAATTAAATAATTACTGAAAATGTTGAACTATTATTAGTTATTAGACAATGATATCCCAAGTGAACAGTGTTTTAGTTCACAAAATCATACTGCTTCGCATATAAAGCTTACAGTCACCAAAACAATGTGCGTACTCTGCATCCACAGATTTGCGATGTATTTTAATTAATTACTAAATTTGTATAAAAATGTCGAAATATTTCTTAGTAAGTAGTAATCATTTTGTTTACAGCAGACATGTCGTATAATGCTCTACCCAACATGTCACTAACTCATCACTTTGTGCATAAGTGCTTGACACTTGAGACATCCACGAAGAAGCGCCTCATCCATTTTATTGTTTATGACCAAAGGCCCACTTTTTCACCTGAAAAGATTCCTTGTCATTCTTCTTGCTCTAGAGGGACAAAACCCCACAAGAACAAAATAAAAATATATAATATAATTGCACTCTAACAATGACAATGATGAGCGATGAAGTTAGGAGTTCGCAAATGCCCGAGCATACCTATTATTTAAGAACAACCGAGAGAGTGAGAAAAATTAATTAGTTTAAAGAGTAGGATTCCCAAGTAATTAATTACTATACGATGTCACCTCCGAAAATGTTTCGTTCATCTCAGAGGTTAAGTCTCGATCGAGCGGCACTTGCTCACCACCTTGTAAAGCGCGACATCAAGTTTGATTTTTTGCATCATTGTTAGTTCATATTGGAGAAGCCTGTGAAGATGCAGTTCCTCTTTCGGAAAAGAAACAGAGAGATCAACTACAATTTCCTTAAATTAAGTGGGTTTTTCTTTTCTTTGGAAATATCGTTAAATTAAATTGTAACAATAAGGTCATAGACTGGGTGGGGCAAACAGCAAGGTGATGAAGTCAAGTAGTGGGAAGACTTTGGTGGTGATGTAACACTTGATCCATCAAAAAGCTCTGGTTGTGGTTTGAAATTCTGTGAAAAAGAGACAAAAAACGTTTCACGCTTCAACTGGAACGTGAATCTATTAAAAAATTGACTTGGTCATTAATCTTACTAGAATGTGGTCCCCACCATGTTTGGATTGAACTGTTCTCTTTTAAATTTTAGTAAAATCGCTCGTGAACAAAAAATATTTTAATTTAACTTATTCATTGCCAGTGGTTTTATCCTTTACAAATTTTGATATAAATCTAAATATCTCAACTTGAAAACGTGGCTTTTCTTTTAGATGAGCACGTGGCAAAATAAGGAAGGTTTTTGAAGTTTCTTTTTAAATATGCAATAGATGGTCCCCTACGCTGCTCTGGACATCCTTTTTCATTTTCCTTTCTAACAATATGTATGCGGTCTCTCTTCATCCATGCTAGGCTCCCACGCACACAAAAATCTATGGTCTTCGGCCTAGCAGGTAACGCCCCCACTTTAAAAGAAAAATCTCACGCCAGTTGCAATGAGAAGAAACTACAAAAATATTCTTAACTTGGAATAAATTCGGTGGCCCTTGGCTTTGACTATTACAACCCCAACCATGTTTTCGCTGCAATTTCTAATGTTATATTTAACAATCTAATAATAATAGCATATGCTATTCTACCCTAATTAGCTTCAATTAGAATTTTATCACTACAATAAATAAATAAATATAATATTTAAGAAAATCACTAAATTATTTTAAAAATTTTAAATAAATCTATAACGTTTTATTATGTTCAATAAAATTTTTATATTTTTGTTTTGATTTTTTATAATTAACAGTTAATTAATTATTATTAAATATTATCATATTATATTAATATATTATATTATAATATATTATGATATATCAACATGTCATTTTTTTTTAAAGTAACATATCACGTTAACACTACATTATATAAAATAATAAATTATATTTTGATTATTAATAATTAATTAATTATTAATTATAAAAATTTATTTAATTTAAAATAAAAATATAAAAATTTTGTTAAAATAAAAATAATAATTTATTTAAAATTTTATAAATAATTAAAATTTATTTTAAGTATTATTACAAATAAATATTATTCATGTATTTGCGGGCGCAGCTATGTCTAACGGAAAAAATTTTGCTTTTCTTTTGTTTTTGAATTTACATTCAGAAACGAAAAGCGGGAAAGGGTCCCGCATGCATGCAGGCCCTGATTAAACATGTCTTTTACCATTTCGAAGAAATCGAAGCTAACCACTGAAAAGGCACTCCTTTGTCTCTGCCTATAATGATTGGCCCGAGATAATGAATTTATTATAAATATTTTCAAAACATTTGTCAATTATATGTGATTTATATATATATTCGAAAAAACAGCTTTGGTATTAAAATTGAAGAAGAATCTGTACAACCTATTTGAAGTAGGAACAAAGAAAACTTCAAACTTAATGCAAAATCAGACGAAGTCAGTAGCTTCATCAATCCCAGACATAACCTGCCCTAGAAAACTATATTTTACTACTTACAGTCTTGAGCTAAATAATTAGGGTGATTTTTTTGTTGATTATTTCTCATTCTATTTACAAGTTGACTATTTCTCTTCTATTTTTTTTTTGTTGTCTGCGTGGCCTTAATGGGTATGCTTTTTATTTTATTCATAATTATGACTTGAATAGGGAATATGTTCCAATTATTAAATTAAATATTCGGGTGTTTCTAATATAGAATCAAGATCTTACTTTCAATTTTCTAATTTTTCATAATTGATATGCAAAATATCTATTTTTAAGGATACCAGCTCTGTATCGCTAATTTCTATTTTGTGGAATTTAAGTATGGTATTGTAAGTCTGGAAAGCAGTGAACCACGACCCTATATAATGATGTTAAGCCACAAATAAACCTCCAATTAACTCAATTCTTTTCAAACCTTATCTCTCTCTCTGTCTGTCACGCTTTCACGCTGTCTTCTCCCTGTTTGCTCATTATGCAATGAAGAGATGTTCTCCATGGGGAGGATGATGCTGTTTTTTCTCATATGTTTAGCTCTCTTGGGAGAGCTCAGCACTTCATGGGCGGAAGATAGGCTTGTGAATCCATTACAGTTGGAAATGTTTGTGGATGAGCTTCCAGATATGCCTAAAATCCAAGGTTTCGATGTAGTGAATGGTTCTCCCAAATCTAAGTCACTGACGATTGGCATGTTCAGGAAGAAATGGGTAAGTATTTCTTTCTTGTCATTCTTCAATTCCTTTCTTAATTTTCCTGTTCAAATCTTCCCGTTTCTCTGCCTTGTTGATTTAAGTATTAAGTATAACAGTCCCCTTGGTGTCCTTCAAAGTCAAACAAGGACGCCCAAGTTTGAGGGCAGTGGGTGCCCTGTAGCTCAACTCTGCAACTTCGATACCAGATCAAGTTAATTGCATCTTTTCAAATTATGCATGTAAATTTTTACAAACAATTTAGGTTAAACCCGCAGTATTCATAATTTTTAAACAATGTTTTAGTATTTTAGTTTCTGGAAAGAATATTATTACAAGGCAAAACAGAGAAAGGGAATAGAGGAATCGAGTCTCTCATGCTACAGCAACAACAGGAAAAGGAAAAAGAGGAAGTCTCTTCCTCTGTCTCCTTACCTACCCGCTCTCCAAAACTATTGCGAATTCATATTTTGACACAAGTATTAACCACCAATTATAGTTGAGATAAAAAGGGGGACTGTGATGACTGCTTCCTACTATCCGCGACCCCATGGCCAGTTGCAAAAGATGCTTTCCCACCTTGAAAAGTAAAAGGTAGACAGTGAACAGAGTGATGCTTCGAATTTTATCTTTTCTACACAACTATCTTTTTTTGACAATTTCCTCATCTTTGTAGCTTGCCAAAGAAAACCAATGCTCAACTCAGGTGTAGTGCTGATAGGTTGCCCAATATGTTATGACAAGCTTTTGGTTTTGGGGGTTGGGCGGATGGGCGCTATTTCCATTTTAACAAGTTATGAGCTGTATTCGTACCATACATGGTTCAATTAATTAATTAGTTTTAAATTTTAATGGTTAGTCCCATTCAGTTTGCCAGCTCTTTCTTCGTTTCTTTTCAGTTTGGGTTCAATTACACATTGTTTACCACTAGCTTCTTTCAACAAAGTCATCAAAGGAAGTTGGTAAACTCGAGGAGGAGATGTTTATTTTTTCTGCAAATTGTCTCTGTTGAAGTATTTAATTCTTCTTTAACTAAGAACAATATTGTATTCAAAGAGAATTGTCGTACACGAATGAGGAATTACTCTTTCTGTCTTTTATATGTTTTTCTGAGAAACCAAATTTTTTATTGTGATTGTGAAACATCATAACCGAACTCATCTTGTTTGTTGCCTTCCGCTTTGCAGAAATTCCACAGGGACCTCCCTCCGACGCCAGTGTTCGCCTACGGTGCCTCCAGGCTCACTGCAACAGTACCTGGTCCAACCATCGAGGCCCTCCACGGCATTGACACTTATGTCGAGTGGCAAAATCACCTCCCTTCAAAGCACATACTGCCATGGGATCCGACAATCCCAACCGCCCTCCCTGCCACCAAGAAGCGAGTTCCTACTGTAGTGCACCTCCATGGTGGCATCCATGAACCCGCCAGTGATGGAAACTCAAACTCGTGGTTCACCGCTGGATTTAAAGAAAAGGGGCCCACGTGGGCTAACGCAACATATCACTACAACAATAACCAACAGCCTGGAAATTTATGGTACCATGATCATGCCATGGGATTGACCAGAGTCAACCTGTTGGCAGGCCTGATTGGGGCCTATGTTCTTCGCCATCCTGACGTCGAGGGCCCACTTAAACTTCCGCATGGTGACGAATTTGATCGACCTTTGCTCGTGTTTGATCGTAGCTTTCGCACAAATGGTTCCATATACATGAATTCCACAGGAAATAATCCCACTATACATCCACAATGGCAGCCCGAATATTTTGGCGATACAATCATAGTAAATGGCAAGGCATGGCCGAAGATGATGGTACGACGTCGTAAATACAGATTTCGTATAATCAATGCCAGCAATGCTAGATTCTTCAGATTCTTCTTCACGAATGGCTTGGAATTCATTCACGTGGCAGCTGACTCAACTTATCTTGGGGAACCTGTAGTGACCAATGAAACTCTGCTGGCACCATCAGAGATTGCTGACGTGGTCGTTGACTTTTCAAAGTCAGAGACTGATGATGCTATTCTGGCTAATGACGCACCGTACCCTTACCCGTCGGGTGACCCAGTGAATGAATCAAATGGCAAAGTCATGAAATTTATCATCAAGAAAAATCAAGAGGTTGACACGTGGCGAGTACCTAATAAATTGATAAAATATCCTTCCCCGGATTTATCTAGTGTAAGGGAAACGCGATACATAGCAATGTATGAGTACACCAGTGATACAGATGAGCCGACGCATCTTTACATCAACGGAAAACCGTATGAAGCGCCGGCGACGGAGACCCCTAAAGCGGGGACCAGTGAGATTTGGAATGTGATTAATCTGACGGAGGATAATCATCCGTTGCACATTCATTTGGGACTATTTACAGTGTTGGATCAGACGGAGCTGGTGAATAAAGAGGAGTTCAAGGGATGCATGTCCAAAGAGAACGACGCGATCAAGTGCCATATAAGCAAGTATGCGCGAGGCAAGAAGGTAGAGGTACCAGCACATGAGAAGGGGTGGAAGAATGTTTATAAGATGACACCAGGATTTGTGACAAAAATACTGGTTAGGTTTTCTTATATTCATTCCAACTCTTCATATTCATTTGATCCAACGGCAAACCCTGGTTACGTCTATCATTGCCATGTAAGTATATCACCTTTTCCCTTTATTTTATTCGTTTTCAAACATGGTATTGATATAATTAAATAATAAACTTAAAATTGATTGCGCAGTTCAATGAAAAACCTTTGGTAGTCAGGTAGGTACCTACCTGCATATTTCTCTGTCAGGATTAGCCAATGAAGAATTACTCAGATCTGTCCTTTTGCCATATATTCACGAGTTGCTCTATAAAATCCAAATTGCAAAAAAAATTTTATCGAAGTTTCTTGACAGAATTTATTCTCGGCACATGCAGATCTTGGATCATGAAGATAATGTGATGATGAGGCCCATTAAGCTGATCAAATGAGAAAGGCTACAGAAAGATCATTCCAGGGGAAACCTAAGTACGGTGATTATGCCAAAAGCTGATACAATTTTTTGTCCTTTTTCCATTGAAAATTTCAGTTTCTTTCTTCTCTTATTTTCATTTTAACACGGATGCAGGAACTCTATTTACAAGCAACATCTGAAGGACTCTGGCAATTCTAAAGTTGTCAATATTCCTGAACTTGAGTTCTTCAATAATTAGTGCTACAAATGGAAGAAATTTTATCAACATATAGACAACATAGAAGCTGATGTTAAAGTGTACAATTGTGGGGGATTTTGGTTAAAAATAAAAGGCAGCAATAGCTTTATGATTTAGCTAGAAATGTTATTTTGGTCAATGATGACCTAGAAATGTTGTAAAAGTGTGGTTTATGCTCTTTATTGTATGCTAAATACTCTAAGTTCTTTCCGAGGTTATCAATTTCATTAAAATAGGATTTAAAATAAGTCCGAATGAAACATTTTATTATAGCCGACCACATTCTATTACGTACAGCACTGATCTCCGACCATTGTTGAGTCTTTTTCTCTCAATTCACGGCTGGCTTTAGACTCAAATCACTCAGGTTAAAAACTCGACTCATGTACGTTTCCAAAGAGTCTAAATTAACATTTTTTTTCAAGCTCAATTGAGTGACTTATTGTTAGAAAAATAATTGAAAACAAAGGAATATAAAATAAAACAAGTAAATACAGTAAATGGTTTGAAGCGTGGTATCATTATCTTTAAAGATAATTTCTGCCTCTTTAGAGTATAAAACTCGGTGCTAAAGGATTGTAGCGGTTATCCTCTAGGATTCAACAGACTCTTCCTTATAGTTTGCACAAATTAATAAGGGATGACAGGAACAGCTAAAAGAAAGAATCTAGCTAAGAAAGAAAGGAAGTAGAGAAGACTTAAGAGAAGATGAAAGGCTTTGGTGTGTCTTGTGAGTGAGGGTGTGAGGCTGCATTTATAGGTAGGGAGTGAAGTAAACGTTGCACCAAATCAAGGAGTTGAGAAAAAGCCTCAAGGAGTTGGAGCAAAACCTGGTCAGCACGTATACTAAGTCAAGTATACATTGTAGCAAAACCAAGAAAGCTAGGTAAGCATGGTAGAGTTTGAGTTTGATTCAATCAAAGACTGAAAAAACTTAAAAAATTAAAGTCAAAGGTACAAAAATTCATTTGGGCACAACCCACGTGTATATTAGCGTGCAAAACGGAAAAATCTAAAATTTCTCAAAGTCTAGTCCAATCTTGTGTACGCGTGAGCTCACTCCATTTTCTTTGCTTGCAACAAGCCCATAGTGGGTTTTCATATATAAGGCATTCACCTTTCTTGTATCTTGGCAATATGGGATGTTTGAACCTTATGAAATACACTATTTTTCAATAATCCCCCATATATTTCGTAAGATTTTATAAGAAGCTTTGCTGGGTCAAATTTCATTTGAGTGTAGTGCATTGTGACTGGTACTTTTTAAGCTCTGGACCACCCCTAGAAAGAATGAAACATAAGTCACAGAATTTTGGTAAAGTTTGTAACTTATATGAACCAAAATTCTTTATGTGAAATATAGTTTTCATCAATCACATTACACCCCCACAATTTCTGTTGTTCAATGCGGTTTTGCTCGAATAGGCCATACACGTGCCTAGTTATTCATAAGTGCTCTAGAGAATTTGTCACAATTCTCATAGGAGTGGCCCCACTCCCCACTTATATAGGTTGATTCCGTCAAGTGTATACTGTAGTAAAATACACTACCCATAAGGGATATGGAATTCATTCAGAGTTTAACTCAACCTCTCTTGCATTATAGTTTTACACTATTCACACACCATAGAAGGGACAATAATTTTAATAGTGCATCAATTTATCAATAAATAACTTGTTATTACCCATATGAACCTAATCCATGGGATCTCCAATCACATAGGTTAGGTTACCATTATTTGTTGATTTTCTCTATTGGCTTAAGTCCCATTCCCCTTGATGTAGCATTAATTATTTTTTTTCCCAAGGGTTTTGTCAGAGGATCAGCCAAATTCAACTCTGACTTCACATAATTAATGGATATAATTTCATTTATAAGCAGCTACTTTACTACATCATGTCTTAAACGAATGTGTCTATTTTACCATTGAAAGTTTTATTCTTTGTAATGTCTATTGCCGCTTGGCAATCATAGTGCATAGACACAAAAGGTGTTGGTTTCATTCCCAACAGAAAATCTGCTAAGAGGTTTCTCAACGAAATAGTGTATTACCATAATGGACTTTTGTGTAATAGTGGATGTAATGGGACAAGCTAGTGGACTTGCATTATTGTGGAAGCAAGTTATAGATATTATTATTAAATCTTTTTCTAAAAATCATATTGATTCTAACATTAATTTGCATGGGGACACTTGGAGGTTGATAGGATTCTCTGGTTACTCAAACGCATTGGAGAGATGGAAGAGTTAGGATCTTCTTAGATTATTGAATTCATAGTCATAGATCCCATGGCTTTGCCTAGGTGACTTTAATGAAATTATGTTTGATTATGAAAAGGAAAGTGGTACAAAAAGATCCGAAACACAAATGAAGGAGTTTAGAGATATTTGTGTTGAATGTGAACTAAGAGACTTGGGTTGCAGGGGTTCACTGTATACATGGCGGAATAACAAAGAGGAGGAGGAACTTATTAAATGCAAACTTGATAAGGTAATGGCATCAATTCCATTATGCAATAAATTTCCTCGTATAACAATCTTTAATGAAGTGGTGGGCACATCAGATCACTTGGCTTTAAAGGTTGATTTATTTCATGTCAAGATTGTTAGATAGAAGAGAAGATTTCATTTTGAAGCAACTTGGGTACATGATATAAATTTTGAGAAATTAATTTTAGAAGAATGGAACAGTATGGATTAGGGCCCTGAAGATTTTATGGGAAAATTGGAGAGAACGAAGGAGAAAATGAAGATGTTTAAAAGTAATCCTTTAAAGGAGGTACAGATAAAAATTTTGAAGAAGATAAAAAAGCTTCAACAGGTTTGTGATTCGATGGCTCCAAAAAGAATGGCAATAGGTACCCTGTTATAAGCAATCCGATTATATATGATTAAGATACCCTCTAATTGAGTTTGGAACGGGTTCGGGTAGACTACCTGTGTCAAGTTCGAGTAGTGTTTGGGTACCACCCCTTGGGTACTCAATACTTGAACACGATTATGTTTTTTTAATTTGATGTAATTAAAGACAAACTCATATTGTTAATTAAATTAAATCATGAAATCATGATTATTAATTAACTTGTAATGTGTTTTAATATATGTACTCCATATATTGTTTTAATTTATAAGGAATATAATTACTATTATAAATACACTTTTAGTATATATACTTTAAATATAAATATATTTACTTTTTTTTGTGTTAATATCATTAAAATTATAACTTATACAATTATTTATTATAATATATATACTTAAAGCGAAGTTGTGAAATTATAATAGTTTTGTAACCCAGTTAGTTTTTTCTTTAATATCATGTAATTAAAGACAAATCCATACAGTTAGTTAAACTTGTAATGTTGTTATCTTATTGTATACTTGTAATGTTGTTGAAGTTGTTGTTTGGATATTTTTTGTTAGTTATTTAAATTGATATTTGAGACATTTGCTTTTATTATTTAAATTTAAATTTTATTATTTGTGTGCTTTTATAAATCTAATTATTAGTGAATTATATAGAATATGGATAGGCAATATTATTGTATATGGATACGCGTACAGGTATGGGTTCGGGTTCAAGTAATTGGGTACTTATGAAGAGCATTTTAATAATTTTTTTAAATTATTAGGTTTATAAACGAGTTCGAGTAATTATCAGGTAATGGGTATGTACTAGGGTTCGAGTTGGGGTAGTAAATTTAAAAAATATTCAAGCAGTTGTAGGTTTTGGGTATCCCATTTATTAATTGGGTTCGGGTTCAAGTATCTTAAAAAACTAGCGAGTACCATATCCGTTGACATCCCTAGTGTCATGAGCCAACCTTGTATAGGCTCTGACAGGGTAGAATTGCGTAGGAGATTAAGTCTTTTGTACCTACAAGGGAGATGTCTCATTTTCAAACATTGTATTGGCATTTGGTGATAGTTCTAGAAATTCTTGTTAAGTCTTTAAAGGGAAGACCCTTTAGAAAAAGAATGTCCTTATCTGTAACATTGTAATGGCTACTGGTGAAATATTTGTAAAACTTCGTAATCTCTTTATAGAGGGTGAATAGTCAACGGATTATTGGACTACCTCACTAGAAAAAGTATGTTTATAGCGAGTCATCTAGAGCTACCCTTATGGCCCGATGACGATGTTTTCAAGTCCCTTTGTACTTATTTTGATATTAATAAAATATTTTTCTTTATGTAGTTCCAGTGGTTATGTATATAGTATTCGTTATGCTCTCCGATTTTGATGTTGTGTTGCCTTAATCCAATTGTGTCTATTACTGTTGTTTGTTCATATTTGAGTTATTGGTTGGCTTGCATGAAAGCATCCATTCAAGAGTTGCACGGACTATTATATATTTAAACGAAATAGCGTAGTTTGTGACACGTAGGCTCGAACCTTCGATCCTATAGAGTTCAAAAGTAAGCAAGATGAGCTAAATAAGTTAGTTTGAGATGAAGAATTGATGTGGGAATAGAGGGCAAGAGTGGATTGTCCCCAAAATGGTGATAAAAATACAAAGTTTTTTCATTAGAGAGCAGCAGAAAGAAAGAAGAAGAATATGATTTAGGTAATAAAGATAGATAATGGAGAGTGGGTGAAGCGACAAAAAGATGTGCATATGGAGATTAATGAATTCTTTTCAAAGTTGTTTATGACATCTCAACCATCTTTGATTGATGAAGTGCTAGATAAGGTGCATTCAAGAGTTGATGATGGGATGAATGAGGGACTCATAGTTGAAATAAGAGGAAGTAAAGACTGCATTGTTTTTGATGAATCCTTTGAAGGCTCCAGTACCTGATAGGCTACTTGCTTTGTTCTTTAAACAATATTAGCATATTTTAGGGGATGAATTACACAAATTTGTCGTGGATTGTTTAGATCGATAAGTTGATCTTGGTGAGTTTACTTATAAATTCATTTCCATGATCTCGAAAATATCTCAACCTGAACAAGTAAGTCAATTCAGACCCATCAGTCTATATAATGTGATTTACAAAATTGCATCAAAAACGCTCACTAATCGGTTGAAAGTCTTACTCCCATGTATTGTATCTAAGAATCAAAGTGCTTTTGTGCTTAGAAGCCTAATATCTGATAATGTGATAGTGGCACATGAGGTTACTCATTACTTGTATAACAAAAGACATAAGAAAGTGGGTTATTTTGTACTTAAATTAGATGTATTTATTTCTAGTTCAACAGTTAAATACTTAGTCCTCATCAATGGTAATCCAAGAGATATAATTATTCCTTTAACAGGCCTTTGTTAAGGAGATCCATTATCGTCGTTCCTGTTTGTCCATGTTATAGAAACACTCTCAACCATGTTGTTTGTGGATAAAAGTAATAAGAGTATTTTGGGAGTGGAGGTAAGTCGAGGTGGTCCTAACATTACCCATTTTTTTTTTGGTTAATGATAGTTTGATTTTTTGAAAGACAAAGTCGTAGGAAATTTTGGCATTGAAGTAGTTACTAGACAAACATGAGTAGGCATCTGGCAAAAAAATTAAATTTGAGAAGTTTGTTATTTTGTTTAGTAGGAATGTTATTGATTTAAATGTTAACATGGTATGCCAAATTTTGGGAGTCAATAGAGACAACTGAGGAAGTAAATATTTGGGAATGCCAATTATTTATGATGGATTTTAAAGACAAATTTTTAAATTTGTCATAGACAAGGTGATGAAACGAATCTCCAACTAAAAAATAGAATGCTGTCTGTAGCTGACAGGGAAGTCTTAATTAAAAAAGTGGCTCAATCCATTTTGTCTTATGTAATAGGTTGTTTTAGATTGTCGAATTCAATTTGTCATGATATTGATTTGATTGTAGCAAAATTATGGTGGGGTGGTAATGAGAAAAAAATATAAGATGCATTAGAAATCTTGAGAATTTATATGTAATTCAAAGCATTCAGGAGGAATGGGTTTTAGAGATACAAGGATGTTTAATCTAGTAATGTTGGCTAAGCAAGGTTCGAACTTCAAAAGAAAGTGCCTTCTCTAACCTATAAAGTGCTCAAGACACGTTATTTTTCTGGAGTGGAATTTGTAGAAGCAACAATAAGAGCAAACCCAAGTTATTTATGGAGAACCATTCGAGAAAGTTAAGAACTTGTTAAGAGGGGTTTTATATGGAGAGTTGGCAATGGGAGGGATATACTTGTGAGGAAAGATAATTGGATTCCTTATGATTCCCCAAGGCTTATAAATGTCTGTGATGATTCTTTTGGTGAGCTAATGACGGTAAGGGAGTTAATTGATTTGGAATCAATGACATGGGATGAAGGTAAAATTCGGAGATTGTTTTTACCATATGAATGTTGATTGATTAATTCCATTTCTTTGAGCTTTTGAAAGCCAAATGATTCTCTTATGTGGCTGGATAATCCTAATGGCGATTGTTTGGTTAAATCGGGAAATCGAAAGCTTCGCTTGTGGAGAGTAAATTATAATAATGTGGGGACCTTGGCTAATAATATCAGAATTTGGAAAAAGTTATGGTACTTGGCCATCCCAAAGAAAATTTGGTTGTTTGGTTAGAGAGTAATTAATAGAATATTGCCTATAAGAATAGTGATAAGTAGAAAGAGAATTAATGTAAAGTTGGTATGTCCTTTATGTGAAATGGAAAAGGAAACCGAATTCCATTATCTATGCATAGACAGTTTTGCAAGGATGGTATGGATTGCATCAAGATTTAAGGATATTTAGAATTATAACTCCTTGACAACTAAATGGATCTTGTTATTGATAAATAAAATAGAGAAAACAGAGATTGAAGGGATTATTTATATTTTCTGGGTATTATGGAAGGCACGGAACATCTTAGTGAGGTAATTTAGTGAGGCAAATCTGTCCACAAGAATTAATGAACTTGGGGTATAAAATCAGAGGACTTTCATATAAAATCAGAATATTTCTATTTTATTTTTTTTATACATTGATAGCCGGTTATGCACCTTTATATACATAACACTATAGCTAATCACAATATGTGTAATAAAGACCATATCAGCTAATGAAGGAAATGTCCTACAATCTGGCTAGGAATTCTAGCCACGAATCATGGAAGTCATTGATTCTGCAAGTCAATAGTCAATGATTCTGCAAGTAAATGATTCTGCAATTATGGAAAGGATTCTGCAAATATTATGGAGATGAGTGATGAAAGGATTATGCAAATATTATGGAAAGGATTGATTCTGTACATCAAGATCGTCAATACTCCCCCTCAAGTTGGTGCATGAAGATTTGAGATGCCCAACTTGGCAAGCAGTTCAAGAAAACGATCCCGACCAAGAGCTTTTGTAAATATATCAACCAGCTGGTATGTAGTGGAAATGTGACGAGGAATTAGTACCTTCGACTGAATGTGATGTCGAACGAAGTGGCAGTTTATTTCAATGTGCTTCGTTCGTTCATGAAAAACTGGATTTGAGGCAATATGGATTGCAGCTTGGTTATCACAAAATAACGAAATAGGAGTAGAACATATGACACCAAAGTCACGAAGTAGTTGAATCAACCAAATTATCTCACTAGTGACTGTAGCCATGGCTCTGTATTCGGCTTCTACCGAAGAGCGAGAAACAACTGTTTGTTTCTTTGGCTTCCAAGAAATAGGGGAAGACCCAAGAAACACAATATACCTAGAAGTAGGTCACCGGGTGAGGGGGCATCCTGCCCAATCAGCATTGCAATATGCACGAAGTGTGAGTGAATTGTCAGATGGAAGAAAGATACCCTGGCCCGGTGCATTCTTCAAATAGCGGAATACGCGATAAGCGGCCTCCAAGTGTGGTTGTCGTGGATCATGCATAAACTGACTTAATATATGCACAACGTAACTAATATCAGGGTGTGTGATGGTAAGATAAAGTAACCGACGCACAAGACGCCGATATTGTCCTGGATCTTCACAAGGCTCGCCAGATCCTGCAATCAGTTGGTGGTGCTGCTCCATGGGAAATGTAGCAGGTTTATTGCCCATCATGCCACTTTCAGCTAAAATATCTAGCACGTACTTGCGTTGACATAAGGCAATGTCAGTAGATGATCGTGCAACCTCAATGCCAAGGAAATATTTTAATTTACCAAGATCCTTGATGTGGAATTTATCATCTAAGTACAGTTTCAAGAAATTAATCCGAGACAAATCCGTGCCCGTGATGATAACATTGTCCACATAAATCAAGACAGTAACAAGGGATTTACCATGACATGATGTAAACAACGAATGATCAGCATGTGATTGTTGGTAACCAATGGATATGAGAGAGGAAGTAAATTTTTTATACCAATTTCGTGATGCTTGACGGAGTCCATAAAGAGATTTTTGTAACCGACAAACACGATGCTCCCCCTTATGTGCAAAACCCTGTGGAATCTTCATGTAGACTTCTTCGTCCAAGTCACCATGAAGGAATGCATTGTTTACATCCAATTGGTGTAACTCCCAATTACGAGCAGCGGCGACAGTTAGTAGACATCGGACAGTAACTAACTTGGCAACCGGTGCAAAAGTCTCATGAAAGTCTATCCCTTCAACTTGGGTGAAACCTTTGGCCACTAGTCGTGCTTTATAACACTCCACACTACCATCCAGATTGTACTTGACTTTATAAACCCATTTTGAATCAATAGCATGTTTACCTTTTAGCAGAGTGGTGATTACCCACGTTTTGTTTTCCTTCAATGCTGAAATTTCTTTGGCCATAGCGTTCTTCTAGTGATCATGCTTTACTGCTTGAGAAAAGGTTTTTGGCTCATCTGTGATGGAAATGGCTGCTAGGAAGGCATTATGAGTATAAAAAAATTGATTATATGTGAGATGCTTAGATAAAGGAAATACCGTTGAGTTAGCTGATGGTGGAGTGGGCTGTGATGGAGCGAGAGAGGGCAAAAGCACAAAATTGTAATCTGCCAATGTGCTAGAAATTTTTCTAGTGCGTTTAGTCGGAAGAGGAGCTGAAATTCCTGTGGATTAAGTAATTGAAGGTGCCACTGTCTCAACGGTTGTAACATCATGAGTGGGAGGAGTCCCATGTGATCGATCATGACCCAAGACTTCCTCATGAATAGTTACGTGATCATTGGTAAACTGTGTATTATCAAGGCTTAGCTTTTCTGTGACCCATGAGCCTATATGCCCCATGTTAGGCTGTTCCGTGTGATCCAACAAAATGTGCTCATGATTGTTGCCCATAAGATTTGTTGTGTCTTTCATAGATTTTTTATGAGAATTTGCTAGTGGACCACCAATATTTTGTTGAATTCCTTCTGCTGCAAAACGGAAATAATCTTCATAGAAAGTAACATCTCGAGAAGTATAAATGTACTTATTTTCGAAATCGAAAATACGATATCCCTTTTGACCATTAGGATAGCCTACGAACACTCCAGGTCGAGATAGTGGGGCAAATTTGTCTCGAGGCCTGCTGTTTACATGCCCAAAACACAAGCAACCAAAGCTCCTTAAGTGCTTATAAGTTGGAGCCTTTCCAATCAATAATTCATATGGTGTTTTGTCACGCAAAACAGAAAGAGGCATTCAATTAATTAAGTAGGTTGTTGTCAAGACACACTCACCCCAAAATTGAATGGGCAGATTAGCATGAAATTGTAATGCCCTGGCAACCTCCAATACATGTCAATGCTTACGCTCCACCACTCCATTTTGTTGTGGAGTGTCAGTGCAACTATACTAACGTTCCATCCCATTTTCACTGTAGTAAGTCAATAAGTCCTCATGGTTGAATTCGAGACCATTGTCAGTTCGCAGAATCTTAACTCCCAGATTAAATTGATTCCTCACCCAATGGAAGAAATGAAGTAAATATTTTCTTGTTTCAGACTTGAATTTCATGAGATAAACCCAAGTGACTCGGCTGTAATCATCTACGATGGTAAGAAAATAATGTGCTCCTGAATAAGATTGAGTGCAATATGGACCCCAGATATCACAATGAATCAATTCAAAAATGCCATTAGTTTTATTCGTGCGAACAGGAAAAAGTAACCGTGTCTGTTTCGCTTTACAGCATGCATCACAAAATAAATGTTTCTAAGTATCAAAGTAACAAGATAAGTTAGGAATCACAGAGAATTGATGAATTGGTAGATGTCCCAATCGACGATGCCATAAACTCGTGTTCCATTGCCTGTTTGCCACCAGTGCCATGCCCCCTCTCGTGGATTCCAAAAAATATAAGCCTCTCATCGCTTTACCCATTCCAATCAGCTTCTTCGAAAGTAAATCCTGTATCACATAAAAATCAAGCCAAAATATTAGTATACAATTCAAGTCCTTTGTCTGTTGTGTCACTGATATCAAATTATAACAAAACTTTGGTATGCCAAAGACATTATTCAGAACCAAACATTCGCCAAGGATCACTTGCCCTAAGGCCCGCACATCAACTGTCTCTCCATTAGGAATCTCGATTGGAGGTATGTTAGGATTTTTTACCACATTGGATAGTATCTCAATCTGACAAGTGATATGATCAGTGGCCCCTGTATCAATAACCCAAGGTACTGTAAATGCAGTCTTACCAGAAAAATTACCATTTATGGAGTTTATTGGCACCATATTTGCCTAAGGAGTTTTTTGAATTTGTGTCTCTAATAAAGCCATCAGCTGTTGATGTTGCGTACTTGATAGGCTCGAAATTAAAGGAGACATAGTTTCCACATTTGTTGCGAAAGACCCACCCACGTGTGTCCCTATATGTGATGACGATGCATCATTGCCTCGACTTGCTCCTTGACCCCGTCCGCGACTTTGTGGTTTACGCCACCAAGAAGGATACCCATTTAGCGCATAACGGTTTTCACGTGTGTGGGTCGTCTTGTGGCAGTGGGTGCAATGCAAATTTCCATCGCTACTGCTTCCACTATTCCCACCAACCCGTGTCTCTCGAGTCTTTTCTCTAGTCTGATTTGCAACCCTCATCTGTCCCCCTTCAGTGTTCTTTGCCATCAGCGCTGTTGCCTCAACGATGAGTGTCTTAGCAGCGACGACTAACCTTTGCTTTTCCTTTTGTGCAGTAATAACGTATGCTCGGCCAATGGATGGTAGCGGTTCGATGCTTAGTATCTGAGACTGAACGGTGGAGAAACTGTCATCAAGACCCATTAAAAAATCATAAACCTTCTCTTCTTCCCTCATGATTTGAACCTTCCTAGCTGCACCACAAGTATAACGGCATGTGCACACAAGAATTGGGTTAGAGGATTGTAACTCACCCCAAACGGCTTCCAATTTTTCATAATATGAGGAAATTAGGGCCTTCTCTTGCTGGAGGAGAGCAATGGCATGTTTTAACTCATAAACTCTGGGAGTAATCCTTTGAGTGAAACGTTCTTCCAAGTCTGACCAAACTTTACTTACAGTGTCGGTATGGGCAGCGTTTCCTTGGATCTCTTTAGCTAGTGCATTCATCAGCCACGACAACACTATTGCGTTGCATTGCATCCACGGCTGAAAATCTACAGAGTTAACATCTGGTTTCTTGATGCTTCCGTCCACGAATCCTACTTTGTTCTTGGACTATAATGCATTTAGAAAATTGCGCCTCCAAGTGAAGTAATTTTTACCATTTTTACTAAGAGAATGTGTTACGAAAACCAAATCTGTGTGGTCAGAGAGATGCAGATGATATGGTGAATTTGTATCGACTACAACAGTTTGGGATGTATTTGCAACCGTTAACAAATCCCCAGTAGCGTTATCTGCTGTACCTCTAGACATGCCTGCAAAACAGATTTAAAAAAAAAAAACTCGCTTTGATACCATATAAAATCAGAGGACTTTCATATAAAATCAGAATATTTTTATTTTATTTTTTTTATACGTTGATAGCCGGTGATGCACCTTTATATACAGAACACTATAACTAATCACAATCTGTGTAATAAAGACCATATAAGCTAATGAAGGAAATGTCCTACAATCTGGCTAGGAATTCTAGCCACGAATCATGGAAATCATTGATTCTGCAAGTCAATAGTCAATGATTCTGCAAGTAAATAATTCTGTAATTATGGAAAGGATTCTGCAAATATTATGGAGAAGAGTGATGAAAGGATTCTGCAAATATTATGGAAATGATTGATTCTGTACATCAAGATCATCAATATGGGGTGACGAATGCTGTGTGTAAATGGAGGAAGCCCACTAGTATTAAAGATAATTTTGATTTTGCCATTTTTAAAGCTAACCAAGTGATGAAAGTTGGTGCAGGTTTCATAGTTAGGAATAACTATGGTATAGTGGTGTTTTTTGGGTTGAATGTCTATTCACAAGAGCTATCTATTGTAGAAGCCAAGCTGAAGGCTTTATCTTGGGCATTGTTTATATGCGATAAGCAGCAATTAAGCCTAGATGAGGCTAAGATGGACTGCTAACAGGTTGTTAAATGGGTGGGTGATAGGTGCGATACGAGCAGATTAAGCCATATAGTTGAGGATTGCTGCATGTTAATGGAAAAGTCTCATTGCAAACAAATTAATTATTGTTTAAAGGATGTAAATCGAGCAACTTATACAATTGCACATTATGCTAAGCATACTTAGGAGGGTATCTTATTATGGAATAATTGTAACGAGTTGCCTTCCAATGTTAGTTGAGTTGTTAGTCAGGACGAGGAATATATTTGTATTCTGTTGATGTTAATTGAATTAAAATGAGTGCATGTTGAGTAGAGTACACTTTTTTCCTTCTTGTGGGTTTTTGTCCCACTATATTTTACCATGAAAGGTTTTTAATGAGGTTCTCCCAATGTGCAGAAAGTATGTGTGAATTTAACATCATGGAGGTATTATGAGTAAGTGAGACTTTTCACGATTTGGTCTTTAATGAAATGCCCCTTATTTCCAAAAAAAAAATAAAATAATACTCATCAAAACTGTATTTCATATTAAAATAAAAAAAAAAGTCCAAAAAAATATTATGAGGGGCCAGACCGTCAATCCGCTTGCATTATCCTCCTTCTTGCCTCTTGGTTTGAAAGACGTAGTAGTCACGGCTACGGCTGGCATAACATTCCATATTTCCGCCATAAATGGCAGCAGCCACAGCTCTCCATCTATATCGTACGTCACTGCCCACCCATAATCGATTCATTACCAAATCACGACCGCCCATTCGGCCAAGTATCACCTGCTACGCTCCGCACTCCATAAACAAGGTCAGTGACTTCATTTTCTTAACGGAAATTTTGACAAGAATTTTCCATTTCTTTTTGATAGCACGTACATATAATTTCTGAGGAGGTTTTTTTTTTCCTGGGTTGGGGGTGGGATTCAGTGTAAGAGGGACTATGTAAGCGTAATGATAGTGCCAACGGGAGTGGGTGCCAGCATTGGAGGGTTTGCTGGTGATGCTCTGCCCGTTGCTCGCGCCTTATCCTCCGTCGTTGATTGTCTCATTTCACATCCTAATGTAAGACTTTTCTTTTTTTTTTTTTTAGCACTAGAAATAAATTTAATGCTAATGTAGAGGTATGGAATTATTTATTAAAATTCTGCAGGTTCTTAATGCAGCAATGCTATACTGGCCCATGCCTAATGTAATGTATGTTGAAGGTTATGCTCTGGACAGATTCGCACAAGGCTTATGGGCTCTGCAACCTGTTCATCAAAACAAGGTTTTTTTTTTTTTTTACCCAATTCTCAAATACTCATGCCTAGCTTGTTTTAATCATGTCCCTTTCAAGTTCAATTTTCACGTTTGAGTTTCTTGGTATGCAAATTTAAAAAGAACTTTGAATTGCTTAATTATAATATTAAAATTTTAAAACAGATGTTCAGTAATTTTTAATGCTAAACATTCATATAGAACTAGAAAAAGGAAGAGCTTAGACTTTTGGGTGTTCACAATAAAAAAAGACATAATTTTGGGACATTTTAAAAAGAAAGATGACTATTCCATTTGAGATGGGATATAACAAGCATTATAACTCTGATGAGTTTTATATCTTGTTGTTGTTAGTGGCTAGCATTTAACTGTACTGAGCTTTGATTTGATGCAGGTGGGCTTGGTTCTTGATGCTGGCATAGAAGAGTACCTTCAAATCCGCCATTTGCAGGTGGCTGATGCCTCAAGGGCTTCCCTTGGATTGCCAGTTGTTGAATATGTTGTCACTGACACCCCATTAGAGGTTCAAATTTGATTTAGCTTTGAAGAGATATTTAGGTGCTGAACTCAATCTGCCAATTGTGAAAAATGAAAAACAAAAAGTTTCAGGCTCAAATGTTTTAGGGACAATTTTTGTGCTGATTCGTTGTGTCAGCTGAAGGTTGGACTTGGCATGTCATTGTGTAAAATTGTTGTTGTTGATCTATTTGACTTTATAAAGTCAAAAGAAGAGAATAATCTAATGCTCTATAAACTAAAACAAGTTTTGCAGGTGGAAAAGTGGGTCAATCCAACAACTGGGCAATCAACAGGTAGGATTAAACACCCTGATTCTTTACTGCGGGCTGTTAAGAACTTAGTCAAACGATCGCAAGTGGATGCTGTTGCGGTTGTTGGGCGTTTCCCAGATGATGAAGTGGATGACCTTGATGACTATAGACAAGGAATTGTAAGGCAATTATTCTTCTCCTTGACGTTGTGAGTAAGGTGTAAAGAATCTATTATGTTTACCCTTTGGAAGTTCTGGTATATGTGCACAAAGAAGGCGGAAGTTTCTGTGATTTTTTTCTTTGCTGAAAACTCCAACTTTGCAGCTGTATGCAATCGGTTGTTTTGTTTATAAATTTATTCAAATTACCTGAGAATTAGCATGGTTTGAAGTCTTCTAAGTAGTTTTGATATTTTTGGCTTTTGAATGTCATAGATAAAAGAATAGATGCTAGTAATGCTACTCTTTTTCCCTTTATTCTCAACTTTCTTTTTGTCCTGTTAGTAAGTTGGTGGTAGTTTGATTTGCATTGAAATTAATTTTAAGTGATCACTCTGTACCCATGAGCTTAGCTTGAGACAATGCTATATTTGCCTTACACTTACAAAGTGTATTAAGTTAAATAAGCATTATTGATGTTTAACATGTACTCTCAAACAATAACAATCCAGTGATAATATAAAAATCTGTATGAATATCTCCAAAATCTCAAGAATTCTCAAAGTCTAAATATCAAAATATCCAAAAATCAACATCTCATAAATCAAAACCTACTAGAAAGTGAAAGAATATAGGTTTTTCATAGGCTAAACCCTAAAATCTAATAAGAAAAGCAAAATAGCTAATGTAACCTTAAAACCCTAATACTTGAGAAATAAGCAAAGTATTAACTAATAAAATAACCCAAATTATCTAAACTATCTTAAATTTATGTAAAAAAATTACAATTAAACCTAGAAAATATTAAATGATTTTATTCTTCACGTGGCTTGCCTTCCATCCTTCATGGTTCATTCTTGTATGTGGTTTTCTCTTGTTAAGTTTCAATTAGCTACCAATTCCTTTTTCATCTTTAAATTAAAAAGGATGGCAGATACTGCTAATGTCACTTATAAAGGTTGATAGGGTTTTGATTTGGTTTTTATTTGACTCTTTATCATGCACATGCTTCCAGGGAATAGATATATTGGCTGGAGTGGAGGCAGTAATAAGTCATCTTGTGGTGAAGGAATTTCAGATACCTTGTGCACATGCGCCTGCACTATCTCCCCTTCCCTTAACCTCATCTCTTAGCCCAAAATCAGCTGCTGAGGAGGTTTGTGAAGCTTTAGGAAAAGAAGTTTTGCTCTCTCTCTTGCTACGCATGCTTGAGCATGTTTATGTGTGACTGGGTGTTTTCTTTTTCATTTTTCTTTTGTGGGTTTGGCATGTGAACTTCGGTACAGCATAAGCCTTTTCTTACTATTCTTGAGTAACATATCTTCTTAGAAAAACATGTTATCTTTAGGAGCTGTCCTCTTCAAGATGTGAATTATTTCTTCCTAATCAATTTAAACAACTAAGCCCTTAATTGGTGGTTGTTTTTAACTTACAGAAGCCAAAAGCAAGTAGCAAAAGTAACAATCAAATGGAGCCTGAATTATTAATAAATGAACTAGAATAGATGGCCAAAGGGCCAAAATACTTCGTGGATGGAAATATTTTGAAGGTTGATTGATGAAATATTCATAGATTAAGCCAATAAAATTAGAAAAGATGGAAAAAGGGTGTATGCCATGTTCACAGATTTGAGTAACAAATCTTATGAGCACTATTGTCTTTTGATGGCATCAATAAGTTTTTTTTTCTTAGTAATTGGAATAAGGGAGGGTTTGAAAGAGTAATGCTATAACATGGGAAATAAATAAATAGATTAGACAATTCAAAAGAAATCATATGATGGATTATTCTGCCAATTTCTGTGTGAATATTCATGGATACAAACTTTTCACGAACACATGTATGCATGCAGGAATGCACTCTCCTGCACACTTATATGCTTATGTCTATTCCAATCCTTTTGAATAGATAGGATACACATTTTTGCCATGTGTGCTTGCGGGGCTAAGTAACGCTCCACGGTACTTGGTTAAAAACCCTGAATTCTCAGAGAAAGGTTGTATCTTGGCAAGTGATGTTGACAGCATTATTCTTCCAATAGATGCTTGTGCAGGACATGCTACTCTTGCTTTTGCAAGAAACAAGAAAAATAAGGTACTAATTTTAAGGCAAACTTTGTATGTTTTTTCTTTTCTGGTTCAAAATGGCTGGCAAATTCATTAAAGAGAAATATGCTTTAGCATTTTTGGTATCTTACTTTTTTGATCCACCAAAAGCATCTTCTAATTTTAACCATGATAATTTTAATTAGCTTCAATTAATATATAATGACAGTCCTTTCTTCTCTTCCCTCCCCTCCTCACCCCTTTCCAGCCTCTAATAATCTGTGTGGAGGAAAATGAAACAGTTCTGAATGACACTGCAGATAAACTTGGGATCAAAGTGGTATGCTTCTAATTCTTGGCTCAATTTTTTTGTTTTCAATTTCTTTCTATTTTCATTGAATAGTTTTCTTTAGACAGGTTTTTGAATAAAGATTTTCTTAATAGAAAGGATGCTCATATTAACAGCCTCTTTCTGTTTTAACTGCCTGGTTTAATTTCTGGTTGAGTAACTAGGTATTCAGGTTTGGGAATTAAAGGTGGTTGCTTTATGTGACAGTAGAGGTTCCTTAGGGTGACTCAAGGCACATGTTCTAAACTATTCTTTTGTGTGCCTTGAACTCAGTAAACAACAGATTTTCTGCATTTGCATAAAATGTTGTGGTCTCAGATTTTGCAATTAATTTAAATGCAAAATTTTATTTACTTGAGAAATGCCATGTAAGCTGTATAACCTTGGAAAGCTTTATAGGCCTAATTTGCAACATTTTAAACAGTTCATGGATCATGTAATATAGATATTTACTATCATAGTTATGTTTTAGTAAATACATCATGGTTGTGTTTGGAACTTGAATGTTAAATGGAGGATTTGGATTTCAAATTAGTATAAACTTGTGCATTTATGATTATATTTTCAAATATGTGGATTTGTTACATATCTATTAAGTAGTGAATTTGCCTTTCAAAAAAAAAAAAGTAGTGAATTTGAAATGGTTGGATAATAAAGTGAATTTGAAATTCATCTCATGCTCTCTCAAACAGTACTTCAGTATTTTTAAATATTTTACTGTCAATACGTAATATGTGTAGTCATCATCACATTTTCTATAACAAATGAAATCCAAATTCATGTTCTAAAATAAAGCGTATAAGCCTTTCATCAGCTTAGTTTAATTCGCCCCCTTCAGTTTTAATTGCCTCCATCAACCTTACAACAATGGTGTGAGTTATTGTCTCTAGAAACACCTATTGTTGAAAAGGATTGTTTGCCATAGAGTTTGCTTCTCTAAAGTTGAGGAAAGAAACCTTCTCAATCCTTTGAGTGCAGAATTTATTTCTGTTAAACAAGGCAAACTAGTTTCAGGGTTTATCAAAATTTATACCGATGACGATTTTTTTCCTTGAAATGGAAAGAGAGACGCATTAAAAAGCCATCATTTTCTCACAAATCAAGTGCAAGTATTTCAATCACTTAATGCAGTGGAATCATAGTTAGTGTTAAAATCAAAAGCATAAACACTTGATAACAGTAGCAATGACATCTTTTGTGCAGGTCAAGGTCTCAAACTATTGGGAAGCTATAGGTGTTATTGCAGCTCATAAGGCAGGAATAGACCCAAATTCACTCCGTAGAAACAGAATTGATAACATTCGCTGCTCTTCCATTGTCCCTGCTAATGGCTTTGCAGTTTCAAGAGCCACATCCATCACTTAATCATAAAAATATGGATAGTCTTCATTGAAAACTGAAGGTATGTGTTAAATGAAGTCATCATTTTTTGATTCATATCACACCTGGTACAAGAATTTTTGTTTCTTTCTGGCATCTTTTGGGTGAGACCTCAAGTGAATGTAAAACATTCTTCGGTTGAAAATTTTTATTGTTACATATATGATATAGTGATATATGTTTGCCAGAAATAATGTCCAAGTAAATTCAACGTGCTGAAACGCTTGTGGTTTGGTTGAAAGGTGATACAATATTCATGTTATCTAGTCATGTGAGTTGGTAAGAAGCACCGTGATTGGCTTTTGCAGCTCCAAAGTTGAAGTATAGCTACTTCCAAAGTTGAATCTAAAGCTATCGCTTTGAAAGCACCTTTGCAATTTGACTGAAAGTACCTATATTCAACCACTGGTGAGAGGTTGTTGAGAAATGTTGTTCTTTGATGATGGAACATAAAACTGTAAGTCAATGCAACGAGTGCCTCATACTGGTTAGTAAAATAGTTTAACTTGATGTAGATGCAGTATACCTTTTTTTCTTTTATCAGATTGGCTTAATACTTATGCTATGATTGTTTCCATAGGCAGTAGTGCCTGTGACCAAGCTTATATGATAGTGACACTGCATAGAATTCAGACTGTGGGCTTTAACTGCAGTTATTGCCTTCACAAAGTGGCTAAAGCCCTGATATTTAGGTTTGTCCTCTGCATTATGCTCATGTAGAATGATTAAGGCAGCACTTAGGAATTAGGATGCAGAATACATTACAAGCATCTAAAGTATTTCAAGGATATTGTTCATAAGCTTGCTTTTTCAAAGGAGAAGGTAACCTAGTTAGGGTTCAACAAATCTCCTAATATGGAAATTTATTTATTTGGAAATTTCAACCATGTTGATGTAAGTGGATTACATTGTCAACGGCGCCTAACATCGCCCTTTGACAGTATACTAGAAAACTTATATGATTTACATATCTCAATTTTATTGATAATTCTTCAGTGTTCTGAATATTAAATTGGATCTGTGGATGGGAACGGTCCAATTGGAAATCGTTGCCCTATTTGGTTCTGAAGGAGTAACTAAACTAGAGGGATGTCAAACTGGTCAAGAATCGACCAATCCTCTGATGAAACCGGATAGAACTGGATTTGTATCAATTTTAGTCAATTAGCAGGAGACACGTGTTTCGCCTGCAAACTACAAAATTCTTCCTTGGTTTCAGTTTCTACTCCTTTTTCTCTTATTTTGGAGTATTTCCTCTGCTTCACGTGCTCCAAAACAAATTAAAACAATTAGTATATGATCAATATAAGCTAAAATAAACAAGAAATCAAATCAAAATCAAACTAAGAGTCTGTTTGGTTTGATTTTTTTCTAGTTTAAAAGTTATTATGAAGTTTTTATGAAAAATAATAGCTTTTATGAAAAATAATAGTTTTTAAAATTAAGTTAAAGTTGTTTGGTAAATTTTTTTTTATAAGTTATAATTTTTATTAAAATTATCATAGAATGTATTTTTTTAAAAAAGTAATATTGTAATTATTTTTAACAGATGAGGATATTTTTGAAATAAAAATAAATTTTTTTTTGTATTTTTAAAAGAAGAAAAAGATAAAGCTCCTATGAGGAGTTTTAATAGCTTCTCAAAATTTATGTTTGGGCTTGACTTTTACTTTTAAGAGGTAGGTAAGTTGAAAAAAAGTCAGGTCAAACAAGCACTAAATAATAAAACCTAAGAAAATTAGGTGTTAGTAGGTATTTAGGTCATCGATATAAACAATAATTATGATAAATTTAGATTAAAATTTTTTCATATAAACACAAAAGCATATAGGATCATTTTTAATGCAATCTTTCAACAAATATTTACTAAGACAATTCAATAAGGTAATTATAATACATGCATTCAGATTGTTTTAATCCATATAATTATTTATTTAATTTCATTGAATAAATTTTTTAGGAATTATATGTTTCAAGCAACTTAAATCTTTCAAAGATTTTCGTCTAGACATTGATATCAATTGAGCCATACAAATAGGTTGTAGTTATATTCATTAGATGTATTTTAATCTATTCATGCATTGTCAAACTAATTAAATATAAAAATGTAATTACATAGGTCTTCGGGTAAAATTTTGTGCAACAAGTCATGTTTTATATCTCACAATCTTATTTTTCTTATTTTTTTTTCGCAAAAATACCCATTTATATTTTACTCGTTTTATACTATTTGTTGTATGAACTATAGGTTCAAAAATTTCTCGTTTTGCAAGTCAATTCAATCCACATCGGCCAATCATTTCTATGGTCGACGTTTTTTTCATTCCAATTTCATCTTTTTTCAGTCATGACAAAATTTATTGAGATCTTTTCATTTTCATTAATTTTAGGTACATAATTTTTTTTTTTAGAATTTTATCAATTATGTTAGGGGTCTCTTATGGAATTTTTGTTTCTTGTTTTTGAGCGTCTTGAATATTTGTTCCTTTTCTTTTTCAAGAATTTTTATTTTTTAAATCGGTTTTTCTTGCTTATGGCACATCTCCCCAAATTGAAAATTTTTTAATTAAAAAAAATTAATAAAATTATATAATAGTAATTTTACAAATTAATTAAGGATAAAATTATTTTTTTACCGTTACAATGTCATCAAGTTGACGGAAATATTAACGGTTGACTAATAGTTGAGCTTATATGTTCAATCAAAAAATATTTTTTTATGAAGTATTTATTTTGAAAATTAATGGATTTTCGTGTAATTTCGATTAAAATTTATAGGGTAAAAGTATTCATATTATGAGAATAATGATTAGTGTAACTACCACAATTGCAATAATTATAACGACGTTTTTCATGTCTATAAACATAATTATTAAATAATGTTGCATTCATTTCAATTTATAATTTTTCATTAGTTGTTCGTTATTTTGTTCAATAATAAAAAGACAAGAAATTCAAAACAAAACATATTTAAGATTATCCAAAGTACAATGTTTTCTACTTGTTACAAAAATATATATCATATAAGGTCAATTTCATATGCTCAATTTAAAATATTTTATGAAAAATCTCATAATATCAAAGATAGATTTACTTATGCTAAGTAAAATCATAGTTAGAATTCAACAAAAAAATCATATTCTAAAATTAGAACAAAGATATTATATTATATATATATTTATATATTTTCATGCTCAAGCTGATTTAACAAATCAAGTAAAAACATATGATAAATACTACAAGATAGCAAAATTTATATTACGGTTTATTTTTAGAGAATGAAAACACCAAAAGGGAATCAACAAAGAAATAATGTATTGTGTAAATCATATTCCAATATCAGAATAAAGAGATCATATATAATTATATATATTTGCATGCTCAATCCTATTTAATAAATCAAGGGTTAAAATATGATACATATTACATAATAGCAAATTTTCATTTCAATTTAATAAATAAAGGAACAAAATATAATACATACTACATAATAGCAAATGCACAATAAAGTTAATTTTTAGAGATGAAAACACCTAAAAGATATCAAACTACTTACCCCGATCTGCTAAAACCCAAAAATTAAAAATAACCATTAAAATCTTTTTAAAGGTTGAAAAAATAAAACTTTGACTTTGAGATAATGATAAAACCTAAATGATATCAAAAGTTGAAAAATTTGAGAATCGTGTTGATAACGTGTTATATGATAAAGTATTAAGAAAATAAAAAGATCTTATTTTGAGTGTGTATTTACAAATGAAGTGAAGGTTATTTATATGATAATAATCCCTTATTTATATAGAATTTATGAGATAAAGATAATGTTAAAAGATTTAATTTGGATAGATAATATTCAAATTAAATCTTAATTTTAATTTAATTTAATCTACATACAGATTTAGATATACATAATCAAATCTAAGAGTTTAAATCAAATTACACTATTGAGTTTGATCTACTGAGCTGTTTGACCTATCTAAATTGCCTAGTTTAGGTTGAACTCTTGGACTGTGACATAATGAACATTCATATATATATTCATAACAATTTTTCCTTTTTTTTTATCTCATTTTGTTATGAGCATGTGATAGCTTATCCAATTTGGTACAAAATGATAATGTAAAATGTCATTGTGGAGGTTTATTAGAATTTAAAGACAGAATAATCAAGAATGTATTATTTGTGTAATGTTGATAATCAAAATGTTATTTTTTATATTTCAAATTTGGATGAAGAAATTAAAAAATCTCAAAATTTAGATTAGGTGACTGACAGTACAATTTACCCAAAAACTATATGCATGGGTGAAGCCTAAAGGTGATGGAAACGTTTATAAAACTGAAAAAAAAAAACCCTAGTATTATAAAGTTAAGAATTATTATTAATTTGTTCTGACAAAAGAAGGCTTGATAAGTTTGTAATGAATATAGATAGATGGTTATCATATCATGTGTAATGGCTGTTGAATTATATGTGAAGGATAATTAGCTTCTTCGAAACATGTCAATGGTCGGCTTGCTGTCAGAAAGTCCACGTGAATGGGCTGTCAGTGGAGCAGCTTTAATTTCCTCCGTATACAAAATTAAAGATGTCGTATGGGACAACAGGATAAAGAGAAGTTGACGATGTAAATTGGGTTAGGTTATTGCGAGGGAACGCTTAAACTACCAATCAAAATTTTAACATACACAAAGTCTTCACAACGGAAGGTCATATGAGTGAAGTATAGAGTGACAGTGAACAGTACAGTGTTAAGGAATTTTTCTTTTCCTTTTGGCACAGTATAATAAAGGAATTTGAGTACTATTTCATTTATATAATAATTAGTTAATCAGGAATCTTCAAGAATAAGCAGAGGCCCTTGGATTTTTTGCATTGAGTTTCAGGAGGGTTTTGTTCAGGGCCTTTGTATCTAACTTAATTACTATTCTACAGTATCCGTTAATTAAAATTCTCCATCTTATTCAATACGTCTTTTCTGTAACAGAAAAAAATAATTACGGTTTAATAATGCAACCAAATTTTAAATTAATTAATCAATTATAATTTCAATACAAAGATGAGAAAACAAGCAAGTTCTGTTGAGTCATTTTAGAATTCAAATAATCACAAAATTTGGATCGTTTTGGATTTGGATAAATTTTAAATTATTTGTAATTTAATTATTTCAACATAATTTTCAAATTCAATTTTTCTCGGTTTGAAGCATTTTAAATTTGAATCATTTCGAATTAACTTATTTTTAAATTTAAATATTTAACTTTTTAATCCATTTAACTTTAGTCTGAGTTTGAATTTAAACTTTGTCAAATGAGTTTATGGATTCATTCTGCTAGCTTTAAATCAACATAGCATATAAATTTCCTAATTGGGTTAATTTACGATTTTCGTTTCTCCAATATGAATTTATGGTCATTAATATCCAAAAAAGAAATTATTTTTTTTAATAAAAGTGAAGGAATCTAATCAGCAGCCATGATCAGAAAGTTGATAATCATTGCTGTGAGGAACCAGAGCTGACACTAATAGTCCGTGATGCTCTCTCAGAAACAAATCCCATGAAAAATCAGCTCGTACGGACGAGTGGGTCTCTCTTTGTGCTCAGCTACGCACACAGAGTTCAACTTTATTCGAAAAAGGGGTACTTGTAGATTAGAAGAAGAGAAGACATTGGTTGAATATACCTATGATAAGGAGAGACAACAGACAAGAAATATATAGAGGGACTGTTTGTTCAGATATATTGAAGTTATTCGTTAAAGGAAAAGATAAAGCAACCATCAGTCAACGTAAAAACATGTGATAGTGCCAACTCCCTTCGGAGACGACCCCCATTCTCACCGATGGAGACGGCCTGTATATCATGTCATGTAATTATATACCAACTTAGCCTTATATACAAATGTACGAAACTCTATGGAGGTTTAAGTGTAAGTTCATTTTACTAAAGAGGAATGAATCCAAAGAAGGATGGGAGTAGAGTGACTGTTGGTGAAAGACAAAGACTTATACTTAACGGCAACTAACTAACACATGCGAAGAAACGAAAAGATGTTCAAACTTTCCTTTGCCCTTTCGAGAGTGCAATCACGCACGAGCAAACCACCGGTCAACTCAACCCTTTTGTCTTTGATTTTCTCTTTAGCTATAATAGCTTTATCTCTATATCTATACCAACATCAACCCTTAATATACTCTCTTTATAACTTTCACAATTCCTGTTCTTTTCCTTTGCGCTCTTCCTTTTCTTTCTTTCCATCGCCATTTTGATTTTTTAGGGTAAAGGAGGTAATAAGTTGTACTGGAGACAATGAGGAAACCTTGCTGTGATAAGCAAGACACGAATAAAGGGGCATGGTCCAAGCAAGAAGATGAGAAGCTCATAAATTACATTCAGAAACATGGCGAAGGTTGCTGGCGAACTCTCCCTCAGGCTGCAGGTAGGTAACTCAATGGGAAAAAAAAAAGAAAACCAAATTAGAACATTTATTTATGAGAAAAATTGTGAAAAACGAGAAAAATATATCGTTCTTCTTCCTTAACCTTGTTCATTCAATTGGTTTAGGCCTTCTTCGCTGTGGTAAAAGTTGTAGGCTGAGATGGATAAACTATCTAAGGCCTGACCTTAAAAGAGGCAACTTTGCTGAAGACGAAGAGGATCTCATTATCAAGCTTCACGCACTCTTAGGCAACCGGTACGAATACGATATTCTCAACATCGTAGCTGCTATATATATATATATATTTCCCTTGTTGAAAAGTTTCTCGATTATTTGATTAACCATATAAGAGAGAAGAAAACGTAAAAAGTAGGGTGCATATTGATTCAATATGCAATTAAGAGGAACCCTATTGTTTGTAGTAGTGGGCATCGCTGTCTCTCCCAGCCGAAATTAATTTTAATTCTTTTGTATTAAAAGTATTTTCTTTATCTTTTGAAAACAAAGATGGAGTCTCATTAGAGAAATGCAGGTATGATTTTCCTAATGAAAAGGGGAAACTCAAATTAACATCCAGTAACATAATCAACAAAAAAAAGAGTTTTATTAATGGTCTTCTGTTTATCAATTCATGTAACAAAAAGCATTAATAGAGTCTTTTTTTAAGATCCAGTAACATAATCAACCAAAAAAAGAGTTTTATTAATGGTCTTCTGTTTATCAATTCATGTAACAAAAAGCATTAATAGAGTCTTTTTTTTTTTTCCTTTTCCTTTTTATACATGAAAAATTGCCAATGTGCTTAATGGCATGCATTACGAAGTAATGAATCTCTAACCTTGGTTCCACAGCCGGAAAGGCTTAAACAATATATAGAGCTTTTACCTATATTTATGCTTATTATTCTTTTATATAGTAAAAATTATGGTGGAAACGTTTTCAGGTGGTCCTTGATAGCTGGAAGATTGCCTGGACGAACGGACAATGAAGTGAAAAATTATTGGAACTCTCATTTGAGAAGGAAGCTTATGAACATGGGTATTGATCCAAAGAACCATCGGTTGGGCATCACTAAGCTTCCTCGCCCTCAAAGTCCACTTAAATATTCCAATACCAGTGCAACTTCATCTGGTTCAAAAGTCCCAGCAGCTAACAAGAAGAATCCAGCAGTGAAATCGCGATGCGACAATGATCAAGTTTCCGATGCTGCAAGTTGCTTGGAGGATGAGCCATGTGGTCAGCTTATCCCTGATCTGAACCTGAACCTAGATCTCACCATCAATATTTCGGTTCCTAATTCCGTTGCTAAAGTTGAAGAGGAACAAAACCACAAAGAGTGCAACATATCAAAGGACCTAGAATTCTCCCCATCTCCCACACTTGTTCTCTTTCGGTAGTCGATTTGCCTGTCCAAAGGGAAATATAATTTGACAAATTAAAACCCTTAACTAGTTAGGCTGGGTTAGGTTGATGAATTGGATATGGGTCCACATTATCTAAATCTTAGTCATCTCTCCAAGGCATGTGGAAAACCGAACAAAAAAAGGGTGATGAAAGCTGGAAGCGACAGCTACAGGAGATAATTAATAATTATCCGAAAGAGGAGGGGAAAATAGATACAGATGAACATTTTTGAAACTGAACGCAGTGCTTGGAATCCCTAAAACTTCCTAGGCATGATTGTGCATACATACATTGGGGAGAGATTCAAAGGGTGAGTAATCACCTAGCTAACTAGGTAGTATTGTTTCCTTGTAAATAAGCTGTACACTTACATAAAATCCATTGCATCAACATACATGCATGTAGCAATAATTAAGCGGCGTATGTATGTGCTTTAAATCTGATAGATCTGAGAATGATCTAATTGTATAATTTAATGTTGTTCTCTCTCCTCCTTGTACTGGTTTTGATGCTATTTTTGCATGGGCATGGCTTAATTTCTTCTTTGCAACAAATAATGTATCCACTCTACCAGCTAGTTTGCTGTTCAAATTTCAAAACAAGAACCTTCAGCAATTTGATTATTATGTTGTTATAAATGCTGGAAATAGAGAATCTATTACGTCCACAACAAAATTTTAGTAATGAAGACATCAGAAATGGCCACACGACATGCAAGAGAAAAGGATTTGATGATCTTAGGATGTACATTACGATTATATAATTTTTGTGGGAGGCCTTTTTATGTCTCTTCAAAGTAAAAAAATATGCATTAATCCAAAGGATAGTGCATGGAATCAACATATATCTATCCTTATGCTCAGGAAAAACTGAAAATCAATTCCATTCATCCAAAACATTTCTCCATCCAAAGACCATTAATTTACCTTGGATATAATATATATATATATATATATATATATAGATATATCTATATATACATGTTTTGTATGTAAAATTAATTCATCATGGAAAATGCATGGTTGGTTGAGGATAACATGACAAGTTGGAGGTGATACAAGGTTTTCCATTAGTTTTGCATTTCAAATCCCTGCAATTTCTCTTCAAGCACCAAACGTTCAAAGGACCTTCGTGTATGACTGATGTATTCCGACTTCAGCTTCTACAAGTACCTAGTTATGTAGGCGCCAGGCCAAACTACTTAAGGTGAGGTCACAATTTCTAAATTTCACGCTTGTCACACAATTCATCTAGGATAATTTAACATTTTGTACGATATATAATTGGGTACTTTACAAGAGTGTTGATCCATCTACCATTCAAATTGAATTAGAGTAAGTCATATTCAGTCCATTTATAGGTAATTAATCCACGTCACTTCCCCTTCTTTGCCACTTTCTCTCTCTTCTTTTTTTTTTTTTGAAAATTATGAAGATGCATTTTTTAAGCTATGGGAAGTAAAGATACTCCACCATCAAAGAAGAAAAGGACTAGGGTACTGGACGTTATACCCACATATAGACGAGTATATACTTCCAGTTTCCTAGCATCATTAACCAGTAAAATAGGTAGCCTTCCCAACATAAAAAGCAAGCATAAACATAGACCCAAACCCTGAAACCCATACAGAAAAAAAGCATTGTAGAACCCCTGAAAGATGTGAAAGAAACCTCATAAACTATGAAACAGCAGTGCCCTTATGAATACAAACTAATAGGTTTGCCCTTAGATTGCATAATAGAATGGATAGAAAATGAACGGAAAAGTGAGAGACGAAAGGTGCTCACGGAACAAGCTGAACCTTCCTTTTTTAAAAGTCAGGTTTGAGTTCGATCTGATAGTATCTAATCTATCCTTTGTAAGTTGAGATAAAAAAGTAGAATCTAAAAAATAAAAAACAATTTTGTAAATATATGCAACACTTGATTCACAACTTTTCCATTTTCTTTCCTTTAAACTTTCCAATTCTAAATGATTACTACGATGAAACATGAAAAATGATAATTCCCTCTTATTTTCTTTATTCTCACTTTTTTCTTATACCAAGCATTAGTGGAAATCATTTTCCTTTCTCATTTTCAACCATCCCGTTTCATCATCTTCCATTCTACCAAGCAAAACCTTAGGGTTCACCTACTTCATTGCTGATAAAAATTCCCAAGACCATTTAACCAATGCTTACTTCACGACCTCCAAGTAATTAATTACTTGTTAATCTACTCTTAAATTGCCTTTTAATCCTTCTCATCTCTGCAACAGCTACTAGAGTTGTCCACAATCTTCCACAGTCCAAGTCCTAGGGTTCTTGGTGGAAATCCAAGTATTAGGTTAGGAAGAGAGAACTTTTACTGAGGTAATTGAGATTCTCGCCTTTAGGTTAAGTGTTTGAATCTAACATTCCAAGATGAGCGTTTCAACAAAGCCAATTATCATATTCCATTTTTTTCCCCTTTTCCCTCAATTCCTTGAGAATAAAAAATAAATAGAGCCGTCTTAATTTAATGTGAGCAATATATAACTTAGCCGACACTATGGCTTGCTTAATTAGAACGCAAATTACTCGAATAACAATAAATGAATGATAAACACCTTCGGTTACATCTTATATTATAGCATCATTTCAAGCCATATTGTGCTGTAAAATTATAGTTTAGACTATTGGGAAATTTAACTAGATTTTTAACCTACACATATGGATTTATAGAGTTGTTACCTTATTAATTTATTAATTTTCTTAATAATAATTTAGTTTTTTATTTTTTATAATATTATATATAATTAATATTTTGACAAACCGATTATTAAATTTAACAAATTACTCATATATATCATACACGAAAATTATAAAATGAATCTGACATTCATATATTATCAAGCAAGAATACCATCTTGCATGCATGCGTCAAAGGAAAAAGGCGGTGTGCACGGTGATGGATCGATCCCAAATCTAACACAAAACTAAAAGCGGATGGCATGTACCAAAAGAAGAAATGATTTAAAAAAAAAAAAAAAATTGATGGCAGGTGAAAAGTACGTAGTAGCGTAGTTCATGAAGACACGTTTTGCATGTGCCACTTTCCTACTCAAAAAGCTCCTACGTTTCAATGCAATTCAATAATTAAGCCTATTACGCTGGAATTCTAGCTTCAAGGTTTAAACTAGTTTTCTGTACACGCCACACATATGAGGAGGGAAATGTAGTTCCCATTTTCCATGGCGATAGATAAGCTGGTAACTAGTATTAGATCCAAGTGACACATGAGAGTTTCCTAAATCTTTCTTACCTACAAGTCTTCCTTTGAAGCATGCTTGCTGTTTGGTGTGGTGTCTTTTCCTTGTGAAAGCTAAGGTTAAGGCCAGCTGCATTTGGGAGACAGACTGTTAAATATGGGTCCTTGAACTTGTCAGACTTTAAGTAATCCACAAGCCACTTTTTATGCTTGGAAGTCTTGTCTTCAAAAATTTATGTTTCTTAACTCCCTTCCTTCAATGGTATTGCAACATAATACAAATGCTATCTTTTCGGGTCGGTTTTGGACTTTCGGTATCTGAGAATAAGCAGTATAGACATTTATTATTGTTATTATTCATTTGAAAAATGTTGAAGTTGCAATATCTATTGTTTAACATTGTGTTGAATAGACACCAAAAATAGTTACTCGATACTTTAGGTTTTGGTTGCTTCATCACTTCTTAAGGCTAAGGCTAAGGCTAAGGGCATTAAAGTTTTGGCGTTATGTGTTTATCAGCATTAGTTAGCAGATAACAGCACTACCACAGGGCACCTCTCATGTGCTCCCCTCTCCCACGACAAAACTAGAATCTGAAAGATAGTTGTCTTTGGGCAAGAAACTGTATATGCTATTGCAGTTCCATGACTGGAAGTAATTACGAGATCTGTTACGCGCTGCATGTTGCTTGTATCGTTTCTTACTTGATTTTCCTATGGTTGATTGAGGGTGCTTCTCCTCTTCCTCTTTTCTGATTACTGGTGGAGTGACTTGTCTGCTTGGGTGCTGTTTCTGCTGAGATTGGTTTTCTTTGGTAGTTATTAACCCGGTCTAATTACTGTATTTGAGTGTGTTTTATTACTTTCTTCTTTCTGGTCTCTCTTTCTTTGACCAGACTCTCTATCAACATGTTTTTATACTTAATAAAAATCCCTTTTGTATCGAGAGGAAAATAAATAAATAATTACTTATAAAATGCAATTATGAATCTGATCAGACACACCATCAAGCAATAAATGTAAGAGAAATTATGATGCTCTTCTAATATTTTCCTGTAAAATCAATTTTTTTTAGCAAAAATTCATAAGTAGATAGACTGCTAGCTCCAACCCCTGGCCCAAGACATGTATGTATAGTTTTTTGCTCACGAGAAAATCGATACTTAATTATAAGATCTTTTATTTAGACGAATGAATAAAATAATTGAAGCAACTCCTCGTCGAACACAAAAATCACATTTAAAATTTTGGGGTTGGATTCTTTGTAATTCAAGGTGATTGGCAAAGGGTCTTTGATCCAAACAAGGAATTGCAATTAATCAGTTACTGTGTATATATATATATATACACAACACTAACTAACTTGGTGCAATCTTACTGGTGCTTGAAATATTAGGCTGATTTATGGATAAACTGAAGCCCATGTTTCCAAGTAACTGGGTGCAATCATACTGGTCTGGAAAATATAATCCTGGTGCGGCCCAAAGTATGTCCCACACACTTATACGTTTTGTTTGATAATTCCATGTCACCATGTTTACACTGGAAACACATGCTAGAAAGAACCAGCACATCTGATCTTATTTTTACGGTTAAATATTTAAATAAGTTCTCAAATTATAAAAAAAAAATTAATTTTTATTTTTTATTACATTTAAATAAGCTTCTAAATTCTTATTTTGAGTTAAATAAATCATTCTCCTTAACTATTGACTAACTTCTATTAGTCAATTGTACAGTCAGTAATTTTTTATATCACGTCATTTGCCACGTAACATGTTGTCATATTATCTTAATGACGTTAATGCCACATGGTAGATGATGTGGCATAAAAAAATTGCTAGCTAAGAATTGGGTTTTTTCCTTTTAACCCATCCAAATGTTTAAAAATTATTGGTTAGGGATTTGAAAAAAAGAAAAAAACCTAGTTGCTTCAAATTGATTACTATTATTTCTTAATTAATTACATCTTTTTAATTGAAACCATCCTTCCTAAAAGAAAAATTAATCCAACTTTTTCAATTAGATTGAAGTCATTGTTACTTTACTAAAAGTTGGAGTAGAGAAATCCGAGAATATCCATAAATGATTGTGACATGAGGACGTTTACAAGAGTTGAGAGGCACAAGTTTTACACCTAAGATGGACAATCGTAATTAGCATTTTCTTTGCTTCTCATATCTTACAAATCTATGATTGCCCCACTCTTTCTCTACAAAAGTTTTCCATTTTCTTGTTATTACCCAAAAATCACTTTCAAAATTCCCAAATACAACAATTTTAATTTCACTATCTTTTTCTCAAAATCTTTTCTGAGTATTCTCGAATTTCTATACACTAACTTAAAATAAAGCAACAATGACTTTGTTGACTGTTTGGTAGAGATCTTTTAGGAGTAACTTTATGAATTATTCTATTTTTATGTCTGATTATTAGGACTTAATATTTTGCTTTCTATATTTATGGTAACTTCATGCTTTAGGGCTGTTTTAGGGTTAACATGGATGTATATATATATAGGCTGCTGTAAATAAATTTTTTATGACAGAGAATAAATAAAAAACTCTTTTGTTTTTCCTTTCAACATGGTATCAGAGCTTTTGCCGACTAAAGAAGTCATATTTTTTATCGCTCAACAGTAGGGGAATCTTGTCTGCTACTCTTGACAGCCACCAGAAGCCTTGCTTGACTGGTGTTTCAAATCATGGCTAATGGGAAGAAAACAACTACTGAAAATAAGGTTGGTTTGATCAGTGAGAATCTTTCATTAAAAATTAGTCCCGTAAAGCTAGATGGAACTAATTATCTTGCGTGGTCAAGATCTTGTCTCTTGTTCATCCAAGCTAGAGGTCTGAAAGGATATGTTACTGGAGATAAACAAAAGCCAGACGTCACCAATCCCACCTACAACTAGTGGGAATCTGAAAACTCTCTGGTTATATCATGGCTCATTAATTCCATGCAACCTCAAATTGCTCGAGGTTATCTGTTGCTGAATATTGCATCTAAGATTTGGAACGCAGCTTCTCAAATCTATTCTCAAGTGGGCAATGATGCACAGATTTATGAATTGCGGAATAAAGTGCATGAGACGAAACAAGGTGAGATGACTATTGCTCAATACTTTGCTGAATTGAGTGGTTTATGGCAGGAACTCGACTATTACCAAGATTTCCAAGCAACATGTTCTGAAGATGCAGCCAAATTCCAAAAATTAGTGGAAAAAGAACACCTCTATGATTTTCTTGCTGGTTTAAATATGGAATATGATCAAATACGGGTTCAAGTACTTGGTAAGGATTCTTTGAGGCAAACCTATTCATATGTGCAGCAAGAAGAAAGTCGAAGAAGTGCCATGATACACACAGTTTTAGTAGACAAGGCAAGGTTAATTGTAAATTCCTTTCGTGAACAGCTGAAAGTCAGTAACTAAGGTCCATCAGACAAGGATCATTTACATTGTGATTATTGTGAAAAGCCAAGGCATGCTAAGGAGACTTGTTGGAAGCTGAATGGTCGACCAACTAGGGGTCATGGAGGTAAATGGATGGGCTCAACAAGACCACAAGCAAACCTATCTGAAGCAGCAGAAATACCTAGAAAGATAACTAATGCTGGGAGTCTTTCCAATGAAGAAGTATAAACCCTAAGGCGTCTTTTGTCTTAGCTTGATTCTCAATCAACCACAGCTGTTTCCTCCAATTTTGTCAAAACAGGTATTGCTTTTCTTGCCAATCTTGATACTCATAATGATTCATGGATTATAGATTTTGGAGCAAACAAACATATGACAGGCTCTTTCAATAAATTCTCAACTTATTCTCCGTGTTTAGACAATGATAAAGTCCGTATAGCAGATGGATCTTTAGCACCTATATCTAGATCAGGTTCTGTTAAATGCACTCCCACCATTAATCTATCTTCAGTTCTTCATGTTCCTAGTTTTCCTATTAACCTTTTATCTGTTAGTTCAATTACAAAAGCACTTAATTGTAAAATTGAATTCTTTCTAACTCATTGTGTTTTTCAAGACTTGAAAACAGGGGAACGATTAGCTTTGGTAGATTGCAAGATGGCTTGTATCTACTACATGAAGGTTGCAGTATCTTGGTTATTGGTATAACTTGAGCCTTGTTAGGAGATTCTATGAATGTTAATCAAGAAATAATCCAATGGCATAGACGATTAGGACACCCATCTTTTTCTGTTTTAGAAAAATTATATCCTAGTTTGTTTAAACAATGCAAGTTGGATTTATTATTTTGTGACGCTTGTGAATTTGCTAAACACAGCAGACATACTTATCCTTCAACTAATAATAAGAGTTCAGTTCCTTTTATGACTATTCATTCTGATGTATGGGGACCTAGTCGAGCAGTTTCTCTATCCGGTTACAGATGGTTTGTTACCTTTATCGATTGTTGTACTAGATTAACTTGGGTTTATTTGATGAAAGCAAAGAATGAGGTTTTTTCTTGTTTTCAACTATTTCACAAAATGATTTGTACACAATTTGATGCCAAGGTTAAGGTTCTGAGAACTGACAATGGTACAGAATACATGGATGGTGTGTTTAGGGCATATCTAGATTCCAATGGAATATTACACCAAACTAGCTGTGTGGACACTAGTGCATAAAATGGAGTGTCTGAACGAAAGAACATGCATCTATTAGAAATAGCTCTATCTTTCATGTTTACTATGAACGTTCCAAAGGTTTATTGGGGTGATGCAGTACTTTCAGCCGCATACCTTATTAACAGAATGCCCCTAAAAACACTTAATTTTAGGAGTCCTTTAGAAGTTCTACAAGGTAGTAATTCATATATTGTTCCTTCAAAAATTTTTGGATGTGTATGTTTTGTTCACAAGAGGAACGTAGGTAAGTTAGAACCTAGGGCCCTTAAATGTGTGTTTGTTAGCTACTCTACAACTCAAAAGGGATATAAGTGTTATCATCCACCCTTGAGAAAGTACTTTGTAAGTATGGATGTTACCTTTAGGGAGTTTGAGCCTTATTTTCATACACCTCAGTCACCTCTTCAGGGGGAGAATAAGGAGGAAGAGGTGGAGGTGATAGCACCTGCCCCTATACAGTTTTCTAGTGAAAATCCTAGTGATGACAAGGAACAGCCTAAAACTGGGAGATTAGATAGGCCAGATTTGAAAACTTACACACGACGGGACAAGACAGATACAACCATCGAGCATGCTATACCTGGTCAAGCGCCATCTCTGAGTTTAGTCCCTGAAAATACATGTGATGAGTCTTCTTTACCTTTTGATTACCCTAATTCTAATCCCATTGCTAATGATCTTAACGTTCCTATTGCTATCAGAAAAGGAGTCAGAGCTTATACTAAACATCCTATTTCTAACTTTGTTTCCTACGATTCTTTGTCTCCTTCCTATAGAGCCTTTGTACTGTCTGTTTCCTCCATTTCTATTCCATAGGGTTGGCAAGAAGCATATTACGATCCAAAATGGAAAGAGACAATGGTTAAAAAGATGAAGGCTTTGGCAAAAAATGAGACTTGGGAACTTGTTACTCCTCCCTTAGGAAAAAAACCAGTTGGATGCAAATTGGTGTTTACAGTGAAACATAAGGCAGATGATTCAGTTGAAAGGTACAAAGCTAGATTAGTGGCAAAGGGCTTCACCCAAACCTATGGGGTAGACTATTAAGAGACGTTTGCTCCTGTTACAAAAATGAATACTATCAAAATCATGTTATCATGTGCAGCTAACCTTGATTGGGACCTACAACAGTTTGATGTCAAGAGTGCCTTCCTACATTAAGACTTGGAAGAAGAGGTGTATACGGAAATTCCTCTGGGTTTTAATGATGAGAAAACTAAAGGGAAGGTTTGTAGATTAAAGAAGGCATTATATGGCTTGAAACAATCACCCAAGGCATGGTTCGATAGGTTCAGTAAGGCCATGATCTCATTTGGATATCATCAAAGCAATGCTGATCATACCTTGTTTATTAAACACTGTAATGGTAAGATCACATTACTTATTGTTTATGTTGATGATATAGTTGTGACTGGGGATGATAAGGAGGAGATTGTTCGACTCAGAAAACTTTTAGCTCAGGAGTTTGAGATTAAGGATTTGGGTAAGTTGTAATATTTCCTTGGAATAGAGATTTCCAAATCTGATAAGGGAATCTTTATTTCTCAAAGGAAATATATTTTGGATCTTCTTGAAGAAATCGGTATGTTAGGATGTAAACTTGCAGACTCTCCTATTGAAGCTAATCATAAATTACAAGTAAGAGTTGGTGAGCCAGTTTATTTAGGCCGATATCAAATGTTGGTTAGGAGATTGATCTATCTCTCACACATCAGACTAGACATAGCCTATGCCGTAAGTTTGGTAAGTCAATATATGCATGACCCTCAAGATTCTCATCTAGAGGCTGTTTTTCACATTTTAAGATACCTAAAATCTGCACTTGGAAAAGGACTGCTCTTCTCTAAAAATGGTCACTTAAAGATAGAAGCTTTTACAGATGCTGATTGGGCTGGATCACCTGATGATAGGAGGTCAACATCTGGTTATTGCACATTTATAGGTGGAAATTTAGTTACTTGGAGGAGCAAAAAACAGAATGTGGTAGCTCAGTCAAGTGCCGAAGCAGAATATAAAGCTATGGCATAGGTGTTTGTGAATTACTATGGCTGCAGAAAGTAAAGGAAGAATTGCGATTGTCAGAAGGAAAATGTCTATCCCTGTTCTGTGATAACAAGGCTACTATTAGTATAGCTCACAATCCAGTTCAACATGATCGAACAAAGCATGTAGAGATTGACCGACATTTCATAAAAAAAAAATAACAGATGGTTTTTTGAAGGTTCCTCATGTGACCTCAGAAAAACAGCTAGCTGATGTGTTTACTAAGAGACTTAGCAGCAGACCATTTCATACTTTAGTTTGCAAGTTGGGCATGTGTGACATCTATACACCAACTTGAAGGGGAGTGTTGACTGTTTGGTAGAGATCTTTTAGGAGTAACTTTAGGAATTATTCTATTTTTATGTCAGATTATTAGGACTTAATATTTTGCTTTCTAAGACTTTAACATGGTTTTAAAGCCTCCTCTTTGACATTGAGACAATATTTCATTGATTTTAATATTTTTTGACTTCGTTTCCATATTTGTTACTACTAATAAATTTATTTCTTGACAAAATGTGATATTTGGAAAGAAGAGATAAGACACATAACATTGAATCAGATATCCAAGTGCTACACTTTGTTAATAAAAAGCTAATCTCAGAAATTACTCCAAGTTGCAATGAGTTAACCAAGTTAATTGACGCATTTTGCTTTGGATTCGTAATAGACGGACAAGATGGAATGTTTAAAAACTTTTGTGGATAGTCACGAAGACAACTGTTGGAGCCTAAGACATGAATAATTATGGGTGTCCACCGAACCAAACGAACAAGTTGTCGAAACCACATCTAATTTTTAATACACCTAATACCAAACGAATCTGGTTTCATATATATTATGTGTATATATATATATATGTACACAAACAACTTGTACATAAAAGATAGAAAGGTTCAGACAGCGTACGCCCAAACCACCAAGAAATTAATAAATTCTGTCCATAAATAATTACCAAATACTTCATGTGTACCGCAATCATCTCTTCCGATAGTGGATCCCACGTTAATTGGTTCAAGAAACGAGAGCCTTAAAATAATTTATGTGGGGTGGAAAATGGAAATGCGGAAATTTTATGTCAAAAGGGTTGAATAAATAATAAATTTGATAAACAAAATGTATAATTTCTTCTATTTTAATAAAATTTTAAATGAAAAGTATTACTAAATGCTAATTTTGTGTAGCTGTTGTTTGGTAGGCTATCAACTAGTTTCAATTGATCTATTATTAAATGTTAATTAGTTCAAGTTATTTTTGGTTAGCGAAAAATCGAATTATGATGGGTACAGATTATTCACTTTTGAGTTATTGGCCTTTTATAATAAAAACGGATTGATTTAACTTTGGATTCAGATAAATGAGACATTTTATCAAATTTGGATCACTTTATCAAATTTACACATTTCCCGAGTGAATTTTGCACGTATCGGTCCCAAAAATTTGGTTTGGCAGTAGTTCCCTGGTAATAAAAATAAGGATCAGGTAAG
Organism: Theobroma cacao; assembly: GCF_053813885.1. Lineage (NCBI taxonomy): Eukaryota > Viridiplantae > Streptophyta > Magnoliopsida > Malvales > Malvaceae > Theobroma > Theobroma cacao. The sequence goes on from NC_142640.1 coordinate 44,563,431, forward strand.
GAGTGAGCAATGCAATCGAGGTGAGGAGATTAGTTAGTTTAAGTTTTTTTTTTTTTTTTTTTCTCTTGGATTCTTTTCATTGAACAATTAAAAAGGGAATAAAGTCAATAAACAAACAAATAGGGTGCAAGCTAGCTCACTTTGGGAACATGGCAATAATTATAATATCCACAGATAGAAACTTCGCATTCTCCGTGTTGAAAAAATAGAAAAAGAGAGATTCTTTTTGGTTTGGGAGACAGTTTAAAAGGTGATGGGATTTGTCAAAACAGCCAGCCAACATAGCGGGGTGTGAAGTGTGACTTGTATCATCTTTCGGCTTCAACACGAAATCAACCCAAAAATCCAAATTCTAGTTTCTGTTTGTTTGACTAGAAATGAACAAGTATAATGGAAAAAATGCTGTTGCCAAAGCTAGCATGGAGTAGGCCCTTCGCTGGATTAACTCCTGAGATTAGGAGTTGGTAGAGCCTAAAACTTGGAAGTGGGGGCAGGAACATGAGTTTAAATCAAACTTAATTTGACGAGCATAGACTCACTAATTAAAAGTAATTTTTTTAGCGGTATAATAGTAATAATAATAATAATAATCCAATTACTATTACAATTTACAAGAATGAGTTATTAAACTTTGCAGGAATTTGCACCTTATATTCATCTTTTGAGGAAAATAATATAAGACAAGAATGAAAAATAGTTGCAATGATCATGACGATAAGATTGATTCTATTCAAGCACTCTTTCCAGATTGCGTTGATCGAGAAAGCAAAGATGGGGATGAAACCTGAAAAGGAAGTGGTAGTCAACAGAGTGATTATTATTAGTTATTGCTAGAAGCTAGATACAACGTTACGTTACAACCAAAATAAACAGACATATGCACAAATTGTAGAATAAATTTTCTTTTGACTTCTAAGGGCGGGGCATGCAAGGAGAAACGTGTCCATCCTCGATGAGGGATTCTGCACCTTGCCTCAACCTTCCAATTTTGGAAAGAAAATAAAAACTTCAAGTTAGACATGATATTCCACGTAAACTTGATCAAGCACCAAGTATCAATCACAACAAAATAAATGTTGAGTTTTTTTTTTCTTTTTCAGAAATACGATTACAGTATTCTCAAATTTTATTCACCACAAATTCTTGTCATTTGATGATTAAATATTAAATTGAGAGGGTTGATCGAAATTTGAAAAATGCAACTTCTCCTATTATCTTTTCCCCAAAATTTCCTAATAATCAGCCAAAGTTTAATTTTACCACAAAATTAAATGATATTACTTACAGAATATTTCATCACTTTAACAAAGTGGAGAGACTTATTTTGTTACATTATATGATAAAAGGTTAAAGCAAAATACGTAAATAAACTTCTAAATTATATCAAGAAAGTTAATTTAACTTTTATATTATTACGTTCAAATAGATTTTAAATTATTATTTTTGATCAAATAAATCCTTCACACTAATCGTTGACTAACAAAAATTAGTCAATGTCACGTTATCTTTCATGTAACATATTGACGTGTCATTTTAATGACGTCAATACCACGTGGTAGACGACATGGCATAAAAAATTATTGACTAAGAATTGAGTTTTTTTTTTTCCTTTTTATCCATTCAAATGTCTAAAAATTGTTGAAAATTTGAAACAAAATTTTTTTAAAAAAAAACTAATTGTTTCAAATTGATTACCATTTTCTTAATTAAAGCCATCCTTCCAAACAAAAAATAAAAAACCTTCACTTTATTCAATATTCTTTAAAGCCAACGTGTCTTAGAGTCAGAACGTTTTCTCTCTGTAAATTCCTATTCCTTTTTTAAAAATCATTCTTTGGGTAGTCTTTAATTTTCAAAAACTGTGAAAAATGTGAAGAGAAAATCTATTATTGTTAGTAAATAAAATTTAATATTATCAAATTTCTCTTATATATTTTAAGGAAGGGAAGAACATCGAATTTCCCTTATAGATTCTAAGAAAGAGAAGAGAAGTTAACTTTCTTTTATCGATTCTAGAGAAGAAAAGAGAAGGATTTAACTTTCTTTTCTCAAAATCGTTTTTGGGCACTCTCGGATTTCTCTACACCAGCGTTTAGTCAAGCAACAAAGCTTCAATCAAATCAAAAAAGTTGGATTAAGTTTTTTTTGTTAGGAACGATGATGTCAATTAAGAAGATGGTAATCAGTTTGAAACAATTAAATCTTTTTAATTTTTTTATTTTAAATCTCTAACCAATAATTTTTTAACATTTAGAAATGAAAAAACTCATTTTCGAATCAGTAATTTTTGAAGCCATGTCATTTGCCACATGTTATTGATGTCATCAAAATGACACGCCAACATGCCACGTGGTAGATAACGTGGCATTAAAAATTGCTAACTGTATCATTAACTAATAAAAATTAGTCAACAGTTTGTAAGAGGGGTTTATTTGATCCAAAATAAAAATTCAACAGTTTATTTGAATGCAAAAAAAAGATAAAGGTTAAATTGACTTTCTTGATATAGTTTGGGGACTTGTTTGGGTATTTAGTCAAAGGTTAACTATTCTTTTAAGGTTAAGTTATATAATTAGTCCCTTTACTCTACAAAAAGTATGAATTTAGTCCTTATATAATAATTTATGTAAATTAAGTCTTTATACTTTGTTAATTTCAATTATTAACTCTTAACATCATTACATTTAACTGTTAAGTATGTTGACGTAGTATTTTATTTAAGCTAACATGATACTTCTTGCTGACATGACATTGACTATATGCTAATGTGGCATGGTCATGATGACATGGCACAAATGCTAACATTGCAAAAAACTAAAGTGACATAATGCTTACGTGGCAAAAAAACTGATGTGATAATTATTGAATTAAAAAAATCATTTTTTTCAAACTTTTTATTTTATTTCTAATTAAATTAAACTTGAAATCAACATGCTAGTAAATTAAATATAGACTATTCTATTTTGGGATTCTGAGCATATCCGTTGGTCCTCATCAATATTCTGATGCCAAAGCTCCCTCGAAGTTCAAGAATTATGAGGTACAAAAGGCATTGGGTGGAGATTACTCTTAATCTTCTAACTAAGGATTGGTACCGGCCATTGCCTCAGAAGAAAAGTGAAAGGCAATGGCAAAGATCTTCCACCTGAATTGTTGATGAAAGGCATTCTTCAACAAAGAAGGAGACAACGAATGAGGGGGGATGCACAAGAAAATAAGGAAGAAAAGAAGGGAAAGTTTTAAAAAAATGAAAAAGAAAAAATGGGGTTCTGGTATGGGATATTGTCACTGAAGAGCAAAGATGCCTTCAATCTCATTACATTTCAAGATGAAAGCAAGGAAAAGAGGTGAGGAGTTACATGTTGACTTTGTCTTTTCTAGTAATAGATTAAAAGGAAATTGTGAGAAATAATCTTTCTCATAAGCCCAATTCAAAAATATTATTTTTTTATAATTTTAACTATTTTTGGTAAATTTTTGGCATGACTTGACAATAATACCTTTTAAACAATTTCAGACAAATTAAAATGGTTTCAGTTTTCTCTCTCCCGCCATTCAAATAAAAATTTTAAAATTAAATCTCTTTCTCTCTCTGCTCAAATATGTCTATCTCGCCATCCAATTCGCAGAGATGACATCAAGCTCTTTCTTATTTTGTTTTATTTGTTTGGATGGTGGATCTTGGGGTTCTTAAGGGCGATGAACAGCGATTTTGCTCTTTGCAAGCATCGATTTTGCTCAAGGAGAAATAACAGCTAAAACATGTTTGATGAGTTTTATGATGATTCACGGTTTTGTTGTGTTTAGGATTGAGATGATTGTTAAGCATGTTTGCTAGGAATTTTTTTTTTTTTTATGAAATTTGAGTTGAAATTGTTCAGGGAATATTTTGTAGAGAGGGTATATTTTGTTTTTGTATAAGGGGAGTGAGCAAGGCCTCCCGATAGGGATATATTTTCTCTTGCTTTGGAGGATTATAGAGTTTTGTAACCTATCTTTTATGAAATGCATAATTTTATGGCTTAGCAAACAAAAAAAGTATGTGTTTTAGGTTTTTAAGTTTATTGGTTTATTTATAGAACCCCAAAATTGAGTTTATTAGTTTTTAAGTATTGCGTGACTTAATTACTGTAGGACTAATTTTTAGACATTACGTGATTAGTTTTAGGCATTACGTGACTAGTTTTTAGACATTGCATAACTGATTTTTAAGCAATGCCTAAGTCACACAATGCCTTACTAACTAGTCACGCAATGCCTTACTAACAAATCACACAATGCCTTAACAAAAACTAGTCATGCAATGCCTTATCAAAAATTAGTCATGCAATGCTTTATCAAAAACTAGTTACACAATACCCAAAGTGAGTCATGCAATACCTATCAACTAGTCACGCAATGCCTTATCAAAAATTAGTCACGCAATGCCTTATCAAAAATTAGTCACGCAATGCCCAAAGTCAGTCACACAATGCCTATCAACTAGTCACGTAATGTCTTATCAAAAACTAGTCATGCAATGCTTTATCAAAAACTAGTCACGCAATACCCAAAGTGAGTCATGCAATACCTATCAACTAGTCATGCAATGCCTTATCAGAAATTAGTCATGCAATGCCTTATCAAAAATTAGTCACACAATGCCTATCAACTAGTCACGTAATGCCTTATCAGAAACTAGTCGCATAATGTCTTATCAAAAATTAGTCACGCAATGCCCAAAGTCAGTCACGCAATACCTAAAAATTAGTCACGTAATTCTCAAAAATCACCAAAACTACTGAATTCCATTTATCAAGATCAACAACTTTAAACGATACACCATATTTCATTTAACAACATAATTAACGAATATGAATGCTCAAAATGTTCAAAGTTTTTCTTCATATATCAAAAATCACTCTAAAATGCTTAAAAATACTCAAAACGCTCACAGGTTTTCTTCGTATATCAAAAATTACTCCAAAATATTTAAAATGCTTAAACGTTTTTCTTTCTGATAAAAAATACTCCAAAGATGACTAGTTTGGTGAGGAAAGCTCAAAAAATATGAGTCAGTTTGATGTGCAAATCTAAACATACTTGACCCGTTAATAGATTTCGGGTTAAAACGCGGAGCCAAATAAATGGGTTGATTTCATTAAGGGTAATTTTGTTCAAATTTTAATTTTCTTAGCTAAAAACAGTTAAAATTATGAAGAGATCTATTATCAAAAACACGTTATGTATAAGGTCCATTTAAAAAAGAACCCACAGATTAATGCTTTTCTTGGTACAAATTGGTTTTCTCAAAGCTCTTTTTTTTGGTTTTTCTCATTTCAAATCAAAGGATCAAAATCGATCTCATTGCTTATTTATCCCAATGTTTGAAAGATTCTACAACTATGTAGTTGTAATGAAATTAATCTCTTCATTTCAAAAAAAGAAAAAAGACAAGTACCACAATAGTAGTATTAACAATCTTAGTTATTAGGACGAACTTGAATATTTAATTTATTAATTGGTGCATGATCTTCTTGTTTAAAGAGCTGAGTTTAAACTTCCCTTTCCTCAATTTCAAAAAAAAAAATCTTAGTTATTAGGGCCTTGATTATCCACCATTAACTGTTTACCAGAGTTACATTCATGGGATTTTCCTTAAAACCTTTAATCACACTTTTTACTTCCCAAGGTCACAAGTCCTTTCTTGGGTTGGCATTTTCTAGTTTTTGCTTTGTTGTTTCTTTTCATGTTTTTCAGTTTTGAGTTTGTTGGTGTCTAATTGTGGTGTTTGGGTGTGTACGTGCTTGAAATTGCTCATGAGATGCACAACTTTGTCTTGATTCCAGGTTTATTTTTCTGGCATCTTGATTTTAAGTTTAGTTCAATCTAAAATAAAATAAAAAATTTAAAAGACAAAAATAATTTTTTCAATTCAACAATTGCCACATCAGTTTTTTTTCCGTCACGTTAGCTTTTTTTTGTCATGTAAGCATCATGCCATGTCAAATTTTTGTCACATCAACATGATCATGCTACATTAGCACATAATCAACATCATGTCAGCAAGAAATACCATATCAATTTAATTAAAATACATATCAACATATTTAATGATTAAATGTAACGGATATTAGGGTTAATGATTGAAATTAACACATTAACAAAGTATAAAGACTTAATTTAAATAAATTATTAAACATGGATTAAATCATACTTTTTGTAACGTAAGAGGACTAATTGCATCATTTAATCTTCTTTTAATGAGGTGACCCCTTCTTTCACTTATTTTCTTCGAATCTTTTTCTTTTCACTTATTTTTCCCTTCCACTCGTGTAACAGTGTGTCAAAATCTAATAACAAAAAATTAATAATAAAATATGAAAATTTATGAAGATTTTGAAACATTCAATTAATTAAAAGTATAAATATTTAAATAAATGTTCAGGGTTCCCTCGGCCTGCCCTCAATTCTCTCCGCCCTTGGAGAAAATATTAAAAGAAAAGAAATCCTGTATAGCCATTTAAGGGAAGAAAAAAAAAAAAGAAAGAAAATCAGAACAGGACTAATATTAATATTTACCGTCGCAGAATCAGACGCATAGCTGGAAGCCGCCCCTTTTTGTCGTTGCCTATTTCGTCGTGATTGTCGTTTGGCACCAGTTCATTCCTTTTCCTCACGTCATACTGTTAATAAAAACAAAAAAAAATAATTTTAATTCTTTGAAAAAATAGAAGTTAAAAATCCAGTAGCTTATCCGCATTTTTATCAGTATGATGTCATATTGTTGTAAAATAATGTTAAAAGTTTTTATCTACATTAACTAAACCACCATCACGGACTGATTGTTTCGTTTGGTCAGACCAAATAACATATGATTGATATATGGGTTTCAAAAAAGGAAATTGTCAAAATTTTTTTTTAAAAATAAACAGTTCAATGCAAAACATATCACCCCCAACAAAATAATCATGGACAAATTGAGGTGAGAAATTCTCCCATAGCAAAAAAAAAAATTATAATATTAATGCTCCATTAGTTTTAATTTCAAAAAATAAGAGAATATAGTAAAATATTGCAATTTTAATTAATATACTTTTGGAGTTTATTTTGGTCATTAAAAAATTGTGTTAAAGTAAACTTTAAATTTGCACATCTTGGATTTTTTAAGAAAATAATATGAAATTTTTTTTGAAAGGCGAAATAATATGATTTGGATTGTATTTTTCATGTTGCATGTAATAATGGTTCATACTGGTAACAGAATGAGAATAATAATAATAATAATAATAAAAAGAAACAAATTGAAAAAGTCTGTGAGACTCTATAATTGTTAGGCCACCACCAATTCCCCCACTCTAAAACATTGCCCATTTTGTTCCTTATAAAGATTAAACGAATAGGAAAAGAAAAGAAATGTTGTATGTACCTTAAGTTGTGGTGGAGTGGAGGACAAAATGAAAATATGACCATAATGAAGGACTTTACAGCCTAGCCAAAAAGCTTTTTTCTTTTCTTTTTTTAAATAGTTACTATTTTTCTATATGAAGAATGAATACTTGAAACTTAACTTGTTTAGTAAAATATATATATCAAATCAAATTAAATCAAATATTCAAATTTATTATTAGTGTAAAAAAAGAATAATATATTTTTATATATAATCAGTCGAGAGTTGATTCAATTGATTAGTTCGTTTATTTTTACAATAAAAAATTTTTGATTCCCATATGGTTGATCTCACGACTCTTGATGCTATCTTAAATATAAATGGTAAACAAAATGAGTAAAAAATTACACATTTGCACCTTAATATGAAAATCGGAACTGCCTATGTAGTTGGAATATATGTGGGAAGGAAAATATGAAAAAAAAAAATGGAAGTAAAAATTGTTGAAAACAACAAGAGAGTACGAGGTGGAAATGTAGGGTAATCTCTAGCAGTTGTTGTTGTTGTGTTACAATTCACAATATTCCAAATCCAACTGTATCCTCTCTCCTTTCCTTTCCTTTTCTTTTCTATTCTCCGCGGGTATCTCTATCTCTTAATCCAATTATTATTATTATTATATTATCCCTTTCCTCTCAAAATGCACCTTCAGCATTTCCTTATACTCGGCAATCCTTTTCTCTGAAAGGTATCTTTTATTGCTCCTCAATCCAATCAGGAGCCTACGCCGGGCTTTCAGAAATGGCTGGCGGACTCGCCTCGCATCAAGCAGGCGACGCTTCTCCGGCATTCTTGCTCCGCCTTGTCCACGACATCATCTCGGGGAATGTCGGCGGTGGAAATGGTCACCTCAATGTCGTGTTTAAAAAGGATTGCACGGATCTGGTGAGGAGGATAGCTCTCTTCACGCATTTGCTCGAGGAAATCAGCGATTTTGGACAGTCTGACCATGATGATGCCTCCTCCTCCTCCGCTTCTTCATGGTCGGCTGATCTGGCAGTGGCTCTCCAGGCTGCAAAGCGTCTCTTGTCCGTCGCCTCCGCCTACCATTCGAATAATTCCCCTGTAAAGCCCCATTTTCTGTTTCTCTTTAATTTTTTTAAACAGGAAATATGAGCGTACGATTGGTTTAATTAATTTTGATTTATCCAGAAATTTTGATCCATTCTTGATGTTGATATGTTAATTGGCATAGCATAGTCCAATGCCAGTTGTTTTACCACTTAAGTACTGCTACTAATGTCCTGCATTTTGATTTTATTGACGGGGTCAATTTTATGCGCAATTGATAGATTTAGTGAATTGTTTTTTCTTCTGGATAAGGAAATTTTTACACATGCTAATTACTGGGTCAATTTGTATGTACTTTGATAGTTAACTCCATTTGGGAAAAATTTTAGGCTCAATAAGTCGAATTAATCTATCAGAGTGCTAAGTTTATTTCTTGAATTTTTCAATATAAATTTCAATTGTTAGTGTTTGTCTCGGTAAATGTAGTAATTCTAATTAATTGAGCGATTTGGAGATTATGAGAAAATGCAGGAGAGGGGATATGTTAATTTTTGTATGGACTTTTTCTTTTGGGAGTTAGGGGAGCAGCTGTTGCTGAAATTTTGTTGTGGTTATGCTCGTTTCTTCTTAGTATGTTATGGGTACATATCTGAAATTTGGTATATCTTGATTTAAGGATGGAGCTGCCAAAAGAATTACTTTCCAATTTCAGTGTGTTACTTGGAAGCTGGAGAAAGCTTTAGAGAAAATCCCTTATGATCAGTTGCAAATCTCAGAGGAGGTTCAAGAACAGGTTTAGTTTGAGAATTTACATGTTGCTCATTTTTTTCTTCATTTATTTGCCTTTTTACCATCAACTAAAATATTTTTTTCAGGTATCGTTGGTGAAAGCACAATTGAAAAGAGCAACAGAAAGATATGGGTCTTTGAATTTGAGAAAGTTTTCTAATGCTCTGCCCCAGCCACTGGAAAAAGAATATGATAGGACCAACCATGAAAGTTTAGCAATGCTGGATGGCATTCCTGAAAATTGGGGTCCTCAAAGACATGGTGCAGATCAGGTGACTAAGATATTGGAAAGAGTGAAGAGCTCTTCAACCTCTTCTGAGGTCTGTCTATCAAATGAAAATGATTCCAAAGGGCAAGAGAATGTGGCCATTAAGGGTACTGAAGAACTCAAGAAGCCTGATGCACCAGTAATACCTGATGATTTTCTATGCCCTATATCTTTGGAACTAATGAGAGATCCGGTGATTGTGGCTACAGGACAGGTATAGTGTGCCACCACAACTACTGCTTGTCGTTCCTGTGTCTGATCAACCTTTGCCTTTTAGCCATCTCATTTCATCCTGGCTTCTGATTTATCATCTTCTTGATTTTACAGACATATGAGAGATCTTACATACAGAGATGGATAGATTGTGGCAACATAACATGTCCGAAAACGCAGCAGAAGCTGGAAAATTTAACTCTAACCCCTAATTATGTTCTGAGAAGTCTAATAAATCAATGGTGTGCTAAACATAATATTGAGCAGCCATGCGGGTTAGCAAATGGTAGGCTTAAAAAGAGTGATGGATCTTTCCGTGATGTTAGTGGAGACATGGCAGCCATCCAGGCTCTGGTCTGTAAACTGTCAAGCCGGTGCTTAGAAGAACGTAGGGCTGCTGTGGCTGAAATCCGATCACTATCAAAGAGAAGCACTGATAACAGGATACTAATTGCAGATGCAGGAGCGATACCTGTTCTGGTGAACCTACTTACGACAGATGATGTGTCATTACAAGAACATGCAGTAACTTCTGTTCTTAACCTTTCCATATTTGAAAATAACAAATCTCTTATAATGCTTGCTGGTGCCATTCCTTCCATTGTCCAAGTCCTCAGAGCTGGAAGTATGGAAGCAAGAGAGAACGCAGCAGCTACCCTTTTTAGTTTGTCACTTGCAGATGAGAACAAAATAATAATTGGTGCATCAGGGGCAATACCAGCTTTGGTAGATCTGCTACAACATGGGAGCGCTAGAGGGAAGAAAGATGCTGCAACTGCTCTGTTCAATCTATGCATTTATCAGGGGAACAAGGGCAGGGCTGTCAGAGCTGGAATTGTGACAGCACTGCTTAAGATGCTCACAGATTCAAGAAACTGCATGGTTGATGAGGCTCTAACAATACTGTCAGTTCTTGCTAGCAACCATGATGCTAAGGCTGCTATAGTAAAGGCTAGTACCATACCTGTTTTGATTGATCTTTTAAGAACAGGTTTGCCCCGCAACAAAGAGAATGCAGCTGCCATTTTACTTTCTTTGTGTAAGAGAGATTCTGAGAATCTTGCCTGCATAAGTAGGCTTGGTGCTGCGATACCCTTGACAGAGCTTACCAAGAGTGGCACTGAGAGGGCCAAGCGGAAGGCTACTTCATTGTTGGAGCACCTTCACAAATTACAGCAGCTCTGACCATTGTGGTTGTACCAGAGCGTTTGTTAATTGTTTTCTATTGACTCTAATTGTTTGACAAAATTGCCATTCTATTCGTTTCAGACCCAAGAACTGAGCATGAGATACAAAGCCATTCTCATTGCTCTCTGTGCATTCATTTCTTTCATTGATGAGTGTAAAAAATTTATTTGGTCTCTTGATTAATGAAGATTGCTTTCGTTTTGGTCTCTTGCTGTTGTTGAGAAACATTAATTATTGGTAGCCTGAGGTTTTTCATACAGCCACAGAAATTCCTTATGTTATTCTGTAAAAAATAGTGGATTGGAGACAACCAAAGTGCTTGGACAGTATGCTGTAGCTGAACATGTGACGATTGTAAATTTGTGATTCCTGTTATTTGTTCGAATAGTTGTACTGAAATTTGAAATAGAACAGCTAGGTGACATTGGATTTGGCTTAGCGTACAAATTTTCTTCCAGGACTGACAAAGTTTAAGAGGATCAATGGGCTTTATAATAATACTGCTAAACGAATGAATTACTTGCAGCATTTAGTTGTTTTGAGAATGTCATCTCCAGCTTTTCTCAGAGTCGAAACTTAGAAACAGAGCAAATTTGTTGCGGACGTTTATATCTCCTAAACAATCCCAAACTAAACTTATTTGAATGTCCGTCTGATTAATTGGACGCAGAAAGAAGTCTGATAAAATCCAATCTTTGAATTATTTTTTAAATTAACACTACGGCCTTATACTGTTATCGTATATTTGTAATCCACAGCTGGCTTTGGCCGATTCTTTCTGAAGCAAATTCTACTTTGTTGGTCGGCCTCCTTGTAGGGTCAAAGTATCAAAAATTGGGTGCATAATGATATATGACTTTGATCCTTAATTTGCATGCAAAAAGCACCAATTCAGAGAAAATTAAAGGGGACAACTCGCTAAGTAATCTACAGGCATACCTTGCTAATAAAATATAGGTGTTGTGCCTGTTCACTTCTTCGAACAAATTGGAGTAGAAGAAGGCATCAGCGTTGCAAATGTAACGTGACCTTTTTGCTTTGAAAGCAAAAGCGAAGATTTATCAAACTAACTGAAAAGCCGAAGTAATGGGAAATGGGCTTTGGATAATGCCAGTGTTCCCGTGACGCAATTGTCTAAGCCGCCGCTGGGTATGATGGCGGCGGTTGTCCTTTAGGAAAATTCTTGTTGTTGATTGGAGAAAAGAGGGTCACCAGAAGAATAGATAAGTATGCTTAATTTTGGATACGCATGAACAATATGATTTTCGTGAGCTTTTTGGGCTTTTTGGTCTGCTATTCCGTTAGTTTCTTTGTCATTCCTCCCTCTCGTTTTCCAGTTTCTTTCCTTGGAATTACCAAGCTGCTACGTGTTTATACGGCGTTGAACTGTTGGGCCATTGGGAAAGTGAAACTAGTTTTCCGTGAGAAATCCTTGCAGTACACGCATGCTAAAACCCTTGCTCCTTGCTATTCCTATAATTCAAAATCAAGCCAACACCGTTGGGATCAATTTCATGTGCAATGTGAAATTGCTTGCAGAATAACAAAGAAAAGAGAAAGTCTCGAGTTTGAATATTGAACTTATATAATAAAGAGGAAATTGTTTTTCCACATTCATATAATTATTCTAAATTCAACGAGCTTACGTAGGCGTGAAAGAAAATTTGGGGGAAAAAATGGCATGAAACTATGACAGATGATGCTGCGGTTAAAATCGAAACAGGGTCTTAGAAGCAGAGAAAATTAAGCCTGTTAATTTAACAGGCTTACAAGTAAGTGAGTTCCATGTTGATGAGCGGACTGTCAATTTGGACCTTGTCATTGAAAAATTCAAACTTTGCCAAAGCCTCGAAACCCTTACCTTTCTGCTTATGGAGACAAAATCAGCCTTAGCAGTCGGTATAATACTTGGTAACAGTAGTGAGAAAAAAAAAGGTTGGTGGTAGACTAACGTACTTTTCTTCCACGGTCAATTCCTCATGCTGAAATTGAGTAAATAATCATACACCATTAACCCTCAAAGTCAGTTTTCACATGTGCAGGTTGAATCTCAACAAGAAAAGGTCTTAATCCAGGTTTACCCCGTGCCGTGATTACCGTAAACCATTTTCGACAGAAGGAGAAAAGGACAAGATCATGCATATAATTTCCCCACATATCACGGGGCATGAATTTTTGCAGAATTGCCTCAAGTCCTTTTGTTGGGTGTATTTTAGCATGTGGACATGGTTGTTGAATTGGTTCTAAGCGGTTTAATTTCAGAATTCATATGTTAAATTTTGATTTATAGTTTAGCATAGATAATAATATTTGATTGAAAGCGATACGTTACGTACTTTTTTGTTTTTGTTTTGTCAAACATAAACAGTTGCCTATTTTCAAAAGGTTTGCCCTCTTTGTTGACCCGTGCTCCCTTAGCATCAACCACCAAATATCCCTTTGTCCTTTTTATCTCACACCCACCATTTAAATCTTGTATGCTTTAAAGTAGGCCAAAAGAGCAACCAAGCCAGTTTTGTGGTTCACCTCTCTGTCTTAAACTCAAAACAGGAACATCGAAGACATAAAGCGAGCTAGCTAGCTGTCTGTTTACAACTAACAACACTTAGGCAAATGGGGAATAGCTTGGGCGGGAAAAAGACCACCAAGGTCATGAAGATTAACGGCGAAACATTCAAGTTGAAGACCCCGGTGAAAGCTGAAGAGGTGGTAAAAGATTATCCAGGTCATGTGTTGCTAGAATCGGAATCTGTTAAGCATTTTGGTATTCGAGCAAAGCCTTTGCAGTCACACCAGAGCTTGGAGCCCAAGCGGCTCTACTTCTTGGTAGAGTTGCCAGAAGCTCCCAAGGAGATAGTTACAAGAAGGGTGCGGTCGGGTATAAACATGAGTGCTAAAGACAGGCTCGAGAGCCTGATGCTGTCGAGGAGATCCGTGTCTGATCTTACCCTCATGAAACCCAAATGTGTGATACCCGAGGAGTCCGAAGAAGAAGGGTCTGAAAGTGGAGCAATGAGGGTGAAAATGAGGCTACCAAGGGCAGAAGTGGAGAGGTTGATGAAAGAAAGCAACAATGAGGCAGAGGCAGCAGAGAAAATCATGCAACTCTGCGTGGCAAATACCAGAAACAGCCCACGTGAAGCTGCGCAGAAAGGAAACGGCGGCCTGTCTTTGCAGCAACAAGTGCATTGGAAGGGCAGCCACGGAAGAGTTGGAGAAGGTTTCAAGGCCCGTGAGGTTAGTTTCACCAGACAATGATCCTGTTTTCGTGGTATTTTTCATTGGGTTTTTCGTTTTTTTCCCCCTTTTTTTTTTAAGCTTAAACAGGAAAAGTTTATTATAGAATATGCTTATAGGAGTTGACAATTTTGATTTGTTATCTGTTTAGTTACAAGTGTGAATGGTATGACGTACGGAACAGGAATTGAGAAAGGGGAATTGTGAAGTCGTCGGACCAGAACAGAGTACTAGTAATACGTAAAGCAATTGTTTAGGAGTCAGCACCCTAAATTTGGACTTTTCTATGAAGTTCTCTCCGGCTAACTCCAAGTCGTCGAGAACATAATTCTAAATTCTGTTTTCTGAAGCAAAATTTGACTAATCACTTGAGTTTTCCAATGAGTTCATCTCATCTAGGATGTTTCCGAAACCAAAATATTGGATCTTGACCGTAGAAATAGATGCATCTCAATTAAATTTTAAGGCTAATTACATCGCCTTGTCTTTATTGGACTTGTCTCAAACTTAAGCTAAGCTAAAGCTAAAGCTAACTATGGTTCCAAGCCAAATCTATGTCCACTCACGTGCATTTGACCTAAGAATGAGGTTATTCTTGAAGAAATACATACTCTAGTATTTATCTTTGTCATACAACACCATATAAAATCTCCTTGTACTCTGCCCTGGCAGAGCCTTCGAAACAGCTGAATATGATCTTAAGAGTCTTTCTTTATCCATGATTCCACAAATCGATCAAATCCCCAGTGGGGACAAAGGGCAACCTAACTTTGACTGCAGAACAACCTTTCTTTTATTCGTTTGTTGTTTGAAAATTTTAATTATCACATATTCTTGTGTCTACCTTTCTTTTTTCTTTACGTCATTTCCCATTATCATTCAAGGAAGAAAATTATGAAAAATAATTGACCAATCCAGATGACTTTTTGATTTGCTTTCTCTATTCGAACTTAGACATGCATGCACGTCTTGTCATGTGATGGGTATAATTAAACAAAAAAAAAATTACAGAACCCATAAAGAATGGTAGTTAAAGTTGAAAGAGAATCCAAGGCAATTCACCCAAAGGCACTCTATTTGTTTTTCCAACTCCAAATCGAATTAAGTAATTGATTAATAACCGATCGAATCAGCTAACTTCTCAAAGTTTTCTTTGTTCCTTGCAGAAACGGGTGAGTTTCACGCCAATCAGTGAAGGAGGGAGCCAGATAGCAGTTACCTCTTGACAAACCATGAAGAGTATACTCACTCAGTGTTCTAATTAAATAAATCAGAGCAAAGCAATGGGAAGATGGTCCATGCTCAATTTTCCACATCCCTCTATACTTCACTCTACATATAAAAACAGTTTGTTGTACATAGAAGAAATATAGCTTTCAAGCTTTTAGAGTGAGAGATGTGACCTTGCGGGGCGTGCATGGTGGTTCAAATCTTTCTGCAATGACTCTATATATATATATATATATACATATAGTGATCTCTATTTCATGGACAATGTTTTATGTATTGTATCTTTTTTATACCTAATAGATTTTCTTTTTTGGCACATTAAGAAACTTTGCCCGGGGATGTTGGGAGAGCATGAATGGTACTGGCGGAAATTATTTAAACACTCCTCGTTCTAAATATTTATTAACAAAATTAATTAATTCATAAAATATGAATAATCTTTGTAAATTAACAGTAGTTTTTGGATTGTGATTAAATAAATTAATTTTTAAAATATTGATTTATTTGAAAAAAATAAAGTCATTGAGTTATTGAGTCAGATGCTCAAATATAAATATTGACAATATTATTAAAAAGGTAAATGGCATAAAAGCCCACGACTAAGCTCGAAAATCTCTATTTTCAAAAGAAGAAGATGAAGACTATGACATGAGGGGGAAAAAAGATTGAATTTTTTTTATATAAATATTCAATGGGTTAGAAAGAGAGGGCTTGCGCATGTGAAGACAAGCTCCACTGACTCAGCTTGATAGTTGAAGCAAGGAGCTCAGTGGCTATTGGTGAATAAATAAAAAAAAAAATGTAGGAGAGTTGGCAATATAAATAATTGCTTTTAATTGTAAAATCGAAATCATATTGATCGTTAAATGTAAACCCAAAATAATATTTCTAGATAGTACATTAACATAATAACAATTATTTAGTTTCAAAAGTAAACTCGAAAAATTAAATATTGAGATTTCATGACCATCTTGAGATTTAGTTAAATTCTTAAAATCATGCATAAAAAAAATTACTGGCCATGCTGTGCCGACCCATGGGTCACGATATATGATGACTCAGCCCAGCCCCTTAATAAGGTGAGGCCCATTACTGTAATAACGTGGGTCGTGCTGTACGCCCGTTTTGCCACCTCTATGTTACTGTGATTAGAACAGTGCTTTTATTATGGGAGAGAAGCATTATTCTCATAACAGTGACAAACCTGATTATAATGTGCATTATTATTATTAAGTATAAAGCCCTAAACAATTCATGTTAAGGTAGAGGAACCTTTGATTCTTCCGGGGAGCTTTTGCACATGCACAAGAGAAAAACTATACACTACAACATTACACCAGAGCCCTAAAAACTCTTCCCCTTTCTTTAGAGGTCATTAAAAAGAGCCCTCAAAAAGAAAGCTTCGTTTCCCCTCTTCACATTTGTAGTTTGTTTTAGATGCAGGCCACTTCTGCCCACATTGAAGAAATTGTGCCGAAAGAAAAAATGAGGATAAAAGAGAAACAAAACCTGGGGAGAGAGGGAGCTCCCTTCTCATTTATCAGCAATTACAATTTCTTATGCCTTATTAATGAACCAATGAATCAATGATAATACAGATCATGAAGTCCATTGATCAGGTACAGTGAGAAAATAGGTAGTCATAGCCTTCCGGAACCTTTTCTTGTACTGTTTAGGAGAAATAATTGTTGGGGATGCATTCTTTGGCCCACCTAGTATCCCAGACGCCTTAACCCATGTCTCCAAGTGCTTGTCCCAAGTATATTGTCTCATGTAATCAATAATTCCCAAAACCAGCTCTTTGCGCTCCTCATCCACTCCAACCAGCAATGAATAGTCCATGACAGCAACCGACTGAAAAAGCACAGCACAAAAATTTCAATAAATATTACTAAAAGAAAACCGCAAATGGGAAAAAGAATCTTAAGTCCAATGGAATAACTTGTTTAACATCATGAAAAGATTTTGGTTACGGCATCACATTCAAATCCTATTCCTACTTCAACATTGACCAGGAAGAATTTGAAAGATATGAACCATTTTTTAAAGCTCTTATGGTGGAAGCAACTTACTGCCAAAAAAGATGTATCATTCCAAATGGCTCTCTCAAGGCTTCTCTTTGCCTTGCTTCCCAGAAAAATGGGCTCTGTTCGCAGTGCTTCTAACAGATTCATATCTAGCAGTACTTTGTTTGTCCCTGTTGTATCCGGATTGTACCGTGACCTTGCAGAGCCCTTAAGATCATATACCCTTGAGATACTTCTTCTGAAAAATAGGTTCTCCATCACCATAAAATCCATTTTTGTTTCTTTGCCACCTTTCAGGTGTTTTACAGAGACCTACCATCAAGCCAACAACAAAAAATTTACAAAGAAACCTTGACATATTAGACACTCCAAACCCCAACTGGATGCACAGAAACAATGCTTTCAAAGAAGAACAGTAATGGGACAAACCTGATAAATACCAAGAATTTTAGCAAGGCAAGTTGGGCTTCCTGAGCTAAGAGAATCTGTCAAATACTTGAAGTATTCCGGTGCAAATTCATCAAATGATTCTAACTCCGTCTTTTGCACTTGTTTAATAATGAATCTCTCATCTAATGATTTGGCAAAATACACATTGCTCTTTCCCCCTTGTGCACTCCATTTCTGGCAGCGGCTCAAGGAACACAAAAAATCCAATTCACTAGGACAACACTTTCTTCTAAGAGAATCAAACTGTTTTGCAAAATAACAAGTCACAGAAAACTTCACTTTGCCACCAGCAGCAGAAGAATCATCTCCAAAAGAAACTGTTAAATGCGGAGACCTTTTTGTATCTGCAAACAAGGCACCCACAGATGATGAAGCATCTTCAGAGCCAAAACTTCTGTAATGGATATAATCCAGATCAAGAGAGCCAAATGACTGCCAGGGTGAAAAGTTGGAAGCTACAGAATCTTCTTTGCTCCTGTCACTGACACTCCAGCCTCCTCCATTTTCATAGGACTTATCAGCAACCCACTCCTCATATTCTTTGGAACTAAGAGCATATGCTATTATACTTGCAGGATCACTGTCGTAAACAGCAATAACAATATCACTGTGGCCCCTCTGCGGAAGAAGTAGCCGAGCCCCTTCAGCCATATGAGATGCAGAGGTGATTAAAGTGGGTGTGGAACTGAGCAACAAATTCAACTTTTGTGCCTCTAGAGGCAATGTGTAGGAGTAAGTGCTCATTACATTAGAAACAGGATCCCTCACCATACTCCTGTACTCTCCAGAAGCATGGAAAGATCTAAGTGTCAAAAAATGCAATGAAGAAGGGTACAATCCTTTTTGAATTCTTTCTTGGAATCTCAATACAGAATCAAACGAATGAAGCCTCATTGGAGATGCTATCTTTCTCAAAGTCAGATTATCAATTTTACTTGTTGGCCTGATAGAACCAGCTTGGGGGCCATCTCCCTGAGATGCTTCAGGAGGTTGAACTTTCAATGTGAGTAGATCAGTACCAGTCCAAGCAGAATCTATTTTTTCAGATAGAGTAGACGCAGGAGACGGGATGCTTTCATCTGGACGCACATCCTCCTCTCTCTTCTGGTGGCATAATGCCAAGTTAGATTCTTCTGGTACAACAGATTCCAAGGTTGTTAAACTTGAGTTCTGTTCCAACCCTATGTCATTCTTAGGAGGCTCCTGTGAATCTGAGGATCTGCAGGCATTTGGCTCATGAGCTTCAGGTTTTCCATCCTTAATATGATCCATGTCAGCTTTAACAGCAGAACCTTTCTTAAGAAGAGAGTCCAATGAATGAAGTTGCCGATCCCAAACATGTGAAGCAATTAGAAGTGAACGCCTCAAGCGATTCAGTTCTAGGATGTCCACAGCTGCTAGACCAAGTGGTGAAGTCTCCATAACAACTGGTTGTAGCAAACCCTATAAACAAGAAAGCTAGTCAATGATAGCACATACACACCACCAAGTATATTTCTAGGTTATATCAGTAACTAGTATTCAGTGTACTTACATTGTAATCATTTCTTTCCTTTCGAAGTTGATCTCTCAGTTCCATAATGTGATTCGGTAACTCACTTGCATTTGATGATTGACAGCTAGCAGAATTACTCTTCTGTTCAATGTGGTCAAGTACATCAGATATGTCCGCATACAACATTTCCATTTTGACCATTAGCTGTGGAAGAAAGATAAAAGTCAATAATTTCAAAATATGATAATTTCATTCGAATAAGAACAAGAGGGGCAATTAAACAACAAAAAAAGAACAAGAGGGAAAATAGACAACAAACCTCGGCTGCGTCTTTTCTAATCCACTCCTGCTGAGCGTCCCCACTAAATTCAAGCATTGATGGGGGCAAATGGACCGATAGTATATCAATTGGGGAATAGCGGAAGAATGCAACCATGTTGCCAAATCTGTAAAATGATACTCATAAGTATCAACATCATCCTTAACTGTCAACAGATACTACATATTAAAAACTTTACAGCATTTACCCATAGAAACGAAGGCAGTCCCTCTGCAATGAATGACCACAGGTTGCAACCCGATTAGCAGTCGCATGATTTGAAAAACTAAGCTCCAAAAACTTTCCAAAAGAAAGTCCCCAGGCAGCATCAGACATAACAACTCTATGAGTTGCTGGAGGAACCCCATCTATATGAGCACACCTTAGGCATCGGTGCCACATCCAAATCTTACCATCCCGTTCACCAGGCAGCTTAAGAGAGGAAAGGCGTCTTACATTGATTGTCAGATTCCCCTGCTGGTGGGTATAACATATAACGTGGCCTTCAGCTGGCTCATTACAAGAACGGCAGCAAGATGCCTGCAAAGAAAACCTATTAATATACAATTCAAACATAGACCCCATATTCTCACATGAAGGCACACAAAATCTGAAATGAGTTACTTGATCAAACAGATCATCACGAAGATATCTTCCGAGTGGTTTATCAAAAGAACCATAAAACTTTATTCGCAGGAGCCGTGACCGTTCACATACAGTTCCTTTCAGCACACACCGGCTTGAAAATGAAACCAATATACTCTGGTGAGTGTCGGTGGCTGAAAAGTATTCACTGGAAGCTTCATCCTCATCAATCTTTTCAAATTTAGCCATTTCGTGAATCTCACCAAGATGCCTCTCCTCTTCTGTCATAGTTTCTTGCAACTCTGATCGAGGAAAATCTCTAATATCACAAGGCAACGTCGTGGACATCTTCAAATCCTTGAATTGTTCCAAAGAACACATGTCCAAACCCTCATCATGTGCCAAGTCATCATTGCATGCATCAAGAAAGGAACCACCAGATGAAGGAAAAAAATGACTTTGATCATAGGGCTCAGATAATGATTCCAATCCTCCATGCCCTGAATTGTGACTCAGAGATGCATCATCCTGAGCAGAAGCATTGACTATCAAGTTGAAACTGGATGGAGAAGAGGAACTAGGTACAACCGAAATGGCATTGTCGGTCTGCGTTTTCTCTGGTACAGCAATTGAACGTTTTACTTTCATCTTAGGCAGAGTAGCACCTTCATCAGCAAGGAAGGAAGTCTCAAGTGATAAGTGATAGGCTGCAAAAACAGCATATTGAACAACATGTTTAACCTTCTTTAGTTCTTCACGAGATCTGCCCCTCAGCAGGACCTACAAAGAGAACCAAGGCAATCTGATTAGAAACAACTATGCTTAACATCTTTGGAAGATACTGGCATCAAGATCATATATGTTAAAATACAGATCAGTGAACACATTCCTGCAAGTAAGATTTATTTTCATTTCTCATGCAAACATCCATGTTTTACAAGCCCGAGGCTATTTTACCATCCACATGAGCAAATCAAATACTGGTCCTCAACAGCCTATAATGATCAGAAAGAGATCAACGTGCAACTAAATTTCATCTAATCTTTTGTTACGTTCCTCCTTTTCCACTTTCTGCACTGAATAAAGAACTAGAACAGTTCGAGAGAAATGTGCCACAACAACTCATACAATCAAACCACTCAACAAGTAGAAAGAAATCAATTTCCAATAGTTTCATAGTTACATACACATAAAAGGAGAGGACGGAGGGAGAGTAGGGGATAAAAGCATTTATTTAAATAAATAAAGCCATGAGACCATATCAACAAGATCTAACAAAAGAAATTTGGAAAGACCCAAACTAAAATGTTTGTGCCACATAGAGAAGCAAAAGACAAATTAATTGAAAGAATGGAAATGGAGTAGAGTTCAGCACTGAAAGCAACTATAAGAATCGAAATGCTCATAAATTAAATGTGGACAGCCAGTGTGTATCCTACAAAAGAAAGAGGGAAGCATATGTGGTTCAAAATTCCCACAATTCAAAGGAACTAAAAAAAGAGAATCATATGCATAAATAGA
This sequence comes from Theobroma cacao, assembly GCF_053813885.1. Classification (NCBI taxonomy): domain Eukaryota; kingdom Viridiplantae; phylum Streptophyta; class Magnoliopsida; order Malvales; family Malvaceae; genus Theobroma; species Theobroma cacao. The sequence continues at coordinate 44,585,193 of NC_142640.1, forward strand.
AATATTACCGTGCAACCTAAACGCCTCGGACAACCTTCAAAGAACATCAGTGTTTTTGATGGTTTCTTGTTAAACTGATTGGCCATCTCGTGTTCTTCAGTTACTTTCTCCAACCGGAACAATTCGCAGTGCCCCAATTGCTTAGCAGATAAATTATCAATTGATGGACAAATAAGAGCACCAGTGCACCTTGCTATACGCTCCAATAATGGCCTTTTCACATTGAGCACTAATGAAATTTCCTTAGCAAGTAGATACTCTTGTGCATATGAAGACACACTCTTCTCTACCAGCAGTACATTGGGGCGAAGAGCCTCAATCTTTGCAATGATCATCTTGAGATGATCATTTTCCTGCCCAAATGGCAAACATTTAGAACACACATGCACATACATAAAGAGAGAGAGAGAGAAAGCACACAAATATGTGATGGTTTTAATCCCACAAAAACCTTCTATTGACCTGCATAAATGGAATAAGTGTTTAAAACAAACCTGTTGAAGTAATGTATTAAAAGATGCCAGCTGATTTGGAACTTTCAGAAATTCTAAGGCCCCCCCTAAAAGAAGTAATCTAGGATTTTTGTATTGTGAGGTCATGCGCTTGTGTTTTATATTTTTGGTACAGACCACTCCCTTGACAAGGGTGCTGCAAGAATGACAGAATTCACGAGTTATGAACTCATATAATAAGAATATAAACGGGAAAAACTATAGAACATTGAAATTTAGAATATCTGAAAAAAGTAAGGCAGCCCACACCTCTCACTGGGAGTTCCAGACGCCATACACTTAACCTTCACATAATCACCAGGATCCATACTGCCTCCTCTGCTAGTATCTGGTTTCACAAAATTCGCGGCTTGCCATGCTATAGCTGTGACAATGTCAAGCCAGTCCCCAGCATTATCCTCTTTACCAACTTTAATACCCTCACCTTGTAATAGTTGTGACACAAGAGCCCTAAAATGCCCCCGTATTACGGCTCTGAGAGGTTCTTTGTTTCCCTCATTTTGTTTCTCCCTTGCTGGGAACATACTTGAAAGGCTACTACTGGATGAGAACATTGCACCAGAATCCCCAATATCATCATCTTCATCATCATATGTAAAGAAGCTACTCTCTGCCTCATCGTTTTCATCCTCAGGTGGTGGGGGATACCATATCAGACCATTGTTTTCAAAATCCAATGGCTTTTGGGACTTTGCATAATGATTACGAAAAACAGACATGTCATCAGAGTAATCATCAATATTTTCTGGTTCCTCACTCCCTGTCTCTGGCTTTCTTAAAACAGCCATGTTTTCTTGATCAAAGGGACCAACATACTGAGCCATTGGGCTCCCTTCTTGCCTCCGCTGTACAGAATGCCCAACTCTATAAGGAGTAAAATTGTTCCTAGAGGGGCTGACTGAAGGACTTGATCCCACGGACTTAAAGCTATAAAACTCATGTCTAGCACTAATACTACTTGAATCTAAATCCGAAACATCATGACAATATTCGGCCCAGGGACTCACAAAGTGCTTACCAGAATCATCAGCATCTTCTTCATCACTCCTACACCAGTAAATACACAAATAACAACACATTCACTACCAGGAAAAAAAAGATGAAAAAAAGGTCAAGAACAAAACTAATATTAGGAGGTTAACGGGGGTGTCTCCAATTTACATACAAACAGAAAAACGAAAATTCCAGCAAAGTAATTGTCATCTAAGCGGAGGTACCTGCTGGGAGATCTTCGAGTAGATACTGGAGAAGGATGAGCACTAAATGAAGTCATACTCTTGCCAGTCACTGCCTGCAGAGAAAACCTGCAATCTCGGGCTTCAAGATACCGGGCAAGATGATCACTCTTGATTGATTCACTATTCACAGAACATGGGGATGGTGGTTCAGGGCTCTCCCGGGGAGATTCAGAAGGATGCACTTTCTCACAATACTTCCTTCCTCCACTTTCACGCCTCGCTTTAACCCCATCACAACAAAACTTGCAAGATTTAACACTCATCATCCTAGAAAAATCATTACCCTTTACATTAGCTGATTGTTCAGCAGCAACAACAACAACAACACGGGATTCATATCTTTCAACACATTCTGAACATAACCAACGACCACAGCTTTGGCAACGGTATCTATGAGAGAATTCATCAGCAAACTTCATATCACATTCACAACACATTTTTTTGCAAACACCGTTTTTGAGCCTCCCAAATTCTTCACCAGGGAAACATGAAATATCACTTGCTCCCCAAGAAATCCAAGACCTAACTTTTTCTATTAGATCTAATAGTGAGCTATCGGGTATTCCCATAAGAATCCCAAACAACCCCCACAACAGAATTCCTATCACCCCTCTTTTCTCCTTGATCTTCCTCTTCTAAATCAGTATTTATGAAAAAAAATCTTTAGTTTGATATGGAAATATTGAAAATTTAATAGAAACCCACAATAAAAATGGTGGGTTTCGATTGATTTTTAGGGTATGTGTTTTTATAAGCTTACAATTGATTGATTTTGACTTTTTTTTCTCAAAGGTGTTAATAAAAGGAAAATGAAACTAAAATCCTCCGGGGTATCACAAAATATTTCCGAGGAGGAAAGTAAATCAAAACCTCCCCCACAAACTAAATTTTTTACTAAATCACAAATCTCATAATAACAATATTTACACATCAAAAATCACAATAACAATATCGATAATAATAATAATAATAAGCCAAGAAATTTCCCAATCAAGAATTCGACGACGACAACAACAACAACAACATAAACCCTACAATAAAAAAAAAAAGATTCAACGGAAACCTGACCCACAAAAATGAAAAAAGAAAAACTCAAAAATATCCCGAAAAATTCAGAGCTTTAACCACTCCTGGATATATCAGGAATGCGTCCGTAGATCGATACAAGCATCCGAATTACTGTGACTTATAGTGGGGTTTCAGTTTTTCAAACCAAATCCAGAGACCAAAATAGAAACACTAGAAGAAGGAGAAGAAGAAGAAAGAAAAAGAAGAAAATTAGATACGAGGCAAAATGAGGATCAGCAGGAGGAAAAGAAGGAGTACAGAGAAGGTTCCCTTTCTACCGGAATCAGCACGCATTTCCATCGACTCTACTCTCCCAACAAAACTCTTCTTTACCCTTTTCTTATTATTTCCAGTTTTTCCTTTCTTTTCTTTTTGCTTCCTTATATTATCACCTCTCTTCTCCTTTTTCATTCCCCTTCCATTCCCTTCCCTTCCCTTAGCCCCCTCTCCTTTCCCTCTCAACACCCAATACTATAATATTTCTCTCTCTTCTTTTGCTTTTTCTTTTATTTTTTTTTGAATGTTCGGTTTAATTAGGGCTAATGGGGTTGTATTTTATTGAGTGAGTTGTACCTGATTGGTCATCATGGTACTTTTTTTAATCTTAATTCATTTCTTTATTTCTTTTAGACCCCCCATCTTCAAGCTTTCTCTGTTCATTGGTCAGCATCAATGTTTCCATTTTCTTTTTTCTCAATTTTTTTATGCATGTTGATTTATTAAAACCCATGCATTTATCACGTCACAATTCTTTGTCCATTTTCTTTTATTTAAAATTTAAATTTTGAGTAAAGTTTTTTCTCGTTGACAGTGATCTTAAATGCACGATATAATTGTAAAAGTACCATCATATAACACGATTTATTTTAGAGGGAAAGAGACAAAAAAAGTAACAATGAAATGAATTTCCACGTTTTATAACTAAAATGAACAAAGTCAAATTCAAATTTGTCATTTATTTATTAGATGAAAATGCATAATTATGATGCAATAAATGAGTTACTTTTTATCAAAGCGGGAAACAAATAATACACATTTTATTTTAAACAGATTGGGGGGCTTTGTGAGCTGCTGTAGTATTCTTAAGTCTACGGATTATATTTGGGGATAGGGTCGTAAAGTAGATTTTGCGTGGTTCCGTTTTCTTCATTAACCAACTTTACACGCTTTTTCTACCTGCGTGTACTACACGCTCCGTTGACAACAACTAAAAAATTTGGGCTTTCCGACTGGGTCAGGTTGGCGGGTCTCTTTTGACCCGACCTCTCAAGAATCTTTGACAAGTTCTTGACGTAGTCCCTCACCTTCTTACACCATTTTTAATTAATGAATCGCATGCTACACTCTCGTCATTAGTGGATAAAATTAAAAATTTATGACTTCTTAAAATAAAGATTTGCAAATTGAATTAGGTAAGAATGTATTTAGTTTTAAGGATTCCTTAACTTTATTTATACATGAGGTTATGTGTGTATGGAATTTATCCATATGATTAATCTATAAACTCAATTCAAATTACTTGCATTAACATTTAGCAAAAAAAAATTACTGGCATTAACAAGTACAATAACATCTCCAGTGAGTTTATGATTCAAACTTGATATTAGAATTCAAGATTTCACATTATCTTATATATCTTAAGTTCGAAATATACGAGAGGAATGAGATTTTTTTGTTGGAAGAGAATTCAAGAATACCCTTTTTTTGGTAAAACCCAAAGCTTAATGAAATTTTGTTATTCAAAAAATTGATTGGATTACCATATTTACTTAAAAAATAAAAAATATTTTAATAATTAATCTATAACTTAAAATTATAACATAAAATCTTAAGTTTAAATCCTAAAAAGGAATGATTTGAAATGATGCTTATTTACCACAAAAATAAATATTATTTTAGTAATTAATTTGTAACTTGAAATTATAACATAAAATCTCGAGTTTAAGTTCAGAAAAAGAATGATGAGAAATTATGCATATTTAGCTAAAAAATAGAAATTATTTCAGAAATTAAATTAGTAACTTGAAATTATAACATAAAATCTCGAGTTTAAGTTTCGAGAAGGAATGATGAGAAATTATGTACTTTTACTTAGAAAATAAAAATTATTTCAATAATTAAATTTGTAACTTGAAATTATAACATGATATTTAGAGTTTAAGTCTCGAAAAAGAAGGATGAGAGATTTATGCATATTTACCTAAAAATAAAAAAATATTTTAGTAATTACATTTATAACTTGTAATTATAACATGAAACTCGAGTTTAAGTCTTGAAAAGGAAGGTTGAGAGATTTATGGAATAAAAGAGCGTTATCATTCTTGATGTAAAGTAAGAAAAAGAAATTATTTTTATGAAGACTTGAATTTTAAGTTCTAAATGACTTCAATTTCTTGCTGTGATTAAAGAAAACAACTATTGCAGTATAAATTAAATGCAAAGAAATGATCATCAAGTTACTTTATTTTCATAATAAAACCATCATAAAGCTTTTACTAGGACAGTTGGCAAATTTGTACTGTTTTTTTTTTTACTATATTTTAGTTAAAAAAAAAGTCATTAATCTTTCATAATTATTAATTATTGTCCTGTACCACTCTAATGATAGACCTCATTAAGCTATACTCGAAGTGGATTACTGTTCAATTTCGCAATCATAAAGATTTGTATCAACTTGGTCACCTTTTTTTCAACATGGGTTGCTATCCAAATTAAAGAAAAGGAACCCGAATACCCTAATTCTTAAATTCTATAAACATAAAAAGGGTGTGGGATGGCATGTCCCAGGAACATTTTTACAGGTAAGGTGGGTTTGGTAGCATTAGCTTGGCATTTGGTTTGGTGAGAAGACAACATCTGCAAAGGTGTGTGTGACTGTGTGCTGCCAAGGTGTGCCGAAAGATGAGGCTTTTTTTTTTTTTTTCCTATTTCTTTCTCCCTTCTTTATACTATTATGCTCTTGGCATTTTCTATGGGGATTTTCTTTTCTGTTGAATAAAAAAAAGTCTCACTAATTTTGCTTCAACTTTATTATTCTATTTACATACAAACAATTCTCATTTGTTAAAAAAAGACTATAGCAGGATGGGAGAATTATACAAACTAACAAGTAATGAATATTTCTTAAAACTCACACCCTGACACAGGATTTCAAGCATACCATCATCATATTAAATTATGCCCTTATTCCAATTTTATCGAAAATAATAAACTGATCATGGTTAAAAATTAAAATAATGGGTATGCGTAGATATATTATATTGTTGTTGAATGTCCCCAGATTCTTATGGAATGACCAATTTGAGAGTTGCCATGAGTCACTAGATGCCCCTCCACAGTTTAGTTTCGAAAGCTACGTCATTTCTTCACGGGTATAGTCACTAAAGGATAAGCGTAGAGTGAGCCGCCCCTAGACGTTTTTTCTTCATCACCATCATTTATGACTCATCTCCATGTGAGAATATGTTTATTTTTGTTGATTTACTTTTGGTATGGTTGGTGTATGGAGAACCCATACCACTTTGCTTTATGAAAAATAAGAGATAATTAAACTAATTAATGCTTGTCAAATTAGGGCTACAAAGGCCCCACTTGTGCATGCCCTTTGTCCTAAATATTAAAAGCCTAGTGAAACAACCAACGTCCTCCTTCCCTTGCCTTTATTTCTTTTCTTTTTTTCAAGTTAAAAACCCTAAACTAACCTTCTTGTATCTTGGTAGTCTATGACTATAGTTAACATAGAATGAGGATTCTCCTTCGATTGTATTGCTTAATATTCTTATGATCCATTATCCACCAACAATACACTCTAAGAATGCCTTGGCATGATGTTATAGTGTCATCATCCATTCTCTAGGATAGAATTAATCCTTATTATGAAAAAGGTTAAGCACTTGAATCTCGATTTGGTATCCATCAATAGGATGCTTCACAATTTCGGGAAGATGTTGTTGTGCTTTCATATCAATGATTTGTTCAAAGAAATTACAAGATGTATTCACTATACTATATTTGTATTTAGCAAATATTATTCCATTGATCCTTTCAATGACATGACGACGCCCACTAACCCTACTACCCTATATCTTATCTTCATGCCATTTTTTTCAGCAATGATCAGGCAAATATATCGTAGTCGCCTCCATAAAAATGCAACACCATGGTATTGCTTTTTATATTTCTTTTGTTCTAAATTCATTAGTTTTATTTAACTTTTATGAAGTTTAAGAGAAAATTTTAACTTCAATTTTTTTATGAAAATTTTAATTTTTTAATATAAAATTGACTTTCCATAATTTTTAATATCCACGATGCTTTTCAAAGATTTTTTTAAAAGTAATGCATCAATCTTATTAATTGATGTTACCAAAATTTCATTCTCACATGTTATTTTAATGTAATTGTTCTGTTTTTATTTTTTTAATAAAAAATAAAAACATCGTAATTTTAAGATATTAAAGATAGATAAAATAAAACCCAAAAAGTATTTTTTTTTTTCTGTAAAGTGCTAATACGAGGGGAATAAATTATAATAAGACAGAAATAGAGTTAGACTTATTGTACTCTTGGTTTTTAGAAATAATAAAATATAAAGCTATTCTTTTAACTACCAGTCACCAAAACTTTTTTTTTTATTTGTTTGGTAGAAGTAGTCATCAAAAGTTAATGTACTATAATTTCCACTATAATATTGTTGAAACATTTCAATTATTTGTACGCTTTTGTTTTGACCAATTTTCCTCTTGCTTTCTTCAGGATGAAAAAAGTATATGCCTTCTTCGAGTTGCTCCTGGCAAAAACAGCATGCCAGAGCTTGGCTTGTTTACAGAATTGCTTACGGTTGAATTTTCCATTAAAACCTCCATTAATTCTACATTATACAATTGCTTTAGGTTTGTCAAGAAAATAAAAATCTGCATTAAAACCGCAGAGTAATGCTTTGATTTCGTAAAAATAAGGATTAACATAATGCAGACGTGTGATTAAGTAAAATTCAGATTGTAAAATTTATTTTGAAGAATCCTAACAAAGTATTTATATCATCCATTTATCTTTAGATATCTTTACCATCCTATATAGACTAAATGTTTAAATTAGAACTAAACGTTTGAATACTTTTCAATTAAGGATCAAACGTTTCAATATAATAATTAAGGGTCAAATGTTTTCGGATCCTTACAATTAAGAGTTAAATTGACAAGTGAATGGAACTTATATCACAAACGAAAGACATTACAAAGCAGCTTATCTATCATCCTAAATCAACATCAGATCGAGAAGAAAGACACTATAAGACAGAAATGACTTTTTGACAAAATTATTTTTTCGTATCTTACAAAATAAGTCAATGTTTACGTCATATACTTATCTTACACATGTCAAATACTTTTCACCTTAACCCTTAATTGTAAGAAATAAAAAATATTTAACCTTTGATTATTACAATTGAAACAATTAATCTTAAATTGATAAAAATCCAAAAATTTTGACCACAAATTAATCTCTATATATATATATATATATATAAATGTCAAAAGTATTATTTGACGTTCAAACACCGTAGAAAAGATTTACTTCACCAAAGTATAACTGCTCATTTAAGCCTGCATGTCGCAGCAAAAGCTGCCCAAATTGGACCTATGAATACTACTAGAATAATCTTTTAGCTTGAAAAAGATGCCTTTTAGAGCAAACTTATTAAAGGGTCAAATATTTTCTTAATTATGCCCCTCTCAACTCAAATGAAAATGATTTTTTATCTGTCAAATTTAAACCAGATGCTAATTTCAATGAACCCTTGGATGCCCTTGATTAATTAGGAGGCACTGTCCAAACTAACGATACCCTTATTGGGAGTTTAGGTCACACATTAATTTACATGGATTTAGTATGTAGATGTTTTTGCACACATATCCAAAACATAATAATTACAATTTAATTTCATATTTGGAAATCACACTAAAATTGTTTATAAAAACTTGTATCAAGCATGCTTTGGGTCTTATTATTAAAAAAAAAGAAGAAAACTACGAACTTGGAAAATTGCTTTGGTATGAAGAAATTACGTGTTAGTTCAAGAAAGAATAATCTTATGGTAGTCATGGGCGGTGGTGCTGGCTAAAGATAGCAATGACCATTCCCCTTTATAGTCCCTATTCTTCCTCTTCCTGCCCCCTTTTTTTGAGAGTCCTAATCCAAATTTGATGTTCCGAAAAGGAAACCCAAAGGCAGGGCAACATCAGATGCTGACGAATTTGGGACAGCTGATGGATTTTTTGGGTCGGCAGAAAAAGAGAAGGTGCCCATCAATGCACAATTCTTGACTAATTGATCATTGTTTAAGCTGAAGATTAGAGACCAGCAAACAAATTTATGCCTACTTTCTTGGTTTTTCGTTTCATAGTTTAGACAAGTAAATTGAATGCTAGGGGTGTAGATACTTTTTCTTTCATTAACGTAGACAATTGCGTGCTGGGGTCAAACTACCCCATCTGCTTGTCAAGTTTAATTCAAATATATTTTTTTTAGTAAAAGTAATTCAAATCTAATTAAGATGATAATTGTAGTGTTGACTTTCTAAAAGATCATTTTGAGCATGTACAGTTTTTCGACTATGTATTTTGAAAATTTCTAAATATCAAGTTCAATCACACGTAGATTTCATTTAACTTTATGATAGTTCGTCAGTTTATTTGATTTATTTATTATATTTTTATTGAATATGTACTTAAAATTTTTTAAAAGTCAAGTTCAAGTTTTATAGTATATGGATTTCATTTAATTTTACATTGGTTTGTTGATTTAATTAGTTTGTTCATTACTTTTTTGTTGAATGTAATACATTGAATAATAGTTCATTAAATTGTAATTTTTAGTTATACATGTAACTTTATACTTTTTTTTAAAAGGATTTTTGAAAAGTTCTTAAAAAAGTAATTTTTTTAAAAAAATAAAATTAAAAAAAAAACTAAAAAAACTCTAAAAATGAGTTTTCTCTTATCTTTTTTTAAAAATATATTAACATTTCAAAAAATATTTATATCTTTCAATCAATCTCCCTCTCCTCTCCTTCCTTCTTTAATTGTTTGGTAAAATTGCGATTATCCTCTCCTTCACCTCTCGTTACAAAAACTAATAAAAAAAAATAGAAGACTTAGTAACAAAATAACAAAGTTTAAGATTTTTCTATTCTTACAAAGTTTAAGAGAAGAGAAAATCTAAAATTAAAAACTGTATTCAAGTACTATTTAAAAGTTTTTTATTTTTTTCATTAAAAAAAATCTAATACTATTACTATCACACAAGTTTGAGAGTTATTTTCTTTTTTTATTGATTATTTTTATGTTAACATCTGAAATCGTATACAAATTTGAAATAGACTTATATTCAGCTTTAATTTATTAGGTAATTGAAGATGACATGAATACTCTTTATAATAATTTTAACCAATTAAAGCTTATATAATTTGTTTTACTAAACAACTTAACAAATAACTTTAATTTAATTTTAAAAATTATTATTTTTTATAAAAATTTCATAATAATTTTTAAACTAAAAAAACTTAAACCAAACAGCCTCATACAAATTTCTTTCTTTGTCAAATGGGCTAACTTACTGCTATGTTACTCCAATAGTAACTATGGTCCAATCTTTGATTTATGTTACAACACCTTAATTGCATTAAATTTTATCATTATTATATTTTTATTTTGATTGATTTGCTAACAAAATTAGCAGAATAATATCCATGAGGTCAAAAGATTCTCTAATATTTTTTCGGTTATAAATATATATATATATTTTTAAATCTTCCTTGGTACAAAATTATAAGTTTTGCTTGTTTTTGGATGACATGTTTTATTAGTCAATCATAAGGTTAAATGACATGCTCGCCGACAATGATACAAATCCATGTCCTTGGCCTCATACAAAAGGCAAAGTATTCCAACATTACTTTTATGGAATGGAGCATAATTTAACCAAACAGCTTTATGCTTTCTTTCTCTTTTGCCTCAAAACCTTCACTTTTTTTTTTTTTTTTTGTGTATTTTAAGAAGTGCAGATATATTTTTGCATACAAAAGTTGGGTAACCTTTGTTAGGAAATTAGGAGGAAGTATGACATGTAAAATAATAATAATATCTAAAAGGTAAGAAAAATTATCAAAGAAAATTCCACTAGATATATGATATTCCTATTATTGGATATTCAATTGACTTTGGATGTTTTAAGACAAGTGGTTGGTGTGTGGGCTTTGAGATACACAGGACAATAGAAGATGAAGATGGTTTGCTGAAAAAACATTGCACGCCAAGTTTGTGAAAAATATTTAGCATGTGTAATGCGACCTGCGAGAAAAATATCTGAATTAAAGTAGGTCAGAAATTCCTGGCTTTATATAAGACAAATGTGACCAGAAAATGTTAACCCAACCTTCTCTCTCTAATTTCTGGACTAATACTTGATTTTCGCCCCTTATTCCCCCCTATTTTCCCTTAGAATTGGCTTAAATGCGGTTTAATTTATTTGATAATCAAATAAACCTCGCATTTCCAACCACGAGAACAGCTGCTGGGTCAGTGTCATAATAAATAAATATAATCACAAAAACCTATGTGGAATCTCATCATACATACTTTAATTTACTTGCCCTCCACCCCCCCCCCCCCCCCCCCCCCCTCCCTTTTTTTTTTTCTAGAGAAACCACCTGATAATTGGAATTTAGTAGGCATTTGAAAATTCCCTCGAGCCTTTTTCAACTTGGGATTCCTTCAAGTCGATCCAGCAATTGGTGGCTGATGGCCCCTCAGAAACTCCATTTGCTTCTCCTTTGTGGGGTGTCTTTCTGCCTGTTCCAACCCAAACAACTGGCGTGGCCCTGTTTACCGCCTTCACATGTCATTTATTCCTTACATCCAGAGGAACATAGTGACTTAATGAACATAGGAGAATTCCATTGAAATTGAGTAAAATACTCTCTCTCTCTTAAATTTTAATTAAAATTTTAAACGGATCAATTAGTTTTCAAAATAAATGTTTCACTTTAAAAATGCAAACATCGTTAACAAAAATTATGAAATAATTTAAATATTTTTTATTAATTAAAAAAATTATTATTATATTTTTAAAAAAATTAAAAAAATAAAGAGCACTGATTAGCTCCTGAAGAAAGGGGAGCACTGGCCGGTGCTCCCAATAGATCGATGATCCCTAAAGGAGGAGAGCGCCATTTTGAGCTTTTTTTTATTAATAAAAAATTAATAAAATTATATAATAGTAATTTAAAAAATTAATTAAGAGTAAAATTATTTTTTTTTATTACGTCATCAAATTGTTGCAAACACGATTGATTAACGACTGAACCTACATGTCCAGTGAAAAATATTTTTTTGGACGAAATATTCATTTTGAAAACTAATGAACTTTCGTATAATTTTTATCAAAACTTAAAAAAGTGAACGTATTTTACTAGTTGAAATCTGAATGGTCCATATCGCAACATTTTGCTTAATTAATTGATATGCGTAATCTCGGCTAAAAAAATTGAGTTCAAATTTCTCTCTCTGCTTAAAAAAGCCCAAAAAACAGATTGAACAAATCAACTTAAAATTAAACTAAATTCATATTCGATGAGACTTGATCTTGGATTTAAAGATTAGAATCTAAAATTAAGAAATTAAATTTGATGTTTCTGAAATTTTGAAATTAAATGCGGATCAAAACAAACTTTGAAATGGAAGAGTAGGTTGCTGCTCCTTTGACTGTACAAATGGAATGATAAGGAAAGTAGTCATGTATTTAGAAAGAGGAAAGAGATAAATTTGTAGAAATAGAGAAAATTGACATTAGGTCATTGTTTTCTATCAGAAATGCAATTCTTTTTTTTTGTTTTCCTTTCCCAGAATATGCATTTTAACTTTAGTTTTTGATGAGATATGCTTGGCATGATGCAAGTCCAATGGCATCCCACCCACAATACCCACTAATGGTGCAAAGCTTAAATCTGTGGTTAAGGTTAGAAAACTCCCTGAAAGTGCAATGTCATCATCAGACACAATGCCTGACTTTGGCCCCAAGACATTATGCACCAAATGAAATTTTCTAACTTAAAAAGCTAAAATCACATTTTGTTGTTCTTTTACTCATGGTATGGTCAAAGTTTTCAACCACATTAAACCACATTTCAAGCTATTCTTCACTGACACTGATGTCACCAATGACCAAAACCCCAAAATCTAGAAATGAATTGAATTCTACAAGAAAAATTCAATTCATGAATGAATACAAAGACCTAACTACCTTACAGAATCAAACAACAGACCAACTGTTCCCTATTGCAAGACCTGTATCCTACAAGTAGCACCAAAGAATTAAAAATAAGAAGATAGAATATTATATTTCTTTATCACAATTGACACCAAAAAAGTCATATTCAATGAAGAGTCATTGTTTCCTGGAAACGAAGAATGCACAACAGAAATTCATGGACTCACTTGCACCCAACTTCAACACATATGGGCAGTTTACAAAAGCTCTGCCAAAATCCAAAATGCCTTTCACATCCCTTTAAATGATAATGAATGGTTGGGCGAATAACTCCAAACATAAATGCACATACAATACACAGTGAATTCATCCCTAAGGACCTTTTCATTTCTCTTGACAAGGACCTTCACAATCAGGTTGCGGAAATTCCAAGACAGCCAGATTGTCAGCAGAATAAATTCCAAAAGAGCTAGAATTTTGTCAATGCATATAATTCTACTCATATCTTTTATAAAACAGCAATTTATTGTCTGTCAATTCTTTAAACCACTATTAGAGCAAGGAAAGAACAAACATGCTCTTTCTGTCTTTATATAGTCTGGGAAAGAGTTCTCTTATTGCTCAATAAAAAAGGAAATATAAATGATCATGCCCGTTTTGTTCGCCTTCCAACTTCCAGAGCCAACTCAGTATCAATTTTGAGGGATATATCAAGTGCTTTCACAGAATGCGTGAGTGCACCACTGTAAACATCCAAACATCAGAAACAGTAAATCATACCAAGAATTTTAAATTGCTGCAATGATAATTTTCTGTTAAATAGTTCCATTAAAATAAACAGATCCATCTAAATGCCAAAAAATTAGACATCCATGAAAGAGTATCATGTGCATTTTAAAGAACTTTGAATGAAATGATTAAATTATAATGATTCAAAGAGATTAATTAGGCACCAATTCATTTTATCCTTCACTATACCCAAATGCATCATGCACACATCCCACAAACATTAGCTGATGTCAGTGATAACTTCAACTAATTTCTATTATTTACTGAAACAATTTCCCAAAAAAGTACAATTATCAAGAAAAATAACCTGCAAAATGTATGCAGGTGCATACCTGGTTTTCAGTTAAAAGCCTGATTTTGTTTTTTACTTAACAGAGAATGCCCATGGGGAAATGTTTTAGTTTTTTATACTTATATCACATTTAAAAAATGTTAATGAAGCAAAGTATGCAGAACAAATTGATAATACAGCAAAGCACACAGATAACTAAATTCTTCCAAGGCAAGAATAGCACTTTTTACTAAAGACAACTAGAAAACCTTGATTTGAGCACTGAAAACCACAGAGATCATTGTGTGGCATGTAATTCTCAACCTCTGTACCTGCCTGAAGAGACATGGCTCCCGTATGGTGCCAAAGAAAGCAGTGGCATATCCTATCCACAAGCAGTAGGGGCCATTCTCATTTGAGTGCACTTATTAAATCTTATGATTTTGATGTTTATATATATTTCTAGGCATGTGACACATCTTAAATTTTTAGATTGAATTCCAACGACTTTAAATACCACTAGAACTAACTTCAGAAGCAAAAACAGCCCTAAATGGATGATAAGATTTTTCTTTGATAAAATACCTCCATAGTTCAGATAAAGTTGAGGTAACTTAGAACTTTTCTGTTTAATTAAACAACATAAATCACAAGAAAAAAGTTGCACTGCCTTACCTGGATATGTAGGTAACTCCAGTTTGTCCAATTTTATGTACAGTTTCAAAAGTAACATTTCCAGATGCCTACCACAATGGAAATTCATGTGTTAGTTCTAAGCCTCAGAAAAGTGCACAGTAAAGCAATTAAAACAGAGGTCATCACGTAAAACCATAGATGGCACTTGATAGCTACATGAGCAAGAATGTCAAGGTAAGTCACCAAAATGGATTACATTTTAGAAATTGTTCAAAAAATCAAGCAGCTCCACACAAATCTTGCATAATTTTACTCATTTTTCACATATTTGAATACCAAAAAGCCAAGCAAATAGGGCAAACCATTGTGTCACAACCCCTCCATGACCATCAAATAAAGTAAAATAAAGAACAAACACATCACTTCAGCAGGAATAATTTACTACAGGACAGCAGCCATCAACAGTACTTTCTTGCAAAGTCTGTAGGCACTAAATAAATGAACAGAAGAGCTACATGATAAAATCATGAGATACCTCCGTCTCAAATTTCCCATTTATTAGCTCCACAGCTTCTTTAAGCATAGACACATCAACATCACCATTTGGAAGAGGAACAACCATATTATCCAACATTATCCGGGTCAAGGAAGTCTTCGTTTGAGATGCATACTGCAATACCTCCTTTACTTCCTCATGAGTCCGGGTCTCAACCTTGAAAAAGACAACATTGTTAACGTATCAGTTACAGTTGCCACAATGCACCCACTGATTGATTCATTTGCACAACTGGACAAGCAGAGAGAGAAAACCACTCTGAAGCATTGTTAATTAAAAAGCAAGATATTAAATTACAAAATTCAAGTTAAACATGTTTTTCAGCAATGATTTATACTTCAAAATGAAGGCTTGAATCAAGTTGTAGGACACATAATCTACCACATTAATATTTGTAGATTTGTAACCAACTCTGTTAACTAATCAGTTTCTCTCTGAAGCATTGTTAATTAAAAAGCAAGATATTAAATTACAAAATTCAAGTTAAACATGTTTTTCAGCAATGATTTATACTTCAAAATGAAGGGTTGAATCAAGTTGTAGGATATATAATCTACCACATTAATATTTGTAGATTTGTAACCAACTCTGTTAACTAATCAGTGGCACAAACTACTTAATTATCTATAGATTTTAAAATCTGAAAAATTTACCTCAACCTCCATTTGAAGATTTTCTTGCTCTAAATACCGGTCAACAGATCTAAGGGCATTACTGATTCCTCCAGCTATTGATATATGATTATCCTTTATCAACACCATATCAAATAAACCCAGTCTATGATTCCTTCCTCCACCAATTAGAACCTTCAAGAAGTAAATTTCAACAATATCAACCAAAGGCGTAAGAGAAAGAACAAACAACAAAAGAGAAAAATCAGGGAAGTGATCTACACCGCCCACTTGTCCACCAAACGTAAGCCTGGAGCAGTTTTTCTTGTCTCTAAGATGTATGCAGGGTGTGCAGCATCAGCCATTGCCTGCAAGAAAAATTAACATTCTAAAACAGTCTTTTGTGCACATTACAAAGCTATTGCGCTGATAAGCTTTTGCTAGGTGTCTTGTTTCTTTATTATATTTACCATGCATGATTGCCTAATATGGATTTCATTACTGAATTTATAGGTTAAAACAATTATGAAATGCATTGCATGTCTTGTTTCTTCCATATATTTACTGTGCATACACGACGTAATTTGCAATTTACAACTATTAGTCCATCAAAAATTGAAAATTTGCTGTGTTTTGATCACATAAATAGGTGGAAAAACAAGGCCATATAATAATCAGTAACAACAAACTTCAAACTTGTAGAAGAATGTAGGAATCAACAACACTAATAATCCAAGCAGTTATGTTTTTGGTCAAATACAATTTACACTCATCAACCTATTGTTTTGCAATTCCAATCCACAACAATCTAAAATAACAAAGATGCATTTTGTGTTTTCCTACAACCATCCCTATTATCTGCTCTATAATGGCAACTAAGATTTGCTTGATTAAAATAAAGATACTTAGCTATGATTATGAAAAATCATTTTTTACTTTATTTATAAAACTCAAGGAAATAGAAGCACCTTAGTTAGTGTCGCTATACCACTCATCCGCTGCATAAAGTTCAGAGCTATTCTTTCAGCTACGACAATGCTATGTGCCCTTCCTATATGGAGAGAGCATATGATTTTAGTAGGACCTTCTTATACAAAACTAAGAAGCCCCTTTTTGTCTTACCATAAACTTTTCCAAACTGCAGCCCCTTCTGGACATAATCTCCATCCTTTCGAGACCACTTCACCTGATATCAGAATGTACATCAAAATGAGGAAGTTTGTGGTCCAAGCACGCTAACCATATGGATAAACCAAAGACACAGAGCACGGTGTCTCTATACCTTCAAAGAAGGATCAACCTCTTGAAAAACCATCTCTGCAAGCACAATTCCAGCAATGATACCATCATCCTTAGCCAGAAAATGGGCTTCAACTTCCATGTCAAATGGAATAGTGGCCATACTAGTCACATCCCCTGCAATTGAACCCAAATGTTGCATAAATTGAATGCAGAAGATATTTACAAAATTATAACTGAATATTTGCTCACGCTGCAGCAAAACCTTTAGCTTAATGTTTTCATAAAAATCATTAAACATCATTATCAACTTAGTAAAGCAAAGATTATGGGATATAAAACACTGCAATGGAGATGCCATAAAAGCAAGGATGGATATTGGAAATTCAAATGAGAATCAAACCTCGACCACCAGCATCTTCAGCAAGGGCAAGCTTAATGATGCCCTCTAAATCATATGTAGGGTGTGAAGGAGGCTTTATTGCCACAGCTTCGAATGATAATCCAGCAATTGTAGTGTGAACAGCAGCCATTCTAACAATATGCCTACAGCTTCGGACAAACAAAAAAATCAGGCTCAACCAACTGCTAGACAAGAGAGTATTCTATAATTCAACAAAGTACCTTGAAGTTGTGCACCAACGAGGCAAAACTATTGAGGAAATAGAAAACATTCCAGGCTTGGACTCCTTGTGTGTTAAGGTCTTACAGTCTAGTGAGCTTTCTACTATCACCTACTAACAGTTACCTCCCAGTAACAGCCCAGAAGCATCAGAAAACTATATGGGAAAGAGCTATATTTAATGAAACAACATTAAACATCAAAATTTCATGTTCCAAAAGGCCACTCAGTAGGTTTTCTTTTCTTTCTTTTTCTATTGAAGATCACCCAGCAGGGTTTTAGATATAAATATCATCCACATACAGTAATTTGAGCCGAACAAATTCAGAAAAAAAAAAAAGCAAAATAGGTGAAAATGTAAACAAGATTGGTGGATTGAAGATTCTGTACCTTACCTGATTGATTAATGGAATACCCAATATCCTTCCTTTCAATACCTGAAGATAAACCTGTCACACATAGATCTTTCCCCACTTTTGTTTTAAGCCCTCAGTTTGATTTTTTTTTTTTTTTTATTGAAACGTGCTAGATGATATATCTTATACGTGATAATGGGGATAAAAGGTTAAAAAGTAAGAAATAAAAATAATAATAAAGGGAGTTAAAATCCATAAAATTAATGGTATTATTATGCATAAATAATACAAATTTTATAAGTAAAGATTTAATATTTTATATTCGAACTGATTTTTTTTTTACATTTTTCTTTTGTATTATTGATGTTTGCCTAGAAAGTGGATATCTATTAAAAAATGAAAAGGAAAAGTTCATGGTCTAACGAATTCAGTACTTGGAGCTAATTAAATTAGATTACTGTTGCTCTATTTCAGTTCAGATTTAGGTTGTTATAGGTTTGGATTATTTCAGGTTTAAAGTGTAATAAATTTTGATTTATTTTGAACTTAAATTTGTATTATTTTAGATACCAAGTTACTCAAATTTAAATGATCATTAACTTTTTAAAAATTAATTCATAATTAGATGGATTGAGCTGGATTAATATTAGTCTACTTCATTTCAGATTTAAGTTGCTATAGGTTTGGATCATTTACGGTTTAAATTGTAATAAATTTTGATTATTTTGAGTTTGAGTTCATTTTATTTTAAGTATCAAGTTACTCAAATTCAAATGATTATTAACTTTTTAAAAATTAATTGAAGTAAAATCAATATCGAGTTATTTTAGTAATAATGAATAAATTAAAAAAAAAACCTCTAGACCCTTAAACAACACTAACCCCTCTTCTTTTTTCTTTTTCAAAGGATCTAACCTCTCTTATATTAAAATGTATTTTCCCACTTGTAAACATTCCATTTTGTTTGGGTGAATTTATTATTATTTTAATCTTATTTGTTGTGTTATTTTTAGACTTAATTAATTTATCCTTGAACTTAATTAATTTTTTTAAACTTTTAATTTAGATCACGTTCTTAAATTTATTTGAACTCAATTGGATTCTCATTTTGCCTACTTAATCTTATTTTAAGTCTTTATTAATTCGCCCACATTTACTCTTTAATTATGCATTTACTAAGTGGGTAATTTTTTAGGGTTCTTTTCAAAAATACCTCTCATACATAAAATGCTTTTGAAAATAATATTTTTTTATGATTTTAACTATTTTTAGCCAAAAAAAATTAATTTTTGACAAAATTACCCTTAATGAAACCAACTCATATGTTTAGGTCCGCACCTCAAATCGACTCATATCCTTTGAGCTCTCTTTGCTAGACCATTAATTTTTGAAGTACTTTTTATCAGAAAGAAAACTTTTAAGTATTTTGAGTATTTTGAAATAATTTTCGATACACAAAGAAAAATCTTTGAGTGTTTTTAGCATTTTTAAGTATTTTGGAGTGATTTTTAATAAATGAAGAAAAACCTTTGAGTATTTTGAGCATCCTTTACCAAGTAGCTATATTCGTTGATTATGTTGTTAAATAGAATATGGTATATTGTTTGAAGTAGTTGATTTTGTTAAATGAAATTCAGTAGATTTGATGGTTTTAGGCATTGGGTAATTGATTTTTTGGTATTACGTTATTGATTTTTTAGGTATTTTGTGATTGATTAATAGGCATTACATGACTGGATAGTAAGGCATTGCGTGAATAGTTTTTAGGCATTGTGTGACTTAGGTATTACCTAAAAATCAGTCATACAATGCATAAAAACTAGAAACATAACAATTAAGTCACGTTATACCTAAAAATTAGTCTTGTAATGTTTAAAAACTAATGACATAATGCTTAAAAACTAATAATTTAATACCTAATAACTAATTGATTTGTTTGCTCGCAACAGGTTTAAGTTGTCAAAGTCATATAGTGTTTTAATTTATAGATATATGTAATCAATTTTAACCTCCCAACTTTGGGGTCCTATAAATAAACCAATAAACCCAAAAAACTTAAAACACATATCTTGATGCCATCTTTGCTTTTTGAGATGACAAGAAAAAGCTGGATGGCGAGATAGATAATATTGGACAAAAGAGAAAAATAGAGATTTAATTTTGAAATTTTTATCTAGATGGTGGGATAAAAAACATTGAAACTATTTTAATTTGTTTGAAATTGTTTAAAGGGTATTGTTGTCAAATCATGTTAAAAATTGAATAAGAATAGTTAAAATTAGAATGAAAGATATTTTTGAATTGAATTTATTTCTCACAATTTCATCATTTTTTTAAGGTCAAGTCACGTGATTTTGGGTTTTGGACTCATGAAGCTCACTAAGGAAACCCATTAATGGCAATAGTAATTACTATTTTTATAATATATTAAATAAAGATAAAATCTAAAAAGCTCCTTCAAAACATTTTATAATGACATTTTGGTCTCTTTTATTTCAAAATCATAATACTATATAAATAGTTAAAAAATTAGATTTAATACTATATAAATATTTTAAGACATAAATACCCTTTATATTATTTTTTTAATTTTAGCATATTCTCTTTTAAAAAAATCTACTCGTGTTCTCTTTCGAAAATCATAAACTTCTTTCTTAAGGCAAATTATTGTCATCAAACTTTTTATTTGTTCAACAATTTGAGAATTTTTTTTCATTAAAAGGAATGTATTAAAAAGTAAATCTTTTATTCAATGATGGATATTTCAAATTTGATGATGTAAAATTAAGAGGTTAATTTCATACTCGTGATTATTAATTTTGATGATTTTTTTTTTCAAAATTTGTTCTTTCAAATTAGGATTTATGGTAATGTAAAAAGATTTTAACTTGATTACTATATATCAAAAGTTTCAAGTTTTTCTTCTCTGTTAAATATTGAATTTTATTAAATATCAAAGTGAGCACATTTTAGAGTTTGATTAAGTTTTAACTATTTTTTTGTCAAATATTGAATTTTATTAAATATCAAAGTGAATTTTATTAAGTTTCAAAAAAGAACATGAGCAATTATTTTTTTTAAAAAAGCATTTATGTCTTAAAATATTTATATAGTATTGGATATAATTTTTTTTAACTGATGACTAACTATGTTTACAATTAATTGATCAAAAACATCATTTTGAAATAAGAAGGATTAAAGTATTTTTTTAAAGTGTTTTGAGAGTTTTTTTTTATTTTATCTTATTAAATAGAGAAAAATAATAATAAAAAAAAAAGTGATTAAAAGAGCACATCCCATGGTGCCTTAGTAAAAAAAAAAAAAATTGTGGATGCCTTCGGGAAAACCAATTGCCACAGTCACACTACAATCACCACACAACCTCCTTATAACAACTCCATTCCCCCTTTTTTTGGTGCCCACCTACTCATCTTGTCCTCTAATGCCCCCTTCTCTGAAGAGAAGAGGAAAACAAAACACAAAAAAAATTACCACTTTAAAAAATCACAAAAAAATCCCATCTTTGCCTCCAAAACCACCTTTAACCACCCTTAATGCACTAAAACTCCAATACTTCAACCTTTGCCTTTCACCACCATTCATTGCCACCCACTTACTATCACCCAAAACTACACCTACCTTTTAAATAAAAAAAAAAAACCCTAAGCCACTACCCGCAGTCCCAAAAACCACCACACACACCATTGCCACAATACCAAAGCTTCCACCACAACCACTTCTAATAAGCTCTAACTTTTGCCACTATAAAAAACGCCTCCACATTAATCTAAAGTTACATTACATATTAACTCATCTTCATAGAACCTAAAATCAAGGCACTTTCCCCAAAACCATCACCATTAACCCATTATCTACCGCCCCTAGCCTCCATAATCTCTAAAAATTATAAAAAATCTATCATTTTTTTACAAAAGAGTATTTTTTTTTCTCAAACCTTAGATAACCATAAAACATTTTACAGTTGTAAAAATTTTCTCCTTTTAAGACAAGAGAAAAAGCTGAAAAACTTTTTTGAAAAAAATTGATTTTTCATAAACATTTTTCCAACTTTTTCTTTTTTTTTGGAATAAAATTTTTCACAAATGTAAAATATTTTACATATTAACAAAAAAAAAATTCTATTGAGTAACGTAACATGTCTTACAATAAAAAAATGTAAACATTTTCCATGTACCTTCTTTTTTCTCTAGATCTCATTAAGAAAATATTGTTGGTATATTTTCAAAATCAAAGGTTATGTCACATAATGAAAAGCTATCTTAATTCAAAAGTTATGTCACATAAAGTAACATAGTATAATTATTAGATTGTAGGTAGGTTTTTCATGTGAATGGTTATATCTTTTGGTAAAATGACATTTTGAAAAAACATTTCTAAATCCGAAAGTTATGAGACAACTTGAAAAAACAAAACAGCTCCAAAGTTTAAATATGAAAAGTTATCGTTTAAAATTATAGCTCAAAAATTATGTTTTATCGAATGAATGGTTATCTTTTTATTAGGTGATTATAAAAACAATACCTTTATCCAAAGGTTGTGTCTTGCAAAATGTAAAGATGTTTTTTAGATAAAGTGATACCTTGATGAAAGGGTTGTGTCCTTGAAGAAGAGCTACTTGCAAGCCTATATAAAGGGCTTTTTGCCAATCATTTTGATACATAAAAACAAAAACAAAACAAGAGCAGAAAATTAAGAGTAAGAGAAGCGTTATGTTCTGAAAATTAACATAAACACTTAAGCTACTATCAACTACAAAAGCGTCTAAATTCCTTATAATCTACTTACTGTAGAAAGTAGACTTTACAGCTAAATAACTTTGCAAACTCTCAAGTGTATCTAGCGATCTACTCTAATAAAGTGCAAAACGAAGTTGGACTTGGGCTTCATTGTATCCCTAAGGCTATTCGTATTATTCGCCTTTACATAACAAGTGGTAGGAGCAAAATAAGTCTTAAATATAACGTTTATTGAAAAGCTTACCTTGAAGTCAATTTTGCCAATTCCTTGAATTCCTTTAAACCCCATTTGCACAAACAAATATTGCTCTCCCATTCTTAGAGATCATTTGTTGGAAAAATAGTGTATTTCATAAGGTTTCAACATCCCACATTGCTAAGGTACAAGAGAGGTCAGTGTCTTATATATAAAAATCCATAATGGGCTTGTTGCATGCAAGAAAAGAAAGTGGGCTTGCGCATAATGAGATTGAGGCAAGCTTTGAGAAAATGTTGATTCTCCCTCTACGAGTATACACGTGGAATAGGCCTAAGTATAATTTTGTACCTTGGTATATAATTTTATTTTCCCTCAACCTTTAGTAGTTTATGTTGATATTTTGTAACGTTTACTTTTTGCACTAGCCTATAAATACAACCTCTCAACTTTAGTCACAACACACCAATAGATTTTTTGTATTAACAAGTGATGTTTTTGATAATAATACTATTATTGAAACAAAAAATGCTAAATTTTTTGTTTATATTTTTCCATTGAGAATTGATATAATTTCTAATGCACCTTTTAGTAAAAACGATTTTGAAGTACCAAATGATAATTTAAGAAAAAGATGAGGGAAAGAAATTTCTTTGATAGCGATTTTTATACTTATCTTGTAGATAATGAACCTTTAATTTATGCTGAGGCAATTTCTTCTAAAGAATGTCCATTTTGAAAAAAGTTATAAAAAATGAGAATGATTTAATTTTACAAAATCAAACTTGGAAATTAGTTGATTTATCATTTAGAGCCAAACCAATTGGTTGCAAACAAATTTTTAAAAGAAAATTTAATCCTTATGGTTCTATTAATAAATGCAAAGCTAGATTAGTCGTAAAGGGTTTTACTTAAAAACAAAATATTAACTATTTTGATGCTTTTGCTTCAGTATCAAGAATTTTATCTATTCGTGTTTTATTTGCCTTAGCTTCGAAGTACAAACTTGTTATTCATCAAATGGATGTTACAACCACTTTTCTAAATGGTGATTTAGAAGAAGAAATTTATATAGCACAACCTAAAGGATGTTCTTATTGGTCAAGAAAACAAAGTTTGTAAATTGATTAAATCTTTATATGGCTTGAAACAAGTACCAAAACAATGGCATGAGAAATTTGATCAAGTTCTTATTAGTAATGGATTTTCTACTATTTGAGTTGATATATGTGTGTGCACAAAAACTGTTGATAGTAAATATTAGCTTATATGTTGATGATATGCTTATTTTTAGTACATGCATTGACGTGGTTAATAAAACAAAATGTTTCTTGGTTTCTAAACTTGATATGAAGGATTTGGAAGAAGTTAATGTTATTTTGAGTATTAAAATCATAAGATGTGATAATGGCTTAATGCTAACAAAAAAGCATTATGTTGAGAGGCTACTTAAAAAGTTTGGATATTTTGATGTCAAACATGTGAATACTCCTTATAATGATAATATTCAATTAAAGAAAAATAAAGATGATAGTGTGGCTCAGTATGATTATGTTCAAATTATTGGAGTCTGATGCATTTGATAAATTATACTCTACCTAATATAGCTTATGTTATGTGTAGATTGAGTAGATATACATAAAGTCCCAATCAAGATCATTAGACTGCCTTAAACAAAGTAATGAAATAATTAAAAGATACCATAAACTATGATATTTTGTATAATGGATTTCCCATTGTATTAGAAGGATATAGTGATACTAACTGAATCTTAGATTCAGATGAGACAAATTCCACAAGTGGTTATATATTCATCCTTTGTGGGGATGCTATAACTTAAAAATCAACCAAACAAACAATAATTGCTAAATCTATAATGGAGTAAGAATTTGTAGCTTTAGAGTTGGCCAACAATGAGGTTGAGTGGTTAAGAAACCTCTTAGCTGATATTCTGTTGGGAATGAAACCAACATCTTCTATGTCTATGCATTGTGATTGTCAAGTGACAGTAGCCATTGTAAAGAATAAAGCTTTCAATAAAAAGAAAAGACACATTCATTTTAGACATGGTATAGTAAAGTAGATGCTTAGAGATGGAATTATGTCAATTAATTATGTGAAGTCAGAGCTGAATTTGGTCGTTCCTTTAACAAAACCCTGAGGAAGAAAATTAATTATTGAATCATTAAGGGGAATGAGACTTAAGCTAATTGGGAAAAATCAACAATAATGGTAACTTAACTTATGTGATTGGAGATCTCATGAATTAGGTTCATACGGGTAATAACAAGTTATTTGTTAATAAATTGATGCACTATTAAAAAATCATTATCCCTCATATGGTGTGTAAATAGTGCAAAATTGCAATGAAAGGAGGTTAAGTTAAATTCTTAATGAGTTCCATATCCTTTATGGGTAGTGTGTTAAATTGCGATACACACTTGATAAAATCACCTATATAAGTATGGAGTGGGGACGCTCATATGAGAATAATGGCAAATTCTCTAGAGCACTTATGAATAATCAAGCACGCGCTTGGCCTATTCGCACAAAATATCATTGAATAATAAAAATTGTGGGGGTGTAATGTGATTGATGAAACTCATATTTCACATAAAGAATTTTTGGTTCATACAAGTTATAAATTTCACCAAAATTCTATGATTTATGTTTCATTCTTTCTAGGGCTGGTTTATAGCTTAAAAAACACTAATCGCAATGCATTACACTCAAATGAAATTTGATTCAGGAAAAACTTGCTATGAAACCTTATGAAATATGTGGCAATTGTTGGGAAAATAGTGTATTTCATACGGTTTCAACATTCCACATTGCAAGGTACAAGAGAAGTGAGTGCTTTATATATGAAAATCCATAATGGGCTTGTTGAAAAGAAAGTAGGCTCAGACGCACACGAGATCAGGTTAAGCCTTGAGAAAATGCAGATTTTCCCCCTACGCGCGAGTATACTCATGGGCTAGGCTCAAGTATAATTTTGTACCTTAGTATCTAATTTTGTTTCTCCTCAGCCTTTAATAGTTTATTTTAATATTTTGTAACATTAACTTTCTACTCCAGCTTATAAATATAATCTTTCTACCTCAGTCACAACAGACCAATAGTTCTCTCTTCTCTTTTAAACCTTTTCTACATATTTTATCTATTTTTCTTGCTTTCCCATTGGGTTCATTTTTATCTAAAAAAGTCTTTTTGCTGTTTCTGCTATCCTTTACTAGTTTGTGCAAACTAATAAGGAAGGGTCTATTGAATCTTGAAGGATAACTTTTATAGTCCTTTTATGCTGAGTTACGTACTTCGAAGAGGTAGAAATTATCGTTAAGATTAGTGAAATCACATCTCAGACTTCTTATTATTGTCACTTACTTTATTATTTTTTTCATTGTTTCTCAGATTTTATAACAATCGGATTTGCTTTATTTGTGTTTATTCATTTAATTCATATTGAACATATCTACGATTGAGCAACGATCGATTGCAATTGAGCAATGGATCACAATTGACATTCGTGGCCACAACCGACTTGATTTTTTTATGTCGATTATGGCATCGATTTTAATCGTCGATTTTTAGGATGCCTTAGTTTGATCGTTGAAGACACAACCTCTTCACTAAAGCCGACATAATAACCGAGGGGGGGGGGGTTAAAATTCTAATTTTATCCCTCATTAATCCCCCCATTTAACTCTTTTTTCTTCCTTCCCCAATTCCCCTTCCCCAACATTCAATTTCCCTTTTGTTTAAAATTTGAAACCCTAAAAATCAAGCAACTTACCTTCTTTCACTTGTGGACCCATTGCCATCTCTTGCCATCTCTAGACTTCGACCATCATCTTCTTCCTAGTCGGTCATCTCTTGCCTTTGTCTCTAGACCATAAAGAATCGTGTTAAAGTGAGAGAAAGAGAGAGGTTGCCATAAAACAAGCAAAAATAGTAGTTTTAATTTCCTTTTGTTATTTTTATTTCAAGTTTGTTGAAGTATGTGTTTGTAGTGAAATGGAATGATGAAAGCTGTGTTGGTGTTATGAAGAAAGTAAACTATCGAGAAGTGTTTTAAGAGAGATTAAATGGTGGGTTGTTTTTTTTTCTTTTTCCTTTTCTTTTCTTTGGTGGGCATTTCTTTTGTTATGAGAGATTTCCAAAGGTTACTCCTTTTCTCTCTCTGGAATTTGGATATCATTTTGTGGATAGTGGACATATTTCATAGGAAAAAAATGAAGAAAATTTAAGAACCTTTTTTTTTTGTATGCAACTTAAGAACATCATATTAGTCCATTGATGCTATTGATTTTTCTCTTTAAACTTTAGTAAGTCTTCATTTTGAAATTCTAACATGTGTACAACTTGAGATTTATATTCATTAATATTATTGATATTTTGTTACATTATCCTCAAACAAGATTATTTGTAGTCCAACCATTAAACACAAGACCACTTACCACATTTAGCAAAGTTGAAATAAATTCAGTTACTAGAGTTGAATTAAATTAAATTTTATTAAATGTTACTAAATATCTAACAATTCACTCATAACATTTTATTAAATATTATTATTTTATTTTCAATTAAATTTTGTTAAATATAACAGGTCATTGAATTTTTTTTCACCAATTTAGTAGGAAGAAAATGTTATAAGTGATTATTTAAATATTATTAAATATTATTATTGTATTTTCATCTCCTGATGAAAAAAATTCCATTTGATTACTCTTATTATTAGCACGAAGCATTTTTAACTTCGAACAAACCTTAACATGATTATTTAAAAAAAATGTTCCATTTTTTTTTTGTATCGGTACATAAAACCTTATCACAATGACGACATCTAGCCTTATGATTACCTTTGTCATCAACAAATTTGTGAAGTGATTCCACACAAGCAATGACGTCTTAGATAGTTCCTTTTGTTTTTGCAATTTAGAGCTTATTGCTTCACTTTTTACATAGCTTTCAATAGCACTTCTATCGACATGAAGTGTAATTGTTATGTTATTAGTTGCCAAAATTTATATCCTCTTCAATTTCATTTGACATCTACAAGATAAATAAATAAATTAATCATCATATAAGCAAAACAAAACAAGCAAAACAAAATGTTGACAAAAAATGTTATAAGTGACTTGATACTATTAAACAAATGTAAACATGTAATTTAAAAGGTGTAATTGTTATGAGTGACTTGGTACTAATAAACAAATGTAAAAATGCAATTTTAAAAGTGAAATTCACTTTTAAAATTGGATTTTTACATTTGTTTATTAATACTAAGTCACTCATAACATTTTTTGTCAACATTTTGTTTTGCTTGTTTTGTTTTGCTTATGCTTGGTAATATTATTCTTTTTCACTTTGACATACCAAATTTACTTAGTTATATGATGATTAATTAATTTATTTATCTTGTAGATGTCAAATGAAATTGAAGAGGATATAAATTTTGGCAACTAATAACATAACAATTACACTTCATGTCGATAGAAGTGCTATTGAAAGCTATATAAAAAGTGAAGCAATAAGCTCTAAATTGCAAAAACAAAAGGAACTATCTAAGACGTCATTGCTTGTGTGGAATCACTTCACAAATTTGTTGATGACAAAGGTAATCATAAGGCTAGATGTCGTCATTGTGATAAGGTTTTATGTACCGATACAAAAAAAAATGGAACATCTTTTTTAAATAATCATGTTAAGGTTTGTTCGAAGTTAAAAATGCTTCGTGCTAATAATAAGAGTAATCAAATGGAATTTTTTTCATAAGGAGATGGGTTTTTGGGTAGTTGGAAGTTTGATGAAGATGCAATTAAGAGGAGTTTAGCTAAGATGATCATTATAGATGAATTATCTTTTAGATTTGTGAAAGGTCAAGGGAATGGGAAACACATGAAATAAGGATGCCCTAGATTTCGCATACCATCACAATGGACCATTGCTAGGGATTGTTATAAGGTTTATATTGATTAAAAACTCGTATGAAATAAATTTTGAGATCATGTCCTAGTAGAGTATGTCTCACCACAAACATATAAACTTCGATACAAAAACTTAATTATTTGTGTCTGACTACTCATTTTATTGATAAATATTGGAAGTTGCAAAAAAGGATTTTGAACTTTTGTCCTATTATTAGTCACAAAGATCAAGCTATTGGGAAGACAATTGATAGATGTTTGGTTGATTGGGGAATTCAAAAGATTTTTTCTATTACTATTGATAATGTTAGTTCCAATGATGTTGCGGTAAGACATTTGAAAAAAAAAATTAATATTGTCGGAACTAGTATTTTATGAGGTAAATTTTTTCATATGAGATGCGTTACACATATTGTTAATCTTATTGTGACTGATGGATTAAAAGATATAAATGACTTAATTGCTCATGTTAGACTAGCAGTGAAATATGTTAAACAATCTCCTTATAGATGAACTAAGTTTAAGGAGTTTGCTATTAGTGCAGGAGTTGATAATAAGTGTTTATTATGTTTAGATATATGCACCAGATTGAATTCTACATTTTTGATGTTAGATATAGCTGAGAAATTTGAAAGGGCTTTTGTATTTTTTGAGAATTGAAAAATAAAATGATCTAAAAGAATAGAGTCAGAAAAACTCTTGCTCTTCATTAACAAGATGAATACATATATATATATATATATATATATATGACTTGCTTGGAGTGCAAGTAAAGTAAATAATATCAAAAAAAGTTTTCTAATCCTAGACTTCCATGGAGTGCAAGTAAAGAAAAGGCTTAATGAGCAAAGATTATATAAAAGAACAAATCCCATAAATAAAAGATCTTTCAATACTCCCTTTCAAGTTGGGGTTTGAAGAGTAAAAATGCCCAACTTGCCCACTAGTTTATGAAATCGATTGTACCCAAGTGCTTTAGTGAATATATCAGCAATTGATATTGTGACGAAATAGTGCAAGTAACAATAGTTTGGGATTGAATGTGCTGTCGAATTAAATGGTAATCTATTTTTATGTGCTTTTTTTGTTCGTGGAAGACTGGATTTGTTGCGATGTGAGTAACAGCTTGATTGTCACAGAACAACGGAATCGGTGCAGTGTGTGTCACTCCAAGATCTCGTCAGAGTCGTGTTAGCCAAATGATCTCACTAATGGTGGCGATTATGGCTTAACATTCAGCCTCAGCAGAAGAATGGGAAACTACTGTTTGTTTGTTGGATTACTAAGAGATAGGAGAAGACCCAAGAAAAAAAATATAACTAGTAGTATATCTACGTGTCATCGGACATTTTACCCAATCTGCATCACAATATGCTCGCAAAGACAGTGAACTATTCGAAAGAGGCAAAATACCTTGTCTTAAGGTTCTTTTGAGATAACACAACACTTTATGAGCAGCATCAATATGTGGTTGTTGTGGGGCATGCATAAATTGGCTAAGAATATGCACTGCATAGATGATATCTAGATGGGTGATGGTGAGATAAAGTAAACGACCTACTAGGCGATGTTAGTGCTTTGGATCAACGCAAATTTCACCAGAGTCGAGTGAAAGTTTATGTTATTGCTCCATAGGAAAGTTGGCTGGCTTGCAGCATGTGAAACCACTCTCAACTAATATATCAAGTACATACTTATGCTGGCTTAGTGCAATAATTGCTGGAAAACGTGCCACTTTAATTTCAGGAAAATACTTGAGTTTGCCAAGATCCTTGATGCGAAATTTTGCATCCATATAAAGTTTCAGCTTAGAAATACGATCGAAATCTATTCCCATGATGATGACATCATCAACATATATGAAAATTGTAATAAAAGATCCTCTTATACGAGAGAAAGTAAACAAAGAGTGATCCACCTTTGATTGGTGAAAACCAATGGCAGAAAGAGAAGTGGTAAACTTGTGATGCCAATTTCGAGATGCTTAACGGAGTCCATATATAGATTTCTGTAAGCGACAAACCCATTGCTCCCCCTGTTTGGCAAACCCTTGTGGGATTTTCATGTAGACTTCTATTTCCAAGTCACCATGTAAAATGGCGTTATTTACATTTAGTTGATGTAATTCCCAATGCTTAATTAAAGCAAGTGCCAACAAATAACATACGATGACTAATTTGGCAACGGGAGCAAATGTCTCATGAAAGACAACACCCTAAATTTGAGTGTAACCTTTAGCAACAACTAGCGTCTTATAGTACTCAATACTTCTATCTGGTTGATATTTGACTTTGTAAACCCATTTTGATTCAATAGCTTGTTTACCAGGGGGTAAGAATTGTAAAGTCCAAGTATGATTTGCCTTCAAAATGCAAATTTCCTTCGCCATGGCTTCCCCCCAATGTGCATGTTTGACTATTTGAAAAAATGATTTTGGCTCATCGGTGGATGAGATGGTCACTAAGAAAGCAGTGTGATTGGGAGAAGATTTTTAGTTAGAAATAAATTGTGAGAGGGGATGTATTGGTAAGTTTACCGAAAAAGGAGATGAAAGTAATGTGATAATTGGGCGACTGAGAAAAGGGGGTAAAATATAATTATAACCAGAAAAGGAGTGTGAAACTTGTCATTGTCGTTTGCTTGAAATAAGAGGAGCTTCTAAAACAATATTTTTAGACTCATTGACAAAGTTATAACTAATTAGGTCAGATGATGAGGTTGTTATGGTTGACAAATTAGACTTAATTGACTCAATCTCGGCATTGGCAAGTGAAAAGGACTCATACGGATTGGGGTATTAGGTGGACTCAGTCGTATTAGACTCATATGCAACAGTTGGCAACATGGGTTCGTCTAGTGCAAGCTTGTTATTTTGAGACATAGGCCTAATTGTGCTTATAATTGAGTTGACGCATGCGGATGACTCGTTAAGCTCAAGTTTAGTGACATTGGGCATTGCATGGTTGAATGGACTATTTAATTTAATAGTCCGACCAAAATCACTTGACTATATAGATTTTGCTGGTAAGGAATTGGAAAATAGAAAAATGTCTTCCAACAAATGAACATCACATGAAACATAAATCTTCTTATTTTTAAGATCATAAATTCTGTATCCTTTTTACACACTAGGATACCTAACAAAAACTGTCACGACCTGAAACTCTCCATCGGGCCCGTGACAACCGCCGTGAGGCCTCGACAAACATTCTTTACCCCGAATGTCGATTGAAACCTCGCAAGGCTCTCGTATCAACTTTCGCACTTCTCCAATGAGCAATAGTAATTAAATCTCGCATTTAAAAAAAAATCATAAGTCGTTTGCAAATAAAGACAATAAAATATTATTTTCTGGCTCACATGGGTATTTTCGTAATTTTTGTCGAAAATCTCGAAACTTGCTAAAAATGTAGTAGGTGAGCAAAAAATATATATTTAATGATTTAAAAATAAATTAAATATCTAAAACGTTCGTTTGAAAGCAAATTGTTGACAACTAATACTATTCAAAAATAATAAATGAAATATTCTATTTTGTCATAAAATAAATTTTTATAGAAATATTCGTAAATAATTTTTTTTTCGCACATGAAAGTAAAGTAAAAATTGTATGAATAGATATACAGATAACCAAAATATAAGTTTTGATCTGCAATGACACGTGGGCCCACCTTTAACCAAAATGCATCGGAAGCTGGAAACCTACAGCTTTACAGATTCAAGTCCAAATGAAAGTCCTTGTCAAAGTCAGCTAACTATGGAATTCCCCGAGCTTGAAATGTGAGGAAATGAGGGTGGTGAGATTATAAAATCCCAGTGAGTAAACAGATACCATCTAAACTATCTAAAGTCGAGTAAATGGAGACAATTAAAATAAGTCATCATATTGTAATTTCATTACCTTTCAACTCATTTCAACCAAATAAAATCAATCCATATAAATCGAGAAATCAACTTGGCTTATGAATTTCTTAAAACTTTGGCTCGTGCCAAAACTCATACTCGGTGATACCTTGCGCAGGGCATCTAACCAAGTCCACCAAGGCTGTTAAAATTTTGTATACACTTAAAATATATTTTTAGTTTGAGAAAAATACAGCCGTTCCTTGGCGTTGGTTGAGTTTCCCTTTACGTGGTGGTTTGGCTTGAAGTGAACCCTAAGCTTTACCCCAGGAGATACCCTACGAGCCTCTCCGTTCGAGGTAATAATATAATAGAGTTTACCGTGCCCCTCTAATAGGTTGGTCCACGGAACCCCCTCTGCAGTGAATAATTAATATATAATCCACTAATCAATAAAATTCATTCTATCATGATATGGCAATTTATCGCAACCTAGCCTCTCAAGGCTGAATACACAGTATAAATAATTCTAACACTAAAATCAGTTTAGCCATTCATGCTCATATATTGTCATAAGCCATTCAATTTTAAAACCATAAATTTACAACACAAGCAGGCAGTCTCCAATTACTCTATTTCAAAACCAGTATTCAATTTTTCAAAAAATTTATAAAATCACAAATTTCTCTTAAAACATAACAATTTACCATTTAAACCCATTTTTCATAAAATCACACAATTGTATAAAACTACTCTAGATAATTAAGACGATAATAAGTTCACTCACTGTTCTAGGAGTCGATGTACTCCTAATCCTAGTCTCCAAGCACAATCTCTGTACTTTTACTAGTGTACTTTGCTCACCACCTATCCACAATGTACAATACATAATTCACCACATCAATACTTGACCATTATAAAATCAATTCAGGCTCGGTATATATGCATGATATGATATACAACTTATCCGACTACCACTTAAATGCGGTGTTGACCTAATTCGGCCTATTATCTCTAATTTAACTCCAAATCAATTCTACTCACTTTCTACACTCCAATTATAACTAAATTACCTCCATGACTGTGAATGAGATTCAATTTATCAGTCTCGATAGCAAATTACGAAAATACCCCTAGTGGGTAAAAATTCATATTTTTGCTTTGAAAATTTTCATTATTTTTCTAGGCTCATAATTCATCATTTCTTAACCAATTCTTCTAAAATGAAAATCAAATTTATCCTTACTCAACACATGATAAATTCGGCCATTAATGATTGTGGGAGAAAATAAATTCTTTTCTTGTTGTTTTGTTTCTAAATATGCTAAACTAACTTAAAACATTAACATAACTTAAAATCAAATTAATCTAACAACTTTCTCTCTCCTAACCCATTTTTCAGAATTGAATTCATCATAATAACTCAATATTCAACCATGAAAATCAAGAACAAAAGCATGGGTAAGCTAGGTATCAAGGAGAACTAAAGAAATTCTAACTTACCTAGCTTGTTTCCTTGATTTTTTCACTTTTTCTTTGAATTTTCCACCTAGGTTTTCTTGTTTTTTCCTTTGTTCTTCCTCTCTTTCTCTCTCTTCCTTGCTTGGCCGGCCATATGAAGAAAATGAGCTGATTTTATGCCTTTTTAATAAGAAACAATAAAATAATAAAGGTATGACACATGTCATTTTCTTATTGGTCCATTTTTAAAATTTTAAAATTTTAATCCTTTTTATCTCCACCACACAATTAGTCAATGGTCAAAATGAGGATAAAGGAAGACCATGTGCTGGAAAAATGTCCTGGTGGTGAAAAATTACAATTTTACCCCTGGGGTGGCAAAATTACCATTTTACCCTTTTACTCCAAATTATACCGAAATTAAAATTTTTCACTTCTAAACCTCAAATCTTACTCCAACAAGTCAAATTATACTCCAATAAGTCAAATGGGGCCAAAAAAATCTTTTCTAAAATTTTCATTTTGTCCTCAGGTGGCAAATGACCATTTTACCCCTGGATAGCGAAAATTCTGGTTTGACTCCAAATTGATCCTCAAACTCCGAATCACCATATTAAACCATTCTAGGACTTTAAACTTCTTAATTTCATCATAAATTCTCTATTTGATCTAGTTTGAGGGTTAAATCAACTTTATTGTACCTCTAGGTACAATACCGATTTTTATAAATTTTTCGGGACTCTACTAGCATGCAAACATGCTATCCATCACTTGTATGTCATGATAAATATTTTTATAGAGTTGGGCTTGTCATCTTCTCCCCCACTTGGATCAACCATATGATCCTTCTTCTTGATTGACTTCGACATCCGGCTAAATATTATTATTTTAATATTATTTTATTAATAAAATATTATTTTATTCTAAGAATTTTATCTTGTCTCCTTGGTACCTGAAATACCTTATTATGCCTCACTTGACTTCTGAATCGCCTTTTATCTCACAAATTCTTCTCTGATAAAATTATTATTATTTTATTATTATTTTCTCACTTGCAAAATATTTTATTCTAAACTACTCCTTTCGTCTTTTATCACTTCTAAACATTTTAATTGACCTCAATTTGTATTCGATCAACTTTATTTATCAACATATCAAAGTATGGGGTATTTCAAAAACAGTTGGTTTAGCATGTAGAGCAAACTTGTCATATGGCTTGCTATTTATATGCCCATAACAAAGACATCCAAAGCTTCTCAAATGATCACATGTGGGACTTTTTCAAGTAAAACCTCATATGGAGTTTTATTTTGTAAAATAGTGAATGGCATGCAGTTGATCAAGTATGCGGCAGTAAGAACACATTCACCCTAAAACGAAATAAGAAGATGAGCTTGAAATCATAATGCTCGTGCAACTTCTAAAAAATGCCTATACTTTTGCTCAATAACTTTATTCTGTTGCGATATGTCTGTATAGCTAGATTGACGTTTCATGCCATGATCAAAATAATGAGTCATTAAATCATCATGAGTAAATTCTAAATCATTGTCTATCCATAGAATTTTAACTCGTAAGTTAAATTGTGTGTAAACCCAATTAAAAAATTACAATAGATACGTTTTGGTTTCATACTTGTATTTCAAGAAGAAGGCCCATGTTGCTTGACTAAGATCATCCACTATGGTTAGAAAATAGTGAGATCCAGAAAATGATTTTGTTTTTTATGGGCCCCAAATATCACAATGTACTAAGTCAAAGGTATGCATAATCTTATTTTTATTGATAAGAAAAGATAATCCTGCTTGTTTTGCTTTACAACAAGCATCACAAAATAAAGTATTCTTGCAATCCAAAGAAATGGATAAATTAAGAACCAAAGGAATGCGATTATTGGTAGATGCCCCAAGCATCGATGCCATAAAGTTGCATGAATCGAATTGCTGGCTATCAATGCCCTCTCCTTTCTTATCGGCTCCAAGTAATGAAAGCCATTATGCTCTCTACCCATTCCAATATGCGTCATCGAGGGTAAGTCTTAAATCACAGAAAAATTCGACCAAAAAGTTACTATATAATGTAAATCATGTGTCAATTTACTTACAGACAATAAATTGAAACAAGAATTAGGGGCCCCAGAGCTCACTCAAGGATTAATCTTTTTCCAAAAGCAACTTCGCCCAAAGCATGAACCTCTATTGTTTCACTGTTATTAATTTGTACTGGTGGTATATTGGGTCGAGATACCATATTTGATAAAGAGTCTATGTTGTGGGTTATATGATTTGTGGCTCTTGTTTCTACAACCCATTCATTGTTTCTTTTACCGAAAAAATTAGAGGTTGCCATGTTTGTAGATGGGTTACTTATTGGTGCTCCATGACTATTTAGTAAAGTTAATAGTTATTGATGCTGGGCATAAGTCAAACATGGGATAGGCAATCCAACTGCATCCATGGTGGCGGCACAAGTAGCTCCTGAAGACATGCTTGTCACTACATTGCTATCCCATTAATTTCCTCGAGAATACGATTGATCACTATTTATTTTTTTGCTACTCCACTTTCTAGATTTACGCTAATCTGGATAACCAATCACCTTGAAACAATATTCTTTGCTATGGTTTGTCTTCCCACAATGGATACAGGATGGAAATCAGCTATGACTCCCATCATCATTTTTCTTTTGTCGTAAATTATTTTCTATAGTGAATAGGGTAGTAACTTCAATGATGGGTGCATGAGTTGTAGTGACCAAACGTTACTTCTCTTTCTATGTTGCAATGGCGTATGCTCTTCCAAGATTTGGCAATGGGTCAACACTTAATATTTGTGACCGCACAGTTGAATATACTTCATCAAGTCCCATAAAAAAAAAAATCAAAAACCTTTTCTTCCTTACACATAGATTGCATCCTTTTCGTCGCACCATAGGTATATCCACATTTGCATGACGGGATTGGATTGAGACCCTATGACTCACCCCAAATGGTTTTTAATTTGCCATAATAGCACGAGATCAAGGATTTTTCTTGTTGTAAAAAGGCTATGGTGTGTTTCAACTTGTAGACTTTCGATGCAATTTTTTAAGTAAATCTTTCTTTTAAATCTACCCGTATTTCTCTTGTAGTTTCAACATGAGCAGCACTACCTTGAAGCTCCTTAGCAAGTGCATTTGTAAGTCATGAAAGAACCACTGCATTGCATTGTATCCATGGCTGTAAATCTAGAGAATCAACATGTGGTTTTTTTATCGTTCCATCCACAAAACCTGTTTTGTTTTTAGAATAGTGCGCATCCATAAAGCTATACCTCCACGTGAAATAGTTATCTCCATTTCCATTGAGAAGGTGCATCACAAAAATCAAGCTTGGATGATTGACGAATGCAAGTAGTATGGAGAAGTGGCATCAATAACCTTGCTTTGATTAGCACTCGCAGTCACCACAAATTCTTTTATACTCTTACCTTTGTCATTATTTGCATATTCTCTTGCCATTTAAAAAAAAAAAGAATCAGGGTTTCATAACCTGCTGTAATATCATGAAAATTGAAATGACTCAAAATAATAGAGTCAGAAAAACCCTTGCCCTTCATTAACAAGATGAAGACACACACACACACACACATATACATATATATATATATATATACATGGCTTGCTTAGAGTACAAGTAAAGTAAATAATATAAAATGAAGTTTTTTAATCTTAGACTTCTTTGGAGTGCAAGTAAAGAAAAGGCTTAATAAGAAAAAATTATATAAAAGAATAAATCTCATAAATAAAAGATCCTCCAATAAGTATTATGATAGTTGTTACAGAAGTGAGTTAGTAAGGAATGGAGATAGGGTGCCAATGATAAAGATTGGGCAATTATTAGGAGGATTTTTCTTTTCTTGAAAGAGGTTTATGATATGATTGTGAATGTTTCAAGTACATCTTATGTCATTGTCAATTCTTTCCTTGATTCTATTTTTGATGTGTATGACACTTTGATTGAATGGGAACAAAATGATGATGTTGATTTGAGGTCTATGGCAATGAGAATGAAAGCTAAATTTGACAAGTATTCAGGGAATATGGAAAAAATGAATTTGGTGATGTACATTGCCTTGATTCTTGATCCTAAGAAAAGCTTGCTTAAGTTGAATTTACTATGCAAGATATGTATTCTACTGAGCAAGTTATATTAATGTTTTCTTTGATGAAAAGAACAATGGATAAATTGTTTCAATATTATAAAACTATGTTGCAACCTCAACCTCAATCTCATGTTGGTGAAAGTGGTCAAGAGTCTCAAATGTCAATGAGACAAGCCATCGGTGGTGAAGGTGGGCATGGTAGTGTTGTTGTTTCAAGTGGTAAGAAGCCATTAACTACTAAGAAAAGATTAGGTGCTTTTAAGAGGCATCAGTTAAACAGTGGCATAGAGGAGTAGAAATCGAAATTAGATAAATATTTATTTAAGCCAGTGGATGATGATGAGGATATTGACTTTGATGTTCTCATGTGGTGGAAACTCAATCAACATAGGTTTCCTATACTTGCTGTTATTGCTCATGATGTATTGGCGGTTCCTTTATCAACAATTGTTTTCGAATCCGCTTTTAGTACCAGTGGATGTGTGCTTGATGCATTTAGGAG
The DNA here is from genome assembly GCF_053813885.1 of Theobroma cacao. NCBI lineage: Eukaryota > Viridiplantae > Streptophyta > Magnoliopsida > Malvales > Malvaceae > Theobroma > Theobroma cacao. Next base: position 44,624,185 of record NC_142640.1, read on the forward strand.
TTTTTTTTACTTTTAAAGTAGTGCAAACAGTTATTTGTGCTTAAGATTGGTTAAATGGAAAAACACGTGGTAATCCGAAGCAGATTAAGGATGATTTGGACGAGATCGATAAACTTGATTTTAGTAATTATTTCTTTGTTTCTTTAGTTCTTTGTTTAATTTACCATAATATAGTATCTTTTTTTTTAAATTGTTTCTTTGTTTCTTTAGTTCTTTGATTAAAGATTCTACCATATTTATTATTTTATTTTTTAAATTTGTCAAAGATTACATTAAAGCTCATACGTGAAATTAAGGCTGAGTCCGAGTCTGACTCTGAGTAATGTGTTATTCCTATCGGCTATTTTAATTCTTCAAGTAATATTATCATTAAATGTTATGTATATTTATATTTATAATTTATTTTTATTATCTTAACAGAATCATTTATACTTATTATTTTATATTTTAACATTTTTAGGAACATGTTTTGAAAAATTATTAAATTGGAGTTGGAGGTCCAAGGTCTATCAAATCTATGTTTTGAAGTTTAGTAATTTATGTTGTGTAACTTTTAACTTTTATGGATTTGTAATATGTACAATTTATTAATTTATGTTGTACTTCTCACATTTTTTTTATACTGGAAATTCACACAGGGCTTAGCTACCTTGTTAAATTTTATTAATTATGAAATAAAAAGTACAAAAGAGGGGGACCTAAACTGTACCTTTAAGTTACATGATCATGAGAAAATTTCGGATAAGCACCTAGAGTAAGGAAAATCATTTTACGTGTATAACTTTTGATGGTACAGTAAAACAGATATTCCCTACTATTACATTGAGTCAATAAACTAAATAAAATTAAAAACAGAAAATGTAAATAAGAAAAGCACCTAGAATCGAGTGTTTCATTTTATGACCATAATTTTTACTATCGTCATAAAATTGAAACACATCCATATTACAAAATTCTATGTGAATAGCAAAATAAGAAAAGTAAACTAGGAGTATTACTCCTTTACATTCATTTAAAGCGAACATAAGGTAAACTAACTTTATCTAATCTAAGAATACCTCTAAGTTGACCTTCTGCTTGTAAAAATACTTGCAGGTTCTGGTGCGTATGCCCCTGATTTGAGAGATGGTCTGCTACCTGGTTCCCTTTTGATGGATGTGCGAAATCCTAAAAGAAATACCACTCAAGGATTTGTGAATGGAAGCAAGCAAATACCGAGTCCTAGAGGATCCCTGATGACCCTTATTTATCATGTGAACCACTATTTTTGCATCCATTTCTATCCAGAGTCTAGTAATATTGTACTCAATACACAAAAGTAAACCCTTGTGTAGTGCCATTAACTCTGCTTGTAATGAATCATACGGGTCGAAATTTTCAAAAAATTAAAAAATCATGGTACCTATATGGTCTTGAAGGAGTCCTCCTCCAACAGCATTCTGAAAATTATGCTTGGAACTGCCATCAACATTCAACTTAAACTTACCTACTGATGGTTTATGCCAAGAGAATTTTTTGGACGATGTGGGATTGCCTGCTGAAATGTTAGACCGCATGCCTGAGCAATCTATAAGTCTCCCCTCCATTGCCACCAGTGGAATTGCCTTCCATGAAATAATTGGTGGATGAAATTAATAATAAAATGAAAAAGAAAATATATAAAATATATTAAATTGGCTAAAAAAATTAAATAAAATGAAAAAGATAAGGGAAGAAACAATTTCATAAATTGTACATAATATGAAATCCAATTTAGTTAGTTATGGGATGCAATTAATCTAAATGTAAGAAGTACAACATATGAGCTTAGCACAATTTTAAGTCTAAACCCAATGCAATTTTTTCAATTTTTATCAGTTTTGTACCATTTTAGTCCAAGCCCATCTCAACTTTCAACTGACCAAAACCGGCCAATGCTCTGTCCTAAACATATCAGTATAATTATTTTTACTAAGATATTATATTTTTTAATTTAATATAAAATAGTTAAGATTAATTAAAAATATTTTATATAAAATAAGAAATAAGTTTTTCACACATGAAATCCTTTCTTTAATTTTAATTTCTAATTTATGATTTATTGACATAATAAACAAATCAATATAATAATATGATGAGAAATAAATAAATAAATAAAAATAATTAAACATTATTTTATATATAATGTTTTTAACGTTGAAACAAATGTTTTAAATGTATTGCATAATTGAGTAAAGTTAAAATTTTTACTGTATTATAAAAGAAAATATTTTTTATAAGATGATTCAACTAATTGAAAATATTTTTAGTAATTTAACTAAATAATAAAAAATATTAAATTTTTCAGTAAAATATTTTACATAATCTTTTTAGTTATTGAACGGATGCGAAGTCGAAGAATGGAAAAACCTTGAGAGGCGAATCGATTAAAGCTGTAGTGGGCCATGGCGCTTTTAGCTGTCCTTCAGCCTCCGTCCATAGATTCAACCTGTGGGACCTACAAAGAGCCCAAGCCCAAATCCTTAAAACAGATGTTTGGTGACTATTCGGCTCTTTCGAATGACTTGACCCTCTTTCCATTGAACATTTACCAGATATCCAAGGATTTCATTTTATGTGAGGCCAAAACCTTGGGAGGGCAAACAAGGAGCAAATTGCAAATCCAAGTAATATTCTACCCTAAATAATTTTGGAGAATTTTCCCGGACGCATACTCCGAATGCCCAGATCGATCGGCGTTGCATAGTTTTGAAGATATATACACAAACTATTCACGTTTTAGATCCGTCCCAAATGTCCATTCTTCTTTATACAAATCAGCAGACTTTTCGTTTGATGCTAAAAGCAAATTTTAGTTAGCCTTGTAGAAATGTAGGCGGCAGAGAGTTGGAAATAATATTGGAACTAGAATGTCAAAGATGAGTGTTTACTGTGTTTCTAAATTGGCTGCTGTTGCATTTGTTCGGCTATGACTTTCTCTTGAAAATTAGCATTAAACAAAAGAAAACAGAGTCCATTCTTCAATAGTAGATTAATTATATGCATAGAAAAGCATTTCCCACTACCCTTTTTTCTGGTCTAATACAAACGGCATTTAAATCCGACCGCTGTCTCTTGCTCTGTTTCATTGTATATATCAATCCCCTCTGTCGCACAAATTCTGTTAAGGCAGTTGAAACAACCAAAAGGAAGTAACGATGCGATCTTCGGAGAAATGTTTCGAGTGTTTGAGGCTTGTCATCGTCCTTTTTCTTCTGTTACTGGCCAAGGCTTCTATGGGAGGATGCATCCGGCCAATAAACAAAGGTACTAAAAGTTTTGGACATTTGTTCGACACTCAGCTTCCTCGAGGGCCAGTGCCTCCGTCAGGGCCTTCTCCATGCCATAACAAGCTGGATCCTTACGATTACCGCAAGGTCTCCTACTCCAATGGTTATATCATTTGCCCATGATGATCATAGAGTATTTTTGTTCATTTCTCTTGTGTCTTTTTTTTTTTCGCAGCATGCATGGGAAAAGAAATCAGCAGTCAGTATTTTAAAGTAGTTATCAATTGTAGCATTCTTTATTGGAAAGTTGTTTGTTTATTATTTCAAAGATTGCCCAAATTAAATTAATCCAATCAAATGCAGATGCATCGAGATATAAATCTGTTGCTTATATCTGGCCTTTACATATGTCCTTGCAATATTAGAACTTACAAAAAAATGTTAATGTCATCAGTTCTACTTCCACGAATTAACAAACTGAAATATGATGATTGAGATGATTAGGATGCCTATCTAGGAAATTATCGAATTCTTGTTTTCTTATCACGTATAATTTAAAAAAAAAAAAGGAAACTCTAATTCAGCTTTATAAGCAAAGATATATATATAATTGAATGAAATATTTATATAAAAAATTACTTAAGTTTTGAACATTTAATCACTTACAGAAGAAATTTGCTATTTGATGCCATGGCAAGTGAAGGTGAGCATCGGTTGATTTCGATTTTGAGAGAAATCAAAACCTATCAAATCGATTTTCCTTAATAATTGACCGAGGATGATTCCTAAAACTGATCAAAACTAGGAAGGGCATACCTTAAATGTGCAGACTCCTAAAACTAATATCTTCAATCAAATAGTTGCTGTTGATCGAGCTAGATTAAGTTGTTCTTCTAATATAGCTTCCAATCCTTTATATGTTGAATTATGTAGAAAATGGGGAATTAGCTTATTAGAGGCTATGCACACATGATAGTAGCCTGATCAGTTAAATAGAAGCTTGATTAGTTAGGGTTATTCAGTAATTAATTATTATTTTTAAATTAAAGAGAATATTATTGCAAAATTGGAATTATCTAGGAGGATAAATCCCAAATCAAAGAAGTACATCAAAAAACAAAACCCTGAGAACCATAAAACAGAAATAACAAAACCCAAAAGGAAACAGAAGAAAACAAAAAACCGAACAATTCTTGAACAAACAAAAAAATAAAGAAAAAATAGAGGCAACAGAGTAGAATCAAAAGCAACAAGAAGCAAAGACTAGATAAAAAACAAATAGAGCTAAAAAAAAGTCAAGCTCGTGACAATAGAGCATCAATTGTAGGCTATCAATAAATCCACCACCCTTTGCGAGACGATCGGCTAAATGATTGGCAGATCTTGGAGCATGAATAATAGACCATGTAGCCACTTCTTTCTTAAAACTAGAGATTATGTTCATAATTCTAATCATTTTCCAAGGAGCCTTATCAGAACATTACATTTAAGAAACAACATTGATAGAATCTGATTTTCATGAGTAGTAATCTATTGAGATGCAGTAAACAAAACAAAAGCTTCTTTAATCACAAGAATCTCAGCCCATTTCGAGTTACCCACACCAATAGATTTTGAAAATAAAATTTTAGCATGACCACCATCTCTCAAAGTACACCTCCAACACTAGATTCACCCGAAAATCCTCTCGTAGCTCAATCAACATTAAATTTTAAGATATCTTTTAAATGAGGTTTCCATGTCATCTTTTTCCTACTAGTACCGCAATAAATAGAAGTAAAAAGCATTAGACAGAGCCCTCATCATATACAGAATTAAGGAATTATCCTTTGACCATTTCGCCATCGTCTATTGCCTAACTCTCAACTTAGACATATCAAAAACTTGCTAACTATCCAAAACCTTACCATTAAAGACAATTTCATTCTTGTGGAGTCAAATGAACCAAATAATGAAAAAGAAAGCCATGTGCCAAATCAAAACATTGCTCCTTGACAACAAAAAATCATTCCAAATAACAAAGAAAGAAACAATATCCCTAAGACCCACCTAATTAATACCCCATTCTTTATACCACGAAGACTATAAAAGCCAACTCTCTCTACAATTAATAAATAAATGATCAATCATTTCCACCTCATCATTACATATGGCACACAAAGCCGAATTTCCATAAATCAATCCTCTCTTTAGTAATTCGCCTTTAACGGCCACCCTCCGTTTCAACAACTGCTAACAAAAAATTTAAATTTTAGGTGGAGCAAGATTAGCTCAAACCAGCTTCCATATACTATCTCTAAAATCATGACCACTATTAAGCGCATTACAAGAAGATTTAGGCGAATAGAACCACTAGTGTTGTCCTTTTAAATAAGCTTATCTCGCACGCCCTAAATGAGAGGATTATCATTAAGAAGATTATAAAATGAAAACCTTTTTCTTAACTTAACATCCCATAACCAAATCTCATCAATCCACTTTCCGAAATCAACCAACTTTTCTTCTCTAAGCAAAGCAAGTGCATAAATCCTTTAAAAGTCATTACTTATCCACTTATCTTAGTAGAAACTAATATTAAGACCATTTCCCACAACAAAATTAATCTTTCAAATTATTAGCATAAGTACCATTAGAAGAAAGAGCATTAATTATGTTTTTCAAGACTAAGGAAGAATTCTTGTTACTTGAATTTTTTAGAAGCAAGCTCATCAAGTCACCATCATTCCTTTCCACGATCACTCGCTTCTATCAACTATCAAATTCATCCCCGAATCTCCATCACCATTTATTAAGAAAAGTGTAATTTTCAAGCGAAATTACTAGTTGGTTACTGACTTTACATGTAAAAATTCCTTTCGGCAAGTATATATACTACATTTCGTAATTGGCTATAAAGTGATGAAAATAATCACAATTTCCTTAAGATTAATTGTCTTCTTTTTCGACAAAGCTTACATGGTATTGAGCGGGTTTTAAGGTTTCTTGGCTATGATTTTTTTCACAAATTCAATGCTCCTCAATTTACAAAATCAATACTTACAATTTTAATCTTTCTCTAATGGCAACTCCATCTGATTTCTTATCTTGAATGTCCTCATTTGCCATATTTTTTACATCAATTCGATTACCGAAGCAAATATGTGTCATAGAACTGATCCTTTATGCTATCGTCATCAATCAAAAATAAATTAAGTTTTGTCAAGTTTTCAACCCAAAAGACATAATAGGTGAAAAAAAGTCCATGTTTATATATCTAAGACCCATTCCATCTTTTATTGATGTGGGATCTATGACATACCCCATCTAATTGTGCAACGCCTTTATTGCACTGACTCTTTACCCGTAAATGAAAAGGAACCTTTACCCGTAAATGAAAGGGAACCTTACATTGGTCTGCGTCTACCTCAACCTTTGTAACTCTCATAGAGATCTCACATCAGTGAAGATCTAGATTTGCTATGATACTATTTGTCACAAGCCCATGTTTTCAACCTATAAGACATGCTTGATAGATGGAGGAAGGTCTATGTTTATATACTCAATACCCACCACATCTTTTATTGATGTGGGATCTGTGACATTCTACCCAATCTAATTGTGCAACGTCCTCATTGCACTAGCTTTTTACCCATATAAGTGAGGGATCTTTACACTAGTTTGAGTCTATCTCGACCATTATATCTTTCGTGAGGGCCTAACATCAGTGAAGATTTGAATTTGCTCTAAAACCCTTTGTCACGGGCCCATGTTTTCAATACAAAAGACATGCTTGATAGGTGGAGGATGATTCATGTTTATATACCTAAGACCCACACTATCTCTTACTGATGTGAGATTTGTGACATTTTACCCCATCTAATTATGTAATACCCTCATTGCACTAACTCTTTGCCTTTAGAAGAATGGGATCTGTACATTGATAGGTCAACCTTGACCCTTGTATCTGTTATAGGGTCCCACATTAGTGAAGATCTAGATTTGCTTTGATACTATTTGTTATGGGTTAAAGTTTCCAACCTAAAAGACATGCTTGATAAGTGGAAGAATGTCCATGTTTATATACCTAAGACCCACCCCATCTTTTATTGATGTGGAATCTATGACATTTTACCCAACCAATTGTTTGTCATGAGCTTATTTTTCCAACCTCAAAGACATGCCTTATATATGAAGGAAGGCCTATGTTTATATACTCAAGACCTACCTTATATCTTACTCATGTCAACATTCTATCCTACCCAATTTTGTAATGCCTTAGTTGTGTTAGCTCTTTACTTGTGGAGGAAAAGAACCCTTATAGTAGTTTGGGTCTACTTTGACTCTTTTATCTTTTATGAGGATCTCACATCAATGAAGATCTAGGTTTGTTCTGATACCATGAAGAAAAACTCAACAAAGAAAAAGAATAGTAAGAAGTGAAAATAAAGGATTTGTTATTTTCTCTCATGTGTTTTGATGCAGAAAGTTCTCTGCTTTTATAGAATACATGATCTGTTTATATGAAAAGTTTTCCTAATGGTACAAAGGTAATTTTGTGTTGATTTTTAGCACATATGAGTTATGATTTTGGGATACTTGTTGTATCTCTGTAGAGTTGATTTTGTGTTGATTTTTAGCACATGTAAGCTATGATTCTAGGTTGTTGTTTATACATTTGTAAATGTGATTTTGTATTGATTTTTAGCACATGTGAACTATGGTTATAATGTTGTTACTATTTTCTTCATGATGGTGCAGTGGGCTACCTTGTAATGAGTAATCTACTTCTATAGATGGAACAATACAAAAACTTAGTGCACGTTTGGGACAGGCAATAGCTAAGCTATTCCTTGTCTATTCCCATGTTTTTGCTCTACCTCCATTTGGTACAGCAATGGCACAAAGAATAGCTATTATCTAGTAATAGCTATTCTTTAAAATGGGGTAAAATTCAGGCATAACTACACTGAGCTTCCCCATAGGTTTTGCTATTCCATGACTGAGGAAATAGCTCTAAAATGTGATAAGACTAAAGTACCCCTTATAACTTAAAAATATTACAACCCCAAACCTATAAATAATTTTTTTCTTCTCATTTTTCTTTCTTTTTTCTCTCTCTTTTCATGTTCTTTCCTTTCTCATTCTCTCTCTAACTGGCACTCAACACCGGAGATGACGTTGGCGGTAGTGGCGATGGCGACGGTAGCGACGACGACGATGATTTCATGATCGAATATGGTCAAAAAGTGTCGATCTAGTACTTTTAAAAAAGATTCAACCGAGATCCAACCAGATCTGACACTCAACAGCCAGATCTAACCTCGGGGAAGCGCTGATCTAGAGCCGTAGTGGCCAGATTCGACCATATGGTGCGCCAAATCGACGTTTTATTACACCGGTTGCCTTTCCAGCGATTGGCCCATGAAGAAGAAAAAAGGAAAAAGGGAAAAAATAGAATACAAAAGAAAAAAATTATTTGTAAAATTTAAAATATTAATATTTTATATATAATTTAAACATTATTATATTAATATTTTAAAATATATTAAAATTAATAATATATTAAAATTTTAATGAGTATAAAGAAAAAATAAAAAATTATTAATATTTTAATCATAATAATACTAAATTATAAATAAAATATTAATAATTAAATTATACTAAAATATTAATATTTAAATTATAAATTATAAATATTTTAATTAAATTATAAATTATTAATATTTTAATTAAATTATAAATTATTAATATTTAAAAAATAAAATAAAAATAAATAGTCATATATATAATAAAGGGTGTTTTTATTTTTTTTATTTTCTATTCCTTTCTTATTCCAAAGTTATTGTTGCCAACCAAACACTGCAATAAGTCATAACAATACTTATTCTATCATATTCTCACCTCATTGTATTCCCACGTAATAGCTATTCTATTCTATTCTTGTCTATTCCACGAATCAAACGTGCCGTTAAGGTTACAGATAATGATTATGTTTCTTGGACAAGATACAACATCTTTATTATAACATGACTACTAGAATCAATTTCACCCCAATTGCATTAATCGTATTCTATATGAACTTTGTTTTTTATATTTGAAACACTTTGAAGAGAAGATTTTCTCAACTAGATGATGCCATAATTTGAAGAAAAGATAAAACGTTAGTTAATGCTTACTTTACTAAATTAAATGGGTTGTGGGAAAAATTGAGAATTTTTAGACCTTTACCTCACTGCAATTATGGCAAATACAATTAATCAAGTGTCAAGAATACATTGATCAGTGTCAAAAAGATAATGTTTTTAGATTTTTGAATGCATTGAATGAGACTTATGCTAGTTTAAGGTCTCAGATCCTAAATGAGGCTTACAATTTGGTGCCAAAAGAGGAATCAGAAAGATCATTGCACTTGCAATCGCTTTTCGTGGAGGCTTTTACCATTGTCATATTCACTGATGGTAAAAAGAGAACTAAAGTGAGTTGATTTGCACTCATTGTGAAAAAACTGGTCATATTAAGGAAAAATGTTATTAGCTCATAATATTTCATGATGATTTTAAATTCACTAAAGGAAAGAATAATCCAAAAAGAGTGATTTTATTATTAAACAACATCTATGCTATTTCTCAAACTAAGCAAAATAGAGAAACCACTGTGAATGGCCTGTCAAAATTATCCCTATAAGGAATCAGGCTTAGATGCTTATGGCACTCATCAATGAGCATGTAATTAACATTGGTGATGATCCTTTTTCAACAAACAATCAGTGAAAGCTTCCTTAGTTAATTAAACTTTAACTGGTATGATCATTAAGCTCATTTGTCTAAATACATAGAAGTTATTACTTGATGAATTAGTAAACTTAAATGCTTCTATGTTTGATCGTAATTCTTGGATAATTGATATTAGTGCATCATACCATATAGCTTGTTCTTTAAATTCCTTTATTTCTTTAGAACCAGTTCATAACATTTTTGTTCAAATGACAAATAGTGCTAGGGCTCTTGTCACACGTATAGGATCAGTCAAGTTATCCTCCTTAACTTTGCATAATGTGCTTTGTGTTCCATTATTCACATTTAATTTTGTGTCTGTTAGCAAACTTACAAAAACCAAAAGGCATTGTCTTATGTTCACTTATTCATATTACGTTATCCAAGACCTTACCTCATGGACAGGGATTGGGTTTAATAAAGTTACAATTGGATTGTACTTATTGCAAAACAAATTGGATGCTAATTCCCATGACCAATTTTCCCTTGAGTAATCTGTTCCTTTTCATCCTATTATTTTTACAAAATTTATAATTTTGTATCAAAGATTTTTGATCTTTGTCATTTAGGTTAGGACATATTCATATTCCATCAGCCAAAATAAAGTTGATTCGTTAGAATCATCCAAGTGTATCATGCTTAGACAATTTAACATATGAAATTTGTCTTTTAGCAAAATAAAAGAGATTGCCATTTCATATTCACATTGTCACGACCCGGAACTCCCCATCGAGCCCGTGACAACCGCCGCGAAGCCTCGACAAACATTCTTCACCCCGAATGTCGATCGAAACCTCGCAAGGCTCTCGTATCAGCTTTCGCACTTCCCCGGTGAGCAATAGTTATCAAATAATCAAAATACGAAGGATTACAAATCGTTTCCAAATCATAATATAACATGTTTTTTTTTTTGGCTCACAGGGACATTTTCGTCATTTTTATCGAAAACCTCCAAACTTGCTAAAAATGTAGTAGGTAAGCCGAAAATATATATTTAATGATAAAAAAAAAATTAAGTATCTAAAACGTTCATTTGAAGTGAAAATTTGACCATTTGAATATGATAAAAATATTCAATAAAATAAACTATTTTCTTGTAAAATAATTTTCATAAAACTATCGGTACATAATTCTTATAGCGTAAAAGATAATTATATTCATATATACTATAAAGCAAATAACCAAAGCATAAAATTTCTTTTACAGTGACACGTGGGCCCATATCTATCCAAAATGCATCGAAAGCTGGAAACTTACAGCTTTTACCGATTCGAGTCCAAATGAAGGTCCTTGTTCAAGTCAGCTAACTACGAAATTCCCTGAGCCTGAAATGTGAGGAAATGAGGGTGGTGAGATTATAAAATCTCAGTGAGTAAACAGATACCATCTAAACTATCTAAAGTCGAGTAAATGGAGACAATTAAAATAAATCATCATACTGTAATTTCATTACCATTCAACTCATTTCAACCAAATAAAATTAATCTATAAAAATCGAGTAATCAACTTGGCTTATGAATTTCTTAAAACTTTGGCTCGTGCCAAAACTCATACTCGGTGATACCTTGCGCAGGGCATCTAACCGAGTCCGCCAAGGCTGTTAAAATTTTGTATACTCTTAAAATATATTTTTGTTTGAGAAAAATACAGCCGTTCCTTGGCGTTGGCTGAGTTCCCCTTCACGTGGTGGTTTGGCGTGAAGTGAACCCTAAGCTATACCCCAGGAGATACCCTACGCGCCTCTCCGTTCGAGGTAATAATATAATGGAGTTTACCGTGCCCCTCTAATAGGCTGGTCCACGGAACCCCCTCTACAGTAAATAATTAATATATAATCCACCAATCAATAAAATTCATTCTAGCATGACATGGTAATTTATCGCAACCTAGCCTCTCAAGGCTGAATACACAGTATAAATAATTATAACACCAAAATCAGTTTAGCCATTCATGCTCATTTATTGTCATAAGCCATTCAATTCAAAACCATAAATTTGCAACACAAACTAGCAGTCTCCAATTACTCTATTTTCAAAACCAATATTCGATTTTCTAGAAAATTTATAAAATCATTTTATAAAATCACAATTTCCCTTAAAACATAACAATTTACCATTTAAACCCATTTTTCATAAAATCACACAGTTGTATAAAACTACTCTAGATAATTAAGACGATAATAAGTTTACTCACAATGTCTAGAATGCAGACTTTCAAAGCACTCTGTCTACTGGTCCTCGGATGCAATTTCCTTACCTTTATTGGAGGACTCACCACCTTGACACAGTACAAAATCGAGAATTTCACTAAGTTGGTACTAAATCAAAATTAAACTAATTTGGACTACCAATGCATGATATGGAATGCAAAAATGCACTGGTAACTATCTAAATCCGGTATTAGCCTAATTCGTCTTATCACCCGATTAAATTCCTAACGGGTTCGTTTAAACTCCAATTTAATTCTTTTCAGTTTCTATACCTCAATTGCACCCAAATTAACTTAATGTCCCTCAGTGTGATGCAAATTATCAGTCTCAATAGTAAATTACGAAAATACCCCTAGTGGGTAAAAATTCGTATTTTTGCTCCGAAAATTCCCATTATTTTTCTAGGCTCATAATTCATTATTCCTTAACCAATTCTCCTAGAATAAAATCAAACTCATCCTCACTCACTACATGGTAAATTCAGCCATTAATGGTTGGGGGAGAAAATAAATTCTTTTCTTGTTGTTTTGTTTCTAAATATGCTAAACTAACTAAAAACACTAACATAAATTAAAATCAAATAAATCCAACAACTTTCTCTCTCCTAACCCATTTTTTCAGAATTGAATTCATCATGAAAACATGTAATTTAATCATGGAAAATAAAGAGAAATGCTTGGGAATAAGAAAACTCAAGCTTAATAGAAAAATCTCACATTTTTCACTTAATTTCCTTGAAAATTCACACTTTTTCTTTGATTTTCTCTCTCTAGGGTTTTGTTTTCTCCTTTCTCTCTCTTGTTTCTTGCTTGGCCGAATGTTGAAGAAGAAGAATGGGTTATGGGCTGATTTTTTTATGCCTTTTATTGTTTAATGAAATAATATTATTTTATTCATATTTTAAATATTTTATTAATTCATTTTTTTTTTCTAGCCATCCACTTGTCCTATTTTTTTCACCATGCATTCCCTTTGACTTATCCAAGTCTTAAGTGAAATTTCCAGATTTTTCCAAAGTTTTGGTGGAGCAAATTTTTCAAAATTACAATTTTGCCCCCGAACTTTTCAAAAATTACATTTTTACCCCAAAAATTGAAAATTTGCCATAATGCATAATTTGCACTCCTCATACTCATTTCACACTCCAAATAATTAAATTTGATCAAAATCCTTTCAAAAAATTAAATTTTCGATTTCGAATGGTAAAATTACCATTTTACCCTTTTACTCCAAATTATACCGAAATTAAAATTTTTCACTTCTAAACCTCAAATCTTACTCCAATAAGTCAAATGGGGCCAAAAATCTTTTCTAAAAATTTCCATTTTGTCCCCAGGTGGTAAATGACCATTTTGCCCCTGGATAGCGAAAATTCCAGTTTGACTCCAAATTGATCCTCGAACTCCGAATCACCATATTAACCCATTCTGGGACTTTAAAATTCTTAATTTCATTGTAAATTCTCTATTTGATCTAGTTCGAGGCTTAAATCAACTTTATTGTACCTCTAGGTACAATACCGACTTTTGTAAATTTTTCAAGACTCTCTTAGCATGTAAACATGCTATCCACCACATGTATGTCATCACAAATATTTCTGTAGAGTCGGGCTTGTCATCTTCTCCCCCACTTGGATCAACCATATGATCCTCCTTCTTGATTGACTTCGACATCCGGCTAAATATTAATATTTTAATATTATTTTATTAATAAAATATTATTTTATTCTAAAAATTTTATCTTGTCTCCTTGGTACCAAAAATACCTTATTATGCCTCACTTGACTTCCAAATCGTCTTTTATCTCACAAATTCTCCTCTGATAAAATTATTATTATTTTATTATTATTTTCTCACTTGCGAAACATTTTATCCTAAACTACTCTTTTCGTCTTTTATCACTTCTAAACATTTTAATTGACCTCAATTTGCATTTGATCAACTTTATTTATCACCATATCAAAGTATGGGGTATTTCACACATTCAATCCACTACTTTACCTTTTGAATTGTTACATAGAGACGTATGGGGACCCAACCCATTTTCTTAATGATTAGCTTTACTTTCTTACTCTTGTGGATGACTATTATCTTTCACTTAGATTTTTACTAATGAGATCAAAATTAGATGTTGTATCTATAGTGCCTTCATTTTATAAAGTGATTCATAATCAATTTGATGCTACTACCAAAAAAGTTAGATCAAATAATGGTCTTGAGTTTAACCTCATTGACTTTTACTCTTCAACAGACATTGTTCATCAATTGTCTTATGTAGGCACACCCAATAAAATATGGTTGTTGAGAGAAAACATCAACACTTATTAGTGGCCATTTGGTCATTAATGTTTTAGTCTTCATTACTTTTTTAATTTTGGGAGGATTTTGTCCTTGTAGCTACACATCATAAAAAGAATCCCTACCCCTATTCTTAAAAGCAAAACCCCATATAGGATACTGTTTCACAAACCCCTTTACATACTTTCACTTTAGAATGATTGGTTCTTTATATTTTGCATCCACACTTTCTCATAATAGGAAAAAAATTGATCCTAAAGCTAGGAAATGTTCTTTATTAGATACCATATTGGAATGAAATAATATAAGTTGTATGATCTGAATAGACATCACACTTTTGTTTTTAGGGATATGATCTTTCATGAATATAATCCCTTTCAGAAATTAGTTGCCACACACAATCCACATGAATATGTTCAATTGTTTTCTAAAAATCATTTTGTTTGAGATAATCCTATGATTGATATTTATGATGCTTCATTTTCTTCCCATTTCCTTTTTGATGAATTTTGTATTGATACATCTCACATGGCACCAATCACCTCCACACATGATCAACATTTTGATATCCTTTCACCTAAGCCTAATGATCATTTTGATCTGTCTCACATGCTCACAACACTCCCACACATAATCATCACCCTTAAAACCTTTCACCTGACCATAATTCCCCACTTGAATCTACTGATGTGTTACACACTATTGATTGTCATAATTAGGGGTGAGCAACTGGGTGGTTTGGTCTGTCTTACGTAAAAACTAAATGGACCAACCATTTTTAAAAAATTGATCAAAACTGATCAAACATAAAAGAGGACCAAACCGACCAAATATCAAATTAGTTCAGTCTGTTTGGTTTTGGACCAATGGATCAAAATTTTATCAATTTTTTATTATAAATTACAATATTAAAACTTATAAACTTCATTCATAATTATAAAATATATAAATAATTTAAACATAAACAAACATAACATTTGTTCCTTCACTCTCATAATTATATCTTTTTACATAAATCATCAAATTAACATTTAAGATTGAACATAACAAAAAGTCAAAGAAAATAAAATTGACAGCTACAAAATAAAACTATTTAACACAAGACCATTAACCATTACAAATTATCAACTTGAATCTCTTCCATGACTTAGCTTTTCACATTTACTCACATAGAAAAGTAAAAAATAAAAAATAAAAAATATAATTAGTATAAATTTTTTTAATAACTAAGTAAAAGAAGATTAAAAATGAAAAATTATAAAAAAAGTCATAAAATTTAACATTTACCTCAATTGAAGTGTAAAGAATGCATTTCTAACCTCTTCACTCATCAATCATCAACAATGAAAATACAATCCACAATCTTAATCTTTGACATCTCTTAAATGCATAAACAAAAAAAGAAATAAAGAAATAAAAATTGAAAAAATAAAAATGAAAAAGTGAAAATATTAAATGTATATTATATTTTATATAAATTTAAAAATGATAGAAATATATATTATATTATATACATTAATATATAAAAAATTATTTTGGTTTTTTGGCCGATTTGATATACAAATTTTAAAATCGAGAACTGATCAAAAAACCAATTAGATTAAACATTTTAAACTAATTGACCCAATAGATCAATTAGATCAAACTATTTTACTCAAATTGCATTTAATTTAGGTGGATAATTGATCTGGTTTGATTTTGCTCACCCCTAGTCATAATACTAAACCATTTCATGAGCCTATCGAATCGCCATCAACTAGATGAAGTACTAAACATAAGAGCCCTATTAAATACTTAGATATTTACCACTACTAATCACCCTCACATACAAACACTATTACAACTCAACTTATGAAAATTACTTGTCATCCCATTAACTTCCTTCATTTCATAAGGCTTTTACCATTTTCTTAACTTACATAGTTATCATCAAGCTGTCCAACATGCCCAATGGTAGAGTGCTATGAAATTTGAGCTTGATGCCTTAGAGGATAATAGTACATAGTTTATAGTGCCCCTTACTACTAATGCACATACTATAGAGTGCAAATGGGTTTATAAAGTGAAGCTTAACGCATATGGTAGTGTAGAAATATATAAAGTTAAGCTTGTAACTAAGGATTATAATCAAAGAGAAGGGTTTGATTATCATGAAACCTTTAGCCTTAAAGCTTAATAAACTCTTGTTAGATTGTTCTTAGCAATGACGACCATTAAAAGATAGATTTTGTCATAGTTGGATATCAACAACGGTTTCTTGAATGGTGATCTTGAGACAACAATTTATGTGGAGCTATCACAAGGCTATGAAGTGAAGAGGGAGTATCCATTACATTTGAAATTAGTGTTCAAGCTCAAGAAGTCATTGTATAGACTCAAACAAGTTTTTACACAATGGAACTCAAAATATACAAACTTTTTATTGTAATTTGGATTTCATCAATCAAAATTAGATTATTTTTATTCGCTAAAGTAAAAAAAAAAGAACAATTTATAACCTTATTAGTATATGTGGATGACATTGTTAGTACTAGTTCCTCTATTGAATCTTCTGATGATGTGAAGGCATATTTGAAATCAAAGTTTAAGCTCAAGAATCTAAAAGAGTTTAAATGTTTCCTATGATTGAAAATTGCTAGATCAAACAAAGGAATTTTTATCTGTTAAAGAAAATATATACTAGATTTAATAGACGAATATTGGTTTTTGCAAAACCAGTGTCAATGTCTATTGATTATGATCATAAGTTGACTAGAGTCGGTTGTACTCCACTGACAAATTGTACTACTTGTAGACAATTGGTTTGTAAACTATTATATTTTACTTTTATTAGGCCATACATTACCTATTTAGTGAAAGTTTTGTCAAAATTTATAGACAAACCCTAGCAACACTCACTTATAGGGAGCATATAAGGTTTTGAGATACCTTAAAAGAGCATCAGGGTAAAGAATTCTTTTATCATAAGCATTTATTTTGCATTTGGAGGTGTATAGTAACAGTGATTGGGTTGGTTGTCAAGACATAAGGAAGTTAGTTACTAGCTTTGGTCTGTTTCTTTGTAATTCTATTTTTAATCGGAAACTAATAAAATATTCTGTGATTGTAAGAAGTTCCACAAAGGCAAAGTACAGGGTTATAAAAACTGCTTGTTGTGAAATCATGTTGTTATTGTGCTTACTAAAGGATTTTGGTTTTAATCATACTACTGTTGTTGACCCATGTTGTGACAATCAATCTACCTTGAATATTTGCAAGAATCCCATCTTCCATAAAAGAACAAAAGAGATTGAAATGGACTACCACTTTATAAAAAAAAAACATCATTGTTGGAATTGTATCTCTAAAATATATCTCCACTACTTTGCAGTTCATAGATTTATTTACAAAATCTCTTTAACTAGCATAATTCCTAAACATGTATGACACACATGCTCATTTTAAAGGAGAGTATTAGAGGCTATGCATGTGCACACACGTGACAGTAACTTGATTAGTTAAGGTTATTTTAGTAATTAGTTGATTAACAATCTATTAACATCATAGTTAGGTACTAACTTTGCATGTAAAGATTCCTTTTGGCAAGTATATATATTGCTTTTTGTAATTTAAATGTAAATTGGGTTTTCATTATATTATGATATTTATGGTTGTGAGGATTATTTGTGATGAAATTTTATGGTGATTAGTGAAAGTTAGGTAAGTTGTAATTTTATTATGTGTTGAAATTTATGAAGAGTTTTGCTATTAATTGCAGTGAATATTAAATGTCAGCATTTATGATATCTTATGACAATGTGGTGATGAAAGAGGTTTAGATTAATAGAGATTGTGAGATTGTAATGTACTTTGCAATAGCTAAATTCATTAATTTGTGGATAAATATTGTGAATGAATGCAACATGTAGTTAATAAGTGGTGTGGTTGGTGAGTTGACATAAGCGATTAAAACAAGTGACAAGAATGGAGATTTGAAAATTGCAGAAGACATTCCAAGCTATTGACTTATCGTGGAATGCTATAGGATATGTGCTTTTTCAACATGCCTTTCAAAAGGCAAATCAATATTTTGATTATTTAGTAAAGCAAGGGGTGGACCAGAATGATCTATTTGTAGCATGGGAATAGCATGGGAAAGTAGTTGGTCAAACATGGATGAGTGTAAATAGACTAATATGTGTCATGTAATCTAGTGTTTTGATATCTTGTAGTATCGAGTTGGTTTGATGGATGAAACTAGTACTATTTTGTTATTGCATAGGTGTTTGTGTTAAAACGTGATGAACATGTATGAGTGTCAAAAATACTGAAAAACAAAATTGTATTTACTTGTTTTCCAGTTTCCAACAAGTTTGTACCATTTTGATGCATCAATAAGAGTATTGGCTTAACAAAAAAAAATATGTTGAAAGTCATTTGTTGGAATGGAGTTTCAATAAATGAAAAAGGATTTAGAGTACCATACTAAGTAAGCAAAACGTGAGAGATTTGGAATTCGTAAGAACTACAAAATAGAATCTTGAAGAGCGCAAGTAATCATTAGGCAAAAATTTGTTTGTTCAAAGAAAGATTTTGTGCCAAAAAAAAATTTTGTGAGGGAAACTAGAATTCTAACACCATCTAAAGAGCTAAGAGTGGGATGCAAAGCCATGATGTATTGTCCAAAAAAGCTTAAGATAATTGGTTGATTTCAAAATTCATAAGAGATCATACCTATGAGCTTGCTATTCCAAAAAGTGTTCAATTTTATGTGTTCATAAAAAAAGCAAGAACTTAATGAAATTTAATTGATGTACTTGTTGATTTTGGAATTTGTTCTAGTAAAGCCATGTTTGTTTTAACTAATGAATAAGGTGACAATAATATGGTTTGTTTAACTAAGTGTGATATTCAAAATTATTTAAGTAATAAAAGATAGAAGCAATTTGAAAACGAAGATGCACATTTAATGCTTCAAGGAATGTAAGTCCAAGAATCCATAATTTTTTATGTAATACAAATAGATGCGGAAAGTCAACTAACAAATTATTTTTAGGGTGATTTTCAATCGAGAACGGCTTATAAGTATTTCAGGAATTTTGTGATTTTTGATCTAACCTTTTTGACAAACACGTATAACTTATCTTTTGTTCTTTTTATTGGAGTTAATCACCACCATCAATTCATTTTATTTAGTTGTGCTCTATTATGGGATGTGATATAAGAAACATTGTTTAATTATTAAACACTTGGTTGGACACAATATTTGAATTTAATCCAAAAACAATTATTACAGATCAATATGCAGCCATAACTAATGCAATTATAAAAGTTTTGCAAAATGCTATACACAATTATTGTATGTTACATATTGAAAAAAATATTCGGAGAACTACAGCCATATTTACCACTAATTTGATGATTTCAAGAATCAAATTTTTTTTAGTGTATCTATTATGAATTAGTTTTAGATGAGTTGGAATTAGAATGGACAAAGATAATTGAGATGTATGATTTGCATAAAAAGTTGGTTGAAGAAGTTGTATTTTATTTGAAAAAATGGGTTCACACTTTTGTGCGGAGTAGTTTTTGTGCTAGAAGGTCTACTGTTTAGAGAATTGAAAGTTTGAACAAGTATTTCAAAAATTATGTCAATTTCAACATAATGATAAATAAGTATCTGATCCAATATAAAAAGGCTATATACAATAAAGAAAATGGAAAAATTTTCAAAATAATGAATTCAAAGTCAAATTTGAGAACATTATATCCAATGAAAAAAAAAAAGCTTTAAAGGTGTACACAAGAAATATGTTTAGAAAATTTTAAGGTGAGTTAATTCATTTTCAACAATATATTGAAGAAATTATTGTTGCAAATGAGCATGTGTATTCTATTTGAGAAAAATGGGTTCACACTTATGTGCAGAGCAACTTTTGTGCTAAAATCTCTACTATTTAGAGAAACGAAAGTTTGAACAAGTATTTCAAAATTTATGTCAATTTGAGCACAAAGATGAATAAGTTTTTAATTCAATATTAGAAAGCCCTCGATGCAAGATACAATAAAAAAAAGAAGAAAATTTTCAAAACACTATATTCAAAGTCGATTTTAAAAACATTGTATCCAATGAAAAAAAAAAAGCTTCAAAGGTGTACACAAAAAATATATTTAGAAACTTTCAACATAAGTTAATTCATTCTCAACAATACGTGGAAGAAAATATTGTTGCAAATGAGCATGTATATTATATTCGAGAAAAATAGATTCACGCTTATGTACAGTGTTATAATATGTTGAAGAAAGAATTATTGCAAATGAGCTTGTATATTCTATTTGAGAAATATAAGTGCACGCTTATGTGCAAAGCAACTTTTATGCTAGATTGTCCATTACTTAGAAAATTGAAAGTTTAAACAAGTATTTCCAAGAATATGTCAATTCAAGCACACCCATGAGTAAGTTTTTGATTCAATATGATAAGGTTCTTGATGCAAGATATGATAAAGAAAAGAAGAAAATTTTCAAAACAATGAATTCAAAGCCAATTTTGAAGACATTGTATCTAATGAAAAAAAAAAAGCTTCAAAGGATACACAAGAAAAATGTTCAAAAAATTTCAAAATGAGTTAATACATTCTCAACAGTATGTTGAAGAAAAGATCATTGTAAATGAGCATGTGTATCCTATTCGAGAAAAGTGGGTTCACGTTTATGTGCGGAGCAGCTTTTGTGCTAGAATGTCTACTATTTGAAAAAATGAAAGTTTGAACTAGTATTTAAAAGATTATGCCAATTCGAGCATATTGATGAGTAAGTTTTTGATTCAATATGAAAAAACCCTCGATGCAAGATAAAATAAAGAAAAAGAGAAAGATTTCAAAATAATGAATTCAAAACCAATTTTAAAGATATTGTATTCAATGAAAAAAAAAAGCTTTGAAAGTATATAAGAGAAAGATGTTTAGAAAATTTCAAAATGAGTTAATTCATTCTCAATAATATGTTGAAGAACATATTGTTGCAAATGAGTATGTGTACAAAATAGAGTGCTAGACTTTGACTAAGAGAATTTAGAATATATTAATACATTTGTTGACTCATCAATAGCTATAATTTGTTTATGTCACATGTTTGAATTTATAGGCATTAGTTGACCATTCTTATTAAGAAAAATGTTTACTCATTACCTAATCATTACATTTTAAATTGATAGATAAAAGAAACTAAAAAAAGAAAAGTTGAAAGCATGTTAGACAAACAGCTTGAATATAACGCTCTATAGATTGTAATGGATCTTACATTAGTAAGAGATAAGATAAATCTTAAGATTATAAATAAAGGCGTTATAAGTATAGTCTTTCATCCACATGATAGATATGTCTTTTAAGTTGAAAATATAAATTTATGACAAGTGGTATCAGAGCTTATCTTACTCTTCACTAATGTGAGACTCTTTATAAAAGATATCAAGGTCGAAGTAAGTTTGGATCAAGGTGGATTATTCTCCTTTACGAGTAAAAAAATCAATACAATGAGTGCACTTGATAGATATATCTTCTGGATTGAAAATATGAATTTATGACAAATGGTATCACAACTTGCCCAACTCTTTACTAATATAAAATCTCTCATAAGAAAAATCAAAGTCGACGTAAGTTCGGACTAAGGTGAATTCTTTTCCTTTATGGGTGAAAAAGTTAATACAATGAGACGTTGCACAATTAGGTTGAAAATATAAACTTATGACAAATGGTATTCGAATCTATCTAACTTTTTATTGATATGGGACCTTCTATGAGAGATATCAGAGTTGAGGTAGGCTCAAAATAAGGTAGGTTCCTCTATTTTATGGGTGAAAAAGCTAATATAATGAGAATGTTGAACAATTGGGTATGATACAGTGATGACTTAATAATCTCAAAAGTTTCAAGTTAAATATTCAAATGAGGCCTTTTTTATTATTGAATGATTAACGTAAACAACAAATGAGACTCACTATTTATGAAGATACTCACATAATAGGCTTTTTACGAACTCTTTGGAGAAAATTGAAGTTAAAGAAGAAAGAGCAATAAAGGAAAGAAGAATTCGAAAATGGATATTATAAATAAAAATAATAATTATTTTTGTATATGAGAAAAAATTAGTTTTTGAAAATTGTTAAATATATATTGCCATTAGTTTATTGAAAATATAATAAATAGTTAAGAATTAATAGCATTATGAAAATTTAGAAATGATAAAAAATTCAAATTTATTAGGTACATAATTAGAGAAGTGAGAGAATATATCATTTTATTAATCATCATGACTTTTATATTTTTTAATTATCTTTATTTTATATATTTTTAATATAATTAATTATATTATTATAAAATTATGAAACTTATGAAAAATTAAGACCTAGAGTAAGGTCTTTTGTGACTTTATGGTATAGCTAACCTTAATAGGATAGAATATCATGAATCACATATCTAAAAGAAATAAAATAAGTTTTAACGTCATAAGTAAGAGTCTTCCTTTACTTATTTAGTATGTTTTTTACATTATAAATGTAGACTTGTGATAAATGGTATCAGAACTTATCCAACTCTTCACTAATTTGAGACCCATATGAGAGATTAAAATTAAGGTAGTCTTGGATCAAAGTAGGTCTCTTTTTTTTATGGGTAAAAGAGATAATGTAATAAGAGTGTTGCATAATTGGATTTAATAAAATATTATGAATCACACATCAATAAAAGATGAGATTGATCGTGAACTTATAAATAAGAATACTCCCATGCTTGAAAGATATGTTTTTGGAGTTGAAAATATAGACCTTTGAAAAGTGAAATCAGAGCCCAACTCTTCATTTATATGAAACTTTCTATGAAAGACATTAAGATTGAGATAAAAGACATCAAAATAGGCCTTGATTCTCAATGGGTGAAAGAATGAGTGGAATGATGGTGTTGCACCATTTGTTAGGGTATAATGTCACGTATTCTACAATAGTAAGACATATAATGGATATTAAGTTTATAAGTAAGAGTCTTTATCTTTATATCTATTTGTATTAGTTAATATGAAAATATATATTTAAATTGTTAATGAAATTTTATATTATAATTTTATTTTATTTCAAAAGTGATTAATTTTTTTTTGAATCGAATCATTAACCTAATCTGTGACCTTGTATGATTATTCTTTAACTACCTCTCATGCCAAATCTTAGGGTCGTAGTGTCGCACCAAAATAGCACCATAAAAATGTTGAGTTTTTGGCAAGAAAAATTGGTGCACTCAAGAATCTTGGTTTTTTTTTTGTGGATTACAATAATTACTTGCATTTTAATGAAATAGAAGCATTGAAAGTTTGAGTTACTGGTGGTATCTTTGAGTATTTGCAAAATATGTAGCATGATGACCTTAATTTCTTATGCTATACATGTTGATCTTGATGATCTCATCACTAATATTTCGAGATAGATGGTAAGATGAAATTAGATTATAAATCTTTTAAAGATGTAGTATGTTTTGATATAATATATAGAAAAAATAAAAAAGGTATACTTTTTGCACTATTCTTTGGTATTAATCATCATAAGCAAATTTTTATCTTTGGTGCAACATTGTTGTATGATGAAACATGTGATACATTAATATTGTTATTTGATTATTTTTGAAAGCAATGTAAAGGAAAAAGCAAATGATAATTCTTAAAATTAAGACGTTGCAATGGAAAAAGAACTTGCTTCATAATGGCCCAAATTATATTATTTTTTGTATCAAAATACAATGAAACACCTTAGTGATGCATCTAAAAGATTTAATAGTTTTGCTAAAGATTTTAGTAGTTGTGTTTATAATTATGATCAAGAAGAAAATTCTCTAACTTCATGGGATCATGTGCTTGTCAAATATAATTTGAGGACAATAGTTGTTTGTGAAGACAATTTGAGTTGAAAGAAAATGGGCTTTGATTTATGGACGACAAACTTTTTTTATGAATATGTCCACTACTCAAAGAAGTGAGAGTATGAATAACCAATTAAAAAATTACATTGGTTATATATTATGATTTATTACATTTTTTCCATCACTTTTGGAGATTATTGGTAGATAACCATTACGAGGAGTTGAAAGCTGACTATAAAGACAATCAAAGTAAGCCATCTTTGTCATTTTCAGTGGAGATATTGATGCATGCAGCATATGTGTATACTTTAATAGTTTTAAAAATGTTTTCTATTAAACTTTAGCTTATTTGAGATTGTGAGTTGTACATTACTGAAATTGCTGGGAGTACTACTAGTTACAAAGTCATTCTTCTAAGAAAACCTTGTCATTATACAATTAAATATGACTCGTCAAATTTCACAATCACTTATAGTTGTAAGAAACTTAAATACGATGGTATTAATTTTATGTTCTCATGCTTTTAAGGTGCATTTTTTTTTCAAAATTTTAAAAGAGTTCCAAATTAATACATATTAAAATGATTGACTAAAAAAGCAAAGATTGGAGCTGTGGTAACTTATTTTGCATTTACTAGATCAATGATCCTAAAGAAAATGCAAGTACTTATTACAAAGTTTGGCTTAGATGGTATTCTAATTTAGCAGCAAGAGCGGCAATGAGTGAGCAATCATTTGGCTATGAGTAATGGAGAAAAGACATTAAGCAAAGTTAAGACAACTTTGAAGTAGTTATCAATTGAAGAATCTCGAAACTCCAATGATGGAAAACAAGTTTTTCAATTTGACAAAATGGAGAGATGAGAAAGAAGGCAAAAAAGTCAAAAGAATCAAATGCAAATCGAAAAGTAAAGGAGATTGATCATCTAGTTGACTAAAAAATACTTTAGAAAAAGCTAGAAGAAAGAAAAAATGCCAAATTGACACATTGGTAGAGACTCCACAAGTTTAAAAGGTAAAGGTAATAAATGCTTAATATTGTTTTATATTCTGTTTTGATTTTATTTTACCGTTATAATTTATAACCATGTATTCATTCTAATAATTACATAGGAATCAAGCCAAATTGCTCATCCTTCGTATCATAGTACTGCTAATGGATTCAATCAAAATGCTCAATCATTTCCATTTGCCCAGATAATTAAAAATATTATACTAGTAAAATTAAATTCTTATATTTTATATATCACTAATTTATTTAAATGTTTGACAAGAAACTCATTTTGACATCCATTAGTCAAATTTGGATATTCTAAATTCTTGTGGTTAACATTCAACATCTCAATTCACATTGAAATTTTTAGTTTCATGATCTTATTTGAGTTTGATAAAGATTATTATCTTGTAGTTGATTTTCTTAACTTTTTTTGAACTCAAAGATCAAGCAACAATGAATTCTAATTATGACAAATCTAACATGAATCATTCTACTATCACAAGTTTAGGGGATTTACTACAACTAATTTTTATATATTTAATAAACAAATTTACTTTTTTTTTATTTTTGATTATAATATTTATTTAATTTTTTATTTGTATGTATATATATAGGTTCAAATATCACAAGCTCCTATTTCAAAAAGAGAAACTTCAAAAGTAAATGAGAAGGATAAATGAATTTGATTTATGGACGACAAATTTTTTGTGTGGATATGTCCACTACTCAAAGAAGTAAGAGTATGAATAACCAAATAAAAAATTACCTTGGTTATATATTATGATTTATTACGTTTTTTTCATCATTTTTGGTGATTATTGGTAGATAACCGTTACGAAGAACTGAAAGCTAACTACAAAGACAATCAAAATAAGTCATCTTTGTCATTTCTAGTGGAGATATTGATGCATGCAGCATATGTGTATACTTTAATAGTTTTAAAAATGTTTTCTAATAAACTTTAGCTTATTTGGGATTGTAAGTTGTACACTACTTAAATTGCTGCGAGTATTATTAGTTACAAAGTCATTCTTCTAAGAAAACCTTGTCATTATACAATTAAATGTGACTCATCAAATTCAACAATCACTTCTAGTTGTAAGAAACTTGAATATGATGGTATTAATTTTATGTGCTCATGCTTTTAAGGTGCTTTTTTTTTCCAGAATTTTAAAGGAGTTCCAAATTAATACATATTAAAAAGATGGACTAAAAAAGCAAAGATTGGAGTTGTGGTAACTTTTTTTGCATTTATTAGATCAATGATCCTAAAAATGATGTGTTATAGAATAAGAAATGTGTAAATATTCTTTTATTAATAAACGTGATTATAGGAATTAGAAATCACCATAATTATAGGGATTAAGAATCATCATAATTATAGGGATTTTATTTTCTTTATTCTTTTCCTATTTTATAGATGTTTAGGCTGTATATATAGATGATGTATTATGAATGAAATATGCTGAGTTTTTTCTTCCTAAATAACATGGTATCAAAGCTGTTTCGGCAGATCTGTTTCCTCTAAAAAAGACTTCTTAGTTTTTGGTTCTGTTCCACACGCCGGCCATCTATTGAATATTCACTCCGGTCTTCTCTTCTAGTCTTCATGCCAGAAGGTTTCAACAAATAGTTTGGTATTCTTGTTGGGTTTCGTTACTGAGTTTTCAAGATGGCAGAGTTTGTGCCAGAGAAAAAATCAATGATAGTGGTTGATGTGATTCCTGTGATGACAAAGATCACAGAGCATAAACTTAATGGTTCCAATTATTTGGATTGGAGCAAGACAGTTTGGGTCTATTTAATAAGTATTGATAAGGATGATCATATTACTAATGATCCTCCTACTGATAATACAAGGCAAACCTGGATGAAGAAAGACGCACGACTGTTCCTGTAGATTCAAAATTCCATTGATAGTGAGATTATTAGCCTGATTAATCATTGTGAGTTTGTTAAAGGGTTGATGGATTATTTAGATTTTTTATATTATGGTAAAAGGAATATCTCTCGTATTTATGAGGTATGTAAAGCTTTTTATTATGCAGAAAAACAAGATAGGTCTCTCACAGCCTATTTTATGGATTTTAAAAGAATTTATGAGGAGCTTAATGTTTTGTTGTCTTTTAGTCCTGATGTGAAGGTTCAATAGGCTCAACGGGAGCAAATGGCGGTTATGAGTTTTCTTGCGGGTCTTCCTCCAGAGCTTGAGACTGTCAAATCTCAGATTCTTTTTGGTTTCGAGATCTCCTCTCTATATGACACCTTTACAAGAGTACTTCGTATAAAAAGCTCTAGCTTCACATTGGCTCCGACTAATAATAGTGCTCTTGTAAGTGGCCGGAATAATGGAAGTGGTAATTAAGGAAGAGGAACGGGCAATCGTAACTGAGATGTTGATAGTCATAGTCAAGAGTCAGGAGGAATTGTGTGTTATTATTGTCATGGGTCGGGCCATACAAAGCGTTTTTGTAGGAAACTCCAAAATAAGTCTTAGCGAGGTCAATCAGCAAATGTTGTAGCTTCTAATACTTCATCTTCTGATAAGACTATTCTAGTTTTTGCAGATAAATTTGCTCAATTCTCTCAATACCAGGAATCATTAAAATCCACTACTTCTCTTATCACAGTTATCGCCGAGTCAGGTAACTCCACTACATGTCTTATTTCCTCATCATCCAAATAGGTCCTTGATTCTAGTGCCTCAAATCATATGACAGGTAATTTGAATCTATTTTCCACTTTCCAATCACATACAACCTTCTCTAATGTTACTTTAGTCGATGGATCAACCTCTTCTGCTCTTGGTTCTAGAACTACTAATCCAACTCCATCAATTTCATTGTCTAATGTCTTAAATCTATCTAAGTTTTCTTTTAATCTAATCTTTGTTAGTAAACTCACTCGTGCCTTAAATTGTTGTATCTCATTCTTTCTCGATTTTTATCTATTTCAAGATCTTACGACGAAGCGGATTATTGGTAAAGGTCATGAGTTTGGAGGTCTCTACTACCTTGACACAGAGGTGCCAAGATCCATTGCTTGTTCAAGTGTATTGACCCCCTTTGAGGTGCATTGTCGGTTGAGACATCCTTCTCTGTCTTCCTTAAAAAAATTATGTCCTCAATTTCAATATGTATCTTCGTTGGATTGTGAGTCATGTTAGTTTGCCAAACATCATCATCTCCCTTCAGTGTCTAGAGTCAATAAACGGACTATGTCCACTTTTGAGTTAGTCCATTCTGATGTTTAAGGTCCTTGTCCTATTGTGTCTGAATCTGGTTTTAAATACTTTGTTACTTTTATTGATAACTATTCTCGTGTCACTTGGCTATACTTAATGAAAAATCGTTCTGAATTATTTTCTATTTTTTGTGCCTTTTGTGCTGAAATAAAAACACAATTTAATATTCTGTGCGTACATTGCGAAGTGATAATGCCAAAGAATATTTTTTCGATACGTTTCAGTCTTATATGATTCAGAATGGCATTTTTCATTAATCTTCTTGTATTGATACACCCTCTCAAAATGGAGTTGTCGAGAGAAAAAATAAACATCTCTTTGAAGTAGCCCGAGCACTTCTTTTTTAGATGAAAGTTCCTAAACAATTTTGGGCTGATGCTGTCTCCACAGCTTGTTTTCTGATTAATCGGATGCCTTCCTCTGTCTTTCATGGTGATATTCCTTATATTGTCCTATTTCCTTCCAAGTCTTTGTTTCCTATTGAACCTAGGATATTTGGTAGTACATGTTTTGTTCGTGATGTTCGTCCCCAAGTCACCAAATTAGATCCTAAATCTCTCAAGTGTGTTTTCCTTGGGTATTCTCGTCTTCAGAAAGGTTACAAATGTTATTCTCCTACTCTTAACCGATATCTTGTCTCTGCAAATGTCACTTTCCTTGACAATACTCCTTTCTTTTCCTCATCTTCTAGTTATGATCATTAGGGGGAGGAAGATCATCATCTATTAGTTTATATTGTAACCTATTCTGTCAATACCACAGATATTCTTGCACCTGATCCTGCACTTGCTCGACCACCTATTGTCCAAGTCTATTCCAAACGACTAAAGGCTCAGACCACATGCCCTTTACCAGTCCCTTCGTCGTTAGATCCAGTCTCTAGTGATCATGATCCTAGTCTTCATCTCCCTATTGCTCTTCACAAAGGTAAACATTAGTGTACTTATCCTTTTTCATCGTTTGTTTTTTATGATCACTTATCTTCTTCTTCTAGTTCATTTGTTGCATCCTTGGATTTTGTTTCAATTCCTAAAACTGTTCATAAAGCCTTGTCCTATTCTGGCTGGCATGCTGCTATGGTAAAGGAGATGGTGGCTTTAGATGGTAATGGTACTTGGAATTTGGTAGATTTGCCTGCTAGGAAGAAAGCTATTAGGTGTAAATGGGTGTTTGCTGCAAAGGTAAATCCTGATGGATCAGTGGCTCGCCTTAAAGCCCGTCTTGTTGCTAAAGGGTATGCCCAGACTTATGGTGTTGATTATTTTGATACTTTCTCTCCAGTAGCTAAACTTACGTCTGTTCATTTATTCATCTCTATAGGGGCTACCTATGATTGGCCTTTACATCAATTAGATATCAAGAATGCTTTTTTACATGGCGACCTCTAGGAGGAAGTGTATATGGAGTAACCACCTAGGTTTGTTGCTCAGGGGGAGTATGGAAAAGTCTGTCATCTTCGAAAATCCTTGTATGGCTTAAAACAAAGCCCCCGTGCTTGGTATGGCAAATTCAATGAGGCAGTTTAGGAGTTTGGGATGAAGAAGAGTAAGTGTGATCACTCAGTGTTTTATAGACAGTCTGAGGCAGGCATAATCTTACTAGTAGTGTATGTTAATGATATTGTCATTATTGGGAGTGACACTGCAAGTATTTCCATCTCTCAAATCCTTTCTTCATACCTAGTTTCAGACAAAAGATTTGGGGTTGTTTAAGTATTTTTTGGGTGTTGAGGTGACAAGGAGTAAGAAAGGTATATTCTTGTCTCAAAGAAAATATGTTCTTGACTTGTTGATTGAGACAAGAAAATTGGGTGCTAAGCTGTGTAATGCAACAATGACTCCTAATTTGCAACTTACAAAAGAAGATGGTGAATTGTTTGAAGACCTTGAAAAGTATAGAAGGCTGGTTAGAAAATTGAATTTTCTTATGGTGACTCGTCCTGATATTGCATACTTTGTTAACGTTGTCAATCAGTTTATGTTTGCTCGAATAATTAACCATTGGGCAGCTTTGGAACAAATCCTATGTTATTTGAAGGGGGCTCCAAGATGTGGTCTATTTTATGGAAATCATGGACACACTAATATTGAATGTTTTTCAAATGTAGATTGGGCAGGTTCCAAGAGTGATAGGAGATCCACTACGGGGATATTGTGTTTTTATTGAAAGAAATCTAGTCTCATGGAAAAGTAAGAAGTAGAATGTAGTATCTCAATCTAGTGCAGAATCAAAATACAGAGCTATGGCACAAACTGTGTGTGAGGTAGTATGGATGCATCAGCTATTAAGTGAAGTTGGTCTTAAGTTTTCTTTGCCGGCGAAGTTGTGGTGTGATAAACAAGATGCTCTCCATATTACCTTCAATCCTGTGTTTCATGAACGAACTAAGCATATTGAAATTGATTGTCATTTTGCTCGTGAAAAGATTCAGCAAAAATTCATCTCTATAGGATATGTTAAAACTGAATACCAACTAGCAGATATCTTCACAAAAGCATTAAATGTACCTCGAGTTAATTATATTCGTAGTAAGCTGGGCATGATTAACATCTAGGCTCTAGCTTGAGGGGGAGTGTTATAGAATAGGAAATGTGTAAATATTCTTTTATTAATAAACGTGATTATAGGAATTAGAAATCACCATAATTATAGGAATTTTATTTTCTTTATTCTAGGGATTTTATTTTCTTTATTCTTTTCCTATTTTAGAGATGTTTAGGCTGTATATATAGATGATGTATTATGAATGAAATATGCTAAGTTTTCTCTTCCTAAATAACAAGATGCAAGTACCTATTACAAAGTTTTGCTTAGATTGTATTCTAATTTAGCAGCAAGAACGACAATGAGTGAGCAATCATTTGGCTATGAGTGATGGAGAAAAGACATTAAGCAAAGTTGAGACAACTTTGAAGTAGTTATCAATTGAAGAATCTCGAAGCTCCAATGATGGAAAACAAGTTTTTCAATTTGATAAAATGGACATGATGAGAAAAAAGGCAAAAAAGTCAAAAGAATCAAATGTAAATGGAAAAGTAAAGGAAATTGATCATCTAGTTGACCAAAAAATGCTTTAGAAAAAGCTAAAAGAAAGAAAAAAAGCTAAATTGATAAATTGGTAGAGACTCCACAAGTTTAAAAGGTAAAGGTAATAAATGCTTAATATTGTTTTATATTATGTTTTGATTTTATTTTACTGTTATAATTTATAACCATGTATTCATTCTAATAATTACATAGGAATCAAGCCAAATTGCTCATCCTTCATACCATAGTATTGCTAATGGATTCAATCAAAGTACTCAATCATTTCCATTTGCCCAGACAATTAAAAATATTATACTAGTAAAATTAAATTTTTATAATTTATATATCACTTATATATTTAAATGTTCGACAAGAAACTCATTTTGACATCCATTAGTCAAATTTGGATATTTTGAATTCCTGTGGTTAACATTCAACATCTCAATTCACATTGGTATTTGTAGTTTCATGATCCTATTTGAGTTTGATAAAGATTATTATCTTGTAGTTGATTTTCTTAACTTTTTGTGAACTCAAAGATCAAGCAACAATGAGATACTAATTATGACAATTCTATCATGAATCATTCTACTATCACAAGTTTGGGGGATTTACTACAACTAATTTTTATATATTTAATAAATAATTTACTTTTTTTTTATTTTTGATTATAATATTTATTTAATTTTTTATTTGTATGTATATATATAGGCTTAAATATCACAAGCTCCAATTTCAAAAAGAGAAACTTCATAAGTAAATGAACAAGATAAATGAATTTGATTTATGGACAACAAACTTTTTTTGTGGATATGTCCACTACTCAAAGAAACGAAAGTATGAATAACCAAACAAAAAATTACATTGGTTATATATTATGATTTGTTATGTTTTTTTCCATCACTTTTGGAGATTGTTGGTAGACAACCGTTACGAAGAGTTGAAAGCTAACTACAAAGACAATCAAAGTAAGCCATCTTTGTCATTTCCAATGGAGATATTGATGCATGCAGCATATGTGTATACTTTAATAGTGTTAAAATTGTTTGCTAATAAACCTTAGCTTATTTGGGATTGTGAGTTGTACACTACTGAAATTGTTGAGAGTACTACTAGTTACAAAGTCATTCTTCTAAGAAAACCTCGTCATTATACAATTAAATATGACTCATCAAATTGAACAATCACTTGTAGTTGTAAGAAACTTGAATATGATGGTATTAATTTTATGTGCTCATGCTTTTAAGGTGCTTTTTCTTTTCAGAATTTTAAAGGAGTTCCAAATTAATACATATTAAAAAGATGGACTAAAAATGTAAAGATTGGAGTTGTGGTAAATTCTTTTGCATTTATTAGATCAAATGATCCTAAAGAAGATGCAAGTACCTATTACAAAGTTTTGCTTAGATGGTATTCTAATATAACAGCAAGAGCGGCAATGAGTGAACAATCATTTGGCTACGAGTGATGAAGGAAAAACATTAAGCAAAGTTGAAACAACTTTGAAGTAGTTATCAATTGAAGAATCTTAAAGCTCTAATGATGGATAACAAGTTTGTCAATTTGATAAAATGGACATGATGAGAAAGAAGGCAAAAAAGTCAAAAAATCAAATGTAAATCTAATAGTAAAGGAGATTGATCATCTAGTTGACGAAAAAGTACTTTAGAAAAAGCTAGAAGAAAGAAAAAATGTCAAATTAATACATTGGTAGAGACTCCACAAGTTTAAAAGGTAAAGGTAATAAATGCTTAATATTGTTTTATATTATGTTTTGATTTTATTTTATTGTTATAATTTTCTTTTAGTCTATATAACCATGTATTCATTCTGATAATTACATAAGAATCAAGCCAAATTGCTCATCTTTCGTACCATAGCACTGCTAATGGATTCAATCAAAGTACTCAATCATTTCCATTTGCCTCGATAATTAAAAATATTATACTAGTACAATTAAATTCTTATATTTTATGTATCACTTATATATTTAAATGTTCGACAAGAAACTCATTTTGACATTCATTAGTCAAATTTGGATATTTTGAATTCCTGTGGTTAACATTCAACATCTCAATTCACATTGGTATTTTAGTTTCATGATCCTATTTGAGTTTGATAAAGATTATTATCTTGTAGTTGATTTTCTTAACTTTTTGTGAACTCAAAGATCAAGCAACAATGAGATTCTAATTATGACAAATCTATCATGAATCATTCTACTTGTCATAACGTGCGGGTCCGGGAACTCGTCTGCTAGACGCAGGTGAAAATTAAATGAGTTTAGGAGTCGCCACCAATCTTTTTTATCTAGGTGTGATTGGTCACCTATTAACCCGATTCTAATCGACGAAGTCCTAAATTAATTTTAGGTCCCTCGAAAGAACGAGAACTGATCCACGTTTTTTTAGAGATGGGTTCGGAAGTGAGGTTACGCACGGAGAAGGATTAGCACCTCCGTAGCGCCCGTTCCATGAACGATACCATTTAATCTTAAGTTATCCTATTATAGCCTACTTTTGATTTAATCCCTACTTATTAACTAATTTTTTTATTAAATTGACTAATTGAGTTTTTTTTGGTTTTAAGTATACACATGATGCAAACGTAAAATGATGTTATGACTTGTTTATTTTAAATAATGGAGTCAGTAATCTTTTATTGGAAAATTATTCGAAGACCATCCCAACGCTTTGGTGAAGTCTCGAAATTCTCCTCACCTAGAGATATCCCCGGAAGAACTCGTCTCTACAAGCTCATCGGGAAATCCCATCATCGAAACTCCCGCACCATTTGCAAGATAAATGTGGCATGCTATGACAGGATAAAATGATGATATCTACATGCACACGTTTATTGACTTAAGTGGTTTATAATTCACCCAATTATGTGTTTAATAATAATTTTTTTTATGGATTATTTATTATTTTTTATATTTTTTATTTTTTTTGTTTTCTATTTAAATCCATATCCTTTAATTAACGTTGTTGGTTAATTTTTTACTTGATTATATAACTTATCAAGTAAACAATTAATTAATTTTTTCAAACGATTAAATTAACTTTATTTAGTAATATTTATTTAAGCTAATTAACTAATTTAAGTTTGGATGCAACATTATGTAAATTTATTTTTTTTTAACAATGACTATTTGACTTAATGGGTATTGGAGTTTAGAGTTCGGATTTATCCCAACGCTTCGGTGAAAATCTGTCTCAAACTTCGTACCCAAAAAAAAAATCCATTTAAAAGAGGCAACTCTTTACCTTTCTTAGATGAAATTTCTCAAACAATCATCTCATTTTTCTTATAATTTTTTATATTTGTATCATGTCGTTTTTTATTTTTATTTTTTATTTATATATATATATATATATATATTATTTACAAGTATCTAAATATGAATATTGATCCCAATTATATATATATATTTATTTACTATTACAACCATTATCATCTTTTTAGTATTTTTTTATATTTTTTTTTGGATATTTGTTTATATCCAATTTTTATCAAATATTTACGCATATTTTCATCTACCACTTTATATTTTGTTGTTATTTTTCTACTTTGAAATATCACATAATCTCTACATAATATATTTTTTGTCTTAATTATTATCCTTATGCTCCTCATAATATGTCTTTAACATAAATAATTGAGCCACTACAATGAATAAAAATAAAAAAAAATTAAAGTAAAAAGGCATGTAAGTTAGATCTTACCTTGTGTAGGTTTAGATTAACCCAAAAAGGATAAAATTATATGGGCTAAGGCAAGCCACCAAAGGTACAACAACATACAAAAATTTCTCAAAAAAATACGTGAGAACCCCCCACCTCCTTTCTCCTTTTTCTTTTTTTCTTTTTTCTTTCTTTCTTTCATTTCCTTTCTCTTTCTTCTTTCTTTCATTTTCTTTCTTTCTTTCTCTCCTAGCTGCTCCCCCCTTCTTATCTCTTTCTTTTTCTTTTCTCTTTCTTTTTTTTTTCTTTCTTCTCATTTCTTTCCCCCGCTGGCCTCTCCTTTCTTTTTCCTCTTTCTTTCTTCCCCCTTCTCTTTCTCTTCTTTCTCCCTGCCGGGGCGTCGCACTCTTCTCCTCTTCTTTCTCCCTCTTCTTCTTTGTTTTTTTTGTGTTTGATTCTTTTTCGATTTTTTGGTGGATGGATCTTTTTCTATGTGGCTCAAGTAGCTTGTTGTTGGTAGATTTTTTTGATATGTGGTTCTCCCCTTTTTTGGTTTTGCAGGTTCCATTTTAACAGCTGGGTTGTCTAAAAATTTGGACAACCCGGCAATGAGATTCTGGCATCAAGGAGTTGGTGGCGAGAGCCCAATCACGTATGGTGGTTGGGGAAGGGATGGCTGGGCGTACGCCCAACCATACCTCTCTTCTTCTTTTTTTTTTTTTTAATTTTTTATTATTTTCTTTATTTATTTTTCATATATTTTATTTTGTTTTATTATAATTTAAATTTTTTTATTTATTTTTTTAGGTGTCTCCAGTTGCCCCTCTTTGTACATTCTTGAGAATCAAGAATAGTGCAAAGACGTAGACACCGCATTTGACTTATCTCGAAGCCTGTTGATTTAATCAATTCGATCTAGGCTCGATTTATCTCAAAATAAGTTCGATTTAAACAAAAATGAAATTTCTAGACTTGATCTGGGCTTGACCCATGTTAGAACAAATTCGATTAAAATTCTTAGACTTAATCTTGGCTCGACCTATCTCACAACAGGTTTGATTTAAACAAAATTGAAATTTCTAAACTGAATCTAGGCTCGACCCATATTAGAACAAATTCAATTAAAATTCTTAGATTTAATCTAGGCTCGACCTATCTCACAACAGATTCGATTTAAACAAAATTAACATTCCTAGACTTAATCTAGGCTCGACCTTTCTCACAACAAGTTCGATTTAAAAATTGAAATTCCTAAACTTAATTTAGGCTCGACCTATCTCACAACAGGTTCGATCTAAAAATTGAAATTCTTAGACTTAATCTGGGCTTGACCTATCTCACAACAGGTTCGATTTAAAAATTGAAATTCCTAGACTTAATCTAGGCTCGACCTATCTCACAA
Organism: Theobroma cacao; assembly: GCF_053813885.1. Taxonomy (NCBI): domain Eukaryota; kingdom Viridiplantae; phylum Streptophyta; class Magnoliopsida; order Malvales; family Malvaceae; genus Theobroma; species Theobroma cacao. The sequence goes on from NC_142640.1 coordinate 44,660,924, forward strand.
CAGGTTCAATTTAAACAAAATTAACATTCCTAGACTTAATCTAGACTCGACCTATCTCACAACAAGTTCAATTTAAAAATTAAAATTTCTAAACTTAATTTAGGCTCGACCTATCTCACAACAGGTTCGATCTAAAAATTGAAATTCCTAGACTTAATCTATGCTCGACCTATCTCACAACAAGTTCGATTTAAAAATTAAAATTTCTAGACTTAATCTAGGCTCGACCTATCTCACAATAGGTTTGATTTAATTCTTTAATGCTAACTTAATTGGAATAACATGAAATGAAAAGACTCAAATCCTTTCATTGAAATTTTACAATCTCAACATTTTAGGTCGAGTGAATTTCGACCCTCAAAGCTTGGGACATGAATTAATTTTGATTCTTGTCGAGTGCATGGCTAGGCATGTATGCATGATTGACATGATGAAACGTTTTCATGTTTATGATTCATTAAGGTTCCAAGACCTTTCTCTTGCTTCATCCGATTTTTCACTGTAGCTTTCAATGACCTTCGTCTTGTGCCTTTCTTCTGGAGGCTTTAGGTAACTCTGGATTTTCCCTAAGCACCTTTTCTTTTGACATTTGATTTTGCCCTAAGTTTAAGGCTCCGCCATTCTTTTTCTTCGTTATTAAGTCTTTTGCTGAACAATGAGTATAGTTCCTTGCTTAATTAGTTTATTTCTTTTACCAGTCATCATTAATTTCCATGACAGCCATTATGTGAAATCAATGGGATAGTAAAGAACAAAAGGGTTAAAATAGAGAGGCGAAGGAGAATTTCATATATGAGATGTCAGATATTTCAAGGCAAAAAAGAATTTACAGGGCCAACATTAGATCTTTAAGTAATGAACACCTAGACCACTCAGAGAAAACAATCTGATATTCGACTTCAAGAATTGTCCTTGATTGATGCTTTGAGCAAATCTGTAGGTTGCAGACTCCTTAACTTCCCCTACTTTGCGAAATTGTGGAACTCCATATATGGTGTATTTCTACCTCAATCTTGTGTTTCTTTTAGGCTGACATCCTCAAATTCCATTCTAACTTCTTGTTTTTCAGCCTCAAGCTGCCCTTTTTGGGTTTTCAGCATGAGCCTCCTCCTTTAGGTACGAGCTGCCCTTTTCGGGTTTTCAGCATGAACCCCTTTCGTTTTTTTTTTTAAGCATAGTACTTTTTCACCGCATCCGCATTTATCGGATTAGGCAGATCTCCCTCATCCATGTCAGCCAAAATCAAAACTCTTCCTGAAAAAGCCTTCTTTACCACATATGGCCCTTCCCAATTCGGCATCCACTTTCCCTGAAAATCAGTTTGATTAGGGAGTATTCTCTTAAGAACCAACTCTCCTTCTCGGAATTGCCTGGGACGAACTTTTTTCTCGTATGCTCGCATCATCCTTCGTTGGTACATCTGGCCATGACAAAGAGCCGCAAGCCTTTTCTCCTCAATCAGATTCAATCACTCGTAGCGGGAGCGGACCCACTCAGCATCTTCCAATTCTTTTTCCATCAACACCCTCAATGATGGGATTTCTACTTCAACAGGTAGAACTACTTCTGTACCATATACTAATGAGTACGGAGTTGCCCCGGTGGAGGTACGCACAGAAGTTCGATATGCATGCAAGGCAAAAGGAAGTTTCTCATGCAGTCTTTATAAACTTCAGTCATATTTTCGACAATCTTTTTGATGTTTTTGTTGGCTGCCTCTACCATTCTGTTCATCTTCGGACGGTAAGTTGTCGAGTTATGATGCTTGATCTTGAATTTAGCGCAAACATCCTTCACCATCGCACCATTCAAATTGCTTACGTTATCCGTAATGATCCTTTCTAGAAGCCCATACCGACATATGATCTCCTTTTGGATGAACCTGCACACCACCTTTTGTGTCACATTGGCATAGGAAGCTGCTTCTACCCATTTCGTGAAATAATCAATGGCCACCAATATGAATCGATGTCCATTAGAGGCTTTTGGCGTAATAAGTCCAATCACATCCATTCCCCACATTGAAAATGGCCAAGGTGCTATGAAAACGTGCAATGGGGCTGGTGGAGCATGGATTCTATCAGCGTATACTTGACACTTGTGTCATTTTCGAGTAAAGTTTATGCAGTCTGATTCCAATGTCAACCAATAATAACCAGCTCTCATAATTTGTCTAGCCAACATATGTCCATTAGCATAAGCTCCACAAGTTCCTTCGTGGACTTCTTTCATTATTTTGTTGGCTTTCGTAACATCCACACATCTCAAAAGTACTTGATCTAGACTCCTTTTGTATAGCACTTCTCCGCTAAGGAAGAAACCCATTGCTAATTTTTTAAGAGTTCGTTTATCATTGTCCGTGATATTCTCAAGATATACCTGGTGCTTGATGTATTGCATGATATCATGATACCACGGCTTACCATCAACCTCTTCCTCAACATTCAAGCAGTGTGCGGAGACTTCACAGACTTTTAAATCAAAAGGGCGTACATCAGTCGCTTCTTTTATTCTGAACATTGCTGCGATAGTGGCCAAAGCATCAGTAATCTGATTTTCTTCTCGAGGCAAGTGGTTGAAGCTGATTTCTTTGAACTATTTGCTTAATTCTGTAACCAGCTTTTTATATGGAACTAGTTTAGAATCTCTAATTTCCCATTCACCTCTCATTTGACATATCACCAAAGCCGAATCTCTGTAAACATCTATTGCGTCAGCCTTCATCTCGATTGCTGCTTGTAATCCCATTACCAACGCTTCATACTCCGCCATATTATTAGTACAATTGAAATTCAATCTCGTTGTGGCTGGATAATACTTTTCATTTGGAGAAATCAACACTGCCCCAATTCCGTGCCCCAAAGCATTGGATGCTCCATCAAAATACATCTTCCATGGATTAAGTTCATTGGGACCATCATTTTCTATGTGTAAGACGGTTATCAAATCTTCATCTGGAAAATCGAAACTTACAGATTGATAATCCTCATTAGCTCGATCTGCAAGGAAATCAGCGATGGCGCTCTCTTTGATTGATTTTTGGGACACATACACAATATCATACTCAGACAATAGCACTTGCCATCGAGCTATTCTTCCAGACAGGCAGGGTTTTTCAAAAATATACTTGATGGGATCTAATTTCGCCACCAACCATGTTGTGTGATACAACATATACTGTCGAAGCCTCTGGGAGGTCCATGCTGGCGCACAACACATCTTTTCAAGCGCAGAATATTTGGACTCATACTCCATGAACTTCTTGCTCAAGTAATATACGGCCCGTTCTTTCTTCTCTGTTCCATCATGTTGTCCTAACACACATCCCATAGAATTCTTGTTCACAGTCAAATACAAAATAAGAGGTTTGCCGGTCATCGGTGGCACCAACATCGGTGGATTTGTGAGATATTCTTTGATTTTATCAAAGGCTATTTGACATTCTTCATTCCATTCTCCTGGGTCTCGTTTTCAAAGCAGCTTGAAGATTAGATCACATTTGCAGGTGAGCTGGGATATAAATCGAGCAATATAATTCAACTTCCCTAAAAATCCTCTCACTTCTTTTTGCATTTTGGGAGGTGATAGCGCTTGAATAGCTCGTATTTTATTCGGGTCCACTTCAATTCCTTTTTCACTTACTATGAACCCCAACAATTTCCCAGAAGTTACACCAAAAGTGCATTTTGCAGGATTCAACTTGAGCTGAAACTTTCACAATCTCTCGAACAGTTTCTTGAGATTAACAGTATGATCCCTTTCTGTATGAGATTTTGCAATCATGTCATCCACATATACCTCTATCTCTTTATGCATCATATCGTGGAACAAAACTACCATTGCCCTTTGGTAAGTGGCACCTGCATTCTTCAATCCAAATGGCATTACTTTGTAACAAAACATTCCCCACATGGTTACGAATATTGTTTTTTCCATATCTTCGGGTGCCATCTTGATCTGATTATAACCAGAAAAACCATCCATAAATGAGAACAAAAACATGTTTTGCTGTGTTGTCCACAAGAGTATCAATATGTGGCAAAGGGAAGTTATCCTTTGGACTCGCTCTGTTCAAATCCCTATAATCGACGCACATTCGAACTTTTCCATCCTTTTTAGGAACTGGAACTATATTAGCCACCCATTCAGGGTACTTAGCCACCTCTAAAAATCCAGCATCAAATTGCTTCTTTACTTCCTCTTTAATTTTTAGCAACATTTCTGGCTTCATCCTTCTCAACTTTTGTTTAATAGGCTTGCAATCTGGTCTCAAAGGTAACTTATGGACAACGATGTCAGTGTTGAGACCTGGCATGTCCTGATATGACCAAGCAAACACATCCACATATTCACGGAACAATTCTTCTAGCTTCTGCCGTTCATTAGATGACAGCGAGGTGCCAATCTTAACTTCTTTCTTTTCTTCCCCATTTTCGAGGTTAATCATTTCTATGAGTTCCTGATGAGGTAAAATCTCTTTTTCCTCCTGTTCCAACATTCTTGACAAATCAGGGGGTAAGCCATAGTCATCCACCTCCTCTTCATTTTTCAATTCATCAACGTTCGGAATCATCTTAAAATCGATATTCAAATCATTATCTAGATTGTCTTCGTGTTCATTATTTAAAGACCTGCAAACAAGTAAAGTTGGATGTGTGTATGGGCGAGTATTTATTGGCTAAAAGAATAGATGAAAGGAAACATGCAAAAAGGTTGATGAATTATGAAACACATTATGCATTGTCATTTATTTAAATGATGAAGGTAACAGAAAGCCCTACTTAAACAAGAAATTACTCTTAACACCCTTGGGCATAGGCATTTAGATAAAATTGTTCATTACATTTCGGAAGACTTAAGATGATGGACAATTCCGTGGCTGTTTAATTGCTTAGCTCCTCTCCTGACAGTACTGGATACACTACAGGGATCTTCTCGTTAGGTTCTTCATCTCTGATCATATGGATTGATAGCTTATCAAATATCCGTAGAACCTGATTGACCTTTGTTGGTGCTTCGAGATGAATGAAACCTACAGAATGAAAAGTCTCATATAAGTGTGGGATTGTCCGTTCCCCAGATTCTTCTTCATTTCCCTTAAGTTGAGCCATCCTTTTAATCTTCTTTCGAGCTGCCAGTTTCCTTCTCTCTTCTTTGGTAGGCTTGTACCCCAAACCAAACCTTTCTTCATTCTTTATTGGAGTCAGAGGATGGTTAATTCCTTGTAAATTCCTTCCTAACCCCAAACCGGCACGGCATCCCTTACCCACTGTCTGCTTAACCCCCATTTTAGTTGCTACTGACAAATGAGGAGTCGGTATCACTTCTCTTTCCCCCACATATGTAGCATTAACGAATTCAAAAGATTTGAAAGAGCATTCTGGGACTTCTTCTGTTGCCTCTACATAGGGAGCAGATGATGGTCGAATAGCCAGTATGTCTTCCTCTGCAGATACACTTATCAGTTGGCCTTCAGCTATGAATTTAACTTTTTGATGAAGGGAAGATGGTATGGCTCCCCCCATATGAATCCATGGATGCCCTAACAAGCAATTGTATGACGGGGCAATGTCCATGACTTGAAATTGGACCTAAAAAATGCAAGGGCCAATTTTTATCGGTAGTTAATGTCCCCTACCACCTCTCTTGTGGTCCCGTCGAAGGCCTTTACAACCATGTGACTGGTTCTCATATAAGACACATCTACTGGCAACTTGGTTAAAGTAGAGCGAGGCATGACATTTAATGCTGAACCATTGTCAACCAAGACCCTAGGTACGGCATGGTCCTTGCATTTGATGGTAATGTACAGAGCTTTGTTACTTCCCCGACCACCTGATGGGATTTCCTCATCATTAAAGGCAATGAAGTTCCCCACTGTAATATTCCCCACAATGTGGTCTAACTTTTCCACTGATATATCTTGTGACACATAAGCTTGGTTCAAGACTTTAAGCAGCGCGTTCCTGTGTGCTTCCGAATTCAAAAGCAAGGACAACAGTGAGATACGAGCAGGCATTTTGGTTAATTGTTCTACCACGTTGTATTCATTGTGTTTAATAAACTTGAGAAATTCACCCACTTCTTTCTCGGTAACAGGATTTTTGACCTCATTGTTCAGAGCAACTACAGATTCGACAACTTGGTCCTTGGAAAAGGTATCTGCTTTCTTCAAGCCTCCCTCTCCCTGTGCTGGTTTCCCTTTTCCAACTCTTTTCGCTATCTCAGGGGAATAACATCGCCCACTTTGCGTTATACCCCCCACACCAGTTAGATCTTCAGAAGATGCTTGGGGGGCGGATGAAGCTGTGCCCAAAATATTACACTCATAATTCCATGGGACAGCTTTATCGCTCTTGTAAGGGAATGGGCTGGGGACTTCGATGCTAATACCACTTCTGATCATAGTAGGGGATGTATCATTCATCGGGCTTCTGTTTTCTTCATAGAAGATGGTGAGAGGTTTAGGTTTGTTCGCCCCGAATGAACTTGATGCCACTTCAGCTGGGGTGTCTCCATTTATGGTTTCGACCAAATTCTCTTCGGTTTCTTCATAAAACTCAATTACCGATAAATCCATCAATTCTTGCAACTTACGACGAAACCTATCACAATTTTGAATGGAATGCCCAATTGCCCCCATATGAAATTTGCAAGAATAAGCGAGATCATGCCCCAATTCCTTTGTGTCGATTGGTTCTGGAGTGATGGCATTTATCTTGGACAACGCCTCAAACACTTTATCCATTGGCGTTTGAATCTCATCAATACTCTTTTTCACTCTTTGAATCATCACTTCATGTATGACGTTCACTGTTGGTCTTCCATGATTAGGTAAAGGATTCCCATCAACACTTGAATTGTCTTTTTTGGCAAAATTTAAAAGTCCTATCTTAATGAGCGCTTGGACCTTATGTTTTAAAGCAGTACAATTCTCGGTGGAGTGCCCTTGAATTCCAAAATGGTAATCACAATGCGCATTCGGGTCATACCATTTCAGGAAAAGTGGTCGGAGTGGTTCTAAAGGGGTTCGAGCAAGAAGTCGATTTTCTATGAGTTGTGGCAACAATATAGTGTAAAGGACTGGAATAGGATCAAACTTTGGTTTTTCTAGGGTAGTTCTAGGTCCTCTTTAACCATGACCAGGATTATTGGTAATATGGGTTAAAGTTGTGGGCTTGTTGGCTGTCGTGAGCGACTACTTGCACATCCCCTTCTTTAATCTTGGGCGTATTCCATCTCTTTGAGCTGGCAACTTCATGCCCTTCAATTTTTTCACTTTTGATAGCTCCTTCTATTATTTCTCCCGATAAGACCAAATTTGTAAAGTTTTTTGTGGCATTGCTGATCAAGCGCTCATAGAATGGAGCTCGGAGTGTGTTTATGAACAACACAGTCATCTCCTTATCAGTGAGAGGTGGCTGAACTTGCGCTGCTGTATCTCTCCACCTTTGGGCATATTCCTTGAAGTTCTCGCTTTGCTTCTTTTCCATAGTCTGCAATGACAACCGATCAGGGGCTAATTCAGCCACATGCTTGTATTGGGCTATGAAGGCTCTTGCTAGGTCTTTCTAAGTCTTAATACGATTTTGATATAGCTGTACGTACCACCGAGCAGCTGACCCAGTCAAGCTGTTTTGAAAAAAATGGATCAGTAACTTATCATCGTGAGACTGTGCAGCCATCTTCAGACAATACATGGTAATATGTGCCATGGGACACTTTGTTCCGTCATATTTTTCAAATTTTGGAACCTTGAACTTGGCAGGGATCAATACATCCGGCACTAAGCATAGCTCGGTTGCGTCCATGGTACCAAACCTGTTAACTCTTTCGATAGCACAAAGACGTTCTTCCAACAAATCGTACTTTTTCTGATCTTTTTCATTTTTTCCTGTTTGTGACGAGTCCTTTCTTAGTTTCTCTTGTTTTTTTGGATCGTCTAAATCTGGGACGTGCATTGGTTCAGTAGGATTTATCCCAGAATATGGCCTAAATTGCCCATGAGTCTGTTGATGGCCCATCGGAGGTGGTGCATTGTAATAAACAGATGGCATCATTTGAGGGTGGACCCTTTGAGAGGTTTGGGCATGTGGTGGAGTGAACCCTGAGGGATAGGGTGGATCCTCCCTTTGATTTCCACTGTCTTGAGCTGGTGGGTTTTCTGACGGAGCTGGCTCTTCGATCACTCTTTTTCCTTTACTGAAACTCATCATCAATTCCATCATCTTTGCTAACTGTTCTCTCATTTCTTCCTGAGCTCTTTCCATTCTGTCCATTCGCTCTCTTTGTTCTTCTTCCATGACCCTTGCTCGCTGACGCATATTATGAACACGTTGGTCACTTGGCTTAGGTGGTCGAGCTATTTTGGAACCTTATTGTAATCATAAACATGAATTAGATACGTATTCGATGCATGAATGAACCCATTATCTTATTTTTATATGAAAATACTTATTGTCATGAAATGATGATTTATGCATGTATGAATGATTATGTACTAAAAGTATTCACCACATGACACCCAACAACAAAGTCATCCATTGCATAAGATATTTGTCTTTGATTACAACTCAAGAGTCATCTAGAAATATTCGCCAATCTTATTATAATGGCTATACACCTTATCTAAATACTTAATCAACTGTTGCTCTTGTTTTCCAATTGGAAAGATTTGGCTCCTTAATATGTCCGTCTTCCAAGCCATGCTTCTCGCCTTGTAAGCCACCTCCCTCATTTGCCAAATCAAGTAATCCATCTGGTCGTGTTTCTCTATATAAGCTTGTTTGTAAGATTCACCCCACTCTTGAATTCTGGTGCTCTGTTGCTTGAGGCGTTCATATTCCTGTTGATAAGTCATCATGACCCCTTCGAGCTCTTCATACTCCTGTCTTAGTAATTTGATGAACTCTTGTTGGAATCGCACTTGTCTTCTTAGTCCATCATTGTGCGTTTGAAGTTCATTGCCTCGATTTTCTCTCACCTATATTTCCCTTTGAAGTTCACTAGTTGTGGCAGAAAACTTATCATTCAGGCTCTCATACTTCCCTTCTATTTTTCGGACTTTCTTTCTTTGTTCAATTACCTCTTTTTTCATTTTCTCACACTCTTTTTGGAGGTCTTCATACCGTTGCTTCCAACTGGCATTTTCAGCTTCGGACTTCTTTCGAGCCAACTCACTTTCGAGCAAAGCGTCTCGTGGTTCAGGATCAACTGGGCCACGTAGTGCATCTTCTTTCGGATATACCACATCCTTAACTCGTTGGTCATGCCATATCTGATATCCGGTAGTCACTTCATCGGTGTACCTCCCTTGATCAACTCGGCTAATTTTCTTCCAGGCTTGCGCAATCTCCTCAATCTTTTTCAGAAAACCTGACTCTCCATAAGCAAACTCCAGAGTATTAAGTCAGTGTGTCATCGGCACAAACTGCTCTGACCAAAATTGTCTTCTCACCATAATTGAGGCGTAACTGATTGATCCCCATGGCCCCATTAACGGTACCCAAGGTTCATTTTCGCATTTGTACAAGACCGAGTGATGCGGCATCCACGGAGCTCTCCATGTTACTTCCACACTCATGAGTTCCCGAAGTTTAGAGATCCATTGCTCCTTGGTCTTATTTTTTGGCCATTCACTCTCACAAAATTCTCTAATAGGGGCGGTTTGCGGATGAAATGGCTTTCTGAACTTATCGACCTTGCATTCAAAGTGACTTATTATCCAAATGGAAAGAAGTTGTGCACATCCCACAAATCGTCCATCCCCTTTTCTTCGACAGTAATTCAGTGATCTGAGAGTTTTCGCTAGAATAGAGGGTGAAGGATTGGCCTTGTTGATGACTTGCTCGAATAAGTCTATAATTCTGACTTCTATATGTCCCAAGATTTTGGGAAAGATCATTAGCCTGTAAATTCCCAAGGCCATCACAAGCTGTCCTTGCTTGGTGTCCCGATGCTTCATGATATAGCCACGTAGAAAACTCCATGGGATACATTCATTGTCCCTTTTTTTCCTTAGGTTCTGATCAACTTCCGTCTGGGTAATACCCATCATCTTGGCTAACTTTTGCCTGTGTTCGGTCTTTTGTCCTCTCCAATATATCTTGTCTGGATTATCGAGATCGATTTGTAGGAGAGCCGAGTACTCTTCGATTGTGGGGACCATATCCACCTTATTGAACACGATGCATCTATACGACGGATCCCAAAATTGCACAATGGCCTTCAACAACTGTTCATCTATCTGGACTTTAAGGAGTCGAGCTATGTGGCCATATTTCCTATCGAAATTTGCCCGAGTGGTAGCCCCCCACTTATCCCATATGTTGAGCAAATCGGTGAAGTCGTTCTGTTTAAGATCAAGGTGGACCCTATCAGGTAGTAATGAGAAGTGATCATTTGACAAGCAATCTCCTTCACTTTGTTGGGCACTCACCATATGCTGAGTCACTTCATAAATTCCATCGTAACTTGAGGATGGCCATGATGACTCCATGTATGCAACTGGATCTACTCTGTTAATGGTTGTCAGGTGACAAATACTTTTCCTATTATGATGCAAATATGTATATGACAAAAAATTCAAGTTAGCACCATAAACAAGAATTCCAAAAGATGAATGAAAGTAATTAATAACCTAATACCTTTATTACTCGCAGAGAAGGATTTAGAACAAGGGGATTATGAAAATTCCTTCATGTGTACCTAATCAAAAGGTATATTCTCACGGGTGAAGCTCTACCTAAGCAAAGGTGACTCTTTGTATTCTACATGCTGAGTTTGGGTTGAAAATGGAGCTAAAAGTTCCCAAATCGTTCCTCACTGTCGTCCACATGGACTAGTAAGGCACCCCGGTCCTCACCCATTACAGGTTTCAAACGGACTAGGTTCGATCTGAATGGAAGTCTTCACTAGCCCATGCGAAGGTTATCACCTCACAAGAGCGTAGCTACTTAACTCTCTCCTAATTAAGGACAAAGCCCGGGTGGAAGGCTTATGCATGAATGCAAGATGTGTAGTGTGTGAGAAGGAGTATACTGACCTTGGACCAATAATTTCACACTCCCCTTATCCTAAACTTCCCGCAATTATTAAAAATAGTGAAGTAATAATAACAAAATAAATGAATACATTAAACAAAAATATGCAAAATTGATGTTAGGGAAAACAGCAAATTATTTAAGGCTTAAGATAACTTATGATTAATTAATGGCTTGACTCTCGATGTCCTCAGCGGAGTCACCATCTGTCGTAACGTGCAGGTCCGGGAACCCGTCTTTCAGACGCGGGCGAAAATTAAATGGGTTTAGGAGTCGCCACCAATCTTTTTTATCTAGGTGTGATTGGTCACCTATTAACCCGATTCTAATCGACGAAGTCCTAAATTAATTTTAGATCCGTCGAAAGAACAAGAACTGATCCACGTTTTTTTAGAGATGGGTTCGGAAGTGCGGTTACGCACGGAGAAGGATTAGCACCTCCGTAGCGCCCGTTCCATGAACGGTACCATTTAATCTTAAGTTATCCTATTATAGCCTACTTTTGATTTAATCCCTACTTATTAACTAAATTTTTTATTAAATTGACTAATTGAGTTTTTTTTTTATTTTACGTATGCACATGATGCAAACGTAAAATGATGTTATGACTTGTTTATTTTAAATAATGGAGTCGGTAATCTTTTATTGGAAAATTATTCGAAGACCATCCCAACGCTTTGGTGAAGTCTCGAAATTCTCCTCACCTAGAGATATCCCCGGAAGAACTCGTATCTACAAGCTCTTCGGGGAAATCCCATCATCGGAACTCCCGCACCATTTGCAAGATAAATGTGGCATGCTATGACAGGATAAAATGATGATATCTACATGCACGGGTTTATTGACTTAGGTGGTTTATAATTCACCCAATTATGTGTTTAATAATAATTTTTTTATGGATTATTTATTATTTTTTATATTTTTTTATTTTTTTTTGTTTTCTATTTAAATCCATATCCTTTAATTAACGTTGTTGGTTAATTTTTTACTTGATTATATAACTTATCAAGTAAACAATTAATTAATTTTTTCAAACGATTAAATTAACTTTATTTAGTAATATTTATTTAAGCTAATTAACTAATTTAAGTTTGGATGCAACATTATGTAAATTTATTTATTTTTTAACAATGACTATTTGACTTAATGGGTATTGGAGTTTAGAGTTCGAATTTATCCCGACGCTTCGGTGAAAATCCATTTCAAACTTCGCACCCAAAAAAAAAATCCACTTAAAAGAGGCAACTCTTTACCTTTCTTAGATGGAATTTCTCAAACAATCATCTCATTTTTCTTATAATTTTTTATATTTGTATCATGTCGTTGTTTTTTTATTTTTATTTTTTGTTTATATATATATATGTAAAACTCGACCCTATAAATACATGTCATGACATACATGCACTGAGTAGCATGTTATTATGCTAGGAAAGCACCTAAGAAAAGACGAAACCCGATATCGTACCTAACGGTACACTTCAGTTGATTTAACCTCGAACTAGTTCAAATAGGAATTGTAGGATGAAATTTAATATTTTATAGTCCAGGAATGACTAAAAATTATTGTTCGGAGTTCGAGGGTTCATTTGGGGTAAAATTAGAAATTTTGATATTCATGGGCAAAATCGTCATTTTGCCACCTAAGATAATAATTTGATCATGGAGTGAAATTTTTTACCAAGATTAACTATTTGGAGTATAATTTAATGATAGGAAGTGAAAAAGTTTAATTCTGGTGATTTTTTGAGTGTATGGGCAAAATCGTAATTTTGCCACCCACGGACAAAATTTGAGATTTTGAGAGAATTTAGATCAAATTTGACAAATTGGAGAATGGCATGAGTATAAGGGATGAAAAATATGTCTATGGGAAATTTTTCAATTTTTTGGGCAAAAATGTAATTTTTTACTTTTACGGGGGTAAAAGTGTAAATTTCAAAAATTACTCCACCGAGACTTTGGATAAGTCTGAGAATTTTATCTAAGCTATTGATATGTGGGACAAGTGTATGGTGAAAATTTGGAAACAAATGGATGAAATTTTAAAAATGGGCCAATGGGAAAGTGACACGTGGTATTTTTAAATGAAATAATATTATTTTAATGAAAAGTCAGCCCATTTAAACTCAAATTTTGAGTGCTGGGCGGCCATAAGGAAGAACAAGAGAGGAAATAGAGAGGAAAGGAGAAAAAAAAAACAAAGAGAAATAAGAAAATTCAAAGGGAAATTCGCGATTTTCGACCGTTTACGAGTCTAACGGTAAGATTTTTCGATTTTAGCTTGATTTGTACCTTTCCTATGCCTTTATTTCCATTTAGCATGCTTGAGGAGAGAGATCAAAAAGTGATATCAAGGGCTGAATGAAATTCTAGGGGAGAGAAATTAAAATTTTTAGGTTTTGATTTTTAGTTAAATTGATAGTTTTAGTTAGTTAAATGTGTTTAGAAATTAAATTGGGCAAGAAATCATTAAATTTTCACAATACCCACTCTTGGCTGGCTGCTCAATGCTGTACAATGATGATGAATTGATTTTATTCTAAGGGAAATGAAGAGAAAATGATGAAAAACGATTAAACGTGATAGAAAAACAAAGTAGAAAATTAACCGAGTTAATGTCCCATTTTTGGCCGAATTTTCCAAGGAAGGGAGTGAGCTGATTTTGTTGTTTTTAGAAGGTTATTGGCTGATATTTAATGGTTAAAAATGTTGGAGAGAGAATGGGATGATTTAGAGCTAAAATGGAGTGCGTTAGTAATTTATCGGGCAAAGTGCCAAAAATATGTTAATACCGCGTTTAAGCCGGTTTAGGCTATTGCAGTCCATACCATGCATTAGTATAGGATTTAAGTTAATTATAGAGTGATTTAGCATCAATGTGATGAATTGTGTAAATTTTTGTAATGTGTCTAGGAGGAGAGCCTTCCGGAAAAGGCAAAGAAGTTGTACCTGACGAGTAGTGATCGGGGCGCTTAGAAAGCTTTTAGTTTGTACAAACGGTGAGTAAACTTATTATTATTGTAAATTATCTAGAGTTTATTTTAAATGCCCTTTATGTATTTTATGAAATGAGAACGAGATTAAAACGGGATTTTTGATGTTTTAGGAATAAATGTGACAAATAAAAATATATTGTATTGATTATGAAATTGAGTAATTGGAGGCTACAAATTGACTTGAAAAATATATATTTTCCTAGGAATGGCTTATGAGAAATGAGTATATGTGGCTATATTTTGTGAATGCATTGGGAAATTTATGTAAGTTGTTTTACTATGCAGGCTGGATAAATAAATAAAAGCCACGTTATACTGTCGAAATTTTATTAAAATTGGTGGGTTAGTCACTGCAGTGACGGGTTTCCGTGGACTGCCTATTAGAGGGGCACGGTAAACCCAGTTATATAGTTACTCCGGTTGTAGAGGCGAGGAGGGTAACTCCCGGGGTAGTATTAGAGCTCACTTCACGTCGAACCCCCACGTGAATGTGTAACTCGGCCAACGCCAAGGAACGGCTAATTTTTAAAAATAAAAATGTGTTTCACGTGTGAATATTTTAACACCCTTGACGGACTCTGTTAGATGCCTCGGCCAAGGTATCCCCGAGGATTAGTTTTGGCTTGAGCCTTGTTTTAATAAAAAACATAAGCCTTAACAATTGTTTTGGTAAATTACAAATATTTTATGGTTTAAGAAATAAATTGAAAACATTATGAAATGGGTTGAAATTTGTTGTTTAAACTTGCCTCCATTTTACTCGCCTTTAGATATTTATGATAATGTCTGTTTACTCATTGGGATTGCAAAATCTCACCCAACTCCTTTCCACCCATTTCAGGTTCAGTATAGACTGTAGATAGCTGATCTCATCAATGACTACCATTGGATCTGCATTTTCCAAACCGTAGGTTCACAGTCTTCTTTACTTTTGTTTATTCGGGGGCCCTCTTGTTATTGTAAATTAAATTAAATATTTTGGCTTACTGTATTTCAGTATGTATAAATTTATTTAGCTTTTACGCTATAAAAATTATTCACGTATAACTCTATAAATATTATTTTATAAGAAAATAGAATATTTTTTTAATATTTCTTTTATTTTCTTATTATATTCAAATAACCGTAATTTCGTTTTAAATGAAGATTTTAGACTTTTAAACTCATTTTGAATATGAATTATGTGTTTTGTACTTGTATATTACATTTTAGCCAGTTTCGAAATTTTTGAGAAAAAAATGACCAAAATACCCCTGTGTGGCGAAAATTTTATTTTGATTGTTTTTGATCTAAAATAGTATATATTCTCTAAAAACTCGATATTTAACAATGATTGCTCACAGGAAAGGAAAGAAACTGATATGTAAGCCTTGCGGGGTTCCGGTTGGCATTCTTGATAATGAGTGTCAATCGGGACGTCGCGGCGATTGTCATGGGCTTGAGGGAGGTTCCGGGTCGTGACAATATATATATTATATTTACAAGTATCTAAATATGAATATTGATCCCAATTATATATATATATATATTTACTATTACAACCATTATCATCTTTTTAGTATTTTTTTTTAATTTTTTTTTCGGATATTTGTTTATATCCATTTTTTATCAAATATTTACGCATATTTTCATCTACCACTTTATATTTTGTTGTTATTTTTCTACTTTGAAATATCACATAATCTCTACATAATATATTTTTTGTCTTAATTATTATCCTTATGCTCCTAATAATATGTCTTTAACATAAATAATTGAGCTACCACAATGAATAAAAATTAAAAAAAATTAAAGTAAAAAGGCATGTAAGTTAGATCTTACCTTGTGTAGGTTTAGATTAACCCAAAAAGGATAAAATTATGTGGGCCAAGGCAAGCCACCAAAGGTACAACAACATACAAAAATTTCTCAAAAAAATACGTGAGAACCCCCCCACCTCCTTTCTCCTTTTTCTTTTTTTCTTTTTTCTTTCTTTCTTTCCTTTCCTTTCTCTTTCTTCTTTCTTTCACTTTCTTTCTTTCTTTCTCTCCTAGCCGCTCTCCCCTTCTTCTCTCTTTCTTTTTCTTTTCTCTTTCTTCTTTTTTTTTCTTTCTTCTCATTTATTTCCCCCGCTGGCCTCTCCTTTCTTTTTCCTCTTTCTTTCTTCCTCCTTCTCTTTCTCTTCTTTCTCCCTGCCGGGGCGTTGCACTCTTTTCCTCTTCTCTCTCCCTCTTCTTCTTTTTTTTCTTTGCTCTGTTTTTTTTGTGTTTGATTCTTTTTCGGTTTTTTGGTGGATGGATCTTTTTCTATGTGGCTCAAGTAGCTTGTTGTTGGTAGATTTTTTTGATATGTGGTTCTCCCTTTTTTTGGTTTTGCAGGTTCCATTTTAACAGCTGGGTTGTCCAAAAATTTGGACAACCCGGCAATGGGGTTCTGGCACCAAAGAGTTGGTGGCCAGAGCCCCATCACGCATGGTGGTTGGGGAAGGGATGGCTGGGCGTACGCCCAGCCATACCTCTCTTCTTCTTTTTTTTTTCTTTTTTTTTTAATTTGTTATTATTTTCTTTATTTATTTTTTATATATTTTATTTTGTTTTATTATAATTTAAATTTTTTTATTTATTTTTTTAGGTGTCTACACTACTATCACAAGTTTAGGGGATTTACTACAACTAATTTTTATATATTTAATAAACAAATTTACTTTCTTTTTTATTTTTGATTATAATATTTATTTAATTTTTTATTTGTATGTATATATAGAGGCTCAAATATCACAAGATCCTACTTCAAAAAGAGAAACTTTAGAAGTAAATGAGAAGGATAAATGAATTTGATTTATGAATGACAAACTTTTTTTGTGAATATGTCCACTACTCAAAGAAGTGAGAGTATGAATAACCAAATAAAAAATTGCATTGGTTATATATTATGATTTATTACGTTTTTTCCATCACTTTTGGTGATTATTGGTAGATAACTGTTATGATGAGTTGAAAGCTTACTACAAAGACAATCAAAGTAAGCCATCTTTATCATTTTTAGTGGAGATATTGATGCATGCATCATATGTGTACTCTTTAATTGTTTTAAAAATGTTTTCTAATAAACTTTAGCTTATTTGGGATTGTGAGTTGTACACTACTGAAATTGTTGGGAGTACTACTAGTTACAAAGTCATTCTTCTAAGAAAACCTTGTCATTATACAATTAAATATGACTCGTCAAATTCAACAATCACTTGTAGTTGTAAGAAACTTGAATATGATGGTATTAATTTTATGTGCTCATGCTTATAAGGTGAGTTTTTTTTTTTAGAATTTTAAAGGAGTTCCAAATTAATACATATTAAAAAGATGGACTAAAAAAGCAAAGATTGGAGCTGTGGTAAATTCTTTTTCATTTACTAGATCAAATGATCTTAAAGAAAATGCATGTACCTGTTACAAAGTTTTGCTTAGATGGTATTCTAATTTAGCAGCTAGAGTGACAATGAGTGAGTAATCATTTGGCTACGAGTGATGGAGAAAAGACATTAAGCAAAGTTGAAACAACTTTAAAGTAGTTATCAATTGAAGAATCTCGAAGCTCCAATGATGGAAAACAAACTTGTCAATTTGACAAAATAGACGTTATGAGAAAGAAGGTAAAAAAGTCAAAAGAATCAAATGTAAATCTAAAAGTAAAAGAGATTGATCATCTAGCTGACGAAAAAGTACTTTAGAAAAAGCTAGAAGAGAGAAAAAATGTCAAATTGATACATTGGTAAAGATTCCACAAGTTTAACAAGTAAAGGTAATAAATGCTTAATATTGTTTTGTATTATGTTTTGATTTTATTTTACCGTTATAATTTCCTTTTAGTCTATATAACCATGTATTCATTCTGATAATTACATAGGAATCTAGCCAAATTGCTCATCCTTCGTACCGTAGTACCGCTAATGGATTCAATCAATGTACTCAATCATTTCAATTTGCCAATATAATTAAAAATATTATACTATTAAAATTAAATTCTTATATTTTATATATCACTTATATATTTAAATGTTTGACAAGAAACTCATTTTGACATCCATTAGTCAAATTTGGATATTTTGAATTCCTGTGGTTAACATTCAACATCTCAATTCACATTGGTATTTTTAGTTTCATGATCCTATTTGAGTTTGATAAAGATTATTATCTTGTAGTTAATGTTCTTAACTCTTTGTGAACTCAAAGATCAAGCAACAATCAGATTCTAATTATGACAAATCTATCATGAATCATTCTACTATCACAAGTTTAGAGGATTTATTACAACTAATTTTTATATATTTAATAAACAAATTTGCTTTCTTTTTTATTTTTGATTATAATATTTATTTAAATTTTTATTTGTACGTGTATAAATATAAACTCAAATATCACAAGCTCTTAGTTTAAAAAGAGAAACTTCAGAAGTAAATGAGAAGGATAGATGAAAGATATGACTTCCACAACATGATTTAAATGTTATTGTCATTTACTTACATGACGTAAAAGTGATCATTTTAATTTTGAGATAAAACTTTGATTGTTGTATTTGTTAAGATTATATACAGTTGAATTTTGTTTAGCTCTAAATTGTATCATAAATTATTTTATATAATCTCAAATTCTTCATGATTTCTCGTCATTTATTTTTTTGACACGTCAGCAGAAATATACTTTTATATCATCAAATGAGTTTGTAAAATCCTAAAGCAAAATAAAAACCACTGAAAGAATAAACCAATTAAGGTTGTTCAGAGCATCGTTGAATATACCCATTTACTATTATTAGTACCAATAATTCAACAATGAAAATGTGTTTTGTATACGCATGATGCTGATTGATGGTATTAATACGCATGACTTAGAAATATTTGCAACCACAAACTTTTGTTATCAGATTAAAACCAAAAGGCTGTGTGCAGCATAAGAAGTTTTATGAGGCTGTACCATCGTGATAGTTATTGACATTTCAGTACTCCTTATTGAAACAACCTCCACAGGAGGCACCAACTCTGTGACTGGGCCATTAGGAGTTCGCTTTCGGCTCAAGACGCATGACTTAGAAATATTTGCAACCACAAACTTTTGTTATCAGATTAAAACCAAAAGGCTGTGTGCAGCACAAGAAGTTTTATGAGGCTGTACCATCGTGATAGTTATTGACATTTCAGCACTCCTTGTTGAAACAACCTCCACAGGAGGCACCAACTCTGTGACTGGGCCATTAGGAGTTCGCTTTCGGCTCAAGACTCTTGAGATGGGCAACAAACTCACTTCTTCAGAGGCCAAAAATGGGTCAAGCAAGAGTTCATGGGCGGGCAACCTATTGGAAACATTCTCCAAGCACTTCCCAACCAATCGTCGGGCTTCCGCACCTTGAATCATGTAGAACGCCTCTGGGAACTTTCCCTGGAAGAGTAGAAGAAGCAATATAGCACATTAATATAATAGACTAATACTGTGGTTAATATATAGTATTGAAACTAATGAACATGGATGTACTCATCGAAGTCACCTTTTTATAAATTTGTGCCAGATTGGAGCACTCGCTAATTGGATACTCAGAAGCAAGCATTTCTAGTACACACATGCCAAAGGAGTATACATCTACTAGCTCGTTGCAATCCTCATATAATTCTGGTGCCATAAGTTCTGAACCTAGTATTTTATGCAAGTTTCAAGAAGTTAACTTATAAAGATATATATATGGCTACCTAGATTAGAAACACTTGCTTAGTTTAATGAACCTTGAGGAGGTGATGGAAATTGAGAGATTAACTATAACATATTATGGGCATGTTGTGTCCCACGAAGAATGGCAACTAATCCAAGATCACCACTCTATGTAGAATTTGGTGAGCCCAGTTCTTAAGTGCCCGAATATCGACGCGCGGATACCTCTATCTCTACCTGTATTACATCCTCCAACATATTAAAAAGGACACTATAATAACACTTCATTAATTTTCTATTTAATTGACAATAAGGTCTTGTGATTGTTCTTTTAAAGTGCCGGAGGTGAACATTTCAGTGATGAAGTTGAAAAGTCTACGATCAACGGATCTAAGATTTGCAGAATCGCATAACGGAATTATGGTTGAGATTCCTGAGGAGTTGGACCTTAGAGTAAAGCCGCTGCAATTCCTCCGGTGAACAAAAGACATCATTAAGCTTCACCTGATTCCAAGTCGTCTCCATTCCAAGGACCTTATCAAATGCCTTATACATTATCGTCATGGCTCCTTTACCAAGATTGCAAAGAAATTCTTATGTACAATCACAGATTTAATCATTTTAAAACGTAAACAATGCATAATTCCTTCATTTACATGTCTGCTTCACGAATTTGTATGATCATGAAATTAATGGATCATATATGAATACTTTTACGGAATAAAAAATATATTGAATGTACCGGCATCTATCATATTGATAACTGAGTTCATCAACATTTATACCAGATAAATTTAAAAATGAGTCCGATTTAGTTAACAAGCAATAATCATATTATCTTTACTCTGTTGACAGCCAAAAAAATATTATTTAAATAACAAAAACATGAACTGAACAAAAAAATATTTTTTTTTTTATTTTTTGAACCTAACGAAAAAAACTCTCAGACCATTTCTTACAAAAAAAATAAAACCCATAAAACTATTGAATAAAAATTTTCCTTCCGTACTTAAAAAATATTCTTTTTTTTTTCAATAATTTTCCTTCCTTTGTTGTTCTCTTCCCGAGATTGTCGACCTTATAAACCTCTTCACACCAAAATTGGGGGTCTTGTTAATTGAATCTTGCTTACGTTGCTAGTTCCAGCTTGACCTGATCCAATGTCCATGATGCTGATGCTGATGTGGATTTATTTTTTTTTATACGAGAGGAAAAATTTTTATTCAATGGTATTTGGGGGTTTTTATAATAAAGAATTAATTTTTATTTTTGAGTGAAGTTGAGAACTTATTTAAACGTTACAAGATACGTAAGACAACATCAGTCTAAGGTCTAATCTTTTTCCTAAATTACTAAAATATTGTAGCTGAATTCTTTGAACCAAGCTAGACGAAAAGCATAAACCGAAAGTTACCCAATAAAGTAAGCTACCAGAATTTCTGGTGTTGATCTAATTTAGTTAGCAAATCAAAGTCAGCCAATGACCTAACTCACCAAAATAAAGTTAATTTAAAACCTAAAAATCACCTCCTTTTTAGGTGGTCCAATATCAGTGCCGGACAAACTTTTGCGGTTTTTTTTTTTTTTTTTGCTAAGAGCAGCTTTAATTAAGAAGGTTTTAATCAAATTGAATATATATATATATATAATTAAAATCCGTAAGGTGAGAAGAAAATATATAGGTTAGGTAATAGAATATTAAATTTCTTCCAAGCTATAGGACTCCACATACAAAAAGATGTACCAAAGCTTATAAAATTAATGATGTGACAAATACTACTATTGGCACAGCAATTAGCTTTGCTCTTTATGCTGAGTTTATGGGTGGATATTGCCATATTGGTATTGGACGCATTTAATTATTAATTGATAGATGTCTTGTTTGGTAGGAAAAATTTCGAGGAAATTGTGAGAAATAACTTTCTTCATAAGCCCAATTCAAAAATATTATTTTTTATAATTTTAACTATATTTGATCAATTTTTGGTATGACTTGACAATAATACATTTTAAATAATTTCAGACAAATTAAAATGGTTTCAATTTTCTCTCTCTCGCCATCCAGATAAAAATTTCAAAATTAAATCTCGATTTCTCTTTCTGCTCAAATATATCTATCCCGCCATCCAATTTATAGTTATGACATCAAGCTCTTTCTTATTTTATTTTATTTTTTTTGATGGTGGATCTTGGGGTTCTTAAGAGCGATGAACAACAATTTTGCTCTTTGCAGGCAGCAATTTTGCTCAGGAAAAAAGAACAGCTAAAGCATATTTGATGGGTTTTATGACGATTTACGGTTTTATTGTGTCTGAAATTGAGATGATTGTTAAGCATGTTTGCTAGGGATTTTAATTTTTTTTATGAGATTTTGAGTTGAAATTGTTTAGGGAATATTTTGTAAAGAAGGTATATTTTGTTTTTGTATAAAGGGAGTGAGCAAGACCTCTCGATAGGAATATATTTTCTCTTGCTTTAGAGGGTTATGGAGTTTTGTAACCTATCTTTTATGAAATGCACAATTTCATGGCTTAGCAAAAAAATATATATATATTTTAGGTTCTTAAGTTTATTGGTTTATTCATAGAATCTCAAAATTGAGTTTACTGGTTTTTAAGTATTGCGTGACTTAATCACCGGGTGACTAATTTTTAATCATTACGTGATTGGTTTTAGGCATTATGTGACTAATTTTTATACATTGCGTGACTGATTTTTAAACAATGCCTAAGTCACACAATACCTTACGAACTAGTCACGCAATGCCTTACTAACAAGTCACACAATGCCTATCAACTAGTCATGCAATACCTTATCAGAAACTAGTCACGCAATGCCTTATCAAAAACTAGTCACGCAATGCCCAAGGTTAGTTACGCAATGTCTATCAACTAGTCACGCAATACCTTATCAGAAACTAGTCACGCAATGCCTTATCGAAAACTAGTCACGCAATATCCAAAGTGAGTCACGCAATGCCTATTAATTAGTCACGCAATGCTTTATCAGAAACTATTCACGAAATGTCTTATCAAAAATTAGTCACGTAATGCCTAAAGTCAGTCACGCAATATCCAAAGTCATTTACGCAGTGCCTAAAAACTAGTCACATAATTCTCAAAAATCACCAAAACTACTGAATTCCATTTAACTAGATTAACAACTTCAAACGATACACCATATTCCATTTAACAACATAATTAACAAATATGAATGCTCAAAATGTTCGAAAGTTTTTCTTCATATATCAAAAATTACTCTAAAATGTTTAAAAATGCTCAAAACGCTCACAGGTTTTCTTCGTATATCAAAAACTACTCCAAAATGCTCAAAATACTTAAACGTTTTTCTTTCTGGTAAGGAATACTTCAGAGATGAATAGTCTTGTGAGAAAAGCTCAAAAAATATGAGTCAGTTTAAGGCACAAACGTAAACATACTTGACCCGTTAATAGGTTTCGGGTTGAGGCACAGAGTCTAGTGAATGGATCGATTTCATTAAAGACAATTTTGTCCAATTTTTTTTCTCTTGACTTAAAAACAAATAAAATTATAAAAAGGATCATTCTTAAAAACGCTTTATGCCTCAAACCCATTTATGAAAAGTACTCAAAATTTCCACTAATATATCCAATAATCGAACATTGCATCATTTACGGCATTACCCTTCTCGATCCCCTTCAGCTTGGTGCTCTCTCCTAGTCCGGGATGATATGGTCTGCCTTAGATTTTTGGAACATGATAAGCCATCTTTCCATTTCTCTTTAATCATTTTCCCATACTTTTCCAATTGTGAAAACGACAGGTGTGTTTGCAGCTGGGGATCTGGATTCCCAAGAAGCTCACCAAACTCTTATGTATTGGTACACGGTATTATCATATTAACTACATCTCAAAAAAACCATCAATGAAAGATTTCAAGTGGCTTATTTGCAGAACCAGTAAGATTTTGGTTGCGCTTCCTATTCCAAACCAGAAAATGAGTGACAAAAATAGTTTGCGTGGAATGCTTCAAGACGCCACTTGCAACCTTTAACTTAAGTTTTCAAGGTTTAGATGATGGAACTGTTTTCGAGGAGAGGTTGGTTCAATGAGTTAGCTTGTTTGCCTCGAGAACAAGAGGTGTAGCTTTCAAGCATCATCATGCTCTTAAATGGGTACACAGCCCAAAATGTAAGATAGATACATGTTGAGTTTTAGGTTGACTAGAATTCTAGATCTTATTTGATTAGGATTTTTGTTTGTATACAATATTAAGTAGTTGTATGGTTTTAAACTTCTTATTCCACATCGAATCCTAATCACATTCTACTTTGGACTTTTATACTATAAAAGTGAATTTCTAAGCTTTAGAATTGCAAGTAGTGCTTTGAGAGCTCTAGAGAGGGAACATCTTGTAACTCTATCTTTTGCTCTAGGTGGAGCTAGAGTGGTTTGAGTGAATGTTCTTGGGAGGTTATTGAGGAAGAGTGTGCAAGGGATCTTGGGTTATTTTGGGGAACCATAAAGGTCAATTTATTGTACTTTAAATTCTCAATAATAGAAGAACAGTTTCACTCTGTGGACGTAGGCAAGAGGCCGAACCACGTAAATTCTTGTGTTTTTCTGTTTGCTTATTTTCTCTGAATTTTATCTTTGTTGATTCTTGGGTAATTTTCACAACAAACTGGTATCAGAGCTTCGGGTTCGGTAAATTCAAGATTCAACAAGGATGTCAAAAGTTACTAGTTCTATGAATTTTTCAATTGAGAAGTTTGATGGGAAGACTAGTTTCACGCAGTGGTAGAGAATGATGAAAAATCTCCTTGTGCAGCAAGGTTTAATGCGCCCCTTGCTAGGAAAGGAGGAAGGGCAACCAGATAACATGAAAGATGTTGAATGGACAGAGTTGGAGCAAAGGTGTGTGAGCACTATTCGGCTTTGCATTGGAGATAATGTGTTTAATCATGTTATTGATGAGGATTCTGCTCTAAGATTATGGGCAAAGTTAGAGAAAATTTACTTGGCGAAAAGTTTTTCTAACAAGTTGCAGCTTAGGCAAAAGTTGTATCGCTTAAAGATGGAGGAGAATGGAGACCTCATGAAGCATATGAATGAATTCGATGGAATCATTGATCAGTTGAAGAAGGTTGATGTCAAGGTGGAGGAAGAGGAAAAGGCACTATTGTTCCTGGCTTCGTTTCCAGACTCCTATGAGGTATTTGTGGAATCTCTTATATATGGGATGGATACAATAACGTTAGAACAAGCACAAGCAACGTTAATGTCTCGTGAAGCCCGAAAGAAAAGTAAAGAAGGGGATAGAGATCCAAATGGCTTGGCATTAGTAATTGAGGCTAATAGGAGGAAGTCAACTGGTAAGGGATCTAAGGGTGACAAGTCTAGATCCAACAATATTCAATGCTTTAAATGCAAAGGGTATGGGCATATTAAAAGGGATTGTCCTACAAAAGGGGATGAAAGTAACGAGAACAAAGGTGAGTGTGCTTTCGTTGCTGAAGGTGATGATTGTGATGTCCTTACAATTTCAGAAAATATGGATGCAAATTCTGATTGGTATTTAGATTCTACTTCTGCTACTCACATATGTTATCAAAAAGATTGTTTTGATTTACTTCAAGAATGAGTGGCTGGGAATTTGACTTTGGGTAATAAGTCAATAGTGAAGGTCATGGGTATTGGAGTGGTGAAAATCAAAATATTTGATGGGGTTGTGCGCTCTTTGGGTAGTGTGGCCTATGTCCCAAAGATGCGTAAGAGTCTAATATCATTGAGTCTGTTAGACTCCAAAGGGTATGGATATTCTGCTTGTGATGGAGTAGTAAAAGTCACACAAGGCGACATGGTCCTGATGAGGGAGAATTTGCATAATGGCTTGTATCGTCTAGAATGTGAGACCTCGAAAGGATGGGAACAGTGCACAGGGGATGGTAGCTACCAAAGTGAGATTTCATTTGCCGAGGAGGTGATGAAAGGTTCCTATGGTGTAGACGATGGTGAAATGACGAAAAAAAACTTGCCAGTAGTGAATTGGAAGGGTCGTCGAGGTCCTTTTCCGAAGTCAATTAGTGCCATTGACTTGACGGCTACACAGGTGCATTGGCCGTTTTGTGGAATCAAGTGTTGGACCATGCTTGATTCGGTATGTGTAGTCGTGGTAATTATAAAGGCCAATGATTTAGAAAGTCTTGTGCTTGGAGAGTTGTTCAAGGTGTTGGAAAGTAGGTGGAGTTAGGAAGTTGCAATTAGGTGCGACTAATGGAAGAGGTTTAAGGAGTTTGAATTCAAGTCAAAGGTGGAGATTTGTTGAGTTTTAGGTTGACTAGAATTCTAGATCTTATTTGATTAGGATTTTTATTTGTATACAATATTAAGTAGTTGTATGGTTTTAAACTTCTTATTCCGCATCGAATCCTAATCACATTCTATTTTGAACTTTTATACTATAAAAGTGAATTTCTAAGCTTTAGAATTGTAAATAGTGCTTTGAGAGCTCTAGAGAGGGAACATCTTGTAACTCTATCTTTTGCTCTAGGTGGAGCTAGAGTAGTTTGAGTGAATGTTCTTGGGAGGTTATTGAGAAAGAGTGTGCAAGGGATCTTGGGTTGTTTTGGGGAACCATAAAGGTCAATTTATTGTACTTTAAATTCTCAATAATAGAAGAATAGTTTCACTCCGTGGACGTAGGCAAGAGGCCGAACCACGTAAATTCTTGTATTTTTCTGTTTGCTTATTTTCTCTGGATTTTATCTTTGTTGATTCTTGGGCAATTTTCACAACAATACATGACTGCTCCCGAATTTCATCTACCAAAAGAAAACTTATTCAAGTAATTTTCCAATAGATTAAACTATTATTGTTGCAGGGGTAAGATAGATACATGACTACATAGTAACTGGAAAACGGAATCCACTTATCTTGCCCTTTGGACTAGTGGGGAACATAGGAATACAACAAAGAAAATTCTTTTCCTGTCTCATTAACATTAAATAGGGAAAGAATACATGTACAACTGACTCAACATAAATAGTCCTAATCAACGAATCAAAGATGTTGCTATTTTGTATTATCGTGTGAAGGAAACAACTTCGGAGTTGGACCAATGAAATCCTATATGATATATAGTTATGTATAACATGGATACATGGCTAACTCCGAGCAACTATACAGGTCCACATTAATTGTTCCAAGTATCAACAAGCCACAAATCGCAAAAGTGGGTAAAACCTTTCCAGGATACTTGTCAAAAAGATTGTCGTATTGGCTTGCCTAGCTAGTGGTAGGGGAAACCTTTTGCAGATGGACTAGATATAGTTGAAAAATGCGAAATTGGAATTGAAAATGGTAAGCAAATAAAAGGGACAGTGTTGCAGGGAGGGAATGCTTGGAGGAAGGGATGGTAGATGGGAGTGGGATCATGTGAGATTGGACACAAACAAGCCATTCACTTTTTTTTTCCCCCTCTATCAGCAGTTCAGAACCACACGAGCACAGCTAACCTCTCATTTTGCTTCCTAGTCACCACTCTTTTCCATCTACTCTCTCAGATCTTGAAAACTGAATGGTGCTTACGCAATCAACCCCCTGGCTTTGCTCTCCCCTTTCTCTTTCTCTGTCTCTCTCTCTCTCTTCTTAAATTCACTAAGAAGGCAAGGGGCAATGGGGAAGGTTGTTAACAGAAAAATGCACATGCACCGTTCTCCCCACAAAATGTATGTGTCACCCGTGAGTCAAAGCTCCTCACGTGTCAAAGGTAACCAAATTGCCCAGAAAAGGACAAGACCAACACGCTTGAAAGTTGAAATTAACCCTCGTTTTTTTTTTTGTTATCTTATTTCTATAAATCAGGACCGGCCATTTTGCTCAAAACACATCATATCAGGCTCCATGGGTGTTCAACTCTCTACAAGGGAGTTGCAGGTTCATGCTTCTATTTCTTTTGTTTCTTTCATTTTCCTTCCGTCTGATTGCTCCAGAGCCTTTTTTTTTTTTCCTCTAGCTTTTCTTCCCTTGATTTAGAGCTCAGTTTTAATTGTTTCCATATATTGCTTCCAGCAGTATTAAATCAAGGTGAAAGTTCACAGATGCCCCATGTGGCCGAAAAGATGGAGCGAATGGGTTTTTTCTTGAATCACAACGGGTGAGTAGTTTCCATGCTATGCTTGTCAAGTGAGCAGTCTTTTGCGGGTTGACCTCTCTTTCGTTGTCTGTTCGACCTTGAGCACATCATTATTAGGGCTTAACAAAGCATAAAGTTCATTGAAACAGCATAATCAAACTAAACCGATTCATGTTTCCTTCAAAACAGTAATATATATCAACGTCAACTCTCTATAAAGTTTTTAATCCAAATCCATCCTCGTGTTACCCTTTTGATCTTCTTCATCACATTCCTTTGGAAAACTACCTCCCCACTTACTCTTTTCAAGATCTTATCTTGAAATACTAGTAGTTAGCGAGGATCCCATATAGATCATAAGAAGCTTTGTGCGCATGCCCATATTGGTGCACAAATATCTAGTTAATTTTATTTTTGAGTTGGCATGGTAGGTGTGGATAACCTAGTAAATTCCATTAGCTACTACAGCAGCTTCGCTTATGACTAACAGGTGCAGTGA
This sequence comes from Theobroma cacao, assembly GCF_053813885.1. Classification (NCBI taxonomy): domain Eukaryota; kingdom Viridiplantae; phylum Streptophyta; class Magnoliopsida; order Malvales; family Malvaceae; genus Theobroma; species Theobroma cacao. The sequence continues at coordinate 44,689,251 of NC_142640.1, forward strand.
CCGTTAGCGACAAAAGGAAATAACACAATGTATGATACGGGGTTGGGACGTATATAGATCATGAGTTTAAGTTATTCAACTTTCAACAGCAGGACTTGCACCTTCAAGGTCTTAGCTAGCTAGTTTCTTGTAATTACCATCTCAACCAGGTTTTTCTTCAAATTTTAGTTTTCCATGCTGTAAATTAACATGTTTTAGACTTTCGCCATCAAGCGAATGAATACGTGTCTTTCTTGTACCCAGTGCCTTTAAAAGATCTGCCTGACATATAGACATACTAGCCCATGACAAAAATTTATTTCCTTAAATTTCAACGAATTCAGTACAGGCCAAGCTTATGATGCATGCACGAAATGGAATTTTAGATTTGAAAAATTAATAGTTTTATGAATCCTTGAAGATGGTTGTTCAGATATAGAGAGTAATGGTGAATTTGTTGCATGATTTGGTTAAGCTTTAAGCAGATTCTGATCTAATAAAATTGTACCAAACTCGTATATTTTTCGTAGATGAACCTCTCTATTCAAAGATTGAGGTATGTCGTGCCTTAGTTTACTCTCTCAAAATTTCAAATGTATGCTTGATGAATCTTTGAAGTATTTAGTCAGAGATTCTACTAAAAATTCTTTACTATTTTTTTGGGGGGGTTTTATTCTTTTTTGGTTGTGGAGAATAAAGAAATTAAAGAACAAACAGGAAAATTCAAGATGGATGCAGGTTTGACTACGTAGTAAATTTCTTGCAGTTGGTAAATGTGGATGTGGGGTCTGGTTTGAGGGGTAGCTTATTTTCAAACAAAGGTGAAAAAAATATCTCTTCCACTAAAAGCCCCGGCCAAGTACAATCGAGACACAATAAAGTAATCTAATATATATCTAGAGTGCTACTCCTGCACCGATCTTTTCTTGGTTGACATCTAAACCATTCGGTGAGTCCACGAGCAAATAAATTATTCTTGTTGCACTGTCATATCTTGTTTCAGAATTCAGAAGGTGATGCTTTAGACAAGAAACAGCACGCCATTCGTTTTCTCCTAATTTCTTGGATCTTCTGTAAAGAAGTTTTTTTTATTATTATTATTATACAATTTTCTTAATTGTCTAGAATAGTTAGTGTATACTGCATGTATTAGATGTTACGAGTACGCACGCATCGACTAGCTTCCTCGTAGATAGTGTTTGTCTTGAGCTAGAAACCCAAAAGGGATCCTAACTAAGCAATCTCAGAATGGTTTGATCGATTTTTTTTTTCCCACTCGTATAGGATCTCCGACATGATTAACCTTTTGAAGCTATCAAGCTAATCTTATGGGTGATACCATGGATCTTGGAGGCTGAATGCCATTTTTCTCGCATGCTTTTTGCTTTAAATATACGGATGGGAGAGATGGCGATCAGAGATACATTTGATAATTACTAGTAAAAGTTGAGACCATAGAAATCTTAAATTTAGCCAGGATTGAAGCAGACCCTACAGAAGAACCTGAAAACTCCTTTAGGTTGACACTACGTTGTTGGTTGCTACTTGTTTCTCAGATCAATCCAGGCCAAAAACGTGGGTCTTGCTTTTGATGCTAAGACCAAGAGTACTAAACAAACTTGCAAGGCTGTAGAGGAAACTCTAACTAGACAGCTTTGAAACACTTTCTATTTGAGCAAATGTCTGCACTGAGCTTCTTCCTGCCAAAAAGTCCTTATCTTCCATCCGAACGTTGTCCTTTTTCCAATTTTCCTTTAAACCTGTTGACGTGTATTGTAGTTTCCTTATTTCTATCTCATCATGTGTTATCAACATTGAGAGGTGGCAAAACATTATAGAAGAAAATGTAGTACTTGTAATGTGTAAAGTTCAAGGTCGAACTGATAGCGAATATGAGGTATGAAGCAAGAGACTATTGATTTGACAAAGGCCTTGCATGGAATCCAACACCTCAAACAGAGAAAAGCCAGCAAAGAAGGTTTGCCTGCGGCCACGACATTCTCTAACTGTGGCCCCTTTGTAATAAGCCTAAATTCTTCAACCAAATGGTAAAACCCAGATGCATGTCCCCGGCCAGGTGCGATCTCTCTCTCTCTCTCATCTCCAAATTTGATCTGCAATTGTTTACAACCACAAACGAAAATGCATGTCAAACTTCGTCTTGTGGATTACTTCTATTTCTGGAAAAATTCTACTCCGATATATGATTGTTCTAATCTTAAATATTTACTACTATTTTTTACTCTTTGTGGTCCAAGCCCAAGAAGCACCAAGTTCTTTTTAAACAAACTGTCCCTGGATAGTGGATAATATATTAATATGGATAGTTATTTCCTCTTTATAAAATTTTGACCCAACTGCATTAAATAGCTGTCACGACCTCAGAGAAGGGAAAAAGAGAAAATGGGAAAGAGTGCCACTGGATATGGTAAATTTGGTGGGGGCAGCGTTCAAAGTACAGAAAAGTATAATACGGATCTGTGATAACTTTTTAAGAGTTAACTCTTCTTTTCTTTGCTTTTTCTTTTCACCAATATGTTGGAGTTAGCTGGATATGAGCGTGCTAACAACATTGATTTTTAACTTTGTTTTTGTTTTTGATAAAGTAATAAAAAAATTCCAAAATTATATTTCTTTTTACAATTAATTCCTTACATTTTATCGTACTCAAACTACTTTTCTTTTATTTGTACCCAATTAATTTTTTTTTTTAATTTTACTTAATTAAGCTCTTATCTCATAAGAAAAATATAATAAATATTATTCTTAATAACAATTGTTACTTATTATATATATATATATATAATTTAATGTGATATTTTGATTAAACACAATAAAAATTGATGACCTGAAATTTCTTGTTATATGACATATCATGTTAGCAACTGTAACAAGAGTTGATGACATGGTGTGCCATATTGGTAACTTTGTTATGTCTAAATCAACAGGTCATTGTTATTGGAATTGAGCATAACATCTGTAATATTTTCATTACTACATAAAAACTCAATTGAGTAAAATAAAAGAACAATGTCTCAATTGAGTGTAATAAAAAAATAAAATTTTAATTGGATATGATAAAAATATTAAGACTCAATCGCAAAAACATATAGTTCAAAAGGGTTTTTATTATTATTTAACTTTATTCCGTAGGAATCATGCTACATTTTATGTAATTTTAGGTAATTAGGGAGTACTGTAATATTTATTCTTTACATAAGTTATTTTTAAAGAAAAAAATCAAGAAATTGAATCTCATTGTAGATACATATACTTATACTAAATTAAATACTAAGTGTGAATCAATATGTTTTAGTTCCACTTTAAGTAGTGAAAGCAAATTATGTTTGACCTTATTTTTTTTCAATTTATCTATCTCTTAAAAGTAGAAGTCAGGTCAAATAAGATTTTGAAAAACTCTTAAAAAAATAAGTAGCTTTTTTTAAAAAAAATTTATCTTTTATTTTTTTGAAAACATGTCAACTTTTCAATAAATATCCTCTCTCTTCCTTTGCAAATCACTATTTTTCAACACAAATCATGATATCCTTCTTCTCTACCTCTCTCTTTATAAAGATTATTAGAAAAAAAAAAACAGAAGATCCAACAATAAATAGCAAATTTTGGGATTTTTTTGTTCTTACAAAAATTAAGAGAAAAAAAGATAAAAAATTTAAAACTGCATTCAGCTACTATTTAAAGGTTTTCTTTTTTCTTTACCAAAAAAGATTTTAACGTCAAATAAATCATTTTCTTTCTTCTCTTCTTTATTGGGAAACTAAAGCATTATGATCCGATTACTTACTAGATCAACAAAAATATAATATTATTATTACTATATAAACTTTGAGAGTTCTTCTGTTTCTTTATTGATTTTTTTTTATTTTAACATTTAAAATTATATATAAGCTCAAAGTAAACTTATTCCCCTTTGATTTATTAGGTGATTGAAGATGACAATACCCTTTATGGTAATTTTAACTAAAATTAGAGCTTATATAATTTATTTTACCAAACTACTTACTAAACAACTTTACTTAATTTTAAAAGTTATTATTTTTCATAAAAAATTCATAATAACTTTTAAGCTAAAAAAAACTAAATCAAACATGCTTTAAAAATATATAGAAGATATTAGCTAGTTAATTAAGTCAGGAGCCAACTCTCTGTTAATTCCTTTTGCAGCAACTTTATGAAGTATTTGTTACTTGTAGCCATTGCATAATAAAAATGAAGTACATTAGTCTTCAACATATTAAACGATGGAGTAAGACGGCATGCAGCTAGGGATTAATTAATTCCCATATGTGCCAGTTCATAAGCAGATGTTACTCTCCTGATGCCAAAAATATAAAAGTAAAACATTATATCTATGCTTAAATTCTGACAATCGAAAGGTCTGAAATAATATAAAATTGATCAGTAAATTAATCACTCAATTTTTTTTCAAACTGAAGTTTGTCAATTTATTCAAATAATGATGATGATGAAAGTCCGTAGTACATTTATACTTTTCCTTTAGCAATTTCATTTTTTTTCTAGTATAATTCTCTTAGCAAAACTGAGAAAGCCTATAATTGAATTAAGCAGCATGGCATACATTTTTCCCAATCTTAAAGCTAATTAACTTAAATATCGATGCATGTATATCAATATTTCCAGCCGCATATAGGATTTTTTTTTAAAAAAAAAAAGGTTGAAATTTGAATTTGATTCCCTACTATTTTAATTTGACAGTTTAAGTCCGTTTATTTTAATTTTAATGAATTTAAATTTACACTTTTATTACAAGTCAATTGATAACAATATTAAAATTTTAAAATTAATTTGGGTTTCATGATTTTGGTGATGACACGGCATGATGAGACTTTTTTTCTACGAATGTGTGTCATGTGACAAAAAATTCAGGTTTCTTTTTTAGTAAAAGAAATTTAGGTTGGTATACCATATAATCATCAAAATGTCATGTGATCAAAATCAATGACAGAATTTTAATATTGTTATGGATTAATTTTAAATTGATTTTTAATAAAATTATAAAAATTAAATTAATTAAAATTGGGGTTAAAAGATTTAAAGTACCAAATTAAAATAATACAAGGATTGAAGTCAAATTTTAACAAAAAAAATCAAATTTACCTCTCTTTTTCTTTTATATATATATATATATATTAAATGTTGTGCTTAAACTAGTAAATATAAAAGACGTAAAGCTTAAAAAATCTCTTGTACTATATTCATTTATTCAACTAAGCTCTTCATCTTTTATTGCAATCAAACAACTCTTTAAATTTATATTTTTTAAATCAAACAAGTCATTTTATATAATGAAAATGTAACTGCATGTTGTCATATCCAAAACTAATTATCTTTTTTGCTCAGGTGGCATATGACTTGACTAGTTGGTATGGCTCAAACCAAAAACACCAGTTGTCGATTGATATCGAAATCATAAAAAAAAAAAAACCCATTTTTGTATTCCTCACCTTCTGCTCTTTCCTTTATTCAGAGTACTTTTTTAAAAATCTCTTTCTTTTTTTCCAAATTGAAAAAAAAAACGAAAATCTATAATCTTAATTCTTTATTTTTTTTAGATTTACAGGAAAAAGGAGAAGTTTTGAAAAATTACTTTGATTAAAAGAAAGAGGAGAGGAATTAGAAAATGATTTTTTTTGGTGATTCTGGTTTCTAATGATCGTCGCTTTTGGGTTCTGGTTCTACCACATGACACAAAACACCAAGTGGTACTGGATCTAACAATGGTGAATTTTCTGTTAGAGTAAAGGGTTAATTTGGTCAAAAATAAAAATTTAAAGGTTTATTTAAATGAAATAATAAGTGATAGGTTTGGTTGAATAAACGGGTATAATACATGGATTTTTTAAGATTTAAGCCAATATAAAATTGAAAATAAGTTACTCAAATATCATAACACACCAACAATTTATATAAAATTAAAAAGCTCCCCCTCACATGCTTTAAAAAAAATGTAAAAAATCAAACTCTAGCTATATAGATGTTCCAAAAGGGGAAAACAAACTGTTGCAATTCTCACTTCAGTCCACAAATATAAGAGGTTTGGTGTAGGACAAAAATTTATCCAACGAGGCGTTGCAGTATGATTTCTCCATTAAGAAAAGAAGCAGCCATGAAAAGAAGAAGAAGCAGACAAGGAAGCAAGAAAGTAATTCAGCTCTTCATTTGTGCTTTGGTTTTTTATTGTTCCACTTGGTATTGGTAAACTTGGATTTTCTGTGTCTAAGCTGCTACATTTATTTGCGTTGGTGGTGGTTAAAGCCTCAAGGGGGAAGGTTGCAGCTGCACCCGTTAGTCAAACCTGAATCACGTGTCAATTTTGTAGCAGATACAATTTATGGTAGTTTAATCTTTTCTTTTTTCCTTCCTTAATTTCTCTCCAACACATAATTTTACAAATATCAATTCTTTTACACTGACAGTACAGCCCCGCCCCGCCAATTACATTAAAAAAGGAAATATCAGTCAAATCTTTTACCCTTCATTTTTCTATATAATATGGTTCCAACCCTTTCCCCATAACAAAGCAAAACTTGAGTTTGAAAGTTTAGAACTTGGTCTCTTAATTTGTTCTCTGGGGCTGAGGGTAAAGGCACTTACTCTTCTTCTATCACATAGGTATATACTATTTACCAACAAGTATTGTTAACTTATTCTCCTTCTTTATCTTATTTACTAAAAACTAACTTTGATTGCTTTCAACGTATTGGTTCTATGATGGCAGATCAAACTTAAATCCCAGAAGATAAGGATCGGATAAGTTGATGGTTGTGGATGGATCGGGTGAGTGAATTCCATGCTATGCTTGTCAACTGATCAGTCTTTTGCGGATTAGCCTTTGTTTCGTTGTCTGTTCGACCTGAACATATATATAGTTAGGACATATCGATAAAACCCTAATTGAAATTAATAGGCATATACCATAATATTGAAGTGAAGTGGAATATCACTAAAATTCTCATAACTTCTTCAATAACTATCTTAATCTAGATAAAAGGCCGTTAGCTGGCTGTTTTTGCTTCGATTCTTGATATCATGATTTATTTAGGCATAAAATCATGGTGATTTTCGTATCTGCTTCAATTAGCTGCAACGTTAAAGGGCTATATGTTGATTTCTTCTGTAACTTTTCATTACTGCCAGCCTTTTCCACTAACTTGGTAGTTTCCATGGAAATTAAGTAGCAGCTACAGGCGATTTATTTTGGTCTAAAATAGGAATTTCTCAGATTTATTTTGAACTGATGGAAATTGTGTGTTTGCTTTCGTTTGTAGGAATCAGAATATATATATAGCAATAGTAGTAATAACATCGCTGACATGTAAGGATTGAACTTATAAACGTGGCACATATCGAGCCAGAAATTGAGATTTATTGCTAACATAAAAATTGATTGCATATATATCATACGTCATTAATTAGTCTTCTATGAAATTACAGGCTTTACCTTGAGAAAATCCTTAGGTCAAAAACTTAAAGAAAAGCTACATTATTAAGGATAGAAAGTAACATATAGGTTATATATTCTGAGGTAGATGCACAATATATACATTTATATATTTATATAGATGGTAGTCTAGAGTTTCTTTTACAACGTACTACTTTGTTCACGCATAGGTTTTTGTGGGGGTAATTTTTTTTTTATTTCAATGATTTTTAATTTTTGAAAATATATTTATTTTTTTAGATATCTTAATATATGTTAATAAAAATATTTTCTTTTTTTTGTTAATAATGATAATTCTAATAATGAAGTAAAATTAAACTTGAGAAAGTTAAATATATTGAAAGTAATTACTTAAAAACTACATAATTTATATCATCAACATGTATTATAAGTGTATGATGTGTTTCATTTTTGCAATATACTAATATTCATATTATCAAAAAGTATGTTAATATTCATGTTATTATATCGAGTCTATGATAACAACGTACTGGTAACAATAAAATCAATATTTCAAATATAATATTAAAAATAAAATTATTTCATTAAAAACCTTTGATTCAATTATTAATAACAAAATCAAACTTTATATCATACTTTGTTCATATTATTTAAATGATTATATATAAAATATATCATTATTTATAACATATTATAGAGAACGAGTGTAAATTTTAAAATCATTCATAAAACCCAGAACTCACAACTATAATCCATACCAATACACATTAAACCCAATTACATGATATAAATGCCACATGTCAATTAATTAATAAAGCCAAGTGCAAAATTTAACCATGCTTAAACCCAATTAATTGAGACACATGTAAACCAATTAGGTGATTAAATTTGTTAAGTGTCAAATTACACCTAAACAAACTTTGGCATCTAAACCCACAGAGGAGGTAATTAATTTCTAGACTAGATTATAGAAGATATAGACGTCTATTAGATTGAGAAAGTGCGTACTGTCGTTACTTCAATTTGATTTTTGTTTTTTATTTTAGAGAAAACAAAGAAGAAAAAACTTGCTTAATAATTTCTTCTCTGTTGGATCGTCGGTTGCAAGGTGTATGAATCTGTTTGGACAATTGAGAATTGACTCGTCTTCTTCACCTACTGGTTTCACTTCTATTTTTTTGTCGTTTTTCAAAATTTTAAGCAACACGTTCCACGAATATTGACTTTGTGACGGTGATAGTACAATTTATGGACGCTGCCCAGGTTATTTGTCAATGGTGCAGTGTTGTAGAACATGGCTAGCCCTAGAAAGCAAAAGTAACATTCACTCATGTCAAGGTTAAAGACTAAAAAATATTCCAAAGTCCACGTTTCCTGAAAACTTGAAACCACAATCAACCACATGTATATTTAAATCATAGCAAACTAGACTGACCATCATGCCATGATGCATATACCCCACATTTCCAGGATTCCTGGGCTCTTCTGATAGATTCCATCTCTTCTAATTAAATTAATTCAATGCATATTCGAAAACATAATGTTTATTTGGTCGACATCCCCAAATAAGTTTCGATTATACTATAACCTATGTTTATAGTTGAGCAGCTACATCACATGGAGTTAATGTAATAGCCAGGAAAGGTCTTTTCATGGCCACCATTTTGTCTTATGCTAAACAACTGAAATGGGGGACTGTCACCCAGCTTCGTTTACACGCAATTACAGGGGGTTGCATTAAGTTGCAAGTGTCTTTATATGATAGAATAGTATAATACTATAAAAGAAGTTTAGTGACTTTTTACGTCATTGGCATGTACAAGTCCACCTTATAGTCAATGCTCCATGGCTTCATTTTGTATGTTACTTTTTCATTTTTACGAAATATTTTTTAAAAAAATTAAAATTTAATTTAAATGTATGAAATTGATATTTCATAAATTTTGATATTAAAACTGAAAAATAATTAAAAAATATAGAAAAACCTTTGTTATTTAAAAATAGGATATAATTTTTGAACATAATAAAAATTAAAATAAGGACAAAAAATGAGACGAGAGGATTTATGTATGGACAATTAATTAATTTACTATAAAACAAGATATATGACATCATTGAAGTTAATGTAACTGAATTTATTAAGAGCTGAAAAATTGTTGAATTCATGTTATTTGACCCTTGATCTTGTATTGTTAGAGGACGATTTCAGTGTAATTAGGTGTTATTGGATGGAAACTTATGAGGGTCATCTTGGAGAATTCAATAGAAAAATAAAATAAAAGGATATGCTATTTGTAGGGCTATTGAAATTAAAGTAGTAAATTAAGCGCTAGTAAGATAAATGTTGAGGTCGAAACTCGCAACGAATGTGAGGTACAAGCAGGAGACTGTGCATTTGACAGGGCATTGGTATGGAATTTAACATCCCAAGACAAGGAGCGGTAATTTTAAAACATCTCCACAAGTGCAAAAGATTGAACCATTATTCCCAGGTATTCTGTGCTTTAAACACAGTCAACTCTTTTGACTTCACTTGCACTTTTCCATGGTAGCCTCAAGTATAGCTTGCATTTAATTAGTAAAAGTAATAACGTCATTTAATAGCTTTAAAACATCAGTAAGCTGCGATGGAGGCTTCATTGTTTTTGGCTAAAGTCTCGGGCTTTACGTTTTGTAGTAGGCTTTGTGAATATTGTGAGTTGTAAGTTCAGGAATTTTTGTAGTGGGCAAACTGTTGCTGCCAGTAGTATAGAGGATAGATTTGATGCAAATAACGCTGCCAATTGCTTTTTGAGCGGCTAGCATCTTTTGTAACTGTACATTTTTCGGTTACCCTAGGTTGGAAGTGGCGTCACTAGAAGTTTTTTACAACTAAATGTTCAAGACTTGGGATGACATAATAGCTGTGGGTTCATAATAAAATCTGTTTTGCAAAATAAAAATAAAAATTTCAGCCCCTTTCTCCGTCTTTACCTTTTCTAGTCATTCATCTTTGTTGGAGTTTCAACAATAAAACTAAGAAAAATGAATAATAGAGGTTTTTCAGAGAAGATGAATAATCGTGAAGGAGCTGTAATAGAGCACCAAAATTCAAGAAAAGGAAAAACTCAATAAATATTCATTACTCTTTAGTATATATACTTTCCATTACAAACTGTAAAACTAATAAAGCTTCAAATACGGTATTAGAAAATGAAATCGAGGTGTGAAGAGAATAAAATAATTCACTAAGCACCTGATGCATTGAGAACAAGGCATAAACTTATGTGCCCACCAACAACTAATTTGGAAGACATAGATACGTGGCTTTCTAGCTTAACACGACAAACAAAACGACCCACATTTGCATATAGAAAGAGTAAAGACATAGCTTACGACACAAGCTGTTGCGTTTAGCTTTACAAGGCCTTTAAAACAACACTACAATAAAATGTTTTGTAACAACAAATGAAAAAACTTCAAACGACACAAAAACTTGTACATCACTAAACAGAAATTAGTAAAGTTGAAACGTCTTCATTTTATCATCATAAGTCTTCTTCTTTGTTGTAAAATTTCTGTCAGTTCCCACCTTACTTATTTGCGGCAAGTATCTTCAACCAGATTAGGATCAACCTTTCAACACTCCCCCTTGATTTGGAATCTAGTGGATACCCAAACTAGATATTAGAAACTCGAACCTATCTTTGCTTAATCTTTTAGTGAGAATATCAACTAATTGCTCATCTGTGTGATAGTACTGTAGCTGAATTTCATTCTCCTTCACTACCTCTTTTAATACACAGTACTTAACCCTGATATGTTTGGTTTGACCATGATGCACAAGGTTTCTTGCCATTGCTATTGAGCCTGGTTATCAACATTTAGAATAGTACCTTTATCTTATATAAATCCTAAGTTAAATAAAATCTTTTTTAACAACAGAATATGGTTTGCAACAAAAGTAGTAGCTATGTATTCAGTTTCTACTGATGATTAGGCAACAACATCCTACTTTTTTGAATTTCAGGAGAATATTCCACTTCCAAATGAAAAACAGAATCCTCCAATGCTTTTTGAACTGTCCAAATACTCTGCCTAGTCATTATCATTATACCCTTGAAGCTCACCACTTTTTGACTTACAGTACCTAAGGCCACAGTTTTAGGGTGCCTTTGATATAACTTAGGACTCTCTTAGCAATTTTGAAATGCATTTCAGAAGGTTATTGCATAAATCTGGACAGTAAGCTAGTTGCAAACATTATATCGGGTCTAGTAGTTGATACATATAAAAGAGACCCTATCATGCTTTTGTAAACTAGACTATTTGCCTCAATAGCCCCATCATTCTTGCTCAGGTTGTCACCAATTGATAATAAAGTGTACACAAGCTTAAATAATTCCATTTTGAATCTCCTCAAAATATCTTTGGCATATTTATACTGATGCACAAAGATCTTATTAGAATTTTGTATGTACTCCATACCCAAGAAATAAGTCATTTGTCTTAAATCAGTCATTTCAAAGTCTTTCTTCATTTGGTTATTGAATTCTCCCAAAAATTCATTCTTTGGACCTATTATCAGCAAATCATCTATATATAGTGCAACTATAAGAATAGCATATCCATTTGACTCCCTCACATACAGTGTAGGCTTAGTAATGCTTCTATTAAAGCTTTGTTTTCTTAGATGTTCATCCATTCTCTCATATTAGGCTCTAAAGTCCTGTTTAAGTCCATACATAGCTTTAATCAGTTTGCATACCTTTCCTTCTAAGTCTTTCTCCGTATATCCTTCAAGTTGCTTAATGTAAATGTCTTTTGTCAAGTAGCCATTAAAAAAAGCTGACTTGATATCAAGGTGATGTATCATCTAGCCTTTTCTTGCAAATAGTGTAGCAAGTAATTTGATGGTATCATGCCTTGCAAATGATGCGAAAGTTTCAAAATAATCAATTCCATATGTTTGAGCATAGCCTTTCACAACTAATTTGGCTTTGTGCTTGTTGACTGAGCTATCTAGATTCAACTTTGTTCTATAAATCCATTTGACTCCAACGATATTTTGTTCATGTGGTCTATCAACTAGAATCCAAGTTCCATTCTTTTTTATCATGTTCATCTTAGCATCTATTGTAGCTCTCCAATTTGCATCAATGTTGGCTTTAGTGAAGCTTGAAGGATTAGTCACAACAACATTGCACCTATTGTAAATGTCTTCAAGTGTTCTTGTCCCTTTTGCTACCAAGCTATCATATTCAATATCAACTGAATCATTGTCTTCAAGCTGAAATTGGCCATCATTAGCAAAAATCATATTTCTGAACAATTAATAGTTTTTTTTTCCAATTCCATTTTTGCTCTTCATCAAAAGTAACATATCTATTAATGAACAGCTTCTTAGCATTGATGTCATATAATCTACAACCTTTAGATGACTTACCATAACCTAAATGAATAGCTAAAATTGACTTAAAGTCAAGTTTAATTTTTTTTTTCGTCTAGTATTTTAATATAGCAGACACAACCAAAGGTCTTCAAATGAGTTACAGAAGGTTTGTAACCAAACCACATTTCATAAAGTGTTTTGAGACTTAAGGTTTTATTATATACCATGTTTAATAGGTAATTTGCTGTATTAATAATCTCTACCCCAAATACCCTTAGTATCTCTTTTTGGAACATTAAGCACATGGTTATCTCAAACAAGGTGTTTTTTTTATTTCTGAAACTCCATTTTGTTGAGGATTGTAGGTCATTGTGAGTTGATGTGTAACACCAAGCTTCATTAAGTAATTTTCAAACTCAGTAGAAGAAAACTTTGTGCTATTGTCATTTCTTAAAAACCTAATTCTAAGATTAGATTGATTTTCTACTAATGCTTTAAGCTTAACATATGAGTTTAACACTTCATATTTCTGTTTTAAGAAATATATCTGGTAGAATTTAGTAAAGTTATCGATGAACAAAATGTAGAACAAACTATTGCTCAATGAAGGAGTTTTCATTGGATTATGTATGTCAGTGTGCACCAACTCCAATTTCTGCTTAGCCTTCCAAGTTCTCACTTTAAGAAATGGTTTCCTACATTACTTTCCATACTGACATGTTTCACAAAGCTTGTCTAGTTTCACTATAGCGAAGAGGCCTTCAACCAAGTCAACAAAGGCCATTTTCATCAATGAACCATAGTTCACATGCCCCAGTCTCCTATGCCAAACATCTGACACATCTTCTTCACTTGCAAAGCCCTATGTTCTATTTCCATCAAATTCAAAAGGCAACATTTATTTTTTGTAATGACCCTTCCCTAGTCGCTACCAACGTCTAAGACTTTTGAGGAAATTTTCGCTAAGTCTCAAACAAGCCTCATTTAAGACCTCCACTAGATTCATTAAATACATATAATCACGAGCGTAAGCGAATATTAATAATTAAATTACTATCTACTCCATTCAAAATAATAACAATTCACGTTTATAAGTTAACAACAATTTTCAACATCTCACAAATTTTATTCCAACACAACCCTAAACAGCGGAGTGACTCGGAGTGGGGTTAGGAGATGCCTTTACCTACTCTGCGGTGGTCCGTATGCACCGATGGTTACATGTTAGACTGATTTCTATATGCAAAAAGAAAAAATAAGAGGGGTGTGAGTCTCATAGACTCAGTGATCATCATCGACCCCGTGAGCAGGCGAAGAGGGGAAACAAATATAAAGGTGGAATGTTTATAAACTCAGGAGTAAACGTGGAAAACACATTCCATAAAACTGAGAGATTTTGTTTTTTTATACCTTTCAAGTCTTAAAAATAATAAATCACAAGTAAACATATATGAAAACGGTTGTATTTTAGGTACTAAAAAATTCTTTCAACTTCGATATCTGGTCAACTGTAAATCCAATAGCAAGTGTCGAATGAAGAGTCTCAAACAAAATGCGAAATAACTTATCAACAATGAATATGTAAATTTCACTTGCCATTTAATAGTAAATTTCAAGTAATAATGCCATGCATTGTGTAATAAAAAAAATTCATAAGTGAGCATCATCATCGAGTAGGTTTAGTATAGCCCTTAGGCTTACTCTCTCAGACATCATCACCTACTCGTGGAAATTTTCCACTTCACCATATATAAATCGGGGCTTCAACTCCCCCTTTTTATTTACTCGTGGGAATTATCCACGTCACCAAATATAAGTGGGGGCTTTAAGTCCCCCTATACCTACTCGTGGAAACTACCCACGCCACCCAATATAAATCGGGGCTTCAGGTCCCCCTTTATTACAATCAAATATCAATAATCAACAATTACCACTTTATGCACAAAGACCACACTTAACCTGGTGTGGTAACATGCCTTACCCAAATATCTCAATCACGTTAAAATGAAAATCATTGCAATTTAATGCATTTGCAAAACAAGATAGATCAAAAGCAATATAATCATAAATTGAATGTTATGCATAATTTATTTCAAAGCATGGCATACCCATCAAATCAGCATGATAAGTGAAATCAATAATAAATTTTTTTTATCAAATCCCATGAATCAAATAATGACCATTGGCCCAAACATTACACAAGCTTGCAAGGTATGATTTTGAAGCGAAAGCCATTGAAAGGTTTGTTTTCCCATAATTAAAACCTTATAGATATAAACTTATGTATAATATACAAAAAACGAATTTAAAACCCTTGATTGCAATCACAAACAACCTAGGACTTTCTACCAACTTATCCTTTCCACAATTTCGTCAACCATCAAATATAACATATATAACATATTTATCGGGATATAGTTTTTGAAATTTAACACTCACTCACCTCACAATAGCGGGACACTACTTCGCTATTGGTTCATACGTGTATCTAACTATTCTTTCTTCCTTTCCCATTTATTTCTTTCTCTTTCCTGCTTCTTCTTTTTTTTTAATTCTCTTTCTCTTTTTCTTTTTTTTTTTCTTTTTTTCTTCCTCTGGCACCGTCGCTGCTCCTTCTCTCTTTCTTCTTCTTTTTTTTCTTCTTCTTTTTTTTCTTCTTCTTTCCCTCTCCTTCTTTTCCTCGTCGTCGTGCTCCCTCTCCATTTCTTATTCTCTTTCTATTTCTTTTTCTTCTCCTAGAGACGCAGCTCCCCCTCTTTCCTTTCTCTCCCCCGGGTCCCTCACTCTATTCCTTCTCTTTCCTCTTGTCTTTCTCTCTTGTCTTTTCTCCCTTTTTGGCAGCTTGACTTTTCTTCTTCTCTCTCTTTTCTTCCTTCTTTTTTTGGCCGGCCCCCCCTTTCCTTCTTCTTTTTTTTTTCTTTCTTTTCTCTTCTCTTTTGTCTTTTTCCTTCCCTTTTTTTTTCTATTCACACGCCGACCCCCACTTACTTCTTCTTCTTCTTCTTCTTCTTCTTCTTCTTCTTCTTCTTTTTTATGAGTGGGGCGTTACATTTTTCATCTTGACTGTCATCAACTCTAAACCAATTGGATCATAAATGGTGCACTACTTATCTTTAATATAATTAAGCATAGTGCTTGTCTTCTAATTGACCTACATTACGCAAGTTTTTATTAGCCTCAATAACATAATGAACATTAGTAATGAATTTCATACCTAAAGTGGTATTCACAGTTACTGCTCCAATTCCAAAGATTTTTAAAAACACACCATTCCCAATTTTCACCCTAGCTTTGAAACTTCTATCAAGGTCAGGAAATAGACTTTCATTACCAGTGAGGTGATTAGAGCACCAACCACCAATCAACCAAGTATTCTTTTCTGTAGCACTATCACCCATTTTAGCCATGAATAGCAACTCTTTTAATCCACTAGCTTCCTCAGCCACTACAGCCATGCTTTCAGCTTCATTCTTCTTTGCCTTACATATCTTTTCCCCATGTCTTAACTAGTTGTAAGCCCTGCATTTCAAATTTGGCATATTCCAATAGTACTTAGAAATGTATTTTTCTTTTTACAATGTGGGCAAGAAGTGCATTTATTATATTGTTTTCCCTACTTCCCATCACCAGCTTTGTTGCCTTTATTGTCAAGTTTCTTAGAGTCATTTCTTTTGATTCTTAAACCTTTAGTCTTAGCAGTTAAAGCATTTTCTACAGAATCTTCACTTTTAATAGCTCTCTTTTGCTTTTGAACCAACAAGGCATTGATCAACTCCATCACAGAAATTCTGGTTTAGTCTTTAGAGTCTTCTAAAATGGAGATTTTTTATTTAAACCTCTTTGGTAGACTTATCAAGAACTTGTTTACAACCTTTCTTTCTATTACTTCTTTTCCCAATAACCTTAGTTAATTAACAACCCTCAAAACGCTATGAATATGCTTGAATCTCTTCATAATCCTTAATCTTCAGTAGTTCAAACTGTTTTGACAAATTGAGAATTTGAATTTGTTTAGAGCAATCATTGCATTGAAATTCGTTTCTCAAAGTATCCTAAACTTGCTTAGGATCATCAAAATTTATAATTCTACCTAATATAGTGTCAAACACAACAAAATGCAAACATGAGATAACCTTGTACCTCTATGCTAACTTTTCACTGTGCTGTTTAGTTTGAGCCGGTTTGGGGTTAGTATACCTCTAAACTAGTGGATCTCTTTCTACGTTGACCACCTCCCACAAGTTAAAAGCCTTTAAGCAAGCTCTCATCTTCATGGCCCAGATGGGGTAGCTTGAACTAGTGGACATTAGAGGAGCTAAGGCACTATATCCAGCAAAAGCCATAGATGCACACCTATTGAAGAAATCAAACTGAAATACTCAAGGTTGAAGAGCTCAAGGTCCCTTAAGATGCATATAGCTCTGATACCGTGTTGGAGTTTCAACAATAAACCTAGAAAGAAGAATAATGGAGGTTTTTTAGAGAAAATGAATAATCGTGAAAGAGTTGCAACAGAGCAACTAAATTCTGGGAAAGAAAAAACTCAATAATTTTTCATTACTCTTTGATATATATATTTTCCATTAAAAAGTGTAAAACTAACAAAGCTTCAAATACAGTCTTGGAAAACAAAATCTAGGTGAAAAGATAATAAAATAGTTAGTTGAGCACTTGATGCATTAAGAACAAGGCATAAGTTTTCATGCCCAGCAACAGCTAATTTAGAAGACATAGATACGTGGCTTTCTAGCTTAACAAGATAAACAAAACGATGTACATTCTTACATACAGAAAAAGTAGATTAAAGACATAGCTAAAAGACACAAGTTGTTGTGTTTAGCTTTACAAAGACTCTAAAATGATACAACACCAAAGTGTTTCGTAACAACAAATGAAAAAACTTGAAACGACACAAAAACCTGTACATCATTAAACAGAAATTAGTAAAGTTGAAACATCCTCGTTTTATCATCATAAGTCTTCTTCTTTGTTCTCAAATTTCTATTAGTTCCTGCCTTACTTATTTGCAACAAGTATTTTCAACCAGATCAGGATCAATCTTTCAACACTCTCACCTCTTTTCTCCTCCTTTCTCAACCTAATGTTGTTGGCTTCTCCTTTATTCCTCCCAATGACTATATATTTGGACATTCGTGATTAAAGGTTTGGATTTAAAAACTAAGAGAAAAGGTGAATATATATCTCAAATCCTTATGTCTTGAAAGAAACAATATGGTGGTGGTGTTTAGTCCCAGAAAATCATCTCAAAATTTATGTTGAATTGCACTCATTGATTAGATCGTTGTGTCACATAAAAATTTAGTGATTTTACAAAAATAATGATCTTAAACCATAAAAAATGATTAGATTATTATTATGAGAGGTGATCTGATTTTCATTCAAAAAGATGAGAAACTTTTTCTTTCATCGAAGTATAGTAATTTGTAAATCAATTATAGGTAATTTTTTAAGTTTTAACATGTGAATAAAAAAAAAAACTTGCTTTCTTTCCAAAATAAAAATAATTTTTACTCTTTCAAAAATTCTTTACAATACTATATATTTTTATCCGCACTTTTTTCTTTAGTTAGGTATATAATCTCTATTTTGACAGCAAATTCATTATTATTTTGATAAATTAAATTCATTCTCATTCAAAGGTTTTTCATCAAATTTAAAAGTTGAAAGTTAGTTTATTAAAGATAAATATAGTTTTTATATTTATTTATTAATTTTATTAATTATAACTTATTTAGATATAAAATATTAATATTATTTCACAAATTCTTATGTTATGAGAATATTAAAATTAGTAATTTAGTAAATTTTAAAACATCGTTATTTTTTTAAACTTGTTCACAATTGGACAAGACTTTCTCAGGCCAGCCAGTGATAGTATAATATTAATAAACAATTATTTTTATTTAATTTTAACCCTAGAATATATATAAAAAATTAAAACATTAATATGAAAATATTTTTAAATATTTAAAGAATAAAATAAAACTTAAATGGGTTAGATGAGCTAGTGCCTAGGTTTGGTATTTAATACAAAATGATATTTGAATTCTATGTCATATAATATATGGTGATTGCATTATCATACCTTGAAAAGGACACGAAATGTTACCTAAAAAAGAAAAGAGGTGAGGAAGAAGAGATTTTCAATTAAAACAGAGGATCCTCAAACAAACAAATGCCACCGCCCATTTTAACTTTAAGTAAATTGGGCTTGCCACTCAGTCAAGCTTATGTCCACCGCCCAACCTGCCCCAGCCCATCGTGGCCCTCCACCAAAGAAAATGCTACAACTTCAACTCTCACCGACTCAGTTCACTTTGACTTAAATGCTCAACTCTCAACAGTCAACAGTGAACTCTAAATCGAATCTGAAGTGACGGTGCTCATCCGCCGAAAGAGACATTACGGGAGACAGATGGCGTTCTCTAACTGGAACACTGTGGGAAGTCTGGTTACTCCGGCTGTGGAGAAAGAAGACTTTTTACCCAGCAAAAGATCAGTCATGGTTGCTACCAAGATAAAGACAGCTTTTGTTCCTCTTCAGGTATGTTGCTAAAAAAAGTTTGCTTTGGAATTCCTCTACTTTTCAGCGTCTAGCTAAATGTAGAGGAACAGAGTTAAATTAAAAAAAATTTTGAAAAGCTTTAGTTTAAACTGAAGATCTTTCTGAATCAATGTCCAGCTTCTAGGCAGATGGTCTATGCACCTCCCCTACTAACAACTCTCACACACACTTATTTTCCCTTTTTTAAACTTATTATTTAATCAAGTTATAAGAAGGACAAAGATGTGATGTGATCATTGATTTGTTTGGGCTAGAATTCACATATGCATAGTTGCATTTGTCTGTTTTTCAATTTTGTTATGAACCCAAGTTTGTGAATCAGTAGTATAGCCATTTTTTTCTTTTTTATGGGTTATTTGGTGCATTGGATACCCATCAATTCCTTTGCGTTTCTTTTGATTTGGTAGTTTTAGTTTGTGATTTTACTGCTTTATCTTAACTAACATATCTTAACTAGGGCTCCGTTTGCTTATAGCTTTTACTATTTGCTTTATCTTTTTCAAATTTTACCAGAAACAAAAAAAAAATGGTGGAAAGAGATATCATAATTGATTAAAAATAATCAAATGACCAAAATGCAACACCAATTCTAGCATAATTATTCTATATTGAAGCAAAATTCATGCATTTTGTTCTTCAAAAGCTAATTACTAATTTGATTTAATTTTTAAAAAATATAATTTGCTTTTGCATCCATATTTTTTTCTTTTGCTTTCTCCTTACAGCAGTAAAAAACAAATAGCAAAAGCAATAGCTAATTATACCTAGATGTGCAATCATCTGCTTTGCTGTTCTAAACTTGAGATCTACCTCTCTACGACTTTGATCTGCTTGACAAAGACATAAAATTTTATTCATTATCATTTGGATCATTTGTTTCACTTGTGGCTAAGTGATTCTCAAGTCGTGTACTTCTCATTGTGCGTGCTAATTTTCTTATGGTTGTCTGAAAATGGGGTTAAAAGTTGTGAGGGACTTAATAAAAAACCATCAGGTGTTGTCTTCGCTTTTTGCCCCCAATTCCCCTATGTGTGCAAGGGTGCCTTACTTTTCTCTTTGCTAGTTAAGTGGACTAATTTATATAAGGATAGATTCCATTATTATTAAGAAGCACTTAAGTTTATGGCAATTATAAGTGGTTTTGAACATCTTATTGGGTGGTAGAATAATATCTTGATGGATTATTATAGTTATTATTCTTTGTACATTTGCCCATATATCTGAAACTATATCTGCATTTGTGAGAAAATCATTTTAGTGTTTTTTAAATATTAGTTATTCTTTACTCGCTCATTTCCATAATTTCCTGGAATCTTGATATTGTTAGTTAAGCTACAAATCCTACTGTCATGGCACATTGTATGTTATATGTAGCTTAAAGATTGTTGTCTCTAGTAACCAAGATGGCTAGCGTTAAAGATGCATTATATGGCATACCATATTGTGGATTAATGAAATTAGCCAAATTTCTTCAAATAGAATGATTATCAGTAATTAATATGTGTCAATTACATTTTAAAGTTGATAGCTGCTTTGTTTAAGTTTTTGATGCACAAAAGATGGTCTGACCCGCATATATCACATTGAAGGTCAACCTATAAGATGTGAGAAACTCCTGTATAGATTGGCATTTTCAGTGTTCTGATTTCTTGTTTGAATCTGTATTCACTGACTTCCAGTTCGTTTGATCTCCTTATTCTTTATTATTCCTTTTTTTGTACATTTCTTTTAATTTTTCTGCTGAAGAAATTGGTTGGGTTTATGCCTGTGAACATGACAAGGGAGAGATATCAATATGCTTTCTCTAAATCAAATGGTCATCTTGATAACTGGTGGGTCATAAGGAATGTGTATTTTCCCATGTTAAGATTTTTGCTGCAAAATCTGGCTGTTAATTGCACTCTTGCTTCTTTTCTTCTATAATTTTTCTTTTCAGGAACATATAAACTCTCTTTTTTGAGAAGAGAGAGGACAAAGGGATCTCATATACATAAATAAAAAACTTTAGAATTCATTCAGTTTACAGAGTGCAGTACATAGACTTTTTGGTTTTGATTCCAGGTGTTTGTCTCACAATGCATAAACATAATATGGCCTGTTGGTCATTTCGATAATTGATGGTAGTATCCCTGAATTAGCCAATTATAAATATATGATGAAAAATATTTAATTTGAAAATTTGTTAGGTTTTTATAACTATTGAGAACTGCAGAAGAGAATACAGATACAAAACCTTACATTGCTTTATTTGGACAAAAGAACTGAGTTTATTGATAAGTTTCAGCAGATGAAGGCATGTTTTAGAACTATTAAAGTTGGTGCAGATTGCTGACTTGAGAATTCTGTTTGGATTTTGGAGAACAAGAATGAATCTTGTGAAATCATTGTCTTCTACCTTATTTGGATACAATCACTAAAAGATGACTTAGAGCGTTGCATTTAGCATAAGAGGAAAAAGAAAGGACCTACTTCTAGACACTACTTTGGCATACCTCTGAACACATTCCTTTGTCTCTTTTGCAGGTGAAGTGCGAGAAAAGACATAAATCATTGACAACAAAATGCTTTGCTGTTTCACGTAGAGATATGATGCAATGTCTAACTGCTGAAGTTCTTGGTCTTGCCCTTCTTCCAAAACCTGCCATAGCTCGTGTTAGTAGACTCGAGATGAGGAAAAAGATAATGGAGAAGCTTGAGGAGCTTAGGGAGAAGGCTGGGCTATCTAAGCCAAAAACTGAGAATGAGATGAAGTCTCCAACAAAACCGTCACCAAAGGATAAGAAGTCTCCAACTTTGCCACTGCCACCTCCAGAAAGCGCAGTTCAACTGTTGGTGGAAGTAACCCTCAGCAACATCCCTCCTTCAAATAATGCTTTGTGATATTCTCAGTAACAGGTTCGATCATGGTGTCAATTTACCTTCAGTTGCTCTGAATGTCAAAATGTCAGTTAATACAGTGAAAGTATGGGTCATCATGAAGAGTAGCCCTGGTTTCCGCGAAAGCCTGATTAAATAAAGACTTGAATTTTCTGTGTCAAAAAAAGAAAAGACTACAATTTCCTGGAAAATAAATGTATGTATCTGTCAAAAGTCCGGCAGTACTACGCCAGAATTTCGTTTCTGATGAAAAATTAGTGCCAGAGTAATCTTAAAGCTCGGATTTCAGTCCTATTTGAACCCAAATCATACGTGTAGCTGCAATTGTGCATTAACTCTACGAACATAAAAACTTTAGAATGGTATTTGTATATATATGATTTCTTTTTTGTCAACTCACCTAACGGAGTCGGTGGTACTTAACTAATAAAACCAATGGCGACTTCATTATTAGTACAAATATATCAACTAAATAAAAACAAATTGCATTCGAATCAAGTGTCAAGACATGCATACCTTTCGGGTACTAATTCCTCTTGTAATTAGCTTATTTCTATTACATGACACATCTAAACCTCACACTTTTAATTACGGTCAACTAAGTACTATTACTGACACTAGACAAATTGAAATGTCTAATTGATTGCAAGAATTGCGGAATTGGGTAAGTGGAATAGGGTTCATCGAGTTTGTTAGTTCTTGGGTGTGAGTGTGAGCTATTGGGTTAGTATGTTTTCTTTAACGGCAAACGTGGTAAAGCTATATAGAGTGTTACATTTCTTATCTATTCCCACTTAAAATAAAAATGTAGGAGAATGCATTGAGATCATGAAAGGAATTAGTGCAAAGAGAGTAGCATGTGGAAATCGTCTTACATATAAATTACAAAAAATGAGACAAAGGGCAAGCAAATCAATTGATCTTTTTGTCCATGTTTTTGACAAGCTGCCTCATTTGAAACCTCCAGAACAAGAAATAAGCCAAACCCAACCCTACCAAAACAAAAACCCAAACATGTTCCTCGCCGCTCTCCTTCTCGGACCTCACCTCCACTATTTCAAACCTTTCCCTGCCTTCCCCGTTCCCCATTATGCCCTCCATCACATGCCCATATAACACGTACACCCTATCCTCCTCTCCCATCACCACCGAGGTAGCAGAGCCTTCCGCATCAAGGGCAGTTTTGTCATACACCACGCCTTCTGCCCAACTATCAGCACTCTTCAGAAACCACAACTTTTGCGTAGAAACAACTAATACGACGCCGTCCCTCCTTATCGCTATCCCATCTGGCATTACCAAATCCTCGTTCAGCAGGACTACCCTCGCCGTCCCATCGTCAGCATCAACCTTAAACATCTTGCCCGTATTGGATTGCACCACCAATAAATAACCCTTGCTGACGTAAGCGATTCCATTCAGCCCGCAATCGTTAAACGGTTCGTTTTGATCCATGACAGATGCGTAACGGCTAAAAACCGGAGATCTTGAAAAAATCGACGCCTCTCCGCTTTCGTTGACTTTCCAGATGAAGTTTCCGACCGAATTGGTGACGTAAGCGTTGCCTTTGAAGTCCACAGCGACGTCGTTGGCGACGTCCCTCCCGCGACCGATGGAGGCGATGTTGGAATCGGGGTCGGAGGGGAGGAGGGAGAGGAAGAGACGTTGGCGGGTGCGGAGGTCGTAGGCGACGAGGGCGTTAAAAGGAGGGAGAGGAGGAGCGGAGTGGAGGCAAGCGAGGAGGCGTTTTTTGGTGGAATCTACGGTGAGGCCTAAGACAGTGACGTTTTCTGGGAGGGTTGGATCGGAGATTACGGTTTCAATAACGCCTGCATCGGAAACGGAATGGATGGAGCGGTGGCTTAGGGAGCCCACGATGAAGTGCTGGGCTGATGGGTCCCAGGCCATGCCTTCTGGGTAGAGGTTGCGCCATCGGAAATTGATGACGTGGGGCTTTGTGGCTAGGGCTGGGGCTATTAAAAGGATGATGATTAGAAAAACAAAGCTGGGTTTGATTGGAGCCATGATGGGTGGATTTTTGAGTGGAGCTAACAGGGGAGAGAGTGTTTTTAGTTAGATAAAGGAATTTGAATTTCTAAGTGAATCGATCAATTTAACCTTTTTTAGTGGGCTTTTTTTTATTGTTTTATTGATTTCTTGTCAAAAGGGTCTCATAATTCGGATTTTCTTGTCAAAAGGGTTTTCTGTTTTTTAATGTTACTATTGATTTCAACAAAAGATGTTTCAGGCTTTTTCACTTTTCACGACGAATTTCTGGGTAAAGGCTAAAGCAAATAGATTTTAGAAATACAACTTGATTTTCTTTAATTCCGATTAATTTCCCAATGAATTTCTTTTCAAAGGAACACTATGAAGCCTTGGCTTTAACTATAGTTGTGGTTTAGTGAAGAATTATTTCAGTTGTACTCGTATTCCATTTAATTCAACAAGAAAAGGAAACAGTCAATGTTGCACCATTGTATTAGTTTTCTCAGTAAACTCCAACAGAGTCGAGGTTCTTTCTATGAGTTGTCATTGCTATAATTTCAGTCCTCAATTTCTCATGACATGAGTTTCTATTCTTTTCTCATCAGAAGTGTAAAATATGATTCTGTGTATATATAATTTTGAATTACATCAAGAAGGAGAATTCATGTTCATTCAATAAATCTCATCTTTCATAATCATTTGTGACAAAAAAAGAATCCATGATGACTAATTTTCGGATGTAGTTATACATAACTACAGAAGCAATAACAATGTTCCTTTGAAATGAAAATTGATATGGTACCATCCTCTTCAACATAGGAAAACTAGCTTTTAAAACTCCAAAGATGGTTCAAGCACATTTCTCAAGTTGGCTGAATATCTCTTCTTTTGTGTTAGAAGGAGTGTCACGACATGGGGGTTCAAGTTATACGAGTTGCCGAATCAACTTCGAAAGCTGTCAGGTGCCGGGTTGCCGGACCAGTTGCACATCTTGGTACACAAACAAACATCTCATACAGTCTTGGCAAGCCAGTAGACAGCTCAGGCAGCCTTGGCAACCAGCAGACAGCTCAGGCCAGCAACTTAGTCAGTCCAGACAGTGAGCAAGCCAGCAGCACAGACTGCTTAGGCAGTCCAGATAGCTCAATAGCACGAGGTTGAACTAAAGTTTGGCATGTGACAGGAACACCATTACGAAAATTAGGCAATGAATTTATTAATATACTATAAATTATGAGAAAGAAATACTAAGCAGGTGGAAAATTCATATGAATAGAAACGGTATACAAACCAGGCCCGTGACTTGTGTGGTCTGAAGACAGTCACTTTCTACCATATAATTCTAGCCCAAAGGAATTCAACAAAGAAAGCACTCAAAGACAAAACACTAAAAGCACAAGTTAAATTCACGAAGCACTATGCTTGCCTAACATATGCGTTCAGAGCCTTGACCCTGTCTTCTTTCTATTCATTCACCATCTTTCCATCTGTTGCTTCCCCAAAAAGGAAAAGCCATCCATCCAAGAGGATCATCTCAAAATCACAAGACCTGATCCGACTGAATCATCATGCATAACATTAATCCCCAGAATCAATGACACAAAATACTCAAACCCATGCAGCTTATCAACAGAATTGATAGCGGGGTGGAGGATTGGAAACAGTCAACATGAAAATTCAATCACGAATCACGAATAGGTTTACAACAAACTAAAGAAGACAATATCGCATAAAACCAGCCTTTTACCTCTTGGACGTTTGATAGGAAGGATGATAATGTTAAGACATTATTATAAATTTTGAATTATTTGGGTTCGGGTTGATTTGGGTTTAGATTCATTTGGGTTCGAGTTAAATGGGTTCGGCTTGTTAGGCGAGTTGGAGTTTTAAGTCAGCTTTGGCTAGCAAAAGAAGAGAAGGGCCGGCAAAAAGGCTTTCCACGTGTCACATCACAAATCTTCCCTGAAAGATCTCTAACTGCCGTATCACCACCGCCTTCATGCCACGTCATCCTGAGCAAAAAATATCTCCTTTCTTCGCATATACACGTTCCACTCCTTTGTTAGCGTAGAGAAAGAGCTTAGATTGTTCGCGAACGTTCCCGACGCCCATCATGCATCAAACACTCATCCTAATCAATGAAACAACACCCTTTAACTCAGATATTTTCTTCTTCTTCTTCTAATCTACGTTCCATTTCTTTATATAAACCCCTGCCTCTGCCCTTTGTTTTTCAACCCCCCTATGTGCTTGCTTAACAGCAACAACAATATTGCGACATTGACAGAGCTTGGGTTTTCACAACTGCTTCTCAGATATCGGGTCTTTTTTATGTCTGTTTGGAAATAAAAACTGGGTCGACGATGGAGGCTGAACATGGCTTACCATCTTATTATAACGTTCTAGGGGTCAAGCTGGATGCTTCTACCCTAGATATCAAGCGTGCTTATCGAAAGCTTGCAATGGTAACTTCTTTTTCTGCCAGGAACCTAATATAGGTTTTGGTTTTGGGGCAATTTTTGGCTTTTGGTGTTGAATTGACAGCAACTTTTAATGTTAGAAGCAGTTTGAAGAGTACTAAGTTATGTTTTTTAATTTTTGTTGTGTATATGGTGGTGCAGCAATGGCATCCAGATAGGTGGACAAGAACACCTTCTCTATTGGGTGAAGCTAAGCGTAAATTCCAGCAGATTCAAGAAGCCTATTCAGGTAACTAAGTTGACCGAGAACTTTAATTTTATCACGCAGTTTTAGCTAGGTTAATTGCAGTTTGTTATAACTTCAAATGTTTTTTTTCTTTCTTCTGGCAGTTTTATCAGACCAGAGGAAGAGAACTCTGTACGATGCTGGGTTATATGATCCTGAAGATGAAGAGGACGAGGTGGCTTTTTTTTTTCTTTTTTCAAAAAAAATTTGGTATTTCTTGATTAAAGGCTTTTGCCTTTCAATATTTTGCTAACAATTGAATGAACAATGTTTTGTGTGCAGGGCTTTTCTGATTTTGCAGCGGAAATGATCTCTCTAATGGCGCAGACGAGGAAAGAGGTAATGAATTTGTCCTAACTTTCAGCTTGAGTTGAATAAAATATTGGCATAATAGTACTCTTCTGAGCAACATTTAAAATTAAAGCTAGATACTCTATTTCATTCGAAAAGACAAAAGAAAATGTTGCTATCATGTTGTTATAGTGCATTTTCTCATTGCCTACAAAATTAAAATTTGTTCTCTCAGTGGTGGTGAGGGAAAGAGCAGAAAATTTAGCTGTAGAACTTTACAAAAACTTTATCTGTATTAATTTGATCGAAAAGATGAAAAAGCATTAAAGATTAGGATAGATAAATATGAATCTTCTGTAGATTTAAAATTTCAACTACACTTTTGCATGATAGAGAGTCATTAAAATGATGATCAGTTGTATGATGATTGTCCCCCTCATCATCAAATTCTTGTTGGCCTCTTATATGAATGATAACTCATCTTTTAGGCTTGATATGATGTATCAAGCGCCTAGAATGCGCCTGTTTCAACATGTAAGTGTAACCATGAGGGCAGCTGGTGGTGCTAAAAGAGTGCGCCTTCCAAAGATAGCTCCTTAATATCTGAAAGGAAAATTGGTAGCTCTATCGAGTGTGGAGCTTTTAATTGAGTCCCAAGTACTTTTTAATAAGATTTCTTGGTTTGCTAAACTGGCTATTAATGCATGGAGGGGATTGTCCATATATAAATGTATTTTTTGTGTTGAAATTGTTAACATTCGTTTCTACTATTACTTGTGCTGATCAGGATGAAGACTGCAGCCTTGAGGAGCTACAAAAGATGTTCTGGGAAATGGCACAAGAATTTCAGTCACCTTCATGGTTTTGTGGATCAGTTCAAAATTCTGGGAGCCCGAAGAGGACAAAATGGGATTCAACTCGGATGGGTGATAGACATTCACATGTAGGTGTATCAGGGCTCAAGATGTATGAAACCAGAAGTTATTGAAGTTTCTGCTTTAATTAACGACAGAAATCATTTGGACAAGGGAATGATACTCATTCTAGTACTTCATTGATCCTCATCTCAAAGCAGACGATACCTGAATCCCATGAGCTTCTCAAATCTTTGGGAACAAGCCTAGAATGATTGGGTATGGTTACACTTGTTGGATTTTGTAGTTGGGGTTTGGACTTTAACTTTTGTCATGGCATGGTGCTTTGTGAGCGGCTGGTCAGAGTGCTTCCGGAATATCTACACTCCCGGATGGTAATGTACACACACTTCCTTGGTGTTCACTGTATGTATAATGTAGTTGAGCTATCGTGAATGGACCGTTTTCTCCAAAATTGACTTCTTGTATCTGTTTGATCAGGATTGCTAGTTTCTGACTGTGTTATTGTAGTGAAAAATATGCTTCTCTCGACTGATTAAGGCAGTTATATAAGCCTAGGAATAATTTGACAATCATTGATAACATTTGGAATGCTGATATAAGCAGGAAATCTAGAAATAGCTAGCTGAGCAAAGGCGGCAACAAGGTCTTGGTGCTATGTGCAAATAGTTACTATCTAATTGTTTGATTGCCAAAACATCCTATTGTATTATTGAGGCATCCTGCTTCTTCTGTTTTCTTAAGCACAGGGCATTAGAAGAGGGGGCCACTCAATGATCAATCTTTCGGAGGAATGAAAAAATTGAGAATGAAATATGTGGTGGAGAGCATTACTAAGGTTTTTGTTTCATTCTCGGAAGTGGGAAACACATGTCCACTAAAATGGGGAATCTGCTCCACTTTGATCATTTAAACCAATAATATAGCTGTATATGTTCTTTCATAAGAAAACGAAGGAAAGGAGTTCTATCATGAAAAAGGGAAAACTAGAGTAGGACCCCGCAAGCCCACTGAAGAGGTAAACATCACTGACCACATCTGCAAACTCGCCTGAATGCAAGCAGCCCATTTATCTAATCAAATTGGGCTTATCACTGCAATTTTGTCTGATTTGTAGACGATAGAATCCAAATCTTTTTCTCAGATTAGTGATGGCAGTTTTGAAGGCACTTAATTAACACTACTGAATCATTGAAACCATGAGGAGCAGAGGATTTTAAATGCTATATTATGTACATAGGAAGGTTCCAAACCAAAAGCAAAGCTTTGGAGTTAAAATTAATTTATGTGATTAGGGAAGTTGACCAAAAGATGTGCCTTGAAAAAGGATGGAAGATGCTTTAAGAAAATGGGAAGGTGGCCTTTCTCTCTACCAATCTCTTCTCATTCACTCATCTTCCATTGTTTTTTCCAACTTTTGGCCCCTCCTTTTGCTTCCCTTTCTTCAAGGTTAAGTCTTCTCACTAGATTAATCTACAAATTCTACGTTGGTTAGGCTGCCAATTAATTATGACGTTCATGTAGAAAATTACAATCATCCACAAAAATTTCCATCTCCATTTACCAACTGATAAATCTTTTTAAAAGCTGTACCTATCTGAACGCCAAAAAACTTGTATAGTAACAATTGAGTTTGTTTCTATTAACTGCTGGTTAGTTGTTGCAGTATATATGTCAAATCACCTATCCTTTTGTCCCGTTTGGCCTCTGTTTTTGTTTGTTTGATCGGTAAATTGTCCCATTAGGCCATTACTACACTAAAAATGTCCCAAACGTACGTCTTTTATTTTTCCGTAGGAAAACAACAAAAACAAAAATAAAAATAGAAAACCCTTCAAATAAAATTATAAAGTGGGAAAGATAAATTGTAAAATTTAGAAGAAGAAATGGAGTTTGATTTGTCACAAAGAAGTAGCTGGAAGAAAGTGGTAAAGAGGAAAACAGGAATCCTGTTAAGATAACATGATAAAAGGCAATGGAGCATGAGTTGATGACCAGGAAGTGACTTCGCCTCCCAGCTTGACTTGGGGTTCCGAAAATGGCTGGTCTGTGCTGTGAGCGGCCACCGTCCCCATGATCACCTGCATTTTTTTCCTGATAAATTGACTTGTTTTCTGGGGATAGTGACAACTGTTTGTTTTTGTTTTTATATATATTTTATAGCCAATTTCTCTTAAACGAGTAGTATATTTACAACTTATAAAGCAAATAATATAAGTACAATACGTTTGTGGGGCAAAGCTATTGCAATTTTATTACGATTATATTCCATCCATAGCCATCTCTCACCCACCATACCCGTTGTCCATTGATTGTGACATCCATGCATATATTCCTCTTGGCAAAGAATCAAACACTTGATTTTCTGTATTTGATATAATTAAAGATCAAATCATACATAAAACTCAAATCCCACAAAATTCATATGTAATCCAATCTCCAAATCAGAGGGCTCTTGACCTCTTTCAACGCCAGCTTCAACTCCATTTTCCGTTTTCCCTTAGGAGAAAATGAAACATTTCTTCCTCAATTAGCATTTCTTTTCTTCAAAGAAACCCTCAACCTCAAATCACCCTTGCCATGACTTTCATGCAAATTTATTAATATTATTTTGCACGCTAGCTTGGACTTGAACATGAATATATATATATATATATATGTACACTATCTCTAAATATTTATTGATCAGATAGTGACAAAAATATATATATATATTTATCAAACTTCAATTATTAGATAGTTCTTTCTAATTATGCACCAATCATGTGCACAAACATGGTGGAGCATTCCGAAATAGACTTATTGATCTTGAATAATAAATGTTGAGGGTCTGATCTGCAAAGTTTAATTGTCTCCAACTGTTTAGGCGGTACACACAATTCTCTCTTTACATCTTTTGGGTATACCGTTCCATCATCTTTGTGCTATACATGGTGAAAAACAGAATTTACACTGAATTTTAAAGAAGAAAAGAAAAACTGAGAAGTATGCAAAATATAAGAAATGTTAATATTGATTTCAAGTTCTCAATCACCCTGATAACTCTACTTTTTAGATTCAAGCGCCTAGAATTGAGAGAACAAACTTATGCAAGTGAAATTCTCTTGTGAGCAAAAATCCTTTTCATCAACTCAAATCAATCATTTATGTCCTTGGAAAAAGAACAATAAATTTATGAAATGCATAAGAGTTATCAGAATTTAGAACTTGGAAGAAACCCATTTCTAACAAATTAAAAATAGTTGGAAAAGTGTGTATGGTGGGGCCCCGAAGTTTTGGACCATCCCATCATTCCCACATGCGATGGGATTTCCTTGTTGCACAAGGCAGCCAGACTTTCCTAGTAGAAAAAAAAAACCGTAGAAGAGCCCATAAGAAGACTTCTCATTCACTCCATTTTGCCCTCTAATTTCTAGCTTAGTGTCCCAATTTCACCAAAAACCATTTCACTTTTCAGCCTTTCTAAGTCTTCATGCACCGAATAACGTAAAAACACCGCTCCTTACCAAGGTACAAACTCCTCTCTTCCATCTCTCACAGATTTCCTCCCAAAATCTCTCCTCTCCTCTGTCTACGAAATCAGTATTCCTCATCTCAGCGGACAAAAGACTTCCAGCAATCGGATTCACGGCCATGTCGATAAAAACGAACCGTTTCAATCCTCAAATTACAGCACTAACCATATTCTTTGTAGTCGCCACTGTTGCATATCCCATCAGCAGCTTGGAATCAAGGAAGCTTGACGAGAGCATTGCGCCAGGAGATCCAGGCGTCAAGTGTAACCCATCATGTATACCAAGTCCTCCACCACCGTCGCCTCCTCCGCCATCGCCTCCGCCGCCATGTCCACCACCACCGGAGCTGCCGCCACCTACACCAAAAAAGCCGCCAACCAAGTACTGTCCACCGCCACCTAGTCCGCCATCCTTTATATACATAACTGGTCCACCAGGGAGCCTATACCCTGTTGACCAAGATTTTGGTGGTGCAAGCCGGAATTTGGAAGTGGGGTTATTGGGTTTGGTTTGTGGATTCTTGATCCTTGTTGCTTTTTGAATGGGATACGGATTTGGAAATGGAGGGTCCTAGGATCTTGTGCGATAATTGGATATAGTAAGTACAAAGTTACTTTTTCTTCTTTTAATTTTAGGACAAGAAAATTTGTTTTTGTCCAAAGAAAAACTTGTTAGGACCTACTAGTTTTTGTACTTGCTGTATCTCCATATTGTTCATCAATAATAGCAATTTTAATGATTTTCCCTTATGATTTTCGATTGTTATATCATTTTCTTCTTGAAACAAAATGGATCAAATTAAGCTCGAAAGAATAAGGTCTGTTGTAGTTCTGGTAATGGATCCCTGATTCCAGAATGAGCAGAGCTTTAACATTGAAAACGACGAGTTACTTTATGTGGGAATCGTGGATGAAGGGTCCAAGCAGAGCAGAAGCAACGCCACAGCTAGCGTCTCCACCGCCGTTATTCATTAATTGGTGACGCTCTCATGTTCGACTTTAATTAAACACGTGGCTTACTCATGTAACATGTTTCGTGGATTCCTACTCCTGCTTGACCTTTCATGTTGCAACTCACCCCATCAATAGGCACTCTTGTTACCTAACTTTTGTGGCTATAATTCTTCTTAAGAGGATAATAGTTGTAGTTTCTTTTATTAGAGGTCTGTGTTATTCTTAATGATAATGAAATTTTCGATTGGAATAAAATAAAATAGAGAGTATATCAGTTGAAACTTGGTTGACGTTGGGAAGGCAAAGTCAATTTAATGGAATAACTTGTGAATGAGAAATAAGTGAGCGCACTTGTGACAACCAGACAAAATCGATGACCCCAATCATATTTTGAGAAAATTGGATAAAAATGAGACACAATTAGAGGAGGGATTTATCAATTACCAATAGGCATATCTTTTTATGATGAAAAGAGCATTTTAAGATATTTAATTTATTCAGTCTATGTAATAGAAAGTAATTGATGTGTTTACTTGATTTTATGCATAAAACAATAACCAAAGTAACAACTTTTCAACAGTATCTGTAAAAAGCTAGAGAAAATGTCCTTAAAAAACAAAAAACTAGTATGCCTTTCTCCAAAAATATAACATGTTCTTTAGGGTTTCGTAAAAGTTAAAAATGATTGCTTACCAGGACCAAGACACATGTTGCAAAATGTAAAGCCAAGTGGATGTGAAACAAAAGAGAAGATTCTAACCTTCTGATCTTGATTTGATGTGCGATCATAATGTGTCAGAGTTAGAGTCGTTGTGAGTGGATGAGATCAACTTCGGTTTCACCAAATGCTGGGTCCCACATCAGTACCATAACGTTTGGTTCCTGGACACATCACCATGCTCATGGTAAGGCCAAGGGGGCTGCCCGATGAGGACAGGAGGAGTTAGAAATCAGGCAGACTTTTCAATTATCCAGATTGGACGCCACTCTACGTGGCATGTTAACGTACAATTTTTTAATTGGAGCAGCATTTAACTGTTAGGGCCAATGAACTTTCACATATATAATATAAAAGTCAATCTTCATTTCTGGAGGCAAAGTTATTTTGATAAGAATGTAATCATCAACTTGATTGCTTAAATTCAAAGAATAGTAAGGAGTGAAATTTGGTACCAAACCAAACTAAAGATTCTTAAGATGATAATTTAAAAAAGAAAAATAAAATAAAACATGTTTAACTATGGGTATGGACAGTTACATGACCCTTTTAAGGGGGAAATCTCACACATTTTAATATCTAAGAAGGTAGGGTTCCAGTTTCATTGTAACCCTTTCAGAAAATGTGGCATACCATTAATGATAGCAATAATTCGAAAAAAATTATACCTACTTCCTAATTTCAATAATGAAAAACTTTAATGAAATTTTTCACAGTGAAAAACGTTATATGAAGTTCTTTAAGTTAAATTTATGAAATTTTTAATTAAAACATTTCAATGCATAAAAATTAAAGTTGTAAGTAGATATTCATAGATTGATAAAATTCAACTTCTACAATATGGAAAAAAAAAATAAAAAAGCTATGTATTTAATAGTTAATCTTGTAATTTATAAAGCTAATGAATCCACACACAACGCTCATGACCCGTCTCGGGCCTCCTCGTCTCTCTATCGACAAGTTGAGGTTCGCACAATGCCGACGTTGTGAAGGAATGCAAGCATTCAAAAAAAAAAAATAGTTCACACCTATCTTAATTATGTACATATTTTGCAAAAGTCTCAAAATAAAAAAAATTCACTAATAAATTGCAATTTTTGTTTGTCAATTTCGAATTCCATCATGTGTGAGTTTGATCCAATTTTATATCGGTTTATCATTTATTTATTTTATTAATTTTTTTTGTATTGAATGTAATAAATATTCAATATGTTGAAAATTATTTGATGGCAATGTAGTTTCGACTTGTGAATGTAATTAACTCTTATAAAAAAAAAGCTTCTAATAATAGACTGACATCATAGCATCATCTTATCTTATCTTTTGTTTTGTTAATTTTTTCTTTTTCCTTTTCTGTTCTTTATAGTTAAAATGTAGGAAGACAGTAAGAAAGCTTTATTTGTTTAATCAACCAATCAAACCATGCATGTGGCAACCTTGTTGAATCAAAGTATGCAATTGTTTATAGTGGCCGGCATAGATTTCTTTGTCAATGTCAACTAGGTCATAAAACATATGAAATAATCAGCTGCTGTGTAAGCATTGAAAGGGATATGGTAAGAAACCAAGGTGCTATTTGGGTCAATAATATTTGTTTTGGTGACAGATATGGCCAAGTTTGGGATAAATACCCTCTTGTATTTGATAGAATCAAGTGACATTTCCATTACATCAGATTGAATTGATTAATGCTTTTGGAAATTCAAAATGAAATAAAAGAGCTTGAGACTTAAACTATGTATTTAGTTAGGAAAGTAAAGGGAGTTGTCACGCCTAACTTTTGCGTACAACTATCATTATTATCCCTATGAAAGGTAAGCTTTCCTATTCATTGAAAAAGTGGCTAAAGAATTCCACTGCCCAATTACTCGCCGCAGGCCACCTTGGAGTGGGACGTTGGGTTGGGTAATATTTTAAGATGCTAAACATGATTTTTTTAAAAAAAATCATCAAATACAGATGAGACATAAAATGTGGTAGAAATTATTTACAGTAGGGAAAGGGTGGTCTGTGATGCACCCAAAAAAATTTGGTACCTAAAAATAAAATTATTTGTTAATTTTTACTATTAAATTTTGACTATTTTTAAACTAAATTAAAAGCTCAAAGTTAAAAAGTGTGACTAATAAATTTGATCCACCACTTTAAATAAAGTGATAAATTTGGCCCTTATCACTCTAATCTTTGATATAGCACTTGCAAAATTTTCAATCATGCATTTAGCTTTTCTCAATTATTTTTTATTCATTTTTTAAGGTCACTTTATAGAATAATTTATATGTAAAAAGTACATATATTAAAATGTTATGTGACCTAAAAAAGTATTTAAACTTTGAGCAAATGCAACCTCCTTTATGTATTCAATAAAAACTGTTTTAAAAAAGTTAGTATATTATTTATAATTAAGGTCTTCCACAGTCAATCCTCAACATATTTTTCATCTATTTAAAAAAAATGAAGGGAAATAAATGGTCAAATAATTTATCAAACTAAGAATCTTTAGTGTTGAAATCATTAATATATATGTATATTTTCATCTAAATGTTCCCAGTTGTTTAAGTTTGACCAGTACAAAAAAGTTTGCTTAAATTTTCCTTGATTTTATGTGTTACTATTCTATACATATTTTTAAACTTCATATACTGATTTAGAAAATTATCACATATTTTTTTCATTTATTGTATTAATATATTATTTTTTTAAAAAATATATTTAATATAGTATGGGATAATTCTGTAATTCTGAAGTTTTTAAATTTTATATGATGAATGTGATAATTTTTTGTAATATATATAAAGAATTTGGAGGAAAGAAATTTAAGTATCTATATGTGTAATGTTTTATTATGGGTGTGGAATCTTTGTTAGGTACAACAACTAGCACACGTCAAAACAAGTGCTTAAAGAGCAGTAGAAATCAAATAGCTCAAGTCCCTTAATTAGTCCACCGACACAACGAAATTTAGGATAAAAATCAATTAATTACACATTTTGTGTTCAAGTTATATTAACGTGTGTTAATTGATATCTAATGAAGAAACTTACACAATTTTCGTAAGTTATATGTTAAATAAAAATGCTACTTCATATTTTGTGAAAGTTTGATGTGGGTGCCATTTGGATTCAATGCAATTTTTATTTTTTTAATCCTAAAAAACGATTTTAAATTCACGTCTCTTCCTTTGCTTTTATATTACAACACCAAGTTTTGGGTTCTTTTGTGACCCAGAGAATTAATTGGTGCAAATATATTTAAGTCTAAAAAATAGAATTTTATTTAAGTTTTTTAGTCGAATTCAGGAAGCTTTCCGTTAAAAACAATTTAAATAAAAAGTAAATTTGACAATCAATAGAGTTCAATGAAAAAAAATTAATATTGTGTAAAAAAATTATTAAAACATTAACTATATGCAAAATTTGATCAATACTTATTGAATAATGGAAACTTGATTCCAAATTTTTAATGAAAATACTTATCTTAAAAAAATTATTAAAACTTATTCAAAACTTTTCAATTTTGTACACTTGATCTATATGGCAAGACTTGAAAATTTATTTGTTTGAATTTTCGATTTTTATTTTTATTTAAAGGTTTTCAATAAATAATTTCGTGAACTTAACTTCCAAGTCTAAAAAAGAGTATCAAAATTTATAGCCAATGAGAAGAAGAAATGCAATGAGTTTAGACGTCAATTTCACTCTAACTCCACGCTTTCCAGCTGTGCTTTTTGTAGTACTGGGATTTCTCTCTTGCGTGAGGGTTCAGTTAAACAGAGGACTGAATCCAGACTTCCAAAGTCAAGCACAATAGGTCATCGAGTTGGATGGATGCTTAAATTTCCAACCTTTTCCTTGCCCGTTTGTCTCTTTCAATGATTTGTTCCCTTCACAATCTTGAATTTTCAAAAGCAGCAGATTCGTTAGGTTCATTGGACTCCATGTCTACTAAACCCATCTCTTAAACTGAAATTTTATTAATTGATTAAAACCCCAGGATAGCTGCGATTAATTAAGTCAAAATTTGTAAGATTCCCAAGGCTGAAAATCATTATTAATTGTAATTTTTTTATTATTGTCATCATCTGTATAATTTTTTCCTGCAATTATCTTCCTTCTTCTAACTACCGAAATCACCAATAGCCAGGGCCTCATTATGGGGAAAAGTTCAACTTGGGTAGGTATGAGATAATTTTCACGCATCACTAGCTGTCGTGGATATAGAACCGAGTAGTACCCTTCATTAATTTACTCCAAGGGGAAAGAAATATATTATACAATTTCTTTTGCCCATGCATAAATGATTTATAGAGTAAATTATATCTAAGTCA
Source organism: Theobroma cacao (assembly GCF_053813885.1). Lineage (NCBI taxonomy): Eukaryota > Viridiplantae > Streptophyta > Magnoliopsida > Malvales > Malvaceae > Theobroma > Theobroma cacao. Next base: position 44,726,882 of record NC_142640.1, read on the forward strand.
TGAACTTTGGACTCGATTATAAATTATATGAAAGAATATTTATTGGAGACCACGTCCTGCAAATTTTTGACACAAACTAATATTATGGGTCTTAAAATAATTTAGAGACGATGATTGTTTGCAATAAAATTTCTTGATTGAAGAAATGCATGGGGATACATGTTATGTGAGGGGGTTTGATTAGAGCTTGAAACTTGAAAGCATTATTTGGGAATATGACTCGTAAAAACAGAGCATGATTTCCCATGTTATCAGCTAACTCTCTGTTTCTGGGCATCTTGGTGATGTGTAGGCCAGCCACAATCGCCATCAAAAGCTGAAACTGTTTTTTGAGCTCTTCAAAAAATTCAGTATGCTTTCGGATATTCAGACAGATGACACGAATTCCAAGAAATGCATGCAAGGAGGCTGCCTTAAAACCCAAATTAAAAGAATAAAAAAATAAATAGAATTTTTATAAAACCCTACTCTGCTTTAAGAAGACATTCCACTTCAATAGCTTTGGAAATTTTGATTTCCCGGGAATTGGAATATTCAGCTTTTTCTCAGTTCTAAAATCAATTTAATTCTTCAAACCCTTTCTAAGAACCCAACCTCTCTGCTGACTCTTTGACCTCATTTCCCTTGATATTTGCTGAAACAACCCGAATTCAGGTTAAGCAGAAAATTAAGTAGACATACTTCAAATGGAAACTGAAACAAAAGAAGAGGAAAATCTTTTCCAAATTGAATCCTGAACGCCATGCTGTCGTTATTGTTGTCAAAACCAGGCCTCTGTTTTACTTATGATGAACTATTCTCTGGCTCTAAGACTAGAAACTTCCCTCCCTCAAAAAAAGTCAAATAAGAAAACAAAAATCAATAGGGTTCCCCATGTGCAACTTTCAACAACTCTTTCTAACAATAACTCATAGTAAAGCCTTCATTGCCAAGTTTCAAAATGCATGGGGTCCCAAATGTGACTCTTTTTCTTTCTTTTTTTTTTTTCATTTTTATTTTCCTTTTCAACAGCTAAATGGATTTTTGAGCAATTAAAATGAGACCCCCTTTCATCAACTTTACATAAGAGACAGTAGGTGGCTAGGACTTGGTTTTCAATCCTTTAATTCCCTTTGGGCTCTTTATTTCCAACTTTGAGACTTGACAATAAACCTTCAGAAAAGTCCTTCAACAAGGGTCATTCCATACATATCTCTCTCCTATCCACTTTTCTCTTCTTCACTAAACTCTATCCTCTGTTTTTCCTCTCTTTTCCTTTCTATATCATGGCCAATTCACTTAACCAAGCTATCACTACCCTCTTCTTCTTCTCCTCCATAATTCTCAGCTTCTTTGTTCAAGCCAAGCAAGACAACCCTTGTCCATATCCATGTTACCCTCCACCAACAGGCACCGGCGGTGGCACCCAAATCGGCGGCACTGTCCCTCAAACACCTCCGGCTAGTTATTCACCACCTCCTCCACAAGGGACGTCCTACCCTACACCAACAGGGACTTTACCATACTACCCTCCACCACCTTATGGTAATTCTTTATACGGTCAGCCCCCTCCTGACCCCATCTTGCCTTATTTCCCTTACTACTACAGAAAACCTCCTCACAAAACAGATGATGAGTCATCAGCAACAAGTAATCCTGGAAAATCATTGCTCACGATTGCAACCACAAATTTTATTGTATTTGTTTTCCTAGTTGTTTCTAGTTTAGGGTACTAGCTGAAAATTTTTTGTGTAAAGTATTTGTCTTTAAGCCATGTTTTCAATGAGATGAGGGTTTGAATGTAGGGACTTTTTAGTGTTTAATGAGAGAAGAAAAAGAGGTTGGGATGCGTTCTTAGTTGCTGAAAAAAGGTGTAGAATTGGTGATGTGGTGAAAGACAAGGGGAATCGAAGAGGTGGTGGCCCCAGGCCATTACTCTTTTGTTTGCTAATGAAGAGATGACCAGTATGTTTATTTTTGTTTCATCTTCTAATTTCCCTGTTTTGTGTTAATTGTTCTGATTAGAATTTCTGCCAACCATTCGACTGCATCACCTAATTTGGATGAGTTCAAAATGGACGGTACTGGGAGTTTTAAACAATACGTCAAGGGGAACTTTCCTGACTGAAAGAATTCTTTGCTAGAACTCAAAACAAAAAACAAAAAAAGAAAAAAAAGGTCCATTTTATCCTGGCCTAATTTTACTCTTATTTTTCCCTGTTGGCACTATAACTAGATTTCTCTTTATATAAGCAATTTGCAGAGGTCTATATTGGTTCTGGGTACAACCCCTTCCAACGAGAATGATGTCCTTTAATAACAGAAATATTATCCTTGCCAACATTGTTTGCCTAAGGAACCATTCTCTATTTCAGAGAAGATGTCCTGACAAAGAAACAAATTGATAGGTATCTGTCAATATCATTGATGATTTGGTTTGATTAGGTTGAGGGTCGTTGATATTTGATAGCCATTCTTGCCCAAAGGAAAGGGTTGGGGGGGGGGGGGGGGAGGGAAGGACGGGTTCAAAATCAAATTGCTGCAATATTGCCCTTTTTTTTTAATAATTTTCCTTCAAGTAAGTCATATCGGAAGTTTCCGAGTTTTAGACTATTCAAAAAGTAGATACCCTCCCTTTATGATGTCACCAACCAATTACTATTCGGATAAAACGAGAAGGAAAAAGATTTGTGATTCTAGTACATGTAAATTATACATCCAGGGTCTCTTTACTGTAGATCCCATAAAACAAGTCTGTCTGTCGTGGGGCTCAAGTTTAGATCCTTTTATTTTTCGAGAAGAGTGCATCTATCGTTAAACTTTTCCAATGGCGAGAAAGCCCTTGACAAATTGATTTTTTATGCATGTGTATAGTTGTCACTGAGGTTGGTGGGGGGTGCAAAAGACTTTCAAGTTTCAAACCGAACCCATCATTATTAATTCACTAATCCAGCTAAATGTTGCATTACACGCAGCATAATTTAAGTTGTTTGGAGTAACCAAAATAACTACAATGTAGGGATACTCTAATATCAACAACCTACTTTTGGTCTTGCCATTTCTCTGCTGCCTGGTACATTTTAAATTCAATGTGCATTGATTAGAATCGAGGATACCTGTACTGGCTGCCTAGGCTTAATGAGAAAGGAGAATGGGTGAAGACGGAACACCATGACAGATCATTTCAGGAAGCCACAACTGCCAAACGGCCCATCCCAGAACCACTGCCAATTCCAGCACTTTTCATGTTCTTCCTCACCATCTCACCACTATTTCTCTGGGCTCCCGCTTTTGGCCTGCCACCAATCTTATGATCTTTTACAACCTTACTACTACTCTCTGATATTCGATGCTTTGGCAAATTGCTGCCCTCTTTCTCTCGCTCTTTCTTCAAAAGAACCACATTTTGTCGTGTCACGGATTCAGAAGAGCTGTGGCCATCAGTTGGTGGAGTTGAAGATATGGTGCCAGCTTGTGATGATTCAACTGTAGGAGAATTCAACTCTACTACAGGTCCACTAGCAGAAAGGACTTGTTTATTTGCTTCCTTGGAGAGTGATGACGGTCTTGGAGTTACTCCTATCCCTGAACTTGCTGACTTCTGTCGTACTTTAGCTGATTTCATGGTAGATGATGCAGGCTGAGATAGAAATAGAAGAAAGCCAGTGTTAAATCTAGTAACAAATGGAATAAAAATACAAAATGTAGGAGTCGGATTACCATAGGACAATTAATCACAAGAAAAGGTAGCAATATATACAGGTCCAATCTAAAGATATATAAGTGCAACTTCCTATGAAAGAAGAAAAAGCAAATTATCAATCTTATATCATATACTGAAGGTGACAGTCAAAATAAATGATCAGCTTGAAAGGACAACCCAAATAAATGTTAAACCATATAGAATGTATTTCAGTGTTTCCATCTTGATAAGAAAGTTAGAGATTAAAATCATTTAAATTATGATACTCAAAATATGTATCACCTATGTTCTGTTACTCTCAGAGCAATCCAAAGCTCTCATAGCATTAAATAACACTCCAATTTCCATGGCAAGAAGGAAACTTGGGAAGATCAAATTGACGCACCCTCTGTTCTTGTGAGAGATTAAGGACAAGGATTAAGGTACAAGTGCCCACTCAACCTTGTGCTTCTCCAGTCAACTACCAAAGTGTATCTCTTTTTCCCTTCTTTGATTGTTTACTGTAGATAATCTACTTCATTTCAGATTCTCACATACCATAAAAGAAAGGTCTAAGGACAAGGAAGTTTCCTTAAACCAGTATGAAACATTCAGTAGAAACGTGAAGAATAGGTTTGCAAAGAAGATGCAAAAACCTCTAATAATTGTGAAAAGAACAAGCTTTAAATATTGCCCTATCTCCTAAAGCTATTGCTTCAGATAACTAATTAGATTATCCCACATGCAATGTCAAAAATATCAAGGTTCTCAAGATATTACATAAGAAATGAACAAGAGTAACCTAAAGCTATTATGCTAGAGTATGATTACATAGGAGTCAACATAAGTGTTCCAAGTTACACATGCACTCATGCGTATGTGCTTTTCTGTGTAAATAACCACATCTGAAGACATATGACAGGTGCATTGAGCTTCTAATGTACCTTGTTTCCAGTAGATCCGGGTGTTGCGGCAACATGATAGAAAGAAGGCATGGGTTTTGCTTTGAAATTAAGGCTTTTCCGCAATTGCTTAATCTCAGCCTCTGTCTTTTCCTGCAATAACAGCAAATGAAGCATTCAATTTATTTGCAAATTTTAGCAACCCATTAGTCCAGAAATGTTAGAGCGGCCCATCTTTTCAAATACTAATAAGGAAGCACATAGAGAAAAACCAATTCATCTTCACTTAAAATAGTAAATTCTAAACATCATATGCTTCCCATACCTGTGTTCTTGCTTGAATCTGATTCATCTCAGCCTCTTTGGCATGCATTTTCTCTTCTAATTTCATGTAGAACTGAAACCATTGTATGACAAAAAGAACAGAGGAAAACATTACTGTATACCTTAATCTAAAGAATGAAAAAAAATTTCAGAATGACAGCAAGCTTGCTTGCCTCTTTTCTCCTTTCTGCCCGTTCATCACTTTTGAATTGGAATACTCCAGCACTAGACTTTACATCTGCCTTAGATGAATTGACAGTCTGCTTCAGCCTATGTTAAAGTTACACTACATTAAGGTTTAAAAGTCAACATTTTGATGCCATAAAGCAATCCCCATAATGTTGCTACACACCTATTTGGTGTCTGCCAAGCAATAGGTTCAATCTTCTTTGATGAAGAAGGTTGAGCTTCAATTACTTTCTTTGTCATTGGTCCATTTATACTGCCACAAGAATGAAATAAGCGTTTGAAATATCCCCTCAAATGAAACATACATATTCTTGAAATGCAAGAGATAATACATACCTTTTACTCTCAGCGCTTAATTTTGCATTGGATCTTTCAGAATCCTGGGCAAGAAAGACCAATGAAAAGGAAATTCAAATTGCAACAAGTCAAAATAAAAATGCTTAATAGAGAATGGATACTAGGGTAAAATACAGATGTTGCCTTTTTCAAGATTTTTTTTTTCTAACTTCAGGTCAAAGTCAAAATTCTCACCTCTTTTTTGGGAGATCTGTGCATTGAACGCCGAGTTGGAGTGGCAGTTTGTAATGGCAGCTTTTCTGCTTTCATTCTCCCTGAAATTTCTTTTTCCCTTCTCACCTGAATCTTTGCAGCTACTTTTGAATCACGAGAAATGTTTTTCTGGGAATGATCAGGACTCACTGGAGACCTCAACCTTGTTTTGGAAGCTTTACTTTCAATAGCAGTCTTCGACTAGAATGAAAAAATTAATGAGTAGAAGCCACAAGGAGGTAAACAAGACAAAATTGAGTCTACTTACGAGAGCATGCATAAGAGATAAAGAGAAATATACACATCAAATTAGAAAACCATGTGAAAGACTCTTCCCATATAAACATAAACCTGAATCAACATGACAGTTGTTTTTCAGAATTTCAAGAACCAATATAAATATAAACCCATACCTTTGGAGGATGATTCTGCCCATTTTCTAAATTAGTAGTATCAACTTCCCAAGTGGTTCCAGTGTTAGGGGATGCATCCCTGGGCTTAAATGATTTATCAATATTACCTGCATCATCATCATGGTTTTCTTTTACTTCTTCCTCTGGTTTATCATTGCTTATAAGTGGCTTATCACATCCAACTTCACTTTGATGGGTTTCCTCAGCCTTAACATCTCCAGGGACAGTGTCCACCAAAACATGAGTTTCATGAGCAGATAAAACACCAGAATATTCTCTTCCACATTCCATCAACGCACCCTCACCAAGGTATTTTGAACCTTCAGGACTCTTGTCAAAGTGAGCAGAATGGCTACCTTCATATGCATGATCAAACCAGTTCCCTTTGTTTTCATGATCAAATGGGCTCCCTTCATTTTTGCAACAAAAATCTTCCTCATAATCTGCATCATTTAAGCCATTCTCATCAAAATGATGGCAGTGGTTACCTTTACTTATATGATCAGATTCATCTCCATAACCCTTGTTCTCTGCAGCATCATCCTTGCCAGTATGATATTCATCTCCACAACCCTTTTTCTCTGCAGCATCATCCTTGCCAGTTTGATATTCATCTCCACAACCCTTATTCCCTGCAGCATCATCCTTGCCAGTTTGATATTCTCTGTAACCCTCGTTCTCCACAAAATCACTTTCACAGGTTTGATCTTCTCCCCCATTTTGGCCCTCAGATGAACCCTGAAGAAGAAGTGCCTTCTTTCTGAAGTGAGCTTCAAAATAAGCTTTCTTCTCAATAACTGAACCTGGTTTTGAGCATTTCTCAACCTCTTCAAGATATCTATTGTGTGAGAAGGAGGACCTTCTTTCCCAAGCTAGGGGTTCGTTTTCAAATCTTCCAAATGATACAGAACCAGAATGCAAAGATTCTGCCTGCCCAGTTCAAAAAAATTAGAAGTTAAAATAAATGAAATAGGTGGACAAATTATTTGCTACAATGAAGTAAATTGTATTTTCTGAGACAATTTACTATCAGAAACACATAAAAGAAGTTGGCAATTATAAGGTTTTTCTTTTTGGTCCAATTTCATCAGCAAAAATGCTTCTGGAGGCACTTGGGATACTGCGAGCCATTATAGTTAGTGACAATCTTCCATAGACTTTCAATGTTTCAGAATAATATAGTAGAACTTTCTAATTAACAAATCTGTTGCCATAGCCAATTTGAAATCTAAAAAAGAACAAGAACATATATAATACTACAATTTTATCTATTAGTGTCAACATAAGGATAAGATGCAGTTCTTTGTCTAAAGCAGGCATTCATCTTCTGCACATCCTGGCCCTAATTTTTCGGTTCAGCTCCTCTAGATTACTTTTCCAAGACACCATCATTAGGTTTATGTGTGTGGCGTCCAAATTAATTTCTGGGACCCACAATTGTGAACCTTGATTATGAGTTGTAATCCCCCATAAGGATAATACCTCTGGTGCAAAAGCAGATAATTATGCTATATAGAAAGCATTGACAGCAACTTACCAGTGTACATGATAACTTTCTAATTGTATCACTGTTACCATAAATTTAGTCTTTCCGCCCCCCCACCCCAACCTCCCCCACAAGGAAAAAAAAACTAGAAAATTATTAACGGAAGCAGATAATGAAAGGATCCAGAGAACATAGGAAGAGGTTAAGTAAATCTTTTGGCCTTCTCTATATGATGACATAAGGAACAATGATCATTATCGACCGATAACAAATCAACCGGTTGATTATCAGAAACTGAAATATCGATAATAAGTAAACAGATTGACGAAGCTTAAACTTCAATCATCCAAGGGGGAAAACAGATAAAGAGTTTAAAAAATGAGAGAGAGAGAGAGATCATTGTCAAAAATTAAGACCAAAATATAGAAAAGATGCACGTTCACTTTGCAAATCAAGTGAACCAACCAGTATTTTCTTTTTTGGCTCTTTGTTTTAGTCCAAAATAAAACAAATTAAAAAAAAAACTTCATCCATCAGCTTATCATTTCATTAGTTAAAGCCAAGATTCAAGAATGAATGAGACAATTTATCATTTCTTAACGTCAAACGATCTCACATATTCAGTAAGCACTACAATAACTACACAATTGACAAAAAAATAATTCCAGCTTATAAATCCAAACACTTTAAAAGAAGAAAAAAAAAAGATTTGCCTGAAAACTAATGCTGAAAGGCTCTTCAATCTCTCCCGCCATTTGCAACCAAAATCAAGCTCCAAGCATCAGTTACCTCAAAAATCAACACTCAGCAGCCGACATCCTTAACTCATCAACGGATCAAATCAACCAAATGCAAAACACATTTCTTGAAAACGTCAACAGTAATAAACGAATCTTAACTAAACGTGCTTTGCGAGTAACACACTAAGAATGAAATACCAAAACCAGAGCTCCAAGATTTTCTTTTCTCTTCTTTTCTTTTGCTTTTCTTTCTGATCTTTCTGCCCTATCCCTTTTTTTTCTTTTTTAATTGCTTTTGTGAGTTTGTTGTGTTCAGTGTTAAGTGTAAAAAGTTTGCGAGGAACTTAAAAAGTTTAGACGATCAAAACATATTCATTATAATAAAACATTTTAAAAAAAAATTATATATTATCATGCGGGGTTGGTTGTCTTTTTTGTCTTGTACTCATCAGATCACCTCATTAAGAATCAAACGGCTCTGATTTCAGATCAGAGGGAGAGGATTCTGATATGAATCGTGGTCAGTTTAAAACGGCAGCGTAACAGGGATTGAACTAGTAGGGATGTCCCACGTGTCACTTCATTAATCTGTTGACTTTCCCAGCATTGTTTCCACTATACAATTTTCTGTAAGTGGATCTAATTGTAGGACCCGTTTGAAAACTTCCCAAATGAGAAATGTTAAAAAGATGTATTTAAAGACAAAAAGAATCTGTTTTGACGTTTTACCAAACAGCTACCAAATAAATATAAACTATTTCTGCCTAAATAGCAGCACCCAAACTATAATGTAATCTTAATTAACTATTAATTAATGAAAGAAATTGGAGGCTCTTGATATTGAATGTGACATTAGTATTAATAGTCGTTGCAAGCAAATATTTACTATCTTTTGTAGGGCCAAGGGCTTGACTACATTAATATGCAGTCCTATTTCTTGTCCCTATATATTATTTTATTTATTTATTATAATTTTAATATTATACATAATATTTCACTCAATATTATGTACATATATTTCTTGTTTTAAAAAAATAGGTCCGATTCTTCTATTGTCGCAAATAAAAAATTGTTTTAACCATGCTAAAAAGAATTGCTAAATTTTAACTTACTATATATGAATATGATATGTACCTAACAATATTAATTCCAGTTTATTACATATTTGCATCCGAAATTTTTTAAAAAAATGTACAAATTAATATTTGAAGAAAAAAGTACAAACAATATACATAATTAATAAATAAATTAATTAATTAATAAAAAAATTTAAATGAAAACATAAAAATAAATAACTATATGGTTCAATGAATAAACAACCATGTAATTACATAATCAAATAAAATAGTAAGTAAATATAAATAAATATGTAACTAGATGATCAAATAAATTAGGAAATAAATAAAAATAATATATTCATAATTAATTAAAGAAAAAAAATTAATACATTCATAATCAAGTATATAAATAACATTTTAATTTTTTTTAAATAAGATAATTTGTTACTTATAAATATGTGAAATATATTATTGACTAATATATCATTTTATTTCAATATATAGGAAAACAGTAATCATTTCATTGAATTTTTATTTTATTATTTTTTTCATTAATTTATTTAATATACAATTATTAGTTAACACTAATTTCATTACCAACACTATTTTCGATCTCACTGTTACAGCATCACTATAGTGTGGAACAAAGCTCAAATCTTTGTTTAAGTATCTTATTTAAATTTTAGCTTTTTCATAATAGCTCAAGGCTTTTGCTTTCTCATGTTTTAGAAAGAAATAAATAAATAAAACGAGAATGGAAACTGTTGAGCACTTTTTAAATTCATGATTGGATAATTAACAAGAGCCAAAGAATGCATATGATGTGGATCTGATCTTCAAGGTGGGGCCCTAAAACTTTTGCAGAGCTGATGGTAAAGGTTTTTGTATTGCTGCAATGATTGGGGCCGTTAGATTAGGGAGGGAGGATCATGATTAGACTCAAGTGGGGCTCAATAAGCCATTAATAGGTACAAACGCGAAATCAGGCCTTGCACGTGTAGGGGCCGTCCATGTCATTTGCAATGCCGACCTACATCGATGGTACCGGGTCGCCTGAGTTCCGGTACAGATGTCATCATCTCCTTCATGTTTGACGATTCTACACCCTACACGTCACACACCGGATCCACATGATTATGGCCATGGAGGGAGCAGATATTGGTCAAAATAATGCCTCTTTTTTTTTTGTTTTTTGATAAGTGAAAACAAATGCCTTTAAAACTCTGCTATTGCAGACAAGAGAAAAAATTATCTTTTGTTGTGTAGCTTAAATTCATTTGTTAAAAAAAAAAAAACAGTCAAACTCAAAATGCTACCAAATTAATATCAACTAGACTAGTAGTATATATATTTGTATCTTTTTCTTCGTGCATACATGTGATTACTCCAAAACTAAAGAAAGCATTTAGAACGAAAATGAAAAAAGGCAAATAAATCTGAAATAGACCCCACACCCATGTGAAATCAGAACCATGGTCAATGGACCCATGCATCTAACCATCTAACTTGCAAGAACATTGGGTGAGAGATCCACATCAAATAGGGAAGTCCGTGGCTAGCTAGCTGGTTGATTTATACTTTATATCATTGATTTTTTTTGTAGAAAATTGGATCGAAGAGGACTAGATTTATTCTTGATAGGCTTAATTGGATGAGAGATATATAAACATGTTAAAGAGTGTCACATTTGAACAGCGGCCATGCATTTCATGCATTGATTTAGGAAGCATGAAATTGGGGGAAGCAGGCTAGGCAGGCATGCATGTGGATAACTCTGACAATGCATAATTCATGTGACTCCATGTGTTTTGGTCTATCTATGCATACCTTCTCAAACTTAATCAAACACATGAGAACGATAGAGAGAGAGAGGGTATGTCGGAAATGTAGATGCATGTAATCGTAACTGAAGTTGGGGTGTTAATTTTGTGGCTATTCCTTTTGTAGTCAAATAGGGCTTTGCACGTGGAAAAGTAACCTTTGTGTGCTTTCAGATGTATGATACTAGTACTACTGTATGATTACCATCGTTTGTAAGTTCATTTGTTTTTTCGGTCGAGTTTATTTCGCAAGCCGACAATTGCATCAATATTTATATTTTCATGATCATTGATCATGATTCAAGACCTACTAATTATATATGGAGTTTGCTATTTGTTAGCTCCTCTTGTGGGGTTGTAATCCGATTTGATTAATTAAGACTTCAATAATATATAAAACGTATCGATAGATTTTCGTGGGAATTTAAAAATAAAAGCAATAATATATCAATACATCCACACATGTATCGATATAATATGACCGTTGAAGTCTAGAATAAAAAGAAATATAACTATTTTCACATTTAATGCATCTCTAACTACCTCTGAAGCTTCAACAACTATAAATACAAGCTCCCACCACATTTATCAAGGTTGGAAGACTTTGAAACACAATTTCGAGAGAAGAATTCAACTCAAATTATTCAATACTCTTTGTTCTCCTTTTTTGGCATTTAAATCTTCTATTGTACCATTTATTGAGTTTTTATTACTTATTTTCTTTCTCACCAAACATTGTACTTAATTTACTACTCAGCCTTTAAGAGGCATCCCAATTGCACTTATCTTTTTTTTTTTTGTATTCCCTTGAGTGGTTATACCTTAACCGATTGAAAAATGTAGTATTTGTTGTAACGTGCGGGTCCGACAACTCGATCGCTAGACATAGGGAAACACTTAGGAGTCTCCACCAATCTTTTTTTCTAGGTGTGATTGGCCACCTATTGACTTGATTCTAATGGACGAGGTCTTAAATTGATTTTAAGTCTGTCGAGAGAATTTTAAACTAATCTACGATTCTGAAGATTGGGTTCGAGAGTACAGTTATGCCCGGAGAAGGATTAACACCCTCGTGACGTCCGTTCTGTGAACAGTACCATTTGATTTTAGATTATCTTATTGGAGCCTTAATTCTTAAATTTATTATGTTTTCTTAGTTATTATTCATTTATTTTATCCTCTATTTTATTAAAATATTTTATTTGACTTTACGGGTATGATGTGAACATGATGCATTCGTGAAATGCATGGTATAAAATTCAAATAATGTCGAAAAAATAACCTTTTATTGAGGATGTTTTCCGGATCTGCCCCTATCATACTGGTGGGATCCGGGGATATTTTTTCACCTAGAGAATTATCTGGGAAACTTACCTTCACAAATTTGATGAATAAATCTCATCTTCGGGGTTATCGTACACGTTTTAGAAAAAATTATATTTTCGTGAATGTAAACTTATTACGAGCAAAAGCTTTTTTATTAAAGATATTCCTCGAGCCCTCCCATCGTACTGGTGAGACTCAGGGATATTCTTTCACATAGGAAACTTTTCGAAGAAAGCTCGCATTCGCAAGATTTTTCAAAAAATCCCATCATCGAGACTTATACTCGTATGCATAAATATTTATATGCCATGACATGTACGATGCAATAATGATGCATGCTATGCTTATGAAGTTCATTATTTTATATCCAAATCTTTCTATATTTTTTGTTATTTCTTTAAGGTTTTCCTCTTTATTGTTTTCTTTATAAATGTGTATATTATGAATTATATATGCTTCTATATTATTTAGGTGTATACCTGTTATCCAATGTTTCCTCTTTTTATTATTTATCCTACTCCCTTTTTATAACACCTATAAATTTATTGTGTATATTTTATATAACCTAATATATTCATTATTATGAATTTCCACCTTTGAATATTTCACTTATATATTTATTTAATTATTGTTATGAGTATTATTTTACAATTTTGTATTTATCTTTTGACAACTTAAATAAGCATATGCCATTTATTCTTTTATGTTTATTATATTTGTATTTATATTTTGATTAATTTATCATATAATAATTTTTTGTTTATTTAAAATTAAAAATCTCAGAATCTTAAAATTGAGACCCTCCCATCGTACTAGTAGAGTCTTAATTTGGATCCCGAGTCTAGAGAAAATTCATCCGAAATTGCAACTCCTCGCATTCCGAATGAACATCCCATCATCTGTATTATTTCTATATCATTCCTATAGTTAATATTACAGTATTTTAAAATTCAATTTTCTAAGGTTGATTCTCATACCTATCTTATTATAGTTATTTGTCTAACTCTACTATTTTTTAATACTTAACATAAAATTTTTCTTGGTATGTTCATTCACTAAAAATATTTTATAATCTAATGTATATACATATTTTACATGCTCTTTTATATATTTTTACTCAAGAATACCCCATCAATAGCCCAATAATTTCTAATTTTTACTTAATTTAATCTATATATATTTTAACCTATCATCTATTTCATTCATTCATATTTTTATATTTTATTTATCTCTCTAGCTCCATCACTATAAACATATTTCATTTAGCAATTTATTTTCTGTTTTGCATATATGCTTCACTTACCTAAGTTTAAATACCTTTAATAAATATTCTCCTACATTTAAATTCTTTTCTTACTTAAATATATATTTTTATTTGTATATTTATATATTTATATATATATTTGTATTCCTCTATTTGTATTATTTTCTTATACCTAAAAATAATATCTAAGAATTTTTAGATCATTATGCTAAAATAATCTAAAACTAATCCTACATGATTAAACAATAATCCTAAGGACAATAAAGATGAATCAGCCCAAACCACAAAAGATCCAAGGAAAATGATACATGGTTTACCTTTCTGGGCTAGGCTGACCTAAACAAATGGCCCACTTCAACCAATCGGCTACTCCACAGCCGGTAAATCTTTTACCCAAAGTGCACCGTTTTGGTGCACAAGCCACAGCCTTTCCACTTCATAAAACTACGCCGTTTCGATTACAGCCCCTTTTTCTCCAAAACGACGCCGTTTCACTCTAATCCTACATATAAAATCATTCTTTTCTCTCTTCTCTTCGCATTTTCCCTCTTCTATTTCTCTCTCTAACTGCCGATTCCCTTACTTCTCTCTAAACTTTTCCTCTCTTTTCTTTCACTCCCCCCTCGCAAACGATCGGCAAATCATGTCCTTTTGCCGAACCACCAAAGATTGCCCCCCAAACCACCTCTAAATCTCCCCAAAAGCCGCAACTTTTTTCTCACCCTCTCCCCAGCGAACTGTAAGTCCTTCCTCTTTGCCGACCCACTGAAGATCGCATCCTAAACAAACTCTAAATCTTCCCAAACTGCTACAACTTTACCTTACCCTTTCGTCGGTGATCTGCAAATGGCCCCCCCAAAAACCTCTAAATCTCTCCAAAAGTCGAGACCTTTCCCCTCTCTTTGTTTTTATATATCTATATGTATTGTGTTTTCTGGCTCCTAGATATTTTTTAAGGTATTTTTCTTGCTTTTTTTTTTTTTTGCAGGAGGGTTTTCTTATCTGCCCCCGAATGCTGGGGATGCAGCCACCTAGGCGGCCAACGCCTGATGCGAAAAAATCGCATCTGGTGTGATCAATCCTTCCCTGGCTGAGTTTGTTTTTTCTGTGTACGAATTCAATTTTGCTAGCTAACTTTTCTATTTATTTATTTATTTGTTCTTCCTGTTTCTGGAACACTCCGTATTTCATTAGATACTTAATCTTTGATTACTATTTAATCTGGTTTAATTTGTTTGATCTATTTTCAGCCAAATCAAAGTTGGGCTTGTTTCTATTTAACAGACTTGGTATATTGCCAGCCCAGCCAAGCCTAGAGCTGTCTTTAGTGGTGAAGTTAAAAGGGAGAGGACATAGGCAATGAGGTCATACTTGTATAAAATTTTTGTGTTGTTCAATCTCTTCAATCTTTTTAATTTCTTTCAAATTGATTTTGTGTTAATTCATCTCTCTTTGCAAAATTTTATTGTCTTAATTTAATTCAAAGAAGATCTTAGTCAAGAAAATTTTAAAATCTTTATATTGAAAGGGTTTTTTCAAATCTCTTGGAATTTATATTAAAAGGGTTTTTTCAGAAGATTTGAATTCACTCTTCTTGGAATTGTTCACATTGAGTTTATTGCACTAACAAAACTATTCAAAAAAGTTTTTTTAAAAAATTCTCAAATAAACTTTGCACCAAATTAACATATAATCAAGCATACTTGAAATCAATATCAATTAAACATAAAGTTTTCATCAAACAACCTCAAGGAGGTTTTATAATACCAGTGTTAGGAAATCATGTAATCAAATTGACATAAACGCAATTGAAAATTTTCCCTAATGCAAAATCATTCTTTGTTTCGCTTATTAGATAACTCTAACTACAAGTAAGAACATGATACACCTTCAAACCTTGGGTATTGAAATTCACAAGGTTTAGAGCTTTATTGCTAAAGCCATGAAGCACTAATAGTAAAATTTTCGCAAAGTACAAGTTATCCAAGTGTTTAGTCTTAATTGACGATTGACACGAATAATAGGTGAAAAAATCTCTAAGGAGAGGGTGAAGTCTAGCACTATATCTAGTGCTCTTAAGATTGCCATATAGGTTATGTTGTATTTTGTGTGGCCTAAGCTCTCATAAATATAGGCAATTTCATTTATCTTTACTATAGTAGGATGTGCATAACTTTTAAACTACTTATAAAATCATCCCATTTTTATTAAATCCTTTGAATTAAATTTTTTATATTCTAAACTTTTTTGAAATCAAGTCCAACTTAATTTATGATCACATTGTCACTCTTAATGTGTGACTTTTTAGATTCTTAATATATTGACAATAAATATAAATGATAATCGTAAGTCGAATAGAATTAGATAAATCAAATTCCTTTCCATTTATCATTTATTTTAAATTAATTTTATCATATTTACAAATCAAGATTGGCATGTAACAATGTTTCATAACCATTCAAATGTTAAAAAAAAAAAAAATCAATGTAGTTTGACTTACCTTTTAGCGCACTTTCTTACCATGTAATTCAATCATTTCAGCAACTAATACACCGATAGAACTAATATCCCAAATGTTAAAATAATGAGTTAATTATTGAACCATGTTGATCATTCATCTATATATGTCTTAACCATGTTAGCTCTAGCTATCATTAAGTCTTTTAATGAAATTTGAAAACACCTTTTGGAATCCTAGTTCTAGCTTAACCAAGAATTTCTTGAGTTAAAACATGTTAAAAAGCAATGTGATATTCCCTTAGAATCACTTAAGACAATGAATTCTTTTGTTGATCATTCATCTATTTATGCTATACTCAATATTTATCTCATTGTACATCATTGACTAGGACTACATAAGACAATATTAAAGTATAACACTCCAAACACATGATAACTTAATGACCTCAAGTCTAAAGATTAATTACACAATTGTCACTTGAAAATTTGTGTTTCACAGACACTTGAATGAGATATCAAATAAAATCCATAATAAGTCATATTTAGTGAACTTGTCCATCAACAAGCACCTACATGTTCTCTTAACTTTATCTATGTTCCATCTCAATAAAGTATCGATTAGGAACAATTTAAAATAACGCATTGCAATAAGAATCTTATAATTATAACATTTTATAATTCTTTTTGCAAAGCATGCATGTTTATATCTTAGGCTTTATGTTTATAAGTAAATAACAACAATTACGTATAAACTTATAGATAAAGAGATCATTAATTAATTATAATGTTTTTTGCATTCGAGTATGTGGTTCATTAGTTAATACAAGATTCTCTTGTCTAAAGAGTAAGGGTTGAATCCTCCTTTCCTTTATTAAAAAAAATTGTAATGTTGCCTTTCAAAAAAAAATTAATTGCAATGTAAAACATAATAATAGTGTATATTTGTATCGAATTGATTGCCTATATGGTATACGACAATTCTAAAATAACAACCAAATTTTGTTGTCTTTGATTCACCACTTAATTGTGTTAACTTATTTGCAGTTTCTTGATTTTTTTTAAATCTTATTTTTGTAATTTTTTCTCTTCTCAAAAAAATTAAAAAAAAACCAAAATTATTTCAACTATAATACATTCCTCAGCCAAAGTGTGATGACTTAAAGCAATTGAAGGACATTTTGATCATAAAAATTTAGTAATTAGCAATCTTGGAGTTAAACGGACATGAAAATGATTAATAGTTATTATTAGACACTTTCTTTTGTTATTGTTAGTATTTAATATTATTTATTGGTTGTTAGATTTTACTAGGGAATTTGATGAACTTCACCTAAGAAACCTCATCTTTCATACTTTGATTAAATAATTCAAAATAAAAATCTTGAGTTTTGTTCCCATTAAAAAAAATTTAATATATATATAATCTTTGACTGACATATCTTGATGTATGGATAGATGAATGGAAACAATATGATTTACGCTTTGCATAAACCATGCTTTGCAAACAAAATGTAGTAGTAATAGGTATAAGAATGTTACATGGCAACTATAGTCAAAATACCCACAAAGTCTCGTATTCATGCATTTTGTTCAATGTAGTCCATATACTCAAAATCGAAATAATTTAGTTTCTTGATTTTGAAAATTGATTCAATTTAGTTCCTCTCTCTAACAACATTTAATTTTACAGTTAAAAGAGATAATGTCAGCACTGACATGGCATGCCATATGGCATCAATGTGATGATATGATAGTGTCGTGTGGCACTAATATGATAACATGGCACTGACACGTTGACGTGTCAATGCCACGTGGCATTCAAAAAAATTTTAAAAAAATGTGTGTCACGTCATAGGGACAAAATTGAACAAAAATATATAGTATAAGGACTAAATTGAGCAAAATTGAGATGTTGAGAAACTAAATTGAAAACAATATTTGAAAATACAAATCTTTAATTAGATGTTAGATATACTTAGTAATAAGTCAAATATTTAAGTGTAAAAGATTTATGTGTTAAAAAATATATAAATATTTTCTGCTTGATTATATGATTTTAAAATTTGTAAATTAATTTATCTTTTTTTGTAAAAATTAAGTTTAAATTCTCCTTTTATAAAAAAATTTTATACCTAAAGTCAAATTTAGATGAATAACTTGCATTATGTTGAAATAAAATAATATAAAAAGATTAAATAAATTTTTTTCTTCTATTTATAATAGTATAAAATTTTGAAATTTATTTGAGTTAATTTTTAACTTGAGTTGAACTTAAATCAATAAAATAGGTTGATTTAGTTACAGCTTGTTGGAATTATTCAATCTTTACCCAATTTACTTTTTATTTAAATTTATTCAAAGTTTCTTATAAAACGATTTTATTTAAGTTCAAATATCACAATCAATTTTTGCTAAATTTAAATTTAAATTATTAATTTGGATCTACATAAAATTTGTAAACACAAAATAAAATAGTACAAATATTTACAGTTATATTTAACTCCATCAACTATAAATGCAGTTTTTAATCTAAAAAATTGCAACTTAAAAAATATAACTTGAAATATCAAATGGGTGATTTTGGTTATTTGCACTAAACCTTTCATAATCTCGATTGCGATAGAGATATGAAACAATCAAGGTTGTGTGATCTAGAAAAAGAATTGAGAGAAATAATCTAAAGAAAGGTTAAAAAAAAATTCTGATTATGTTTGAGAGGGAATCTGAAAGAGATGGAAAAGAATTAAAAGTTATGTGATTTAAGAGAGAATTGAAAGACGCTTATGTAAAGTGTAATCCAAAGTAAAATTTCAAGAGACTGGCACACATTAATCCGATAAATTGGTCTTTAACTGTTTTGGATTTTTATTTGGTTGTTGTTGTTTTGTGGTCTTATTGTTGTTTGTAGTCTTGGTAATTTTACATTAGTATCGATCAATACCATGTCACTTTAACGGAGGAAGTTTTACAGTGTTAACAATTGAATTAGCATTAAGAAATTTTGAAATATAAGAACTCGATTATGAATTATAATAAAAAGACTAAATTCAAATATTTTAGTAGAGTATAAGAATTGAATCTAATATTTTTATAAAGTACAATGACTAAATTTATCATTTGATCATTTAAAATCCTCAAAAATTTCACTTCAACACTGATCAATCAATGTTAGCACTAATCAACGTCATGTCGATGACTTTAACAAAGGAAGCTTGATAATGTTAACCATTAGATTGACATTAATAAATTTTGAAAGCACAATAACTCGATTTTTACGAATTACAATAAATAGACTAAATTTAGCATTTTAATAAAGTATACGAATTAAATTCATATTTTGACTTTTATACAATAAAGTTGGACGAAGGGGATTTTTTTTTTGAAAGGCATTGGTATTCATTAAAATAAAAATGGTGTAAAAAAAGCTTTAATCCCAATCCTATGGACTCTATAAGACAAAAAAGAAAAAAAACAAAAGGGATTTGAATATTGAATTGTCGATTTTTATTTTTTTCAAGGGTATGATTGGTATATAATCTCTTCATTTAAAGAGTAACATTCGAATTTCTTTCCCTCAATTCAAAAATAAAAAAATAAAAACAAATACCTAAAAGATTAGATTCCAAAATACACATCCTACTCAATGCAATGTAACAATAGCACCTTTAAGCGGCTCACAACTATAATTCAATATCCCTCAAACAAAACAATCTCAGTGAAAAGAAAGAAAAAGAACACAAACACATAAACACAGCCTAGTAGAAGATAACACAGATTCGTATTTATATGTATTAACATTTATATCAAAGCATTTAATAAAAACGGATTAGTAAAACTATCGGATAATTTATTTTGAAAAAATATTGAACATAATTAAATAATATAAAATTCAATTTGAACTGAAGAACATTGGTTCCCTTTGAAAGAAAAAATTCCTGACTTGGTCCTTGGGTTTATACCTCTTAATATTTATATGCATATGTGGAATTAGTATTTATTTCGTTAATGAAAAAAGAGCATAGCCACGCTTTCTTAGTCCAAGTTTTGCTTCGGTCTCATCCATTATTTGCCCCACCACAACTCTGGTATTGACCATTTGTTTTTTCATGGATACCTTAACTTTAAATTGGGCCTCATTTTTTGACAATTTTTCATTGGGCCTTTTTGAATTCTCTCTATTCTACTGGAACCTGCCAAACGTTGGTATGCACTTGGACTGGCCTTATTTTTCCCGTTCAAGCCTTAAATTGTGTTCCAACCCATGCACAATTAATTTTATTTTTGTGGTGAATACATTTTTTTTTTAATTTTCAGATTATAATATTATGTCAACTTCCAAATAATACTCACAATCATTTTTTCTCCAAGTCTTTACAGTTTCAAATTATTAATAAAGTACATGGTAAGTAGTTTTGTTTGTTAAATTTTATGTATAATTAATTTATATTAATTTAAAATCTATCAGAATAGAAATTTAGAATATAAAAACTTACTTGATTCTCGATATATAATTTAATAGAAAAAATAATACTAAACAGATTAACTATTGAGATTTAGTGCAGTAAGATTTTTCTCATCCTTAATCTATTAAATTGGATAAGAATCTTAATGTTTTTGTGCAAAACAATAAAAAAGATCTAGCCTTACTTTTAAATAGTGAATCTTTAATCTTATCTATTATAAGCGTTAAGGTTTCTTACATAGCCTTACCCTCTTAAGTCCACATATAATATTTGAGTCTATTACTTTTTTAAATCATATTATGGATTATAAACTAAATTAACTTAGTCTGATTTTGATAAAATATAAAAATAAATAATAGTGTAAATTCACACTTTGAATTGACAAAAAAAAAATCTAACATTAATTTCAATATCGATGATGATTTGATATGGACGCCTTATATTTTAATTTAGTTTCATAAAACTTTATATTTGAAAAAATTGTTGTAGTTATGGATAAAGGGATCAAACAAGAACTTGAGGAATAACGGATGAGTATTTTTGAGGCTTGTAAGAAGGAATTTTTGTGGGAATGGGGAGAAGGGATTGCAATAGCCCCTTAGACCAATCCAGGGACCAATAGTGTACCTATTTTTGCAGCCTCATAGTTGGGATTTTGGGCTTTTGTCATATTAGAGGCTAATATATTGTTTTTGATGGTCAGTAGTTCATAAACTACTTTATGCAAACTTTCCTATTATTTTTAACATATGACCATACAGTTTTGAATGAATGGTGTCAATGGGTGGGAGCAAAAGAGTGGCAAGCAAATAGCACAATCTTTTCTCGTGTTCCTCCCCACTTTCCACATGATTTTGTGTTGGGCTAATTATGCAAAAGAACTTACCAAGGCCCAAGCACATGGATACACTGACAATTGCTGGCGTACATCTCTAATCCATTCTAAAAAGGGTAAAGGGTCAACGTTTTAAGAACCAAGAAATGGTCCAGCTATCAGTTACAAGCCCAAAAAAGACCCATATTCGGCATCATCAGTTCATCACAACTCACCGATACCTTTGTGTTGGGACCAAGTTGAGCAAAATTCTTTGAGAGAAAGGCTCTTTTCAGGAAAAAGGGGTGAAATGAATTTTAAAATGCAACAGGGAGAGAAAGAAAAAGGGTGGCTCAAACAGAAAGAAAGAAAGGAAAAAAAGGGACGTGGGTTAATTGAGAAGACGCATCCTAAAGTTTTGAATTTGATATTGAAAATGTGAAATGTCATGGCTTGGGTTGTAAAAGCAATCTTCACCTTTGGCACGGTCTCTCTCAAAAGTCTAATCCCCCCATCACCCAAATGGTCCCCTGCGCTTTGTCTCTGGTCCATCTCTCCCGACTCATGTCCGTGGTTCACCCGACATCGACGATGACCCGCCCTATCTCTCCCTCTCAAATGTCTTGATTAGTTTTTGCTGGCATGCATTTATTCCCCTTCGAGCCACGGATTAATTAATTGCCCCCTGCTGGTCCAAGCCCCCACTTGCTCAACAAATTTAATTCATCAATGACAAACACACAAAGTTAAAAGTTCACAACACCAACTACTACTACAGCAAGAAGTTGCTATATAGTAGTATATCTTATCTTATATTCTTATCCCATACCTGATCTGGGTATTTCCATAATCATACCAAATATTTCACCTGAATAAATTTTAGGGGAATTATTAAAGGGAGGGGCTGTCTTTTTTGGGGTTTTTTTTTTCTTTTTTGCTTGCTTGAAATTAAATTTTGAGCCACTAGAATCGTTACGTGGCCGATGGCCCCAATGTATGCTGGAGAATGAAGCCACGCACACGAGGACAGCACCATAAGTTTCATGCCCACCTAATAATGCAATTATTTTGATTTTTTAGTTATATACCTATTTAATTTTATAATTATATGATAATGTTTACTTGGCTTGGGGGCTGTCCATTTCATTGTATTCACGTGCATGTGCTGTGTAAACATATGAAAAAAAAAATTCTAGTACAATATTTGATGACTTGAAGCTTAAAAAAAGTCTAAACTATAATGATAATAGTTTTAGTTTGTCAAAGTTTGCTTAGACTAGTCTAATCTAATCTAATAACCTAATAATCCATAACATCATCATTATAAATTTAATCACATGTCTGATCAGCTTTGGAGATTTTTATCTTCACATGGAAATATTTGCATGATCTATCCTAAAATGAAGAGATTAAGACTTTTGATCTCATGATGTAGCAGATTATGCAGCTAGCTAGACAAACTAAAGCTGGATTAAAATTTAGGCCACGAGTATGATTTTTCCTTTTCCTCTTCTTTTTTTAAAAGAGTAAGGGATGCATGTGAAAAGGAATGCCTGGGAAGATCTAAAACTTGATACTGCTGCCTATTGTTTTTATAGATTCTTTAAGTAAGATATACAAACAATAGATACTCAATTACCTAAATTTAAAAAAAAAAAAAAATGCAAGTTGTAATTTGCTCATTGCATTGATGATTAAATGATGTCATTTTCCTCTATGTATATAACTCTTAAATATTGAGCAACAGTTGGAGACAAGGGTCAAGATCAGATTGCTAATTCCAAGTTAAAGATTGTTGAATTGTTGAATTTCTTTAAAGCAAGTTTAGTTATACCACAAAAGAGATTAAAGTAAGCTCACCAAATCATTTTATATCAAGAGAAAAGCAAAAAAAAAAAAAAAAAGATTAGAAATCTTTTCTTTGTTGTCGGTTATGACAACTTAATTTTACTTAATTTCAGGGCTAAATTAACACTGTTTCGTTCTTTGTTTCTTTTATTTGTATTTTTAAGATAACATTGTCTATAACCAAAGTCAGCAAGTTAAGGGAAATACCCATACGATCTAATTAGGCAAAGACATGACAATATTTCTTCATAAAATATAGACATACAGCATTTAAATAAGATGGAAAAACTTGATCCCAACATAACAAATTAATTCTCCTTAAACATGCATATTATTTGGTAAAAGATTTTCCTGCAATTCTAATCATAGAATCAAGTATCAGGATACACTTATCTTTTCATTGGTCAATGCATTAATAAAGTAAGATTGTGATAGCCTTTTAGCTGTAACATACCCCTAAATTGAGTCACTCTCAGTCACTTTGTTCTGTTTTTTTGAGAGGAGGGTAATGGAGCGTGAGATGCTTGTAGTTTTTGCTCAAAGATCACATGGGAAAGCGAAGGCAACTTGCCAACTTTACAAGAAAGCGAAAAAAGAAGGAAAAGCCTTGCCATCTTTCATCAAGTACAGGTGTAGAAATCCTATCTTCTCTTTCCCTTCTACCCCTTTTTATTGGCTATCAAGTACAGGAATTTGTGCTTTTAACATATAGTAATGTTAATTATTAAAATTTCATTAAGTAGTAACCTATTTTAACATGCATAACAAAATTTTGCCATTCAATTTCCAAGCAATATGGGGACAAACTGATCTCCCACCCCTTCAAACTCTATCATCCACGCAAAATTCTTGCTAGGTAAGAGACTCTGGGGAAAGGCACAAGCCCAAGAAAGAAGATGGGTCCATATCTTTGTATTTTCAAAGCAGAAAAGAAGTGCAGAGACTTAGAGTTTGTTGCCAAACTTCATCCTCAAACCACCTGTCCCTACCTTAGTTGGAATTCCTATCCTCTGCAACCTTCCTTTCATTCAATTCCTCCCGCACCTCTTCCACTTGCAATAATTCACTCTTTTGGTTCTTTCTTTCCCATTTTTTATTTGGCTTCAATCACTGTTGCACCCCTAACACCACATGATTGCAGCATGGGCATACACATGGAAATTGGACCCACCGACGACTTTTTAGCCACGTGTTCATGCAGAGTACTATGATCGATGATGGATGATGGTTTTTAACCATGCATGTGCCTAGCTGTCCATGTCATGGTGGATTTCGGTCCATGCGCCTCTGTTTGTCCGTACTGTATTGGTTGACCCTCGCGTCACATGGTCCGTCCGATCATTATCGTGTGGTCCTTGTCCTTTTCTGTTTGGATGCTCTTTTGACATTTCAGCCATTGCTGTATTTATGAAAGTATAGAACCCCTAGCCAATAGCCATAGTTTTTGTATTCTTATTCTATGCTTTTCCCATTTGGCATTTAACAGATTCGGAACGAAAACACAGGGGAAATACCAAATTTAGTGTGTCAAAATATGAGGGTCCTCTGTTTTTATTGAATTTTACCAAGTTGAGAAATGGGAATACCAACAAATAAATGAGAATGACAACAGTGATGGGGACTGTGAGAGGGACGCAACAAATTATACAGTCCAAAACAGGCATATCTAGAGATCATATGCCTAAGGTTGGAACAACATCAAGGAGTTTGGCTATTGGAAGCAAACAGGGAGATGGAGACATCAATACTTTGAATGATATGAAAGAAAATGGAAAAGTTATACCCTCTTTTTACGTACAAAAGAAAATGGCTCGGAAACCTAATGTGCTTCTCCAAATCTTTGTCTGAGAGACATGGATAGTTGTACAAGTTGCCCCATTATTCTGATCGACTTGTTTGTGTTAGCCTTGTTTGTTTTTGAAAATAGATGATCCTCTCAATGTTAATACTATATCAATTCATACTATTACTTTACCAACGATTTGGGGTTTGATTAATAAATACATACAATTTGGTCAGTTTTTGGTCCTAGCTAGCTTTTGTTGCTGTGCTGCAACGTTTGGACAAGCTGATTATTATATATATCATAATTTTTCTATTATGATAAACTAAGTACCAATTATATATATATATATATATATATATATATATATATATAAAAGAAATTTGATGGAGAATAATAATTGTTGTTATGTATGATGATATATCAAAATTGGAACGAGACATTAACATTCTGTTTGAATAGAGACAAAATGCATGCAAGATATTAAAGAAAACGATGGAGAAAGGGTTGTTTTACTTTTGGGGTTGAAAGAATATGCTATTCATAAATGAAGGGAAAACGAAAGAAAAAGCCTAATAATCAATTGAAATAGATTGGCAATTTCCAACTTCAATTCTTCTCTCTCCATTTTTTTTCTTTCTTTTGCTTTCTCTCATGGCCACAAAAACAAGGCGGTAGAACTGATCAAATCACCACCAAGATCAAAGAAAACGCCATTCATATGATGCGGGCCTGGCATCCTTGAAGATCAGTTTGATTATTGATGGGCTAAGAGCCTATATCTCTCTACTGCTAGTTGACCAGATTGGACCACAGGCCTAATTCCAAAACCCAACCATTTGGAATTAGGAGGGTGACCACTTGCTGATAACTAATGGTCTATTCTCCATTGTTAACGTTTCTAATTGTACCATTAATTGTATATTCTCATGATCATGCATCTTTTCATTTTTGAGAATATCATTCCTGAAATTAGTGTGATAGCAACAATCTTTTCAGGTCACTGTATTCATCTAACAAATGCTCAAGGTTAAAACATCATTTTCCACTCAAACTATATTTATTTAATACACATAAGGTGACATTTGCCATGCAATTATTATACCAAATTCATGGTACTAATAAAGATATATGAGTTAGCTTGAAAATTATATCAAATTATCTTATTATACAAATATAATTTAATAAAAAACAACTCACCAAATAGCGAGATGCTTGGGTGATCAAATTGCCAATATCCTTGTCTACTTGTTCTAATCCAATGTATAGATCTTAATTCACCACATTCTTTTTTCTCCTTAAGGTGTGGTCCAAAGGTGAGGATAGGGATGGATTTTGGGCGCAGTTAAATAGAGCAGAAAATGAGGTTGAAGGAGGAAGCGCACACGTGGGAGTCTGAGCCTTTTTTTGTTGCAATCTGCTAACAAAACCATGTGAGTCCGTACTAACCACGGTGATTCAGTGTCTCCACGCACACAGACCCATCGTTATCTGGCGGGGCATGTTGGTCTCGATGAAATTAATACTGCCAATAGACTTCTCATTTCCCTGATAAATTGCTCTGCAAAGCCTAGCATTAAATGCCAAAGATAGATAGATTTGATTGAGAAAGAAAGAAGGAAGGAAGCTTACTTCAATAAGATGGACTTTATGGGATTGCTGATCAAGTGAATCGTTTGAGGAGTGATTACGGTGGAGAGGTTGAGGTTTCGAAGCAAATTAAGGGGTGTGGACTGGAGGTGCGTATGTTCCCTTCCAGTACTACAGGCTGCAGCCAAATTGAAACCTTGGGCCTCTCACTTGCTTTCTACTCACTAAATGGCGTGTCGTTTGATTGAAGAGAATGTTGTGAAAGGTGCCATCTCTTGTTGGTTGGATCAATTTCTTTATGATTTTCACATTTCTTTTCTTCACTTGCAAGAGGGAAACTCAAAGTTTTTGTTTTATTTGAGGAAAGGAGATAACGTGAATCTCACTCTTCTTTTTTATTTAAAAAAAAAGAGAGTACATGTATCTGTTACTGTTTAATTAAATACTTGATTGAAGCGAAATTAAAAATTTAAAATATTTTGATATATAATTCAAATTTCTAATTCTAATATATTAATTTCATGATTTTGATTAGTTAGATTTTGAATTACATGTATAAATAGAAATTACAATCATATATACAAAGAATCAACAAACTTAACATATATTTGAATTTAACTTACTAAGATTTAAATATTTAAAGCACCCTTCTTAACGTCGAGGAGTCTTTATTTTTTTCAAGTATAATTATCTAAGTATTTTTGACATAAACAGAAACTATATTAATGAAATATAACTACGAACTATTAAAATGTGAGAGCAGTCTCTTTTGTATGCATTTAAGGGAGAAGTCAACATTTTCACCAATCACTGAAACATTTTTTTTTGACTTCATTGAAATATATAAAAATAATATATTCTCATCATTAATTATTTTCAATTTGTTTTTTCTAATCTCTAAATTCCATTAGGAAAACTTAAAAAAGGTTTAAATTACCAATACCTAGAGTTGGCATTTCCATCAGATTAATAAAAAAGTTGAGATGGACACCCAAAGAGAGTGTGGAGGTCCCAGTCACCTTAAACACAAGCATCTTTCATATCATCTCAATCCCAATTGGATCATGAAAATGATTTCTAGTTGAAATTGAATCAATTTCGATGTTAATTTTTGCATAAATCAACGTGGCAGCAGCCAGTATTCCCCCAACACCCCCCAAAGAAAGAAGTTGAAATGTTTGACCAAAGCCACCACACCCTAACTAGAATGACGACTTAGCTAAAAGCATAGCTTGAGGGTTGAGGGGTTGATGGCGCATCGAAAGCTAAAAGCAAAAGCTAAGCCTAGCTAGCTGCTTTTGACTTGAGCTTTCCCTCCTTTTCTTCTCTCCTTTCACCTTGAACAAAAAACACAAAAGGTCTCTAAGCAAAAAGGTTAAAAACCCTCCACCTAAAGGACCCCTCACTCTCATTATCTTTCTTCCATAATTTCGCCTTTTTCCTTTTTCTTTGCGTGAAAGTTCATTAGAGGAACGTCTTTGTCTAAGTCAAAAATCCATCATCAGTCTTTGTAATTAGCAATTAAAGGTGAGTGAGCAATGATCAATGAAGTCCTTGGCAAACCAAAATGAAAGACGACAAACGCAAATAATTGCCGGTTCTACGGACAATCCGAAACCCAACACGAGGAACAAAAGAAATACTAATAGAAAAATACAAAAATAAAAAGAAAAAGGAAAACCCTTTCTTCTTCATTTCATTAATCATATCCCTTGTCGCTTTGCAATATTATAGACATTAACTTTGAAATTAAACTTTACAAAGCATAAGGGAGATGAAGAGAATTAATAAGATTATCAAGTTACCGCCTGTTTTTTTCCCCCTCGTTTTCCTCTTCAATGTCTCCCTTGTGCTGCAGTGGCCTTCTTTTCTTTTTTCTTCTCAAAACTCTAGGAAATTGGATAAACATGGCTTTTAATGGGGGCATGATCCTTATATCAGGGTACCTTCACTAAGTCAAATATCTTAGCTAAGCTAGCTCCAAAAATTTTGGAACCTTTGGCAAATTCTTTTGTACTAACTTCTTCTTTACCGGAAAATCCTCATGTTATAATTAACAACATAATCAGGCTGTGATCGGTACTCCCAAAACGTATGACACGCAATCACCACACGAAAACTCCCCTCGTATTCTGCCTTGCTATGGGAAAAAAAACCAAATGATCTTCATAATCCTAGAAGGACGTAGTACACAAGCGTTATCGGTAATGCTATCAACATCCCAAAGATGACCCTGCAAATATTTACAAATTCAGGCATCAGCTACAGTTTTGATTACAAAATGGAATTGAATTGAATTCTAGCGATTAATTCAGGTTTCACTTACGCTGTGCTAAGAATTGCTGGGTGAACATTGTATTCTTTGGCAAACACAAATGGTACAATTCCCTGTGGCAGAGCAGCCTATGTAGACAGCAAAATTAGACAACACTTGATTAGCAAATACTTGTAACATTCAAAGAATACATACACCAACCTGCATATATAGTTATTGAGGAAGATAATTAAATTTTACCTGAACAATGGCAACACGGAGTAGCGTGCCACGCAACCCTACTGCAATTGAAGCTGCAGCCATGACAGCCGGACCGGTCAAGAACCTAACGGCCATGGCAAAGGCGGCCACAGAATTCCCACAAGCGATGATCTTGGGTTGCAGAGCCATAAACAGACCTTTCACCATATAACAACCAAAATTAGGACTCCACCTAGAAAACGGTAAGTGGCATTTAAACCCTAATCTTTCAATTCAACTACCTTCACTAACATGGGGCCAAAATGGCATCTATTACAACCAATGCCCACCGACCCTGGACCGCTAGCCAACGTCGCAAGTCGACCCCACATGTCGGGAGGTCAATCCCATTTTCAGTCCAAAGATTAACCTCCAATTTCTTGCGATAACAAAAAAATTAAAAAATAATAAAACAAAAAGGTGCATGGCTGTGAGCTGTGCAACCATGCCATTGCTTAGACAGCGTATACATCACTACCAAACTATATGCCCTACCACACCTTGGTGTGGTCTAGCAATTGTCACAGTTCCTGTAATACATGATGTTTTTTTTTTCATCTTCTAATAATTCCAGTCACCTTAATTAGTACATAATTGCCTGAATCCGGCCAAAATATCAGAAATAGTTCAACTAGGTCAGTAAGGGTGTATGCCTGTTACCTTATAGAATTGGTTTCGAATGATTACTAGATTTATTTAGGTCAAGTGCACTTCAAGCCCTTGGACTTATTCACATTACTGTTTTTTTTTTTGTAAAAAAAGGAAAGAGAAGAAAAGAGAAAGTAATACTAATAATATTACTTGAAGATAAAGCAAATAGCCCGAAATGCTCACCTAAGCTAAACATGGCCATTCCTAGTCCAGCATCCGACAGGATGGAGATAGACTTCTCTATTATTTTCGGCATACGCACATGCCACCTGCAATGAAAACCCCAAACCAGTAAATTTACTTACGACATCTAAATGCCAAAAAAGGGGGGGTTTGTCCAACCAAGTTTGAGCCTTGATTAATTAATTACTGCTGACCTGAAAGCAATTAGAGACCAAACAAGTCCAATGAGGCTGGAGTATGTGTTGGGGTTTCGAATAAGCTTGCGCCAGACCATTATCAAGATCAGGCGGGTCATCACACTAGCCGGAGGCATTTGTTTGCCAACGCCGGACTCCGTTGCTTCGGCAGCTTTAGGGTGCAGCTCAGCCGTCGAACTTGACCCCAACTTATTGAGTCCAGCGGGCCCTTCTTTCTCTCTTTCCTCCTCCCCATCTCTCCCAGCAAAGCTAAAGTTCTCTCCATTAAAGTCACCACTGGCCGGCGCAGCTTCACACCAAAAGCAACAATTCTATTATATACTCCGTAGTATTAAACAATTTTGAGAAATTCAAAACATTTTACTAAGTATCAACTTAAGTAATTGTTAACTGATTAGATGAATTTATTAATTAGATTATTATACCTTTGTTTTCCCCGTTTTGAGGGTGATCAGCAACCAACATCCTGATCTCTTTAGCTCCCTGATCAGATCGTCCAGATTGCTCGGATGCCCCAAAATCTGTCCCACCAAAGACGTGAAGTCCACCGCCTTCTGATACCGGCGAAGCACTGGAACTCCACACAAACATGTGCAATTCCTTTGCATCGTGATTCACTTTATTATTCTCCTTCTGCTGCTGCTGCTGCTGTTGCTGTGGTTGAACTTGTTGTTGTTGCTGCTGCTGCGGCTGGTTAGTTTTAGTGTTCTTTGTTACGGATGAGAATTCAGGATTTGGAGCAGGGTAAGATGTCGGAACTGTCTGTGCTGGATAAAATCCAAATCTTGGAGACATGACCGTACAATTTTCCTCAAAATTTGATGGTCTTGGAGTTGGTCCTCTGGAGGATTGAACAGAGTACAAATCGGATGGACCGAAATTAGACTGCCTTCCAGGAAAACCTTGAATTCCCATCATGGAATAAAAGTCTGAGTTGTTAAAATTCGAACCTCTTGGAGTCGGATTCCGAGAAGAGCTCAAGCTGTATATCTCAGCTCCAGTAAGGTTCGAAGGCCTCGGAGTCAATGCAGGAAGCGAGCAAGGCCCCAAGGACCTCCTGGAAGCATTGGATTTCCTCACAGTAACGTGAAGCTTTCCGTCTTCGCCAATTTCAGCGTCGGTTTCAAGAAAATCACGGCCATCAAGTGACACCACATCGGAATCAACTTTGAAGGAAACTATGGAAGCTGCAGTTTCCGGGAACTGCTCCATGATGAGTATTTTGGCACCGCGGTACTCGAAAAGGAAAAGAAGAAGAGTGTACCAAATAATACACTGGAGAACCACGACCTGAACCATTAGCATTCCTGAGTAAGGACCGTACATAGCGATTAATAGAGGAATGCCCATGACTAGAGTGTTGGGTAGAGTGGATAGAGAGAAAATGGTGATCATCCATTCCAGGCTTCCGTTTCTAGTGAAATTAGTCCACAACCCAAGAACAAATAGCATGATGATTTTCTGAAGGGTGTCGGCCGCGATGAACCTGAAGTTCATGGCGTAAGGGTCGTTGGTGGAAATGAAATGGAAAGACAAGAGGGGAACGGCAAATATGGCGACAAAGCGGTTGATACCAGAGCACTGGTCAGGGGAGAAAATTTTCCACCAACGGACAGAGCCGTAAGCTAAGATCATAGCCACGTACAGTGGGATCACCGCTGTTAAAACGCTGTAAAGATCCTTCCAGGTGATCATCTTTTTCTTTTTCTGGAAAGAGATCTTAGTTTTATGTAAAGCTGGAAAGAGTGTTAAGGGTGGGAAGATCTAGTTCTGGAGTTTAAGCTTGTGTCGGAAGCAGAAGAAAGAGCATTGAAAGGGAGATGTTTTAGAGAGGGCAAAATGGGGAGAGTAAATAACCGTTATTTAACTAACTTAAAAGAGGATAAAATCTCTGTGTTTCTATGACAAGTGCTGCTGCTGCTGCTGCTGCTGCTGATATACTAGTTGATATACTGCAATTTTTTGATAAATATGTATGGCTGATGAAAGTGAGGATATTGGGAAAGAGAGAGAGAGAAAATGAGAGCACAGAGAAAAAAAGAGTATAATTTACAAGAGATGTAACTTTAGAGGAATATATATATATAGGGCCTAGGGGGAGAGAGACAGAGAGACAGAGAGAGAGAGAGAGAGAGAGGGGAAGAGAAAGAGAATTATATAAGGGAGCCTTCAAAGGAGAGAGTAGCAGCGGAGGGGAGGGAAGGTCAAGGTGGGTGATTGACATTGTTGTTGTGTTGAAATGAAAGAAGGGGTAGGGGACCATTAGGGGATTGGGAGAGTTTGAACGGTGAAGCCAGGGTTTCGGCCTTTAGCCTCTGGGGTTAACAAGTAACCAACTTATGTGGTTAAGTTAACTACAGAGTATGGTTACAAATAAGTACAGGTGGCTGTCTCTCCATGACGTGGACAGCCTCTCTCTCTCTCCCTCTTTTCAGTTCCCTCCTGTCCCTCCTTTTTACCATCTAACTCTAAATCCTCGTTTTCAATCCGCAAAACCATCCATTTCCCTGTATATTTACAAACACAGTAACTTTATACGACTAGCTTTACCATTTATGAGAAAGTTTGCAGAAACTCTCTCTTTAAAGTGTAAAACCTAATTACTAAGCCCCAGCAGTTAATATATCGTGTAAATGATAACTGATAAGTTAAGGGTGTTTAATGATCCCTAGTAGTTGTCTTATTTTTGTATTGATTGGTTTTTATCTTTTTAATTGTATCACGGTATTTAAGATTGACACAATTAACTTACCAACAAGAAATAAATATAATGCATGTATCATCTATTACCTTGGATTACTATTTATGAATAATAAAAATATTATTATCATTTAAACTTATTAATTATTCCCAATTTCCTCCGTACATGTTTTGGGGGGAGAAATCATCATGTCGTTTACATAGTTACATGTTAAGTTCTGTGTATCGACATGGAAACCTGTTTCTAACAGCCATCATGTTTATTTTTTGGACTTGAGTTTGGTGTGGCTAAGAGCTGAGAGTTGGAAATTTAAGCATCTCGGGTTTCGATTTTGACCCACGCCTTTTGAAAAGTCTCTGTATATACCTGCCAGCCCTATCTGTCAAACCTTGGAATCCTTGAGAAGTTGTGAGGATTTTATACTTCTTCTTCTCCTCCTTCTCCTCCTTGTGACTTATAACAAACTTTGGCTCATTAGGCATATATTATGTCCTCAATATTCAACTATCAAAGGGAATTGCTTCCAGATAATCAGGGAGGATTTGATTTGAAATATATATAGATATATATAATATTTGTTGAGAAAAAAAATAATTAAAACTCACACCGATTAATGTTTATCTGTCAAATATTTTTTTTGAAAGGCTTTATCTGTTCAAATATATATATATAGATGATTAATTTTTTTGAAAGAATATTATATATAGATTATTAATTTAGCCTCCTATTTGGTTTCTGTCCTAAGATTACTTCAAATATACTTAATATATATATTTTTAATTAAGTAATTTTATTTTCTTAAGAGAAGTAGGCCATAAAAAATTATATTTTCTTAATTTTTTTTTTTCAAAAATGCTTGTCCTATAATGTTCTTCTCACATATGTCCATTTCTATGCTTGATTAGTTAAGATATTAAGCAATAAATTTAGAACTCGAAGTGATTAAAAGAGTATATAGCAGCAGAAAAAAGTGCTTATTAAATGAAAATTAAATGGAGCGGTTATGTACTTACATGCAGCAGTCCAAGCAACATACTTCTCTCACGGTCGTTTCCAGATAACTTTGTAAAGTAATAATGGTATATATCTTATTCTTCAGATTCAGAAAAAAAAAAAAAGGTGTGGTTTTGAGCTGTAGCTGGTCCAATCAAGGACCAAAAATGGGATGGAATAGGTTGAGTGCATGAAGGGAAAAATAATTGAATGTTACATATCTCTTACTCTATAAAATCATCATAAAAAAATTATTAGAAAATTATTTTTCATGTATCTATCACTTGTATAAATTGTGAGTATTCATTGCATAATCAACATTTCATGATTGTATGATTAGAACAGAGAAGAGTCACGAGTGAATCCTTGGTTGTTGTCTCTATCTTTGACTGGCACTACTAAATACATGTAGTTAGTCCATGCTAATCTCAATCTTACTTATATATTTACTCAATTTTCTTTTTTTTTTTGAAGCGAACTTTATTAAATTCTAATTAAATGAGAGAAATTAATTCCCAACATATCGTTCATGTAAAGAATTCTTATCTCTACAGGGGGCATTGTAAAATCTATACTCCTCATCTAAGTTCTATTAATTCCTAAACATTTTTAAAGGGAAATGATTAAATGGGTGCATCCAAATGAAAGATTTATCTCTTCTTTCAAGCACCAAAAACTATCACCATTTGTATGGATTAATATACTATTAGCTTGAGCTACTATCAGCCTCAATGCTTGAATAATCCTTTAATTAAAGCACCTTATGAGCTTAATTAAAGATTGAAAACCGAGTTAACATCATGTGTAAAAACATAATCACTAGCCTACCATGTTGTACATGTTGGGCATTATTGATTAATTCTGTGGGCTTATCTTTAATTAATTTCTTGGAAAACAATTATGACTTCCAATAATCTAATCTATTAATTACGTTAATTATTATATAAGGACAATAATGACAAATATGCTTGCCGTTTGGTCCAAACTCTAAATAGAAAGATGGTTTCATTTGTCCTAACTCCATTTTGGGTTTGGCCTCAGTCACTAAATAACCCCTTTTAGTTTCTTCCCTAAATCTAGTGTCTCAGGGTGAAAATGAAACAAAAATGAATTAAAAAAAGAGAGTAATGCACTACTCTATTATGTATGATAAGCTTGGCTAGCCAAATAATTGGCCTTAAAGCGAGCATTATTTTGTCTCCTTTCTACTTTCTTTGTCCCATTTATTCTTCTTCTCAATATTCAAAAAAATAAAATAAAATAAAAATGTCAATTGTAGTTTGTCGAGCAGGGAAAAATGTTAAAGGATAAGAAATGAAACAGTAGCAGTTTGTAGTTTTGGCAGAATATTTATTCATGAGGAAATTATGAGAAATGACCTTCATAGTAAGGTGACTTAAAAAATGACCGTCTCTATAATTTTAACTATTTTTAACCAATTTTTGGCACGACTTGATAAGAATACTCTTTAATCCAATTAATCCAAATGAAGGCGCGTCTCAATTTCTTTCTTTCTGCTCTCCCGCCATTCAGCTTAAAATTTCAAAATTAAATCTCTATTTAGATTTAGCTATCCCTCGGTCCAGCTCTCCAACGCCATCGAGGTCTATATCGGCAGCCAACTTTCTCATGATCCCAAAGTGCAGAGATGACATCAAGGTATTTGTTATGGGTTCTTACGTTTATTTAGGGTTATTCATAGAAGGAAAAAGTTGATGGGTAAATTATATGAGTTTGGAAACTTAAATCTTGATTGGGGTAGCGAAATCAATCAGTTTATAGGCGATGCGTGAATATTTGTTAGGTATTGAGTCACTAGATATTAGGGTGTGTGACTGGATATTAGGAATCATTACTTGTTTATTTGGCATTAGGTGCCTGAATATTTGTTTAGCAGTGTGTGAGTTCTTTATAAGCATTACGTGACTGAATATATGTTGAGTGTTGCGTGACAGGTAATACGTGATTGAATATTACCAGACTAAATATTTGTTGAGCATTACGTGAGTTCTTTATAGGCCTTACGTGGCTGAATATTTGTTAGCGTTGCGTGACAAGGGTTACATGACTGAATATTACGTGACTGAATATTTGTTGAGCATTGCGTGACTTATTTGTAGGCATTGGGTGACTTTAGCTACCTAATGCTGAAGGTGATTCTCTATTGATTATCTTCAATAGCCTAATAAGCTCTAATGTAATTCTTGAAGTTTATATATAATTTCATACTTGTATAGTAGCAATAGTATTAGATTTTGGTTGGTCTACCATGATGCCTAAATTAAAAAAAAAAAAAGAAGAAGAGAAAAGAGGAAATGATAACGAATTTCTTGGAAAAGAGAAAAAAGGTAACATTAAAATCCTTTTTGATTAGTGAAAAAGAGAGAAAACCTTTAAGCTACTTTTTATTAAGAATTTCTTAGAAAATGATGTTTGGTTTAACTTTTGCTTTTAAGAAGTAGATAAGATGAAAAGGCAGGCCGAACAGGTACTTAATAACCAATTCAGCGCCCCTTCATTGCACTGATATGGCTGTAGAAAACGAAGAGTCAGCTTTCATGCCTATAAATAAAGAGAACCATTAACCATTTGAATCAAATTCAATTATCTTAATCAATCTCAAATAATTGAAAAATGACCTCTAGAGATCCAATAGTCGAGAAGGGGAAAGAGGCAACCTCCGAAGAGGAGGAGGTGCCTTTGAGTTTGAGGGACTAGTTGCACATATTCTTGAGTGTGAGGGACCAGTTGCACATATTTCAGCAGGATATGCAAGTCCTCATTGACAACCCGACGCAAAGGACTTTTGACCTTGAGGCTGCCATCCTGAGCAACGAAAAGATTCTCGTTGAGATAGAGTTCAACGTAGATGAACTTATGAAGAAATGAACTACGGTTCATTTTTTTTGTATCATCTCCTTGTATTTTTGAGGGGGTCTTTTTAATAAAATTTGAATAAAATTTATAGTAATTTTTATTTTCATTAAGCACATATTATGTTGAGTTATTTTCTTCATTTAAGTTATATTATGCTGAATAACTTTGTGAGTGGAT
Organism: Theobroma cacao; assembly: GCF_053813885.1. NCBI lineage: Eukaryota > Viridiplantae > Streptophyta > Magnoliopsida > Malvales > Malvaceae > Theobroma > Theobroma cacao. The sequence goes on from NC_142640.1 coordinate 44,763,866, forward strand.
GTTAGGCATTAGGTGACCTATTATTAGGTATTGGGAAAGTGGGTTATACTTGGTGCGTGAATTGTGCAATGCATATCTTCTGTTGAGACATTGCGTGAGTGGTTTGTATATATATGGAATAGAGTACCTATGGTGACGTGTTGTTATGTATTGCGTGACGTTGGGCCAGTACGTGACTGTTTAAGTTGGTATAACGTGAGTGGATATTAGGCATTGATTGACTTATTATTAGGTATTGCGAGACTGATGGTGCGTGACTTGTGCAATTCACCTCTTGTTTAGAGGCTTATTATTCATTGAGTGACTTATTCTTAGGTGTTGTGAGCCTGACGGTGCGTGACTGACTTGTGCAATTCTCGTGTTATTTTGAGGCTTTTGTTCAGCAGTTTTTTAGGCAATGCGTGACTTGTTTTTATATATTGTGTTACCTGTTATAGCGAGAGTGGTGGCACGTGACTTGTGCAATTCATGTATTGTTTTGAGGCTTTTGTTCAGTAATTTTTTAGGCAATGCGTGACTGGTTTTTATATATTGCGTTACCTATTGTAGCGAGAGTGGTGGTGCGTGACTTGTGCAATTCGTGTGTTGTTTTGAAGTTTTTGTTCAATAGTTTTTTAAGCTTGCGTGATTGGTTTTTATATATTGTGTTACCTGTTGTAGCGAGAGTGGTGGTGCGTGACTTGTGCAATTCGTGTGTTGTTTTGAAGTTTTTGTTCAATAGTTTTTTAAGCTTGCGTGATTGGTTTTTATATATTGTGTTACCTGTTGTAGCGAGAGTGGTGGCGCGTGACTTGTGCAATTCATGTGTTGTTTTGAGGCTTTTGTTCAGTAGTTTTTTAGGCTTGCGTGACTGGTTTTTATATATTGCGTTACCTGTTGTAGCGTGAGTGGTGCTGCGTGACTTGTGCAATTTGTGTGTTCTTTAGAGGCTTTTGTTTAGTAGTTTTTTAGGCTTACGTGACTGATTTTTATATATTGCATGACCTGTTGTTATGTATTGCGAGATTGGTGGCACGTGACTTGTACAATTCATGTGTTGTTTTGAGGCTTTTGTTCAGTAGTTTTTTAGGATTGCGTTACTGGTTTTTATATATTACGTGACTTGTTATTATATATTGTGAGAGCGGTGGCACGTGACTTGTGCAATTCGCCTCTTGTTTAGGGGCGTTTGTTCACTAGTTATTAGGCATTGCATTAATGTGTATTAGACATTGCGACACTTAATTTCTGTAAAATTTCTGCGGCCAGCCAAATGTGACTTGGGCATTGCATAAGTGGTTTCTATGCATTGAGGGGCTATTTTTGATAAATTGACTGATCGTGACACTTATTTTTTGTTAAATTTTAGCGGTCTGCCAAATGTGAAGCTTATGATTACATACGGTGGTCATTGGGTCGATGACACTTACAAGGGTGGTGAGACACGAGTGAGGGGTGTTGGGAGTGATTTGTCATTTTTGGGACTAGTGAAGCTGGTTGAAGAGGTTGTTTTGGTCAACTCACATAATAATGAAATCGAACTACATGCATCGCTCAGCCATGCCGTAGAGGTTTCGCGCGTAGTTATCAAGGATGATGAAGATGTAGCGAGTATTCTGCGAGATGAGAGGGCAATTGTTTTGTTTGTGACAGTTAAGGCAGGAGATGTAAACTATATTCCACATGACCACGGTATCCAATATAGTAATCACCAATAATAAAATGTTAACTATTCTTACATACCACACCATGCATTTCCTAACAAACAATCATGGCAATCACGTTTGATGTATCCTTATGAGTTTTAGCAGCCCGGCGCACACATGAGGTGTCTACAAATGATGTCTGCACAATTTTGATCAAAATGTGCATTGAACGAAGTACTCAGTACTTTGCAACAAACACAACTGTCACTCGAAAATGCATTGGGTCCATTGTCATTAGCAAACGGCATTGTGATGATTGTGAGTGATGATGATGCATCTGATCAGATTGAAGATGATGTTGAAGAGGACGACACGGCAGATTGAAACAATGAGTTACGTTATGACTGTGAAGATGATTACTTTTGCGGCATGAAGATCGTTCAGAGGACGACAGGGTTGAGCAGACCGACATTCTTGATTGTAATCATGCAGATGGTGGTATAGGTCATACCACAACTGTTGTGTTAGAAGAGGTTGAGTTGGACGACCATGGCAGAACCGTTGAATTAGAAGATGTTAAGGGTGCAGACCCTATTTACGAGAACGCCATCGCACTTGATAACGACATTCGTTCGCTTGATGACAGTGATCAAGAGAGGGTAAATATAAAGGTATCTCGTCAATGGATTATTCTCGGGCTAGATATGATATCCTTCCAAATAGTTGGGAGTGAGGAATCCAGATCAATGGATGACCACTTATATTGCGAAAAAGTGTTTGTATCGAAGGCTGAATTGAAACGAGCTTTGAGCATGTTGGCACTAAAAGAGCATTTTGAGTTTAGAGTTAAAAATTCATGTCACGCTTGTTTTGAGGTTGGTTGTAAGGATAAGGCATGTAAGTTTGCTTTGAGTGCAACGAAGTTGCCTGAGGGAGAATATTGGCAACTTTAGACGTTACAGAAGGTACACACGTGTGCTGTTGATGGTTTGTAATGTGGGTACCGAACTGCTAACGCTAGGGTAATTGGTGAGCTTATCTCCAGCAAGGTGCAAGAAAATTGTGTAACCTCATTGAGACCAAAAGAAATAATGGAAAAGATGAATCACAAGTAAGGATTACAATGCCTATATGGTAAGGACTGGTAAGCGAAGGAGTACGTCGAGAGTCTTGTGTTCGGTCCGTCGAAAGAGTCAATCCAACTCCTCCCCTCCTATTTCCATATGTTGGAACGTGAAAATCCTGATACTGTCACATGTGTCGTTACTGATGGGGAACAATGATTCAAATATTGTTTCTAAGTGTTCGAGTCATATATTCGGGGGTTCAGTGTTGTAATGCAGCCTGTAGTCGCTATCGATGCCACACATCTGAAAGGCAGATTTAAGGGTATTCTGTTTGTGGCGGTATGCAAAGATGCGAATGAGCAGATATATCCACTTGCATTTGGCATTGGCCATTTCGAAGACGAAGAGTCTTGGTTGTAGTTTCTTAACCAATTGCATCGTGCGATTGGTTGTCCTGAAAATGCAATGTTCATTTCTGATCAACATCTTGGCATTAAGAATGCAATTGAGAAAGTGTACAAGGACGCTCATCACGGTCTATGCAATTACCACTTAGGGAAAAACGTTAAAAATAGGTTCAAGTGCGAAGATGTTGTAGCGATTTTCACCATGGCTGCCAACTGCTATAAGGTCACCGATTTTGACAGACATATGAATAAGCTGAAACAGCTTTGCAAACCTGCTTATGACAGCTTTATGAGATTAGGTCCTAAGAGATGGGCAGGTGCACGGTCATCAGTAAGGTGATACAAGTTAATGACATCCAACACTGCGGAGTGTATTAACTCTTGCTTGAGGCATGCAAGAAAAATGTCAATAACGGTGTTGATCGAGTGCATCAAAGGCATGTTTCAACGTTGGTTCCATGACCGGCACCATGAGGCATTGAATTTGACCACCCCCTTTAGCCCTTGGGCTACCGATCTATTGAACAGACGGTTCAATGAAGCATGTCACTTTTTCATACAAAGCAATCGATCAGGTGGAGTTTCAAGCTATAGGCGGGAGTAAGGACAGAGTGGTGAACCTCTCCACCAATGAGTGTTCATGCGGTGAGTTCTAATCCGATCTACTCCCCTACACGCATGCCATGGCAGCAATAAGGTATGAGCAATCATGTTCTGTTATATTCTGCATGATGAATTGAATTTTTACATTGTTCGTCAATTGTGATTTCATTGCCTTGGCAGTAAGTGCAAACGTGCAGCCATTAAATTTTGCTCGAACTATTACAAGACTCGATCTTAGGCGGAGGGATATGCAATTCCCATTTGCCCGGTTGGGCAACCTAATGAGTGGGACATCCTCGATGACGTTCAACAAATTATCGTTTTGCCACTAAGTTGGCGAGGTCAAGCGGGAAGACTTAGGAGGAAAAGGATTCCATCAGTTGGGGAAGGCAGCGGACGACGTAGATGTTCACAATGCAAGATCTATGGTCATAATAGACAAAATTATCGGACTCCGTTTACAGCTCCACTGACAAATGGGGAAACATCATTTGCTTAGCCGATAGCTCAACGACGTCGACCCAAGGCATGTGCAATTTGCAAACAACCCGGGCACACACGAAACCGCTGTCTAATGCGGACTACAAACTCTGATAACATTTTAGGTGTCGTACTTGAAGATAATGGCCCTTCAGACGTCAGTTGTTAGGGATTGTTTTGAAGTGGCCATTGATATTTGCATTGAATAATACTATTTCAACTTGAGTTTGACAGAGTTTGAATGAAAAGTAAGATACACAAGATGTCCATATGGAAGAGAAAGATCTTATGCTAGTTATGGAGGTTTGAAAAAGTGTACCAAAACATGAGAATTGAAGTTACTTTGAGAAAGTTATGGATGTTTTAAGGGATGGCTTCCATGCAACATGAAAAACGTTTATTGAGGAAGAAGGATGGGAAAAAAAAGAAAAAGCTTTTGGAAGTGAGGAGAAAATGCTGAAAAAAATTAGATATTTATCCTGTAGTTGACTACAGTTCTCATTATTTACGAAACTACCATTGCATAGTTGGATCATCAAATTCCAATTATAGTACTTAGCCCATTTGTTGTATCATCAAATTCATTGTACTCCTTAATAATTTATATTTCTTCGTAAACCATTAAATAAAGCACAAAATATTTAATTTAATAATATTTACGTGATTGATTAGGCATCCTGCTTCATATTTTTGCCAAGAAAATGATATATAATAATAGTAATAGTTGTTCTTAATGTCGACCATTGTAATCAAAAAACATAAAGGGCATAAGATAGCTTCCAACCGTTTCTTTCATATTCTAGTCTTCCCAGTATCTATCGATAGTTGCCGTTTCATCTTTCAACCATTCCAAACTTAGTTTAAAGGTGAAGGAAAGTTGAACCACTAAAGATGAATGGTCCTGCACTGTCTTAAGTAATGGCCGCATTTTCGAGCAGACCCAATGTCCATGACAATAGTGACCAAAGTATGGGTGATGATGAATACTCTAGCCTACGATCAAGGAAGAAATGGAAACTAGATCTTCAATTGCCTACCGCATCAATTGGTTTTTCAATTGAACCAGGTAATGATCTGTGCTCTCCTTTACGGTTTAGAGACATATCACATGGTAGTAGGTATTGGATAGTAGAGAATGTCATGATATCGTGCGGGAAAGTGGTAGATTGGGAAAGCTTAAAGGAAAACATATACCTTGAGGGTGACATATCTTCATTTTTCGATATTTGTAAACTTAGGGGTCTAAGTACCTTTCCATATTTTGATTATAGCCTGACTCTTGTTAAGGAATTTTACTCAAGCATTCGTTGGAGTGAAAATGAATTTGAAAATCCTAGAGATTTTGACCCATTTGTTTTGAACGTGTTTTTAGGAGGAATAGAGTTTACAGTGACTCCCTTTGATATTGGGAAGCTCCTAAAAACGGAGTATAGACATGAACAATGCAGACCTCCACCATCATATGACCTGTCTTGCATGTGGGCTCAAGTGACAGGTAGAAGAGAACCATACACCACAGAGTCATGTTCTGCTCGTCATTTGAATTCTGCACCAGATAGGCTGGTACATAATTTTCTGGCGTTCACATTACAGGGAAGGATCAGTCGTTTAAGATATGTTAGCGCTGAGGATCTGTGGATGATGGAAATAATTGGAAGCGAGTTTGGCGTGAATATTGCAGAATATATGATCATGAGAATGAGATAAGTTACCATGAGGGAAGAGACGACCTTTCCATACGGGAACATCATATCAACTCTAGTTAAGAGGAAATGGATATGAAGCAATATGTATCTAGTTGATTGGACCAGTCGCAGGCCTCGTAATCTCTCGTTTCGATAGCTCGTGAAAAGGGGATATGACTTGAGTCTTGATGAGCCATTGAACTCTGTCGAAGGAAACCCAGTTCATCCTGCCCATGATACTCCATCCAGACAACCGTCTAGAGTTCCTGTTTGCAATGATGTGATGTATAATATGCTTCTAAGGATTGATGAGAAACTCAGTAATCAAACTACTACAATGCAGGCATTGGAATTGAGGATATAAAATGTTGAGAATCTTCTAATGCAAAGAATAGATACAGCTGTTCTGGTAGTAGAAGCGAGACAGAATTGACTGTCCTCATATGAGTTTCTTTTACATTAACCTCAAAGAAAAAGGAAGTCAGCTGTCATTGGTCTGGCTGAGTCAACCATACGAGATGAACATTCATATTTGAGAGTTGTGGGTTAACTAGATTATGGATACTGTAGTTTGTATTTCATAATTCACTTGTGGTATTTTGTTTTCTTTCACTCGATATTTTGTTATGATGGTACTTGGGGTTGAGTTATGGTTTGTTATTGTCGATGATAATTGGCTTACCCTTATTCGAAGAACATGACACAAAATAGGTGAGTCACGCGTGCAAGATCAACTAGTCACGCGATCCCATATCATCTAGTCACGCGATTCAATAAGAATTTGTAACACCACTCCATATATACTACTCACGCGACTCCATATCAACTAGTAACGTAATTCCATAATATCCAGTCATGCGATTCCATTTTTCTACTCAAGCAATTTTAGAATAAATACTCACGCCATTCCATAATAATTAGTAACACGACTCCATATATATTACTCATGCGAGTCAATATCAACTAGTAACGTGATTCTACAAAAAAGTCATCTCACGCGCTTCCATATTAACTAATAACGCGATCGATATTTACTACTAATGGGAGTCAATATCAAATACTCATGCGATTCTAAATCTTAACTAGTAATGCGATCCATATTTACTACTAACGGGAGTCAATATCAAATATTCACGCGATTCTAAATCTTAACGGTTCACGTGATCCATAGTTACTACTAACGAGAGTCAATATCAAATATTTAGTGATTCTAAATCTTAACGGTTCACGCGATCCATATTTACTACTCACACGATTCTAAGTGGATTAATAACGCGATTCCATATTAACAATTGACGTGATTCAAAATTTAGTACTCGCGTGACTTCATAACAAATACTCTCGCAAATCAATATCAATTGGTGATGTGATTCCATCCACACCATTCACGCCATTCAATAGCAACTTCTTACAACCCTATGTCACGCAATGCAATTCAACATGTCATATAGGCTATAAAGTAAAGAAGCAAAGAGGGGTTAGCATATGCAAACGAATGATGTTTGGCCTGGCTTTAGCTATTAAGAGGTAGATAAGATGAAAGGGCAAGCCGAATAGGTACTTAATAACCAATTCAGCTCTCATTCATTGCACTGATATGGCTGTAAAAAACAAAGAGTCAGCATTCATGCCTATAAATAAAAGGAACCATTAACCATTTGAATCAAATTCAATTATCTTAATCAATCTCAGATAATTGAAAAATGACCTCTAGAGATCCAAAAGTCGAGAAGGGGAAAGAGGTAGCCTCCGAAGAGGAGGAGGTGCTTTTGAGTTTGAGGGACTAGTTGCACATATTCCAGCAGAAAAGCAAATCTAAAACACAAGATGTGTCTCTGAAAGTGGATGGAACTTGTATGAAAGAGCAAACTGAATTGTCTGGTTGAGAATGAAAAGTAAGATACACAAGATGTCCATATGGAAGAGAAAGCCTTTAAGTCCAATAGTGGGGCCGTTGAAACTAGTTGGAGAACAATAGAGGTCCAAAACAACTGAACATAGGACTTGAAGGTTTTCTCTTCCATATAAACATCTTGTGTATCTTCTTTTCATTCCCTAACCAGACAGTTCAGTTTGCTATTTCATACAAGTTCCATCCACTTTCAAAGCAGCTATCTATATATTCATAAGCTATTGATACTCAAGTAGGTCTAGAACAACTAAACGTTTATTGAAACAGAAGGATGGGAAGAAGACGAAGAAAAATTGCTAAAAGTGAGGAGAAAGTGCTGGAAAAAATTAGATATTTATCTTATAGTTGACTACAGTTCTCTTAATGTACAAAAATGTCATTGCATAGTTGGATCATAAAATTCCAATTAGAGTACTTAGCCCATTTGTTTATCCTATATTCATTTAACCTATATTTCATCCTCGTTAAACCTCGCTTTTGACGGCACGAGCTGACAAAGTACCCCGTCCGATGGCATATAATGGGAAACAATGATGTTAGTGGACTCATCTGTTTATCATGCAAGCTAAAATTCAGTGCTTCTTTTTTATCGTACGATGAGTCCACTAACATCATAGTCCATTTCAATAAGTTAAGGTGCACTACCACCCAATGGCCGTTGAAAAAGCACGGTACGAGAATTGCTCAACCTCATGCCATGGCAAACCCCACGAAGGTCTCTAACCCTTTGCATACTCAAGCAGATCGTCTGACGTAACCTCCTCACTCGACTTAAATGTCTTCTCGGTGGGGGAAGGTTGCATTTCTTCACTCAATTGTAGCAAAATAAGCTGTCAATTACGTTATGCACAATAGTTAGATGCAATTAAGTAACCCTAAACCCTATACATTTGAATAATTACAACTTAGTAAAATATAATATACTTACATAGAATGTGGTGTCAACGATCAATATTCTCTACTTATAGTGTTGTGGATGGTGCTCGCGCGCCTACTTACACAACACACTGATGCATGCATCAATTTGTTGGGTGTCCATCAATTCTGTCGGCATCTTTAATCATCGAAAAAAATCAAGGCCCTCCTACCTTTCGATGCCCAGAATGTTAACCCTGCAAATTTAAAATAGTGTTATATTAAAATTATAGTATTACGGATTGTTTAATAAATATCCTAAAACCGTTAACCCTAATATGGTCTACTGTTTTCATTTTACCTAGCTTGGTTGTTTTTCAAGAAGGACTTATATCTGTCCTTCAAATCGTCCTTCGCTTTGCGCTAGACTAATAGCGGGTTAACGTACGAGCTTCGAAGGTATTTACTGGCCAAGATCACACGTGCATCTTCGGGCTCAGGTGGAGGTGGAGCCTCAGCAGAAGGTCTGATCTCACCATGTGGGGGGGGGGGGGGGGGGGCTCTGTTGAAGTTGGGATAGGAGCAGGATGCGCAAAAGTTGTAGCTCCACTACTCGTAGGATGAGGTACCTCTTCGACCTCAAACAGAAGAGGTGGAGCCTCGGGAGAAGGTGTGGGCTGAGAATGTTGGGCTGCCTCTATTGGAGATGGGATAGGTGCAGGATGATGTTTAATCGGGCTACTAGGAGGTGAGCTTCGAACTTAAACGATCAAAAAAATCAAACACATTAAAATAGTGTATACATCGTACATGTTATAACTCACGCGATGAATAACCTAAAACCTCATACCTCAAAACGATCGATCAGTCGACCGACAATCCGATCCTTCAGCCCTTGCAGTGAGTGTTGGATATGCTCATGTAGTGACTGCGTCTGCGTCTGCATCTGCATCGCCCCCTGGATCTCCAACTGCATTGACTGTATCTGCATCTGCATATTTGTCTGCAATGACTGGAGGTTTTTCTTCCATTGTGTTAGCATCTTTTGCAGCTCTCTCTTAATGCTCGTAGTCATTTGCGGATGCAGCGTTCGGTTGCGATGCTCAACATGAGGGGCAGCACCTGAAGTAGAATGAGGGGCAGCAGCAGAAGCAAGAGGAGGTGCAGCAGAAGTAGCAGCATGATGACCAGTAGAAGATGCACCATGAAGAGCTGTAGGAGGAGAATGAGGTGCCTCAGTAGCACCGAACTCGGAATGGACCTCTTCGTCAGTGGTGCGTCTTCGCTTAACGGCTCTTCATATTGGACTTTTCCCTTTACGGTCCATTATTTTCCTCCTTTGTTGGGGACCAAATTCTAGGCAACCCTCCAACTTCCATAATGGAATGTATTGTTGCCCCTCGGAGATATTGACCTCAATGTCCACCCAGTATGTGGTCAACATCTCTTCTGTCGTTGGCTCCAACATCCTTACTGCCCATAATTGCACCAAAACATACATTGCCATTGGGTATAACCCTTGTTACCCTATGACAATAAAAATAAAAATTAATAAAATAAAAAAATATGGTTTCTTTACTCACCTTTCCCTATCTCTCCAAACTTGCAATATTGGCGTGGAAGCTTGAAGGCTTCTCGTCACATTGCCATTTCAGCATTCTTGGCCAAACCTGTCCGAACTGTCACTGCCTTTCGAACAAGCTTCTGATTTCAGGTATTGCTTCTAACGCCCAAAACTGCACATCAATTGTGTAACATTTTTACTCACCTCATAAATTCTTATGGGAAAAGAATAATGATAATGATAAACATTAGGCTATGGCAGACTACTTGAAACACCCATATGAATCCGTAGATGTGGTAGCGCTTCTTCTCTGCTTTGTCCGTAACAAGAGGTTCGAAACCCCTCCGCAAGTAATCCACGGTCAGACTCCACACATATGTGCCCCATGGAATGCATTCCACTCGTCGATGTTCTCAACCAGCGACAACAACCATGGAACCACAGATCGTCTGTAGTCTTGATCGAATAAAACATTGGTCGCTATCAAGACAAGGGCCATCTTGCTCGCGTATCCCTCCTGCTGAAATTGCCCTCCCTTGAACGTATCTAAAACCTGTTGGATCTTTACCTCCTTCCCCGGTCCCCAATATCTTAAGTGAATTCCTCCAAGAAAGGCCTTGTACCGATTGACAATGAGGGTCGGTAGGGGACCAAACTTCAATCCTATCACCAGACAAAACTCCCTCTTAGAAAAGCGGGACTTCATTTTTCCTATTGTGAACCATAACTCTGCCTCCATGGTGTCAGGATCGTTGATTTTGCGCAATATTAGATTGTGCACTAGACTGGCGCAGAATAAACTCTTGTTTGCTTCGACATCCATCATGTGCCCAAAGCATATTCTCTTAAAGTTTTCCAGCTCGTTCACTTGACACAGCATCTCATGTATGACATGCAGATGCGACCACTTACAGTGGATGCTAATGCCTGCATTGAACCCCTACCGGTGCCTTGGCACACAAAGCAAGGACTCCACATTTTCCTGCTCTGTTCCTATGCTGGCCATGTGCAACATAAAACAGATAACATTCCCATTTTAGTCATGTCAATACCATCATTGTAGATTAACAAAAAAACTAGAGGAATTTTTGAGAAATAGCCCTCCTCATAAGCTCACTCAAAAAATAACCCTAACAATATTTTTAACTGTTTTTAGACATCCCTGAAACAGAGTAATTAATCCGAGTGTGGAGCATGGATTATTAAGTAAATCAACATATACACATTGAAGCATTACAGTTGACCCAAAATAATACAGAATGAACCCATGCAGATAAATTTCATGCAGTTATGACACTCGTGCAATTTCCTACAACAATAGTCACGCAATGCCTAATCAATTAGTCACGCAACGATTTATAAACAAGTCATGCAATTCTAAGAACAACTAATCGAATCACGCACACACTAACTGACGCCATGCCTGAACAATATTCTTGCAATAACATAAAAACCAGTCACGCAATGACTTGTCAATCAGTCACGCTAAGTTAAGCCCTTTTTCAATCACGCAACCCCAACGTGACCCCATGCCAAAATCCACTCACGCAAAAGGTGCCAACCACTTAAGCACGCCCTCACTCACGCAATATCTAAACCCTCAACCGAATTCCTAACACATACATATCAACCAGTCACGCATGACCGGTCACCTTTTCACCCCAACAACACCAATAATACCACCTTCATGTTTATATTCAAAAATTCCAAACAACAAAATATCAATATGAACATGCAATATGTATAGGTTTATGCTCAAAAACCTTAACCCTAAACATGAACAATAACCATTCTGTCAAAAACCTCCACATGGTTCAAAATAAAATAAAATAATTCATAAAAAATATTATACCTTTCTCAACGTAATGTCAACTTCCTCACACTGCTCAATATGTGAACAACCTTTGTGCGAATAATAACCACTCCAAAAGGCTCCTACCATTGCCAAAATGCTTGGAAGTTGAACTGTTGATGAATGCTTTTGCAGACTTGTTTCTGAGGATATGTACGGTCTCTCGATGAAAACCGAAGAGTTGTGGTCCATATAAAAGACATACTTGACCCGTTAATATGTTTCGGGTTGAGGCACGGAGCCTAACGAATGGGTCGGTTTCATTAAGGACAATTTTGTTCAATTTTTTTTTCTCTTGGCTAACAATAGTTAAAATTATAAGGAAGGTCATTCTAAAAAACGCCTTATGCTTGAGGCTCATTTATGAAAAGTACTCTAAATTCAAGCTATAGCTTAGGAAGGTGGTAATTAGCATGGAAGTGGGAGGGGCCTGAGAGAATTCAGATGTTTATTCTTCAATGCTTACATAATCGACTTTTGACAAATGAAGAAAGGTGTCATAGATATCTTACTATTATTTCTTTATGTTTGCAATGCGAGGTCGAAGAGGAGACCATTATTCATGTACTTAGGGATTTCGCTAAAGCTAGTGTGACACAATTGCGATTATTACCACCAGTTGCGTATCCCATGTTCTTCAATCTTTTTGCTGCAAAGTGGTTTTTGGCTAATTTGGACAAAGCTAACGTGAATGATAATGGCATTCAATGGAATATTATATTTGGGACTACTTGTTGGTTCCTTTGAAAATAGAGGAACACATTCGTTTTCGAGAACACAGAAATTCCTATTGAACGACGATTGTCAATGATATATAGTATGGTCTCTGCTTTGCAAAATGTTGAGGTGGCAAACATTGCAAATGGGGGATGCTCATCTAGTTCTCAAGAAGAAATTTTGAACGGTTGGAAAGCTCTTTCCATTAGTTGGATTTCATTAAATTAGGACAGTACCTATAGTAGTTGACAGAACAAGCAGCAACTGGTGGTGTTTTGAGAGATTCAGTTGGTCAATGGAATGGTGGATATGCAACGAGACTTCGTAAATGTTCGGCTTACAGAGCTGAACTTTGGGGAGTATACAGAGGGCTTAAATATGCATGGGACCTTGGCTCTCAAAAAATAGACTTACAAGTTGGTAGTAAGCTAGTTGTTCTAGTACTTTCTTCTCAAATAGATCATCCATATGCAAATTCAAATTTGATTCAAGTTATTCAAAGACATTGGAAGGTTCAGATTGGTCATGCGTTTTGAGAAGGAAATATAGTGGCAAACTTTATGGCTAATGAGGGATTCTCTATTATTGAAAACTTCTTAATTTTTTCTAGTCCTCTAGAGAGGGTTAGAAGTTTATTATTGAATGATGCAATAGGAGTTTTTTTTCCTAGATTAATCAGACAACAATAATTTATTCTTTCTCCATAAATAAGATTTATAGTAAAAATTCTATAACAACATTCTCTTTGGCTTAATTTGGCTTCCAATTGGCAAAACAATTTTTTTTTTAATTTTCTCTGTTGCATGGTATGGAACAATTAGCATTTAGCTAAAAATAAAAATTAGTGATGACACTTGAAACTCCATCCATGATGAATACAACCTTTTTTCCGGAATATAATTATTTTATATTTATTTTATTATGTTTATTAATTGTTTTTTCTTAAAACAACACTATGGATTTACATGAAAAAAAAAGGACTTAGGCTAAATAAGTAATTAGCTTCAATTTGCACCCAATCTTAATTAATGGCTCTTTCACTTTTCCTTTTTATCTTTATTTTTCCTTAGCATCATCTTATTCTTCAAGTATGCATTGGAGTTTCCTGTTCAGATACTATGTATCTAATTTCAACAATCATGTAGTTGTTTGATTGGAAATTAATTCCTTCCCATGACAGAGACATAAGAGGAAAAAAGAGTCAAAGTGAGGTACCAAAGAAAAGTTGCATGAGGGAATCAAATAAAACGAAAATTCATCCATCTGTCTTCCTCTATGAAATTCTTATATTCTAACTTAATTAGATTTCGAACTTTTAATTATTCAGCAAAAGGTGTGTGTTGAAAACCCATTTTTTGAGTCTTATTCACTTTGACCCATTAGAAAATGATTAGTCATGGTTACGTGGAAGAAAAGCTTACCTCTGTCTACCACCCACATTTCAGACTGCTTATATTAGCTTCAAAATTTCCCTGTCTTTGGCTCATTGAGAAGATTATGAACAAATTTCTGAAAAATCAATTTGCTTTAGCGAGACGGCAATTTGAGTGTGATAGTTGTCTATCTAACCGTCCATGCATGCATGCATGGAATTAAACAGACAAATTCCAAGTCTTTAGTTAAGTACGATTTAGTCAACTAAGGATTTACAAAGATTAGCTAGAAGAATGAATTTATGAGCTAAGGACAGATGAAAGCCATATAATTTCTTTGTGAAAAAGTTTTCTTTCTTTCTTTTTTCCTTTTGGAGGAACATTTTTTGATCCTTTTGATAATCTTCCTTTCTACATAAAGTTTGGACTAAATAAGTGAGGCAGTATTTATATGTATATATATAATTAAGCAACGTGATTGTATTAATACTAATTAATCAAATTAAGATTAAAGCTTGAAAGGGCTAAAGTAAAGAGAAATCCCATGAACTAGTGACTGGGATTAATCCATACCAAAGGGGAATAAAGGGATATGGAAGTTCTTGAGTTATAAACATCAATCACATTCACATACCTAAAATATCAGTCTGCTTTTGCCCCAGCATGATTGAATACATTATCACACAAAAGTAGCGACTTTTGGCAGTGAGGCTTACCCACCATAAAATTCTTTTTCTTTGTAGATTTTTTTTTTTTTAAAATCCCCAACCTATAACCTATTTATTAGAACCCAAAAATATTAACTAGGTTAAAACTAAAAAATAGTAGGATTTTCTGGGGCGAAAATAGTTACCTTCTATGCATTGTGTTGTTCTAAATCGTATAGGTTTTCATATGTCAAAAAAGGAGAAGAAGAAGAGAAACGTTGTTATTTGTGGGTTAAATGCTTATTTTAGAATTTAAGGTTTGCCAAATTTATATTTTATGATTCAACCTATTATTTTGTTGAAATCTAGATGTAACCTTTTCAATTTTATCCATTTAACAAATACTGATAATAAAAGTTGATAAAATTACCATTAACAGAATTAAGCGATTTCAAGTTTATATTTGTTAAGAATTATGTTTACCATTAATCCTATTAACTCCCTTGGCCACCTTTTATCATCGTTTTATTTTATCATGAATAAAATTTCGAAAATTGCATCCTAATTTGAACAAAATAATATATAAGTTAACTTATGAGATAAAAGCTTAAGAAACATTAACTCTAAAATGGAGCATTAGCTATTTATGGCATGCATCTGTTGTTGTTAAGACTAAATGGAAAAAACCTTTGAAGATTTCCTAAAGATCAATAATAGAGAATCTTCTAAATTAAATGAACCTTTCTCTTTCAAATAAAAAGTGGGTTCCATCTACATATATAGGGTTGCTAGCATCTGAATAAATCAGAGTTAAAACTGTGCTGCAGATGGAATTCAACGTCAACCACCTATCCAATAGCTCAGCCGCAATTCTGAACCAAAATATGCAGGAATTGAGCAGTGGTTGTAAAGCCTGGTTAGAGGCGCATGAATGGCAGAAATGAGTGCCAGGACTCAAGACTGCGCTGGCCATATGCCGATGGAAAGGTTTGAATCAAATGCTGGGGGTCCATGTGTACTTGATCAGGAAAAAGAAAAAAAAAAGGCGTAAAAGGACCCCAAGAAGCCTAATAAAATTTGAAGGGAGAAAAACACTGGTCACACTGACTTTCTAGCAATGTAAAGTTTCTATCATAATAGCACGTGACAATCCACATGCAGATGCATTCTTTCCGAGGGTCACCACACACGTGCACATCTCTCAAACTAAAGCAGCCCTCCCAACCCTATCTTCTTTCTCCTTTCTCGTTGGGAACTCACCACTTCTCTTGGACTTGGAGTTCGTATATTTTTTGTTGGTTTTGAGTATTTAGCCGTGGCATGCCGCCCACTTCCTCCATTTGCTACCCCAAACACAAAACGATTTAAAGAGTGCATAGGACAAACAGCATTTATAGGCTATAGCGATATTCATGTGCTAACCAATACCAACGGTAGGTCCCCTAGCTAGCTAGTCGATCCATAGCTAATCTTCTTGAAAGAGCCTAAATGTTGTGTGCTGGCCCTTAATTTGAGACTTATTTTACTCGGTAATTTCTTTTATTTTCTTTAAAGAAAAGAATTATTGATCACTTGGAATGTTTGATTTCCAAATTTCAAGCTATTTATATAGTTCAATTTCGTGGGATGAGAGTGCATGCATCTTCTTACTTATAATTACATATTCGGTCGTTTGCTAATTTTCTTATTATGCATTGATCAAAATGTTAGGCTTAGATCTCCATAATAATCGATAATCGATTTGAAAGTGGAAGAGAATGATTGAGATGTGAGTGGAAAAAGCAAGGGAAAAAGAGAAAGGGGTTATATTAAGGGTCCAATGGTTGAATGGTTCAAAAGATGACACTATCATTTTGCGTAGATAGTCATAGTAGGTAGAAGGTTAAGTTCGGGAACACAACAGTATATAGTCTAAAGATGCGAGGCTGTCGGCCCATTGGGCTTGTCCCCCACCACGCCCCGTCGCACCCTCGTGCTCGTCCCCATCTAACCACGCGTGCTGGAGCCCCCAACCCCATATCTCCCCCCCCAATGCGCCTGAAAAATTAAGCTCGATGCTCTCCCACACACATGCCCAGTTCCTTTTCTTTTGTTTCTCGGCGATAATGATAGAAACCTGTACAACTGGCAAGAGTTTGTGATTGAAAAAGTTCCTTCCAAAAGGCCATTCTGCACACTGCCAAACTCAACACTGAACCACATGCCCCAAATTGGTCACATGAACCACATTCTTTACATTCTTCGTAGTATGTGATAAAACTGTCCAAGGGGACTAACTTTGTGTATATCTTTAGCTTTAAATCAAATGATTCTTATTAAATCTTATGGTCGATGTAGCATTTTAATATCACACTCCATTCATTTGTCTCCTTAAAGTACCTTTTCTCTTTCGCTACTTTATTTATTTATTTTTAATTTTCATCTTTCTTTGGGGAGGACAAGGTACCAATCTTTAAACCCCACACAAGGTTTTGGTGCTAAAAGGTTCACAAAACCTTAATCAAGAACAAGAATCTAGGACCATAGTTCAACTTGGTGGTGGGGATGGATTGGCTGTTAAAGAGGCTTACCAAACAATGTGGTAGGGTTTGAGACCCTGGACGCGTGAACCAACATAAGCAACACCTTAGTCAAAAAGTGTGCCCTTGATGCAATTATATTTGATGATGCTTGGTTGATCTATTCATAACACCTAAAAAGGTAACTTAGATTGGGCTCAGAAGAACATTACTAAGATTCTCAAGGAAAATATCAACAAACTTTCATTTTTGTTATTGAGACATGACATGATTATTGTCTAATTATTACTACAATTTTCCTTTTTAACTTCTAACTTAACCAGAAATATAATTATATAGTTAGTGCTCCTAGTTATAATAGACTAGGCAAGGCTTCTTTTTCTCAAGAACTATGATGATATGAATGTTTCTTCTCAATTATTCTCAGCATTGACTACTCGTACTGTTCCAAATCAATGTGCCATTTTAGCAACCGAACCAGCCATTGCAATGCCAACCAACACTTTCTTTCTCTCTGTCTGATCCAATCCTCAACGAAGACCAATTTCATCCAACAAATGCACGTGCAAACTGCAAACACCATCGGCCCACCCGTCAAGGAACGGATCCTTCCATCATTGGGCCTTGTACATATTTTTGTTTGGACCAACGACGAAGTGGCCCAATTTTGAGGATTCCCAGATAAAATGGTACCATAAATTGGAGTTATGTAGCAGACTGAAAACAAAAGCAAGGAAGCCGCTCCGTCCGAATACGACAACTCTAACTTAATTATACACTTCACAATTAAAGCAACACAAAGATTGTTGTCATGTTTAGGCAACGCTATGTTTTGGACCAAACCTCAACATTTTCACATGCATCGTTACGTGGACAGTTAAGCCAGCATTAGCCGTTGGACACGTGATACGTGGAGTTGACTCCATTATAATGGATCTCAATCTCGAGCCATGATCATGCTTAAGATAAGGTTTAATCATCACTAGAAATAATTAAAGATGAAGGAATGATGAGATTAATAAACTTGATTAGCACCAATGAAGAGTTTTGTACAATTAGTGAGGTTTGGAAGGTTTCGTGGTGGTGGAGCAATGCTTGATTATAATGATTGTTTATTGAGTCCAAAGCCTTCCATGTGAAAGAACATTCTTTTTAAGATAGTGTCACTCGATCACAACAAAATCCCCCCCAATGGCTAATGCTTTCCATACTCCCATAAGCATTTTGTCATAATTAATCTCTCTTTGTTTCTCCAAAAGGAGGAGCAATTTCCAAAAGACAGCTAAGGCTTGCATTGAGCGATCTCAATTCCCCTTTGGAGTTTGGACTAACCGCTTGGATTTATTGAGAAAATAAGGGAGCATATTTGATGGGAGTTGGGAACATGTTGAGTTCATGCTTCTGACAGATTCTGGGTTGGGAAGGAAATTTGGTGACAAGTTCTCTGAGCAATGTGTCACCGCTGCCGCAGGCGTACCCGTGAGCAACCATTTGCGGTTGAGTTTGAGGCCCATGTGATTTGGTTTAGCACTTGGAATGGATCAACTTACCTCACAAATGTTCGGTTGGGAGGGAGTCCACGTTAATGCTTAATCATATTCATCTATCCTCAAAAGAAAAAGAAAAAACACCAACCCTACTTTTCTTTACCCTTTTTTTTGTTATTATTATTATGATAATATTTTGGAGAAACAAAATCCAAATCTCACTCCTTAAGGGATGCATATACCTATCGAACCAATCGAAAACAAGCCCAGAACAAGGATCAGACTCCATATGCCATGAAAATCAAGCAGAGCTTTGATTTTAGGCTACATGCCCCACAAAAATAAGATCTGAGTTGTAGGGGTTAGGTCTTTGTCTCAGACAGGGTCATAGCGTGTCTCCTTGGGTTTATGTGAAAGGGGGAGAACCCCTCCTGTTTTCCTAGCTGTTGCCCAATTGGCTTCTGTTCATCAAGATTTGTCCGTTCCATGTTCAGCATCCATCAGCAATTTTCAAATTAAGAAATTTCAAAGACTTGCAGTAAATTCAACAAGGTCTTTGCACACCTCCCATGCAACCCCCATAAGAAAATCTCTAGCACTATTCTTTTTTCTGAGACAAAATCAGGCTTTGGCCCAATGCTACTTTTATCCAAGCGTTTGGGTGAATATAAAGGCGAAGCTCCAAAGTAGGCCTTGATTCAAAGGAAGGCTTTGGTCCAACTTATAAACAGATCTCTTTACGCACCCATTTTTAAAACCAAGCCACTCCCTCATTTCCATGTGAAACTTCGTTATTATATAATGTGAAAGTTAAAAACCTTCTCGTAATACGAAGTTTATTTTCTACTTATATTCTGTTTAAAATAGTACTTACTCACATACTTGAAATATTTACATTTGGCGTTGGGACTTGGTTTTGTTCTTTTACATCCCCCCGATATAAAAAGGTTTTACTCAAGGCTTTTAATTTTGAATAGGAAATGACTTCCCCAGAGTGAAACTTCCATTTTGTTTTTCTTTTGTATGTTAGGGGATTGATTGGATCTTGAGTTGTGCAATGAGGTAACCACATAACTCTTTTCATCTTAAAACGCTCAACCTCAAATTTCTTATTTAAGGTTTGACGGTTGTATACTTAAAGAGACTTTCTCAAGAATGTTCCCCTGGTTGTGGACAAAAACAGGAGAGCGAATGACTACGGCTCGTGAGAAAACAATTCTTGGTAGGAATTAATGGTGTTATTAGAATGACTCCATGAGCGCGGTTAGTTTGGCACTTGTAATCTCCACACCACTCCATATAAGATGAGGAGTTGTATGCTGCACATGGAGACATGTAATCTGCAAATCAGATCTTAGGGAATTTATCACATTTATTTGGAACCAAATGGGCTAGCTGATCAACTGGCTAAGCTTGGGGTATAACGTCCTCAAGATCTACTGTTGATTTGGAGTAAATGAAAACTACTGGGGTAGTAGCTGCTGTGATAGGGACACTAATTTTGTAGTCCCTTATGTATATGTTTATGTGGGTTGTTGCTATGCTAGTTTTATAGTGTGTTATGTTCATTCTGTTGCGTCTCTTTTTTGTACATGCCAATGACTACTGATTGGTTTTCACTTGTTGACGATGTGGTGGGTCTGGGGTAATTAAGCAGCTTGTTTTTTACTAGTTTGGTCTATTGGCAGACCTTGATGCCCTGTTTATTGGGTTTTTAGGTTCTAGTTATCGAAAGACACTTGTTATAAGGTTCATTGGTGGTGTGGAACCTAATAGGGTAGTAAATGTTATAGTAATAAAATCATCTTGGCTTTTTTTTTTTTAAAAAAAAAAAAGAGCTAAAGGATCTCTTGTTGTTTATTAGGATAGATCTCACCATTTGAGGGATCGATGCCCTTTTCAGAAATTTTTGAATTTCAGGTGCAAAGATCGATCCCAAAGGTATCTATTGGCTGTAACAAAGGTGGAAATTTAGCATAGCAACGGCTTGTTTCTTATTCAATGGTATACAAGGATTCCGATAGGATTTGCAAGCATAAACACGCCATCTTTGGATCATTTTTGCATAAGAATTAGAGGAGAAACAAGACACATATTATGAGCAAACATTTTTCACATTCTTCTAAGTATTTCAAAGCATTTGAACCTTCATTCATATTCTATTATAATCATTTTTGATATTATATAGCTTATATTCACTAAGCAATATCTAACTATTAAAGGATTTCTTGCTTGTATAGGTTATCAAATACTCAAAAGCTTGATAGATAGGGAGGTTATACTTAGCCTTCAAAATGTATTTGTATTGGTTGAATTCAATAGTAGACTGAACTCCTTAGCAAGCTACAGGAGAGGACGTAGGCACAAAGGGAAAAGATCGAAACCTCTATAATTCTTGTTTGCAATTCTCTTTATCGTTTACTTTGTATTTTTTTTTGCATTAATTTTTGATTAAATTTTTATCAAATTGTTATCATTTTAATATTTGATATATTTCGTTTGAAAGTTTATTTTTTCAAGGAGATTTTTAAAAATACAATTCAATCTCCTCTTGGATTATTCATTATAAGTGAGCTAACATATAAATTTTCATATGACAGTTGTGTAAATGATCTTTAAATTTAAGATCATTTGGTTGATTTTTGTGAGGATTGGCATATTTTGATATTATCATTCACAACAAGATGGAACTTAAGTAGGACAAAGTATCGATTAGTTTTGGTCATGAGGGAGGCCATAATCGACCGAAATCGACCAAGCCAAGAGAGAAACTGCCTAAATCTTAATTTTGAAGAAGGGTGATTGTTGTCTGCGGTTGGCGGTTGTAGGAAGAAATGAAGAAGGGTTAAGGATTTTTATAGGGTTTCAACTTATCAGGAGCTTTGAGGGGACTCGGGGAGGTGGTGGAGGCGGTTAGGGTTGTAATTCCCCTCCCCTCCCCCCTATTGAAAATAATATGTACATTAATTGGTTATTTGATCAGTGCTGGGGGAAGGATTTCCCATCGATGATCGAGCCAAGAAACTGTCGCAATCAGTAGCCTTAACTAGCTCCTCAACTGGACCATTTTCGGTTAAAAATCATCTACACTTGTCGATTAGGCAATTTCAACCGCTCATTGCTCACCCCTAAATTCAAGTATAGTATGAAACATATGGAGGTCAATAAATGATTAATAGAGGATTGATTGCTCTAAGTGATATAAAATGGAATGTCCCATTACGTCTTGATATGTAATAAATCAAGGGAGTCTTTGACCAAGGAAAATAAGGATTCGAAAAAAAGAGTTTTTTGAATCATATTAATAGAATTGATTACAAATATCAAAAGCTAAAAATGATAAAGGTAATATAAATTAAGTAGATAACAAGCGATGCTTTATGTCTTGCTGAGATATTAGATTGATGAAAGAATATTAATTAAACGGTAAGTTGTACACGGAAGGATTGAGTCAAACTATTATGACTCTTTTTAATATTTGGATAGTTATAATGCATTGCTAGATACCAATTGTAACTTATAAATATAAATTAATAACCTCAAAATTAATGTTGAAATCAAAAGAGTTTGATTCATCTAATCCTATATATATTTTTGTTGAAAAACTTATGAATTATCATTGATATATCTTGACAAAATCAGATAGTGGCTAACAAATAAAAAAGGCCATTGCCAATACCTAAAAAATCCGCAAAACGGAGGGAGCTTAGCGCGACCACCCTTTCTAGATAAGCAACAGCTCCAAAATTTGACACTGTACAAAGTCAGATATACAACAATGCTATAAACTTTGAGAATCACACATTCCAACATCTACTTACAGCATTCAAACCATTGTTAATTCACAGCAAACTTTGAGACCTCTACACCCCATCTCTTGCTAGTGTGGAGTGCATCTCATCCTTTCTTCCTTGAATGTGATTCCTGCAACGTGGATAGTTGGGTCCAAAACCCGTTTGAAGTTCCCTGGAGATTGAGGTCACATGTCATTCAAATATCCAAGCTCCTCGATATGTTTATTGTTAACATGTTAAGAACTTAATCGGTCATACACATAATTGCATGGTGAGAAAGTAAAATGGAGAAATTAAGTTGGACTTAATTGCATGGGAGTTATGAACTTGAAGGATTTAAGTGAAATGCTCATTAAATCATTTAAGTAAAATGGAGATGATGTTGTTTCTCCCCTAGTGTTCTATGAGGGCCCTAACATTGGCACAATCCTCTCCCCTTATTCGACTCTGCCTCATGTGGTCCTGTTATGGTTAATGCCACTGCTGTTTCTCTCTGAAGTGCTACATCAACGGATTTGTTCTGCTCCCAGTTGCCCGCAGCTTTGATTCTGCCCCATCAAACGTCTCCACGTCATTTAGACTTCATTCTCCTTGTTTTTTTCGTCTCTTGTTTTGCTGTTTTCTGCTGGTCTCTCATGTAACACTGCTTTCAAGCCATGACCCCTTGGCTTTTCTCAGAGCTCTTCTGCCATGAGCGATAATTGCTTACTTTCATATATTTATCTTTTCTTGTCAATAAATATCTATCTCTTTGACTGAGAAAAAAAAATCATTGAGACAATTTTGCAATAACTTAAGAGTTAAGTTAACCTTAAATTGCTCATATAAATACTATGCTTAAGGGAAACCTAATAACACAAGAAAAACAAGTGACTAAGGCCAAAAATTGAAAGGTAAAGGCAGAAAAGAAAAGAGTGAAAAACACAAGTCGGGAGCCCTAGAGGATAGAAATCGGCTGTTTATCTTTTTTTATATAATTGAGGGAACGAGAATTCGAACACTACTCTTCAAAACAAGAGAATTATACATCAATTAATGAATTAAATGCTCAAGTGCAGTTACCCATTTTATTCAACAATGAAGTCGATTTCTCTCTTCATCCTCCTTGCTTTGAGATTTCGGGTTTTCCTTTTGGAAGAGTGTAAACTAATAGTCCCTTGACATTGGTAGCATAAGAGGTTCGATCAGCACAAGCAACTCTTTCCTCCTTGGAGTTTTCCTCACAAGCAATTCGTGTGACAACTCTTAGAGGCTGAACAAGTGGGCAGCTTGTGGTTTAGAACAAGCAAAATTTAGTGGGTTGGAGATTTTGGTTTCTTGATTTCGACATCAAGGGTCCAAAAGTATACCATTTTTTGCCCCTTAATTACTGTTTTATTTTGAACGAACCCAAAGGATGATCTTGATTGAAAAAAAAAGTTTGGAATTTCCATCACTTAAACAATATGATGGCATGGCTTTTCCCATACGGAACATACTTTCCAACAGTTAGGTAACTTTGAAGTATGGAGCCAGTGATTATGAAAAGTACTAAAGCCATCAGGTGTCATCCACTTTTTCTTTGTTTCCTTGTTAATTTTGTTTGATTCTTTTACCGCCATTCTTTTGTTTTTGGTTGAAGCACATTATGAGTATTTTGGGTAGTGACAAAAGTTGACATATGAAATGAGATATTTAAGAGAGCTCATTCTTATATTTTTGAATGAGTTTTGGGAGTTTGGTTTTAAAATGCAATGACAGTGAAGAATCCTTTGTGGATTCTATTTATAATTTTCGATAGAGTTAAAGTGGACTGTAAGATTATTGAAAATAAATGTATAAAGGGTTTTGATTTTGATTCGAATTATCAAATATAGTGATTTACATGTACTTCTAATTTTTTTATAATAAAGAATTACTTTACTTGATAGACATAGATAAATAACCAAACTACATAAATATTTATGTATTTTGTCGCTTGATTTCACTGCATTGCATTTTGCTAAGCTAACATGAGGAAACACGTTCATTGGAACCTTTGTATGACTTACCGTATACCTTCATTATTGCTGCTCCTCCGGTAGATATTGATGAGTATTCGTGCCCTATTACTGGGATCTCTACCTAGTCTATAACTTCTACTTCTAGATCAATATATATGTTTGCACTTGGATACCGGTCTAGGAAGTGCCACCTGCGGTTCAGGTCTTAGACCATGAACAGACACCTAAGTTGTTAATACAATTTTCATAGGGTGGCGGTTCTGGTCATGAAGCTCTCATGCTTTGGTGGAAGGAAGGCATGATTCAAAACCAAGTTTTGAGTAGAATTGACCAACCAAGATAATTAGCCGACAAAGTTGAAGGGTTAAAACTGTGGGGAGGTATCATGATCTAATATAAGCATTTGATATTAGGGTTAAACCTACCACGCTTTTAGCATACATAGACCACGATGCGAGAGGTGTGTCTACCAAGTTCGCGCACATTAGTGTGTTTTGTTTCTTCTGGCAAAATCATTTGAAAGTGACCTTGGTGAACTTTTTGCCACAAGTCATTATGGTGATGCCAACGAACCCCACCCCTTCTTTCAAACACTTACAACTGAACCTTTTTTGGATACCCATTGGTAATTGCTCAAATGCTCCTGCCTTAGCAATCCAGCTCGTGGTTGCTACCTACGTACCGCAATCAGAAGGTATTCGCTAACCAGACATTGTTCACTTGAGCTAGCTAGCAGTTTTTGACTTAATTAGGATGCTTAATTGTAGCTTCAACCTTTGTTGAATATTGGCTAAAGGCGGCACAAATTCATCTTCATTCGCAGCTAATAACAGGATTTTGACTCGTATAATTTCCACAATTTAAACTACCTTTTTAGCTATATATTGACCTTGGAGCCTTAAAGTCTCATCATGTATGTGTTGGTTTAATTTTGTAATAATAGATATGTCTAATTACATGTTGATTTGTTTGGCTATTTCATTGATTTCTTATAACAAGATGTAATAATTTACTTGTAAGTTGTAACTTAAAAGAAAAACCAATCTTTTACTTTTTTTTTTTTTAATTTTCATAACTTAAACCAATTTAATTTCTCTTTTCTTAGATCTTCCTCCCGTTCTTTTTCTTTGCTTTTTCAGGACAAACAACCACAAGAAAAAATTGCGGATTTCCAACAACTTTTGCGGTTGGAAAGAAAAAAGAGATATATAGTATAGGGGCAGGCAATAATAATTAAAGATTGATCGATAAAATAAAGACAAAGCAAAAGCAAAGTAAAATCCCTATATAGATTAGATACCAACATATTGTATCTATCCCTTACATTTTTTTTGTGTAGACTAATATGAACATTCCCTAAAATCATTTCCTTTTAAAAACTCTTAAAGTGGGTCATTAAGCCTGACTAACAAGCCGCCGAAGATGGCCTTGATTGGAGGGCCGATGTCCCAACTTTAGACGACAATGTGGTGGCAGTGGCGGTGGCGGCGGTCATTTTGGTGGGGCCCTTGTCAAGGGCAGTGGTGGTGACTCGCTCGCACCGAGGGCACATTGTAAGGGTTGATGCTGGGAGAGGCTCACAGCTGTGAGGCGAAATCACGGTTGGTGGCCCTACTTTCATGGCCCTTAGCTCCTCCACCTCTCTTTGCAGCCTCCTGTTCTGTTCAGTCAGTGATCCAAACCATCTTTTCAGGTACTCACACTCCATCTCTGTCTGCTTCAACTTGCTCCTATACCATGTTATTGTTTATTTGATCAACATAAAATATATACATATAATATCCGAATCTAAGTTGTATCAAAACTAAACTAAACTCTTATCTGGCTCTTTGTTTTATGATACGGTTTTTTCCTTTAGCTATGCACGATGTACAAATGAGAAACTCATACCACAGAATTTTAAAACTTTCCCAATCCGGTACGATATGCCTTTGCACAAAAGAATTGGTACTAATTTCAGCACGATCAGGGAAGCCTTGCTATAACTTTTTCTTTTTGTTCTTATTCCCTTTTTCAAGTCATTGTTTGATTCCAAGGGGATGACTCAAAGAAATTTCATGCTTACAGAAACATGATAAACACTGACGTGCAAGGTCTTTACACTTTCATGTGGCGTGACCAACCTCGCTTAAGAACTTGAGAACAGATATTGCATTTAAGTATCAAATTCATAAAGCTCTTTCTTAAATAAGTGAAATCTTTCTGTAATTATCTTTTCCTCCCTCGTCCCTTTCCTTTCCCTAAACTGGTTAATGAAGAGTAATAAATTCAAACTTGGATTTTATTCATATCTAAACATGAGTGCATTTATTATCATATTAAATGCTAACCATTACATACTAGCTAGCCAATGATCTATAACCCAAAGAAACAGCAATTTCTATTACAGTCATAATGCTTTAATCTGTTCTCACTGCTCATGCATTGATAAAAAAGAAAACAAGAACATGATTACAATTGTAAAAAATTAGTTTAGGTGTGTCCTTCCCCTTTATTGATTTCATTCAATAATGTAATACACGAATGTAATAATTCATAAATGCATGGCTAAGTCCAAAGAATGATGGGTCAAAGCAGCACTTTATTATAGAGGGTGATGATCTGACTAGCACACGAGGCCAGAAACAGACATGCAATCTCAATTGCTGCTATCATTGTTATATTGATGTTGTTAGACAAACCATCATTATTTTGATCCTCCAACCTCAGCTCATGAAATAGAACCACATCATTAATTCTTCATAAATCTGTTCAGCTACTTGTCGGTCATGTGTCCGTTTTCTGCAACCTGTTATAGGTTTTGTTTATTGTTCGTGACTGTTTTTCTGTCTATGAAATATTAAGAAAAGGATTTAATAAAGTGTTCTATCTCTCCATATATCCTTCCTTGATATTCATCTAAAATCCGCGCTAAGTTTAATAATGAGAAAATTATTTCGAGAGTCTGAGAGGAAAATTATAAACTCTCTCTTTAATTGACATTAATGCACATAGTATTATATCATATGGCACTGCAACTTGATGTGGCAGCATATATATCAAATCCTATGAAGTATTCTCTGAATGATAAGTTCTACAAGAAAAGCATGCCCGTAAAGCTAACAAATGGCAAGATATTTTTCCTATATTATTAGGTCCTGCATACACGACCAAAAAGAATAGGTAGGAAAAAAAGGAAAAAAACGAAGTAGTTTCCCTCTAGCCTGTTATTCCTTGTTCTTAAGGTGCCTCAAGGCCCTGAACAACTGGTTTGATAGAATTTTACAGTGCAAAACGTGGTATTTGACTTGCTTTTACTCTAAAATATAAATTATGAATGATAGTGATATATCAACGTCCGAAGGCAACCGTTTTGTCCGGGAAATGACTAGAGAAGCCCATAAAAATGAATCAAGTTATGGTAGCATCATAAAATATTATATCCATGTAACTAAAACATAGAAAGTAATTTGTTTTTTAAAAAAATCTATTGTTTCACTTTCTACTTTACATTATTAGTGTACGAAAAATATACGGGTAGAATCTGATTCAGATTATACACTTTGTGATATTCTGTCAACGTTTCGATATTACTCTAAGCTACTTTTAATCCCAACAACCAACAAAATAATAAGGACCCAGAAAAATGAAAAGAAAAAATCTATGGAGAAAACTGGGAATTCTTTTAAATGAATATATATATATATATATATATATATATATATATGTATATGTATAGATAGGGTAGGGTAGAGTAAGTAGTACCTGGCCCTACGGTTCTGGAACCAAACTTCAACCTGCCTTGGCCTCAGCTTCAGCTGCATAGCCAATGCTTCTTTCTGCTTCTGCAAGCACAAAACTCCAAAAGGCATTAAATAAAGAGATCATCTGATAAATTTATTGGCTATTTTATGTCCAAAAAAAAAATGTTGGTGTTTGGTGTTAGTTAATTGCATAGGTAGTAGTGGATGGGGGTTTTGAATTACATACAGGGTTTAGGGTATGGTTTTGTCTGAAACTTTCTTCAAGAAGGCGAGACTGTTCTTTTGTAAGACGAAGTTTTTTGCGAGGAGGGGCTCCATTGCAGCTTTCTTCTTCATCCTCCATGCTTGCTGTGATCCATTCATCTTCTGCTCCTCCCGATGGTACTTGGTTTATATCTAAATCTCTCACCGTACAACCCCCTTGATCACCTTCGGTGTAGTATTTTCATTCACAAAAACAGAAACAAAGAAAAATATATCAAATTTGAATCGAAATCAATCAATATTCGTCAAACATGAGGATGATCATATGAAAAGGAAAACGAAAAGCAAAAAAAAGAAGACCCTTTTGGAAACCATGCATGGAATCGGGGTATAGAAGATCAAAGGCTGAAACTTCTAAAACATGGGATTTCAAAAAGAAAAAAAAAAAGGTTTGATATATATCTTATTTAAATTAAGAAGCAATAAAGAAGAAAAAGGGTAGGACAAAAAAAAGTGAAGAGAAAGAGAAGGAAAGGGATGTTTCTGTTGCTTACCAGAAGAAGGAAGAGAAGGGGAAGAAGAGAAGCCGGGAACAGATATTGTCAACTCCAAGTTAGAAGAGCCGGTGGGTAAAACCGCCATGTAAGTTGCAGAAGCAGAAAGAAGAGAAAGATAACGATTGATTTTAAGGAGAGAAAAGGTAAAGTTTTACAAAAGATAAATAAAAAAAGAGAGGAAACAAAAGGAGACAAATGAGAGACACGGAGGAATATGATATGAAATGAAACGAAGGAAGGAAGGAGAAAAAAGAGGTGTGGGGGTGTGATGGATTTTAAGGTCAAAGTAATTAATAGATATAATAAATAAATAAATAATTTTTAATTAGGAAAAAACAGAAGCAAGGAAGCAAAATAAGAATTGAAGATCTTGAGAGGAAGTGCTAAATAGCTAGGGTTTTTGACTGTGGTCATCAAGTCAAAGGGTCTGACCCATCTGATCTGGGACACGTGTCAGAAGATTGAAAAATCTTGGTGGTGTAGGAGAATAACCGGCAGGTTTTCTGTTTATAAGTGGTGAGTCTGATTGTCGGTTCAAAGGTCAGCTGATGAAATGATTGGGAGCTTGGGCTCGGGGAGGCTTTGGGCAGCGCAGGGCAGGCAACCATCCCATTCCCATACATACCTACAGCTACTGTATTAATAGCGCCCTTTTTCATTTTTCTCCTTTCTTTAATGCGTGACCCTTGACCTTGAGGCTTCGGCTTCAAGTTCAAGGGCAGGGGGGGTTTTTACATCCTACAGCTCAATCACATTGCTTGTGATGGTGCTTGGGGCATCTGGGTCGTTCACTTTTCTGACTTTTGGTGGAGAAATAATGTGAATGGTGTCAGAGTGGTGGGGTTGCATGGGGAAAATGTTGGGTTAGGATATACTAGGTATTACCATTATTATGAGAGAGTTAAAAGCACAGAAAAAGCGTCCATGAATAGTTATTGCGTGGGGATGCTGAGGAATTTAATGCTGTTTTACCTGTTGACGGGTACACAGGAATTGTAACGCCCCCCATCTCACATTAATGCAAAGGGATGGAAGTCATAATTCAGGGATGTGGAGTTTGGACAATGGACATTTAATGGAGGAAGAAGGCTATGCCTGTCTTCAACCTTTTTTCTTTATGTTTTTGGGATCCCACTCTTCTTTTATTTAACCTTTTGGACCATATTTAAGGCTACAACAATATCTCGTCGTTTATTTCTCTCCACCTTACAATTTATTTGCCAAAGTTTGATGCATAACAATAATAATAAACAAGGAAAATTTAACGTATCCCTTTTTTTTTCTTTTTTCTAAAAAATATACTAATTTATTATTAACTTTATTCTAATTCAAACATATGTTCTAATGATAGCGTCGCATTAAACCTATAACAATTTCACGGTAAGAGACTTCAATTAGTATTTTGATGCTCCTATTCAACGTATTTATAAAATTTAATGACGACTTGCATGTGTAAAGTCTGAATAGGTGTTTCCCACCATTTTAATTAAAACAAGTAAAGGAGGTTTTGTTAGCGATAAAAATTAATCTTATGGTTTGACTTACGAATATTGAAAGGAAATTTTGGTCCACAAGAAATGGGGATGAACCTTGATGTGGCCAAATTTGACCCGAACTCCCACCGCCAATCACAAGTCAAGATTGAGTCCATTGCACATTCCAGGGGTTGGTTTTCGGTTGGGACCTTGACTGCCACGTTTGTATGCATATCGCCAAGCGGCAGTTTCCTTCAGTTTTCACCCCCATTTCCATTGCTATTAGTTATAATCCCACACAAAGGAAAACCTTTGTTTAAATCAAGGGTCAAAGAAAGGCAACAAGGACACCCCCCCTTCTGACTCAAACCCCTACACTGTTTTTCTTTTCTTCTAATTATACTATAAATTCTTCGATAATTAATGTCACATAATGTTTAAATATTTTAATTTATAGATTCCAATACGAGGTCAAGTGGTAAGAATATGGGGTTGGAGAATTATTTATATGTCAATAAATCAGGCATTTAATAATTTGGGCAGGAACATTTATTTCCAATTAAACTAATTACTCATCATGACTTTTTGAACATCCCTACTTAGAACAACTTGATGCAAAATCTCCTGAAAAACTCCATAAGATTAATGCAAAATAACAACTTTATAAATATATATTTATATATTTATATATGTCAGTGCTTTCCGGGTGATTTACAGAGCCATGCTGACTCTTTCTTTCCAACTGCCACTGATTTACACAGCTCAAAACTTTTGAAAAATATCACATATGCAGGCATAGTTATTCCTAACCACCCCTTGTTTCCCCTATCAGAAAACTGTACAAAAATCCTGATTTTGCATTGATAGCTTTTGCAGAATCTGGTAACCTGTTTTTTTTTTTTTTTTTTTTATAATTGAGGGAGGGGATTCAAATTTTACTTTTTAAGTAGGGGATAATACATCAACCAATGAGTCAAATACTCGGATACAGATGGTAACCTATATTATTTGTATTTCTTTTCTGATATACAAAACAAAAATTGGAAGAAATTAGATATTTTAATTTAAAATTTTTTTTTTTGGATGAAAGGTGTGATCAGCACTATATATTGCACTAAACTGTATATACTTATTTTCTTGTACACAGCCAACAAAAAGCTTCAGTTTCTCATTTGTTATCCAATGTAAGAATAAAATTTCATGGAATGGTTAAGTATTTAGCCGAAGATTTATGTCTCATTTAGTTAATATTTTTTATTTAAAAAATTTATTATAAAGCAAAAGCAAAAGGTAAAATGCAAGATCATAAATTAGAAGTTTATGAGTTAGGTTTGGGCTTAGCCTCAATCAAATTTAAACTTGGCCCAATGCAGGTATTTACATAATATTTTATTATATTAAAATATTTTAAATGATTTTATATTAACCATTTAATACATTTAATATATTTTAAGTCAAAATTAAATAAAAATATATATTATTCATCAATAAATAATCTTTGAATCGATCTAATCAAGTTAGGACCTTAAATAATATATATTTATGTCTCAACTTAATCTAAGTTGTACTACACTTAGATGAGCAGCTTAGCTCTTGGACACCTTTTAATTATAATCTTATAACAATTATCATATGATTAAGTCATATAAGAGTAGATCATATATATGTTTTGTTACATAAAAAAACATAACTTTTTAAAAATAATAATGTTTGTTTTTGTATAATTCCGAATCAAAACTAGCAGCCAAATTAAGGAGGTAAAAGGTTAAAAGATGTGCATCGTAGAAGCTTTTTCCCACTTTTTGGGCCATAGCTAAGGTAGTATTGAATCCCTTATGACATGCAAACTCATAAATAATGCACCCACCACGAATGTGATGGAAAGCATAGTGCCATTGATGAAGTTCCAATGATGCAGGCAAACATTTGGCTTGACAACAACACCACCACCCAGCCCCTTGCCTGGGTTTACATACCCCTGGCCTCTCTGTATATATCTCATGCCTAAGTTAACTATCTTTCCTTTTCTTTTCTGTTTTTTGAATAAAGGAAACTCCGATTATATGTATAATGGACTTGTTTAGAGTATTCACTAAGTTGAGTCTAATTAACCCTAAGATATGGTCTAAGGTCTATTTTTGGTCAAAATGAGGGAATTGTAGCTGAATACCTCGTAACAGTTGGTTATGCCCCAATAATTGGTTTGAATTCTGAAGAAACAGAGTCTGCACTTTTTCATTGGAATATTAACTTATACCAGCACGATTTATGTGGTGGAAAACCTTTTGTTGAATGTCATGTCCTTGCATGCCCTCTTAAAAAGACTAGTGTAGGCAGGTAAATGTTTGATGAGTACAATGCCGACACTTTGGTCACTAAAGTAAAAAAAAAAAAAAAGTCAATCCATTCTTTCATTATGCTTTGAACTTGTCTCGTACATGAAACAAAATCCACAGTGAATTTAATGTATGCAAAGCTTTTGTTTCTACTGAATGAACAATGATTATCATTATTATATATATTTTAATAATTGATCAAAATATTGGACCAATTAGAAAAAGAAAAAAAACATCTAGCCTTCTTTTTTCTATATTTGCCCTCTTGAAAAATTGAAAGGTGAAATCTTATTTTGAATTACTTTATAACCTCTGATCAGCATCTTTTTCCCAATTAAAAGTTGGTACAAAAAAATTGAACACTTATAGTGGGAATAATTGTAACTATTTGACAAATTACCAATATAAGAATGATAGTGGGTAGAGGGAGTTGTGGGCTTGAGGTTTGAACCCCTTAGCATTAACATCGTACCAATTAATAAACTTTGATTGATTAAACACAAAAACAGGAGATGAGCAAAGGACATCCCTATCAATCACGGGTGATGCTTGGTTCAATTGACGGAGGGGGATAGGCATTCATTCCATCAAAACATAAATAAACAGAAAAAAAGCACTTGATATTTGTATTCACCATATGGAAGTGGGGGAGTGTGACAATGACAATCATAGCATATAGTACTATGCATACTAGCTAGCTAATCGATTATTTTATAAAGCAAATGATGCATTGATTTTGAACCTGGTTTGCTTTTCTGTAAAGTGTTGTTTAATACTCCCAGGCAAAAAGCAAAGGGCAAACACAGCAAGCCCACCCTTTTTTTTGGGTTTTTCTACCCAGTGTGCCGTAAAATGTCATGCACGCCCGGACTCAACTTTTCCACGGGGAGGGGGCATGGGGAGGGATGGGAATGGGATGCTACTGATAAGGAGAAAGGAGATCCTTGGAGCGGAAGAGTTGAGCAAATGTATGGCAAAAGCGTGGGCTGTGGGAGTCGAGGGTCCAGGCTGGGGCCCACGACGGATGATGATTAGGTTTAGGGACAACACATGGAACATGGGAACCTAGTGGGTCCCAGCCTTGATGATTGGGTAGGGAACCAAGTGTGGGCTCCACTTGTCTGCTTGTCCTCACCCTCCCGGGGATCCCTCATTGGCTCGTCATCCACATCCCATGTTTTGTAATCTCAGTGGATAACATGTGGGACCCCTCTTCACTGCCTCCCGGCCGAATAACTGTTTCAATGGCCACATGTGTGAGGATTATCATTGCGGTGAAAACCAGTACAAACAAGAAAGCAATTTACGTTACTTTTTAATTTATTTTTAGAGTCAGGGACCCCGAAACTTCTGAAATTAATTATGCTTTGATTGAGAGGCATTATTGCTATAGTCAAAGGGGTTTGTCGTTTGTGTACCACAACCAAGATGAAGTGAGGGGAGGGCACACTGTGATGTAACACAAGCCGTGTTATAACAACATATGAATGAATGGATGAATTATATAGGATATTGTTCCAACAAACAATCCACACATGCATGTTTTCAGCTCAAAGACAACCAAAAATAATCTGAATTCATGTTTGGTACATGTCATCCTAATATCTTATCACCCTTTTTATTCATATTATTAGGGTTTTGGGTTTACAGGTTTTGGGTCAAGCTGAAAGGCAACTCATTTCCTTTATATGATTGTGATTAGTGGTAAGAATGTAGACTAGATTTCCTCTTTTGATACTGAAATACATTTCATGATTTTTTTAAATTTTTTTGACATTAAAAATTATAGAAATATAATATTATAAAAAATTAATAAATTAATTTTCACGAAAACCAACTAAGAACTAACAACTCGAAAACAATAATACAATTCTAGAATAGAACAATATCATTTGACACTTTCTAAAAACAATGTATATAGTATGGGATGTGAATAACAAAAGACTAGTTCCTTTTCTTTGACTTGTTCCATGTGAATCCAAGGTGCTTCTTCTTCTTTTCTGTTTTATTTTTTAAATACAGTGAAACAGAGCCAACGATGTTGTAATGTATTCACAAAGTTTAAAGTTTTAAGGTTGAGCTTCAGATATACAGTAATGGGGACTGGAAAGGAAGGAAAAAGTATAAAATAAAATAAACAAGAATAGAAAAGTCAAAGGAAAGGAAGAAAATTCTTCCTTGTATTAGTGTAATTAAACAAAGAAAAGTTATAAACACATATAGTAAAAAAAATGTAAATTTCCTTGGCCTGGTAGGAAAGCGAAGAGAGAAGAATATAAAATAAAATCATGAGCCGTACTACTGTTGGAAGAAATAAACAACTTACACAATTTGACCGTGTCACCTGAATTTTCTCTTCTAAATTGATTGTTTACAGGTGCAGGTGACAAAATGACTCTTAACTACCTATAAACATTTCCTATAACTTTTTCCCCTTGTACCAAGCAGTACTAGTTTAATTTTCCCATCTTTACCATTCTCACACCATGCTACTTTTCAGCCACAAACAAGTCAAGCTGTCTCAGATAGCACGAAACAACAAAATATTTGGTAGAATTGACAATCAAATTAGTCAAAACTAACCCAACAATCCGTTTGAATACTCGAAAGCAAAAGAATCAACCCTGCTGCAATTTTAAAGAATGCCCGAATCCAACTCTTACTCAAAGTGGCTAGATGCTGTGACATGCCAGTAGTATGAACTTGTAGAATTGTATTTCATCCTTTTTCTTTTAAATGGAAAAATTCAACTTCATTTATTCACAGCAGAATATACAACATTGAAAACTATACAGCTTTAACTAAACGATTGTGGATTTACAGCACATCGAACGAGCATACAGCCAAAATAGCAAGTAATCCCCCTAAACAGAATGCTATAAGAGGAAGGTCTAAGTTCCATGCAAAGACTGCAGCCTATGTTCAACATAAATTATGATAACTTGAATTTACCATGCCATAGCTCAATCACCCAGAAGACAAAGTGGCTGTCGCATGCTAAGTTCTGCTTTGAGTGCTGGAAAACGATCTAAGTCATGAGAATCACTCAAGATTTTCTGCATATAGAGAAACCAGTGTGTGTTATAGATGCACAAAAAGTGCACCAGAATTAACAGTAGAACTCATTCTGAGGGGCAAATCAATGCAATATGGTAAAGCTTAAAGCCTAACATCGGAATTCCAGAACAAAGACATGGCATTGTCAATAGTCGAGAAACAGCTCGATAGCACTATTATCAAGAGACTATGGTTACTTGCATAGTTTTAGATTTTATTAATAGTGATTATACTGCTAGGAGTGCATGTTTGAATAATTATTTCATGCAAACAGTGAAGGACGTAAAGCAAACACCTATATATGAGACATCCCTCCATAGAAATGCAGAAATCCTAGGACATGCAGTGATCAATTGTTTAAAGAAAACTAGCATCTTAATCAACAACAAGGATACACATATTCCCTGCAATGGATAACTATTAACAAGGAAAACTATATGCTATAGGAAGACATGCATAACTCAAAAGAAATTAAACAAAAACAAAAAGCATTTAAATAACAAAGAGGGATGACATTTACCAATGCAGCAACATGTGCCTCTTGCAAAATATTGCCATCCATTTCCAATCTGGCAATAGGAAACTCAGGAAGGTGTCCAGACTGTTTTTTGCCAAGTAAATCACCAGGTCCACGTAGAAGAAGATCCACACTTGCTAAGTGGAAGCCATCTGATGACTTCTCAAGCACGTTCAGGCGATTTAGGCTACCAGCAGTAGATGCTACAAATATACATTTAGACTTTCTTGTCCCACGACCAACTCGTCCTCTAAGTTGGTGTAACTGAGCTATTCCAAATCTCTCCGCATTCATAACAACCATCATAGATGCATCTGGAACATCAACACCAATCTCAATTACTTGAGTGGAAAGCAGTATATCTGTTTCTCCAGACCTAAACCTTCTCAAGGCTTCTTCTTTTTCATCACCCTTCATTCTTCCATGTAACAACCCACAGTTATAATCCTGAAACCGATCTGATATGGTCTCAAGATCTGCAGAAGCAGCCCGAAGCTGAGGCAATTGCTCAGATTGTTCAATGACTGGATATACAAGATACACTCTTCCTCCTGCTTCCAACTCCTCTAGCATCATCTGTTAGGAAAAAAAAAAGTTCAAAATAAATTATTGGAATCTTCACCAGTTGAAATAAAAAGCCAAACTGAAATTCATGCACAACTTAACAATCTGCATTTTGTTGAAGGAATATTATATATATTTCTTGGTCTTGGCCCTGTCTCTTTTTATTGCTCTGAGAACTATAATAAATAATTTCGTAATTATACACAAATCAAGCATTCATTATAATAATGCAAGGCAGGCTCATAAGGATTTTCTACAAAATATAATAATAACCCACGCGAATAAGAGAGAATTTTTATTCTACTGTTCTAGTTTTTCTCTCTTCAATTGACTTCTCCAATATGAAATGCGTTGTTAGCATTCCCAAGCAGTAACTACTACAGCGGTAGTTTTTTTGACTCCAAAAGCACAAATAAAACATGCTTGTGAAGGCAACCAAAATGATGCCAAACACATTATACAACTAAGAGTATACTGTATCACATTTCAGTTACCCAGAAATCATCATTCTTTTTCCCTTTAAGTAAGACAGAAGCAGACACATGAAGAGTTTCAACAGATTTTTTTTTTGGCCAAAAGTATATCAATAGATTCAAACAAGGAAATGCTTTACTGCATAAATATTCTCAAAGCCCTTGTCAGTTCCTTCAATGACATGTGTTTCAACAGGTATTCTTCCAGGAGGTAAGTCTGTAATCTGTCATTACAGGAATGAGAGAATAATCATTAGCAAGAAATGAGCAATATAACTGTAAATAAGTCCCTCAAGTGCACTATTAAGTTGTCCAAATTATCCTAAGGGTCTGATTCTGTAACCCACCTCAATCTATCATTTAAATTTTTCTTCTAATTTTCAGGGATTTTTTGTTGAATATTAGATGCTGTAAACTTAGACACTCCTTTCTTTCCTAGTCACCTTGTATACTTCCATGTATCATGCTTCTATTCTTTTTTTTTTCTTTTTATTGTATAAATTTTTGCATCACTAAAAGATATATTCAAGAACAAATTGAGCAGAATCATGACAAAGTTTTCAATAAAGAAATTAACAGAATTTGAGAATGTATTCTAGATTCTGACAGGTTGTTCAATACAAAGCATTTGAAGGATTTCATCTAATTTAAATGCAACTACAGAGAATTCAAGCAACTGGAAGTATAGCAAATTGTACATACATGTGTCAAGGACATATCCCCATACAAAGCCAGAGCAAGGGTCCTTGGGATAGGAGTAGCTGACATGGCAAGAACATGAGGAGCCATATGTGTGTCATGTTTAGAGGAAACATCCAAGTCAGCCACTTGCATTCTCGAGCTTGTAGAAGTATAATATAGCTGTACGGTTAAGTTTTTCCATTAACTCATGATATAACAACATTTGCACATAACAAAAAGAGTAATTCCTGCTAAGCTATAAAGATGGAATAATCATGTCTAGCAAAGCCAAATAAGACAAATGACACCTTCACAAACATTCAGGGTTAATCAACATATTTCATTAATCAGACTCCGGGATAAAAACTTCCCTTTTCCTGCATTGTGTTTGGGGCAGGGGCACCTAGCAGTGTTTCTTTCTGATGACCAGCATTCTGGTATCAAATGGTAGTTAACTTGTAGATAACAATCATAATTCAGGAGTCAAGCAGTGTTTCTTTCGTGATTGCCAGCATTCTAATGTCAATTGGTATTTAACTTGTAGATAACAATCAAAATTCAGGACTTCAAGAAGTTGATTGATATGTAAATGTATTGACAAACATGTTGTATGTTAAGGTTAAAAGTGACAGCTGAATAAGATGTCAATTTGTTAGTTGACAATAATATCAATCCAACATAAATATAGCTACACTTTCCATGTATCAAACATTTCATGAAAATTGAGCCAAAAAACAAATCATGAGAATGTTGACAATGCAATGAAACACAAGATTTTAGGTGAACAAGGTACCTCACCACTAACAAAGCAAAAGGGGTTAATATATTCCAAATGTAATTCAATGATTAGAAGATAAAACTTATATAACTGTTGTGATATATTTTTATCTCTTCAAAATGATACTACAACTCCACAGACTAAAAAACACAAACACCCACACAAAATTTGGGTAAGAAGACAATAAAAAAAAACATGAAGCAAAAATTGAAACTTGATTGCACAGAGCTCTTTTGTCAAACTTTGTAATCATTAAGAGGGCATAATCAACTTTTCAGCTTTGTGATAGTGAGAAGTCAACGTATATTTTACAAGACCCAGGATCACACAGGGACAACATACAATGTGATCACTTCTGTTAGAGGAGAAGATGGAAAACACCAACATAAATATAGCTACACTTTCCATGTATCAAACATTTCATGAAAATTGAGCCAAAAAACAAATCATGAGAATGTTGACAATGCAATGAAACACAAGATTTTAGGTGAACAAGGTACCTCACCACCAACAAAGCAAAAGGGGTTAATATATTCCAAATGTAATTCAATGATTAGAAGATAAAACTTATATAACTGTTGTGATATATTTTTATCTCTTCAAAATGATACTACAACTCCACAGACTCAAAAACACAAACACCCACACAAAATTTGGGTAAGAAGACAATAAAAGAAAACATGAAGCAAAAATTGAAACTTGATTGCACAGAGCTCTTTTGTCAAAATTTGTAATCATTAAAAGGGCATAATCAACTTTTCAGCTTTGTGATAGTGAGAAGTCAACGTATATTTTACAAGACCCAGGATCACACAGGGACAACATACAATGTGATCACTTCTGTTAGAGGAGAAGATGGAAAACAAGAAAAGAATCACGTCCAAACTATTATTATCCACCATTTTATTGATGACTAAAACACAATCTCAAGATATCACATTCAATAAGAATTCATCATCAGCACATATAGCTCCTTAGATAATTGCATATTATGTATGATTTTCTAGCCCAATAAAAGTGGACAACCTTACTGTTAAACTTTCCTCTCTGGATAACACCAAAACGATGCTGCTCATCCACCACAGCAATACGTAAAGAAGAAAACTCCACTTTTTCGGCTATTAAACTATGGGTTCCAATGACAAGAGAGATATTCCCAGTTTGGAGATCCTGTAGCCTAAAAGGTTAATGAAATTCAAGATGGTTACACACAATGTAAAGGCAGCAGATGATGATACATGCCTTATGAATCAGACGTGATTGCTTCAGTGGGGTTGATCCTGTTAGTAAAGCAACAGAAGGTTTACACTCAACCTCCTCCATAATCTCTAGCAGATTGATGAAGTGCTCATAATGCTGGATTGCAAGCAACTCAGTAGGAACCATGAAAGCTGCCTATAAATCAGATAAAGTCAACTCAAATCAATAATTATATGCTATTAAAACCAGTCAAGAATAGCACACCAGGGAACACTAATAATAACACAAACAAGATTACCTCATACACTACCATAATTAGTGAAGTTACCAACACCATATATATGCTTAGCAGCATGTATTGATCAATTTTCAAAAGTTTTATAAAAGAGGTTTGAGCGTGGAAGTAGCTTAAATTTACCAACCTGATAACCAGAGGCAATAACCTCCATGCATGCCAAAAAAGCTACCACAGTTTTCCCACATCCAACATCTCCCTAGAAAGAGCATCCACATATATCAAGGAAGTTTATCAGTTTCTAAGAATAACAGTTACATATACAACAAAGATCAGATAAAAATCTAATCTCAACTCTCTTTATATAGATTGTGTTCCTCTTCCTTTCAGGTAAAAAATTGTTCTTTGTCTATTCAAGATGAAGCTATTCCTTATAAGGTAAAGTCACCACTACAAATATATATCTTGCTCTTAAATACAAAAACAAGCACATATAAAAGTTCAGGGTTTCTATGAAGATTATATGTTGCCATTGGATTTAGTATTTTTATATTTATTGTGTCAAGGATCATTAGTAAAAATATTTCAGGCATGAGCAAGTTGTTGAGATTGAATTTTCCAATGTAGTTAGTGCCCCATTATCTCATTCTGGGTGGTACAGATTGTCATACCGTCAACAAATTCAAGGTTCTAGAAAAAATCCAGGTTCTCATAATGTGACACCTCAAAATCTGAATCCATATCTACATCTCATAGTAAACTAAATCCCATTTGCACACAATAGTAACTTGTTGAATATATATTTATTATTCATATTTATATCAGCCCTAGATATCCTTCCTCTACTGCTTCCTGTTGTTTCAATTAAAATTGACATTCTTAGTTCTTAGCTCTTATTTGCTATAGCTATTGTCTCTTTTAGAAATTTTATCAAATACACATAAACATAATGGGACAACCAGAATATCAAGGAATAAAAATGAAATATCTCCAGCAGGTAGAAGAACCCAAAACCTAAACCACTAGAGGCTAGCCTTAAGCATTGTCCTAAACTAAAATTTTGGGCGGAAAATAATCAGGAAAG
Organism: Theobroma cacao; assembly: GCF_053813885.1. Lineage (NCBI taxonomy): Eukaryota > Viridiplantae > Streptophyta > Magnoliopsida > Malvales > Malvaceae > Theobroma > Theobroma cacao. The sequence goes on from NC_142640.1 coordinate 44,805,339, forward strand.
ACACAAGCAAGTTCAAACTAATCTTTTTATTTTTATCAGGAACTAGTCAAACCAGTAAGCTTTTCTACATTCCATTAGATTTGCAAAACCTCGCAGAAAGTATCAAGAAGTCTGCAACCTAAAGCAAAAAGGAGATTTACCAATCCTTTCCTCTTCAATAATCATAGAATGATAAGTGAAGCAGATGAAATGCAAGATCAAAGAGATTTTAAAATTACCAAGAATTTGCTAGTAATTGTGGCAGAGTATCATAGTCTTAGAAGGGAGGTGCACATATATCATTTTGTTTTGGAGGGCTGATTTGGAAATTCAAATTATTGGATGTATTTCTTTAAAGGGAGTTAGGGTAGAAGGTGAGGGGGGAGGCACATGCAAACCAAACAGCACATTATAATTGTTGACTCATAAACAGCTCATCTATACTTTTGCAGTGAGAGCAAATTCGCAATCAAGATTACAAATATTAGCTTCAGGAACAACAGCTTTAAATATAATTTCAAAAGAAATATGCAAGCCTCAATACAACTAGAAACAGATTGTAGACAGTTGAATAATGAAAGAACAGTAGCATTCATGCAAAATCCAGAACCTGTAAGAGTCGATTCATGGGGACTGGCCTCTTTAGATCCCATATAATTTCTGAAATAGCACTAAGTTGACCAGAGGTAAGGGAATATGGAAGAGCTTTCAAAAATTTCTTGGTCAGACTAGACCATTCTTCCATGTAAGCAGCATTCACTTCAGGTTTTCTGTACTTGTCCAGCAATCCATCTTTTTCAATTTTTGTGCCAAGACCTTCAAGCATTTGAAATAAGCGTCCTAACTGCAGATAGGATTATTTTTCTGTTGAGTATTTGTGCAACTCATGCAAAATATTAAAGACCAAGGCATTACAAGCAAGAAAACAGTATGATATTCAGATATGATACCAGGAATGAAGACATCATAAATTTCTAATTTATCTACTTAATCACAAATAGCCAATAACCCTTCCAACAAATTATCCATCAATGACACAATTGCATTCTCATCTAAAACAATGTTCATTAACAAGAATCTCAGACAGGACATTCTACTAATGCAAAGATATCACAACTGTATTTTCAAGGTGCACAAAGCACACCTAATAACAATGTCATAAAAAAGGGATATCTCTTTTTGCCCATGCGGGCCCCATATAGGGTTTGATTAAAGTAAACTATGAAGACATAAAATAAAGATAAACTATTACATATAAAAGCACAGAATCGCAGCTTTTATCTTAGTTGAATCACTTGATAAACTTGGAAAGAAATACAAGATAATCAACCAAAACTGCAGCCAAAAAAGAAACAAAAGAAAGCATGTCTAAACACAATGGCAGCATCACACAGTGCTACAGTTGAAGAGCACACTCATGGTCAATGAAATCTGTAAATCATGCAACGCTGAGTAGCCAATGTATGCCTAAGCTCACTCATTTGCAAGTAATCTTTCCCTGAGTTCAACCCAGCCTGATATCACCTGACTCAAGTATAGCCCATTATAAGGAATAAGCTTCAGACAGAGTTGTATTACATATCAGCATTCAAGTGCCAAAAACCACATCTCCAACATTTCATGTAAAGAAACATTTTCCTTACTTTACGTATGACGATACAAGTAGATGCCGTGATAGTGCAGATTCACCACTAAAAATAAGAAATAAGACAACATTTCAAGAATTCAAAATATCTTGAAATTCAGAGAAGTCCTCAAAATCAAACTTGGGAAGAGACAATGAAGAAAATGAGCTATCCAAACTCCTAGTTTAAAATCTGATGTGTAACAGCCAGGAGGTTGAGGTTTATAGCTGTTTTGTAATCCAAATGCTTGAGGAAAATAGGAATGTTAGATAAAGAAAGAAGATCCTAAGCTTCACCCGAAGGGTTCCTCAAGAATCACACCTAAGGTTGATTACATCACAACAATCAAAAAGCAATAGTGCTGGCAATAGACAATAAAAAAAGGAAATGATCACAGCGCGGGAAGGTGGTTGCAGCTATGGACAAGAGACAAGAGAAAAAGGAAATGAAACAAAAAGAACAAAAGGAAGAAAATGGTCTGACAACTGAGGGATGAGGGCAAAATGGTTCAAAAAATTTTGCTTAGGATTCTCAAGTTGTGCAATCTCTAAAAGACACCTGTTTTGAGGGGAATTGAATTCCCACAAGACTTGGTGGTCTGGCCCACTCAACAATCATTGATGACCCCTTCAGTTAGCATGTGAGTAGTTCTGGACTTTGAGATATTTCATGGTTCCCATATAATTCTCAGGAATAATATCTGAATCCCCCAAATCCAACACACCCTTAAGTATTAAGGCAATCATCTTATAAAATGGAGTACATGGAAAGGAATTTCAACAACGACAGAAGAATTGGCCAATAAAACAAACAGACAAAGCCAGAAGGGGTAATAGAGTAGTAGTGAGAACTGAAGATAAATGTGGTAGTAAGTATCGGAGATCAAACATTGGCTCACCCTTTCAAAGGATGGCACAACTAATGAAAATGGCAAGCATAAAAATATATGTAGGAGGTATGAATTGGCGAAGTGCATCTGGAGTCTAGTATGACTGCAAAGTACCACTTAAGAAAAAAGCTTTAAGGACATCTAACACTAGCAATATTTTATGGCACTATATATTAGGCAGTTAAATATCAACATGTACAAAAAAAGAAACGTAGCCGAGATTAGGCTGCTACAACAGATGTGTGAGTATACAAGAAAATGACTGCTAAGGCAGAAGGTGCATCGTAGAGTCAGTTGAGAATAAAATGAGGAAGAAATGCATAAATTAGACTACATGTGAGATAAAGGCTTATGTACGGTCCTGTAAGCAATGCTCCCTGGTGGAGGATGTGTATGTCAAAGCAGAAAGGGAAAGACTAAAGAAGATGGGTGAAAATTATTTGAAGGAAAAATGATAAAAAAACAATGTTTTTTCATGATCTCACAAAAAATATGATACGAAATAGGGCACAGTGAACTTAGTATGATTCAACTAGACAGCCCACAAAGTGGAAAAAGGCTTGATTCTTTGTTATTATTAACATAATACCACAAAAGTACTATAACAATCATGTACACATCTCCTAATAACAATACATGTCTACCAATACAATACAAAAAGAAGTAATTAACGACAACTAAAAACCTAAACAAAAGATCCACACTAAGTTTCCACGAAAAATTATATTAATTGCCCCTCAACATGCTTTCTACCACAAGACAATTTTAAAAGAATAGCTACTTTAAACTGCCAAGACTCTGTCAAAAGTCAAGCCCAACTTTATAGCAGAAATCTACAAAACAATTTAGCTTCCTATTCTTAAAATGTAAAGTGAATCAATAGAAGGGCCAAACTGACATGAGGTGATAGCAAGAAGTGCCTCAGCAGTTCCATTTTCCAATACAGCACTAAGATACCACAATGCTGGTACGGTGGTATTTTGTGGAATGTGGAGGTTTTTAACTATGATGGAAGTAAATCTAATTAATTGAAAGAGATGTCATCCAATAGAAACAGATGCTAAAGAAAAAAAAAATCATAATGGTAGCAATAAATTAATAAATAGTATAATACTAACATCTAGCAAGTACTAAATCACAAATGAAGATTACCTGTAGATAGAAAAACTCATCAAATATGAGCCTTTTGCGAGCTAAATCAGCCTCCTCTAAATTCTTTGGCTGGTGAATCCCACTGTATGCCTACAATGTTAGCAACACATACTTAGCTTGCCATAGAAAAAGAAACAACCAATGAGAACAAACCACAGAAATACTGCTAAACAATGGAACATCAAAAGGTAAGAGATCGCCTGACCATTTATCTTTCCCTTCCCTTGAAAGAAATTTTGTTAATTTTGTACTAATACCAAAATCCTCTTTTTTATTATTTTTTTCTATTCTAACTCCTCAAAAACTATATAAACCACTCTTTTTTATTATTTTTTCTTTTTTAAATCCTAAAACTATCAAATTATCTAGAGTGTAAATGGTTTCAAGTGGCTTTCAATCTCTAGTTTAATGATGACTTGAAACTCATATTTTATACTTTAGATTTAATCTCATAAAAATCGATACTTGAAACCATTTGGACTATTAAATACTTTATATGTTCTTTTTATATATTGCTAAAGGCAATACTTTATAGAGATTCATAAATACACACACAACCTACAACAAATATACACATATCTATAGACACAAACCTTGATACATACATACACGTGTCTATAACATGCTATGTTGTATAGTGCTGAAAAAGCTAAAATCATATATGAAACAACTGATACCACTGCATATGAACCATATTTAGAAACACTGAAACCCCGTCCACTACAATACTAACAACCTTGCTTGACAAAGCTGAAACCATGACAAACTCATTCAATTTCACTCCTATTTAAAAATTCTTTTTACCTTTAGTAGTTTCAGTACCTGCACAAGTCACAAGTCCTCAGTGTAATTCATCAAAAGATTTGCTTTGGGCCTTGTACTTGGGGTTTTTGAAATTTGGGTAAAGTTTCATAGACATGCTAGGGTTGTGGCTGGTTTCTATAGCATATCTTCTTAAATGGTTTGATTCATGTTTGCTTTTTCTTGGGAATTTATTTGCAATTAACTTAGGTGTTGTTAGATAGACCATTAAATTTTATTTTTCTTTTGATAGACCATTGTGATGATTTTCATTTCTTTGAAAATTCTTAATTTTAATGACTTAATCTTTCAATGCATTTGGTTACCCATTTTAAAACCAAAGAATAGAATATTTTCAGTGGAAAAAGTTCTTGAAAGGTTACTTAATACATTCAACGGTATTTTAATTTTTTTAATCATTTGACCATATAAGTTTCATATTCTTTCCTTCTTAACTTTATATACTCTCTTTTCTTTTAACTTTTATTAGATGTGGAATCTTGTATTAAATCATCTCTCTTTTTGTAAAATAAGCATAAAAAATTCCATTTAGTATTTGATTGTCAGCAACATACTAAACAGTTTTAGAGTATAAATTCAGTGCTTAAAAATTTCAAGACTGAATACTTAGCACTTAATTTTTTAGCATTTATTCATCAAACAGCATCATAGTTCCAAAGTTTTATAAATCTTTTTGAAAAATAAAAATTAACCAAGTTACATACATCTCTACAACTTAATCAATTTGTAGTCACTCTTTAGAATGACAATCTCTTTTCTTTTTTATTAATAAATGATTTAAGATGTTTCGTACTTCTTGGACCAAATTATTTTTGACACAATCTGTGACGATTAATGGAACCTTAAATAAATTATTCCAAAAAACTGCAGATAATTCAGCAAATCATTGAATTTGTAGCAGATACCGTAATCCGCACACAAGCTCCCACTTGAACACAAATTTTGTTTTACAAGCCAGGCTTGCCAAGTGCCAACCAAACCTATAAGTATGACCAGTGTCCCCCAAGACTGGTCGACATCAATAGAAAGATTATTTTGGGTCAAAGCCATTGAACCAATAGTCAGTCATGATGGTCATTTATCCCATTCAGGTAAAGATTTTAACTTGAAAACATTGTGCGTTAAAATTTTTTATAAATATAGCTTCAAATTTCAGTAATCAGGATATCAATAGCTTTTGCTGTCAAGCCGGTCCTGTTATTAAAGCATATTTATTACTTATCAGAGTCACAGAATATATGATTTCCAGGGATAGAGGACATAAGCAAAACATAAAATTCATAAAATAATTCCAAATGAGAATATTGCGGTGAATGTTTGATATTTGGAGTAAGGGTCTGATTAACAGGTGCCTATAGGAATTTATAAGATCAGTTAAATTTTTATTTTAGAAAATAGTTTTTCACTTAATGCACTTTACTCACCAAATTCAAAAGAATCAATACATTAATTAAAAAAAATACTTTCTATGAGTATCCCCTTAACCAGTGCTTATTGGCATGGATAACATTTCCCTCTAGTAAGATAAAAAAAAAAAAGAAATAAAGCCAACTGAGAAAACGTGAACACCAACATTTATTGAGGAACACATAAAAAATGGCAAATTAGATGGTTACAGGTTAAATTACAAGATAGGCTTACAGGTGCATGTGTAATGGTTGAAAGAACAAAGAGGGGTAGATGTCATCTAGAAAGATTTGACATCTAACCATTTCTGAAGGAGTACGGATTAAGATAAAGGAGAGGAAGGAAAAAACTAATGTAACTGTCCAAACTAGTTTGACAATAGGCTTAGTTGAATTTTGAGGAAACAGTCGAGGTGAGTAGGGCTGAGCTAAGTTTTATGGGAAATCAAGTAAAAACTCTTGCCTCTGGGCTTCAAATAATGCCCATCTTGGGAAAAAGTTCAATATTAATAATCTGATACGTTAGCCAAAGTTGTTCCAGTATTTTGAGAAGTAAGATTACAATGCAACCACCAACAGATGCTTTGTATTGCACCAGACCAAACTTGTGGGAAGCAATAGTTTCATTAAATAAAAAAACATGAAGCGTCATGAGTGAAGAAAAAGTCACTTACATCATGGAGACATAAAAGTCCAAATTCTTGGATGATTTCTTCAGGTATTGGATCAATATTGACCGGCAAGGCTTGTAAAGCCCTAAAAGATTTAAAGGAATAGCTCTATTATAAGTTAAGAGGACTATTCAAAAAAATAATAATAACAATAAGTTAAGGGGCAAAACTAAAGTTAAGACAAACGATTGCAGATTAGTTAAGTAAATTAAAGCAAATGCGATGAGTAAAAATCAAATTTTACTGCATAATAGAATTTATAATTATGCCATGAAGGAAAGCATCTCATAGGATTCTCATCATTGACACATTGTACATTGAAAATCTTATTAAATAATTAGAGTCTAAACAGTTGGCTTTTGTCCAAAAACAAGAACCATTGTACCCGCTGTACATCTTTCTTCCTGATCAGTAGCATTTTATGGTGAACATACTTTAATTATGTTGTCTATTTGTACTTGAGTTGTTAAACATAAAGGAAGTGAGACGCTTGATATGGGAAACAACTACAACCAAACAGCAGCAATCCAGTTAATGAGCTGAAAGATCTATCTAGAATAAGCTCAAGTCACATGATTGTCATGATGGTAGCAGTTTAGACCATAAGCTATAATGTCTTCAGAAAATGTATTAGTTAACGTGGACTACAAACCTAAATCACTTACAGTCCTGCTGCATTCATCAAAGAGGCACATGAGGACTTAAAGTTTTAGTGCCCTCACCACCAACCCTCATTTCTACCTCAATGAGGCATCAGTCAACCGGTACAACAACATAACTCCCAGGACAAAGTAACACAGATGAGTTAATGCTACACTGCACCATTCTGGTCAAGATGTTAGGACATTAAAAGCAATCATGATTCAACTAAATTATGATGCAATTGTTGACTCAAAGATTAACAAAACAAAAATTTCTCCCAATAATCTTTTTGGCCATGATCAAAGGCATTAGAGGAGAGTGCACTGGATATGCTCCAGGGTTAGGCATTCTCCAATTGCATTGAGGCACAAGATTGCTTGATTAAGCCTCTAACAAAAAGCACAAAGACTGAATACAATTCTTCCTTTTCCTGTGTTTTGAAACAGTGAGAGCACCTCTGATTTGTTTTAGAATAAAAAAAAAAAAAAAGAAAAGTGAAGCACAGTGCTAGAGTTATATTATAAAAAGAAAAAGAATAAAGCAGTGGAGGCTGATTAAAAAATTTTAAAAATTAACTCAATGATTTTGAATTGTTAGTCATGGTGTTTTTCAATTCACAATGTTTAACTAATTACATCAATTTTTTAAATAAAAGATACAACCTAAGAGCCATATTCCCAAATGCTTCAAGGCATACATCTCATCTAAGCAAAAGTAAAACACCTTGTCCCACTCTTTCCCCTCTGAAACATTGAACTGAATCAAAGGATCCACCCAAGATGAAACACATATACGTGCACATCTATCAAAAACCCACCAGAAAAGCAAACTTTCCAATAACTAGGTATTCAAGTATAAACTGGCTCCAAAAACAATTTTGTTTCCATACTCAGTCAGGTAGATAATATTCATAGCAGCAATAAACACTATTACAATAGTTCAACTCAAATTACCACAGAATAGAAATTTTTCAACACAGAAACAGAACCTTTATGGATTGAGACAGCTTTACAGTTCATAGACATACCTAGATATTAAGAAAATTGTTAATTAATTAATTATACGTACATACATACATATATATGTATACATATATATATATACATAACATAAAAACATATAAAGTGGAAAAGAATTAGTGTTAGAAAATAAAATCATGCAGACATAAGCACTCGAGCACTGATCTAATAACTCTTTGTTGAAATCCACTGATAGAATAATGAAAAAAAACATTAAGAGGGACAAACCTTGCAATGATGTCTCTGAGAAAATTAGGCTTTAAGCCACCTTTTGAAGGATAGATAGGATAAGGCCTCCCTTTTGTGAGAACGGATGAATCATTTTCATCTTTTAGCACGTCAATACTGTATTCCCTCATTTCATAGTGATCTTTAGTACCCATAGCCCTCACCTAGATTGAAAACAAACTATTTGAAAACAATTTTTGGATGAAACATTCTGTAAGAAGTACAAAGCAATAGTTAAGGATGAACGAAAACATCTTAGAAATGGCATTCGTAGAAGTTTTCGTTCTTTTTATATAGATGAAAAATCTATATGAATCAGTGTCTATTTTACTATGCTGATAAGAAAGCCAGTCAATACAATAGAGACTCCTTCAAATCATGAAAATTACAAGTGAAACCTGAAACAATAAGCTCAGTAATCCAGAATCCCCCTAAGTAAATGTTTTATGTTCACACTCCTGTTACAGCATTTGCTTCGCAACACCCCACCAAAATGATCAAAAACATGTTTGCCAAAAGAGTTAAGGTAACTGAAGCAAACAATTAATTAACAAAAAACAAATCCATCAGTACTGATGGCCATATAGATGACAATAAAGCAGTTTCAGAAGCCAGAATTTAGCCTATATATGTCAACCTTTATGCATGCTATTACTCTTTGAAAGAAACAACGTGTTGGCAAGGATATTAGCCAAAACATTTTGAAGGGTATGAAAGAAAAAGAAACTCACCTTACCACTAACACATACAAATTCTCCCAATTTATGCTTTCCTTCAAGACTTCTAAGAAAAGGTTGAGAAGCAAAACGAGCACCACGGAAAAACTTCTTCAAATGCAAATAAATAGTCTTCTCCTCAGTGTCTCTATCATCATCATATATGTGCCCCAAAGTTGGTTCATTATTTGCAACTTCACAACCCACAACCACCTCAAGAAATGAAAAAGAATAACTGGCTCGAATTCCCCTGCAGGAAAAATGATAAACATGAACAACCTAGAAGCATCAGCATATCATTCACAATTGAGTATTTCAATATTTATTTGCTATAAATGTTAATCTGTGTTCTACTAAGAAATTTACAAGCTATGGTACATGATTTTTCCCAATCTCATGGTTTATATTTATCATTTGCTAAACTAAATTGTACAAACATATTTTTAGAACTTTCAAAAGATAAGGCCAATTTCATTTCAATATGCATTTTTGTATGTACGACAATTTTTAATATGTATTTATGTATGCATGAGAACATTTTCAGGTTTTTGGGATAAATAAAGACTACAAGGTCAGGTTTAGTTAAATGCTGTGATGTTATATGCCAAGTGGGCTTCTCATCAAATAATATGCAAGCATATCTTGTCATCAGTAAACAACTTCACTTCAATGCTTGATCCAAACAATTGCATTCTGAAACATCATAATTCCAAATACTTTATATGTTCTGGTTTTGATTTACCAAGTAGACGAATATTAGAACCATAGAAGAGTTGGCACCCTAGGTATATCGAGGCACTTCAATTGAGGCTTGAACCTCATCTCATCCTTAATGTAAGGTTAGCATCAAGAGCAGCTATAGAAATAGTAATGAAGATACCTAGTAGACCAAACATAGGCCTAACAATTAGTGCCCCAGTCAAGAAAATGATTAGAATTTCGTGAGCAAGTCGTTAGTCACCTTGAAGACAAAATTTTGCCAACAAAAATCAAGTACTGCCCATCATTGATCTCAATTTGCGCATTCTGTAAATCTGCATAAGTCCGAGGAAAATGATGTAACAGTTTCCGCAACTGCATGGCAGGAGGGTAAAGAAAATGTAAATAAGGTGAACCAAGCTTGTATAAACACAAGAACCTCCATCAACTGTGGTTTTAACATAATTTCAAGAGAACCTACAGTGTAAAAGCCACATTCTTCTAGCTGGTGAGAGTGCCTTTTACTTAAACCAGGAATGCAACTGATGGATCTATCAAGAAATAAAACAAAAGTTGCAGTATCTGACTGTGGTTCAATCCCCACTTTGCTAGAGGATTCCTCCTCAGTAAGACGATCTGACTTTCCTTCAAATTCTGAAGTCATGGACCAAGAAGATTGATGCAAATTGCCAGTACTTTTTTCCACAGTAACTAGATGACCTGTCTTATCTTCAGATTCCAAAGTTGTGGACCAAGAAGACTGATGCAAATTGTCTGTACTTTCTTCTACTACTATAGAAGAACCAGCCTCTGAAAGGGGTTGATATAGAGAGGGCCATGTTTCACACAGACCATTTGGATTAACCCACTTTTCATCCATAGAGTTAGAGAAAAATCTTTGAGCAGCTAACAGGCCCCTGATTCGTGAGCTACTAGTTGTCTCATCATACAGTTCTACTGGAGGGGAACTACCCAAAGTGATGGAAGGAAATCTTTTACATGCCAAGGAAAGTTCAAAATCATCTGTGGCATCTTTGAGATTTCCATCAGGTTGCTCATCAGGTCTTTCATTCTCAATTAAATCATGAAGACCATTATAACCCATCAAAACTGATACCTGTAAGCAATGAAATTTGGAAGTTTTGAATGGAAAAACTCCAGATGTATACAAGGGCAGAGCAGAGGATCATTTCAAAGTCCATAAGCAAACACCATCAGATTCGTTTACAAAACTTTCAAATGCCTCATTACAAACTGAAAAGAAACATTTTAAATACATTACTGCAAGCTGCCAAGAAATTCTTGAGTGCAAAAACATAACTTATCCCAGGGAATGACTCAGAAGATATATCATAAATTAGTATATCAGCATCAAGTAACAGACATAAAATTCAAGTTCATAATATTAACCATAATCTTAAGATATTGCAAAAGCCAAAACTGAACTTTCTGTGCAGCAAATTCCAGCAAACTGCATTCTTGCTTGCGGCCCCTATCTTGCCATCTGATCTGAACATAAACTCCCATTTCCATCTATGATACAGGAGCCCATTAGCCTAACACCCTATTTTCATACGTTTTTGTAATTTTTATTTGTTTATTTTCATTTCCTGATTTTTTATTGTTCATGATTTGTTTAAGAGTCATGTAGCACAAACTTAATGAACTTGGATGGCTATTAACTTAGATTGCGAGGATATCAAGGGCTGAGATTATTGGGCTGCCATATAAATAATCTTGTAATGCCTTGTTAACAGTGTTTTGCCATATATTAAGATTTATTCAGTTGATAAAAAGCCAGACTTTTAGATTTGATATCTTTGGCTGTTCTTCTCTTATGTACTCCTTCTAGTGTGATTACTTCTAGCACAACATCAATCTAGGAACCCAACTCCCTTTTCTATACAAAATCAACCTGTAAACCCTTAATTTCCAAGCCTTGACCAACTGCAAGAACCAAAGAAGTAGATTTTACCCAAACCTGATTTCCATTAAAGACACCCTGTGATAGGTCAGAAGAACCTAGCTGCAGACAGCTGCTTGTAAGCAACAACCTAAAAAACTTGCCCAGAGAAACGGCAAACTAGTACAAAGAACAAGCTGAGATTGGAAATATATGAATGGATTTTTATCCAAAACTGAAAAACGATAATTTCTTACACATTTTGAGATTGCAGAAACAATCGATAAATCAGAACAGCCCCATTTGGCAGAACAAGGAATAGGTGACCCAGCCTGTGGGCTGTTTTCATAATTTCAAACAGATCGTTGAATACTACACAGTCTACACTTTCCATCTGTTGTGGTTTAAGAAAAAAGCACTTTCAACTTGGTGGCTTCAACTTTCTGACTTGGCACTTTATTTTGCAGCATTTAACATCAGGGAGTTAAGCTCTTAATTTGTAAATAAATTTACATTAACACCCACTCTCCAACTATAACATGTATTCTCCATTTTATAAATTTGTTCATTCTTAATTTAACCGCACAAGTTTTCAACAAACTTGATATCAACCATTAATATGGAAAAATGTGAGATATAGAAGTATTAAATTTTGATTCTCAACACATTCGCTTATATCAAATATTATTATTGTACGATTCAAGCCCTCACTGGCCTTTTGAACTACCAAAAAGAAAGAAATAAAGAAAATGTAATATTAGTCAGGATTAAATACTATAATATATAATAAAATAAATAATTTCTCATGAAGAAATGGCAGGGAAAAAAACAGAGAAAGAAAAAAGACTTTAGAGATCTGCTTCTGCATGGTAAGGAGTAATATAAAGTACTGCATGTTACAATGATATAAGCATTAATAGTCTAAGAGTCCTCTTAACTCAATCATCAGGGCATCAGTATGGATTTGAAGAAGAAAATAGAGAGAGCATAAGAGAGGAGAGAGGGAGAAATTATGAAAGAGAAAAGGTGGAAAATTTTTATAGAGTGGCATTGTCATTATTTTATTTTAAATTAACAGCATAGACTCCTACTATTGGACAGTGCAAACCACAAGATATCACATGATAAAACTACCACAAGGTTTAAAGTTATTTTATCTCAAACCACAAGGATTGAAATTCTAATTAGCCGTGTATGAAAATATGAGATCTTACCAAGGAGCTAATTAGAATGTTCTTTTAGGGTATATAAATTTGAATGTTGAGAGTTATGGATAACAAAATCTAGTCACCCACCCAATTAATCTGCAACAAACAGTACATTGGAATAACATTTTAACATATTAAACTCCTATAACTTCTTGTTAACTTTGATAGTTATTATATAGTATGTGATTAAATGGAGACTCAATAAAGATAACTCCTGTCCAGGTTCAAAGAGTGTAGATGCTACAGAGATGAAACACAAGATATAACCCCTTATAGATGAATGCATAATTTCTTATGAGTGAAAGCTTTAAACATCCAAGCAGTCCAACAAAGAACCAGAAGTTTTATAATCCTTGGAATCACTCACTCAAAGGCTTCATAGCTTCTTTATCCAGTCTTTATGCAATAATCTATTACCTCTTCCTGAGGAACATCTCCAATTCACTAGCAACTCATTAACATTTTAGAAATCACAGTTGATAGATTTCCCAAAGTTATAATTACCCTGCTGAAAAATATCACTTGTAAACCCAATAAATTCACTAGATACACTGTGTAAATTAATAAAGTCAAGTATGGCAAGCCAGGAATCTGCCTAGTTTAATAATCAATATGATATTTGGATTTTTACAAAAGCAGACACATATTGTGAAGATTCCATCAGGCCTAGGAAAAAAGCTGAACTGGCAAACTGATAATAGATTGTATTTGATTTTGTAGCATCTCAGCATAATGAAGCGACATTACATATATGCCCATTCAACAGCAAAACATGTACAAGTCAAGTTACTTGGCTACGGAATGTTCGTTTCGCACCCCTCCATTATTTATTTTTAACCAATATTATCCACTGCATAAGATCCACAATTCATGTTAGGGTATTATACAATATGGTTGGTAACAATGAATGTATTGGAAAGTATTGGTCAAAAAATAACGAGGGTTAATCTCAACCCATAAAATGCAGCTTGCTTTCAACAAGTAAAATAAAATATGAACAAAAAAATGACCACAAAACAAAAAAAAAAAATATATATATATATATATATATTCTACACAATGCAACAGATGTAAAACATAATGTAAGCATAGAAACTGAAGGAAACATTTATTTCAAACAGAGATACAAAGAAAACTCTTTGAGAATTACAAGCAACATCCAATAGCGAAAACTTGTACATAGGCATCTACCTTATTTAGCAGCTTTGAGCGATCTACGATACTGGCTGTATCATAATTATGTACTTCCTCCAATAACTTTTCTGGAAACTTGTGCTTGGATCGAGAACAAATTTTTGAAACTTTATCGAGGAGAAAATTATTAAACCTGAAATAAATTTGAAGGCAACTCAAAGTAACACACTCCTCAATCATCATGCTTTAAGCAACCAGAAAGCTGAATGTAGTGCATTACCTCATTTTTCTTCCTAAAGCATTCCTATATCCTCTCTCTGCTTCAAAAACTATAGCACTTCTCAACCCTTGCCCACTAAAACACTGAAAGAAAAGGAAGAAATTTCTTTAAAAAAATTTACATGTGACAAAAATTCAGTATCAACTGCCTCATTTGATGCATAAGATGCTAAAAAGGCATAAATAAAAATTCTATAATGGAATAAATAAAACTTGCAAAGTTCTCAGAAGCATATCTAAGGACCAGGCAACATGCTTGGTTGGATAAATAAAACAACTACGAAATAAGTTAAGGCAAATAAAGGGGTCTGAGCAACATGCATGCAAGTACCTTGACATTGGCAGAAAATGGCGGAAGAGAAGAATCAATTTATGTCAATGAAAAGTGCTATGAGTTAGTGAGAGAGAGAAACAAAATTTCTAATTTGGCCCATCAGAAGCATATCTGGTTCTTAATAGGAGGAAAATTAATGAACAATGGTATCGATGACCACAAGAATGTTTAAAATATACTCAAATTTCCATAACATAAATTTGATTTAAAAACTTTCGAGAAAAGAAATGCAAGCAAATATAGACACAGTAGATAGAAAGACAAGAAAAAAAGCTCTCTACTTTGCCAAGACATTGTACAGAGAGGAGAAAACAATTTAAAAGAAAAGCAAAAAAAGGAGTGGGAGGGAGCAAAAGAGAGAGAGAGAGAGAGAGAACCTTAACCAATGAGCAAAATATAAAGGTGTTGAACAAACAGTTTCTTTAATAAGACAAAGAAAGAGAGCTCGATAAAACTTTCCAGATGTATAATTTATTTAAAACAAAAAAATCTTAAATAATAGTAATAATAAACATATTCCACAATCAGCCAAGTGAAAATTCAAATTGAGGAGAAACCATGTCTTTAACTCACTTTATCAAACAAACACGTAATATTTGTGTCTAAAATCAAGGGAAGAAGAAAAAAACTTCATATATGCAGTGAAACTTTAATCATAAGTTATAGAAGTTATTTAACATAAGAAACGAATGGGGCTAATCAGAAAGCCTAACTTAAAGATCCTAGAGAATGGATAGTTGTTATGCATGATTTGAAATAAAAAAAAGAGCACAAACCTTCTTAAAACTAATAACCATCGGGAGCCTAGTTTCCATAATTCGCTCAAACCCTTACAAATTTGGAATTGGATCGCAGGATCCTAATCCTGGATAATTTGCGATCCAATTTAGTAGTTTCTGTATTATTATTTTATAGCTTAAAGCTGAACTAGCAGAGGCAGCTACAATAACAACAAAATTACTAACAAACACATATGTATTTATCGCTTTTTTATTTTTCAAGAAACACTACTAGATATTGTTATTAGTTTTGACAAATTTTAATTTTAATTTTTAAATTAATTTAATTATCTCATTAAAAATATTTCTAATTAAATTAATAAATAAACAAGAAGACTACCCCTATTGTACTGCATTCCATATAGATAATAGATTACATTTTGGTTCCCATTCCACGAACCATCTATGTTCCAGGTAACTTTAGATCAAGAGATTACATAAATAAGGTCATTGATGCAAATGTGTTGGATCTCCCATAAAATTTGGGAACGTGGATGAGAAAAAATCAAATTTCATGCTCTTCAAAATTCATATTGAGATTTTGATAAGAACAAAATAAAAGTACCGAACACAATTATTTCAGCAAACCAGGCAAGCAAAGAAGCTTAGAAAATTTGAAAAGATCATTGTCTGTAAAAAGCCAACGCAGAGTCATCATCACAAGAACCTTTACTAATGTCCTCTCCAAAAAAGCCAATAATGAGAATTTGAAAGCATGCAATAAGCTGGCAGGTAAGAATTCCTGATGCTTGTTATCTAATTCATAATTCTAATAATGTGTCTGCCATCAGAGCAACCACATAGTTTAAGATTGTCTCCTTTCCGTAAGCCAGCAACTAAAAGAAAGGGATGCTTGTGTTGCATCTCTGAAACATTATCTTTCATGATCCAGATTGCAAATGCACTGCTGATTGGGATCATGCAATCTAAAACATTATTCAACAGGGAGTGGGGAAAATTAGCCAACTCAGGTCCTTCCTTTCCCACTCAGTACTTGGTGGATGGTTTTGTCTCCAAAACGATGTGGGGAGAAAAGGAGAAAGAAAGGACAGTAGAGAGTAGAAACTAGAATAAACCATGCACTAGCAGTAACTGCTCAGTATTTTAATAATCGCATCATCTTTTATTATCCAACACTAATAACAGATATAGATACGGGAATGGCTTGATAAAGCAGTCTCCCTCATCTTCTAGGGCCTCATTGGCATCCCATTTGCAGACACTATACCGTGAAGCAATTGTTGATGGTCACCTTGAAACCACTCCATTTATGTTACTCCTTCTAAGTTCAAAACATTATCTCACATTGAAACTAGATCTATAAATGCAACTCGACCATTTAAATATACAGTGTGAATAAATAAAACTGAATAGTCCAATATTTCTCTATTCTATAATGGCCAGTCTCACTAAACCCTTCAAATTTGCATCCTATATTTAAGATTGTTAGGATCTATAGACCTGGAAGAATTTAAGATTTTCATATTAAGAGAATATGGTTGAATCTGAATCAGATATTTCACTTTCAAAGCAAAAGATTTCAGGATTTAAACTCAGCAGTTACCTTTCAACCTATGAGTTTAACCAGGTATTACAACTAATGAAATGGATTTGCCCAACATTGCTGTCTTTGGCAGTGTTTCCACTAGTCATTTATCCTACTTGGTTTTTCACCTGTATTTATATTTTTACTTTACAGTAGCCTCTCAAATTTTTCATACACACAAAGACACATGCATTACCGTTCATCGTTCTACTCTAAGTCTCACAACTTCATGGCAGAACCTTAGCAGAACCTAAAACAATAACAATCTAAATTGACATATAAATGCATGTTCTAATTATTCGTTTAAAAAAATGAGATTGGTGGCACTGTAAAGACAACTAAATTTACTAAACATAAATTTGATTCATACCATGCCACATGAATGCACGATTGAGACCGTCAGTGCCATGTGAAACAAACTTACTGCACCAAAAGAACATGCCTAGCCCACCAAAGCATGTATAATCCTGCAACACAGCATATGAGATAGAATCTAGAGAATCAAATCAACTGCCGCAGCCCATACAAAATGAAAACATAAACAATGGGATTTAGAAGACTTGGGTTTCATTCAAATCAAAGAAAAATACAAGTTCTCGCTCTCCTGCTTCAATTCTGGAAGGAATTTGAAGCTGTGACAATTGAACCAACGAAGTTTATGCAAGGGGAGTTTGTTTGCATGCAGTTTCTCGGCAACCAAACATGGAAAATGTAAGAAATGCACGCAAAGCAAATTGAAAGATAAAATATGGATGGAGATTATGAAATTACGATGTAACTGGATTTTGCAACAAGATTTCTTGTGTATGTGGATGTCAATGCTTCCAATGGCTAAGAGTATATAATAAGTTCTCAACGAAATTTGCTCAGGAAAGGCGAGAAAAGGAATATATCAAGAAAATTGGAAAAAGAATATACCAAGAGACTTGAGAATATATATAAGAAAGACTCAAACAAAGCTTCCGTGTCTGAATATCATTTTTATGCTCGGTTGGAAACTGCTACTGCTTGACGGATAGAGATGTTCTGTTCCTTCTGCTACTACTCTCCGTCTTACCCTTTTCTTTCTAACTCCAAACAACAATAACGAAATTAAAAAAAAAAAAAAAATCAACCATGAAAACAGTAACATATATCACCACGTGAGCATCACGTGACCGATTGCCCTCGTTTGCTCAATAAATAGACCGAGTTTTATCACTAGGGTTTATTCAATTTCAGCCGCGATGCCATTGCCAAGCAGTACTCAGGAGAAACTGCAGCAATAACCTAGGTCAGGCCTTCAATGTTCAATCATAAAGTTTTCATTGTTTTCCCATTTCCAAAAGTTCTAATAGAGAGAAAGGGGCTGAGGCGAATAGGGGAGAGCAGCATTTTCATCAGTGGCTCTTAAAATACCTGTGGGTTCTCTACAGGCTGCCCTGCCTTTCCATCGGCCCTGCACATCAAACTTTTTCAATGGCATCATAGTACGGGTTTTGTGCTTTCTTTTGCTGTTGGGTTTTGGTCGTCAGAATGGGATCTTTGGTTTTCTTTACCAATTTCCCTTCTTTGACCTACCCATCAGTTTCTTTCACCACAATCCCGCCTCCAAACGCCATTACATCTACATGAATACCACTGCTTTAAAACCTCTTTTGATTCTCCTTTTTCAGAATTTGAAAACGAAAAATGGGTTTGAATTGGTTATATATGAAAATGGTTATGGCAAATTTCAAGGGCTTTTCTAGATTTGCTTGATAACAAATATCATAATTTTATTTAAAGTTCTAGCTACTGAGAATTCGTGGCTAGGGCGGCTGTTACTTGCTCTGGAGCTCTATTTTTAGTTCTGAATAAAATGATCATGCCCTTGGATTAAGTAAATGGTTGATGCTAAAAATCGTTAAACTGTTGGTTCAATAATAGGTAATACATTTGAATTGGTTCAGTATAGTATAAAATCAGTATAAGCCTATAAGGTTACGTAGCTTGAGTCTGCTAGTCACTACAAAGCACAAAAACGAGAACCAGTTTCCGAGGAATAAAATTCAGAGTTCCCCCATGACATTTGATTATGAACCTTTTTGCTCCCAACCAAACTTGCCCTTCTCCAAAGCCCAATCCTCAATCATAGCCTAAAGCACATAGCAAGCAAGCTCCCCATTTACTTTCCAAACTTTTCTGTCAGCCATCAAGAACTTCTCAATTCCTTCTCATTTTCAATGTCTTCACCCATGCTTCTGTGGACACCGCACCATGCTACAACATGCGTCTGTTGAACCTTTTTCCAAACCAAACTGGCCCTTCTCCAAAACCCAATCCTCAATCATAGCCTAAGCACATAGCAAGCAAGCTCCCCATTTACTTTCCAAACTTTGCTGTGAGCCATCAAGAACTTCTCAATTCCTTCTCATTTTCATTGTCTTCACCCATGCTTCTGTTGAAACTTTTTCCAAACCAAACTGGCCCTTCTCAATAACCCAATCTCAATCATAGCCTAAAGCACATAGCAAGCAAGCTCCCCATTTACTTTCCAAATTTTTCTATCCCATCAAGAACTACTCAATTCCTGCTCATTTTCATTGTTTTCACCCATGCTTCTGTTGAACCTTTTTCCAAACCAAACTGGCCCTTCTCCAAAACCCAATCCTCAATCATAGCCTAAAGCACATAGCAAGCAAGCGTCCCATTTACTTTCGAAACTTTTCTGTCAGCCATCAAGAACTTCTCAATTCCTTCTCATTTTCATTGTCTTCACCCATGCTTCTGTTGACACCACACCATCCTGTAATCATAGAGCCCTTGATACAACAACACCTTACTCTTCTTCACCAAGGATTCCATTATGTACTTCACGCTCTTCATCACATCTTCATGCAATGCAGCCCTAAGAACATCACTGCACTGTCGACAACCATTGACTAGTTCACTCGTAATGCTTTCTTTACCTTAGCTTTGTTTCGAAACTCGTCTGGTAAACTTCTGTGGTAGGGCTTTCTCTGTTTAAAGTCATGCAAAAGTGGCCAAACCTGTCATTTTTTACAACAGATTCAACCCCTTGGTTCTAGGCTTCTAGCATCTGTTGCCTCACTCCAGTTCCCCATCTTAACCAATTTAGCTCCCTCCCATTGTGCTTCCTCTAGTTCTCCTTTCTGCCTCTCATTAACCATCACTAAATAGCAAGCATTGTCAGCATAATTTGCAAATTGGGTGATCGGGTCCGTTAACCCATCACCTATAACAAGACCTCTCAGGTTCACTCGTTTTGAAACTGGCAGATGCAGATTTTTGTTGAAAATGTAATATACCCAATTGCAGGAACATAATATCCTGCATAACTCTCACCGGTAACATAAATAAGACGATGCTTAAACGAAGGATCTAATGAGATAAAACTTGTAATTACAGCAAAAAGATTCTTAGCAACATAATCTTGGTCCTGAGGATGTTCTCATGCCGTTGAAGTTATGCTAAACTCTAAACCCTGTTCCAATAGGATTATCAAGAAAAAGAAACCAAATAAGCGATTCTAAGCCTGAAATAGCTCAACAGACAAGTGCTCCGCATTTTGCCCGTTAGAAGAAACAAAATGCCATGGCCCAAGCTCGAAGAAGTTTCCAAGGTGCAGTCAAATGAGAAATCGTGCTTTTGCTAGGGGTGAGCTGGGATTTCTAGCTTCATAGGTGTAGAAAATAGCAGAACTAGCAGTAGGATTGACTGGGAGGTAACCCGATTTAGTGGGACGGCTCCTTTGGGAAAGAGAGGAGTTGAAGTACTGTGATGAAGCATGGAGAGGAGGAAGAAGAAGAAAGCATTTGTTGACTCCCTTCCCATATTTGTTAAGTGCTCCTTAACTTTTAGTGATGGTTCGTAATGTTCTGATACACATAAGAGCTAGTTGCTTAAGAGTGTGGCAACACCGGAAGACTCCTTGGCTTCTTTCATGTACACGTCCTGCCCTGGTAGTGCAACAAAAGAGAAGTTGAGAACTTTAAAAGCAGTGGTGGACACTTCAGAATTGAGCACCGCTGGAGTTTTTTGTTAGTCTGGGTAAATTGAAATCGTCATTTTCAATTTGAGTTACTTTTGATTTCTTTATCTTCTAAACTGTGCCTAAATCATTTCATTTTTAATATTGTCAAACGCTTGTCATTTAATTTTATTTTCCATTTTTTTCTTTTCCTCTTTCATCAGCAGTTGAATCAACAATTTAATCATTCCATAAAATAAAAACGAGGTAACAAACAATTCTCTTTGCTATATAGCTCAAAATGAAACAGTCATCATAATTGATTAAGTAGCCAGAAAAGGTCATGGATGTATCTAAGACAAAGAACTCCTTCATTTCAAATTAAAATTTCCCATTTGATTTTGAGATATTCCAAACCGCTTAAATTTTTAGTTTTGTTAAATATTGAACTTTTTATTGAATGAAATTGATCACGTAGTTTAAGACTGCCAGTCAATAGAAAGCAGAACAACAGGAACATGTTTTAGAGCAATACAATTCAGAGTGATCCTCTGAAATTTGATGTTGATGAACCTTTTTTCTGTCCACCAAACTGGCCCTTCTCCAGAACCCAGTTCTCAATCATATCCTGAGAATTCAAAGCTTGGTCGGCAGGCAAAAGATGCCCCGCCCCCAAAACCACAACATGGGTTAAGCTCCCCCACTTTTGCACATATCCAGCAAGCTCTCCGTTCACTTTCCAAAGCTCTCTGTCAGCCATCAAGAATTTCTCAAGTCCTTCCCATTTCATTGTCTTCACCCATGCCTCTGTTGATACCACACCATCTCTTAAATCATAGAGCCCTTGATACAACAGCACCTTGCTGTTCTTCACCAAGAATTCCACCATGTACTTCACGCTCTTCATCACATCTTCATGCAATGCAGCCCCAACGACGTCACTGCACTCCTCGAAAACAATCGATTCATTCACTCGCAATGCTTTCTTTACCTCAGCTATGTTGAGAAACCTGGTTGCAAACTGTGTCTGGTAAGGCTTTTTCTTTGTATAGTCATACAAAGTGGCCAAACCTGTCATGTTTTGCAGCATCCTCAAGACCCTGGACCTAGCATTTGTTGCCTCACTCCAGTTTCCTATCTTAACCAACTCAACGGCCTCCCTTTGTGCTTCCTCTAGTTCTCCCTTTTGCCTCTGGTTGATTAAACCAGAATAGTAAGCACTGTCAGCATGAGTGGCAACCTGGGTGATCGGATCTGTTAACCCATCACCTATAGCAACACCTCTCAAGTTCACTCTTTGTGACACTGGCAATTGGGGATTTTTATTCAAAATGTAATACCCAATTGCAGGAACATACTTTCCTGCATAACTCTCACCAGTAATATAAATAGGACGATACTTAAACAAAGGATCTAATGAGGTAAAACTTGTGATAGCGGCAAAAAGATGCTTGGCAACAGAATTTTGGTCTCTAGGAATCTCCTGGGGCGTTGAAGCTATACTAAACCCTGTTCCAATAGGACTATCAAGAAAAAGAAGACCAAATAAGCGGTTCCAAGAACCTGGATTGCGCTTGAGAGACAAGTGGTCAACGTTTTGGTTGTGAGAAGAAACGACCCACCATGGTCCAAGCTCAAACAAGTTGCCGATCATGGAGGAGCAGCCCGGGCCACCTTGGAGCCAAATGAGAAGTGGGGTGTGGGAGAGAGGGGAAGTGGGGCTTTGAGCTTCATAGAAGGAGTAGAAAATAGCAGAACCGGTGGCAGGATTGACCGGTAGGTAGCCTGATTTGGTGGGGAGGGCTTCTTTGGGGAACAGAGGAGTGGAAGAACTGCGATAAGGCAAGGAGCAAAGAAAGAGGAGCTTGAGGAGGAAGAAGCAAGCGTTTGCTGCTGTTGACTTGATCCTTGCCATAATCGTCACGTGGTTGTAAATTGGAGCCTCTGCTTCTAATATTGTGATGCATACTATAGCAGAATCTTTTTCCTTTTTTGTGCTTAAATAATAAAAAAAAAAACCTCAGAACTATTTATGTCTGTTTGCAACCACGTAATTCCCCTTACTTTAATAAAGGCTTCGTAGGCTATGTGTGAATAGGTTGGACTACCCTATTGGCTTGTCTTGGATTAGTGACTGTATACATATGAATTTGAGAATATGCCTATGTACCGTGTATGAAATTCTGGTATTTGACATGCTTAAGGGTTAATAAATGACTATGCATATGCATAGGAAAATAAGCAAGTGGAATTGTGTCAACTATGTATAGACACTAAGGTATGATTGGTAATGTGAATTTCTTGAAGTTTGGTAAGGATTTATCATTTTAAATTGAAATCAACATTATGAGAATAAAAGTTCATTTGTTAACAACAAAATAACTTGTTGAAAGAAAACTTTTTACGTATAAAAGATTTTATAGAAAAATTTAATATTTTTTATTATTTAAATAAATTATTAAAAATATTTTTTTGTTATTTGAGTTCTCTTATGAAAAATATTTTTTACTATTCATTTTGAAAAAAAAATAATACATTATCAATTAAATTAAACTCAACAAATATTATTCAAATATAATAAAAAAAAAGAAAGGTTACTTAAATTACATACATGTTAAAAAAAACTTATTTTTGAGGGATTAAGTATAGTTAACTAATCTCTAAGCTTCAAACTAATTCAAACTAATATGATAACTTGAATTTTGGAATCTAAAAATCAAAGATCTGCTCTATGGGTAGGTAGTACTGCCTTTGATAGCATCAGTTGGAACTTTCTTGATCATGTGATGGGATTCATAGGGTTTGGAGTTAAATGGAGGCGCTGGATTAAGGACTGTATTTCCATAGTTAAAATTTCTATTCTTGTCAATGGTTCACCATCGAGACAATTCAATATGGAAAGGGGCCTCCGGCAAGGATGTCCTTTCTCTCCTCTCTTGTTCAACATTGCAGGTGAAGCCCTCAGTGCCATGCTATGTAAAGCTGAGAGTATCGGGATTTGCAAAGGAGTCATGATTGGGAGAAATGGCTTGTCTCTTACACATCTACAATATGCAGACGACACAATCTTGTTCTGTGATGCGGACCTTGAAAGCTTATTAACTCTGAAGAGGATCCTTAAATGTTATTAAAGTGTTTCTGGCCTTAAAGTCAACTTCACAAAAAGTCATCTTATCGGGATTGGGATTAATCTGATGTTGGTGGGAAGATGGGCTGAGAAGATCATGTGCAAGGTAGGATATCTACCCACCACCTATCTCGGGCTCCCCTTAGGTGCCAAGCATAACTCAACTAGATTTTGGGATCTAGTCTTGGAAAAAGTGAGGAGAAAGCTTGCTAGTTGGAAGACTAAAATGCTTTCATTTGGAGGCAGGATCACTTTACTCAAATCTATCTTGACTAGCATGCCCGTGTTCTGTATGTCCCTATTTCAAGTTCCTCACAAGGTAAAGAATGAGCTTAAAAAACTACAACGCAAATTCTTGTGGGGAGGGGATGATCAAAAAAGAAAAATCCATCTTGTCAAATGGGATAAGGTTTGTAACTACAAGGATTGTGGGGGTATTGGTATTACAGATATTGAGATTAAAAATCGTGCTATGCTTAACAAATGGATTTGGAGGTATGGAATGGAGATTGACAGTCTTTGGAGAACGGTGATAGTCGACAAAGGCAGCAGCAACCCTTCTATTCTTTTGCCAAACACGAGTGTAAACAAGAGAGTTTCCACCTTATTGAGGCACATTATTAGTCTCATTTCCCCTTTTAACAAGTTTTACTTGTAGGTTGTTCCTAACTTTGGTTTTGCAGTGGGTAAAGGTGATAATATGCTCTTTTGGAGTGACGAATGGATCGACGGGATCATTCTGAGTCAAGCTTTCCCGAGAATTTTTGCAGTGACTGTTAATAGGTAGTTAATTTCGGACAATGGGAGGATGACTCTTAGGTTTGAAGATGCAAAGATGGCTTTTCGATTGGGAAAATGAGTAATGGGAGCTTTTAAGATTTGTTCTAAAGGAATTTCAGTTGAGTAAAGTGTTAAAGGATGAATTAATCTGGAAATATGAGGTCGATGGTGTGTATACTGTCAAATCATTTTGTAAACAAATCATGGCTCCCAAAGATAAAATTGAGAAGATATGGAAGTATGTCTGGACGAGACTGGCGCCTTTTAGAGTGGAAGCGTTTTGTCTGGTTATTGATGCATGGTAAGATTATTGTCAAAGATGAGCTGGAAAAAAAGATATGTTACAAAATAACCCCCTGCTTTGTGTTCTATGTAATCTCTATAGAGAAACTTGTTGTCACTTGTTTATTGAATGCAAAGAATCATGGAAAGTTTGGGTTGGTTGCTGGAAGCTGTGCGGTTGTGAATGGGTTATTCCCATCGACATCAGAACCTTTTTTGAAGTGTGGAATAATTGTAACTGGGCCAATATTGATGTTAGAATTTGGAAAATGGTGTTTTTTGCTATTATTTGGTCTATTTGGAAATGCAGAAATGAAGTCATCTTCAGTGGCAAGGAATGGAATGTTGACCAATGTCTTGACTTAGTTAAAGTGAGAGTTGTTTCTTGGTCTAATGCCAAATGGCCAGCTGATTACTCTTCAGTTCTGGACACTTACAAGGAACCGTTAGCTTGCGGTCAACCTAGGAAGAATAGGAAGAATATTAAAAACATCTTGTGGACTGCCCCTGATGAGAGAACACTGAAGTTTAATGTTGACGAAGCAACTCAAGGATGCCCCGGACCTGTTGGTATAGGTGGCTTGTTACGAAACTGTAAAAGGGAGGTCAAAATTATTTTTTCCAAACACATAAGTGAAGCCGACTCTAACCTTGCCGAATATAGAGCTGTCAGGGAAGCTTTTGCCATCTTTGTTGCTTCTAAATGGAAGGAGGATTACAGCCTGCTAATTGAAAGCGACTCATGTAATGCGGTTAAATGGATAAAAGCCCTTGCTTCAGCACTTTAGAGACTTAAGAAGTGGGCTTTACAGATTGAGAGATTTAAAGAGATTATTGGCAACTGGAGTATTGAGCATACTAAAAGAGATGCCAATCAAAAAGCAGACAAGCTTGCAAAGAATGGGGTCCATCTTTCACATGATATCCTCTGTGTTTTTTAGTAAAAAACTCTTTTCCCTTTTACTTCCAGTGCCTGTTTTCATCCCCTAGATGTTGGTTCTGCTAGCTTCTACGACTTCTTCCTGAAGTGCTGATTTTTCTGAATGGTTGCGTATTGCTGGCTCCTGTCCCTACAACAAGTGGACTACAACCCCTTTATGCCCATTGTGTACCTTTAGGCTGGTGGATAATTGGAGGTGCTTTGGACTGATGGGTCTCACAAGGCTGAAAGAGTGGAGCTCTGTGTTGTCAACCAATGACCAAAAGAGATGATTAAAGTGTAAAGGGGAGTTTCTATACTTTTGTTTTTACCTTTGCAGATTTTGTTTATGAACAGCTTGATTGTTTTGATGTTTTGTTATGAGATATGTCTGTTTGTTTGTGGTTGTGTTAACCTCCTTTTGTTTGATGGGGGATGTTTATGCTACCTTTGTGGGGATGGCAGGGGTGGTGTCGATGTTGTAGATCAGTTTTTTATTCCTCTGTAGCCTTTCCTGTTGGATTGGAGGTTGGGCTTCCTCCTTGATGATTTATAGCTACGCTTTTTTTGTTGAATGAACTATCAGCTTTTCAAAAAAAAAATTTAAAGTATTCATGGTTGGCTTTGAATTTTTATACCAAACTTTTGAAACCGACAACAAATCTTGAGAGGAAAAGGTTATTGAAAGAAAAAAAAGTTTTCTTTTGAGAAAAAAAAAGGAAAAAAAGGAAAAAAATAGGAAGATAAAGAAAAAAAAGAGGAAAAGAAAGAGAGTGGGAGGTGCAAGTCACTAATGGCCGCTACAATAGGAGAGAGAGAAAGCGTTTTACTAACTAAAAAGAGAAAGAAAGAAGGAAAGAAAGCAAAGGTTGTTGGTCAAGAAAACTTTCGATGCTACTAGCAATGGTGGAAGGAGGAATGAGAATTAACAGATCAAGTGAGAGAGAAAATGGATTGGGATAGGGAGGGTCATGACACAGGGAAGGGAAAGGAAATGGAACGTCGATACAAAGAGGGAGCTTATGTTTTGAAAATTGTCTTATGCCATTTCAAAACGTGAGACAATTTACAGGATAAATGGGTCTTTTTCCCATTGACCCGTAAAATGTTTTCAATTTTGATTTTGTTTTCAATCTTTCAAACAACCTTTGCTCCTGAAAAAGTTTTTCGGAAAACATTTTACTGCAAAACAAACGGAGCTTAAGCTATGTTTGTTGACTTTTGGAAGTTGAACGAGGTAAAAATGAGTTTGGAAGCTTAGGAAGATAAAGTAAGCCTAAGTGAGTAAATGTTTAAGTGTTTGGAACCATGAAATTTCTAGAAAATGGAGCATGTCTTGAGACCAACCAAGAGGGTCTCGATACATAAGGCATGGCATTCTGGGAAATTGACCATGGGACATGATGTCTCAAGACCCTAAGAAGAGGTCTCGATACATGGAGCTTATGCTTCTAGAAATAGGCAAATTGCATGCAAGTTTCGAGATCAAGGGGAAGGAGTCTCGATACATGGCTACATGTGTTCTAATTAAGGGTGTTCTAACCTTAAAGTTTTGTAACTTTAACAATAGGCATCAAGACCTACAGTGAGATTTGAAAAAAAAATTTATAAAGCTTTGGGTAATTTGCCCATTTAAGAAGTTAGAGGAAATAAGCTTTGTATTTCTGCTAATGTACTCCCAAGCTCTCCACTTATGCTTGGACCTCATTTGAAGCATTTAGAAGCTTAGAAATCCGTAATTAAGGTAAGAACAAGCTTCCTAGTTGCTTAAACTATGCTTTGATTGGTTGTAAGTGGAATTATGTTTATACTTTAACTCAGCAGCATTCCCCTTGAGTTAATGGAATCCTGAAGTTAAAGTTGGTTCAATTTGACTATCAAGATAAGAATCTAACTACCTTGAACACTAGAACCCTTGGTTTAAGAAGTTGGAAGCTATTAGTTGGATTTGGAATCTGATCTAAGTTTTAAATGTTGGCAATAATTTGAAGTTAATAATTTAACTTTTGTATTCTGTTTAGGGGAAAATTCAAGCTCAAGATTTGTTAGTGAGCAAGCAAAGCTCAATTTGCTTAGCTAGTGGAGATCACTTGTTACAGTGAGTAGGGCATTGTTTTAAAATTTGTTTTTTGCATATAAACTAAGTATGTGAAAAGTATTCTTCCTAGCACCTTAGGTTAGAAGTAATATGCCTAGCCTTAATATTGTTATGACGATTGATCTTGACTCTGTTAGAGAACAAATTCTATTTTGTACGAAAGCTACATGTATATAAGTGTGTGTGCGTGTGTGTATAGAAATATCTTGAAAATGGAAACAAGCATCTTAAAAAAAATGTTTAACCATCAAGTGGTTTTCAAAAGCATCCTGCTATGATTTTATGAAAGCCACACAGTGGCAATTGGGCTTACTTTTCTTTGAAACCGAGGCTATGGTCTGTCGGTCTTAATATTCTGTTTTGAACTAGCCGAAATAGCTTGTTGTTCTATACTAGGAATATTGGATGAACATTATTGCTTTTGCCTCTAGATAACCCATTGAGAATTATTACTTTGTATTAAGATAGATGTTGAGCTATTTGCCTAATAATTATGCATTCAGAGATGCTAAACTTCTGAAATGAATACTTGCACATAAGATAATAGTTTATTGTGATTAATGATCTGATTCCTTCTGATGGATAAGATTCTGGGTGATATTATAGCCATGTTAAAGGGAGTTCCTACCCCATAATCTTGTTTACCATCCATGGCTTCGGCATCGAACATGTCTTGTTGCTCGAGAGGCTTCTTGTTATGTAACCATTCAATTTTGCCTCGTAGTCTTGTTTTACCATCAATGGCTTTGGTGCCAGATGTGTTTTGTTACTCAAGAGGATCCCTTTTATATAACCATTCAATTTTGCCCCGTAGTCTTGTTTTATCGTGGGTGGCTTTGGCATCAAACATGTCTCGTTACTTGAAATGATCCCTCTTATATAACCATTCGTTTTTACCCTGTAGTCTTGTTTTACCATCTAGTGGCTTCGACACCAAACGTGTCTCATTACTCAAGAGGACCACATTAATTGATCTTGTTAATTGCCCATGAGCATTTGATACTCGTAGTAAGTATACACTAGTTTTTGAGTTGTATGCCCAAGAGAGGCTTCTTGTTGATAATGGCTCAATGATTTCAGAAAAAAAAAAAAGGTAAATGACCTCATTTGGTAAGTGTCGGTTCTGGACCCAACTTGGAAAATTTTAGCTAATGGTGGGCCTCCTGGTCAACCATTATTTGGTATTTGTATTGGATTACGTATAGGGATACCAATGAGTATCCTATTACAGGACACCTATAGATACCCAACTTAGAAATATAGAGTTAGGTATCTTATAATCAAGTTTGGGATGTGTTTACATAGTAATTTCACTACTCATATTAGATTGGGTACTATCCTTTGGGTACTTGATACCCAAACCCGATTATGTTTATATTTGGGTTCTTCGAGTACCCAAACTCAACCTGAACTCGATACCCATTTATAAATATTTTTATTATTATTTATATAATATATAATAAATAATTAAATTAATATTTAAAACTTTACAAACAATTCATTTTGTTAGAAATTAACAGACATATGGGAAGTATCGTTAGTCAAATTATTAATGTGATATCATTAATATATTTAAATTAAAATGTTATTAGATTATTATTTATGTTTAAATAATATGAATATCGTATCATATTACAAAAGAATATAATTATTGTTATATATATACTTTTGATATAAACATATTTAATTTCTATTTTGTGTTAATGTTACAAAAATTATAACGTATAAAATTATTAATTATAATATATATACCTTTATTTATATAAACTTATAATACACACACACACCTAAAGAAAAGTTATGAGATTAGAATAAATTTGAAACTTAGCAATTTTTTTTAATTCCATGTAATTAAGGACAAATTTTTATAATTTTTTAAATTAATTCATGAAACTATGATTATTAATTAATGTGTAATGTCATTTAATATATATACTATCTATATTGTATTAATTTATAAGGAATATAATTACAATTATAGATATACTTTTAGTATATATAGTTTAAATATAAACATATTTACTTTCTATTTTGTGTTAACATTACAAAAATTATAACTTATAAAATTATTAATTATAATATATATATATATATATATATATATATATATATATATATTTGTTTATGTAAACTTATAATATATATACCTAAAGAGAAGTTGTGAAATTAGAATAATTTTGAAACCTAATTATTTTTTTTAATTTTACATAATTAAGGACAACCCTATATAGTTTATTAAATTAATTCATGAAATTATGATTATTAATTAACTTGTAATGTCTTTTAATATACATATTTTATATATTGTGTTAATTTATAAAAAATATAATTACTATTATATATATACACTTTAAATATAAACCTGTTTATTTTCTGTTATGTGTTAACATTACAAAAATTACAACTCATAAAATTATTAATTATAATATATATATCTTTGTTTATATAAACTTATATAATACACACACACACTTAGAGTGAAATTGTGAAATTAGAATAGTTTTAGAAACTAACTATTTTTTTAATTATATGTAATTAAAGATAAACCCATGTAGTTAATTAAACTTATAATGTTGTTGCCTTGTTGTTATAAACTTGTAATGTTTAAGTTGTTGTTTCAATAATTATTTTTAGTTATTTACGTTGATATTTGAGATATTTGTTTTTGATTATTTAAATGTAAATTTTATTTTTTGTGTGCTTTTATAAATTTAATTATTAGTGAATTATATAGGATATGGATGAGAAATATTATTGTATATGAATACAGATACAGATTTGGGTTCGAGGTAATTAGGTACCTATGAAGAGTATTTTAATAATTTTTTTACATAATCAGGTTTTTAAACAAATTTGTATAATTATCGGATAGTGGATATATATTAACGTTCGAGTTAAAGTAGTAAATTTTAAAACTATTTGTGTAGTTGTAAAGTTTGGGTATCTCATTTATTAATTAGATTCAAGTTTAGGTATCTCATAATTAGCGGGTATCCTATTTGTTGACATCTCTACTTATATATGTCACATTTATTGTAAATTTGGTGTATCTCACGCATATATGTACAATTTGCTTATTTCAGAACCGTTGTTTTTAAAAATTAAAAAAAAAAAAACTCTTCTATTTTACGCTTGTTTCCTTCCACTCTCACTCACCAAGTCTGCGAGACTCACCCCAATTAATTGTTGCCTTGTGTAGATAAATAGCTTTATGGGGGGTTTTCTTGAGGGAAGTGAGTGGCTAGCGCTCGTCTAGTAGATCAACTTGTTTGGGCATCTAGTAGGAACCTTGACCTGATGAGTCCATTCCACTGGTTTGGTATTAGTGTAAGTTGTTTTTGGTTTATTGGCATCTATGTTGCCACTATGATGTACAAACTTTAGATTTGTTTTGCATGGGCTTGAACCCAGTTTGCTGGCTGTAATATGGCTCTAGTAAATAGTACATGGATGTACTCTTGATGGATTAAATGTTAAGGGCAGTTTGTTAAAACATATTTGAACCTATGCTATAAAATGATTTAGTTATGTTGTAAATCTCTACAAATGATTACACTTGTTTATTGGTTTGTCCAATTTGTTGGAGGCTTTTTTTTTTTTTTGAAAGGTAATTTGTTGGAGGCTTGCTTGGGACTCATGCGTTGGCCACGATTTTAGATTTGGGTCATGACAACTCATATAGTTTTATTATATTCAATTAAATCTTTTTTTTCTTATATGTATCCAATTGATTTATTTTACCTAATGAAATTCTTATCGCGTCTTGTAATGAAAGCATAATTAAAGTTATTTTCAATGTTAATTGTTAATTGTTAGAAATGTAAAATCTAACATGATGTAATAATTAAAAAAATATTATATGAAATTTCTTGTAACATGACGTACCACATCAGTTGTTTAAATAAGAATTGATGATGTAGTGTGCCATATTAACGATTTTTGTTTTATCTAATCAATATTTCATGTCAAATTTCACATATACATAAAATGATAATTATTATTGAAAAAAACATTCATTATACTTTCGGAACGAGATAAGACTTAAGTTGAATACAATAAAAACTTAATTGAATATAAGTAAAAGAAAACAAAAACTTAATTGAGTATGATAAAATATAATGATTAAATTATAAAAATGCATATAATTCAAGAGCATTTTTATTATTTAAACCTTTCATTTTTTTTGCTTCAAAACTTGAATTCCGGTCATATTTAGTTTGGTAACTAATTTTCTTAAAAACATGCTATTCATAAAAATTGTACCTGTAACTTTAGGTTTTTTTGATAATATATAAAATTAAAATAAATATATTTGATAAAATTATTTTTACTTGAAGGAAATTGAGCTGAAATTCTAGTTTTATCTAAAGGTCGTTGTTAATTGTGGCAAGTGGCAACGAAAGAATCTTTAGTTGGTATAGACAAACACGTAGGCTTAGTTTTACCTTGTCATTTTAATCACTGGTTTTTATACAAAATTTGTTTATAACACCGTTGCTCTCAAAGTATCGGATACGGGAGAATTTTATTTTCATGTGTTATTTTGATATAAATATTTTATTTTATTTTTTAAAATTTAAAAAAACACTCTTTCAAAACTTTTAATAAATTAGTTTTCAAATTTAAATTTTTATATAAATATTATATATTTTTATTAAATTTTAATTTAATTAAAGTTACCAAGGTCAAAGTAAAAAAAAAGACCCTAAGAAGTCAAACTAAAAATAATAGAACAGAGTTATAAAGGAAGAGGAAAAATCTTCGTTTACTAACGCAACAGCCACAGCCGAGCTGAGGGTCCTTTCCACCTCTTCTTCAAAGAACGCACGCCACATGTTCGATAAAATGTCTCAACAATAAAATAGGTTCCATCTTAGATATACTTGAAAATTTCAGAAACGACCATGATGCTCTACAATCTTTATGACGGCTTTAAGGAAATTCTCAAGATTCAAAAGTTCCGTAGAGTTGTTTCCTACACTGGATTCTATTGCTTTGTTGCTGTTTTGAGCTACGCTTATACAAGCAACACGTACGTTCAATTCTTAGTTTGGATGCATTTTCATCATCTTTATCCGTTTTCTTTTAATGGGTTTTCCTTGTTTTTGGTGTTTATTTTGCAGAACTAGAGCTGGGTATTCAAGGGCTGATCAATTCTATGCTTCTTATCCTGCTGGAACTGAGCTTTTAACTGACACTGCTAAGGTAACCCTCTTCTTTTTTTGTTGCATTCCCAGTATTTAAATTTTATATATTTGATTAGTATTTGCTTACTGTTTGGTTTGGATAGTTATATAAAGCAGCATTAGGCAATTGCTTTGAGTCCGAAGAGTGGGGTCCGATTGAGTTCTGTATCATCGCTAAACACTTCGAGCGTCAAGGAAAATCACCATATGCCTATCATGCGGTAAGTTACATTTTGTGCATGTGCTCGCACTCTTTCACTAATCCACTTAAGATTTTCATTGCTGGTATGCAAGATAAGGTTATGTTTTCTGGTGTTACTTGAAAGTTGAGACCTTAATTAAATTGTGATAATTTTTGTGTGCATGGTTCATGCACAATTTGGTTGTTACTTTAGAAATTCAAGACTGCTGACTCTATGGAAATTTAAAGATATTGCAGCAAATTGTGTCAATTATTTTTCAATATAAATTGTGCCATGCTTCCCAAGTTCTTGCTGGTCCTACTTTAGAAAATGATATATTGCCCTGAAATGCCTTGTAAAACAATCTGCCATTACTTTTTTGATCCTATGGAGGTTCAAGCAGACCCAACTAATTGACTTCTTAAAAAAAAAAATTTGTGTGATAATAAAAGCATGTTGTAATTACAATTCAATGGTAGTAAAAAAGGTCAAAAGTTGAGTTTTGGGGTGCTTGATTACAATTCTATCCATAGACAGCAGTGTCAATTGGGTTGAACAGAGGAATATTTCTTTTTTGTAATTTCAGATCGACATGATACTTCTCATCTCCTTCTTCTGTCCCTTTTAAATTTCACAATATCTATTGTGTTTATTCATAAGAGGAGTTGCTCAACTTCAAGGCACCAAGGCACTTTGTCTTGGGACAGGTCAATTGTCACCTTTGGGAGTGAAAGAACTTGGCTGTGATAACAGGGAAATGATCATGAATAAGATATTGGATTTTCAACTCATCCAAGTTCTGCCTTACTGAATGGGGAAGAAACACCACATTGATGACAATGGGTTGCTGTATTGATTTCAGATTGCAACCAAGGGGTTCAGTTTATATTTTCCGTTTCAGCTGGCCTAAGGTTTATTTATATTGTACCTCTCAAAACTCTTTCCCTTGTTTTTGAGACACGGTGGTTTCTTTTCTCAATCTCTCTTTCAAATAGATATTAAGTTGCGTTTACATTCGTTTGTTGAAAGGATAGACATCAGTGATTGCTATGCTGTTGTTTAGGCCTTAAATCCACTCACATATCTCCCTTGGTCGTACACTAATATATTGCCTCCAACTCTTTCCTCCTATGTTTTATTTTGTTTATGACCTAAAACATTCTAGAGAGAAAGATCCTCAGCTATTACTGAAAAAATTGGGCTGCTGGGAACAGTGGCAAGTTGAGAACTCTTACACAGCCTCAGAACCATCAGCTTAAAATCTACCAATGCATCATCCTTGGACTTTTTTGTTTGTGAAGCAAAACCTGCACGCTTAAATCCACATAAGGTCGCCCTTCTCTTGTGCTTTTTGAATTGCTCCAGTGCCTCCCAAAATTTTCCGTACAAGTTTGCTGGTTTCTTTATGTTCATGCAATACATCAAAAGTACTTTAAATTGTTTTGACTTTATATAAATTGGAAGATGTTGGATGCTAAATTCTGAGCTTCTGTTGCTCACTAAGTCATATCTTGTTATCTGGTTGCAGCAATACATGGCACACCTCCTTTCTGATGGTCAACTTGATGGAAGTGGCTAGAACCTAGAAGCGGTAAAATTCACTGCTAGACGAATGGAAACGCATGTGCAATACACGTGAAATGGACTCATGGTGGTCCTTATACCAATGAGGAGAACAGAAATTATCTTGTCTGTGATGCCTAGTGGTTTCCTGTTCAACATAAGAACTTGTGCTGACACCTTAAATTAAGTGCCATTGCACTTAATCTTGGTTCCTTGGGATTTTGGTTGGCTTTGTTTAGACTTTAGAGGCTATAATTTGCAGCATTTGGGAATTTGGCTTTCCAGGTTTTGCCGTCAATGCCTATAACAGCAGCCTATATTCTAACGCTATCTGCAATTTGCAGCATTTATTGAGGATTACTTCAAACAACAAACATAATAATAACAAGGTTTCGGTGGAAACGTGTTCAATGATTTCCTTGCAGTGAACTTTATAAAGGAATCATGTGGGCTAAGGGCCTCGTGACCATGGAGTATGATAATGGGTTTGTTATATCTGGTAAGAGATTGATCAAATATAAGAACATTAAAGATTTATCCAATGTTCACCTTATTATTTGTTCAAAACCGGACCCATAAAGTCAAAGCAAAATACTTTACTTTTCCAAAACTCTCTACCATTTAAAAAATCAATATTTACTTTGAATGGAGAAGAATATTATAAAGCACTAAATATTAATATTATTAAAAAATAAAATTTTAATATTTATAATTATTACCTTCAAAATTTGTTAAAATTAGAGATATTCACCTACAAATGAGCATGTAAAATTGTAATATTGAAAAAGCATTTTTCATTCTGAAAAAGTAATTGTTCTTTTAAAATTTCTAAAATAATAAATTGAACATTTAATTTGAAATGAAAGCTTTAAATACATTTAGTTAAAATTATAAAAAAATAATAAATAAAAATTATACACTGTCAATACATCATATATAAATTCTTAATTATTTTATAAGGTACAAGCTATTATAAACTAATAATTTGTGATAGCAGTTGATTTTGTTGTTATTTTCACAGGACCCAATCTACAGATAATTTCTCACCTTATCAAACATCACATCAATGAATGAAGTTTATAAATGGATGCAAAAAAACCAAATATATAATCACTAGAAGCTCAAGATACATGAGTGGGCTCTTTAATGCATATCCATATCTGCCACCAATTGAGGTAGAAATGATATTGGATTCACAGATACAACAAAATGCTAAAAATGTTACTGTAATTGAATATGCTTCATTTTGAATCATGTGAAAATGTCACTGAATCCTAGTTAACTATTGAATATTGACAGCAAATAAGCTTTTATCTTTACAGTAATGGCCCAATTCATGACCACAAGAATTGCCTCCCTAAAGTTGCTGCCATTGAGATGAGTAAATAATTTGTTAAACTTAAAAAGGCAAACAGGTAAGTAACTTCCTCTGAAGAGTCATAAATAACAGCTACATGCTACATCAGCAGGGTCACCACATACTAGTTCATTAAAGAGCCAATAATAATTCAAGAGCTCGAGCAACTTTCCACAATTTTATGGCCTAAAAGACAGATTATGAACCTTCGAAAGAGAGTTGTTGACCTAGCAAAAGAAAACAAAGCACCTGCAGATTATCTTTGTCAAGCGCACATTATCAAGCACGTTAAGCCCCCACTTTCTGTACTTCATTGTGCACCTGAAAAAGGGTTAGAGACATAAGAGAGGATACTAAACCCCTTTGTGAAGTGAAACATTGATAAACAGCCATCCAATATATAGTTCGGGAATACATACCTCACGAGGTTTTCGAATGACACCAACACACCTTGAAGCACTGATGCTATCACTTCTCAACAGGCGACGAGCACTGCGTGTAGGTTTGGCAGACGCTTTATGAATCCCTGAAACATTTGGGTTTGCACATTCCAATTCCCCAGATCCTTGCAACTTTGCAGGGCTTTGAAGTGTTGCACGGTTAGCAGAAGCCACTGTACGCTTTTTTGATTGATCATCAGTATCTTCATTGCAAACTCGCTCTCTGAGAAACAAAAGGTCATAGCCAGTATAATAAAAGCATGCATTTATACCAAGAAATTGCAAATAAGAAAATATTCCAGTAATTCACCTAGGCAAAGACGTATATTTCCTTTGGAGCAGAATGCCTCTTTCATTTTTGCCGTATTCCTCAAGACAGGCAAATTGTCGCCTGAACTGATCAACTCCGCTGGGTTGACATAAAACACTTAATTGAATTAATATTCAATGCATTTAAAATAAAGAGGGACACAAACAGTAAGTAAAGATGCAAAGTTCAGGTAATATAATCATATAACTAGAAGATGATAAATCCTATTAAAATTTAGATGAATGGCCAGAAGATTGTTGTGTTAAATCAACGTTAAAGTTGTATTATAATTCCTCTCTTGTGCCTAAGGTTTGCTCAACACTAAAGATGCTTGCTGAAACGCAAGAAGGTTTCAGAATATTCTTTGATGCAACATGCTTAAAGTGGAATCAATCCCCACTATTGTAATTCGCATAATAATTTACTAGGACTGAACTAACAATGCCATCTCACAAGTTGGAGGTGTATATGCCAGAATAAGCTTTCCTATGTTGGGAGAACAATGTAGAGATTTAACCTGAACTTATGACAAATATTGCAGTAACAAGAACACAGACTGATACTTTGAACAATGAAAAATGCAAATTAGTGTTAATAATAACATCATTTCATGGTGGATGACAGTGTTCTCATCATGACCATCTTTCAACATAGGTGGCACTCCCTGTAAGTTCGTGCTATCTTTTATAGAAAAAAAGATTTTTAGCATCACTGTCAGCTCTGCATCTAAATTAACAAATGAACTCTTTGATGGAAATAATCAAAGATAATAATTCATCACTTTCTATTTCAAACAGCTGAGACCTGGATTCTTACTGTCAATCATCACAATTACAAGGGTTCGATCTTTATGATTTATGTTTTCGGTAACTGTTCTAAACCATCATCAGAAAAAATAGATAGATGCCTGACCTTGGATACATGAAGCTAATTTGATCTTTGCCTTGAAGGTACTCCTGCAACATCTGTGGATGGTACTCTAATATCTGTTTGCGTTTTAAAAAATAAGAAGCAACACAGTAAACAATAGTGAAAGAGAGCATCAAATTGACAATAACATCACTCAGGCAAGAACTAGTCTCTGAGTACATGCATACCTCTCTGTAAATTAGCTCTCTGACGTCATCTTCTGTCAATTTCCTTCTTTCAAATTCAAACTCAAATTTTGAAATGGGTTTCAGGGATGGTTCATTGTCCAAATTTGCCAATCCATGGAAATATGGATCAGCTAATGCCTGCATAAAGAAAAATCAGTGAAGTTGGTAAATCATAGAGTATGAAGTAAAGAGATCCAAATCTTAAACTATCAGAACCCATATAGTTTACCTCTTCAGCAGATGGACGATCATTAGGATCAAATGCAATCAGACGCTTAAGCAAATTTAGGGCCATTGGATCAGCATTTGGAAATTTTTCTGAGAAAGGAATTGGTTTCTTTTTTCTCATGCTATTCAAATATTTTCTAGCCTTTTCATTCCGAATCTGCAGATATTATAAGAGTCAAGATGGTTGGAAAACAAGGTCTTGGCGACATTTAGAATAAAGCTACGAAGTAACTTAAAGAGGTTCCTAACAAGCGCTGATGAAAATTTTCTCTAATCACAAAGGAGATAGCAGACCCTTGCAATTGTTTCAGCAGAGGGAGTGCCAAGCAAATCAGTGACAAGATCCAATTGATCCACCACATTCTTCCCAGGAAACAATGGCTTTCCCTTAAGCAACTCAGCAAATATACATCCGATGCTCCAAATATCAACAGCAGGGGTGTACTGCAGAAAACACAGGTTTTGAATCAATTAATAAAGTACTTAAAGGACTTCAGCTCAAAATTGTTCACCTGAATAGAATATAAAGTAAAATTCTAAAAGCAGTGTATGTGTGTATGAGAGAACAAAAAAGAAAACAGAGGATTAGAATTCAAAGATATGCTGAATCAACAAACTCTTGCAAAGAAAGCAAACTGCAACATCCACATTCATCAACCCAAAAAACTTAGATACGCAAGAAAGCTTCTTCTCACCCAAGCACTAGCTATTCTACCCCCTCAAGCAACCACAGCCACAATTACACAACAACATGAACTCAAATATATATTTGCCTGTAGCATAAAATCCCTAAACTAAACTAAAATAAGACAGTTTAAAAAAAAACAATAGAACTGACTAGCAATTTTTAAGTGAAGATCATTAATTGCAGTAAGAGAAAAAATGATATTATTACCTTGGAGAAAAAAGAACCGCACAATTCAGGAGCCCGATACCATCGAGTCGCCACATAATCCTTGAAATGTAAATGTGATGATCAAATGCGAAGGATAGCTAACTTGGTATAAACAATGCCAATGAATAGCAGACAAGTCGTATGGCAAGAAGGAATCACTTACAGTCCAAAAAATAGCAGAAGGAACATCAGTAAATGATACCCGAGCGAGTCCAAAGTCACAAAGCTTCAGTTTGCAGTCCGCATTAGCAAGTATATTTTTTGGCTTTATATCTCTATGGAAAACATGTGCTGAAACATTGAAAGGAAAAGGTAAAAAAGTGCACAAATTGGAGAAAACTCTACAGCAATTGATATGTAAAAGAAAGCAACCTGTGTGAATGTATTTTAAACCTCGAAGAAGCTGGTACAAGAAAAATTGATGATGTTCAGGGGTTAGATCATCATTTAACTTTATAACACGGTGAAGATCAGATTCCATCAACTCAAAAACAACAAATATATCTTTAAATTCTCTTCTACATGGGGGAAGCATTATGTGTTTTATTTGAACTATATCTGGGTGTCGCAGCAGCCGTAGGAGTTTGATCTCTCTAAGAATGCGTGTAGCATCAGAGGTGTGCTCAAAGATATTGGTCATCTTCTTAATAGCTACCTTCTCTCCAGTGTGAGTATCTATTGCAGATGCAACCACACCATAACTCCCTTTGCCAACTACTTCCTTTATTTCATATTGACTTGCCTCACCATATTCAGTGAAAAAATCTTTGTCAAACATTTTCTGATTAAATAAAATAACCATTAGATTCCCTCTGAAACAAAATCAATACACAAAACTTACACTACAAGTGTGCTCACAGCGTACTTGAAGTAATACAATGAAAGTGCGAAACCCTTAACATTGAATAGATCTCAACCTTCTAAACATTAGTTATTCAGGGTTGCATTTGGGAACTTGATGAAAGGTGGATTTGAATTTCAAATATAGCATAAGTTGTGCGGTAATACCCATGAATGTATAAGATTTATGATTATGCTCAAATCCATGGATTTTGTTAGATTTCTATTACGTAGTGAATTTGTACTACCGAGACTGGAAAAGTGAATTTCAAATATATCCCATTACACTCTTTAAAATGTTTAGGTGTATGGAAGTTTTACTAATATTTTTATACAGCAACTACACTCATCTTCATAATTTATGGAGAAAATCAAATCCAAATTCACTACCCGAAAATCTTGTTTCCAAACAAAGAACTAAAATTTTAACATCAATTTTCTTCAAAGATACGTGTTCATGCAGACCTCTAGCAACACCAGCTAGTAAATTAGATGCAAACTTTAGCATATAGACAAGATAAGGACAAAAACATACACATCAAAAACGATTTTTTCCTATCTAGTTATAAAATTTAGAAATGTAAGAATAAACTCTATGATTGGTAAATGTTTTGAGACTTTAAAAATCCCCAAGCAGACATATTACTTGTTAAAAATCAAGAAAAGAAAATCGACCCAATAAGCTTGTAGGTATTACCTTTATTATTCAAGTCCTTTTCATCCTAAAGGCTAAAACATCAAAATTTCCATTCTATAAGCAAAACTTCAAAACAATATCACCCATCAAGCAGATATTTAAACTCCACCAAACAGGGAAAAAAAAAAACCCTAAAACTCATTAAAATATATATATAAAAATATTAAGGAGCAAGAAGAAAGATTACTCTTTTTTTTTTTTGTCGGCGAACGACTCCAAGCCAGAAGCTGAAAAAGCTTGAAGATTGGAGACACGAGCTTTAAATAATCACGGAGAGGAAGATATCAACTGCTCAAATAGCACCTCCAACACCTCATACGTAGAAATACACCACGTAAGCGTATATTTATACGTATGTGCGCACATATCCCGAATCAAGCGGAAGCTGACCAAACTTGAACAGGTCAAAACTCAACTGCTGTCAGAAACCCATCGTTACTATTTATATCAAGATATATTAACAAATGGAAAAAATGGGAAAGGAAAAACAATTACTAGTAGTATTTAAAAAAAAAAAAAAGAGAGAGACATTATCTAAAAGGGTTTTTTGGGTCTGCTCGAAATTCAAACCTTATCTTATCCCCACATTTGCGGAAGCTATAAAGAAAGAGGGAGAGAGGGGATTGGAGGTAGGTGAGGTGATGACGTCGTTTCAATCATACTGGAATAAGATCGCAATTAATATTAAATTGATCAGAAGGAGAAAGCAAAGAGGAGGATTTGGGTTTTGACGAGGCTGCGTACCACGCAAAACGCTGCTCTCTGCCTTTGTTAGGCTCCCTTCCTCCCATAGCCATTCGCCTATTCGCGGCCCATAACTCCAGTTTAACCGTGGCCAATCGCCAGTGTGACATGTCATCGGACGAACGAGGTCGTGCCACGTAAGCCTTATATTCGTGTGTTCAGTGTTTATTGCATTGCAACGTGGAAGGTGTGGACCGGAATCTGTTTGTTGTCGGTGTTAAGCGACAACATGATCTCGTGGGCACCAATTTTTTTACGCGTGATCACCAAATTTTGACGTAATCATTATTCGATTTAATCTTCTACACATTTTTTTTTATTTTTAAGAAAAGAAGGCACTTTATTGATTAATCATGCGTGGGGAACCAGCTCCCAATTTGTCATTTAACAAAAGATGTGCTACATCTGCAGGTGGGGCATCATATGTAGCGAAAACAGAAACTAAATCAAAGCCTAATTTGGCCATGAAATCAGCGATTTTGTTCCCTTCCCTGTAAATATGACTTATGCTAACCTCCTATTGTCTACTCAGCAAGTCTTTGATTGCTCTTATCACATCTGAATTGGAGCAAGGATGCATAGACTGAGTATTAAGGGCGTGAACTACTGTCTTGTTGTCTACCTGCAGGTTAATTCTTCGGTAACCGTGTTCCCA
The DNA here is from genome assembly GCF_053813885.1 of Theobroma cacao. Classification (NCBI taxonomy): domain Eukaryota; kingdom Viridiplantae; phylum Streptophyta; class Magnoliopsida; order Malvales; family Malvaceae; genus Theobroma; species Theobroma cacao. The sequence continues at coordinate 44,847,722 of NC_142640.1, forward strand.
AGCCAGCTTGAGTCCTTGAAAAACTCCCCATAACTCCGCACGGTATGCTGTGCTTGTGCCTGAGTTACATGCATATCCCATTATCCATGAACCATCTAAGAGTCGCAGTACTCCTCCAGCTGAAGCAACCCCCCTTCTACTCCTGTATGCCCCATCTGAGTTCAATGCTATCCAATCCACTGGTGGGGAGACCCAGCCTACTAATATTCCTTCTTGCCGAGCTGGTCTCCCATTTTGTAATGGACAGGTTAACCGGTTATTCCACGTTGCCACCGCCATGCTTTTGATAGTACTCAGCTGTCCTCCAATGGATATTTCACGACCTTCGAAAATGAATGGGTTTGTCCACTTCCGAACATACCAACAAGTTGTGCCGAATACGATGTTCCAGGGGACTTCAAAGATGGAGGAATTTTTTTGGCTAAGATTAACGTAGAGCCATTCTGGAAATGTTGCTTGAAAGAATTGGTGTGTATGATTTTGAGGCAGCAGACGCTTCCAAAGACCCGCTGCAGTTGGACAATCTCTAAGCAAATGAAGGCTGGTTTCGTCAAAAACATGACATTGCGGACATGAAGTGTTATGAAATTAAAAATTTTATAATCATGATTATATCAGTCTATAACATCATTGTTATAACATAATTGTTGAAATTATTCGCAAATTAAATGAAGTTATAAATTAATATATATATAAATAAATAGATTTTTTTTCTCTTCAAATGAAAGTTGAGTTTTCAATACCTTGAATTGTCATGGATTTTAAAAATATTAATGTAATTGTCATATATATCAAGTCAATTTTTTGCATTGAAAATACAGACTCTAATAATTTAAATCAATGTGATAAATTCAGATCAAAATGATTTCCTCTCTATGAGTAAAAAAATTCTTACAAAAAAGCAACTGTCAATAAAAAATTATATAGGTCTTAAAGATTATAAATAAAAAATTTTTCTTTACTTAATATATATTTTGATTGAATGTGTAGACCTATGACAGTATTATTCCTTGAAATTATTCCTTTTTTGAAAAAAATCATTTTCATATTAAAAAATCCACTTTTCACTAAAAAATTTCTCTCAAAATTTTTTATTTCTCAAATTGATAAAATAAACATATTGCTCACCCTTTTGGTACGGATTCTCGGTTCTTCCGTGAAAATAACGCAAGTACTATATTATATCAGGGTTGACTTTAGGACATGGAAGTAATAATTTAACGTTTACACGCATACTAATTTAATTTTATTAATAAAATTAGTAGCGAAGGAATAAAAATCAACTCTTGCTACTTGTTTTTAAAAGGGATAGAGTCAAATTTAAATTCTTGTTATTTTTTAATAATTTTCATTTTCAATTGTATCAAAACAAAATTTGAACTGTCAATAAATACATATATATATATATAGATGACATAATATATCAAATAAAAGAAGTTAATAAATCAACAAACCATAACAAATAAAACTCAATAAGTATTTACTTGTGTATATAATTATCTGGAGAAGAAGAAAAAAATTCAAAACTTGAAAACATTCACAAAATACAAGGATAGAGGTCATACCAAACAATTCTGCAGCCCAATTAGGTCTGAAACATTTTTCAGTAAACAACGAGATGAAGGAATCTTGGCTAATCTAGATACTGATAAACATGTGCTGCAATCTCTCACCAAACGCTGCTATTTGGACGACAATTACCCAATCCAATGAATCAAAATGGAAGGAGTGAAGTTTGACTCCTACTTTTATGTTGAAGAAACAGAAACACAAGTGTTGAGGATAAATAAGATGCATAACAGTAAAGAACTATTGATACTTTAGTTAACAATAGATTCCATCAATAAATTCAAACCTTTGGTTATATTAAGAAGACCAAAGATATGGGGACAAGGAAAACAAACTTTTCCCTTTAAGTTTGAATGGTTGACAATATTAAGACAGTAGAGAATGACGCAAGTGAAGAGCCAGTGCCAATAAAAGTGCACCAGTGCATGGGATCCTTGAACAGAGACCTGTAGCATTATATAACATCAGTTTTAAAGAAACCTCAGGTAATAATTTCTGCAAACACTATTCTAAATTTCTTCTTGCAATTCCCTGATGGCTGGGAATTTTGGCTTCTCACTATCATCAATGTCGCAGCTGAGCTTATCAACCCCAAAACAGTAAGCAGTTAAGCTAGCTGAACATATAAGTGCATGCTTTAGAGATAAGACCACTACAGGGGAAAGGAAAACACAAATTTTGGATGTCCTAAAACTGTGAAGCAAGATAATGAGAAATCTTGTAATCTGTTGCAGATACCAAAGACACTTAAATGTGAAATAATACAGCATGGAAATTATCTGCTCCACTAAGAATCAGTATATGATCAAACATATCAATGCTGTCAAAAAAAATGTAGATACACTCAGGTAAACTGCAAGCAAGCATAGAGCTCTAAAACAAAATAAATAAAGGCTCACCTTGAGACTATAAAAGATTTAGCCAGCAAGACAGCATCAATTCCCTCTCACTAGGAAGGCTAATACGGATGTGCCCCTTTCTTTACTGTTAATTTTAAGTTTTCAGCAGCCCCTGATAGCTTGCGTTCAATGAGAGATTCAACCTCCAATTGCTATTTCTTTTCAAGCTATTCTGAATTTGATGGAAATATATTGGAAATTTCTGGTTCTTTTAGCTGGGATTTGCTCACATTTCTCCGAACATAAACCTTTATCTGCCTCTTTTGGTGTTCCCTTCCATGCTGCTCTAGATCCAAGGGTGCATTCATGGAATCTTTCACTTCGATTGATAGGGATACAGCTGCCTCCTCACCACCAAATTTTGCTTCCTTGGTCTTGCTTTCTAATTCTAGAAGCTTTTCTGGTTTCTGTAACTCCTCTTCTTGCTTTTTCTCAAGCTCTTCTATATTTTTGGACATACCAAGGTAAGTTTTTACTTTCAGCTGAGAATTTTGTACCTCTCTCCTAGTATAAATCTTAGTTGGCTTCTGCTTGCTTTGAGTAAACCCCTCAGATGTAGTTACTGGAAGTTCTGAAGGCCTTTGAGGAGAAAGCTTAAGTTTCTTAACAAGGATCTGCCCTGACTCCCTGGATTCACAAGATGCTGATATTGAGTCTGTGTGCAACTTATGTGCCTTCTGGTAAATATGTGTCCTCAATTGTGACTGCTGTTGTGCTTGCAGATCACAGACAATAAACAAATCCCTTTCTCCTTGATGAAGCTTCCTTCGCTGCTGCCCTTCATGCTCTAAAGCTTCCATCTTTTCCTCTTCCAATGGATGCATGGAACATTTCCCAAGTGGAGTCTTCAACTTTTCTCCATCTTCTCCATCACAAAGGAATACCATCTTGCTTGTGATGTCAACTTGCTGGTCCTGTGGGAGGCCTTGTTCACTACTCATCTTACCTCGTTGTGGTTGCTCTTGTTCACCAATCATTACAACATTAGATTTCATTACTCCATCAGCACCCTTTGTTTGATGTAGTTGCTCAACATATTTCTTCTCTTCTTTCATCATATGCTGGGGAATATCATCCTTTAATACCTTTTCACTCCATTTAAGCATTAAGTCTCAATCAGCTGTTTGTCAAATCTTGTTGCACTTCAGTCACAAATATATTTAACACTTGTGCCAACAGAAAAATGTATGAGCTAGTGTAGCTATCTTTGTTTACAACTACGAAGTTATAAAACCAGAGACAAATATAAAATGCTCAATTTGTATGAATAAGAAGTGCTTATTTGTTCAAAGTTGCAATATGTGATATGAGTAATCATTTTGTTAGGTTGCAGTTTTAGGGAGTGTATTTCAGGCACCAGCTGGAGTCTCAGTAGACCATGAAAGTCAGAACTACAAAATTATCATTCATTTATTTTCATCATGAATTCTCTGGAAAATATTACGATAGTTGCAATTTTAGAACTTAACTAACAAAACAAGGAAACTTTTTCAAATAATGTTGAATCAACTCATCCTAACAGAAGCATCTTCTTCTACCCATAATTAGGATTACATTAAGGGAGAGATAGAGAGGGAGAGATGCTTGTTGCCTGCCAAAATAGAAGAATAGAAACATTATACCCCTTGAGCCAGGGTATTTGGATTATGTACTGCAGTTATATGTGTTCGAGAAGAACTGGCTCTTCCATGTATGATCAATAAATAGAATTTGTTACAAGGAGTACCAAACTATCTTTTCAATATTTCCTGTTGCTTCTGCCATAAATTCCATAAAGATTCTAGCTCACTGCATCATTCCCGCAGAAGAACTGAATTTATTACCTAAGCAGAATCACATATAAAAAGTTTCAGGTCCATGCAGCCAACAAAAGAGCACTGGCTTGTCCTTGAAAGTTGATTAATATAGTGCTTGACATATTGAAGGAGGATTTTGATACGATGTTTAAAGACAAACACTACTACATGGCACCAGAAGTTGTGTGCTTTTAAAAAGGAAAATAGGCTTTTGGTATCATGGTTAAGACCAGAATAAACCAAGGTTTTTAATAAAGGGTTCTTATAAGGGCACAAGTTAAAGTCACTAATTTTAAAAAGATTCTTACACTTAATGTAGGTGGCTACCTTTATAAGGTGATTGCCAGAGCATTAATTGTATAATCATTGCTGAAATGGTGTTCTTGAAAGCCTTAATGAACAATAGACTTCATAATTAAGTAGACACTACGTTCAGGAGGAAACTAGTAAAATGAGCAAGGATTGTAGGAAAGAGTTACAGCAAATCAGCAAATATCACTTCTGTTCAAATGCAGACAAGTAAATCAGACTTCTTGAAAAATTACACATCATTTGTGGGGATATTAAATGGTGGAATATTCTTCATTAGAATCCACAAAGGATGTGTAAAAAAACAAGTTGACGCATTTAACATATGATTATGTGTCAGAATTTAAATGGAAGTGATTTACTGACATGAAGTAACCATTAAATACAATCCTTTCTCGCACTAAGGAATCGCAACATTACCATTGAGCAGAATTCTTAGAGAAGTATTATAAGCCTAATTACAGCAATTCAAGTTACTGAAAACCTGATTCAACCTTTAGTCACCCAACTAAGCCCAACGACAATAGTCATATTTATGTGTGCTGTTTAAATTCTTTTTACTGCTACCACAACTAGGAGGAAAAAAGCTATTGCGAATTGCAATAATATAAACAGTTAAGAAAAACCACCTTAATCTGTTGTTCAGTCATCTCTGGTTGCTTCCTCTCTTCTGCCCTTTGTTCTTGAGCCACCTCAGCTGGCATTGCTTTTGCTTCATTGACATCTTCAGCCACTTCAATTTGTCCATTGAAGTTTTGACTTTCTTCTTGAACCTCTTCAATCAATCCTTGTCTGCCTTCCTTTTGTTCTTCAAATCCCAGAATTCTCTGTTCACATGCTTTAATTTGCCCATTTCCTTCAACACTCTGTCTCTTGCCTTCACATTGATCCTCAGATTCTTCAGCTTGATAACAGTTTACCCCACTCCAGCCATCAATAACTTCAACTTCTCTCCCCTTGACTTGGACAAAGGTTTGATCTTCCTTCCCATCTCTATTTGTAATGTTCAATATATGACTCATTTTCTCTTCCTCATGCCCCAAATCACCATCATTCACTTGGAGTATAAACCGCCCATCATTAACACATAAAATATCTCCATTCCTACAAACCTTCTCCAAATGATGACTCAAAAAACTAGCATGCCCCCATGGCAAACCCTCATACTCCTTCTCTATAAACCTCAATATTGCCTCCTCACTTGACCCACCTTCATTATTTAATTTCAAAATTGCTTGTTGTATCATCTAAACCAACCAACACAAAAAAAGGCAAAAGTGAGAAGATAAATAAGCAATAAGAATCTAAAAATGACAATGTTCAGTTTCTCCCATTGCTAAGCTGCAATCAAGATTTTCATTTTACTTTAGAAAGAAATGGCAGCATATCCGTACATTTCTTGCCAAATGCAATTGCTTTGTTAGCATTTTTTGGCTACAGGCTAGACCCGACAATTTTAGATATGATCTACTAACACAACAGGAACAGGAATTTAAGCGGATATGAGTAATGTATAATTACATTCGTATCATAATTGTGTAACTTGTTTACAGTACAAAAATATTCATGTCTTACGCAGATTGACACATCTTATCCGTATATGACACCTTCACACACGTTTAATTAATCGTATTTAGACATTAACTCTCATTACTCAACATATCTAACTTATACATACTTATTTATTGAATTATAAATATTTATAAAAAAAACATAAAATACTTTATTATTCATGTTTAAATAGATTGGTCATGTCTAAATCAGCTAACTTTATTGTGTCTGAGTAGAGTAATAGTATCTAAACATGTTAACCATATCATATCATGCAACATGTTGTGTTAGTTTAAAGGACTTTAATTCTGAGTAATTAATCATGCCATAGTCATACCCACCCATTTGCAGCACAAAACAGCTCCAAAACAAGCATTTCGGAACTCGTTTTCTTGCTTCTTTTGTCGCTTCCAAAACGTAACGGTTTGTTATTAATTTTCCTACTTACTTTTTATTTCCGCAGGCAAAAATACATTTCAATACAAATAAACCAATAAGAATGAAAGATGCAATCGAACGAAAAACGTGATTTTCCCTTTGTACATAGCATCTATATCCATTTTGAATCAATTTAATTTTGTTTTATGAGTAAATAACAACTATTGAAGAAGAAAAGAATAAATAGCAAAAATGGAACTAAAAAGAAATAAAAGAGGTGAAATTGATAGTTAATTACCAAAGAGTAAGGAGGGTGAATGGGAGTGTGGAAAGTTGGAAAGAATTGCTGCAAGCGGAGTTGGATGAGGTCGGGGCTAATGGGCATTGAGGGGTTTGAAGCAGCAAGTTGTGCGAGAATTGCGTCTTTAACCTTGCTGCTTATTTCCGCTTTATTTCTATTACTAAGCATTCCCTCAGCTGCTGGGCTTATGGGATTATCAACAACAGCATCTGATTCCGCCATTTCCAGCGGTTTTTGCTTTCCCAAAGACTACACTCTTGGCCGAGAGACAAAAGATAGGAGCGCCGTGAACTTTCAGGCCTTAGTGTGAGACTCAACAACTGCATGCGTACCATAAGAAACCAACCTTGTTTAAAATTATTACGTCATTAAACTTAAATTAATTAAACAAATATCTCTCTATTAGGTCATTAATTAAATTGTTTTAAGATTTGAATGCTTATAATCTCTCTTCCTTTTTCTCTATTATCCTCTTTTTATTTTATATATATATATATATATATATATATATATATATATATATATATGCCTAAAAAAACCAACATATTGGGTAAGGTTAAATAAAAAATTTGATATAATTAACATTAATTTTTAAATCAAACTAATTTTCTTTTTTCTTTTTGGTTATTTCCTCCAACTGACTCAATTGGTTTTGATTTTAAAAAGAGATAAGGTACAAATTTATTATTTTATTTAAGATAACAAATAAAATAAAATTCATCATGTTACCCTAATTTTGTTTCACTTTTTGAGAAATGTATCATGCATGGGTATTTTCTAAAATATCTTTTGTAAATAACATGTTGAAAGCCACTGGAGGAAATTTCCACGCTATGCTACACGAGAAGAAACGAAAGAGATGAAGCATAAGATGGCTCAACTTGCAAAACTCCAATCAAAAACCAAGAGCATGACTTTTTTTTTTTTTATTACAAAGAAACAACCATCTAAATTTGAAGTTCTAACTTCCATATCCATTTACAGAGAGCAAAGATGGATGAAGAGAGTCCAAATATAATCACTACCAACAAAAAGGAAAAAAAGCCCATAGAGAGAAACCTACAAAAACACACCATAGCATATCACCATTTTGTCGATTTACATTTTGCGGCTTTGCTATTGTCACTAAAGTAAGGCCTGAAGGTCTTCATAACTTCTTCATATGTCGGCCTTTTATAGTCCACTGCCTGCAACCCATTTTGTTTAAACATCTTAGTAAGCCTTATACTCACTGGTAAAACTAATATGATAGTAATTCATAATGCTGCTACTGCACAATACCTGCTCCACAACTTCTTCAGGGGTTGCCCATTTCCACTCAGCAAATTCTGGGTCTGCCTCTCCATTTGCTAAGTTGATCTCACTCTCATCTTTTGTTAATCTCATAAGAAACCTGTCAATTGTCCCTATCTATTGTGAGACCATAAGTCATATGAAAACAAGACAAACTCTTATTATTTCTTCCTATGCATTTCATGGCCTTAGGTAAAAATGACTACAGCCATCAAATTGGGAACAGCATAATAATGAAATTAAATAATTAAATTAAAGAAGCAAACAGCTGTTTCTAATTTTAAAGCACAGGCTTCATGCACACGTTTTCACAAGGAGAGGGAGAAAGAAAATCGCCAGAGATTTGTAGATTGTGCTGATCATAGTTTAAATACCACATTAATCACAAACAAGCATTTCATGCCTCTCAACTGCTTTGATAACTCATGCAGTCGGTCTCTCTTCCTTTCAGGAGAAAGATGCAAGCATAGCACACACACACACAAGCATCAAAACTATCTGACAAAGTAATGAAACATACTTCAAAAATATTAACCAAAATGTTTCCAAATTTAGAGGGCATATGCATATGCTAGCCACTAACTCCATATGAGGACAAAAAGCATAACTAAAGCTGCTTTTCTTAGCTGATACTGATTAACTGCTCCTTGCAATTCCATACAAAAATCCAATATAAGAGAATTTAATCATAAACTAGTCCTTAGTTCAATTATAGAGGTTCTTCCGACTCTTATATATTAATTGAAGCCACTCATCCCTGATAGAAAATAATTAGTGTTTTGAAGCTTGGCTCACTCGCTCTCTTTCAGAGTTACCAAATTTACTAGAAAGAAAAAGAACAAAAGTTATATCATATCTCACACTCATTCCATTAGCGCACACACAAACGGACAACAGAATCCATAAGCATTTCTTATATTAGCAGCTCTAGCAGGAATGAAATTCAAAACATTTTACTTCAATATATTTTATATGTACCCATATCCCACACATATGATATCACTCCCATCAGATGAAATAGAACAGAATGTTGCTTCAAATAGGATATTGAGACATGAGAGTACCCATCAAAACAACATTATTTCTCTAAGGTTCTAAAGGAAGCATGCGAGCTAATTCAAGAAACGGTCAACCATTACCAGATAACCCATGCAAGTATCCACATAATTCATCATATAGTTTCTGTTTTTCAGTTGTATGGCACTGTAGGCATGCCCTAAATGCACTGAATGCACTGAGAATTTTGTGGCCAATAGCCTAAACTATAAAACTACATTGGATGTGGGTGGTTGGACAAAGGAAGACAGGAAAAGGAAGAAAGGAGGAACAAACCACTTCTGTGCCTGCCCATGCCATTCACCTCCCCAGAGTCGATTCACTTTGGCCTTTACAGCAGGAGGAAAATCATATGTCAACCAATTAGGAACCTGCCAAACCAGGAGTGTTGATTAGATGTACAGCAGCAATTGGGAAAAGAAAGAAGGAAGTAGCAGAGAATGGAGGATATAGTATAAACTAAAGTCTTGCTTGGAATATTACAAATACTGCTTTGAATTTTTAGTAGGAAATTTTATATCTAGTACCTTTATTGCAGTGATTGTACAATTTGAAATAACCATGTGTCAGGTTCTCTTATTTCTGTAGACCATACATGAAGAGAGAAAATGTTGTTCTATCCTCCTTTTCTTTAGCTTGATCCAAACTTCTTTGATTTTTGAAACATGACCAAGACTTTAAATATACCATGCAAAACTATGGATGAATAAGCAGTGACTTTGGAAATAATAATTCAACTCAATGGTCAAACCTCTGAAGTTTAAAATGACAAATTAACAAAGACCAGAATGACACGCATGATGTGCTTCTGCCAATAGCCGTGTATAAAAAGTCCTGCATAAAAAACTGTAGCATAACAACACCATCTTTTTAACAAACCTCAGCAATAAATTCAGCAGACGCTACTCCAGTTTCTTCTCGCAATTCCCTAATTGCTGCAGATTTTGGCTCCTCACCATCTTCAATACCCCCCTGAGTTTGTAAAATACCAAACTTTATAATCAATTAAGCTAGCCAAAATATACATGCACTTTTTAGAAATAAGGTCATCACAGGTTAAACCAAAATCAAGTTTTTGAATGTCACAAAGAAGAAAAAGAAAAAAATGCGCAGTAAGATAAGGAAGGAATCGTTTATTCTGTTACCATGAAAGATCTTGAAAGACATTCAACTTGGAAGAAAATAAACACAACTGACTGGCAAAGCATTTCTTTTAAAGAGTCATATGCACACTCACAAAGAACTGTAAATACACTTTCGTAAAACACATAGAAGCATACAGTTATGAAACAGAGAATGATGAAAAAAGGGCTCCACTTGGAAGGCAAAAAAGTTGAAGTCAGCCATACAGTAATAGTGTTCACCCATTAGGGTCTAGGAAGAGTAATATTATGGAAATAAATTGTGTAATTACTCAGAACAGCCAACAAGAAAAAAAAAAAGAAAAAGAAAAGTGCTCTAGTTTTAACTAAGAATTGAAGTTTTCAGCAAGCAATGAGTCCAACAAAAAATAGAACATCTAACAGGGTAGTACCTGAGGCATCTGCCAGGCTCCTGGAACATTCAATCTGGAAGCTACAAAAACCTGCAAGCAGCAAAATGAAGAATTTTCAGCTTTCTCTACCCATATATTCTGCAGGAACAAACCTCAAACAACCATTAAAAAACACAAATTTCCATAACAAAATGTAAATTTAACTTGAATTAATTTAAGCTCAGGCTCCCAAGTCCAAGGCCCAGATGCATTTTTTTTCATATTCTACACAGTTTGATAAACAAACAGTACATCTCTATCAATTATCTCCAAATAATTTATCTCAAAAAAGAAAAAATCCAGAAAATCCACACACAGACATCCAAATTTGACTTTCGTTAATTAGATAACTTGATTTCAACTCCTCTTTTTATTATTATTTTAATTTTTCTGACTGTCTGATCTTTTCAGGCCATTAGCCAGCTCAATCCCCTCTGCTTTCAGAAGCTCAGATAAAAAAAAAAAAAACCAACCAAACAAACAAAAAAACAGAAAACCAAAAAAAAAAAGTAAAAGGGGTACCTGATTATCAGAGTTGATTAGACAGACACCAACGTTGGGGCGATAACCAGAGGGCAGTCCCTCCATTCTTAATTCCTACTCTACTTCTAATTAGTTTTCTTTTCAGAGAGTAAATGCAGTATTCAGTCTGAGGAATTCAGGGAGAGATCAGAGACGGAAGAAGCTGAAGAAAAAAGAAGTGGGTTTTTTTCTTTATATTTTATGATTTTGGAAGGAGGGGTGTTTATGGGAATGAGTGACGCTGACCTTCAGAAAATGGTGAAATTGGGTGACTCTGTTTTATAGAGGGGGAAGAGTCCATGGACTGCTGACTCTTATCCTGCGCACCCCCCTGTTCCCAGGTTGCTTTTTGGCCCTTTATCAATTCTTTTTAGATTCTGCTAGCAATGTTATCATGTCACCCTCCATTTCGTTCCATCATGAACTCCACTTATAGCATTGAGACACGTGTGCCAGTCAAAATTCATTTAAGTTCATAATTGGGATTTTTAATAAAATCACGTCTTGAAATTGATACTAATTCAGTGCATTAAATCTTGCTCATTGCTAATTAACATTGAATGCAATGAATTGCCTTCAAACTTTTACTACTTTGCATTCAATAACATTAGTAATTAGTGTACCAAAACCTAAAAATGAGCCAACTTGTGTGCCACGCCTAATAAATTTATTTAATTTACAATTGTAGTTCAACTCCCATTTTGATAATAGTCCTGCATTTTAGTAGGCGAAAGAGATGAACCGACCATAGTTATTGCAAAAGAAAAAGGAACGGTGTATTCTTATGTCCTTAGAGAGCCCATCACAATCACCACACAAAGGGAGGTGATTATAGCAGGGTAGGAATGGACGATGATGAGAGTGAGGGGCAGTGGGGGTCTCGAGAGAAGTAAATGAGAACGAGCACATAGAATAAGAAGCCGAGGAGAGAGAGAGGCGGAGGGGTGAGCAGTGAAAGAGCAAACACGCGGAGGGGAAAGAACGATTGCTAAGCAGCACTGCACTAAATGACAAAAAGTTAAACAAAAAGTAGTGGGCGAGAGAAAGGCGTTGACTTTGCGTGGAGTGAGAGAGAGATAATTTTGATAATAAAAGCATCTTTTTCTCCTTTTTCTTTTTTTATTTTTCTTTTTTATGATGATGCACATTGATCATCATCCACCCTCAGGAGAAACAAAATCCTTTTAATATTTGTCATCATGAGATCCCCCTACTCGCCAATCTCTGGAGCGTCCTGTCCACGCTCTATTGCTCGATTTCCCAACCCAAGTTTAATCTCACCCTTACCGAACGTGGATTCTGTTCAATTTTGTATTAATTTATTGTCTTTTTTATTTTTATTTAAGAAAATAAATGTGTTGTTGGATATAAAAAATAAATAAAATTTTTGAATGATGAAAGATATGATATTAATTTATTTAGGCTAAAATTATGTTATAGTTAGTATTATATTTTAATTATTTTTCCATTTTAAATCAACCAGTACTTGTTGTCCTACATGTGAATTCTTTTTTTTATTTCTTTTTTAATAATAATTATATTTAAATAAAAACATTAACTATAAAGTTTGAAGTGTAAATAATATATATTTTGTAATATTAATTTGTAGATTGTTCAATATTTATTAGAATTAGGACAAACATTTTTAATGAAAGTAATTCAATGTAATTAAAATTCTTTATTTTCAATTTAGATAAATTTTATTAATATTTATAATAAAAATATTTAAAATAGTAATTTAGAAACAAGATTAGACTTTATCTCATTGCTAATTGTGCTTACTTTTTAATTTGAATTTTAATTATTGTTTGATACTACTATGTACAATTGTTAATACTATTTATACAATAACTAAGAATTATTTAAATTGAAAAGTGATAATTTAATTATTTAATAAGTAAAAAATTGTTTAATTATAAATCAATTGAATTTTAATCATAATTGTAATTACTATTGTTACGTATCACTTCATAAGAAAAAAAAAATGAAGAATGATTTAATCTAAGCTTGTCGATGTTCACACATACATTCAAAATATTAAAATTGTCAAAGTCATAAAGTTTAAATGTATAAATTCTATGTGACGAATGTCAAAGATTCTTTTTAATGCACAAGGTCTAAATTTTGTACCATTCTTTCGTTGTACAAGATTCCCATGTGTTAGTACATTATGCGTTGGAATACGATACCATAAAATTCTAACTTTAGATTTAACTTTTTCAAAATAAATTAAATTACCTTTTTATGTTCAAACTTAAATATAATTTAGTTGTAAGTAGCAAAAGTTACAATCAATTGGACAAATTTGTTTTATATATATATATGGTATGAATTTCTTTTTCGTCCAAATTAGAAATTCTTCTTACAACTTATGAGATTTTCATTTTTAAATATAAGACAAATTAACATGAGAAATTAAAATAAATTAAGCAAAGCCATCACTTATATATATACAAATACATATATATATATCATAAATCTCAATAATTATATGATTATATATACCAATAAATGATATAATTTGAGTTTTTATTCCCTCACCGCAAAACTTTTGAAATTCCAAATAAGTTTTGAATGTTTATAACTTGATATTCATAGGTCGTCTTCTCACTAATCACGTTTCAATATGGTAATCATGACATTCCAAAAGCAATTTAATAACTTATTATTTTTTGTCCCATTTTATTTATATCTCTTTCATTGTAAAAAATATATAAAAATTGATATTCCATGTTTTTTTAATATTAAGTGAATATATATAATTTTAAAAATAAAATATTAATGTAAAAAACGTGAAATCATTTTTTAATTTCATTAAAATCAAATAAAAAAAATAGAGGGAATTATCCATTAAGCTAATGAAGCCCTTTATTTTTTTTCAAAGGCTAAGTTAATGGAGCTTTAGTTATCTTCAACATGTGGAGTTATAGTATATGATTTGACATTTGACAAGGGCTAATAAATATTTTATGATAATTTAGGATGCAGTTAACAGTTGCTTTGTAGTTGGTCTTTTTAAGAAACAAATTTTTATTTAATGTCCTTTATTTTTCATGAAAAATACTTGGTTTCTGATTCAATGCAATTACATAGTAAAAGTTGTACCTAGCTCTTGAGTATAAGTAAAAAAGGGCAACAGGGAAATAGCGAGTTTGAGGTAGCTATAGGGATTCGGAATATGTTAGAAAAAGTCAATCGTTACAAAGATGTTTGGATTGATTGAGTTGCCAACTGTCCTCCTTTTTCAGCTTTCTCATCACAATTTTCTCTTATTTTCCTTTTTACTATTTGTTTTGTACAAGTCCATGTTAAAGCATAATTGTGTACATGATCTCCCATCATTTCTCTCTTCTCTACTTTGATTTGATTACCAAAATGAAATATAAAGATCCAGAGAAAACGTTGTTTCAGCACCTACATACCCTTTACCCTCTTTTAATTTAATTATTTATGTCCAATGCTTTGTCTCATATTTAATTTATGATAATTAAGAAGTTTAATTATTGAATTTGAGCAATTGTAAGGATGATGATAATGAAAATATCAAAAGTCAACTTTTGATTCAAATCAAGATCTAAATACTTAAAATCAAGTTTCAAATCATGATTAACTTGCTGGAATTGAATGTTAAAATTAATCAAAATAATTTTGACAATTATAACATACATGTCGATTTGAATTAAGGTTTTAAGGCAAATTTTATTTTTTTATATTGGCAACAACTAAACATCATTCAATCCAAAGCAAATGCAAGGTGGCTTTGATACCAATGCTAGATTTCGACCATGCTCAGAGAAAAGAACAAAATTCAAAAATTAACAATTAAAATTAAATAGTGTAATAAAAATAAACATAGAAAATCGAAACCTCCATTTCAAACAAATTAGATGTTCGTAATTTCTCTCTCATGCCATCCATAACACTACCTATCTAGCTTTTTCATGCCCTTTAAACCATTCAAAATCAGAACAATGTTTTTTGTTAACTCATCTTCCCTTCTAAAAATCTTAATAATAAAAAAATTTAAATAAGAGAAAGCAAAAGAATGATTCAAGATTTTCCATTCAGCTTGAAATAAACAAAAGCTTTCAATTTTTTTTAATTTTGGTGCAAAATTGAAATAAAGAGAAAATGAAAAAAGAGATGGAAAAAGAAAGTGAAAAAGAACTGCAGGGAAGAAAACGGTTTTCAAGTTTTGGTTGCAGAGGGAAGAAAATAAATGGTTCAAGATTTTCCATTCATCTTGAAATAAACAAAAGGTTTCAATATTGTAAACACAAATTTCTCGTCGAAAATTCTTGACTTGAAAATTACGAGACAAATACAAATATTTCATGATATGAGTTATAATCTCTGAAAATTTATCTGATTAATTTCTTCACTTTGTCTTCAAAAGTCACGAATTCGGACTTAGTTTTGATCACGAACTTCACTTGATCTTTGCTTCTAGGGTCTTGGCAACTTGATCTTAATCGCAAACACTTGATATCTTGATCAAGAATTTCGCTTGATCTTCGCTTCAGATGTCTTAACGACTTAATCTTAATCACGAACACTTGACATCTTTGCTTTAAGGGCTTTGACGACTTGATCTTGATGAAGTATCTTGACGACTTAATCTTAATCACGAACACTTGATATCTTCACTTCAAGGATCTTCACGACTTAATCTTTATCACGAACTTTGCTACCACTTGATCTTGACTTCAAAAATCTTTTACTCTTCTCAATCTCCGAAATGCTCTCAATCTTCGAATGCCTCCTAAACTTCGAATGCTTCCAAATGAATCAAAATAGCTTGGAGGAGTCCCCTATTTATAATGTTAGGTGGGAGACTTTGATGAAAATGTAGTCTCTTTGAATTATCTATAAATTATTTTAATTTATTTAAAGATAAATTATAATGACTTATTGAAAGTCTTTTGATTGGTCGGATTTTGAATTCTTGAATTTTGATTGGTCAAAGTTAAGTGTTATCTCTAAATTATCTTAATTTATTTAGAGATAAATTAAACAATCCAATTTGATTTTAATCTCTAAATTAAAATAATTATTAGAGATAAATTAAATGACTAATAATTAAATTTGATTGGTCATAAATATGAATATTATCTCTAAATTACCTTGATTTATTTAGAAACTGGATGATCAATAACTAAATTTTGATTGGTTCAATTTAAATATTATCTTCAAAGTATCTCTTTTCTAATGTTTGATTAGTTCTCTTTTTTTTTTTTCTTCCTCTCTCTCTATTGTCTTGGCTATTTTTGTTTGTGACATTGAGGTATTTTTGCCATTTGTTTCATTGTTATGTTCATTATTTGTTTTGTGATTGCTTCTGTATTATGGGTTTTTACTATTTGTGTAGGCTTTTTTTATAAATAAATAATATTTGATTTGCTTTGTCTACAAAAATCAATACGCTAATATCGTTGATTGTGAAATTAGTTGTTTTTCAAAGATTTGTTGCATTTTTGTTTTGATTGTTTGAACTGTCACAAGTTTCATTTAGTCTTTTCAGCAATAGCCCTTGCCTTCAAATGGCAACTGAATTATACTTTCCCTTCTTTTTCTTATAACATGCTTATGATATGTTAGAATATAGATTCTAAATGGCAAACTTTTCAATACAGCTTGCTGTCATACAAAACATATACTCACTAAATTTGAATTTCAATCTTATGTTAACAAATCTTCCATATCTGTAAACGCAAGACTTGACAAACAAAATTTAATTATACATGTATTATACTTTGATTTTTGCATAATCACTTTTGTTCTTACATTGGTCTTTGATTTCATTAGTAATTGAACATTTTTTTTCTATCCTCTATATGTATCCAACTGTTACATAAATTTTTCTCTTCTTCTTAACATAATAGCGAAATTGATCTTGCACAATTTCTTCCATGTAGAAAATCTTCCAAGGCAACCCATCAATCAAAAACAGCTCTACTCATGAATACTTGCCTAATCCTTAATACCAATGAATGCTACAAATTGATTGATAAATTTCATACATATTGTTAGTATAAGCTCTGCAAGCCAATAGGTTTTGTGCTTGTAAAATATTATATTAATTAGTTATATTTCATGTTAAATACAATATGGATATTTTATGTAATGTATGAGTTATTTCTTTATCCATGAATTTATTTATAAAGAGTTATGAGAGATTTATGTAGATAAAGTCCTTGGAACATAATGACTTTTTAAAGATATTATAAAGGTTATAATTATGAGATTCTTATGCGTCGAAGCCTTGTTCTTAAATATGTTCCTGATCATTGTATTGTTAAGAATAAGGACATCGGCAAAGCTCAAGGACTTGTACATACTAAGTCTCTTTATTTTGGAAGTAAGTAACTAATCTCATAGGTTGAAGTATGCGAGATACTTGGGGATAGTATGTGGGTGCTTGTTAAGGACCAAGTTCTCTAAATATGACCCGCTATAAAAGTTTCATTTGATATTTCACTCAAGTGTGTATGAAAATAGTCTCACATGTCAATAGTGTAAGTAATCCTTAGACTTGTGATACCATGTCATATTGTATGCGAATTGTCATATTTTGATTTCATTCCTACGGGTTTAGAGAGGATCAGATGCCTAAACAATGTGCTTTTAGATATGATATAAAGCATGTGAAGATGAATGAGTAGTGCATAGAGGATTCATCACCCTAAATTATTTGAAGGGGACATATCTCACTTGCTCTTAGCTTATATTGACAAAGTCCTTGGCAGAGGTGATCTTAATAGGTCAATATGAAACTTTAGGACTAATATGGGATGTCATAAGTAAACACCGTGTGATGCTTTATGACATATCCGATATATTTGATGAAAAGATCAAATTACAATGAAATACCGTACACTAAAAGGCTAGTCAAACTATAGTGACTCTCCTAACATTTGGGTGGTCATGATGTATTGTTAGACACTACTTTAATGGGTCACACACAATAAGGTGATAATGTGAAATTACAATGGGATTTGTACTCAATTAGAAATTTGAAATTTCCAATATGGACTTAATTAAATGGTTTAATTGAGTACAACGGTTAAATTGTAGTTAACCAAAAGTTGGCTCAGCAATTTAACCTAACTATAAAATACTTGAATGTGGATGCTGCACCATATGAGAAGAATTAGCGATGAGAAACACTTGACAGAAAATGAAAAAGCCTCCA
Source organism: Theobroma cacao (assembly GCF_053813885.1). NCBI lineage: Eukaryota > Viridiplantae > Streptophyta > Magnoliopsida > Malvales > Malvaceae > Theobroma > Theobroma cacao. Next base: position 44,866,122 of record NC_142640.1, read on the forward strand.
TAAGCCTAAGAAACTTTATTTTAAGAGGATTCCAAAAATCGTTTTTCTTTGTCATCTTTTCTACCAAAACCGATTCTTTGAAAGGTAAGATTTATGAAATCTTGGCCATTAGTATCGGTTCACGGTATATACATAATCCCTACCTTAAAGAAGGCTTTCATCTATCACTTGTGTGAATCACTGTTATAGGCTGGACACATGGACAGCTTTGGTTTGCGACAATTGAGCTTTGGTATGCAATCAAGAAAAAGGGGAAATGACTTGTGATTTATTGAAATCACTACGAAAGGTATGATTTTGATCATTTGCTTGTATGTATGAATTTTAATCCGATCAAGTGCCAAAACAAGTGATTGAACTATTAACTTAAATTAATAAAAATTGAAAGAATCCAATAAAATTGGAGTAATTCCATCATTTTTTGAAATGGACTTTATGGGTCAAAATACTTTGGAGCTTTTTATGTACATACATTTTGTTTAATTTAGTCACCGTATTCCAATTTGAAGCAATTTATTCCTTAATTGTTAAATAAGATGATGTTAGGGTTAACGTGGAGCTGACGTGGTACATTTTCACTGATGTGGTGAGTAGATGACATGCTAACGTCATGTTAAGAGTGATGTGACAGTATTAAGCTAGCATGTTAGAGTGATGTGGCATGTTAAGAGGTTACCATGTGGCATGTCATGATGCTGCCACGTGGCATGTCACGATGCTGCCACATCATGTCAGTCTCTTTTTCTCCAAAATATGACTTGTTTTTGCTAGGAATCCAAGATCTGTAGCAAGTATACCAAGGTACTTGTTCAATTTTTTACCCACGTAAATGTACGTATCGCAAAGAAAATATAGTAATAGGTAGAGTGTTGATCCCATAGAGAATTGAATTACTTTTTCCTGTTAACTACTAAAATTGTAACACCTTAATCTTATCCAAATAATTAAATTTAAAATTATTAAAAAGAAAAATTAAACTAACAAACTGAAACTAAAATTAAATAGTAAATTTGTTTTATAAAACTCACTTAACTATTAGACCTAAGATTATGATGTCCCTCAATACTTCATCTAATTATTGTCTTTCTCTCTCTTAACTTAGTTTAATGGATTAAGTTGCTAATCTAAAATCCTAAATTATTTACAAGTCTCTGTCGAGTTTCTCATAAAAATACATTTTCCAATTAATTTACTATATGTCTATGCAAATTAAATCAAAGAAAAATTCATTAAGTTCATGCTCTAATTTTTGCTACGTATGGCTTATAAGTATATATCTACCCTATATGCAAATTAGATCACCTAATCAACTAAGTGTATTCAATCATACGCTATTTTATTTAAGGTCTATCTAAATCTCATTCGTCAAGGTTTAACCTAGGTTTCCAATTCAATCTAATTGGTGATCAGACAATTAGAAGCATTAAGAAAAAAAATAAAATAAACAACTTAAATCCATCAAACATAAGTAAAAGAGAGATAAATAATTCAAACTACATATTGAGTTCAATTATAATATTAGATTAATGAATTAGTTACTTATTAAGTCACGCATCATCATTGAATAAAGCGTAAACATTAAAAACAAAATCAAGAGAATAAGAGAATAACAAAAAGATAGAAAAAATCAATGATTGTATTCTTGATTTCCAAATCTCCTTCGATCCTTCGAATTCTTCTTAGCTTTAATAACTTTGTGGCTTGACTCTCAGATGTTAATATAGTATTTTTGTTCTTTTTTCTCTCTTTTAAAAGTCCTCAAAAGGTTATTTTTATAGGACTTTGAAGTTAGGTTAAGTTGGGTGAAGAAAGGAGTCAATTCCAATTAAGATTTTCTTATCAGACTATGTAGGTCATAGTCTTACCCAATTAATTAACAAAAATCGTAATTGCTTTAAGACTAATATAGTATGTCAAATTCAACAAGATTTTTGATTTCCTTCCAAGCTGAACTAAGCAAAGTGGTAAACATAAAAGTTGTAGAGTTTTCTTTTATCTTTCCAATGGTTTAAGAATCATCTCATTTAGAGTTCTATAGAGAGAGTTATAGCTAAAATACCGAAATATGTGCAGTGTAAGTCTACATCTTGAAATTGCTCTCATTTTTTCATTAAAATTCTTCTTTCATCAAACACTTACAAAAGTACAAATAAATCAGTAACAATTTATTTTAACTACATTAACACTAAATTAAGTATAAAATTAACTAAGATTAGATTGACTCACCTAAAATATCTAATTTAAAATAATTAAATAAAACTTATTAATTTTTATGTATTACTACAAGAATTACGCTAAATTATTATCTAAATTAAGTACAAATAACTCTATATTTGAGAGTTATCAGTTCTTATCATCACACTTAAGCTGTTGCTTTTAATAATTTTTTTACTTTTGTTTTTTTTTCTCTCTTTTTCTTTCTCATTTTTTTTCTTAAAACTACATCATTTTGAAGCACTCTTACACCCTCAAAAACTCTAGTTATAAAACCCTAGCTATATGAAAGAGAGAAAAAAAGGAGGTAGAGAGAGAATGGAAAGAAAAAATGAGAAAAAGATACTTTTATAGTTGAGATTTTTGAGAGTGTAAAAAAACTCCAAAATAATATAGTTTTTTTTTAAAAAAGATAATAAATTATTAAAAGTAAAGATTTGAACATGATGGTAAGTACACATTATATTTTGAAAAAGAAGAGAATGACGTGATAGCATCTTAACATAACATGTTAGCATGTCATCTACTCACGTTGTTATATTAACGAAAATGTATCACTTCAATACCACATCAGTGTTGATGTTATCTTATTTATCGGTTAACTTAAATATTCGAAGAATTAAATTAAACAAGATATATAAATACAGAAATCTCCCAAATATTTTCACTAAAGTTGGAGCGAGCTTGAGCTAAGCTCGAGCATTGAGTTTATTGATGGAGGTGGAGGCTGCCAATCTGTCAAGTCGGCTCGACTGAATTACATCCAATTAATGGAGGTGGGTCGTGATGATAGTGGCTTTTGATGACAAGAAGGAAAAAATTGACGACTAGAATTGAATTACTTTCGACCTTTAGCCATTCAGGCGGCTGGTGGCATGAATTTTCAACAAACCTAGGATTTTTACCTACTCATTTACCACTTTACCTTTAAAGTTTGAAGCATCTCGTGAATTGGGTTGAATATCACTTGGTCTTTGCTTTTGTATGCCCACGCTTCTTAAGGTGCAATATTTGTCAACAAAGAATACAAGTGCAATTGAATAAGACTAGAAAATAAAGTCTAAACCCTGTGATGTTTGATAATCTTAAAATAAATGCTGCCCCTTTTCTTTTAAAAAGAAAGTCAAAAGTGTTGACTTTTAATTTAACTATAGGAAATTGTAGTTTCAAATGAAATGAAATGAAGCTAATGCGTATATATGATCTGAGTTAGGACTTAGTCCCTTTATGTAAAGTAAACATTACAGTAATGGTATCAATGTTGCATGGCGTCATCGTTACTTGGCAAAACGAATGCCTAGACAGAAGATTCATTCTTTGTATTGTTCGCAAGAATCCCTTGTGGATGTTGGAAGCCTGTTTTGAGACTGAGTTTTATTGAGTTTGTATGTTTGCATGTTGCTTCTTATTAATGGAACTGCTTTTGTAATTGGCCAAAAAAAAAATTATAATATATACTAATAATTGCTCATTTCTCAAAATAAATTCATCCTAATAAAAATATTTTGTCAATGAACTTTATTTTTTAATCAAGCTAATAAGTATTTATAGGCACTGAAAAAGTTAGTTAAAATAATAACTATTTTTTTTAAAAAATCATTTTTATTTAATATACTATTTTTACTAAATTTAAGAACAGATAATAACGTAGTAATTATACGCTTTTTCTTACCAATATTATCTTCTAACTTTTTACTAAATTTAAGAAGAGATAATTTATTTTCTCAAATAGCATAAACAAAATATTTTTTTACTTAATTTGAGTAATAAAGTAGTGTTTTGCAATTAGTTGATAATCTGTTCTCTAAAATGAAATTTGTGTTCAAGTTGAATTGATTTGATAGATACAGTTACAGAGTGCTCAAAGTCGTATTAACCACCCACTCTCTCCAACTGTCTTTCCACTTCACTGTGAGTTGAGTTACAAGTATGGTAAAGTTTATCTCATTTACTTCAATTTTTATGTAAAGTACATTTTAGTGTGAGTTGAAGTTACGAGTATGGTAAAGTTTTATCTCATTTACTTCAATTTTCAACCGGATTTGAAAATAGTTATCGTTTTCACCTAAAAATGCATAATTAAAAAATAATCATTCATTCTATTTTTTTTTGGCCGGATAATTATTCAGTTTATTGACAAACATCTAAAGACTGGTAATAATGAAAAAAAAATCCGCAATAAGAGAAAAAGAGGAGGGGAAAGGAAAATAGCGGGAGCAAATAGTGGCGAACAAAGAAAAGCGTACGTAGAAAGAAACATAAAAGGGAAAAGAAGAGGGCAACCCACAATTTTCATTTTTCAATAATTTTTTTTATTGTTCTCTCTCTTCTTTAATAAGATTTTGATTGATAATTGATTCCTCCAAGCGAAGTAAAGAACAAAAGTGGAAAGCCGGTGTTGGGGGAAGAGAAAATCCTGTCATTTTTGATTATTTTTGAGCAAAAATTGAAACAGAAATGGACGATGAAGTAGTACAAAGAGTATTCCAAGAAGGAGGAAGAGACTATTTCCAACAACAACCTTCAACTTCAACTTCTTCTTCTTCTATTCTCCAATCTCTCCCTCTCCATGTGGTCAGTCTCCCCTCTTTTTTTAAAAAAAAATTTTTGGGAGCAAAAAATGGTTTTATTTGTTGTGATTATCTGGATTCTGGGTTATTGGGTCCTTTTTATTTCTTTAATGAAATTTGGGTTATGAAGAATTTCTTTTATTAATGGACATTTCTTTTTTGTTTATTTTTGCTTCTCAGACGAATTGGGCTATGCTTGCATGATTTGCATTTGTCTAAATTTGCCCCCATTTTACTTTTTTATTTGAAGTTGCCCATTTTTTCATTGCATTTGTTATGATCATGGTTTATTAGGTTCTGAAAACAATTCTGAAACTTGGGTAAGCAAGAAATTCGGAAACAAATGCTTTTTAATTTTTTTTGCTACATATATTCTTGAATCATGATGAATATTTGCATTCTTGGTGATTTATCATTTATTATTTGTTATATTTTTTTCTTAACTGTTTTTCTGTTTTATATGTGAGTTGAATTTGTTATTGTTCACAGTTCTCTCATTTTACTTGATTACTTGATGTCATTTTGAGCTGTTGGTATGTCAAACTAGCATTGCAGTTTTTGATGCTGCCATTTGGTCATTGATATTTGCCCAAGTTTGCTGATTGATATAATTGATGGTTGTTTCTGTTATTAAAAGTGACTATTATCTCTAAATGATATGTTAAGCTAATAACTGGGCTGGTCTTCCCTGAATTCAACTCCTGACTTAATTGTGGGACTCTCTAAATATACTGAATAAATACTATCCAAAATTTATGGTAATTAGGGTTGAATAAGTGGCTTAAGCAAGAAATGGTCTCGTCCAAATTGCGTCAAACTCTCCCTTTGTTTCTTTTCTTAACCTCTAATAGTTCTTCAAATTTCATATTGCAAGTTTTAAAAGTTGTCAGCTTCCTTCTTTTTCTTTTTCTTCATTTCTATTGTTGGTGCCAAATTTGTAGTTTGATAACTTGCTTAATGAATTTGGGTCAGCATATGCAGTTGTTTTATTGGTTGCTTATGTTTTCCATTCTGCTGCTTGATTTCCCAGTTTACCAATTTTTTCTGTTTCAATTTCAAACTATATGGTCTAGCTAGTAATGTTTGGCCTGTTTTTAATTTCTATGTTGCACTCTGTTGATCCTTTGAGTTTATAAGCTAATGACTGTTCCAAGTTTTACATTGAGCCTGATGATTGTTTGGGTTGAAATGATACAGTCATTTGATCATGGATATTATTTGCTTGTAAAATCGATACAAGAACTCAGAGAGAAAAAGGAGGGTATTGTCACAGTTGGCATTGGTGGTCCCTGTGGGTCAGGAAAAACAAGGTATATATGCTATTAAGATTTTTGTTTTGTCTTCCGATGTCTCTCCCTCTGTACTATCTATCTATCTATCTATTTGTGTTTCAAAAGAAATTTTGTGGGAATTAGGATAAATCGTGCTGCATGCTTTCTTTGTTTTATCATTCTAAAATTTTTGGATTTATTTGGTGACCCCAAAAGCTTAGCAGAGAAGGTAGCATCTGTTATTGGCTGCACTGTTATACCGATGGAGAACTACCGTGACGGGTTTGATGAAGGGAATGATTTGGACTCGATAGATTTTGATTCATTAGTTCGAAATCTAGAGGTTTGTATCTGGCACTCATTTCTTTATTATGGCTCAATCTTTATTTATTAGGTTAGATTGAACCATCTCAGAAATTGTACAGTTCCTTCAATATTGTTTTGGTGTTTTAAGATGTGGTAGAAAAAAAAAAGGGTGGTTTGGAAAGTGTTCTATAATCTATGATGTATACATATCAAAGTAGGGCTTTGGCAAAACTTTTAGACACTGACATGAATTCCTAAATTATCATTTTATAATCATTATTCATCGATTCTATTGGTAAAAACCGTTTTATTTGATTATATGTTTCCTAATATTAGTCAATTTGTGTTTCCTCATTTTAACAACATTGAATGACTTATACATTGTACCATATTTGAGTGGTGTCCAAGTGTTATTGAAAATTAACTTTGATTGGTCTTAGGATTGTTTTCTAAAAGCAGTAAGCCAGTTTATTTTTGTTTCGTAACCCAAATTCTAATATATTATTTATGAATTAAAAATAAAATTTCATTAGTTTTTTCTCAACGTCTATATCTTTAGAATTGTGGTTTTTAATATTGATGTCGGCTAGTTTCTGGTAAATGCAATTTTCAGTGAAAATAGTCTGTGTTTGTGAACTTGTTCAAGTTAACATGTAACCAAATTGTTGTTTGAGTGACACATTCATTTAATTATTGCTTATGGAAATTGTTTCTACATCTCAATGTGTTTGGGGTTGTTCTAACATGTATACATCATAAATGAGCCCTTTGCTTTTTGGTTGAGTGCAGGATTTGACAAAAGGTAAAGATACTATGATACCAGTGTTTGATTTTCAACAGAAGAAACGTGTTGGTCCCAAAGCTATAAAGAGTACTTCATCCAGTGTGGTAAGCAAGTACAAACTAGGATATGTTTTTAATTATGGCTGCTTTTTGGAGTTAATATGCTTATACATTTTTAGGTAATAGTTGATGGTACTTATGCTCTGCATGCAAAATTGCGCTCTCTGCTTGATATCCGGGTTGCAGTGGTAATATCTTTTTCCCTAAGAGCTAGGTTTGAGTAAGGCTTGGTGGAGTTATCAGCTTTTCATCAGATATTGACATAGTGCTTCTGAATATGTTGTGGTGTATCAGGTTGGTGGTGTTCATTTTAGTCTTCTTTCTAAAGTTCGATATGATATAGGAGATTCTTGCTCACTGGATTACCTTATTGATAGCATATTCCCTTTGTTTAGAAAGCACATTGAGCCAGACCTTCATCATGCGCAGGTTTTTTGGTTTCTGTTTTTTTTTTCCTTTTTTATGTTCTCACTTATTGAAATTTAACTGCCAGTTCCTCATTAATTGGGTTTATTATGCAGATTAGAATTAATAACAGCTTTGTATCATCATTTAGAGAAGCAATCTACAAGCTGAAATGCAGAAGTGAGGCATGTGATTACTTCTTATCTTATTGTCACATAAAATTCTAGGCATATTTTCATACATAGAAAATGCATAGAGAGCTTGTGGGTCTGTTTAGAGCCAACAAAGATAGTGTATTATATGGTTCATTGTCATAAATACTATCAAATTATTTTGATAATATATGTTTTTGTTATTATTTTGCGTACTTGACTTTGGACTTATTTGATCATTTAATCTCAAATGTAGCCAAAATTGCTCTCTCTCTCTCTGCTATTTGTGTTCACTTGGTGAGGACAATGATGATGCATCTAGGTATAGTTACTTGGACTTAATATTGGGTCACGTTTGTAGGAGAACGTATTGTTTGTCAACTCATACTATACTAAATGACATTCCACTAGTGGAAATAATTTGGCAGGCATAATAGTTTACACTGTAACTATCAAATATCGAAAGTTTTTTTAGTGCCCACTGTTTCCAAGTTGGAACAATGTCCCATTAGAAGACCAATTGAACCTAATGTTTTACTTTCAAAATTATGATCTCTTTCCAAGATCCAGAAAAGGGCATCTTATGTTAAAAGTGTATGTTTTAGTTCAAATAAAGGTTGATAGAGTGTCTAAAGTTCTCTCTCTCTCTCTCTCTCTCTATATATATATATATATATATAGCCATGCAGCTTGGGTATCTTCTCTTTGTGAAGTTTTGTACTTTGAATGGTAACAAGTGCAGTTTAAGTGGTGAATATCTGAGCCTGCTAAAGTTTTCTTGATCTTGGAATACAGCTTTAAAATTGAGTTGCATATGGCAATAAGCTTTTGTAGCCATTGTGATATAACTATTGGTTTGACAAATTGTCATAAAAACATGAGACAATGTGAAAGGACTGAAGCAAAAGGTGTAACTGGCTTGCTTTATTAAGTTGATGACGGACACACACACTGAAAGAAATTTGGAAGAGTGGACACAAAAATGTAGAAAACTCTTAAATATGTTGCGCCCCACCACCCCCCCTTTAAAAAAAAAAAAAAGAAAAAGAAAATGATTAATTAAGTACCTGGGCCTGCCTTGAGTGAAGATCCTGTTGTTTTTTGAACCACTAGATATTCCTTGTCTTTTATGCGTAAATTTTGCAGTTAATTATTTGTGTATTATCAATCAGCTATACCTTCAAAATCTCATTGAACATTGTAATGTTGAAGCAGTCACCTGAAGGACATTCTACCTTTTTCCTTAAAGAAAATGAAGCACAAACTGATAAGTAAGTGGTTCTGACTATTACTACATATATCTATGTGCAGAGTGTTAGTTACATCTGTCTCTCAGAGCTTTTTCCTTTTAATTTTTTGGAACTGAAATGAAAATCTTCATCTTGGTTTCAGTTTTATTGAGATGTACCTTAGGCCCCCATCAGCTAGTGAGGAAGCACGGATAAATGATTGGATTAAAGTGCGGCAATCTGGTATTAGATATTATCTTTCACTTGGGGACCAGAGAATTGTGGACAAAAATTTCATCATCAGACCAAAAGCTGAATTTGAGGTTAGTCTTTTTGTCCTTGTTAACTATTCTAGTGCGGCCATTGTTGTCAAGCTGAAATTAATACTCTGTGATTGTGTCATAGGGGTTTTCATTCTCAGTTTTACCTGTGTGCTGTCAAAATGTTTTTACATACAACTATTTATGAGCTTTTTAGGAAATAAACTGTGTGATTCTTTTTTTAATAGATGATGAAGGTTGGACTCCTGTCATATTTGTATAATGTGATAGTACCTCATTCAGATGTAACATGCTTGAGACTAATCCAGAATTCAACATGTTGAAAAATGCACTTTAAGTGTTTATTGGCTTCTGGAAAAGTTAAAACCACAATTTTTTATCGAACTGTAGTTATCCTGTGCCTTTTATCCCCAGTTCCCCACTTTGGTATCTCTATTTCAACAAAGTCTGGCCATTTATGTCATGTGTAGTAAAATTGTTTCTAAATATTAGAAATAACTTAAGATGGTTTTCTTTACCTGTTTTGTCACCTAATCTTGAACAGGTTGGACGGATGACACTAGGTGGATTGCTGGCTTTGGGATACAATGTTGTAGTTAGTTATAAAAGGGCATCAACAGCAGTTAGTGTTGGCAGTCTTTCCCTGTCATTTGAAACAATTGATACTCTTGGAGAAACGTTCTTGGTGCTGAGGGGCACTGATAGGAAAGTATGCACTTTTCTTCCTGAAAGAAAGATCTAAGATTTTCTTGAATGTCTTATATTTTCTTCAAAGTTTGATGCTAATTCAGGACTAGGCATTTGTCCAGGTTTACCATTAGAAAATATTAATATATATTGCAGTGATTGGCAGAAACTCAAGTATAAGATGCCTGGCTTGATGTATGTTGCATATCTGTCGGTTATTCATAGATTATGACTAACACTCACATGTGTGCATGTTTTCATGTCATTGATATTTGCTTTTAGGAAAAGTTCTGCAAAAAATAATCATGGAGATAATTGTGAAGATAAAGAGGAGAGAAAATAGGAGAATTTTTAGGTGAAATTTCATATAAAAAATTGATATTTAAGAGAATGGGAAGACAGGGAGAGAAAATAGGAGGATGGTAGCTTTTAATGATTAAGTTTGAAGTTGAGAGAAAGTAGAGAGAGTGGGGAGGAGATGTCCGAGTTGAATGAGAATGTCAACTCAGAAAAAAAAATTAAAAGAGACACTGAGATGGTGAAGGACCAACTCAGGCTTTCCCGTTATATGTTAGGAATTAGGATAGGTTCTTCCTAGAAAGGATACTAAACAAGAGCTTGATGATTTGCTTGATAAACAAGTTGATTCATATCAGAAGCGTAAAGAGACAGGGACCTGTTAGATTGCATTGCTAAATAATATGTGTCTCAGAACATTGAGTAATGTGATTTTTGCATTTAATTTAGGGAAGTCACTGACAAATGTTAGATAATCATACAATTATCTTTCGACAATGAATATGTTTAACTTGGAGCTATTCAGATTATTTTGTATCCATTAGGCAAGCTTAATGAGTGGAATTATCACTTATCACCTAGTGGCTTTTCATTGAGAGCTGAGTTTAAAATAAACTAAGATAGGTGAAAGGAAAGGATTGTTATAGGACCTGCTGCGACCGGTTAAAAGGTTGTTGCTCTGGTTTGGTTCTGCATTTAGTGAGAGCAATCAGATGCAATTGCTTAAGTATCATAAAGAAAATTTAAAATGGGAACCAGTGTTGACATGTGCCTGGGCTGCCTTGTACGTACTTTTTTCTTTTTTTTCTGCTGCAGCTGTTCTTGTCTTCTACTATATGTTATTGCCATTGTCCTTGCTTCCCCAAAAGTTTTCTTTCTGTTTTCATCCTTTATTTTAATTCGTTTTCATCTTGTGTGTTGAATCTCCTGTGTAATTAATCAAGAAAACAAGATCAATAAGAAAACTGGAAGAAATTTAGATGGTCTCAAAATTTCTTGCTTGCACTCTTTTAAATGGACTTATTTGGATGATGCATATTGTGGAATATAGGTTGCTTGAACTTGGGACACTGATATTTCTTGAAATAAAAATGACAACATTTGATTAAACATCAAACAATCTTTCCACTTGTAAGCTGGGGTAGAGTTTAGAAGGTTCCTGCTAAGCTGGGGGTACTTGCATGTATACCTTGGGTTCATTATTCTGTTATCTCATCTCTCAAGACAAGGATGTTGAATGCTTTTTCACATGCCGAAATATGATCAGTGAATCCATCTATAATTTACTTACATGTTTCTTTTTTTGTTTGAACTAAAATTTTGCTTTCTGCTTTGCCACTAGTTTATTTTTGTACTACTGTACATTACTTCTAATGAGGGTCTCATTCTTTGCTGTATGCCCTTATTCATGTTCTTCAACTCTGTTTCTTTGATTTCAATTCTTTTAGCTTCAGTTCTGATACAAACTAGATTTCTCTTCTGTTTTATTGTAAACATTTTGATGTTATCGAAGCCAAATATATAACTCTTGTTTTTTCCTTGCACATTTTCAATCTTTTATCCATCATTTTTGGTTCTTTGTGGTAAGAATTTGGATTAGTGAGTCTAAGATTAAACTCTTGTCTTCACCATTCCATGGAAAAACAGTTGATGAAAAACTTATGTTCATGTTGGTTGCTATACTGTTGCATAGACAGTTGGAGCAGAAGCGTTGCGGATGGGTATCACTGGACCATGGCTTACTAAATCATATCTGGAAATGATACTCGAAAGAAAAGGTTGTCCACTTGACATGATTTCTGTCTAAGCAACTATTGTTGTTTTTCTTATTGCTTAAGTTAATTCCACTTTCAGGTGTACCACGCCTCAATACTCCTCCACTTGTTTCTACTTCGTCTGTGCCTAGTAATCAAGAAAAAGTGATTGCAGCACCAAAGCCTATCCGTACCACTCCAAACCTTGTAACTCGACTTGAGGATTTATCTCAGCCTTGGACTCGGTCTCCGACAAAATCTCAAATGGAACCTGTATTAGCAACATGGCATTTTATCTCATCAGATCCTTCACATGGTGATGCCATTATAGGTATGTCTCCTCTATTTGGACACTTATAAACTTTTCAAGCACTTCTTTTCTCAACTATATCATGGAGGTTGTAATTAATTTCATGCATAGACTTTCTCATGAAGCAGCAACAGATTCTTCTGCTTTCAGGGATACAATGAAACTTGCCCCAATGCCTGATTCATATGACTTGGATCGGGGCTTGCTTCTTGCTGTTCAAGCAATACAGGTAATGAAAGGAAGAACTCTTATACTGAGAAGGCCTGTAATGGTAAATAGTTTATCAGAATATTCAGTCATGTCCAAAGCTGATGCTTTTTCTCTCTTTTTCCAGGCTTTGTTGGAGAATAAAGGTGTTCCCGTTGTAGTTGGAATTGGTAATATCAAAAGCATACAACTCTCTCTTTCTTGCTTGGTTGGTCTGTTATTCGTTTGCCATGTCTCTCAAGTTTAACTACGTGGAAATGTGGACTTCTATTCAAGTTTGTTAATAATCATTTTGAGTGCTTGAAACTAGCCCTAATAGGATATTCTTTTATGCATAAATTTAATGTCTGGCTGCTATTGACTTGTGAAAGTGTGTGGTCTATTTGTTGCTGGTCAAACAGTTTGGTTAGCTTTTTTTTGGAGTACTGCATTACAATAAATTCTTTAATTGTTATTAGCTTTAAATAAAACATGGAAAGCAATATTAATATGCCTTTACCATGATTGTGAAATTCTACTTGCCTCTGTCACATGTTGAGAACGCTGCTCTATTGGTCTAGGAAACAATTTTGAAGTCCAATTTTTTTTTTCCTATTTCTGTGTTCAAGTGGCTAAGTCAAATGTGTTAATCAGAGTTTGAAGCTTCTAATCCACCCTCCTTCCTCTTTCTTGGTTTACCTGGTGGATTATGAAGTTACATAAATGACTCTTAGGTCATTGTCTTATAAAACAAGAAAGAAATAACTTCATGTAATTTTTCATAATTTATTATCGAATTTGTTACTATTTCACCCTTCTGATTGCGAAACTCATATGCTGTTGATGTTGCACCTGCTTTTGCAGGTGGTCCTAGTGGATCTGGAAAGACTAGTTTGGCACATAAAATGGCAAATATTGTTGGTTGTGAAGTAGTTTCCCTTGAAAGATACTTTAAGTCTGAGCAAGTTAAGGATTTCAAATATGATGACTTCAACTCTCTTGATTTGCCTTTGCTTTCAAAGGTAAGTGTCAATTTTATCTATAAAGTTGGTTTATGTGCATTTAAAAAAGAAAAGAAAAGAAAAGAAAAGAAAAGGTGTTTTATGTGTTAATCTCTGATGATAGGATTGGGGCTGAATGAGGCATTTTAACTTTAGTTGAAACATAGTGCTGGTAAAGAATGCACCTCGAAAACTAAGCAGAAACTAAAGGTTTGTAAGGGTTATGATTAAGTGGTCAACTTAATTCCTCTACCAACCGCACTTTATTTTCATACAATAGTAGTGCAGGAAACATGGTGAACAAATTCCCTGAATGCTGCAAATTCCATGTTTTCATTTTTTCAAATGTCAATTATTTGAATATTGTTCTTTCATATGTTTCTTGAACAATTTTAACCAACTCTCATAGTTCTCTAAAATTTTATCAAGTTCTCTGAAATTTTATTGGATTCTCTAAGGACTGTTTTGAGCCTCACCACCTGAGGAATATGATGGCTAATCATTGTAAGTTTTGAAAAATATTTTATAGAGCTTAAGGGTCATTTGTTAACACCAATTTTCTGTTTTGACAATATTAATTTGCTCGGTAAATAATGGATATGTATTGCTTAATTTTAGGACAATAAAAAAATGTTTTATATAGAAAATAATATTTGTAAATATATACTTTTACCATATGGAAAAATATAGTAAATCGTAAGAATAATAAAGTAATAATGTAATTAAATAAGACTTACATTTACATATTAAAATAGTAATTAAAAATTTATTTTGAGGAATACTTCAGTTATATTGCTTTATTTACTATAGTAGATTGTGGATTTTGTAGTACAAACAACAGATAACAATATAAAAGTCTATGTTATATGTTTTATAAAATATATTAGTTTCAATATTGATAGGTTTTTATTTGATATTTCAGATTAAATTGAATAATTTAATGGTTATAATTGTAGAAATTATATAATTTTATATGACACCCTATATTTCTATTTAGAAAATTGATTTATTATATTTATGTCATCTATATTTTAATTCTACTATATATATTCCTTGTAGTATATTTATAAATTGTAATTGTAAGTTTTTACAACTTTGAAATATTCATTGTACTTTTATTGTATAAATAGTGTTATATTAATATAATTCCTTTTATAAGTATCAACAGGAGAGGAAACATTGTTTACAAAATCACTGGAAGCAATAATTTCTTGTTTATAACATTTGTGAAAACTTTGTGTTTACTTTTGCCTTTTTGAAAACAAAAACCAGGAAAGTGTTTTTATTGCATCTTAAAAATAGAAGAAAAACCAAAATAAAAGAAAAGAAATGAACTCATTCATTAAGGGTAGCTTGATTGTATTTAATTTTGGTACTATATGTTATATATAAAAGAAATGCAGATTATATATTTTCATACCTTGTAGTTTATGTTTGATGTTGATTGGAAATTTAATCCTATCAATAATGCCTTGCTGTTTCAATTTTTTCTTTTGCAGAATATTGGTGACATAAGGAATGGCCGAAGGACAAAAATACCTTTATTCGACTTGGAGACTGGTTCTCGTAATGGGTTGAAAGAGCTTGAAGTGTCTGATGATTGTGGTGTGGTCTGTTACATATTCATTTCATTGCTGTTAAAGCTTGCTTTTTTTAAGTTATTTATTATATTTTTCTTCACTGAAATGCAACAAGGTAAATTAAAGAGTTAAAGACAAAAGGTTTAGAAAATGAAAGATGGATTGGATTGCTAAGGTGAACTATTGGTTCTTTCTAGATTTAACTGACCTGATAGTTGTTTTAAAGAAGGATTTTTTTTTCCAATCATAAATGTCACCTGATATATCTGCAATGAAATCCTTGCTCAGTTGTGCTAGTTCATTTGGATTAAATACTTGTAACATTTTAGAATTTAATTTGTTTATTCTGACCAGATAATTTTTGAGGGGGTTTATGCTTTGCATCCTGAAATCAGAAAATCCCTTGATTTGTGGATTGCTGTTGTAAGTTGATTCTCTAAATTATCTTTGGGTCTTGATTTTCTTGTATTATATATGTATTATCTTGTTTTCTTTGAGAAATATAGGCTTTTATTTTGGTTCTTTTCTGTAAAACCAGGTTGGAGGTGTTCATTCACACCTGATTTCTCGAGTTCAAAGAGACAAAAGTAGAGTGGGCTGTTTTATGTCCCAAAATGAGATCATGATGACAGTGTTCCCAATATTTCAGCAGCATATTGAACCGCATCTTGTTCACGCACATGTCAGTAGTCTTTGAATATCTCAAACTTTTAGGACACGGATGTGCTTATAAGTATCAGAATACTTTTGATACTCTTTCTGTTTAGATTTTGTGTAGGCACACGTGTTGATACCTATTGTACTTTTTGTGTGTGTTTAACCTATGCACGACAGTAGATTTCCTATTTAGGTTAGGTATGGTTCTTTGAGATATTCTGACCATTATTCAGCAGTAACTCTGATCACAAGGCTAACTTTGTGTTTCAATGCTTTCTTATATTATTGCAGCTGAAAATTAGAAATGATTTTGATCCTGTTCTTTCTCCTGAGAGTTCACTATTCGTTTTGAAGAGTAATAAGCAAGTAAGTATCATAATGTTTCTACCCTAGAACTTACCTGCCATGTCTTGATTATGACAAACCATTCTTATTTGTTGTTGGTATCAGGTGGCCTATCAAGATATTTTAAAAATCCTTGACTCTGCAAAGTTCTGTAGTTCTGTTCAGAATTTCATTGATATATATTTAAGGCTTCCTGGAACTCCTACAAATGGGCAGTTAACAGAAAGTGACTGCATACGTGTCAGAATATGTGAGGGCAGATTTGCGCTACTGATACGAGAGGTTAGTAGAGAAATTTATGTAAAATATCTTATATCCATGCAATACTGTTGCTTTTTCTGAAACTGTAGTAAATAGCTGTTATTTTGATTTCTTGTCAATTATGTCTGTTAGCCAATAAGGGAAGGGAATTTCATCATTCAGCCCAAAGTGGATTTTGACATTAGCATTAGTACAGTTGCTGGCCTTCTTAACCTTGGGTAAGTGACATATTTAATGTTGATATATTGTTCACTAGAGTTTTGCTATTGTGGAATGTCATTTTGTTGTAGGTATTTAATTAAAAATGGTCATTTTTTTTTTCAAAAAAAAAAAAGGGTCACTAGTTAATCTCTTGTGTGATGTTAAAGCCTCACATTGTCAATTGCAAATGTATACATTCGAGGTTTGAGCAGCCATTTTCCAGGATGAATCCAAAAGCCTTCAAGTTTTCTTTCTTTTTTCCTTTTTTATTTTCTCCTTTTTTTCGTCCAGAAGAACAGGAGTGGGAAAAAGGGCGAAGGGATTGAGAGGTACTGTTGAAAAAAAACTTTTTCTGTTAAGAATTGTTATAAACTGCAGGACATCAATGTAGTTAATTAATTTAAATAATTGCTTTGTGAATGTTTTAAGGGAGGGAAAGTTAAGATGATATTCTTATCTGAGTTTCATAAAACTCAAAACCTGGTTTTAACATGTCCTTTCATGGGCGATTACTTCTTAAAAAGCACATAAAAATATGCAACTCGAGGGACCTTTGCCATTAGCTCTGCCTTGTTTGTTATGGGGCTCAAACATATATGTCAGCTGTGCTGATATAGTTGGTAGTCTTGATTTTTGAGAGCCTACATATTTGAAGAATTAGTCTATCGGCCATATTCTGCTGTTTTAAATTTTTTCCCTTCATGCGTTACTCAGTGATAAGTTAATGTTCAACTGATTGGTATCAGTTTTATATTCCGTTCATGAGTTTTATATTCCTTTTCATGGTGTCAGGTATCAAGCTGTAGCCTACATTGAAGCATCTGCACTCATCTACCAAGATGGCAAGGTAACATTAGTTTGGGTCTTAATACTTGTTTTTGTTTTGAGGCTACTGGCTTTTGGGTGTTTGCTTCTGAAAAGTGATTTTATGAAGATTGGTAGTGGGAATGAACTACAGGAGTTGAGGATGGCAATTAGTGGTATATTTTGGTCATTAGATTTTGAGAGGGGGGTTGCTGGAAGGATCTAGATTTGGGGTGGTTCTGTTAGGTTTTCTTTGTTCTGAGATAGACTAGGGTTCTCCCATTGGATCTTTGGTGCAGAAGAGGCTTGGAATGTTAAGCTCTTGTCTTTAAGGTTGGCTTTGGGGTAGGCAAAGATTTATGATGCTACATCATACTGTAGCAAGAAGTTTAAAGCAGAATTGCACTACAGTTCAGTGACAGGACAGTTTAGGTGCTTCTTAAATTGAAGTGACGTTATTCTGAGCTTTGACTTCTACTTGTGTTAAATTGATCAAGAGATATTTCTAAATTAGGTGCTTCATTTCTGGATTAGACAAGGAAGTAGTGGATCATTTGGTAAAACTTACTGCAAAAGCCTGTTGCTGTGGTGTTAATTTTGCTACTTGTTACGTACTTTATGCTGGGTAATAACGTGATTTGATATTTGTTTCCAAGTTAAGGATGTGGCAGTTAAGGTTCCATTAGATACTAATCTCAGTATGTCTTTCTTGTGAGTAGATCTTATTGGTTCACTTGGAAAGAGTGAAGGATTTAACGGCTATACTATTATTCAATTGGTAACCAAACTGTTATTAACTGTTTTGGATAAAGACTGCTGTTCAACTTGAGTCAATCACCTAAACATATACTCTTGGAGGGGGGGGGGGGGGGGGGGGGGGGGGGGGGTGCACTGTAATATATTGGAATGTGAAAACTTTTGGAATTGATGCATTGTCGATCTTCTGCTTGGCTATTAACGATTGATTTTGGTGCTGTCTGTTAGATTCTCATTGAGGTAGATCATCTACAAGATGTCTCTAGCCCTTACCTACAGATCAAAGGGGTCAATAAAGAGGCTGTGGCAGCTGCTGGTTCAGCATTGAAACTGGATGGGTCATACACGACAAAGGTTTGGCCTTCGATTGTGTGCTTATGATAGTGTGAGATAATTCAGTGTCATTGCCACTTTTGTCTGTTAATTTAAATTTATGTGACTTCTATTCATCTTGTAGAGTTACCTCCAAATAATTTTGGAAAGACTACCACTGGTGGAAAGAAGTTACAGTGGAATTCACACTCATCAAGCTGCAAGGTTGCAGGAACTTGTGGACTATATACAATCCCAGGTGTTCACTGTTAAATAAAATTAGGCAATAAACCTTTGAACATATTGATATGCTAGGTCGCTTTTAATGTAAGATGTTTAATATAATGTCTATGTTGGATGAAAATCAGATTATAATCATGGTGCTAGTGTCTGCATATTTATGGTGATTAAGAGTCTGCATCTTAAAAAAATTTCACCTTTTTATGAAATAGAATTGGGAGGATGAAATGCAAAAATCAAACTAGACATGCCAATTTTATATTCTTGATAATTTAGAGTCCACATTTTAATGAAGTTCTTAGTTTTTGTGCTATAGAATTGGATGTAATCAAGGTTTAGAACACAGTTTTTAACACTTAATAATGTTTTGGTGGACCAAACAGGGTGGCAGTACACCATCAGAATCTTCACAGAGTAGAGAGGCTTCTCCAATGGAAGGCATAATAGAAGACATGCAGTCCAGGATTAGAAGGCTTGAACGGTGGCATACCATTAATACGGTACTTTCCCTACTGTTTCCTTTTAATCTTAGCTGGTTTGATTTCTTCCTTCTTTTGGAAAATTTAGTATTTTTTTAGAAGGTGGAATTGGATTACTCTGGAATAGTAATAGAGTTTTTAGATAAGCAGATGGAACTCCCATTCCAATCCATGCAAATATCACATCTCAAATGTTGTTTTTACTTTTTAACTTGAACGATGTCATTACTTGTTTTGGGCACCTTAGTTTATGTACTTGTTTTGTGGCAGGTGCTATGGACGTTTCTGATGTCTGCCCTTGTTGGGTATTCCCTTTACCAAAGAAAGCGCCAATGACATGGCCTTTTACTGGTCATGACTGACATTTGGGGGCTTGTTTTTTCATTATCTTGAAATTGCCAATGACATGACATGGCTTCCTGCAGATTTTCTCCCCCTTTTTGCTACAGCGCCAAGTGCTAGAAACTGACTAACCAAAACTTCATACAAAAGTCAAATGCGTGTCTAGCAATCAACTCATAGGTTTACTACACAAATTACACTTGAAAGTCTATTGTTCTAGTTCCCCCATTTTGATTTTGTAAATACTTGCGTTTGGAGGAAATCAGAAGATACGGAGAAGAGTTGAAGCTTCCTTTCTCTTTCTCCCATATTTATTTTCACTTGGGATTATTGCAATTTCCTTATCCATTTCTGTCATACGCTTAAGTGATATATTAAAATGATCCACAACTTTGTTGTAAATCTTTCCCTAGCATGGCAAATTGCAGTGTATGGCGGGTGCATAAATGATCTTAATATTCTTGTCCGTAAGATCGTGCTACCGAGTTCTTGTCATGTGAATGATGACTGGAAAATGAGAATGCAGAAATTTACATAGCAGGTTAAGGTCAAATGAGAACTTATACTAGAAACAAATGATTAAATGGAAACGAAAATATGCGCTGGTTTCCAATTTGTATGCACAAAATGCCTATAAATGCAAATTCAAAGTGAGTATCATGCGCTACGGGTTACTCATTAGGCAGGGCCAGGGGTTGCGTGCGACCCAGCCACCATCCGAATCACAACTCCATATCATATCACATTAATAAGAATCTATTTAAGTTACTCTACCAATTTCAAAAGTTTAAGACACAAGTAGTCTCACATTTTAGATTCCAAAATTTAGTAGCCTGCTTTATGGTATGATTCCTTTCTCCTTCATAAAATACACAGCAATAGCGAGTAGTAGTACAATAAATATGATCATCCAGCTCATTCCACCTGTAATATTAAAGAGAAAAAAAAAAAAGTTAAGACCTTTTATGTACCAAATGAATATCCAAAGTCTAGATTATAAAATAACAAATTTGGCCAAAGCCATCATGCCGCATTTAAGCTTGGAGTTTGGAATTCTCTTTGGCTGTTATTTACATGTATTATATAATGGTTATTCCCCTGCTATGCCTAAGACAGACTAACATTATGTTTTATTTATCTTGTCATCCATGACCAACCATAGTTCAATCCTATATCAAGTGAGATTTATTTATCATACAAAAGAATAACTAGTTATACAAAGAACAGTAGGTTTAGCCCCACCAAGTGTCCTTGGTGCGGCTCGAACCCCACACCTGACAAGCAGGACACATGAGTGCACAGGCTGCAGTGAACCAGCCATTTTCAATCCAACAAGGTTCATATGCACCTTTTTAGATAACAAAACAGAAAATTCTGAAAGGCACATACCAGTTTTTGTCTTGTCCTTGATTAGTGTCACCCTAGCACTTGAGTCCAGTGATGCAGAGATCAAAGCCCTGTATTCAAAATTGCATTCCTTAATATCATACATCATACTTATTCTTATAAGGGGTACTGCAGCATAAACAATTTGCAGAAATCAAGATACAATGCAGATATATTGTCATAAAACCTTGAATCATGGGAGAATGTCAATGCTGTAACCAAACCAAGGTGAGCTTTTTTCACCATCATTTGAGCTCGCATATTGGAAGAATTTATGATAAAAAGGTCTCCTCCAACCGTTCCACTGCATGTCAACCAGGTGAAGAAAGATTACTCATTTTCTAAATGCAAAGGCTTGTGGAGTTTCAAGACTTCAATAGATCTATTTACTGACAAAAGGGATCTAGCAAATGCATTGAAACTCCATCTAATAATCCAAGAGGCAAGAAACAATCTACCATAAAGTAAAAAAATTAGAAGGGGAAACAGGCAGGATAATCATATGATACAGTCAGCAACAGAGAGGTCTTTGGAGGAATGAAATTTATTGTAGCCCTAACTCTCTTGAGAATTCAGATATAATCATTTGATACAGTCAGTGTCAGAGAGGTCTTAGGAGAAAAGCTCACAATGGGTCTTAATTACACCTATACTAAAGTTTTAAGTATTTTTAAGTGAAGGTAATAAATTGAAGCGAACAAAGTAATAATTCTTACACTGCAAGGAACTTCCCATCAGCTGAGACATTGAATGCAGAGATAGCTTCCCGGACTACTCGATTTGAGCGCATTCTCTTCCACGTGGTTGTGTTCCATGTTAAAACACTCCCACCATGGTCTGTCAAAATGAAGTTATGATGGTAAATTTACAAGCTAAATCAGGGTTTCTCTTTTAGTACATAGAAAAGTTCAGGATCCAATGCTAAATATAAAATATTTACCTGTGACTGCAGCAATATACAGAACTGGATCCTTATCATTAATTTGAGAAAATCTGCAGAAGGCAAAAACCTCATCCTGGAGTGTACATAAGCAAAATAAATCAGCTCAAACCCAATACATAGAAGAATGGTCAACTCAAATCACCAGAAAAACCTGACAATTCCCTTATTGTTTCATATCTGCCAGACAAATGGCAAATAAGACTGACTAATTCAATAAATTAATTGATGGCCACAAATTTAGTTAACACTTTGTTATTTGTTTGACGACATCATATAAATGTAAAGAGAGAGAGAGAGAGAGAGAGAGAGAGGGAGGGAGGTAACACATAAAGCTAATAATCTGGATTCTGGACAACTCTCCTCAATGGTATAGCTTGAAAAGCTAGCGTTAAAAGCACCAAAAGTTGTAAAACCTATAGAAAAGGCTCTGTTAAAAAATTTTGATTCACTCACTCACATTTCCCTTTGCCAGAGAAGCTACAACTTTTGATGACTCTACATCCCAAATCCTACAAAGGCCACTTCCCAATGAGACGAGAAATTTTCCATCACAGCTGCAATACAAACAATAAAGATGTCAGCAAAAATGATTACTAAGGAGATAAAGTTTCCTCCTGTTTGACAACCTCCTCCCTTGAAAGTATAAGAATAAGCAGGGGAGAAAAAGTTTGCAGGTTCAGGAATAGATATTATTGTTAATCCCAGTGCCACAGACCTAAAATCCAAGTCCTTAACAGAAGAATGAGCTTGGGCTTCATTGAGAATTATTTCCATGCTAGGCCACTTGAAAACCCTTAAACTGCCATCCTGTACTGCAACAAAATCAGAGCATCATATGGCATATTGCTGCTGAAATGAAAAAGGTATAATGCATGAGGCACAAAATGGAGAAATTGAACAAGTGAAACATAACATACAGAAATGGAAAAGTTGGCTCTTCAATCCAAAGATGAGCTTCAATGGAAGATCCTATAACTTGCTACTATCTGCCTTTTGAAATTTGAAAACCCCTATGCAGAAACTATTACTTCCACGGTGGCACCCAACAAAGACAAGAGTAGAATCTACGGTATTAAAGGGTACAAAATAAAGGTCATAACATTGTACATTGTTGAACAATGGGTGCCTTTTAATATCTTTGGCTTTTTTTTTTTCTTTTTTCTCCCTCTCTATGTCAAGAAAATCACATTGGTATTCCATCATGATAATATATCTCTGAAATCCAAGTCGAACCAAAAAGACAACCACACTGCATAAAGTGATCTATCATGTGAAAAACAACCAGCATATACTTCTTAAATTTACAGGAACATGTACAGCTTGACTTGAGCATCACTTCCAGATAATTTGAGCACATAGTGAGACAATAGTTTTTCCCACTGGTGTTGTAATGAATCATGCAACAGACTTTTTCCACAAATGGAAAAAATGAAAGGGATGCTCTACCTCACCACCAACAGCCAGTATGGAACCCTCACTGTTAAATCTCAGTGCTAATTGTTGTCCAACATCTTCTAACTGGGTCAGAACTTTCTCTGACACCTTGACACCCAGGTTTTGTACTTCATTATCCTGTGGTTCTTCCCACTCAAACAACCTGAAGAAGAAAAACAATGGAATATGGTACTCCTTAAACTAGAAACAATGACAAAACTAATTGTGCAACATAATACTAATCTGGATGTATATTAGAATTGAGTGAGTCAAAAAGGAGCACAGGAGGGAAACAGAATCAGAACCAAGGTGCTGCCGCACAAATTATACAGGATACCTGACCATTAAAACATGATCCTTGGTGCACATGTGGTTACATCTTTGAAAATTATATTTCACAATAAACAGCTGCACAAGCTCCTTGACTATATGCTAGCATAACTTCAGGTACACCTTTATATTATGGTACAACTTCTATGCTATTACTCTTCCCTTCAGTGTCTAGAGTTTCACACTAAAGCCAGGGCATTTTTATTACCTCCAAGAGAGGTCGTATCTAATTCATAGAAAAATGTATTGAGGAGTTGCACACTCTTTATATAAATAGAGTGGTTGAAATTATGATGAACAAATTCGTATCAAGAAAAGAAAATTTGATGAAGAAATTGATTTGAAACACTTTCTTTTGGGCATATAGAAAGGAACAAACTGTATCACGCATTTTGTCTGGCTGATTTAGAACCAGAAAATTTTCATTCTCTTCTACCAAACACTCCATTTTCCAAAAAGCTTTGTAGCAGTGATGGCTTTGAGATGATTCAGACAAAAGCATCATAGAGAAAGAACAGCATCTTTTGTCAATAGAGAGAATCATTGGTTATACACTCATGCTTGCCTCTATCAATCTAATTAGTAAACAACAGCAGGCAGCTTAGAAATCCACCAAGGAATATTCAAATTCACATTTCACCTATCAAATTACGTTGCCTGTGCTAAATTATGTCAATATCAATGCTTTAAGCCATTAAAATTTTCCAATTTCAGATTCGAAAAGCAAATGATAGAAACAAAAAAAAAAGTAACTAAAGAGACAAAAAAGAAAAAACCTGCAACTCTGTTGCAATGCACAGATAATGCCATCTCCACGCGGATGAACAGTCATTCGGTAAGGCAAATCAGAATCAGTTCCCAGCTTAAACACCTTTAATGATAACAAGAAAATACAATAAATTATCATATCATATTCCATGTGAATTTTATTTTATTTTTGAAAAAAGCAGTTGCTTACAGCACTTACAATCACAAATTTGAGAACATTTCCTTAATTCAAAATCGCTGATCTAAAAGATTTAGATTTCATACTTTTAAGAATCGTCAACATAGAATCTATAAAATTAAAAAAATTTTAAATTGAAATTCTTGAAATCTACATACAGGCTGTTCAGATAGAGAATTAGAGGCGAAATCGACATGCGAGACGACGATTGCATTGGGGATGCCGCTACGGCCTTCACCACCACCGCCAGAAAATACGACGTAGTTTTGGGAGGTGCTAATCTCATCATCTTTGGATTGAGTTGGTTCTTTGTCTTCATTTTCTTCATTTTTTTCTTGTGACGCGAGCTTGGATCTGATGTGGTCGTAAGGAACCCAGCCGGCTCCGTAAAACGGCACGCCGTATTTTTGGAGATCGGAGGAGGTGTCTGAGCTGTTGCTATTTGTCATGATTCTGAAATTTGTGCTTCTGGTCTGGTGACTGAGCCGAAACAGGCAGCGAGTCACGCTTATGCCTTGCGTATGTGCTGCTCGCTCTCGGTCATATAGGGTATATATAACTCTGTCGTGTTTACAAATTTTTACTTAGGCTTACGATGTCAAGCCAGTGATTGGGTGCCACGTTGAGAGAAAAAACAAAGCTTTGGATAGTATTCATTTTGTTCTCAAAACTTTATTAAAAAATGCAATTCAACTCTCCAAAAGTATTATATTTATTACGCGTGATGGTAAAGGACGTTTTGTTCGTGAAATAAGAAAAAAATAATTATTTTATGAAAATAAAATAATTATTATTTAATTTAATATGATAAAAAGGATAAAGTAAAAATTATTATTATTATTTATTGTAATGTTTGATTCATAAAAATAACTTTAGAGTAAAAAAAAATGAGATTTTAAAAAATAAAAATATTTATTATTATTAAAATAATATATTATATTATTTTCATCAAAATAATATAATGTATATATTAATAAAAAGGAAAAAAATTCTTGAGGTTTGTAGAGATTTATCTAAATAATATTTTTTTAAATAATATTAATATACAATATTTGATAAAAAAAAACTCAAAAGTTTTTACCCATCAAACATAATGTTATGCACCTTTTAATAATTTTGATCAGCTCAATAAAAAGATTTGCAAGCCCAAAACATTAAACAAAGAACAAAAAAAAAAGTAACAACAAATTAAGCCCAAAACATCATATGAACAAACAAAATAAGATACTTGAGTTGAGCATATTCAGTTTAACTCATTTTCTTTTCCATTAGATAAGTACCTAATCACAGGCAGAGCGGAAGACGGTAGAAAAAAACAATGCCATGGGAAGAAGAGGGAGAGGAAGAAAAAGAGAAAAAAATGATTTTATATGAACAAAATTGTAATTTTTTAAATTTATAAAGAATAATTTCATCTTAATAATTCTTAAAGTTATTCCATGTCATACAAAAAAGCAAATAGTAATTTCGAGAAAATAGATAAAACTTGATCAAACAAAAAAGCCAACGGTAATTGGGAGTAGTAGAGCGGGCGCACCAAACGAGTTGTAAGTGTATTATTATTCTCATTCTTCTAATTACCGCTTTTACTATTATCCCCTTGCACTCCTGCTGACCTCGGGCCAAACATGGTGTTATTCGATACCCGCCTTTTGCTCTTGTTCATTACAGCATTTTTATTTTTGACATTTCACTTATCTGCCAAAATATCTGGGACCTGTAAATTTAGGATTTTCACCATTTTTAATATTCTTTCTATTTTTAATCTGTATTTCTCTTCCCCATCGAAAGAAGCCGGGACCTCAAATCAATTAAATTTAGAGGTGTTTTTCTATATTCCCGTCTTCTTCTGCAATTCTCTCATCCCTGATTTTAGGTAAAATCCCGTAATGTTTTTATCTGTTATTACGTGTATATGCATGTATATTATAGTTGTTGTTTTATGATGTCAAGTTTCTAATTGTGAAAATTTGCGTTTTATCTTCAAAAGAGATGATTTTATATTTTTAATTTGGTTACGAATCTTGAATGCCTAGTCCATAGGATTAAAATTCTGTTCTCCTTATTATGAAATCTTGCTAAAGAGTGAGAATGAATTTTCATTAATTTTTGTGTAGTTCTTTTGTGTGTCCATAATTTGTTTTTTTTTTTTCGAATTAACAAATCACTTCTTTCAGAGTATAGAATTTTCGTGTTTCATTTTCATTTACTTTCTCGGTACATACGAGAAGGTCCAATGGAGAAGGGTTTCGAACCATATATCTTAACTTCTTTGATAAATTCTGTCAGATCAAATCTTGATTCATTTTGATTACTGTGACTAGAAATCCATTCAAAGTTAATTTTCTTTTCTTTGATTATTTAAAAAGAAAAAAGAAACCCAAAGTTCAGTTTTTTTTGTTTTTCTTTTGCCTAAAAGTCTTTAACTTGATATTTTGTAATCTGAACCATGGTTGATCTTCATTTTTGATACTTTTGGCAATTCGTATGTTAATTTTTTTTTTTTTTTTGACTTACTAGATGGAGGATGATCAAAGGGAAGAGTATTCTAGGGATCGGATTAGTGAGTTACCTGATGAAATTCTATTTACAATTCTTTCCTTTTTGACCCTTAAGGAGGTAGCAAGCATATGCTTTCTTTCCAAGAGGTTAAAAAGCTTGTGGCCAAACATTGTTACTTTGAACTTTGATGCTTCATATGCATTATGTGAACTTCGGAGGAATGGCAGTTTGAGGAAAAAGAAGAGGTCTTGGTACATAAGCTGGGTGAACCACATCTTGGAGTTGCATAAAGGTTCTACTTTAAATGAATTTAGAGTTTGTTTTGACTTGGATTGGACTTGTAGGCATGATATTGATAGTTGGTTTCATTTTGCAATATCAAAGAGGGTTCGGAAGCTTGAGTTGGACTTCGAAGAAGTGGCAGAAAAAACTTGGCCACCAGGTTTAAGATCCTATTCTTTAACAAAAAGTTGTTATGACTACATTAGAACTCCTCACGGTTTATCCTGTATTACGTTGTTGACTTCTTTATGTTTGAGATTTGTAAAAGTAAGTGGTGAGGTTCTGGAGCACTTCCTTTCACATTGTCCTCTTCTTGAGAAGTTAGTTGTGGAGTGGTCAAAAAATTTAGTGAGACTTAAAGTTGCTAGTAATTCATCAGCTTTGCGGTTGAGATACTTGGAAATACACTCTTGCCTTGCTTTGGAAAATCTTGAGATTTCTGCACCAAATTTATGGTCCTTTAGGTATTATGGACAAAAGATGGCATTGCACATTGAAAATGCTCCGCATCTTGCTGATGTGCTTATAGGTGGGAACTTAGATGATCAACCAGCTTTTGCTTTTTACCCTCTTTCAAGCTATCTTTGTCAGCTAGAGACTCTTACGTTAGAGATGAGTGCTGTAAGTGTTTGCTACATTTTTTATGTTCTTAGGTTCCAAATTTTTTGCTATTGGGTTTCTCATTGTAATTTGTTTTGCAGTATAATATGATGTTTCCAAATTTCCCCCAATTGACAAATCTTAGACACTTAGTAGTAAGTGTGTATGGTGGATATGATGACAATCTTCTTGTCTTGACTTCTTTGATTGATGCATCTCCTTCCTTGAACAAACTCTCATTGGAGGTAATGTTAATTATGTATATTCTTCTTGATTAAGAATGTTGCTGATTTCTTCATATTTGTTATTGACTGTATGGATGACAGAAATTTTCATCAGCCTTTGCATGCATAGCACAGTCTTTTATAAGAGGCTGGTTATGTTATTTTAGTATCACATCATTTGTTCTATTTATTGACAGTTTGGTTTTCATTTTCCATGAAACTGGTGAAAATTCTGGATGTATGAACTAATTGTTCTTCTTTTCCTTTCTTTGTTGTTTTTATCAGTTATCTTTTTAATTTTTGGCACTACTTGTTGTCCCTCTTGTTTTCTCATGGTTATCTTATTGTGTTATCTTTAACATTTTGCAGTTAAAAATTTGGAGATCCTCTACATACAATCATGCTCATAGTGCTAGTAATGCTACGGGAAAACCCATCCTGAGTCTTAAAGTGGTGGAGGTGGTAGGATTTAGAGGTTTTAAAATTGATGTGGATTTTGTTACATACTTACTTGAGCATGGCAAAATGATTGAGAAGATTACAATTAATTGTTGCCATCCAAGTTGGATTGGGCAAATATGGGAGTGCGAGTCAATTAAAGAAAGAGAGAAGGCAAGAATGCATGCTTTACAACTGAAATCAAAAGCACCTGCAATAACAGAATTTGTAGTCGTGTAAAGTCAAGTCTAATGATATTTTTCATTTAGATCCTTAAGCATGAACCATCTGTTGAATGTTTAAGTCCTGTACAAGTTACTAGTTTTGTGGAATGTAGTGCTGTGGCATTTTTCCATTTGATTTGTGGTTTTCTTTAGAGCTCAAGCAGTTAAGAATCAACATATCAGTCATTTTCCGAGAAGCTCCAATTGGTAAACTCCCCACTGCAAACATTTTGTTACCACAAATAAGATAACAAGGTCTTTAATCAAGGTTTCTTTCTTTCCCGTGGTTTCTTGGGTGACTTTTCTTTCTCTTCTGTTTCTCCTTTCACAACGAGGGGAAAAAGTCAAGGAGCTTGGGGCTCAATTTAGGGATGGAATGGGTACTTTGTTATCTAATATTCTGCATTACTTAACTCTATTAAGTAAGATTAGGTTAACCTATAATCAGGTTCCTCTCATTTTGAAAGGATTAGATTTGGAGGAGAAAACAAAGTACAAATGGATCCATTTTCCTTCTATCCTCTTACCAAACATAGTACTAACGTTTTATTGGAGAGTATGGCCAAATGCAAGGACATTGCAAGCACTACTAGTAAGTTTTAATGTCTTTGCAAGCACAAACCAGTGTATCTGAAGCAGGAGAGCAGCTATGGACTATGGTAAGCAGAGGAAGATAGTCAACAAGGAGAATGTGGAAAATCAGATTTGGCTTGATTTTTAATATTATCAAATACTTCGATATTCCCACTGTAAAACCCGGAACCGATAGCTATATATGTCAGGTAACATTCTTCATACTACATGATTTGATGATTGGCCTTTTATTGTTGATGAAAGCGTAGTGACAGCCTCCCCTACTGTCAAGAATAAGCTGTCTGGTCCCATGAAATCACCAGCTTCGTCCGATTTTTGCAATTTTTCCATCACCTCACCCAGAGGATTCACCAGCACAAGCTGTGATGTCAATGAGAGCATTAGAATTTTGAATATATAAAGACATACATGCAGCAAAAGAACTAGTGATGAAAATGTTTGTTCAGATTGGAGACTTAATTACCTCAACGCCCTTCTTTTCCATTGCTTTCTTCAGTTCTTTAATGAGTGATACACCACTCGTGTCTATGGCACTCACCGCTGGACAAAACACGGACAAAAAGCATGTTGGTTACAGAGTATGTTGAATAGTAGGGAACAATATGGAACCAATAAGCAGATTGAGACAAGACTTACCTGACATCTCTAAAATCACAAATCGAAGGCTTGACTGCTTTTTAAGATCTTCTTCTGCTTCATAATCTTCAACCCATCTCAAAATCCTTTGGAAGGGAAGCCCAATCATAAAGCGAAAGAGGTACACAGAATAAACAATCTGAAGACAGTAAGGCATTCTCTACAAACGAAGTCTGTGAAGTGATAACCAACCTCTCATTCAGATATGTTGAATTAGCAAAGTTGATTGGAGCTTCGACGCTTAGAATGAGGAAACCAGGGATCTTCATGGATTCCTTGTAATGGTGAAGATTACGGTAAATATCTGTCCCAGGAATGTTCCCTAGCATCACTGTCTTTGGCCTAGTAATTTGCAGGAGGATCTTGAAAATGGAGATTCCAACCTGGCCATTATTCATACTCCCATAACTTTAGCTTAATCACGACTAAAGAAATTCATTCAGGCATGACTTATGGAATTGCATATAGACCATCTGAAGGTGTGAGAAGAGAACTTACTGCAATGGCAAGACCATCTTGGACAGAGATAAAGATAACACCAAAGAACGCACATAACATCACAATGAAATCAAATTTGTCAATCTTCCAAATTTGATAGGCTGCTGGAATGTCTATAAGGCCAACTACTGCTGACACAATGATAGCTCCCAGCACGACGTTTGGTGTGTACTGGAATAAAGGCATGAGGAAGAGGAGGGTCACCATAACCGTAATTGACATTACTATGTTAGAGACCGCAGTTTTGGCTCCTGCATTGTGATTAACAGCTGATCGGGAGAAAGCACCTGATAGGAAAATTATGTAGAGGTTAATTAGCTGCTTAAGAAGAAGCTTTTTGTAAGATTAATAGCCTGCTGGAGTAGGTGTCTACCTGTTGTGACATAGCAGGAAGTGGAGGAGCCAACCATGTTCATCAGCCCAATTGCCATCATTTCCTTGTTGCCATCCACTTTGTAATTCTTAAGAGCAGCAAAAGTCCTTCCTACTGCAATGCCTTCCTGTTTAATACCAGGTTGAATTAAAGCAATGGCTAAACAGATTTCTGTTCTTTCCGAAATATTCTTACAAGTAATTTATCTTTCATTTTAAGTATAGATGCAGGCATGGTGTTGTCTTGTTTTAAAAAATACTGAACTTGATTATATGAAGTTTTATGCAAAAAAAAAAAAAAAAAAAGCATACCATTTTGATTAGAGGTTTTGGAACGATCTTTAATCTGTTTTCAAAATATGAACTGGTTCATTTTGGCTAAGAAGTCCATGCTCTTATTCTACCCCCTTTAGCTTTTCCTTCAATAAATTTCACTAAATTTTCATCATCTGCAGGTTGAACCAGTATCTTATCTTTTACTTCACTGTGAAAGTTGCCAGGCCGCCAAGGGGTGTTCATTTCACTCGAAGAAGTCGGTCCTTTTAACTTTACCTCCTTTGTTAACTTGTTCAACAATCTGACAAGCCAGCTATTGGCTCATCAATGTATATTACCGTAAGGATGTATCGTGGTCTGCGAAATTTTCTTCAGCTCCGACTTCAAAATAAATTTGCCGTGGCCAACCGGCCATTTAATTATTGTATGCATGTTTCCACTGTACGTCAAGCTTTAAACGGTTTGTCTTCGATCTGCCAATTGGCTTGAAATCTGTTTAGGTTTAATAAAGCTGTGCCTACTTACTGATATGCAAAGCTTAAAGCATCAGTTTAACAACTTGTTGTGCAACTCCATACAAATCAAGGTATAAGCACGGGCGAAACCCTCTCCTGATAGCGTTTGATACGAAGGTAACATGGAAATTTTGTAAAGAACTTCTCCATTTAGTTTAATTGTGATTGGCGGACTCATTTGTTTTTTCTTTTCAATGAGGTGTCAAGTTAATTATTGAAAAGATTCGGATAAAAAGGAATTAAGACAACTTACAGTGAGGGAAATAATTCCAGTAACAAGGCCAGCTTTAATTGACAGTCCAAGGTGGCTTCCATGAAATTGCAGCATATTCCATGAAGGAGGATTTAATCCTTGTTGCAATTTTCCAATCTAAGTGAGTGGAGCACACCAATTAACTGTAAGAAACAAAAAAGGGGAGCAATATATACTAGGAGTTACTAAGTGAGGGACCCAGGATACTTACTATACTGATGCCATGATGCTCAGCTTTGAATGCAAAAACCACGAGTGTAGAGAGGATCACAGAAACAAGAGGAGCCCCAGCTGAGATCCAAAACAGATTTGGTCTTCTCATGCTCTGCATGGCACACACCCCAAGTTTGATAGTCAATGCAATAACCAAACTGTTGTCAGAGAGTATTCTATTAGACTTTCATGTGGGACCAACTATCTGATGTGGCTTGCATTGCATCTGAGTCAACTCTGCAGGGTATCAAGGATTTAACCTATGATTGGATCGTTATCATATGAGCCTGTGGCTCAAATTAAGAACCAAGGCCCTTTTGTGTGCAAAAGTCACCCGCTTAGAGTCTGTTTGGATGTGCGGGACAGTGCTATCACGACAAGTCTAATGCTGTTTAGGGGGTCAGTGTAGTCGGGAGGGATCCCACCGTACTGCCCCGCACATCCAAACCAGCTATTAATCTTATGAGGGCTAAAGGACTAAAGGGCTAATAGAGCCCATACATGTTATGCTGATATGTCCAAGCTGAAAGTTTAAGCCTCCCAGACAAGGTTTTTTTCAAATCTCGGCTTCTTTTCCTCAAGTTGCAAATGGTCAATAATCCATTTAATATCGCTCTCAGGACTCAGGATTGGCAGGGTGTCCACATAGAAGAACTAAAAAGAAAAAAAAAACGTAATATAGTAATCATTTGGAGAAACTATGACCACCCAGACCATGGAAATACATGACACATGTTATCCATGCAGGCCAGAAAGGAGTCAAATCATCAACATTAGGCTTTCTGGTTGGTAAAATATAGCACCGGGGACCAGATGTAAGAAAATAGTGAATGTAGATGATTGAAACCGTCCACAATGAAATTAACGGGGGGTTTGTTTTTGAGTGAGTGATAGGTTCGATTGTTAGGCGGTTAAGAGCGTCCTTTTGAGCGATAAAGATAGCAGATTCCATATGGGACTTGAAGACAAAGAGAGGAGGAGTAATAAGACGTACAACATGTCTTGCCACTAGCAGGAACACTAGAAAGCAGAACCCCATCAGTATTGTTTGCCATGACCACTGCATGAGAAGCAAGAAAAAAGAAACACCACACATAAATTTATGATAAGAACAAATATGAGCAGAGGTTATGGCAAGCCACACATGAATGAGTTGGCTGCTAACTGCTAAGAGATAAGAAGTTTTAGTAAGAGTTATCAAGTTACCGAAAAAAGCAGAGGTTATGGCAAGCAGTAGTTGGCTACAGGCAATTACCATGTAAGTGACATTTACATATACAGAAAAGATTAGTTCAGACTACAGAGTAAAATACAATACCTCCTTTGTATTGTGGAAAACGGAGCTCAAAACAGGTACCAAACCCATTTGTTTAGTAAAATGAGTGATTCCAAGAAGGCTTTTCAGCTGCTGCAAAGAAACAATGATAGCAGCCCCAGCCATGAACCCGATAAGAGTAGCCTTTGAGAGAAAATCAATGATAAATCCAAGCCTGCTCACATTTCACCAGAAATCATCAGAAAGGTTATTTAATTTTTTTTTAAAAAAAAGCAAAGATGTGTTTAAAACGAAAGGACAAGTTCACCTTAAAAATCCCAAAGAAGCTTGGAAAAAACCAGCAAAGAAAGTTGTAGTAAAGGCTAGTTGCAGAAACAAGACAGGATCATTGGCAGGGGATACTTCTTGCCGAAGCATGGATCCAAGTATAAGTGAAGCTATGGAAACAGGCCCTACTGCAAGGTCCCTGGAGCTTCCAAGTACAGCATATACAAGAGGAGGCACAAAGCTGGAATCTAGACCAACAAGGAATAAACAAGCTTTACCAAATGAAAATCCAATCAAACAGGAAATTTCAAAGTTGCAAATAAGCTTACTAAAAGAGCAGAGTCACTCACAGAGACCAACAATTGGTTGTAGACTAGCAAGCTTAGCATAACTGATACCCTGAGGTAAAAAATTTGAGATCAAATGAATGGATAACCATTCTAATTACCATCAGATAAAGAGGAAAAAAAACAAGATTTTTTTTGGAGTGACCTGTGGGATGGCTAAGCTGGCAATGGTAAGTCCGGCAACAATATCCGATTTGAAGAGTTTGAAGCTATAATTCGGACCCCATTGGAGAATAGGGAAGATGTATTGAGCTGCAAGAATCCATTTCTTCCTCGTTGGCTGTCCTTTGAATTGGCGCAAAGGGTCATCAGGGAAGAAAGTTTCTTTGAGCCTTGATTTAAGCTTGTGAATGGTGCTCTTATGGGGTGGTGGGACAACTTGATGAACCTCCATGGTTATTTCTAGGCAGGTTTGAGGGTGCTGCATGGTGGTAGCATTAAGCTCCATGGTGGTGGAAAAATAAACTGAATTTGGTGTAGCTTGTTTTGGTTGAGGAATGCTCTAATTTATGAGCGTCCCTTCCCCCATCAAATCAACTTCTCCAGAGAGACCGCTAACAAACAAACTAGTACTTGTCTAATAGAGAACAACAGTGCCTAAAGAGGAAGAGTGATAGAGAGAGGCGAGCCTTATCAATATGGCATTGTTGGTGAGCCCACCTACCTCTTTTCTTCTGCGTCTTGCACAAAAATGCGCACATGAATCTACATGCAGCCAGTGGTGGGAGAGACACAGTCTAATATCTCTCCTTATAAAAAAGGAATAACAATTTTAGCAATTTTGCTCAAACTATCAACAAAATTTTAGGGATAAAATGACATGAAGAATATTAAATAGTATGAAAGTGCTTGTAATTAAAAATTAAAATTACATGAAGAATATTAAATATTTGTTCATTTTCAGCACCAAAAAAGGAGCACCATTATCTATCTTGAGTACCCATCTAGAGAAACAAAAACAAAAAAGGAATGCCATTTCAATGAAGTAGAGCTTGTAAGCTGTAAAGTAGATTTATAGAGAAAAGGTCAATTGCATTTTGATTAATGGGTTAATTAATTATAAGGTCTAACATTTAAAAAGTTTTTTTGTTTGAATTGCACATTAGATTTTTTGAACTACAATAATTAAAATAGTGACATATATATATATATATGTATATATATGACCGAAATAAGGAGAGACGTAAGCAATAATGCATTTTGCACTATTAATTGCTCCCTCTGTCTCATAGTCTTTGTCCATCTTATTTTGGAATGTTTCAATTAAATTGTCATATTTTCGTAAGTACCTATATTCTAAAATTATTTTTTATACTAAAAACCATGAACACCAATTTTACAGAATAAAATTTTTAAATTTTAACATGAAATATAATAAATTAATCAAACTTTTTGAAAATATATAATTTGGGTAAAAGTTCAATAGAGGCAATAAAAAAGAGACCGGACATAAGTAGTTTGTTTTTTTGCCCTCCACGTCTAGTTGTAATATTTAATAGGACAATGGGCATGGAATAAATTCATGAGCGAAGCGTGGGAGGAGGTGGCTATTTACGAAAGTATTAATCAAGTACGTCAAGTAAATTAAGCATGCAAATAGTTTGTGTGCAAAAGTGATGAGGCAACTAATATATTTTCAGCTGCCAGTTGGATTAAGCTAATTAGTTACATAAAGGGGTGTGCCAATGTCATGCATATATTGCATGTTTCGAATGCAGAATATGGAATATATGTTCTGAGCTATACATGCACCTGATCTCTCCATTTCCACTTCTTAATTTCTGATATATTTGTATATAGAGAGAGCTAGGGATGGTGGCCATGGCGGCCTGCAGTCACTTTCCAGAACTGCTTGTTTATGAATCTGATGGGTAGAGTATGGCTACAATTGCAGTCTTATTAGCTCTTGAGGAAAAGGAGTATATGGAAATTTTGCACAGCATTATATAACTAGCTGGTGAAGCAAAAACCTATATCTAGTTTTGGTGCCTTTTTTATTCTTCCTGCTTACATATTGCCTAATATTTGTTCAGGATTTTATAGGAGGAATGATTAAAAGTTAATCATATAAAATTATGAATTAAATCACTACCACCCCACCACCTTCGAACTGCTCCTGCACTTAGTCAAGATAAATCTTTCTTTCTTGGACCCCACAGATACAGTGTTAGATGACTTGCATGGTCAAATGTTAATCAGTGCCGTGCCCTCTCAGTGATGACTTACAAACAATTAGAGATTACTTGTTCACGGTTGTGCAGAGGGCGGTTGAATCAAATTAACCTTATACCACACCGGACTTTTTGAACTCCAATAATTCATCATCAATTGTGCTAAAGCACTTTCTAGAGTATTTTATCACCATGTTGGATAATTTATTTCAATCGAAAATCTAGACAAAAAGCTTACTCAATAATCGGCTTTGTGAAATTGTATTATTCCAATCTAATACCAACCTCTCAAAAAACCTTGCGGAATCTTGATTCCTTAAACATATTTTTAATATCATTCACACACAAATTCCATTCGTAAATCATTAGCATCAAACGTGTGTAAGTAGGTCTAATCAATGCATTGAAAAATTGTAGTGGTTGAGAATATGACTAAAAGGCAAAACCGGTCCCCAAAGAACTGTGTCTTTTTCAAGACTCTAATGATAGCCTTTTAAATGGCCTAATTCGTATCATCTAAGTGGGCATTTGCTCTTCTAATTTTGAAGAATCTTTAAAGCTATATATATATACCTTTTTAATTTTTCCCTCATCAAGATTCTCCAAAGGAAAAAAAAAAAAAAAAAACAAAGGGTTGCAATTTTCCATTTCCTTTTCATTTTCCTTTGCATTTAGAATTTATGAATGGAAGAATACGTGTAGAGAAAGAGATTGGTCCAAGAATGAAAGGTAGATAATCATTTGGTAAAGGAGAAAAGGAATGTTTTGACATAAAGACAAGAAGCCATATCGTCAAAGGTAGGAAGAAAAGATAAAAAGAGAGTGTGAAGGGAGTGATGATTAATTTTTGGAGGTTCTTATCTTCATTACTCGAGATCAAACACATCAAACTTTATTTAATTGGTCCACCGCCCTCTAATCTTGAGTGGCAACCGCGAAATTTTGGTTGCAGTCGGTTGCTTTTTGTTGCCTTGTGTATGATTGCGGCCAAGCATTCTATGAATGGGGTTGGTCACAAGGTTACAGTATGTGAAAGAAGCTAGTTGCTCGTCTTCTGCTTCATTCCACCACTTAAACTAACCCCCCACGTGACAGTTTGGTGTTTTCCTTTTCATTTTATATGTTGTTTTCCCCCAAATTTATAAGGGAACGCAGGGAATCTGGTAAAAGCTAATTCAATGTGAAAATGCTCTCCAGCTTTGAAACCCCATAGTCGTATAAATTTGATGGATAGTCCGAATTAATCAGACAAGACATATACACATTAAAAGTATGTTTGAAATTGAGTTAGATTGCAATCACTATCATTGTCCGTCAAATTCAAGTACTTTGAATCCCGTAAGACTTAACTACGTAGGGATCAAGAAAACAAAAGGAATTAGTCAATGTGAAATGTTGTGGAGGTTAAGATTCTTTGCCTTTAACACCATACCAACCAACAGTCATGATTGGTATTACTATATAGTTTATGATAATTAGAGAAATCTTAAAGTATTTGATTACTTAAAAATAAATAAGAAATTTATGAATACGTTAAATTATTTTCTCAGTATACTCTTTTTTGAAGTAATCATACTTTTTGACTATCGAAATAAAATAGTATATATTTTACATACCGAAATTGATAAGTGCAAAAAGGTTTGGATGGTTTAACATGAATTCAATCCTCATCTGTCGACGGGCTTCTAACATGCGAAATCAATCAAATTGATTAAACAGCAGCTTGATTGAAAAGCTGATGATGTTGTAAGTAGGTTGTGTTCAACTTTGTGATCGCTTCTCTTCTTTCTGCAGGGGAAGGAAGCATAGATTCTAAAGTTATGCGGTAATCATATTTATCTACTTTCTCTGAGAAAATAATTATTTCCAATTGGGCAAAAGGGAATGGGTGAACCGTTTTTGATAGGCTTCATCTTCCCAGAAGGTAAAAAGGGAATTAAAAAAAAAAAAACCAAAAGAAAGATTCCCAACCAAACAAAAAGGTCTAAAAATAATAAGAAAAAAGAACGTTGGTGTTAGGCTTGATCTTTCAAGAAGGTAAAAAGGAAATAGGCGTGGGCGGCAGGATTCGAACCTGCGCGGGCAGAGCCCACATGATTTCTAGTCATGCCCGATAACCACTCCGGCACGCCCACCCTGCGGTAACTTCCTCGTAATTTAAAACTTCTGACTTCATTAATCATTTTTTCCCTCTCTTCCTATAAAGGAAAAAGAAGGTACCAGAGAGCTGATTGATCCCATACCATTAATATATAGAGTAAATAAATGAATTGTTTGTATATAAGAAATTGATTACCTCAATTGGAACTGTATAAAGTAGTGAAGTCAAATTGAAATTATTGTAAATTACTAGGACTGTTGTTGGTCAAGGAAATGTATAAAACTTGTCCATATATCAGCTTTTTTTTTCGAAAGCTCAATTCTGAAACTTCGGCTTTTAGCTGCTAGAAGGTCAATCTCAACGTTTATGGAAGCTGGAAACTGATTAGCCCTGCTTGTATTTTGGGGTACAGAAGCTGCCCAAAACAAGCACTGAGAGCAGTTGTTGCCATGATGGGTTAGGAGGAGGGACTAGAATTCAAGGCATTGGGTGAAAAAGCGCACTAATGCCAATTCATTATCGCTCTCCACTCCAGCATCCACGGCTATTACCTAAAAGTTGAAACAGGACCAGAGACCACCTTCAAGAGGTCCTTCGTATCTCAGACTGGACCCACTTTACATAACTCATCATGAACAAAGAAGCAAAAAAGCACTAAAGCGACTTTCCATTTGGGACTAGGAGATTTCCCCTCAAAACCCTCAAGAGTCTAAAGGGCTTTGTTAAAAAGCAAAGGTTACTTACAAAACGCCGTTATATTTAGACAAGAAAGAAAACTCCTACTTGAAACATACCCGTCCCAAACTCAAACTTATGGGCATGATTTAGGCTTGATATCCTAAAGGATTTGAGCTCAGGAATTAGAAAAACAGATGAATACGTAATTGAACAACTTGTGCAGCAGCATCCAAAAGCAAAAACAGTTACAAATATCTTAGATTTATGGTGGGTAAAGCTGTTACAAAGATAGATTTGTAAATGCTATCAATATTACGGCATGTGCGCGCTGAAGGAAGCAATCGGTAAGACAGGACAGGCAGGAAATGCTGTTACGAAACAATACATGTTATTAACTGTCCCCCATAAAACATTTGGTCGATTGCTTGATAAAAGATAAATTACTAGTACTACAAGAGATGTAACATTGCTTGTTGATAATATTAGTTACAGTAAGACCTTAAGTTGGATGTTGGGTTAATTGCAGTATGATTACCAAGGAGACCCACTGATCAATATCACCGTCTCTTATTTGACACGAGAAGCTTTTTTATTTTTCAATAGGATAAATAGGGAATATAGGAAAGATGTATAGATGATATGCCTTGTGTATGAGGATAACTTTGTTTCTTTTTCATTGCGATAACTTAAAATGCTAGGAGTTAAGCCCAAAGCTGAGTTTCTGTTATAGAGAATAACGCAGCATTTGGAGACAGTTGAGTTAGTTAAGTGCAATTAAATTAACACTGATATCAAACTGTTGATGTGATCATAAAGGTGTTTGATGCTATAAACACATCTTTATCAGCCATGTGAATGAGACAGTGACACCGATTCTGACTCACTGTTCCATGCTTTATCACTCTGATTGAATCTGCAGCCACTTTCAGCAAACTCCTGGCTTGAATTGCTTGCAACACCTAAAGCTGACTGGTTACTTTGCTGCATGATTTAACATTCAAAGCCTATGGTTCTCACTGTTTCTTTTAAAGAAAAGATATATATGTGTGTTAGAAATGTTGGGTCCTGGATGTAACTTCCCCTGAAGGACTAATTCTTGAAAGAGAATTTTGTAAAAGCTAGCAACAAAAGTAAACGCTACAAAAGGTAGGCGCCACCCCACTTTTAAAAGGTTTCTTTTCTAGATAACACTAACAGGGTTCTGCAAAAACAGTTTTGTGATGATCCTGAAGGCTGAAGGAAAATGCAGTTTTTCCGTTTTATTGGAAACATTTTGAACCACAGACAGGCATTAGCCCATCCACAATTTGGATGGCGAAGGCAAAGCTGGTGCTGGTGATGGAATATTGTTGACACGTAAATGTGGCCCTAGCAATGTCAACCATACTTCAAAAGGTAATTGGAGTTGGATTGTAACACGACCCCTTTTTCTTCTATAAAACAAACAACTGGTGGGAGAGATCATGTTCAACATGGCTTTGCTTTGGGTTCCAACAAGTTGGTTCCATCACACATGGTCTGGAATTTTCTCTTTATATCAAAGAAAACTGCATGCATGATAATGTCGGCCTGGTTAAGGTGAACCTCTCAGTGCCTGTCCACTTTATTTTTGGTAATCTACATGCATTGGATATGTTCAACGCATATTTCTTTTCTTTTGAGGAAATTAGCAAAAGGAAAATCAAAATTTACTTATAAAAGAAGTCAAGTGCCTGTAAATCAGGGACGAGAAGGAATTGTATTGAAATTATATTACAAAAATCAGTATAGATTTAGTATGATGGGAAAAGTTGGTTCCTTCGGGTGAGATACACACTTTTTAATTCAAAATTATATAGGTTATTAGACTTGACACCCTCGTTTTATGAGGAAAAAGAAATATATATACTTGGGATTACCTTCAAAAATCTTTTCACCAGGATAATATTGCTAAGCCTAAAATTCTTATAAATGGCATGAATATTAAATAATAAATTCATGAATATGTATTTCTTACAAGTATCTGAATGTTTTGAGTGTCCAACACTTCGATATTTTTGTAATGATAAAGAGTAGAAAAAAGAAATAATTTCCGCAACAGCACAATGAACATGGCAGTCCTGATGTGATAGAGGTATGGGTTGGACATCTAATTTAGCCAATAATTCTACCACTTTCCTGCCCATATCACCCAGTATAAATATATTAAATCACGATATAGATCCCTCCCTTAGCCGGTCGGAATTGATGATTTAGATGCTCATCCTCAGTGTGTCTACATACATTATATCTTAAAGCATCAAAAAATAGGTATAAAAGATATTGATAATGGACGTGGTGGACTATTGTTCCAGATAGAAAGGCATACATTAACTGTACCCAGAGAACCAAAAGACAGGTGCAATATGTCTAAACGTTGAAGTTTATGGTGCATACTTATGATTTCTTTAGCTGATATCGCATCTGAAAAAGCATCACCTGTTTATTTATTTTTGTATGGTAATTAAAATTTAAATACAATTTAAGAAATAAGAATTTATTCTCAATTTTCTGACAACACATCATCTTGATTTGCTGCAACTCCAGAGTATTGGTAAGAGGCCACATCCACTCACCATTCTTATACACAAAAAGCCACTGTAGCATCTTCAGGAATAGGAATGAGTTGTGAAGTTCCTTCTGCCAAACTTAGTTAGGAAAGCGCCAGAAGAGAGGCAATCATCAAACTAGAAGAAAATATTTTTACTATGTCCAACCTTATGCTTAATAAAAGCTCTGGCAGTACCCCTCAGTGCCAAAGCTTCCTCGAAACCCAACTGCAATGTTGAGGACAGCTAATTTGCAATAAAACTTCTGGTTTTTAAGAGATAGGCTGTGATCCTAGCAACCCAAGGGGAGCCAGCTAGAGTAAATAAAGCCCCAATTTGCTCCAAAACATAGGGCAACATTCCATATGAAAATATGTTTAGGTGTAGGCCACTTTTTTTTGGATAATAGATTGCTTGCTGTCCAACTAACTTTAGCTCCCCTTGCATCTACTTCTTGACCCTTCCATAAGAGATAAGAACATAGTTGAACAACTCTTTTTCTAACTTTCTTAGGAAGAAGGAACATGCCGCAATAGTAATATGAAGGTTAAACACAAGAGACTAAATCAACTGTAGCCTTCCATTATAGGATAGTCTCTGAGCTGCCCAGCAATTGATCCTAACACGGTGATTATTTAAATCAAAGGCTGGCAATCCTTGTCACTTAGCTATCTAAAAGAAAGGGGCACACCCAAATATCTTGCAATTGTTGAATTTCCAACAGCTCACTACTAGACATGTTTGTATGAAAGAGCTCACTCTTAGCAGGTTCAGTTAAAGGCCAACTAATAACTGATAGAAAGATTGCAAAACATTAAAGACTTGTACCATTGAATGCTTACATCATTTCATAAAATCATCATATCATCAACAAAAATAAAGATGATTAAGCTTGATTCTACTACAGCATGGATAATAAGCAATGAGGCCTTGTTCTAGCGGAATTTAACATACAAGAAAGAACTCCCATAACAAGAACAAACAAATAAGGTAAGAGGGGATGACCTTGCGTCGTTTCAAGGGGGTCGAAGGAATGACGCAAGGTCATCCCCACGAAGTAGCCCACCAAGCCACCATTAAAAAGAGACATTGGAAGTCTTGTAGTGGTGATTGATAAGGGCTTTGAGATCAAGGCCTAATTGAAACCTCGAGTCCAGTCTCCTAACTGTAAACGTGGGCTTTAGTTGTTTAAATTGGATATGAGATTGGGCTCAACTCAAATTGCTCCGGACTACATATCATAACAAGAAGAAAAACACGATGCGGTCCATTCCCCTCGATTTCTTAAACCCTGAGAGAAGTGGACTCCTAAAACCCTAACGCCTAGAAGGTTCTATCATCCTCCAGATCTTGAACCCCAAGCCAATAAGCGATCCCTCCTCCTCGTCTCATTTCTCCTATAATACTAGCAATCCCATCTTCATTTCACTTACACCAGTGAAAGAAAAGAGAAGACCCAAATTAAGCTTCAAATGGCGAAGCGTTTGATTCCAACCTTTAACAGAGTTCTTGTTGAGAAAATCCTTCCTCCTTCCAAAACCACCGCTGGCATTCTCCTCCCTGAGAAATCCACCAAGGTAATTTTTTCACTTCAAAATTTCTTACTCTATTTTTGCTTTTCATTTTTTTGTGATTGAACGGTTTTGATTGATTTGATTATTAAAAATAACAAAACAGCTGAACTCCGGGAGAGTGGTGGCCGTGGGCCCAGGAACAAGAGACAGGGAAGGGAAAACGATCCCAGTGCCTTTTAAAGAAGGTGACACTGTTCTTTTGCCTGAGTTTGGGGGTTCTCAAGTCAAGCTTGGCGAGAAAGAGTATGCTCACAAAACTCTGTTTTTGGTTTTTTTTTTTTTCCTTGTTGAAATTTTTGGTTGGTTTGATAAAATGAACTGTTTTTGGGTTTTGTTTTTTGTTTGCAGGTTTCACTTGTATAGAGATGAGGATATTTTAGGCACTCTCCATGAATAATTGGTTCAATGATTTAAGTTTATGAGCTTTGTCAGTGTTGGAGGGGGTTAGCTTTGGGTCTGGGGGTTTTAATTGAATTGGATGGAACTGATTAATCATTAGAATTGGAATTTGCTAATGGAAACACTATCCTTTTCTGCTCCACTGTATTCTTGCTTGATTGATAATACGTCGTTTTCTTAATTGAATTATAAGATGGTTACTGTGGTGCTACCTTGTTTTTGATGAAGACTTGGTAGTCATCGGCTTGCTCTCTGGTGGATGTTAACTTGATTTGGATGTTGATTAAGGAAGTGATTTACCAATTGTTAGTATTATTGTTATTCTGCTGTGTGTAGTTGCTGTCAATTTAAGTAGAGC
Source organism: Theobroma cacao (assembly GCF_053813885.1). Taxonomy (NCBI): domain Eukaryota; kingdom Viridiplantae; phylum Streptophyta; class Magnoliopsida; order Malvales; family Malvaceae; genus Theobroma; species Theobroma cacao. The sequence continues at coordinate 44,910,009 of NC_142640.1, forward strand.
AGCCAATTGGATGGAATTGGGGATGATTTGTCCAATCATGTGCCGAATTTAATTTAGGACCATAATTCTTCAAATGAACAGTGCAATGACAAAGATGCAAACGGCCATACTTTTCATATCAAACAATTGATGGCAACTCTCACTCTAAAATCCTTTGTTTTTGTTTAGTTTTGGAAATCATTCAAATGAAGTTTCAACTTGTCCATGATAGCAAAATGAGGGAAATTCTTACTAGGTTTTTATATATGCTTTTATGTCCTAAGACACAACAAATTAAACGAATGTAATAATGTATGTATATATACTATTAATGTTCCTAATTGAGTTTTGTTGTTATGGATCTAGTTAAATCCAAGGAAGGGAAGCTTTTTTATGTGGGAAGCCAAGGATGGGTGACATGCTTTGAGGGAAGTCCATGCTCTTAAAATCATATCTTTGGGCTGCTTCTTTTCTCAGTATCCCCGTGGAAGTTGGGCGCTCCACTAAATTATTATATTAAACAGATGATATAAAAAATAAATTAAAATTTCGACACGATTTCAGTCTCACATGATTTGCCAACGAGTGCCATGATTAGATAATGAAATGCACTACACCACATGGTATTATGAGAGACAACTGCTTTGGCTCTTTCCTTTTTTATTTTATTTTCTGATGGCGAGATGCAAGTGCAGAGGATATCATCAACTTTCGGTTCTAACTCTTCTTCCTTTAAGAGATGAGTACCGAACCAAGAGTTCTAAAACATGTGATTCTTTTCATCTTTTTGATATGCATATATAATTTATGGAAAAAGAAGTTGTTTGAAAGGAAAAATCATATTGATTAGAATTTAGAATTTTAAATTTTAAATTCAAAGTTTCGTATCTAAATATTAAGATATGTAGGTAGATGAGATTTATAATGTTTATTATATATATCATAAAATCAAATTTAAAAGTTTTTTTAAAAAATTAAAATATTTTCTGAAAAACAAAATACATAAAATTTTATTTACTCGATACTCGTGGAAATATTTATATTATAAAAGTAGGCGGCGAGCACAAGTTGCAACGAGTCGCCAACTCGTGGCTGGGCAATAATAAGGTGTTACGACCCAACTCAATGGCGTCGCCAAACACGCCCCCAATCCTGGGCACGAAAGCGCCAACCGGTACACGCCGGGTTTATTCTCTGTCGCCAGCGCACGTGGCCCCACATTTTCCCATTGGCAAATATGAAGAGAAGAGAATCACTAACCTACAAAGCGACTGCGACCTCCTATTTCATCATCTTTATCCTACAAAAATTATATAGGATAATATACCGTCTTATTTGCTCTTATTATGACGCCACCATCACTTTTTTGGATAAGAATGATAATTATAGTTGATATTAATTTTCTTTGGGATTTTTCATGAGGTGATTGCGCCTTCTCTTAGTTTTCCAAGGCCACTCTTTTAATGACATGATCAAAATTTGTCTACCAAAACTAATCAAATCTCTTCAGACGAAAATTTTTATCATTGATTATTTGTATGATCGTTCTCATGAATTGAAATATTACTCGCATATACTAAAGATTATTGAGTTTGAAGTAAGGTGATAACTTGAAAAATTTAGTAGAGATAAGTTCACTCCAATTACTAGTCTGGTTGATATAATGAAACAAAAATATCAAGATGATCCTAAACCATATTTACCTTAGCATTTGTAATACTAATTTTTCCCATATATAATAAAAAAATAAAAGAGCAATCCAAGGATGCGTGAATCACCATATTGACCAAAAAGACCAATTAATTCAAAAGGTCAATAAAAAGAAAGAATAGAACAATCCATCATAAATAAAATGAAGAAAAACATACGCGTGATATTTATAAGTTGAACCAACAAGACAAATACTTTCCCTTCCAAACACACCTCCTAATCCCTCCTCTCTTTCCCTCCTTCTCTCCCAAACAGCACGTGCACGTGCACGTGCTCTCTCCTCTTTCTCTCCCCTCTGTTTCAATCACTACGAACAAAAAACATCTCCTTTCTCTCTCCCCCATTCGCAGGAGAGAAAAGAGAACAAAAAAGGAAAAACACTTGCGGAGCTTTCATCTTCCTCTATGACGTAGCCAACAAGAAAAAAAAAAAAAGAAAGAAACTCAACGGAATAAAAAAACCCCGAAGAAATATTTGTTTGTTTTTTTTTCAAATGCACGCGAAAAATAGGATTCCTAGTAGCGGCCACAGCACCCCATCACCTCCGGCATCACCATTACGGTCACCGAGGTACCGCCACGGAAGGAAGTCGGGTCGGTTTGGTCCGTTCCAACCTGGGCGGACCATAGCCCATCGACTTGCATGGTTACTTCTCTCTGTTCTTCTTCGTCGACAAGGGATTTTCCTCTTTGCTCCTCTCATTTACATCTCTGGGATGCTTCTGTACATGGGCACCGTTTCGTTTGATGTGGTTCCCATTGTTAAGCATCGACCCGCACCCGGCTCTGTTTACCGGAGTCCCCAGGTTTATGAAAAGCTTAAAATCGATATGTGTGGCGATAATTCCTCCGCTGATGCGGTGAGTTACTGGTTTTTGATTTGTTCCTTTTTAGTCAATTTAGATGGGTTCTTGGATTTTATGAATGCGGGTCGGACTTTTTATGGTTGTCTGTTTTGGGTCGGATTTGTTTGTTGAATCATTCCAAATTTTGAGTTTAATTTTCATATTTTTCTTCTGGGTTTGGATCTTGGTAGAATTTTGAGGAATTTGGACAATGTAGTTAGTTGTTTTCTTTGCTGATGATTTTATGTTATGTTATTTGTTTGAATTAGACTCAAGTAAATTTGAATAATTCTCCAAATTCTTGAAATTTTAAAATAAAGTAACGATTTTTATCTTTTATCTAAATTTGAAGAACGAAGAAAAATAGAATGCTGAATCAAGGAATCACTTTTAGCATTATTCTTTTTTTTTTTAATTTTCACTATTGTTTCCTGAGGAAGTAGACCCTTGTGTCTTGTTGTACATGCTTCATTTCCAGCTGTATCAATCTTTGGGGTTGTATCTGGATCTGAATAACATGGGAAATTGCATCGTCTAGCCAGCTGTCTTTATTTTTTTTTCAAAGATATCTTGATAAAGATAATTGTACTGGGTTCCGTTGGTAGTACAGTTAATTGAGATCAGAAGCTTACTTTGAATGATTAAATCTTAAGGCTGTACATTACTGGTGATTTATTGATGAGTTTCTTCCTCCACACTAACTTGATAATTTGATAATAGGGTCTTGTACAGTATAGGTATAAGATTAACATAATCACTTTGTTACAAGAATTCTAGGATGGTAAGCAGTTGCCATGGTATCATTTCATAATATGTTTAGTTGATTAGGTGCCTTATATGCTCTTTTTCTTTTCCAGCTTCTCTCATTGTGATTGTTAAGAGCAATATGAATTATAATAAAATCTGATTATATTATGTGAATTTATTTTATCCAATGGTTAACTCCTCTGATGCTGATTTATGATTTGTGATTATATCCACCCTAAACTTTAATGAATTTCTTGTAGATTTCGACTATTTGGAGAAATTCCTATAAAGGAGGAGAGTGGAGACCATGTGTAAACAAGTCTTTTGAAGGTAGGAATTTATTCCCTTTATTTTATTTTAAGCAGTTCATGATAATGCTTCTATTACTTCATTGATATTAGCATTACTTTTGGCAAATGAGAACAAGTTTGCTTCTTTTTATTTTGTATGTACTCTGTTTGTTGTTGATGGTAACTTTTTGCAAGCATCAATAGTTGACTATAAAAAAATTGGAAGATTATTCATTTTCTAAGTGATGACTTGGGCGTGTAAATAATAAGGGAAACCAATATGTGCGCACAACTGAGTATTAATTGCTGGTAGGCTGCCAGGCATAGGTCTCGAATCTAACCACAAAGGAATTGGAATCAGACACTTGCATCTTTTGTTGTTACATCTGAAGGGAGTTAAAATCATTTGCACAGCTTCCTGGCCCTTCCCCATTCATACAAATCATAAATATTCAACTCTATATTTCTAGATTACATGTAGACATCGTTTGTTTAAAAATTCACACTACTCAGTAAGTTGATTGACTAGGTTGTCAGGCTGGTGAGGTCAATGATCTTGGGGTGATAAGCATTGCAATTGGGTTTTTATTCTAATGACAGTTTAAAGAGTATGTCTTTTATTGTCACATGCAATTTGGTTAAGTTTTGCCATAACATTTTGCCATTATGTCTAGGAGAATTTATAGCATTAGAAGCTAACTATCCTTCTGTTAAAGCTGCGTTAAAAGCATGTTCCATACCAACACCTGTGTCATGTTTGGTTGATATGATTTCTTTCGCTTAAACTGTTGAGCCTGAGTAACAGGGTTTGAGAGTGCTATTTCAAGGAATAGAGTGAGAGAGGGAGGGAGGAGAGAAGATGTGGAAGTCTGGCTATGGGAGAGAGCAACTCATTAAAATTTTTCCAGAATCCTAATACGAGTGAGGGCCTCAGGAGCCCCACTAACATGTTAGTGTAAAGTTCACACATTTAGAGTTGTAGGTGTCATTTCTGGCGCTTTGCACATTTGAAGTATTTGCCATGCTTGTCTTCTCTACGTGCATGTGTACATGCATGCTTCATGTTTATATGCACTGAGTATGGTTTTTGGATGTTGACTATTTCCTTCAAAATTTTCTAATTCAGCTGTTTTTCTTTTGACTACTATAGACTTACCTGAATCGAATGGTTACATATATGTTGAGGCAAATGGAGGCTTAAATCAGCAGAGGACATCGGTTGGTTTTATTCATTATTAGTTTCTATTACATATTTATGATTTACCTTGTTTTTATAATAGCTTGCCTATTTTATGATCTCGTTAATTATATTTTCTCTACATGGCTGTTTTGGATACTTTGTAGATATGCAATGCAGTTGCTGTGGCAGGCTATCTTAATGCAACACTTCTAATCCCTAATTTCCATTATCATAGCATATGGCGGGATCCCAGGTTTGTGATCATATGTTGTGTCATGTTGGTTGTGTACCATTAAGGTTAAGTGATAAAAGTCCTAGTAATCAGTTCTCTGACAAATAAATATTTATTGGGAAGCTTAATCTCATAAATATCATATGACCTGATTCTGGTATGGAGTGGTACGTTACCTACTTCTAATTTGTGCCCTGATATCTTGATTTTATCTACTTATACAAATTTTCTGTATTGGCAGCATTAGGCTGTGAAGCCTCTTTTATTAAAATATTACTGAAATTAGCTGTATGAGGGAAAGGAAATTTTCAAGGGAAGTGTTAAAATGAAAAAAGAAAAGAAAAGAATATGCATTTAAAGAATTTAAAACCAAACGTAGCCCTGATTTCAAATTTTTAGGTCCATTTACCTCATTTTTGTAGTTTTACACATCATTTCTTTCTTTTATGCATTACACCTCTTTGTTCCTTATAAGCATGGGTAAATTCAACCTATAACCCATGGCTTCAGCTTTTCCCACATAGGAGTCATTTGGTATAGTGGAAGTGGGGCACTTTCCTTGTATTTTAATAGGGTGTAAGGACATTCCGATGCTTGGTGTAAAAAATACCCATGGGAATGTCCTTCCAATGACCAATGGGAATGTGATTCCCATTGCTCATGGAGGGAGTGTAACTTTCCCATTGCTATGGGAAACCTAGCTCAATCCTTAAACGTTCTAAACCATTATGGTGGCATGTATGGCTAAAAATTAGAGCAAAGTGGATTTTCCACATATTCTGCAATGAACCTTTTTTTAACTTTTGCTATACCTCTAAAATTTCCCCTCCTTAATTCTTTATTTTAAATCCTTTGGCTTTGTTTGGTTCATGAGAAATTAAAGAAAAAACTCAAGAAAACAAAACAAGCAGATGAAAAAGGAAAATCTTTGTTTTCTTTGGTGATACAAGGAAAATCGTTCGAGGTCAGTATAGTTGTCGTGAATGTCTTTAGTGCTGCCCATGTTGCCTAAGAAGTTCACATAATTAAAAGCAATTGCTACTAACTTTTAATAAATAAAAGCAAAAAATCATTACCCAAAGAAGTTCAATGATAAAAAAAAATTAGAAAACTCTTTAGATAACAATTTTTATTATTCTTGTAATATTCTAGGCATTATTACAAAAAATAATTATTTTTAATAGTTATAGGCATTATTATAAAAAATAAAAATTTAGTAACTTCACATATTTTAATATTTAAGTAATTAGTATTCAAATATTATGTTATTTTTATCATGTTATTATTTATTATTTTAAGAGATAAAGTTTGAAAACTTAAAAATTTACATTAAAAAGAATGTAAGTTTATTCAACTTTATTTTTCCATACACAAGGGTAATTCTGTAAATTAATACTACATTTCCAGTAAAGTGCTTCCAAACCAAACAATGCAATGTGATCTTCTTAGGATTTTAATCAACAATTTCACGATGCAATGCTATCTTCCTAACAAGAACATTCAGAGCAATCATTCTCAGTAAAATACCAACTGCCACCATAGCACCTTGTGATATTTTTCTCAATTAGCACCATGTGATTAAGTTCTATTCTTAGAGATTGATGCATTGTTAATATCATGAAGTAAAATTATCAAAATACCCTCAATTCAAAAAGTATCTTGTTTGTTCACTTTTAAGGGTATTTTCATAATATTACTAGATAATATTAATGGCATAACCTCTTATGGGAATGGAACTTGACCACAAGGTGCTATTTAAGAAAAAAAAAAAAAATCAGAGGGTGCTATGTGGGAAAAGTTGAAACCACAAGGGCTGTAGGTAAAATTTACCTTGTAAACATTATGTGATATCATGTTTTGCAAGTCATTTTGTTATTATATTGACTGAAGTTTTTACTTTTCCAGCAAATTCAAAGACATCTATGATGAAGATTCTTTCATCAATGCCTTGAAGAATGATGTACGGGTTGTTAATAAGATTCCTGAGTATATAATGGAACGATTTGACCATAATCTGACCAATGTTTACAACTTCAGAATTAAAGCTTGGTCATCCATTCAATATTATAGGGATGTAGTTCTACCCAAGCTCCTTGAAGAAAGGTGAGTTTGAACATTGTCAGTTGCATAATTGTTTCGTTTTAAGTTTAGCTTGTTTACTTGAGTGACATATGGTGACTCTATGCATAATTGAATCACTTAGGATCATAAAGTGCACTGTTTATTTTTTTTTGTTGTTTGGTTTTGTTGAGATCTTCACTGTTTGTTGTTGTCTTAATTTAAGGTAATTGGTTTCTGATTGAATGACTCAGGATTATAAGGATTTCTCCTTTTGCAAACCGCTTATCATTTGATGCTCCTCCAGCTGTCCAAAGACTCAGATGCCTGGCAAATTATGAAGCTTTACGGTTTTCAAGTCCAATACTAAGTCTTGGAGAAACTTTGGTCACAAGAATGAAAGAGCTCAGTGCAAACAGTGGCGGCAAGTATGTTTCTGTACATCTTCGCTTTGAGGAGGTTAGTATTTTTTAAATAGAAATGTATTATGATGATATCTTTTAATATAAAAAAATTACTGTTATGACGGTTAGTGGTGGTAAAATTTCCCTGGTAGAAACTAATAGCATTATTATCAGTTCCATTTGTGTAAGAAGTGTATAATATACTCTTTCATGTGCAGGACATGGTTGCTTTCTCTTGTTGTGTATTTGATGGTGGGCAGCAAGAAAAAGAAGACATGAAAAAAGCAAGGGAAAGAGGCTGGAAAGGAAAATTTACAAAACCTGGCCGAGTTATACGCCCTGGAGCAATCAGGATTAATGGGAAATGCCCACTCACTCCTTTAGAGGTGTGTTTGCACTTTTGTTGGTTAATAAATTTGCTTTCATTGAAAATTGAACTTGAGCAATCTCTGCCTGGTGATAATTTTACTATTGTTAGATTGGGATGATACATGGTAGATTAGGGTTGGTAAAGAACAGCTTCAGGAATGGGTTTATAGGTTTTCTTGATTAGTTCATTGATAAGTTAAGGTCTTATTTGCTGATGGTAGTCAGAGGCTCTCAAATTGCTCTAATACATAATGAAATTTCTCTGTTCATATTTTAAATGTGTTGTTATTTGGCGTCGAATGTTTTTAAAATATTAATAAAAAGGGTATTAATAAAATGGAAAAGGATAAAATAGAAATGGAATAAAAATAATAAATATATGGCATAAAAATGATTAATATCAAAATTTATTAGAAGTCACCATTGCATTATTTAAATGTCATAGCATGAATATTTTATATTTCTACTCTAAGCCAAGAACATTCCCAATTTTTTATTAACTAATTTAAAATAGAATGAAAACTAGAATTTTCAAATCAGGCATTTAAGGGTCTAGCATGTGTCCCTGACAAAAACATTTATTATGTCGTAATTATGGAACTTTTTTGTTTTTCTGGTTCAGTGGTTATTTGTTCTTTTCTTCCTTTACCTGTTCATAATATATAATATCCTAGTACTTTGTTGTCCAGTGTCAAGCATTGTGGACTAGTATTATGCTGAACTGATGTAATTGTCAAATGCATGATGTGGTGGCTTGGTATAGCTTTCCACATTTAAGAGTGAATTTGCGTAATAGCTTCTTTATGTACTAAAGATCATGAAGTGGATGAATTTGCTCCTTTATTGAATTGTGGTGCTGCTTGAAGTTGTGGAATCTTAAAAAATATAACTTATTGTTGCTCTTGTACTGGCTTATAGAATTTCCTTGGCTATTTGACAGTTTCATATGTCTGTTACCTGACCTTGATCAAAAGTTGGTATTTTTTTCTTTTATATAATTGGGGTACGGGGGATTCGAACCCTGCTCTTTAGGCAGGGGGATAATGCACCAACCAATGAGCCAAATGCTCCGGTGCAAGTTGGTATTTAAATGATAGATTAAAACAAAAATTCACACAACATAGGTGAGTTTGCAACTGCTATAGCTATGGTGTTCGTTGTTAATTTAAGTATTCTCAAGGTAGTTCATATATATGTACACAAGATATACACCATTTGTATCAATGATAATTCATTTAATATTTTCTTGCACCTGTTAGGTTGGATTGATGCTTAGGGGAATGGGATTTGATAACAATACATATATATTTTTGGCATCTGGAAAAATATACAATGCTGAGAAAACAATGGCTCCGTTATTGGAAATGTTTCCAAACTTGCAAACAAAAGAGATGCTGGCATCAGAGGAAGAACTTGCTCCATATAAGGTTGGAAGCATATACAAGATTTCACAACTCTGTTATTTCTTGTAGTCCTTCGATAATATTGTTCGAGATTTTTTGATTTTGTGTCATGTTTTTGACTTGATTACTGGTTTCAGAACTTTTCTTCCAGGATGGCTGCCATAGACTATACTGTTTGCCTTCATAGTGAGGTATTTGTCACAACTCAAGGTGGAAATTTTCCTCATTTTCTGATGGGCCACAGGAGATACTTGTATGGAGGACACTCCAAGACAATTCGACCAGACAAGCGAAAGTTAGCATTGCTGTTTGATAATCCTAATATCGGGTATGGATTTATCTTATGCTAAACCTAAACTATACTTTAGGTTGCCTGTTTTTCCTTGAAGGATAAAAAATGATTGATTTAACAAAAGCGAAAAAAGAAAAAGGAGGACCAAAATGATTGACATTAGGTGATTTCTATCAGGATTCAGGCTAACAAGGGATTGGTTCCTCCCCTTGTTTATTGGCTGTAGTAGGTAGAAAGACACATTGGTGGTGATAAACATGAAGAAATACATCTTGAAACAGCTAAACTAAACACTTTACTTCAGATTTTATATTTTAGTTTTCTTCTTTTGTGAAGTACATACTTTATGGGGTGGTTTGCAATTTTTCATTTTGGAAGTGTCCTTGGGGAAAATCTAGGGAGAGTTGCTATGTTCTACAATGAAACACATATCTTTGTGTGTTGTTTTAGAATGCTCTTGTTTGTGATAATTGGAAAGAAGAACTGCTGGATTCAATTTACCTTCCTTTTTATTCCAGATGGAAAAGTTTCAAGCGTCAAATGCTGAATATGCGGTCTCATAGTGACTCGAAGGGATTTGAACTGAAAAGGCCAAATGATTCAATATATACCTTCCCATGCCCCGATTGCATGTGTCGTACAAACAAATCAGAAGATTCAAGATCATCATCAGCTACGTGATCTGCTTGGAGAGGGATTTTGATGGGTGTTTCTTGTTCCTGTAATGTAGGGAGCAAATCTTGCTGCTGACCCCTGTTTTATTTGTGTGTCTAATTCTTTCATTTTTTTTATCCTCCTCAATTTTGGGAGCTTTGAGGATTATTTCAGAGGTCACATTGATCTATTGATCTAATTATTTCACCGGGATTGAGTTGATGAGGAGTTGCATCTCTTTGTATATGACGCCAGAGAACACGGAATTTGACAATTTTGCCATTGGAGGGATTACCCCAACATTAACGGGAGATTGTTTCACGATTGCTGCAGCTGCTGCTGTACCTAACAAGCTGTGGATATAACACGTCGGATTCTTTTGCACCCTGGTTTTATGATTTTTGTAAATTAGTTGCAGTTGGAATTGTAAGGCAGGAAGAAAGTTGGTGTACATTTCGCAGAAATCAGGGTATTGATTTTTACTGTACAATTTTTGTTCACGCTCTTTACGTTTTCCAATTTCAGGAATTTCTTTGTTAGCAACTCTTGCTGGATTGTATATTCCTTTTAATCATTTTAGTTTTGGGCATGCATGCTAGTTACACAGACATTGTCCTATCTCTGCGTTTCTCTGTTTGTTTTGCATTATGCATATCATTGCAGAAACAAGGAGCATTTCTCCTTCGCAGCAACAAAACTTTGGGACGTGACAGCTCTTCGACTTGATAAAATTCAAGACGGTAGTCGGAGAGCGCGGCCCCGAACTACGGGGATTGGTACTGTTCTTTGTTCATGGCTGTTTCGGAATGGGTTTTGCTTAGTCTTGTTTGCCAATGATGCGGCATCTAATCACCCACTTGCCTGTTTAAGTTTTCTTCTCAGCGACCAAACACATGACATGACATATTGGGTATCCTCCATAGGTGGCAACTCACGAGGACCATGAAGGACGGATAACCCAAAGCAAACCCCAACCAGAACTCATTTCACATTGGGGACGTAAACAGACGGGGATGCTCATAAAAGTTAAGAATAATCTTTAAAAATGTTTTTAAATTATTTTAAAAAATTTAAATTTTTTTATTACATTTAATTAATTTTTTTATTTTTATTTTAAAATAAATAAAATGTTCTAATTAATAGTTAATTAATTTTTATTAATTAAAATATTTATTATATTTTATATTTATATGATAATAATATAAGTGAAGAAAAAAAAATATTATATGATTATGTTATCATGATAAATTAATATATCATATTATTATTAATTTTAATATATTAATATGTCATATCACCATCAGTTATAATGTATTAATAAATCTTATTAGCACTAGATGTAAAACGATAAATGATATTTTAGTTAATCAATTATTGGTTATAAAAATTTATTTGATTTAAAATAAAAATATAAAAATTTATTTAATTTAAAATAAAAATATAAAGGTAAATTTAATAAAAATATAAAAATTTATTTAAATATTATAGTTAAATATTATAATTTTGATATATATTTAAATAATTTACCAACCTCCTCCTTTTTTTGACACTTAGAAATCGACCCAATCTGCTTTCTAAGTTGAGCAAGTATATAAGAAGAAAATAAAACATTTTTCACCAGTGACCAAGATTGATTTCTTGGACTGACTCTTAAATTTTATTTATTAGACATAAATATTCCAAAAAAAAAAAAAAAAAAACAGGCATTTTAGAATCCTTTCTGTCTCAGTAGCATAGCCAAAAGCAACCGCCATGGGAATCGTCGGAAATCTCTCTCCAGAGCAGCTCCACTCTTTCAACTCTCAAGGTCACCGCCACCGCCGCTTTAACCATAACTATTTTCTTCTACAAAAGCAATAGAGCTGGTTCTTTTTTACTCCGTTCTTCTAGCAGATCAAGTTCAAAACTGTCTTTTTTTTTTTTTTTGCAGGTTTTTTTGTGATGGAATCATTTGCGAGCCCTGAAGAAATTGGAGCTATGAGAAAGAGAATGGACGAATTGCTTCAAGACTTCGACCCCTCCACCACCGCTTCTATTTTCTCCACCAAAAATCAGGTTCTTTTTTCTTTCCTAGCATAATTGTAAATAATTTGCCTTTATTTGATTGTAAAGCTTAGATTTTGATAATTTCTCAATTTGTTTATTTTGCAGCTAAAGTTGACCAGTGAATACTTCTACGAAAGTGCTGAAAAGATTTCCTTTTTCTTTGAAGGTATATTTATAATTATTTGTGCTTTCTGCTTTTCTTCACTTTTTCATTGTTTCTTCGATTACTTTTTTCTTTGCCCTTAATTTTCTTTGAGAAAATATCGAGAATTGGGCCTTTTGTGTATATGAACTTCTTGTTACGATTGAAATTGAAAGGTTTGAATGTTAATGAACTGTTTACTAAAGTTGTTGAATAAGTTAAATTTATCTACCTTTTTACATTTTAAAGCTTGATTTTTTTTCCTTGCTTTTATATGTTGGCTATTGTATAAAAAAAACTAGCATTTTGCTAAAAATGTTTATTAATGCGGATTACGCAGGAGAGTCAACTATTTTCTTTTTGTATTTAACTTTTCTGTTTGCTTTTGATCACTTAGGTGCCTTCTAGAGGATGGTGTTAGTTTTCTTTGCTAATGTAGGTACTTTCTTTCTGTTTTTTCTTTTGGCAGAAAAAGCATTTGATGATGATGGAAACTTAAAGCAATCCAAGGAACTTTCTATTAATAAAGTTGGGCATGGTATGCAATTTCAAAGGCATTGCATGGTTTATTGTTTTCTTATTATTTCAACATGCTCTTGTAAATAGGTTAGAAATAGGTTTGTGAATACTATGATAAAAATTTCTAAGTTTACAATTTACCGAAGCTAATCCTTCAATGAATTTGTTGGTGCAGCATTACATGAGATTGACCCAGTGTTCAAAGAAATCTCTTGCTCACAAAAAGTTTCTAGTTTGCTATTCTCCTTAGGTTACAAGAGGCCAGTGATCATTCAGTCAATGTATATTTTTAAGGTATTAAACTTTTTTTTTTGCCCCTTATATTGTAGGCTTTGTTTCTCTAGTACAGCATCCTTTGCTACAAATTCTGAGAATTTCCAGTCCAAGTTTTTGAGAGATTCTGATTTCAGTAACTTGAACATGTTACAGTAGAAGGAAATGGTGCATTTTGTAATATGTGCTAAGGTTGATACTCTTTTTTTTTTTTTCTTGGGGGGGAGCGGGGGGTTGGTTGTGGTGTTGTGAGAGTGATTGTGTAAGATTTGCAATGTTATTGCTTGGTGTTTGGGTTATATCTTTTTTTTAAGCCTGTGGACATTTTGCATTAATGTTTCCTTGTAAAGGAAATTTCATTTGGCTTGTAATATTAGCTCATATCTCACCATACAACTAACTGGCCCTTTCAAGGTGTGGAAGATTGTACATACAAAGCATTAAGAGTGAGATGAATGCTGATTGAATTGCACCTTTTTATAACCCTGGAGTTTCTTGATTTTTTCTCTAGTGTCTCTTGATTTGTTTCTAGTTACATGCTATGTTCATGCTTAAGTATTCAGGTTTTTCGTTTCTCCTGCTACCCTGAGTGTGTACCCTACTAGACCTTGCTATTGCTGCACTTTTGGTAACATTTAGGATGGTATGAAAATTTTCTATTTCATGTGAATGATTTATTTATCTGAAATTTAGAGTAATGAGGTTCTGGGATTATAATAGTTAGTCTGAATTATTAACAGTTGGTCTGAATTATACCCTACTTCATAGGATGTGATGGCAAATTGTTTCAATACTTCTGTTTTTTCTCTAAAAAGGGAGCAAACACTTTGTTTCTCCTCCAAAACAGAAACACACACATTATGAATCCTGTTCACAAATGAAGATTTGAACCCAATGTAATTTGTAGTGGAGTTCAAATCCTTTGTCCTGCCTTTAGAAGGACTTGCTTTCTTTCTTTCTATCTTTTTGATAATTTGTGCGGTATGGGAGATGTATTCCCCCTCACATTGCCTTAGACAAGAGAAGAGGGAAAGAGGAAATTAGAAAGAAGCTGATTTGGATTTTGTTGAATATTTAACTTCTCTTCGTTCTGCTAAAATGTGAGTCATTTTGACAGCAACCAGGTATAGGAGGTGAAGTAACTCCACACCAGGATAACTCTTTTCTTTATACTGAACCTAAAAGTTGCACCGGGCTGTGGCTTGCTCTAGAAGATGCAACAATTGTAAACGGCTGCCTTTGGGCCATTCCTGAATCTCAAAAAAGTAGCTTTTGTACTTTTTTCCCATCTGTGAACTTTTAAAATAGATAGATGATGGCTTAATTTGATGTTGCTCTGTTTTTATCCAGATGGCCTTGTTAGAAGGTTCATTAGGGGTGAAGATGGAGTGTACTTTGATCAGCCTTCCCCTTCCTATGACCAGAAGGATTTTGTGCCTATTGAAGTGAAAGCTGGGTCTTTGGTTGTAATTCATGGTGATCTTATTCATCAAAGGTTAGTTTAAAGAATTTTATTCAGAGCTCATTTAGTTCAATGGTCTGATAACCAACTATTTATTTGTTTCATTTCTTATGCTGGTACTGTAGTTTTGAAAATCAATCTCCAAAATCAAGGCATGCATACAGCTTGCATGTGGTAGATACTGATGGCTGCAAGTGGGCAGAAGATAATTGGTAAGTACATGAGCATTTACGTGTATCTTCTCCTTAATGATGAGATGGTACATCTTTTTGTGCTACACAATTTCCTTCTTTTATTCTTCATAGGACAACATATTAGTACTATATTATCTTGAACTTGTTGATAATGGACTTTTTTTTTTTTTGTTTATGAATCCCATTTTATATGTATGATGTGTGGTCAACAGGCAATTCTAATGTCTCATTGTTACCTGAATTCTTCTGCTACCATCAGCAACAATATTTCCCTTGTCATATTGACATGCTATGGGAACCTATAAAGACCTTTTGCTTGGTATTTATATAGAGTTTATAACCTCACATGGAATCAATATTTCGATTTACAAATGGAAATTGAATTAGTCACCTCCTGTTGGTGGAGAATCTATGATTTTCCTTTCCAAAAAAGTCTATAAAAATACACTTGTTACCATCTGACATGCATGGGGGAGATGCAGAAAGGATTCATTAATGTTTTGGTCTAATGGTTAAGAAACCCGTAATTTCTAGTAATCGTTGAAATTTTGCACTATTTTTGTTATATTGGCAATAATTGTGATGCCATTGATGCATAATGATGGAAATGCCCTTAATTTATTCTTTAACATAGTTAAGTGAAGATCTAATCGGTAATCTTCAGTTATTGAAAGGAGATAGGCATGAGTTGATCTGTTACTGTTGCAGTAGAAATCTGCTGTAGATATCAACGGGTAGATTGTTTCTCTGATTGACTTAATTCCTGGGCTTTGAGCCCTCTATCTGGCTTTGGTCTATATAGAGATCATTTTTGAATTTGATATTTCCTCCTTTGCAGGATCAAAAGAAAAGTGGAGCCAGAGCCCCTCTACGCATCTTGATCAGACTCGAGAGTTTTTATCTCTGGTTGTTGCGTGGGGCGTTAATGCATGTCTCTAAGCAAAATTGTTTATACTAAGTTCCAGTTTGTGTATTATAAGATCGTGCTCGCCACACACTTGCTACTGAAAAACCAAAATGGCCGGGCCCTTTTAATGTTCCTTCAGCTACATTTCGATGTTTATTGACATCTCGACAAAATAATAATACACTTCACAAAAATTAAATAGCCAGAAGCCTAGCTTGAATGCTTTTTGGTGTTTGGTTTTGCATGATGCTATAGGCCTTATGTATTCTTTATTAGATGAAAGGCTTTTTCTTGCTGTGAAGAGTTGATTGGCCATTTACAAATCATTTCCAGCAAACGATCTTATCGTGTTACCAAGTTAAAATAAAACATCAATGGCATTTCACATGTATCAAAAGATAGAATTCACTTATGGGATGTGTGATCTTCTGCATAGAAAATTTACTAAGACTTTTTCCTGCCATATGACGCGTGGATATGGATGAGATACCCGGCAACCAAGATTTGTGGGAATAATCATTTCTTCTGTTAGTCGACTCTTGTTCCCTGTTGTGTGGTTGGGAAGGTGAAAGGGAAGGAAAGGAGCCATGAAGAATGCAAAAGGGAGGGAAGTGAAATTGAAAGCGTGGTGTGCAGGTGCAATATGACAGAAACTTGATTTCAGTGTTATGGAAAAGTAATATAACTGCACGTGAACATGGCATAATTTCTTTTGAATGTTAGACGCAACAAGACTAATAATTGTGAAGAGTGTATGGACTTTACGATAACAAAGAACACAGGCTATGGTTTGAGCTATTGGCTTGAATTTTTGAAACATTGGAGGGAGGTGTGTTTCTTTATTGAAGGATGGGGCTACAGTGTCGCATGTCGTACAGCAAAGAGATTTGAAGGAACCAACTGTTACTACGTTATTTGTGGTTTCAGCTGTGAGACCATATTTGTCTTTATTGAGGCAGAGCAGGATACAGGGTAAAAGGAAAGCAAGGACAATCCCCAGCCTCTCTATTTTTGGCCAAAGGCAATTAATGCTGGCTGCTTCCAGACTAGGAGTTGGATTTTCACTAGATCACGGTCGGTTTTCTTGGCAATACGCGCTTTCTTTGTATTTTGTTCATTTCTTCATCACTTTTAATTCCAACACTGTTTCTCGCCCTTTCTCTCTCTGCTGCCTGCTTTTTCATTATGCACCAGACATTCAGTGATGAAAGCCCTGCAAAAGTTTCAGTGACAACTGAGAGGCATCTTCCTCATCTCTCTCTCTCTTCCCCTCATTGTGAAAGTTCTGGTAATATTGCATGGCTTTGGTTTTTATGCATTATATTTATTATCACAGGCAAATGTTTTACATTTTTCATGCGCTAATTATAAATGCTTTTTTTATGGTGGATGTCTGGCTTTTTTGAAGAGGTGAAAGGACAAGATTCAAACAGGTGGCGTCAACCCTGGGTGAAAGGGGTTTAAGGCTTTTAGCTGTTTTTGACCTTTTATGGGTAAAAGAACAGTAATGAGCTATAATTACAGATGTTGCACATGTACAACCACTGCCAAGTTAGATTATGCAAGAAACTTAGACCATAGGGTTAATTAAATCCTCTACAACTCTACCACACTGCCATATGTATGAAAGACTAAATATTTGTGGAAAGCGTATAGTTAATAAGCATTGTTCTAATATATATGTGTATGCATTAAGGTAACATTGCCAGAATATATATAGTTGAGAAGAGAACATAATTACCGTCTAGTAACATCCAATGGATATAACATTGCACACATGAGAAGAACATTTACTTATTCAATCTTATAGATCATTCTGTCGTTCAGTGAAAATTATCAATGTTGTTGAGCAACCATTGACAATCGAGCAATGTCCTTTTCTTCTGATTAAAGTTAACAACTGGTGGGAATATTCAAGAGCTTAATGTTGAAAAGCTGACAAGAATTTCCTTCGAATTTAATTAACGTACTAAGTTTTTTCCTTTGAATTTGATACATGAATGCAAGTCTTCTTCCAACCCCGAGTTCCCTAGCTATGACATTTCTGTACCCTTTGTTTATCTGGTTCTTGTTGTTTGACAGGGATTCAGGAAACACTCATGGAAGAGTATTCTTTTGAGTTTGGCAGCTAGAAATCCAATCATGCTTTATGGACATAGGCCTAAATGCCCCAGATTTCCCTGAAATCATGTGAATTCCTCGACGTTTAAACCATATGAATTATTAACCAAAGTACAAAACGTCATTGAAAGATGTTTCTTTTTATTTATTCTTTTTAATCCTGAAACGAATGATTAAATATATGCATTTTTCTGTTTGTACCATGCATTGCATTTTCGATAAATGGAGTACTGGGTTTCTCATTTACCATTTCGTTGAATCCAAGCAGGATTTGCTGGATGTTTTGGCACAATGTATATATTCGCACTTGGAACCTTTGATGTGCTTTTGATCTTCTTCATTTTATTAATTAGTTCCAATGCATTTTGTCTCCAGAGGAAAGGAGATAATCATATTGCACTACTGTACCGTTATCCAGTAGTACAAATTTACTTCCCTAGGAATATATGGAATTGAACATGCATGAGAAAAACAAAATTTTACTGACATATACCTGAAAACCCCAGATATGTCCAGTCCAAATTTTAGGTCACTTCAACATCAAACTCTTTCACGACCTTCTCCTGTTCTATGTCTCCCTTGCCTTCCCTTCTGTCTTTCCTTTTGTACCGTTCAATGAGTTGTAGGAAATGGGCAAAACAAAGAAAATTCTGCAATTGCATCGTTTAAAGAAAATGAAGGAGCTCTACCTTGGTTTAGCCAACATGGTCCAAATGCGGTTTAAGGCAACCCAAAATAACTACATGTCCTTATCTTACAGTTGCTCCATGCGTGACAGACACAGATGAAACAGTCCTAGTTTCCTACAAAAAAACAAACTAATACAGCTTATCTATCTTTACTTAAATAGCAAACTAGTATCTAATTGCAGCATTAATTTGTAGCCACATGCTAAAGCTACCTTCTTCTTCAGTTCTTCAGAGGAAGAAACTCAAAATACTGGTTTGGGGTGAAGGTTGTATTTAAGGCTGTGATGGGCACTTGGGTGGTGTCTTTCTTGCTGATATTAATGCCGTTGCGATCGTTGCTTCCAAGGGGAAACAGCTCAAGGGTCTTATCTTCTCTGTTTTCATCTTCAAGAGTGGTAATATTTTCTTGGTGGGGTTTGAGTGAGCATAAATTTTGAGTGTTGGAAGCCCTCGCAGTGGCCAATGAAGTTGCGGTCATGCTGTTTATGAGGTAAATTGGTGAACAGGACAATTCCATAGCTTGCCACGTTGAAACTCTCCCAGCTGTACTCTTTGTCTGTTGCAATTCCTTCTCCTGAATTTGCATCCACTTATTTGGTCCACTCTCTGCTGCTGCTACTCCATGCGTTAAAATGAGCTCCTACGAAAATAGACAAGAGTTATAATTAGTTTGAGGTAAAATAGAAATGAATTAAAGCTGAGCACACAAGCTCACACCAAGTCCGAAAAAATTCTGAGCCCTTTCATTACAACAGCCCCAACAGAAAGTAAGGCAATGCAGCTTTTGCACCTCTTCTTTTCCCAACATATTAACAACAGCTTTTTCGTAGCTTGCTCAATTGTCTTTTTGCTTCTTTTTTTCTTGACTTTCTTTTGAACCTTTGACCTTTTCCATCTAATAATAATTAGCCCCTATTATTATATATGCCTTCTAATTTTCTTCTGAGTCTTTGGCTCTGCTTAGCTAATCCCCGTTAAAGAGCATTATTCCATGAACAAAGAAAAAACGCTGATATACAGACCTCTGAACGTTTACTGAAGTTTGAAGGAGGACCCTTGTTCTTTGTCTGTTCAATTTCACAGCCCGTGGTTGCAGACCCTGTTGGCAATGAAGACAAAACAAATCAAACAACTTTCTTTTTTGTTTGTCTTGCATCTAAAACAATCAAAGAAAAAAAAAAGGAAAAGAAAATGAAGCTTCTCTCTCATCACTCTCTTTTAAAACATGGCTTGGCAGAAGTTGTAACTGTACTCAAAATATGAAGGATTTAAGGAAAATGGTGTTGGAGGTTGACACTCAAATTCTATATAGCTTACCTGGTTCCTTCTTTTCAAACCTCTCAGTGTCACATTGTTTTAGTTCTTGTTCAGTCTCCAGTTCGCGGCGGCGTTTTTGACGTTCTCTTGCCTTATGGTTTTGGAACCAGTAAAAGACATTCTTCCCTTCAATCTTACCAAACCTCCGAAGCCGCGTAGCTATTTGTTGGATTTGTGCAGCCGAAGGCGTTCGTGTCCCACGTCGATAGAGTTCCTCCAGGGCCAGTAACTGCTCTGGCGTTGGATTCCAACGTGAAGTCCCTAAGGGATGCTCACTCAGTTCTGCCTTTCTTATAGCTGCTACCGACAAGAAGAAAATATCAGTGTTGAAAAGAGATCAGTTATTAAACTAAATGAAGAAAGATGAGTGAAGAGTAAGGCAGAGTAAAGTGCAAAAAAAAAAAAAACAAAAAGTAGCCAAATCACCATGGCAAGGAGAGGGTGCAGAAGAGATAATAGTAGTGTTTCTGGGGCAGGCAGGGTTAGGCTTTGGAATCAAGGGTGAAGGCTTTGCATTGTTGAATGAATGATGAGACAAGTTGAGGTCAGTATTATGGGGATATCCCATGTTGAAGAAGCAACGAAGCAGGCTATTTGCAAAGAATATACGATGATATATATACATACACACACGATAAGATTAAAGAGAGGAGTTTAAAACTCAAAGTTGGTAAAGGGTGGGAGAGAAAAAGCAAGCATTGGGTTTAAATAGAAAGGCTACTTCCCAAATATCATCTCTTTTGCTTCCCTAGCGCGCGCACATAGTCGCATCAGAGAAGAAGAAAAATGTGAATAAAAAGTAGATATGGTTTCTACTTTCAAAAGGGGCAGCAGCAACAAAGTGAAAAGATAAAGCAGAGTGAGAGGAAACTGAGGAAGACAAACGGCATGTTGACTGTGTCTGTGTTGCTAATATGCTATAACATCTACGCACAAATATATATGCATGCCTGAATATTTCGTCTTAATTTGTGTTCTTATTCAACGAGATAGATCAGATCTCTACCTTCTTTAATTTCCGCGAACTTGATAAAAACAAAAATAGAAATATTTTGTCAATTTTGTTACTTTATTTGTCACATTTGAAACATATAAATATAATATACACTAAAATACAAAATTCCTTTCTAGTGGGTCTTTGCCATTTATAGTCAGTCTTTTTATCTTTGAAGTACTAGCTATACATGAAGGAACAAGAATAGGAAGAGGATAAGTACTTCCTAAAATAAAAAAAGGGTAATTCCAATTAACGTTAGAAACTCAAATCAGACACATAGGAATTGAAATTAAACATCAACAAAATAGATCAACATGTATGCAGCGGTTTAAGTTCCAACGATGATTAAGTAGCAACCATATTAATATATAAAACATCCAACATTGGTCAATTCAATATATAATCTGTAGAATAAAGAGCATAATATTTGTACACGTGGTATCTATGAATGAAATTTTCTTTTAACATTGGATAATTAATTAAAACAACATGAATGTCAGTGGTGGGCTTGACATGCGAATTTACATAAGTGTAAACCGGATATTGATCTTGAAATATAGATTGTAATAAGTAAAAACCGCTATTAATCAAGTTATATTGCGATAATTTAAAAATGAAAAACAATTTATCAAATTGAAGTCATATAAACCTCAGGTAGAAAGCAAAGGGAGGCTTGAAATTATGAAGAGATGAGGAGGCGTGGGATGAGAAAGCTTGGCACAGAAAACGACTTCACCATGGAAAGATATAATTGCGTATAGTCAATTAAAAGCTTAGCCCATCAGTCCTGATTAAGGTTCCTATTGCACAACCATTGCACGCCCATATGTATCTCCAACTTCTCCTTCTTTTTGGCCAAGTGCGTTTGTACATTTTCACTTCCATTCTGGTTTTCAAAGTGAATAATGTACTTTTGGTCCATATTAATTTTTGATATTCATCTTTCAATTGGTCCAAATTTACCGATGCACTCCTATTTTCTTTTTCAGAATAAGTATATATGTATTGATACTTACTGATAAAAATAAATATTTTTTATAACTAAAAATTTGACAAAAATATTTATATTTGTTGATTAGTAAGAAATTACCGAATTTAATTTTTTTTAAGTACCTTATTACGAAAATTTAAAACAGCATTGAGAAGCTAAACGAAAATTTGTTTGTTGCAAGTTTAATGCTTTTGCTAGCACTTGGACGGTTGATTCAATGTTTTTCTTTTTTTGGAAAGTGAAGCAAGTTCCTATTAGGCAATCAGTGTATTTTAAACAGCAAAAGTTGTCTAGGGAAAAAGGCAATAAATCACCAACTTTAATGAAGATTAAGGAATATAAATGGCACCTGTCTGGAAAGGAGAGGTAGAGGCAAACTCCATCAAAGAATTTGTGGACCTTCAAATAAATAAATTTTCACTTATTCAGAACATTTTAATGGGTATATACTCCAAAAAACTGTGGGGGAGACGATGAATAATCTAAAGGTCATGTTATGGTTTGTATACAAATCATTTCACTCATCTACGTAAGAATCCCATTGCCTGGTAGACATTATTGAGAGTAGCATCAGCTATAGCCGCAGCTTTCTCAGGCCCTTCTGCCAAGACTCTCCATCCAAATAAGCTGGATCAGAAATAATGTCCTCATACGTACCGAGCCCGGATAGGATGCAGATGATCGACCAATTCATCTGTTAGGAGGGTTTTAAATCAGCCCCGGTTCATATCTTGGCATCCTTGTTCAACTTCCTCTTGTGTCTTGCTTGAAATTATCTGAAGAAGATTGTTGCACTCAGGACGTTCAGGGTTGTCAAATTCCACGCCTGGGACGATTTATCTTGTTTGCTATCTGTCACGACTCAAACCTGGGACCGTGACCGACACACAAGCCCCGTAGACGAAGTCCACTTGTTCCGAACAAGTCTCAATTAGATCGGATAGACCAATAAACAAATATAATCATTTGTAGGAATTTACAACTCAACTAATTCATTTCATAGCATAGGTTCAAATATGTTTTAACAAACTGCCCTTAGCATTTAATCTATCAAGGGTATATTCACATACTATTTACAAGAGTCATATCTTGACTAGCACAGTAGGTCCAAGCCCGTACAAAACAAACCGGAAGTCTGTACATTGTAGTGACATCATGGATGCCATCAAACCAAAAACAACTAACATCAATACCAAATCAACAGAGTGGACTTGTGAGATTAAGATTCCTATCAGATGCCAAAAGATGTTTTATTTTGAAAGACGGATCTTAGCTACTCATCAAGAAGCTGATGCAAAAGACAACGTAAAGGAAACATTCTTGAAGTGTTATTATGCTTGAAGATCATTTGCTCCTTAGCTAGAGCTTAAATTGCCTAAAAAAAAATATTAAACAATGATATGACTTGATCCTTCATATTAAGAGGTACTTAAGCAATTTGGTCTTATTGTCAAGTTTAGTCAAACAAAAAAAAAGTCTCTTGAATTGAAGATGATCTAATTCTTTACAATGATGAAGCTATCATGGTTGAAGAAGATAAGTTGTTTGAATTAAATCAAAATAGAATTTGCCAGAATGCCAAAAATGATTTTCTTCATCTCACCTCTTCAATTTCGACTCCATGGTTTGCCAATCAAAGCAACTTTAATTAGTCTCAAATTTTTACTAAGTCTAGCCAACATGGTTATACATCATGCGTAAAAATATGAGAATCAAATAAGCAAGATAAGTTGGTGAATTAAATAAAGACAGAAGCTAGTCAGAATCAAAACAGTTTTGAAAATTTTCTTTAATCTAATCTTGCACTAGGGAAGATGAAGAATTTAAGCAAATGTTGGTGCCAAAGCAAATTAAATTTCAAGACTTGTCCATGTCTCACATTCAAATCATGTGTGAACAAGTCTTAAGGGACATTTGTAGAAAGAGAAAAATTGTTATCCAATTATAAATGCCACATCTCCAAGATTAGTAAATTGAAGAAAATTTTTAAAGACAATGCATGTGCTGCCATGTGAACTTGAAGACATTATTTAAGATAGTCATACAATTAATTATAAAATAATTAATTTATTGATTATTTTCTTAAAGACACATAGTTGAACCAATTAAAATTTTTCTATATGTCATGCATTTATCTTTTGAGACAATATAGAGATAATGTATTAATTGGATCATTAAAAATTCACCTATTGGTCACCAAGTTATCTCTAAATAAATCAAGATAATTTAGAGATAATATGTAAATTTGACAAAATAAAATTTACTTATTGGTCATTCAATTTATCTCTAAATAAATTAAGATAATTTAGAGAAAAATCCAAACTTGGTCATCTAATTTATCTCTAAATAAATTAAGATAAGTTAAAAATAATACTCAAATTTAGCCAATCAAAACTCAAAGACTCAAAGTTTGACAAATTTAAAGGTCATTTGTGAATTATCATGATTTGTCTCTAATTAAATTAAAATAATTTAGAGATAATTCAAAAAGACTAAATCACCATAAAAGTCTCTTATCTAGCATTATAAATACAGTGCTCCTTCAAGCCATTTGATGAATCACGGAGAAAGGAATGAGGAAGAAAGAAAGAGATTTTGAAGATCGACAAGTCCAAGGCCCCAGAAGATTCTGAAGATTAAAGCCTCTAGATGGAAGAAAAAATCAAAGCCTCTAGAAAGAAGATTAAAGCCTTTCCAAAGTGGATTCAAGAACAAATCACAAGACCTTTCTAGAAGGAAGATTAAAGCCTCTCCAGAGTGGATTCAAGAACATATCGCAAGACCCTTGAGGCAAAGTTCGGAGTTTAAGAACAAGTTGCAAGATCCTTGAAGCAAAGTTCGAAGTTCAAGAACAAGTCGCAAGACCTTTGAAATGAAATCTCCAAATTGTTAGATTAAGACAAGACCTTTGAAGAAAAGTTTTCAAATTGTTTGTTTATTCAAGATCAAGTCATAAGAGCTTTGAAGCGGAGTCTCCAAATTGTTCGTAAGAACAGGTCACAAGACGCTTGAAGCAAAGTTTGAAGTTTTAGAACAAGTCGCAAGATTCTTGAAGCAAAGTTCAAAGTTCAAGACCCTTGAAGCCAAGTTCGAAGTTCAAGAACAAGTCGTAAGTTGAAGTGAAGTCTCCAAATCGTTCAAGATCAAGTCAAGACCCTTGAAGTGAAATCTCCAAATGTTCATTCAAGATCAAGTCATAAGACTCCAAACTGTTCATTCAAGATTAAGTCATAAGACCAAATCGTTCGTTTAAGAACAAGTTGCAAGTTGGTTGAAGAACAAATCGCAGGACCCTTAAAGTGAAGTCTCCAAATCGATTCAGTCTCCAAATCGTAAGTTCAAGAATAAGTTGCAAGACTCTTAAAGCGAAGTCTCCAAATTGTTCATTCAAGATCAAGTCAAGACCCCTAAATCGAAGTCTCCAAATTGTTCATTCAAGAACAAGTTACAAGACCCTTGAAGAAAGTTAGAAGTTTAAGAACAAGTCACAAGATCCTCGAAGCAAAGTCTTCAAATCATTCGTTCAAGATCAAGTCATAAGACCATTGAAACGAAGTCTCCAAATTGTTCGTTCAAGTTCAAGTCATAAGATCCTTGAAACGAAATATCCAAATTTTTCATTCAAGATTAAGTTAAGGCCTTTAAAGAAAGGTTTCCAAATTGTTCGTTCAAGTTAAGGTCATAAGATTCTTTAAACGAAATCTCCAAATTGTTCGTCAAGTCAAGGCCTTTGAAGAAAGGTTTCAAATTGTTCATTCGTTGAAGCGAAGATTAAAGAAATTAATAAAGAGGATTTTTTTCTGGTAAAAAAATCCAGCAATTGTAAATTCATGTCTCTAAATTTTTAAATATTTGATGCAAAATTTATGTGTACATATATTATTAAAGATACGAATTTACTCAAAAGTATGAACTTTCTTCATCAAACGTATTTTTCTTCGACACTTATTGGTCTAACAACTTCAAGGTAGATTCAAGATATTCAATAATGAGTTCGCAGATAAAAAAAATTATGATATTTAATGGTTTCGTTAGTCAAGAATTTAGATATTTATACCTAAAAAAAAAGAATTTAGTATTTGTCTATGATATGATAAAACATTGTAGTCTTGATTGTTTAATAGTATCAATGTACACAACAAAATTTACCATTCTTTCTCTTTCTCTCTATCAAAACAAAGTATAGGTTCATTGTTTGTTAAAAAAATGTTTAAAGATACTGATGATGGGGTTTTAAATTCCTGTTTTTTTATTTGTTAACTTTATCTTAGCTTTATCTTCTTTTTGTATTATATCCTTCTACGTATTTGATTACCCTATTTTTTTTATTTGTTAACACATCTTTTCTGCTATTGTTTTGTAAATTTTTTTTCCCTTTCGGTTCATATCATTTAGTAAACCTTTTAAGATCATTGTTGCTTACTCAAACATAATATATTTATTAGATTATTAGTATTTGTTTTGTTGGAATTATCTTCTCTATGTCTAATATTACTACATTGGAAGCATATGAATAAAGTATCTTTTTGAGTATATTGCCTTAAAAAGAGTTACCAATATATTTGAAACTTTTTATCCCCACGTGACATTATAGTTCATATGAGAAATATAGTAATTAATAAGTAAGCGAGTATAAAAGAATTGAAAAAGAGATTAAAATATTATTATAAAGAAGAATAAAAATATTTATTTTGCGAATTTACCAACTTTTATTACCTCATGCATCCCAGATGTCAAAATTTCATTTTAATGAAAAAAAAAGAAAAGAAAGAAGAAAAAACCAGAAATGGAGATACCTCTCATAATTGTCCATGAACATCCAAATGGATAAAGATTTTTGGCAAGAGTCAATTACATCCCTGGTTTTACCTATCTACTACATTGGTTGACATAATGAATATACATCATACTACATCTGATTTAGGGAAATAATTAATAATAATAAAAAAAGAAAAATAAAAGGACCCATTTTGGGTCAAGGTTCAATAATGCAGCATGTCATGCTGATCGAAGACAAAAATTCTACATTCTACCTTATTTTATGCCTGATCGAACAAAGCAAATTTGTTCTCCCAGCTCTCAGGATAAATGAATAGTAAGGAATGAATCAGAGATATAGGGATTGACCTGAGATATATACGCTACTCAAGAAGCTTATTACACGTGCCAACACCAACAGCTGCGGCAAGATGCCATGCAGCATGCAGGAAAGGAGTACTAGGAAACACATCATCTGCAATGAAAAGAACACCTCCCAGCATTGATGACATCTTGTGCACATTGTGAACCATTCTTAGTTCTGGATCTTTTAATGCTCTTTTTGCAAATGCTACCTGGAATGGATGAATGGCAAGGAAAATGTTTCAGTATACAAACAGTTTGAGCCTAGAATGTAATTTTATCAATTATATTGTCAAGCTGGCACCATGATTGGGGAATCAAAGATTCAGACAACAAGAAGTTCACACATATAGTGCCTGGAATTATTATCCACATGAATGTAGTTTTAACACTGGGTACGCTTCCACTGAAAACCCAAAATGCTTAATTCAAATTTTGACAATTAACTTCGAAGCTTAATTTAATTCCATCATGGAAGTAAATTATGTGATGCCAAAGAGCTTATTTGATAACAACCAACCAGTTGCATTTTGAACTCCAATGCATCAAGGAATAACTTATATTGCCCTTTCAAATATATATTTTATACATGAAGGAGAATAAATATGGAGAAGTTAGCAATAAACATTAGAAATTTGATAGCTCTTTTGACCCCATCTAATCAATTGCAATATGTTTACAATGGAAAAAATAATAGGAATCCTAGGTTGCTGTTCATTTATTAAAGTCCAAGGAAATAACCAGTGAGTTACCTCCATCATTCCAGTGTGAACAGCTGAAACCATCAGAGGCTGGACAGGTAGAAGTAAAGCAGATGCTGCCATCAGTAACTTTGGGTTCTCATTTCTAAGGGCTCTTGATAGACACTGCACAAAGGATTTTTAGTTTTAAAATTTTGAACCTAAGTGAGCAATTTAAAAATGTAGAACTGTAGAAGAAAAGTTTCAGCAGGTAGCATTGTGTTCTCAATCAAGTCTACAGATAGAGCATATGAACAATGCTTAAACATATATTTGTGTAAAGCATCAATAAAGTCAGTAACATAAACAAGTATCTAAACAGAAGCATCTTATTCAGGTTATTAGATACCAACACAACCTGTGTGAGGATTATAAAAGTTCGCCATATTTTCAAAATTTATGCTTGTTGATAATTGTAGGAACAACTGACCCAAGCAAATTAATATGACAGCAAATAAATTCATCAGAAAAATAATCAAACATGCACAAGAAATAATATGCAAAAGTAACAATAAAAAAACACTGGGATATAAGTGATTTGGCACAAAGCCTACATTCATGGGCAGAGACAATGGGAAATTTCTTACGTCTCTGCCCATGGATGCAGGCTTGAGCTGTATCAAGTAAATCCCGATGTTTCCATTGGTTGTTATTTTAGCATATTATTCTTGTGCATGTTTGGTTAATTTTTTGATGAATTTACTTGATGTAATATAGACTTGTTTGGGTTGGTTGTTCCGACAAATTTGTATCAGAGCCAAAGGCTCGACTAGGGTGAGGAAAATATGGTGATGACGTATTTATGAAAAAAGCAAGAAAGCGGTGCACTAGGACAACCTTTGGTTGAATGCAGGGCCTAAGGTGCATGAGCAGCTTGGAAAGAATGCAAAAAGTGGTGCGTTGTGGACAACCAGAATGTAGGGAGGCAAATGGAGGTTGAGTGCTAATCCAAAAATGCATTGATAATTAAGAAAAATAGCACGGTTAGCTTGCACGGGAAGCTGATCACAACTCACAAGTGAAAGGGAGAGATTTGTTGAGGTTCACATGTAAGTGTGATATGCCACATCACTAAAATGTGAGATGTTGAGGTGGTATATTTACATTGCCAGAGTATTATTTTTAAAAAAGTTATAAATCATTTTGAACTTACCACTGTTGCTGTGGCTATCATTGTATAATCAGCCCACCTTAAATACTTCCTCAGCTTTCCTCTAGAAGAATGATACAAAGTAGATGTAACTCCAACTCCAATGAGTGAATTAGCATACAGCTTAGTGTTCAAATTTTTCCTACATCCAAGTAAACAAAGAATTAACAAAACATGGTTAATGATATCTTGTTTATTAAGCAAATTAAAGAGAACGTTACCTTGGGGCCTGGATCCCAAGAGCAATAAAAGGAAGTGATGTTAACACATTGGCAACTGTCTCTAGAAGATTCTGGTCCCCTAAGAAAGTTTTAAAAGATAAGCATAGACAAAGAATGTTACATAACAGAATGGAGAGCTGAGACACACAAAAAGAAACACAAAACAAGAGAGAGACCACAAGAAAATGAAGACCGTTATTACTTATTACCATACCTTGCATACAACATCTTACAGGCCTTAAACAAGCTGGTCTCTGCTGCCATACTCTGAAAAACATGTGTAAGCAGTATGTTATGGCGGGTCACAGGCAACAATAGTATATGCACGAGACTAGCCACAAATAATTGATAGATAGTATTTAAAAAGATCAACACTAGCAACCAATATTTTGAACAAGAAGTTTTGATGGATAAGTTTTTTTTTTAACTTACTGAATCAGTAGTGGTTGATTTGCTGTAATAAATGATTTATCATGAGTGTGCTGGAAGTCCCCATGTTGGTTAATCTCCTCCAATGCAAATGGTGAATGAGAAACTACTTGCACCCCATGTACATCCTCTAAGGCTTTACTAGGTTTCAATGCCCTTTGGGAACACATAATCTTCAAAAGTGTGCGCAAAACGGTTTACCTGCCAGCAAGAACTTGCTGGCAACCGTTGGAAGAAGAGTGCAAGGAGCAACTTCTATGCTTAATCTATGTAGAATGAAAAAGCAGCAATGTTAGAATTAAGCAGAAATATTGGTGAAATCACATTGGCAATAAATTAAGCATAGGATAAGGCTTCTACCAAACACTATTTTGGAAAATTTACAATGTCCTATAAATTATTGGGAGATCTAGTTGGATGGAAAATAGTTCATTGAACATCAAGGGAAGATTAATTACACAAATATCCTCTAAAACAAATGACGAAGATATTGTATCCCAGCTCCAGATACAATAGCCCTTAAAAAAAAGCAGCACCTATTTGTCATATGGCCTTCATTCAGAAATAAAAGCAAACATTCGATCAACAACTTCAATCTATGAACCTATTAGAGCATCATTAAGAATTCCACCCAGAATAGCAATCAAAACACCAAAGTAACACAACAAATGAAATATTGATTTGCATATTTTGCACTGCGTTTCATGGTTTGGAAATCTACTCCTAAGATATATGTCTTTAACCAATCGAAGCATGATTAGCCTCAGTCATTGCATAAATCCAAATACGAACACCTCACTGGTTGTGCTCTATCTACCTATAAAATTTTAGAAATCAAAATACAACTGTGTCTGGTCACAAGAGCTAACTTTTAGGGTATATGCGTAAAAAAGGAAAGGAAAGCTTATGAATACCGATTAAGGCTGTCCTGGAATTGACCAACTAGAACTAATGACACCTTAGAGGCTAGTTTCACACTTTTATTGAGTTAAATGATTTCAACTGAAACAAGACAACTACCCCAATTTCTTTTTAAACAGCGAGAAAAGAATGATAATGTCTCCCTATGGCTAAAATATACACCCAAGCATATTCTGATTAAAAAAACACTCATTACTAGTAGCAGATTACTCCTACTGAAATAAGGCTGAGCTCATATAAAAGGTCATGGCAAAGAAAATATCTTTATTTATTAACCCAAGATGTTCAATATTGACCACACTCCACAGAGCCTGAAGTAAAGCCACTCAGATACCTAAGCAAAATTTTTGTCCAACAAATTCGACATCAACAGTCCCATGAAAGGAAGCTCAAGTCTAAAAACCAAAACAAATCATTCAAAAATCTTCTCCTTAATCCAAGAATTTTCAAGCATAAAAGACACAAACTCGAAAATGGGTTCTGAAAATACAAGCAAAAATAGCAACTCCACATCAAGAAAACGGAAATTAACAGAACATTTTGGAGACTAAAGCAATGACTCCAGCAGACATATTTCAAAAAGCTTAATAACTAGATGCATTTTTCAGAAAGAGAGATGGATAGATGTAAAATATAGATAAACAAATATAAACCTGGAAAGATGTGGCGAGCAGAGAAGTGAAGGGAGGATATAATAATATTTATAGAAGAGGCAAGGCAGGAAGGAAGGAAGGAAGAGGAGTTTAGTTTGATTTTCAGTTAGAAGGGGAGTTGCCTCAAGGCAACAAGAAAAACAGCATC
This sequence comes from Theobroma cacao, assembly GCF_053813885.1. NCBI lineage: Eukaryota > Viridiplantae > Streptophyta > Magnoliopsida > Malvales > Malvaceae > Theobroma > Theobroma cacao. The sequence continues at coordinate 44,941,212 of NC_142640.1, forward strand.
GGGCAGGGGGAGATGCGCATGACTCACGAATCTTCTTCATTTGACCGTCCGCATATTCCCCTTGCCCAGTCAATATACGTCACCTATACTCGCTTCCCGTGTGCAACTTGTATGCGCTTGACGTGCGGGTAAAATTAAAAAAATCTCTAAAAACATTTCAAAAAGAACACTTTCATCTTCTTATTTTCAAATAATATTTTTTATTTTTTAATTATTAACATTGTTAGTTAATAAAAAAAAAAACTATAATTAATATTATATAAATATTTTAAAATATAAATACTTTATTAAAAAAACTGTTATGTTCTCCTCCAAAACTTAATAAAATTTATTTTGATATAAATAAAATTTAATATTTAACAAAAAAAAAGTAAAATTTCACAAAATTTTAAAACGAGATTTTTAAATACAGTAATTTATTTTATTTTGATACTTAATAAAATTCAATATTTGATATAGAATAAAAAAACTTAAAATCTTTTATATACTTAGTAAGTCAAAATTTTTTATGTCAACTTAAACCCTAATTCCAAAAAACAATTTTGAGCAAAATTATTTCAATAAAATTAGTAATTACAAGTAAAAAGTTAATTTTTTAACCTGACACCATCAAATTTGAAATATCCATCATTAAATAAAAAATTTACTTTTGTAATATATTTTTTTCAATAAAAAAAATCTTAAACGGTTGGAAAAATAAAGAATTTGATGACAATAAGCTTTACCCTAAGAAAAAAGTTTGTGGTTTTAAGGTAAATACGATTTTAAATTTCCAATCCTTCAAATAAAAATGTTTTACGTTTTTTTTTCTGATTAAAGTTTTTAAAGGGAGAATGAGCATTTTTGTTCAAAAGAAAATATCCTTAAATTATAAAAATAATATAAAAGATATTTATATCTTAAAATATTTATGTTGTATTAGGTTTAATTATTTTTACCTGTTGACTAAATGTATTAACAGTCAAGGAATCAAAAATATCATTTTAAAATAGGAGGAACCAAAGTGTTATCTTGAAGTATTTTGAGAGAGCTTTTTGGATTTTACCTCTTGACATGTCTAAGTAGTTTATAAAAGAGTTTTTTTTTTAATAATTAAAGCAAAAATAAAGTGTTTAATTTTAAATTTTTTAACTTATGTGAAAGGTTTATCTGAATTTTTAAAAGAAATTTAAAAATTAAGAAATTTTAAAAAATGCTAATGTACAGTAATAGTTATTTGATGAGATTATGGTGAAAATTTTATCTCTTTCACCTCAACAATCATTCCAAAAATGAGGGTTTATCATCTTTTATAGTTTTCAAAATTTGGAAGTAGATAAGTTACTCAAATTCTCTAATTAGGGATAAATGTTGAGAATAACTTTTTTTTATTAAATAGTATCAAGATTAAGGGTGAAAGAATATCTTGCAATGGGCTTGTGATAATTAAATGGGCTGAGAAAGAAAGTTGGTAGGCCTAAACTGGAGCTTTGAATAAACGGGGACACCCTAAAAGTCTGAACCCTCCTTGGCCTGGATATATGGCCTATGAGGCCCACTTTTAACCTACCATTGGGCCTGATTTCCTCAGCCTTTGATTCATTGCCAACAATTGATACTTCCTTTTCTTTTGTCAATGACAATAACCTCAGGGGTGAGACAGAGTCAAACAGATCCCAGGTTCAAGTTCCATTTTATTCAGTTTTTTTTTAGTTTTATTTTGAATTTTCTCCGACGATATGTTGAATGGTTTATTTATTGTTTAGTTATTAATTAATTTATTATTTCAGATTTATTTGATTATGTTTGAAATATTTACTTTTACATATAATGACATTTATGGTTATGTGCGATGCATAATGAATACCCCCTAACTTTTAGTTATAATTTCAAGTAGGTTCATTAGTTTTTAAAATGAATACTCTGTCCCAAAAAATATCTTTCGCTAGACATATACGTCCAGTCGTTAGTCAACTATTAGTATTTTCGTTTATTTGATGACGTAGCAATATTGAAAGACAATTTTATCTTTTATTAATTTTAAAAATTACTATTATATATATATATATATATTTAACAAAAGGAGCACTGATCAGTGCTCCTTTCTCTGGGGTGCTCCCCTCCCTTGGGGAGCACTTGATCGGTACTCCCATCCTTGGGAAGCACCTGTAGTGGGGTGGTCGGTTAGCCACATTATTTGAGAGAAAAAAATGAGAGAAAGAAGAAAAGGTATTTTAGTTATTTTATTATTTCTGTTAACGATGTTTATATTTTTGAAACGGAGTGTTCACTTCGAGAGCAAATGGACTTGTTTGGAATTATGATCAAAAGTTAAGGAGGTGAGCGTATATTACCCTTATTTTTAATATGTATTTAAATAATAAATTTGTATATATAAATATAAAAGTTTCCAAAACATAAACTCTAAAATACAAATAATTGAATTTTTTTCAATTTAGAAGTAATTTAATATTATAAGAATTAAAAAATTTTATCAACTACATTGCAACTGCATATAAACAATGGTTAAAATACTTGGGAAGTCCTTGAATTAAGGTATTTTTTTCAATTTAGTCCCTCTACTCAAAATTGTAACATTTTAGTCTTTTAATTTTGAAAATTGCTTCAATTTAGTCCCTCTAACATTTGTTGTTTCAATTTATCGTTACGATACTGACGTCAGTGCTGACATAACACTAACATAGCACCTAATGCTTACATGGTAGTGCCATGTCAGCGTGTTAGGGTGATGTGGCACTACCACATCATCAAAAATGATGTGGCATTGCCACATCACACTTTGACTTGACATGTTAACGTGGCGTCAACATTTTGGTCCTCAAGATGCCACATGGCACAACAAAAGGTTACCATGTGGCATATTAAGAGGTTGACACGTGGCATTATTATTATTCAAAACAAAACATGCTCTTGTTGTGACTCGAACTCATGACCTTTATCAAGTATGCTAAAGCCTTTACCACTATACCCAAAATTCTACTTGCTTGTTTCTTATTTCTTCTTTTCTTTTCTTTTTTTGCTTTCTTATTTTTTCTTTTTTTTTTTCTTAAAACTACATCGTTTTGGAGTCTTCTTTTTTAGAGAAGAAGGCTTCAAAGGGTTTTTGAAAGTGTAAAAATACTTCAAAACGATGTAGTTTTGAGGAAAGAAAGAAAAAAAAAAGAAAGAAAAGAAGAAATAAAAAACAAGCAAATAATAATTACAAGTTAAGGTTTGGGTATGGTGGTAAAGGCTTTAACATACTTACTAGAGGTTTTGAGTTTGAACTATAGTAAAAACATGCTTGTTTTGAATAATAATAGTGCCACGTGTCAATATCATGATGTGCCATGTGGCACCTTGGGACCAGATGCTGATGTGGTAGTGCCACGTCAGCATTTGAACTTAAAAGAGTTACGTAGCAGTGCCACTTCACCCTGACGTGCTAACGTGGCATTGCTACGTCAACATTAGGAGCTACGTCAACGCCACGTCAGCGTTGACGTCAGCATCGTAACGATAAATTTAAACGAAAATTGTTAGAGAAATTAAATTGAAGCAATTCTTAAAATTAAAAGACTAAAATGTTACGATTTTAAGTAAATAGACTAAATTGAAGAAAATACCCTAGTACAAAGACTTCCTAAGCATTTTGACTAAATAATAACACTCTTGTCAAAAGTGGTGATAAATTTATTATATTTATTATATGAAAGAAATATAATAAAATAATTTAAAAAAATTATTACAAAAAAGAAAAAGAAAACATAAAAGGTTATTATAAAATAAATGGAAAAAAGCGTAATAAGGTAAGAAAGTCAAAAAGTGTGGCTATTGAATAAACCAATTGAAAAGGAAAAAGGCCTAGTGCGGTTTATCCACTAAACCCTTGGTTTCAAGGACCATGAATCCATGACTTGTCTAGCTCGATAGGAATATCGGACCAACAACAGACATCATTGAACCAGCGATAATTGGGAGTTTTCGAATGCACTACACGTCACCAATGTTGGACAGTAATTTACTAGGGTTAGAATTCTTGTGCAATGTTGTCAACAAAAGTTGTGGCTAAGTTAGTCTAGAATTTTTGGCTAGTTGTGTTCTATTAGGCATAGAACATTTACCTTATTTATACTTTCTTTCATTGTTATTTACTTTACTTACACTTCAAGTAGGATTAGAATTCTCTTAAGTTTAGAAAAAGTTATCACTATAAATAGTCCATTTTTATTTCATTGTAAGGCATCAAGTTACCAACCAAGCTAATTAGAAAGTTATCAAACAATTTGCCTAAGTCTTAGCTATTTTGTTTTCTTTGAAGAATGATATGCTTACTATTTCTCCCAATTTCTTTCTTCAATCGTAATAATACAAAAGCGCGAGACAATTGAAGAAAAGAATTAGGAGAAACAATAAGTATATTATTCCTTAGACCTAAACAAATTGCTTGATAGCTTTCTAATTAGCTTAGTTTGCAACTTGGTACCTTACAATGAAACATAAATGGGCTATATATAGAGATAACCCTTCCTAAACCTAAGAGAATTCTAATTCTACTTGAAATGTAAGTAAAGGAAAAAACACAGAAAGAAAGCATTGTAGACACCATTTTGTGTTCGACCTTATCTTTATTTCGTTTATCTCACTATTAAGTTATTATTGGGTTCAATTTTCTTTTGGGCTTTTTATTGGGTTAAAGCTAAAAGAAGCCTTACTTTCTTTTAAATGGGCCTCTTAGTTCGTCAAGCTAAAGGCCCCCAATTCCATTCAAAAATCCAAAAAAAAAATAACAATAAATAATAAAAAAAGAAAAAAGGAAAAAGTGAAGAAAATTTTAACCTTGCGGCCATGCTTGGCATGGTAGCCTAGCCAACTTATCATGGGCCGTAAAACCATGACATGCACAACCTACAAGACTAGTAGGGACAGCAGCACAAATAAATGTCTCACACCTCCCAAGATCAGAAGTCGACCTTGGGCCAACATCGATTGGAGCCCCACCGACAATCAATGGACCATAGACATACCAAGCCACCCAGTCTTGCAGGACTATGGGCCCAACGGCACAGGAAGTTCGCATGAAGAACCTAGGGTTGAATAGAGTATTATATAAGGGAATTTGTGTAAGGTTCTTGTGTAATTATTTATTTTATTTGCACTAGGACTTTAGATAGTCATAGAATATTTATTTACTTTAATCTTTTGTCACCTAATTTAGTTGTACTAGACTACTAGAAGTAGAATTGTTTTAGGATTAGGGAAAATCTATTATAAATGGGACCCTTAAGCATAAGTTCTAGGGCATCTGAGTCAATTGCTCAAGTGGTAATAGGAATTCAAGCATTCTAGCATTCATAGGTTATTTGCTTAGAATATTAGATATTTGTTTTCTCTTGGGAATAATATAATTACTTTTCCTCAAATTCTTTTCCTCAAGTTCAATTATATTTGCTTCCGCATTTTTGTGTAACATTTTGAGTTACGTTTGCTTAGATTTTCTATCCCTAAGCCTTAAAGGCTGTGCGAATCTTGGCTAAAGTTTAAGGGCTGTGATAGTTAATATTAGAGTAATGCTTCCTGAAGCTAGATACATTTGCGTAACTTTTCAAGAAAAAGTTGGTATCAGAGTAATGCTTCCCAAAGTTAGGTACTACAATCAAAACCCTGTTGTGTTTTGACATTCCTTATCATAGCAATGCCTTTCAAAGCTAGGTAAGAATGACATTACCATTGTTTTAGGGAAATTTCAAGCCTATCGCACATCCAAAGGGTAGGTTAGGGCTAACAAACATTAAGGAATCTACAATATTGTGAAGCCCCAAATTTTTGTTAAGTTAGGTTTTAAGGTAAGTTTCCCTAAACCTTGAAGGCCACAAGGAAAAGAGAAATTTATTTTGAATCAAAGCCACAAATTTTGGGAAAGAAAGAAGAAGAACAAAGACAGAGGAACCATCAATTGGTGACTAGACCACATCACACTTAAATACCTTGGTTCAAGGTAATGTGAGCGCTACAAATCCTGCACACATACATGCCGTGGAGCGTTAAGAGTTTGAGGACTTATTGCAAGCATTGGATAATTGCGTATTTGATAACTCTCTGATATAAAGTTATTTGGATTTAATTTTGATAGTAATTTAACTTAGTTCTTGTAGTGATGCATAGAAATTAGTAAGTTTTATTTAATTATTTTAAATTAACTAATTTAGGTGAGTCAATCTAATCTTAGTTAATTTTATGCTTAATTTGGTGTTAATATGATTAAGATAGGTTATTATTGATTTATTTGTACTTTTGTAGATGTTTGATGAAAGAAGAATTTTAATGGAAGTAGAAGAGCAATTTCAAGGTGTATACCTTTACTACATATGTTTTGATATTTTGGCCATAACTCTCTCTACAGAGTTCTAAATGAAGTGATTCTTGATCATTGAAAAGTTAAGAGAAAAAGATACAACTTTCATGTTTACCACTTTACCCAGTTCAACCTAGAAAGTGGTAAAAAATCTTATCGAATTTAGAGCACTGCAGGTGTCTTAGAACAATTACGATATCTGCTATTTAAATGGTCAAGGTCGAGGCTTTGGAGGAAGTAGGCCGCAGCCCGCGTAATCTGATGAGGAAATCCTGATTGAAATTGATTTCTTTCTTCACCCAACTTGGCTTAACTTTAAAGCCCTATAAAAACAACATTTCGAAGTACTTTTAGTAGAGAATGAAACACCAGATTGAGAGTTGAAAATCAAGTCGCAAAATTATCAACGAAAAGTCTTATTGGTGCTAAAGAAGAAATTGAAGAATTCAAAAAGATTTGGACATCAAGAATTCAACTCTTGGGTTCCTTTTATTTTTTTGTTGTTATTTTATTTTCTTGGTTTTTGTTTTGATGATTAACTTTAATTTGATGATGATGTGTAAATTGATGGAAAACTAATTCATTTATCTAAGATTATGACTGAACTCAATATGTAGTTTGATTTGTTTATCTCTCTTTTACTCATGTTTAATGAGTTTAAGTTGTTTATTTTATTTTGTTCTTAATGCGTCTAATTACTTGATTACTAATTGGATTGAATTGAAAACTTAAGTTAAATCTTGACGAAGGATATTTAGGTAGATCTTGAATAGAATAACGTATAATCAAATGCACTTAGTTGATTAGGTGATTTGATTTACATATAGGGTAGACATATACCTATAAGTCATACATAGCCTAAATTAGAGTACGAGTTTAATGAATCTTTCTTCAAACATATACCCAGTAATCACATTTCTAACAATTACATTTTCAACAATATACCAAACTTAATCATAGTTACAGACTTACCTTGCAGAGAACAGTCCCATATATCTATTCTTGCCCATGCAAATAGTTTCATTCCACTGTCAAAGAAAGGGTAAAAGTTAAATAGTAAAAGGACACGATGTTAAATACTAGAAGGTGAATCCTCCGTCATAACTCCCAACTCGGAAGGAACAGTCCGATAAAAATGCTGTTCATATTCATCTATCTATCATTCTATCTATGTTAATATAATAGCAGTTGACATAAAAATGTGATCCAACTTTGACAGCATTAAGCAATCATCACAGTCGAATTTTTGGATGATGATGAAGCAAAAATGATTTTAGCTGTCATTCCCCAGTCGCCATGGCAGCTATAGGTTGCTGGGGACTAGTCCTTATCTCGCCGTTTTCTTGAGAATTGAATGTGAGTGATGATCACACGCTTTTGTAATAACTGTATGAAGGGGACACCTAGCTAGCTTATGGCATGTCAAAACAGTTACTTATTCCATGAGTCTAGGCTGTCCATTCCTAAGCTATCCCATAAAATTCGAACAAAAAGTATTGTCTGAGCTTAGACAACATGGATAAGAGTATATATTCGTAATTTTACCATACCCAATTCTCATGCAAAAATATTCGTGATTGTTTAGCACACGTCACTTACTCTTATTAGCTCTTGTTTAGAAATTAAATTTGTGCTCAACAGATATTTTTTTAGGTCAAGAAGAGTGGGATGGCATATGAACCTGGCCCTTGGCTCACCTACTCCCTTTAGGGCTTGGGGTTAGTAACTCCCAGCTCCGACAAATATCGAGGGGTTTATGCCATTAAAAAAAATTAAATCAACTGCACCAAAAAAGGAACGAGATGATTGAATCTTAAAATGATACCTGCCAATCTATCTTACCAATTATCTGATCGTGATTGCTTTGACATTAATGTTAGGTTGTCTTATATTAGATATGAATCTACATAATTACATACCCGAAATTCTTATACTAGGATTTTATGCTTAACTATGACCATGCCGTCATTGCTCAGTGTAGGCAAGTGAAATTGGAAAAGAAAGCCACTTAAGTTGGGTGACACAGGCAAGTCAAACCATATAGCTCAATAAAGAAATGGAAGCACATGAACAGAAAGGGTATTTCAGTCATCATAAGAGAGGAAACTTTGAAAGTAAACAGAAATCCATAGAACATTAAAACTAGTTGCTGTTACAAAAGCAACGGTGGCACTGGTACAACTACAAGAGCGTCGAGTTTTGTTTTACCAATGCTTTTTGTATAAATTCATCTAACACCTATTTTGAATATATTCCGCAGACAACGGCTATTAATACTGGACAGTCCCACAACACCCTCTCCCAGCAGCATGAGTGAATTAATATATATATATATATATATGAAAAAAAAAAAGAAAAAAAAAACTATAAAACTGATGCCTAATAGCAAAGAAAATGCGAGCAGTGGGGGTGGTGGTGAGAGAGTAAAAGGTCCAAAGTCCAAAGATTCAGAAGGGAAGTAAGATATATATAAGAAGGTTCCAGGAATCAAGGGCCAAGATCATGTGACCAGACCCATAAGACAAGGAAGCACCCAAAGTTTAAAAGTTTTTCTCTCAATTTCTCCAATTCTCACACAGAACTCGTACTCAAAAGAGAGCTAGCTTAGCAATTAGCTAACCAGTTTCTGCTACTGCTTTGAGATTCAGGAATTAACTCAAAACCCACTCCCATTTACACTATATAGAGCAAGTTAGGATATCCCATTTGGCCTTTTATGGTCCTTTCTTTCAGAGTCTAAAACTCCAAAGCACTGCTGTTTTTCCAGTTGCGCGCCACCACAATTGAACTCGGTGCAATGACAATTTTTACAGGAGTCAAAACAAGAGGGGGCAGAAGCAGATGTAGTGTAGCTAGAGCTGCACTTTTCTTCTTGTGGATCATCTTTATTTTTTCTCAGTTTGGTTTGCATTTCGCTGTTCATGAAGAAGCCGGCCATCAGTATTTCAGGTCTCCACCAAGGAAAGCCCGGTTTTTCGACACTGCTTCCTTTCATGCTCCATCAAGCTCTGTGGGGAATGAAGGTGATCCGGACACTCTATATGGAGATGATAAGAGGATAGTTCATACAGGTCCTAATCCTCTTCACAACTAGGGAGCCGGTGGTAGGATATTTTTTGGTCTTTTTTTTTGCCCTTTGTACTGTGTAAGTTACATGTTTTTAATGCTAGAATTCAAGAAAGAAAATGACTGGAAGAACTTTTTTTCTGTTACCAGCTTTTGTTGCTCATTTTTGTTTCCTTTTGAATTATTACTGTGAATGAGAGCATTGGCTTTAGCCTTTTCAGTGATGTTTAATGAGGTTATAGGGGAGTGTAGCTTTAGCAATGGTTATGAGAATGAGAAAAGGAAGACAGGGAAAGGCTAGTGTTAATGCTCTTGTTTCTTTTGTTGTGTTTTCTTCGTCTGTACTGCTCTGTTAATGCTGAAGATTCAATTGTCTTTTGAATTAAATTGGTGCAGTTACTTTCGGTCATCTGCTTTGCCCTTGTTCTGCCAGCCCATAGCGCAGGTTCCCCCCCTTCCGACTTCACTTGTTTCTCTTCCTTTCTGTCATGGGATTGGAGAGCTTCAATTTGCAAAACCCTCCCCAAAGTTGAACTAACATATGCATGCTCCGCGTAATGGCTAATTTTTGCTTTAATTGGATCATTTAATCTTAAGAGTGCATATGAAAACTGGGACAACCGAAACGCATTTTTTTTCACTCTGCAAACCAATATTAATTCCTCAAAAAGGCTAAGCTAAAAGTTGAAACATGTTGGAGCTGAGGCATTCTGACACTGAGAAATACTACAATTAGGGGTTTCAGCCTAGGGTGTAGGTTACAGTTTTGATAATCCAAACTGTATCTTAGTTGATATATGGTACTAATTAATAAAGTGTGCCATGTGGGTTTATTGACATATATATAATCTTAAATTCTGAATTCTACTAATTACAAATCACCCTCGTCATCTAACTTGTTAAGTATATATAATTTATATGATTCTGAATTATTGATCATCAATTAGCATATTCTCCAACATGATGCTGAGAGTGCCAGAGGATCCGACAGCTACTAGGTTGGCCACGTAGCTTGTAAGAGAAACTCAGGTCAGGAGAGAAGTGGGACTCCCTCTAGGGCTTAATTGTTTGCAGGGGGGAGTGAGACTGAGGGGCTCTTTTTGATTGATTATTCCTAGAAGTCCCGGCCACCTGGCTTATTGACTTAAATGCGTCCATTTTTCTCAATGAGGATGCCTGTCTCGCTGGGCCAACACGCTTTCTCAAGACTTAGGACACTGCACCCTTCCAACATATATTAATTGGTACAAATTATAAGGTGTAATTTAATAGTAAATACAAAAAAAACTTTTGCATTCTAGTCATTTGAGCGCTCCTCAATTTTCACGTCCTGGGGATGGGGTGCACTAATAGAATGTCTTTATTGCCCTTTGTGGTACTCCAAGTCAATATATTAAAAGAAACTCTCTCTCTCTCTCTCTCTCTCTCTCTCTCTCTCTCTCTCTCTGAACAAAATAATTAAATACTAAATATTAGTACTTTGTTTCAATATGTCACCTGTGGACAAAGCAGAGTTCAAGCTCTCAAGGGGAGAGACCTATAAAGAAGCCATAGAAACTTCCTTGGAATCAGTTTTGTCAACTAAACCCATAAAAAAACAAAACAACCTTATTATAAGTGGCTGGATAAAAGAGAGATCTTTCTTATAATGTATTAGGTTTTGATAAGTTCAAAAGATTCTGTGGGAGTATGCGAAGAAGCAGATATGGAGGCAAGCTACTAGTTTCTGCAACGAAAAAGTAGTATTCCCCATGAAATGAATGTTTGCTTGGGGGCCATTATAGAGGGCATTTAAATGAGTTAAAGAGGGCTTGATGAGAGTGCAACTACCTCATCTTCTCTCTCTTGGTCAACTTCCATAAAACCCCTTGTTTATTGCTACCACCCACCCCCCTAGTTCTTCTTGCTAGCTTGCCTTGGTTTTTCCCATTTCCTAAAATTCTGGTACCCAATTATCTTATTTGCATTGCTATCACCGTTTTTAATTTTTATCACCAATATAGAAAACCATGGCTAATGAAAGGAGGTCCCACAAAAGTTGCACACTTAGCTGGATGGCTAAAAAATTTATCACAATATCAACCACCCAAACACCTTGAATTAATGTTAATCAATGTAGGTCGCATTCATGCTGCTCCTTGATGTTTGCATGCAGTGGTGGTTGATTAATCTTTTTTTTGTCATGATTCTTTTCAAAGGGATATTTTTAACTCAGCTTTTTCATGAAAGATCTAAGTTATTGACGAGAATGTTCCCTTTCTGTTGCCAAGTATTATACTTTGTCATCAAAGGTTCGGTAGACAATGATCGATTTGATGTGGCTGTTTACCATGTAGCTTCACTCATCTCCAAACCAACCTGCAGCTTCGCTTAAACTTTTTTTTTTTTTAAAAAAAGATTGCTTTAATTATTAGCTTGCTGAAAAGGTGTTATAAATTCTCGACAAGTAGACTTGCGAATCCGAGGAGCTAGCTAATTTCCATTTCTTAACTAGAATTCACAAGAGATATATAAGTTATTGTAAATTTATTATTAAGGGTTCCTTGTAAGTATTTAGAGAGTAACATTTAATGGGCGTATGAATTTCCTGTTCAAAAGCTGAGTTTGAACTTTAAATCCTCTCTTTTCTAAATAAATAAAAAAAAAAACGATTTAAGACTACTTGAAGTTGAATGTGTCCTAACCCCATGGAAACCGAGCTGGGCTGTAGGCCCTCATAGATCTGCTTTTTCTTAGCTCAAATATAAATATGTCAAGCGGCAGCTCTGTATATTGACCAATGCACTATCAAACAAAACAAATATTACAGAACAAAAACATTACTGTAAAGTCCATGGGGACTATTTTAAAATCCGAGGCATCGGAATTCAGCTGGTTGACCAAGAACTCTGTATTTTATTCAATGTGTCTCACAGCTTTTTAACGTCAGAAAACAAGCTGGTTTTGCACTTTCGACTGAAGAACCATAAACAGATGCACTGGAAGACTTCACAATGAGAACCAAAACTGGCACATATATGCATTTTCTTGAAAAAACTTCCTTTGACAGAGTAAGCTTGAAAAAACAAAAACCAAGAATATTGAACTGTTGTTAACGGCGATACAAAATGGAAACTGGAAAGCGTGTTAATTTAGTACTCAGTGACAGGACAGATTTATATACCTGTGTGCGTCTCAGAACTTGCTAAGAGTTGTTAAAACTGGAAAGTAGGCAGCTGTTAGGATCTTCATGTGTAGTGACTAAACGATGTATTTATATTTTATAACCAGAAGTGGTGGCCCTATTCTCTCAATATGTGAAGGTCTTTGGTTTATTAACTACTCATAGCTTTTCTCATTAAACCTTTCATGGCAACATTCAGGTTTCCCTGATAAACCCAATATTCATGCATGTTTAGAAAAACTAACGCACAAAAAAATAAGTACTATATAGTAAAATAATAAGGATTCCATGTTTGTAACAGATTGACATGCTAGAACATGTACATGCTAATTCCGATGGGTAAATCAGTACAGTAAATTTGAATCATTACTAATTGCAAATGCAGTAGGTGCTTCCCGCGATACACTTCTTCCCATGGCCATGGATAAATAGTACTACTTTGATAACGCAACTAGGAATTCGGGATACTAGTCTAAAGTCAAAACGTGATAGGGGCTTGTGCATTCGTAAAAATCAGTTACTTTGACACCTCGTTGTACCAGCATATGCTTCAGAATTAGCCCTTTATTGCCCTGCCAGAACAGCTTAGAGAGCCAACTACTCGACTGACATGCCAGTATGATTTCCTCTCCGTGACAGTTTTCCCTCCTGGTGACCGCTAAAAGAATAAACAGAAACACAAATTAAGGCATTGCACATAAACGGAAAACATTATTAATTCATTGATCTGATTATTATAAGCCTCTGCTATCTGCCATCTGCCTACTTATTGCTTGAAGCCTTGAACTCAAATCCATATCCATGGTGAAGAACCCAATTTAATTTGGTCCAACAGTTCTCAGCCCCTAAAATGGGGATTATACAGTCAAGTTTGGGAGTTGGACTTAAGCAACTCCGGGGAAGTTTGATAAAAATAATAATAAAGAAAAGAGTAAAAAAACATCCCTACCCGTGATAATGGTGTTCTAATTTGAGAAATCAATGTCCTCATGAAATTCAAATTTGGATTCGTTTATCTTGTGTCAGAAAGATGACAGCCAAGACAATAACTTCAGTGGGCCTAATTAGCAATTATATTCTCCTATCGCTTGCAGTGTTTTAATGTTGAACCATGCAATTTTGAGATCCGAAGCATGTGTACCAAACCACTCACAATTGCAGTTATATACAAAAGTCCGGAAAGGGAGTAATAACTAAGAAAAATCCTCCTAGGTTTGGGCACGATGCCAATCTCTTTGAAACTGTAGAGATGCTGTAAGAAAATGGGAATGTAAGCTGGGAATAGGGGGAGTGGGGTTAAGTAATTCCTGAGAAGAACATGGCTGGCTTGGGACTTACGACAGACTTCCTGGTCAACATTATTTTCTTACTCCTACTAGATATAATAAGGGTCCACTCCCAGATATGGTAATGATTTTTCACCTTTCTCCGGCCTGATCCTTGAGAATTTGACTTAAATGGAGGTTTGATCTAACAAGAGGACCACTTCTGATACTGATACTAATTAAATGACCTTTGTATTTGGCTATAAATCAATGTCACGGTAGTAAAAGATAGAGAAGCTTTTAATCCAGGGTAAATTATTTATTATTTTTTGGATATAAATATGTGTTGTTATTGAGATTTATGTATGTACAAAGAGAAAAAAAAACACCTAAAGAATTGGCCTTCAGAAACCCTTAATTAAAACACCTAAAGAAGTGTCATGGTCTAACTATAAATTTCAATAGTTAGTTAATTTTTCAATTCTTTTTATTAGAGTTTTATTCTTGATTTTCTTATTCGCATTTAATAATTTGTGTCTAACTTAGTGATTTTTCTTAATAAGTGGTGTCAGAGTTGGGTGTTTTAGAACTTAAGGTCCATGCTGAGTTGTAACTATAATACCTTACTAAGTCTGCAATTAGATCATCAATGACTACAGATTCAAATCGATATTTATATAATTATTGTCAATATTTATTTAATTTTACTTTTTAAAAAAATGATACTAGAGTTATTTGAAACGTTAGATATCAAGAGTGAAGTTTAAAATTGAGCAACAAATCGTTTTAATTAGTTTCCACTAAAGTAATTAAATACTGCAATTGTCATGCTAATACGCCAAAGATGAGATTGCATGAAGAGGAGAAATAGTCTAGGGTGACAAATCGGGAGCGGGAGTAAGTGCAATTTATTTAGCTCTTGCATCTAAAGTTAAATATGACGTATCAAATGCCAAATACATAAAGTTAAATATGAAGTATCCAATGTCAAACATATGAAAATATTTATGAATGATTAAGATAGAAGATGTTTAAATTCGAAATCAATGAAAAACAGGTTGTATATGAGAATGAATTACAATATTATAAGTGAAGAAATGAGAATGAAATTCCCTAATGTATACATAAAATGTCGCATTTACTCCAACAAAAAAAAAAAAACACTTACAGTTTAATTCATAATATCGTGATATATAATTTATTAAAATAATTTTTTATTGAAATCGAGGTTTTATTCTAGATTACTAAAAAAATTAATCTAGATGGCAAAAATCTCACATGGTAAATTATTAAATAAGTTTCAATGTATGGGATCTGGACCCAAGAAAGGAATAACATTTTTTTAATTATTAACAAGGAAATCTATCTCAAAAAAAAAAAAAAAAAACAAGGAAATCACAATTCACAATATATACATATGGTTTTTTCAGTTTTTTCTAATTCCCTCTTCTAGCATTAATGAGCCGCATTTTTGCTGTCAGCAATGGTGGCTGGACTTCCATCGACCAAGTTAGGTCTAGCCCCAAGAAGGTTGAATTTTGAGCTTGGAAGGCCGAATCGGATCTGGCCCTTAAGAGGTTAGATCTTGTAGCAGTTTGGTTGGAAAGGCTTAAAAGTTCGACCTGTTAAGGCCAGTGTTGCTCCGCTATTATAGGGTATCAATAATGTATAAGCATGTGATAGTCATGTGCTTTGAGTTAGTTAAATCAAAGTCAACTATTTTCCATTTATGTTAATTAAATTAAGATTAGTAACTAATCATTCTTGTAATCAAGCTTTTGGTTTTTTCTTTCTTTTAAATGTATATATACAAACTTGTAATAATTCTTGACTAAATAATACAACCAATTCATTTTATTTCCATTTCTTAATTGCTTACATGGTATTAGAGCAATTTGATTACGGTTCTTGTTATGATTTCCTCAATTTTTTCTAGCCTTATTCTTCTTTTGAGATTGAAATCACAATTCAATCAATTCTTCTTCATTAATGGAAAGCCTATCATTGGCAAGAGAGCAGGAAAGTGGGAGGTGGGGACAAGAATGACCCATGGGTGGTGGTAAAATGGAGGAAATCCTTATTCACTATTTTCATTGGTAATTTGGATAAAGAGGTCGAATGGAGGCCATTGAAGAACGCTTTTGATGAATTTAAGGTGGTCATGGACGTGTTTATCCTAAGACAAAAAGGCCGAAATGACTCCTGCTATGCTTTCGTAAGATATAAAGAAGCAAAGGAAATGACAAGAACAATATGGATGGGGCATGGGAGGAGATTAAATGGGAGACGAATTAGGGTGATGGAAGCTGACAAGTAGAGGACTACATATGTTAACAGGATGGGTTTTAAGGGTGAAAGAAAGATGAATGAGCTCAGGGAAGGAGGAGGGAAAACGTATAAAGAATCATTAATGGTCGACAAAAAAACTGTTAGAGAGGAAAAAAAGAAGAGTACAGAAAGTCTTAAAAATAGCAGGAATATCATTGATGGTGTAAAGTAAGAGGGTAAACAAAGTTACCACATAGGCAATCAGAGAGGTGGGCAAACAATTGTTATTGTTGAGGGAGAGTTGGAATGGTTAGGTAGAAGTGCAGTGGACTATTTAAGGAGCTCCATTATTTGTGAGTCTATTGAATGCTCTCTTTTCAGGGAAAAAAATCATAGCACAAGTCCAATCAATAGGGGGCTTATACGTTATTGTAACCTTTGGTGAAAAAGAAGAAATGAAAATGTTGCTTGATGACTATATGGACTTGTTTGAGCCATGGTTTCAAAGCTTAACTCCTTATTGCGTTGGTAAGGAAGACCGAAGGTACCTAGTGTGGGTCAAATTGAAGGAAGTTCCACTCTATATTTGACATGAAGATGGGTTTAAAGCTATAGCCGGTACTTGGGGAAAATATATCAAATTGGACAAGGATACGATGGATAAATGGACGTTCGATCAAGCAATGATCCTGTTTGAAGTGGAATCTTTGAAAAATATAATGGCCTTCACATGTTTAGTGGTGAATGGGAAAGATTACTTCGTAAGGGCTTCTATAGTGGACATTGTCAGAAGTGAGGCTAGAATCAGGATTGACCATGCAGGAGAAGACACATCGGAGGAGGATCTAAGTGAGCAGTGGCTAGAAGATGGTGAGGTACAAAGGTGGGAACAAGGCTTTAATCCGATGGAGGGTGAGGACGTTTCAAACAAGAATGAAGGGGCATGGCTGGGTGTTTAGAACGTAGATGAATCCAATGACGGGATGAACCAAGAGGGGGAAATGCTAAAAGGTGAAAAACCAGGGGATAAAGAAATTGCTCAAAGGTCCGATGCAAATGATGGTAGGGAAGGAAATTTAAATTTCAAATTGATAAGAAAAGAAAACAGAGGCAAGGCAAGCGTTGAAAAGAAAGAGACAAAGCATTGTTATGAAAGCAAAAACAACTGTAATGAAAGGCTCAAAGAAGTTAGAGTGGGCAGGCAAGAGGGGAGTAAGGTTAGAATATGAGAGTGTGGGCCCAATAATAAAGGGCTAATTGTTGAGTTTCAAATTTTAAAGAAAACAGAAAGGCTTAAAGATGAAAACCAAGGGGAAAGTGAAAAGAGAGTATTTAGCCCAATCCAGAAGAACACAAAGAATGACAAAAAGAGAAAAGTTGAGTCCAAATAGATAAAAGGGTTAGAGGTGAAACCTAAAGAGAAACATGAAGCCCATCTTACAAAAGGGGTAAAGGTTGAGTTGGATGGGAAGAAAAGGGTCATAAAAACTTCTTCAGAAGATGGTGTAGAAAATGAGAGAAAAATAGAGGGGAAAAAAAGAGAACCAGTATTTAGGAAGGCGAAGCGTGTAGAAGAAAAGATTAGTCACAAGGAGCGAGATTCAAATAAAAACAATAAGGTAGTGAGTACTTCGTTTCATAGAGGTGCTCAAACAATAGAATCGAGGATAAAATCCAAAAAAATGGGTCGATTGAAAGGCAGAAGACTCCAAGCAAAGGTGTACGAGGAAGAGAGTAATGCTGTGGAAGAAATAGGTAGATTAAAGGATTCTGAACAGGTAATTTCAGAGCAATGCAGAGGATTCAGGAGAAAAAGAAATGACGAAGGGGATAGTGGGAAAATTGGCATGGTTATCAAGTTAATGAAGAGGTTGAGTTAAAGAGCGAACGAGTCTGATAGGGAGAATGGATGAGTTACAAGACAGACGAGGAAGATTCGAAGAAGACTAAGACTGAGAGATATCTTTATAAGGTAAAAACACAAACAAATGGTGGTAGAGTGGGGGGAGACAACTTGGAGAGGGAAATGGGACCATTGTCGAGACATAAAAAGTCAATAAGGAAAGAAATTTGAGAGAGGCTAGAAAAAAAATAGTTATTTTAGGAAGAAGAAGGGGAACCTAGAACAGCGAACAATGATGGAGGATAGAGTAAGGGAATTTTAGAGAAAGAAGCAGAGCAAACATGGAAAGTTAACAACAAAATCTTGATGGAGTTCGTAAAGAGAAGAAAAGAAGTGATTGACATTTTCATTGAAATGGGAAAGGAAGACTGCATGTTGAAGATGAACTGATCAGGTTTGTCTTCCCTTTATTTACAGTGAGGTTGGATTTTAGATATGATAATTATAACATGGAATGTAAAGGGATTGGGGAAGAATGAGAAAAAAAGGGCAATGAGAAAAGTGGTGCAGAGGCACAAGCCATACATGATTTTTATTCAGGAAAGTAAGCTGCAAGAAGTGGATAAAAAAGTCTTTGAAAGGTTATGGGGGGATGAAAAGATGGTGGGGAAGGCAGTGCCATCAGTAGGTAGGTTTGGAGGCATTATCAACATTTGGAGGGAGGATTTATTTGAAATCACTGAGTATGTTGAGAGAAGATATTTTATGATGCTTGTTGGGAAAGTTAAAAAATTTGATAAAGTGTGTGGGTTTGTGAACGTTTACGCCCCCAATGAAGAGATTAAAAAGAGGAATTTCTAGAAAAAATTGAGGGAGAAGATTAGGGAAAGAGAAACGGTGTGGTGTTTAGGAGGAGATTACAACATGATTAAGGAAAAGGATGAAAGAATCGATAGGGGAAGTGTGGATAGATTAGCTGTTGCGTTTGCGAATTTTATTAATGGCATGGCCTTGGTGGATTTACCTTTGAGGGGAGATAAGTACACCTAGTGTGGATACAGGGAAGGATGGGCTTTTGGCCGTTTGGACAGGTTTTTATTTGATATTGAATGGCTTCAAATGGAGCAAGATTTGGTACAAGAATGCTTACCAAATTCCTTATCGAACCATAATCCAGTGATTGTAGAGAAAGGATAATGGAATGGGGGCCTAAACCTTTCAAGTTGTTTAATGTCTAGCTTGAAGAAAAGAGCTTTCAGGTCCTCGTGGCAACTTATTAGAAAAAAGAGGGAGAGGCTGAAAAGAGCAGGGGAGGGGTTTGGAGGAAAATGAGAGATATAAAGGCTGTAATTAAAGGATGGAAAAATAAAAAACTAGGAAGTACCCAACATAAAATTCAAATACTGGAGGATGAAATCAAATTTAAGTGTATGGAGATCTAAGAAAGAGGGGAAGGGGAGGGGTTGAGAGATGAGCTAATTACAAAAAAAAAAGAGCTATGGGCTTTATACCGAAAAGAAGAAAGAGAATGGATGTAAAAATTAAGAACTTAGTAGGTGGACGAAGTAGACCAAAACACAAGATACTTCCATGCAATGGCTTCATCAAGAACGAGAGTAAACAGAATGGACAAAATAAAAAGGGTGGATGGAATAAAGGAAACACTAGAAGCAATCAAAGGTGAAGTGGAAAGACATTTCCAAAAGCTGTATAGTGAAAAAGAAGTGTTGGAGTTGATAAATCTTAACTGCAACTTTGAGAAACTGAAATTTGAATCAACTAGCTTCCTTGAGAGGCCGTTTGAGGAAGAAGAGGTGTGGGGTACTTTCCAAAGATGCGATGGGAATAAAGCCCGAGATCGGATAGGTATAACTTAAATTTCTTCAAGAGTCAATGAGAAGTGGTGAAAGATGACATTATGGACTTCATGAATAAATTCTACCAAAATGGACAGTTAGGATACGAGGTTAATTTATCTTTCGTTACTCTAATTCTGAAGGTTCAAAATCCAAACACTTTGAGTGAGTATAGGTTGATTAGTTTGGTGGGCAGCTTATATAAAATTGTGGCAAAGACATTAACAAATCGTCTAAGAATGGTCATTAATGAAGTTATCAGGAAAAACCAATTCGCCTTCATAGAAGGAAGGCAATTAATGGACTACTATTTTATTGCAAATAAAATAGTGAATTGGTTGAGAAAAGGAGCAGAAGGTGAGGTGATCTTAAAAGTTGGTTTCGAGAAAGCATATTATAGTGTTAGTTAAAGATTCTTGGATCTTGTCATGAGTAAGATGGGATTTGGGGAAAGATGGAATAGTTGGATTAGAGAATGTATCACCTTAGCAAAGATTTCAGTATTAGGAATGGAGTTTCGACTACGAAATTTGATATGAGGAGGGTACTTAGGCAAGGTTGCCCTATATCCCTTTTTTTTTTTCAATATGGTAACGGAAGCCTTTAGTTGCTTAATAAGAAAGGCAGAAGTAACGAGAATATGTTAAGGGGTTAAAATAGGAAGTAATGGGTTGACAGTCTCACACTTGCAGTATGTAGATGATATGATTTGTTTTGGGACCAAGTTTGGAGATTTTTCGGTTGATGAAAAGACTGCTAAGGTGTTTTCAAGGTGTATTAGGGTTGAAAATTAATTTTTATAAAAGTCAACTAATTAGAGTAGAGGTTAGCCAGATAGAGACTGAAGGATGGGCTAATTGTATTTCATGCTAGGTTGGTAAACTACCCTCCACTTATTTGGGAGTGCTATTGGGGGGTAATTATAACTCCACTAAACTTTGGAATTTAGTCATTGAGAGAGTTAGGACTAAATTAGCTGGATGGAAAGTCAAAATTCTATCTTTCAAGGGTAGAATTACTTTATTGAAATCAGTTTTGAGCAACTTACCAAACTTCTACATGTCCCTTTTTTTCAGATTCCAAGTATTGTGAAAAACAAGCTTGAAAAATTGCAACGAGGGTTCTTATGGGGTTGTACTGAACAGAAAAAAAGGTTCACTATATCAAATGGGAAAAAGCTTGTAATTATAGAGAGTGTGAAGGTATTGGGATGACGGACATGGAAGTCAAGAACAGAGCCTTACTCAACAAGTGGATATGGAGGTATGAGTGAGAAAACGGGAGCTTATGGATGGAGGTCATTGCTGAAAAAACCAAAAGTGATCCTACAAACCTCTTGCCAAACCAGAGCAAAAATAGAAGAGTGTCTACCATATGGAAAAGAATTATTAATCCCTTATCCCTGGCTTACAAATTTTTCTTGCAAGTGTCCTCTAACTTTGGTTTTATAGTGGGGAATGGTGAAAACATAAAATTTTGGAGTGATGAGTGGATGGAGGGGGGAAAACTAGCTCAAAGGTTCCCAAGAATTTTCAGTTTGGCCATTAACAAGAAAGGAAAGATTGCGAACTTTGGGATATGGGAGCAAAAAAACTGGGTGTGAAAAGTTGATCGTAGGAGACAGCTATTCAATTGGGAGATAAAGCAATGGCTGTTTATGGAAAACCTGCTCAAGGACATTCAATTGAGTAAAGTGATGAAAAATGAAGTGACTTGGAAGAGAGAGACTAATGGTGTCTACACCACAAAGTCCTTTTGCAAATATACTCTTGCTCCTAGTGAAAAGATTGATAAGATTTGGGATTATGTAGGGCAGGTTTGGCTCTTTTCAGAGTTGAGTGTTTTGTTTTTCAATTAATTCATGGGAAACTAGCTGTTAAAGATGAGTTAGCTAAAAAGGGAGTGGTACAAGAAAACTCCCTGAAGTGCATACTGTGTAATAGGGTTAAGGAGACTAGTGATCATTTGTTTACTGAGTGTAAAGAAACTTGGAAAGCATGGAATAAATGGTTTAAAGAATGTGGATATGTGTGGGTTTCACCAAATACAACCAAATCCTTTTTTGAAATATGGAATGAAAGTGACCAAGGATCAGTTGACATGAGGATTTGGAGGATGGCATATTTCACAGTAGTCTGGACAATTTGGAAAGAAAGAAACGAGGTGACCTTTAAAGGAAAAGAATGGAGTGTCACAAATGTGTGGAATTGGTGAAGTTCATGTTGGCGACATGGGTAAATGTGAGACGGCCAAGGGAATATTTTTCTGTGCTCGATTCTTACAGAAAACCCCTTGCACACAGTAGTAGGAAAAAATAAAAGAGTGTATGAAGAGGTGTTAAATGGGAAGAACCAAAAGGAGGTGAATTAAAATTTAATGTGAATGGGCAGCTAAAGGTTACCTCGGGCCAGCAGGTATAAAAGGTTTTTTGAGAAATGAGAAAGGGGAAGTCAAAGCAATGTTCACTAAATCCATAGGCAATGTTGACTTTAATGTGGCTGAGGTCATGGTGATAAGGGAAGCCATTGTTATCTTCTTGGCTTCAAAGTGGAAAGATGAATACAAGTTGGTGATAGAAAGTGACTTGAGTAACACGGTTAAATGGATGAAAGCACTGAATGAAGCACCATGGAGAATGAAGAAACAATTTTTACAGATTGAGAGATTTTTGGAGAAACTGGGCCCTTGAGAGATAAGACATATCAAAAGAGAGGCTAATCAGAAAGTAGATAATCTTGCAAAAGAAAAAGTCCATATGCAACCAGGATTCCTACGAGTCTTTCAGTAAGGATCCCCTTCTACAGTTAGCGTCCTCTTTCGAATGTGCCACTAAAAGGTATTTCTGAATTTCATGAGTCAAGAAGTTATGTGTTGGGCATTGAATGTTGGACGAAGAGTTGATTTCAGTTGAGATTTATGTTGATGGTTCTTTGGAAAGGGTGAATGTTGTTCAAATTGTTGACTAATATTGTGTTGGTCTTGTGGTTTTGAGTTTCGTTTTGTTTTGTCCCCAAGGTGTGTGGGTTCAAGTTGAAAGATTCAAGATTTTTGTTGCTACAATCATATGTAAAAAAAAGGTTCAAAGCGATGTGAGGAGCTATTGTTTTTTTGAACAGGAGTATTGGGAGTGTATACCGTTACAGATTAAGAGCGTAACAACCAATAATCTTGTTGTTCGTCCTGGTTGCTAGCCACGGTTCTTGTAAAGGGGAAAACCAAATTCCTAGCTTTTTAATGATATTATTCTTATAATTTTCAAAAAAAAAAAATGAAAAACCTATCATAAAAATCAATCATTTTATCCTTAGAGAATCCACATTCCCATTCTTCCTTCACCATACAAATCATCATGGATTTGTAGTTGTAAATATAAAACTTGCCTCAAGTATTTACACTTTCTAGAGCTAATCCTTCTTATTGGCTCTGTTGATTTGAACCAAGATTGGATTTCTTGATGGTACAAACCAAGAACCAAAGGCTTCAAATGATCTAGATGTAGCAAGTTGATTGTGGTTTAAATGTTGGAATTAATCACATTGCCAATTGTAACCATTGTCTTCTACATGAACTCAATTTCACAAATCACTATATGCCTTAAGCATGCCTTTAGGCAATGGAAGTTTAAGTTCATAACTTGTTTGCTTAAGTTTAGGTTTTATCAGTTATAATCTGGCTATTCATTATTCACCAAAAATATAGAGAAATGTGGTTTCATTGCATTAATAGTCTATATTGATGATATAGTCATTGCTAGTTCATTTTCTCAATTAGCAACTAAGATGAGAAAGTAGTTGCAGACACATATTAAACTTAAAGACCTAAGGGCACTTAAGAATTTCCTAGACTTAAAGATTGCAAGATCAAATAAGGGCATTATTGTCTATCAAAGAAAATATATTTTGAACTTTTTGAGTGAGTATAGTTTGTTGGGTGCTAAACCACCTTTTACCCCCATAAAATGCAATAAAAAACTTTCAAATGGTCACTGATGATAAGCAATTGACAAAGGCCTACAAGTATAAACAATTGATTGGTAAGTTACTCTACATAACTTTCCCTAGACTAGACATAACATATGCTATGCAAACACTATCATCATTCATGCAAAGCTCATATGAAGCTTAGGTGGACGCTTCCACACAAGCTAGCTAAGAACTCGATTATATTTGAGTAAACAAAAATTATAACTATAGGTTAGCTTACGAACAGCCATAGTAAAATCATAGGGTAACGAATGCCATATATGGAACTACTAGTTCCAACTAAAGGAAAAATGTTATATTAATATTAAAAAGGGAGTACAAAAGGACCAAGAGTATAAATGCACCATTTTCGGCTTATAGGGGCAGCCTTAGATGGTTAGCCACAAACATACCTTAATCAATGTGGTAGTCCAACAATTCGTCAATTGCTCACCCCTTATAAAGAGCTAACGAGCTAATGAGCTTTTACACTTATGTCACCACGAACAATTACAATGTGTGAAATGGGGATACTCCTTCCCTCAATGGCCTTCTCCCTCAAGACTTAACAAGTTCTTATAAGTATGCTGCAAATTAGCATTACATTGTTTAAAATGGGGACATTTCCCCTTAAGGCAACTTAATTTCCTAGTTAGTTCTACGCCGTCATGGCCTATACAAAGGTTGGCTCATGACACTAAGTCTTTATCGTTTACAAGCTTTTTTTAGAGTGTTAAGAAATCTTAAGTCAACGTTAGGACATGGGGTTATGTTTTTAGCTGCATTTTCTTTGAATTTAAAGGCCCATGCAGATAGTGTTTAGGTGGGGTGTTGTGCTACAAGGAGATAAGTGGTAGGTTACGTTGTGTTTCTTGGAGATTCAATTATTAGTTGGAGGTCTAAGAATAGAATGTTGTTTCTAGAAGCTCAATAAAAGTTGAAGTAGATCTATGGCTATAACTTGTTGTGAGGTAATGTGGTTGATATTTTTGCATCAAGACTTTGGTATTAAACTTTTAGTAGTTGTGGATCTTTACTGTGATAACTAACTAGCTTTGTGCGTATGCAAAAATCCAACCTTTCATGAAAGGACAAGCACATTCAGAATTCTGGTTGGGTTATTCATCCTAAGTATGTTTCTACCAATCTACAGATAGCTGACTTGTTTACCTAATCGTTGTTATCAAGACAATTTAGTTTGCTGTTAAGCAAGATGAGCATATTGAATATACATGCTCATATTGAGAGAGGGAGTATAAAAAATGTATAAGCATGTGATAGTCATATCCTTTAGAGTTAATTAGTCAATTTGGTCAAAGTAAACTATTTTCCATTTCTGTTAATTAAGGTAAGATTAGCAATACTCATTCTTGTATGGTTTCTTCTTTCTGTCAAATGTATATATACAAGCTTGTAATTATTCTTGAAATAATACAACCAATTTAGTTTATTTCCATTCCTTAATTGCTTACATGGGGCTTGATCATTACAATATTTATAGATGGATGCCGTTGACAAGCTCTTTCTTTATTAAAATTTTAACTTTTTTTACATGATACTTTGTGAATTTTTTCTATTTAATATTTTGTAAATATTTTTTTCTCAATTAGTATTTTATAAATAATTTTCATTCTCACAAGAGTTAAATTGTTAATTTTTTTAATAAAATTAAAAATTAATCTATTTTTTCATAATTTAAAGATATTTTTATAATTTTAGTGAGCATATAAAGTTAGTAATTTAACCTTTTATGAGAAAGAAAAATTCTTCACAAAATGTTAATCGAGAAAAAAAATATTTATAAGGTGTTAAATTAAAAAATACAAAAAGATTGTCTTTTCTTAAATAAAAGATTTAAGAGTCAAATGGTAATTAAAAAAAAAATTCTTTTTTCATAATTAAGAAAAACTAACATTTCTTTGTATATAAATAATTATAAGCATGGTACCAGACTCCCATTATTTTTATCCATTGTCCCAATTTGAAATTCCCCATAGATTAATGGGGACAAAACCAAAACATATGATACATTACTGGTACTACTTTTTACAAGCATGATAATGACAAGAACTTATGTGGATGGGATGGATGTAACAGCCACTGAAATTTTCACGCATGAGTATTGTTCGTGAATCATGTGTCAGCCGGTAAGGGTATAGTGATATTTAAAAAGATTTCATAAAATACAGAAATTATAATAATAATAAATAAGTGAAATTCTGTAAATACAAGTCTGAAAACCAACAATATTGATTGAAGTTAAGAAAACATTTTTCACGTTTATTAGAGGTGTAATCAAGTTTGCGCTGAGCTGGTAAACAATATTGATTAATCTCACAAGTCACAAGGATGTTAGATTTTTTAGTAAAATTAATGTGCGGAATTACATTATTTATTTTTATATTTTATTAAAATTAGGTTAAGATAATTTGAGAGATAATATTATAGTTCATATTATGATCTAATAAAATGGGATTTTAATGTTATTAGTAGGCTTAAAAGAGTAAGTCTATGTAGGAAACCTTAAACCTTATGATGAGCAAGACTAGAGACTCACTATATAAAAGAAAGGTTAGGTCCGCTCTCTTGTTTACAACGATATAAAGATCTTACCCATTGGAGAGCTATAAGAAAAAAGGAAGATTCTAATGCACTAACTATCAACAGTTAATTTGGTCAGTATTATTTTTGCTATTAAACTATGGATCAAAAATTAGGTATGCTCTGTGTTCTAAATTCCTACTATATTAAATCTTGGATTAGTATAAATTTATTTCTACATAAAGTTTATCAATTGGTATCAAAGCCACCATGGTTAGGATTTAGAACCCTAAGAAATTATATATTTATTACATAAATCATGACTACATGTTAAGGTCTTATGTGGTACTTGAAATTTATGTAATTATATCATTAAAGTACATAATTATCTTGGTATAATGGAATAAGATCTTGAGCATGCTTAATTGATTATATTATTAGCCATATGGTTGTTTGGTTGAATTATATCTATACAATTGAATGAAATTGTATTTGATAAATTGGGTTTTTCAAGGATTGTGAGTTTTAACAATTTTAAGCCAAGAACAACTTGATTTTATGTAATTTTGTTAAGTTACCTTGGATTTATTGTTTCTTGATGAGTTAAGATTGTTAATGAGGCCATAAAGCTTGATTAAACTTATTGATTTCATCAAATTAGGACTGTTATGGGTCTTTGGATTTGACATAAATTTATTATGTTAAGTTAAGATCTTCATGAGTTTATAAATTTAATTTTGGGTTATTAATTTTATCAATCTATTTAGGGTTTTTGTCTCTCTTAATACAAGGATTAAATATGTATATAGACAGTAACTTGATTTGGCTTGTATTTAGAGAAATTAAAAGTTTAAAGTTTTGGATTCAAAGTTGAAACTCAATTCTTCATTTGATTAAATCCCTTAAGTTTTTATGTGTTTAAGTTCGATTTTATCTCTACAAATCACTTGTTACAAGTTATAGAGATGGATCATATATTACAAAAAACCTGGCCTTTATCGACAAAAATTTTTCGTCAGTAAAATCCATTGGTAATTACCCACTGAATACCAATGGAGTTATTTCCTGAGTATTACCGATGGAACTCAATCCATCGGTATTTTGTTGACAATACCATGGGACAAAATTAATGAAGGGTGCACCAAGATTACCGACCAACAGATTTCATTGGTAATTTCATTATTGACGGAATTTACCAACCAAAGTTACTGATGGAACATCTAGTCGAAGAAGATATGAAATTGCCGATGGAAACTTTGTCGGTAATGCCATTGCACTTAGTTAAAAAGTTAGTGACAAATTTGTCAATAGAAATTTCATCAGTAGGTTTATTTTTTTTGTTAGTAATTTCAAATTATTTCTCGATTGAGATTCCTTTTCCCCCCTCCCCACCTCCTCTTTCTTTTTCACTCTGCACTTTCTCTTCCCTTCTCACCTCTAAGCCCTTCTTTCCCATTTCTTGTTGACTGGCCATCATTCCCTCTTCTTGAAGAGTCCTCGACGCCAGCTACCTTCGACCCACCTCTATTGACAGCATCTCTCCTCCGATCTCTTTCAATAGCCTAGGCAAGCTTCCATCAATTGTTTAAATTCTGTCAAATTCCAAGATCATGCTAATAAATTTTATATAATTTATGAGATCTATGTTTGATAGTTTTCAATTTATTTATGCTTGAGTTGGATTACAATTTATTTATTTGTGTTGAGTTGAAACTTGCCTTGCTATTAACTTCAAACTTTTTCTGTTAAATCTTAAGCAACTGAAATAAGGTCTGTGAATTTCCAATCCTAATTAGTTGTCTCTCTTATGAGCATGCTAATTGTAGTTTGAGGTTGTAGTTGAGTTAATCTACAAGACAAGTTGATTTTGTTTGTCCCTCAAAACAAAAATTCATTAAAATTAAGGCATGAACAATAGTTCTACAATTTTTGAACTTTTGTGCTCCAACTCCGAGTCACTTGCCTGTTGGCTCTCTGTCTTGAGGTCATGGGTTACTCTTTTCTTGGGCTTGTTCATTTAATTGTTGATTGAGTTGTCTTATCAAAAGTAATGGTTAGAAAGAAATAGATTGTAAAAGTTCATTAGCAGCTTAATTTCCTTTCTCTTTTCCTTTGTTGGGGTGTTGATGTTTTATTATTATATATTTATCATCATTTTTGTACATATATATATTTTTTGGATATAGGAATCATTTACATGGACTATTGCAAATGCAACAGAGGCCCGCAACATATGGGAAAAGATTTCCAAAGACCGTTTCAAGGATTTATTAGGAGATGAACATGACAAGGCCAAGAAGGATGGGGACAACCTCGAAGGTGACATCTTATTAGGGAAGAGTAAGTCGCAACCCTAGATCACTGTAGAGGTATGGGACCAGTTAGTTGATAACGTATGGTCCTCACCTGAGTGGCAGGTATGTGCATGCAAGGCCTAACAAATTTGCTTGATAGAGAAAGATGACAGCGTAGCAAAACATATAGGCAGTTCCTTACCTTTTGCACTACAACATAAAAGAATGGTATGTGTTTTTATTATAATACTACAATGATGTGTTTTTTGTTCTTATTGTCTTTTCATGATTATAGTTCGAGTCCGTACAGAGACAAGTGACATTTTATGAGCTTTTCAAGCACACTCACAAGTGGTAGAAAGGTATCGGAGAATTTATAGATAACAGGTCCATGGTTATCAGTGTAAGTGATAATATATGTGTGTATATTTGATATATATGTTGCTTACCAATTAAATACCATAACAATTTTAATTACTTTTTTATAGGAATTATACATTGTGACTTTACCATTGAAGTACAATGATGTGATAACGTCATAACTGAAGTTTGATCCTGCAGCATGGGAAGAGCCAATTGGAAGGCCGAAGACTACTTGAATCCACGTTTACAGATTTAGCACCAGAGTCCCCGCTTTTACTATTTTAAGTCCGGCAATGATGTCTGAGTTCGCTTATGGTCCTATGGCTGCATGACCTCCTTTGCCTTCTATGCTTGAGCTTGAGGGTTATTAGTAATTAGTTATTAATGTTGATCACTTAATGACATCGACGGGCAATACTAATGACTTGTTGAAGGTCATTGTTGAGGGGTTACCACCTTTAAATGCCTTCGCATCTTCCTTATCATAGTAGTCGGCTTTTTCGCCTCCACCATAGCAGCAACAAGACGAGCAGTAACCCCTTCAATGATCAAGTGTTATATATGCTTTTTTGTATTTCGCACTTTTCATGGATGTTTACATTGATTTTTTTCATTTGTATTGATTTTGGTTTCTATTAGATTTTCATATTTTTTTAATGTCATATATGTTTCCTTTTCAATAACAGCATCATATAATAATTATATTACAAACAAGATATGTAGAAAATTGAATTTTTAGAAAAAAAATTGATTTAATAGTTATTATCGATGAAATTATCGACTTAATTCATTCATTACCAACGGAGTTCATTAGTTATCGACGGAATTTATCCATTATCGATGGATTTCATGACAAAAATACTGACGAATTACTGGTGGATTCTAAGGCATTACCGATGGATATGGCTTTTAAGCTTCAAAATCGACTTCATTAGTGTTCTGTTGGCAATCTATTGGTAATGTCGTTGCTAAAATACTGATGGAATTGCAGATGGATTTATTCCATTGTCGCTTACCAATGAAAAATACTGACAGATTCGCATTTGTTGACATTATTACCGACGAAAATTGCTGACGAATTTTTTCAATTGTCGATGAATA
Organism: Theobroma cacao; assembly: GCF_053813885.1. NCBI lineage: Eukaryota > Viridiplantae > Streptophyta > Magnoliopsida > Malvales > Malvaceae > Theobroma > Theobroma cacao. The sequence goes on from NC_142640.1 coordinate 44,971,268, forward strand.
TATCAATTGACGGATCTAAACTTTGCCAATAGAAACATTGACAAAATGTTTGATCAGTACTTTTATTGACAGAATATTCCATTACTGACGAATTTACCATTACCAACGACAGTTATGCAAATGGAATTTGCTATTAGTAATTTCATCGGTAATGTGACATACCGACTTAATTAAAAGTATTACCAATGGAATATTTTGTTGGTAATACCCTGTTTTTTGTAGTGATAAGTTTTGATTGCATAAAAATCAGGTATATGGGATTAAATATTGAGGAAAAAAATCAAAATGGGTTATAAATGGGTATGAAACTCGAAAATTTACTCTAATTATCTTGATTTAGGATGTTTTGATGACTTCTAATGCATGTGTATTATTAAACAAAGTCTTAATCAAGATTTGGAAGGGTCAATTTCATCAAAAATACTTGCAAAGTTGAGAATCAGAGAAAACTTGGCGTAAGAAACCCCGTTGGGCTGGATTTGACCCAACTAATGGTAGAAAAAGGAGAAAAACCAGTTGGGTAGCAAAGCCTACTCTTAGATGTGGCGTGTAAGGTGCTTGAGGCCCATTAACCCCATGTTTTTCAAAAATTTTTTTTGGTAGTTCACCTCCACTCGCCCAACTCTGCATGTTGTGTTGTATTTATGAATTTTTAATGCATGTTTAATAATTATTTATTATTATGTGTATTTAATTAATTATTCTAGATATTTTTGGTGAGATATTTCTACAATGCATATAATAGAAATATGTTGACTCCTTATGTTTTTGATGATAACAAAGCATTTTGCATTCTTTGATGTCTAACTACATCATTTATGTGTGCAAGATTAAGATTGAATTCCTTAATGAAAATGTTGTTTGAAAGCATGCTAAGAAGCTTACCATGATATAAGAATGACTAATTAGTTAAAGGAACAAAGAACAAAGGACTAAGCGATAATAGAAAACTATTAACTGGTTAGCATGTGGCATTAATTAGTTAAGGCAATTCATGGCTATACATGAGTACAAAATTGAAGCTTTTTAATCAGTTAAGGGTAAGGAGTTAACTGGTTAAAGGTTAAAGTTGAAGTTCCAAAAAACGCCAAAATTCAAATTCTAAATATTGATGACTATCCAAGGCGACAAACCAAGAGATTCAAAGTTGAAAACTTTTTTAATCAGTTGGAGCTTCTTTCAATCAGTTAAGGTAAAGAAAGAGAAGTCTTCATCAATTAAAGGGAAGTCAAATTAGTTGAAAGAAGGCTAGTGAGAATGCTGCTTGAAACTAAAATGTTTTAATCAGTTAGAGCTACAGTTAATTGGTTAACATAGGAAAGCAGTTTAACAGACAAAAAAGGCTTAATCGGTTAAAGCTAGTCTTTAACCGGTTAACAAAACACTGCCAACACATTTGAATTTAAGCACTAAAAGAGAAAATAATAGCTAGAATTGGGCCAGAACCGCTTCCAACAGGCAGAATATATCTCTAATGGCCAAATGTGATCTTCCAAATATTTAAGGCATCTCCAACGGTAGAAAATATATAAAGATGTTCCAAAAAGTTTGAAAGAGCCAAAAAGAGCAAAAACCTTCTCTTGTACAGTTGTTTTTCACTCTTACCTTTTGTAAAGTATTTGAGCTTAAACTTGTACATCTTAGATTAGTTAAGTGATTAATTGTACTCCATCTCTTCTTTATTTTTTGATTAATTAGAGTGTGCGAGGCACTTTAATGGTTGCTGTAAGCATCTAAAACTTGGGTTAGAAGTTCACCTTATAAAAACTTAGTGGAAGTTGCTAATTCCATTAGTTTAATGAAGTTGGATCGAAAAACCTTGATTGAGAGGTCAAGATAGTGGATGTAGGTCAAGAGGATTGAACTACTATAAATATTTGTGTTGTGTCCACTTTTTTTTACCTGGTGTCTTTTAGCTTCAACAAGTTTTAAACCTTCCATTTCAAATTATTCAGAAATTTTTAAAGCTTAAGAGCTGATTTCAAGGTATCTTTTAAGTGCTATTCATCCACTCAGCACTCTATTGGGACCAACAAAAAATAATATGCATATGTTTGAGTTGAATGGTAACATGTCATCTTTTAGATATTTATGTATTTTAAATACTCTCAAGATAAAGTTTTAGAGTACAATTGATAACTAAAATGTATAAAGTAATATTTTTCTATTTTTCAATGCAATAAGTTTGTTTAGTGACATGGATAGAGATATAATGACTAATTATCTCAAAAGGATATGTCACATATGAAGGTATGATTTTAGAGTATAATGCCCCATACGTATTAAGTTAATGATAAAGTGAATAAAATCATACCATTAAGTTTATATGGGTAATATAAAGTAATATCCTATTATGGGAGAAGTTTCATTATGTCACAGCCCAAATTTTCGGGCCATGACTGGCGCATGGGCCCAATAGGCATAGCCCACTAAACCCAAGCAAGCTTATTTATGTGACTCCGTTCATCGATTTCATCACTCATTCTTACAACCGTATTTCATAATTCTTATCAACAAGTTTTTCAATACTTTTCCATCGAAACCATATGTTCACATTTATGATTCAAAATAATGTCATTCGTGCCATCTCGTAGTGGCAACATAAATCAACATAAACGTCTATTGCTTAAGATATATATATCTTAACAATTTACATTAAGGTACATATGTTCAACGAAAAGGACTCTAGACTTCTAGCGGAGTGACCATAGTGAAGGTGCAGCTACTGAGATGCCATAGTACCTACCAAGAAGACGAGCATATGTGTGCGACTCAAACTAGGTTCCAACTGCCTCCAAATTTGAAAACATGAATTTTAAAAACGTGAGTATAAAACTCAGTGAGTGAACATAAGAAGGGAACAAGCAATCAATAGGAAGAATTTGGAAATCATGATGCACTTGTTTTGAAAACAATGCAATTTGGTTTAATTTCTTTCTTAAACCCCCTTGTTTTGGACATTGATCAATGGACTCTTAGTATTGCAAAGACCTATGCTCAATCATGAAGATAAGGGAGTGAAGGAAATTATATTAGAACCCGAGCAAGGTAGCAACGTGACAGCACGTTTCTTGCTGAAGCAAAAGGCATTCTTGGTTTGCATACGGTTCAGTTTTTCAAGCATATGATCCACTACATGGGTCCAATTGACATGCTTGTTAGGTCATTAGAAAGCTAAGAGGCAGGGCTACGACTTTAGTTTTAACCACTTTGTCCAGTTCTGATCGAAAGGTGGTCAAAATTGCTGTCAAAGTGACAATATTGCACCACCATAGAGTTTCTAGCGGCAGTGAGAATCCATTTCGCTACAGCCAAATTCCTTGTTGCAATGAACACCAATTTGACAATACTTAGCAACTTTCAAAGTTCAACATGCAAGATTCACATATGCAAAACCATATACCATACTCATCAACTTTGATTTCATAAACATAGATGTATATATATAAATGCATAGATAACACCAATATCAGCATAATCACACTCGGCTCATGTACATCCCCCCACATCGTGCACGTAGCCGGCGCCATCATGTGCATCCCCCCACATCGTGCACAATCAGTGCCATTGTGTACATCCCCCACATTGTGCACACGGGCACTATCATCTTCCATCTCCCACACCACCATCATCACCGGCATGTGCATCCCCCCACATTGTGCACACACACGATTATAGTCATCATACACAATATCAATTATCATGCACAACATATATATATATCATCATAATAAAATGGTGCATGAGTCAATAACAACCACATATCACAACATAAAACCATTTAGCAAAAGCTTGTTCTCAAGACACTTGTTTTAAGATAAAGTTGTATAAAATCATTCAAATGCTTTGTACAAAATAGTCACATTCCCAAAATGATTTTGAAATGCAGTTCACTCACCTGACAAAACTAGTACCAACAAGGTCCCAATCCAAGTAGTCCCGAAATACCATTAAAACCTGGATGAGCTTGGAGGCATGAAGATCAACCAAAAACCTAATCTTTCCAAGAAAAATAATTTGAAGAAATTAGAGAATAAATCTGAAAATATAACCATAAATTCAAAAATTCCAAAGGTTAGAAATATATACCTTTCAACCTTGAAAATGAAGATTTGAAGCCAAAAATCCTTGTATTGTTGAAAGTGAAGTAGAAATAGAAAATATAAGAAACAAGGAGAGATTTTTCTCTCTCTCTCTCTTAGGGTTTAGATGTGCTGAAAATTGGGGTTAGAAATTGCAAATTCAGTGCCCAAGAAGTTAGGAGAAGGAAGGATTAGGAAAAGAAAAGAAATAAAAAGAAAACAAGGAAAAATCACATGAAAAAATTGATTTTCATGGAGGTGGAATGAAAAATGGCATTGGATAGGTGAGAAAGAAGAAAAAGTGGCTGGAAGCTTGAAGAATCTGTTGAAAATTTGAAGAAGTTGCTAGAAACTTGGATATTTATACCGTATATTTATCCATTTTCTCACATAATTACCAAAATACCCTTAACAAGGTCATTTTGTCTTCTTCTTATCCTTTGTGCAATCTTTTTACTCTTTTGACAATGAGACAAAATCCATAATAGTCTAGAAATACTCGAGTTCATGAACACGTAAAAATTTAGACCCGAGATGTAGAATGACCATTTTGCCCCTATCGTGAAAATTATTATTATTTTTAATTTTCTCATTTATTTACCATCATAAACATCATTTATTCATTCCATAGGCCTATTTAGACCTTAATAGCATAAAAAAACCCACTCGTAGGAGCCTACCAAGAGAAATTATGAAATTACCCCTGGTCCGCATTATCGCATTTACTTTTAGTTACGTATTTATAGAGGTCGAGATTTTACAGGTTCACTTCTGAATTGCCCTTTTAACTTAGTAATCAACCTTAATTGGCATATGTAAACTTTATTAGCCATCGTATCAAAATACAAGGTACTACATTCTTCCCCACTTAAAATGTATTCGTCTTCGAATTCAAATCAACGTAGGGTGAATAATCAAAGTTCTAAAGTTCTGTCACATCACTCTCGTCGGGCATTCTTAACATAGAATCTTGGTTTATGCATCATATCGACTTCTAATCTTATAGAAAACTCGACAATGTCATAGTGTATAGTTATGTATACTACTCTTGTTGGATCAAAATAATATCATTCTTTATCTTATGAAGGGAAGTCAAATACGCTATTAACTCTGGTCACACCTCAATCAAATCATCCTTAAATAATCAATCATGCATGTTTACTTAACCATTCGTAACTCCTCTACCTTGCTCCTTTATCAACCCTTCCAATATTCAAGCATCTATTCCACCATTGACTATGGGTCTAATTTGTCAATCAATCTCTATTTCATTTTTCATTTTTTTTCATTCTCCCATACAAATTCCATTTAAGCATTTCACACTACATAAGGATCAAATGCTCTTTATTCATTTCATTTCTGTTTTAATATCAAAGATGATTCAAATCTAGTAACCATTAGTCATCATATTCCCAAAAACAAACTCCAATACTTTCATGATCCAGTGCTCACTAGATAAATCTCAACTTATACCACAAGGCATTTCAATAAATCATGACTTCCACATACTCCTTTATAATCTTAACCAATCTCTTTAATCAATAACTCAACCTTTCAAGATTAAGGTTGCTCAAAATCTTCCCTTTAAAGTTTCTTTCCAACTCTCATTTTGGTTACTAATCATTTCTATATTTCCAATGTCCTAGCTAATTTGCTCGTCATCAATCACCCACAACATATCTAACTTGATATTTCTCAAATTTACTCCAAATGTCAAATCCATGGCCTCATTAGTTTATCAATCTGAAGATGAAATTAGACATTAATCTTTCCTTAAGTACAGTTTAAAATCAAGCAATCATTTACTAAGATCTTTCTGAAATTAACTTCATTTAGCCCTTTTTACCTTAGAAAATTAAATCCATCATCCTTCATTATGAATCATGGGCTTTATGCTAATCAAGGTAGATTTCACACTTTTACGTGCACAAATTCAAGTGCACACCTTCACGCATACGCTATAAACTTTTCCCCACATCTTTATATATCAAAACTATATATATTGAAGCTGTACCAAAACAGATACATCATTTTCCATTGCCCCTTAGGATATTAAATTCATGTCATGCTTCTCTATTTGTGTACTTCATAATAACCTAACAATTTCTAGCTCACAGTTAAGCTAGTTTATATGCCAAGCCTCTCAGGCTATATCAAAACACCAAGTTTGATCACAATATAATAGAATTTGATGAACTTATACCAAAAGTATAAACACTTACTTTTAAGTTAACAGCATCATAATCAACTTGTTCACTGCCAAAATCAACGATAAATTATCTTAATCATTGTCTAGCACTATAACCGTTGATAGAATATCATCATTGAATGAAATTATAACTAACTCTGCATAGGCTTTTATTCCAATATGCAACATATATATCCATACATATATATTTCTAAAAATTTTAACTTTGAATAGCCTTAGGCATATCAAGCTCAATAAGCCATCTGTAAAACCAAAATAACCAACAATTAAGTTTAGAAATCATTTCTTCTCTTGGTTGGTTAGATCATGCTCCTCATTTGTGGTGAATACACAAAGCTGATTCCAGTATTCCATTCTCATACAAGAGTTAACCACTAATTGGCACTATCTCCAAACACCACGTGTTTTATAAGTTGATTTTCTTTGTCAAAATTTATATTGTAGTATTCCATCTCTAGGTCATGTCTCATTACCAAATCTTTATTTGTATATGAGTATTTGAATTCTCAAATCATCATCTCTTTTCCCAAGTAGATCTCTATGAATCCAATTGAGTACTTTTATTCCCTCACCAAGGGTAATATTGATTAACTAAAGCATATCGCCATTATTCACTAAGCATTTAAAGCACAGTTCAATCTTCACTTACCTTTATCTGGTATGCTATCTTGATAACTACTCAAAATGAATTGAAACATGTGAGGGAAGCACTTTTTTTACTATTGTATGCTCTACCTCCATAAGCGTATCAAGACCGTATTATTATCAGGTCTACATAATGGCAAGGTAGTCATTACCTCAAATCAACATTCCCAAGTATTCTTAGACTTGCAGCGTACCTTGGTACTACGTGACATATCAGTCACGAACATCAACATCACTATAAAACTATTAGCTCCTCGAGCTTTAATGTTTTCTTGTTGTGAAAAATCTCTCAAATTTATCTTACCAAGGTGTTCACAAGGTGGATACATGTTTGTAATTTACTGTTCAATGCCTAAAGTAGTGAACACAGTCTCATCATTAAAGTTCTACCTTTATCTATCAATCATAGCTCCCTTGCACATTTACCTATATATTGTTGGGTTACTCAATAGCCACACATGGCCATCCAAATTTCGACCTCTTATAGCAAGTCAAGCTAATATATTTTCTTATGCTTTTTCATACACTTCCAAAACAATTAACCACTTTCTTTAATAGGGTTCCATTAAGAATTTAATCAATTAAAGGCTTATCTTCAAAGCCACTCATAACTTTAATCATTCATTGTATGCCCGATAACACTTTAGCTCACTAACCCCACTGGGCATTATTTTAAAACTCCCAAGGTATTTGTGTTCTTAGTTCGGATCATACTATCTAACTTAGTATAATTGCATTAATTACGGATTGTTGTAGGGATAAGATGACCAAGATAAATGAAATAGATCAAATAGAAAGTTTTGATTTATTATAACTCACCTACACTGACATAAATAGACCATGTACCCTTACTATCTATAGTCATAGATATTTTGTGACATTTATTAATATTTTTTCTTGTTCTGGTTATATGTTCTTAATTAAAGAAAAGTTTGAAACTCTTGATAAGTTTAAGGTCTTTAAGACTAAAGTTGAGAAACAATTAAGAAAAATCATTAAAACTGTCAAGTTAGACAATGGTGGTGAGTATTATGGTAGACATAACATAAGTAGACAGCAAAGGTCAGTTTGCCAGTTGTGGAATAGTGTATTAGGACACTATGTCTAGTAGTCCTAAACAAAACAGTGTGGCTAAAATGCAGAATCACACCTTTAAGGATATGATGAGGAGTATGATTAGTAAGGCTATTCACTAGAATTTTTGTAAGAAGAAGCAGTCAAAATAAATTTGCATATCTTAAATAAAATCCCTATCAAATCTATACCTAAAATCCCTTTAGTTTTGGACTTGATGGAAATCTAGTTTTACTCACTTTTGTGTTTAGGGATGTCCTTCAAAAGTGTGTATATCATTTCACTTATTGCTATTTTATTAGGAACCCAAATCATTCTTAGGATTATAAATTTTGTTGCTCAAGAAAGGTGGTAAAGTTGTTAAAGTAAAAAACAACTAAGTTTCTAGAGTTACATATGACTAAATAGTAGTTGTTCTCACAATAAAGATAAAGGAAAACATATTGAGACTGTCGTTACGTGTGGGTCTGAGAACCCGTCCGCCTAGAAGTGAAAATTTTAAGAGTCATCACTTATCATGAGCCAACCTTGTATAGGGCTATGACAAGGTAGAATTACATAAGTGATTAAGTTTTTTGTACCTATGAGGGAAATGTCCCTTTTTTAAACATTGTAATTGCATTTGGTGATAGTTCTAGAAATATTTGTTAAGTCTTTAGGGGGAAGACCTTTTAGGAAGGGATATCCCTATTTCACACATTGTAGTGGCTGTTGGTGAAATACTTGTAAATCTTCGTAAACTCTTTGTAAGGGGTGAGCAGTTGACAGACTGTTGGGCTACTTCACTAGTAAAAATATGTTTATAGCAAATCATCTAAGGCCGCCTCTATGGCTCGACGATGGCATGTCTTGGTCCCTTTGTACTCATTTTCATATTAATAAAAATTTTTTCTTAATGTGGCTCTAGTGGTTGTGTATATGGCATTTGGTATGCGCTACGATTTTGAAGTTTGTTGGCTTAATCTAATTTGTGGGTATTGTTGATATTTATTCATATATAAACAAGTTATTGGCTAGCTTGCATGGAAGCGTCCATTCAAGCGCTGACGGATTATCGCATACTTTACCGAAGAAGCATAGTTAGTGATAGTTGGTATTAGAGCACTGGAGAGACGTCTAAGTGAAAGAACAAATATGGTGACCATGCAGAGTACACCAGAGGTCCATCAGAGAATTGATGAGTTAGAGGCCGTAGTGGTCGCAATAAAAGCTTAAATAGTTTCGCGAGAACGGATAGATAAAATTGAGATAGTCTAGCATGAACTGTTTGAAATGATAAATACCTTGAGTGAGGAGACCAAGGATTGGTTGAGCATTCTCCAAGGCGAGTTTGGAGAATTAAAAGCTCAAGTAAACCTCTTGATTATTGCTATAGGTAATAACAGTACAAACCTAGCAGATCGAGGGAAAATGGCTAAAATGCTAGAGCTTAAGCGATATGAAAGGGTTAAAGATGCAAAAGTGTTAGAGAACTTTCTTTATGATATTGAGTAGTACTTTCGAGTTGTGCGTATTGAGTTAGAGGAAGACAAGGTGGTGATGGCTGAAATGTATCTTGTAGGGGATGCCAAATTATGGTGACATTCTAAATTTAAATTTATCAATGGTGAGTGCCACATATAGACGTGGGTAGACTTGAAGTGAGAATTGAAGAAACAATTTTTTTCTTGAGAATGTAGAGTACATGGCTTGGTGAAAGTTGAGAGAGCTTAAGCAAACCGAGTCAGTACAATAATTTGTGCAGAACTTCTATACCTTAATGTTAGATATTAGGGACATGATCGAGAAAGATATGTTGTTTTATTTTCTCGAGGGTCTAAAGCCATGGGCGTGGATAGAGTTATAGTGACAAAAGGTATAGGACGTGGCTTTAGCAATGGCGGTTGTTGAATGACTTATTGATTATTGTGATAACTTTCATAAATGGAAGGACCTTTTAGTAAGAACTAGTAGCTTAAGCTCCAATAGTGGGGCAAAATTTTCAAGAGTTAGCAGACCCTCGAGTGGTGGAGGAGAAAGGAGACCACCTGCTCAAGACACACCACAACTAAGAACAACTAAGTCATGAGGCTTCAAACCTTAGGCCTTAATATCTTGTTTTCTCTACAATGAACCTCATCGGATAGTTGAATGCCCACATCGAGCAGCTCTTAATGCGATATGTACTACTAATGTAGAAGCACCTCGAGCCTAAATCCTAATTGAGGTAGTCAAAGAAGAGTCAGCATGTATAGGTTATATTCGGTTCTTCAGTGCACTACAAGTGCAATTAGAAAAGATGAAGAAAGAACCTCAACAAGGTCTCATGTATGTAGATGTGTTGGTTAATGAGAAAAAGACCAAAGCCATGCTCAACATAAAGGCCTCCGATACCTTCATCACCTTAGGAGAGGTAGAGAAATATGGTCTCAAGGTTGAGAAAGACTTCGAACAGAGGAAAACAGTTAATTCGCTAGCTTCAGCTATTGTGGGGAACTCTAAAGACGTAAAGGTTAAAATTGGTTCTTGGGAAGGGAAGGTGAAAATGACTTTAGCCACCATAGATGACTTGATTTTGTCCTGGGCTTCGATTTTATGATGAAAGCACAAGCCATCCCATTCCTTGCTGCGAGTTGTGTAATGTTCTTCGGGGAACAACTATGTCTGGTATCGGCTGTAATTCTACCTAAGAGTGGGAAGAGGGTTATATCAACTATCCAGTTCAAGCAAGAAAAACTCTCATATGTGGCCATGCCCATCTACAAAGGTAGAGATAGTACATATCCAATACCCAGGGGAGTGAAGCTAGTTTTGGAAGAATTTCAAGATATGAAGCCGGAATAGCTACCTAAAGTTCTACCACCTTGACGAGTTGTTGATCATGAGATAGAATTACTCTTAAGCATCAAGCTTCTTGTAAAAAGGCCATACAAGATGGCTCTCCTAGAGTTAGCGAAGCTAAACAAGCGATTAGACGAGCTAATTCAAGTCGGATTCATCCAACCATTAAAGGCACCTTTTGAGGCCTCCGTACTCTTTTAAAAAAACCAAGATGGGAGTTTGTGGTTGTGCATGGATTACCGGGCTTTGAACAAAGTAACAGTCAAATTACTAATGTGTGTGGATTACTCATTGTCATATCAATAAAACATTTTTCTTTATGTGGCTCTAATGGTCACGTATATGGCATTCGGTATGCCCTATGATTTCGATGTGCATTGCCTTAATCTAAGTTATGGCTAATGTTGATATTTGTTTAGATAGAAATGAGTTATTGGTTGGCTTGCATGGAAGCGTCCACTTAAGTGCAGCATGGATTATCGCATACTTAAGCTAAGGAGCGTAATTCATGACACCACCAATTAGTTTTTGTCTAGGTGTGATTGGTCATCTATTTGAGTCTATGTCTTTAAAATGTTGTCTTTAGCTTAACTTGAGTTGATTTCAATGAAATAGACTCTAGTTAACAAAACAATGTTCTAGTTTGGGAGTACAGTTACACACAAGGAAGATATTAACACCCCCATAACACCCGTTCAAAGAACAATACCAATTAATCATGTGTTATCCTTACTTAGCCTAAATTCTTGATTTTATCCTATTTCCCTTAATCATTGTTTATTGTTTCATTTATTATATTTATTTTCATTATTATCTTTATTTTTGTTGACACATGAATGAAATCCTTATATTGGAAAGCTCTCCTAAACTCTCCTATCGTACTGGTGGAATTTAGGAGGTTTTTCCCCAGTTAGAGAATTCCTCAAGAAACTTATCTTTTCAAGATTTTTAAGAAGCTCCCATCATCAGGATTATCATTCAAATATCATTTTAGTATTTTTTTTATGCATATGATGCAATCATGGAGTGGATGACATAAATTTCGACTTCATTAAATAACAAATGAAAACTTTTTATTGAAAACATTTCTTGAATCCTTCCATCATACTAGTGAGGCTTAGGAATATTTTCTCACCTAGGGAACTCCTCGAGAAAGCTCTCTTTCTCAAGCTTCTCGAAGAAATCCCATCATCAAGGTTTTCCCTCGTCTTTTAAAAAAAAAAACAAAATGAATGCAATTCATGAATGAATATTGTTGATACATAATGAGCAAAATAATTATTAGTTGTTTATTTTATGTATTTATTTTATTTCCAAAATTCATTATTATCCTTTTACCTTCAACAACTCTACAATTTTTAACCTATTTTAAATAGTCATTTTTTTATTTTAGAAATTTTTATTTACTTAAAATACAAGTACTTGAATTAAGAAATATTGGAACATAAAATTAAGACTCTCCCATCATTCTGGTGGAGTCCTAATCAAATTCCTCACATAGGAAAATTAATTCAAAATTGTGATTCTTCACATTCCAAATAAAAGTTCCATCATCGGCTTAATTCAAATTAATCATATTTAATTATATAATTTCATGCTAACTACACTAATGAAGCATTACAAAATGAAATAGACTTAAAATAAAAAAGAGTCTAAGAGACTCACCTTTAGTGGACTAGGTAAGAACCCACTATTGGGCTTTCACGAGTTTGGGCCCTTATCCTCTTCTTTTTCCCTTTTTTTTTTCACTGATCTTTTTCTTTTGGACCATCTCATTCTTTTCCTTTTCTTCCCTTTTTTGTTTTTGAATATTCTTTCCACTTGGGCTTCACCTTTTAGGCTATCTCATTCTTTTCCTCTTATTTTGGTTTTGTTTCTACTTGGGCTTCACCTTTTGGGCTATGTCATTCTTTTCCTTTTTTTTTTTTGGGTTTTATTTCTACTTAGGCTTCACCCTTTGGGCAGCCCACTTTCCATTTTTCTTTCTTTTCTTCATTCCTTTATCTTTTCTTTCCTTTTTCTCTCTTCTTTCTAAGAAAAAAAAAAATCAACCACTCTCACCATCTCAAATTTCGACTAGTGTCCACTATCTATACCACCACTAATCGTTGCTCATCGATGTCGAAAAATTCCCCTAAAAAACCTTTCCTTTTCTCCTTGATCTAAAAAAACGAGGCTAAAAAAAGTCTAGATCTATTATCAACTATCGTTCCTTTTTCACCCAAACAAATTATTTTTCATTTTCCTCTCCACCTTCTTTTCCTTTTCACTGATTAAAATTTCCAAGATTTTTCATTTTTTTCTTTGGTTTCTGATTGTCTGTTTGTGTGGGTTGTTGACTGCTATAGACTAGGGGTTTTTTTTTTTCCTTTTTTGGGTTTCTTTCATGGTTTAGAAGCGAGTGATTGTATTTTTTTTTTCAAGCCAAAGAAGGTTCTTCCTTCTATTTTTGATCTTTTTAGATTCTTATAGAATCTGGTTGTCCAATCTTTTGGATAATAAGGAAGGAGCTAATCATGCGTTTTAGGCTAAAGGTGGGTTGGAGAAAGAGCCGAGAATAGCTTTAGGCAGAGAAGGGAGGTAGTTATTTGAAGGGCTGCTTTTGAAATTTTTATTTTTTTCTTTATTTTTTTTTGTTTTTTGGAAAATTTTAATTTTTTTTTGGGGTTAGGGTTCTTCAGGCTTTGAGATTTAAAAGCCTAGAGATCTAATAAGAAATTAAACTTAAGGTGTCTTTGGATTAAAAAAACCCAAACTAGTCAGATCCATATCCAACATGACCGAATATTAAATAAATAAAGGCTAATAAATGAAACAAAATAAAAATAAAATAAATAATTAAAAAATGAAAAAAGAATCCCTTAAATTGGCTCGAACAAAATAAGGTGTCTATAAAGATTTATATATCCCTATTCCAATATAAAAGGATAATATGACACATACACCAATTGGGAAACAAGATATAAGTTCAACTAGTTCTTGATAAGGTCCCTTAACACTAAAATGTTGTATAATAGATGCCACAAAGAAGATCCATAAAGGTAAGAAAGTATGCTCTTTCCTTAGACATCTATGAATTTTATCTTTAAGAGGGTAATTATGATATTGACCATGTGATACATCTAGTAGCTTTTCTATGAGTTGTTTTAGGTCTTAAATTAGATCTGTGGTGAGATGCAATGTGGGATAAGATACAATTCTATGTTATACATTGGTTTATGTAAGCTTGTTGAGCTAAGTAATGGTTGTGAACTCATTAGTTGTAAACAAGTATACAAGACCAAGAAAAGATTTTAAAAGAAAGATTGAGAGGCTTAAAGTCAAGCTGGTTGCCAAAGATTTTAATTAGAATTAAACTTTTTTTTTGTTGTATCCCACTAAGATATTGTTTAGAGTATTTATGGCATTAATAGCTCATTATTATTTAGAACTACATCATATAAATGTTATGATTGCCTTTCTAATTGGGAATCTTATTAAAAAGGTCTATATATTGCAACCTAAAGAATTTAAAGAAAATGATAAAGATCATCTTGTGTGTAGACCTAAAAGTCTATAAATGGGTTTAAACAAGTTTCTCGGTAGTGATATCTTAAATTTGATGAAGTAATAACCTCTTTTGATTTTGTTGAGAACAAGGTAGACTAAGGCATAAATTTTAAGATCAATGGGGAGCAAGTTTATTTATCTTATTTTGGATGTTAATGATATCTTACTTGCTAATTACGTTTAAGGAATTTGACATGAAAGATCTTGGGAAAGTATCTTATGTCCTTAGGATTGAAATTCATAAAGATATTTCTCATCACTTGTTAGGGCTTTCTCAACATGCATGCAGTGGGTTTTTTTGGGAAGATATTTATCGAATCTCATTAGAGATCATTAGGAAGTTGTAGAGAATGTGATGAGATATTGGAATAGAACTAAGGATTATATATTAGTTTATAAAAAGTTTAAGACCTTAAACTTAAGGGTCATAGAAATTCTAACTTAACCAACTATTTAGGTAATAAGAAGTCCACCTCAAGATATATTTTATGTTGGCAAGTGGTGTATAATCTTAAAAAAGTATAAAGGAAACACTTGTGACCTCATTCATTGTGCAAGCAAAATTTTTTAGCATGTTGTGGCGTAGCTACATAGGCTTTCAAGTTAAGAAATCTCATTAAAGAATTGTTGGTGGTTGACTCTATTGCTAGACCCATACAATTGTTTTGTGATAACATTGCAATGGTTTTATTACTACTAATAATAAAAGTATCACAATAGTTAAGCATATAGAGATAAAATATTTGACAATTAAAGAATTTGTAGAAAAATGTGACATTTTAAGAAACTATATTTATACTAATGATATGATTGTTGATCCTTTGACTAAAGGACTGCGCCTTATCAATATTAAGAAACATATTTTGACATGGGTTGTGAAGTTTATTGATGTACTTGGTTAGTGGGAGGATTTGAGATTGTTTTGTGCTTTGTGCATAATTGTTTGGAACACATCCTTGATGATGTGTATGGTTTTTTTTTGAATAATGATTATTCAATTATATTCAGTCATAAAGATTTTATGTACGTATATACATATTTGCATCTATGAAGACTTAAGATGTGTCAGTCTTAAGCATACGTTGGGACATAAATTTACAACCTTAAGAGTATGTCTTTAACACATTTAGTATATCTTGAGATAAGTAAGGCAGACATAAAAGTTTACTAAATAAACCATAAAGTATTTCTCTTGTAAGCATGGGCTGCATAAAGTGACTAACAAATGAATAAACACATGAATATAGATCATTAAGAAAGTGTTGTTATTCATTGTTATACTTGTCATAACGTATGAGTCTTAAAACTCAACCTTTTGACATAAAAGAAGTTGCCATCAATCTTTTTTGTTTAGGTGTGATTGACAACTTAATTGAATCTTTTTTCTAATGAGGTCTTAAGCTTGACTTAAGTTCATTAAAAAAATATGTTCCGGTCTACGAAACTGATTAGGTTCAAAAGTACAATTATGTGTAAGGAAGGGATTAGCGCCCTTACAACACCCATTAAAAATGGTACCTAATTAATTATGTATTTTCTTTTTAGCCTTAATAAATTAATTTATTTTGATATCCTAGTCTATTTCCTTTAATTATTTCTCCAATTAACTTTTATAAAGAAAATGTGCTTTAATATTGAAAATTCTTCGTAAATTCTCAAACCCTTTCGGTAAAATTTAGAAAGATTTTCTCGCCCAAAATTTTTTAAGAAAGTTATCCTTTATAACATTATCAAAATTCCATCATCAGAGGACTTCCATTTATGTTATATTAAACATTCATTATGAAATTATATTTACAAAATCTATCGTATTTATTTATTTATGTTCTTATTAATTATTTATAAATAACCCTTTTTGGTAAAAATATATGGGATTACCCCCAACCCTTATGGTAAGGTTCCATAATTATTTTTACTTTGAAAATTTTAAGAAAAATTGTCCGTTACAACTTTGCTTAAAAATTCCATTTACAAGATTTTTTTTAAATAATTACAAATCGTTGCTAGTTTTTACTTTTATAATTTTATTTTACCAACTATGGTGATGAAAATTTCATTTTAACCTAATTATGGCCTAAAACAAAATGTTATTTTTATTATTTTATGTATTTTTATTAATACCAATAACAAAATAAATAACAAGAAAATAAACATAAACAAAGTAAGATGAAAGTTTAAGCCATACCTAGTTGATGGAAGAAAATTTGAATGGGATTGTGCCTTGTCCAATGCAATCCACAATCAAGTAATCCAAAGACCCAAATGAAACGGGCTTGGACAATAAACTAACCATCCCAAAAACCAAAGCAAACCTAAGTAAGTTAGCCCACAGCCAAAACCAAGCCTAAATATTTGAGTTTCCTTCCTTCCTTTCTCTCAAACATTTTTTTTCTTTCACCAAGACATCATTGGCCGCCCTTCATCGATGCCAAAATCTCACTGAAATTCACCCCCAAAACCCCTTCAAGCCGATTTATCTTTTAATCGGACTCGTTTTTTTCTAAAACTTCCCCGAAATTCCTAGATCTAAATCTAAAAATTTCAAAACCTAAAGAAAACAAGAACACTTTTTTTGCTCATTTTTCTTTTGTAATTTTTTTTTCACTTTTTTTCTTCCCTCCTGTTATTGTGTTTTCTTGGGGTTTTTATAGGTCTTTCTTAAATCTTTTTTTAATACTGGAAATTCTCGCAAGGCCCACCTACCTTGTAATCATTTAATTAATAATGGGAAAAATTAAGTACATAGGGGAGGTGGACATAATCCGAGCTTCCAGAATTACATGAGTTTGAGGAGAATTAAGAGAATTTCCTAAAATGGAGTGTCTCATTTTACGTGCATATTTATGAGCACAATCATAATATTGAAACACTTCCATATTACAAGAATCTAAATAATCTACTAAGTAAAAATAGCAAAAATAAATTAGGAGTACTACTCCTTTATAATTATTTGAAACGAACAAAAGGTAAATTTATTTTATCTAATTGAAGAATACCTTTGAGCTTACCTTCGACTTGTGACACTACATGCAGGTTTTGGTGCAAATGCCCTTGATTTGAGAGATGATCTGCAGCCTGGTTTCCTTCTCTAAGAATGTGCAAAATCTGATAAGTAAAAGCATTCAAGCATTTACGGATGGATGCCAACAAGTATCTAGTTTGGGAGGACCCTTTATGTTTCGCATGTATCATTTGTACTACTGCTTTCGCATCCATCTTTATCCAAATTCTAGACACATTGTACTCAATACATAAAAGCAAACTTCTATGTTACGCCATTAACTCTGCTTGTAATGAATTATAAGGTCCAAAATTTTCAGAAAACCTAAAAATCATGGCACCTGTATGATTTCGAAGAAGTCCACTACCAGCAGCACTTTGACAATTATGTTTGGAACTACCATCAACATTTAACTTAAACTCACCTGTTAATGGTTGATGCCAAGAGAATATTTTTGGCAGAGGTGGGATGTTTGCTGAACCATAAAGTCCCACGCTTTAGCAATCTGTACATCTCCCCTCCATTGCCATTGTTTGAACTACCTCCCTTGGAATAATTGGTTAATAAGTTTCAAAATTTGCCACACCACTCTGTTCGAGCACATGCCTAAGTTTTTATGCTTTGCATCATTACGTTCAACCCATAGAAACCAAAAAATAAATAGGGGTATTAATGTGCGAATGTGCCCTTTTTTTGCATAATCACTAGAGTACAACCAAGCCCATATAATCTGAGAAGCATTATTAAGGTGAGTAATGTAGATCTGGAAGAATTTTGCAAAAAAATTCCAAACCTGTGTAGCTATAGGACATTCCCACATGACATGTAAAAGCTATTCCTCAGAGTTGCAATATTGACATTTGGAGGTGAGTTGGAATCCTTTAATTTTCAACCTCAAATCAACTGGAATTCAATTCTGTAATAATCTCTATAGGCAAAAAGTAGTAAGAGGAATGCATTTATGCCAAATTAAATTAAATACAGAGTTTACCGAATCTCTTTGCCGAATTATCTCCCATGCTGACTTAGTAGTGAAATCACCATCTGAAGTGGGGACCCAATATGCCACATTTGTTATAGATGTGTTAAGTGGAATTTTCAGAATTTCGGCAACCATTTCCTCTAGGAGCACAGTATTCAACTTATCCACATCCTATTCATTATTGTTAAAGAAATAATAAACTTGTGTTATAGATGATGAAAATGCAGGGAAATGGTTAATCAATGGTTCATCACCCATCCAACAATCATGCCAAAAGAATAGCTCACCTTTCCCAATCTTCCACTGCATTTGTTGTTCCATAATCGGACAGCAAGCTAACATTCATTTCCACTTTTGCGAATCATGGCGTTTCGACTAAGTGTACCTTAGTATTCTACCACAACAGTATTTATCCCTCATGAATTTTGACCAAATGCTGTTACAAGTCTAGAATCTCCACCACAGTTTCATACTAAAGGCCTTAAACACATATCCCAAGCCTTGAATATCTAACCCACCTTCAAAGGATGGGAGAGTAATCTTATTCCAAGCTGCCCAATGAATTTTCTTGGAGCTTGCCGAACCCCCCCATAAAAAATTATTAAATAATCGTTCAATTTTTTCAATAACACAAATAGGGGGCTTTAGGACCTGAAGCAAATAAATGGGCAAAGAAGATAAAACACTTCTTAACAAAGTAATTCTACCACCTAGGGAAAGCATTTTATTTTCCCACCCTGCTATACGTGCCTGTATCTTTGTCACAAGATCATAAAAAAGAATTACCTTTCTCGGCTCTTTATATATAGGTGCCCCCAAATATGTAACCGGGAGATATTTGTGAGAGAATCCAGTAGTCTAAGTAATGATTTGTCTTTTGGAATTAGCCACAACCTTGTGCGTAATGAAGCAACTTTTTTGATGATTTATTCGTTGTCCAAAAATTGCCTCATATTCCTGTAAAAATGTTAAAATTTTCTGCAATGTAGATTTCACACCATTAGTAAATATAATCACATCATCCACAAAAGCCAAGTGACTTACTTGTGACTTACTTGCATTGAACATCCCGAAAAATACTGAATGGAAGGATATTGGGCAAACAAGGCATTTAAGCCTCGAGATAAATATTCCGCTACCAAAATGAATAATAAAGGAGAAATGGAATCCCCTTGCCCAAGCCCCTCTCTGATTTAAAATACCCTATAGTGCTGCAATTTATCAATAAAAAAAACTAACAATTGGAGATGCATCGTTTAATCATATCAATCCACTGAGAGCTAAAACCAAATTACTGTAGCATTCAATAGAGAAAATTCCAATCAAGTCGATCACAAGCCTTCATCATATCAAGTTTAAGAACCACATTACCTCCACGAGCCTTCTTGTCAATCCTCCCTATTAATTCTTGAGCCAATAAAATATTATCACTGATCAATCTACCCCCAACAAAGCCACTTTAATTGTCTGAGATAATGGAAGGGAGTACTTTTGCAAGCTGGATAGCCAAAATCTTAGTAATAATTTTGTTCAACGTATTACAAAGACTTATTGGCTGATATTCACTCCATTTTGAGGCTTGATTATTTTTGGGCAAAAGGACAATTGTTGTAGATGTGATTCCCCGTGGAAGTGCCGCACCTTGAAAAAAATCCACTACTGCATCCAAGAGATCATTTGCCACAATATCCCAGCATTGTTGGTAGAAATATGAAGAAAAGCCATCAAGGCCTGCCACGCTGTCTTTGTCAATATTAAAAATTGTCTCCTTCAGCTCAGTCATAGTTGATACTGAACATAAATTAGCATTGTCAGATTCGGAAATGAGGGAAGGAATTAAGGAATCATTAAACCTGGCCATTTCATTCGGTTCACTCTTCATAAGAGAAGAAAAAAATTCAACAGCAGAGGCCTTCACAAGATCCGGATTGTCCGCCCAGCTCCCATCAGAATTTTGTATCTTGAATATGTGGCTTTTTATTCTCTTCTTTTTAACTCTCATATAGAAGAATTTAGTGTTACGCTCCCCTTCCACCAACCATTTAATTCCTGATTTTTACTTCCATAATGATTCCTCTGCACTAAGTTGAAGATTAAGTTACGCATAAGCTTTGTTCATGGATGCTAGGTTTTCCACTGTCTGCTCCTGTTGGAACCGCATTTCACAGCCTTCAGCTCTTTTTTCTGCCTGCTTCAAATTGTGGAATATATCTCTAAAGACTGTTTTATTCCACCATTTCAAATTCTTTTTTAAACATAGTTGCTTACCCAGAAGGCCACTATACCCGAACCACTGCTCAGCTGGTTCCAGATCTTCTCCATAAAATTTTTAAAGTCATGATGAAGCACCCATGCGTGCAAAAATCGAAAGGAAGAAGGCACTTTGGTTTGGGTCCTTGAGCACGATATTGGGAGCGGACAATGATCCGAACCATTTTTATTTAAGTACTGAATTCTTGTTATGGTGAAGAATTTCACCCATTGATGGATATAAACCATTCTATCCAACCGTTGAAACATAAGGTTTTTTGTCCATGTGAACAGGTTGCCTTTAAAGCCACCATCTATCAAACCACAGTCCAATAATGCTGTTGCAAAGTCTTCCATTGCACCACCATGTGGCTCAGCCCTAAATAACCTCTAGTCTCTATTCAAAATGACATTAAAGTCACCACCCACAATCCAGGGAAGTTGGATACCCTGGGCTAAGCTTCTTAAGCAATTCCAAAGCAAAACACGTTCGGACTGATGCATTTTGCATAGACAAAAGAAGCATAGAAAGGCAGTTCTAGCCACGACACAGAGAGTTTTACATGTAAACATTGCACATGATCTAGCATAACTTCACAGTTTACATCAAAAGAGTGAAAGAACCAAATTTTATGAAAACAATTTGTAAAAACTTTTTCAAACCCCATTTTTCTTCTAAAATAATCAGCCTTTGTCACCTCAACCATGGGCTCCAGAATAGCAAGAAATTTAATTTTATGCATGAGCTGTAGCTTTTTGATTCTTCGTTGTATAACATTACCTGAGATTCCTCTCACCTTCCATACAAGTGCACTGATCATGGATAAGGTCTGGCAGGAAAGCACACTGAGATGGAATCATTATTCGGATCACCATCTGTTTCCCCCATGCATACTGCATCCTCCGAGGCTGAGCTGACCGTTCTCCCAAGTGGAACTGCACCTTTAGAATTTCTCCTGTACCTCACCCGAAGATGAACATCCAGCTAACCATAACGCATTCCTGTATGTAAAGGAATATTACTCAAATCTTTATCACACAGATACTTACCCATACCCCGATCCAAGTTTGACCGGTTTGCCTCTCTGCCTTGCATGTTTTCACGTATGCATGCGGTTGTTGAAACAGCTACTATATTTCCACCTGAATACTCAGTCTCTAACTTATCATCCTCCCCTTATTTACTTCTTCCAAGCTGATTCATTTCGTCATCCACCAGAGACATATTTTCCCCACTTTCTTCCATTAAATCATCACTCGGTAATGTAGGAACCATCACCATACGTTGACCGTCTGATCTAGCAAGATCATCACCATATATAGTCGATTCCATGACCTCACCACCGGCTTCCTTTTTTTCTTCTGTTTTTGATCCGCAATATTCCGTGCAGTCGCCACTCTTTCCATAGTTTCACCCTCAATCCTCTTACTGTCATCAGCTCTTACATGAAAAGTTTCTGGGCCTAATGTCGCAGAAAACATTGTTTCTCTGTCTTCTGTGACCCCTTTAGACAGATTCTGATCCCCATGCACATGGTCAGATTCCTGTAGCACCCTCTCCGGCTCAATAGTCATTGTGGTGAGTGTAGCCACCTTGTCAAGTGCAACCGGTTGCTCTTCATTATCATTGAAGACCTTATTGCCCATTCCTTGACCATCTGCCTCCTCATCAATCTCAACTTCCTCACCTTTTCACCCTGAATCTTCACCAAGCGGCTCATTCAAACAAGTTTTCTTTCCCGCTGAATCATTGTTCATATACTCTGTTTGCCCCTGTTTTTCAAACCGATTTTGTACTCCATCTTCCTCCCCCGAGATCGTATTAAATCTGTTAAAAATAGGAACATTGGCATCCTTGGAACCCTGATTTGATCTGATTTCCTTGCCTTGCAGATCCTTAACTCCACTTATACCTACTTTACCCACTACTTGCCATCGCAGAGACTATTTCGCTGGTTCTTCTCGGCGCTGATTTTCTTCTTTTTCCAGAATTCTTCCATTACCTCCTTCAAACCCCGCAACCTTCTCCACATCTTCGGATCCTGTTGGTGGCGCAATAGAAGACTTTTCATTACCCTTAGGCTGCGGTTTACTCGATCCCGATTGCCTTGGCTTATTCCTCAACACAATACATTCTGCTTCTTCATGTCCCACATGACAGCAATGTAAATAGTAGTTCGACATTGTTGAAAATTCCAGCCTTTGCGAATAGCCGCTAGTCACCATGCCTATATTTCTATTATGTATTACGATCCAAACGTGATCCACTGGAGGCTTCTTACAATCATTCTCGACACATACACGAGCCACACTCGATCGAGACCCCTTTTGCTGTGGCCTTATCTACAAATAGAGGCTTCTCAACTGTCTTGGCAATCGAAAGCAGAGTCGATTTCTCGTACAGGTGTGCCTTCAGATTCGAAAACGAGATCCATACTGGTACTATAGGGGATTCCTTTTCCGCTTCAAACTTCAGAGACCATTTGAAGATCCGCATTTTCTGGTTAGCAATGAACCAATGCTGTCTTGTCTAGATGCGGTTAAAATCTTGGTCATTTGACAATTGAATAATGACATGTTTATAGTCCAACCATTTGATCTCATAGGCACCAGCAAGGTCGATCCTTTGAATGCAGTTCTGATATCTTGGAGTTTCGACGTACCTGAGAACTTACCCAGCAGACAAAGACTAAAAGGCTGTGCTAAAGTCCTGATTTCATCCTCAAAAAACGCATTAGCAGGCCGATCCTTATATACCATGGGATCTCGGTCCAAGGGAATCATAGGGGGTTTTTCTCCTTTGGCAATAGACACAAAGGATTTTCGTTGAAACCTAGGAGAGGTTGGCGGCTGGCTCTGAAGGTCAAAAGCTTGTGGGCCATCATTGTTGATTGGCTGCACATGACTTTTGGCTTCAGCAGTGAGATGCATGGGTCTCGACTGCAAAGAGGGGAAAGAACCAATTGGCAACGGATTTGGCGACTGACCAGCAGCCATCCCGTGAGGGTTAGGGAGGGAGGGAGGGAGGGGAATTGTAAAAGGTTGAGAGCGTTTTTTACTTTTTTTTTTAAATTAATGTTTATTTTCTTAAATCTTGATTTAATTGTAAATCTTTGATTTTATTTTTCCTGATTTGATTTTATTTCGTGCAAGGATTTTTTTGTATAACATCTTCTGATTTGTAGGATGATTTTAGGGATTCCATTGATCATTTCTTTTTTTAATTAATCTTTTTTTCTTTTAATTTCCCCTTCTTTTTTGTTGTTTTTTTTTTGTCAAATTTTCTGATTTTGATTTGCTTTCCTTTTTTATTTTTTTGATTTTTGTTTATGTGTTTTTACCTTACTTTTATTGTTTGTGGGCTTACCAACCCAATACCATTTCCTTATTGAATTTTGATCCATTTGGATTATAAACCCATCATTCCTAAGGTCCAAAAATTAATCAAAATAAAAATGAAAAATAGACCAAAAATAAAATAAAAAGAAAAAAAGAAAAAAAAAAATAAATAAATAAACTAAGTTAAATCCTGAACAAATATGGTGTCTACAATACTACCACATTGAGTTCATGTTGATAAAATTGAGTAGTAATGTGATTATAGTTGGTGTTATATCTATGTAGATGTAGTTATTGCTATTTTTCTATATCAAAAAATGTTATTGGACAGAATGGTACTTAGAATAATCTCAAGATCAATTTTTTTTGTAAAATTGGGCCTATAAAGTTTTTGGTTGTCTTAGCCTATGAGCCAATTTCAAGAAATTTGCTTTTTAAAATTTAAAATTAAATAATGTAGTCTAGTGGGAATATTGTTAGATTTTCTATTAAATTCAATGTGTGGACTTACATTATTTATTTTTTTCATTTTATCAAAATAAGGCTAAGATAATTTGATCTTGAAAAAAGGATAATATTATAGTCCATACTATGATTTAATAAAGTCGGCTAGACTCGAATGTTATTTGTGGGCTTAAAAGTGTAGGCCTATGTAGGATGTCACGAGGCCACATTTTCAACCAAAAAGACATGTTGATATGTGGTGGAAGGCCCATGTTTATATACCTAAGACCTACCCCATTTCTTATTAATGTGAGATCTATGACATTTTATCCCACCCAATTGTCCAACGCCCTCGTTGCTCTCGTTACATTAGCTCTTTACCCATAGAGGATAAGGACTCTTACACTAGTTCGAGTCTATCTCGATCTTTGTATATCTCATGAGGCCCCACATCAGTGAAGATTCAGATTTGCTCTGATACCATTTGTGATGGGCTCATATTTTCAACCCAAAAGACATGTCTAATAAGTGGTGAAAGACCCATGTTTATATACCCAAGACTCATCCCATCCCTTATTAATGTAGGATCCATGATATAGGAAATCTTGAATCCTATGATGGGTGGGATTAATGATTCACTATATAAAGGAAAGGCTAGGTCTCCTCTCTTGTCTACAATAACATAAAGATCTCAACCATTGGAGAGTCATAAGAAAAAAAAGAAAAAGATACTAGCGCATTAAGTATCAACAGTAAATCTGATCAATATTATTTTCGCTGTTAAATTATGAATCAGATATCAAGTATACTTTGTGTTCTAAATTCCTACTATGTTAGATTTTAAATTAGTATAAAATTATTTATTCATAAAATTTATCATAAATACTCTAATTCGGCTACACTTGCTACTGAAAAGATTAGAGATTGAGCTTAACTGCATGATAATACAAAATAGGTTCAATTCAAGTATTCGTCTAGATGATTCACATAACCTCACTTAATTTACATCCCATAATTCTTAGAGTTGTAAACAATTTTATAAATGGGCAGAGCTAGCCAACTTTTGTTCGGGGGGGCCAAGACAAAGGAATAAGGGTTAAAAATTTTAAACATTAATATGTTAGACTTAACCAACAATTAAATGATTGATAATAGAAATAATTTTATATAACATGTAAATCAAGAAAAAAAGGACTTATAATAGTCTTCTAGGAAAATTGTACTCGACCATGCTTCTTGGATTCAAATTCATCAATTATTGATTATGCATTGAAAAACATCCATTTCTTTAAGATTGAGTCTTGGATGTTTTGATTTACATTACTCTTATTCATGAGTTGAAGCATTGAGGAGAATCATTTAGATGATTTGCATACTGTTTTTAAAGAATTTGCCAATTGTTTTTAACTTACTTACACTTAATCAAACCCAAAAAAAAAAAAATGAATGCAGTCAACATCCAATATTCCTATTTAACTTATAATACTAAATATAAAACTATAATGTATAATATATAAATAGTTAAATATGATATACAAGATTAATCAGTTTCTCTTATATAATCAGGATTGTTTAAAGACTATATATCTATGATAATTTCCTTTCAACTAAATAGAAGATGTAAAGCATATAAAAAAGATATACTCAAGATAGTTTCCTCTTACATAATTTGGATTAATAAAAAAATGATACATTGATAAAATTTTAAACAACAGTGCAACGTTACAACGTATATTTGAGAACTAAATGATAATTTATTAATTTTTAAAGATTAAAATCATAGAAAATAAAATCCATGTAATAAAAAAAAGAACATAACAAGTAAAAGATAGAACCTATATATGATATAACAAAAAAGAAAGAAAAATAATATAGTTTATAGTTCGTAGAAATTTAGAGAAGAAAATTAATAGAAACTTAGAACATATAAACAAATAGAATAGAAATGAAAAAAAATAAACAAATAAAAATAAAAATTAGATAGAATAGAAATGAAAAAAAAAACAAATATAAATAAAAATAATAATATAAATTGAAAGAAAAAACTTTAAAGTTGAGTTAGGCATGTGGGATATTTTGTTAATCTTTATTTGTATTAATTATTAAAAAAAATTATTTTGAGGAGGTCATCAAGAATATATATAAAAAATTTTAAAAATTTTATATGATACAGAAAAAATTTTAAAAATTTTGGGGAGCCACAACTTGTCACAGGCAGCAACTTAAGCCTAACCCCATGCGACTTTAAGCTTTGAAATAGAGATTAAATAACCTATAAATCATGGACCTATTTCCCAACTCAAAAAACATGCTTGATAGGTGGTGGAAGGCTCATGTTTATATATCCAAGATCCATCCTATCTCTTACTGATATGGGATCTGTGACATTCTACTTCATCCAATTGTGTAATGCCCTCGTTGCACTGGCTCCTCACACATTGCCTCTTTCACTTTCTAGAAGGGTTGCTGGTTCATTGTATTCCACTCTCATGCCTTTCTCTGCCTTAACATGTCAATTAATGGTGCAGTGATAGAAGAGTAGCCTCTAACAAATCTTTGATAATAATTAGCAAGGCTTAAAAATGATTGAAGTTCGTTACCTTAGTGGGAGGTTCCAAATGAAGTATGGCCTTCACTTTGTTTGGGTCCATTCAAATCCATCCACCAATAATAATATGTCCTAAGAAAAGGTAACTCTTGAAGGGTAAAGGTACACTTCTCTTTCTTCATGAACAATTCATTCTCCCTTAATGCCTTCATCACTTGTTTAAGATGTACCATATGCTTCTATAGTGTTTTGCTGTAAATGACAATGTCGTCCAAGTATACAACCACAAACTGATCGAGAAAAGGTTGTACATTACCAAAAAACAGGCTTTTTCCAATGGAATTTTTTGTTGAAAAAAGGTAAAATTCCATTGGAAATACCTTTTTCAACAGATTTTCAACAAAAAAATACGTTGAAAATTTTGTCGATAAAAGCCTCATCGGTAATGCTTTTCGTTGGAAATCCGTTGAAAATTTTCAACGAAAAATTTCGTTGGAAAAAATGCATAATCTGTTGGGTATCCCATTGTGATTCCGTTGGAAATTTCCAACGAAATTCCTTTGGAAATTTCCAACGAAATTCCTTTGGAAATTCTTTTCAAACGGAATTTCATTGGAAAATAAATTCTGACTGAAAATTCCATCGAAAATGATTTTTCAACGAAATTTCATTGGAAATTTCCAAAGAAATTTCGTGTTGGAAATGGTTTTCCAATGGAAAATTCCTGTCACGACCCAAATTTCGAGCCATGACTGGCGCATGGGCCCAATGGACATAGTCCACTAAGTCCAAGCAAGCCTATCAATTTATCCTACTCCTCATTCCATCAAATATTGCTAAGTCACGAATTATAACTTTAAATTAAAATAGTAATAGACATTTCCAACTCGTATTGGCATTACTCATTTAAAATATACATACATCGTCTATAGCATGTTTCTTAATAATTTACATCAAGTTTGTCTATACATCTCAAAAAGAAGACTCGATTTCCAACGGAGGGACTTAGACGAATGTACAGCTACTGAATACCGAGAAACCTACCAAAAGATGTGTACAAGTCTATAAGGACACCTTATCCTAGTTATCGGCTGCCTCGTGATCTGAAACATGAAGTTGAAAATGGTGAGTATAAACCCAGTGAGTGAACAAGGAAGGGAACAAGCATACCATAAGGAATCTTTAATGAAATCATGATGCATTCTTTTTCAAAACAATGTAATTTGTTTCGATTCTTACTAAAAACCCCTCACCAAACCCTTAATTGATTGATCATTTGAAAGTCATGAATCCATACACAACGAACCAGTTGAAGAATGAAAGCTTCAATGATACGTAAGCAAGTCAAATATGACAACGAATCTTTGGTTATTAGTGAGAATGCCTTTCCGCTGTAGCGACGTTGGGATTTGGTTATTAGCCGACCGAGGGTTTCTCAACTGGTCGAGGGTTTCTCACTAAACCTCCTCATTTTAAACTAAACTCATTTAATCCTTAATGTAGGAAGTCCATGCTCTGATATGGTAGTAAATAAGTGAAAGATAGGGCAGCAATTGGACAAGATAGGAGACCAAAATAGAAGATTTTTCACTGCAGCGAGATTCTTTATCGCTGCGGTGAAATTGTAACCCAGAAACAAAAGGTTTCTCACTGCAGCAAAATTTCGCTGATGAAACAGAGAGTTTTTTGCTGCAGCGAGATTTCTTTTTCGTTACAGCGAGAGGTTACGGTGACTATCTCGCTGTAGCGAAATACATTCTCGCTGCAGCGAGAACCAGTTCTGGTGAAGGTTCTCAAACCCGAGAGTTTCTCGCTGCAGCGAGAATGAATTTCGCTGCAGTGAAAACAGAGCAACAAGAGAAAAGTTTCTCCTCACTCAACAAAAAAGGCCATCCTACTAAACCAACAAAATCAACATACAGCACATGAAAATTCCCAAAGTACAATGTATCAAATTTCTCATATATGTCAATCATATATCACATTCATAAGTTTTCATTTCATAAGTCTAGATATGCATAATTACATAGATAAACATCATCATAAACACACCCGGCTCATGTACATCCCCCCACATCGTGCACAATCAGTGCCATCGTGTACATCCCCCCACATCGTGCACACGGGTACTATCATCATCCATCTCTCACGCCACCATCATCACCGGTATGTGCATCCCCCCACATCGTGCACACACACGGTTACAACCATTATACACAATATCATTCATCATGCACAACACACACACATTTATATATCATCATACTACAATAGTGCATGAATCTATAGCAATCACATATCACAATATAAAACCATTTTGCAAAAGCTTGTTCCCAAGGCACTTGTCTTTATGAAAAACTTGATAATTCATTCAAATGGGTGGCAAATACATTATATTTCCCAAAACGAATTTTGAAGGCAGTCCACTCACCAATTGATTGTAGAGCCTTTAGATGACTCCAATTCCCCTAATTGTCCAAATGAGATGATGGGGCTTCCTTAGAACCTAGGATCACATTAGCATAAGCAATAGGTCAATTTACACACTATGAACCCTAAAAGCTATCTTTTAGCTAGCTTTCAATTGCCACATTAAATGGCCATCTATGTTCACTATCTAAATCACTAAAAGTAATGAACATAATCAACAATAAAACAGCTCATAAATCCCAATTACTAGCCATTTTCTGCAGCTAAAAACCAAGCTTAATTCATCACTTACCCTAGGGCTCATTTGTAGTCAAATTCTCTTCCAATTGCTTCCAAATAAATGGTAAAATTTTTTTTCTCTCTCTAAAACATCCAACTAGTGAGAGAAAGTACAGAAATGAGATTTATCAAGGGTTTTGAAGTGAGAGAATGAAATAGCACAAGGGTTTATGGAAGGGTGCACCAAAAACATGTAAATTGGAGCTAGAGAGAAAAAGTTATGGAAGCTTGAAGAAAACTCCCATGGAAGAATTGAAGAAACGTGAGAGAGGAGAAGGGAAGAAGAAGACAGTTGCTGGAAATTTCAACAAGCTGCTGGAAATTCAAGATATTTATAGGCCAAATTTATCCATTCTCTTAAAATTACTAATTTGCCCCTTCACCAATTTACATATTCTCCTCCAATCTTTTATGCAATCTTTTTGCTCTTTTAACACTGGGACAACGTCCATAATGGTCTAAACATACTCGGGTTCATAAAAACTTAAAATTTTAACCCGAGTTAAAAAATGACCATTTTGCCCCTATTATGAAAATTATTGAAACTTCTAGTTTTCTTCGTGTTTTCATTAGTACCCATCATTTATGCAATCTTATACTTATTTAGACCTTAAAATATCATAAAACTTTCTTCTGGGAGCTTATTAGAGAAAATGATGAAACTACCCCTAGCTCGTATTATTACATCTATGCTTAGTTACAAGCCTATAGAGGTTGGGGTCTCACAATTCCATTGAAAATTTGCAACGGAATTTTTCGTTGGAAAACCATTCCCAACGGAGAATTCCGTTTGAAATTTCCAACAAAGTTTTTGTTGAAAATGCATTTCCAGCGGAATTTTTCGTTGGAAATGCGTTTCCAACGAAAATTCTTTTACTAATTTTCAATTGCATATCATGTTAGTAATGCTTTTTCCACAAAAATTACCAATTAAAATTTCGATAATAAATTATCAATTGCCATCCACAATTGACTTTCAAATATATAAAAAAAAACACACATTAAAAACCAAGATTCAAAGTCAAATTCATACAATTAAAAATTGTCATAAACACACAATATCTAAAAATGTTAAACACATATGAATATAAAGTAAATGTGTTATTAAACAGCTATACTAAAAAGTATCCAAGTGTAGTAGTGAAAAAGAGACATCACATCATGAAATGTATTGTTCTTACTTGTCAAGATTTGAGCTTGAAGGTCCCGCATTTCCTTGTTTTGAAAGCACATTACTCATGATCATGGTTTTCATATGTGCCATAAATTCACTCATGCTTTCCACCATTGCATTCTTAATTTCTTCACGTATTTCCCCACATATTTCCTCACGTATCTTACCCAAGTTTTCTGAAAGATTTTTCACTTTTTCTTCTAATGCAATTGTAGGACTGGTAACGTTTGAGTTAATAGGGCCACACGCAGACTCAGATGTTGCTACATTGCTATGTGTTCTAGTAAGTAAAGCTGTAATAGGCACCCGAGTACCAAACCCATACACGTGAGTGCGTGTAGTCTCCATCCCTCTAATTTATCCAGTCCAAGCATATGGATCGAATTCTGGCTGAGAAGATGAATCTTCATCATACTTCTGTGATAATACAGAATTATACATTTCTACACAAAAAATTAAATAAGATTATTATTCAACTAGATTGTTAACTTTGAAGTAAAAATTAATCAATTTTGTACGTACACTCATGGACTTAGACTTGTTATCTATAAAATCACCATGTCCCCCTCAACACTTATGAGTGCGGTTGAACACTTCCAAGAAGCTAACATCTTGTTTTATCTCAATTGCTTGCATTTATTTACAACTATATATACTCAATCATAATTGATATATATAAACAACATGTAAGGAAAAACCAAAGTCAAACTACTAAATATACAATTTAAATTTAGTTTGAAAGAAAACCATACAAATAAAAGTGAAGTAAAATTACTTCATACCATCACATTTGCATGAACAACAAATGGAATTGAATCGTTAGTGTGCTTTGGAATGCTTCCTTCTTTTGGCGTTAAACGATTTTACCTTGCTTTTATTGATTTGTTTTGCCATTCTTCTGTACCCCATGCTGTATCGATAAGGGCATCCTAGATTTCATTTGTGATCCATTCCCTTGACATGCCTTTGCAATCCCTAATGTTGTTTGTTCTGGCTTCTGTCATTGCTTTATTCCTTTCTTTTGAAAGCATGTCTCTTAACCGACTGAAAAAATTTTTATCCCATATTCGTCGAACCAAAACATCTTGATTTGCAAACCAAACACATTTTTCCTACATCAAAATAATAGAGTAAGTAAAAAAATTGATACAAATTAATTGAAAGCAAAAAGTTATAATTTAATTGAATAACAAACATAGTACCTGGAATTTTTAAAACATTAACTGTTTTATATCATTAGGGACTTTCCTCCATGTCGTCCATGGACCATGGAAGAGATTTTTTATGATCCTTGTTATTATAGTTGTGACCCCTCGCTCGAAAAAAGTACTTGTCGAATATAAAAGAAAATTTTTACATATTAAAATTTATAACAAATATAATAATTTCATTATAATACATGATAACATACCTCTCTCCAATATGAGTTATACGCAATCTGTTAGATGGATCTACAGGAGTCTGTAATCCTCCACCAAGCCCCCTACCCCTTGACCTTGAGGATGTATCATCTACACTTGCACCTAAATCAATAGATTGGGATCTACGAGAATCATGAATAGATATCTCATTTTCTACTTGCACTGCAGATGCACCTAACAAAGAAGGTGGCTCAAAGGGCACATCATTATTGACCTACTGCATTTGTGGTTGAACGGATAGATCAGCAAATGCACTAGCATTTATAGGCAATGACATACTTCCAAAGGCATTTGTTGATCTAGGTCTTGGTTTTAAATGCTTCCCTTTAACCACTGTTCCTATAATATATGTTTGTTAAAATTCATACACAATTTTTTTTTCAAAAAATTGAAACAAAGTATAAAAATCATCAATTTACAACAATCACAAGTAATTCCTAATCATTTGTACAATAAAAGAAGTCATTATATAGTATTCATTTCAACATTTATAAATATAAACTATAATAATTTTTTAACATGTCAAGATCTTTTAATATTATAAAATTAAAATTAAACAACTATGTAACAAAAAATATAAAACCAATATCATATATGTCTACCATCATCAATCACTTTCAGAATAAGCAGACTCATGTTCTTCATTATTATCATTATCATCACTAAAAGTTTTGCAATAGTTGTCTTCAAGTTCATCTTCATCTTTATTTTCATTGTCATCTCATTCCATGTCATCTTCTTCATCTTCATCTCTTTGCATGTCATCTTCTTCATCCTCAATAAAGAGATTAAGCTCTTCATAATCACCACTTGCTAAAACTGTAAAGTTATCTAGTTCTTCCGATGGAGTACCATTAATTGAAATAGACACATCTTCTTGGTATACTTCTTCATTCAAATCAATTTCATTTTCTCTATCTCCACTACTACGAATGTGAAATCTATTGCTAAATTTTGTTTTAAATACTGCCTACTAATCATGTCGATCTCTTTTGGTTGATGGATAACTACTATAATAAACTTGGTAAACTTGTGCAGCTAAAACAAATGGTTCATTAATGGCAAGTATTAAGTTATATTTAATTTCAACAAGACTATGCAAAAGATCTACCTTAATATCTTTTTCAGTGTCAAACCAATGACACTTAAATAACACAACTTTGTTTCTGATACCAAAATACTCCAACTTGATTATATCCACTAAAATACCATAAAAGTCACACTCATAATCATTGTAAAAACTCGCTTTTATGCAGACATCACTATTCATTATCCTACGATTTTTCTCGTAATCTAGGGTGTGAAACTTGAAACCATTTACAAAGTATCCGTTGTAACACCTTATCATACATCCTGAACCATGAGAGATTTCAAGTATACATGGGTCAATTTCATACTTATGTTTTGCAACCTGCGAACATGACATACAAGATAAAAAATTATTAATTACGTAATTAATGCCTTAATGTTATTAGAAGTTCACTTCTAATTTACATAAACTTACATAATTTTTAAACTATTTCATGAAGCTTGCATCACGTACTTTCTCCAATTCATCTTTCGATATATACACAATATCTGTCTTCATTATTTCATCAAATATCCTATCATCATATCCCTAATTTACAGATTAAGTTCATTCTTATGATCAATCATTTGAGTTTATGCTATAATGATACTTACTTAATATATGAAAGCATCTCTTCACAATTCATTAAAACATATAGTTTAGCAGCATAAAACTTATCTTCATATAAAAATCGAGATTTATCTAATAGACCAAAAACTCACCCAGAATGAGTGACAATTGAAAGACAACCAAGAGAGTCCATGTCTCCCCCATCATCATTACATGGCACTCGATTTAATCTTATTCGCACAGTAGGTTCAAAATACCATGAGCAAAATGAGGTGATTTCCTTGATAATATAAGCTTCACATATAGATCCTTCAATAAGGGCTCGATTTTTTACTTTCTTCTTCAAATGTTGCAAAAACCTAAAAATCACAATATTCATCAAACTTAACAAGTACCTTAAACTCTTGTAATAAACTATTTGAAAACAAATAACAAACTATTTGAAAACAAATAACAATTATAGTACCTCTCAAATGGATACATCCATTGATATTGCAGGGGTGCACCAACCTTTGCCTCGTAAGGTAAATGAATCGGCAAATGCTCCATAAAGTCAAAGAAACTGTGTGGAAAGATCTTTTCTAGTTTGCATATAGTTTCACATATTTTTCCTTGCAAAGCTTCCATATGATCTACAGGTATTTCAGTTACGCGTAAATCTTTAAAAAAGTGAGATATCTCAGTAGTTGCATCCCAAATTGAGTGAAACACCATATCACGAAAGACAATTGGGAGCAATCGTTGCAAAAAAATAACAATCATGACTTTTCATCCCATAAAATTTACAATTAATCTCATTAACACACCGAGATATGTTCGACACAAAGCCATTAGGTAATCTCAATTGTTTTACCCAAGCACAAAAATTTTTTATTTCTTCCTTATTTAAGGTGTACGAAGCCTTAGGCTTGTAAATTTTTCCATTATTTTCCACCAATTCCAATTCTGGATGCTTGCAATACACCTTCAATCTTGTCGTGCCTTTAAGTTGTCTTTCATCTTTCCCTTAACATCCATAATTATGTTGACTATATTCTCAAAGACATTACGTTCAATATGCATCACATCTAGATTGTGACAAATAAGAAGCATATGCCAATAAGGCAGATCCCAAAATATACTCTTTTTCACCTAATTATGACTTACACCATAACCCGAAATCTTCTGCTCACCACATTTTGTTTCGAATGGGATATTAGGAAGCGAATTCAAACGTGACAATATTTTCTCACTTGATAATGGAGGAAATGGTAAGTCATGCTCAACTCTTTTTTTAATAAATTTGTCTCTCTACCTCTTAAAAGGATGATTAGGTCGTAAGAATTGCCGATGACAATAAAAAAAACAAGGTTTCCTACCATGATCTAATATGAAAGACTTAGAATGTTCCATGCAATAGGGACATGATAATCGTCCACGAGTACTTCACCCTAACAACATACTGTAAGAAGAAAAATCATTAATTGTCCATAATAATGCTACCCTCATATGAAAATTTTGTTTCCTATATGCATCATACGTGACAACACCTTGGGTCCACAATACTTTCAACTCATCTATCAAAGGCCTCAAGAAAACATCTATGTTTTGACTTGGATTTTTCTTCCCCGGAATGACCATATTAAGAAATATATATTGTTATTTCATATACGTCCATGGGGGTAAATTGTACACACAGAGCATTACTGGTCAAATAGAATAAGGTTTCACAGTCGGTCCAAAAGGATTGAAAGTGTAAGCACATAACCCTAGTTTGACATTTTGAGGTTCTATTGCAAATAACTCATGTATGCGGTTGAAGTGTTGCCAAGCCTCACCATCAATAGGGTGTCTGACGACTCCATCATCACTTTGGTTTTGCGCATGGCACGTCATATGTTTAGTAGTTTTGCCTGACATATAAAGCCTTTGAAGCCTTGGTATAAGTGGCAAG
This sequence comes from Theobroma cacao, assembly GCF_053813885.1. Taxonomy (NCBI): domain Eukaryota; kingdom Viridiplantae; phylum Streptophyta; class Magnoliopsida; order Malvales; family Malvaceae; genus Theobroma; species Theobroma cacao. The sequence continues at coordinate 45,007,087 of NC_142640.1, forward strand.
TAACGCAAAATTTTGTAAGGTATTTTCTTCTGCCTTTTCACACTTGATTTTCTCAGTTTATACCGAGGATGCCCACATATCATACAATGCTCAAAATTAACAGTTTCCTCATAAAATAACATGTAATTATTTTCGCAAGCATGAATTTTGGTATATCCCAGTCCAAGTTTTATTACTTTTTTTTTCATTCTATAAAAGTCAGTAGGTAAAGTTTCATCTGATGGCAACATATTCTTTATTATCTCCAACAGCCGATCAAAATATGATTCACTCAAATTAAACTCTGACTTAACATTTAAAAGTTTCGACACAGCTGAAAGCGTTGTGTGTTTTGTGCAACTTGACCACAAAGATTCCTTTGCATTACTTAACAACGAGTAAAAGCTAGCTGCATTTGGATTTGGATCTTCTTCCACAAACCTTGACTCATTATCATGACTATAATTGAAAGCAACTTCCGGACCCATAGCATCACTAACCATTCTAGTATATGGATTTTCTATTTCCTCTTCATATGTAGGTTCTCCATATTCCCCATGTTCCTCATTACTAGTATATGGTTCAACTCTATCTCTACTTTTTGATGATTGTCCAACATCATGTTCCCTATGTAAACTCTAAATTATGTAAGCACTAGTAAAACCCTTTTTAAGGATGTGCTCTGTCACTTTATCGGAATTTAGAAACTTGTTGTTACTACATCGGGAGCAAGGGCATCTGATTTTGTTCTCCCACATAAATGTAGAGTTAGAACGTGCAAAATGAATGAATTCATTAACTCCATTTACAAATTCGTCTCTAATGAATCCATCAGAAGTTAAGCAACGGTACATCCAAGATTGATCACCCGTCATTTTGTAATCTTAAGTGTCGTAGAATATAATAGTCAAGAGTAATTTCCATTGTTGTTTAAAATAAAATTTGTTAACAACTATATTCCAATATGAAAAATTAAGTTAAACATTTTAAATATAAATTTTAGAAAATAATAACATGTTGGGATAGTAAAAATGATTCCATACAAGAATAAAAACAAAAAAAACAGGACGTTATATAAGTCTAACTTTATAAATGAGTAGATAAATTCATATTCACAAGCTTTTCTATGTATTAATGAGTACAAAATCCTATAAAACCAAGTGACTGAGAAATGGCCAAAACTCTTTTGCTTTTCCATTTGGATAAAAATTAAGTACTATGAATTGGACCCCAAGTCATGATTAGTTTTTTATGATAAAAAAAATTAAATTCCAACATAGGAAAGGAATTACTATTTTTTTAAAGTAAGGACTTTTGATGTTTTTATTATTTATTCTTAAAAAAAAATTTAGTTACAAAAGTAAATAGTAAATTTTTTAAAAATTATATATATAATTTTTAATTTTTTTATATTTTATTTGATTTATATCTTCTTCAGTATAAAGCAACTTTCCGTTGGAAGTGACCAATTAATGTCATGACTTGACCAATTAATGAATATGAAACTTAAAAGTCTCAAGTCTTCTTTACTTATCATCGAGACAACACGTTTGGCTCTACTACATCTCTTCGATCATGGCTAAAAGGAGCATGAATTGGTTGGAAACGATATAAAGTAGTTAATTTCATATGAAACCCAATTAAGCCTTAAACCGATTATGCTAAAGTTAATTCAAGTGGTTGTGATCAGTTAGGTTTGGTTACGGATTTTAGATTTGACTGTAATGCTGTTCTTTTCTTATGTGTGAAAAGTGCAATAAAGAAGGAATGACAGTATTATTATTCAATATACACCACAATCAGAAGCAAAAGAATTAATAATAATAATAATAACAAACTCCAGCAAATTAAGAAGGTAAATAAGCAATCAATTCTTACTATTTATGGGAATCGAAAATAATTTTGGGGGGGGGGGGTAAAAAGTACCTGTGCTGAGTGACAATGACAGAGAGTGTTGGAAAATGTTGACAATAACAGTAAAAGATGCAGAGATGAAAGAACAAAAGCCCAAAAAGTGATTTAACCCACAAACTTTTCTAGCTTTCTACTAAAAGAGATTTACATGAGGAAAGAAAGCAATATTCAAGCTTAGACTTAATAGTTTCATGGAAATTGCTAATTGCTTCACTACAATCTTGTTATGTATAAAAGTTAGCTAGACAATAAGGAATCAAGTCAACAAAGTACTCACAGTTTAGGAAAATGAAAAGAAGAAGAAAATAGCTTGTGTCACGATCCAGTACTCCCTTCGAGCCCGTGACAACTGTCGCGATGTCTCGATAAACAATCATTACCCGGAATGTCAACCGAAACCTCACAAGGGTCTTGCATCAATTTTACATTCCCCCTATGAGCAACAGTTACTAAATATCATGTTTTAAGGGAATATAAACTATTTTAAAATAAAAAATAAACAAAAAGTAATTTCTGCCACACAGGGGTATTTTGGTTATTTTTTTTCAAAAATTTTGAAACCTGGTGAAAATACAGCATATGATCGAAAAATATACATCTCTTATCTAAAAATAATTTTAGTAATCTAAATCATCCATTTTAAATGAAATTATGACTAATCAAACTAAATAAAAATATTAAATAAAATATTCTATTTTCTTATAAAACAATATTTATAGAATCCTGCATAAACAATTTTTGTAGCGTAAGAGCAAAATAAATTAATATATATAATAACACACTAAACCAGGTATACAAAAATATTCTACAATGACATGTGGGCCCCAATATAACCGAAAATATACAAGACTGTAGACCTTCGATTTCTAAGGATGCAAATCTAAAAGCAACCCTCGACAAAATCGACTGTCTACAAACTGTCCTGAGCCTGAAATGGGTAAAAAGAAGGGGTGACTTTTATAAACCCAATGAGTAAACAAAGTTCATCTACAACATCTAAAGCCAAGTAAATGGAGACAGTTAAATCATCCCATGACAATATGATTCATAACATTTAAAACTCATTTCAATTCATATAAAACAATTACATTTCATTGAAATAACCAACAAGGCTTATGATTCTCTTAAAAACTTGGCTTGTGCCAAAACTCATACTTAGTGACACCTTGGCCCGGGCATCCAACCGAGTCCGTCAAGGATGTAAAATGACATATACCCATAAACCATGTTTTTACTTTTAAAATATAGTCATTCCTTGACGTTGGCTGAGTTTTATCCTCATGTGGTGGTTCGGCGTGAAGTGAACTCCAAACTTACCTTAGGAGATACCCTTTCGCGCCTTTCGTACTAAGGTAAAATATAACGAGATTTACCGTGCCCCTCTAATAGACTAGTCCACGAAAACCCACCCACTGCAGTAAGCTAATCAAATAACCCACCAAATCAATAAAAATTTCGACAGCATGACGTGGCTAATATGATATTACCCAGCCTGTCAAGGTAAAAAAAAACAGTTCGTATAATTCACAAACCACAAATCCAGCCATTCATGCCATCACATTGTCATAAGCCATCAATTCAAACCATATATCAAACACGAGTATATAGTCTCCACCTACTCAATTTCCAAAATCATCATTGAATTGCAAAACAATTTATAAATCTCATTCATTTAACCAACACTTAACCTATAAAACAAAAAAATCTACGGTTTAAGTTCATTATTCTTTAAAATCATAAAAACGAATATAAACTACTTTAGATAGTTAAGGTGAACATTTGATTACTCAAAATAGCGGGAGTTTAGAGTACTCCTATTCTTGGTCCTCAGGTACGATATCTTTACCCTTATCAAAGGGCTCACCACCTATACATAATACACGACATGTAATTCAATATATTTGTGCCAAACTGTTATAAAACTATTTCAGGCTCTATATGAATGCATGAAATTGAATGAGAATTGTTCGAATAATCACTTAAAGACGGTGTTCTACGTGGGTTCAATTATGATTGGACTGAATTTGTATTCGACCTAACTCGAACTATACACTATTGAATTAACCAAAACATCCGATTCAACTTCAAATATATTCATTACACTTTCAATAATCCAAATACACCAAAGTACCTCAATGAGCTTGATTGTGACTTAATTCATCATAACCGAATTCATTCCGATTCCGAACTAACGTGCTAATCAGTGTTAACAAAGTCCAATAAATCCATCTATATCATTAAGAATCAAATCCAAGTCCATTCACTATGATTTTCTTATTATTGTTCAAGTCGTTTACTAAAGGAACTATACTTTTCGATAACTGTTTTCGATATCCGATACCATAAATCATCAATTACAAGCTAAATAACATGAAATACAACAAAATCCATCATCAACATGTCATCTATAAAATTCAGCCAAAGAAGGTTGTTGAAAGGCATGTGATTTTCTTTCTTGTTTTTCATGCCAAACATCATCAAACAACTAAAAACACTAAGATATCATGAAATCTAGCAAAATCCATCATCAAAATCTCTCTCCCTATGTTCGGCAAGCAAGTATTCCCTCATGAAAACTTGTGTTTCATCCATAGAAAATGAAAAAAAAAAGTATGGGAAAGGTAGATCTTAAGCTGAAATTGAAAAATCTTACCTTTGATTGTTTTGTTCTTTGAAATTCAACAAATTTCTCTTGAATTTTCCTCTCTAGGGTTTGTTTCTATTCTTTTCTCTTTGTTCTTTGCTTTGGCCGGCCATGAAGAGTGAAATGGGAGAGTTTATGTTGAGTTTATAAAGGAAATTATAAAAATATTAAAGCTTGACATGTGTCACCATGTGATTGGTCCATGGTTAAAACTTAACAATTAAGTATTTTCTCACCACCACATGTAATCTCTTAATTATCCAAAGTATAAAATAATAATAGGTGAAATTCATGGGCTTGACAAGTGTTATGGTGGTGTAAAATTTCAAAAATTTCAATTATGTCCTCGTGGACACGTAAAATGACTGTTTTGCCCTTATGTTTGAAAAAATATCGAAATTAAAAATTTTCATTTCTCAAATTCAAATCATGCTCCAATTAGTCAAACTTGGTCAAAAATTTCATCCAACATTCCCATTTTGCCATCGGGTGGCAAAATGACCATTTTGCCCCTACGTTATGAAAATTCCTAATTTGACTCCAAATTAATCCTCGAACTCCGAATCACCATATTAAGACATTCTAAGGTTCAATAACTCTCAAATACATTCTAAAATCTCTATTCAAACTAGTTCAAGATTTTAATCGACTTAATTGTACCACTAGATATTATACCGACTTTTAACGATTTTTCGAGGCATCCCAGTATGTAGATATGCTATCAAGTACATGAATGACATGACAAGTATATAATAGAGTAGGGCTTGACAGCTTGTTACAGTAGGATGATACTTCTTGAAAAGAAAAAGAAAAGAGCTTTTGGGTTAAGCGATTGTTAGCTATATGGGCTTATTTTATTGTAGCATCAACAAAAATTTTTCTTATTAAAAACGTTTTTATATTTTACCTAAATCAGAAACTTGATCCATTAATTGCAGTCTTGCTGACTAATTACATAGTAATTAATCCTAGAAAACTCCCAATTCATATGTATATATCAATGAATATATATTAGAAGACAAAATATAGGTCATTGTTTTGCTTTTTTAAAATATTGTTATGATTAGAAAAGCCAAATGAGAATTTGGATGCTAGTATGGATTTTGGAGAAATTAAAGCTGAAAAAGCAAAGTTGCTCTAAATTATGATGCTTTAAGCTTTCCCCTTGCTCAATAACAAAGTTGCACTAAACTGAGAATTATATGATTACCTTTTGGCCCGACAGTGAGTGATGAGTTGTTGTTATAAACTGGAGCCCCAAAATTTGTAGTTCAGAATGGAGAATTAAAGGCACTTGAGGGCCGAAATTGCATTAAAAAACAGCTCCAATAAGAAGAAAAATAAGTAGATGCAGGCAAACTAAATGAAGATTCTACAATATAAATCGTGTTAATTTTATCAGAAGAGAATATAAGAGTTAGACTCCAAAACTCTGAAAGAGCTGAAACCCAGAACTAGAGGAAAGAATACACTCCAAACTACGAAATATAACGATATACTAAACAACTGAACAAAACAAAATTGAAAAAAAAAATCAATTTATGATCTGTTACAAACGTGAACATATTGCAACAATATAACACATAAAGGAACAAAATCCAATTGCTACATAAGAACATAAATTGATTCGGTTTCCAAGAAACAGGAGGACCTCCACTATTCTGCTTCTCAGGGTTCTTGCTTGCATTTTTAGTTTTCTTAAAGCTGTGGACTAGTCCTCAGCTCTTCATTGCTCTTTTAACTCAAACCAACTAACACACCCAATACAATGGAAGTAAAAATTTAACAAATTTTAATTTTAAACATTTCAGACTTTTTTTAGTTTCTTTAATCAAAGATTCATGGTAGAAGATCCATATTTACCACTCTACTTAGGTAATAGATCAAATTTATCATTTATCATTTATTTTTGAATGGGTGCAATTCTACCACTATATTTTTTTTTAATTTGATTCACAACAAGTGAAAAGTTAACAGTAAGAAGATATTATATGAGAATATGAAAAAGCATTCCATGGAATATTCTAACTGTTGAGCATTTTTTAATCAAATTACAATGCACAGTGATAAATTGAACCTTCAAAGCTGGACAGCAACTTTGATCCATCACCCCAAGTAGAGGGGTAAATTTCGACCTTGAGACAAGATTCATTACATTTTGGCAAACAAAATTCTCTCATCTGATACATTAAGTGATTTAAAAGATTAAATTTCATGTTCTTCTTGTAGTACAGTTAATAAAATTATCAAATTTTATTCACTGATATTAAAAAAAAACTAATATAATAAATGCAAGAAAGCGAAGGAACAATAACAATAATAATAACTCTTAGGCAAGAAAGAAGGAAAGAGATGCTAAAGGAAGCAACAACATGTGCTATGAAGTAGCGGAGTTAACTATTATAAAGATTTTGAGCAGATCATGCTTATAGAAATCTCTGGTTACTATTCTCGATTAGCTTTAGAATGGCTTCTGTTTGATTCATCGGCTGAATATGTTCACAAGGTGTTTTGTTGTCAAATTAAGTAACTTTCTTATATTTATTTAAATGTTATGGACAATAAATAACTGGTTAACGATTTAACTTTCAAGGTGTTCTGGTGCTTGAATCGAGAGAAGCAAAAAGCCAGTCAGTACCTACATCCAGACTCAGAAGCTAAGTTAATGCAAGTATGGTTGATCAATTTAACCTGAAGTTTTTTTTTTGTTTTGTTTATGGGCTATATCCAACTATGCCTCCAAATGATGATTGGTAAAGTTAATGTGGTTGTGCTGGAGCTTCCGGCTGTATTCTTGGTATCAAAGTAAAATCTCATGCTTAAGCATGTTTAACGATGGTGTAAGGCATGTTTACTCATCAAGCTTCACCAAGCTAAAACTCTGTGCTCTCTCATTTGGGTTTCAATTTTTAGTATTTGGTCACTGATCTCTACAAGCTGGATATGTTATATAAAATTTCACTAGATAGCAAACAACTAATGTTATGCATGTAGCATTATTGATGTGGAGAAATGCCAGTAACTCTATCTTCTATAATTCTACAGGTTGTCAGATATCAGTTACCGGACCAAATTGCAAACAAATTGATGGAAAAAAGCAAGCTGAGAATTTTGGTCTGGTAACAGATTATCAGGTGCCAATAAATATCTGAATGAGTAATCTTATCATTGTTGCCATGTCTATTCTATTATAGTGGTAGTGAGCAAGAAACACAAAACAGGGGACAAGAACCCCCTATAAAGCCTGTTACCTGTGATATACAAAAGAAGCCAGAGCAATAAACCCCAGGTTGCAAATGGGATCAACCTCCTAAAACATTACAACGACTCACAATGGAAACAAAAAGGACAAGAAGTCAAAAGACTCATCCCACCGTAACCAACTCACAATAAACTGTACAAAAACAAATGACCAGTAGCAGCCTTAAGCACTCAAAATGAGGCAGTTACCAAGCTTCAAGTGCTACAAAAAATCCCAAAAAAAATGAAGCAAGAACTCAGCAAAGACTAAAGTCAAGATTCGCAATAAAAAGCCTCTGGTCTCGGCACAAGAAGGGGAAGCAAAGTAGAGAGATTTGGGGAAAGTGAGCGATGCACGGAGATTGGCAGCGACAAGCCTCTGCTCTCGGCATAAGAAGGGGAAGCAAAGTAGAGAGATTTGCGGAAAGTGAGCGACGCACGGAGATTGGCAGCAACAAACCTTTGCTCTCAGCACAAGAAGGGGAAGCAAAGTAGAGAGTTTTGGGGAAAGTGAGTGACGCACGGAGATTGGCAGCCACAAGCCTCTACTCTCGGCACAAGAAGGGGAAGCAAAGTAGAGAATTTGGGAAAAGTGAGTGAGGTACATGTTAGGGATTTGTATTTGAGTTATATGGTTTTTGTTTCTTTTGAAATTAAGTTGGAGAGTTTTAAATTCAATTTGGATGGGTGGTAGACTTGGTTAAAATTAATTCATTTTTTATTTGAACACAAGTTCAAGTCTTTCTTGTAACACAAATTTAAATATTTTAAATTTTATTAATAAATTAAAATTTTTTATATTACTCAATATAAAACATAATGGTATATTATTAAATTTATTATATATATTAATGACACAAATTATATGTTATAGTTTGATATATATTACAAAATTTGTATAATTACTTATCAATATAATTTTATAAAAAGTATGATAATAGCTAATAAAATTAATAACTGTAATCATATAAATAAAATTTACTATAAGCTTACATATAAAACATATTAATATATATATGTAAGATATTTTAATATCTCATATACATACATATATATATTAACTTATAAAGTTATATCAATTAAAGAATATAACTTGTAGATTCATATTAATACAATAGGTTATATTTTTTTTGTGAATAATGCATGTTTATATATATATATATTCTATAGCCATGATTCTAATTTGTATACATAGATATAATAAACTAATATATTTTAAATATATTATATTAATAAGTTTATTATACATCTATCTTCTTAATTTATATATATTAACTAATTAATATTAAAACGTACATAAAGTATTATTATTTTTTGTTTAATTTATTATTATATCTTATCATGTATTTTTATAAAATTAAAAAAATTATTTTGTTCTTTTTATCAATTTTTTAATGTTATAAAATTAATGAATTTTGAATTATTAATTTATAATTTATGATTCAATAAAGTTTTCAAAAATGTAAAAAAATAAGCAAAGGAAAATATATTTAAACTTTTAAATATTATAAACTTCAGTATGTATATATTTGCTTTTATTAATATCTATTTTTTATAAAGGATTAATAAAATTTATAAAAAGTTTAAAATATTTTAAGACAAAAAATTTAAAAAATACTATTACCAATGGAATTTTCCAATGGAATGTTCCGTTGAAAAATTTCCGTTGGTAATAGCTTTTTCCAATGGAAAATTCCATTGGAAACTTTAGCAGGCTTTCAAATTTTTTGAGTTTTTAAACTTTCAGACGGATTTCCAATGAACAATTTTCCATTGGAAAATTCCAATGGAAATTCGTTGGAAATTTCGTCGAAAAATTTGGTGGGAGAAAATGTTTTTAGTGCTAAAAAAATCTCCAACGGAAATATTCCATTGGTATATTTCCGTTGGAAATCCGTCGAAAATCTGTCAGAAAAAATAACAACAATTTCTGATAGAAATCCATTGGAAATTTTCATTAGAATTTCCAACGAAATTTTTTTCGTTGGAAAAAATCTGTTTTCTTGTGGTGGTAATACCTTGCTCATGAGGGTGCAAAATGTGTCTGGAGCATTAATAAGTTCGAATGCCATGACGAGGAACTCATACAAACCATAGTGAGTCATATATGCAATCTTGTGCTTATCTCCCTTGGCTATGCGTACTTGGGAGTACCTTGAGCATAAGTTTAACTTTGCGAACCATGTCACCTTTCCTAACTAATCGAACAAGTTCGCAATCAATGGTATGGGATACTTGTTCTTCACGATGAGCTTGTTCAAAGCTCTATAGTCGATGCATAATCTCAAAGATCCATTATGCTTGTGCTAGAACAACACTAGTGTGCCATATGGGGATTTGGAAGGTCTGATGAATCCAGCATCGACCAACTCTCTTAGTTGTTTCCTTAACTCGGCTAACTCTAAATGGGACATCCGATAAAGGGCTCGTGCTAGTGGTTGAGCCCTTGGTACCACCTCAATGTGATGATCAACTTCCATTTGAGGAGGCAGCCTACTAGGTATACTTACCAGCTCACATCCTTGAAGTCGTCCAACACCTCCAACACCTCGATCGGAGCCTTCATAAGAGCCTTGAGGGTATCCTTCAACTTGAGGATTGAGGCAAATGTCTCCTCATTTTGCCATGCACCTTTGGCTAGTTTCATTGTTGATAGTAATTTAGCATATGGGTTATGTCCATTTTTTATTGGTACTACACATTGTCTTTGAGTGTCCAACACACAAATGCAATTTGCCAAAGGCACAAGCAAAGCATTAATCTTATCAAGGAATCTAATGCCAATGACACAATCATAATCATCCATTGGGATTACCTCGATGGGTTGTTTACCTTTTTGTGCACCCAATTGTACATCGATTATTGTTGAGCCCATGGTTGGAACTTCCTTTGAATTCATCATTTTCATGAAACTAACCCCTTTATTGGGCTTTAAGCCAAGTTTCTTGGCAGCACCCTGTACCATAAATAAGTCTAAAGCCCTTATGTCAACAAGAGCCTCCACTGTTTTTCCACTCACCACTATGTCAGCAAACATGAGTCCCTTTTTTCGAGCGAATCGTTTAGCCTTGATTGTGCTTAACACAATGGATCCAAGCTTTGTGGCCTCAATGTCTTGCTCATCCTCCTCTTGAGCATCCCACTAACTTGGCCCTTTTCGAACAATCCCTCACCTAATGTGGATTGTCAACTAGAAAGCATGATCGTGGCTTTTCTCCCCATCTTTGGTTGGTCTCCTCCTTCTCTCGAATGGCTTCTTTCCCTTGCCATTACCTTTTGACTCATGACATTTGATATCAAAGTAGACTTGAATCTTCATTGATGTGGGATCCTATGAGAGATACAAGGGTCGAAGTAGACCCAGACTAGTGTAACAGTCCTTGAGAGATACAAGTGTCGAAGTAGACCCAAACTAGTGTAAGAGTCCTTCTTCTTTAAGGATAAAGAGCTAGTGCAACGAGAGCATTGCATAATTGGGTGAGGTAAAATGTCATATATTCTACATCAGTAATAGATGGGATGGATCTTAAGTATATAAACATGGGTCTTCCACCACCTATCGGGCATGCTTTTTGGATTGGAAATGTGAGTCTGTGATTTATGGGCTTACTTAAGCTCTATTTTCAGAATTTAAAGCCACACAAGAATGGTTTAAGATCTGACCCATGACATAGCTCATAACTAAAGGAGGATCTGCCCTTGACTCTATATTTATTGCTTTTTTTTTTCTTTAAGCTCTACTTAATGAAGAAATAATGGAAAAAACCAAAAATCAAAACTCATGTTGGTTCATTGCACAAGATAAATTTTTAGACAGATGGAGATGGGGTCATATATCCCCCCGTAGAAAGCAACCTTGAGGGGAGGCCCCCCTTTGCATCAGGCCTTGAGGCCCCATTGTCGGTGGGCTGTAGTATGATGCATCATCCAAGGGGCAAGACTGCATATGAACTGATTTCTTTTATCTTGATTCTTGGGTTACTATTTTTTCAGTCTTACCGACGCTGAGCTCCAATCCCGTGTATGTTTTTGTCGTTCAAAAATTCGAATCTCTCATTTTTTTTATTGGAACTGTAAAATTAAAAAGCTAATTAACTTGTGGAAGAAAAGATTTTTCTTTTGATGTGGTTTACATAATTAATGGAGGTAGCCCTCACCCTCCATCACCGATAAATGTTAAACGATTACTTCCAATCTTCCTATCAAATCAAACTGTAACTTTTTAATTTTTGCATATTGATATGCTTGAGTGTCTCTCTTCAATCAAAACCCTTCAGCATTCATGTTCTTTAGCTGATCGAAAAGGCTATATTACAATCTCGTTCAAAAAAACTTGTTAGGAAACATGGCTCTAACTGGCAAACTCGAAGCTGATGTAGAGCTCAAGGCCCCTGCAGATAAGTTCTTCAACATCATCAGAAGTGAAACTCATCAAATCCCAAATGCTGCATCCGATAAAGTACACAACGTTGAAGTGCATGAGGGTGATTGGGAAGCTGATGGCTCTGTCAAGCTCTGGAAATATACTGTTGGTAAGATAACATTAATCCAACTGTTTTCAAATCCGAAACAGTTTAATATATGTGATTTTCTAGATTGAATTTCAGCCCCTTTTACTTCCCTGTTTTGAATTTGTTTCGATTTACGTATACCATCATTTGCTGTTCTTTTATCTGAGATTTGGTGGTCTTTCTTCTTTTGAGGCATGTTTAGTTTTTGAGCACCATCCCAGCTCAAACTCCAAAGAAAGAAAAATTTTCTTATGTCCGAACCAATTTGCCTCTGCTACCAAGAAATCTGAATGGTCAAACTTCTAAGCCATGCAACTTTCTTATTTACAGTCTATAATATTTGAATCTACAGAGGGAAAAGACGAGATTTTTAAGGAAAAGATTACGGTGGACGAGGCAAACAAATCTGTAACTTTAGTTGCCTTGGAAGCACATGTTATGGAAGAATTTAAGAGTTACAAGATTGTTTTTGGCGTTACACCTATGAGTGATCAAAGCAGCGTGGTGAAAATTACTCTGGACTATGAGAAACTTAACGAGAATATCCCTGATCCAAATCAGTACCTGCAGTTTCTGATGAATGTCATCAAAGACATTGACGCACACCTTCTCAAGGCATAAATGAAGTTGAAGGAAATATATCTTTTCTTCTTGTCTGGTGCATCTGTTAATTAATGTTAAAGAAGTTGATGTCTGTGTGTGTACAAAGTGCTTGTATTACTGTCCTATAGGCTTAATTATGTTCGTCGTGGGATTGACTCCAGTTCTCCATGTTAGTTTGGCTTGGATTATATTTTGTGGCGTTTGTATTTTAACTGATTCTTATGGATTGTTCCATGACTGTAATGGAAGCGCAAATATGGTTTAGTCTAACTATTAACACCAGGGAGGATTTGCTAACAATATTATAAAGTTTCAATTCTAAATTTAGTCCTTGTACAAAATTACCGGATGTAGTCTCTCTATTATTATTTGTACAAATGAGTCTATATATTTTAAAAATTTATTAGTTTTGATTTAATCTTTAACACCTTCTTCCGTCAAATATGTTAATGTGGCGTTAATAATGTTAATTGATGCTAACGTAATTGATGATGTAATATTGATTGTGTTGATTGATGTTGATGTGATATGGATAAAAGTAATTTTTTATTTTTTCAAATTTTATAAAAATTAAAAAATATAAAAAAATTATTTTAATAAATTTTAAGAATAAAAAATAAATAAATTTCAATAATTTTTGAGAACTTTAAAAAGCAAAAATATTTTTATTATTAAATATTAAAAAAAACTAGAAAAATTTTATTTTGGATTTTAAAAATTTAATTCTGTTTTTTTATTTTTTGGTTTTCTAAAAAATTACCCCTTGCCTTTTACAAAAACAATCAATTTTGTTTAAAAAATTAAAAACCTATTTTTTGTCAATACCACATCAACATCTATTTCCATGATCATAACCATGTCCGCATAAATCAACAAGGTCATTAATAATATTAGATGGATAAAATCTAATAATTTTGTATACTATAGAGATTAATTTCATAATTCGACCTATTACGAAAAAGGCAACTATTGTTTATAAAATTGGTTTCATTCAGTTAAAACTTGAGACAATAAGGATCGATATATGTAAAGAACACTTGGAGCAAGTTTTCTTAGCTAGAATTTGTTGAGATAGTCTTGAATTCTAGTTAGATTAGGATATTGAATCCTAGTTGGATTAGAATAAGACTCTTGTACTTGGTCTTGAGGTCATACAGGGTTAAAGACTATCATAAAGCCAAAGAGAGTTTAGCAAGCACCTAAATGTTGAAAAAGAGATTTGGGTAACTGGGACACTAGTTGTGAGTTTGAGATTAGTCTTGGAATCTCCTAATTTTTCTTTATGGATCATTCTCTACGTTGTCCATGAATGTAGGTTATCAAAAGACCAAACCACATAAATTTCTTATGTTCTCGTGAAAGTGCTTGATTTCTTTCTTTCTTTTTTAACTTTGCTGCAAAAGGCCTTTTGCAAAACATTTTTTTGGTAATTATACAAGGGCAATGCCCTCTCGAAAGCTAGCTTTCTATGACAACAGAAGTCTTCTATTAGTTTGGTGCTAAGCTTGTTATGGCATTCTAGCTTTTTGCTCAATAAAATCCAATTTTCAATAAAATTGTGTAAGATCTTGGGCAAATTTTTGGAGATTATTTTACTATTTTCGCAACAAATCGTATTGAAGCTTTAAGGTTTTGAGTTAATTTGAATCTTTTGACGGCAACATTATCCACCAAGTACAAGATTGAGAAGTTTAATAAAAGAAATAATTTCAACATGTGACGTGTTAAGATGCACACATTGCTTATGCAATAAGGATTATTGAAGGCATTACCATCTTTCCACAAATTTGTTTGATGGTGAGAAAGATGACTTAATGAGAAAAGCACACAATGTTATTCTACTAGTTTTATCTAATGAAGTGCTAAGAGAAGTCACAGATGAAGAATAAGTTGTTGCAGTGTGGCTTAAACTGGAGAGCATTTATAGGACCAAGTCCATGATGAATCAACTTTATATGAAGCAATGATTGTATACTCTTAAAATGCATGAATATGCATTTGTTAATATTCATATTGATAATTTAATATATTTATTCTTGATTTTAAAGAATATTGATGTTAAATGAGGATCTAGCCTTAATTTCTTCCATCTTTTTTGCCTTCATGATATAAAAACTTTATGGATACTATACTATATGCCTGTGACACCCTCATTTTTCAAAATTTTAGGGTGCTTTTAAACTCCAAAGAATTGAACAAGTAAATAAATGGCACCTTAAGTGAAAATCAAGTAGAAAGCCTGATTGTGAATAAAGTTAAAGGCAAAGACAAGGGTCTAGACATAAAAAAGGTAAATTTAGATCAAAATCTAAATTTAAAGCATGAGGGAGGATTTTTAGTAAGAGTTGATTACCATCACAACTGCACCAAATTCAAGAAGCTTGAGAATGCTGCAAATGTGGTAAAAGATGGCTTAGATACTTATAAAAAAAGGTGATTATGTTGTTGCAATTACCATGACAGTTTTGAGGAAGCTAATAGTGTTCTTGCAATTACCAATGGTAACCTAACTAATGCATGGATCATGGATTTGGGTTGTCACTTCCACATATGTTCCAAGTGTGATTGGTTTACAAGCTATCAATTTATTAATTTGCATAACATACAATTACGAGATGATTATTGTTTCCCAATTGTTGGAATTGGTACTATTCGGTTCAAGATGTTTATGATATTGTAAGGACACTTAAGGTGTGACATGTCATTGACATGAAAAAAGAACTTGATATCCTTAAGTTTGTTAGGTAAAAGGGGTTGCACATTTATGAAGGGTTTCGACCATTCTCACTGATGGAGTGCATGCATTATAAATATTTAAACAAAGTAACGTAGCAGAATTTAAACAAGAAAAACTGAAACCTCCCTTAGATCACTTGTTTTGGATTTTCAATCAAATGAACAATACACAAACATACATGGATTGAATTGTATACCTTAGTGAGTGATTGTTGAAAATCATAATTCATAAATCCTCCACTTTTGCACACACCAAAGCCTAATTGTTGCAAACAAAAGCTATTCATATGTCTTGCCTTCAATGGTGATCTACACAAATGACAACTGAAAACCTTCGCAAGGTTGGCACAATGTATGTGTCATGATGCTATGCTAGTAGCCAGGAATTCATAAATCTCACCAAAAAAAAAATGTTTTTCTCATTGTTAAAACAAAAAGGAAAACACAATAAGAAAATTCCCTTTCCTTGTAAGCTTGCCAATATGTGGCAAAAAGTAGAGTCCAAGTTTGTTTTTTAATTACTTTTTCTAGTAATCGCACTAGGGGTGCTGATAACTCTATGATATAGAGTTATTTGGACTTAATTGTGATAGTAATTTAGCTTAATTCTTGTGGTAATACATAAAAGTAGGTTTTATTTAAATTATTTTATTTTAAGTTTATTAAATTAGGTGAGTCAATATAATCTTAGTTAATTTTATGCTTAATTTTGTGTTAATGTGATTATGATAAGTTGTTGATTTATTCATGCTTTTGTAGGTGTTTAATGAAGGAACAATTTTAATGAAAGGAAAGCAATTTCAAGGTATAGACTTCCACTGCACATGTTTCGGTATTTCAACCATAACTATTCTACAAAGCTTTAAATGAGATGATTCTTGAACCATTGGAAAGCTTAGGTGGTAAAAAATCTTGTCAAACTTGAAGCATTGCAACAGTCCTAGAGCAATTACAATTCTACTAAATAATTGGTTGAGGCTGCGACTTTGATAGAGGTAGGCCGCGGCTCACGAAGTTTGATGAGAAAATCCTAGTTGGAATTGAATTCTTTCTTCACCCAACTTGGCCTAACTTTAAAGCCCTATAAAACAACTTTTTGGAGGACTTTTGGAGAGAACACAACACCAATTTAAGAGTTGAGAATCAAGCCACAAAGTCATTAAAGCTGAGAAGAATTTGAGGGATTTAAAAAGATTTGGAAGATCAAGATTACAGTTCTTGGGTTTTGTTATCTTTTTGTTATTCTTTTATTTTCTTAGTTTGATTTCAATGTTTAAACTTAATTTGATGATGATGTGTGACTTGATGAGAAACTAAGTTATTTATCTAAGATTATGATTGAACTCAATATTTAGCCTGATTTATTTATCTCTCTTTTGCTTATATTTGACGAATTTAAGTTGTTTATTCTATTTTGTTCTTAATGCTTCTAATTGCTTGATCACCAATTAGATTGAATTGGAAACCTAAGTTAAACCTTGATGAGGGAGATTTAGTTAGACCTTGAATAGAATAGCACCTGATTGAATGCAATTAGTTGATTTGGTGGTTTGATTTGCATATAAGGTAGACATACACCTATAAGCCATATGTAGTAAGGATTAGAGCACGAACTTAATGAATCTTTCTTCAATTTAATTTGCATAGACATACAGTAAATTAATTGGGAGAGATTTTTTATAAGAAACTCGATAGAGATTTGTAAATAATTTAAGAATCTAAATTAGCAACTTAATCTATTAAACTAAATTAAGAGAGAGAGACAATAATCAGATGAAGTATTGAGGCACATCATAATCTTAGGTTTAAAAGTCAATCAAATCTAAAAAAGTAATTTTGCTGAGTAAATTTAGATTAGTTTTAGTTTTTAAGTTTGATTTTATTTTGTTTGTTAATTCAATTTATAGTGTTTGGATAAAATTGGGATGTGTAATTTTAGTAATTAATAGTAAGAATTTATTCAATTCCCTGTGGGATCGACACTCTACTCATCATTATATTATCTTTACGATATATATACTTGCGTAGGTTGAAAATTGAACAAGATACGACACAAATATAAAGTATTTATAGTTAGGTTAAAATGCTGACAAACCTTTTGGTTTATCGCACCTTAGTCTTCTCACTTAATTAAATAGTTTAATTAAGTCTTTATTGGAAATTTCATTTTTCCAATTAAGTACAAATCTCATTCTCATTTCACATTGTCACCTTATTGTGTGTGACTTATTAAGTCTCCAAAATGTTGGCAATAAATATAAATTAATTCAATCAAGAATTTATATTTATATTTATAGATCATGAGTGGCATCTAGCAATACAACATAACCACCAAAATGTTAGGAAAGTCAAGATGGTTTGACTAACCTTTCAGTGTGCAGCATTTTAATGTAATTTGATCATTTCATCATATATCTCGGATAGATAGAAAGTCTGGCTCGGTGTCTACTTTCTAGCTTTATTCATATTAGTTTCACAGCTTCCATATTGATCTATCAAGATTGCCTTTGTCGAGGACTTATTATCAATATAAGCCAAGAACAAGTGAGATATGTCCCTTTTAAGTCATTATGGGGTGATAAATATTCTTTGAACTATTCATTCATCTTCTACCATACCCAAAAGCACTCTATTAGGCATCTGGTCGCCTTTAGACTTGTAGGGGTGAAATTAAATCATGACAGTTCACATATAAGATAAGTTGGTATCACAAGTCCAAGGATTCCTTATACTCCTGACACATGAGGGTATTTTCCATAGACACTTGAGTGAGAAACCAAATGGAACTCTCATAGTGAGTCTTGTTCAGTGAATTTGTTCTCTAACAAGCACCTGCATACTATCTTCAACTATTTTGCATACTTCAACCTATGAGATCAGTTGCTTACTTTCAAAGTAAGAAGTCTTAGCATGTACCAGTCTTTACGCATTGTTAATACTCTTATTATTGTCAATACAATAACTAGGAACATATTTAGGAGCAAGACTTTGATGCATAAGAATCTTATAATTATAAATGTTTATAATTTCTTTGCAAGGCCACTAAGTTTCCTAGGCTTTATTTGCATAAGTCTTCTATAACTCTTTACAAATAAACTCATGGATAAAGAAATACCTTATACATTATATATATTGTTGTTGATTTTGCACACATAACTATACATATTGAACAAGTAATATAGTGATGAAGTAGAGTATCGTTCCCACGGAGATTTGTTCCTAAATCTTTACTAAGTACTAAATTTTATGACAAATTAATCTTATTTAACTAACAAAAATTTTTAAAAAATTAATTAAAACAAGCACTAAGTTAACTAACAAAAATTAAAATTAGTGGGAAAGGCAATAGACTAAAACCTAGGATTATGGGTTCATTTAAACACTTCATTTGATACTAGCTTCTCTTATTATTTACATTCATACGTGGTTTTACTAACCTAGAATCCAAAGCTATGTACAAGTCTCCATCGAGATGCTTGTACAAATACCTAACTTAATTGGGTTACTATATGCCTATAGGAATCAATTAAATAAGGTTCATTAAGCTAGTGTTCTAATTTGGCTATGTATGACAATTGGCATATGTCTACACGAATTGTGAATCAGATCACCTATGTTATGTGAACATGCACTATTCAAACCTTAGTCCAATCTAAAATCTTATTGTCAAGTCTTAATTAGATTCACAAATCAGTTAATTGTTAGCCAGACAATCAAAAACATTAAGAGTAGATTTGAATAAGCAAAACTATACCCATTCATAGTAAATAAAAGAGAAACAAATACTCAAACTACATGTTGAAATCCACCACAATCTTAAAAAAATAATTTTGCTCATAATAACTAATAAAAACAACATCCAAAGAAATTTAGACATGAATCAAAGTCAAAGAAAATAAAAGAAACACAAAAGTAGAGAAAGAAACTAACTATTGAGGCTTTATGATCTCAATTCTCTTTCCAATTCTCTTGTTTTCTTGCTTTATTCTTGGCTCCTTTTCTTCTGAGTAGTTGCTTACTGTTTCCTCCCTCCCAAATCCTCTAAAAAAGCCGCTTTAAATAGGCTCCAAAAGCCTTAGCTTCCAAAATCTCATAAAAAATAGATTTTTAGTAAGTCGTCGAGCACCACAGCCTTGTCTCTTGTGCACCGCAGCACCTTGCTCTCGGTTGTCACTATGTTGCTCCTTTCTTATGTTGTCTCTACTGCACTACTCCATATTTTGATGAGATTTTCACCTTATTCTATGCTGAACTGGGTAAAGTGGTAAACATAAAACTTGTAGCTTTATCTCTTATCTTTCCAATGGTCTTGGAATCACATCATTGGGACTTCTTAATGTAAAGATATGTGCAAATTACTGCATCATGTTCAGTCTATGCAAACTACTACAATTCTCCAACGTCAACAAGGATTTTGACCATGCTCTAATTAGAACTAGGTGAAGTACATCAAAGTTGATGCCCTTTCTCTTAACTTTTTAATGGTTCAAGAATCATATCAATTGCACTTTTGTAGCTGAAGTTATCCTCGAGATATAGAAATATGTACGAATGAAGCCATCACCATACTTGCATGAATTTTCATCGAATAAGCCTTTTTCCTGAAAGTTCCTACAAAAGTAATAAGAGAAATCAACAATAACTACTCTTAAAGTAATTTAAAATAAAATAACATAAATTAATCTAAAATAACTTAAATTAAACTAATCAACATGTAATCTAACTTAACTATGAAAGTCACCTAAATTACGTAGATTCAAACATAAAATCTCAAAGAAGTAGCTACTTAAGCCCAGAATGTGTCAAAATAACTCTAGATAGATATAGAGTTATCATATATATATAATAATCATAATGTATTATACATGAAATATGACTAATGAATGTAGTGTCACACAAGCATAAAAAAATGATTGGCTTACAAGGCTTTCACTAACAATCTCCTACTAGAACTAAATCCAATTGCTCATGTATTTAACACTAAAACCCTCCATATGGCAATTATGTTTCTGTTGAGACAAAACTTTAGTGAGAGGAATAGCTAAGTTGTACTCTATGGTTATTCTTTCTATATTAATATCACATATCCTAATAATTTCTATGATCAGGTGATAACAACACATACATGTTTAGATCGTTGATGAGACCTTGGTTCCTTTACTTGTGCAATGGCCCTATTGTTGTCACAGTAAAGTTATAGGATCAACAATGCTAGGAACCACACCAAGTTTAGTTATGAACTTCTTCATCCAAACTCCATCCTTCGGTGCCTTAGCCAGGTAGATGTATTCAACTTCGATTGTATAATCTGCAGTCTTCGCTTGCTTGGAACTTTTTCCAGCTGATTGCATCGCCATTTAAGGTAAACATGAACCGATTTTGTAATTTGTTGTCACCCTTATCGGATTGGAAAACAACATCTCCATATCCTTTAACTTGGAGTTTAACCTCTCCAAAAACCAAGAAAACATCTTTAGTTCTTCGTAAGTACTTAAGGATATTTTTCACAATAATCCAATAACTTTTTCCTAGTTTGGATTGGTATTTGCTTGTGACACTTAGAGTATACGTTACATTTGGTCTAGTACACAACATGGCATACATAATGGATCTAATAGCTGAAGCATATGGTATCCTATCCATTCTCATCCTCTTTTTTGTGTCTTCAGACACATATCATTTGAGAGATGAATGCCATGTGACATAAGTAAGTGCCTCATCTTGGACTCGATCATCCTAAACCTTTATAGCACCTTCTCTATATAAGTGGATTGAGACAATCTGAGCAGTCTCTTTAATTTATCTCTATAGATCTTTATTCCCAAAATATAGGCTGATTCTCCCAAATCCTTCATAGAGAATTATTTGAACAGTCAAATCTTGATAGTCTACAACATCGATATATCATTTTCTATTAGTATGTCATCAACATATAGCGCTAAGAACATAATTGCTTGTCTATTTACCTTCTTGTAAACACATGGATCATTAGGATTCTTGACGAAATCATATTGTTTAATAGTTTTATCAAATTTGATGCTTTAGTGACACTTGCTTTAGCCTATAAATGGACTTTTGGAGTTAGCATACTTTATGTTGACTCTCTTTGGATACAAAACCTTCAAGTTGTGTCATATATACCTCTCTTTGCAAATTCCCATTAAGGAATGCTACCTTTACATCTATCTTTCATATCTTATAATCATGATATGTTGCAATAGCAAGTAGAATCTGAATGAATTTAAGCATGGCAACTAGCAAGAAGGGTTTTTCATAATCGATCCTTTCAACTTGATTGTAAACTTTAGCAACCAACCTGGTCTTGTATGTTTGGACATTACCATCCATGTTAGTCTTTCTTGCAAAAAACCCACTTGCATCCTATGGGTTTTACCCATTCAGGTACATTAACCAAAGTCCATACTTGGTTTACATGCATGGCATCCATCTTGGATTTCATAGCCTCTAGCCATGTATCAGAATCAATATTAGATATTGCTTCCTCATAAGTAGTATGCCCATTATCAATCAACAAGACATCTTTTTCCAGTAGAAATCTATATTTCTTTGAAGCTTGCCTTTGTCTTGTAGACCTACGGAGTACTTGTGTTTCTTAAGCATTGGTTTGAGCATCCAATGCTTCAACTGTTGGCTTAGGTTTCATAGGGATGTCAGTTTGCTGTTTTTGAACTTATTCAAAAATTATTTTACTCCCACCAATCCCTTTAAGTAAAAACTCTTTCTCCAAGAGTTTCGAGACACAATTTTTGCTTGGTAGAATTGTAAAAGTAGTATCCTATAGTCTTTTTAAAATACCCTATAAACTTACAGTTATCTGACATAGCTTAAAGCTTGTCAAAAGATGCTCATTTCACATAAGTCATACATCCCCAAATCCTTGTGTAAGACAAATTCGGCTTCTTGCCATACCATATCTCATATGGTGTCTCATCAACTGATTTGGTTAGAACCTTTTTCAAAAAGTAAGTAGCAGTTTCTAGGGCATAACCCTAAAAGGATTTTGGAAGGTTCACTCTACTCATCATGGAACAAACCATGTTCAAAAGGGTTTGATTTCTTCTCTTAGACACTCTGTTTGTTGCGGAGTTTTAGATGGAGTTCATTGTGACAGAATCCCACGTTCTATCAAATAATCTAAAAACTTTTGGCTAAGATATTCTCCTTTCTGATCCGATCTAAGAGTGAGAATACTTTTTCTAGTTTGTTTCTCGACCTCAGTCTTGAACTCTTTAAACTTTTCAAAAACTTTAGACTTGTACTTCATTAGGTACACATAACCAAATCTAGAATGTTCATATGTAAATGGAATAAGAAATGAATAACCTCTTTTTGCTGGTGTGTTTAAGGGTTTACATATATTTGAAAGTATTAGCCCTAGAGGAACACTTGCTTTTTCACCTTTTCCAGTAAAAGGAGTGTTAGTTATCTTACCAAGGAGACAACATTCACAAGTTCTATATAATTCATAATCAAATGGATCTAGATAACCTTGTTTATATACCTTGGCTATCCTTGTCTCATTGATATGACTAAGTCTGCAATGCCAGATTAGGATTGATTTGGATTATCTTTTCTTGCTTTCTTGACATCTATATTGAGCATTAGGCTATCAAGATCCATAACATAAACTTCTCCATGTCATGTTACGGATCCATAAAACATATCATGCAGAATGATAGTGCAACTATTGCCCTTCATTCTAAACTCGAACTCATCATTCAAAATTAGGTATAAAATGGAAATGATGTTTCTAGTTAATGTTGGTACACAATAGCCTTCTTTAAACTTTATCACTAAACCTAATGGTAAAATGAGATCACAAGTCCCAACAGCAATCATTGCAATTTTTGCACCATTACCCACTTTTAGGACTACCTCATTTTTACCTAGTTTTCTACTGTCCCTTAAAGTCTTTATGTCAATACATAAATGCGATCCGTATCCTGAATCTATCATCCAAGATTTAGGATTACCAGTAGAAAGGTTAAGCTCAATCATATTCAAAATCAACTCTCGACTTGTCAATATTACATCCTTCCATTTATTGAGAACTTTTCTCAAGGTAATATACTAGTCCAAACATTTTGGGTTGACGGCATCAAGCCAAGCAAAGTAGCAATTATCATTATATTCATTTTAACAACCTATAAATATAGAAAAAGTATTTGTATTAGTCTATCATGTTATTAACCAATTTAAAATGAGGTATGAAATCTTGTATTGGTTCTCCCACTAATTTTTCATAATAATAGTCCTCACTATTATGCGAAAATCCTTACTAGGTATTTCTAGTGGGTTGGGACTCCTTTCAACTTATTACAACTTTGAGTGACTCAACGAGCCACAAAAAGCCTAGTTGGGTAGTAACATGGCTTATTGATTGCATCTCCATGCAACTTTCAAATCAGTTAGGCGACAACTATTTGTTTAAATGGATCATATGCATTTCATTCAACTCTACCTTTAATATCATGTGGTCAAGTGTGACACATTCGAACAACACAGTATTAGTTGAGTAAGACCCATCAATAGCTCAAACATACTCATGTAAAATTTTATTCTCAACTGACTTAACAAGCCTTTAATTAAAAGAACAGCCTGGTTATCTTGATATATGGTGGAATGCAACTTGATCAAGTGAAACATGTGACTCAATATTTTAATAAGGGATTTTGTTTGTTACTTTAATTTGGTATTTAAGTCTCATCCATTTAAAGCATGCATAACATTTATAATATCACATAAAATAAATCTATCACATGTATACTACTAGGATGAGTATGGACCTTTATCTAGTATAATTTCCTTGAGCCATCGAAGGAAATTAGTTGGTCAAATCCTAGGTGTTTATATACAAAGTTTTTTCCAAGCTTCCTTGTAATCTCCTCATTTCTTCATCGTGCCTCTATATCTCCATTTTCATATTACTAAATAATCCCTGGCTAATCCTAATTTTATACTTTGATGTAACTAATTACATTTGAAATAAAGAAACCTCGATTTACATTCGAAGGGAGTTAGGTGACGAGACAATTTTACAACTCAGAGAAAAAGAGAGAAAGGTAGGATGTGCTAACTTTATTTAAAATTTAATAAATACCATGAAAAATTTAACCATCTACAATCACATTGGGTATAAGTCCATAATCATCCTCCTACATTTAAAATCATATTATGAACATATTTTTTTTTTATAAAATTAATGTGCTTTAGTATCCCATTACCAATCTTAAACATAATCCAAATCCTTAGCTTAATTAACATTTATCTTAATCCAATTAAGATAAATCCTAATCATATTAGGTTTAATTAAGTTACCATTATATCAATCATTATGATTTAATTTGATTAATTAGTCAAATAATTTGACTAATTTTCCTAACCATTTGGAACTTGATTAAAATAGGTAATCTTAACTTTTAAGCAACTACCTTATATTGGTTTCCTAAACAATTTAAAAAACTATCATATCGACTTTCCAAATATATTTAGGAAATTAGTTGGCTGAAATCATTTGGTGATAATTGTCATATTTAATCAAATTAAAGATGACAAATTCTAATCTCTAAAATCAAGGTATATTTTGCAATCAGGAAATTGCTATTGATCCTTGTGTAATCAGAAATCCATAATCATAGGATTTTCTTTCTACTTTCAATTAATCAAAAGTTACCATACTAAGGCTGATTGGGTCGGCACAAGCCACTTTTTCCCGCCCCAAAAATGGCGACTAATAATCATTCTTGGTGCCCAAAGACATGGGTTGGAATTTTCCATAACTCGTGTAACCGTATTTTCCATAAATCAGTATTTAAAAACTTAAAACAAGTTTTTTTATTAGATCATGATTAATATTCTGGTCATGCTTGCTAAATTTATCTAAAACAATTTTTAATAAATTAACCATAGAAATCCAATTTAACTAGTATTAATTGGCAAAACATTTTTGCTAGATTGGTAACAACTAAGGCACTTAAATCCAATTGAAAAATAGCAACAAGGAGGCTCTGATATCAATTGAGCAGTTTTGGCAATGCTCAATGATGGAGTTACATGCATTATAAATATTTAAAACGAGTAAAGCAGTAGAATTTAAACAAGAAAAACCAAAACTTCCCTTGGATCACTTGTTTTGGATTTTTAATCGGATGAATCATTCACAAACATTCATGGTTGAATTGTATACCTTAGTGAGTGATTGCTAAAAATCACAATTCACAAATCTTCCCCTTTTGTGCACACCAAAGCTCAGCTGTTGCAAACTAAAGCTATCCATATGTCAAGGCTCTAATGGTGATCCACACAGATAGCAATTGAAAACCTTCACAAAGTTGGGGCAGTGTATGTGCTGTGATGCTATGCTAGTAGCCAAGATTTCATAAATCTCACCTAAAAAATATTTTTCTCATTGTTAAAATGAAAAGGAAGACAAAAAAGAAAATTCCCTTTCCTTGTAACCTTGCTAATAGGTGGTAAAAGGGAGAGTTCAAGTTTGTTTTTTCATTACTTTTTCTAGCAATCACACTCAGGGTGCGACATGAATATAAAGTATTTATAGTTAGGTTAAAATGCTGACTAATGTTTTGGTTTATTGCATCGTACTCCTTCCACTTAATTAAACAATTTAATTAAGTCTTTGTTAGAAATTTCAAATTTTCAATTAAGTACAAATCCTATTTCCATTTCACATTGTCACCTTCTTGTGTGTGACTCATTAGGTCCCCAACATGTTGGCAATAAATATAAATTAATTCAATTAAGAAATTACATTTATATTAATAGATCATGAACGACATCTAGTAATACATCGTGACCACTCAAATGTTAGGAGAGTTAAGATGGTTTGACTAACTTTTCAATGTATAGTATCTCAGTGTAATTTGATCATTTTATCATATATCCTGGATAGATAGAAAGCCTAGCTTGATGTCTACTTTCTAGCTCTATCCATATTAGTCTTACAACTTCCATATTAACCTATTAATATCACTTTGGCCAAGGACTTTCAGTCAATATAAGCTATAAACAAGTGAGATATGTCCCCTTCAAATCTCTATGGAGTGATGAATCCTTTCTAGACTACTCATTCATCTTTTTGTGCTTCATGTCATACTAAAAGCACTTTATTTAGGCATCTGGTCACCTTCAGACTCATAATGGTGAAATCAAAGCATGGCAGTTCACATACAAGAAGACATGGTATCACAAGTCAAAGGATTACTTAGACTACTAACACATGAAAGTATTTTCCATAGACACTTAAATGAGATACCAAATGGAACTCTGATAGTGGGTCGTGTACAGTGAACTTGTTCTTTAATAAGCACTCATATACTATCCTCAAGTATCTCTTATACTTCAATCTTTGAGATTGGTTGCTTACTTTCAAAGTAAGGAGGCTTAGCATGTACTAGTCTTTGAGAATTGTCAATGCCCTTATTCTTGACAATATAATGGTCAGGAACAAATTTAGGAACAAGACTTTGATGCAGACGAATCTCATAATTATAACTTTTTATAATTTCTTTGTAAAACCATTATATTCCATGGGCTTTATCTGCATAGGTCTCCTATAACTCTTTACAAATACACTCATAGATAAAGAAATACCTCATACATTACATATATCTACAAAAAGAATCATAATGTATTATACATGAAATGCAACTAATGAATGTAATGTCATACAAGCATAAAAAAAATGATAGGCTTGTAGGGCTTACACTAACAATTTAATGGCCCAAATGGTGTCTAGAGGTGCCTTAACTATCATGAAAGGAAAATTGTCCAAGGCTGTTATCGTGTAATGGGAAGCACGATTATTCAAACTACTTTCATAGTCTCATAGATGAATGACATTATTAAGTAGGCATGATTTTTTGTGTGGTTAAAAGATTAAGAGGCTAGATTTTTGTGAGCATTTGTTTATGGTAAACAATGTTGAGTGAAATTTAGCATTACAACTCATCAAACCAAGAATAAAATGGGCTACATCCATTCAAATTTTTGGAGTCCTTTTCTTGTGGCATCAAAATGAGGATAATTGTCTTTGTTGGCTTTCATTTGATGATTTTTCACAAAAGGTGTTGATGTATTTTATAAAGGTTAAAAATGAAGTATTTACCATTTTTTTTTATAATGGAAGGCATTGATTGAGAAGTAAACTTTAAAGAAGATCAAATGAATTTGAATAGACAATAGTTTGAAATTTTGTATGGGTAAGTTCAACTTATTCTGCAAGAATGAGGGAATTTTTAAACATCGCATTGTCTCCTGAACATCACAACAAAAATGGTGTTACAAAGCTGATGAATAGAATACTTTTGAAGAAAACAAAATGTATACTCTTTGATCTCGGTCTGGCCAAAGTATTTTGGATAAAAGCTTTTAACATGGCTTGCTACTTGGTAAATTGGTCTTTATAAACTATCATTGAATTGAAGATTCTCGAGGAAATTTGGTTACGTAAATCTACTAACGACTTTATATTAAGAGTATTTGGTTACCTTGGTTATGCTCATGTGAATGATGATAAGCTTAAGCTGAGGACGAAGAAATGCACATACCTAAACTATCCTTTAAAGATGAAGGGCGTTCAGTTGTGTTGTATTGATCCAAAATCTCCCTAGTTTATTGTGAGTTAGAATGTTACGTTTAATGAGTTTGTTTTACTTCATGGGACAAAATTTACAATTGCAATCACATTATATCAAGAAGTTAGCGACTAGGTGGAGCATGAAATTAAAGCTCCACGGGTAGTGTAGGATGGTTGTGAGATCCCAAATGGATCACAAGAATTACAAGAACTGGTATCTCATTGACAGCAACAAAACGTTACTACATACAGTCCTAAAAGGAATATAAGAACACCTCATAAATATGATGGTTTTGTTGTTTAAGTTGATGTTGATTTTGATTCCTATGTTTTATCTATAGTTAAAGAAGTAGAGACCAATGACTCTTGCTTTTATCGTGAGGCATTAAATGTACCAAGTCTTCTCAATGGCCTGCTACCATGAATAGGGTTTTCAACAAGTGGGATACCCTACCTTAAACCCTATTAATAAGTAAGGTACCTGAATCCAAAAACTACTCGGTTATTTTAAGAATTTCTTACTGAATCCAAACCCTAATACCCTACCCACTACCCGTTAACTAGTTGAACTCGTTTAAATACCCTATTGTGCAAAAAAAATTTATTAGCCTCTTCATGGGTACCTAATTACTTGAACTTGAACCCATATTTGCATAAGATAATAATTATATAGCAAAATTCTCATCTATATAATTCACTAGTAATTAAACTTATAAAAGTAAACAAACATTACAATTAAAATTTAAATAACAAATTATTTTAAAATATCTTAAACAACAACTTAAATAACCAAAAACAAGTAAATAAACATCCATAATCAAGTTCGGTATCCAAGGGGTGATACCTGTACCCTTCCCAAACCCAAAATAGATACTAAACTTGCTACCTATACCTGTTTCAAACTCGAATATAAGGTACTTGTACCATATATAATTGGGTCGGATATCCTTTAGGTTCCAATAAAAGGGTACCTATTACCATCCCTAGCAATGAACAAGAAAATTGAGTCTCTACATAGAAATGAAACATGGGAGTTTATGAAAACACCCAAAGGCAAGAAGATCGTAAGATGCAAATGAATCTTTAAGAAAAATGAAAGGATCTTAAGGGTTGAAAGTGTTATGTTCAAAGCACGATTGGTGGAAAAAGATTATATACAAAGAGATTGAATCGACTACTATGAGGTATTCTCTCTTGTTGTGAAGCATAGCTCAATCTAAGTGTTAGTTTTTATAGTGGTCTACTTTGATGTTGAGTTGGAGCAACTTGATGTCAAGACTACGTTCTTATATGATAAGCTTGAAGAGCATAAAGTACAGCATTCGTGGTTCCAAGTATGGAAGATTATGCATCTATTTAAAAGATCATTATATGACTTGAAATAGTCTCTTAGGCAATGTTATAAAAGGTTTGATACGTTCATGGATGTACATGGGTACACTATGAGTGTATATGATTGTCACGACCCGGAACTCCCATCGAGCCCGTGATAACTACCGCGACTTCCCCATAGGCACTCATTACCCCGAATGTCGATCGAAACCCCGCAAGGCTTAGCATCAGGTTCCGCATCTCCCCAGTGAGCGACAGTTATTAAATCTCACATTTGAAAAAAATCATAAGTCATTTCCAAATTAAAACAATAAAATATTACTTTTTGGCTCATAGGGGCATTTTCGTCATTTTTTTTCGAAAATACCGAAACTCTCCAAAAACATGGTGTAAAAGCTAAATATATTCATACATACTTTAAATTAAATAACTGAAGAATAAAATTACTTTTACAGTGACAAGTGGGTCCCCAACTGACTAAGAAAATGTAGGGCTACGAACCCTTACTTTCTAGGATGCAACTCCGAGATTAATTCTCGTCTTAATCAACTATCAACAAATTATCATGAGCCTGAAAAATGGATAGGAAGAGGGGTGAGATTATGATTACATAATCCCAGTGAGTAAACAATTACCATCAAAAGCATCTAAAGCCGAGTGGATGGAGACAATATAAAAACGTTATATCTCAATAATGTTCATAACACAAATTTCGTTTCAATCTATACCAAGCAATTTCTTTTCATTAAAATTTCCCAGCTTATAGAATTCTTAAACTTGGCCCCTGCCAGAATCATTCTCGCTGGTACCCTCGTCAAGGTATCCCACTGAGACCGCCAAGGCTGTTAAATGACCCATACCCATAAGCATGTTTTCACATCTGACACACAGTCGTTCCTTAACATTGGTTGAGTCTCACTCTCACGTGGTGGCCCGAACGAGAGGGCACTCAAATCATACCTCAGGAGATATTTCACTCAACATCTCCCTTCGGAGGTAAGTATATAATTGAGTTACTGTGCCCCTCTCATAGGCAGTTCATGGAAACCGCCACCACTACAGTGACCGTTTAATATACCACTAGACCCATAAAAATTTCAGTAGCATAATATGACGAAAAAAATGTAATCCAGTCTACCGAAACCAATCCAAAACTATTCATATATTTCATGCCAACCCTAAAAATTTAGCCATCATGCTACCATAGTGTCATAAGCCCCAATTTCAATAACATATAAAATCATAAATTTCAACACAGTCTCCATATACTCAAATTTCCCAAAACAATATTTGATTTCAAAACCAGTATAAATCTCATTTTTATTAAAAAAATATTTTAATTGAAAAACATAATATTTTATAATTTAAACTCACCATTCAATAAAAGCATCAAACAAGTATAATTACTCTAGATATTTAAGAGGATAAATTATCCACTCACAGTTCTAGGAGTTGATATACTCCTAATCCCAGTCTTCAAGCACAATCTCTGTACTTTTACCAGTGTAATTTGCTCACCACCTTTTGTCACTTGTTTCCTTGAATTTTCACCAAATTTCCCTTGAATTTATCCACCTAGGTTTTTGTTTTTCTTTTCCCCTTTGTTTTCTTGCTATGGCTGGCCAAAATGAAGAGAAAATGGTGGTGTGGGCTGATTTTTATAGTTAAATAATATAATAATCTTAACTTGCCACATGTCACTACATTATTGGTCCATTTTTTAAATTCTTATCTTTTAAGCTTTAAATCTCCACCACACATTATTCCTTCAAATATCCATAACTTAGATAAAAATTCTCAGACTTATCCAAAGTCTTGGTGAAGTAATTTTTGAAATTTACACTTTTACCTCCGTAAAAGTCAAAAATTACATTTTTACCCCAAAAACTAAAAAATTGCCCATAGACATATTTTTCATCCCTTATACTCATACCATTCTCCAATTTGTCAAATGTGATCTAAATTCTCTCAAAATCTCAAATTTTTTCCACGATTAAAAAAATTACGATTTTACCCCTACACTTCCAAAAGTCACCGAAATTAAACTTTTTCACTTCTAAACCTCAAATCATACTCCAATAAGTCAAATGGGGCAAAAAAAAATCTTTTCTAAAAATTCTCATTTTGTCCCCAAGTGGCAAATGATCATTTTGCGCCTAGATAGTGAAAATTTCGGTTTGACTCCAAATTGATCCTCGAACTCCGAATTATCATTTTGAGTCGTCCCTGAACTGTGAAACTCTTAATTTCATCTTAAAATTCCTATTTGAACTAGTTGAGGCTTAATCGTCTTAATGAAACCATTAGGGGCAATATCGTCTTTTAACGATTTCTCAAACTTCCTAAATATGTAACCATTCTATTGAGCATGTAAATGACGTCGTAATTATTTTATAGAACAGGGTTTGACAATGATAGTTGTGTCTACCCTAGAAAGCTTCAAGATGATTTGTTTATCTATTTGTTGTTGTATGTAGATGACATGTTTATTATTGCTAAAAGTATGTCAAATATTCATGTATTAAAAGAGTTGCTTATTGGTGAGTTTAAGATGAAAAACTTAGATGCTGTAAAAAAAATAGGTATGGAGATTATTAGGGATATACACGCGTCTAGTTTATATTTGTCACAAAAAAGTGCATTTAAAATATATTAGAACATTTTAAGATGCAAAATGCTAAGTCCATGAGTACTCCATTAGGGCTACACCTAAAACTTTCAGTTGGTTATTACCACTACTGAAGGATGCAGAGGAGTAAGTGACTAGTGTTCCTTATGCCAAAGTAATAGGTAACATTATTTATGCTATGGTATGTTACAAGCTAGATATCTCACTTGCTGTTAGCATGGTAGGGAAGCATTTAATACATGAAAGAATTGTTGGTCTGTCGAAAATTTTTCCTTTGCATTCTGAATGGGTACTTTAGGATCAATCGTAATATGAGGGGATCAATCATGCTTTCATTTTTTGCCTCAAATTTTGAATTATGTGAGAGGATGATTGATCCTTAGCAACTAGTTGAGAAACTTTTTTGCTTTTGCCTATAAGGGATAGATCTCTCAACCCTTGGGATAAATACTTGTAGCTTTAATATTAGAAAGTCTTCTAAATTTTAACCTTTTCATTCCAGAAACATTTTTCCTATTTAGTATAACATTA
This sequence comes from Theobroma cacao, assembly GCF_053813885.1. Taxonomy (NCBI): domain Eukaryota; kingdom Viridiplantae; phylum Streptophyta; class Magnoliopsida; order Malvales; family Malvaceae; genus Theobroma; species Theobroma cacao. Next base: position 45,039,822 of record NC_142640.1, read on the forward strand.
AATAAATAAACAATTTATTAATTATTTTAAAGTTTTATTTTTTTTTAAATTTACAGAGTGATTTGGAAGAATTCAAAATAAGATTTATTAGAATAATTTTTTATAATTATTTTTGTCATTTCGAAATAAAAATCAATTTAAAAGTGAAACTAAGTATTAATGTTCATGGTCATGTATGTTGCACATAAATACTTATTTTTTATTTATTCTTAAATAATAATTTTATGTAAAATACAAAATTTTAAAAATGCAAACATTACTATCTATAAATAAATGATAATTAATGTTTCAATTTTATATAATTGAAATTTCATGATATTAATTTAAAATTAATCAAAATTATTACAATTATGAAAAATATTTGAATAAAACACAATTACGCTCCTAAGTTTTGATCGATATTACACAAAGGTCCATTAGTTTTCGAATTAGATACTCTGCCCCAAAAAAATATTTTTCGCTGGACATGTAGGTCCAACCGTTAGTCAACTATTAATATTTTTGTTAACTTGCTGACATGGTAAGAGTGAAAAGATAATTTTACCTTTGATTAATTTTATAATAACTATTATATAATTTTATTATTTTTTATTAATTCAAAAAAAAGGCTCCCCATTGAAGAGCACCATTTAGTGCTCCCCTTTCTTGGGGAGCTAAGGAGACTAATCGGTGCTCTTTTTTTATGTTTTAAAAAATATAATAATAATTTTTTAAATTAAGAAAAAAAGAAATGACATTTTAGTCTTTTCATTATTTCTGTTAACGGTGTCTGTATTCTTGAGGCAGAGTGTCCATTTCAAAAATTAATAGATCTTTGTGTAATTTCGATCAAAACTTAGGAAGGTAATGGTATTTTACCCAAAATATTTTAAAATAAGAATCATTCAATGTAATAATAATTTTTATTAACAAATTAGATAAATCTTATTAATATATATAATAAAAATTTTAGATAAATTATATATTATTAATAATAAATATAATAAATAAATATGAGTATTTTTATTAATAATTTGTTAATATCAATAATTTTTATATATAAGATTATAAATATAGATATAATCATGGATTATAGAGAAGCAACATCGATCACGAACAAGAGTGACCATTATGTCACCTGTACTAATTTCTTATGGAAAACAAGAATATCACAATCTAATATCCAACCTCCATGAAGTGCGTTACCGTCTAACCACACAAAAAGCGTTTACCTTTTGCAACGTGTGCTCATTCTACAGTCCCATGATTATTAAATGGTAAACAAAGATTTTGGAGATGAAACGATAGTAAAGGAGAGCTTTAGCTCCTCCTCACGCTCGAAGATTCGTAGCCATGGCTTCACCACCTCCTTGCAAGTGGCCATGGAATGCAGCTTCAACTAACTATTCAATTAATTTCTCTAATTTTCCTTCTAATTCCATTATCTTCTTTTCATTTCATTCCAAACAATGTTGGTTCGTCGTATTTTCTTCACGCGATACTTCTTTTTCTTCTTCAATAGATTCTATAAAAAAATTCGTAAATCCACACGTTTCCAATTCAAAACCCGATATCAATGCTGATTATGCTGAAAATAATGTCATTTTGACGTCTTCGTCAAATCAGAGTTCATTTAAGAAGCAAGAAACCCTAGTTTTAAGTATCTGTTTGGGAAGCGATACTTATGGAGGAGGACATTGTTTGTTTCGAACAAAGTTAGAAGCATTATTTTGCTTAATGTCATCACTCGCATTTATGGTTAGATTTTTCATTCATTTCCTTTTAATTTTATTCTGCATTATTTATTTATTACTCGTTTTCTTTTATTTATTTGTTTTTGTTGAAGCTTGTGTTTAGAATGCAGTAATACATCAAAATTGTTCCAGTCAGTTCTTTAATTAGAGTTCCATTTAGTTATCATTTTTTGATGCAAGAGCATCTAAGATTGTATTTTTATTTAATTTAGTTTTTTTTTAATTTTGTTGATTTAGGATTTATTTTCTTTATTTTATTTAGATTAGGATCCTTTTCTTCTTTTTATTAGGATTTATTACTTTTAAGAATTATTATTTGATTAGGCTAGTGTCAAACCCTGTTCTATAAAATAATTACGACATCATTTACATGCTCAATAGAATGGTTACATATTTAGGAAGTTTGAGAAATCGTTAAAAGACGATATTGCCCCTAATGGTATCATTAAGTCGATTAAGCCTTAAACTAGTTCAAATAGGAATTTTAAGGTGAAATTAAGAGTTTCACAGTCTAGGGATGACTTAAAATGGTAATTCGGAGTTCAAGGATCAATTTGGAGTCAAATCAAAATTTTCACTATCTAGGGGCAAAATGGTCATTTGCCACTTGGGGACAAAATGAAAATTTTTAGAAATGATTTTTTTGGTCCATTTGACTTATTGGAGTATGATTTAAGTATTGGAGTATGATTTGAAGTTTAGAAGTGAAAAATTTTAATTCCGGTATAATTTGGAGTATAAGGGTGAAATGGTAATTTTGCCACCCCGGGGGCAAATCGATAAATTTTTACCCCTGACACTTGTCAAGACCAAGGGATTTTATTCATCATGAAAATGGATAAACATGAGAAATGTGTGGTGGAGAATTAAAGAATTAAAAGTCAAATATTTAAAATTTGAGCCAATAAGGAAATGCCATGTGTCATGTTTTTATTATTTTATTATTTCTTTATAAAAAGGCAAAAAATCAGCCCATTTCTCCCATAGTGATCAACCAAACCAGAAGAGAAGAGAAACCAAGGAAGAACAAACCCTAGGTAGGAAAAATCAAAGAGAAAGTGTTGGAATTCAAGGATTTGATCAAGCAAAGGTAAAATTTCTTTGATTTTGCTAGTGATTTACCTTACCCATGCATTTTTCCTTATTTTTCATGGTTAAATTACATGTTTTCATGATGAAATTATGGCTGGTCAAAATGGGTATAAAGAGAGAAAGGTGTTGGAATTGTTTGATTTTGAGTTATGTTGGTGTTTAGAGTTAGTTAAACATGTTTAGAAACAAAACAACAAGAAAAGAATCTATTTTCCCCATGAACCTTCAATGGCCGAAAGTTCCAAGAAGAAAAGTGAAGTTAAATTTGCCTAATTGTGTGTTAATTAGTTGTACTTGGTGAATTGAGGGATTGAAAAAGAAATGGAGAAAGTTGGAGTGAAATTGGACGCATTAGCCAATTTATTGGATGAAAAATTGACTTAGGTCAATACCGGGTCTAGATGGCTACCTGTGCATTTTTCATTTCATATCATGCATATATATCGAGCTTGAAATAGCTTATGACTGTTAGACACAATTTAATTGAAATATGTGTCATGGATTATGGCTAGGTGGTGAGCCATTAGATACGGGTAAAGGACTGTACCCGCGGACTGAAAATAGGAGTATATCGACTCCTAGAACAGTGAGTAAACTTACTATCGTCTGAATTATCTAGAGTAGATTTATTTAATTGTGTGATTTTATGGAAAAATGATTTAATTGGAAAATTATTGTGCTTTATGGGAAAATGAGATTTTATAAAATAATTTTATAAAATTTTTGCAAATTTAATAATGATTTCAAAAATAGAGTAATTGGAGACCTATACTATGATTGTGTTGTTTATCTATGATTTTACATTAAATGGCTTATGATAAATGTGGGTATGACTGGTTATTTTTATGATTTCAAGAATATGTGAACTGCTTTGATTTTCCTTGAGTGTGTTAAGTGAGCCATGTCATACTATTGTGATTTTATTGGTTGGTGGATTATAAAGTGGGCACTGCAGTGACAGCGGTTCCGTGGCCCAGCCTAATTAGAGGGGCATGGTTCCCAATTATTGAGCTTACCTCGATTAGAGAGGCGCGTAGGATAACTCTCGAGGTAGGATTTGAGTACACTTCACACTGGCTACCACGTGAAACTGAGACTCAGCCAACGCCAAGGAACGACTGTGTTGTCAGAGGTGAAATGTGTTTGTGTGTGTGAAATAAACAGCCTTGGCGGTCTCGATAAGATGCCTTCGCGGGGTATCCCCGAGAATGGATTTTTGGCAAGGGCCAAGTTTTTGAAAAGTGCATAAGCCATGTTGAGTAATTGAATGAAATCCAATTATTTATATGGGTTGGGATGAATTATTTTAATTGTCTCCTATTACTCGGCTTTAGATTATTTTGATGATGTCTGTCTACTCACTGGGATTTTATAATCTCACCCCTTCTTCCTATACATTTTTCAGGCTCAGGACAATTTGTTGATAGTTGATTAAGACGAGAATTAATCTGGGAGTTGCATCCTAGAAAGTAAGGGTTCATAGCCCTACATCTTCTTAGTTAGTTGGTGGCCCACGTGTCACTGTAAAAGTAATTTTAATCTTCAGTTATTTGATTTAAAATATGTATGAATATATTTAGCTTTTACACCATGTTTTTGGCGAGTTTCGGTATTTTCAAAGAAAAATGACGAAAATGCCCCTCTGAGCCAGAAAGTAATATTTTATTGTTTTGATTTGGAAATGACTTATGATTTTTTTGAAATGTGAGATTTAATAACTGTCGCTCAGTGGGGAGATGCGGAAGATGATGCTAAGCCACTGGCTCGATGGGAGTTTCGGGTCGTGATAGCTAGTCATGTTGTATTTAGGAATAGAACATTTATTTGATTTAAATCTCTTGTTAACTATTCTAATTGTATTATACGACTAGAACTAGAGTTTTATTAGGACATGGGCCTATAATATTATAAATAAGACTTATAGGCTTAGTTATTATTCACATTCAAATTAAGAGTTAATAAAGAATATTTTCTTAAGAAAGAGTGCTTATTTCTTTAGGCTCTTTTTAAAGAGTAAAAGATTTTAGTATCTTAGGCCTAGCCAACCAAAGTGAGATTTTGGCTATATTTATCTTAGTGGGGTTTTGAACCTTACCAAGATTGGTGATTCACCTTAGTGGGATTTTCAACCTCATCACAATTGGTGTCTTTTACAATGCTTAGGCGTCTTTACAACTCCCTGGCGTCAGTTTGGTATCAGAGTGGGAGGATGATTGTTCGTTGCGTAGTTTAAATTCGCTATTAGGTTTTGACACTCTTTGTTCGGGTAATTCTATTTCTTTTATTATTTTATAGTTATATCATCATCTTTTTTCTATATCACCACATCGTCATTACCATACAATAAAATACCGCTAAGACCCCAAAATCGTTAAAAAAACGATCACAAGATCGAGATTGTGGAACTACGTCATGAAATTCAAGAATTACAAGAGCAACTCGTAAGACGTGATGCTCATATCAACAATAGCAGCTCTAGGGATGAGGAGAATGATACTAACCCGTTTCATCAAAATTCATCATCTGATGAAGAAGTACCTCTTTGTCACCCGAGAACTGCTGCTATCAGAGATTTGATAATCAAAGTCAATATTTTTGAGTTTAAAGGAAGACTTCACCCTGATGACTTCCTTGATTGGCTTTTCATAGTGGAAAGAGTTTTCGATCTCAAAGGTATTCTTGATGAAAAATGTGTGAAGCTTATGGTAATTAAATTGAAGAAGCACGCTTCCATTTGGTGGGAAAATCTCAAAAAGGCAACGAGAAAGAGAAGGCCGCAATAAGATCAAAACATGTGATAAGATGCGTCAAGAACTCAAGCGTAAGTTCCTTCCTAAGTATTATTGAGTAGAAATTTGTATCAAATTTCATAACTTGAGGCAGAAAACAATGTCGGTGGAAGAATATACAATGGAGTTTGAACAACTTCACGTGAAGTGCGATGTCCATGAACTTAAAGAATAAACTATGGCTGGTTATCTTGAGGATTTTAATGTTGAAATTGCATATATTGTTCAAATACAACCATATTGGAACTTAAATGATGTCATAAGATTAACATTAAAGGTTCAAAAACAATGATCATAGAAAAGCTTAGTGATAGGAATCTATCTTAAACCATGGAAGTCAAAGTTCAGCAACTATTCTGCCTCCAAAGGTAAATTTTTTCGAAACTGTAAACAATAATGATAAAGAAACTACTTTTACTTGTGCTTCAAATGCTAAGGATTTAGGCATATTACTTCGATTGTCCGAATCGAAGAATTATCTTCTTAGTAGAAGAAGAAAGTTTGGAAGAACCTAGCATGGAAGAAATAGAGGATGAGCTAGAAATATTCAACAACGATGAAATAAAAGAAGTTTCTACCGACCATGGAGAAGCTTTTGTTGTTCGTCGTAACCTTAACACTGCTATGATGACTAAAGGTGAAAGTTGGCTTCATCATAACATATCAATACAAGGTGCACATTCTAAGGGAAGGTTTGCAATGTCATTATTGATAATGGAAGCTGTGAGAATGCTGTTGCCAACTACATGGTGGAAAAGTTGAAACTTCCAACTAAAGTACATCCTCATCCTTACAAGTTATAATGGCTGAGAAAAGGAAACGAAGTTAAGGCAACGACGTGTTCTTGTGTTCAATTCTCTATTGAAAATAAGTATCAAGATGAAATCTGGTGTGATATTATCCCAATGGACACATGCCACCTGTTGTTGGGACGCCTTTGGCAATATGATCGTCGAGCTCACTGATAACTCTATAATATAGAGTTATTTGAGCTTAATTTTGATAGTAATTTAGCTTAATTCTTGTAGTAATGTACAAAAATTAGTAGATTTTATTTAATAATTTTAAATTAGTTATTTTAGGTGAGTCAATCTAATCTTAGTTAATTTTATACTTTATTTGGTGTTAATATGGTTAAGATAGCTTGTTATTGATTTATTTGTGCTATTGTATGTATTTGATGAAAGAAGAATTTTAGTAAAAGAATGAGAGAACTAAAAAACACTAGATTGACATATGAGAGTTAAGCCACAGAGTCATTGAAGGACTTTGAAAGATTCAAGGAAATTTGGATATCAAGAATACAATCCTTGGTTTTTTCTATCTTTTTGTTATTATCTTATTCTCTTGGTTTTAATGTTTAAATTTTATTCAATGATGATGTGTGACTTGATGGGGAACTAAATTGTTAATCTAAGATTATGATTGAACTCAATATGTAATCTGAATTATGTATCTCTCTTTTACTTATGTTTGATAGATTTAAGTTGTTTATTTTATTCTTTTCTTAATGCTTTTAGTTGACTGGCCACCAATTAGATTAAATTGAAAACTTAGGTTAAACCCTGACGAAGGAGATTTAGGTAGATCTTGAATATAATAGTTTATGATTGAATACACTTAGTTGATTAGGTGGTTTGATTTGCATATAGGGTAAACATACACCTATAAGCCATACGTAGTCAAAATTAGAGCACAAACTTAATGAATTTTTCTACAATATAATTTGCATAGATATATAGTAAATTAATTAGGAGAGGTATTTTTATAAGAAACTCAACAGAGACTTGTAAATAATTTAGGACCCTAGGTTATTAACTTAATCCATTAAACTAAGTTAAGAGAGAGAAACAATATTCAGATGAAATATTAAGGGATATCATAATCTTAGGTTTGATAATCACTAGAAGTTAATAATTTTGTTGATATATTAGTTTTAGTTTTTAGTTTATTAGTTTTAAATTTTAATTTTAATTGTTTGGATAAAATTAGGGTGTGCTAATTTTAGTAGTTAACAGTAAAGATTAATTCAATTCTCTATGGGATCAACACTTTACTCATCTCTATATTATCTTTACGATACGTGCGTTTGCGTAAGAAATCAACAACTGTCACGACCCGGAACTCCCATCGAGCCCGTGACAACAGCCGCGACGTCCCGATAGGTACTCATTACCCCGAATGCCGATCGAAACCCCGCAAGGCTTAGCATCAGCTTCCGCATCTCCCCGGTGAGCGACAGTTATTAAATCTTGCATTTCAAGAAATCATAAGTCGTTTCCAAATCAAAACAATAAAATATTATTTTCTGGCTCACAAGGGCATTTTCGTCATTTTTTTTTTCAAAAATATTGAAACCTGTAAAAAACATGGTGTAAAAGCTAAATATGTTCATACATGCGTTAAATCATATAACTGAAGTATAAAATTACTTTTACAGTGACACGTGGGCCCCCAACTGACCAAGAAGGTGTACGGCTACAAACCCTTACTATCTAAGATGCAACTCCGAGATAAATTCTCGTCTTAATCAATAATCAACAAACTGTCCTGAGCTTGAAAAATGGATAGGAAGAGGGGTGAGATTATATAATCCCAATGAGTAAACAATTACCATCAAAAGCATCTAAAGCCGAGTAGATGGAGACAATATAAAAAACGTTATATCTCAATAATGTTCATAACGCAAAATTCGTTTCAATCTATACCAAGCAATTTCTTTTCATCAAAATTTCCCGGCTTATGAATTTCTTAAACTTGGTCCCTGCCAGAATCATTCTCTCGAGTACCTTCGTCAATATCCCACTAAGATCGCCAAGGCTGTTAAATGTACCATACCCATAAACTTGTTTTCACATCTGACACACAGTCGTTCCTTGGCGTTGGCTGAGTCCCACTCTCACGTGGTGGCCCCGAACGTGAGGTGTACTCAAATCTTACCTTAGGAGATACTTCATCCAACATCTCCCCCCGGAGGTAGTTATATAATTGGGTTACCGTGCCCCTCTCATTGGCAGTCCACGGAAACCCCCACCACTGCAGTGACCGTTTAATATACCACCAGACCCATAAAATTTCCAATAGCATAATATGGCGAATAAAATTTAATCCAGTCTACCTAAACCAATCCAAAACTGTTCACATATTTCATGCCAACCCCAAAAATTTAGCAATCATGCTACCATAGTGTCATAAGCCACAATTTCAATAACATATAAAATTATAAATTCAACACAGTCTCCATATACTCAATTTTCTCAAAACAATATTTAATTTCAAAGCCAGTATAAATCTCATTTTTATTGGAAAACATAATATTTTATAATTTAAACTCACCATTCGATAAAAGTATTAAACAAGTATAATTACTCTAGATATTTAAGACGATAAATTGTCTACTCATAGTTCTAGGAGTAAAGTACTCCTAACCCCAGTCTTCAAGCACAATCTTTGTACTTTTACTAGTGTAATTTGCTCACCATTTATCCACAATGTACAATACATAATTCACCACATCAATACTTGACTATTATAAAATCAATTCAGGCTCGGTGTATATGCATGATATGATATGCAACTTATCCGACTACTACTTAAATGCGATGCTGACCTAATTCGGCCTATTACCCGATTAAATCACAATTGTGTCCGATTTGGCTCCAAATTGCACCATTTCATTTCTAATATTTCAATTCACTAAATATAATTCCAATAGTCTAAAATTCAGCCTAACAACCCTCACAATTCTTCTTGAAAATTTCGGCCATTGTGGTGCACTAACACCGTGATTTTTCTTACTTAATTTTTTTCACCATTATTCATCATTTTTTAAGCCATTTCTCTTGAAATAACAACAATCCATCACCCACACACATCAAGGAAGATTCGGCCATGAAGATTCATGGGGAAAATGGATTTCGTTCTTGTTGTTTTGCTTTTAAATATGCTAAACTAACTAAAAACACTAACATATCTTAAAATCAATTCAATCCAACATCTTTCTCTCTCCATACCCATTTTGACCAGCCATGAATTCATCATGAAAACATGTAATTTAACCATGGAAAATAAGGAGAAATGCTTAAGGAAAATAGATTTCAAGCTTAAGTTGAAAAATCCTACCTTTTTCACTTGTTTTCCTTGATTTTTCACACTTTTTCTCTTGAAATTCTTCACCTAGGGTTTGTTCTTCCTTTCTTTCCCTCTCTTCCTTGCTTGGCTGAATATTTGGAGAGATAATGGGATGATTTATGCTGATTTTTAAGTTAAATAATAAAATATCCTAAGCTTGACACATGGCATGTTTCCATTGGTCCAAATTTTAAATATTTGACTTTTAATTCTTTAATTCTCCACCACACATTTATCATGTTTATCCATTTCCATGATGAATAAAATCCCTTAGTCTTGACAAGTGTCGGGGGTGAAAATTTATCGATTTGCCTCTCGGGGTGACAAAATTACCATTTCAACTTATACTCCAAATTATACCAGAATTAAAATTTTTTTTTTCACTTCTAAACCTCAAATCATACTCCAATAAGTCAAATGGGGCCAAAAAAATCTTTTCTAAAATTTCCATTTTGTCCCCAGGTGGCAAATGACCATTTTGCCCATAGATAGTGAAAATTTCGGTTTGACTTCAATTTGATCCTCAAACTCCAAATCACCATTTTAAGTCATCCCCGGACTCTGAAATTCCCAATTTCACCTTAAAATCCCTATTTTAATTAGTTCGAGGTATAAATCGACTTACTTGTACTTCGAAGCACAATATCGACTTTTAAATATTCTTCCGAGGCTGTTCAAATTTACAATCACTCTATTAGTCTCATGTGTAACATGGTAGATAATTTAGGGCCTATAATATTGACAACAACACTCACTATGATGGATACAAGAATACTTATTCCTTCATCAAGGATGGAGTAAAAATTATGTTAACTCCATTAAAGCTAAAAGATCGACCAAAGAGACAAAAGGAAGATAAAGCACTCATCACTGTGTTTGGCTTAAACAAAGTTTACCGTGAGTCAAGCCTTTTATTAGTTTGTGAGGAGAATGAAGTATCTTCACCCTTATCTAAAGATGTCAAACCCATAATTGAGGAGTATTGTGATGTTGCTCTTGATCAGATACCCTATGGACTGCCACCAATGCGAGATATTAAGCATGCCATTGATTTCATCCCTGGTTTTATAATTCCAAATAAGCCTGTTTATTGCATGAGTCCACAAGAGCATCAAGAGTTACAACATCAAGTCAAACAACTTTTGGAGAAAGGCCTGGTAAGAGAAAGCGTTAGCTCTTATGCTGTTCTTGTTTTATTAGTTCCAAAAAAAGATGGAACATGGCGTATGTGCATTGATAGTTATGCTGTGAACAAACTCACCATCAAGTATCGTTTTCCCATTCCTAGACTTGATGATTTGTTGGATCAATTGCATGGTGCTATTATCTTCTCCAAGATTGATTTGTGTAATGGTCATCACCAAATTCAAATGCAACTTGGAGACGAATAAAAAACAACCTTCAAAACACTGAATGGATTATTTGAATGGTTGTTGTGGACTATGACAGTATGTGGAACCAAACATCTACAAGGAGTATGTTAAGACTTACTACTTAGAGTCGAGTTTTTTCTGACCCGAAGAGAATGACGCGGGATCATCTAGGATTGTAGTTTATTTATTTAGTTTTTTCTAATTTTAGTTGATTTAGGATTTTTTTTCTTCTATTTAGATTAGGATTCTTTTCTTCTTTTTATTAGGATTTTATTACTTTTAAGAATTATTATTGATTAGGCTAGTCATGTTGTATTTAGGAATAGAACATTTATTTGATTTAAAGCTCTCGTTAACTATTCTAATTGTATTAGACAACTAGAAGTAGAGTTTTATTAGGACATGGGCCTATAATACTATAAATAGGACTCGTAGGCTTAGTTATTATTCATATTCAAGTTGAGAGTTAATAAAGAATATTTTCTTAAATAGGAGTGCTTATTTCTCTAGGCTCTTTTTAAAGATTAAGAAGTTTTAGTATCTTTGGTCTAGCCAACCAAAGTGGGATTTTGGCTATTTTCACCTTAGTGGGGGTTTTGAACCTTGTCAAGATTGGTGATTCACCTTAGTGGGGTCTTTAACCTTGCCACAATTGATGTCTTTCACAATGCCTAGGTATCTTTATAATGCCTTGGCGTCATTTTTGTTACTTGTTTTTTGTTTGTCAAAGCAAAGGTATACTTTGAATAATTAAAAACAAAAAACAAACTTTTTTTCATGAATAATAAAAATGCATAATTGTAATTTATATAAAAGAATATGCCTTCTAGTTTAGTTTTTTTTTTCATTTTTGATTAAATATGATTTTGCTAACAACTTTTGAGGAAGTAAAATGCCAAATAGTTGAAAAGCAAGTAGTAACAGAGTGAAACTGAGTCTAAGTTACTTAGCTGTGGAATTATGTTTAGTTCACTAGCAAATGACAATTGAAAATTTTTGCTTTTAAGATTGCAAAGTTTATAAATGTGTTGTATATAACTAATAATAGTGTCAAGCTTGAGACAAGGTTGGTAATTCATGTAAGGTTGTTTCTAGGGCTCATGAATGGCTCATTTAAAACTTGTTCTTGAGTTTGTTTATGTGTTCATTTATTAAGAACGTACTTAATGTGGTTAAATATAAAATTGATAGTTAAATGTTTTTGAAAGATTTTTTTTTTGTATTTGTTTCTTAGTTTTTATTTTTATTTAGATTGTGGTTGTAGAATTTTGGTTATAATAGATTTGAAATTAGTTGTGTTTCTGTTATCAAGCTTGAAATTAAATAGTTAAGCTTTAACTTACAAGTTTGAGCTTGATTAGAGCTCAATTAAAGCATGATCTTAAAATTTTCTTCAATAAAAGACCTTGATTTTGAAATATTGAGCTTAAAGATGAATTTAAACCAAATAATTGCTTACTGCATAATCTCATTCCTAGATCTGGTTTACTTTCATCCTGTAGCTAGTAATATTCCTGTTGTAAAAGAGGTTGAAGCTATCATGGATCCATCGACCTTCATGGTTGTGCTATTTATGGTGTCAACCATTTTGCTCATCCCATTTGTAGTGTGAGCCGAGGTGATATTCGCACCCGTAATGTAGGGATAGAATTGGGTTTTTGGGTCAGTTTGGGATACCTAATGCATGCACTTGCACTGTTAACCTCTTATGCTGGGTGTCACAAACTACGTTCCTTCGCTTAAGTATGTGATAGTCCGTGGGGCACTAGAGTGAAAGCTTCAACTCAAGTCAGCCAATACTCAGTTATATCTTATCTAACAATAATAATAACAACAAATCAGACTAAAAGAATCCGCATCAAAATAAAAAGGCATATCGAATGCCATATATACAACCACTAAATCATAAAAAGGAAAAATATTTTATTATTATGAAATTAATTACAAAGGGTCCAAGACATGCCATCGTCAAGCCATAGATGCAACCCTAGATGATTTGCTACAAACATACCTTTACCAGTGAGGTGACCCAACAATCTACCTACCACTCACCCCCTATAAAGAGTTTATGAGATTTTACAAGTATTTTACCAGTAGCCATTACATCGCTTAGAATGAGAACATTCCTTTCCTAAAGGGTCTTTTCCCCTAAAGACTTAATAAGTATTTTTGGAGGTATCACCACGAGCTATTACATTGTTTGAAAAAGGGACATTTCCCTTACAAGTACAAAAGACTCAATCTCATAGACAACTCTACCCTATCATAGTTTGGTACAAGGTTGGCTCATGATATCTGTCATGATGTGTGGGTCCAGGAACTCGACCGCTAGATGTGGGTAACTTAGAGAGTCACCACCAATCCTTTTTTTACCTAGGTGTAATTGGCCACCGATTAAATTTGTTCTATTCGACGGAGTTCTAAAACAACTTTATATCCATCTAAAGAACAACAAACTTGTCTATGTATTTTATTTAGAGTTGAGTTCGAGAGTACTATTATGCACAAGGAAGGATTAGCACCTCTATGACACCCCGTTCCACCAACGTTACCATTTAATCATGTATTATCCTAACCCATTAATTTTATTCTTATATTTCTTTAATTATTATTTATTTAATTTATCTTTTATTCTATTAACAAATTAAAATATTCTGTTTCGTTTTATGAGTGTGACATGAATATGATGCGATTATGAAATGCGTAGCAAAAAATCCCAGTAATGCCAAATGAAACCTTTTATTGAGGATATTTCTCAAATACGCCCATCATACTGGTGAGATTCAAGAATATCCTATCACTTAGGGAATTATTAGGAAAACTCACCTTCACAAGTTTAACAAGTAAATCTTATCATCGGGGCAGTAGTGTGGCAAGTAAAAAATGATATTTTTTCGTGAATGTAAACCTACTACGAATGGAAGCTTTTTATTAAAGAAATTCTCTAAGCCCTCCTAACATATTGATGGGACTTGGAGGTATCTTTTTACTTAAGGAATTTTTTGAAGAAACTCGCCTTCGAATGCTCCTCGAAAAGTCCCTTCATCGAGGCTTATACTCGTATACAAAATATGTTTATATGCCATGACATTTAACAATGTAATAATGGTACATGATGCACTCATAATTTTAATATTTGTTTCTTATCTCTAAAAATTTTATTATTGTTCCCTATATGCATATATACCATGAACGAATATTTTATATTTACTTATTGCTCCTATATAACCATTTTTATTTCATCATGTATTTTTGCTATGTAAGTACTGTACTTACTTATTTTACTATATGAACTTCTCTAAAATCATATTTTTGAACCAAGTATATTTATTTTATAATTATGATTATTTATGTATATGTACTTTATCCATTTCTTTTTGTATTATTATTGTTATTATCATGTTAATTGTTATCATCATTTCCTCATCTCTTTTGTTTTTTATATTTTTGACTAATTGGTAATTGAATATATATAAATTTTTTTATTTAAAATTAAGAACATCGAAATTCCAAATTAAGACCACCCCATCGAACTGGTGGGGTTTTAATCAAAATCCCTAACCTAAGGAAATTCACTCGAAATTGTGACTTTTCACGTTCCATATGAATATCCCATCATCGGTATGATTTGATATTCTCCCATTAGCAATATTACAGATATTTTACATTTAATAATTTCATGCTAAGTCCCATCCTTTTATTTATTTTTTTATGTATATGCCTATATGAATATAAACTTATATAATTAAATGTGTTGTGCCTAACGTATCCTTTACGTTTGATCTACCCTTTCTATTTGACTCACTTTCATGTGATTACCTGTTTTAACATTATTTTTATTTGATCTATTTTTCTTATGGCAAAATATACTTATGCTTCATATTTTCATACATGTTTTAGCTAGATTAATTTTTCATAACTAAATATTATTTTATTTACTTGATTCTATTTTTAACCTCTAGGTATTTATTTATCTATCCCATATATTTGTATTTTTAACCTAGATCTACTATTGTTTATTACTATTTTATTAGTTAGGCATTCCTCTTTATTTATATACTTATATTTTAACTAACTAAACCTATCACTTTATTATTAAATATTTATCTACTTCTTTGTTTATAATTTGTTTTTGCTTTTCCTTTTCTACTTTATATTTTTACATTAACATATAATATTTTTTTTATATATAATTTTTTTATCTTTTCATTTTAATTAATCACGTACTAAACTAATATATTTTCCACAAAATCTTTAGACTAAGCCTAATGCAACAAAATCGAACAAGCCCACAAAGAAAAAGGGTTTACCTTCCTTGGGAAAGAAGCGGCCCAAGACAATCAAGCTCGCTTCCAAATCTACTTCCCAGGGCTCAAGAATCCTTACTCAAAATGCATCGTTTTGGTGCTTTGCACAATGACTCCTCCTTTCCAAATGGTGGCAAAATGACGTCATTTTGTAGTTATTAAACTTGGGTAGAAAAACCTTTTTTTTATTCTTCCCTTATTTCTTTTCTTCACTTTCTCTCTCTAATCGGCTATCCTCTCTCCGTTCTCTCTAAAATTTTCAACCTTCCTTCTCTCTCACTCAACCTTCAATCACCGTCGGTCCCCTCATTCTTTTTTTTTTCTTTCCTTCTTTCTCTTTTTTTCTTGCTTTTCTTCTTTCCTTATCTCTTTCTCTTTTTGTTTTCTTTCCTTCCTTCTCTTTCTCTTTTCAGCTTTCCTTCCTTCCCTCTCTTTTGTTTTTCTCTTCCTTTCCTTCCTTCTCTCTCTTTCGACTTTTTTTCCTTCCCTTTTTTTTTTTTTTCTATTTCCTTCTTTCTCTTTCTCTTCCTTACTAGCGTCTTTTCCTTCTCTTTCTCTCTTTTTTTGCTTTTCTTCCTTGCTTCCCTCTCTTTTTTTTTCTTTTCCTTTCCTTCTTTCTCTCTCTTTTTAGCTTTCCTTCCTTCATTTTCTCTTTTTCTTCCTTCTCCCTCTCTTCCTCGTTGACATCTTCTCTCTCTCTTTCTTTTCCATTAGCAGGCAACTTTGTCACCAACCCTCTTTTTTTTTTTTATTTTGACACAACCCATAAAAAAATCCACTATTCTCCTTTCTCACTACCGAAACCCACCTTTCAACCACTAGCTTTCTCCTTTTTTTTATATGTTTTTTTTTGTTGTGATTTTTTGATTGATTTTTTTAATTATGGCTAGGGTAGTTGGCTAATAGAATTTAGAATTTTCTCTGATTGTTGGTTTTTGGTTTAGAAAATAGGATTTAGTTTTTTTGTTGTTGTTAAATCCTCCCTGCCTTTATGAGTTTCAAAAATTTTTATAGTGCCGAGTTGTCCAGGTTTTGGACAATCTCAAGAGTGAAATCATGCTCTTCTAAGCATGATTTCACAAGAGTATTGGCAATAAGAGGCTTAGGGTGGCAACTAGAGGTGACCCCTTCTTCCCTATATCTGCCTACGTCCAAGGGCATTAAATGCCCTGCAATGGTAATGATTAGAGGAGCTGGTATGATGGCCATAGGCCTGAAAAACACTAACCGTGGGAAATGGGGCATAGGCAACTGTGCACTATTTTCCCCATCTTTTTTCTCTCTTTTTTATTTATTTATTCATTTATCAATTTTTTGATTTATTCATTTACATATTTTTATTAATTATATTTGGGATTCTTGGGTAAGTGTCTACAACATCCTCCCCTACTCAATCTGTCGATGTCCTCATTATCTGGTTGGCTTGAAACTCTTTAATCTTCTGCTGTAAGGTGTGGAGGTCAACTTCATTCTCTTCGGTGATCTCATCTAGTCTCGAACCTTCCCATTTCGCCAGGTACTTTTGTGTTGGTTGTCAGTTGATGGTCATCATCCTCTTTGCCAAAATCTCCTCCATTCGTCGCTATGATGGTGGCTTGGTGTTGATGGCTGTTCTTGTGGCTTGACTCCTACTTGCACTTGCTAGAGTTGTGTGGAACGGCTTCAGATTGCTGATGTGAAACATGAGATGTACCTTCATCCACTTGGGTGGATCAATCCTGTAAGAAGTCTTCCCCATTTTGGCTACCATCGATACTAAACCTTCATACTTCCGTACTAGTCATCTATCTCTCTTCCTTAGGAATCGAAATTGTTCGAGGTACCAACTTCACTAGCACTAGGTCTCCCACCTTAAATTTTTGTTTTCTTCGACCTTTATCTGCCTACTCATTCATCCAGTTGAAGGCTTTCTTTAAATAAGCTTTGGAGATTTCAACATTTTGCCTCTATTTCTTAGCAAAGTTAAACGTTCGTGGTCTTTTCTCAGTATACGATTCCATTGAAGTATGTAGAAGTCTAGGTTATTGTCTACTTACAACCTTTAAAAGGGTTCTATTGGTGGTTGAGCTATTCTGTGAGTTGAAACATAGTTAAGCCACATCTAGTAGGTTGGGCCAATTCTTTCGATTCACCTGTACAGAGTGTCGTAGGCATTCTTCCAATAATTGATTAAAGCATTTTGTCTAACCATCTATTTATGGGTGATAACGGGAGGATACATTGAGCTTTACCCTTAATAGCTTGAAAAGCTCTTTCTAAAAAAAGTTGATAAACCTTGGATCTTTGTCGTTAATAATGCTCTTTGGAACACCCCAATATTTTACCTCATGTTTAAAAATCGTGCGAGCCATTTCTTCTGTAGAGCCAAACTTCTGTACTGGAATGAACGTCGCACACTTGGAAAACCGATCCACCACTACCAAGATTGTTGTCATATCCCCCACTTTAGGAAGTCCTACAATAAAGTCTAAAGAAATACTTTCCCAAGCTTTGGTCAGCATTGGTAGAGGTTCGAGCATTCCCATCGATCTTTGTCTGTCTACTTTGTTTTGCTGGCAAATGAGGCATGTCTTCGTATTATCCATCACATCTTGTTGCATATGAGGCCAATAGTAACCTTGTTTAGTAGTACAATAGTCCGTCACCAACCTAGATGTCCTACCCAAGGAGCGTTGTGACATTCCTGCATTAATTTCTGCCTAAGGTCTCCTGCTCTTGGAACAAATATGTGGGGTCCTTTCGTTAGTAGGAGTCCATTTTTCACCCAAAAGTATTTTGACTTTTCGCTTTCCAACAACTTCTTAATGGCTATTGCTTGAGGGTTTCGATGCAAATTTTTCTCAATCAGATTACGGATATTTGTGGTCACTCTATTGGCTGTCATTTGCATGATCACCCTTAGAGTTATAAATTCGACTTTCTTACTTAAGGCGTCTATTATAGGGTTCACTTTTCCAGTTTTATGCTCGAAGGAAAAATCAAACTCAGCTAGGAACTCTTGCCATCTCGCTTGCTTAGCTGTAAGTTTTGGCTATGTGAAAAAGTGGCTTACAGTTGTATTATCGGTCTTAACCATGAATTGTGATCCTAAAAAGTAGTGTCGCCAAGCACGTAAATAATGAATCATTATAAGTAGTTCTTTCTTCTTTGATGTGTATCTCCTCTTAGCTTTATTCAACTTTTGACTTATGAATGCAATCGGGTGTCCTTCTTGTAGCAATAGTTCTCCAAGAGCATAGTCCGATGCATCCACCTGTACCTCGAAAGGCTTTTCAATATCAAGAAGCGATAAAACAAGATCAGTCATCATCGTGTCCTTCAAACCTTCGAAGGCTTTTTGGCACTACAGTGTCCAGTTTCAGTTCTATCCCTTTTTCAATAGTTTTGTCAATGCTATTGTTCTTTTTGAATATCCTTCCATAAATCTCCGATCATAATTGGCTAGATCTAAGAAAAAACGAAGCTCAGCTGCATTCTTAAGGGTGGGCCATTCTTTGATAACTTTGACCTTCTGCATGTCCATTAATATGTCCCTTTATTCAATTATGTGGTCAAGAAACTAGATTCGGGTTTGCGTGAATGCTCATTTCTCCATTTTTACATATAATTGGTGGTCGTGTAGCTTTTGGAAAACTTGTCGCAAGTGCCGTTGATGCTCCTCTAAGGTCGAACTGTACACCATAATATTATCTAAGTAGATCACCAAGAACTTGTCCAGATAATCATGAAACACCTAGTTCATCAGTGTGCAAAAGGTAGCAGGAGCATCAGTTAGTCCAAAAAGCATAACGAGAAATTCAAATATGCCATATCACGTTATGTTGGTGGTTTTCAGCTCATCTCCCTCAGCCACTCTTACTTGATGGTAACCTGATCTCAAATTTAGTTTGGAGAAGTACTTCGCACCATTTAGCTGGTCAAATAGATCTGCTATAAGAGGGATAAGATATTTATTCTTAATTGTGACTTTATTCAAAGCCTGATAATCCATGCATAATTGTAGACTCCCATCCTGCTTCTTCTGAAACAATACTAAGGTTTCAAAATGTGCTTTTGATGGTCAGATGAATCTGCCTTGAATCAGCTCATCTAATTGTTTCCTTAACTTTGCTAACTCTGAGGGAGCCATCTTGTATGGCCCTTTTGCAGGCGGCTTGACTCTTGGAAGTAATTATATCTCGTGATCGACAACTTGTTGAGGCGATAGGACCCTTGATAGTTGTTTTGGCAACATATCTTGAAATTCTTCTAAAACCAGTTTCACTTCTTTAGGTAGTGGGTTTCTGTTATCTTCACCTTTGTAGATGGGCATGGCCATATAAAAGGGCACACCTTTCTTGATTCCCTTCTTAAACTGTATAGCTAATATCATTTTCTTTTCGCTCTTAGGTAGGATTGTAGCCAGTACCATACATGGTTGTCCTCCAAAAAACATTAAATAACTTACAGCAGGGAAAGTGATGGCTTGTACTTTCGTCATAAAATCCAAGCCTAAGACAAAATCAAAATCATCTATAATGGCTACTATCAAGTTTACCTTCCCTTCCCAAAAGCTAATCTTAATCTTTACGTCTTTAGCTGATAATTTTATTTTATAGAATTATTTTATTCTAATTTTGTTATTAAATATTAGCTAAGTCCTTAATTTTTAATTATAATTTATTTATTTTTAGTTGTTTTTATAATTAATTTATTTTTGAGTGAGTTATTTTAATTTTGTATTATTCTTTTTAGTTTAGTTATTATTTATTAGTTTTTTATATTTTTCATAGGAATAAAAGAATTGGGCTTAATTTTGGAAAGTGAGATGTTGAAAGACCCGAAAGTCTACTTGCATATACTTCAGTGTTTTGGCGATAACTCAAGCTACAGAGAGGTGTGATAATTCTATTTTATAGAATTATTTTATTCTAATTTTTGTTATTAAATATTAGCTAAGTCCTCAATTTTCAATTATAATTTATTTATTTTTAGTTATTTTTATAATTAGTTTATTTTTAAGTGAGTTATTTTAATTTTGTATTATTCTTTTTAATTTAGTCATTATTTATTAGTTTTTTATATTTTTCATAAGAATCAAAGAATTGAGCTTAATTTTGGAAAGTGAGATGTTGAAAGACTCGAAAGTCTGCTTGCATAGACTTCAGTGTTTTGGCGATAACTCGAGCTATAGAACTCCAAATGATGCGATTCTTGGACCATTGGAAAGCACAAAATCAATCCAGAATCTTGAGACTCAAGTGGGCCAACTTGTCAATTACATCAACAATCGGCCTCAAGAAATTTTACCAAATAACACTGAGCCTAATCCTAGAAGAGAAGAATATGGTAAGCATCTTGATGAGGGAAATGGCAAAAATGTGGTAAATGATGGAGATAAAGTAGATCAAGGAAATACTTCCAGCAATCAAGTTCAAGATGAAAAAATTAAGCAAGAAGAGAAAGTATCTACACCACCACAAGTGAAGCCATATGTGCCTCCTATTCCTTTTCTAGATATAGTTGATAAGTTACCTAAAGAGACTGTTGATATGGAAAATCCAAATAAGCTCTAATGATAACACTTAAGATAGGAAGTGATGTAGGCCATCTTTGGATCGTTTAAGCCTCTTTTAGCCTACCCTATTATATTTATCCTTAGTCATCCTTTTTGAGCCTAATTTACCTTTTCTTTGTAATTACACAATTATGTTAGCCTTAAAGTCTATTTGAATCTAGCGATTTGAACCTTTCACCCTCTACGTATTTTAATCTTTCTAAGGAATGATTTGAGTCTAAGAATAAATTGAGGGAGAAAGGTGAAAAGAAAAAAAGAAGAAGTGATGGTTGTTAGGAAAATGACCCCTAGTTCATAATTATCAAAAATAAGTTTGGGGGTTGAAAAAGAAAAGAAAAAAAAAAGAAATAAAGTGTATTGTACATAGGAAAGTTTTCTTCAAGTTTGGGGGTGCTATTAAAAAAAATTGAGCTCTTTATATGTCTTAAATTGATTAAGTGCTTAGGGTGAATTTGAGCCTAAATATATCTTTTATCATACCTTGACCCTAACCTTACATTACAAGCTTGATAAAGACCTATTGATCCTTGAATAAGTGTTAATCTACATTAGTGGAGAGAGAGATAAAAAGCAAACTTTTGGGATCCTAGTACTAATCTATGCTTGGATTTGGCATAAACTAATCAATTGAACTCACATGTAATCTAAGTTTTTAATCTCTTTCTTACTTATTTTCATTGGGATTTGAATTGTTTATTCCAATTTGTTCTTAATGCTTTTAATTGCTTGATCACCAATTAAATTGATTTAGGAACCTATCCAAACGTAGGAAAGGGAGTTTAGAGTAGACTAAAATTGGGATAGCATATGATCATATTAATTGATTTTCATATAGGATAGGGATATACCTATAGGCCATATGTAGCCAGATTAGAGCCTGAACTTAATGAGTCTGTTTTAATTTCAATTCACATAAGGATATAATGTTTTGGTTAAAATAGATATTTTTATAAGATGAGTCGGGAGACCCTTATAAATAATTTAGGACCATAGGCTAGCAATTCAATCCATTGAAATAAGTTAAGGAAGAGAGGTAAGATTTAGATGAAGTGTGAGGGATATTGTAATCCTAAGCTTGTTTGATTTGATATTTTCTTAAGGTATTATTATTTTGATTTTTCTTATTAGTTTAAATTTTAGTTAATTAATTTAGTTAATCAATTAATTTTGAGTGTTTGGATAAGATTAAATTGTTCGTTTAGATGTCCACTGATAGTTACAATAATTCATCACCTTAACCAAAAGTTCCTAAAAATAAAATAAAAAAATTTTGAATTAAGACTAAATTTGCTTGGTATTAGTATTAGTAAAATTCTAGAAACAATTCCTCAGCAACGGCACCAAAAACTTGTCAGTTAAAATTCTACTACGTAAGTATACGTATTGAATAAATAGTATATAAGCAAGTAGAGTATCGATCCCACAGAGAATTGATCTAAAATTTTACTAAGTACTAAAATTATAACAATTTAATCTTATCCAAACAATCAAAATCAATTAATTAACTAAAACTAATTAACTAAAATTTAAACCAACAAGAAAAATTAAAATAATAATAACTTAAGAAAATATCAAATCAAATAAGCTTAGGATTACAATATCCCTCACACTTCAGTAGCATTTCCCATTATAGTTGAAGCTAGCAAGTTTACTGCTTTCATCTATCCAAAATCCTTCTCAACTTTAAGATTGCACCTCTTTGCCTTTCTCGGGGTGATGAAAGCGTTTAAGGCCCCCGTGTCGAGCGTGGCTTTGGTACTTTTCTCATTCAACAACACCTTTACATACATTAGATCTTGTTAGGGCTCTGTTTCCATCTTTTCTAGTTATGCTTGCAATGCGCTAAGGAAACGAATAGAACCCATTTGTGTTGGCTCTTTCTCGGCTTCTTCGACTGTGGTGTAGGGTGGAAGTGTCTCAACATTGGTAGTACATATCCCACTAAGAACTACTCAATGAGGACAATCAACTACTAAATGAGATTCCTTGCATAGAAAACAAGATATCGGTGGTTGTGGTTTAAAGTTCCATGGCTTGTTTGTTCTCAATTGGGATGAATCTCTAGCAAGTGGTCTTCTATCACTTCCCCCACTTGAGGGTCTGCTTACTCTCGAAAATTTTACCCAACTATTTGAGTTAGAGCTACTGGTCCTGGATGGAGGGTCTTTTCTTTTATTGAGTTTTCACTATAATCAGTAAAGCGCTTAGCAGCCGCTTTTGCTAAAATCACATCATGTATCCTCTGTCGCTGTAACTCTATCTTCGCCCATGGTTTTAGACCTTCAAGGAAATAAAATAGTCTATCTTTTTCAGTCATATCCCTAATATCTAGCATTAAAGTAGAGAAGTTTCTCACAAACTCTCACACTGATCTTGTTTGTGATCATTCTTGTAACTTCCGTCACACCATATACTTAACATTCTCAAAGAAAAACTGGTTCTTCAGTTCCTTCTGTAGGTTCACCCAAGTGTTGATACGGCACTCATCATCAATAAATTTAGAATGCCACTACAACTTTACATCCCTACAAAGATACATTGAAGCCAAGCCACTTTGTCCTTCTCCGACTCCATGCGCACAGCTCAAAAATATTGTTCCATACCAAAAAGGAAGTTCTCCAACTCCTTAGCATCTCGGACCTTTTAGTATCGCTTGGGTTCCGACACTTTGACCTTTTTCCCTTGATCTTTTATACTCTCACTGGCATTACCTATAGTAATAACTAAAAGATTTACCTAAGCTTTCAATTCTCCAATCTCTCCTTGAAGAGTGCTCAATGCATCCATAATCTCATTACTCAGAGTATTAATCATCTCGGACAGTTCCCACTGAACTGTCTCAATTTCATTTATTCATTCGCGAGGAACCATCTGAGCTTTTACTACGACCACTGCGGCCTCTATTTCATTAATCCTCTTATGGTCTTTTGGTGCATTTCACGTGTTCACCATTTTTACACTTTAGATCAAGATGTCTTGCTTATGCTCTGATACCAACTGTCACAAACTACGCTCTTCCATTTAAGTATGCGAGAGTCCGTGCAGGACTTGAGTGGATGCTTCCACGCAAGTCAACCAATATTCAGTTATATCTGATCCAATAATAATAATAACAACAAATCAAACTAAGAAAACCCGCATCAAAATTAAAAGACATATCAAATGCCATATATGTAACCACTGAATCATAAAAAGAAAAAATATTTTATTAATATGAAATTAATTACAAAGGGACCAAGACACACCATCGTCAGGCCATAGGGGCAGCCCTAGATGATTTATTACAATCAAACCTTCACTAGTGAGGTAGCCCAACAATTCGTCGACTACTTACCCCCTCTAAAGAGTTTACGAGATTTTACAAGTGTTCTACCAATAGCTATTACAACGCTTGAAATGACGACATTTCTTTCCTAAAGGGTCTTTCCCCCTAAAGACTTAACAAGTATTTTTGGAGGTATCACCACGAGCTATTACATTGTTTGAAAGAGGGACATTTCCCTTACAGGTACAAAAGACTCAATCTCATAGACAACTCTACCCTATTATAGTCTGGCATAAAGTTGGCTCATGACACTGGGTGTGCTTCATTTATATCTATATTCACTGTAAGTTTCTTGATTACACCCTACATATATGATAGGAAAATAGCTTGCTCTATTGGAGTACCTAAAGGTACAATTTTGGTATATTTGGGTGGGTTTATCAGGTAATTGTATTCCCTTGCTTAAAGGTATGTTAGGAGCTGTAGTTCCTGAGCTTCCCCAGTTTGGTGCCTTCGTGTCTGTCTTAGGAGTTGTAATGTTGGAATCCAGGGCCTCGCCTCCATGTGCAAGTGCTATTTCAAGTATCTGTTTCTCCATTGCGTATATCACACTATATGGTTGTTGGATCTACCTGATTTATTTTGTTAAATGTTAATACAATATTGTTACAGGTTGGAGATTTGTTGAACTTCTTAAGTACAGTATTTTTTGGTGTCCTTATGCTACGAACTGAACCTATTTCAAGAAGCACTAATAAAGAGAACTTCTTACCCCTTCTTGGATATGAGGTTTGAATTTTAATTTTATATCTGTTAAAAATTTTAAATAATGCAATTGTTTTTCTTTGTCCATGGTTTGAAAATTTTGAAGGTCCATTTAGGTATGCATTGTTGCTTTTTTGTCAACTCTATGGTATTTTCTCGGAGGCTGGCTTGATGGAAGTTGGGAGTTCAACCCATCATCTTGGTCTCAGGCAGTGTTTTGGGATTGGATGTTCACATTTCCATGGATACCTGCACTTTATACAGGCATATTCTCGACTGGGTTGTGCTTATGGGTGGAGGTAATTCTCTTAGCTTTTAGCACTCTGACAGAAGAGCCACCATTTCTAAATGCCTATTATGTTTCTGCAACTGCACTCAGTGGAACCTTATCGTTAAATATTTAAAACTTCCTATGCAACATCATCCTACCGTCTACTGTTGTATTTGTTGATTGATAGGCATTGTGTTCTATCATATTTCTGCAACTTAAATTCTTTTTGCCTTGGTCCTGATTCATATTCCTGCCAATGTGCATTTTTTATCATAATTACACATGCTAAAGCACCTATAAGTTTTATGTTTGTTGTTGTTGGAGTTATCATATAAGTTTGATGAGTCCATCTATGTTCAACTCTACACTTTTTAAATAACTGCACCCTTCATTCCTTTCGGTTCACTGACTAAATGCTTATATGGTTTTCTCTTAAAAGTTTCTTCATTCAATTACTCAAAACATTCATATAGATTTAGTGAGCTTGGTACACCTCATAAAATTAGGTCAAGAAATAAATATCTCACTGGGATATTGTTCCACCTTCATGTTTTGTTGTGAAGTAACCTTGCATCATAGCTTCTGAAGCTGTTGTTGTTTCAGTGCATTTCAAATCGAGAATCATAACCTGAGTTTACTTGGACCTTTTTATGGTTCAATGACCCACTGCTTAGATGGGAGCACATTGAGCTTTCGTCTGCTTATTTTTAGAAGTGACAAACTTAGTCCAAAAGGGTGAAAAAGTAAATTACAAGAAGCTTTTAGCTAAGAATCTTAAATGCGAACAAGGCATTTGCTACTTGCATGATAGTTCAACTTTATAGCTTTTCTTTCCTTCCTCACAAGGAACAACTATACAGCCTCCATTTCTTATGGTTTTTTGTGATAAGATACTTGAACATTGTTTCTCTGAACCATCAAAATCATGCAGATAGCTGCTGTGCGTGATGTATCAGCCACAGAAACAGCAATAACTTATGGCCTGGAGCCTGCTTGGGGTGCTGATTTTGCATGGTTTCTCCTTGGTGAAAGTTGGAGTGCCACTGGTTGGATTGGAGCTGCCCTTGTGCTATAGGTAATGTAACTTATATTCTCTCTTCATTGATCCTGTTTGGTTTCCTATTTTACAATTACCAACCTTAATGGAGGCTTGTTCATAATCTGGAAGTGACAATGTTGTGCAAAGATATCTACACACATTAAGGCCAAATGGCGAAACAGGGGAGGATGGAAGGAGGTGAGTGTAAAAGTAGGAAAGCTAATTGAGAGAAAAGAGGAAAGATTGTCATTTCCATCTATTTTGGCATAAATCAATCCTACGATAAAAAAAGCAATGGAAAGACAAAAAGATGTTTTCGGTTTTTTCACTTTTTTTCTCTCCCAACTTTCCATCTTTCCACTTTTCCATCCTTACCAAGCAAAGGCTGGAAAAATAGAAAGATTGAATATCAAGAGAAGATAAAAGCGGAAGGAGTTGAAATTATATTTATTTTTTCTTTCCTCTAGTGTGCTTGGTTGGAAGGATGAAAAGAGAAAAACGTTGATAAAAAATAGTATTTTTGCATAAGTAAACTCACATCTCTACCATTTTGTCTCCCCTATCTTTCCATATTGAAATGATTGATTTTTGTGAATATGGATAGAAAATTACAACCCTCTCTTATTTTATTTCCTCTTACTTTTCTCTCCTACTAGCATAAGTTAATTATTAGTTTTTTCCCTTTTTTAACCCACCTCCTTCCCTCCTCCCACTTATCTCCTATCAAGCAGAGGCTATGTCCACGATGGTTTATATTTGTTTTTCAGTTCTTTCCGTTGAAAGAACATTAACATTTGCTTTATATTCGTTTAGGATTTATGATTTATGATGGATGATTTCCTTCAAGTTATGCATGAAATTAATTAAGCCATATACAGTAAATGATAAGAATTATTAAAAGAGGATAATTGTCTTTTGGTAGTTCAATTGCTGCTGTAAGCTATATGCATGGTATTCGTCATTGTTTCTCATGGATTTTTGAATTTTTTTTTTTTGCTCAAACTTGAAACTTAATTCTGATTGTTGGTTTTCACGTAATCTTATATTTTTGTTTATATTGTGTGAGTAAAATCTATTGGAACGTGCCAAAAATTGCCAAAACATGACAGAGACAAGTACCAAGTTTGGTTGAAGTATAAACTGTAACAGTCATTACAAAAAAACAGATTTTTTCCAATAGAAAAAATTCTGTTGGAAATTTTCCATTGAAAATTTCTAGCGAATTTCTAACAGAATTCTAACAAAAATTTATTTTGACTTTTTTCGACAAATTTCCTAATATAAATAGAAGTTTAAGTTTCAACTAAGATAAGCTTGAACTCCCAAGTTTTTCAACCTAAAAGTTTAGTCAGGTTTAAGCTAATTAGATTTAGCTTGACTGACTATTCTTGTTAACTTGCCTTCCTACATTTAGTCAGGTGAAACTTCTTTTATTTTTGTTTGCGAAAGCCTTAACTTTGTTAGACCTTTGCTTTGCTCGATATATCAAACCCAAGACCAAAGTAAAACCTTTTGCTTTATTTGGTTGAATTTGGTAGGAATTGAGTTTCACCATATATTCAGTCAACCAAAGCTAACAAGCTAGGGTTGCAAAGCAGCCTACACTTGAATCAGTTAAATTCTTGATGATCGCTCATCTGGGTTTAGATTGAATCAAGTGATGAATGCTAGCTGAAATTTTGACATGTTCCCTACAGAATCCTTTCCCTCGACTTTTACCAAATGATTTCACTCCTGAAATCAAACTTGCTTTTACTGAGGCGTTGCATTTTTATTTACTTGATTATAGTGGATGAACAAAAAAATCTTAGATTTTGTTATTTTATTGTTGGGCCTTTTATTTTTTTTTTCGTAGTTTTCATAGAGAGAGAGAGAAAAGGGAGAACATGATTTTACGTTAGAGAAGGGTAATTTGCAAAAAAAAGGGAAAGGAGAGGGAGATTGATTAAGAGAGAGGTATTTTTTGAAAAACTAGTGAGTTTTTAAGACTCTGGAGTTTTAAAAAATATTTTATTTTTTCTTTTTGGTCTCTATTCTCATACTAATTAATCATATTTAATGAAGTTACTCGCATAACAAGATTTTAAAATTTGGGAAGAATTTTTTTTTTGATTTCAGAAAAAACAAAAAAACAAATTCTAGTAGTTGGCTAATTTTCCCAAAATCAAGAAAGGGAGGGTTTTAAATTTTTGAAAGCTTAGCTCAGTTATTGTTTTTGCTAGTTCTTAGAGCATGTTTGACTTGATTTTTTTTTAACTTAAAAGATATTATAAAGCTCTTATAAAAATTAATAGCTTTTAAAATTAAGCTAAAACTGCTTAGTAAATTTACATTTTATAAGTTGTTTTTTATATATAAGCTATTTGGTAAAATAACTTATATAAATTTTAATTGTGATTAAAATTATTATAAAAAGTATTTAATAACCAAGAGAAAAAAATTGAATCAAATAAAAAAAGATAAGTGTGAAAAACATATAATTTCTCTTATAATATTATAAATTGCTTAAAGATAAAAGAAGAATATAAAAAAATATTTATTATTATTTTTAAAACTAAACTTAAAATTTATGACCTTTAGAGCTGAACAAAACTGATATTATAAATTAAGAAGAGAATCCAATGTGGTATTAATAATGGGTCCAATTGGGTCAGGAAAATCACGTTTAGCCATTAATTTGGCGACCTATTTTCCTTTTGAAATCATCAACACTAATTTCATGTAAATCTATTAAGGTCTTGATATCCTCACCAACAAAGTTCCCCTCCATGAACAAAAAGATTTTGACTTTTATATTTTTTTCCATTTTTTAATGGATTATTTATTTTGTCAAGAAGTGTCAAATCATCTATTGGGTGCTGTTAGCTCAAATGTGAAATTCACTGCTAAAAAATTCAAGGATTCTGCAATTCCTATTACCAAAGTAATTAATGTCTATTTTAATTTTCCTATAGTGTAGCCTATTGTTATACCTAAAAGAAAAAATTCTTTAAAACTGAGTTACTACAAACGAGTACAAATATTGACTTTTCAATTTTTATCTAATTTATTTCAACAACTATTGACCTATGTGACTTATTATTTCAATCATGATCAACAAATATTATATACACAAAAAAGAAATTAAGAATAAATAAACATCACATAATTGTCATATCAAACAATAAATTGAGAAATATCAAATAATAAAGAGAGTTTTCAAAGCCACGACAGAAAATAAAATGAAAAAAAAATAGAAAGAAAAAGACCTGAATGCAATTTTAAATTTTGAGTTTTCTTTTCCCCTAGTTTTTGTAAGAATAAAAAAAAATCCTAGAAGAATGATTTGAAGAAAGGGAAAGAGGAGAGGGAGATCGATAGGGAGAGAGGGATGGGGTATTTTTTGAGAGAAGATTTTTTCGAAAAAAAATAATTCTCCTAAGAAACTGGTGTATTTTTTTAGAAAAAAAAAAGAAGAGAAAGCTCATATTTGGAGCTTTTTAAGTTCTTTTTTTTTATTTTTTTTAAGAGCTTCTCACAAAATACTATTTGACCAAGCTTCTCCTTTTAAGAAATAAATAAGTTAAAAATAAGTCAAGCCAGACAGACACTTATCTACTATTTGTTTTTACTTCTTAAAACAATAGTGATTATTTTTTGTAATTGTAAAATTAATTATATTTATTTAATTTAATTAGGCATTGAATCAATCATGTTTTTGCTCCCCTTTTACATATAAGGGTTTTTTTTCCCTATTTTTTCTCCCTTTTTATATATAACGGGGTATTTTTTTTTCCTATTTTTGCTCCCTTTTAGTTGTCTTCCTCTGTTAGTTACCATATTTCTCCTCTCATAACTCTTTCCAATTCCCCTTTCTTCCAGAGTTGATTATGGAGCTTAGAATGTAGTAGGTCCTTTGTGTCTCAAATCCTATGACCCCAATGATGAGCAAAATCAAGTCTTTTGATGAACAATATTTGGTTTTCGCACTCTCTCATCAATTTTTTCCATGAGTAAATAAATTACAGTCCTTCCTTATATGCCTAGTGTCTAATTTGTATAAAACAAAGTGTTTTGTATTGGATTTTGTTTAGTTTCTTGGCATTGAAATCCTATTTAGTGGAAAACCACAAATTGGTGAGTAAATAACCAACAACATCACAAATTGTTAGAAGTGAAAAGAAAAGAAAGGGAAGAAAGAAGATGGTGTTATGAGATGACATTAATATCGCTAAGCATTGGAAAAGAGGGTTAGGCTACCTGTTGAAATCAGCAGGTTGATTTGATAAAGTAATTAGAAAGAGAAAGAGTGACACAATTGATTAAGAATGTTGTTTTAATGTCAGCTATTGATTTTATGAGATAAAAAATGGTTAAAATTGTAAATTTAGTTATATCATAATTTTTAAATGTTCATTTTCACTTATTCTCGATCAAAGATAAATAATTTTGACCATTATTCAGTATACTTTTATTTGTAATTAAAATTTCCAAAAAAAGGTTTTGAAAAATTCTAAATATATAATTCTTAATTTTTAAAAATTTTAATTTCATATGATATTATAAAAAAAATATTAACAAAGTTGGTAAATTTCGATTTAAAAAAACACAATATAGATATATTAATTTAAAATGAAAGAAATAATCTGTCAAAAAGAAACAACTAACAACTGAACATGAACACGATAAGAACTCATCAAGCTTGATGGTAACGTGAAGGTGACAAGAATTGAACAAGCTTTTACTCAATTTTGACATTATCCGGTTCAACTCAGCAAGATTTTTATTCGCATTTGATTAAGGCCTTTCAACTTTACATCCTTTCTTGGTAAGTTGGCTTCGTGGACCACTGGGAGAATCCAATCCGTTAGCTTTGGTGAGTAGTGACGCCAATGGTAGCAAATTAATTGTGTAATAACCATGGGCATGGAAGAATCTTTCTTTTGATCCTCTCTCCTTCCATATAAGGCTTTTATGGTGTAGATTATTGTTCACCTATCCTCCAATTTTCTAGTTTCTCATACTTTAGCATACAAAAAAATGGCTCAAATTCTAAAACTTGAGGTCCAATCAGAGATTCAGTCCTCTGCGGATAAGGTCTACGATATCTTCAAGCACAAAATGTACCTCATGCCGAAAATCTGCCCTGAACTGGTGACAGACGTTAAAGTTGTCAAGGGTGACTGGGAGACTGTGGGCTCAGTCAGGATATGGAAATATGTTGCTGGTAAACCAATAATATATATATTTCATTCTAGATGTTATGACGTATTTGTTATCAATTAAGCACCTTGACAGAAATCTCCATTTTTGATAATCTATTTTAACTAACTCATCAATCAGCCCTTAGCTGATGATCTTGGGCTTGGCTGCTGGTCTTACAGGACTTTCTGAGAATGCCTCGGAGACCATAGAGGCTATTGATGATCGAAACAAGTCAATCACTCTCAACGCATTGGATGGTGATATCACGAAATATTACAAGACTTTCAAGGTTATTGTTACTGTCACGGCTAATGGTCAAGGAAGCTTGGTGAAATGGACTTTGATGTACGAAAAGCAGAACCAGAATATCCCTGATCCTGAGAAGTACATAGAGTTTGCCTCTGCTATTACCAAGTCTGTGGATGCTTACCTTCTCAAGAAATAAGAGATAGAAATGTGATTGTTCAACAAAATTAAGCTGCCCTATCTTTTTTAAACTCTGCATATGTAACCATGCTGATCAAACGAAGCCCTTACCATAGAGCAAAACTATGCTACTTTTCATCTTGTAAAATATTGTTCAATCTAAGGTCTTAATTTGATGCATGTCTGTAAGAACTCATTCGCATATATATATATATATAGTAACTTTGTCAAGCTCTAAAATAGTTTTGTCTTGGACATGCAGAGACAATTCTAGATCATGGGATAAATGAGAATGAGATTGATAGATTAAGAAATTGTATTACTATGTTTGAGTTTGTTCATATCTTTAGAGAAATTTACTTCTTTACAGATTCATTAACAAAACTTGTGGTGGTCACATCTGACTTGTTCTTTCGGTGATAGTGGTTTGTTGTGGCTGATGTTATTATAACGTGTTATATAGTTCTTTCTCCATGGAGTATTTATCTCCAGTTTCTTATGGGTGATATTGTTATAATTCTACTTTTAATGTATAAAAACTTTATTTCGCTAAGAATTATTATTATTATTTTTATATACGATTTATTTATATTAATCAATCAAAATGTTTGTAAAATACGTATGTGTAATTCGAGCAATAGGTTATTTTTACCACATTGTTCATGGATGAATAAAATGGACCAGATCATTCCAAGAAATAACAATAGTTTTTTTTCCCCCACCGATATTGAAAAGGAGGTCGAATAATTCCATTCCATCTGTATTCCTCTAGATTAGAGGTGTCCAAGGGTAGGGTCGTTGTCAACTTTTAGGCTCAGCCCGAGATTAGGGCTCGGCATAGCCTAACGCTGCCCGAATGCATCATCACTTAATTAATAATATATTCTTATTATAAATTTTAATTTTAAAATTTATTTAAAATATTAAATTATTAATACAAAATATGTACATTTTTACATTTTAATAATAGAATATCATATAAATAGGCGAGTCCACTTGGACTTGAGTTTAGCTTTAAAAATTGGAGGTCTAGTAAGCTTGACTCAGGAATATTACTATTCTATGTCAGGCTTCAAATAATGATTACATTTTTTGGATAAATTATAGTGAATGAGTTTATAAGAAATATATGAAGGATTCAAAATTGAAATTCATTTAAAGAAATTGAAAAGTGGAGCCACTATAATATTAAAGTAGCATTAAAATTTATGAGCTTTTTGAATCATTCAATTTAAATGAAACTAGAATAATACTCGCGCTATGCGACGAGTTTGTAAATTTTATGAACAATTGATGTTAAAAATTTAGTATATAAAATTTAAATTAGTAGAATCAAGAATTGTTTATTAATGTTAATAATTTTTAGTATTATAGTTGTTATAAATTGTTTAAAGAAAAAGAAATAAAATAATGTATTTGTTATGATGCGAATGTAAAAAGACAAATTATGCTATGGTAAAAATAATAAACAATAATGGATAAATAGTTAAATAGACTTTGTTATGATAAAAATAACACACAGTAATGTATAAATAGTTAAACAAATTGTGTTAATTTATATATTGTTTAAAAGGCAAGAATAAAAAAGATGAATGTTTATTGGAAAATTAGTTAAAATTTTGTTATCAACTTTAAAAAAAGAAAAAGGTATTCTAAGAAAGACAGTTTTCTAAACATAAGAGTTCTTGAACTTTCATTTATTTTCATGTTTTAGTCTTTGAAAGTTGGATGTGATTAATTGGATAACATATCAAAACATACAATCTAAATAATTAAACCTTTAAAACCAAATAAAAATAATAAACAGTCATAAGTTTAAAAAACGAAGCATCCCTTTCCTCATTTATGGTAAAAAACAAAAACCTGTAACATTGCTACATAATGAGTTTACAACATTTTCAACTTTGACATAAATCTAACTTTTTTTACATGTACCCTAAATAATGCTAATCCTTCCAAACACAAACTGTCTTTTTCTTTTTTTTTTTTTTTGATGAACTTACAAAACTCAGAGCTTGTTTCAGTAAAATTTTGCAACTCTTTCTTAGTGAAAAACCTCTGAGACCAAAGAATGATATAAATTAGAAAAAATTATGAGAAATAACCTTCCTCATAAGCTCAATTCAAAAATATCATTTTTTTATAATTTTAAATATTTTTAGTCAATTTTTGGCATGATTTGACAACAATACCCTTTAAACAATTTCAAACAAGTTAAAATGGTTTCAGTTTTCTCTACCCCGCCATCCAAACAAAAATTTTAAAATTAAATCTCGATTTTTCTCTCTGGTCAAATAATGTCTATCTCACCATTCGGAGATGACATCAAGTTCTTTCTTATTTTGTTTTATTTTTTTAGATAGTGGATCTTAGGGTTCTCAAGGATGATGAACAACAATTTTACTCTTCTATGGTGATTGTAGGCAGCATGATGAATTTGGAAATTGGATGCTTTTTGGTGATGACTTGTTTCGAAACGTGTGTTGCGATGGAGATGCCTGTGTTGATGAGTTGGATCAGATTGGTTAAGATGATGAACTTAGGGAAAAGAAATAACTGAAGTATGTTTGATGGGTTTTATAGTAGTTCACGGTTTTGTTGTGTTTGGGATTGGGATGATTGTTAAGCATGTTTGCTGGGGATTTTGATTTTTTTTTTATGGGATTTTGAATTGAAATTGTTCAAGAAATATTTTGTAAAGGGAGTATATTTTGTTTTTGCATAAGGGGAATGAGCAAGGCCTTCCCGATAAGGATTTATTTTGTCTTGCTTTGGAGGGTTATGGAGTTTTGTAACCTATCTTTTATGAAATGTACAATTTCATGGCTTAGAAAAAAAAGTACGTGTTTTAGGTTCTTGAGTTTATTAGTTTATTCATAGAATCCCAAAGTTAAGGAATTGAAATTGATTAGATTAGTTTTTAAGTATTGCGAGTCTGGTTTTAGGCATTTCATGACTTAATCACTACGTGACTGATTTTTAGGCATTACGTGATTGGTTTTAGGCATTGCATGACTAGTTTTTAGGCATTGCGTGATTGATTTTTAAGTAATGCCTAAGTCACACAATGCTTTACTAACTAGTCACACAATGCCTTAATAACAAGTCACGTAATGCCTATCAACTAGTCACACAAAGCTTAATCAGAAACTAGTCACACAATGCCTTATCAAAAACTAGACACGCAATGCCCAAAGTTAGTCATGCAATACCTATCAACTAGTCACGCAATGCCTTATCAGAAACAAGTCATGCAATGCCTAAAGTCAGTCACGCAATGCCTATCAACTAGTCGCGCAATGCCTTATCAGAAACTAGTCACGCAATGCCTTATCAAAAACTAGTCACGCAATGACCAAAGTTTGTCACGAAATGTCCAAAGTCAGTCACACAATGCCTAAAAACTAATCATGTAATTCTCAAAAATCACCAAAACTACTGAATTCCATTTAACAAGATCAACAACTTCAAACGATACACCATATTCCATTTAACAACATAATTAATGAATATGAATGCTCAAAATGTTCAAAAGTTTTTCTTCATATACCAAAAATCACTCTAAAATGCTTAAAAATGCTCAAAACGCTCACAAGTTTTCTTAATGTATCAAAAACTACTCCAAAATGCTCAAAATGCTTAAACGTTTTTCTTTCTGGTAAGGAATACTCTTGATATGAATAGTTTGGTAAGGAAAGCTCAAAAAATATGAATCAGTTTGAGGCGTAGACCTAAACATACTGGACCCGTTAATAGATTTCGAGTTGAGACGTGAAGCCAAATAAATGGGTCGAATTCATTAAGGGTAATTTTGTCCAAATTTTAATTTTCTTGGCTAAAAATAGTTAAAATTATAGGGAGGCCTATTATTAAAAACACGTTATGCGTAGAGCACATTTAAAAAAAACTCTATAAATTAAAGCTTACTGGTGAATAGTATTTTTCCTTTAAGGACAAAATGAGATTCAAACGGCTTTAAGAAATTTTGTAAAAAAATAAATTAACAATTCCAAGCTGAAGCACATTCCACAAGGCCAATTATGCCCAAAACATAGTTCTCATCTTTGGAGCAAAACCCTCAATGTGATCTTTCTCTTTTTGCAAAACACTTAGAGATACAAAGAGAAGGAAATCGTAGTTCTTAACTTTCATTTTCTTGATTTCCACATCAAAGAATGTTTGCAATTTAACATCATAGATAAGTTAAAGGAAAGGGAAAGAAAAAAAAATAAAAAAATGGCATTCATGACCCTTTTTTCCCTCGTAATTAATTAACACTTGCTATTTACTAATGAAACTGCAATGAGTATAAATATTATATGACTTAATCTCCCAATTGAAATTGCCCATCGCCTCGAA
Organism: Theobroma cacao; assembly: GCF_053813885.1. NCBI lineage: Eukaryota > Viridiplantae > Streptophyta > Magnoliopsida > Malvales > Malvaceae > Theobroma > Theobroma cacao. The sequence goes on from NC_142640.1 coordinate 45,076,113, forward strand.
ATATAATAGCTAGAAATGTCATTATACGCAATCATTTCACCATCGACAGCAACCTACAAAAGCCAAAATGTATGATATAATCATAAGATACTAAGATCTCGATAAAGTAGTATAACAAAGACAAAGCAATTGTACCATTGCAACAAAATATACCTCAGAGTACCATTCCCTGAAATTCTCATCCTTAGTAAAAGAGAGACCCAAACCAGTCTCCTTCACCTCCTACTTTCTTCCTCCTAAAATATGAACAACACATCATTTGCAAGATTAAAAATGACAATACTTTTATGCATGCATTAACAATGGATCCTAATAAACTTGAGCAAAAAAAAAAAAGTTTACCACTGGCAGACTTTTTTTACTCCCATCCAGCCATAAACTTCAAGTATAGATAAAATAATAGGAAAATAGCTTGCTCTATTGGAGTACCTAAAGGTACAATTTTGGAATATTTGGGTGAATTTATTAGGTAATTGTGGTTCCCTTGCTTGATGGTATGTTAAGAGCTATAGTTCCTGCGCTTACCTGGTTTGGTGCCTTCGTGTTTGTCTTAGGAGTTGAAATGTTGGAATCCAGTGGCTCGCCTCCATGTGTAAGTGCTATTTCAAGTATTTGTTTCTCCATTGTGTATATCACACTATATGGTTGTTGGATCTACCTGATTTGTTTTGTTAAATGTTAACACAATATTGTTATAGGTTGGAGATTTGTTGAACTTCTTAAGTGCAGTATTTTTTGGTCTCCATATGCTACGAATTGAGCATATTTCAAGAAGCACTAATAAGAGAACTTCTTACCCCTTATTGGATATGAGGTTTGAATTTTAATTTTACATCTGTTAAAAATTTTAAATGATGCAATTTGTTCTTCTTTGTCCATGGTTTGAAAATTTTGAAGGTCCATTTAGGTATGCATTGTTGCTTTTTTGTCAACTCTATGGTATTTTCTTGGAGGCTGGCTTGATGGAAGTTGGGAGTTCAACCCATCATCTCGGTCTTAGGCAGTGTTTTGGGATTGGATGTTCACATTTCCATGGATACCTGCACTTTATACAAGCATATTCTCGACTGGGTTGTTCTTATGGGTGGAGGTAATTCTCTTAGCTTTTAGCACTTTGACAGAAGAGCCACCATTTCTAAATGCCTATTATGTTTCTACAACTGCACTCTGTGGAACCTTATCGTTAAATATTTAAACCTTCCTATGCAACATCATCCTACCGTCTACTGTTGTATTTGTTGATTAATAAGCATTGTGTTCTATCAAATTTCTACAACTTAAATTTTTTTTGCCTTGGTCCTGATTCATATTCCTGCCAATGTATCATAATTACACATGATAAAGCACCTATAAGTTTTATGTTTGTTGTTGTTGGAGTTACCATATAAGTTTGATGAGTCCATCTATGTTCAACTCTACACTTTTTAAATAACTACACCCTTCATTCTTTCCGGTTCATTGACTAAATGCTTATATGGTTTTCTCTTAAAAGTTTCTCCATTCAATTACTCAAAACATTCATATAGATTTAGTGAGCTTGGTACACCTCATAAAATTATGTCAAGAAATAAATATCTCACTGGGATATTCATGTAGATAGCTATTGTGCATGATGTATCAGCCACAGAAACAACAATAACTTATGGCTTGGAGCCTGTTTGGGGTGCTAGTTTTACATGGTTTCTCCTTGGTGAAAGGTGGAGTGACACTGGTTGGATTGGAGCTTCCCTTGTGCTAGGTAATATAACTTATATTCTCTGGTCATTGATCATATTTGGTTTCCTATTTTAAGATTACCAACCTTAATAGAGGCTTGTTCGTAATCTGGAAGTGACATTGTTGTGCAAAGATATCTACTTTCAGACTCTCAATCTTGGTCTAAGTTCTTCTATATACATTAAGGCAAAGTGGAGAAACAGGGTATGATGGAAGGAGGTGAGTGTAAAAGTGTTAGAGTAAGATCTTAGTGAATTAATGTGATTGTGTAAAGCATGGATTTCAAAAATTTATTTTATAAAGGAAGCAAACAATTCAATTACACAAGCGGAAACACACATTATTATTATTACAAGTAACATTATCACACCAAAAAAAATAAGAATCTATTATGTAAGAAAAACTATACCTTTTATTTTGAGATTTTTATTTTCGGATTCTACCACACCAATGAACGATTTCTCGACCAAACAAGTTTACCATTTATTCTTTAAGAATACTTTCAACTGGAACCTTGAGTGGATAAGGTGTGGAATGTAAGACTATAAAATGGCAATTGATTTTTTTTTCCTCTTTTCTTTGAAAAAGCTTGGAGGAGATGAAGAGAAGTGACGGCTAAAACTTTTTTCAAAAAAAAGTACGTTCTCTTATTTTTTTTTCCAATCTCTTCTTTTTTTATTAAAACTCTTACTTCAAAGGTTTAATTATAGCTTTGAATCAATCTTGACCATCCATTTAGAGTTATGGAAGCATCAAACATACTCCATAATTATCAAAATAAAAATTAAAGAATAAATAATTGAATTCTTTAATTATCATTTAGAGTTCTTGATAAAATAAAACTCCTTATTGAATAATAACTCTTATTTTTTATTATCAATCTTTATTTAAAAAGAATTAATAATAAATAAAAGAGTAATAGTCAAATGTGGGGTCTCCTTTTATTAACATGGATGTCTAGATTCATTTTGCAAGAATCATCCTAAAATGCTCTTAATTTAAGACAACTCTTGTCCGTAATTAAGGCAAAAAATATATTATCTTGTCTAAATTTGAGACAAATATGTATTCTTGTCTAGATTAAGACAAAAAATATTTTTCTTGTCTTAAATTAAGACAAACATATTTTTTTGTCTAAATTAAGATCAAACATGTTTTCTTATCTAAATTAAGACAAACTTGTTAAAGCTGCCAATTTTTGTACATAATTTAATTAATAAACTTAAAGCATGCATTCCAACTTAAACAAGTTGAATTCTATGAAGCTAAGTGGGGAATCATTTGGACATAGATATTCCAAGCTCCAATAAACTTAAAATTATTCTTAATCTCATTAAAAATAATTCAAGCTTATTAAACATGAAATCACTCCACCATAGATTCATGGTTGCACTCTTGGATTAACTATAATTACAAGAAACAATTCAATATTTGATATTGATTATTAGTTGTCCATTTGCAAACCTTTTATTGTGAACCCTTATAACCATCAAATGACAAAAGGTGAAATTACTGTTTTACCCTTTATGTCAATTTTATCCACTAATATCAAATTTCATCCAATTAATGATTCAATACTCTATATCTAATCTTTTGAGTATCCAGATGTGATGAGTAGCTAATTCATCAATCCACTGAGCCCAAATTAATCACCAATCTTCTTGAAATCACTAGAAGTAATGTTAATGCTATGAACTCCATTATCTGGATATATGTTCTCAGATGTTCATCTCGATTATAATCCCAAAATACGGAGTCTAGATCAACGCTTTATGATGATCATGCTTATGATAAATCAAAGATTATAAGGATATTAGACACGAGTCCACTATCGATCAAGATTTCGGTTATACTATAAGCAAATGTATAAGTGTGAGATCAAGATTTAGGTAACGGTAACACTTAAATTTGATTTTCAAATGATTCAAGTTCATGTTATAGTGTCATTACTCGAAGTCAACCATTTCGATGATTTGAGACTCATCATCCCCTTGAAATGAATCGCATTCATTTTGTTAGAAGTAATCTGGACACTACACCTTTAACACAATAAAGTGATCAGTTTTATTATATGACTGTGAACAATTTTTAGATTCAATTAAAATACATGTCTCCTATGTATGACTCTTCATACAAATGTATTTTAATATCTCAATAGAATCTTGGTACATTAATAATTGGATAATAAATGCTTACTAAAACAAACTCTTCGTCTTATTATCAAAATGTATTTTCATTGCAAATAAATTTAATGAATTTAAGCATGAGAATATGCTTCCTTTCCAAGGCACCATATTCTCAAATTTCCTAAAAATCTCCCGCATGCCCTAAAGCATGTATGACATATCCCTCATTTCACCTTCTAAGTGACCATCGAAACTCTTTTATGTTAGAGTCTTTGTGAATGGATCGACGAGGTTTTGCTCTGTTGGAATTTTCTTCCCAAGTACTTCTCCACGTCGAATGATCTCTTGAATGAGATGATACTTCCTTTCAATATGTTTTCTTGCTTTATGATTCCGCAGTTTTTTTGAGTTACCCATTGTTCCACTGTTATCACAATAAAGTGTAATAGGTTTGTCCACATCTAGAATTACTTCAAGGTCCATAAGGAACTTACGAAGCCATACAGCTTCCTTTCCTACTTCACAAGTAGCAACATACTCTGCCTCCATAGTAGAGTCTGCAATACAGGATTGCTTTACACTCCTCTAAACCATGGCTCCTCCTCCAATGGTGAAAACAGATCCTGATGTTGATTTTCTAGAATCAACATCAGACTGAAAATCTAAATTATTGTACTCTGTTACTACAAGGTCACTTCCAAAATATACAAGCATGTAATTCTTCGTTCTACGAAGATATTTAAAAATGCACTTGACTGCAATCTAGTGCTCCATGCTTGGGTTTGACTGAAATCTGCTAACCAATCCAATTGCATAGCAAATATCTGGCTTAGTGCATAGCATAGCATACATGAGACTTCCAACGACAGATGCATATGGAATCCATCTCATGTTTTCAACTTCTTCTGGAGTTTTAGGTGACATTTCCTTAGAAAGTTTGATTCCATGTCTAAAGGGCATAAAACCTTTCTTGGAATCTTGCATAGCAAACTTGGCCAAAATCTTGTTTATGTAGGATGCTTGAGGTAATGTTATCTGCTTGTTCTTACGATCCCTTATAAGTTTGATCCCTAAAACATAGCTAGCTCCTTCCAAATCCTTCATATTGAATTGTTGGTTCAACCAACCTTTAACTATTGATAACATTCCTATGTCATTCCCAATGAGTAGAATGTCATCAACATAAAAGACTAGAAAAACAACCCTTTTATCCTATATTCTTTTATAGACACAGGGTTCGTCAACATTTTGTTGGAAACTGTATGATTTGATGCTCAAGTTGTGTTTTTGTTTCAACCATTGAATCATACTGTGTTATGACATCTTCAGAATTAACTCTTAAATCTGAAGAATCAAACAATTCTTCTAAGACAATGTCACTTCTAGGTTTGTTATTTCTCACAAACTTTTCCTTTAAGAAAATGGCATTTGTGCTAATGAAAACTTTCTTATCTTGAGGACTATAGAAGTAATAACCTCTTGTTCCCTTCGGATATCCTACAAACAAGCACACCTTAGTCTTTGGCTCCATCTTTGTGGACTCAAGCTTTAAAACATGTGTAGGACACCCCCAAGTTCGTAAATGACGTAGAGATGATTTACACCCTGTCTACAACTCCCTTGGTATCTTAGGCACAGCCTTAGATGGAGCAAAATTAAGCAAGTATTGAGCAGTTTGCATACAATATCCCCAAAATGAGATTAGAAGGTTAGCATAGGACATCATTGACCTAACCATTTCTAAAAGAGTCATATTTCTTCTTTCAGCTACACCATTATGTTGAGGTGTTCTTGGCACTGACAAATTGAAAATTATCCCATTCTCAGTGAGATATTGCTGAAATTCATCTAATAAATACTTACCTCCCCGATTTGATCGAAGTTGTTTCAATGGCTTACCTAGTTGCTTTTCAACTTAGACTTTGAATTCTTTGAACTTTTCAAAGAATTCACTTTTTTTGTGCATTAAATACACAAAGCCATGTCTCGAGTAATCATCAATAAAAGTTATGAAATATTTATAACCTCCTCTAGCTTCTACATTCATTGACCCACACACATCTGTGTGCACCAAGTGTAGAACTTTTGACATTCTGTTACCTTTCGCCTTGAAAGGCCCTTTAGTCATTTTAGCTTCAATTCAAAACTCACATACTGGCAAAGGACACTCAACCATGTCTAGTAGAGTACCATCCTTTATAAGCTTATTGAGTCTATTTTGATTTATATGACCTAAACGTAGATGTCAAAGATAATTTTGATTTATACTAGATTCTTTGACTCTTTCAATTTCAAATTGTATTGCTTCTATAGCATTTGTGGAATAAGTCGTAGGCTCAAGGAAATAAAGATTATATCTTACAATTCCAGAACAATTAAAATCTTTATTCAAATAAATAGTGAGTGTCTCACTAAAATAAACTAAATATCTAGACTTTATTAGACAAAAGACAAAAATCAAATTTCTATAAGTCTCTGAAATGTAATAAACATTTTCCAAAACTAAGCTACGACCATAAGAAAATTGAAGAATAATGGCTCCCACTGCTAATGATGAAACGAAGGTGCCATTTGCCATCCTCATCCAAAACTGCCTTTTACTCAGTTTTCTCCTTCGTTGAAACCCTTGTAAAGAATTGAAAACATGGTTAGTGGCTTCAAAATCTACTATCCAAGTATTTGTAGAATCAATCACTAAACAGGCTTCTAACATATTTAGAAAACCCATACCTTGTTTATTCTTTTGGATTTCCTCAAGGTAAACCTTGCAATTTCACTTCCAATGTCCTTTCACATCACAATGGAAACATTTTCCTTTGGTGTTGTCTTTTAAAGTAGTCTTTTTCTTTATGGGCTTTTTCTTTGCTCCCACTGAGCCCTTAGAAATCTTTTTATTTCCAACTATCTTCTTTTTACCCTTGGGTTTGGGCTTAGAAGTGGAAATTGCATGTGTTTCAGGTTTTTTTTTTCAAATCAAGAACCTCCTCCACATTTTGAAGATCATTCATTAGCCTACTTAGGGTGTAATCCCTAGTGTGCAGTTCATAATCTAATTTAAACTGTGAAAATAATGAATTCAAGCTACGAACGATCATTGATATTTGCGTTTTGGCATCTATCTTAGCACCATTTAGTTCTACCTCATGGAGACAAGAGATCACTTTTCAGCATGTAATCTCTAACTGGCTCTCCAGGTTTCTATTTAAGGTCCTTAAAAGCATTGATTGCTTTCACCTTAGCAGATCTAGTTTTCGTACTAAACATCTCATGTAGGTGCAACATTATGTCAGCAACATTACCCTTGCCTTCGTGTTACTTTTGCAATATACTGTTCATAGAGGCCAATATATAGCATTTAGCTAGCTTGTGTGCATCATGTTACTACTTATGATATTCAATATCTTGTAGAGTTAACTAGGGAGTTAGTGCTTCAGGCTCATGGTCAGAAAGAACCCATGTGATCTTGTCATAATTAAGGACAATATTAAGGTTCTTTTTCCATTCAGAATGCATTTGTTCAACAAAATTGAAAATGGATTCATATTTGTGATACAGATATGTTTTTGAAAATACATTTGAAATTATGTAAGCATACTAGTTATTCATAGACTTTGAACATTTCATGATGCATGTATGCATGATGACAATATATAAAACCCTATAAATTATATTATTAGTTTGACGGTCATTTACTTTTTTGTAATAAATTAACCGACTATGGGCCGTAAGAATTTACTACCAGGCAAACTAAGACCCTCCCACTTAACTATGTTGCCTAGTATCTTCATACTTAACATGGTTAAGGAGCGCCTTCATTTGGTCCACGAAGTTTATTAACAGAGATACTGTAGGCAAGTTAATAGTAAATTCATGTTGACTGTAACAACCATTGTTTCATTCTTTTAAGCTCCTTACTTAATGAGCCTCTATGGGAGGTCTCACTTCATAATCCACCGAAAAGGATTTATCTTTTCGAAGACCCAGTCCGTCATGATCTAGATTCATGTCCGCTTGTAGGGAGTGACATGTTTCACATGCTAATGGGCTAACAATGGAGACCATGGACTCTAGGATTACTAGCATCCTTTCCCACTCAATATTTTTATACTTAGGGTTTTGATTGACTTTTTATCGGATTTTCTATATGCATATTTAGAATATCCTAAGTCAAATAATGGCTTGGTTATGTTTCTAACTAAACTCTTTTAGTATATAACTAAGTCCACATTACCATCTTGTCTAAATGCGATTTTTTTTCCTATATTCATTATGTATCTCATAGTATAAAAGTCCTTTTAAACTAAAATACATAATGTATGCATAACATTCCTTAAGAGATGTTGACACTTTAATTCTAGATGACATGTTTTCAAGCATACAAATAATATCTAATATCATTCATATAGATACATATAAATATATATATATATATATATATATATATATATATAATAAGCCACATTAATGTCCATCCTAGGATAAATAAAATAAAATTACAACTTGTAATTCTCTTCAATCTTGCTTGCTTCTGCTGCTGGTTAGGATCACATCCATTTGGCACTCTTTTGAATTTTATGACTATTTAAAAATCCTCAATTTTAATTTTAGTTTTAACCCAATTTGACAAAATAATTTTATTTTGTCCAATTAATTAATCTCATTAATTAATACCAAAATAATATATATATATTTTAATCCAAGGCTAAAATTAATTTTTCAAAAATAAAAAGAATTTTGGAAAAAGTTTAAGAATATATATATATTAATATTAAAATATATATATATTTTTACATAATTTTATTAAAAAAAATTAGAAGGTGCCCATCCTAATGGGTTGTTGCCCAAGAGCCCAAGGGTGGGCTGCTGCCTTGCGGCAACTTGTGCTGCTACCGAGCAACATGTGCTGCTGTCCGGCAGCACACTTTACCCCTCTTTTCCCCTCTCCTTTTCTTTTTAAATAAAAAAATATTTTGATAGAAAAAAAAATATTTTTATAATAACAGAATTTTAATATAAGAAAAACTCTTTTCTTTAAAAAAGATAAATACAAGAAAAACTCCTTTTTCAAAAAAAATTAATAGTCATAAAAAAATAAAGAGACCAAATATTACCTAATTACCTTTTTCCTTTTGGCTCTAAACTTCTTTATCCATGGATACACCAAACACATCAAGAAATATTAAAATTACATAGGTTTTCCTAGTTACATAAATATAAGGAAAAATAAAAAAATCAAGAAGGAAACATGGCGATGATAGGCCACCCTTCTTGTTACATAACCAAAAGAAAAATGTTACATGTAAATTTTCTAGGACAATTAATGTGGCAAAAACCTTGAATCATGTATCATAACATACAACCATACATTGATCACATCAAGATAGTTAAACATTTGCGAAGGTGACAATCATGCATAATAAATATAGGAAACAAACTTTCAATAATCCCTGCTCTGATACCAATTGTTGAAGTAGGATCTTAGTTAATTGATGTGATTGTGTAAAGTATGGATTTCAAAAATTTATTTTATAAAAGAAGCAAGCAATCCAATTACACAAGCGGAAACACACATTATTATTATTGAAAGTAACATTATCACAAAAAAAAATAAGAATCTATTAAGAAAAACCATACCTTTAATTTTGAGATTCTTATTTTTTGATTCCACCATACCAATGAACGATTTCTCGACCAAACAAGTTTACCACTTATTCTTCAAGAATACTTTCAACTTGAACCTTGAGTGCACAAGGTGTGGAATGCAAAACTATAAGATGGCAACCGATTTTTTTTTCTTTTTTCTTTAGAAAAGCTTGGAGGAAGAGAAGAGAAGTGACGGTTGAAACTTTTTTTAAGAAAAAGTACGTTATCTTATTTTCTTCCAATCTCTTCTCTATTTATTAAAACTCTTGCTTCAAAGGTTTAATCAAAGCTTTGAATCAATCTTGACCATCCATTTAGAGTTATGAAAATATCAAACATGCTCCATAATTATCAAAATAAAAATTAAAAAATAAATAATTTAATTCTTTAATTATCATTTAGAGTTCTTGATAAAATAAAACTCCTTATTGAATAATAACTTTTATTTTATTATTATCTATTTTTTTAAAAAAATTAATAATAAATAAAAGAGTAATAGTCAAACGTGGAGTCTCCTTTTATTAACATGGATGTCTAGATTCATTTTGCAAGAATCGTCCTAAAATGCTCTTAATTTAGGACAACTCTTGTCCATAATTAAGATAAAAAATATTTTATCTTGTCTAAATTTGAGATAAATATGTATTCTTATCTAGATTAAGATAAAAAATATTTTTCTTGTTTTAAATTAAGACAAACATATTTTCTTGTCTAGATTAAGATCAAACATGTTTTCTTGTCTAAATTAAGACAAGCATGTTAAAGTTGCCAATTTTTGTACACAATTTAATTAATCAAATTAAAGCATGCATTCCAACTTAAAAAGTTGAATTCTACGAAGCTAAGTGGGGAATCTATTTAGACATAGATATTCCAAGCTCCAATAAATTTAGAATTATTCTTAATCTCATTAAAAATAATTCAAACTTATTAACCATGAAATCTCTTCACCATAGATTCATGGTTGCACTCTTGGATTAACTATAATTATAAGAAACAAGTCAATATTTGATATTGATTATTAGTTGTTCAATTGCAAACCTTATATTATGAACCCTCATAACCATCCAATGACAAAAGGTGAAATTACCATTTTACCCTTTATGTCAATTTTATCCCCTAGTATCAAATTTCATCCAATTAGTGATTTAATACTCTAGATCTAATCTTTTGAGTATCCAGATGTGATGAGTAGTTAATTTATCAATCCACTAGGCCCAGATTAATCACTAATCTTCTTGAAATCACTAGAAGTGATGTTAATATTATGAACTCCATTATCTGGATATATATTTCCAAATGTTCATCTCGATTACAATCCCAGAATACGAAGTCTAGATCAACGCTTTATGATGATCATGCTTATGGTAAATCAAAGATTATAAGGAGATTAAACATGAGTCCACTATCCATCAAGATTTCGGTTATTCTATAAGCAAATGTATAAGTGTGAGATCAAGATTTAGGTAACGGTAAAACTTAAATTTGATTCTCACATGATTCCAGTTCATGTTATAGTGTCATTACTCGAAGTCAACTATTTCGATGATTTGAGACTCATCATTTCCTTGAAATGAATCACATTTGTTTCATTAGAAGTAATCTGGACACTACACCTTTAACACAATAAAGTGACCAGCTTTATTATATGGTTGTGAACAATTTTTAGATTCAATTAAAATACATGTCTCTTATGTATGACTCTTCATACAAATGTATTTTAATATCTCAATAGAATCTTGGTACCTTAATAACTAGATAATGAATGCTCACCAAAACAAACTTTTTATCTTATTATCAAAATGTACTTTTATTACAAATAAATTTAATGAATTTAAGCATGAGAATATACTTGCTTTCCAAGGCACCATATTCTCAAAATTCCTAAAGACACACACACACACACATACGCACACACACACACAAACGCATATATATATATATATATATATATATATATATATATATATATATATATAAAGATTTAGAACCGCTTAATTTTAAAAAATATTTTCTTTTTCTTTTTGGTCTCTATTCTCATGCTAAATCATATTTAATGAAGTTACTCGCATAACAAGATCTTAAAACTTGGGAAGTCTTTTTTTGTGATTTCTGAAAAAGACTAAAAAACAATTTCTAGTAGTTGGCTAATTTTCCCAAACTTAAGAAAGGGACAGTTTTAAATTTTTGAGAGCTTAGCTCAGTTATTGTTTTTGCTAGTTCTTAGAGCATGTTTGACCTGACTTTTTTCTTTTAGCTTAAAAGATATTATAAAGCTCATATAAAAAATAATAGCTTTTAAAATTAAGCTAAAACTGTTTGGTAAATTTATTTTTTATATGTTGTTTTTTATAAATAAGTTGTTTGGTAAAACAATTTATATAAATTTTAATTTTAATTAAAATTACTATAAATGGTATTTAATAAATCAAGAGAAAAAAATTGAATCAAATAAAAAAAAGATAAGTGTGAAAAACATATAATTTCTTTTATAATATTATGAATTGCTGAAAGATAAAAGAAGAATGTAAAAGAATATTTATTATTATTTTTTAAAATTGAGCTTGAAATTTATGACCTTTAGAGCTGAACAAAACTGATATTACATATTAGGAAGAGAATCCAAAGTGGTATTAATAATGGGTCCAATTGGATCAGGAAAATCACGTTTAGCCATTAATTTGGGGACCTATTTTCCTATTGAAATCATCAACACTAATTCCATGTAAGTCTATTAAGGTCTTGATGTCCTTACCAACAAAGTTTCCCTCCATGAACAAAAAGATTTTGGCTTTTATATTTTTTTTCATTTTTTAATGTATTATTGATTTTGTCGAGAAGTGTCACATTATCTATTGGGTATTGTTAGCTCAAATGTGAAATTCACTGCTAAAAAGTTCAAGGATTCTGCAATTCCTATTACCAAAGGAATTAATGTCTATTTTAATTTACTTGTAGTGTAGCTTATTGTTATACCTAAAAGAAACAATTCTTTAAAAGTGAGTTACTAGAAATGAGTACAAATATTGACTTTTCAATTTTTATCTAATTTATCTTAACAACTATTGACCTATTTGACTAATTATTTCAATCATAATCAACAAATATTATATACACACAAAAAATTAAAAACAAATAAACATCACATAATTGTCATATCAAACAATAAATTGAGAAATATCAAATAATAAAGAGAGTTTTCAAAGGCAAAAAAAGAACGACAAAAAATAAAATGAAAAGCAAAATAGAAAGAAAAAGACCTGAATGTAGTTTTAAATTTTTTGTTTTCTTTTCTCTTAATTTTTGTAAGAATAAAAAATAATCTTAGAAGAATGATTTGCAGAAAGGGGGAGAGGAGAGGGAGATCAATAGAAAACGAGGGATGGGGTATTTTTTGAGAGATGATCTTTTTGGAAAAAATAAATAAATCTCCTAAGAAACTGGCATATTTTTTAAAAAAACAAGAGAAGAGAAAGCTCTTATTTGGAGCTTTTTAAGCTCTCTTTTTTTAAATTTTGTTCTTTAAAACAAAGTTATTTTTTTTTAAAGCTTCTTACAAAATATTATCTGACCCGGCTTCTACTTTTAAAAAGTAGATAAGTTAAAAATAAATCAGGCCAAACAAGCACTTATCTGCTATTTGCTTCTACTTCTTAAAACAATAATGATTATTTTTTGTAATTGTAAAATTAATTATATTTATTTAGTATAACTAGGCATTGAATCAATTGTGTTTTTGCTCCCTTTTTATATATAACGTGGTATTTTTTTCCTATTTTTTCTTCCTTTTTATATATAACGGGGTATTTTTTTTCCTATTTTTGCTCCTTTTTAGTTGTCTTCCTCTCTTATATACTTACCATATTTCTCCTCTCATAACTCTTTGCAATTCCCCTTTCTTCCAGAGTTGATTATGGTGCTTAGAATGTAGTAGGTCCTTTGTGTCTCAAATCCTATGACCCCAATGATGAGCAAAATCGAGTCTAAAAAATCAAGTCTTTTGATGAACAATATTTGGTGTTTGCACTCGCTCGTCAATTTTTCCATGAGTAAATAAATTACAGTCCTTCCTTATATGCCTAGTGTCTAATTTGTATAAAACAAAGTGTTTTGTTTTGGATTTTGTTTAGTTTCTTGGCATTGAAATCCTATTTAGTGGAAAACCACAAATTGTTGATTAAATAACCAAAAACATTAAAAGAAAAGAAAGAGAAGAAAGAAGATGGTATTATGAGATGACATTAATATCGATAAGCATTGGAAAAGAGGGTTAGCTACCTGTTGAAATCAGCAGGTTCACTTGATAAAGAAATTAGAAAGATAAAGGGTGACACAATTGATTTTACGAGATAAAAAATAGTTAAAACTGTAAATTTAGTTATATCATAATTTTTAAATGTTCATTTTCACTTATTCTCGATTAAAGATAAATAATTTTGACCATTATTCAATATGCTTTTATTTGTAATTGAAATTTAAAAAAAAAGTTTTGAAAATTCTAAATTTTAAATTTATAATTCTTATTTTTTAAAAATTTTAATTTCATACAATATTATAAAAAAATATTATCAAAGTTGGTAAATTTCGATTTAAAAAAATACAATATAGATATATTAATTCAATATGAAAAAAATAATTTGTCAAAAAAAAAAAAAACAACTAACAACTGAACATGAATACTATAAGAATTCATCAAGCTTGACGGTAACATGAAGGTGACAAGTATTGAGCAAGCTTTTATTCAATTTTGACTTTATCCGGCTCAACTCAGCAAGATTTTTAATCGCATTTGATAAAGGCCTTTCAACGTTACATCCTGTTTTGGTAAGTTGGCTTCGTGGACCATTGGGAGAATCCAATCCATTAGCTTTGGTGAGTAGTGACGCCAATGGTAGCAAATTAATTGTGTAATAACCATGGGAACGGAAGAATCTTTCTTTTGATCCTCTCTCCTTTTGTATAAGGCTAAGGCTTTTATGGTGTAGATTATTGTTCACCTACCCTCCAATTTTCTAGTTTCTCATACTTTAGCATACAAAAAAATGGCTCAAATTGCAAAACTTGAGGTCCAATCAGAGATTCAGTCCTCTGCTGATAAGGTCTACGATATCTTCAAGCGCAAAGTGTTACCTCGTGCCGAAAATCTGCCCTGAACTGGTGACAGACATTAAAGTTGTCAAGGGTGACTGGGAGACTGTGGGCTCCGTCAGGATATGGAAATATGTTGCTGGTAAACCAATAATATATATATATATATATATTTCATTCTAGATGTTATGACGTATTTGTTATCCATTAAGCACCTTGACAGAAATCTCCATTTTTTATAATCTATTTGAATTGACTCATCAATCAGCCCTTAGCTGATGATCTTGGGCTCGGCTGCTGGCCTTACAGGACTTTCTGAGAATGTCTCGGAGACCATAGAGTCTATTGATGATCGAAACAAGTCAATCACTTTCAACGCATTGGATGGTGATATCACGAAATATTACAAGACCTTCAAGGGTATTGTTACTGTCACGGCTAATGGTCAAGGAAGCTTGGTGAAATGGACTTTGATGTACGAAAAGCAGAACCAGAATATCCCTGATCCTGAGAAGTACATAGAGCTTGTCTCTGCTATTACCAAGTCTGTGGATGCTTACCTTCTCAAGAAATAAGAGAAAGAAAAGCGATTGTTCAACAAAATTAAGCTGCCCTTTCTTTTTTAAATTCTTCATATATAACCATGCTGATGAAACGAAGCCCTTACCACAGAGCAAAACTATGCTACTTTTCATCTTGTAAAATATTGTTCAATCTAAGGTCTTAATTTGATGCATGTCTGTAGGAACTCATTTGCATATATATATATATATAGTAGCTTGTCAAACTCTAAAATAGTTTTGTCTTGGGTGTGCAGAGACAATTCTAGATCATGGGATAAATGAGAACGAGATTGATAGATTAAGAAATTGTATTACTATTTTTGAGTTTGCTCATATCTTTAGAGAAATTTACTTCTTTACAGATTCATTAACAAAACTTGTGGTGGTCACATCTGACTTGTTCTTTATGTGATGGTGGTTTATTGTGGCTGATGTTATTATAATGTGGTATATAGTTCTTTCTCCATGGACTATTTATCTCTCCTTTCTTATGGGTGATTTTGTTATAATTCTACTTTTAATGAATAAAAACTTTATTTCGCTAAGAATTATTATTGTTATTTTTATATACTATTTATTTATATTGATCAAGAGTAAGAAAAGGTGGACAAATAATTCCATCTGTATTCCTCTACATTAGAGGTGTGCAAGGTTAGGGTCGTTTTGTACTTGTAGGCTCAGCCCGAGATTAGAGTTCGGCATGGCCTAACCCAGCCCGAATATATAATCACTTAATTAATAATATATTCTTATTACAAATTTTAATTTTAAAATTTATTTAAAATATTAAATTATTAATATAAAATATATACATTTTTACATTTTAATCATAAAATATCATATAAATAGGCGAGTCCACTTGCACTTGAGTTTAGCTTTAAAAATTGGAGGTCTAGTAAGCTTGACTCATGAATATTACTATTCTATGTCAAGCTTCAAATAATGATTACATTTTTTGGATAAATTATAGTGAATGAGTTTATAAGAAATATACGAAGGATTCAAAATTGAAATTCATTTAAAGAAATTGAAAAGTGGAGCCACAATAATATTAAAATAACATTAAAATTTATGAGCTTTTTGAATTTAAATGAAATTACTATTACTTCAACTAAAACTTTGATTCTTTATAAATTAAAATTAAAACTATTTTAAATTATGAAGGAAAAACATGTAATTTGTACAGGCATATGACTAATTTAGATGATAAAAAAAAAAGGTTTGACCAGAAAATCATTTTCATAAAAAAGCAGCCTCAATGCTACCTGTAACCGTTATTTCTTGATTGCGAGACTTCTAAAGCTGTTACTCTAATGAGATTGGAGGCGAGAATCATGTCAAATGTATGTAGTGGTTCCGTGTAATTGTAACGTAGTGAAATTATTCTTTCCGTCTTATTTTATTTATTTATTTATTTTATATTTAAAATTATGTTTTATTTTTTTAACATCTAATTATCTTACTTTTTTTTCTTTTTTTTAAAATTTTTTCATATATATATATATATATATATTACTTTTTGACATCAAAATTATGAAACATCAATTTTACAATTAATTTTTAAAATTTCAATATAAAATAAACTAAAGTCAACAGTTTGTTTCCTTAAACTTTGTAAAAATTAAATGGAACATGCAAAATGAGACGATAAAAGTATCATTCCCTTCTAACACATCATCAGCCGTAAAGATCCTATAAGTAATGACAGAGTAACCTATGGGAAGATCACTTAAGCTTATAACAATTTTTATTTTGGTTATTTTAGTGCTAAAATTTACATTTTTGACACTAACATTTGTAGAGTTAATTATCAAACAACGAAAATAAATATATTTCGTAGAGTTTGTCTTTCCAAACAAAGACTAAGTTCTCTACTGATAGTTCTACGATATCTTGAGGAACAAAATGTACCTGATGGCATATATCTGCTCTAAACTGGTAAAAGACATAAGACTCATTGAGAACCTTTTGGGTTTGCCAAGAGATTAGTTTTTGATGATTGAGGGCAAGAGAAGACAAGATCCTAGATAGGGGCGTACATACATTATGACAAGTTGTATCACATAAGACCCCTTTTTTACTGAATCTTAAAAAATTTTTATTTGTTATACTATTTATGTTAGAATTTTATGTAATTAATGATGATAATGAATTTATTAATTTTTTTGCAATTTTGTAGGGAGTGAGATCAAAGATGCTAAGTCAAAGTAAATTATATACTAAAATTTTGAATGCTACATGGAAAGACAAAAAAAATTTCTTTCTATAATTTAAATATTAATATTTTTTAATAATTATTATTATTTTAGTTGTGACATCACTCAAAAAAATTCATAAATCCACCCGTGATTGATGTGGTGACAGTCTTAGACAACAACCTTTCTTAAAGGGTGTACCATTAGAGATGTGGTAAGGTTCTTGGTGCTTTTATTTCAAAGAAAAGGTCAAAAGAGGGGTAGGAATGTTTGTTTTATTAGGTTTAGTTCCTTGATGAAGGCAAAAAGGGTGACAATGAATCTAAATAGCATCTAGCTGCTTGACCATAGATCATAAGTGTGTTGGGATGAGCCCTACAACCAATTGGGATTGGTTAAGGCTTGATTCCAATTATGCAACAATATCAATCATGTTGAATGATTAGAGGTTTTCTTTCTTCAATAAGACATTAATTATAATGGGTTATAAGTCTAACTGGATGCAGTCCATGAGATTAATATGCCTTGCAAGGGAACTGTAATAGGTTACAATCTTGAGATCCTTATGCATCAAAGCATAATCTCTAAATGTTCATGGTCAATTTATCATTGAGACTGGGCATCAATGATGCCTAGAGACTAGTATATTCTATGTTTCTTACTTGGGAAGTAAGTAACCAATCTCATAGGTTGAAGCATAGAGATACTTGGAACTAGAATGTAAGTGCTTGCCTAGGAAAGCAAGTTCACTGAATATGACTTGCCATGAGAAGTGCATTTGGTAATACACTCAAGTGTCTATACAATACTTCTCATGTGTCAGTTGTGTAAATACTCCTTA
Organism: Theobroma cacao; assembly: GCF_053813885.1. NCBI lineage: Eukaryota > Viridiplantae > Streptophyta > Magnoliopsida > Malvales > Malvaceae > Theobroma > Theobroma cacao. The sequence goes on from NC_142640.1 coordinate 45,094,285, forward strand.
GACTTAACACACCATGTTGTCTTATGTGTGAAGTGTTGTACTCTAATTTCATCCTTACAAGTGTCTAACCAAGGATGCCAAAACAGGATGTGTGAAGCCCGACCTTATAAAATACTTGTCATGTCATTCATATGATTGACAATATGCTTGCATACTTGAAAAGCCCCGAAAGAAAAATCGTTAAAAGACGACAATGTACCAAATGGTACAATTAAGTTAATTTAAGCCTCGAACTAGATCAAATAGAGAATTTAAAATGAAATTAAGAATATTAAAGTCTCAGAATGGTTTAATATGGTGATTTGGAGTTCGAGAATCAATTTGGAGTTAAACCGAAATTTTTACTGTCCAGGGGTAAAATGGTCATTTGCCACCTAGGGACACAATGGAAATTTTTAGAAAAGAATTTTTTTTTCCCCCATTTGACTTATTGGAGTATAATTTGAGGGTTTGGTAGCGAAAAAGTTTAATTCCAGTGATTTCTAGAGTGTAGGGGCAAAATCGTAATTTTACCACCCGCGGACAAAATTTGAGATTTTGAGAGAATTTAGATCAAATTTGACAAATTGGAGAATGGTATGAGTATAAGGGATGAAAAATATGTCTATAGGTAATTTTTCAGTTTTTGGGGTAAAAATGTAATTTTTGACTTTTACGGGGGCAAAAGTGTAAATTTCAAAAATTACTCCACCAAGACTTTGGATAAGTCTGAGAATTTTATCTAAGCTATGGATATGTGGGACAAGTGTATGGTGAAAATTTGGAAACAAATGGATGGCTAGAATTTAAGGAATTAATAAAACATTAAAAAAATAAATAAAATAATATTATATTATTTTAGCCTTTAAAAAGGTAAAAATTCCAGAATTCTCATCTTCTTCAGCTGTCCAAACCAGGGGAGAAAAGGGGGAAAATAACAAATAAGAACCCTACCTGAAAATTTGGGGAAAATCAAGAGAAATCAAGAAATTAAGCATTGAAAAGGTAAATTTCATTGATTTTCCTTGTGATTTTCACTACCCATGCATTTTTTTCTCATTTCCATGCAAAATTAGAAAGTGGGTATGGACACCCATGCTGGCCAAACCTCCATGGATGAGTTTTGAGCTTGATTTTTGGTTGATTTTAATTGAATTAAGTGATTTTAGTTAAGTTATATTGAAATATAGCAAAAATAAGCTAGAGATATAATTTTCTCCCATTGAAACCCATTATGCTGAATTTTCTAGGGGAATATTGGCTGCTGATCTTGATGTTTATTTGAGGAATTATGATGAATAATGATGAATTATGTGCCTAGAAAAATAATGGGAATTTTCAGAGCAAAAATATAAATTTTTACCCACTAGGGGTATTTTCGTAATTTGCTATCGAGATTGATAATTTGCACCACACTGAGGGACATTAAGTCAATTTGGGTGCAATTGAGGTATAGAAACTGAAAAAAATTTAATTTGGAGTTTAAACGGACGCGTATATCGATTTATCGAGTAAAAGACCGAAATAGGCTAACACCGCATTTAGGCAAAAATTTAGACATTTTTGCATTCCATATCAAGCATTAGTAGTCTAAATTAGTTTAATTTCAATTTAGTACCAATGTGGTGAATTTCTCGATTTTGTACTGTGTTAAGGTGGTGAGTCCTCCGATAAAGGCAAGGGAATTGCACCCGATGACCAATAGTCTGAGTATTTCAAAAATCCCCACTCTAGACGCGGTGAGTAACCTTACCATCATTTTAATTATGTAAAGTATGTTTTTATTCGGTTTTGGTGAATTTTATGAAAATGAGTTCAAATGGTAAATTTTTATGTTTTGTAAACAAAATGAGTTTAAATGAAAATATTTTATAAATTGTCTTAAAACGAAATAACGATTTTGAAAATAGAGTAATTGGAGACCACTGATATGTTGTAAATTTAAAATCGAATTAATGGCTTATGTTATTATATTGGCATGACTGGCTGGGCTGTGTTTTTTATGAATTGTATGAATTGCTTTATTTTACCCTTGCAGGCTGGGTAGTAATATATTAGCCCTGTCATGCTATCAAAATTTTATTGTATGGTGGGTTTGACCTGCTGCAATGGGCTGGATTCTGTGGACTAGCCTATTAGAGGGGCACAGAATCCTGTTATATTTTTACCTCGGTTGGAGAGGCGAGTAGGGTAACTCTCGAGGTATAACTTTTAAAGTTCACTTCACGCCAAACCACCACGTGAAGGGGAACTCGGCCAACGCCAAGGAATGACTATGTTTTCAAAATAAAAACATGACTTTCTAATAGCCTTGGCGGACTTAGTTGGGATAGCCCTCGGCCAAGGTATCCCAGATAACTGAGTATGATAATAATTTTTGGCATGAGCCAAGCTTTTTAAGAAATTCATAAGCCATACTGATTACTTGCTTTAAATAAATTGATTTCATTTGGTTGAAATAAGTTGAAAGATGATAAATCACAGTTTGATGAAATGTTTTAATAGTCTCCTTTTACTCGACTTTAGATATTTTGAGTGATGTTTGTTTACTCACTGGGATTTTATAATCTCACCACCCTCATTTCCACTCATTTCAGGCTCAGAATACATTGTAGATAACTGATATCGGCGAGGATTACAGTTGAACTTGCCACATCCAAAGATTGTAGGTTCATTTCTTTTGATACTTTTGGTCCTTCGTGGGCCCACATGTCACTGTAAATTAAATTCTATACTTTGGTTATCTGTATTACGGTATGTAAGAATTTATTTTGCTTTTACGCTATAAAAATTATTTATACAGTGTTCTTAAAATATCGTTTTATGTGAAAATTGAATATTTTATTTAATATTTTTATTTTATTATAACAGTCATAATTCCGTTTTAAACGAATGTTTTAGACATCCAAAATTATTTTTGATTATGAAATATGTGTTTTCCACTTACATACTATATTTTTAGATGATTTTGAGATTTTTGGGATAAATGACCAAAATACCCCTGTGAGACGAAAATTATTATTTTATTGGTTTAAGTTGGAAACAGTGTAAAATCTTTTAGAATGTGGTATTTGGAAACAGTTACCCACAGGGGAAATGAGAAGCTGATATTAAAGCCTTGTGGGGTTCCGGTTGACATTTCGGGTAATGAATGTCGATCGAGACGTCGCAGCTGTTGTCACGGGCTCGATGGGAGTTCCGGGTCGTGATAGGATGTTTTTAGGTATAGTATAAAGTATGTGAAGGCAATTGAGTGGTCAAGATAGAAATCATCACCTTAAGTGTTTTTAGAGGACATACCCTACCAGTTCTTGGTTGACATTAGCTTATTGAAGTCCTTGGCCAATGCAACTTCGAGATTATAAAAAGAGTTTCATAAGTATATATAAACTAATGATCTAACTGCAAGAACGAACATGGAGGTCAATAAAAGTGGACATTGCACCATGCTTTTATCATCTTTGGGATATATGATGAAGGAATGAATTACACCGATAGACTATACATTGAAAGGTTGTCAAAGAATCCTTTGACTCTCTTAGCAACTGGGTGGCCATGATACATTGTTAGATGCCAGTCTTGATCTATGGAATTGAATTAGTTGATTAATATTACAATTTAATTCTATTACCAACTTGTTAGGAACCTAAGGGGTCACACACAAAAGTTGTACTATGAATTAAATTGAGAGTGTGATGATTTAAGTTGGACTTAAATGATACTCTAGGTTTTAACTTCTAAGGACTTAATTAAAATAGTTTAATTAAGTGTAAGGTCAATATTATAAATAGTTATAATGTTAGAACCTTAATTGCAAACATGACCAAAGGAAATTAATTTGATTTTAATTTCTAAGGGCTAAATAAAAAAAGGTTTAATTGAGTAATTGGACCAATATTATAATGGGTTATAATATTGGGCCTTTAGTTGCAGTTATGGGAGCTGTTTAACCTAGGTATACATATCACCTTTAACTATTTCTCACATATGACTATGAAAACCTAGTTGTCAAAAACAATCAAAAATTCTTTAGCCACCTCTTGTGGTTGAAATAAAAATCTTTTGATGAATTTTATAGAGTGATCTGACCTATAGTGTGAAGAAAAGATTAATTGTTGTCCACTCTGCTAGCACAGAGAGTAGTTAAAAGCTCCTACCTTGCTGAAGGTTCAAGTGCAATTGTGTGGATACCATTAGAGGCCAAACGCTTGGATGGCTTGGGTTCTTCTTCCCTTTGTAGTGTACACAAGCTTGAGTAGAAATAAAAATAATGCCGTATCTTTTCTCAATCAAAAGGATTCTTCATTGAGATTATGACATCACTAGGCTAGGTGATATTTTGATTATTCTTCTTAAATTTTGTTTGTATTAAAACCACCAAGGTGATCCACGGGTGGTGGCATGGCATGGTATGTTTAAATTTTTATTTTTCGTTACATATGATAATTGTTATCTCTAAGTTTCATGTCATTCCAGTAGAGGTATCAGAGCCTCCCTTGGCTTGTTTTAATGCAAACAATGTCTCATTGTTGTTGATTCAATGTTTATATTTGATATATGGTGTTCGAGTTTAAGCTGGTAAGGATTTAAAACTTTTATAATCTATTTTGGAGTTGTTTCAATTTTCTGGATAGATTTAATTAGTGAATTTTAAATCTTAATTTTTGATATACTAATATGAGTTTTAATATCTTGATTTGGCTAGATTAGAAGTGCATAAAATGCACAAATTAAATTCAAAAAATTAGATTCAAGTTCATGATGTTTTGGTGCAGTTTAAGGGGGAAAATTCGATTTTGTCTATTAGTTGTTGTGGTTCAGTTTTCAGTATTAAAAAGGCATCTAATGTCCTTGAAAAATTTTGAAAAAATCATGAAGGCAATGTACTTTGGAATAGTTTCAAAAGGGATTGCCGGCCAAAGGTGAATGGTGGTGCAATAGGCACAAAATTATGGCTGAAACCATTGTTGCTAGCAATTGTTTTCGGTCACGAATTTTACAAATTTTGGCAACTTAAAAAGAGCCTAAACTTGTGCAATTACTTGCATTTATTTGCTAAAATTTTAAGTTTTGAAAGAGTTCAAAATTTCCTAAAATTTGAAATTCAAAAATCAAGGAATTTGATATCTAGGATTTTGACATTGTCAATGCCATCTAAGCAGTTGATCGAAAAGGTGGTTGTGTTCAGCAGACATAGGTCATGATTTTTTTTAATTTTTTGGACAGCTTACTGTGTCCAAAAATTATTAAAATTAATAGGAAAAGGCTCCATATGTTAGCTAACCATAAAAAAATTAGAGATTAAATTCCCTAATTTAGAGTCGCTTTAAAGCATAGAACTATAACTGCACCATTGCAGCAAGTAGCAGCAAAAAGTCACGGTTTTGGGGTGATTTGACCAATCAATTTGCATCCAAAAATCGTGCAAATTTGATATGGAATAGTTCCATATGTTGGCTAACCAGAAAAAAATTTTAGAATTATAATTCTAAATTTAAGGCCACATAAAAACTAAAAATTGTGACTGCACCAATGCTGCCTGCAGCTGACTAATGCCATTGTTTTGGCATTGATTACTTGTCTAAATTGCATCCTTAATTGGTGCAATTTAAATTACAAATTGGCTATTTGAATATATATGGAAAGGTTCCATAAAAGATAATTTTGACATAATTAGATTAAGGAATTTGATTTCTTAAATAAAAGATGTTAGGATGTAATTTATGACACCTATAAATCGTTGAATTTGATTCCTAAAGTTATGGAAGTTAATAATATTCAAAAGCTGATCGGCAAAATTATGAAAATAGTTTCATTAAGATAATAAATTCAGATATTTTGAAATAAGGAATTTGATTTTTTAAGTTAAGGATATCTAAAATTATTTCTTGACACAAAAAATTAAGGAATTTGATTCCTAAAATTATGAAAGTGAAAGATAAATGAAGACAAGTCTTTCATCATGAATAAATTTCCTTTAATTAAGGAAGGAAGTTTGAATAAGATACTTAGAATAAATTAAAGATTTTCTTGTCTTAGATTTTATTTAAATTACCTAATAAAGATTAGGTAATAGAAGACATGCAATCTTGAATTAAATTGGATTAGTAAAAGAGTTACCTAAAGTGTTTAGGACAATAAATTAAAAATGTTTTAATATGTAATGAAATTTAATTCTAATCCTAATAAGATTAGGAGTGGATAAATTACTAATTTTGATTAGTAATGCTTACCATATATGAAAGAAGTTTCGATACATAAAATTAAATGGTTACTCAAAAATTTGAAGTTGGAAAAATTCAAATGTTGAAAATTGCTAATCTCAAATACCTCATAGATTAACAATTTGAATGAGATATGTCTTTAAATTTTATTCATATTGATGAATATATGTGTATCGTAACAAACCGGGTCTGAGAACCCGACCACTAGATGTGGGAAAATTTAAGGAGTCGCCACCAATCTTTTTTTTACCTTGGTGTGATTGGTCACCAAATAAATTTATTCAATTCGACGAAATTTTAAATTAATTTTACGTCCGTCGAAAGAACGATAACCTGGTCTACGTATTTTTTTTTGAGTTGGGTTTGGGAGTACGATTACGCACAGGGAAGGGTTAGCACCCCCGTGACACCCGTTCCACGAACAGTACCATTTAATCATATATTATCCTAACCCATTAATTTTATTCTTATGTTTCCTTAATTGTTATTTATTTAATTTATCTTTTATTCTATTAATTAAGTTAAAATATTTTACAAGTTTAACTTACACGTGATGCAATTGTGAAATGCATGGCATGAAATCGAGATAATGTCAAATTAAAATCTTTTATTGAGCGCACTTTTCGAATTCACCCATCATATTGGTGGGATCCGAGAGTATTCCCTCACCTAGGGAAATACCTTAGAAACTCACCTTCGCAAGTTTGCAAGGTAAATCCCATCATTGGGACAATCGTTTGCAAGTAAAAACAGTATTTTTCTGAATACAAATCCTAATGCGAGCAAAAGCTTTTTATCAAAGATATCTCTTTGAACCCTCCCATCGTACTGGTGGGATCCGAGGGTACCTTCTCACCTAGGGAGTTTATCGGAGAAAATCGCCTTCGCAAGCTTCCTCTGAAAGTCCCATCATCGGGGCTATGCCCGTATATAGAATATGTCTATATGCCATGACATGTAACAATGCAATAATGATATGTGACGCACTCGTAAATTCAATGTTCGTTTCTTATTTACTACTTTTCTTTGAGCTTATTTATCATGAACAAATATTTTATATTTATTTATTATTTTTGTATAACCATTTCTATTTCATCTTATACTTTATTTATTTATATTTTAGATAGTGTATTTTTTATTATACGTAGTTATTATTATTTATGCATATGTATTTTATCCATTTTTTATTATTATGATTAACAAATTTATTGTTATCATTGATTTATTATATCCTTATATATATTTTTTGATTAATTGGTGATTAAGTATATATAATTTTTTATTTATTTAAAATTGGAAATGTTAAAATTCCGAATTAGGACCATCCCATCGTATTGGTGGAGTCTTAATTGAAATTCCTAACCTAAGGAAATTTTTTTTTGGAATTGCGACTTCTTGCGTTCCGTACGAATATCCCATCATCGGTATTGATTCCAAATCAAACATTATATTTTCATACTTAATAATTTCAAGCTAGGTCTTATTTTTTATTTTATTTTATTTTTATTTCTATTTAATTATTTATTGATTAATTTTTTTTAGACCAAACCTAGAAACTCTTCTAAATATGAATATTGATCCCAATTATATATATATATATATATATATATATATATATATATATATATATATATATATATTACCATTATAACCATTATCATCTCTTTTTATTTATTTATTTTTTGTTCAAATGTTTGCCTATATCTATTTTTTTTATCAAATATTTACTCATCTTTTTTCATTTACCGCTTTATTTATTTTTGTTTTTATTGCTCTACTTTAAGACATCATATAATTTTTATGATATATTTTAATTTAAATCAAACAAAGTTTTAAACACTAAGTTTCTTTTTTATTACAAGTGGACAAGCCCAATAAACTTAATCAAACCAAACAACAAGGGTTGGGCTTTACCTAATTTGGGCTTGGACTAGCCCAAGAACGCCTTAGCCCAAAGAGGAAGGCAAGCTTGCTGAAACAGCCCACCTAATCCCCTTCAAGGTGCACCGTTTTTAGCTTCAAAAAACCCTTCAAATGGCGTCGTTTTGCTCTCTTATACCTGGGTATAAAGGTTTCTTTTTTTTTCTCTCTTCACTTTCCTCTCTCTAATGGCACCGATCCTCTCCCTTCTCTTTAAGATTTTTTTTTCTTCTCCTTTTTCTTCTCTTTTTCTCTCTTGCTTCCTTTCTTGGTCCGCTGTTCTCCCTTCTCTCGTTCTTCCCTCTTTTTCTTTCTTTCTTTCTCCTTTCTTTCTATTTCTCAAACCGGCGGCTCCAACCCCCTTTTTCGCTTCACCAGCCGATGGCTCCACACTCCCTAGCTCTCACTAACCGGCGATACAACCAGTGCTCCTAAAAAATCAGATCTCTTCCTTGCCCACAAAATACCCAAACCAAAAACACTAAAATCACCCTCCTGCCTCTCCTCTTTTTTTATATTGTATATATATTGTATATATATTTTTTGATCTCTTGATTGTTGTTGATTGTGGTTAGGGTAGTCTGTTGGTAGTTTAGGATTTTTGATGGCTGATTTGTGGTTTTTGTTGATTGAATCTAGTTTTTATTTTGAAAGATTGGGTTTTTTTTTAATCGTTTTCTAGGCTTTTTCCATAAATCTCCTCCTCAACTCCAGAATTTTTTAAGGTTCTTATAGAACCCAGTTGTCCAAATTTTTGGACAATCAGAAAGGGCAATCATGCTCTGTTCAGCATGAATTCTGGATGGGTGGCCTTCAAGTCAAAAATAAATCTGTCGAAAATGATCTTCAAATCCCGGCTGTCTGAAGAGCATTTAATGCTCCGTATTTTGTTGACCATAGAGGCCATATGGGTCTCCAGACTTCCTTTTTTTTTGTTTTTTTTGTTCAATTTATTTATTTTATTTTATTTATTAAGTGGGTGTCTACAATCTGGATGATTATGGATTTAGGCCCAATATGATAATGCTATGGTTGAATGTGTATTCTTGGCATTTTTGAAATAGGGCCTGTGTGTCTTGCGTTATCTCTTTATCTCGGTTTATAAAATTCTTTCCTCATCTTACTCCTTTCGAATGTAATTTGAGGTTTCGACATTCAAATGTAATTAGAATTATGATAGATTAGGAGTTGAATTTTGAAAAAATTGACGATAGAGATCGGAGGTGCCAAGGAGGACAACGAGATTACAAGCAGATTTTGAAGATTCTTATATGTAATCCCCTAGGTTTGACCAAGCTAGTTTCCTTTGATGACTCAAGGAAATTAGTATAGTTAAAGTCCATAATCATCCAAAGTAGTTTGCATGTGATAGATTTATTTATGCCATTCAATAAATGTTATGCAATGCAAAGTAGTATGCATGCAATAGATTTATGTTATGCGATTTAATAAATGCTATGCATGCAAAGATGGGACCTTAATAAAATCAAAAACAAAATCCTTCATTATATATTGAGTCACATGCTATGCATGACCAAGTTGCGTTCCATCATATAGCAAGATAACTTGGCTACTATTTTAATTGGAAACTTGTTGAGCACACTCAAGGTCACACTTTTACACGAGTATGTTTGAGCTATTGGTGGGTCTTACTCAACTAGTTTCATAAAATTTGGATACTTGGAAACTTGATTATTATGGAAACTAGAGGTAAAGACTAAGCGAAACATATATGATATGTTTAGGCAATGTGTTGTCACCTAGCTTGTCACGACTTGGAACTCCCATTGAGCCCGTAACAACCACCGCGAAGCCTCGACAGACATTCTTCCCCCGAATGCCTTTTGAGACCTCGCAAGGCTTTTGTACCAGTTTTTCCATTCCTCTCTCTTTCTTCTTTTTTTTTTTGAATAATAAAATAAAATAAAAATATTAATTAAAATAATCTATTTTAATGTAAAACAATATATATATATATATATATTTGAAACATCAAAAATTAATTTTTTGCACATAAAAACAAAATAAATTTATACATACTGTAATATAGAAAACTGAAGTATGCAATTTAAATTACAATGACACATGGGCCCCCAAATAACTGAGAAGGTTTAAGTCTATAACCTTGCTTTCTAGGATGCAACTCCGAAATTTACTTCTCGATGCAATTGACAGTCTATTGCCTATTCTGAGCCTGAAAAATGTATAGGAAGAAGGGGTGAGATTATAAAATCTCAGTGAGTAGATAGACATCATCAAAATAATCTAAAGTCGAGTAATAGGAGACAATTAAAATAATTCATCCCAACCCATATAAATAATTGGATTTCATCCAATTACTCAACATGGCTTATGCACTTTTTAAAAACTTGGCCCTTGCCAAAAATTCATTCTCGGGGATACCCCGCGAAGGCATCTTACAAAAAACCGCCAAGGCTGTTTATTGTCACACACACAAACACATTTCACCTCTGACAACACAGCCATTCCTCGACGTTGGTTGAGTCCCAGTTTCACGTGGTGGCCAGCGTGAAGTGTACTCAAATCCTACCTCGGTAGTTATCCTACGCGCCTCTCCAATTGAGGTAAGCTCAATAATTGGGAATCGTGCCCCTCTAATTAGGCTGGCCCACGAAACCCTCGTCACTGCAGTGCCCACTTTATAATCCACCAACTAATAAAATCACAATAGTATAACATGGCTCACTTAACACATTCAAGGCAAATCAAAGCAATTCACATATTCTTAAAATCATAAAAATAACTAGTCATACCCACATTTATCATAAGCCATTTAATGTAAAATCATGGATAAACAACACAATCATAGTATAGGTCTTCAATTACTCTATTTTTGAAATCATTATTAAATTTTCAAAAATTTTATAAAATTATTTTATAAAATCCTATTTTCCCATAAAACACAATAATTTTCCAATTAAACCATTTTTCCATAAAATCACACAATCAAATAAATCTACTCTAGATAATTAAGATGATAGTAAGTTTACTCACTGTACTAGGAGTAGATATACTCTTATTCTCGATCCTCGGGTGTAGTCTTTTACCCGTATCAGATAGCTCACCACCTATCCACAATACATGACACAAAAAACTCAATAATTTGTGTCAAATCAATATATATTATTTCAGGTTCTTATCCATGCGTATGCACTAGATAGGGTGTGAAATGTTTGGACAATCGCTTAATCACAGTGTTCGACCTAACTCGCCTATACACGGTGTAAATTTCTAAAATCTCCAATTCAACTCCAAGTCCATCCATTTCAATTTCAATTATCCAATTATATCCACAATACCTCAATGATTGTGAATGTGGTCCAATTTATTAGTTCGGACCACAAATGACGCTTTTACCCCTAGTGGGTAAAAATTTCAATTTTTTGCACCAAAAATTTCCATTTAATTTCTAACCTCATAATTCATCATTTTTCCATCTAATTCTCTTAAAATAAAGTCAACATCATCCTCACACACCATTGGCTAGATTCGACCTAGAGAAATTCACGGAGAAAATGAATATTTTTCTTTTTGTTTTACTCATAAACATGCTAAACTAACACTAAACACTAACATAGTTCAAAATCAAATTAATCTAACAATTTTCTCTCTCTAAACCCATATGATCAGATTTGAATCCATCATCAAAACACATAATTTAACCATGAAAAATAAGGAGAAATGCATGGAAAGGATAAATCTTAAGCTAAGCTTGAAAAATTATACATTTAAACACTTGATTCCTTGAAAAATCACACTTTTTCTTTGAATTTTCTCACTCTAGGGTTTGTTCTTATTTGAAATACCCCATACTTTGATATGGTGATAAATAAAGTTGATCGAATGCAAATTGAGGTCAATTAAAATATTTAGAAGTAATAAAAGATGAAAGGAGTAGTTTAGGATAAAATATTCCGCAAGTGAGAAAATAATAATAAAATAATAATAATTTTATCAGAGGAGAATTTGTGAGATAAAAGGTGATTTGGAAGTCAAGTGAGGCATAATAAGGTATTTTGGGTACCAAGGAGACAAGATAAAATTTTTAGAATAAAATAATATTTTATTAATAAAATATTAATAAAATATTAATATTTAGCCGGATGTCGAAGTCAATCAAGAAGAAAGATCATATGGTTGATCCAAGTGGGGGAGAAGATGACAAGCTCGACTCTATAAAAATATTTATTGTCACGACCCGAAACTCCCCGTCGGGCCCGTGACAACTGCCACGAGGCCTCAACAGACATTCTTCACCCCGAATGCCGATTGAAACCTCGCAAGGCTCTCGTATCAGCTTTCGCACTTCCCCGATGAGCAATAGTTATCAAAAAATCAAAATACAAAGGATTACAAATTATTTTCAAATCATAACATAACATTTTTTTTTTGCTCATAGGGGCATTTTCGTCATTTTTGTCAAAAATCTCGAAACTTGCTAAAAATGTAGTAGGTAAGCAGAAATATATATTTAATGATTTAAAAACAATTAAGTATCTAAAACGTTCATTTGAAAGTAAATTGTTGACAACTAGTACTATTCAAAAATAATAAATAAAATATTCTATTTTCTCATAAAATAAATTTTTATAGAAATATTCGTAAATAATTTTTCGCACATGAAAGTAAAGTAAAAATTGTATGAATAGAAATACAGATAACTAAAATATAAGTTTTGATCTGCAATGACACGTGGGCTCCAATTGACCAAGAGGATGTAAGATTGTGAACTCTTACTTTCTATAATGCAGTTTCGAGCTTAGTTCTCGTCCTACTCGACTATCTACAAACTGTCCTGAGCCTGAAAAATGTATAGGAAGAAGGGGTGAGATTTTATAATCCCAGTGAGTAAACAGATACCATCTAAAGTATCTAAAGCCGAGTAAGTGGAGACAATTAAAATAAGTCATCATACCGTAATTTCATTACCTTTCAGTTCATTTCAACCAAATAAAATCAATCCATATAAATCGAGTAATCAACTTGGCTTATGAATTTCTTAAAACTTTGGCTCGTGCCAAAACTCATACTCGGTGATACCTTGCGCAGGGCATCTAACCGAGTCCGCCAAGGCTGTTAAAATTTTGTGTACACTTAAAATATATTTTTGTTTGAAAAAAAATACAGCTGTTCCTTGGCGTTGGCTGAGTTCCCCTTCACGTGGTGGTTTGGCGTGAAGTGAACCCTAAGCTATACCCTAGGAGATACCCTACGCGCCTCTCCGTTCGAGGTAATAATATAATGGAGTTTACCGTGCCCCTCTAATAGGCTGGTCCACGGAACCCCCTCTGCAGTAAATAATTAATATATAATCCACCAATCAATAAAATTCATTTTAGCATGTCATGGCAATTTATCAAAACCTAGCCTCTCAAGGCTGAATACACAGTATAAATAATTATAACACCAAAATCAGTTTAGCCATTCATGCTCATTTATTGTCATAAGCCATTCAATTCAGAACCATATATTTGCAACACAAACTAGCAGTCTCCAATTACTCTATTTTCAAAACTAATATTCGATTTTTCAGAAAATTTATAAAATCATTTTATAAAATCACAATTTCCCTTAAAACATAAGAATTTACCATTTAAACCCATTTTGCATAAAATCACATAGTTGTATAAAACTACTCTAGATAATTAAGACGATAATAAGTTCACTCACAGTATTAGGAGTAGAAATACTCCAATTATCCGCCCTCGGGTGCAGTCTCTTACCCGAAACAATTGAGTCACCACCTATCCATAATCCATGACACAAAATTCAATAAATTGTGTCAATTTATCATAAATTATTTCAGGCTCTTACCCATGCGTATGCACTAGATAGGATTTGAAATGTCTAGACAATCGCTTAATTGCGGTGTCCGACCTAACTCGCCTATACACGGTGTAAATTCCTAAAATCCCCAATTCGACTCCAATTCCATCCATTTCAATTTCAATTATCCAATTATATCCACAATACCTCAATGACTGTGAATTCGGTCCAATTTATCAGTTCGGACTATAAATTACGCTTTTACCCCTAGTGGGTAAAAATTTCAATTTATTTCACCGAAAATTCTCATTTAATTTCCAACCTCATAATTCATCATTTTTTTCACTCAATTCTCTTAAAATAAAGTCAACCTCATCCTCACATACCATTGGCTAGATTCGGCCTAAGGAAATTCATGGAGAAGATAAATATTTTTCTTGTTGTTTTACTCATAAACATGCTAAACTAACACTAAACACTAACATAGCTCAAAATCAAATTTATCTAACAACTTTCTCTCTCTAAACCCATATGACCAGAATTCAAATCATCCTCAAATCACATGATTCAACCATGAAAAATGATGGAAAATGCATGGGAAAGGTAAAGCACAAGACAAATTTAAGAAATGTTACCTTTTTTCACTTGATTTTTGAATTTCCACCTATTTTCCCTTTAAATTTCTTAGCTAGGGTTTTATTTTCTCCTTTCTCTCTCTTGTTTCTTGCTTGGCCGAATGTTGAAGAAGAAGAATGGGTGGGCTGATTTTTTTATGCCTTTTTTATTGTTTAATGAAATAATATTATTTTATTCATATTTTAAATATTTTATTAATTCATTTTTTTTTCTAGCCATCCATTTGTCTTACTTTTTCCACCATGCATTCCCTTTGACTTATCCAAGTCTTAAGTGAAATTTCCAGATTTTTCCAAAGTTTTGGTGGAGCAAATTCTTCAAAATTACACTTTTGCCCCCGAACTTTTCAAAAATTACATTTTTGCCCCAAAAATTGAAAATTTGCCATAATGCATAATTTGCACTCCTCATACTCATTTCACACTCCAAATAATTAAATTTGATCAAAATCCTTTCAAAAATTAAATTTTCGATTCTGGGTGGTAAAATTATCATTTTACCCTTTTACTCCAAATTATACCGAAATTAAAATTTCACTTCTAAACCTCAAATCTTACTCCAATAAGTCAAATGGGGCCAAAAATCTTTTCTAAAAATTACCATTTTGTCCTCAGGTGGCAAATGACCATTTTGCCCCTAGATAGCGAAAATTTCGATTGGATTCCAAATTGATCCTCGAACTCCGAATCACCATATTAAACCATTCTGGGACTTTAAAATTCTTAATTTCATCGTGAATTCTATATTTGATCTAGTTCGAGGCTTAAATCAACTTTATTGTACCTCTAGGTACAATACCGACTTTTGTAAATTTTTTTTTTGGGACTCTCCTAGCATGCAAACATGCTATCCATCACGTGTATGTCATGATAAATATTTTTATAGAGTCGGGCTTGTCATCTTCTCCCCCACTTGAATCAACCATATGATCTTTCTTCTTGACCGATTTCGACATCCGGCTAAATATTAATATTTTAAAAATTTTATCTTGTCTCATTGGTACTTGAAATACCTTATTATGCCTCACTTGACTTTTGAATCGCCTTTTATCTCACAAATTCTCCTATGATAAAATTATTATTATTTTATTGTTATTTTCTCACTTGCGAAATATTTTATCCTAAACTACTCCTTTCATCTTTTATCACTTTTAAACATTTTAATTGACCTCAATTTGCATTCGATCAACTTTATTTATCACTATATCAAAGTATGGGGTATTTCATTTATCATGACATACATGTGATGGATAGTATGTTTGCATGCTAGGAGAGTTCCGAAAAATTTATAAAAGTCGGTATTGTACCTAGAGGTACAATAAAGTTGATTTAAGCCTCGACTAGATCAAATAGAGAATTTACGATGAAATTAAGAATTTTAAAGTCTCAGAATGGTTTAATATGGTGATTCGGAGTTCGAGGATCAATTTGGAGTCAAACCGAAATTTTCGCTATCTAGGGGCAAAATGGTCATTTGCCACTTGGAGACAAAATGGAAATTTTAGAAAAGATTTTTTTGGCCCCATTTGACTTATTGGAGTATAATTTGACTCATTGGAGTAAGATTTGAGGTTTAAAAGTGAAAAATTTTAATTACGGTATAATTTGGAGTAAAAGGGTAAAATGGTAATTTTACCACCCCAGGGGCAAAATTGTAATTTTCCACCACCATGACATTTTTCCAGCACATGGTCTTCATTTATCCTCATTTTGACCATTGACTAATTGTGTGGTGGAGATAAAAAGGATTAAAATTTTAAAATTTTAAAAACGGGCCAATGACATGATGCCATGTGTCATACCTTTATTAATTTATTATTTTCCTTTTTAAAAGGCATAAAATCAGCCCATCTTCCACCCCATGGCCGGCCAAACCAGCAAGAAGAGAGAGAAAATAAAAACAAAACCCTAGAGAGAGAAAATAAAAAAAAAGTGTGAATTTTCAAGGAAATTAAGTGAAAAAGGTGAGATTTTTTCTATTAAGCTTGCGTTTTCTTATTCCCAAGCATTTCTCTTTATTTTCCATGATTAAATTACATGTTTTCATGATGAATTCAATTCTGAAAAAAATGGGTTAGGAGAGAGAAAGTTGTTGGATTTATTTGATTTTAATTTATGTTAGTGTTTTTAGTTAGTTTAGCATATTTAGAAACAAAACAACAAGAAAAGAATTTATTTTCTCCCCCAACCATTAATGGCTGAATTTACCATGTAGTGAGTGAGGATGAGTTTGATTTTATTCTAGGAGAATTGGTTAAGGAATAATGAATTATGAGCCTAGAAAAATAATGAGAATTTTCGGAGCAAAAATACGAATTTTTACCCACTAGGGGTATTTTCGTAATTTACTGTTGGGACTGATAATTTGCATCACACTGAGGGACATTAAGTTAATTTGGGTGCAATTGAGGTATAGAAACTGAAAAGAATTAAATTGGAGTTTAAACGAACCCGTTAGGAATTTAATCGGGTGATAAGACGAATTAGGCTAATATCGGATTTAGATAGTTACCAGTGCATTTTTGCATTCCATATCATGCATTGGTAGTCCAAATTAGTTTAATTTTGATTTAGTACCAACTTAGTGAAATTCTCGATTTTGTACTGTGTCAAGGTGGTGAGTCCTCCAATAAAGGCAAGGAAATTGCATCCGAGGACCAGTAGACAGAGTGCTTCGAAAGTCTGCATTCTAGACATTGTGAGTAAACTTATTATCATCTTAATTATCTAGAGTAGGTTTATACAATTGTGTGATTTTATGGAAAATGAGTTTAAATGGTAAATTGCTATGTTTTAGGAGAAATTGTGATTTTATAAAATGATTTTATAAATTTTCTGAAAAATCGAATACTGGTTTTGAAAATAGAGTAATTGGAGACTGCCTGTTTGTGTTGTAAATTATGGTTTTAAATTGAATGGCTTATGATAATAAATGAGCATGAATGGCTAAACTGATTTTGGTGTTATAATTATTTATACTGTGTATTCAGCCTTGAGAGGCTAGGTTGCAATAAATTGTCATGTCATGCTAGAATGAATTTTATTGATTGGTGGATTATATATTAATTATTTACTGCAGAGGGGGTTCCGTGGACCTGCCTATTAGAGGGGCACGGTAAACTCCATTATATTATTACCTCGAACGGAGAGGCGCGTAGGGTATCTCCTGGGGTAAAGCTTAGGGTTCACTTCATGCCAAACCACCACGTGAAGGGGAACTCAGCCAACGCCAAGGAACGGCTGTATTTTCTCAAACTAAAAATATATTTTAAGTGTATACGAAATTTTAACAGCCTTGGCGGACTCGGTTGGATGCCCTAGGCAAGGTATCACTGAGTATGAGTTTTGGCACGAGCCAAAGTTTTAAGAAATTCATAAGCCAAGTTGATTACTCGATTTTTATGGATTGATTTTATTTGGTTGAAATGAGTTGAATGGTAATGAAATTACAGTATGATGATTTATTTTAATTGTCTCCATTTACTCGACTTTAGATAGTTTAGATGGTATCTGTTTACTCACTGAGATTTTATAATCTCACCGCCCTCATTTCCTTACATTTCAGGCTCAGGAAATTCCATAGTTAGCTGACTTTGACAAGGACTTTCATTTGGACTCGAATCGGTAAAAGCTGTAGGTTTCTAACTTTCGATGCATTTTGGTTAGATGTGAGCCCACGTGTCACTGTAAAAGAAATTTTATGCTTTGGTTATTTGCTTTATAGTATATATAAATATAATTAACTTTTACGCTATAAGAATTATGTACCGATAGTTTTATGAAAATTATTTTATAAGAAAATAGTTTATTTTATTGAATATTTTTATTATATTCAAATGGTCAAATTTTCACTTCAAATGAACGTTTTAGATACTTAATTGTTTTTAAATCATTAAATATATATTTTCTGCTTACCTACTACATTTTTAGCAAGTTTTGAGATTTTTGACAAAAAATTACGAAAATACCCCTGTGAGCTAGAAAATAATATTTTATTGTTCTTATTTAAAAATGACTTATGATTTTTTTGAAATGCGAGATTTAATAACTGTTGCTCACCGGGGAGATGCGGAAGTTGATGCTAAGCCTTGCGAGGTTTCAATTGACATTCGGGGTGAAGAATGTCTGTCGAGGCCTCGCGGCGGTTGTCACGGGCCCGATGGGGTGTTCCGGGTCGTGACATTATTTCTCTCTCTCTCTCTTCTGCTGGTTTTGGCTGACCCTCCCAATGAAGAATTCTGGAATTTTCAAGCCTTTTAATAGGCTTAATAAAATATTATTATTTTATTTACCTTTTAAATATTTTATTATTTTATTTTTTTCTAGCCATCTTTTTTACTTTCTTTTTCTACCACTCAATCCTCTTCACTTATCCATGTCTTCCATGAAATTTCTAGACTTTTCCAAAGTTTTGGTGGAGTAAATTTTTTAAAAATTACACTTTTACCCCTGTAAAGTGAAAAATTACATTTTTACCCCAAAAATTGAAAAATTGCCCATAGACATATTTTTCATCCCTTATACTCATACCATTCTCCAATTTGTCAAATGTGATCTAAATTCTCTCAAAATCTCAAATTTTATCCGCGGGTGAAAAACTTACGATTTTGCCCCTAGATAGTGAAAATTTCGGTTTGACTCCGAATTGTTCCTCGAACTCCGAATTACCATTTTGAGTCATCCCTGAACTGTGAAACTCTTAATTTCACCTTAAAATTCCTATTTGAACTAGTTCGAGGCTTAATCGACTCAATGGTACCATTAGGGGCAATATCGTCTTTTAACTATTTCTCGAACTTCCTAAATATACAAACATTCTATTGAGCATGTGAATGACATTATAATTATTTTACAAAGCAGGGTTTGACATAGCTAATCTAGGAGTTGTATAGAGATACAATTGGTAAGCTCAATTACCTATTTAATCCACCTACCATGGTTTGTTGAGCACACTCAAGGCCATGACAAGATGAATAGGATCTTAGCCCACTAAGAGAATCCTAGTATAGATCTCTAGAGATGATATGGAGGATTATCATCTTGTAGAAAATAGTAAGAGAACTATTTAAAATTTTAAAACCTTGTTTTAACTAGTTTATGCATGTTATCTATCAATTGCTTTATCTATTCAAACATGTTTGTATACATTGCAAATGGTTAAAAATCTATCACTATGGTGCATCTTTGATGCAAATCAAAATCATTAGACCAAACCCTTTTGAAAGGTACTAAGACTTGAGAAATGTTCTTAAGAAAAAGGTTGTCTATTTGTAGAAAGCTTTGCCATAAGCCCATGTTGAAACAAATAGTGATAAAGCATGGGATGCTCATTAGACTCATTAAGCCACATATGTGATGTTGGCTATTATGACTACGAAGCTTCAAAAGCAACATGAAAACATTTGTGCAACATGATATGCCTTTGCAATCAAAAGAATTATTCTATAATCAAGGTTTAAGGTTTAGATAAAGGTATGAGATAACATAAAAATTGTTTCTATACGAGAAGATAGAAGCTAGTTTTATTGGAAGCAAGATTTAAGGTTACTAGGCTTTATGGTAAAGCTAGAGCAATGTGTTTATCATGAACTAAGTATTGACTTCATTCCGTAATCTCTACCAAATACAATTCATAATTAGGAGTTAGCTTCCATGAGATAGAATTTACATTGTCTTAATTATGAATTGGGAAGACAACCACGATAAGGCACTAACTTGGAAATGTTCTCAAACATCTTTATGGTAAAGATAGACTAATGAGGGACTATAAAATAAATGTTTCCTTGACAGAGTTAAAGAAGAAGAAGTTTATAGAAGTTGTCAAAGTTTATGATTGAGCTAGAAGTTACTACTATTGTATTAACATCATAAGCATTCGATACTAGATGTTGAATGCATTTAAGTAATGACATAAAGTGCAAAACAATAGTAGTAAGTAGATGCTTAATATAAATGTCAAGAATACTGATTGCATATGATATCGATTATGACATTTGAGTCTTGGTCATTGAAGCAAGAATTAGAGTATGAAGATACTTAGATCCTTCTGATTGGGAATTGTAAAGGAGCTAGTAATTCTTATCTACATGACTAAATTACTTTTCATGCAAAAGTGAATGACTTGGTATGTTCAAAAAGGTCTTATACATATAGATGTATACGAACCATTGAACATAAAATACTATGGCAAATGTTCCTAATTCATTAAGTTCACCCAAGACCAAATTGAGATTTTGTCTTATATACTTAAAGAAATATAATTTGAATTCTTGAAATGTTCAGAGAATATAAATATAAGATCATATGAGTTATATAGTATGGAGTACTTTTATTAAAATATCATCTTAGTGAAGATTACTTTTACTTATTAACTAATCATTCAAAAGATGAATGTAGATTCATGTGAAATGAAACTTTCTTATGAATAGAATATAGAGATGTTTGTTAACAAAAAAAGCAAATTTATGTAGTGATATGATTGGGTCCATATCTCTCCAATATATATGTAGCCAATTATATTATTCCAAATCAAAACGATTCCAAACATACATGGAGATGTATGTATGTAACATCATGTAATATTCAGAAGAGTTTGAATATTACTCTCACAAAGGATCTTGGATTTAGTGGGAGCATGATGACACTAAGAAAGGAGTTTCTATAGTATTACATGGTTACATTGGAATCCAACTCTTAAGATTTTGCATAGAGATGCATAATTTTATGTAAGAGAACTCTATGGATTTAGGAGGATACATTGGAGAAGTATTATTCATATGAGATGAATCTACTAAATATGTTTTTTGTTGGAATTATACACTTTGTTCTATTAAAAGGGATCCAAAGGGTTATATTTAATAAAATGTACAAGTGTAATTATCTCATACACATAAGCAAGTTAGTAAGAGTGAATACAATTCTTTGTATTTACAATTACATGAGATGCAATGTGTAAACAAAGAAAGAGTCAAAATTTTAAAAAATGCGGATGGCACAATGAAAAGTGACAAATATGTATGATATATGTAGCATAGTGTAGTTAGAATGGTTCCAAAGAAAGAAAAAATCACTATGTACATGTATATAATCAAAGTCATATACAACTTATTGAAGGCTAAAATAAAAAGATATTTAGATTATTAGTCCTTAGAACTAATATAGAGTTCTAAACATTGTGAATGTAACAATGAAGCCATATTAAAAGAACCCAGGTCTCATTGAATCTAGGCATAGTAATATGACATGATGTGATGCATGGACATTACGAAGATAGATAAAGGCGATTAACCACATTGAAAGGCACAAACGAGTCTACATGGAGACACGATTGCCAGATGGATTGGATCCACATACGATGAGGTAGCAATTGGCTCTGTGCTGATGGGAGATGTTAGGATAAGCCCTACAGCCAATTGGAATTGGTTAAGGTTTGATTCAGATCAAGCAACAATATCATTCATATTGAATGATTGGAGGTTTTCCTTAATCAATAAGACGTTAATTATAATGGGTTATAAGTCTAAGTGGATGAAGTCCATGAGATTAATATGCCTTGTAAGGGAATTATAATAAGTTGGAGTTATGAGATCCTTATGCATTAAAGCATAATCTTTAAATGTTCAAGGTCAATGTATCATTGAGACTGGACATCAATGATGCCTAGAGATTGGTACATTCTATATTTCTTACTTGGGAAGTAAGCAATTGATCTCACAAGTTGAAGTATAGAGATACTTGGAACTAGAATATAAGTGGTTGCTAGGAGGGCAAGTTAATTGAACATGACTCACCATGAGAAGTGCATTTGGTAATACACTCAAGTGTCTATGCAATACATCTCATGTATCAGTTGTGTAAATACTCCCTAGACTTGAGACACTAGGTTGTCTTATGTGTGGAATATTATGCTTTGATTTCATCTCTATGGGTGCCTAACCAAAGATGCCAAAACATGATGATTTTGGCTATAGTATGAAGCATGTGAAGGCAATGAAGTGGTCAAGATAGGAATCATCACCTCGACTGTTTTTAGAGGACATATCCTATCAGTTCTTGGTTGACATTAGATTATTGAAGTTCTTGGCCAAGGTAACCTGGAGATTATGAAAAGAGTTTCATAAGTCTCTATAAAGCTAATGATCTAATTGTAGGAACTAATAGAAAAGTCAATAAGAGTAGACACTGCACTGTACTCTTATCATATTCGGGATATATGATGAAGGAATGAATTACACTAATATACTATACACTGAAAGATTGTCAAAGAATCTTTTGACTCTCCTAACAATTGGGTGGCCATGATGCATTACTAGATGCTAATCTTGGTCTACGAAATTGAATTAATTGATTAATATTACAATTTAATTCCATTACCACTTGTTAGGAACTTAATGGGTTACACACAAAAGTTATACTGTGAATTAAATTGGGAGTGTGATGATTTAAGTTAGACTTAAATCATACTCTAGGTTTTAATTTCTAAGGACTTAATTAAAATAGTTTAATTAAGTGTAAGGTCAATATTATAAAAATAATATTAGAACCTTGATTGCAAACATGACAAAAGGAAATTAATTTGATTTTAATTTCCAAGGGCTAAATTTAAAGGTTTTAATTAAGCAATTGGGCCAATATTATAATGGGTTATAATATTAGGCCCTTAGTTGCAATTATGAGAGTTGTTTAACCTAGATATAAATATCATCATTAACTCTTTCTCACATACGACTATGAAAACCTAGTTGCCAAAAACAACCAATAATTCTTTAGCCACCTCTTATGGTTGAGAGAAAAATCTTTTGATGAATTTGTATAGAGTGATCTGGCCTATAGTGTGTGTGAAGAAAAGGACAATTATCGTCCACTTTGCTAGCATAGAGAATAGTTAAAAGCTCCTACCTTGTTGAAGGTTCAAGTGAAATTATGTGGATATTGTTGAAAGGTAAACACTTGGGTGGCTTTGGTTCTTCCTCCTTCTGTGCTATACACGGGCTTGAGTAGAAACAAGAGTAGTGTTGTATCTTCTCTCAATCAAGAATATTTTTCATTGTGATTGCAACATCACTTGGGTAGATGATATTTTAATTACTCTTCTTAAATTTTGTTTGCATTAAAACCATCAAGGTCATCCATGGGTCGTGACATGGCATGGTATATTTAAATTTTTATTTTTTGTTACGTATGATAATTGTTATCTCTGAGTTTCATGCCATTCCAGTAGTGGTATTGAAGAAAACAAGTATATTTATGCAAACAAGTCAATGATAGGTCTTTTCTTGGGAAGCTTGCAAGGATAAGTTGTCTCAATGAGCTCTTTAGGTGAGAAAGCATTCTCAGGTCCCACTAGTGTGATGGGAGGGTTCAGGAAACGGTTTCAATAAAAAGTTCTGACTTGTCATTTAATAAACTCGAGATTCGCATAATCTATTCCATGATTGCATCACGTGCATCCAACAAAATATTATTAGTACAGAACATGAACCAGAATTCCCGATGATGGGACTTCCTCAAAAATCTTGAAAAGACGAGTTTTCCCAAGGAATTCTTTAGGTGAGGAAAAACCTCTGAAATTTTTTTAGAACGATGTGAGAGTCTAGGAAATTTTTCCAAAACAAAGGTTTCATTCATGTGTCAACCAAAATAAAAATAATAATAAAATAAAACATAAATAATGATTAACGTAAATAAAAATCAAATCAAGAATTAAGGCTTAAAAAGGATAACACATGATTAACTGATACTATTCTTTGAACGAGCGTCGCGGGGTGCTAACATCTTCTTCGCTCATAACCGTACTCTCGAACTTCGACACTATTTCGTAGACTGGAGACTATTTTTTAAAAATAAACTTAAGTAAAGCTGAAGGTAACATTTTAAAGAATAAGCTCAAATAAGTGGCCAATTACACCTCGACAAAAAAGATTGTTGGCAACTTTATTTCACGTCGAGGTGGATGGGTTTCTAGACTTGCACGTTATGACAGTTTGGTGATCCACTAAGGCTTCAAGAGTCAAGCCAGTAATTAATTATGTGTTATCTTAAGCCTTAATTTATTGATTCTGATTCAACATCCAATCTTATTTCCTTACTTTTAAGAAAAACAAAAAATAACATTGCCTTTGTTCCCTTGTTTGTTTATTTGTATTATTATTTACTTTCTACATTTAATAATTGTGGGATACTTAGGTTAGGATAGAGGGGCATGAGATAAATAGGTAGAGGTTGGTATGTTTCTTCACACACACAACATGTTTGCATTCATGCATGAGCTTGTTATTCGAGTTTTGTCCTTTATTAGGAAAGAGTTAAGTTTCTACGCTCTCATGAGGTAATAACCTCTGCATGGGTTAGCAAAACACTCCCATTCAAATTGAATTTAGTCTGTTTGAAGCTTGTAACGGGTGAGGGCTAGGGTGCCTTATTAGTCCATGTTGGACGACAATGAGTAACAATTTGAGAACCTTTTCGCTTCAGGTGAAATCTAAGCTCAACATGCAGAAAATCGTGAGAAGCCAGCTTTTATGTAGAGCCATGTAAACCTCTTTCATAGAAACTCCCTAAATTAAGACACAGGAAGGAACAATTTTGTCTTAACAACCCACTTATTAATAAAATAAAAATAAGCCATGTATATTTTTGATAGAGGTGACTTTCTTTTAGAAAAAGAAAGCATAATTTTTTTTCTTTGTCATTCTTATAATAAAAAAAAGAGGAACAAGATTTTAGATATTTATTATTTATTTATCTATGATCTTAAAAGGTTTTTCTCTTTACAATTCCAAAAGAATAGTTTTTTGTACCTCTCTTCTCCTTAAAAAAAACGAACAATAGAGAGACATGGAAAAAAAAGAAGGTTCTTTTTTTCTTTCGTGAAAAAAAAGAAAAAAATCAATAAAAAAGAAAACAAAAAAAGAGAAGTCCTTTCCTTGAGTGATGTATTTTTAAAAAAAAGCAAGATAAAGAGCAAAATCTTTGTTTTTAGTTCTTTTTGTCCATAATAAAAAAAAAAAAGAAAGAAATTTCTCTCTTGTAAAAAAGAATGAACAAGGAAAAATGATACTCCTTTTAATTCTTTCCTTCACGAGAAATTAAAATAAAAACGTAAAGAAGTTCTCATTTCTTTCCTTTACTATGAAAAAAGAATCCTTTATTTAAAATGTAGTTAGACGATTACTTCTTAATATATATATATATATATATATATATATAGTGAGCGAATAAAAAAAGGGTCTCTTCCAAAAAAATCAAAAATAAATGAAAAAAGTAAGGATGAAAAATAAACAAGACATTTTCTTTTCGTCCTTGAAAGAAAAAAAAAGAAGAAGTTTTTTTTTTCTGCCAAAGAAAATGAAAAAATGAATGAGGGAGAAGACACAAATCTTTTTCTTTCCTTTTCTTTCAAAAAAGAAAAGAAATAAAAAGGAGAAAGGTTTGTGTTGTTTATCTTTCCCCCAAACATCAAAAAATAAAAAAAAATGAAATGACAATTACCTCTTCCTTTTTTTTAAAAAAAAATGAGATTTTAATTTTAAAATTTTTTTACTTTTTACTTTACTTTAATTTTAAGAATGTGGTTTTTGGTTGAACTCACATATTATGTATAAAGTGTAGACTTTCTCAAACTTTAGGAATATTTTCTCATTTCACATCACTTGATATCATTGATCAAGGTATTATTGCATTTAAAGTATCCATGTAAATATCATGTTAATCTCATGTTTATTTTGGATGTATTCATTTCAATAATGAAGAAACTAATGATGATGTTGGCTTTACAAAAAAAAAAAAAAGAAACTCATTTTTAGAGAAAACATCTAGAAAAGCTTTTAGTAAAGTTTCAATTTTTCTTGACTTATTTTGGTTTGGGTCAAGTAAGTTTGAGAGACATAAAGCATCAATTGGAGGCACAGATAAATGCATTAGAATGCAATCAAGAAGAGTTGGGACATGACATTCAAGAGTTGAAAGATCAAGTTGCCAAATTAATGAAGACCGTTGAAAGTCTCAACAAGGTCAGGGGAATTCGTCTTCAAGAATCCTTATCGCTACAACTCTAGCCACCTTTAAAGCAATCACTCGATGAAAACCACTTGAACTTTGATGGGTCTAACTCTTGTCAAGGTCACAATGATGTGCTTAGTGGCCCGAATGAAAATTGAGGTGTGGAAAAAGTCATGAAAAGGATGGATGAGATGGAAGCACAAATGATTGGATTGAA
This sequence comes from Theobroma cacao, assembly GCF_053813885.1. Taxonomy (NCBI): domain Eukaryota; kingdom Viridiplantae; phylum Streptophyta; class Magnoliopsida; order Malvales; family Malvaceae; genus Theobroma; species Theobroma cacao. The sequence continues at coordinate 45,121,047 of NC_142640.1, forward strand.
AAGCTTCGTGTCTAAGATAGGGCCTTTGAGTCTTTCACAGTCTTTAGACAGTGGTTGGCAATCAACTGAATACCTCCAACCTACCAGTTTTCAACCATCGTTTCATCCTTGAAACACTAGTATGCATCTAAATTCATCCCCCCGCCTAACTACTTTTCGACCACTTTGTCAACAAGCAACTCAAGCTTAGACGTCCATACCTTCTTCTGTAGCTTGATCATTTCCAAATCTCAAAACTTGCCAAATACCAATCCCTATCCTTGATCTATTGTCTCTAATAATCAAGAACCAGAACCTTGGCCCTATGCCTTTGAAAATAGTTCCAAACCCATCAACAAGGAACTATAATTTGAATGTTACATGTGACTACCTCATGGGGGCAATTGGACACTCAATTGAAAAGTGTAGGTAGTTGAGGGAGAAAATTGAAAATCTCATCAAGGATGACACCTTAACTTTTGAGCTTATGAAATATTGGAAATCAGCTTTACTATAAATTGAACTCTTTTTGGAAGGTTAGAGTCGAAAAGTCACAAAGGAGAACCCCAAATCTTAAACAACTTCTCCACAAGAATAGATCATGTTTTGTGTACATGTGCATGGCATGTTTAGGATTTTATTGGAATATACAAACTTCAAGATTTGTAATGCAAGCTTTAATGACTTTGTTGGAATGTAAATAAGCATTTTTGAATTATTTGAAGCAATTGTTTGAGAATAAAACCTTGCATAAATTACTTCAAAATCTTATAAAAAAAAAGGGTTTTTTTTTTAAAATAAATGGTGGAATTAATCTTGAAAGAATTGGTGGTTGATCATGGACATTCCCAAACGATCTCTCCACTCACTCTCATAACTTAACAAATTGAATAAAGGCTATTCTAGAGCTTGAATCCAAAAGGAAACAAAAGTTTCAGAATTTCAACAACCTTATCATGTGATACCAATGAGCACTAACCTTTGTCTAGGCAATGATCAATGTCATAAATGGTTGTTTTGCAAAATTCTTTCCGTTGTATGCTCTAAAAATTGAACAAATTAGGCACTTTTATAAAGAATTTGAAATTGGTAGCTTCATAAGTGTTAAGACAATGCTAAAACTCCAAATATGCCAAATCCACTCAAATTCTTTCAATTGGATGCAGAATGAAAACTCCTCAAGCCATTGTCTATAACTTTCCTTCACTACACTTTGGGGGCAAGATGACCAAAGAAAAAAGATTTCTCAATACCTCCAAAAATACCCTTGCTTGATACACATTGTTTGTCTCTCTCTTTTGGAAAAGATAACATGAGCAATTTGAAAAATTGATTGATGAGAAGACTTTGAAAGAGTCATTATTACTCAAAAATTGGTACATAAGCCTTGATCTGAGTAGTTGAATGAGGAAGGGCATTCTTAAAAATCCTTCATTTTGAAAAGTTTAGTTTAAGCTTGAGTTGTGAAGTTATGAAACAAAAAGTAAAAAGAAAAGAGAATTGGGAGGAAAATCGACAGTGACATCATGCACTTGAGATGTTCAAATGATGCCAAAAAGAAAAGAGAGAGTGAGAGAGAAACAAAGAAATAAACCAAAACAAAAAAACAAAGAAAAATCAACCTTTGCTCCAAAATCTTTCTTTTCTAGGGATTGTTTTTCAATATAAACTTCTATACTTGAGATGAGAAATAGTCATGTTTCATTTTGCCTTCACAAATGAGGAATTATTCGTTTGCTATCCATTTGAGCCTATTGAACATTTTTTAAATTGCACCTTAACTAAGAATCACCTCTCACATTAGAGGCAAATATGTAGGAGAATTTTATCTAGAAGCATAGAGGATAAGATTTCATTTTAAGAAAGGGAACACCCTATATGAAGGGACAAATGCAAAATAGTTTCTGTTTTAAAGGTTTCTTGAACTCAATCCATTAAAATAAAAAATTCAAAACAAAAAAAAAAGATCAAAAACTGAGAAACAAGAAGAAAAAAATTAATGAAAAGGTATGCTTTGAAAAATTGAAAGGACAAATGTCTCGAAAGATTTTAACATGACCAGAAATGATCATTCGTTGATCACCTTTAAATGCATATTTTAGGCCTTTTGTTCATTCTTTCAAAACTCCTAACTTTAACCTACATTAGGTGCTTTATAAAGTCCATTTTGATTAAGTGTGGATGCTTAAATTGAAGTCGCTTGCTTCTAAGAAAAATTCACCATATAACCAATGAGGCCTTGGCCTCTTTTCTTTGCCAAGATTACCCATTTGAATCCATCGATCCATTTTGATTAGAGTTTTATTTTTTCTTCAAGTATGATGGAACGATCAATGAAATTAATAAAGAAAAAAAAACAAAAAAAAAAGAAATCTATAACAAGAAGCACGAGAAAGAGATTATTTCAAGGCAACTAGTTAACATTGGAGAACCTCAAAACGTCCAAGAATGTCAAACACCATTCGACATTTAAAACATGCTAGAAAAATCAATATTGGATCTTGAACCTTTTTATTCCAAAATAACTTGCCTTCAATAGTTGGTCTTGACATTTATCAAAATGCCACATATAATAAGACTAAGAGAGTGAAAATTGATTGTGATTTGAAATGAATCTTTTTGTGAAAAGTTTGATTTTCAAAGAATGCAAGTTTTAGAAAATCATTACATTTGTGAGCTTAGACAAACAAACTTTGATTCTTCCTGTTCCTATCAAATGGTGAAACTTTTTTGTTACCAGAGACCTTGATGTATTGAACCTTTTAATCCATTTGAAACATCAAATTGTGATTTGACCCACTTAAGGTCATTTCAAATATTAATTACTAATTCTTAAGAGATTAAAAAATCACATGTTTTTCCAAACTTGAATATTTTACCACTTCAACAAAAGAAGTGTAGAATTGATACATTTCTGTTCCAAGATTCAACTATCTTTGATCATGAAAACAATTACATGGGGCAATTTTGTTGTCATTTTTTCAAAATCAAGATGTTTTTGAAAGCAAAATATGTTTAAAAAAACAAAAAAAGAAAAGAAAAGAAAAAAAAGGGAGAATTCTTATGATCATTATCAGATAAACTCACTTTATGATGACAAGACAAATTTTGAAAAGACAAAGTCATTTCTCAAGAAAGAATGAGAAAAGTGTGATGCAAGGAAAAGTTTTCATGATTAAGCATGGAAACATTAAAACGAAGTTTGAATTGATGATCTTTTGTTGACATCTATTGTGGATAAATGATTTCAAGAATCCTAAACTAATATGACAAGATTGGCAAGAAGGTTCTTTGGGGGTGAAGAAATTGGCAACCGCACAAAATCATTATCGAAGAACACACAAACTCAAGAAAAATGTTCTTTTAAGAAAGGAATACATGGTGCAAAACAAAGGAAAGCAATGCATTATTTTTCCGTCATTCAATCATGCATACATGTAAAATCATGCACATAACCATGCAACATCAAAATTGAAAATTTTCAAACAAATGTCAAGACTAATGTGTGTTTTCAAGCTTTAGGAGTGAAATTCACCCAATTCGAAGTTTTCAAGCTTGCAAAACCTTGATTAAGTAAAGAAAGATTTGAGTCTTTCATTGAAAAAAAAAAGAGAAAAGAGAAGAAAAACCAAACACGATAGAATTTAAGCCCAATTTAAGTAGGACCAAGATGTGTAAACTAGTTAAGTTGGTGTGAAAAAAAAAAAAGAGAGAGAATTTCAGTCCAATTAATTAGCACCAACTTGTGTAAACCAGTTAAATTGGTGTGAAAAAATAAAAGAGAGAGAGAATTTCAATCCAATAAAACTAGCATCCAAGATGTTTAAGTCCAATTATGTTGGCATAAAAAGAGTTTAAGTCAAATTTAGTTCGCATCCAAGATATTTAAATCCAATTATGTTGGCATGAAAAGAATTTAAGCTTAATTTAGCTAGCATCCAAGATATTTAAGTCCAATCATGTTGGCATGAAAAGAATTTAAGCCCAATTTAGCTGGCATCCAAGATGTTTAAGTCCAATCATGTTGGCATGGAAAGAGTTTTAGCTCAATTTAGTTGGCATCCAAGATGTTTAAGTCCAGTTAGGTTGGCATGAAAAGATTTTTAGCTCAATATAGCTAGCATCCAAGATGTTTAAGTCTAGTTATGTTGGCACGAAAAGAATTTAAGCCCAATTTAACTAGCATCCAAGATGTTCAAGTCCAGTTATAATCGCACAATGAAAGTTTAAGCCCCAAATAGTTGTCATCCAAAATGTTTAAGTCCAACTATGTTGGCATAAAAAGATTTTAAGCCCAATTTAGTTGGCATCCAAGATATTTAAATCCATTTATGTTTGCATAAAAACACTTTAAGCCCAATTTAGTTGGCATCCAAGATGTTTAAGTTTAGTTATGTTGGCACGAAAAGAGTTTAAGCTCAATTTAGCTAGCATCAAGATGTTTTAGTCCAGTTGTGTTAGCGTAAAAAAACTTTAAGCCCAATATAACTGGCTTCGAAGATGTTTAAGTCCAATTATGTTGGCACGAAAAGAGTTTAAACCCAATTTAGTTGGCATCCAAGATGTTCAAGTCTAGTTATGTTGGCACGAAAAGAATTTAAGCCTAATTTAGTTGGCATCCAAGATGTTTAAGTCCAATTATGTTAGCATGAAAGATTTTTAGTCCAATATTGTCACGACCCGGAACCTCCCTCAGGCCCATGACAATCGCCGCGACGTCCCGATTGACACTCATTATCCGAAATGCCAATCGGAACCTCGCAAGGCTTACATATCAGTTTTTTTTTCCTTTCCTGTGAGCAATTATTGTTAAATATCGAATTTTTAGAGAATATACACTATTTGAGATCAAAAATAATCAAAATAAAATTTTCGCCACACAAGGGTATTTTGGTCATTTTTTTCTCAAAAATTTCGAAACTGGCTAAAACGTAATATACAAGTACAAAATATATAATTCATATTCAAAATGAGTTTAAAAGTCTAAAATCTTCATTTAAAACGAAATTATGGTTATTTGAATATAATAAGAAAATAAAAGAAATATTAAGGGAAATATTCTATTTTCTTATAAAACAATATTTATAGAGTTATACGTGAATAATTTTTATAGCGTAAAAGTTAAATAAATTTATACATACTGAAACATAGTAAGCCAAAATATTTAATTTAATTTACAATAACAAGAGGGCCCCCGAATAAACAAAAGTAAAGAGGACTGTGAACCTACGGTTTGGAAAATGCAGATCCAATGGTAGTCCTCGATGAGATCAGCTATCTATAGTCTATACTGAACCTGAAATGGGTGGAAAGAAGGGTGGTGAGATTATAAAATCCCAATGAGTAAACAGACATTATCATAAATATCTAAATGTGAGTAAAATGGAGGCAAGTTTAAACAACAAATTTCAACCCGTTTCATAATGTTTCCAATTTATTTCTTAAACCATAAAATATTTGTAATTTACCAAAACAGTTGTTAAGGCTTATGTCTTTTATTAAAACAAGGCTCAAGCCAAAACTAATCCTCGGGGATACCTTGGTCGAGGCATCTAACCGAGTCCGCCAAGGGTGTTTAAATATTCACACGTGAAACACATTTTTTTTTTAAAACCAGCCGTTCCTTGGCGTTGGCCGAGTTACACATTCACGTGGGGGTTCGACGTGAAGTGAGCTCTAATACTACCCCGAGAGTTACCCTCATCGCCTCTACAACCGGAGTAACTATATAACTGGGTTTACCGTGCCCCTCTAATAGGCAGTCCACGGAAACCCGTCACTGCAGTGACTAACCCACCAATTTTAATAAAATTTCGACAATATAACGTGGCTTTTATTTATTTATCCAGCCTGCATAGTAAAAACAACTTACATAAATTTCCTAATGCACTCACAAAATATAGCCACATATACTCATTTCTCATAAGTCATTCCTAGGAAAATATATATTTTTCAAGTCAATTTGCAGCCTCCAATTACTCAATTTCATAATCAATACAATATATTTTTATTTGTCACATTTATTCCTAAAACATCAAAAATCCCGTTTTAATCTCGTTTTCATTTCATAAAATACATAAAGGGCATTTAAAAATAAACTTTAGATAATTTACAGTAATAATAAGTTTACTCACCGTTTGTACAAACTAAAAGCTTTCTAAGCGCCCCGATCACTACTCGTCGGGTACAACTTCTTTGCCTTTTCCGGAAGGCTCTCCTCCTAGACATATTACAAAAATTTACACAATTCATCACATTGATGCTAAAATCACTATATAATTAACTTAAATCCTATACTAATGCATGGTATGAAATGCAATAGCCTAAAACGGCTTAAACGCGGTATTAACCTATTTTTGGCACTTTGCCCGATAAATTGCTAACGCGTTCCATTTTAGCTCTAAATCATCCCATTCTCTCTCCAACATTTCTAACCATTAAATATCAGCCAATAACCTTCTAAAAACAACAAAATCAGCTCACTCCCTTCCTTGGAAAATTCGGCCAAAAATGGGATATTAACTCGGTTAATTTTTTACTTTGTTTTTCTATCACGTTTAATCGTTTTTCATCATTTTCTCTTCATTTCCCTTAGAATAAAATCAATTCATCATCATTGTACAGCATTGAGCATCCAGCCAAGAGTGGGTATTGTGAAAATTTAATGATTTCTTGCCCAATTTAATTTCTAAACACATTTAACTAACTAAAACTATCAATTTAACTAAAAATCAAAACCTAAAAATTTCAATTTCTCTCCCCTAGAATTTCGTCCAGCCCTTGATATCACTTTTTGATCTCTCTCCTCAAGCATGCTAAATGGAAATAAAGGCATAGGAAAGGTAGAAATCAAGCTAAAATAGAAAAATCTTACCGTTAGACGCGTAAACGGTCGAAAACCGCGAATTCCCCTTTGAATTTTCTTGTTTCTCTTTGGTTTTTCTTTTTTTCTTCCTTTCCTCTCTATTTCCTCTCTTGTTCTTCCTTATGGCCGGCCAGCACTTAAAATGGGGTTTAAATGGGCTGACTTTTCATTAAAATAATATTATTTCATTAAAAAAATGTCACGTGTCACTTTCCCATTGGCCCATTTTTAAAATTTCATCCATTTGTTTTCAAATTTTCACCATACACTTGTCCCACATATCCATAGCTTAGATAAAATTCTCAGACTTATCCAAAGTCTCGGTGGAGTAATTTTTGAAATTTACACTTTTGCTCCCGTAAAAGTGAAAAATTACATTTTTGCCCAAAAAACTGAAAAATTGCCCATAGACATATTTTTCATCCCTTATACTCATACCATTCTCCAATTTGTCAAATTTGATCTAAATTCTCTCAAAATCTCAAATTTTGTCCGCGGGTGGTAAAATTACGATTTTGCCCCTACACTCTAGAAATCACCAGAATTAAACTTTTTCACTTTCTATCATTAAATTATACTTCAAATAGTTAATATTGATCAAAAATTTCACTCCATGATCAAATTGTTATCTTAGGTGGCAAAATGACGATTTTGCCCCTAAACATCCAAATTTCTAATTTTACCCCTAATGAACCCTCGAACTCAGAACAACCATTTTTTAGTCATTTCTTGACTATAAAATATTAAATTTCATCCTACAATTCCTATTTGAACTAGTTCGAGGTTAAATCAACTCAAGTGTACCATTAGGTACAATACCGAGTTTCGTCTATTCTTAGGTGTTTTTCCTAGCATAATAACATACTACTCAGTGCATGTATATCATGACATGTATTTATAGGGTCGGGATTTACAAATATAGCTAGCATCCAAGATGTTTAAGTCCAGCTATGTTGGCATGAAAAAAGTTTAAGCTTAATTTAACTTCCATCCATGATGTTCAAGTCTAGTTATAATGGAACGAAGAGAGTTTAAGCTCAATTTAATTGTTATCTAAGATATTTAAGTCCAGTTATGTTGGCATAAAAATACTTTAAGCTTAATTTAATTGGCATCCAAGATTTTTATGTCTAGTGGATGCCAATTTAAGTCTAGTTATGTTGGCATAAAAAGACTTTAAGCGCAATGTAGTTGGCATTCAAGATGTTTAAGTCAAGTTATGTTGGCATGAAAAAAGTTTAAGCTCAATTTAGTTGGCATTCAAGATGTTTAAGTTCAGTTGTGTTGGCAGAAAAAGACTTTAAGCCCAATTTAGCTGGCTTCTAAGATATTTAAGTATAGTTATGTTGGAACTAGAGAATTTAAGTTATATAGCCTCGTTTTGACATGAGAAGCCTTTTTAATTATTAAAAAAAAGAGTTGAAAGAAAAAGTCGCACAACCTTATTTAGAGGTAAGGAACGCTTTTCAATTTAAACAAAGCAAGGTGTCTACGTCTTTGCTTAATTCCTAATTCTCATAAATATGCAAAGAGGAGCAGTTGTAGACATCATATTTCGTCTGAGTCAATTTAAGCCCAAGTTAATTTTTTACACGTTTGTTTTTATTTGCCATTAGGTCAAATTGGATTTAAACCCAATTAGAATTGGGCTCTTCAAAGCCTTTAAAGCCCAAAATCAATATGGGGTTGATTTTGAATTGACCCTTTTTAACCTTTAAAGCCCAAAAGCCCTTTAACCTAAAAATTTAAAATTTTCAAAAAATAAAAAATAAAAAAAGAAAAAAAAAGAAAGAACGATGTGGCAGCCGCTTGATAGACTACCATAGTATCCCACTTAACGGGTACCACTTTTTTGCTGTTTAGAGCCACCCCATTCCTTGAGCCACCCACACTAGTCATTTTCAAGCCACTCTAAGACTGAAAGTGATAATCACCTTACCCTTCCTAAACCAAAGGCAAGTACAATGGTTCCATAAGTACCCTTCCCAAAAATCACGAAAAGGGGGATTCCATCAACAACCAACAAGTAAACCTTATAAGCCAAATATATTGTCAACCAAACAAATCCAAACAAAAAAAGAGTTCAAGGTTGTTTTTTTTAAGCAACCAAAACCCGGAAAGAGCCTTTGAAACTAAAACACTAGCACCCAACAAAAAAAAACTTTAAAACCAAATCCAAAAATCTACCAGCACCTGTAACACCCTAAAACCCAAAAACTCTTGGAAAGCATACCAACAATCAGAAAATGAGGGCAAGATAAAAAAGGGTTTTGGGTTTGATTTTTTGGAAGAAAGAAGTTTCAAGTTTTCTTAAATCTAATAGAAATAAGGGTTCTGTTTTTTGGGAAAAGTGATCCAATCAAAGACTAGGGGAGAATGAGAGAAACTTTTGGAAAGTTTTTAGTAATTTTCTGTCTTCAGTGAGTGACAATGGCAGTAGCCATTGGTTGACATTTAGTGAGGGTGGTCGGATTTCTTTTAGAAAAAGAGGGAGAGAACGATAGTTAGAAAGAGAAAAAAGGTTGAAGAAAATAAAGGTGGAGAGAAAAAAAAGTTTAAACAGTTAGGGTTAGTTAAGAAAAAGGCCCTAAAATGGTACTGTTTAAGGAAAGTGAGAAAGAGAGAAAAAAACAAAGAAGAAGCCGAAAAGGAAGAAAGTGGAATGGGAAAGAAAAAAAAGGAAAAATATAGTAAGAAGAAACGAGAAAAGGAAAGAAAGAAGAACAGAAGAAAAGGTAAGGGAAGAAAAAACTAAAAGGAAAAGCAAGAAAATATATAAAAAAGAAAGGCTTAGGCATGGTGGCAAGGGCTTTGGTGTGATTGTTGGTTGTTTCAAGTTTGAATCCCAACTAGCGTACTTATTTTTGAAGAGAATAAAGAAAAAAAAAAGGAACAAGCCAGCCTAGTAGGATCAGCCCACTAGCAAATAAAGCCTAGCGTGTGGGCCAGAAGAAGAGGCTCATGAGGCGTAACCCAAAAGAGGGAAACCCAAGTAAAAAAGAAAAGGATCCTGATAGAGAAAAGAAAAAGAAATTAGAGAAAGGCCTAAGCTTGTGGAAGCCAACAATGATGAAAATAATTGACTCTTGCCTAGTCCATTAAAGGTGAGTCTCTTGGGCTTCTTTTTATTTTTAGTTCATTTCATTCTATAATATTTTATTAGTATAGTTAGCATGTAATTAATGAATTTAATGTATTTTACTTAAATCAAGTCAATGATGGAATTTTCACTTGAAATGTGAAGAGTCACAATTTCGAGTTAATTTTCCTAGGTGAGAAATTTGATTAGTACTCCACCAAAATGATGGAAGGGTCTTAGTTTTATGTTCCAATTTTTCTTAATTCGAGTAATTGTATTTTAAGTATATAAAAATTTCTAAAATATAAAAAATATGACTATTTAAATGAGGTTAAAAATTGTAGAATTATTAAAAGTAAAAAAATAACAATAATTTTTGAAAATAAGTGAACACATAAAAAAATAAATCATAAATATTTCTCTCATTATGTATCAAAAACATGAAATGTGTTCAATTTAGATGTATATTTTTGCAAATGGGACTTTTCTAAGGAAGCTTGCAAACGTAAGTTGTCTTGAGGAACTCCTTAGGTGAGAAAGCATTCTCAGGTCCCACTAGTGTGATAAGAGGGTTCAAGAAACACTTTCAATAAAATGTTCTCATTTGTCATTTAATAAAATCGATATTCTCATAATCCATTGCATGATTGCACTATGTGCATCAAACAAAATATTATTAGTACAAAACATCAACGGCAATTCTCGATGATGGGACCTCTTCAAAAATCTTGAAAAGATGAGTTTTCCCAAGGAATTCTTTAGGTGAAAAAAAACCTCTCAAATTTCACCAAAACGATGGGAGAGTCTAAGGGATTTTTCCAATATAAGGGTTTTGTTCATGTGTCAACCAAAATAAAGATAACAATAAAAAATAGAACATAAATAATGATTAAGGGAAATAATAATCAAATCAAGAATTAAGGCTTAAAAAGGATAATACATGATTAATTGGTACCGTTCTGTGAGCTGGTGTCACGGAGTGCTAACACCTTCGTTGCGCGTAACTGCAGTCTCAAATCTATACATTGTTCCACATACTAGAGCCTATTTTTTTAAAATGAACTTAAGTAAAGCTTAAGGTAACATTTAAAAGTAATAAGCTGAAATAGGTGGTCAATCGCACATTGAAAAAAAGAGTTGGTGGCGACTTCATTTCACATCGAGGTGGATGGGTTCCCAGACTTGCACATTATGACAGAGAATTATGACAGAGAGTAGGAAACACATAGAGTATTGTATTAGAATTAAGGTTGATGATGAAATGTGAAGGGTGGTAGTGTTTGATCATGACGAAGACATTAGTAACGGAAGGAATGGGCTGATACTAGATGAAGGGAGTTAGTTGTTGACACGTGAGTCTGTAATATGGGCACTAAGCGAACTAATGAAACATATGGAAATGGGTTGGTTTATTAAAAAGTTGATAGGGCTAGATGGAGTAGCATAAAGTGAAAATAGTGGGCCAATTAGTGATAAAGTTGGCATGGAGTATAGCATGGAAAATAGGCTAACAAACAAGCCTAAGGGGTTAGTAAATGGGCTTGTGACTAAAGAATATGATGAAACTAGTGGTGAAAAATATAATTTGCAAGTGAGCCATTGGGTACAATCCAAGGATCGAGGCAACCAAATTGATGAAGTAGATGATTTCCCTTTTGAGCAAAAGAGACAAAAAATTTGAAGGGATTCTGAGCATTGCGAAAAGTGAGGTAAGGGAAGGAAAGGTAAAAGACTATCAACTTTTAGGTATTTCTAGAAAAAAAGGTTTTGTGATGATATTGAAGTTAAGACTAGACATAAAATTGAAAAAGGAAACAATTATGGAACGAAAATAGCCAAAAAGTGTGCAAAAAAAGAGAAAATTAAGGGAATGATGAATTGCACACTCGACATTTACAAATGGGATTTATTAATAGAAATGATTGATTAGAAGAGAGGTTGAGGAGATCTAAAATATGAGAAAATTTGGGTTTATCTCCCTTGCGTGATGAAACTACTATTGTGGACATATTAGCTTAAACAAAGGACGCAAAAGCAATCTAAAGAGGTAATAATTCCTTTTTGATTTTGTTTTGCTTATGTTGGTGTATTTTGTGGTGTAGCTTTTGTTATTGTCAATAGAATTTTCATATAGTTGATGATTGGGAGTAGTGTTCTATTTGATTATGTGTTGCTTTATTATGAGTTTTATTGCTATGACCTGGTGAACTTTGGTTTTGTCTTCCTTTAGGCTATTTCAAACTCAATTTTGTTGGTTTACCACTCAAGTACGTTAGAGTAATCTTCTTGAAACATATTTGTGTGAAAGATTCCAACTATGCCAAATTAAGGCCATCCTTGAAAGGCTACGATTTTTCTCTTCCACACCGTAACTTATCATCTACTTAGAACCTATTTGGTATGACTTTTTTTAGTTTATCTACATCTTAAAAGCAAAAGTCAAATCAAACAGGATTTTTGAGAAGCTCTTAATTAAAAAAAATTAACTTATTTTAAAGAACGATTTTTTTTTAAAAAAAAGAGCTTAAACAAAAGCTCCAGAAAGAAGCTTTTTTTTTTCTCTTCTCTTAAAGACACACTAGTTTCTCCGAAAATACCCCTCTCTCTCAATCAATCTCCCTCTCCTCTCATTCCCTTTACAAATCACCATTTTCCAACATAAATTGTGATCTTCCTTTTCTCTACTTCTCTCTACAAAGAATACTAGAAAAAAAAATGGAAAACCCAGCAACAGAAGAAAAAAATCCTAAAAAAATCTAGAAACTTTTTGTTCTTACAAAGATTAAGAGAAAAGAATACTTAAAATTCAAAGCTGCATATAGATAACATTTAAAGATTTTCTCTTTTCTACACCAAAAAGGATTTTAATGTCAAATACTTCGTTTCTTCTTTTCTCTTCTTTCTTGAGGAATTGAAGCATCATGATCCAATTGCTTGTTATATCAAAAAAAATCTAACACTATTACTACTATATAAGTTTGAGAGTTGTTCTATTTCTTTATAGATTTCTTTAATTTTAACATCTGAAATCATATATAAAGTTGAAGTAGACTTGTTCCACTTTGGTTTATTAGATGATTGAAGATAACATGAATTCCTTTTATGATAATTTTAAGCAAAATTAGAACTTATATAATTTATTTTGTCAAACAACTTTAGCTTAATTTTAAAAGTTATTATTTTTCATAAGAGCTTCATAATAGCTTTTAAACTAAAAAAAGACTAAGTCAAATTGGCTTTTAACATAGAGAGTGACTCCAAAAATGAGATTTTCTAAGTTATGAACCATTCCCTTGTTCATATTGAGGCAAAAGTGACTCCAAAAGTTTGCTACTTGTGAACATTCCAATTAGAGAGGCAAATCACTTAGTTGATAGGCTAGCGAAGTAGCGTGCATCACATGGAAATGTTGTTCCACTACTAAAAAACAAGCTTTTTTCGACTAAATTTTCTGTTGGAAAAAGTTAATCCCGTTAGAAATACCTTTTTTCGATGGATTTCCAACAGAAAAATCAGTTGAAAATTCTATCGGTAAAAGCCTCGTCAATAATACTTTATGTTGAAAATTTGTTAAAAATTTTCAACAAAAAATTTTCTTGGAAAATTCTGTTGGAAAAAATACATAATTTGTTGGCTAACCCATTGTGATTCCGTCGGAATAATTCTGTAAGAAGTGAATTTCCAACGAAATTTCATTGGAAAACCATTTCTAACGTAAAATTCCAATGGAAAAGTGTTGTTCAATTTTCTACTCACGCAAGTGTACATATCGCAAAGATAATATAGAGATGAGTAGAATGTCGATCTCACAAAAAATTGAATTAATCCTTACAACTAACTACTAAAATTAACACACCTTAATTTAATCTAAACAATTAAAATTAAGAAAGAAAAATTTAAATTAATAAACTAAAAACTAAAACTAAAACTAAAACTAAAACTCAATCTAAAATCTATTAGCAAATTTACTTTATTAAATGTGAATGACTACTAGACCTAAGATTATGATATCCCTCAATACTTTATCTGACTATTGTCTCTCTCTCTTAACTTAATTTAATGGATTACGTTACTAACCTAGAGTCCTAAATTATTTACAAGTCTTTGTCGAGTTTTTTTGTAAAAATATATTTCCTAATTAATTTACTATAATTCTATGCAAATTATATTGAAGAAAGATTCATTAAGTTCGTGCTCTAATTTTGGCTACATATGGCTTATAGGTGTATGTCTACTCTATATGCAAATCAAACCATCTAATTAACTAAGTGTATTCGATCATACGCTATTCTATTCAAGATCTACCTAAATCTCCTTCGTCAAGGTTTAACCTAGGTTTCAAATTCATTCTAATTTGTGGCCAGTCAATTAGAAGCATTAAGAACAGAAAAAAATAAACAACTTAAATCTATCAAACATAAGTAAAAGAGAGATAAATAATTTAAACTATATATTGAGTTCAATCATAATCTTAAATGAAAAACTTAGTTCCCCATTAAGTCTGTCAAACCCTGCTTTGTAAAATAATTATAATGTCATTCACATGCTCAATAGAATGTTTGTATATTTAGGAAGTTCGAGAAATCATTAAAAGATGATATTGCCCTAATGGTACTATTGAGTCGATTAAGCCTCGAACTAGTTCAAATAAGAATTTTAAGGTGAAATTAAGAGTTTCACAGTTCAGGGATGACTCAAAATGGTAATTCGGAGTTCGATGATCAATTTGGAGTCAAACCGAAATTTTCACTATCTAGGGGCAATTTTTCAGTTTTTGAGGCAAAAATGTAATTTTTCACTTTACGGGGGTAAAAGTGTAATTTTTAAAAATTTACCCCACCAAAACTTTGGAAAAGTCTAGAAATTTCATGGAAGACATGGATAAGTGAAGAGGATTGAGTGGTAGAAAAAGAAAGTCAAAAAGATGGCTAGAAAAAAATAAAATAATAAAATATTCAAAAGGTAAATAAAATAATAATATTTTATTAAGCCTATTAAAAGGCTTGAAAGTTCCAGAATTCTTCATTTGGAGGGTCAGCCAAAACCAGCAGGAGAGAGAGAGAAATAAGAACAAACCCTAGAGTGAGAAAATTCAAAGAAAAAGTGTGATTTTTCAAGGAATCAAGTGTTTAAAGGTATGATTTTTCAAGCTTAACTTAAGATTTATCATTTCCATGCATTTCTCCTTATTTTCCATGGTTAAATTATGTGTTTTGATGATGGATTCAAATCTGATCATATGGGTTTAGAGAGAGAAAGTTGTTAGATTAATTTGATTTTGAACTATGTTAGTGTTTAGTGTTAGTTTAGCATGTTTATGAGTAAAACAACAAGAAAAATATTCATTTTCTCAATGAATTTCTCTAGCCCGAATCTAGCCAATGGTGTGTGAGGATGAGGTTGACTTTATTTTAAGAGAATTAGATGGAAAAATGATGAATTATGAGGTTGAAAATTTAATGGGAATTTTTGGTGCAAAAAATTGAAATTTTTACGCATTAGGGGTAAAAGTGTAATTTATGATCCGAACTGATAAATTGGACCACATTCACAGTCATTGAGGTATTGTGGATATAATTGGATAATTGAAATTGAAATGGATGGACTTGGAGTTGAATTAAAGATTTTAGAAATTTACACTGTGTATAGGCGAGTTAGGTCGGACACTGTGATTAAGCGATTGTCTAAACATTTCACACCCTATCTAGTGCATACGCATGGATAAGAGCCTGAAATAATATATATTGATTTGACACAAATTATTGAATTTTTTGTGTCATGTATTGTGGATAGGTGGTGAGCTATCTGATACGGGTAAAAGACTACACCCGAGGATTGAGAATAAGAGTATATCTACTCCTAGTACAGTGAGTAAACTTACTATCGTCTTAATTATCTAGAGTAGATTTATTTAATTGTGTGATTTTATGGAAAAATTGTTTAATTGGAAAATTATTGTGTTTTATGGGAAAATGAGATTTTATAAAATAATTTTATAAAATTTTTGAAAATTTAATAATGATTTCAAAAATAAAGTAATTGGAGACCTATACTATGATTGTGTTGTTTATCCATGATTTTACATTAAATGGCTTATGATAAATGTGGGTATGACTGGTTATTTTTTGATTTAAAGAATATGTGAACTACTTTGATTTGCCTTGAATGTGTTAAGTGAGCCATGTCATACTATTGTGATTTTATTGGTGGGTGGATTATAAAGTGGGCACTGCAGTGACGGGGGTTCCGTGGGCCAACCTAATTAGAGGGGCACGGTTCCCAATTATTGAGCTTACCTCGATTGGAGAGGTGCGTAGGATAACTCCCGAGGTAGGATTTGAGTACACTTCACGCTGGCCACCACGTGAATGTGGGACTCAGCCAACACCAAGGAACGGCTGTGTTGTCAGAGGTGAAATGTGTTTGTGTGTGTGACAATAAACAGCCTTGGCGGTCTCGGTAAGATGCTTTCGCGAGGTATCCCCGAGAATGAATTTTTGGCAAGGGCCAAGTTTTTGAAAAGTGCATAAGCCATGTTGAGTAATTAGATGAAATCCAATTATTTATATGGGTTGAGATGAATTATTTTAATTGTCTCCTATTACTCGGCTTTAGATTATTTTGATGATGTCTGTCTACTCACTGAGATTTTATAATCTCACCCCTTCTTTCTATACATTTTTCAAGCTCAGAATAGGCAATAGACTATCAATTGCATCGAGAAGTAAATTTCGGAGTTGCATCCTAGAAAGTAAGGTTATAGACTTAAACCTTCTCAGTTATTTGGGGGCTCACGTGTCATTGTAATTTAAATTACATACTCCAATTTTCTATATTACAGTATGTATAAATTTATTTTGTTTTTATGTGCAGAAAATTAATTTTTGATGTTTCAAATATATATATATATATATATATATATATTGTTTTACATTAAAATAGATTATTTTAATTAATATTTTTATTTTATTTTATTTTTCAAAAAAAAAAAGAAAAGAAAAAAAGAGAGAGAAATGGAAAAACTGGTACGAAAGCCTTGCGAGGTCTAGAAGGGCATTCGGGGGAAGAATGTCTGTCGAGGCTTCGCGGCGGTTGTCACGGGCTCGATGGGAGTTCCGGGTCGTGACAAAGTCACATATTATCATCGAATAAAATCTAAACATTAAAAACAAAACCAAGAAAATAAGAGAATAAAAGAAAATATAGAAAAACTCAAGAATTGTATTCTTGATCTTCAAATCTCTTTGAATCCTGCAAATTCTTCTTAGCTTTTATGACTCTGTGCCTTGACTCTCATATGTTAATTTGGTGTTTTTTATTCTTCCCTTTTTAGTCTTCCGAAAGGTTGTTTTTATAAGTTTTGAAGTTAGGCCAAGTTGGGATTTTAGTTGGGATTTCCTCATCAGATTATGTAAGTCACAGCTTTGCCAAATTAATTAATAGCAATCGTAATTGCTCTAGGATTGCTATAGTGTGTCAAATTTAACAAGATTTTTGACCATCCTACAAGCCGAACTGGGCAAAGTGTGAACTTGAAAGTTGTAGATTTTTCTCTTATCTTTCCAATGGTATAAGAATTGCTTCATTTGGAGTTTTGTAAAGAAAGTTATGGCCAAAATACCAAGGTATATGCAGTGGAAGTCTGCACCTTAAAATTGCTCTTCTTCTTTTTACTAAAATTCTTCTCTCATTAAACACCTACAAAAGTACAAATAAATTAATAACAACCTATCTTAACCATATTAACATCAAATTAAGCATAAAATTAACCAAAATTAGATTGACTCACCTAAAATAACTAATTTAAAATAATTCAATAAAACCTACTAATTTCTATACATTATTACAAAAACTAATCTAAATTATTATCAAAATTAAGCCTAAATAACTCTACATTATAGAGTTATCAAAAAGCATTCCCGACAGAGAATTTCGTTGGAAATTTTCAATGGATATTTTTGTTGAAAATGCATTTCCAACGGAATTTTCCATTAGTGATGTATTTCCAACCAAAATTCTTTTACTAATTTTCAATTGCATATCTTGTTAATAATACTTTTTTCAACAAAAATTATCAATTAAAATTTTGATAATAAATTATCAATTGACATCCACAATTGACTTTCAAAATATATAAAAAAAACACATATTAAAAATCGAGATTCAAAGTCAACTTCGTACAATTAAAAATTGTCATAAACACACAATATCTAAAAATGTTAAACACATATGAATATAAAGCTAAATGTGTTATTAAACACCTATACTAAAAAGTATCCAAGTGTAACAGTGAAAAAGAGACATCATATCATGAAATGTTGTGTTCTTACTTGTCAAGATTTGAGCTTGAAGGTCACGCATTTCCTTGTTTTGAAAGTGTATTAGTCATGATCATGATTTTCATACATGAAATAAATTCACTCATGCTTCCGTCATTGCATTCTTAATTTCTTCATGTATTTTCTCACGTATTTCCTCACATATCTTACCCAAGTTTTTTGAAAGATTTTTCACTTTTTCTTCTAATGCAATTGCGGGACTGGTAGCGTTTGAATTGATAGGGCCACATGCAGACTCAGCTGTTGCTACATTGTTGTGTGTTCCACTACGTAAAGTTGTAACAAGCACTCGAGTACCAAACCCATAAACCTGAGTGCGTGTAGTCTCCATCCCTGCAATTGCTTCAGTCCAAGCATGCAGATCTTATTCTAGCTGAGAAGATGAATACTTACCATACTTCTGCGATAATACAAAATTATACATTTCCTACATAAAAAATTAAAAAAAATTATTATTCAATTATATCGTCAACTTTGAAATAAAAATTAATCAATTTTGTTCGTACACTCGTAGACTTAGACTTGTTATCTATAAAATCAACATGATCCCCTAAACGCTTATGAGTGCGGTTGAACACTTCCAAAAAGGTAACATCTCATTTTATCTCAATTGACTGCATTTATTTACAACTGTATATACTCAATCATAATCGATATATATAAATAATATGTAAAGAAAAATCAAAGTCAAACTATTAAACATATAATTTAAATTTAGTTTGAAAGAAAACCATACATATAAATGCGAAGTAAGATTACTTCATACCATCCTTTTTGCATGAACAACAAATGGAACTGAACTGTCAATGTGCTTTGGAATGCTTCCTTCTTTTGACGTTAAACGATTTTGCCTTGCTTTTCTTGATTTGTTTTGCCATTCTTCTGTACCCCATACCATATCGATAAGGGCATCCCAAATTTCATTTGTGATCCATTCCCTTGACATGCCTTTGCAATCCCTAATGTTCTTTGTTTTGGCTTCTGTCATTACTTTATTCCTTTTTTCTTAAAGCATGTCTCTTAATCGATCAGAACAAATTTTATCCCATATTTGTTGAGCCAAAACATCTTGATTTGCAAGCCAAACACATTTTTCCTACATCAAAATAATAGAGTTACTAAAAAAATTGATACAAATTAATTGAAAACAAAAAGTTATAATTTAATTGAATAACAAACATAGTACTTAAAATTTTTGAAATATTAACTCATTTATATCATTAGGGCCTTTCCTCCTTGTTGACCATGGACTATGGAAGTGATTTTTTATGATCCTTGTTATTGTAGCTGTGACCCCTCACTCGAAAAAAGTACTTGTAGAATATAAAAGAAAATTTTTACATATTAAAATTTATAACAAATATAACAATTTCATTATAATACAAGATAACATACCTCTCCCCAATAGGAGTTATACACAATCTGTCGAATGGATCTACAGGAGTCTATAATCCTACACCAAGCCCCCTACTCTTTGACCTTGAGGATGTATTATCTACACTTGCACCTAAATCAATAGATGGTGATTTACAAGAATCGTGAGTAAATGTCTCATTTTCTACTTGCTCTGCAGATGCACCCAACAAAGAAAGTGGCTCAAAAGGCACATCATTATTGACCTATTGCATATGTGGTTTAATGGATAGATCAGCAAATGCACTAACATTTGTAGGCAACAACATACTTCCAGAGGCATTTGTTGATCTAGGTCTCGATTTTGAATGCGTCCCTTTAACCATCATCCGTGTAATATTTTTTTGTTAAAATTCATACACAAATTTTTTTAAAAAAATTTCAAACAAAGTATAAAAATTATCAATTTACAACAATCACAAGTAATTCCTAATCATTTGTACAATAAAAGATGCCATTATATAATATTCATTTCAACATTTATAAATATAAACTATAATAATTTTTTAACATGTCAAGATCTTTCAATATTATAAAATTAAAGTTAAACAACTATGTTACAAAAAATATAAAACCAATATCATATATGTCTACCATCATCAATCACTTTCAAAATAAGCAAACTCATATTCTTCATTATTATCACTATCATCACTAAAAGTTTTTTTGTCTTCGTCTTCAAGTTCATCTTCATCTTCATCTTCATTTTCATGTCCTTCCATGTCACCTTCTTCATCTTCATCTCTTTGCATGTCATCTTCTTCTTCCTCAATCAAGAAATTAACCTCTTCATAATTACCACTTGCTAAAATTGTAAAGTTGTCAAGTTCTTCTGATGGAGTACTATTAATTGAAATAGACACATCTTCTTGGTATACTTCTTCATTCAAATCAATTTAATTTTCTCTATCTCCACTACTAGGAATGTGAAATCTAATCTTAGCTTTTGTTTTAAATATTGCCCACCAATCATGTCGATCTCTTTTGGTTGATGGATAACTACTATAATAAACTTGGTGAGCTTGTACAACTAAAACAAATGGTTCATTAATGACAAGTATTGAGTTGTATTTAATTTTAACAAGACCATGCATAGGATCTACCTTAATACCTTTTTCAGTGTCAAACTAATGACACTTAAATAGCACAACTCTGTTTCTGATACCAAAATACTCCAACTCGATTATATCCGCTAAAATACTATAAAAGTCACGCTCATAATCATTGTAAAAACTCCCTTTTATGCAAACCCCACTATTCATTGTCTTATGATTTTATTCGTAATCTAAGGTGTGAAACCTGAAACCATTTAAAAAATATCCTTTGTAACACCTTATCATACGTCCTGGACCATGAGAGATTTCAAGTATACGTGGGTTAATTTCATCTTTACGTTTTGCAACCTACGAACATGAAATACAATATAAAAAATTATTAATTACATAATTAATGTCTCAATGTTATTAAAAGTTCACTTCTAATTTACATAAACTTACATATTTTTTAAACCATTTCATGAATCTTGCATCACGTACTTTCTCCAATTCATCTTCTGATATATGCACAACACTTCGCTTCACCATTTCATCAAATGTCTTATCATCATATCCACAATTTACGGATTAAGTTTATTCTTATAATCAATCATTTGAGTTTATGGTAGAATGGTACTTAATATATAGAAGCATCTCTTCAAAATTCATTAAAATATAGAGCTCAGCGGCATAAAACTCATCATCATTTAAAAATCGAGATTTATCTAATAGACCGAAAGCTCACCCAAGATGTGTGAAAATTGAAAGACGACCAAGAAAGTCCATGTCTCTCCCATCATCATTACGTGGCACTTGATTTAATCTTGTTTGCACAGTAGGTTCAAAATACCATGAGCAAAACGAGGAAATTTCTTGATAATCTAAGCCTCACATATAGATCCTTCAACAAAGGCTCGATTTTTTACTTTCTTCTTCAAATGTTACAAAAATCGAAAAATCATAATTTCATCAAACTTAATAAGTACCTTAAACTCTTGTAATAAACTATTTCAAAACAAATAATAATTATAGTACCTCTCAAATGGATACATCCATCGATACTAGACGAGTCCACTAACCTTTGCCTCATAAGGTAAATGAATCGGCAAATGGTCCATAAAGTTAAAGAAATCGAGAGGAAAGATCTTTTCTAGTTTGCATATAGTTTTACATATTTTTCCTTTCAAAGCTTCCATATGATTGACAAGTATTTTAGTTGCGCACAAATCTTTAAAAAAGTAAGATATCTCAGTAATCACATCCCAAATTGAGTAAGACACCATATCACGAAAGACAATTGGGAGTAATCGTTGCAAAAAAATATAACAATCATGACTTTTCATCTCATAAAATTTGCAATCAATCTCAGTAACACACCAAGATATGTTCGACTCAACGCCATCAAGTAATCTCAATTGTTTCACCCAAGCACAAATATTTTTTATTTCCTCTTTATTTAAGGTGTACGAAGCCTTAGGCTTGAAAATTTTTCTATTATTTTTCACCAATTCAAATTCTGGCCGCTTGCAATGCACTTTCAAATCTTGTCGAGCCTTTAAGATGCCTTTCTTTTTTCCCTTAACATCCATCATTGTGTTGAATATATTCTCAAATATATTATGTTCAATATGCATTACATCTAAATTGTGACGAATAAAAAGCATATACCAATAAGGCAGATCTCAAAATATACTCTTTTTCACCCAATTATGACTTACACGATAACTCGAAATCTTTTGCTCACCATATTTTGTTCCAAATGGGATATGAGGAAGCGAATTTAAACGTTGTAATATTTCCTCACTTGATAATCGAAGAAATGACAAATCATGCTCAACTCTTTTTTTAATAAATTTGTCTCTCTGCCTCTTAAAAGGATGATTAAGTCGCAAGAATGGCCGATAACAATAAAAAAAACAAAGTTTCCTACCATGATCCAATATGAAAGACTTAGAATGTTCTATGCAATAGAGACATGATAATCGTCCATGAATACTCTACCTTGACAACATATCGCAAGCAGAAAAATCATTAATCGTCCATAATAATGCTGCCCTCATATGAAAATTTTGTTTCCTATATGCATTATACATGACAACACCCTGAGTTCACAATACTTTCAACTCATCTATCAAAGGCCTCAAGAAAATATCTATGTTTTAACTTGAATTTTTTTTTCCCGAAATAACCATATTAAGAAATATATATTGTTGTTTCATACACATCCATGGAGGTAAATTGTACACAGAACATTACTGACCAAATAGAATAAGGTTTCACAGTCGATTCAAAACGATCGAAACCGTCAACACATAACCCTAGTTTGACATTTTGAGGTTCCATTGCAAATAACTCATGTGTGCGGTTGAAGTGTTGCCAAGATTCACCATCAACAAGGTGTTTGAGGACTCCATCATCACCTTAGTTTTGCTCATGCCACGTCATATGTTAAGCAATTTTACCTGACATATAAAGCCTTTGAAACCTTAGTATAAGTGGCAAGTAACTCAAAATCTTGTAAAGTATTTTCCTTTGCCTTTTCACACTTGATTTCCTCAGTTTATACAGAAGATACCCACATATCATACAATGATCAAAATTAGCAATTTTCTCATAAAATAACATGAAATTGTTTTTGTGAGCATGAAATTTGATATATCCCAATCCAAGTATTGCTACCTTATTTTTCATTCTATAAAAGTTAGTAGTTAAAGTTTCATCTGATGACAATATATTCTTTATTATCTCCAATAGCCGATCAAAACATGATTCAATCAAATTAAACTCTAACTTAACATTTAAAAATTACGACACAATTGAAAGCGTTGTGTGCTTTATGCAACCTGACTATAAAGGTTCCTCTGCATTACTTAACAAACAGTAAAAGCTAGCTGCATTTGGATTTGGATCTTCTTCCACAAACCTTGACTCATTATCATGACTATAATTGAAAGCAACTTCTGAACCGATAACATCCTTAACCATTATAATATATGAATTTTCTATTTCTTTTTCATATGTAGGTTCTTCATATTCCCCATATTCCTCATTACTAGCATATTGTTTAACTCTATCTCTATTTGGTGATGATTGTCCAACATCATGTTCCCCATGTAAACTCCAAATTGTGTAAACACCAGTAAAACCCTTTTCAAAAGATGTGCTCTATCACCTTATCGGAATTTAGAAACTTCTTGTTACTACATCGAGAGCAAGGGCATATAATTTCATTCTCCCATCTAAATGTAGAGTTAGAACGTGCAAAATGAATGAATTTATTAACTCCATTTACAAATTCATCTCTAATGAATCCATCAGAAGTTAAGCGACGATACATCCAAGATCGATCTCCCATCATTTTGTAATCCTAAATGTCATAGAATATAACAGTCAAGAGTAATTTTCACTATTGTTTACAATAAAATTTGTTAACAACTACATTCCAATAAGAAAAACTAAGTTAAACATTTTAAATAAAATTTTAAAAAATAATAACAAGTCAGGATAATAAAAATGATTCCATACAAGAATAAAAACAAACAAAACAAGAAGCTATATAAGTGTAACTTTATAAACGAGTAGATAAATTCATATTCACAAACTTTTCTATGTATTAATGAGTACAAAATCCTATATAACCAAGTGACAGAGAAATGGCCAAAACTCTTTTCCTTTTCCTTATGGATAAAAACTATGCACTATGAATTGGACCCCAAGTCATGATTGGTTTTTTATGATAAAATAATAAAATTCCAACATAAGAAAGGAATTGCTAGTTTTTTTAAAGTAAGGACTTTTGATATTTTTATTATTTATTCTTAAAAAATAAAAAATATTTAAATACAAAAGTAAATAGTAAATTTTTTAAAAATTATATAAATAATTTTTAATTTTTTCATATTTTATTTTATTTATATCTTCTTCAGTTTAAAGTGGTTTTAAGGGAAGTGATCAATTAATGTCATGACTTAACCAATTAATGAATATGAAACTTAAAAGTCTCAAGTCTTCTTTGCTTATGATCGAGACAATACGTTTGGCTCTATTGCATCTCTTCGATCATGGTTAAAAGGAGCATGAATTGGTTGGAAACAGTATAAAGTAATTAATTTGATATGAAATCCAATTAAGTGTCAAACCAATTATGCTAAAGTTAATTCAAGTGGTTCTGATCAGTTAGGTTTGGTTACGGATTTTAAATTTGACTGTAATGTTGTTCTTTTCTTATGTGTGAAAAGTGCAATACACAAGGAAAGATAGTATTATTATTCAATATACACCACAATCAAAAGCAAAAGAATTAATAATAATAAAAGACCCCAGCAAATTAAGAAGGTAAATAAGCAATCGATTCTTACTATTTATGAGAATAAAAAATAATGGGGTGAGGGGGGGTAAAAAGTACCTGTGCTGAGTGGCAGTGACAAAGAGTGTTGGAAGATGTTGGCAATAACAGTAGAAGATGCAGAGATGAGAGAACAAAAGCCCCGAAAGTGATTTAACTAGCAAACTTCTTTAGCTTTTTGCTAAAAGAGATTTACATGAGGAAAGAAAGCAATATTTAAGCTTAGACTTCATATTTTCATGGAAATTGCTAATTGCTTCACTACAATATTGTTATGTATAAAAGTTAGCTAGACAATAAGGAATCAAGTCAGCAAAGTACTCACAG
The DNA here is from genome assembly GCF_053813885.1 of Theobroma cacao. NCBI lineage: Eukaryota > Viridiplantae > Streptophyta > Magnoliopsida > Malvales > Malvaceae > Theobroma > Theobroma cacao. Next base: position 45,146,428 of record NC_142640.1, read on the forward strand.
TTTAGGAGAATGAAAGAAGAGGAAAAGAGCTTCTTGGTTAAGCGATTGTTAGCTGTATTGGCTTATTTTATTGTAGGATCAGCAAAAAATTTTCTTATTAAAAATGTTTTCATATTTTACCTAAATCAAAAACTCGATCCATTAATTGCAGTCTTGCTGACTAATTACAGAGTAATTAATCCTAGAAAACTCCCAATTCATATGTATATATCAATGAATATATATTAGAAGACAAAATACAGGTCATTGTTTTGAGTTTTTAAAATATTGTTATGATTAGAAAAGCCAAATGAGAATTTAGATGGTAGTCCGGATTTTGGAGAAATTAAAGCTGAAAAAACAAAGCTGCACAAAATTCTGATGCTTTTAGCTTTCCCCTTGCTCAATAACAAAGCAAAGAAAAGTCTAGTCTTTGAAATCTGGGACTGTCTTCAACAATTCAAGAAGCATTGACTCCTATGAAACATGGTTCAAATCAACTGATGCTAATAATCAACCTTGAAAGAGAATATTGACAAATCAAGACCTTAATAAAGGTTAAAAGTAGTATGAGAAGCTAAACCAAATTGACCAAAAGAATCAGTAGTTCATGATTAGGAGCTCCATCATCTGGGAAACTACTACCATTAATGAACGTGATATAGGCACACCGAGAATTATATGATTACCTCTTGCCCTGACAGTGCGTGATAAGTTGTTGTTATAAACTGGAGCCCTAGAATTTGTGGTCCAGAATGGAGAATTAAAGGCACTTGAGTGACAAAACTGCATTAAAAAACAGCTCCAATAAGAAGAAAAATAAATAGATGCAGGCAAACCAATTGAAGATTCTACGATATAAATGGTGGTGTTAATTTTATCAGAAGAGAATATAAGAGTTAGACTCCAAAACTCTGAAAGAGCTGAAAACCAGAACTAGAGGAAAGAATACATGTAAGTGCAAGCAAGACAAGATAAGAAAAAGAATTAATTGACACAACTTGGAGAAGCCAAATACTCTGCTTGGTAGCTGAGGAAACTTGTTAAATATTATATAGTTTTAATTGGTTCTGAAGACATAAAACCTCTTAATTCCAAGTAGATCATTCAGAATAATGGGTCTAATGCCATTTGGAGGCTCTCCAAACTAATGCTTTGTGTCCCTGCCCATTCCAAATTCTTGGAAAATGAAAAGCTTAAAAACTCAATCGATATAAAAATGTGCTTTACACTCGTTTTGAGGAATTGACTTCGCAACATGCATATATGTCTTCGATCCTTGCCCTGTTACAATTCTTTCTTATATAGCAATATTGTGGCTCAATGATCCATCATTTATGTAAAAGCAAGCAAGAATTAATTACATGTCATCATCCAAAATATTTCGATGCTGTCAAATTTGATGGCTAAACCCACCCAACTCGCCAAAATTAAATCAATGCTGATAAGATGCTGCGTCAGATTTGTGTAGGGACATTCAAACCAAGCCTTGGTCAAAATCGGGTTTCAAAAGGGGTGGGCAACTTGTAAACTCTAAATAAATAATATGTTCAACACATTTTTTTTTGAACGGCAAGAAAAGATTTATTTATTATCAATTCCTTTACAAAACTACCAGGCCTGCGGTAGTGAGCAAGAAACACAAAACAGGGACAAAAACCCCCTGTAAAGCCTGTTACCTGTGATATACAAAAGAACCCAGAGCAATAAACCCCAGGTTGCAAATGGGATCAACCTCCTAAAACATTACAACGACTCCCAATGGAAACAAAAAGGACAAGGAGTCAAAAGACTCATTCCACCGCAACCAAGTCACAATAAATTGTACAAAACAAAGTGACCAGCAATAGCCTTAAGCACTCAAAATCAGGCAGTTACCAAGCTTCAAGTGTTACAAAAATTCCCAGAAAAATGTAAAGCAAGAACTTACCCAATACTAAAGTCAAAATCAATCCAGGGTGACAAGCCATTTCCAAACCAAGACTCGAGAACCTGCCACAGCAGCAAACCAACACTCAAACAAGCAACAGCAAAAAGTTTACCTCCAGCTCACACACAAGAATCAGGAAATTGCTACCAGAGATCCTTCAAAAACAGCACAACAAATGGAGATTCGCAGCAAAGGCAACAAAACAAAACAATTTTGGAAAGTGATGAGTGAGCCAGCAAATGGGTTTCAGCCTCTGGTCTCAGCACAAGAAGGGAAGCAAAGTAGAGAGATTTGGGGAAAGTGAGCGACGCACATGTTAGGGATTTGTATTTGAGTCATATGGGTTGGTTTCTTTTGAAATTAAGCTGGGGAGTTTTGAAATTAGTTTGGATGGGTGGCAGACTTGGTTAAAATTTAATTCATTTTTCATTTGGACACAAGTTTAAGTCTTTATAGTAATACAAATTTAAATATTTTAAATTTTATTAATAAATTAATTTTTTTATATTACTCAATATAAAACATAATGTTATAGTACTAAATTTATTATGTATATATTAATGACAAAAATTATATGTTATAATTTGAAATATACTACAAAATTTGTATAATTAATTATCAATATAATTTTATAAAAAGTATGATAATAACTAATAAAATTAATAACTATAATCATATAAATAAATTTACAATAACCTTACATATAAAACATATTAATATATATATGTAGGATATTTTAATATCTCATATACATAGATATATATTAACTTATAAAGCTATATCAATTAAAAAATATAACTTGTAGTTTCATATTAATACAATAGGTTTTTTTTTGTGTGAATAATGTAGGTTTATATATATATATATATATATTCTAAAGATATGATTCTAATTTGTATAAATAGATATAATAAACTAATATATTTTAAATATATTATATTAATAAGTTTATTATATATCTATCTTCTTAATTTATATATATTAACTAATTAATATTAAAATGTACATAAAATATTATTATTTTTTGTTTAATTTATTATTATATCTTGTCATGTATTTTTATAAAATTAAAAAATTTATTTTGTTCTTTTTATCAATTTTTTAATGTTATAAAATTAATGAATTTGGAATTATTAGTTTATAATTTATGATTCAATAAAGTTTGCAAAAATGTAAAAAAATAAGCAAAGGAAAACATATTTAAACTTTTAAATATTATAAACTTCAGTATGTATATATTTGCTTTTATTAATATCTAATTTTTATAAAGTTTTAATAAAATTTATAAAAAGTTTAAAATATTTTAAGACAAAAAATCTAAAAAATACTATTACTAACGGAATTTTCCAATGAAATGTTCCGTTAAAAAATTTCCATTGGTTATAGCTTTTTCTAACGAAAAATTCCGTTGGAAACTTTAGCAGGCCTTAAAATTTTTTGGATCCTTAAACTTTCAGACGGATTTCCAACAGATAATTTTCCGTTGAAAAATTCCAACGGAAATTCATTGAGAATTTTGTCTGAAAATTTGGTGGGATAAATTTTTTTTGACGCTAAAACTATCTCCAATGGATTTCCAACGGAAATATTCCGTTGGTATATTTTCGTTGGAAATTTGTCAAAATTTTGTCAAAAAAAATAACAACAATTTCTGTTAGAATTTCGTTGGAAATTTTCAATGAAATTTTTTCCGTCGGAAAAAATCTGTTTTCTGGTGGGGTTCATGCCATGTTGTAATACTCTTCATGTTATGCTATAATGCTTATAAGTGATAGTTTCTCTCTTTGTATAAGAAGGGTAAACGACTCTTCTTATCTTTTTAATAAAAAGCTTGTCTTTAAAAAATAAAATAGAGGTATCTCTTGGAATTCATACAAGAGAGGTGTCTCTTGGGGAAATTCCTTTTAAATAGCTAAGTTAGAGAACTTTACAAAACTCAACAAAATAATCCTCACAATCCTTAAGAAAGAATAAATCTCTTATGCATTATCTTTATTCAAAAAATCATGTGTAGGACTAATAATTTTGTCGCTCATTAAGAAGTGTTTAGTGGTTTGATTTCTTTAGTGTAAGATGTAGTAAACTAAGGCTCTATTTCATCCTAAGGCTATTCTAATCAACCTGTTACGCACCTAAATGATGGAAGCAAAATAAACCTAAAGAAATGGCATTTGTAGCATGCCTTGGAGGCCATTTTCATTGATTTTCTGGCTTTTCATACAATAAATGTAAGAATGACACTACATCGAATTAAATCTTGGATTAATTTTTTTTTGAAAAGCAAATTTGTATTAATAATGAAGAACCTGTACAACGGGGTTTGAAGTATGAACAAAAAGCATCAAACCAAAGGCAAATTAGAGGGAGCCATCAACTTCACCAACCCTGGACTTAACTTGTCATCAAACAGCTAAACCACTAACTATTCCAACAAAAATGGTGATAAGACCATTGTGTACACAAATTTTAATTAAGCTCAACTCCATGAAATCCAGCAAAAACATATACATGAAGCCAGCATAACAAACCAGCGGCATTAGGCGCAAGGGTTTACACACTTGAATATCCTGCATCAAAACCAGCAGCATCCGCAGGAAAACAATAGTGGAAAAACCAACTCCAATGCAATCCATCAAAAGCGTGTTTATACACAAAAAAGACTCAATGTCAGCCATCAACGGTTTGATTTCCCTAAGTCCAATCGTCATTGATTAACCATAGCAGGTTATTGGGACGTGAAACACCTTCCTTAGCGAGAGAATCAACATCGCCATTAGTAGAACTCAAAATGTGACGAATATTTCATTAAGTAATCTTGCCAAGCAGATTAAGAATTTGTATAATCAATGGTCTAAATATCCAAGGCACATTCTTAGGTTTTTTAATCTACTTTACAACGTTGCTGACATTGCATTCAAAGAGGAGAGTGTGGGAGGAGTTCCATCTCCATGCAGCAAAAATAGGGGCAGCTTCTCTCACGGCAAGGAGTTCAGCTTTACTAGAGTCTGAAATACCAATAGCTTTAGAAAAAAGGGCAAGTGGAGAGCGATGTTCATTCTTCAAAATACCTCCAATTCCTGACTCACCCAAACAGCCTTTAGAAGCACCGTCGGTATTAAATTTGAGACATCCACTATGAGGTTTAATCCAGGCCTTAACTTTCTTCGTCTTTTTATAGTGGTGGAGGTTGACACCCTCGCTAGGAAAGCGGACAAGATCCCCAATAGAGAGATTAAGGTTAGGCCACTTAGCATTACTCCACCATGTGATGCGAACTTTAATAAGTTCAAAAGCTTGACAACAATCTTGGATTAATTTTTAACCCTGAACTAATGGGAATTACACCAAAAAGGTTAAAAATTAAGTTGATGATCAATTTGTTAATTAATCAGCATTATGCCAAATATTCTTTGATTATTAATTATCCGTTTGTTGATAATTAATTATTGTTTTTCTTAAGAGGCTCCCATAGACAGCTAATTGGAAAATTTGATCCTAGCTTAATGACCCCATTGAGCTATCAAAAATTTAGCCAACGGAATATACATAATTCAATTTTACACATGAACCTCGACTGACTAAAAACTCAAAGTATGAACAACTTGAAATTTCCAATCCGAAACAACCAAATACTTGAAAGACTCTGAACGTAGCCGAACGTTGAACAACCTAAAACCTGAAGTTACTTTTCGTTTTTTGAAAGGCTAAAATTGAAAATACTCAAATTGATCAAAAATATTCTTAACTACTTGAAACAACTTGATGATCCTCACATTCTAAAATATTCTAAAAGGATGATTCTAAAAGAAATGTTCTTTTTTTTTCTCCCTTTTATTGTAGAGACAATCCAATAGAATCTAAATGTGTCATAATCAGATAAAATTTAGTGCTTTGGAAGCTAAGTAGAATATATATTATCCTTTGCGGACTCCCTGGCAAAATTCGGGGTGGACAAGAATTCTATGTTTTCTAACTGGTGGAGTCCCCCGTCAGTCCTCCTTGGTCCCCTCAGGTAGGACTAGTGGTAACCCTCTCGCAGTCCTCATCGGTCCCCTCGGCTATGGCTATTTTGTTCTTTCCGATGCTGTCGTTCAGCGACATTCCAATGCCTATTTGCTATTGGATCCTTTTGTTTCAGTGCCATAATGCTTATCATTTAAGTATTGGCTCTAAGGCCCAGCAGGTGTTGTCTTATTTTCTTTTCTTCTCTTGTAAAGTTTGCTCTCGAACCTCTGGATCCCCTTCATGGTTTGATCCCAACACTGATGTATCTTCAGTGTTTCAGTAAATTTACATTGATTGGCTGAGTTAAAAAAAAAGTAGAGTATATATTATTATAAATATGAAAACCTACAAGGTAGCCTTACGGTATGATGAAGCTGAAGAATTAAGCGGAAACAGCATTCTTACTTACAAGGTGACGAAGCAAGTTATTCTTGAGAATTTAAGGGGCACAAAAAGCAAACCACAAATATAAAAGTGACGGGACAATGTTCTACATCCTACCTCAGTTTTAGAATCACATCTCTAAAAGTCCACCGACTTAGTGTTTTATTCTTATGGGACCACGGCCAGAATAAAAATTATATCACAAGTTGTTGAAGGGAGAGGATTAGGATGAGGGCTGCTTTTGTGGATGCTATTGAAGGCTGGTGAACTGAGGGAAGGGGTCCTAACCATCATTTTGCGGCTTGGGAGTATAATGTCATGGATGTGGGATAAGTTGTTTAGTCTTTTGCATAGTTTCCTTTGATGGTTGCCGCCCAGATCTTTTTGTTGTGTGGGCACATCGTTTCTTTGTCTGGTTTGTCATGCCCAGTTTTTGTTTTTCGGGGCTTTAGTATGTTGGTTTTTTTTGCTTTGCGTTGTCGATACTGATGGAAAACCGCCAATATCTTTCTGAACGGTATGTCTCTGAGTAATTGTACAGGGTATGTTTCCCCAAGTCAGGTATTCAATGCCACAGGAAGTCTCCTGTCAAAAAGTCTAGAGACATATAATGCATACTGACCATGGTAGATAATAAAACTGCTTTTGAAAAAAAAATCTCATCCATTGCACTAGCTTGGAGAGAAAGTGAAGTCGTTATATGGACAATTTAAATTTTGAGATATCCCAACATATAAATATAATAAGAATTTTTCCGCTTTTTTTTTTCTTAGTCAGATTATTTTATAAATATCGCAAAGTGATACATAAAACTTAATATAAAGCCAAGTCATGGAAAAAAGACAGGTCATATAAGAGGAACTGCTCAAGAGAAGGTGCAAAACACCTAATACAAGCACCAAGAAGAACCACAACGCAGCCGCAACCTTTGGAAGAAGCAACTTCCAAATTGTATCATCCCTTGGAAAAAACTCACAACACTACTGTAATCATATAAGAAGAACCACAACACAGCCGCAACCTTTGGAAGAAACCTCACCTTAACAAAAACCAAATAACCTTAGTCACCATATCGCCCCATTGTCTCACTCAGATCCCCACTAAAGAAAACGCAACAACCACCCCATATCAACACATGCCCATGTACAATCCCATCACACACAGAGCCTCATAGATAAAAATCAAAGCAAAACAAAACCCTTCGCAATATCTTCCACCAATATAGAATCTCTCCACTTATTAGCAATTGATTTTAGTTAGATGTTCGTCCTAAAAATTTACCATAAATTATTTTTAATTTAAATAAAAATAAGATTTTGTTTTACAATTTTAAGACTTTTTCCATAATTTATTCAAAATTTATATTTTATAAGTCTTGCCCCCCTTTGTAAATTCTCCAAATTCGCCCTTAAACCCAATTGTCTTTTATGTGTTAATTTGTTTAATGTTAATCCAATATAAATTTCTCTCTTCTATTTGACTTTCATCTGAATTTCTTTTTTCACTTTTTCACATAGTTTGGAAGAGTTTTCAAGTTTTATTTATTTGGAGCATTTTTGCATTTTTCTTTAAAGTGATTTTACACCCTCCACCCACCACGATGGAATAAAATCTAAATCAGACCAAAGTTCCTTTCGAAAATCCAAGTGGAACATTTCCGTAATGATGAAAATTGACAAGATTAGCTTTAAGAATGGACAATTTTGCACTAAACTACTCGTGAATCGAAAATGCGTCAGAATTCATAGCTGTCAGGAAATGAGCAGAAGAAAAGACCTAGATGGCGCAGCCTTGAGAAAATTTCTCAAGATTTTCCTATTCAATCAATGCTCAACAAGTAGAATTATATATATATATATATATATATATATATATATATATAGTGTTTAAACAGTAAAATAAAAAAGAAAAGGCATAATAATTACATTCAACTAACTTAACAGAAAATTAAAAAAGTTAATAAATCTCCTTAGTGAAATGGTGCGTTTCCAGCTTCATATGCTCTACATTCTCTTTTATTTAAACGGTGAGTTTTACTTGTCTTCCTTTATTCTCTGGTTTTTCATCCTTCATCCACAACCAAAGTGTTCTTATTTTGCCATTCAGTGAAGAAAGCTTAGGATTGAGCTTATTCCTCGTGATCTTTCTAATGCTCCCCTTCAAGATGACATGTGAATGTTATGAACATTCATCTTGCTTAGGAGATTGTAAAACTACCTTGGTTTTAATGCCTTAGTGAACATGTCTACAACTTGGAAATTAGTTGAGATGTACATTGGTTTAATTATACCTTCTAGCACCTTCTCTTTGATGAAATGACAGTCTAATTCAACATGCTTGGTCCTCTCATGGAAGACTGGATTCTTGCTTATGTGTATTGCTGATTGACTGTCAAGATTACTGCATTTGTATGTTCAATCCTAAAATCTAAGAGTAAGTGTTTTAACCAAACAACCTCACAACATGTTAATGCCATAGATCGATACTCTACTTTTGCTGAGCTTCGAGCCATAATAGATTGTTTCTTTGATTTCCATATTACTAAGGAATCCCCCAAAAAAAATATTTTATCCAATGATTGATCTCTTCGAATCTTGGCACCCTGCCAAGTCGCTATCACAGTAGGCAGATAACTTCAAATTCGATTTAGACTTCATCAATATCCCCTGTCTTGGTGAACCTTTAAGGTATTTCAATACCCTATGAGTTATTATGACATGCTTGAGCCCTCGTTTGTCCGTGAATTGTGATAGTATTTGCACTAAATATGAGATATCCAGTTTGTTAAATGTAACATACAATAACTTTCCAACTAGCTGCTTGTAGTCTGTTGGATTAACTAATCTATCTTTATCTTGAGTTTTTTGCAGTTTGTGGTTGTAGTCAATAAGAGTGGATATTGCCTTAGCCATTAGCAGACCATGTTCCTTTAAAAGATCTAAGGCATATTTCCTTTGACATATTGACATATTGCCTTGCTATTTCTAATCTAAGAAAGTACTTGACCTTTCCCAAATTCTTGAGTTTGAAATATGAGCTCAAAAATTGTTTCACCTCTGTTGTAGCCTATGATGATGTGTTCCCAATCAATATGTCATCTACATATAATAATAGAGTAGTGAAATTAACATCTTTTTCTTTCTTGGTGAATAGGGAATAGTCTGCAAAGGATTAATGAAATCCATATTGCAGAATTAGGGAAGTAATCTTGGCATTCCATTGCCAGAAAGCTTGCTTCATGTCAAACAATGACTTATGGAGTTTGCAAACAAGTTATGTTCCTTGTGGATACTCCCCCTGGATTTCATACTCCTGTGGTAGTTCCATGTACACTTCTTATTCCAGATCACCATTTAGAAAAGCATTGTCTACATCAAGTTGAGATAAATTCTAATTTAAAGTTGTTGCCAAAGCAAAAAATACTTTGATAGTTGTATGCTTGGCAACTAGGCTGAATGTTTCTTAATAGTCAAACCCTACTACTTGATTATAGCTCTTAGCAACCAGCTGAGCTTTGTACCTTTCAATAATGTCGTTTGCATTCAGCTTGACCTTATAAACCCATCTGCAGCCTATGACATGAGAATTTGAAGGCCTAGGCACAATGCTTCAAGTCTTATTATCTTGCAAAGTTTTTAGTTCAACTGTCATTGCATCTATCCAATGTGAACGGTTGACAGGTTAATTGTAAGTATAAGGTTCATATTTATTAGATAATGATGTGGTGAAGGATTTATGTGCAGGTGAAAGATGTTGAGTTGATAAGTGTTTTGTGAGTGGGTGAGCTATGACAATGTTTGACTATGAGGGCATATCAACAAGATAAGCATGTAGGTACTTGGGGCATGCCTAGCTCTTTCACTCTTTCTAATTGGTAAGTCAGTATATGCATTTTGTAAATTTTGATTATTTTGACTATCATATGCATCATTTTCATTGCTAGTTGTAGTAAGCAGACTAAAAATGCTAGGTAAATTTGGTGATGAATCATGTGAACTTAAGGTATCAAGTATTTCTGAAGTTGAAGTAAGTTCATTTTGACTTGACTCAGTAGGTGTGAGCTCATAGGATCGATAACTTTGAAAAATGATATCAGGATCATCAACATATCTTGCATGCGCTTTAGGTGTCTGATAAAATGGGTCTGTTAGTGTGTTACACTGTTCATGTTAAAATGGAAATGTTGATTCATGAAAGACTACATTTCTTGAAATTAGAACTCTTTGTGCACAAAGATCATATACTCTATAGCCCTTGACATTACTAGTATATCCTAAAAACACACATTTGATGGCTCTTTTATCCAATTTCTTTCTGTTTTGTGATAGTGTGGACAAAATGCATAGACTCTCAAACACTCTTAAATGGTCATAAGAAGGTAGTTTCCCATATAACTCAAATGTAGATTTGTTTTGTAGTAATTTAGTAGGTACTTTGTTAATGATATGTACTGCTGTTAAAACTACATCTCTCTAAAAATGCATAGGTATATTGGATGAAACATTAGGGTCCTAGCTACCATCAGGATATGTTGATGCTTTCTCTCAATAATTCCATTTTGTTAAGGAGTTTTAACACATGATAAATGATGTAGGATTCCAGTTTTATCAAAAAAATCTATCATCCTTAGTTCTAGTGTATTATCTGACCTGATGCATTTGATTAAAGAACCAAATTGCCTTTGAACATAGTTGTTGAAAGAAAGAATTATTGACAGAACATCTGACTTGCTTCTCATAAGGAAAATCCATGTAAATCGTGTAAAGTCATCCACTACGGTGAGAAAGAATATCTAATTATATAATGTTGGTATCTCATATGGACCCCAAATATGCACATGTATTAATTCAAAAGCAGTTTTATGTTTTGAATAAGCAAAGGAAAGGCAAGTTTTCTTTATTTTGCAAATGGACAAATTTCACAAATCAAATCATCTGAAAACTCAATGTCTGGAAATTGTTTTTGCATAACATTCATTCTTTCCAAAGGCACATGTCCTAGTCTAAAGTGCCAAAGGTCAAAACATTTGTTCTTTGCTTACAAGCTTTAACAGAAAAAGTAATAGGAAATTTGATAAGTTTGCCAAAAAAAAAACTTGGAGAGATCTTGATCATCTGAATTTTCTTGCATCAAGTATAGTCCTGAGAAGACCCTAGTAACCTCAATCACTATCCATGAGAGTATGTCTTGAATAATACAATGCATATCAGTAAAGAGAATAGAGGTTTTCTTAGTTTTGGTAAGCTGACCTACTAAAACAATATTATATTTGAACTTAGGTATACAAATGACATTCTCAAGGATTAGTTTTGAACCTAGCTTGATGATTCCTATATGAAAAACTACTATCTTTTTATTAGTAGGCAACTGCACATAGCAATCTTTGACTGGTTTAGCATAGATAAAGTTCCTAAGGGAATAGACACATGATCAATGGCACTAAAGTCTAAAATCCAATGAGTTTGTCTAATCACATCAACATTTGCATTTCCAAGACTAGATGGTAAGTTATTGAATGTATCGAAATAAAGATGACTTGAGACAATACCTGAAAAGGTTGAGTTGATAAGTGAGTGGTTTGCTTGTTGAGTATTTGTGAAGAAACCTTCCATCAGTGTTGCATATACCATTCTCATTTAAGAGCTCCATCAGCTTGTTGATCTACTACTTTATGATAAATAATTGAGATATTGAGCCTATTTTTGCCATCTTTTCTTCATGTTTTGCTTTGTTGTCATCTGTCAAGTCATTATTATTGCTACATTATTCACAACTACCTTTCCCTTCTTGAGACCTGGTTTTCCTTTTGTGAATTTAAAATCTTCTGAAAATCCAATAAGTCTGTAACACTTATCTTTTGTATGTCCTTTCTTCCCACAATTATTAATTGAAATATTCCTTCTCATTTTCTTCTTGATATCTACAATAACCATCATAGTAGAAGATTCAAAGACTAGTTGTGCTTGAATTAGCAGATTCCTTTGTGTTTCCTCTCTTAGAACTAAACTATATACTTTGTCTAGAGTTGGGATAGAATCCATCATGACAATTTGAGATCTAAGAGCTGAAAAAGATTCATTGAGTCCGTTTAGAAATCTAAAGACCATGACTTTTTTATATTGATCCGTGTATTTCTTGAAATAGTTGGGATCACATTTTTCACATTGGCAGTGTGGCAGAGGCTGTAACTTCTTAGTTTTTCCCAAACTCCCTTCAGCTCAATAAAATATGCATCCATAATTTTTGTACCTTGACTGATGTTTCCCAATATATATTGTAGGTTGCAAACTCTCGTGTCATCAGGTTGGGAAAAATTCTACCTTAAAGTACTCCATATTTCAACTACTGAGTCCATGAAGAAAATGGTTAAGGCTATTGGTTGTGTAATTGAATCAAGCAACCAAGCTACCAGTAAATTGTTACAACGGGTCCAAGATAGGTAAAGAGGATTTGTAATGTGAGGTTTAGGTATGGAACCATTTAGGAAACCAGTTTTGTTCTTAATGGACATTGCCAGCAAGAAAGACCTAGTTCATGCTATGTAATTATTGCTGGTAAGTTTGAGGCTAATAACGATTGAACCAGAACTATTAGTGTTATGTAAGAATAAAGGGACTGAGGATTTGCTATAAGTGAGATTGGGTGATTTGAGTATTAATTTGTACACTAGTTTGTGTACCAAACTGAGTTTCAATTTTTATGTTCTCAGCCATGATTTCTCAAATGATAATAGAGTACTCTTAAGAACTAAACACTAAAAAGTAAAATTTGCTAAAAGGATTAGATGAACCTGAGTGATGATGTAGTAGCAAAAAGACTAAATATTGGTATTAAAGAGGCAACGAATTTGTCCTCCATTGATGAAATAATCCTTTTGCTACTATAAAAGCATATTGACTGCCAGTTGGATTCCAAGCTGCTTTAATACTATGTCAGGAAATAAGCAGAAGAAAAGAACAAGATGGCGCAACCTTGAGAAAATTTCTCAGGGTTTTTCTATTTAATCAATGCTCAATGAGCAGAAATATATATACAGTGTTTAAATAGTAAAGTAAAGAAAAAAAAGCATAATAATTACATTCAACTAACTTAACAGAAAAATAAAAAAGTTAATAAATCTCCTTAGTGAAACGGAGAGTTTCCAACTTCATATGCTCTGCATCCTCTTTTATTTAAACGGTGAGTTTTTCTTGTCTTCCTTTATTCTCTGGTTTTTCATCCTTCATCCACAATCAGAGTGTTCTTGTTCTACCATTCAATGAAGAGGATTGAGCTTATTCCTCGTGATCTTTCTAATAATAACAGGGTAAGCAAAATTAGAAGTCAGGAAGATTTTGCTGATAAATTAAGGGGAAAGAAGAAACCACTAGAATAAAGTTTATGAGAATAATTACTAAAGCGTAATGGCATGGCAATATTCTCAGCTCAGTAAATTACGTCATTGTCAACCTTTTATCCTTCTTTATTCTTCTTCTTTTTCCACAAGTTTGATTGCAGCATTGCTCTTCTTCCTTCTATATAAGGCAAATTGCTAAGCACAACATTCCGCAAGTCTTATTGCAGATTGAGCTTGTTGGTTTCTTAATAAGGAGATAAAAGAATGGCTCAGATTGCAAAGATGGAGGTCCAAATTGAGATCAAGTCCTCAGCTGACAAGTTCTATGACATCTTTAGGAGCAAAATGCACCTCATGCCAAAGATATGCCCTCAAAACTTCAAGGACGGAAAGCTTGTTGAGGGTGACTGGAACAGTGTGGGCTCTGTCAGACTATGGTTTTATTTTGCTGCAGGTAATGAAAGGCAACAATAACGCTATATAGACATATTTTCTAACAATCATTATTCAATTTCTTCTCCGTTATTTTATACACTTTGCATAGAGACGTAGATAATAATTACCATTTATCACATTTTCCATTTCATTAAACTGCAAATAAATTTATAGACTTTAATAAAATTTCAATTACTTAAGCAAGAAACCTGCAGCCAACTTTTGTCACTTGGATGGATACAACTAATTTTGAGCTTCGTCAATCTTGTAGGTAACTCTGAGACTGTTAAAGAAACCACAGAAGCCATCGACGATAAAAGCAAGACAATGACTTTCAATATGTTGGAAGGAGATATGATGAAATACTACAAGTCCTTCAAAAGCATTCTGAATGTTACAGCATTAGGTCAGGGAAGCTTGGTGAAATGGACAATGGAATATGAAAAGCAAAACGAGGGCATCCCTGATCCTATCAAGTACGAGGACTTTCTGCGAAGTTGGAGCAATAACGTAGATGGTTACCTTCTCAACGCCTAAATGGGCCATATAACGCATCATAGTTTATCGTAAATAAAGGCCGAAGGGCTCTAAAAGTAGCCAGCAAGCTGCCCTTTTGATTAACTGCGGTAAAATAAATTCACTCCATATCTATCACTCTGATCATCTCTTTCTCCTTATTTCTTAACTATAGAAATAGGGAACCCAATATGGGAGGGTAGTGATAATATAGAGTGTATTTTTATCGTTCAAAGCGTATAAATAAAAATATATGATTATTGTGATCTCAATTGAACCTGTCCTGGCATATATAGTTTCAAAGCAAAAGATGAAAGATGAAAGAAATTTTATTTTATTTCAGAGAAGTTTCTTCCAAAAACGAAGAACTTGCCTTACACAAACATCTTCAGAACCTTATATAGAAAGTTCTGCTCTGTACATAAATTATTACAAGTTTGGTGTGTTTTTCTTGAGCACTTTTGCAGCACTTCATTATTTTCTTGGATACTTCTGCAGCAGCACTTCATTTTTTTGATTCATTTTGGTTTCTTTTTCGGTCTTATGACATACACCATGCTTGTTTTGGATTCCTCCGCAGTATATTTCTTGGATTCCTCTGCAGCAATTCATTATTTTGATTCCTTTTGAAAACATTTTCTGACTTGATTCTATTTAGGCTCTTTTAAGGCTTTTATTGACTCCTAGAGCTCTTTTGTTGGTTTGCTGCTAACACTTATGAGGGCCGGCCTTTGGGTCAAGCCATCCAAGCAGGGGGTTTAGGCTCTTAATTTGAGGAGGTTTTATAATTTATTAATAATTATAATATAATTAATTATATTAAAATATATAAAAAATTTTAAAAAATATAAAGGTTAAAAATAATTAATAAAAATATTTATTTTCTCACTTTTCTAATTATGTGCTTAATAAATCTTAATTTTTTATTTCTTTAAAAAATAACACGTGTCAAAGTGACTTTTTTAAAACAAAAAACAACACAAAAACACAAAAACAAAAAGTACTTTCTTTCCTTTCTTTTTTGTCTTATTTAAAAAGGGAGAATAGCAAGATTTTTGACACTGATTAATTCTATATTTTTTTAGAAGATTTTTCTTTTTACTTTTACTTTATAACTTTCAAAAGAATAGTTTTCTCTCATTTTTCCTAAAAAAAATGGTAAACATGAAAAAAAAGAGGATTCTTTTTTCTTGTATAAAAAAAAACAACAAAAAAATATAAAGAAAGGAAACAAAAAAAATGAAAACTCTTTCCTTTGAGTGAGGTCTTCTCAAAAAAAAAAAAAGGAAAAAAAAAGAGAAAAAATATTTAGTTCCTTTTATCCATAAAAATGAGATAGAAGAAAAAGCGAGAAAACTTTTATCTCTTACTAAAAATAAATGAGAAAGGAAAAAGAGAAAATGATGTTTCCTGTGCCTATTCCTTTCTCTTAAAAGAAACGAAAGAAAGAAAGTGCTTTCATGTAGCCAACAAGAAAAAAGAAAATAAAAAGGTTTTTTCATTGTTTCCATTTTGTTCAAAAAACAACAAAAAGAGAGGGACTTTAGTTTTAAATGAAATTTTCTACTTCCTACTATACATGATTTTTAATAATATGGTCTTCCATTTCACTTCATATCACCCATACATCAAGGCAGCATAGCATTACATGCATACATGCATATATCATATTTTCATCTACATTCAATCATCTCATGTTTATATTAATAAAGAAGAATCCTATAGTCTTGTTAGTTATTGTCGATTTCTCATGCAAGTGCACTTTATCGCAAACAAGTAATATAGTGATGAAGTAGAGTATCGTTTTCACTGAGATTTGTTCCTAAATCTTTACTAATTACTAAAAGTATGGCAAACTATTCTTATTCAAGTAATTGGATTTTTTAAAAAATTAATTAAAATTGAATTAAAGCAAACACTAAATTAATTAACAGGACTTAAAATTTACTTGGTAAAGACAATAGACTAAAACCAAGGATTATGGGTTCATTCAACACTTCATCTGATATTCGTTTCTTTTATTATTTATATTCATGGGTAGTTTTGCTAACCTAGAATCCAAAGCTATGTTCAAGTCTCTGTGGAGATGTTTGCACAAATACCTAACTTAATTGGGTTACTATATGTTTATAGGAATCAATTAAATAAGGTTCTTTAAGCTAGTGTCTTAATTTGACTGTATATGGCAATTAGCGTGATTGCGAATTATATCACAGTGATGTGAACATACACAATTCAAATCTGGGTCCAATCTAAAATCTCTCTATTGAGTCTTAACTAGATTCACAAATCAATTAATTATTAGCTAGACAATCAAAAGCATTAAGAACAGATTTGAATAAGCAAGACTATACCTATTTATAATAAATAAAAGAGAAACTAATATTCAGACTACATGCTTAAATCCATCACAATCCTAGAAAAGAAATTAGTTCATAATATTCAAATAAAACTTCATCCAAAGAAAATTAGCTATTAATCCAAGTCAAAGAAAATAAGAAAAACAAAAAAGTAGAGAGAGAAAACTAATAGTTGAAGGTTGGAGATCTTGATTCTCCCTCAAATTCTTTTACGTACTTGCTTTGTTTTTAGCTCTCTTTCTCTAGAGAAATTGCTTATTGTCCTCCTCCTAGAAACATATGAAAAAGGCCCCTTAAATCGCCTCTAAAAGCCCTAACTTCCAAAATCCCGTAGGATTGTTATTTTTGGAAAATTCCTCAAGCCTCATGGCTTTTAAAAGTTTTATCTTGACTTTTGCTCTCGTGGTGCATTACTACCACTTCAACAAAGATTTTGACCATCATATGATCTGAACATGGCAAAGTAGTAAACATCAAAGTTGTAGCCCTACCTCTTAGCCTTCCAATGGTCTAAGCATCATGTCATTTGGACTTATGTAGTGGGAGATATACTTGAAAAATGAAAACGTGTAGAGACAAATTATCGGTCCATTATGCGCCTTTTTTCATCAATTGAAGTTATTTTCAATCCTAGTCCTACAAAAGCATAAAAATAAACATAAATAACATAAAACTAATATTATTAACTTAAAATAAACATTTAAATGTAAATTAAACTAAAATAATAAAATAACTAAAAACACCTAAATGTAATCCTAAATCTAGTCTAACTTAGCCTAATTAGGTATTTAATCTCCCATTAAATATATGTATTTGATGCACATATCACTAGTTTTGTAAGAAAGGGAATAAATTCTTATTTTCAAAAAATACAAAAATTTTTAGTAAAGTTTCAGTTTTCTTTCCTAAATTATTTTGTTTTAGGTAAAAAGGATTGAAAGATATCGAACAATAGTTGGAAGTAAGGATAAGTACACTAGAATGCAATCAAGAAGAATTTAGGCATGACCTTTAAGAGATGAAATGATAGGTTGCCAAATTGGTGGAAAGGGTTGAATGTCTCAACAGAGCCAAGGGAATTCATCCTCAAGAATCCATATTGCTTCAAACCGAAGCATGTAAAAAGCAATCACTAATGAAAATCAAGTGACCCTAGATGGGGCTAACACTTTATTTAATGACTTTAGTGAGGATCAAGGTTTGGAAAAAGTTATGAAAGGGATGAACATGTTAAGTACCCAAATGACTAAACTGAAGAGCTTCATGTTTGAGTTCGGGTCTTGGGGTCTAACTTAATTTTCAAATAGTAGTCGTTAATCAAGCACATATCTCCAACTAATCACTTTTCGACCAACTGTTTAGCCTTTAACCATTGGTTTGCATCTTAATTTTTACCCTTGCCCAAGCATTTTTCAACTACCCTTTCAACAAGCTCCTCAAACTCAACCACATGCACCATATTTAAATACCCTTACTCCTAGCTTAGACACCTTTTAAAAATAATCGAAAAAGAAAAAACAATTTGACCCATTTCTGTTACCTACAAAGAACTCTTTTATCAATTGGTTCATGATCATCGTATTGTTCCAATGCCTTTGGAACCCTAGTGACCTCCATACTCAAATTGGTTCAATTTAAACGAAAGATGTGATTACATTGGTGGAGCTATGGGAAATTCCATCAAAGATTGTGATGTTTGCAAGTATTGGGTGTAAACATTAATAATACAGAAAGAAAAAACAATTTGACCCATTCTCGTTACCTACGAAGAACTCTTTTATTAATTGGTTCATGATCATCTTATTGTTCCTATGCCTTTGGAACCCTCGCAACCTCCATACTCAAATTGGTTCAAAACACAAGATGTGATTATCATGGTGGACTTATGGGACATTCCATCGAAGATTGTGATGTTTTCAAGTATCAAGTGCAAACATTAATAGATGCTAAGTGGTTCTATCTAGAAAATATGGTGGGGCATGGTTGTGGGAAGTACAATTAAATGTCAAGATGAAAGAAAGATTGACTATGCTAATTTTTCTAGAAAAGGTTTTTTGAGACCTTATGACATTTTAATGTTTAGTCATGACAATTTTTAACTTCTTTTGAATTTTGTAAGAATGGATTTATGTTTATAAAGAATTATGTTGAAATGTTGTCATGGATTAAAGTGAATGTATCGATGTTGAGGTTTTGTTCAAAATTTTTCTAAATTTTGTTTCATAATAATATAGAAAATAACTAAGAACATAAAAAAAAAGCTACAAAAAAAAAAAGAAAAAAAAAGAGTTTGTTTAGAATGTAATCATGTTGGTGCACCTATTAGTAATTTTGTTTTCATCACCATTCATAATCAAGTGTCTTTGTGTTTCAAATCACTCATCTTACATTTAATCATCCCATCATGCATTCAAACATCCATTGATGTTGACATACATGCACTTATCATTCATTCTCCTTTATTGTAAGTAGCATCACTTGACCCTACTACATTCCATGAAGGAAGAAGCGAGCGTATTGTTGATTCTCGACAATAAAGGATCTCTCTCTCTATAATTACATGAAGAAGCTAGAAAGATCTTTGATATGGTATAATTTGTCTCTCAGTCTAATTTGTTTTCATCTTGTGAAAAGAGAAAATCTTGATGAAGCCCACTTATAATTTGCACAATACATGGGCTTAAGCTAGAACGATAGGAGACAAATAGTCAAATCAGATGGACAAGATGGAGAAGACTCAGGAAGAGATAAGAGAACTGTTGGCGAAATTAATAAAGATTGTCATTGCCTATAAAAGGAAAGGGACTGTCGAAGAATCTTCAAGTTCTCAAAGATTGAGCCAATTACCAATACAAAGGCAAGCTATGCCAATTCGAGGGGCAAATCTTTCTGATCAAGTTCCTACACATGACTTGGATGACCCTATTGTTGTTAATTTCTTACGCAAGTGCACGTATCGTCAACAAGTAATATAGTAATGAAGTAGAGTATCGTTCCCACAAAGAATTGTTTAATTCCTACTGTTAACTACTAAAATTATAACACCCTAATTTAATCTAAACAATTAAAATAAAAAAAATTAAAACTAATAAACTAAAATTGAAATTAAATAGTAAGTAAAACTCACTTAACTACCAGACCTAAGATTATAATATCTCTCAATACTTCATCTGATTATTGTCTCTATCTCCTAACTCAATTTAATGAACTAAGTTGCTAACATAGAGTCCTAAATTATTTACAAGTCTCTGTCGAGTTTCTTATAAAAATACCTCACCCAATTAATTTACTATATGTCTATGAAAATTAAATTGAAGAAAGATTTATTAAGTTTGTGCTCTAATCTTGGCTACGTATGGCTTATAAGTGTATGTCTACCCTATATGCAAATCAAATCACCTAATCAACTAAGTGTATTCGATCATACACTATTTTATTCAAGGTCTACCTAAATCTCCTTTGTCAAGGTTTAACCTAGGTTTCCAATTCAATCTAATTGGTGATTAGGCAATTAGAAGTATTAAGAACATAATAAAATAAACAACTTAAATCTATCAAACATAAGTAAAAAAGAGATAAATAATTTAGACTATATATTGAGTTTAATCATAATCTTAGATTAAAAATTTAGTTTCTCATCAAGTCACACATTATCATCGAATAAAGTTTAAACAATAAAAACAAACTAAGAAAATAAAAGAATAATTAAAAAGAATAAACTCAAGAATTATAATCTTGATCTTCCAAGTCTTCTTGAATCCTTCAAAATCTTTCGGCTTCAATGACTTTGTAGCTTGACTCTCATCTTTCAATCTGGTGTTTTCTTCTTTCCTTTTTTTAAGTCCTCCGAAAGGTTGTTTTTATAGACTTTGAAGTTAGGCCAAGTTGGGTGAAGAAAGAAGTCAATTTCAGCTGGGATTTCCTCACCAGACTATGTAAGTCGCAGCCTTGCCCAATTAATTAATAGAAATTGTAATTGCTCTAGGACTGCTGCAGTGTATCAACTTCAACAAGATTTTTGACTATCTTACATGCTGAACTGGGTGAAGTGGTAAACATAAAAGTTGTATATTTTTCTCTTATCTTTCCAATGATTCAAGAATTGCTTCGTTTGGAGCTCTGTAAAGAAAGTTATGATCAAAATACAGAAATATATGCAGTGCAAGTCTGCACCTTGAAATTGCTCTCCTTGTATTACTAAAATTCTTCTTTCAAACACCTACAAAATCACAAATAAATCAATAACAACCTATCTTAACTACATTAACACCAAAATAAGCATAAAATTAACCATGATTAGATTGAATCACCTTAAATAACTAATTTAAAATAATTAAATAAACATACTAATTTCTATGCATTACTACAAGAACTAAGCCAAATTATTATCAAAATTAAGCTCAAATAACTCTATATTATAGAGTTATCACCTGGGGAACAAGGAAAATCGAAAGCAGACTTATCAAGATTGAAGGAAATATCAGGAGTGTAGAAAAGGTATGATCTTTTAGAGGAGTACCTTAAAGCCATTGAGGGACTGAACCTCTATGATTCCATCAAAGCAAGGGAATTAGGTTTAATGCATGATGTGGTTATCCCACCCAAGTTTAAAGTTCCAAAGTTCAAAAAGTATGATGGAACCAAATACCGTAAGCCACATTTGATCATGAATTGCAACAAGATCGCTCCATATACCCATGATGAGAAATTGTTCATTCACTTTTTCCAAAATAGTTTGAAGGGAACTACAGCTAAATGGTATTTCAAGTTGAAAAAAGATCATATTAGCACATGGGGATATTTGACTTGAGCATTTTTTGGACAATACATGCATAGGCTATAAGCAATTCCTGATCGAATGACCATCCAAAACATGGAAAAGAGCCCTTTTAAAAGTTTCAAGAAATATGCTTATAGGTGGAAGGAAGTAGCATCACAAGTCCAACCACCCTTTACTAGTAGAGAATTAAATTTTCTATTTGTTTATATTATCCCTCCTCCATGTTATAACAGATTTGTGGGTATTGGTTCTTCAAATGTTGCGAATTTGTTGTTCTTCGTGGGGAGGATTGAAAATGGATAAAAAAGAGGAAGATCATAGAGACTTGAGCAAATGATCTTGTCAGAAAGGAATATGATGTTCTTGATAAAGAGTTCAAGTAATGACTTTTGAAATGAGAAACAAGAATAAATTTTGTTACACAGAAGGAGATCCTATGGGAGCTCATTCACACCCATCACAATATGTCCATAATCTACCTCGACCCTTCGCTTCTTACGCTTAGTCACCATTTACACAAGCTCCCCTGCCCTATATGTCCACTTTAGGTGATCAATAAATCAATCCAAATTACCTTCAAAGCAACAAGAGAAAGAAAGCTAAAGTGTATCACTGATTGCTAATGTCCTACACAAAGCTTTTCCCTTTATCAATACAAAACCATAAAATCTCCATTATTCCTGCCAAGTCTAGAAAGCCTCTTTACAAAATATGGTATTACCCAAATGCTAAATGTGATTACCATTCTAGGGTTGAAGGTCATTTCGCTAAAAATTGCACTACATTCAAAAACAAAGTTCAAGCTTTAATCAATGCAGACCCAACTATATTCAGAGAACTTGTCAACAACTATGGAAATCAAGGGTGAGAAATGCAAGGCTTATGTTTTGGGACAATTTAGTGGCATGCCAATCGGGGCAATCTTTGATCACTTTTTAGTTGTGTACATTGTTTCAAGAGCTTAAACTCTTGAACTCTTGCCTTTCATGCATCATATCATGTTGTCATGAGTTAAATCAAGTTTTTAAATATGAGTTTGAAATTTGCTCCAATTTCTTATGGTCCTTGTTTATTTTTTCTTTTCAATAAAAAAATTTTTTAGAATGTTGAAAATTTAAAATCAATTGAAAATACCTTAAAAACACCTTGGCTTGATACACATTATTTGTCTTTTATTTGGAAAAGATGAAGTGAGCAATTCGTGTTAAGAAAATTTGATTGATGAAAAGACTTTGAAAGGGTCATTGTTGTAGGAAATTGTTACATAAACCTTCATCTAAATGGTTGATTGAGGGAGCGTATCTTCAATGAATCTTTCATTTTGGCAAATTTGAGTTAGGTTTTAACTTGTGAAGGCATGAAAACAAAAAAAATAAAAAATAAAAAAAAGAAAAAAAAAAGAGAAAGATAAAAAGAAAATGAAGAAAAAAGAAAGAATGGTGGAAAAAGTTGATAGTAACATCATGCACATGAGACATTCAAATGATGTCAAACCAAAAAAGAAAAAAAAGGAAAAAAAAAAGAAAAATTGACCTTTTCTCTAAAATTCTTCTTTTTTAAGGATTGCTCTTCAATCTAATCATATATATTTGAGATGAGAAATGGCCATGTTTCATTTCCCCGTCACAAATGAGAAATTATCCATTTTTTTACCTTTTTGTATCCGTTGAACTATTTTCTAAATTGCACCTTAACCAAAGATCACCTCTCACATTAGGGGGCAAATATATAAAGGAATCTTGTCCAAAATCATGGAGGATAAGATCTCATTTTGAGAAAAAGAACACCCATATTGAAAGGGTAAATGCAAAAGAGTTTGAGTTTTAAAAGTTTCTTGAACTGAATGCATCAAAAAAAATGAGGAAAGAAATATTATCAAAAGGTGATGAAAAAAAAAGAGAAAAATTGATGGAATGGCATGCTATGAAAATTGAAAAACAAATTTCCCAAAAGATTGTCACATGACAAGAAATGATCCTTGGTTGATCACCTTTAAATACATGTTTTTAGCCTTTTTATCCATTCTTTCAAAGCCTTTAACCATAGCCAATATTACGTGCTTTAAAAAGTCCATTTTGATCAGCTATGTATGCTTAAATTGAAGAGTTTTCTTCTAGGAAAAATTCATCATATAAGTAATGAGGTCTTTGCCTCTTTTCATTTCCAAGATTACCCATTCGAATCCATTGATCCATTTTGGGTAGAATTTGATTTTTTTTTCAAGTGCATGATGGAACGATCAACAAAATAAAAAAAGAAAGAAAGAAAAAAGAGAAAAATGGAACTCTAGGGTGAAAACATAAAAAGGTAGTCTAGAGCAAAAATAGGAACTTATGAAGCCCTTTCTAATTTTGACTGAGGCTGAGATGTAAGATTCAAGATCTGTTAGAAAATCGATGTTGAATGTTGAGCCTTTCTCTTCCAAAGTAACCTTGCAAGTGTTAAGTATCTAAAGCTGGTCTTGACATCTATCAAAGTGCCACACATCATGAGACTATGAGAGTGTCAAAATTGATTGTGATTTGAAATGAATTTCATTTGTGAAAATTTTAATTTTTAAAGAATACAGATTTAAGAAAAATGTTACATTTGTGAGCTTAGACAAAGAAACATAAATTCTTCCTTATCCCATCAAATGGTGAAACCTTTTTATTACTTCTTGAGACCTTGATGTATTAAACCTTTTAATCCATTTAAAAGGTCAACTTGTGATTTGACCCATGCTAGGGTCATTTTAAATAGTACTAACTGATTCTTAAGAGATTCGAATATCACATGTTTTTCTGAACTTGGATTTTTTACCACGTCAATAAGAAAAGTGTGGAATTGATACATTTCTGTTCCAAGATTCAATTATCTTTGGTCATGACAATAATTGTGTGAGCTAATTTTGTTGTGATTTATCAACATCAAGATGTTTTTGAAAGAAAAAAAAAGGAAAGAGAGTCTTTATGTTATGATCTTTATGAGGAAAATCCTACAATCATTTCATGATGATAGGATAAGTACTTTTGAAAAAGACAAAGTCATTTCTCAAGAAAAAGTGAGAAAAAGCAGTGTAAGGAAGAGTTTCATGATCAAGAGGCATGGAAGCATTGAATCTCAGCTTGAGTTGATGATCTTTTGTTAACATCTATTATGGAAAAATGATTTCAAGAATCCGAAATCAATATGACAAGATTGGAAAGAAGGTTATTTGGAGGTGAAGAAATTGGCAACTGCGCAAAGATCATCACTAAAGGACAAACAAAGCCAAGAAGAATGGTTTTTCAAGAGGGGAATACATAGTGCATAAAAAAGGGAAGTGACACATCATTTTTCCATCATTCAATCATGCATACATGTCCAATCATGCACATGATCAACATTATCAAAATTGAAAATTTTCAATCAAGTGTCAAGACTAATGCATGTTTTTCAAGCTTGAGGAATGAAATTCACCCCATGCAAAGTTTTCAAGGTTGTAAAACCTTGAATAAGTGAAGTATGATTTGAGTCTGTCCTTGAAAAATGAAAAAAAAAAAAGAAAAACCAAACACGAAAAGATATTAAGCCCAATTTAGTTGGCATCTAAGATGTTTAAGTCCTGTTATGTTGGCATGAAAAGATTTTAAGCCCAATTTAGTTGGCGTCCTAGATGTTTAAGTCTAATTATGTTGGCACGAAAAGAGTTTAAACACAATTTAGCTAGCATCCAAGATGTTTAAGTCCATTATGTTGGTATGAAAATATTTTAAGCCTAATTTAGCTGGCATCCAAGATGTTTAAGTCTAGTTATGTTGGCACAAAAAGAGTTTAAGCCTAATTTAGATGGCATCCAAGATGTATAAGTCTAGTTATGTTGGCATGAAAAGAGTTTAAGCCCAATTTAGCTAGCATCCAAGATTTGTAAGTCTAGTTATTTTGGTTTAATAAGATGTTTAGGCTCAATCAAATGAGCATGTAAGATGTGTAAGTTCAATTATGTTGGCTCGAAAAGATCTTTAAGCCTAATCAAACTGGCATCCAAGATGTTTAAGTCCAATTACTTTGGCACGAAAAGAGTTTAAGCCCAATCCAACTGGCATCCAAGATGTGCAAGTTCAACTATGTTGGTCCAAAAAGACGTTTAAGCCAATTTAGCTGGCATTCAAGATGTTTAAGTCTAGTTATATTGGCATAAAAAAGAGTTTGAGCCCAATCTAATTGGCATCCAAGATGTTTAAGTCCAGTTATGTTGGTTTGAAAAGATGTTTAAGCCTAATGAAACTAGCATCCAAGATATTTAAGTCCAATTATGTTGGTACAAAAAGAGTTTAAGCCAAATTTATTTAGCATCCAAGATGTTTAAGTCAGTTATGTTGGGATGAATAGATGTTTAAGACCAATTTAACTAGCATCCAAGATTTTAAGTCCAGTTATCTTAGCACAAGAGAATTTAAGTTACATTGCATCATTTTGAGATGAGGAGCTTTTCTAGTTAGTTTTTTTTTTAAAAAAAAAGAAAGAGAGAAAAGAAAAGTCACATAGCCTCTTTCAAAGATAAGGAAAATTTTTCAATCTAGTGGAAGCAAGGTGTTTACAACTTTGCTTAATTCATAATCCTTAGAAATATGCAAAAAGGGGTAGCTGTACACACTTTTTTTTGTTTAGACAATTTTATTTTTCATCCTTATTTTATTTTATTTTTATTAACATTGTGATATTGGGTCAAAATAGTTTAAGTCCAATTAAGATTTAGCCATTTTTAATTTTTAAGCCCAAAATCAATCTGGGTATGATTTTAAATTAAAACTTTTTTACTTTAAAGCCCAAAAGCCCTTAAACCCAAAACACTAAATTTTTCAAAAAAAATAAAATAAAATAAATGAAATAGAAAAAAGGTTATGGCAGCAGCCTAATAGACTACCATGGCAACCCGCTAGTCGGTTGTCACCTCCCTGCTACATAGAGCCACCCCCAACTCTTTCTTCAACCCACCTCTAGCTTAAAACGCATGATTACCCTTTCTCCCTATTATCCAAAAATATGTACAACCAAGTTTTATCAGAACCCTCAAATTACAAAAGGAAAAAAAAGGGAGGGGGAAGATAGTTATTTTTTGAGAAGAAAATATCTTGAAAAAAAATAGAGATAGAGAAGTTATCCCTGTAAAGAAGCAGAATGCAAAATGTAAAAGCCCTAGATTTTAACAACCTCATAACCATAAACATAAACAAAAAAATAATTTTGTTAGCCTAGTTTTTCTTAAATGTAGGAGAAATGAGGGGTTTTTGGGAAAAGTAATCCGATCAAAGGGTAAAGGAGATCAAGAGGAATTTATGGTGAAATTTTTGGGATTTTTCGACGATGCCAAGAACGATGGTCATTTGTCTGTATTTGGGATGTGGTCAGATTTCTTTTAGAGGAAAAGGGAGAGAACAACGATTAGAGAGAGAAAAAGGTTGAAGGAAATGAGGGTGGAGAGAGAAAAAAAGTTTAATAATTAGGGCTAGTTAAGAAAAGGCAACAAATGGTGCCATTGAAGGAAAGTGAGAAATAAGTAAAAAAAAGAGTGGTAAAGGAAGAGAGAGAAGCGAGAAAGGAAAAACAATAAAAGAGAAAAAAGGAAACGAAAGGAAAAAAAAACAAAAAGGAGTGGGAAACTGGGATAAAGAAGCGAGAAAGAAGAAAAATAATAATAAGAAAAACCAAAAGGAAAGAAAGGAATGCAAAAAAAAAAAAAAAACACAAAAGTCATAGAGAAAGACTTAGAAATGGTGGCAAGGTTTTGTTGTTATTTGTGATCTTAGGCTCGAGCCTTGATAAAATCATTAGTAAGTGCATTTTTTTTGGAGAGAAGAAATAAGAGAAAGGGGACCATGCCAGTCTAGTAAGAGTGACCCATTAATGGTTATGGCACTATGCGTGATCCGTAGAATAGCCCAACAGAGTGGTCCAGCTCTGAAGCCCCAACAAAAAAAAAACCCAAAAAAAGGAGAAAAAAAATAGGCCTAATAGAAAAGGTGGAGAATGGCCCAAGTCATTGCAGGTCCAACAGTGATAAAGATTGTGGGTTCTTGCCTAACACATTGAAAGGGAGTTTCTTGGACCACTTT
The DNA here is from genome assembly GCF_053813885.1 of Theobroma cacao. NCBI lineage: Eukaryota > Viridiplantae > Streptophyta > Magnoliopsida > Malvales > Malvaceae > Theobroma > Theobroma cacao. The sequence goes on from NC_142640.1 coordinate 45,174,230, forward strand.
TAATTTTAAGTACATTTTTATATTTTTATGCTAATGTATTTAGCAGAAATTATCTAATTAAATATGATTAATTTGAATTGAGTCAATGATGGAATTTTTACTTGAAATGTGATGTCACAATTTTGAGTAAATTTTCCTAGGTGAGGAATTTTATTAGGACTCCACCAGAATGATGGGAGGGTTTTAATTTTACATTTTAATATTTCTTAATTCAAGAAATTATATTTTAAGTGAATAAAAATTTCTAAAAATAAAAAATATGAATTTTTAAAATAGGTTTAAAATTGTAGTGTTATTGAAGGTAAAATGACAACAGTGAATTTTTGAAATAAAATAAATACATGAAATAAACAATTAATAAATATTTTGCTCATTATATATCAACAACATTCATTCATGAATTGCATTAATTTTGGATGTATATTTGTTTGCAAACTAGTGAAAACCCCGATGATGGGATTTCTTGGGAAGCTTGTGAATATGAGTTTTCACGAGGAATTTCCTAGGTGAGTTAACGTTCCTATGTCCCACCATTATTATGGGAGGATTCAGGAAATGCTTTCAATAAAAAGTTTCATTTGTTATTTAATAAAGTCGAAATACGCATCATCCACTCCATGATAGCATCATGTGCATAAAAAAAACTCAAACAGGATATGAATGATAATCCCGATGATGGAAGCTTATCAGAAATCTCGAATTGATGAGTTTCTCAAGGAATTCTTTAGGTGAGGAGAAAACTCTTAAATTCCACTAGAACAATGGGAGAGTTTAGGGGAGCTTTTCGATATAAGGATTTCATTCATGTGTCGAAAAAATGAAGATAATAATGAAAATAAAATATAATAAATGAAACAATAAACAATGATTAAGGGAAATAGGATAAAATCAAGAATTAGGGCTAAGTAAGCATAACACATGATTAATTGGTACCATTATTTGAACGGGCATCACGGGTATGTTAATACCTTTTCTGCACATATCTGCACTCTTAAACCTAAACATTGTTTCGTAGATAGGAGTCTATTTCGTTAAAATGAACTTAGGTTAAGTTTAATACAACATTTTAAAGAAATAGACATAAAGAGGTGGCCAATCACACTTTGACAAAAAAATATTGGTGGCTACTCCCAAATTTTGAAGTCTAGTGGTTGGGTTCTCGGACCTGCACATTACGATAGATACTTTTGTGAGAATCATCGTATATTTTTGTGAGTCTTCTGGTTCAGTATTTGAATCTGAAGAATTTTCCATTGAAATTTTTGAATGTTGCAAGGTTTTCATTTGGTTTTGATTTCTTTTTGTTCATTCCTAAGTTTTGAAATTTCTAATTTATTTGTTAATTTGCATTTGGAATCTTGCAAATCTTATTTGCCTAGGTTTTGAAGATTTATATTTGTTAAATATGATATCCTTTATATTATACATCTATTCCTAATTTTGCATTGTTGGTCTTTCTGGTTTCTCTTTTATTGAAGTTTTTAATTACTTAAGGTATTCTTTATTGAGTGTCAAGTCTTGAAGTTTATCAATGATTTTGATAATAAGTTCTGGGTCTTTTTTTAAGACATTAATTTGTCTTTCATTATTTGTTGAAGATTGGAAAGTAGTTTGTATTTCATCTACTTAAAGTTCATTTATAGATTTTGTGTTTTTTGTTGTCTCATGTTCTGATGTTAGTGATTCTAATAGGATTTCATTAATTTTTTGTTGAATTTTTTCACCAAGATGAAGCTTATTGATCTTTCTATTAATTTTGTAAAATTTTGAGATGTGACCAAATTTTCCATATTTGTAGCATTTTATTGTTTTATCAATTCCATTTTCTATCCTTTTTTTTTGTTTTTCTTTCTTATATTTTTTTGTATTTTGGTTTTTTATAATAATCTAGCGTAGATTTCTTATATTTCTTTTTTTTTGGTTTTACAAGGCAACAAGTTTTTGAAGAAGAGGGTTTGTGTTTGATGTCAAATTGTTGGTAGAATGATCCTTATTCTTTCTTACATAATTATCTTTCTTCTTTCAATTGTTTTTGAAGTTTTAAGTCTTGACAGATTTTTAATCCTTTCCAGGTGAAGCTAATAAGTTCGCCATATGTAAGATTTTCATAAAGGATGATTCCCTTATAGGTTTCATTTATTTAGTTTCTAACGTTTTCTCCTAAGAGTCTAGGAATTCCTGCTAGAAAATTTTCTTTCCAAAAAAGTTGTTGGTTATCAAACCTCTGCACGACCTTTGTCATGGATATATCTTTGTACCACTTAAAATCTGTTAATTTTTTTCATTTTAGCTTTGATAACAATTTTGAATTTTTGTTTTTAAGGTATGAAGGATCTTTTATAAAATGTTTTGAGATTTAGAAAACTAGGGTTGCTACAGCATCTTGGATTTCCTTTCCTTGTTCATCTAAAATGTTATTTCCTTCATCTTTTTTAATGGCTCATAATATTTTATGTTGTTGTTTTGTGGTAAGGTAATTATCCCCTCATCCTTTAATTTGTCTTGTAAAACCAACAACTAAAAAGTTTGTTATTGAATGGTATATAATTTAACCTATTTCATTTTGGGTTTTATACACATTTGATATCATTACCATTTGTTGAAGGGTACTGAGAATATTATATTAAGACATCCCATCAATATTCCATTCGTAGATAGTATTGGAGTTATATTTGTTTTGGAAAACAAGTTTTTTCTTGTATGTTAAGATCTGGTGCTGTAGTTTTTGGCTTCCTTTGAAACCATTTTATTGAGTTATTGATCATATGTATGATTTGAATTTGTTTGTTGATTTATCATAGTTATGGAATGGTTTTGTTAGAGAGGTGTATCAAGAGCTACCAAACTTGAGTTTTGGCTTTCCAAGTTATCAATCTTGTGTTGGATTTCTCTTAAGAAATCATTTTGGTGTGTTTGATGAAACTTTCTTGGTATTTGAAAAGGTTTGAAAATTTGTTCTTTGGCTTTAGTAGCTTCTGTGTCTGTTGATTGTTTTTGAATGAGCTTTGGTTGGTTCTCAATCAATGTTTCTATATCTTTCAATTGTTTTCCTATGGTGTGGAGACTTAGATTTGTATAGTTGTTTTGTTTAACTATCATTTTTATGTCTTTTGAGAAAATTTGTTACTATCATTTTTATGTCTTTTGAAGAAACTTGTTCTCCTAAGTTAGAGGATCTCATTCTTAAAGAAGTGGCCCTTATTCTTGTATTTTTGTGAGAATATTAGATTTTTCATAAAGGAGGATGTCGAGGTTCAATTTTTTTTTTGTTTTCCACTTAATTATGTTTTTTTGTATTGTTTATTGATCTAAAATAATATTCTTCAAACAATGTAAAGAATTTTATTAGAATCTTATGATTTGCCATAAAATTGTAATATTCTTGAAGGATTTGATCCTTTTCATTTTTATAAGTTTCTAAATATTTTTTTTTGCTTATTTTTGTTAGAGTAGCAATGCTTTCCACACCATTCTTTATTGATTTTAAACTCTTTTTCTAATATAGAAATTTTAGAGTTTTCCTCTATGTCGACTGTGGTTATGTTTGGATTATTAGTCATTGATGAATATATTGGAGACATGTGAGGTGAGTTGGTTGGACTAGGTTCTTGCTTGTTATATATTGGTTGGGGTATATTTGAGGAATTATCTATCCCTTGTAAATTTGTCCTAATAGTGGATGGTATTGAAGAAATGGAAGCTCTAGATGTCCTAAAGTCCGTTCTATGGGTTATTGTGGATGAATCATTTCCCAAAATATTTAAGCTTCTCATAGAAGCGGTGGCTTGTCCCAAATCAAAATATTGTCTCAAAGGCAATCTTGGTGGTCTGTTAAAAACTAATTATATAGATCCATCTTTGTATTGAACTACATGGATTATTTCTATATTTTGGATTGGTATAGGAGCTGTAACTCTTTCAAGTCTCCATTTGTTTAAGAGTTAGACTTCATGCCAGTCTATAGTCCTTGATATGGTTGTGTGAGTCCTAGAGATGTCTGTTTGAACTAGGAGAGTTTCTCATCTTAGGCTATGGATTAAAGCCTTGGTATTGTTCGCTAAGTACATGGCCTTATAATATAGTTTATAAACTAAGGTCAGTGGTTCAAATCCTAGCATCATCTTGTAATTATATGTTTGGATTTAGAGTGTCAAGGAGTTTAAGATACTCATATCTTTTAAAGATACCATAAAATTGGGAAAACAGTTGAAATGTATTGATCCTCTACACATACTTGTTTCTACTATTCCTAATAAAGAGTCATTGAAATATAGATGTCTTTTATCTCTGAGAGTTATAAGGATGGAAGTAGCCCATCCTTTTTTTGTGAGCAGTTTAGCTTTTACTTGCACTAATCTAAAATGAATATAATTATATTTTTGGTGCTTGAATTTTTCTATTGTCTCTTCATGCAAGAGTTGGATATTTTCATATTGGTTTTGGATAGATATTCTCTTTTCTTTGGTTTTGATCAACTATCCACATAAGGAATGTAGATGCAAGTTATGGAAGGTTGATGATTTATATATTTGGTTTTGAAGGTTTCTTGGGATTTCCCAGTTATCTATTTATTGGATAATGTTTTCGTAATGAATGTTTTCTTCATTGACCGATTGGGTTTGATTTAATATAGAGCTTGAAAAAGAAGTGGTTTTGAGAAATGGAAGAATTTTAATATTATAAATTCTATTTTCCTATAAATCAAGTGGTGGGACAAATTCAATAGGAGAAAATATTACCAGCAATTTTTTATTGATTGGTTTAACCAAAATCCAATATTATCTAAATCTGCAGCTCTTGACCAAGGGATTGCAAGATTTTTACAAGCCAAAAGCAAGAAGGAATACACGAAGTTAATGACAAAATTGCTCAACTCAATGCATTCAGATGTTTCGAAAAATAATGAAAAGCAAACTTTGACGTCCTCTAACAAAACCACCAACTTTGCTAAAGATGATGATTTAATCAGCTTAAAAAAAAGGTAAAGTATCGGTAACAAACCAACAAAAGAGCTCTAAGAGAGAAGTGTCGGCTATAAAGCAACAAAAAAGCTCTAGGAATAAATAGAAGCCTTAAAAGAGCCTCAAAAGACTCAAAAGAATCAAGTAAGAAAATGTTTCCAAAAGGAATCAAAATAATGAAGGGCTGCAGAAGTATCTAGGAAAATAATGAACTGTTGCAGAAGTACCCAAGAAAAACACACCAAACATGTAATAATTTATGTACAGTGTAGAACCTTTTATATAAGGTTCTCAAGATGATTGTGTACGACAAGTTCTTCTTTTTTGGAAGAAACTTCTCTTGGATAAAATAAAATTTATTGCATCTTTCATCTCTTGTTTTTCATATTTTGCTTTTTTTCATTATCATCCATTTATAACCTTTTCGTTGATCTCAAGCCACCTTTGGTATCAGAGCCATCGGAGTAGAGCTATTTCTGAATACTTGAAACCATTCTATTAAATACAAATTTTGTTTTCTAAGTTCTAGTTTTAATTGCATTATCAATACTATATTGTTTTTAGTCGAGTTCATGAGGATGATAGTACTATAAGCCATAGGTTAGGCATGTTAAGACAGTTTTCCTCCTTGTAGGTAGAAATACGATGGAAACTATATATATATATATATATATATATATACACTTATATATACATATATATATATATATACACTTATATATACATATATATATGTATATATATATACACTTATATACACATATACATATATATATATATATATCTAAAGCTATATTAAAGTTATAAATATAACTTTTTTAGAGATAAGATTTATGCATAATATCTAAAAAATGCCTCTATACTATTCAAGAAAATTTAAATAAATTCTTGTGCTTTTATTGTATTCAATCAAGTTCTTATACTTTTATTTTGAATCAAATAAGCTTTTATGATTAATGATTGATTTAGTCAAAATACCATTTATCATTCTATGCTACATGGTGTTGACTTGACATGTTAATAAATCATAATTGATGATGATCTGACATGCTAGCATATCATAATTAATGCTAACATGACATGTTAATTTGATATGATAATATGACCATGTGATATTTTTTACCCTCGAAATCAACGCCATGTTAATGCGCTATGGATATAAAATGACCAATGATAGTTTGACTAATGACAATTAGTTAATCATTAATTATAAAGACTTGTTTGACCCAAAATAAAAATATAGAGACTCGATGCAATGTAATAAAAAGAATAAAAACTTATTTAAAATTTCTTGAATAGTTTAGAAATTTTTTCGAATATTATGTATAAGATTTAAATTTATCACTACTTAATGTTTGTTTGACTAGATGCACGGTGTGATAGGGAGCTCACCATAGTATGCTGCTCAACCATATGAGCTCTTAGTGTGATGGAGCAAATTTTTGGCACATCTTTAAATCTTTAAATAGGTGTTATTTCAATAGTATCTACTTTTAATTTGGTTCAAAAATTATAAAAAGTTACCGATAAAAGAATATATTGTAAAATATTCATTTGACTTCTTGCAGAATATTATTCTTCTTACTATCAACTTTTGACTACTTTTGAGTCAAATAAAAAGTGCAGCACTAAAATTACATCTGTTTAAAAATGAATGAAAATTTTAATATAATATGTATATGATTAAAAATAATTGTCGCACTGAGGTAATTCCTCATATCAAGAGTCCACGATAATCTGTTTTGGTACAATATATGGTATATTCAAGCAATATTTTCAATTTATCAGATCTTAGTAGATTTTTACTTTTTTTTCAATATTTTTTCTATAAATATATAGTCAAACACTCTTGTGTGTGTATATATATATATATATATATATATACTTTGTTAATTTTCTAATTAATACAAAATTGAACATGGTATCAGCCTAATAACCCTAGGGCCTGTTTTTCTTTTCTTTTTTCTCCATTACAAAAACCATTTCTTTTCCACCCACATGGTAGCCTCCAAAGATTGTTCACCTACTAGATCTACCACAGACTTTACTCCACCTTTACCTCTATTGCTGCAATCGAATCAGATTGTAACTATTCCTTTCCATATTTTCTTCATTCGAATTGTCATAGTTGTATTGTCATTTTTCCAACCTTTGGTTGGCTAAAATTATCCAACCTGGAGTCGTGCTCTTTGCATGGCTCTTGAAGCCAAACAAACTTGGATTTGTAGATGACAGTATCTCGAAACCCAAATTTCTTCCAATTTTGCCAGAATATCAGCCCACCATCAGAGTATCAGCCACTTCAATACTTCCTTTTCCACTTCAATACTCTTTTCAGTTTTTAGATAACTTTGTAATTACCTAGTGGCGATGTTGGCTGCGACGAGAACCCAACGGTGCGGGATATCAAATCTACGAAGAGAGGACTGGAATGGTGACAAGGTCTTCGCGATTTTTCTATCAAATCTACTCGAGAGAATATCAAAACCATGGTTGACGAGAATAGGCAACCAGTTCGAGAATGTGGTGGATTCTTTCATTTCAAAGAAGAGGACCACAGGTAGGAGAGTGTTTGCCTTCCTCCGCTATAGTGAGATGGCAACAGCGAGAAGGGTCGTTAACAGGTTGAATGGAACTTGGTTGTTGAACAGGCGCTTGGTTTTTAATCCTGCGATATACAACCCTAGGTCTTCTTTTGGAAGAAGAAAGATGCACAGCCCCTACAACAAGGTCAGTTGTCTAGGCCATCCAAATCAGAGGGACTTCAGTCGGCTGAAAGATCATGCTCGAAAGCTCTGGTGGATGGAGGTGATAGGCAATCTTTAGGCCAGGCTAAGAACAAGGATACCATGGTAGAGAATCTCAACCGAGAATGTGTTTGCCAAGTGAATGAGAAAATCCTTCGTTGGTTGAGAACCTCAGTAGTTGCCCGCTGTAAGGGTGATGATGATTCGTATCCAATTGTGTCTTGTATGCGAGCAAATAGTACTGATAACATTGAGATAAGTCCAATGTCAGGGGATAAATGCTTAGTATCATTTAGTTCTGACCAGGATTTACAAGAGTATAGAATGAATGGATGGAAAGGGTTAAAGAAGTGGTTTACTGAGTTTGAAAGCTCGATTGACGATGTGGATTATGGGATGAGAAAATGTAGGTTGATGGTATTTGGAGTCCCTATTCATGCTTAGTTTCCATCTACTTTCGAAAAAATGGCAAGGGTGTTTGCAAAATATGTCACTATGGGAGGGGAGAGTGCTAAAGTTGCAGCTTTTGAAAATAGCTTTTACGGAAATAAAGACTCCAAAAAAAGGCAGGATACAAGAGGAAATAAAACTTACCATAGATTCACTCCAAAAAAAAAAAAGAAACTTACCATCGATAATAAATGCTTCACGGTATGTATTAAGCTCACACTTGAAGATTCAAAGAGCTGAATAAGTGGCATGTCTGGCATGTCTGGACAAAATAGTCGAGGAAAATAAGATAGCCACAAAGAAGACCCAAATGCAACGTTTAAATAATGCTTGGGTAAAGACAAATTGGGAGGCCTACACGCTCCGTTTCAGCAAATAAAGAAGATCACAAATAAGCTGATCAAAGCGTGGCGTTTTGTTTACCATTCCCTTTTTGGAAGTTAGTTAATGTTTAATTATTAGTTATTTGTGCAGCTTAATAGTTTTCTTTTCTTCTCTGTTTAAGCATTATACCCTGTATATATACTGTGCAAATATTCCCTTTGAGGTAATGAGAATGTTTTCATTCTCCCATGTCACTACGCCACTCCTTCACCTTTTCTAATATGGTATTAGAGTAGGACCCGAAATTCCAGTGAACAATACCCTGTTGTCAGTGATCTGGGACTCATTTAACAACAGGTGTTCTTTGTCTTCCTCTCATCAGAACTGGCCACCAATAAGTTCTTTTGATAGTTTCTTTTTACCTAAAGTTTTACCGTTAAAGTTCTTTCAACCTTATTATACTTGAAATCAATCTTTGATTTACAAATCACTATGTCTTAGACAAGTGAAACAAGGTCACAAACCTTAGCTCAAACACAAGCCTAACAGATTCAAATCTCACCTATAGTAGACCTTCACTCACCCAATTACCTCCATCATATTGGTCATCCAAGGTCAGTGGTGGTTAACCCCATGTTGACCACAAACAACTATGTGGCCTAGAGTAGGTCCTTCCTTCTAGCCTTTTCAATAAGGAACAAAGTAGGATTTATCAATGGAATTGTTACCAAACCAAAAATTATAGACCTTTTGTTCTCTACTTGGACTTGTTGCAACAACCTAATAGTGGCTTGATTATTGGATTCAATCTCACCAACAACCTAATAGTGGCTTGATTATTGGATTCAATCTCACTACCTATAGCTTCCATTGTTTATTGGATCAGAAGCTATGGTTTTTCTCTATTTTCCTTAGGATTAACCACTCATCAAATGAGGTCGATCCTCACAATTGAAAACTCAATGTTTGAAGCTTTTTGATATTTACTAAGTGTAAAAGACTTGTCAAACATTTTCTAAAACCTTAAGGGATTAATGAGATAAATCAAATCATTTCAAATGCTTGTGTGCAAATTCTAATCAACATAATTTTGTCAAATCAAAACTTAAATAAATTTTGAAGTTAACAATCACTGATCAAGTTGCCATGAATGCTTCTCAATCCCAATGTCTTCACACATCTCTAACCATTTTCAAGGTAGAAAACCCTTCTATCATTGTGGTTTTTGTGGCCTTGATGACCATGTCGAGTCTCGACATTGTAACAAACTTGAGACTAATATCATCGTAATACTAACACTAGATTTTCTCTTCGGCCTTAAGTAGTTGCATCATTGTCTCATGGCAATTCCACTTCTTGCTTAAATTTCTCTCAGTAAAGGTACTCCAATACCAAACCTTGTAGGTACCTTGACTTCCTTATCATCTATTTCTCATGCCAGTTCATGGATTATAGACACTAGTGCCACTGATCATATATGCCCATTTTTTAATTTAATGTATTCACCCATTGCACATTATTCTTCCCAGCTAGTTCATTTACATAATTGTCATTTTGTTCATGTTTCTCATGTAGATTTTGTGACATCTTTCACTTCATTTATCCAAAGTGCTTCATATTCTGTGAAATTTCACATTAAGTAAGAGGATAAGTTAGGAAATCCTTAGGTGAGCATATAGATTACATATTTTGAACATCAAACTTAGTTTACCTTCAAAAGAATTCATTGATACTTTTGGTTGTTCGTCATTGTTGAAGTAGAAATTTTCTAAATTTGGAAGGGGTCAGAATATGTGATTTTTATAGAACAAACTTTTGGAAATAAAAAATAGTGGTAATGGTTCCTTTGATTTTTAAATGGCCAAAAATGATTTTTCCATAATTTTTGGAATAAGTTTACTATGGTAAATGGGAGCCACAAATTTAATTTCGGTCGAACTTTTTCAATTTTGTTCTTGAAACCAAAATTTAGACTTTGATTCTTATGAATTTTATTTTTTTGATATTTTTATTGAATCCAAATGTGGGGTTGTTTGCTTATTTATACTAAATACCATTTAAGTAAATGTTTTCATTTTTACTTCTTTCCCTTTTACTCTCCATTTACTTAAAGAACTAAAAATGAAGACATTTACTTAAATGGTATTTAATGTAAATAAGCTGGATAGGTTTAATAGATAACCTGTTTCAAATGTATTGATACATGTTCATGATGTATCAATACATATGGTCATGTATTAGTACATGTTCATAATGTATCGATGCAATTTTTCCAGGACCAAATGCATCGATATATTTCATCGATTTCAAAAAAATAAAGGGGGCATAATTGTATTTTCACGTTTAAAATTATAAATACCTCACATTTTTGGAGGATTTTCAACCTTCAGTCGTTTTTCTAAGGTATTTCTCTCAACTCAAGCCCTCTCAACTTGTTTTTAACTCAAATCTTCATTTTTTTATGATTAAATGATGTGGTCTTGAGTTTTTATGAAAAATGTAACATTTTTAAGCTTTGGAAACTTTAAATCTTGATTTCTAGTTTTTGAAAATATGATTTTATAGCCCAAATTTTCTATTGGTGATTAATGCTTAAAGGTTTTGTGATTTTCTTAAGCATCTAAGCTCACCTCAAGTAAGGATGAAATATTTATGGGATTTTAAGCATGGGTTTTAGCTAGAAAATTAGTTTAACTAAAAATGAATGGTTTCAAAAGTATCTAGAATAATTATTACATGATTTTTATTCTTGGAAATGATTATGATGATTGTTGTATGATAGGAACACTTGAAAACTCCATGGATATTGCCGAAACAGACTTGTAATTGGAGCTAGGAATCTACTTTCCAATTAGGTGAGTAGATACACCTTTTCAAGTATATTAATATGTAAAGTTAGCATGATTTTTATGGAAATGGTTGTTTAAGTATGTTGAAAAATTATTTCCATAAATGGTTTATTAAAGGATTTGAACTACAAGGTTTTATGAAGTTTTCAAGGAAATGTTCAAATGATTTGATTTGATAATGATTTTCAAATTGTTTACCAATCTACTATGTATGTAAATATGCTATTATGTACTAGCTTTTAACAAGGGGAACAAGCCCTTTCACATTTGTAGCCCACTCGATTATTCCAACCTTCGAGCTAGTGTGGGTATGAGATATTTCTATGGTTGATGTATGAATGTTATTATGCACATGTTAGACATGATGTAGCATGATAAGAATGTCAGACGCATGAGTTCCATTTATGAGATTGTAACATGTATGCCATGTGACGTATGTGTTAAGGATATCATGTACACTATGGGCTAAGCATGTGAATGATTTATGAGATTATGAAATGTATGCCATGAGATGTATGTGTTAAGATAGTAGTATACATTATTGGCTAAGCATGTGAGTGATTTATGAGGTTATGAAATATATGCCATGAGATGTTTGTGTTGAGATAGTCATGTACACTATGGGCTAAGCATGATGATGATTTATGAAAATGTTATATGTTCATGATGAAAGCTAAGAATGAGAATGATTCGAAGCTTAGGAGATCTTATGATAATTGTGGGTGAGGCTAAAGTGCCACTCAGACAACTATGATGTTTGTTCATGTGAGGTGAACTAGAAGGTAGTGAGGACTTTGTCCACTACTTGCTTGAGGGAGGTGGGACCACTGGATAGATCGTGGATGAGGCTAATGTGCCATTCATGAGAGTATGCTAGGAACTCAAAATAGTGGGGGTTAAACCACTATTCATCGACATGGAGCAGACCCATTCACAGATGGAATGCTATGATGAATGAGTTTAATGAGTTTAAGGAATGATTAAATAAGTATTATTTGATGTTATATGTTTAAATGCTTTTTTTATGATTGAATGAATATTGATAAAGTTATTCACACTATAATGTGGTGATAATGGCTTGGTTAGACAGAACCTTAGCTTAGGGAATGATCCCTCAATGTAGAAAAACTTATGAATGGGTTAGATTTAGGAAAATACCTAGAAAGTTGGATACTATGGCAATAGTATCGATACATATGAAGTATGTATCGATACATTTTCAACAGAATGTTATAGGATGAATTTTTTGTGAAATTTATCGATATATTTCCAAAGATATTGATATTTTCCTTGCATGTATCGATACATTCTAGAATGCATCTATGGAATTGTTGCAGAATTGGCTTCTCAAGTGATTTTAAAAAGGTTTTCAAGATTAAATGGTTTCTAATGATTTATACAAAGATGTTTTCCTTGCAATGTTATTCAGTGGATGATTGAATTCTATATTTCATGAATATCATGGTAATGTGAAAGGATTTGTGAATCATATGTATTTATAATTGCATGGTTACGAAAAACTCATATCCCCTGGCTTAATCCCTTCCCTATACCACTTACGAATTTTTTGTGGCTCACATGTTATTTTTTCTCACTATTTTTGTTGCAGATTAGTTATTGCACTCTCTTGATAGTAGCCAGTGTCATAGAGACGTGATCCGTTCATTCCTCATTGGTAAGTGTCTAGTAGTCTCTTGATGCCTAGCGAGTTGGGTCATGTTCCGCTGACCAGTCCGTCTATGTTATGTTTATGCTTACAAATTATGAACGTGTTTTAACGGATTATGATTATGTTACAATAATGTAGCCAAATGTTTAGGCATATACATTATGAATGCTATGTTAAATGTTTGAAGTGGGTCAAGAGCCATATGGACAGCTAAGGGTGTTGAGACATGTAAATAATATGGTGCACTTCGAACATGGCACTCTAACTAAATATGAAATATTGCATTTACACTAATATGTTGAGATGTTCCATATATGTGTATGTTGCGTATGGTGGTATGCATGAGTTGATATTGTATGCTTATGGATGTTTATGTATGCTTTCGCATTGATGAATGTTTAATGATATATGTTAAAGAGGCTTGCTTGGGCCTAGCGGGTTATACCCGTCTGGGTTCATGCCCCGATCATGTTTCACCATAAAATGGGATGTAAGATATTCCTCCTTTTCAATTCAATCTTCTTTTCATTAGCAAAATTACGAAACAATTGAATTGTTTTTGTTAGCTTGTATCTTGATTTTTGTGTCTTTACAGACGTCATGATGAAGAAGGTCATTGTACCATGTAGAGAATGTGATGGTCTCTATTATTATGAATCACACCTGATGTTGGTCAGATATACATGCAAATGCATGTGATCGTACAAGTAATATAAAGTATGTTGAGTATCATTTCCCACAGAGATTTGTACCTATTCTTACTGAGTACTAAACTTCTAACAAAATAATCTTATCCAAGCACTTGATTTCAAAGGATTGATTAAATTAAAAATAATTAATTGATTAAATAATTAACGAAGTACAAAATGTCACTAAAAGAAATATTTATTCAAAACCTAGGATTATGGGGTTTTCAAAACTTTGTCTGATTTAAATCATTTCCCTTAACTTAGATTAATGGAGTACGTGGTTAACATAGAATTCAAGTGATGTACACGTCATCTATCAAGATCATGCACACATAAATCAATCCCATATGTCTATGTAAATTAATTAGATAAAAGTTCATTAAGTTCATGCTCTAATATGGTTGCCTAACTTATGTAGGTATATGTCTATCCTAAACAAGAAAGTATCACCTAACTCTGAAGTGAATTAAACAAAGGTTACTCAAAACTATGGTCTATTCTAAATTTCCTTTATCGAGTTTCATTTAGAGACCCATTACACATCAACTGGTGATCAAGCAGTGAAAAGTATTAAATACAGATTTGAATAAACCATGTGATTTCCATTAACACTAAGCAAGAAAAAAAATCAAATAATCAAACTACATAATGAAATATCTCAAAATCCTAGAAAAAGAAATTAATTTATCATTGTATTTACAACATACACAATTAAATCAAGAGAAAATATCATTGCTATAGCAAAATAATAAGAAGGAAATATCTTGCCAACCTCCTCGCTAATAGGCTTAAGGCAGTTATCTCCTTGGTGGTCATTGACAATCAAAATGCCTTCATTAGCAATTGCCAAATCACAGATGGGATCATGTTAACTAATGAAGTTATCCATAGTATGCATGGAAAACTTCACAACAAGGGTGGTATTGTTCTTCAACTTGACTTTGATAAGGCATTTGACCATGTGGATGGGGAATATATTTCTCTGGTCATACAGGCTATGGGCTTTGGTCATCAATGGTGCAGCTGGATTTATGAGTGCATTTCTATGGTCTGGGTTTTTGTTCTTGTTAACTGTTTTACCACGCTCGAATTTCCATGAAACGTGGCCTTCAACAAGGGGATCCACTCTTTCCTTTTTTGTTTATCATGGCAGTGGAAACCCTTCATCTTTCTCTAGTTAAGGTTGAAGTGCTAAACTTTATTGAAGGCATCACCCTCATTTCTTTCAAGCTTGCTATCTCCCACCTACAGTTTGTGAATGATACCGTTTTGTTTTTACGCCCCAATATTTAGGACACGGTCAATATTAGACGCATTCTACAATGCTTTGAACTAGTCTCTGGACTACGTATTAACTTTCACAAATCTTGTGTTTATCCGGTGGGAATAATGTCCTCTGTGGGTGACGAGTTCTCTTCAGTTCTCTAGTGCAGGATTGGCTCTCTACCCTTCACATATCTTGGTATTTCCCTTGGTGCTAACCCAAGAAGCATCTCCACATAGGATCTTGTGATTTCTAACTTCAAAAGGCTACTTGCACTTTGGCAAAGGAAGTATCTATCTCTTGCTAACATAATCACACTTATCAACTCAGTTTTAAATTCATTGCCTCTTTATTACCTTTTTGTCTTTAGGCACCTAAAGGTGTCATATGTAAACTTGAGTAATTATGATGCTATTTCTTATGGGGAGGATCCATGGATAAGCGCAAGATGCCTAAAGTCAACTAGTCCATTGTTTGTAAGCCCAAAAGATTTGGTGGGTTAGGGATCTCTAGCTTTTCACATAGGTATCTTGCCCTTCTCGCCAAATGGTGGTGGCGAGATGGGACAGATAAGGAAGCTTTGTGGAGACGTTTGATTGTTGGTAAATATAGGAGTGGTGATACTCATTGGACCCAATCTGTTTCAAACATGTCGAGAATGTCATTGATTTAGAAAAGCATCGTCAAGCTCCCATCCAACGAAAGGGTCCATAATCTAATTGGATTTCATGCTTGCCACTGGATTGTGGGGGATGGTGCCACTATCTTTCTATGGCTTGATAAATGGCTTGAGGACCTGCCTTTCTCCGTAAAGTATCCTTGCCTTATTTCGTTGGCAACAGATAAGGAAACACAAGTCACTGATGCCAAGCCTAATGGGACATGGTTTATTAGTTTCAAACGAGTACTTTTTTCTTGGGAAAAGTCAGACTATGAGGAACTTTTGTGTAAACTCTTTTCTGTTGCTCTTGTGCTAGGCAAAAAGGACAAACTTGTATGGAAGTATGACCCTTAAGGGAACTTCTCTGTGAAAACTTTCTGTCCTAGGCTAAATGACTATGATGATAATCATACGGTTTGGTTTCAATCTTTATGGAAGTTATCTATCCCACCAAAAGTTCAGTTCTTCCTTCTGCTTACAGTCCTCAATGTAATTCCTACGAAGGCTTTTCTCTTCTCTCGTGGTGTCCAATTTAACTTTGATCAGCTACGCTACGTTTGGTGTGATCTTGTTGAGGAGACTTGTTCGCACATCTTCCTCACATGCAACTTCAGTGGGCTCATCTGGGGCCTTGTTCTTCTATGGTGGGGTGTTGCTTGGTGTGTTCTTTCCACCATTTTCGACTTTATTCAAGCATGGTCTCTTTGTTCGTTTGGTGACAATGCCTCTAAAAGATGGATGATCGTCTATGGCACTTTTATGGTCATTATGGCTTACATGTAATGAATCCGTCTTCAATTCCAAGCTTTGGGATGGTATCTAAATCCTCTTTCTCATTAAGTTGTGCTCTATGTTTTGGATTCGAGCATGTGAAGGCAATGAAGCCATCGATGAAATCAGTTGGCGGTCTGATCCACGAAATTACTTATGTTAGAGAACCCCCTTCCACCTTTGACGTAGCATTTTATGGTCACCACCTCCCATTGGTAAGTTTAAATTCAATGTTGATGGCTCAACCAGAGGTCAATCAGGATCTACTGGTTGTGGTGGGGTCTTGCACAACTTTGACGGTTTTGTAGTAGGCTTGTTCTTTATTCCACTTGGTTTACATGACTTTAATTAGGCGGAGTTGATGGCCATCTTGCATGCTCTTCATTTTTTTTTCTGTCTCCACTAATACCTCTTCCCATTTAATTGTTGAATCGGATTCAAGGGTTGCTCTCTCCTGGATTAACTGTGTCGAATGAAGACCTTGGGATAAATGGCATATCTTCAATGAGATCGATTCATTGTTGCATTCCATTGGTAATGTGTCTTTCACTCATGTCTTTAGAGAAGGCAATTCACTTGCTAACTCCTTCGCTATGTATGGTGTTGATGTTTCTGCTCCCTTCCCTACTTGATGGTGAGCTCGTAAGGTGCTGAATGATTCTAACGTTGCTATCTTGTTTTATGTTCCATTGTCAGTCTTATCTTCAAGCTCTTTCTTTTTGTTGATGTTCTCCTCAATATGCTTGCTTTTGTTTTGCCTTTTTGTCTCAACAGGTTGTTAACTGTTGCTTGCAGATGCTTGTACTAGCTGGCCTTTAGGCTAGCATTCACTGTAGTCTCAGTGATTTTAATGAAACTTTAATTTGGCTGAGCAAAAATAAAAAAAAAAAGAAAGAAATGAAGGGTAAAGAAAAATCAAATCCTTTGTCGATTCTTGATCCTCGATTCCATCGATGTCTTCTTGTTTTTCTCATTGAAAACTCTTTTCTTTTCTCTTAAAAATTATTGTTCATTGCCTTTCTGAACCTCATTTCTCAGCTGCTGAAAAAGACCTATTTATAGCCACCAACAAACCCTAAAAACTCATTTCTTGATTGGTTGCACTTCATTAATCCACATCAGAGGTTTTGAAAATGTACTCGAAGGTTTTATAAGAAAAGGTTACTCTTCATCTCTAAATGAGGTTACGTACCTTTAAAGAAATATTAATTCTAGTTACCTAAAGGTGTCATAAGAATATACCCAAAGGTTTTGAGAATGTACCCGGAGGTTTTTAAAAGAAAAAGTTGCTCTTTATCTTTAAATAAGGCTACGTAATTTTAAAGAAATATTAGTGTTAGTTACTTGGAGGTTTCTTAAGAATGTACCCAGAGATTTTGAAAATGTATCCGGAGGTTTTAAAAAATGTATTTAGAGGTTTTGGAGATATACCCGGAGATTTTAAAAGAAGAAATTGTTCCCCATCTAAAAATGAGGCTACGAACTTTAAAGAAATATTAATGCGAATTGCTTGGAGGTTTTATAAGAATGTACCTAGTGGTTTTGAAGATGCATACCCGAAGGTTTTGGAGATGTACTCGGAGGTTTTATAAGAAAAGGTTGCTCTTCATTTCAAAGTAAGGGTACGTAACTTTAAAGCAATATTGATATTAATTAGCTAGAAATTTTCAGAGTGGTTATCAAATTAATCAAAGCTTGATGTCTTTGTAAGATTCTTGTGTTGGATGGGCTTTTACCTTTCCAATTGCATAGAAACTATGTGTGAAATTTGACTATTGCATGAAAATTTTCAACCTCAGTTTTGCATGGTCATGTACATGTATGCATGATTACATGATAGGAGGAAACTTACTCTCATATCGTCATTTCATTTCAATGTATTCCTTTATCGAAAGCCATTCTTCCTATCTTTGCACACTTTTTTATGACTTTTGTGCAGCTGCCAACCACTTTATCATGAAGGGACCTTCTTACTAGTCTTGTCTTATCGTTCCCAATTCTTGAAGTCATTTCCCGAAGATGAATATCACCAACGAATCATGTATACATTCAAATTTGATTTCAATTGTTCCATTGTCACGACCCGGAACTCCCCATCGGGCCCGTGACAACCGCCGCAAAGCCTCAACAGACATTCTTCAACCCGAATGCCAATCGAAATCTTGCAAGGCTCTCGTATCAGCTTTCGTACTTCCCCGGTGAGCAATAGTTGTCGAATATTGTAATTCAAAGGATTACGAGTCATTTCCAAATCAGAACATAACATATTGTTTTCTGGCTCACAGGGGCATTTTCGTCATTTTTCGTTGAAAATCTCAAAACTTGCTAAAAATATAGTAGGTAAGCAAAAAATATATATTTAGTGATTTAAAAAAAAATTAAGTATCTAAAACGTTCATTTAAAGTGAAAATTGACCATTTGAATATAATAAAAATATTCAATAAAATAAACTATTTTCTTGTAAAATAATTTTTATAAAGCTATCGGTAAATAATTCTTATAGCGTAAAAGTTAATTATATTCATATATACTATAAAGCAAATAACCAAAGCATAAAATTACTTTTACAGCGACACGTGAGCCCACATCTAACCAAAATGCATCGGAAGCTGAAAACCTACAACTTTTGCCGATTAAAGTCCAAATGAAGGTCCTTGTCAAAGTCAGCTAACTATGGAATTCCTCGAGCGTGAAATGTGAAGAACTGAGGGTGGTGAGATTATAAAATCCTAGTGAGTAAACAGATACCATCTAAACTATCTAAAGGTGAGTAAATGGAGATGAATTAAAATATTCTTTTCCAATATATGTTTCATAACATGAATATTCAGTTTACTCAATTAATCAACATGGCTTATATATCTCACAAAACTTGGCTCCTGCCAAAATCATTCTCGTGAGTACCTTCGTCAAGGTATCCCACCGAGATTGCCAAGGCTGTTAAATGTCCCATACCCATAAACATATTTTGGCATCTGACACACAGTCGTTTCTTGGCGTTGGCTGAGTCTTACTCTCACGCGGTGGTCCACGTGAAGTGCACTCAAATCTTTACCTCAAGAGATACTTCATCCAACATCTCCCCTTGGAGGTAAATATATAACTGAGTTATCGTGCCCCTCTCATAGGTAGTCCACGGAAACCCCCACCACTGCAGTGACTATGGATTATTTTATCTACCACCTGATTTATAAAATCCTTATTTGCATGACATGGTAATTTATCGCAATCTCGCCTCTCAAGGCTGAATACATAGTATATATAATTTTGATACAAATACCGACTTTGCCATTCATGCTCACATATTGCTATAAGCCATATAATTTAAAACACAATTTATAACACAAGCAGGCTGTCTCCAATTACTCTATTTTCAAAACCAATGTTCAATTTTTAAAAAAATTTATAAAATCATTTTATAAAATCACAATTTCTCTTAAAACGTAACAATTTATATTTAAACCAATTTTCTATAAAATCACACAATTCTATAAAACTACTCTAAATAATTAAGACGATAATAAGTTTACTCACTGTTCTAGGAGTCGATGTACTCCTAATGCCAGTCTTCAAGCACAATCTCTGTACTTTTACCAGTGTAATTTACTCACCACTTATCCAAAATGTACAATACATAATTCACCACATTAATGCTTGACTATTATAAAATCAATTCAGGCTCGGTGTATATGCATGATATGATATGCAACTTATTCGACTACCGCTTAAATGCGGTGCTGACTTAATTCGGCCTATTACCCGATTAAATGACGATAATATCCGATTTGGCTCCAAATTGCTCCATTTCATTTCTAATATTTCAATTCACTAAATACAATTCCAATAATCTAAAATTCAACTTAACAACCCTCACAATTCTTCTTGAAAATTTCAGCCATTGTGGTGCACTATCACTAAAAATTTTTCCATTCCATTTTCTCACCATAAATCATCATTTCATCAAATTTTCAACCAATTCACTTGATCACAAAATCAACTCATTACTTCTACACTTCACATAGGGTTCGGCCATTGAAGGTTCATGGGGAAAATGAATTCCTTTCTTGTTGTTTTGCTTCTAAATATGCTAAACTAACTAAAATCACTAACATATCTTAAAATTAATTCAATCCAACATCTTTCTCTCTCCATACCCATTTTGACTAGCCATGAATTCACCATGAAAGCATGTTTTTCAACCATAGAAATTAAGGAAAAATGCATGGATAAGGTAAATCACTAGCAAAATCAAAGAAATTTTACCTTTGCTTGATCAAATCCTTGAATTCCAATACTTTCTCTTTGATTTTTCCCACCTAGGGTTTGTTCTTCCTTGGTTTCTCTTATCTTCTGATTTGGCTTATCACTATAGGAGAAATGGGCTGATTTTTCACCTTTTTATAAAGAAATAATAAAATAATAAAAGCATGACACATGATATTTCCTTATTGGTTCAAATTTTAAATATTTGACTTTTAATTCTTTAATTCTCCACCACACATTTCTCATGTTTATCCATTTCCATGATGAATAAAATCACTTGGTCTTGACAAGTGTCGGGGGTGAAAATTTACCGATTTGCCCTCGGGGTGGTAAAATTACCATTTCGCCCCTATACTCCAAATTATACCAAAAATTAAATTTTTTTTACTTCTAAACCTCAAATCATACTCCAATAAGTCAAATGGGGCCAAAAAAAATCTTTTCTAAAATTCTCATTTTGTCCCTAGATAGTAAAAATTTCGGTTTGACTCCAAATTGATGCTCGAACTCCGAATTACCATTTTGAGTCATCTCTGAACTGTGAAACTCTTAATTTCACCTTAAAATTCCTATTTGAACTAGTTCGAGGCTTAACTGACTTAATGGTACCATTAGGGGCAATATCGTCTTTTAATGATTCTTCGAACTTCCTAAATATGCAAACATTCTATTGAGCATGTAAATGACGTCGTAATTATTTTATAGAACAGGGTTTGACATCCATGCTTCCTAAACCTTGAGAAATGATCCATAAAAATGCTTGTCTCATTATTTAAAACTCTTGATCTTTATATTCTAATAACAAAAGTTACTTTACAAAAATGAAGAACTCTTTCTTTTTTGAAACATATTTTCTTTTTGCTTTCAAAATGTTGAACTAAGACAAAATGCCACCAAAATTCCCCCATAAAACTATTTTCATGACCAAAGATATTTAAGTTTTAGAAACAAAAATGAGTCAATTCAACATTTTTATAACGTGTGATACTTTAATCTCTTGAAAATTTGATGATTACTTCTTGAAAGGACTCTAGATGACAATTTGATCTTTTAAATGCACTTGGTGGTATAACACATCAAGGTTTTGATCATCAAGAAGGATTTCACTAGTTCATGAAAAATAAAAGAGGAGTTGAAGTTTCTTTGTTTAAGCTCTCAAATGAATAGTGACTTAAAATCAAATTTTGCAAAAAGATTCCTTTCAAATCACAATCAAATTTGACACTCTCTTAGTCTTATGACATGTGGCAAGATTATAAATGTCAAGACCAACTATTAAGGGCTTAATATTGCATAAGGTTATTTTGAAAGAGATAGGTTCAAAATTTAGAATGGATTTTTCTAATAGATCTTGAATCTTTAATTGCAATTGAGAGTCTTAAATACTTAAAAAGAGTCTAACGCATTAGAGTTGCCTTTAAATGGTCTCTCTCTAATGCTTTTTGTTATCGCCTCAGTTAGAATCATGAGTGGCTTCATAATTTCATTTCGCTTTAGACTACCATTTCGGGTATTCACCTTAAAGCTTCATCTTTTTTTCTTTTCTCTCTCTCTTTCTCTTTTTTTATTGATTGTTCCATCATGCACTTGAAAAATTTAAACTTGGTCCAAAATGACTTAAGGGATTCAAAAGGGAAATTTTGGCAAAGAAAATAAGTCAAGGTCTCATTTTCTATATGATGATCTCTTTTTATAAGAAAGTTCTTCAATGTAAGTATCCATACTTGATCAAAATGGACTTCTTCAAGCACATAATGTAAGCCATGGTTTAATGGTGTTGAAAAAATGGGATAAAAAGGCCCAAAATGTGTATTTAAAGGTGATTAAACCAAGGATCATTTCTTGTCATGTAAAGGACTTTTTAAGACATTTGTTGTTTTTCAAAGCATGCTTTTTCCATCATTTCTCTTCAATTCTTTAGCTTTCTTCTTTTTTTTTGTATTGTTTCCTTGCAATTTTCATTTGGATGGATTAAGCTTGAAATTTTCAAGAACTTAAATTTGTATCTGTCCCCATAATAAATACGATGTTCACTTTTCCTTTAACTGAATCTTCTATCATCCATCCTTTTGACAAATATTTCCTACATAGTTGCCCCCTAATGTGGAAGGTGATCTTTAGTTGAGGTGCATTTTAAAGAACATTTAATAGGCTCAAAGTGTTAGTCGCAATTAAATGTGCTAAAGGGGGGTGAATAGCACAATTTGGCTCTTTCAAAAATAGTCTCTAAGTGTAGACAAATGCAAGATAAAAAAAATGAAAATAAACAAAATCAGAGTAAACAAGACAGCGAAATTTAGAGTGGTTCGGTCCAAGACCTACATCCACTACCTTGATTATCCAATTAAGGATTTTCCAACCAATCCACTAAGAACTAGTGAAATTCATAAGCTTTCACCAAGTTTACAATAGCTTTTACCAAGCTCAGCCAAAACCTTTCACAATAGTTTTTCCCAAGCTCAACTATAACCCAAAACCTAACTTTTCAAGGCTAAGTTAGAACCTTTATCTAAACAAGCAATCATAGCTTGATTGAACCCTTTAGAGTGACCCTTTCACTCTAAGAACATAAAGAGAAATGAAATAGAGGTGTACCTATGATGACAAAGTTGATCTAAATGGTACAAGTTGAAGTGCAAAACACAATTACAAGGATGGGCGTTGAGTGCAAGAAAATGTAGAAAGATTTTTGCTGGTTTTTAAGCTCTTTTTGCTTGGAAGCCTTCTCTTTTTTTGTTTCTATCCATTGACCCCTTTTTATACTTGAAGAAATAACTCTGATGGCAGTTTGACAGTTTTCTAGCCCTTGGAAATAGTTGGAAGTTGATTTTAGCAATTAATCTATCTTTTAGTGCAGACTTCAAAATTGCAAGCAGAATGCTTTTAGTCGACTAACCGATATCTTAGTCGACTATGTCGTCTCTGTCTTCTAATCCCAGTTTCTGGCAGTTTTGGCAGTGTGCATTTAGTCGACTAACTCATTCCTTGGTTGACTAAATTGGTTCTGTTTCTCAATACTCTTCAGCTCGCCAATCTTTGATTTAAATCTTAGCTGACTAACTCTTCATTAATCGACTAAGGGGGTTCTATCTTGTTGATCAATTGTGACTACCTTATTTCCATGCTCTTTGATATGTGCATATTAATGATTGATCATTTATTTGCTTATAATTTTGTCCTGCACACTTAAGTAAAAATATTAGATACAAATGAATGGGAATGTTTTATTATCATAAAAAACTAATAGAGCTAACAATCTCCCTTTTTTTGATGATGACAAAACATTGCTTGATTAACTGCACAATGTCTTTTTATTCTTTTTAATCCTGCAGAAAATGGGGATTGCTCCCCCTAAGTGTGTGCATATTTTGGTTATTCATTCCAACAAATTTTATTCATGTCATGTAGAAAATGACATTATTCATTCAGAGTATATATATATCCATAAATATAAAGTGATTTACAGCAAGTGAATGTTGACAAATTTTCATCTTTATTTCACTAGTGTCTGTTAACAATATATTGTTACTAGATTTTGTCTTTGCCATTAATTGTTCATCAGATATAATATACTCAGCATCCATATGTATTCATAAACACAATTCATTCATAATGTCATAATGATAATCAAGCATCAACATTTTATCCCAATATCAGTATAACACCATATTTTTATCAGCAGCAGTTAAAATACCATAGATAGTAAGACATCATCAGATATTTAATTATCAACAACCAAGTAACATAAACATATTAGCATCCCATTTCACACATAAAAGTATAAACAACAAGGTTAAATTTAAGTGTTCAATTGCCAACATGGCACAAACAGTAGATTACCACAAAATAACAATTAATGTTTCAAAACTGCCCCTAGACATTTTCTACTTCTTATCTCCCCTAAGGTCCTCGCTATATTCCTCCCCTTTTTTGTTATCATTAATTCCTAATCATCTTGAGAGGAGGATGGGGGAAAGGATTCATCATCAGTATAATACTTGACATTGAGGGGTTGAGGAGAAGATTTTGGCTGAGGCGAGGGTTGAGGTAGTGATTTTTCAAGGGATTGTTCAGGGGATGAAATTTCAATAGGGTTTTGAGGAGAGGAGATTGGTGCTGGCTTGGCTTTCTCAGCAAATCTAGATGATTTCCTCCTTTTGATGAACTTTGTTTTAGTTTTCATTGTTTTCTTGCCCATGCCAGGTGGTTTGGACTTGACTTGGGGAGCAGTAGTGGTCCTTACTTTTTCTTTTCCAAGTTTCCCTTTTGCAATAGGAGCTAACGTAGATGCTGCTTGCTGAGCTTTTGCTTTAGCTACCTCTTTCTCAACTTGCTCCTCTTGAACCATTTGATGGAAAAGTCCCATAATTGAAACCTCTTCAGAATGTGGAGGAGATGGTTGAGGTTGGGGTTCAAAAGGAGGATTTTCATTAAGTGATCCAAGCTCTTCGATTCTTTGTATTGATTCTTCCTTGTCCTGAGGCTCAAGTGAGGGGGTTTTTTTCAGTTGTTCTACCTCAGGTTCATGACCTTCAGCTTGCACCTCAGCTTCTTGTCCTGCTGGAGCCAAGCTAGGAGTTGCAAAGCTGTCTGTAGCAATTGATTCAGATGGCATTTTTTCTTTTCCTTTCATTTTGCTTTCCATTTCTGTTATCCTTTCTTCAATTTTCTGAATTCTTACTCCTTGATCTATGAGCTTCCCATCAATTCTCATTAGTAGATTAAAAATTACTTCATTTGAAAATTGAGATGGTGCTGCCTCTGGTTGAGCAGATAAGGAGGATTCTTTTCCTAGACTAGCCTTGGGGGTTTTAATGTATCTTTCTCCATCGAGTTTGTACCCCATTTTAGGCAAACTTCCTAGATAAATGGCTTGGTCTTTAGTTTTGACCCTGTCTGCCTCAAATCTTGAACTCTAAATTCCTTTCTTTAACACTAGAAAAGTGATGATATTTCCATAAGGCAAGTTTATCTTCTCTAGTCTACATGCTCCCCTCATTCTTTCAATCATAAACCTTCCCAGATTAAGTGCAACACCACTAAAAGCATGTTCCATTAGCCGTAAATCTTTGAGGCTAATGTAACTTAAGCTTCCACTCCTGCCATGAATATTGGCGGCAATAAAGTAATGTAGAATCCTTATTTGAAGACTTGTGATAAGCCCAACATTACTCTTGGAGGAATACTTTTCTCTCTTCCCTGTGATAACTTCCCACAAGGATGAGGGGTTGTAATTCTCAGAAAATTCGAATTCTCCCTCATTTCATTCTATTTTAAGAAGTTCCCCTAAATCCTCACCAGTGACGGTGAATTCTTTCCCATTCAAAAACACATCCAGACCCTCATCAAAATAATCATCAAGATCTTCCAATTCACCCTTGTCAACAGCTATACTCGAATAAAATTCTTTAACTAAATTAACACTGTATGATCGGTTTCTAAATGTGCTGAACTCCTTCAATTTTAACTCTTCAAAATAATTTGATAGACTTGTCACGATTTCAAGCATTTCACTAAAGCTTTCCCAGTCAATATATTTTCCACAAGAGATGGTTGCATTCTCTATTTTCCTAAATCTCTCTTCATGTACTTTATTTCTAAATTTAGAAGATGAAGAAGTACCTTTCTTGTGCGATTTGCCCTTTTTTTTCTTCCTTTCAAATTTGTGGATCTTTGGTTTTCCAGATTCTTTGCTTACAGATCCCGACTCAATCCTCTTCTTTTTCTTCAGTATTTTAACTTGCAGACTTTCTTCCATTGGCCGTTTGCCTTTTTTTTCTCCAAAAGTTCTTGAGATTTTCTTGATTTCATCATTTGGTTTGGAGGATTTTGGACTTAGGGTTTCAAAAGGTTGAGAGGTGAGGGTTTCGATTTTAGACGTTGATTTCAGCAGAGAGAGAGTGTAACAAAAATGGGTTGAGAGCAGTTTAATTCCAAAAGAAAACTGTCTGACTTCCCCTATTTAAGTGTAATTTGTAACTCCCCCTTCAAAATTCAAAAATTGCCTCGTAATTTTATTTTTGGTTTGGGTAGTTTTTCTTCTGTATTTTATTTCCCGGTAGGTAATTTCTTCTTATTATTTTATTCCTGCTGCCTTTAACTTAACTGAGTCTTATTATTTAATGAAATAGAATGCTCTTAGTTGACTAAGATTTTCTTTAGTTGACTAAGTGCCTTCTGTTTTATGTGTATGAGTAAAAAAATTTACCTACAACTCCTGCATATTAATCATTCCTAAATTCCTTCTAATCTTACAAAATCTATCTTCATTTAGAGGTTTGGTAAAGATGTCAGCTAATTGATGCAAAGTATTTACAAACTTAATTTTAACATCTCCCTTCACTACATGGTCTTTAACAAAATGGTGCCTAATCTCAATGTGTTTAGTCCTAGAATGTTGCACATGACTTTTTCATATATCAATTGCACTTGTATTATCACAATATATCGGTACATTATGTACTATTATTCCATAGTCCTTTAATTATTGTTTAATCCACAAAATTTGTGTACAACAGCTGCTTAGAGAAACATATTCTGCTTTAGCTGTGGATAGAGCTGCTGAATTCTGTTTCTTACTTGACCAGAATATCAGCATTCTTCCTAGAAATTGGCATGTTCCACTAGTACTTTTTCTATCGATTTTGCTTTTTGCAAAGTCTGCATCCGAATAGCCTACAAGATTAAATAATGATTCTCAAGAGTACCATATTCTTAAGGTTTGTGTTTCTAAAAGGTATCTAAAAATTCTCTTAACAGCAGTTAAGTGTGATTCTTTAGGTTGTGACTGAAATCTAGCACATAAACACACACTGAACTGAATATCTGGTCTGCTTGCTGTTAAGTAAAGTAATGATATGATCATACCTCTATAGAGCTTTTGATCAACATCCTTTCTTTTTTCATCTAAATCAAGTTTGGTGGATGGACTCATTGGTGTACAAATTGATTTTAGCTTCAGCATATCAAACTTCTTGAGCATGTCTTGAGTGTATCTTTCTTGGTTCATGAAGATTCCTTTCTCGCTTTGCTTGATTTGAAGGCCAAGAAAGTACTTCAGCTCACCCATCATGCTCATCTCAAATTCACCCTGCATTTCTTTAGCAAAGTTATTGCATAAAAGCCTCATTAGTTGCACCAAACATAATGTCATCCACATAAATTTGAACAATAATTAAATCCTTTAAATATCTTTTAATAAACAATGTAGTATCAATACTACCTCTAACATAACCTTTTTCAACTAGAAATTTAAAAAACCTCTCATACCAAGCTCTAAGAGCTTGTTTCAATCCATGTAAGGCTTTATGAAGTTTGAAAACATGATCTGGTTTTTCAAAGTCTTCAAATCCAGGTGGTTGTTCAACATACACTTCCTCTTGAATAAATCCATTTAAAAATGCACTCTTTACATCCATTTGGTACAATTTAAAATTCATAAAGGATGCAAATGCAAGCAACAACCTTATGGCTTCATTCCTAGCAACTGGTGTAAAGGTTTCATCATAGTCAATTCCTTTATCTTGGTTGTATCCTTGGGCTACTAACCTAGCTTTATTTCTAGCTACATTTCCTTGCTCATCGCCTTATTTCTAAACACCCACTTTGTTCCAACAATAAGGTGATTTAAGGGTCTAGAAATTAATGACTACACACGGCTTCTTTTGAATTGATCAAGTTCCTTTTGCATGGCTAATATCCAACTTTCCTCTTTTTTTGCTTCCTCAAATGTCTTGGGCTTAATTTGAGATATGAAAGCTGAAAACTCACAAGTCTCTCTTGTTGCTCTCCTAGTTTTAACACCTTATGAAATATCACATATAATTAGTTCTTGTGGGTGATCTTTTACATATCTCCAACTTCTTGGAAGATCACTATGCTGAATTTTTACTCTTTGCAAATTTTCTGGAGTTAGAATCTCATTTTCTCTTTTAGGTGAGCTTTTTTCATTATTCTTATTGTTTTCTAAGCTCATTTCTTCCATTTGCTTTTCAAGGATCTCTACATCATCATCATCAACATGAATTTCCTTTTGTAAAGCATTAGACTCATCAAAAACTACATGGATTGATTCTTCAATAGTTAAAGTTCTTTTGTTGAAAACTCTATAAGCCTTTGAGTTTAATGCATATCCTAAAAATATTGCCTCATCACTTTTTGCATCAAACTTGCCTAAGAACTGTTTCCATTGTTTAACATAAAACATTTACAACCAAAACTCCTAAGGTGGGAGATATTTGGTTTCCTACACTTGTAAAGTTCATATGGAGTATTTGATATCATTGCTCTAATGGATACTCTATTGAGGATATAAGCTGCTGTGTTGACAGTTTCTGCCTAAAAATATTTTGGAAGATTATTTTCACATAGCATTGTTCGGGCCATTTCCTTCGAGGTTCGATTTTTCCCTTTTATAACTCCATTTTACTGGGGTGTTCTAGGTGCAGAAAAATTATGATTCAACCCCTTTTCATTCTAAAATTTCTCAAATTTATCACTTTCAAATTCTCCTCCATGATCACTCCTAATATTACCTATGGCTAGTCCTTTTTCATTCTCAACTTTTCTACAATAACTCATAAATGCTGGTAGAACATCATTCTTATGAGCATGAAAACAAACCCAAGTGTACCTAGAGTAGTCATCAACTATCACAAAGCCATACGATTTTCCTCATACACTAGTTGTACTTATTTGACCAAATAGATCAATGTGCAACAATTCAAGAGGTCTAGTTGTTGACACAATCTTCTTAGTCTTAAAAGATGTTCTAACTTGTTTTCCTAGTTAGCAAGCATCACATATCTTATCTTTTTCAATTTTAAGATCTGGCAATCCAACAACTAGATTTTTCTTAATTAATTTTGATATAGTATGCATGCTCACATGTCCTAGTCTCCTATGCCATAGCTAGCTATCATTTTCAGCATTTGCCACTAAACACATTTCACAATTCATTTCAAGATCTTCAAGAAATACAACATACATATTCTTTAATCTTCTTCCTATAAATGAGACTTTATTTGTGCTTATATCTATCACTTCACACTTATTTGAATCAAAGCATACTTTAAATCCTTTATCACATAATTGACTAATGTTCAATAAATTATGTTTCAAGCCTTTAACCAATAACACATGACTGATTTGTGTTTAGGAGTTCTTACCAACTGTTCCTATACCATGGATTCTACCGTCTAAATCATCACCAAACGATATGGTTCCTCCCTTTCTTTTATTGGAGTCATTTTTGTTTCTAGTTCTCCATGAAGAACCTTGATCTTTTCTAAACCCTCTTCTAGCCAATCTACAATTTCTTTTGCCCACAAGCTTTCTAAATTTCCTTGCAATCAGTGCTAACTCTTCATCATTATCACAGGATAGCTCTTTCAACTCTTCTTCAAGAATGCTGGCTTTTAGTGTAATGCTCTTTTTCTTTTCTTTTACTGCTCTCCTATCTTTTTCTTCTTCTTCCTTGAGTTCTAGCTCATGAGTAAGGAAAGAACCACAAATATTATTTAGAATAATAACATTTAGGTCCTTTGCTTCTCGGATTACAGTCACTTTAGGCTTCCAATTTTTTGGTAGTCTTCTAAGAAGTCTTTTAACAATCTCATGCTTGAGTATTGGTTTGCCTAGCTGACTAAGTTTGTTTGTGATATTTGTGAATCTATCTAACATGCTGGTGATATCTTCACTAGGTTCCATCTTAAACATTTCATAATTATGGGTCAAGAGGGATATCTTGGACTCCTTGACTTGAGAAGTCCCTTCATGGATAATTATAAGTTTATCCTACACTTGTTTAGCTATTCTACAACTTGATACTTTGTTGAATTCGGTGGGAATCAAGGCACAATGCAATGTATTGATAGCCTTAAAATTTGTTTGGACTTTCTTAGTTTCAGCCTCGGTCCATTCAGACCATGGCTTAGGCATCATCTCATTGGTTACTATATTTAAGGTTAAGAGAATAAAGGGTCCATCAATTATTACATCCCACATTTCATAATCAATTACTCTAATGTATATTGACATCCTAGTGCTCTAATAAGGATAGTTAGAGCCATCAAACAAAGGTGGTCTGTTTGTTGATTGTCCCTCAGCAACTATGAATTTTTGGAGAGCCATTTGGATCCTCCCAAAGGGTGTTAGACCTTAAGAACAGGGAACTAGCTCTGATACCACTTGTTGGTCCCAATTAAATATGCTAGATGGGGGTGAATAGCATAATTTGGCTCTTTCAAAAATAGTCTCTAAGTGTAGACAAATACAAGATAAAAGAAAGAATGAAAATAAAACAAAATCAGAGTAAACAAGATAGGGAAATTTAGAGTGGTTCGGTCCAAGACCTACATCCACTACTTTGATTATCCAACTAAGGATTTTCCAACCAATTCACTAAGAATCAATGAAATTCACAAGCTTTCACCAAGCTTTACAATGACTTTTACCAGGCTCAGCCAAAACCTTTCACAATAGTTTTTTTCGGGCTCAACTATAACCCAATACCTAACTTTTCAAGGTGAAGTTAGAACCTTTATCTAAGCAAGCAATTTTAGCTTGATTGAACCCCTTAGAGTGACCTTTTCACTTTAAGAACATAAAGAGAAATGAAATAGAGGTGTATCTATGATCACATAGTTGATCTAAGTGGTACAAGTTGAAGTGCAAAACACAATTACAAGGATGGGCATTGAGTGCAGTAAAGTGCAAAAAGATTTTTGTTGGTTTTTGAGCTCTTTTTGCTTGAAGTCTTATCTTTTTTTGTTTCTAGCCATTGGACCCCTCTTTTATACTTAAAGAAACAACTCTGATGGTAGTTTGATAGTTTTCTAGCTGTTGGAAGTTGATTCTAGCCGTTAATCTATCTTTTAGTGCAGACTTTAAAATTGCAAGCAGAATGCTCTTAGTTGACTAACTGATATCTTAGTCGACTAAGTTGTCTTTGTCTTTTGATCCAAATTTTTGGCAGTGTGCACTTAGTCGACTAACTCATTCCTTGGTCAACTAAGTTGGTTCTGTTTCTCAATATTCTTCAGCCCGTCAATCTTTGATTTAAATCTTAGTTGACTAACTCTTCATTAATCGACTAAGGGGCTTCTGTCTTGTTGATCAATTGTGACTTCCTTATTTCTATGCTCTTTGATATGTGCATATTAATGATTGATCATTTATTTGCTTATAATTTTGTCTTGCACACTTAAGTAAAAATATTAGACACAAATGAATGGGAATGTTTTATTATCATCAAAAACTAATGGAGCCAACACAAAAGGGTAGCAAGTGGATAATTTCTCATTTGTGAAAGGAAAATTAAACATGGCCATTTAGCTTCTCAACTATAGTTACTAATATTGAAGAGTAATCTCTAGAAAGGAAGAATTTAAGATCAAAGGTTGATTTTCACATTTTTCCTCTTTTAGCACTATTTGAGTATCTCAAATGCATAATGTCACTATCAACTTTCCTCACCATTCTTTCATTTTTCTTATTTCTTTCTTTCTTTTTTTTTTTTTTTCACAACTCAAGATTGAATCAACCTTTCCAAAATGGAAGGATTCATCGAGAATGTTTATCCTTAATCAACCACTCGAATGAAGGATCAAGGGACAACTCTTAACAACAAAGATTCCTTAAAAGCCTTTGGAGATCTAATATCAAAATACCTTATCATGATTAACTCTTTATAACTAGAAATACCTTTGCTAAATGAGAAAAGAAAAAGGGCTACTTTTCATGCCATGGTGTCTTGGAGGTATTGGGTAATCTTGATATTTTGGTTACCATGCCCTGGAATAGGGGTGAAGAAAAGCTTTAGACAATGGGTCCAAGGTTCACATTTGGTATCCAAATTGAAGGAATTTGAGAGGTTTTGGCCTATTTGAGACTTCAGCATGGCCTTGACATTTATTAACTTACCACATTTAGAGTCTTTATAAGAATGATTGATTTGTTTGATTTTTTAATGAAAGAATTTTGCAAAACAATCAATTATAACATTGGTCATCACTTAGACAAAGATCATTGTCCTTTGGTATCACAAAGTTAACGAACTTTTGAAACTTTGCTTCTTTTTGGTTCAAGTTCGTGAATAGCCTTTATTTGAATGGTTTTGGATGTTGGTGGTGTTTGGAGAAATGGTTTGAGAACATTTGCAAGGACTAGTTCACTTTAAACAATAATCATCAATTCTTTTGAGAACATGTGCACACTTTATTGTAGAAACCCTTTTCCCTTCATGACTTTTCTATCAATTTTTATGATCTTGAAAACATGTTATAAAAACCTTTATTAAATCATCATTGCATCCATAATTTTGCAAATTAAATACAAAACTTCAAAAAATTTAATCCAAAAAAAACATTAAAGCTTCAATTACAACTTCTGAAGTTTATGTTCCTTAACAAAATTTTACTCATGCCATGCACATAAATACAAAATAAAACCTTCAAATCATCTAACTTCCTTGCAAGCAATTTGTTTGGGACTTGAAACTTTTCTTCAACTTCCAACAAGAGCCCAATCTATGGCAACACTGATTTCCAATGTTCCATAAGCTCAAGAGTCAAAGTGTCATCCTTGATGAGAATTTCAATTTTCTCCTTCAATTGCTTACACTTCTCCGTTAAGTGTCCAATTGCTCTTATGTGATAGATACATTTAGCATTAAGGTCATAGTTCCTTACTAGTGGATTTGGAACTGTCTTCATTGGCATTGGATTGAGGTATTGATTCTTAATTAATAGAGGCAACAGATGATGGATCGCCATTAGCAATTGGCAAGTATTGGATATTAGAAATGATCGAGGCATAAGTGGAGGTGTGGGGGCTCTTGGATGAAAAATTGGTTGTGGGATCGGTTGATATGGATATAAGTTATGGGAAATATTATTCGAAGTGGGGTAGGAAAGTTGGTATGCCAGATAAAGATGGTATGGATTAATTCCCCATGGTCGTTGCCCCTCACCTATAATACCTTGTGCCTTTCTTTTTCTTTTCTTTTATGCATTACATTTTTCCATGCTATTGACATTGCTCTTTCCAATTTTGCCCTTTTTAATTACATTTTCAATCATCTCTCCTGGCATCACTATGTTCACAAAATTCTTGGTGGCATTGCTAATTAGCTTATCATAGTATGGTGGCTGTAAAATAACAATAAATAACATTATTATTTCTTTTTCAGTGAGAGGTGGTTAAACTTGTGCAGCAGCATCTCTCCATCTTTGAGCATATTCCTTAAAACTCTTAATGTGCCTATTTTCCATGTCTTGCAAAGAGAGCTTATCAAGGGCCATGTCCATGATATGTTTGTATTGGACTAGGAATGCTCTTGCAAGTTCTTTCCAAGAACTAATGTGATTCCTATCCAATTGAACACACCACCTAGCTGCGGACTTGGTTGAAATATTTTGGAAACAATGAGTCAAGAATTTATCATCATGTGCATGTGTAGCCATCTTCTGACAATACATAACGATATGGGCCTTTAGGCATTTGGTTTCATCATACTTCTCAAAATCTGGTACTTTGAACTTAGGTGCGATAATCACATTAAGTACCAAACATTAGTCTATTGCATCAATAGAACCATAGATGTCCATCCCTTCAATGACTTTAAGGTGTTTGTCCAAAAGGTAATGCTTTTGTTGCATTCTCAATTTTTTCCTTGGCTCAGACGAGTCTACCTTCAATTTTCCTTGCTTTCTAGGTTCATCTAAGTCAAGAATAGGAATTGGGTTAGAGAGATTTACCCTCGGAATCGACATAGTTTGCTTTTTCACTAGTAATTGGCTCTGTCCTTGCGAACCTAACAATCTTTCGAAAAACCTTTCTCCTTTACTGGCAGTCATTATCTCCATTAGCTTTGCTAATTGTTCCCTTATCTCTTCCTGATGTTTCTTGATCTTGTCCATCCATTTTGACTACTCATCTCCCATGATTCTAACTTAAGCCCATCTACCACACAAACAACAAATGGACTTCCTTGTGCTTTTACCTTTTCACAAAATGGAAACAAATTAGATTGAGTGACAAATTATATCTTATTGAAAATCTTTCTAAATATACTCTTTTTTCATACAAAACTTAGAAAAAGATCTTTTATCTTATGGAATCAACAACATTGTTGTCTCACCTTTCATTGAATGTTGTGGAGTCAAATGATGCTACTTATAAAAAGTGGATGAATGATGAATGCATGTGTGACAAACTTGAATGCATGGTGGGATAATTGTATGTACGAGTTAATGGATGATGAATGATTTGGGGCATTTTTTATACACGATGAGATTACAAGAAAGTCTAAGTTTTGTAACACATTTATTATTATTTTTTCAAGCCAACTCTTTTTCCATTCATTTTTGTTTCTGAGAAATCTTCCTTATTATTATGAAACAGAATTTAGAATATGCTTAAACCAAATTTGAAAAGTCAATTGCTGATACATTTGATCTAATCCATGACAATTCTTTGCATCATTCGAAGAATTCATTCATTTCTTGATAATTGTTCATAAGAATAAATCCATTTTTACAAACTTCAAAAGAAATTAAGAACTACTATGTCTAAACATTAAATGTTCTAAAGTCTTAAAAGCTTTTACTCAAAAGGAAAAATTCCCAATAAAGTCTAATTTTTTTGTCACCTAGACACCTATTTAGACATCCTATCACCATGCCTGAGCATCTTCGCTGGATCAAACCACTTTGCATTTATTAATGTTTACACCTTATGCTTAAAAGTGGTACAATCTTCAATGGAATGTCCCGTAACTCCACCATGATAATCACATCTTGCATTTGGGTTGTACCACCTTGGATATGGAGGTTTCAAGGGTTCCATAGGCATAACAGCAACGAGGTGATGTAGAATCAATTGGTGAAAAAGTTTTCCATAAGAAATAGGAATGGGATCCAAGTATTTGTGCATTTTCTTTTTGGATTGTTTTTGGATGACACCTTGGCTAGGAGCAAGGGTGGTTGACAATGGTGTGAACAATGGGCTCAAGGAGCTTGTTGAAAAAGTGGTCGAAAGGTGCTTGGGCAAGGGTGTAAACTTGGATGCAAACTAGTGTTCATAGGTTGAAAAGTTGCTCAAAAAGTGGTAGGTTGGAGGTATATGCTTAGTGGCAAACCACTGTTTAAAGGTTGTGTGGGGCCTAAAGATCCCATTTTGGATATAAAGCTCTTCAATTCAATCATCTGCATATTCAGCTCGTCTATTCTCTTCATAACTTTTTCCAAACCTTAATCTTTACTTGGGGCACTAAGTAAGATGTTGGACTTATCAAGGACAAATTAGCTTTCATTCAATGGTTGCTTAAGGCATGGTTCAGTTTGAAGCAATGGGAATTCTTGAGGGTGAATTCTATTGATTTCATTAAGACGTTCAACCATTTCCATCAATTTGGCAATTTTTCCTTTCATCTCTCGAAGATGATGTCCTTAGTTTTCTTAATTGTGCTCTAGTGCACTTTTCCTTGCTTTCAATTGATGTTTTATATCCTTCAACCCCCTTAACTCAAATCAAATAAATTAGAAAAGAACTATTGAAATTTCACTGAAAATTTTCTAGATGTTTTCCATAAAAGTGGATTTGTTATATTTTTCTTCAAACCTAATAAAATTGTGTGGTTCTTTATTACGGGAATAAATAAGGCGAGAAATAGACAAAAGATGAATATATGCATATGGATGCAAATATGTCATGTGCATGAATGCATGAAATGAAATGATGGCCTGATGGATAGATGAAGTAATATGCAATGAAGTGCCCTTAGAATGTAAGAAAACTTAAACATTGTACATGCAATGCGAGTACAATAAAAATGGCATAATTATTAAAAATCATGTAAAGTGAGAAGTGAAAAATTTATTCAAAATTAGAATCTTTCTTCTTTTTTCTGAAAGGAATGAAAGAAACGAAATACCCATTTTATTTCTTTTTCATTTCTACCTAAATGGAAGACCCTTCTCTCTTTTTTATTTCTTTTCTTTTTTTATGAGAGAAAAAATTGAAAAAAAATCATTTTTAATTCTTTTTTATTTTCATAATTTTTTTAAAGGACAAAAGAAATAAAAGAAAAGACTTTGTTTTTTTTCTTTTCATTACTTTTTTCCTTTTAAAAAGACATCATTCGAAGAAAAGAACTTTTTTTTTGTTATTTATTTGTTTTATTTTAACTAACCAAGATGCCATTTAAGGAGAAATAGTCAAAATTATTGTTAATATTGGCATATTCATCCATTTTATGGTTCCCCATTTGTTCATATTTTTTTCATTATTTCCAAACTGTTATGCACAAAATCAAAATAGAGAGACTGAGAAATATTCCTTCATGTGTTCTTATTTAATGGTACCTCTTTCACAGTATGTTGGAATGGCTCTATCTAAAGGAACGCTACTCATAGTTTTCTACATTTTGAGTTTGGTTTCACTCGAAGCTAAGAGGTTTTTAAATTGTTCCTCACTGTCATCCACTGAGACGAGTAAGGCACCTCGGTCCTCAGGCATTATAGGCTTCAAACAGATTAGGTTCAATATGAGTGGGAGCGTTTTGCTAGCCCGTGAGGAAGTTATCACTTCACAAGAACGTAGCTACTTAACTCCCTTAATCAAGGACAAAGCTTGTGTAGAAGGCTCATGCATGAATGCAAATTGTGTTGTGTGTGTGAAGGAATAAACTGACCTTTAACCACTGCTCTCTGTCCCTCTATCTTATAATCCCCGTAATTATTAAAAGAAATTAAATAACAACAATGAAACAATAAATGCCCCAAACAAAAATGCGTAAAAATAAATACTTGATACTAAAGGAAACAACAAATTATTAAAAACTTAAAATAATATATGATTAATTAATGGCTCAACTCTGTAAAGTCTCCAATGGAGTCACCAATCTGTCGTAATGTGCGGGTCCAAGAACCCGACCCCTAAACATGCAGAAAACTAAGGGGTCTCTACCAATCTTTTTAATCTATGTGCGATTGGTCACCTATTAAATTTGTTTTATCCGATAAAATCCTAAATTTATTGGAGGATCACCTATAAAATAAGACTCGATTTATAAATTTTTAGAGTTAGGTTCGGGAGTACGGTTACGTACGAAAAAAGATTAGCACCCCTGTGACACCCGTTCCACGAACGGTACCACTTAATCATATGTTATCCTAAACCATTAATTTTATTCTTATGTTTCCTAATTGTTGTTTATTTTATCTTTTATTTTATTAACAAACCAAAATATTTTATTTGGTTTTATAGGTGTGGTGTACATATGATGCAATCATGAAATGCATGGCAAAGAAAACTCGAATAGTACCAAACGAAAACCTTTTATTAAGGGCATTTCCTGAATCTGCCCATTATACTGGTGGGATCCAAAAATATTCTCTCATTTAGGGAATTATCTGAGAAACTCGCATTTGCATGTTTAACCAATAAATCCCATCATCGGGGTAATCATTTGCATTTTAAAAAAT
Source organism: Theobroma cacao (assembly GCF_053813885.1). Lineage (NCBI taxonomy): Eukaryota > Viridiplantae > Streptophyta > Magnoliopsida > Malvales > Malvaceae > Theobroma > Theobroma cacao. The sequence continues at coordinate 45,212,365 of NC_142640.1, forward strand.
AATTTCGCATATGCAAATTTATTACGAGTAGAAGTCTTTTATTAAAGATATTCCTCCGAACCTTCCCATCATACTGGTGGGACTCGGAGGTATCTTTTGACCTAGGAAATTTTTTCGAAGAAACTCACCTTCACAAGTTCCCTCAAAAAGTCTAATTATCGAGACTTATTCTCGTTTACATAAAATATCTGCATGCCATGACATTTAATGATGCAAAAGTGATGCGTGAGGCAATCATAAATTCTAATATTTGTTTCTTATCTTTAAAATTTTTACTATTTTTCTTTGTATGCATATATACCTTGAAAAAATATTTTATATTTACTTATTGTTCTTATATAACCATAATTATTTCGTTATGTATTTTTTCTATGTAAATACTTATTTTTTTTACTATATAAACTTCCCTAAAAATCACATTTTTAAACTAAATATTTTATTTCATAATATTATTATTTACGTATATATTTTCTACCAAACTTCTTTCCTTATTAACCTAACCTATCTTCCTTTTGGCTAACTATGGTTTTCTTTTACCTTCTTATAAATTTATTTTTTTAATGATTATATATATATTTACCTTTATATTCTAGCCATATTCATTACTTTGATGAATTTATTATTATTTTTTAGAATTTTGATTTTTATTAATTATTTATTATCATGAATTTCATTATTTTATATAATTATATATTTTTTAAAACCTCACATATATATATATTATCCATTCCTTTTTGTATTTATTATTATTATTATATTTATTGTTATCATTACTTCTTTATTTCTTTTGTTTTTATATTTTAACTAGTTAATAATTAAGTATATATAATTTTCATTTATTTAGAATTAAAAATATTTGAATTCAAAATTAAAACCCTCCCATTGTACTGGTAGGGTCTTAATCAAAATCCCTCACTTAAGAAAATTCATTAGGAATTGCGACTTCTCACATTCCGAATAGACATCCCATCATCGGTATTGATCCTAAGTATTTATATTTTATTATTATTTCTCTATCTTTTCATTTTTTGAATTTAAATATTTATCTTTTTTTATAAATATTTTATTTTTACCTAATTCTATTTTTTATATAATCAAATACTTTATTTTATTATGATTATTATTTATATATCTTTTCTACCTAATCTGCTTTCTTTGTAACTAAATTTCCTTTATATTTTTTCTTATTTTTCTAATTTATTATATTTTTATTTTTTATTTTTACAACTAATATTTTTTATATATTTTTTCACCTAGCCCATATTTATTTACTCACGATACTTCATATGATATACAATTATATTTAGTAATATATAATATGTATGTATATATATATTAAGAAAATGATAAAAACTATTGCATAATTAATAAACAAAGAAAATAATAATAATGCAAACTAGACAAAATCAAGCCCAAAAGTAAATCAAATCAACATCAAAAGAGAGATCCATTACCTAGTAGGCTGAAACAAGCCAAAAGTCCAGTCTGTTTCCATATGGGTCACAGGCTTAGTCTAGCCTCAAGGGTCAAAGCCGGTCTAGTCCAGCTCCAAGTGTCTAGACCCTCAAACACACAGATTGATGTACAGAAGAAATGCTCCTTCTTACCTCTAGAAATGATGCAGTTCTTTTTCTTTACTGTCCAACTACCGTTGCTAAAATGGTGTCATTTTTAAGTACCTAACCCTAGGTATATAACCCCTTTTTCCCCTCTTCTTTCCCCATTTTTCTTATTCACTTTCTCTCTTTAACCGATTTTCTTTCCTCTCTCTCTAAACATAAAACCTTTATGCCCTATCTTGTCCGAAAGCTCACCATAGCTTTCTATTTCTCCTACAGCTCCCTCTTAGCCACTGATCTAACCTAAAAAACCACCAACTTTTGAACCCTAAACTCTTCAAACCAAAAGAAAAGAGAAAAAAGAAAAAAATCTATAACCTAATCTATTACGATTTGCCTATTTTCATTTTTTTGCTACTTTTCTGGAACTTCTTTTGCATCTAGCTTCCATTGTGGTTAGGATATTCAATTGTTAATGTAAGGATTTTAGGGTTCTTAGTTCTAAGGATTTTACCTTTGAAGATTTAGCTGTGCTAGGTTTCTTCTGACTACTAGGGTCTTTTTTTGTTATCTGTAAAAAATGGGATTCTTTTAGGTTTCCAAGATTCTCCCCCGTTCTCTTTTTTTTTTTTTTGAGAAGAGGGCAGTTTTATAGTTGCCCTTTTTAGGTGCTGGGTGTGCCATCTTGGCTTCTTAACACCGTGAGATGCCTTGCCAGACACAAATTTCTCATGTCTTGCAAAGTGTTGGTACTAGCAAGGGTGCAAGACGCACCCTTATTGTGCACAACTGGCCTTCCATTTTTATTTATTTATTTATTTTTCCTATTTCTAGAACATTCTTGAGTTCAATTGGTGTTAATCTTGGATTATTAAATTTAATTATGTTGCTTAGTTTGATCTGTTAGTTAACAAGCCCAGACGAAACTTGGGCCACTCAATGCCCACTAGACATCTAATAGGATTTAACTAAAAGAAGAATAAAACAAAATAATAATGCAAAACAAAGTAAAGCAAGATTAGACGAAAACAAAAGTACACATACCAATATTAATTATTGATACATATATATATATATAAAAAGTTAGTGTCTATACACCGTAGTGCTCTTCCTTGGTACTGCAATGCTGAAGTCTTGGGTTTTTTTTTTTATGGGAGCATTGCTACTTCCTTGGGCCTTGCTGCCTTGAACTCTTCAAGGCCAAGGCATTGCCTGCTCTTGTGCTGCCTTGGTGCAGTTTGTTGCTGTGCCTCATCTTGTAATGTGTTTTTCTCCTACTTCAAGGTTGATCTAGGTGAAATAGTAAACATGAAAATTGTAGGTCTACCTCCCAGCTTTGCAATGGTTTAAGAGTAATGTTGATTGGATCTTTGTAGTTCAAGTTATGATTGAAACATTACGACATGTTTAGTATAAGTCTACATTTGGTCTCCATTGCCTTATTCACCAATATTCAACTTTAAGCGCATATGAACCTACAATATCAAAGACCAAATCTGCATTGACTTAAATAGAGACTTTCAACATGAATTTGAGTTAAAATTAATAAAATTAAAGTACATCAACATTCTTTGAACTAATTAACTAAAAACCTAAAAACTATCTAAAATTGACTCAAAACATGAGGACTTAGCTATTATCCCAAAACGTAGCTAAAAAACTCTATATAATTGAGTTATCACACCCTCAAACTTAAATTTTTTCAAGTCCTTGAGCAAAACTAAAATAAAGAAAATGAAGTAGCATAGTTGAAAACATTTACTAAGAGATCACACCAATTCATTGATCACCCTTAATTTCCTCATCAATTGTCTTGTTTTCCTAACTCAAGTAGAGCACAAATATCATTTAGGTTTACATTTCATTCAAATGAAAGCTCTTTTTTAGATGAAATTTTGTGTGTATGTAATCTTTTATAATGAACATCATGCACTTTAGATAAGTTTAGGCTCATGCAAACCTTAAACTAGCTTAGAATTTCATAAGTTTGCTTTTCACCTCTCTCTCCACTAATGCAGGCTCAAACTCAACTTGGATCCTTAGGACTTTATTCAGCTTATAATGTACAACGATAACTCTATTATATAAAGTTATTTTGATACATTTTGGGAGATTAAGTAGTTAGACCTTTGAATGTTTAGTTTCGGATTTTAGCATTTCAAGTGTTTTTCTAATTTAAGTTAGATTACATGTTGAATAGTTAAATTAAGTCATTCAATCTTACTTTATTTTGCTTTAAGAAAAATCAATGTCGATTTCTCTCATAGTTTTGTGTAAGATATGTGATGAACAAGGTGCAATGGAGTCACAATAGCATAAGTATGGTGAAGGCTTCACTCATACATGTTGTAGCAATTTAAAGATAACTTGAGCTACAAAAGTCTAATTGATGTGATTTGTGATCCATTGGAAAGCCAAGAGAATCGATTGTAACTTTCATGTTTACCACTTTGCTCAATTCAAACCAAATAAAGGTGAAAATCACATCTAAAGATGATAGATAGATGTAGTTCTACACAAGGTAGCATGGTGACTAAAGTCGCGACTCTAAGTTAATCATGGCCGCGACGCTGAAGGAGCTACCATAGCACCGTTGGGAGGATTATGGTCATGACACTGAGTTGATGGGGTGCACCATACAAATGACTAAGAGCAAAGTGCCACGATGCCACCAAGGAATGTGATGTGTGCATCAAATACATATATTTAATGGGAGATTAAATACCTAGTTAGTTTAGGTTAGACTAGATTTAGGATCAGATTTAGGTGATTTTAGCTATTTTATTAGTTTATTTTAATTTATGTTTAAATGGTTATTTAAGTTATTAATGTCAGTTTTATGTTATTTATATATATTTTTATGTTTTTGTAAGAGTAGGATAAAAAATAATTTCAATTGGTGAAGAAAGGTGCATAATGGACTGGTGCTCTGTTTGCATATGTTTCAGTTTTTCAAGCATATCTCCCACTACAGAAGTCCAAATGACATCATTTTTGAACCATTAGAAAGTTAAGAGGCAAGGCTATAATTAGATGTTATCACTTTGCCTAATTCAGATAAGAAGGTGGTCAAAATTTTTATTAAAATGAAAGTGCAACACTAAAAGAATAGAATTGAGACAGAACCTTAGAAAGCCACGACTCTAAAAAATGAAAGTCTTGACGCTCAACATAGTTTCCAAAAATAACAAGCTTATGAGATTTTGGAAGCTAGGGCTTTTGGAGCCTATTTAAGGGGCCTTTTTTAGAGGTTTTTGGGATGTGGTAGCAAGCAATTTCTCTGGAGAAAAAAAGCCAAAAACAAAGCAAGAAAACAAAAGAGTTGGAAGGAGAATCAAGATCACAAAGCTTCAACTATTAGTTTTCTCTCTTTACTTTTATGTTTTTCTTATTTTCTTTGACTTGGATTAATGGCTAATTTTCTTTGGATGAAGTTTTTATTAGATATTATGAACGAAACTACTTTTCTAGGATTGCAATTGAACTCACATGTAATTTAAAGTTTTAATCTCTTTCTTAAATTTTTTCAAAGGAATTGAATTGTTTATTCCAATTTATTCTTAATGCTTTTAATTTCTTGGCCACCAATTAAGTTGTTCTAGGAACCTAAACAAACTTGGGAAAGGGAGTTTAGTGTAGACTAAAATTAGGATAGCATATGATCATATTAATTGATTTGTGTATAGGATAGGGATATACCTATATGCTATATGTAGCTAGAATGAAAACCTGAACTTAATGAATCTGTTTTAATTGGTGAAGAAAGGTGCATAATGGACTGGTGCTCTGTTTGCATATGTTTCAGTTTTTCAAGCATATCTCCCACTACAGAAGTCCAAATGACATCATTTTTGAACCATTAGAAAGTTAAGAGGCAAGGCTATAATTAGATGTTATCACTTTGCCTAATTCAGATAAGAAGGTGGTCAAAATTTTTATTAAAATGAAAGTGCAACACTAAAAGAATAGAATTGAGACAGAACCTTAGAAAGCCACGACTCTAAAAAATGAAAGTCTTGACGCTCAACATAGTTTCCAAAAATAACAAGCTTATGAGATTTTGGAAGCTAGGGCTTTTGGAGCCTATTTAAGGGGCCTTTTTTAGAGGTTTTTGGGATGTGGTAGCAAGCAATTTCTCTGGAGAAAAAAAGCCAAAAACAAAGCAAGAAAACAAAAGAGTTGGAAGGAGAATCAAGATCACAAAGCTTCAACTATTAGTTTTCTCTCTTTACTTTTATGTTTTTCTTATTTTCTTTGACTTGGATTAATGGCTAATTTTCTTTGGATGAAGTTTTTATTAGATATTATGAACGAAACTACTTTTCTAGGATTGCAATTGAACTCACATGTAATTTAAATTTTTAATCTCTTTCTTAAATTTTTTCAAAGGAATTGAATTGTTTATTCCAATTTATTCTTAATGCTTTTAATTTCTTGGCCACCAATTAAGTTGTTCAGGAACCTAAACAAACTTGGGAAATGGAGTTTAGTGTAGACTAAAATTAGGATAGCATATGATCATATTAATTGATTTGTGTATAGGATAGGGATATACCTATATGCTATATGTAGCTAGAATGAAAGCCTGAACTTAATGAATCTGTTTTAATTTCAATTCACATAGGGATATAGTGTTTTGGTTAAAATAGATATTTTTATAAGATGAGTCAAGAGACCCTTATAAATAATTAAGGATTCTAGGCTACCGATTCAATCCATTGAAATAAGTTGAGGAAAAGAGATAAGATTTAGATGAAGTGTGAGGGTTATTGTAATCCTAGGCTTGTTTGATTTGATTTTTACTCAAGTTATTATTATTTTAATTTTCTTTTAAGTTTAAATTTTGGTTAATTATTTTTAGTTAATTAATTTAGTTATTTGGTATTGATTATTTAGATAAGATTAAATTGTTCTAATTTTAGTACTTAGTAAAATTTTAGATCAATTCTCTATGAGATCGATACTTTGCTTGCTTATATACTATCTATTCAATACGTATACTTGCATAGTAGAATTCTAATTGACAAAATGCCATGGCGCCATGGCATTGAGAAGTTATGGTTGCGACGCGTCACCTATTTCCAAAAATAAAATTATGCCGAGAAATTGAAAAGTAGGGTACCTTGCACACATTTAAGGGATTTTTTTAGAGCATTTAGAGAAGAGGATGGCAACAACTTTTTTGGAGAATTAGAGCTAAGAATCAAGCAAGAAATCAAGAGCATTTGAGAGGGATTCAAGATTTACCAAGCTTCAACATTAGTTTATTTTTCTCTTTTGTGTTATTCTTATTTTCTTGTTTTGAATTCATGGCTAAATTTCTTTGGATAGTGTTTTATTTAGTTATCATGAACTAATTTGCTTTTCTAAGATTGTGGTGGATTTTAACATGTAGTTTAAAGACTTGTTTTTTCTGTTATTTATCATGAATGGGTATTGTTTTACTTATTCAAATATATTCTTAATACCTTTAATTGCCTAATAAACCATTAATTCATTTGTGAATCTAATTGAAACTCAATAGAAAGATTTTAACTTGGACTAAGATTTAAATAGTGTATGTTCACGTCACTTAAGTTATTTGATTGGCGATTTGGGTAGTCATATGCCAGCTGCCATACATAGCTAAATCAAGACATTTGCTTAATGAACTTAGTTTAATTGATTCTTGTAGACATATAGTGAACTAATTAAATTAGGTATTTGTGCAAGCATCTTGACAGAGACTTGTCAATTTGATTCTTATATATAGTGAACTAACTAAATTAGGTATTTGTGCAAGCATTTTGATGAAGACTGGTCCATAACTTTGGATTCTAGGTTAGTAAAACCACCTAGGAAAGATAAATGACAAGAAAAACTGGTATCAAATGAAGTGTTAAATGAACCCATGATCCTAGGTCTTTAATCTACTACTTTTCTCAATATATTGAATTTCTGTTGGTTAATTTAGTGTTTTTTTTTTAAATTTGTTTTTGATTGGTTTTTCAATTTTTGGATTGCTTAATAAGATTAATTTGTTATACAATTTTAGTACTTAGTGAAACTTTAGAAACAAATCCTTGTGGGAACGATAATCTAGACTTACTGTATATATTACTTATTCGATACATATACTTGCGTGTGCAAAATCGACAACATGTATGGCTAGGGTCAAGGTAGGATATAGGATATTATATAGCTCAAATCACCCTAAGCATAAACGCAATGACTTAGCATGAATACAAAGGTGAGCACTCGACAGAGCCTTTAAGGTTGATAACCAAGTTTCAAATGCAGAAACTTATACTCAAAATTTAAGAGAAAATATAATGTTATTCAACAATTTAGAAAAATAAGTTTTTTCTACTAACTAAGCCTGAAGGTGATATTTATAATAGTATAATCCTACTTAACCTAAACTTAGAGTGCAAGTAAAGTAAATCAAAATAAGGAAGTATTCTACCCTAGACTTTATTGGAGTAAAAGAAAAGTAAATTCCTAAGCTTATGCTTACTTGTCGTTCAAGTAAATTAAAATAAAAACAAAAATTCTATTATTCTTATAATTTCTAACAAGACTCCTAACTAAATAAGAAAAATATTAAAAACTAAAATTACTTGTTATCAATCTATGTCAGTCCCCTCAACTTGAAAAAAACTCGACCTCGAGTTAACTTGTACATTTGAATACAAAGGTTCTTCTGATAAATGAAATGGGTAAATATCCATCAAATTAAATGTTTTGGAAATTCCTATTGTATCTCGCAGATCCACAACATATGCGTTGTCATTAATTTTCTTCAAAATCTAGTATGGTCCATACTTTTTAGGCTGCAACTTACTACAAGTTCCCGTTGGAAACCTTTCTTTTCGCAGAAACACCATCACCTGATCTCTTACTTCAAAAATTTACTTTTTATGATGTTGGTCTGCAACTTTCTTATACTTGACATTAGCTTGCTTTCAGTTCTGTTTCACCTCAGCTTGAACATCTTGCATTTGATTAGCCATATTTTCAGCAGCTACACTAAATCCAAGAACATTAGATAGCTTGATCAAGTCATGAACATGCTATGGTGACTTTGTGTACACAATAGAATATGGAGATTTTCTTGTGGCACTATGAACAACACTATTACAAGCAAACTTTACTTGTGCCAATGCAAAATCCTACTACTTTGGTCTATCTCCATAAATACTGTGAATTAGATTGCCAAGGGTTCTGTTTATCATTTCAGTTTGACCATCAGTTTATGGATGAGTTGTGCTGCTGTTATTCAAGGATAAATCAAACATCTTCCATAAAGTCCTCCAAAAATGGTTAAGAAATTTGTTGTCCTAATCTAAAGTGATGGTTTTAGGCACACCATGCAGACAAACAACCTCCTTGAAAAACAATTTGGCTATTCTGCTTGCATCTGAAGTCTTTTTTCAATGGATAAAATGCGCCATTTTAGAAAACCTATGAACCACAACAAAAACAGAACCCATGCCCTTTGTGGTCTAGGTAATCTAAGCACAAAATCCATAGATAAATCCTCCGAAATATTTTCTGGAATAGGTAAAAGCATGTATAAACCAGTATTTTGGGATTGTCCCATTGCGGTATGGCATATGTAATGTAGCTACATAAAACTTGTTGCATCCCTTCGTAAATGTGGCCAATAATATATTTTTCAAACAACAGCAACCGTTTTGTCACGGCCTAAATTACCAACAAGACCTCCACTATGCAGGTTTCTAATCAACGTTTCTCTCAATGAAGATTTAGGAATGCAAAGTTGGTTGCCTCGCATTATAAAACCATCATGAATGTGAAAATCCTCAACAAGTTGATTTGTGATACACTTCTCCCATGTATCATGAAAATCCTCATCTGTATGATACAATTCCCTGACTGTATCAAAACCCATAATTTCTTGTCTCATTGTCACCAGCAAATCTGCATGTCTACTCCATGCATCTGCTACTTTATTCTATACTCCAGCCTTGTGCCTCAACTTAAAAGTAAACTTTTGTAGAAATTGAGACCACCTAGCATGCATGTCTATATTGATCAGCTTCTGGCAATTCAAGTACTTCAATGCCTCATGATTTGAGTACAGAACAAATTGTCACTCAACCAAGTAGTGCTCCCAATTCTTCAAAGCATGCACAACAGAATAAAATTCTTTGTCATAAATGGTCCGCTTACGCCTCGCTTTATTGAGCTTCTCACTGAAATAAGCTACTGGTTCCTTATTTTGTGAAAGAACAGCTCTTATCCCCACAATACTGGCATCACATTTAACTCCAAATAATATATCAAAATTTGGCAATGCCAAAACAAGAGCAATATATAACTTCTCTTTTAGCATAACAAAACTGGTTGCGGCTTCTTTGCTCCATCGGAGCTTCCTTTTCTTCAAGCACTTTGTAATAGGCATTATAGTACTACTGAAATTTCTAATAAAATGTTTGTAACGTGTCGCCAACTTATGAAAACTTCTAACTTCCGTTATTATTTTTACGGTAGGCCATTCCTTGATATCTCGAATCTTCTCTTCATCCACCTGCATCCCATTTGCATAAACTACATAGCCTTAGGAATAACAACTTATTTGTCATAAGCTGCAATTCCTCAAGTTCACATACCACTTATTTTCCTGTAAAATTGTTAATATTGTGTGCAAATGCAAAAGATGCTCTTCTTCTGATTAGCTATAAATCAAGATATAATAAAACAAACACAGTAAATTTTCCAATAAAAAGTTTCAGTACCTGATTCATCAATCACATAAAGGTACTAGGCTCGTTGGTCAACCTAAATGGTATCACGAGCCACTCATGCTAAGGTAACCTTTAGCTTTCAAGAAACACTCATTTTCAAAGTTGAGATTTGAAATCATTTCTTTATGCTTCAACGTTAATTTCTAATATTCACAAGTCAACTTAACAAAGGCCTTTCTAAAACATTATTTGAATAAGAGAATGATTCACGAGAAATAGAACTTACCTCATACTCTTTTTTTGAGAGTAAAAATTCATTTGATTCATCATCAGTAGTTGTGCTCTCATGTTGGCAATCATCCTTTCCAATCTTTTTTTTTCTTTCACGTATTTTTCGAATTTCTCCCATACTTCTTTGGCATTAAAGCATAGTGAGACTTTTTGACATATATTTTCCTCAAGTGCAAAAAAGAGTATGAACTTGGCATTGGCATTAAGTTAAATTACGTTCCAATCAGTTAAATACCAATCTTCCATTTTCTTGTTCAACTTCAAAGGACAATCTCTAATAATTGTTTAGGTCACTTTATTTTTTTCTTAAAGAAATTTACTTATTTCATTCTCCCAATACAGGTAGATTTCTTCATAGAGTAATGTAAGTACCAAAATTGATTTTTCTTCACTTGAGTTTGTTCTAATGGAGCTCATGTCAAATGGGAGAACGTCATCATGTTCTTCATTTTCTTTCATACTAGCCATTTGCTCTTGGTTGCTGGAGCATCCACTTTCAAGATGTTGTGATTTTTCTTTTTGTGAGCATTTTTCTTCATTTTTAGGGCAATAAAAAGCATGAGACAAAGATTTACAACTTCTTCATCATTTCCTTTTTGAGATTCATCATCATCACTCCAAGTTGCTCTCATAGCTTTCCTTCTTGAGTTACTTCTCTTGAAGTTCAAACACTCATATTTTGTGTGTCATGGTTTTTTGCAATCATAGAAAATAATGTGCTCCTTGCTTGGTTCTTCAATTGATTGTTCTTCTTTTGGTTTTCTTTTAGAAATTTCTTTTTTCTTAACTACTTTACTTGTTTCTAAGGAATTTATTGAATTTTCTAGTTAACAAGGCAATCTTGGCTTTATTTTTTTCTTTTTTACTTTCACTACTCTTCTTGTCAATATCAAAAGTTCCTTTAAAAGCTATGTTTTTTGCCTTTCTCTTTCTTTTTCTCTTTCATGCTTGAGAGACAGCTCATTAGTGAGAAATGAACCTATACGTTCATTTAATCCAAAGGTATTTAAATCTTTGGCCTCTTCTATAGTTATAACCTTTGGTCTCCATTCCTTGGGCAAACTATACAACACTTTCTTCACAAGTTGTGAATTTGGAAGGTGGTTCCTAAAAGCTTTCAACCCAACTACTATCCTCATGAATCTGCTGTACATTTAGGTAATTGTCTCTTCATCGTTCATCCTAAGCAACTCATATTCATGAGTAAGCAATCCCAGTTTTGACTCCTTGGCTCAAGTTGTACTTTCATGCAAGGTTTCTAATGTGTCCCAAATCTATTTTGCATTTTCACAAATGGACACTCTTTTGAAATCCTCTGGTCATAATTGTCACGACCCGAAACTCCCCATCGAGCCCGTGACAACCGCCACGAGGCCTCGACAGACATTCTTCACCCCGAATGCCTATCGAAACCCCGTAAGGCTTAGCATCAACTTTCGCATCTCCCCGGTGAGCAAAAATTATAAAATCTCGCATTTAAAAAAATCATAAGTCATTTTCAAATAAGAACAATAAAATATTATTTTCTGGCTCATAGGGGCATTTTCGTAATTTTTCGTCAAAAATCTCAAAACTTGCTAAAAATGTAATAGGTAAGCAGAAAATATATATTTAATGATTTAAAAACAAAATAAGTATCTAAAACGTTCATTTGAAAGCAAATTGTTAACAACTAGTACTATTCAAAAATAATTAATAAAATATTCTATTTTCTCATAAAATAAATTTTTATAGAAATATTCGTAAATAATTTTTCGCACATGAAAGTAAAGTAAAAATTGTATGAATAGAAATACAGATAACCAAAATATAAGTTTTGATCTGCAATGACACGTGGGCTCCAATTGACCAAGAGGATGTAAGACTGTGAACTCTTACTTTCTATAATGCAGTTCCGAGCTTAGTTCTCGTCCTACTCGACTATCTACAAACTGTCCTAAGCCTGAAAAATGTATAGGAAGAAGGGGTGAGATTTTATAATCCCAGTGAGTAAACATATACCATCTAAAGTATCTAAAGCCGAGTAAATGGAGACAATTAAAATAAGTCATCATACCGTAATTTCATTACCTTTCAGTTCATTTCAACCAAATAAAATCAATCCATATAAATCGAGTAATCAACTTGGCTTATGAATTTCTTAAAACTTTGACTCGTGCCAAAACTCATACTCGGTGATACCTTGCGCAGGGCATCTAACCGAGTCCGCCAAGGCTATTAAAATTTTGTATACACTTAAAATATATTTTAGTTTGAGAAAAATACAGTCGTTCCTTGGCGTTGGCTGAGTTCCCCTTCACGTGGTGGTTTGGCGTGAAGTGAACCCTAAGCTTTACCCCAGGAGATACCCTACACGCCTCTCCGTTCGAGGTAATAATATAATGGAGTTTACCGTGCCCCTCTAATAGGCTGGTCCACGGAACCCCCTCTGCAGTAAATAATTAATATATACTCCACCAATTCAATAAAATTCATTCTAGCATGGCATGGCAATTTATCACAATCTAGCCTCTCAAGGCTGAATACACAATACAAATAATTCTGACACCAAAATCAATTTAGCCATTCATGCTCATATATTGTCATAAGCCATTCAATTTAAAACCATAAATTTACAACACAAGCAGGCAGTCTCCAATTACTCTATTTTCAAAACCAATATTCGATTTTTCAGAAAATTTATAAAATCATTTTATAAAATCACAATTTCTCTTAAAACATAGCAATTTACCATTTAAACTCATTTTTTTATAAAATCACACAATTGTATAAAACTACTCTAGATAATTAAGACGATAATAAGTTTACTCACAATATTAGGAGTAGAAATACTCCTATCTTCCGCCCTCGGGTGCAGTCTCTTACCCGAAACAATTGACTCACCACCTATCCATAATCCATGACACAAAATTCAGTAAATTGTGTCAATTTATCATAAATTATTTCAGGCTCTTATCCATGCGTATGCACTAGATAGGATTTGAAATGTCTAGACAATCGCTTAATTGTAGTGTCCGACCTAACTCGCCTACACACGGTGTAAATTCCTAAAATCCCCAATTCGACTCCAATTCCATCCATTTCAATTTCAATTATCCAATTATATCCACAATACCTCAATGACTGTGAATTTGGGCCAATTTATCAGTCCGGACTATAAATTACGCTTTTACCCCTAGTGGGTAAAAATTTCAATTTATTGCACCGAAAATTTCCATTTAATTTCCAACCTCATAATTCATCATTTTTCCACCCAATTCTCTTAAAATAAAGTCAACCTCATCCTCACATACCATTGGCTAGATTCGGCCTAGGGAAATTCATGGAGAAGATAAATATTTTTCTTGTTGTTTTACTCATAAACATGCTAAACTAACACTAAACACTAACATAGCTCAAAATCAAATTTATCTAACAACTTTCTCTCTCTAAACCCATATGACCAGAATTCAAATCATCCTCAAATCACATGATTCAACCATGAAAAATGATGGAAAATGCATGGGAAAGGTAAAGCACAAGACAAATTTAAGAAATGTTACCTTTTTTTCACTTGATTTTTGAATTTCCACCTATTTTCCCTTTAAATTTCTTAGCTAGGGTTTTATTTTCTCCTTTCTCTCTCTTGTTTCTTGCTTGGCCGAATGTTGAAGAAGAAGAATGGGTGGGCTGATTTTTTTATGCCTTTTTTATTGTTTAATGAAATAATATTATTTTATTCATATTTTAAATATTTTATTAATTCATTTTTTTTTCTAGCCATCCATTTGTCCTACTTTTTCCACCATGCATTCCTTTTGACTTATCCAAGTCTTAAGTGAAATTTTCAGATTTTTCCAAAGTTTTGGTTGAGCAAATTTTTCAAAATTACACTTTTGCCCCCGAACTTTTCAAAAATTACATTTTTGCCCCAAAAATTGAAAATTTGCCATAATGCATAATTTGCACTCCCCATACTCATTTCACACTCCAAATAATTAAATTTGATCAAAATCCTTTCAAAAATTAAATTTTCGATTTCGGATGGCAAAATTACCATTTTACCCTTTTTCTCCAAATTATACCGAAATTAAAATTTTTCACTTCTAAACCTCAAATCTTACTCCAATAAGTCAAATGGGGCCAAAAATCTTTTCTAAAAATTTCCATTTTGTCCTTAGCTGGCAAATGACCATTTTGCCCCTAGATAGCGAAAAGTTCGGTTTGTCTTCAAATTGATCCTCGAACTTCGAATCACCATATTAAACCATTCTGGGACTTTAAAATTCTTAATTTCATCCTAAATTCTCTATTTGATCTAGTTCGAGGTTTAACTCAACTTTGTTGTACCTCTAGGTACAATACCGACTTTTGTAAATTTTTTTTTCGGGACTCTCTTAGCATGCAAACATGCTATCCATCACGTGTATGTCATGACAAATATTTTTATAGAGTCGCGCTTGTCATCTTCTCCCCCACTTGGATCCACCATACGATCCTTCTTCTTGACTGATTTCGACATCCGGTTAAATATTAATATTTTAAAAATTTTATCTTGTCTCCTTGGTACTTGAAATACCTTATTATGCCTCACTTGACTTCTGAATTGCCTTTTATCTCACAAATTCTCCTCTGATAAAATTATTATTATTTTATTGTTATTTTCTCACTTGCGAAATATTTTATCCTAAACTACTCCTTTTGTCTTTTATCACTTTTAAACATTTTAATTGACCTCAATTTGCATTCGATCAACTTTATTTATCACTATATCAAAGTATGGGGTATTTCAATCTCCCCCACTTAAATAGAATTCGTCCTCGAATTCCCGTCGATGTTGCGTTATCAATCTCCTTCTATTATCCTACTCCTTGTTTCTTCTATAGGGACATTCAATTTATTCACCTCGTTCACCTTCAGTTCAATTAAATGCTTTATTTATGGCACTTATCATCCTTTGGAACTGGATCAGTAATACTTTTCATAACCATGATCTCTTATATCGAGACACTAAGCATGCCTTTATCACCATTATTAAATTTGAACCATAACTTCACCTCAATTATACTGATTTCGATCACATATCATACTTACTTATGTATACCTAATCATCATTTTATTAATCCGCTCCGTACCAAATTTCTCAACCTTGATTCATCCATCTTATACTGGTCTATACACTTCCTTTAATAGAGTTCCATTAAGAACTTAAACAATCCAAGGTTTATCTTCAAAGTCACTCATAACTTTAATCGTTCATTGCCTGTCCGTTAACACTTTAGCTCACTAACCTCTCTGGACACTATTTCAAAATCTCCCAATTACTGATAACCATTCTTCACTTTAGTTAGTAAAATTATCAATTTCATATATACATAGATACATGCATTTTCAAATGTCAACATCTCTCTTTATATATAGGAATCCATGTGTTCACATGCTTTGGACTACATTCCCCCTTTATTCATCCGTATCCCAATCTTAGTTTCAATATAATAATTCTTATAGTGCATGTCAACCTTCTTATTATACTTGTGTATAACTTCATATCATTCATATCATTTCCAACCATATGTTTGAGTTTCCTTATACTATATATCATTCACCACAATGTCATCTCCATTGAATTATAATCTATTATGCGTGTATGCTTTATAATCCTATTGATGCCTCAAAGATTTATCTCAACTTGATCATTGCATCTCATGCAATACCACAATTCCTAAGAGTCATCCTTTTGTCCTTAATCATCTTTCATGCCTCTATATTACCTTGTATCTTTCTTGCATTACGATATTGATTTGTCACTTAAGACTCGAACCCATTTGAATCATGTATGCCTCAAGCATTTTCGAATTCCAATTTTCATAATATATTGGGAAAGTTTCATTATCTGACTTCATTTTCAGGGTCAACTTCTATTATCCTTTGTTCCACTCCTTCATATGAACATAACATCATTCTTCCTTAACCAATTTATAAATTGTACTTGAAATTGTAAAACTTAAAACTAGATTCTCCTCAAGTATTTTTCAATATTAATACTAATATCACTCTCAGCTTACAGCGTCCTTTTTATAAACACATAACTTAGTGCTTGCTTTAACGAGATCTAAAGTAAAACTTCTCTTGAGTTTTTCCTTGGGAATATCTATCTTAAACTTATGTCTCACAGCATATGATCCCTTAACTTGTGATTTAGCCGTTAGGCTTCTCAGCAAGTTTTAAAAAATTTTATGTTTCATACTTGCTGTGTATGATTATAATCTCTTCTCAAAGATGTTTATGTATTCCTAAAACACTTAATCTTAAAGATATATAAATACGTACTCATCCATTCAATCCCTAACTCATCTTCAGAGGTTTCCAGGGTGCCACACAATTAGCCTCTTGTTGTTACTAACCCTTGTCATTTTACTGTATCAAAACAGATATTACAAATTCTCATAATGATATTCTATATAAACTGATTTTTTTTATACCAGTCTCGTAATTCTTCCTTCACACTTTCATTACTTGGTATCTCATCTCAATATAGTCATCTCAAGAATCTTTCAAATTTTTTTCTTTTAATTATATGCCTATATGCAAGGCAATAAAGAAGTTTTCAATTCATTTGGGTAAACATTCTCCAGAATATTTAAGACTCCCAAATAACAAAACACAATGATCAACAACCAAAATTCAATTTGTAAGCTCATTATCGTGTCACTCCCATCTTACTCATGTATCATAGGCGTGAGGTATTCGGAGCAGTATAATGTTGAACAGTCAATGCTGAAGTACTGTAGCTATTAGAAATTTTCCCATCAAAGCTATTTGTTTGCATTCAAAGCCACCACATCAATCATTCTCAACCAGTGGTTTCCCTTTTTAGATATATATCATGAGGTCCATAAGTATAGGTACCTTCTATTTTCTTATCATACACATTAAGCTAGATTAATACTTCCATCTCATGTCATCTTTTGACTTTTATCAACATTCATAAAATTCCACCTCAAAACATCCTTTCCATACAGTGTAATAAATTCATGATAAATATACCACTCCACACATAAGTTGCTTACTATCTACAACTTTCCTCAAATTTATTGTCATCCCTATCCAATTATCTTCTTGACTTTCGGTATAATTAACTACGAAAATAGCCCGGCTTCCTCCTCACTTTATTCTCACAATCCTTACTGAATCAAAATTTTATATTCCCCATATTCCATAATTTAACTTCATTGGGTTATATTTGTGTCCAACTATTATCTCATATTGTCATAACATCACTGAATAATCCCCTTCATGCTTAAATTATAATCATTAATGTAATCACATTATCCATTCCGAATGTCATTTATAACCTTATTGCTTCCTTCTATAACTTTCCTCAATAATTATATCACCAATTTATCTCTGTTACACTAAAAGATTCCCATATACCTTCAGTTACTTAAACAGCCATTTTATAATACATTCTAGTCCTATACTTTAAAAGCCAAACTATTTTTACTTCTTTGTATAGATAATTATTATCTCTTTTACACAACATTTACTTAGAGTTAAGGTAGTGTAAAATCCTACGAAAATATTACATGTCCTTGGGATCATCATCTTAATCTGATCTTATCGGAAGATTTTACTCCGAGTCC
The DNA here is from genome assembly GCF_053813885.1 of Theobroma cacao. NCBI lineage: Eukaryota > Viridiplantae > Streptophyta > Magnoliopsida > Malvales > Malvaceae > Theobroma > Theobroma cacao. The sequence continues at coordinate 45,230,527 of NC_142640.1, forward strand.
TCCTGAAGATCCTCTTCTGGGTTTTCCTCCTCTTGAGATTTTTTTCCTTTGCTCCTCAATCCAAGCTTGTTGTATTCTCCTATACTCTTCATCACTCACGGGTGCAGCATTTCTTCCACAACCGGGAGGAAAATGTCGTACACTTGACACTTTTCTAAGGGGTCTACTTGCCACTGTTATTTTCTCCTTATCCTTTTCTGGTTGTCCCCTTACATTTCTCCCACAGCCTGGTGGAAAGTGTCGGACTACTCTCACACTCTTCCTAGAACGAATACCTCATTCGGCTATCCTTAATTTTCCCTTTCTTTAGTATATTCCTTAGATTCTCTCAAAAGGGAACCTCTTATGCTTACATTAATATTATTATTATCTGCACTTTTTGGACTACTCGATTCGGGCTGCCATCGGCTCCTAACAGTAGAATCTAGAGATCCCTCACTAATACTATGAGAGGCGTCGGGACTACCGTCTCTCCTAGATATGGTGTGTATGTCACCAGTGCACCTCAAAACCTATATGCAATCAAATAGTAATTGTTTAATTATTTATGCATCTCAAAAGTAGGTAAATTTCTATGTAGATGCATATATTCTATTCAATCTAACATAACTTAACTTAACTTAACTGAATTTGGGGCCACGCAGTGTCAATGTGGATTTCTTAAAACAACTTTAAAACCAAAGACTTTAAAATCCAAAGCTTTAAAATCAAAAAATCTGATCTTTAAACCATGCTCTGATACCAATAAAATTGTCACGACCCGAAACTCCCCATCGAGCCCGTGACAACCGCCACGAGGCCTCGACAGACATTCTTCACCCCGAATGCCTATCGAAACCCCGTAAGGCTTAGCATCAACTTTCGCATCTCCCCGGTGAGCAAAAATTATAAAATCTCGCATTTAAAAAAATCATAAGTCATTTTCAAATAAGAACAATAAAATATTATTTTCTGGCTCATAGGGGCATTTTCGTAATTTTTCGTCAAAAATCTCAAAACTTGCTAAAAATGTAATAGGTAAGCAGAAAATATATATTTAATGATTTAAAAACAAAATAAGTATCTAAAACGTTCATTTGAAAGCAAATTGTTAACAACTAGTACTATTCAAAAATAATTAATAAAATATTCTATTTTCTCATAAAATAAATTTTTATAGAAATATTCGTAAATAATTTTTCGCACATGAAAGTAAAGTAAAAATTGTATGAATAGAAATACAGATAACCAAAATATAAGTTTTGATCTGCAATGACACGTGGGCTCCAATTGACCAAGAGGATGTAAGACTGTGAACTCTTACTTTCTATAATGCAGTTCCGAGCTTAGTTCTCGTCCTACTCGACTATCTACAAACTGTCCTGAGCCTGGAAAATGTATAGGAAGAAGGGGTGAGATTTTATAATCCCAGTGAGTAAACATATACCATCTAAAGTATCTAAAGCCGAGTAAATGGAGACAATTAAAATAAGTCATCATACCGTAATTTCATTACCTTTCAGTTCATTTCAACCAAATAAAATCAATCCATATAAATCGAGTAATCAACTTGGCTTATGAATTTCTTAAAACTTTGACTCGTGCCAAAACTCATACTCGGTGATACCTTGCGCAGGGCATCTAACCGAGTCCGCCAAGGCTATTAAAATTTTGTATACACTTAAAATATATTTTAGTTTGAGAAAAATACAGTCGTTTCTTGGCGTTGGCTGAGTTCCCCTTCACGTGGTGGTTTGGCGTGAAGTGAACCCTAAGCTTTACCCCAGGAGATACCCTACGCGCCTCTCCGTTCGAGGTAATAATATAATGGAGTTTACCGTGCCCCTCTAATAGGCTGGTCCACGGAACCCCCTCTGCAGTAAATAATTAATATATACTCCACCAATTCAATAAAATTCATTCTAGCATGGCATGGCAATTTATCACAATCTAGCCTCTCAAGGCTGAATACACAATACAAATAATTCTGACACCAAAATCAATTTAGCCATTCATGCTCATATATTGTCATAAGCCATTCAATTTAAAACCATAAATTTACAACACAAGCAGGCAGTCTCCAATTACTCTATTTTCAAAACCAATATTCGATTTTTCAGAAAATTTATAAAATCATTTTATAAAATCACAATTTCTCTTAAAACATAGCAATTTACCATTTAAACTCATTTTTTTATAAAATCACACAATTGTATAAAACTACTCTAGATAATTAAGACGATAATAAGTTTACTCACAGTATTAGGAGTAGAAATACTCCTATCTTCCGCCCTCGGGTGCAGTCTCTTACCCGAAACAATTGACTCACCACCTATCCATAATCCATGACACAAAATTCAGTAAATTGTGTCAATTTATCATAAATTATTTCAGGCTCTTATCCATGCGTATGCACTAGATAGGATTTGAAATGTCTAGACAATCGCTTAATTGTAGTGTCCGACCTAACTCGCCTACACACGGTGTAAATTCCTAAAATCCCCAATTCGACTCCAATTCCATCCATTTCAATTTCAATTATCCAATTATATCCACAATACCTCAATGACTGTGAATTTGGGCCAATTTATCAGTCCGGACTATAAATTACGCTTTTACCCCTAGTGGGTAAAAATTTCAATTTATTGCACCGAAAATTTCCATTTAATTTCCAACCTCATAATTCATCATTTTTCCACCCAATTCTCTTAAAATAAAGTCAACCTCATCCTCACATACCATTGGCTAGATTCGGCCTAGGGAAATTCATGGAGAAGATAAATATTTTTCTTGTTGTTTTACTCATAAACATGCTAAGCTAACACTAAACACTAACATAGCTCAAAATCAAATTTATCTAACAACTTTCTCTCTCTAAACCCATATGACCAGAATTCAAATCATCCTCAAATCACATGATTCAACCATGAAAAATGATGGAAAATGCATGGGAAAGGTAAAGCACAAGACAAATTTAAGAAATGTTACCTTTTTTTCACTTGATTTTTGAATTTCCACCTATTTTTCCTTTAAATTTCTTAGCTAGGGTTTTATTTTCTCCTTTCTCTCTCTTGTTTCTTGCTTGGCCGAATGTTGAAGAAGAAGAATGGGTGGGCTGATTTTTTTATGCCTTTTTTATTGTTTAATGAAATAATATTATTTTATTCATATTTTAAATATTTTATTAATTCATTTTTTTTCTAGCCATCCATTTGTCCTACTTTTTCCACCATGCATTCCTTTTGACTTATCCAAGTCTTAAGTGAAATTTTCAGATTTTTCCAAAGTTTTGGTTGAGCAAATTTTTCAAAATTACACTTTTGCCCCCGAACTTTTCAAAAATTACATTTTTGCCCCAAAAATTGAAAATTTGCCATAATGCATAATTTGCACTCCCCATACTCATTTCACACTCCAAATAATTAAATTTGATCAAAATCCTTTCAAAAATTAAATTTTCGATTCCGGATGGCAAAATTACCATTTTACCCTTTTTCTCCAAATTATACCGAAATTAAAATTTTTCACTTCTAAACCTCAAATCTTACTCCAATAAGTCAAATGGGGCCAAAAATCTTTTCTAAAAATTTCCATTTTGTCCTTAGCTGGCAAATGACCATTTTGCCCCTAGATAGCGAAAAGTTCGGTTTGTCTTCAAATTGATCCTCGAACTTCGAATCACCATATTAAACCATTCTGGGACTTTAAAATTCTTAATTTCATCCTAAATTCTCTATTTGATCTAGTTCGAGGTTTAACTCAACTTTGTTGTACCTCTAGGTACAATACCGACTTTTGTAAATTTTTTTTTCGGGACTCTCTTAGCATGCAAACATGCTATCCATCACGTGTATGTCATGACAAATATTTTTATAGAGTCGCGCTTGTCATCTTCTCCCCCACTTGGATCCACCATACGATCCTTCTTCTTGACTGATTTCGACATCCGGTTAAATATTAATATTTTAAAAATTTTATCTTGTCTCCTTGGTACTTGAAATACCTTATTATGCCTCACTTGACTTCTGAATTGCCTTTTATCTCACAAATTCTCCTCTGATAAAATTATTATTATTTTATTGTTATTTTCTCACTTGCGAAATATTTTATCCTAAACTACTCCTTTTGTCTTTTATCACTTTTAAACATTTTAATTGACCTCAATTTGCATTCGATCAACTTTATTTATCACTATATCAAAGTATGGGGTATTTCAATAATACACAATACAAAGTGTTTTTAGCTTTGTCATTAAGTTGTACAAGTTTCTTATCTTTGTCATTCCAGTTTTTCCTAGACTTTGGTCCTACTTCATGACTTATAGTCTTAGTAGAAACATGAGAACCTTTTAAAAAAAAGTCCATACATCAAAATCAAGAGCTTGAATAAACATTTCCGTTCTCTTTATTCGAATAAGGATAATTTTCACCATTAAACAAAGGTGGTTTTACCAAAGATTGTTCCTCACCCAGGGGATTGGTTGTAGGACCTACTACCATGGCCTTTAAGCTTTATGGATCTTTCCTCAAGGTGTTTAAAAATGCAAAACTGAGACTAAAGCTCTAATTTCCAAGTCTTATTATCGTTAATCTCAATTGAATAAAATCAAGAGGGGGTGAATTAAGTATTTTGAAATCTAAAAAATCCCCTTTTTGTGCAAATCAAAAGCTCTTTTGCAAATCAAACACAAGAAACCTTTAGAAATCAAGCAAAAAGAATTTTGAGTGTCCTTTACTGAAAAGCTTTGAAATGATGATCAAGTAAGAAAATCAAGTAAGCACAAAAGACACTAAAAATTTATAGGGGTTCGATCTCAATACGTACGTCCTCTCCCATAGCTCACCAAAGAGATAGAAATCCACTAACTTAAATACTTTTTCAAGGCTGAAGTATAACTTATACAAAAAGTTCTTTCACAAGCTCAAGCACAACCCTTACACTTGCTTTTTCACGGATCAAGAAAAAGCTATCACTTGTATTTTCAAGGATCAAGTACAACTACCTTTTCAAGGGTTAAGGTATAACCACATCTAATTTCTTTACCTTTTCAAGGGTAAGGTATAACCTTTACAAAAGATTGCAAAGAATGAGAGTGATGCTCAAGGAGTTTGCCTTCAAGTAGGTGGAATACAACAATGAATATCGAAGAGATGAACTTGAAGGCTTGATGAAAGAGTAAGAGTTCAACTCAATAATCAACAAAGGATGAGAACATTAAGTTTTAAGAGTGAGAATGAGGAATTTTCTCTTGAAAGATTCATTCTTGCCTAAAATTTCTTCTCAATGTGCTCTCTCAACTCACAAAGGAGTTTCAACCCTCTTTTTATACTTTTTTTATGTTGGAAGTTCTCGCAGGGCCTTCATTTTATACTTAAAGACCTTAAATTACCATTGGGCTTTTGAATTTCAAAATTCTACCCTTTATCCTTGTTTTTTTTTGAATTGTCTAAAATACTTACAATCTGAGTCTCGATACTTTAAGTTCTTTGTTTGTTAATAGCTCGATACTGCAAATGCCTTTCTCAATACTTTTATCTTTCATGCAAAATTCTGACTAAGCCTTGTCTCGATACCATATTCCTTGGTCTCGATACATTTAAATTTCCTTTATGGAATTTGGCTTAAGAGATGTCATATCGATACTTGTACAAACTGATCTAGATATTGATTTACTTGGCAATTTTGAATTTTGAATCTTAAAGTTTTAATCTCAATACTGATGTAATATGCCTCGATACTTAGGCACTTCCTCTTTATTGTTCACTCTCTGAAGGTGTGGTCTTGATACTAAAAATCTTCATTCTCAATACATTTGGACTTCTTCTTTGGAGTTTGAAGTTTGAAGGCAAGATATCAAAATTTTGAAAATGTCTCGATACACAAATCCTTGCTTTCTAGAAATCTACATTACTGAGAAGTTGTCTCGATACTTTATGCTTTTGATCTCAATACTTCAGTATTCATTTTTTGAAAATATAACTCTTCTTGAGTGGAGTGTCGATGCCATCCAAAGCAATCTTGATACACCTTATTTCTTTGGTTGTTTCCTAAGGCGTACACAATCAAACTAATCTCGATACCCTTTCTTGAGGTCTCAATACTTCAAGTTCGTTTTAGCCTCTTAAGAAATATTGAACTTAAATACCCAACCTATTTATTACTTAAAGTCACAGGTTTTCTTTAAAGTCCAAATACACTAGGCATTAATAGTTTGATCATTTGCTTTTGTCATATTAAAACAAAGGATCAATCATAAAGCTAACTTGTATTAAAATGGATATTCAATATGTTAATCTAATACTCAAATATTCATGGAACTAGAGGAGTATAAGTATTTAAGTAAATGTTCAAAGTATGCATAAAATACTCTTAATTTCGAGAAATATATGTTAATTAGTTTCAAAGCATGTCTAAGGTATCAATCAATCATTTTTCAAGGAATTTTTTAATTTATATAAGAATGACAATTCAAGAGAGAATTTCTTTAATATGAACATATCATTAAATGCCCAAATAATATTCTCTATAAGCACTTTTAACATTCATCAACTTGTTCACTTAGCAAGTATGTGCTCAATTTGACAAGGATAAATATCAATTAAAGAAATGTGTGAGCACTTCGAATCAATATGGTACATGCAATTTCTCAATAATCTTTATATATTATGAATGATACCATTTACCTTTTTCTTGTCTTTTTGGCTTTAAACATGTAAATTCCTCCTACAAAAAAAAAAAAATTAAACCTTTGATATTGGTACCCCAATTTTCTTGGGTCCTTTAATGTTAGTAACCTTGGTTCCCTTTTAAACCAAACCAATCTTTACCACCTTACCATGTGGAGGCTTTTTTCTTTTTGGAACCCATACATATTTCACAACGTAATCTCTTTGTGTGATAATTCTTAAAAGGCAAGATAAAGTAGAATGTCTAAATTTAAGACACGATGTGAATCTAGAAAAACGATCATATTTTTCATTTTCTTTAGTAAAGAAATTTTTTAAGGTGTGTTTCCTTTTGAGTACCATCATAACCTAGACCTTCCTTGTTAAAGAAAGCCTTTTGCATTTCCAACATATCATTCAATTATTGTTGGCTATTTTGAAATTTTGAACATGTGCTATCCAAATCATCATCTTTCTTTTTCCAAGATTCAATTTCTTTTTGCATGCCTCTCGTGATATTTTCTAGCTCAGTCTTAGTTTTGACTAAAGCCTCATTTTTTACTTTGAGCTTAGATATGATACCTTTATATTTCTTCAAATTCAAACACCAAGTCATAATATGCATCTTGCAATTCATCAAAGGAATAATTATTTTCAGCATGAGCATAAGGATCAATATCATGAGGAATAGGATATAGCTTATAGTCATCAAGTGCCTTGAGACAAAGGTTTTGCAATATCATCATCATTATCTTATGAGTCATTACTATCACTCCAAGTTGTCATCATTCCTTTCTTTTTGATGTTTCTTAAGGTGATTCTCTTTTTGGGACATTCAAATTTAGTGTGACCAGGCTTTTTGCAATTATAACATATCAAATGACCTCTTACATGCTCTTCCTTAGGCATATACCTCATTGTAAGTTTCCTAGCTCTAATGTTTTTTTTCATAAATCTATTAAATTTTCTAGCTAGTGTGGCCATTTTCTTTACTTTTACACTTTCACTCTTGGTGCTCTTCTCCTCTTCCTCCACTATAGACTAGAGGGTTATTCCCTTTTTCTTAATTTCTTCCTTCTTAGGTTTTTTTTTTCTCGCTTTCATGTTTCAATGTCATCTTGTAAGTGAGTAAGGATCTTACTAGCTCTTTCAGTGTAAAATTGATGAGGTTTTTAGCTTCTTTTATAGCCGTTACTTTGGGTCTCCAAGATTTTGGTAAGCTTTAAAGAATTTTCTTTGCAAGTTGGGCATTGGGAAAGTCTTTCCCAAAAGCTTTTAAACCTCCAACAATGTTTGTGAATCGCTCAAACATCTCATTTATTGGTTCACCTTCCTTCATTCTAAAAAGCTCATAGTCATGTGTAAGTAATTCAATCTTGGATTCCTTGACTTGGTTAGTCCCTTCATAAGTGGTTTCTAAGATATCCCAAATTTGTTTTACATTTTCACACATTGACACCATGTTAAACTCACTAACACCTAAGGAGCAAAAGAGACTGTTATAGGCTTTGTAATTAATTTGAATCAATTTATTTTCTTTGTCATTCCATTATTTTTTTTTATCCTTAATAACTATTTTACTATCTATTTCTTTATAAGGCGCATGTGGACCATCTAATATAATATTCCAAACATCTAAGTCCATAGATTGTATAAATATTTCAATACGTTTCTTCCAATAAGGATAGTTAGTATCTACAAAAAGAGAAGGCCTTTGGATTGATTGCCCTTTACTAAGTACCGTGGTTGTAATTTTCATTTTGATAATTTAAGCTTCTACAATGGATCACTCAAGGTTGTTAAACCTGCAAAATTAAGCCTTAACTCTGTTATCAATTGTTAGTGTAGTAAGCTCAATGTAACAAATACCAAGAAGGGGTGAATTGGTATTTAAAAATTTTCTTTACAAGTTCAATGAAAAATTAATCCCTTTTAAAAACAAAGTTCCTTCTTGTGTCAAAACCAAAGCAAGTGATTTTTCTATAAAGCAAATAATCAATAATAAACCAAAATGCTCGAAAGTAAATAAAGACACAAGTACTTTTATAGAGGTTTGACTTTCTTAAAAGCTTATGTCCTCTCTTTTGGCTCACAAAGGAGTTTTGAATACAATCAAATAAATGTGCTTTTTAACGAGATTAAGCATTAAACCCTAACAAACGCTTTGTAATGGGATCAAGCAATAACCCTTATAACGTTTTTTCAAAGGATTAAACAGAACCACAAATGGTTTTACCAAGCTCAACCACATCCCTCACTAACTTTTTAAGGTTAAGTTAGAACCTTTACAACAGTGTGTACATAGGAGTCATAGCAAAAAATGCCTTTCAAAGGTGGTAGCTAAGTGTTTAAGTTTATGGTTACAAGAAAATAAATAATCTCACAATATTAACTCAAGAATAGCAAGTGAATCACTTTTCAAAGCTTGATGGAAGACTAAAGTGATGTTTGGAAAGAAATGAAGATGACACACCGAGGCATTGTGAAGACACTTAGATGTTGTGAAAGATACCAATCGTAGTGAGGTTAGAAACCCCATTAAGATGAGCACCAATCTTGGAGAGGTTAGAAAACTCCATTGAGGTGAACAATGGCCAAAATCTCACTTTGGTTGGCCAAACCTAAAATACTAAAATCTCTTACTCTTCTGACAAGAGCCTAGAAAAAATAAGCACTTTTGTTTACTAAAGAAAATATTCTTTATTAATTTTCAACTTGAATGTGTCTAACAATTAACCCAAGAGGGTTTTATATAACTATTCCTAAGAAGATAGCTTTCTTACTTTTCCTATGTGGGATAATTACAATTCTTAAATAAAAATAAATAAGGAAATAACCTAACTTAAACTTTCTTGGAATATAAGTAAAGTAAAAGATAACTAAGGAAAGATAATTATGGAAATAATCTTCCTTAACTTAATGTGCAAGTAACCTAATAACATACTCTTATATCATTCTCCTTGGATTGTAGAAAAATCGCCTTCAAAATCCATGTCTTCTTTGTCTTCCCCATAATAGGAAGAGAGATTAGCTACATTGAAGGTAAAAAAAACTTCATAATCTCAAAGAAGTTCGATCTTGTAAGCATTCTCATTGATATTTGAAATGGTCCATCAGCTCGAGGGGACAATTTTGTACAAGACTTAAGAAAACATTCTTTTTTTAAGTGAATCCACACTAAGTCTCCTTCTTTAAAACTAGCTGGCTTTTTGTGCTTGTTGGCTTGCATTTGGTATCTAGCAGTTTGATGAATAATCTTCTCTTGAACTTTTTCATGAAACTTCTTTATTTGCTTAGCTCATTCTTCGGCATCAGCACTTAATTCACAAGTACTTGGTAATGTAGAAAGGTCTAAAGGAATAAGAGGGTGTTTTCCATTCACTACTTCAAATAGACATTTTCTAATGGTTTGACTCACAAAATTATTATAAGAGAATTATGCTTGTGCTAACACAAGATCCCATTGGCGAATATGTTTGCCCATAAAGCTTCTCAATAACTTTTTCAAACTTTTGTTGACCACTTTTGTTTGACCATCGATTTGAGGGTGACTTGTTGAACTAAACTGCAAATGAGTTCCTATTTTCCTCTAAAGAGTTAACCAAAAATGACTCATGAACTTCACATTTTGATTTGAAGTGATTATTTTTGGAATTCCATGAAGACGTGCACTTTATTTGAAATACAAATCAGTTATGTGAGAAGCATCATCTGTTTTATGGCATGGCACAAAATAAGCCATTTTGGAAAATCTGTCGACGACCACCATTACAGAGTCCTTTTGCCTTTAAGTTCTTGGCAAACCCAAAATAAAATCCTTACTCACATCTACTCAAGGAGCTTTAGGAATGGGTAACGGTTTATACATACTAATGTTTTGATTTCCAACCTTGGCAGTATGGCAAGTAAGGTACCTTTGAATATGTCGGATGACATCTCGTTCCACCTTGGGCCAATAAAATTTTTCTTTCACAAGAGCCAATGTTTTGTCTTTCCTAAAATGTCTAGCTAATCCTCTATTATGAGCTTCCCAAATTATAGATTAGCGTAGAGAACATTGAGGGATGCATAGTTGGTTACTTTGGAAAAGATACCCTTATTGTTGGTGAAATTGTCGATAAGGATGTTGAGAACTTGACTTCCATATCTCACCAAATTCAAGATCTTTCTCATATAATTCTTTCACAACTTCAAAACTAGCAACCTTTAATTGTAAGGTAGAGAGAAGAAAAAGGTGACGATTTAAAGCATTAACTACCTTATTTTGCACACCTGACTTGTGCTTAAAGAGAATTGGAAAAGCTTGAAGAAACTCACTCTGAGCTGCATGTCGGTGATTTAGCTTACGTTTGGAGTTGAGATGTTTAAGAGCTTCGTGGTCATAATACAATACAAATTCCTTTGTCAACAAATAGTGGCTCTAATGGTCTAAGGCTTGAATAACGGCATAAAACTCTTTATCATACGTTAAGTATTTCAACAGTGCATCTTTGAGTTTCTCACTAAAGAAGGTAATTTGTCATCCCTCTTAAGATAGAACAGGATCAATACGTACATTGGAGGCATCACAATCAACTTTAAACACCAAATTAAAATTCAAAAGTGCAAGCACGAGAGCCTTAGTAATCCTCTCTTTCAATTCCTGAAAGCTATGTTGTGCTTTGGTACTCCATATAAAACTATCTTGCTTGAGGCATTCAGTAAGTGGAGCAACAATAGCACTGAAATTTTTTATGAAATGCCGATAAACAAAGTTCGGTCCATGAAATCTTTGAACGTCATGAAGTGACTTTGGAACTAGTCAGTTGATAATAGGAACAACTTTGCTTTGGTCCACTTCAATTCCTTGGCTTAACACAACCAATCACAAAAAGATAACTTCATTTGTCACAAATTTGTACTTTTTTAAGTTAGCAAAAAGCTTTTACTCTCAAAGTACTTCAAAGATTTGCCGTAAATGTTCCAAATGTTCTTTCTGACTTCGTCTAGACACCAAAGTATTAACAAAATAAACCACAACAAACTTCCTAATAGAAAGGAGAAATACCTGGTTCATTAGACGTATAAAGGTGCTGGTTGCATTAGAGAGGCCAAATGGCATAACTGCCCATTCATATAACCATCACAAGTTTCAAATGTAGTTTTCCATTCATCTCCAGGTCGTATTCGAATTTGGTGATAACCATTACACAGATCAATCTTGGAAAAAATAATAGCACCATGCAATTGATCCCATAAATCATCAAGTCTCAGAATGCAAAAACGATACTTGATGGTGATTTTGTTCACGACACGACTATCAAAGCACATACTCCATGTTCCATCTTTTTTTGAAACTAATAAAGTAGGAACAACATAAGGGCTAACACTTTTTCTTACCAAGCCTTTATCCAAAAATTATTTGACTTGATGTTGTAACACCTTATGCTCTTGCAGACTCATGTGACAAGTAGGCTTTTTTGAAATTACAAAACCAAGAATGAGATTGATGGCATGTTAGATATCTTGCATTGATGGCAGTCCATGGGGTATCTCATCAGGTACAACATCACAAAACTCTTCAATTATGGGCTTAACATCCTTGAGTAAGGATTAAGATACTTCATTCTCCTCACAAACTAATAAAAGGTATAAAAAGTTTGACTCACGATAAGCTTTATTTAGGCCAGATAGAGCAATCATTGCTTTATCTTCCTTTTGTCTTTTTGGTCAGTCTTCAAGCTTTAGTGGAATCAATATAATTTTTATTTCATCCTTGACGAAGCAGTAATTCTTTCTATCATGGTGAGCTCAACGATCATATTGCCATGGGCGTGCCAACAACAGATGGCATGCGTCCATTGGGATAACATCACGCCAGACTTCATCATGATACTAATTCCTAATAAAAAATTGAACACAACAACATTTCGTTACCTTAACTTCATTTCTTTTTCTTAGCTATTGTAGCTTGTATGGATGAGAGTGTGTCTTAGTTGGAAGCTTCAACTTTTCCACCATGTAGTTGGCAACAACGTTCTCTCAACTTCCACTATCAATAATGATGTTGCAACCTTCCCTTTGAATGTGGACCTTGTATAGAAAATGTTGTGGTGTAACCAACTTTCATCTTCAATTATCATAACAGTGTTAAAGTTATGGCAAACAACAAGAGCTTCTCCATGGTCAACAGGAACTTCATATGTCTCATCTTCGTTGAGTATTTCTATATTATTCTCTACTTCTTCCATGATAGGTTCTTGCATAACTTTTTCTTTTACTAAAGAGATAATTCTTCGATTTGGACAATCAGAAGCAATGTGCCTAAATCTTTGACATTTGAAGCACTTCTTGTTGCCATTAAAAGTACGAGTAGACGTAGTGTCTTTATCATTATTGCTTGCAGTTTTAGAAGAGTTTACCTTTGAAGGCGGAATGCTTACCGAACTTTATCTCCCACAATTTAAGGTAGAATCTTTTTGTCGAGATGAACTCATTAAGCTTTTTCGTGATCATTTTTTCTCAACCTTTAATGCTAATCTGATGACATCATTTAGGTTCCAATATGGTTGTAGTTGAACAACATCCGTAATTTCAACATTAAGACCTCCAAGATAATGAGCTATAGTTTGCTCTTCAGGTTCCTAAACATTGCACTTCATGTGAAGTTGCTCAAACTCCATTGTATATTCTTCTACTGATATTGTTCTCTATCTCAAGTGATGAAATTTAATAAAAATCTCTTGTTGATAATGCTTAGGAAGGAACTTATGCTTGAGTTCACAACGTATCTTATCCCATGTTTTGATCTTGTTACGACATTCTCTTTCTTGTTATCGTTTAAGATTTTCCCACCAGATAGAGGCATGTTTTGTTAATTTTATTGCAACAAGCTTCACACATTTTTCATCAAGAACATCTTTAAACTCGAAAACGCTTTCCACTGTGTAGAGCTAATCAAGAAAATCATTAGGGTGAAGCTTTCCTTCAAACTAAGGAATGTCTACCTTAAGTCCCAAATCTCTATTAACAGCAATTCTTAGATGAAGTATAGGTACTTCTTCATCAAAAGACAATTCTTGATGGAAAGGATTAGTATTATCCTCTTCATCACTAAAGCTACTGTTGTTGATTTGAACAGCATCACATCTTACAAGTTGCTCTTGTAATCCTTGAACTTGGTGACGCAATTCCTTTACCTCGATCTTGTGAATAGCTTTTTGATGATTTTGGCATCTTAGCTGCATTTTGTTGGTTGAACAAAGATAGTAGAAACCCGACAACAAACTCAAACTATGCAGTGAACAATGATTTTCCCGCTTTGATACCAAACTGACGTCGAGTTGTTGTGAAGACACTTGGATGTTGTGAAAAACACCAATTGTGGCAAAGTTGGAAACCCTACTAAGGTGAACACCAATCTTGGCAAGGTTAGAAAACCCCACTAAGGTGAACAACGACCAAAATTTCACTTTGATTGGTTAAACTAAAGATACTAAAATTTCTTACTCTTCTAAAAAGAGCCTAGAGAAAATAAGCACTCTTGTTTACTAAAGAAAATATTCTTTATTAATTTTCAACTTGAATGTGTTTAACAATTAACCCAAGAAGGCTTTATACAACTATTCCTAAGAAAAAAGCTTTCTTACTTTTCCTATGTGAAATTATTGCAATACTTAAATCAAAATAAATAAAGAAATAACCTAACCTAAACTTTCTTGGAATATAAGTAAAAGATAACTAAGGAAAGATAATTATGGAAATAATCTTCCCTAACTTAATGTGCAAGAAACCTAATAACATATTCCTATATCAGAAGATCTTTGAAGCTTTTCTCTAGGGTTTCCAAGTGTTTCTTTATCTTCTCTTACTTCAAAATGAGTAAAAAAGGTCTATTTATACTAACAAGGAGATTTGGAGTCATTGGACACAAGTTTGAAACAAATCTAGCCATTACTGAAGCTTAAAGATCGACTAGCAAGCCTTGAGGATCAATTGAGGCTCTTTAAAATTTGAATTTCCAATTTTTACTATTCAAGAATCAATTGGCACTCAAAAAGGATCAACTGAGGCTTTCTCTTTTTGAGTTTTCACACTTGTTCTACTATTAGATAGAGTGGAGCTTCTCTAGGATCAACTAGGCCTTGGTTTTCTTCAAGTTTTCCTAACGTTCTACCTTTATATTGATTGTTCTCACTCTAGGATCGAATAGAAATTTGTTTCTTTAAGACTTATTATCATTTTGGCACTTAACTTCAACTATATCTTCTTTATGAACAAGTATCAAGCTAAGACATGTTTGCTCTATGTTTTCTTAGTTGAAGACTCATTGTTTGAAAGCTTTGTGATATTTCCTAATCATGAATGGCTTTTCAAATGTATCAAAGGATTTTAGGACGATGAAAACATGATTTGGATAATTTCAAATTCTTGTGAATAAATCTAGAGTGCTATGCAATTTCTTCAAATCAAAAGATAAGACATCTCAAGGCTAACATTCTCTATACTATTTTCTTTGATTAAAGAGGTAATGGCCCTTGGTACTTAGACTTTAGGAGAGTACTTTTTGATTAGGAAAAAGATCTTTTGAATGAGTTAATAGAAACCATACAAAGTGTGGATATAGTGATCATTTAATATGGGATTGGATAGCGAAGGCATCTTTTTTGTTAAAAATGCCTCAACTATTTTAGGTGACCAACTTTAACTAGGAGCTCTTAAGATTTGGATTCCTCCATTTGGAAGTACATTCCACCCCAAAGTTTTAATGCCTTATGTATGGTTGTTATGGAATGTATACCCATAAAGGCTTCCTTAATGTTAAAGGAATATCATTTGTAAACAAAAACTTATAGTGTAACTGGTGTGGGCTATTTGAAGAGGCTTCTGTACATTTTCTCATCACTGGCAAATTCTCATGGTTAGTATAGTGCTATGTATTTGAATGGTGGGGCTTCAAGTGGGTATGCTTAAATTCTATCGCAACATTGTTCCGCTTTTGTAAAGACTTGATGCCATGTAGTCAAATAAAGAAGAGATAGTTAGCAAAGGTGGAAACAACCTTTTGGTCATCATGGCTTACGAGGGATGATCTAACCTTTAATTGCAAAAGATGGGAGGTGGAAAAGGTAGATTTTTTTGCTTAGCCAAGAAAATAAATGCATTGATAGCTTTTATATATACAAAAGAGAGTACCACCCATGGGTGCAAGAGCACAAAAGCTGTCACTCAATATAGAACATCAATGGAAAAGAAAATATATCAAGGCCTGATAGGAATCACGTGATGAAATAGAAAGTTCCACCTAGTTAAGTAGTCAAACATAACGCTATCGGGGCAATTGTGAAAATGTTAAATACTAGAGACAAAAACAAAACACTAGAGTTACGAAGTTGAAAAAGTGCAGCTTCAATAAGAGACAAAATCACAACTAAAGCAAAGTTGAATAAGAGACCACACCGCATCCATAGAACATAATGCCTAAGAAACTGTTGACTCCATGTGTTTTTTATGATAACAAAACATTCCTTATTAATTAATGTCTAACTACATTACTTAAGCATTTAGGATTTAGTTTAATTCTCATAATAAATTTGATGTTTAAAAGTAAATCAAGAAACTTGCTCATTTAGAAGATAAGTTAATTACTTAACGAAGCAAAGAAGAAAAGACTTAGTGTAAATAGAATGTTGTTAACTAATTAACATGAAGCCGTAATCAGTGAAAGCAAAACTAGGCACTAAACTTCTTAAGTGAAAATGGAAAAGCTTTCATCAGTTAGCACAAGGCTTAACTGATTAAGGAGGTACTGGATGCAAAATAGAAAGTTGTTAATCGGTTAATCAAAAGTGTTAATAGGTTAAAGGATAAGCTTGAAGAACTTAAAAATGACAAAATTCAAATTCAAAGTCACCAAATGAAGAAATTCAAATTTAAAGGTTTTTTAATTGGTTAGAGTCCATTTTAATCAGTTAAGGATGAAGAAAGAGAAGCTTCAATCAATTAAAGGGAGCAATAATCAGTGGAATGAAGGTTGGCCAAAAATAGTGCTTGAAGGTGTCCCAAAACAAAAAGCTATTGATTGGTTATAGTTCCCTTTAACTGGTTAACACAGTGAAAAGAATTGTCAGACATTGTAAGTTAAAGAAAACTTAATCAATTAATATGTATCTTTAACCGATTAATGAAGCACTGTCAACACATTTGAATTTAAGCACTAGAAGACAAAATAACAACTAGAACAAGGCCACAATTGTCCAATGGTCAGAATCTACCTGTAATGACTAAAAGCGATCTCTTAAGTATAAAAAGCCTCATCAAAACGAGTTGTAGAGAAGTTCTAAAGAGTTTGAAAGAGTCAAAAAGAGCAAAAACCTTTTCTTGTATACTTGTATTCCACTCTTATCCTTTGTAAAGTGTTTGAGTTTGAACTTATACATCTTATATTAGCTAGGTGATCAATTTTACTCTATGTTTTCTTCATTTCTTGATTTATTAGAGTGTACGAGGCACTTTAAGAGTTATTGAAAGGGATTAAAGCTTAGGTTAAAAGCTCACCTTGTAAAAGCTTGGTGGAAGTTATTAATTCCACTGGTTATAATGAAATGGAGTTGAAAATCCTTTATTGGGAAGATCAAGGTAATGGATGTAGGTTAGGTAGACTGAACCACTTTAAATATTGTGTTTAGTCCTTTTCTTTTAACCTTTCCTTACTTGGTGCTTACGAACCTCAACAAGCTTTAAGCTGTCCATCTTAAATCCTCTAAGAAGCTTTCATCTTTTAAGGAATTACCTTTAAAAATATTTAGAAGTGCTATTCATCCCCTTCTAGCACTCTTTTTTAGACCAATAAATGATATGAAAGCCTAACCCTTGATTTTAAGGCTTAACATCCTTAGGGGAGATCTAATGGCTTTGCAAAAGTCTAATATCACTAAAGGTTAATCCACAAATAGGCCTCTTCTATTTGATGGATCAAGCTACCCATATTGGAGCACTAGAATATATATTTACATTAAAGCTTTAGATTATGAGATGTAGGATGTGATCACTCAAGGTCCTTACATTCCCATTGGTGTGAATCTTATCTTTGGTAAGAAAATGCCCAAGCTTAAAAAAAAAAAGTGGATTAAGGTAAAAATGAGAAAACTTCAGATAAACTTCAAGGCCATTAACACTCTTCATTGTGCTTGAAATCTTATAAAGTTTAACAAAATTTTTGGTTGTTCCACAACCAAAGAAATTTGGAAGAAACTTAAGATCATACATGAAAGGACTTCTCAAGTAAAAGAGTCTAAAATTGCCCTTTTCTCTCATAATTATGGAATGTTCAAAGTGGAACCAACTGAAGACAATACCACCATGTTTGATAGGTTCACCAACATTACAAACAAGCTCAATCAACTTGGCAAACACATCACAAAACATGAATTAGTACAGAAACTACTTAAAAGCTTTCCAAAAAGCTAGAAATCTAAAGTCACTGCTATTTGAGAAGCTAAGGACCTTAATACAATCACTCTAAATGTAATTTGTGGGTCTTTTCTCACATAAGATGGAAGTGGAAAAAAAAAAGATAAGAGGGAAGCTAAGCAGAAGATAAAAAGTCTAGCTTTAAAGGTGAGTACACTTGAAAAAGAATTAGAAAATCTTTCAAGTGGTGGGGATGAACAACTAGCCATGATAGCTAGAATATCTGAAAAGATCATGGGGAAAAAAGATAGAAGATTTGGACAAAGAAATCAAAGAATGGATCAACGTTCTTCATGGAAGAAAAAATACAAAAATGAGTCCTACCAAAAAGATAAGGTGGTGTGCTTTGAATGCAAAAAACCTGACAAATTCAGATTCAAATGCCTATTGCTCAAGGAGGAATCCTCAAAGAAGATCAAAAGGCCAAGAAAAGCAATGGTGGCTATTACATGGTCAGATAGTGATTTTTCTAGTTCAAAGGATGAGAAAGACAAGGTGATAGAAAAAAGTAACTTTTGCTTGAAGGCAAAAGATAAAGACCCTAAGGTAACATCTAACTTATGTGATATTTCATATGATGATCAAGATGACTATAATTACTTATATGCTCAACTTGAACAGCTAGCTTTGAAATATAAAGTTTTAAAAAAGAAAGTCATGTCATTAAATGACAAATTAAAAAAAATCAAGCATGATTTTGATTCTATTTTTAAACAAATAAGTATTTTTCAAATTGAACTTGAGCTTTCCAAAACAGATTTTGAATCCTTGAAATAGGAATTAGAGAGTAACAATGAACCTTTACAAAAGGCCTTGAATGAAAATGTTGCTCATAAAATTTCAATGGAAGAAATTTCAAAATTGAAATTTGACAAGGAAAAAGAATCTAAGAGAAATGCCAATTTTTGAAAGAAAAAGAATGCATTTTCATCATATTGTTATATTTGTGGCATAAAAGTTCACATCTCTCATGATTACTATCATAAGTGAAGAAACCTTCCCAAAACCAAATTGGTGAAAGTGCCAAAAGGTTCATTTATGCCCATTAACCTCTAAGGAACCTTCCCAAAACCAAATTGGTGAAGGTGCCCAAAGGTTCATTTATGCCCATTAACCTCTAAGGACCCATCAAAGAATAAGTACCTTTAAAGTAGAACTGTAAATTTGTTTTGTAGGTTGAGTAAGGGCAAAAAGAACAATGTTTGAAAGCTCAACTAGAGGAAAGGTAGCCTTAGTATATGGACAGTGGTTGCTCAAGACATATGACCGAGAATGAAAGATTATTTGTCAAGCTTGATAGAAAGAAAAATGGAAGTGTCTCTTTTAATGATGACTCCAAAGGTATTATCCATGGAATTAGAATCATTGGTAAGACTTCTCAAACTCAAATCAATCATGTCTTACTTGTTAAATGTTTAAAGCATAATCTATTGAGTATTAGTCAACTTTGTGATAAAGAATATAGAGTTAGTTTTTATTCTCGTGGATGCTAAGTTATTGACATTAACATTAATAAAGTAATATTCATTGGCAAAAGAAGTAAGAACATGTATGTGATCTCTCTTGATGAAATTAAGAATGAATCATGTCTCATGGCTAATGATGTATGCAATAGTTAGTTGTGGCATAGAAGACTTGGACTTGCTAGCATGCATACAATTTCAAAACTCTTAAGAAAAGACTTGGTTGTTTGACTTCCAAAGATTTCTTTTGAAAATGATAAAGTTTGTGATGCATGTCAATTTGGAAAACAAGTTAGAACTTATTTCAAATCAAAGAAAGTGATTCCAACTTCCAGACTACTTGAACTATTACATGTTGACTTGTTTGGACCTATCAATGTTGTTAGTTTAGGAGGCAAGTCATATGACTTTATTATTATTGATGACTATTCTAGGCATACTTGGTATATTTTCTTGCTCACAAAGATAATGCATTGCCCACTTTTGCTAATCATTGCAAAAAGTTTCAAAATGAAAAAAGGCTTACCATTACTAGTGTTAAAAGTGACCATGGTAGTGAATTTGAAAAAGATAAATTGGAAACAGTTTGCAATGAAAATGGCTTTGATCACAATTTTTCAGCCCCTAGAACTCCACGAAAAAATGGAGTTGTAGAGAGAACAAATAGGACTCTGAAAGATATGGCAAGAACAATACTTTGTGAAAATAATTTCCCAAAATACTTTACGCTGAAGTAATAAACACAGTAACCTATATCTTGAATAAAGTTTTCATTAAACCTATGATTTCAAAAACCCTTTATGAGCTTTATAAAGGGAAAAAACCAAACATTTTTTATCAAGCTCAGCTTTACAATATGTTTATTATGCCATTCCTACATAAAAATACATGTTTGCTTACTTGGTTACCTTGAAAATCGTTAAAGGACGGTATTATACCAAATAGTATAATTAAGTTGAATTAAGCCTCGAACTAGTCCAAATAGAGATTTTAAGATGAAATTGAGAATTTTAAAACTCCAGAATAACTTAAAATGGTGATTCGGAATTCGAGGACCGATTTGGAGTCAAATTGGAATTTTCATGACCTAGGGGTAAAATGGTTATTTTGCCACTTGAGGTTAAAATTTGAAATGTTGGATGCAATTTTTGACTAAGATTGATCATTTGAAGTATAATTTCCGTTTGAGAAGTGAAAAATTTTAATTCCGACATTTTTCTGAGCATAGGGGTAAAATAGTCATTTGCCACCCTAAGGGCAAAATTGTAATTTTACACCACCCAACACTTGTCCAGCACATGAATTTCACCCATTATTATCATGAATAATTGAAGGATTTTATGTGGTGGAGAAAGAAAGCTTAATAGTTAAGAATTTAAAAATAGACCAATGGTAAAGTGACAAGTGTCAAGCTTTATTTCTTTATTATTTTCCTTATAAATTAGCACAAAATCAGCCTATTTCTCTTCATTATGGATGGCCAAAGCAAGAACAAAGGAAGAAAAGAAAGAACAAGAACCCTAGGGTGAAAATTCAAGAGAAAATTGGTTGATTTCAAGTAATCAAGCAATCAAAGGTAAAATTTCTTGATTTTGACTTGTGATCTACCCTTCCCATACATTCTTTTGCATTTTCCATGGTTGAATCACAAGATATCATGAAGGATAATGTGCTTATCAAACCCTAGAAGAGAGAATTTGATGATGATTTAGATAGAGTTTTAAGATATATGGATGTTTTTAGTTGTTTATGGTGTTAAGTGTAAGAATTAAGCTTGAAATTCACATATTCCTCATGAGTTCATCATTGGCCAAATCTTCCTTGTAGAGTGTTGATGGTGGATTTGATTTTATTTCAAGTGAATTGGTTAAGAAATGATGAATTATGGTGAGAAAATCAAGTAGGAAACATCTTAGTGTTGATGCACCCACCATGGCCGAATTTTCCAAGAGAAAATGTGATGATGATTTTGCCATATTTCAAGTTATTTGACTTGTGTTTGGTGATTTTAAGTATTGGGAGAAAAATGGAATTATTGGAGTTAAATTGGACATATTGGCCAATTAATCAAGTGATAGATCAAATTAAGCCAATACCGTTTTATTTAGGTACACAATTGAATTTGTGTAGAACACTGTGTTTGGACGATAATCTGAACAATTTACATTCCATTTCATGCATTAGTATAGAGCCTAAATTGGTTTTATAACAATTTAGCACAAATGTAGTAAATGGCTTACTGTGCATTATGTCAAAGTGCTGAGCATTCTAGCAAAAGTAAAGAGATAGTACCCGAGGATCAAGAATCAGAGTACTTGGAATTCGACTCTCGAAATAGTGAGTAACCTTCCTATCATCTTAATTATCTAAAGTGATTTTTATCCGATTTTGTGATTTTATGGAAAATGAGTTAAATGGTAAATCCTTGTGTTTTATAATTAAAATGTGATTTAATGAAATGATTTTATAACATTGTCTTGAAATGAAATGATGGTTTGAAAATAGAGTAATTGGAGACTATTTTCATGTGATGTAAATTCATGGTTTGAATTGAATGGCTGATGATAATATTTGCATGAATGGCTGAATTGGTATTTGTGTTGAAATATATGAACTGTGTATTTAGCCTTGAGAGGCTGGATTGTGATATAATTGCCATGTCATGCTATTGCAAATTTTATCGTATGGTGGGTTTAGCTTGTTGCAGTGGGCGAGTTCCGTGGACCAACCTATTAGAGGGGCATGGTAACCCTGTTATATTTTTACCTCAGTCAGAGAGGCGTGTAGGGTAACTCCCGAGGTATAACTTTAGAGTTCACTTCATGCCAAACCACCACGTGAGGGTGAACTTAGCCAACACCAAGGAAAGGCTATGTTTTCAAAATAAAAATATGATTTATGAGTACATGACTTTTTAACAACCTTGGCAGACTCGGTTGGGATAGCCCCAGGCCAAGGTATCCCTGATAACTGAGTATAAGAATGATTTTGGCACGAGCCAAAGTTTTAAGAAATTCATAAGCCATGTTGATTACTCGATTTATATGAATTGATTTTATTTGGTTGAAATGAGTTGAAAGGTGATAAATTACAATATGATGATCTATTTTAATCTATCTCCATTTACTCAGCTTTAGATATTTTAGATGGTATTTGTTTACCCACTAGGATTATATAACCTCACCACCCTCATTTTCACCCATTTCAAGCTCAAGATAGTCGGTAGATAGCTCACTTTGTTGAGGTCTACAGTTGGACTTGCATCCTCAAAAACTGTAGGTTTACTGCTTTTGATACTTTTGGTCGTTCGTGGGCCCACGTGTCACTGTAAATTAAATTTTATACTTTGGTTATTTGTATTACAATATGTATGAATTTATTTAGCTTTTACGCTACAAAAATTATTTACCGGTAACTCTATAAATATTATTTTATAAGAAAATAGAATATTTTATTGAATATTTTTATTATATTCAAATAATCATAATTTCATTTTAAATAAAGGTTTTAGACATTTAAACTTATTTTTGATTATGAATTATGTGTTTTATACTCGCATACTACATTTTTAACTAGTTTTGAAATTTTTAGGGAAAAATGACCAAAATACCCCTGTGAGACAGATATCACTTTTTTTATTTATTTAAGTTGGAAATAACTTAAAATCTTTTAGAACATGATATTTGGCAACGATTACTCACAGGGAAAATGAGAAACTGATATTAAAGCCTTGTAGGGTTTCGATTGACATTTCGGGTAATGAGTGTCGATCGAGACACCGCGATGGTTGTCACGAGCTCTAGGGGAGTACCGGGTCATGACAATTAGAGTGGTATCAGATCTTTTGGTTTTAAAGATTAGAACTTTTGGGTTTAAAGTTGTTTTAAAGTTGTTTTAAAAACTACAGTGTTAGTGTGGCCCAAGTTAAGTTAAGTTAGGTTTGATAGAATAGAATACATGCATCTGCATATAGAATTTGAAGTTGTTTAGACTCGTTCTGTTTTTTCTTATAGATTTTAAGGGAGCATAAGTCATAGACAGGGAGCTATATGAACTCTTGTTCTCAGTAATCCACTTCCTTGTTAATGTCATGTAAAGGTCATAAGTAGGGCCATTGTCCGGGTTTAAGATGCCACCCATGACACGAGCCAGTGTTAGAGAGATCTTAAAACGAATGCTCCTAATGAAAGATTAATGAAATGATATATCCCTCTGATTAAAGATGGAGAAATTTGGAGTTGGACTAATAGGCTGTGATAATTTATTCATTTGGTGGAGTTATAATTGAACTCATGGTTGTCAATTGAAAAAAGATTTAGGGACTATGGATTGTATTGGGGTTAATATAAAGGAGCACGTGTGATAATGGTAATAAGGGGAGTACTTTGATTAGAATGAATAGTGATGGTTGTAATTCACTTTGAGTGTATAAATTAAGCATTGAGGTAAAAGTAAACTCATACTTATGTGCATGAAGATAAGAACACTATGTTAATTGAGCTTGTTATGCCCATATAAAAGTGGTGTTGGGATTTTGAAATATTTTATATGTGAATATGTGTTGAATAGGTACAGCAGCTTAGAGGGAACTGGTGTTGATTTCAATTAAGCGATTGTGAGATTTCAAGAATTGATTGGACCTATTATAGTTCATGAATATAAGCACATGAATTAACTCGAGAGTGAGTATCAATGATTACTATAATTGATGTGTGGTCATGAAGTAAGAAGTTAGTAAACAAATCTGCTCTAAGGATGAGCTTGAACTTTGCTATGCATAGCAGAGGGAGCCAAGGGATTAATGGACTAGATGTGGAATTGGCAGCTTGAGGTTAAATGACTTGAAAATGTCGAATCTAGTCTAAGTGCCATATGAAGTTCTATAATTGAGACTGATATACGAATTACTTGAAATATCAATTTAAAAGTTTATTCGGTTCAAAGTGTGGCCTATGATACGAATGATCAGTCTTGAAGGTGATATCCCTAAAGTAAGAAATTTAGAAAATATTGATGTTTGGATATACTATAAGAGAGAGAACTTCTGCATCCTAAGTTTAAGGCAACTTTGACCTTATGATCGCAAAGGCAAGGTGTAATAACTAAGTAAATTATTCACTTAATAAATGTAATTGGTTATTGATGAATAAAGTCAAGATCTTAACATTTAGTGGTGTACAATTTGATAATTATGTATTTAAGAGTTATTTGGAGACAATTCCTTCATAAAATTTGCACTAAATGCTATGGTAAAGGCATATCAATGTTAATATGGAAATGTATCCAGGAATGATCTTAACATACCACCAAAGGAGAATTAAACATGTTAAAATTAATATTCTAATAGTGTGCATATGATAGAAAGCTAGTTTGTAAGTTATAGTTTTCATGATCATGAAATATATAAAGATTATCAATATATGGACATACACTTGGAGTTGTAATTTACAAGTTTGGAGTATTTAAGATATGATTAAAAGGAATTAGCATTAGTTAAGGTACGTAAATCTTTTAATTAATTTCTGTGGAGTATGCATGATAGTAGAATGGAGGAACATAGTGTCGTGATACTATACGGTAAAGTTACTGTACAATATGAAAAGAGTATTCTAAAGTGGGATTCATTGATTGTTGACAAGTGTTATAGGATGAGATGAATTTGAAAATATCGACTTTATCTATTATATGTGATAAGCGCAAGAGGATATAAATGGTTATGGAAATTGTAACGTAAGCTTAGGGGAAAACCAAATGGTTGAGAATGATTAGTGTAGTAACCTTAAAAATAGATGAATAACATTGATTAAGTAAACTTTAACAGCCATCGTGCTACGGTGCTAAGAACACTTCATGTCTAGGACGCATAAATAAAATGAGACAGATGTGATGTTGAACTTACGAGTTGACCTAAAGTCATTGAACTTGATTCTAAGTTTTGTTAACTGGAGTTTTAAGGTTTTGGAAGGTATTGATATGAATGAGTTAAAGCTGAAATAGTTAAAGGCGTTCCCTTCGAGGGGGGGGAGCAAAAGGTTTGGGGTTCAAAACTTGGTGAGAAAGTCCTGCAAGGCTTGTAGTGCTGCCCTTAGGCACGGGGTTATGAGTAAGTCAAGTGATGGGGATCCAGACATAACAATACCTTGGAGTGGGCCTCGAAGGGGATGCCACATAAATGGCTAAGTTACGGGTTAAGTGATCACATGTTGTGAGACATAAGTTTAAGATAGATATCCCCAAGGAAATACTCAAGAGAAGTTCTGCCATGATCTCGTGAAAGCAAGTACTAAGTTATGTGGTTATAAAAAGGAAGCTGTAAGTTGAGAGTAATATTCATATTAACATTGAAAGGTACTTGAGGAGAATCTAGTGTCAAGTTTTGCAATTTCAAGTGCAATTTATAAATTGGCTAAGGGAGAACGATTTATGTTCATATGAAAAAGTGGAACAAAGGATGATTGAAGTTGACCTTGATAATGAAGTCAGATAATGAAACTTTCCTAATATATTATGGAAAATTAGAATTCGAAAATGCTTGAGGCATACATGATTCAAATGAGTCTGAGTCTTAAGTGACAAATCAATATCGGAATGCAATAAGGATACAATATATGTAAGAGGCATGAAAGATAATCAAGGAAGAAGGATGACTCTTAGGAATTGTGGTATTGCAAAAGATGCAATGATCAAGTTAAGATAAATCTTTGAGGCATCAATGGGATTATAAAGCATACATGCATAATAGATTATAATTCAATGGAGATGACATTGTGATGCAATGATATATAGTACAAGGAAACTTAAGCATATAATTGGAAATGATAAGAAGAGAGTATAAGTATGTAAATGATGTGGAACTATGCACAGGCATGATGAGGATTTATATGAATTATGAAGATTATTTTATTGAATCTTGGTTAGGGATGGGAATGAACAAAGAGAAATTAGTCTGAAGGCATTTGAAAATAGAGACTCATATACATAATGAGGAATATGGACATTTGAATGTGCGTGTATACGTATGTGTGGAGTTAGTGATGTACCCAACTACAATGAAGAATGGTTTTAGTGGTTCGAGATTTGAACTCAATATATTTGATGAGTTGTATAGATAATGTAATGATCAAGAATCTTATCAGAAATCGATTTATGATGACTTAAGGAATTTTGGGGAAATATTTAAGGCAATGTAATCTATAGTGCGATTAAGCCATATGAGATGGATTAATAGGATTAAGAAGATTGAAATTTCCTAAATGCAAGGTAAACATGAAGTATGTGAAAATAATTGAAGCCATTAATCTTCCCTAACGCTGAGGATATGTACAGGAATGAGTATGGCGTGTTAATAATGTCATGAACTACACAATATTATATGAGGATATGATGATTGAATGAATGTCAAGAAGTTTGATATGGAATGAAGTAATGAGATAGTGATTCGTATACCTAAATAAGTTTAAAATGTGATCGAAATTGGTATGATTGAGATGGAGTTATGGTTCAAGTTTAATGGTAGTAACGGAAGCATGCTTTGTGTCTCGATATAAAAGATCATAATTGTGAAGGGTACGTTTATCTGATTTTAAAGGATAATAATAGACATAAGTGAAGTACTCGAGTTGAATTGGAGGTAAATGAGGTGAACAAATCGAAATTCCCTATAAAGGGGAAGACATAAGAAGTCGAGCATTGGATGAGAAAACAATACCCTCACCTTTTCTCAAAGTTTAGTAAGTGAAAATTTGAGGTCAAAATTTTATTTTAAGGGGGGTAGAGCTGTCAAGCTCAACTCTACAATATGTTTATTATGCCATTCCTACATAAGAATGCATGTTTGCTTACTTAGGTATCTTAGAAATCGTTAAAAAATGGTTTTGTACCAAATAGTACAATTAAGTTGAATTAAGCCTCGAACTAGTCCAAATAGAGATTTTAAGATGAAATTGAGAATTTTAAAACTCCTAAATGACTTAAAATGGTGATTCGGAGTTCGAGGACCGATTTAGAGTCAAATTGGAATTTTCATGACTTAGAGGCAAAATGGTCATTTTGCCACCCGAGGTTAAAAATTGAAATGTTGGATGAAATTTTTGACTAAGATTGATCATTTGGAGTATAATTTGAGTTTGAGAAGTGAAAAATTTTAATTCCAACATTTTTTCGAGCATAGGGGTAAAATAGTCATTTTGCCATCCCAAGGGCAAAATTATAATTTTACACCACCCAACACTTGTTCAGCACATGAATCTCACCCATTATTATCATGGATAAATGAAGGATTTTATGTGGTGGAGAAAGAAAACACAATAGTTAAGAATTTAAAAATGGACCAATGGTAAAGTGATAAGTGTCAAGCTTTATTTCTTTATTATTTTCCTTATAAATTAGCACAAAATCAGCCTATTTCTCTTCATCATGGACAGCCAAAGCAAGAATAAAGGAAGAAAATAAAGAACAAGAACCCTAGGGTGAAAATTCAAGAGAAAATTGGTGGATTTCAAGTAATCAAGCAATCAAAGGTAAAATTTCTTGATTTTGACTTGTGATCTACCTTTCCCATACATTCTTTTGCATTTTTCATGGTTGAATCACAAGATATCATGAAGGATAGTGTGCTGATCAAACCCTAGGAGAGAGAATTTGATGATGATTTAGATAGATTTTTAAGATATATGGATGTTTTTAGTTGTTTATGGTGTTAAGTGTAAGAATTAAGCTTGAAATTCACATATTCCTCATGAGTTCATCATTGGCCGAATCTTCCTTGTAGAGTGTTGATGGTGGATTTGATTTTATTTCAAGTGAATTGGTTAGGAAATGATGAATTATGGTGAGAAAATCAAGTAGGAAAAATCATAGTGTTGATGCACCCACCATGGCCGAATTTTCCAAGAGAAAATGTGAGGATGATTTTGCCATATTTCAAGTTATTTAACTTGTGTTTGGTGATTTGAAGTATTGGGAGAAAAATGGAATTATTGGAGTTAAATTGGACATATTGGCCAATTAATCGGGTGATAGATCGAATTAGGCCAATACCATTTTATTTAAGTACACAATTTAATTTGTGTAGAACACCGTATTTGGACGATAATCCGAACAATTTACATTCCATTTCATGCATTAGTATAGAGCCTGAATTGGTTTTATAACAATTTAGCACAAATGTAGTAAATGGCTTATTGTGCATTATGTCTAGGTGGTGAGCATTCTGGCAAAAGTAAAGAGATAGTACCCGAGGATCAAGAATCGAAGTACTCGGAATTCAACCTCCGAAATAGTGAGTAACCTTACTATCATCTTAATTATCTAAAGTAGTTTTTATCCGATTTTGTGATTTTATGGAAAATGAGTTAAATGGTAAATCCTTGGGTTTTGTAATTAAAATGTGATTTAATGAAATGATTTTATAACATTATCTTGAAATGAAATGATGGTTTGAAAATAGAGTAATTAGAGACTGTTTTCATGTGTTGTAAATTCATGGTTTGAGTCGAATGGCTTATGACAATATTTGCATGAATGGCTGAATTGGTATTTGTGTTGAAATATATGAACTATGTATTTAGCCTTGAGAGGCTGGATTGTGATATAATTGCCATTTCATGCTATTGCAAATTTTATCGTATGGTGGGTTTAGCTTATTGCAGTGGGCGAGTTTCGTGGACTAGCCTAGTAGAGGGGCACAGTAACCCCGTTATCTTCTTACCTCGGTCAGAGAGGCGTGTAGGGTAACTCCCGAGGTACAAGTTTAGAGTTCACTTCATGCCAAACCACCACGTGAGGGTGAACTCAGCCAACACCAAGGAACGGCTATGTTTTCAAAATAAAAACATGATTTATGCGTACATGACTTTTTAACAACCTTGGCGGACTCAGTTGGGATAGCCTCAGGCCAAGGTATCCCTGATAACTGAGTATAAGAATGATTTTGGCACAAGCCAAAGGTTTAAGAAATTCATAAGCCATGTTGATTACTCGATTTATATGAATTGATTTTATTTGGTTGAAATAAGTTGAAAGGTGATGAATTACAGTATGATGATCTATTTTAATCTGTCTCCATTTACTTAGCTTTAGATATTTTAGATGGTATTTGTTTGCTCACTAGGATTATATAATCTCACCACCCTCCTTTCCACCTATTTCAGACTCAAGATAGTCAGTAGATAGCTCACTTTGTTGAGGTCTACAGTTGGACTTGCATCTTCAAAAATTGTAGGTTTACCGCTTTTGATACTTTTGGTTATTCGTGGGCCCACATGTCACTGTAAATTAAATTTTATACTTTGGTTATCTGTATTACAGTATGTATGAATTTATTTAGCTTTTACGCTTCAAAAATTATTTACCGGTAACTCTATAAATATTGTTTTATATGAAAATAGAATATTTTATTGAATATTTTTATTTTATTCAAATAGTCATAATTTCATTTTAAATGAAGGTTTTAGACGTTTAAACTTATTTTTTATTATGAATTATGTGTTTTATACTCGCATACTACATTTTTAGCTAGTTTCAAAATATTTAGGGAAAAATGACCAAAATGCCCCTGTGAGACAGAAATCACTTTTTTTTATTGATTTAAGTTGGAAATAGTTTAAAATCTTTTAAAACATGATATTTGGCAATAGTTACTCACAGGAGAAATGAGAAACTGATATTGAAGCCTTGTGGGGTACCGGTTGATATTTTGGGTAATGAGTGTCGATCGGGACACCATGGCGGTTGTCACGAGCTCGAGGGGAGTACCGGGTCGTGTCATTTCTCATTTAAGGAGTTTTGGATGTAAATGCTTTGTTTAAAATAATGAAAAAAACACCTCGAGAAAATTTGACATTAAGAGTGATGAAGATATTTTCTTAAGCTATGCATTAAATTCTAAAGGTTATAAAATTTTTAACAAAAGAAGCTTAGTAATAGATGAATCTATTCATATTGTTTTTTATGAAACTAATGAAGCATAAAGAAAGGTAGTGCTTGATGATGATGATGTAAATAATGTTGAAAAGAAAATGGAAAAGTTGAGCTTGAAAAACAAAAAATATGATGGAGACGGCTCAAAGGAGAAAAATGAAGAAGAATCATCATTAGAGGACTTGCAAAGAGAAGAAAATCAGCACAACGATCTTCCTAAAAGCTAGAGGTTTGTAAGAAATCATCCTCTAGAGCAAATAATTACTGATCCCTCGAAAGGTGTCAAAACTAAAAGAGAACTAAGGAAAGCTTGTGAATTTATCATTCATATTGCAAGTAAAATCCAAGAACTTTGAAGAAGCTAAAAAGGAAGAAAGCTGAAGATTGCCATGCGAGAAAGCTAAAAAGTAGAGTATCATTCTCACAAAGAATTACACCAAAAATCTTGTGGTAATTACTAAAATTAACACAACTCACTACAAGAAAACAATTTTTTTCCAACAAAAAAAATTTCGTTGCAAATTTCCAACAAATTTTCAACTGAATTTTGACAAAAATTTCAACTAATTTTTTCGACGGATTTCCAACGGAATTTTTCCATTGGAAAATTTTTTTGCAACCAAAAAAATTTCAACCACCACCTTTTCCAACGGATTTCCACAGGAATCCGTCAAAAAGTTTAAGGACTCAAAAAATTTGAAGCCTGGTAAAGTTTCCAACGAAATTTTTCATTGGTAATAGTATTATTTTAATTTTTTTCTTAAAATATTTTATACTTTTTATAAATTTTATTAATCTTTTATAAAAAATAGACATTAGTAAAAGCAAATACATACATATTGAAGTTTATAATATTTAAAAGTTTAAGTATGTTGTCCTTTGATTAATTTTGTACATTTTTTAAAACTTTATTGAATCATACATTATAAATTAATTTTACAAAATTAAAAAATTTATAAAAAGAACAAAATAAATTTTTTAATTTTATAAAAATACATGATAAGATATAATAATCAATTAAACAAAAAATAATAATACTTCATGTACGTTTTAATTGTAATGAGTTAATATATACAAATTAAGAAGATAGATTTATAATAAACTTATTAATATAATATATTTAAAATATATTAATTTCTTATATCTATGTATACAAATTAGAATCATAGCTATAGAATATATATATATATATATATACCTGCATTATTCACAAAAAAAAATATAACCTATTGTATTATTATGAAACTACAAGTTATATTCTTTAATTGATATAACTTTATAAGTTAATATATATATATATATATATGTATGTATGTATATGAGAAATTAAAATATCCTACATACATATATTAATATGTTTTATATGTAAGTTTATCATAAATTTTATTTATATGATTACAATTATTAATTTTATTAGTTATTATCATATTTTTTATAAAATTATATTGATAATTAATTATACAAATTTTGTAATATATATCAAAGTATAACATATAATTTGTGTCATTAATATATATAATAAATTTAATAATATAACATTATGTTTTATATCGAGTAATATAAAAAAATTAATTTATTAATAAAATTTAAAATATTTAAATTTGTGTTAGTATAAAGACTTGAACCTGTGTCCAAATGAAAAATGAATTAGACTTTAACTAAGTCTATCACCCACCCAAACTAATTTTAAAACTCCCCAACTTAATTACAAAAAAAAAACAAAACCCAATATAACTCAAATACAAATCCCTAACATGTGCATCACTCACTTTCCCCAAATCTCTCTACTTTGCTTCCCCTTTTTGTGCCGATAATAGAGGTTGAAACCCATTTGCTGGCTTACTCATCACTATGTCGAAAACAGAGGCTGAAATCCTAAAATCCATTTGTTGGCTCACTCATCACTTTCCCAATAGCAGAGGCTAAAACCCAATTCGTTGGTCTGCTGCTGTGTTAGGTTCTCACCACTTGCAAGTCACATAAACCGCCTGTTTTGTTAATTTCGTGAGCCTATATAAGCTCTTCTTTGGTGTATAAGATTATTTATTATATTCACGAGTATCTAAATATATTTACAATATAAATATTTCTTCCTTTTCTTTTTTTTTTATTTTGATTTTCTAATACTAAAATGGACTTATATATTTAAATATATAACCTTTCCCTGGATTAAAATGAAACTAAAAATATATATTTTATTTAAGCAAAATGGTTTAGACCCAAAACTAATTAAAACAAGCCCAAATTAAGGAGAAAGGTTATACCTTTCTGAGTTGGAATTGGCCCAGCTCAAAGACCCAAAAAAACCCAAATCTGCTGCACCGAATCTGCCTCTTGAGGCCCACACTTCTGCTCTTAAAACACGTCATTTTGGTGCTTGAATGGCCACTTATGAACTGCCAAACGGCGTCGTTTTGAAGACTCTAACCCTAAGTTTTTAAACTTTTTTCCCTTTCTTTCTCATTTTCTGCTCTCTTTTTCTCTCTCTAGTAGCAACCTTCTCTGCCTTCTCTCTAAAAATTTTCACCTTATCTCTCTCTCTTTCTTTCAATCAGTAGAAGCTTTTCTTCTTCTTTTCTTCCTGTTGGCATCTTTCCTTTCCCTCTCTTTTTCTTTTTCTTTTCCTTTCTTCTCTCTCTTTTTCTTTTGTTTCCTCTTCTTTTTCTACCGACGTAGCACCCAAAGATTCCCTCCTTTCCAATCGACGTCGCACCTTTTCTCCTTTTCTCCCTTACTCTAGCGACTGGACCCTTCTTCTCTCCTTCACTAGCTGGCTACTTAAAAACCTTCTGTTATTCTCTCCCTATCGCCGACCCATATGACAGCTTTCAAATCTGGCTTCCTTTTTTTTTTTTAATTTCTTTTTGGTATGTTTTGGTTTTTGTTTGGTTGTGATTTTTTATTGTTCTTTGATTTCTTTTTCTCACTCTCCTCTTCACAAACATCAACCCCAAAATCCAACCATTGATCCCCGTAGAGACTTCTCTTCCATTTTCTCATGGTTACACCTCAGTAACTGAACCTCAATCTTCTACCTTACTATCTTCTTATGTAGATATGCATCGAGTCCATATTTCCTGAATCCGAAGATGTGGATGTATGTATCTCACAGGCTGCTAATTCTCTAGGCTTAAAAGAGATATCAAGTTATGAAGTTAAAACACGTGAGCAATATGACTAGATAAAGAAAACTCAGGTTAGTTTACTTTTCTCATTCTCTCTAGTTTAGTACAGTTACCTTTTCAAGTCACCTGCTATGTGTGTAGTAATAATTGAGAAAAAAAACTTGTTTTATTTTCTAATAGAATTTTAATTATGGTAATAACTTGTGCTTTATAAGGAGAAAAAAAAAAGGAAGAAGAAAGTTGGTTATTCTAATGATAAAATCTAACTTCATTCATAATATAATTTGACTCTTTGTTTTGATTTGAGACAGGAATCATTTGATTTAGTTTAAGTTACTGAAGGACTTTGGATTGTTCTTGAGTGGAAGACTCCCCTAGTATGGTTATATCCAGTTACCTTCTCTTTAAGGTTTTGTTGTAATCTGTATTTATCACACATACATAACTGCCCTCTTTACCATTTCTTTAGAATCTAGTGGGCTTACTTGACTATAGTAGGCCTTTAATGTAAACTCCTTTCAAGTGAGGACAATATTGCAAGTTAGCTAAGCATCTATACAAAGCAAAGCGTGTGTTTACATCTGCACATGTCAATCGTTAAGCTTTTTGCAGATAATCACCTAAATTTTCGTACAAAGTAAAACTCTTATTTTCTGTGTACATAGAAGAATGTTATTTTTTGGGTGAATTCAACAAGTATAAATGAGTTTGTTTTCATTCCATTAAGATGTTCAAGCAATGAATATTATTCTAAATCCTGGATTGGCATTTGGAACTGTGGAGCACCCAACTACTAGATTGTGTTTATTGCTGCTACAAAGATTGATAAAAGGAGGAGAAAGTTTCTTGGATTATGGCACAGGTTCTAGGATTTTGTCAATTGCAGCACTTAAGGTCATTAAGTCTTCATTATATCATTGGAATGGTAACTATAATAAAACATTGTCAATATGAGTTATCAGTAAACATTTCTCGGTACAAATATTGGTTTTACCTTCCATTCCATTTTTGTAACCATTTATTCCATGATATGTTGTTTATAATAGATCTTGGATAAATATTTGATCAACTTTGAGTTCTCTAATACATCTTCCATGTGTATATGTCTCCTAATTTTTCTCATATATTCTTGATATGATATGATATGCTCACATGTGAATCTTAACACACTTAACATCACATGTGATTTAGAATTCTTGTCAATAGTTTGAAAAAATGTTGTGTCTGTTGATCCTTACACACTAATTTCTCAATAATGATGTGAACTGCAGTTTGGTGCTTCTTTGTCTGATGAATTGATATAGATCCTCTAGCAATAGCATCCACACGTCAGAATGCTGCTCTGAACAACATAGGACTTGAAAAATTGTAATTACGCCTGGTTGTGATTTTTTATTGTTCTTTGATTTTTGTCGGAAAAACAATTCCAATGGAATTCCGTTAGAAATCCATTTCCAACGAAATTTTTTGTCAAAATTTTTTTTTCTAATGGAAAATTCCGTTGGAAATTTTCAACGGAATTCTTTTCACAATAGTTTCCAATGGAATTCCAATGGGATAGCATACATAAATCACATTTTTCCAATGGAAAGTGTAATCGACAAGGTTTTCACCAACAGAATTTTCAACGGATTTTCCATTGGAAATCTATCTGAAAAAGGCATTTTCAACAGAAATCAGCCTTTTTCCAATAGAAAATTTCGTTGGAAATAGACTGTTTTTTGATAGTGACTTAATCTTACCCAAACAATCGATATTTAGAGCTACTAAAAATTAAATAAACTAAAACTAAGAATAAGATTCACAATTTAAATAGAATTAATCAATCAAATAGAACCTAGAAATACAATATCCCCTAACACTTCATCTGAATCTTTTCTACTCTCTCTTTACTTATTAGATAGTCCCAAGTTGTTAGCTTAGAATTCTAATGTATTTATAAGTCTCCATCGAGGTTCTTATAAATATATCTTTCTCAACCAATTTATTATATGTCTATGCAAATTGCAATTAAGAAAGACTCATTAAGCTTAGATTCTAATATTGGCTGTATATGACATGAAGTGTATGTCTGTCTAACACGCGAATCAAATCAATCATCTCATGCAATTGATATTGAACATATGCTATTTCAGCCAAGGCTCACACTAAACTCCCTCTCTTAGTTCTGTTTAGGTTACCTTATCGATCTAATTGGTGTCCAATCAATCAGGCCCACTATGAATAGGATTGAAATAAACAACTCAAACAGAATCAATCATAAGCAAAAAAGAGTATTAAAAATTCAAACTACATGTTGGGTTCAATTGCAATTCTAGACAAGAAATTTAATTCCTCATAATTCCTAAACACATCATCCAAAAAAGTTAAACCATCAACATAAAACAAAGAAAGTATTAAAAAAAACTAAAGAAGAAAAAAAAAACTCAGATTCGCTAGGTCTTCAATCTTCAATCTTCAAGAGGTTTTCCTCGCATTCTTGCTTGCATGATGGCTCCTTTTTTTTTTAGAGAAAACCTAGTTTTATTATTGCCTTCAATTACTCTTAAAGGTTCTTTAAATAGGCCTTAGAATCCTTCTCAAAATGAAATCTCGAAATTTATGCCAATGGAAGTAATTGAGTCGATGTCGCGACATTGGCTTTTAAGCATCGCGGCACCCTCTTCTCAAGTCAATATAAAGGGCAGCTTCCTCTCATGGTGTCTTGGTGCTAGCTTCTAATGCCATAGCCTTGAGCTCACGAGTTATATTATGGAGCCTCTTCTCAGCATGGCACAACGACACCCTCTTCTTCATGGCTGCAACATTCAAAGTCCCAACTTGCCTTGTTGTCTCTATTGCACTCTTCTAACTTGTGACTCAATTTTATCCTTCTTCCAAGCTGAATTAGGTAAAGTGGTGAACATGAAAGTTGTAGCCCTGTCCTTTGGCTCAAAAATCATATCCATTGAACTTCTAGAATGAATGTTATGCTTGAAACATTGCAAGATGTATGAGAGAAACAAGAACTTGTGCTCAATTTTCTTCATCAATTAACCCCTTTTTAAATGCACACCTACAAAAGTAAGAAACTAACTTAGTAATGACTAAACTTAAAGGAAAATTATCATAAAATAACTTAAATTAAATTGACACACCATGATTTACTAAAATAAGATGAATAACTAAAAACATCAAATTCATAAATTAAATCTCAAGAACTTAGCCCATTTAATGCTCAAAATGTGACAAAATAACTTTATATAATAAAGCTATCAAAGGTGTCCCAAAACAAAAAATTCTTAATTGGTTAAAGTCCCCTTTAACCGATTCACACAGTGAAGAGAACTACTAGACAGTACAAGTCAGATAAGGCTTAAACGATTAAAGCTTGTCTTTAACCGGTTAATGAAGCATTTCAGCACACTTGAATTTAAGCACTAGAAGACAAAATAATAGCTAAAACAAGGCTAGAACTATTTCCAGCTGCCAGAATCTACCTCCAACGGCTAAAAGTTATCTCTTAAGTATAAAAGCCTCTTTAACAGTCAAAAAGAGTTTTAGAGAAGTTCCAAAGAGTTTGAAAGAGCCAAAAAAAAAGAAAAAACCTTCTCTTGAACACTTGTATTCTACTCTTATCTTTTATAAAGTACTTAAGCTTGAATTTATACATCTTAGATCAACTAGGTAATCAATTGTACTCCATATTTTCTTTATGTCTTGACCGATTAGAGTGTGCAAGGCACTCTAAGAGTTGTTGAAAGGGTTTAGAGTTTGGGTTAAAAGCTCACCTTGTGAAAGCTTTGTGGAAGCTGTTAGTTCCAATAGTTATAGTGAAGTTAGGATGAAAGTCCTTGATTGAGAAGATCAAGGTAGTGGATGCAAGTTAGGTGGATCGAACCACTATAAATATTGTGTTTTATCCTCTTCTTTTAACCTTTCCTTACTTGGTACTCACTAACCTTAACAATCTTTAAACTATCCATCTTAAATCCTCCAAGCAATTTTCATCTTCCAAGGAATTATGTTTAAAAATATTTAAAAATACTATTCACCCCCTTTATAGCACTCCTTTCGATGCCAATAGAAACCATGAATGGTTAAGTAGATAATGATAAGAAAAAAATCAAGCTGAGACAACTAACAAAATTTGCTATATAGTAAGGACCTAGGAGACAACAAAAAGGCTTTTGGGATAGTCTTATTTCTATGCAATTATGTTTTGAATTCCAAGAAGATTGCCAATTATGAAGGTCTCTAAGCATCAAGGGGAAAGCCCTAATTACTTATTCAAATCCTAGGTTCCCTTTGCTTCGTCAGCGTTCATACTTGAGTTAACTTAAGAAGATTTTCAGACTAAATTTCTAATGCCCTTCTTTTTAAGTTTATTATTTTCTTAGCACTTTTTCTGCCACCTTTCATCAACTCGAGAAAGTCATCAAGAGTGCAGACTTTTTTACCTTTTTGGAGAAGAGTAAGCTCATCATTGTTCTCAAAATCATCTTCAGGTTTCTAGTTTGAGGAGTTATGATCTGCTTGCTGGCGTGTAAATGGGGAGAGAGAAGAAAATTGAGAAATAGATTGGGGGAACAGATTTAGGTCTATAATTGGAGGACTGATAGAGTGGAAACAAGCTAATAAGGAATTAACCTGACTTTTAAGAATTCTATGTCATAATGGACAACCTGTAAGTGATCTTCATTAGCTGGCCCAATACTTACAGGCTTAGTGCAATGTGAACTAGATAAAGAGGTGGACTTTAATAGGCTACAACTTGTGTGTTGGTTGGGCTAATATGGTTGTTTTGTAAATCCGTGACCCTTATGCACATAGCCCTCTCCTTCAAAGTCAACAGGTCCATAAGGAGAAAGCTCAGTTGGTTCTGAATCAACATGGCCTATCAAGTTTTGAGGCTCTAGATTTTGACTTAGGTGGGTTAAACCTAAATTGCTTAGCTCTCCCAAGCACTTGGTTCCACTACAATCAGCACCACCGTTGCTTTCCCCAACCCCTCCACCACTTGGTGTGGTGGTATTGCAATAACTTTCATCCTCTTTCCCCTTAATATAGCCTAGGCAATCTAAGAAATAGTCGGGTGAAAATTCATAGACATATATAAGGAAGATTTCATTAGCAACAGCAAGGTGAATGATCTCTTCAATTTTTGATTTAGAGGTGGTGGCAATAAGGATGTTTGCCCTTTAACATGTTTGCAAGTTAATTGTTTCATATCTTAAGGCAATAAAGGTTCCCTAAATGCTATTGATTCTATAGAAGGCGGTTTTGTTCTAGGCATGAATTGGAATCCCTAAACTAAAAGCTAACATCTCCTTACATCCACTTCTTACCTTTTATGAATATTCCTCCAATCTATCAAACCACTTAGCAAGTCAATCCCATTTATTTGTCTTGACCTCATCAAAGAGCTTCATATTAGAGAAAAAGATGAGAAATTGATACCCTATGATGTGCCTAGCTGAGATCCCAATTTACCATTCTCTTTGATTTCGCTTATGATAACATCCGGCTCTAGGTGAAATTTACAGGTTTCTACAATACTCTCTTCCAACCAGTGCAAAGCCTTATTCTCAATTTGGCCTAAACAAATTCTAAAGGAATCATTCATTGGGGGGTGGCAAAATGGGTTGGGGAGAGGCTT
The DNA here is from genome assembly GCF_053813885.1 of Theobroma cacao. Lineage (NCBI taxonomy): Eukaryota > Viridiplantae > Streptophyta > Magnoliopsida > Malvales > Malvaceae > Theobroma > Theobroma cacao. The sequence continues at coordinate 45,269,768 of NC_142640.1, forward strand.
AACTTGACCCCCTATGAGTTCTTGCAGGTAGTATCAATTTGCTGGATTGTTGGTAACTTAAGGGGTCCATTAAAGGAAGTTCACCTCTAGTATTGAAGTTTTAAAAGTGTAAGTGGTTGGGGTTTAGTGTTCTTTAATGATTGGCTTAAGTGGGGCCCTGTGAGTTGGGAATGGGTCCATTCTTCCCTTCATTAAGGTGTTTAATAGTGGGATCAAGCCTTCTTTTCCCCCAATTGGAGTTCAGGTAATTATAATTAAACCTTTGTCTCCTTTGATTAGTAAACTGCATAAAAGTGGGAGATTTTAAACCTCTCAAATTATAATTTTAAGGGTTAGTATTGGCAAGGTTGACTACAATTTTCTGATTGAAAAACCATTCCCCATTCAAATTCCTAATGGTTTTTTGTGCTTCTGCCATTGTGGCAAATAGTAAACCCAAACCCTTACCTCTATTCGGTTGATTGAGTAGGATAAATGTGTCGATAACCCAACCAAAATCTTTATAGATTGTAAAAAGCCACTACTTTTTGTTTTAGTGAAGGAGATTGCTAATATGAACAGAGACCATCACTACTTGGGATTAATGGCATGCTGTCAATGTCGTAGGCTATTTTCTCCATCTAGATTTTGACACAAGTGTCTATAACTTTCGAAAAGGTGGATTTTATGATTAAAATGAGATTGAAAATTTTGGATTAATTGGTGGAGTATGCCATGGCTCCTTAATAATCCCCATGAACTGAAAACCTTAGAAGAGGAATGTCACAACCCAAACCTAAGAGTCTATGATCAATGCACGAGCTTAGTGGGCAAAGCCCGTGAGACCAAAGCAAGCCTCAAAACTTCAAATCAAATAGCACATAGTCAAGGAATTTCACAACCAAATATTCATAAATCAAATTTAAATTAAATATATAACATTATCCCCGGTACATAATTCATATATAAATATTCACAATGCCATACATCGATCGTCAAGTGAGTTCATGCTTAACAACCCTTACTACAAATTCAACTAGCACGTCTTGCCTACACACACGTCAAATTAAACTAAAGACGAAGCAAAAGCCCGTGACAGACTCAATGGAGTGACCAAAATGGGGACCTACCAGATGCCAAAGTTTGGTCCATCACTAAACAACCCTTGCCAGGCAATCTTGTAGCCTATTCATCTGCACATGGTACGAAAATAGGTGAGTCATCTAATACTCAATAGGGGTTGCAGATAACTAACACACACACACACATGTATATAGACATATACACAGGGGCGGAGCTAGCCCAATTTTATTAGGGGAGCCAAATATTGTTGAATAAAAGTTAAAAATTTTTAAAAACTAATATGTTAAATTCAATCAATAATAAAAATATTGATAATAGAAATATGAAATTAAATATAAAACTATAATTTATAAAATATAAATAGTTAAAAACGATATATAAGATTAATGATTTTTTTATATAATCAGAATTATTTAAATACTATATATTGAAGATAATTTCATTTTAACTAAACATAAAACGTAAAACATATAAAAATATATACTCAAGTTAATTTTCTCTTACATAATCAGGATTAATAAAAAAATGATACATTGATGAAATTTTAAGTAATAATGTAACATTACAACTTATATTTGATAACTATATAATAATTTATTAATTTTTAAAGATTAAAATCATAGAAAATAAAATTTATGTACCATAAAAAAGAAGAACATGGCAAATAGAAGGTAGATACCACATATTACATAACGAAAAAGAAAGAAAAAGAATATGGTTAACGGTTTGTAGAAATTTGGGAAATAATATTAATAGAAACTTATAACATATGAACAAATTAAATAGAAATGAAAAAAATAAATAAATAAAAATAATAATAATAATATAAATTAAAAAATTTTAAAGTTGAGTGAGATAAGTGAAATCATTTTATTATTATTTATTTATATTAATTATTAAATAAAAAATTATTTTGAGGGAGCTTGTAATAGAATATATAAAAAAACTTAAAAAATTTTATATGTTATGAAAGAAACTTTAAAAGTTTTGGCCCCCCCATCACATAAGGAGGCTCCGCCCCTGCATATACATATAGCATACTCGATGCTAACAAAGTGTTATAACAAGCATTACTAATATTAGGGGCATATCAACCATCCTTATAAAATCTCCACAATTAGTACTTATTAACGAAGCTAATCCTTAAAGCCATTCAAAGTCATACTCCATAGTCACACTCTAGTTGCCGGAGTGTCATGTCAAATTAAACTATTTCTACCTCTTCGAGGCTATCTCATGTCATACACAAATCGAATCATAATCATAGAATGGTCTTCCTTTGGACATCATTAAATCATGCACAGTGGCCAACTGACAGAGTCAATTCATGCTCATGGCAAAGCAACTGGCGGAGAAACAAATCATGCTCATGCCGTAGCAGCGGGCAGAGAATCAAAGTCATTATCCAAAGTAATCTCCCAACGGACAACATTAATTGGAGTATTTCCATACGAGTGGCATCAAAGCAATACAAGCTAGAATCACATGCGAGACTAATACCATCCTTGTAGGCACAGAAAAAAGTCATAAGAGGGAAGGACTCTACTCAAATCAAATCAATGTCTGAAATACATCCCTCAGATGGAATAAAAATCCACAAATAAGGCCATCATGCCTTTAACATTCCATGTGTCCATATCAAATCATGAATCAAATTTTATGAGCTTCAAATTGTCTATAAGCTCGATATGGTTCTAAGTGTCTCTAAGTCTCTACGACATCAACTGCTCAAACACTCTAAGAACCATTCATCTAGGATAATCTACTCTTGAATGTTCATCATGTTCTCTAGACTTCCTAGTCCAAGTTCACACAATCAACATGGGCCACCAAGTGGCTTGACCAAAGCACACACATCACAACACACACACACACACACACACACACACACACATATATATATATATATATATATATATATGTATATATATATATATGTATATATATTCATATATATAGTTGTTCTCTAGCCTAGGTATGTTCATCTAGGCCTACATACAAAATCTAGTACTAGTGCAACACACCTTTCATGCGTCATGCACCACATGCATTTAAATTAACCCACTCACAATGACAATTGAGGCACGCCCACAGTCAAGCTTCGATTCTTAACCTTCAACTATCCTCAAGTTGACAAATACGCCTAAATTGCTCAATCTTCCCTTAAAAACATCAAAACATCACAAAACTAATTATTTCCTAACTTTCGAAAATATCCAACTTTTCTAAAAATAACTAAATTCAATATTTAAGCTCAATCCTTCAACAAATGAGCTAAATCCTTGGGTGCTAGGTTGTCCAAATCTTAGCTCCAAACCCCCAACAAACTAAAGGAAAAAAATTCTCTCCAAAGCTAGACAAATCGAATCTAAGTTATCAACTGATTAAATTGGAAATAAATTGGTTAAAAGGTGTAATCTTACTTTTATAGGTGTTTCCCAAGCTCCAATTAGCTCCAAATTTCTCCAAAAATCGGTTTGAGGGGTTAAGGTTTCAGGGTTTTAGAGAGAGTGTGTGTGGTTTTGTTGAAAATGGCTTAAATGGCCCGAAACTCCCTTTTTATTTTTGTGTTTCCAAACTAATCTATCGATAAATCCACTAAAATACATTGGCATTGACCTTCATCTATCGATAGATTCCTCGAATAAACCCTTTCTCAATTTTTCCCGTTTAGCTATCCATCGATAGATTTCGTGGATTTATCGATAAATGCTCCTCAACTTGTTTCTCATTCAATTCCATGTGGCTACCTATCGATAGATTCTACAAATATATCGATAGATTTTGTCCCACCTATTCTGCTTAGTTCTTAGGTAGTCATCTATCGATATTTAAGAGGATTTATCGATAAATGTTCATCTAACTCGCTTTTCCAAGCTTCCTATTTTGTATCAATCGATAAATGTAGACCATCTATCCATAGATCATGCCTTGAATGCCCATTTTCCACTTGTTTAAGTCTCCAAACTTACTCATATGAGCACCTAATTCTTTTTCATCAATATCGACACCTCAATCATTCATATATAACTTAAATCTTTACACAAATATTCAAATATAGCATCAAACTTAAATCAAAACCTCAAACTTTAGGATTTTACCCCATATTACATAAAATAAAATTGCCTAAGTGTCAATATACATACTCCCATACACTTGGCATATTTAACATATCATCAAAGTCCTTAAGGCACAATATATCACATAAATCATTCTTAATTAACTTTATTCATATCAAAATCGGTGGTTTTACAAGAAATTACTTAGGTACCTCCTAAGAATGGTGAGCTAAAATTCAATGTTGATACTTCAATGAAAGGTAAACCAGGCTCAACTAGTTGTGGTGGTGGGTAATGTAATTTGCATTTTCTTTGGTGCATTGGGTGCACAAGAGTCTAATAGTGTGGAGATTCTGGTGATCAAAATAGCCTTCTACCTATTTAGCATTTCATCTAGGAGAGGCTCTAAGGATTTGGTGATGGAATCAGATTTGAGTGCGACACTTTCTTGGGTGAACAATCCAAATTCAAGACATTGGGTGAATTGGAAGCTGTTTCCAGAAATCGATCGACTCATGGAAGTCATAGGGAACGTCACCTTTGTTCATACTTATAGGGAGGCAAATAATTTTGCTGATTCGCTTGTGAAACTGGGGGTTGATCGTTAGAACATGTTTATGGTGTTGTGGTAATTTATGCTTCTATGATTTTGGGTTATTCATATCTGCGTGGCTTGATGTTTGTTTGGTAATATGTTGTGGCAGTTTATATTGATAGTGGATAAATCTTGTAGAACTGAATTGGGTGATGCTCATGTGAGCTTTGAAAACTGGGTGTGTTGGTGCTCTGTATCATATTTATATTTTCCATCTCATGTGATTGAGATGCGGAAGCTGTCAAGCTCTATTAATAAATGAAATCTATTGTTTGAGGGAAAAAAAATAGTTAAACTTTTCCTAGCTAATAACTCAAATATCTGAATACAGGTATACATCTTGTCCCTCACTATTTTTTATTAAGGGCAATTTCATGTCATATAAGAAAGGAGATACAGCGATTTCCAGGGTCAGACGTTGAGAAAAAAAAATAGTTGAACTTTTCCTAGCTAATAACTTAAATATCTGAATATAGGAATACATATTTTCCCTCACTATTTTTTATTAAACGGCAGCGATTTCCAGGGTCAGACGATACTGTCACTAACAGGCTACTAATTTTGGTTTAGGTTAAGACCCATGGCGAGCAGTAGTACAGAGTTTTCTACTCACTGAACCAAAAAAATAATAATAATAAAAGAGTTTTGTAATTGAATTTCATACTAACCGTCCAAAACTCCCACCAAACGCTCTAATTTAGAGTAATTAAGTAAGATGATCTGCCTCAGTACTTATTTGGTCTAGCTTTTTTTCAATTTATCTATCTCTTAAAAGTAAAAGTCAGATCAAACATAAATTTTGAAAAGCTTTTCCAAAAAAATATCTTTTTTTAAAAAAATAAAATTTTAAAAAAAAGAGGTTCAGGAAAAGCTCCTGTGAGGAGCTTTTTCTTCTCTTCTTTTAAAAATATAAGAGAATTTTTATTTATATTCTAAAAATATACTCATCTGTTAAAAATAATTACAACATTATCTTCTAAAAAAAACCCTTTATAATAATTTTAACCTAAATTATAACTTATAAAAAGAAATTTATCAAATAATTTGAATTTAACTTTAAAAGTTATTATTTTTTATAAAAATTTTATAATAACTTTTAAGTTAAAAAAAATCAAACCAAACAGGCTTTCAGCAACACCTTCCATAGGGGGAGAGCTAGAAAGGAACAAATTATGTTCAAAACTAAATCGATTGTGTGCGATGACGTGACAGATTATGACTGGTTGTGACATAGAAAGCTAAGAAATAGTGAACCCTAGGCTGAGAGTTTTGCCTATAAAAAGGAAAACATACAATGCATAATTCCACGCATCTCTAACTAAAAGCTTATTATCGAGTATCACCAAATCAAGGCCAAACAATGTCGTCGTCTCTAACTGGTAAGCTGGAGGCTTATGTGGAAATCAAGGCTTCTGCCGAAATGTTTATGGATATGCTCTGCAACAGACCACATCATGTATCCAACGCCTGCTCTGACAAGGTGCAAGCATGTGATTTACATGACGGTGACTGGGGAAAGGAGGGTTCCATCATCTGCTGGAGTTATGTTCATGGTAAGATTGTCAACCAAAAAATTAAGCTTCCGGGTCTATGATGCTTATATCTTGAGGAAATTTTTCTTCGCAGGCTTAACTTAATTAATGGTAAAGGAGCTAGCTGATGTAATAGAGTGACGTGCTAACGAGCACAATCTGATTGTTTTCTTTTTTTAATAAATACTCTTTATGTATTATGTATAAGCAAACTGATGCAAGTAATACTTCATTTGATTATAAAAAATGTTCTAGATTTTAATTGTGACAGAGATATCTTTGACACTTTTCCACAGTTTTCTTATTTATTTATTTATTTTGCTGAGCCAACTCCATAGTTTTCTTATATAATTGAAAAATGTTTCAATCTCGAGCAAAGCATTTCTTTGAATTGAGCTAACATTTTTTTTTTAATGAACAAAAGATGGGGAGGCTAAAATTGGGAAGGAAATAATCGAATCGATAGATCCAAAGAACAACTCAATTACTTTCAGACTGATTGAAGGAGACCTCTTGAAGGAGTACAAGAGCTTCGTAGTCAAAGTTCAAGCTACTCCGTCTCCAAAGGGCGAGGGCTGCGTAGCGCACTGGGTTACTGAGTACGAAAAGCTGAATGAGGACGTTGCACATCCGGAGACCCTGCTGGAGTTGCTAGCCGGAATCTGTAAAGATATGGATACTCACCTCACCCAAGCATAACAGATACGGTGGTTCTTTTTATGTTTATGTTCCTACCAGCCAGCTTATTTCAAGCACCTATAAAAAAGGAATAAAGGCTTGAAATGTTTGTTGAATGTTGATAAATAGCAGCTTGGCCTCGGCAGATGATCTGATTGATGGTGGCTGTATTGTGTTTTATAAGTTTGTTTGCGCATGCGTCAATTGATGAAAGACTTTCTAGTTTATACATATGATGTACCATCTGCTTCTATTTGCAGTAATATAAATTTTATCTATAATCCGTTACTTTACTTGCAACCTTACTCTTGCAAGGAAATTGTGAAAAATGACTTTCCTAATAAGCTTATTTCATAAATAACCATCAATATAAAGTTAACTGTTTTTTACACAATTTTACCATAACTTGACAAAAATATCCTTAAAGTCATTTCAGATAAATTAAATCATTTATCACAATTTTGTTTGCTCATTTCTCACTCCGGCATGCATCTGTTGTGCTCTTGATTTCTCTCTCTAACCATCCTACTCTCTCTAATTTTATCTACTTCTCTCTACTGCATCTATCTACTATACTCCAGATTTCTCTCTCCCGCCATATAGCTCTTTTTAATTTTACCACCATCGTCATCTCTCTGTCTATTTCTCGCCATATCATCATTAATTTACAAATGAAAGAGTAGAGATGACATCAACTTTATGTTTTTGGGTTTATTAACTTGCATTCACATAACTTCAAAGTTGATGGGTTGAAGTTATATAAGTGAAATCTGTAAATTAAAACATTGCTCAGAGTTATTATACGTCATGCCTGCATGTAGCAACTCTAATGCACTTAACCTGTAACAAATCTATTGAATATGGTATGGTTTAAACATGGAGTTATATACCTTAAACATAACGTGTAATAACTTCTTTTTTTCAACATAACGTGTAATAATTTTTTTTTTCAATATGACATGTAACTTAGTTCCTATCTTTGTAAATCACATAAATTATTTGAGTTAAGCACCTTAAACATGACGTGTAATAATTTTTTTTCAACATAATGGTTAATAAATTTTTTTTCAACATGGCGTATAGCTTGGTCTCTATCTTTGTATTATACTAGTACATAAACTGTTGGAGTTAATGGCGTGTAATAATCTTTTTTTTTAGACAAAGAGTGTAACAACTTTTTTTTAACATGACGTGTAACTTGGTCTCTATTTTTGTATTTTACTAAGATATAAACTCTTGAAGTCAAACACGTGAAACATGACGTGTAATATTTTTTTTTAACATAACGTGTAATAATATTTTTTTAACATAGTATATAACTTGATCTCTATTTTTGTATTTCACTAGAACATAAATTCTTAGAATTAAACACCTTAAATATAGTGTGTAACAATTGTTTTTTTTCAAAATAACGAATAATAACAATTTTTTTTTGGGTTGTTTGGATTGGTCCTTTCATCAGAGCTCTTGCAGTAGCTGCATACCACTAGTATATCCTTAGAAATGGTGCTATCAAGGTTTTGGGATCCTTTCGCAACAACTCCACCAACTAAAGAAAAAAAAAAGATTTGTTGAAAACTAAAATAGCTTTGTCTCCCTTTCTCTATTTCTTTTTGTTCATTTGTTTGTTTGTGTGTATCAGAGGATGATTATGATAATGAACTTTCTTTTTAATTTTTCATCTTTCTTTTTTTTATAATTTAAATTTTTTGTTGTTAGCTATTGCACCACTGTATCATTGTTCTTGAGCAATGGTGGTATTGATTTCTTGTTTTCAAAAACACAATATTTTTTTTCAATACATAGGTTTCATTAAAGGTAAATTTGTATAAAATTTTTTTTTGATTAAAAATAGTTAAATTAAAAAATAATTATTTTTTAAAATACCTTAACTTTGAGAGTTAAAAAAAATAGTCCCTTAATCTTGCTTTAGAAAAGTTATGTACACGCATTTTTGGAACGCAGAATGCTAACCTAACACTACTTTGACCTCATGCTTTTTGAAACTTTTTCTAGCTTCTAAAAGTTTAAAGTTATTGACTGCCTATATTACTCACATTACATTTTTTTTAAGAACTTTTTTTTCCCTCAGCCATGGAAATGGTATATTAAAATATTAAGAAGAGTACAAAATGGGTGAACAGAAAACCGCTCAAGCAACAACATAAGAAACTCAGAAACAAAAGGCAACAGCAAAAACTAGCTAGAAATAAAAGAGCAATTAGAGCACAAAAGCATAAGAAAACCATGGCTGGAAGAGCTGAAGACATTGCTGAAGCAGGAAACAAAGTCATGACTGTTAAAACAAAAGAGAACGTGTGCGGAAACCACTTGAGGACAGACCTGGTTGCAGAGAGAGTGAGCAAAAACAAAACAACAAGAGCTGCCAAAGGGAATCGGAATCAGCAGGGCCAAAAAACAAAGGCAAGAGACTGAGCCTCATAGAAAACATATTTAACCGTAACATGATGTGATACCTCACATCTCACATCAAATATGAATGTGATTGTTAAGACATATAAAAATTTAAATGCATCACTACTAGCAACTTGAGCTTGACCTTTTGAGAGCCACGTGATTTAGACTCAAAAAGCTGTTGGACTAGTGGTTGGACTTAAGTCGTTACAAATGATATCAAAGTCTGTGCCAGTCCGATATAGGCTTTCACATTACTCTAGTGAGATTTTGGTTCTGTAGATGTAATGTGTGACCTTAATGAAGATATCAAGGATTTGAGTAGGTGATTTAAGCCCAAAAATTGTTGGGCCAATTGTTAGACTTGGATTGTTACACATAACGCCATCATTTCACAAACAGCAACCAGCAAACACTTCAAATGGAGGATAAATATGCATGGCATGAATGTGATAAAATATCGAGGAAATGCGATCAAAAGATAGAGGTTACCATAGGGCGGTAAACATAGAGGTTCGGTCAACTTCAAGTTTAGCAAGGGAATCAGTCATAGAATTGCCTTCTCTCATACCATGAGCAAACTATACATTACCGATTGATTTAATAAGAGCATCAATCTCATTAAAAATCAACCATTTTTCCCATGGTCTTTGAGATTCAACGGACACCCATGAGAGAGCAGTTTTGTAATCTAATTCAATGATGAGACTTGAACCGGCATATTGTTTTTAACTAACCGAAAGCACGGTAGCTTATCATGTTTTAGGATTATTTTACTTCCAATATAAAATTTTGAGTTCTAACCATTTTGGTACCCGCTTTAGAAACATTTATTAATGATTTAATTTATAGTGTTAAAGTTAGTTTAACAAAGTTTATATATATTATGATTTGCATAGTTTAATTATTTATTTTATAAGAAATAAAGTATTAATTATTACTAATATTTTACAGATTGATATTTGAATAGAGTATTGGATAATTGATTTTTTAATCATTATAACATACTTATTCGTGATTTTTTTTTTACAACTGATGTTTGATTTTCATGTGATACAGAAAATGGTAATTTTTAATTTTCAGTAATTTATTGTTAATAAGTCAAGATAAACATAATGTATCAAAAATGATTTATCAAACATAAGGATCTTTAATAATCAATGACAGAGCCACTTTAGTAATGATTATGAGATCAACGTAGTATTTATACCATTGGAGTTGTATTTGAAAGTTCGCAAGGATTTTGGGTGTGTGAGAGAGGGTGCAAAGAAGGGATTTGTGGCAAAGCAAGGTATCAGGCTTGACTATGAGTTGCTAGCATTGGATAGCCTTTGTGAACTTCGACATAAAATTGCAAGGGTTGTTTTCATACTATATACCTCTTAACCGAACCTAAACTATAACGTAGAAAAAAATTAATATTAGATTTTTACATTAAACATAATAAGTTGTGCTCAACGTATTTGTTTTTATACTTTCAAATTCATCTTCACATATAATAAAATAAAAATATACCCATTAAGTTAACAATATGTAATAATAACTGAATTACAATATCTTTTATAAATTCAAATATTACTAAGATAAAGTAAATGTAAAAATTAAAATTAAATTGGGATTTGGGAATTAAAAAATTATTAACTATGAATTATGATAAATTAATAATAAATGTTAGGAATTTCAAAATTTGTATGAATTAGAGGGTTTAGTGTAGTTATTTGGTTTGGAGAAAAAAAAAATTTTATTGATTAATGAAAAAAGAGAATAGGGGAAAGAGATTTCAAATTTCTGTGAGTTAAAGAAACAAATTATTTGATTGATTCATGAAAAAAAAAAAAGACTAGGAGAAAGGGTGAAACCATGTCTAAAGGGAAAACAAAAAAAAAAATGAAGGCTTTAAAAAAAACTAAATCATAGGTGTGCAGTGCACTGAAAAAAAAGGAAAAAGGAGAAAAGCTATGCAGTGCACATGATTTATCACTATTTCAAAATAATTTATTGGATTTTATTAAAGGTGGTAAAATTATATATTTCAATTTTATACATACAAAAATAAAAATAATTAAAAAATAGAGGGTGTCGGCCCTCTCCTTCTGCCACTAATTCTAACAAACAAAAGATGTAAGTGAAATTGTAAAAAGTTTGAAGGAAAACCCTAAACAAAAATAAACCACCGAATTGGTTATCAAAGTTTTTGGACGTTTCCAATTTTAGTCACTAATCTTTTACATGTTACATTTGGTCACTAACATCATAAAAAAAGTAATCCATTATTAGTCACCCGTCATTACACACTAATAGAACTTATATATATTTTTGTTATAATTGGAGGAGGGAGGAATTTGAACCCTACTCTTTAGGTAGAAGATCATGCATCAGCCAATAAATCAAATGCTCAAATGCTAATAAAACTTATACTTGACAGTACATGTCACCTTTTTTAAACAGCAAGGCATGTGACATGGAAATAACATAAAGTAATATTCAACAAAAGTTGGCCATCAAAGGTTTTGGATTTTTCTATTCTCATAATTATCTTACTTTCAAAGTTATATTTTTGTTGTAAAAATTGATGACATGAACGTCAGGTATGAATTCCTTTATATACTTTCAAATTCAACGTAGATAAATCAGTTCGTAAGAAATCAGGATTAACGAACTGTGGTGGGGTCTTGAGGAACTCAGCAAGTATTATTCCAGTTATTTTTCTGGTCCTATTGATTATTATGATTTGAATTATGCTGAGTAGTATACCATCAAAATGGCTTTGGAGATCGTTCACAAATCACATTGATTAGAAAATTTTCCTTTGATCATTCAATCCGATTCCAAGATGCCGGTATCATGGGTGTTGAATCCTCTCAAAAGGTGATGAAAATTGTAGAATTTATTACAGCAAATTGACACTTCATGGACAATAGTGGGAAATGTTACATGCAGAAATATTTTTAGAGAGTTCAATAATTGCGCTGTGTATTGGCAAAAAGGGGAGTGGGCAAAGAAAACATAATTGTTTGGTGCTGAATATTAATTTGCTTGTATGCTTAGGCGTCCTTGAATCTCAATGTATAATTAAAGCAGATAGATTTGGTGTCAAACATAATGGTTGTTTGTTATGTTTAAGTGTGTAGGCTACACGAGTGGAGCAGTCATGAGATCGTGGAAAGATAAGTCATCAAATAAAAAATATATAAAAATTTTAATGACCACCTGGGTAATTCACCAAATATAAACCCCTAATTTTGCTCTAACAACTATGATGTATTCACATCAATTCAAATAATTACTTTGTGAACTTATTCTTCCATGTTAGAATTTTTTATTATGTGAACTATTATTAATTAATAATTTCAGTTTAATAAAATAGACTAATAATTTAGTTATATTGTAAGACAAAAGCATGAAAGCTCAATTAATATTAAAGTAATCTATTAATGATGGGCTTTGCACGTCTTATTGAGTCAGTGTGATTTGGTGGTTGTGTAAGCCTTAACCTAGTAAGTATTTAATAGGAAGCTTTCTAGGGTTTATTATTTATATAATTGGCTAGGTCAAATGTTTCTGGCCATTATGAGTCACCAAAAAAGGAGAAGAGCGAAAGGAAGACTTAGCCTCTACCAATAGTTCTCTAGTATTCCGCAACTAGAAACGGCTACCCTAACAAATCAAACAGGTCTGCTAGTTTAACTATATGACTCTTGGTGTTTTAATCTTCACACATGGATCTAGGGTTTAAAACTTACATATGGTCTCAGAGCTTTTGTGAAATTAGGACCCAAATAAATTAAGGCTTTTGTTCATAGATCATTTGTTATAAACTTTTTCTCTTAACTTGTATCATAGAGATATGAATTGGATAGTGATGTTTAGGGTTTGAACATAGAATCTGAAATCTAGTTCTTGACAATTGATCTAGATTTTGTAGTTTTTGGAGAGTTTTGATGCATGGGTTTTGTAAAATTAGGGTCAAATTAAGTTTTGATAACTTCAATTACATTAAAACAAGCTTGAAAACCATAAAAGTCATGAGAACATTCAAAACAGACCTGAACGAGTCAGATCTTGCTCCAGTCAAGCTGGGTCAACTCGATAAAAGGTAGGAGAAGACTTAGCCCGATCCTTGGACAAAGGCCATGCACATAAAGTGGCATGTGTGGTGCTTATAGGGGTTGAGGAAATCCAATTGTGGCCCTAGTTTTTCTAATAGCCTTAGAATTTAATTTCTGATTTTTTGGAAAATTTTTCAAAAATTATATATAGTTTTAAAATAATAATTATTTAATATTTATGCACTTTTGTTCATGTTTATATAATTTCTCTAATTGATATACATGCATTCTATGAATTTATTTTATTGTAAAATATTTTGGCATGTGATAATTCTATTTTATGGGATTATTTTGTCTCATTTTGTTACCAAAAGCTAGCTAAGTTCTTGAGTTTAGATTAGCTTTTAGTTATTTTTTAGTAGTTTTTCTAATTAGTTTATTTTTAATGAGTTATTTTATTTTGTGCTACTTTTATGCTTACTTGCTTTAGTTTAGTTAGTAATTATTAGTTTTTATGTTTTGTAAGATTTCAAAGGAATAAGGCTCAATTTGGTGAAGAAAGGAGTTTAAGGAACCAAGACCCTGTTTGTATATGTTGAAGTATTTTGAGCATAACTCTCACTCCAGATGTCCAAATGAAGTGATTCTTGAGCCATTAGAAAGCTAAGAGATAGAGCTACAACTTTTATGGAATAACTTTACCTAGTTCTGCCTAAAGATGGAGAAAATCACATAGGAATTTGATGGAGTGTGGCAATCAACAGGAAAAGACTTGAAGTTAGGCCAACGTTGTGGCGTCAAAAGGCTGTGCCGCAACATCGAGATGAAAAATTGAAAGAAATAATGCAGAAAAGAATAGGCTATAGGCTGATTAAGTTTTTATTGGGTCTCTAAACTTATTCTAAAGCCATATTAAGAGCCAGTTAAGCCTAATTAAGGGAAATTATGTTAATTTAATGGTATGTAAGGAGAGCTTAAGGAGAGCTTAGCGATAAGAAGACAACCCTAAGAGAGATTCAAGAAGATACAAGTGAAGGCTAAAGATTGAAGATTAAGGTTGCAAAATTTGTTTTTCCTCTTCCTTAACTTTTATTATTTTTGTTACTCTTAATAGCTAAACTTCATATGTTATTATTTATTTTTGCAATTATAAGTAGCTAATTTCTTTTCTCTAAGATTACAATTGAACTAACATGTAGTTTAAATTTTTAATCTCTTTCTAGTTTATTTTCAATGAAATTATTATTTATTCCAATTTATTCTTAATGCTTTTAATTGTCTAGCCACCAATTAAATTGATCTAGAAACCTAAACATAGCTTGCGAAAAGGAGTTTAGAGTAGGCTAAAAATTGAAATAGCATATGATCATATTTATTTGCTTGGATGATTAAAGTGATTTGTATATAGGATAGAGATATATTTATATATAAACTAAGCAATCTGCCATTCCTTTACCAACTTCTCAAAGTAATATAGTACCTATAGCTATTGAGAGAGATAATGTTAGGGAATATGATGCAAATCCTCCTCTTCAAGATTCTGTTCTTACTCCTATTGATGTTCATTCTATTCAAGAAAATGAGGTTAAGGTGCCCTTGAGGAAATCCTCTAAGAAAAGAAAGTCCGCCATTTCTAATGATTACGTGATTTTTCTTGGAAAAAGTGATTATGATATCAATCATGTGGTCGGCCTTGTGACTTTCAACAATGCCATTAATTGTTCCCAATTTTCTATGTGGATGGATGCAATGATAGATGAGATGAGTTTTATGGCTCAGAATAGTGTTTGGGAGCTAATTGAACTCCTAAAAAGATGTAGACCGATTGGTTGCAAATAGGTGTATAAGACCAAGAAAGATTTTAAGGGAGAACTTGAGAGGTTTAAGGTTAAGTTGGTGGCAAAAGAATTTACTCAAAGAGATGGAGCAAATTATAATGAGACTTTTTCACTAATGTCTCCCAAGGATTCTTTTAGGCTCATTAAGGCACATTTTGACTTGGAACTTCATCAAATGAATGTGAAGATAGCTTTTTCGAATGGTAACCTTGAAGAGGAAGTTTATATGATACAACATGAGGGATTTCAAGAATTAGGAAGTGAAAGCTTGGTGTACAGACTTCGAAAATCCATCTATGGTCTCAAGCAAGCTTCCAGAAAGTGGTATTTGAAATAGATGATGTAGTTACTTCCATGGGTTTTATGGAAAACAAGGTTGATTAGTGCATATACCTTAAGAACAGTGAAAGTTCATTTTTCTTGTGCTATATGTGGATGATATCTTGCTAGCCAGTAATGATGTTGGGTTATTGCATTTAACTATGCAGTCGTTGTCAAAGACTTTCGACATGAAATATCTGAAATATCTTGGTGATGCCTTATTTGTAGTCAAGATTGAGACATGCAAAGATGGATTTTGGAATTTATTAAGGCTTTCCTAGAAGGCATACATTGATTGTGTGCTTAGTAGATTCAACATGTTGTGAAAGGCGATAAGCTTAAGCTTAGTCAATATCAGACAAAATGATTTGGCAAGAGAATCCATGAAAGGCATACCCTATTCTAGTGTAGATGGGAGCCTAATGTATGCGTAGGTTTACATTAGACTAGACATAGCTTTTGCAGTGAGAGTTTTTGGCAGATATCTTTCTAACCCTAGTTTGAATCATTGGGTTGCTACTAAGAAAGTGATGAGATACTTGCAAAGACTAAGGATTATATGTGAGTGTACAAAAAGGTGGATAATCTTGAGATTGTTGGTTATACAGATTTTAACTTCACTAGTTGTCCAGATGACATGAAGTCCACCTCATGGTATATTTTCATGTTAGTTGAGGAGCTATTTCTAGGAAAAATGTTAAGCAAACACTTTTAGGTTCCTCTACTATGCAAGTTGAGTTTGTTGCCTTTTATGGGGCTGCTACACAAGCTATTTGCCTTAGAAATCTCATTTTTGGGATATGTGTTATTGAGTCCATCTTTAGACCTCTTAAGATTTATTGTGATAATAAGTCTGTTGAGTTGTTAACTAAGAACAACAAAGGCACTAGTGGGTCTAAACGTTTGGAGATAAAATCTCTAAATGTCAAGGATTTTGTTAAAAATTGTGACATTTTTGTTGAGCACATTGAAACTGATGACATGTTGGCTAATCCTTTGACTAAGGGGTTAAGACCTACGATGTTTAGTACACAGGTTGAAAGCATGGGTATTTTAGGTCCTCTGATGCGTTTGATTAGTGAGAGTATGTTATTTATATATTTTAAAACTCTCACATCATGGTTTGCATTTATTTATGTTGAGACCTTTTCTATGTCTTTAAACATCCATGAGATGTTTGATTTTATATTTATTGATGATCATCGTTGATTGATAATACATGTTGTTATTTGATATTACTTGTTCATGTACATATGATTTATTAAAATTGCTATATTACATATATGTTTTATGAAATCTTGAGATTGGTGTTTATCTTGAAATGATTTTAGTGGTATGTCTCATAAATAACACTAGCAAGGAACCTTGAGGATAAGTGGGAGACATATAAGCATGTTGTTAAATGCCGTATAGATTTCTCTTCAGGTTTAGAGAAATCGACAAGAGGGAAAACAATGAAAATAGCACATTGAGATCACATTTAGGTGCTATTTTCTTGGTACACAGCTACACTAAGATCCATTGTCAATATGATCATTAATGCTTGTAACTATGGATTAGTCCTATGTCAATAAGGGGCATATTGCCTAGCATAATTCAATATTAGATGTTCCTATTGGATAGGATATTAAGACTTTATCTCTAAAGGCTAAATATTTTAAAATTGTAGCCACATCAAATTTAAGTAAATCTATCTAGAGTCTTATTTTCTAAAGTCTTTTCTTAAACCCAAAATACTCTCCAATTAATATTTCCCAAGTGGAAAAATGTTAGAATATTTAACTATGTGGGCTACTATTAATTGGTAATTTATATTTAATAAAACAAATTGATAATTTAGTCTTATTGTGAGATAAAACATGGAAGCCCAATTAATATTAAAGTGATCTATTAATGATGGAATTTGGATGTCTTATTAAGTCAGTGTGGTTTAGTAGTTGTGTAGGCCTTAACCTACTAAGCCTTTAATGGGGAGGCTTCTGGGGTTTATTATTCCTTTCTTCACTTCTAACAAACAGTTTCTACCCATTGTTAGTCGCCCGAAAAGGAGAAGAATGAAGAGAAAGACTTAGCCTCTACTAGTAGTTATCTTGTGTTTCATAACTAGAAATGGCTACCCTAATGAATCAAACAGGTTCGCTAGTTTAATTACATGACTCTTGGTGTTCTAATCTTCATAAATTGATCAAGGGATTAAAACTTACATTAAATAACTATATATATTCTCTAACACTTTGACTATATTTATTTACAACTATTATGTTCTGCATCAACTTTTATAATTCTTTTCAAAAGTGATAAATAAAGTTCATTTTCTATGCAAAAAGGAATTTTTCCTTGTTTATAGATGTTATCTAGCTAGTTGTGAATAAACTTATATTCTATTAATAAGAATTAAAAATAAGAAATATATATAGGAGAAAATAAAAAATTTCTTCTATTTAAGACATGTCAAACAACATTTTTGTTTATTTTTTAACATTTTCTTACTTTTTTATATTTCATATTTTTTACTTTTTCACATAAAAATTGTTGGACAGCTTGAACATGAAATATTCTTGATCAAGTTGGCTAAAATTATATAAATAAAAAAAGTCTCTCAAAACTAGGGTTTATGAGAGTTAGATCTTGTTTCCAACAAGGTAACCGCCAAATCTAAATTTTCAAAGTTTGGCTTTATAGTGCTTATTTTATTATTGATTCTATGATTGTAAGATACTGAGGTAATGGTTAAAATGGATGATTTGCATGAAATGTGGAAAAGTTTGAAATTATCAAAAGAAGTGGCATGTCCATTAAGGATAAAGCAAATAGAGGGAGAAAGGTCGTCTAAGGCTCTACAGGAGTTTTGTCTACTAGGATCTATAAGGGCAACAACAAAGTTAATAAAAAAGCAATGATAAATACTTTAGGACCCATATGGAGATTGGTAAGGAAATTATTTGTGAAAGAAATAAGTAAGAATAAATTTCTCTTCTACTTTGAAGAGAAAAGGATTATGAAAGAGTGAAAGCTAGCAAACCATGGTGTTTTGAAAAGAATTTGGTGGTCATGAAGGAGTTTGATGAGGAAAACATGGACTTGAATGTTCAGAAACAAAGAATCTAGATTCAAGTAACTAGAGTACCGTTAAAGCTTATGGATTTAGATACAACATCTACTATAGGTAATATAGTGGGTAGATTTATGCAAGTAGTGGGGATGTCAATGATCTCAGGGATACGTTTATGTGGATTAGGGTTTTAATTGACCTAACAAAGCCACTACACAAAGGTATCATACTATCTTTTGATAACATTCAGACTCGATGGATCAATATCTAGTACGAACGTTTGTCACGATTTTGCTATAAGTGTACAATAATGGGGCATAATGAAAAGATTATTCTAATTCGTGTTTGGATGAAGATGGAAAAATGGTGAAGAATCAATATGGGCCATTTATGATAATGTTGCTAAGGAGAAAGGCAACGACAATCACCATTGTGGGCAACAAATACAATGACGATGAATGGTAGAAAGACAAAGAAGTTGAGAATAGACTCTCTACTTGAAATAATAATGAAAATGTTAGTTGTAGATTTACTGCAGGAACACTAAGCGAGATTTTAGAAAATGAGAAAATAATGGCAGCTGATATGGGCGGTTAGGGAAACCAAAAATTGTAGTAGGATTCAAAACAGATTCAGAATGAGATGGAAGGCATTAACGAGAGAGTTAATGAAGATAAAGGTATTGTTGATAAGGGTGTAGATGGGAATATGTTTAATAATCAAATAAATGGTGACGTAGTTACAACATTTTTGGACTTGATTTGTACGAATGATATTTCAATAGTTGTGCAAAGTAAACACAAAAGAAAATTGATAGATTTCAAGGTAAATAGGGAAAAGATTGGGAAAAAGATTAAAATGGTAGCAATTTCTTTATGGAACCAACAGTGCATAGTGGTCTACATGGCCAACACCGCTTAGCAGAATAAGGATTATGAGTTGGAATTGTCAAGGTCTTGAACAATTCATATGCTTCTAAAATTCTTGAGAAGTACAAATCTTAATGTAATATTTCTAATGGGGACAAGGAAATACAATGTTAAGATGGAGCAATTTCGTTTACTTTTTGATATGGGATCTTGTTTACTAGTAAATATGGATGGAGAAGCTGGTAGACTATCATTGCTTTAGAAGCAAGATACAACATTGTTTGTTAAATCCTTCTCAAAAAATCAAATAGATTCAGAAATTGTGATGATAATGGAAACATGAAGAATGATAGGTTTTTATGGAAATTTAAATGTTTCAAATAGGAATCTAAGTTTGGATCTTCTTTGAATCCTCAATTCACAGTTTCAGAGTTCATGGTTGGGTGTAAGAGATTTTAATGAAATTTGGTATCTTAGTGAAAAAAAAAGGAAGAGCAAGGAGTAATGAGGCTCAAATGGTGGCATCCAAGGAGGTTTGTAGTCTTTGTGAATGGCACGATTTGGGTTATAAAGGATCACAATTCACGTGGTTGAATAATATGGAGGAAGGAGAGTTCATTAAGTGTAGGCTTGATCCGGCATTTGCAAATTCGACATGGTGTACAAAATTTCCAAAGGTAATGGTATTTAACGAAGTAGTGGGAGCTTCAAATCATATAGCTTTAAAGGTTGACTTATTCCATAAGAAAATAGTTAAATGGAGGAGAAGATTTCACTTTAAGGCTTTTTGGATTCATGGTGAAAAATGTGAAAGGATAATTTTCGAGGAATAGAGACAACTGGATTAGAATTCTAGTGAGTTTATAGAAGAATTACATATTGTTAAAGCTAAGCTCAATTCAATTAAATCAAGCCTAGCATAGGAGGTGCAAGAAAAAAATAATGTGGAAGAAAAGGGAACTCCAACATATACATGAATTAGAATCTCCTAATTTTGATGCTATATCTCTCAAAAAGATCTAGAAGGAATTAGATGATACAATTAAAAAAGAAGAAATTTTGTAGAAGCTACGGTCAAAGCAGATTGGCTTAAAAAAGGGGACAAGAACACAAATATCTTTCATGGGAAAGCCTTAGAGAGGAAGAAGAAAAATACCATTTAGGCACTAAGGAAGAATAATGGAGAGTGGGTGGAGAGATAAAAGGGTTTGTATTAAGAAGCAAATGAATTTTTCTCTCAACTATTTACTACCTCAAATCTGCCTATGGTTGAAGAAGTTTTGGCAGTGGTGCATTCATAGATTGATGGAAGAATGACTGAAGAATTGATTACAAAAATTACCGCAGAGGAAGTTCAAATTGCATTCTTTCAATTGCATTTTACAAAGGCCCTTCATCCGAATGAATTGTCTACTTTATTTTTTTTAAAGGTATTGGGATTTAATGGGAAAGAACATTTATAATTTTGTTGTAGATTTTCTAGAGGGAAAAATTGCATCCAACGAAATCATTATACTCATATTGCTTTCATCCCAAAAGTTACCTAGCTTGAACAAGTCAATTTCGACCAATAAGTCTTTTCCATATGATTTATAAAGTTGCATCTAAAGTGCTCACCAATAGATTGAAGGGTATTTTATTAGTTATCATTTTTGAAAATCAAAGTGCCTTTGTGCCTGGCAGATTGATTTCAAATAATGTTATAGTTGCACATGAAATTATTCACTATTTGCATAATAAAAGACTGGAAAATGTGGGTAACTTTGCTCTTACATTGGACATAAGTAAGGCATATGATAGAGTGGAATGGATTTTTATGGAAGGATTTCTAAGGAAAATGGGTTTTGATGAGAAAGATGTAAGCATGATGTAGACACCTAAAAATAATAATAAATTTTAAAT
Organism: Theobroma cacao; assembly: GCF_053813885.1. NCBI lineage: Eukaryota > Viridiplantae > Streptophyta > Magnoliopsida > Malvales > Malvaceae > Theobroma > Theobroma cacao. The sequence goes on from NC_142640.1 coordinate 45,291,140, forward strand.
TTAAATTATAATAAAATATAATAATAATAATAATAAAAAAGAGGTATGGCTGGGCGTACGCCCAGCCATCCCTTCCCCAACCACCACGCATGATGGGGTTCTGGCAACCAACTCCCTATTGCCAGAACCCCATTGCTGGGTTGTCCAATTTTTTGGACAACCCTGCTTGTTTTAAGGACCACCTGCAAAACCAAAGAAAAGGAGGAGAAGCCAAAAAAAAAACTCAACCAAAAAGCCAAAAAAGATTTCAAAAAAACCGATCCATCACCTGCAAAAAAGCCATCAGAAAAAACTGAAACAAAAAAATCAATAATTAACCCAAAAAAAAAAAAAGAGAGAGCAAAAAAGGGAAAAAGAAGAAGAGAGAGAGAGGTGAGAGGCCGGCGTAGGAAAGGAAAAAGAGGCGCCGGCGGTGGGAGTGTTACGTCGGGGAGAAGAAGGAGAAGGAGAAGGAAAGGAAGAAAGAAGAAAAAGAAAAAAGAGAAGGGAAACCCGCAAGGAGAAAGGAGAGAAAGAGAAGGAGAAAGAAAGAAAGAGGAAAAAGAAAGAAGAAGCCAGCGGGGAGAGAGAAGAGAAGAAAGAGAAAAAGAAAAAAGAGAAAGAAAGGAAAGAAAGGGGAAGAAAAAAAAAAGAAAAGAAAAAACAAGACAAAGCAAGTTGACCAAGAAACAAGACAAGAAAAAGAAGTTGTGGGTTCTTGAATTCATCTGGGTTTCGTTGGACTCAAAATTAGGTAAGTTTTGCATTTTTGTTATTTGGGTTATTATATTATTATTAGTATTAATTTTATTAGCATTCAATATAGTTTTTACAAAAATTATAAATTTATTTATAAAATAATAAATAAGCAAAAATATATTTAAGAAATCAAATAAACAATTAAATAATAATAATAACAATAACAAGGGTAAGTGAATGAGAAGAATAAAAAAAAAAGAGAAAGAAATAGTTATATTATAAATATATTTAGATAGTTGTAAATATAATATACATACAAAAATACATGATACAAATATAAAAAAAATATAATAAAAAATAAAAAAAATGAATGAAAAAATGAAATGATTATTGAAGAAATTGCACCTAAGAAAGGCAAAAAGTTGCTTTTTTTTTAAGTGGATTTTTTTTTGGGTGCAAAGTTCAAGACGGATTTTCACCGAAGCGTCGGGATAAATCCGAACTCTAAACTTCAATACCCGTTAAGTCAAATAGTTGTTGTTAAAAAATAATATATATAATGTTGCATTTGAATTTAAATTAATAATATTAGTTAATTAGCTTAAATAAATATTACTAAATAAAGTTAATTTAATCGTTTGGAAACATTAATTAATTGTTTATTTGATAAGTTACATAATCAAGTTAAACGTTAATCAACAATGTTAATTAAAAGTTATGGATCTAAATAAAAAAATAAAAAAAAACAAAAAAATAATAATAATAATAATAAAATAAATACATAATTCATGAAAAAAAAATGACAAAATAAATATATAAATAAGGTGATAAATTATTAAACACATAATTGGATGAATTATGAACCGCTTAATTCAATAAACGCGTGCATGTAGACATTAGCATTTTATCCTGTCAAGCACGTCACATTTATTTTGCAAATGGCGCGAAAATCCCGATAATGGGATTTCCCCGAGGAGCTTGTAGAGACGAGTTCTTCCGGGGATATCTCTAGGTGAGGAGAATTTCGAGACTTCACCAAAGCGTTGGGATAGTCTTCGAATAATTTTTCAATAAAAGATTACCGACTCCATCATTTAAAATAAACAAGTCATGACATCATTTTACGCTTGCATCATGTGCATACATAAAACCAAATAAAAAAACTCAGTCTGTCAATTTAATAAAAATTTAATTAATAAAGTAGGGATTAAACTAAGAGAAGGCTATATTAAGATAACTTAAGATTAAATGGTACCGTTCGTGGAATGGGCGCCACGGAGGTGTTAACCCTTCTCCGTGCGTAATCGCACTCCCGAACCCATCTCTAAAAATGTGGATCAGTTCTCGTTCTTTCGACGGACCTAAAATTAATTTAGGACTTCGTCGATTAAGAATCGGGTTAATAGGTGACCAATCACACCTAGATAAAAAAGATTAGTGGCGACTCCTAAACCGATTTAATATTCGCCCGTGTCTGGCGGACGGGTTCTCGGACCCGCACGTTACGACAGATGGCGACTCCACTGGGGAACTCGAGAGTCAAACCGTTAATTAATCATAAGTTATCTTAAGCCTTAAATAATTTGTTGTTTTCCCTAGCCTTGATTTTGCATATTTTTGGTTAATGCACTCAGTTATTTTGCTATTATTACTTCACTGTTTTTAATAATTGCGAGAAAAATTGAAGGGCATGAAGTTGCCAGCTCAAAGAGAGGGAATATGCCCAAGAAAAAAGAAGGGGATGTGCAAGCAGTCGCTCACAACAGCCAACAAGCCCATAACTTTAACCCATATTACTCGTACCCCACATACCAACCCTTCTATCCAAACATAGGCAACATCACACAAAACCCATATGTGTACCAACCTACCCCGCAACCAATGTTTCAGACCAATGTTCTTCCACAAACTCCACCACCAAGACCGGTAGCTTCAACCAATAATCCTGGCCATGGTCAAAGAGAACCTAAAACTACCCTAGAAAAACCAAAGTTCGATCATATTCCAGTCCCTTACACTACATTACTGCCACAACTCATAGAAAATCGACTCATTGCTCGAACCCCTTTAGAACCACTCCGACCACCTTTCCCAAAATGGTATGACCCGAATGCGCATTGTGATTACCATTTTGGATTTCAAGGGCACTCCACCGAGAATTGTACTGCTTTAAAACATAAAGTCCAAGCGCTCACTAAGGCAGGACTTTTAAATTTTGCTAAAAAAGACAATTCAAATGTTAATTGGAATCCCTTGCCTAACCATGGAGGTTCGACAGTGAATGCAATACATGAAGGGATGATTCGAAGGGTGAAAAAGAATATCGACGAGATTCGAACACCGATGGATAGAGTGTTTGAGACGTTGTCCAAAATAATAGCCATCACTCCAGAACCGATAGAGATAAAAGAACTAGGACATGATCTCACCCTTTCTTGTAAATTCCATATGGGGGTTGTTGGACGTTCCATTCAAAATTGTGATGGCTTTCGTCTTAAGTTGCAAGAGTTGATGGATTTGTCAGAAATCAAGTTTTATGAAGAAAGTGAGGAGGAAGAATTTTGGAAAAAGACAATTCCCTTCTTGTATGAAACCTTTCGATTCGTGGGGTGTAAGGCATCGGACGAGGTCAATCAGGTTCCACGGATGTTTGGTGAGCTATCAATCCATATGATCAAAGATGAAGAACCTAACAAGAAGGTCCATGTGGTGTATCCAGTACTACCAGGAGAGGAGCTAAGCAATTGGATAGCCACGGAACTGCCCATGATCTTTAAGTCTTCCGAAATGTAATGAACAATTTTATCTAAATGCCTATGCCCAAGGGTGTTAAGAGTAATTTCTTGTTTAAGTAGGGCTTTCTGTTACCTTCATCATTTAAATAAATGACAATGCATAATGTGTTTCATAATTCATCAATCTTTTTGCATATGTCCTTTCATCTATTCTTTTAGCCAATAAATACTTGCCCATACATGCGTCTAACTTTACCTGTTTGTAGGTCTTTAAATAATGAACACGAAGACAATCTAGACAACGATTTGAATATCGATTTTGAGATGATTCCGAACATTGATGAATTGAAAAATGAAGAGGAGGTGGATGACTACGGTTTACCCCCTGATTTGTCGAGAATGTTGGAACAGGAGGAAAAGGAGATTTTACCTCATCAGGAACTCACAGAAATGATTAAACTCGAAAATAGGGAAGAGAAGAAAGAGATTAAGATTGGCACCTCGCTGTCATCTGATGAACGGCAGAAGCTAGAAAAATTGCTCCGTGAATATGTGGACGTGTTTGCTTGGTCATATCAGGACATGCCAGGCCTTAATACTGACATGGTTGTTCACAAGTTACTTTTGGAACCAGATTGCAAGCCTATTAAACAGAAGTTGAGAAGGATGAAGCCAAAAATGTTGCTGAAGATTAAAGAAGAAGTAAAAAAGCAATTTGATGCTGGATTTTTAGAGGTGGCTAAGTACCCTGAATGGGTGGCTAATATAGTTCCAGTTCCTAAGAAGGATGAAAAAGTTCGAATGTGCGTCGATTATAGGGATTTGAACAGAGCGAGTCCGAAGGATAGCTTCTTTTTGCCACATATTGATACTCTTGTGGACAACACAGCAAAACATGCTTTGTTCTCATTCATGGATGGCTTTTCTGGTTACAATCAAATTAAGATGGCACCCGAAGATATGGAAAAAACAATGTTCGTAACCATGTGGGGAACGTTTTGTTACAAAGTAATGCCATTTGGATTGAAGAATACAGGCGCCACCTACCAAAGGGCAATGGTAGCTTTGTTCCACGATATGATGCATAAAGAGATAGAGGTATATGTTGATGACATGATTGCAAAATCTCATACAGAAAGGGATCATACTGTCAATCTCAAGAAACTGTTCGAGAGATTGCGAAAGTTCCAGCTCAAGTTGAATCCTGCAAAATGCACTTTCGGTGTAACTTCTGGGAAATTGTTAGGGTTCATAGTAAGTGAAAAAGGAATTGAAGTGGACCCGGATAAAATACAAGCTATTCAAGAGCTACCACCTCCCAAAACGCAAAAAGAAGTGAGGATTTTTAGGGAGGTTGAATTATATTGCTCGATTTATATCCCAACTCACCTGCAAATGTGATCCAATCTTCAAGCTGCTTCGAAAAAGAGACCTAGGAGAATGGAATGAAGAATGTCAAATAGCCTTTGATAAAATCAAAGAACATCTCAGAAATCCACCGGTGTTGGTGCCACCGATGGCCGGCAAACCTCTTATTTTGTATTTGACTGTGAACAAGAATTCTATGAGATGTGTGTTGGGACAACATGATGGAACCGAGAAGAAAGAACGGGCAGTATATTACTTGAGCAAGAAGTTCATGGAGTATGAGTCCAAATATTTTGCGCTCGAAAAGATGTGTTGTGCACTAGCATGGACCGCCCGAGGCTCTGACAGTATATGTTGTATCACACAACATGGTTGGTGGCGAAATTAGATCCCATCAAGTATATCTTTGAAAAACCCTGCCTGTCTGGAAGAATAACTCGATGGCAAGTGCTATTGTCTGAGTATGACATTGTGTATGTGTCTCAAAAATCAATCAAAGGGAGTGTCATCACTGATTTCCTTGCAGATCGAGCTAATAAGGATTATGAATCTGTAAGTTTCGATTTTCTAGATGAAGATTTGATGGCCGTCTTACACATAAAAAATGGTGGTCCCAATGAACTTAATCCATGGAAGGTGTATTTTGATGGAGCATCCAATGCTTTGGGGTATGGAATCGGGGCAGTGTTGATTTCTCCAAATGGAAAGTACTATCCAGCCACAGCAAGATTGAATTTCAATTGTACTAACAATATGGCGGAGTATGAGGCGTTGGTAATGGGATTACAAGCAGCGATTGAGATGGAGGTTGACGCGATAGATGTTTACGGAGATTCGGCTTTAGTAATATGTCAAATGAGAGGCGAATGGGAAACTAGAGATTCTAAACTAGTTCCATATAAAAAGCTGGTTACAGAATTAAGCAAACAGTTCAAAAAAATCAGCTTCAACCATTTACCTCGAGAAGAGAATCAGATTGCTGATGCTTTGGACACCCTCGCAACGATGTTCAAAATAAAAGAGGCGGCTGATGTACGCCCTTTTGATTTAGAAGTCCGTGAAGTCTCCGCACACTACTTGAATGTTGAAGAAGAGGTTGATGGTAAGCCGTGGTGTCATGATATCATGCAATACATCAAGCACCAGGCATATCCTGAGAATGTCACGGACAATGACAAGCGAACTCTTAGAAGATTAGTAATGGGTTTCTTCCTTAACGGAGAAGTGCTCTACAAAAGGCGTCGAGATCAAGTACTCTTGAGATGTGTGGATGTTGCGGAAGCCAACAAAATAATGAAAGAAGTCCACGAAGGAACTTGTGGAGCTCATACTAATGGACATATGTTGGCTAGACAAATTATGAGAGTTGGTTATTATTGGTTGACATTGGAATAAGACTGTATAAACTTTGCTCGAAAATGCCACAAGTGTCAAGTATACGCTGATAGAATCCATGCTCCACCAGCCCCATTGCACGTTTTCACAGCACCTTGGCCATTTTCAATGTGGGGAATGGATGTGATTGGGCTTATTACACCGAAAGCCTCTAATGGACATCGATTCATATTGGTGGCCATTGATTATTTCACGAAATGGGTAGAAGCAGCTTCCTATGCTAATGTGACACAAAAGGTGGTGTGCAAGTTCATCCAAAAGGAGATCATATGTCGGTATGGGCTGCCGAAAAGGATCATTACTGATAATGCAAGCAATTTGAATGGTGCGATAGTGAAGGAGGTTTGCACTAAATTCAAGATCAAGCACCATAACTCGACAATTTACCGTCCGAAGATGAACGGAGCGGTAGAGGCAGCCAACAAAAATATCAAAAAGATTATCGAAAAGATGACTGGAGTTTATAAAGACTGGCATGAGAAACTTCCTTTTGCCTTGCATGCATATCGAACTTCTGTGCGTACCTCAACCGGGGCAACTCCGTACTCATTAGTATACGGTACAAAAGCAGTTCTACCTGTTGAAGTAGAAATCCCATCATTGAGAGTGTTGATGGAAACAGAATTGGAAGATGCTGAGTAGGTTCATTCCCGCTACGAGCAATTGAATCTGATTGAGGAGAAATGGCTTGAGGCTCTTTGTCATGGTCAGATGTACCAACGAAGGATGATGCGAGCATACGAGAAAAAAGTTTATCCCAAGCAGTTTCGAGAAGGAGAGTTGGTTCTCAAGAGAATACTCCCTAATCAAACTGATTTTCGGGGAAAGTGGATGCCGAATTGGGAAGGGCCATACGTGGTAAAGAAGGCTTTTTCAGGAGGAGCTTTGATTTTGGCTGACATGGATGGGGGAGATCTACCTAATCCGATAAATGCGGATGCGGTGAAGAAGTACTATGCTTAAAAAAAAAAACGGAAGGGGTTTGTGCTGAAAACCCGAAAAGGGCAGCTCGTACCTAAAGGAGGAGGCTCATGCTGAAAACCCGAAAAGGGCGGCTTGAGGCCGAAAAGCAGGAAGTTAGAATGGAATTTGAGGATGTCAGCCTAAACGGGACACAAGATTGAGGTAAAAATACACCATGAATGGAGCTCCACAATCTCACAAAATAGGGGAAGCTAGGGGGTCTGCAACCTACAGATTTGTTCAAAGCATCAAATAAGGATAATTCTTGAAGTCGAATATCAGATTGTTTTCTCTTAGTGGTCTAAGTTTTCATTACTTAAAGATCTAATGTTTACCCTGTAAACTCTTTTTGCGTTGAATTATTTGATTTCTCATATATGAAATTCTCATTCGCCTCTTTATTTTAACCCTTTCGTTATTTACCATCCCATGATTCACATAATAGTTGTCATAGAAATGAATGATGATTGGTAAAAGAAATAAACTAATTAAGCAAGAAATTACACTCATTGTTCAGCAAAAGACTTAATGATGAAAAAAGGAATGGCAGAGCCCTGAACCTAAGGCAAAGTCAGATGTCAAAAGAGAGAGTACTTAGGGAAAATCTGGAGTTACCTGAATTCTACAGGAGGAAAGAAAACAGGCAAAGAAGATCGAAAGTTGCAGTGAAAAATCGGATGAAACAAGAAAGAGGTCTTGGAACCTTAATGAATCATAAACATGAAAACATTTCATCATGTCAATCATGCATACATGTCTAGCCATGCACTCGACAAGAATCAAAATTAATTCATGTCCCAAGCTTTGAAGGTCGAAATTCACTCGACCTAAAATGTTGAGATTGTAAAACTTTGATGGAAAGATTTGAGTTTTTTTCATTTTATGTTAATCCAATTAAGTTAACATTAAAGAATTTAAATCGAACCTGTTGTGAGATAGGTCGAGCCTAGATTAAGTCTAAGAATCTTAATTTTGTTTAAATCGAACCTGTTGTGAGATAGGTCGAGCCTAGATTAAGTCTAAAAATTTTAATTTTATTTAAATCGAACATGTTGTGAGATAGGTCGAGCCTAGATTAAGTTTAGGAATTTCAATTTTAAATCAAACTTGTTGTGAGATAGGTCGAGCCTAGATTAAGTCTAGGAATTTCAATTTTTAAATCGAACTTGTTGTGAGATAAGTCGAGCCAAGATTAAGTCTAGGAATGTTAATTTTGTTTAAATCGAACCTGTTGTGAGATAGGTCGAGCCTATATTAAGTCTAGGAATTTTAATTTTTAAATCGAACCTGTTGTGAGATAGGTCGAACCTAGATTAAGTCTAAGAATTTCAAATTTTAGATCGAACCTGTTGTGAGATAGGTCGAGCCTAAATTAAGTTTAGGAATTTCAATTTTTAAATCGAACTTGTTGTGAGATAGGTCGAGCATAGATTAAGTCTAGGAATGTTAATTTTGTTTAAATCGAACCTGTTGTGAGATAGGTCGAGCCTAGATTAAATCTAGAAATTTTAATTGAATTTGTTCTAATATGGGTCGAACCTAGATTAAGGTTAGAAATTTCAATTTTGCTTAAATCAAACTTGTTGTGAGATAGATCGAGCCAAGATTAAGTCTAGGAATTTTAATCGAATTTGTTCTAACTTGGGTCAAGCCTAGATCAAGTCTAAAAATTTTATTTTTGTTTAAATCAAACCTGTTTTGAGATAAGTCGAGCCTAGATCGAATTGATTAAATCAATTAGCTTCGAGATAAGTCAAATGCGGTGTCTACGTCTTTGCACTATTCTTGATTTTCAAGAATGTGCAAAGAGGGGCAACTGTAGACACCTAAAAATAATAATAAATTTTAAATTTAAATTATAATAAAATAAAATAAAATATAAAAAAATAAATAAAAAATATAATAATAATAATAAAAAAAAGAGGTATGGCTAGGCGTACGCCCAGCCATCCCTTCCCCAACCACCACACATGATGGGGTTCTGGCCACCAACTCCCTGGTGCAAGAACCCCATTGCCGGGTTGTCCAATTTTTTGGACAACCCGACTTGTTTTAAGGACCACCTGCAAAACCAAGGAAAAGGACGAGAAGCCAAAAAAAAAACTCAACCAAAAAGCCAAAAAAGATTTCAAAAAAATCGATCCATCACCTGCAAAAAAGCCATCATAAAAAACTGAAACAAAAAAATCAACAATTAACCCAAAAAAAAAAAGAGAGAGCAAAAAAGGGAAGAAGAAGAAGAGAGAGAAAGGTGAGAGGCCGGCGTAGGGAAGGAAAGAGAGGCGTCGGCGGTGGGAGTGTTACGCCGAGGAGAAGAAGGAGAAGGAGAAGGAAAGGAAGAAAGAAGAAAAAGAAAAAAGAGAAGGGAGACCCGTAGGGAGAAAGGAGAGAAAGAGAAGGAGAAAGAAAGAAAGAGGAAAAAGAAAGAAGAAGCCAGCGGGGAGAGAGAAGAAAAGAAAGAGAAAAAGAAAAAAGAGAAAGAAAGGAAAGAAAGGGGAAGAAAAAAAAATAAAAGAAAAAAGAAGACAAAGCAAGTTGACCAAGAAACAAGATAAGAAAAAGAAGTTGTGGGTTCTTGAATTCATCTGGGTTTCGTTGGACTCAAAATTAGGTAAGTTTTGCATTTTTATTATTTGGGTTATTATATTATTATTAGTATTAATTTTATTAGCATTCAATATAGTTTTTACAAAAATTATAAATGTATTTATAAAATAATAAATAAGAAAAATATATTTAAGAAATCAAATAAATAATTAACTAATAATAATAACAATAACAAGGGTAAGTGAATGAGAAGAATAAAATAAAAAAAGAGAAAGAAATAGTTATATTATAAATATATTTAGATAGTTGTAAATATAATATACATACAAAAATACATGATACAAATATAAAAAAAATAAAAAAATATAATAAAAAATTAAAAAAATTAAAAAAATGAATGAAAAAATGAAATGATTATTGGAGAAATTCCACCTAAGAAAGGCAAAGAGTTGCTTTTTTTTTAAGTGCAAAGTTCGAGACGGATTTTCACCGAAGCGTCGGGATAAATCCGAACTCTAAACTTCAATACCCGTTAAGTCAAATAGTTGTTGTTAAAAAATAATATATATAAAAAATTTATATAATGTTGCATTTGAATTTAAATTAATAATATTAGTTAATTAGCTTAAATAAATATTACTAAATAAAGTTAATTTAATCGTTTGGAAAAATTAATTAATTGTTTATTTGATAAGTTACATAATCAAGTTAAACGTTAATCAACAATGTTAATTAAAAGATATGGATCTAAATAAAAAAACAAAATAATAATAAAATAAATAAATAATTCATGAAAAAAAAATGACAAAATAAATATATAAATAAGGTGATAAATTATTAAACACATAATTGGATGAATTATGAACCGCTTAATTCAATAAACACGTGCATGTAGACATCAATATTTTATCCTGTAATAGCACGCCACATTTATCTTGCAAATGGCGCGAAAATCCCGGTGATGGGATTTCCCCGAGGAGCTTGTAGAGACGAGTTCTTCCGGGGATATCTCTAGGTGAAGAGAATTTCGAGACTTCACCAAAGCGTTGGGATGGTATTCGAATAATTTTCCAATAAAAGATTACCGACTCCATCATTTAAAATAAACAAGTCATGACATCATTTTACGCTTACATCATGTGCATACGTAAAACCAAATAAAAAAACTCAGTCTGTCAATTTAATAAAAATTTAATTAATAAAGTAGGGATTAAACTAAGAGAAGGCTATATTAAGATAACTTAAGATTAAATGGTACTGTTCGTGGAACGGGCGCCACGGAGGTGCTAACCCTTCTCCGTGCGTAACCGCACTCCCGAACCCATCTCTAAAAACGTGGATCAGTTCTCGTTCTTTCGATAGACCTAAAATTAATTTAGGACTTCGTCGATTAAGAATCGGGTTAATAGGTGACCAATCACACCTAGATAAAAAAGATTGGTGGCGACTCCTAAACCGATTTAATATTCGCCCGTGTCTGGCGGACGGGTTCCCGGACCCGCACGTTACGACACATGATAATAAGATGCATATCCACAGTAATATACTTTGTCCTTATTAATGGAGCCCCAAAAGAGAGTTTTACACCATCAAGGGGAATTCGCCAAGGAGAACTTTTATTGCCATTACTATTTGTTATTATTACGGAAACTTTATCCAGTATGTTGACGGTAGCTAAAAATAATAAGAGCATTTCAAGGCCAGAAGTTAGCAAGAGAGGTTCGCATATTACTCACCTTTTCTTCACAAACGATAACATGATTTTTCTTAAAGCAAGAAGTCAAGAGATAAAGGTCTTTAAAAATATTTTTGATTGGTATGAACTTGCATAAAGACATAAGATTAATTTTGATAAATTAGCAATCCTTTTTAGCATAAATACTATGGAAGTTGATGTTGACGTTGTTTGTCAAACTTTTGGGGTGAATATTGGATAGCGAAGAGGTAAATATCTTGGAATACCTCTTATTTATGGTAGGTCTAAAAGATAAATTTTTAGCTACGTTAAGGAAAAGGTCCTAAAAAGGATCTCAAATTAGAAAAACAAACTTCTATCAATTGCAAAGAGGGAAATAGAGATAAAATTAGTGGCCTAGGCTATTCCAAGTTATGTGATGAGTTGCTTTAAATTGCTGGACACATTATCTACTAAAATTGATTCGGCTATGGCTAGATTTTGGTGGGAAGGTAATGACAAGGAGCATAAAATTCATTGGAAGAATTGGCAATTTATGTGCACATCTAAGCATTCAGAAGGAATGGGCTTTAGAAATATAAAAAATTTCAATCTAGCTATGTTGGCTAAACAATGGTGGAGATTGTTGACTCAAGTTCCTACTTTAACTTACAAGTTGCTAAAGGCAATATATTTCTTTAATGTGAATTTTATGGATGCAACCATTGGATCTGACCCCGAGTTACCTCTGGCTTAACATAAGAGAAAGTCAGGATCTTATAAGAAAGAGTGTTATATGGAAGGTGGGAACTGGGAAATGGAAGGGATATGATGGTGTAAAAAGATTGTTAGATCCCATATGAGACTCTTAGGCAAGTCATTATGTGTGATGAATCAATGAGTGATTCAATGACACTAAGTGAACTTATAGACTTCATTTAATGAGATGGGATGAAACTAAAGTCCATAATTATTTTCCTCCACATGAGAGCATGTTGATTTTGTCAATTCCTTTGAGCAATCAACAACAAGTTGATTGTTAAGTTTGGTTTGACAATAAGCATGGCAACTATACAAAGAAATCTGGCTATAAGATATTGTATTCAAGATCGACAAGTATCGATGGTGTAAGTTCTTCGATTCAATGCAATCGATTATGGAAAAAATTGTGGCACTGTGCAATTTTGAGGAAAATTGTGATGTTTGTACGGAGAGTTATCCATGGAGCCTTCTTACCAAAATGGAATTGATCAAGAGGAAGATAAATGTGGTACCAGTATGTCTTTTATGTGAATTAAAAGTAGAGATAGATTTTCATTGCTTGTGTAATTTCCATTTCGCAAGGGTGGTGTGCTTATCTTTTCGGTGGGGTTTTCAAGATATCTCAAGCTACTATGGTTTAATTAAGAAATGGTTGTAGGTGTTATTTGATAAAATGGAGAAAGTACAGTTAAAGGAGAATATATGTGTACTATGGTCTATTTGGAAGGCTTGGAATAATTTGATTTCTAACCAAAACTGACTAGATCCTATAGCCGTAGTTGAATTAAGGTATAAGATGGCAAGACAATATCGAAGTGCCAATACATCCATCGGAATAAGGGAAGTAGGAGAACACAACATAACTAAATGTTGGAGTAAACTGAATGTGTGTAAACTAAATTTTAATGTAGCATTATTTGAAGTAAATGGTGTAACAAAGATAAGGGTAGGCTTTATTGTGAAGAATCAGCATCGGGATATCCTTCTAGCTAGAAAAAAAACCTCTAATCATTGATTGGATGCGATTGAAGCTGACTTGAAGGCATTAGTCTAGTTGCTGGTTACTTATTGCCAAAAAGGGGTAGGCATCCATGAAATTAGATTGATTGTCAAAAATTAGTTCAATGGGTGCATAATAGAAGCTGTAATGGGCAAACGGGACACATAGTGGGAGATTGTATAATGCTAATGGAACGCTTGGCTTGCAAATCAATCAATCATTGTGTAAGAGAAGCAAACAAAGTGGCTCACTCCTTAGCCTAGCATGCGAAAGTACTAGGTGATGGAGAAATTTTGTGGACTAATATCGGAGATATGCTACGCCAATTAGCAAGTATTATGTTACAAGATTTAACTCAGTTGGAGTTTGTGTCTTGATGAATTGGGGGGAATAGAAGCTTGTTTCGATTTCACAGACATTCATGCATGAAACAATACTCTTTTTTCTTTTTCATGGTTTCTATCCCACTGGGTTTTCCATAGAAAGGTTTTTAATGAGGCTTTTTCTACATAATTAGAAGTTCTGAGAGAATATGTGTAAACTAATGAGTTATGCTGGTTACTATTGATGAATGTCTCATTGTAATGATGCTATTCGGTGTTTGATGAAATTCACCTTAACCTTTCAAAAAAAATTCAAAATTTTAATAAAAAATATGCTAAGGTTAATGTATTTGTTTTTCTTAAATTTCTAGGAATTCATGATTAAAGGCATGAAGTAAAAAACTCGATTATGAAAACTTAGAAAAAAAAAGGAGTCGTGTTTTCATACAATACATGAAAGCTAGTGGCTCTAATAAGGCTTTGCTTGGAAGCATATGCGGACCCTAATTCAATTATGAATTCATTATTAAAGGGATGAAGTAAAAAATTTCAATAATGAAACCATAGATAAAAGAGGAGTAGTGTATCATATGATATCTAGTGGCGGCTTTGCTTGGAAGCATATGCGGATTAAAGATGATAAGTAACTAATGACCCTAAATCAAGTGGGAATTCATAACGGCATGAACTCGAAGTAGAAAATTTAATGGTGAAAACTTAAGAAAAAAAGGAGTCGTGTTATCATATGATACTAAGAGCTAGTGGCTCTAAGGCTTTGCTTGGTAAGGTGGATTAAAAAATGGAAAGATAGAAAATTATTGGAAAGTAAAAGTGAAAAAGATGAAAACACACACACACACACACACACATATATATATATATATATATATATATATATATATTCTTTTCATTGATAAGCTTGGTAGGAAATATAACTTTATTTCCATATTGACAATAAAGTTGAAAAATTAAAAGAAAGAATATGGAAATTAATTATATTATTTTACCAATGTACTCTTTGTAAGTTCTGATGAAAAGGTGAATCTAGAAAAATGATGGACAATCTTTAAAATATGTAACATTTGACTCACACCTCTTACATTTTCTATCCTTTAATCTTTACATTTTGAACTGATTTATTTTTGTGAATAATGATGAAAATGCTAATCTCTTATATTTTCTTTCCTATCACTTTTTTTTTTTTTTGTTATCAGTTACTAGTGAAAACCATTTTCTTTTCACTTTTTCATCAAAATCTCTTCCATCCTTCCACTTTTCCACCCCACCAAGCAAAGCGTAAGATGACATTCTCTTTTAGTTCATTTGGTAGATAGGGGTATATGTAATTTGACACAGAAAATCATAGGATAAAAATCATGCCATCAATGTTTGGTGATAAATAGGATGGTTTGTCCTTTTAGGATGACTCAATCCCTTGAAAAGATGAAGGATTTTTTATAATCTATGGGGTTGCTAGGATGATAGATTTAATATCTTTTTTTTTTAAATGTTTACTATGTTACTCCAAAAAGTTTACTTTTTTCTAAATATAGAAGTAAGTTTGACCAATAATAAAAGTTCATCCTTATTTTACTTTTTTTTAAAAAAAAAAACAGTTTTATTAATCTCAAAACCAGCATACCATTTTGAATTTCTAATCTAACGATCGGAGACTCCTTATGACATTCATGAATTGGTTTGGGCGTAGAGATCTGTACAATTACCATAAGAGTTCCCACACATAAAGATTTTAACAGTTACAAAAGCAGAGAAATTAACAGCATAAAAAATCATCCTTATTTTCTTTTACCTTATACATCCAAGATATAAGATAAGATGATATTATATTTAAATTTAATCGTATCTTCTTTATTTTATCCTATCTTTCTCTCATTTTGTACACTAAACACACCTTAAAATGTATTTTCTTTGAGAAAGAGGGAATCCAAATTCATCTTTTTAAACATGATAACATATGTAAATACCATTGAGTCAAATATTTAAATAGCTTCAAACTATATTTCTTCAAGGCAACCAAACTGTCACATAGTTATGCATTTTTACATGCAAAAATCATATATGTGACGCATACAATTTTCAAATCTATCTTGAGAAATACATTTTTATCTCAAATTGGTTCTGCTTTCTTCTTGTTTCTTAAGCATTGAATGAGGTTTGTAGAAGTATAATATGAATTGGAAGTTATAGGATGACTTTGAGTTTATTTATCATTTTTTTTTTGCTCAAAAAGAATAAAAAATTTCAGGATTTTGTCTTCCCCCAGTAGCAGCTCTGCACTTTTTTTATTTGCTTCGCTGGGAGGAATTAATTATCAATCAAAATCTTATTAAAAGAAGAGAGACAAAAAAGAAAAAAATACAAAAAATGAAAATTGTCGGTTGCCCTCTTCTTCCACCTTTTATATTTCTTTCTACGTACGCTTTTTCTTTGTTCGCCACTATTTGCTCCCGCTATTGTCCTTTTCCCTCTTTTTCTCTTATAGAGTTTAATTATTAATGTATTTTCTTTTTGTAGCTTTTGCACCACTTATATTGCAAGCTCACCCGACAATTCACTGTGTGAGTAGGTTGAATTAGTTGGGGCAGTTATCTGATTGCATGGCCTACTTTTACCACTATTCTTTTATTAATTATCGTAAGGATAGAAATTTAACACGATATTCTAATGCTTCAATTATCTTTTCATATTTGGAAAGCCTTATGTGACAACTCTGCCTCTTGCTACAACCACTTACGACCTCGTGTCTTAAGGCTTATCATTCATTATTTCTTTTTATTATTTTAAAGGGTCTAATCATAAATGACTCAGACTTTTTTCTTTGGAATGGTTCAGACTTATTGATTTGATGGAAATTAAATGTGGGATGAGATGCTAGCAACGCTCTGCGTGGCCCATAACGTGTATAGATTAATGTGCTGTCGATATCCTAAATTTCCAGACTAGGACATCAGAGATTTTGTTTCCTAATAGGGGATTTACTTATTCAAACAAATCTTTCCATTTCAACTAGAAGGAAAGGATTATAAAAATTTAAAAATATTTATTTTATTTTATTTGAAGAACCTAATGTTATTCACGAGAGGAGTAGCACCAACAACTGCTTAGACTTACAAAAATTGCAGAACATCAAAATCCTCTACAGCGCATAACTCAATCTTTAGATCCAACCAATTCTGTACATTCCCCACCAAAAGGAGGTTAGCAGTACCTACCCAAACTCATATCTAAAGTTCGAGTAAACCATGACAAAAAAAGGCCTCGTATCCTCTGTACACAAAAGTTTCCGGCAACAGCAAGGAAAAAAACACAAAAAACCTGACGAAATATACACCCCAAAAGATACCACTTATCAACCACTCCAAAAAAGAAGTCAATAATTACGTTGTAAATTTTCAGAACTCTACCCTATATTTTTGTACTGAAATTTTTTAACTTCACAAGTGTGAATGTAAATAATTAACACATATACGCAGATTAAACTATAAATATAGAAATTGTTCAATAATTCACATAGTCATTTTAATACAAGTATGTGTTAATTATTTACTATATATTCATTTGTGGAGTTAAAAATTTTTATTACTTATGTATAACATAATTTTCTTTATAAAATATCACAACAAAGAATGGCGTGATGCTTTTTGTGAAGGGGAGCACGGCACTCTCGCGCATTTTAATTTCAAGATCTTTTTCTTTTGTATTTTATGATGGTCAAATTTATTTGTGTGATGAAATTAATGATAAAGATAATCCCATTTGTTTGGCTATTATTTTAGTTGTGGAATATTTCTCAAAAAAAGTTATTGTGCAAAACAAAATAACATTTCATATAATAAATTGGGCATAAAAATTAAAACAAAGAGACTAATTATTACCCGTATCTAACTTTATTCACTTTTTAAAAATTTTTTTACTTATATAAGAATATCTGAAAATTTTTCTGCGATCATAATTAATTGCAATAGCAGCAACACACTAATATCCGGGTTGATTTGCAGCGTTCTCTATGCATTACCTTCATTAAAAAAACATATCTTCATATGGCCATTATTGACCGCGCAAGAGTCATCCTCATTTATTCTTTCTCGGGACGTTCTATTCGGGTTATAAATTAAAGAAAGTACAAACTAAAGAGTTTGCAAAAAAATTAAACAAAATGAATAGGAAAAAAAATTCAAACACTCTATTTTTTATTTTGCTTTTAAGGCAGAGGTTTAAATTATAAATATTACTCTCTCAATTTCATATTAAATGTTTACACTTAAATTTAAAAAGAAAATAATTTCCTTGATATCCTAGCCCCACTCTAATCTTGTCAGGTTGATTATAGGCTCTTCTTATTTAGTATTAATACAATACTTTATATTATCTTTCTGTCAGTAGATTTTATCTGATCGATTTGAATTCAAAGAAATGTTTCTGATCACTATTAGAAATAAATGCACATATAATTGGTGAATCAATAAGATCGATGGCCCATTCCAGATCAAACTTCTGACTTGAGCTTCCAATTGCCAATATGCAGAAGCCACATCAACAGGCACAGTGGCAATCTTATGTGCTGTTGTACTAGATTATAGTGTAACACCTTTATCCTGATAAGTATGACTTTGGAAGAAAGGACCACCTGAATCATGAGGTTGAACAGGTAATATTGAAACTAGCATCTTTGCAAATCTTTTTAGAGAATTGTATATTGACAAAAACAGGTTTTGGTACAACTGAGCACATTTTATTATCACTACTTGATTAATGCTAATAAGTTTAATAATGACACCTATTATGATTAGTTTTTATATGACATGTAAATTTACACATTTATATATTATTATCAGGGTAAACTTTGATATGATTTTTTTGCACATAATATTTTGAGGTTATTTTTTTTCATATAAAATTTTATGTTTTAGTTCTAATCCCAAAGGGGTTAATCGTGTTAAAGCTTCAATTAGTTTTTTTCTCCTTTTTTTTTTTCTAATGGTCAACTAACTTACCTTCTTACCTTCTATAGTCATGGGTAACACCAAAGTTTTTACGCATATAAAAAACGTTAAATGCTACACTATTACAAAAGAACAACAACCATGTTTTGGATTACAATTATAATTTTAGTGCTTGATATGTGTGACTTTTGCTTTACAGGTGGTCTAAGAATGGCATCACATAAAGAAAAGAAATGGTTTCTTAAGATGAATCTCTTTTGCTTACCCTATATATAAATTTATAGGTTCTTACATAATTGTATAGGATTATTTGTTAAAAAAATGAAATAAAAAACAAATTATTTGGGCAAGATTGATTAAGGCCTTTTAAAAGAAAACATATGCATCTGGATCTTTTTCTACAAATTTTGAATACAAACTTTTATAACTCAATACTAATAATGATCTAAACAAAATAAAATCAATACAATTCTAAAATGAACAGATCAATCAAAATTTTCTTAACAAAAGTAACAATAGAAGCAATCATTGTATTTATTCAAATTCAATATTCAAAGAAAACAAAAAAATAGAGGAAAATTAGAAAAAACAAACAACGATTGACTCTATTGAACTTGTTTTTGTTCAGACATAGAAGAGCAAAGTCAGGGGAAGAATCTCGATCACTTTAGGTTGATGAACGAATTGGAATTCAAAAAAAAAAAACATCATCTTTCTTGTTTGGTGATAACTCTATGATATAAAGTTATTTGGACTTAATTTTGATAGTAATTTTGTTTAGTTCTTGTGGTAATGCATAAAAATTAATAGATTTTATTTAAATTATTTTAAGTTAATTAATTTAGGTGAGTCAATCTAATCTTAATTAATTTTATAATTAATTTGGTGTTAATGTGATTAAGATAGGTTATTATTGATTTAGTTGTGCTTTTGTAGGTGTTTAATGAAAGAAGATTCTTAATGGAAGAAGAAGAGCAAGTTCAAGGTGTAGACTTCCACTGCACATATTTTGGTATTTTGACTGTAACTCTCTCTAAAAAACTCCAAATGAAATGATTCTTAAACTATTAGAAAGATAAGAGAAAAATCTACAATTTTTATGTTTACCACTTCGTCAGTTCTGCATGGAAAGTGGTCAAAAATTATGTCAAAGTTAAGCACTGTAGTAGTACTAGAGCAATTATGATTTCTGTTAATTAATTGGTCGAGGCAGTGGCTCATGTTGTTTGATGAGGAAATTTTGATTGGAATGGACTTCTTTCTTCACCCAACTTGCCCTAACTTCAAAACCCTATAAAAACAACTTTCGGAAGAGAAAGAGCGAGACACCAGATTGATAGTTGAGATTCAAGCTACAAAATCGTTGAAAAAAAAATCTCATTGAAGTTGAGAAGAAATTAAAGGATTTAAGAAGATTTGGAGATCAAGAGTTCACTTTTGGAGTTTCTTTATTATTTATTTTTCGTCATTTAGTTTCAATGTTTAAACTTTATTTGATGATGATGTGTGACTTGATGGGGAACTAATTTGTTTATCTAAGATTATGATTGAACTCAATATGTAATATGATTTATTTATCTCTCCTTTGCTTATGTTTGATGGATTTAAGTTGTTTATTTTATTTTATTCTTAATGCTTCTAATTACCTGATCACCAATAATATTGAATTGAAAACTTAGGTTAAACCTTGACGAAGGAGATTTAGGTAGACCTTGAATAAAATGGCATATGATCGAATACACTTAGTTGATTAGGTGATTTGATTTGCATATAGGGTAGACATACACCTATAAGCCATCCATAGCCAAAATTAGAGCACGAACTTTATGAATCTTTCTTCAATTTAATTTGTATAGACATATAGTAAATTAATTAGGAAAGATATTTTTATGAGAAACTCAACAGAGACTTGTAAATAAATTAGGACTTTGGGTTAGCAACTTAATCCATTAAACTGAGTTAAGAGAGAGAGAGATAATAATCAGATGAAATATTGAGGGACATCATAATCTTAGGTCTGGTAGTCACTCGAATTTAATAAAATAATTTTGCTAATAGATTTTAGATTAGTTTTAGTTTTAATGTCTTAGATTAATTTTGCCCTTGAATAATTTAAATTTGGTTGTTTGGATAAAATTAGGGTATGTTAATTTTAGTAGTTAACAGTAGGAATTAAAACAATTCTTTGTGGGAACAATACTCTACTTATTATTATATTATCTTTGCGATACATATATTTGTGTGGGTAGTAAATTGAACAACAAGTTTTTGATGTCATTGTTGGGGAAGTGATTTTTAATTTTTTCTTGTTAATATTAATACCAAACATTCCTAATCTTACTTCAGACTTTTCTTTTTCTTTGTTTTCAGGTACTTTTGGTTGAGGTGATAAATAATTACAACTACTAGTGGCCATCTGAACAATTTGTGCCTAGGAGTGTTGCTAGTGATTATGCATTTGATGCAATCAGTGTTTTGACCTCCCAAGTAGATACTTTGTCTCAGAAAATTGACACTTGGGATTTTAATGTTTTTCGAAGTCTTTTTGTTACATGTGAGTTTTGTGGGGATAGGCATTCAAGTGATTGTTGTTTGACCTATTATGAGACAAAATTTTTCATGAAGTAATGATCAACATCCTACATATTCATTAGAGCCTGTTTTCCATAATAGTTTTCAATCACAAGTTAGAGCTCCTATGCAAGAGAAAAAGCCTTCAATAGAGGATATATTTATGTTGGCTCCATTAGTTTTTGATGATAATAAAACATTCTCATTTATTTGTGTCTAATTCCTTTACTTAAGTGTGCAGGAAATTAATACATGAAATTAATTTCTTAAATCTTCAAAGAGTATTTTTGAAAGAAAAAGAGGGATAAAATCAACAAGATGTAACTGAATAACAAGGAGGAAGCTTGTTGGTTTAACAATGAAGAACATTGGTTGACCAAATTTCAAATTGGAGAAATGGCAGGCTGAAAGTTTGAGAAACATAACCAACTTAGTCAACCAAGTCAGTCGACTAAATGCCCTCTGTCAGAATTTGCAAACCAGAAATAAAATCAACTTAGTCAACCAAGTTAGTCGACTAAGAGTTCTCTGTCTGCAATTTAAACTAGAACACTACAAGATAGATTAACAGCTAGAACTCATCCTCAACTGTTTCCAACGGATATAAACTGCCAAACTACCATCTGAGTTGCATGTCCAAGTATAAAAGGGTCTTCCAACAATGAGAAACAAGTTTTTTAAAAGCCTTGAATGAGATTTGAGCTTTACAAAGAAGAAAAACCAGAAAAGCTTCACTGCACTTGTTTACACTTAAACGCCTACTCTTTGTCATTATATTTAGCACTCAATCTTGTACCAATCAGATCAACTTGTGATCATAAGTACTTTTTGTAACCTCTCTTCTTGTATACTTAGAGTGAGGGAGTCACTCTAAGGGGTTGTTCAAGCTTGGGAGAGCTTGAATGTTATAGGTTGTGGTTGAGCCTTGGAAAACCACTTTGGGTTTTAGTTAAGCCCGTGAAAAACTAGTGTAAAGGTTTTGGCTGAGCCTGTGAAAAGCCATTCTAAAAGCTTAGTGAAAGCTTATGAATTTCACCTGATTCTTAGTGAATTGTTAGGAAAATCCTTGGTTGGATAATCAAGGTAGTGGATGTAGGTCTTGGACCGAACCACTCTAAATTGTTGTGCACCTTATACTCTGTTTTTACTTTCTTAAGTTCTGAAAATTAGTTCCACATCTTGTCAAGAGCCAAATTATGTTATTCACCCCCCTCTAACACATATTAACGGGACCAACAATTGGTATCAGAGCAAGTTCCCTATTTTCAAGGTTTAACATCCTTTGGGAAGATCCAAATGGCTCAACAAAAAACCATAGTTGCTGAGGGACAATCAACAAACAGACCACCTCTATTTGATGGCTCTATTATCCTTATTAGAGCACTAGAATGTCAATTTATGTTAGGACTATAGATTATGAAATGTGGGACGTCATAACTGATGGACCCTTTATGCCCTCAACCGTGAATGTAGTAACAAATGAGTTGATGCCCAAGCCAAGGTTCGAATGGACTGAGGCTGAAACTAAGAAAGTTCAAGTAAACTTTAAGGCCATCAACACATTACATTGTGCCTTGACACCCATTGAATTTAACGAAGTCTTAAGCTGTACAACAGCTAAACAAGTGTGGAAAAAACTTAGAATAATCCATGAAGGGACTTCTCAAGTAAAGGAGTCCAAAATTTCTCTCTTAACACATAGTTGTGAAATGTTCAAAATGAAGCCTGGTGAAGACATCACCAGCATGTTTGATAGGTTTACAAACATTACAAATAAATTAAGTCAGCTAGGCAAGCCTATCCCTGAACATGAATTAGTTAAGAGACTGCTTAGATGCCTACCAAAATCCTGGAAACCAAAAGTGACTACTATTAGAGAGGTTAAAGATTTGAACATCATCATTCTCAATGAGATATGTGGTTCTCTTCTCACTCATGAGCTGGAGCTTAAGGAAATAGAAGATGAAGACCGAAGGGAAGCAAAGGAAAAGAAAAAAGGCATTGCACTTAAAGTCAGCATTCTTGAAGAAGAGCTGGAAGAGCTTTCCTGTGATGATGATGAATATTTAGCTCTAGTTGCAAGAAAATTCAGAATACTAATGAGCAGAAGAAATCGAAGGCTAACTAGAAGAGGTTTCAGGAAAGACCAAGGTGCTTCATGGAAAATAAGGAACAAAAATGACTCAAACAAAAATGAGGAGATGATTTGCTACGAATGCAAGAAACCTGGTCACTTCAAGTTCGAGTGTCCATTGCTGAAAAATGAAACCCCCAAGAAAAATAAGAGATCCAAGAAAGCAATGGTGGTTGCTGCATGGTCGGACAGTGACACATCAGGCTCTGAAACTGGTGATGAAAAATCTAAGGAAAGAGCAAACATCTGTTTAATGGCACAAGAGGATGAAACAAAGGTACCTTCATCCCCCAACATTAATTCTTATGATGATTTACACGATGAATATGAATGCCTTTATGATGAATTTGAAAAACTTTTTTCAAAATACAAGTCATTGAAGAAAAAGGCTGCATTACTTGAAAATGATTTGAAAAAAATCAAACAAGAGTTCACCTTTGTTTTTGAGCAAAGAAATATTTTGCAAGCTGAGTTAGAACACTCAAAAACAGACTTTGAGTCTTTAAAACAAGAGTTGGAAAATAAGTCTGAAGCCTTGATGAAAACAAATAACTCTTGATGAAAACACAACTCTTAAATGCTTGAAAAATGAATCTTCAAAAAGAGATGCATACCACAATAAATATTCAGCTAAAGCATTACTTAGATGTTATAATTGTGGTAAACATGGTCATTTGTCATATGACTGTTTTAAGAAAAGAAAAGTGGAGAAAGTTAAGAAAATTTGGGTTCCTAAGGGATCCTTTGCTGCAACTAACACTTAAGGACCCATCAAAGTATGGGTACCTATAAAGAAAAACTGAAATTCTATTTTGTAGGTTGAGCTGGACTTAAAAGAGACATGTTCAAGAGCTCAACTTAGGAAGAAACAGCCTTGGTACTTGGATAGTGGCTATTCACGGCACATGACAAGACATGAAGAGCTGTTTGCTTAGTTGGAAAAGAGAAAAGGAGGAACCGTATCCTTTAGAGATGATTCAAAAGGGAGAATCCATGGTATAGGTACGGTTGGTAAGAGTTCTCAAACTCAAATTAGTCATGTGTTGTTAGTTAAAGGCTTAAAGCATAATCTACTAAGTATTAGTCAATTATGTGATAAAGGATTTAAAGTATGTTTTGATTGAACTAAGTGTGAAGTGATTGATATGAGTACAAATAAAATCTCATTTATAGGAAAAAGGTTGAAGAACATGTATGTAATTTTTCATGAAGACCTTGATGTGAATAATGAAGTATGTTTTGCTGCAAATGCTAAGAATGATAGCTGGTTATGGCATAGGAGATTAGGACATGTAAGCATGCATACTATGTCTAAATTAATAAAGAAAAATCTTGTTGCTGGATTGCCGAAATTGAAATTTGAAAAAGATAGGATATATGATGCTTGCCAATTAGAAAAACAAGTTAAAACATCCTTTAAGACTAAGAAAATAGTGTCAATATCGAGACCTCTTGAATTTTTGCACATTGATCTATTCGGTCTAATAAGCACAACTTGCTTAAGAGGTAAATCTTATGGCTTTGTAATAGTTGATGACTATTCTAGATATACTTGGGTATCCTTCCTTGCTCATAAGAATGATGCTCTACAAGCATTCTTAAGTTATTGTAAGAAAGTAGAAAATGAAAAAGGACTAGCCATAGTTAGTATAAGTAGTGACCATGGAGGAGAATTTGAGAATGATGAGTTTGAAAAATTTTGCAATGAAAAGGGGTTGGATCATAATTTTTCTGCACCTAGAACATCCCAGCAAAATGGAGTTGCAGAGAGGAAAAACAGAACATTAAAAGAAATGGCTATGACCATGTTATGTGAGAACAACCTACCTAAATATCTTTGGGCTGAGGTAGTAAATACAACAGCTTATATGCTTAATAGAGTCTCAATAAGACCCTTAATTGCAAAGACTCCATATGAACTTTACAAAAGTAGGAAACCAAATATTTCTCACCTTAGGAGTTTTGGCTGTAAATGCTTTGTATTGAACAATGGAAAACAGCCCTTAGGGAAGTTTGATGCAAAGAGTGGTGAAGTAATATTTTTAGGATATGCATTAAACTCAAAGGCCTATAGAGTTTTTAACAAAAGAACCCTTACCGTTGAAGAATCAGTCCATGTAGTTTTTGATGAGTCAAATGCATTACAAAAGAAAGTTCATGATGATGATGATGATATAGAAATCCTAAAAAAACAAATGGAGGAAATGAGCTTAGAGAACAATAAAAATAATGGAGAAAGGTCATCTAGAAGAGAAAATGAAACTCCATTTCTAGGAAATCTGCAAAGAGCAGAAAATCAGCATGATGATCTACCAAAGAGTTGGAGATTTGTAAGAGATCACCCACAAGATCAAATAATAGGTGACATTTCACAAGGAGTTAAAACTAGGAAAGCAACTAGAGAAACTTGAGAGTTTTCAGCTTTTATATCTCAAATTGAACCTAAAAACTTTGAAGAAGCTGAAAATGAGGAAAGTTGGATAATGGCCATGCAAGAAGAACTTGATCAATTCATTAGAAATCATGTATGGTCATTGGTACCGAGACCTTCAAATCATCCTATTATTGGTACTAAAATAGGTATTTAGAAATAAAGTAGATGAGCAAGGAAATGTAGTTAGAAACAAAGCTAGGCTAGTAGCAAAAGGATACAACCAAGAAGAAAGAATAGATTATGATGAAACCTTTGCTCCCGTAGCTATGATTGAAGCCATAAGGTTGTTGCTAGCTTTTTGCATGCTTCATGAATTTTAAGTTGTACCAAATGGATGTAAAAAGTGCATTCTTAAATGGACTAATTCAAGAGGAAGTTTTTGTAGAACAACCACCTGGTTTTAAAGATTTTGAAAAATCTAATCATGTCTTTAAGCTTCACAAAGCATTGTATAGATTAAAACAAGCTCCTAGAGCTTGGTATGAGAGGTTTTCAAAATTTCTAGTTGAAAAAGGATATGATAGAGGCAGCATCGATACTACATTGTTCATTAAGAGATATCTAAATGATTTAATTATTGTGAAAATATATGTAGATGATATTGTATTTGGTGCAACTAATGAAGCTTTATGCAAGAACTTTGCAAAAGAAATGCAGGGTGAATTTGAGATGAGCATGATGGGAGAGTTGAAGTACTTCCTTGGTCTTCAAATTAAGCAAAGTGAGGAAATAATCTTCATCAATCAAGAAAGATACTCTCATGATATGCTCAAGAAATTTGATATGCTGAAGCCGAAATCAATTTTCACACCAATGAGTACATCTACCAAACTTGACATAGATGAAAAAGGAAAAGATGTAGATCAAAAGCTCTATAGAGGTATGATCAGCTCTCTTCTTTACTTAACAGCAAGTAAACTAGATATTCAGTTTTGTGTGTGCTTATGTGCTAGATTTCAGTCACAACCTAAGGAATCACACTTAACAGCTGTTAAGAGAATTTTTAGATACCTCATAGACACTCAAGAACTAGGAATATGGTACTCTAGAAACTCAACTCTCAACTTAGTTGGATTTTTAGATGCTGACTTTGCTAACAGCAGAACTAATAGAAAAAGCATTAGTGGAACATGCCAATATTTAGGAAGGATGCTTGTGTCTTGGTCCAGCAAGAAGCAAAACTCAGTAGCACTATCTATAGCAGAGGTTGAATATGATTCATTGGGCAGTTACTGTGCACAAATCCTTTAGATCAAGCAACAATTAAAAGACTATGGAATAATTATGCATATTGTACCAACATACTGTGATAACACATGTCAAACCCTGTTCTATAAAATAATTACAACGTCATTTACATGCTCAATAGAATTGTTACATATTTAGGAAGTTTGAAAAATCGTTAAAAGACGATATTGCCCCTAATGGTAACATTAAGTCGATTAAGCCTCAACTAGCTCAAATAGGAATTTTAAGGTGAAATTAAGAGTGTCACAGTTCAGGGATGACTCAAAATGGTAATTCGGAGTTCGAGGATCAATTTGGAGTCAAATCGAAATTTTCACTATCTAGGGGTAAAATGGTCATTTGCCATTTGGGGACAAAATGGAAATTTTTAGAAAAGATTTTTTTTGGTCCATTTGACTTATTGGAGTATGATTTGAGTATTGGAGTATGATTTGAAGTTTAGAAGTGAAAAATTTTATTTTTGGTATAATTTGGAGTATAAGAGTGAAATGCTAATTTTGTCACCCCGGGGGTAAATCGATAAATTTTTACCTAGACACTTGTCAAGACCAAGGGATTTTATTCATCATGGAAATGGATAAACATGAGAAGTGTGTGGTGGAGAATTAAAGAATTAAAAGTTAAATATTTAAAATTTGAACCAATAAGGAAATGCCATGTGTCATGTTTTTATTATTTTATTATCTCTTTATAAAAAGGCAAAAAAATCAGCCTATTTCTCCCATAGTGATCAGCCAAACCAGAAGAGAAGAGAAACCAAGGAAAAACAAACCCTAGGTGGGACAAATCAAAGAGAAAGTGTTGAAATTCAAGGATTTGATCAAGCAAAGGTAAAATTTCTTTGATTTTGCTAGTGATTTACCTTACCCATGCATTTTCCCTTAATTTCCATGGTTAAATTACATGTTTTCATGATGAATTCATGGCTGGTCAAAATAGGTATGGAGAGAGAATGATCTTGGATTGGTTTGATTTTTAGGTATGTTAGTGTTTTTAGGTGATTAATGATGTGTAGCATGAAAACAAGTGAAGAAAACCACCAAAGGTTTGGTGCCCATCAATAGTCGAATTCTCTAAGTGAATAAAGAGGAAGAATGGGATGTTATTCTAGGTGATTTGATTAAGAAATAATAGTTTTTGGTGTAGGAATTAATGAATTATGAGAGAAAATTAAGTAGGAAAAATCACGGAATTAGTGTACCATTGTTGGCCGAAAGTTCCAAGAAGAAAAGTGAAGATAAATTTTGCCTAATTGTGTGTTAATTAGTTGTGCTTGGTGAATTGAGGGATTGGAAAAGAAATGGAGTAAGTTGGAGTGAAATTGGACGCAATGGCCAATTTATTGGATGAAAAATCGACTTAGGTCAATACCGGGTCTAGATGGCTACTTGTGCATTTTTCATTTCATATCATGCATATATATCGAGCCTGAAATAGCTTATGACTGTTAGACACAATTTAATTGAAATATGTGCCATGGATTATGGCTAGGTGGTGAGTTATTAGATATGGGTAAAGGACTGTACCCTTGGACTGAAAATAGGAGTATATTGACTCCTAGAACTGTGAGTAAACTTACTATCGTCTTAATTATCTAGAGTAGATTTATTTAATTGTGTGATTTTATGAAAAAATGGTTTAATTGGAAAATTATTGTGTTTTATGGGAAAATGGGATTTTATAAAATAATTTTATAAAATTTTTGAAAATTTAATAATGATTTCAAAAATAGAGTAATTGAAGACCTATACTATGATTGTGTTGTTTATCCATGATTTTACATTAAATGGCTTATGATAAATGTGGGTATGACTGGTTATTTTTATGATTTAAAGAATATGTGAACTGTTTTGATTTGCCTTGAATGTGTTAAGTGAGCCATGTCATACTATTGTGATTTTATTGGTTGGTGGGTTATAAAGTGGGCACTACAGTGACGAGGGTTCCGTGGGCTAGCCTAATTAGAGGGGCATGGTTCCCAATTATTGAGCTTACCTCTATTGGAGAGGCGCGTAGGATAACTCCCGAGGTAGGATTTGAGTGTACCTCACGTTCGGGCCACCACGTGAGAGTGAGACTCAGCCAACGCCAAGGAACGGCTATGTTGTCAGAGGTGAAATGTGTTTATGTGTGTGACAATAAACAGCCTTGGCGGTCTCGGTAAGATGCCTCCGCGGGGTATCCCCGAGAATGAATTTTTGGCAAGGGTCAAGTTTTGAAAAGTGCATAAGCCATTTTGAGTAATTGAATGAAATCCAATTATTTATATGGGTTGAGATGAATTATTTTAATTGTCTCCTATTACTCGGCTTTAGATTATTTTGATGATGTCTGTCGACTCACTGGGATTATGTAATCATAATCTCACCCCTCTTCCTATCCATTTTTCAGGCTCAGGACAATTTGTTGATAGTTGATTAAGACGAGAATTAATCTCGGAGTTGCATCCTAAAAAGTAAGGGTTCATAGCCCTACATCTTCTTAGTTAGTTGGGGGCCCACGTGTCACTGTAAAAGTAATTTTATTCTTCAGTTATTTGATTTAAAGTATGTATGAATATATTTAGCTTTTACACCATGTTTTTGGCGAGTTTCGGTATTTTCAAAGAAAAATGACGAAAATGCCCCTGTGAGCAGAAAGTAATATTTTATTGTTTTGATTTGGAAATGACTTATGATTTTTTTGAAATGTGAGATTTAATAACTGTCGCTTACTGGGGAGATGCGGAAGCTGATGCTAAGCCTTGTGGGGTTTTGATCGGCATTCGGGGTAATGAGTGCCTATTGGGACGTCGCGGCGGTTGTCACGGGCTCGATGGGAGTTTCGGGTCGTGACAACACAAGTGCAATCAATATATCAAAAAATCCTATGCAACATTCTAGGACTAAGCACATTGAAATTAGACACCATTTTATTAAAGACCATGTAGTGAAAAATGACATTAAAATAGACTTTGTGAATACTCTACATCAATTAGCGAACATTTTTACCAAACCATTGAGTGAAGATAGATTTTGTGAGATTAGAAGAAATTTGGGGATGGTTAATGTGAAGGAATTATAAGAAAATCTTTGACTCTCACATTGAAAACAAAATGCATTCAGTTGACTAAGGAATTCTTTGTCAACTAAGAGTAGCCTAACATCCTTAAATAATAAGACTCAGTGAGTTTAATGAAAAAGGAGTAAGTTGTGGTAAAAATTTGATTTACCGGATGTAAAGAGGAAAAAACAGAGTTGCCAAAGGTAAATAATCAAAATTTTAGAAGGAGATTTGAAAATATAAAGAAATAAAAGTAGGGCGGTTCTTAAAAAAAGATGAGAAGTTTTCTGAGCAATAATTGTTGCCAAACTCTCCTTCCCTATCTTTTGCAACCCGTTGTTCTAAAAACAAAAACCTCAATCTTCCTAGTTGCCTCTAAAACTGACTCAGACCTTCAAAAATTTCTAGAACCAAAATAGCTAGAACATCTTAGAGTAAAGAAGTATCAGAGAAGAAGAAAGGAAAAAGGCCAATGGAGGAAGAAACTAGAACAGAAAGTCAAAAGAAGAAACAAAAAATTGTGCCTGCCTCAGTGAAGGAAATAACCGAGAAACTAAGAGAAAACAAGCAAAGAATACACAAGAAGAAAGATACAAAACCTTCACTCCATAAAGGTATCAGTTCCTCTTTTTCTTCGAAATTTAGAAATAAGCTGTATGAGTATGATTAAGAATATAGAAAATGCACCAATCTCTTGAGAAAAGTTTATTGATTGGAAGAGTTTTAAGAAAAATGTAGAAATCTAGACCAGTCTATTTGAGTACTTTGATGAGCTTAAACTTAAAGATTACAACACCTTTAAGAATATGTCATATAGTCCAAGTTTGGTTAAAGAATTTTACTCTAGCATTGCTATGAAACAAAAAGAATTAGTAGAATCTAATGACTATGTAGAAGATGGGCTGAATGTCTATTTGAATGGAAAATAGTTTATTGTGACTGCTAAAGATTTAAGGACCTGTTGAAGTTAGAGGCTGAAGTAGGTGAATTTGAACTTTCAGAAAAATATGATTTGTCCTCATTGTGGGAGATCATCACTGGAAGAAAAGAAAAATACTCCTTTAAAAGTAATTCAGGTCTAATAATCAATC
Source organism: Theobroma cacao (assembly GCF_053813885.1). Taxonomy (NCBI): domain Eukaryota; kingdom Viridiplantae; phylum Streptophyta; class Magnoliopsida; order Malvales; family Malvaceae; genus Theobroma; species Theobroma cacao. The sequence goes on from NC_142640.1 coordinate 45,322,070, forward strand.
CACAGATTAGGATACTGCATTATTTTATTGCAACAAATATTCAAGGGAGGAGTGGAAGTCTTAGCTACATCAGCCTCCAAGATCTTTGGCTGATGGAGCATGCTTTTAATGGAGTGTCTCTAAATCTGGGGAGATTTATGATTGAGAAAATGAGAAGTGCCTGCATACTTGGCAAGGTAAATCTGCCATATGGGAATGTGATTACATCCCTTGTGCAAAAGAAAGGAATATGGACTAAAAGGTATGATATGGACCTAGTGAAAACCAGAGACCAAGCCATTTATTATGGCAACTTAATTAAGATGAGGTATGTGCTCAATGGAGAGAAGTTTATCAAAACCTTCAAAAAATGGCCAAAGAAAAGATCACAATCTGCCTGCTAAACCTGAAGAAGCTCTTTCCAGATTTTCAAATGAGATGATTTTTAATTTGCTTATAAGGATTGATGGTAAGCTAACTAACTAAGGAGTGAAGCTACAGAAGATGCAAAATAAAATCACTAAGTTCGAAAACAAGCTGAAAGAGAAAGAAAACATGGAGTTTGAACATGTGGTTGCAAACAGTTTTGTCACATCCAGCACTGCACCTGCACAACAAGGTGCTGAAGGTTCAGCAGAGCCAGCAGAGAAATCTGCAAGTTCTGGCACTCAAGCAGAAGTCTCTACTTACAAGTCTGCCAATCTTGTTCTGCAAATTGAGGACCCCCCACAAGGAGTTGAACAGCCAGCCAAATCACCCTCCCTTAAACCTCAAAGCAAAAATGACTCAGAACAAGGGACTGAAGTAGCTGGAGCAGAAACTAAGAAACAGCAGGCCTTTTCTCCAAATTCAGAGGAAGTTTCCATTATGGACATTTTTTATCAAATGGTCAGAGAGGAACAAGCTGAAAAAGACACGTAAAGACAGCAACTCAGAAGGATGGTGCAAATTTATGAAAAGGAAAGAAACCTGCTTTAACTCCCAAACTAAATGCAAAAACAGAGAAACCAGAAGCTACCACAGCACCACCAGTTGAGGCAAAATAACCAACCAAAGGAAGGAAGACTATGGCAACCAAGACAACTTTTCTCAAAAGAAGAAAGTCTTCCAGATTGGCAGATAAGTCCAAACCAATTTCAGCTTTTTCTCCTCACAGTCCAGTTCATGTTACAGATAGATCTTCTCTAGACTCATCTCTTAAAAAGTCATCTCCTCTTCGAGAACCCTCTCTGTTTCCTCTTAACCCTTTCTATGGGACTAAATTCTCTCTCTCTGCTTCATTCAATGAGTAGAATCCCCTTCCTTTAATGCTAACAAAAAAGGGGAGTAGTATGGTACCAGGGGAGTAAGAACCAAAAAATAATGTTTAAAAAATAAAAAAATGTTAGGGTCAAGGAACCAAGAACCTAGGAAAGGAAAGAAAGTAGAACCAAGGGAGCATGAAATTAGAGAAATAGGAGATAAGAAGCAAAACTAGTTCAGGGGCATTTTCGAAATACTTTTTATTCAACTGTTATTTGTGCCTTGGTGGCACTTAAACACTTAGCTTTAATTTTGTTATTTATATGGATGTATGTGAAATCTGAATGCTAATATGTTTATGATATTTAACTACTGTAAACTGAAGTATGCTGATGTTTTGATATGTTGACTGTCATAAACAAAATCTGCTGCTAATATGCTAATATGGATTTACATGCTGATAGATAATGTTTATATAATGTCTGATGAGAATGAGTTATAGATGAAGCATAAAGCATATCAATTGAAATGTGGATGATGTAGACACAATCTGAAATCAATTGACTATTGACAGCTGCTGGAACATAGATAAAAATCTGTCAAACTTGCAGCTGAAAATCTCTGGATGCAAATCACTTTATATTGCTGCACATATATATTCTCTAAATATACAATATCATTATCTATAAGATGAGAATAAAACTGGCTGAAATAAAATAAGCAAAATATGCACACACTAAGGGCGAACTTATACTTAAGGGGAGCAATCCTCAAGTCCTACAGAAAACTAAAAAGAGTTTAAAATGACACTATGCTGCTAATCAAGGAGTGTTTTGTCATCATAAAAAATGGGGAGATTGTTGGCTCTATTAGTTTTTGATGATAATAAAACATTCTCATTTATTTGTGTCTAATTTCTTTACTTAAGTGTGCAGGAAATTAATACATGAAATTAATTTCTTAAATCTTCAAAGAGTATTTTTGAAAGAAAAAAAGGGATAAAATCAACAAGATGTAACTAAATAACAAGGAGGAAGCTTGTTGGCTTAACAAGAAAGAACATTGGTTGACCAAATTTCAAATTGGAGAAATGGCGGGCTGAAGAGTTTGAGAAACAGAATCAACTTAGTCAACCAAGTTAGTCAACTAAGTGCCCTCTGCCAGAATCTGCAAACCAAAAACAAAATCAACTTAGTCAACCAAGTTAGTCGACTAAGAGCTCTTTGTCTACAATTTGAACCAGAACACTACAAGATAGATAAACTGCTGGAACTCATCCTCAACTGTTTCCAACAGATATAAACTGTCAAACTGCCATCAGAGTTGCATCTTCAAGTATAAAAGAGTTTTCCAACAATGAGAAACAAGTTTTTTAAAAGCCTTGAATGAGATTTGAGCTTTAAAAAGAAGAAAAATCAGAAAAACTTCACTGCACTTGTCTGCACTTAAACGCCTACTCTTTGTCATTATATTTAGCACTCAATCTTGTACCAATCAGATCAACTTGTGATCATAGGTACTTTCTGTAACCTCTATTCTTGTATACTTAGAGTGAGGGAGTCACTCTAAGGGGTTGTTCAAGCTTGGGAGAGCTTGAATGTTATAGGTTGTGGTTGAGCCTTGGAAAACCACTTTGGGTTTTAGTTGAGCCCATGAAAAACTAGTGTAAAGGTTTTAGCTGAGCTTGTGAAAAGCCATTGTAAAAGCTTGGTGAAAGCTTGTGAATTTCACCTGATTCTTAGTGAATCGTTGGGAAAATCCTTGGTTGGATAATCAAGGTAGTGGATGTAGGTCTTGGACCGAACCACTCTAAATTGTTATGCACTTTATACTCTATTTTTACTTTCTTAAGTTCTGAAAATTAGTTCTACATCTTGTCAAGAGCCAAATTGTGCTATTCACCCCCTCTAGCACATATTAACGGGACCAACAATTTATGCAATTCATGACAAAGACTGATGCCATCATTCAAAGTCAAGCAACATCAATAAGAAATTTTGAGACACAAGTGGGTCAGCTAGCCAATGCCATCAATAACGGACCTCAAGATGATGGAGATAAAGCAAATCAAGAGAATTCTTCTAACAATCAAGTTCAAAATGAAGAAATTAAGCAAGAGGAGAAGTATCTACACCACCACAAGTTAAGCCATATATGCCTCCCATTTCCTTGTGAGATATAATTGATGAGTTACCTAAAGAGGCTATTGATATAGAAAATCCAAAGAAACTCCTTGAAGCTTGTTTGGTTCAAGATGCAACAATCAAGGGCAAGAATGAAGAACTCACAAATGTTACACATGTTTTGAAGGTTATACTAAAATTGCATTATTCAAGAACTCAATTTGAGAAGTTGGGTAAAAGTTAGCCTATTTTACCACCTTAGGTTGAGCAAGCACCAAATTTTGAATTAAAGCCACTACAATCTCATCTTAGGAGGAGGTTACTTTCACACCTTAAACTTTTTTCAAGCAAACTCAAACCTCTTTAAAGGGTGAAGGATACCTTAACCAAAGTCAAGCTATTGACGTTTCTTGGGAGGCAACCCAAGGTTTTGAAACTCTTATTTTTTTATTTATTTTTCTACATTAATCTCTATTTATTTTCTTTTTGTAGTAAAAAAAATCCTCCTACAAGTGACACTGAGGAAGATGACGATAAGGAAGAGGAAGAGGAATAGAGCTTCAGCAGATTCAGTTAACCATCTGAGGAGTATTCTTTACCTTTTCTTTATTTTTTCTAACATTGAGGACACTATTTAGTTTAAGTTTGGGGGGTGAATTTATTTTTTCTAGTGGTAAATATTTTATGGAAGTTTTAGATTTAGTTGTATTTGCATTTATATCCAGATTTATAAATAATTTAAGATTAGTTAATAAATGAATTTATTATTTGTTCAAATTATAGGAATTTAGAGTACAGTTGTGCCAATATTTGATGATTTCTCTATTCGATAATGATAACTAGTTGTCTTGAATTCCTAGCTTTTGGTGAATAAGGTTTTTATTTGGATTCATACTAAATTCTTTTGTTAAGTATCATTGTTAACATGTGACTTCCATAATTTTGATCACTATATTTTTTTTCTTTGAATTATTGTGAATATCTAGAAAAAGTGTATATTGATGTGATTTAGATTATGTCAAGAATTCTAGAATTTGCTTGATTCTCTCTTAAGGTGAAATCCTAGGCGATATTTTGTTAGGGACATAATTTAGGTCATCTTTGGACTGTTTGAGCCTAAAAAGCCAACCATGTTAAATTTTTATCCCTAGTATACCCCTTGAGCCTAAGTTCCCTTTTCTTTGTTTAATTACATAATAATTGAGCCTAGCCTTAATATAAAATTTTCAATTTTGCAACCCTCACTCCCAAGCATGTATATTGTTTTGAAAATATATATTGAGCTAAATACATAAGGTAGAAGGGTGATGTTGATGTGAAAAAAGTTCAAAATATTAAAAATCACCCCACTACCTACAATACAAAGAAAATAAGTTTGAGGGTGTAAAATTGTGAAATTGTGAAAAAAAAGATTGAATAAAAGAAAAGGTCAAATGTGAAAGAAAATGTGTACGAGGAAAAGTAAAATAAAGCTCTATATATATGTCCTAGAATAATTATGTGCTTAGGGTGATTTAAGCAACATTATTTTCCTTTATGCTACCTTAACCCTAGACATACATTACAAGCTTTATAAAGTCTTATTGATCCCTAGCTTTGTTTTAGTCTACATTAGTAGAGAGAAAGATGAAAAGTAAACTTATGGAGTTCTAGAACTATTGAAATCTGTGTTGGCATAAACTCATCAAGATGTCATAATATTCTTGGTAAAAGATTTCACACACACACGAAAATCCATACGAGAATGTGCTTGTATTGGAATTTAAACATGAATTTGAATGATACTTATATTTTTTCCTTGGGTTAATGATTGATAAACATACTTTAGAAAAAATTATAAGGAATCGTTGAGTTGATGCACTTTGTCACTAGTAGAAATAGTAGTAGTAGTAGTCACTATATTTATTTTGTTTTTGCTATTTGAAATTTATTTTTCCAGGTTAGTTTCTTTTCTATATTTTTCTCGATGACTAGTAAAATCTTAAGTTTCGGGGTGTGATAACTTTATTATATAGAGTTATTTGGACTTAATTTTGATAGTAATTTAGCTTACTTCTTCTGGTAATGCATAAAAATTAGTAAGTTTTATTTAAATTATTTTAAGTTAATTAATTTAGGTGAGTCAATCTAAAGTGAAGTTTGAACAAAATTGCTCCTACTTGAAGTGAGTTAAAAATTTTGATTTCTAATTCACTTAATTTAAAGGCCAAAATTTGTAACTCATGTACTTGATTCATAATTGGTTTGGTATCCGTCATGGTAAACTCAAAGTATCTTAATGCAAGAAATGCATCCATATATTTTATTCTCCATTTTGTATGTTTCCTCAAGTGCAATCCAAATTTCCTTTGCAGAAATCTTATATCTGAAGGGATCATACAATCGATTAGTGAGAGAATTGAGAATACATCCACAACATATAAACTCGTCATATTTCCGTTTCTCCATGTTAACATCGACAATGGTTGTGGCAGCACTTGGTTTTATAATAATGTTTCCAGAAGGTGTTATTTGTGTTACTTCTACTGACCTGATCATTTCTAGAATTGATGGTTGATCCCTCTTAAGAACATAATAAATCTTCAATATGGTTAATAGGAATACCATCTAGTCCCTCCATCTAATGAAATCGTTGTATCGAATTTGATGAGTTTGATCACTTCTTGATTTTAGAAGTGAATCTTCATACTTGAATCTGGTCTGGTCTCCATCACAAAACTATTGCAAAAAAGTTTTTAAAAAATACCTTAAGATTGTTAGAAATTTTTTTATTTATTTCAAGAAAAAAAATGACTTTGAGAGTGTGAATTAAACACTTTCCTTAAAGTATTTTTTAACCTCCAAAATGCAACTAATCCTTAACACACTTATCAAAATAATGAAAATAGTAATGTAATAACATTGTTTATATAAGAAACGAGCGTATACGTCTTTCAATGTAAGGAATTGTTTCTTTTCATAATATAACTATTTAAACTATTATTTCCTTTCATAATATAATTATTCAAAAAGTTATATTTAATAAGGAAATTATTTATAATTCTTCAATCACAATTTTTCATTAATAAACACTTCTCATAAATAACATTTATTATTTAATATAAAAATTAAAATAATAAAAAATTAATTATTTATTAATATTTATTTCAAAGATCCAAATACCACCATCATCAAACTATCTAACAGTTTTTTCCCTTACTTTTGCGTCTTAAAAGCTCTTCCTATAAACTATTTGTGGTGTCACTCGCGTGTAGTTTTGTTTCCCCTTCTATCAGTCTATTGCTCGTGCTAATACTTCGTTTATTTATTAATAAAAATTTGACTTTTGGTTAAGAACAAAATCAATAAATAAATGTGCTAAGGCAAGTACTACTAAATTGCTAGTACCCAAAGGAAGCCTTGTGCAGTTACGTGCTAGACAATAGTTGGCTAAGAAATATAAAACAGCTGGGAAATGCTGACTCTAGAAGACAGCGGCCCACATTCAGACACCAGTCTATAAAAACGCTGCAGACATTGTAAATTGTGTTAGAACACATAAGTTTTGTTTAATAGCTGATTAAATCTTGAATTTATCAAGAAAATTACTTCGTTAAAAAAACGTCGTCTCTGATTGGTAAGGTTGAGACTGATGTAGAGCTCAAGTCTTCTGCCGTGAAGTTTCATGATATGTTCTGCAACAAACCTCACCATGTATCCAATGCTTGCTCTGATAAGGTACAATCATGTGACTTACATGAGGGTAATTGGGGGAATGAGGGTTCCATCGTCTGCTGGAATTATGTTCATGGTAAGTTGAAATTTCTTTATTTTTCCCAATTAAAACAAAAACTTGGAGAAAAAGCAGAAGATTATTAATTTTCTATAGTTGATTACGAAGAGTAAACTTTGTCATGTATGAACGATAAACAGAAGGGAAGCCTAAAGTTGCAAAAGAAAGAATTGAATCGATTGATCCAAACAACAACTCAATCTCTTGCAGAGTGATTGAAGGAGACCTTTTGAAGGAGTACAAGAGCTTCGTAATCAAAATTCAAGTTACCCCAAAGAGCCAGGGTGAGGGCAGTATAGCGCGCTGGACTATGGAGTACGAAAAGCTGCACGAGGGTATTGCACATCCAGAGACTTTGCTGGAGCTCGCAGTCCAAGTTTCCAAAGATGTCGATGCTCACCTCATCCAAGGAAACTAAATAAGCCATCATCAAGATGATCGACTGTTGCTGATGTCTATGTTGAATGTAATGCTTGCAAGTGTCTAAGTAAAGAGAGTGACACGTTTTTTCATTACTTAAATGCTATGTAGGAAGTTGTTTTGTTGTGCTGTACAAAGAACGCCATACGTGGTGTTATGCATGTACCTTGTAAATGATGCTTTACACTTGTTTTGTTTAGTTTAACAAGTGTTAATGATGTTTCTGTGTATGTTCACTGTCCTGTAAATATTTATAGTGAAAACAATGAAATGTGGTGTGTTCTGATGGTTTTATGCAATCTCTGTTTCATGAACTAAAACAGAGGCTAATATCAGTAGCCTATATCTATGTTTGACTGCAATCTCAACAGTCTAAAGAATAATTAAATGGTTGGAGATATTGTCTGTTGATGACAGCTTTCCAATGCTTTCTATGTGTGTAAAAAATACCGTATGCATGGATTGAATATCTCTCTATGTTTCTAATGTTTGGTGTTTCAAGTGAATGTATTTATGTTGTGATTTCTGTGATATATTAATTCATAATTTCTTCCTAGTTCATAGGAAACTTAATTCCGACTCAAAAGCAGTGATCATGATCAAGAGTTTCCCATCTAGAAGACTCTCCAACTCAATCTACACTTTTATATGCATTGTCTCATTCTCATATGACTAGAGGGCTGAATCAGTTAATCGGGGTTTGGAGGGGATAATGATGTTTAATATTGGATGGTGCTTAGTTTGAGATGAATATCAAAATCGAAGATGATTCATCTTTTCTAATTATTAATTAATTTTTATGTTTCAAATTAAATATCCACTTTCACTTGTTTTGCAATATATGATTGTTCTCATACAACTCAATGGCTTAATCAAATGATTGGATGTAGGAGAATAGTAGTGTGTTATGTATACAAATTATTATTTTATATATTGATAGTGAAATTAAAAAAGTCCACGAGTGTAAATGCATTTCATGCATCCGTTTAACTAAATACTAGACTCTCTCTCTCTCTCATACACACATGCACACATACAAACACACTTAAATATCGAAATCACTCGCTACTTTTATCAAAGATAAGATGCTTGCTACTAAAACCTTGAATTTAAAATTTTGAAGACATGTTGTGACAAATATGAAGGCAAAGGAAAAGCACAAGTCAGTGCAATAGTTGAGAAAAATGTCAGGGTTTCTCATTTCTCAAAGGCTTAAAAGAGTTGCATCTATACAAGATGTTTGGAGAGTAAAGTAAGAGAGAAAATATACATTAATTACAACTTTAACTAACTTACTCGAAATTTAAAAACACTACTAGTAAAACGTTACATTTCTTATTCACTTTGGCAACATTCTTCTGCTTTACGCAAAGTGATGTGTTTTGCTTGATCTTTATTTCCAGACTCTGTTTTCCTTTCTTCTACTCAACTGTTCTTTAGTCTGGTACTCAGTTAATCTCTACAATTTTAAGTTTATTTAATAAAATTTGTCTAACACTCTCCTTCAAAAGGAGATGTGAATGTTATGAACATTCATCTTGCTCAAAAAACTATGAAATTGTTTCGGTTGCAAAGCCTTGGTAAACATATTAGTAAGCTGTAGATTGGTTGAGATATGTACTAGTCTGATTATAATTTCAAGCACCTTTTCCTTGATGAAATGACAATCCATCTCAGTATGCTTGGTCCTGTCATGGAAGATAGGATTCTTGCTAATATGAATAGTTGATTGACTGTATGAATATAGTATGATAGCATCTTTATGTTCCACTTCAAAGTCTAGCAATTGGTGTTTTAACCAAATAATTTCACAACATGTAGATGCCGTAGATCTATACTCAAATTCAACTAAATTATGAGCAATTACTGACTGTTTTTTTTTACTTCCATGTTACTAAAGAACTCCCAATGAACACATTGTAACTTGTAATTGACCTTCAAGAATGAGGGCATCCTACCAATCACTGTCACAAAGGGCTAATAACTTCTACTTTGATTCTGATCTCATCAAAATGCCTTGACCTAGTGATACCCTGTATTCTACTATTAAAAGTTCAAGTCCAGGTTTGTCCATATATTATGACAGCAATTGGACTGCATAAGTGATATGCGGCCTATTAAAAGTGAGATAAAGTAACTTTCCAGCTAATTGTCTATAATTTATTGAATTAGCTAGTCTTTCTTCATCTTGTTCTTTGGTTTGCTTGTGGTTATAATCAATAGGAGTGGAGACTATTTTAGCATCTAGTCGACTATGCTCCTCTAAGAGATCTAATGTATATTTCCTTTGACATATGGAAATACCCTCAAATGATTTAGCTATTTCTAACCCTAAAAAATATTTAACTCTTTTGAGATCCTTAAGTTTGAAATGTGAGCTTAAGAACCTCTTTTTGTTAGTTGCAACTTGTGTTGAAGTACTATCAATCAATATGTCATACACATAGAGGAGCAAAGCAATAAAGCTACCATCATCTATCTTCATAGTGAACAAAGAGTAGTCTATAGTAGATTGATGGAAGCCATATTGTATAATCAATGAGTTAATCTTGGCATTCCACTGTCTAAAAGCTTGTTTGAGTTCATACAGTGATTTATGAAGTTTACAAACTAGCTTTGACCCTTCTAGATACTCCCTCTAGACTGCATACCTTAGTGGCAATTCCATATAAACTTCTTCTTCCAAATTGCCATTTAAATGCATTATTCACATCTAATTGTGTCAAGTTACAATTGAATGCTGCTACTTCTTTCACCAAATAAGATGAAAAAGGATCAAATTGTGTAGGATGTTCTTTGGACTTGAATGGAAATGTTTCTTCATGGAAAACAACATTCTTTCAAATTATGATTCTATTTACACATCTATCATATACCCTATAACCTTTCACATTATTGGGATATACCAAGAATATGCATTTAGTGGCCCTTTGATCTAGTTTCTTCTTATGCTATGATAGGGTGGATACAAAACATAAGCTCTCAAAAACTCTTAAATGGTCATATGTTGGTGACTTCTTGTACAACAACTCAAATGGAGACCTATTTCTAAGTAACTTTGTTGGAACTTTGTTAATAATATGCACTGTAGTCAAAGTTACATCTCCCCAAACACGGACAAGTAGATTAGACTGAAACATTAGAGACCTTGTTAATGCTGGGATATGTTGATGCTTATGTTCAACACTCCATTCTGTTGAGACGTCTCAACACAGGAGAGTCAATGAATAATATTAGTTTTGGCAAAAAAAAAAATACTTAACCTGAACTCTAGGCCATTGTCTAATCTGATGCATTTGACAAAAAGCTTAAATTATTTTTGAACATAATTGTTGAAAGCTGCTATGATTGATAAAATATCTTTTTTTGCTTCTCATAAGAAAGATCCAAGTAAATCGAGTGCAATCGTCTATTATAGTCAAGAAACATCTTTGATTAGACAAAGTAAGGGTCTTACAAAGACCCCTAATATCTATATATATGAGCTAAAAAGTAACTATTATGCTTTGAGTTTGAACAGGAAAAGGTAATTTCTTTGCTTAGTTAATGGACAAATATCAGAATGCAAACCATTTGAACATATAACATTTGAAAATTGTTTTTGAATCACGTTTATCTTTCAAAAAGGAACATGTCCTAGTTTAAAGTGCCAAATATAAAAACATTTGTTTGTTGTATTACAAGCATTAAAAATTGAAGTAAAAAGAAATTTGACATGTTTATCAAAACAAAACTTTGAATGATCTTGAACATATGAGTTTTCTTGCATCAAGAATAGTCCTAAGAAGGCTCTAGCATCCCTAATCATTGTCCATGAGAGAGTGTCTTAAATAATACAATGCATATCAATAAAGAGAACATAGTTTTTCTTAGTTTTGGTAAGCTGGCCTATTGAAATGAGATTGGACATAAAGCTTGGTACACATAGGACATTTTCAAGAGTTTGTATGGAACTTAACTTGATTGTTCCTATATGAGAAACAATGGTCTTTCTATTATTAGGTAGTTGAACAAAACATTTTTTTATTGCTTTGGTATAAATAAACTTATCTAGGGAACAACATATATGATCAGTGGCACTAGAATCAACAATCCAATGAATTTGTCTTACCAAGTGAACATTTGCATTTTTAAAGTTAGGAGGTCGGTTATTTAAGGTATTAAAACAAGAATGACATGATATTATACTAGCAAAAGCTGAGTTAACAAGTGAGTGAGTACCCTATTGAGTGGTTTATGGAGTTGCCTTACCATCATTGCTGCATATAGCATTCTCATTTAAGAGCTCCATTAGCCTTTTGACTTACTACTTTATGATAGATATTTGAGACAGATGCATTCCCAACTATCTCCTCTTCTTGTTCATTTTTACAGTCATCTGATCTTGGTGCATTATTAACACCTGTAACATTGTTAACTATAGCTTTCCCTTTCTTGAAGCTTAGTTTCCTTTTGGTGAATTTGAAGTCCTCTAGGAAGTCGATGAGCCTATAACATTTGTCTTTTGTATGCCTTTTCTTTCCACAATGGTTGTAGGTGAGATCCTTCCTAACTTTCTTCTTTGCATCAACTACAGTTATCATAGCAAAAAATTCCAGTAGTAGTTGTGCTTGAATCAATAGATTTCTTAGAGTTTCTTCCCTTAAAACCAAGATATATACTTTATCCAAGGTTAAGATAGGTTCCATCATTATAATTTGTGACCTAATAGCAGAATAGGACTCATTTAATCCATTAAGGAACCTTAAGACCATGTCTTTCTTATATTAGTCATTATATTTTTTGAAACAATTAGGATCACATTTCCCACGTTCACAATGTGGAAGAGGTCTATAACTTCTCAACTCTTCCCAAATTCCCTTAAACTCAATAAAATATGAGTCAACTGTCCTAGTGCCTAAGCTAACATTTCTCAAATTATACTGCAAATTACATACTCTAATGTCATCTGGTTGGGCAAAATTTGCCTTAATGTGTTCTAAATCTCAATTGCTAAGTCTATAAAGAATATGGTTGAGGTTATAAGTTGAGAGATTGAATCCAGTAGTCAAGCAACTATTACGTTGTTGCATTGAGTCTAAGGTAAATAAAAAGGGTTAATGATTGCTTGTTTAGGTATGGAATCATTGATGAAACCAGACTTGTTTCTAATGGATAAAGCTAAGAGAAATTATTTACTACATGATATATAATTATTGGTATTCAGCTTAGGGTTAACAATCATAGAACTTGGGTTATTTATGTGATGTAAGTAGTATGGTGACTGAAGGTCTGTTGTTAGTGAGATCTATGTTATCTATGTGTTGGTGTGTGTACTAGTCTAAGTTCTAGATTCAACATTTTCAGCCATGATTTATAGCTAACAAGGATAGCAACAAATAAAAGGAACTAAAGATGATACTTATGAGGATTTGAAAGAAAATTCCTAATGATAATATGAAGATTAAAAAGTAAGAAAATCAAACATTGAGCAAGAGTAAATTTCTGCAAACAGTCAATAAACATTTATTATGTACTGAAAGAAGTACATTGATGGCCCACCTGGATTTTTCTCTCTGTTCTGATACCATGACAAAAATAAGGTTAAGGAAAGGGACAAGTCAATGCAAAAGTTGAAAAAATGTCAGGGTTTCTTATTTCTCAATGGCTTAAAAGAGTTGTTTATATACAAGATGTTTTAAAAGTAAAGTACGAGAGAAAATATACATTAATTACAACTTTAACTAACTTAACCAATACTTAAAAACACTATTAGTAAAACATTGCGTTTGTTATTTACTTTGGCTTCTGTTTTATGCAAAACGATGTGTTTTGCTTGATCTTTATTTTTTCCTTATTTTGCTAAACTGTTCTTCAATCTGGTACTCAGCCAATCTCTGCAACTCTGAGTTTATTCATTCTAATTTGTCTATTATGTTGCATTAAACTAGAAAAATTGTTTGGCCAATAATACTTTAGTAGGGGCATTACTGTTGGTATTACAAATGTGCCCGCAAGTAAGGCTAACATTGCACGATTTAAGTGGAGAAATTGCATACACCATCTTACATCAAGTATGAATGTATGATGATACCCATACAATAGAGTTAAACTTACTAATAATAATTCGATTTTGTAGACACTAAATTATAAACAAAAAAATGAATTAAAAAATATATAATAAAATTTAAAAAAAAATGAAAAAAGAAAGGAGAGAGGTACGACTGGCAGGGTGCGGACGCACCCTGCCAAGCACCTCTCTCACCTGCCAGACGTGAAAAATTTGCGTCTGGCAGGATAGTGGAACTTGCCCCCTGGTGCCCAGGGACAAGGCAATGGAGCGTGCCCCATCTAGAGCCCGAGAATCGGGTATAAAGGGGAGGGAGCACTGTAGCATCCGGAAGGGGAAGAAAAAATGAAAAATCAACAACCTGCAGAAAAAAAATCATCAAAGGAAATCCTAATCTCTAGCAGTCAAAAAGCCCGAATCACAAGAACAAGCAATCAAAAAATCCCTATCAAGCTTCCTAACAACCGAAAATCCACAATCAGTACTGAAAAATCAATCAAAAAATAAGAGAAATAGGAATTGATTCTTTAGAGTGTGGGTTTTTTGATTTTTAGGGGAAAATCTAGATTTTTAGGAGAGAGCAAGGGTTGGTTATCACAGGTAATTAGAGAGAAGATCGGGTTCCCTGGCCTGCGTCGCCGACGTGAATACCAGCTGCAGATCGGCGCCAAGGATCTGCTGCCGGCACAAGAGGAAGAAGAGCTGAGCGGAGGAATAGAGAAGGAGAGAGGCGGAGCCGCGGTACCAGCCGACGTGAATACCAGCTGCAGATCGGCGCCAAGGATCTGCTACCAGCACAAGAGGAAGAAGAGCTGAGCGGAGGAATAGAGAAGGAGAGAGGTGGAGCCGCGGTACCAACCGACGTGAATACCAGCTGCAGATCGGCGCCAAGGATCTGCTACCGGCACAAGAGGAAGAAGAGCTGAGCGGAGGAATAGAGAAGGAGAGAGGCGGAGCCGCAGTACCAGCCGACGGAAAAGGGGGGAGAGTTCAATCTGGGTAGTCGACGAGAAGATAGAGAGAGAAAGAGAGAGAGGCAGAGCCGCGGCACCAGATCTGGCCAGGATGAAGTGCCAGCGACAGTGAAGATCGGGTGAGAGGGAGGAAAGGAGAGGAATGGTAAGTGAAGAAGGAGAGAGGTTCCAAAGGTTAAAAATGGCACCGTTTTGACTTACCTAAAACCCCTTTCGACTACAAAGCGACACCGTCTCGGTGCTGGAGGGAGTGGCTATTCCTAGCAAGGTAAATTCTTCATTTTTATTATTATAGATATATTGTCTTGATTTTGTGGTGCTAAGTTTGACTTAAAATTTTTATATAAAAAAAAGAAAGCTAATTAGTTCATTAGAGTGTTAATTTAGTTAAAATACATATGATATTTAACAGATTGTTTGTTTAAAAAATATATATAAATAAGGGAAAGGATGAAATGTGGAACATATTTACGAGATACATAGTCATGAAAATTTATGTAGAAATAATAAGAGTGAAAATAAATTAAGAAGAACTAGAATTAAAATACGATGAAACAAAATATGGAAAAATCAAATTAGGTGAAAAAGGTAGTTCTATATAAATGGAGAGAGAATAAAATAGGAGAAGATAAAGAACTATTTAATATAGATAAGATAACTGCTCAATTTGATGCCGATGATGGGATAATCGATCGGGATGCGAGAAGTCGCAATCCCGAGCTTATGTTCCCTAGGCTCGGAATCCGAATCAAGGCTCCACCAGTACGATGGGAGGGCCTCGATTTCAAGATTTCGAAATTCTTAATAAATAAAGAGTTTGATTATACAAAAAAAATTACTCGATAAAAATAATAAATAAATAATAAATGATAAAAAATGATAAAATAATAACAATTCAAACATATAATAAATAATTAATTTGAAAATACAATATACATGACATTAAATAAATAAAAATAAATAAATATATAATAGTAAAAAAAATAACTAATTCAAAATTAACCATTGAGTATTAAGTGGCATAAACTATAAGAAATGTGAAGATAAAGATAAAAAATAATAAATATATATATAGAATAAGATTTTAGGCATTAGGTTTGAATAAAAATCGCTTATGAAAAATATAATAATAATAAAAATATAAAAATACATAAAAATAGTACAATAAAAAAATATATAATTTTTATTCACTAAAATAACATAGAATTATAAACAATTTGTCTAACTATAAGTGAAAAACAAAGAACTTAGAACAAAAAATGTAAAGTATAAAAAAAATAATAATAAAAAATAAGAATAGAAAATATGATAATAAAATATATAATAAAATAAAAATAATTAATAATAACAAAAATAGATAATTGCATAGCATATATGTATTGCATCATACATATCATTGCATATAAATATTTCTGTTTTCGAGTTTAGGCCCCGATGATGGGATCTTTCGGGGATCCTGCGAAGGCGGGTATTTCTCAAAAAGTTCCTTAGGTGAAAAGATGTCCTCGGGTCCCACCAGTATGATGGGAGGGCTCGAGAACCATCTTTAATAAAAGGCTTTTGCCCGAATTGGGTTCATTATGCACAAAAATATTATTTTAAAAAGAAAACGTACGATGACCCTGATGACGGGAATTATTCGTCGAATTTGCGAAGGCGAGTTTCTCGGATACTTCCCTAGGTGAGAGAATATCCCGAGTCCCACCAGTATGATGGGCGGATTCGGAAAATATCCTCGATAAAAGGTTATTTGTCCGGCATTTTTATCTCACGCCATGCATTTCATCTCGCCACCCATTTGCATTCCATTTTAGGTTAAATAGGAGATAAAATAAAAAATAATAATTAAGAAAATCTAGTGAAATTAAAAATTAAAGCCCAATAGGATAATCTAAAAATGGTACCGTTCATGGAACGGGCGTCCGAGGGGTGCTAATCCTTCCCCGGGCGTAACCGTACTCCCGAACCTAGATCCAGAAAATTGTAGACCGGTTTAAGGTTCTTTTCGGTGGGCTTAAAATTAATTTAAGTTTTCATCGATTAGAATCGAGTCAATAAGTGGCCAATCGCGCCTAGTAAAAAAAGATTGGTGGCGACTCCTAGTTTAATTTTTAGTGAGTTTTCACATTCACGTCTAGCGGTCCGGTTCCCAGACCCGCACGTTACGACAGATTTAACACATCTATGTATTAAAATCCAAAAAAAGCTAAGTTAGAAATGGGGTCACGACTAGACAATTTTGTTCATTGAGTATATTTTTGGAGATAGGAGATTTTAATCTAACTATTTTAATAGAGAGGTATATATATTTGTCATAAAACTAAATGTTCGGGGTACACTAGACATACATAATTCATTTTGTCACCTACCCAAGACTCTTCTCACTTGCCTTTGATAAGGAGAGTAATGTGAGTGACATGTTTCAGCTTGAGGTCTGGAATGTCCCATTTAAGCATTGTCTCTATGATTGTGAGTTTCATCAATATAACAAGATCTCTTTAATGCTCTTGAGAATGTATCGCAGGTTAATGGCAAGAAAGATAGGTTGATTTGGTCACAAGATGCTAATTAAGGATTGTTTTCAATTAAGTAGTTTTCAACTGCAATGGAGACCTTTTTAGCATCGGAGGAGCAGATAATGTGACTTAGATCAATATGGAAACTAGCTATTCCCTCAAAAGGACAAGGGTTCCTAAGGTTGGCAATCTTGCACACCATACCAACGAAGAGTTTCTTGAAGACAAGAGGTATGTAGTTCAATGAAAACAATCTCATGTGTTGTTGGTGTGGGAGTGTTGAGGATAGTTGTGACCATATACTTATCTCTTGTTATCATAGTTGGAGGGTGTGGTGCTCCATCCTTCTGTTTTTTGTTTAAGAAGCATCCTCCATCCTTATATGGTGAAATATTACTTGGGTGACCCCCCAATTGGTTGAAACTTTTATCCAATGGTAATGTAGGAGTGGCGTAAAAATTAGATATGCGGTCATTTGTGGCGTAACTTTTTGGTCACTATGATTTTCCAGGGACAACTCAATTTTTAATTGGAAGAAATGAGATGACAATGATATAGTCTTCCTTTTTAAAAAGAGAACAATACTTTGGATAAGAGCAGGTGAAGTTGATGAAAGCTTGAAGGACAATAAGTGGGGGGCAAAACGTTGCAAATTAAAATCATCCAAGCTCTAAGTACAATCTTGTATTGGTGTACGTGGTGTGGTCTCCCCCATGTAGTATGGAGCTCAAGTTTCATGTTGATGACTCTGCACGTGGCAAACGAATCCGACAAGATGCATGTGCATCAACTATCTTAACTCAACAATTTTGAAAACCAAATTAAATTATCTTATAGTGAGATAAATCATTTCAGTTAACATGCATCTACTCTCTTAACTTAAGAATTCGAAAACCAATCCACTTTCATAAATACCAAACAAAATCTTTATATCAGTTAGATCTCACACCAAATTCTAATAAGTTTGCACAAGTATTTGAAAGGCAAAATATACAAATAAGCTTCTAAACTATTTAAGAAAATTAAAAAAAATCCTCACTCTTTTATTGCGTTCAATCAAGTTCTTATATTTTTATTTTGAACCAAATAAACCCTTATACTTTTATTTTGAGTCAAATAAATTCTTATAACTAATGATTGACTTAGTTAAAATATTATTTATTATTTTATACTGCTTGATAATGATGTGGAATACTAAAATATAATAATTGATTATGATAGCATGTTGTCATAGCATAATTGATGATGATATAACATATTAATTTTACATAATAATATGGTCAAGTGACATTTTTCATCTTTCTACATTAATACCATGTTAGTGCTATATAGATATAAAATGATAAGTGTCATTTTTACTAATGATAATTAGTTAATCATTAATTATAAGAGTTTATTTGATTCAAAATAAAAATATAAAAATTTAATTAAATATAATTAAAGAATAAAAATTTATTTAAATATTTTTAAACAGTTGAGGGACTTATTTGAGTATTATGCTTATTTGAAATGATTATAAAAAGGGTACCCTTTACAAAATAGATAGTAAAAACATGCCGAGCGCACACCAAAAAGTATTTTTTAAAAAAATATAAGTCAAGTTAAAAAAATAATATAGTGGCAATTGTAATAAAGCCAAAAACATGCATCTGCAGCATTCACAGTTTATTGAAAGACAAGGCAGAAAAAAGATGATCGAACCTAGTTACCTAGAAGCTTAAAAATTACTGTCTTGGAGATAGTGTAAGGTCCAGCTGCCCCTTTCAGTTCCGTTGGAGGCATTTAAGCTGCAATGCCTTCTCGAGATGAGCAAATATCAAGCGATCGCATACAGTTGTCATTTCACAATAACCACTTTTCTTGTCGTTTTTTACTATAAAATATTATTTAGATTGAGAAAAGAAAAAACATGACAAAGGAAAGGACAGAAATATTAGTTTCCTTTCACTCTCATTTTTTTTCCTTCTTTTCCACTTACCAAACATAGTGTAGAAGTCATAGAAAATCAATTTTACCTAAAATATTAAAATTTTAATATAAAAGCTTTTGCTAACAAGTGTTCTTAAAGTACTCTTCAAGGTTAATTAAATTACAATTATAATAATATTTTTATATTAAACACAACAATTAATAATTAATTTGATGATTTTTAATGCATTTTAGAACTTACTTATTATTGTAAGCTCAAAAAATTTTCTTAAAACACTTCGTCTGTAAAATTTTAATAAATTATATTAAAATCAAAATTTTTCTCTTAAATTTTTATCGAGACGAGAAAATTAATATCTATTTATTTTCTTGATTCGTGTCAAATCTTATCGTTGTTATTCTCACGTTGAAAAAATTTAGAGTGGTAGGACAACTTGAAGATTTCTTTCTATTTCTTTTCTGCCAACACCTAGCTACCTCACCCTACAAATTGTTGTGCGCGTTGGTTTGATTAGCTGGGTCACAGATCTCTTCCGGCCATGCCTTGTTACCGATCTTTTGGTTAAAAATAGGAAGAAAATCTGATGATATAATGCTTTATTATTTTCTATATTCTGGTAAATTTATTCAATGACCAAACTTTTTTTAAATAAACATTTATGACTTAATCAATAATTTTTAAATAAACATTTATGACTTAATCAATGACGTTTTATCTTCATGCTTCTTATTTTTCTAAATTCGATCTTTATTTTGTTACATAACAGTGAAAAGAAGGCTGTGGTTTATGAATCCAATGTAATAGCAACTCTCGACATTGACCAGAACACTAGCAATCGAGTAAAGCATAACAAGGAATTTTCTTCTTTTATAATTTATATATATATATATATATATATATATTTATATATATTGAGAAAATATTACAAGAGAATGTAAAAATGTTTTCCTTGCTTCATTTCTTCCTTTTAGACTTTTTTACAAATTTTTACATATACACATATAACAGGTCTTAGCAAAAAAACACTCATATAACATGATTATTTAGATAATTATTCAAATTATTTAATTAAATTATAATATAATATTATTAATTGGTTTAATTATAATATAATAGTTGAAGTTATATTACAATATTAACACACCCCACATGCCCATAGCTGATAGCTCCTGTCTCAGTCATTTAGATATGTCAATTACCACATGTTTTTTGTAACATCATT
Organism: Theobroma cacao; assembly: GCF_053813885.1. Classification (NCBI taxonomy): domain Eukaryota; kingdom Viridiplantae; phylum Streptophyta; class Magnoliopsida; order Malvales; family Malvaceae; genus Theobroma; species Theobroma cacao. The sequence continues at coordinate 45,342,297 of NC_142640.1, forward strand.
TGTTCTGTGACGTGTTTTGTTATGTCATCTAAAACTTGATTTATTTTAATTAATTTTAATGCTTTATTTAGATAAAAATTTTGATATAAAATTATCATAAAATTTCTATTGCTTAGCAACTATTGATTAAACTTTTAACGTGACGAATATTTTTATCAATTTTTAAATATTTTATTGATCTATTTATTGATCAAATCTATATTAGTCAACTGATTTTAATTATTTTAGTTTTTAGATTCATTTAATCAATTAGTAATAAAATTTCACAAATTTCAGTGAAAAACTCTACCTAAATCTTGTTCTTAATACATAAAAAATTATGGCAAATAAAAATATTTTTATAAAATGATTTGTACTAAACAAAGTCAGCAAAAAATTTTATTAACAAATCAATTTTTTGTCCTCCAAAGAATTTAAAAAATTTATTCTCCCGTAAGCATTCCAAAGTGGCAACAAGCAAAATCGTCCCTTGCACTTGGAATCAAGATTTTGGAGGTCAAAACTTTATTTAAGGAATGAAATCATGCAAAAATGTCAAATAATTTAATACAACAAGCATAATTTTTCATAAAACTATAACATTAAAGTATCCATATAATTCAAGCTAAGTATGACAATATTTCATCATAAAAAAATTATTTACAGTAATCTCTAGTGATCTACATTTGTATTGTCATCATTCAAATAACTTTCTTAATACAACAATTATTTATCAACAAAATCGTTATTTAATCTTCCTTGATTTTATTGTACTCAACAAGACATTTAAATATTAAAATATGATATTTTAATTTAAAAATCATATATATATATATATATATATAAATTCTTCACTTTTATAGAAAAATACAGAAGAGGGGTTTGAAAAAAAAATTGAAACACTACACTTTTGGTCTTATTTGCACATCAAAAAGTAGATTAGTTATTAATAATAAATTTTACATAGTATATAAGATTTTAAATGCACAATATTCTCTTACAAATCATAAATCATATCATATTTCAAAATTAAATCAAAAGTTCCAACTTTAGATGTCACATTAATAATTAAATATATTAAAAATGAAAAATATTACTTTTTTTTTGTTTTTTACACTTTACAAAGAATTTGATGTCAGATTGATAATAAAATATTTATTAAAAATGAGAAGCATTATTTTTTTTGTCTTCTAGCAAGGATCTCACCTGAGACCTAGGGGCTCCTGCTAATCTCAGCTGTTGTTGAGTTGCGAAATGTCTATCATTGGAGTCTAACAAGATGTGATTCTGGTCTTGGAAATATTTGTATAGCTGTATGTTTAGGATGTTTTTAAGCAAGTTATCGTTTTCTTCTAAGTTGACAGAGCCTTGCTGGTCTTGCCCAGTTCTTGATTTTGGGCACCTAGAACGGTTCTTTTTTGGTTGTGACCTCGTGTGAATAGCCGTCAATGTCTTTTTGAGTGGCTAGCTTTTGGGCAATTGTACAGGCCTCATGCCCAAACTTATTCTTTTCATGCCTAGGAAGTCTCATGCAAAAAATTAGAGACTACCAATAAAATGACAGTTTTGAGATTAAAAAAATTCGCTTTTCAAAAATAAATTAAAAATTTTTTGACATATGCACCAAATCTGAACAAATCTTTTCATTTTATAAGCAAAACGTTGAACTAATTCCGTCGACAACATTGCCCCACTCTTTGTCAGATGATTTAGGATCTATTCAACTATTTATTGTCGATAATGTTTTAAATTATGGCTGATGTGATATCTATTTTGACTTTATTAGTAAATTCTTTCTATGCATTGAAAAGAAAAAGAAAGGGATCAACCTTTGAAAATAATTTTTTTCATTTTAATTATTTTTAATTAAAAGAAAATATTTTTGAATAAAGTTGTCCTTAATGAAACATTATCATATTCAAGCTCATGTGTTGAAAAAAATAGTTAGACTCTATCTTGAAAAAAAAATAGTTACACGTTATGTTTAACATATTTAATTTCAAGAGTTTATATTCTAATAACATACAAAGATAAAGATCAAGTTATACGTTATGTTTAAAAAATAATATTGTTACGCGTTATGTTGAGATAAAAAAGTTGTTATGCAGCATATTTAAGGTGTTTAACTTCAAAAAATTATATTCTAGTGAAATATATATATCAAGTTACACATCATGTTGAAAAAAAGTTATTACACGTCATGTTTAAAAAAAATTGTTACACGTCATATTTAAAGTGTTCAACTCTAAAAGTTTATGTTCCAATGAAATAAAATAATATAAATTAAGTTACATGCCATATTTAAAAAATATTATTGTTACACACCATATTCAAAAAAAGTTGTTACACATCATATTAAAAAAAAAGTTATTACACGTCATTTTTGAGGTGTTTAACTCCAAAAGTTTATATCTTAGTGAAATATGAAGATAAAGACCAAGTTAAATGCTATTTAAGGTGTTTAAATCTAAGAGTTTATACTTTAGTGAAATACAAAGATAAAGATCAAGTTACATGACATATTCAATAGATTTGTTACACACCAAGTGCATTAGAGTTGTTACATGTAGTCATAATGTGTAACAACTTTGGGTAGTATTCTAATTTACAAATTTCATTTATAATTTCAAACTATCAACTTTGGAGTTTTGTGAATACAAACTAATAAATCCAAAAACATATATTGATATTATCTCTGCTCTTTGGTTTGTAAATCGACGATGATATGATGAGAAATAGACAGAGAAAGATGGTAATGGTGGTAAAATTAGAGAGAGTTGGATGACGGGAGAGAGAAATCGGGGAGCACAACAAACCAATGTGAGAGAAAAATTGATAAAATTAGAGAGAATTGGATAGCAAGAGAGAGAATTTGGAAGCACAATAAATGAATGCGAGGGAGAGAGAAATCAGGAGGAAAAATTATGATAAATAATTTAATTTATCTGAAATGATTTTAAGAGTATTTTTTATCAAATTATGACAAAAATTAAATAAATATAGTTAATTTTATATTAAAGACTATTTATAAAATAATATAAAATTAACTATTTCTTACAATTGCACTCGAGCATTTAGCTTAGTGGTTGATGTATAATCTCCTACTTTAAGAGTAAGGTTCAAATCTCTTCTCTTTCAATTAAAAAAAAAACTATTTCTCACAATTCTCTTAAAAAACATTATTATCCTACTTTCAATTTCCACCAACTATCACTGCTTCATAGACTGAGAACGCATGCAGTTGCTTAAAAGGAATCTACTAAGTTGGCATGAAACTCATGCCTCCAATAATGGCAAATTGTACAAGAATAATTCAATGCAAAGTCGGCCAAGATATTTTTTTTGCTCGGTAAAGTTTGGCCAAGATTGATATGACAAATAGTAGTCATTATCAATGTGAATCATGTGGTCAAATAGGAAATTTTGAAACAAACCACTTTGCAAATAGACTTTAAGACTTCTTGAATTTAATCTTTCATCATCTAGCAATAAAATGCAAGGGGAAATTAAACTGGTGCATTTACGTGGCAAGCCATAATTGGCAATGTAATGTGAATCTGAGAAGCATTTAAGTACTGGAGTGGAGAGAATTGCTGCTTAGACACAGACAATAGTCTATAAAAGGGCACTTAGCTGCTACAATATTGCAATGCATTGAGCTATAACCCTAAACTACAACCTGGTAATAGCGAATTATTAACGTAATCAAGAAATCTCGGTGAAACAATGGCGTCGGCTCTGACCGGTAAGCTTGAAGGTGATGTAGAGATCAAGGCTTCCGCCGAGAAGTTTCATGATATGTTCTGCAACAAACCCCACCACGTGTCCAACACCTGCTCTGAAAAGGTACAAGGATGTGAGTTACATGACGGTGACTGGGGGACTGAGGGTTCCATTATCTGCTGGAGTTATGTGCATGGTAACATTACGAACCAAGAAATCTTTTATGCATTTGGCTGGATTTATTTGTTTTTTCTTCTATGTTTTCTGCATCTTCTTCTTAACTACATGCCAAGGCCATCATCTAACCATGTATCTTTGAAAATTAGACAACCCTCTGATCACAAGCCTTACCCTGTGCCATACGTGTCTCCTCCACTCCAGTTAGTTTTTTCACCACTAGGTTCCTAAATTCGTCTGGGAATTTGTGTTGAGAATTGTTTAATTTAGGCTGTGTTACTCTAATTCAATATAAAATTAATTGACAATATTTATACGTAGAGAATATTCTTTAATTTATTTGATGTGAAATTTCTTTTATTAATACTAACAGTAACATGGATACGCATGGGACATTCATTTATATTCTAGTACAATTCAAGGTGAAATGGTGATGCTCATATAAATTAATTTTATTATTATCTATACAAAGAATCAAATATTTATGTGTAAGGACATGAATGGATTAATCTTTTTTTTCAAAATTCTCTTTAAAACAAACAAAAATATTGTTTATTTGTATTATATAGATGGAGAGGCTAAGAAAGCAAAGCAGGTAATTGAAGCAATAGACTCTGAGAAGAACTCAATCACTTTTAGAATGATTGAAGGAGACCTCATGAAGGAGTACAAGAGCTTTGTAGTCAAATTTCAAGCTACACCCAAAAGCGAGGGTGAGGGCAGTATAGTGCACTGGACTTTCGAATACGAAAAGCTGCACGAGGGCATTGCACATCCGGAGACCCTGCTGGAATTCCTACTTAGTGTCTCCAAAGACATCTCCGCTCACCTCACCCAAGGAAATTAACGATTGTCGAATCCCATGTTGTGTGCTACTACAACAATAAGTACTGATCTAAGAATAAGCTTTCTTTCGTATTTTAATTTGAATATTTGTGTGTTGGAATATGCTGTAAGCCTGACGTGAGAAGCTTTCTGTGTTATGGGCCAAGAGAACTTAAAAAAAAAAAAAAGGACACAGAGAAAGCTTTTTATGTTCTTGTATGTTTATTTGTTGTTTTATGTACCGATTTGAATGTATCTTATTTTGTGTGTGTGTGTGCGATTTCTTAATTTCTTTCTACTTTTCTGGGATATTATTGTTTTTTCATAGGAGATAGGGTATTTGAGATTCAAAGCTCGCAACGATTTGCCTACTTAAATGTGAGCAAGACATCATCAATGGAATCTCCAATGCTAACAATATTCTTTGCCTACTTAAAGAGGCTTATCGTCATGTTTTTATATGTATTTATTTTTTTGTTAATTTGGATCGGTTTAGTTACACAATATTCTTTCTTTCTCTTTTTTCTTTTTTAAAATTTTTTAAAGGTTTTTCTGTCACGGTTCATACCAACTTACAAGGTATTGTCTTCTTTGATTTGTTGGCTTCACAATTTTGTCCATGAAAAGATACTTTATAAGTTAAAGATAGTGTGAACTTTTAAATACTCAATCTCACTTTAATACACAATCGATGTGGTATTCATGACTTTCCGTTAGGATCGTGACATCTTCTCCTACTCCAACAAGGGTTCACTATCCTCAATGGCACTTCACTAGTACCATAGAATCTACTTTGATACCAACTATCACTGACTGAGCCCCTTTTCTCAAGTTTGCTATAGCTCGTGCAACGCTAAGGTAGACACTTCCACACAAGCTAGCCAAGACATGAATTATATTTGAGAAAGCACACATTATAGCCACAAGTTAGTTTATGAAATATAATAGCAAAATCATAAGGCAAGCAAATGTCATATACACAATCATTGATCCCACGAAAAGAAAAAATATTTTATTAATAATAGAAAAAGTACAAAAGGACATAGAATACAACCACGCCATCATTAGGCTAAAGAGGCAACCCTAGATGGTTAACCATGTACATACCTTAACCAGTGAGGTAGCCCAATAATCCACTAATTGTTTGTCCCCTATAAAGAGCTAAATGACTTTTTTAAGTATGACACCAAAAACCATAACAATGCTTGAGATTGGTACACTTCTTCCACCAAGAGTCTTCTCCCTAAAGAGTTAACAAGCTTTTACAAGTATACTATCAATGCCATTACATTTTATAATGAGGATACTTTTCCCTTAAGGCACGAGATGACTTACTCTCCTAGACAACTCTACCTTGTCTTGGCCTTATACAAAGCTTGGCTCATGACACTTTCACTTGTACACACATATATCAAGATTATGAATTTGGTAAAACTGATATTGTTGTGAGACCACTATTAATATAATTGTGGTGATCAATTTGGTCATATTTTTTTTATTACCAAGCTTATAAATAATTAATGCCTTAGTTAACTGACTATTAAATACAAGGAGTAAGTGTACGTAAGGTGAGTCGTTGAAGAAATCTTTTCACAATTTTTGTTAACAACCTTACTTAGGAGTTAACTGAAATAAATTGAAGACAATATGATACAAGCTTAGGAAAGTTATTAACATTTTCATTCCACAAAGGCAATCTAAAAGAGGGAGGCATTTTGATTTTGTAAGACTTTCTTGTTTAGAAGAAGTGAGGAGAGCATTCTAGAACTTGAATGGGTTGTATTTTTTGGAGCACAAATGGAGCTACTATAGTTAGATATTAGCCTCGATTGGCATTTGAGAAGAAAAATGGATCAAGGGCATGAAATGTAGGTAAACATGGAGAAGGACAAAACACGAAAAGGATAGATAAAATTACCGTACAAGCATTAATGGGGAAGGAAAATGAAGAGGTCAAGGGTTTGAAGAAAGAAAAAGAAGGAATGCCAAACATTAAGGTCTGTGTGGGGGTTGTGGAAGAAGAATAGTTGTATTAGTTGGGAGAAAGTATCACTCGACGTAACAGGAACATTTCGGAGTAGGAAAACATTGAAGAACAAATGAAAGTTGAAGGTATGGATGGGATAATAGTGAGAAGAATATCGGGTAAGCTTTACCTTAACACTTTTAATGACAAAGTTGTATAAGGAGAAATGAAAAACGGTCAAGATTATAGAGATGGTTCGACAAAATTGAGGAGTGGTCAGTACATTTTTTAAGCCAATGAACCTAAGATCGTTGATTGGGTACTATTGGGTTCCTATTCATGTGTGAGATATTTCAACTTTCAAAATTTAACAAGTTTGTTGAGGGAGTTCATATGTATGGATAAGAAACATTGAATCTTAAATCATTTAGGAGGGGCTTATTTCATATATTCACAAATTTTATTACCAAAATTGAAGAATTAGTGAACTTAAGTGTTGGTACAAAAACATTCCAAGTTAGAGTATTAAAGGTTGAATCAAAGGCAATGTCTTCATGTTCATGTTATATGTTTGCTACTAAGGTACATCTAAATATACCAGAAACCTTTTGGTTTAAAAATGGCCGTTCCATTTCTACTAGAATCTGTCACGAACTCAGTTTCAAGAAGTAAATAAAAACCAAGTATTTTGAAAAAGAGTTACAAAGAACAGAGCATTGAAGAAGCAAATTGATATGTCCAAAGTTCTACATTCATTACTTCATAAGCACATTGTATTTATACAAGTAATGCATGATTAACACCTGTTACACATAAAGACAAGTGTTAAAACAAGTTACAATCATTGCAACACATCATAAACATATATATTATGCACTTAACAACTGGTATAACAAAGCAAAAAAGACATATACATGTCCATGTAGTAAGTTGATGCATGCGTTATTCCTAACACTCCTCCTTAAAGCCAGCATCCTTGACACACATCATGGTTCTAATAGTTTCAAACCTACGCTTAGGCAAAGTCTTAGTGATAATATCTACAATCTAATTCTCAGATGAACAATGCTCCAGAAAAATTTCACCACTCTTTTCAGCTTCCTTAATAGAATAGAATTTCAACTTGATGTGCTTAGTTTTGTCATGGAACATATGATTCTTTGAAATCGCAATGGCAGATTTGTTATCATAGATATACTAGTTGAAGTTTCTTAAACAAAAGTCAAGTCATTCTAGACTTTTATTAACCAGAAAGCTTGATTCGTTGCTGCATTAGTTGCTATGTATTCTGCTTCAGTTAATGATTGAGCAACTACCGTTGCTTATTTGAATTCCAGGAAAATACCCCATTTTCTGAGAGTGAAAACATACCCAAAAGTGCTTTTGGAGTCATCAACATTGCTTGCCCAATTACTATCTGAGTAACCAACCAAGTTTATTTCCTACAGTCTACCATAATTATACTAGATTTGATACTACCATTCAACTATGTAATAATGTGTTTACCAACAACAAAATGAACATCAATGGGATCTTTCATGAACCTAGACAGTAAACTAACTGGGTACATCAATTCTAAATGAATGGGCCATATGTATAGTAAGCTTTTAACCAATTTGCTAAAAGCCGATGCATTTCTCATTTTTTAACCATCATTAATGGCAAAATTTCTAGTTTACCACAAAAGGAGTAGAAATTGAATTGCAGTTTCTTAAGTGAAATTTGTTTAGAATTTCTTGAATGTAATTCTCTTGTGATACAAAAATGCCTTTGTTAGTTTGGCTGATTTGCATTCCAAGAAATTACTTTATCATACCAAAATTTGACATATTGAAATTCTTCTTCATATCAGATTTAAATCTACTGATTTCTTCATCATTGCAACTTGTCACCAGAAGATCATCAACATACAAAGAAATAATTACTTGAGCTTTGCCATTATGTTTGAGAATATACAAGGTAGCATCATTGAAGCCCTTCTTAAACCCAAGATTCACCAAGTATGAATCAATCTTACTATTCCAAGTTATTGGAGACTACTTGAAGTCATACAAGGCTTTATGCAATCTGTGAACCTTATCAGATTGAGATTCAACTTTAAATCCCTCTAGTTGCTCAACATAAATCTCTTCTTGTAATGTACCATTTAAAAATGCAGATTTTACATCTAAATGATACATCTTCCATCCAAATGCAGCTGATAGTGCAAATAATAGTTGAATGGTTTCAAAATGAGCTACAAGAGCAAAGGTTTGCAGAAAATCAACACTTGGAAGCTGTGAGTACCCTTTAGCAATAGTCTTGCTTTACACTTGTTTAAAGTACCATCTGAGTTAAACTTTTTCTTGAAGGTCCACTTAGCTCCTATTACATGGTGTTTTGTAGGTTTATCAACAAGTGACCATGTGTTGTTTTTGTTTGTTATGTTAATCTCTTCTTGCATTACAACTCTCCATTCCTCAAATTTTGCTGCTGCTTGGTATGTGTCAGGTTCAATTGTAGCAACTAGACACCTATGATAAACATCATCAAGACTTTGAGTGCCTCTAACTGAATAATTTTCATCATCATCTACATTATGTTTTGGAATATATGACTTAGTCTTAATTAGTTGATGTATCTCAATATTAAATGGTGATGCTAATCTCTCTGGTTCATTTATAAACCAGTCCTACTTAAGAGTCTTCATCAAATACAACATTCTTGGTAATTACAACCTTATCTAACCTTATTAGGTAAACTCTATATCTCTTTGACTGCTCACTATAACCAATGAAAACTCTTGCTTTTGACCTATGTTCAAGTTTGTCTCTATAATTCTCAGGAATTTGATGATAACATAGACTTCCAAATATCCTGAGTTGATCAACTGGGGGCTTATTGCCATACCAAGCTTCATATGGAGTTTTCCATGTCAAAGCTCTTATTGGCAATCTGTTTAACAAATATACATCAGTATTACAAGCTTCTACCCAAAACTTCTTTAGAAGCTCTTTTTCAAATAAAAGGCATCTTTCCATGTCAAGTATTAACCTGTTTTTCATTTCACTTACCCCATTCTGTTGAAGTGAGTAAGGAGCTATAAGCTGATGAAGTATCCCTTCAGCCTCATGATAATTCTCAAATTTTGATGAAGTAAATTCCCACCATTATCTGATCTCCCACTCTTCAGCTTCAAACTAGATTTAGTTTCAACTTTTGCCTTGAATCTGACAAATGTCTCAAAAACTTTAGACTTGAATTTGAGGAAATAAATCTAGGTCATTCTACTAAAATCATTAATAAACACTATGAATCATTTACTCCTACTTAAAGATTCCTAGCTCATAAGCGTTGCCACATTAGTATGAACCAAATTGAGCTTACTCTTAGATCTAGATGAGCTTGTAGCAGGATATGGTTTGCTTGTCTGCTTACAATATTCGCAAACATCACACACTAATGTTGATTGACTTGGTTTAGGCAACTTCTCAACTAAATTTTTTGTGTACAGTTGATTTAGGTAATTAAACTACAATGCCTAAATCTTTTGTGCCATAATGATGACAGATCAGTGTTACTACTACTTGCCTACATACATACTTCAGTTAAGTTGACATGAAAACATCTATTTTCATTTGCATATTCATCAATAACTCACCAGATGGATCATATATGGTGCATGCATCATTTTTAAATATAAGCACAAAATTATTTCCATCATCTAACCTACACTAAGTAGATTTTGTGCTATGTTAGGTACTAAAGGTACTTCATGAACATACCTTTGGCCTAATGATGTATGGATTCCAATTGTACCTCTTCCCATGGCATTTAGGTAAACACCATTCCCAATTCTGACTCTGGATCTATAATAAGTGCCCAATTTGTAAACAATGAAGGATTTGGTGTCACATGATTAGAGCTGCCACTATCAAGAAGCCACTATGTATCATTTGTTGAGTTGCATCCAGTTGCCATGAACAGTTGTTTCTCTAAAGACTCAGCATTTTTAGTAGCATTTAAGACATTTTCTTTTGCTTCAGATTTATTTTTGCATACTTTTTCTACTTGACCTAACTGTTTGCAAGCATTGCACTTCACCTCAGTTCCGTACTAGCAGTATGATTCAGCATGGTTCTTTTTCTTATAATAGGAACATATTGGAAATTTACTTCTTTTACCTTAAACTTTTCCAATACTTGAGCTTCTTTTTGTTACTCTTACACTTCATTCAAATTCTTTTTGTTTAAAGTGTTTGCATGTCCTTTTCCTTTTACCTAAACAGTCATTGCAAGTTTAGTTTTCTCATTTCTCCTTGCAACTTTCCTTTGCTCATCAACTTGCAAAGCATTTACCAGCTTAATAATTGTAAGTTTTGTAATATCCTTAGATTGTTCCAGGGAAAAGATTGTGGCATCAAATTTTTCAGGTAAACTAAAAAGCACTTTCTCTACCACCTTAGCATTTTTTAAATTTTCTCCCAACAATCGAAGTTGGATAACTAGCTTCATCACCATGTCAATGTATTCTTTTATTCTCAATAACTCAAACTCCCTTCTGAGGTGCTGCAATCGAATTTCTTTTAACCTCGCAGGCCTTAAAAAATTCTGTTCAAGCTTGTCCCAAGCTTGCTTTGTTGTCTCACTTTCCATGTTCTATTGAAAATTGACTCTGACACAGCAGAGTGAAGAAAGGACAAAGCTCTATACTGTTTTGCTATGTCTACTTCATACTACTTAACTTAAGCTTGCGTAGCATTGTCTCTCAAATGTGCGGGTTCAATCTCTTCTTCAACCACATTCCAGAGGTTGCAACCTTTCAAGAAGGCTTTCATCTTGATGGCCCACACTGGATAATTGGTGCCATCAAAGATTGAGGGAGCTTGTTGAGTAACAGTACGAGTAGTCATTTGTTTCTGAGGAAAATGTAAAAGAGGGCTGAGCTAGGATGTTTGAGGCTGGATTTTTAGGTTTAATGGTGGTCAAGGATTGGTTTAGTATTCTGATACCATGTCATGAACTCAGTTTCAAGAAGTAAAATAAAAACCAAGTATTCTGAAAAAGAGTTACAAAGAACAGAGCATTGAAAAACAAACTGATATGTCCAAAGTTCTACATTCTTTACTTCATAAGCACACTATATTTATACATGTAATGCATGATTAACACCAGTTACACATACAGACAAGTATTAAAACAAGTTACATGCATTGCAACACATCATAAACAGATATATTATGCACTTACCAACTAGTACAAAAAAGCAAAAAAGACATATACATGTCCACATAGTAAGTTGATGCATGCTTTATTCCTAACAGAATCAAAGAAGAAGAAAAGGTAAATTCTAAGTGTAAAGTTGCAAAGTTGCAAAGGTTGGTGATGATTGTGTTGAAGAAAGTAAGATCAATGAATGGATGATTAGGAGAATTCATGATAACATTGAGAATCAAAATTTCATGAGAATTAGAGAGCATGTGGAATACAATCGTGAGGTTATGCAGGCAACTTAAAGGTAAAAAGGTAAAATTAGAAGAAATAAGGGAATCGTTTTGGAGTTGGAGATGCGTACAGAATCAAAGAAAAGAATTAGGCTTGAGGAGGGGCCTTTACAGGATGGACTCAAATATGATGAGCAGTGCTTGTGCAAGAGGGTAGAGCTAGAAAGAGAGTGTGTGTTTTAGAATGGGCTTGTGGAGAATGGAACCATCGAAGTACATCCACAAGTAATTGAAAGGCCAAAAGGTGAAAACAGAGGATAATGGATAGAAACTGGTGTTTAAAGGATTTCAAAGCTACTAGGAATGCTAAAAAAAGAAAAGGTAGTAGTATGGAAGGTATTAAATCAATGATTTTATTAGTCAAAGTTCAATTTGCCACTACAAGGGAAAAAATCACTTGATTTGGAATTGGATTGAAAAGGATCAAACTTGAACGATTCCTTATTTCTTTAGAATGGTTGTCATTTTTCTAGAATTATTTGCCAGTGTGGTTTGATAAGAACAATTTTTAGTTATTGCCTAGTGTTGTTTTTTGAGATGATGAATCAAATTCTTGGGATGTTGGTTCATGGAGAAAAATTTTAGGGCAACAACCAAATAGAAGTGTAGCTCATTTAAGGTACAAGGCAAACCAGGTTTTGGTTGAAGGTTAAATTAATTATGTAGATTGAAGATCTTCCTAAAGCATTGGAATAAATTAATGTTTGGGAATGTGGATGGATGTACTACTCAATTAGAGGAAAAAGCGGAAGGCTTGGACAACATTAACGATTTGAGTTAGCTAACAGAAGAAAAAGTAGAACTAAAGAGATCATTGTTTCATGAGTTATAGAAATCTAACAAAAATAAATATTCGATTTAGAGACAAAATGTGAGAGTTCAATGGATTTAAAAAGGTGATAAGAATACAAGGATTTTTCACTACAAAGCAAAAATGAGACCTCAAGAAACTACATAGGGAATATTTAAGAATGAAGTTGGATTTAAGACTTGAAAGAGATTAAGGAAGCCACTATCCAGCATTTCAAGGACTTATACAGTAGTGACCAATGGCTAAGACTCAAAATCATTTGTTTGAATTTCAAGAAATTAAATAGACAAGATGCATTGAATATGGATGCACCGTTCATAGTGGATGACTTGAAGGAAGTTGTATGAAAGTGTGATGGCTTTAGAGTGTCGAGACTAGATGTCTTCAACTTTAATTTTTTCAAGAAGTCTTGGTCATTGTTAGGAGATGAGATATTGGGATTTGGTACTAATTTTCAATGTCGAGAAAGGCTGAAAAAAAAAGTAAACTTATTTTTCATTGCACTTATACCTAACATTGTCAATCCATCTTCTTTGAAGGACTTTTGACCAATTAGTATGGTGGGCTCATTGTGTAAAGTCTTAGAAAAATTGCTAGTCAATAAATTGAAATGGGTGGTTAATTATGTTGTGAGTGATGCTCATAATGCATTTGTGAGCGGTAGACAAATTGTGCATGAGATTTTTCCAACCAACAAGAGTATTCACAGCATAAAAAGAATTTGTGGAATGAAGGGGGAGAATGATCAAACTTGACTTTGAGAAGACTTATGCTAATTTTTTTAAATTGCTAGTTCCTAATGTTGGTAATGGAAAGGATAAGCTTGGAAGACAAATCGAGGCAATGGATTTTTTCAATGCATTTTTGAAATGTGGGTGGAGGCGTTAGTGAATGGTTCGGCTTCTAAAGAGTTTCCAATAAAGAGAGGGCTTAGGTCAAAGGATCCCATATCTTTGTTCTTGTTTATTTTGTTTGTTGAGTTATTGCAAATTATGCTTGTTTGGGTTGAAGACTTGAATTTATTTCAAGGGATTAAAGAGACATAGATAGGAATGAGAATATTTCAATTGCAATTTGCAAACAATACATTGATTTTTATAGAAGTAGTAGTTTAAGTAGCAACCAACATTAGAAGAATTTGTGATATATTTAGCTGATCTCAAGTTTAAAGATAAAATTTGGAAATTATGTGTGTACTTTGTGGGAATTGAGGAAATTATTAGAAATGTAATGGTAGAGATATTACAATTTAGATTGGGATCGATTTTGTTTGCATATGTTGTTGTTCCAACAAGACTAATCTGAGAAGTACTCAAACACGGGAATTGATGTTATGTAAATTCAAAGATAGGCTTGCTTTATGGCAAGGGACTATGTTGTCGATTTCTCATGCAAGTGCACACTATCGCAAACAAGTAATAAAGTGATAAAGTAAAGTATTGTTCCCACGAAGATTTGTTCCCTAATCTTTACTAAGTACTAAAATTTATGACAAATTAATCTTATTTAAGTAACTAAAGTTCTTAAGAAAATTAATTAAAACTAAATTAAAACAAGCACTAAATGAACTAGTAGAAATTAAAATTACTTGAGAAAAGTAATAGACTAAAACCTAAGATTGTGGGTTCATTCAACAATTCATCTGATACTGGCTTCTCTTCTTATTTATATTCATGGGTGGTTTTACTAGCTTAGAATCCAAAATTGTCCACAAATCTATGTTTAGATGCTTACACAAATATCTAACTTAATTAAGTCACTATATGTCTATAGGAATCAATTAAATAGGTTCATTAAGCTAGTGTTCTAATTTGACTATGTATGGCAATTGGTATATATCTACCCAATCGCAAATCAGATCACTTAAGTAACGTGAACATACACTATTCAAATCTTAGTCCAATCCAAAATCTCTCTATCAAGTCTTTTTTAGATTCACACATCAGTTAATTATTAATAAGACAATTAAAGGCATTAAGAACAAATTTGAATAAGCAAAACTATACCCATTCATGATAAATAAAAGAGAAACTAATAATCATACTACATGTTGAAATCCACCATAATCCTAGAAAAGTAAATGAGTTTATGATATCTAAGTAAAACATTATCCGAAGAAATTTTGCCATGATTGTAAGTCAAAGAAAATAAGAGAAGCACAAAAAAGAGAAAGAAACTAATGGTGAAGCTTTTGATCTTGAATCTCTTTCAATCTTTCTTACTTTGTTCTTGGCTTCAAGTCTTCATAATAACTGCTGCCATCCTCCTTGCTGAATACTCTAAAAGAGGTTCCTTAAATAGGCTTAAAATAACCTAATTTCCATATTCCTACATAAAAAAATAATTTTGTAAAGTAGTGTGGTGTCGTGGCCTTGTCTTGTGGTGCCACAACACTACTTCTTCAACGTCGCGACGCTCTAGTCTCAAGACTTTGTATGAGGCCTTCCATTCTTTCAGCACTACATCCATACTCTCCTCAGTGCCACAACTTTGGCTTCCTCAATGTTGCAGTTTTGAACAACTCAAAGCTTCTGCCTTCATTCAATGTGCTACCTTGTATAGAACTACAGCAGCCCATCATTTTCTAATGTAATTTTCACCTTGATCTAACTTGAATTGGGCAAAGTGGTAAACATGGACGTTGTAGCCCTATCTGTTAGCTTTTCCAATGGATTAACAATCACATCAATTGGACTGCTACAACTCAAGTTATCCTTGAAATACTGTAGCATGTACGAATGAAGCCATCACCATACTTGTGCAGTTTTAAATCAAATAAATCTTTCTCATCAAATATCCTATAAAAGCTTTGAAAGAAATCAACAATAATTATTCTTAAAGTAAATTAAATCAAAATAAAATAAAATAAAACTAAAATAACTTAATTTAACTACTCAACATGTAATCTAACTTAAACTAGGAAAACACCTAAAATTCTAAATCCGAACCTAAAATCTCAATGATCTAGCTATTTAAATCCTTAAAATGTGTCAAAATAACTTTATATATATAGTTAGTGAAATACCTATCATTTGAAGGTTGAATTACTCTAATAATTTCGATTCTAAATTCATTGCTTGTATTTATTTGGTGTAGTTACTGATACTGATGACTTTTTATAATTTGTTTGAGGTGTGGCTTTAATTTGACTTTGGTTCTGCTAGTTTATGTTTTGGGTGTGGTTTAAGTTTGATTCTGGTACTTACTGGGATATTGGTAAACTTGCTTTTGATTTATCTAGTTTTGCCATAGATGTGACTTTGTATCAATGTTTTTATATATAATTAAATGACTACATTTGATTGAGTAAAAAAGTACAATTTCACATTCAACTTAAATATTAATCTAAGCATATGTCAAGAAAAAAATATTAATCTTAGCAAAGACTATAAATTGGTATGTGAAATTTTCATTTTTTTAATAATTTATATAATACATTAAAATATTTATGGTCTTATATAGCAGACATTTAATTAGTTTCAAAGAAAATAAGTACATACATACATACATACATACATATATATCATTATGAGTTACATAAGCTTAACTTAGATAATTAAAATGTTAAAATTAAATAAAAATCTTAAATTTAAACAGCGTCCCATGTTGCATGTGGTTTTTATATTCGTTAGCCAAAATACACAACTTCAGTGGATATAATATTAAAATAACAGTCAAATCAGGTGAGTACAATAATTAGATCTTAAAGTTTTTCACCCATATCTCTGCGTTATTTTTTCTTTTAACAAAAACAAAATTGATTAATCAATGTTTAACATAAATGTTTGTTTGTTGATGGTGAAGTTAGCCAACATTTGTTGGAAGCCAAAGATGAAGATGAATAAAGGCTAAAATTTTTTAAAACTAATACGTTTAACTTAACCAACAATCAAAAGATTCATAATAGAAAGTAATTTTATATAACATGTAAATCAAAAGGAATAAGAAAAAAAAATTTACAATAGTCTTTTAGAAAAGTTGTGCTTGACAATGTTTCTTGGATTCAAATTCATCAATTATTGACTCTTTATTGAAAAGGCAAGCTCATTATGCATTTTATTTTGGAGTCTTCTTTTCATAATTTTCATTGCTAAAAAGGCTTTCCCTGTAGTTATTGTACAATTTTCACAAAGATGGCGAGTGGTCCCTATCTTTCTTTATCCAAGATTAAACGCTCATAAATCTCTTTTAAAGAATGAAATATGTTTCAATTGTGAGTTATAAAAAATAGGGTAAAGTAAAAATAAAAAGACAAAAGAGAAGAAAGAAAGAAAAAGAAAAAGAGAGAAAGAGAATTTGAGAAACTTAAGAATTAAGGTAAAGTTGCGTAAAACTTACAGGGATATTTTATTATTTTTTATTTATATTAATTATAAAATAAAAAAATTATGTTGAGGGGGCCAATAATAAATATAATAAATAAAAAATTTTAAAAATTTTGGAAGGGCCATGTGTTACGACCCAAATTCTGGGCCATGATAGCCGCAAGGGCCCAATGAACATAGTCCATTAAGCCCAAGCAAGCCTATCTATTATCCTGCTCATTTTGCCATCAATATTGCTAAGTCACATTTCATAACTTTGAATCAAAATAGTGATAGACATTGCCATCTCCTAATGGCTTACTCATTGAAATATACATACATTGTCTGAACATATAGCTTAATAATTTACATTGGGTTTACCTATACACAACAAAAAGAGTATTCGACTTCCAGTGGAGAGACTCGGATGAATATACAGCTACTGAATGTCGAGACACCGACCAAGGGTTGAATGTACGAAGATACCTCGAGCTAGCTACCAGTTATCTCGTGATCTAAAAACATGAAGTTGAAAACGGTGAGTATAAACCCAGTGAGTGAACAAGGAAGGGAACAAGCAATTGATAAGGAAAATTTGAAAAAAACATGATGTACTTGTTTTGAAACAATGCAATTTGGTTTAATTCCCTTCTTAAACCCCCTTGTTTCGAACATTGATCAGTGGACTCTTAGTATTGCCAAGACCCATGCTCACTCATGAAGATAAGGGAATGAAGAAACTTATAACAGAACCCGAGCAAGGTAGCAACATAACAGCACGTTTCTCACTGCGAAAAAAGGTATTCTCTGTTTGCATATGGTTCGATTTTTCAAGCATAGCTTCCACTACATGGGTCCAATTGATCTGATTTTTTTTGGACCATTAGAAAGCTAAGAGACAAGGCTACAACTTTGATGTTTAACATTTTTCCCATGTCGGAAGGGAAGATGGTCAAAATCTTCATCAAAGTGAAAGCATTGCACTAAACCCCGAGAGTTTCTCGTTGCAGCGAGATTTATTTTCGCTGCAGCGAGATTCAGGGCAAATGACAAATAAGGGATTTTCACATGCCACAAAATCCATCCCTATCACATATACATATATAAACATATATCAACAAATACACCATCCCACTTCATTCATCATCATAGCTGGATAATCATCATCATCGGCCTATGCGCACTCCCTACTCATACATAATCGGGTCATTATCATCATCGGCCTATGCGCACTCCCTACTCGCACATAGTAGGGTCATCATCATCATCGGCCTATGCGCTCTCCCTACTCGCACATAGCCGGGTCATCATCATCACACAAGATTATTCATACACACACATATATACATATATCAACACAGTATAGAAGCACATAGGTCCATTCTTTTACACATTTCACATTTTCACAACATCAAAATATTTTGTCAAAGGCTTGTTCCCAAGGCACACGTTTTTAAAGACAAGTTGGAATAAATCATTCAATGTTTCAGACCAATACAATTATGTCTCCCAAAACGATTTTTGAAATGCAAGTTCACTCACCGGTATTATTTGAGCCTTTAGCTGATCCTAACTCCCTTAATGGTCCAATTGGGATAATGGGGCTTCATTGGAACCTACCATCAAATTAACATCACCATAATGTCAATTCATACTTATAAACCCTAAAAGCTACCCCTTAGCTTGCTTTCAATTGCCATTTTAAATGGCTATCTATTCCCACTATCCTAGTCGCAATAAAGTCAATACACAACCTCAACAATAAATCCAGAAATCAATCACTAAACATTATCAACACTTAGAACCCAATGCTAATTTACTACTCACCTTGATGGTTTTGAAACTTTGAAATTCTTTCCAATAATTCCCAAGCTATTATAGGGCTTTTTTTTTTCTTTCTCTCTCTAAACACCTAGCTAGTGAGAGAAAGCATGGAAACAAGATTTTTTTCAAGGGTTTGGAAGTGAGAGAATGGAAGAGCACATAGTTTTCATAAAAGAGTGCACCGAAACATGAAAATTTAAGTTATTTTGGGAGAGGTTATAAAGCTTGATATCAAGCTTCCATGGAGGATGGAAGCAACATGAAAAGGAAAAGAAGAAGAAGAAGGAGAAAAGCTACTGGAAAAGATGTGAGAAGCTGCTGGAAGCAAGAAGCTTATAGTCCAAGCTTATCCAATTCTTTTAAAAATTACAAAAATGCCTTCTAGCAAGTTAACTTTTTTTTCTCCCATCTTTTGTGTAATCTTTTTATTCTTTTGACACTGGAACAAGGTCCACAATGATCTAAACTACTCGATTTTACGAAAACTTAAAATTTTGACTCGAGGTGCAAAATGACCATTTTGCCCCTATTGTTTCCTTCCATTTTAATTTAGTCCTCCCAACCCCCATTTAACTCCAATTTCCTCTATTACCTTCTTCTACACATGTACAAACAAAGTATGAAGTTTTTACTCCAACACGATGTCCCCATAATATTTAAAATATTTATTTGCCCGCGTTATCTTTACTTAATAAAGATACGTGGCCCCATTAACGTCATTTTTTTCCAAAATTCTTTCATTCTTCTTCTCCCCCACTTAGATTGACCATATAATCCTTCTTCATGAAAAATTTTGACACTGAATAAAATATTAATATTTTAATATTATTTTATTAATAAAATATTATTTTATTCTAAAAATTTTCTCTTGCCTCCTCTTGTCTCCTTAGCACCCAAAATATCTTATTATGCCTATTTAGACCTTAAAATACCATAAAACCTTCTTTTGAAAACTTTTTAGAGAAAATGACGAAACTATCCCTAGCTCGTGTAATTGCGTCTATGCATAGTTATGAGCCTATAGGGGTTGAGGTCTCACACCATGACCTTATAAATATACTACTCTTTATCCCTAATTAAAATAAATATAATAAATAAATAATTGTAAAAATTTTGGGGTGCCAAACCCCCTTTAAAAATAGTATCCTTTGCCCCTGCTGTCTATGTTTAAGGACTATTTGAGGTAAATGTTTAACAAAATTGGTTAGCTGGTCTACGTGTGGTGTTCTTAACATGTTTATGTCTCTAATTTATTCTACTATTTCTCTAGTGAATGTGCATTATAATAAAAATTGATTATTATTAACTTTTCATTTAGAAATAAAAACAAAAATTTATTTTTTAAAATAAAGAATACATACATTTATTTATTATTAAACCGATGTTCATTCTCGCTGCAGCGAGATTCAGGCGGCCAAAACAAAAAGTTACTCGCTGCAGCGAGAAATAGTGTCAGTTTGCATGTGTTTCAGTTTTTCTAGCATATCTTCAGTTACAAAAGTCCAATTGACCTGATTTTTTAACCATTAGAAAGATAAGAGGCAGTGCTACAACTTTGGTGTTTACTGTATTTCCCAGTTCGGAAGGAAAAGTGATCAAAATCTTCATTGAAGTGAAAGTACTGCATTAAAACCTAAGAGTTTCTCGTTGCAGCGAGAAACAGGGCTGGCTTATGCCCCCACCACCCGAGAGTTTCTCGCTGCAGTGAGATCCAGGGGAGATGACAATTAAGGGATTTTCACATGCCACAAAATCCATTCCTTCCATATTGCACATCAAAGTGAACACATTGACAATAATCAAGTTTCTCATTGTTCATTTTGATCACATATTATAATCATAAACTTTCTATCACATATACATATATAAACGTATATAAACACATACACCACCCCACTTCATTCATCGTCATAGCCAGGTCAACATCACCATCGGCTTATGTGCACTCCCATTAGCACATAGCCGGGTCAGCATCGACTTATGTGCACTCTCACTGGTACATAGTCGGGTCAGTATTGGCTTATGCACACTTTTACTCGCACATAGCTTGGTCAATATCATTACACAACATTATTCATCAATGCACAACATATATTCATATATATATATATCAACATAATATAAGAGCATATAGGTTCGTCCTTTTACACATTTCACATTTTCACAACACTAAAACATTTTATCAAGTGCTTGTTCCCCGGCACATATTTATTTTTTTAGAAAAGTTGGAATAAATCATTCAAATGTTTCATACAAAACACAATTATATTTCCCAAAACGATTTTGAAATGCAAGTTCACTCACCAGTCTTATTGATTCTTTTGCTTGACTCTAACCTCAACTAATGCTCCAAATAGACATGTGAGGCCTTGTTGGAACCTATACACACACAACATCACAACCAACCCAAATTGGCATTAATATAATTCCAAAAGCTCTTTCCTAAATCAAGTTCCACTAATTATTCCTATCTAGCTTCCAATTGCCATTAAATGGCTATCTATTCTTTCTACTCTAGTAACTCTAGAAATAAATAAATAACCCTCAATAATAAAACAACTCACAACTCCAATTACTAGCCATTATCAACAACCTAAAATCAATCCTCACTCATTACTCACCTTGGTGGATTTGTAGTTGAATTCCTTATCAAGAATACTCAAGCTATCATGGAAAGTCTCTCTCTTTCTCTCTCTAAAATTTCTAGCTATTGAGAGAAAGTGCTGAACAAAGACTTTTTAAGGGTTTTAAAGTGAGAGAGTGAAAGAGCACAAAGGTTTTATGAAAAAGTGCATAAAAGCATAAAAATTGGAGCTAGAGAGAAAGAGTTATGAAAGTTGCAAAGCAATCTTCCAAGGAGGATAAAAGGAATGTGAAATGGGAGGAAGAAGAAGAAGAAGAAGCTGCTGGAGCTCAGATATTTATGCTTCAAGTTAATCCAAATTTCCATTGAAATTACCAAAATGCCCTTAACATGGTGGCTTTGTCTTCCTCCCATCCTTTGTGCAACCTTTTTGCTGTTTTGACACTCGAAACAAAGTCCATAATAGTCTAAAGGTACTCGGGTTCACGAAACTTAAATATTTAGACTCGAGATGCAAAATGACCATTTTGCCCCTATCGTGAAAATTATCATTATTTTTATCTTTCTCATTTATTTACCATCATAAACATTATTCATTCATTCCTTAGGCCTATTTAGACCTTAATAGCATCAAAAGAACCCACTCGTAGGAGCTCACCAAGAGAAATTACGAAATCATCCCTGGTCCGCATTATCGCCTCTACTTCTAGTTATGTGTCTATGGAGATCGAGATTTCACAGGTTCACTTCTGAATTATCCTTTTTAACTCGGTAATGAACCTCAATGGGCATCCGTAAACTTTATTAGCCACCGTATCAAAATACAAGGTACTACAATCTCCCCCACTTAAAATGAATTTGTCCTCGAATTCAAATCGGTGTTGGGTGAATAATTAAAGTTCTAAAGTTTTGCCACATCACTTTTGTTGGGCATTCTTAACATAGAATCTTGGTTTATGCATCATATCAACTTCCAATCTTATAGAAAACTCAAAAATGTCATTGTATATAATTATGTGTACTACTATTGTTGGATCAAAATAATATTATCCTTTATCTTGTGAAGAGAATTCAAATAAGCTATTAATTTTGGTCACACCTCAATCAAATCATCCTTAAATCATCAATTATGTATGTTTACTTAACCATCTGCAACTCTTCTACCTTGTTTCTTTATCAAACCTTCCAATATTCAAGCATCTATTCCACCATGGACTATGGGTCTAATTTGTCAACTAATCTCTATTTCATTTTTCATTCTCCCATGCAAATTCCATTTAAGCATTTCACAATACATAAGGATCAAACGCTCTTTATTCATTTCATCTATTTTTTAATATCCAAGATGATTCAAATCTAGTAACCATTAGTCACCATATTCCCAAAAACAAACTTCAATATTTCATGATCGAGTGCTCACTAGATAAATCTCAACTTATACCATAAGTCATTTCAATAAATCATGACATTCCACATACCCCCTTATAATCTTAACCAATATCTTTAATAAAAAACTCAACCTCTCAAGATTAAAGTTGCTTAAAATTTTGCCTTTAAAGTTCCTTTCCAAGTTTCATTTTGATTACTAATCATTTCTTTATTTCCAATGTCATAGCTAATTTGCTCGTCATCAATCACCTACAACATATCTAACTTGATATTTCTCAAATTTACTCCAAACATCAGATCTCATGGCCTCATTAGTTTATCAATCTAAAAATCAAATTAAACATTTATCCCTCCTTAAGTGCACTTTAAAATTTAAGAATCATCTATTAAGACGTTTCTGATATTAACTTCTTTTAGTCCTTTTTACCTTAGAAAATTAAATCCATAATCATTCATTTTGAATCATGAGCTTTATACCAATCAAGGTAGATTTTACACTTTTAATTATACGAATTCAAATGCACACCTTTACGCATAAGCTATAAACCTTTCCCCACATCTTTATATATCAAAACTACATATATTGAAGCTATACCAAAACTAATACATCATTTTCCATTGCCCCTTAGGATATTAAACTCATGTCATACTTCTCTATTTGTGTATTTCATAATAACCTAACAATATCTAGCTCATAGTTAAGCTAGTTCATATGCCAAGCCTCTCAAGCTATATCAAAACACCAAGTTTTATCACGATATAATAGAATTTGATGAACTCATACCAAAAGTATAAACCCTTACTTTTAAGCTAACAGCATTATAATCCACTTGTTCACTACCAAAATCAACGATAAATTATCTTAATCATTGTTTGGCACTATAACCATTGATAAAACATCATCATCGAATCAAATTATAACTAACTCCGCATGAGCTTTTATACCAATATGCAACATATATATCCATACATATATATTTCCAAAAATTTTAACTTCGAATAGCCTTAGGCATATCAAGCTCAATAAGCCATCTGTAAAACCAAAATAACCAACAATCAAGTTTAGAATCATTTCTTCTCTTGGTTGGTTAGATCATGTTCATCATTTGTGGTGAATACACAAAGCTGATTTCAATATTCCATTCTCATACAAGAGTCAACCACTAATTGGCACCATTTCTGAACACCACGTGTTTTATAAGTCGATTTTCTTAGTCACAATTCATATTGTAGTATTCAAACTTTAGGTCATGTCTCATTACCAAATCTTTACTCGTATACGAGTACTTGAATTCTCAAATCATCATCTTTTTTCTAAGTAGATCTCTGCGATTCCCGTAACGTATTTTTATTCCCTCACTAGTAGTAGTATCATTTAATCAACCCGTGTCACCCTCGTTCTCTAAACATTTGAAACACAATTCAACCTTTGCCTACCCTTACCAAGCACTTTACCTTGATAATTACTAAAAATAAATTAGAACTTGTGGGGGAAGCACATTTCACAATTTATGCCTTGTGTCTACAATTATGTCAAGACTAGAACCTCATCAGGTCCACAAAACAGTAGGATAATCATTGCCTCAAACCAACATTTCCAAGTATACTTATGCTTGTAGCATACCTTGGTACTACGTGACATATCAGTCGCGAGCATCAACATCGCTATAAAACTATTAGCTCCTCGAGCTTTAATGTTTTCTCATTGTGAAAAATCTCTCAAATTTATCTTACTAGGGTGTTCATAAGGTGGATACATGTTTGTAATTTACAGTTCAATGCCTAAAGCAGTGAACACTGTCTCATCATTAAAGTTCTACCCTTATCTATCAATCATAGGTCCCTTGCACATTTACCTATACATTACTGGGTTACTCACAAGCCACTCATGGCCATCCAAATTTTGATATCTTATAGCAAGTCAAGCTAATATATTCTCTTATGCTTTTTCATACACTTCTAAAACACTTACACACCTCCTTTAATAAGGTTCCATTGAGAACTTAAACAATCAAAAGCTTATCTTCAAAGCCACTCATAAATTTAATCGTTCATTGTATGCCCGATAACACTTTGGCTCACTGACCCCACTGGACATTATTTTAAAATCTCTCAAGGTGTCCGTGTTCTTAGTTTGGATCATACCATCTAACTTAGTATAATTACGTTAATTATCCTTAAGCTCTTTATGCTCAGCATATCAACATCCGTATTCCCCCCTTATTCATGTTATTGACCTTGTTGAGGTATATGTCGCTTTTCAACCTTTCACAATACATTCCACATTGACGCCAGGGCATTCTCAATCTCATGCCAACCCTATAGTCATGTAACCATAAATCAGGGTAAACTCTCTTATGGGATATCTCCTTCTATATGATGCATGGGGATCACAAGATGTACAACTCCAGGTGTATGCCTACATATTGATAACCTCCATATATTTTATGATCATGGAAACCACAATTTGCAAAACTAGCTTTCTATCACAAGTTTGCGATCGGAGCATTAGTCTCCACATATCTCACTTTGGACATACTTCACTACTAGCATTCATATACCTTTACCACAACATCTAGTGCAAATTGATTAAGCAATGATCTCTAAATTTACTCTTAGGTACACATATATCAAATTGTACACCACCTAGTGTTAAGATATTGACTTTACTCTTTAATTTTTTTTTTTACTAATTACATCCATAAGATAAACATTTCACTAAATTTTTGTATCTTGCTTTTGCAGTCATAAGATCAAAATTTCTTAAGCTTAGGATGCAGAAGCTTCCTCTTAGAGCATATCCGAAAATCCACATGCTTTAAGTCCTTTACCTTTGGAGAAGTCACATTCAAGACTAATCATTTACATCATAGGTTACATATTGAACCAAACATATTTTTAAATTGACCTTTAAAGCAATTCGTATATCGATCGTCATGTAGAACTCCATATAGCACTTAGACTAAATTTGTCATTTCCATGTCATTTAATTTCAAACTTCTAAATCCACATCTAGTCCTTTAATCCCTTGGCTCCACACTAAGCATAGCAAAATTCAAGCTCATCCTTAGAGTAGAATTGTTTACCAACCTCTCACTTGATGACCACACATCAATTATAATAGTCACTGAATTTCACCCTTAAGCTAATTCATGTACTTATAACTATAAACCATAATAGTTCAAATCGAACCTTGGGATCTTGTGATTACTTAATTGAAATCAAAACCAGCTCATTTTATATATGGCATAACAAGCTCGATTAACCGAGTGCACTTATCTCTGTGCACATAAGTATTGGCTTACTCTTACCTCAATGCTTAAATTTATAAACTCCAAGTGAATCACAATCATCATTATTCATTCCAATCAAAGTGCGCCCCTTGTACCATTACTATATATGTTTGTTTATATTGACTGCAATAAGGATCCAACATCGTCCAATTTCTTCTCATTGACAATTATAGGCTCAAGTTATAACTCCACTGAATGAATAAGTCATTACGGACCTATTAGTCCAACTCCAATTTCCTCCATCTTTAATTGGAGGGATTTGTTATTACATTAGCCTTTCATTAGGAGCATTTGCTTAAAATCTTTTCAACAATAGCGCGTGTCTTGGGTGGCATCTCAAACCCAGACAACGACACCACTTATGACCTTTACATAATGTTAGCAGGAGGATAGGTTACTAAGAATAGGAATTCATATAGCCTTCTATCTATGATTTGTGCTGTAGTCACAAACCATAAACAAGACTCTACATTAACTCCAACAACTCCTTTAACTGACACGAGAATCCCTAGGACTGGACTAAACCTAGAGCTTTGATATCAACTTTGTCACAACCCAAATCCCAAGCCATGACCGGTGCATAGGCCCAATGGGCATAGCCCACTAAGCCCAAGTAAGCCTTTTTTTTATGCAATCCCAATCATCATTCTCAACCGTCATTTCTAAAACCACATATTATAATTCTCAATTATAAATATTTCAGTAATGTTTTATAGCAATCCTATATTCATATTTGTATTATGCTAACATAGTATCACTCATTTGCCACCTTATAGTGGCACCAGTAATCAAATATACATATTTGACTTTTTAATATGAATCTTAGTGGTTTTCAGTACTTATACATGTACATAAGCATAAGACTCTTGACCATCAGCGGAGTGACTCTGGGTGAAGATACAGCTACTGAGTTGCCATAGTACCTACCAAAAAAACGAGCATACGTGGACCGCTCAATCTAGGTCCCAACTGCCTCTGAATCTGAAAACATGAAGTTTAAAAACGTGAGTATAAACTTACTGAGTGAACATAAGAAGGGAACAAGCAATTAATAGGAAGAATTTGAAAATCATGATGCACTTGTTTCAAAAACAATGCAATTGATTTAGTTTCTTACTAAAAACCCCTCATTTCAAACTTTGATTAATAACCTTATAATGTTGCAAAAACCCAAGATCAATCCATGAAGTTAAATGGGTGAAAAATATATCGAAATCAAGCAAGGTAGCAAGCATGGCAGCAAGTTTCTCACTGCAATGAAGTTCATTCTCGCTGCAGTGAGATTCAGGTGGCCAAAACAGAAAGTTCTTGCTGTAGTGAAAAAATAGTGTTAGTTTGCATATGTTTTAGTTTTTATAGTATATCTCTAGATACAAAAGTCCAATTGACCTGATTTTTCAACCATTAGAAAGATAAGAGGCAGGGCAACAACTTTTATGTTTACCACTTTTCCCATTTCAGATGGAAAGGTGGTTAAAATCTTCATCGAAGTGAAAGCCTTATATTAGAACCCGAGAGTTTCTCGCTGTAGCGAGATTTATTTTCGCTGCAGCGAAATTTCCTCGCAGCAGCGAGAAACAGGGCTGGGTTATGCCCCCACCACCAGAGAGTTTCTCACTATAGCGAGATTTATTTTCACTGCAGTGAAATTTCCTCGCAGCAGTGAGAAATAGGGTTGGTTATGCCCCCACCACCCGAGAGTTTCTCGCTGCACCGAGATCCATGGGAGATGACAATTAAAGGATTTTCACATGCCACAAAATCCATTCCTTCCATATTGCATATCAAAGTGAACACATTGACAATAATCAAGTTTCTCATTATTCATTTCGATCACATATTATAATCATAAACTTTCTATCACATATACATATATAAACATATATAAACACGTACGCCACCCCCACTTCATTCATCGTCATAGCCAGGTCATCATCACCACCGACTTATGTGCACTCCCTACTCGCACATAGCCGGGTCAGCATCGGCTTATGCGCACTCCTACTGGCACATAGTCTGGTCAATATCATTACACAACATATATTCGTGTATATATATATATCAACATAATATAGGAGCACATAAGTTCGTCGTTTTACACATTTCACATTTTCACAACACCAAAACATTTTATCAAGGGCTTGTTCCCCGGCACACATTTTTTTTTTTTAGAAAAGTTGGAATAAATCATTCAAATGTTTCATACAAAACACAATTATATTTCCCAAAATGATTTTGAAATGCAAGTTCACTCACCGGTCTTGTTGATTCTTTTGCTTGACTTTAACCTTAACTAATGCTCCAAATGGACATGTGATGCCTTGTTGGAACCTATACACACACAACATCACAACCAACCCAAATTGGCATTAATATGATTCCAAAAGCTCTTTCCTAAATCAAGTTCCACTAATTATTCCTATCTAGCTTCCAATTGCCATTAAATGGCTATCTATTCTTTCTACTCTAGTAACTCTAGAAATAAATAAATAACCCTTAATAATAAAACAACTCACAACTCCAATTACTAGCAATTATCAACAACCTAAAATCAATCCTCATTCATTATTCACCTTGGTGGATTTGTAGTTGAATTCTTTATCAAGAATACTCAAGCTATCATGGAAAGTCTCTCTCTCTCTCTTTCTTTCTCTCTAAAATTTTCAACTAGTGAGAGAAAGTGCTGAATAAAGACTTTTTAAGGGTTTTAAAGTGAAAGAGTGAAAGAGCACAAAGGTTCTATGAAAAAGTGCACAAAAGCATAAAAATTGGAGCTAGAGAGAGAGAGTTATGGAAGTTGCAAAGCAAGCTTCCATAAAGGATAAAAGAAATGTGAAATGAGAGGAAGAAGAAGAAGAAGCTGCTGGAAGCTGCTGGAGCTCAAATATTTATGCTTCAAGTAAATACAAATTTCCACCGAAATTACCAAAATGCCCTTAACACGTGTCTTTGTCTTCCTCCCATCCTTTGTGCAACCTTTTTGTTGTTTTGACACCCGAAACAAAGTCCATAATAGTCTAAAGGTACTCGAGTTCATGAAACTTAAAAATTTAGACTCGAGATGCAAAATGACCATTTTGCCCATACCGTGGAAATTATCATTATTTTTATCTTTCTCATTTATTTACCATCACAAACATTATTCATTCATTCCTTAGGCCTATTTAGACCTTAATAGCGTCAAAAGAACCCACTCGTAGGAGCTCATCAAGAGAAATTATGAAATCACCCCTGGTTCGCATTATCGCGTCTACTTCTAGTTATGTACCTATGGAGATCAAGATTTCACAGGTTCACTTCTGAATTACCCTTTTTAAATCGGTAATTAACCTTAATTGGCATCTGTAAACTTATTATCCATCGTATCAAAATACGGGGTACTACATTGACCTTCCTCAAACCAAAGACTCTCTTCCTCAACCTAACATCCCATTTCAATATACTACCTTCCTAAGAGCCAAACTCACAAACAATGCTAGATTTCTTGGTAGCTAAGGCAAAAATACACGAAAATGAGCTCCTAAAAGGATATTCTACCTCCCAAGAATCGAACCAAAATGAGATAATTTTTCTCGTTACCAATCAAACAGCCAATGTCTGTAAAAATTGACTTAAAATAAGGGTTAGTGGGGGAAAATGGGAGGTGATATTGCACTATAAGAAGAAACACTCATGTTATTCATTCTCGGCAACAATTTAGAGGAATTCACACCATTGTTTTTTACTAAACCACACCTCCACAAACTGTTAGTTTTAGTACCATATCTCCAAATCCATTTATTTAGAAGAGATATATTTTTTAGACTAAGATCAGTGATTCCTAAACCCCTAAAATCTTTTCATTTGCAGATATTTTCCTAGTTAATGAGGTGAATTTTCCTCTTTTCATTCGATCCACCCAAAAAAAAACACCTTTGAATCTTGTCTAATTCATTTTTGACAATGACAGGAAGTTGAAAAAGAGACGTAAAATAAATTGGAAGGCTAGATAGGATAGACCTAACCAAAGTTAATCAACCACCATTGAAGAGGAGGTTGGATTTCCAACTAGCCAACTTTGACTCAAATCACTCAATCACTAGATGCCAAATACCTATGGAATTAGCTTTGACACCAAAAAAGAGACCAAGGTAAGTAGATGGTAGGTTTCTGATCCTACAAGAAATATTTGTCGCTTATTTATTTATCCTTCTCAACTCCAATCCCATATAACACACTTTTATACAAATTAGTTTTCAAACTAGCAACCATTTGAAAGCATCTAAGAATTCTTTTGACATTGGCAAGTTCATCGAAATTTGATTGGCAGAAGATAAAAGTGTCATCAACATACTACAAGTGCATGATAGAGAAACTGTTCCTACCCACATTAACTCCGCTGACAAGCCCTATGTCTACTGCTTTTAACATCATGACCCCAAAAAATTTAGTCAACATATTAAAAAGAAAGGGAGACAAAGGGCACCCTTGTCTCAATCCTTTGCCCATTTTAATTTAAAGAGTTGAAGTGCCATTGACAAGAATAGAAATAGGAGCAGATAAGACACAAGCTCTAATCCATTTCCTCCATTTATCACCAAAATTCATTTTAGAGATAAACAAATCAAGAAAGTCCCAATCAACACAATCAAAAGCCTTTTCAAATCAACCTTGAACATCAAACCACCCTTGCCCTTGCTCATGCTATCCACAACTTCATTAGTAATCAAGGATTTGTCTCCATCTTGAAAATGTGAACTGATTTTCCCCAATTACCTCAACCATGACTTTCCATAATCTGTTGGCCAAGACTTTAACAATAATCTTGTAAAGACTACTGATTAAGGTAATAGGATGATAATTCTTTAAACTTTCAGGGTTATTAATTTTAGGAACTAAGGTAACAATTGAATAGTTAATGTGTTGATCAAGGTGCCTAAAAACAAAAAAAAAATTATCTATAAACTGCATAAGATCATTATCGATCATATTCCATTGCTTTTTAAAAAATAAAAGATTGTAGCTGTTAGGTTTGGGAGCCTTGCTACCATCATAGTTGTTGATAGCAATTCATACTTCTTCCTTCGAGAACGAAATTTCTAATTGGTTGGCAGATTGCTCCTTAAGAGATTTAAGTTGACAATTCCACTTGTTGAGTTTGTCAACATTGTTCTCACTATACAACTTTTCATAAATTTTAAACACTTTGTTTTTTTTATTTCGTTTAGGCTATCAATCAATTTGTTTTGAACCGTTAGACAACTAATGAAATATGCTCTTCTACAACCCAAAGCAACAGCATGAAAGTATTTCATATTTTTATCCCCTTCAAAGAACTACTTAACTCGAGATTTTTGCTACAAGGATCTTTCTTCAGCCCTGTAGAGATCCCCTAATGTAAATCCTAAATTGAATAATTCCTACCTTAAATCACCCACAACCCTACCTTCTTGAATAAGACTAGTTTTTTCTTTAATCAGTTTCTCAATATTCTCAATCTCAGTCTTAGAGGAGCCATAGTGCAATATGTGCCAATCTTTAAGGGAAGTTTTAACATCACGCAATCTATGCCAAATCTTATCCCCTGCTAAATTCACTTATCTACTAGTCTCCTAAGCCTCTTTAAAGGTCTTCTGAAGTTCCCTGTTATCGAGCTAGTGATTGAATAGCCTAAAGGCTTTAGCCATCAATTCATAACTTCACCAAAAAAACAAATAAGGTTGTGATTCGATAAAAACCTAGGGAGACACTTTTTGATAAATATATTCAACCACAACAAGAAGTCAAAGGCAACTAAAAATCTATCAATTTTACTGAAGGAAGCTTGTTGTCTATTGTTTCCCCAAGTGAACCTACCATTGACCATAAAAAAATCAACAAAATGGTTAAAATTAATGAAATCAACAAATAGTTTAGTACTCTTGCTGCCAATAATTCCATTGCCATGTTCCTCCTTATAAGTAACAAAATTAAAGTCGCCACCCAAACACCGTGGCATATCCAGATCAGTGAGAAGTTCATCATCATTGTTAGAGCGTAGATGTTGCCAAAACTATACCTCCTATTACTATATTTAAGTTTACCCACTAAAAGAATGAAATTCTTTTTAATAATGATTGAGTCTAATTCAAAAACGGAATCTTTCCATAAACAAATAAGCCCACCAAAAGCTCCATCAATAAGAAAATGTTCCCTTTTAAAACCAAAATCACCAACCAAAAGTTGAAAGCATTTCTTGTCAAACTTGCTCAACTTCGTCTCCTAAATAAAAATAACATCAGCATCAGATTTGTTAATAAGTCTTTTGATGGCATGCCTCTTTTCTCCTTTGCCTAGACCTCTAATGTTCCATGAGATGAAAATCATAAAGAAAAAGGACTAAAAAAGAATAAAAAAAATAGAACCATTAAACATCACCGGTAGCCTCAAAATCAACAAATTCGCCAACCATATCAACTTCTCATTTCTCAAAGACCAAACCCAAATGAGATGAAACCTCTCACAGCTGATTGGCTTCAAAAATGAGTCTTTTGTTGATTCATGCGATATCAAAATCAAAGAGTGAACTATTAGACTTGTGGCCGCTCAAAACGTCTTTGATGTTCTTTTTAACCCTTCTCTTTTTTTTTTTAACCACAAAACTAGTTTGCTTACCCCGAATGCCTTGAGATCCA
Organism: Theobroma cacao; assembly: GCF_053813885.1. Lineage (NCBI taxonomy): Eukaryota > Viridiplantae > Streptophyta > Magnoliopsida > Malvales > Malvaceae > Theobroma > Theobroma cacao. The sequence continues at coordinate 45,375,307 of NC_142640.1, forward strand.
CAAACATTAGCATTAACCAAAGGCTACAGGAAACCACTTCATTCACCAAGTTTTCCTCATTAACCAAAGAATTAACAACTGGTCTATCTAGATCCTTTTTATTCTATAAATTAACAAGCTCATGATTAAGAAATTAATTTGGAATTGGAGCATGAAAGGAATCATACAAGTTTTAAAGCAATCAATTTCTTTTAAATTATCAAGATAAGAGAACATTTGAGCAACAAGACATACCTCGTATTCCTTTGCCTCTAAGAAATGGAGTAAATCCCTAAAACCAGATGAAAGATGGTCAAATCCATCATACCTATCAGAAGCAACAACTGAATTCCCATGTCGAGAAGACAACATGGATTGCTTCCTTCGACTTCTAATTCCTTGTCTAAGATTAACATCTCTCTTGGCTAATTTGTTTGATTGATTTGCTTATTTCCTTTTAGGTTTCTGACAAGTTTTCCTTTTTTTGCCTTTCCTATTGATCGAATTGGTAATCAAAGAAACAAAAGCTTCACACTCAAACACATCAATTCTAGACTGATGAAAATGAGTTAAAATTCGATCCACAAGAGCATAAATTAGAAAATCATCAAAACCCATAAATTGATATGCTTCATTTTCAAGATGGCCTAAACCAATAAAATAATTTCCAAATTTAACCAAGCCTAAAGAGAAAATATCCTTAATCTGATAACCAAAGCCTAAAGGATGATGGAGCCCATAAGTGAGAGAACTATTTTCACCAATATATTGTTCACCTAGATTCTAAAAAACATGACTCGAACCAGTATGATTCATAGCAAAAAAAAAGTCTACTAATTAAAGGCTTTTTGCCCTTATCATGTGTTGGAACCTTTTGGAAGTTGCTAACATCATCAAATTCCTTGAGCTACTGTGAAGGAACCATGCAGCGACCAAGTTGTTTTTTCCCCATAACTAATTTCTTAACATGCACACAAAGAGGAATAGATTTTAAGGCAACCTTATTACGATTGACATTAGACCAACCTACTGGACTCAGATTAAAGATATTTAAGTTCAGTTATGTTGGCACGAAAAAAGTTTCAGCCTAATTTAGCTGATATCTAAGATGTTTAAGTCCAGTTATGTTGGCACAAAAAGAGTTTAAATCTAATTTAACTAACATCCAAGATGTTTAAGTCTAGTTATGTTGGCATGAAAAAGTTTAAGCCCAATTTAGTTGGCATCCAAGATGTTTAAGTCTAGTTATTTTGGCACGAAATTGTTTTAAGTCCAATATAACCTGCACCAAGATGCGTAAACCTAGTTGAGTTGGCACGATACGATTTAAGTCTAATATAGTTGGCACCAAGATGTTTTAAGCCTAGTTAAGTTGGCATGAGAAGATTGAAGTTACATAACCTTGTTCAGAGATGACGAGCTTTTTCCAACTATTTTAGACAATAAGTATCCTCGTTCAGGGATAAGGAGTTTTTCCAATTTTTTCAAAGATAAGGAGCTCTTTCAATCTAGTCGAAGCAAAGTGACTATGTCTTTGCTCAATTTTCGATTCTCAAGAATATGGAAAGAGGGGCAGCTGTAAATACCATTTTCTGTTTGGACATTTTATTTGCATGTTATCTTTATATTATTTTTATTTCTTCATTAGGCTATTATTAGGTCTAATTTTCTTTTGGTTTTCCATTAGGTTAAAGCCCAAGAAAGCCTAAACTACTTTTAAATGGACCTTTGAGTCCATCAAGCACAAAGACTCCCAATTCCATTCAAAGATCCAAAAAAATCAAACAAAAAATAAATAAATAAACAACAAATATATAATAAAATAATTAAAAAAAAAGAAAAAAGATAAACTTTAACCTTATTGCCATGCTTGGTGTCATGAGCCAACCTTGTATCAAACTATAATAGGTTAGAGTTGTCTAAAAGATTGAGTCTTTTGTACTTGTAAGGGAAATGTCCCTCTTTCAAACATTGTAATGGCTCGTGGTGACAACTCTAAAAATCTTTGTTAAGTCTTTAGGGGGAAAGACCTTTTAAAAAACAAATGTCCTTATTTCAAGCGTTATAATGGCTATTGGTAGAATACTTGTAAAATGTTGTAAACTCTTTATAGGGGATGACTAGTCGGCGGATTGTTTGGCTACCTCACTAGTAAAAGTATGTTTATAGCGAATCATCTAAGACTACCCCTATGGCTTGACGATGGCATGTCTTGGTCCCTTTGTAATTATTTTCATATTAATAAAACTTTTTTTCTTTTTATGAGTTAGTGTTTGCATGTATGGCATTCGGTATGCCCTATGATTTTTGATTCGTATTCTCTTAATCTAATTTGTTGCTATTATTGATGTTTTATCAGATATAACTGAGTATCGGCTGACTTGCATGGAAGCGTCCATTCAAGTGCTGCACGGAATATCGCATACTTAGGCGAAAGAGCGTAGTTCGTGACAATTGGTATCAGAACCAGGTTGAGACATGTTGATCTAAAAGAGTATAAATGGTGATCTTGTGGAGTACATTAGAGAACCATCAGAGGATTGATGAGCTAAAAGTTGTGGTGGCATTAGTAAAAGCTCATATGGTTTCGTGCGAACGAATATATGAAATTGAGATAGTCCAACGGGAATTATGGGAGATGATTAATACCCTAAGTGATGAGACCAGTGATGCACTAAGCACTCTCTAAGGCGAGATTAGAGAATTGAAAGTTCAGGTAAATCTTTTGGTTATTGCTGTAGGTAATGCTAGTGAAAGTTTAAGAGATTAAGGTAAAGGGCCAAACTGCCGAAACCCAAGCTATATGAAAAGGTCAGAGATGCTAAGGAGTTGGATAACTTTCTTTTTGATATGGAGCAATATTTTTAAGTTGTGTACATAGAGTAGGAGGAGGACAAAGTGACGATGGCTTCAATGTATCTTGCTAGGGATTCGAAGTTATGTTGGTGTTCCAAATTCATCGATGATAAGTGTAGCGTCAACACTTAGCAGAATTAAAGCAGGAATTGAAGAACCAATTTTTCCTCGAAAATGTTGAGTATATGGCGCGACGTAAGTTACGAGAGTTGTCACAAACGGGATCGATGTGGAAGTTCGTGAGGAACTTCTTTACTTTAATATTAGATATTAGGGATATGACTAAAAAAATGGACTATTCTATTTCCTTGAGGGTTTGAAACCATAGGTGAGAAAGGAGTTACAGTAACAAAAAGTAGAAGATGTGACTTCGGTGATGATGACTACCGAGCGCCTTATTGGTATAGTGAAAACTCCAACAAAAGGAAAGACCTTCCATCCAAGACCAATAGTTCTATCTCAAATAGTGGGGCAAAATTTCTGAGAGTAAGCAGACTGTCGAGTGGGCGAGGTGATAGGAGACCACCTGTTAAGGACACACCCAAATCGAGAACAAACAAGCCATGAAACCTCAAGCCACGACCTCCAATATCTTGTTTTCTATGCAAGGAACCTTATTGAGTAGTTAACTGTCCTCACCAAGCAACTCTTAATGTGATATGCATTACCAGTGTTGAGACACCCCTACCCTACACCACAGTCAAAGAAATCAAGGAAGAGGCAACATGAATGGGTTGTAGTCATTCCCTCAACACCTTACAAGCACAAGTAAAAAAGATAGAGAAGAAGCCCAATGAGGTCTAATGTATGTAGAGGTGCTATTGAATGAGAAAAGTACCAAAGCCATGCTCGACACGAGGGCTTCGACACCTTCATCACCCTAGGAGAGGCAAAGAGATACGGTCTTAAAGTTAAGAAAGACTTTGGACAAATGAAAGCAGTTAACTCACCAGCTTCAACTATAATAGGAAATGCCAAATACGTAAAAGTTAAGATTAGCCTTTGGGAAGGAAGATAAACCTGATTGTAGCCACTATAGATAACTTTGATTTTGTCTTGGGCTTAGATTTTATGACGAAAGCACAAGTCATCTTTTTCCCTGCTATGAGTTGTTTAATGATTTTTGGAGAACAACCATGTGTGGTACTGGCTATAATTTTACCTAAAAATGGTAAGAAGATTATATCAGTTATACAATTGAAGAAGGGGATCAAGAAAGATGAGCCCTCCTACGTGGCCTTGCCCATCTCTAAAGGCGAAGATAACACAAATCTAATACCTGAAAAAGTGAAACTGGTTTTGGACGAATTTCAAGATATGATGCCAGAATAACTACCAAGGGTCTTACTGTCTCGACAAGCTATTTATCACAAGATAGAATTACTTCTAGGAGTTAAGTCACTTACAGAAAGGCCATACAAAATGGCTCCCCCAAAGTTAGCAAAACTAAGGAAACAATTAGACGAGGTTATTCAAGCCAAATTTATCTAACCATCAAAAGCACCTGTTGGAGCCCTAGTACTTTTTCGAAAGAAGCAGATGGGAATTTACGATTGTGCATAGATTAACAAGCTTTGAATAGAGTCACAGTTAAGAAAAAATATCCTATCCCTCTTATAGCAGATCTTTTTGATCAGCTAAGTGGTGTAAAGTACTTTTTTAAATTAGATTTGAGATTGGGATACCATCAAGTCAGAGTGGCTGAAGGAGATGAGCGAAAAGCCATTTGTGTAACATGGTATGGCACATTTGAAATTCTTGTTATTCCTTTTGGACTAACCAATGCTCCTACTACTTTTTGCACACTGATGAATTAGGTGTTCCATGATTATCAAGACAAGTTTGTGGTAATCTACTTAGACGATATTGTGGTGTACAGTTTGACCTTAGAAGAGCATCAACGACACTTGTGGTAAGTCTTCTAAAGTCTAAAAAGGGAGAAATGTGCATTCGTGTAAACCCTGAATCTAATTCCTTGGCCACATAATTGAACAAGGGCACATCCAGATGGACATGCATAAGGTAAAAGATATTAAAGAATGGGCCACCTCTAAGAATACAATTGAGCTTCGTTCTTTCTTAGAGCTAGCCAATTATTATAGGAGATTTGAGGAAGGATATTCAAGAAAGACAGTAGCACTAATAGAATTGCTAAAAGAGGGACAGAAGTGGAGCTGGATGTCGTAGTGCCAAGAAGCCTTCGAAGGTTTGAAGGACACAACGATGACAAATCCTGTTTTATCACTCCTTGATATTACGAAACCCTTTGAAGTACAAACGGATGCAGCAAAATTTGCTTTTGGATGAGTATTGCTACAAGAAAGACACTCGGTTGTGTTTGAAAGTTAGAAGTTAAATGAAGCTAAGAGGAGATACACAACATAGGAGAAAGAACTACTTGTAGTGATTCACTATTTACGAGCCTGGCTACACTACTTGCTAGGATAACAATTCGTGGATCAAACCAACAATACAACCGTAAGTCATTTCTTTACATAGCCAAAACTAACAGTTAAACAGGCGAGATGGCAAGAGTTCCTAGCCGAGTTTGATTTCTACTTTAAGCATAAAGTTGGAAAAGCAAACCGTGTGGCAAACGCCCTCAATAAGAAGGTCAAATTCACAACTACAAGGGTAATCGCACCAATGACAGGCAACAGAGTGACCACAAATATCTGTAATATAATTGAAGAAAATTTACATCAAAACCCCTAAGCAATGGCTATCAAGAAGTTGGTGGATAGTGGAAAGTCGAAGTACTTTTGGGTGGTAAATGGACTCCTATTAACGAAGGGACCATGCATATTTTGTTCTTAGAACGAGAGAGCTTAGGGAAAAATTAATGTAGAAATGTCACAACACTCCTTGGGCAGGATATCCAAGTTGGTAGCGGACTATTACATTACTAAAACAGGGTTACTATTGACCTCATATGGAATAGGATGGATTATATAAAGACGTGCCTTATTTGCCAGCAGGACAAAGTAGATAGACAGAGACCAATGTGAATGCTCGAACCACTACAAATGTCAACCAAACCATGGGAAAGTATTTCTTTAGACTTGATTGTAGGTTTTCCGAAAGTGGGAGATATGACAATGATCTTGGTAATGGTGGACCGGTTTTCCAAGTACGTGGCATTCATTACAATGCAGAAGTTTGGCTCCGCAGGAGAAATGGCTCGCACGGTTTTTAGACATGTGGCAAAATATTGGGGTGTTCCTAAGAGCATTATCAGTGACAGAGATCCAAAGTTTACAAGTTTTTTCTAAAAAAAGCTATTCAGGTTATTGGGGTTAAAACTCAACATATCTTTCAGTTATCACCCACAAACAGATGGTCAAATAGAACGTTTCGAGGTTATCACTAGACAATAACCTAAACTTCCTCATACCTCAGTGGAATCGTATAGCAGGAAGAGTCCACGAGCATTCAACTTTGTAAAAAAGTGGAGACAAAACACTGAAATTATTAGAGCTTATTTAGAGAAAGCCTCCAACTGCATGAAAAAGTCGATAGATAAAGGTCGAAAGGAACAACACTTTAAGGTGGGAGACTCGGTGCTGGTGAAGTTAGTACTCGAACAACTTCAATTCCTAAGGAAGAAAGATCGAATACTAGTACGAAAGTATGAAGGTCCAGTACTAATTGTAGTCAAAGTGAGGAGGACTCCCTACAAGATTGATCCACCTAAGCAAATAAAGGTACACCCAATGTTTCACGTCAACAATTTGAAGCCGTTCCATGCAAATCTAGCAGATGCAAGCAAAAGTCGAGGCACAAGAGCCGCCATCAACATCAAGCCACCATCACAGCATCAAGGAGGATGACGACAATCAACCGATGACCAACATAGGAGTACCTGGTGAAATCGGAAGGTTTGGCGCCAAATGAGATCACTTAGGAGAAGGAAGCCTATCTCTACACCTTCCAATGAAAGATTGAAGAATTCCAAGCTAACCAGTCAACGAGCAAGTCGATAGATTGAGTGGGGGAGGATGTCATGAGCTAATCTTGTATCAGACTATGATAGGATAAAGTTCTCTAAGAGATTGAGTCTTTTGTATTGGTCAGGGAAATATCCATCTTTCAAACATTGTAATGGCTCATGGTGACATCTCGAAAAATCTTTGTTAAATCTTTAGGGGGAAAGACCCTTGAAGAAAGGAATGTCCTCATTTCAAGCGTTATAATGGCTATTGGTAGAATACTTGTAATATCTCGTAAACTCTTTATAGGGGGTGAGCAGTCGTCGGATTGTTAAGCTACCTCACTGGTAAAGGTAAGTTTGTAGTGAATCCTCTAGAACTGCCTTTATGACCCGATGATGGCGTGTCTTGGTCCTTTTTAATTATTTTCATATTAATAAAACCTTTTTCCTTTTTATGACCTAATGGTTGCATATATGGCATTCGGTATGCCTTATGACTTTTGATACCCATTCTCTTAATCTAATTTATTACTATTATTAATGTTCGATCAAATATAATCAAGTATCAATTGACTTACGTGGAAGTGTCCACTCAAGTGCAACACAAACTATCGCATACTTAGTCGAAAGAGTGCAGTTCGTGACACTTGGCGTGGTAGCTAAGGTGGTTGCCATGGCGATTGAGGCAACTACCATGGCAACCAGCTAAGGCTGAATTGCCTTGACAGTCAGCCTTTTGTCCCCCCCAAAACCAAGTAACCCCATTTTCAAGAAATAGTTTTTCACCTTTACAGTTCACCTTTTCCTTTCTCCCTAATTGGTGAAAAGGACTAAAAATTTTTGAAAATAGTCAAAGGTTTGGCAACTTGCCCAACCTAAGAGCATTGCCATTGGCAGTGTACAACCACCAAGGCACTGCCAATGTTAGCGAGCACGGGATAGGGATTTACAAAATTTTCTTCCTCGTTTATAAAAGAAAAATGATCATAACAAAAAAGTGGAAGGAATGGAGATCCTTTAGAAAAAAAAAAGAAGAAAAAAAATGAAAGAATGGAGGAACCCTTATTTAGGAGAACCTGCAACACAAGAAAAAGAACCCTAATATCCTCTAACAGCTTGCACTATACCATAAAAAGAACCATAAACAAAACCATTCCAAAAAAATCCAAAATAACATTCAAAAATGAGGAAGAGAGATTTAGGTTTTTAATTTCTTTAGAGGGAGTGAGTAGGCGACTCAGTAGAGGAGGAGCTTTGGGGTTGCAACTAGGTCTTCAGGTGAGAAATGAAGGTGATGATTTTGGGGTCTTAAGCACCATTGACGGCTTGTGGTAGAAAAAAAAAAGGATGGTAGGCCAAATTGCTGGAGTAGATTCCAATGGCAAGTGGAGGTTAGTGAGGCAGCCAATTGTTGTTAAAGAGAGCTAAAAAAAAGTAACCATGAGTGTTAGAGAGAGAAAACAAGGAGAGAAAGAGCAAAAAAAAGCTTTTATAGCTAGAGTTTGAGAAAGAAGAAAGAGAGAAGGGAAAATAAGAAAAAGAAAAAGATGAACAGGAAAGAAAAAGAAAACAAAAAAAAAGCATCAAGAAAAAAGGGAAAGTGCAATTGGCTTGTTAAGAAGTCCCAAGTTTGAACCCCAACAAGCACACTTTTTTTTTTTTGGAGAAAAGAAAAGAAAATAAAAGGAAAAAGCTAGCCAACAGCAAAAAGATAAGCTCAACGTGCAACCCAAAAGGAGAAGCTCAGCTAACTAGCAACCTAAAAAAGGAAGAAACCCAACAAAAAAGGAAGGAAAAGGAAATAGAGCCCAAACAAAAAAAAGAAGAAAGAAGAACAAGCTCGGAGAACTCGACCCATGGTAACCCATTACCTAAAGTCTAAAGGTGAATTGGGCTTCTACCCTGCACAATGAAGGTAAGTTCCCTTGGGTCCATAACTTGGGCTTTCTTTTTATATATGCAAATTGCTTAGAAAATTTTAGTATAGTTAGTCTAGGATTAAATTCACTAATTTATATATAAATGTTGTTTAGCCAAGCTTAGAAAAGTATAGAAATTCATAAATTGGGTTATTACATAATGAAATATGATGATTATTTGAATTAAGCCACTGATGGAATCTTTCCTTGGAATATGAAAAGTCACAAATTCGAGTTAGTTTTCCTAGATGAGGAAATTGATCCTGACCCCACCAAAATGATAGGAGAGTCTTAATTTTATATTTCAATATTTCTTAATTCAAGTAATTGTATTTTAAGTGAATAAAAATTTTTAAAATAAAAAAATATGACTTTTTAAAAGAGGTTAAAAATTGTGTAATTATTGAAAGTAAATAAAATAATAAAATTTGAAAATAAAATGAATACATAAAATAAAAATTAATAAATATTTTACTCATTATGCATCATTAACATTCATTCATGAATTGCATTCATTTTGGATGTAATTTTTGTGAACGAGTGATAACCCCAACGATGGGATATTCTCGAGGAGCTTGTAAGGATAAGTTTCATCAGGGAATTCTTTAGGTGAGATAACATCCTCGGATTTTACCAAAACGATGGAGGGATCTGAGTAGTGTTTCCAATAAAATGTTGTCAATTGTAACAAATAATTGGAAACTTGCATGTTATTGACACGTACATCTAACGTACAAACAATGATCCCGATGACTAGACTTCATCAATAAACTTGTTAAGATAAGATTCTCGAGAAACTCTCAAGGTGAAAGAATGTTCTTGAATTTTACCAAAAAGATGAAAAGATCTAGAAAATGCTCTTAATAAAGATCTTTATTCGTATTTAATAAATTGGAATTCATACCATTTACTATACGTTCATTACATATTCATATCATGCACATTTGAACTATTGAAATAAGACTTGGATGATAATCCCTATGACGAGATTTTTCTCGAAAAACTTGTAAAGATAAGTTTTTCGATAAATTCTCTTGGTGAGAGAGCATTCTCGAATTTTACCAGAACGATGGGAGAATTCAGGAAATGTCTTCAATTAAAAGATTATCATTTGCAATCAAATAAAGTTAAAAAATGAAAATAAATAAGAAAAATAATAATGATTAAGAAAATATATATTAATAAAATTAAAGAGTAAGGTTAAAATAAGATAACAAGTGATTAATTGGTACCATTTTTTGAACGGGCATTGCGGGTGCTAACACATTCTCCACGTGGAATTGTACTTCTAAAACCCAAAAATGTTCCATACACCAGAGTTTATTTTTTTAAAATGAACTTAGGTTAAGCTTAAGCTAACATTTTAAAGAAATAGACACAAATAAGTAACCAATCACACTTAGACAAAAATGATTGATGATAAATCCATTTTATGTCGAGCGGTCGAGTTTCCAGACCTGTATGTTATGACACTTATCAACTAACTTTTCAAAATCTATTCTTCAGTTGATAAATTCCTTCCTTTTAATGTTATTTTTCTATTTTTTATGTCTCAAGATTATTTTCTTAACATCCAACATTTTTTTTATATTTCTAAATTAGTTTTCATGATTTGTTTTTTCTTTTTGATGTTAACACTATGTTCTATAGGAAGAAAATAAAGAGAAGGAGAAAATGTGAAAAAAAGAAAAAACTGAAAAAAATAAAAAAAAAAGTTATTTTTTCTTCTTTATATTTGACATGAAAATTGAAAAATAAGGGAAAAAAAAAGAGATAAAGAGTTTAATTGTAAATAAAATTCAACTTAAATAGAAAGAATGTTTGCCTCTTAATTTGGGAAGAAAAAAATGTGGAAATCCATCCATTTTCCTTTCTATGTTGTATTTCCTTCCTACCAAATGAATTTTGCTTAATTAACGGTAATTAAAATCACTCTTCAGCTGTTTAATGCATCATCATGAATGGGAATTAAAACTCTTATTATGGACTCAGATTTGAAAGTGATAATTTCTTGTGTATGCCATAAACATAAAAGATCTCAGGATAAATGAAGTGTCTTCAATGAAATTGACAGACTATTGAACATTGATGGGGGACATGGTACTAACGTAAACCCTAAGAAAGGCTAATCCATTTGTAGTTTTCATAATCAAATAGGAAGTGGATAGATTAGAAATGTTTTATATTTAGAGGTAATCGTTAACTTGTTAGGTGTGTTATTTAGATTTTAAATATGGGAAATTTTTATTGAATTTAATTGTCATTTGAGGATTAGATGTATTCTCAAAACACTTCGTTCATAAAATCTTAATATAATTATATCAAAATCAATTTTTTTAAAAAAAATTAAATAAAGATAATTAATTTATAAGTTTGAGAGAAGAAAAGTAATACATATTTAATTTTGGTTCGTCTCAAATCCTAACATTGTCCTTTTCACTTTGAAAAGATTTATAGTGATAGGAAAACTTGAAGATTTTTTTCTTTCTTTTTGTTTTCTTCCAACACCTATCTACCTCACCCGACAAATTGCTGTGTGAGTTGGTTGGATTCGATGGGTTGCAGATCTCTTCCTGCCCTTTGTCTTTTGTCTTTCTTGACGTTTCTGCTTATGGTTTTTTCTGCTTATAAGTAAGACAATTCCGTCTCAATAAAATCGTTAGTTCATCTCCCTTGATTTTATTGTACCCAACAAGACATCTAAATGTTAAAAATACAAGATTTTAATTGAAAAATCTCGAGTTCAAATGGAACTATAAATGCAAAAGCAAATATAAATAAAGCACTTCCTTACTTTGTTTATAGAAAATACAGAGTAGAGATTTTAGGAAAAAAATAAAATAAATGAAACACTGCACTTTTGGTCTTATTCGCAAGTCAAAAGTAATTTAGTGATTAATAATAAACTTTATATTTGTAGAGTATAAACACTTTAAATACACAATATGAAATATTCTTTCTTAAATCAAAATGAAATCATAAATTCCAACGTTAGATGTCACATTAATAATAAAATATATACTACCTATGAAAAATATATATATATATATATTTTTTGTCGTTTACACTTTATCAAGAATTTTTCGCATATGTACCAAACACTAAAAAATCTTTTCACTATTTCAGCAAAAAATTGAATTAATTTTCCGACAACATTGCCCCACTCTGAGCGAAATTATTTATCACCTGCTCGACTAGTTTCTGTCGATAATGTTTGAAATTATGACTGATGTGAAATCTATTTTCATTTTATTGGTAAACTTCTTCCATCTTTCAAGAAGAAAAGAAAAAAACGTTATCTTTCTACTTTAAATTAATTATCGCTGGTTCTTAGACTGACAAATGCATGCAGCTTAAATGGAATCTACTTAGCTGTCATTGTACATGGTGAGAAAGATATGGATTAGAAGGCTATTTAGCAAGAACTTTGACTTGAGCTTCCAATAATGGCAAATCGTACAAAAATAATTCAACGAAAAGTTAGGCCAAGATTGATATTACAATATAATATTTTACCCACAAGTAGTAATCATTATATATGTGAATTAATTGTGGCCTGTAAAATAGAACAATGTGAATTTCGAAATAAAACACTCAGCAAAGCTTTTTGAATATTGTCTACAAAGGGACACTCTTATAATTAGATAAAATTAAAAAATCTCCTCAATTCATTTTAAAAAGAAACTTTAATATTTTTTTATTTTAAAATGATATTTTTTATCTTTTGATTAAGAGATAATGTTCAAATAAACTTTTACACTAAGCAAACAAATTCTTCAAATTATATAAGAAAATTTAAATAAGTATTTTTCCTTTTGTTATGTTTAATCAAATTCTTATATTTTTATTTTGAATAAAATACAAGCCTTTATAACTAATGATTAACTAATTGTCATTAATTAAATTATCACTTGTCATTTTATATCTATATGACATTGACATAGGTTGATGTAAAGTGTAAAAAATGACACATGGTCATGTTATATTATCATTAATTATGATATATCAACATGTCACATTATTATTAATTATAATACGTTAACATGACATGTCAATGCCACGCGGTATAAAATGACAAATGGTATTTTGACTAAATTAATCATTAGTTTTAATAGCTTATTTAATCCATCAAACTTATTTAATAGTTTTAATAGTTTTAATAGCTTATTTAATAGCAGATGACGTGGCATCAAAAATTGTTGAATAAGAATTGGGTTTTTCCTTTTAATCCATCCAAATGTCCAAATATTATTGATTAGGGATTTGAAACAAATAGAAATTAAAAAAAAAACCTAATTGCTTCAAACTAATTGCCATTGTTTCTTAGTTGAGGCCAGTTTTCCTAACAAACAAATCTAATCAAACTTTTCTAGTTTGATTAAAGCCATTGTTACTCGACTGAAAGTTAGTGTATAGAAATCCAAAAATATCCAGAAACGATTTTGAGAAGAGGAAGAGTCAACATAGGACAAACAAGGTTTGTAATACTGAAACTAGTAAAGACACTCAATATTGTTCCATAATAAAAAACGTCAAATCCTTCTCTTTTTTCCTTAGAATCTATAAGGGAAATATGATGGTATTGAATTTTATTTACTAACAATAATATATTCTCTTTCCACATCTTTCACAGTTTTTGAAAATTCAAGACTATCCCAAGAACGATTTTTAGCAAGAAGAATAAGGATTGCAAATAGGGAGAGGATATTCTAACTATAAGGTAAGTTGAGTTTAAGGAATGTTGAAGAAAGTTAATATTTGTTTGTGATTATTGATTTGGTTAGGCTATCTGATTCCTATTGTTTCAATTGAGCAACAATGGCTTCAATCGAATTGGAAAAGTTCAATTAATTTTTTTTTGGTTAAGAAAAATTGACTTCAATTAAGAAACGATGGTAATCAATATGAAGTAATTAGTTTTTTTTTATTTTTTTTGTTTCAAATCTCTTATTAATAATTTTTGGACATTTGGATGGGTTAGAAGGAAAAACCCAATTCTTAGTCAACAATGTTTTATGCGATATCATCTACCTTATGGCATTCACGTCATCAAGATGACACGTTACTATGCCATGTGACAAATGACATGGCATCAAAATTATTGACTATACCATTGACTAAAAGAAGTCAATAGTTAGAAAGAAAAGCTTATTTGACCCGAAATAAGAGTTCAGATATTTATTTGAATGCCGTAAAAGGATAAGGCTTTAATTGGCTTTCTTGGTATAGTTTAGAGGCTTATTTGAGTATTTAACTTTTGAATTTTTTTTAAATAGTTTAGGAGTTTTTTATATAATATGCTTTTGATTTTTTTTCTTGATAAGCGAATTTATTAACGTCGTAACCGCGATGCCATTTCAAGTCTCTTACTTGAACACAAAAGACTCCCATGGCATAAGCAATTCGGTTAGAGCAGGAAAGAACTATACATTTATCTAAATAACTAGTCATTATAAAGGATATTGGCCTAATCAAAAAAGAAAAAACCAACAGACAAACTTAATGAAGGGAAAAATGCCCATGAACAAAAAGAAACAATTAAATCATCAATATCACTCCTACTGCTTTAGTCACAACAAGACACAACAAGCTCAAAATTTTGTTGAACGCTGGACAAAGTGCTCTTTAAAATTGATCAAGAGAACCAACCCATCTTCACTTGAATGAACAAAACACTCTGGTTCGTGGAAGAGCTCTTTTGACCCCACAATAATATGAGAAACACTAGAAAGAAACCACCCAACATAGATCTCCTGAAAAGGCCACCTTATCTCTAAGATCAAGTAGAGAAGCCTTCGGACCTTCTAAGGCCAATGAAGCTTCTCTAGCAATCAAACCCAGGATAAAAAGACGACAGCAAAGCTTACCTCTTGTAAGCAAGAGCCACATGGCCACAACAACGTAATCACAAGCACACCAATCACACCTTAAACCATTAAAAATTTTTCATAGATCCTTAAGGTACAAAACAAGGCCTCTTTCCTTTCCTATTACTCAACACACTCATTTTCAAACCATGCCCTCACTGAACAACAACGCCACTCCCCTTTCAATCTCCAACGGCTTTCTTCCTCCCTTTTCACTTCCCCTCATAAGCCTATCACCCTAACCGTTAAAGAACCTTAAAAGGAAAAAGGAAAAAATCTATTCCATCCCTCCCCAAAAATCACATGCAAATTACCCTTCCTCTCAATCTCACATAACAACTCTCACCTTTTCTAAAGTGACATCCTAAACTCGTCTTTTACAAAATGAGCAAGATTCCATCTTGTTTCCCATGATAAGCATGCAAATATTCTTCTTTTTTTTTTTTACTTTTTTCTTTTTTGCTTTCTTCTTTTCCTTTTTTTATTACTTTTTTTCTTTTCTTTCTTTCTTTTTTTTATTATCTTCTTTTAATCTATTCGAAACAAAGAAAAAATAAAAATGAAATGAAGACAATAAACCTTTGAAACAGGTTTTAACTGAAGGAATAAGATTCCTACCATAATAATCCAAAAGATAATGCTAGCCTTCATGGAACTTTACGGAGAATGATCCTTGTCATCCACGATCAAACTGTAGTAAATTTCGAAATACCACTCAGTGGCCATATAACTAGCAAAAATCAACCCTCATACTTCCCAAACCACTCATCACTCAGCAAAACGCAGCATACAAGCCAAAACCAAACCAGTCACTCCCCTCCACCTAAAACATCGCCAATCCTTTCGAAGACAAATAAGCCAGAATCACCCAACTTACTTGCACCTAACGAGTTCAGGTCGTAACTCCTACCTCAGCATTTCCCTTCCCTCAACTTTTACAGTTCCCTCTCTTTCTTTTCATCCCACAAAACAACCTTCACTAACCTCCGTCCCTAAAGAAACCTCCAAGCCCACTCGCCTCTAAACTTCTTCAAAGCAAACAACCTTCCCTTAAGATTCCCCATGATAAAGATTTCATTTAAATTTTCTTTTTTTTCTTTACCTCTCTATTTTTTTATCATCTTTTTTCTCTTTTTCTTTTATTTTCTTTCATTCTTTTATTTTCTTTTTTCTTCTTTTTTTTTTTATAATTGCCTCAACTGCAACATAAGAACTAGAAAGCAACCAAGAGATGGACTTCCACAGGGCGAAATCGTAAGTGAATGGTACAAGGAAATAAGAACCCAACACCACCCTTTTCCCACTCAAATAATGAAACTGGGACTCAAAACTAGAAAACAAAGCCCACCCAACCTAGTCCATTTCTTTAGCAAAATGAAGTCTTTGACACTGGTGAGCTTGAGAATCTCTTGACCAAACCCATAAGACTCTTTCCTAAAAATACTAAAAACCTCTCAAAACACTTGAGAAAAAGGCATGAAGGAAAGCCAACAATAGAACATCAACTCTTATAAAAAAACCAACCCCTCTACAATCAAAAGAAAAAAAAACACACGCACACACTAGACACATCACTATCACCAGTTTCCCCATAAAACAACCCAAGGATCCACATCCAACATCACCTCATTCTTTTTCTTTCTTTTTATTATATAATTTTCCATTCTCTCTTAATTATATTCAACCTTTTTTTTATCTCTTTTCTTTTCTGTTTTTTGTTTTTTATTATTATAAAGGCAAAAGCTCTTACCTCCAAAACCTTTGTTTCACAACCTCTCCCTCCATCTAGATAGTTTTCAACTAGATCAATGCAACGAACAAAGCTTTCTCGTGTAAAAACTGCATCCTATCGAACCTACATTCACAGCATGAAACAAACGTAGTAGAGACAAAATAGATACAATAACCAAAAACTTGGGACACAAACCAAACAAGACTAAACATTTGCTTTTCTCTCCCAAAACCCCACTTCCTGAGTCAACTCTTTCAGTCCCAAACCACCACTAGCTCTTCCTCCCCATCCACCATTCCTTATGCTTACCTCTCACTTTTGCTACCTTAGGCACACCCCAATGTGGGTTTCTAACAATATCCTCAATAGACTCGGTCTCAGCTGGCCATTTTGCTTTAGCCCACCATGCCACTCGTAATCTAACTATATCCCTACACTGTTTTCCATCCCAAATTTTTTCTTAGAATGCGAGCTCATTCCTCATAAGCCATATTGACTAGATGATAGCAAAGAAAGCTAACCTCCAAATTCTCATATCCCCAATTTTTGACAATTTATTCCATGAGAGAAAAATCAGTATTGCCCTCATTTCATACACCTAACTAATCCCCCATCTATCGCACCACTTTGCCCATAGTTTCCAACTCCCTTTACATTTGAAAAATAAGTGATCAACATTCTCGTTTTTTTCTTCGCACAACAAACACTTACTGAAACTTCCCTTTAAGAGACCCCTCTTTGCTAATTCTTTTTTCACTGCAATCCTCCCTCTTAAAACCCACTAGCAGAAAACCTCAACCTTTAACGGGGCAATCTTAACCCAGACCTTTTTCCAAAAATCCCATACTTTACTTTCATCATTTATTGCCACTATACAATATGAACTCACAAAGAACTCTCCACTAGGTGTCCATTTTCAAATTAACTTATCTCGGATCCCCTCAGCCACCGGATTATCTTAAATTGTGTCACGGAAGGCATCCCACTGATTTCTTTCCCACCCAAAGATGTTTCTTCTTAGTTCAATCTTCTATTCCCATTTATCATTAATCTATTCCTCATATTCCTTTACTGTACCTTCCTTTTTTCTTGATAAAGCATAAATCCTAGGGAACTTTCTTTTCAAAATAATCCTTTCAATCTATTCCTCGCTCTAAAAGCAATACTCTCCCCAAACCCTAGGAAGTACCCTATCCTGTTCTTAACTATTTCATTACCTTTGACCTCTTGGTTTAAAGGTTTTATGATATTCCTTCATAACACGAACTTCTTGCTACTATGACCTGGGTTAGGTACTAAGGCCTTCTATCCACCTATTTTTTTCTCCACTATCACTTTTCTCTATAAACTATCCCTTTCATTCCCAAACTGCCAAATCCACTTACTAAAAAATGCATCATTCCTATCTCAATCCCATTGCAAAAACCCATTTGTACCACCTTACTCATCATGATGCTCAGAGCCTCAACAACACAGTTAAAATGGAATGGTGATAATAAGCATCCCTATCTTAATCCCCTCATCTTCTTAAACTATCTCGTAGGAACTCCATTCACGAGAATAGAGACCTTAGCAGTGGAGATACATGCTGTAATCCACCCCCTCAATCTCCTCCCAAAACCCATATTTCTCATAATCGGATTCAAAAAATCCCAATTTACCATATCATAAGCCTTTTTAAAATCAACTTTAAAATAAAAACTCCCTCTTTCCCCATTCTTTCTCATTAAAACAATGACTTTGTTTGCAATTAAAACACAATCCATTAATTGTCATCCAGGGATAAAAGCAAACTACTGATTTCCTATGATTTCCTCTATCACTTTTTTCAACCATTAACCAACACTTTTGCAATGATCTTGTACATGCTACCTACCAAGCTTGTAGGCTTATAATCTTTAACACTTTCCGGAGAACTACACTTCGGGATTAATGTGATGAATGTGGCATTTACAAAACCCTCAATCTGACTTAACCTAAAGAATTCCTCTATGAACCTCATCACCTCTTCCTTATTGACACACCACTGTTTTTTTTAAAAAGTTGAAATTATACCCATCTAGACCTGGTGCTTTATTTCCATCGTAAGATTCAATTGCCTCCCAAACTTCTTCCTTTGACACCTTTCTCTCTAAATCCACTATACTTTCTCTCTTGAGTTTTTTGAAATTTCCATCCAGATCCTTAAGTTTGGCTTACATCCTGTTTAGCATAAAGCGATTCGAAATATTTAACCCTTTTTTCTAGATGATCCGAGGTTCTTCCACTATCTACCCCCACACCTTTACTTGTAAGATAAAGTTCATCCTCATCTTGTTAAAAGCTATTGTATGCAAAACCTTTCTATTTCTCTCCCCCTCCATGAACCACCTCATTCTCAATTTCTATAAACAGGCTCTTTCTTTATCCTTATGAATCTTCCACAATTCTCTCTTTTCTTGATTTTTGGCTCCTTCTATCCTTAGTCTACCCTACCTTGGATTATTTTTTCTTTTGCATTTTGAATTTCATTCTCCAAGATCTAAATCCTTTCTTTTATATTCCCCTGTGTTTGTTTATTCCATTCCTTGATAACTTGCTTTATAGCTCTCAACTTGCCCTACAGTCCCTTTCATTACCCATTTTCAATTGCTAACCCTTCCCATGCATCTCTAAACATCTCATTGAACCCTTTTGCATCAAGCCAATGATTAAAGAACTTGATTAGTTTAGGGCCCCAATCCATTCCTATCACCTCTAACATCACCTGATTGTAATTTGAAATTGATGCTGATAGGCCATTTTATGTCAAATTAACAAAACTATTCACTATCTCCCTTGCCACCAGGAATCCATCAAGCCGACTAAACGCTTCACATTTCCTGAAATTTTTGAAAATAAAATCAGCCCCCACCATTGATAAGTCTAATAGTCCTAAGTTATTAATGAAGTTTTTGAATTGTTGTATAGCCACATTATTCCCCTACGCCTTAATTTTTTCCCTTCTACACAAAGTGACATTAAAGTCTCCTCATAGACACTAAAATCCCCTGATTTCATCAATCACTCTTTGTAATTCCTCCCACACCCCTTCTCTTTCCCCATTATTATTTAAGGCATACACATTTCCAAACCCAAACGTCAAATTAAATTTTTTAATTTTCCTTACCAATAGCAAGAAACATCTAGATTCAACAATTTTCTCAATATAAAAGAATTCTATATTTCATATACTCAAAATCCCCCTTGACACTCTTATTGAACCAACAAATTTATCCTCACGCTCACTTATTATCTAAATAGCCCTTATCACTTTTCTATCAATCATTTTCATTTTTGTCTCTTGTAAGAATAACACATCTGGTTTCTCTTGTGCCACTAATTGTCTAACTACCTTTTTTTCCCTACTACCTAGCCTTCATATATTCCATGTGATTAGCTTCATTAAAAGATAAGAAACACTAACTTATACCATCACCTCTCACTGTGCTCCGCAGTCTCCAACTCTACCAGTTGATTGATGACAACTTCCCTCTTTTCCTCATATTTGAGCCTCAAATTCCTGCTTAGCTCCCACATGTTTGCTAACTTCAATTCTAATACCAAATATCTCATTTTGAAATCTACGCCAGAGACTGAGCTTCTTTCATTACTCTCATACTCTACTTTATTTCCTACTTGTTATTTCTCTATATGTTCCATGTGTTCTCTCATTTTCTCTTTTCTTTCATCTAAGTTTGTACCCTTTCCAACCACTCTAAAGTCTTCTCCCTCTTTTTCCTTTTTTTAGACGACCCCTACCTCTCCTAGAACTTTTAAAGGTTGACTTAGTCTCGGGTGAGAATTTTTTCTTGATTTTCTAACCTCTTGAACTCCTTCTCGTCTTTACAACTGCCTACTTGTCCTCTTCACCTCCATTTTCTCTTTCCAACTTTTCTTAAAAATCACCAATAAGACTCTCATATTGGAACTCACCGATTTTCTCTTTTCCTTTATTTTCTCGATTTTTCTTTTTTTCACCTTATTTTTCTTATAGTCATCTATTGTCACCATCTCCATTACTACCTTCTTACCTTTAGTTTTTGGCTTTCCACCATCACCATCCCACTTCCCTTTAGTTCTCCCTTTCTAGTATCACTTTCCTTACTGATCAAACTTTGAACTTGTCTGTACCCATTGTTTGCTATATCTTTTCCTTCATTGATGTCATCGCCTGTTTTAGTATTTTTCCTATTTCTTACTTAGCCTCTATCATACCAATGACCCAATTTTCTACTCTTATTTGGGCTTTTACATTATTCTGGCCTATTGTTTTTTACTTTGCTAATTCTTTGGCCCTTTTCCATCAATCCACTACTATTGCCCTCTTTTACCTGGACTTTATGAAAATTCTTTGCTAATATTAACTCTTAAGCCCATGAGTTCACTTGTTGGCTGCTCTCTTGGGCCTTACTTTGCTCCTCCATCAGTTTTAAATCCTCAGCCCACCAATCTTCTATCTTTTGACCTCAATTCTCTTTTTTCTTCTATCAACCTTATCTGGCTTCTTTTCACCATCATCTTTGTCATGTTGCCCCCTCCTTAGGATTTAACTCTAATGAGATTTTGATATTGAACTATCGCATCAACCACTTCTCTACAATCTCCACGACCCTTTTCTTGTCTGGATACTTTCTCATTCTTTTTCTCATTATTTTTGAATTCTTCATATTTTTATATCATTAATGTGGTCACAACTCTTATATTTTCTTTCCCTTTTTCATCGCTTTTTCTCACTATCCCTATTGCTTTACTATAGGTCCTTTTCCCCGTAACGTGTCTCATTGTCCAAGGTTTACTTTAATTCAAATTCTGTTGACGTTCCCTCTTTTGCCATACATTGTTTAATAATGCCACCTTTCACCACACCGTTCTACTTCTTTTTCAAAATCTTTTTTCTCTCTCCGCTATTATATCCACTGTACGTGGTGGAGCTAGATTCTGCTTTTGCCTCCAAGATAAGGTCTTTTTCCTTTGACCACTCAACCAACTCGCAGCTGTCTTCATTACCTATGATACTGGTAATAAATGTATGTCTCTGCCCTAATGCTTCAACACGAACCTTTGGAGGAATTACATTTCTGCTTTTGACTTGCACAAGCATACAAGCTTGGTCTAGCCTTTCCATTTTAAATGTGCTCCTATCCATAGCTATGAAATCCCTCTAACACTTTGCAATTGCTTTTAATGTATTGTATGCCATAGGTGTAGTGGTATCTCTCTAAGGCGAACCCATACTCTTACTACCCTTTCGCTATTTAGTGTGTTGATTGGCATTAGAGATATAAACCATCTCTCGAATTGATTGAAATAATTCTCCAATAAAGTGTCCATCACTTCTCAGTTGCCAAAGGTGACTAATGCATTCTTGATTCCACCAATCTAACACTTGCATAAATCCCTTCTCTAAACAGTTCAAATTGAATGCATTTGCAATCCACCCCACCTCTCAGTCTTCCCATGGCATTACAACCAACCCAAGTCATAGCCTCCTCAAGAATCACCATATTAACAACCATTGTGTGTTCTTTTTGCAAGCCTTGCCATTCTCGTTTGCCTTGGTTGGGGGTACCCTAATGTCATGCTTTACTTTGTCCTCTGTTTGATGAGCCTTACTGTAACCTTGCTTGCTCCCATTTTGCTCCACGATGTTCTTACTGTGGCCCACCCCCTTATCCCTACTAACTTGGTTTTTCCCATCCCTTTCATTGTTCCTACCTTTAAATCTTGCTCCGCCAAACATAACCTCCTCGTACAACCTCTCATCCCTTGTCCTAAAATGTTGTTCTTCGTTGAGTTTTGAGTCCTTTGGAGCTAGGATAAATGTCTCAAGTTCAACCTCTCACTTAATAAGTTCTGCTTTTTGCACTTGTAAAATTCTACCATCCAATCAGTGACAATTTCCCCATCTGATTGTTGCCATTATCTCACTGCTCTCCCTATATCTGATAAAAGCATAATTTGTCACCCTTCCTTTCTTCTAAATGTTCCTAGTTGGGATGAAGAGATCCACAACCCTTCCAAATCCTTCAAAGATCCTTTTCAGCTCGTTCCATGAAATTCTTTTACTTAAATTGTCAATGTACACCGAGAACAACCTGTCAAGCCACCTTCAATAGCTATTCGTCTCCATCGTCTCTATCCGGCTGCCACCCATTAGTTTTTTCTAATAATTAGGGTTTATGTTTTTGATTATTAAAACCAATAATCAACCATTAAGAAAAAATGAGACTTAATATCACATCGCCTAGTATAAATAGACATTTTAAGACACGAATGTACCTTACATCATTTTTTTCAATTAGATCTATTTTTTTGAAAAATAAAATCTATTCTCCCCTCTCTCTCAAAAACTTTGACGAAAAATGAAAAAAAAAAAAAAAGGGATTGTGGTTCATTCCTTCAGGTAACTTTTTGGTGTCCTGAACACTAGTCAGATTTGATGACCAAATGGCTAATGCATACCATTCTTTATGCCAGGTTATCAGGACCTGTGTAAATGTTATTGGAAAATATTAGTAGTTGGGTACCTATAGCAAGCCCAAAAGCCAGTTTCAAGTCGCAGGCTTGCAGCTTGCAGCCAAAGAATTTAATAACTGGATCCGGAATTAACCAAAGAACCCACAGCTGAAGCAATCCTGACTCCGGACAACTCTGCATAGCATTGAAGTCGGGAAAGCAAGTTTGGTGCAGATATAGTTGATGAGTCAATATATGAGTTTAATATACAAATCTTTGAAATTTGATGCAGATAGTAGTTGATGAGTTAATATGAGCTTAATCGACAAATCTTTGTAGGGCATAGTGGATCACTAAAACAGTGGAAGTTTTTATTAGATCATAAAATGAAGGTTGCCGCCAGCACTTTTTTCTGGCCAATGATAACCAGAATAGTGTTTGTTAGGTGAGGAGATCGAGTGTAGTAAAAATCAAATATCGGGTCTGCTCAAATCAAAATCCGTAACAGTTCTTTTTTTCCTGGTAAGAGCTGATTTGGTATTGGATTTTAATTTTTAATTAATAGTTTTAACAGTCAAATATCAAAAATATCATTTTGAAACAAATGAAGCTCAAATATCATTTTAAGGTGATTTGAGACAGTTTTTGAGATTTTACTTCTTCTAACAATTAGACTTCGAGACTTGTTCAAAGTTTTAAAATCAAATTTCTGGTGGGATTATGGAAAGGGGGAGAGTTATCTCTTCAAATTCAATAGATTTTGCTATATTTGCAATGACTATTATTATTTACAAATATCCAAGCATTTTGCTGCATTCATCCATTTCAAATTGCATAGAATAAGCAATGACTAGAGGTGTCAGACTTTTAAAATTAAATAAAAACTAATTATTATATTAATATATGATCATATATCCTATTAATAATTATTTTTATTGGATTTAATTTTAAAATATATTTAAAATAGTAATATAATACTATAATATTTAAAAATATTTTAATCATAAATATAATTTAAATTGGTAGATCGAACTGAATTCAAGCTTAAGTTTAGAGTTATCATTCAAATTGACCCAATTCGATTGATGGATACTTTTTAATAATAATTAAAAGAAATTATTACAAATATAAAGAAGATTTAGCAAAAATAGAATTTTTCATTGTAAAAATTACTTTGAAAGAAGTAACTACGCAATGAACTTAAAAAAATTATTGTAAACAGAAAGGGAATTGCAACCACTTTATACTTCATTGCAAAATGTGGTTGGTAAAGGTTTACTTTTTTTTTTTTTGAAAAGCATACTTTCTTGTTATGTTAATTAGGCATTTGGCAAAATGATAAAAAAAATCCAATTAATCGTATTTAATTAAAATACAATATAAAGTTATTCTCAAAAAAAAAATCAATTTAAAGTTCAAGTTAAATATTAATCCTAGCATATGTAAAAATTATAATAATCTTAACACAGGATAAATTGGTATGTGAAATTTTCATTTTTTATAATGTAAATAATGCATTAAATTTTTTACTGATCTATGTAATAGACATTTCATTAGTTCGAAAGAAAATAGGTATATATATATATATATATATATCATTATGAGTTAAATAAGTTTAATTTAGATACTTAAAAACTTAAAATTAAATAAAAATTTTAAATTCAAATCGCATCCTATATTGGATGTCGTCATTATCTTTATCAGCAAAAATATACTATTTTAATGAATAAATTGTTAGGCGAGCAGTGGTCATTAGTCTGTCTGTGTTGTTATTGGGGTGTTAATGTCTCCAACGTCTTGTACTTTTCCACTGTGTACTATAATACATTATTATCAATTAAAAAAATTTAAAGTCAAAATTTTAAATAAAAAGTACATGCATAATTGATCCATTATTGAATCAATTATGGATTCTAAAATTTAATCCTTTATCATCTAACAATAAAATGCTAGGGGAAATTAACCTTTCGCACTTAGGTGGCAAGCGATTATTGGATACACAATGTGAATCTAAAAAGCATGAAGTACTGGAGTGGAGAGGATCGCTGCTTAGACATGGACACCGGTCTATAAAAGGAAACAATCTTGCAATCCATTGAGCTATAACCCTAAAATACTACATCTTAATAGCAAATTCTTGACAATCAAGAAATCTTGGCGAAACTATGCCGTCCGTTCTGACTGGTAAGCTTGAGGCTGATGTAGAGATCAAGGCTTCCGCCGAGAAGTTCCATGATATGTTCTGCAACAGACCACACCATGTGTCCAACGCCTGCTCTGACAAGATACAAGGGTGTGATTTGCATGACGGTGATTGGGGGACTGTGGGTTCCATTGTCTACTGGAGTTATGTGCATGGTAACATTACAAACCAAGAAATCTTTTATGCTTTTTCCTGGATTTAATTTTTTTTTTCTTCTATATCATTTTCTGCATCTTCTTTTTCTTTTTGTTAGCAGAATCTCAATTCATTCTTTCTTTTTCTTCTTCTTCTTCTTTTTCTTCTTGGGTTGATCTTCTCTTTTGTTGTTCTCTCCTTGTGGATGAGTGTTGCTGTTTTTGTAATTTGTTTTCTGGTTCTGCTGGTGATGGCCTTCTCAGCTAGTTTCCTTCTGAACCTCTGTTTCTTTTGTTTCAATCTATCAATAATACGTCTCTTGCTATACAAAAAAAAAAAAAAAAAAAAAACCAATCTTAAACGATCACAATAAAACGTTTCATTTAATTTTTTGAATAACCCTACAATAATTTCTTCTTGTATGAAGAATTTTGTTTTACTTAAACTACATACCAAGGCCATCATCAAACTATGTATCTTTGGAAATTACACCATCCTTTGATCACAAGCCTTACCCTACGTCACTAGGTTCATAAATTCATCGGCGAGTTTGTGTTCGGAATCCCCTAGTTAGGCTATGTTACTCTAATATGATGTTAAATTTTAAGAAAATATTTATGTGTGGAGAATATTTTAAACTTATTTTATATGAATTTTATTTTTCAATATTATCAGCAACATGCACACATGTGGAACTTTCATTCAAATTCCGTACAACTCAATCAATGCTTATATATAAAGATTTTTTTTTCTTTTATAATTAGGGGAGAGGATTCGATCCTTGTTCTCTAAACAGGAGATCATATACCAATGAGCGAAAATACTCATATATAGATTAATATCATTATTATCCATACAAAGAATCAAATATTCGTGTAAGCACATAAATGGATTAATTTTTGTTAAAAAAATTTCTCTTTAAAATAAACAAAAGGAATTTGTTTATTTGTATTATATATAGATGGAGAGGCTAAGAAAGCGAAGGAGTTAGTTGAAGCAATTGACTCAGAGAACAACTCAATCACTTTCAGAGTGATTGAAGGAGATCTCATGAAGGAGTACAAGAGCTTTGTGGTCAAAATTCAAGCTACAACCAAGAGCGAGGGTGAGGGCAGTATAGTGCACTGGACTTTCGAATACGAAAAGCTGCACGAGGGCATTGCACATCCAGAGACTCTGCTGGAATTCGCAGTCCAAGTCTCCAAAGACATGGACACTCACCTCATCCAAGGAAATTAGCTATTATCGAATCCCATGTTGTGTGCTACTATTATGATAAGTACTGATCTAAGAATAAGCTTTCTTTTTCCTTTTAATTGGAATATTTGCATGTTGGAATATGCTGTATGCCTGAGGTGGGAAGCTTTCTGTGTTATGTACCAGAGAAGAAATAAAAAAAGATAAGCAGGCAGAAAGCTTTTTATCTTTTTGTATGTTAATTAGTTGTTTTATGTATCGAGTTGAGTGTATCTTCTTTTGCGCTTCGATTGTGTGATATATATATATATATATAATTTCATAATTTCTTTCTAGTTTTCATAATTTCAGAGGGTATTTGAGATTCAATACTCGCAACCATTTGCCAACTTAAATGTCAGCCGAGACATCATCAATGGAACATCGTGTGCTAACAATACTCTTTGCCTACTTAAGAGGCTTATCTTGTTATTTTTTTTTTCTAATACGATCGTTTCAATAAGTTTACTCGCTTATATCTTGTATCTTACATCTCTTTTCAAAATTCAAAATCAAAATTTATAAATTAAAATTTTGAAATTCCAATATTGTTTAAAGTTATTAATCCAATGTACTAGCACAGCACAGATGCTAGCAACTCTCAACATTGACCCGTATCACGTGTATGTTGCAGGATACAATTTTCTTTCTCTTTCTTTTCCTCTGTTTGAAAAGTAGGGACACGGTTTTTTTAGAACTAGGAGAGTTAGTAATCGACAAAAGGATAACAAGGAATTTTGTCAATCTTGCATGCGTTCAGATTCTTTCGGTCTTTTTCTTTTATGGGGGCTAATTTAATTTTTTTTTGAATAGTAGGATTTCATTAAAAAGAGGGTAGAATTCCAACAGAAAAGGGGATCCCCAAAATCAACAATGGCAACAACCAACCAGGAAAAAAGATCATAGAGCAGCAAACGACACAAAGCAAAAACAAGCGAAGAGGAAAAAAATACAAAACATCAATAGAAAGAACAGAGAAGGAAAAGACGTCAAAGAACACAAATCAACCAAAAACTTGAATGCGATCCGAAGTTCTATCAACCGCAAGCTTAGCCAAATGATCCACAAGAAAATTAATTGTTGAATCTGACTCTATGGTGGCTTTATCTTGGATGAACAATATCGGCCAGAGGCCATGAGAAAAATGATCCATTTTTAATGAGATAGATGCTTTAAAGTAGTCGATTGATATGGTCACATTTGTGCAAACTTTAAGAAAAGCCAACTTCTTTGCTGATTATTTAAACTCAATTCTAAGTGGATAAGAAATCCATTTTTTCAGCTTGGTGGTGATTCAATGTAACTATTGTGTTGTGCAGTCTTTATTGGTTGTGATTGTATGTTTGCTTATGTTTAATTCATGAGTCGGTGTTTTTGAGCCACAGTCTCATTATGTATGAGCATTTAGCACTTCAAGTGGTCTCTTGAGGTGATTTCTTATACTCATGGGGCCTTTACGGGTTTTTCCATGCACTGGTTTAAGTGATTATTAATAAAACCCTTATGATTGGTGGAGAAAAAAAACTATAGAAGGATAAGTGTAGGTAATTGGAAGTCAATTGATGAAATAGAGATAAATAGTCAAGCAAGTCGTGGATGAGATCTTTTCACAATTTTTGTTAACAATGTTTCCCAGGGAGTTAATTGGAAATGGTTGAAGACAATATGTGAGAAGTTCGAGAAGGTTCTTGACATTTTCATTCCATAAAGGGGATCTAAAAGAAGGAGGTATTTCGATTTTGTAAGATTTTCTTTTTTAGAAGAAGCAAGGAAAGCAATCTAAAATATGTTTGGGGTGTGATTTTTGGATCACAAAATCAAGCTAATATGGCTCGATTTGAGCCAAGATTAGCGTTTTGGAAGAAAAAATAGCTAAAAAATTGTTTTACGTTTGAAATTCTAGAGAAGAGGATCAGGGAAATAAAGTAGAAGTAAACTTGGAGAAGGACAAAACACAAAAAGGCAAGATGAAATTATACTTACAAGCACTAATGTGGGATGAAAATAAAGAGGTCGAGGATTTGAAGAAAGAGAAAGAAAAGACTCCAAATAGAAAGATCTGTGTGGGGGTTGCAGAAAAAGAAAAGTTGTATTGGTTGGAAAAGAGTATCATTGGACGTAGCAAGAACGTTTTGGAGGAAGAAGACATTGAATAACATACGAGAGTTGAAGGTATGGATGGGATAACGATGAGAAGAATATCTAGCAAGCTTTACCTGATCACTTTTGATAACAAAGATGTATGGGAAGAAATGAAAAAAGAAAAATGGCTAAGGTTACAAGGATGGTTGGATGAAAATTGAGTAATGGTTAATACATTTTAAGCCAAAAAATATAATATCATGGATTGCTTATGGGGTTCGAATTCATGTGTGGAATATTTTGATTTTTTAGGATATGACAAGTTTGTTAAGGGAGTTTATATGTAATGATAAAAAAATTTTAAATCCTAAATCATTTAGGAGGGGATTATTTCAGATTTTTACAAATCCTATTAACAAAAATGAAGAATTGGTGAACTTAATTGTTGATGCAAAGACATTCCAAGTTAGAGTGTTAAAGGTTGAATTGGAGGCAATATCCATGTTCATGTTACGTCATTGTTTCTTTGTTGCCATAAGCATCAAAAAATTTAAAGGTAATTTCCAAGTGTAAAGTTGAAAAGATTGGTGATGATTTTGTAAAAAAAAGTAGGATTAACAAATGGATGGTTTGGAGAATAGATGATAACTGTGAGAATCAACATTTCTTTGGATCTACAAAGCATGTGGAATGCAATAATGAGGTTTTATAAGAAATTTAAAGACAAAAGGTGATATTAAAGGAAAGAAGGGAAAAGTTTAGAGTTAGAGATGCATATTGAATCAAAGAAACAAATAAGGCTTGAAAAGGGGCGTTAGCAACATGAACTCGAATTTTATGAGCAAGGCTTTTCCAAAAAGGGTGGAGTTAAGGAGAGAAACTAGGCTTCAAAATAAATTTGACAATGGAATCGAAGAAGAATATCAACAGGAAAATCAAAGGTAAAAAAGAGGAAACAAAAGAGAGAAAAGATAAGTTTTGGGGTTAAAAATGAATTTGATGTTGAAAACTCAAGTTGGGCCTACCAATGGGCTCTTGTAGTTTGGACTTGAAAATGATAAGTACACCCTGTGCAAGTGTTGTGGGTCCACGTTTCTAACTCAAAAGATACGTTTAATAAGTGGAAGAAGGTCTTCATTTATTAACTCAAGACTTACCTTTTCTCATACTAATATGGGATTCATGACATTCAAGTAAACCCAATTGTGCAACGCCCTCGTTGCACTGGTTCTTTACTCAAAGAGGAGAACTCATAGTGGAAAGTGACTCTTACACTAATCTAGATTTACTTCGACTTTGATATCTTTCATGGGGTCTCATATCAGTGAAGATTTGGGTTTATTCTGATACCACTTGTCACGAACTCACGTTTTCAATCCTAAAGGCATGCCTAATAGGTGGAGGAAGGCCTTTATTTATAAAATCAAGACCCACCTCATATTCTACTAATGTGTGATCCATGGCACAAGGACATTAATCTTGAGTAAATGTTTGGGCTTCAATATGGGCCCGTGGAGAATGGGTTCAAAGAAGAAGAATAAGACATATTACTTGTTGAGAAATGAGTTGTCCGTTGAAGGGGTTATTAAATAATGGGCTTTTCATTTTCACACCTAATTTAGAGACTTTTTGGGAAATAAGAGGAGAAGTTGGCCTGATTTAAATGAGGTTAGACATAATCTTGTAAGGAGTAAACATATTTGCCTTGAAGTAGGTGAAAAAAAAGTTGAAGAAGATAACTACAAGAAGAAAATGAAGTGCAAAGAATTCAATTGCAAATGCTTCACTTTTCGAGGGGGACATTATCAACAAAAATTTAATTATCACATAAAAACTAAAGGAAATTTGGAAAGTGGGACAGAAATTATAGCCTACCACGATAAGCAATGAAGAAATTATTTTGGAAAAATTGGAGAAGATAGATGATATGAAGAAATAACCATCTTCCATTTAGTAAGTAGTAATATGGAAATTAACTATCTATACAATGTGTGGGGTGCTTGACGTAAATATGATGGTTTGACTTGATTGTTTTTCTTTTGTATGTGGGGTGGTGTCTTACAAATTTCTATATTGTATTAGAATATTTTAAAGGATTGAGGTGTGCATTCAATGGGGATTGGAATTTTTTTGAAAGCTAGTTTGTTTGTTAATACTTAGGTAAAGATTTTGTAAATAGTGTATTTTGATTTTATCTCAAGTTTCTGAGGTGATAAAGTGTATAAGGGAATTTAGTTAGAAGAGGGAGTTTATGAAGTAATTTGTCTACTTGGGGTTCTTGGGGTGGAACTAATATGAGGATTGTCTCTTAGAGCATAAGGAGATTAGGTAGCAATTTCAAGGCTTGACTAGTTAAAAAATTGATTTTGAGTCTAAGGGTAAATAAACGTTGATATTTGAAACTAAATTGAGGAGCTGCAAAAGTAGGGATATTGAAAAGATATGGGATTATGATCATTTGGACTGGGTTTATAATGTGGCAATCGATAGGTTTTAAGGTATTCTGATGTTTTGGATAAACAATTCTTCTAGAAATTCAATGTGGAAATTATGGACAAGTTTATCATAGTCCAAGGAAGATGGTGCTTCCATAATTTCAACTATATTATAGGTAATGTATATGCTCCTTATAGTGCGGATGATAAGAAGGTTTAATGGAGGGAACTACTTCATTTGAAAGAGGCCATGGATGGACACTAGTACTTGGCAAAGATTTCAACATTGGTAAAACTCCTTAAGAAAGAAAAAATTGTAGTATAGAAAGTATTGGGATCGATGATTTCGATTAAAAATTTACTCAAAGTGAATTGCTTGATTTGCCACTATAAAGGAAAACATTCACTTGGTTTAAAATTAGATCGAAGAAAAAGTAGACTTGATCGATTCCTTATTTCTTTGGAATGGTTGTTATCTTTCAAGAATATTTTCTAGTATGGTTTAAAAAGAACAATTTTCAATCATTTTCCAGTGTTGTTATTTTTCAAGATAGTTAATTAGAGTGCACAACCTTTAAAATTCTTCGATTATTGGTCCATAAAGAAAAATTTTAGGGTAAAAATCAAAGAGAAATGGAGCTCATTTGAGGTGCATGATAGACCAAGCTTTTAATTAACGATCAAACTATTAGATTGGATATTTTCATAAAGTAGTGGAACAGATCAATGTTTGATAATGTAAATGAAAGTAATGCTTGATTAAAGGAAAAAATGGTAGGCCTAGACAACATTGGTGATTTAAGGGAGCTAACTAAAGAAGAAGTACAACTAAAAAGTTCTTTAGTTCAAAAGTTACTGAAAGCAAATAGAAATAAAGAATCGATTTGGAGACAAAAGGTAAGATATTTTCATTTATTAGAGAAGGAGACAAAACCACAAGGTTTTTTCACTACAAAGCAAAAGCAAGAGCCCAAAGAAAAGATATAGAATATTTAGGAATGAAAGTTCAATTTTAAACTCGAATGAGATTAAGAAAGCAATTATTCTAAATTCTAAAGAGTTATACAATACTAACTAATGGCTAAGACTCGAAATTGATGATTTAAATTTTAAGGAAATAAGTAAACAAGATGCACTGAAATCTGAAGTCGTTATTCACGATGAATGAATTGATGGTAGTTGTATATGAGTGTTATGGCTTAAAAATGTTAAGTCCGGATGGCTTTAACTTCAATTTTTCAGGAAGTCTTGGTCATTGTTAGGAGAGGAAATATTGGGATTTGTTATTGATTTTCAACGTAAAAGGAAGTTGGAAAAAATAGTAAACTCATTTTCATTGCAATCATATTAAAAATTGCCAGTCCATAGTCTTTAAGTGACTTTTGACCAATTAGTTTAGTGAGCTCATTGTATAAAATCTAGGCAAAACTATTGACAAATAGATTGAAATTGGTATGTAATTATGTCTTAAGTGAAACTTAGAGTGCATTTGTGAGTAATAGCCAAATTATGGAAGAGATTCTGCTAGCCAATGAGATTATTCATTACATGACAAACAATTTTATAGTGAGATCTTCGGTAAGTTGTCTAATGTCATCCTTGTTGAGAAAAGAAAGGATAAACTCATATTGGAGCATGATCCGAAAAATGTTTTCCCAGTTAAACATTTTGCTTATTACTTAATTATTATCCAAAAGAGCAAAAAGTATGGTTCTACTCCTTATGAAAATTATCCATTCCTCCCAAGGTTCAATGTTTCTTATGGTTGGTAATTCTCAATTCCATTCCCTCAAAGAATTTTCTTGCCTTCCTTAATGTTCATTTCCTAGCTGATTAGATGGCATGCTCTTGGTGTGGCTTGGTGGAGGAATTATGCTCCCATATTTTATTGGTATGTAACTTTAGTTAGAGAGTTTAGGACCTTGTTATTCAATGGTGGGGCATTTTATGGTTTTCGCTTTCTTCGTTTGCCTTTTTTATTCAAGCATGGGCCGATTGCCTATCTTTTGGCTAGGTACGTAAACATTGGATGATAGTATATGGTAATACTTTTTGGTCACTTTGGCTTGCGCAAATGAAACGATTTTTTTAGACAAATTATGAGAACCAAGTGAAGTTCGTTTCCTCATTAAAATGAAGTCTTTGCTATGGATACGAGCAAGTGAAGGTCAAAATTATATTGATGACATAGGTTGGTGGATGGAACCCCGTTTTGTAAAGTATGATCGTAGCTATCTGTTATCTCGTCTTCATATCTCATGGTAGCCCCATTTATTTAGGGAAATTCAACATTGATGGCTCCGCTAGAGGCAAGCCAAAGCCCTTTAGTTGTCGTGGGGTACTAAGAACTCGGATGGTATTGTCCTTGGTATATTTTTTGGTCCTTTTGGATGTCAAAACTCTAATTATGTGAAAACTATGACAATACTTCATGCACCTTACCTCTTATCATTTTCTTCCTACATGGGATTTAAAGTGACAATTGAATCCGACTCCAAGACTACACTTTCATGGGCAAACAATGTTAATCAAAGGCCCTAGAAATTATGGCTCACCCTAAATGGGATTAATGCTCTCAAACTCTCAATTGATGGAATCTCATTTGCTCATGTGTTTAGAGAAGGTAACTCCTTCGTAGATTCTTTGGCTAAGTATGGGGTTCACAAAATCTCCATATTTTTTACCTTGTGGTAACAACTTCTCTCTCCCTTTGATTTCTTGTTGTTATCCATTAAGGATGGCTTTAGAGTTTCATTATGTGTTGTTTTGGCTTGCTTTACTGTAGTTGTTGAAAGCTTTTAGTTTTGGTTTATTTTTGATTTTGTGGCCTTGTTGTAAGCTTTTGTTTTCTTACGATCGCTTTTTTCTTTTCTGATCCTTTGCCATTCCTCATCATTTCATGATATTATGAATCTTTCTGCATTTTTTATTTATTGTTAGCATGGATGCATAATGATGGTTCTTCTTGGCATTTATGGTTGATGCTTGGTTTATACTTTTTTACTATCCTCTTGTGTTTTGCCTTGATTTCTTTGTTTTGATCCTTTGATTAGCTGGTTATGGCTTTGGTTGTCTTGCTTTTTTTCCTTTGCTCCTCAATGTCTTTGCTTACCTTGTAAGCGCAGGCAATCCTACTGCTTTTATGGCATGCTCTTTGATGCTCCTTGCCAGGCCCTAGATTCTACACTTTTGTTCCATCGATTAGTTTTTTCCTGTTTTCATTGTTTGTATAACAAATTATGCTTCAGCATCCATGGACGGTCATCAAACATGTCTTATCTTTTTTCATTAATATAATTTCCTTTTGGTTGAACACAAAAGAAAAAATGGAATGAAGGGCAAGTAACGATCAAACTTGACTTTAAGAAGGCTTATTTTTCCTTGAATTAGGGGGTTCCTAATATTAGTGATGGAAAGGATGGGCTTTGGGGACAAATAGAAAAATGGATTTTCGAATGCATTTCCACACTAAGGGTGGTAGTGTTAATGGATTGTTTAAGGCGTTTTCAATAAAGAAAGCACTTAGGTAGGGGATCCCATATCTCTATTCTTATTTATTTTGGTTGTCGAGGTATTATACCTTATGCTTCTTCAGGCATACGTCCTAAAGTTGTTTTAATGGATTAAACTAATACAGATAAGAATGAGAGTATCCATTCGTAATTTATGGATGATATGATGATTTTTATGGAAAGAGTTTGAGAAACAGCCAACATTAGAATAATTTTTTAATGTTTAAAGTTGATCTTGAGTTTAAAGATAAATTTTGGGAAATTATGTGTGTACCACCTTATGGGAATTGAGGAGACAGTTGGAAGGGCAATGGCAAATATATTAGCAAGAATGGAGTCCACTTTTAACTACAAAGCATCGGATGTTGATGAAATTGTGTTTTTAATCAAAATGCACACTATGTTTTGAATCAAACCAATAAAAGAAGGGGAACATATTAATGAAAATGGGAGGTAGTCGAAGCTTGGAAGCTCAATCTTATGAAAAGAATGTTGAAAGCTAGAAGTACAGCAACAAGGTTTCCACCAACTGAGTTGAAATTTAACGTGGAAGGATCTTTCTAGGGAAAATCGGAACTGGTTGGTTGTGGGGGAGTTCTTAGGGACATGGACGGAAATATAAAAGGTATTTTTGATGGCCCATTGGGAGAACAGGACTCAAACTTTGCGAAAGTTATGGCCATATTTTACACACTAAAACTGGTCGCTACCACAACATGGAAGGGTAATAAAAAGCTGTTGGTGGAGTCCAATTCAACAATGGCATTGTCTTGGGTTAACTAAGGTAACTTTTGTCCTTGGAAAATGTGGAAGATGTTTAATGAAATTGATTGTCTTTGTAACAACAATGGGAGCATTTCATTTATGCACACGCTACGTGAGGCAAACTCTACGGTGGACTCTCTTGCAGGGTTTGGAGTGGACCGTAATGATATGTTTTTCACATGGTGGTAAAACTTTGATTTCTTTTATGTTCATTGCCAAAGATGGGCTTGAAGCTTTCTATACACGAGTATAGTTCCTATTTTTTTTTGCTAAGGAAGTTATTGTTGATGGTTGGTGATGATTTTAGACCCTACTGTTGTTGGGAAATGCTATGATACAGATGGTAATATATTCTGAGGCTTAATTATTGTGCCGCTGCTCTAGTTGCCTGAATATTTTTATGTGTCAATGTTGGAATGTTGTCACAAGGGATTGAGTAAGGTTTCAGGTTGTTACTATAAGGTATGTTACGGTTCTGTATTGCATAAAGCTGAGAAACAAAGAAAGTTAGTTTTTTGGCTATTTTTATGTATAGGTCTATCTTGGTGGGTTACACACCTTTAGGATGATAAATCATCCATTGTACTAAGACTAGTACTTTTTGTAATCAGTTCCTTGGATATGTTTTGCTTATTAATACAATGACTTACTTTTAACTGAGAAAAAAAAAGAGGAAAAGATATTACAATGTAGAATGGGATTGATTCCATTTTCATGTCTTGGTGTTCCACTTAAGGCTAATCCAAGAAGCCTTTGAACATGGGAATTGGTAATACAAAAATTCAAAGATAGGCTTGCCTTATAGAAAAGGAGATACTTATAATTTAAAGGTCGAATTGCTATAATAAATTTGGTTCTATATTCATTCCTTGTATAGTACTTATCGGTTGTTCAAGCCCTTTAAAGAGTGATTAGAAAAGTAGGCTAGTTGAGAAGAGCTTTTCTTTATGGTGGCAACTAGAATTCAAAAAAGATTGCGAAGGTGAAATAGGATGTAGTATGTAAACCAAAAGTGTTGAGGGGTTTAGGTCTAATCTTCACAATAAGAACTTAGCAATGTTAGGAAAATGGTTGTGAGAATATAGGGTTAAACTGGTGCTTTATGGAGAAAGTTAATTTTTATTAAATACAAGGAAGAAATTCGATATTGGTTGCCTTCAAATGAGCACATGGAGAGGATGTCAAATGTTTGGAGAAATATTGTGAGGTTACCAGACAATGAGGGGGTGGATAAGATTGTGGGTCAAAATGGGTGTAAATGGATGGTGGGAAATGAAAGTGATGTGTTCTGCCAGTTGGATAAATAGGCTTCCTCAAATCCTTTCTATATGCTGTTTCAAAGGCTCTTTAGTCTTCACTCTAGCAATTGGCAAAAAGCTCAAAGTAGTAGAGGCATGGACTAATGGTGGGCAATGGAAGTTGCAATTTAGAAGAATTCTTTTTGAATGAGAAAAAGATTCCTTCTCTCTCTTTCTTTCTTTCTCTCCTTTCTCCCCTTTGCTGCTGGCGCTACCTTTTCTCACTCTCCTTTCGTCAATCTCCCTCTCTCCCTCGCTCCAGCAACAACCTTTCGTCTTCTCTTCTCCCTCTCTTCCTTGTCCCTAATCGGTGGTTTCTCACCTCTCTCTCTAAACCCCCAAAAAGCTGCTACCTTTCCTCTCTTTACTCACCCAAACCGGTACCTCAAACCCCCCCTTTTCCTCCCTCTACCCGACGGCTCAAACCCCAATTTTTTTTAATTTTTTCTTTTTTTTGAACCTTGGTTCTATGGTGGCTAGGATAGAATAGTTGCTAGAAAAGCTAGGGATTTTTTATTGTTGTTGTTGGATCTATTTTTTTTTTTTTGAAAGATTGGTTTTTTTAGTTTTTTGCCTGAATTCTCTATTTTTTTTTAACCAGAGTTTTAGGGTTTTTATATAATCCAATTCTCCAAGGCAATCATGCTCTTCTCAGCATGATTTCAGGATGGGTGGCCTTAAAGTCAAAGAAAATCGCTGGGAGGTGACCCCTAGATCAGTTGCCCCAAAGAGCATTAAATGCTTTAAAGGCAGTTTGACAACGGAGGCCTCTTTGTTTTTTTTTTTCTCCTTTTTTTTTAAATTTTAAATTTATTATTATTTTTATATTATTATATAAAAAAGGTGTCTACATTACCGATAATGCCATGACAAGTTTTTGATTTAATTAAAAAAAATTTTTTAAAAAAAATTAAAAGGATTTTATAATTAAAATATTTCTCATGAAGAGTAATGCATAAATATGTTGGGACTCTCTGTTCTGGGTTGGGTTGAGCAGGTAAAGTCCTTTTTTTAAAACGTACAAGCAATAAAACCTGAAACCCTTTACGTGGAGTTCAATTAAATCATGTTCTAGATTATTTTCGACAACATACAAAATAATTTTTGTCAAACCCTGCTTTGTAAAATAATTATAATGTCATTCAAATACTCGATAGAATGTTTGTATATTTAGAAAATTCGAGAAATCGTTAAAAGCAGATATTGCCCCTAATGGTACTATTGAGTCGATTAAGCCTCGAACTAGTTCCAATAGGAATTTTAAGGTGAAATTAAGAGTTTCACAGTTCAGGGATGACTCAAAATGGTAATTCGGAGTTCGATGGTCAATTCGGAGTCAAATCAGAATTTTCACTATCTAGGGGCAAAATAGTAATTTTTCCACCCACGGATAAATTTTGAGATTTTGAGAGAATTTAGATCACATTTGACAAATTGGAGAATGGTATGAGTATAAGGGATGAAAAATATGTCTATGGGTAATTTTTCAGTTTTTGAGGTAAAAACGTAATTTTTCACTTTACGGGGGCAAAAGTTTAATTTTTAAAAATTTACTCCACCAAAACTTTGGAAAAGTCTAAAAATTTCATGGAAGACATGGATAAGTGAAGAGGATTGAGTGGTAGAAAAAGAAAGTCAAAAAGATCGCTAGAAAAAATAAAATAATAAAATATTCAAAAGGTAAATAAAATAATAATATTTTATTAAGCCTATTAAAAGGCTTGAAAATTTCAGAATTCTTCATTGAGAGGGTCAGCCAAAACCAGCAGGAGAGAGAGAGAAATAAGAACAAACCCTAGAGTGAGAAAATTCAAAGAAAAAGTGTGATTTTTCAAGGAATTAAGTGTTTAAAGGTATGATTTTTCAAGCTTAGCTTAAGATTTATCATTTCCATGCATTTCTCCTTATTTTTCATGGTTAAATTATGTGTTTTGATGATGGATTCAAATCTGATCATATGGGTTTAGAGAGAGAAAGTTGTTAGATTAATTTGATTTTGAACTATGTTAATATTTAGTGTTAGTTTAGCATGTTTATGAGTAAAACAAAAAGAAAAATATTCATTTTCTCCATGAATTTCTCTAGGCCGAATCTAACCAATGGTGTGTGAGGATGAGGTTGACTTTATTTTAAGAGAATTAGATGAAAAAATGATGAATTATGAGGTTGGAAATTAAATGGAAATTTTTTGTGCAAAAAAAATTGAAATTTTTACCCTCTAAGGGTAAAAGCGTAATTTATGGTCCGAACTGATAAATTGGACCACATTCACAGTCATTGAGGTATTGTGGATATAATTGGATAATTGAATATGAAATGGATGAAATTGGAGTTGAATTGGAGATTTTAGAAATGTATACCGTGCATAGGCGAGTTAGGTCGGACACTGTAATTAAGTGATTGTCCAAATATTTTACACCCTATCTAGTGCATACGCATGGATAAGAGCCTGAAATAATATATATTGATTTGACACAAATTATTGAATTTTTTGTGTCATGTATTGTGGATAGGTGGTGAGCTATCTGATACGGGTAAAAGACTACACCCGAGGACCGAGAATATGAGTATATCTACTCCTATTATAGTGAGTAAACTTACTATCGTCTTAATTATCTAGAGTAGATTTATTTAATTGTGTGATTTTATGAAAAAAATGGTTTAATTGGAAAATTATTGTGTTTTATGGGAAAATGAGATTTTATAAAATAATTTTATAAAATTTTTGAAAATTTAATAATGATTTCAAAAATAGAGTAATTGGAGACCTATACTATGATTGTGTTGTTTATCCATGATTTTACATTAAATGGCTTATGATAAATATGGGTATGACTGGTTATTTTTATGATTTAAAGAATATGTGAACTGTTTTGATTTGCCTTAAATGTGTTAAGTGAGCCATGTCATACTATTGTGATTCTATTGGTTGGTAGATTATAAAGTGGGCACTGCAGTGACGGAGGTTCTGTGGGCCAGCCTAATTAGAGGGGCACGGTTCTCAATTATTGAGCTTACCTCGATTGGAGAGGTGCGTAGGATAACTCCCGAGGTAGGATTTGAGTACACTTCACGCTGGCCACCACGTGAAACTGAGACTCAGCCAACGCCAAGGAACGGCTGTGTTGTCAGAGGTGAAATGTGTTTGTGTGTGTGACAATAAACAGTCTTGGCGGTCTTGGTAAGATGCCTTCGCGGGGTATCCTCGAGAATGGATTTTTGCCAAGGGCTAAGTTTTTGAAAAGTACATAAGCCATGTTGAGTAATTGGATGAAATCCAATTATTTATATAGGTTGGGATGACTTATTTTAATTGTCTCCTATTACTCGGTTTTAGATTATTTTGATGATGTTTGTCTACTCACTGAGATTTTATAATCTTACCCCTTCTTCCTATACATTTTTCAAGCTCAGAATATGCAGTAGACTGCTAATTGCATCGAGAAGTAAATTTCGGAGTTGCATCTTAGAAAGCAAGGTTATAGACTTAAACCTTCTCAGTTATTTGGGGGCCCACGTGTCATTGTAATTTAAATTGCATACTACAGTTTTCTATATTACAGTATGTATAAATTTATTTTGTTTTTATGTACAAAAAATTAATTTTTGATGTTTCAAAATATATATATATATATATATATTGTTTTACATTAAAATAGATTATTTTAATTAATATTTTTATTTTATTTTATTATTCAAAAAAAAAAGAAAGAGAGAGGAATGGAAAAACTGGTACTTAAGCCTTGCGAGGTCTCAAAAAGCATTCGGGGGAAAAATGTCTGTTGAGGCTTCGCGGCAGTTGTCACAGGCTCAATGGGAGTTCTGGGTCGTGACAATTCGATTGGTATCAGAGCATGGTTTAAACATCAAAGATTTTGATTTTAAAGATATGGATTTTAAAGTTTTTGGTTTTAAAGTTGTTTTAAGAAATCCACACTAACACTGCGTGGCCCCAAGTTAGGTTAAGTCGAATAGAATGCATGAGTCTGCATATAGAGACATGTTTGTTTTCAAGGTGTGTAAGAGATTAAGTGATTGTCGTTAGACATTCTCCCCCAGGCTGTGGGAGTAAGTAAATGGCAAGAGAAGAAAAAGGGAGAACTTGAAACGGACTCGAAAAATGATCAAGATGATAATGATCCTAAAGATGTTTAGTGTCTTGTTGAAGCTTGTAATATTGTAATCCTAGACAGATGTAGTATAAGAAGGATAATAACTCTCTGTATAAAAGGCTTAAGAGTTGACTTTTGTCTTGTATAATATAAACGGATGATGGAGTAGTTGTTTAAATGACAGAAGGAGTGTAAAAATCTTTTAGTATGACAAAGGTAGATTAGTAATATAAGTATTGAGGATGAATAATTATCTTAGTGGCAAGATCGATTATTTTAAACAAGTATTGAAGGTTGAAATAGGAAGCCATTAATGGTTCCAGCAATTATTAGATTTAATAACGATTAAACCTTGCAATACTATGAATTGATCACCAGTTAACAGGGTTAAGTCAAGGATTATAAATTTGAGTATGGAGGGAATTAAAAGGTGATACCGTAAAATTTTAAGATGAGGAATATAATCGGTTACGATTATGAGAATAGTGGGATACTATCAATAATGAATCATTAGGCGTGTGATGAAGTTGTGATCTATTGAACCATATGGGAAGACTGTCCTAAGGTGGGACATAGAACATGAGGATTTTTGGAGATGCTTATAAAGGGAGATATAAATTGTAAAGTATGTTTTCCCCCACAAGTTTTAATTTATTTGAGAAATTATCATGGTAAAGATATATGAATATTGGTAATGAAATATGCCCTAAGCGATGACTGTGGCATATCACATAGATAATATGGATATGTTGGGGTCAGTATCCCGATCATGCATCTGTGATAGAAAATTTACTTTGCTAATTATGGTATAGACTCAAAAAGGAGCCAAGCCGTTGAGAATGACTAAGGTAGTAACTCCAAAAGTAAAAGATTTGTTTTAATTAAGTAGATTCCAACGGCTACATTGAAATAAATTACTTTGTGGAGTATTAAGATCAATAATGTATTGATCAAAGTCAAATCTTAAGAAATAAAGAGGATGAGAGATTAATGAGAAGGGACATCAATGTTAAGTAGCGAATTTGTGAATAAAGGATTACGACGGTGGCATAGAAAATGAGTACTACAAAGGATTACTATGAGGATTTATAATTCTTGTATTAACTCAGTTGAATGAAAAGTGTTTAAATGAAGCAACTCTTGTGGTAAGTAGCGGAATAGTGGAGTTGATGTAGAGTGTTGTTTATAGTCAGTGATTGCAGCACCGATTATAGACAGGAGGCTGCGTAGACTCTTTATCTTAGGAAACCATTTAGTATAATCCTAAATGACATAAAGACTCATGATTGAGAGGATTATTGCTGATCAAATTCTAAAGGGTAATAATAGATATAAGTGAAGTATTCAAGTTGAGTTGGAAATAAATACGAGAAGAAACTCAAGATTCCCTACAAAGGAGATAACAGGAGAAGTTGAGCATCGAATAAAAGATAATATATCGTCTTTTCTTTGAGTTGATAAGTGAAATTTTGAGGACAAAATTTTATTTTAAGGAGGATAGTATTGTCAAACCCTGCTTTGTAAAATAATTATAATGTCATTCACATGCTCGATAGAATGTTTGTATATTAGGAAGTTCGAGAAATCGTTAAAAGACGATATTGCCCCTAATGGTACTATTGAGTCGATTAAGCCTCGAACTAATTCAAATAGAAATTTTAAAGTGACATTAAGAGTTTCACAGTTCAGGGATGACTCAAAATGGTAATTCGAAGTTCGAGGATCAATTCGGAGTCAAATCGAAATTTTCACTATTTAGGGGCAAAATCGTCATTTTTCCACTTACGGATAAATTTTGAGATTTTGAGAGAATTTAGATCACATTTGACAAATTGGAGAATGGTATGAGTATAAGGGATGAAAAATATGTCTATGGGCAATTTTTCAGTTTTTGAGGTAAAAACGTAACTTTTCACTTTACGAGGGTAAAAGTGTAATTTTTAAAAATTTACTCATCTAAACTTTGAAAAAGTCTAAAAATTTCATGGAAGACATGGATAAGTGAAGAGGATTGAGTGGTAGAAAAAGAAAGTCAAAAAGATGGCTAGAAAAAATAAAATAATAAAATATTCAAAAGGTTAATAAAATAATAATATTTTATTAAGCCTATTAAAAGGCTTGAAAATTTCAGAATTCTTCATTGGGAGGGTCAGCCAAAACCAGCAGGAGAGAGAGAGAAATAAGAACAAACCCTCGAGTGAGAAAATTCAAAGAAAAAGTGTGATTTTTCAAGGAATCAAGTGTTTAAAGGTATGATTTTTCAAGCTTAGCTTAAGATTTATCATTTCCATGCATTTCTCCTTATTGTCCATGGTTAAATTATGTGTTTTGATGATGGATTCAAATCTGATCATATGGGTTTAGAGAGAGAAAGTTGTTAGATTAATTTGATTTTGAACTATGTTAGTATTTAGTGTTAGTTTAGCATGTTTATGAGTAAAACAAAAAGAAAAATATTCATTTTCTCCATGAATTTCTCTAGGCCGAATCTAGCCAATGGTGTGTGAGGATGAGGTTGACTTTATTTTAAGAGAATTAGATGGAAAAATGATTAATTATGAGGTTGAAAATTAAATGGGAATTTTTGGTGCAAAAAAAATTGAAATTTTTATCCACTAAGGGTAAAAGCGTAATTTATGGTTCGAACTGATAAATTGGACCACATTCACAGTCATTGAGGTATTGTGGATATAATTGGATAATTGAA
Organism: Theobroma cacao; assembly: GCF_053813885.1. Taxonomy (NCBI): domain Eukaryota; kingdom Viridiplantae; phylum Streptophyta; class Magnoliopsida; order Malvales; family Malvaceae; genus Theobroma; species Theobroma cacao. The sequence continues at coordinate 45,418,553 of NC_142640.1, forward strand.
TATGAAATGGATGGAATTTGAGTTGAATTGGAGATTTTAGAAATTTACATCGTGTATAGGCGAGTTAGGTAAGACATTGTAATGAAGCGATTGTCCAAACATTTCACACCCTATCTAGTGCATACTCATGGATAAGAGCCTGAAATAATATATATTGATTTGACACAAATTATTGAATTTTTTGTGTTATGTATTGTGGATATGTGGTGAGCTATCTGATACGGGTAAAAGATTATACCCGAGGACCGAGAATAGGAGTATATCTACTCCTATTATAGTGAGTAAACTTACTATCGTCTTAATTATCTAGAGTAGATTTATTTAATTGTGTGATTTTATGGAAAAATGGTTTAATTGGAAAATTATTGTGTTTTATGGGAAAATGAGATTTTATACAATAATTTTATAAAATTTTTGAAAATTTAATAATAATTTCAAAAATAGAGTAATTGGAGACCTATACTATGATTGTGTTGTTTATCCATGATTTTACATTAAATGACTTATGATAAATGTGGGTATGACTGGTTATTTTTATGATTTAAAGAATATATGAACTGCTTTGATTTGCCTTGAATGTGTTAAGTGAGCCATGTCATACTATTGTGATTTTATTGGTTGGTGGATTATAAAGTGGGCACTGCAGTGACGGGGGTTCCGTGGACCAGCCTAATTAGAGGGGCACGGTTCCCAATTATTGAGCTTACCTCGATTGGAGAGGCGAGTAGGATAACTCCCGAGGTAGGATTTGAGTACACTTCACGCTGGCCACCACGTGAAATTGAGACTCAGCCAACGCCGAAGAACGGCTGTGTTGTCAGAGGTGAAATGTGTTTGTGTGTGTGAAAATAAACAGCCTTGGCAGTCTGAGTAAGATGCCTTCGCGGGGTATCCCCGAGAATGGATTTTTGGCAAGCGCTAAGTTTTTGAAAAGTACATAAGCCATGTTGAGTAATTGGATGAAATCCAATTATTTATATGGGTTGGGATGAATTATTTTAATTGTCTCCTATTACTCGGCTTTTGATTATTTTGATGATGTCTGTTTACTCACTGAGATTTTATAATCTCACCCCTTCTTCTTATACATTTTTCAGGCTCAGAATAGGCAGTAGGCTGTCAATTGCATCGAGAAGTAAATTTCGGAGTTGCATCTTAGAAAGCAAGGTTATAGACTTAAACCTTCTCAGTTATTTGGGGGCTCACGTGTCATTGTAATTTAAATTGCATACTCTAGTTTTCTATATTACAGTATGTTTAAATTTAATTTGTTTTTATGTACAGAAAATTAATTTTTGATGTTTCAAAAATATATATATATTGTTTTACATTAAAATAGATTATTTTAATTAATATTTTTTTTATTTTATTATTAAAAAAAAAAGAAAGAGAGAGGAATGGAAAAACTGGTACAAAAGCCTTGCGGGATCTCAAAAGGCATTCGGGAGAAAAATGTCTGTCGAGGCTTCGTGGCGGTTGTCAATGGCTCGATGAGAGTTCCGGGTCGTGACAATTTTCCTGTGTTATGACCATTCAAGAGCCGTCAATCTCTCTAATTGACTCTGATTCGGAAAAATGCAATATATGGGATAGAAGAAATTTTGAAGAAAAGTTATGGTAAATGAAGTACAAAAAATTTACTATATTCAAGGGATTGAAATTCTTGATCGGTCTCTTTAAAGCTGCAAAAATTTTCTCAATTGTACTCCCTTCAAATTGTCAAAATGTGAAATAGTAACACGCAAAACTTTTATAAATTAATATTTTTTAGATCATGAAAATTTATTAATTGATTGAAATAGTATTTAATTGATAAATTAATAATATATTAATTAATAAAAAGTTAATTTATTATATATTTTTTATTTTTTTAAAACATTAAACTTAATACATATATTATATATTGTGATTATATGAATAGTACCTAATTACAAATTATATTTATTTATAACAAGCAAATTATTGAAAACGTTATAAGAAATTATAAAGAAAATGAAGTTTAAGATGATAATTTTGTACTAAAGCTTGTCTCGTTTAAAAATATGCTTAAAGCAATAATCACATTTTATAATTTTCTCTTACAATACAAAAACATTATAGTATAACTCCCTATGCATTAAGAAAAGTTAGAAATAAAGTCTAATAAGACATCGATTTTAAAAAGAAACATGTAACATTAGAGACATTTTATAAAGACTTCTTAATTGAGTCATGTATATATATAATTTTCATATATAAAAATATTATTAATTTATATATTTAGTAAGACCTATGTGTTTTTTTATTTTGAAAGTCATGAAGATATCTATTTCATTACCATTACTTCACCTGTACAATATGAAACAGGAAGAACAAAAACATTGCCGGTGGAAACAGAAAAAACACCCTGGCAAGACTCATAACATAGAAGTTTACACAACCACCTTTTCTAGAAAACCCGAGTGTAATTCCAGTCCTAACAAAAAACCCCTGTACAACATCTGGAAAATACAAAAAAAGAGCCATACAATATACATAATTCCAGCAAACAAGGTAGAAAACAGCTATTAACAGAGGACTCAACAAAATCAGTAAATCAACAATCTTTCAGAGCCTCACTAAAATTCAACCTGTACCCGCAGCTCAATCATTTTCAGAAAATATAGCCAATTATGTGTTTTTCTTAAATTATATTATCTTAAAAAATTTAATGAATTATTAATTTATTACATTGATTTCGAGTCAAGATCGATCAACATTATAATTTAATTGAAATTATCAATTTATTGAGTATTAATTTATAAAAAAATTTACTGATTATTACTTCTTTTTTCTAAATAAATCCACAAAAGTACACTTGATTATTAAAATGCCAAGTTACATATAGAAGAATATCATATAAAGAATCGGTGGAGATCGTATAAAAAATTCCGGGCTCAGTGACCAATTTTAGGTGAGCGATTAACCTTGCTTCAATGGCAAATAAGAAGCCGCATCAACACTCAACGAGTTTGTACATGATATTTTTCTAACAAACCCTCCAATTTTTTTTAAATTTAAAACACCTAAGTGGAATGCATGTGCTAGTGGATGTCTTATTAGGCTCGGCTACAGCAGACCTAATTCAAGGATAAACAACTTGGGGTTAAACTATTAAAATATGTTTTGCCTTTTTAAGTTTACTTCTTTCTTTTTTGAAAAAAAAAAAAGTAATAGAAGTAAATAGGAAAGATAGACAAGTATATTTCTTTACATTTATAAACTATAACATAGTATGATTAAAATGAATTAAAATTGAATAAATAGTTAAAAATACTACCCTTTATTTTGTAATATAATCATATATATATATAAATACTTCTATTTAAATTAGTTCCAAATTCTTCCATTTAAATTATACATATTATTAAAATTGATTAAAATATACAAGACAACAAATACTAGTTTGATTAAAATTGAATAAATAGTTGAAATACAATACAAAATTAAGCAATACTTGCTCTATATTCTACTAAAACTTTTGTCCTAACTTCCACACTAGCTGGTCTATAAAATGGAACAGATCAGAATGCATCTCTTGCAAACGCTGCTTCCACTTGTTAGCTAGTGTATACTCTGGAAAGAAAGAAGAATGTCTTCTTTAATAGGAAAAGTGGTGGCTGACGTAGAGATCAGAGCTTCTGCCGAAAAATTTTATGGAGTGTTCTGCAACACACCAAGCCAGCTATCCAGCATCTGCCCCGATGTCATTCAGGCATGCCATTTACTTGATGGTGAGTGGGGAAGATTGGGTTCAATCACCCACTGGAGTTACGTGCATGGTAAGTCAAAACAACCGGGGAGATTATATCTGAATAGCTACCAAGATTATCTTTGTTTTTTCCTCTTGATAAATGTTACATATTCTTGTCTGAATAATTTTGTCTCTTTCACGTCATAACCATCCATCCAGCAGTTGAAAATAACCTTTCTCTTTGGGTGAAACATATATAGATGGGCAGGCTAAAGTTGCAAAACTGATAATTGAATCAGTAGATTCGACAAAAAAACTCGATCACTTACGGAGTGATTGGAGGGGACCTGAAGAATGAGTTCAACAGCTTCACGTTCAAAATTGAAGCCACTCAAAAGGACGGGGGCAGTCGAGCACACTTGACTCTTGGATACATAAAGCTGAGTGAAGATGTTGCAGGTCCGCAGACACTGCTTCAGCAGGGAATCCGACTCTTCAAAGCGCTTGATGCATACCTCACCCACGCATAAATTCATGTTTAATAGAATCTATCTTCTACCAAGTAACAAAGCTGTTTCGTTCATAACAGCTTTGTTATTTATGCAAATGCAATCGTCTGTGTTTGGATAGGAGCTTTTATATTATGTAGCTGCTTGAGCTAGTGTATCTGATGCTTGTATTTGTGTATATATTTTGTAACAATAAATGAAATCACTACTACTAATTCCAAATAAATTAATGGCATTTCATATTCTATTTTATTAAAAAAACAAAAATAAATGAGCTGAAATCTTATTTATCAATTCGATCTTTTTTGCTCTTAAATTTGTTATAGATTAAGAGTCTGTTTGACCTAATTTTTTTCTAACTTAAAAGCTATTATGAACCTCTTAGAAAAATAATAGCTTTTAAAATTAAGTTAAAGTTGTTTGGTAAATTTCATTTTATAAGTTTCTTTTTATAAATTATAATTTTTGTTAAAATTATCATAAAATGTATTTTTTTTAGAGGGTAATATTATAATTATTTTTAACAGATGAGGATATTTTTGAAATAAAAATAAAAATTCTCTTGTATTTTTAAAAGAAGAGAAGAAAAAGCTCCTCATAGGAACTTTTCTTGAAGCTCTTTTTTTAAAATTTTTTTTTTTTAAAAAAAAAGTTATTTTTTTTAAAGTTTCTCAAAATTTATGTTTGACTTGGCTTTTACTTTTAAAAGATAGATAAGTTAAAAAAAGCCAAACCAAACAAAAACTAAGGGAAAAAAAATATAAAACCCTTCTATATAAAATATGAAACTACATCTTCACCGTTATATTTTCGAAATCCCCCACTTTTCCCCCACCAAACCCCTCCCCTTCCTTGATTTTTATACTACACGTTAAAACTCATTCAGTCTATAAACTCATTTATACTACAATGTAACATATACTAGAATAAAATAAAGTTACAAAATAACTAAGAAAATGCTTTAAGATGTGTAACAGTGTCGCTTCATTTAAGCCTTTATTTGCCTCCAAACACTATTTATAATATATTAAATGTACAAATAAGTTCGATGTGAAAAACTTGAGGAGGCACTTAGAAAATTAAATAATTGAATATTAACATAATATTGAATCCCCTCGCATGCAGAAAAAAAAGTGTAATTTCTATAATCACCTTATTAAATAATTTAAGCCTATTAAGACTAAATATACAATTTTTTTAATTTGGTGTCCATCTGCACACTGATTTTGGTGATAACAAAATAAAAGTGTCCAAAGATCAAGTTTGGAGCAAATCTTACTGAATGAATATTTTTAAAAGCCATGCTCGAGCCCATCTTTTGATTACATAGGATGTTATTATTATAATCTTTTAGAAAATTAATTTATATTAATATTTTAAATATATTTTGATTTAAAAGATATGTTCAAATTTATTAATATAAAAATATTCTCGATCAAACTATCTCAAATCTAGAATTCTATGTTCAATTTGGGCCCAAGTCCGGCTGAGCCTACGTGTTTGGACTGGTGATCCAGCCTTTGGACACCTTGTGTACAAATTTTTTCCATTTATAGTAAGACAAGCTTGACTAGTGTTGGCGAGAGTAGAAAAGAGTTGTAATTAGCCTAAAAAGAACAGTAATAAATGACCAATGGCATTTTGCAAACTAAATAATATTTGATGTAATAAGCGTAACGAATGACCTTTCACACATTTTGAATTTTCGAAACTGTCACTTTTGCCAAAGAGGAGACCGAAAATTAGATCACTAAAATAAGTGATTCTGTGTTGAATTAATTTCTGATCTATATCTTCATTATTGTATAGGGTTTACTATATTCATCGTCCTACTGAAAGCTAAATGACCAATGGGCAAAAGGTAAATTGAAAAGCAAATACATTCGTACCTAAACTTATTGTCACGAACATCCAAGTTTGTTACTAGCACCTTAGCCACACACCCCATGAGGAAAAATTTCTGCTACTCTTATCACTGAGAAAGACTTGGGAAGTACAAGCAATTGATGGATAATGGCTTGAGCAAGAGCAACATGTTGTCACACCCGAACATTTAAGTCATTGGTTGATACATGATACTCACCTAGAGAACAGAATTCGAATCCTCCTTTTTCTAATTAAAAAAAAAAAGCAATATGTCACCATGTTGGAAAGAAATCACCAAAGTTAGAAGATTATGCTAATACACATGATATAGTTCCAATGTTTTTATCTCTTACGTTAATTTTATGTCAAAAATAAATAAGAAAACAAAAAACTACAAACTACAAACCATGTCCTTATACTGTGCATACATTGTATTTGAATTTCTACAAAAATGACTAAAAATACATGAAACTCTAGGAGTTTTAAATGAAATTTTGCATTCAAATTTGTTCACCAAATTGAAAATCTTATTAGTAAACAATATAAGAATTTAAAATTTTGATATTATTAATGTTTTTCAAATGCTGAATTTATGCTATGAAAACTAGTTGGTATGTTATTGGAAATTAGATATATTGAATAGATCAGTTTCATTGGTTTTAATTTTATATAAACAGATTTGATTTCTCATTAGAGCTGCAAAGGAACTAGAATTTAATTAAAACATAAGGGTGATGTAATTAACCAATACGAAAATTTTAAATAGCATTGATGCAAAGAATTGTTTTTTTTTTTCGTAATTCATCAAGCTAAATTAACTACTTAATATCTTCAACATTTAATCATTGCAAATGTTTCAATAAATGATCTTCAAAATGAATAGCTAAACACATTATAAGGTTAAAATATTGAAAGTTCAAACTTTCAACAATTTATCCAATAGCCTTTGAATTTATATTTGATTCACTATCAAAATTTAAATAAATTATTAAGATTTGTATTAAAAAAATAAATTTATTGCGTTATATATTAATCATATTTCAATAAAAATATTGGCAGCAATTCCTCAAAATTATTAAGATAAGACACATGCTTTGGTTTAATTTGGTAAATAAACGACATCCTTCAACCCTGAAGTTAACCAAAATTCTCCACGTCCAATAGATTGGTCCTTGTACATTGCCCCTTCTCAAATAAAAAAAAAAAAAGATGACATAATATCTAAAAAATTCATAAATTATTTAAAAGTACTTAAATAAGTTGTTATTCTTTTATTGTGTTCATTTAAGTCCTTATACTTTTATTTTGAGCTAAATAAACTCTTATAATTGATTAATAATTAACTGTTATTAATTAAAATTACATTATCATTTTATATTACGCGACATTGACGTAATATACTGATATATCATAATGAATGATGACATAATATGCTGATATGGAATGATGACATAATCATGTAGCATTTTTCACCTTCCACCTCAACATCATATCAGTTTCACGTGATATTAAAATGATAAGTGTTGCTTTCACTAACAATAATTTTTCATTGAAAGGTAAGAAAATGAATTTATTTTTTATGAGAAAAAAAATGCTCCAGCACCAATAGGTTTCTTCTAGTAACAACAATTAGATCAAAATAAAGGGTCAAGACAACACCATCGACCTTATCCGATTGGGAGCACCATAGAGAGCAATTCAAAAAACCATGGCTCAACTCCCCTAAACATCTATACAAAATAAAATCCCCTAGACACCACCTGATGAGAAGTAGAAAAGAATCGAAGCAAATGCCCAAGAAACAAAGCAAAGAACCACAACCAGTGCTACACACAAATAAAACATATCAAGGCATAGACAAAAAAAGCGTCCCTCAAATCTGTGTGAAATAGTGATTCAACTGTTCTAATTGTTTTGTGTGAAGCTATATTTCATTTGTTCTAATTATTCTCATTATTCTTTGTATAGTACTACGTTTTTTTTTTAAAGGTAAAGTTTATATTAATAATGATAGGTATAAAAAGAGAGCACTAAGGTTGGCTTGAATGGCTTTTCCTTGTGTTCCTCAAAACCTGCAGGTGAACAAAAATAGTTTTGCAATAAAGGATGAGCAAATTTGTCATCTACTCTCATTGTATACCTTATGGTATATCAAAATTTACATCCCTATACTACACCTAACTAGCTTTCCTCTATTGCTTGCTTTCACATACATTACCAATAACCCACATCAAATCTCGCTATTTGCGCATGCCCGTTTTGGCCAAGCTATTGGTAATGTCATTTGTAGACCATGGAATCTTTGTAATGCTCCACATAGAAAGCTTGGTTTTCAACCCTTCAATCTTCATGATGATCCTTTTATGTATCCATGGAGTGTTGTGAAGGTTCAACACCCATGAAACAGTGTTGGATGAGTCACTTTCAAAGACAACCCCATAGGAGTTAGCCTATTTAGAAGTTGCCATCACTTGGAAGCCCTTCGAGAAAGCCAACAATTTAGTTGTATTTGAATCTGTGACTCCCACTGACATTGAGAAAAGGAGAAGTATGCTCCCTTTATCATCTCTAAGAACCCCTTATCCTTGCTTCACCAGGGCATCCACTAACAACTACATCAACGTTAAGCTTGAGGCTTCCAGCAAGTGGTTTTTGCCAAACACTTGACCTCGTTATCTTTTTATTTTTTTGGAGGACTACTTCTAATCAAATCTAATAGAGAAAGGTTGAGCTTTGGCTATTTGGCTTTTACCCACCATCCCATTTTCAACTTAATTATAGCCAAAGTAATGGAGCTACTCTACACTTTGTCTTTATGCACAGCCTCGTTTCGTGCTAACTATATGGACCATGCAATAGTGTAAAAAGCCATTCTAAACACCTTCCCATTGTCCATCCATCTACTCATCTCATTCCAAGATTGGAAGCAAATGACAAAATCACCATGCATAGCCCACTTAACATTCCAAAAGTCACAACACCAGTACCACAATTTCCAAGTTTCAGGGCATGAAAAAAAATGATTGATGATCTCATTACCTGTTTTGCACAGCAAACAGTATGCTGCCTTTGTTTGATAATACTTTTGTGAACCAACTCTTGTCTCACCACTGATATCCCCTTAAGTAGCTGTAAACGGAAAGCTTAAACTTTATGGGGTGTCAATCCTTCTTAAAGTTGTTTCCACACCTTAGAACTTGAGTAATTAGTAAGTATAATAGCTCAGTAAAAGGACTTAGAGTTATAGATGCCACTTGTGCTATGTTTCCAAATCAGCTTATTTTGGAAATCCTTATGTAACACCTGGTCAAAAAGTAACGACATAAAAGCCTCCCACTGCTCTTCTTCCCATCCAAGTAGACCTTCTCAAGTTGATGGTCCACTCCCACCTTTAATTGTCCCACTTACCGAAGTCCTCGATCACACCATTTTTGTCAACAGCCAAAAAAAAATTCTCTAGAATTGGTTGCATAGAATAAATCCCTGTATCTATTACTCCTTTCAAAAGTTAATCCTCTTATCATTGCCAATTGAGATTCCCATTCTGTCACAAGTGATTCTTGCCATTTTAGAGTTACCCTCAAGTGGCTTGATTATGTTTTCCACACGTAGGAAAATCTTCTTGAGTTAGCATTAAATGTCACCAATGAGTGAGAATCATACTTAGTTTTATTAGCAACCAACTCTCTTTAGAAAATTCCAATTTCATTGCTGAACTACCAGAGCCATTTGTTAATGAGGGTTTGTTTTTTACATGGAGATCTACAAGACCGATTCCGCCTAAGTCACGGTACAGGCACGTTGATTCCTAACTAACATAGTAAATCCTTCTTTTTTCTATAGTACCACCCTATAGGAAACATCTTTGTAATTTATCAAGGGTTTCTTTAACTCTGATTGACATTGCAAACATTAACATAAAAAAGATAGGTAGCCTATTTAGGACTAGTCTCAACAAAGTTATTCTTTCTCCAAGAGAAAGGGACTTTTCTTTTCAACTCGAGAGTCTTGCCTTTACTCTATCAATAATCAGCTTCCGCATCTTTATCAAGCTCATTGTGGTGCCAAGAGATAATCCCAAGTAAGTTGTAACCCATTGTCTACTTTGCTGGTAATCTTTCCTACCCAATCCATAGTAGTTTCATAATCAAAACCAATGCCATATAAACAACTCTTCTAAAAATTAATCTTGAGTTTGGAAACTACCTAGAAACACCTCAGTAAATGTTTAGCATTAATAAGGCTATAAATATAAGGTTTACATAGGATTACCGTGTCATCAATAAATTGCAAATGAGAGAAAACCATCCAATTTCTGCCAACTTCCATTCCTTAACAAAGTCCCGTACTAATAGTTTTGTGCATGAGCACATTAAAGGCTTCTGTCACACAATTAAATAGGAAAGGTGAGAGTGGGCATCCTTACGTAATCCTTATCTCATTCTAAATTGATTTGTAGGGTTGCTGTTAACCAAAATAGATATGGATGCTAAAGAAAGACATGCCTTAACCCATTTTCTCCATCAATTGCAAATCTCAATTTGCTTAGAATAAAGTCAAGAAACTCCCAATCCACAAAATTGTACACCTTTTCGAAGTCAACCTTGAAGAACAATCCACCAATTGCCTTTTTTCTTATATAATCAATGACCTCACTTGCAATAAGGTGGTAGTCAATAAGTTGTAAACCAGCAACAAAAGCAAATAGTTTCTCACAAAAAACCTTGCTAATCACCAATTTCAGCCTATTGGCAAGTGATTTGGCAACAATTTTGTAGAGACTACTAACAAGACTTATTGATATGCAATCGTTAATAGAGGTAGGGCCACTACACTTGGGTATGAGTGTGAAAAATGATGAATTAACCTTGTTGTCCAAAAAAGTTTTATCATAAAAATCCTTGACCATCTTCATTATCTTTCTTTTGAAAGTTCCTCATTGCTTCTTGAAGAAACCCATACTAAAACCATCTGGCCTTGGAGCTCGACTACTGTCACAGCTGGCAATGGACATCCAAATTTCTTGTTCACTAAAAGACTTTTCTAGAGTTTTCGCTAAGTTGTCTTTGAGCATCCTAAATTCGCCTCTTAGATCATTCAATGATGCATCTGCCTTTTTCGCATACAATGATTGAAAGGGGCTCTTAATTTATGTCTTTAGGACCTCAAGATCCTCAACTGCTCTTCCACTGGTCACAAGAGAATTTATTGTGCTTCTTTTCTTTCTTACCAAAGTGATGTTGTTGAAAAACTTGTATTTCTATCTCCTTCTAGTTGCCACCTCACCTTGGATTTCTGCTACTAGCTTCTCTTTTCAGCTCTTAGTGCTCCCCACAATTCAGTTTTTAATTTTATTATCTTTTCTTTAATCTCAACTATGTTTCCATAGTTTTGCTGTTCCAACTCAAAAATTGTGAATTTCAATTTTTATTCTACTAATATTTTGTCTGCCAATCCCATAAATATTAAGTTGCCTTTATGCACTTCTTAGTTTCCCTTAATCTGTACCATACATCACTTCTGCACCCTCTGATAGTTATTGCCTTCTTCCATGCTTTATCAAACATTGGTTGGAATATGACTTTGTCTAACCAATGGTTGAAAAAGTGAAACAGCTTTGGGCCCTAATTCTTTTCTTCCATGGTGAGTGCAATAAGGTTGTGATTCAAAACTGATCGTGGTAAGCACAGTTGATGTATGTTGTGATAGGCTTCCGTGATATCCAACAAGATTAAAAATCGATCAAGTTTACTATAAGACATGAATTCCCTATTGCTTGCCTATGTGAACTTTCCCCTCGACCTGAGTAAGCCCACTAAACTACAATCCTCTATGAATTCCACAAACTCTCCATGGCTCTTTCATTAGTGGTGACCCCTAATTTTTCTTCACTACTTTTTACCACATTAAAATCCCTTTCGATGCACTAGCGAGTAATTTCTTCACTTATTATCCTCCTCAAATCATCACATGAATTCTGTCTTTTAGAATCAACATTGAGGCCATACACGTTGCCCATTCCACACCTGATATTAGGTTCATTCACCCGTCCTACAATAATAGTATATTTTCTGTCAACAATTACATTTTCAGTAGCCAAAACTCCCTCATCTCAACATAACAAGAAGCCTTAAAACTCCCAATTACAAGTGATGTCGCCCACCTGAGCTTTCTATTTCTCTAAAGGCTCTTTACTATTCTCTATTTCAATTTTTGGCATTTGGTTTCTTGTACCAAAAAGAATTTGGGACTATGTGTAGCAACCAAGCTTTTAAAGGCCTTTTTTTTTTTCTAGTTTGCCCATACCTTAAACGTTCAAAGAAATAGACAACATTATGGACTCATAAAAATAACCCAAGTAATAAAACATACCATGCAAAGAACGCTACCTCTTTCTCTTTACAATTCCTTTAACTTCACAACGGTGAAAGTTCTTGTCATAGTCTACCTATCTTGCTTATACACCATCCCTAAATGAATCCCCACTTCATAAGTTACCTCTGATTCCCTTATTATCACTCCATTTTGATATTGGATATCTTCATTAGTGATTCGATTTCCTCAAAAATTATGCTATTCCATCCCTCTTTGCTCTACATTAATACATTCCTTGATTGAAAATGGGGCTTTTAGTTCACTTTCTTTGGTTCTTTGGCCATCTGATATTCTAAGCTCTTCGTTCTTACTTCTATTTCCTATTCCTGCAACTCTTATGAAGTTGTCCTTTTTCGACTTTCTGTCAACCGTATTTTCTTCTCTCTGATCTGCCCTTTTTTTGTTTGATTTTTTTATAGGCTTTTTTTTTGTTGATATTGCAACTTTTGTACTCAATCTCTAAAGGATTTGGATGCTTGCATTCCCGTTCTCTTTGTTCCTTCTATTGCCTATCATAAAATGTGACAACGCTTTGCTCTCTGGGTTCATCGTCTTTTGTTTCCCTTGTAATTCACTGCCTTCTAAATTCTTACCTTTCTCATGGTTTTTCCTTTGATTCAAAGCCCTGCCTCTATTCAATTCCTTTAGGCATGGTCTTAGCTCCAACTCATTCTCCACAAGACTTAGCTTGATTCCTCATAACTTTCAGTCTTCTATAAATAAGTCAAGCCTATTCTTCTTCCTTTTACTAGTATTATCCATTCATCATTTTCAGCCCAAAGCTCAATCTCGTATCCGAGCTTTTCCCCTCTGAAAGCAGCCCCATTTTGATATGATAGCCTATCATTTTTGAGTGGCTTATCTAATTCTGGACAACTTTCCTAACTTAACGTCTTGCATATCATGACTTCCCTTATCACATTTTCATCTTTAACTTTCCCTAACACCTCTCTTCTTGGGATAGGTGATCTAAATTTGAATTTGAAATGATCAAAATACTTTTTTACCCTTATCACACGTTTCCCCTTAATTGCCTCAGTCACCATTTTCATCTCACTGTCTCCGCCACCATGGGTTTGGTCACACAATTTGAGACTTTTTGATCTCTTTATATCCTTTACATCCATTACTCCCTTCTCTTTATCTTCTTTTCTTATCATAAGGGAGACCATTTGGCCATTAATTTTCAAGTGTGTCGTCTATGGGACCTTTCGCTACTTTGTAGTCTTAATCAATATCCTCACATGGTCAAATCTTTCAAAATAAATAATTGGTCTCTCAAGTTGAACACCTCTTCCCCATTCCCTAACAATCGCATTAAACACATTCCTATGCCATAAACGCAATGGGATGCCTTCAATAATGAACCATGACTTGACCATGTTCTCTCCCTGTGAAGTCTTGATTCTATTAACAGCTTCGAACTAGACTCCTAGAACTTCAGGATAGAGGTCTAAGATCACATTCATCTAATCTTCATCCTCGAAGGTGATGACCGCTTTTCGTCCCCCTAAGGTTTTCATGCTTGTTGAGATACCTTTACCACACATCCTCGCTTATGTCGTTTTGATATGGATACCCTACTTTAGTGTGCCTGCAAAGCTCCTCTCAAACCATTCTATATTAGTCTCTGGAATCTCAATAGATAACTCTCTTATTGTTTGGGTTCTTTCATTCTTGTGAACAGTGTTCTTTTCGTTCAACACCCCTATTATCGCTTTCTATCCTTTCTTAAAAAGCAAGGCATCTCTGAATATTCTCCTCTCTCTCTCTTACTCTGCCAACCTCTGTTCAAAGTGTTTCTATGTAGGTATTCATTCTCCCTTCTTCATTTTCTAGCTTACCACCCATATTCAACTTCTTTCACTTCAAGATGCCTCATTCCGTCTTTCTATTGTTCCCATACTTTATAGCTCTTTGCATCTCCTCAATGTAGCGGTATCTAACAAACTCAAATTTGAAGTTGTTACCTCTAAATGATTCGCTCTTGCTTCCCAAGTATAGGTCAACAACCACTCAAAACTTGTCAAACCATTTCTTCACTTCTCTCTAAGACACAGTGGGAGTGGTGTTGTCCACAAAGACCATGAAATGTTTGCTCTTCCATTCTTCAATGTCTTGGTGTTTCATTCTTCCTTATTGGATGTCCATCTTCTCATATCATTCCCTCCTCCGCATCATGTTGTTCACTGTCTTTTCTCCATCTTATTTTTTGCAAAAGTGGAAGGTTGTGAAGTGACTTAATTAATGTATTGTTTTGTATTGTACTATGGTGTAGAACAATTCTTTCAAAGAATAAGTAATAACCGAAATCAATTATCTATATTATTTGAATAAAAATTGCTTGGAAAAATTTTCTAAAGTCAAGTGCTTTTAAAACAAATCCTTTTCTTACCAAGATAATAATTCTATTTAACTGTTCGTGTACATAATAAAATATCCATAATATTAAAAATTAATACATACATGGTCTCAATGTGACTAAAAGTTTCACCACTAACAAAAAAGGAAGAGATTTGCTAGCTTCTCAGCTCATATTGTAGTAGTAATTAAATACCTTTTGCATTATTTTCAAATTCTTTTTTGTTTATATCCATAATAAAAAAACAGCAATATAATATGCATTGTCTTTTCTGTACATAGTAATACATCCTTTTTATATGTCACAGAATATATAATTAAGGTCATTGCCTTGCATTTTCCCATGAAAAATAGAAAAGAGATTACGAATTCTGAAAGCAAAGTGCATGTTAGGCCCTATCCCCAATTCTCGCGTACTTCTCGACCTGAGAAATGTCAAGGATTTCGTCCATTCCACTTGCCAAGAGAAACCTGGAATGCCCAACAAACGTCAATATATAATACATAGAAAGCGAAATTCGAAACAACAGATAATTTGGAAAACTATTTAAGTAGACTTGAGGAGCTATAATGTGCCTTACTTGTCTCTGAGAACTCTTGTCATCAATTGACAGCCTCCAGGCACCGACGATTGCACATTTACAGCGATATTTGGGTTGTGGATACTCTGCCTTATGTGTACCCAACCAACTTCTTCATTTTTTTCATTTGAAACTTTAGCCCTGAAGTTGCAGTAAAACAGAACTTTTGATCATCAGAGCAAAATGCAGAAACTTGGTTGTAACAGTTGTTTCTAAAAACAATGAATTTGTCAAAGGCTCCAAGGTTGTTAAAAAATTCATTGTTAAATGTTTTTACCTGTACATGTGAGCATCAATGGCTGCTGGACTGTCGTTTGAGTCCACAAGGCAGCCTTCGCTTACCCAGCAGTCACCGCAGGAGTCCAATTCCCAGCCTTCAAGCTGACCTTCCTGCAAGTAATCAATCGTACCCGGTTGAAAATTGATGTTGACCTCAAAGGCTTAAACCCGAATTTTAGCTGAAATCAAATGTAACATATAGTAAATTTAATTAGAAAGTAGGTACCTCAACGTAAGATCGGAATGCTTCAATCGCCTCCGTACCTCTTGCCTTTGCATATTTAGGCTCAGAGATGATATTCATCCTAAGCTCAATAGACTCCAGAGGTTCTTCAAGATCTTTTATTAGACTACCTATTCCTTCATCTGATCCGGAAAGCTTCATGTGTACCATTTCGATGATGATTTTTACTACCATAAAAGCCCCTACAGGATTAAAAATCAAATCCATATTGCTATTTATTAAACCCTGGAAACCAATTAAAGGGTGAAAGATAATAATCATAAAAGGGAAAAACACACAAAACGCTAACCATCATCCAGGAAATAATTCTCTTTGAGTGCACCATGTCCTGAAGTTTCCATCATGAGATGTGTTTCAATGCCATCCTTGTTCAGTTGAACGGCCTTATCAATAACATTCCGGTATCCGACACGATACAAGCAATGATGACCTCCCCTTTCAGTGATAAATTTTGTAAGTGCCATGCTTGTACGAGCATCGGTAACAATAGTGGTACCAGGATGTTCCTTCAAAACAATGGCAGACATTAGGCCTATAAGCTTGTCCCCATTGATGGGGTTGCCTTTGTTGTCGACTACACCACTGCGGTCTACATCGGTGTCGAAAACAATCCCTAGATCAGCTGAGTTGTGTAGCACAGCAGCTCTGGTTAATGCCATTGCAGTTTTGTCTTCAGGATTAGGGATGTGATTGGGGAACATCCCATCTGGATTGAGGTGCAGAGAACCAAAGGTATCCGCGCCAAGCTTGTCTAACACATCCCATGTGAAGAAGCCTCCTGATCCATTTCCAGCATTTACAATTATCTGCAATTTAGGTGCACCATTATATATGGAAATGGTTGAATGGGTTTCTTTTAAATTAATTTTGGAAAGTACCCTTATATGCGAAGTGTCAAATAATTTAACTGATGATGAAATCTTTTTACAACTTTTGTTGTCAAGAATTGAAACAATGGTGGAATGATGCTTTCTTTCAAATTATTTTTTTAAAAAAAATAGTATATCCAAAGTGTCCATTAATACTAACTAACGAAATCTTCTTTCATCTTAATTTATAAGATATTGATAAAAAAACAGAAAAAATAGCTCTTTCTGTAACACAAATATATCCGCATATAAGCAAACATAAATGTGTTCGGGAAGTGTGATACTCGCTTATATTTAGAATTGAAAATATTATCCTTTTAATAATAATTAACATCAAAATTAACAAATGTAACGATTTTTATTACTTATGTATTAAATGATTCATTTATTAAATAAAAATTATTAAAGGTTTTTCTATTAATTGAAACTGAAACATTTTGCTTGCCTAAATTAGCAAAACTTATAAGTTGGACGTAAGGTTAATTTTTATTTCTTTCTGCTTAAAGAATTAATTAAAATATTTCTCATTAAGGGTAATGCATAAATGTTTTGGGACTCTTGTTATGGGCTGGGTTGAGCAGACTAAACCCTTTTTAAAACGGTAGGCCTGTTCTTTATATATATATATATACTAGGAGAATTCTTGGCCACACGTTAGGAAAAACTTGGCCTGTTTTTGGATAAGCCTACAGCTTACCAAGCACCATATCAGGAGCAGCCAACAGACTTTTGAACGAACATGAACGGGCATGAATGGACACACAAAGAAACTAAAAGGAGCAGCCAATAAAACCTGAAATCCTTTAAGTGGAGTGTCATAGTGAAGCGGATGGTTCACTCTCTCCTTGATGATGTCTCGAAGGTGCTTTGCATAAGCGCTCATAAAATCAACCTTTTTCGATGGAAAGTTGAGCATGGTGGATACTTTCGTCAGCCTGTTCGCGTACTTACGAGCAGCTTTGTCACATATCTGTTCCACCTCTGGTGAGGTTAGCCCTCCTTTCTTGGTGAAGAATTTCAGACCATTGCGGGTGTAGGGTAAGTGAGAAGCTGTCATCTGCAACACACCATTCAACTCTCATCGTTTTCCCTTCTATAGATTCATATATAATATGTTTTCCATAGTCTTAACATTTTGATTCCAAAAAATTGCACTTAAAAGAAGACCTCAATTACTTCATTTTAATACTGATCAATGTATCTCGTTCCCTAAGGATATTGAGGTTTTAAATTTTTTAATACGGATGATGAATTGCTTAATAAAGGAATGAATTATCTTGTTACATAACCAATTTGTCAAAAAAAAAAAATGATGGAAATAGCGTAGGCGCTTCACTGTACCATTATTGAAGCATCGTAGCAAAATGGTGGCAGCAATGTGCTCATAAAACAAGCTGGCGTCGTTGCAAGGCCCATGTCAAATACCAAGCAACCAGCTCGAGCAAGGCCTGCGAATACTGCTACACTGAGAGATGCTCCTGATATTCGAGGGTCTTTGCCAAGTGATACTCTAACATCTTCCGCTGGACGTCGTTCT
Organism: Theobroma cacao; assembly: GCF_053813885.1. Taxonomy (NCBI): domain Eukaryota; kingdom Viridiplantae; phylum Streptophyta; class Magnoliopsida; order Malvales; family Malvaceae; genus Theobroma; species Theobroma cacao. The sequence continues at coordinate 45,436,886 of NC_142640.1, forward strand.
CGTTCTTCCAAGGCCTTGATAACCCACTCTCCAAAACTCTCGGCAATTGCTTCCACGGCTGGAGGGGTTAGGTCCACTGTTCGACCCTTTTCGCCTTCCAACGCAACCCCCCGAACATCGGACCCGTTTTGGAGTCTCCTAATCTTGTTTATCTCTTCATCGACGACCACTTCATTGTACTTCACAGTGCTAGAAGATTTAACGCATATGACTTTGCTTGACCGTGATGAAAATGAAAAGCTAAGCGTCTTTTGCGATGCATCTTTAGCTGGTAATGGTGAGAAACTCGGTTTTCGAGCATTGCCTCGCAAGGGTATTGGGGATGTTGAAGTAGAAGCCATGGATTTCTGTTCAAGTTGGCGCTCTTGGTTTGTTTGAAAAATCCTGGAAGGATGGGTTTTAGACCGATCGAGAAAGCTTTGAAAGATAAGAATAACCCAATAAACTATAACCCTACAATTGAATGCAGTACCTATCCAGGAAATAAATATCCGTAAACAAACTTCCAAACGGCTCGATTTTTCCTTGTTTTATTTAATCGAAAACATTAATATCATTACAATTGAATGCGCAATGATATTTCTCTTTCCAAAATAAAGCAACAGTATATTCTTCCGGGGTGCCACGCAAGTAAATATCGTGGACAAGAATCAAAGATATGGCAAGCCTAAAAAATCTAAATTTATTATCTCTTTTTTTCCTCATTGAAACGTGAGATATTCCCAAAAAAAATGAGATTTTTTATCCAAAAAATAAATAAATTACACTCAACAAATCATATATATATTTATGAAAACTATACAACATTACTAGAGGGTTTCTCTTATGATAGTTGAATAAGTAGTGTAAGTGATAATAAATCAACTTTTGGAAGGGCATTCACCATAAAGGGAGGAGCCATTTTATGGGTTTTTAAAAAACAAACATGCATAACTCATTTTATTTTGGAATCTAAATTGCAAGTACAAGAAAAGAGGCGGAATTGTTAATAATAAGTTTGTTATTTGATGTGGAGTTATGGTCACAGCCAATGTTAGTCATCTCTTTGCACTGTTTTTGTTTTTTAATAAGATGGTAAGATTGATTGTATTTCAAAATGAATGGGGGATAGGAGTATCCCATTATAACCTGACATAAAACCCACAACACCACTAAAAACACTCTACGAGAACGAAACTACTTTGACAGACCATCATTTACTTTTGGTCCAGCCAAGCAGAGATCAATATGCACCTTACGAAAAGTTTATACATCAAATCTATACATGTCAAAAGAACTTGTACATAACTCACAGGCAGAGGTGAACTCAAGAATTTTTTTGAGTGGTGTTATAACTAAAACAATAATAATAATTAATAATTAAAAATATAAATATGTTAAATTCATAAACTAAAAGTTTTAACATTAAATTATAGAAAATGTAAATTCAATACATAACATCCATTTGTTAAAAATTACTACTCATCAGCATAAACTAAAATATTAGAATTAAATAAAATATTATCTTATATAGCAAATTATCAAATTCAACAACTAACAATATGACAATTTTCTATTCATTAACCAAAATTAAATATAAGCATCCACAAACTATATAAAATTAAATAAAAAAATCAAATAATCAAACAATATATCTACAAAATGAATCAAAAAAAGAATGACTTATAATTTCAAGATATTATTTGGCATGCAATAATATTTTCTATTAGCTGGATTATAATTATGGATCCAAACTATCAAATTAATCAAAAAATATTTAAACATAAATTATTTAAAAACTTAATTTGGGTTGAAAATTACTTACAACTTGAAACTTAGATGAGTTGTTTTGATAGAGTGAAAAACGAATCCAATGATCGAGGAGAGGAATTGTCACTATGGATATCATAATTAAGACTTGAATTTCGGGAAAGAAAGTAGTTTAGACTTCGACTTTTTTAATAAAATCTTAAATTATAAAAGAAAAATTTTTTGTCTTGTCATGTAGTATTTAAATATTAATATGATAAATCTAGTTTGACTTGGAGTGTTTGACCCCTTACAAAATTGTAAAAAAATTAATGGACTCATTAGTATCACTAACTACACAAAACTCTAAATAAGTAGTATAACAAGTAAAAAATTTTGGTAAATGCCGGTGTCATGTGACTCCACCTCTCTTAAGGTAGGTCCGCCCATGCCCGAAGGGAAACTTCAAAGTAGATATCAACCAGCTTAACAGGGATCATAAAATGGGTAACCAGTCAAGCTTCAGACATAAACAAATTAAAATAATCCAACAGAAAGCACTTATAGCAACATCAAATAGCATTAAGATGCGCAACACGGAAGAAACATATTAATACATAGTAGAATCAAGACACATCGCACTGAATTGACCACCTCCAGTGTCAGCACAGCACCCTCCGTTACCATGAAGTCATTAATCCAAAGTAAATTCGTTGGCCTAAGTATTCCTTCTTGAGTTTGCTTCTTCATTCGTAGAGCAAGATATATGTTTGATCTCCCATCCACAAATCTTTCCAAGAATATTATATGTTTAAATGACCAGCATCCTCATTCTCCATGACACCTCTTTGGAGTTAGTGATCTATTTGACAAATACCTATAGATTTGGAGAATAAGGCAAGAATATCCCATGCTCGTTTCTCAAGATACGACCGATACTAGAGTCCCCTGGGCAACCTCCAGAACCTCCATCAGCATTAAATTTGAGACATCCCTCTTGTAGCCTAGTCCAAGCCTCCCTTTTCTTTGTTTTCTTGCTCTTAATAGGGGTGGTTCGTTCATTTGGGAATCTAGCAAGATCAAAGATTGAGGCATTATGTCCGAGCCATTTAGCGTTCATCCACCATACCACTTTAAGTTTGGTAAGTTCAAAGGTTTGCTCCTCGTCCCAAATTTTACCTCTAAACACCATATCATTTCTTGTTGTCCAAATAGCCCATATAATGGCATACCAAGTCATTTTCTGAATCAAGCCATTGTTAAGGGAGTTAGTGACCTTAAACCAAGAAAGAAAACAGACTAATGGGTCATTGTGAACCACTTACTGTACATTCCACAAGGCTCCGTACTACTACCACTAAGACCAAGATTTGTCACAAGTGAAAAATATGTGGCTTACCGGTTCAATCTCACGTCAACATATCAAGCAAGTAGCTGCCTTCGCACAAATGATGCCTTTGCTCACCAATTTGTCCTTAACCGCCAGCCTTTTTTGAATAAGCTGTCAACAGAGAATTTCAATTTTGAGAAGGGCAAGATCAGACCAAACAAGCTTCTAATGGTCAGCTGAGTTGGAATTGGAGAGGAGCACCTGACGACAAAAAGAAGATGAGTAGTTACCACTAATGTTGTACTTCCTTACAAGTTTATCATGAAATTCTCTGTTGATTGCTTGCTCATTAATTATAGCATTGAAGTTAACCCATTGTTCATGTTTCCATCTAAAAACATTCTTGTGTAGCTCTATTTTCTACCTCCATTCTTTGCCAACCCAGTCACCAAATTTATCAATATTACCCTCTTTCCTAGTTGTCAATGTATAAATTCTCGTAAACTCTCCCTTAAGAATGGAACCGTCTACCCATTCATTTTCCCAAAAACTGATGTGGTAGCCATTACCAAAGGATAGACCATTCCTTCCACTACAAAAGAGCTAAAGTCACAAGCACCTAAGAGTGGTTTTAGTAAAATATATAATAAAAAATGCAGACATATAAGCTTGAGGCATGAATATGTCAAATAATTAATTATTGATGGAGTAATTACAATTATATATGTAAGAATATATAAAAATTTGGTTGATCCCTTTATTAAAGGATTCATTAGAGCCTTGGTGAGAAAGACTTCATTTAGGATAGATCTAAGATCCTTTGCCTACAATCACCACTAATGGAAGACCAAACCTTTTCTCTAACACTATTACCGGTTACGAGGTTCACTTGATAAAAAAAAAAAAAACAAAGAAAAGGTTATTGGTAAGTGGAAGAAGCACTTAGAGGATAAGTGTCATATTCTTAGTAAAATTCAATTATAATATCTGCCTCAAATTTACAAAAGCGTAAAAAAACCTTACCTATATGAACATATAGGACGGTACCCCTTCTACCAAATGTAAATTGAGTCAACTTTTGGAAATGTTCACAAAATACTAGAATCTAGTACATGGCCTTACAAGTGTTTAAACTATCGGTTTAGTTTCTAAGGAAATTAGATAATATAATCTGTGTTGTCATTTTAGTTTTGATAATAAAAATAACAGTTTAATCTATTAAAACACTATTTATTTCATCAAAACTTTAAATTACTTAAACTACAAAAAGATTCAAGCCAAAAGACATCTTTTTTTTATGCATGATTTTATTAGTGGTTGATTTTTTGTTTTTTAACATTACAATTTAAGTGGGGGATTGTTGGAGAAATTGAACCTATTAGGATATCTATGAAAGTAGTACAAACAAATTGCTCTTAGAAACTATTTGGGGGAATGACTAACAAAAAAAGTTATTAGTTCAAAACTCAAAGGTTATAACCTTTGATGAAAGGTGTTTACTAGGTTAAAACTGAAAGGTGGATAACCTTTGATGAATACTAATGGTCTTTGAAAAATAATTATAAATTTATCTATAATCAAGTATTGAAATCCAGAATTAATTCATTCAAAAACATAATTCATCTTTCTCTATCTTGCTCTCAAGCAAACTCATTTTTTCTCTGAAACTTTAAAGAGAAAATTTCAAATTTGTTGTCTATATTTTTTTTGAGAACTTTGGTTAAATCCTAGAAGTATTTGCCATTAATTTCAACAGCAACATAATAAGAGTGTAATTACCTTAAAAGCAGTACATAAGGTTCTAATCTATACGCATCAAGAAGAATAAAATTCTCCAAATTCTATTCTTCAAATTAATTATATATTATAACAATGCATTGGGTTCGATACAAGAGAAGAACAAATAATAGTACAATATTAAAAAAAATACCATTAACTATAAGATATTAAAGTATATAATATAGTATCATATAACATTTTGGTATTTTATTAGAACAATCCATTATTGATAATTTTTATTGTCAAATCTTTAACATCATTTATGAATCATGCACATATCTTATAATAATCATTTAATGTAAAATAAAATCACACAACTCTCGACAAATATAACAATTTGTCAATGATTTTTCTTAACATCCATATTATTGTTCTCTGGAAAGTCAATTATTAAAGATTTAAAAAGATAAATCAACGGGGTTACATAAGTTTAAAACCTTACATAGGAAAAACAGAGTTTGACCCATATAAACCACCCCCCACCCTAAACAACCATTGCCTGAACCTTATCTTACAAAATGAAAGCCCACCTTGTACAGTTCCAATCAATACAAAAAACATTTCACAAAAAAACGTTTACTTTGCCAAAATGAGATCCTAAGTCCTCAACAGGTCGTTTCACTATGAAAAAATATATCTCAACGAAACCACTCAAACAGGGGCGGAGTGTCCCTCCCAAAATTTATGAAATTTTTTTTATATTATATATTTTTTAATTATATTTAAAATAATTTTTTATTAAATAATTAATATAATTAAAAAATAATAAAATTACTTTACAAGCCCTATTCAATTTTACTCAAATTCTTAAATCTTTTCTAATTTTTTAAGTTTTTCCACTCATCTTTTCCTCTCTTCTTTTTTGTTCTTATATTGTGAAATTATAAAGAGGTAAATTTTTTATTTAATTTTTTCTATTTATATTATTATTATTTTTCAATCCTATTATATTTGCTCATATGTTTTAAATTTCTATAGTTTTTTTTTTAATTTCTACCAATCATCAACCATATTCTTTTTTTTTTTGCTATATAGGTTATATCTTCTACTTGTCATGTTTTTTTTCTGTTATGTAGATTTTATTTTTAATGATTTTAATTTTTAAATTTTTTTTTATAATTAGGGGAGGGGGATTCAAATCCTACTCTTTAGGCAGATGGATTATGTATCAAGCAATGAGACAAATGCTCGGGTGTATTTTAATTTTTAAAAATTAAAAAATTATTGTATATGTAATTTTCAAATATAAGTTCTAACGTTACATTATTGGTTTTTGTTTAAAATTTCACCAACATATTATTTTTTATTAATCCTAATTATATAAGAAAAAAGTATCTTGAGTATATGTTTTTTATATGCTTTACATTTTATATTTAGTTGAAAGGAAATTATCTTAAGAATAAGAAGAAATTATTAATTCTGTATATCATATTTAACTATTTATATTTTATTTATTATAATTTAATATTTAGTATTATAAACTTAAATATAATAAAATAAGAATATTATATATTTACTACATTAATTTTTTAATCATTTATATTGAGAAAGACAAGACTCTTAAACAAAATGAATGATAAGTTTCTTATAAATAATTTTGTTGTTTATATTAAGAAAGATATTACCGTCGTCGAACAAAATTTTTCTAAAATACTATTATAAGTTTTTTTATTTTTTTATTTATATATTATATAAAATTATTGTCTATTATGAATTTTTTGATTATTAATAATTTAAAAATTTTTAATTTTTATTCTTCTTAGACCTCTCCAATAAAAATTAACTAACTCTATCCCTGCACACAAAATATTAACCAGCTTCAAACTTTGATCCACAATCCAGAAAATGACAGCAGCCTGTAAATCCACCCAACAGTTATTTTACCAGCACCCATCAATGACACTCAGATCACCCATTCCAGAAATTCCGCATGCAGTATATTATTTGACCTATAAAGGGAATCCATCCTTTCACCATGACTGGTCTACCATTATCTCACATATCCTTGCAGTGAAGAGCTCGTCCTTGTCTACCCTTTCTTTTGCCCAAGAACCTGCTCTACCATTGGCCTTCCAAGATCAATTTGTGATTTGTACTACGCTTACCAGCTCCCTAACTTCAACTATTTGTTTGTATTTCTTTCTCCATTACTAAAGTCTCCTACTTGGGTTTGATCCCGCTTCACCTCTTTTCTCACAACTGCTGTCTTCAAAATCAAGCTTTGTTTCTTATGTTCCCATCGTTCGAGCTTTAATTTTTCAATCTATTCTCCCCCTTACCCTTCACTTCTCCTCCTTCCCTAGCCCACACCCCTTTTCATGATAAGACCCTCTTTTTAAATGCACTCCCCTCTTCCATCTCTGTCCATATATATTTTCCTTTATCCTTTCTTTTTTTCGTTTTTCTACTCGCCCTCATTCCCTCACCCTTCCCATCCACTGCCGTGGCCACCACAATACAACCTCAGGTGCCTCATCATAAACATAGTTCTCATAATTTTTCAATTTCGTTCTCCCAATCAACCTACTACCTTGTCACCCTCCCAATCAATTTCGTTTTTCATCACCCCTTGCTACCAGCCTTAAACTTTTACCTAATTCCCATGTTTCCTTAACTTTATCTCTGATCAGCTTATTTCTGTTCACAATATCGCTGCTGTTCACAATATCGCTGCTGGTCAAAGACTCATTTATCATTCCTGCTTTGAACGTCCTCCTTCTTTCGTCCAACTGCTATTCCTTTTTTCTTTCCTTTGTACTTCTTCTTCCCTCCACCGCTCAGTTTGATTTCAATTTCATTGATCATCCCAAGCTTCCTATTTTTCAGTTTCCCTTCTAATTTGCTATTTTTATCCTTTGCCTGTTTTTTATTTTTAGCCCATTAATCAGTTGAGTTGTTGTTTTCTCTCCCACACTGAGCCCAGATGTACAACTGCTCTCTTCCTCATCTTCTAGCCCCTTTTCCGTTGGGCTTTCTTCTATTTCTCCCATATCTTGGGCCTCCACCCTACCTACATAGTCTGGTCCTCTCTCTCTGCCATCTCTTTCTCTTTCAGATTTTTGTCTCTTTTTTGGTCCATTTCTTTCTCTTCATTTATCTGGCCATTTTCTTCAGTTCCTTGGTTTTCTTGTGGCCCATCTCCAGGCCGTTTGTGATTCTTTGCTCCCTGGTTTCTTTTTCTTTTTTCTCGCTCAGTGCACCATCCTCGTTTCTCGTTTCTCTTTCGGTGTCAGTCTCCTTCTGTCTTATTTCTATCACCACGTCTCCTTTCTCCCCTTCTTCCATCAGTGATATAGTTGATATACTTTAATCTTATCTAATTTTGTAGTTATCCTTGATGCGAACATCAACACAACGACAATGCAGCTCAAGAAGTTACCTATATAAACTTTAGCCAGATAGAAACAATAAAGGTGACTTCTGATATAGGAGACCCTTAGAATATTTATTATTAACATGTCCAAAGTGAATAGACTATTCTACATATGCGATACTAGATCATGCTATACAGTCGCATAAAAAATTTTTATCTTATCCATAGAATATTATGAAGATTTTTGCATTTTGATAGAGATAATGAGGCAAGCCGAAAGCTACTTGAACTGTAACTACACCAATCAAATCAATAATCAAAGAAAGCAATAACAATAAAAAATGACATAGTGTTGGAAAAGACATAAGCTTTTAAAGTCTTTCCCCATTTTATTTTACTTTTTTTTTCTTGTTTGTTATGGTAATAGGAGATAGCCTCCATACTTTGTAAGCAGGATTTGAACCTAGACTCTGCAAAGAGGACATAAGCCGCTGGTTACCTTAAATCATACAATGAGGTGTCTTTTAATATAATTAAAGATTTCTTTTCAAATTTTTATTATTGAGACTCATAAACTAATTATAACGATTTCACACTGCAAAGTTCATAAAATGATTTTCCTTCCAATCCCAAAATTTAGCAAGCACACGTGTTAGATATTCATGAAACTTCTTTTGAAGAAGATTCCACCATAATAAATTTAACTGAGCACATTTTTAAAATGTGTTATTAAAAATATTTTTAGTAATATTTTTTTATATTTTTAAAAATATTTTTATATATGTGATTTCACTATATAAATTTTTAGCAAAATTATGAATAAAATGTAATTATAAAAATTACATATACTAATAAAGATTGTACTTTTTTATATTGCTATTAAATGTAAAAAAAATGAAACTAAAAATTTAAGTAGTTACACTTTTTAAAATTTCACTACACAAAGATATATTGCCTAAATAAGTGTGATTAAAACTTAAATTTGTGATGGTGTTGTTTTTCTTTCAGACTAAACTTGAACTTCTTAACTAGGTTTTGGTGTTTTACATTAAGTTTGATAGGAACGTATTTATAATGATGCAGGTTTTTTTTAAGTTTTGGTGTTTTACATTAAATTTGATAGGAACGTATCTACAATGATGCAGTTTTTTATTTTTTATAATTAAGAGAGGAGGAATTTGAACTCTACTCTTTAAACAGGAAAATAATACACCAATCAATAAACCAAATGCTTAGGTGCTTACAATGATATAGTTTCTTTGCTTAGCTTTAAATATATTCTTTTATTTACATTGCAAAAGTGCACAAATATATTGCAACCAATCATGCGAAAGGTCTCTCTTTGAGATTAGATTGCATCCTGGGTTCAAGTTCAGTTACTAGATCAATATCAAGCATCTACAGCTCTTTTGATGATAGATTCAAGTTGTCAACTACCTATTAGTATTTGAATGTAGGTAGAATTTGTAGAATGGAAGAGCATGTGGAATGCAGGATGCAGGCCGGTGTCATACTGATCTCTCTGAATGACTGTGATTAGCACAGTGATGATCAGCAGAAACAATTGCGGCAAATCCTTCTCTTAACCTCATTGGGAATCAATGGTGTCTCTTAACCGGGTTCCGAGGTTTACCCGAGTTCCATGGTGCTTTCATGACTAGGTAGAACAAATTACAACAGCTCTGTCAGTTCAGTTCATACTGCTAATGCTTGCTAATCAACATGCCATATCTCTATCTTGGTAAAAGAAAGTACATATCGTATCAAAACCACCTAAGTAACTGCATCCAGTTAACTGAATTATTATGTTATTCTACACCATTACATTTATAGGACTTAAAAAACTAAGATTACAGTTCGGTATCTGTTATGATATGCAGAATAATACATTAACTCTTTCGAGCACAGAACATAAAGCCTAAGACTATACATAATAAATTACAGAGTACAGAGACTACACTTGAACCATACCTTCACTTTCCAAACCTTTGCAACCAGGAATTTCAATCCACTCCAGTTGGATTAACACTTCCCCACACTCAACATTTTTCAGTCTGAGGTGCATGTCTTGGGTGATCTTGCCATCGTTCCAAACGATGCTGCTCTCATCAGCAAGGCAGTTTGTCCTACCTGGCTGTATTCTTTTGAGTGCACAACCATTTGGGAGATTTTGCAAGCCCTTTCCCATCTTCAAGGCTGCTATATATGGTTTAATGTCTATCTCTGCATTGCCCATTTGATCATCTACAGTAAATGTGTCTTTGTCATACACGGTCTGCAAAAGGCAAACCAAAGTCAACGGAATTAGGATAAAGTTCACTACATATTCTTTCTGCTTCAAATATCGGCCCAACCACAAATGATAATGAATTTTTGGCACATGTCCCTGAGGCACAACCAACAATTATCCATGATTTATGTCCCTCTTGTCAGACTAGTTCCAAGTCAGCCTTTACCATTCATAACTAACTGAAAATATATATGTACAGTAAAAAAGGATACTACTTACTAAAATGATTGGAACATTAGGATCGTTGATTGAAAGAGTCAATTCATCATTCCATTCAGGATTGCAGTTGTTTTTCACCACACGTGTCTTCAATTTCTGCACCAATTAATGCAACGTAATGTCAGAAAAATCCACACATCAACATCCACAGAGCTTCAAATTATGAATTTGCTATGACATGAATGATCAAAACTCAGCCTTCTAATGCGTAAATATTCTCATGCCAAGCAACTTACCTCTCCACCTGAACAAAGTTTCAGCAATTTTCTTCAGCATGAGTTTCAATTTACAGACAGGTTTAAAACCTCTCTAAATCCATGAAGACATATCTCATAAACTTAAATGCTAGGTTCTTTTAAGTCCATGCCAGAGGTTCTATTCGGACTCCTACAAGTTCCTCTTAGACACTTCCCTGTTATCATACTGTACTGAATCATAATTGGGACAAAAGAAACAGATTGAAAAAAGTGCTGAAGGACATCAGAGCTAATTAGTAGCTATGGCTAAAATGAATCTATCAGCAATTCGGAGCCCTAAGAAAGGTGCTAAAGTGAAACCATACAACTGGCAAACTACTTTAATTTTGGATCAACCAGCAACAGTAAAATAAAGGAAAAGTTAACAGTATTCTAAACTCTAAAGTCTAAATCTGCTGTAAAACCAAATGACCGATTCTGTCTGTTCACAGCAAGGTCCTAATTTTTGAGAAATTTTGTTTCCAAGAAAAGCTCCAAAGTTCAGTCCGTTTCTTTAATCCCTGAACCTAATTGGAAAACTAGCCATTTAACTGGGTTTATGTTCGTGGAACAAAATACTGCTGAAAATCTTCTATCGCCGAGTTCAGAGACCTCCTCGGCTATCTGTATTAACACCTAATTTATTGCATTCTTATTAACCAAATTAAACATTCCTGATCTCTTGATTCCAATATTAACAAATTAAGTGGCTTTTCCTCATCACTATTCCACAGCAAGTTACAAGAAATCAGATACTAGATTTTCTCAAAAGTAAGAGATAGTCTGATTCATCAATTATCTTAAAAGTTAATCCTGCGAAGACATCTTCCAGGGAAGAGAAAATGAAGGAAACTGCTTTGCTTCAAATGGATGATACTTACCAAGAATTTAATTTCAAATTTAGAATCAAAGCAAAGCCAAATAATTAACCATAAATTTCCAAAGCAGACCAGTTCGAAATAAAAACAAAACAAAGAACTCCAAACATCAATCATCATGAAACAAAGTAAGGCTAAAAATGACAAGGCAGATATTAAAAAAGATGAAGGTAACAGGCCTGATGACCCATGATGAGGACAACATAGGGATCACTGCTAACGGTATCACGAATAGCAAGATTGATGCCTCTTCGGACCCTGACCCTGAGAAGTCCTAAGGTATCCTCCATTGCAGCAAAAGAGCTATCGAGCAAACAAGACAGATTGAAACCAAAGCTCTCTTTAACTTCGTTTCCGGACTCAATTAACGCCACAAGTTGGAATTTAAAAGAATATATGTGATGTAATAATATAAATTTAGATATCGAAATTCCACAAGCAAAACACAACAAGCATATCGTTGTACGTGACCCCACCAGAGGAATCTTTCCACAGTCTTTAGACTCGGCCTCATTGCAACGTGTCTTGGCTCAGACAATTAATACATGACAAGGGACAAAACAGAAAGACCAAAACCCAAGTCAAGAGCACCTAAAATTCAAAAAGACGAGCGGTTCAGCGCTGCTTTCGCTCTGTCCTTGATTTTGTTTTTAAGGTTGTGTGATCATAGAAGTTATCCCCACATCTTTTCTAGAATGTGATAGATACGAGGGAATACGGACTAAATTACAACCAATTGTGCAGTTTCATTAAGCAGAATTTGTTTTTTTTTTTTTTTTGTTAACTTATAGTTCTGAAATAACTAGATATGGTCTGAATAAACAAACACTAAGAAAGAAATTTGTAATTCATCCAAATTTGGAGGGATGCCAGATTAGATTTTTAAGGAATTTGGTAGAATAATGAGTTTTCATTTCCATATATAATTACTCATCAGCTATGATTTTCTCAAAAGAGATTATTACTTTTCCTTCTGATTCGTTCTAACGAGATATAGTTGGTAATCATAAATATTGAATTTTAAAACCAACTCGTTGTTTCTCTCCATATTATATATAAAATGGAACCTACGGTAACAAAATTTAATAAGATATTAGTTGGATGAGTCAAAGGCACTGTATTCAACAATTAGAGCTTAAGATAAATTTCGAATTGGAATCCATTTTTGAATCCTGAGATACATTAAAAATTGAAATTGAAATATTTATAAATTTTCAATCATGTTTTTAGTTAGGATTTTTGTTAATTTGTTTAGCCTCTTTTTTAATTTTTTCTAAGAATGTATGTTAAAGTCGTTGAAATATAATTGTTTTATCGATACATGTTTTTATCGTAAAAAAAAATGTAATTCTTTGCAAAAACTATCACCATCAGACTTAAAATACATCTACCAACTAGTGAGGGGGGAGGGGGCAGTATTCACATGTGAACGTGATATTTCACGCGCGCGCACACACACACACACAGATATATATATATATATATATATATATATGTGTGTGTGTGTGTGTGTGTGTGTGTGTGTGTGTGTGTGTGTATAGAAGAAGATTTAAGATTTTTTTAAATAAATTTTATTAGCACTATAGCTTTTTTTTTTTAAAAGAAAGTGAATTTCATTAATTTTCAAGATCAAGTTACATATAGAGAATATTACATAGCCATAAAACCTCTCAACAGACCCTTCCATTACAACGGTCCTTATTACATAACTTTAAAGCCTCATTAAAAACCTTACTATGGAAAAAACTAGAAAGACAAAAATTGTGATTAAGCAAAAAATAGTATGTTAAAGATTATTTATTACATAAAGTACGATACCTCTAACCACCCTTCGTTGAGCTAACATTTCTTGTCTCAAAATAGGATGCACCTGTATAGGCATATCATCAATATTAGACTTGTTAAAATAGACCTAACCCATTGGACCGGTCTATTTTTTTATTAAATATGAGTGGGGTGGATTTGAAAATTTAGACTCATATTATAATCAGGCCTAAATGGTCTAATCTATCTAATCAGTGAGTTGGGACGAGCTAGCCTTGTGGGTCAAAAGAAAAAAAATAAATTAATAATTTTATATATTTAACTATATCAAATTAATAATTTAGTTACCAATGGTATTGCTTATTTTATATATTTCAATGTCTTTAATCTTTACTTGACAAATTAATAATTTTAGTTTAGATTAAAACTTATGATCACTTTTTCTTTTGTAGCAATGAATATTAAATGACAAATTGATAATCATTTAGACATTGAGAAATCATTGTTGTCTAAACAAGATTGAAATATTTTGCTTGAGGATGAGGATTGAGGAAGACATAAATGAGTCTTGAAGTTTTTATTATTTAGTTTTTTTTTTATGCTGGAAATTCGCACAGGGCCGAGCTACCCTGTAAACGTTTTATTAATAATCGAAAGAATTAAGTACATTAGGGAGGGGGACATAAACCGAACCTCCAGAATTACATGAGATTGAAAAGAATGTGGAAAAGTACCTAGAAATGAAGGTTTCATTTTATGTGCATATTTCTGAATGCAAACATAAAATTCCAACGCTTCTGTATTACAAGAGTCTAGATTATCATTATAATAAATAGAGCAAAAATAAATTAGGAGTACTACTCCTTTACATTTATTTAAAACGAATATAAAGTAAATTAGTTTTATCTAATCTAATCATTCCTCTGAGCTCACTTTCAGCTTGTGAAAATACATGCAGATTCTGGTGTGTATGCCCCTGATTGGAGAGATAGTCAGCAACTTGGCTTCCTTCTCTATGAATGTGTGAAATCCGATAAGAGATGACACTCAAGCAGTTATGGATAGAAGCCAACAAATATCGAGTCTGGGAGGAGCCTTTATGTCCCTCACTTATCATTTGCACAATTACCTTTACATCCATTTCGATCCAAACTCTAGATATATTGTGCTCAATACATAAAAGTAGACCTCGATGTAATGCCATTAGTTCTACTTGTACAGAATTATAAGGTCCAAAATTTTTAGAAAAACCAAAAATGATTGTACCTATGTGATCTCGAAGTACTCCTCTGCTTGCAGCATTTTGGAAAGCATCCTTGGAGCTACCATATACATTCAGCTTAAATTCACCCAACAAAGGTCAAGACCAATACACAATTTTTGGAGGACCGTGACTCTCACGTTCATACTGAAATCCCTAGTGTACTGCAATATCAATATCTCCTTTCCATTGCCCTTTATTTAATAAGTTCCCCTGAAAGAGTTGCCTTAACATCTGCATAATCCTCCATATAACTCTGTCAGGATACATTTTTATTTCCCTATGTTTTGCATTATTACGTTCAACCCATAGGAACCACATAATAAGTAATGGCAATAAAATTCGAATATGACTTGGTTTCGTATAATCTCCAGAATAATACCATGAATGAAGAATATGCATAACATTCTGAGGATTATGAACATAAATTTGAAACAATTTTGCAAAATAATTCCAAACCTGCTGTGCTACTGCACCTCCCCAAATGACATGTAGAATGGACTCCTCTGAACAACAACGAAGGCATTTAAAGGCCAAGTGAAAGCCTTTGGATTTCATCCGTAATTCCACCGAAATCCAATTTTGCATTAGGAGCCATAAAAAAATGAAACTGTTAAAGGAATGCTCTTATGCTAGATCAGTTTACCCCAAGCAAAAATAGGTTGTCGTTGTCGAGAAAGTTCCCAAGCACTTTTAGTACTAAATTTTGCATTTTGAGTCAAGGCCCAATATGCCGTATCTGCTGTATTTCCGCTAACAGGAATCTTCAAAATCTCATCAATAATCACATTGGGTAAAACAGATTTCAATTTGTTGACATCCCACATATTATTATCAAAGAAATAATTAACTTTTACCATAAAGTGCGAGTATGAGGGAAAAGAATGTACCAGAGGTCTATCACCTAGCCATATATCGTGCCAAAAAAGAAGTTCTCCCTTGCCAACCTTCCACTGTATATGCTACTCGGATATGTCTCTGCCATGAATCATCCATTTCCATGTTGCCGAATTATGCGGTTTAGGAGTTACTGTTTGCGGGATTTACCCAGTACAATACTTGGCTTTCATATATTGTGTCCATAAGTTATTACATGTTTGAAAATGCCACCAAAGTTTTACAGAAAAAGCCTCGAAAATGTCTTGCAAACTGCGGATATCCAGGCCGCCTTCTGAGCTCGAAAATGTGACTTTATTCCAAGATGTCCAATGTATGCGTTTGCTATCCGAAGAATCTCCCCATAGGAAACTATTAAATAGTCTATCTATTTTTTCAATGACACTCACTGAGGGCTTAAGAACTTGTAGTAGATAAATTGGCAATGAAGACAGAACACTCCGTAACAGTGTGATACGACCACCAGGTGATAGGGTTTTGTTTTCCCAACCAGAGATCCGATCGCGTATCTTAGATATGAGTGAGTCAAAAAGCAACGTTTTCTTGGGTCCTTTATAGAGAGGTATGCTGAGATATGTAACAGGAAGAGTCTTATGATGAAAGCCTGTGGTTTGTGCAATAATTTGTCGTCTAGAGTTGGCCATCAAAGGAGCTGTAATGAAGCAACTTTTCTGCCGGCTTATTTTTTACCCTGAGACTTGCTCATATTCCTATAAAAAACCAAGCACTTTTTTCAAAGCTGATTTGCTTCCGTTAGTAAAAATCATTATATCATTCGCAAAAACGAGATGGTTAATATTTAAAAAGCATCCCGAATAGAAATGCAGTGACTTATATTAGGCAAAGACAGAGTTAATACCTCTCGATAAATATTCTGCTGCCAATATAAATAATAAAGGCGAAATAGAATCACCTTGACATAGTCCTCTCTCAGATTTAAAGTAGCCAACCAAATGCCCATTGACTAATAGTGAAAACCAGCAATTGGAAATGCACCTTTTAATCATGTCAATCCACTGAGAACTGAAACCAAAATGCTCCAATATTAAATACAAAAAATCCCAATTTAATCTGTCATAGGCCTTCATCATGTCAAGCTTCAAAATTAAATTGCCCCCTTTAGCTTTGTAATCAATTTTACCAACTAATTCCTAGGCGAGGAGAATATTGTCACTGATTAACCTGCCACTTACAAAGCCACTTTGGTTATCTGAGATTAAAGATGATAGTACTTTAGCTAACCGGTTCGCCAATAATTTAGTAATTATTTTATTAAAAATAGTGCATAAACTGATAGGGCGAAAATCACTCCAAGATTTTGCATCCAGTTTTTTAGCTAAGAGGACTAAGGTTGTAGAAGTTACCCCCCTTGGCATTGTAGAGCCTGTGAAAAAATCTCTCACAGCAATCAAAAGATCATCCATGATTATATGCCAGCACTGTTGATAGAATAATGATGAAAACCCATCAGGACCAGCCAAACTATCCTTGTCAATGGCGTAAACTGCTTCCTTCACTTCTTCCATTGTTGGTTCTGCACATAAAATTTGGTTATCCAAATCAGAAATCAAATGAGGAATTAAATCAGCAATGAACCTGGTCAAATCCGTTACTTCAGCTTTTAATAAATTAACAAAACATTCAACAGCAGACAACTCAATCTAGTCTTGGTCCTCTAATATAGAACCATCCTCGATTCTAGTTTTAAAAATGTAGTTTTTCACTCTTTTTTTTTTTGCAAGCGCATGTGGAAGAACTTCGTGTTGCACTCTCCCTCCATTAACCATCGGACACCAGATTTTGTTGCCAAAATGCTTCCTCAATACTAAGCAAATGGTTTAGTTTTGTATATGATTGATTAAGTTGTGTTCGATTGACAGTAGACTGTTCCTGTTCAAATAATTTTTCACACTCCACCGCATGCTGTTCAACAACCTTAATATTACTAAATATGTCACCAAAAACATTTTTATTCTAGCTTTTCAAAGCCTTTTTCAACCGTTGTTGCTTGAGCCAAAAACCCATCAACCCCGTTATCGTGCATTGGTTGTTTCCTGTTCCTGTCAACAAAACTAATAAAACTATGATGTTTTAACCAAGCATGTAAAAAACGAAAAGAAGAAGGATTTTTAGTCGAGGACTCTGAGCAGGAAATTAGCAATGGGTAGTGATCAGAACCATCTCTGTTGAGGTGTTAGACTCTCATTTTTGCAAACTAAGTACCCCACTGCATATTGTAAACTATTCTGTCCAACCTCTAAAACATGCAAGAATAAGTCCATGTAAACTTATTTCCTTCAAAACCTGCATCTAACAATCCACAATCAAAAGCATCATTACAAAGTCCTCCATAAATCCGGCATGTGGTTCTGCACCTAGAAATCTTTCTTCCCTGTTTAGGATTACTTTGAAGTCACCACCAGCAAGCCACGTCTCTTGTATTCCAGCAACTACATTTCTTAAAAAAGCCCATGGATCTTGCCTTTCTAATCGGGTACATTTAGCATAAATAAATGAAGATTAAAAAGAGAATGAAAGCCACGATAAAGAAAAGCTAGCATGAAGACATTGAGGATGATCAAACCGTACGGAACAACAGACTTCATGAGTCCAGAAAAGCCAAATCTTCTGTGAACAATTGGTAGCCACACCGTCAAAGCTAAGTTTCCTTCTAAAAGATTCAATCTGCGAGCCTTGTACCATTGGTTCTAGAATAGCCAATATCTTTATCTGGTGCATGAACTTTAATGTTTTTATTCTTCTTTGGATGATTTTCCAGCAACACCCCGAGCATTCCAGATTAATAAACTTATCATGGGTATGTGTTTGTGGGGAAGTACCGAGAGATAGAAGCTTCATCGCATCCATTTATAGCTAAGATCTCTTCTTTTGAAGAAAAAGCATCTTCAGCAGGAATATAGGACACCTCACTATCTGATTTCCTCCTTCTGGAAGCTAAAGGATGATGTTCAAAAGAGTGACCATCTGTTCCCAAGGTTGGGTCTGCGTGAAAAGATTCCTACTCCTACCCTATTACTCACTTGCTGCTCTTTCTCGAATTTTTTGTGGTTGGTGCGTGGGGTCTCCTTGTTGCGATAGGCACTTCTAACGTTCCTCACTTCCTGCATAGGCTGCATGGGAGGCTATTGGATGATACTCATCATTCCCTTCAATGTCTTCTTCTCCTAGAATTACGGGGTAAACTCAACTACTCGGCCCCCTTGAAGCTATTTTCACCACCATCTTGCACTTGTTCAACGTCCAAGTTTACACAATCCAATTGCTATCTTTGAGTCTCCGAGTAATGTCCATCGTCCGGCCGCATCAGACCATCACCATGCATGGCTGCCATAGACAACCTATCCTCTAGCTTACGATTTTTCTTCTTTTTGGTTTTTTGGAGTGTCACATGACCTACCTCCATTGCCCATTTAACACCGTCAAAGTCCCCAATCTGTTAAAGATTTAAACTTTATTTATGTAATTTATTTGTTTATTTATATTTTGGATAATTTATTTGTTTGTAACATGTTTTTGTTATTCAATTTATGGATTAAATCATTGAACAATTTTATTGATAAAAAATTTGTTAGGTAAAATTATAAAAATGATTTTTTTAAAAAAAAATAAGTTAGCCAACCCGGCCTATGGATTAACAAGGGGTGAGCTTATCTAAAGTTTTGATGACTCATATAAAAAAAGAGCTGACCCGACCCAATCCATATTTTCTCAACCCACAAGGGCATGGACTAGGCTAAGTCAAACCAACCTATATTGACACCTCTGATCAATATTATGCCATATAATTTGATTGTGGGGTATCTCCTTGCCCATATGAGCTAAAGCACGGGTTGCCTTGTTCACTTCTCTGCTATAATGAGTCACTAGCAAATATTGTACTTTTTCCAATAATAAATTGCAATCTTCAACAATGTGTCCTAATCCACCATTACAGCATTTGTCTATCAACCAATTAACTACCACCTTACAATCCGTAGCATCCTCTGTTATAGTGAATTGCTCTCCCTAATAGCATTGAAATATCCATATCATGTTATTTAATTCGGCTTTCATGACAAAACAACCTGCTAAAGTACACCTGCATCCTACCAACACTATAGTACCCAGTTTATTACACACCACAAACCTTTCACTATCACCAATCCATTTCTATCAATGTTTCCCTCCATTGTCAACAAAATACAGAGAATTCAATGCTCCTCTGGCAGCCGAGATTTGAGATCATTTTCAGTGGATTTTCTTTGACTTGAAGGTTACCCATCCCGTGCTGCCAAGATCATGATTGTCCAAAGATTTGAACAATTGGGTTTTATAAAAACCCTGAAAAATCTGAGGCTAAGGGGACTTTTGGGAGATTTTGAAAGCCAGATTAAAAAAAAAAAACTAATCTTTCAAAAACCAAAAAAACTAGATTCATCAACAAAAAAAAAATCCCATTTTTCTTCAAAAAATCGAAACTTGCAAATCAAAAATACCTAGCTTTCTAGCAACCATTCTACACTAGCCACAATAAAAAAATAAAAATAAATAAATAATATAGAACAAAAAAATGGGAGACGTAGAGTAGTCGAGTTTTAGTATTTTTTCATTGGGTTTTTTAGGAGTAGGTTTTTAGTGGGTTTTGAAAGGGAAAGAGAGGTAGAAGGCTGCCAGCTCTTTGCCGTCCGGAGGTGAAGGGGATTGGCGGTAAAAAAGGGAGCAGACGTCGAAAGATAGAGAGAGAGGAAAGGATGGAGAAAGAAGCAAGGAAAGAGAAGGAAAGAGGAAGAGAAAAGAAGAGAGAGAGAAAGGAGAGCGGCAGACCAAAAAAAAAAGAACAGAAAAGGGAGAAAAGGAAGGAGAAAGAGAGAAGAAGAAAGAAAGAAGAAGAGGTGAGTGGGTAGAGAGAAGGTAGAGTATCTACAACTAGAGAGAGAAAATGAGAGGAGAAATTGAAGGGAGGAAGAGAAAGAAAGATTTTATAGTTAGGTATAAGAACCAAACGACGTTATTTTGGTGAAGAAGTGTAGGCAGCCAAAGCAGCTTGAAACGGCACCGTTCCGGAGAAGAGTAAGCTGAGTACTTGGAGTAGGATTTCGGGCTTTTGGGCTGCAATATTTTACTTGGGTCACCATCTGGTCCCAAGCTAGGTGAAAAAAAAAACTACTCTTCTTTGTGGGCTTACTGTGTTTTGGGTTGATTGGGTTAAATATATGATTTGATGATGTAAAATTAAGTTGAATTATTTAGTATAATGTCTCAAAATTTTTAAATAATAGTTTAAAATATAAAAATTAGTGTAATATATATATATATATATATATATATATATAAAGGTGAATGTTAATAGTGAAAATAGTATAAAATGTTATGAATAGTTTGTCAGTCATAAAAAAATTAGGATTTAGAAGAACATATATATATATATATATATAATAAGTAAATAAATAGTAAGAAAATCAATAGTATATTTAGTTTAGTTTAAAAATAATAATAATAATAATGATAAGTGAATGAGAATGATAAGATAAAAAGAAAGAAAGAAATATTTATATTATAAATATAATTAGATACTTGTAAATATATGTAGACACCCTTTTTGTAATAGTATAAAAATAATAATAAAAAATTAAAAATTAAAAATAAAGAAAAAAGCATAGAGGTAGGAAGCACGATTGCTTCCATTGTCAACAATATCCAGAGCATTGAATGCTCCTGAGGCAGTCGAGATTTGAAGTCATTTCTGATGGATTCATCTTTGACTTGAAGGCAACCTATCCGGAATTCATGCTGTAAAGAGCATGATTGCCTTGGACAATTGGGTTCTATAAGAACCCTAAAACTCTGGTTCAAAGGGTGGAGATTTTGAGAAAACCAAAGAGAAAACATTTCAAAAGTTTTAGAAAAGCTACAAAAAAAACACAGCAAAATAAAAGCCAAGAAAAATTTCAAAAAAAAAAACCGATTCATCTCTTGCAAAAAAACAATCCACCAAAAAAAACTCAAACAAAAAAAACAAAAACAATTAACCCAAAAAAAAAGCCACAAAACAACAACCAAAAGCCACAATCAAACAAAAAATTAAAAAAAATACAAAAGAAGCAAAACGGGTAAGGGAGAAAGAGAGAGGATCGACGAAGAAGAAGAGAGAAAGAGAGAGGAAGGAAAGAGAGAAGCGATGCCAGTAGAGAGAGAAAGAGGGAGAGAGGCGTCGGCAGTGGGGAGTGCTACGACTGGGAGAGAAAAAAAGAAGGAGAAAGAAAAGAAGAAAGAGAAAAGAAAAAGAAAGAGAGAAGAAGGGGGGAGCGATTGAAAGAAAGAAGAAGAAAGAAAAAGAGAAAGAAAAAAAAAAGGAAGAAAGGCAAACGACATTGGGTCCTTTGAAAAAGGAAAGATTTTTCCTTTTGGGCGTCCAACAGCCCAATTGCTTGAAGGATTTAGTGGGCTATACATGAATTGTTTGGGTCATTATTAAAATCCAAATCAGGTAAAAATCTAACTCTTTTTTTAATGAATACATTATGAATTATGTTGCTTGGGTTTGGTTCAATTCATTAAGTTAAATATGTAATTAGATGGCATAAAATTAAGCTAAATTACTTAGTATAGTGTCCTAAGGTTTATTTTAGATAATATTTTAAAGTATAGTATAAATAGTAAAAAAATAGATGTTTAAAAAGAAGGAAATATTTATAGTATAAATATATTTAGATACTTGTAAATATAATATATATATATATATATAAATACATGATACAAATATAAAATCATAAGAAAAATGAGATGATTATTTGAGAAATTCCACCTAAGAAAGGCAAAGAGTTGTTTTTTTTTCTAGTAGATTTTTAGGGTGCGAAGTTCGAGATAGATTTTCACCGAAGCGTCTGGATAAATCCGAACTCTAAACTCTAATACCCGTTAAGTCAAATAATCGTTGTTAAAAAAATAATATATTAAAAAATAAATTTACATAATGTTGCATTTGAATTTAAATTAATATAATTAGTTAATTAGCTTAAATAAATATTACTAAATAAAGTTAATTTAATCGTTTAAAAATTAATTAATTATTTATTTGATAAGCTATATAATCAAGTAAAATATTAATCAACAACGTTAATTAAAGGATATGGATTTAAATAGAAAACAAAAAATATAAAATAAATAAATAATCCATGAAAAAAATAATAACAAATAATAATAAACATATAAACAAAATGATAAATTATTAAACACATAATTGGGTGAATTATGAACCACCTAAGTCAATAAACGTGTGCATGTAGACATCATCATTTAATCTTGTCATAGCATGCCACATTTATCTTGCAAATGATGCGGGAGTTTCGATGATGGGATTTCTCCGAAAAACTTGTGGAGACGAGTTTTTTCGAGGATATCTCTAGGTGAGGAAAATTTCGAGACTTCACCAAAACGTTGAGATGGTCTTCGAATAATTTTCCAATAAAAGGCTGCCAACCCCATCATTTAAAATAAACAAGTCATGACATCATTTTACGCTTGCATCATGTGCATATGTAAAATCGGATAAAAGACTTAATCAGTCAATTTAATAAAAAATTAGTTAATAAGCAGGGATTAAATCGAAAGTATGCTATAATAGGATAACTTAAGATTAAATGGTACCGTTCAGGGAACAAGCGCCACCGAGATGCTAACCCTTCTAAGTGCGTAACCGCACTCCCGAACCCATCTCTAAAAAATATGGATCAGTTCTCGTTCTTTCGACGAATCTAAAATTAATTTAGGACTTCGTCGATTTGAACCAAGTTAATAGGTGACCAATCACACCTAAATAAAAAAAGGGATTGGTGACGACTCCTAGTTACTCGATTTTCGCTCGCATCTAGCGGACGGGTTCTCAGACCCACACATTACGACAGATGGCGACTCCACTGGGGACTTTAAGAGTCAAGCTATTAATTAATCATAAGTTATCCTAAAGCCTTAAATAATGTAATGTTTTCTTTAAATTTGAGCATTTGTTTTATGCATTATGGTTTTGTGCATTAATTGTTTTATGATCATTATTTTATTATTTTTTTAAATTATGGGGAATTTAGGATAGAGGGATCTGAGATTGTCTATCAAACGTTGGTACGTTTCTTCACACACATGACACATGTTGCATACATGCATAAGCCTTCTACCCGGGCTTTGTCCTTATTGGCATCCAAGATGTATAAGTCCAGTTATGTTGGTACAAAAGATGTTTAAGCCCAATTTAGCTAGCATCCAAGATGTTTAAGCCCCAGTTATGTTGGCACCGAGATATTTAAACCCAATTTAGTTGGCATCCAAGATGTTTAAGCCCAATTATATTGGCACAAAGATAATTAAGCCCAATTTAAATGGCATCTAAGATGTTTAAACCCAGTTATCTTGGCATGAGAGAATTTAAGTTACGTAGCCTCATTTTGAGATGTGGATCAACCTTTTCTTCGAAAACCTCCGGGTACATCTTTCAAACCTCCGGGTATATTCTCCAAAATCTCCGAGTATATTCGCTAAAACCTCCTAGTATCTGCTTCAAAACCTCCGGGTATATTCTCCAAAACCTCCGGGTATGTTCTCTAAAACCTCCGGATACCTGCTTCAAAACCTCCAGGCATATTCTTTAAAACCTCCGGGTACCTGCTTCAAAACCTCAGGGTAATTAGTTTCAAGTTTTCTTCAAAGTTACGTAACCTCATTCTAAGATGAGGAACAACCTTTTTCTAAAACCTCCGGGTACATCTTTAAAACCTCCAGGTATATTCTCCAAAACTTCCAAGTACTTGTTTCAAAACCTCCGGGTACATTCTCAAAATCTCAGGGTAATTAGTTTCAAGTTTTCTTCAAAGTTACATAACCTCATTCTGAGATGAGAAACAACCTTTTTCTAAAACCTTCGGGTACATTTTCAAAACCTCCGAGTACACTCCCAAAACCTCTGAGTAATTAGTTTCAAAATTTCTTTAAAGTTAAGTAGCCTCATTTTGAGATCAGGAACAACCTTTTCTTTTTAAAACTTCCGAGTACATCTTCAAAACCTCCAGGTATATTCTTCAAAACCTCTGGATAATTAGTTTCAAGATTTCTACAAAGTTACATAGCCTCATTTTGAGACGTGAAACAACCTTTTTTTCTTAAACCTCTGGGGTATATTCTCCAAAACCTCCGAGTAATTGAT
Organism: Theobroma cacao; assembly: GCF_053813885.1. Classification (NCBI taxonomy): domain Eukaryota; kingdom Viridiplantae; phylum Streptophyta; class Magnoliopsida; order Malvales; family Malvaceae; genus Theobroma; species Theobroma cacao. The sequence goes on from NC_142640.1 coordinate 45,461,774, forward strand.
TTCAAGATTTCTTCAAAGATATGTAACCTCGTTTTGAGACGAGGAAGCAAGGTGTCTACGTCTTTGCACTATTCTTGATTCTCAAAAATGTGCAAAGAGGGGCAATTGTAGACACCTTTTTTTTTAAATAGTATAAAAATAATAAAAAATAAAAAATAAAAAATAAAAATAAAAGTAGAAAGGTAGGAAGCACGCTTGCTTCCATTGTCAACAATATCCAGAGCATTGAATGCTCCTGAGGCAGTCGGGATTTGAAGTCATTTCTGGTGGATTCGTCTTTGACTTGAAGGCAACCTATTCGGAATTTATGCTGCAAAGAGCATGATTGCCTTCGACAATTGGGTTCTATAAGAACCCTAAAACTCTGGTTCAAAGGGAGGAGATTTTGAGAAAACCAGAGAAAAAACATTTCAGAAGTTTTAGAAAAGCCACAGAAAAAACACAGCAAAAAAAAAAGCCAAGAAAAATTGTAAAAAAAAAAAAACCTCGATTCATCTCCTGCAAAAAAACAATCCACCAAAAAAAACTCAAACAAAAAAAACAACAACAATTAACCCAAAAAAAAAAGCCACAAAATAGTAACCAAAAGCCACAATCAAACAAAAAATTAAAAGAAAATACAAAAAAAGCAAAACGGGTGAGGGAAAAAGAGAGAGGATCAGTGGAAAAGAAAAAAGGAAGAGAGAGGAAGGAAAGAGAGAAGCGATGTCGGTAAAGAGAGAAAGAGGGAAAGAGACGTTGGCAGTAGGGAGTGCTACGGTTGGGAGAGAAAGAAAAAAGGAGAAAGAAAAGAAAAGAAAAAGAAAGAGAGAAGAATGGGGGAACGACTGAAAGAAAGAAAAAGAAAGAAAAAAAAAAGGAAGAAAGGCAAACGACATTGGGTCCTTTGAAAAAGGAAAGATTTTTCCTTTTGGGCCTCCAACAGCCCAATTGATTGAAGGATTTGGTGGGCTATACACAAATTGTTTAGGTCATTATTAAAACCCAAATCAGGTAAAAATCCAACCCTTTTTTTTATGAATGCATTATGAATTATGTTTAAAAAGAAGGAAATATTTATAGTATAAATATATTTAGATACTTGTAAATATAATATTTTTATATATATATATATATATATATATATATATATATATATATATATACATGATACAAATATAAAATTATAAGAAAAATGATATGATTATTTGAGAAATTCCACCTAAGAAAAGCAAAGAGTTGCTTTTTTTTTCTAGTAGATTTTTCGAGTGCGAAGTTCGAGATAGATTTTCACCAAAGCGTCTGGATAAATCCAAACTCTAAACTCCAATACCCATTAAGTCAAATAATCATTGTTAAAAAAAATAATATATTAAAAAATAAATTTACATAATGTTGCATTTGAATTTAAATTAATATAATTAGTTAATTAGCTTAAATAAATATTACTATATAAAGTTAATTTAATCGTTTAAAAATTAATTAATTAATTATTTGATAAGCTATATAATCAAGTAAAATATTAATCAACAACTTAATTAAAGGATATGGATTTAAATAGAAAACAAAAAAAATATAAAAAAATAAATAATCCATGAAAAATAATAATAACAAATAATAATAAACATATAAACAAAATGATAAATTATTAAACACATAATTGGGTGAATTATGAACCACCTAAGTCAATAAACATGTGCATGTAGACATCATCATTTTATCCTGTCATAGCATGCCACATTTATCTTGCAAATGATGCGGGAGTTCCAATGATGGGATTTCCGCAAAAAACTTGTGGAGACAAGTTTTTTCGAGGATATCTCTTGGTGAGAAAAATTTTGAGACTTCACCAAAGCGTTGAGATAGTCTTTGAATAATTTTCTAATAAAAGACTACCAACCCCATTATTTAAAATAAACAAGTATGACATCATTTTACGCTTGCATCATGTGCATACGTAAAATTGGATAAAAGACTCAATCAGTAAATTTAATAAAAAATTAGTTAATAAGCAGGGATTAAATCGAAAGTATGCTATAATAGGATAACTTAAGATTAAATGGTACCGTTCAGGGAACGAGCGCCACGGAGATGCTAACCCTTCTCCGTGCATAACTGCACTATCGAATCCATCTCTAAAAATCATGGATCAGTTCTGTAAAACCCGACCCTATAAACACATGTCATGACATACATGCATTGAGTAGCATGTTATTATGTTAGGAAAACACCTAAGAGTAGACGAAACCCGGTATCGTACCTAACGGTACACTTGAGTTGATTTAACCTCGAACTAGTTCAAATAGGAATTGTATGATGAAATTTAATATTTTATAGTCCAAGAATGACTAAAAATGATTGTTCGGAGTTCGAGGGTTCATTAAGGGTAAAATTGAAAATTTTGATGTTTAAGGGCAAAAATCGTCATTTTGCCACCTAAGATAATAATTTGATCATGGAGTGAAATTTTTTACCAAGATTAACTTTTTGGAGTATAATTTAATGATAGGAAGTGAAAATTTTCAATTCCGGTAATTTTCGAAACATAAGGGCAAAACGGTAATTTTATCATCTCGGGGTAAAAACTGTAATTTTCACCACCCAAAAACTTGTCAAAATCATAGGATTTATTTATTTTTGGTATGAACAACTATGGTATATTAAGTGGTGAAAAATTGAAGTTTAAAAGACGATATTTTAAAAATGGGCCAATGGGAAAGTGACACATGGCATTTTTAATGATTTAATATTGTTTTAACGAAAAGTCAGCCCATTTAAACCCCATTTTAAGTGATGGCCGGCCATAAGGGAGAACAAGAGAGAAAATAGAGAGGAAAGGAAGAAACAAAGAAAAACCAAAAAGAAACAAGAAAATTCAAAGTGGAATTCGCATTTTTCGTCCGTTTACGCGTCTAACGGTAAGATTTTTCGACTTTAGCTTGATTTCTACCTTTCCTATGCCTTTGTTTCCATTTAGCATGCTTGAGGAGAGAGATCTAAAAGTGACATCAAGGGCTGGCCGAATTTCAAGGGTGGAGAAATTGAAATTTTTAGGTTTTGATTTTTAGTTAAATTGATAGTTTTAGTTAGTTAAATGTGTTTAGAAATTAAATTGGGCAAGAAAGCATTAAATTTTCACAATACCCACCCTTGGCTGAATCTGCAATGAGGTACAATGATGATGATCTGATTTTTATTCGAAGAGAAAATGATGAAAAATGATTAAATGTGATAGAAAAACAAAGTAGAAAATTTACCGAGTTTATGTCCCATTTTTAGCAGAATTTTTCAAGGAGGAAAGTGAACTGATTTTGGTGATTTTAGAAGGTTATTGGCTGATACTTAATGGTTAGAAATGTTGGAGAGAGAATGGGACGACTTAGAGCTAAAATGGAGCACGTTAGTAATTTATCGGGTAAAGTACCAAAAATAGGTTAATACAGCGTTTAAGCCGTTTTAGGCTATTACATTTCATACCATGCATTAGTATAAGATTTAAGTCAATTATATATTGATTTAGCATCAATGTGGTGAATTGGGTAGATTTTGCAATGTGTCTAGGAGGAGAGCCTTCCGATAAAGGCAAAGAAGTCGTACCCGATCAATAGTGATCGAGGCACCTATGAAGCATTTCATCTGTACAAACGGTGAGTAAACCTATTATTATTGTAAATTATCTAGAGTTTTTTTTAAATGCTCTTTATGTATTTATGAAACAAAAATGAGATTAAAACGGGATTTTTGATGTTTTAGAAATAAATGTGACAAATAAAAATATATTGTGTTGATTATGAAATTGAGTAATTGAAGGCTACCAATTGTCTTGAAAAATATATTTTCTTATGAATGGCTTATGATATATGAGTATATGTGGCTATATTTTATAATTGCATTGGGAATAGAATGTAAGCTGTCTTTTACTATGCAGACTGAATAAATAAATAAAAGCCAAGTTATACTGTCAAAATTTTATTAAAATTGGTGGGTTTAGTCACTGCAGTGACGGGTTTCCATGGACTGCCTATTAGAGGGGCACGGTAAACTCAGTTTCATAGTTAGTCCGGTTGTAGAGGCGAGGAGGGTAACTTTCGAGGTAGTGTTAGAGTTCACTTCACGTCGAACCCTCACGTGAATGTGTAACTCGGCCAACGTCAAGGAACGGCTTGTTTTCAAAACTAGAATGTGTTTAACATGTAAATATCTTAACAACTTTGGCAGACTCGGTTAGATGCCTCGGCCAAGGTATCCCCGATAACTAGATTTTGGCTTGAGCCATGTTTTTAATAAAGGCTATAAGCCTTGACAACTGTTTTGGTAAATTACAAATGTTTTATGGTTTAAGAAAGAAATTGAAAACCTTATAAAATGGTTTGTGATTTGTTGTTTAAACTTGCCTCCATTTTACTCGCCTTTAGATATTTATGATAATGTCTGTTTACTCATTGGGATTACAAAATCTCACCCACCTCCTTTTCAAACATTTCAGGCCTGTGGTAGCTTGTAGATATCCAATTTTGTCGAGGATTCCAGTTGACCCCTCTATCTCACAGACAGTAGGTTACTATCACCAATACTTGGTGTATTTTGGGCCACTTGTCAATATAATTATTATTGTACATTATAACTTTGTAAATTATTGTATGTATGAATTTATTTTATTCTCACGCTACAAAAATTATTTATGTATAGTTCTATAAAAATTGTTTTATAAGAAAATGAAATATATTATCAAATATTTTTATTTAGTTTAATTAGCCAACTTTTCACTCTAAATGAATGATTTAGATTACAAAAATTTATTTTTAATCGGTAGTGGATATTTTTCTACCATACGTTGTATCTTTATCAGGTTTCGAAATTTTTTGGTAAAAATGACCAAAATATCCCTATGTGGCGAAAATTTTATTTTGATTGTTTTCGATCTAAAATAGTTTATATTTTCTTAAAACTCGATATTTAACAACGATTGCTCACAGAAAAGGCAAAAAACTGATTCGTTAGCCTTGCGGGGTTCCGATTGGCATTTCGGATAATGAGTGTCAATCGGGACGTCGCTGCGATTGTCATGGGCCCGATGGAGGTTCCAGGTCGTGACAAGTTCTCGTTCTTTCGACGAACCTAAAATTAATTTAGGACTTCGTCGATTTGAACCAAGTTAATAGGTGACCAATCACACCTAAATAAAAAAAAAAGATTGGTGGCGACTCCTAATTATTCAATTTTTGCCCGAGTCTAGCAGACGGGTTCCCGAACCCACACGTTACTACAGATGGCAACTCCACTGGGGACTTTGAGAGTCAAGCCATTAATTAATCATAAGTTATCCTAAAGCCTTAAATAATATAGTGTTTTCTTTAAATTTGAGCATTTGTTTTATGCATTATGGTTTTGTGCATTAATTGTTTTATGATCATTATTTTATTATTTTTTTAAATTATGGGGAATTTAGGATAGAAGAATGTGAGACTGTCTATCAAATGTTGGTACGTTCCTTCACACACATGACACATGTTGCATACATGCATAAGCCTTCTACCCGGGCTTTGTCCTTTATTAGGAGGGAGTTTAGTAGTTATGCTCTCGTGAGGTGATAACCTCCGCATGGGTTAATGAAGACTCCCACTCAGATTGAACTTAGTCCGTTTGAAGCCTATAATGGGTGAGAATCGGGACGCCTTACTAGTCCATGTATACGACAGTGAGGAGCGATTTGGGAACCTTTAGCTCCATTTTCAACCCAAACTCAGCATGTAAAATACCGAGAATCACCTTTGCCTAGGTAGAGCTTCACCCATGAGAATATACCTTTTGACTAGGTACACATGAAGGAATTTTCATAATCCCCTTATTCTAATTTTTTCTCTGCAAAGTAATGAAAGTATTATGTTATTAATTGTTTTCATTAGAATTACTTTTGAAATTTCTATTTACTGTACTAACTTGAACTTGTTGTCATTTGTATATGCATATTTGCATCATAATTTTGCATATAGGAAAAAGTATTTGTCACCTGACAACCATTATTTTATGAATGTTATGTGACAATTACGTTTAGCACAAGATCATTCATTTATACATACATAAATCTTCATTTCATGGCAATAAGTATTTTCGCCTGTAAACAATAATCAAAGATAATAGGTTCATTTCTTCATTTCATTTATGCACCATCTAATTCATGTTTATGATTAAAGAAATGTTTCAAAAATAGCTCGACCATCTAAACCAAGTGATCAGCGTATCCGTTACACTCATCAACAAGTAAGAATCATGGAAGAAGAACAAAAGGAACGGATGGATAGTATGAAAAAAGCTCAAGAAGAAATGAGAGAACAGTTAGCAAAGATGATGGAGTTAATGACAAGCTTAAGTAAAGGAAAAAGAGTGACCGAAGAATCATCTCCGTTAGAAAACCTATCGGCACAAGACATTGAAAACTCGAGGGATGATCTACCTTATCCCTCGGGGTTCACTCCACCCCATGCCCAGACTTTTCAAAAGGTCCACCCTCAAGTGACGCCATTCGATGACTCCAATGTGCTACCCCCATTGGGCCATCAACTTACTCATGGGCAATTTGGGTTGAATTCCGGAACAAATCCAGCTGAACCAATACACATTCCGAATTTAGATGATCTTAAAAAAAAAAAAAGGTGAATGTGACTCCGCAACTCCATAAAGGTTGAAAATATAATTGACAACGTGAAGTACGTTTTAATGTAGAGGGTGAAAGTGGCAATCAAGTCATCTTCACACTTTCGGTTTTTGTAAGTTTCTGTAAAGGAATTATCCATAAACAAGAAAAAGGAATAATTCTTTCTGGTAGTCAGCAGCCACAAGCATTCAAAAATCTTTCACAAAATGGGTAACCCATTTTGATTTTACTTGGACTGCCCAAAAACGCGACATTTGGGCTTTAGTATTAGGTTATGGTATCGACTTGTTTCCATTGCTACTTGACCCACCCATGTACACAAACATTATCCTTTTTTGCAAAGAAACAAACATCAATTTTAATCACTTCTTTTAATTCTGAAAAAAACGTTTTAAATTAATTTTTTAAAGAAAAACTATAGACATAATACTCAAAAAATCTTTGAATTATTTAAAAAAATTCAAATAAATATTTATTCTTTTATTGTATTCAATTAAACATTTATACTTTTATTTTGAATCAAATAAGCTTTTACAAATAATGATTGATCATTTTCATTAATCAAAATGTCTATTATCATTTTATATTTAAATGGTGTTAATATAACACTAATGTGGATGATAAAAATATTATATGATCATATTATCATGTCATATCAATATGTCACGTCATTATTTATTATCACATATCAACTTACTACGTTAATACCATATCATCGTTATGTGATTTAAAATAACAAGTGATATTTTGATTAAATTAAGTAATAGTTATAAGAATTTATTTAATTCAAATAAAAATATAAGAATTTATTTGGTTTAAAATAAAAATATAAGAACTTGATTAAACGCAATAAAAGCATAAGAGTTTATTTGAATTTTCTTAAATAATTTAAAAATTTTTTTAAATATTATGTCAAACATATGTATACATTTACTATTAAATCAAATATTCATATGCAAAATCTATTATTCTTGTCCCTTATCTTTTGTTCGTAATGAATAAGTGGAGGCGAATTTTTTTCGGACTCAAACTCTTTCATTGAGGTAGTAAATCAAATAAAAACTTAAAATAAGATTTACTTTCTCTCGGTCACATTTTATTGTTTTCATTGGATTTTAACAAAATTTAAAAGAAACTTTAACTTTAATGTATGCTATATTAAATTTAAATTTTGAATTTGATGTTTCATAATAATTTTTAATGCCAAAAATTAAAAAAGAAAAAATCATAAAAAATTATGAAACATAAAGAATAAAAGTATTAAGTGTTTAAACAAGGAAAGAAAATATAATTTTAAAAAGAAAAAATGAGACGAAGGGAGCATCATCTTTTTCGATGAAATTGTTAAAAATAAAATCTTGATCTGATTCCTTATTGTCAACAAGTTAAAACCAAAGGATTATGTTTTTCAGAAAATTTGAGACCCTTACACAGCTACACCATTATTCAAATGTACTGTTAACATGGGTTTGGGAATAAAGGCGACTGCATATATACAGAGCATAAAATCCTCTATGTCCTTTGCATTCGGTCAGATTCCCCAATAAGGTCTGGATCGAGAGTTCCCCTTTTTTCTCTGTAGATTCCATGTGAGCCTGAAATGACCCATGTTCATGACTCAGCCACTACTCAGTGTAACAGAAGGATAGTGGCATGCAATTGGAATTGGATCACGGAATCGCTGAAAACAAGAATCCAATGCAAAGTGACCAACTTCAATAATCCAAGACTTTTGTTGGTGATATATACGCTTACAAATTGCAAACAGGGAATGTTATGGGTTTTGACGAGTGGCCCAACATGTAGAAATGATTTGCTCCATAACTAGAAGCACCAAACTTTGAGGACATTAAGGTAGAAATTAATATACTTTGTATCGGATAGAAGGAGTGATATTTTACATATTATGATTAAGATAAGTCCTGTTCAAAGTGTTTTTTCGTTTATGGGCTAGACAATGGCCTGGTTTCAAGGGAAGTGGAGTATACATGCATTTTCAACTGTAAAAAAAAAAGTTGATGATCGCTTACAATTGGAAACATAAAAAGGTGGGCATTATGCATGTTACTTTTGATAGTGCAATAGCCTAAATCATGGGCTCCAGTGGATTTTCCAAACTACGATTCTTGAAATCAACACGTATAGAACAACGTTTGTTTGTACATCTTTTACCAGACAAAGGGTGGAATTTGAATCACGTGGGGAAACATGAACAGGAACTAAGTCATGAACAACAGCTAGGAAAGGGGAAAGAGAGATCTTACAAGGAATATATGAATCACCGTAAAGTAGCATATAATATCTCCCAACTTCAACAGTTTGCAAGTGACAGCCACGAACTGCACATGGCGTAGATCAAGCCCTCTCTGTTTTACAATTCGAAACTAATTTGCTCAAAATTATACCATTAATATGACATCTGCGAAGTTCTCTTGCAATAAAATAGCAAGAAAAACTAAAGCAGGAAACGTCGAAAAAAAAAGAAACGTCGCGGCGCAACCTTTTTGCTTTTTCTTATTGCATACGATCTTTGCGGCTAACATCACGCAACTTTCAGTTGATTTTATTTTTTATTTTATACTACCAACTGCCTTTATGGTACTTGTATTGTGAGGATTCGAGAATAAATTAAAAACCAGGCTTAGCCATTAGCATGAGTTTGAACATATATGTTAGGCGAATACCGACAAGCTGGTCCTTGTAGGTGAACTAATTTGATGGTGGAGCTGAATTTTGTTGGCTATAAGACAATGCCTTTTACTTTCATTTCATTACTATTACTTAAGTCATTCTTTTGTTTTAGGGTAAAAATAAAAAGTCCCATATCTCTTATTAATTTGCAAAAACTCCTCCGTTCCCCTTACATGCAAGTAACAATATTAACAATCAAATTGGTGTGACGACCGTACTTTTTCAGTGATGTTAGTGGTGCTTCACACCATTGTTTAATATCAAATAAGTTACACTCCTCGTCAAACTGCAAGCAAATAATTTCTAATAGTTTTTTTGTTTGTTTGTTTTAATTTATGAGTTAACTAGTGCTATAAATTCAAACCTCAAGTACGTTACATCATTTTGACCCCAAAATGACCATATGTGTTAATGAGTTGAGAAGTGATCAGAGTGGAACATATGATGGAAAGAAAAACCTTTCATTTCTTTATTTGAAACACATGATAAACGTCAATATCAAACCGAGAGTTCAAATTTTATATCTTAAGTAAAACGAGTTGAGGAAGGCAATTATTTAATGAATATCTTAGTTTTGCTTTAAGCATGAAAAAGACTTGAGCCTTTTGGTCAGAATATCCTCAGCATCATTCTTCTTAAACGAACCAAAGCTTAGCCTCTAATTAGTCAAAGATTCCAATAAGAATTTAGCCCGATCTAATTATACAAGGGCGAGCTAGGATTTAATTAACCGTGCACAAAACAAAAAACTTCATTTATTTTTTCCACCCTCTGTACAACATATAGGAGAGTTATGTTGCATTTATAATATATGTTCAATTAAAGAGGCATCTAAATGGTCCTGTCCTAATTTCTTGAGGATTAAAAAGAGCAAATAGTAAATGAGTTTTAAGAACGATGAAGAAGCATGACGTTCACACCAAGGCAGGCAGGAGCGTGGCAAACTTCCATCCAAAGGCTACCCCATCTGCCCCTTGGTGCATATTCCTACACGTGGGAAACGTTGGAATGAAAACTTTTATTCATTTCTGACTCTAAATTAATCGAATCATTTATTTTTTAAGTTATTCTCAGAGCGGTGAGCTGTTTCATGCAGTTCCCTGAAAAATAAGAAATTTGGGCCCTTTTCTGCTTGCCAAGTAAGCATCTGGTTATCATTAAAGAAAGCAAAGAAAAATGAAATAACAGCCGCCATGTTGCTCTGGTCCCTGATTTATTTTCAGATAACAGACCTGAAGTGAACAAGGTGACCAACCATTCAAGTATTAATTTAATTGATAAATTATTGTTCATGATGTAAATAATTATGAGAAGTTTATTAAAATTTATTTTAGTACTATTTGAATAAAAGATGTAATTTTTGAATCACATCTTATTAAGTATTGGAGTAATCTCTTTGCTTCTGAATTTATGTCTCTAAAAAAAAAGTGAACAATTTTAAAATAATAATTATAAGAGGAATTTCATAAGGAAAAGCAGCCCCTTGGCTACTCAATTTTCTCGTAATTTATATGGTAGAGTCAAAGCATCGAATGTTGCGTCTCTCATGTCACACAGAGTTTAATAGCATTAATCTGTCGGGCAACGAACAGATTTAAAGTGTCCCGATGGCCAGAATCAGGATTCAAGAAAATGACAAATGGTGTTTCCAATTTGCAAGCGTGTAAGGGAATTTGATCTACATGTACTGGGGAATCAAACAATTAAAAAAAATTATGGAAATAAGTGAACAACAGGTTCTTTCTTCCATGTGGCTGGGGCAAGCCCAAGGCTTAATATTGTTTAGACTTCAGCTTATTCTTCTCTCTATATTTCTTGAACCATTCCAGGAAGAAAATGGGAATAATAATTGATAATTTGATATACAAATTCAATTTTGTAATTTGCTCCTTTTTTCTCTTGGGAAACAGATTTTGTAGTTTGTTATACTTGACATCTATTGTAAGTTGCTACTAATATGCACACATGAAGCCCTTTTAAAAGTCACCTCTATTTAGCTTAATTACAGACCATTGAACGTGGATTACTATGTAGATTAGTCAATATTCTTATTCTCATATGATTTGGAATTGTCCAATGCGGATTCCTTTTGTTAGTTTATCAATTAATTTTCTTCTAATTAGTTTGATATGGCATTTTCTCAGCCGATGTTGAGGAATTGATTCAACCTGCCCCAGGCTCTTTAGCCTCTAGACAGAATTATGGCTACTTTTATAACAGGTGAACAAATGTCATAGCTAGTATACATATAGTATCATATCAAGGATGAATGGTTGAAATTTCGATTGTATAGTACTACTTAATAAAGCAAATAAATAAGTATCCGATGGCAATCCAATCTTACAATTAAAAAAGTACCTTTTTTTTTACAGAAGCTAAAACAATACTTTAACAACTAGCATAGGGCATAGCCGACTCAGCTTAATTTTGATAAGTAGATATCCATCTTTTTTTGAGGTTTTAGCTTTATATCTAGACTCGTATTGTTGAATTATGGAAACGAATAATCACATGCCTTACTGAATCCAAGCTGAGAGAACCCCTTCCATCAATTCACCTAAGGTCTTTATCAGCATGAGCTATACTTACTAATTCTATAAATATTTTGGAGAGAATTTTTCTCTATTTTCATTTTACTTGGACTTCAAGAAATTTTATGGTTAAAATACCTTTTTATTTACTATTATTATATTTGCACACCAAGTAGATTTAGATCTAATTAGTTATTATAAATACTATACTTGCATATCAAGTAAATGTAGGTCTAGTTCGCTATTATAAATAACTCATAGGTAGTTCTTTATTTTTCATCAAGCAATTTAGTTTTTTGCTTTGATTTTGAATATTTTTTACATGATATTAGAACAGTTCTAATTCTAAAAGAACTTTCTAACACGAATTTCGTATTGTGAACCTCTTATCCAAAAAATCACCATCACTATTTTTTTTCCTATTCATTTGAAACTACATGGCAAAAACCAATTTCATTGTTCCAACATACCAAAAAACCCAATACCACCAAGACAATTCTATATTTCCTACTAGCATCACACTAGATAAGACAATTTACTCATTATGGTCTCAACAAGATGGATATGCACATCGACACTTGCAACAAAGCTAAATATCTCACTAGAGAAGCAAAAAAACCTACACCCAAAGATTCTAATATTGAAACATGGATTACTAAAAATCACAAAGTGAAAAGCTAGCTTATTGACTCAATGAGTCCGTCTCTAATGCTACGATTTATTCATTTTCCCGCAACCAAGAAGGAAAGTTGTATCAAAAACCTTCTATGATGAATTGGACGAGACCCATATTTTTTATTTGAACTAGAGATCTTTCTCTACCAAACAACATGGTCGACTATTCTCAACATATTATAATGAACTTGTGACTATTTTTAGGAACTTAATCACAAAACTATCTCGTAGGAAAGAACAGTTCAAGATGTAGTCCAATTGCATTTCGTGATGGCTATGCTTCAAGTCCATATTTTTCTAAGTGGATTTGATTTTGAATTTGATTAGGTTCATAAGCAATGCTTCTTATTTTAACTGATTAACCTATTTATTATATAATTTTATTTTTAATCATTCATTTTATTGAGAGAATTGACTTTATCCTACACACTTAAATAGTAAAATTAGATATTATTGAATAAATAATGTTTTGTTGTCATTAAAAACATATGGAGTCAACAATAATATTGGAGGTAAGGTTTATGTTCCCTTCCCCAGTGTACTTTTATTTCCCATTTAAATAAAATTTTAACAAAGTAGTTGGCATTGAGAGATTTTTTGACTTAAAAAAAGTACAATTGATTTGAATGAAAGAGTTTATCAAGAAAATGGTGTTTATTCCAAAAATTGTTGCTCCCTCAAAGCAAGTTGATAACCCTTGAGTTTTTATTAATGGTTATTATGAAGAGGTAAATTCATTTATTCAGGAGGAAGAAAATGACATGGAAGGAGAAGTTGAAGACAAGATGAAAACGGAGACCAAAAATAAATAATTATGATGAAGTTCAACATGAAGAAATGAGTTTGCTTATTCTTTTTTTTCTTTGAATGGTAGTATATATTAATTGAAGGGATCACACAAAAAAACGTGTGGATCAACAAACATGACATACAGGAAGATGGCTCACATTTGACTGCTTAAGAAACAACATACCAGCAACAGCCAAGGAATAGAGAACCAAAAAAAAAATTTATAAAAAAAAAAATGATAAAATTTTGATTCATTGGTTCAAAACCGAATCGATCAAACTAATTCTATATTTAATTGTTTTAGTCTTTCTTTATATTTATTCGATTTTGATCAAATTTTTAAAAATGTTTTAACTCATTTGGTTCTTTGGTATAACGGATCAAACCACCACCCATTTGTTTACCCTAATGACACCTCATGCTGAATTTAAATTAGGATATTTATGATGATTATGACTATGGTTATCATTTAATTGCATCTATTATGTTTTCGTGAAATAGATTTGCAGCTGCTTACGTTTTTATGTATAGGATGGCGACAGGAAAATTTAATAAGAGTTTTGTTTTGACAGGACGAGTAGGGGGCTTTGAGACTTGAACCTTTTTGCGGGCTTGTGTTTACGTTCTCCTTATAAGGATGTCGTCTTCCATCACTTCATTTGTACCATTTAACCCAAACTAAAAAGAAAAACGCCCATCAAAGAATGGAGTTCGAGAATTTGGGATAAAGAGGAATTAAGGAAGAGTGAGAGAGAGAGATCAAAATAAAAAGAAAAACCCAAGTAGAGGGTGGTGCGAAAAGGAGAAGGAAAGTTAAAACAAATGGTAAGAGTGGAAAAAAAGGCGGAGGAGAAGATTACATGGGGAAAATTTGTGCTTTTTTCAAAGGTAAGTGGTTTTTTTTTTTTTTTTTTACCATTTCCCATCGATACACACACGCTGTATTGTGATTGAAGATTAGCTCCATCTCAATTGCAACACAGTCTCACTTTCACAATATCTTATTGACGCACCCTAAGTAAGTCATGTTAAAGTTGAAAACGAAGATGAAAGTAGAATAAACATTTGAAGAAACGTTTGAGTAACAACTAGCATGAAATAATATGTTTGGCACAGGGAGGCGATGGTAGTAAGGTCAGCATGGAAAATCGAGTGGGATGTTAATATAAAATAAGAATACTTCTTGAAGTCAATGGTGATATAGGCGTGTGCTAAAAAATAATCTCATCTAATGTTTTAGGTTAATGTGAATGTGATTGTTGATTTCAGAGGTTTGTTAGTTTGAAAAGAGATCAATTTATAATAAAATTACAAAAAAAAAATGACCTGCTGCAATCTCTCTCTCTCTCTCTCTCTCTCTCTCTTGAACAAAAAAAACCATATTTAAAACGAATACGGTTCAACGAGGTTAGACCGGCCGGTCTAGATGAACATTAAAAGGAAAAAGAAAATGTAAAGGAGAAAAAGAATGCTTGTGCAAGTGCAACAGGCAAATTTGTCGAGAGAGAGAGAGAGAGAATATGGCAGGCGTTTGGTGGGGGAGGGGTATTCGGTTCGGAGGGTAGGTCGGCGTAAATAACGAGACCCTAATCAGTCATCAACACGGAAACTACTTTCACGAAACGAACAAAACAAAACAAAAAAAAAAAAGAGAAAGGAATAATAAAACTTTATATATTCAGAAAACTGAAAAAGCCTTTTTAAAAATCACCAAGCTCCAACTTCTTTCCACCGGAAACCCTAACCCTTTTCCTCTCAGTTAAAATATCTCCCCCTTTTTATTCTCGTTTAAATACCCTCACAAACCCACCATCGCCTCTCACCCCTTCTCCCAACCACAACAAAAATTTCTCTCCTTTTAGTCGAAATCTGCAGCACCCAGAATTGTTCTTTCTGCCTTTTTCTTATCTCTTATTTGGAATCAAAATATTGATCTTTTGGTATTATTGTGAATGGTGGAAACAATTCGGAGTGATAGTAATTTCATGCTCTCCCTTTGCCAATCAAGGGCGAGCGCTCTCCTACCTGTTTCTGCTGCCTCTGCTTTTGCATTCGGTTCTTGCAAGGAAGGCTGGTACTACCGTTGCCTCGGCCTGGACCCATAAACAACCCAGAAAATCTTTAGCCTCCACCAATAACCCAGATTTTTTTTTGTTTAAATAAAAAAACAAAATAAACCTTTTTTTTTTAATCTCGGTTGTTGGTGAAATATTCATTCAATTTTTGTTGATTTGATTTTTGGATTTTGATAAAGTCGAAAAAATGTTGCTTTACAAGCAGAAGAAGAATCAGGGTGCAAAGGGCAACAGGCTCTTGATTAGCATCACTGTTTTGGGAAGTGCAGGGCCGATCCGCTTCGTTGTCAACGAGGAAGAACTTGTTGCTGCTGTCATTGATACTGCTTTGAAATCCTATGCTCGTGAGGGGCGGCTTCCTGTTCTCGGCTCTGATCTTAATGATTTCCACCTTTATTGCCCCTGTGCTGGATCCGATGGTAGGTTTATTCAAATCCATTTGAATTATTGCCCCATGTCAGTTTTCATTTCTATCCTAAGAATAAAATTTTTCTTGAATTTGTTTATTTGAAATTTTGGGATAAATTTGAAGCTACGGGGTAAAAATCACCAAGCCAAGTCTGGGTTGTTAATTAAAACCTTTGTCCTTGAAAATACGGAATTAATTTTGTTTTGCTTGGAAAAATTTGTTGGGTTATTTATGATTTTGATGTTTGCTATTTCTATTGCAGCACTGAGTCCATGGGAGACAATTGGATCACAAGGGGCACGAAATTTCATGTTGTGCAAGAAGCCAAAGACTGAGAAAATGGAAGATGATGGGAGGTCAACTGGAGCAATTACTAGGAAGGGAAGTGGGAACTGGAAGGCATGGATTAATAAATCCCTCAATCTTAAGATTTCCTCCCACTAATAATTCTCAATCCTTTATGATCTTTATTTCTTGGATCAGCTTTACGTTTGAATTAAGGACTGAACTTAGGCTATCATGGAAGACCATGGTAGAATGTTGGTTATCTTTTCACCCTATGTTCTCATTCACGTGAGAAAGACCTGAATTGTTATTCAGGAATAAATTCGAGGTGTTATTCTGTTTTTTTTGCATTCCAATAAAATTGAACATTTTTTGTGTGCTTAATTTCAATTTTTTGTGTTCTGTTCTTGAATGGTTGTGATGGATGATCAAATTTATGTCAATAGTCCAGGAATCTCATTGAGGAACACTATTGGGTTTGGCTTACATCCATTGTCTGAAAAGCTTTTCGGAATTGTCCATATCCTTGGTGTTGTCATTAGCTGTTATCTTACAAGCTGCTTTGCAGGATTTTCATTTGCTAGTTGCATACGGCTATTTGCCTAGAAATATAGAATGTAGAGAATATGATGGATTAAATCATTCAATGTATGACAATTTAAAAATTTTAGTTCAATTTTTGTCATCTCATCAATTCCATATATTCAGAACTGAATATAGTTAGGCGATGCTTATTTTTGAACTTTGACCAAAATCAAACCGATGTTGTAATTTTTTGTCTTGATTAATAGTCTATTATTATGGAGCTGATTGTTAGATCCTTTTAAGATCTTTTGACAAATTAGATATTTGGTGAATCAAAAGAGGCGGTAGTGTTCTGTTTAAAATTGGACTAAAAGGAGTAGTCTGTCTCCTGTTTCCAACTTCAATTGCTACTGTTGGGGTGCACAATGGGGGACAAATTCTTATCAATCTTGCAAGAAATGGTTACTAGAGTCATATCAATCTTGCAAGAATGGTTACTTAGAGTCAGAAATAAACTAATCACAGGTTTAATGCCCATGTTCTCTGAATAAATCATAGTTGGTCTCATGTCACTAGTTGAAAGATTCAAGTTGATTTTGTGGACAGATTCATCTTTGTTATTGTGGGATTTTAACTTCCATGGTGTTTTGGAGACTTTAACTTGAAAATTTGATTTATGAGTTCACCAATATTGACCTAACTGTGGAAGGTTGCCTATAATTTGATTGAAAATACTTGCATCAGGTACCCATACTTTTCATATTAGAAATGGGAATGCAGTGTTGCTTTCATGACTATATAGCTTGAAAAAGTAGTCGTTTTCCCCTATATCTCCCTCACATGCTAGCCGTGCTTTATTTCATTGGTGCATTTTCAGATGAAAATGGGCGGAGTCGTTTGGAAGCATGGAAGAAGTGCGGTCCCACCATCTCCAAAATACATTCGTTTCTAATGACTTGAAGCTGCTCAAGTCTCAAAGTAATTAACAGTAATAGGGTCGGCAGGCAAATGCAAAATCCAAAATGCGGAACTGCTTCTGGTAGATGCATGGGATGGCTCTAAATTAGGTGATGATGCGTTTCAAGTTTTACCTCTAGCTGGCGAACTGCTGGTTCCATTGTCAGCTGGCGATCAAAAGGATGATAGGAGACAGCTCGCTAGTTTTATGGACCCCACATGAGAATTGGATTGTACTAGGCATATCCGCTTGAAAGCATGGCGATGCAATTGCTTTGTCCCTACTAGAGATTGATATCTTTAGTGCATTTGCAGGCTGCTGCAGCCCACGCTTCTGTTTTTCTTTTTCTCTCTTTTTGATCAGCGTCAAGGTTTTTTTTAATATGTACGAGCAAGCTGATTTTTACACTCCCAATTCTTATATTGAAAATTTTCACTTGTAAAAATAAATATGACAATTCATTTATTCATTATAAAACAAATGAGACTGCATCCCTAAAAATAAATAACTTTGGGCTTTTGCACGTTCTTTCCCTTTCCTTGAAGTCGTTTTCAGAACGGAAGCAACGCTCAGTCGGTACAAAAATATCTAGTCACAGATTTTCTGAGGCGCCTTTCTTCCATCGTTTCAGTAGCAAATGAGCTTTTCAGCATTGTGCTGACCATCCGAAACTGCTTGCCTTATCATGTATATGGGAAAATAGTTTAATTAACCTAACTAAATAAAGACAACAATTACTTTACTTATATCCAAAATTTATATTTACAATAATTTAATTAAATAAACCTGCACGAAATGCCAAGTGTCATTATCATGTAAGGCCGAAACAATGCCCAACAAAGCCTAATAATATTTGGCAAAGACAACCTACTCTTTCTAATATCCCCCTTATTTTCTTTCTCGTGACGGATTTGGCACATATACTTCATTGTTTCAAATTTCCATTACAAATTTGATGCTTCAAGTTGTAACCGTTAAGGTATTTTTAGGAAAACAGCTGAATCAACCATTATTTATTCCTCCACCATAATCAATTATTCCCATCCACATGATCCAACTCTGACACTATGATAAATTTGGAAAATCATTCTACTCATAATTTGTCCAACAATTGCTTATCAATTGAGCATAATCATAATCTCAATTGCATGACTTAACTCCAATTACTAGGTGTATTAGACTTAAAAGACGAGTCGCTTTCATACCGATCGGACCACGGTGTGGGGAGCAGCCCCATGTTGCGCCACACCCTCACCCTGCAATTGGGGCCCTGAAGGCTGAAAACACCCTTTTCAACCCCCTCAAAACTTTATAACTGTTTCTAAACTAGCCCTTTTCTAGAAAACTCAAGTCTTAAAGTGTTAGGCCAGTATTTGGGCTTAAAGCCCACTAAGCACTCTAGGGATGGAATTGAAATTTACCTTATACTCTTGGTTGGGTTTTGTTTTCTATGTCATGTTTCAGACATGTACATGAATAAAGGATGCAAGTATGCGTCCGTTGCACCAAAACTTCTCTTATGATATTTGAGTATGATTGCAACATCCTTTGGCACATGTCCTATCTATAGCCACATTTTAATATTTAAGGGATTTAACGAATTCTATCGTCTATTGTTTGTCATCATTGAATAATTTTTTTTTTAGTGCAGAATCATCATTTTGACCATTAAAAGGTAGGTATTGATCATTAAGACTGTGACTTCGCATTTGTTTAAAATTAAAAAAATATAACAAAGTGGACGAGTTGGATTAAATTAAAAAAATAATTTTTTTATGAATAAAATTTTATATTAAATTATAAAAATAGTTAGATATTTTTTTACAAATATAAAATATATATTTTTAATTAAAAAAATCAGTGGCCTTGTTGGCATTTATTTAGAGAAAATTCAATTATTTCTTTTCTTATTTGATTACTGATATTATCTCTAGTTAGCATTTGAAAAAACTCTTTTCTTTCGACGTAACCAAAAAATTGAAATTCCTAATGGAACCTTTTTCTTTTCATTCAAATAATGGTAAAAGTGCACCCAAAAAATTAAAATAGAACTGTGACATTGCATAAAAAAGGTTTAGAGTAGCAAATTTTGAGGCCAGCAATTTCAACAAGTGGTAATCTTAACCTTTATCTTTAGATTTAAAATGAACTGCATTGGTACAAATATCTAGATTTCATAATTATTCAACATTAACATATTAATAATAAAAATCTATGAAAGCATATCATCAAGGAAACTAGTTGATATAAAGATAGGGTGACTTATTCATTTACATATTTAATATTGAATCGGACCAACTTATTTCTGGGGGAATTACCTGCCAAACTCAAGAATGTGACATGCCTTGGTTGGTATGGGGTGACTTTAATGTCATTAGGAGTCCAGACGAGAAAATAGGAGCCACTTTTAATGATAATGCAACAAATAGTTTACTGAATTCATCAAAGAAGTTGGGTTGATTGATCTGTCGATGAGTGAGGGGAAGTTCACATGGAATGGTAATAGAGAAGGGGTGACATTTTGCTGGCTTGACAGGTTTCTAGTTGCTTTTGATATTCTAGAAATTTGTCCTAATCTTATCTATTTCAGACCATAACCCTATTCTTCTTTCCATTGTCTTGAACGACGAAAGCCCCAGACCATTCTAATTTTTTAATCACTAGAAGGACGAAGCAAGCTTCCAAGATATGTTCCTCAAGGCTTGGGAGAATACTCAAAATCTAAGTCTTAAAACGGTTAGCATCTGGCACAGACAAAAAGGGATCAAAGATGAGATTAGAGGTTGGCAAAAAGCCACTTATTGTGTTGGAGATAGGAAAATCATATTGATGGAACAGAACATTGGTGATCTCAAAATAGACCTACAGCAAGATCTGACAAACTAGCATATCAGGGGTCAAATTTTGAAGCTGAAGGGAGAACTATGGCAGCTACTAAGGGCTATTGAAAGAAGCTGGCATCAAAAGTTGAGAATAAAATGGTTCCTTCAAAGGGACCACAGCACAAAATTCTTTCACACGATTACTTCTACGTGGAGGAGAACTAACACCATTTGAAAGCTGGTTGTGTTGTGTTAATGGTGGTTAAGTTTTAATTTTGAAAAAATTTATGTTTTGATGTATTAAGATTATTTGTAAAGTTTGATGTTAAAAAGAGTCCAACTGGACAAGTTTCTAACATTTATTTTTGCTTACTATAGTTTATCTATCAATAAATTTCTTCATCTATCGATAGATAAACTCAAAAAAGTTTTTAAAAAAGATTGAAGAACATCCATTGATAAATATTCAACATCTATCGATCAATCAAGCCTAAATATCGATAGATGAGTCCATCTATTGATAGATAGCAACATAAAAGCTTTTTAAAAGAACCTTGAAGTCCATCTATCGATAGATGATCCCAATCTATAGATAGATGACGTCATTTTCAGAAAAATAAAAAAGATAAAAACGTATTTTCATATCTTAACCTACAAATATGTCACATGTTATGAGTGTTTGTGATTCTCAGCCATTTTTTCAAGGTATTATTTCAATCCAAAACCCTCTCAAACTCATTTTCAAGCCAAATCACTTTTTTTAAGATTGGAAGCTTGGTTTTTATTTTTAACCACAAAGGTGATGTTTTTCCACTTTAAAATCTTGGATTTCAAATTCTAAAATAATTATGAATTGTTCCAGATTTATTGTTTACTCCAAACTAAAGGATTTGAAGGGTTTTCCTCTTTGTCTGAAGCTCACCTAAGATAAGAATGATCAGTTTATAAATTTTGAGCACATGGATATTTGTAGAGCAATGAATTTAATCAAGAAAACTAGTTTTGAAGGAAATCGAATAACTTAGAAAGAGCTTAGAATGAATACTATGTCAATCTTAGTTTGAGAATTAAATATTGTGATAGCTAGATGTTTAGGAATGACTAGAACTCTAAGGAATTCATTGGATTAGAATTGGGTTTGTTGGTGGAAGTCGACTTTTCAAAATTGAGTAATAGTCAATATCTCTATTATATATTAGTTTTGAACAAAGGGTGACAACCCCTTTAAATGATTTTGTTCAAAAGTTCCTCGATTACTCCGTCCTACGGGCTAGTATGGGTAATAAGACATCTCTTGAGAAAGTGAATGTGGATGATAAGATGCCCATAAAATGTGAGAAATGTGAATGTGGATAAATACGTCTCCACCATTTCAAGATATATGTGAAGACCATGAGTTCCTATTTGATGCTTGATTTTGATTGGATCTTGTATAAATATTTCATTGTGTGATATGTTGGTTAAAGCTTGATATGGGGGTAAGAATATCGCAGGGTTAAGTTATGCGAACATACCATTTTTCCCTTCCTTAAGCCAGGTGTGGGGGTAAGAATGCCACAGGGATGAATTGGGCAAAAGTACCCATTCTCCCTTTATCTTGTTGATAGTATGTATTGATATCTTAATCGTAGAATAGATATTGTAATGCTTAAGAATGGTGACGTGATAATTGTTGTGCTTATGTGGAAATGATGATGTGAATCATGATTGGATGATACATTCATGTTATGAATGAATGATGTTGTATATGTGAGTTCAAACTGATTTATCCTTGCAAATGATTTGTAAGTTAAGCTTTTTATGTTATTGACTCTTTACGCCAATTGAGTTTTAAAATGCAGTTATGGAAATGTTGAAATGAAGTTATGGTCATTGAAAGGATTTATATGTTTATTATGTGTTTTTACAGAGTATGGTTTATTACAAAAACTCTCTCCTTTGGTTTGTCCCTTTCCCTATATCCATTTGCGGAGTCTTTGTGACTCACCCGTTATTTTCTCCTATTTTATTTTTCAGATCAATAGCTAGCTAGGCGGCTTGTGGAGTAGTAGCTTAGTTCATTCATGGTAGGTGTGGTGGAGCCTTCCTTCTAATGTTGTTACACTTTATAAGTGTCGAGTCAAGTCTTTGAACTGATATGTTAAGGTTAAATTTGATTATGTAAATAAATGTCGACCTATTCATCCTTGTTTACATTTCAGATATTATGTTAAGACTATGGTGAGCGAACCATATCAATATAGGCATGGGGACGCATGTCGAACCAAAGTTGTTCTAACTTTGTGTATATTTATATGAAATATGATAAAAATCTCACTTTACGTTTAGAAATTCCGTAATGTGGTGGTTTTGAAGAAATATTTGCATATTTTTAATTATGAATGGAAATTTATATGAACGTAATAGATAACTAACTCATACATTAATGGTTTAAGCTTACTTAGACTTAGTGGGCTATACTCACATAAGTTCATGCTCTGGTCATGATCTTTTCAGAAAATGAGATGTGATAGGATTACATATTGGGCCAACACAAAATGGCCTAGTGCCAATTTATCTATTTCAGATCTCACTAGATCTCCTAACTTTTGTCATCCCCCAAATCAAAACCAAATCTGTCAAACCGATAATTAAAGGGCCAGCTCCTTTTTTTGGTGCTCTAAAATTCAATATTGACAGAGCCTCCAAAGATAACCCAAGTGCTGCAGGCATTGGTGGCGCCTTAGAGACCATGATGGTCGAGTGTTAATTACTTTCCTTTCCCATATGGGACTCTCTTATGCGAATACTGTTGAATATAGGCTATCTGTAAAGCTATGAAGTTTTTTTTGCTTCTAGATGGACATTTCACAAGGTTGTGTTTGAAAGTGATTCTCAAAAAGCTGTGGATTGGATTCTTAATCCATCAACTGCTTTTTGGAGGCTAAGGCCAGGCACTACGAAAATTAATTTCTTCAAATCTAAACTTGTTGACTGAAGCATCATTAAAATTCTAAGAACAGCTAATGATTTAGCTAATTCGCTAGCTAAAGTTGGGACAACGAGAACTAATGATCCCTTATGGGTTTTCTATGATGGGGTTAATGGCACGTAATGTTGTTTCCCTCCTGATGCTGCTTCCTACATATTTGCTTTATTAAATGTTAGATTATAAGGGAATTGTGTGATCAGGCTTTTGTTGATATTTGTGAGTGGTTGGGTCTGTATAGTGTTTATGATCATAGGCATTTATCTCCCCCGTAACCTTCAAAAGGGTGTATGTATAGGGGTTTTGCTTTACATGGTTTACAGTAGTTTTTGCTTCTGGTGTTTTCCCTTTTTTGGGGTTCTAACTTGTATTGGATCTTGGTGGTTTGATAGATATGGGGTGTTATGGATCTTTTTTGTCATCCATAGCTTTTGTTGTATTTTGGGGTGATTCTCCCCATCTTTTACCATGTGAATAATACATCAGTTATTCAAAAAAATAAAATCAGACCAACTAGTTGGATTGGTTCGATCGAGAACTAATGAAATATTCAGCCCAAAAAAAAAAACAATTAGGCTGGTTAATTATGAACTGGTCAAAAATCTATCAACTCTTTTAGTTAAATTGAGTTTGAGATTGAACTAATTTTATTTCTTTAAAGTATCTTCAACCAAGGTGTGTTTGATTGGATTAAACTAATTTTATACATTTAACTAATTTATTATTTAATATTTTAAATTTTTTAACAAATAGTGAGATTATACCAACATAATATTCAGCAGTAACGACAAGGCAATAAATGGTATAGTGGCTACAAATACAAGTAGCTGAGAACCCTAGTACTTAATTGGGCATACTCTCTCTAAGTGTGGGGCAATGAACTACATTAGGAAGTAGAGGCTACAAGATTGGCAGTAGAGGCTGTTATCCTATGAGGAGATAATGAAATATTGATAAAGGCAGTTACAAGTCCCATGCCTATATATGTTATGAGCTATTTTCCTATTCTAAAAAAGAAATGTGAAGAAATAAAAGTAGCAATTGGCCGATGGCAAGGTTTTGGCGGGGACAACAACAAGAGGAAAAAAGAACTTATTGGACTAGCTGACAAAGAATCACTGTAATGAAACTGAGAAGGAAGATGAAACTATGACAGAGCAAAGGACTACTCTGCTATGGAGAAGGAAATAAAAGTAAAATGAGAGAAAGATTATTCTGATTAAAACTACACTTCATTCAACATGAACCAAAATATTTATACACGGTATACATGGTTAACACATGTTAACATAAAGAGACAAGCGTTATTAACCAGCCATACACTAAGACACCTCATAACACTGGTGTAGAAACATTTAATAACTAGTACAATGAAGCAAAATACATAGTAAAACAAAATGAGAAAGTCATTGCATGCTGAGTCAATACATGCTTTAACTCTAACACTCCTCCTTAAAGCTTGCATTGACAGTACTCAGCATTGCTTTCAAATCTTCAAACCTGGATGTAGGTAAAGTCTTTGTCAAAATATCTGCAATTTGATTTACAGAGGAGCAATATCTAAGAACAATCTCTCCACTATTCTCAGCTTCTCTAATAGCATGGAACTTTACCTTTATGTGCTTGGTTTTCCCATGAAACATTGGATTCTTGGTGATAGAAATTACAGACTTACTATCAATCAAGATATTTGTTGGAGTTGTTTGCACAAAGATTTAGTCCTTTAAGACTTTTCTCAGCCAGACAGCTTGGTTTGTTGCAGCATTGGCAGCTATGTATTCAACTTCTGCTGATAATTGTGCAACCATTGCTTGTTTATGTGAATTCCAAGAAAAAATTGCATTACCTAAAGAGAAAATATATCCAGATGTGCTTTTGGAGTCTTCAACACTCCTTGCCCAGTCACTATCTGAATATCCAACCAAGTTGATCTCCTTGATTCTTTCAAAATACAAACCATGATTAATGCCACGCTTTAAGAATCTGAGAATATGTTTAGCAGCTGCAAAATGAATATCAAAAGGTTCTCTTATAAATCTGGACAATAAACTCATAGAGTACATCAACTCAGGTCGAGTAAAACACACATACAGCAAGCTTCCAATAAGACTTCTGTACCTAGTAGCATTTTGGAGCTTAGAACCATCATCTGCAGTCAGCCTTTGATTCATAACCAGTGGTGTTGACATTGAATTACAACCACTCATGTGAAACTTACTCAGAATGTTTATGATGTAATTTCCTTGACATACAAAAATACCTTTGTTAGTTTGGCACATTTACATTCCAAGCAAATAGTTCATCAAGCCAAGGTCTGACATTTTGAATTTATTCTCCATCTGAGACTTAAACCTATTAATTGCTGTAGGGTCACAGCCAGTGATCATCAAATCATCAACATAAAGAGAGATAATTACCTGAGCTTGATTTTCATGCTTAAGCACATATAAAGTAGCTTCATTAGAGCTCTTTTCAAATCCAAGATTAATCAAATAAGAGTCAATCTTACTGTTCCAAGTTCAAAGAGCTTGTCTCAGGCCATACAAGGCCTTATGCAGCTTATATACTCTATCAGAGTTAGATTCGATCTTGAATCCTTTAAGTTGCTCAACATAAACCTCCTCCTGCAATATACCATTCAAAAAGTTTGATTTCACATCAAAATGAGATACCCTCCATCCTAATGCAGCTAAAAGAGCTAACAGCAACCGAATGGTTTCATATCTGGCCACAAGAGCAAAGGTATGTAGAAAATCAATACCTAGCAATTGTGAGTACCTTTTGATAACTAATCTTGTCTTATACTTGTTCAACGTACCATTAGAATTAAACTTCTTTCTGAAAATCCATTTAACTCCAATCACATGCTGATTCTCATGTCTATCAACTAATAACCAAGTATTGTTCTGATTAATCATATTGATTTTCTCTTGCATTGCAGCCCTCCATTCCTCAGACTTTGTTGCTGCTTGATAACTATCTGGTTCAGTTATAGCTATCAAGCTTTTGTCATAAATGTCATCAAAACCCCTTGTACCTCTAACTGCAAAGTGTTCATCATCATCATCAATGCCAACATACTGATCAGCTGTATCTGCTTCAGTTTCTGTATCTGTTTCAGTTTCAATTGATTCTTGAAACTCAATTCTGAGTGGTGACACTCCTTTGTTTGCTTCATTTTCATTCTAGCTCCATTTAGATTCTTCATCAAAAATGACATTTTCGGATACAATAACTTTATTTGACTTTACTAGATAAACTTGTATCCCTTAGACTACTCATTGTAACCAATAAACACTCTAGTTTCTGATCTATGATCAAGCTTATCTTTGATCTTCTCAGGTATTTGATGATAACACCAACTTCCAAATATTCTGAGGTGATCATCTGCAGGCTTTCTGCTATACCAAGCTTCATAAGAAGTCAGAGCTATTAAGGCCTTTGTTGGTAATCTATTTAATAGATAAATAGTTGTATTACATGCTTCTGCCCATAATTTCTTTAGAGGATTTTTCTCAAACAAAAGACATATTGCCATGTCAAGTATAAATCTATTTTTCCTTTCACTCACCCCATTCTGTTGATGTGAATAAGGAAGTGTAAGCTGATGATGAATACCCTTTGTTTCAAGGAAATTTTTAAACTGTGAGGAAGTATATTACCCACCATTATCTGACCTGAGGCACTTCAGCTTGGAACCAGATTCTCTTTCAACTTTAGCCTAGAACTTAACAAACACTTCAAAGGCATCAGACTTAGATTTGAGAAAATAAATCCATGTATATCTGCTATAGTCAGCAATGAAGACTATGAAATACCTATTACCAATCAAAGATTATTGAGTCATAGGCCTTGCTACATCAGAATGAATCAGTTCAAGTCAGTTTCTTGCTCTCTTAAAACTGACAGATGGAAAAGGTTTTCTGCTATGTTGACCAAGCTTACAAACACCACACACTGAAGTTGATTGACTGATTTTAGGTAGCTTCTTTACCAGCTTCTGAGATTGCAGCAAGTTCATATAGTTATAGCTATAATGACCTAGTCTTCTATGCCAAAGTGATAATGCATCTACACTATTGCAACTGGCTTGCATACACATTTCAGTCATATTGACATGAAAACATCTATTTTTCATTTGAACATTCATCAACAATTCACCAAAGGGATCATATATGGTACATACATCATTTTTAAATACAAGCACATTGTTATTTTCCATCATCTGACCTACACTCAGCAAATTCTGTGCAATATCAGGTATTAATAGTACACCATGAACATACCTTAGGCCTAAAGATGTGTTGATCCCTACTGTATCTTTCCCCATAGCATCAAGATAAACACCATTCCCTATTTTTACTTTTGACCTGAATGAATATCTAGATCAGTAAATAATGAGGGGTTTGGTGTAACAAGATTAGAACTACCACTGTCGAAAAGCCACTGCACACTATCTGAAGAATTGCTTCCTGTAGCCATAAACAGTTATTCCTCTGACATCTCAACATTTTTAATGGCATGAGAGACTTCTTCGTTTGTTTCAGGTTTGTTTTTACAAACCTTTTCCACATGACCTAGCTGTTTGCATGCATTGCACCTTACACCAAGCCTGTTCCAGTAGTATGACTCTAAATGACTCTTCTTCTTACAATGGGAACAAACTAGAAATCTGGTTCTCCTGTTCTATATTTTCTTTTCTTGTGCTTTCCTTTTTGCTTATCCCTTGCATCACTCACATTCTTCTTTGTTGAAGTATCAGCATGAGCCTTTCCTTTCATTCGAACAAAAAAGGCTAAATCAACTTTCTTAATTCTTCTGGCAGCTTTCCTATGTTCATCAGCCTCAAGAGCACTCACTAAATCAGTGATCGATAGCTCTGAAATGTCTTTCACTTATTCCAGAGAAGAAACTACAACATCAAATCTCTTTGGTAAGCTGATGAGTACTTTCTCCACAACCTTTGCATCTGTCAAAGACTCTCCCATCAATCGAATTTGATTCACTAGCTTCATCAACATATCAATGAATTCTTGTACTGACTGGCTTTCCTTCATTCTCAGCATTTCATACTGTCTCCTAAGGTTTTGTAAACACATCTGCCTACTTCTTGTAGACCCCATAAACTCTTCTTCAAGTTTGCTCCAAGTTTGATTAGTTGTTTCACACCCCATAATCTTACTGAAAATTGACTCTGTAACAGTTGACTATATGAAGGATAAAGCTCTATATTTCTTAGCTACCTCCTCTTCATATTGCTTCACTTGTGTCAGTGTAGAATTTTCTCTCAAAGGCGGTATTTCAGGATCATTTGCAAAAGCATTCCAAAGGTTAACACCTTTAAGGAATGATTTCATTTTGACAGCCCAAACAGGGTAATTAGAACCATCAAAAATAGGTGTGTTTTGTTGAGTAACAGTTGAAGTTGACATCTTGATGAAGAGTAAACTATGAATAAGTGAGAAACACAATTATAAATGGCTCAAAGATCGATTATATTGCTCTGATACCATGTAATGAAACTGAAAAAAAGATGAAACTATGACAAAGCAGAGGACTACTCTGCTATGGAGAAGGAAATAAAAGTAAAACGAGAGAAAGATTATTCTCATTAAAACTACACTTCATTCAGCATGAACCAAAATATTTATACACGGTATACATGGTTAACACTTGTTAACATAAAGAGACAAGTGTTATTAACCAGCCATGCACTAAGACACCTCATAACACACCTCATAACACTGGTGTAGAACACTTAATAACCAGTACAATGAAGCAAAATACATAATAAAACAAAATGAGAAAGTCATTGCATGCTGAGTCAATGCATGCTTTAACTCTAACAGTCACAAGGATTAAAGATACGGCTGGAATGGGATTTAGGGACCTGCCGGCAGGGATTTTTAAAAGGACCTATGGCAAGAAATGGGAGGAGAAAACATCAACATCTGGACTAATAGATGGGTTCCTAACGACAATCCTCTTAGGATAAATGACAGTGAAAATGTTGGAAAACTACCCCAGAAGACGACTCAAATAATTAATAGAAGGGACGGACATTGGAAGCTAAAAAGAATTCAGAATATATAAATAAGGAACAGAAGATAGCTATATAGCATATGCTAGTATGTCAAGAATGGGGGACTGATAGAATATTATGACCAAGGCTTCCGTTGGTGAATACAATGTGAATTCAGTCTAGCACGTACTGGAAGAAGATGAAGACAGGAAAATCTGTTAAGAAAGGAATGCAATGGTGCATTCAACATCCCACGCAATCGGAAAAGATGTACGGGAATTGTTATGGAATCTACAAGTTTCACATAAGATTAGGAATATTCTGCGGAGAGCATGCTCCAATGATGTAGAAACCTTTAGGAATCCGTGGGAAAAAAATTGAAGATAAGAGCCGATTCTATGTGCCCTTTACGTTAAACGGAAGAAGAAACCATTGAACATGTCATTTTATGGAGTGATTAGGTGAAAGCAGTTTGGTTTGAGATAGGGTTGGGTTACAAAGTTGATCAGAAGGCAATTACAACTCTGGATTGGTTGCTAAAAAAGGTTCGTCAAATGGAAGAATTGATAGTGCTAAGGAAAAACAGATATAGTGTCGACTTTTACAGCAATTACATGCAAAAATATATGGAAAGCAGATGTGAGGCAAGTTTCAAAGAAAAGGTGCTCGATGCAAATATGACAGTATATATACAATAGATCAATGGGCAATAGCTGAAAATTGGGAAATAAATGAGCAGAATGGAAAAAATCAGACAGACGGACAGGAAGGAAACAAAGATTATGTATGGAAAAGACCTGAAAAAGAGTGGGTGAAGAAGGTTAATACAGATGGTGCTTTCACTGACAAACATTTAGAGGCTGCAATTGGGGTAATCATAAGAAGCTGTCATGGTAGAAATTCTGAAGTATTGTTTAAGTGTATCAGCTCAAGTCAGTCATGTTTTGATTGGAGAATTGTGCCATTGGTATACAAGCATAGATAAGAAGAATTGGCGCAGTAAAGTTAAGCTAGCTGTGTTAAGTGTAAAGCAAATAAAACCGACAGATTAGATAGCTAGCAACTCAATCAAGAAAAGAGATATATGTGCCTTTCAAATTGGGTAAATATGCCTCCATCATCATGGGGTATATATTCTACCTATCGATGGGCTTCCAGCCCCACGTGCTATTCAAAAGTTAACTTAGGCTTGAAGGAGATGGAGTCCGTCATAAAGTTTCAATAGTTTCTAGTTCTATATGTAATTTTTTTTTCAGATAATGAAGCTTCTGATTATGATAAAAAAAAAAATCTTTTATGTTTCTAACTCTCAATTTATGACCAAATCATTAGGTCAAATGCATGATATTATGGTTTGGATACAATGGAAGAAGTCTGTAGACAAAGTGGGAGTGAAGGTCGGGTTAGGGCAATCTGAGTCCGCATAGCAATCGATCTTTCTCACTCTTCGTCGGCCTGAGTATTTATGATAAAAACGTGTTAAATGTTGAATGGCACAAGTGAATATTGAATGGTCAAAGAACGAGAGAGAGCAAGATTTACGTTCAAGTGCCCGACATGCACAAGTGTAACAAAATCACGAGCGACTCTGACCTGAACAATGACTGCATAGAATGTTTGGAAAGCAAACATGCACGGGCAAGTGGCTCGTGCCCTGCTTTCTAGCCCCGGATTTCTTTCCCTTCCACTAGCTTCTATGTCCTAAATTTAATACAGGGTTTTTCATCAATTCTCAACCTGACAAAGGGGCTATTGTTGAAATACTGCGCTGCTTCCTAGCCCAGATTTCTTTCCCTTCTCTTAGCTTCTACGTCCTAATACAGGATTTTTCATCAATTCTCAACCTGACTCCATAGCTTTCTCAAATTAAAAAATCATCAAGTATTGTGAGTTGGTTTGGCTTTCCTGATATATTCTAGTAAATATGCAAGGACTTTAGTTTGGACCACATCTCCATCGAAAAAAGAAGGAAGAAATTAATATCAAATAACCCTTTCCTTTCTTCGAGCAAAAGGAGAAAGAAAGTTACCTATAGCCTTCTCTTCTTTTCAAATTTTCTTCTTATAGCTGAAGAGAAGGGAAAAAGTGAGTAAAAAGCAAGGCTTGAAATGGGATGTGATGTGATCTCCAAAGATCAGTGAGGAAGTGGGGGTCAGCTCAGAATCCCCAAAACCGCATGCAAGTGGGCAAGTTGGTCAAATAAAGAATTGTCATGGCTTTGTTGTACATTAACATTATAATAATACATATAATTGTTCCTCATATAATTTTTAGCACCAAAATTATGTAGTGTTAGCTGGTCCAATCCCTAAAGACTAATATGAGATGGTGGCATTTCTTTCATGCATCCTCTCATCTACTAGTCTGTGCAATACTAACTTAATGCCTCCTCTGGGGTTGACAAATCCTGAGCAATCAAGTTCTCTTGTTGTTTTTGCAATCATTTATTTGATATATCTATGTATCTACCCTATAAAACGGGGCATGGGGCATGGGGGATATGGCATCTCTTTGCTTTGCTACAATAAGTTTTTGAGCACCCTCCGCCTATATTTCATAATGTCAATTATCTTATTGGATAGATCCAGGTGTCAGTCATTTTACTAATCATTTACTCACCAAAAAGGTGGAGGAAGAAGCAGACAGAGACAAACACTCCCACATAAGTATGAGTTTAATATTGTTCTTATACGTTTGAATCAAAAGCAATATGTATATATTTACCAATATGATGTTCGAGTTTTATTTTCTGTGTCTTGATACGTATAAAAATGTTTGAATGAAGTGTAAAACCTCCAAACTTTAGACCTTCAACCTTCGAAGGGAGGGATCACAATCGGTATACTAAATATACACTAAGATTATCATGCAAGTTGTAGTTGATGATGTTTAGCCTACAGTAGGTATATATATAATCCTTTTCCACGCTGCAAATTCTACCGATATAAAAATGGAAAAGAATTATGAGTATTAAAGATTTAACTTCCATAAGTAAAAGAAAAAGATATTTGGTATTGTACGTGTTTGGACAAAAGTGAGGGTTGTTAGAATTGAATTCCATTCATTTCAGTCTTATGAACTTGCTTTGCATCCACTAACAAAAGGCAGTTCCTTGAAAACGAAGTGGCTAAAACCCATGAAAGATGGTGACTTGCTGATTCTAGGATCCATCAAAGTGGTGGGCAACAGATCCTATTTAGGTGTCGACATAATGACATGGCAAAACAAGGAGCATTGGGATTCACTTAGCCAATCCCATTATGGGGAATTAGGCTTCGTCAATCTGAGTTCATTTAAAGGGGAAGGGAATAAGATGTCTATAAAGATACAGTATGTATGAGAGAATTTTCTCTTTTCTTTACAACTTGCACACCTAAATATCTCTCAGCAAAATCTTCCCTTGTTACAGTTTCTGGTTAGTTTCAACGTGTTACTGAACATCAAGAAGCAGAACTCGAGGCCAAGACATGACCTCCTCAATCTCCTAACTCAAATATTAAATTAAATTAATTTGATACACAATTAGATATGCATGCATTAGCTGGCAGAACTCAAATTCTCTGAGTCTTCAAAAGTTGAAGAAGTGCACACTGGCCATCACAATCAATTATCAGTGCAAAGGTACCTAATGGTTAAAAAGAAAAAAAAAGGGTACAAAACATAACTGTGTATTTTTGGTTTATTTTTCCAGAGGATAAAGGAAAAGGAGAGGGGAAAAGGTTTGATAAAAGAGAAAATCAGTGAAGAAGTTGTAAGAAAAAAGAAGATGAGAAAGGGAACCTTTTCAAGAAAGTTAATACCATAATTAAGAACTCGACATAAGTGAGCCTTTTTTCACTCACTTATGATTGTGCTTTCCTGTTCCTGACATAAAAGGAGGCCCCCTGTAATAGTGTTATTATCTGGGAATGTAATATATAGTTTCGACTTGAAAAATATTTAATAATAATAATAATAACGCAAACTTCAATAGCTCTGCTAACGCTTCATTGTTGTTGCCAATGTTTTTGTTCAAAGTCCAAAAGCAGTATCACAGATTTGGTAAATTTTCAGTGCTGCCTCACTTACAGCAGCCAGCAAGCTGGGATATTGACAGTGGAATATAAGCATGCAGTTGAATATTAGCTTACTGTAGAAACTGTTGGGTTTTCAACCAGGCTTCTGCATTTTTTCCTTTTTTCTTTCT
Organism: Theobroma cacao; assembly: GCF_053813885.1. Classification (NCBI taxonomy): domain Eukaryota; kingdom Viridiplantae; phylum Streptophyta; class Magnoliopsida; order Malvales; family Malvaceae; genus Theobroma; species Theobroma cacao. Next base: position 45,495,344 of record NC_142640.1, read on the forward strand.
CTTGAATCATAACAAAACCATGTCAATTCCCCAGCAAATAAGGCCAAAAAGAAAGAAAGTTCTATCTTTTTTATTTCCACCAAAGCTATATATATATATATATATATATAGATATAAATAAATACATTGACCCTTTTTGATTCACCCTGAAAATACAGAAGATTCCCAACCAAAAACAGACCGGCGAAGAAAAATATCCTAACCAGAGGTAGCTGAAAATTCAAATAAAAAAAAATGGGACTGAAAATTTAGAAAATGATAATTAAAAAAGAAAAAGAAAAAGAGAGGTGAAGGGGAAGGGGGAGGGGGCAAACAGGTTCGGGATTGGTGGGTCTCATTCTCACCAGGCAGGAAGGCACCCAGCTCAGAATAGAACATAGACAGCCCCCGAGATAGGGTTTGGTAGGGACCAAACTGAAGTTGAATCTAACTCACTGAGTCAACTCACAAACTCAGTGGGCAGTAGCAGCTGTTTTGTTGGCGAGTTTCCAAGCAGAAGTTGCTATGAGTGGGCGACTGTGCCAACCCAGCATCAAACACCCATTATTCTCCTCCACCCCATACCCATCTCCTCCAGCAAACAAAGCCAACAACATACTAGCTTGCTTGAACGCATTAGAGCCCAAATGAACAGACGCAAAACCGGCCGTACCCAACCGATTTCTCCAGTGAGCCAACTTCTCGTGCCTCTCAACTCGGTCCACCCCTTCACAGGCCACCACATTACAAATCTGTTTCCCCAAGTACACCTCCGACATAACCTTATCCTGACTACTCACCGACCCCTCCAACGAGTCAAAAAGCGTCGAGTAATAATGTAACGACTCAGTGAATCGGTCTAAGAAAACCGGACCGTTATGGTTCGCTTCTTGCTCAACTATAGTGACAATCTCAGGCTTCATCTGTTTCACCACGGATAAAACTTTGTCAATAGCACCCGGACGAGCCAATAATTTATGTAACTCAAAAACGGAGTTAACGGCCACGGCTTCACCTTCACTGGGTCTAAGATCAAGCATTGAAGCATCCAAATCGGCCAAAGAATTAGCCACGAACCCACGATATTCAAACTCAACGTGAATCGTTTCAGCTAATTGAGCCAATTTCCAACCAACTTCTTGCAAGTGATCCGAGTTATCATGGCTGGGAGGTCCAATCCCAGTTAACCTAAAAGTCGGCGGACCACCACCTCTTAACGCTAAGGCTTGCATCAAAGCAGGCCATTGCATGCCTTGGTTCATCGAAAAATCGATGACGTGAACCCTTTTTTTGCCTTCAAAAGCTTCGAGAATCGCTTGGTTAGCTGTGAAGTGGGCAAACTTTAGATAAGGGCAAGTCTCGTAGAAGTGCATGTGAAGAACATCTGATAAAGAATGGTCGAGTGGGTTTTGAGGATATAATCTATAAATCCTTCGAGCTAATGCTTCAGCAAAATACGTAGCCACTTTCCTCATAGCCCCAGCTTGAGAACTCGCTAAAAACCCAACTTGTTTTACCAGCGCTTCGGCGAGATTGAGATTGTTTTGCTGGACAGCTTCTGCACATGCCATCAAAGCATGGACCAGCCGGATTCCGTTTTCTTGTGAGTCAACCAGGACAACAGGACGAGTTGACTCAGCCGGAATTCCATAGGATGAAGCAGGAGGAGGATAGATATCCGAGTGCGACCCGGATGTAGATTTCAAGCGCTTTTCGGATTTAACAACGTTGTTTTGAGTGGAAGAAGAAGAGGAATCATGGGTTTGGGTTTTTTGAGAATAAATAGCCTTACCAGGAATTGCTTTGAGATCATAATCTGAACACGAAGCTTCCTCAAAGAGTTGTCGCCCTTTTTTCTGATGTTTTTGATTGTTGTTGTCGAAATCCAACGTCGTTAAAGTCGAAGACTCAGCCGGACCAAGAAACGAATCATCTAACGTAGCCGCCGCAGCCGGTCCAGCAGTGACAACAGGATCAAAAGTGGAGGGAGGGTTAAGCTCAGAGAGCATGCTTTCGAGCCAAGTTGATAGATCGGAAGGATTATAATGAACGGTTTCGGAAGCAAGATGTGAAATCCCATCATCTTGAACATTACACATAACCTCCTCTAACTGCTCAAGCTTTTGAGCCACTTCTGCCATGTCTGAAGTTTTAACCTTGTACCCAAGAACCGCCAAAAGCTCATCCATTCCACAGTCTTGTTGGGCGGCTTCTTCCTGCCACATCTTGGCCTTTCCGGTTGTAGAACCACCGCAGACGGAGGAGCTGCCGACAGTCGATGGGTCTGGGTTGGTTTGGAGATGATGGTGGTCTCTTTTCATGGTTGTTGTTGATTTTTTATCTTCTTCTTCTTCTCCTTAGTTCTCTAATATTGGGGCTAATTTCTTTTGGTTTTGGGGGGGAGGGTTCTTTTGGGTGGGTATCTATGGATTTGTGTGGAGATGCTCAGAAACCAAAGAAAAGAGATGAATGGGCGAAGAATCTGAGCATTGGGGATTGGGGGTTTTGCTTGGTTTTTCACTACTACTCCCACTTCATCATCAGAGCGAAAAGATAAAAATTAAAATTATCAAGAATAATAATAGAAATTAAAAGGAATCAAATGAAAGAGAAAAGGCAAAAAAAAAAAACGCTCGTGATGGGGCGCGACCTCCAATGAACCACAGAGGCAAACTACAACAACTACAGCTCAAACAGATAAGATGAAAATATACATTTTTTATAACCTTCTTCTTTTTTTTTTCTTTATTATTCCTTTTGGTTCTGATAATGAAATGTTCCCTTTTATTTTTCTTTTTCTAATTTGTAAAATATAGTTTTACAATGCAGTACAACTACTGCGGGGCCTGCTATATTGTCAGCACCACTTCAATGAATTTTTTTACTTTTTATAGCTATACTTTTGCAGAGTTTAATTTATTTGCAGCTGAATTTCTGCTTGGTTACTAGGTTTAACTACTTACTCTGTCATGGTTCAGCAATGTTACTGGCCCCTTAATGATGCCCCTACGCTGCTCCCTTCCTTTGATTTCTTTTTTTTCACGGAATTGGTTTTTGGTAATTAATGGCTCCTCAAAATAATTACAATTTACAGCTTAGGACCAGTTTAGTAGCATAAGCTTGTAACCTACAGTGTGACAAAATTACAAGCAATACTACTAGAATAACAGGTTAGCCGAGTCTAGAGTTGGAATTTTAAGAGTATAATGGGGGCTACCATCTACATTGAGTTTTATGGTTGATTTCATCTATAACACTTAAACTTATTTATGTCATAAATAAATTAACCCTTCACATCTTGTAATTTTACCAAATTAAACTAAATTAACTAGCACATGCAATTGCAATATTTCTTTTTAGTAGAGTTTGTAGGCATAAAATCGAATCTTTCCACCCTTTTTGGGTTAAAACTTAAAAGAACATGTGTTGTTTCTGTGTTGGTACATTGTAGCAAACTTATGGAAGTTCAACAAAGTCGGGATAGCTCAGCTCAGCTCAAGCAAAACTTGTGGCATAAGGGTTGGTTTTTTGCTCTTTTGGTTAACGTGGTTGACCTCAATTTTTTTTTGAATTATTCATTTATCCAAAATTAAAGTACATCAATGGAGTAAACTTTGGTGCTAATCATTCGGCTGCCACGGACTAAAAACGCTAGAACAAAAACGTTCGGTGCATGCATGATGCCGGCTACGTGGTGGCTGCCAACTTGTTCAACCATAACAAAAGCAAAACCGTTTTAATTGTGTTAAATCCAAAGATAAAATGTCCCCCCCAAAACTCCAACTTGACCGATGCCTTTGAAAAACCCCAACTCCCTTTCTTGTTGAATAAATTCATGGGATCCATATAATTTGAGATAAGTTACCAATTTACCATTATATTTAAGGTAATTTGATTTAAAATGATTACAAAGTCACGGTTAAAAAAATATTTGTACCTTTGATATTTTTTAACCAGATTAAAAAGTACAATAAAAAAATTATATACATTTAAAAATAAAAATAAAAATTGATTTATGATAGATTTGGATCTGTCTTAAATGATTCAAGCAAGTGAAGATGAAGATTAAAAAATAGAAAAAAGGGAGGAAGCGTGAAGGCGTATCGGGAAAAAGGAGTGTGAACTAATGAAAATTAAGAAGTACTAATTGATGGGAAGTCAAAGAATCTAATGCGCAATTAGCTGTCTAGACCTCAAGTTTTCATAAATTTCTGATGTTCCAAATGATTGGGAGGCAAACCAAACAGAAGAATTCATGGGCCGCCACCCCCCCACCCCTCCCCTTCAACTCACCCAATTTCAAGCTGGTATGGTATCTGATCCCTTTTTAACAAGATATGGGCGCCGTTCACCTCAAAATAGCCAATCTTTTCACTAACGACCTCTATTATATGACGACAGAATTTGCTGCCCAATCTTTTCAAGATTGCAGATTGTCTACACTTTGATTTAATCCATAATTCCCCACGCTTAATTGCCGTTTATTGACCCTGATCAAAATTCTACACATTCAAAGATTGTCGACTATTTATTTTGATTAATGTCAGCAATTAGTATATCTAGTTTTGTGCATGATTTAAGATATTATTTAGAGTCAAAGGTCCCTATTATGTCAATTCATATTAACTGAAATAACTTTCGATATTGTTAAATATATGGAAAATAGTACTACAGTAAACAAATTGGTGAAAAATTGTTAGCGCGTGGAAGTGATTAATAGGTACATGAATAATCAAATGTCAGGGGATGCCCTACATGAGGGAGACTACTTGACCAAAACGTCCCCGCCCAAGCGTCAGACGACTTCCCACCCTTCAACCCCATGTTATTATTAACACAAGAGCAAGGACCGGAACAGGGTTCCGGAAGAAGATATCCCCTCATCTTCACGCCGTTGGCAACGGCCTATTGCCTTGTAATCCTCACAATTCAGAAGAAAAAAAACGAAAGCCACTTTCCCTTCTGTTTTTTTTTTCTTTTCTAAAAAAAAAATTTAGCGAATTGACGTTCTCTCTCACAGTGGGCCCTACTTATTTTTTTTCCCTTCCCTGCTCTGAACACTGTTGTTTTTCAGGCAAAAAACGTTCTTTTAAAAGGCCAAAAAGAGGCTTGAAGAAAACTGAACTGACACTAGCATGGCACCACGTGATTCTTACACGTGTGATGGCCCACTTCTTGATGGAGAATTAGTACTCGGTACTATTCTTGTTTGGTGGGCCCCCACCCCCCAAGTGATCCTGACACGTGTTAAGATTCCACCCTCGAGTGGGGACCATCCCAACCCTGGAGGCCGTTCTCTCCATTGCCCGCAGGGTCGACGTCCCATCACTGACACCTGTTTTCACATTATATTTGCTCAAACCAAAGGTTTTGTACCAAAAAGAACAACCCAAAAAGGTGTTTTGCTTCAAATTAATTTCACTCATAAACATTTCATTCTTGTTAATGTCATGTATGAACTTGTAAAAAATACTCTTTTCTATCACATTTGTTTGCTCAAAATTATGATTTTTTAATATTAATATTTTTTATATTTCCAAATTATATAGTCTTAATTTTTTTATACTTTTTTCTTTAAAAAAAATTAAAACTATACATTTATTATTAGATCAAATAATTTAAAACACAATATGAAATTAAGTTGGATTTTGAGTTTTATACAATTTATTTATAACGTAAGTTTATAATGTAGGTTAACTTGTCTAACCCGTATATAATACATTTCTACACATTTAATTAATTACATTAATAAGTTAACTCATGTTACTCAACATAAATAATCTGTTTAAACTCATTCATTGAATTATCAATATTTAAATAGATAAAAATATCTTACTATTCATATTTAAATATTTTAATCTCGTGATCACGTTTGTACAAGTTAATCATAATTAAATATATTAATCAAGTCATGTTATTAATAAGTGTAATAAACATATTATGTTTTGACACAATTAATTAATCATTTTATATTTGTATCGATCAATTTATCTATGATATTGATACTTTTAAACAACATGATTACAATCGATTAACATTAATTGTCAATCGTAATTATCATTGAATCAATTATTGAGTTGCTAATTTATTTTTATTCTTTTAAGTTAAAAATTATAGAACATTACTTTGTTTTTAAAAATTAAATTTTAATATAAACATACACTAATTCAATTTTTTTTGAACTTTCTAAAAATAAAATGAAAACTAAAAATATGGGACAAATTAAAGAAGTATACAAATATTTTAGATTATATAATATGTTATAGAAATACCGTGCGCAAAAGATTGCTTAAGTTATTGTTTTTCCTCATGAACGCAAAAGGAATTCGACCTTCAAATGAGAATTTGGAAAGAGTTTTTAATTTTTTGTATATGATGGGAAAATGACATGTTAGAGTTTACTGTATATGTTAAAGGACATAAATATGTTTTTAGACGTTAGAAAAAGTCTTCTTGCCGTATATATAATTTGCTTAATTTATTACTTTGGGTTAGGCTATACATTCAATATTTTAAAATTGAAAGATTGTAATTACACAATCTGATTATTTCATGTCAATGAATGAGTTTTATCGAAAATTATTTGACTTCATCAATTATATCATAAGTATGTATATGGGTAAAACCTTGTCATAGTGATGTCAGAAGAGTAGTTTGATTTCGCCATGGTTTTACATCGAAGCCTTGTAATTACAATATAAATAATTAGTTATAAATGAGTTTTTATATATGTAAACTTACAAATGAAGGAAAGAGATGGAGTCCTGATTGCTTCGATTTGCTCTTATATATGATTTCATATGATCAAAGAGTATTTTGTATTTTCTTTTCTTGTTCAAAATCTGATGAAAAGAGATGGAGATGCTGAGATATATAGCCATAGTTGTCAGGCACTCAAGACTGATTAACGTTTAGCAGCAATGTTGATGTGTATTTTGGCTTGTATTAAGTAAAAACTAATGATGTAATTTACTCTCACTTCATGTTTCAAATTTCAGATTATCATTTCTCTTGTAAAAGCCCATCTGGTATTGTAGATGTAGATGCTAAAGTCAAGATATTCCTATAAATTATGCATCATGCATGCATGCTCGGCAATTTCCAGCTCTTCGTCTTGCTTTTTTGGGTTTTGCCTTTTTCCTTATATAGTATTCCTTGTAACCCATCAAATCCAAGTCACTCAAAGAGATACAGACTCGCAAAAGCTATGTCCACTTTCCAGCCAGATTTGTTAAAGATTACATGAAAAAAGGCCGTCAATTTTGTCACCGTATTTCCCTTTTTATTTACAACAAATTTCAGCCATATTGTCCCAGACTGACATCAAGAATTTTATCTTCTTATTATTGGCTTTTGGTGACCAAGTTTTTCCTCAATTTAATCTGGAGTTAAGTAAGAATCAAGCGCCAAAATGGCTGGAAAATTTGGCAAGGCACTGGGGTCTGGGTTACAGCCATCTGCGAATATACCCAACCCTAAATTTGCATCATTGAACTCAGTCCTCGTTATGGATCAAAGTCTTGAACAATAATTCAGAAATAAATATATGAATTTGGTTTTTTTAGCCAACTTACATGTAGGCTTCCACGATCTTGCCAACTTTGCTTAAGCTTCATTAACATAAATTAATCTCCCAAACTCATATTGTTTAAAGCTAAGTTAACATCAATAATGTGTTTCCACATGCCATGTAAATCTGTAAACACATGTCATCTAATACTTAAATAATCAGTAGTCAATTTCGTTGCATGATGTGTTTGGTGTAAATTATTGTAAGATGATTTTATTAACAATTTGATATTATAATGTTCTTAATTAAAGTTAATTTATGGCTTGCGCCGGCTAGCTATTACGATACCTACAAGTACATACTAACAAAGGATTAAAAAAAGTACCAGATCACTAATTGAAAACAAGAAGAATAATATAATATGTACATTAATTTAAGCAAATCTAGGTACAAGCAAGATTTGTATTATGTTAGGCATACATAAAAATAATACTGATTTGAGGATGACAAAACTAAGATGGTTGATGATCCTATAAGGTATATGTATTACTTGCATTCATTCAATTAATTTTCTTACTTAGAACCTGTTTGGTCTAGCTTTTATCTAACTTAAAAGCTATTATGAAGCTCTTATGAAAAATAATAGTTTTTAAAATTAAGTTAAAATTGTTTGGTAAATTTTTTTTTATAAGTTTTTTTATAAGTTATAATTTTTTTAAAAATTATCATAGAAAGTATTTTTTTAGAGCGTAATATTATAATTATTTTTAATAAATGAGAATATTTTTGAAATAAAAATAAAATTTTTTTTATATTTTTAAAAGAAGAGAAAAAAAAGCTCCTCCTTATAACTTTTTTTTAAGCTCTTTTTTTAAAAATTTTGTTCTTAAAAAAAGGCTGTTTTTTTTTTTTTAAACTTCTCAAAAAATCATGTTTGGCTTGGTTTTTACTTTTAATAGTTAAATAAGTTGAAAAAAAGCTAGGCCAAACATGCACTTAGAGTGCTATCACCCTCATTTACACTTTTTTATTTTTTTTTCTTTTTAAAATAAAATTAGATAAACAAACCTAAAAATAATTCAATTTGATGTATAACCCCTTATTACCTCAAATAGTAAATCATACACTATTTATTATATATTAATATTGCCTAATTATGTGTGTGTATATATTACCATGTAATATGATGGTCTTTAGTTTAGACCTTAAATTTAGTATTTTTGTATATTACGTGTTAAGACAACACGAAACAAGGTTAAATGTGTTTGAATTTTGTATAATTGTATTTGTGTTATAACCATGTCAACTCATTTATGATAGAAAGGTATTTATATGTTATGCGAGTTGACAAGCCTAATCCCTGTATCACACATGTAGGTTAATTCACAATACTCAACCTATTTAATATGTGTAAACTCATTTATTGAATTATTAATATTTAAAAATATATAAAATAACTTAATTTTTTAAAAATAGATTAATTGTGTCTAAATGATTTAAATGTGTCATATTTAAACGTGTCAATTGTGTTATGTTATATAACTTGTGTAATAAACAAATCGTTTTTATATTTGAGACATTAACACAATTAATTGATTGTGTCATGCTTATATGAACCCAATTAAACATTTTAGTCTTATTGTTACATGACACAGTTCCGACAATAACTTGCCAACCCTAATTTAATTGATTTTTCTTATTATTTATTCTGGCATCGAGTGACAGCAACTACATTTCTGAGAAGCAAATTGATTTCACGAGAACCAACTTGAGTGTCTTTTCGTTAATTTTATTCTGGTGTAGATAATGTTAATAATTAATCAACCTCTATGCAAGTACTTAAGGCTAGGCTGAAAATGGCCTGGCAGCATATCACATATCTAAAAGCTTTTCCCTTTTTTTTTCTGGTACATCAGGTTAAATGACTTATGCCAACCCATCAAAATTTAACTGATGAAACATCTCTCCAGCTTGCAGACTAGGACTTCCCAATTCTCGACCTCCCAGTGAAATTAATCCTTTCTAATTGGAGTCAAGCAGAGATTATTAATTATCCAATGCTGCTAGCAAGGCATCAGCACTGGCCGACAATTAAACCACAATAAAGTTGAGCATCACACGCGTTTAAAAGATGCATGCTCAAATTGAGTGAGGGAGTCCTCTTTCCTTGCTGCAATTGAGTGTACTGTCTCTGATTCTGCTCATGTTTATCATGGTGTGGGTAACTGGAAAATGAAAATGGTGTCAAATCAGGTGTCCTTAAAAAGCAAAAAATTGGAGACAAAAGGAACTGTGAACTTAAGAACCTACCCTTGAGCACCCCTCAAAGAAAAAAAAAAAAACCCTCATTCACAGGTCATGGTTGTTTCCACATATCTAGAAGCTTTAGCGAAGAGGGTGTGGTGGTTATCAGGCCACCAACGTTGGTGGGTCATAATAGTTTAGGTTTGTGGAAGAAATATTGAGGATGACAATTCAAACACAACATCATTCCTAGAATTGGAGTCTTCAAAGGACTAGCACATCCAATTAACCACAATGTATACCTTATATCACTTTGCCCTATTCTAATTCCTATAGAGGAATATTAACCACATTACTTGCCCTATCCTACAACTATTAATACATGTCCATTATAATCAACAATTATAGCTTACAATTCTAAAGCTAACACTATAAATTTTCTTTCATGTAATTTCTTGGACCTTATTTTCATGTTCGAAAAAAGAAAAAAGATACTAATCACAATTCGTGATTGGTCGACAATATATTTAATTCACAAGATTAAAAGCCATAACTTATTTTCTTTAAAGTATTAGAGAGGGAGGACTTGTTCTTCCAATTTTTAATGCAAACCAAACCTACGTCCTTGGGACATGGCCTCTATATAGAGGAAGGTGATTATCTCTACTTATGAACGTGTATATAAAGGTGTCTATAATTCAATTGTGTAGATTTTTGGTTAATCTTAATCATTGACTAATCTCAATTAGTCAAACCGAAACTCGGATAAGTGAAAGCGTAGAAAGGCGGGAAACTGGTTATTACTGGTAAAATTTTACAAGTCCAAAAAGAGCGTTACACGCACGCATTTTGGAGTGACAGTTACGTTGGACAGGAGGACAGGCTGGCGCTGTAAAAATAGGGGCATTGAACCATGAAAGTGAGGGGACCCGTTGAATAGGTGCGGTCTGTACTGAGCTACAGAGGGGGAATGGGTGGAGAGTGGAAGCCACGCGTTACCATGATTTACACTTGTCTGACTAAACGATGGGGTGGGGGACCCATAACTTTTTGATGGGTCATCATCTTACTTGATTACTATCTCACACTCACAACACCCTTGAAAATCTGAAAGGGACTTTTGATGAACAAAGATTCATTTTAGACTTTTAGTCTTTAGAGCGCGCATCAAATTATTAGAAGTTTTAAACTGTAGTTGTCTACGGTATTTGACCTCCTTCATTAGATTTGAGTGAATGTTAGATTTTAGGTTCCAAATTGACCACTGCCCGCCTATCGCACATATCTTTTTTTTTCCTACCTTTCACGATTCGAAAATTGTGTTTAGGATGTTATTAAAAGTACGATTGCTTGGAATATAATTATTGTTAAGATAATTTTATAATATTTAATATAATATAAGAAAATAATGATTGTAAAAAATAAAATTGTTAAAAAAATTACATTACAATATTTAATTTACAAACACTTAGAATGTAATGTAAATTTATAAAATTATTTTTATATATGAAAATATAAAATTAAATTAATATATAAGATAACGCTTTGGAATCAAATATTTAACTATTGTAATCAATCAAGTGGTTATTTTACAGAAAATGAAAATATCACTTAACTCACATGTATTATGAAATCAATTAATTTATCGATTAGATAATCACTCATTATAATGATTTAAATATAAGTTTACAAACTTATAATATTCCTCCTGTAAACATTTTCTGTTTATTATTAGAGAATTTCGTAAGTATGCAACGATTTAGGATGTTATTTTAAGTTAATTTAATAAAAAAATTTATATAAAACATAATAATATAATATTTTAATATTAATTATTTAAATATTAAAATTTATAAAATTATTAAATATGTATTTTTACTAAATATTCAACTTGAGAGGGGTATAGTTGTTCAACCCATTCTCTCGACTGTCCCTCTTCTATGGGAAGGTCACTTTCCCTCCAGCTCAAGAGGGAACCACGTTGGGAAATACCGTACCGAACATGGTAAAGTCACAATTAAAATCTCTGTAAAATGCTCAACTTCTTCGATACCGAACGGGACCTAATTTCTTAGTTTTTGCTTTTTTCAAATAATACCTTTTTTTTTATAATTAGGAATTAGGATTATTAACTTTAAATTTTACAGCAAAATTTTAATTTAAAATCAATTAATAATAAATAGACATACTTTTTTTTTTAATTTATGAGCTCATGATATTTTAAAATTTATCTAATGAAATTTTTTTTTTTATAATCGCCACTTTAATAGTTATTTAGCATTTTTTATTCAAATTTTCTTTTGTTTTTGTTAAAAATATCTAGTGCACAAATTGCTAGAGATATACTAAATCTCACAAATATTCTTTTCGAATTCTAGTAGTGTTTGTCATATTATGTCTGAATTTTAACGGTGAGTTAATTGATTAATAAATTTTAATAAATTTTAAAAGTCGTGAATGAAAAAATTTAAATTTAACTTATAAATGAAAATGAAATATTATAAAAATATCACAAAATAATTATAAAATTTTTTTTTATCTAATTCGAATTGCAATGTTTTCAAAGTAACTTGCTCCTTAACAAGACTATTGCTATGGATAAATCGACATATAATATGTTATTCCAATTTATATATATATCAGCACATTAAATAATTAACTCTGATATATCATCTAATTAATGACACATTCAAAGTTAAAATAGAACAATATCAAACAATTGGCTGTAAGATTTGTTTGGACAGTTGAGATACTTGCATAAAGAATGGAATGTTATGAATAGCTTGCAAGGAAGACAATGCGAGTGATTGTATCAATGGGCAGTGGTGAGATTAGCTTAAGTTAGGATGTGCAGTCTGATTGGACAACACTAACAAAAGAGCACTCGAACATTCATTGTTCACTTGTAGAATCTAGACTAGTAAGTAAACAAAGCAGCAAAGAGAAGGTTTTGTCACTCAAGCTGGCACTTCTACTTGAGCTCAGGATCCATGCAGGATACCCCGCCAACTCATGAATACATGATGACATCCTATCCTATCCTATCCTATCCATTAATATTGATTTAACTTCACCTTCTTCTTCCGGATAAAATCAGACTGTAGCTCATTATTGTTTTTGAGTACTAAACCAAGAGATTCCATTTACATTACCCAATGGAAAAACATTAAACTAGTTAATTAACATCAAATGTATGAGAATCACTTTCAGATTGACAATATGACAAAGTTTACAGGGCAACAAGGTATGTACCTAGGAAAACCGGTATGAATGTGTTCGCAAATATTGTCGGCACGGTATTCCCATTTTTCCAAATATATAATAGCAATTAAGATATGGTGGACATTAAATTTTCAAAGTCCAAGAAACAAGATCTCAAAAACGATGGCATCATGGTCCATCACACGTGCTTCAACACATGGTAGCTTTCATAATTTCACTTTTTATGATTCTGAATATCCTACGAGGGGGGACCAGCGGGGACCTCTCCCCTCTCCCCTCTTTACTTTACACTACTTGGTTTCTAAATTTTTAATTTCTAAATCATAACCATGTGCTTTAGGTACATTTAATTAAATTTTTTATAAAAAATTTAACAATTTAATTGATTACTAATTAAACATATAATTACTATTTAATCTTACCCTTGATGTACACAATAATAAATATCCTTTTGTTTTTTTTTTTGGTGTAAATTAAAGAGGTGAAAAAATCCCCTCTTTTGTTTGAAGTCTGGAGGGTCCCATTTTAAGGTCCTGAAGATTGCTGTGCTTGGTGTCCCTGAGGCAACTTTGTCCTCGGGAAAGGGGCAGGAAAAGGGCTGCCCGCCTCTTTCTTTCTGCTTGCGGTTTTTGCTTATCCACAACATCTCCCACACGTCATTGCATGTGACTTTGGGACCCCTAAAGTTTGCCCAATTCTACCCTACATCCTTATAAATGTGGGAGAGTACAAATTACTTCGACGGTAATTGTTTCATTTTTCATTAGGAATATATATATATATATATATATATATATATTCAACTCATGTAATTAAAACACATTTAATTCACATATGTCAAATTTTGAAAACAGATAACCTAAACTAATTGTCAATTGTTTATGGGTGATCGTATCTATTAAATTAAAAATCTGAAATCTTTAAGGAATAATTTTTTTGTACATTAAAGATTTAATTAGTATATAATTTCAAATTTTATAAATAACATAATATTTAAATTTACTTTCATTTACTTTTTAGTAGTTAAGTTTTATTTATTTATTTACTTATTTTATAAAATAAATAAATAATAAGTTATGAATTAACAAGAAAATGAAACTTAAAAAATCAATTATATTTTATAACAACTTAATGTTCTTGATAAGATGAGATACATAGCATATTACATAGAACAATATTCTACATATAGGATAACGAGTTTATTATGAAGTAAGATCACATAAATAAATAAATATTGTCATCAATAAAAAAATGTTATTATAAATGTATGAGTTTGACTCACTTATTATTTTTATCTCATAGAATGAGAATAAGTGTAAAACAACTATGTCACGTAAAGAGTAGTGAAATTAAAATAATGAATCTTATTACAGTAAAACCTTTATAAATTAATAATCTTAAGATCACGAAAGTTTATTAATTAATCGAGATATTATTTAATTGATAATTAATCATTTATTAATTTATACATCAATTAATAAAAATTTAATTTATCAAGGTTTAGGGTTTAAGGCACATTAGGTCAAGTAAAAACATCTATAAAAAGAATATAAAGTCTCACAAATGGTACAACTAAACACAATGACTTTTTATTTCAAAGGTATAAAGAAATCAATAATGACGGATTAAATGCGTAAAGTATTATATGAATACAACATAGAAAATTCAAATTGCACTCAAAAGCAATTGCAACAATGGCAGTTAAAAAAGCTTAACTTGTAAGTGAGCCAAGCAACAATATCAAATACGATCAAGAGGTCATTAGAGTATTTATCAGCCAACATTGAAAAATGTGAAACCAAACGATGCAAAACTGCAAAATTTTTGGAGCTAGAGAAGGTTCTCTATGAGTGGTTTGTTTAATACCAAGAACATGTGAAAATGATCAAAGATCTAATCACGGAACAGGCAAAGGAGTTTATGAAAGAGATGTACCTTGTAGATACGCCAGAATTCCATTTTTCTCAAATGTTGGCTCGAGCGCTTTAAATCAAGACAGGCATCAAGATATATCGTTGTTTCGGAGAAAGCGGGTCAATTGATATGGAACTCATGGAAAGCAATTTGCCGTCCATAATAGAGAAATTAGATCAATTTCCCATGAAGGATGTTTTCAATATGGATGAATCATGATTGTTTTATAGGTTACAACCAAATCATTCTCTTGCAGCAAAACAACTTGATGGTAAGAAACAAGACAAGGAAAGATTTACAATTGTTATTTGCTATAATGAGGATGGTTCTAAGAAAGATCCTTTATGGTTCATTATATGCTAAACCACGACATTTCAAGAATATGAACTTGAGCAGTATGAACTACAAGTATCATGCCAACAAACAAGAATGGATGACTCAGATTTTATTCCAAGAAAATGTTCAACAACTTGATAGAAAAATGGATGGTAGAAAAGTTCTCTTACTTATTGATAATTGTCCCGCTAATCCAAAAACTATTGAAGGTTTGAAAAATATTGAATTGTTTTTCTTGCCACCCAACACAACATCAAAGATTTAGCCTTATGATACGAGGATCATATGAGCTTTCAAGATGCATTATCATCGTTGATTTTATCAAAATCCTTTGGACGATTATGAACTTGAGATCCCAAATTCAAAGAAGATAAATATTTTAGACATAATGAATCTTGCAATTTCGACTTGAACAACAGATGTTCAGGCAAGTACAATTGCAAATTGTTTTCGACATTATAAAATTAGGTCTATAGATAACATGGCTTTAGAGAATTTGGATCAATACTCAGATGATAGAGTTATTCAACAATTGCATGTTCTAATCAAAGAGTTGAAATATGGTGATACAATGGATGTTGAGTACCTTTTGAACTACCCAGGAGAAAACAAGGCAGCTTTAGAGTTGTTGAATAATAAACAAATTATTGAGAACATCAAGAGAAATGACAAAGAAAACAAAGTTAAAGAGGATAGTTCTGTATTGGAGCTTGTCTCGCACAAAGAGGCACTCAGAGTAACAATTATATTGCATAATTTTCTTGACAACACGAGAACATTACACCAAAGCTTTATAATGTACTAAAAAAGTTAGCGATGACGTTCAAAAAAACACCAATTTCAAGAAAAAAAAAGTAATATTAGAGTCATATTTTACAAAAGCCTTTTAATTGAGTTATGTATATTTATAATTTTGATGTATAAGGAGATTATTAATTTATATATCAAACAGGACCTATGTATTTTTTTAAATGTATTATTTTATAAATTTAGTAAATTATTTAATTTATCACATTGATCCCAAGTCGAGATCGACCAGAAATATTATTTAATTAAGATTATTAATTTATTGAGTATTAATTTATTAAGATTTTACGGTATTTGTTTCGAGTTATTTTCATTGCTTTCCACGTGATATATTTGTTACGTGGTTATTCTAATTCTGTGAAACAATTCTTAAAAAAAAAATGATAAGTTAATAAAAATCAAGCATTTGCAACTATTAAATTGAACTTGTTTCGATATCATATAAAATTTAAAGGACATTCAAGATAGAAAAACTACTCTTGATGTACATAAAGTTTTCCAGAAATAATTATTGAAAAATTATTTTCAAAAAATAACTTGTATGAGATTTAGTTTATAGTGGTTTACCAATTACCATTATCAATAAAATCGATAAAAAAAACTGATATAATTTTGTCTAAAATGTAATTCAAATCTCATTATTTCCTATTTGCATATTCACTGTTTACCTGCTTCAAGATTTCAAATGCAGATCTCACTAAATTCTTGAACCCTCCCTTACACTTGATCCAAAAGACTTACTTGACCTCTTAATTCTTACAATTTTCTCAATTTTTTTTTTCAATTGCTTTCTTTTCCTTTTAATAATTTAGGGAGGGAGGTGTAAAAATCGTCTTGTTATTAAAAAAAAAAAAGGGTAAAGCACCACCCTGGAAATGATAGGGGAGTATAGCTACTAATCCACATGGTGCTTTTACTTAGAAACAAAGTCCATGCTGATATCCATGGCAAGGCATCTCTGTAATGAGCTAAAAACACTTCCAATTGCATCCATATTTAAATAGTGACGGGATCTTGCAAGTGGATAACATGGGATTAATCTACAAGAATTAAATTATAAAGATGGAGAGTCAAGTTTCCTTGCTTACAGGTTCAAAAAACATGGCATCACGTGGGTAAGAGAGCTATTAATTATCACATTGGAACTTCCCAAAATATATTGTTCAGTTGTTGTTGGTCCCCTTGTCTCCAACTTCTTCAACAGCACTCAGCTTGAAGCCTAATTACATCATTCCTGCTCCTGCCTGCTCGTCACAGACTTAACCTATTGCATGCAGACTCTGCCTGCGTATATAAATTCCTTCAGCTGAAACTATCTTATTTCTAGTTTCTTTGTCTTTGGAAAATTTCAGCTTACATTCTCACTGGCAAATTACAGCAAAATTCTAACAATTCAAATTTAGCATAACAATTGTTACCTTGCTGCAATTGAGGTCAGGAGGTAACTCAGATGGGCATTGTTGCTTAACAAAGAACCATCGTTTTCCATTCTGAAATGAATGAGCCTTTTTCCACTATCCCAAGTCTGGTCTAAACTCTAAATTTAGGGCCCAAATAAGGTTGTGGGCCTTCTCTCAGTACTGAGCCATTCCGGTTCGGCTTTAGTTTACTTTACGGACTACGGTACAAACTGCAAAACGATATATCATCAATTTGAGTAAGGAATTGTAACTCAAATTTAAACGAAAGAAAATTTAAAAAATATTATATATATATATATATATATATATAAAATATTAAAAAATTCAAAAACTTGTTGATACTTAGGAGCGAATGAATCAAGTATTACAAAATTCGAACTAAATTTGATTTATTACACGATTGTGTCAAATTTGATCTTACTAAATAATGCATGAGTCAAACTCGATTATTCATTAAATTTCAATAAAATTTAAGCAACTTACAAATAGTTAAATTCATTTATATCCCTAATTTTACTTGTTTGTAATAAATTAAAATATAAAAAGTGTAATGCCAAATTGCCGTGGATGGATATTTTTCTTTTATCTTTTTTTCCTATTTATAACATCTAACAATCGATTTTCCCTTATGCCAAAAAGGGGTTGATAACTTAATATATCTATAATGCAATTATTTTAATGATTAATTAGTGTAAGGGGAATCATAATCCAACAACTAGTACAAAATCAGACTACACATACCTGGCAAAATTTGATGGCTATTGGTTCATCTGGCCTGCCATAGGCAAATTCCGCTTTGGCCAGTTGACATCTTAGCAGGGAAGCAGCAAATTCTGCTATGATAGAACAGATCTGGCAACTGTTGGCAAAGAAACAAGGATGATAATTGGTCTTATATTATAGGGTATTCACGGGTATTCGATCTGGTTATATAAGATTAAGATATCTTATAATTAGGTTTAAAAAGTAATTTCACTATCCATTTCGGGTTCGGATAGAGTTTAGGTACCACTCCTTGAGTACCCGATACCCGAACTCAATTATGTTTTTTCTTTTGATTTTATGTAATTAAACACAAATTCATATTATTAATTAAATTAATTCATGAAAGATGATTACTCATTAACTTGTAATATCTTTTAATACATATACTCTATATATTATGTTAATTTATAAAAAATAGAATTACTATTATATATTTAATGTATATCCTTGAAATATAAATATATTTATTTTTTATTTTTTATTAACGTTACAAAAATTATAACTTATAAAATTATTAATTATAATATATATACTTTTATTTATATAAATCTATAAAATATATACATAAAAAGAAGTTGTGAGATTATAATAGTTTTAGAACTTATTTATAATTTTTAATTTCATGTAATTAAAGATAAATCCATATAATTAATTAAACTTGTAATGTTGGTTAAGTTGTTATTTGGATATTTGTTTTTAATTATTTAAGTCGATATTTAAGATATTTATTTTTGTTTATTTAAATTTAAATTTTATTATTTGTGTGCTTTTATAAATTTAATTAGTAATGAATTATATGAAATATGGATAAAAATATTATTATTTATAAATATGGTTACAAATTCAGGTTTGGATAATTGGATACCAATAAAGAACATTTTAATAATTTTTTTACATAATCGAGTTTTTAAACGAGTTCAGGTAATTATCGAGTAATGTGTATATATTAGAGTTTGAGTTAGAATAGTAAATTTAAAAAATATTTAGATAATTATAGGATTTGAATATCTCTTTTATTAATCGAGTTTTGGTTTGAATACTTTAAAATTAATAAATACCTTATTCGTTGACATCCATACAAAGAAAAAGATAGCTTGTTGCAATTGCAATTAATTTGAATAAATTTTGCTTTGAAATCATTTAGTAAGTTAAGGAAGGTCCGATGCTATTTTAATTGGTAACTATTTCTTTTATCTCTAAATGACGATGTCCCTCATTTATTCCGGGAGATCATTCCTCTCTTGAAAAGAAGCAATTTTGAGCAACCAAGTATGAAAGGATTGATGTGCTCTTTCAATAGGATGTAATGGGTTGGACTTCTCTATGAAACAACGACTCTTTCCTCATTTAATGTAACCCAACTTCTCCAACACAAATTGAACACTCCAGACTTATCATGTAAGTGCATCAAATCAATCCTTAAGCAATCAAGAGCTTTCAAGTGTTCAAATCAAACATTGTATTCTTTGCATGCAAACTTTAAGGGTGAGTAAAATTGGATCGAATGAATAATTCAATCGATACGAATGTAATTTGAATAAAATAGTTTGATACAATTGATTTATTGAGTCTATTGTTTTAAAAAGTTTGATTCAACTGATTTATTTGATCGATTGTCGATTCTAAAATTTTTAGATCGAACTAATAAAAAATTAAATTAATATTATATATATTTAAAATTTATATAATATATATTTTTTATTATTAAATTGATGATGTGCAATAGTTAATTATCTTACCTTAGATGATTTTATTTTGTACATGTTAATTTTATTATTTTTGCTATGTTGAATTTTTAATGTTAAAACTCTTTAATGTTAATTTGATAGTTTATGTAAAAGGATATAATTATATGAGTGAAAGGACAAATATTATGATTTTTTTATATTTAGTTTATTAATATATTTTATAATTAGAATGGAGTTTATAAATTTTAATGTTGTAATTTGTAAAAGATAAAATTTTAATTTTTTGATGTAAAATCAAATTGAATAAACCAATTCGATATTTGATCGATTCAATTTTTTTTAAAATTTAATTAATTTTTTAAAAATATTTGATCTCTTTTTATGAGGGACAAAATCGATCCATTGCTCATTCTTACCAAGCCTAAACTGGCAAACAACTATCCTTATGAGGTAATTTGTTTGCAAAACCTCTTCCCATTCCACCTTGAAATTGCATAATCAAGGAGAATCCAAAACTTAAGGTTACGTTGGAGAATTTGAATTTGAAAGTCAAAAAAATTTTCTTTCCCTATCTTTTTAATATATCAAGTATTTTTATCTGTGCTTAAATTCTATTGTTACTTGCGAATATTAAAAAAGATACTGCTGTAAAATAAACAAATAGCTGTACTAGGACTTAGAAGGAGGAGCTACAGCTGGAAGTTGATTTCCAATTTAGGGTCCGACTTAAACTGGAGAAAATATTTTACCAAAAACGATATTTTGTCCACTGCTCGTGCGTCCGCATCCAAAATCAGCGAAGAAATTTACGCGCTTTGCGCTGCTTAATTCCTCATAATCCGATCCCTTCATAGTATTTATTTATTGTTAGTATTACTCTCCAACTTTTACTCTCTCTCTCTCTCTCTCTCTCTCTCGCGTTTCCAATTATGGAGTCCGTCGATCTCCATGAAGCCCACGAAACCACCACCGCCAA
The DNA here is from genome assembly GCF_053813885.1 of Theobroma cacao. Taxonomy (NCBI): domain Eukaryota; kingdom Viridiplantae; phylum Streptophyta; class Magnoliopsida; order Malvales; family Malvaceae; genus Theobroma; species Theobroma cacao. Next base: position 45,516,206 of record NC_142640.1, read on the forward strand.
CCACAGTGACCATGGCTGGCAAAAGGTATCATATCCCAAACGACAACGCAAGACCAAGCCCAACGCCGATCCCGAAAAGCCTAACCTTACCCGCCCTAATGGATCCCTAACTAACGGCGCCCCTAACGTTTTCCGTTCCGTCGAGCAACATTCCGAAGATCGCCGCCGCCGGACCCTCGAAGCTCAAAGAGCTGCCGCCCTTAACGCCAATGCGAAGGCTAAACATAACAGATCGGGCCTCGACGACGACGACAACGACAACGACGACGAAGACAGTGATCTGGAAGGCGTTAAACCTAACGGAAAGCCGGCAGAGGAGGAAAAGAAGGTGAAGCAAAAGAAGCCGAAGAAGCCTAAGGTTTCGGTTGCAGAGGCCGCCGCAAAGATCGATCCCGCCGATCTCTTGGCTTATCTCGCTGTAAGAGCTGAAAAATGATAAATTTTGTCTTTTTTTTTTGGTTTTAAATTAAATTGATTGATTATTTATTTATATATTGGTTTGGGGAATCAGGGGCTGAATGAAGAACAGCAGGAAATTCAAATGCAGAAGTTTGCGAATTATTATGGCAAGGCATTCCAGGAAGTGGTAGCGGGGCAGTTTCCTTGGATGAAGATGTTTAGGGAGAGTACCGTTATCAAGCTTGCTGATGTGAGTTCATATTTATTTTGTTTTAACGTCATTGATTTTATCAATTGGAAATTGTATTTTTGAGCTGGATCCGTGTTAGAAAGGAACCTTTGACGTATTATTTCATTGAAAGAAATTTCTTGCAAGTTTGAACCTTAAAGTTGAAAACTTTCACCGAAGCTTGATTTGTGGATTGACTGGATAAATGTGTTAAAAGTCCATGATTTTGCTAGGAAACGTGATTGGGATTTTTTAAATTTTGTTTGCATGATTATAAAAGATTGGAACTGACTGGTGCTTTTTCATTGTACCATCACAATTTCGTTGTCATATTAGTTTCACATTTAAACTTATCCTACACTTTTTCTAAAAAAAAAAAAAAAAAAACTTATCCTACACTTGGAAGAGCTCAATTATATCAAACTATTAAATTGATTTGCATGAAAAGGAGTGAGTAGGATTTTGCAATATCATGTGCATTTATTGTGGCTTTCAATGTTTTCTAAGGAAGCAGTCAAATGCTTTTCTCGGTTATCGGTTTACCATATTTTCATGTATCATAAATCCATACAATGGTATTAAAAGGATCCAAAATCAGCAGCTTGAGATAGCTCTTGTGTTCATATGCTGATGATATAAAAAAGTTCAAGGAATCATTTAGCATTGCAGCTTACAAACATTGAATTAGTTTAGAATGTAGCTATAATTTGAGAGGAAATGATTTCATATATGGTTATTAAATTGGTATAATAAATGAATAACAAGTTTGTTTTGTGGAGATCAGTTTGCATCAAGAGGTGCATAAATGTTACCTAAGTACCATTTAGATATTTCCTTTTAAGTGCTTATATCAAATATCATTATTCTGAGGGTGATATTGAACTTCTTAATGGTTATAGCAAACTGTTATCATATGCTCTCATTATTGCTTCTATCTGTTATATTCAGGCCTATCTTTGTGATATCTAGCTGTGGTTGTAATCATGCTTACTCTTCTTTAAAAAGCTTTTTAGAATTTTTCTTACCAAATTAGTAATTTTGTCCGTTGGCAGATACCTCTTTTGCATATTTCTGATGCTGTTAATAGGACATCAGCCGATTGGATAAGCCAACGATCCCTCGAGGCACTGGGTTTCTTCGTATTATGGTCTTTAGACATCATTCTTGAGGACTTGGTGGCCCAGCAAGTAAGTGCTAAGGGTTCCAAAAAAGGTGTGCAACAAACATCATCAAAGTCTAAGGTAACATTATTTGCGGTTTTGCTGCTAAATTGGTTACTATCTTTTGCTTGTCATCCATTATTTTGATGTTTGATTCTGTTGAGTCAATATTGGTCATTTGCTTTTAGATATCAGATGTGTGCTGTTGTTTACATATTGTGCATCATTCAGCTGGATGATGCTGTTGTGCTATAGTAATTTGGATAAAATACAAACCCCTCGTTAGTTTGGGAAACCCCCCTTGGCCCCTCTAAAAAAGTAATGGATTAATTACAAGCTAATTTTGAATGAAAGGACAAGTATACCCTTTGTTATTTAATTTGTTTTCTTTTGTTCTTTCTTTTGCGTAAGTTTTTTTTTAATTACAAAATTTTAAGATTTAGTTAGTTATAAATAACGTTGTCAAATTAACCAGTTTTAAAATCATCTTTAATTACTATAAACATAAATTTTAATTAAGCTAATATTATAAGTATATGTTAAATATATTATATTATCTTTAATTCAATTATGTATGAATTTTTAGATGAATATATCAAATTGTCTTTTTGTTAAAATAAATCATCTTAATTACTATCAAATTGGAGGAAAAAAGGCTGGGTGACAAAGAATTTGATTAAAAAAAAAAAGAGAAAAAAATTGAAAAAGGAGGACAAAAAACGGAGAAAAAAGGAAAAAAAATGAGGGTGTCTTTTCTCTTTGGTATTTAAAGTTAATTTTGAGCAAACATTAGATTGAGTAACAGAATCTTAACTTTTGTTACTTTTTGGGGGTGGATAGAGTGTTTTTCGAAGTACTGAAGGGTAAGTGTATTTTTCACTTAAACCTTAGATGTAACAATTATTTTCATACTAATTTTATTCTGCCTTTAGTTGTCATTTGTTGGTTTCACACTCCCATGAAATCACTTTTCATTTATTTTAATAATATACCCAGGTTAGGATTTAATTTGTGTAGGTGAAAGCTATTGATCCTTTTAACGTACGTTTGATCAATCCATACAAGCAGATATCCTTTAGAACATATGCAATACCCTGCGAGTTATTGTAACATATGTCCATGGAGAAGTTAAGGCATGAGCTGATGTGAATGCGATAATACTTGTGAAGGCTTTGGTTTTCTTGTTCCACAATTTGTCGAGTACAAGTTTATTTTCTTGCTTATTTGTCAAAGTATTTTGGATGGGAAGTTTCTGTTACTGATGTGCAAGCTAAGCAGCACTGAGTATCATACATTTTTGAATGTTGTGTTATACGGTAGGTCTGGGAGTTAAATAATTTCTGCTTTGACAGTTGCTTTTATTTACTACAGGATCTTCAATCTCGTTTCATTCAATGAACTTGCGAAACTCTTCTTCCTTTTCCATTTTTGCTTTTCTTTTGCATGTGTTCAAACAGAGGCTTTCCTTTTATCATGTATAGTTTTGTAATATAAAAAGTATTTACCTCAAACTTTTGGCCAAAAAAAAGAAAGTTTGCTGTCTCAAATTCGGTTTGATGTAGAAACATGTTATGCAGGTTGGAATATTTGTGGCATTAGCAATGGTATTGCGGCGTAAACCTGATGCCTTAATTAGTGTATTACCGAAGCTGAGAGAAATTTCAAAATATCAAGGACAAGATAAGCTTCCTGTTATTGTATGGATGATAATTCAGGTAAGCGTATGGCAAAACATCAGTCTAACTTATTTATGAATTTTTAAGGCAGTTTACAATCTGTTATTCTTTGCACTGATAAGCTTCTAATCTCAAAGTCAACATTGTATTGTCTAGGCCTCCCAAGGAGATCTTGCTGTGGGGATGTACTTGTGGGCACATCACCTTTTGCCTGTAGTTGGTGGAAAAAACTGTAATCCACAGTCCAGGGATCTAATTTTACAGATAGTTGAATGGTATTAGAGCTTCTATCGTTTTTGCCTTTTTCCTTTCTAATCCATTTTTTAATCTTCTTCTTGAGCTTGAAATTCATAAGGCTAATTGAATTTTTTCCTTCTTGGTGAAGGATCTTATCTGCCTCAAAAGCGCGGTCAGTTTTAGTAAATGGTGCAGTTAGAAAAGGGGAGCGTTTGGTGCCACCATCTTCATTTGAGATACTAATGCGAGTTACCTTCCCTGCATCTTCAGCTAGAGTAAAGGTAGGTTTAGAGTTTTGACTCTGCATTTTCTGTGTCTGCACTTAGATCTAAAGAGTTATAGTTTTTTACTTTATTGTAAATTATGTTATCCCTGCAGGCTACTGAAAGGTTTGAGGCCATGTATCCTACACTAAAGGAAGTGGCTATTGCTGGTTCTCATGGAAGCAAAGCAATGAGACAAGCATCTCAGCAGATATTCAACTTTGCAGTCAAAGCAGCAGGAGAAAGTATGTCTGTCTTGTATTTGAAAACTTTTCTTCTTTGCAGTTCTCTCCCTCCTCCTTCCTGCCCCATTCCTTCTTCCGCTTTCTTCTAATGGTAGTTTTGACATCAAAGTTTGTCCTTTATCTTTATTGAACAGGCTCTCCTGAGTTATCCAAAGAAGCAGCTGGAATAGTCATATGGTGTTTGAACCAGAATACTGACTGCTACAGGCAGTGGGTGAGCTATTTTAGTTTTTAATGAACACTTTTATGAAGGAGGAGGAATCTTTTTAGTTTTTCTGATCGGCTTCTTACTGATTTATTCTTATCTTTTGCTTGGTGTGAACAGGACAAGGTGTATCTTGAAAATCTAGAAGCTAGTGTTGCTGTTCTTAAAAAACTTTCAGAGGAATGGAAACAACACTCTTCAAAATTTACTACTCTTGATGCTTTGAAGGAAACCGTCAAGAGTTTTAGGAACAAGGTACTTACTGTGCTAAGAATAACCTAATGCCATATGATTTTTATGCCAACCATCCATCTCATTTATTGGCAGAAATCGATGTTATGGTAGGCAAATGTTTCAAGTCACTTAGGAAGTGACCTGATTATCATTTTCTTTTTGGCCATTTTCAGAATGAGAAAGCAACGGCCAGTGGAGCAGATGCCTCTAGACAGGCACTGTTTCAGGATGCAGACAAGTACTGTAAGCATATATCTGGAAAGCTATCACGAGGCCATGGGTGCATGAAAACTCTGGCCTTTGTTGTTGTTGCATTTGCTGTAGGTGCTGCTGTCGTTTCTCCCAACATGGATGCCTGGGACTGGAACAAACTGTCTGTAGTTTTCAGCTCTTAACAATCTTCCCCGTCTAGAACTTTGTCTTTTAGATACTTTCTTTCCTCAGTTAAAAGAGTTTTTGATCTAGAGTTTCTAACTGGAAAGAAAAAAAAAAAAACAGGAAAAGATGTCTTTTAATGTGGCATTTAGGGTGAATAGGATCAGAATACAGGCTGTCGTCTTAAAGAAGCGAAGCCTAAGGTTGAGGAAAATCATTGAATGAGTTCGGTTGACTATATTGGCACGTATTTCGAGTAATTTATTCTCATGACTTTTGTAGATTCCAATAATTTGAGGATCAATCTGCATGGTGCAAACCATTATTAGAATGCTTTGAAAAATGAAGTTTCTTCAGTTAGTTATCCTTGTATTTTTGACCGCAATCCTCTTTCGAAGGGACAATGGTGCCATGCATGGAATTGCTATCATTGACAAATCGGTACCCGTTAACGTTCAAACTTATGTAGTATTAAACCTGCGGGAAGCTTTGGGACACAAGCAAGAACCGCAGGGTTCTGAATATTGGTAAATATTTCATCGATTTACCCATCATAATCTTCAGGCTTGGCAAAGGGGTATTTGAGATACGCATATTTAACTTGTGAAGGATCTTTAGGTGTATCCCAAGGATACTTCAAGGATGGATCCCGAGGGAATTTCCTGAAGTTCAGAAATGGCGCCCAAAGCAATACTCTGCACGCAGGAAGGGGAAGGAAATATGAAACCAAAATTGATTAAGTACACCCAATCCCAATGAAAACATCAACATTTCCTCAACCTAGCATGCCTCAGATTCTAATTAGAAAATATATGGTCTTAAACTCTGATCTTTTGAAACAATTAAACTTGCTAATGAAATATTGGAATACTTTAAGCTCTGAAGTATAACTCTTCTTTCTATGCCAGACATCAGTGAGGGACCAGACTTTGAGGTCTAAAACTTTTTTTCTAACATATGCAGATGCACACATACATACATACGTAACGTATATATAGAGTTTTATAATCTAAATACATATATTGAGATTTTCTACCAAGTATGTATAATGAATATTAGTAGAAAATCATAGAAATGAAATGCAGGCAGCAACCAAATAAACATTTTAGCTTTGGATATCTTGCCCAAAAGGACAAAAGTGAAAAGAATGTCCAGACTCACCCCGGAAAGAACAAGAAGACACACATGAACTGCAAATACATCTCCAATAGGTTTCTCCTGTACCATCTTATCCTGAGCCAGTTCATGATGATTGGCTGCCATTAATCAAGCCATAATCATAAGAAAACAATATTTGCAAAGCAAAGTGAATACCAAAAAAACTGTTCAATTCAGAGAGAGGCAACGGCAGTACTCACTGGCATGATAAGGAAGTACCAAAAAGCAACAATTCCTAGTTGAATTATAACGCTAATAAGATCTGGCTCGTTATTTACCCCTGTAACAGCTAATGCTGGCTGCTCAAACTGGTAGAAAAATCTTCATTAACATATATATATATATATCTCAAGGTTAAATAACTATGGACTAGAACAGACAGAGAGAAAAAGATTAATGTCTTACCGTGGCAAGAAGGGCAGCAACTTGAATGGCCAAGCTGGTCTTCTTTGTATCAAAGAAATCATTTGGCTTTATGTTGATGCTTGCAACACTGCGTTTCTGGGAAAAGGCATGATTGATTGAGAAATGTCTGAAGTAAAAACAAAATGTTAAAGAAAATGAAAGGATGTTTACCTTATCATCAAGCTTGGAATGGTGGATTGGTTTGTGTGTAGATGTAATATTGTAGAAAGGGAATGTTGTGCAGTGAGAAGGGGAATGAGAAATGGAAGGCCAAGCCTTGGGGATTTGGAAGGTGAAAGGGCTACTCATCTTGGAGCAGTACTATAACTCTATAATTGTTGTTTATTTCTTATCGTTTTGAGTAGAGAGTTTCATGGCAGAGAATGCATGGACTTTCCCAGAAATGGGAATATTGGAATTCTCAAACTTTATCCGTCTGCAAATATTTTTGGGGGCTGCCACGTATTATATAATTGCGTCAAGACCACCACACAAATTTTGACATCCCATTCTTTGTCCCTCTTAAGGTTTTGTTGCATTTGGTTTCTATATAAGTTTTTAATTGATGGGGTCAAAATTTTTAGGTTTTTGTTAATTTAGAACCAAACATTTTAATTAGAATAATTAAGGACCAAACATTTTCGATTCTTTACAATTAATGGGTTAAGATGAGAGGTGTCTGGCACGTGTAGGACACACACATGATATGGACGCTAACTTATCGTGTAAGATACGGAATGGTAGTTTTGTCAGAAAGTTTTTTCTGTTAAGTCAAAACAGTTCAAATTATGACGTGGCATGTAATAACTTTTTTATCATGGTATGTAACAATTAAATTTTTAACATGACATGTAATCATTTTATTGTTAAACATGATATGTAACAACTAAATTTTCAACATGACGTGTAATAACTACATTTGACAACTAAATTTTAACATGGCATGTAATAACTAAATCTTCAACATGACGTGTAATAACTATATTTTTTAACATGACGTGTAATAATTACATTTTTTAACATGACGTGTAATAACTAAATCTTCAACATGACGTGTAACAATTACATTTTTCAATTTGACGTGTAATAACTAAATTTTCAACATAGCGTATAACAATTATATTTTTAACATGACATGTAACAATTATATCCAACATGACATGTTACAATTAAATTTTAGAATATGACGTGTAACACTATATTTTTCAACATGATATTAACAACATTTTTCCCACAAAAAGTAATAATAGCATTTTCCAACATGCCAGGTCATCAGTTCACGTAAATTTTTATCGTGTGTGATACACACTGCATCCACTTGTCAACTTAACCCTTAATTATAAGGAATCAAAAACATTTGGTGTTTGATTGTTACAAGAAATGTTTGGCCCTTAATTGAAAAACTACCTAAATGTTTAACTCCAATTTGAACATTTAACCTTGATATAATGATGCTTGTACTATTTATTTTTTTGATTTTCAAAGATTTGCTAGAAAGTAAAAATTAAACAATTGTAGCTCATATCATAATTGATTAAAAGTGAATAAATAACTAAATTTACTCGTATTAATAATAACATAATTAATTCATATAAAAGTTGAATTATGTATTTTGTCATTTTAAAAAATTTACAAATTTTATGTACGCACTTTTTTTTTTTTTGCTTTTTCTATTGCTAAAAATCAAAAAGCAAATAGTAAAAATTAATAAATGTTTGATTTGGTTACTAATTTATTATATCTCTAAGAGTTGTTTTATAGTGAGTATAATGTTATATAAAGAACTATGAGAACAATTAAACGAATAGAACACCTATATCACGTGGATAATAGTGAAATTAATCTCAAACAAGTGGCAAGTTTACAAATTTGTTTTAAGTTTGGAATAGTTTAGAGAATTTAACTTGGTGACTTAGATATGAAAATAATTAAGAGATCCTCTCTTAATATTTTCTTGAAATTCAAGTGCTTGTTCTTTTCAAGAAACATGTGACACATTACTAAGTGTCAAATCATTAAATTGAAGTATCCGCCTATTACTTAGCATACGCAGTGGGTTAATGTGCTATTCTTATGATAAATGTGTTCCTACCATGATGTCCATTAATCACTCTTTATGTAATTATTCTTGAGTAACCACTGCTACTTGATCTATATATAAGAGCATTAACAATTAATTAAAGATAAAATAGAAACTTAACCGACTTTGATTTTAAAACACTCTTTCAGGCTCTCCCAAAATTCTTTCCAAATATTCGTTTTTGTTCTCAACTATATCCACTTTATTCTCTAAGCTTGGTTCGCCGTTCACTTTCCTTACATTTTCCCTAAAGTTTACCCATCAACTCTTTCAACAAGTACTTAATATTTCAAAGACTGCTTTAATCTCTTTCTCTTTTGTTTCTAATACATCTTGCTTGACTTAATTGCAAAGCTACTCCTATCACAGAAAAATCCTTCAACAAAGTGTTAAGCACACAAACTTTTATTAAACAATGCTTGCCAGAGGCGTTCAATAATTTTAAAGACCTAAAACTAAATATTTAAATAAAATCTTTTTTATTGAAATTAAGAAAATAAGGTCTTTTTTTATTAAAATTAAGGAAGAAAGAGTAAATGAGGAAAAAATTCATAACTGGATATTATAAATTGAAAAAAAATGGTTTTATGTATAGGAAAAAAATAGTTATTTAGATTATTAAATACATATTATTGTTAGTTGAATGGAAATAAGAGAAATAGTTGAAAATAAATAGCATTGTAGGAATTGGGAAGTCATAATAAATTAAAATTTATTAGGCATATAATTAGGAAAGTGAAAGAGTATGTCATTTTATTTATTATTTTGACTTTTACATATTTTTAATGAAAAATAAAATAAATAATTGAAAATTAATAGGACATGAAAAGTAAAAGAAAATATATATTTATTAGACATAGGAGAATATATAAATATTATGTTAATTATTTTAATTATTTTATATTTTTAATATAAATAATTATATTATTATAAAACTATGAAACCTATGAAAATATGAGGCCTATACCCTTGCTTTGCTAGCTTTACTTTAAAGTCTGCCCTAGTGCTTGCATATATTAAAAAATTATGGAAATTCATGAATAGTAAAAGAATAAGCCACCTGTTTGCTTCAAACCATTAATCAATTAGTTATATATATATTTTTTATTCTTTTTATGAATATTAACTATTAATTATCTTTTATTTTTAAAATAGGAAAAGCACTAGACAAAAACTTATTTATTAACATTAGTGACCTTAATGTTAATCTACATTTTTATCTTTTAAAATATTTTACATATAAAATTTAGAAATAAATAGCACATAGTGTATTTAGGTTTTTTTTTTTTGATAAAAAGGATCAAAATAAATTTAAACTACATTAGTTTAGGCCAGGCGTCATAAGCCAACCTTGTCTCGGACTATACTAAGCTAGAGTTGTATAAGAGATTAAGTCTTTTGTACTTGTGAGGGAAATGTTCCCCTTTCAAACATTGTAACGGCTCATGGTTATACTTCTAGATATAATTGTTAAGTCTTTAGGGAGAAAGATTATGTAGGAAAGAAATGTCCTTATTTCAAGCATTGTAATGACTATTGGTAGAATACTTGTAAAATTTCGTAAATTCTTTATAGGGGGTGAGCAGTTGGTGGATTGTTGGGCTGTCTTATTGATAAAGGTATGTTTGTAGGGAATCATCTAGAACTGCCCCTATGGCCTGTCAATGGCATGTCTTGGTTCCTTTTGTACTCATTTTCATATTAATAAAATATTTTCTCTTATTTGGTTCTAGTGGTTGTATATATGGCATTTGGTATGCCCTATGATTTCAATGTGCGTTGCCCTTATGTAATTTGTTAATATTGTTGATGTTTGATAAGATATAAACGAGTTATTGACTGGCTTGTGTGGAAGCATTCACTAAAGCGCCACACGAACTATTGTATACTTAAGTGAAGGAGTGTAGTTCGTGACACCAGACAATGCTCAAAGTATCTGCTAGTAACAAAGAAACTATGCTAGTAAGGGGGGCCTCAAATACATGTAGCCATAAAGATAAATTATCATTGTGGGTGGCCATCTAGGTGGCACATTAGTTTGCTTCATGATGCATGTGAGATACTAGACATTCTCAATTTCGTTGAAGCAACTTGTTGATGTTGCTTAGAAGATACACATGGGGATCTAGTGTATTACCTTGTTTACGCAATTTTTGAAGAGCTATCAAAGAGTCAGTCTCTACTTGTACGTTTAGAAGCCTCTATCCTAACAAAGTTTTAATCCCTGGTAAAGTGCCCACAACTCGACTGTCAATGAAAACGAAACTCGAACTTTGTATGTAAAGCTAGCAATCCAACTACCTTGATCATCATGGATTACACTTCCACCTACTACTCCTTTAGTTTGGTCCCTCGTGTTGCCATCTACATTAAGTTTAACATATGATGGCCATAGTTTTTTCCATGCAATCAACACCTCTTGCTTAACTCTTCGTTGTTTTCGGCCTATATTATCCCATGCCTCCTTAGCTTTTGTCCAAATCTATTTCCATGCGTTGTTTAGCCATACAAATACTTATCATAAATAATTGAGTTAAGCCAAAACCATACGAACCATACTGTATGCACAAAAATCGAACTCCATGAAATAATCTAAAAAAAAACATCATTCAGTATGTTCCACAGCATCCAGTCCTTCAAATTCAAATCAAAGAATTCGCCATTAACAAGTTTAGGTTTAATCTGGAGCCATATATGCTTTGATGAGACACAATCCCACAAGGCATGTAGAATTGTCGCCTAAAAAATTCCACAACGTGGACATAAAGTAGATATGCCCATAATCCTTCAGTTTAACTAGGAAAATGTAGGGAGAGAGTTATGCATACGCTAGAGAAACATATGAACCTTCATTGAGCTTTTAAATTTCCAAATTTCCCTCTAATAATTTTCTACATTTGTATTAACCCCCATTTGAATTTGATATGCTATCTTAACGGAGAATTCACCATCATTTGTCAAAAACCAAACCCTTGTATCATTGTATTCACTTGAAGGGTCTATAAACGTAGAAGTTATCATGTGAACAATATGAATAGGTAATACCTATTCTAGGTGTTAAAGATTTCTGTTTTCTTCTTCATCACAAAACTCGCAACAGGTAAATTTGCCTTTACATTTAAGAGCTCTATAGTGGCAAAGTTTATCAAAGGTCCATAGCTGAGCTAGACATCTGTCCAAAACTTAGCTAAATCACCATTACTGATATTCATCCCAACACCTTTCTCTAGCACTGAACGAGCCTTTAAAATGCTCTTCCATACATATGAATTTGCAGACTTAGTTTGCATTGTCTGAAGTCTCTTATTCTTAAATATTTCATCTTTAGAATTTTCACCTAGAAGTAATCTATCTTCCCAAATATTTCACTCAAGTTTAGCAAGTAAGGCCAAATTAAACTTCCTAGAGTCCTTAATTTGTAGTCCACCATTATCTTTTGGTAAACAATTTTTTTCTCAACTTATAGAATGAATTTTCTTTTCTCCTTCCAAATGTTTCCAAACAAAATTCCTGTTAAGACGATCAATTTCCTGACTAATGTTTTTAGGAATAAAAGAAGTTTGCATTAAGTAAGAGGTCATAGAGCTAGTAACATATTGTACCAATGCAACTCGACCAGTCAATGATAATTTTTTATTGCCTATTTTGGATAATCTTTGCTTCACTTTGTTCACCAATTCCAAGTAAGTTAACCTAGAAACTTTATCATGAATCATAGGTAAGACTATGCAGCGGTCGGTTGCAACTAGGCAATTGATCGCAATCGTCAGTTGTTCCGATCGACCTTGTCGGTCGATCGACTTGGTCGTCAAGGGGGACCTCATCCCCCCCGAACCAACTGATTAACTGAGATTCCCTTCTTTTTTGGGGGCTGGGGGGGAGACACCATTGCCCTTCATTAAACCCCCTTCCAAAGTAGCACATCTGCTGCCACTCTTCCCCCATGCCCTAATTTTCACTCCCTTTTCTGCCTGTCCTTTTCATACTAAACCCTAAACCAGTAGCCATCAATCAAGTCACTTGAATCTCTTCTATTCTTCAACCGGCGCTTCATTATTAGTTCAAATTGCTGTCAGTCATCTATTCTAGCAAGGTAAACCATAGATTTTCTTTTTTGTTATTGATTTTGTGAAAATAACAAGAGAGAGAAAGCTTGAGAGATTATGATATTATTTTTTTATTAAAATTCATGCTAGGGATAAACTATGTTAGAGATTATGAGTATGATATGCTATTTTTTGCTTGTAAAAAATAATTTTAGTACAAATGAAAACAATTCCAAAGGATTATAAAAATAATAGGTTTGATTTTTAATTTTTGGGAATTAAATTTTTTTCTCAACTGTAGATTATTTCAACCTTAGTTGACATTAAACATTTCAAAGACTTTAATATTTAGAAATATTGTTTAGATAATTAATTAAAATGATTTGATGTTAGAATTAAACATTAAGAATTATGTTTGGGAATTAATGTTTGGAATTGTTGTTTGAGTTTTTAATTTAAATAATTGGTAATATGTTAGAATTAAACATTAAGAATTATGTTTGGGAATTAATGTTTAGAATTATTGTTTGAATTTTTAATTAAAATGATTAGTAATATGCTAGAATTAATTATTAAAAATTATGTTTGGGAATTAATGTTTAGAATTATTATTTAGATTTTTAATTAAAATGATTGATAATATGCTAGAATTAAACATTGGAATTGATATTTGGGTATTACTTTTTTTTTTTTGTAGATGTCAACTAATGAGGAAACAAATTGCGCAACTAGCGAAACACCAACACCAACACCATCAACATCTACACCTTATGTTACTGCTAGTTCTACTGAAGCCAACAAAACATGTGAAGTTTTAAGCAAAGTGCAGAAGCAAAGGGAGCCATCTCAATTTACATTGGTTATGTGGGATATACTTCACGAAATTTGTTGATAAGAAGGTGATAAGAAGGCTAAATGTTCCCATTGTGGTAAAGAATTGTGTGCTGATACAAAAAAGAATGAAACATCTTATTTGAACGATCATATTAAAGTTTGTCCTAAGTTGAAATTGGTGTGTGATAGTGAGGAGAACAAGCACATGGAATTAGTTTTTACTTCGGGAAGGGATGGGTTAGGTAGTTAGAAGTTTGATCAAGAGGCAATTAAGAGGAGTTTAGCTGAGATGATCATTTTAGATGAATTGCCTTTTAAGTTTGTGGAAAATCAAGGATATATGAAACACATGAATAAAGCATGTCTTAGATTTTGTATACCGTCATGATAGACTGTTGCTAGGGATTGTTATAAGGTTTATACTGATGAAAAAACTCGAATGAGAAGATTGTTAAGATCATGTTCTGGTAGAATGTGTTTCACCACTAACACATGGACTTCGATATAAAGAATTAACTATATGTGTCTAACTACCAATTTTATTGATAATGATTAGAAGTTACAAAAAAGAATTTTGAACTTTTGTCCGATCACTAGTCACAAAGGTGAAGCCATTGATAAGGCAATTAGTAAATGTTTGGGGGATTGGGGATCCAAAAGATTTTTTCTATCACTGTTGATAATGCTAGTTCAAATGATGTTGTAATAGGATATTTGATAAAAAAATTTAATGTTGCTGGAACTAGTATTTTAGGAGGTAGATTTTTTCATGTGAGATGCATTGCTTATATTGTTAATCTTGTGATTTTTGATGGATTAAAGGATATGAATACCTTAATTGCTTGTGTTAGAAGGGCAATGAGATATGTTTGACAATCCCCTACTAGATTAGTCAAGTTTAAGGAGTGTGCTACTAGTGTGAGAGTTGAGAGCATATGTTTATTGTGTTTGGATGTGAGCACTAGATGGAATTCTACTTTTTTGATGTTGGATACAGCTTTGAAATTTCAGAGGGCTTTTGCATCATTTGAATTATGTGATAATAGCTACATACTTGAGCTCATAAGGTTAGGAGATGGGGTGCCCGATGATAGAGATTGGGCAAATGTTAGAAGGATTTCTCATTTCTTAAGAGAATTTATAATTTGGCCTTGAGTGTTTTAGGCACATCTTACATAACTGCTAATTCTTTTTTGGATTCCATTTCTGATGTGTATACTACTTTGATTGAATGGCAAAATGGTGATGATGTTGATTTACGGTATATGGCAATTAAGATGAAAGAGAAATTTGACAAGTATTGGGGGAATGTGGACAAAATGAAAGAGAAATTACAGTATAGTATTGTTCATTGTTGCTATACTTGATTCGAGGAAAAAACTTTCTTATGTTGAATTCACTTTGCTAGACATGTATCCTCCTACTCAAGCTTTAACGATGTTTTTTTTGGTAACACAAACAATGGATGAGTTGTTTCATTGTTATAGAGTTATGCTACAACCTCCAGCTCGTGATGTTGGTGAAAGTGGTCAAGAGTGTCCAACGTCCATGGGTCAAGGCACTAGTGGTGGTTGTAGCGATAGTGTTGCTTCGACTTTGATTTGCAAGGACACAGAATGCACTAAAAAAAGATTGGATAGGTTCAAGAAGAATCGGTTAAACACAGGGTCAAAAGAGTTGAAAACGAAATTGGAGAAATATTTATCTAAGCCTGTGGATGATGAAGGTTTTGATGATGATGAGTTTGATGTTCTCATGTGGTGGAAACTTAATCAGTTTAGGTTTCCTGTACTTGCTGCTATTACTAGTGATATTTTTGCTGTTCTCGTATCAATAGTTGCTTCGGAATCTGCTTTTAGTATATATGGACATGTGCTTGATGCGTATAGGAGTTTTTTGACTCCTAAGGTCATGCAAGCACTTATTTGTGCTCAAGATTGGTTACGTGGATTGGCACGTGGTGATCTAGATTTGATTGAAGATGATTTGGACGAGCTTGATAAACTTGATTTTGGTAACTATTTAATTTATTTTATAGTTTTATTTATAATTTAATTTATTAGATTTGTCAAAAATTAATTTATCATATTTGTTATTTTATTTTTTAGAGTTAACTAATATTGCATTGGAGACAATAGCTGAGTTTGAGCCTAAGTCGGACTAAAATTTTCAGGTAATGTTATCATTAGGTATTATGCAATATTTATATTACATTTATAATCCATTTAGGTTATCTTACCACAAAAAATTATACTAATTATATATTTGCTTTTAACATTTTTTAGGAGCATGTTCTGCAAAATCGTTAAAAATTGAAGTTGGAGCCTTAGAGATCCATCTTTTGAAATTTAATCATTTAAGTGAAGCTTTAAGTTGTGGAACTCTTATTTGTTTATTTATTGTATGAAGATTAATATTAATTTCTTTGTGATCATATTTAATTATAAAACTTTTGAAACTAATGTTTATTTATTATATAAAGATTAATGTTTATTTATTACATGAAGATTAATATCATTAATCATTTAAAAAATAAATAAATAGGTCAAAAGGATTACATATAAATAAATGGATCTAAAATAACAATTTACAAAAAATTATATAAAAAAGTCCATGTCAAACAAAAAAGAAGACCATTTTGAACAAAAAAAGCCCAACTAAGCCCAAGTTAACCTCAAATAGTCCAAGTCAACTCACTGCAAAAATCAACTTGAAATCGACTGAACCGAAACCCCGTAAAATCGATTGAAACTGACCTTTAATACGGTGGTTCGATCAGTTGGAAGAGCTTAATTTTTTGGTCGGTTTTATGAAAAATTGAATCAATCGAAGCTTACTCTCCCCTAATTATAGAGGCCCCAAGATATTTAAAAAATCCTTAGTTAGAAGAATTTTGGCTACCATGCTTAGTAACTTAGCTTTTCCAATGCAAACATTAGAGGAAACCAACATCTTTGATTTCTCTAGGCTTACCTTTTGCCCTGAAGCTTTATAAAATCTGTCAAGAATGTTCATCATAATCCTGACTTGACTTGCTATAGCTACACCAAAAAGCATCAAATCATTAGCAAAGCAGACATGAGAAAGACTAAGACCATGTTTTGTAAAACTGAGTGGTTTCATTGCCTTTGTCGCACATAGTTTTTTATCAAATGTGAGAGTTTTTGCAAGCAAATCATAAATAAATAAGGAAAGAGGGGGTCCCCTTGCTTGAGTCTTCTAGATGGAGAGAAATTTTTTGTATAACTACCATTCCAAATGATAGAAAAGGTATGAGTCTTTACAATGTACATGATCAAATTTACCCAAGAAAATGGTAGCCTAATTTCTTCTTGCACTTTTTGTAAAAAATGCCATTTTAATCGATTATAGGCCTTCTCTGAATCAATCATTATAGCTAAAGCCCATTGCTTTCTTTTTTTCATGCTCATAGTATGGATTGCTTCTTGGACAATAATAATATTATTCGTCGTCTGTCTCCTTGGTATAAAACTACTTTGTGTCTTACTAATAATTTTTGTAAGTAATGGTCGCAATTTATCAACAAGTATCTTACTTATAATTTTAAGTGGTACTATGCAAAGACTTATTGGACAAAATTATGCAATTCTCTTAAGCAATTCAACTTTCTAGATAAGAGTAATTAAGGTATGATTTAAATTTGAGGGCTAAGTACCTTAATTCTATGCTTCTTATACAAACTTCACAAGATCTTAACCAACATTCTCCTAATTTCTTTGATAAAAGTTGGTTGAAAAACCATTAAAACCTAGACTCTTGTTCGGGTACATATCAAAGGTGGCCCTTTTAACATCTAAAGCAGAAACGGGCTTTGAAATGTCATTAACATCAGTATTTTCTAACCTTCAGCACGAGCTCTTTAGCAAAGAAATCTTTACTCCATCATCCGCGTATAGTCTCTTATAAAATTGTAGGACAAGGCTCTCTAGTTCGGCTTGGTCATAGCACCATGTCTCTTCATCTCGCTTAAGAGTTGCAATCTTCTTTCTATACTGCCTCTCTTTAACTATCGCATGATGAAATTTAGAATTAGTATCACTATACTTTAACCAGTCAATCTTGGCCCTCTGTTGCCATATAACCTCTTCTTGACAAAGAACTGAATTGTACTTTTCAACTAAAGTAACCCTCAGATTTTGAAGATAGTTATTCGATCATTTGTCAAGGTGTCGTTGTATTCCTTGAAGTCTCACCAGTAATCTTCAATTCCTTTTTGATAAATCACCAAAGGACTCATATTTCCATATTTCCAAAGCTTCCGCTAATTTTTTCAATGTCAAAGTAAGACTGTCAATTTCGAAATTCTAATTATCTCTCACGAATTCATCAAAGCCTAGATGAGATAGCCACTCCTTTTCAAATCTAAAATTCATTTTTGTTTACTTGCATGGTGAACTAGTTTGGCACTGCACCAGAATAAAATGATGATCAGAGTGAGCTCGAGAAAGATCTAATACTTGAGCATATGGGAAGAAATCACACCAATTCTCATTAACCACTACTTTATCTAATCTTTCCCTAGTTTACGCTAAGCCATCTCCCTATTCAGTCCAGGTGTATTTTGGTCCAGATGCACCTAAATAAAAAAGACAACAATAATTTAAGCAGTCAATCATTTAATTGCATTAAGAAAAGTTCACGCTGCACCTCTTTATCTTTTCATCAATTGAAATAACTTGGTTGAAATCTTCCATCACTAGCCAAGGCAAACAAATGTAGCTTGCTAACTAAGCATAGAGACTGCTAAAGCCTTTTCCTCTCTCTTGCCATAGGACTTCCATAAACCGCTGTTAAAAGCTAATATTTCAACTTCTAGGTAAAGCTTTATCCCACAACAACCATATACCCCCCCAAAAAATCATTTGCCTCTACTCTAAAAAAGTTTGGAAATCCAATTCTACAACATATCTTAGTTACTTTATCATCTGAAATCTTGGCTCCAAGATGATTACTAATTGTAACTTATGGATTTTGATCATATTCTTTACATTCCTAACACTTCTACGAGAGGCTGTTCCTCTCACATTCCAACTCAAAATATTTATCATAAAATAATAAAATAAACAAGAACAATTGGTAATAATCCTACCAATCCTTCAATAAGAATTAATCTTGCATGAGAACATGTTCTCTTTCTTCTATCCCCGTAGTTGTCGATAAGGAGCAACCATATGTCTCATGACACAACACGTGAGTCCAACCCCAACTGATCGATGGACTAACATGCAGATGAGGGGTTCCCCGTGCGTATGTAATAGCGAGGCACTCTGCACTTAGCCCCTTAAAGGGCCTAGCAAGCCAGTCTAGAGAGCAAAGTCTCCATATACGTAAGCCATGCATAGGCTTCTTGAGCGCAAGTGGGCCACATGCTCAGCGGAGCTAGGCATGCTGTGAGCCTTGCACAATTGGGCCGTGCATGCTGCGTAGCTCGCATAGATGGGTCGCGTGCCAATAAACCCTAGCACTAAGTAGAGGTGTCAATATGGGCTGGCCTGACCCAAGCCTTTATGGGCTAAGAAAATATGGGTGGGGTCGGGCTAGCCCATTTGTTATATGGGTCATCAAAACCTCAACCCAACCCATCCCTTGTTAGCCTATGGGCTAGGTTGGGCCCGTCAATTTTTTTTTCAAAAAAAATTATTTTTATAATTTTACCTAACAAATTTCCTATCAATAAAATTATTCTATGATTTAATTCATAAATTGAATAATAAAAATATGTTACAAACAAATAAATTACATAAATAAAGGATAAATTTTTAACACAAGCTATCGTCCCATAAATGTATGTATATAATCAAATAATAGAAACTCCAAGACTCATTTATATTCTCCTCAATCTTTATCCTCAAGCAAAACATTTAAATCTTATTTAGACAGCAATAATGTCTGAAGGTATGAATCATTATCAATTTATCATTTAATATTCATTTCCATAAAAGAAAAAGATATAATAAGTTTTAATTTAAATTAAAATTATTAATTTGAAGAATAAAGATTAAAGACATTGAAATATATAAAATAAGCAATACCATTTGTAACTAAATTATTAATTTTATATAATTAAATATATAAAATTATTAAATTAATTAAACTTATTAATTTATTTTTTTTTCTTAGGCCACAAGGCTAGCTCGCCCTAGCCCACCTCAGCCCACTAATCTGATGGGCTAGCCCATTTAGGCCCAATTTTAATATGGGCCTAAATTTTCAAGCCCAACCCACCCCATATTTAATAAAAAATGCGCCGACCTAATGGGTCAGACCCATTTTGACAGGTCTAGCGCTAAGTGCTGTTGTTAGGTGCCATGCAAGCTAGCCCAATGCCTAAATTTTAGGCACCCCCTTTAGGGCTAGCCCTGCACCCCTGTGCACCTGCAAGTTGCGCACCTTGTGCACTTACGAGCCATGCGCACCAACTATTGGCGCACCACTGCTAAGCTAGCTCCGTGCATCTGTGCACCATTGCCAAACCAACATGCCATTCCCAGCGCACCATAGGCAGACCATACAAGAGTAGATTTTAAGGAGCTACATGAGCTACATAGGGACTAAATTTCCTTAAGTTTAAGTTAGGGTTGCTTACTTGCTCACCAAGTTAAGGGAATATTATCTCTTTAGCTATATGTTTACTTTTCTTCCACACTAAGGAAACTTAGGTTAGTTGTTTTCTTGTTTTATTTTACTTGCACCCCAAGTAGCTTAGATGCTATAAATAGCCACCTTAGATAGTCTTTTCTTTTCATCATGCAATTACTTTTTGTTGAGATTTTAGATATTTTGTTTTTCTCTCATTTGAGCAATAATACTTATTTATTCTCCCCAATCTCTTTTTTTATATTTATTTACTTTATGTTTTCGCATCAATATTCAATAAACCTCAGTAAGGTTTGCTTGGTCTTACGAACACAAGACTACAGCGCCACACGAAACTTGACTAAAGTTCCAAGCTTGTGACATCTCATCCATAGGATCATTTTTTGTATAAGCAGTCCTTTTTTCACTTGCAGTATCATTCATTCCCATTCTAAGCTATTAGCAGTACCTTCACAGGCTAAAGTATTAGGAATTTCAATACTTGACTTGGGTGCTTAAAGGCTTCTATCTGGCAATTTATTTGTTCCTGCATCTCTATTCACTAATTCATGAGACAATGTAGTGGCATTCAAAGCTCCAATATTGTCTTATGTCTTGGTTGCATTATTCAGCACCGAAATCTTCTTTGAAGAGGCTATTTTAATGGCACCAAAGCAAACATTTTTACGTTTTGCTTTGGCTGAAGATTGCTCTCTATTTGCAACAATGGTAGATTGTAGCAAAGGTCGTTTCAATATCTCTTTCAAGCTAGTTACAGTTTTATGTGATTTAGCTACAATCGACACAAAGGTGCTTGCTCTAAAGATTCATGGATCACCTCCTTTTCGTCATGACCTTCGTCGACTTCTTCTAACAAATGGAATCTTGAGCCTGATTTTGGGTTGCTTTTAGTAATCTATTCATGGCTAGTTTGCTTCCCTCTAGTCTTTGCTCCTCCCTCTATTCTATTAACAATATTCTTCCTATAGTTCTTTTTGGTTATCATCCATGAACCAAATCTAGAGGTATCAAAATCCTTCATAGGGTTCTTATTTGAATCATCCACCTTCAATGCTTGCTTTTCAAATAATCCTTCATTCATTCTTTGTTTCATAAGACAAACCTCTGCAAATGTTCAAATTTGCCATGGTGAAAACAAAGCATTTTGATTTTTGAGTCCATACCATGCAAGATAGCAACTATCGCTTAACATGCGCCTATAAGCTTTCCTATATTTTTGTTTTTACTATATTTAGGTATTTTGATTCAACAGTTTTGCAATTATTAATTATTTAAAATAAATTTTTTATTTTCATCATTTCATGCACCTAAAAATTTGGTATTTGTTTTGGGGAAAAAAAGGGTAACTATAAAAAAATAAAAAGGAAAGAGAATAAAAGAAGATTAAGGTAGCGTTTGGTACTTTACAATGTAATGTGATTACAGGTAATGTGATTGTAAGCAATATGATTGCAAGCAATGTGATTGTAGGGAAGATAATATTACAGTGTTTGGTATATAAGTAATGTAATGATTAAAATGCAACAAATATAGCATTGTAGTGTTTGTTTTACAAGTACTTTACAGGGTATGTAATGTTAATTTTCAAAACTACCCTTATATATTAAAATACAAGTTTAACATGTATTTTTTATTGGTAATTTTTATATAATGTCATTTTTAAATATTTTTTATTTTTTATTTCTTATTACAAGAATATAATTTATTTTTATTTTTAATATAATTTTTTATATTGTATATTTTATTTTAAATTTTTTCTTTAGAAGATAATATTTTATTTTTGTTTCTTAATACGTTTTATATGTATACATTAATGTGATAGCTTCCTCTCTTGTAACCAATAGCAAATTGGCAACAAAATACCCATAATTCTCAATCTCCAATTAATTTCTTCTGAAAATATCATAAATTCAAAATAACTTGCTATCAAGCTAAAACAAAATATCAAGCATAACATCACCAAAACCATATAACTGAAAATCATAAATGAAGTTCCTTGATTGATGCTCTAAACCAAAAGTCATAAAGTTCTAATAAAACCAAAGTTGAAGTCACCTAAAGGATAGACACACCATTGTTAAAATACAAAAGAGTTCAAAGTTAATAACACTGTTAAAGTTCACCCTAAATTGATAACTAGTTCTTTGCAATAACAATACCCATCATTGCTTTAGATTGAGCCACTAAGCAAAGCCTTCACATAAATTTTCTACAACTCCCCTGACAATGAAAATAGATAATTTATCTTCCACATATCACTAGAGATGATATGTCCAGCCTTAACAATTTCTTCAAAAGTCAAACCTTCAACTCCCTAAACTATCTCAGCTACATGCTTTTTCAACCTCGCATCTTCAGCCATGAATTGAAAACGACTTACTAATTTATCAATTCCTCCCCTTGCACCTTGACAGATTTCTCCAATCTTATCCACACTATATTGGAATGCATGAACAATGTTGTCACCATTACCTTTTGTCTTAGTTTTTTTACGACGCACCTCTCTGTCACCTTGCTCTATAGTCCTTCTTCTAGTAGCAGTGGATCCCTCACTATTGGTAGCTTGAGCAGGAGAAACATCATCATCACCATTGTCATTTTCATCAACATTCAATGCACTGAAAGCTTCTGAAGCTACCCTTGTTGCTGCAAATGCAACTTCCTCAGTTTCTATGTTCTCCACTGCATCAGCTGGTGACTCTACTCCTTCCCTAGTTGCATTCTTTTCTTGCACCCTAAAATCTAAAAAAAAATTATAATGGTTTCCTACTATCAAGACCAATTTTACCTTAAACAAAATAAAAAAAATGGGAGGTCAAATCTTAAAAAAAAAAAGCAAAAAAAGAGTAAAAATTCAAGTTAAGGGTTAAAATGAGATTTTTTTAGGTCAAAACGGTAGCAGACCATCTTCGGTTGTTTGTCAACGCGTAGATCTCGAAAAGTTACATGGATTCAAAAAAAAATCTCCCCAATTGGACAACCGAGCATAAAATTAGGACTTTTTAAAGTTGAGACCACCTTTGACCCAAAACAACCGAAACATTGTAACCTTTTTTAATTTAAACGTTGCGTTGAGTTTAAGCCCACCCAACAGTCCTCATAAGAGCAAAATGAACTAGAAGAATGAGGGGACTAAACCCCCTACGAGAAACCAACCCAACTCTTACAAATTTTCTAAAAAAAAAAAATTTCAATCCAAAGACCCAACCCCAAAAAAAGGCAAAAACAAAAACACAAGGCTTCTTCCTTGATAAACCAAAGTACTAACCAGTTGGATTACAGGCCGTCCATTAGAACATATAACATTCTTTACTAACTAGTCACGTAATACCTTACTAACAAGTCTCGCAATGCCTTAATAATAAGTCACGCAATGCTTATCAATTAGTCACGCAATGCCTTATCAGAAACTATTCACGTAATGCCTTATCAAAAACTAGTCATGTAATGCCCAAAGTCAGTCACGTAATGCCTATCAACTAGTCACGCAATGTCTTATCAGAAACTAGTCAT
Organism: Theobroma cacao; assembly: GCF_053813885.1. Classification (NCBI taxonomy): domain Eukaryota; kingdom Viridiplantae; phylum Streptophyta; class Magnoliopsida; order Malvales; family Malvaceae; genus Theobroma; species Theobroma cacao. The sequence continues at coordinate 45,539,883 of NC_142640.1, forward strand.
GTAATGACTTATCAAAAAATAGTCATGCAATATCCAAAATCAGTTATGCAATGTCCAAAATCAGTCACGCAATGCCTTATCAAAAACCAAGCACAAAGAAGATGGTCATGTCTTGACGGTATCATGGATTTGGCAATGCTAGGTACGAGTTCTACTGTTTTCAGCAATTCTAATTGGATAAAAGTTCTAATTGGATAGAACTTGAAAACTATTTGATTATCCATATTTTTTTGAGAGAATAAAAACCAAAAATTGCAACCAAACATGCAGCGTTTTATTTCATCACAATTACCTGTACCTCTTGTTGAAGATTAGCCCAGAAATCCAACCTCTCTTGCCGATCAAGGGCCAAATTGTTTCAATGATAAACCCTAAAATATAAATATGAAGAAAACCCAAATTAATAAAAAAAAGTCAAATTAAAGAATACAAGAAGAAGATAAAAAAAGAAGAAAGAAAAAGAAAAATGGGAGATTTCGATCCATAATTTCAAATGATGAAGAAGCAGAGCTAGAAGAAAGAGTAGCGACTTTAGCAAAATGGAGAAGAAACAACAAACCCTCAACCCCAAAAACGATACTTTGCTTCTAATTGTGAGTAATTTTTTTAAAAAATAATAGATAAAAATATCTTTAAATACATTATAGAGTGCAATATAATATGATTGTATTAATTTTGAATTGTAATCATATTACATCTATTAACTGTAATATAATTACATTATAATATTATATTATAATAATCTATTAAAAAATAAATATTATAATATAATTTAATTAAGTACATTATAAATAAGAACGTGACTTTACATCCCTGGTACCAAACGCATCCTAAATATCCGGTCGCCAAAAATTCAAGGACATTCCAATTATCCAGCGAGTGAACAAAGGCACTGCCGAGCTCCTAAGTTCTAGTTATAGGGAGAAAAATCTGAAAAACCCCACACGCAAAACCCTGCTTTTCAATCCCACTGTTTTTGGCCAAAAATGATTGCATCAACTCTCTCAACTCACTTTAATATCAAGCTGCCTAATCCTCAGCAAGCATTTACACCCTCCAGCAGCATGGAAGCTATGTCCGTAAAACCCAGAAGAAAAAACTCTTCCTTTTCAGCAAAGTTTCGTCATTTGCATCATTACCATCATCTTTGGAGCAGTTTCTTCAAACCCAACTCGTGTTCCGTCCGTACGGTCCTCAGCAAAGTCAGTGGTGATGGTGGTATGGTTGATGCCACTCCGCAGGAGCCTGCTGCAGTTTCTGTAAGTTTTAAAGTCTAAGATTCTTTGTTTCTCATCTGGGTCCTCATAATTTGATTTGAAAGTTTTTTTCTGTTAGTTGTTTTTGCTCTCTTTTTTTTTTTTTTGAGTTTTATATTAATGGAAAGAAAGATGTTTCTCAATTAGAAAGTAGAACCTTTATGGTTTCAGAATGTGAATGATTGGTCAAATGAAGTGCGTTTGAAACTTGTTAGTATCGCATTCATCGGAATACGAAATGGGGAATTAGACCAGATATTGGTAGGAATACAGTTTTGGTTCAGGACAAAAAATTGGAAATTTATTTTTAGATAGAATGTACCACAGAGCTACAACGACAACAAATAGGAAGCCTTTCACCACCATGAGGGGTCGGCTATATAGATAATAATGCGTCACTGTTCCCTGTTTAAAACCATATCCGCAGAATGTATCATAGAGCTGTTACAGAAAAATGGGGTGTAAGGAGCTTTTGCCAAAATTGTACTGAAGAATGGAAGTCAAATTTTGGTTATCAAGCAGTCCGAACAATGAGCTTGATAAAATGCTATACATTAAAGGTTTGTAGGTTTTTTAAGCACTTTTTGAATTGGGAGGGGAGGATTCAACATTTGAAAGGTGCAATAAGGAGTCTATGCTCTATGCAGAACAGATTAAATGTTATAATTTCCCTGGTGGGCAGTCAGGGGAGACTTTAATTTTTAATCGCCCTGAGCTTGGCCTTTAGACCTGTCTGGTTAAGCCTCCAACTTCTTATTCATATGTTTAAGCTTGAAGCATTTGATGATCCCAAAAAATATAACATGGTTATTTTTGGTCTGTTTTTCCTTTAGTTTTGATATGTACTTACAATTACAACTATTATTTTATTCTTGCCCTTGCGCCCCCCCCCCCCCTACGGCCCCCAACTCCCCTTTCTTTCTTTCTTTCTTTTTTTATTTCTTAAAAGAAATGTCTATTAATCTAAGATGCAGACAACGGAATGATACAGCTTGTTATGCTAATTCCAGGATGCTGAAGAAATAAACAGTAGTTCTTCTACTTTAGGTGACAACTATGTGGCCTTATTTGTACGGATGCTTGGGCTTGACCATGATCCTCTTGACCGAGAACAGGCAGTAATGGCACTATGGAAATATTCACTAGGTGGAAAGAAGTGCATTGATGCCATTATGCAGTTTCAGGGTTGCGTAAACTTAACTGTAAACCTTCTTAGCTCTGAATCTAGTGCTACATGTGAAGCAGCTGCTGGTCTTCTACGATCGATATCTTCAATCAATTTATACAGAGGTTTAGTGGCAGAAAGTGGAGCAATAGAAGAGATAACTGGTTTGCTGAGTCGACCTTCCTTGACTTCTGAGGTACAGAGGAGGTATTTCACCTTTGAAAATTTCACCATATTTATCTTGTTTGTAGAAATTTGAGATATATTATGAACTCACTTTTTCAGGTTAAGGAGCAAAGTATGTGTGCTTTGTGGAACTTGTCTGTGGATGAGAAACTTAGAGTGAAAATTGCAAATATTGATATCCTACCATTGCTAATCAATTGTCTAGATGATAATGACATAAAAGTGAAGGAAGCAGCTGGTGGAGTTTTGGCAAATTTGGCCTTGAGCAATTGTAATCACAAGATAATCGTTGAAGCTGGTGTCATTCCAAAACTGGTGAGGATCTGTGTTCTCTTTGCCGAATTGGCAATGGTTGTTTTCTAATGAAGTGACTGAATGCGTTTCTGGTTAGATGCTAAAATGGTAACTAAAATATAGTGACTTTAATTATTGAAGAGCAATTGTTTCCTCGAACGAAGTGCTCTCTCTCCTCATGAACAGATTTGGGGCACTTCATTGAGTTTTGCTCTCTTATTGATGGGTTGACCTGATTTCTTTTATTCTGACCGAGAAGGCAGAGGAAAGAATATGACAATTTTCTGGTCTACCCTCATTATGCAGAAAGCTTATTTGACATAATAACAAAAACTTGTTCATTCTGGTGCATCCTTTTCTCATCTATTGTTTGTAAAGCTTTACTATGGTTACTAAAATCAAAATGATGTGAGTAGCATGTCAAAATCGTCAATCTAAATGGTCTTGTAAGATATTGTTTATATAAATGATGCCTTCACTAGGGAACTTATTTTGTTTGCCATCTTGTGGCTATGTTCTCGTTGACTTATACATCTTCTTGCCTTGCATGCACTGCACCTTATACCAAGTTTTAACCTCTGAAATTCAATATATTTGACTGGTCTTTATCAAGCTCATCAAATTCAATTTTACTAGTAGATTATGCTTAAGAATCACCTAGAGATGAACTGGATCCATTGTTATTGACTCATTTTAGGACATGGAAGGCTGTACTGTATGATTGTGATTGGAATGACCTGAAAATTTAACAATAGTTCAACTAAATTTCGATGGGACTCTTGAAATGTTCTTATTTAAAATGCAGGCAAAGCTCTTAAAAATTGATGTGGAAGGATCTAAAGTGATTCAGAAGGAAGCTAGAAATGCATTGTTGGAACTTGCTAAGGATCCTTATTATAGAATTCTTGTCATAGAGGAGGGTCTGGTTCCTGTGCCCATGGTTGGTGCTGATGCATACAAGTCTTTCAGGCCACAACTATATTCATGGCCTACTATGCCAGATGGTACAGAGATTGAGCAGACTTCAAAAGGTCCTTCCAGGTTTGGTGCTTCTGAATTACTTCTTGGGTTAAATGTTGACAAGAATGTTGACATTGAGGAAGCTAAAATTAATGCAATAGTTGGACGGACACAGCAACAGTTTCTTGCTCGTATAGGGGCTATTGAATTGAATGATGGAAAAAAATCTCAGGCTGAATTCCCCACTGATCAGCGACTTGCTCTTCTCCCATGGATGGATGGTGTGGCTCGATTAGTTTTGATTCTTGGGCTTGATGATGAGGTTGCCTTATCAAGGGCTGCAGAGTCAATTGCTGATTCATCTATCAATGAACATATGCGGACTTCATTCAAGGAAGCTGGTGCCATCAAGCATTTGATTCAGCTTTTAGACCACAACAGTGGTGCTGTCAGATCAGCTGTGACCCACGCTTTGGAGAGGTTGTCTGTCAGGTATTTTGTTCCCCATGTTTTAAGTCTTCACACTATGCTCAGTCTTGCTAGCTAATGCTTTAGGTTCTAAGTGGGGAAATTTTGACAAAGGAGCTGATTTTTCTTGAAGTCCACATTGACCCAGATTTTGGCCTTTTCCTTTAGCTCACGATAGTGTTGTATAGATTAGTGAGTCAATTTTTTTTTTTTATGGTTTAAATTTAAAATGCTGATGTGAGAGTTTTTAGTGAGCCTTCTGGTGCTCTCTCCTATATGCTTCTTAAACCCTCTGTATAAACATAACTCCCAGGGTTACTGTTTGGATATGGAAGCAAGCTTACATGTCTGGTCTCTTTACTTAATTAACTATAATGAACGACTTAATTAACTATAATGAACGGTCTATATGTGTCTGGAATCTATTGATGGTCCCACTAGAGTGGGGTCTAGTCTTAAATTTTAATATTTTGTTGTGAACTGGAGCATCAGTAAAATCCTGCAGTCGGCAAATGACCTGGCTGATTAGCTGGCTAAAGCCAGGACTATGAGAACTGGTGATCTCTTATGGGTATTTCATGAAGGGGTAAATGGCACATAATGTTTTTTCCCTTGTCGCTGCTTCCTGCATACTCGATGTGTTTTATTGCTTGTTCACAGGGGAAGTGTGGACTGCTAGGATATGGCTTTCAGTTTTCTACTTTTGTCCATCTTGTGAATGGATGGATCTGTATAGTCTTTGATCACATTTTTTTGTCCTCCCCATATCTTGCAAAAGGGTCTGTACAGGGACTTTGTTTTTTGTTTTTGTGGTTTCTGTGCTTTGCTTCTGGTGGTTCTGGATTGTATTGGACTGTGATGGTTTGATGGATATGGGGTGCTATGGAACTTTTTTGTCATCCATAGCTTTTGCTGTATTTTGGGGATGACTCTCCATCCCTTTTACATGTGAATAATACATCAGCTATTCTATACACACACACACAGTTTTATGCATGATTTCTCGATTTGCTTTGTGGGTATTGATGCTGGTATCCGGTCATATTGCCTCAGCTTTGTGTTATGAAACCTTTTTTCTTTATTGAACACTGAGCATCATGCCATTGTCTTTGAATGTATCCTCATATTCACTTTTCTTTAATTTGATTATTAATGATTTATAGTTTCTGGAGTTAAAGTATTATCATCTCTGCGCTTGATATCTCAATTCTTAAATCAGATAAATTGTTTCTGAAGTTCTTTGCTGCAGCTCTGGTGATTGTGAGGTACTTGAAGCTGAAGGTATTTTACATCCTTTAGTCAGTACTCTGAAGCACTCGGAGAACTCTGAAAGCTTGATGGAAAAGGTACAGGCTATCTTTATTTTCTCAAGAGATAATTTGGAATAATTCTAGTTTGATAATGGTTATGACAAGGATTATTGCTGAACTGCAGACCTTGGATATACTTGCTAGGATTTTAGACCCTAGTAAAGAAATGAAATCAAAGGTAAGTCAATCCTTTCTTGCATCTTCATGTAAATGAGAAAAATACAATTTTACATCTGTAGTTTGTTCTTGAGGCTTGGACCCTTTGAGGTGTCCTCTGTTAATGGCAGGGCCTATGGTGTTAACATTTTAATTAAAAGATCCTTTTGCATTTTTATTAATATTTGTTGTCTTATTAAAAAGGTTAACATCATAACTCCTTGCCAGTAACAAAGCAACCTCAATGGTTCAAAGTGTTCAAAACACAGACACACACGAAGAGGAGGTTTGAACAAAACAGGACAGCAACAGATAGTGGACATGTACTTTGCCCTGGATTTTTCTATTGACTTACATACTATTACATTCTAGTTCTATGACGGACCAGTTAATGGTTCAAAAAAAGGTCTAGATGCTTCAAGGAGGCTTGATGCTTTTGTTGGATTGACTGAAGACAGGCCAGTGTCAATAATGGAATCCAGGTTTCTCCCTCTTCCTTCTGTTATCTATGTTTCTTTTAAAACTGATGGTTCATCATTATGGCCTCCTTCCTTTCCTATGTGGTGTTTACTATTGGATTATTGTTGTTTGTCCCTAAATGATTACTTACTCTGGATGAAAAACCTGGAGAGAACCCATTGGGCAGCTTATTGATGTTTGCCTCTTGTTGTGCTCTCTTTCTATGTAGATCCCTTTCTCATGGTACTGCAGGGTTTTGAAGTTTTATCGCTTTTAGCCCTCTTGGTTCTATCTCTTCTTTCCTCAATTTCCTCTAATTTCTCCCTAAGTTGATTCCCTCCCTTTCCCTCTGTTTTCCCTCTATTCTCTACTTTCTCTTTCCCCACACAATAAATGGTTTGGAGAAAAAGAACTAAATATCGAAAATAAAGATGGCTATTTTAAGGTTGCTGGTGGTTCTGGTAAGAATATACATCTAAGTCAATTGTTGGTTTCTTTTGTTTCTTGAAATGAAAGAAAAAGAAATTAGTTTATGCTGTTTTCTTCTCCTCTTCTTCTTTCTTTTTCTCCTTGAGGCTTTATTTCACTACAAAAGGTTTCATGTTTCAGTATATTGATGTTGAACCCTTAGGTTCTTAAAAGTTACACTGACCAGTTGTATATGTTGGAAAACTTTTATAGGAAAGAATTGCTGGACTCTGCTGTCATTACTCGCCTTATTGAGATTCTGAAGACATCATCGTCAAACCTGCAAAGAAAAGCAGCTTCTATCTTGGAATTCATGACAATTATTGAACCAAGCATGGAAACGATAATGACAGTTGATATATCATCTGGTCTGGATGCTGTTTTTCAACAAAAAGTTCTAAAAGGTAAGGGTAATAATTCTTTTAGTTGAAACACTTAAGCTGTAGAGAAGTACCTTGTTTGGACTTGAAACAAAATAATGCTCTTGGAAGGAGGATATGTCTTCACCCTATCCTCTTTTGTGTTTTGCTCGTGTAGTCGAAAAGGAAGAGAACATTTTCAAGTTTTAATAACAAGCAGTTTAGCTGTCCAGGAAATTGAAGGTCCACAAAAGAAAAAGGGAACCTTTTCTGGTTGTTTTATATGATGCTTTAACCATTGTAGAGTTAAGGTGGATTCTCATTTTAAATTTAGCCCCTTCTAGTTAAGTTTTTCTTTGTTTTCCTCATATAGGTGAAAAACGAGAAAACATTTTCTAGTTCCAAATATAAGTAGTTCAGCTGCCTAGGAAGTGAGGTCCATAGAAAAGAGAAATATTTTATGTTTTATCATTATGCAATTAAGGTGGACTTGCGTTCCAAATTTAGGTTCTCTTGCTTAGATTTCCCTTTGGTTTTAGGTTATGGACCTTCAAAGCAAATTGAAACTCCGCTTGAATTTTAAGTTCTTGTTGCTCAATCTGCAATTTCCATATGGGTATTAGTTCATGGTATTAACAAAAGCCACACAGTTTTTAAAGTCTAAATTTCAAGCATCTTTCTTTAGATATAAATTATAGTTGATGGGATTTCTTTTGGGCATTTTGTGGGTAGCTGATTCTTTGCAACTGAGTCCAATGCTTCTCCTTTATTTCTTGTTAAATGTAAATGCATGTCACCATCTACTTTTGAGGGAGTTCTCTCACTCTCTCTCCCTCTCTTGCATGTGCATTTTGCTTTTCCCGTCTAAAAAGGACTTTACTACGAGCCAGTTACCATTTTCTTTGTCTCCACTTTGGCAATTGGCAATTGAGACTCTACTTATTAAAGAAAGAGATTGCTCGTTTCCAGAAATATCGTGCCTTCTGCCTTTTGAATGCACTGGTAATTGCAGTTCTTTTCCTACGCATTTTGCAAGTTTGAGTGATATGCTCAAAGATGACTGCAAAATAACAACTTTCATATTCCTCATGTTTATAAGGATTAATAAAAATTTGTCTTATCATGTTTGACTCTCCACAGTTTAACCTAGTGAAGGTATATACTGACCATAATGATGTTGCTGTCCACTTCTACATGCAATTGAGCATCATAGCATTTCATATAGCGATAAAGAATCTAATTGTTAGGTTAATTGAAATGAGAGTTTCATGCTTTCATTTCTGTTGTAACACTATTTCAGTTTCTTGCTTTCGTTGACCAGAGTTTTCTTGTCAATTCGTAACCGAAGAAATATTTCTTGCATCTGTTCTTGTAAACAATGCAGTACACTGAAATGGAATAGTTACAATTGCTTTTTGGCACAAGTTTCTTTGAAATGATTGTGAAGTATCAATTAGTTCCTTCATGTAGATTAATTTGGAATGATTTGGGAAGTATCCAATAATTTTCCCCCCCTTTTGAAAGTTGCAACATGTAGATTCATTCGGAGGTACCTGGGCCTAGTTTTAATGCCTTCCCCAATAGCATGGGATAATTTTATTTAATAGACAATGTGTTTATAGTCGGATTGTTTTAGCAATACATTTGGTATTGGCAGACATGGAAGCTGATGTAGAAGGTCAGGAACTTGACAAATATGCTCTTGAACTTGAGGAAGCTGGCCTAGCAGTCTCTGCAGCATCAAGGCTACTAACCAAACTTCTTGAGTCTGAGCAGTTTTGCCAAAAAGTGGATTCTGACCATTTCACTAAATTACTCTGCAAAATCCTCAAGTCAGATATCCCTCTTCACAACAAAGATTGGGTTGCTGCTTGCCTTGTTAAACTGAGCTCTTTTTCTGGTCCTAATGTAGATTTTGAGAATCCAGTCAACATGGAGGTAACTCTTTATGAGACAATCCCAAGACTTTTAGAGCAGATAAAATTGAGTCTTTCTCCAGAAGCACAGGAAGCTGCTGTTGTTGAACTTAACAGAATAATTTCTGAAGGGGTGGTGGATTCCACTCGAGCTGTTGCGTCTGAGGGGGGTATATTTCCACTGGTGAAGCTTATTGAAGAAGGGAGTGAGAGGGCAGTCGAAGCAGCCTTATCAATACTGTATAATCTGAGCATGGACAGTGAGAATCATTCAGCAATCATAGCTGCTGGAGCAGTGCCAGCATTAAGGAGGATTGTTTTATCTCAAAGATCACATTGGACACGGGCACTTCGTCTACTGAGGAATCTGCCGGTATGATGGCAAAACTGAGTATTAGGTTTTCTGGACCATTGTACAGATCTTGTAAATCATTTTTGTTCTATTCTGGAGCCATTTATATGAAGTTTTGAAATTCACATTGGTATAATTTACATTGGAAGTCCATAGTGTCTATGTGACAAGGTTTGTGCTCAATTCCTTGCCATTTTTCCCACTCCATTTGGACTCAACACTCATGTCGATCTCTTGAAAGCCCTTGATGGTAAATAGATTTTGTCCTCAAGAAATCAACTGATTGCTGCGCTACCAAAGCAGCAAATATTTTCATTTGTAAGCTATATATGACAATGAAACGGTCATAAGAGAATCGGTAATGAAGAATTTTACATTATGGTGATGGCGTTTAGCATTAATGATCTGATGGTGGGTTCAATCCGGCTGATTTGTGTGTGTAGGAATTTCTGCTTCAGCCTCTGTTTACTTTGGCACTAACATGTTGTATAGCTTTAGCAACCAACATGTTATAGGAGCTGCTATGCAAGGTTAACGTTATCCCAAATTCCCTCGTCTTGAAATCAGGAGAAATCATTTCCAAATAATTTAAGCAAGAGAACATCTTATCATAGTAACGATTGATGGTGTCTCCAATGGGTTAGCGAGATTTATGAAATGGGAAAATGTTTGTCTTATATCACATTTGTCAAAACTATAAAAGTAACGACAGGCAATAGAAAAGATTTGAGACTGGTTTAAGATAATAGCTGCGACGGTACATAGGCTTGCAAGGGTTGGCGGTATTTCTTTGAGGTCGTGTACCTACTGCTTCCAATGTTGTACCTTAATATCTTTTCGAGATATTTCTGCTTCATCACTGGCTAGCCAGCTTGGTAGTTTTGTAAGTTATCCTTTGACAGTTAGCAGAGCAAACTAACAAAACCAAAACACGAAACACAGACACCAAAAGAGCATGGCTTGCTTATCTTGCACTTCCATTTCCATGCCCAAAGCTGTTGCTCATCCCCTGGCGTCTCTTACCGACAACCCGTCTCCTCCCCAAGAAGTCAAATCAAATCCTAAACCAAGAACTACAACTCGACCCAGAAAAAGGAGACAACGTTTGCACAAGCAAAAGCCGCAGCCTCCTTCAATCATCCAAATTGAACGTGCCATTGGTGCAGGCTCCTTCAGGGACGCTGACTCCAGGCATATTAATTCTCAGCTCTTTCTTTCTTTTAACTGTTTCTCAATCGTGTAACTGGTGTTGATGTTTGTATTTTCAATGACACAAAAAGTTCATTCATCATTTTATGAACATGGTTTGTTTGTCCTGTCTGTCAATCATGTTCTTTACAATTTCTTCTTTTGATGTTGCGTCTCTCATTCTATGTTTTTTTCCTAATGGGAAGTTGAGAATAAAGTTGATTGAGATGGGGTTGGTAATTCCAGTTTCTTTTGTTAAACCTCGTCAGTGATTTGGAGAATCGGAGGAGAACAGTATTTGATGGGCTTTTGCCAATTACTGGTGGTAAATTTGAAGGAGAAATTGAGAAGAAGCTCCGCGAGACTGGGGAGTGGATTGGTAGCAGAACTGAAGCAACCTTTCGTTCCTGCGGTATATGAATTTCTTTCTCTAACTGATAAAATGATTGGATTATGTTTAAAAAGTTAAAGGTCTTGCAATTGAGTATTAAGATAACTTTTGTTACTAAAGTTGGTGTTTAAGTTGAGATTACAATATGATATTCATCATTTCTCCTCTTCCGGCTTGGGGGAAAGTCTAATTAATATATATATATATATATATATATATATCCATGTACGAAGTATGCACTATGTATGACTGGCCAAGAAATTCAATGTGAACTGTGTGATTACTATTTTGGATGTTAAATTGTTGACTAAATTGAACTCCATAAGCAAGTAACTCAATAGAAACTATTGTAGTTGACTCAGATGTCATTGCCTACTTTGTTAGTTTCTGAACAGAGAAATTTACCCTTTATCTTTTCTTTCAGAAAAAAATTAGTTCTAATTACCCTGCAACTATAAAGTTCAAACTTATAGTGCTTGAGTTTATGCCTGTATTATGAACCACATCCAAAATATGCAGGTCTACACCTCATTCCGAGACAATTTGTGGTGTTGCTTATTGTTCCTTACATTTTCCCATTAGTAGATTATAACCTCAGTTCTATAGTCTCAACCTCAGTATCTTCCTAAATGCACATTTCCTCCCTTATTTTTGTATTTTCATGGGGTAGAGATTCAGATAAATTGTAGCTAAGGAAATCCTTACTGCTTCTACAGTCCTGTGAACTCTGAAAATTGGGACCGCCCTTTAGTTACTTTGTCTCATTGGGTCTATGTTTTGGTCTTCACTGGATGCAGGGATGCTAAGCTTCGGCTTATGTCCTTTTGGGCGGTTATGCCATGATGGATATCGCATCCTCTTTTATTAATAAAACTTCTTATAATCTCTCAACAAAGGAGATTTAGATAAATAATATGTAAAGAAAATCTTCTTTTTTGTGCAGTAGCATACATGGTAGAGCTCCTACCATGTTAACTATGTTCTTCACTGTCTTTAAATATACTGCTTTTTTTGGAATTAAGAAACACTGAAGTTGAAAATGCACCTTCTATTTTGTTCCTTCTATTTTGTTCATAGACAATTGACAAAAGAAGAAGGAAAAAAAAAAAGCAGATGTTGTAATGGTTGAGTGCTGCTTTCTTCCTTCAATTTCTTCTATCTGATATGGAAAACCCCAACCTACCCTCCTCTTTTATTAGATTGAACTTGGAACAGCCAAGTAGTACCAGTCTCGACTTCTAACAAAGAGTGCCCCCTTAGGGACTTCTAAGTTTCATTTTCATGATTGGGCTCATAATAGTTTTATGTTTGCCAAATGTTCTGCAGGAAGAAGAATTCTGTTGGTCGTGCTTCAATGGTTCCTACCAATTTGGGCCTTTTCTCTCCTGGTGGCTTCTGGAGTTATAAAGCTACCATTCAGCACACCTCTGATTGATGACCTCATCATGTGAAACTAGATCCTAGATGTGATATGGTTTGTACACGTTAATTTGAAGCTTCTTGCTTGTTATGATGTGATCAAGGTCGTGCCCTGTCTATTAATAAATAATTGTAGTAAATCTTTATCATTTGGGTGTGTGTCATTGTATTTAAGGTGATGAATAGGAACATGTGTAAAAATTATGATATTTGTGACTATATCCTTTTATTAATTATCAGGCTGCGAAGTATATTTCACATCATAACTGGGTATGCGTTATGATAATAGTATAAATCAAATTCTATGATGAGAATTATGTATCTCTAATATCTTATTTGATAGTGTGTTTGCAATCAAATTTGACAATAAGGATCAAACACAGTTTCTATTGCTCAATACATTATAGTACAGTAATAAAGGAAAAAGGAACGCACACACGTACACATTGATTTTGTTTGCAGAAGGTTCGGTGGAGCAGCCTAGCATTTTTAAATATTCCCGTCGTTGGCCAAGTAGGACCGCCGCAGGTTTGTCCAACGCCAAAACCCCAAAAGATTCCCTCATTTCCACATACTAATATTATAAAAAACAATCAACAAATTTCTCTGTCATTTGCTAGCATTTCTAACAATAATGGGAGTGGAGTCAACGAGAAAAGCTTGCTTCTTCATCCTCTTCTTCCTGTGTCGCGCCACTTCAACTCCTCTCTTTCCCAAAGAAGCCCTCCCTACTAAGTCTGGCTACCTCCCAGTCAATCCTGCCACCGATTCTGCCATTTTCTACACTTTCTATGAAGCCCAAACCCCCACTTCACCCCTTTCCGAAACCCCACTTCTTATTTGGCTCCAAGGAGGCCCTGGCTGCTCCTCCATGATCGGTAACTTCTTCGAGCTTGGACCCTGGCGCGTTGTTTCTTCTTGCAGTCAAAACGTGGAACACTTGTCTCATGAGCCCAATTCAGGTTCTTGGAATCGCTTATTTGGTCTCCTTTTTCTAGATAATCCTATTGGAACAGGGTTTAGTATAGCTTCAACGCCTCAAGAAATTCCTAGAGACCAAATTTCTGTTGCTAAGCATCTTTTCATTGCAATAACAAAGTTTATCTCATTAGACCCTTTGTTTAAGCATCGTCCAATTTACATTACCGGGGAAAGCTATGCAGGAAAATATGTTCCCGCAATTGGATATTACATATTGAAGAAAAATTCTCAATTGGTAGCTTCAGAAAGATTGAATTTGAAAGGTGTTGCTATAGGTGATGGGTTCACGGACCCTGAAACTCAAGTTGCTACTCATGCTGTTAATGCTTATTATTCCGGTTTGATCAATGAGAAACAAAAACATGAACTAGAGGAAGTACAATGGGAGGCAATTAAGTTGGTTAAGGTGCGGAATTGGAGTGAGGCGACAAATGCTAGAAGTAAGGCAATGCATTTGTTGGCGAGCATGACAGGTTTGGCCACTTTGTATGACTTCACAAGGAAAATGCCTTACCAGACGAGTATAGCAACCGAGTTTCTCAACATAGACGAGGTAAAGAAAGCGTTAGAAGTGGACGAATCAAGCATATTTGAGGGTTGCAGTGGCATTGTAAATGCTGCAATGCATGAAGATATGATGAAGAGTGTAAAGTATATGGTGGAATTTTTGGTGAAAAAGACCAGAGTGTTGTTGTACCAAGGATTCTATGATGTAAGAATTGGTGTAGTGTCAAATGAGGCATGGGTGAAAACAATGAAATGGGAGGGAATTGAGAGGTTCTTGATGGCTGACAGAAAGATTTGGAGAGTGAGCGGTGAGCTTGCCGGTTATGTGCAAAAATGGGAGAGTAATTTGACCAACGTTGTGGTCTTAGGGGCTGGACATCTTTTGCCTGCTGACCAGGCATTGATTTCGCAGGCTATGATTGAGGATTGGGTTTTGGAGAATGGACTCTTTGGTGGAGAGCTGGTGAATCTCTCAACAAATTTCCGTGAGCCAACGTGAAGAGTATAATTGTTGTTGTGCTTTATTACAGCTGGTGTGTTGACATTTGTAACAAATGCTATGAATAAATTCCATCGCTGTGGTGTGGGGTTTCTTGATCCAGTTGAGTGTGGTTTTGAGAGACCGAAACTGAAATTCCATGAGAAACAAATCCCAGAAACACAAGTGTAAGGAACTGCAAAATTTGAGAGATCAATACCTGTCAGCAGCAAAACAAGTACATAGAAAAAATAAATTAATACAACACCATAGTAAACAAGTGTACTGAGACTAATACCTCTCTTTAAAGATTTGAATTTGAGATGTTTAAGTTGAAAATGTTTGCAGTATCTTTTAGTAATAATTGACGTTTCCCTTGTATAAACAACAATTGAATTGATTTTGCTTTGTAGTTATTTTTTTTTTATATTTAAGTAAAAAAATATTAAAAATAATTTACTTTTCTACTGTTTGATTTTAATTTATAGTAGGTGATGGCCAAGTTTGGATGGAGATTTTAGATTATTTAAATCTCTATTGTTATCATTATATTAAAACTTTGAAAGCAAATAAACAAAAAAGTGGATAATAGAAAGGAAGGAAAATCAAAATGGCAATACCCCAACAATACAGTACATACTACCAATTTTGGAACTGAGAGGGGTTCTGTTTACTCATTGAAAAAAGAAATAATTTCGTTTCCCCACCACTTCCCTGTATTACTGTTTTCTTTCAATACAAGTCATGCTGTTGATTATTTGGTTTGGACTAAAAGTAACTTTATGGCTTTCCAAAGCTAGAATTGCATCAAAGCGAAATGATTTCCCTCATAGAGTGCATTAACATTTGAACATTGATCTCTGTTTCCTCTGAAATTTCACCGAAATATTTGCATTCAAATGTGATCAATGAAAGGGAGAAAAAATAAAGGGAAAAGAATCAGAAAAGGAGAAGTTTGATCATTTCATGATTTGATAGAGGTTGGTCATCTGGCAAATCATGTGGAGAAGGGTATGGCTTTGTGTAGTAAAAAAGGATAGTGTCTTAATGGTTTTTCTTTCTTTCTTTCTTTTTAAATTAAAATTAAAAGGAATGAAGTTTTGAATTTCAATTATTTCTTTCTAAAGAGGGTTATTGTATAGTTTTCTGATAGTTTAATTGATAAAATTTGGTAATGATCATGGGCAGAATTTGGGGTAAGGCTCATATATATTTGCTAGATATTTGAGGTAAATAATTTTTAATTTGTGAAGTATTTACTTCATTAATAAGATGTCACATTTTGGTGACTTGACAACATATAGTTTCTATATATAAATCTTTACAAGGGTTTTTATTTTTCTAACAAAAAATTGATTTCTAATCCCTAGCCTAAACAATTATACTTAAACAAAAAAAAAATAAAGTTAAGCAGCAAAGTTTCCATGTATGATAGCATACTTCTCATAAGATAAGTACACTACATATAAAATAAGTAAACATTTTAAATATATTTTATTTGATCAAGTATATTATTTTTATCCTACACATTTTTGACTTTCATTTCTTTCATTTTTTAAACTATTAAAAATAAATTATTTTCTAAATCAATTTAAATAAACATCAAAACACTTACATATAGCACATAAATAAGCATATAAAAATAAAATAATTAATTTTGTTTAGAACATTGTAAAATATATGGCAAAGGGTTGTTTTAATGATGCCAATCCTGCTCTTTTAACCCATTATCGAGGGAAATAATAAGGTCCCTTTTCCTTTTTTTTTTTTTATTTTCTTTTTGTGGTCAGAGTTAACAATGGGGAGTCACAGAGGACAGAGAATTATGGAGAATTTGCAGAGAATAGATTTCTTTTCTGACTTTACATGGGGATGGGGTCTTGCTTTCGGTTCCAAACAGCTTGTTTGCACCTCTTCATTTCTCTTTCCTCTATGTGCTATTGTTTGCACACTGCCAAGTACCAATTAAATAAAATCTTGACAAGTACCAATTAATTAACCAAACAAAGCACGCACACAACTCAAAGATTTGATATTGTATAATTCTTTAGACCACAATTACAACAACAGCCACCAAGTTGGCTGGCACAATTTCAACAGTTTGGACTCTATTTTATTTGAATTTGCTGAAGTTTTGTTTGATTATCCATTTTTCTTCCTCGTTGTATAGATTTCATAGCAAATTACGGTAGTTAATCTTTAAAAGTAATATGAAATTATCATTTCGGGTAAAAAGAATTGAGATAAGGTTCGATTCTTTTTTATTCTCTTGTACCTTTTATATGTATAACAAAAATAAGAATAATATGACAATTTTTAAAAAATATTAATTTAAAAATTAAAATTTTGTTTGATAACAAAATACTAGTATTACTTTAATTTAAAGTAAATTCAACTTGTCTAATAATTTTTTAAGAGTTTTAAGTACAAATTATTAATAGTAAATAATAATTGATTTAAATTTTTATATAAATTTTAATAATTACATTCATATTCGATATGAGATAATTTTAACAACGAATTTATATCCGATATGAGATAATTTTAGTTATTTTTTTATGACTTTATCGGTGATAAAATTTAAAAAAAATAAAAAAAACAAATATAAGTGATAAAATGACAAGAAAAGGGAAAAAGTAAATTTTTTAAAATAAAATTACCTGAGTATCTAACATATAGTTACAAGCTTTATTGTCAGCACCAAGGACCACCTTGCTAGATGCACAAGTTGCTTCTTCTCCCTTCCTTCTTTTCGTTCTTTTTTTTTTTTCTTTAATTTAGACGTAGATACGATTTTAGGGTTTTGAATACTTCAATATTAATATTAAAAGTACCCAATTTTATCTTTGGACATTTCAACTATTTTAACTAAGATTCAACTATTTTCCTCCATTTTCTTTCCTATTTGATGACTCTCAAATAGATTATGAAAAAAATTTGCGGCTTTAATGTATTTTATATTATTTTAAAAATTTTATAAAACTAATCTTTAATGATTTTTAACACCAAAGAGTAAAAAGTTCACGATAAAAAATATTCGGTATTTAAAAAACATAATTTTAGAATATTTAAGAAAATAATTATAAACAAAGAAAATAATATATGCAAATAAAATAAATTTCCCCTTTTTCTTAGTCATAAAATAAAAAATGAAAAAAAAGTTTAATACTATCCGAAGAAATGATGCAATATAATTAAATATTAAAAGCCTGTTGCCCAACATATTTTCCTTGTTTTAGCAGACATGTTTAAAAATAGAATAAATCTAAAGGATGGCGGTCCATATAATAATCCTAATATAATATAATATAATTTTAACATATTAAAAAAATAATAATGACAGCATAACAAAAGCGGGGGGGCCGCCAAAAACCCGCCAACCTCAAGCCAATAGATCCCCTTCCTCAAAAAATTTATATCAATAAAAAGGAAACCGAAATTAGTTAAACAAAAGAAATAATTAATACGGAAAAAAAGAAAAAAAAAAAAAGGGTGGGAGCCTACTGTTTACAGAGAAGCGTCAATCAAGAACGATCAGCGTTGAGCGACAGCGCATCTTTTAGAGACTCTCTCTCTTCCTCTTCGTTTGATCGATTCTTTCGTCTGTCGTTCTCTAAGAGAGAGAGAGAAAAGTCAAGAGAAGAAAAGAAAAGAAAATCAAGGGCCAAGCAACACGTGATTAATTAAAAAAAAAGGGACAGGAAATTGAAAATCGAATAGAGAAAGAAGGAGGCGGAGATTTTTTTTTTTTTTTGGGGTTGAGCGATCTGAGCGGTTAGAGGGTACAAATGGGGACTCTTCAAACATGGAGAAAAGCGTATGGCGCTCTTAAAGATACAACCAAAGTCGGTCTCGCTCATGTCAACAGTGATTACGCGGTAATTTTTTTCCTTTTTTTTTTTTTTTTTGAGAAAGATCTCATTTCTATATTTAGTATGTAATTTTTATTCGATTTGATTTGTTTCTCTGAAATGTTTATAATTAGGATTTGGATGTGGCTATAGTTAAAGCTACCAACCATGTTGAGTGTCCTCCCAAAGAAAGGCATCTTCGAAGTGAGTTTCCTCTTTTTTTTTTTTTTGGATTTTTAAGTGTGAATTTACAGATCCAATTTAATTTCAGGGGGTTTTCGATGTCTGGATTGGATATGTGAGGATTTTGGTTGAATTTTTGTTTTTTTGTAGAAATCTTCATGGCCACATCAGCCATTCGGCCTCGAGCAGATGTTGCTTATTGCATTCATGCGCTTGCCCGGCGATTGGCCAAGACTCATAATTGGACGGTACTATTTACTGCTTTCTATGATGATGGGAATTGTACGAATTGGACTTCTGTTTCTAAAATTTGATTTTGAATCTGTATTTGTTTGGATGGTGATGCCTTTTGTTTCAAGATGTCCAATTGGTATCATTGATGTGCATTTAACTTGAATGTTTGTGGAGTTAAATTAGTTTCTTATCACTTTGTGGCTTGGTTATGTGTTAGATTTTCCAGCGCCAGTTATATTAATGTCAATAGATGAAATTATACAAGGTACTACTGCATATCATATGGAATGCTTTGCGGTAATATTAGTGGACGAGTGTAATCTTCAAAATGTATACTAAGTAATGGTATGAGAGTTTAGTTCAATACCTTTCCTCTAAAATATTAAGAGGTTTTTGTGGACCATGGACTCTGTTTCTTGCAGTTGAGCCTTGTTAATCTAATTCTTTATACATTGTCGGCTTGTTCTTTGGAATGGTTTCTGTTTGCAACTGTGGTTTCTAGACACTTTCAAATGATATGAACTAAACTAGAATTGTCATTAATTATTATTATATTTTGGCTCATTGATTTAATGTTTTCATTCTTAGTGATGAATGAGACCTGTTAGTCTTAGATTTAGATGGTGGATGACTCTTATCTACTTGGGCACATCCTTATGTTATTTTAAACATTGGTTTTTCGAATACATTGTCAACAGTTAAACTTGTTCAAATTTCTTTATGTCATTGCTAATTTTCCTGAAACTTGTTTTCTAATTTTTGATGTTTTACATTGTAGCTATGATATGAATGGTAGGATGGAATTGGGATAGTGAATTGCAAAATCAATTTTATATGAAATATCCAATTGCTAACTTGTCATAGAACATATAGCTCTATGTTTGTGGTTTGTAATTCTTTTTCATTGTTCAATAGGTTGCCTTGAAAACACTCATAGTTATCCATAGGGCATTGAGGGAGGGTGATCCTACTTTCAGAGAAGAACTTTTAAACTTCTCACAAAGAGCACGTATTCTTCAACTTTCTAATTTCAAAGATGATTCTAGCCCTATTGGTGAGTTTTTAATCTCTTTACTTGGTTGTGTATGGGTGTGTGCATGTGCTTCTCTTTGTGTCTTCTGGTCACCAGTAATATTTTCTAATCGGTTTGCTAACTCCCTCCTCCACCCCCTTTTGCATACACCCTTCAGCATGGGATTGCTCTGCCTGGGTACGTACATATGCATTGTTTTTGGAAGAAAGACTCGAATGCTTTAGGATTCTGAAGTATGACATTGAAGCTGAGCGTCTGCCAAGACCTGCCCAGGGGCAGGATAAGGTATCACTCTTTTGGGAATATTTTTTCCTTTGAATTACATAGGTGTTTGGTTTTCCCCATTATGGATTCATGGCCTGCTGCAATTTTTGTTCTCTTCAATGGGCAGGGTTACAGCAGAACCAGGGAGTTGGACAGTGAAGAATTGTTGGAGCAATTGCCTGCTCTGCAGCAATTGCTCTATCGTCTTATTGGTTGCCGGGTATTCTATCATATGTTAATCTTGCAGGATTTGAGTTTTGTTATCTCAACATGTTGAGCTTCTGTTATTTGTTCTTAGTGTTTCATTGTATCTGGAAAGTTAACAGACTTCTCTGCTCTCTTTGCAGCCAGAAGGTGCTGCTATAGGCAACTATGTTATACAGTATGCTTTGGCTCTGGTATGTTTGCTCTCTCTTTCTTCTTTGTGTTTGTGTCATCTTATCTGGTCCTGACAACTGAATCCCCGAGAAGTAACAATTAACAAGCAGGGGAAGAGCCCCTTGGATAAGCAAGCTTCTTAAAATATCGACCTAGTGTCTCAAATTTTGTCTAGGGATGAACAGCACAAATCCATGTGTTTCCTCTGATAACCTCGACTCACTGATTCTACAAGCCCTAACCTTTCTCCTCTTCAATTTTGACTAAAGCTCATGAAAATTACACTGTTTAATCCAGCTGAAGGGATGAAAAGAGTATGGTTAAGCTAAACTCCCAACTTTTTAGTTCTATCCACAGAATCTTTATCCTTGAATTGTAGTGAGTAAATAGGTCATATATGAATTGATCAAAAAGGGTCATGATTGGGAAGATGTCTGCTAAACTTTGCTGCCTGTAAAATCATGTTAAGCTGCCTCCTGAAAAGGAGGGAGAGGGGGACAGAAGCTTGTTTTTCTTAGAGAAGGTGGAGTTGACATGATCGAAGTTTGACTTATGTTTCCCACTTGTGAAATATCTATGATCAAGTGCTGATGATAATAAAAGTCATTATTGCAAGACCTCTTAATTTTAGAAACAACTATTTGATTGGTTATGATGTCTTCTTTTTTTTTGAGTGTCCTCTGTGTATGTATCAGTTATAGATTTGATAATAAGATTTTGAAGCCCCGTTTTGTATCTGTTCCTCCTTTCTCTACACTGTCAAAAATTATACGAGAGATTTCTCCATGTTTCTCAAAGAAAAATGTGGAAAAAGTTTTTTCTTAACTTCCTCCTCCTAAGAATCTCTTGTACCTTTCCATAGGAATAAGTAAAATGATGAGAATCTGACAATGGAAGCACTTTATTTTTGAAATTACATTCATCTTGCAATACTGCAATTTTCAGGTATTGAAGGAGAGCTTCAAAATATATTGTGCTATTAATGATGGAATTATCAATCTTGTCGACAAGGTAAAATGGTTTTTCATTGTTTATGAAAGAATTTCCTGGTTTAAGGCAAATGCCTTTCTTTTTTTCCTTTATCTTTTCAAAATTGCTGCTCAAGTTGTTATTTTATTGCAGTTTTTTGAGATGCCAAGGCATGAAGCTGTCACGGCACTTGATGTATACAAGCGAGCTGGTCAGCAGGTAAAGATATAATTTTCTTTTTAATTTTCTAAACTACATTTGTTTCAAATTTTTATCAGATTAGTTGCATTTATGATTATTGGATTATCTTCTCATTTGGTTAAATTGTGAGTGCTCTGATGTGTCAACCTCAACAGTTAAATATAATGGTGGTTTAGTAAAACATTTGTAATGTTTATGATGCAGGCTAATAGCCTTTCTGATTTCTATGATGTTTGCAAAGGATTGGAACTTGCTAGGAACTTCCAGTTTCCTGTTCTCAGGGAGGTATGGGTTCTAAGGAGGTGATTTGTTGTTTGAGTTGTCTGTTCATGAATTTTGTGTTAAATCATTTTGATGTTAATTTGTGACTACCGTTTTTTCAGCCACCACAATCCTTTCTCACTACCATGGAAGAGTACATCAGAGAGGCACCACGTGTGGTTTCTGTTCCAACGGAACCATTGGTTAGTACTCTTTTTACTTTATATACACTGGTGTAAAGTATTCAACTTCTACACCTGTCATTTTTTATACGATTTATATGCCGTTAATTCAATTGTAGATTTCAAGCTATATTGACATAGATCATACATTTCAAATTTCAAGTTGATTGAAAATGTGTAACTATTTGTTTGGTAACAATAAAATTTTAACTGTTAAATATATAGTGGAAAAAATGGTATTCTGGATTAATGTGATATGGGTATTGAATTGACTTAAAACTTTACAGATATGACAGGTCCAAATATGTTGTTAAATCTAATATTTGGTTTGTTAAAGTATTAATTATATCTATGGCACAATTGGTCTTCTAGTTGTGGTATTTCTTTTCTATATTTAGAACCGCTGACTAGTTTTGTCGTCATAAGGAATATGATAAGAGCTATATTTGAGAAGCTATAAAATTTCCATTGCATAATTATGATTGCAACTGATTCGAAGACTAGGAACGCATACTGTGTTTCTTTATAAAAACTATGACCACTAACTGCAGAAAGGTGAGCTTTTGATAGTTGTAGTTGATTATCCATAATAGAATAGGTGAAAATGAAAATATATTGTGGAATAAAATCTGGAAGACCGAAAGAGCATTATTAGCATTGTTTTGTATAAGAGGATAGTAGTTGAGTTGGGAGAAAGTTGTCTAGATCAGCTGTAGGCCGGCTGTACTTTTATCAGTTAATTTGTGGCTGTTCTATGAAAAGTTTAAAGACGAGTATCAATGCATCTCTGCGCGGAGAATGTGGAGCAAATGAGTGGTTACGTAGGGAATGAAACGTGTATTTATGAGAGGATAGAAGCAAAATAAACTTGTGGGAAATTGAGGAAAGTTGCTTGAGATGGCTTTCTAATCAGAAAAACGAATGATGAGAAAAATGGTATAAAGAGCAATATTAAAGCAAGAGGAAACTACAACTAAATATGAGCTGAGATGGTAAGAGCAAAAAATTGATTTATATAGCTTGCCTCCCAATATTAGGATCTGTAAAATGGGAAGACTTTTTAAACTTGTGTTTCTGCACTTGCTCCCTTTTTGTGTTTAATAAATAAATCTCAAATTGCCTTGGAATTCAGCATTATTTGAACTGATATATGCTATAGAACTCAAATTGCCTTGGAATTCAGCATTATTCGAACTGATATATGCTATAGAATTAATATGGTGTAATTGTATACAGCTTCAATTAACATACAGACCTGAGGAAGGTCCCTCTGAAGATACTAAATTATCCAATGATGAACCTGAGCCATCTGCTCTTGCTGATGATATTGCTGTTTCTGGTGTTGAGACTGTTCCGGTTCCCCCTCCTCTACCTCAGAACAATGCGGATGGTGGAGACTTACTGGTAATGTTTCACTCTGGAGTTCATCATCTCACTTTGTTATTATTCATAATGTATCATACTTGTTTCATTCTTTTGCTGATTGCATTTTGGTGGGTTCAGGACTTGAGTTATTCTGCCCCTGATGCCTTGGCAATTGAGGAAAGTAATGCTTTAGCTCTAGCCATAGTTCCTACTGAACCTGGTAAAATATTGTTCTTATTCTTCTTTTCTTTTCCCCTTAGCAGATGGATACTAGTCTGGTCTCTGGTGTTGCAATGATTAAGCTAAGGTGCTACTTTTTATTTTGCAGGTACTGGTCCAACATTTAATTCTACAACTGGTCAACCAAAAGATTTTGATCCTACTGGATGGGAACTTGCCCTTGTCACCACACCAAGTAGCGATATTTCTGCAGTTAATGATAGGCAATTGGTATGCCCTTTCTGTGCTTTGACTTTTTATCTGATTTGTTATGTGTATTTGTTTTCTGGGAGAAATGACAATATAATTCTAAATCCTCCAAAGTTTTGGATGAGTGAAGGTGGGGATTTGGTTTAAATCTTTCCAAGTTTTATGAATATGTTCATGTGTACGAAATAGAGACCTGCTTCTCATTTTTTAAATTTTTGGACATGGTGTCACTAATTCTGGACTTCATTGTTTTGTTTTGGAATTAGGGGTTTTTAGTTTTGGTTTTGGTTCTATGGTCAGGTTTTCTTAGCAAATAACTTTATTTCTTCTAGCATTTTGAGAATTAATTGTTATTTATCATTCAGTTTTGTAGATATCATAGCAGCTGAAAGACAGATCTAACGGTCATGAGTGAAAATATAGCAAGGACTTTTTAATGCCCTTGCAAACTATCTTAATTATTTAATTAATTTTTTTGCCAACAATTGTCAGGCTGGTGGGTTGGACTCGCTCACTCTCAACAGCTTGTATGATGAAGCAGCATATAGAGCTTCTCAGCAGCCTGTATATGGAGCTCCAGCTCCAAATCCGTTTGAGGTACAAGACCCATTTGCCATGTCAAATAACATTGCTCCCGCTAGAGCAGTTCAAATGGCAGCAATGGCTCAACCGCAAAGCAATCCCTTTGGTCCATACCAACCTACCTATCAGCAGCCACTGCAGCAGCAACATATGATGATGAGCCCATCAAATCCATTTGGTGATGCAGGGTTTGGGGCATTTCCAGTGAACCAAATGCCCCCTGTTGCTCAGCCACATGCTAATAATCCATTTGGAAGCACAGGCCTTTTGTAATGTTAAATGTGAAGAGTGAGATTGGTGTATTTTGGTTGGTGCAGTTGGTTTGGGCATCTTTTGGAGAGAAGAGTGTGTACCCACAAGATGAATGGCTTTCAGCATGTGTTGTACAAGTCAGCGAGTGAATAGTTAAAATGTTGTAATAACTAGTTGATACAATCCAGCATACTACAAGGTTATTTGAATGTCTTCCAACTCTGCCCTCTTTTAAGTTGTTATTTTTTATTTTTTTATTTTTTTGTGACCGACGGTAAAAGGAGGAAAGTTTTGGAAGAGAAAAAAGGGAGAAGTGGAGAATATGTATATGTATCTGAAACTGAATAGCTGCTTCTAGTTTCATTTAGCTAGGAAAGTAAAGATTGTAGGGTTTAGATTTCTCAAGGTTGAGATTCAAGTGTTGCTAAACTTGGAGGTATAATCTCACTCTTCCTTGGCATTGTGCCCTGTGGCCATGCAAGGATGGGGATTCATTTGAATACAGTTGCCATTCTCCATTCTCTATTTTGTCTTACCCAAGACATTTCCCATTTGTCTTTTTGGATACAAAATGAGAGGTTGAGCTGAGCCTCCATCTTCATCTAAAGATAACGATAATCAAAGTAATGAAAAACCAGAAGTGGGAATCACACCGTAGGATTCCATTTATCATGATATCCAATTTTAAAGTTAGAATGTGATGCGCAAAAACAAAGAGTTGAAGAGAATAAAGTGGCACTCTCATGTTTCATGTTTTCTACACCCTATTGCACTAACCGGTCAATGTGAGTCCTTTAGCTCTGGACCCTCTGCTACTTAAAACTTACTACTTTAGGCCAATGTGATACATCATGGGCCGTAAAATAGGGATGCAACTCTTTTATATCTCATAAAATCTTAAAATTTGAATCTCAAGATTTTTAAATTGAGCTAGTAAATTTTAAGTTGATCATGAGAAAGAAGTCGATCAAATTTTCATTATAAATATATATATTGAACCAAGCTTTATGAGGCCAACATCCATCTCACCTCTGCTCGGGTGGCTTGTAAGGATGTCTGAATTATTTGTACGGCCAGACAAACCTAAGAGCATTGTTGCTTAGGTTAAGGCGCCTTGGGTCAACTTCACTTGCTTTGTCTTTACTGTGCATTTAATTTAAATGAAAATTTCCTCTGCAGAATGATGTGTAAACGTGCATTCATACTACTACACTGTACACTCCAACTATGTATAAAACCAACCAGGACAGCATTACACAGTTGAAGGTGGAAAATTAGGTCTCAAATGATTGTGATTAGGTTAAATAGAGACAAAGGTACAAGGAGCATGCTTTCATTTTGTACCTTCACCTTCACTTCCCAAAATTATACTCTACTAAGAATTTGTTAAATAATCATTGTCTGTGAAAATGAATGTTTACCAAACGGAAAAACTCATGTTGCTCTTGACCACTCCCTATTTCAACGCTCTGCCTCATTCTCATTCTTAAATAGTCTAAACAAACATAGACGAAAAGTAGTACACTCTGTTTCCATTCTGTTAGAAGAGATAGGGAAGTGAAAATCAACGATTAACTCAAGCGAGGGATGGTGGTAGAATGTTATCATAAACTCATATAAGCCCGTGCAGCATGTGCTCTGTGTGCATGTTTGAGGGTTAATGATGCTGTGTTTCTCATTGAGGAAACCTTTTTGTTGTGCATGTTTGTCTATCCTTGCTTCATCGCCCATCTAACCCTTTGGTTCACAGTATTCAATATTCATGCAAGTTAAAAGACTTTAACCATCATGAGAAGTCATCCCATTACACCAAAAGTACGCATTTCTTGTGTGTAAATAATTGAACAGTCAGACTGCCGCACACTTAGCGTTTCTTGTGTGTGTGTGTGTGTGAGAGAGAGAGAGAGAGAGAGAGAAGGGGGGGGGGGGGGGGGGGGGGGTTGGTCAGATTTTTCAAAAGGCTAAGCGAGGGCGGAAGAGGAGGCAAAAAGCAAAAGAAGAGTGAGAGGAGTGGGTGGAAGGGGAGGCAAAAAAGCAAAAGGAAATAAGGGGTCTGTGTCCCACGTCTTCCTAGCGCTCTCAAATCACCATCATTACAGTCACTGCTCCCCATTTGTGTGTTAATTCTTTCTCTAGCACCTTCTTTTTCTTTTTCTTCATTTTTTTTCCCTTTTATTTCTTCTTTCTTTACTTGTACTTGTCATCGATATCCCATTGCATATTACAGCTGGTTTTCGTTAATTAATTGCTTTTCTTATGCGGTTAATCATAGAATCCAAAGTTCCCACTGCAACAAATACTGTACCAATATTCTCAGGGGATGGGAAACTTTTTGTTCTCAAAAAGACTGAGTAATAAAGCTCAGAATCTTGCACAGACCTAAGAAGACTGATGAATTTTTCTCCCCAGGAAATGTATACTTTTAAGAGGGACCAATATAATCTTCTCCAGGCGTGGCCACAGCCCAATACCTGGAATTGTCTAAACTCTAAGATATAAGCTAGTTTTTTGAGGGCAATGGTCCACAAAGAGGGGACAAGTTTGCCTCTTGATTTAAAGTAGTGACAGCACTTGGATTTTTTGCAATATACTTAATTTTCTTAATTTATTGTTGGTAACAATTTGTTGGAACCAATTTTCTGTTGAAATAGGTCCCAAATTTACTACTTTTCTTCTCATCCAAAAGGATATATTGAGGCCCCTCCCTTTGATTTTTGTTTATAGTTCAACAGTTTTTCATCTCGCTTTTGTCAGGGAGAAATATGCTTTCACCTGTTTAATTCGCATAATGTTTTTCCTTTTTTGATTGAGGGGTTTGCCACAGTTAAGATATATGGTGTGCAACATTATTGGCCCTCAATGCACTCTCGTTTCTCCTTTTTAATTAAATGATCAGTTAGATTTCTTCTTCCATATATATATATATATATATATATATATAACTATAGATTTCTCATAATTAGAATTGAAAGTGCAAATGAAGACAATAATGGCAGATAACTTGCTCAAGCTTCAATTTGTTATATACCTAAATCAAAAGTTATGGAAAGGTGGCATATCCAATTGAATAATTTCTCAATCAATGAACCATTCAAACAGTGAAAAGCTACTCTATTATTTAGTTTGTTTGGGAGTTTGGTTAAGTAATAAATTATATGTCTATTAATCGACTCGATCAATATGATAAAAATATCATACTGATTCATAATTCTATGTTTATGATAAATATAAATAAGTTGTTATATCAAAATGTTTGATTTATTAAATATTGATCGTATATAAAATTTATAAAATAATATAAAATTAATTAATTTTAATATTAGTATAATTTGATCCCTCTTTTATATATATATATATATAGAACATGAGAAAAATTAACATAAAAGTGAAATCCAACTCAAATTTTAATTTAACTCCTTGGACGAAGGTGGTGGTACGAACTAGCCAGTGTTCACCTGCATTGTCCAAGATGAAAGAGTCGTGTCATTGTATAGCAATTCCATCCCCATCTGGCCGCTCCTTCAGCACAATTGAATCCATTTTTTATTAATAATCGAAAAGAAACCCTGAAATAAAAAAGGCCAAAGGAAGACCATGTTTTCGATAATTGTTAGTATTATCCAACCAGGTGTGGTCCATCCAGGAGGTCGAGCGGCGTTGTTCGTGTGTGTAGGGCCGAAGGCTGGACATCAACATAATTCTTCTGCTTCTTCACACACACACACACACATATATATATATATATATAGCCATTGTTAAAAGATATGTAAGATTTTTTTTTCCTTTGTGTACTGAAATGTTAACAGAGGATGCTTTCATCACCAATCTTGAAACATACGTACATACATACATAGTATCTCATCATTCCTCTTCCTATACATCGAGGTGCTTTCAACCCAACTTGGGGGAGCTGAATCTTGGGCATTGAAAAAAGCTACAAAAAGGCAAGATGGTAGAACCAAGTTAATATTTGACATTTTATAATCAGTCAAAATCTATTCACATTTGCTGATTCCATCATGACTTTTTTCCTTCCTCCCTGACAGATGTAGTTGGTCCGTGCATGCACCTGAGACTCTCATTAACATATATAATTGGTCCATTTGATTTGAATCGCAGACTATCCTTCGTATCAAAGGGAGAAATGTGTATACAAAAGATTCTTAGCTAGTTTGAACATGGAAATCAACCAATATATATATATCATCACCACACAAAATCGTTTCTAATTCACGTTGTTTGATAGTTTGAATAGAAAAGAGAAAACGAGGCGGAAGAATGTGTATAGCTTAATTAGGCTTGTTCAGCAGCAACCACTTGAAAAATCCAAAAAGTCGTGGTGGACGGAAGCAATATTTCTGTGCTTTGGTATAGTTGTAGATTTGGACAGTTCAACCATCGCTCATGCTTATCCCAACTGAAATAGAATCCGGTTTGATGCTCGCTCTTCAGCCCTACATGCATCTACCTACCCAGCTAGTTGATTATGAAAACTTTCCTTTGCACCATTTTTGCCATTAAACCGGCACTTTCAGATTACTACACAACAAAACCAAAATAAGAAATACATTCAATTTTTTACTATAAGAAATTGGATTCTCTTTTCTGTTGTTTTCAATGATAATTAATGATTCGGTCGAGGCTTTCTTTTTAGTTAAGCAGATGGGTGAGTTACGTATGGAAAGAACCTCCACTTGATTAATTATTCATTTTGGAAAATCACAACATGTAATCCAATGGTACAAGTCTTTCATCTAAACTCATATATTCTCCATTTTTACTACTCTCCAGTTATAAGCTGATCAGATGGCTTCGAAATTAACCTTTTGGCCCCTCTAAAACAATGCTTAAAAATAAATTTTATTGGTTATCATTGGGAATGAGGAACAAGGGACCCTTACATGATTACAGTACAAGATTAAGCAAAATATACTTTCACAATTTTCTTGGATGA
This sequence comes from Theobroma cacao, assembly GCF_053813885.1. Classification (NCBI taxonomy): domain Eukaryota; kingdom Viridiplantae; phylum Streptophyta; class Magnoliopsida; order Malvales; family Malvaceae; genus Theobroma; species Theobroma cacao. Next base: position 45,569,334 of record NC_142640.1, read on the forward strand.
TGTCTTAGTTACCACGCGAACCGTGTGGGATGATACCCAAAGGGCCCCTCTTTCGATTAAGACTATCAAATATGAAATATATATATATATATATAAGTGCTGTACCCTGCAGTTTAATTATCTCTTTTTAATTCCATTTATGATCCTGTTTTCATTTCTTGTCAAATATTACATCTTATTTTTTTGGATTAAAGAATTCAACAATTTGGAAGCGTGGCTCATGATATTAGACAATTCAAAAGAAAGCCTTAAAGCTTGGACCCTGGAAATATGTATGCAAAGATTTCATGTGAACAATAAGTCTGATTCTTTTGATTGTTTATGATATTCCAGACAAATGGCCTAGACAGTAGAAGCTTTGAACAATGAATGGCACCTTATTTGATTGCAAAAATGTATAGGGCTACTGGAATTTTTCAGCTCCCCTTTGTGGGATCACCTTACTGCCCTTTTGGTCAAAAAACACACTTAAAAAAGCTCCACCAGAAATTTAAAAGAAAAAGAGAAAACAAAATCTTATGTAACTTATTGTAATCAACTTTTTAAACAGTGGTTGATCCACATAAAAACTACCTTTAAATTCGGAGTTAAATAGTAGTGAATGGTAACTCTATATCTTCCCTTCATTCTAGAAAGCATATAGATTGGTTTGGTTACAAGCTTTCCGCAAAAGGTGAGTGTGTTGTAGTTTATTTTATGCCAAGAGTTCCTTTGAGCTGGAATCCTATAGCCTGAAAATTTCTGTGGCTGATTAAAATTTAAAGTAGAGGAGAGGGAACAAAATCATCTTTAGTGGTTATATTTACTTAATTCAATTTTGTCTTAGGATTGGGATATGTGGGTTAAAAGCCAAGTGGGGCTAAAAATGAGACATTGAGCACTATTTGTGTAAGCTTGACTAAAGCAAAAGTGTGCGGCAAAGCACAAAAGTGAGGTTCCCCTGGGAAAGATGAGTGAATTACAACATATTGAACCCTAATTTACATCTAGAAATATGAATGCGTTGTATTAAATACATGACTAGTAATAAAGGTCTTGAATGAAAAATTAGAAGATTGAATTTTCAAAGGTGAAAAAGGATGTATAGGAATGGGAGGGATGGGTGAGGACGGTGCAGCCGTGGCCTACCAATGAAACTCGGGTACGCATTTTGGTCTCTCAAGGCTTTCTATTTTCATGAAAGAAAATGATTAAATGAGAAGCTATTCAGCAAATTTTCTTAATTCAATTTCATTGGCAAAAGAAGCCCACGGTGTATGTTGGGAATCAATTCTCAATTTTAGAAAAATGGTGCTCTTAGCAAGACACGTTCATTTATGGCTTACCTCACTATTCCAAAGAAGAAAAAAAGTTTGAACTTGAAAAATAAATCAAATGATGGTGTATAATTTTTTTACTCCAGTGTAAGAACCTTAGCTAAACAAACTATATATATATATATATATATATATATATATATATATATAGTAAAAATCAGTCTCTTGGAAACAGGAGAGTAATGTACTGAAACAAGCACAAGGGATCAAAGGCAAGAAATTGAATTGAATTTATTACTGAGGTTTCATTTTTTTATTATTATTTTTCTTACACAAGGTAAGAATAAGAAGGCACAGTTAGGGATAAAGATTCATGTGAAAATAGACTTGCATAATGAAGCAGGAGCATCTGGCTTCCTAAATGGACCCCACACTTTACTTTGTGAGTGGTCCACCAACTCATTGGTAAGGTTGGTGGGCCATCCCATTTTGTTTGCCCTAACCGAAAACCAGACTTGGGGGGGGGGGGGGGGGTGGCAGGGCTGGCCTAGCTTAAGTGCTTTTGATTCAAAGAAATTTCAGCACCCTTGTATCTACGAGTTATAATTAGGCTACTAACCATCAAAAATTACCTCCCAAACATTTATTTCTTCCCTTACCATAAAATTTGCCCTCTCTATATGGAAATGGATTTAGTTGTTTTGAGATTCTAATGGTTACTTAAATTCTGTCAAAAGTATTGTTGGATTGATGCTTCAGGGAAAAAAAAATACTCCTTTATTCACTCTGACTCGAAGCTTCAATGTTGTTTTGTTTACTGGGTGGGAAATGTTTATTTAATTATTTTCGGTCTTCTTTGGCTGTCATTCCTATTTCAAACTGCCTTTTCTAGTCTAAATAAAACCACTTCCCCTGCTGCTTCCTCTCTGCTGTTCCTCTGTATTGCCAATACCTCTCTCTTTCTCTCTCTTATTGAAACCATTTCAAGTTTCCTTCTTCTCATTCCCCAAACTCTCTCTTCCTCTCTTTCTCATTGAAAGCACAGCTCTCCATATTCTTCTTATCTAACAACTCTTCCTCTTTCCTTTTTGTACCTTTTGACGATTCCTAAATCTCTCTGTACATAGCAAGAAACAGAGCATCATTAATGGCAGCCAACAAATTTGCAACCATGTTGCATAAAAACACAAACAGGATCACTCTTATTCTTGTCTACACGTTACTAGAATGGATTCTGATCATTCTCCTTCTTCTCAATTCTCTCTTCTCTTATCTCATCATCAAATTTGCTGATTACTTTGGTCTGAAAAGGCCCTGCCTTTGGTGTACTAGGCTTGATCACATCTTTGAGCCATCAAAGTACAATAATTCTTGTAGAGATCTAGTGTGTGATGATCATGCTAATGAGATTTCTAAACTGGGTTACTGTTCAAATCATAGGAAACTAGCAGAATCTCAAGATATGTGTGAGGATTGCTTGTCCTCTTCATGGTCGGATTTTTCTGACTTGTCAAAGAAGTTAGCCTTTTTTCCATGGATGAAGCAGGTTGGTTTGATCCAGGATGGTGGTGATAAAGTGATAGAAAATGGTGATGAGAATTTCAAGTGTTCTTGCTGTGGTGTCATGTTAGAGAAAAAGTGGAACTTTCCTTATCTCCTGATTAAGCCTTCTTGGGAGGTTTTGGATTATACCCAGAAAGGAAATTTAATTACTGAAGCTGGAGGAGTTGATGGTATTGCAGATGAAGGTAATGCTTCAGATGGAATCAGATCAGATTTTGTGGCTGATTATCAGGAAGATGAACAGGGGGTTGAAGAAAACAACAGAATTGAGATCATTTCTGTTGGCGATGATGAAGCTGATAAAGGAAGAGAAATGGAGAAAGAGGAGGATTTTTCATGTTTTATTTCTAGTTTTGATTGCAATCAAATGGCTGCTAATGAGGATGATAATCATGATGTGGTTATAGAGAAAGATCAAATACCCATGGAAGAAGAAGGAAACTTAAATGTGTCAATGGATGGTAAGGTGGTGACTCAAGTCGCTTGCAGCAAAGAGGAGTCTCCTGAATTTCTACCTAAGCATCTGGAGTTCTACATCGAGGGGGATGACTGTCATTTGATTCCAGTTGAATTGATCGATTCTACTGCTGTAGAAAGTGGAAGAATATACAAGTTTAGAGAGGAAGATCAAGGTATTTCTGATAATGGAGATGTTATTTTGGACTTTGATTTGCGTCCTGGGACACCAGTGGAATTGGTTGTGGAGAACAAATGCAGTTCAGGAGAGAAAGTGACATTACTTTCAGCCCAAGAGAGTGAGGATGAAAGCAGTGTTGCAGTAGTTGAATCAGTGGAGTCGAATGAGAAGAAAGAGAGCTTCTCAGAACATGCAGGAGAGGAAGATTTGATGGAGGAGGAAGATGAGCAAGTTGCTACCACTCAAGCAACTCAGACCCCTTTGAACGAAGCTGATGATGCTCAAGGAAGTGCAGCAATAAGAGAAGGGGAAACGGATGTAGATGGTAATCAAGGTACTTATTTATTTCAATTTAATTTGAATTTGACCTGATTCCTACTGTTGAGTTATTAAGTTTGAACAATTTGTCAATTTTATGCAGTTTCTGATGAGCAAAATGATGAAATTGAAGCAGAGATCTCAATAGGGACAGATATTCCTGATCATGAACCAATTGAAGATATTCAACTGCAACATTTGTACGAATGCACACAAGAAAATCCCTCCTCCAGTTCTGCTCAATTGCATGCAGATGATGATCATGGTAAGCCGTGATTTCAAACTTAGAATTGTCTTTTATTTTTTTATATTTTATTTGATGTGTTAATCTTGGATTCCTTTACATTAGGCTTCAAGAATGCTGAGGAAGAAACTATACAGTTTAAAACCATAACGGTTGAAACATGTGACCAAGCAATAAAAAACCATTTATCATTATCTTCAGAGCTTAATGAGGTCGAGGAAGATAAAGTCCCTGATACACCCACTTCTATAGATAGCCTCCACCTGTTGCACAAGAAGTTGCTATTGCTTGACAGAAAAGAATCAGGAACAGAAGATTCATTGGATGGAAGTGTTTTCAGTGACATTGAGGGTGCTGATGGGGTACTAACTGTTGAGAAGTTGAAATCAGCGTTGAAAGCTGAAAGGAAGGCTTTAAATGCTTTGTACACAGAACTTGAGGAAGAGAGAAGTGCATCTGCTGTGGCAGCAAACCAGACAATGGCAATGATAAATAGGCTTCAAGAAGAGAAGGCAGCAATGCAGATGGAAGCTTTGCAGTATCAGAGGATGATGGAAGAACAGTCTGAGTATGACCAGGAAGCTTTGCAGCTTCTTAATGAGCTTATGGTCAAGAGAGAGAAAGAGAAGGCGGAGCTTGAAAAAGAGCTGGAGGTATATCGCAGGAAGGTGCAGGATTATGAGGCCAGAGAGAAAATGATAATGCTCAGAAGAAGGAAAGAAGACAGCACTAGGAGCGCAACTTCTGCATCTTGCAGCAATGCTGAGGATAGTGATGGACTATCAGTTGATTTGAATCATGAACCAAAGGAAGAAGATAGCTTTGATAACCATCAAGAGGATAGCAACCAGAATACCCCTGCTGATGCAGTTTTGTATTTGGAAGAGTCATTGGCTAACTTCGAGGAAGAGAGGCTATCCATTCTAGAGCAGCTCAAGGTTTTGGAAGAGAAATTGGTTTCATTGAATGATGAAGAGGAACAGCATTTTGAGGATATAAAATCAGTTGAGTATTTGTATGAAGAGAATGGGAACGGCTTCCATGAGAGTTCTGATTTCAGCTATGAAACAAATGGGGTTGCCAATGGTCATTTCAAGGGAGTGAATGGGAAACATCACCAAGAGAAAAAACTCATGGCTGCAAAGGCAAAGAGACTTCTCCCACTTTTTGATGCCACTGATGCAGAAATTGAAGATGGGATATTGAATGGACACGAAAATGGCTTTGATTCTGTTGTCTTGCAACATTTCTCACCACCCAACTCTGAACTAGAGAGCAAAAAGCTTGCTATTGAGGAAGAGGTGGATCATGTTTATGAGAGACTACAAGCGCTTGAGGCAGATAGGGAGTTTCTAAAGCATTGTATCAGCTCCTTGAGGAAAGGAGATAAAGGAATCTATCTTCTTCAAGAGATTTTACAACATCTTCGTGATTTGAGGAGTGTGGAACTCAGAGTAAGGAGTATTGGAGATGCTGCTATGTAGTTGCATTCGGCAGAATACACTGGGAAGGCTAATCGGTAATCTGCTGTTCTTTGTATCCATATCATAGAGTTATAGTTTCTTTTTAGTTCTACCTTTCAGTTGTAATGGTATTTCTTTATTGATTTTATGTTGTTGATTATTGTAGAATGCTCAATTGGAGTTGCTTAACCGCCACAAATTTAGGATTAGAGTAAACACCAACTTGGGCGGATAGTCAGTGATACAGTCGCCAACGCAATTCCACAACGTCAACAATTTCAAGGGGAAGTCCCTTAATGGAAGAGGGAGGCTCCTGCTATGGTCTGTTTGGTGATCTTGGTGGACTGAAAATTGAAGAGTCTGTCATTTTCCCTTTTGCATTTTCCCGGTTTCAGTGTCCAAGTAAATCCCAAAATTTTTGTGGGTTCAGCTCTTCATCACCTTTTGAGGAAAAGGAGGATGGTGAGTGTATGTGTGTGCAAGTCAGTGAGGTGAAAGCCAAGCTGTCATTTGTATGTTGTGAGAAAAGACCTGGCCTGCAGAGCTGGAGAGATCCAACAAGGATTCCTGTGCCAGATTGCATAGCATTAGTTTATATTCAGACAGTTAGAACTAGAAGGCTCTTTTTGTCATTTTCTTAATCTTTTGAGGGAAGGGAAGGAAAGGGTAAGTAACCCCGTTTTCCTTCTCATCTTTTGCATCATTTTCATCATCTGGTGGGTCTGTCTATTATTTGAGGGGCAAAGTTGAGTTACTTGTATACTACATGCATCCATCTGTACGTATATAAAGTGAGTGTTTGTTTATACTGTGCTGGAGCTGTTTTTCGTTGTATATACATGTTCCTTGTTTCTTAAGTCCATGACAGAGGTAGTCAGTCAGGTAGATGTACCAAGAACAAAAGTATAAAATAACAGTGAAATATTATATTCTGAATAAGAAGCAAAGATTGCTTTCAGAGTTGATTTTGCTTTAAGCATAAAACAACCACCTAACCAGGCCAACAACAGTTTTCTATAATGAAATACTCCATGCAATCACTCGAAAGAAACAGAAACCGGTTGGTCTGACAGCTAAAACTATATCCTAACGCTATTGCAACATGATGCAGGCTTTCAAGTTGCACAAATTTTATGATATAAAAAAGCACTCCAATTTCCCTTTCTGCTATTTGTTGCAAATTAACATCATCAATTATTCATCCATCATCCTCTAACATTTCTTTTTAAAATTGATAATTAAGGAAGCTAATGCAAGAATATATATATATATATATATATATATTATATTATATCACATTAAACCTTTGCTGCAACCACCAAGGTTGCCTTTTCTATCCTATGAGATCACTACTAATCTTTCAAGAACTTGTACCCTCTTTCTTAGCATATGCTAAGCCTCATCCATCAAGCTGTCAGAATAATTTTGGTGCCAACTGAAAACATCAGTGTCTGATTTAGTAAAGACAAATTGAACACATCTTCTTGTTCAACCAGATGACAGAATGCAGTTCTGTTTGGCCAACTGCAAGCAGAACAGGGTGAAACCGAGATGATCTGCGTCTGCCAGAATGAAGAAAGTGTAACTAATGGCTAAATTAGGAGTAGCCTAGCCAATTTTTTAACACACTAAAGCAAACATCAAACAGAACGGAAGTTAACTTCGGGGGAAGTAGCTTTCATCAAAGTATTTGCAGGGTGGCAATTATAGTGTCACATTGTGCAGAATTTTAAGCTGGTCTAAATCATACCTACACACCTGTTGATTACATGGTAAAGTCCCTGGTTTATTCTCTTCACGTGTGCTAGTGAGTCATATCACTAAGGAATGAAGGCAGCCTCCACAAAATATTACTATTTCCTTCACCTTTTCGGTAGAAGAAAGCAGCTGCACTGTGCTCTAATTATTGTATCAGCATGGTTGAACGACTTTCGGCGCAGTTTAAAAGCTTAATTATGATGATCAAGTTAAGGTTAGGTAGCATTCATTTTGTTAATGAATTGGAGCTGTGATGTAAAGATGGCCTTAAGTTCATGCTCCAAAACTTTAATATTTGAGTAAGTCAGAGCAAATCCCTGGAGCTGGAGTTCTTGGGATTAATGAGTGGATTCCAGAATGAAGGTTCTTGGTGCCTGCGCTAAAGGAAACCAGCCTTCTTTTTATTTTTTATGGGGGAACAATGTATTGGACCTGTTCAATCTGCCTGATTCAGAATCCTAAAGCCATTCAGGCTAACATTTGAAGTCTTGGAATTCAATAGGAATAAACAGTTTAGTTAGAATATTCAGAAAAAAACAAAAACGAGTATAATTTACCTGAAATATGTAGAATTGTTCAATCCTTGACGAGAATTCCAAAGGATAGTAAGCATCCGCGCTTGTCCATTTGAGTAGTACCGGAACTTAGGGATGCAATGAATTCAAACGAGTTCTTAGGTAATCAGATTCAGCTTGGCAAGCACCGGAACTTGATTTGTTCAGGGTCAAATCAAACGTAAGCTCCAGTAGTCGCATGATGACGCAAACCCAAGTTGGAGTTGAACTTCATTTCGTCTTGTTTTATTCTGTTTTGCTTTTTACAAAGTTTATGTTTTTATAGTTTGTAATGTTAAAAAATAAAAAATAAAAAAAGTATTGGTTTTTGTCAATAATAATATGTCGAAGTTAATTGGTTTTTGCACTGCTTTTCTTTTCTTTTCTTTATTTAAGTTGTGGTTGGATAAAGGCTTTGAAAATTTTTTTAAATCACATAATGAGTTCCTGAAGTTATAAATTCCATTCTTTGAATAGTTTTCATGCCAAATTATATACACTCAAATAGAATTATGGTGACATCTTAGCATAATTTATTACATATCATAACACATCTAACAAACCCTTGACTTCCTTATATGGGTTTCTTCTTATATGGAACTCCTTAATCTGGTTGATCAATTTGATCGTCTTTAATTCGTCCATCAAAGAAACAAAAAATAATTAAAAACAAAAAACAATCCTTTATGATTTTGGAATGCACATGTCAATGCATGTGGGCATGCTGCAAAACTATATGAAAACATCATGAAAAATTGTCTTAAAAAAGTTATTTTATATTCTATAATTAGATTAATGGCGTATCATTGGTTCTTTTACTAAAGAAACAGTCCCTCTGCTCATATTTGTACCATCAAAATAGTCCTAACCCTAGCACCATTAATAATTTAATATCGCATCATTTTATTCGTTAAAGTTAATATTTTAAGACTCGTATGTTTCTCAATATGCACCAAGTGGGAGGGAAAAAAAGATCATTGGAATAGTAACATATTCATCTCCAAAAGATTGTGATAATTATCTTGTTTAAGTAACCCTTAATTATACATCTACTACTTAAATTTAATCAAATGTTCAATTTGATATCTAAAATTTAAATATATGGAATTAAGTTTTTGAATTTTGTTTTTATTTAGGCTCCGTTTCAAAAATACTCTTCATACATAAGGTGTTTTTTAAGATAGTCCTTTTTATAATTTTAATTATTTTTAGTCAAAAGAAATTAATTTTGGACAAAATTACCTTTAATAAAACCAACCCATATATTTAGGTCCACACATCAAATTGACCCATATCCTTTGAGTTTTCTTCGCCAGACCATTCTTCTTTGGAGCATTCCTCATCAAGAAGAAAAACCTTTGAGGGTTTTTAGCATTTTAGAATGATTTTTGATACACGAAAAAATTCTTTGAGTATTTTAGAGTGATTTTTTATATACGATGAAAAAACTTTTAGCATTTTGAGCATTTCTCGCTCAGTAGACATATTCGTTGATAATGTTGTTAAATATAATATAGTGTGTTGTTTGAAGTTGTTGATTTTGTTAAATGGAATTTGATAGTTTTGGTGGTTTTTGGATTGAAGGTTGATGGGGCATGCATGATTGGTTAGGCATTGGGTTTAGGGGGTTTATGCATTGTGTGACTTAAATATTACGTGACTGGTTGATATGCAGTGTATGACTTAGGCATTATGTGACTAATTTTTAGTCATTACGTGACTGGTTTGTAAAGTATTGCGTAACTGATTTGTAAAGCATTGCGTGACCAGTTGATAGGGTATTGTGTAACTGGATTTTAGTCATTACGTGACTGTTGATAGGGCATTACGTGACTGATTTTTAACTCACACAATGCCTATAAGCCAATCTTGCAATGACTAAAAACCAATCTCGCAATGTCCAAAAACCAATAACGTAATGCATAATAATTAATTAATTTGTCTGCTCGCAGCCAAGTTTAAATTACCAAAATCATATAGTGTTCTAATTTACAGATGTGTCTCATCAATTTCAACCTCTCAACTTTGGGGTTCTATGAATATAAATCAATAAACCAAAAAAACTCAAAACACATACCTTGATGTCATCTCTCTCTTTGGATGGCGAGAGAGAGCTGAATAGTGAGATAGACAGTATTTGGCAAGAGAGAGAAATCGTAATTTAATTTTAAAATTTTTGTCTGGATGGCGAGATAGAGAAAACCGAGAATTTTAATTTGTTTGAAATTGTTTAAAGGGTTTTGTTGTCAAGTCATGTCAAAAATTAAGTAAAAACAGTTAAAATTATAATAAAAGATATTTTTGAATTACGCTTATGAGAAGGATTATCTCTCATAATTTTCTCTTTTATTTATAAGTACGAACGTGAGACTAACTCAATTAGGTAAATAAGTGACATGTCTAAAACCATTTGATAAGAATGGGATCATGTCTAAAATTGTTTAAATTATGGTTTTTGCATAAGTTTTTTTTTTTTAATTAAAAAAAAACTAAAAGTCTCAAAAAATTTTAGAAAAAATTTACAAAGAAACAAAAACGAGAGAAAAATACTAAAGAAAGAGGAGAAAAAATTAAGATAAGCGAGAGAAGGACAAAGAAGGATCGAGTACAATGATCTAGACAACCATGGCACAGATTGCACGATTTATTTGATGCAAGTTAAATCGATGCAATCTACTTGGTCTAAAGAAGATCAAGGTTGACCCTCATTTTCCCCTTCTTTTCTCTTTTTCCTCTCATTTTTCTCTTTTCTCATTTTTTTTTAATTTGTAAAACATGGTACAAGAAAGGAAATATGACATATCAAATGAAGGTATGTGAGAGAAAATTCTCATTGATAAAAGCTAGGGCTCTGTACAATGTTAAAAATATATATAAGTGTGAATAGAGGAGAAAGCAAAGTCTAACTAATTTGTACTTAATTAATACTAACCAACTGACTTAACTAAAATTTGAAAAACAAATTTTATTAGTGAAACGGTGTGTTTCACGTGTGAAGAACCTTTGTCTTCCTGAGTTAATGAAACTGTGCTTATAAGAGTCTTGTGTCCTTTAATGGCTTCAAGTCCTTGATCCCCTTTTCTTGCTTGCTTCCAGTTCTTTTGTTTTCTTTTTCCTTATTCCTTGGCCAGTTATATAAATCCTGGATTTATTTATTCACCTTATTTCTGACACTCCCCCTCAAGAAGAACAATGAATGTTATCAACGTTCATCTTACTCAATAAATTTTTGTTGGGAAAGGGTATTGATATAGCGAAAGCAACGATACAAAATAAAGCCTTTCCCGTTTGAAAAAACCTATGAGAAACAAATATCCAACCAATAAAATATCTCAAACAACATATATAGTTATCAATGCACAAAATAAAACGACAAGAAAACACACAATTTTTAACTTGAAAAACCCCTTCAATGTGAAAGGTAAAAACCACAGGACCTAGTCCAGAAAAGTAATCCATTATAAAATATCAATGAGTATAGCAAAGAGTCATTCAACAATTTTAGAACTCATAACAACCCTTACTCATTATCAAAAAAATGGAAATCACCAAGCAACAATACATAAAATCTAAAATAAAGGGTATTGCATCCCAACAAAAAAAGAAGAGAAAAATGAAATCTAACCATACAGATTGAAGCTCACAATGTCAAGAACAACATACTGAAATTTTGTCAAATCGAACCACAAATCACCTTTCGATTGATACCACAAAACAAGTAAAAAATTTTCTACATATTCTTCTTTGTCAGCACTTTTTCCTCCCCTTTTAAAAGCAAATCCCTAATCCTAAAAGGCAAAAACCCTTTTTTATTATTAATTTAAGTTATGGGCTCCATTTGAAAAGGACCCACAACAAACTCCCCTTCCAACTTAAATGGAGGCAATTGCCTCAACAATTAAACAACAAGTTTCGAACTTCCCCCTTTGTAGATTCTTCGTCAACATGTCTGAACCATTATCATCTATGTGAATATTTTCAAGCTCCAACAACTTAAAGTCTAGAACATCACATATCTAGTGATATCGCACATCAATATGTTTAGATCTACCATGAAAAATAGGCTTCTTGCTAAGATGGATATCACTCTGATTATCACAAAACAAAATATATCTTTGCTGTGTAAAACCAAGTTCATGCACAAAGTTTTTCATCCAAATCAACTCTTTACAAGCTTCGATAACGGCAATAAACTAAACCTCAGTAGTAAACAAAGCAACAAATTTTTACAATCTGGATTGCCAAGCCACAGCTTCCTCTGTAAAGGTAATCAGATAACTAGAAGTAAACTTTCTAGAGTCAACATCCCTAGCCATGTCTGAATCTGTGTAACCACAAAGAATAGGTTTCCCAATTCCAAAATAGATTTTCAAACTAGAAATGCCTCAAAGATATCTTAAAATCTACTTCACAGCTTTTTAGTGCTCCCTACTAGGATTTGAAAGAAAATGACTAACCACACCAGCAACATGAGCTATATTAAGCCTTGTGCAAACCATTACATACATCAAACTTCCTACTGCGGATGCATAAAGAACATGTTGCATGTTTTCTTTCTTTTTATCAATAAAAGAAGACTATCTAGCACTAAGCCTAAAGTAAGTAACAAGAGGTGTTATTACCACTTTAGCTTTATCCATGTAAAACCTTTGAAGTACTTTTTCAATACACTTCTCTTGAGACAACCATAACTTCTTAGTCTCTCTGTCACAAACGATCGACATGCCATCGATCTGTCTTGCTGGTCTTAAGTTTTTCATTTCAAAAGACTTACCAAGCTCTTTTTTCAACCTGTCAATTCTTGAAGAATTATGACCAACAATCAACATGTCATCAACATAGAGCAACAAAATGATGAAGTCATTGTCAAAAAATTTTTGCACAAACACAAAATGATTAGAATTAGTCTTCTTGAATCCCTGTTGGATCATAACAGACTCAAAATTCTAGTACTGCTACCTCAGTGCTTGTTTCAAGTTATACAAACTTTTCTTCAACTTGCAAACATAGTTTTCTTCGCCTTTCATCACAAAACCCTCTAGTTACTCCATGTAGATCTCCTCCTCTAAATCATCATAAAGGAAAGCGGTCTTCACATCCATCTGTTTAATCTCTAAATCAAGATTAGTTGCCAAACTAAAAACAACTTAGATGGAAGACATTTTAACAATCGATAAAAAGATTTCCTCAAAATTAATTCCTTTCTTTTGTTTAAAACCCTTAACAACTAACATGGCTTTGTATCGTGAATTGGAAGAACTTTTTTCATTCTTCAACCTATACACCTATCGATTTTGCAAAGCCTTTCTATCTTTAGGCAACTTGACCAACTTAAAAGTATCATTGTCAAGCAAAGATTTCACCTCATCTTTCATAGTTGCAACCCATTCTACCTTTTGCTGACTTCTTATAGCCTTTTTGTAGAACGTAGGTTCTCCCTCATCAGTGAAGAGCTCATATTCATCAGGTGAGTGGCAAGTAAAAGGAATTCACGATCTAGTAGACCTTTTAAGTTGAATAGCAAGTTCATCAATAACTTCATGAGCAGGAGCATTTACCTCATTAGCAACATCATCATGATTATTCTTAATTTGATCATTAAGAGTATAATTCTCCACATCAACTTGATCACCAAACTTAGCTACATCAAGCATATGTGTCTCAAAAACTGGGTCAAGATCAACTAAGCCATTAATACTTAGAGACTTTGACTTCTCTACCTAATCAATATCTTCAATAGTCTAATCTTCCATGAAAATAGCATCACGATTTCTGACAAGCTTCTTTTCAACTAGATCATACAACCTATAGCCAAATTCATCGTGGCCGTAGCCAATGAAGATACATTGCATGGTCTTGACATCTAACTTAGACCTTTCATCTTTAGGCACATGTGTAAATTGTTTCTAGTGAAACATGCAAGTGATCATAGGAAACATCTTTACCATACCACTGTCGTAACGTTCAGGTCAAGGAACCCGACCACTAGATATGGATAACTTAGAGAGTCGCCACCAATCTTTTTTATTTAGGTGCGATTGGTCACCTATTAAATTTGTTCTTCTTGACAAAGTCCTAAATTAATCTTAGGATCATTTAAAGAACAAGACTCAGTCTACATATTTTAGAGTTAGGTTCGGGAGTACAGTTACGCACTGGGAAGGATTAGCACCCCCTTAACGCCCGTTCCATGAACGGTACCACTTAATCATATGTTATTCTATTGACTTTTTTTTAATTTTATTCTTTTGTTTCCCTAATCTTTGTTTATTTATTTTATATTTTACTTTATTTACAAATTAAAATATTTTATTCGATTGTAAGGGTGAGACGTGCATACGACGCAATTGTGAAATGCATGGCATAAAATCTGGATAATGCCAAACGAAAACCTTTTATTAGATATATCTCCCAAGTTCACCCATCATACTGGTGGGATCCGAGGGAATTCTCTCAACTAGGGAAATACCCAAAAAACTTGCCTTTGCAAGTTTAATGAGTGAATCCCATCATCGAGGTAGTCATTTATAAGTAAAAATAATATTCTCATGAATGCAATCCTACTACAAGTGAAAGCTTTTTATTAAAGATATTCTCTTAGCTCTCCCATCGTATTGGTAGGACTCGAACATATCCTTTCACCTAGAGAATATTTTGAAAGAACTCGCCTTTGTAAGCTTCCTTGAAAGGTCCCATCCTTGGAGCTTCAACTCGTGCATATAACACGTTTACATGCCATGACATTTAACAATGCAATAATAAGGTGTGATGTACCCATAAATTCCAATATTCATTCTAAACTTTCTTATAACTCTTTTGTTATTTTTTTAAAAATTATTTATCTTTATATATATATATATATATATATATATATATATATATATATATATATATCATGAATAAATATTTTATTTTTTATCTAATTTTATTTTATTACATATTTTTATATGGTTAAGTATTTATCTATTTTGCTATGTATATTTTCCTTATACCTAAAGGCTATTTCTTTAATCAAGCATTTTGTTTTAGAATTATTGTTATTTATGCATATATTTCTTATCACTCAAATTTTTTATTTTTTTAGTTACGTAACCTATTTTCTTTTGACTAACTATTTTTTTTTCTCTTTTCTCATAAGTCTATTTTTCATGATTATATAAATTTGCTTTTTATATTTTAGTTATATTCATTATTATTATGAGTTTACTATTTTTTGAGAATTTTATTTTCATTATTTATTTATCATTACGAATATCATCATTTTTCATAGCCATATATATTTTAAAACAATACATTTCATTTATTCCTTCTTGCATTTATTATTGTCATTATATTATTATTATTATTATTATTATTATTTTATATTTTTGTTTGATTAGTAATTAAGTTAATATGTTTTTCATTTACTTAGAATTGCAAATATCGAGCTTTAAAATTAAAACCCTTATACTATATTGGTGGGGTATTAATCAAAATCCTTAACCTAAAGAAATTCATTTGGAATTGCAACTTCTCGCGTTCCGAATGGACATCCCATCGTTGGTATGATTGAATATTCTCTTCATTAATAGTATTATATATTTTTTGCCTACATATGTGTCTTACTTTCTTACCCATTAACTAAATATTATTTCCTTTTCTTTATTTTTTATTAAATTTTTTTATACCTATTCTTATAACTAAATATTTTCCTTTTACATTTTAATTCACTATTATTATTATTTTATAACTAAATATTTATTTACTTTACATATATATTTTAGCCACATAAATACATTTTTCTTACAACTACATATTTATCTATTCCTATATTTGTCATATTATTCTTTGTTTACCTTGAAAATAATTTTTAGATATTTCACTTTTTCCCTCCCTTGTATAGTCTTACATCTATTTTTACACATAAATATACTTTCTATTCATCAATTTTTTCCACTTTTTATGAATATCTATTTTCCTATTTATATATATGTTATTTTTATTTTATTTTATTTTATTTTTTCATTTTCTTATTTTTACATAGATCTCCCTATTTCAACAATTTCACCTCTTATACCTTTAATATTCATGTTCCCACAAACATATTTCATTTTTATTATTTTATATATTTTTCACATGCATATTATTTAAACATATTAAAAAAAACTACATTAAAAATTTCTTAAAACAAACCCAGCTAACATAAATATCCATAACACAAGCCCAATCCATTAGATATTTGAAACTTACCCAAGGTTTGAGCCTGATTAGCCCAAAGCAAATCGAACCAGGAGAGAAAGCCCAAAAAACCCACTTTAACAACTTACCTCTCTTCCACAGAACGCATCGTTTGGTGCCCACAATGTAGCTCCCTTTCTTTTCTCAAAATGGCACTATTTCTAAACCCTCAAGCCTTAAGTATTTAAACTCCTTTTTTCTCCTCTTTCCTTATTTTCCTCACTCACTTTCTCTCTTTAGCCATTGGTTCTCTTTCTTCTCTCTAAGCAAAATCCCTCTCTCTCTCTCTCTAAACTTAAACCCAAAACCCTAACCCTATTCACCACCATTTATCCACCACTTACGGCACCACCTTCACCAAAACTTCTCCTCTCTTCCTTGCCTCCTCAGAAACTTCCCTTTCTTCCTTTGATCGGAAGAAAATAGAGAAATAGCACTATTAAACCCAAAAACGACCTTCCCTCTCTCACACTGCCAAATTCCTTTTTCAAAACCCTAACAACCTTTTCAGCCACAATCACCTTCCTCCAATCCCGATTTCCTATTCTACTACATTTTGTTTTATATTTCAAGGCTTTTTTTTGTTTTTGTGGTTGTATGCGGCTGGTAGTGAAATTAGGATTTTTTTTGTTCTAGAGTTTTTTTTGAAATGGGTATTTCTAGGTTTTTTTTAACTTGGTTGCTAGGTTTTTTATGAATCAGCCCCTTTTAGATTTTTTTCAATTCAACCTCTCCCCTTTTCCTATGAATTTCAAAGGTTTTTATAGAGCCCGATTGTCTAAGTTTTTAGATAATCCAAAAGCAAAATCATGCCCTTCTGAGCATGATTTAGGATGTGAGGGACTCTAGGTAAAAAAAAACATTGGATGGCAATCAATGGTGACCCCCTTCCCCAAAATCTAGCTGCCCAAGAGGCATTAAATGCCCCGTGCCAATAGCGATGATTAAAAGAGCCCCGTGCCAATAGCGATGATTAGAAGGCTGGTAGTGAAATTAGGATTTTTTTTTGTTCTAGAGTTTTTTTTGAAATGGGTATTTCTAGGTTTTTTTGAACTTAGTTGCTAGGTTTTTTATGAATCAGCCCCTTTTAGGTTTTTTTCAATTCAACCTCTCCCCCTTTCCTATGAATTTCAAAGGTTTTTATAGAGCTCGATTGTCTAAGTTTTTAGACAATCCAAAAGTGAAATCATGCTCTTCTGAGCATGATTTCAGAAGTGAGGGACTCCAGGTAAAAGAAAACATTGGGTGGCAACCAATGGTGACCCCCTTCCCCAAAATCTAGCTGCCCAAGAGGCATTAAATGCCTAGTGCCAATAGCGATGATTAGAAGAGCAATAGGGTGGCCATAGGCCTGAAATGAGTTGATTGTGGGAGAAGGAGGCTAAGCAAATTGAAACCATGCAATCTTTTTCTCTCTTTTTTTTTTCTTTTAGCAGCGATTTATTTATTTTTTTATTGATTTTTTTATTTGGGCCTATGGGTATAGGTGTCTATAACCATACTCTGTCAGGAACATTGTCACGACCCGGTACTCCCCTCGAACCCGTGACAACCGTCACGGTGTCTTGGTAGACACTCATTGCCCGGAATGTCAACCCGAAACCCCGCAAGGCTTTTCTATCAGTTTCTCATTTTTCTTGTGAGCAACCATTGTCAAATATCGTATTCTAAAAGATTTTAAACTGTTTCCAACTAAAAACAAATAAAATATTAATTTTTGTCTCACAGAGGTATTTTGGTCATTTTTTTCTCAAAATTTTGAAACAGGCTAAAACGTAATATACAAGTACAAAACACATAATTCATATTCAAAATGAGTTTAAAAGTCTAAAATCTTCATTTAAAACGAAATTACGGTTATTTGAATATAATAAGAAAATAAAAGAAATATTAAGTAAAATATTCTATTTTTTTATAAAATAATATTTATAGAGTTATACGTGAATAATTTTTATAGCATAAAAGCTAAATAAATTTATACATACTGAAATACAGTAAGCCAAAATATTTAATTTAATTTACAATAATAAGAGGACCCCCGAATAAACAAAAGTAAAGAGGACTGTGAACCTAGGGTTTGGAAAATGCAAATCCAACGATAGTCCTTGATGAGATCAACTATCCACAGACTATACTGAACCTGAAATGGGTGGAAAGGAAGGTGGTGAGATTATAAAATCCCAATGAGTAAACAGACATTATCATAAATATTTAGAGTTAAGTACATGGAGACAATAAAATAAATCATCGTAAACTGGGTCACAGCATTAGAATACATTTCATTTAAAATATATAAAGAGGCTTATGAATCTCATAAAAACTAAGCTTGTGCCATAAATCCATTCTCGAGGACACCGTGGTCGAGGCATCCTACCGAGACCACCAAGGCTATTAAAATTCACATTTCACATAAATCATGTTTTTGTTTTGAAAACATAGTCATTTCTTGGCGTTGGCTAAGTTTTCCCTCACATGGTGGTTTGGCGTGAAGTGAACCCTAAGCTTTACCCCAGGAGATACCCTACGCGCCTCTCCGTTCGAGG
Organism: Theobroma cacao; assembly: GCF_053813885.1. Classification (NCBI taxonomy): domain Eukaryota; kingdom Viridiplantae; phylum Streptophyta; class Magnoliopsida; order Malvales; family Malvaceae; genus Theobroma; species Theobroma cacao. The sequence continues at coordinate 45,587,887 of NC_142640.1, forward strand.
TAAGAATATAATGGGGTTTACCGTGCCCCTCTAAAAGGCTGGTCCACAGAAACTCCCTACTGCAGTGATTAATTAATATATATAATCCACCATACAATAAAACTCAATAACATGATATGGCAATTTTGTAATTCGCAGTCTTCCAAGGTAACCAAACAATTCGTATTTCAATACAATTGCCAACTAGCCAATCATGCCCGATTTACCATAAGTCAATCAATTTAAACAATCAAATTGCCACAATTAACAGTCTCCACGTACTCTATTTTTCAAAATCACTATTAATTTCAAAACTATTTATAATTTAATTTCATTGAAACACATTTATTCATAAAACATGAAAATTTACCTTTTTAAATTTCTTTTTTCATAAAATTCATGAAATCATCTAAAAACCACCCTAGATAATTAAAATGACAGTAAGTTTACTCACAATGTCTAGAATGCAAACTTTCGACGCACTTTGTCTACTGGTCCTCGAATGCAATTTTCTTGCCTTTATCGGAGGACTCACCACTTTGACACAGTACAAAATTGAGAAATTCACTACATTGGTACTAAATTGAAATTAAACTAATTTAGACTATTAATGCATAATATGGAATGCAAAAATGCACTGGTAACTATCTAAACTCGGTATTGGCCTAATTCATTTTATCACTCAATTAAATTACTAACGCGTCCAATTTAATCCCAAATTAATTTTTTTCAGTTTCTATACCTCAATTGCACCCAAATTGACTTAATGTCCCTCAGTGTGGTGCAAATTATCAGTCTCGACAGTAAATTACGAAAATACCCCTAGTGGGTAAAAATTCGTATTTTTGCTTCAAAAATTCTCATTATTTTTCTAGGCTCATAATTCATCATTTCTTAACCAATTCTCCTAGAATAAAAATCAAACTCATCCTCACTCATACATGGTAAATTCAGCCATTAATGGTTGTGGGAGAAAATAAATTCTTTTCTTGTTGTTTTGTTTCTAAATATGCTAAACTAACTAAAAACACTAACATAACTTAAAATCAAATTAATCTAACAACTTTCTCTCTCCTAACCCATTTTGATCAGCCAACAATTCATCATAAAACATGTAATTTAAGCATGGAAAATAAGGAGAAATGCTTAAGGAAAATAGATTTCAAGCTTAAGTTGAAAAATCCTACCTTTTTCACTTGTTTTCCTTGATTTTCCACACTTTTTCTCTTGAAATTCCTCACCTAGGGTTTGTTCTTCCTTTCTTTCCCTCTCTTCCTTGCTTGGCTGAATATTTGGAGAATAATGGGCTGATTTATGCTGATTTTTAAGTTAAATATTAATTTATCCTAAGCTTGACACATGGCATTTTTTTATTGGTCTCTTTTTAAAATTTTAAAAATTTAAACATTTTATCTCCACCACATGATTAGTCAAAGGTCAAAAATGAAGATAAGGGAAGACCATGTGCTGGAAAAAATGTCCTGATGGTGGAAAATTACAATTTTGCCCATAAGGTGTCAAAATTACCATTTTACCCATACACTCCATATTATACAAAAATTAAAATTTTTCACTTCTAAACCTCAAATCATACTCCAATAAGTCAAATGGGGACAAATAAATCTTTTCTAAAATTATCATTTTGTCCTCAGGTGGCAAATGACCATTGTACCCCTAGATAGTGAAAATTCCTGTTTGACTCCAAATTGATCCTCAAACTCCGAATTACCATTTTGAGTCATCTTTGGACTGTGACACTCTTAATTTCACCTTAAAATTCCTATTTGATCTAGTTTGAAGATTAAATCAACTTTGTTGTACCTCTAGGTACAATATCGACTTTTATAAATTTTTTCAGGACTCTCCTAGCATGCAATCATACTAACATCACATGTATGTCATGACTAGTATTTTATAAGGTCGGGCTTTACAGCACTACCCCCCTTAAAATAAAATTTTAACCTCAAAATTTCACTTACCGGATTCGAAGAAAAGATGTGAGTATTGGCTTCTCATCAGGTGCTCAACTTCCCACGTCATCTCCTCCATTCGAGCATTCTTCCACAATACTTTCACCATTGGAATGCTCTTGTTCCTTAGCACTCGATCCTTTCGATCTAGAATACGTACAAGCTGCACCTCGAACCTCAAATCCTCATGCAACTCAATGGGAGGTGTCTCTAAAATGAGAGAGGGATCGGGAACATACTTTTTCAACATCGAGACGTGGAAGACATTATGAATCCGATCTAACTCTAGGGTTAATTCAAGTCTGTAAGCCACTGGCCCAATCCTTTCAATGATACGAAAGGGTCCAATGTATCTTGGATTGAGTTTTTTCCTCTTCGCGAATTGAATCGCACCTTTCATTATCCAATAAATACCACAAATTATCACAATGGCATAATCAAATAAGATTTAATACTTGGAATTTTCAAATTATTACCTTTCCAAGGAGAAACCTTAAGAAAAACTTTATCGTCGACTTCAAACTCCAAATCTTTCCTTCGTTTATTTGAATAACTCTTCTGCCTATCTTGAGCTGTCATTAACCGCTCTCGGATAACCTTGACCTTATCATTTGTCAGATCAATCAATTCCACATTCACCAATTTTCTCTCACCTACTTCATCCCAACAGAGCGGAGTTCGGCACTTCCTTCCATACAAAGCCTTGTATGGTGCCATCCCAATACTAGACTGAAAACTGTTATTATACTCGAACTCTACCAATGGCAAGTGTCTGTCCCAACTCTTAATAAAGTCAATGACACAAGCCCGTAACATATCCTCCAAGGTCTGAATAGTTCTCTCAGATTGACCATCTATCTGCGGATGAAAGGCAGTACTAAATCTCAATTTAGTTCCAAGAGCTTCTTGAAATTTCGACCAAAATCGAGAAGTAAACCAAGGGTCTCGATCTGACATAATAGAAACTGGAACTCCATGTAATCTCACAACCTCATCTAGATAAAGTCTTACCAACCTCTCAATAGAATACGTGCTATGGATAGCCAAGAAATGGGCGGACTTAGTCAATTTATCCACAATCACCCAAATAACATCCTTCCCACTTTGTGTCCGCGGCAAACCCAATACAAAGTCCATAGTCACGTGTTCCCACTTCCATTCAAGAATCGGTAAAGGTTGAAGAGTACTTGACGGTTTTTGATGCTCCGCCTTGATCTGTTGGCATGTGAGACATTTCGCTACAAACTCTGCTATGTCTCGTTTCATACCCGGCCACCAATGACTTTCTTTAATAGTTCGATACATCTTGGTGCTTTCAGGATGTAAAGCGTAGGCGGAAGAATGAGCTTCCTCCAGAATAGCTCGTCTCAACTGATCATCCTTAGGGACACAAATTCGGTCGCTAAGCATCAAAGTACCATCATCGCTGAGTCTAAATTCACTAGTTTCTCCATCTTGCAGCTTTTGAACTTTCAGTTTCAACCAATCATCAGATTTCTGCAATTCTCTGATTTGATTCAACAATGAAGGTCTTACGACGAAACTAGCAAGTAGGGTTCCATCCTCACCATTATTCAACTGGATCCCTAGAAATTCCATCTCAAGTAACATCAGAAAATAAGAACTCCGAAGTGTTGCTAACGACGATGAGGATTTAAGACTTAAGGCATCCGCTACCACATTTGCTTTTCCCGGATGATAATCAATCACTAAGTCATAATCCTTAATCAACTCCAACCATAGTCTCTGTCTCAAGTTAAACTCTTTTTGGGTGAGCAAATACTTCAAACTCTTATGATCAGTAAAAATCCGACAACGCTCACCATATAAATAATGTCTCTAAATCTTCAATGCGAAGACTATTACTGTTAACTCCAAGTCATGAGTAGGGTAATTCGTCTCATACTTTTTCAACTGCCAGGAAGCATAAGCTATCACTTTCTCGTCCTGCATCAACACACACCCTAATCCAACTTAGATGCATCACTATATACCACAAATTCTTTTCCACTAACAGGAAGTGTTAAAATATGAGCGAAGGTTAACCAGTTCTTTAGCTCCTAAAATCGATTCTCACAAACATCATCCCACTCATACTTAACTCCTTTACGAGTCAAACGAGTCAGAAGAGCTGCTAACAAAGAAAATCCCTAAACAAATCTCTTGTAATAACCGACTAAGCCAAGGAAACTACGAATCTTAGTTAACGTTCTCGGTTGCTCCCATTGCAAGATTGCCTCAATCTTCTTGGGATCGACATAAATTTCAGCTCCGGACACCACATGTCCCAAGAAAACCACTTCCTTCAACCAGAATTCATATTTAGAGAACTTGGCATAGAGTTGACTCTTGCGCAAAGTTTGCAACACAATGCACAAATGGACAATATGTTCATCATCATTCTTCGAATAAACCAGGATGTCATCTATGAATACTATCACAAACTTATCCAAGTATGGATGGAACACCCGGTTCATAAGATCCATAAAAACTGTCGAGGCATTAGTCAAACCAAACAGCATCACCAAAAACTCATAATGCCCATAACGCGTCTTGAAGACAGTCTTGGGTACATCCTGCTCCTTAATCCTCAACTGATAGTACCCATATCTCAAATCAATCTTAGAGAATACCATTGCACCTCGTAACTAATCAAAAAGATCATCTATCCGGGGTAAAGGGTATTTATTCTTGATGGTCACTCAGTTCAGCTGACGGTAATCGATACACAATCGACGAGTGCCATCCTTCTATTTTACAAATAGGACTGGTGCTCTCCAAGGAGAAATACTAGGGCGAATGAAACCTTTATCCACTAAATCTTGCAACTGGACTTTCAATTCCTTCAACTCTGCCGGAGCCATTCTATATGGAGGAATAAAAATAGGTGCGGTACCAGAAAGTATATCAATAGGGAACTCAAGCTCTCGATCAGGAGGTAGTCCCGATAAATCATCAGGAAATACATCAGGAAACTCACTTACTATTGGGACATCCTCTAACTTAGGTTCCCCCTTTGAAGTATCAATCACGTATGCTAAATAAGCTGGATACCCTTTTTGCACTAATTTCGAAGCTTTGATGGCCGAGATTACACAGGACAGTAATACTCGACGTTCCCCTACAAACACAATCTTTGCTCCCTCCGAATTTCGAAGAATAACTTCTTTTTGGAAACAATCCACGTTCGCTCGATGTGCAGTTAACCAGTCCATACCCAATATCAAATCAAAATCCAAGATCTCTAGAGAAATTAAATCACCCCTAAATTCTTCCTCACCTACCCTTATCCCACAGTCTCTATAACAACTGTTTCTAACTAGCTTTTCCCCTAAATGGGTGTGAACTACAATTTCTTCCTCTAATGGTGATAGGTTTCTATCAGCAATTGATGCAAATGTCGTACTCACATAAGATCTATCTGAGCCAAAATCTATCAAATCATAAGCATCTTTATCAAATAAAGACATAATACCTGTCACTGTTCTAGGTCAGACCCGTGCCTCATCTTCTGTCACAGCGAATACTCTTGTCGAAGTACGAGTCTGTGGTCTCGAAGGTGGATGCGCTAGGGTATTACTCTCCACACCGGACCGTATGGCTACTCCTTGTCTCGATGGTAACCCAGAAGAATCTCTCCTCTGCATATCAGTGCGAGCTGGTGGAGATGATGTAGCTACAGTGGCTCGTCCTAACCGTGGGCAATTACTCCTAATATGACCTGTCTGTCCACATTGGAAACATCTCGTTGGCCCTCTACATAGCCCACTATGATAATTTCTACAATTTCTGCATCTGTCAGAACCTTCGAAACTTTTCCCAGAACCAATCATAGCAGATCTGCTAAACCTCAAAGGTCTCTGCTGTGATGGTGGAAATGGAGGTCGAGGAGATGTCACGAAAACAGAAGTAGTACTCCCTGAAGTCGCTGAGTCCTTGCCTCTTTTTACTGGCTGACTATAAGACATACCAGGATTTCTCCTTTTTACAAACTCAATTTGAATCCTCCTATTCTCAGTAGCGAGCTTCTCAACCCGTAAAGTCATCTGTACGACCTCCTTATGTGGCTCCCTACTAGTCACTGTCATCCACTCTCTAATCTCATTATGAAGCCCTTCCTCGAAATAATTAGCCTAATCCTGCTCAAATTTCACCAGATCCGGCACATATAACATCAACTCGTTAAAACGAGTCTCGTACTCCTCTACAGTTAGATTTTCCTGTTTCAAACTCAGAAATTCTCTTTTCTTTTCTTTCTGATGAAAATAAGTGAAATACTGACCATCGAACTCCTTGAGAAAATCGGACCATATCTGAGGAATAGTGGAACGGGACTTCACCGAATTCCACCAGATACGAGCCCTCTTCTCTAATAATCTCGTAGCCACCATCAGCTTCATGTCGTCATTTAATCCCATATCAGAGAGAGTCTCTGAAACCTGATTAATCCAGTCCTTTGCCACATTGGCATCCAACTCACCCGCGAAAGACACACAACCTAATTGCCTAGCCTCCTTCAGCTTCTTGGAAATGGATACATCTTGCACTGGTGGTGGAACTAAAGGAGTAGCTGGAGGCACTATAGGTGGAACTTGACTAGTTTGAGCTTGACCAGCCATTGCGGTAAAGAAAGCTGTCAATGCCTGTGCTGTCTCGGTAGGCATGGCGGGAATACCAATAGGTGGCTGAGAAGGTGGAGGACGTGGAGGACTATCGGCCTGCTCAGCAGCAAGTGCTGCCCGAATGGTAGACGCAGTCGATTCTTCCCATACTGCATCTAGCTGATGACGTTAGGAACGACCTCTTCCCCTCTCAACTGATTTAGTGAGAGGTGGGCGTCCGCGTCGAGGAGACATAATAATCTATAAGAGAAAGCGAGCAAGCTTAGGGAACCTTAGGCTCTATATGAAAATGCATGCATTCTATTCCACCTAACCTAACTTAATCCAGGGCCACACTGATACTGTAAATTTTTAAAACAACTTTAAAACTAAAAACTTTGATCTTTAAAACCAAAAGCTCTTATACCAATCGAATTGTCACGGCCCGGTACTCCCCTCGAGCCCGTGACAACTGTCGTGGTGTCCCGGTAGATAGTCATTGCCCGAAATGTCAATCCGAAACCCCACAAGGCTTTTCTATCAGTTTCTCATTTCCCTTGTGAGCAACCATTGTCAAATATCGTGTTCTAAAAGATTTTAAACTGTTTCCAACTAAAAACAAATAAAATATTAATTTTCGTCTCACAGGGGTATTTTGGTCATTTTTTCTCAAAAATTTTGAAACAGGCTAAAACGTAATATACAAGTACAAAACACATAATTCATATTCAAAATGAGTTTAAAAGTCTAAAATCTTCATTTAAAATGAAATTACGGTTATTTAAATATAATAAGAAAATAAAAGAAATATTAAGTAAAATATTTTATTTTCTTATAAAACAATATTTATAGAGTTATACGTGAATAATTTTTATAGCGTAAAAGCTAAATAAATTTATACATACTGAAATACAGTAAGCCAAAATATTTAATTTAATTTATAATAACAAGAGGGCCCCCAAATAAACAAAAGTAAAGAGGACTGTGAACCTACGGTTTGGAAAATGCAGATCCAACGGTAGTCCTCGATGAGATCAGCTATCCACAGTCTATACTGAACCTGAAATGGGTGGAAAGGAAGGTGGTGAGATTATAAAATCCCAATGAGTAAACAAACATTATCATAAATATCTAGAGTTGAGTACATGGAGACAATAAAATAAATCATCGTAAACTGGGTCACAGCATTAGAATACATTTCATTTAAAATATATAAAGAGGCTTATAAATCTCATAAAAACTAGGCTTGTGCCATAAATCCATTCTCGGGGACACCTTGGCCGAGGCATCCTACCGAGACCACCAAGGCTATTAAAATTCACATTTCACATAAATCATATTTTTGTTTTGAAAACATAGTCATTCCTTGGCATTGGTTGAGTTCCCCCTCACGTGGTGGTTTGGCGTGAAGTGAACCCTAAGCTTTACCCCAGGAGATACCCTACGCGCCTCTCCGTTCGAGGTAAGAATATAATGGGGTTTACTGTGCCCCTCTAAAAGGCTGGTCCACAGAAACCCCCTACTGTAGTGATTAATTAATATATATAATCCACCATACAATAAAACTCAATAACATGATATGGCAATTTTGTAATTCGCAGTCTTTCAAGGCAACCAAACAATTTGTATTTCAATACAATTGCCAACTAGCCAATCATGCCCGATTTATCATAAGCCAATCAATTTAAACAATCAAATTGCCACAATTAACAGTCTCCGTGTACTCTATTTTTCAAAATCACTATTAATTTCAAAACAATTTATAATTTAATTTCATTGAAACACATTTATTCATAAAACATGAAAATTTACCTTTTTAAATTCCTTTTTCCATAAAATTCATGAAATCATCTAAAAACCATCCTAGATAATTAAAATGACAGTAAGTTTACTCACAATGTCTAGAATGCAGACTTTCGACGCACTCTGTCTACTGGTCATCGGATGCAATTTCCTTGCCTTTATAAGAGGACTCACCACCTTGACACAGTACAAAATCGAGAAATTCACTACATTGGTACTAAATTGAAATTAAACTAATTTAGACTATTAATGCATAATATGGAATGCAAAAATGCACTGGTAACTATCTAAACTCGGTATTGGCCTAATTCGTCTTATCACCCGATTAAATTACTAACGTTTCCAATTTAATCCCAAATTAATTTTTTTCAGTTTCTATACCTCAATTGCACCCAAATTGACTTAATCTCCCTCAGTGTGTTGCAAATTATCAGTCTCGATAGTAAATTACGAAAATACCCCTAGTGGGTAAAAATTCGTATTTTTGCTCCAAAAATTCCCATTATTTTTCTAGGCTCATAATTCATCATTTCTTAACCAATTCTCCTAGAATAAAAATCAAACTCATCCTCACTCATGCATGGTAAATTCAGCCATTAATGGTTGTGGGAGAAAATAAATTCTTTTCTTGTTGTTTTGTTTCTAAATATGCTAAACTAACTAAAAACACTAACATAACTTAAAATCAAATTAATCTAACAACTTTCTCTCTCCTAACCCATTTTGATCAGCCAACAATTCATCATAAAAACATGTAATTTAAGCATGAAAAATAAGGAGAAATGCTTAAGGAAAATAGATTTCAAGCTTAAGTTGAAAAATTCTACCTTTTTCACTTGTTTTCCTTGATTTTCCACACTTTTTCTCTTGAAATTTCTCACGGTTTGTTCTTCCTTTCTTTCCCTCTCTTCCTTTCTTGGCCGAATATTTGGAGAATAATGGGCTGATTTATGCTGATTTTTAAGTTAAATATTAATTTATCCTAAGCTTGACACATGGCATTTTTTTATTGGTCCCTTTTTAAAATTTTAAAAATTTAAACATTTTATCTCCACCACACGATTAGTCAAAGGTAAAAAATGAAGATAAGAGAAGACCATGTGCTGGAAAAAATGTCCTGATGGTGAAAAATTACAATTTTGCCCCTAAGGTGTCAAAATTACCATTTTACCCCTACACTTCAAATTATACCGAAATAAAAATTTTTCACTTCTAAACCTCAAATCATACTCCAATAAGTCAAATGGGAACAAATAAATCTTTTCTAAAATTACCATTTTGTCTCCATGTGGCAAATGACCATTTTACCCCTGGATAGTGAAAATTTCGGTTTGACTCTAAATTGATCCTCAAACTCCGAATTACCATTTTGAGTCATCCTTGGACTGTGACACTCTTAATTTCACCTTAAAATTCCTATTTGATCTAGTTCGAGGATTAAATCAATTTTGTTGTACCTTTAGGTACAATACCGACTTTTATAAATTTTTTCAGGACTCTCCTAGCATGCAATCATACTATCATCACATGTATGTCATAACTAGTGTTTTATAAGGTCGGGCTTTACAAACATCAACTTGCAAAGCAACAATAGGAGATAAATTAATAATATGTGCAACAACATATAAAGCCTTAACCTAAAAAGATCTAAGCAACTTTGCTTGTGAAAGCAAACATCTAACTCTTTCCATCAATGTCCTGTTCATCCTATCTACTAGGCCATTTAGCTGAGGAGGCTTAGGGGGCATTTTTTTGTGTCTAATACCTTGTTGTCTGCATTATTCATGAAATGGTTCCGGCTATTCACCTCCATTGTCAATACGAATGCATTTTAATTTTTTTCTCTTTTCTCTTTCAATAGAAACTTGAAACTGCTTAAAGACACCAAGTACCCAATCCTTAGTTTTCAAGATATAAACCCAAAGTTTTCTTGAATGGTCATCGATGAAAGTCACAAATAAAATGCACAATCAAATGTTTTTTTCTTCATCGAACCACAAACATTTGAATGCACCATCTCCAGTAACTTTGATTTTCTGGAAAAAGGATGACTTTTAAACGAGACTCTATTCTGTTTCCCAACCAAGCAGTGAACACACTTGTCTAATCTTGCACCATTCAACCTTAAAAGTATATTCTTCTTAACTAAACAATAAGTTCTTTCTCACTAATGTGGCAAAGCCTCTTGTGCCATAACTCTAAAGAGTTGTCACTGTCAACTGCATTAACAACATCAGTAGAGACTGAAAGCTTGGTCTAATATAAACTAGAACGCTTCTTTCCACGTCCCATAATCAAAGAACCATTAGTGAGTTTTCATTTTTCACCACCAAAGGTACTGAAATAACCCTCATCATCAAGAACACTAGTAGAAATCAGATGCAAACAAACATATGGTGCATGTTTAACATTGTTTAAAAATAGTTTTGTCCCAATACTAGTTCCCACACAAATAGTTCCAATGCTAGTCACCCTTGACACGCCATTATTACCCATTCTTAAAGCTCCATAATCACCTAGAGTATAAGATGTGAAAAAATCCCTTCTTGATGTCACATGGGAACAGGTGCCATTGTCAACAATCAAGCTTGTCTCACCACAAACAACATTAATCAAATTTTCATTATGAAAAGTCACAAGATCTTCTGTAGTAATAGTGGCAACACAATCATCATTGTCACTATCTTTTTTTTCGTACTCGCCCTTGTTGCTCTTGTTCTCATTTTTAATTAACAACAAAATCTCTTGATATGTGATAATTCTATTTTATAGAATTATTTTAGTCCAATTTTGTTATTAAATATTAGCTAAGTCCTCAATTTTCAATTATAATTTACTTGTTTTTAGTTATTTTTATAATTAGTTTATTTTTAAGTGAGTTATTTTAATTTTATGTTATTTATTTTTAATTTGATTGTTATTTATTAGTTTTTTATATTTTTCATAGAAGCTAAAAGGAATTGGGCTTAATTTTGAAAAATAAGGTGTTAAAAGACCCGAAAGTTGATTTGCATATACTTTAGTTTTTTCGCTATAACTTGTGCTACAGAACTCCAAATGATGTAATTCTTAGACCATTAGAAAGCTAGGAGACAGAGCTATAATTTTTATGAAGATCACTTTATCCAGTTCTAACTTAAAGATAAAGAAAATCATGTTAGAAAATGGCTAGACATACTATGCTGGGAATGAAAATTTTTTAAAGACTGACAATTGATTTTTTAGGCCTCTCATTATACTTTTAAGCCCAATTAAACCATAGGTTAACTTATGGAACTATAGGTTAAGTTTATTAATATAAATAGGATATTTTTAAGAATATTAGGGTAGACAACTTTTAGAGATTCAAGAAGCTAGAAGTTGAGGCTGAAACTTGGAGATCAAGGCGATAAATATTGTTTTGTTTTCTTCCTTGACTTTTATTTTTCTTGTTACTTTCAATGCTTGAAATTATTATCATGTTATTTGTTTTTGCAATTATAAGTAGCTTATTTCTTTTTCTAGGATTGTAATTGAACTCACATGTAATCTAAAATTTTAATCTCTTTCTTACTTATCTTCAATGGAAATTGAATTATTTATTTCAATTTGTTCTTAATGCTTTTAATTGCTTGGCTACTAATTAAATTATTTAGGAACTTAAACAAACTTGGGAGAGGAAATTTAGTATAAACTAAAATTGAGATAGCATATTATCATAATAACTGATTTGCGTATAGGATAGGGATATACCTATAGATCATATATAGCCAAATTAGAACCTGAACTTAATGAGTCTGTTTTAATTTCAATTCACATAGGAATATAGTGTTTGGTTAAAATAGACATTTTTATAAGATGAGTTAGGAGACCCTTATAAATAATTTAGGACTCTAAGTTAGCAATTCAACCCATTGAAATAAGTTAAGGAAGAGAGGTAAGATTTAGATGAAGTGTGAAGGATATTGTAATCCGAGGCTTGTTGGATTTGATATATACTCAAGTTATTATTATTTTGATTTTTCTTGTTAGTTTAAATTTTAGTTAATTAATTTTAGTTAATCAATTAATTTTGAGTATGTGGATAAGATTAATTTGTTCTAATTTTAGTATTTAGTAAAATTTTAGATCAATTCTATGTGAGATCGATACTCTGCTTGCTTATATACTATCTATTTAATACATATGCTTGCGTAGTAAAATTTTAACTAACAATATGTCTCTTTTTACCGTAATGATGACATTCTAGATTTTTGTACTTAAACTTTAAAAGACCTTAAACTGAGAAGTTGACACCTTTTAAGTTTTTTGTTTCACCTTTTCATTTAAGACAATAGTTTTTACATAGTCCACAATAACAACACCACTAAGAGCAGAACTAGTCAAAGTCACACAAAGATTTTTCCAAGAATCAGGTCAAGTATTAAGCAACCAAAGTCTCAAAATTTCATCTTCAAATTTGACACCCATACTAGATAGGTGGTCAAAACATCTTTAAAATTCACTCAAATTATCAGAGATAGAACTACCTTCCTTGTACCTCAAATTCATAACCTGTTTCAACAAAAACAATTTATTGTTGTCAATTTTAGAGGCATACAAGGTCTCAAGCTTTTCCCATAAATTTCTAGCATGCGAATCATTGGCAATATGATTCAAAACATTGTCATTTACCTTTACCGAATAAAACCATAAACCATCTCATGCTCAAAAGCTCATTCTTCATCAAATTTAGTCACAGGTTTTCGAGTAGCAAATACTGGTACATGTAGCTTTTTCACAAACAATAGATCTTTCATCTTTACTTTCCACTTGTGATAATTTGTGCCATTCAAACTGATCATTCCATTATAATTAGACTCTATCTTTCAACCAAGCTAAACCCACAAATAAAGAATATGCTCTGATACTAATTGTTAGGAAAAAGTATTGATATAACAAAAGCAACAATACAAAATAAAGCCTTTCTCACTTGAAAGAACCTATGAGGAGTAAATATCCAACCAACAAAAATATCTCAGAAAACCGATATAGTTATGAATACATAAAATAAAACCACAAGAAAACAGATGATTTTTAATGTGGAAAACCCCTTCAACAAGAGGGAAAAACCATAAGATCAAGTCCCAAAAAGTAATCTACTATAAAAGATCAATGAGTACAGCAAAGAGTCATCCAACAATTCTAGAACTCACAACAGCTCTTACTCACTATCAACAAAGTGGAAATCACCAAGCAACAATACATAAAATCAAAAATAAAAAGTATCACAGCCCAACAAATATAGGAGAGAAAAATGCAATCTGATTGTATAAATTAAAGCTCATAATGTCAGGAACAATATATTGAAATTTCATCAAAAGTGGACCATAAATTGCCTTTCGATCGATACCATAAAGCAAGCCAAATTTTTTTTTAAAAAAAAATTTCTCAAATTCAATTTTCAAAAACCGAACTGAACTAACCAAATTAATTGGTTTTCTGTTAGTTCGGTTATTTATAGAATTCGGTTTGGTTTCAATTATTTTTAAAAATGAGTTTGGTTAGTTCAATTATTAAATATCCAAAACTGAAATAACCGTTTACATTCCCCTACAAATGGGCATTCGACACTATCTAACCCATCTAAGTAGAATTAAGGTACACTATAGATAAGTTTGGGTAAAGTATGGATCACAATTTTAGTGTATTCGTTATTCGAACTTGATTATAAATAATGAATTTTTAATATTTATTTTATTATTTATATTATTTTTTAGTGTAAGTATTATATATGATTGATAAATTATTTATTTTAGTTTATAAATTTTCTAAATATAAAATTTTCTTTGAATTTACTAATTTAGTTTTGATTAACAAAATCTATAAAAATGATTAAATTTAAATTATTTTTTATTTCAAATAGGGTCAAATTTATAATGAGAGTAGACTTGGTAGTTTTGGACACTACACGAAAAGACATAGAGTTAAACAGGTTTGGGTTTAGTCTGCTCATGTTTTGTGTCTTAATCATGTTTTAACCGTATCAAACACGAGTAACATGTTTAAAATACATTTAAACACGTTTATTAACTCGTTAAAATTAATAGTCAAATATTATTTTAGCCTTACTTAAATAATTTTAAACAATTATTTTAAACGGTTTTTTGAATTTCATAAGGATATTAATAATGTGACATTGGCGAACAAGTTTCCAATTTTAATTTGGGTGTTTGGAATTGTTCATGGTTGATTATGTGATTAATGATATATATTTAATTATAGTTGAAAATTATGGATGATTTTAGATGTTATTAGTATTTTAAGGTTAGATGTTAATATGGATTTTATTAGTATGATAATGAATTTTATGTATGCTAAATTTTATTATATTTAATATTATTATTATTTTGTTATAATTGTTTTTATAAATATAGATTTTAAATTTGAATAATAAAATTATATTTAATTGTAATTATTTTAATTTAATCTTGTTAAACATGTTAAATGTGTTAATCATGTTAGGAAAAAATTATGTTTTATCATGTTTATTAATCGTGTCGTGTCGTATAAAAAATCTTGACATTTTTAATAAACGTGTTAATTATGTTGTATCATATTACTCAGTTATTAAACGTATCTGTATACATATTTTCAGATACTAATACAAATAATTATTTATATCATGTACGAGTTTAACCTTATCGTGTTTTATATCTTAATCGTGTCAACACGATTAAGACACAAGACACGAAAACACAAATTATCATATCTAAACGAGAATCACGTCCCTTTTAACAAAATAAATGGATTCAAGTTTTAATAGGTAATTATCAACCAAAGTTAGATAGGGTATATGTATTAAATTTTATTATCGAATACAGTGTACAAATACCTTGAAATTAGATATCTTACTTGTTACTATACCTTAGATAAAACAAACCTTCACAATTAAGTAACAAATCCATGCACGTTCCATTTCATAGTTTTATTAATTAGTTTGTCAAGCTTGAGGAATTTTCCCCCTTTTTTGTGAAAGTTCTGGATCCAATTTCAATTATATTGAAGTGCTTTTCTAGAAGCAATTATATGCTATCTATTATTATATTATCAATGAAAATGCCATAGTAAGTGTTCTTTTGAGAAGCAGAATATATATAGATTAATTCCAAAAAAAAAAAAAAGAGGGGATGAGGGTATCCCTTTACAATGGACAAAAAGAACCCAAAGCAACATCAAAATCATTGTGTAGAAAGGGAGCTACTTGGATAGACCAGCATTTACCTTTGGTCCAGCCAAGAAGAAAAACGCCATGGTAAGTTGCCCGTGCGAAGGCGATTCATAAAGTCTCCCAATTTCACTTTCAACTACATTGAAAGTTTAAAAGGTTAAATATTGGTTTTTATCCATAAAAGATTTCCTTTAAGTTCAACACGTCTAAGTACCTTTAGTTAGTTAACCAACCAATAAATATTTAATTATAATTAAATAGTGCCGGTTCTCGAAGGTAGGTTGAATGCATGCGTAATAGTCTTGTTCTTAGGAAGACACATTAACCCTTAAAAATTGGATACTTTAAATTATAAGTTTTGAATTCGAATCTTGAAAAGAAAAAGAAATGAAATTTATGAGTGGAAAAACCATTATAAAACCCAAAATCATTGGTTAAATCTTTTGAATTTAGTTAGCAATACCAAATGGAAGTTGTGGTCTTAATCTCTGCTATAAATGAAAAAGAGAAAGTAGTTGCATTTATATGTGTGCAAATAGATTTTCGAATCTGAATAAATTTAGAAATATTGTCTTTTATTTATAAACGTTATAGGTTTTCGAATTCCACAAATGAATTATTAATGAAAGATATCTGTTCAAGTATTTATATTAGTTATTAATTTTTTTTATAATTAAATAGGCACGTATTAATCACATAAATCTATTTGAAAAATTAAAAACTCTTTTATTGACGTATAGAAAATTTTCAATAAATCTAATAGTTAATGTTATTAGATGTCTATATTTTCAGGTAAAACTTGGGTAATATTTTTTAGGTCAAGTTTATGAGATTTTTTATTAAAAATAATTAAATAAATATTAAAATTTAAATTTAAATCGATAAATTCAAAAACTTTGTTGCATGGATTAAATGTAGAGATTTTGAAATAGTTTAGAAAAGTTTGGATACTTTATTTAAATAAAAAGTTTTATTGAAAATTATAATAAAAATTTTTACTGTTCAATAAGTATTGATCAACACTTTTTATGTATAAATATATTCATGAATTTTATTTATTTATCGATTTTGATTTTGAAGTTTAATTTTAAATTGAAAAACTCGCAAACTTGATGACTTAAAACACCTTACATTACCGCTATTTAGAAAAAGAAAAACCGTACATCACGTTTTCCTTTGGTATTTGGAAATGAAAAAAACCTTATCTTTAGCGACTGCCGCCATGACTAAGTCCAGTCACTTTCATCAAAAGTCAACGTTGCTCGCCTGTAACTCACTGTAACAAGGAAATGGTTTTGTTCATGTAAAAGACTCTCATTAAATAATATAATAAATGCTTGTTTTACTATATTAATGAAGATTATTAATTACCAGAAATACAAGAAAAATTTATGAGCTGAATTTCAATTTTTTGTCAAATTAATATATAACCTAAACGTAGGTATATATAAATATGTATTATAGATATGTTCAAAGAAGGATACTTGAATATTATGGATTTAAGAAATACTCTTTGAGAATTTAATGTTAATGGTAAATATATGTATTCTTTAATCAAGTAGTTAAATTTAAATCTTGATTTTTTTGTATTAAAAAGAAAAGAAAATAATTAGATAATCAATCAAAGGGAAAACAAAGTTTTGATCCATTCAAACATTGAAATTGTTGGTTTCCATTGATTATATTTTTTGGGTGAAATGCCATTAAGCTTAATTAATAAGCATGCTTGGTGCATAAGTATTCATGCATGCATTTGATTGAGAAGAATGAAAGAAGTTTCCGATACCCGGACTGAGATGGCAGCTTTGTTGAACAACTCCAAGGAACTTCTTCTTATCCCAGACGTCTCTTGCCTGCCCTAATTCAACCGCTATTTTTGCCTTGTCAGCCTCAACGTCGTCAACACCAAAACAGTCACTGATGGCGACGTAACTACACTTTTTTCTTTGTTTCTTCATTTACTTTATTAATAGTAATCATTCTCATGCCTCGTAACTTTTACTTTTCTATTTTTTTATTATTGTTTATTTCTCTTACTGAATGTTCCAAGGCTAATCCCTTGCTCTATGCCAACTCAAAAACCATCCTTTACTACAAGGGCCTCCCAAAATGCCTATATTCTTCTAACAAAACATTCCAATGTATAGAATTTGAGATTACATATATCAAGATCTCCATCAAGTTCAAATCTTACCATTACTATTTTTGTTTTAATACTTTTGTCTTCACTTTTTTATCTCACTTGATTTATTCAACAAATTTAATGGTGAGATCTATCTTTCTTTTTTTCTTTTTGAATACATAAGATGTCGGAAAAGATTTACTAATTTGTACCAACACAAAAATGTTGAGACTAATAATATTTCTCTTTTCTTCTAATCATTTGTTTTAAAGAAGAGAAATCGTAATACTAATTACTAATGTGTTATTAGACTTGTACACAGATCGGATGATCAATCAAGCTTGTGGGTCTGACTTGATTTAAGCCAAGTCATAGACAAGATTTTTTAAACTCAAATTCATCGAAGATATTACACTGTATTAATAAAAAGTTTATTTTTATTTAATTTTAAAATTTAGTTTTATTATATAAAATATTAAATATTATAACAAAAATATTTTAAATATTTTAATAATAAATTTAATTTAAATGAAAGGATTAAACAAGTGACCTAAATTTAATTAGCAAAAATATCAACCCAATCCAATGTAAACGAGAAGTCCCCTATTATGTGCCTTCCATCAAAATGAGATGGAAAAAGAGAGCGTAGTAAGTATAATACAAAAATAAGAAGGTATAATAATAAGTAGAAAATCCTTTATATTGCATCATAGGCTTGTAAGAATGAGGTTGATTATGAATACCGTCCGTCATCATGTCCACAGATTTATATTCCTTTGGAATGGTTCAGAAATATAGACCTATTTAATTTGGCCGGTGGCACCCACTAACCCAATAACTCAATATTCAGTACTTGATGCCATTTGCTTCATTTCCATCTTGACTCCAATCCAATTTGGATGGATATGCCCAATTTTCTCATTGACATCGAAGCTGCATGGAGACTAGCCTTGTTCTCTGATTTTCGCCAATTGGCTCTCACTCCAAATCTTCTCCAAGGATACCAATTTTTGCCCTTATTTCTACATTCATTAATTGTTTTTGCTTTGCCCGTCATGCACGCGTGAAATTGTATTGTGTACAATGAACATTGCTATGACGTGTAACCAAGACATGGATGTGAAAATATCCCAAGCCTGTGAAACTCTTTCTCACTCAACCACCTTCATGATTTCAGTCTTTTCGGGAGTAAAAGATATTTTAGGGCCATTTGTTTTATGGATTATTCCGACAACGTATTTTCGAGGGTCAAAGATTAGTTACGTAAATAACTTATACTAGTCTATAATCATGGCATAATTTAATGAGTAATTCTATGAATAAGAATCTAAAAATCTTTACTCTAATCCATCCCAATCCCATCTCACCTGACTCTTGCCACATGCCCTAAACCAAAGTGGCATTGTAATTTTTTCTCTCTCTAAATAGCAATTATGAACTCAAATCTTTATTCTGAAGAAAAACAGTGTTGCATCATGTGTTAAGGTGTAAGAAAATATAAGATTTAGGGGTTGGTTTCTCCAATCTTGGAAACTAGTGATAGCACAATTGAAAGATCATCTCCAATATTATTGTTGAAAGATGACTTTAGGACAATGTTGAGGAGAAATGTAAGTTTGAACAGAATGAATCCTTTAATCTTTTTTTGACGAAATAGTAACAACCATTAGATTTCGATTTCTAGTATTATTGTTATATGTGCATACCATTATTCTATTTACTCCATAAATTAAAATTTCATTTCAAATTCAAATGGACGACAAGTTACAAGTTTTTGTTGTGGCTTTGCATTTGAGTATTTCTGCTGGTTTATATACCTCGACTATATGCGCTGCGTCATAAACGGTATGATGGTTTGACCTTTTGACGGTAGGAAAAAATAATTGAAATCATCGACGAGATAAAAGGCGCAAGGACAATTTTAGGAGAGAGAGAGAGACAGAGAGTCAAGTGTCCACCAGTTTGTCTACACGCGCTCTATTCCTGGGCAAATCTCTGTTCCCACAACAACAAAAGCAAAGCAAAAACAAAAACACCAACAGCATCATTAAGATTTTCAAGTCAATATTCCTGTCTTCCTCCAGGCTCTTCAAGCTCCAATTTTTCCCCATAATTCATTCGTCCCTCTCATTCCGAATTCACTTCTGAAAACTTTTCCTTGTTCTTTAATTCTTCTAGTTTCATACCCCATGAAAAAGAGCAAATCCAAGAGTTTCTTTCAAAATCTAATCAAACCTTTCATGTTCAACTCAGGCAAAGGTAGATTGAAAAACCCATTTTTTTTTTTTAAGTTTGATTCTTTTCTACATGTTTGATGGTATTTGGGTTCTTTAATCTGTGATCAGAGGGGCAGAATGAAGAGGACTTGGAGCAAATAGCTCAACAAGAGCAAAAGCACTTTCCTTTTGAGACTTTAGTTGCTGCGACCAAAGATTTCCACCCTCATCACAAGCTTGGTGAAGGAGGTTTTGGACCTGTCTACAAGGTAAGATCCCACTGCTGAAACTCTTATTTGGTTGCCTTGAAAATAGAGGGAAAGTTCTGCTGAACTTGATCAATTTTTGATTTATTGAATATTTCTTTTGTTTGCATTAAGAATATGATTGATATGATACCATGAATTGTTATAGATACTGTTAAAGGAGAAATTTGTACTTTTCCAGGTATTCAAAGTTTCAATTTTTGTATATTAGAAACCTAAAGAGAAGCAAATAATGATATACCTTGCCCAAAAATATTCTTGACCATTCCATTCGGACTATTAGCTTTGATAGAGAATGAACCTTTTGTCCTAATAACTCAAGCCAGTCAAACCATTGAGCTGTTTTCCCCCTTTGGATTAATCTCATCTCAGCTCCTAAAAAAGTGGCAAAGCATTCAAAACTTTAATTTAAATTGGGGAAGGAGCTAGAATTTTTTGTTAGGGTAGTTGGTTCATTGAACCCTCTCTACATTTCCAGTTATCAGTACCTTCACCAAGCTTACCTCATGTTGTTCTCAAGTAATTTTCTGGTTTCAAGAAGCAGATGTCTTTTGTTGATCAAACTAGACCGTGAGAAATTTCTCTAACTTGAGGGCTGTTCCTTAATTTGCAGGGGAAGTTAGATGATGGTAGAGAAATTGCAGTGAAGAAGCTATCTCATAGCTCAAATCAGGGGAAAAAGGAGTTCCAGAATGAGGCTAAGTTGCTATCACGTGTGCAGCACCGTAATGTTGTGAATCTTTTGGGTTATTGTGCACATGGCACGGAAAAGCTTTTGGTATACGAGTATGTCACTAATGAGAGTCTAGACAAGCTTCTCTTCAGTAAGTTACCATAATTCCTTTCCTGTTTTCTGCTTTTTTTTTTCTTCCATTGACCCATCTATGCTTAATAGCAGATTTTGCTTATGAGAATAAAGCATAATTGGGTAATTTCATAAATTTTGCATGATTTAGCTTTCTACTTTTGCAACTTTTTGTTTGTTTCTCCGTATTCTGTCTTTTGTTGTTCTTTTCTGCTTCTTTGGTGTGTGTGCATTGTTGCCAGTTTTCAGACATCTAAAAGAAACATTGTTTGGCCTAGACAAGTCACCTAATGGAGATGGAAGGTGATTGTGGGCATGCGTATTTATCAGATATATCAAAGTAGGATGAGTTGGCAGATATTGGCGCAACAAATATTTCTAAGTGTCAGGACACTCCAACCTTGAAAATTACTATGTATATGTTCAAACCCTAATAGAATAGGAATAAAAAGAAGACATTAGTATAGAACTAAGATGGTATAAACTTTTCATTTATAATTTACCAAAAGAAAATTCTGCTATCAACTTTTCAAAATTGCAGTTCTTTATCCAAAAATATGCGCAGGGTAGGAAAGGCAGTTACTAAGTTAAAACATTCTGAATGCTGATGGCAATGCTGGTCTTTGTTACAAAACTAGCTTTAAATGTAGTTTTTTTTTATTTCTCTTTTTTTTTCCCTCTAAATTTATACAAGTTCTAAGATGATTAACTTGCACTATAGCCAAAACAGATTTGTATAGGTAAAAAATCTGTTTCAAACATCCTTCAAAAGAAGAAAATACAGTTCAGGTGTGTGAGAACTCCAAATTCTTATTTCAAACATTCTTAAAACGATATGGATTGAGCAATAGAAACACGGCAGAACTTTTGTTTTAAAAAAGAAACTAACTCTTATGTTTCTCAGAAGGAGATTTTTGGAGTAAGAAGGGAAATTTCAACTTATGTTTCTCTAATCTTGATGCATTTTATAGTTGAGAAACATTTGAAAGGGTGTTAGATTATGAGAAATTAGCAATTGGATTGAGTTGGAAGGCTTTGGCTAATGACTGATCTGTCCTGCCATCAATGGGTAGAGATCAAGAATAATGTTTGAATAAATAGATAATAATTATTTTTATTTCTCACTTTTAAGTTTTGACTAAATTTTTCAATGTTCATTTTAGAAATAGTATTTAAAATTTATTTGGATGACACTTTACCCTAACATTTGTTGGCTAATATGTTTCTTTTTGGCATGTTATGATCTTGCGCTATACAATGGGAGGTAGCCCTCTCCCATCACATTAACCCCATCCCTCCCATTCTAGGACTGGAACCTGAGACCTCCAAGTTAGAGACAGAAATTCTAACCCCTGGGGTGTTCCCTTGGTGACATCTAGTATGTACTTAACTGTACCTGTTGTTTATACTGAGCTCATTGTAAATCAAACGTGTTTCTAGAGGACATGATGAACCATCATTAGGGACATGCAATAGTATTTCTATATGATCTTAAATGTTGAGATTGAATGATGGTTCTTCTAGACTTTCTTTTGTGAAACTTAATTGCAAGATTGTGTGCTTGAAACTGGTGGTTTTTTATTACATTATTGATCATTAGCTACTCAAAAGATCGGTTTCATGAAACTCCAGTTGTTTGTGTAATGTAGAGATAGTTGTTTGACGCAAATCTGGATGGAGTTTGTCAAAGGACTGAACCTTGAGGTGCTGCTTTAATTTCCCCCAGCCCTCTTTTTCACACATGTGCTTGATCTATTTTTGTATTTTATTTTATTTATATAGATTTATTTCTGTCATGTTATGTTGTACTCCAGCCTCAAAATATAAATCTTGGTATTGTGGTGCTGGTTTCTAGCCCCCAGAGTTTGTGCAAATATGGTGGATAATTGCCTATGAAGACTTTTAGAAGTTTTCATTCTCTTCTAACATCTAAAATGGATTTTCTAATCTTCCTTAAGAGCTGGCTTTTCATTAGACTTGACCAAATTTTATAATATGAACTTGAATTGTATACTCCAAGAAAAGCAATCTATTGACCAATTCTAGCATAAACTGGGCTGCTGTGAGTGGAACTAATCACCAGTTTTTAAACCCATAATCTGAAAACTAAGTTTATTATAAAAATTAAGAACATGAACAAATAACATGATAGATATTGTACTCATTGTTTTTATGGGTGTGAATAGAATTAATCAATGCACTTTTACAGTCATAGTAATTATGATTGTGATGGGTGTTTTATGTAGAATCCAATAGAAAAGAGGAGCTTGACTGGAAGCAGAGGTATGATATAATCACAGGCATTGCACGGGGTTTGCTTTACCTTCATGAAGACTCACACAATTGCATCATTCACCGGGATATCAAGGCAAGTAATATTTTACTTGATGATAAATGGGTCCCAAAGATTGCTGATTTTGGCATGGCTCGCCTCTTCCCTGAAGATCAAACGCATGTCAACACCCGTGTAGCTGGTACCAAGTATGTCGTCTATACTAAGCATGATGAGGTCCACACGTTTGTGACCTTGTAATTTCATAATACCTATCCCTTTGTCCTAAGGTGTTTATTTAACAAAATTCTGTTTATTTTAATATTTGGAAACAGTGGATATATGGCACCGGAGTATGTCATGCATGGACATCTGTCAAAGAAGGCAGATGTTTTCAGCTTCGGAGTTGTGGTTCTGGAGCTGATAAGTGGCCAGAGAAACTCATCCTTCAATTTAAACGTGGATGCTCAAAATCTACTTGATTGGGTAAGAACAAGATTATGATCTGATCATTCATTCAATTAGGATAACATTTTGTGATTCATGGCATTCGGGTTCTTGAATGTTGGCATCTCGTAAGACCTTCTGTTGGGCTAGGGTCTTCTTAGTGCCAATGTGATTTGGCTGGTGAGCCTTAGGATCGCTCATGCTGTGCTTTTTTGGACATGCTATGGACTTTTTCCTACCAAGAAAATCAACATCAGGGAGACTTTTTAATGATCTGCGAGTTGAACTGGCATAGTGCCATATTTTGCCTTTATGTTACTTTGAGTCTGTCTAAGTTAGGTATATAAGTACCCCACCGCATGTGTGAGAGGGACTTGGTCAAAAATAGGTAGCCAAGAAATCTAGTCCCGTGGCATGCACCGGAAAATAGGATTCATAGTACATCATGTCATCAAACATGGAGAAAAGTCTTCGTTGCAAGAATTATTCAAACAATAACTTTATGAGAAAAAAAAAATGTCAAGGTTCAGAAGAAAGGCTTAAGATTAATTTAGTAACTGGTTGGTGGTTGATGTTGCAGGCATATAAGCTTTACAAGAAAGGCAAGGGCTTGGAGATCATGGACCCTGCCTTAGCCCCATCAGTAGCCCCTGAACAGGTAGCTATGTGCATCCAAATAGGGTTGCTATGCACACAAAGTGATCCCCAATTACGACCCACAATGGGCCGGGTAGTTGTTATGCTGTCAAAGAAACCCGGCAGTATCGAAGAGCCAACCAGACCTGGAGTCCCGGGTTCTAGATACAGAAGATCCCGCAGGCCTCCTGGATTCTCATCCACTCTCGGATCTTCAGGTGATTCAGATAGCCGTACAAGTGAATCAACCTTCAATACTGCTTCTGCTTCTGCTTCTGCTTCAGCTCTTGCAAGCCCCTTGAGATCAGACCCGCATGGAAAGCGCCCCATGCAGAGTTAATTTTGATGTAGATTTTTGCCTTTTAGTTATTCTTTTCTGTATTATAGATGCGTTAGTATCTATTTGCCGTTGGTATGTAAATGTTAATCCCTATTACTTAGCGAAAGCGATGGTGTAGAGCTGACTATGATTCTTTCAAGTGGTATATAAGAAAGGTTCATGAATTGTCGCACTAGAGATTTTTTAGTGCTATAATAGTGGTTTATATAAATATACATATATATATATATATTACATACATGTTGTAAGAGGGTTAATATTTGATCTCAATAACTCATATTCACTACAAATTATAAGTTCCAAATTGATCACCTATTTCCATAACATAAATTCAAGTTAATATTATTCAACCAAATTAAAAATTATATTTGAACAAAAACAAACTATTGTTAATAAAATATATATTTGAAAATTTTAAGTTTTAATTTTGTTTTTCTCAAAAAGAAAATCAGCATTTTCCTTTACAATAATTAAAATATGAATGTTGTGTCCTACTTCCGTCACGCGGGCATAAGACAGTCTTGGAGATTAGGTTTTGATAGAATTGAATCACAAGCAATGGAGTTATTCATAAAACTATAACATATCTTCTTTTTTTGCCAGAAACTAGAATAACATAAATATGACGAATTTTTTCTTTTTCCTTTTTTTTTTCTTATAAAGAATTGAATTTCCATATGCCTCGAAGATATGTACCCCTAAGTACACTCCTTGGCTAACGCCAAAGTCTCTTCCTCTGCACAAAAAAGAGTTACAACATGTTTGGTCGGGCAATGATTATTTCATTCCCCCTATTCCTTTATTATTGACTCTTCCTCAATATTAGATATTTTGGTTGAAACATAATAAGTTAAAAAATGTTCAAATAAAAATATTCTTAATCATTTTGTGAAATGATTACTCTATGTATAATAAAACCTAACTCTAACATATAAAAGCTTTTCATTTCTTCTTTTTCTTTCTTACTCTTTCTCATCCGCCACACCCTTCTCTCTAAACTTCCTCCACTATCGTCGTCTTTTGACAGCAGTGACTTACTAGTGACTCCAACCGTTGGATCTAGTCACAAGGAGCTTCGGATTTGGCACTCTATTCGTCTGATATCTGGTTGTAGAAGTGTCATATTGATGCTGCATTGCGTCGGCTATATCTCCCATGGTCAGTTAGAAGAAGAAGAAAGAAAATAAGAAAAAGAGATAAAAAAAATAAAAATAAAATAAAAAATATATTAAAGTTATAGTTTTAAATTATTAATCTTTCAAATAAATTATACAAATTAGAGTTTTAATTATAAACCATAAATTTTCAGTATTTTAAAAATGAAAATACAGATTAAAAATAAAATTAAAATAATAATATTAAAGTTTTTATATATATATATATATATATAAGGAATAATATTAAAGTTTTAATTACAAATTATTAATATTCTTAGTAAATTATCAAATTATATTTTAAAATTATAATAAAAAATAATTTTTTTATAACTTATTCTTTTGTTATTCTAAATTTATTTTTACCAATCAAGCATTGAAATGATTTCATAATGATAATTTCATTTTATGAATCAAATTATATAATAATAATTATTTTTATTTATTTTATTCTTACAAAATAAATATTTCATTATTCTCCTATACCGATCTGCGAAGCGAAGGTGCCCTTAAGAGTTTCCTATTCCCTTCTGCCGCCGCAAATTCTTTTCATCATTAAACCTTGCATCCAAGGTAAATCTTGAAGAGAGTCCCTAATCTTAAGATGACAAGCAAGTAGCCAAGTTTTAGATTCTTTTAGGCACCCTCTCGTTTCTGGTAATGTACCCGTCCTTACGAATCTGGGTTGCATGCTGGACCGCAAGGCCACTGCCCTACACGCTCGAAATGCTGAATATAGATAAAGATAACCCTAAACCACATGTTGTTTTGAATGTAAACTTTACGAATGATTGCTTGTGATGCTAGTTTAATTTCAATACTTAATTTGCTTTTTATTTTAAATATTTTCTGTTAATCTATATAAAACATTGTTTGATGTGAATATGTGATCATGTGCAATATATGTCATCGATAATTAGAAAATAGTTCTTAGTATTAACCTAATCGTTTACATTACGAATAGTCAGGTTGGATTAGATTTTTTTTTTAATTCAAAGTCTTCAAAATCAACAACCTGACATCATTAGATTCATGGATGGGTGAATTTTTATTGGTTAAATAAGGTCAAATACTCATTTTTAGGATTTAACGTTATCAAATTTTTTATTTTTAAGATTCAATTTATTATTTCATTTAGAATTGCATTCAATCTTTTCAATTTTACACGTTTAAGAAAACTTGATGATAAAAATTAATAAATTAACATTATTAGAATTAAGAAATTTTGAAGTTATATTTATTGAGAATTACATTTTTATAATAATCAATACTTTCGATATTTTCTTGAATGGCTGGTTAAATTATATAATTAGTTCCTATGCTCTATTGAGTTGGTGGATTTAGTCCATTTATAATAATTTGTCAAAATTAAGTTTTTATATTTTTCAAAATTAACAATGTTAATCTAATATTTTAAAATTTTTTTGTTATTTATATTGATATGACGTTTGGTTTTATTGATATAGCATTTTCTTGTTGACGTAGTGATGTAACATTTCCTTAATGATGTAATAATAGTACCGATATGACGTGACCAATAAATTACATGAATTTTATAAGTGTGGACATTAAAATATCTAATATGAGTTAATGGTTAAAAATAAGATTGAAAAAGAAACAAATCAAAAATACAAATAGATTTTTAGGATTTATAGACAGAGTGTTGCGAGATGAAGAATTCAATTTCTGTACTCCATAATTTAGAATAATGAAAAGAGTGTTGTGGAATAAATAAAAAAAATCACATCAATAAGAAAATACTATATTAATTGTCAGTATAAATAATAGAAATTTTTTAATACTGTTAATAATTGGATTGACTTTATCAATTTTAGAAAATATAATAACTCAAGTTTTAATTATATATAAATTAAATTCATTACTTTACCAAAGTACAAGACTAATTATATAATTTAACCTAAATGGATAAAAGTTCAAACACCAGATTTTACCATAGAACTTTCTTTAAATGCACTAGGAAATTAAAAAAAAAAAGAAGAAGAAAAAATTATATATGTTGATAGATAGGTCTCGCATTCATTTGAGATTGTATTACAATTACTTATTGTTTCAATTTCCTTATTAAGAAAATGTAAAATACACTGACATCTTTAACTTTTGATCATAATTACACGCCGGTACATTAGTATTCAAAATGGATAATTTGCCTCAAACCTATAAACGATGTTAATGCTAAAACATGACATATCCAAAATATCTTTCTTCTTTTTCCACTCTTTTTCTTTCTCTCAGATCAACTAACGACACTACCTTACACCAACTGGCCATCCAGTAGTTGAATCTAGCCGTGAAATGCCAGATTCAGTTGAATCTCCCCAAAAGAGCACCAGATCGTGCTCCCCAAGGGAGTGTCAATCACCGATTGGTATGGGGTGGTCAACCAACAAGAGATAGGTAGAGAGAATATGAATTAGGGAGAAAAAACTTAAAAATGAAAAATTATAATTTATATAGTGATTATTTTTAAAATTAATAACAGATAAAATTATCTTTAAAATATTATTATGTCATCAAATTAACAAAAATATTGACGATTGATTAAGAACATAATTTATGTGTTCAGCAAAAGATATTTTTTGGAATGAATTCTCCATTTTGAATACTAATAAATTCATGTGTAATTACGATCAAAAGTTGAATATATGAATATATTTTACCCTTAAAAAGAGTCTAACAGCATAATGGATAAGCCTAGCTTAGCAGTGATTACATGTTGTCATGCTATGTGTGTTTGGTGTTTATGAGTACCACCATGGAAATAGTTGAAAAAAGTCTGTCCCCTCTCATTTTATCTAAAATCATGGTTGACCATTCAAATCCTCTATTATGAAATTATTTTCCTTTTCAAGAATCCATTGAATAGATCTATCGGAAGCTTCTTAAAGTTTTATCTTAAAATTATTCGTTCAATCCTACAAGTGTACCCATATTCATCATGAAAAGGCTTTTGCCTATACCAAAAATGAAAATAAAAGGAATTTTGCCCCAATATGATTTTGATATCATTATAATGTAATCTTTAATGTTTTTGCTTCCATTATATCGTCCTTTAAGAGTTTTATTACTTAAAAAATATCTTTAAATTATTTTAAAAAATTTAAATAAATTTTTATTATTTTATTACATTCAATTAAATTTTTATATTTTTATTTTAAGTTAAAAGCGAAGCGTCCCATAGTGATGGAGGAGGCCCCCTAAAAATTTTAAAATTTTTTATATTATATATATTTAATTATCTTCCAAAATATTTTTTTATTGAATAATTAATACAAATAAAAAAATAAAATAACTTCACAAATCTCATTTAATTTTACTCTAACTCTTAAATTTTTCTTTAACTTTTTTAATTTTCTCCACACCGATTTCCCTCTCTTTCTCTTATTTTTTGTCTTTTATTGTAAAATTACGAAGAGGTAAAGTTTTTTTATCTTTTTTTTCTATTTATATTATTAATATTATTTATATTTGTTTATTTTTTCAATTCTATTTTATTTACTCATATATTCTGAGTTTTTATAGATTTTCTTTTTCAAATTTCTACGAACCATCAATCATATTTTTCTACTTGCTATGTTCGTTTTTTCTCTCTTTATGTTGATTTTATTTTCAATGATTTTAGTCTTTAAAAATTAAAAAATTATTATGTAATTCTCAAATATGAGTTGTAGCGTTGCATTATTAGTTGTTATTTAAAATTTCACCAATATATCATTTGTTTTATTAATCTTTATTATATAAGAAGAAATTATCTTGAATATATCTTTTTTATGTGTTTTACTTTTTATATTTAATTGAATGAAAATTATCTTTGAGTATTTAGTATTTCAACAATCTTGATTATATAAACAAAAATTATTAATTTTATATGTCGTATTTAACTATTTATATTTTATACATTATTTCTCTTTGCCTTTGACCTCTTAACAAAAATTAACTAGCTTCGTCTCTGTTTTGAGTTAATAGATTTTTGCTTCGTCCTAATCTCCAACGAACCTGAAATATGTGGACTTGCTGGATATTGAAGAAAGCATGAGTTCTAGATTTTTTGTTTGGACTTGCTGCATTTATATGCCCAGAAAGCAATTATATTTCTTTAGGGTTGATGTTTTGCTTTTCACCTTTTCCAATTGCTTTATTCATTTCATTCAATTAGCAAGTGAGCCATTGCTAAACAAATCAAAGATTTTACCTCATCATCTATTATTATTTTTTGAAAGTAATTTTCAAATAGAAGAGTGAAATAAATATTAAGAATTAAACTAAGAAGAAGAGTAATATAAATATTATTTTGAAGAATCAAAATTAAGAATTCAAGATTTTACTTTCCAAAAAATATTTAGGATTTTGAATCTATTGTTGTTGAGGGAAGAAGAGGAAGAGATTGAATAAGAGAGAGTTAGAGGGATAAAAAACATCTTTTTTAAATTTTTTTTAAAATTAATAATATTTTTTTGTAGGTCCCTTAAATTTTTGAATTAAATTAAAAAATTAATAATATTTATTTTAAAATCTCTTAAAATTTTGAATTTATTTTTTAATAAGGTGGCATGATCTTATGCTTTGACAATGTATAAAAATTATACACTATCAGCGTATCAAATATAAACCCTTGTTGACTAATTATTTTAGTTAAAATGCTACTTATTATTTTATATCATATGACACTAACATGTCATAATAGATGATGATGTGGTATAATAATATGATCATGTGGCATTTTTCACTCTCCATGTTAGCTCTACATCAACATTGTTAGCGCCATGTGGGTATAACATGATAAGTGATATTTTAACTAATTACAATTAATCAACCGTTAGTAATAAGAGTTTATTTGATTCAAAAAAAATATAAAGACTTAATTGAACGTAAAAAAAATTATTTAAAATTTTTGAATAGTTCAAAAACTTTTTCAAATTACTTTCAATTGTAATTTTTAGTTGTTTTTAGTTGTAATCACCGGTTATAATTTTATTCAAAATGGTGCAATGACATAATTCAACTGAAATTTATAGCCACACTCCATGACATTTATATGTATTGAGATACAAGAATTAACTTTTCAACAAAATCTATTAAAAGAAATAAAAACCTAAAATTATAGTATGACGGTCTTTAAAATGCAATAATAGTATATTTCTAAAGGAACATCCTAATGGACAAGATGGAGGACTTGAGATTTAAATTTGGAAATTTTGAATATAAATTCTGAGATTGATGAATATGGTACAAAGTAGTTACTTCACATTATAGTGCTAAATATAAACAAATACATAATAACATAATAGTATTAGTTATGTATAAATAGAGATTTTCAAAGACCAAACTATTTGTGTAAGTCCAAAAACTTGACTCAACTCGGATCTAATTAATTTTAGGTTTGAGCCAGCACAGCCTGACAAAACAAATATTATATTAGAAATATTATATTTTTGATTAATATAATTAAATGACGGAATTGAACTCAAACTTAATCTTAAAAAATTAATACATATGGTTAATATGACCCGAACCAGGCCATAAAAACTGTGGCTAAATGAAAAGGCAGAAAACCCCAGCCAAATTAAGGAATGAGACAAGACGAAAGGGACACACATTCATAAAATCCTAAGCAGCAGGCAGAGGAGAGTAGGCATCTGATCTGATGTCTCTAATCCACAAAAACAATCTTTCTGTTTCTCTGATTTGAAATAGTTGTACGGTTTGGATAACCTTTGAAATGTGGACACTGAGAGACACCCGGGCTATGATGGGGTACCATCACGCCCACATTCCTCTCTCAAAAGTCAACTCCTTTCTCGCCGCCCATTCGTTTCCAACTCCTCCTCCAAGGTTTCACCCAATTCCCCACTCACACTCAATCATCACCTCCTTGTTCATTCGGGCCCCACCTCCCCGCACTTGGATGCCCGATCCGCCTCCCATAGAATCCACCCCTCGTGATCCCATCAACGTGGCGTTTTCTCATTTGTCCGAGTAAATCCGGAAACCCTTTTATGTTCTACTCGGCCAATAAAAAATCGACACGAAAAACTAGTTTTGTAACCGATGAAATCGAAAAAGAAAGAAAGAAACTCATAAATCCCAAATTCAGAAACCTTCCAATCCTAGTTCAGCTCCCTCCCACGTCATCGATCCTCGTATCCCATATGAAATAAACTACATCCGTTAGATATAAACCGAGAGTTAGGTATCCCCAGCCGTTGGATCATAGCTCCAACCCGTCTTCTTCATCTCATCCTCCTTTCATCCGATCACAAAGCCTCTCCCTTTTAAATCCAACCCTTCTCCTCTCCCTCTTTCTTCACAACAACAACAGTTTCCTCTCTCTCCCTTTCCTGTCTCTCAGCAAAACCAAAAAGAAAATAAAGAGCAAAAAAGAAAGAAGAAAGCTTTTTTTGTTTTAATTTTCCAATGGCGACTGAAGAAACTAATAACACTCAAGGCCCTCCTCCCCCTTCTCAACAATCTTCTCTTCCAGACTATCCTCAGGTACTTGAATTTTGTCCCAACATTTTTTTTCTCGCGGTTTTTTTGGTCATTTCATGTGTGTAATTTTCTTTTGATTTCGTTGTTCAGATGATTTTGGAAGCGATAGAGGCATTGAACGAGAAAGCAGGGTCGAATAAGTCGGCAATCTCGAAGCACATCGAATCGACTCACCCAGATCTCCCAGCGGCTCACTCCACCCTCCTTTCCCACCACCTCAACAAGATGAAACAAAGCGGCCAAATTGTTATGTCGAAGAACAATTACTTGAAACCCGACCCCAATGCTCCACCTAAGCGTGGACGAGGGCGTCCGCCTAAGCCCAAGGTTCCTCTTCCACCTGGCACCGTCGTCTCCCCACCGAGGCCTCGTGGTCGTCCGCCTAAGCCCAAAGATCCATTTGCTCCCTCTAAGCCGAAAACCTCCGGCGGTACTGGAAGGCCTCGTGGACGCCCACCTAAAAAGGCTAAGACTGGAGTCTCCGCAGCTCCTCCACCTCCCGGTGTTAAGCGAGGTCGCGGTCGGCCGCCGAAGGTGTAATTGCCGGTGGCTTCTGAAGTAAAAGTAGAGAAAGCTTAAAGAAAAAGAGAGAGAGAGAGAGATAGAGAGAGAAAAAGAGGGAGTTAGCTAGTTTTTTTTTTTCTTTCTTTTTCCTTTTTTTAACTTTAATTTTTTAGGTGTTGTTTAGTTCTCTACTAATTGATGTTTTAGCTTTTTCTTTCTTTCCTTTTTTTTTTCTCTTGTAATTTTGAATTTTTTATTTCGGGGGTTTGGAATTGATGTGGGGAATGTGTTGTAACGCTTTTAGGAAGGGGGTAGATTTTAGTGACTCTTTGTAATTTGCATGTAAATTTGTTGAACCGGCTTTGTAGGCTTTTGGGCCTCTTTATTATCTCTCTCTTTGCCCCAAGCAAGAAAACATTAAAAAAAAAGGATTAAAATTTCTTCTTCCATCACTTTTTCCAACTCTTTTGCTTTTGCTTTTTGAATTATTTTTTTGTCCCTTTAAGGACTGTTACCAATCTGGCATGCATACTGTATTTTCTTCCCCTTTTCTATGTGCGAGTAATCAAATTATTTCTATTTTAATGATGAGGAATAACTTGAGCCAAACATAATTTAAATAGAGTAAGCTTCTTTTTTTGTATTTATATATTTTTGCTTTTGATTTATTGAGTTGTGACAAAACTTTACAGATAATATAGTGTAATAATAAATGGCAACATGTTTCCTTTTCCAGAGCACGCTTGAAATTTGAAAGCAGGAATAAAAAAAATAAAAGAGAAGGAATATTTTTGTGGATTTTTAATGGGTTAATAGGTTCTTTTGCACATGGGGGTGGGGACTGTGGATAAAGTTTGTATGGGAAAATTTTTCAAATTTTTGAAAAATAAATTTGGGCGGGTTTTGGCGGGGGTATTTTTGACCTTTACTCTTATTTAAAAAGGAAAAAGTTGGAGTACGTGGATACTGTTTTCGGTGCGTGGTCCTTAGTCCTTACCCAATTTTGCGGATTTTTCCTTCCTAATTTGTGCTTGCTGCACTAGGCTGACACAAGTTTTTGAGTTGGGACTGCTTGTTTTTTGGACTCCTGTCAATTTAGCAGAAGATTTTTCATTTTATTTTTATTTTTATTTTTATCAACCTAAGTAAAGGAGGCACTTATGTTAATTTATTTTAGGAATGGTTAAATTGATTCAACCAACAACAAACAAAATTAGGAAACGGGGTTACTTGAATTAGATTTGATAATTCGTGTTTTCGTATTTTAAACGTATCAAATACGATTAGATATAAATAATATTTATATATTAAATCTAAAACACATAACGTATATGTTTAATAATTGTGTAACATAACACGATACGATACGATTAATATGTTTGTTAAACGTATTAATATACGACACAACACGATTAACATGATTAAATAAAAATATTTATAATTAAATATAATTTTATTATTTAAATTTAAAATCAATAATTATAAAAATAATTATAACAAAACAAAATAATAATAACATCAAATATAACAAAACAAAGGTTCAAAATTAGGGTTTGAACAAAACATAATTACATTATTATTTTTATAAAATTTAAAAAATTTATTAAAATAATTATTTAAAATTATTTAAGTAAAGCTACAATAATGTTTGACTATTAATTTTTAACAAGTTGATAAACATGTCACGTATACATGTTTAAATACGATAACACTTGATAACACGATTAAATACGTTTATATGTTTAAACAAGATAATACAATTAATTAAACATGTTACTCGTGTCTGATATGTTTAGGCATGAAAATTTTCATATCTTAAACGTGTCAGATATAATTAGACACAAAATTAGACTAAACTCAAATTTGTTTAATCCTATATTTTCTCGTGTCGTGTTAATTTGTTATGTCCAAAATTGTCTGGTTTAGTCGAAATACCTTAATATATTTGTACTATCCTTGAAAAAAGCTTCTTTGTGAAAGGGAGAGGAAGCATCACAAATAAGTAAAAGGATCTATCGGAAGTAGTAGAGAGGAAAATTTTAGTAGCTTTGAAGTAATGAGTATCGGAAGCAAACGGAAAAGAACAAATAAAGAATTAGGGAGTAAAAGAGAATTAAAGAGAGAAGTCAAAGAAAGAAGCTCTAGGTGAGAATGTTATAAACCTAGAACAAAAAACCCTCAACTGAATGGTGACGGTTGTATATATAATGCCATAAGAGGTGATTATTCATGAATATGTTTTAATACACGTAATGAATAACATTATTAAGAATAGTTTATATGTTATATAACTGTTATTGAGATTTAATGTGGAGTAACGATTATAAATTCATTATGTGACTATTGAAGTAATTGGGTTTTATGATTATTAATAAAATAATAAGACTTATTCTTAAGTAGAAGGTAAAGGGATGATAACAAGTTAAGAAAAAAAAAGTGTACATGAAAAGATACAAAGAGAACAAGTGAAAGGGAAAAACCCATGTACTTGAAAAGGTACAAGAGAACAAGGTAAGAGAGAAAAACACTTGTATATTAAGAAAAGGTTAAGTAAAAGACTTCTTAACTATCTTTATATATGAGCCAGCAAGTTAAATTCTCTAAAACATGCCAAGGTAAAAGTAACCTATGAACCTTATCACTTATTTTGGATTGCTTTCATTATTATCCATGTGAAATAATTATTTAACACAAAGTAGTTATTCCGTATGAAGTAGTGCTCAATGTACTATAGTTGTTTTACATGAAATAGTAATTCACTTGTTTTAATTATTTTATGTGAAACACTATTTCACTTGTTCTAATTGTTCTACGTGAAATAATATTTCATTTACTTTAATTATTCTCATCATTATCTATATAAAACTACTTTGTAAAATAATTCTTAAAAAATACAATCCTTCCACGTTGCTCAACAAATTTGGCTTTGCCTTTTTTTTTTTAATGGCTTCCCCATTCTTATGTCAGAAAGATTTTCAATGCATTTGGTTACTCATATTGAAGAATACTTAATAATGTATAATATTTTAAATGTAAGTGTTGAAAATATAAGTAATCAAAACCCAGTTAAAATCGTCAGTCTATGCTCTTTTCTTTTTAACTCATCTTAATTGTGAAATTCCTATAAAATCATCTATATCTTGTCTTGTAATGAAAAGATTCAACTATTCAATAATTAATTTTCACATATTAAATGATTTTCATAATGTAAATTCAATACTTAAAGATTTTAATATTAAAATTTTAGGTATAATAATTACAAAAATTTTTAAATGATTCAAAAAAATTCAAATAAGTTCTTATAGTTTTATTATATTCAAATAAAACTTTATATTTTTATATTAAGTCAAATAAAACCTTAAAACTAACGTTGATTAACTGTTGTTAATCAAAATATTATATATCTTTTTATGTTATATGACGTTGATGAGGTATGTTGATATGTCATAATAGACAATAACATAACATATTGATATGGTATAATGACATGATCATGTAATATTTTGCACCTTCCACGTCATCGTTATGTGGGTATAAAAGTGGCAGATATTATTTTGACTAATGTTAGTTAATCAACTGTTAATTGTAAAGACCTATTTGACCCAAAATAAAAATATATATGTTTGATTGAAAGTAATAGAAAAATAAAGATTTATTTAAATTTTTTAAATATTTTTATTTTTTAAAAATATTATGTCAAAAATTTAACACTACTTAATTTGTTAGTATTATATTTAGATTTTTCAATTTATAGATACTTAAAACTTAATATTATTACTATCTTGCTAATGTCAAGAATGAGGATTTAATTCAAACTTCTTTTATTGTAATGATTTGAGCTCAAGCATCACTAGTCCAACTATTTTTCAAGTAACTTAAGTTCAACTTATTAGTAGTGATTGATTTAAACTTTTATATATATGTTAACAATCACATTCACATTATATAGACATATGCTCTAATACCAATTGTAACGATTTGAGTTCAAACACCATACTCTAATACCAAGTGT
Source organism: Theobroma cacao (assembly GCF_053813885.1). Classification (NCBI taxonomy): domain Eukaryota; kingdom Viridiplantae; phylum Streptophyta; class Magnoliopsida; order Malvales; family Malvaceae; genus Theobroma; species Theobroma cacao. Next base: position 45,624,710 of record NC_142640.1, read on the forward strand.
AACTATTCGAGTCTAAGTACCATTAATCTAACAACTTTTTGAGTCTAAATCACGTGACTTTCAAAAATTTAAATTCAAGCTCAATTTACTAACAATGATTGACTTAGACCCTTATACACGTCTTAACAATCACATTTACATTCGATGTGGAATGAAATATCATAATTTGACAATCATACCTATTTAAATTCTTGATATCCTCATCAAGACCACAATTCACAATCATAATCAAGACTCACTTTGTAGAACCTAAATCTCACCAACGTAATGTGGAAGCTCATACTGAATTGGCATATGCTTTGATACCAATTATAACAACCTGACTCTAAGTATTATGGTTCAACAAATTTTCAAACATAAATCACGTGATTTTTAAAAACTTGAATTCAAGTTATTAGTAGTAATTAACTTTGATCTTTATGTAGGTATTAATAATCACGTTTATATTAAAAGTGAGATGTTATATGACATTTATCTTAGTATAATTTATGAGTAGAGAATTTAAATTCAATTCATTAAAATAAAAGTTAATATTGCTATATATCTTATATTTGATTAAAATAAATCTTATATTTTTTTCGAGCAAAGTAAAATTAGCTAATAATTAAATTGAATCTACAAATGCATGAAGCTTCTTCCTATCTCGTTCACCATTGCTCTTTTTATTTAATTTGATATTATTAAGTTGAAATTATAAAAGATTCGTTGTAGTTTTAGTTTTGTTTTTGAGTAGGTGTAACGAGAACTACTTGAGTAAATAATGTTTTGAAAAGGATTATGTTAATCAAAGTTCTAACGCGTCTTCCTCATTTGCAAGCCGGTTGGGTGTGCTAATACAATTGTGGCACCACCTCAGTTTTGAGTTCAAATCCCAATAAAAATAAAATTAATAAAAGTTAATCTCTTTCTAATTTATCTCATATTTATTATCAGCAATTTTGTCCTGAGTATGTACAATAACAGTTTGTAATTAACTAGTACTTAAAAGGATATTTTTAAAACTATCATATTCAGTCATTTATTTTTTTAATGCATTGAAATTATTAAATAATTATTAATTATCGTATTTAATATAAAAAATATTATTATAAATAATATTTTAACTAATTTTAAATTAAGAGTGTCTTTTAAGACACTTGTTATAGCAAAGTAGAAACTCATAACTTATTTCGTGTCAACTAGATAGTGTAGGACAATAAAGGTTTGCTTGTTTTAATATTATCCATGTTAGTGCTAAATAACTAAATTTGGGGCATAGTACTTACTATAATAGTGTTTAGCAAATCAAATTCTTTCTTTTCTTCATCTTCTTTTGTAATGCAAAAGAATGCAACCGTAATCGGTGCAAGAATATTGAGTTACAAGTCTATTGTTTAAGTTCTCCAAATTAAATATGCACAAAAATAATCTCCCAATCTCCTTTTATAGCTCCGGCCTTAGAGAAATCAAACAAGATTAGCTTCCTAGTGAAGAAGAAACCTGCTCTCATCTTCATCTTCTTAGTACAAACATGGGCTTGTTATTCTTGCTTCATGTGTACGACATGTCATGATACCTTCCATTCATTTTACGAAAATTTTACATTTTTTTAATAGAAAAAATATAGCTTAAGAGACAATGGTGTTGTGGCCCAATGTTTTTTCCATCTTACTGTAACAATATATGAAACGAGTAAGAAAAAGGTCAATAGATGTCTTTAAAAGTTAATTTGCAGTCTTGAATTTAAATCTTAAGATGAGTATATGAGAGAATTATCTCTTTTTTTTAATTCAAATTATAAGTAAAAATAAATAAATAGTTAGCAAACCAGGATGGATTACTAGTACTACTACATGTGTTTTATTTGTGCATGTGTTGATCTAACTTAAACATATTGAGTGTCAGTGCATATATAAATTAATTATAAAAGAACATATTATATAATATTTTCTTTTTTAATTTATTATATAATATCTTCCTAAAATTGAGGCTTTAGATATAAGCTTCCCCTCATCAATATACTGAATTACACATAAATCATATATTCTATTATTTTGGATTAAAAACAACAAAAGAAATGTCAAAATTATTATTTTTTATTTATTGTGAAAATCTATAATATATTTAAAAGGAAGTTTCAAAAGGATTTTCTTTTCTAACCACGTGAAAATTATAAGAAAAACGAAAAAAAAAAGAAAAAAAAAAAAAAAATAGAAAGAGGTCCGTGTGCAAGGCATGAGCCATACTCTAATGCAATTGAAAATAATAGTTGTACTATTATGAAAATAAAATAAAGAGTTTCTCATTTTAAAAATAGAAGTACATAAAAATTTAATTGCAGATGAAGCAAATGAAATGACTAGTTAACTTGTTATGCAAAATAAATTTTTTACTGTATTTTATATTAAAATATTAATTTTTTAAAAAATTGATGTTGCATAGTTTTTAATGTCAACTTAAAAGAAAAAAATAATTAAAAATATTTTTGAAATATAAAAAATAAAAATTAGTTTAGGTGTTATAAAAATGAAAGAGAACAAGATTTTAAAATATTTATATAAATTGAATCATAAAAGAAAAATAGTAATGATTCGAAAATGACATTAAACATATTTATCTTTAAAGATTTAATACATCTCATTGCAATAAGAAAAGTGAATACAGGACAAAGGAATATACAAAGCGAGATGCCATCTGTGCAGTAAAAATGAGAGAAGTAGATCTCAACTGTAGAAAGCGAAGGAATCGTTCATCCAAACAGACAAAGAAAATACGTGAGGTTTTAAATTCCCCCCTATCTAATCGCACCCTCCCAACTCAAACTCGCCCCAGAGGCCGTAACCATTATCCTGCTCTCCTCCGTTCCTTCCACTTAGCACTCTCTAGAAAAAAACAAGAGAAAAAAGAGAAAGGAATATAGAAGCAGTAGTCTTAAAAAACACTAGTCACTCCCTCGTTTTGCCAGCTTAGCGTTCTCAATAGTAACGCATTTTGCTTTGATCTCTCCAACAAGTGAGCTCCATATCTCTCTCTCAATTTTCACTTCTTTTTTCTTACTTTTCTTTATTAACATTTAAGAGATTCGATGGTAGACTGATAGATTGATTGATTCGAGTTGTGTGCTTTGCAGAGCAAAAAATGGTGTTCAAGGTGTCGAAAGTACCAACGACGCCGTACGATGGCCAGAAGCCTGGAACTTCTGGCCTCCGCAAGAAGGTTTTTGCTTCTTATTCTTTCTTCATTTCGTTTAATTTGATCCATATCCGAGACCTTGATTTCTCGTGTTAGATCGCTTTGATCTAACAGTTTTGATCTATTTTATCCGTTTGATTGATGCATGCGAGTGCACCTCACTGAATCAGATCACATGATTAACGTAAACTTCTTTTTCATAAATTAAGCTTTAATTCTGTAATATATATCAGAAAAAAAGAGACAGGAATCTTATCATTTTCGGTGCCGATTTATTTGCTAGTATTGTTAAGGTTTTAACTTGATCGTGATCCATTTTCCTTTTCTTTTCTATTTCGGATCTGAATCAAGTTTTTCTAGTATTTGATTGAAGTTTTGTGGTTTTCTTTTCTTTTATTGACAAAATTTTCTTCCTTGGTCATAGGGGGCTTGAGTTTCAAGTCAGATTTTCTCTTATTTTACATTTGGGAGTCTAATGCCTAAAATTTTGGTGCTTAACTCTTTCCAGTTCCATCTCGTTCAGATCATAGTTCTGTTTGGTGATTCTAATATAGTAATTAAATGTAGTTTCTGGTGGTTTGTTTTATAGTTGTATTATATTTCTATGTTTGAATGATATTAAAATTGTTTATTCAATGGATGCGTTTTGACCAGTGCGATTTTCTGTTTAATACTCTGGAACTGATGATAAAATTATACTTAAATACTTAATAGTTCACTAAGGTCTAACTTATCTTGTTTGACCCGAAGCTTTCTCTGTCTTCTTATTGAGCATGAGAGGTCTCTAAGATAATTGTCTTCTTCATTGAAGTCCTTTTTATGCTTGTTGAAGGAATTCTATTCCATTTTCTTTACTGAAAATTATATCAAAGTTAGGTTATATGCACCTTGAGTTGACATATGGAATGTAAGCAATTTTATATATTTTCCTTACAATACGCCTCTGCATGTTGCTTTACTTGTTTGTTTAACTGAACACTTTTGGTGGTTTGATCTTTCTAGGTGAAAGTTTTTGTGCAACCTCATTATTTGCAAAATTTCGTTCAGTCAACATTCAATGCCCTTACACCAGAGAAAGTTAGAGGTAGGGGTTTTTCATTTATGCTATGGTTTTTTGTATTCTAAATCTACTTGGTCTCATTTATTTTTTATTTTTGGAGGCATAATGTGACACTTTAAGTATGTGCTTAGAGGCTTGGAATTGAGGGTTGATTTGAGGTACATCCACTTATGTGAGGCTTGCGTAGAACATATGCTTTGCCATATTAGGGGTACTATTAAGACAGGAATGTATGTGCACCATAATATATTTGGGAGATATGGACAATTTTTTGGGTAGTTCAACCAAGTGTTCTGTTTTCGTCTTGAAAGATACGTTGCTCATGTCATCCAGAGACAACTGTTCTTCTGGTCATATCATCTGCGTGAGTTTATTTTGGTCTTTTTATCTCCAAAGTAGGATTGGATTTTGTTGCTGCATCATGTCCTAGTTCTTTGACCTATGGGAATTGTTGTTCTGAAGAGCTGATGGAAGCAGCTTTATTAATTAAAGTACATTTATTGTACTTTATCATGATATTTACTTAAATTTTAACAACAGTTGGTCATATCATATAACCTTATATTAAACATGAGTCCTTGGGACATAGGGTATCTTTAAATTTTTGAGCCTGTCTTTGTTCTTTTTTTTTTGTGGTAATTTTCTTAGGCCTTTTTGGACAGTTGGTTTTGTTTTCTGAAGAAAATTTGGCAGAGTGAAAGAGGGAGGGGGGGACTGCCGGCAGACTGAAAAAGGCTCCCAGACCCGCTGAAGGCAGAAAAAGACACCGAATAAAAGAGATAATCATTTATTTAGGTCAATGTGATCAAAGGTGCAAAGTGCTAAAGATGTTAGGATCCTTGTATCACCTTAGGGCCAGGCACCAGTTTCGAGAGAGAGAGAGAGAGAGAGAGAGAGAGAGGGATTAAGTTAACATTGGTGTAAAATTAATTAATTTTACACCCTTTCGTAACCGCATAGACAATTAATATTTCAACAAACCAATTGTTGAATTTAACAACCTAATCGTACCTGCCATGAGCGTGAAGTTGCAAGTTAATCCAATATCCCTGTCATATTGATCATGAATACTATGTTTTAATATGTATTTAACAATCAAAAATTTGTTGTGTCAGACAAATAGTTAGACATTTTAATTAACTTGAAATTTGGTATGCATGATCTACGTGAATAGAATATGAAATCCAAATGGTTGGATTAACCAAAGATATGAAAGGGCGTACGTAAATTAGTTTTACACCAGTGTAAGTGGATCCCTCCTCATACACACACACATAAAAGCTGACTCCATTGCATTGCCAATTATATTGAGAATATAAAGTGTTAACTAAAATTATTCTCAAATTATAGGTTTACGTTCCCTTCCCTTCATCTCCAACAATAGGTTATGAATGGGCAATATAACCACGTTCTTATTCTTGAAATGAGACATTTATTGCCTTTTTCTCAATTGAAAATGCAACTTATAGAATTTTTTTTTTTATAATTTTTTATAGTGAAGGAGACAAAAGGGAACTTGCTTTTTAAGGTGTGCGCGTTGGTAAAGCTGCCTCACCTGGTTGGGTGCAAGGCCCTTTTGCTAGATTTCCCCTACATCTTAATGCCTAGGCATGCCCCTTGACTACATTGGTTCTGGTGGTGCTACCATACTCATAGTAGAGTTATACCAACCTTGAAACTGATAGATTTTGTACTTCTTGTTTATGAACATTTTTGTGTTTTTACAAGAGGCGAGCACTATGGTTTAGATTTGAGATCTTTATAACCCCAGCTAGGAACAGCCAATAGATTGCTATTTTTACCAATGTGTATACACACAGTTATGGTGCATTTCTATATTGCCTACTCATTCAATTTCTAGCATCAGAGGCCTCATTTAATGCTCTGACGATATGCAGTTCTGATTTGTTGGATAATGGTTGTAGAGCATATTCAATTCAAATTCTTTAGTTTTAACCCGCTCTTTTGCTAGTTTATTTTGGAAGAAATTTATTGCTTATCTTGAAAGAGTGTTTTGAATTATTTAAAAGAACAAAAATTGATATAACTATTAGTATTTGTTTTGCTTCATTTCATTGTCTTAGAGATTTCTTCTTTTGCTTGATTAAATTTATTCAGTGAATTACAATGGCTTTATCTAATTTCTCTTCATGGTTTAAGGTGCCACACTTGTTGTTTCTGGTGATGGTCGTTATTTCTCAAAGGATGCTATTCAGGTAATGAAACTTTGAATCTAAATGAACAGTTATTTATCTTTAAATAAATTTTCTTAAACTGCCACATGAGATTTCTACTAATTCGTTGTTGCAATTTCTGCTTGCATGATGTATTCATATTAATTGATACTGGTTGCTTACTGGTTGAAGTAATTATTTAATGTTCAAACCAGCATATTTGTATTTTGGGAACCTTCTAGCCAGCATAAAAACACGTGTGAAAGTAATCTCTTGTCAATTCATATGTTTAATCAGGCCTGATTATTTTTGTTGAATAATTAATTCGAGATGTTCTTTCACAATTCGCTTTCCCCTTTTGTTTTTCTTTTGAAATATTGCATTTTATGCAGTCAGAGTATTTATCATGAATAACTTTCACCAAGTATATGCTTAACAGAATCTAATGACACACACATACATTCACACATCTAGACATTCAGAAGAGACAATCTTTCTTGTTATTTCATTAAAGGAGTGCTCTTAGAAATCATTCTTTTGTCAATGGCAAGTAATGCTTCTTTTTGTGGACTTTCTTGCTGAACTTTGGTCAGTGTTGAGAGATTCAGGCTTTACCAATGCATTGGTTGTGACTATGTTTTAGTAGTTTTAGGCTTGGCTAGTTTAAATAGTATAAACCTGGTCTGACGATCTAGTCACTCTGACAGTTTTCTGATATAGATAGCCATATAAATTGCTACATGTGCTATGTACTCAATGCAGTGTATTTAGGTCTTTCTGGTTGTCCATGTAATTTTGGTGTCCAAACTCTAAATTATTTGTTCTAAATGGATGCAATTGAGGGCTTCCAGATTGTTGCTTGTATTATGATTTTTTCTTTTCTGAAATGATATTATCATTTGGTAATCAGGCCTTAACCATTGGTAAAGTTGCTCGGTGTGGTAATATCTTTTGTTAAATTGACAGATAATAATTAAGATGGCAGCTGCAAATGGAGTAAGACGTATATGGGTTGGTCAGAATGGATTGCTTTCAACTCCAGCTGTATCAGCTGTAATACGTGAAAGGATTGGTGTGGATGTGAGTAATATCGCTCCAATTGCATACATCCAGCTGTTATTATGTTTGTTTACTTTTCCAGTATTGTGTTGTAGTGAGAAGCTGGTCAATATGATTTAATTATGACAATGTTAAGGTTCTACTTATAAACTTCAATTCCAGGGATCGAAAGCAACTGGAGCCTTTATTTTGACAGCAAGTCACAATCCAGGTGGCCCTCATGAGGTAGGACCCAACTGATTTTGTTTATTTTCTAAAACTTTCTTTATGTGCGACATTTTCAAGATACATGATTGCTTTTGTTTTTGTTTATTTATTGCAGGATTTTGGAATAAAATACAACATGGAAAATGGTGGACCTGCTCCAGAGGCTATTACTGATAAGATCTTTGAGAACACAAAAACAATAACAGAATACTTGATTGCTGAGGATTTACCAAATGTTTGTCTTGCATCTTTAGAACAATATTTTTCTTATTCTATGTTCCTTATTTTCTAATGTTGTCAATCCATTGCATAATCCAGGTAGACATTAGTGCAATTGGTGTTACAAGCTTTGGGGGGCCTGAGGCACAGTTTGATGTTGAGGTTTTTGATTCAGCAAGTGACTATGTGAAATTGATGAAGTAAGTTACTTCTTCGAGTGAATTTGTTTGTGCCTACTGTATGAGGACTAGCAACATCTTTTGGATAATGATCTTTGTTCGTCTTTTCTCTCCCATCCCTTGTCTACTGCCCTTGGTTGGAAATATTATCATTTCAATTTACAGTTGAAACTTGAAACCTCCGAAGAAAATCATTTGCATGGGCCAAAATCTCGTAACACAATTTCTCTTCCTATTATTGGTAGCAAGTTCATTCTATGAATGTCAGGGTTCTTAATGTTGGCCGCATATGCATGAGTCTAAATACTAAATCCTTTTGCCTCTATTGCCCAGGTCAATTTTTGACTTCGAGCTTATTCGCCAGCTGCTTTCATCTCCGAAGTTTACCTTCTGGTATCAATATAAGCCTTTTGCCTTTATGCAGAAGAACACTATTTTCTGGCATAGACTTTAGTTTTTGGTTGAAAGCTGTAACTCTTTCCCCTCATATTGAAGCTATGATGCACTGCATGGAGTTGCTGGAGCTTATGCACATCGCATCTTTGTGGAAGAGCTTGGGGCAAAAGAAAGCTCACTGTTGAACTGCGTTCCCAAGGTCTTTATAAGTTTAAGAATTTTAGAGAGTGATGATATGTTGCTTCTCTGTTTATCTGAATGGATTACACTTTTCTTTGTTTAATGCTTGACTTAATGCAAACCAGGAGGACTTTGGAGGAGGGCATCCTGATCCAAATCTGACTTATGCAAAGGAGTTGGTTGCTCGCATGGGATTGGGCAAATCAAACTCTGGAGTTGAACCACCAGAGTTTGGTGCTGCTGCTGATGGTGATGCTGATCGTAACATGATTCTGGGCAAAAGGTAGTGTTGCATCCTGGAATTCTAGTTAACATAAAAATAATTACACCTCTTAGTATTTGTTCTTATATCTTATTTGCTTTGTTAGGTTCTTTGTCACTCCATCAGATTCAGTTGCCATCATTGCTGCAAACGCTGTTGATGCAATTCCTTACTTCTCTTCTGGTTTGAAGGGAGTTGCCAGGTTATTTATTGCACGTTTTAGCTGTTTCTTATTGGTGCATAACATTTTCATTTTTCTTCCTATTGGGACATTAAATTTCAGCTGGTGCAAGTGTCCAGTTGATCCTTTCAAAACTATCAACTATCTCACATTCATAAAAGATTATAAATTCAAAACAACTGAGAGTCTGAGATGCTCATTGTCTCTAAAGCTTAAAAAATGATGATTCTACTTTTGAAACCTTGACAAGGTTAAAAGAATAGGTGAGATGTGTCTGCATCCCTTCTGTTTGACATGCTTAGGTGGATCCATCTACCTCTGAAGAGGAAATAATATATTCCTATTATGTCATACTCTTTCTCCCTATATATGATCTCATGTCCTATCATAAAAATGATTAATCATCGTTGCTAAAGTTTAAAATGAGAAATTGCGAATGTCAGAAAAGGTGGTTTGTGTGCAGGCATGCCTGGATGTGTTTGTGTTCAGGCCTGCATAATATGCTTCTATAACCCACTTAGTCCTAAATACAATTTTAATATGATATTTTGGATCTAATTAAGATATAAAATTGCCAATGTAGACACATGTTTTTGCACAATCAAACTCTAATATGGTGTTTCCTGTTTGTAGGAGTATGCCCACCTCAGCTGCCCTTGATGTTGTGGCCAAGCACTTGGAACTGAAATTTTTTGAGGTATTCCATGGAAAAAGTTTTTCGATAATTTTTCCTGCTGGCGACTGTTTTTATCGTTTTAAGGTAGCTACTTATCTATTCTCTTCTAGGTACCCACTGGCTGGAAATTTTTTGGCAATTTAATGGATGCTGGATTATGTTCTGTTTGTGGAGAAGAAAGTTTTGGAACTGGTAAGTGTTTGGCGTTCCTATGTATGAAGTGTATTTGTTTTATTTGGAACTATGGGAAACTTACAAAACCTTATATTTATGGACAGGCTCTGACCATATTCGTGAGAAAGATGGAATCTGGGCTGTTTTAGCTTGGCTTTCGATACTTGCATATAAAAATAAGGAAAATCTTGACGGGGATAAGCTTGTGACTGTTGAGGATATAGTTCGCCAGCATTGGGCTACCTATGGTCGACACTATTATACTCGATATGACTATGAGGTAATGTTATTGTTTTTTGTTTTTATGTCTGGCCATAAAGGTATTTGAGAGAGTATCTAACTAAATCATTTTCTTTTTAAAAAAAGAATGTGGATGCTGGTGCAGCAAAGGATTTAATGGCATATCTGGTCAAGTTGCAGTCTTCCCTTGGTGATGTTAATACGTATGTATATATGCTAATTTTAGAACCACTCAACCACTTCCTGGAATTATGCCACTGTTTGATAAGTTCTTTTGGCGAAACGCCATGCTCTTCTTGCATTGTATTTTTTTGGTTGCTTGAATATATTAAAGTCAAATAACTTTTAAGTGATAGTAATTGCTGTAAGTGGTGTTATCTTCCAACTAGCGGCTAAGTGCCAGATATTGAATGAACCTTGTTCCTTTATCCATGTTTATTGGGTTGCTGTCAGTGCTATAGTTTTTCCTACTAGCTTGATGGGCCCTTGAACTGGATAAGCATTTTCATTTCAGTGTTTGGTTTTGCTTCAGATTATTTGTAAATAACTACTTTAAAATCATAGGGCGAACTTATAGGTTTAAAAGTTTTATATTCTTTCTATTTAATTGGTCCTTCCAATATTTGCTAGTTGCTGGGCTAAGTTGGTTTTGCTTAAATTGTGAGTATATATATTTTATATATTTCTAATTTCTTTGGATCTATGTTTAGATTCCCAAGTTTAGATTGCTTACCCGTAGTTGTGATGATACTTCCCAGTTCATTTCTCTGAAGAAATTATTGGTCCAATTGTAGTTCATGAACAAATGAATGATGCTGTTGTGCCACAGTATGTTTGTCTCACATAAAGGACCTAAGGGCCTAAAAATGGTGCCTTTCTGCATGCATGTATGACTTTATTGAACATTACGATATTACTCAGTCATCTGAGTGTAGTATAGAAGCTTTGCTGCCTGTGGTGATGCTCAATTGGAGTTGAGCCTCATACAACTTGGAGACTTGCTTTCATTTGGACCTAATATTTAGGATCTTGTTAGAAGTAAATGCCAACTGTAAAAATTTTAGGAATGACATTAGTGAAGCAGTTACTTTAGAAGTTATGCATTTCATTTGTTAAAATTGTTATGGTGGTTGCAGAATTATGCCTAAAGATTTTCTTCGGTTTAGTGTTTAAGTTTCTTTCGATGATCTTATGCTTTTCATCTTGCAGTATTGTGAATGAGGCTCATTCAGATGTATCAAATGTTGTCAATGCTGATGAATTTGAATATAAGGATCCTGTTGATGGTTCTGTTTCAAAACACCAGGGTATTCGGTTTTTGTTTGAGGATGGATCACGATTGGTAAGTCAACATCCTCACTATTTTTTACTAACAAAAAGTTATCTGAGCAAATGTTGTGGCTTTCTAGTGCAGTGAAAAATATTTCTAGAGTTTTTCTGTAGTAGCTGTAAATGAAACTTCCAGTTATTTGATTTCACTCCGCCTCTGTAGGTTTTCCGTCTCTCTGGAACTGGCTCAGAAGGTGCTACTATCCGACTCTACATTGAGCAGTATGAAAAGGATCCATCGAAAACTGGAAGAGATTCTCAAGAAGCACTTGCTCCTCTTGTGAGATATCCTTAACTTTTCCTAAATGTTCAGAGTTTCACTTTAGATTTACTTGTATGTATTTAGGCTGATTATGGCATTTGTTATCAGGTGGAAGTTGCTCTAAAACTTTCTAAGATGCAGGAGTTCACTGGCCGATCTGCACCTACGGTTATCACATAGATTTATACTGCTACAAGTTAAGGGTCGTCTGAGAAGTCAAAGTACCATTTTGAGGAATGGAAACATAAATACACTGTTCAAGGCATGGTTAGATAACCTACATATATATATATATATATATTTGTCGTTCTACATCCGTACCATGAGTACATGAGAGTATCATAAATGACAGATATACCCACTAATCAAAATTTTCTGAGAGGGTTCGTAAAATAATTTGAATAATGTTGCACTACTCGGGATCGTATGTCCTATCTATACGCCTTTCGTCTTGGATTTTCATTTTGGTTGAATTGTATCCGAAATTTCATTTCCATGTGACTGGTGGGTTTATCTCCTTTTTTTTTTTTATGTTATATTAATGAAATGGGGAGTAAGGGTCTGACATGATCTTTTTATTTCCTTTCCATGTCTTATGGAAGCCTATCGATTTGCTACTCTCTCTAGGGAGGATTTGTCCCTTTCTGGTAGTGCTCGGGCTTTTATTGACTCAGATAGGTTGTTACTTATGTCATATGCTTTTGGATGTTTATGTTTGGACACAAGTGAATGATGAAGGATTAATAATAGAACTGGATAATAGTACCATGTGTGCAAAAATCTATCTTACGTAATAATTGCAATCTATCAAAATTCTGTACTAGAAAAGTACAAATTCCGTAAAACTCAGAACTGATGGCGTTTTCTGAAAATTCGTTCGATTTTTCCTTTTAACAAAAAAACTTTTAAACTATGTTAGTTTATGTAATTGAGATTTTATAATTTTTGTATTGAAAAAAGCACTGTTTTAAATTTATATTAATAAAAGTCCTTTCTTTTAATTTGTCATAGAAAATTAATGGTCATTCACCGTAATGTCCGTTGTTATTTTTTTCCCATGTGACTATAATTTGGTTGATGATGCGGTTTCTGATAGTTAAGATAGATTTATTTCTGGTGTTTTGTTTTACTACAGTGACATATGACATGACTCGATTATGTGACCACTTGGACTATTGTATGATCACATCATATGTATATGAATAAAAATGTCAATTGGTATTTTTCTATGAAAGGGATTGCATGAGTATAAGAGTTTTTTTTTTTTTTTGCAGTGAAAGTATAAGAGGTTTTTTAAGTACAAATAAAAGGATAAGGATTTTTTTGGATATAATAAAAACATAAGGACTTAGTTGTTGATTCTATGTGTTTTTGTTGATAACAAAATATTTCTCATTAATTGGTGTCTAATTACTTTATTTAAATATGCAGGACAAAGTTTATATTCCTTAATATATATGTTATTTAAAAGCAAGTCAAGAAGTTTGCTATGTTATAAGAATGGTTAATCAATTAAAAGAACAAAGAAGGCTAAGTAAAATTAAAATAATGTTAACTGGTTAACATAAAGGTTTAATCAGCTAAGGCTATTTAGGGCACTACATCAAAGGAAGAAAGAATAGCCTTAATTAGTTAATATAAGGCATAATTGATTAAGAATATACTGGGTGCAAGACAGAAATTTTTTAATCAGTTAAGGAAAGGAGTTAATTAGTTAAAGGTCAAACTTGAAGTATTAAGAAGCACCAAATTCAAATTCAAAATGTTGTTGACTGTCCAAAGGCGCCAAACGAAGAAATCCAAATTTGAATCAGTTGAATCTCATTTTAATTAGTTAAGGATGAAGAGAAAGAAGCTTCAATCAGTTAAAGGGAGTATTAATCAATTGAAAGAATGGTCAAAAATAGTGCTTGAAGGTGTTTTAAAACAGAAAATTCTTAATCGGTTAAAGTTAACACAGTAACGAGAACTGCCAGATATTGCAATTCAGGGAAGGCTTAATCGGTTAAAGCCTGCCTCTAACCTGTTAATGAAGTATTGTCTACACATTTGAGTTTAAGCACCAAAAGACAAAATAACGGGTAGAATTGTAACGACTAGTTTCTGTCTTCAACGGCTAGGAGTAATTTTTTAAGTATTTAAAGCCTCTCTATTAATAAAAAATGATATAAAGAAGTTCCAAAGAGTTTGAAAGAGAATAGAAGAGTAAAAACTTTCTCTTTTACACCTGAATTCCACTCCTATCTTTGTAAAAGTATTTGAGCTGAAGCTTGTACAACTTTGATAAGTTAGAAGATTATTTGTATCTCTTTTTATTTCTTGTTTACTTAAAGTGTGCGAGACACTTTAAAGGATAGTCTAAGTTGGGGTAAGCTTTGGATTTGTTGTACAAAGGTTGGACCTTGAGTTAGAACCCCACTTTATAAAAACTTGGTGGAAGCTTTTAACTCCACTAGTTCTAGTGAACTTGGGTTGAAAATCTTTAATTGGGAATATCAACGTAGTGGATGTAGGTCAGGTGGACCGAATCACTATAAATATTGTGTTTTTTTCACTTCTCTTAACCTCTTTTTACTTGGTGTTTGCTAACCTCAATAATTTTTCAAACCATCCATCTTAAATTTTCCAAACGGATTTTAAATTTTAAAAGCTTTCTTCAAAAATGTTTTTAAATACTATTCACCCTCTTCTGACACTTTTTTTGAGATCAACATTAGTTGCATAAACTCTTATAATTGAGGAGTTTATTTGTTATTTAAATATTATAAGGAGTTAGTTGCATAAATTGGTACAATTAAGGAGTTTATTTGTTATTTAAATATTTTTTTTCTTAAAAGAAAAGTTGGGATTAGAGGTAATGTCACAAGGGTTTGGGTGAGTATAAAAGTTTTTTTAAGTATGCATAAATTGGTATAATTAAGGAGTTTATTTGTTATTTAAATATTTTTTTTTCTTAAAAGAACAATTGGGATTAGAGGTAATGTCACAAGCCCACGTAGTTTATTTGTTATTTTTAAATTTTTTTCTCAATAAAAGAGTTGGGATTAAAGGTAATGTCACGAGATCACATTTTTAACCCTAAAAACATGCTTAATAGGTGGTGAAAGGCCTATGTTCCCATAAAAGAGAGGGACTCTTACATTAGTTCAAGTCTACTTCGATCCTTATATTTTTCATGGAAACCTCACATCGGTGAAGATTTAGGTCTACTCTGATACTTGTCATAGACTCACATTTTTAACCAAAAGACATGCTTAATAGGTTATGAAAGGTCCATATTTATATACTTAAGACTCACCTTATCTTTTATTGATGTAAAGTCCATGACAAGTAACACTTGGATAGATAATTTCAATTTAGGATATTTTGGACGAATAATTTGGGTTTTAGGACATTTGGTTTTGGATAAATTAAATTGCCTTTTAGAATTTTGGGTCATTTTTATATTGAGGTCAGTTTGGATTTGGGTTATTTAAGTATAAGTCATGTTAGGTTTAGATCATTATTTTTTTAAAAATTAATTGCAATCAGATTGAGTTCAAGTTATTTTTATAATAATTTATTTTATAACATTTTTTAATTAAGTTTTAATTTATAACAAAATATTATGGTACAAATTTATAATTTAAACTAGGTTGAGTTAAACGAAAGTATTCATCGAGTCCAACTGGAGAAGCTAGATTGGTTCACACCTTTGATGGAAACTAATTTGGAAGGGAGTTATTCAATCTTGCTATCCTAACCTCTGTTTAGCCTGCGTGTAAACAAGGCTATTTTATTTTATCATTTAATATAAAAAAATTTTATTTTTTGCATTCTAAATGAAATTCAATTTTTCCATATATAGCATGACTTTAAAATTTAATTATTTTTATTTTTCTGAGGGCCTACCATTCTTAATGTTTCCATATTCTATATTAATTTTTAGTATTTTTTTCTTTTGGGTGTTAGAAATGATTGAACAATATCAATACATGAATTTAAAAACTTAAATATAAACAATAATGAAAGCAAAGACATTTGATTAAAAATGTCATATCAACTGATCAAAAGGAAACATTTGATTGGAGAAGAAAAGAATAATATAATACATAACATGTTTTTGTAAATTTAATATTATCAAGTTCAGACTTAATTGTAGGATAAGCGAAGGACCCTCTCTGTCTTCTATAAAATTTGAGCAGCATTAATTTAATTTAATTTTAACTTGTAAATAATCCCCAATATTTGACTTGGAGGCTCTTGAATCCACAGAAAATTAAATACTGGAGTATTCTCTTGTTTTTATGTTATCGACTGATTATAATAAAAACATATATATGAGTAAAACATGTCACTGGTTTTGAATATGCCATGTCCGGTCAAAGGAATAATTCACATCTAGATAGGTCTAAATACATGGGCCATTCCCCTTTTTCCCTAAAATGAAATGATTTCCATTTTTTTTAAAAAAATTTCCACGTCCAATCGTAGCTAGGATGCCTTATCTATAACAATAACCCAACAAAATTTTAGACGTAATTATAAATATTTATGAAAAACACTAATATTTATACGAGTCCCTATCTTATATATACCAGCTATCTTCCAATTTGCAAATTTAGTACAACCCTTCCATTAAAGTTGTCATCCAAATTCTGGGATTGCAAATTGCAATGTTAGTAAAGAAGTCAACGTTTGACAAATCTCATTCTCATCATATATATATATATATATATATATATATATATATATATATATATATATATATATATATATATATATGTGTGTGTGTGTGTATATTCATCTATATTCCATGAAGAATCATAATGGGATGATGTTAAAATGTAATTGAATTTGTTTTAGAATAGTGAAACAGTTTGATTGTGGACTGGAATGGAACGTACAGTGGAGCTTATTGGTTTCATTAATTAATCCACATGCGGCACGTCATGAAGTTAGTTTGTAATTGACGTGCTTATCATGAAATAATTATAAGTATACACTGATAATCAAAAGGAAAGGGGCAATGAGGGTCCCACTGGATGGGGCCCGAGAGTTAAGGGTGAGAATAATTACAAATAAATATTAGAGGCTTAATTAAGAGATAGGGATAACACAAGTTTAGGGAGCCCAGTATTTTTGTTGAGTGGGCAACTCTAGCCCTGTGTTTTTCCAAGTGGTAATTAATTAATTAGGCAACTTGTGTTTTGTTGATTCTTAAAACGACGCATCAATCAAAACCTTGAGTTAATTGGGATGATGAGACTAACCATCTGCCTAATGGAAACTTGTCAACAAGAATGTGGCACCTTTTTCAAAAAGCAGCAAAAAAAGTGTACAAAGGCACAAAAAAGGATTCTTGAGGAACAAGACTTAAATTAAGTATGCATTATATATTCATGAAAGCTATATATGTCTTAAGTTGCAAATTTTGAGGCTGATTCTTTCTCATAAACTATATATGGGACTGTATGGGCGACTTTGGAGACATGACATGATTGACATTACCAATGGGATTAAGAAACTTCACTTATCGATTTTATATCTTTACAATTGTCTTCACACTCCTTAATGCCCTCTCTGTTCATCATATTTAATTTCATGCTTTGAGCAATCCTCCTCACCCTCCTTAATGAACAACCTAGATAATATTGAATTCAAGTAATTGATATTTCATCAGGAAAGCTTTCCTGACTAATGTAGTCTGAAATTTAATAATTAGGAGAATTGAAAAACCAGACAAATAAGCCTCAGTTTCCTCATTAGCTTTTTTTATATATATGTATATGTATATAATTCTTGATGTAAAAATGCTACCCTGACAAATCTCTTTCGATTTTTTTTTTTGGGAATAAATACTTGTTATAAAACCTTTGCTATCATATTAAGAAGTTTCTTATATATGCATTTGTTTTTTCCATCGCACAAGCCAGGGCCTCAACTTTTCATTG
This sequence comes from Theobroma cacao, assembly GCF_053813885.1. Classification (NCBI taxonomy): domain Eukaryota; kingdom Viridiplantae; phylum Streptophyta; class Magnoliopsida; order Malvales; family Malvaceae; genus Theobroma; species Theobroma cacao. The sequence goes on from NC_142640.1 coordinate 45,642,412, forward strand.
GGAAAATCTAAAAAAGTTAAGGGAAGACTATGGATAATCCATGACTAAATCTGTGGTCAGGAGTGATAAAAAGGACATTAGAAGAAGCCAATAGCCAAGGGAACAGCTAGCTCTTGACTACTTTTTTAATGTATTTTTGGCACACAGCCATCAAAATAGCCAATTAGATGATTAAAAACAAAAGCTGAAGTAGCAAAGACAAACTGGTATTAGTTCTATTTTATTTCTTCACAAATACAAGTACAACAAGTACATGTAATTCAGCATTCCATGCATTATACAACTTTTATTTTCTCCACTTTGACAAATTCAACAATATATATTGTATAATATAGAGCAATATTTCCTATTTTATCACCTATAAAGTTAAGTGCTACCAACACAAACTATATCACGATTGAAACATCTGGGTCACTTTCCTATTTACATTTTCCAAATGACGAAATCACCCCCCATCCAAAAGTTCAGAAAAAAAAAAAATCACAGGCCAGCATCAAATGGCACTCCAGTGCCCGGAATCCAAGCATCTCCAGCCAGAAAATTCCCCACGGTAAATTTTCCGGCCTCGGCGGCACTTATGACATGATATCCACCCCACTTTACCCTTCCACTAGTATCTGCACCAGCACCAGTATTCATGTGCTCGGCATAGTAAAGGGTACTTAAAGCAAAACTTCCACTCCATGGTAACCAACCTTCTGCCGTAATCACTCCATCCAAAACACTCTTCATGAATACAGTTCTCGAATATTTCTGCCATGGCCTCCCCAAATAACTCTTGAACGAACCTTGAACGCCCCTCAAATCCGACGACGCTGTAACCCGGGAATTATGGATAATTATGCCAGTGTTTTCGTTAGCGTCGGTTCTTCCTTGTGCTGTCACCGTGTTCCTTTGGTTGCTCATTGGTTTACGTATGTAGATGTTGCAGTTTTGAAGAACAGCTACAGCGTCACCAAATATAAAGTCTAAGGTTCCATAAATGTCACAGTCACGATAGAATTGGCGTTGGGAGTAGACGTATAAGGTATCTTGGTAACCTTTGAAGCTGCATCGGTAGATCACTGAGTGATCGGAGCCGGACCGGAAGGCTACAGCTTGGTGTTTCTGGGGACCGGCCGAGTTGTCGAAGGTTATATCACGAGCTACGAAGCGGTCACCCGCCACACCTGAAAGAAGAAACAAATACTGTGAGTAATCAAATGATATGGATACTTGATTAATTTTATGTGGAAAAGAAAGGGAAGGAAAAGATGTTTGTCAAAAACAAAGAAAAAGATGTTTAACTTATTTACCTTCTTTTCACTATTATTTTCCCATCATGTTGTACACTGTTGGGGGATTGTTGGTGAAATAGGAGACAAAAGAATATGCAATTAATAATTTTTTCTGACTTGTCTTTTACTCTTGCCAAAGTTTTGACTCAAGATAATTTGCATGAAGGCTTTTGTTATTTACATCATCTACTCTTTCTCTCTTTGGTCATTTACTTAAGTCAGGATAATGATAATTATTGTCTCCTAACTTTTCTTCTACTTTTTAATAAAGATGTTTATTTGTTTTGAGGAACATGTCTTTGTCATTTATCTGAATAGGATGTAACCCATCAAAAGCAAGATTCTTGTAAGTTTTGATTTAACAGTGAATTTTTTTAAGTAAAAAAAAAAACAGATAAATAGGTAAATAAAACTTGTAAAAAAATGTCAGTGAAGTGTTGGTATAAATTTTCGTTTAAATGAACACTATGGAGGGAATAAGGAAGATAGTTGGGAACAAAGAAAAAATAGTTTCCTACTATATTATATGTTTGAATTACCCAAAGAAAATTATATTATATGTTACATTTTTTTCTTTGGTTATAAGCTTTATATAGGAAAAGAATAATTTTGAAAGATAAATGAAAGTTGTTGTAAGGTTTATGTAGGGAAAAGAATGTTTAAATAAGTTTGTTGAGCTCGAAGATAAACGAAAATGGAGCAGTTTGAAGAGCATTTTCAACTTAATTGAGTTTGGAAATACTAACGGCCAGGAATTTATGCATGTTTCATTAAAGAAGCTTACCAACAGTTGCTGAGCTAAAAGTTGTTGTTGTTTGAGCACTCTTGCTACCAGTAACGACCGTTGCATCCATTCCATCCCCAATTAACATTATATTTGACTTCTTAATATTCACATTTTCCCTGTAAACTCCAGCTTTCACGTATATAACAGTTCTTTTGCCTCCACCAGCTGCTGCCACAGCCTCGGATATGCTCTTAAAATTGCCAGAACCATCTTGAGCCACCACAATATCAGCTTTCGGTGGTGCACCAGTTTTCTGCAAAAGCTTTCGATCAGCAGCCGAAAGCCAAGCTGGAAATCCATGGGCAAGCAGGCGTCGATTGCCAACTTGTTTAGCGGTAGAAGAGGATGTAACAGTGGCCTTATTTATGGCTAGAGAATTGCTAAGCAACTTCGAAAAGTTGCCCAACATAGATGGGAAGGTTTGTAAATGAGAGGCCAAGTTGAAATCAATGAATCCATTTTGGCAGGTTTGTTGGTTGGCAATCGCAGCACTTAACCACGTTTGAGCATCCATTGGATTGTTAGTGCTCTTGGAGTGGTTAAGGTGGTTAACGGTGTTCTCATAGAGCTCCAAGCAATCGTTCCAAGCCAACTTGGCTCGCTCATCGAATGAACTCAAGTCCATCGTCGAGACGAGCCGGTGAGCTCGAACTGCTTGGTTCAGGGTCACCTGGATAGCCAGGTCACGGAACGAGAACTGGGTTTGATCAAGGCTTGCTGCGACAATACTATTTCCCATGAAATAGTTGCAGACTTCAGGGTATGGGGTTTGGCTACATGATGTTATTGTAGCACCATGCACGAAGTAGGCTAGTGGGAAAATGAAGAAATGGGCAATGAAAATCATTGCTAGGACATTTAGCTTATCCATGAAGACTCAAAGTTTTTTGGAAGACAAGCACAGGAAATTTCTAAAGCTTCTGAAGTTTGAATTGATCAAAATCGAGGGAGGGAAGGGGGGTTTATATAGGGCTAAGCAAGGGCTTTGGTGGGACAGAGGTGGAAAATTTGAACGCGGTTAGGGTTTATTCAAGAATTGGCTTGGGCCATGCATTATGATGTTTACGTTAAACCAGAATCTTTGTGGCTTGCTATGTGGTGCAGGGATTTATGGTTGGTTTCTGAAAGAACCCTGAACTTTTATTGCAATTACGGCTATTTTACGCCATTATATTGGTTCCTCCCATTTTCATCCTTAATTTTCTTTTTCTTTACGTACCATTCCATTTTCCTTTTGTCATTTTAACATGGAAAAAGCTTCTTTCATGGATTTCTTACAAGACATAGATTATTTTAAATTTGCGAGACTCCACCTACAACATGATATTCCTCTAAGTCCTTAATGTTTTCTCCTCACGGGAGGAACCTGCCCTGGTACTTAAGAAAATTCTAGATATTGGAAATTATTTTTAATTTAAACATCAAATCAGTAATTTAATGTTTGGAAGATTTGGTCAACAAATAGGACTCAGACTCATCAAACTCCATTGACCCCGTGAAGCACTCAAAAAGTACATAAGTTTTTTAGATCTTTTTATTTCTTTCTTTTGCTTATTATGTCATTGCAAGTGAAATCGTCATTCCATTTTAAATTTAATGCGATTTTTGAACTGCCAACGCATTAGCAGACATCATTTCGTTTGAAAAGTAACAGCAATATCAAATTAAGCTTAGACCAAACAAAAGTTTGAAAGGTTCACAAGTTTTAGGCCTAAGATCACAGATGACTCCATGTATCAACTGTCATTAGATACGCAAGTGTAGATATTAAACAACTAGTTGAGCACCACCACCACCATACGTAGATTTCCATGCTCATACGAAATTACTCGTGAACATTTGGGTTTGCTGATTAGGATAGTTGTGATTTTTCGACTCTGTTGTTTAGGTGAAATAGATAGATATTTGGCGCTAGGAGTGGTGCTTGGAGCCTTTTTTATTGTCAAAACTTCTGTCGAAGCCACATGGCTTTTGAGAGACTTTGCGGACACTGTTTTATGTACACACGTCCCGCCGTAATCTGCACGTACTGTTCCGACCTTTATGTATCTTTGAATGCTTCTAACTTTCATTATCCACTCTCTCTCTCTCTCTCTTACTCTTTTCCCTTTTTTTGTCATAAACCTGATTAAGACATGACAGGTTATAATCACTATTACAAATTTGGACTTTAATTTCCATCTCACTTATTTGGTGTACCGAATTATGTTTTTATACAGTAAAATTTTCAAAAGTTTTGCTATTGAAATTTTTAGTTGTATTATTTGTTTCTTTAAAAAAATTAGTTGTATTTTTTTTAAATTTTAATAACAATAAATAAAGTGTAACCATATGGTTGCCCGACTCTTTCTATTTCCTTTTAATGATACCTAATTGTGATTTCAATAGTAGATAGTTTCCATATTGTTGACTCATGACTGCATGAACTCAGCATGACAGCCACTGAACCCATCCTAGAAAAGTCATCTTTCTTACATCCACTAATTAATTCCTTGTTTTATAGCTATCTGCAGTACTTGTCCCTGCTTTAATTTGGAGGTTAGCTTATTTATTAGTTGAAAACCTTGGTAAATGTTGCTGCAATTGATTTGGTTTCATTTAAGTGAAAAGATAACAGACTCTTAATTAATGTTCGAATACGGTACGAAATGGCATTATCATGTTATGAACTTTTTCTAACATATGTCTCCTTTTGAAAAACGATTTATGTCATTATACGTCTCTATTTTACTTGGCAGAAGACTTCCCATGACAAAAGACACCCGATTTGGGCAAAATAGAGCTTGTACAAATTCATAAATTGACCACTCCTCAAAAAGATATTGATGTCTGCTCACAAAACTCAACCATTTCTACATCGTATTAACACTAAACTTAATAAAGAAACACAATTTTTTGAGCTAACAATCATTTAACGAATTCTTTTTTTTATAAATGAAACATATTTCGAATGATATTGAAAATTATAATCTGTCAAGTGCATTTTTAAATAGACAAATTTTATTACAGATGGATCCACAAAACTAAAGATTCATACAAATGAGTTTTTCATCATTTTGTAATGTTTGATTTTTTTGGGACTCTTCTTTATTTTTGTGTTTTTTTCTTAGCTTCGGCTTGTAGAGCTTAAACTTTTCTCCCTCCTCAAATTCTAATAAAACTTCATTGCCTTAACAAAAAAAAAAAAAATTACAATACGATATAATATTAAAAAATTGTTTTGTTAAGACGACCACAAATTTATAAACCTTTTGATAATCGTACAGAATTATTATATATCACTACTAATATTGTGGGAGTTATTAATTTCTATGTATTGCCGTACAGATTAGATGTGAGACCTAACAAGTAATTTTGTAGTTTGACTTGGAACAAACAATCCCATAATTATTGGTTTTAATACTACAAATGTTGGGAGAAAAAGAGAGAAATAAAATGAGACTTTAGGGTCATTTACAGTGTGCAATAACGGTATCAAGATCATCCCCCACTCAAGCGTGCTTTTCTGTCTTTCGATTCTTTATAATTGGGAGCTTTGAATTAGGCTTTCCATCAGACCCTATCCTAATTACAACCAAATTAAGCACCTGATAAGCTCTTCCTCAACTTCATGCCCATATCTTAATTTCATAGGGTACTTTATATAATTAATTTTTTACATATAATTTTGAATTATACGATAAAAAATATATACTTTTTAATTCTGTAAATCTCAATTTCTATTTTCAAGATTTGATTTGATACTCAAAACTAAACATAATTGAGTTTCTCTATTGGGATTAAAGATTCCTCTTTTTTTTTTAATAAAAAAAAAGAAAGATTTTTCAAATTAAACATTTTTTCATCCCAAAATAAATTTCATGAAAATAAATCAATTTCACTTTCATCAACATCAGTTGAGTTTTTCTTTCAATTTCTTTATAGTGGAAGGCTGTGTTGTTATCATGACATTCAATAGAAGAGACACTTAGAATTCAATTATTTTTCTTCATATTTCTGAAAGAGAAATGATAATGGATTATCAAGTGCTGATAAGACGATCTTGGACGTGGCCGACAATTTAATCCACAAATCTAAAGCTATGTTAGAAGGACCCTACGTACAATTAGACCGGTGCTACTCTCTTGTCCACCAAAAATATAAAATTAAATTGCATTATCCTAACAATGTGATTTAGTGTACATCGTTCCGTCTATTTGATTTAAATTCCTTCTTTGGCTTTATTGAATAAAGTAAAATAATTGTTAAATCAATCTAAAAAAGAGGACAGTAAATCAGATTAGTACCAAATTTGAACCTAATAATCAATTAATGCTTTCAAGGAAGAACTAATCATTAATTATTTTATCCTTTTTCTTTATTTCCGTTTGGGATGAATAACCAACCAATGGAATGATGTAATTCATGACTAGATATTTGAGATTAAACAAAAGCGTAATTAAATTAGGCCAACTTGCCTGTCAAATATTAATTAAGCTCGCACTCTTACATTTTAATGACCAAATAATTGATCAAGTTGACATTGTGCCTGCCCGCTTTCATTTAGCTTGGCCGGATGGGTGGTGAGATAATTAATAGGAGTGTGCAAATGGGTGAATTGGGTGGTTTGGTCCACCATACTTAAGGACCAAATAGATCAATCATTTTTAAAAAACCGACCAAAACCGATCAAATATAATGAAAAACCAAACCGACCAAATATAGAATTAGTTTGGTTGGTCCAGTTTTGAACCACTGGACTATAATTTTATCACTTTTTTTTATAAATTATAATATTAAAACTTATAAATTTCATCCATAATTATATATATATATATGAAATTAATGATATAACGTATATGTTATAATGTTTTATATCAAATTCTGTATAAATAATTACTAATTATAAACAATATGTTATAAAATCTAAAGTGAGAGTTAATAAACTTATTAAGCGTAATCATATAAATAATATTTATTATAAGTTTTAGTAATACTTATATATAAATTAAATATATGTATATATAAAATATATTACTTTATTATATATAGTTAATGATACAAATTATATGTTAAAATGTTTTATATAATCATATAAATAAAGTCTATTATAGGTTATAGTAATGCTTATGTATAAATTAAATATATGTATATATAATATATGACTTTATTTTATATATATATATATAATTAATGACATAATTTATATGTTATAATGTTTTATATCAAAATTTGTATAAATAATAAGTAATTATAAATAATATGTTATAAAATCTAAAGTGATAACTAATAAAGTTATTAAATATAATCACATAAATAAAGTTTATTATAAATAATAATTATACTTTCTTTTTGCTCATCATTATAGTAATACTTATGTATATGTATATATAATATATTTATACAATTATATATATATTCATACCATTTTATATTACAAAACATTACTAAGGTGTAATAATTATAACATATTAATATGTAGGATATTTACTGTCATATATTATAATATTAACATATAACTTATATCACTTAAAATATATAACTTGTAATTTCATATTAATATAGATTTATAAATAAATAAATATATATAACTAATATTAAATTATTATGATTATGATTTGTATACGTACGTACAATATCCTAATATATTTTAAATATATTATTAATTAAGTTTACTATCAATTCTTCTTAATATATAAAAAAATTATATATATGACTATATCTATAAATATATAAAAAATTAGTTTGGTTTTTTAGTGGGATTGGTTCAAAAATTTTAAAATCGAGAACTAACCAAAAAACCAATTTGACCAAATATTTTGGATCAATTGATCCAATGAACCAATTAGATCGAATCATTTTATCCAAATCATATTTGATTTTGGTGGATAATTAGTCTGGATTGGTTTTACTTAACCCTACAAAAAGTAATGTATAAGTCAGGGGATGTACTAAAGAAACCATCCATGTAATTAATCTCCCATTTTTTCAAAGTAGGAATGATGGCTTATTACTTGAACAACTTCATTACGTAATTAATTAGATTTTACGTTTGTCATTTCTCCATTGCATTAATTATATGGATTTTTCGTATTTTAAAAAAAAAATTACGCATACTTTTTCTTCAAAGCAATAAGGTTTGATTGTTAATTTTAAAATATGTGATAGACAAATTGATTTGTCCAAAATGATTTATTTATTTTTCATTGTGATTCAGCTTACAAAGAATCTCATAACAAATTGTGTTTTTCCCTAAACCAAATAATTTTCAGTTATTTTGAGTTTTAACATTGACAAAATTCATTACAAGCTTAATTTGTCTTAAGGTTAAAGTTGCTGCATCTAGGGAATAGAATCCCCAACCAAACCATTCTTATTTATAACAAATCTAGCAATCGATTGCAAGAGCGTTTGAGTTGGGTTTTGTGGTGGGCTCTTTATATAAGAAAAGAGGCATTAATCAACCTGTAATTATTCTTTCAGAAACCGCAGGGAAAGAAATATGATATGGATTTTAGTTGTAATAAAACAGAACAATTTTGGCTGTATTCTTCGAAGGGGAAATTAACTATATATTAGTTTTTCTTTCAAACAATTCCCTCTTTCATTTCGATTCTTGTTCAATCGAACAGGAAATAAAGAGTTCCCTGTAGAAATACAACCTGAGACATGCAAAAAGTGCTCAAAAAACAGCAGCAACCCTCAGGCAATACAAAGCAAAAGCAGGGGATTCAATCAACAACAATTATTTGAGAGAAAGAGGTTCGAAACTCAACTCTTTGAATAGGGATAAATTAATATATTTACTTTTAAATTAAATAATTCCTATAAGTACATGCAATTTGGATATTAAAACAATTTTCTGATTGCTTATGTAATAATCACAGCACCTTTACATTGAAGTATAGACACAGTTAAGAATGCACATGAAGGAAATATATAATACGAAAATCACTCTGGGAGAAGAAGAGCTTCATTGACTGTGTCTTCTCTGAGAAAGACGTGTAGGAAATATTATTAAATAATACTTTTGAAAGCTACGCAATATTCCTCGCAATTGCTTCCAGAGCAGACCGTACCTCCCAAGCCAATGGAATTACAATCTTCTGTACAATCCCATTGTCCTACATCATTATAATTATGACCAAACGATGTGAAATAAGCGTTGAGCAAATTGACTCTTAAGCTTCCACCGATAAGCTTCAAAGCTTTGTGGCCCTTAATTTCTCTCTCCTATCTAATTGACAACTTAATCATCCTTAGCCATTATATTCTGTGTATGAAAACAACATTTGTGTCACTGTTTTATTTTTCGGGTCTTGGTGCTGTATGCAAAGGCAGCTCAATTCCGTTAAGCACAAAAGTGGCTCAAACAGCCTGCTAGCATCCCTTATGATTAAGCAAGGGTTTCAACACTTCCTGCGTTTATACCATAGCTTCACTTATATATGTTGCATTCAGATTTTTTTCAAATTCGATTATTTATTGAAATCATAATGAACAAAAGATGTGTTACGTCAACTTCTTGTTTAACGTTTTTAGTGTTCCTATTCAATAAAATCCACTTCTCTCCTTATCAACATTTGAATTCGAAATTCAATTTTGAGTCTCAATTTAAAAAAAAAAATGTAAAATCTTGGGCATCATATCCCTTTGAGGACATTTCTTGTTTAATTAACTACGACTTTATAATTCTCAATATAAGTTAGTATAATTAATATTAAAAGCTTCAAAAGTTTATTATAAGTAAAAAAAAATGAGTAAATTATTTTCTTAATCACTTAAATTTTTAATATTTTAATTTTGATATATTAATTTTAAAAAATAATTTTTTATTCATTGACGTTTATAAGTGTTAATCACATATCGTGATAAAAAAAATCTAAAATTATAACAATAAAAGTTTTTGTTTACGTGAATATTTTTATGTTTCCACGTAAGAACAGTTCTAATATAACAATCTGTTATTTTTTAATGATTTATTATTAAAATGTTATTTTTTAAAAATTAAGTTATTGAAAAGATAATTTACTCGAAAGATATATTAGTGACCATTTGCTCACGACCTATGCCAAACCAAAATTTCATCAAGTGCTGAAGGTTACCACTTACCAATCATTAGCTCTACTCTCCACATTTTCACATTTTCCCTCCCAATTCTCTCTCTCTTTTTTTTTTTTTTTTTCTCTTTGAACACTCTTCCTCTCCTAACAAGACATAACCACACATCATGATAAACCTCCTGATTACTTAGATATTTTAATAATTAAAGTTATCGCTTTTTTTTTCTTTTTTTTGTCATGTATATCTGACTAGCATTATTTAGGCTAGTTCAAGTTAATATATACTAAATTCCAAGAAAAAAATGTTAATATATTAAATTATTGTGCAATAATTGTCACAGTAATTCCCATAGCCTTGCTTTTAATGAGAAAATTGGGGTAACCTTATCACAATCATTAGTCAGAATCAAGTATATATCACCACGAGCTGGCAATTTCCATGCGTTCCACTGAAGAAATTAGTCGCCATTGTTTTTTTCTTGGCCATGATTCTTCGGCAAAGTCCGGCTAAAGTTGGTGACGAAAGCAGCCTTTGTAATTGGCTGATTCTCAAGACGTTTTAACAGAAACCCTTGTCCGCTTTGTTTACGTTCAGCTTTTCTGCAATCCTTTGGAAAGTTCGTCGATGGTATTAATTAATACTTTCTTTCTTCAAAGATTTGATTTTAGCTCATATCCCTTCCTGCTAAAGCCATGGGTTTCCTTCAGGCAACGACGTGATCGTGCCTCTTTCAACCACTAACGAAACCCCTTGCAAAATATAATGAAATTTATTGGTTTAAACTAATAATTAATCTCCCCCAAACAAAATAATTAATTGCATTCTTTCTGTATATTAATTAGTTTTGAAAGATGAAGAAGTAATCACTTTTTTTTTTTTTTTTTAAAAAGAAGAAGATATACATGTATATGGCCCAGGTGAAGAAAAAACGTATATAGTCTGCCGTGGGACTAATTAAAACAAGACCTGGAAAATATGAAAAGTATATAAAAAAATTAGAGGCTCGAATTTAATGGTGTAAACTCATATATCTCTGTTGCTTCCTTACCCCCCAAAAATAAAGAAATATCGATTGCACTTTTTTATTTGGTTAATATCTCTAGTGCACTTTATTTCTTCTTTCCCTTTTCCCATTGTCTCAATCTATATCTGTGTGCCTTTTCAATATTACGATCAAGTCATGAGTCATTCTCCAATAACCATCGGTGTAACGCTTGACATTTATTATTGGCTCTTCTTAAAAAGTGCAAATGTGATGATGAAGTTGCCAAAGTTATTCGATTTATAGTGGATTTTCACATCGTTGTGACACTGACACGTGGATTTTAGGGAATATATACTCATTACATTTAGAACACTTTTCACTTCAAATGAAGTTTCTTCTCCCCTTTTTTTGGTTTTTTTTCTCTTTTTTCTTTATTTTTCATAATATATATATATATATATATATATATATATACATTATTATACATGGTTTCAAATTTATTTGCCGACGAGAACGCGTACCAAAAGATGCATGCATGAAGTATATATATATATATATATATATATATTAAAACAAAGATAATACTAGCAGCTAGGACGGCAACTAAGGCTGTTTCTGCGAACCCTGCCTTCTTGGACATATGCTTATTTTGTGTATGCCGTCCTCTCTCCTCCTGGTCCACCTTCCTGGGAAGAAGATAATGCCTTGGCACCTACCCACCCCAGCCTTTTTTTTTTCCTTATATATATATATGATTCACTTTACATTTTTAGTATGTCCCATATTTCTAGTATATTTTACTAAATAACATAATTTATGAATATGCACAAGCCCAATCTTTAATGTCCACATAAAAAAAAAGAAGAGAACAAAAAATTGAGCTAAAATTGGGATGGACAAGTAATAAAGAATTTAGTTTTGATGATAATTAGATGTAGACATAAAGCTTGGTACTATCAACGTACTGCCTTGATCATGATGTAGTGTGGTCCAGATTGCGGATAGAGTCATAAAACAAAATGACAATGAAAGTTTAGACTAATCCTTCGGCCTAAGAGATAAGAATAAGAACCCCCAATATTTATATAACCAATAGTACTAGAATCTCTTCATTTTAAAATTAAATATTTCATCTTATTATTTTAAAAATAAAAAACACTTTAATTGCTTTTTTGAAATTAAAAAAAAAGAACAAATTATTCATCCAACATATAAATAGAGAATGTTCACTATAAAAATGAAGGAAACCAACATAAAGCATGTAGAGCTTGAAATAGAGTTGCAGAGGTTGGATTTCAGAATTTAAATTTGAATTTGCATTTTGAATCTTCTTGTCGTAACATGCTGGTCTGGAAACCCGACCGCCAGACGAGAGTGAAAACTCTAAAACTAGGAGTCATCACTAATCTTTTTTACTAAGTGTGATTGGTCACCTATTGTCTCGATTCTAATTGATAGAGTCTTAATTAGATTTAAGCTCGCCGAAAGAATCTTAAACTGGTCTACATTTTTCGAGATCTAGATTCGGAAGTACGGTTACGCCCGGGGAAGGATTAACACCCCCGAAACGCCCGTTCCATGAACGGTACCATTTTTAGATTATCCTATTAGGCTTTATTTTTTAAGTTCATTTTATTTCCTTAGCTATTATTCACTTATTTTATCTCCTATTCAACATAAAATGGAATGCAAATGTGAGGCAAGATGAAATGCATGGTATGAGATGAAAAATGTCAGACAAATAACCTTTTATCGAGGACGTTCTCTTAGATCCGCCCATCATACTGGTGAGATCCGGGGTGTTCTCTCACCTAAGGAATTATCCGAGAAATTCGCCTTCGCAAATTCGACGAATAAATCTCATCATCGGGGTTATCGTACGTTTTTCTTTAAAAAATAATGTTTTCGTGAATAATGAACCTAATACGAGCGAAAACCTTTTATTAGAGATGTTTCTCCGACCCCTCCCATCATACTGGTGGGACCCGGGGATATCTTTTCACCTAGGGTACTTTTCGAGAAATACTCGCCTTCGCAAGATCTTCGAAAAATCCCATCATCGGGGCTTAACTCGTAAACAAAATACTTATATGTAATGGTATGCATATTGCAATAAAAATATATGTTATGTTTGTGAAATTAATTATTTTTTTATTTTTTATTATTTATATATTTTTTATTCTTAACTAATTTTTTTTATATAATAAAATTTTATTTATTTAAAATAAAAATCTCGAAAACTGAGAATCAAGGCCCTCCCATCGTATTGGTGGAGCCTTAATTCGGATTTCGAACCTAGGAAAATTAGCTCGGGATTGCGACTTCTCGCGTCTCGACCAATCATCCCATCATCGATATTATATTTGTAGTTGATGTCATGGTAATTTTTATATATATATTTTTATATTTTTATTTTTATATACATGTATTTTTAAGGGTTATTTATATATTTGTAGTAAACATTCTCCTAAACTTAAGTTCTTTGCATAACTAAACACTTTCTAAAATGTTATTATTATTATTATTTTTATATATATTTGCTATCCTTATTTTTATGTTATTTTGTTCTTTAATAATTTCCAAACCCTAGGACTATTATCTAGAAATTTTTAGAACATTATAATAACTTAAAATTAATTTTATATCATCAAGTATTAAAGCTCTAACTAAATAAATTGGGTTAAATCTAAACAAACCATATCACAACAGTTCAGGCAGCCTAAATCACCACAGACCCATTTGGCAAGGAGTAACATTTTACCTGATTGGGCTAAGCGAGCCCAAGCTAACTGGCTGACCCACGATCTTCACTAAGCCCACTGTCTGGTGCTTTGCACGGCCACCCCCAGTATGCCCAAAATGGCGTTGTTTGATGCAATGGAGAAAAACCTTCCCCTTTTCCCCCTTTTTTTTTCTTCTCCCTTACTACTCACCTTTCTTTCTTCTCCTCAAAACCTTTCATTTTCTCCCTTTTGTTTCTCTTTCTAAGAAAAAAACAGCCAACTCCCTTCTTTAAACACCTTCCTTTCTGACCGGTGCTGTCGTCGAAGCCGCTACTAGCCCTCCCTCTCTCTTTTACCTACCGGCAACGATCGGCTCCCTCTTCACTCTCTCTCTCTACCTGTCGACGATCGACTTTCCCCTTCTCTCTCTATTCGCCCGTCGATGATCGATTCCCTATTCGCTCTCTCTCTACCTGTCGACGATCGGTTTTCCCTCTCTCTCCAACAACAAGCGACCCGCAGCTCCGTCTCTCAACTCCTTTCTCTCTCCCTCTATTTCCTGCCGTCGACCACCCAAAACTCTAGATCTCTTTAAAACGTCGGTCGGCTCTCTCTCTTTCTCCTTTACCGATCGGTCAATCCTTCCTTGCACCGGTAGCAAACCCAAGCCCCAACTCTCTCTCTCTAAAACTGGCGACCGTTCAGATCTCCCCTACAAAAAAAAAAAAAAATCAACCAAAAATCCCCCTTTCTTCGAAAATCCAACCGTTTCCCCCCACTCTCACTGCACACGTTTTTTTTTTTTTGATATTTTGGGTATTGTTTGATATTTTTTTGATTTTTTTGTGGATTGTTTCTGGCTGCTAGAGAACTAGGATTTTTTGGTTGCTGCTTGTTGCTATGGTTTTTGCAGTTTGTTGAGGATTTTTTTTGCTGCTAGGGTTTTTTGATTTGTTTTTGGTTGCCATCGCCCCCGGGTTGCTACAGTGCCTCCTCCCTTTATACTCGTTTGTGGCTTCTGGAGGGGGCGCGCTCCACTACTCTGCCAAACGCGAGTTTTTCGCGTCTGGCACTATAGTGGTGGTATTGGCAGGGGCGTCCGCGCTCTACCAGTACTCTTTTTTTTTTTATTATTTAGTTAATTAATTTTTAATTAATATTTAACTTTGGTTTATTATTTGTCAAAATTTAAGTGTCTACACTTCTAGTTTATTTTTTTTATTAGAAATTGTTTGTTTGGATAAATCTAAATTTTTGGAATTCAAGATTTAAAAATAATCAATTTGAGAATATTTTAAAGATTTTTAATTTGATTGAATTTGACAAATACCAAGTCCAAAAAAATAATTCAAAATCTTAATTAGCTCTGTGCCTTTTTCGAGTGGATTCAATTTAATTCATATCCAAACCCAACTTCTGAACAAGTCACAAACAATATATTTTGATTTGCATTTTTAACAAAAAGAACAACATAGTTGGATTTTGTAAAACAAAAATGCAAATCCTACCCACCAAATCTTGATTCCCAACTTGAATAGAAAAGAACGATACCTGATTAAATATAGAAGGGAATCCAAGTATAACTATTCATTCGATTATGATCTGGTTTTGACCAACAATCAAAGTTATGAAGAGCAACCATATTTTATTGAAAGAAAAAAAACAAAAATAAAAAAGAAAGACCCAAAAGTTCTGAATAACGAAATCACGATGCTGGGCCGAAAGAAAAAAGGAGGAAATGAAAAAGCCCAATTTTAATAATTTATGTCATGTTTGGGCTATTGGACGGAAGTTGAAATTTTTTTGCTCAATGGTACTAGACCTCTAGTCAGACCAATTTCATTCCAACATGGGCTAACCTTTGTCTTGGGTGAGATTGTCAAGGAGCTAGGCCTAATCCAACCTCAATGAAAATTCCAAAACTATATATTCACTATGAATGGCGTCGCCCCTGCGCATGGATGGGCTTTGATTGATTTGGACCACCAACCAGACCACCAAGTTCAACGTTAATGGTTTCTATTACCAGCCCTTGATAGGCAGGGCAACAATTTTCCATTTCTTGTTAATCAAATTACCAGTCAAGTAGCTACAAGTGGGCAAAAAATCCATCTAGTTTCTTCTTTCTTGTCCGTTATGCCTTCATAGTTTGTCTTCCTCCCAACAAACCCCGAAGAGCTGGTAGATGATATGAGGGGTTTGCGGTCTTTCACAATTCTGTGTTTAAATTTTAGTACATGCCAAAAAATTTAAAAGAAAAATAAAAAAGTAATCCTCTTCTTAGTTTAGAACTTGTAGTTTAAAAAACATTTATAGTCTAATCACCCAGCCATCCGAGTTGAAACGGTTAAATGAAAGAAAAAAATGAAAAGGAACTTCTAACCTTTATCTTATGGCCTGATATATATGCAGTAGTAATTAATTGAATGATCCAATTTTTACGTACTCACGCAATTAAGTTAGATTTACTGATATACGACTCTTACTTGCCTTAACATATACTATCTAATTAAATTTGTGTGAAAGAAGTCAAATTAACCACAAGAAAATAGACTCACCCTAGTAACTTTTTGAGTTACATAATTTCATACATGAACAAAAAGTCAAAAACACACCATTGCAGTAATGTATCTTAATTTGTCGAAGAAGCGGTGTATGTGTTTTGTTGGGGACCCATTGGTGGATTTAATTAGAAGAGTGAATAACAAGGTTTGCATGATCTCGTGAACCCAAGAGGCAAAGCTGGTCCAAACTCCCAAGACATGAACAAGAATCAAGTGTCTTGTACCTGACACACTCGATCCCTTTCTATTTTGTCCTAAACAGGTAACAACCTCTTCTAGTCTATTCATTTCACGGGAGTGCTCATGTCACTTTACAAAAATCCAAAGCTTAGAGGTACAAGACCAAATCCAGCCTATCCAATCTTCCATAAGGACGCCGACATTAATTTTGCTGCCGTCGCTTCATTACCTCTTCTGCAACTGTTTAATAATTCATGTCATGGGCTTTTGTTGTTCATACATTCACATTTCTTCTTCTTTTTTCTAACCTCATTTTTTGGTTGGTTGCTGATATTATTATGCATAGACCCTTCTTGTATTATATACATTGTCGAAGACATTTCTCTCTGGGTGCAATTGTCTGCATGTGATTATATGTGGTATTAATTAGGAGTCTTTGACTCTATATATAGTTGTTTCCTTTTATTTTTTTAGTTCGGGTTATACAATAAGAACAGTTAGTTCTCTTTTCTCTTATATATAAAACTCTAGCCTTCCCATAGTAGGATTTGAACCTAATATACCTCCAAGTGACTCCAGACTGTAGAGTTGTTAATTCTCTTAGACTATGTTTGGCAAGAGGAAAACAGGTAAGAAGGAAAGGAAAATAATTTTTTTTTCTTTCCTTCCTTCATTTGGTAGGAGGACAATAGGAGAGAGAAGGAAAATAGATAGATTTGTACATTTTTTTCCTCCATATATGTAAGTTTTTCAACAGCAGAAGAAAAACACTCTTTTCACTTAAATTATTCATTTTATTTATAATTTTGCTCCTGATTTTACCAAATCTGGCAAACAGTTCAATTCAACTGAAGATCACATCTAGTCAGTTAAGCCCTTCGAAGTTCCCGTTAAGATATCTTGATCATTAAGTTGATCTATGCATTCAGAAGGGACATGCAATCAAAATTTAGCTCCATATTCAAGCTATATATTGCTGGCAGCTGCAGGTTACTTATCTGCTGCTTTGCCACGTTGATCTTAGAACTCACAAAATAGACCACCACACTTTGGAATTATTATAATAAGATATAGAAAAGATCTGTCGTTTTATATTTAAAGCCTTTGTTAGAGCTGGCCATACCAAACATATTCCCCGCTTGCTTCAAGTACTATGGGATCTATTTGTAGTATTTGTCCATATGTCGAAAGTGTATTAATTAATGGTTGCAACCACTCCCTTTTGATCTCTTATAAAAGCTCTAACTAAATGACCTTTACGCCGCATGGTGATGAGTAATGAGAGTTTTCTAAGCCAATTATTGCTAGCTTTGTCTTTCCTATTACTGTCGGCCATCAGCTTCATTTTTAAAACTCCTTTCTGTTATTGAAACTATCTTCCATCCAAAATGTCATTTTCTGGCTTTCTCAAGTCTGAATATTAATCAATGCAACACTTTCAAATTGATTAACTTTACTGACCATAAGCTTCTTTTCTTAATAGCTAAATGGTTAGCATTAGACAAGAAAGAACTAATTATTCATTGTATATCTCCATATGCTGCAGCAATATATATGTAATTATAATTCACTCTTGTTAAGCAGAAATTGCTAGCTGATGTGATAAGCATGTTAATTAAACCTACCTAATAGTTTCCCCAACTTAAAAATAATTCGAATTTTTTAATTTATTGAGCCAAAAAGAAAATTTACAAGTTATATATGTTCAGTTCATGGAAATTTTAATAATAAATTAATGATGAGTTAAAAGCTCTTCTTAGATTTAATAGTCACCTACCCTTAGCTCGTACTTAAAATCATAATTAGGTTTTAAACTCCAATTTAAAATAATGTCATTTTTTAGAAAGAAAAAATTGGTTCAACAGTTTTATAATACTAATAAATAATTAATTATATAGTTTAATCTCTTGAGAACAATCGATTGTTTATCAACTTGACTACTTGACCCTTAGGTGAAAATTAATGTAGATAACCAGCGTGGTAAGGTTGACTCATGGAAAGATTAAATTAAATTACAATACTAAATAAATTATTAACTTGTGTCAAATCCTTAATATAATCTCTCTCTATTTTTTTTAATTAACTTAAATAAGTTTTTATTCTATAAATTTTGTCCGAATAGAATAGGTTTTTATGTTGACGGAAAAATATCATGTGCCACTCATGACTTTATATTGTCGTTAGGCTTGTGACAAATGACTTCCTTCACACTTGTTATACATGACGTACACTTTTTTACGTAACAAAATTGTTAGGTCCAATGATCACATTTCGAACAGATAACTTTTTCCATCCAACTAATTTCACCGTTGAAAAAAAATCCATGAATGCTGAAGATGTAATCTGACATACAAATTTATCTAAATTTAAATTATAAGATAAAAATTTATTTTAGTACAGTTAAAGAATATGAACTTATTTAAAATATATATAAAAAAAATTAAGAGACTTATTTAGTGTTATTAGTTAAAGATAAATTCAGAAAAAACCACCAAAAATCTCATAATTGTATAAATTTGCTGCTCCTAGAAGTAGAAAAGGTTCCCAACTCATGTCAAGATTCATTTTATTTTATAAAAACATAATACTTAAAAAAAACTCTAACTTATTACAAAAATTTAAATAAGTCATTATTCTTTTATTAAGTTAATCAAATCTTTACACTTTTATTTTGAATTAAGTAAACTCTTATAATTAATAGTTAATTAATTATTATTAATCAAAATATCATATATCATTTTACATGATAACATGTCATAATAGATAATGACGTAGGATGTCGATGTAATATGATGTCCAT
This sequence comes from Theobroma cacao, assembly GCF_053813885.1. NCBI lineage: Eukaryota > Viridiplantae > Streptophyta > Magnoliopsida > Malvales > Malvaceae > Theobroma > Theobroma cacao. The sequence continues at coordinate 45,661,771 of NC_142640.1, forward strand.
ATGACATTTTCACTTTTCACTTCAGCATCAAATTGATGTCATATTTGCACCAAATAAATATAAAATGATAAATTATATTTTGAGCAATAACAATTAATTAATTGTTAACAATAAAGGTTTATTTGATCCAAAATAAAAATATAAAAATTTAATTGAATACAATAAAATAATAAACACTTACTTGAATTTTCTTAAATAATTCGACACTTTTTCAAATATCATACTTTTTATAAAATTATAAGTGTCAATAAAATTTATAATTAAAATAATTTATTAAACCTAGTATAACAAATTTTATAAATTAATAAAATAAATCAAACAAATTAACAGACCAATTAACATACAAGGTTATATATATATATATATATATATAGTAATTATAGACGCATGTGATGCACTTTTACTTGCTAATCATAAGCAAAAGTGGACACCAACCAGAGGCGGAGCCTCCTTAAGTGATGGGGGGCCATGGCCACCCCAAAATTTTTTAATAACATATGAAATTTTTAAAATTATATATATATATGTATATATTTAATGGCTTCTTTAAAATAATTTTTTATTTAATAATTAATATACATAAAAAATAATAAAATGATTTCACATGTCCCATTAAACTTTAAAATTATTTTATTTTTTCTTTTAATTTATATTATTTTCATTTTTATTTTTATTTATTTATTTTTTTTCATTTCTATTTTATTTGTTCATATGTTCAAAGTTCCTATAAATTTTTTTTCCAAATTTCTACAAACCATTAACAATAAAAAAAAATTCTTAAAAAAATAAGTCATTAAAAAAAAACCTTTAAACTATTAAAAAAATTCAAATAAGTCATTATTCTTTTATTAAGTTAATCAAATCTTTACACTTTCATTTTGAGTTAAGTAAATTCTTATAATCAATAGTTGATTAAATATTATTAGTTAAAATATAACTTGTTATTCTATATGCTAACATATTATAATTAATAATGACGAAACATGCTAATATGGCATGATGTCCATCTAACATTTTCACTCTGCACTACAACATCAAATCAACGTCATGTTAGCACTGCTTGTGTATAAAATAATAAATTATATTTTGATTAATAACAATTAATCAACCGTTAACGATAAAAGTTTATTTGATTCAAAATAAGAGTATAAGGGTTTAATTGAATATAATAGAATAATAAAGATTTATTTGAATTTTCTTAAATAATTCAGATACTTTTTCAACTATCATACTTTTTGTAAAATTAGAAGTGTAAATAAAATTTTTAATTAAAATAATTTATTAAACTTAGTATAACAAATTTTATAAATTAATAAAATAAATCAAACAAATTAACAAACCAATTAACATACAAGGTTTTATATATATATATATATATATATTATAAACGCATGTGATGCGCTTTTATCCAAGTAAAATCATGATAATAGCTAGATAATAACCGCTAATCAAAAGCAAAAGTGGACACCAACATTCCTATATATCTCTATCAATTTCAATTTTAAGGTTATAAAGGAGGAACACCATAATTGAACGTAATGGGATTATGTGATGGAACGACCATTAAGAGAATCACCTGAAAATCGAACAAAATCTTGCTCATACAAATTAGACTTTAGCAGAAAGTGATTTCAGTATAATAAAGTACGTACCGACGTGGGTCCTTCAAATCTAGCATAATTTGAGGGTACCAATTAATAATCATGATTGCCATTGCATCACAAAACATAGCAATTATTGTTGTATCTAGTCTATTAGAAAACTTGGTTTTAATTTTACTTCATTTTAATTAATTAGTGGATTTCAATTGAGTAAATATCATGAAATATTCCATTACCTCCTCATTTCCCATAAAAAAAATGAAATTTTCAATTAAAAATTATAAGCAAAATCAATACATGAAAATTTAATTGATTGTTTTTTATTAATGGTGAAAATTTCATCTTTTTGATTAAAAATATTTTTTATATCTTCCAAATTTATTTGTCCTATTTTTTTATATTTTTTACCTTAAAACTAAACATATATTAATTATATATAATATACACAGGGGCGCGCGTGTTGGGCAAGAATTCCTTATATCCAAAGAGGAGTTTAATTTTGTCCCTGCCCCCATCGAGACTGGGAATCAAATTTCTTGTCGGGTAATTCCTGAGGGGTTTAATTTTGAGCCTCCGAATGCATATTTAGTATTTACCCAAACATAAATGATGGGACTTGACAGATGTGGAGCAGGTTCAACTATTTTATTCTTCTTTTTCACTTGTTTTGTGCTTTGCTAAAAAATGCATTTGGCTACAAAATCAACTAGTAATAATTTTAAATAATTAAATAATAAAATTGTAAATCTTTGAAAACAGAGTATATAGAATAGTTATATTAAAATTAACGTAACATTTTAGCTAATTGTAATTCATTTCTAGTTAATTATGAATAACCTTTTAGAAAGTATAAACAAGTATATAAAAAAAGCAAAGGACTACTAGATTATTTTATTAAAAAGTTCGTAAAAAAACGTAGTGAACGACAGAGAGCAGAGGAGTCGCAGACTCCGCTGCCAGCCGTCGACGCAGGAAGAAAGATGAAGTAAACTCAGAGTTTAACTCAGTAAACCCGGTTCCAGTTACAATCCAGAAAGATACAGCTTTTTCTTCTCTCAGTCACGAAAAGAAAATCGAAAAATTCAAACCTATCTCACACCAAAAACACAAAAAAAGTAAAAACAAAGAAAACAAAAACAGACTCTCAAAAACACTGTACAAAAAGGTCCAAAGTAAATAAAGCCTTTAACAATAACATCAGCTAATCAGAAGTTATACTACAATTTTTTCATTTACTAATTAATTTGTACCCTTTTCCGCATAACTATTAACCAACGCCAAAGCATTGCTCGTAAACTTCTTCACCTTCCCCGTCCTCTGGCAGACGTCCGTTTTCATTGGTCCCTCCGCCACATCCTCGAACCCGTCTGTACATGTGTCCTCGTCCGTCAAAGCCGCGCTCATCCACGTCTGGACATTCCCCATTTGGAACCTGAAAGACTCCGAACCCGGAGCCACGAGCTGCCGCATTTGCTTCAACGAGCCACGGATTTCATCCACGGCATCACCCATGTTGGAGAAGCAGTCGTGTAAGGCGGCGCTGGCTCTTGGGTCGGCGCCGTAGTCAGCCTCGCGGGAGAGGTTGGAAACATAAACTGCCATGTGACGGGTTTTGGAGAGGCTGACACCAATGGCGGTACGAGCTAGACGAGCTGGGTCTTGTTGGATGGCGTTGGCGTAGCCAGAAAGGGAAGTGTAGCAGAGGTCGGGGTATAATGTTGCGGAGCAGCTCGTACGGATGAAATCGATGGCGTTGGTTGCGGTGGTGCTGGAGTCGTTGTCGGGGGAACTGACGGTTACGATTGGGTGGAGAATGAAAAAGAGGAAGGTTAGGAAGAGGTGGGAAAGGAGGGGTTTCATGGCTAAGGTCTTAACGTTTTGAAAACAGAGGAGAGGTTTTTTTGAGATTCGTGTAGGTGTTCGGAGGGTGGTTTCCTTGCTTTGCTGGGCCTGAGGGCTTGTGGAAATGGTTTTTGTAGCCTCGTGACTGGAAGTTGAATTACTTTTGTAACCATGCAAATTTTCGGATTTACGAGAATGCCACCGTTCAATTTTTGTAGTTAGTAAATTATGTATAATGGTGTGTGCCAGACTGCCACGAAATTATGCATGAAATTAGGCAGGGAATCCTAACAAAAAACCAAAAATAATAATAAAAAGGTGGCATAAGATATCAGTACAAGAATTTAGTAGCCAGTTCTATACATGTTATAAAATATTATTTTCATTTAATGGATTATATACTTATCAAATTTGGAAGCAAATAATTTTTATTTTTTTTAAAACAAATGTGTCCAGAGGCATGTAAATCGGGCTTCAAAATATCCCATTTTGGATAAAAAAAAAAGTTATAGTAATAATTTGTATTTAGATATTTGATTCGATAATAAGTATATGTATTTCTATTCAAAAAATTAAATTTAAATTTTACTATCTCGATAATAAAAAAATTATAATAATTTAGCATACAATATATGTGCATTTACTCATGATGATTTCTATTATTTGAACAAAGTGAATATCAATCAGGAGAGGACAATTTTTCACCACCCAGTATTTACCAATTAATGGACAATTTTTCATAAAGATGGATTAGATTTCATTAGAAGTTTGACATGAATGACGTGCATGGGCCATCCTTACCTCTTCTTTAATTGAAATTTACGAATTTTTTTGTGTTTAATTTAATAATAACTATACGTATTCTTAATTGAAAAAATTTGTTTGAATCTCAATTCTTTCAAAATTGTATACAAATTAAACCCCGAAAAAATGAACTATAGTAAAATTAATCAATGTGGGGATGTAGAGCTTCTATTCTAGGCCACAAATTATAAGCAGCAACAGGACAATGTTAGCTGTCTTTGCCAATTCAAGGAACAAACATACCGAATTATTCACGTGCTTTGTAATTTTACACAAGAAAAGAGGCAGTTTTGCCAAAAATGAATTTAAGTACAATCTAACAACTTACGACAAGTCGCGCATGCAAAGTGTGAAATTATATATTGCAGCAATATGAAAAATATTATTGGCAATTTGGCCCTTTGAGAGTTGCGGCTGGTTGTGGGCGGCGCATCCACCAAGCAATCAACCATCAGTCCACATTGGCCTAAGCCTATATGAACGGCTTAAATGAGAAGCAGCTGAGCAATGATTCACCATCCTCCACAATGTTCACCCATGACATGAGTGACGCAAATGAATCACGAGGCAGGCAACTAGGGCTTTATGGATGGACCACTACGAATAATTGTGCCTTGCTACCTAATTTATTTAAATACCAAAATACATACAATCATTGTTAAGGCAAATTGTACATGTTTAATCAAAGTCGGTTAAAGTATAACACATGTTGTTCTGATTCTTCACTTATCTCACAATATTTACCCCGGGTATGAAATGAGTACGAGCATGGGAGTATAACATTTTTAGCTCAATATAAGCACATATATATATATATATATATATTAAAACATTAAAATGATATACTTATAAAAAATTGAAAAACCGAACCGATTGAAATTAAGCGTAAATTTTGTCCTGGCTTGATCTAAGTGTTCCTAGCATGCACATTTTTTAAAATTGAAAATTTGGAGATTTGTGACCTTCGCCGTACGTTTTCCGTAGTGGGAAAACTGGGGCAGTAGCCGCTTTCAGCCGACCACACTTGGTTTTAGTCGGTTTTAGGAGGTTAAAGAACGATATACTTTGACACACTTTGCCCATATCCCCCACTATAGTGAGGCGTGCAACTTTTGCTCTAGCTTTAACCGACTGTAGGCCCTCTAAGCCATTTTGTCCTGCGTGATTCTCTTATTTTCACCATCTTTTTTCAGCACCTTGCACACCGGCCTCTGCTAATTGGGTTGGGTGCCACCATTGTGATTCTGCTCGTGTGCTTTTTGGGTTCATTTAAAGTAAAGATACGTGAATTAATTGTCAAATACATTTTGTATGACCTAGACTAAGCTAGAGGAAACATGTGAACTATTCCACCATTTTCCTTTAGCTAACACCGAACAGAACAAAAGGGCCAAAGTTAATTGTCTGCACAGTCATAAGATGGAATGCAAGCACATGTGACTACATTATACATTCTTTGGTTAAGAGTTCACACATATATTGGGGTGGGTCTCGAAACATGAATTGCAATTTTGAAGACTAATTAACCCCGGCAGGAGGCTCAACACAGCTAAGCTCTGCTAATTCAAAGAAGCATAAATCAATGAAAGAAAAGCGATTAGTTAAACAAAAATGAAAGAGCATATATATAATCAGGCATTGATTGAGTCATAGTGACAAAATTGAATACAGCTTTTCTTTTTGAATGAAAAACAGTTAGTTGTTGATCAGGTAAAGGAGAAAATTTTCAAAGTCATTTGACAAAAGCCGAAAGCACTACTTCACAACTTCACGGACTGATCGGCGTAATTGACTCTATAGAGCTAGCTAAGATTAAAACTTTTTCTAAGTTAATGAGTAGTGGGCAGCAAGGGGGGAACATAATCTTGATTTAAAGCTTGTAAAGAATCTAAACAGGTAGGAAACCCTCTAAATCAGAAAAGGATGTAGGAAGCCCGAGGCCATATTTCATGGTGTAATGGCTGAAATTTAGTTTCAAAAGAGAGGACAATTTCATAATCATAGACCCTAAAGCTTCGGTTTGTTTTATGGAATTAGAAAGGATATGCTTTCATGATGTTATTAAAAAAAGCTGTCCCATTGGGCCTCTCTGTAAGAACTGCCTGCCCCACTCTTATCATTGTCTAGAAAAAGAACCAGGCGAATTTGACTCCGTGAATGAGGGGAAAAGCCCCTTGGCCGTTGGGTAACTTTAACATTTTTTGGCTTAATAATACTTGTACAACATTACGAATGATGGAAAGTCCACTCAAACATTAATGAAAGACCGATGCGATTGAAGTTTTGTGATATGTTCACATGGGAGCCTATATCCATAGTCCATTCAAACTATATATATAGGCATGCTAAGAACCACCTTGATTGGCCCAGGTAGTATTTGCTAAGAATATGCAAATTAACTGCCAATAATCATAACATGAATAAATGTTAAGCTTAACTGCCATGTCAACCATGCATTGGTCATCGACAGATTGTCTTCTCGACACATGCAAGAAAGGTAGCTGTAAACCCTACCAATTGAAATTGCATGCATCACCATGTGTGTAAAGGTGCAGTGTGGAAAAACGATACACTGATATAATGGTAATCTGTCGTGGAAAAACGTGTCTAGTGCCACAATTAACTAGAATCATCAGAGATCCTCTATACTATTTTCTTCTTGGTGATCATGAGGAATTTCGACGTCCAACAACAAAAGATGTCATGTTATTGTTTATTTATGATTAATTAACTGAAAGTTTCAAATGTTGATGTAAAATTTAAAAATTAATAAATTTGATTTCAAAATGAATCTTTCAATAGATATTATTTTTAATATTTATTTCACTCTCTCCACTGAATATGTAAAAGAAGAATTATGTGAATAGTTTCAAAAATACAATGAAGCTAATGTTTAACTTTATCTTTACATTTTACGAGAATAGATCGCTAGATGCATTTTAAGGTTTGTAAAGTTATTTGATCTTAAAACTTGCTTTCTGTAACAAGTATATTATAAAGAATTTAGACTCCTTTGATAATTTATGGGAACTTAGGTATTTAAGTTATGTTTCATAACATAACACTTCTCTTATTCTTGATTTCTTTTACTCTTATCTTATTTGTTTTTGATGTGTTAAAATAGTTAGTAGTAAATTCTTTATATGAGCTTGCAAGTGTTTTTTTTCAAGAATATAACCTTTTCATCAAAACACCTTTTTATCTAAAAGATACTTTTACATTTTACAAAATACAATTCTTAGATAAAAGTATTGTTTCAATAATCACTTTATAAAATGATAACCCTTCATTCCATAAGACATAATCTTTGAATTATAATAACTTTTCATTTAAAGAGACAACATGTTATTTTGAAAATATACCAACACTAAATGACCAATAAAGACATCCTGATAGTCCTATAAATGCCATGACAATTGTCACATGTCTATCATCTTCACTTAAATACTTTTCTAACTTTTTGTATGACCAATTTATCCGACACATTCTTATGGATTGCATTTTTTTTCAATCATTTTAAAGTCGATAAATCAAGAAAAAAAATGTCATAATCAAACTAAATCAATTTAATCGACCTCCATAATCGAATTAATCATTTTAACTGAATTAACAAAATATTATTGATTAATTCGATTAAATTGATTTTAATCAATTTTTGCAGAAGGCTAAATACTGTCTTAAAAAAGCCAATGCAAACGTACGACCCAATTGTTGTCATTGGATGTGGTCGGCTTGTAAAAGGCTGAATTCGGTTTTCTCGCTCATCTCACCTAAACCAGTGGCTGGCTGGATATCTAAATTTATTAGCTCAAAGAAACGGTTAGCCCATAAGAAAGATACTTTGATGGGGTTGAGTGAAGGAACATTTGAGCAGAGCAGCTGCATAGATCCAATTCAACTTTTGGGCCTAAGGGAGGGGTCAAGAGATTGAGTGCTCTGTTTGTTCGAACTAGAATTTTCCCGAATGAGGATTGATGATTGATCTATGCTAAGGTTTGGGTAACTGCAGCAAGAAATGGCAGGGGATGACATTGCCATTGTTATGTTGTAATACATACAAGCGGTGGATTTGAATTTATCTCTTCATTTCGGTTTAATAGATCATGTGTTTTTGAGAATATGGAGGTGGACTGGCAGGGTAGCCTTCAGTTTGTACAATGCCCCATTTTTTTTGGGTTCATATATAAATTGTCCAAATGATTAATAATCGTAGCAAATTATTTAATTAATTCAAAGATGAATTCCAATGTTTTACACTTAACAACCTTTCTTAAGTTTTTTTTTATTTTTCTAATGAAATTAATGTACAAATAAAATTATACTAATATAATATAGAGAAAATTGTGAGAAATGACCTTCGTAGTAAGGTAAATTAAAAAATGACCGTCTTTATAATTTTAATTGTTTTTAGCCAATTTTTGGTACTACTTGACAAGAATACCCTTTAATCCAATTAATTCAAATAAAGGCGCGTCTCAGTTTCTTTCTTTCTGCTCTCCCGCCATTCAGTTTAAAATTTTAAAATTAAATCTCGATTTAGATTTAGCTATCCCTCCGTCCAGCTCTCCAACGCCATCGAGGTCTATATCGGCAGCCAACTTTCTGATGATCCCAAAGTGCAGAGATGACATCAAGGTATTTGCTATGGGTTTTTACGTTTATTTAGGGTTATTCATAGAATGAAAAAGTTGATGGGTAAATTATATGAGTTTGGAAACTTAAATCTGGTTGGGGGTAGCGAAATCAATCAATTTATAGGCGATGCGTGAATATTTGTTAGGCATTGAGTCATTGGATATTAGGGTGTGACTGGATATTAGAAATCGTTACCTGTTTATTTGGCATTAGGTGCCTGAATATATGAGTTTGGAAACTTAAATCTGGCTGGGGGTAGTGAAATCAATCAATTTATAAGCGATGCGTGAATATTTGTTAGGCATTGAGTCACTGGATATTAGGGTGTGTGATTGGATATTAGGAATCGTTACTTGTTTATTTGGCATTAGGTGCCTAAATATTACATGACTGAATATTTGTTGAGCATTGCGTGAGTTCTTTATAGGCATTACGTGAATGAATATTTGTTGAGCATTGCGTGACAGGCATTACGTGACTGAATATTACCTAACTGAATATTTGTTGAGCATTGCGTGAGTTCTTTATAGGCATTACGTGACTGAATATTTGTTGAGTGTTGCATGACAGGCATTACTGACTGAATATTTGTTGAGCATTGCGTGACCTGTTTGTAGGCATTGCATGACTTTAGCTACTTAATGCTGAAGGTGATTATCTACTGATTCAGCCCGATTTAATAACAAATTGTGTAAAATTAGAAGAGAAATAGGCAAAAGCTGTTTGGTAAACTGTTTAACAAAATAAATTATATAAGTTGTAATTTCGGTTAAAATTACCATAAAAGGATATTGAGTGTCATCTTCAATAACCTAATCAGCTCTAATGTAATTCTTGAAGTTTATATATAATTTCAGACTTGTATAGTAGCAATAGTATTAGATTTTGGTTGGTCTACCATGATGCTTAAATTAAAAAAAAAAAGAGAAAAGAAGAAACAATAACGAATTTCTTGGAAAAGAGAAAAGAGGTAACATTAAAATCCTTTTTGATTAGTGAAAAAGAGAGGAAACCTTTAAGCTGCTTTTTATTAAGAATTTCTTGAAAAATGATATTTGGCCTGACTTTTTCTCTTAAGAGGTAGATAAGATGAAAGGGTAGGCCGAACAGGTACTTAATAACCAATTCAGCCCCCCTTCATTGCACTGATATGGGTGTAGAAAACGAAGAGTCAACATTTATGCCTATAATAAAGGGAACCATTAATCATTTGAATCAAATTCAATTATCTTAATCAATTTCAGATAATTGAAAAATGATCTCTAGAGATCCAAGAGTCGAGAAGGGGAAAGAGGCAACCTCCAAAGAGGAAGAGGTGCCTTTGAGGGACCAGTTTCATATATTCTAGCAGAAGATGCATGTCTTCATCGACAACCTGATGCAAAGGACTTTTGACCTGGAGGCACTAGACTTTTCACAGTTGGTTGGGAAACAAAAGATGTCATTCCTACGAAAACCTTGGACAATTCATCCAAATCTACTGGCTGGGAACAACAAAAGTCACCAGAATGTTATGAAGGTTAGGCCTTTCTTGATGAGTCAAATCAACCAGCAAGTTCAAATGGTTGGGATACACCAAATGGTTTGAGTAGCACTCAAAGTGAAAAACCTTATACTAGTGATGCACTGCCACGGTCTGGTTGGGGAGCAGAAGATGTCATTCTTACGAAAACCTTGGATGATTCTTCTAAATATACTGACTGGGAACAACAAAAGTCACCAGAATGTTATGAAGGTTGGGACTCTTTTGATGAGTCAAATCAACCAACAAGTTCAATTGGCTGGGATACACCAAATGGTTTAGGTAGCACTTAAAGTGAAAAACAGCATTAGTCATAAGACAATGTAGGGGCTCACGTTGTTGGGCTTCATATGCTGGTAAAAAGAATCGTCCTCTAAAGTCAACTGGACTCATGAATGATGATTCTAGTATGGCTGCAATGTACACTGCTACAACACAAAGATTAGACATGTTTACTTCTGAGCAAGAAGATATTCTCTCACATTATAAGGCGTTTTGAAGTCACCTTACTAAGAATGATGGGAAGAAGAAGAAGAAGCTGCTGGCAGTGAGGAGAAAGTGCTGAAAAAAATTAGATATTTATCTTATAGTTGACTACAGTTTCCCTTATTTACGAAAATGCCATTGCATAGTTGGATCATCAAATTCCAATTACAGTACTTAGCCAATTTGTTGGATCATCAAATTCATTGTACTCCTTAATAATTTGTATTTTTTTGTAAACAATTAAATAAAGCACAAAATATTTAATTTAATAATATTTGCGTGAGTAATTTTGGCATCCTGCTTCATATTTTTGCCTAGAAAATGATGTATAATAATAGTAATAGTTGTTCTTAATGTCGACTGTTGTAATCAAAAAACATAAAGGGCATAAGATAGCGTCCAACCATTTCATTCATATTCCAGTCTTCCTAATATCTATCGATAGCTGCCGTTTCATCTTGTAATCGTTCCAAACTTAATTTAAGGTTGAAGAGAAGTTGAACCATTAAAGCTGAACCATCCTGCACTGTCTTAAGCAATGGCCGCATCTTTGAGCAAACCCAATGTTCGTGACAATGGCGACCAAAGTATGGGTGATGATGAATACTCTAGCCTACGATTAAGGAAGAAATGGAAACTAGATATTCAACTGCCTGCCGCATCAATTGGTTTTTCAATTGAACCAGGTAATGATCTGTGCTCTCCCTTGCAGTTTAGGGACATATCACATGGTGGTAGGTATTGGCTAATAGAGAATTTTTGTATAACTAGATTATGGATACAGTAGTTTGTATTTCTCATAATTGACTTGTGGTATTTTGTTTTCTTTAAATTCTCTCAACATATGCTTTAACTTTCATCTGGTTGAGGGTTTAGGGTGATATTTTGTTATGATGGTGCTTGAGGTTGAGTTATGGTTTGATATTGTCGATGATAATTGGCTTACCCTTATTCGAAGAACAAGACACAGAATAGGTGAGTCACGCGATGCAAGCGCAACTAGTCACGCGATCCCATATCATCTAGTCACGCGATTCAATAAGAATTTGTAACGTCACTCCATATATACTACTCACGTGACTCTATATCAAATAGTAATGCAATTTCGTAATAGCCAGTCATGCGACTCCATTTTTCTATTCACGCGATTTTAGAATAAATACTCACGTCATTCCATAATAACTAGTAACGCCACTCCACATATATTACTCACTCGAGTCAATATAAACTAGTGACATGATTCCATAAAAAAGTCATGTCACGCGCTTCCATATTAACTAATAACGCCACTCTATATTTACTACTAACGGGAGTCAATATCAAATACTCATGCGATTCTAAATCTTAACGGTTCACGCGATCTATATTTACTACTCACACGCTTCCAAGTGGATTAGTGACACGATTCCATAGTAACTACTAACGTGATTCAAAATTTAGTACTTGCGTGACTCCATAACAAATACTCTCGCGAATCAATATCAACTGGTGACGCGATTTCATCCACACCATTCACGCAATTCAATAGCAACTGCTTACAACCCTATGTCACGCAATGCAATTCAATATGTCATATAGGCTATAAAGTAAAGAAGTAAAGGGGGGTGGGCATATGCAAACGAATGAACGCTGTCATGTAAATTGTGTAAAATACTAACAGACTTTACGATATGAATAAGAAAAAAATAATGTTGTTCTTATTGGACCCGTATGCTTATCACATGAATGAATACAAAGAATAATATGTAAATGATACAACAAAGAATAATATGGAAATGATACAGAATAATGTTAATGTTATTTACAGATTGAAAAAGAATAAACAAATTAAAAAAATTTAACAACTTGAGCTATTGGCAAAATCTCAAAGGCAAACTTTGTTCGAATGCCCTCTATGGCGTTTGCCTTCAGCGTCTGACCCTCCGAGCCTATCAACCACTGCACCGAGGCCATAACCCAATCCTCGCAACTATGCGAATCTTGCTGTATCGAGGTCTTCTCATATAACCTATATTTCATCCCCGTCAAACCTCGTTTTTTACGACGCGAGCTAACAAAGTACCCCGCTTGGTGGCATATAATGGGAAACAATGATGTTAGTGGACTCATTTGCTGATCACACAAGCCGAAATTCAATGCTTCTTTTCGACTGTATAATGAGTCCACTAACATCATAGTCCATTTCAGCAAGTTAATGTGCACTACCACCTAGTGGCCATCCAAAAAGTACGGTATGAGAATTGAGTCAACCTCATGCCATGGCAAACCCCACGGAGTTCTCCCACCCCTTGCATACTCAAGCACATCGTTTGGTAGAACTGCTGCACTCGGCTTGAATGTCTTCTCGGTGGGGGAAGGCTGCATTTCTTGGCTCAGTTGGAGCAAAATAAGCTGTCAATTATGTTATGTACAATAGTTAGATTCAATTAAGTAACCCTAAACCCCATACATTGGAATAATTACAACTCAGCAAAATATAATATACTTACATAGAATGTGGTGTCAATGATCAATATTCTCTGCTTATAGTGTTGTGGATGGTGCCCGCGCACCCACTTATTCAACACACTGATGCATGCATCAATCTGATGGTTGTCCATCAACTCTGTCGACATCTCCAATTGTCGAAAAAAATCAGGGCCCTCCTACCCTTCGATGCCCAGAATGTTAGCCCTGCAAATTTAAAATAGAGTTAAATTAAAATTATAGTATTGCTGACTATTTAATAAATATCCTAGAATCATTAACCCTAATATGGTCTACTATTTTCATTTTACCTGGCTTGGTTATTTTTCAGGAAAGAGTCATATATGTCCTTCAAATCGTCCTTCGCTTTGCGCTGGACTAATAGCAGGTTAACGTATGGGTTCCGAAGGTTTTTGCTGGCCAAGATCACATGTGCATCTTCAGGCTCAAGTTGAGGTAGAGCCTCAGCAGAAGGTGTGATCTCACCATGCAGGGGGGCCTCTGCTGGAGTTGGGACAAGAGCAAGATGCTCGGAAGTTGTAGTTCCACTACTCGTAGGATGAGGTACCTCTTTGACTTCAGACGCAAGAGGTGGATCCTCGGGAGAATGTGTGGGCTGAAAATGCTGGGCAGCCTCTATCGTAGATGGGATAGGCGCATGATGATGTTCAATAGGGCTACCGGGAGGTGAGCTTCGACATTAAACGATCAAAAAAATCAAACACATTAGAACAATGTATACATCGTACATGTTATAACTCACGCGATGAATAAAATAAAACCTCATACCTCAAAACGGTCGATCAACCGACCTATAATTCGATCCTTCAACCCTTACAGTAAGTGCTAGATATGCTCATGCAATGACTGCGTCTGCATCTGCATCGCCTGCTAGATCTTCAACTGCATTGACTACTGGATCTCCAACTGCATTGACTGCATCTACATCTGCATCGCCCGCTGGATCTCCAACTGCATTGACTGCTAGATCTCCAACTACATTAACTGCTGGATCTCTAATTGCATTGACTGCATTTGCATCTGCATATTTGTCTGCAATGACTGAAGATCTTTCTTCCATTATATTCGCATTTTTTGAAGCTCTCGCTTAATGCTTGTAGTCATTTACGGACACAACGTCTGATTGCGGGACTCAACATGAGAGGCAACATCTGAAGTAGGAGGAGGGGCAACAGTAGAAACAAGATAAAGAGCAGCAGGAGAAGCAACATGAACAGTTGCAGGAGGAGAATGAAGTGCCTCAACAGCACCGAAATCGAAATGGACCTCCTCGTCCGCAGTGCATCTCCGCTTAACGACTCCTTTTACTGGACTTTTCCCTTTGCGGTCCATTCTTTTCCTCCTTTGCTAGGGACCAAATTCTAGGCGACCCTCAAACTTCCATAATGGAATGTATTGCTGCATTTCGGAGATATTGACCTCAATGTTCGCCCAGTATAAGGTTAACATCTCTTCTGCCGTTGGTTCAAACGTCTTCACTGCCCACAACTACATCAAAACATACATTGCCATTAGGTATAACCCTAGCTACCCTATGACAATAAAAATAAAATTTAATAAAATAAAAAAATATGGTTTCTTTACTCACTTTGCCCTCTCTCTCCAAACTTGCAATATTGACGTGGAAGCTTGTAAGCCTCTCATCACATTGCCATTTAAGCATTCTTGGCCAAACCTGTCTAGACTGTCGCTGCCTTCCGAACAAGCTTCTGATTTCAAGTATTGCTTCCAATGCTCAAAATTGCATATCAATTGTGTAACATTTTTACTCACCTCATAAATTCTTATGCGAAAACAATAATGATAATGATAAACATTAGGCTATGGTAGACTACTTGAAACGCCTATATGAATCCGTAGAGGTGGTAGCGCTTCTTATCTACTTCGCCCGCAACAGGAGCTTCGAAACCCCTCAGCAAGTAATCCATGGTCAGACTCCACACATATGTGCCCCATGGGAATGCATTCCACTCGTCCACGTTCTCAACCAGCAATAACAACCATGGAACCACAGATCGTCTGTAGTCTTGACCGAATAAAACATTGGTTGTGATCAAGATGAGAGCCATCTTGCTCGAGTCTCCCTCTTACTGAAACTGCCCTCCCTTGAACGTATCTAAAACTTATTGGATCTTCACCTCCTTCCCAAGTTCCCAATATCGTAGGTGAATTCCTCCAAGGAGGGCCTTGTAGGGATTGACAATAAAGGTTGGTAAGGGACCAAACTTCAGTCTTGTCACCAAACAGAACTCCCTCTTAGAAAAGCAGGCCTTCGTTTTTCCTATTGCTAACCATAACTCTGCCTCTGTGGCGTCAAGTTCGTTGATTCTGCGCAGCATTAGATTGTGCGGGAGATTGGCGCAGAATAAACTCTTGTCTGCTTTGACATCCATCATGTGCCCGAAGCATGTTCTCTTAAAGTTTTCCAGCTCGTTCACTTGACATAGCATCTTACGTATCACGTGCAGATTCGACCACTTACAGTTGATGTTAATGCTCGTATTGAACCCCCACAGGTGCCTCGGCACATAAAGCAAGCACTCCATATTTTCCTGCTTTGTTCCTGTAATGGCCATCTGCAATATAAAACAAATAACATTCCCATTTTAGTCATGTCAATACCATCATTGTAGATTAACAAAAAAACGATAGGAATTTCTTAGAAATAGCCTTCCTCATAAGCTCACTCAAAAAATAACCCCAACAATATTTTTAACTGTTTTTAGACAACCCTGAAACAGAATAATTAATCCAAGTATGAAGCATGGATTATTAAGTAAATCAACATATACACATTAAAACATTACAGTTGACCCAAAAAAATACAAAATGAACCCATGTAGATAAATTTCATCCAGTTATGACACTCGTGCAATTTCCTACAACAATAGTTACGTAATGCCTAATCAATTAGTCACACAATTACTAACATTAAATCACGCAATGATTTATAAATAAGTCACGTAATTCTAAGAACAACTAATCAAATCACGCACACACTAACTGACGCCATGCCTGAACAATATTCACTCAATTACCTAGAAACCAGTCACGCTAAGTTAAACCCTTTTGCAATCACGCAACCCCAACGTGACCCCATGCCAAAATCCACTCACGCAAAAGGTGCCAACCACCTAAGCACGCCTTCACTCACGTAATATCTAAACCCTTAACCGAATTCTTAACACATACATATCAACCAGTCACGCATGGCCAGTCACCTTTTCACCCCAACAACACCAACAATACCACCTTCATGTTTATATTCAAAAATTTCAAACAACAAAAATATCAATATGAACGTGCAATATGTGTAGGTTTATGCTCAAAAACCTTAACCCTAAACATGAACAATAACCATTCTATCAAAAACCTCCACATGGTTCAAAATAAAATAAAAAGTTCATAAAAAAATATTATACCTTTCTCAGCGTAATGTCAACTTTCTCACACTGCTCAATATGTGAACTACCTTTATGCGAATAATAACCACTCCAAAAGGCTCTTACCATTGCCAAAATGCTCGAAAGTTGAACTGTCGAGGAATGCTTTTGCAGACTTGCTTTTGAAGATATGTACGGTCTCTCGATGAAAACCGAAGAGTTGTGGTCCACATAAAGGACATACTTGACTCGTTAACAGGTTTCGGGTTGAGGTGCGGAGCCTAGCGAATGGGTCGGTTTCATTAAGGACAATTTTGTCTAATTTTTTTTTCTCTTGACTAAAAACAGTTAAAATTATAGAGAGGAGCATTCTAAAAAACGCTTTATGCATGAGGTCCATTCATGAAAAGTACTCTATAATATAACTACGATCACATAATTTTCAATATATATAGCATAACATAATTACATATTCCATAATCAGAATAAACTAAGAATAATTGAATCAAACTCACAAATATTGATACTAAAACTCAAGTATATTAAGGTAGCAACACTTCATTAGATTCCTAAGTTTTCTTTTAAATCACTCTTTGCAACAATCAAATTTTACGGTACTTGAGTCTTGATACATGAATAAGTGTTGTAGTGGAATAACTCACAGTGTTTAAACTTATTTTTATTTTTCCTTTGAAATAATTAAATGAAGGTGTTTGTTAAATAAGGTCCTAGCCTTGGTAAGCTCTTTGTGAATAAATTTGATGAAGAAAAACTACTTCCAAACATGTACTATAGAAAACTAGTTAAAAAATTGATATGAACTTGTTTTATTTTAATTATTTTTTAAGTTGGCCAACTTTATTACACGAATTGAATCTAATGATTGCTTTGAAAAATAGTTTAGAAAAGGCCATCAACATCTAGGCCGTTACAAGTAAACGTAAAGCTGTCCACAGGCGGCCTCGAGCTAGGAGGCTTTTAACCAGGCTTGCTATATTTAAAGCTAAACTCGACCTCTGCCTGGCCCGCCCATAGACGTGGAATTTTATTATTACAACGAGAAAAAGAAATTTAAATTAATATTTTCATATATATATATTATATTCTATGAATTTTAATATATATATATATGTTTATTTATTAAAAAAATAATAACTTTAATTTGGATTAGATTGGGTTGGCATCGGCTCTCACGCCTACCCTTTACACAGCTCAAAGACGTTATGATGATGGGTTCATTTCTACCGTAATTGTAACTTTTCATGTAATATTAGAATCATTTAATCCCAATCATGAATTTCGATATGAGGTACAGGGTTTACTTAAACTTTATATAGACTTCATGTGGGTCGTGCGTCCATAAATGGTAGAGATCGCATAATTGCGTATCCAAATTGATGATAAGTGAATCGAAAGTTATATATTTTAATTATTTTAGTTATTTTTATTTTTTATAATTTAAATGGGTTTTTAATTTTATGAAATAAATTAAGAGTCTGTTTGACTTATCTTTTGATTAACTTAAAAGTTATTAAAATAAATTATATAAATTTTAATTTTGATTAAAATTATCATAAAGGGTATTCATGTCATATTCAATTATCTAATAAACTAAAGTTGAATAAGTCTGTTCCGAGTTTATATATGATTTTAGATGTTAAAATAAAAAAAATTCATAAAGAAAACAAGTTTCTAACTTGTATAGTAGTAATAGTATTAAATTTTTTGTTGAAAAAAGAAAATCTTTAAATAATACATGAATGCAGTTTTGAATTTTATGTTTTTTTTATAATTTTTGTAAGAACAAAATAATCTTAGATTTTGCTATTCTGTTGCTAAGTGTTTTAATTTTTTTTTTTAATAATCTTTGTAGAGAGAGAGAGAGGTAAAGGAGAAAGAGATCGTGATTTTACATTGAAGAAAAGTGATTTGTAAAAAGAGAGAAGAGAGGGAGATTGATTGAGAGAGATGAGTATTTCTTGAAAAGTTAATATATTTTAAAAAAAATAAAAGAAAGCTTCTTTTTGAGTTTTTTAAAAATCTTCTTTGATCAAACTTCTATTTTTAAAATATAAATAAATTAAAAAAAAGCCAGATCAAACAGATACTAAGTTAAAAATTTAGTTCGATTCAACTTATTATTTGCACCGATTATTATATTAAATCATAAATAACGTTAAACAAAACAACTTAGTCATTATTATTATTATTATTATTATTATTTAATGCAAAATTTATCTCAAAGTGTTAAAGCATATGAAAGATATTTTTACCCAAATGATTGGAAAGGTGAAAAGTACAGTGAAAATTAAAGCATATGAGTATTACCTTATTTTTCTTTTAATCCAAGTGTTTATGTTTCAATCATGACAACTCAATCTACTTCAAATCAGGCGTCTATTTTCATTATATATAAATATATATTGCAAAATTTTATTACTTCACTTAATATTTCAACAAAAAATTAGGCTGGCCCAGCTCGCTTGACTACAATCACAAAAAAGCCGCCGATTGAACTCTCAAAGGAGTGCAATCATTTTGTAACTCAGCTGCGATTCTAGCAAAGAGGTTAGCCTTCCTATGTACAAAAAAGCATCACCACTCAGTTGAGAGTGAAGATTGAGGCAAATCTTTGAGCAGAAGTTGCAGGTGAGGAAGAAGTGACTGCTCCTTGGTTTAGAGAACCAAGAGAACTCAGTTGGTTAAGGTAGAAAATAACTCAATTTTAGTTAAATCATCCATCAAATGGTATCTTCCTAATCAAGCTTAGTGTTTGTTTTTGGTAGGTAAGCATCACAACATCTACCCTTTAGTATATGTAGCTACAGTTAATTGACGCATCTGACACGTTTGGGTTTAACCAAAAGCTTTCAAAATAGCCATGTTGAAAAACCAAGACTAGATTTCCACTTCTTCGTTATGGACAAGGCCTCAATCTTTCTCAACGTTTGTCAACTTTCCCGAGTATACAACATGACTCACAGTCACTGGTCTAAGTACTATACCAGCCGAATTTATTGAACACAACGTGTTCCACACGGACTAGAAATGGAGGTTCCCGTGAGGCCCAAGCACTGATTGCCCAGACCAACCCCCATATCTTCCTCCCCTTCTTATCTTCATCAAAGGAAAAGGAAAACTTTGAAGATGGAAAACCTTATCGAGAAAGATAGGTCCCCCACTCCATTTTGGATTGGATAACTTGAACCTGAGTCAATGACATTGCGCTTGTGGAAGTGGAAAGATGGGCACATGGCCTCACTGATTAGCAAACTCTTGCCTTGTTGTTGTTGTCTTTTTTTTTTTTTTTGAGTTTAGGTGCCTTCATTATTGGCTTTTCTAAAGTATTTGCCATTATTGGCTCTTTGACAGCCTTTATCACAGCAATTAGTCAACTTTGATACCCAAAATTAATCTTGCTCAAATTTCACAGTGAAAAGATTTGCTTCTGAATTAGCGCGGGTGAAGTAAAGATTGCAACATGATTTCATCAAAGATTGAAGCTCTTTAATCAGACAAAAGCTTGACGTAATTTCAGCATACGGCCTCCTTGGTTTCCCATTTCCATGGCTTTGGTATTTGACTGAATCAGGGACTTGATCGTAATTATGAAACAAATAGCTTAATCACAGTATGGATATGGCATAGAGTTCTATTCTTTTCTATTTTGTTTTTTAGTTTCCACTTCCTTTTACTTTGCCTGGACTGTAGATGGACATGAACATTTTTCCATCACGGACAATATGTGCTTTTCAGCTTCCTAACTTATCCACAACCATTTGTTTCCGTTTAATGCTTGGCTTATGCACATCACTTATTACATTTACTTTAACAAGGGAGAAAACATTTGTATGTTAAAAAGAAAACCAAAAAAGAAGAAGAAAGAAATCATAAGCATTCAGTAAAATTTTGGTGTTATCCGCAGCACAGGCTTAACGCCTAGGTAATTTCAGGACACCACTTTAGTGTTATAACTGCACAAAATCTTACTGCACCACCTCCACCTCACTTGTTTCTCTCTTTAAAACACAATCCAATCCAACCCCCCTCCAAAAACCAACGACAACATTTATTTGTTTTTTCCCAGCTTTCCCAACTGCCAAGGCAGCAGCCAACAGAAACTCACATGCCCCATTTGTCAACAAAACGTCTCTCCAAATTTGTCAATACATCAGACGCCGCACAATGCCTCTGTCCCTTTTCCTCTTCCATCTTTCCGTTGATAGGCCCCGCATAGCATTCGTTTCTCCACGTGTCAATCATGAAGAGGGCGGTGGCCACATGTGCCCCCATTATTCCTCACTTTTTGACTTCTCCCACTTCGACACCGCTACTCATAAAAACGGATGGGCCAAACTCGGACACAACCCGAACCCAGAATTATCAACAGCCGCTACTATTAACCCGGTCAAGCACGTCCTGCATTGGAACACCAACTTCCCCCAGTCATGTCTCTCCACGTGGCATGTCCCCATTGGTATAATCTCTGGAATCCGATGATGCTTTTAGTATAAAGAACCACGTTGGTCTGTGCTCTTTTCTTGGCAGTATAGTAAGTAGCACCCCAAGCCCAAACCTCCCGAAAAAGGATGGCGCGAAAATCCATCTCATATCCGGGGATTTTCCCGGTACTTGTCGCATTTTCTTTTGCTTTACTCGTCTTTTCTCGTCCAATTCTTGGCGGCCACGACTACCACGACGCTCTCCGCAAGAGCATTCTCTTTTTCGAAGGCCAACGATCAGGCAAACTGCCCCCAGATCAACGCGTAAAATGGCGCTGCGACTCCGCATTGCATGACGGCTCAACTGCTGGAGTACCTACTCCCTCCCAACTCCCTACATTTCCCCTTTACTTCAGTAAAAGGTCAAAAAACAAAAAAAACCTCTTCAGTTATAGTTAAATCATTAACGGCGTCTAATGTTTCGGTTTCAGGTGGATTTAACGGGAGGATACTACGACGCTGGAGACAACGTGAAGTTTGGGTTCCCAATGGCATTTACGACGACGTTATTGGCTTGGAGTATCATAGATTTCGGGAGGAACATGGGGCCGGAGTTAAAGAACGCCGTTAAAGCCGTGAAGTGGTCGACGGATTACCTGTTGAAAGCAACTGCAAAGCCTGGAGTGGTGTACGTACAAGTGGGAGATGCGTACTCTGATCATAGCTGCTGGGAAAGGCCGGAGGATATGGACACGCTTCGTACGGTGTACAAAATCGATAATTCGCATCCTGGCTCTGACGTGGCAGGTGAAACCGCCGCTGCATTGGCCGCTGCTTCCATTGTGTTTAGGTCACGTGACCCCGCTTACTCGAGGTTGCTCCTCAATCGAGCCGTTAGGGTGCGTCACTGTCACCACCTCAATCAGTATTAAACTTAATATTGTTTTTGCTCAGTGATTTTTAACTTACAGAGGATTCAGTAGTTAAAGTAAGTTTTCCTACCTTTTTACCGTCCGAAATGAGATCGACTTTACCTTTGCGTCTGTTAAGTTGGATCTCGAAATATACAGCTGCGTCTTTAGAGTGCTTTTTGTTTTTCAGAAACTATTCTTTGATTAAAGAAAAAGGAGATGTAACCATTTCATGTCACGGGTTAAGAATGTTTTTAACGTTTTTATTTCTTTACATAACGATGCAATTTTACTATTTCGTTTTTTCAGTATCAAACCGTGCCTTAATAATTAGTGAATAGTAAAATGTTCGCTAAATTTGTTACTGTAGTAATATTGTAAGTACGATTTTAGGTGGCCTTTCATTTTGATGACAAATGAAGATCATGTTGGTTTTTCCATTAAATAGTAGTATATAGTATAGGATTTTATCGTGTTTATGGTGAAAATATCGCGAGAAAATGACCGTTGGGGAAAATGGTTTTTGCACTGTAGGTGTTCAACTTTGCTGACAAGCACCGGGGTGCCTACAGTGGCAGCCTGCACGCTGCAGTGTGCCCTTTTTACTGCGACGTGAATGGGTACCAGGTCAGATATGTAGATTTTTTTACCACTGCTGTTTTACAATAAATATGAACCGTTGGATTAAGTCATGAAAGTCTACAACTTTGACTGAAGGATCATATCATTGGGATTGGAATATAAAACATTTGCAGGACGAGTTGCTTTGGGGAGCCGCTTGGCTACACAAGGCCTCAAGGAAGCGCGTATACAGAGAGTATATAGTGAAAAACGAGGTCATCTTGAGAGCTGGAGATACCATCAATGAGTTTGGTTGGGATAACAAGCATGCTGGGATTAATGTCCTCATTTCCAAGGTGAACAAAAAAACAAAGAAAAACCCTCCCTTAATTAATCCCTGGATTATGTTTAATCATTTATAATCATACGAATGTTTTTTAATTGGGCGGGGTTTTTTTTTCTTTGTATATATATGTGTGTGCTTATCAAATTGTTTTTATTTGTTTATTTGTCTAGTGCAGTGTTTTTGTTCTTCTTGTCTTGTGATCTTTGTTGGGGTATGTAATGTAGGGGTTTGTTTTTATTTAGGTTTTTTTTCTCCTCTCTGGTTAGAAATAGAAAGAAAAGGTGTCTGAGTGTCACGTGTCTGTGGAATCAACTTAGATCATGGTTTTGGTGGACCTCACATTCTGTGGGGTCTCACATTTTTGAACCCCATTTCTGATGTCTTTTTAGACTTTTGATCAACTGAAAACAGTTGCAAGGTGTCAAGTGTTGGTCTTATTTTCAAGGCCACGAGGAAAAAGTTAGATTTTTTTCGTCAGATTTTAAACCAAAGCGAAGGTACTTGGTAGATAGATAGCCATACTTTCTATTGTTAACTTTCTCATCTCTTCTTTTATATATCCTTTTTCTTGCTATAGTTTCTAACATGAAAAAAAAAAAAAAACACATCAAAATGAAAATGCACAAAAAAAGATTTCCTTTGGGGTGGGGGAGAGGGTCCCTTACTGTGGGTCTATAATCTTGACCGTACTACTAATTAGATAAGATGTAATTGATCAATTAAAAGTTCTAAATAAAACAATAATGTGACAGGGAAGAGGGTACGTGATTATTGCACGTGATGATGTGTGTAGCATAGAATTTGGGTTTCATGTGAGTATAATTTTTGGTTGACAACCCAATCTGGACATTCTCCTGAAACATTAAAATATATTTGGGGCCAAAGAGGTTAATAAAGAAATGAGAACTAGAGCCCGTGACGGTAACATTGTCTTTTGAGAGAATTAAGTGGACTTAGGGTTGCTTTGGTGGTGTCTTGTCTCCTCAATCATTAACCAAAGTTTTGTGCTGAACTGGAGGTGGCATCAAAGTCTAAGCTTAGTCTGGCTGGGAGATCTGGCTTCTCGTGGGTCCCCAATCAGTGAGTTTCTGCTACATGCATGTGCCTAAAGGCTGGGGCGATGGTTCCTTCCCATGCTCACGCATTATATTTCCACGTTAACTTTTCTTGAAAGATGATAACGACTCGTTGTTAAGGACCTTTTCACTCTTAACATATTCTGATACTATATATATATATATATAGATATACACACACATAGCTTACATGATTTCGTCCTATTCATGCATTTAATATGCTTTTTATTATTCTATATCATCCTCTATGTGCATGAACATTGAATTTATGGGTTTTTGCACTAACTAAAATTTATCAGGCCGTGCAGTATTATGCATTGAAGCTGATATATATGACAAACAAAACAAGTAGTTCAATATTATTATTAATGAAAATAAAATTATGTCACAGGAAGTGCTGATGGGAAAAGCTGACTATTTCGAGTCCTTCAAGCAAAATGCTGACGGCTTTATTTGTTCTTTATTGCCTGGAATTTCTCATCCTCAAGTTCAATACTCTCCTGGTAAATGGTTGTCTTCTTTTTGTCTACTTGAGCACATTGAACATTGATAGTAAAGATGATAGCCTAAAATATATATAACATTAAAATCACAGATCTCTGGTCGGGGGAAAAAAGTACCTTATAAATTATAAATGGAAAAGCATATGATTAAGTTTGTCACATGTGTTATAAGGCTGGACCAGCTGTGTTGCAAATAATCGTTTTGTAATTAAGTGCTGTTTGCGGCTAAGCGATTGCTTGATCCAGGTGCTGTTCTGCTGATTAATTAATTAACTCACTCCTTTTCTCTCTTCTCCCCTGTCCTTTACATGGAAACAAAAAAGGTGGCTTGATCTTCAAGGCTGGAGGGAGTAACATGCAGCATGTAACGTCACTGTCTTTCCTACTTCTAGCTTATTCTAATTATCTAAGCCACGCTAACAAGGTGGTGCCATGTGGTGAAAGATCAGCCTCCGCTGCCCTTCTCAAACAGTTGGCTAAACGCCAGGTAATTAATTTAATTTATTCTTTTTCACATTGTTTTTTCTATAAAAAAATGGAGGAAAAAAAGATAGTACCTTCCACCCTTTTATATTCACATCACAGTTAAATCGGGGGACCATATCCAAAATCAACGGCTAGATTTTGTCTTTATGATGCATAAGTAACTATATATGTTTGATATAAGAATGTTTGTTATGTATGTATGATCATCAAAAGCCCTCACGTGATCATGGGCTTTTCTTCTATCTCTTTGCCCTTGAATATACGTAAATAAGAAAAGGACCACAAATTAAATTAACGTGTGTTGATTTTTGCGGAAATTTTAGGTGGACTACATCTTGGGAGATAACCCACTAGGAATGTCGTACATGGTTGGCTATGGTGCACGCTTTCCTCAGAGGATTCATCACAGGGCCAGCTCACTGCCGTCGGTGGGGGCCCACCCGGCCCGCATCGGGTGCAAAGCGGGGTCTAGCTATTACCTAAGCCCAAACCCCAACCCCAATTTATTGGTGGGAGCAGTGGTCGGTGGGCCCAATGTGTCGGATGCTTTTCCAGATTCGAGGCCTTATTTTCAAGAGTCGGAGCCCACAACTTACATCAACGCTCCTCTTGTGGGCCTTCTTGCATACCTTTCAGCCCACCCTTGATTTCCGTAAAATGTAAAGTGCGAAAGGATGAGATGATAATTTGAGTGGTGTGCGAAATGGTCACCCTGCCTCTATTATTGCCATATGAAAAGATTCCAATTGTTTCCCAATTAACGAAGCAAGTTGCGTTGGTACACTAAAATCAGAGCATCCTTTTTTCCGTTGGGCAAACTTCTAAGATCATTGTCAAGTATGGTTATCATATCCAACCTTGTCTCTATAACGTGATGCCACCTTTAGCATAATACGAAAAAAGTGTAAATATTTAATCAGTAACTAGGCTAACCCCGCATGAAAGGTTATTCGGAGGCTCATTAACTTCTTCCTCTTGTCACCAAGGCGAAGCCTCGGCCCAACGAGCATCCTTGCTCTTACTGAGCCTGCATTTTAGGTGGCTATAGCCCATGAGAGCCACATTCATTACGTTCATCACTGACATAGTTTCTTCACTGCCATCCAAATCAACAAGACAATATTTCCAGCATTCTCCAGCACAACTACTTCGAATAGATTGAAGATATTTAACACAGCCAGCATCTAGATACCACCTACCACGACCCATGATCGATACGTTCACAATGCACAATGTAAATACATCCTGACTCTACAGATTTAAAAACTAAATCTTGACAAAATTTATTGCATTTATCACAATTAAGATAACAATAAATTTTTTTCGTAAAAGTGAGAGAACGTGGATGATATATTTATTTGTAGATGCTCCTAAGTCTGATAATGCTATCAACTTCTAAGTCACTTTGCTTGATTATGTTAGAATATTTTCAAAGCCAACACATAATTAATTTAATATATAAAAACCAAGTCATTGCACTACTAAGATTTAACTTTAAGAACTTCAAATCCTTAGGTCAGAATAAAAATTGGTGAAGCCGGCCGTGTTTTTCTTTGCTAAATCATCTCATTTTATTATTCTCGTACGAAAGATACATTAACAACAAGAAGGCCAAAACTTTTATTTATGAGCCAAGCATCACTCCACAACATATTGCAATATAATATAACCCTTTTTTCACACCCAGTTCAACTCAGTTTTGCACTCTGCGGCATCCCAATTCAGTGACAAAGATCCAGAAGCCATTCCCCATAACGATCAGTATATAATTGTTTTTCCCAATCTGTTTTCCACCACTTTTCACAAGAGACAGTATTGTACACTGCTCAAGCCATTCGCCTCACTTGTTCAAGTAACAATTGGAAAGAAAAAACATCTTGCTATTCAACAGAGAGCCATCGTACGTATAGGCCGCCCATAGAACATAAAACACACCAAAAAAAATCCATATATGAACCACATCCCCAATATTTCCAGTAGAAAAATCATAAAAAACAAGCATACCTGCACGTACGTTAGTTTTTGTTGTTCACTGTCACAACCAGACCACAAACAGCTTTTCCTTGTCAATGCCTGCTTTTGCTAAAAAAAAAAGGCACATCCATTAGCTTCTTGGAAAATAGCCAAAAGAATACACAGTCGACAGTCTCTCGTAGGGAATCAATATGTGGAAACAATTTCCAACTCTTCCATTGTCTTTTACCTGTGTTAAGGACCCAGTGCACCGTTGTGCTCGAATCTGATTCAATGATTAAAAATTTTCTGCAGAACCGTTATGAATTGCTAAAAATTTCCAAGGCCCTTTTGATGGCATACAGTTCTGCGAAGTTCGAATGATTGACACCAATAGGACCCGAGAACAATGGAAGGATGTTATCTTCTGCATTTCTCAATATTCCATCCACCCCTGCGGGTCCCATTTTCCTCTTGTAGACTCATCCGTTTTGAGTTTTAGAAAATTAATTCGGGGTTGTTTCCATTTTGTGCATCTCCTTTTGGCCATATTCATATTTTCTTATGACCTTAAGCATCAACCTTGGATTAGTCCCCGTACCAAGTGGATTCCATCACAATATATTTCCACTCCCTCAATTGACTTCACTCAAAGGATAGACAGAAGTTTCACAAATGACACCACATTCTCCCAATCCCATTTTTTGCCTCTGAAAACTGTTTCGTTCCTAGCCCTCCACAATGTCCATAAACCTGCTCCACATATCAACCACTATCTCCTTGCACCCTCTCCTTTTCCCCCCTAGGTGAGCATTGTTTAAGAAACTGCGAAATAGTTTGGGAGTTCTTCACCTTTTGAATATTGAGAACATCTCTACGCATCTTTGACATCCTCCCAAGATTAATATGAAGAAGGAATCCAATATTCTTGTGTTGACACCCCATATTTATCATCAATAACTTTCCTCCAAAGTGAGTTTCGCTCGCATCCATACTGCCATTACCATATACACAATGAAGCTGGATTTTGTCGAGTAAGTTCATGATTCCTAGATCTCCCTTAACCTTCAGTTTTTACGTAAACAACATCCCACTTCACCTTTGCCATGATGACTTGAGTTTTCGGCTCCTATTCTATAGCCTCCCATTTTGCTAATCAAGATAAAGTTGTATAAGGGTGTGCAAATGATAATGATATTAAGTATACTTGTCCATGGATCGAGTTGCCCACTAGGTTCGTTTCGAGCTAGGCACATGATTTTTAGGCCTTAGGTTCGATCAATTTGAGATATTATTATATTAATAAAAAAATTGTTAATTTAATTTTAATTCAACTATATGTTGAAAATTATTAACATAAAAATATTTTTTAATATTTAAAATAAATTTAATTTAATTAGGTAGGCTTGGGCCAACCAAGCCCAGGCCTGAGTGAGCTTTTTAAAGTGATTAATTAGTCCGGCCCAATTCATATACAGGTTTTGCATCTTGATACGCAGCAAAAACAGAGATGGAAAGACTGAATGCAATCCTAAGAGTAATTAGTCCAACTTTCCTTGGGTCAAGTTTTGAAGTGAATTTATCACTACTAAAGATTTTGTTAATGGTTGAAAATTAAGAAGAGGTAAGTTGCCCTTGAATTATTAACTGAATTCATCTATGGTATGACTTTTGGCATCTTAATGGCCCTCTTTAGTTCAAATCTTAGGAAAAAATTATTTACTATGCTGGGCATCCCTGAATTTGTGAAAGTTATTGTTGTTATCAAATATAGTTCTTGGAATTGGCTTCTCCCTGCCATGTCTGATCAATTAGTGGAAAGATTCAAGCAACTCTTTTTTGTGGCATTTTGGAGCTTAAGTGTACTATTTGTCATTGTAAAAATGGTTCTTGTGATAGGGAAAGGAAGTATTATAAACAAGTAAAAGGCTGCGCCGGAGATAGCAGAGAGGAAGATTGGAGCAATTTTTGAAGTACTAAGTGTTGTGGTAGGTGAAAGACAATAAGAAGAGAATTAGAGAGTAGAAGAGAATTAGAAAGAGAATTTGGAGAGAGAAGCTTTAGAGGATAATGTGTTAGCCCTTGAGGAGGGGGGGGGGGGAGAGCCTCTATAAATGAATTGTGAGGCTTTAATGCGCCTGATGAATGACATTATTATGAAGAGCTTTAATGTGAGTAACCGTTACTATAATTGAGAGTAATAAGACTTGTTCTTGAGTAAAAGGTAATAGAGAAGAGGTATGTGTGAAAAGGTATAAGAGAAAAAGTTGTATGTGAACAGGTATAAGAGAAGAAACTGTGCGTGAATAGGTACAAGAGAAGAAGGTGTATGTGAACAAGTAAATGAAAACAAGGTAAGAAAGTGAAACACTTGTACTTCAAGAAAAGGTTAAGAAGAAGACCTTTTAACTACCTTCATATATGAGCTACCAAGCCAAACTCTCTAGAACATCTTAAGTTGAAAGTAACCCTGGAACCCTGCTACTTATTCCGGGTTGTTTTCACTGTTATCCATGTGAAGTGGTTATTTTATGCGAAGTAGTTGTTCTACTTATATTAGTTGTTTCATATGGAGTAGTGCTCTGTTTATTCTAGTTGTTTTACGTGAAGTAACGCTTTATTTGTTTTTGTTGTTCTACGTGAAGTAGCACTTTACTTATTTTAATTGTTCTGCGTAAAGTAGTGCTTCACTCGTTTTGATTGTTCTTTGTACAATATTATGTTGTAAAATAATTCTTTAGAGAATAAGTATTAACCAAAATCAAGTATCTACATTTGGTGCTCTGTATAAGAATTCTTACTTAAGAATAATTCTTATGCATTACTTTACGAAAAAGTTTTACTTTGTACTATAATGTATTGTACTATAACACCTTAGGCAGTAACGCCTCAGGTAGTACTGTCTTGGATAGTAACATCTTAAGCAGTAATGTTTTAGGTAGTAACATATTACTGTTTAGTGTAATATTTGATTGATTATATAACAATATATTTTCATAGAAAAAGATTTTCAAGGTACAAATCGTAAAAGGAAAGTTAATATTTTTCATAAAAACCTTGATTCTATATGCTCTATAAATATGAAGCTACTATGAACAATTTTCTTTACTCAGATTTTAAGTAGAATAAAATTCAGAGTAAGATCTGTTCTTTTGCGAATCTTTTTGAACACGTAAGTTTTTCTTCTTTTTATAATTTCTTGTTTTCTCTCTCTTTTTTTTTATTTGTATTTTTCTTGCTTTTAAAAAAAAATTGAATTTCTTTTGCTTGCATGTTGCCCCCTGCATGAAATTTTTTTTTTCATATTTTTAAGTTAAAATATGAAATAAGAAATTTTTCATGCATGAGATGAAACTTTTTTATTGAAAGAAATTTTTTTTATATGGGAAAGGTTTGGTACTTGCGCTCCGGAGCCTAATGCATATGCTTTTGCATTTTTTTTTTGTGAGTAGTCCTTTATCTAGGAAAGTTATAGCTTGGGTGTGGCATAATTGACTCTCGAGAGGTAATGTTCTTGAAGTGATGGATGTGGCAAAAAAATTCAATCCCAGATCTTATGTGCAGCCCATAAATGGATTTGGTGATCTTGGAATTTATTATGATTGCCACCTTCTACAGTTTGGAAGAATGAGTTCACATGGTATTAACTTTTGTATATGGGTTCACAGTTCCCAATTGCCATCTATGATTGAGAGTTCCAGTTCAGGTGGAGAAAGAAATTTTCTTTCTATCGAGGTATATTCTCCTTACAAAGTGGCACGCCAATTTGGGTTTGACCAACCAGCTCTGCCAAACTCTTCTTCATTTATCAGTTTTTTTTTCTTGCGTTTCTTCATTTCTCATGGCAGAACTTCAACTTTGTTTAGATAAACTTAAGGTCTTTTTCATAAATACCTTGATTCTATGTGGCCTATAAATATCAAGTTACTATGAACAATTTTCTTCATTCAGATTCAAAGCAAAACAAAATTTAGAACAAGGTCTGTTCTTTTGCGAATCTTTTTGAGTAAGTTTTTTTATATATAATTTCTTGTTTGATCTTTTTTTTTACTTGTATTTTTCTTATTTTTCAAAAAATTAGAATTCTTTTGCTTGTTGCCCTTGCATGAAATTTTTCTTTTAAATTGAAATATAAGAAAATAAAATTTTCATACATGAGATGAAGTTTTTTGATTGAAAGAGAAATGATCAAAATACCCACCAAGTCCTTGTACCCGTACGTTTTATTTAATTTAGTCCCTGTAGTCAAAATCGAAGCAATTTAATTTCTTGATTTTGAGAATTACTTCAATTTAGTCCCTTCCACTAACGAATCCAATTTTGCCATTAAAAAGATGACATTAGCACTGATGTGGCATATTTTGATGACATGGCACCCACACGATGATGTGGCATGCAACGTGGCACCAACTTGATGATGTGGTAGTGCCATGTGGCCCTAATATGATGACGTGGCACTAACATGTTAGCATGTCAGTGCCACATGGCAGATAAAAAAATTTTCAAAATTTTTTTTGTGCCACGTCATTGGGACTAAATTGAACAAAAATATATAGTACAGAGATTAAAGTGAACAAAATTGAGATGTTGAGGGACTAAATCAAAAAAAATATTTGAAAAATACAAATCTTTAAGCAAATGGTGGATATACTTATTAATAAACTAAATATTTAAATGTAAAATATTGAAGGTGTTAAAAAATATAGATAAATATTTTCATACTTGATTATTTGATTGTAGAATATGTATATTAATTTATTTTCTTTGCAAAAATTAAGTTTGAATTCTCCTTCTATAAGAAAAATTTGAAAAAAATTTCATACCTAAAATCAAATTTAGATGAACAACTTGCATTGTGTTCGATGAAAAAGG
The DNA here is from genome assembly GCF_053813885.1 of Theobroma cacao. Lineage (NCBI taxonomy): Eukaryota > Viridiplantae > Streptophyta > Magnoliopsida > Malvales > Malvaceae > Theobroma > Theobroma cacao. The sequence continues at coordinate 45,693,681 of NC_142640.1, forward strand.
GAGATATGAAGTTAGCTATGATTATAAAAATAATTCTTCATTTTGACTTGCTTAATTTGAGCGTGACAAACCTCTTATTACATCCATAGAATCTGAGTTACTCCACTTCTTTAATTTTTTATTTATTTTTTATGTTTTTATTTGTTTAATATTTCAAGTTATATTCTTTAGGTTGAAATTTCTTGGATTGAAGACTATATTTATGGTTGATAGAGTTAAATATAATTGTAAATATTTATACAATTTTATTTTGTATTTACTATTTTTTTGTAGATCCAAATTAGTAATGTAAATTTAAAGTTAGTAGAATTTGATTGCGGTATTTGAACTTAAATAAAATTATTTTATAAGAAACATTGAGTAAATTTAAATAAAAGGTAAATTGGGTAAAGTTAAATAATTCCAAAAGAATGAATATTTGTAAATTGTGAAAGTTGTAACTAAATCAACCTATTTTGCTTATTTGCGTTCAGCTCAAGTTAAAAATTAAGTCAAATAAATTTCAAATTTTTATACTATTATAAATAGGAAAAAAATTATTTAGTCTTTTTATATTATTTTATTTCGATATAATGTAAGTTATTCATCTAAATTTGACTTTAGGTATGAAATTTTTTTCAAATTTTTATTATTGAAAGAGAATTCAAACTTAATTTTTACGGAGAAGATAAATTAATGTATATATTTTAGAGTCAAATAATCAAGTATGAAAATATTTATATATATTTTTTAACACCATAAATCTTTTGCACTTAAATATTTGGCTTATTAATCAGTATATATATCATCAACTTAAAGATTTATATTTTTTAAATATTTTTTTCAATTTAATCCCTCAACATCTCAATTTTGTTCAATTTAGTCCTTATACTATATATTTTTGTTCAATTTAGTTCCTATGGCGTGGCACAAAAAAATTTTTTTGAAAATTTTTTTATTTGCCACGTTAGCATTGCCACGACATCATATTAGGGCCACGTGGCACTACCATGTCATCGTGTGGGTGACACATCATGAAAATATGTCACGTCAGCACTGATGTCAACGTTGACATCATCCTTTTAATGGCAAAATTGGATGTCGTTAGTGGAAGGGATTAAATTGAAGCAATTCTCAAAATCAAGAGATTAAATTGCTTCGATTTTGAGTATAGGGACTAAATTGAATAAAACGCATGAGTACAGGGACTTAGTGGATATTTTGAAGCTGCATGATTTTAATTGGCTATTAGTTTTGAAGTAGCATGACTTTTGTCTTTCAATTGGCTATTAGTTTTGAAGTAGCATGATTTCAAAGCTTGTAGGGCTAAGCCATGAGCTATTTATTTCGAAGCTCGCGGTAGAGATGTCGCGAGCTATTTGCTTTAGAGCAAGTGGCTATTTGTTTTAAAGCTCGCGGTTTGTAGCCGTGAGATATCTGTTTCAAAGCCTTTTACAGTAATTTTTTTAATTAGTTTTATTTATTATTATTATTATTATTATATATAATAAAAGAGTTGTAAGAATGTAGTAAAAAATATATATTATTTTATTATTTATTTATTTTATATAATAATAATAATAATAATGAAATCTATAACTTTGATACGTTTTGTTGTTTTATTTTATTGTTGTATTTTCATGCTTTAATAAATAAAAAATTATTGCGTATGTATACTTATCTCTTTTTTCATGATCATGTTTGTAGGTTTCTTTTTTCATCTTTCTCTATGCCTCGGATGAGTGTCCCTTCAAAGATCCATTATGCTGAGCCTAGGCTGCAATAAGGAAAAAAACCACTACACATAAGAGGAAGAATAATGATTCCGAAGTAATTCCTTCCAAGAAGATTTGAGTAGAAAAGAGTGGTGAAGTTTCTCTCGACCCTGAAAACTGGGAAGATGAAATTATTAGAGAAAGATGAGAAGATCATTTTTGGGAAGAAGTCTATCTGAACCTATGTTGCAATCAATTTGTGAGTAATACGCTATGGCCAAGAAATGAGAGATAAAACTTACGGCCAATAGTATAACATCATTATAACCAAATTATAAAGGATAAAGCTAGCAGCTGAAGTAAGAGTGATAAACTATGGTCAAAGAATGAGCAATAAAGCTTGCGACCAATAGTATAATATAATTACAATCAAAATATAAGCGATAAAGCTAGCAATTGAATATGATTTTTTTTTTCAAATGTCAAATTGCAATTCATAAAGCAATGAAGAGTCAAAGTCATAGAAATATTATACATGAGTGGGAAACGGGTTGTTCTGGACCCTATTGTTCTCAATTAGTAATTCTCCTGCTTGTGTCTTTTATGCAAGCCTTTGCATCTAATAAATGCTAGTGGAACTGTCCATATCTTCCGATAAGATAATTTTTCTATTAAGCTTTTACCTAATGCAATCACTCCTCCTTGGTGGACTTGTCAAAATGTGATAAGGAGAAAAAGTATTGCAAATAAGTAAAAAGATGGGCTGGAGGCGACGGAGAGAAAGATTGGAGTAGTTCTTGAAGTATTGAGTATCGTGGCAGGTGGAAGATAATAAAAAGAGAATTAAGGAGTAAAAGAGAATTAGAGAGAGAATTTAGAGAGAGAAGCTCTAGTGGAGAATGTGTTAACCCCTAAGGGGGAGAAGAGCCCCTCTAAATGAATTGTGAGGCTTTATATATAGTGTTAAAAGTGGCTATTACTCAAGAATAGGCTTTAATGCGTCTCATGAATGACATTATTATGAAGAGCTTTAATGTGAGTCACTGTTACTATAATTGGGAGTAATAAGACTTGTTCTCAAGTAAAAGGTAATAGAGAAGAGGGATACGTGAAAAGGTGCAAGAGAAGAAGTTGTATGTGAATTGGTACAAGAAAAGAAGTTGTACGTGAATAGGTACAGGAAAAGAAGCTGTATGTGAACATGTATACGAGAACAAGGTAGAAAGGTGAAACACTTGTACTTTAGGAAAAGGTTAGGAGGACGACTTTTTAACTACTTCCATATTTAAGCTGCCAATCCAAACTCTCCGGAACATCTTAAGATGAAAGTAACCCATGAAACCTACCACTCATTCCGGGTTGTTTTCACTGTCATCTATGTGAAGTGTTCCATATGGAGTAGTGTTCCACTTATTATGGTTGTTTTGCGTGAAGTAATGCTTCATTTACTCTAGTTGTTCTACATGAAGTAACACTTCACTTATTTTAGTTGTTTTGAGTGAAGTAGTACTTCACTTGTTTTGGTTATTCTTTGGACAATATTATGTTGTAAAATAATTCTTTAGAGAATAGTTATTAATCGAAATCAAGTATCTATACTTATATAAAACACTAATATCTTTTGTACCTAAATAACGTGGGGTATACAAATTTTATGAGATATTATATGTCCAACAATATATATGTATGCATGTCTCTGCATATGTACTTACAGGATGAACTTTGATATATAATCTCTGAGTTCTGGCCAAAAGAAATACATAGGCAAATGCAAGTCTTTCGCAGCCAGTGAAAATTAGAAAAATAGGGAGGATTTAAAACTTAATTAAATATTCCCATGATTCTTGAATATGCCTTCGAAGAAGAATATACTATTTGTTTAATTTGGGAGAGAAAGGATAGAAACGAGTAATTACAAAGGAAATAATCAAAGAAGCAGTCGAAAAGACGTGGACCAGGGGATTACTTGGCCAAGCTTAGAGTTGATTGAGTTCACTAGAAGGCTGGCCATTGTTGAATCTTTGCAGTGAGAAAATCTTCGAAGGTCGGTAATTGTTTTTGCCAGAGATGCTGATATGATATTTATAGAGACGAATAGAAGAAGAATAAAGTTAACAAAGGTCAAGCAATCACACTGCCTGGCTTAGGGAGGTGTCTATTTACTTGTGACTTTCTGAAGAATCTTTGGTTGTAGTTATTTAGTATAAAAAGCATTATGAATATCAAAGTAGAGCACACTTGTGTTGAAGTCAAGTATTAAATAAAAGTAAGGTGAAAATTTTTGGATAAAGTGTAAATATGTATACTATTTTTTCACTTCTCTTTTTATTTTTAAGATATATAAATTTAGTAATGTTAATAAAAATTTTTGATATTCAAAATTAAAATCTTAATGAACAAATTAATCGATTGAATCAGTTCTTCGTTAGTTAAGTGGTTCTTCTATTTTTCACTTACATTGTTAAGATTGCAACAGTAGAATTCACATTAAAACTTTTGTTTTGAAAGATGATTTTATTAGTTTTAGTGACACACATATCATTTCAAGTCTCTTGTTTATTGCAATAGATTTTTCATGACACATTGACATGATCCGAGCGATGAAAACTTGTACACTTACAAAAGAGGTCTCATATAAAGCCATTGGCGATGAAATCATGAATCTTAAACTCCTAACTTGAATTGCAAGAAGAGTTTTAGAATTGCTTGCCAGTAAGTAAAAAGATAAGCATAGCAGTGTTACAAAAAGAATACCTCGATAAAAAAATAAGGCACATCCTTAATCGAGATGAGAACACAGATCCTGCTGATGAAACAACCTAATAACAAAAAATCGTAGTCAAACACATAGAAAAAGAAAACGGTCAATCATCTCCTAAAAAATATGCGACAAGCTCTGAGACTCTTAAGGACGCTCCTAGTCATCAAGATAAAAAAGGAACAGTCACACCAAACCAAGACAACAGTACTAGAGAGATTGAAACATTCCACATGTGCCTCAAAATCAAACAAAGAACACCAAGCCTCTTTTTTTGGTCTTTGTCATTTTCTCCTGTTTGTGATGAACTCCTTCTTAATTTCTCTTGCTCTTTTGGATCGTCTAAATTAGGGACGTGTATTGGTTCAGCAAGATTTGTTTCGAAATTCAACCCAAATTGCCCATGAATCGGTTGATGGCCTATTAGGAGTGGTACATTGTAATAAGCAGGTGGTGTCACTTGAGGGTAGACCTTTTGAAAAGTTTGGGCATGGGGTGGAGTAAACCCCAGAGGGAAAGGCGGATCGTTCCTAACGTCCTGTGTTTGTGGGCTTTCAGATGGAGCTGACTCTTCAACCACTCTTTTTCCTTTACTTAAGCTCATCATCAATTTCATCATCTTTGCTAATTGTTCTCTCATTTCTTCTTGAGCTATTTCCATTCTATCTATTCATTCCCTTTGTTCTTCTTCCATGATCCTTACTCGTCGACGAGTATTATAAACACGCTGGTCACCAATCTTATGTTGTTGAGCTATCTTGGAATCCTTATTTTTTAAACCATAAACATGAATTAGATGCATTCTTATTTTATGAATGTGATGAAAAAAAATATTTATTTTTTATTTTATTTTACTTGTTTTCAAAGAATTAAGAATTGATCATGACAAGAGTTAAATTGTTGTGCTTTTTATGGAACAAATTATGCACATGTGATGCAAATGAAAAATATTGGCCATCCAACAATAATTGCCGTGGGGAATCTTGATTTATAAAAGTTAAGCATCCGATTACATCACTACTTAGATCATTTACATCATTGGCTTCAAAAGAAATGGCCAGCTCGATCATACTAGTCCCGTACTAGCTTGAGGTGGCTTATTAGGCGCTCACTAAGCTCATCTTTCGGAAGAATCTCTCTCCTGAGCTCTTCGATCTTGTTTGCCATTTCCCTTGCTTTGTAGGTTACCTCCTTCATTTGGATCAATATCCATTCCATCTCAGACTGTTTCCTTCGGAGGTCTTGCTCGTACGAGTTTTCCACTTCTCACATTCAAAAGTATTTTTGCCTGCTAGCTTCATATTACTCTCTATAGCTTTCCATGGCCTTTCCATTAAGTTGTAATCACTCCTAAGTTTTTGTATGCTCCATTCTTGCGGTTGTATCTTATTCTGCAAAGTATTAGTAGTGGTTTGCATTCCTTGAATCCTGGCGACCAAAGCTGAACATGTTGCATTTAAACTTTTAAACTTGTTTTTCCACTCATCTCGTTCATCAAAAGCCTTTTGAACTTTCCTTGAGGCTTCTTTTTTTAATTCCTCTAGTTCAGCTTTGTATCGGCGTTTCATATTAATCATTTTTGTCTCAAGTTTCTTTCTAGCCAGCTCACTCTCTAGGAGCATATCTTGAGGTTCTAGACCAACAAAAAATTTGGATGCACTTTTTGAAGGACAAAAAGCGTCTTTTACTCGTTGAGCATGCCAAGGTAAGTATCCGGTGGTGACCTCGTCAGTGAACCTTTCTTGATCCAATCGACTTGTTTTCTTCCACGCCTGAATAATATCTTGAATCTTCTTAAGGGTTCTTGGCTCTCCGTATGTGAACTCTAGTTGGTTGTGTCAAACCCTGATTTGTAAAATAATTATAATGTCATTCACATGTTCGATAGAATGTTTGTATATTTAGGAAGTTCGAGAAATTGTTAAAAGATGATATTGCCCCTAATGGTACCATTGAGTCGATTAAGCCTCAAACTAGTTCAATAGGAATTTTAAGGTGAAATTAAGAGTTTCACAGTTCATGGATGACTCAAAATGGTAATTCAGAGTTCGAGGATCAATTCGAAGTCAAACTAGAATTTTCACTATCTTGGGGCAAAATCGTAATTTTTCCACTCGCGATAAAATTTGAGATTTTGAGAGAATTTAGATCACATTTGACAAATTGGAGAATGGTATGAGTATAAGGGATGAAAAATATGTCTATGGGCAATTTTTTCAGTTTTTGGGGTAAAAATGTAATTTTTCATTTTACGGGGGTAAAAGTGTAATTTTTAAAAATTTACTCCACCAAAACTTTGGAAAAGTCTAGAAATTTCATGGAAGACATGGATAAGTGAAGAGGATTGAGTAGTAGAAAAAAAAAGTAAAAAAGATGGCTAGAAAAAAATAAAATAATAAAATATTCAAAAGGTAAATAAAATAATAATATTTTATTAAGCCTATTAAAAGGCTTGAAAATTTCAGAACTCTTCATTGGGAGGGTCAGCCAAAACCAGCAGGAGAGAGAGAGAAATAAGAACAAACCCTAGAGTGAGAAAATTCAAAGAAAAAGTGTGATTTTTCAAGGAATCAAGTGTTTAAAGGTATGATTTTTCAAGCTTAGCTTAAGATTTTTCATTTCCATGCATTTCTCCTTATTTTTCATGGTAAATTATGTGCTTTGATGATGGATTCAAATCTGATCATATGGGTTTAGAGAGAGAAAGTTTTTAGATTAATTTGATTTTGAACTATGTTAGTGTTTAGTGTTAGTTTAACATGTTTATGAGTAAAACAACAAGAAAAATATTCATTTTCTCCATGAATTTCTCTAGGCCGAATCTAGCCAATGGTGTTTGAGGATGAGGTTGACTTTATTTTAAGAGAATTAGATGGAAAAATGATGAATTATGAGGTTGGAAATTAAATGAGAATTTTTGGTGCAAAAAATTGAAATTTTTACCCACTAGGGGTAAAAACGTAATTTGTGGTCCGAACTGATAAATTGGACCACATTCACAGTCATTGAGGTATTGTGGATATAATTGGATAATTGAAATTGTAATGGATAGAATTGGAGTTGAATTGGAGATTTTAGAAATTTACACCGTGTATAGGCGAGTTAGGTTGGACACTGTGATTAAGCGATTGTCCAAACATTTCACACCCTATCTAGTGCATACGCATGGATAAGAGCCTGAAACAATATATATTGATTTGACACAAATTATTGAATTTTTTGTGTCATGTATTATGGATAGGTGGTGAGCTATCTAATACGGGTAAAAAACTACACCCGAGGACCAAGAATAGGAGTATATCTACTCCTAGTACAGTAAGTAAACTTACTATCATCTTAATTATCTAGAGTAGATTTATTTAATTGTGTGATTTTATGAAAAAAATGGTTTAATTGGAAAATTATTGTGTTTTATGAAAAAATGAGATTTTATAAAATAATTTTATAAATTTTTTAAAAATTTAATAATGATTTCAAAAATAGAGTAATTGGAGACCTATACTATGATTGTGTTGTTTATCCATGATTTTACATTAAATGGCTTATGATAAATGTGGGTATGACTGGTTATTTTTATGATTTAAAAAATATGTGAACTGCTTTGATTTGCCTTGAATGTGTTAAGTGAGTCATGTCATACTATTGTGATTTTATTGGTTGGTGGATTATAAAGTGGGCACTGCAGTGACGGGGGTTCCGTGGGCCAGCCTAATTAGAGGGGCACGGTTCCCAATTATTGAGCTTACCTCGATTAGAGAGGCGCGTAGGATAACTCTCGAGGTAAGATTTGAGTACACTTCACGCTAGCCACCATGTGAAATTGGGACTCAGCCAACGCCGAGGAACGACTGTGTTGTCAGAGGTGAAATGTGTTTGTGTGTGTGACAATAAACAGCCTTGGTGGTCTCGGTAAGATGCCTTCGCGGGGTATCCCCGAGAATGGATTTTTGGTAAGGGCCAAGTTTTTGAAAAGTACATAAGCCATGTTGAGTAATTGGATGAAATCCAATTATTTATATGGGTTGGGATGAATTATTTTAATTGTCTCCTATTACTCGGCTTTAGATTATTTTGATAATGTCTGTCTACTCACTGGGATTTTATAATCTCACCCATTCTTCCTATATATTTTTCAGGCTCAGAATAGGCAGTAGACTGTCAATTGCATCGAGAAGTAAATTTCGGAGTTGCATCCTAGAAAGCAAGGTTATAGACTTAAACCTTCTAAGTTATTTGGGGGCCCATGTGTCATTGTAATTTAAATTGCATACTCCAGTTTTCTATATTACAGTATGTATAAATTTATTTTGTTTTTATGTGCAGAAAATTAATTTTTGATGTTTCAAATATATATATATATATATTGTTTTACATTAAAATAGATTATTTTAATTAATATTTTTATTTTATTTTATTATTCAAAAAAAAAGAAAAAAAAGAGAGAGGAATGGAAAAACTAGTACAAAAGCCTTGCGAGGTCTCGAAAGGCATTCGGGAGAAGAATGTCTGTCGAGACTTCGTGGCGGTTGTCACGGGCTCGATGGGAGTTCCGGGTTGTGACAGGTTGAGCCTATGTGTCATTAGTACAAACTGTTCAAACCCGAATTGCCTCCGTACCATTATTGAGGCATAACTAATTACTCCCCACGGTCCCACCAGTGGTACCCACGGTTCGTCCCCACATTTGTACATCACTTGCATCCTAGGCATCCAAGGGGCCCTCCAAGTTACCTCAACACTTATAAGCCTCCGAAGTCTAGCAATCCATTCTTCTTTTCTCTTACAAAATGGCCATTCGTTTTCGCAGAATTCGCGTGTAGGACAACTTGATGAGAGGAACGGCTTTCGAAATCTATCAACCTTATACTCAAAGTGGCTCTTTATCCATATCGTGAGAAGTTGGCCACATTTGATGAAACGCCCTTCACCCTTCCAACGATAATAATTTAGTGACCTTAATGTCTCGGCTATGATGGTTGGAGCTGGATTGATGTTCCTTGTTACTTGGTTAAAGAAATCGATGATTGAAACTTCAACGTGCCCTAGGATTTTTGAAAAAATTACCAACCTATATATTGCCAAGGCAAAGGCAAGATGGCTTTGTTCATCTTCCTTGTGTTTCTTAATATAATTATTCAGGAAAATCCATGGAAGGCATTTAGTGTCTCCTTTTTTCTTCAAGTTCTGATCCACCTCTTCGGTAGTGACATTTAATAACTTGGCCAATTTCCTTCGATGCCCGGTCTTTTGGCCCTCTAGTATACCTTGACGAGTTGCATTTGATCTATATGGAGCAATGATAAATACTCCTCTATTGTCGGTGTCATATCTACCTCATTGAACATGAAACACCGGTAAGAGGGATCCTAAAATTGAGTGATTGCCCTAAGTAGCTGATCATCTACATGCACATAGAGAAGGCATGCGATGTGCCCATACTTGGTGCAAAAATTGTCTCGACTGTTACGCCTCCATTGCTCCCAAATATCTATCATCTCTGAAAGGTCATTTTGTCTGAGATCAAGATGAACCTTATTTGGGAGAGTTAGGATATGCCCCTTAGCCAAACAGTCCCCCTCTATTTGTTAGGCTTGTCTCATTTATAGTTCAACCTCATAGTCATTCTTGTATTTATTGGGTGAGCTAGCCGACGACAATGCCATAGATGAAATCAAGATTCCTTCAGTCAATCAGTTATTGTATAGCCAATATTTACCTATATGCGATGATGTGAATGAATGCATGACAGATGAAAGAAAGAGAAAAAGAATAGTCAGTACAGTGGGTTACATTAATTTGCATTAAAAATAATAAAAAAATAGTAACTGTTGTAATGGGTATTTATCACGTCATTGGACATAACCCACTCCATGACTTTGATTACTTTTAGCGAGAAATTTAAAGCAAAGGATGTAAAAAGAGTTCCTTCATGTGTGCCTAATTCAAGGTCATACTTTTTAACGCGTGGGTGAAGCTCTAACTAGGGAAAGGGCACTTACAGCACTCTATATGCTGGGTTTGGTTTTGAATTTGGCTAAAGGTTTCCAAATTGCTTTTCACTATCATCCACTCGGACTAGTAAGGCACCCTAGTCCTCACCCATCATAGGTTTCAAACGGACTAGGTTCAATTTGAGTGAGAGTGTTCACTAGCTCATGCGGAGGTTATCACCTCACGAGAGCATAGCTACTAAACTCCCTTCTTATAAAAGACAAAGCCCAAGTAGAAGGCTTATGCATGAATGCAACATGTGGCTTGTGTGTGAAGGAACATACCAACCTTTGATGAACAATCTCACACCCCTCTATCCTAAATCCCCCACAATTAAAAAAAAATCAATAAAATAATGATTATAAAATAATTAATGCACAAAATCGAAAACATATGCTCAAATTTAAAAGAAACACTAAATTATTTAGGGCTCAAGATAACCTATGATTAATTATGGCTTGACTCTCTTGATTCCTCAGTGGAGTCGTCAAGCTATCGTAACGTGTCGGGTTTGGGAACTCTACCGCTAGTCGTGGGCGAAAATAATATAACTAAGAGTTGCCACCAATCGTCTTTTTTAGGTGCGATTGGCCACCCTATTTTGTTATATTCGACGAAATCTTAAATTAATTTTAGGTTCGTCGAAAGAACAATAAACTGGTCGCGTATCTTTTAGATTTAGGTTCAGAAGTACGGTTACGCACGAAAAAGGGTTAGCACCCCCGTGACACCCGTTCCATGAACGGTACCATTTAATCATATATTATCCTAACCCATTAATTTTATTCTTATGTTTCCTTAATTATTATTTATTTATTTAATCTTTTATTATAATATTTTATTTCATTTTTTACGGGTTTAACATGCATATAATGCAATTGTGAAATGCATGGCATAAAATCAAGCTAATACCAAACGAAAATCTTTTATTGAGTGTACTTTCCGAATGTGCCCATCATACTGGTGAGATCCGAAAGTATTCTCTCACCTAGGGAAATACCTTAGTAACTCGCCTTCGCAAGTTTACTAGGTAGATCCCATCATTGGGATAGTTGTTTGTGAGTAAAAAAATAATGTTTTCATGAATGTAAATCTTAATACGGGTAAAAGTCTTTTATTAAAAATATTTCTCCGAACACTCCCATCATACTGGTGGGATCTAGAGATATCTTCTCACCTAGGGAGTTTACTGAAGAAAATTCACCCTCCTAAGCATCCTTAGAAAGTCCCATCATCGGAGCTTATACTCATATACAGAATATATCTATATGCCATGATATTCTACAACGCAACTATGACACATGTTATGCTTAAAATTATCTTATATTTGAGTCCTCATGTATCCTTTTTTATTTCCTTAAGACTTCCCTTTTCTATCATATTTCTTTATAAATATGTGTATCATGGATTATAAATATGTTCATGTGTTATCTAAGTGTATACTTAGTAAGACATCTTATTTCATAATTATAAACAATTTTGATTCAATGTCACCCCTTTTATTATATATTTTGTTCACCTAGTGTTTACCATAAATGCACTCATTATTATGAATTTCCATTATTAAATATCTTAATATTTAATTAGTATTATCTTGTAGTTTTTATATTTATCTTTTGACAAGCATATGCTATTTGTTCTTTTATATTTATTATATTCATTTCTATATTTTGACTAACTTATTGTATAATAATTTTTTTTACCTAAAAATTAGAAACATCGAGATTTTAGAATTAAGACCCTCCCATCGTACTGATGGAGTAATAATTTAATTCCCGAACCTAAGGAGAATGCCTTCCGGAATTGCGACTCCTCGCATTTCGAAAGACAATCCCATCATCGGTATTGATCACCAAAACAACTGTTATATTTTATATGTTTATAATTTTTACTATATTATATTCTTTTATCTTCTACATGTACCTATATGTATATGAATTTGCATAATTAAGAATCTTATTGCTATCACATACTTTTTTTTTCGAATTTTCATAACTAACTACGATTTTACTTAGTTTTATTTTTTACTGCCAAATATTTATTTTATTTTTTTCTCATATTTTTGTTTTTAACTTAGATATGCTATTATTATTTTATACGTTAAACATTCATTATATATATATTTATACTAAATCTATTATTCTAAAATTAAATGTTTATCCATCTCTTTATTTACGATTTTATCTACTTTAAGACATCATATAATTTTTATAATATATTTTAATTTAAATCAAACAAAATTTTAAATATTAAGTTTTTTAGATTACAAGTAGGTAAGCCCCAACAAACATAATCAAACCCAACAACAAGGATAGGGCTTTACCTGATTTGGGCCCGGACTAGCCTAAGAACGCCCTGGCTGTGAAGGGCCACAACAGCCCACCAAAGCCCTCAACTCACTTCTTTCAAAACGCACAACTTGGTGCTTCAAGAACCCCTCTAAACGACGCCGTTTTGAGACTTCCTCTTTCAAAATTTTTATCTATGAAATGGCACCGTTTTGACGCCCCAAAACCTAGGTATCTAAACTCCTTTTCTCTCCTTCCCTCTTCACTTTCACTTTTCACTTTCTCTCTCTAAAGCCACTCTCTCTGCCTTCTTTCTAAAAATCCCAAACACCCTTCCTTCTCTCTCCATTGCCGTCACTTCCACCGCTTCCCTTACCGTCGACTGGCGAAACTTCAGCCCCCTTCTCTCTCTTAAAGCCTTTTCTCCTTCCGATTGGTAGATCTAGCCCAGATCTCCCCCTTTTGTGCCGTCGGCCACCCAAAATCAGACTTTTCCTCTCTCTCCTTTCCCAAGCCGGTCACCCAACCCTTAAAACCCACTAAAAATGAACTCACAAATCTCCCTTACCCAAGCACCTCCAAACTCGAAATCCTAAGCCACTGACGCCCCTCCCATTTTCCTTTTTTTTATATATTTTTTTGTATTTTTTTTTTTATTGTTGTTGATTGTGGTTAGGGTAGACTGCTGGTAGTTTTAGGATTTTTAATGGCTGATTTGTGGTTTTTTTATCATTTGAATCTATTGTTTTTTTTTTGACAGATTGGCTCCTTTTTTTTTTGAATCGTTTTTTTCTCACTCGTTTTTTGGTTCTAGAAAAAATTGTTTTCTAGGTTGTTTTCTCCGTTTTTTTATTATTTTTTTGGATTTTTTTTGAGTCTGGCCTTTTGTTTTCAAAATCTCCTCCCCCCTTCAAATCTGTTCGAAGCCTCCCTTTTAAGAATTGGATTGTCCAAAAATTTGGACAATCTAGAGGTCAAATCATGCTCTTCTGAGCATGATTTCACATGTCTCTGGCACAAAAGGAAGTTGGTAGTCGGAGGTGACCATTCCTCCCCAAATTCGACTGTCTTTCAGGGGCATTAATGCCCTATAATGATGGACTAGAGAAGGGGCTGAGCACACGCTTAGTCCTTTCCTGTTCTTTTTTTTTTTAATTTATTTCTTATTTTTTATTTTTTGTTTTTTTATTATATTTCATTATTATTTATTATTTATTTTTTTGAAATAAGTGTCTACAGTAGCATCCTTCAAATTGCTACCAATTTCTTCCACTTCAATTTAGACTTGTCTTTGACTAGCTAAAGTTAAGTTTTATCCTTAAATTATCTTAATTTATTCAAAAATAAATTAAATGATGAAATTTGATTTTTATCTTCAAATTATCATAATTTTTTAGAGATAAATTGGATGACCAATAATTAAAGATTGATTGGTTAAAAATATAAATATTATCTCTATATTATTTTGATTTATTTAGAGATAAATTGAATATTCAATAATTAAATTTTAATTGGTTAAATTTAAATATTATCTTTAAATTATCTCAAAAGATAAATTTATGATATATAGGTAAATTTTAATTGGTTCAATTATGTGTCTTTAAAATAAACTAATCAATGAATTAATTATTTTATAATTAATGATATGGTCATGATGTCATCAAGTTCACCTGGGTAATTGGATGATAATTTTTTTCTTTCTACAAATGTCCCCTTAAGACTTGTTCACATATGATTTTGAATATGACAAGTGGATAACTATTGAAATTTAAAAAAATTTCTAAGATTCTTTGAATCCTAACATGTCTTGGTATACTTGTAATTCAAGTTAAATTCAAATAATACTTACTCGTAGATAAGAGAATTATGATCTTGGAAGATGTGTATTGTAATTAAACTATTTGAGGAAGTATATTGCAATAAAACTATAATCTTCAAAGAAGTTTAGTACAATAAAACTACAATTGGTATTGCATTCCTTAATCAATTAAGATTCTTTCTTTTTACTCTGTAAAAGGAGAGCGCCTTGCCAATTTTCTGCACATCAAAATACTAGAATCCCTACAATCGGTAATATTTTTTGGTTGCCATTGCTTCTGTTTATGCATCGTCTTATAACTGCAAATTCAAGATCTCAACGTCAAGTGAAGATATTCCCTGCTTCTTGGTGGTAAAAGCATCTTTATTTCTTTCTTGTTCATATGGTAAACCGATTTGCAATCTTTGGCTTTCTATTCTTGCTATGCTACCATTATCTTGCCATGTCTTTGGTCCATGCATAAAGACCTAAGATGCCATATCCATGCATATCATAAAGTCCCAAGAATCAAGATGCGCCATGCTTAGTCAATCCTTTGTCACGTTACAAGTGCTTAGGCAAAGATTAAAGAAGCCAAGAATTGGCTAATATCTTTTTATGAAATCAAATTCCTGCCACGTTAAAAGGCACACCGACTTTTTATTCTTACCATATTAAATCAACTTCTTGCCACGTTGAGAGCTTTAATCGAAGGAAAAAAAAAATCCATCTTTGACAGCATAGGCATCACGTTTCAAGAAGTTGGGTGCCACGTTTTGGATTTAAATATTTAGTTTCTTTGTTGCTTCGATTTTTTTTTAACTTTCCACTGCTACAACTTTTTTGATTTTTTTTTTTGTAAATTGTTTTCTTAGACTAATGATTTGATAACCTTTTTACAGTTACTCTCAAATCTATTAGCTTATAATCAAAACAATTCTAAATTGAAGTGAAAGAAATTGATAACATTTTGAATGGTGCTCTTTATAATAGTACTTATTGAAGGGTGCTCTTTATAATTGTACTTGTCGATATTTGGAGGGTGCTTTTTATAATATTACTTGTCGATCTTTGGGGGTGCTTTTTACAATAGCACACAATTGGTTGTTCCTTAGATGATGCTCTTTACAATAGCACTTGTCAACCCTTGAGGGTGCTCTCTATAATAGCACATAATTTGTTGATCATTAGAGGGTGCTCTTTACAATAGTACTTATTGATCTTTGGTGGTGCTCTTTATAATAGCATATAATTTAGAATCACCATGGTATACTTCAAGGACTACAAAAATCAACTTGTCATTCTTTCCAAAAAGGATGAAGATATGTATAAAAAAAGATTGTTTCTTCCCACAACAAAACCTATATCTAGTCGATTTTTGCTATCTCAACCATTTACTACTCTTACAACTTTGGAGGAATGGACTTATAAACTGATCAAAATTTCACAATCTTTTTCAATAACGCGATGTCTTCAATCCTATCTTCATGATAAGACTTTTAGTCAAGAGGAATTTGTCACCTTGGGAAGTCGGATAACTTCTGGTAAGGCTTATTGGCGAAGTTCTTTCAAGATTAATGGAAAATTTAATTATATCCCCAAATATTGGAGTATTTAACTAGAGAATTTAGTGTCAACCATCTTCATATCATGTAAAAGCTTCTCATATTGAAATAACACATCTTTAGTCCATTCCCAATATTTGGGAATATAATTAAATTCTCCATTAATCTTAAAAGAACTTCTCTAGTAGGCCTCACTAGAAATTATGCAGCTTCCCAAGGTGACAAATTCCTCTTGACTAAAAGTTTAATCATGAAGATATGATTGAAGACATCACTTTGTTGAAGAAGATTGTGAAATTTTGATTGGTTTAAAAGTCCATTCCTCCAAAGTTGTAGGAGCAATAAATGGTTGAGATGGCAAAAATCGACTAGATATAAGTCTCGCTATGGGAAGAAACAATCTTTTTTTATATCTTCATCTGTTTTGGAAAGAATGACAAGTTGATTTTTGTAGTCCTTGAAGAATACCACAATGATTCTAAATTGTGTGCTATTATAAAAAGCACTCCCAAGGATCGACAAATACTATTGAAAAGAGCACTTTCCAAGGATCAACAAATTATGTGCTATTATAAAGAGCACCCCTAAAGATTCACAAGTACTATTATAAAGAGTACCTTCTAAGGAACAACAAATTGCCTATTATTGTAAAGAGCACTCCCAAAGATCGACAAGTGCTATTGTAAAGAGCACCCTCTAAGGAACAAGTGCTATTATATAGAGCACCTTTTGACAAATGTTATTATAATGAGCACTTTTCAAATTGCTATCAATTTCCTTCATTTTAATTTGGAATTGTCTTGATTATAGGTTAATAGATTTGAGATTTAACTATTGAAAGGATATAAAATCATTAGTCCAAAAAAGCAATTTAGGAAAAAATAAAAAAAGTTGTAACAGTAAAAAGCTAAAAAGAAAATCGAAGCAACGCAACAAAGAAGCTGAATATTTAAATCCAAAAAGTGGCACCCAACTTCTTCAAATGTGATGCCTATGCTGTGATAGATGCATATGTTGAAATGTTGAAATGTACATTAATGTAATAATATGTTACAACATCAATGAATGTAAAAATGTAAAACTTCTTTGAGTAGCTGAACAAAAAGCAAAATGTATAATTTACCTGCCTTAGGCCTAGAAAGAAGTACAAAAAGATGCAAAGAAGATTATAAGAAAAGATGCTGCACCAAGCTTCCACGCATGGTTCCTATTGTTTTTTTAATTTTTTTAAGTTAAAATATCTAAAAACCTTTAAATTTTGATTAAAATTATAGGAAAATCTATTAATTTAAAAAATAAGCACTTTTCCTCAAAAGCTTTAACACCATTGACAAAAAAAATCAAAAGACTAAAATACCCTCTCCTCTTTCTCTCAACTTTTCTCTTTCTTTAGACAATTTGACCGACAGATGGCACTCTCTTACGCCGGTCAGTCTCCCTATGGCCAGATCAGTTCCAGATCGTGCCCCTCAGCGAGAGCGTAACAGCTCCCTCAAAAAGGAGCTTTGGCGTTGCAAGAGCACCTTCAGCGGGTTGCTCTAGCGCTCCCCTGAAGGAGTGCAACAACTCCCTCAGAGGGGAGCTCTGGTGCTCCCCTTAGGGAGCACGACATCGACGCTCTCTTCTGAGAGAATATGTAAATATTTTATTAATTATTTTATATTTTTAATATAATTAATTATATTATTATAAAATTATGGAATTTATGAAAAATTAAAGCCTCAAATTAAGAACTTTGGTGATGTAGTGGACGAAAAGAGTATGGTGTAAGAAACACACATAACAAGAGAAAGTGCAAGCCCCAAATTTATTTAATTCCATCTTAGCAAATGGAAACCACAAATTAACCAAGCAGCGACAAACCACACAAATTAACACTATCTCTGTGCGTCTTGCTCACTGCTAAAAGCTTAAAACTAGATTCTCAGACACACAACAGTTACAGGACAAGAAAATTTTCTAGTTACCGATTCATCCCTCCTTCCACCCGCGGAGACATCGATATGCGGTGGTTTTGCCTTTCGATATTCGCATGCCACCTTACATTTGTTCAACATTAATAGTAACAGTTAGAGATATCATCCATCATTGAAATATACATTCTTTTATTATATATAAAATATCATCTTTCCAATTTAAACCATTCAAAAGTGCATTAAAATTGGTATTTTAATCCAACTTTACTTTTTTAAATGAATAAGAAAATGAGAAAAAAACTGCAAAAGCAACATTTTAATGAGAGTATTGAGTTTTTTTTTTTTTTTTTTTTAGTTTGAATACCAATTTTCATGTCATATCCATGTTTTCTGAGCTCGCGATTCTCTTGACACAAGGGACGGGTGGCAAAAACAGTGAACGCAGAAATCGTTGCAAGGGTTTGGCTCCATCCCACACTGGTGCCTAAGCTTTCGACGGTAGTACAATCCAAACAATGCCAAAGGGAGAATTCCAGGCAAGGAACGTACTAATTCATGGGGAATGGCACTGGCACCACAAGCTGCAGTAAACATAATCAAATCAGATTTGCATTCTCTGTCAATGATCAAAAGTTCATTGCCATTTCCAGGCCAAATAGGGAAAGAAAATAGAGGAAAAAAATATAATGTATATTTACAGGATGCTCCTCTGTCAATGATCTCTGCATTCTGGACAAAGGAAAGCGAGTCTGGAAAGACTGTAAAGGGTAGGAGAAAAGGGGAGGATTACTTTTGATTCGAATAAGAATAATGTTCAGTTGGAAGTGAATTATAAAGAATCATTACATAGTGCAGCATCCGAACTATGGTAGCAATCGCAACGTCTGGTGGACCAAGCTCTGACGCCTGGCTTGGATTTTGCCTTCCTTTTATCTTTGCAGCAAAGACAGTCCATGTCATCCCGTAGACTTCTAGAATTCAATACTGCATATGTTAGACTCTATGTACATTGTTTTCCATTAAAAGAAAAAATTGCACTAATTCTACTGTTTGAAGATAGAATTTTGGTTTGATCCGATCAGTTTAGACTTGTAGCTATGATAATTGATTAATTGTATTGATATTTAACCTATAATTGATTGACAATAGTATGCATTTTTAGTATAATAAAAATCCCAAACTAAACCAAACCAATCATATAAATAATGAGTAGTCTTTCTAAACCTAGGGTTTATGGGAGGAGCGTCTACCAAGTGCTTGGGTTTGCGCCAAGGCTATTGTGATAGTCGTTGGCGCTCCTTGGTTTGTTATTTTTACTTAGTTTTGTTTTTTTGTTCTTCCCTAGTTATTGTAAAGGAAAGATATGAATGATATTTGTGAGAGATGGAAGCAGTTTAATTTAACAGAGGAAAAAGCGCATCATATCAAGTTTGGAAACAAGGAAAATCATGGGCAACCGAAGACAAGAAAGGGTTTTACCCTTTTGGACCCTTTTGGGATCAATATGGGATAGAAGAAAGGTGAATAGGAATGTGATGATTAACACCTTTGGGACGTTATGGAAATTGATGGGGAAATTAAGGGTTTTTATTTTATAATTGGAGGAGGAGGGATTCGAATTCTGCTTTTTAGACAGAGGGATAATGCATCAATTAATGAGTCAAATGCTTAGGTAAATTAAGAGTTAAAGAAGTAAAAGAAAATAAAATGCTCTTTACTTTTGACGAGAAAGAGGATTGCGAGCGGGTTAGGAAATGAAAGCCATGGAGTTTTGACAGGTGCCTAGTGGTTCTCAAAGATTTCGATGAAGCATTTATGGAGCCAGAGGATTTGGATTTTGGTAGGGAGGACTTTTGGGTGCATGTAATAGCGTTACTTATGAGGCTTATGACGAAGGTGACGGTGAAATTGATAGGTGATGCCATTGGAAGTTTTGTAACAGTTGATGGTGCAGAGGAGGGTCTTCGAGATACTTTTATGTGCATTAAGGTTTCGATTAACTTAACGAAACCGATTTGCAGCAGAATAGTGCTCTCACTTGAGGATGGTAAGTTAAATGGATTGGCTTCCAATATGAAATGCTACAGTGGTTTTGTTATAGATGTGGCTTGATAGGGCATATTGTGAATGCATGAGACAAGGTATGTGTGGATGAAAATGGTGAGCAAGTTAAGGATCAATATGGAAATTTTCTAGTTGCTCCTCCATAGTGAAACTCTCCTGAGATTATTATTGAACGTAACCAATCAAGAGGATGTCGGGCCATAAAGGATGCTTCGTTTAGTGGAACAAGTATTGTAAACAAGGAAACGAGGGTGGGTGAATGTAGATTTACTTCACGTACCCTAAATGAGATCTTGTTCCAAGAAAACATGGAGGAGAATCAAGTTAGTAGGGTAAGAGTAGAAAAGGTTGATGATATGGATGATTCAAAAAGTAAGCAGGATTATGATAAGGTAAGTAGCTACTTGGTAATCCGACAAGAAGAATGTGCGTAGTTAGGAGTCTCGGTTTCAGTAGGTAATGTGGAACTTACACCAAGTAAGATAACTAGCTGTGATATCGTACATGATTATCAGGTGAAAATGAAAAGTAAATGGTCAAAATACTTGGGAAGTCCCTGTATCCATGCATTTTATTCAATTTAATCCATGTACTCAAAATCGTAATATTTAGTTCCTTAATTTTGAAAATTGTTTCAATTTAATCATTTTCTTTAATCGCATCCAATTTTGTCATTAAAAGAATAATGTCCGCACTGATATCAACGCTGATATGGCACAATTTTGATGACGTGGCATGCCACATGCCACCGATGTGATGACGTGCAATGCCACATGGCACTACTATGATGACATGGCAATGCTGACGTGACATGTCAGTACTAGGTGGTAGATCAAAATTTTTCAAAAATTTTTTTTTGTGCTACGTCAAAAGGATTAAATTGAACAAAAATATATAATATATGGACTAAATTGAACAAAATTGAGATGTTGAGAGACTAAATTAAAAAAAATATTTGAAAAATGTTAATCTTTAAGTAAATGATAGATATACTTATTAATAAGCCAAATATTTAAGTGTAAAAGATTTATGGTGTTAAAAAATATATATAAATATTTTCTTACTTGATTATTTAATTCTAAAATATGTACATTAATTTATCTTTTTTTGTAAAAATTAAGTTTAAATTCTCCTTTTATAAAAAAAAATTTGAAAAAAATTTCATACCTAAAGTCAAATTTAGATGAATAACTTACATTATGTTGGAAAAAATAATATAAAACAACTAAATAAATTTTTTTTCTTCTATTTATAATAGTATAAAAGTTTGAAATTTATTTGACTTAATTTTTAACTTGAACTGAATTCAAATTAATAAAATAAGTTGATTTAGTTACAACTTTCACAATTTACAAATAACTATTCTTTTGAATCATTCAACCCTTACTCAATTTATATTTTATTTAAATTTACTCAAAATTTCTTATAAAGCGATTTTATTTAACTTCAAATACCACAATCAAATTCTGATAAATTTAAATTTAAATTATTAATTTGGATCTACAAAAAAATTGTAAATACAAAAGAAAATTATACAAATATTTATAATTATATTTAACTCTATCGACTATAAATGTAGTTTTTAATCTAGGAAATTTCATCCTAAAAAATATAACTTGAAATATTAAACAAAATAAAAACATAAAAAATAAATAAAATATTGAAGGGGTGGAGTAACTTAGATTCTATGTTGTAATAAGAGGTTTGTAATGCCCAAATTAAATAAGTCAGAACGAAGAATTATTTTAATAATCATCGCTAACTCCATATCTCCCTTCTTCATTATTTTAAAAGAAAAACTAAATCAATCTATTTTGCTAATTTGAGTTCAGCTTAAGTTAAAATTAAGTCAAATAAATTTTAAATTTTTGTACTATTATAAATAAAAGAAGAAAAATTTATTTAGTCTTTTTATATTATTTTATTCCAATACAATATAAGTTATTCATCTACATTTGACTTTAGGTATGAATTTTTTTTGAAATTGTTTTATAAAAGGAGAATTCAAACTTAATTTTTGTAAAAAAAAAAATTAGTGTATATATTCTAGAATCAAATAATCAAGTAAGAAAATATTTATATATATTTTTTAACACCATAAATTTTTTACACTTAAATATTTAGCTTATTAATCATCTACTTAATGATTTGCATTTTTCAAATATTTTTTTCAATTTAGTCCCTCAATATCTCAATTTTGTTCAATTTAGTTCTTGTACTATATATTTTTGTTTAATTTAGTCCCTATGACGCCGCAAAAAAAATTTTTTTTGAAATTTTTTTGATTTGCCACGTGGACCTAACATGTCGGCATGTCAATGCCACGTTAGAATTGCCATGTCATCATAGTTGTGCCACGTGGCACTGCAACGTAATCACATAGGTGCCACGTGGCATGCCACATCATCATGTAGGTGCCATGTCAGCTTTGATGTCAGTGCTGGCGTCATCATTTTAATGGTAAAATTGGATGCCGTTAGAGAAAAGGATTAAATTGAAATAATTTTCAAAATTAAGGGACTAAAATATTATGATTTTGAGTACATGGACTAAATTGAACAAAATGTATGAGTACAAGGATTTCTAGGTATTTTGACCAAAATAAATTGAAGAGAAGGCTAGAGGATACTGAGAAGGTAGGGAGTGGTGTAATGAAAAGAAGTAAGAAGAATGAGGATATTGTCAATGAACTAGTGGTGCAGAGTGGTTACAATGACCAGCATTGCTTGGATAAATGAGACTTCTCAGTTGGAACTGTTAAGGGCTTGAGATTCCTCGAACGGTTCAAATGCTTCTTCTGTTTGTAAAAAGTATAAATCCCAATATCGTTTTTCCTTAGGTAAACGGAGAAGATTGCGATTGAGGTGGAAAGGTTAAGAATTTTGTTGGGGTATGATAGTTGTTTGACAGTGGATGTAGAAGGGAGAGTTGGCAGTTTGGCTTTGTTATGGATAATGGATGAGTTCGTTTCAGTCAAATCATACTCGAAGAATCATATAGACGTTGAAATAATGTTTAGAGGTAATTGGTGGAGAATGAGTGGGTTTTATGGGGTCTCGACAATGACAGGAAAACAGTGGGTCTGGGATCTTCTTGCTCTTTTATGCTTGCAGTCTCAATTACCATGGTTATGCGTGAGGACTTTACTGAGGTTTTCTTGTCAAGCGAAAAAGAGGGTGGTGACGATAGAAGTGAGGCTCGCATGAGTAGTTTCAAAGATACCTGCTTTGCTTGTGGTTTGAGAGACTTCGGATTTCGAGGTCCTACGTTCACTTGGTGGAATAATAAAGATGAAGGGCAATTCTTTAGATGTCGCCTAGATAGAGCTTTAGCAAATGGTGGGTGGTGCATAAGATTTCCAAGAGCAGCGGTCTTCAATAAAGCACTAGGGTCCTCGGATCATCTAGGCATATATATGGATTTCTTTTATCAGAAAATAGTGAGATAGCATAGGAGATTTCATTTTGAAGAATCGTGGTTGGAGGATGAAGGGTGTAAAAATATTATTAATGGAGTTCTTGCAGAGTCGGACTATCAACCACAAGACTTTTTTGAGATTCTCGATTCAGTTAGAAGGCAGCTTAGGACTTTGAAACCCGACCCTTTGATAGAGGTTCAGAAACAAATTAAATTGAAGAAGGATGAGTTGTAGAAGGTTCATGAGACTATGAACTGTAGTGGAGACCTGAAACAGACTCAATGGGAGTTGAATGCACTCTAAAATTGGTGGAATTAATGTGGAAACAAAGACCTAGAATCATGTGATTGTGTGAAAGAGATAAGAACTCTTAAGTATTTTCATGGAAGAGCAATTGAAAGAAGAAGGAAAAATACAATATGGGCCTTGAAGCAAGATACGGATGAATGGACAGATTCGTAAGGTAAGCTGATTGCAGAAATTGATAATTATTGTAATAATTTATTTTCTTTTTCAATACTGTCGTAGGTATAGGAAGCTTTGAGGAGGGGTCCAACAGAAAGTAACAGATCAGATGAATGAAATTCTCAATGTAAATATTACTATAAAGGAGAAAAAAAAACTTTGTTCCAAATGCATCCCACTAAAACACCAGGACTTGATGGGCTATGAGCAATCTTTTACCATAAATTTTGGAATAAATTGGGAAGTAGTCTATACAGGTTTGTCATTGATTTTTTGGATGGTCGATTTACTTCTGAAGAAGTTAATATGACGAATATAGTACTTATACCTACAGTCGACCAACCAGAAAAGGTTAGTCAATTTTGTTCGATTTGCTTATGTAACGTATGTTATAAGGTTGCCTCTAAAGCTCTTACAAATATATTGAAGGGGATTATTTACAGTACTGTTTCTGTTAATCAAAGTGCTTTCATAACGAGGAGACTCATCTCAGACAATGTTACTGTTGCCCAAGAGATTATCCATTTTTTGCACAATAAAAGGCAAGGTAAGGTTGGAAATTTTGCACTAAAATTGGACATGAGTAAAGCATATGACAAGGTGGAATGGAGCTTCATTAGAGAAATTATGGAAAAATTGGGCTTCAAAGGAAAATTTATTGATTGGTGATGAGATGTGTTACTTTTATTAGGATGAATCTTGCAGCCAATTGAGATTGGTCAAAGTTTGGTTCCAATCATCAACGATATCATTCATAGTGAATTATTAGAGGTTTTTCTTCATTCAGTAAGACATTAATTATAATGAATTATAAGTCTAATTAGATGAAGTTCATGAGATTAATATGCCTTGCAAGGGAACTGTAATGGGTTGCAGTTATGAGATTCCTATGTATCAAAATTTAATCTCAAAATGTTCCTGATCAATGTATCGTTGAGACTGAACATCAATGATGTTTAAAGACTAATACACTCTATGTTCCTTACCTTGAAAGTAAGCAATTGACCTTGTAAATTGAAGTATAGAGATACTCAAAACTAGAATGTAAGTGCTTGCCTATGAGAGCAATTCACTTAACTTGACCCGCCATGAGAAGTGCATTTGGTAATCCACTTTAGTGTTTATGCAACACTTCTCATGTGTCAGTCATGTAAATAATACCTAGACTTGAGACATCAAGTTGTCTTATATGTGGAGTGATGCTTTAATTTCATCCCTACGGGTGCCTAATCAGTGATGCTTAAACAGAATGCTTTAGGGTACAGTATGACGCATGTAAAGGCAAATAAGTGGTCAAGATAGGAATCATCACCTTGAATGTTTTAGAGGACATATCCTATTAATTATTGATTAACATTAGCTTATTGAAGTCCTAGGCCAAGGCTACTTAGAGATTATGAAAAAGTTTCATAAGTCTCTATAAAGCTAATGTTATAATTGTAAGAACGAATATGGAGGTCGATAAGAATAGATACTGTACCAAGTCCTTATCATCTCCGAGATATATGTTGAGAGAATGAATTACATTGATGGCTTGTACACTAAAAGGTTGTCAAAGAACCATTTGACTCTTTTAACAATTGAGTGGCCATGATGCATTAGTAGATGCCAACGATCTTTTTAGCCTACTTTTGCAAATTCTCCATTTATTGACCATTTATCAACTGAATTACTTTCTATGAAGCATACACCCATTTCAAATCAATCTAAAACATCAAATTCAAATGAAAGTCCAAGTGATTCACTAATATCCTATAGTCCTCCTATTGCTAACTATACTGATGAAATAAAAACCAGTCATAACTCTTATCAAATTCACCCAAAATACTTAAATGATTACCAAGTTGACTTTCCAACACATACAAACTCAGTTACATCACATGCAATATATAAGTGTCTATCATACCATAATCTATCATCTAGACATAAGGCCTTCATCACATCTTTGTCAAGCATAAATGAACCAAATTCATATCATCAAGCTGTTAACCATTCTTATTGGAAAGATGCCATGAACCTTGAGCTTAAGGCTATGGAGGACAATGATACATAGAGGATAGTCTTTTTGCCTTTAAATTCTCATACAATTAGATGTAAGTGGGTATACAAAGCGAAACTAAATTCAAATGGAGATACAGAAAGGTACAAAGCAAGGTTGGTAGCAAAGGGATACAACCAAGTTGAAGGGTTTGACTACCAAGAAACCTTCAATCTAGTAACTAAGTAGTCAACAGTGGGAATCTTCTTGGCCTTAGCAATTGCAAATAATTGGTCATTGTCACAACTAGATGTGTAATGCCTTTCTACATGGGATTTAAATGAATAAGTATGCATAAATCTCCCATAGGGTTATCTAACTAAAAAGGAGGATCAAGGTGATTCAAAGCTGGTATGCAAGCCGTACAAATCCTTATATGGACTGAAACAGGCATCTAGACAGTGGAATGTGAAGCTAACCTCATCTATTTTGCAATATGACTTCAAATAGTCATTATCAGATTACTCTCTATTTAATATGGAAACAACTTATGGTAACTTTATTGCCTTACTAGTTTATGTAGATGATATTTTGATTGGAAGTACATCTAAACAGGTAGCAAATAATGTGAAGGAATATCTAAGTTCAAAGTTTAAACTAAAGGACTTAGGAACAGTAAAATATTTCTTTAGGCTTGAAGTTGCACAATCACCAAAGGGTATCTCAGTATGTCAAAGGAAATATACCTTAGATTTTCTAGAAAAGTATGGGATACTTGGTGCTAAACTAGTAAGCACCCTTATAGACTACAATCACAAACTATCTAAGGCAAGCAAAGATGAAGAATTAAAGAATCCTACAAGGTTCAGACAATTAGTTGGAAAACTTTTGTGTTTAACCTTCACCAGGCCAAACATATCTTATGCAATGCAAGTACTTTCTTAGTGTATGGATAGACCATTAGAGGATCATCTTACTACAGCTCACAAAGTTCTGAAATATCTTAAGGGAAATTCAGGTCAAGGCATTCTAACGAAATCAAACTCTGATTTGAGAATTACAACATAATGTGAGAATGACGGGGCAGGATGCCCTGACACTAGAAGGTCCACATCAGGTTATTATGTTTTCATTGGAGAATCTCTTTAATAATACTATTACATAGAGTTATTTTTCCACATTTTGGGTACTAAAATAAGTAAGCTCTTGAGTTTTAAGTTTCGATTTCGGTAGTTTTAGTTGCCTTTCTTAATTTAGTTCAAATCATGTTGAGTTAATTTAATTCACATTGTTTTAGTTTAATTTATGTTAAAATGTCTCAAGTTTATCTATATTGATTTAGTTTCTTGTTTTGAACATTTTTAAATGAAAAGGCCTTAATTGTTGATGAATTGTACAAGTATGGCTAAGTGTGTCTCTCATACATGATGCAGTATTTCAAGCATAACTTGCATTTCAGAAGTTCAATTGACGTAATTCTTAAGCCATTTGGAAAGTTAAGAGATAGGGATACAACTTTCATGTTCATCACTTTGCACAGTTCAAATCAGAATGAGGTGATAATCACATCACAAGAGGATGGACTGCGGTAGAATCAGCACAAAGCATCATCTATAGCCAAGAGCACAAGGCCATGGCACCAATGAAGAAAAAGCATCATACTGTAGCCGAAAGCGCGAGGCCGTGACACTCGCCCGATATCTCGACATTTAGTTCTTTTATTTTTTATAAAATTAAGGTTTTAAGGGCTATTTAAAAAAGGCTTTTGAGAGACATTTAAGAGGTCATTTTGAGAGGTTTTTTTTAGAGAAATGGGAGCCTTCAAGAAAGCAACAAAGCAAGGAAAAATAAGGAAGATAGAAGATTCGAGATCTAACAAATTTAGGTTTTCTCTCTATGTTTGTTTTTTTTTTTTCATTTTCTTTGACTTAGATTGATGGTTAATTTTCTTTAGATGATGTTTTCAGTAGATATTATGAACTAATGTACTTTTTCTAGGATTATGATTAAACTCAACATATAATTTGAATACTTTATCTCTCTTTTACTTATTTTCAATGGAATATGAGTAGTTTATTCCAATTCGATGTTTAATGCTTCTAATTGCTTGATCACCAATTAGATTGATTTGGATATCTAAATACAACTTGACGAAGGGAGTTTAGATTAGGTCATGAATGGAATTGCATGTGTTCAAATTCACTTAGTTGATTAAGTGATTTGATTTGCATATAGGATAGACATATACTTATATGTCACATGTAGCCAAGATTAGAGCCTAAACTTGATGAATCTTTCTTCAATTGAATTTACATTAGACATATAGTAAATTAATTGGGAGATATATTTTTATAAGAACCTCGATAGAGACTTATAAATAAATTGAGACTCTAGGTTAACAAGTCAATTTATTTAAGTAAGTTTAGAGAGAAAAACAAGATTCAGATGAAGTGTCAAGGGATATTGTAATCCTACGCTTTTTATTAATTGAATTTCGTTAGTAAAGTTTTACCCATTAGCTTTTAGATTTAATAAGTTATTATTTAGTTTTAGTTTTGTTTTTATTTAATCACTTTAATTCGGTTGTTTAAATAAAATTAGGTTGTGTTAATTTTAATATTTAGCAAAAGTTAAGACAATTTTCTGTGGGATTCGACATTCTACTTACCATTGTATTATTTGTTATGATACATACACTTACGTAATAAAATCAACAACACTCTTATAAGTTGGAAATCGAAAAAGAAACAAGTTGTAGCACAAAGCTCAACTAAGCTAGAGTATAGGTAAATGTCATCCACATGTTGTGAAGTCATATGGATAAAATGTCTGTTAGCAAATTAATTTTGGGATTAAACATGAAGAACCTATAAAGCTTCATTGTGACAATCAATTAGCAATCTCTATTAGCAACAATCCTGTGTTCCATGAAAGGATAAAACACATAGAGATTGATTGCCATTTCATTCGAGAGAAGATACTGCTTGAAGAGATCAAACCAAAACATGTCTCAACACAGCTACAACATGCAAACTTATTCACAAAGGCCCTTACAACCAAGGCAGTTTCACAAGTTGTTATGCAAGATGAATGTCTTGACATTCACCCTTCCTCTTGAGGGGGAATGTTAGCAAATGTGATGAAGAATAAGTCCAGAGATCAGATAAAAAAGCAAAAGAAGCAGGAATGCAAACTGATGAAGAAAGTAAAGTGCAGAAAGCTGGACATAAAGGGAAGAATAAAAGGTATCATTTCAATTGAGAAGAAACGCACCGTTTCATTTGAAGTCAGCATCAAAGTACAGTCCTTTCAAGTATACTGTTAGAGTGTTTAAATGTTAATTAAGTTAGTTGAAATTGTAATTAATTAGTTTAGTTTTTTTTCTCTTTCCTCTTGATTAGTTGAAAGCAGCTGTATATACTTTGTACCCTTGATTCATTAATGAGAATGTACTGACACTCCCTCGTATTCTCTTCGCCGTTTTCATTATCTTCTGACAACGAAGGCTCAAAATGGTATAATTTGAAAGGTAGAGCTCACAATAATTGCATTTCATTGGGACGCATGTCACCAAGCATGGTTGTGACATAGTTTTCAATCACGCTCCTAGGTAGGACGAGCGAGCTAGGATGCAAAGTAAAGTTAAGAGACACAACTTAGTGGAGATTATCATAGCATAAGAAAAATCTGCACAAGAATTAAAGTTTCCGTGAGCTTCACATCACCAAAATGATAGACGGACAGTGTGCGTGCCCCTGCATAAGTTGCAATCGCTGTCGGCCCTCCTTGACTCCTCCAAAGCGCAATCAGACAGAATTTGTTGAAAGAAAATATGCAAATTCAATCATATTTTTCAATTGTCTCGTTCCCTCGTACCAAATACGGTGTTAAAGATGAAAAGAGAGATGGAGCGCTTCACACTTGCATTTCCTTTTTGGCTCTATATATACCACCATAATAGCAACTAATTCTCGCCAGACAACCACTTCATTTCCGTTTCTAATCACAGTATATTGGCAGTCTCTCAAGCAGAATAGCAGGATAAGGTTATTTCCATTTTAGTTTTTATTTCTTTATTTTTAAACTAACACACTCACTCAAATGCACATTCATGATCTAATTATATGATCAATTAACATAATTTTATGTAAAATAATAGAAAAATAATCTAATCAAAATAAAAATTGACTGCTACCGGACCACAGAAACAGCTGTTGCTGCTGCTAGGGTACGTCCGACAATGGCAGACTCCAAATCTAGAGGAGAAGCCCCTTGGTCCACGGGTCTTTTCGACTGCTTCTCTGATTGTCCACTCTGTATGTAATTTTTTTCTCTTCCAATCAAACACACTTCTTCTTTCATGGGATTTAAATCCTCCTTTATAACAGGCTGCCAGACAACCTTCTGCCCATGTATTACTTTTGGCAGGAACGCAGAGATTATAAAGAAAGGATCATGCTGTAAGTATAAATATATATTTGCCTCTCATTGGTTTTAATTTTGTTTGTGTATATCTAA
This sequence comes from Theobroma cacao, assembly GCF_053813885.1. Taxonomy (NCBI): domain Eukaryota; kingdom Viridiplantae; phylum Streptophyta; class Magnoliopsida; order Malvales; family Malvaceae; genus Theobroma; species Theobroma cacao. The sequence continues at coordinate 45,724,134 of NC_142640.1, forward strand.
TGACTAATTTTGGTATTGCTATTGTTATTATTCTGCAGCTTGTTGTGAAAATTGTCTTCTCTATGTAGCAATACATTATTTAACTGGTGCTCTTCTCTCCATATTGTATGGGTGCTACTATCGTAGAAAACTCAGGGAGCAATACGGGTTGAAAGCAAGCCCTTGTCATGATTATTGTGTTCACTGTTTCTGCCACTACTGTGCCCTGTGTCAAGAGTATCGCGAGCTCCGAAACCAGGGATTCGACATGAAAATTGGTAATAAAATGAATAAACAACCTCCCTTGATTTCTCTTCATGATGACTTCATATATCTAATCCAAAAATATCCTTTAATTATTGGGTGTCTGTGTGTGTTATTCATTTAAAAAAATGTCTCTAGGATGGGCTGCTAATGTTGACAGAGGCGTGACAAAGGCCCCGGTGGCGGAAGGAGGGATGAAACGCTAGTGAGGAACAATTTCTAGCTTGTATTTTGGGTGTTGTCAGTGCTGTTTTCTTGCGTGTGAAGGTTTAGGTTTGCAACTAAGAGAGATTTTCATCAATCTCCCTACATATATCTTTGTCATTCTGAATCTGTCTATTTGTTTGTGGCTTTTTTTTCCCCTGAAGGATGAATAAATTCGTGCCTCGCTCAAGAGGAAAAGTACATTAGTTTGTGGCTTTGGAAGTTGTTAACTTTTGTGATTTGGAAGAACAAAAATAAACTGAGAATGAAGAACTAAGAGAATTTGTTGTATATTCTCGTTAAAAGACTATTACAAAAGAACGCAGATAGATATACCTGCTACAAAGGTGAAGCATCTAATTTGTTTATTTACAAAACTAACCTTACTATTACTAAGTTATTTACACAAATGCTTAACTACCTTGTTGAGTATATACACAAGTATCCTTAAGTTAATTGTGCATTACAATCACGTGCATAATAATAATCTTCTTCACTCCCTCTCAAGATGAGCATGAATGTTGAGAATATTGCTCATCGTGCTGAGGAGTCCATAAAATTAGGATGGTTGTAAAGCTTTAGTGAAGATATCTGCAATTTGATCCTTGGTAAAGACATACTATGGAACACTTGCTTGCACCTTCTCTCTAATAAAGTCGCAGTCCACCTCAATGTGCTTGGTTCATTCATGGAATGTTGGATTTCTGGAGATGTGTAGGGCACCCTAATTATCACAATACATGGTTGCAGCAACTAAACAATTACAATCAAAGTCTTTCAACAGACACAATAGCCAGACAACCTCACAACAAGCAGTAGCCATAGCTCTATATTTTGCCTCAGTAGAGCTTTTAACAACTCCCTAATTCTTTTATTTCCAACTAATCAAATAATGAACAAGGAATACTGCAAAACCTGTCATAGACCTTCTAGTATTTCTACAACTTGTCCAATCACTATTTATGTACACTGTGAGATATATGTTAGAAGCAGAAGAAAGCAATATACCTGTCTTGATGCTTTCTTTAGGTATTTCAATACCCTAATAGTAGCTTGAAAATGTCCAACAGTTGGTTTGTCCATGAACTGAGACAAAACTTGTATTGAATATGCAATATCAGGTTTGGTGAATGTAAGATATAACAGCTTTCCAACTAACTGTCTATACATAGTAGAATCTGTCAAGATTATGCCATCATCGTCTTTAGAAAACTTGTTATACTCAATGGGGGTTGTCAAAGGTTTAGCTCCAAGAAAACCATACTCATTAATTAGATCTAGAGTATATTTCCTTTGACATACAAAATTCCTTTCTTGGACCTAGCAATCTCTAAGCCTAGAAAATACTTAAGTTCACCCAAATCTTTAGGCTTAAACTGTGTCTTCAAATAGGTTTTCACCTTACTAGTTGCTCAATACAAGAACTATCAATTATTATATCATCTACATAAACCAAGAGTGCCACAAATTCTCCATTCTTTTTAACTTTTGTAAACAAAGCATAATCTACTCTAAACTATCGAAATCCAAACTTCAATAAAGTAGTTGTAAACTTACAATTCCATTATGTTGAAGCTTGCTTCAGGCCATATAATGATTTATTAAGTTTGCATACCATCCGAGAAGTCATAGAACACTCCCCTTGAAATGCATATCCTTAAGGAAGATCCATCTACACTAGTCTCCATTAAGGAATGCATTGTTTTTGTCTAATTGAGACAAATGCCACTTTTTAATAGCTGCCATGGCTAAAAACACTCTTATAGTTGTGTGTTTTGAAACCAAACTAAAAGTTTCATGGTAGTCAAATCTTCTAGTTAACTATATACTTTAGTTACAAGACAAGCCGTGTACCTTTGAATGCTGCCATCAACCTTAAGCTTGATTTTATAAACCCATTAACATCCAATAATATGTGCAGCATTAGGAAAAGGAACTACTGTCCATGTTTTGTTGTCCTCCAAAGTATCAAGTTCATTTTTCATAGCATCTTTCCACTTATCATATGTGATAACTTGATGAAAGTATTTTAGTTCAGGAATATGATCAAGAAAAGCTATATTAGCTATATAGGTTTCAGACAATTGGTTGGTTGACAAAGAACAAGAAATAGGGTGTGCTGTAATTGGATTAGAATGAGTAGGTAAGTTGTGCTGATAAAGGTCGAGGTATTCAGGCAGCTATTTCGATCGAACACTTTTTCTGGTGTTTATTGGGTGAGAGATATCAATTATTGGAAAAAAAAGTGATAATGGGTGTCAAGAGCATGTTGGTCAGAAAAATTAGGTGGAGAAATATGAACATTCTGATCAACAGAAATAGTTGTAGATGTGTGTTGGTAGTTGCCAAACCATGATCAATATCATTAAAATGCAGAATATAATGAGAATTACCATGTGAACCAAAAAGATTAGGACTATAAAAATCAAAATCTGAAGTAGTACAAGAATTAGAGAATAAAGGATGTGGTAAATGATAAAGAGAATCACTAAAAATGTTTTTAGGAGCAAAGAATTGAATATAATTTTATGTGGTGGAATCAAAATCTGTATGAAATGGAAACAAATGTTTAAAGAATAGTACATCTCTAGAAACAAGCACTTTGTGTGCATTCAGATCATATAGTTTATAGCCTTTAATTTCTATGGGATAACCAAGAAAAACACACCTTCTAGACCTAGAATCAAATTTCTATGATTAGACAATGTAGAAGCAAAACATAAAGAAGCAAAAACCCTTAAATGTGTATAGGTAGGACTCTTTTGAAAAGAATTTCATAAGAAGTTTTATTCTTGAGAATTGGAGAACAAAGCCTATTTATAATATGTGCAGCCATAATAATGGACTCACCTTAAAATTTGATAGGTAATAAAAACTGAAACATAGGAGACCTAGCTACTGTCAATAAGTGTTGATGCTTTCTTTCAACTATACCATTTTGTTGAGGTATGTCAACACAAAGTTTTGATGAATAATTCCTTTTGAGGAATAGAATTCATCCAAATTAAAATCTTGTGCATTATTTGTTTGAATTTGCTTAATACTTTGACCAAACTGATTGTATATAAGATTGTAAAAAGAAGGTATAATGCCAATAACATATGACTTGGTTTTGAACAAGAAACTCCAAGTAAATCTTGTAAAATCATCAAAATAATCAAAAAAATAATGTTGACTAGTAATAGTGTCGTAACATGCGAGTTCGGGAACCTGACCTCTAGAAGTGAAAAACTTAGGAGTCGTCACTAATCTTTTTTATCTAGGTGTGATTGGCCACCTATTAAATTTGTTCTATTCGATAGAGTTCTAAATTGATTTTAAGTCCGTCTAAAGAACAATAAACTAGTCTAAGAATTTTTAAAGTTAGGTCGGGAGTACAGTTACGCACCAAGAAAGATTAGCACGCCCGTGACGCCCCGTTCCACGAATGATACCATTGAATCATATGTTATCCTATTATAGCCTAAACTATTGATTGTATTCTTATGTTTCCCTAATTATTGTTTATTTATGTTATTCTTTATTTTATTAGCAAATTAAAACATTTTATTCAGTTTTACGGGTGTGACATGCACATGATGCAATTATGAAATGCATGGCATAAAATCCAGATAATGCCAAATGAAAACCTTTTATTAAGGATATTTTTCGAATCCACTCATAATACTAGTGGAATTCGGGGATATTCTTTCACTTACGAAATTACTTGAGAAACTCGCCTTCGTAAGTTTAACGAATAAATCCCATCATCGAGATAGTCGTTTACAGGTAAAGACTATTTTCATGAACGCAGATCCTAATACAAGCAGAAGCCTTTTGTTAAGGATGTTTTTCAAGCCCTCCCATCATATTGATGGGACTCGAAGGTATCTATAACACCCCATACCCCCGTATAATAGTCAACATAACCATATCGATAAGACGCAGGGGCAATTGACGTAAATTTAAGTGTCAAAGAGTGGTGATGAGTGAAAGGAATAGTTTAGAATAAAATATTCCGTACGCGAGAAAATAGTAATTAAATAATAATATGTTTATCGAGAATAAATTAGCGAGTTAAAAGGGTGATTCGAAAGTGAACCGGGACAAGGTGAGACATTTTGGGTCCCAAGGAGACAAGAGGAGAATTTTGAAATAAAATAATATTTTATTAATAAAATAATATTAAAATATAAATATTTTAACTGTTATTGAAATTAGTCATGAAGGAGGATTATATGACTAATCTAAGTAGAGGAGAAAAAATAAGAAAGAATTTCGAAGAAAAACGGCATTAGCGAGACTCGCGTGCCTTTATTAAATAGAGCAAGAATAGGTAAGTATATATTTAAATATTATGGTGATACCTTAGTGAAGTGCAAGTTTTATATTTTGTTTGTACATGTGTAAAGGAAGGAAGATAGAAGGAAATTAGAGTTAAGAAATGTTGGAAAGACCAAATTGTAAAGGATGAGAGTTTGGAGGGTTGCACGGTAAATAAAGAAAAGTTTGAGGACTTATGTGTAAATTTTAATATTTGGAGTTAAATGGGGAATTACTAACCAAGGAAGGTTAGATTATGTGGAATATGAGATATACATGTGAAATTTATTATTACATGCAAACTATGGTATGCAAAAAGGAAAAGTTAGTGGGGGACATATGGGACCCCCACCATGTAAAGTAAAAGAAAGAATGAGACAAAAATTTATTTATATGTAATGTGATTGGTGCATTGGAGGTCAAATGAAGAAAGAAGGAAGTAGGTTGCATGTGACTTGAATGGGTCAAAGAGAAGAATTAATTAGCATGACATGTTAAAAAAAAAAGAAAAAAATAATGGAAAAAGAATGGTCAATAAAGGTGACAAGTGGAAAGGTCCAAAAGTCTTTTTGACTTGAATTGTAACCACACGAAAGAAAAAGGAAAATGACAAAGTGAACAAGCTTTGGGCAATCCGCCCATGAGAGAAGAAAATTTAGAAAATATGAGTGGTGGGGAACTTGGGAGAATCTGCCCACACCAAAGAATGGCAAAATATTTTTTCCTTGAAAAAACCAGCACCTTTGGAAAGAAAAAGAAAGAGAATCGGCTTGAAAGCAAAGAGAGAAAGGAAGAAAGAAAGAAAGGAGAAAAAAGAAAAAGACAACGAAGGTTCGGCCCAGTGGTTTCAAGTTAAGGAAGGTAAGTAGAACTTTGATTTTAGTTGTGATTTCTTGAGGAAATGAGTTAGTAATTGTGTGAGAATGTTTGTGGTAGCAAAGGTCCTCCAAGAATTGAAAGAAATAGAAGCATGCTTGTGGGCCAATCTTGGAATCCATGGTGATTTTGAGCAAGATAAGCTATGAGTAAGTATCTAGTCTTGAAATCACAAGTAGAAAGGAGAAATGAGATGTGTGCTGATGGTTTATGTTTGTGGCAGCGATGGTGACCATGGATGTGAAGAAATTATTAATTAGGTGCATGGAACTCAAGCTAAAATCGAAAGGTGAGCATGCTATGTGAGTATAATATATTGTGTTAACTATAGTTGGTTGAAAATGTGTGGCTTGTGTGTTAAATGATTGTGGATAATATTGATAAAAACTATAAAATTTGATTAAGGAATTGTTGATTTATGTGTTGCCCGTGTATGAGCATAATTAAGTGTTTTGGGTTTGAATGGTTGCTAGAAGGGGTATAAGTAGAGAAAGTGTGAAGTGGTGGCGTACCGGACAAAGTAACGGTTGACCGATAAGTAGAATTAACTAGATACGCATTCGAGTTAATAGCGACGTAGTATCTCGCTATTGTACGGTGAGTAGGAGGTGCTTATTTCAAAATCTTCGCACTATATATGGATTTACGTTAATAAACATTGTCAATTTTCTTAAACGTAATTGTGGATAACTTGAGCTGTTAACCTTGATAGGTAATCTTAAAACGGATTTCCAATGATTAATATATTGCTATTGTGGAAAGCATGAGCTAGTAGAAACCATAGGTATTTTGCGGGTGCTTAAATGTTTGAAAGCTGTTTTAGATATATCTATAGATAAGCTATATGTGTAAATTGTTTTAGAAACCAGGAAACAAGCCTTTTTATGATGTTTTCATCAAAATTTGTGCCTTTTATTTTTATGTGATATGCATAATTAAATGTGATTGTTAAATGATTTTAAAATGCAAGTTTTGAGCACCGGTTATAGTCTGATCTTTGTATAAGAGAATACACCATGCATTTTTACTTGAAAAGCAATTTGAAAGGTTACCGAACTTGTTTTCAAATAGTTTTACATGAAAGACTTGGAAACCTAAATTTGATTTTGTAAATGGTTTTGACAAACCAAGATCGTCGAGAGTAAGCTGAATGTCACATCGGTATAGTGTGACCCCTATGCACAAGTGAGCTCTAGCTAGAGGACATTTGGATCACCGACAGGCTGTTAAGCGTGGCAAGGACCATGGCCTGTGATATATATATAAGTGGTTAGGCTACTAGTGATATACGTAGTTGCGACCGCTTAATTTCTCCGATGTCGACCAACATCGTCGAGATTGCCATGGCTGTGGGAATCTGGTGGAGCGAGGCTCCTGGATTGTTATAACGTGGAAGTTGGTCCACGTGTTATTACTATGCTTACCTACTCGAGAGCCTTGTGAGTTTTTCGACACGTACTCTTTTGCATGGTGGAGAGTTAAGGCTTTTCTATAACTTCCTTTGTTTAAATAAAAGCTTTCAGTGCTTACTTAACAATCATGAGTTAGTTTATGTGGTTGTACACGTTGATTTCTTTATTTGCCACACATTTTGGGAGCATGCATACCTTTGTACTGTTATTCATATTTTGATGGCAAGTGATGTTTTTTATGATTGAACTCTGTTTTGCTACACTTGCTTTCAGCACCATTTTGCGAAGTGAAATATTGTACTATAATTTTTCGGCATTATTTTTACAATGCACAAACACTCTACTCGTGATTTGATTTTTCTAAGATTATTATTCTTATTCCAGTTTTATCATTCAAATTTACCTGTTTTATACTTGTTTCCTATCTACGCCCTACTCATGGAGCCGATGATCACTAAGTCTATGAGATTCACCCCCTTATTTTCCCTTTGCAGATAGTGATCAACCTAGCATGCAATCATAGGCACTTATGGTCCTCATCGAATAGGTAAAGGCATCTCATAGCATTTCATTCTAAGTCACTCCGCTGTTAGAGGTCAAGTCTTTCGTTGCATAATTTGATTGTAAATAGTATTAACGTAAATGTATGGTTTTATATTAAAGACCTTGATGAATTTCTACAATTATGTTGAATAAAAATTGAGTTGATTTATCATAGCTATTGTTTAAGTTATGTTACATAAAGGATGTATGGTTCAAGTAATTAAATAAATCAGTGGAATGGGTTTATTGTTATACAAAGGTTTCGAACAAGGCTTGTTCGGGACTTAGCGGGTTCTCCCGTAAGACTCAAACACCAGTAGCGATCGAGGAGCGGTCGTTACAGTATCCATTCACCTAGAGATATTTTTGAAGGAACTTGCCTTCACAAGCTCCCTCAAAAAGTCCCATCATCAAGGCTTCAACTGGTGCATATAATACGTCTACCTGCCATGACATTTAATGGTGCAATGATGATGTGTGATGTCACTATAAATTTTAATATTTGTTTCTTAACTTTCCAGCAATTCTTTTGTTATTTCTTTGAAAATTCTTTATCTTTGTGTGTGTATTTCATGAAATAATGTTTTATATTTATTATTTTCATCTAACTATATTTTTATTTTATTATATATTTTTTACATTTAAGTATTTATCAGTTTTGCAATATATATTTTCCTTTCACCCAAATGCTATTTTTTTAACCAAATATTTTATGTCATAATTATTGTTATTTATATATATTTTTTATAACTCAATTTCTTTTCTACTCTTTTAAATTACCTAACCTATGTTCTATTTGAATAGCTATTATGTTTATTTTTTATCTTTTCTGATAAATCTATTTTCCATAACTAAATATTTGCCTCTTATACTTTAATTATATCCATTATTATTATGAGTTTACTATTTTTGAAAATTTTTACTTTGACTACTTATTTATCATTATGAACATCATTATTCTTTCATAGTTCTATATATTTTTAAGACTATATTTTCATTTATTCCCTCTTGTATTTATTATTATTATCATTATTATATTATTATATTTATTATTTCATTATTTTGTTGTTTTTTTTTTGTTTTTATGTTTTGGTTAGTAATTAGATTAGTAGGTTTTTCATTTACTTAGAATTGCAAATACCGGGATTCAAAATTAAGACCCTCCCATCATACTAGTGGGGTCTTGAACGAAATCCCTAGCTTAGAAAAGTTCATCCGGAATTGCTACTTATCGCGTTCGAAATGAGTATTCCATCATTGGTGCAATAATGTATTATTTCTATAATTATTAATATTGAAGTATTTTTAGACAAGACTTATATACTTTCCTAACTATTAATGTTGATCCTAAATATACATTTTATTATTATTATTATTATTATTACTTGGCTATAAATGTCTACTTTTTATCTACATCTATTTTTTATAATAAAAAATTTCACCATATTATTTTATACATGTATATTTTACTTAATCTACCTTTCTGTGAATAAATACCTTTTCTACTTTTTTAGTATATTTTATCTTTTATGACCAAATAAATTTTATTTTTTCTTGTTTACTTAACCTATTTTCTGGTGATTAAATATATTTTTAAATCTATTTTTTCTACTTAGCCTATCCTTTCTCAAAACTAAATATTTTATTTTTTGTTATATTTTTCATCTATCTAAACTCATTTCTCTACAACTAAGCATTTTCCTATTCTTCCTTATTTAAATTATTTTCTTTTAGTACTAAATTGTTATTTATTTTTTTATAACTTTCTACCTAAACCTATTACCATATATTTTTTTATATATATTTTACCTATCTAAACCTAAACATTTATTTATTGTCTATTTGTAATTTTCTATTTTTTTTCATTCGAAATTCCTAACATAATAGCATATAATTTTTCTATATATTCTCTTTATTTTAATTAATCTTATACCTAAAGTAACATGCTTCTCAACAAAATACCATACCAAGCCAACATATCCATACAACAATAAAAGAAGAGGATTTCACCTTGCTTGGGCTAGAGTGATGGCCCAAGATGATTGGTCCGCTTCGTAGCTCCCCAAACCTATATCCTTAGCTCACCATGCCTCCCCAAAATGCACCATTTTGGTGCTTATGCAACAGCCCCTTTACCTCTCCAAAACGCACCATTTTGACTGATGCCCCCTCTCTCATCACTCCCCAAAACGACGCCATTTAGTAACTAGCAACCTTAAGTATGAAGACTTCTTTTTCACTTCCCCTCTTCATTTTCTTCCTTCCTTTTTTCTCTCTCTAGCCGCAACCACCCTCTTACTTCTCTCTAACAACAAAACTCTCCCTTTCCACTTGAAGTCCCAAAACCAAAAACCTAAACTTTAATTCTTTAACCCTTCACATTTCTTCTCTCTACTACTACTTAACCATTGAACAGTGGATCCTTCACATCAACAGCCCCTTTCACACGTTTCAAACCTCAAAAATTTCAAAACCTTCCTCCCTAAGCTCAATGTTCAAAACCTAAAACCCTTTTTCTTTTCCTCTCGTTTCTATGCTTTTGTTTTCATTTTCTCTTTTTGATTTAATATGGGTATTTTACCGACTGATAGAGAAAGTGAAACTAAGGTTTTTAGAAAGGTTTCTTAGGTTTTTGTTGTGGTACTTCGTTGGTTGGTAAAAATAGAAAAGTTCTTGTTTTTAGTTGATGCTAGGGTTTTTTAGATTTAGAAATTTCTAGGGTTTTTTTGAGATTTTTGAGGCTTTTTTAACTATTGGTTTTTTTTTGAAATCAACTGCTAGGTTTCTTTGAAATTTTCTCCAGGTTTTTTTTAGACTGGCTGCCTAGGGTTTCACTTTCAAAATCTGCCCTTCTTTCTTGAAAATATTTTCTTTATATAGAGGCTGAAAATATCATCCTAGGCAACCGGTCAGCCATTGATCTTAGGATGATTTTGCCTCTACCAGGTGAGAATTCATGCACTTGGCAAAGCTCTTGCATTGTACGATTTTGGTTTCTGCTAGCTGACCTTTTTTCATTATGTTATTTATATTCTTTGAAAATTTCTTTAACTAATCTTGCCTTTAATCATCATTTTGTCTGTTTTATTCCTGTTTAATATGATTTTCTTCTAATTGCCTCTCTTGGACTTGTTTCTAGGCCACAGGCCCAAGGATTAAGACCCATTTTAAAACTGGTTGGACTTGGACTTAGACTATGAAATAAATAATTAAAGTAAAATAAGATAAAGATAAATAATAAAAACAAATGCAAAATAAAAGTTCATATAAATTAAAATTGTGTCTACAAATACTTGCCGCTACATAGGGCCCCCAAACAGCCATATGTATCAACTCAAAAGGTTTCATTGAACTTTGGACATGAACATGAAATTGGAGTCTTTTCTGCTTTGCTAAGGGGTAAATTTGATAAATATGATTTTTCAAAATGAAACATGCAGAAAAAATTTTTGAATCTGATTTGTTACGTGTGAAGAATGATGGCCTAGCCTAGAGTGACAAACATCAAAATCCTTTATTATAGAGTTACAAACATTTATAGGAAATTGAAAACCAACAGAATTTGTTTGTGCAAAAGTAAAGTTGACAACATTTTTGAACGTTCCGTCAGAAGCAATTTGAGAAAGAACACTACCTTTTAGCCTTTTTTGCAAGAAATATAGCCCAACATTCACCTTAGCATGACCAATCACAATCCATGATATTGTTTTCTGAATGACGCAATATGAATCATCAAAAATAACAAAAGCTGTCTATTTTCAATAAGTTTACTGATAGAAATCAAATTGAATTTAAAAGTTGGGACACGATACATTTTTAAGAGTTAAAGAGCTTGTAACTCTAGCTTGACCAACATGTGTGACTAAAGCTCTAGAGTTATTTGGCATTTGAACATATATGTTGCTAACTGGTTTAGCACAAACAAGAAATTTTAGAAAACAACATATCTGATTTGATGCACCTATGTCAATGATTTAAAAGAATTGATTAATGCCTAAACTCACTAAATGACATGAATTGAAATGATTAGAATTAGAAGGCACACCATCATAATTTGAAATCATACCAACAACAGTTGAATTAACAAGGGAAGGCTTTTGTTGACCAAATTGATTTTCTAGAATGGGTGGATCATCATCAAAACTTGACTCATGATTAGCAACTAGAGAAAACTATGACATAGTACAGGCAGTTTCCTCAACTCGTGCTTCCTGTGCACTTGTTGTAACACTGTTAATAGATGGGCTAGGTTTCTTAGGATTAATATTTCCTTTGGTAAACTTAAAATAAGCAAGAAACCCTATCAACCGATAGCCTTTTTGTTTGGTATGGCCTATTTTACCACAATGATTGCCAATTAAATCTCTTTTACTTTTAGTCTTTTTCTTTCCATCAACATAATTGGCCATAATCACAAACTCTATAAAAGGTTGATCTTGCATATGCAAATTTCTCTATGTCTCTTTGCTTAAAACAAGATTATAAGCCTCATCCAAAGTAAGAAATGGCTTAAGCATCACAATATGAGACCTAACTCTAGCATAGCTATCATTGAATCTATTGAAGAATCTAAAAACATGATCCTTATTACATTGATCTGTATATTTCTAAAATAACCTTTGTCATAGTGAATACATTGTGATAAAGGTAGATAAATTCTAAGTTCTTCCAGGAGTGAATTAAACTCTGTGAAGTAAAGATAAACAGACTTTGTACCTTGAACAAGATTTGATAGATTAAATTGGAGATTATAGATCCAAACGTCATCAAGCTAAGAAAACCTTCTCTTCAAGATATCCTAAATCTTAGCAACGGAGTCCAAAGAAAAGATAATAGAAGCAATTGGCAGAGATATAGACTCCAACAACCAAGCAATCATAATATTGTTACACCTTTCCTACACATCATACAATTCATCATCAACCTTCAGTTTTGGCAAAGATCCATCCATAAAACCCTTCTTTTCTCAAATAGAGCGCGCTAAGAAAAATGACCTGCTCCAGGATGCATAATTTGTACAGGTAAGTTTAGGATTAATCACAATAGATCCGTTGTGATCATTGTGATGAAAATAATAAAGAGAAAGAGGAGTTTCAATGGGAGAGATATTAGTGGACTTTCATTTTGAAGCCATTATCAAAGAAACAAGAACGAATCAAAAGCAAATTTCTAGAAAGCTGAATTAAGAATTGAATAAAAAAAAGAATCGATAATCGTTTGGAAGAAATACTGATAACCAAGATGGAATTCTTGAACAAAGGAAAAACAACAAAAAAAGGAACCCTATAAATCACTAATTGCTCTAATACCAAGTTAACTTTTGTGATTTGGAAGAACAAAAATAAGCTGAGAACGAAGAATTAAGAGAATTTGTTGTATATTCTCGTTAAAAGAATATTACAAAAGAATGCATATTTATATATCTGCTACAAAAGTAAAGTAATTAACTTGTTGTTTATTTACAAAACTAACCTCACTATTACTAAGCTATTTACAGAAATGCCTAACTACCTTGTTGAGTGTATACACAAGTATCCTTAAGTTAATTATGCATTACAGTCACATGCATAATAATGATCTTCTTCTGAAGTCAATTATAATTAAAAACTTCAAAGGTCGAGTCAAGCTCGATTGAGCTTTGAAATTTGAAGTTAAGTTTATTTTTAAAATATTTTTTCACTTTAAATATAATATAAAATTTAATTAAAATATAATTTTTTATTAACCAAGTTTAAATATCATGTTTAAAGCTGGACTTTGCGTCAAGTTAAGTTATAGACTTGACAAGTAACTCATAGGTGAACACCTTTAATCAAAATGTCCTTATGAGAAAAACTTGCTAACTATTTTATTTGTCTAATTTGATATAGTGATTACAATGATAATGTCACAACCCAAATTTCAGGCCATGACTGGCGCATGGGCCCAATGGACGTAGTCTACTAAGCCCAAGCAAGCCTACTATTTATCCTGCTCATTACTCCATCAAATATTGCTAAGTCACATTTTATAACTTAGGATCAAAAATGGTGATGGACATTGCCAACTCGTACTGGCGCTACTCATTTAAAATATACATACATTATCTACATCATGTATTCTAATAATTTACATTAAGTTTGTATATACATATCAAAAGGAGACTCGATGTCCAGCAGAAAAACTCGACGAACATACAGCTACTGAATGTCGAGACACCTACCAATAGTCGAGTCTACAAAGGCACCTCGACCTAGTTACCAACTGCCTCGTAATCTGAAAACATGAAGTTGAAAACGGTGAGTATAAACTCAGTGAGTGAACAAGGAAGGGAACAAGCAATTAATAAAGAAGAATTTGGAAATCGTGATGCACTTGTTTTGAAAACAATGCAATTTGGTATAATTTCTTTCCTAAACCCCCTTGTTTTGGACATTGATCAATGGACTCTTAGTATTGCAAAGACCTATGCTCAATCATGAAGATAAGGGAGTGGAGGAAATTATATCAGAACCTGAGCAAGGTAGCAACGTGACAGCACATTTCTCACTGTAGAAAAAGGCATTCTCGGTTTGTATATGGTTCGATTTTTCAAGCATATCTTCCACTACATGTGTTCAATTGACATGCTTGTTGGGTCATTAGAAAGCTAATCGAAAGGTGGTCAAAATTACTGTCAAAATGATAGTACTGTACCACCACTAAAAATTTCTGACGGCAGCGAAAATCCATTTCTCTGCAGCCAATTCCTTGTTGCAATGAACACCAACTTGACAATACTTAGCAATTTTCAATGTTCAACATGCAAGATTCACATATGCAAAACCATATACCATACTCATGAACTTTGATTTCATAAACATAGATGTATATATATAAATGCATAGATAAACATCAATATCAGTATAATCACACCCGGCTCATGTACATCCCCCCACATCGTGCACATAGCCGGCGCCATCATGTGCATCCCCCCACATTGTGCACAATCAGTGCCATCGTGTACATCCCCCCACATCGTGCACACACACGATTATAGTCATCATACACAATGTCAATTATCATGCACAACATATATATATATATATATATATATCATCATAATGAAATAGTGCATGAATCCATAACAACCACATTTCACAACTTAAAAGCATTTAGCAAAAGCTTATTCCCAAGGCACTTGTTTTAAGAAAAAATTGTATAAAATCATTCAAGTTCTTTGTACAAAACAGTCACAATCCTAAAATGATTTTGAGATGCAGTTCACTCACCAGTAGTAGTTGAGCCTTTAGCCAACTCTAACCTCCCTAATGGTCCAATTGGGATAATGGGGTTTCGTTGGAACCTACCATCAAATTAACATCACCATAATGTCAATTCATACTTGTAAACCCTAAAAGCTACCCCTTAGCTAGCTTTCAATTGCCATTTTAAATGGCTATCTATTCCCACTATCCTAGTCACAATAGAGTCAATACACAATCTCAACAATAAACTCACAATTCAATCACTAAACATTATCAATACTTAAAACCCAATGCTAATTTACTACTCACCTTGATAGTTTAGTAACTTTGAATTTCTTTCCAACAATTCCCAAGCTATTATAGGGCTTTTTTTCTCTCTTTTTCTCTCTAAACACCTAGCTAATGAGAGAAAGTATGGAAACAAAATTTTTCAAGGGTTTTAAAGAGAAAAAGTGGAAGAGCATAAGGGTTTATGAAAGGATGCACCAAAAGCATGAAAATTTAAGCTAATTTGAGAGAGGTTATAAAGCTTGATATCAAGCTTCCATGGAGGATGGAAGCAACGTGAAAAGGAGAAGAAGAAGAAGAAGGAGAAAAGCTGCTGGAAAAAATGTGAGAAGCTGCTGGAAGCAAGATGCTTATAGCCCAAGCTTATCCAATTCCTTTATAAATTACGAAAATGCCCTTTTGCAAGTTAACTTGTTTTTCTCCCATCCTTTGTGTAATCTTTTTATTCTTTTGACACTGGGACAAGGTCCACAATGATCTAAACTACTCGGGTTTACGAAAACTTAAAATTTTGACTCGAGATGCAAAATGACCATTTTACCCTTTTTGTTTCCTTCCATTTTAACTTAGTCGTCCCATCACTCATTTAACTCCAATTTCCTTCTATTACCTTCTCCTACACATGTACAAACAAGGTATGAAGTTTGTACTCCAACGCGGTGTCCCCATAATATTTAAAATATTTACTTGTCAGCGTTATCTTTACTTAATAAAGATACGCGGCCCCATTAACGTCATTTTTTGTCAAAATTCTTTCATTCTTCTTCTCCCCAACTTAGATTGATCATGTACTCCTTCTTCATGAAAAATTTTGACACTAAATAAAATATTAATATTTTAATATTATTTTATTTCAAAAATTTCCTTTTGCATCCTCTTGTCTCATTGGCACCCAATATACCTTATTATGCCTATTTAGATCTTAAAATATCATAAAACTTTCTTCTGGGAGCTTATTAGAAGAAATAACGAAACTACCCCTAGCCTGTGTTATTACATCTATGCTTAATTATGAGCTTATAGGGGTTGAGGTCTCACAGATAAGTGACCATATAACTCAATCACATATAACTCACAAATAAAGTGAGGGGGCCTATTTATAAGTTAATAACCCCTTATCTAGATAGAATTTACAGGATGAAGATAATACTAAAGGATTAGAGGGATGGATTAAATCCTAACCTTAATCCAATCTATTTTACATCCAAATCTAAATTCTTATTCATAATTTCAATGACACTTTTATATATAAAACAAAATAATCAATTTTTGTTATGAATATTTTTGTGAATATCTATTTATATTATGTATATTTAGATTTGGATGTAAAATAGATTGGATTAAGGTTAGGATTTAATCCATCCCTCTAATCCTTTAGTATTATCTTCATCTTGTAAATTCTATCTAGATAAGGGGTTATTAACTTATAAATAGGCCCCCTCACTTTATTTGTAAATACACACTTGAATAAGATTTTTTACTCTTCTAAATACTATCTCGCTTTTAAATACTTTTTCTTATATTTCTTTTATAGTTGTTCTTTCAAATTATATTTCATAAAACGTTATTAACACGACTCTCTAATCTCTCAACTTTTGTTATTATTTGGTTTTATCATCTCCAAGCTTTAAAAAGATTTCAATTGTTGATCTTTAATTTTTGGTTATAGCAAATCAAGTAAGTGACCTGATATTTATTTGATATTTTTATTCCCTAAAAATCAACATTAATATGAATTTTGCTATCATGTATTATATATTATATTTTTGTCCCTTGATTAGAAAGTGAATTTGTTATTATATGGCAACTAATAAAAAATCATGAATCTGTCCATTCCCTAAAGTGAATGCAACATCATTTAACAATAATGGTAATGGATAAGAAAGAGGTCGCCATAATAATTTACATTAATCACTATTCTAATTCTAAGAATAACTTTAACCACCAGAAGTTGATAAATAACTTTACCCACCGAAGTAAATGGATACCTTAACCCACTAACCCACCAAAAGTGGATAGCACATCAAAAGTGGATGGATACCTTTAACTCACCAGAAGTGGATGAGTACTTTTAACCGACTAGAAGTGGATGAAAGGCCATTGGTCATGTACCTGTATGTCTTAAATTTTATCAAACATCATTAAAAGCTAAAACATATTGTGATGATTTTAACCATCGCCAAGTTAATATACTGTTGATTTTCTTGTCCACCTTGAAAAGGAAATTGATTATATGATTGGTAATGAAAATATCCATTTTTTATTTTCTTGTCCACCTTGAAAGATGAATTGATAATTTGATTGGTAATGAAAATATCCAAGAATAAAATTTCTTAATAGTTTGTTGGTATATTTTAGTATAACTCTATTATAAAAATGCTTTTATATGTTCTCATTGTATTGAAATGATATGTTCTTATTATGAGTTTTAATTTTATATTTAATGTTCTTTCATGTTAACTTGTAAGTTTCGTACTATATACATATCCTTTTTTTTATTGAAGAAAAATATGAATATTTATCTTGTTGGATCCAAGATTTATGATGTAAATAGATGTCTAGCAGACATTACTACAATACATACTATATTTAAAGATAAGAAATATTTTACCCACTTGATAATGGAAAAAACCAATGTCAATACAATATTTAGTAGTACAAGATTAATTGAAGGCTCTGGAAGAGCCAATATTTTACTACCTAGAGGAACAAAGTTCATAATAGATGATGCATTATTTTCGACTAATTAGTTTCAAAGAAATTTGTTAATTTTTAGAGATATTTATTTGAATGAATATCATATAGAGACAACAAATGAAAGAGATACTTAATACCTCTATATTACATTTATTATCTCGAGTAAGAAGTATATGTTGAAAAAAAATTACCTATTTTATTTTTTGGATTGTACTATACAAATATTAGAATGATTGGAACTCATGCTATAGTAAACTAGAAGTTTACTAATTATTTTAATGTTTGGCATGACGGGTTGAACCATCTCGGATCAACAATGATGCGAAAATTATTGAAAATTAATATGATCATTCATTGAAAAATTACAAAATTTTTCAATTTAATGAATTCTCATGTGCTGCTTACTCTGAAGGTAAATTAATTATAAGGTCATTACTAGCTAAAATTGAGACTAAATCTCCTATATTTTTTAAATATATTCTAGGTGATACACATGGATTCATACATCCACCATGTAGACCATTTAGATATTTTAAAGTTTTAATTTACGCATTGACTATATGGTCACATATGTGCTTATTATCAATTTACAATTTGACATTTGCAACCATTCATTTACAAGTATATTTTCCTAATTATGTAATCAAGACTATTTATCTTTATAATGTTGATGGATTTACATCTTAAGCTTTTAATGAATATTACATATTAGTTGGAATAACTATTGAACAACTTATTGCTCATGTTCATACATAAAACAATCTAACCGAATCATTTATTAAACACTTTTAACTTATTGCAAGGTCATTGTTTATGAAATATAAACTCCCAATTTCTATTTAGAGGCATGCCATTTTGAATGCAGCAGCATTTATACGTATCAGTCCAATGAGTTATTATAAATTCCTCTTCATACAATTAGTTTTTGGTCAAAAACTAAATATTTCTCATCTTAAAATTTTTGGATTTACAGTATATATTTTAATTGCTCCACCACCATGTACAAAGATGGGTCTTCAAAGGAGGTTAAGAATATATGTTGGATATGAATCTTCATCTATAATTTAAAATCTAGAGCCCTTAACAAGAGATTTATTCAAGATAAGATTTGCCGATTGTCATTTTGCCGAAACAATTTTTACAATATTAGAGTGAGAAAATAAGCAACTAGAAAGTGAAATATCTTGGAATGTATTATTATTATTTAGTTTTGGTCCTCACACAAATCAATATGAACTTGAAGTTCAAAATATAATTCATTTGCAAAATATAGCAAATCAGTTATTAGATGTATTTACTGACTTAAAGAGAACAACTAAATATTGTATACCAGCTATAAAAGCTCTTATTAGAATTGATGTCGATGTAAGACAAGGCACGTCAAAAGCGTAGAAGATCAGTCGATTCCAAAGATAAAATCCTCGAAAAAGAAAGAGAGCAAATATTCAACATAGTCAAAAAAAGGAAACATAAACTTTAGAAGAGACCCCTGACATAATTTCATAATAAAGTCAGATACCTGAAATTAGTGAAAATGAAGATATCTCAATAAATTATGTCATGATGGGGAAAAGATGGGATCAGAATGAAATAATTGTCGATTATATTTTTGTATATAATATAGTGCTCAATACTATGAAAGAAAATAAAGATCTTGAACTTACATCTATTGAAGAATGTAGATATAGAAATGATTGACCAATATGGAATAACGCAATCAAGGTGGAATTCACTTGCAGAACATGAAATTTTTGGACTTGTAATCCGCACACTAAATGGTGTAAAACTAATGGGATGTAAATGAGTATTTGTGTGAATATGAAATGAGAAAAATGAGATTATAAGATATAAATCACGGCTTGTTGCACAAGATTTTACACAAAGACTTGGTATTAAGTATGAAGAGATATATTCTCTATGATGGATGCAATTACAATATTAAATAATCTAGCAATGAATGAAAAAAATTGAAATGCATCTAATGAATATAGGTACAGCATATTTATGCGGCTCAATTGCTAACAATATCCATATGAAAAATCCTTGAATGATTTAAGTTGCTTGAAGCACAAACTTTGAATTCTTGAAAAAAATTTATTCAATCAAATTAAATAAATTTTTATATGGATTAAAGCAATCTGGACACAAGTGGTATAATCGCTTTAGTGAATATTTGTTGAAATAAGGCTATAAAATTGATCTTGTATGCCCATTTATTTTTATAAAAAGATTTAGATAAAAATTTGTAGTAATTGTTGTTTATGTTGATAACCTAAACATTATTGGAACTCTTGAAAAGTTATCAAAGCCATGAATTACTTAAAGAAAGAATTTGAGATGAAAGCTATTAGAAAAACAAAGTTTTGTTTGGGTTTTCAATTTGAACACTTAATATGGAATTTTTGTCTATCAATTTAATTATATAGCAAAAGTGTTATAACAATTTTATATGAACAAAGTACACCCATTGAGTTCACCAATGGTTGTAAGGTCACAAGATGTGAAAAAAGACCCTTTTTGACCTTGAGAGGATGATGAAGAACTTCTTGGTCTTGAAGTATCATATTTTAGTGCAATTAAAGCACTAATGTATCTTGCTAATAATACACAACCTTATATGTCTTTTGTTGTAAATTTATTAGCAAGATATAATTTTGCTCCGACTCGAGGATATTGGAATGAAATTAAATATATACTTCGATATCATAGAGGAACAATGGACATAGGCTTATATTATTTAAATGCATTAAAATTAGATTTAATTGGTTATGCAAATGTAGGATATTTATCTAATCCACACAAAACTTGATCCCAAACAGGTTATTTATTCACATATGAAAATACGACTATTTTATGACGTTTTATAAAATAAACTATAGTTTCCACTTCTTCTAAACCATACAAAAATTTTAGCAATTCAAGAGGCAAGTTATAAATGTATCTAGTTAAGATATATAACTCAACATATTCAAAAAATGTGTGGCTTGTCAACTGAGAAGGAAATCCCAACAACGTTATGTGAGGACAATACCGCTTGTATAGCACAATTAAAAGAATGATATATTAAAGGGAATAGAATAAAACATATTTCGTAAAAATTCTTCACTTATAATCTTCAAGAAAAGGATGATATTAATGTTCAATAAATTTGCTCAATTTTTAATCTAGCAAATTTATTCACCAAAGTTCTTACTACTGCAACATTTGAAAAGTTGGTACAAAATATCGGAATATGTTGTTTTAAATATCTTAAATAATGCAGTCATCATGGAAAGTAAAATAAGTATTGTGCTCTTTTTTTTTATTAAGATTTTTCTCACTAGGTTTTTCTGGATAACGTTTTTAATGAAGTAGTATTTCAAAAACATATTCTTGAAAAGAATTTTTTTTTTTTTCCTTACTCGAATTTTTTTCTCATGAGGTTTTTTTTTAGTAAGGTTTAACGAGACATTTTCTTAATATAATAGATATTCAAAAGAGAGCATTATGAATATTTCTATGAGTATCTATTTATATTATGTATATCTAAATTTGAATGTAAAATAGATTAGATTAAGATTAAGATTTAATCCATTCATCTAATCTCTTAGTATTATCTTCATTTTGTAAACTCTATCTAGATAAGGGATTATTAATCTATAAATACACCCACTCACTTCATTTGTAAATACATACTTTAATAAAATCTACTTACTCCTCTAAATATTTTCTTTCCTTTTAAATACTTTCCCTTATACTTCTTTTATAATTATTATTTCAAGTTATATTTCATAACAATTTTATATATAAAAAGAAATATTAGCAAATTATAAGTTTTTCTTAATACATTTCAAAACAACAAAAAATAAATAAAAATTTTGAACAAATGAACGAGCTTTGATTAACGATGGATGTTGTTTGCATTGGGATGGGGATTTGGTAGTGGTTTGACTTACCTGGTTTTGGGGCTTCTGAAGCCCATTATGACTTTTGGGAACTCGGGGAGGTGGTTTCTTGTTAGGGCTGACTATTCAAGCTTTTTGGCATGGGAAGGTTTTTGGATATGGGGAAGGGTTCTTTTGATGATGATCCTTTAGGGTTTGCTGATGAGCGTGGGAGATGTTAAGTGGGGCGAAGGGGTTTGGAGTGAGTGGAAAGTTGATGATTCAGGCTTTCTCGAATAGTAGGGTTTCTAGGAATCGGGGAGGGAGGTCATTTTGTAATGATCCATTGGGGTTTGTTGATGGGGGATGGGTGATGTGAAGTGGGGGTAAGGGGTTTGGAGTGAGTGAAATGGTTTGGAAGAGTGGAGATCTGGGGGGTTTGTTTGGTGGTGTCGGCATGGTTTTACGGCTGGTTTGGATTTCGAAGGGGGGTCCGGTTGATGGAGGTGTCAAAGAGTCTTCATGGAGTCATGTGGAGGGTCTCGGGATGTCTCGTTGAGGGATTGTCCTAGCGGTGACATGGCTGTTTTTTCTGCTCATGTCTCCCGGTCTTGGCTAATGCTGTTCAGGGTTGGTTTGCAACTGTTTGCGGATTGATTGGAGGTTTTTGATGATGGTTTTTTGCACCGGTGGTCTCGTTGATTGATGGTGTTGCCTGCTGGATGATTTTGTATATCGGGTTGTGGCGTGTGGACAGTGTGAATCGTGGAGGATTGACCAATGATCGCTTGGCCCTTGGAGTGAAGTGGCTCTTCTGCTTTTCTTGGTGTGGCTCCATTGTTCCTTTTTTTCTGGTTTTCCGTAATTGTGGTGCAATAATGATTCTTAGGGGTCATCTTTTCTCCTGCTTCAGTGAGTTTTTAAGGTTTTGGATGTCTTCTTGGGTTTGCCCGTTGGTTCAGTTGTGTCTTTGGCTGTTGGCTTTACTTTTGTTTTCTTCTGGAAATGCTTTGTCGCATGTTTTTGCTCGACCCTGATGCTCTGAATGGCCAAGTTCTGTTTCGGGTTCTGCTCCACAATCCTGTTGTGTTGATACGGTGGACATTACCTTTGCGATGTTTTCTTTTGTTTATTTTATAGGTGCAGGATTAAGTTTTTAGGGAGTCCTGCGTGCTGCCATTTCCTTGTTAAGCAGCATTGAGATTTTGTCAATGTACAGCTGCCATTCCTTTCATGCCAGACAAAGTCTTCCACCAACTAGGCAAAAGACTTGGTGGAAGAATCTTCACCAGAAGGGATGAAGCAGGGATGTTGGTTGATGTAGGTTCGTTCCAATGCCACATATTTTGGATGCGAAGCAACTAAGCTTCTGGAGGTGGACTACAAAGGGACAAGTTTTCTATTCAGTCAATGGTTGGGTCTCCTCAGAAGCTGTTTTCATCTCTGGTTTTTTGTCTTCTTGTCTTCTGAATGGTGAGAGTTTCTGACGTGACCTGGGTTGTTGGGTACTTTAACTGTGAAGTACGAGCATTTAAGTGGTGGAACTGCGTTTGTTATTGGTGGTCTTCTAAAAGCTCGGGAGAGGGTTTTGTTTTGAGAGATGGCTGGATGCGTAATTTTGTGGTTTGTAAATTCTGAATTCTGCCTTATGTGTTTTCTTGTTCACATTATGATCGTCTTCATGAGGTTAGGCTAGTTTCTTTCTTTTTGAAGGGTCTCTTGGTCAAACCAAGATAAGATAAGCCTCTGTCACAGTCTTTTGAAGTATAAATGTTCTAATTCTTCTGAAGCTCAGGCTTAGTTGATGCCAACAATAGTCTTAAACCAAAAAATTTGAGACTATGGACGGCACGCTAACGCTGGTGCTAATATATCTGCCTTTCATAGGAAAAAATAGATGTGTTTATGGATAACATCTCTAAATGCTCCTCATTTTGTACCGAATAAAACAAAATCATTCACTTCACAGCATAAGATATTTTTATTTAATAGTTAAAATAGTAGTAACAATAAGTGGCAGAAGAAACTTAGAAAATGAGAAAGAAAGGAGATTCGAAAATGCCCAACACCTCAAAAGACAAAAAGCACTCTACTTTCATTAACTTCATATTTCAGCCACCATGCTATAATTTTTTACAATTCAACATTCACATTGCACTAAATCTTAAAATGCAGTCATTTTGCTAATGAACTAGTCACAAAGTACTTTTGCTAAAGGGCAATGAGTGTTGACTATTGAAAAAGTACTGAGGTGTGTGGTGATTTTTAAAATAGTTGAAGTTATGTGGAATGAATTATTTAAATTTAATTAATTAGTAAAAAATAACTAAAAATTATTAATTTTTAAAAGAAATTATATAAACATATCATATTTTAACTTAACAGAGTTGTGAAATGTTTAATTTAATTAATGAAAACACAATTCGAGTATATAATGATGTATTTAAATATTTAATTTTAATTTTAGTATCAAATATATATGTAATTAAACAAAAAAATTTACATAATCTATATAAAATAAAGTAAATATTAGTAATTTGTCTTTGTCGGATGCTCAAAATTTATAGGTGATAGTAATCTTTTTGTTCTTGTTCTATCATTTTTCTGTAAAGGTAGTATAATAGGGCATGTGAAAAAAGTGTGGCCGCTTGCACATAAAAAGCCAGTGGCAAGCACATCACAAGATGACCCCAACCATACTAGAAGGAATCATAATCCTTCATGGAGATTCATTTCGGTTCTCATACTGAAGACTCATCAACAAGTCCAGATCAGTCAACATCGTTCATAAAGATCGAAGTTGCCTTCTTTGTATATATCTACTTCCACTAAATATCTACAGTCAATTTCATCTTATTAGAATCAAACCGAAGAAAAGAAAAAAACAAAACAAAACTAGATTGGTGACTTAAAATTCTTTATCTTCAGAAGCAAATGATTTGTTGGTAATTTAGAAAATGTTAGAGATAAAGCATGCATTGACTGAGCATGCATTAATGTTATCTTTTGTTTTATACTGGTTATTAAGTATATTATACCAGTTGACATGAGGTATCTTTGTGCATGTTCAAGTTAATAACACTTATCCTTATTGTAAACAAGTGTTAACCATACGCTGCTTGTATATATTTTGAGTTTGCTGACTAATGAAGTATCTTCCTCTCCATCTACTGCTCTGTTTTTCTTCTTTCTCTCCACACACAGTCAACACCACTGTTTTATCATTTTCTTTTCCTTTCATATCGGAAAATACAAGCCTCGATAAAACTGCTATTTTTCGAGCATGGTGGTGGTTCTTATTCAGTCGATTTAATGCTCAGTTAGCGTGAGATTCCCTTTTTTTTTTTTATCCTTTTGCTTTTCTGTCAGTTTTCATGTTTTGTTTCTTCCTCGTCTGGGGATACTTTTCTTGCTGAAACATATGTGGCTATCAATTTTAGGTTGATGTGTTCTCTGTTTTTGCGCTTAAGGAAACTGTTGGCTCTTTTATGCTTACACGTTTCTTGTGTGTTACAATTAAGGAGCAAATATAAGGTGGATACATTGCAAAAATATGAGCCAACTCTAGGTGCTGATAAAGAGCCATCCATTCAACCTAGAACATCATATTTATTATAATGAAATAGTTCAATTTTGCTTCCAAACCCCAAGAAATATAATTTCAAGGAGTAAGTTTTAGTGCGAGTTCTACTGCTGCAACCTTAATAATGTAAGTGAAAAATAAAAGAACTACTTAGCTAACGAAAGATTGATTCAATCAATTAATTAATTTATTAACTGAAATTTTAATTTTGAGTATCGATCATTTTTTATTAACATTATTTAATATATAAATCTTCAAGAAAATAAAGAGAGACAAGTGAAAAAAATAGTATACATATTTACACTTTATCCAAATTTTTTGACCTTACTTTTGTTTAATGCTTGACTTCAACTCAAGTGGTGCTCTGCTTTGATTCATAATGCTTTTTATACTAAATAATTACAACCAAAGATTCTTCTTAAAGTCACAAGTAAATAGACACCTCCCTAAGCCAGACCGTGCGATTGCTTGACCTCGTTAACTTTATTCATTTTCTATTTGTCTCTATAAATATCATATCAGCATATGTGGCGAAGACAATTACCGACCTTTGAAGATTTTCTTGCTGCAAAGATTCAACAATGGCCAGCCTTCCAGTGAACTCAATCAACTCCAAGCCTGGCCAAGTAACCCCTTGGTCCACGGGTCTTTTCGACTGCTTCTCTGATTCTTTCCTCTGTAACTTCTCTTTTCTATTCTTCCTCTCTCAATTAAACAAATATTATATTCTTCTTCGAAGGCATATTCAGAAATCATGGGAATATTTTATTAAGTTTTAAATCCTCTCTTTCTCTAATTTCCACAGGCTGCAAGACATGCATTTGCCCATGTATTACTTTTGGCCAGAACTCAGAGATTATAGACGAAGGCTCATCCTGTAAGTAGATATGCAGAGACATGCATACGAATATATAATGCACTTTGAAACTTTCTTTCTCGCTTTATTTTCTTTCACTGGTTTGGTTTTGATATCGGTGCTTGATCTTATGTTGCAGCTTGTGCTCTAAATGCTGTTCTCTATGTGATAATGCATCACTTTCTTGGTTGTGCGTTGTCGTGTCTGTACGGATGCTACTACCGTAAAAAATTCAGGCACCAGTATGGGTTGGAACCAAGCCCTTGTCCTGATATCTGTGTTCACTGCTTCTGCCACTACTGTGCCTTGTGTCAAGAGCAGCGCGAGATCAGAAACCAGGGATACGACATGATAATTGGTATGAGAAGAAATTAAGGAAACAAGGAAATATTAGTCGCTAAAAGAACTATATATCTCAAGTTTCATTTATGTATCCAAATCTTAATGACTATTAGTGTTGTTTTTCATGAAACTAAATGATGATTGGGATGCTTGTTAGGATGGCGAGCAAACGTAGAGAGACAGAAACGCGGCGTAACAATGGCTCCCATGGCGGAAGGAGGGATGAAACGATGAGAAAATATAGTGGAAATTATTTCTATTTTCTAGCATTTGCTGTTATGTATGGTTTACTTTATGCAGAACGATCTCTTGCTCCCTCCCGTCTTGAGGACATTACGGGGCTTAAGAGATGTGTGCTTCTTTGGTTTGCTCTTGCGTCTCTGTTGTTTTGGACTTGTGTTTCTCATTTGTTAGGACGATGGACAAATGCATAAATAAACACCCTATATTTTTTCATACTAAAATGTTCAGCACAAATGCACAAATCGCATTGTTCTAATATCAAACAAAGAAATGACAGATTCTGCACCTAAAGAAAATGATAAAGAATCTGGAAATATTAGAAGTCTGAAAAGTCCAAACAAGACAAAATATTTCCCTCAAAGTCTACATTATTTACATGCCTTATTGTTTTTGTCTCAAGTCTTTTGCGTTTCGAATCATTTAGCACAACCATATCAAACAGCTCGTACTCATTTCATTTGCCTTCACATGCCATAATTTATCGATCACTGGTGACGGGTTTAAGGCTTTGTTCTTGAGGGATTTCGTTGTTGGGTATATAAAACAATAAGGAAATGCACATGCCCAGTAAAGTCGAGAAATTGCAGGCAATTTCATTTTAGGTTTTTGATATATTGCAAGCCTCTTCTCCAGACAAGTACACACCAGAGACTAACCCCTGAGTTCCTAACTCTCTAAACACTTATACGCTATCTTTGCCCCGGTAAATTACTCTTTACTCATGCACTGATAAACCCAAACTTGGGCACTATGCCAATGGTCAGATCCACACTATAATCGATCCTTTGAGCTTGTCTTCGTTGCAGCATTAGATTTTGTCCTTGCTTTTTCTTAGCAAGTTCACACTATCTTCAGAATTTCTCAAAACAAAGTAAGCATGTAATAACATCTTAAAATTACTGAAAACAAATTGATGTAAAGTTTTCCTCCTTTGAACCTGAACATTGACTTGAAGTTACTACTTAGAATCATGGCAATAGCCAACTTCTTCGGCAGAATGCCAAAGCCTCCCGACTTAAAAGAACAAAAGTAGGAAGAACAACTCCCCTGTTTAGAATTCATACCACGATGCACTGTTTAATGATTTCAGAAACAAACTGGTTACAGGACAAAGAACTTTCCTGGACTGAATTCTATAATTACGAAACGCATAGCCACTGGCCCTTAAATGTCACAGCAATAAAAGATCCAAATGGAATAGAATATGAGCCTGCAGGTAAAAGATTATAAAATTTAAATCCTGAACATAAACCATTATAAAGAAGGCATTTGAAAGAGGAATATTTTTATGCCTAAACATTGGCATGTGCACAAAGCCACATCAGATATTAATGCAAAAGCCCATATAAACATACAAATTCAAGGTCCAGAACAACCAAAATTTAGTCTAGGTTCAGTAGCAAGCAACCAACTGAATAGCTAAATTTAACATATTCATATATGCAGGTAACTCAGGTTGCTTGGATTTTTCTCAAAAGACCTCCTCTTACTAAAAAACCAAGTTGAAAATTTTTTATATATTAAAACCATCTGCAGGTGGATACACAAAAATCTAAAATCAAAAGTTTGAAACAGATTACCTTGTATGTGTATTTCTACTGAGAAATTAACAGGTCACTTCTCATGGGAAGGTAACATCTAGACATGACTTCTGGGATCAACAACCTGGTGCACCTTCCTGGATTCAGCACTTGAATACTGTCCCACTACACGAGCATGAGGAACTGATGCCTCACCACGGGCAAGAGCATCCACATTCTCAACAAAGTACTTTCTTGGAAGCCTGCCGACAACATTGCCCTCCTCATTCCCATCTTTGTCCAGGAATGCAAAGTGTGGAATACCCTCAACACCAAACTCATCAAGTTCCTGTTCCCACTTTGTGTTGTCAACATTCAACATAACAAAATTCACACGATCCCTGAACCACAGGTGGTAATTGGGTGTTAAGAAGTGAAGTAATTTATGAAACACAGAAATTATCCACAAGGATTAAGAATACGTTAAATTCATCAACAAACAGCTAAAAGGGTTAATCTCCTCAAAATGTTTCCAAAACCAGAAAACATTAACAAATAATATCTTTTAAAGGAGAACATAGATATCCATTACAATTGAGGCTAATGGCTTGGGGCTAAAAATGCATTTCTCTTCCAGGAAAAAGTAGAAAGAGGAAGGATTGATAAAGGTAAATGACATTACTAACACAATTAAAATGTGAAGTCATTACCTGTATTCCTGCTCTACTTTATAAATATCTGGAGCTAATTCCCGGCATACTTCACACCAATCTGCATAGAACTCAACAACAGTTGGCTTTCCATTTGAAAGAGCCTATGAACCAGCCAAAAAAGACAAGTGTTAGACAGATGTTGCAACCCTAAATTCCAGCAAATGTTTATCACATCAGATTAGTGTCTTAACAGATATGAAGGTTAAACCTTATCCTAATACCAAAACAAAGTAAAACCTTAAGAGATGTAATTCTTAACTAGGATACAAATTTAACAAATTAAAGAAAAGTTAGATAATTAAGGCTCCCCTCTCTAAATATTGTCATCTCAGAAGAAATTCCACCCTCTAATTAGAAGGAACCTACACAGATATCAGAAAGAATGACATATTGTTGACTTTTTTTTTTTGTTGATGAAGTTGTATGTACAAGTTACAATCACAATCAACTATTACATCTCATATAGAATTTAATGATAAAAATCAAACAAACAAAATCAGCATATAGCTGGACAAAATCCAATATAAAGTTGGACCAATCCCCAGAAAATGGAACTTAAAACCAGGATCTAAAAGTTCCAGGACCTCCACCTTGCCATTGAGACAATGCCTCATTGGCATGTTGACCTTATTTTAGACATGTGGAAATAGCCACTTTAACCTAGCCTGTCAACCTAGGATTCACCTGAACCTGGATCCTTAAAATATGCAATATGAAGTAATTAGAAAAGTTAAGAAAATCAAACCTCTTCATAAGGCATTGCTGCAGCAGATAAGTCCTTCAAAGAGACACCAAAATCTAATCGTGACGACAAGAAAAGCCCCACTGCTGCAAGGGTAGAACCTACTGCTATTCGCCTATTCATATTTTTGTTTGGAAATTCAGAAAATCCATTACCAACAGATGAAGTTGTAGCTTGGCTAGTGCGATCTTTGACTGAATCAGGCTCAACAAGTACCTTCTCCTGCCCCAAGAAGGAGATGATAGGCATATTAAAAGTTTAATTGGGAGGAAAAATGGAATGATGCCTTTGCTAACAATTGAAGCTTGACATTAATTAATGAAGTTATTTAATGTGTTAAGTCAGAAGACTAGCAACGTCAAGACATTTCTATGTTGGACCTGCTGCATACCATTTTAGTACTAAGTTGACTCTACACAGAAGCATGCGTTGGTAGGGATCAATCCAACACTATAATATGAATCCACAACATGATCCCTAATGTGCAAAACTATCTTAATTAGATTCTCACTCTAATCATGCATAAAAGTAGAACATAGACCAAACATGCCACCAAAAGAAGAGGAAGGGAGAAGGTTCCTGCAACCATCAATTTCAATATTAATATCACTTTTTTTTATACCTCATATTAACCCCTGTCTATATTCAAATCAATTAGCCATTTCAACTACCATCAACTCCCCAAGGAGTGACCACTATTGCGGAATAGTAACTTTTACATAACTTTTCTATTGCATTTAAAAGAATGGGTTTGTTTAAGAGTTCCCTCAGGACATTAGTTAAAGTTACTATTAAAGGAAACATCTTTCATTCAATGCATCGAGAATTACCATATAACTATTAATTGCTTCATTTACTGTGAAAATATTTCTACAGATGGTACCTTAACAAGTGCTTGTTAGCAAAACCTTCAAAGAATTAATCACACAAGCCAAAAACAAGGCGACCGAAACTTTGGATGAAGCAATATTATAGCTTTTTATCCTTGAGTTACTCATCATAATCCTATACAACTATCCACATACTATAGGTAGCAATTAACCCATAAATTATGCTAATCAGGAAATTATCTCTTTCTACTACTAGGATATCCCTTCAAGGCAGAGTAAAACAATATATCTGTCTCTGCTTGCTGTAATTGACAAAAACCAATTTGCCCTCTGCTAAAATCAATAGCAACGCTTTACACAAATGAAGATAGCAGGCAAATAGTTATGCATGAAGAAGGGTGAATTAAAAGCAGAGACACAAAGAAAGAGAGACTTACCTTATTGGATGGTTCTGTTTCAGTGGGAGTTGGATTTGTTTGACAAGCGATGGTTTGATACTTGCGAATTCTATTCTGAGAAAGGAAACGAGATTTGTAGAGCTGAATAGACTCTGAAACCTGAAAGGAAGGCCGAAATCTAGGAAGAGTAAGAGGGTTTGAGGCCATGCGAGCCATGGGAGATATTTCCAGTGGACAATCTCAAATTTTTTGCTTCTGGTTTTGCTTTGGTAGTTAAAAGAGTTCTGACACTCAAGCGCGGTCCTGCAATCCCATTATTTGCTCCTAGATAAGCCACGTAGTGCAATTTGCAAGTACTAGTGTCTGGCCTTAAGTTGAAGACTGCCTTGGCTATTCCTTGCTTCCAAGCAAAACCTACATTGAGATGTGACTTCGTTTTATTCAACAAAAATTGAAATGTGTTTTGAGAACTGAAGATGAGCAACCTTAATTTGTCCTGTATTTATTGTTTGAGATTGTGTGGGAGTAGCCATGGTGGCATAGTCATAGCTTCTAAATGGTCAAGGTTTTGCTAAGGAGTGCCTGGAGGACTCTTTAAGATGTTATTTATAGTAATGTTGTTCTATTAAATACAATATTTGATAGTTAATATAATAATTTTCAATATATTTAGTAAAAATTTTTCCTTATGAAGATAGTAACCAATACTAGTGAAAAATAGTGCATTGAATACCAAAATGAAAAACCTTTCTTAAAATAATATTTTAATTATTTTTAATCAACATTTAATAAATATCGGTTAAGTGAAACCTTATCTTATATAATAACTTTAAAATTTGATAAGAACATTTGTTAGAAAAGTCCATAAACCAAGTATCATAAACAGGGATGGAGCTAGTTAACTTTTGTTAGGAGGTCCAAAAATAGAAAGGAATAAAGATTAAAAATTTTTAAAACTAATACGTTGAATTTAATAAAAACGAAAAGAAATAAAGACTACAAATTTTTAAAACTAATAAGTTGAATTTAACCAACAATTAAATGATTCATAATAGACAATTTTATATAACATGTAAATTAAAAAGAACAAGAAAAGAAAGACTTATAATAGTCTTTTAGGAAACTTACGTTTGACAATGTTTCATATATTCAATTTCATCTATTATTGACTTTGTACTGAAAATATTAGTAATGTCGTTTTCAATATAAATAACTGAATTATCTGTAAAAAAACTTATCATCCATTTAGTTTCGAAGTTTTTTTTTTCAAGTTTTCATTAGGCTTGGTGGCTCAAGTGTAAAAGAATCATTTGGATGATTTGCATATTTTCTTTTAAAGAATTTGTCAATTGTTTTTAACTTACTCATACTTTAATTAAACTTTAAAAAAATTAATGCAGTTAATATTTAATATTTTTATTTTATTTATATTTAAACTTAAAATACTAAATATATAAATATGATATACAGAATTTCACACGATAGTTAAATAATATAAATAGAAAGAAGAAGATAAAAGAACCTTCTCTTGTACATTTGTTCTTCACTCACATCCTTTGTAAAGTGTTTAAGCTTAAATTTCTACATCTTAAATCAGTTAAGTGATTAATTGTACTCTATCTCTTTTTCATTCCTTGATTAATTAAAGTGTGCGAGGCACTTTAGGGTTTGCTGTAAAGGTTTAGAGATTGGGTTAAAAGCTCACTTTATAAAAACTTTATGGAAGTTATTAATTCCACTAGTTTAGTGAAATTGAGATAAAAATCCCTGATTGGGAGATCAAGGTAATGGATGTAAGTGAAAGAGACCAAACCATTATAAATATTTGTGTTTTATCCATTTCTCTCTACCTTTTCTTTACTTGGTACCTTTTAGCTTCAACAATTTTTAAACCCTCTATTTCAAATTATACAAAAAATTTTAAAGCTCAAAAGCTAATTCCAAAATAGCTTTTAAGTGCTATTTACTCATCTTTAGCACTCCATTGGGACCAACAAGGTCATGCTCCTAAAGAAAGGATAAATGTGTTACATAAACAATTTTCCAATATTCAATGTTCTAAGAACCTACTTTGTGAAATATGTCTTTTAGCTAAGCATAAAAAACTTGCATTTCCTATACATACTTAAAGTTCAAGGCATCATTTCGACATTGTTCATGTAGAAATCTGAAGACCTTATGGGACACCCACTTTGACAAGTCAAAGATATTTTCTCATTATAATTGATGACTTTAGTCATTTTACATGGATATTTTTAATGAGATGTAAATCAGATGTTTCAAGCGTCATTCCTTTTTTTCCATAATTTAGTTCAAAACCAATTACAGATATCAGAAAAGATTTTAAAGTCAGATAATGGTTTGAAGTTCAAATTAAGTGATTTTTATGCCGAAACATAAGTCCTTCGCCAACTGTCCTGCAATGAGACACCTGAATAAAATGGGTTGGTTGACAGTGGCCAGGTCTTTGATGCATCAGCACATCTACCACTATCATTATGGGGTAATTCTATCTTAACTATAGTTCACATTATAAATAAAATGACTTCCAAAATCATCTCAAATAAAACATCATTTAATCTATTTTATCATACTTTGCCTGATTACAGTCATGTAAGAGTTTTTGGTTACCTATGCTTTGTATTTACCCTACCTCAGCACAGAAACAAATTTGGTAAAAAAGTTAGTAAATGTGTATTTTTGGGGTATCCTAATGGTGTCAAAAGGTATATGATATTAATGCTCATAAATTCTTAGTGTCAAGGAATGTTGTTTTTTGTGAAAATGCTTTTAGTGAAAATGTTTTTTTTTCATGTCTATTAAACATAACAATATGTTTCTTGCATTTTATCAAACACCTAGTGTACTTGACCTATCTTTGATCATTTGCATATTAATTCTGACATTTTGGACAATTCATCTATTCCACAAGTTACTTTTTAGTCAACTACACATGATATTTCTTCAGAAAATCATTTGATACCAGAATTACTCAATGCCATACAAAACTCACCTATTGTTTCTATTGACCATGTTCAAACAAGTCTTGTTCCTATTCAACTTGATACCACTTCTTTAACTAGGAAAAGTTCTCAAATTAGGCATGTTCTTAAGTACTAAAAGCCTACCATACTAACTTACCTTCATGCTCAACTTGTGTTACTTCACATCCTATAATAGATTACTTGTCTACTTATAAATTATCATCTATGCATAAGTCTTTCATTTCTGCTTTATCTCAAATACATGAACCTACATCATATCATCAAATTGCTTAATACTCTCATTGGAAAGATGCCATGGCTCTTGAACTACAAGCCCTAAAGAACAATAAAACATGGTTAGTGGTGCCCTTACCCTCACATTGTCATGTTATTGGTTGTAAATGGGTGGACAAAGTGAAGATGAAGGCCAATGGTAGTGTAGAAAGATATAAAGCACATTTAGTAGCCAAGGGTTATAGTCAAATTGAGAGCTTTAACCATCAAGAAACTTTCAGCCCTATTGCTAAGCAAACAACAGTCAAAGCATTCATGGCCATTGTAATAGCATAAAAATGGCATTTAAAGCAACTTGACATTAACAATGCTTTCTTTCTTAGAGATCTTGAAGAAGAGGTGTACATGAAAATACCTCTAAGTTATTTAGTTCAAAAAGGGCATTCATCTGATGCAAAGCTTGCCTATAAGCTACCCAATTCCTTATATGGACTTAAACAAGCTTCTAGGTAGTGGAATGCCAAATTTACTACTATCCTTACAATGTATGGGTTTAAACAATTTTTTTCAGATTACTCTTTATTCACCATGACTGCTGCAAATGGAAATTTTGTTGTGTTACTTGTGTATGTTGATGCCATACTTATTGGTAATGCATTTGATCAATTAGTTGAAAATGTTAAGGAGTTTCTAGGTTCACACTTCAAGTTGAAAGATCTTGGCATAGTTAAATACTTCTTAGGTTTAGAAATTGCTAGGTCACCTGAAAGAATATTAGTTTGTCAACGCAACTCATTGGTTGGTGCATTATCCCTCTGCTTAAAAAGCAGGGTTCAAATCCCCCTTTCTCCAATTATGAAAAAAAAAATATGCTTTGAATATGCTTGAAAAGTATGGTTTGTTAGGTACCAAACCCATCTCTACTCTTATGGATTATAACCATAAACTACAAAAGGCTACAGGAAAGAATAAATTGTCAAATCCCACAATTTATCGTTAGTTGGTTGGAAAGCTAACATGTCTAACATTCACAAGACTAGTTATATGTTATAATGTTCAAGTGTAATCCTGGTTTATGAATAATCCTTCACATAAACATTTATCAACAGTTTTCATAGTTTTGAAGTACTTGAAAGGAGCATCAAGACAAGGGATTTTGATGCATTCATGGTCTAATCTACAGATTCATGCTTATTCTGATAGTGATTGGGCAAGCTGTTCCAACATTAGAAAATCTATTATTGGATATGCTTTGTTTCTTGGTGATTCTATGGTTAGTTGGAGATCTAAAATGCAATCTATTGTTGTTCATAGTTCAGCTGAAACTGAATATTGTTCCATGGCAGTAACATCGTGTGAAGTTATATGGTTGAAATCCTTACTGGCAGACTTTGGTATTTGTCATAAAGATGCAGTGAAATTGTATTGTGATAGTTAATCTGCCATTTACATTAGTAAAAATCTTATGTTTCATGAGCGTGCGAAAGATATAAAGTTGGATTGTCACTTTATCAAAGAAAAAATACTTGCAGAATTGATTCAACCAATCTATGTTTCAACTGAGTCTTAGCTTGTAGATTTTTTTTACTAAAGCTAAGCAACCAAAGGACTTTCAACACCTCCTTAACAAGATGAATGTGTATAATATATACAGTTCACCTTGAGAGGTGTATTGGAATTGATTGAGCTGTTAAAGCCTTCTTGAAGATGGATGATTGATACAATAAAAGTTGAAGCTTAATAAAGGGATGTTTCATGTGCATATCATGTGATTATTTATTGTAAATAGTCATATTTTGTAAATAGTTATTTTTATCTTTTACTTTTTCCCGTGTGGTAATTGGTCAATTAGCTTAGTTATTACTTTAGTTAGTTAGTTAACAGTTACACTTTACTCTTACAAGACTACTATAAATAGTCTACTTGTAATTACTTTCAAGATTAATGGAATTATAACAGATTCCTTCTCATCACTCATTTTTCTCTCATTGATTCCTCGATAAGCTACCTAATCAACAGAGCTTCAATAAGCTGATCAACAGAGTTTCAACACCAAAACAAAAAAAAAAGTATGACTTCAAATATTGAAGGAATTCAATATGTTTGAGTTGAACCCTCTTTACTAGTCCATTCCATAAACAAGCTTAATTCAAATATATCCATATTGAGATTGCGAGATGAATATATTGAAGGGGATACATTATTAGAAAAAAATATATAATACATGAATAAAATTTAGTAAAACAATTAAACAACATATAATTACAAAAAAACCAACAAAAATTTGAAGAAAAAAACTCATAGAAAATGATATTTAAATTTACGATTTAATGCTTCAAAAAATCCTCAATAGAAAATGCTTTAATAACTTAAGGCAAACAAATATATATATATATATACACGGTCAAGGATCTTGAAAATAGTTTGGGAGGGGATAAGCGATAATCGCTTAACTTCAAATACTTTCTATGTGAGCAAATGCAATGAAAAGATATTTAGGAAGTAGGAGCCGAAATTCTACACTATAAACGAGCAATAAGTTGACACTAAGAAAATGAAGTTATTATGGGCTTTACACAAAAGTTGAACCGCCATATTTTGTCAATCTTCGAGGGATTTGGGCTCACTAAGCCCCATGGTTCAGGTTCTATTTATATGAACTTAAAACTTGTAATTGGGGTAGGGCTTGTCCAAATTAGATATTTTGAGTTATTTTAAGGTCATTTTCTTTTTTTAAATTAAAAATAATCTCACACACCAAAATAGTGGTACTCTTTTCATATCAAATTGAATATTTATCTTTCTTTTCTAGTTCACTTCGAACTATGTCCATTTTTCTTTTTTAACACCAACAGCTCTTAGTTTTGCAATATTTCATATTAATTTTTATTTTATTTTTAATTTTTGACATTAAAAATCATAATTTATCAATGCTATTAAATATTTTTAAATAATACACTAAAAATAAAAATGTTTGTCTTAATATTCATGTCAAGTTAAAAAGAAGCAACTATTTAATTTTAGACATCAATATTCAGTATATATATATATATATATATATATATATATATATATATTATGTGTGAAGCTTTTAATTTGTCTTTAAATGTTAATTTATACCTCAAAATCATAACTAGAAAAAAATATTATTGTTATAAATGTTAATTTTCTATAAGTATTCACTCTTCATCATATATTTTTAACTTAAAATTTTTAAATGAAATTAGACATGTGAAATTCATTCAATAGGAAGCACGAACTTGATTTAGGGTTAATGTGTGAATCAAGGTCTGACACATGCATGATATAAGCCACACAAGTTCCGGACCATAGATATTTCTAACTACACCTTCCTACAAAGTGGATTGAATAGCTTGTCATTGCAACTCCCAACAAATTTGTTGTATGAAAAACCCATAATAAATTTGATAGGCAAATAATTCTAAGTTCCATGTGGGCAAGATAAGGCTTGTTGGCCCTAGGGAAAGATGATGCGTCCAGCAACACGCCAGGAACTAATGGCTCTTGTTAAGCACAAGAATTGATTGAAGTTACAGTTAGTAAGTGGCAGAGTAGGAGAAATAAGTAAGGCAGGGATGTTTGATACATGGAGGAAAAAGGAGTACTTGTGAATAAGAAAGAAAATAAACATTGAAATGCATCGTTTCAATATTGCTTGAATAAGTAAAAGGGAAAGGCACAAAGCGCACTGTTTCATTAAAGGGATAGTGAGAAGAATCTAGCCGTTTGTTACCGTTAAGCATTTTTTATTTTTTAGTTAGTTAATGCAGTAATTAGTTACACCCTTTTTGTCCTTTTCTTATTCCTTTGTAAAGCCTGAGTATATAAGGCATTCTTTTCTGTACGATTTCTGATTGAATAGAATGATTCATTCCCTAAAATATTCTCTTAGCCACTCTTCACTGTTCATCATGGTATCAGAGCCATTGGGGTTCCTGTAGAGGTCGATTTGGGGAATCGTTGAAATTTTCATTCACCGAATACTATATTCATCCCCTACTTCAGTCTACATCATCGATTTCTTTTTCTAGTAAGTTGAATCAATCTCATTCTTCATACCATTTTTGTTTTCCTTATTCAAGGTTGCGAAACATGTCAGAATCAACAGATTCGAGACCTCAAATGTCTCAAACTTCAACAGGTCATCAATATCCCCTATTGCAGATCCTCAATCACCTTACTTCCTACATCATTTTGATCATCCAAGATCTGTTGTGATCAATCCTAAGTTAACCACTAGTAATTATGTAGCATGAGGTCGACCATTCCTGTTAGCTTTGTCAATTAGGAATAAAATAGGATTCATTAATGGAACCATCCCAAAACCCGATGCTACAGATCCTATTTTCCCTTCTTGGACTAGATGCAATAACCTTCTGGTAGCATGGCTCTAAGATTCTATCACTCAACCTATTGCATCGACAGTTTTCTATATGGAATCAGCTGTGGAAATATGGAATACCCTTAAACAAAACTTTGCTCAACTGGATGATACCAGGGTATGCGATTTGCAATATACAATGGGCAACATAACACAAGGTTCTAGATCTGTTGATACATATTTTATAGAACTTAAGGGAGTTGGGAAGAATTAAGAAGCTTTAGACCCCTGTCCCATTGTGAGTGTGGTCAATGCAATGTGAACTGTTTCAAGAGGTACAGTGATCAACACCAGAAGAACATAGTATTCCGATTCCTCAATCGTTTAAATGACTCCTTTTTTTCTGTGAGGTTTTAAATTATTCTTATGGACCCTATACCAAGCTTGGACAAGGTATATAGTATTGTTTTGAGAGAAGAAAGCCAAAGGAAATTAATGCTTCAGACACAACCTGTGTTAGAATCTTCAACCATGTTAACTGCTAGTGATAAAAGGAAAAAGTCCAGAAAAGATTTTCTGTGTTCACACTATGGTAAGAAAGGGCACATTAAGGATAATTGCTACAGGTTGGTGGGGTTTTTAGAGGATTTTAAGTTTACAAAGACTAAGGTAAATCATAAGAAAGGAAAGGTAGTGGCAAACAATGTTACTGGTGATCAGTTTGCAAGTATACAATCGGATCAGGAGGATGAGGCTGTCGATACAGGTTATGTGTCCTAAATGTCCATCATCAAGCAACAGGTCAATAAGCTAATGGAGCTCTTGAATGAGAATGGAATCATTTGCAATGATGGTAAGGTTTCTTCACCAAACAATTCACAAAATAAGCCATCCTTGGTCAACTCTCCCTTTGCAGGTATAATCTCAAATCAGCCTTGTTTCAATACTTCAAATAATCTACCACATAGTTTTAAACATATAAGTAACCTTGTGATTAAACAAGATAGTTGGATAATGGATTCGGGTGCTACTGATCATATTTGTCACTCTTTAGATAGATTTATCTTAGCTGAACCAGTTAGTGATCATTTTGTTCATTTACCAAATAATTGTAAAGCTCTTGTTTCTTATATAGGAACAGTCAGGTTAACACCCTTGTTAGTTCTTAAAAATGTTCTGTGTGTTCCCAGCTTCAAATTCAATCTCATATCAGTAGGTGAATTGACCAAATCTAAGAAATCTTGTCTTCTTTTCACTGATTCATACTATGTTATCTAGGACCTACCTTCATGGAGAGTGATTGGGGTTGCTAAGATGTCATCAGGCCTTTATATGGTGCAGGATAGCCAAGTTGAACAAGACCTGTCCCAGTTTTGCTTTGAAAACTTTGTTAAGAATTCTTTTGCATTTTCTATTAATTCCTTCAAACCAAAGTATAAAGACTTTGATCTTTGGCACTTTAGGTTGAGGCATGTCCCTGTGGAAAGAATCAGTGTCTTGAACAAAAGATTTTCAGAAATCAATTGTTCCAGTGATTTACTATGTGAAATCTGTCCCATGGCAAAACAAAAAAGACTACCATTTCCAATTCACACTCAAAAGTCCAAAACTGCTTTTGAAATAATTCATATGGATATATGGGGTCCATATGAGGTTTCTACCAGAGATGGTCATAGATATTTCCTGACCATTGTTGATGACTACACACGATTCACATGGATATACTTAATGAAAAACAAGTAAGAAGTTTCATCCATTATTCCTGTTTTCAATAAACTTGTTCAAAATCAATTTAACAGTTCCATAAAATGTTTAAGGTCTGATAATGGTCAAGAGTTTAGGATTATTGAATTTTACAACAAAGCTGGTATTGTTCATCAATTGTCCTGCACTGGTACACCACAACAAAATGGTGTTGTTGAAAGAAAACATCAACACATTTTAGCTGTGGCAAGGGCCCTGAGACATCAATCAAATGTTCCACTTTCTTTATGGGGGGATGCAATTTTAACTACAATACACATAATCAACAAAGTACTAACCAGAGTGCTTCATAACAAGTCACCATATGAATTATTGTTTGAGACGCTTCCTTCATATGATTACTTTAAAGTGTTTGGATGTTTATGTTTTGCTTTCACACAAACACAGAATAGAAAGAAATTTGAGAGTAGGGCCAATAAGTGTGTTTTCATAGGTTATCTAAATCATGTCAAAGGGTACAAATTATATGATCTTAAGGCACAAAAAGTCCTGATATCCAGAGATGTTGTTTTTCATGAGGATACTTTTCCATTTCATTCTTCAAAGCATGAAAGCCAAAACTTAACATTTCATCAAACACCTGGTATGATTACTTCTTTTGACCCTCATTATTCAAATTATATAGGTTTCTATTCTTCTAACCAGAATCAAGCTTAATTGCACCAAAGTGAGTATCCACAAAGCTTAAATCAACCTTCCACATCTAGAAGTGGTGAAATTTCTCATAATTCATCATAAAATAACAGTCTGCCTAGTGAAACCAGTACTAGTCAACCAATGACAGACCCTAATGTTGATTCAGCTCAACCAATTAGGAAAATTTTAAGAGTCAGAAACATGCCAAAATATCTAGAAGCATATCAAGTTTATTTGCCATCGCAAACAAACAATGTTACCTCACATCCTATATCCAGATACCTTACGCATCACAATTTATCACCTGCACACAAGGCATTCACAATTTCATTATCTAATGTCCAAGAACCTAAATCTTATTATCAAGCTATGACTCATTCACATTGGAGAGATGCTATGGTTGTTGAACTAAAAGCTTTAGAAGACAATGGCACATGGAGCATAGTACCATTACTTGCAAACTCTCATACTGTTGGGTGTAAATGGGTGTATAAGACCAAGCTGAATGCCAAAGGAGAAGTGGAGAGATATAAAGCAAGACTAGTTGCAAAAGGATACAGTCAAGTAGCTGGTTTTGACTACCAAGAGACCTTCAGTCTTGTAGCAAAACAGTCTACAGTCAGAATTTTTCTTGCCTTAGCAGCTACAAAGAATTGGTCATTATCCCAATTAGATGTGAACAATGCATTCTTACATGGAGGTTTAAATGAAGAAGTCTACATGAAACTGCCTGAGGGTTATACAATTGAAGGGGAGTATCCTACTAGTTCAAAATTGGTATGCAGGCTACACAAGTCCTTATATGGACTCAAACAAGCTTCAAGACAATGGAATGCTAAGCTGACAACATCCATTCTTAAGTATCGTTTCAAACAGTCAATGTTAGATTATTCATTGTTCACCATGAAGACAAGTGATGGGGAATTCATAGCTTTGTTGACATATGTTGATGATATCCTGATAGGAAATACCTCCATACAAGCAGCAGCTGCCATAAAGGATTACTTAAGTTCAAAGTTTAAACTTAAGGACCTAGGCACTGTGAAATACTTTCTAAGTCTTGAAGTGGCCAAATCACCACAA
This sequence comes from Theobroma cacao, assembly GCF_053813885.1. NCBI lineage: Eukaryota > Viridiplantae > Streptophyta > Magnoliopsida > Malvales > Malvaceae > Theobroma > Theobroma cacao. The sequence goes on from NC_142640.1 coordinate 45,766,058, forward strand.
GGCTTTTCCATATGTCAAAGGAAATATGCACTTGATTTGTTGGAAGAACATGGATTACTTGGAGCTAAACCAACATCAACACCTATTGATTATAGTGTCAAGTTGAGAAAGACAACTAGGGAGGAAGAGATTACAAATCCTGCAAAGTATAGACAACTAGTAGGGAAACTACTCTACATAACATTCACAAGGCCTGACATATCCTATGCAGTACAAACCTTAGCTCAATTCATGGACAAACCATCACATGAGCATTATATGGCAGCCTTAAGAGTGTTGAAGTATTTAAAGGGAGCACCAGGCCAGGGGATACTCATGAAAGCAAATTCCAATTTAAAGATTTCAGCATACTATGACAGTGACTAGGCTAGATGTGTAAACACCAGAAAGTCAGTTACTGGTTATTGCATATTTATTGGACAATCATTGGTAAGTTGGAAGTCAAAGAAGCAACAGGTAGTGGCACGGAGTTCAATAGAGGCAAAGTATAGGTCTATGGCAACTATATGTTGTGAAGTCATCTAGATAAAAAGCTTGCTGGGAGACTTTGGAATTATGCATCAGAATGTTGTGAAACTCTATTGTGATAACCAGTCCTCAATCTACATTAGCAAAAATCCAGTCTTCCATGAAAGGACAAAGCATATAGAGATTGATTGTCATTTTATTCGTGAAAAAGTACAAAGTGGTATGATTGAACCTGTTCACATATCAACAGAAGATCAAGTTGGTGATGTGTTTACAAAAGTTCTACAACCAGGACAATTTCAGAAGTTATTATCCAAGATGAACATTCACAATGTTCAGGGTTCATCTTGAAGGGGAGTGTTAAGCACATGAATTGATTAAAGTTACAGTTAGTAAGTGACGGAGCAGGAGAAATAAGTAAGGTAGGGATGTCTGCATACATGGAGGAAAAAGGAGTACTTGTAAATAAGAAAGAAAATAAACATTGAAACGCATCGTTTCAATATTGTCTGAATAAGTAAAAGGGAAAGGCACAAAGTGCACCGTTTCATTAAAGGGATGGTGAGAAGAATCTAGCAGTTTGTTACCGTTAAGCATTTTTTATTTTTTAGTTAGTTAGTTAATGCAGTAATTAGTTACACCCTTTTTTGTCCTTTTCTTATTCCTTTGTAAAGCCTGAGTATATAAGGCCTTCTTTTTTGTACAATTTCTGATTGAATAGAATGATTCATTCCCCAAAATATTCTCTAAGCCACTCTTCACTGTTCATCAGCTCTTATGGAACTCCAATTGAATGAGCTTTGATTTTTCCCACTCAAAATTAAAATTCAATGTTACACTCTGCGTGTCTTCCATGATCTCTTAAAATTCAAGGTGATTTATTCATTGTGATTACATCACTGTATTTATTAAGTAGTAATTTGAGAATTTTACTAGTAATCTTAAACAAACCAAATTCATTAGATTATTGTTTTGAGAGATGACATAATCTCATCCAAAAAATGAAAAGGATTCAGAATTCTTTATTACAGAAAGAAGGTTACTATGTAACCTTTTACTTTGTTAGAATAACTCAATGACTTTGATTGCTTGTTTTAGGAAATTATACTTGTCAAAATGTTCAAGTCTTGTAATTCTCTAGAGTATGACGAATTATTATTATTTTATAAATTGTTTGTTAAATAAAAATTAAAATCGTTGTTTTTTTTTGTTTTTGGAAAAGCCAAACTCAGTAGGCTAAATCTCGATGTCGGTTTTGACTGACCTTTTCCCCTATCATCCACGTTTCTCCTCCCAAGTACCATTCATTGCAGTATACCACAGGCCAACTACCTCTCATCTACTCCTGTTCTTTATCGTCAGAGTCGTGCATAATTCTACTCCTTTTCACCCGCTTGACAGTGGGAACAGAACCTCTATCCTCAGCATCACATTCAGACTCCTCTTCAACTAAAGGACTGCCAGGTTGAGGTGACAACACTTTCTCTGATCCATTTTCTTCATCATCTTCAGAAACACTGCATGATTCATTTCCATCTGCATCAGAATTGTTGGGATTAGGATCGCGGTTAGGGGATCTTCTTCTCTAGGAACAATTGTTAGGTCCAATATTTACAGTCCCTCGAAAGGCTATGCTTGGCATGCTTCAATGAGTTGACCTTGGTGTCATAACGTGCGAATCCGGGAACCTCGACCGCTAGACGTGAGCAAAAATAAAATATCTAGGAGTCACCACCAATCTTTTTTATTTATTTTAGATGTGATTGGTCACCTATTAACTCAGTTCTAATCAACGAAGTCCTAAATTAATTTTAAATTCGTCGAAAGAACGAGAACTGATCTACAATTTTTAGAAATGGGTTAGGGAGTGCGGTTACGCACAGAGAAGGGTTAGCACCTCCATAGCGCCCGTTGCACGAATGGTACCATTTAATCTTAAGTTATCCTATTATAGCCTACTTTTGATTTTATTCTTTTATTTTCTTAATCCTTGCTTATTAACTAATTTTTATCAAGTTGGCCGATTGAGTCTTTTATTCGGTTTTACATAAGCACATGATGCAAGCGTAAAATGATGTCATGATTTGTTTGTTTTAAATAATGGGGTTGACAATCTTTTATTAGAAAATCATTCGAAGACCATATCAACGCTTTGGTGAAGTCTCAAAATTTTTCTCACCTAGAGATATCCCCGAAAAAACTAGTCTTTACAAGCTCCTTGAGGAAATCTCATCATCGAAATTCCTGCCCCTTCAACAAGATAAATGTGACATGCTATGATAGTACAAAATGATGATATCTACATGACCGTCTTTATTAATTTAGTTAGTTCATAATTCATATAACAATATGTTTAATAATTTAAGGTGATTTATTGCTTTATTTATATATTTATTATTATTATTTTTTTTTATGTATATTATTTTAAATAACAATTATTCGAACTAATGGGTATTGGAGTATAAAATTCGAATTTATCCCGACGCTTCGATGAAAATCCATCTCGAACTTCGCACCTAAGAAATCCACCAAAAAGAGACAACTTTTTACCCTTTTTAGGTGAAATCACTCAAATAATCAGTTTTTTTATATATATTTATATCATGATTTTTTTACTATTTTTTATTATACATTTACAAGTATTTATTTATAACATGAATATTTTTTCTTTCTTTTTCTTATTCTTCTCATTTGCTTATTATTATTATTATTTTTTTTTAACTAAACTAAATCTATTATTGGTTTTCTTTCTATTTATTTACTTATTTTATATATATATGTCCTTCTAAACTATGCATTTTTACTATTATTTTTATTATTACTATTATTATTATTTTTTATTTATTTTAATTTTCTAACATTAAAATAGGCATTCATATTATATATATATAACCTTTCTTAATATGGTTTAAATTATAACGAAAAAATGCATTTTATTTAACAAAATGGCTAGACCCAAAATCAATTGAAACAAGCCCAAACTAAAGAGAAGGATTATACCTTTCCGGGCTTAGATTAGCCCAACTCAATGACCCACAGAAGGCCTAAAACTGCACCATGAAATCCGCTCAGTAGGCCCGCAATACTGCTCTTCGAAACGCACCATTTGGTGCTTGTGACACTGCTCTATACGGCGCCGTTTAGACCCTAAACCTTTCAGTTCCCCACTCCCCTAAAACGGTGTCGTTTTGTTCTCTTATACCTAGGTATAAAAACCCCCTTTTTTGGCCTTTTCTCTTATTTTCACCTTCCTCTTTCTCTCTCTAGTCGATCACCCTCTCCATTCTCTCTAAAATTTTCTTTTTCTCTTTCTCTTCAAACTGGCCAATCACTCTCTCCCTTCTCTCTAATCGGCGGCACCCCAAATCTCCCTTATTTTCTAGCCGGCGGCACCCCAAATCTTTTTTGACGGTACCCCAAATCCCTCTCCTTTTCTAGCCGGTGACACCCAAGGACTCTTTTTTCATAGCCGGCAGCCCCCAAGCTATTTTCCTCCTAACCGGCACCGACCCACCTTACCCACTCTAAACCTACGGCTCACTCAAGGACTTCCCCATCCAAAACCGACAGCAGCCACCTAAACTCTTTCTCTAAGCTTCAACCAACAAACCCAAAAAACTTACTTCTAAAAACCTAAACCAAAAAACCACAAAACTCACTCTATTTCTCTCATCTCATTGTGCATTTTCTGTTGATTTCTTTTAATCTTTTTTTTTTATGGCTATTGTGGTTATGTTGGCTGCTAGAACACTTAGTTTTTTTTATTTCTGGTTGGTGCTGTTGGGTTGGATCTATTTTCTTGTCTCTGGAAATTTTTTTTTTGTTTTTAAATCGTTTTCTCTCTGATTTTTGCCTACGTTTTTTTGGCTTTTAAAATCTCCCCCCAACCTTAGAATTTGGTGCTATGTTCAGCATGAATCCCGGATGGGTGGCCTTCAAGTCAACAGCAAATTCGTCGAAAATGATCTTCAAATCCCGATCGTTGGAGGAGCATTTAATGCTATGTATTTTGTTGAAAATGGAGGCCAAGCGTGCTTCAGCCCCTTCTCTTTTTTTTTCTTTTATTTTATTTATTTTTTTATTTTTTTATTTTTATTATATTATTTTATTTTATTTTATTTTTTTGTTTGATTTTGAATGGGTGTCTACACTTGGTTGCCTTGCTAAGTCGAATGAAATATTTATCGTAGTCTTCTATCTTGCTGTTAGCATTTTCTTGTTGAGCTCGTTGCATCTTAAAATTGTTGCTTTTTTTTTTCTAATTTTTATAATTAATTATTTTGGATATTCTGTACTCATTGATCCTTTCTTTTTCCATACCATGCTAACTTTATAATATATATCACATCAAATATAGTATTTTAACATTATGAGTGATCTCAAAATCATAATGATTAGATTATCGAAATGATTTTGAAAGTGATTTCAAATACGACATGAAATAAAGATACTACAATTTCACTTTTATTTGCAACATTAACAATTTTAAAGTACATTTGAAATAAAAAAAAAACATCATCTTATAATCTTATGGTTTTCCCCTTTGGACAATCTTCATCAGACATCTGCGATATACAGACAATACAATCATCCAAATGGAAGGAAAATTAAAAGAAGAAGAAGAAGAAAGAAAGAGAAAAAAAAAGTAAAGAACAAGGTAGTAAACACATTGATATATATTAAGAGAGCAATCCATTATCTATCTGCTCATTCCTTTTTCCACCACTGGAGCCATCGCCAGTCCTTGATTCTTCTCCACATTTGCATGCCAACCTGCATATATATATATCCCACAAGATTAATTAAACATGAAAAGAAATCAATGAATTTTACAACCTACTCAAAAATATTTAAAGTTGAAGAAAGTTTCCACTTGATGCAGTAAATAGTGAGGAGGTTTACGTACCGATAGACATGTCGAATCCCCGGTTCTTGAGCTCACGATATTCTTGAGTCAAGGCACAAGTCTCGCAGAAAAAATGAAGCATGCAATCCCCACAGCCGCCTCCCTTCAACATATACTGCTTTCTCATTTTGGTACGGTAAAAGCAAGAATAGAAGCATGGACAACCGATGATTAGCAGTATCAATGTGTATAGTGCCCCACTTGCACCACAAGCTACACCACCGATAGTCATTACGAATTAAGAAATCGTCTTTAATTATACATATATGCACTTGATATATCATTGAAAAATCAACTTGTAAATTAATTTCACTGTTGCTTACAGGTTGATCCTTTGTCAACAATCTCAGCTATCTGGCCAAACGTGATGCACGGGCACCAATAGGCAATGCAACCTGAAGTTAAAAATTTTAAATGGGTTAGGTGATCAGAACACAATAATAATAAATTTGACTAAGTTTTCACATGTTCGTAGAAATTTATTTCGCTAAAATTAAGTGTGATTGAATTCAAAATAAGATTAACTTTATCGCCATTTTAACATATGCAAGACACAATCCTCAGAATAAAACTAATTTTAAGGAAATTAAAAGAAAAAGGCTTACAGGTTTTCATGTCGGACAAGCAATCACAGAATCCAACGGACCATGGAACTTCATCATGAGGCTGCCCTGATGTGGTCTTCTCAGCGTAAACAGAAGCATTCGGGTTTGATGAGTGCATGATTGAGGAGTTTAGCTCTATATGGACTAAATAATATGTTAGGAGAAGTTGGCTTGAAAACGCGAAATCAGAAAGCAATATCAAAGGAAGAAAAGGCTTCTATTCTGTGGATATTTGCAAGTGAGCACGTACTTATTTATAGATATGCAAGGCAAAATTTGTCGATAGCAAACAAAAAAACAACTGCCTTTAGATTGAAGAAAGGTCACGTATTAGATAGAAAATACAAGTCAATAGCCGCCAGAATTGAGTACTCGTATTGGATTTACTATACACAGGGCGTCGCCCCGCGTCGAGTTGATCGATTGCGACTGGTCTGTTAACTTTAATTAATTAATGCCTTCGAGTTGCAACAGAAAGAAACAAAAATGAAATTAGTTGCACCACTTTGATAATGTCTTATAGTTCTTATCCTTGGTGCTTAAAGTCTTAAAACTTCGGACTGACGTTTCCTCTATTACTAATAATTTTTTATTAATTTTTAGTACATTTCTCATTACTATCCATATATGTGAGATTCAGATATATTAATTATAAACCTTACATATGTGAATAATGATAGTAAATATATTGAAAAATAATGGATAAAAAACTAATGAAATGAAATCAAAAGCAATAATTCATCCATAAATTAAATAAATTCCTGTTTAATTTGTCATATTAAACAATACATTATGATAAGAGTATGATAGAATATGTAGGGCATTACTCTAAAATTAAAGGAAAAAGAAGGCTTATAAACAAAGACTAATCACACATGACCAGGTCTCCATTAATACACGGCGGACAAACAACCCATCACACATGACCAGGTCTCCATTAATACATGGAGGACAACTAATAGCTAAGGGGTGGGGGCTGGGGGGTTGGTTCCGAAATTCAATAACAACTCTAGTTACCCTACTGTAGTTTAGTTTCCTAGTCAGCCGATCTTCAATTTTGGCAAGCATTAGCGTTGATGGAGTCAAGGACTACATTCCCAGGCTCATTTTGTAGAATGGAAATCACATGCCCCAACCTCCTGCCTCGACTTGGGGTCTCATTTTCTTCCACCAATAGAATATTGCCATGTGGGATTTTATATTTTCTTTATCCATTGTTCATTGCCTCGAGATTAGGCTCTCTGGATTATTGCCTTTGCGCTGAAATATGTGTATTGATTTCGGTCTTATCACTTTTAGAAAATGCCGCCTTAATCTCACTTTCAGAAAAAAAAAATCGAAAAATATGGGTGATCTTTGATGAACTGGTCCCCTTCAATTAATCAAAAACTTTGTTTAATCAAATAACCATGACCTATTAACTCGTTCTTTTACGTGAATTCCAAACCAGTGTAAGGCAGAGTTGGACCTTTTCCCCCATGGAAACTGTGAAACATGAGCAATGCAACTCTAACCCCAAATTTACAGGTTGGGATCACTTCTGGCTCATTCGTTATGGAAGGACAAGAATATGTATTGTGGTAAGAGAATGGTGAATTACATTGGCAACGGATCTTTCATTTTCAGACAAATCTCCTTGTTTTAAGTCCCCTCATGGGGTCGCACCAACTTCTACGCTTCTCTCTGAACTCCTGCTTTTCCTCATCACTTGTTTCGTTAGATCTCCATCTCAATCCTACATTTGCAATTCTGTCTTCAAAAGACCTCTCTCTCATGACTCAAAAAAAAATTTAATGAGGTTTTTATTATGAAACGAGGCAACATTTTATTGGTGGAAAAATATGAGACACAAGCAAGGCAGGATCCTTTAACGTCACCCTCCAATTTCAACCTATTCCTTATCTATTTGTCTTCCCACTTAATTCTCTTACTTTCTAACTTCATTCTTAGCTCTTTTTCTCCCAAATAGTTGCTTGCCGTCCTCTATTGAAAACCTCTTAAAACGGCCTTTTAAATAAGCTCTAAAAGACTTAATTTTCAAAATTCTCGTCAAAATTTTATTTATGAAAATCTCTCTAGCACTGTGGGTCTGCCCTCCTTGGCGCCTTGGTGCTCTGCTCTTTGGGTTTTGTATGAGGCTTTGGTGCATCACAACGTTGTAGCCTTGAGCAACTCAAGGTCGCGACTGTAACACCTCGTACTCTCGTTTAGCCGTCAATAAGATCCTATTGATAAAACGAAGAGTCACTTGATGTAAATTAAGCGTCGAAAAGCGATTACGGGTGAGAAGAATATTTTAAAATAAAATATTAGTTTATAAATAAAATAATATTAAAATATTAATATTTTATCTGTTATCGGAATTAGTCATGAAAAAAGATTATATAACTAATCTAAGTGAGGGAGAAGAAATAAGAAAGAATTTCGAAGAAAAACGACAATAATTATGCTCGCGTGATTTTATTAAATTGAGTTAGCGTAGATAAGTAAATATTTAAAATATTATGGTGACACCGTGTTGAAGTATAATTTCGATATTTTGATTGTACGCTTGTAAAGGAAGAGAGATAGATGAAAATTAAAATTTTTAAACACGTCGAAAAGATTGAATTTTAAAATACGAAAGTTGGAAGGTGGTGTAGTAAATAAATGAAGTTGATAGTTGATATGTAAATTTTATTATTTTGAAGAAATAAAATAATAAAAATATAAAAAGAGTTGGGAGTGAAATGGAGTAAAGAAATGAAAAAAAATAAAAAGAGAGTGATGGGGACAAGGCAAGTCGGTTTCTCCCCAAAAGAATGGCAGCACATCAATATAACAAAAAATAAAAAAAATGGTAAAAGGTGATGGGCAACCGCCCATGTGTGAATTAAAAGGGGATCTAAATTCATTTTTAATCAAGTGTAGGAGGTAGGGGCCGATCAAGTGATATACAAGAGATGAAAGAGAGAAAGGCATGGGTTCATGGGCTAGCCGCTCATGTGACCAAATGGAGAGAAGGATAAGATAAAATAATAAAGAATAGAGAAAGTAAAGAAATGAAATGAAGGAGGGGCCAGCCATGTGAGGGAGGAAAAAGGAAGAGAGAGATTCTGAAGAGTTAGAAAACCCGAGAAGAAGATTAAAAAAAAAGAAAGAAAAGAAAGCTTTGAAATATTGCAGCCGAAAGCACAAAAAAGGGAGAGAAAGCAAGGGCTGGTGCTGCCAAGTTTGTGATGGAGAAAAGAGAGGTTGTTGCTGCTGGTTTGAGAGAGAGAAAGGAGGGGTTTTGCTGTCGGGTTTGTGAGGGAAAAAGGAAGGGTTGTGCCACCGGGTTTGTGAGGGAAAAAGGAAAGGTTGTGCTGCCGGTTTTAAGAGTGAAGGAGGAAGGATGGGGGTTGCAACTATGGTGAGAAAGAAATTTGGTGAAGGAAAATAAATGGGAGCTTAAGTGGCGGTAGAAAGAGGAAAGAAAGGAGAAAAAAAAAAAGATCTAGTTGGCTGATCGGTTAGCAAGGAAAAAAAAAGAGAAATTTTGGGGTTAGAGAGAAGGGAGAAGAAGTCGATTGTAGAGAGAGAAAATGGGTGGAAAAAAATATTATATATATATATATATATATATATATATATATCAAGTGGGTTGTCAGATTTAAAAGAAATAAATAAAGATAGTACACTTTGAAGGTAGGTCGGAGAAAATAACAAACGATCAGTAAGTAAAAATAGCGAAGTAGCATCTCGCTATTATGAGGTTAGTGGGTGTTAAATTTTAAAATTATATTTTTACAATATATTATATATGTTACACTTGATAGTTTACGAAATTGTGGATAGCATGTATTGGTAGAAAGCCTTAGGTTATTTGTATTTGTGACAAAAATTTTAAATTTATTTTTTTTATAATATATAAATATATATCTACATGCTTTTAAATACGGAAAAACAAACCTTTGATTGGTTTTTCATTTCAAAATCATATCTTACAAGTTTGTGTGATATTTAGGTCAATGGCCTTTTGTATTGATTCATAAAACTTGATGATAAATTATTTATTTCACTTAGCATGCCGATTTGGTAAATATGTCATGCTTTGAAATAAATTATGCATAACATTCATTTTATAATTATACGGCTTTTAATCTGTCATGTTATGCAAATGTATTAAATTGTAATGATTTTATTTTAACCTGATTGAGATACTCTGGGTAGGACCTGTTACCACATCAGGTCAAGTGTGGTCTTTGTGCACAAAGTAGTAATTGTCGATTATTGATATTTAATTTAAAAAGGGGACCTAAAGTTTCGATTTATATTGGGTGACGTGGGTAGTTCCCACAAGAAGGTAAAGGGGGACCTGAAGTCTCGATTTATATATGGTGACGTGGGTAGTTCTTACGAGTAGGTAAAGGGGGACCAGAAGTCTCGATTTATATATATGGTGGCGTGGGTAGTTCCCACGAGTAGGTAAAGGGGGACCTGAAGCCTCGATTTATATATGGTGGCTTGAGTAGTTTCCACGAGTAGGTAAAGGGGGACCTGAAGCTTCAATTCATATGATGGCGTGGGCAGTTCCCACGAATAGGTGATGATGTCTGAGAGAGTAAGCCTAATGGTTATATTAAACCTACTCGAGGATGATGCTCACTTGTAGATTTTTATTTCACTATGCATAGCATTAATATTTGAAAATTTTTATTTATTTAATGGTAAGTGAAATTTATTTATTCATTAGTGATCAATTAATTCGCCTTTTATATTTGATAATCTTCATTTTTCACTTATTATTGAAATTAATGTTGATTGGATGTCGAGGTTGAAAGATTTTCTAGTATCCTAAATACAACTGTTTTCATATATATTTACTTGGGAATTATTATTTTTAAGAATTGCAAGATATAAAAACAAAATCTCTTAATTTTATGGAATGTATTTTCTATGCTTACTCTTGATTTTATAAACATTCCACCTTTATGTTCGTTTCCCCTCTTCGCCTATTCACGGGGTCGATGATGATCACTGAGTCTATAAGACTCACACCCTTTTTATTTTTCCTTTTGCAAATAGAGATCAGTTTAACGTGTAATCATGGGTGCATTCGGTCCACCATAAAGTATGTAAAGGCATATCTTAACCCCGCTTCGAGTCGCTCCCCTGTTTAGGATTGTGTCGGAACGAAATTGGTATATGTTGAAAAATGTTGTTAACTTATAAATGTGAATTGTTATTATTTTGAATGAAGTAGATAGTAATTTAATTATTAATATTTGCTTACGCTCGTGATTATATGTATTTAATGAATCTAGCGGAAGTCTTAGTTTGGGACTTAGCAAAAATTTCTCGAAAGTCTCAGACGTCGGTAGCGACCAAGGAGGGGTCATTACAACGACCTTCATTCCTTTATGCTGCCTTATACAGAACTATAGCAGTTCAGCCGTATTGAACATGATTTTCACCTCAATCTAATCCGAATTGAGTGAAGTGGTATACGTGAAAGTTGTAGCCCTGTCTCTTATCTTTCCAATGGATCAAGAATCACATCAATTGAATTTCTTTAACTCAAGTTATCCATGAAATATTACAATATATATGAATGAAGCCATCACCATACTTATACGAATTTTTATCAAGTAAGCATTTCTCATCAATTTTCTTATAAAAGTGATAAAAGAAATCAACAATAATTATACTTAAAGTAAATTAAAACAAAATAATATAAAATTAAACTAAAATAACTTAAATTAAATTACTCAATATGTAATCAAACTTAACTAAGAAAAACATCTAAAATACTAAAATCTGAAACTAAGATCTCAAAGACCTACCTACTTAAATCCTTAAAATGTGTTAAAATAACTCTATATACTAAAGTTATCATGAGAATAAAGGATGTTGCTCCATCGAATCAAGTATAGCTGAATTTAATGATTTCATAAATTTTTGTGAGCTCACTAACTTGCTACTACTAGGTAAGAAATGCACTTGGTATGGTCCTAACTCAAAAAAAAAAAAAAGCAGGATTGATTGTTTCCTCTTATCTTCTCAGTGGTTGCATCAATTCAGTGATTTGACTCAATAGGGTCTCAAGCGATTTCTCTTATATCATTGTCCAATTCTTCTAGCATTGGAAACAGTTGATTAAGGCCCTTGCTCTTTCTGCTTTATGGATTGTTAGTTATCAGCAATGGGCTTTGGTGATAAGGTTGCTTCATGGATCTCCAGGTTTTTGTCTTAAAGCAAAGCTTGGCTAACTTAAATCTCATCGTAAGCAACGGAACAACCACTCTTTTGGGAATATCAGTTGTTCTATCACAAAACTTAAAATCTTGTGGATTACTTTGACAAGATTGGTAATCTACATGATCTCTCTAAAAATGAATGTATGACAAAGAGTGACACAATGAGTCGGTTATGGACAGCTTCTAAACAAAGGTAATTTTTATGGCACCAAAATTTACGCATTCAGTGGCTTAAGGAGGGTGATAAAAACACTCACTTTTTTTAGTGCAAAGCTAAGGCCCTTTCCTATAAGAACTATATTGCAGGAGTTATGGTAGGTGGGCACTGGGTTTCTAAACCCATTAATGTGCGTCATGTGACATTTGATTATTTTAAAAATCTCTTTAATAGTAATTAGTGGACATGACCAACCTTCTAAGGACTTCAGTTTAAGAAAATCAACTCACATGATGCCTCCAACTTCGAAGCTCTTATCACTATGTGTAGACACCCAAAAAAATCAAAAAAATAAAATAAATAAATGTAAAATAAAATAATGAAAAAAAAAAAGAATCGCTAGGCGTACGCCTAACCATCCCTTCCCTCAACCACCCTGAATGATGGGGGTTCTGACTACCAACTCCTTGGTGCCAGAACCCCATTACCAGGTTGACTAAATTTTTGGACAACCTGACTTTTAAAGATTGCCAACCTGCAAAAAGAAAAAAGGGGGAGGGGAACCGAAAACAAACCCAGAAAGAAATCTTTCGGAGCAAAAAACCTGCAAACCAAAAATTCCTAAGAATCCCTAAGAACCCAAAAACCCAGCAATCGACTATCCTAAAAAATTCCCTAGGCAACCAAGAAACCACAAAATAGCAACTAGAGGAAATCCTAGTTTTCTAGAAGCCACAATAATCCAAAAATAAAACAAAATGTATCCAAAAAATACAAAAAAAAATCAGTCAAAAATACACAATAGAAAAAGAGTAACCGAATTTTGGGGGGGGGGGGGGATTTTTTTTATTATTTTGGATTTTTTTAGGGTACTTGCACCGCCGTCGGTTGATAGTCAGGGGTTTTAGCTACCGGCAGAAGGAAGGGAGCGACGTCGACAACGTCCAGCAGCTACAGAGAGGACAGATCTGGAGCTAAAGTTGATCGACGGTAAGAGAAGGCGAAGAGGGAGAGCCGACCGGCAGTAGAATAAGGCGAAGAGAGGTCCGATCTTGGTAGCCGACACCGGTAGGAGAGGAAAGATTCTGCTGTCGATAGGAAATCCGGTTGGTGAGCTTGCCGCCCATCAAGGAACGGTGAAGGAGAAACAAGAAGTACCGACCGGTGGTTAGAAGAGAGATTGGAGCGGCACCAACGAAAATGGTAACTTGGGTCGCTGATCGATGGCAAGAAAGGAAAAGGTAGCCGACGGCGCCACAGGTTAGGGAGGTCCGATTTTGGGTGGCTGTTAGAAGGAGCTGGTGAGATTTTAGAGAGAAGGTAGAGAGATTTGTTTCTAGAGAGAGAAGTTGAAGAGAGAAAATGAGAAACAAGGAAGAAAATGAAGCTTAAATAGCTAAGAGTTGGGGCATGTGAAACGGCGCCGTTTTAGGCACCAAAGGGGTGTTGAGCAGGAGACCAACACGATGCGTTTTGATAAGAGGCCACGCGGGCCTTAGGGAGGTAGTTTAGTTGGAGCAGGCCGACATTTGGGCCGCTTTTAACCCACCAAGGTAAATCCTTAACCCCTTTGTGGATTTGTTTGTTGGCCCATTTTGTATGATTTTCATTTTGAGAAATATTAGGTAGAATTAATTTTAAATTATTATAGTATAAAATTTTATTTTATTATTTTATGATATTTTAAATCTTAGGAGATTTATGCAAATGGAAGAATATAAAAACAATGAAGCATAAAAAAAATAATAAATAATAGTAATAAAAAATAAACAAAAAATTACAAAATTTCATGATATTAACCACAAGCATAATATACCGATGATAGGATCTTCCGAGGATCTTGCGAAAGTGAGTATTCCTTGGAAAGTTTCCTAGGTGAAAAGGTGTCCCCGAGTCCCACCAGTATGATGGGAGGGTTCGAGAAACATCTTTAATAAAAGGTTTTTACTCGTATTAGGTTCATTATTCACAAAAATATTATTTTTTAAAAAAAATGTACTATAACCCCGATGATGGGAATTATTTGTTAAATTTGCAAATGCAAGTTTCTCGGATAATTTCTTAGGTGAGAGAACACCTCGGATTCCACCAATATGATGGGCGAATTCGGGAGAACGTCCTCAATTAAAGGTTATTCGTCCGACATTTTTATCTCATGCCATGCATCTCATCTTTCCTCATATTTGCATTCCATTTAGGTTAAATAGGAGATAAAATAAGAGAATAATAACTAAGAAAATATAGTGAACTTAAAAAATTAAAGCCTAATAGGATAATCTAAAAATGGTACCGTTCATAGAACGAGCATCCCGGGGGTGCTAATCTTTCCCCGAGCGTAACCGAACTCCGAAACTTAGATCTAGAAAAACGTAGACCAGATTAAGGTTCTTTTCGGTGGGCTTAAAATTAATTTAAGGCTTCATCGATTAGAATCGAGTCAATAGGTGGCCAATCGCACCTAGTAAAAAAGATTGGTGGTGACTCCTAATTTTTAGAGTTTTCATCACGTCTGGTGGTCGAGTTCCTGGACCCGCACGTTACAACAGCTGGCGACTCCATTGGGGACTGTCGAGAGTCGAACCATTTAATAATAATAGGTTATCCAAGGCTTTAAATAATTCGATGTTTCCTTAGTGTTAATGATTTGTTTTGCATATTTTGTTTGGTGCATTGGTTTATTTCGCATTTGTTACTTTATTGCTTTTAATAATTGTGAGGATTTAGGATAGAGGGATGTGAGATTGTTACTCCGAACTCAATGTTTTCCTTCACACACACGGCACACTTTTGCATTCATGCATAAGTCCTCTACCCGGGCATTGTCCATATTTAGGAGGGAGTTTAGTAGCTACGCTCTCGTGAGGTGATAACCTCCACACGGGCTAGTGAAGACTCCCACTCAGATCGAACTTAGTTCATTCGAAGCCTGTAATGGGTGAAGATCGGGGTGCTTTACTAGTCCGCATGGACGATAGTGAGGAACGATTTGGGAACTTTTAGCTCCGTTTGTAACCCAAACTCAGCATATAGAAAATTGCGAGTAACCTTCCTTTAGGTAGAGCCATTCCAACATATTGTGAAGGAGGTACCCTTAAATAGGAACACATGAAGGAATACTTCTCAGTCTCTCTATTTTGACTTCTTGCATAACATTATGGAAACAAAAAAAAAGAAAGAAAAAAAAAGTAAGGAAAAGGAAACAAACAAAGTCCTTTCTTTTATTTCTTTTGTTCTTTAAAAATTATGAAAATAAATTACAAAAAAAAAAGAAAAAGAAAGAATAAAGAGTAAAAAAAAAAAGACAAGGATTTTAATTTTGAATAGATCTTCCACTTTTCATTTTTACATGATTTTTTAATAAAATGGTTTTTATTGTATTCACATTGCATGTACAGTGTTTAAATTTTATTACATTTTGGTGGTACTCCATTGGATATCATTTCATCCATTCATCAAATCATCATTGCATTTCATGCATTCATACACATGACATATTTGCATCCATGTCCATATATTCTTCTTTTCTTTATTTCTAGCCATATTTATTCCCATAATAAAGAACCACACAATTTTATTAGGTTTGAAGAGAATAAAACAAATCCACATTTATGGAAAACATCTAAAAAGGTTTCAGTTAAATTTCAAAACTCCTTTTCTAATTTATTTGATTTGAATCTTGGGGGGTTAAAAGGATATAGAACATCAGTTGGAAGCAAGGATAAGTGCACTAGAGCGCAATCAAGAAGAGTTCGGACATGATCTTCGAGAGATGAAAGGACAGATTGTCAAATTGATGGAAATGGTTAAATGTCTCAACAGAACCAATGGGATTCACCCTCAAGAATTCTAATCGCTTCAAACCGAACCACACCTCAAGCAACCATTGAAGGAAGGCCAATTTGTCCTTGATAGGACCAATATTTCACTCAGTGACCCAAGTAAAGATCAAGGTTTGAAAAAAGTTATGAAAGGGATGGATGAGTTGAATATGCAGATGATGGAATTGAAAAGCTCAATATCCAAGATGGGACCTCTAAGCCTTGCACCACCTTTAAACAGTGGTTTGCCATCGAGCACATTCTTCCAACCTACCACTTTTCGACCAACTTTTCAACCCATGAACATTGGTCTACGTCCAAGTTTGCACCCTTGCCCAAGCACCTTTCGACCACCTTCTCAACAAGCTCCTCGAGCCCAACTGTTCACACCATCACCTATCACCCCTGCTCCTAGCCTAGGTGTCATCCAAAAACAATCCAAAAAGAAACAGCATAAGCAATTGGATCCCATTCCCATTTCTTATGGAAAACTTTTTCACCAATTAGTTCATGATCACCTCGTTGCTGCTATGCCTATAGAACCCTTGAAACCTCCATATCCAAAGTGGTACAATCCAAATGCAAGATGTGATTATCATGGTGGAGTCATGGGACATTCCATTGAAGATTGTACTGCATTCAAGCATAAGGTGCAAACATTGATAGATGCAAAGTGGTTTGATCTAGCAAAGATGGTCGGGCAGCGTGATAAAGTGTCCAAATAGGCGTCAAGGTGGCAAAAGTGGACTTTATTAGGACTTTTTCTTTTTGAGTAAAAGTTTTTAAGGTTTTAGGATATTTAATGTTTAGACATAGTTGTGCTTAATTTATTTTGAAGTTTGGATTTATGTTAGTGAACAATTATTAGAAAATGAATTTGTTCCTTGAATGATGCAAGAAAATTATCACAATTTGGATCAAATTTTGTTTCATAATAACAAGGATTTCTCAAAAAAAAAACAACAAAAAATATATAAAATACAAAAAATGATGATTAATAGAAAAATAAAAGTTCTACACTACTTAGATCTTGTTATAATCTCATCATGCATAAAAAAAAAATAGTGCCCTAAATTATTCATCATCCATTGACTCATAAGTCATCTTGTCATGCATTTAAACATCCATTTTGATACCCATGCATTTATCATTCATCCACTTTTTGTAAGTATTGTCATTTGACTTCACTACATACAATGAAATGAGAGGCAATAATGTCATTGGTTTCATGGAATAAAAAATATTTTTCCAAGTTTTGTATAAAGCAGGAGTACATTTAGGAAGATCTCTAGTAAGGAAGAACTTATCACTCAATCTAATTTGTTTTCATTTTGGTGAAAAGATAAAAGCTCGAGAAAGCCCTTTGGCTATTTGTGTGATACGTGGACTCAAATTTGAATCATGGGAGATGAGCAGTCAAAAAGATTGGACAAGATTGAGAAGTGCCAAGGCGAGATAAAGAAACAATTAGAAAGGTTAATGGAGATGATCACTAGTAAAGAGGATACGTCTTTTAAGGGATCATCAAGTTTGCAAAGACAGAGTCAATTGTCGATAAAAAGGCAAGTTGTGTCACTTTCGGGGGCAAATTTCTCTGACCCAACTCCTATTCCTGACTTAGATAACCTTGGAAAGCAAGAAAAATTGAAAGGAGAATCTTCTGAGCTAAAAAAAGAATTGCAAATGCAACAAAAGCATGACCTTTTGGATGAGCGCCTTAAAGCTATTGAACGGATGGACATCTATGGTTCTATTGATGCAATAAATTGGTGTTTGGTACCTGATGTGATCATCCCACCTACGTTCAAAGTACCAGATTTTGAGAAATATGATGGAACCAAATGCCCAAAAGCTCATATCGCTATGTATTGTCAGAAGATGGCTGCACATGCACATGATGACAAGCTTCTGATACACTGCTTCCAAGATAGCCTCACTAGTGCTGTAGCAAAGTGGTACGTCCAGCTGGATCACAATCGAATCCACACATGAAAGGACCTAACTCGGGCGTTTGTAGCTCAATATAAACATGTTTTGGACATGGCCCCAGATAGGCTTTCTTTGCAGAACATGGAGAAGAGAGACATTGAGAGTTTTAAGGAATACGCTCAAAGATGGAAAAATGTTGCTACACAGGTTCAATCACCTCTCACTGAAAAAGAAACAACAATGTTTTTTATTGGTACTCTACCCCCACCATACCATGATAGGCTAATCGAAAATGTTACCAGGAACTTCACTGACATAGTGATTTCAGGAGAGATGATTGAGAATGCAATTAAGAGGGGAAAAATTAGAAAGAATAGTGTCAGTAGCATGAAAAATTGTAATGCCTCAAAGAAAAGGAGAAGGGAAGCACGAGTAATTACATGTGAAGAACAACCATGGGGCATCAATCCATACCATCTTCATCCTGCATACCAACCTTCCTACCCCACTCGGAATCATATTTCCCATAGCTTGTCTCCCTATCAATCAATTCCATAACCAATTTTTCACCCTAAAGCACCCACACCTCCATTTATGCCTCAATCATTGCCAAAACCCAACCTTCGCCAATTACCCATGCCAATCTCGAAACTTTTGCCTATACTAATTGAAAATCAATACCTCAGTTTGGTGCCAATGAAAATAGTTCCAAACCCATCGGCAAGGAATTATAACCCTAATGATAAATGTGACTATCACATGGGGGCAATTGGACACTCAATAGAGAAATGTAGGCAATTGAAAGAGAAAATTGAAAATCTCATTAAGGATGGCAGTTTGACTCTTGAGCTTATGGAACGCTGGAAATCGGTTTTGCCATAGAGTGAGCTCTTGTTAGGAAGTTGAAAATGCCTCAAGTCTCAAGCAAATTACTTGGATGATTCGGCGTTTTTACTTTGTAGTTAGATGCATGGCATGAGTAGGATTTTGTTAAGAGTTGTAATTGAAGCATTAATGTTTTGTTGAATGAAAATTTTTGAAATTTTATGATGTGATACAATTGATTCAATAAAGGTTTTATAACATGTTTTCAAGATCATAAAAACCAAAAAAAAATTCAAAAAAAAACACAAAAAAAAAGAAAGAAAGAAAGAAATAAGGGTCATAAAGAAAAAAAATAGTTTTTGGCAATAAAATGTGCACATGATCTCGAAAGAATTGATGGTTACTGTTTGGAACAAACTTATCCTCGCAAACGTTCTCTAACCATTTCTTCAAACACTTTGGAACCCAAGACCATTCCAATAAGGATATTCAAGAACTTGAGTCCAAAAGGAAGCAAAGTTTTAAAGGTTTATTAACCTTATCATGTGATACCAAAAGACAATGATCTTTGCCTAGGCGATGTCCAATGTTATAATTGATTGTTTTGCAAAATTCTTTCTTTAAAAATCAAGCAAATCAGGCATGCTTGTAAAGACTCTGAATGTGGTAGGTTAATAAAGGTCAAGACTATGCTAAAGTCTCAAATATGCCAAAACCTCTCAAATTTCTTTCAACTGTATGCCAAATGTGAACCTTTCAAAACCATCCTTGATCTTACTTTGGGGCATGATGATCAAAAGAACAAGATTACCCAATACCTACAAGATGCCTTGTCTTCAAATATAGCTTTTTTCCTCACTCATTTAGCAAAAATATTTCTTGAAAGAGTTGATCATGAGAAGGTGTTCTGATATTAGATCTTTGAAGGTTTCAACGGAACCTTTATTGTTGAGAGTTGTCTCCTGAGCCTTCATTTGAGTGGTTGATTAACAAAGAAAACATTCGTGATGAATCCTTTCACTTTAGAAAGGTTGATTCAATCTTTAGTTGAAAAAAAAAAAAAGAAAGTTGATAGTGACATTATGCACTTGAAATACTCAAATGGTGTCAAAAGTAAAAAAGTAAAAAAAAAATCAGAGAAAAATCAACCTTTGATCTTAAAATATTCCTTTTTAGGGAATTACTCTTCAATGTAAGTAACCATAGTTGAGAGGATAAATGGCCATGTTTCATTTTCCCTTCACAAATGAGAAATTATTCACTTGCTACCCCTTTGAGCCTGTTACATTGTTTCTAAATGCACCTCAAACAAGGATCACCGCCCACATTGGGGGCCAATTATGAAGAAAATTTCTGTCAAAAGCATGGATGATAGAAGATTCATTTTGAGGAAAAAACGAACATCTGTTATATTATGGGGAGCAGATGCGAATTTGAGTTCTTGAAAGTTTCAAACTCAATCCATCAACATGAAGATTGAAAAAATGAATGAAGAAGAAGAAATGAAAATGAAAATTGAAAAAAGAAAGGAAGAAAAAAAAGCATAGAAGAAAAATGGTGGAAAAGCATGCTTTGAGAAAGGACAAATGTCTTGAAAGAGTCCTTAGAGTAGTAATGAATGATCCTTGGTTTAATCACCTTTAAATACATGTTTTGGGCCTTTGTATCCATTTTTTCAGAAGCCTTAACCATAGCCTACATTACGTGCTTGAAGAAGTCCATTTTGATCAAGTGTGGATACTTAAATTAAAGAGCTATCTTAGAGAAAGAGACCATCACATGAAAGATGAAACTTTGACTTCTTTTCTTTGCTAAAATTATGTAAAACCCAACCCTATAAACACATGTCATGACATACATGTACTGAGTAGCATGTTATTACGCTAGGAAAGCACTTTAGAATAGACGAAATTCGGTATTGTACCTAACGGTACACTTAAGTTGATTTAACCTCGAACTAGTTCAAATAGGAATCGTAGGATAAAATTTAATATTTTATAATCCAGGAATGACTAAAAATGATTGTTCGAAGTTCTAGGGTTCATTTGGAGTGAAATTGAAAATTTTTATATTTAGAGGCAAAATCGTAATTTTTCCACCCGCGGATAAAATTTGAGATTTTGAGATAATTTAGATCACATTTGACAAATTGGAGAATGGTATGAGTATAAGGGATGAAAAATCTGGCTATGGACAATTTTTCAGTTTTTGGGGCAAAAATGTAATTTTTGACTTTTATGAGGGCAAAAGTGTAAATTTCAAAAATTACTCCACCAAGACTTTGGATAAGTCTGAGAATTTTATCTAAGCTATGGATATGTGGGACAAGTATATGGTGAAAATTTGGAAACAAATGGATGGCTAGAATTTAAGGAATTAATAAAAATAAAAAAATGAATAAAATAATATTATAATATTTTAAAGGAAAAGTCAGCCATTTAAACCCCACTTTAAGTGATGGCCGGCCATAAGGGAGAACAAGGGAGAAAATAGAGAGGAAAGGAAGAAAAAAAGAAAAACCAAAGAGAAACAAGAAAATTCAAAGGGGAATTCGCGAATTTCGTCCGTTTACGCGTTTAACGGTAAGATTTTTCGATTTTAGCTTGATTTCTACCTTTCTTATGCCTTTGTTTCCATTTAGCATGCTTGAGGAGAGAGATCTAAAAGTGAAACCAAGGGTTGGCCGAAATTTATGGAGGAGAAAATTGAAATTTTTAGGTTTTCATTTTTAGTTAAATTGATAGTTTTAGTTAGTTAAATGTGTTTAGAAATTAAATTGGGCAAGAAAGCATTAAATTTTCACAATACCCACCCTTGGCCAAATCTGAAATAAGGTACAATGATGATGATCTGTTTTTTATTCTAAGAGAAATGAAGAGAAAATGATGAAAAATGGTTAAATGTGATAAAAAAACAAAGTAAAAAATTTATCAAGTTAATGTCCCATTTTTGGCCGAATTTTCCAAAGAGGAAAGTGAACTGATTTTGGTGATTTTAGAAGTTTATTGGCTGATATTTAATGGTTAGAAATGTTGGAGAGAGAATGGGACGATTTAGAGCTAAAATGGAGCGCATTAGCAATTTATTGGGTAAAGTGCCAAAAATAGGTTAATATCGCGTTTAAGCTGTTTTAGGCTATTGCATTTCATACCATGCATTAGTATAGGATTTAAGTCAAATATATAGTGATTTAGCATTAATGTGATGAATTGAGTAAATTTTTGCAATGTGTCTAGGAGGAGAGCCTTCCGGTAAAGGCAAGAAAATCGTACCCGACGAGTAGTTATCGGGACACCTAGAAAGCTTTTAGTTTGTACAAATGGTGAGTAAACTTATTATTATTGTAAATTATCTAGAGTTTATTTTTAAATGCTCTTTATGTATTTTATGAAACAAAAATGAGATTAAAACGGGATTCTTGATGTTTTAGAAATAAATGTGACAAATAAAAATATATTGTGTTGATTATGAAATTGAGTAATTGGAGGCTACCAATTGTCTTGAAAAATATATTTTCTTATGAATGGCTTATGATATATGAGTATATGTGGCTATATTTTATAATTGCATTGGGAATAAATGTAAGTTATCTTTTACTATGCAGGCTAGGTAAATAAATAAAAGCCACGTTATACTGTCGAAATTTTATTAAAATTGGTGGGTTTAGTCACTGCAGTAACGAGTTTTCGTGGACTGCCTATTAGAGGGGCACGGTAAATCCAGTTATATAGTTACTCCGGTAGTAGAGGCGAGGAGGGTAACTCCCGGGGTAGTATTAGAGCTCACTTCACGTCGAACCCCTACGTGAATGTGTAACTCGGCCAACGCCAAGGAATGGCTTGTTTTAAAAATAAAAATGTGTTTCACGTGTGAATATCTTAACAACCTTGGCGGGACTCGGTTAGATGCCTCGACCAAGGTATCCCCGAGGATTAGTTTTGGCTTGAGCCTTGTTTTTAATGAAAGTCAGAAGCCTTAACAACTGATTTGGTTAATTACAAATATTTTATGGTTTAAGAAATAAATTGAAAATCTTATGAAATGGTTTGTGATTTGTTGTTTAAACCTGTCTCCATTTTACTCGCATTTAGATATTTATGATAATGTCTGTTTACTCATTGGGATTGCAAAATCTCACCCACCTCCTTTCCAAACATTTCAGGCCTGTGGTAGCTTGTAGATACTCTATTTTGTAGAGGATTCCAGTTGACCCCTCTACCACACAGACAGTAGGTTTCTAGCACCAATACTTGGTGTAGTTTTGGGCCACTTGTCATTGTAATTATTATTGTAGATTATAACTTTGTAAATTATTGTATGCATGAATTTATTTTGTTCTCACGCTACAAAAATTATTTATGTATAGTTCTATAAAAATTGTTTTATAAGAAAATGGAATATATTATCGAATATTTTTATTAAGTCTAATTAGCCAACTTTTCACACTAAATGAATGATTTAGATTACAAAAAAATTATTTTTAATCGGCAGTGGATATTTTTTTATCATATGTTGTATTTTTATCAGATTTCGAAATTTTTTGATAAAAATGACCAAAATACCCTTGTGTGGCAAAAATTTTATTTTTGATTGTTTTCGATATAAAATAGTTTATATTCTCTTAAAACTCGATATTTAATAACAATTGCTCACAAGGGAAGTGGAAAACTGATATGTAAGCCTTGCGGGGTTCCGGTTGGCATTTCGGGTAAAGAGTGTCAATCGAGACGTCGCGGCGATTGTCATGAGCCCGAGGGAGGTTCCGGGTGGTGACAAATTACCTTCTTGAATCCTTTAAGTCATTTTGGACTAAATTTGAGTTTTTCAAGTGCATGATGGAACAATCAATAAAAAAATCAATAAAAAAAAGCAAGTGTGAAAGATGAAGCTCTAGGGTGAAAACCCGAAAGGGCAGTCTAGAGCGAAGATAAAAAAAAAAAAAAAAAGAGGAAAGAAAAAATGAGTGAAAAAGATAAAGTTCTAGGGTGAAAACCTAAAAGGGCAGTCTAGGGCGAAGATGGGGATTTATGAAGCCACTCATGATTCCAACTAAGGTGATAACAAGAAGCACTAAAGATAGACCATTTCAAGACAGTTGAATGCATTGGACACCTTTCTAAGGGTTTAAGACTCTCAAGCACCCTTAAAGATTCAAGCTCATTTGGAAAAAAATCCATACTGAATTTTGAGCATATCTCTGTCAAAATAACCTTCTGCAATATTAAACCTGTAATAGCTAGTCTTGATATTTATCATTTTGCCACATATCATGAGGTTTAGAAAGTGTCAAATTTGATTGTGATTTGAAATGAATCTTTTTACAAAAATCATTATACATTTGTGAGCTTAGATAAAGAAACTTCAACTTTTCTTCTTTCCCTCATGAAATGGTAAAAATCTTTATTGATGACCAAGCCCTTGATGTGTTAAACCATCCAACCCATATGAAAGACTAGGTTGTCATTTGGCTCATCCAAAATCATTTCAAACAGTAATCATCAATTTTCAAGAGATTCAAGTATCACATGTTGAAAAAATGTCAAATTGACTCAGTTTTGATCCAAACTTTAATTACCTTTAGTCATAAAATTTGGTTTTGTGGAGCAATTTTATCAAAATTCAAGACGCTTTGAAAGTAATGGAGAGTTCTTCATTTTTGTAAAGTAACTTCTGCTATTGTAATATGAAGATCAAAAGTTTTAAATGATGAGATAAGCATTTTTGTGAATCTTTTCTCATGGATCAAGAGGTATGGAATCTTTGAAATCAAGTTTGGATTGATACACGATCTCATGGGGATATCCATATTCGAGAAGTAACTTCAAGAATTGGGAATGATATGACAAGACTAGCAAGAAAGTTCTTTTGTGATAAAGTGATTGGCAATTGCACAAAAGATCATAGAAAAGTGTGCAAAGATAGGAAGAATGACTTTCAATAGAGGAAGACGCTGAAATGAAATGATGAGATAAAGGTAATTTTTCCTCCTGTCATGCAATCATGCATGCATGCACATGACCATGCAACAGTGAGGTTGGACATTTTCTGTGCAATAGTCAACATTCACACATATTTATATGCATTGGGAAAGGTAAAAATCCATGCAACACAAAAACCATGCAAAGACATCAAGCCTTGGTTAATTTGAGAACCACTTTGAAACATTTCAGATAATTAATGTTAAGATTTTTAAAGTTACGTTGCCTCAGTTTTTGAGGAGCCACATTTCCTAAATCCTCCGGGTACATTCTGAAGACCTTCGGGCACATTATTCTCTTAAATCCTCCGAGTGCATCTTCTAAAATCTCCGGGTAATTAGTTTCAAGGTTTTTTTAAGTTACGTTATCTCAATTTTCGAGGAGCTACATTTTTCTCTTAAAACCTCCGGGTATATCTTCAAAACCTCCATGTACATCTTCAAGACCTCCGGGTACATTCCTAAAACCTCCGGGTAATTAGTTTTAAGATTTTTTCAAAATTACGCGATTTCATTTTGAGATGAGGAGTACATTTTTCTCTTAAAACCTCTGGGTATATCTTCAAAACCTCCGGGTACATCTTCAAGACCTCCAGGTACATTCCTAAAACCTCCGGGTAATTAGTTTTAAGATTTCTTCAAAATTACACAATTTCATTTTGAGATGAGGAGTACATTTTTCTCTTAAAACCTCCGGGTATATCTTCAAAACCTCCGGGTACATCTTCAAGACCTCCGGGTACGTTCCTAAAACCTTCGGGTAATTAGTTTTAAGATTTCTTCAAAATTACGCTATTTCATTTTGAGATGAAGAGTATCTTTTTCTTCTAAAACCTCCGGGGATATCTTCAAAACCTCCGGGTACATATGTAAAACCTCTGGGTACATTCCTAAAACTTCCAAGTAATTAGTTTTAAAATTTCTTCAAAATTACGTGACCTCATTTTGAGATGAGGAACAACTTTTTCTTCTAAAACCTCCGAGTACATTCTTCAAAACCTCCGGGTAATTAGCTTCAAAATTCTTTTTAAGTTAGATAGCCTCATTTTGGTATGAGGAGCTTTTTATTATTAAAAAAGAAAAAAAGACTTTTAATCTGGTCCAAAGAAGGTGTCTACATTTTTGCACTATTCTTGATTCTCAAGAATGTACAAAGAGGGGCAACTGTAGACACCCAAAAAAATCAAAAAAATAAAATAAATAATAAAATAATAATATAATGAAAAAAAAAAGAAAAAAGGAATGGCTGGGCGTACGCCCAACCATCCCTTCCCTCAACCACCTTCAATGATGGGGCTTCTGACTACCAACTCCTTGGTGCCAGAACCCCATTACTGGGTTGTCCAAATTTTTGGACAACCTGGCTTTTGAAGATTGACAACCTGTAAAAAGAAAAAAGGGGGAGGGGAACCGAAAACAAACCCAGAAAGAAATCTCTCGGAGCCAAAAACCTGCAAACCAAAAATTCCTAAGAATCCCTAGGAACCCAAAAACCCAGCAATCGATAATCCCAAAAAAATCCCTAGGCAACCAAGAAACCACAAAACAGCAACCAGAGGAAATCCTAATTTTCTAGCAGCCACAATAATCCAAAAATCAGAAAAAATGCATCCAAAAAATACAAAAAAAAATTAGTCAAAAATACACAATAGAAGGATAGTAACCAAATTTGGGGGGGGGGGGGGGGGATTTTTTTTATTATTTTGGATTTTTTTGGGGTACTTGCACCTCCGTCGGTGGGTAGTCAAGGGCCTTAACTACCGGCAGAAGGAAAGGAGCGACGTCAGTAACGCCGAGCAGCTGCATGGAGGACAGATCTTGAGCTAAAGCCTATCGGCGGTAAGAGACGATGAAGAGGGAAAGCCGACCGGAGGTAGAAGAAGGCGAGGAGAGGTCCGGTCTTGGTAGCCGGCACCGGTAGGAGAGGAAAGATTCGACTGCCAATAAGAGATCTGGTTGGTGAGCTTGCCACCGATCAAAGAACGGTGAAGGAGAAACAAATAGTACCGATCGGTGGTTGGGAGAGAGATTGGAGTGGCACTGACGAAAAGGGAAGCTTGGGTCACCGATCGGCTGCAGGAGAGGAAAAGGTAGCCGGTTAGGGAGGTCCGGTTTGGGGTGGCTATTAAAGGGAGCTGGTGAGATTTTAGAGAGAAGGCAAAGAGATTTGTTTCTAAAGAGAGAAGTTGAAGAGACAAAATGGGAAGAAATGAAGAAAATGAAGCTTAAATAGCTAAGAGCTGAGGCATGTGAAACGGCGTCGTTTTGGGCACTAGGGGGGTGTTGAGCAGGAGACCAACACGATGCGTTTTGATAAGAGGCCACGCGGGCCTTAAGGAGGCAGTTTAGTTGAAGTAGGTCGGCATTTTGGCCGCCTTTAGCCCACCAAGGTAAATCCTTAACCCCTTTGTGGATCTGTTTGTTGGCCCATTTTGTATGATTTCCATTTTGAGAAATATTAGGTAGAATTAATTTTAAATTATTATAGTATAAATTTTTTTATTATTATTTTATGATATTTTAAGACTTAGGAGATTTATGCAAATGGAAGAATATAGAAACAATGAAGCATAAAAAAAATAATAAATAATAGTAATAAAAAATAAACAAAAAATACAAAATTCCATGATATTAACCACAAGCATAATATACCGATGATGGGATCTTTCGAGGATCTTGCGAATGCGAGTATTCCTCGAAAAGTTTCCTAGGTGAAAAGGTGTCCCCGAGTCCCACCAGTATGATGGGAGGGCTCGAGAAACATCTTTAATAAAAAGCTTTTGCTCGTATTAGGTTCATTATTCACGAAAATATTATTTTTTAAAGAAAAACGTACAATAACACCGATTATGGGAATTATTCGTTAAATTTACAAAGGCGAGTTTCTCGGATAATTCCCTAGGTGAGAGAACACCCCGAATCCCACCAGTATGATGGGCGGATTAGGGAGAACGTTCTCAATAAAAGGTTATTCGTCCGACATTTTTATCTCACGCCATGCATCTCATCTTTCCTTATATTTGCATTCCATTTTAGGTTAAATAGGAGATAAAATAAGAGAATAATAACTAAGGAAATATAGTGAACTTAAAAAATTAAAGCCTAATAAGATAATCTAAAAATGGGACCGTTCATGGAACGGGCATCCCGGGAGTGCTAATCCTTCTCCGAGTGTAACCGTACTCCTGAACTTAGATCTAGAAAAACGTAGATCAGTTTAAGGTTCTTTTCAGTGGGCTTAAAATTAATTTAAGGCATTATCGATTAGAATCGAGTCAATAGATGGCCAATCGCACCTAGTAAAAAAGATTTGTGACGACTCCTAATTTTTAGAGTTTTCATCACGTATGGCGGTCGGATTCTTGGACCCGCACGTTATGACACTATGGAAGAACTCAAAAACACGGTTTGGAGTTATGATGGATCTAAGGAGCCAGGCCTTAATGGATTCAACCTTAATTTCTATAAACGTAATTGGAACACGGTAAAGTACGACCTCTTTGCTGTCATTTCTAATTTTATGACTTTGGGTAAACTTGAAAAGGGTCTCAACTCTTCCTTTATTACCTTTATCCCTAAGGTCCAAAGTCTCACTTTTTTTAGGGACTTTGGACCTTTTAGCTTAGTGAGTTTGGTCTACAATATTATATCCAAGCTTCTAGCTAACAAACTCAAGATTGTTATCTCTAAGGTAATTAGTGATAATCCGAGTGCTTTTGTGAGTGGGTGTCACATTGTTGATGATATCATGTTGGCCAATGAAATTATTCATTGTATGAAGATCAAAAAATTCCACAAAGGTGGGATTGTTTTTAAGCTTGATTTCAAAAAGGCTTTTGATTGTGTGGATTCAAGTTTTCTCTTGCTTGTGATGGAAGCTGTGGGCTTTGGATATAAATGTCGTAATTGGATTCATGAATGCATTTCCACAGTTAGAGTGTCCATTCTTATTAATGGTTTTCCCACTTAAAAGCTTTCTATGAAGCAAGGACTTCGCCAAGGAGATCCTTTGTCACCATTCCTTTTCATCATGGTAGTGGAGACCCTGCATCTCACTCTCATTAGAGCTGAATGTGTTAATCTTTTTAAAGGCATCACACTCACAACCTCAAGTATCAGTATCTTCCACCTTCAATTTGCCAATATACTAACATGTTTTTTGAAACTGATATGCAGGGTGCCATTAATGTCTGTCGTCTTTTACGTTGCTTTGAGTTAGCTTCTGATCTTCGTATCAACTTTCAAAAATCTTGTGTCCATTCTGTGGGTGTTTCAGATGATGTGGGTAAGAATATCTCAAACATTCTTCATTGTGAAATGGGTTCATTACCTTTTAATTATCTTTGCATTCCACTTGGTGCTAACCTTCAACGCATCAGTACTTAGGTCCTAGTTATTAACAATTTTAAGAGGCATCTTGCACGGTGGCAACGAAAATACCTCTTTTTTTGGGGTAGGATTACTCTCATTAATTCGGTGTTAAACTCTCTTCCTTTATACTCCTTTGCTGTCTTTCAAGCAACAAAAAGAGTCATCTGTAAACTTGAATAGTTAAGGAGAGCTTTCTTATGGGGTGGCACAATTGAGAAAAAGAAGATTGCAAAGGTTCAATGGGGTACAGTTTGCAAACCAAAGAGATTTTGTGGGCTTGTAATTTCAAGTCTTAAAAATAGGAACCTGGCTTTACTCGCCAAGTGATGGTGGCGCTATGGCATTGATGAAAAAGCCCTCTGAACATAATCAATTTTTGACAAATATGGTAGCAAGCCTTCTCATTGGATGCCCTCTTTTTTTAACACTAGGAGATTGTCAACCTTATAAAGACCTTTTATTTCTCTACCTTCAAGCTAAGGTATTCAAGATCTTGTAGAAGATCGAGCTTGTAGTTGGATTATGGGAGATGGAACCACTATATTTGCCTGGTTTGACCGTTGGATTGATGATGTTCCCTTGTGCTTGAAACATCCTCGCTTATTTTCCTTGGTCGTTTCAAAGGAAATGAAAGTCGTTGTTGCTTAGTTCTTGGTCAATTAATTATAGACGAATCCTTCGCACATGGGAGAAGGAAATATATGATGAAATTCTCCAGAAGTTATCCTCAGTCTCTCTTCTCAATGGAAGAAGAGACAAGCTCATTTGGCGGCATGACTCTAGAGGTACTTTTTCAGTCAAAACCTTTTGCTTTTTGCTTAACTCAAATCTTAACGGCCAAGTGGTCTGGTTCCACTCCATTTGGCGCTTGTCTATCCCACGTAAGGTGCAATGTTTTTTGTGGCTCTCAATTATCTATGCCATTCCCACTAGAAGTTTTCCTTTTTCACAAGGTGTCCATTTTTCTCCTGACCAGATCTGTTGTTCTTGGTGCGAACAAGTTAAGGAGACATGTTCCCACATTCTTCTCACTTGTTATTTTAGTTTGTATGTGTGGTGCCTTGTTATTCACTGGTGGGGTTTTACGTGGTGTTCTACCAACTCAGTAGCATCCTTCAGTCAAGCTTGGTCAAGCTGCCCTCTTTTAGGTATTACTCTTAAACGATGAATGAATGTTTGTGGAGCTACTTTTTGGTCCCTATGGTTGGCGCGGAATGATACCATATTTAATAAAAAAGTGTGAAATTGGGATGAAATCTTTTTCCTTATCAAAACTCGTCTCTATTTTGGATTCGTGCATGTGAAGGAGTTAACGCTATTGATGAATATTGTTGGTGGCATGAACCATGGATCTCTCAAATGGAACGCTCTTCATCATAGGCTTGGGGTCTTTTGGGTACCACCTCCTGATGGTGAGTTTAAATTTAATGTGGATGGCTCGACAAGGGGCAAACCGGATCCTATAGATTGTGGAGGTGTCTTTCATGACACGAAAGGATTTGTTGTGGGTTTATTCTTCGATCCTCTTGGTATCCAAGACTTAAATTACACGATGCTTATAACCATCCTTTATGCCCTGTGTGTTTTCTCAGCTTCCCCCTTCGCAGGTACGCCTTTGATTATTGAATTTGACTCCAAGATTGCATTGATTTGGATTCAGAAAACTAAACGTAGACCATGAAATTTATGGCATGTTTTCAATGAGCTCGATGCGTTAAGGCTCTCCATTACGGTAACTTTTTATCACATTCGTTTGCTGATTCATTGGCAAGGTATGGAGTTGACAAAACTTCTTTCTTCTGTCCTTGGTGGTAAAATTGTCTTCATCTGACTTTTAGTGTTTTCTGCCTTTCATCAAGCTCCATTTGTCTTTACTTTCGGGTTGTCACTTGTCACTTTATGTACAGTGTTCTCTTTTTGTACCTTTGGTTGGTTATGTTGATCTTTTTGTGTTATGTGCTGCATTCTGATTATGTTGTTCTTTGATGTAGCAGCAGTCTTTTTCTAGCCCTTTTCCTGATTTTACTGTATAGTTTTAAAATGATTATTAATACAAATCTTTTGTGGCTGAGAAAAAAAATCATTTTAAACTTGACTTAAATTTATTAAAAATAAATAAATTTCGGACTATAAAATAGCTTTAAGGTTTTGAAGTACCTATGCTCATTCAATTTAAGAACTACATCGGCTAATCATGTCTTCTCTTATTTTAACCTTAACAAATAATTTTAACTTCATATTTAATTATATTTTCTTTACTTATTTTAACTTTTCTTTTTTATATTTAAACATTCAATAAATTTTCTCAAGTTTTTTCAATACTTTTGATGAAAATTAAGAGAGTTCTCTTACGTCAAAAACATTAAAAAAAATATCACTTATTCTTTTGAAAAGATTTTATAGTAAAATTTATTTTAGTATTTAAAAAAATATTAAAAATAAAATTTTTCCTCTTTTTATTTCTTATACTCCTTTCAGATTTTTGTTTTGAGAGCATGATAAGAGTTTTTTTTTTTTTTTTTGAGAGGATAATATACGTTCTGCACATGATGTAATCCAGTACAAGCTGGGACGTGTGGAGACCTTCACCTAAGTAGCATCATTTTTCCATTTTGTTTTATTTGTTTTTCTATTTCCCTGAACCAGGAGAACAGTAATATACTAATAATATTTGAACAAATCAAAGCTACTAACGTTATCCTAATTGAATTCAGCAAAAAGAAACTATTATCCTTATTAGGTTGTCAGTTTTGTTGCTTGGTAAACAAAATAGGCCATTATACAGATGTTCATCGCCCTAAGTGGTGTGGAAATGGTATTAATTAAAGCATGTGATTCGATTGAGCTGAAGCTGATCACTGAAAATTCTATATGCTGATATAGGATAGTACAGTTTTTGACGTTTCCTTGTTCACTTTCAAGTTGTAACGGCTATAGATTTGAGACATTGGTTATAACTTACTATAAGTCACATTAACAAATGTTTTCCATAAACAGAAGTCCAAAACCAATCCTGAATTGTCAAGTTTTTATTAATTTGCTGCGAACTATATATGGTGAATGGAGCCAAGGCATTAAAAGTAAATTTCAGCGAGAGGACAAGTCTAGAACCCGTCTCGGACATCGCAGTATACAAGACCCGCAAAGATTGATTGGAATATTTCTTCCTCGTTTCAATACACAAATACAAACCCACCATCTTTCTTCTCCCTTAATTTTCTAGCCTTCAACGTCTTTTTTCCAATCTTAATATCCATCAGGCATCGCCATGTACTCCACAAACAACCCAAAGTCGACGCCTGTTTTTGGGCAACAGGCTCCAGTAACTGGTGTTCCGATCGGTACCTCAACAAACCAGCCATATTATCCTACTCAAAGTGGGAAGGTCCCTTGGTCGACAGGACTCTGTGACTGCTGCTCTGATGTTCCAAATTGTAAGCTTTTCCTTTCAAATGAATCTCTCTTCTTGGTTCTTTTTAACCCAATATATGCCCATGTTGGAAGATTTTTAAGTTGTATTAACATTTCCTCATTGGCATCCTTGAAATTTGTTTTTAATGACTTAATTTTGTAGGTTGCATCACATGTTGGTGTCCTTACATCACTTTTGGGCAGGTTGCTGAGATCGTCGATCAAGGATCAAGTTGTAAGTTATTGGAGGCATAAATGACAAAATAAATACTCTTTTCCTCTCATTTTGTTTTTCCATAACTAACTTTTGTATATAAGTTTTAATTTTAGTGTATTTTATATTAATTGTCTTTAAAATTCTAAGTATTATGATTTTTAATGTCAAAAAGTAAAAAAATATAAAAAAATAAGAATATTAAGTATTCAAAAGAAAAAGAGAACATAATTTTTTTTTCATCTAAAGAAAAGATGGTTAAAGAAAAGGACAGAGGGGATATATTTATCTATAGGGCAAGACTAAAGTTCATTTTCTTTAATTAGGTGGAGTTTGTTACTACAAACTATTAAACAAAAAAATTAAAACTGATAACGTGCATGAATACCTTTTTTTTTCTATGTTGTCCATTTTTTTAATGGTTTAATACTTAATAATAATTTCCGGTGGTGCAGCTTGCGGAGCAAGTGGAGCCCTCTACGGACTACTTTGTTCCTTCATGGGGTGTGTTTGCGTTTACTCATCCTTCTATCGCACCAGAATGAGGAGTCAATACATGCTGGAGGATAGCCCCTACGGGGACTACTGCATTCATTTTTGCTGCGAGACCTGCGCCCTGTGTCAAGAGTACCGGGAGCTCAAAAACCGTGGATTTGACATGGCCCTTGGTAATTAAAATGCCAATTTGATTTCACTGGTCAGACTTAATTGCGTAAGCTATTTCTCTCAGCTGTATGATTTTTAAGTATACATCTTTTACGTGTTTTTGTTTTGGAATCTGTAGGATGGCAAGGAAACATGGTGAGGCAGCAAAACAGTGGGATGCCAATGGCTCCAGTGGTGGAAAGTGGCATGCGAAGATAGTAAAGAGAGATGATCTCTTTCTTAAACATGATGAACTAACTACTTATACTAGTTTTCATCCAAAGGGATTGTGATAATTAACAATACAATTTCACCTCTGGTTATGCTTAAATAATTGTTGAATTGCCATAACAATGTGAATTCAAGTTTGTCTCCTTGCTGGTTTATAATTATAAAGTTCATTTTTTCTTGGGTTCATATACAAGTACTCTGGCTTTGGTGGCTCTGTATACTTTGGTTAAAAAAATTAAGTTGCACACATTAATTGTTAGTATGTTTAGGGTTTTCCGCTGCTGTAAAATAATTACTTTGAACCTAGCTAGCTCTAACCTTTAAATAAGTGGATACCGAATGAGAATACATTGTATTTGTTTATTGGGACAAAATTGTTCGGTTAATTCTTGGTTGGGTCCAGCGGTGGGTCTGTTTTTGTTTGGCTCCCATGGATCTGGTGGGAGGATTTTGGCTGTGTACAGGTGGGCAGTGCTAGGTATGTAAATGTACAGATTTTGTGTGGGAAGTCTGTGTGCTTCTTGAGTTTGTTGTGCTGTTTGTGGTGCATGGGATCCTACCCAAGGCATTAGAGACAGGAGAAGAGAGAGAAGGCAGTAGCCTGTAGAGCAACAAGATGAACCTTCACAAAAGAAAAATTTTGTAATTTCCCCTTCGCTCTTTAAAGGACAATATTCCTTTTTTTAGCCCTTTTGACAATCATCATCAGCATCTTGAAAATAAAATTACTACAGACAGTACAATCATCCAAATGGAAGGAAAATCCACAAAAAGAAAGAAAAAAAAGAAAAAAAAATAAACAACATAGTAAACAGATTGAAATATATTAAGAGAGCAACCTGTCATCTATCTGCTCATCCTTTTTCCAGCACTGGAGCCATGGCCAGTCCTTGATTCTTTTCCACATTTGCATGCCAACTTGCACATATTTTTATCCCCAAAAAAATTAATTAAACATGAAAACAGATCAATGAATTTTTACAACGTACTCAAATATTTGAAGTTGAAGAAAGTTTCCAGTTGATGCAGTTAATAATAAGGAGGTAGGAGCAGGGGCAGAGCTAGCCAATTTTTATTGGGAAGGCCAAAGGTTAAGAAAAATAAAAGTTAAAAATTTTTAAAATTAATATATTGAATTTAACCATTAATAATCAAAAAATTTAAAATAAATAATAATTTTATATAACATGTAAATAAAAAATAAAAAAACTTATAATAGTACTCTTAAAAAATTTTATTTGACGATGGTAATATCTTTTTAAATATAAATAATTAAATTATTTATAAAAAACTTATCATCCATTTTGTTTTGAAGCCTTATCTTTATCAATATAAGATTAAAAATTAATGTAATCAACATCTAATATTCTTATTTTATTATATTTAAGTTTATAATACTAAATATTAAACTATAAGGTATAAAATATAAATAGTTAAATATGATATATAGAATTAATAATTTCTTCTTATACTCAAGATATTTCCTTTCAACTAAATATAAAATGCAAAGCACATTAAAAATATATACTTAAGATAATTTTTTCTTATATAATTAGGATTAATAAAAAATAATATATTAGTGAAATTTTAAATAACAACCAATAATGCAACACTTGAACTTATATTTGAGAATTACATATATAATAATTAATTTTTTAATTTTTAAAAATTAAAATTATTAAAAATAAAATCTACATAACAGAAAAAAAATCATGACAAGTAGGAGATATAACATATATAAAAAAATATATATGATTGATGATTCGTAGAAATTTAAAACTAAAAATCTATAGAAATTTAAAATATATGAGCTATTAATTGAAAAAACTAAATAAATATAAATAATAATAGTAATATAAATAAAAACTTTATCTTTTTATAATTTCACAATATAAGGACAAAAAAGAAAAAAAAAGATGGGTGGAGAAACTTAAAAAATTAAAAATAAATTTAAGAATTTGAATAAAATTGAATAGAGTTTATAAGATCATTTTATTATTTTTTATTATATTAATTATTTAATAAAAATTATTTTAAAAAATTATTAATAAATATATAATATATACAAAATTTCAAAAACTTTGGAGGGCCATGGCCCCCCGTTCCAAAGGGACGCTCCGCCCCTGGGTAGGAGGATGTACATACCGATAGACATGTCAAACCCACGGTTCTTGAGCTCACGATATTCTTGAGTCAAGGCACAAATCTCGCAGCAACAATGCAGCATGCAATCCCCACAGCCGCCTCCCTTCAACATATACTGCTCTCTCATTTTCGTACGGTAAAAGCAAGAATAAAAGCTTGGACAATCGATGAGTACCTTTATTAGTATGTAAATGATCGCACTTGCACCACAAGCTGCAGCACCAACAGTTACTACGAATTACAAAAATCGTCTTTAATTAATTCTTTTTATAGATGCGCACTTAATATATCATAGAAAAACTAAGTTATAAATTAATTTCACTGTTGCTTATGGGTTGATCCTTTGTCAACAATCTTAGTAATCCGGCCAAAAGTGATACATGGGCGCCAACAGGCAATGCAACCTTAAGTTTAACATTTTAAATGAGTTAGATGATAAGAAGGCGATAATAATAAATTTTATTAATTTGTAGTATGCTTGCAGAAATTCGTATGGTTAAAATTAAGTTCAATCAAATTTTAAAATGAAATTTATTTGATCTACATTTTCATATGCCCATAACATAATCTTAATAATTGAACTAATTTTGAAGAAATTGAAAAAAAAAAAAAAAGGCATACAAATTTTCATGTCGGACAGGCAATCGCAGAATCCGAGGGACCAAAGAACTTTATTATGAGGCCGGCCTGATGAGGTCATTGAGATTTCTTGAAAAAGCTAAATTAGAAAGCCATATCAAAGGAAGAAAAGCTTCTACGTACTTATTTATAGATACGGAAGACAACGTTTGCTGCTATCAAATAAAAAAAAATACTATTACAAAGAAACATCAAATAATCCGATTCTAATTCATCTTTGCGGGTCTCGTACTGCAATGACCAAAACGAGGTCTACGCTTGTCGTCTTGCTTGGCTCCTTTGACCATTTAACGTGGAGGACGGACGAACCATAAACATAGGCGGACCCATGTTCAATAGAGTGGTGCCATGTGACACCTCTCAATTAATATATTA
Source organism: Theobroma cacao (assembly GCF_053813885.1). Taxonomy (NCBI): domain Eukaryota; kingdom Viridiplantae; phylum Streptophyta; class Magnoliopsida; order Malvales; family Malvaceae; genus Theobroma; species Theobroma cacao. The sequence continues at coordinate 45,802,992 of NC_142640.1, forward strand.
TTTTTTTAGAGTTTTATATATTTAATAATATTATGAACTTATTAATTTTATTAAATTTTATAGGAAGTGGGGGTCAGAAGGTAGATTTTATTAAAAGTTTATATATTAATAATATTTACATATTTTTTTAAAAAATAATATTTAAATATTATCAAAAAAATAATTTATATATTAATGTTTAAATTCTGCATGGAAAGATAAAAAAAAATTTATAATTTAAAATTTTATTAAAAAAATCAAAACCTAAACTACTCTCTTTTTTCAAAAATTTAAGTCTTACTCTTAAGACCTACAATAACTTTGCTGTGTTTTTCATTCTCTCAAAACAACTAAACTAGGCTTCAATTGAAAGTAATTTTCAATCCAAATTAAGTTTTTAAATATTTTATGTCTAAATATTTTTTGATTGATTTGATAGTTTGGATTCAACTACGCAATCGAATGAATGACAAATAGATGAATAATTACTTAGTCACATATATTGAAAAAGATATATCTGATAGTATTTCCACTTATACTATCATACAACATTTTTAAAATATGTAACAATTATCATGGATAATTATAGTTTTTTAAAATATTTTTACTTTTCAGTATTAAATGAATGCACTGAATTTATATTTTCTTTAATTTAATGTTAAAACTTCTACTTTATGAATTTTAATATATTTTTTTTAATTATTATTTTAATTATGATACCACTCAGAAAAATTTCTGAGTCTGCCCTTGACCATAAAATACATTGGCAGCAAATTGTTAAGATAATTAAATAAATAGAAAAGATTGAGGAAATGGCCACCAATATTAATGGCACAAATTGTTTTTTTTTTTTAAAGGTGATTTTGTTAGCATTATACCACTATGTCATCCAAAGTATTTAGCTGTTTACTAAACACTTCTATTGGCATAAGATATCTGGATTGTGCAAAAAGTAGAATATATACAATAACGTGTACAAACTGCTTCACAAAGTTCAGTTGCAATTTCCTTCCCTAACTTGAGCTAATGAAACAAAAGAAAGCTCTCTATCCTTTTCCTAAAGACCTGTGTTGTACCAAAGACTAATAGAAACTCTAGATTTCATCAAGCACGTTTTTCTCTAATCCATGGTTTCTTGTTTCTACCATAAAGCTATACTACATCCATTGAGTGCTTCAGTGTTGTTATGTTGTACCCCAAGGCAGACCCAAGTTGATACAATTGGTGTCAAATGACATCACTGAAGTGTCAAAAATCTCTACTAATTATATTACTTTATGGGATTGTGACAGTTCAAAAGCCCTAAGGCTTGACGGGATCAACCTCAATTTCTTCAAACACTGGTGGCATCTTCTAAAGCAAGATATTTATGATTTTATCTCAAAATTCATGGATACATGCAAACTTGAGAAAAGACTTTACTCCTCCTCCATTGCTCTTATCCCCAAGGTTGATAACCCTACAACCTTAAAGGAATTTAGGCCCATTAGTCTGTGAATTCTCTGAAAAGATCTTGGCCAAGCCACCGGCTAATAGACTTAAAAAAGTTATGTCTAAACCGATCAATGATAACCAAACGGCTTCCATTAGAGAACAACAAATCACAAAAAGCATCATGTTAGCTAATGAAATCATCCATAGTATGAAAAAAGGCATTTACAGCAATGGAGATTACATTTTGAAACTTGCTTTTGATAAAAGCCTTTGATTGCATGGATTGTAACTTTCCTTCACAGGTCATGGAAGCTATGGACTTTGGTTCTAAATGGAGGAAATGGATTTATGAATGTATTTCTACAGTTCGCATCTCTGTCCTTGTTAATGGATTAACCACTCAGGAGTTTTCAATGAAACGTGGCCTTCGACAAAGTGATCCACTATCGCTCTTCCTTTTCATTATGGTTGTGGAGGCTTTACATCTTCTTCTCATGAATTCAAAGTCTTGTCAATTGTTCTGGGGCATTACTATCTCATCCTCTAGTGTATCTATTTCTCATTTACAGTTTCCAAATGACACCATCATCTTCATGGAGTCAAATCCACGCCATACTACTGTGGTTAAAAGGATTTTGAGTTACTTTGAGCTTACTTTGGGATTAAGAATCAATTTTAATATGAGGAAATTGTGAGAGAAGGACCTCGTGATAAGGTGATTTCAGAAATAATTGCCCATATAAAGTTATCTATTTCTACCCAAAAATAAACATGAGTAGACCAAAATGCCCTTAAAAATATCGTTTCAAATAAATGCTCCGCTGTTTGAGCTATCTGCCTCCCGTTAGAGAGAAAATGAAAAACATTAAAAATAAATGCGCGCAGCTGTTTGGGCTCGGTCATCTTTCTCTGTCTCAACTCTGGCAAGTCTCTGTTGAACACCATTGTTGTCAGCTCTCTCAGATCTCTGAACTGTATGAGCTCTGTCAACTCTCTATTGAGCACCATCGTTATCTAGCTATGGTCTATCTCTCGGTATCTGACGACATTGTCGTAGATTAACACACCCTATAGCAGAGATGACATCAAGGTACCTGTTATTGGGTTTATTTCTGCAACACACTTAAATTTTTGAAACATTTGGTGTAAATGATAAGATGGATTAGAAACATTGCCCAGAGTTGTTACACGCCATGCATCTATAACATGAGTGAACTGTTATTTTAGCGTGTCACGGTAGTTACTAGCGTGTTGTGGGTTAACTAGTTATTTGGGTTGTTAGCGTGTCACGGCTGTTCTTGGGGTGTGGTGGGTTAACTGAATTTATGAGTTTTTGGAGTGTCATGGCTGTTCCTGGTGTGTCGTGGGTTAACTGGTTTTTTGGGTTTTTAACATGTCACGGATGTTGGTGTAACTAGTCAGTAATTACAGTGATGCATGGCGTGTCACGACAGTGATGCATGACGTGTCACGACATTTTACTTAATATGCATGACGTGTTATAACATTTTACGTTATTTGTATGGCGTGTAACAACACGACTGACAAATTTTTTATCACAGCATGTATTGTGTAAAATGATTGATATTTGTTTTTGTAAAATTTCAGTGGGGTTCCAATTGTGCGACTTGTGATAAGACACAGTGGTCAGTGGGTGGATGGCATTTACAAGGGTGGTGAGTCACGAATACGGGGGGTTAGGAGTGATTTTTCGTTTGTGGGCTTGATGAAGCTGGTTGAAGATGTTGTTGGGGTAAACTCAGAAATTGACGAGACTGAGTTACATGCATTGATCAGTACACCCGGAGAGCTATCACGGCCAATTATCAAGGACGATAAGGATGTTGCATTAATTTTGCTAGAACAGAGGAATGTTCCAGCTGTGTATGTCAGCATTAAGGGACGCCAAACAAATGTCTTGTCACATGGAGAAGTTGGACAACATGGTAATCAGCTTAATCAAAATGAGATTTACAATGTTTCACGTATACCACAGCATTCAGTCCGTAACCCACAACAATGGCAATTGAGGTACGCACAAGAGTTTGTGCAACCTGGTAGACAAACGACATTCACAGAACAGTTGGCTACACAATTTCGATCAAGATGTGCATCAAACCAATTTCTTGTTTCTCTTGAACAAATGCAACAATCGGGTGAAACTATAGAATGTGTAATGCCATTGTCAAATGAGAATACGATAGTTGAGGACAACAATGTGAGTTGGAGGGTGACACTGCGATGCTGGAGTATAATACTGCATTTGATGAGGGAAATGAGGATTTGTTCGCTGCCGGTGAAGATAGATTTGATCACACTTCAGATGATGGGCTTGAACAATCGCAAGATGACAGTTTAGACGATGATTACCTTTATGACAGTGACATTCCAATTTGCAATAATGTTGAAGGCGAAACGGAACCTGTTGAAGGTGTTGATGTAAGACATGTTAAGTGTGATGACCCCATATACAATAACCCCATTGCTGGTGAGAATGGGATTCATTCCCTTGATACATTGCTCAATGACAGTGATCAAGAAAGGGGAAATGCAAGGATATCTCGTACGTGGGTAATTACAAGTGCAAAAAGGTTCTCCTTCCAAACAATTACTACTAAGGAGTTGACATGTGCCGAAGATCGCTTATACAAAGGAAGAATGTTTTCGTCGAAGGCCGAGTTGAAACGAGCTTTGAACATGTTGGTTATAAAAGAGAAGTTTGCGATAAGAGTAAAAAGGTCATGTAAAGCTCGTTATGAGGTTGGTTGCAAGGACAAGGCATGCAAGTTCAGTGTTTGTGCAACAAAGTTACCCGATAGAGGAGAATATTGGAGAGTTTGAAAATTCCATAAAGTACACACGTGTACCGTTGATGGTTTGCAATGACGATTTCCAACTACAAGTGTGAAGATGATTGGTGAACTTATGTCACACAAGATTCGGGCTAATGGAGTAGCATTAAGACCTAAGGACATAATTTGTGATATGAGGGTTCAGTGGGGATTGGAATGCTTGTATGGTAAGGCTTAGCAAGCGAAGGAGTATGCAGAGAGGCTTATTTTCGGTCCACCGGAGGAGTCATTTTAGCTACTACCATCGTATTTTTATATGTTGGAACAAGAAAATCCTGGCATAGTGACTGCAGTGGCTACGATGAGGAAGAGAGATTCAAATATTATTTTTGGTCATACGGGGCTTGTATTCGGGAGTTTAGGGATGTAATGCGTACTACGATTGCAATTGATGCGACACATCTGAAAGGCAGGTTCAAGGGTGTTCTGTTTGTCACTGTATGCAAAGATGCGAACGAGTGTGTATATCCAGTTGCGTTTGGCATCGGCCATGTTGAGGACGAAGACTCATGGACGTGGTTTCTTAGCAAGCTGCGTGATGCGGTTGGTTGTCCTGAAAACACTATGTTCATTTCTGATCAGCATCTCGACATTAAGAAAGCAATCCAAAATGCATACCCAGAAGCGCACCATGGTTTATACAGTTACCACTTGAAAAAAAACTTTAAAAACAAGTTCAAGCGTGACGATGTTTGTATGCTTTTCACCCTTGCTCGAGATTGTTATAAGGTGGCCGATTTCAACAGACATATGAACCAGATACAGCAGATTCACTTGGGAACCCGCGCGGACCTTATGAGAATAGGGCCTGAGAAATGGGCACGTGCATGTTCACCGATAAGGCAATACCAAATGATGACATCCAACATTGTGGAATGTGTTAACTCATACTTGAAGCATGCAAGACAAATGTCGATCACTGTTTTGATCGAGTTCATTAGAGACATGTTCCAGCGTTGGTTCCATGAACGGTACGAGGAGGCCGTCAAGGTGACCACGCCCCTCAACCCTTTGGTTGCCAAGCAGTTGAGTAAAAGGTTCAATGATGCACATCGTTTTCTAGTTAAGCCTATCAATCGAGTGAAGTTCGAACTTAAAGACGGGAAGATGGACGGACTTGTAAACCTATCCAGGAAGACATGTTCATGTTGTGAGTTCCAAACAGATTTACTACCATGCAGCCATGCCATTGCAGCAATAAGGTCAGAATATCTTTATTTCTTATTTGAACCGTAATTAACATAGCATTTACATTGTGCTTGAAGATTGAGTTTTTAGTGTTTTTCAGTAAATGCAATCGTGAAGCCATTGAATTCTGCGCTGACTACTACAAGACAATCGTTTTCGTGGAGGGTTATTCAGGATCCATTAGGCTGGTAAGGCATCCTAGTGAGTGGGACATCCCCCCTCATGTGAAACAAATTGTCATCTTGCCCCCACCTTGGCAAGGCCAAGCAGGAAGACCTAGAAGGAGAAGGATTCCATCAGCTGGTGAAGGTAGTCAAGCACGGAGATGTTCGCAATGCAAAAGATACGGGCATAACAGACAGAACTGCCCATACCCATTTGCAGTTCCATCCACAAATTCGACACCATCTCCAAGTCAATCGGCCACTCCACGACTGCGTCGACCCAAAGCATGTTCAAGTTGCAGACAAACCAGTCACTCACGCAACAACTGTCCAATACGAAGGACAATGTCTAAAAATGTAGGGTGTGTTGTGAATGAAGACAACCTGACCGCCTAACTAAATGTGTCTGAAAATTGTAGTTGAATTCGTTTTGCTTTACAGATTTGTCTGCTCGATCATTCTATGATGCACTTTTAGTTACAGACTTTGTTGCCAAAAATTTCAGGCAGATAAGCATGTCAAGGCCTTTGTCTGATCAAGATCGTGTTAAAGTACATTCTTACATTGTTTGTAAAAATGTTTCCGATTACAATCTCCATCAGACAGGAGCCATGTATTACTTATCTGCCTGAAATGTTTGGCAACAAAGTTCGTAACTAGAAGGGCCTCATAGAATGACCGAGAAGACAAAATGTCAAGATCCTCATACTATATGCGTTGGATCTGCAAAACATGGTATAGATGCACCAGTGAGTTAAGCCATAATGTGCAACAAGGTATACAGAAGAAATAAATAAGGAATAAATGTGAGACACGCCATGCATAACAAGTAAAATGTTGTGACACGCCGTGCATATCAAATAAAATATTGTAACACGCCATTCATAACAAGAAAAATGAAATGACACGCCATGCATAACAAGATAAACTTGGTGACACGCCAAGGATAACGACCAAAATGTTCTGACACGTCATGCATAACAATTAAAATGTTGTGACACGCCATGCATAACAAGTTAAACTTGGTGACACGTCAAGGATAACAAGCAAAATGTTTTGACACGCCATGCATATCAAAATCAAACGTTGTGACATGCCATGAATAACAAGTAAAATGTTGTGACACGCTAAAGCTTACACGACAACAACTAACTATAATACAAATGTCATGACTCGCTAATGACCAAAAACCAGTTAAACTACTACCACTTAACCCCAAAAACTATCAAAACCATCAAGAAACACAGTCTAAACAGTTGCTAAACGTAAACCATCAAAATACAAGCGAAGACAAAATAACGTACTTGTGATTTAAGGCCATCAAGAATTCGACCAACGATACGGTCCTCAATCGTCTGCATTGCTACACTCAATGACTAAATTGAAGCCTTCAGCTCGAACATATCTTTTTCATGCTTGCGCATGATCCGTCAGAGCTGGCGAGTTGTGACTGCTCCGACATTGACTGTTCTCGACTGGGTTAACTACAATAACATATGTAACTGTGTTATTCAATAATCATATATGGAATTGTTGAACATTAACCGTTACAACTTTAATATCCTAACTAGTGGCTCGTTAACAGTCTGCGGTGGAGCCGGATCGATCGGTGCTTTAGGACCTGTCGTCGCTTTCGCATACTGCAATTACATATTTAACTGTGTTATTCAATAATCATGTATGAAATTGTTGAACATTAACTGTTACAACTTTAATATCTTTACCGCTGGCTCGTTAGCAGTCTGCGGTGGAGCCGGACCAATCGGTGCTTCAGGACCTGTCGTCGCTTCCGTAAACTGCAATTACATATATAATTGTGTTATTCAATAATCATGTTTGGAATTGTTGAACATTAACCGTTACAACTTTAATATCCTTACCGCCAACTCATTAGCTGTCTGCGGTTAGGTTGGACCGATCGGTGCTTGAGGACCTATCCTCGCTTTCGTAAACTGTAATTACATAAATTACTGTGTTACTCGATAAACATATGTGGGAATGTAGAACACAAACCATTAGAACCAATCTTACCGACGGGTCGTTTCCACTCTGCATCTAAAGAGGACCAGTGGGTGGTTCTGGAGCTGCCGGCCCGTAGTCCAACTGCAAACACATAAATGTTATTCGATAATCATAAATAGAATTGGAGAACACAAAACTGTTACAATTGTCCTTACCGACTGTTCATTGCCTTGACCATGGTCGTCCCCTTCATCCATCAACTCATCAACTAAAGCAGCAGTGGTGCGCATCCGTTTCGTGCCACCAGAGGCTCTTTTCTCCTTCAAGCTTCTCCTTTTTTGCCTCACACCTAAGCCCCAATCCGACCGATCTTCCATGTGCCCTATTGGCACGTACTCGTTGCCCTCCGATAACGAGACATCAAGGTCCACAAAATACTGCCGAAGGGCCTCATCTGCGATGGGTTCCAAAGTCTCCAGTGCCCACAACTGTAAATAAACAAATAAAATGTTGTCATTATCAAATAGGGAAAATTATTTAACAAATATAACGTAAAAATTAGCAGCTGTTCACTCACTTTGTCAAATGACTCTAACTTCTGAATTGTCTTGTAGAAGTCTTTTGGCTTCTGATTGCAATCCCATCTGCACATTAGTGGGAGGATGCTGTCCTTCGGACCAGAGGGGGCAATTATTTTTCGGAAGGCAGGAATTGCCTCCATTGCCCAGAACTGCATGTCAAATGTAACCATTATCAGACCGTCAATCATAAACGACTGCACCCATAAATTTTTTGTTCGAAAGGAAACTGAAAATGTTACGTTTTAGTACCTGTATCACCCATGCGAATCCGTAAATGTTGTAGCGTAACTGAGTTTCCTTTGTCACGCTCAAGTTAGGAACTTCGAACCCCTTCAAAAGGTAGTCCAAGGTCAGCTTCCAAACATAGTGCCCCCATGGGAAGACATTCCAAGCGTCAATGTCCTCCACCAATGACAACAACTAAGGCGTCACCCGTCTACAGTAGTCTTGACCAAATAAAATGTTATTTGCGATCAAGACGAGTGCCATCTTGGTCGCATCTCCTGGTCGCTGAAAGTTACCCTTGAGGAAGGTATCAAGCAAAACCTGCAGCTTAACGCTGTCCTGCCCATTCCAGTATCTTGCATGAATTCCATCCACAGCTACCTCGTACGGTAATCTGAACACATCGGGCATTGGACCAAACTTCAGCCTGGTGATGAGGCAGAACTCCTGCTTTGATAGCCGCACCTTGCTCTTGCCAATGGCAAACCATAATTCGTGGTCCATTGACTACCTCTCAGTGATCCGGCGAATCATGATGCTGTGCAAGAGACCGGCGCAAAAGTACCCCTGTGGATAGACGTCCAGGAGCATTCCGAAGCAGGTACGCTTAACTGGATCGTACTCCCCCTTTTGTTGGAGAGTCTTTGTGATGTAATGCAGCTGCGACCACTTACAGTGAGTGTTAATTGCGACGTTGAATGCCCACTTCTCCCTCGGCACGATCAGCAAACTGTCAAGATCCTCATACTGTCTATGCTGGATCTGCAAAATATGGCACACATACACCAGTGAGTTAAGCAATCATGTACAACAAGGTACACTGAAGACATAAATAAGGAATAAATGTTGTGACACGCCATGCATTGCAATCAAAATGTTGTGACACGCCATGCATAACAAGTAAAATGTTATGACACGCCACGCATAACAAGTTAAATATTGTGACACGCCATGCATATCAAGTTAAAGGTTATGACACGCCATGCATATCAAGTAAAATGTTGTCAAACGCCATGCATAACAAGTAAAATGCTATCAAACGCCATGCATAACAAGTAAAATTCTGTGACACGACATGCATATCAAGTAAAATACTGTCAAACGCCATGCATAACAATTAAAATGCTGTCAAACGCCATGCATAACAAGTAAAATATTGTCAAACGCCATGCATAACAAGTAAAATTCTATGACACGACATGCATATCAAGTAAAATGTTGTCACACGCTATGCATATCAAGTAAAATACTGTCACACGCTAATAACTAACTATAATAACAATGGTGTCACACAGTAAACACCCAAAACTGCTAAAACCACTATGGCTTAACCACAACAACCATCAAACCAGCAAGAAAATACAGTCTAAACATTTGCAAAACAAAACAAAAAACCCGAACATATCAAACAAACCCAGGAAAAAACCAAAAAATTAACAAACACAAGAATGTTACGAATTTGAGACCCACTAACCTCTTCATTCATGGCCGACATTTTTGCTAGTGTTGTGGTTTCGTTCCGTTTGCAAAGAACCTTCTCGAACACTCCGGTATCGGCAAAAATGAGAAATGAATCACACAGACGTTACAAATTCTGAATAATAACTATTTAAAATGAAAAATGGCATTCTTTATTCTAAAAAAGGGAAATTAATACAGTGGAAGTCCAAAGGATTACCACGTTAACTGCCCGTTTTTTTTCTCTCTCTTTATTTCAAATCATGACGTGTCAGCTGCTGAAGCACTGCCGTGTCACGCACTCTAAACCATGACCATGGCATGTCAGCTTTTCAAGCAATGTCGTGTCACACACTCTAAACATGATCATGGCTTGTCACCAACTCTGAACTCTGACGTGTCACAGATTCCCTCCATGGCATGTCACTAACTCTTAACTCTAGCGTCTAACAGATTCAATCCATGGCGTCTCACCAACCCTGAACGCTAGTGTGTCACAGATTCCCTCCATGGCGTCTCACCAACTCTCAACGCTGTCGTGTCACACATTCCCACCATGACGTGTCACCAACTTTTAACTCAGCATCTCACAGATTCCCTCCATGGCGTCTCACCAACTCTGAGTGGTGCCGTCTCACACATTCCCAACATGACATTTCACAAACTCTAAACCCTGCCCTGCGACAGCCATCTAACATATGGCCTGCTATAGCAGGACCATTTCCTGCTTTGGATTCACATTTTTCTCCTTATAATTCACCACCGTATCAAGGATTTCTGGTTTCACATCATTAGCCAAGCTTTCCATTCATGACGACCTGTTCCTCGTTCGATTTAATATCTCTCTTCTCCTATTATCTGAATGTCATGTCCCAAATCTCTGAAAACCCATCTCATGCAACATTATTTTCTTTTGTACAACCTTCGGAAAAAAATTTTGGGTATTTTGCACAACCAATCTTTGCATATTTATTTTTTTTCTCCCATTTTTCACCTGTTTGAGAGTATACGCTAACGAAAACGGCTCATTAAGGGCATTTTTATCCCAAAATCTTTTTTGATGGCTAAAAACAGTTAAAAATATCCTGACGGTTATTTACAAAAACACGTTATTTATAAGGGCTTAAAAAAAATCCCCTTTTAATATCATGTATCTACTCAATGGGTACTCTAAAGTCATCAGGTAATCAAATGGCTACTATCCTTGAATGCATGGTGGGCTCTTTACCTACTACCACTTATCTTGGCCTCCCCTTGAAGGCTAATCCAAGAATTGCTAGCATTTGGGATCTAATGGTGGAAAGATTCAAACAACGGCTTGCTCTCTGATAGCAAAAGTATCTATCCTTTGGTGGTAGGTTAGCTTTTCGTCAACTCTATGCTTAATTCATTGCCACTTTATTATCTCTCTATCTTCCAAGCTTCCAAAGGCGTCATAGGCAAACTTGGAAAGCTTAGACGTTCTTATGGGGTGGAAGCACAGAATCTCAAAAATTATTAAAAGTTAAATGGAACACAATGTGTAAGCCTAAGAGATATGGGGGTTTAGGCATTTCTAGTCTTAACCATAAAAACTTGGCACCTTTAGGCAAATGGTGGTGGTGTCATGATACAGATGACAACGCACTATGGCGCCGATTGATTCTTGAAAAGTATGGTGCTAACCAAGTTCAAAGGATTTTGAGTACTTCACGTTCATATAGAATGTTGACGGTTTGGAGATGCATCACACAACTTCCCACTAATGATAGAGTTTGCAATCTTATGAGCACTTGTGCATGCAGATGGATTGTGGGTAACGGAGCCTCCATTTTGTTTTGGCTCGACAAATGGATCCTTAACGATAATACCTTGAGCACCAAATATCCTAGACTTTTCTATCATAATGGATAAGGAGGCTTGAGTCCTTGATGTGTGGAACGATGGTAATTGGTCTATTCCTTTCTAGCGCACCCTCTACTCTTAAAGAGCGTAATTCTTATAATTACATCCTTCTCAAACTTGCTAATATTGCCCTCGATGCTAACAAGGATGATAGACTTATTTGAAAGCATGATTCTAGTGGACACTTTTCAATCAAAGTATTTTGCTCTATTCTTGATTCAGATCCTCTTGACCATAAGGAATGGTTTCACTCAATATGGAAGCTTTCAATCCCACCAAAGGTTCAATGTTTCCTATGGCTAGCCATTCTTGATTCTATTCCCATTAAACACTTCCTTGCTTCACGTGGGGTGCCATTGAGTGAGGATCAAATTCGTTGTATTTGGTGTGGACTTGAGGAAGACACATGTTTCCATATTTTGATCTCTTGCTATTTCAGTTGGAAAATTTGGTGCCTTGTTCTTCAATGGTGGGGTATCACGTGGTCCATCCCCAACACGATTTCCATGTTCATTCAGTTCGAAACTGACTGCTCATTCATAGGCGACATGTGTAAGCATTAGATAATGGTTTATGGTGAGACCTTTTGGTCTTTGTGGCTTGAGCGTAATGAAGCAGTTTTCTCAAATAAGGTATGGGATGGGAACAAAATCCTATTTTTCATCCGTTGACAGAAACTATTATGGATACATGCTTGTAATGATTATATTGACGAAATTAGATGGTGGACTGAACCACTTAACTCTAGTATCAAACAATCCCTTCTTCTTTCACGCCATGGAATTTCATGGCAATCTTTGGGTCTTGATGAATTCAAGTTCAACGTTGACGACTCAGCTAAAGGAAAACCTGGGCCAGCAAAGTGTGGGGGGTCTTAAGGAACTTGGAAGGCTTTGTTGTTAAAGTGCTCTCTGCCCCTCTTGGCTACTAAGACTCTAACTTTGTAAAGCTCATGGCAATTCTACATGCTTTGAGATTATTTTCTTCCTTTCTTTATAGGGGCTCTAAATTGATTATTGAGTTCGATTCAAAGATTGCTCTGGCTTGCGTGATGAATGACTCACATAGATTTTAGGACCGATGGCAAATCTTCAATAAGATCGATGCTCTTTGACACTCGCTAGGTGGAGTTTCTTTCGTCCATACTCTTCGGGAAAGTAACACTTATTGCTGATAACTTGGCTAAATCTAATGTTGATAAAAGTTCTTTATTCACTGCATGTTGGTGACATGCGGTTATGGGATTTATGCTATTATTTATTGTCATGGCTTTGTTCTCAGTCTTTTTAACCCATCTGTAATATTGGATTATGTATTGGTTTTGGTTATGCTATTCATTCATGATTATCTGATTATTGGCTTATGACCGACTGTCTGTGAGTAAGTTATGATTGCTTGATACCTCTACTGTTCGTTTTTCACGTCTACTGTCTTCATGCTTTTGCTTCTACATGCTGCCGGTTATTGTGGTCTGCTACCTTCATTGGATTTGAATTTTATTTTTGATAGGCTGCTGCCTTAGGTTAATCTCTGGTTGTAATAGCAGATTTTGCACTCATGTTTTTATTGGGATGGTTTTTCAATGTAAATAGGTTCTGCTAGCAAGTTTATATACCTCAGGCTTTTTCTTGGCTATTGCTATAGTCATTGCATGCCCTTAGGGGAACTATACTTTTGCAATTGCCATTGATTATTAATGAATTTTTCATGATTGGTTGAAAAAAAATTATACTACTTATGCTAGAGTTTTATATAGTTAATAATGTTAATGAACTCACTAATTATTATTATTATTTTAATTATGACACTATTCAAAAAAATTCTTGGAACCATCCCTGGTCGTACCTTAGACTTCTCTTTTCTGCTGATGATTTAAGTTGTATTATGCTGGTACTAGTATCTCCCGCCTTCCCTTGTTCAAGGCTCAAAACTGTTTTTTATTTTGAAAAAGTTATTAACATTTTTAACCAACATGTCATTTTAAGTCTCTAGTTCACCAGAGACTTCCTATAGCATAAGCACCTGATTTTGGCGGAATGAATTGTACAATTACCAAAGATCTGTTCACAGCACTATACTATAAGTAATAGGCAGCTATCCACAAACAAACAAGGATAAAGACTTGTTCTTATTTTTTGTATTTCAATACTATTCAATAAAATCTATCTTGATTTTCCAAAAGAAAAAAACAATATTTTCTTATTTCTTTGTGATAATAATAACTTCTTTATATGTATATATGCCAAAACCATGTGGACATTATTGATAAAAGCCAAAAAAAATGTGATATTAGTGAAACTTGTAATCCACCAATAATTCTCTTTCCCCGATAAAAGGTATTTGTTGCCAAAACCTTTTAATAAAATGTCATTCTGTTCCTTAATCTATAAATTGTTGCAATTGAGTTGTTAATCTTATTAATGACAAGTTTAAAAAGCCAGCGCTTAACATGAAAGGAAATCATTATCAATCTTTTTGTTTAAATTGTCACTTATTTGAATTTATTTTTTTACTAATATGTTAAACTTGACTTAAATTCATTAAAAAATTAAATTTCAGTTTATAAATGAATTTTAAGATTTGAGAGTATAGTTATGCACGAAAAAGATAATAGTATCTATAGTTCAATTTAAAAACGATACCTATTAATCATACATTATCTTCTTTTTACCTTGATGAATAATTCTTAATTTTATGTTTAATTATTTTAATTTTACTTTTGTTATTTAAATATTGAAAACTTTTTTCAAGTTTTTTCAATATTTTTGACGAAAATTAAGAGAGTTTTCTTATCTCAAGAACATTTAAAAAAATCACTTATTTTCTTTAAAAAAGTTTTTATCATTGACTTTATTTTAATATTTAAAATATTATAATAAAACTTTTTTCTCTTTTTATTTCTTTTTTATACTCCTTTTAACTTTTTATTTTGAGAGGATAATATTCGTGACCTCACCGGCACTGCTGCCCATGATGTGATCCGGTGCAAGCTGGGACGGGTAGAGACCTCACCTAAGTAGCATCATTTTTCCATTTTTTTTCTTTTTTTTTTCTCCCAGAACCAGGAGAACGGTAGTATACTAATAATATTTGAACAAATCAAAGCTACTAACGTTATCCTTATTAAATTCAGCAAAAAGAAACTATTTTTCCTATCAAGATGTCAGTTTTGTTGTTTGGTAAACAAAACTGGCCATTCTATAGATGTTCAAAGCGCTAAGTGGTGTGGAAATGGTATTAATTAAAGCAAGTGATTTGACTTAGCTGAAGCTGATCATGGAAAACTCTATATGCTGATATAGGATAGTGCAGATTATAACTTACTAAAATGGAAAATTCACTTTTAAGTTGTAACGGCTATAGATTTGAGACATTGGTTATAACCTATTATAAGTCACATTAACAAATGTTTTTTGTAATCAGAAGTCTAAAACCAATCCTGAATTGCCAGGTTTATATATATACATAGTGAATGCAGCCACGGAATTAAAAGTTAATTTCAGCAAGACGACAAGCCTAGACTCAGTCTGGGTCATCGCAGTACAAGAGCCGGAAAGATTGATTGGGATATTTCTTCCTAGTTTCAATATACAAATACAAACCCACCATCTTTCTTCTCCCTTAAGTTTCAAGCCTTCAAAATCCTTTTTCCAATCTTAATATCCATCAGGCATCGCCATGTACGCCACAAACAACTCAAAGTCACCACCTGTTTTCGCGCAACAGGCTCCAGCAACCGGTGTTCCGATCGGTACTTCAGCAAACCAACCATATCATCCTGCTCCAAGTTACGCGCAGCCTGCGCCCCATCATATTCCTCAGCCTGCGGGGAAGGTGTCTTGGTCGACAGGACTCTGTGACTGCGGCTCTGATGTTCCAAATTGTAAGCTTTTCCCCATCATATTTGAAGATTTTAAGTTGTACTAGAATTTCCTCATTGGCATCCTTGAAATTTGTTTTTTATGACTTGATTTTGTAGGTTGCATCACATGTTGGTGTCCTTGCATCACTTTTGGCCAGGTTGCTGAGATCGTCGATGAAGGATCAACTTGTAAGTTATTGGAGGCATAAATGACAAAATAAATACTCTGTTCTCCTCATTTTGTTTGTCCATAACTAATTTTTATGAAGTTAAGTTTTAATTTTAGTGTATTTTGTATTAGTTGTTTTTAAAATTTGAAGTATTATGATTTTCAATATCAAAAGTAAAAATATTAAGAATTCTAGAAAAAAAAGAACATAATTTTTTTATATCTAAAGAAAAGATGGTTAAAGAAAGGACAGAGGGGATATATTTATTTATAGGCCAAGACTAAAGTTAATTTTCTTTAATTAGTTGGAGTTTGTTACTAAAAACTATATCCTAAACAAAAAATTAAAACTGATAACCAAAATTAATTAATAGATCAATTATATTCAAAGATTCAATCACAAATAATAGATCTAGCTAGACATAAATTTTAGTGAATAATTTATAAATCGTGAGAAACTTATCATAATTATTCTTAACCAGAATTACTTATCATAATTTCCGGTGGTGCAGCTTGCGGAACAAGTGGGGCCCTCTACGGATTACTTTATTGGTTCACGGGGTGTCCTTGCATTTACTCATGCTTCTATCGCTCCAGGATGAGGAGCCAATACATGCTGGAGGAAAGTCCCTGCGGGGACTGCTGCACTCATTTTTTCTGTGAGACCTGCGCCTTGTGTCAAGAGTACCGGGAGCTCAAAAACCGTGGATTTGACATGGCCCTTGGTAATTGAAATGCCAATTTGATTTCACTGATCAAACTTAATTGCGTAACTTATTTCTCTCAGTTGTATGATTCTAGAGTATACACCTTTTACATGTATATGTTTTGGAATCTGTAGGATGGCAAGGAAACATGGTGAGGCCGCAAAACCAGGGGATGCCAATGGCTCCAGTGGTGCAAAGTGGCATGCAAAGAAATTGAAAAGTGATGATCTCTTTCTTAAATATGATTTACTTGTACTAGTTGTCGTCCAAAGGGATTGTGGTGATTAACAATGTAATTTCACCTCTTGTTATATATTCTTAAATAATTGTTGAATTGTGATAACAATATATATCCAAGTTTGTGCTTGCTGGTTATAATTATGAAGTTCATTTTCTCTTCGGTTCATATACAACTCTGGTTTTGGTGACTCTGTATATATTACTTGGTTTAAAAAAAAAAAACTGTATACATAAATTATTACTACATTAGCTGCTGTAAAATAATTAATTTGAGCCTAGCTAGTTCCTTAAAATAAGTGGATGCCGAATGAGAATACATTGTATTTGAATAAAAGGGTCATCAATCCTCATTTACTGATTCAAGGTTATAAATATTTAGACCAAACTAAACGTGGATAACGGTTTACCTTTTCTTCATGGCAATCACAAAGTGAATTGAAGTACTTTGTTTATGATCATAACTAATAAGCCAATTCCATATGCAGGGGTGAAGCTAGCTAATTTTTATTGAAAGTCAAAAATAAAAAAAAATTAAAAATTTTTAAAATTAATACGTTGAATTTAACTAATAATCAAAATACTCATACTAGATAATAATTTTATATAATATGTAAATCAAAAGAAATAAAGAAAAAAAGATTTAAAATAATCTTTTAAGAAAATTGTGCTCGATGATATTTTTTTTAATTCATCAATTATTGACTTTATACAAAAAAAAAAAACTAACAATGTCTTTCTCAATATAACCAACTAAACTATTGCAAGAACCTCATCATTTATTTTGTTCAAAATCTTGTTTCCACAACTTTCATCGAGGCTTGGTGACTCAAGTGTAGAAAAATCATTTGAATGATTTGCATATTTTTTTTTAAAGAATTTGACAATTGTTTTCAACTTATTCATATTTTAATCAAACTTTAAAAAAATTACTACAATCAACATCTAATATTCTTATTGTATTTCTATTTAAACTTAAAATACTAAATATAAAACTATAATGCATAAACTATAAATAGTTAAATATGACATATAAGATTTCATACAATAGCTAAATATATACACAATTAAATAATATAAATATAAAAAAATAAAAGAAAATTTTATCCCCTCTTACTATCAGACAATAGTGGTGAGCGGTCCTTATCCTAGTTCATAAAGCTCTTTTAAATAACGAAATATATTTTAATGATGAGTTATATACAAAAGAGTAAAGTAAAAATAAAAAGATAAAAGAGAAGAAAAAATGAGAGAAAAAGATATGAAAAAAGTTAATTAAGAATTAAAGTAAAATTGAGTAAATTTTATAAAATTATTTTATTATTTTTTATTTATATTAGTTATTAAATAAAAAAATCAAGGATATTTTAACAAAAGAATGGAAGATCCAGCTTTTACATATCTACCACGAAGGTAACATGGTAGACAATTAGATGATTAACTATGGTTTTAATTCAGTCAAGGTTTATGCTAAGTTTGAAAACCCTCTAATTGGAGTTAGAAGATTGTTAATGTATGACGTGTTAGGAGTCTATTTTTCAAGATTGATTTAAATATAATAATATGAGTTCTTTTTTAAAAAAAATAAAAAAAAATATTTTGAAGGTATAAAACATATATAATAAATAAATAATTTTAAAATTTTTGAAGAAGTCACAACGTCATGTATATAATATTCCTCTGAGCCATTAAAATATATATATACTACATAAAAATTTTAAAAATTTGTTTTTGGGCCCTTGTCCATATCTTTTCAGTTAACTCAGAACGGCACGTCCAACAGCCATACGATGGATCGAATCGAAGAAATTGAGACATTATTTTTTTAAAAGTAATTTTATTAGTCTCATTAATCAACACGGCATTACAAGTCTGTAGTCTATTTCAACGTAGACTTCCCACGGCATAACACTCCTGGTTTGAGCAGAAACAAAAACTGTAGCACTGATCACTGCTCGAAACGATGTCAGCTAAACCACGAAGGCTCACCATGAGCTAATAACAAAACAGCTCATCATGGGACCTAAACAAAAGCACAAAAAAGAGCCTTCCAAATACACCTAGTATCGGGTTGAGGAACCCAACCGTTAGACTTGGAGTGATTTGAGAGTCGTCACTAATTTTTTTTTACCTAGATACGATTGGTCATCTGTTTTTATTCTATTCGACGAAATCCTAAATTAATTTCAAGTTCGATGAAAGAACGATAAACTGATCTACGTTTCTTTTAGATTTGAGTTCGGGAGTACGATTACGCACAGAGAATGATTAACACCCCCTGACGCCCGTTCCACGAACGGTACCATTTAATTATATGTTATCCTAACCCATTATCTTTATTCTTACGTTCCCTTTATTTTTATTTATTTAATTCATTTTTATTTTGTTAATCACGTCGAAATATTTTACGGGTCTGACGTACAAGTGATGTGATTATGAAATGCATGGCATAAAATCAAGATAATGCCAAACGAAAACTTTTTATTGAGCGTACTTTCCGAATCCGCCCATCATACTGATGGGCTCCGAGAGTATTTTCTCACCTGAAGAAATACCTTAGAAACTCGCCTTCGCAAGCCTATAAGGTAAATCCCATCATCGGGATAGTCGTTTGCGAGTAAAAAAAATAGTGTTTTCATGAATGCAAATCCTAATGCGGACAAAAACTGTTTATCAAAGATATCTCTCCGAACCCTCCCATCGTACTAGTGGGATCCGAAGATACCTTATCACCTAAAGAAATTATCGGAGAAACTCGCATTCGTAAGCTTTTTCGAAAAGTCTCATCATCGAAATTCTGTCCGTATATAAAATATGTCTATATGCCATGACATTGAACAATGCAACAACGATACGCGACATACTCGTAAATTCGATGTTCGTTTCTTGTTTAATACTTTTCTTTGAGCTTACTTATCATGAACAAAATATTTCACATTTATTTATTGTTTTTATACAATCATTTCTATACTTTGTTTGTTTATATTTTGAATCGCCTATTTTTTTACTATACGTAATTATTATTATTTATACATATGTATTATATCCATTTTTTATTATTATGATTAACAAATTTATTGTTATCATTGATTTCTCATTTCTTTTACTTGTAGACTTTGATTAATTGGTGATTAAACATATTTAAGATTTTTATTATTTGCTTAAAATTAGAAATATCGAAATTTCGAATCAGGACCCTCCCATCAAACTGGTGGGGTCCTAATCGAAATTCCTATCTTAAGAAAATTTACTCGGAATTACGACTTCTCACGTTCCGAATGGACATCCTATCATCGGTGTTAACTTTCAAAACAACAATTATATTTTGCATATTTATAATTTTATTCTATGATATATTCTTTTATTTTCTGTATGCACCTACATATATATATTATACTTAAATATTTTATTTCCATTACATACCTAACTTATTCTTGTTACTAAAAATACATTTTTATTTACTTCTATTTACTTAACTCATTTTTATATAATTATCTATTTTAATACTATTTTCAGTCCTTACTTGGTTTTCTTTTTTTTTTTTGCCAAATATTTATTTACTTCTCTTATATATTTTATATTTTTAACCTAGATCTACTATTATTTTTTTTAGATTAAACATTCATTTTTATTTCATTTATTTTTATATATATGTCTATATTCTATTTAACCTAATTATTTTTTATCACTATATATATTTTTTATTGTTATTTTCTACTTTAAAACATCAGATAATCTCCTCATAATATATTTTGAATCCTAGTTAAATTAATCCTATGCTCCTAATAATGTATTTTAGCATAGCTAATTGGGCCCACCATGATAAATGAAAAAAAAAACACATTCAAGTAAAAGGCATGAAAGCTAGAACTTACCTTGTGTAGGCCTAGATTAGCTCAAGAACAACAAGGCTGTGAGGACCATGGCAGACCACCCAAAACACATCAAAATGCACCGTTTTGATGCGTTGGAATTTCTCCAAAAGGTGCCGTTCAAGAGTCCCCCTCTTTGTTCTACAACAACTACACCGTTTCAAGGCCTGTCTCTAAGTATATAAACCCACTTTTTCTGCTCTCTCCCTCATTTCCCTTTTTTCATTTTCTCTCTCTACTTAGGCAGCACTCTCCCCTCTCTCTAAAAACGTCTTTTTCTTTTCTCTTGAGACTCCTCCCACCGCCTCTCTCACCAACTTTCTCTCTTCACTCACTCACTCACTCACTGCCGGCGGCAAACCTTGCTCCCTAACTCTCCATTTTTCTACTCTCTCACCAGCTTTCCGATCTCTCTCTTTTCGCCGACCCCTCTCTCCTTCGCTGGCAGCAAACCTTTCTCTCAAACTCTCCCTTATTTCGGTGATTGCACCTTTCCTATAAAACCCAAATCGCAAATCCCTCACTACCCACTGCCTCTATCATTTTTTTTTTGCTTCCTTTTTTTTATCTATTTTCTTTATTTTTTTGGTTGTTGTGGGTTGTGGTTTCAGCTGCTAGAGGTTTAGGATTTTTTGGTGGTTGTGTTGTCGGTTCTGGAAAGATTGGTTTTTTCTTTTTTTGTTTGTTTTTTTTGGATCGTTTTTTCTGGCTATCAAAAAAAATTTTTCAAAAGAACTCCTCTGCCTCCCCTTTGAACCAGAGTTTTAGGGTTTTTATAGAACCCAACTGTCCAAGACAATCATGCTCTTTGCAGCATGAATTCCGGATGGGTTGCCTTCAAGTCAAAAACGAATCCACCCTAAATGACTTCAAATCTCGGCTGCCTCAGGAGCATTCAATGCTCTGTATATTGTTGACAATTGAAGCAAGCGTGCTTTTACCTCTCTGCTTTTTTCTTTATTTTTAATTTTTTATTATTTATTATTATATTATTATTTTTATACTATTACAAAAAAAAAAGTGTCTACACCTAGGCAGCTTAAACACATGAAGGGAAGACCCACATCAAACAAAAATCCATGCACAAATTCAAAAACCACTTTGTTAATTTCCCTAACTTTTTTATTATATTAATTAAGGTAAATTATCTAACCTTTTTAGAATTCTTTTCATTTTTATCATCGCCTTTCAATTGTAACATTAATTTACCTTTAAAACCAACAAATGTGTCAATATTATGTCCATCCAAATTAAAAATAATGATATTAAGTCACCAGTCAAAGACATTAAAAACTTAATAATGATGTATGTCAAGTGGCAATTGATCCAAATTGGAAAGTGAAGAGACAGAATAATAGTACTATATATATATATATATAATTCAAAATTTAAAGAAAAAGCCTAAATGCTTTATATTCAAACTTTTGGAATTGGTTTTTTTTTCCAACTTTAAATCATTATCCTTTCTAAAAGTGTGACGTTCAAGGATTATAATTAAGATGCTAACGAAGTCTAGAAACCAACCAAGTTTGAGTACTGCTGTTTTTGGCGTAAGGGCTTGGTGCAGGACCATCCTTACTGTCGGATTGGCATGCACATGTGAATGTGATTCCATAAAAGTACATTATTCAATTGGAAGATTTATTCATGGATTTCTATATACTGTAGTGGGAGGTTCTGAAGTTAAAAGGTTTTGGACGAAACTTATAGTGGATGGCTTTGCGTGAGTCACGATAAGGGCTCTAAACAAGGACGGAGTTAGTCAATTTTTGTTGAGAGAGTTAGAGATAGATGAATAAACGTTAAAAATTTTAAAAATTAATATATTGAACTTAATCAATAATTAAAAAATTGTTAATAAAAAATAATTTTATATAACATATAAATCAATAAACGAAAGGCGTATAATAGTTTTTTACGAAAGTTGTACTCGATTATATTTTTTGAATTCAAATTCATTAATTAAATATTATATACTAAAAAAATCTATTTCTTTAAAATTGAGTATTGGACATTTTAATGCACTTTACTTTTGTTTATGAGTTGAACCATTGAGGGTTGATGACTCACGTGTAAGAAAATTATTTGTATGATTTGCATCTTTTCTTTTAAAGAATTTGTTAATTATTTTCAACCTACTCATATTTTAATCAAGCTTGAAAAAAAAATTAATGCATTCAATATCTAATATTCTTATTTTATTTCTATTTAAACTTGTAATACTAAATATAAAACTATAATATATAAAATATAAATAATTAAATACGATATACGATATTAATAATTTCTTCTTATATAATTAAAATTATTTAAAGATTAAATATCTAAGATAATTTCCTTTCAACTAAATATAAAACATAAAACATATAAAAAAGATATACTTAAGATAATTTTCTCTTACATAATCAGGATTAATTAAAAAATTATGCATTGATAAAATTTTAAGTAACTGTGCAATACTATAAATTATATTTGACAATTATATAATAATTTATTAATTTTTAAAGATTAAAATCATGAAGAATAAAATTCACATGATAGAAAAAAAATATAATTAATGATTCGTAGAAATTTAAAAAACCAAATTCATGAAAATTTAGAACATACAAGCAAATAGTATAAAAAAATTTTAAATTGAGGGAACCATGTGAGATATTTTTTTTATTTTTTATTTATATTAATTATTAAATAAAAAATTATTAAGAGAACCATTAAGAGAATATTTTAAAAATATTATATAATATAAAAAAATTTTAAAAATTTTGAAGAGACCATGGCCCCAAAATCTATATGAGGCTTCGCCCCTGGCTCTAAGTGGGCTGTTGGGAGAGTCTTTAACTAATGTTTTATGTGTTTCTTACAGTTAAGAAATGATCAAAAGAAGTATTGTTTAGCAGAATTTTTAGTATTATTATTTTTTAATCAATTTATAAAATACAATGATAAAATTACTATGTTAATTCAAAAAATAAGTGACAAATTTAATCAATCATTTTAAATAAAATAATAAATTTGACTTCATTTCTTGTTTTTTTTTTAAACAAAAAAAAACAAAAGGAAAGTAGATTAGACTCGTTAGTTATGGAATATCCTATAGAATTGTTTCGTTTCTAAAGAGAATCCCATCAAATCTTCCAAAGTAAAAGCAGAAGGTCTTTCTCTTAACACAATGAATTGCCACCGGGAAAAAGGGATGTGATTTTATTGGCCAGCAACACTTTCTCCCACTCATTTTTCTTTCCAAGTCATGAGTTTTTGTCAAGTACCGCGTGCGCAGATAATTTTCTCAAGAAACAGCACAGATAAGGTCAAGTTGACTGAGACAAATCACGAACTGCCGCGTGTCTACACATGGTACCTGTAGTTTCTTCGCAACCTCCAAGGACGTGAGTGACACGCTCGCAGACTTCAACGACTCCACGCTATGTTGACCTGTCTACGCACGCCATTCCTCCGTTCTCCTTGATATACATAAAACATTCATCCAATTTCCAAACCATTCAAGTGTCTAACTTCCTCTTCTTCTTCCCATAAGATATCCCTTTTGCAACGATTATTCCATTGAATTTTGTATTACTATAGTTTCTGCAACAGCTTAAAGATTGTTGTGAGTTGTGACATCCTCTAGAATATTACTTTTTGTATTCTTTACTACAGCTATAGCCATGGCCTCCCTTAACCTAAGTGAGTATGAGAAGTTTTCAGCTCCACCACCGCAGTTCGGCCAAGCTGCCACCACCGGTATTCCAGTCAGCTCCTCGAACCAATTCTACACCGAGAGTTCTCATAGCAACACCCGTATTCAGACTAAAACTAGAGTCCCTTGGTCCTCGGGGCTCTGTGACTGCTTCTCTGACTGGAAAAATTGTAAGTTCATGTTTTCTTTTTCCTAACAAATGGTGGAGTTCTGGTGGCGCGTCTACGCACGCGCTGCAAGGAACAATTGGTTGAAAAGTCGAAACTCACAGTTTCTGTTGTTGCTGTCCTTTGTAATTTTTGTTCTTGCAGGTTGCATAACATGTTGGTGTCCGTGCGTCACCTTTGGCCAGATTGCCGAGATCGTTGATAAAGGATCTTCATGTAAGTTAAACAATGCATAGTTTGGCCTGCCAGAATCAATATTTTATGCCATTCCGGGAAGCTGGATCTTAGATTTAGACACTTGGATTCCATTTGGATGTTTATGCGATGTTGACATACAACCATATTTCAACACATATACTGGCAAATGCAATCATCTTGTCAACACACTTTAAATTTTACTTCAGTAACAATACGAAGTGAACTACAATTTTTTAAAGTAAAATGTTGAAACTTCTTGTATATGTTAGTAGAAGAAAATACTTGGTAGCTATTGGTCAAGCCTTATATTCAATAGAAATGAAGTTTTTTTTATGAATTCTTTTTGACAATAGGAAAAACTACCCGACCCTTAACTGCCACTCTTATTATTATTTGAGTAAAGCCCAAGTTTTTTTCTTTTACTTACTCTTGTAGCTGGTGATTTGGGTTCCGTGGTTAATGTATGTTTCTGGTGAAATTACTGCTTGCAGCTTGCGGTGTAAATGGAGCACTTTACACGCTAATCGCCTGCGTGACTGGGTGTGCTTGTTGCTACTCATGCTTTTACCGCTCCAAAATGAGGCAGCAGCACATGCTGAAGAAAAGCCCATGCGGGGATTGCCTTGTCCACTGCTTCTGTGAGTATTGCGCCTTGTGCCAAGAGTACCGTGAGCTAAAAACCCGCGGTTATGACTTATCCATAGGTAATACTACTAATGAAACTAATTCCCCTCTCAAAGATCAGTTCTATAATTATATTTTTTTTCTATAATTCCTATTCCTGACGGATTATCGGTGGGTGTTTGTTGAAATTATGTGTGTAGGGTGGCATGGAAATATGGAAAAGCAGAATCGTGAAGTGGCTATGACTCCAGTGCCGCCGGTGGTGGAATCAGGCATGAGCAGATGAAGTAATATCTGAGTGCCGAATAGCCGACCGCTATATATATAGGATCAGAAATCATAAGTCATGTAATTATGTATCATGTCTTGGAAATCATAACTGTCATGTAATTACATATTATGTCTTGGATTTTTCTTGTGCTTCTGAACAAGCTATTACTGTTATGATTTTAAGGTTTTTCCGAGTTCTATCAATGATTGTGTTTGCATAAGTCATATTCTAAAAAGTCTGATGTTAGTACGTTGGTTCTTAAGGTTTTGTCCTGGCTAGAATTTAAATAATTAATAAAGGAAACAAATGATGTAGATTATAATGTACTTATTAGCTGAAGTCCGAGTAAAATTTATATTTCAATGCTTGAACCACGTATTGACTTATAATTTTAAATCTCGAAATTTGGGATCATGAATACATCATATTTAATCCTTCACTGTCCTATATCTGGCAGCATCCCATTTATCTCCATTTTATTTTATAAAGTAAACATGATTGACAGCAATCAAGCAGCCACCAAAATAATATTTTGACTCACTGTTTAATAGGGACCATGATTTGGCTGGCAAAAAATCTCCGAGTTGTTTTTCTTTTGAAAAGCCAATTGGATTTTATTGCTAGGATGGTTCAATTACATAGGAATCTGGGCACGAGCGAATGTACCCCACACAGCCAGTTACTCGTCCATCACAACCACATTCAAAAGTACATATTACCTTTAAGGAGAAACAGCAGAGTAAAATCAGCTCCCTTGTAACCACCCTGCATAACGTATACCTCCTTTTAAATGTCATCATGAAACCACCTAATTAAACCGACCTGCAGTCTTTCAAAGCACCGGTAAATTGCTCGGCAAAGAGACAGAAACACCTCTTCCCCCCACCCCTTCCGCCCCTACTCTCAAACTCCACTGTCCTGTTTGATTTATAAGGTAACAAGTGCCAGCTACCAAAAATGTATCAATAAGCCCTGTAATCAATCCAAGCAGTCCAGGTGCCACTGTAGGCCAGCAGACGCGATGAATAGCGTCAAAAAAAATTTTTTGAAGAGCAATTTATTAACTTTCGTTCATCAAGGGATTAAGATTTTTTCCCTCCTTCAAACTTAAATACAAAAGAACAGACAAGGGACAAGGTTGGGACAGTATCCCAGCCCTTCATTTTAGTATACCTTCCCAACACTTCCTGCTGAACAGCCGATTACAAAAAATAAGGCATTCAAACTTTCAACCCTCATGTACAAAACCAGAGCACCCAATTAATACATTTCAAAGAGCTATCCCCTACCCTTTTTACATCAAAACCGCCACTCAACAATATGAACGCAGCATTCAATCAAAAACCAAAACCAGGACCATCACTGGTAGCACAAAAACAGCATTTCTACTTCAATAGCCTAAAAAATTATCATAAGGCAACAATCACCATAAACCCTCGGACATAAACTTACAGTGGGAAAAAGGAGATCAGTTCCCTGCACCTTCCTCCACCTCCTCCATCAACTCATCATCCTCAAATGCAAGCATTAGCGTGTCCTGTCTAAGCACTCTAGATTTAGCTAGACTGTCAGCCATTTCGTTGGCGATCCTTCATTGTGTGAACAACCTGGCAGCTCTTCCGGTCCTTTCAAGGCATCAATGCTCAGCATTATGTTTCTCATCCTCCAAGGGGACTCTAAAGTTTGTCGATCCAGTTGACAGCATTTATGGAGTCGCTTTCTACTATTAAACCATAAGACGCAGCCCACTTTGATGCTACAAAAGTTACAAATGCTTCCTTGATTGTCTATATTTCCGCCAGATTTGCATCCCAAAACAATTGCTTTTGAAAACAACAATTTAATTACTCCTAATTCCATCTCTTAGAACTCTTCCAATCCTAGCTTGACCCGGGTTACCTCTGCTTGGAACATCTACATCTAACTTTAGGTAGCCATTTGGGAGGCATTTCCATTCCAATCCTCCCCTTTTCAGTCTCTCTCTAGTTAGTTAGCGTTATATCTAATTCAGGATACCTAAAAAGAAAATTGTGAGAAATAACCTTCCTCATAAGCCCAATTCAAAATTATCATTTTTTATAATTTTAACTATTTTTGGTCAATTTTAGCATAACTTGACAATAATACCTTTTAAACAATTTTAGACAAATTAAAATGGTTTCAGTTTTCTCTCTCCCGCCATTCAGGTAAAATTTTCAAAATTAAATCTCGATTTCTCTGTCTGCTCAAATATGTCTATCTCGCCATCCAATTCGCAGAGATAACATCAAGCTCTTTCTTATTTTGTTTTATTTTTTTGGATGGTGGATCTTGAGGTTCTTAAGGGCGATAAACAGCGATTTTGCTTTTTGCAGACAGCGATTTTGCTTAAGGAGAAAGAACAGCTAAAGCATGTTTGATGGGTTTTATGGTGGTTCACGGTTTTGTTGTGTCTAGGATTGGGACGATTGTTAAGCATGTTTGCTAGGGATTTTGATTTTTTTTTATGAAATTTTGAGTTGAAATTGTTCAGGGAATATTTTGTAAATAGGGTATATTTTGTTTTTGTATAAGAGGAGTGAGCAAGGCCTCTTGATAGGGATATATTTTCTCTTACTTTTGAGGGTTATGGAGTTTTGTAACCTATATTTTAGGAAATGCACAATTTCATGGCTTAGCAAAAAAAATGTGTTTTAGGTTCTTGAGTTTATTGGTTTATTCATAAAATCTCAAAATTGAGTTTACTGGTTTTTAGGTATTGCGTGACTTAATCACTGTGTGACTAGTTTTTAGGCATTATATGATTGGTTTTAAGCATTACGTGACTAGTTTTTAGACATTGCGTGAGTGATTTTTAAGCAATGCCTAAGTCACACAATGCCTTACTAACTAATCATGCAATGCCTTACTAACAAGTCACGCAATGCCTTACTAACAAGTCACGTAATACCTTATCAAAAACTAGTCACGCAATGCCCAAAGTTAGTCACACAATGCCTATCAACTAGTCACGAAATGCCTTATCAGAAACTAGTCACGCAATACCTTATCAGAAACTAGTCACGCAATGTCCAAAGTCAGTCACGCAATGCCTATCAACTAGTCACTCAATGCCTTATCAGAAACTAGTCACGCAATATCTTATCAAAAATTAGTCACGCAATACCCAAAGTCAGTCACGCAATATCCAAAGTCAGTCACGTAATTCTCAAAAATCACCACAAGTACTGAATTCTATTTAACAAAATCAACAACTTCAAACGATATACCATATTCCATTTAACAACATAATTAACGAATATGAACGCGCAAAATATTCAAAAGTTTTTCTTCATATATAAAAATCACTCTAAAATATTTAAAAATGCTCAAAACGCTCACAGGTTTTCTTCGTGTATCAAAAACTACTCCAAAATGCTCAAAATGTTTAAACGTTTTTCTTTCTGGTAAGGAATATTCCATAAATGAATAGTCTGGTGAGGAAAGCTCAAAAAATGAGTCAATTTGAGGTGCAAATCTAAATATACTTGACCCGTTAATAAGTTTCGGGTTGAGACGCGAAGCCAAATAAATGGGTCGATTTCATTAAGAGTAATTTTGTCCAAATTTTAATTCTCTTAGCTAAAAACAGTTAAAATTATGAAGAGATCTATTTTAAAAAACACGTTAAGGCCCATTTAAAAAAAGAACCCATACCTAAATACCTCCATAACAAATTTGTTTTTGTTTTACCATCTGGCATTGACCCACCATGCGATTCGAAGTCTAATTGTCTCCATTACTTGCAACCTATCCCACATTTTATCTTTGAACACCAATTGATTTTTGAAAATCCAAATGGACCATAATATGACGAAATTTGACAGTCTTCATATGTGGATGTCACCCAAATGAGCAACAAATCATTTCATGTCACGAAAAAGGATGAAGCCTCTTCTGACATCACCCACGTAACATGCCGCATAAGCCGCACCTAGTAGACCAAATACTTTAAGATTCCTTGCAAGGAAAAAATAAGTGGAAAATAGGTTCATTTCCGATGTTACATAACAAGCAAAATGTTGATCCCCCATTAATGATCAATCCTCTCTTTGCAAACGTTTCTTTCATAGCTAATTATCCCCTGCAAGACTCTCCAGCAAAAGATTACAAATTTAAAAAATTGTAACTCCGTCCAAACTCTCTTTTGATGCTCCATTATGTTCCCCATGACCGTTTTGCAAAAGACCGTTGAATTCCAAAAAAAAATTTCAGAAAATGTACTGAAGAATTTTCAAGGAAGAAAGATGAAGAAGAAAAACTGCAACAGAGCCAATGAATTGTCAAAATAACTTCATGTTTTTCCATTTCATTTCTAGTAGTTATTTTTTAGAATAAAACTAACAAAGGCCTAAATGTAGCCTCAAGAAAAGAATTCCACAAATTGTTAGTGGTGCACGAAAAACCTGCCATTGTTTTCTGTGCCTAGCAACTGCTAACAGAGGAAAAAAAGCACCCTAAAAACAGCAGAAGAACTATGCGTATCAAACATAGAAATAAAGACATTGACTAAACGACATTAGCAAGTGCGTTTAGCCTTACACAAACACCTAAAATGACATTGCAAATAATCATTTCACACACAAGAAAAATAAGGTGAAAGGATAACGAAATAAATCTTGCGTTTTACAAAGTTTAATTTGGTAAAGTTAAAACAATCATGTTTTGCTTTCACGATAGCTTCTTCCTTCTTCAAACAGTCATTGATTCCCGCCAAAAGTAACTTTGTCTTTCTGATGCTACTTGTTTACCAGATTAAGATCATTTTTCCAACACAACCCCATGATCTTTAGTTTGGTAAATACCCAAACAAGGCCTCAGAAACTTGAACCTTTCTCTGCTTAATCCCTTGGTACAGATATCAGTCAATTGTTCATATGTGTGATGTTAGGATAGTCTTGAATTATAGTATGATTAAAATTGTTTAATTCTAATTAAACTTGTATACCTTATTAAAATAATCTTTAAATCTAGTTAGGTTAGAATAACAATTCCTAATTATATTAGAATAAGATTATTGTATTTGGTACTATAAAAGGACACTATGGGATTAAAGAATAATTATCACCTAGATTTAGAAAGAGTGATTTTGGTGTACGTCTCTTAGTGGATTTTTCTCTATTGCTATGCTCGTGGACGTAGGTCATCAAAAGACCAAATCACGTAAATTCTTGTGTTCTTGTGGGTGTGCTTGATTTCTTTCTTTCTTTATTCTATTGATTGGGTAAGATCTTGGGTAACTCTTTAGAGATAATTCCGCAATTTCTACAACAAATTGGTATCAAAGCTTTAAGGTCTTAGGTCAATCTGAATCTCGTTATGGCAACTTCGTTGACCAAGTATGAGATTGAAAAGTTTAATGAAAGAAACGATTTCAACCTATGGCATGTTAAGATGCGTGCATTGCTAGTGCAACAAGGACTGTTGAAGGCACTGAAGGAAAACAAATATCTTCC
Source organism: Theobroma cacao (assembly GCF_053813885.1). NCBI lineage: Eukaryota > Viridiplantae > Streptophyta > Magnoliopsida > Malvales > Malvaceae > Theobroma > Theobroma cacao. The sequence continues at coordinate 45,833,997 of NC_142640.1, forward strand.
CTCGAATTTATCTGATGGTGAGAAAGATGACCTTATGAAAAAAGCACATAGTGCTATTCTCCTAGCTTTGTCTGATGAGGTGCTAAGAGAAGTCACAAATGAATAATCTGCTGCTGCAGTATGGCTTAAACTCGAAAGTATTTATATGACTAAATCCCTGACGAATCGGTTTTATATGAAGCAACGATTGTATACTCTCAAGATAAGTGAAGGTACGTCCGTTAATGCCCATATTGATGAATTTAATAGAGTTATTCTTGATTTAAAAAATATAGATGTTAAAATTAAGGATGAAGACCTAGCCCTAATTCTTCTATGTTCTTTGCCCTCATCATGTGAAAACTTCGTGGATACTATGTTATATGACCGAGATACTCTCACTTTTAAGGATGTAAGGGCATCTTTAAATTCCAAGGAATTGAAGAAGAAAGTTGGTGGTATCCAAAATGAAAATCAAGTAGAATGGCTGATTGTGAATAGAGGAAAAGATAGAGAAAAGGGTATAGACAGAAAAGGTAAATCTAAAGCAAAAGGGAAAACTTGCTGGAATTGTGGTCAAAAAGGGCACTTTCGTTAGGACTATATAAAATTCAAGGGTGATGAAAAGATCAATAAATCTAAAAATACTGCAAACATAATTGAAGATGATTTTGATACTTTTGAGGAAGCTGATAGTGTTCTTGCAGTTACTAATGGTAACTTGAAAGATACATGGATCTTAGATTCGGCTTGTTGCTTCCACATATGTCTTAAGCGTGATTGGTTTACAACTTATCAGTCTGTTGATATGGGCACTGTACAATTAAGAGATGATTTTTCTCTCTTAGTTGTTGGGATTGGCACAATTCGAATCAAGATGTTTGATGGTATGGTAAGAACACTTGAGGTGAAACATGTCCTTGACATGAAAAAGAATTTGATATCCTTGAGTTTGTTAGATAAAAAGTGCTACAAATATAGTGGCCAAGATGGTGTCTTGAAGGTATCTAAAGGAGCCTTAACTATCATGAAAGGTAAGTTATCTAGTGGCCTTTATCGTCTAGTGGGAAGCACGATTATTGGAACTGCTTCTATAGTCTTATCCCATGATCCTGATGATGATGTTACACGTTTATGGCATATGAGATTGGGTCATATGAGCGAGAAAAGAATGATAGAATTGAGTAAACATGGTTTATTGTGTGGTCAAAAGACTGATAAGTTAGATTTTTGTGAGCATTGCATCTATGGCAAGCAACATCTAGTAAAATTTAGCACTACAACTCATCGAACTAAGAGTGCAATAAACTACATCCATTCAGATTTGTGGGGTCCTTCTCTGGTGGCATCAAAAAATGGATCATTATACATGTGGACCTTTATTGATGATTTTTCAAGAAAGGTGTGGACGTTTTTTCTTAAGGCTATAAATGAAGTGTTAACCACTTTTTTGCATTGGAAGGCTTTGATCGAGAAGCAGACTAAGAAAAGGATTGAAAGCTTTCGAACAAACAAAGGTTTGGAATTTTGCAAATGTGAGTTTAGTCTGTTCTGCAAGAATGAGAAAATTGTTAGACATCGCGTTGTTGTCAAAACACCACATCAAAACGATATTGTAGAATGGATGAAGAGAACACTTCTGGAGAGAGCAAGATGCATGCTCTCTAATGTTGGCCTACCCAAATTATTCTGGATAAAAACTATCAACATGGCTTGCTACTTGGTAAATCGGTCTCCATCAACTGCAATTGAATTTAAGACTCTTGAGGAAGTTTGGTCTGGTAAGCCTGCTGATTACACTATATTGGGAGTATTTGGTTGTCTTGTTCATACTCATGTGAGTGATGGTAAACTTGAGTTGAGGGCGACGGAGTGCACATTCCTAGGTTATGCATATGGGGTGAAAAGTTATCGGTTGTGGTGTATTGATTGTAAGTTCCTTAAGTTTATGGTGAGTTAGGCTGTTACCTTTGACAAGTCTGTATTACTTCATGGGATAAAGTCGAGAGTTGCAAACACATCAGACTAGGAAGTTGGCAAGCAAGTGGAGCTTGAAATCAATGCTCTTGTGACAGTGCGAGATGATAGTGAAATCCAGAATGAACTACAAGAGGTACAAGAATTGGTATTTCAAACGAAGCATTACTTGTATCGATGGTGATTTTGATTCTTATGTTTTATCTGTGGAAGTAGAGATTGATGAGCCTTACTTTTGTCATGAAGCAATTACATATGTCGAGTCTTCTAAGAAGATTAAGTCTCTACATTGGGATCAAATATGGAAGCTTGTGAAAACACCTAAAGGTACTATTAAAGTTGGCTTAGTGTGTGAAACAGGTGCAAACAATATTTGTAATATGGTTAGCTTCTCCAATTCAAATTTTGCTGGTGATCTAGATAGTAAAAGATCTCAAACGGGGTATATGTTCACTCTCTCAAGGTCTGCAATCAATTGGAAAGTAATAGTTGCTTTGTTTACAACTGAAGCTGAATATATGGCTGTGACCGAGGTAATGAAGGAAGCTTTGTGGCTTCAAGGCTTGGTTAGTGATCTTTGTTTTGGACAAGAATCTAGAGGTGAGATTATAGTGAAGAAAATAGCTACATATGAAAATCCAGCAAATATGTTGACTTAGTCAGTTTTTGGGATAAAGTTCAAGCATTGCTTAGACTTGATCGGTGTTCGTAGTGCTTGAGGCTCTTTGAGGAATTGGCGGTGTCGACAGAGATTAGTTCGTAAGGTGGAGCTTGGTGAATTCAAGCCTAAAGTGGAGATTTGTTAGGACAGTCTTGAATTATAGTATGATTAGGATTGTTTAATTTTAATTAAACTTGTATACCTTATTAAAATAGTCTTTAAATCTAGTTAGACTAGAATAACAATTCCTAATTATATTAGGATAAGATTATTGTATTTGGTACTATAAAGGACCCTATGGGGTTAAAGAACAATTATCACCTAGATTTAGAGAGTGATTTGGGTGTACGTGGGATAAGGGTTGTGAGTTTGAGATGGTTCTTGTAATCTCCTGATTTTTCTGTTAGTGGATTTTTCTCTGTTGTTGTGACCATGGACGTAGGTCATCAAAAGATTGAACCACGTAAATTCTTGTGTTCTTGTGAGTGTGCTTGATTTCTTTCTTTCTTTATTCTATTGATTGGGTAAGATCTTGGACAACTCTTTAGAGATAATTTCGTAATTTCCACAACATGTTACAGTACTGAAGCTGAATTTCATTTTCCTTCATTGCTCCCTCAATGCAAGATATTTAATCCTGATGTCCTTGGTTCGACCATGCTGCACAAGGTTTCTTGCAATTGCTATTGCAGATTGGTTATCAAAATTCAAAATTGTGCCCTTTTCTTGAGTAAATCCTAAATCAAATAAAATTTTTCTTAACCAATGAGCATGGTTTGCAACAAAGCCAGTAGCTATGTATTCACCTTTTGTTGATGATTAGGCTACAACATTCTGTTTTTTAGAGTTTCAGGAAAAAAACTCTACTTACAAATGAAAAACAGAATCCACTTGTGCTTTTGGAATCATGCACTGAGCCTGCCCAATCACTATCACTATAACCTTGGAGCTCATTGCTTTCATTTTTTAAATACCTCAAACGAAAACTTACTTTGCCTTTAACGTACCTAAATATTCTCTTAGCTACTGTGGAGTGCAATATTGAAGGTGATTGCATAAACCTTGATAGCAAACTAGTTAAGAACATTATTTCTGATCTGGTAGCTGATAGGTATAAAAATGATCTTATCCACTTTTGTAAACTAAACCATTAACCTCAGCAACCCCATCATTCTTGCTTAACTTGTCACCAGTTGATAATGGAGTATGCACAAGTTTGCAAGATTTTGTTTTGAATCTCTTCAATAGATCTTTGGCATACTGAAATCTTTGGCTAGCAGTTTTATAAACTCCATTCCCAAGAAATAAGTCATCTGCCCCAAATCTATCAGTTCAAATTCCTTCTTCATTTGGTTCTTAAATTCTCCCAAAAACTCATTGTTAAGACTTATTATCAATAAGTCATCAACATACAAAACTACTATAAGTACAACAAATCCATTTAACCTCTTCACATATAATGTAGGTTCATTAATGCTTCTGTCAAAGCCTTGACTTCTTAGATGGTCATCCATTCTCTCATACTAAGCTCTAGGGACCTGTTTAAGTCCATACAAGGCTTTGATCAATTTGCATACATTTCTTTCTAAGTCATTTTCTTCGTAACTTTCAGGCTGCTCAATGTATATGTCTTTAGTTCGGTACCCATTAAAGAAAGCTAACTAGATATCTAGGTGATAAATCTTTCATCCTTCCCTTATAGACAATGCAGCAAGCATTCTAATAATATCATACCTAGCAACTAGTGCAAAGGTCTCAAAGTAATCTATGCCATATACATGTGCATAGCCTTTCACCACTAATCTGGCTTTGTACTTGTTAATTGAACCATCAATAATCAGTTTAATTCTATAAATCCATTTCACACCTATGACACTTTGATCAATAGGTCTATCAACAATAGCCCAAGTACTATTTTTCTTAATCATATTTATCTCAGCATCCATAGCTTCCTTCTGGTTCTTGTCTTAGTATGCATTAGTGAAACTGGTAGATTCAGCAACTGCTACATTGCATCTGTTATAAATATCTTGCAAAGTCCTTGTTCCCCTAATAACTGAGTTTCCATCTTCAATGTCCACTAATTCAATATCTTCAACCTGTGCATTTTCATCAAGAAAACTTGCTTTATTTAAAACTTCAATAATGCCTTTTTCCCAATCCCATTTTTGCCCTTCATTATAAAACACGTCTTTACTTATGAAAAGCTTCTCAAATTTGACATCAAAGAGCCTATAACCTTTAGATATCTCACTATAGCCTAGGTGAATGGCTATCAATGACTTTAAATCCAATTTAGTTCTCTTTTCATCTATAAGTTTAACAAAACAGACACAACCAAAAGTTTTAAAGTAAGAAATTGATGGTTTGTGTTCATACTACATTTCATAAAGTGTCTTTGATATTAGTGCCTTAGTACAGGTCATATTCGGAATATAGTTTACAGTATTAACTACTTCAACCCAGAACTTTTTAGGTAAGTCCATCTAAAATAGCATCCACCTTGCCATTTCCGTAAGAGTTTTGTTTTTCCTTATTGTAATTCCATTTTGGTGAGGGTTGTAAGTAGCTGAAAATAATGCTTGACCCAACTTTCAAGATACCTTTCAAACTCAACAGCAATATACTCGAAGCAATTGTCACTTCTTAAAGTTTTAATTTTTTGTTCTACATAATTCTCAACCAAGGCCTTAAACTTGATAAAGTTCATTAATGCTTCTAACTTATGCTTCAAAAAATAAATCCAGCAAAAACGAGTCAAGTCATCAATAAAAATTATGAAAAGTTTACTACCCTTCAAACAAGGTTCTTGTTGGACCATTAACGTCAATATTCACCGATTCAAATTTCTACTTTTCCTTCCATCTTCTCTTTTTTGGAAGTTTTCTGCTTTGTTTTCGAAACTAACAGATTTCACATAGTTTAGATGACTTAGCTACACTAGGTAGGCCATTACCAAACTCTTTTGAAGCCATTTTTATTAGTGAATTAAAATTCACATGTCCTATTCTCCTATATATGCCAAAACTCAAATTCATCATGCTTTTTATAAAGAGCTAAGTGTTGAATATTTATCAAATTCAGAGGGTAACACTTGTTCTTCATCTCAATAGTAAGCATCTTAGCACAATCAAATATAGTGCAAAATTTATCTTTAAACAGCAAAGCATAGTGACTATCAATTAACTGACCTACATTAAGTAAGTTCTTATCAGCGTCAGGAACATAACGAACATCAATGATATATTTAGTACCTGAAAAGGTCTCTACAGCCATTATACCAATGCCAAAAATCTTCAACTATACACCCTTCCCAATTTTCACTCAAGCGTTGAAACTCCCATCAAGGTCAATGAACAAATCTGTATTACTTCATCATTAAGTCATCATCCATCTTAGCCATGAACAAAAGCTCTTCTGGTTCATCTGCTCACTTAACTACAACAACAACATTGTCTTCATTTTCATTTTTCTTTGCCTTACAAACTTTCTTAACATGTCCTAGCTAATTACAAGCCTTGCATTTCACATTTGGCTTGTACCAGCAATACTTAAAAGTATGGTTTTTCTTCTTGCAATAAGGGCAAGGAGGGTTTTTATCAGTTTGCTTACCCTACTTACTATCACCAGCTTTGTTTCCCTTTCCTTCAAGCTTCATGGAACCACCATCCTTGACTCTCAAGACCTTAGTTTTGGCTATTAAGGCATTCTTTATAAAGTCTTCACACCTGATGGCTCTCCTCTGCTCTTGGGCCAATAGTGCATTGATTAACTCATTCAACGATATCCTGGTTTTATCCTCTAAGTCTTTCATAGAGGAAATTTTCGCTTCAAACCTCTCTAGTAAACTAACCAGAAACGTGTTTACAACCTTTCTTTTAGTCACTTCTTCTCCCAATAATCTCAGCTGATCAACAATCCTCTGAACCTTGTTTGCAGAAGCTTAAATGCCTTTATCATTCTTCATTCTCAAAAGCTCAAATTCATTTGATAAATTCAAGACTTGGATCTGCGTGGTACGGTCACCTCCCTGAAATTCCTCCTTTAATGTATCTCATACCTGTTTAGGATCATCTAAGGTCATTATCCGAGTGAAGATTGAATCTGATAAGGCAGAGTAAAGGCATGAGAGTGCCTTGTATCGTTTGGCAACCTCCTTGCCATGTTGCTTGATTGGAGCCAATGTTGGACTGGCATGTCTTCGCACAGGTGGATCACCCCCACTCTAACTACCTCCCATAAATTGAAAGCCTTAAGATATGTTTTCATTTTCACTACCCTAATGGGATAATTTGAGCTTGAAAAGATTAAAGGAGACGAAGTACTAAAACGTGCTAAAGCCATCGAACCAGTATAGAATAGCCAAATGATATGAAAGAGAAATGTGTATAACTATTTACATGTCCTTCAAGAAGCTTTGAAGCTTAATACCATGTTGAATTCCAAAATAAAAAATAAAAAAATGTACTAAAGAATTTTCAGAGAAGAAGGATGAAGAAAAAAAATTGCAACAAAGCTATTTAATGAATTGTCAACATAACCTCACATGTTTTTCCATTTCATTTCTAGTATTTATTTTTTAGAATAAAACTAACAAAGGCCTAGATGTAGCCTCGAGAAAAGAATTCCACAAGCGTTGGTGGTGCACAGAAAACTTGGCATTGTTTCTGTGCCTAGCAATGACTAACGGAGGAATTAGAAAGCACATGACATTTATGCCTAACAAGAAGACCCAAAAACCACAGAAGAACTATGCATATCAAACAGAGAAATAAAGACATTGGCTAAATGACATGAGCAAATGCGTTTAACCTTACACAAACACCTAAAACGACACTATAAATAACCATTTCGTTTCACACACAAGAAAAATTAGATGCGAGGAGAACAACCAAAAAATCTTGTGTTTTACAAAGTTTAATTTGGTAAAGTTAAAACGATGACGTTTTGCTTTCACGGTAACTTTTTCCTTCTCCAAATAACGGTTGATTCTCGCCAAACTAACTTCGTGTTTATGATGCTGCTGGTTTACCAAATTAAGATCATTTTTCCAACAAAGACGAAAGACGTAGGGAAATAATTCCCATTTGGACGACCCTTCCAATACCATCTTATCCTAAAAGTTCACCCAAATAGTGTGGTCTTTTAGAGTAAGCAAGTCTTTTAATAAACGTAAATAACTAGTAATCATGTTTCTTCTGGTAGGTCTTCTTTTGTTTCTGCCATTACGTCTAATGATGAGACGAGTGTTTATTGAAATGTTTTGATAAGGACTTGGGCCTGTGGTTTTCATTGTTGCCTTTTAAGTAATTTTCATAATAATTAATATTATAAAATTTTATTTATTTATATTTTAAACTTATTTTTTTAAAAATATGCAAATAATTATACAAAATAATTATTTCAAAATAAATGAAAAACAAGTATTTGCATGCAATACTCGTAACAATAAATATTAACATTCTTAAAAAATAATTATGAAAACAAAATATTATTACTAGCCAATTTGTACAATCATACCATCTTATAATCTTAATCATGAAACCAATGTTCCAATTTCCAAAACCTATTCATCAAATTCAAATTTCACAATACAGAATACCCAAGTCAAATAAACAAGAAATCTATCGATGTAAGAAAACAAGATGTTGGTTCAGGGCCAAAGAAGGATGGAATAGAAATAGAGGCAATCCTTTGCATTAATGAGCTGGTCTGAGACAAGTTCAAGATTGTTTTCTACATGAGATTGGAGGGGTCTGATTTTTGCCTTTTGTCATTTATGTCATGCTTTATTGAGGGCATTATTAAGAGTTTTAGACACAAGTTTAGTGTGATCTAGCTAGTCGTAAATCCAAACCTGGTCCGAGACAAGTGTAATTAATCAACGTCAAGTATTGAACCAAAGCATATGATAGATTTCAGTTTGGGAGTAGGAAAATTTTCAGATAAGTGTATTAAAATGAATAACCAGATCCTTTCATGTGATCAATTGCCGAAACATAAAGCTCAAAGCGAGAATGCATTCAGTCAATTTTTTCAAGTGGACAACTTAAACTTTTGTGTTGGATTTCTTGTTTCATCTTACATTTTTGAGTAATTAGTCCCTTTTTTATATAATGGCCTCCATGTTGGAGACTTTTAAACAAGGTCTTTGCTACTATTTTGATTCTCATACGTGTAGTTTCAAAAGGTAAAAGGTTAATAAGTTTTTATTTTATTTTTTTACCCGAGCTAAATTTTGGAGGGGATAAACTCTTGATTTTAGGACCGCCACCTCTCAAAAGCGAATTGATAAGGCAAAGTTCTAGATTATATTTTTATCATGATTAAGATTTTGATTTATTTAATTAATCATATCATGTTTATATTAATGTACATTTTTATTATATTGTATTTCCACTTAATATGATTATAATCTTACGCACAAATTGTCAAGTTTAGATTGACCTTGATAATTCCATCTAAAGCTCATGGGGTTCATACATGAATTATGGAATGAATGGTTAAGACGTGAGGAATGGAAAGGAGCAAGTATAAATTGTTGTAAAATGCCGTTCAAAGGGAAGATAGGAAACGAAGTATGTGTTGACCAATCCATGAGAAACCCAATTTGCAAGCGAAGCCCACAAACAATGTGCACTAGTTAGGGATTGAAAGGAAGCCCGAAGTCCCTAGTCGTTAAGCAAATGAAAAAATAATGAATACATGGTTATTGAAATTGGAAATCTCAAACCAATAATTGTTATTCCATAATATGGACGATTGATTGGATTCTATGAGACAGGGCAAAAATAAACTCATCGCCCAAGTTTGTGAGGAGCTACGAAAGAGTGATGTAAATACGATAATCACATTGAAAATGAATCCTTAATTTTAGCTTAAACTCAAACCAATTATTTACTTGTATACAAATTTGCATACTATATTTGAGAGAGAGAGAGGAAAGAAATTTACTGTTGGGAATAATGATATCCCTTTCTTTTGCTTTAGTATGTTTCTCTGTACTTGAGATTGCTCATGATGAAATCCATGGCTAGCACAGTGAAAGCAAAGCGATGGGTAACCTTTCCATGGTCAGGTCAATGGCCAAAGTGAGACTCCCTCTTTAAAAGGGCAATGGAGCAGCAACGCTCGCATGTGTCTCGAGTGTTTTGGGGGCCCATCACACCTTCTTTTTACCCGTGATTGCCGCTTCAGAAACGGCATTGACTAGGCATCAATTTTCACAAAAAGGAGGTTCCTAGCTCTACCCACCAAACTTCATCACTTACAATTCTCATGTTGGCCCAACTCTCAATTCAATTAACTAAACAGCAAATGTCCTGAGACTACAAGGGGAAAATTTTGCTAATTACTGCTAATGTGATACCTGGGAAAAAAATTTGACAAATGATCTTCAATTGTAAGAGTGTAAGAATGCTAGATAAACCATGATGATTTGCCTAAATGGTTTGGGGTAACCTCTAAGAAACATCGTAGTAGTAGTAGTAAACTAGTCATGGAAAGCAAAATGGTCACTTAGTTCTTTCCTAGAATTGTCATATCAAAAGAGTAGTACACTTGTTAAGTTTGGCTTGAAAAGAAAACAAAAGACAGTGTTGCATCTTTCCTGGATACACCCAAAAAAGAATGAAAAATAACATATTTCCTTTGAAACCAACCTATCAACTGAAATATGGACAAAATTGAATTCAACTTAAGTTTCTGTGAGATTGATTTTAAACTATATTCAATTGCCACTACTGTTAAAACTATCTTTTCCAAGACTCTCTAACCTTTACTTAGATACCCATACATTCCCAGTGATTTATTTGCTTTGCATCAGTCCCTTTCCCCCCTTTTTAATCCCTTCATCTTCAAGAATCCAACAACCTAATTCCATTAAATGAGGCTGTGACATTCAAGGGATAGGGTACATCTTCTAGACATACATTACCACTTGTGATAAATTTAATGTAAGCAAGCTATCATAAAATTTTGTGCGAGTTTGTCCAAATGATGACAATTCAATTTTCCTACTTTCTTTCCTCTAAACTTTCACATGTCCATAATAATAGTATAAATTTTGTATTATAATGGTAATCGAAGTTACCATCAAAACTCTATCATCTAATCATCAACCAATCGAAAACAATGTACAATGATGACAACATTTAACCCTAAATCAAATCCCAAACCCTTCCCTTAAGCAGAGTAGTGCATCATTTTTCTTAATCTCATCCCCACTTTCCCACTAATAAATTACTAGACTAATTATATAAATTAATAAAGGGTGACTTCCCACTAATCAATGTACTATTTTAATTCATTTTGTCTCCTCAACCCCAAGCCCAACAAATAAAAAACCAAATATTTTACTAACTGTATATTAAAATTTTAGCTTTGTTCTTATAATACCTTTACCTCTCTTTTTTCTTTCTTTCTTTCTTTTTTCTTTTTTTTTTTCTTTTGTTTCTTTGAGACTTTTTATCAAACGAGTGGCACGAATAGCATTGCCAACTGAGAAATCAAGAAACTTTTTTCCTCTTTACCTTCTTTGATCTTTAACTTCTTCTGGGTATTTTTTATATTGACGATAAATTAAGGAAAGAGAAAGAAAAGCAGAGAGGAAAATGGATGGAGCAGAGTTGGAGTTGGAGAGGAGAAGCAAGTTTTTGAACAGTTTGATTCAAAAGAAGAAGGCTATAGAGCAACAAGACCAAACTGAACGTCTCAATGTTAAAGTCAGAGCTTCTGATATGCCTTTACCTCTTCAGAACAGGGCTTTTAGATGTGCTCGAGACCAGCTTGACTCTATGCCTGGAAAGCTTGACAGTAAACGTCTAGCCCTTGCCCTTAAAAAGGTTAAAAATTTCAATCTTTTTTGTCCTTTTTTCTATGACGATTATTCTTTGTTTGGATACTTGTTTTTGATGTAAAGAATTAATGGGTTTGTTTAGATTTTTCATTTGATTGTTTTAGTTGACACAGTTTTAACTTTTGCATGTAGATAGTATTTGACAATTTTAAAGTTTTTTTTTTTTGTGGTGTATTAGGGGTTTTAATTTGGTGTGTTTGTGGTAAAGAATATTGGGTGAATAAGGTTGAATGTTATAGTTGGATTTATAACTTTAGGGTGCTTGGCTGTTAGGAGTTATAGATATTAGTGGTCCTATTGAGAATTTACTGGACGCTTTTCTACTTCTAGTTTTGCAATCCAAATTTTGTCTTCCTTAATTCAGTTCCAAGTGAAGACATTTATTCCTTTTGTGTTTTTCTCTTTTCTCTTTGTCTTTTTTGTATTCTGTTCGACTTGTTATCCTGCTTGTAGTTGTAGATGCTCATATCAATTCCAGAATTATATGTTACATTAAACCCCTTTGCTTAACCGTTTATTCCAACAGCATCGGCATGTAGCTTAATAGTTTTGATTCATCGATGTCATGGACACTGCTGGTCCTTCTTGTGAGGGGAGAATTGTATTCTGGAATATCTGGAATTGGAATAAGTCATAGATTATTGTAGGTTCTTTTTTTTTGGGTTTCAAAATATTGGTGATATTATCTATTGCTGTTATGAGAACAGGTAAAATCTAACAGAGCTTTTTGTGATGAATTTAATATGATTTGTCAATGCTTACTAGGTTTAAATTTGACCCTGCCTAAATTTGTGGCAATGTACTACACATCCTGTATCTGGTGCAAGATTTATGTGCACTCCGTTGACAGAGATGCAATTGAACAAATCTCATCCTTGCAATTGCATTGGTTTGTATAATTTGAAAATGGTTTGTAAAGGAACCTTCCTTGTCAGGCACACTAGGTGTATGAAGCCTGTTACTCATGATTCTGTTGGCGATGACTCATCTAGTCATCCATACTCTGAATCTGAACTAGAATATCTAAGCCGTGCAAAGTTACAAAACTGCAGGGATTCATCAAGCTCATCATGGTCTATAGCATTTAGTTAGCTGCTGTTTAAGGCAGTATTTGACGATATTATGGGTACACTTGCTTTTAGAATAACCTCTCATTTGACTTAACCACTTGTGTCTCAACTTAAGGAGATAGGGTATTCAGTTCTGTCTTCAGGTCCTTTGCTATGGAGATGGTAATGGAAGTGCTAGTAATTCTGAGCTATCAACTTGGAACTTCTCAGGATTTTAGTTTGTATAGGTTCATTTGCAACAAATGTAAACTGAAACAAAGAAAGAGAGAGAGAGGTCCGAATTTTGTTAATTGAGCATTTAGCTAAATAGCAGGTGCATGCATCATCAAAGAGTCAGGTTTGAATCCCTGTTCACCCAAAATTCAAAAAAAAAAAAAAAGAAGAATTAATATATATATATATATATATATTAGAGAGAGAACCCTAAATAGAATGGTAATGAGTGCGTAAGGTTGAGCTTGTCTGATCCTTTGTTCTTATCAGTTAAATGATTGATGTTCAAATACTGTTTCTAGTTAAATGTTTGCTTTAACCATATAGTTTAAAATATTGTAGGGTTTAGTTATCTGGATTTATTAACATTTTACTCTAATACATAGATAGCCTATGACGAGGATCCATTGGCTTTTCAGGAATTTGACTCGACATATGGTCCTGCTTGGCACTGCATTGTGGGAACTAGCTTTGGCTCATACGTCACTCATTCACTAGGAGGTTTCTTGTATTTTTCAATTGACAAGGTTTACATTCTTCTCTTCAAGACTGCTGTTGAGCCTTTAGACCATTGATGGTTTTCACAGATTTGTGTTCTACACGTTTCTTGTATTGGCAACAAATTTACAAGTTTCCAATTTAAAGTTACATGTACAACAACAGACTGCAAAACTGATAAACGTATGTATTGTTGGTTCTACAATTTTTATGTTGTATTGCTGAGTGCTAAAAGTATAAATGAGTGATAGGTTCTTCCGGTTTCCATCTCTTCCAATTTTTAAGCTTTGTAGAGTCACAGAAAGTGTCTGGTTTTCGCATGCCTTTGCCATTGTCTAGGATATTGCTTGGTATCAAATTTTGTATAATTTTCTCAATTATCATATGTTCTCCATTTTCTAGATAAATCATTATCATCTTTCTCAAGTAAAGGAGCAATAACCTTTTTAACTTGTAGGTTGAAGAACCAATCCATTTTTTTATCGGTACCTTGAACTACATTTGAAGATGCAAGCTTGGCAATATAGACATATAGGAAAGAATACAACCAAATGTACCTCATCTAGACCTCTTTGATTAAAGATCTTGAACAAATCCAGAGCAAAGAATACAACCAGAAATACCTCAGCAGAGCAGTTACAGCAATACAACGACAATCTTGGATAATCCTTGGGCTTATTTGTACAGATCCAATGACAACACATCTCTCAGAACTTCTTGCTGGCCATATGTTCAGTCGAATTTGTCACCATGCAAGGCTACAACTCAACTCTAGGAGAAGAAAAATTGGGCCTATGGTGCAAGTATTTCACTATAAATAGAACCAGATTTTCTGAAAATTTTAAAAGGGCGTCGAAATAAAGAAGGCTGAGCACAAAAGCAGATACAAGAACATGATGATTTATCGCAGTGTGTTGACTGTATAGGACTTGTAGATATTAACGGTCCTGCTGGAAACGTTTCTAGTTCGAGTTGTGCCTCGATGCTTTACGTTGCTATTCTCAGTTGAACCATGATTCATCGACCAAAGGCAAAGGCAAGAAACAGTTACGAATCTCGCTCGAGACCGAAGCTTAATAGATTTGATGACCTTACCTCGATATCGCTCTTTTTTCTCTGAACTCGTTCAAATTACAAAACAGAAAAACCTTTCGAGAGGCCGTGCAGTACACGCTCGAATAATACGAAGCGGCGGCTCATCTTCTTGCGTATACCTTTCCAACAGCCTTGTTAACTTCTATGCCAAATGTGGGGACTTGTCCAAAGCCAAATGCGTGTTTGAAAATATACAACACAAGGATGTTGTCTCATGGAACTGCCTTATCAATGGCTACTCCCAACAAGGCCCGACAGCATCCACCTTTGTCATGCAACTCTTTCAGCGAATGCGGGCAGAGAATTATTTGCCTAATGCCCACACATTCGCCGGCGTTTTCACTGCCGCGTCAAATTTGTCGGATGTTTTTAGTGGGCAGCAAGCTCATTCGCTTGCGATTAAAACCGACAGCTTTGATGATGTCTTTGTTGGGAGTTCTCTTCTTAACGTGTACTGCAAATCGGGTGTTTTGGCCGAGGCTCGTAAGGTGTTTGATGAAATGCCGAAGAAGAATTCAGTTTCTTGGGCAACCATGATTTCTGGGTATGCAATGCAGAGGTCTGCTCTGGATGCTTTTGAGCTTTTCGAATTGATGCGTCAAGAAGAGGAGAAAGTGAACGAGTATGCGATGTCTAGCGTCCTTAGTGCATTGGCGGATCCTGAGTTTCTTAACACTGGTAGGCAAATACATTGCTTCACGGTTAAACATGGGCTGTTAGTGTTTTCATCTGTTGGCAATGCCCTTGTTACAATGTATGCGAAATGTGGGAGCTTGGATGATGCCCTTAAGACATTTGAATTATCAGGTAATAAGAATTCAATTACATGGTCGGCAATGATCACTGGTTACGCACAGAGTGGGGACTCATTAAAGGCTCTTAAGTTGTTCTCGAGTATGCATTTTGCTGGGATCATGCCTAGCGAGTTCACTCTTGTTGGGGTTCTTAATGCTTGTAGTGATACGGGTGCTGTTGAAGATGGAAAGCAAGTGCATGGTTACTTGTTGAAATTGGGATATGAATCGCAGGTATACATAATGACAGCTTTGGTTGATATGTATGCAAAATGTGGTTGTACATTGGCTGCTCGGAAGGGGTTTGATTATTTACAAGAACCTGACATGGTTTTGTGGACTTCCATGATTGGAGGATATGTGCAAAATGGGGAGAATGAAAATGCAATGATTTTGTATGGTAGAATGCAGATTGAGGGGATTGTGCCTAATGAGCTTACAATGGCCAGTATCCTGAAAGCTTGTTCATGTCTTGCTGCTTTGGAGCAAGGAAAGCAAATCCATGCCTGTACTATTAAGCATGGATTCGGTCTGGAAGTTCCAATTGGAAGTGCCCTTTCAACCATGTATGCCAAGTGTGGGAATCTGGAAGATGGGAACCTTGTCTTTAGGAGGATGCCACGGAGAGATGTAGTGTCATGGAATTCAATGATATCGGGACTTGCTCAGAATGGTCATGGTAATGAAGCTCTTGAACTTTTTGAGGAGATGCTGTCCGAAGGCACAGAGCCAGACTATGTTACTTTTGTCAACATTCTTTCAGCTTGTAGCCACATTGGATTGGTAGAAAGAGGTTGGGCTTATTTCAACATGATGTCTGATAAATTTGGAATTGTTCCGAGAGTAGAGCACCTTGCTTGCATGGTTGATATGCTGGGCCGTGCAGGGAAACTAGATGAAGCTAAGGAATTCATTGAATCAGCTACCATAGACCATGGCATATACTTATGGCGTATCCTATTAAGTGCTTGTCGGAACTTCCGGAACTATGAATTGGGAGCATATGCTGGAGAGAAACTGATGGAGTTGGGCTCTCAAGAATCATCTGCTTATGTCTTACTGTCAAGTATCTATGCTGCCCTGGGCAGGTTGGAAGATGTGGAGAGGGTCAGGAGGATGATGAGACTCAGAGGGGTGAATAAGGAACCTGGGTGTAGCTGGATCGAACTTAAAGGTGGTGTTCACGTGTTTGTTGTTGGAGACCAGATGCATCCAGAGATAAAAACGATACGTGAAGAGGTGCAAATGTTAAGCAAACAAATGAAAGATGAAGGTTACCAACCTTCTTCTGAGTCAGTTTCTGCAACTTCTTATAGTGAAGAGGAACTAATTGCTGCTTGTATGTGATAATTCATTCCATTCTTTGGTCAGTTCTTGTCGACATAATTCTCTACATAGTGACATAACTTTAACATTGGGATTTATATCTTTATCGAACGGTGGCAAATGCAAATCCATATTTTGTTTCTCATCCTGTCTTGCAGCCCACTACATGTCACTCACAGTGTAAGTGGCATATCATATATACACTGCAGCATTAGTGAACATTAGTGTTATTGCTCATAGATCTTGTATTGCTAGCGGTTAAAAGTAGAAATGAGCGATAGGTTCCGGCAATGTCCAGCTGCTCTTTCAGATTTTGATGTTTTAAGGGCGTTCACATGGCTTTTGGCAGTGCTTGGATCCATTACTACCCTACACGGTTTCTAACATGTCACATCTCATCTATCATCTGTTACCATTTCCCCGTGAAAACATCAGTATCTTCCTCAAATAACAAGGGGACCATAGCCCTTCACTTGCCAAAACCTGCAACTGCTTCTGATTCAAGGGTTCAGTTTGTCCTGCTGTGGAAGTGGAAAACAAGGGTATTGAGAACTTTCTAAACGACGTAAAGTTTGTTTCTAGTTACCATTTGGGAATGACAAACTTTGCCACTGCTAAGGTATTTGAAAAACTCTAAAATCAGATTTGTAGACAAAATTGTTCTAAATTTATTTAGGTTGATGTTTCATTATATAATTGAATCTAAAGCCAGTCAACTAAAAAGTTGTGGATCACATAATCTGGTGGCAGGTGCTCAACTGTTGGCGGCATTAGCCATTTTACTTCGAGGGCAAGAAAGAAAATTGGGTAACAATTTGACAAACTTTTGCCGACATATTACAATTAAATGAAACTGGTGCTTCTTTACGCTTAGATATTCTCTTCCTGTCAACATCTTCATTTTATTTCTCTTTTTTTTTCTAATTTTCGGTACGTTACTTCTTTGTTACGGATGAAAAGTCTACAAATAATTCCACCATAAATTATTCCTACACCAAAATATTATGGAGATTGCACAAAGCAGGGAACATGCACCCCTTTCCCATAGGGAAGATAATTCTGGACAAGAAGAAGCAGAAGCAGGTTCACCCCATGAGGCTTTGTTTCTTGTCTTGGCCTACCTTCCTTTGTTTGAGCTTCTTGCCATGAGTGAAGTTTGCATGTCTCTGAGAGATGCGGTGGAAAAGGATGTACTGCCTTGGCTAAACATAATTGTTGAAAGGCCTTTGAACCTGCGGTTGTCTGATGAGATTCTGATGAAAGTTGCTTCAAAGGCAAATGATAGGCTAAGAACCTTGGCTCTAATCAACTGTGCCTGGATTAGTGATGATGGGCTTCAAAGGGTAATTGACAAAAATCCTCTTATCAACGAGGTATGAATACTTCAAGAAAGTTTCTATTTCTATTTGCCCTCTGTTTCTTTTCCACAGACTAATGTTAGAATAGCTAGTACCTGGTTTAAAGTTCTATTACCTAGACAGAGCCTGATCATTTTCTTTTCCTTTGGGATATGAATGGATACGATTTCAGTGGCTAGGATTATTCACTTTGTCTTATGTGTGGGTCAAAAACTCTGACCAAACTAAACTCTTAAGCAATATTACCGCATATCAACTTATTCTATGCAACTTCAATAAAATGCATACTACTCTCTTTGCTAAGGATCATGCAGTATATAAAGTTTGTTTTCACTTCAGTTGTTTTTTTTTTTTTTTGTATTGATTCAGCTATAGTTTTCTTGATTCAGTTGTACGTACCAGGTTGCACTGGCTTAACCCCTAATGGAGTAATAAGGGCTGTTCAGAAGCTATCCGAACACCACCACAGCCTAAAACGCCTTCAGATAAATGGCATCTACAACATGAAGAAAGAACACCTTGAAACTCTTCACTATTACATGCTAACAAACCAAACAAAGCAGCAGGTTCAGAAAAAGCAACGGCCTCTCCTATATCATAATTTCAGAAAGTTTCAAGCATATAGATGGGACGAATTTGGCAGAATAATTGATGTGGAAATCTGTCCCAGGTGCAATGAAGTAAGGATGGTTTTTGATTGTCCTAGGGAGGAATGCAGAAGGAAGAGAGAGCAATATTCACTGATTGATTGTAGGATGTGCAAGTTCTGCATTCCAAGGTGCGAAGAATGTGGGCGGTGTGTCAAACCTGAAGACCTGGAAGTGGCTGTTTGCACAGATACTTTGTGCTCAGATTGTTGGGTTCAGCTTTCTAAATGTAATTTTTGTAACAAGCCATGCTGTGGGCAACATGCAGACCTGCAGATTAGTTCTAGTGGCTCAACTGAATGGATTTGCGGTGTTTGCCATGATCAATTCCTGACAGGTTCAGATGATGTTGAGCAATGATATTTCTTGCATGCCATTATTTTTTGAGGCTTACGATTGATAAATTAATGGAATTGTGACTATTTTATATATAAACCACAATTTTGAGATGAAAGTCATCTGTTTTTTATCTTTTAATTTTCTAATATTCTAAAAACAAATATTAACCCATGATTTCTTTAAAAAAATTCTTCATTTTTTTCTTTTTAGTTTTTAATTTGAGTTTCCTTTCACTACCCATTTAAAAATTCATTATTTCATTTAAACTAAATATTTTGGCAAATACAATTTTGGTATTAAATGCTTATATACACTTTAAATCGTTTGTTGCAGATTAGATAAATGATTTTTATAAAAAAAAAATGATACAAGCTTTCAATTGTAGTGAGAATTGAACATCCCCCGATTGGGAAAGAACCAATTTGCTCACATTCGACTGATTTAATAAATATTACCGGAAAGCACCGATGCTCCCCAACGCTTCGATCTGGTGAGCACCAAATGCTCACCCAGGGAGCATGGATCTGAGGAGCTTTGGTGCCTTTGGAAGCACAAGTTCTACACTCCCCCAGAGAGATCTAGCCAAATTTAACATTTCATGATCAAATCTGATTGCAAAGTGACTAATCAGTGTAAAGTAATTTAAACATTTTACATTTGTCCGTTAACGTGTTTACACGTTTGAGACGAACTATGTCAAATAATCCGCGTAAAATTATAATTAAAACTTAAAGAGTCAAGATATTGTACCCTAAATATTTTGAACTCCATATTTAAACAGACATTTACGGAGTAGCTCAACGAGATATCTTGATGAAATAATAATTAAAACCACAAATCAAAAAGGACACTGCAAATCCAGTATAAAGAATACAAGCCCAACCTCAACAAGATAGCTACACCTACACAGCAACAATTTTGAATATTCCTTGGCTTGTTTGTACAAAATCCAATGACAATGAACCCAATTCATCTTAAAACTACTTGCTATTCATATGTTCAGTCAAATTTGCCACCCTGCAACTCAACTCCTCTAGGAGAAACAAAACTGGGTATGCTGCAAGTATTCCAACAGAAATGGAATCCAATTTCCCGAAATTTAAATTTTTCAATGGTGTTAAAGACCGAAGGGCAAATACAAATAAGTTCTACAAGAAAACAGCACTCATAAGTAAAACAGCTATTATCACAGAGGTTGTGAAAGAACCAGTTCCATAGAAATATTGTGATGCGCAGCCTGAACTTGTGGAGTTTGACGAAGGAGCCAGTGATGTGCCATTGGTTATGGTGCCATTTTTTCCAATACTACAGACGAAATTATAAAGTCATGTCAGCAGATTTCTATATGGCCATCATATATGCATCATAATCTGGCTTGAAGAACAAGTAGTAATATCTAGGAGCATCAGTGCATACCTTCCAGGAAATAAACACGAACCATGACCTGCACCAATGGACAACATTAGCAAGTTATAGATGCTACTAAAACACAAAAACATTAACTGCTAACTTCCTTCACGTGCCTCTTCTTTTTGATGTGAGAAATGACTGAATGCAATCTAGTAATCATGTTCTCAGCTAAAAATTGAATAACACCACAAGTCCATCATGTTATTGTACTTTGAATGTAGATTAAAAGCCACCTCAATTAATTCCAATTAGACTCAGAGTTTCCACCATGTCTTGAAAAAGCCAAATTAGCAGTACGTAACACTGATTATTCATATACCAGTAAATGTACCATCAAGACTTTTGGCAGCATTAACTGCTAATGTTGTCATCTCATCAGTTCTCAAAATAAAATAATAAAATGAAAAAAATTCTAATATCTAGGTTCTTATAAGAACCAATATCATAGTCACTTACTTGGATCAGTTGTAGTGATGGTAGCCACCCCCTTGAAATCACAGGTCCCAGGAGACTTGGCCATCTGCTGGAAATACGCATTGAAAGCATATGTTGAATGGGAAACCACATTATCAGGCTCATAACATGGATGCCCCTGCAACAAAGGTGAGCACTCAACTTTCCCTGGTCCACAAGCCCAATCAAGTGCTGCCTGTAACATCTTCGGATCAGCACCCTCCTTTGCAACACAGAAAGTTTGGTTTGTAGTGTCATTCGCCAACACAGTACCAGCACCTGTCAAGTGTAAGATATAAACTGGTATACCATTGGCATCAAATAGCCCCCAATTTTTTTCTGAAACTGACCCAGGTCTCAAATCCTCATTGTAAAGCTCATAGATGTAAGTACTAACTGCAATCCTGGGGTGTTTAGGAGTTCCGGTGTTGTTAAGAACATGCCTGATCAAGTTACTGTTGTATGTATTAGCATTTTCAAGTGTTGCATCAGGCTCAGATGAATCACCCTTAGAAGGCCAACCAGTCTCAGTCACTACAATTGGAATTTTGGTGAAGTTTAAATAAGACATTGCAAAATATGCTGCATCAACTACAGCATCAAAGACATTAGTGTAATGCAAGAGTGTGTTAGCATCCACAGCTTCTTTATTAGGAGGGAGGGGACGGAAAAGTGCATAGTCCAATGGGATCACTCCATTTGATTGCATGTAATCATAATATGGATATACATTGAGCATAAGGTACGACCCTGTAGACTGCAAAAATTTTAGCAATGGAACCATGACTGGGTCCCATGAGCGATTAAAGAAGGCTTGAGAAGGTGGAAAAGAGTCCAGAATAATTGAAGAAGAATGTGGAGTAGAGACTTTGATTTGACCATCAAGATTAGAAGCAACAAGGGCAGAGTGGATAAACTTTAAGGCAGAAACTAGGACTGGAGCAGCATTTGGGAGTGCAGTTAGAACTTCAGATCCAACAGCTATTGCCGTGATGTTGGTGGCAGGGGCATGGGCTATAACATTGCGAGCCACCCAGTTGGCGGCAGTGGCATTTGACTGACCAATGCCAAGGAGTTGATCATTGGGGACAGAGACAGTCACCTGGATGCCTGTGTTGGCAAGTGCAAGGAGCATGGCTCGATCAGCATCATAAAGCCTGACATATTTGATACTCTGAGCCTTGAGAAGGGCCACCACTTGAGTAGGGCTGGGCATGTCAGATAAGTCTGTACCAATGTTCACACCAACAAAGGCATCTGCAGAGAGCGATCCACAGGCAGATGTTAAGAGAAGTGTCTGATCCACGAAATAAGAAAGGTCTTCCTTCTTGATAACGATTGACAATGTCAAATGACCACAGCAATTGCATAAAAAATTACCATGTATGCAAACAATAGGCTAAACCAAAGGAAATTTATATAATTAAAGCACATAGAAAAATAGGGAGAAGAAGAAAAGGAATGCGTGTTGCAAATATGATTTAAACAACTAAGATGCAGAAATTTAATTATCATTAACTCAATTAACTACAGAGAAATGCAGTTCAATCCCAAAAGAAACATTGTTGATCATATCATTAGCCTTCATCAATAGATGTTAAATTTCATAGGGAACACCAGATTAAGGGTTCAAACTACAAAGTAGCTTCAAATGGTCAGTTTGATAACAAATATAGCTGCTTATCAGCATAAGTTCAAAACGTAGCTCTGGGTTAATCATAGCACGAAGACATTAGAAAATCTATCTTCTCTTGGAAAGCTCCAATGTAGGATAATAATTCAAATATCTTCCTGGCTAGATCTGGTTTTCTCTTTATTCCTCTTCTGTCTGGGACATACAAGACGGTACAACAAAAGTAGTAAAAACTATTATGGGCATCTATGGCCAGTGATAACTAAAGAGGAAAAAGATTGATAAAGCAAACAGATTTTATAAATCCTATAAACATTATAATGGCACAATAATGCAGTAGCATCACTGCATTAGGGAACACGTCATCAAGAATAACAGTTCAATCGTTCCATTTAGCAGGATAGAAACTTTTAAAACTGGGAATCTCTAATTTCTTTCAGCTAATCATTTCAGCCGCTAGAAGGATTTCATCACATTCAAGCAGCATCTTTAAGGCTTCTACTTAAAGTTGAAGGTCAGTTCCACACTTCAAATAGATAAAGATCAATTTCATCAATTCATTTTACTTTAGGACAAATATAATCTCTTAGTTCAATCCCAAAATCCCATTCAGCAGTAAGTTTTGACTCAAAGGTTCCAAAGTCATTTTCAGGTGGTTGCTTTCTTAGTGGAAGCAGAGAAACAGACGCAAACTGTTATACTTGGAAGAAAAAGGTATAATTAAATAAGAGTAGCTGGAAGGTGGGTAAAATATCACACCACATAAGCAGCACAACACTCCCATACTTGTTCATTTCTCGAGGCTCCGATTGAAAGCTAACATCAGCTAAACTATGTAGCTTTGATATGGTATATTATAATAATTTTTTTTTTCAGTATAATTCTCTTAACAATTTAAGTCAACATAGAAGGAGATATCAGACATAACATGGCATCACCATCCATCATAAATAATACTAAAGCACATGAATTGATTACTCACTTGACCACTAGAACACCCAACAGTTGGGTCTGTATCCAAGATTCTATATTAAAAGTAGTTCATTATAAGAAACGGTTCAGGGAGTTGATGGGTCTCAGCATAAAATATACGGGACCAACTACGCAGGATGTTGTCTTTCTACCATTAAGATGACAATACTACCCTCCAATGTACATTTCCTAGGATGCCAATGTACTTTAGAAGGGTAAAGGACGCCACATGAGCTGGGACGCATTACAGTTGAGATTCCCATTAAAGATGGGGAGAGGAAAGATGAGACGAGTTTCCAACAAAGGGAAAGACTTTTCCACAGAGGTTTCTGCTTTGACAGGAACAGAGTTAATACCCAAAGGGAAAGACCATTCTCTCTCTGTCTCTCTCCAACCATCATAATTTCCAGTTTCCGCAGAAAAGTTTATGATAAAAAAAGGTAAAGTAAGATTGTGATTTCAAACAACACAAAGAGATTAATGGCCCACAGAACCAAACAAGAAAATCGAAATGACAACACTTATAGTCAGCTCAAATTTTTAAAAATCCAAAATTTGTACCGCCATTCAACTTAACTGGAAAACAGAGACCATAGCAAAAGATGTGAAACAGTAGTTATAGTACCCACAAAGTGTAGAGACAAATTTTATGCAGAAACATATTAATGCACACAAGGAAGCATCAAATGCAGAAGTAAGAAAGTACTAAGAGAGACTATATTGACAGAAGCAAGAGGCAAAGAGAAAGCTTATTCAAAACACCGAGAAAAAAAAAAAAACACAACCCATCATTGAAAGAACAAATGAAAAGAGAAATAGCAATGAGTTACAGAGAAACTACAAAGAGAAAACATAGTTTTTACAGAGATAAGCAGTGATACCCACAAAAATAAGCATATAAAAAACAGCTGAGCCTAAGGGTAGTAACCATAGCTTCAAAGAAACTTACCTTCATCACCAGCAACAGCAGAGACAAGTAAAAGCAAAAGCAGCAGGAAAATAGCCATTTGAGCAAGTAAAGCTTCAATCTTTCAAAACCATACAAAGCTATTCAGTTCAGGCACAAAAGAACTCACCAAAAAGCAAAACGGAGATAGATGAGGGAAGAGACAGACAAAGTGAAAGAGAAAGAGAAAGAGAAAGAGAAAAGGCAGCTGCTTTTGAGGTTTGGAAGTAGAAATAGAAACAAGTGCTGAACTGGAACTGTAAGGAGAGAGAAGTGGGGGGGTGGGTTTTAGTTTCGTTGTAAGGAAAGAGAAGTTTTTGTTACTTTGTACTAATTAAAGTTCTATTACTAGCCTAGATAGATTGTTCAGATTTTTTGTGTCAGAAATCCGACGGTCCAGATTTAAATACTGTGTGCCGTAAGAATGAAGCCTACCACATCAGAGTACACATCGGGCTCTCAATTTTCTTTAATTCTTTTTTTTTTTAGCTATTCCAAGTGTTTTTTAAAGATTTATGTGTTCGTGCTGTCTGTGTTGTGTTTTTTGGGGTCAGTGTTAATGCAGAGCAAGAGTCACAGTCTACGAGGAGGGTACTGTCTCATTGCTGACGTGGCGTGGTAGATTGGACTCAACGGTCATAATCCCGCAGATCTTTCATTCATTTCTTTATTTAATAATTCTCTGTTTTTTCATTTGTTTGCTTGTGTAACTGGAAAAAACCCCACCGAGGGGAGCATTGGCTAAACGGGGACAGCAACCAACATATCTTTTGCAGCTGTTTGGTTGCCGAGAAAATTCTCTTCACAAGATATGCCATTGCCACTTGCCAGCCTACTTTGGTAATGTATAAACCCATTTATGGGAACGATCAAATGAATTATTTGAGAGATTTTCTGTTTCAACGGTGTTGCTATTTATGTGGGAGAGGCTAGAGAGAATACTTTTTCTTTTTCTTTTTTTGTTAAGAATACCATAAGAAAAAATACAAGATTGCTAGAGTCATATTTATTTTGCTATTTAACGGTCATGTGAAACTTTTTTTATTTTATTTAATTTTAATTTTTTTTTTTTAAATATATATATATATACACTTAAGATTCAGTCAATTATTCGAATTGTCGAGTATGTATTGTAACTTTCAAATTGTTGTATGTGTTCCTTTATTATATCACCAAAGTCACACAGGCCTGGTTAAATATATAAATTAAGAGTGTTGCTAAAAGATGTCTTAAAGATATTTTTAAAGTTAATTATAATATTATTATATTAATACATGTGATTTACAGGATAATTATAAAAGTATAAATATATAAACTCACAAATAAACATTCTTAACATAATAATGAATATTATATATATATATATATATGACAAGGCATATTAAATTTTATTAAAAAATTCAAACATTCAAATGAAAAATATAGTTAAAACAAAAGTGAATATGTTAAAATAAAAATTTGCACTAACGTAAAAATTGTTCCATTTAGATAAAAGGTGATAATGACAGGAAGAAAAAATAATAAATTGATGAAAGATGCAATTTTGAAATTGAATTAGAACAATAAATTAATAATGACAAAAAAATAAATCTTTTCAGAAACCAAATAATCCATTGAGCTTACATTTATCAAATATTAATAATTACATTAAACTTCAAAATAAGCAAAACATAAAAATTCATATATCAATCATAACACAAAACTTTATTTATGGAAGAAATAATGGTGCTTTACTTATTGATGAATGAATTGAACTTTCAAAATAGAAATTTTTATTAAAAAACGGGATATGGTGTCAAAATATTAATATATGATTTCAGTAATTGATTATAATAAAGAGTTAGTAAAATCAAATAAAAAAAACAAATTAAAAGTAACTGCCAATAAAACAAATTAATATAATAATAATAATAATAATAGTCATTAAATGTTGCATAAAACAATCCGAAAAGAAAGTAATGTAATTAATGCAAATTTTAGTATTATAATTTTTTTGTTTGAGTTATGCTAGGCAATTATGTTTCAAGTGACAATATTATTTTTAAACTTGAATTTCAACACATTAAATAGTCGTTTATATGTTTCTTTAAGCTAACAATTAAAAATTCTTACCTAATATCTAATTTGAATTTGTATTAAACGTGTAAAATGCACAAATGAAAATAATTAAAAGCAATAAATTTAATCTTTTAATACCAAAATTAAAATTTGACATTAATTAATAGACAACTAACAATTGTTTATAACCTAAATATGTCAGAAAAATAAGCTATCCACATACGATTTTTTTTAACCAAAAATTTTGTCTATTATATATTTATATTGGATTTATCATATTATTCTCATATTATATGTAATAATTAATAATTAATGCAATAAATTCTAATACATTGAGAAAATGTATTACTTATAATATAGTAATTTTAAAGAGTATCTTTAGAATACTCCTTAATGAAATTTATAATTTATATAAATGAGGATTTGGATTCCAATCTTTTTATTTTGTTTTTAAATTTTTTATTTTGATATAAGGGAGTAGAATAACTTACCATTTTGGGAAACATACAACAATATCGTCATTAAACAAGACGCGTCAAATTCCATTTAAAAACTCCATATAATTAGCTAACCAATTCACACGAGGAACATGGTATCCATACTAATTAAATTCTAACAAACGATCATCAACAGTAAAGGAGGATTGTTATAAATTTAGTGAAATGTGATTAAAAAATAACAATTAAAGTATCCAAATAGTTTATGTATCCATACATTTTTATCAATTTAATCTCTATATTTAAAATTTTATCAATTTAATTTTTTAATTTTAAAAATTAAAACAATTTAGTTTCTCTTCTAACATCATCAATTTTATCGTTAAAAGTGATAACATTAGCACTGATGTAGTGTTGGCATGACACATTTGTTGAGGTTATAGAGCCATATGGTAGTAATGATGACGTGACACTCTCATGTGGATTTGACATAGTAATGTAGTAGTGCCATGTGATAATACTAACGTGGCAAATTAAGAATTTTTTTTTTAAATATTTGTACCACGTTATAAGAATTAAATTAAACAAAAATGTATAGTATATATACTAAATTAAACAAAATTAAGGTATTTGGAGACTAAATTGAAAAAAATTAAAAAATATAAATTTTTAAGTAAATGATATATATCCTTATTAATAAGCCAAATGTTTAAATATAAAAAATTTATAATGTTAAAAATATATATAACTATTTCCTTACTTGATTATTTGATTCCATATATTAATTTATCTTTGTTGCAAAAATTAAATTTAAATTCTCATTCTATAAAACAAATTCAATATTTTATACAGTTATTTTTATAAATATCATGATTAAAATCATTATCACTTTTTTTAATTTGATATTATTTTTAATGAGATTATTTCATAATCCATTAATAAAAGGAAGCAAAAAGATTTAATTGCCTTTTTTAATATATGTATGAAACCAGAGTAAGCCCATTAAATACTTTAAAGTCAAAATAATTTGCCAAGAAATCATATCATTTAACATTGTGATTTTGAGTACTTAAAAAAATATTTCTTGCCTTCTAATTATTTTGTTTACCTTATAATTAAATTTAAATTAGTAATGCCAAAAGCCAAAAGCTTGATTCTAGCTATGATTTCAATTTGACAATTAACAAAAAATCACAAAAATTTGATTGAGATTGGAGACCAAAGAGACCACAAAATTCATTAAACCCACAAATTAACCTTATAAATAATTTTTTTATTTTTTAATGTTACCTGTATAAAAAAAAAACCTTATAAATATTTTTCTTCAATCACCAAACCCTACAAAAAAAACATATTTATTATTTTTTTTCTAAATTAACATTATCATTCTAACATTTTTTGTATATGTTTTGATCAAGGGTCATAAAAGATGAGCTTAGTTTGTATTTCAAAAGCTAACAATGGTTCAGAATAATCTAATAAGATCCACAATGAGTAAACTCCATAAATTAAATTAATAATTCTTTCTTGACTAAAAATATGTAATTGTTAATAATAAATGATTGATGATGGACCGTCAGTGGTCCATTACGGAAGGTTGCGGCCTTTAATTAAAATGTTTCCCTAACATTGACTCCAACTTCTTTGGCATTTTGATGGAAGATTAAGAAAATGCCAATAGGTCTACAATTACGCCAACATTTCAAACTTCATGATTTTAGTGTAATAGAATCTTGAATAATATAAACATAAGTTTATAAAATATTGAAATATGTTTTTTATAAAAAAGAAATTCAAACTTAATTTTTATAAAGAAAATAAATTAATAAACATATAATGAAATCAAATAATCAAAAAGAAAATATTATATATATATATATTTTTTAACACCATAAATCTTTTACACATAAACATTTGATTTAATATTAAGTATATGTATCATTTACTTAAAGATTTGTAATTTTTAAATATTTTTTTAATTTAATATCTAAACATCTCAATTTTATTCAATTTAATCCTTATATTATATATTTTTATTCAATTTAATTCCTATAACGTGATATAGATTTTTTTTAGAAAATTTTTTCTCGATTTACCAGTCAGTATTACCATATGAGGCTATCACGTTATCATGTTAGTGTCATATGACACTGCCACATTATCATGTCAATTCCACGTAACACTACTATGTCATCATGTAGTGTCATGTGGCATTATCACATTAGTAAATTTGTCACATTAGCGTTGCATCCGTGTTGATGTCAACACCTCTAACGGTAAAATTGAATGATGTTAGAAAAGGAATTAAATTGTTATAATTTTTAAAATCGAGTGGCTAAATTAACCAAACTTTGAATATAGAGACTAAATTGACAAAAATAAATGCTTTGACCAAAAAATAATACAAACATAACTTTTTTTCTCATTTCTTTTTTCCTTTCAGTCTAAATTGAGGAAAAATTATAATTTGTAAATAAGCTATAATATTTATTAAAATAATCAATAAAAAAATTCAAGCAAATTGAAAAATATAAATTATTTTAAATTTAATTTTTTTAATCAAAATTTTCAAGTTTTAGAAATCAATTTTATTTAAGTTATTTTAGACTCAAGTTATTCATGTTGATATCTTTTAAAATCATATTGAATTCAAGCAAGTATTAAAGTCAAGTCAAATTTTTTATTTTTAATCAACTTAAATAATAGGTAAAATATTCCAACGCCTTTAACTTTTAATCATAATAGCACGTGGATCAATTAATTTTTAAAATAGACATTTCGTCCCAATCGTTTAAATGACGTTAATATTTAAACATAAAATGTCTAAAATATAATTTTTTTTTTCACTTTTTTTCTTTTTCTCAAGTCTACCGGTGGACACTAACTAACCACTCCATAGTCGAATCTAATTGTGAAATGTTAAATTCCGTCAGATTCTGTCGAATTTTCCCAAAAGAGCACTAGATCTGGTGCTCTTCAAGCCATGGGAGCACTAGATTGGCTCCCCCTACTAAGAGGTAGTTGACTAGTGATGGGAGTGCCGCCGACCTTTAAGAGAAAAAAATAAGAGAGAAAATAATTTTTTAATAAGAAAAAATTTTAAAAATAAAAATAAAAATTTATATATTGTGTAATTTTTAAAATTAATGAAGGGTAAAAATATTATTATATTAACAAATTAACGAAAATATCAACAAAATCCTAACGACTAGATTTACGTATATAACGAAAAATAATTTTTGGGATGAACTATTTATTTTTCATATTAATAAACATGTGTGAAATTTTCGTTAAAATTTGGTGTCAGTATTTTACCCTAATTAATATCATATTTTGCCAACTTTTCACACATTTCATATTTTGACATTTCATATGATAAAAGTGATTTATTTAAAAAATTTATTAGCTTAATAAATATTGATAAAATTAAATAATATTCAACTTTACATCTAATATTTTTAATGATCATTTTCTCTCTCACCAATCATACCTTACCACCAACTTTACATGCTTAATTTAATCAATTTCATCCTTATAATTTTAAATTTTATGGTATCAAAATTTTTAATCTCACCGTCACCAATTTCAGTAAATTAAAAAAAAAAAATCCCTCAAAGATTTAAACTATAAACTGAAGGAAAAAAAAAAAAAAAGACTCAAGTGACTCCTCTAGCGATTGGTGTTTTAGTTTTCAATTTTTCCCTGGCTAAAATTTTCAATTTTCTTCATCCTTAATACTGAATTTAAAAAAAAAAAAAAGGACCAAAATGAACCGTACCCGACCCGACTCCTCTACCGTATTGATTGGTGTCTTAGTTTGACGTGGAGCACCCTCCACTTCCCTGTCTCGTCATCGACCGTTCTACGAGTGAATCAGTTGGTCTCACACAGACGATATATTAATACTACCAGAGTTTCAAAAACCTAGCTTCCGAAAATGAATTGAAAATAGAAAAAAAAAAAAAAAACGAAAAGGAAAACATGGATCAAACCCCGAGATCAGTGGCAGCTGCTGCAAATTCCCGGGCCTACCAGTTCCACCCTGCCCGAGCTGCCATTACCGATCTCTTCAATCTCTATCTAGGAGTAATAATTCTTTTTCTTTTTTTTTCCTCTTTAAATTTCTCCAATAAAACGTAGTAGTAATTTTTTTTTCAATTTGGTTTGCAGAGAAGTAGCCACCAAAAAGCTGATGATTCTATTCGAGAACTGCCGTAAGTCTCGTTTTTTAATTTTGATGTAGGTTTAATCGATTGTTTATAATAATTAACTTAAAATTCAGGAACAAAACCCAAAAGCGTGTGCTAGCTCTTAACAGAGAGCTTCCTCCTCGAAACGAGCAGTTCCTGTTAGATTTTGAGCAACTTCAGACTCAGTTTGGTGTAAGTTTTCCCCATTGTTTTAGCATCAAATGTCTCTTTTTCCTTTTGTTTTTTAGTTTTTGCTGCTGTTTTATTTGAGCTCCGCCTGGTTATTACTTTCTCTACTTGCTGTAGAGCAAAAGCAGATGATGAAAAGCAAAATTAACAAAAGAGAAAAATGTGATGCAATTATAACATAATTAATCTAAAGAAAAGTAAAATCATGCATTTCTATTTTACTTTAAAGATATTGTTTGCATTTCTATCTGAATGTAAAAACGAAAAGCTAGTAGTAGTGGTAACAAGCAAATGGTACCTCAATTACTCTGTGACCATGAATTTTTAAATATTGATGATTCTCAACTATACTTTTATTTGTTGATGCTGTGCCATTCTTGTCAGGATCAAGATCAGTTGCGGTCTGTGACAGAATCTGTTCTAATATCTTTGGTTATTCAGTGTTGTAGTCATGCACCACGGGCAGAGTTTCTTCTTTTTGCTTTACGTAGCTTGTGCAATATAGGCTACATCAATTGGGATACCCTTTTGCCAGCACTTCTTTCTTCAGTTTCCTCTGCAGAAGTGCCAGCAGGTCAAGGGAGTCAGGGAGTGCCTTCTGTATCGACAACAAGTTTATCACAGTCTGGGATGATGCCATCTACTAGCGTAATCACTAATACTTCTAGCTTTCAGTCCTCTAATCCTGTCTCTACGTTAACTTCAGTTCATGGTATTGGGTCTCCAGCCCAATCTACAATTGAACCATTACCTGGTGCAACTTTATCCCCTGTAAAATCATCTGATATTTCCAGCAATGGTCAACCGTCTACAACTAGAATGAATTCATCTATAAGAGATAATGCTATAAGCAGTTTACGTCAGCTATGTTGCAAGATCATTTTAACTGGGCTTGAATGTAGTTTGAAACCAGTGACTCAAGCTGAAATTTTCTGCCATATGCTGAATTGGCTGGTTAATTGGGATCAAAGACAACAGGGGAGTGAGGAATGTGATGGAAAGACCTGGAGACCAGACAAGGCTCTAATTGAATGGCTACACAGTTGTTTGGATGTAATTTGGCTGTTGGTTGAGGAAGATAAATGCCGAGTGCCGTTTTATGAATTACTTCGAAGTGGATTGCAGTTTATAGAAAACATCCCAGATGATGAAGCATTGTTTACACTTATCTTGGAAATCCATAGGAGGAGAGATATGATGGCTGTGCATATGCAAATGTTAGACCAACACCTTCATTGCCCCACATTTGGAACTCATCGGATTTTGTCGCAGACAACTCCCAATGTTTCTGTTGAAGCTGTGGCAAACTTGCGGTATTCACCAATTACATATCCAAGTGTGCTTGGAGAACCACTGCATGGAGAGGTGATGACCGTTCCAAATGCTCATTAATTTCTAAAATATGGTATATGTTCATTAAACTTGGGATGGTATCAAGTTTCCTTTTTTGGTAGTGTATTGAAGGGATATTAGTTTATATAATTCTTTGTTATGTAATAGTGTGATTCAATGTTATGTCTTGGAGATTCTTTCCAGAGAAATGGCTTTTTATTCTACATATAAAATGAAGAACGTCAATGATGGCCAATGGTGTGTTATTCGAAGGAAACATGCTTTTCTGACTGTGATGGTATGATTTTATAGAGCCTTAAGTCATTCCGCCTATTGACCTATTGCTTTAGCAATCTTGGGCTTTGCCTGCCCTTTGGTAAATTCTGACTCAGCCCAGGAAAGTGCTGCCAACAGCAGAAAGGAGGGGGTTCCATGTAACTGCTGTGTCTGCTCTCTTCTTAGTCAACAGGCAGCAGGATAAGCATAAAGGAGAGAATCTGCTTCAGATAACCCTACCTTTATGACGCAGCCTGTGCAGGTGGCCCAGAGCCAACCTTTTGGATACAGTATACTAGTGGAGAATAGAGTCAGTGGGGAGGGAGAGGAGAGAATAAAAAATCTGGGCAAACCTTTGTTCCTCATCATATTTTTGTTATCAATATTTAGAATTTCTCTATGTAGTTTTGAGTAATGCCATTTCAGATCTATATCATCATATATCTCAAGGAGGTCTGACATCTGGTGTTTAATGAACCCTTTCTTAAGGAATCAATTGGGATTCTTATTTCTACTTATTGGCATTTTCGAAAGGATTAGTTGTGATTTCTGATTAAGTACGGTTGAACCTTTGGAGGTCATAGGTTTTGTTTGATGTTATTTTTCCTATTGCATTTTTCGGTAAAGCTTCTGGAAGTTAACTGATTTAATCCTTTTCGTTGGTTTCTCTTGGTGTCTGCTTGCCTAATGACTGTATATACTTTATCCTTCTTTTTTTATGCATCATTCTTAAATGTTAACTAGTGAGTGTCTTTATCTTGCTGAAGATTAAATGTTAAAATGTGTCATTTCAGTCTCGAGTTTGATTCATGCTGAATCTCTACCACACAATGGGGAGAGGCTGTCAATTTTTCCAGTACTTTCTGTTTACTTCTCTTTGGTAAATTCAGCTTCCAGTCGAAAATTGTTTTTGTTTGCATGTTTTGCTTATCACAGTTTTGTGGCAATCCAAGAATATATTTATCTGTGAATATAATTATGTTATGTATGTGTGCCTACATATGTATATATAAGCTTTATGTTCTTTTTCTTTATTTATGACTTGTTATATGTAAATGTGTTTTCTGTGTATGAGGTAGGGACAGAAGGGAACGGAAGTATGTGTATGCACACACACACATATATTGGGTTACAGGGACTAAGTGCGATCAGATTGATTTCTTTTAATTGGGAAAAAGAGTGGTGGGGGGGGGGGGGGGGGGTGGGTGATGGTGGTAGGGGTTGTAAGAACACATATTGGGTTGGCATTTACTAAGTTTGTATTGATAGTTTCTTTTATTTGTGTAGGATCTTGCAGCTTCTATCCAGAGGGGTAGTTTGGACTGGGAGAGAGCTTTGCGTTGTATAAGGCATGCTATTCGTTCTACTCCTTCTCCTGATTGGTGGAAGCGTGTGCTTGTTGTGGCACCTTGCTATCGAGGTTCTGCTCAAGTGCCTACTCCTGGTGCTGTTTTTACCTCTGATATGATTTGTGAGGCAACAATTGATAGAATTATTGAGCTTTTGAAGTTGACAAATTCAGGCAATAAATTCTTCCTTTGTTCTCTTGATATTTTCAATGTAAAAAGAGTGAATAATCAGTAGCTTTTCATTACTAATTCTGTTTTAGAACTCTTTAATGAGTTATAATGCATCTGTTGATGCTACATATCTTTCGAATTTTATTATTTTGGAAGTGCCAGATCTTCAAAATAGCAGCGGGAATATGAAGGAATTGACTTTTTAGATATTCCCGAATTTCTCACACTTTACTGGTTTTTAAAATTCTTTAATTGCAGAAATAAATTGCTGGCAGGAGTGGCTTGTCTTCTCAGATATATTCTTCTTTCTTATGAAAAGTGGTTGTATCGATTTTGTTGATTTTGTCGATAAGCTGGGCTCACGCCTTACAGAGAGTGATCACCATATACTTCGGACAAATCATGTGACCTGGCTTCTTGCCCAAATCATTCGGGTGGAGCATGTCATGGCTGCTTTGAATAATGATTCCAGAAAGGTTGTTTCTAAATGGAAAAATTGGTTGCGTTTCTTCTATTCAGTTTGATTCACCTTGATGAATTTTTTGGTCTTGTTCAAACGCACAATGAGGGAATGTTTTTATTAGGGGACACTTAGTCATAATCTCATGAAATATGTGTATCTGTCATCCTAAGAATTATGATTCTCTGCATTGATTACTTGTCAGTGATTGAATAAGTTATATGAACAAATTTGCTTCAACTTAGGCCTTGCAATTCTGCTGGTAGGTGGAGACGACAAAAAAGATTCTATCATTTCATAGAGAAGATAGGAGCTCTGATCCTAATAATCCCCAAAGCATCCTGCTTGATTTTATTAGCAGTTGTCAAAACTTACGCATTTGGTCGTTGAATACAACCAGAGAATATCTGAATAATGAACAGTTGCAGAAAGGGAAGCAAATAGATGAATGGTGGAGACAAGTGAGCAAAGGTACATATGATGCACATGGTATTATAGAGTTGAATAAATTTAATATGCATCTTTTGTAGCTGGTGACTGTCCTGCATACAGTGTTGATTGCTTTGTATTTCTTGTTCACTGTTACAACCCACTAATCATAACATGGTCACATTACATTGACATGTCAGATCTTCTGAGTGTGCCTGTAAAATTCATCAAGACCTGCTTCATACTGTTTGAATAGACCCTAAAATATAGGACATCTTTTACAGTTTTAGCATGTTCTGTTTTATTTTAGGGGAACGCATGATGGATTACATGAATATGGATGATAGATCAATTGGGATGTTTTGGGTTGTGTCCTACACCATGGCACAGCCAGCTGCTGAAACAGTTATGAATTGGTTATCTTCTGGTGGAGCTACAGAGTTGTTATCGGCTGCAACTGTACAGCCCAATGAGAGATTAATGGTGATGCAGGAAGTTAGTCCATTGCCGATATCACTGCTATCTGGCTTTTCAATGAATCTTTGTTTGAAGTTGGTCTTGCAATTGGAAGAATCTTTATTCATTGGGCAGGTATGATTTGATGTTTCTGGCCTGTATAGAACTTGTGCATGGAATAAATTTTTTACATCTTTATGTCTGTTTATGGAAGTTAATGAGAGGGGAAGGGGATTTCTATCGTGCCAATGTAAAGTTGGTTTCAAGTGGACTTTCTCTTCACTAGGATGACAAACTGGTTGAGGATTTTTTCAATGAACCTACTTTCTTGCCTCCGGCCTCACCGCTTTCTCATTTTATTAAGTTGAGTTGTGTGTTAGTGCTAGATGATTTTCATCTTAAGTGTTCTTGCTGTGAAATTTCTACCAGCTCTAAGCTAAACCTTAGATGTTGCAGGGTGCACTACTGTACGTAACTAATTCAGTGAATGTGAAGTAGATATATTGATGGTTAAATGCGTTCTTGTTTTTGTTTCCACATGCAAGTATGACATTGGCCTCTTAGGCTGAATGGTCTTTATAACCCAAGATTCTGATAGTGGAAGACTAAAGAGACATGGGCTGAAACTATTAAGATGGACCTTGCTTAACTGATCCAACTTAGGATGTGATCCTAAATAAAATGGTGTGATCTAATTCTTGTAGTTGATCTTTGTTGTAGGCTTAATGATCTCTATCAGGTCTTGTACTGTTGGATCGCTACTGGTTTTGGAACAGTTTTTTTATTATTGATATTGATGCTCTGATGCAGGTTGTTCCTAGTATTGCTATGGTTGAAACATACACCAGATTGCTGCTCATTGCACCTCATTCATTATTTCGTTCACACTTTAGTGTAATTTCCTTTCCCTTCCAAAGTTACTAGTTCTTTTATTTTGTGAAAAACACAAGTCTAGGCAGAATGTTAGAAGAGATGTCTATAAGTAGAGAAATATTATTTTTGTCATTCAGTTTTCTTTAGATCTGTGGTATAAAATTTGTTGTTCACCTGAATGTTATTTTCTTATCATTTCAAATAGAAGCCTTAAAACTCTTTAATATTTTTCCTTTAACCTCAATCTAGCTACTGGCTGAAAGTAAATAACTCATTGTACTAATTTGGGAAACAAATTTTGACTTACAATGACTTCATCTATTGGTATATGTGTTTCTCAGATTTCCTGACGTGTCTTGAATTTTCATGACAGATGAATATATCTGTTCTAGATCATTGGCTGCTTTTCACATGAACCAACAAACTGGCTAGATGAAAGAATTGACCCTTTACTAAACCATTTTTTTCAAAAAAAATTTGTCATCGGACTAATTTTTGGAATTTTCTTTCAAATCCATTGGAGTGTTCATCAATGACATAAATAGGCACTGTGGTGAGTTATGATCAATAGATGATCCCATGTAGTGGGAAAAGGCTTAGTTCTTGTTCTTGACTTTTGAATTTTTCCAGTTTAGTGTGAATTTTTTCAGCAGACTGAAGTTTGAGTTTAATGTTCTTATTCTAGCTCTCTTTTGGGTTTATGAAAATAGGTATTGTTTGTTGTTAACACAATGATAAACTGCCTTAAAAAATGCTATTTTTGCAGCATTTGGCACAGAGGAATGCTTCTTTATTGAGCAAGCCTGGGGTGACACTTTTGGTGCTTGAAATTGTGAACTATCGCCTGCTTCCGCTCTACAGGTGATCTTCTACATGGTGCATTCAGGAAAGATACTCCTCTTCCCTCAACTGGTGATAGTTTGTGATAATGTTTTAGAAATGACAACTGTTATCAACTCTTTATACACTCCTCCCGATATCAGATGTCTATGTTTCAAACTTGCATTGGAGAATTGAGCTTTCTGACTCCCTAGGGTTTCTGTTCCTTTGCCCCTTTTTACTTATATATCATCCCTTTTGGCACTACTCGATAAGGTGTTATCATGCTCAAAATTATCCTCAATACTCTTAGGACTGTGGCTGCTTCAAATGCTATGCCTTGGGAGTTGGTCTTTCTTCCGTGCAATTTAATGATATCATATATGATATTTGTACTTTTTCTTTTTTGTAGGTACCAAGGAAAATGCAAAACTCTGATGTATGATGTTACAAAAATAATTTCTGCATTAAAAGGAAAACGGGGAGATCATCGTGTCTTTAGGTTGGCTGAGAACTTGTGCATAAATCTGATTTTGTCATTGAGAGACTTTTTCTCAGTTAAAAGGGAAGGGAAGGTTGATGCTATTGTCTCAAACCAAAAACTTTTGTTGTTCTCTCTTTTACCATGCTTAATTTAGCTAAAATTTTGAAATTGATATTTGCAGGGCCCCACTGAATTCACAGAAACTTTAAATCGAATAACTATAATCACACTTGCCATCACCATTAAAACACGTGGAATTGCAGATGCTGATCACTTACTTTATCTTCAAACTATGTTAGAACAAATACTGGCAACTAGCCAGCATACATGGTCAAAGAAAACTCTACGCCATTTTCCTCCTCTTCTTTGTGATGTCTTAATTACACGGATAGACAAAAGAGGACTGGCAATTCAAGCATGGCAACAGGTTTAACTGATGTTTCTTTTTTTTTGAGTTTTATTTGATATCTTTTGTCAGATAAAGTGATCCTAATGAAAATACAGGGCACTTGCTTAGTATGTATGCAAGATGAGTGTAAGAAGAAAAGGAAGAAATGGTTAATAACACAAGTCTCAGAAATCTATAGACATTTCATGAAAGGGAATGTTAGATAAAAAGTAGAAATCAAACACAAAGCGAAAACATTCTTGCAAGTTGCAGTTTTTAATTCTATTGTTGAGTGCTTATTTCCCATCATACTCCACTTTGCAAAAAACTTTATTTCCTGTCATACTTTGAGAGTGAACAGAATTATTTTAGATACAGGGACACTGCTATATATGTTTTTCTCATGAGTTTATAAAAACTTGTAAGGTTTTCCTGTTCTGTTGCTCACTCTGGAAATATTTTATGTATTGTTCCAAT
Organism: Theobroma cacao; assembly: GCF_053813885.1. Classification (NCBI taxonomy): domain Eukaryota; kingdom Viridiplantae; phylum Streptophyta; class Magnoliopsida; order Malvales; family Malvaceae; genus Theobroma; species Theobroma cacao. The sequence goes on from NC_142640.1 coordinate 45,872,613, forward strand.
GCATGTTTTTATTGTTATTAATAGTTGTTGTGTTTCTTGTTTGCCTAGATTTCAAGCAGCTGCTAATATTGGAAAATGTACTTATTTTACAGTCTGAAACAACAGTGATCAACCAATGCACCCAACTTCTTTCATCATCTGCTGATCCAAATTATGTTATGACTTATATCAGAACCAGTTTTCCTCAACACCGGCAATATCTATGTGCTGGTGCATGGATACTGATGCAAGGGCACCCTGAAAACATTAATAGTGGAAACCTGGTATGCTTTTCTTTCCTTTTCTCTCTTGACCTGGAAAGGTCTCTTGAATATCATCATGTTGTTACTTTCCTGATAGCTACTACATGGTTCCTTTTCTCCTAAAAATTTCGTTAAATGTTAAAGATTGTAATCTTTTGCAAAAATTGAGTCAGGCACGGGTGTTGAGGGAATTTTCACCTGAAGAAGTGACAGCAAATATTTATACAATGGTTGATGTATTACTTCATCACATTCATATGGAGCTTCAGCATGGGCATTCCTTGCAGGTTTTGTGGCCATTTTTCTCTGTTAGTTTCATTAACTACATTGTTGCCTTTGTTAAGCATTTCATCTGGTTTGCCTTTTTCAGGACCTTTTATTGAAAACTTGTGCAAACCTTGCCTTTTTTGTTTGGACTCATGACCTGATTCCTTTGGATATATTGCTACTGGCACTCATTGATCGTGATGATGATCCCCATGCCCTCCGTATTGTGGTATGCGTGTCTAAAATATTGTTCTACTTTTCTCATGATACTTATGTTCATATATGAACTTCTCCAAAATTGATTATTGTGCATAACGATGGGCCTCATATAAGTTCCTGTCTTTGTTGTAGTTTCATTTTTGTTCTCAATTTTCAGGAGTCATGACTGACTTGGTCATCTAAAGTTTGCTGCAATGAGCAGCGCAATGGTTTTTTTCTGTCTTGTATTGTACATGTATTTAACTGGCCTTTTATCCTTCTCTTCGGATCTTTAATCCGGAGGCTACTCCTTTTCTTGATTGCAGTCTACAGAAAATCTGTATCTTATAACTGCAACTTTGGTTTAGGAGGCCATTATTTACTCCTTTTGTTGATTGTCTGTAATTTTGAACTGCAACTTTAGTTTTGTGAGGGGCCTTTCTTTTAAAACTGAGTAGCATTGTACTCAAGCGTCTTTGAGTTAGATTAACTTATCGTGAACTCATGAGGTTCTAGTAATATTTTGTTTGTTCCTATTTTTTACTCTTATACTTCTGTCTTGATTATATTTTCTTGCTCCTTTAGTGCTAGCTCGATGACTATTCATTTCATGTCATCTTGGAGATCTTTGAAATAATTAATATCCTGCTCTCTTTCTACTTCTGATGATGTAATTATGTATTGCAGATAAGCTTACTTGACAGGCAAGAGTTTCAACAAAGGATGAACTTATATTGTTTGAATCGTAACTCCCCTGAGCATTGGCTTCACACTGCAATATTTAAGCGCACTGATTTGCAAAAGGCCCTTGGCAATCATCTCTCCTGGAAGGACAGGTGGGTTTTTTTTTTTTTTTTAAATTGAAACACTCAGAGTCTGAATTTTTATTCAGGTGATGATTGGTAGAGCTTTTTAATATATGTTTAGGAGTGGAAGTATGCTCTGTCTATGCTTGGATAGATACTCAGTAGAGTATGTCACTAAGTATTTTCTGTTTTGTTATTTATGTTTTGCATTATTATTAATGCTGCTCTTTCTAAGCTTCACAGGTATCCTACATTCTTTGACGATATTGCAGCACGTTTGCTTCCAGTCATCCCCTTAATTGTCTATAGACTTATTGAGAATGATGCTACAGAATCGGCTGACAGGATTCTGGCGATGTATTCTCCATTTTTAGCTTACCATCCTTTAAGATTTACATTTGTTCGTGACATTCTTGCATATTTCTATGGGCATTTGCCTGGAAAGCTCATTGTGCGAATATTGAATGTACTTGATCTCAGGAAGGTAATTACATTTCCAGCTCTCTGCTCTTTCCCTTTTACCTCATATGCCTACTGGTTTTTGAACAATTCTCCTGTCGAAGCTTATTGGCTTAAAATTTGTTTCAGATCCCTTTTTCCGAATCATTTCCTCAGCATATTAGTTCATCAAATCCTGCAATGTGCCCACCTCTAGAATATTTTGCGACTCTTTTGTTGGCTCTTGTGAATAATGTAATACCCCCATTAAACAGCAACTCAAGAAGTGGATCAATGGGAGATGCTTCTAATAATGCAATGCGTGGTCCTCATAACAGGACACCACCAACACCTCATTCTGGGCCAGCAAATGCTTCTGAGGGTCAAAAGGCATTTTATCAAATTCAGGACCCTGGGACATATACTCAGCTGGTTCTCGAAACAGCTGTCATAGAAATACTCTCTCTTCCCATATCTGCTTCTCAGATTGTGTCATCTCTAGTTCAAATTGTTGTTAACATACAACCAACACTGATTCAATCCAGCAATGGTCTGCACGGACCTTCCAGTGGTCTGGGGCAAGGTTCAGTTTTACCAACATCCCCTTCAGGAGGCAGCACAGATTCCTTGAGTGCAGGCAGATCAACTCCTTCAGTTTCAGGGATCAACACCTCTAGTTTTGTTTCACGAAGTGGTTATACATGCCAACAGCTATCATGCTTATTTATCCAAGCTTGTGGTCTGTTGTTGGCGCAGCTCCCTCGTGAGTTTCACTTACAGCTTTACATGGAGGCATCACGTATAATAAAAGAAAGTTGGTGGCTAACTGATGGGCAAAGATCACCGGGTGAACTAGACTCTGCTGTTAGCTATGCTTTGTTGGATCCAACATGGGCTTCCCAAGATAATACCTCTACAGCCATAGGTATTGTATCATTTGTGGTGCTGACTTTTATTGACCTTGCTGTGTTTTTTTTTTGGGTGAGAATTATTAGTGTTAACTCAATTTCGTGTTTGTTATATCCCTTGTTGACTTTAAGCATTCCCAGATTTTCTAAAGTTGCAATAATTTAAGTCTGAAACTGTTTACAGAGTATACAAAATTACCTCTTAGAATATCGATGAAGATTTAGTGTCTAATATTTTTTCAAGGTTAGAAAGGATAACTGACTTGAATTTCTCAGGAGGGACTAATTGAGGCAAGCAAAAATGATATGCTGATATTAAGGTCAATGCAGATCCTCAACAATTCTGCAAGGGAAACAATGTAGTCTTTATAGTGATATTGATGCGAGATAGGATCATGCTTTTTGAAGGGTTAAACTATTAGACCTCTGTTTATTAGTTCTTATATATTTTTATGCGTTCGATTTTTATTTTAATGTTTAAGGAATTATTAAGGCTTTTAGTGTTGTATTTGGTATTTCATACTTATGTTAGGGTTGTGTAACCCACAAGTACCTTTGTCGTCTTAGTTTATAGTTGCTTTGCACAATGAATTGCTGAGATGTTAGATCTGAGTATAAGAAACAATTGTATTCCCACTCCCCCACTCTTCTGCATTTGGCTAATATATTCATTTTACTTGAGTTGATTGAGCCTGAACCTAGCCATCATACCTTCTTAAAGGGAAGGGGAAGGGGACAATTTCTGTCTGCTCTTTCACCTTTTAATGACTTTAAGGTTGTTGCTAGACTGTGACTTGTGTATGCTACAAGCGTTCTAGGTTCACACCTTTCTGCTTGGTTCTAATGATTGGTTACCTATCAAAACATAAACATTTAACAAATAAGAAAATAAAATATTATCATCCCTAGTGGAGGTCAAACTGATGATAGTCACATTCATCTATTGTGCTCCCTCAGCTTTTCATTGTCAATAATTTTACATTTTAGACATCTAGATGTCTCATCATGAGGTCTCTACTTTATTCCAGCTTCCTGGACAGTTAAACAAAAAGTGCCAGTGTCAATACGGTGACGTATCATTTGATGCTGAATTGCACTCTGATGTGGTTATCCTATTGTTGTATCCAGGTAATATAGTTGCCCTGCTTCATGCTTTCTTCAGTAACCTCCCACAAGAATGGTTAGAGGGAACGCACGACATTATAAAACATCTCAGGCCAGTAACATCAGTTGCTATGTTGAGAATAGCATTCCGTATAATGGGCCCCTTATTGCCAAGACTTGCCAATGCTCATAATCTTTTCAACAAGGTATAACAGTCAATTTTGTGCATCTTTTTGAATGCTTTTCTCTAAATGACTTAGGTTTCTGTTTTACTGGCAGCTTTATTTTGTTGTTTTAATTTTTCTTCTGTATTACTCACCTGAGATTGAACAAACTTTTGGTTGTGGAGGTTTTATCTTGAACATAAAAAGTACCATCACTTCATCATATAGTATGGCTTCCACTGTGGATTTTCAAAGTTAGCAAACTTGTTTTTTGATGGTAATTTATCAACATGCTCGCACAGCTGTAGTTTCTAATTGCATCTACCTGTTTCATGTCTACTTGTTTTTCACTCTGGTGCATTATTAGGTGTTATGTTGCATGTCCAAACAATTGAAGTTGTTTCTTCTCTAAAAAAGAAAAAACAGAACACTTCAATTGGTTCCATCTCCACCTTACAAATGATAATTGTTTTATCTTATTGGATGGCAGTTAGAGTTGTGGCATGTTTGACAGATATTAATCTGAAAACAAAAAGTATATAGAATGTGGAATGGGAGTATATTGGAGAAAGAAGCACACACAGACGGGTGCAAAATATTAATTTTGAAAACTCAAGGTCTTAGAACCCTAAGTCTACGTGATGTTTCAGTGTTGGGAGTTGGACGTCAACCATTGTGAGGTTCTTTTTGGAGATATAACAAATCATTGATGATTTAGCAAAAGGCTTATGTTCTAAACAAAACAGCAATAGGATGTTGGCATGCTTGGTATATAGCATTTGAGTTTGTATAGAATCTTTAGTAGAAAAGAAACGAAATGGAAACCTTGGCTGAAATTGTGGTCAGGTCACCAATTCATATCTAAACTGTTTCAGAGACAAGATTTACCATCAAATTCTGCTATTTGAGAGTATTCCCTTAATAACAACGGAAAAAAAGGTGTAATGCCCAATGTTTGTAATTATTTTAAAATAATTAATTTGATGGAGATGATTGGATGTCTTCCTTATGATTTTATTGCGGACTCATTTTTTACACATTTTCAATTTATCTACAACAAGCATAACAAGTCCATTGTTTTTCCAGGTTAAAATTTAACAACGCATGATTTGGTTTCTTATGCTTTATTTTCATGAAATGTCTTTCAGATTCTGTCATTACTTTTAAATATACTGGTGGATGTATTTGGGAAAAACTGTCAGCCACCAGTTCCCGTCGATGCATCAGAAATAATGGATCTCATTGACTACCTGTAAGTATTAGTTTTTTTTCTTTCAACCTTGGTAGAAGGTTTGATCTTTACTTTTAGCTTTGCCATAAAGCACTTACATGGGAGTTGTTCATGTTTCAGTCATCATGTCATCCACTATGAAGGACAGGGAGGGCCTGTGCAGGCTAGCAGCAAGCCTAGGCCAGAAGTCTTGGCTCTTTGTGGGAGAGCTGCTGAAAGTCTACGTCCAGATGTACAGCATCTTCTATCCCACTTGAAAACTGATATAAACTCTTCAATCTATGCTGCTACTCATCCAAAGTTAGTTCAGAATCCTTCCTGACAATTGGTTGCCCAGCGTTTGAGCCACAATTTTGTCACCAAAGAAAGTTTGTACTTCACTTGGGTTCTTCATCCAATCAATTCTGCTGCAGTTTGCAACCATCTGGTGGCAACACAGAACTAAAGTGCTTAGCATCTTGATTCACAGTGGTAAGGGCATTATTTTGTGAAATAGAACTGAAAACAAGCAACATTAGTAAACAAGAAAACGAGCAATATGATTCCCAGGGGCTTTAGCGAAAAGCTTTGACCTTCAGTTCCGTTATGGGGTGATTGTACTAATGTAGAGAAAACCAAGTATATTCTGGAATGTGAATTTGTAATAAATTAGTGGCAGAGTTTTAGATATAAGCAGCATATAAATTTGTATAAACGCTGTGGCCTCGTTGAAGTAATGTCCTGCAGGATTACCTCTCTAATTATAGAGAATATGTGAATATACTATTAGTGGTCACAACAACTGTTGGCATACATACTTGCCCCTAGACACAGTTGGAACAAGGAACATGCAACATCGTGCAGCGCAGGTAAGGACTTTGGCCCAAAAATAATGCATGGTGTTTTAATCTTAAGTAGAATCGAGCCCTTTCCATATGATATGGGTGCTATTTTTTAAAATTTTATTTGCCTACTAATATTAATAAAAATTATTATCTTATAAATCGGTTGTAAAATTTAAAAGGATTGAACAACTTTAAATTAAAGTCACATGTGGACATTAAAAATATTTCCCCAAATCATCCTTAACTAATTTTGAGATTTAATAAGGCCGGCCGTGAAGCAAAATTTTTGCAATGGTCAAAGTAATTAATTCAATTAATGAAAAAGGGTTAGAAAGCAATTCGACAGATGGGCATGGAAAATTATCCAATGAAAGTTTCTTAAAATGTAGCCAAGCAAGAAACAAGGACTGCCTGGCAGATGGCGAAACGCCGAGTTGCCAGATGCAGTAAAACTGCCCCAGTGATTGACCCTACAATTGCTTGAACAAAACTGACTCCTTTTCAGCACCAATTGGGTCCTGAAACATGGAGAAACAAAAATGGACTCCTCAATTATATGACTCCAAAAACAATAGTTGTTGAGGATATTTGGACTCCTCAATCTACACTCTCCAAATGTCATTGAAATAACACAGCAAGTCCCAAGTTTTTCAATGTTAAGAGATAAGGTTTAAGAATACGGGCGTGATATTTTTGGAATTGAGAAAAGTGTGTTGCCGCTTTTTGGATACTTGGTGATGGCCTGAAGATATTTGCATTGCTTAATCTACTGGATTTGCTTTTTCTGTTATCCTTTTTGGAAGAAAAAAGAATAAGATTAGGAGTGACAAGCCATCGTAATTATCTTTAGGTATCACTCACTAAAGCTGCCAACTACCTTAGTTTGTAAATATTCTTTTATCTTTTTGTCAAAAGTTTGTCATTAAATATCATATTCTCTGTTAAGTAATTTGTATTATTAGGCTTTAAATTATCCGTGATTTTAAAAAATCTAATTTTTTTTTTGTCCACGATTTCGTAATTTTGGTTTATATCTATGACATGACATGTTGTTCAAATATTGATGGAATTTATTATATAAATTGTAGATGCACATGATTACGAATTATTGATATAATTTACTTAAAAAGTTTTAAAATAAGAAGAGAAGCAATCTTCTAACAAATACAATTATCTGCGAAAAGAAAAAATGATCATTAGAACCATGTATTTTATTTACCCTTGAATAAATAATGTTATAAAAGAGATAAAAATGAGATATATAAATAAATAATGCTTTATAGGTCACCGTATTATTTGGTGAAAAGGACAATTCATGAACAACATACCTAACTAATCAATTCACATTCAATTAAAAAGGTGCAAGTGATCAAAAAAGGCCAAGTTGAGACATTAATGAAATGAAAAGACGAAAAACATTAAAACAAACACAAAGAAAAAAAAAACAAAGAAAGATGAAAGTAACAGTGCGAGTGAGGAACACCAAATGGCAAAAAAAAGAAAAAAAAAATCAATTCCCTCATCAACAACTCTGCATGTGTTACGACTCCTCGAGAAAACGACTCGACATCTGGAGAGGAGAGGTAGACATCAATTGACAAACAAAACCAAAATAAAATCTTTTCTCCTAGTGGCTCAGAGGTTTGACGAAAATCCCACGTTAATGTAATGTTCACCACAACTTGCTGTGGGGCCCCAATGGGCCCATGGGCCTTCTCACCCAACCCAAACAAGAAAACAATTCATTTATAACGTGACTGATGTTAACAGCTTGCCAACAGGATTGATTTTTTTTTTGTTTGTTTGGGGGTTTCTGAAACCGCCAAAAACCCTTCCATCCAATCAATGGATGACAAGTAAGAAGGGAAGAGACGTTTGCAGTGTGCAGTGTGCAGTGTGCAGTGTGCAGTGTGCCAAAGGGTGAGTTGGGAAAGCAAAACAACAAAGTGGGCTTGGATTTTTATTTAGAATTGAATGGCCATGGCTGCAGATGCTGCCTTGGCTCGCCAGAAGAAGGACCACCGCTCATCCACTCGATATTACTCTGTGAGCACGTGAAACTTGTGTGTGTCATATTAATACCCCCATTTTCTAGTCTTTTCTTTTCTTGTCTGCCATATTCATCCTTTCTTTCCTTTTTGTTCATAACATTGGGTAAGCGCATCAATATATTTGCATTCCACTTGTCAATTCAAGATGTGAGTTCCCCTTCTTTGGATTTAAACTTGCTCATATTTATCACCATTTATGGTATCTTTTGAAGCCCTTAATCATCAAAATTGCCCGCAAAATGAATAGGTTAGTGTCATAATCATGCATTACAGAGAATCTTATCCTGGATGGGTACGGCAGGTGTTAATTGCTGGTTCCTAATAAAGATGATAATCATTGATTTGTGCTTTTCGTTTGCTTGGGGACATAACATGCTATACCAATTCTCTTTCTGTGCTATAATTCTTGCTACAAATGGACCAAATATTGGTACCGGTCAGTAAGAGATTAGCCTGGCTACAAACGGAAACTAAGGTAACTTCAAAATTACAAAAAAAAAAAAAAAAAAGAAATGAAGGATTCAGGAGTTGGACAGACTTAGACCAGCCAACCAACCCTGATTACACCATCTTCACCCTTAAGTTTGTTCTTGGTGTAAGTTTGACAACTCAAATGGGGCATGATTGTGTTCCAAAGCCAAACTCTAAAAGAACCCCAAACCAAACCCTGACATGGAACACTAGTTTCATATCTAAACGTGCAGAAATATTTTCTAGTTATGAAAATGCAATCCAAATAAAGCAAGCAAGCAAACAAAGCTTCGATGATTGATTCAGAACTCAAATACGAGGAAATACAAAAATCTTACTATATATTGTATTATTTCTACCATGTAACAACAATTGAATAGTTACAAAGTAGCAAATCGTCCACATTAATATAAAGAAAATAAAGAGGGTATAACCCTACACCAACTACACAATAATCTTAGTTGATGGAATTTAAGCAGAGTCAGGATTACAGTTCTTTTAATTAGATAAAACAAAAAACCAGTTGCGTACATATTTGACACACTACGTAGACTTGCTTAAGTTTCCTTCTAATGCCAAATCATAAATCACGGTTACCCTCCTCGCTTGCTGAAAGCGAACAATCCCTGCCGCTAAGATTGCAGCAAAGTTCATGCATTGGATTCCAGGGTAGCACAATCTAGAAACTTCTTGCTTAGATTGTATGGCGCTGCACTCATAACCCTACAAGGGCAAAAATTGACAACATGGGATCAGAAGTCCAACTTCTACTGACAACATTAAACTTACATAAAAACTTAATTATCAAAGGCAGCCGATTTTGAGGATTATCATTGTATGTAACCAGAATTACATGTCCAATTAATATAGCAATAATTTCTACGCACAGAACAAATCCCAAGCGAAATTCTTTAACCTCAAATTCCCTTGAGAGATTTTGAAAAAGGAAAGCCCTTTTTCATGGTTCCCTGAATTCTCTCCCTTGTCCCTCTTTACACAAATGGTGTATCACACCAAATGTGCTCATAAGCATCAAAATCAAATCCCCAGCAAAGCAGGCAGATATGGCCAATAACTAAATACAAAGTAAAGTAGCCTATCAACATGCCTTAAACCTCAAGCCAGTTACCGAACAAATAACATGGATACAGTCTTCAACCATATTCAAACATGCAATGGCATTTAAACACCAAAGTAAAGGAATAATATATTGCATCCTATATCTTTTAAGACTTTTGACTTTCAACTATGATATGATCTAAACATAGTCAACTAGTAGTTTGAAAGAGTCTCAAGACCCATATTGAGGATCAAAGTACAAAAATATCTGGTTCAACAACTAACCTTTCCTTGCGCTTCTCCAAAAACCGAGCCAAGGAAGCTTTGCGAGCTTGTGGAACTGCAAACAAACAATTTGGAGTCATTTATAATTGAAATTCATTGGTGAGTCATGCTCCAAATGGTAAATTTTGCTAAAAAAAGGGCGTGCTTAGAGTTAAGCCTCCTTAGTTATTCTGTAATATCAGGCATATCCATGGTTAACTAAATGGTCAGAAATAGTTTAGTTTCATCAAGGTCAGAAACTGTTTCTTTAAAGACAAAACAACGAACAGAAGTCTTTTAAGAGCATAACGGCATACCAGAAGGCATCATGCTGGTTGCAGCAACAGATCCCATGGTATTCACCATTTTTGGAGGCTCCATTTTGCTAATAGGGGTTGTTGGAGTTCCTGTGCTCTTGCATGCCATCACTTCATCAGTGGTAGTGGACCCACTCCTGGACTGAGCACCATTATGAGATGAAACAGATAAAGGGCTTGAGAGACCAGAGCTCAGTTGTGTGTTTATAAGCTGGTTTGCAGGAACACTATCAACTTGAACTGGCTTTGAAATAGGTGTCTGGACTTGCACTTTTGGGTGTGCCACACTAGAAGCCACGGAAGATCCATTTTGAGCCAGGTACATGATAGCCTGAGCCTGAATAAGATGCCAAAAAAGTAACGTCTAAGCTTTCCACTGACCGATAGATTGTAACTAGCGAAAGCCTTTTTCCTGAAGGAGAAAGAAAGAGGAGCACCTTCTCAGGGGTGATATCTTCGTAGACATTCACCGTACCCGCATAAAAGATAGTCAATTGAGCAGGCGATCCAGAGGCCTTGACACTTTTCCTAATTAAAAACAAAATTCCAACCAGGTTTCAATATCTTAATGTCAAGATTTTGCTAAAGCAAGTGCAAACAAGAATAAAATCATTAAATTTACCACGGTTCAATACTTCCAACAACAGAACCAAGGGTGGGAAGAATTGAATGTGGAGTTGTCACTGGAATTCCTCCAAGTAATTGTGGCTTCATGGAAGTAACAGGCAAATTTAGACCAGCAGTTGCAAAATGATTCTTCATGAAAGGGTTGCTCACAGAAACAGAAACTGCCTGGTTTGAGACTGGAAACATCTTCACATCATAAGGACATTGAACAGGATGTAGATCATGTTGCACAGAACAAGCTGTCAATGAAAAATGACTGCCACCTTGCCCATTGTGATTGAACGATTTCTAGATGGTAAAGATCAATGGTAATAAATATCAGTTGACAATTTACATAGAGTTAGAGACATTGCCAACCAATTAAATAAGAATCTTTCCAAATAACCATGTAAGTTAAGGTGCAGATCAATCTGCATAGAACAATGCCTAAAAAAGGTTCATTCCTCCCATAATTTCATAAAGCCAAAAAGTATTTTTCTCTTTTTTTTTTTTTTTAGAAAAAGAAAAAGGCACTAGAAAGCTCTCAACTTAAGACTCAATTGAAATGGTCATCAAGCAACTAATCCACGATATGAAGACAAGGGATGATATCAAACCTGAACTTCAGCAGCATCTGCTGTTGAGATAGGCATGAACCCAGGGGATACCAGAGCATCAGATCCAATCTTTTTAATTTTATCTCCTTGAGCAAAATTAAAATTCATCAGCTGTGGAACAGCAGAAACCTTGTTTGAAAATGGCCATTGTATCCCTGAACGTTTAGTAAAACCTAGAATCTCGAAAAAAGTGACAAAGATTAGATACATGCAAAGCTATATATATTTAAAGATAACATAAACAGGCACAACTTTCATTAAAAAATAATTTTCCATACTTAATTGCAAGCAATGTCCGAATAAAACAAAGTTATCTATGAACAATCACCATGAACCTAAAAAAACAGTTATCCATCGTTTTTTATGTGCCAATCATATAATTGCTCACATGACTCCAAACCTGTAATAAAATTATAAAAAGAAAAAAAAACTTGTTTTCATAGCACAGTGCTAAGAATTGGACAATTATCTGAATTATCCAAAAAAAGAAAAGAAGTAAAATGAATTAAACCAACACTTTTTGTACCAATTATCCATTCATTTAATCCTTTCTATTTGTTCTACTTAAATATCTTAATTCCATCATCCATGCAACACAAAGAAAAACAAAAAAAAAAATCCCAATTCAACATTAAGCCAAATTTTAGAACAAACAAAAAAAAATTTCCAACAACCCAATGAAAAAAAAAAACTGAACTTTAAAGAACTTAACCAAAAAAGAAAAGAGAGAGAAGAAGAAGAAGATACACACCAATTTCTTTGTACCCCTCACAGTTAACCTCTTCCTTAACCACAACCAATGATTCTTTTGAGTTCAAACCCATAAAATCTCTCTCCATTTTTCTTTCACTCTCTTAATGCAAAATTCAAGCAAAACCCACCTCCGAAACCCAACCAAAAACCCACAAAAACAAAGTATTTCGCTTCCTCAAATCCCGTCTTCTCTTCTTCCTTCTCCACCAAACATGAAAATGAAAAAGAAGCCAAAGCCACAAACAACAGCTTCCCAACTACAGGAAAATAAAGGCACAGAAAGAGAGTTGTTTTATACAAGATCTTGACCGTTAAATCTCTTTTTTTTTGGATTAAAATAAAAACCCTTTTTTCTCAAACACAAGTGTGGAAATTACCTGAAATATCCGGTAAGGTAACCGGATAAGCCAGTAACTCAACACGTGCTTTGAGGCTTTAATTGCCGGACACCACCTGTCGGTGTTGGCAGCACATGTGTACTGTCTTTGGTCTGAGGGATGACACGTGACGAAATTTTTGTCTCCTCGTGACTTAACTGTAACAGTGTTGCCGATTTTAATTTCTAAATTATTATTGGTGGCCAATTAATCGGATAACAACTCCGTATACTCGCCGCTTTTTTGTTGTTTCTTTTTAATATGAAGGGTGGGGTGCGTGTAAAGAAAAATTGTGGACACCTGTACTGTTTTAGGCTTTCAACACAATCACAAATGTTTTGACACGCAGCCTTAGTACGTGTGTGTTTTCTTTGGCAAAAACACCACTGCTCTCTCCATTTCAATTTCTTTTTCATATTTTTTAATGTTTTAAAATTATATCTTTCCTTTTCTTCAACATCTGAAATTCTTATATTCAAATTTATTTTTAATTTTTTTTATTTTTTATCATCAAAAATAAAAAATATAAATTTTACAAAAAAATTTAAAAAATAACATTAAATACATTAAAGTCAAAATTTTTTTAACACTTTGTAAAAATTAAAATGGAATGTATAATTCTGATAAGAGTAACCTCTACTTTTATAGACATTTTATAATCTCTTTGTAGCTGTTCCATTGTATAATTGCTTTAATTTTAAATTATTCTATAGAAGTTTTTATAAACTTTAATGTTGACATCTTTGTAAAATGTTGACATCTCTCCATAGGTTTTTTTATTTTTGAAATTAGAAAAAAGGAGATTCGAATTTTACCTTTTAACAGTAAAATTATGTATCAACTAATTAATCAAATGCTCCAATGCGATATTTTTGTATAGTTTTTATTTTTTTGAAAATTGAAAAAAGAATATTTAAATTTTATTTTTTAATATAACAATTATGTATTAATTAATAAATTAAATATTTGAGTGCGACATACCTATATAGTTGGTTTGTGATACTTGAAAGAAAATATTGTTGGAAAAGGTTAGCAATTTGTATAACATATTTTCAACGCAGAGCATACTTTCAACGCATCAAAGCATTAGTCTTGAAATGAAGGACTTTCAATTAATAGCATTTAAACCCTCTCATCTAACAAGTGTGACCAAAATCTATAACATACTTATAAGAAAACTTCAAAAGAGCTTCCTTTTCTAACCACGTGGAGTACATAAAAAAAAAATAAAAAGAGAAAAAAAAAGAGATAAAAAGATGCCCTTGTGCGATGCACGGGCCATAGTCTAGTTATGGTAAAAAGCAACCCTTTGTTTTGAAGGGTAACGAAGTAAAATTGTTCATTACAAGTTTGCAACTTAAAGCAAATTAGTGATTACTATTTTAGAAAGTAATAGTTATCATTAAATTTTTTGACCAAATGTCAATTTTCTCATAACACCAAAGAAGATTAAAATAATATTTAATATTTTGAACTCAAACCAAACACATGCATGTATATATATATATATATATATATATGTATATATTATAAAAGTTATCCAAGATATTTTTTTACTGTGAAAGTGACAATTCTCATCCTACAATTACTCTTATTTATGGTGTTTTTTTTCTTGAATTTAAACTTGTGGTGCTTATTCAAAATTAAAAATTGTAATTGAAATTTATTTCCAATAGTAATTTGAAAATATAATAAATGATGATATTTTTTTCTTGTCAATTAAAGTATTACACGTATTTGTACTTTATATATATTATACATATAGATATGTTGCAAATCTTTTAATTGGTATGCACCATAATTAATTGAAAATTGTAGCTCCTTCATGTAGTTTTCTAATATTACTGAAGAAATTTATTTCTTAATTATTTCATCAATAAAATCGTACTGTTTTACTAAGCAAACAAATAACTACTATTCGATAATAATTTAAACATAAATATTTTTCATGAAAGAAAAATTATTCACATTTTATTTTCGTTAATGCTAAGGAGTGCGGAGGCGGAGCATTGTACAGTACAACAGCGCGCGTCACTAAGCTGTGACAAAAAGATCATAACAGCTCACACGTGTTATAGTTGTACCACATCCAATAATTGAGCGCCACCCTCATGACCGTTTCTTATTTTTTTTAACACAAACAATAAATCACGTGCTACTATTCTTTATTGCTCGTTACAGTACCACGTGCCTCACCCTCCCCTTCCGTGGTCATGGTGCACCTAATTCTTTTTTTTTTTCCTTTCAAAAAAGATTTCTTTTTTTTTTTAGCTCATATGATTTAACTTTGGAGGTAGGTTAATTTAGATCTTTTACATTCCGAGTCAGTTTTAGATTTTGACTATTTCGAATTTAAAATTATTTTAAATTTAAATTATTTGAATTTTGAATATTAATATTTTAAAGTGTTATTCGAGTTTATATTGTATTTTTAAAATTAAATAAAATTAGATTTTAATATATTATATAATCAAATCAAATTTTATCAACTAATTAAATTCATCATAAATTACAGTTAAGTAACGAGATCAATCAAAATTTTAAAATCACTAGTAATTTTATTCATGCAATACATTTTAAGATTTATTATAATTATTCCGTATTATTTTTTTTGATGAGAATGAAATATCTAATCTATGATGTATAAAATGTAGTAATTGAGAATTAATTATAATAATATAAAGAATTGTTTTCTTTTTACTCTTTTAAACAAAGAAAAAAGATCTTGTATTCAATCCAAACAAATTATATAGAAATTAGACATATAAGAGTAAAGGAAAAGAGATTTTATATTTTTATTATCCTTAAGTTAATTTATTAATAGACTGATAGTTTTGCGTTATATTTATTATAGTTTAATCAAATTAGAATTTAAAAAGAAAAAATATACTTAATTGTAGTTGTGAGTTTAGATTGTTTTGATTTTGTTTTCGATGATTCTATCTTTTAAAGTAATTTTGAACTTGTATTACTTTGAGTTTAGATAAAATTTTGAGTTTAAATTAGAACGTTTGGATTATGGACGTTTTTATGATCAAATCGGGTTGAGTCAACTTTTGATTTAAGTAAATTAAATAAATCTTTCGAATTCAAATCTATATAATGAAAGATATGGTCCTCTTCATTTAATCAAACTCCAATAAAGGTTAGTACCAATTATTTCGATTTTTTAATTTTACACAATCAACTTGTATTAATTGGACACAAAACAATTACATCACTATACATTTCTCCTATACAATCTAATCTCATAATAGATAATACTACATATGAATATAGATACCGGCAACATGAAAGTAATATATATAGAAATAATCTTTCTCATTTGTATATATAAAGAAGTAATCATATTTGTAATCATTTTGCATGCACATATTGGAACATCTGCATGCATCTCACCACATTGACCTTCATTTTGCTGTGATGACAATCATTTTTTCTGATTTAATAATGAGAATATTTTTTATTAAAAAATGATAATATATTTATTAATTCCAACAAGCAACCACAGCAAACAGTAATATCCCATATCTCCCTTTCTCCCTTTCAAGTTCAACCATGCTGTGGTCTCTTTCCTCACCACATCACCTCCTCTCTCGTCAGTAGCATAAATCTTCTCACTAGGATTGGAATACCCGAACCCTCCCCAGGGACCTTTCTGGGGAGCTTCCTCTTTTGAATTATTGCAAAGAAAATACAAATTTATTGAATTAAAAAAGAGAGAAAACATTTTTGCCCTAAAAATATATAGCTATGGATAAATATAAACTTTGGGTGGCCCCCTTTTCGGCCGCAATTGATGTCCTATCAAATATTTTCAATGCTCATCGAAGTCAATTGATTATAAACGTGTGGAAAGGAGTTAAGAGAAAGAAAGAAAGAAGAAGAGTACAGAGCTGAACTGCCAATATGGCAGAAAATAGAAAAGCGTTCAGGATATAAGACCTTGCTAGAAATGTCAAATGGGTTTCATGTCTGCTAGTTACTTAGGACAAACAAATTAATAAGCTCAGTTAAAACTGTTTGAGAGGGAGAGGTATTATTACGTAAAAATCATTTACTTGATTTAATTTTGACTCAATTTGCATGTTGGGTTAATAACCCTAACGGAATAGGCATATATCTATATGAAATGGTCAGCAGAGAAAGCTATGGCGTGAAGGGGATGAAGCACATTTAAAATAAGAATAAAATAGCACAAGCCTTGGTAGGTTGCTTCGACTATTCTTTTCTTCCCTGTTTTATATCAATAAACAAAATATTCAAGTCAATTTAAACTACTCCACTACCTACCTTTAAATATAAAAATTGAACCCTTCTCGTTGGAGAAAAGCAAAATTTTGAAGCAATAATGCAAAGTCATCGTGCTGCTTTTTTCTATTAATTCTTTCAGTATGTTCTATTATGTAACTTTAAAAAAATATTATATGCACATGGAAAACTTCATTAAGAGTACATATTTCAAGAAAATGTGCTCATTTTATTATATAAATTTTATTACGGGGCATGTATTATTATTACTGAGATGGACAATGCCATGTGCTGAGGCCCCCATAGAAATCTTAAAATATTTTGATTTTTTATAGTAATTTCATTAATTTATTTCTCTTTCTTCTTTCTTGTTGTCCACTTCAAGTTGACCAAGCAGTTATCCTATTCTTCCTAACCCCACGTCTCTATTTTATTATTCAGCATGATAAGAATTTATGATAGAGTTGTTTTGTATAGTATGATATATACATATATATATATATATATATATATATATATATATATATATTATTTGGGTGTGAGAATAATAGTCATAATACTAATCTATTAGCACGCATGTGGGTTTTTTTATTCAACAAGATAGTAATTTGCTTTTGTGAGGTTAGGCAACAAATATAGAAACCAAATATTCCCTATCAGTGTTGATGTGAAGCTGGGCATGTGTTGTGTTAAATTTACAATTTTTCACTCTTCTTTTGGACTTCCTCCTATGTAAAATGGAAGACTGGTTTAGAGTAATTAACAGTGTTGTTTTGCCCTTAATGGGTAGGGATGTTTCCTTTGGAAGGGAAGATTAACTGAAAAGAAAGATGGATTAAGTTCCACTAAGAAAAAATATGCACGTGATAACCATAGAGGAAAACAGGTAGACATTTTTTTCAGACCAATCACCCATATGAGTTTATGATTGAAATAAGTTTAATTTGGCACTCGAGTGCTCATTAGATACAATAATTAATACATGGATCTTTTATTTGAAGAACTTGATTTTTTTTTAATTTAGGAAAAAAAATATAAACCTTATTTAATAAAAAAATAATTTCTAAATAAAAAAAGGTTTAATTTAATGACAAGGTGTGTAGTTGTAAAAAGGAAAGAAATTGAGAGTGAACCTCGGATTGGGAAAGGTCATGACGGATTAAGAACTTCTATCACAACCTTTATCTCCCATACTTAATCATAATTTTTGTCTCAGCCTGTTCCTTTGATCTTTTATAATTTTTGTAATATTGTTGCTCTCTTTTCTGACCCACCATTTTCTTTTGGAGGAGGGTTTTAGTTAATTTATTAACAGTGGGATGATGGAGTGATATCATTAAATTGAAACCCAAAACAAAGCCACTACCCGAATCCAACATGAGAATAAGTATATTTTATACCAAGGAAATAAAGTAATGTAGCACACAACAAGACAAGAAAAGAACATGTTCGCTGAGCCCTGCATTAGTCCTTTGTTTTCCCCTTACGTTCCATCGGTTGACTTGTTTGGAAAATTGGAACCAAGAAATCTGTGAGGTTCATCTCAAGTGTCATGTTCAAAAGGTGATCACTGATTGCTTTTGCCATCCTTCAATTCGATGGCAGTGCGATAAAGAAAACTACGACTGCTTGCTCAGAGCAAGCACATCACGTTCAATGCAGAACCACCAATGAAAAATAGTAACAGCAATAATAATTCAGTATTTGCTAGTAGCTAGCTAGGGTTGTTGACTCCTTTTCTGGGATGCTTGAGGGAGACTTTGAGCATTTGGAAGAAATGCTGCGGGGACAATTATAATTGGATTTGGACCTATCACATGCTGATTTCTTGACAGTTTTTGAAGCACATGTGAAACTAGCTTTCTTTGGATATGGCTTTTTGGGTCCTCAGATCCTATAAAAGATTCCCCCATGTGATATGCTTCTGCTTGCTTCCAAGACCCCCAAACTACAAAGTGAGCTCACTATTTGGGTTTAAGTTTATCAGCAAACTGCCCCCCGGTTTGAGCAATCATGATTCTTGTGGATTGTGTCTCGAAATTATAATGTGAAAAATTTCAAAGGGTTAAAGATCCTCTGCACCATGGATATTGGTTTCTTCTTTTGAGGTATACTAGTGAATCCAGTTATGAGTATTTGTATATGGAAATAAAAGGTTGTCAATGACATGAAAGATGTTGAAAAAATAATGTATTTTATAAGATTTAAATATCTCACGTTACTAAGATACATAAATGTGTGAGTTTTAAATTAGCAAATCTACTATAGGTTTGTTGCAAAGAAGAAAAAAGAAGAGGCTCGCGCGTTCACGAGATCGGACTAAGTTTTGAGAAAATTCATATTTCCCTCCTTGCACGTGAGTATACACGTGGGCTAAGCCCAAGTGAATTTTTATACTTTGGCTTTAAATTTTTTTTAAGCTTTCTTAGCTTTTGATTGAATCAAACTCAAACTTTACATGCTGATGACTCTCTTAGTTTTGCTACAACAAAATAACATCTATCTAACCAACTACTCTACCATACTGATGACTCTCCTGATTTTCCTACAACGTATACTTGACTAAGTATACATGCTGACCAAGTTTTTCTCGACTCCTTAATTTGATACAATATTCACCTTATTTACTACAACGTTCACTTCGTTATCTACCTATAAATACAACCTCCCTACCTCACTCACAACACACCAAAGCATCTCATCTTCTCTTAAGTCTTCTTTGCTTATTTTCTTTGCTGCCTTTCTTTCCTAACTGGGTTCTTTCTTTCCTAATTGGGTTCTTTCTTTTTGCTGTTCCTACCATCCTTTACTAGTTTGTGCAAACTATAAATAATGGTCTGTTGAATCTTGGAAGATAAATACTACAGTCCTTTTGCATTGAGTTTTATACTCCGAAAAGGCAAAAATTATCTTTAAAGATAGTAATACCATGCCTCAGACTTCCTAGTATTTTTACTTGCTTTATTTTATTTTATTTTTTTTCAATTTTTTTCTAACAATCTTAAGATAATAGATTCTCACATTAATAATGCTGCTGCCACTATTCCAACTACTGCCTCTGTTCCTACTGTTGCCTTTGTCCTAATTGCCACCACCACTGTTAATGATTCCACCATGGCTCCTATTCCGTTGACCGTTTCTCCTCTGCCTTCGGTTTCATATGCCAAACCATTTCTAGATATTTTCAAAGTAGAAGTCTTTGATGGTAGAAACTTTAAAAGATGGCAAGAAAAGATTTTTTCATTTCTTGATGTTCATGGGGTGGCTTTTGTGCTAATTGATTCTAAGCCAGATGATGTTAAGATGCTAGAACCATGGATGCACGCAAATAAGGTATGCAGGCATACAATCATTAGCACACTTTCTAATGAGCAGTTTGATATATATAGTCTCTACAAAAAAGCAAAGCATATATGGAAGTTAATGATTGCCAAATACACTGTAGAAGATGTTGAGAAACAGAAGTTCGTGATTGACAACTTTTATTGTTGAAAAATGATAAATGACAAGGACATCAAAAGTCAAATCCATGAATACCACAAGTTGGTGGATGACTTAAAGGTTGAAAAAATCAAGTTGCAAGAAGAGTTCGTTGTTGGGTTGCTAATTGAGAAGCTGTCAGAATCATGGAATGGCTATAAGCAATAACTGAAGCACAAGGAAAAGCAGTTGTCACTTGTAGACTGGATTGTGCACATCATCATTGAAGACACAGTCCGAAGGGAGATTAAGGCCTCCAAAGCGAAAGAAGTTGCAACTAAAACCAATCTGATTCAAGGCAGAACCCAGCGTCAACAAAGGTACCTTTATAAACTTGATAATAAACCCAAAGCTTCTCATCCTCCCTTTTAAAAAAAGGGTAGTTGTTTTGTTTGTAGAAAGCTAAGGCATTATGCAGCACAATGCAAGAAAAGAGCAAAGGGAAATGACAAACCTGCTAATCCAAGAGTCAACCTGGTCAAAGCAGATGAATCCGATGATGTAATTGCTGCGATCATTTCACAAGCCAATATGGTGGCCAGTGAAGGAATGGGTGGTAAACTCAGGTGCTACTAAGCATATTAGTGCAAACAGAAATGCCTTTACTTCCTATACTCTAGTAGGGAAAGGAGAAGAAATAATATACCTTGGTGATTCTCAAACTACTCAAGTTCTTGGTAAAGGGAAAGTTTTTCTCAAGCTCATATCTGGCAAGACCTTAACTCTAAATGATGTTCTTCATTTTCCCAATATAAGGGCAAACCTGGTGTCTGTGGCCTTATTGGGTAAGGTTGGTGTGAAAGTGTCATTCGAATTTGACAAGATTATAATGACAAAAAAAATGTGTTTGTAGGTAAAGGTTATTGCAATCAAGAACTCTTTGTACTTAACATTTCCAATGTTTTGAATGAAAATGCTAGTTCTTTCGCTTACATGATTGACTCTATTGATTTATGGCATGGTAGACTAAGACATGTTAGCATTCCCTATATTAAGAAAATGCAATAATTAGGTTTAATTTCTAGTATTAAAAATGGATGCTTTAATAAGTGTGAAATATGTGTTGAAACAAAATCAACTAAGAAAACTTGTATTTCAGTAAATAGAGAATATGAATTATTAAGTTTAATTCATATAGACTTAGGAGATCTAAAGCAAACTATGACTAGAGGTGGTAAGCAATATTATGTTACATTTATTGACAATTATTCTAGATTTACTAAAGTTTATTTATTTAGGCATAAATATGAAGCTTTTGACATGTTTATTAAATATAAAGTTGAGGTAGAAAATCAATTGAATATAAAGATAAAAAGAGTTAGATCAAACAGAGGGGGTGAATACATACCGATTAATGATATTTATGAAAAAGAAGAAATATTTCATGAAATTACTCCTTTACATTCCCCCGAATCAAATGGTGTAGCTGAAAGGAAAAATAGAACTTTAAAAGAAATGATGAATTCAATGCTTGTTAGTTTTAATGCACATGAAATTTTGTAAAGTGAAGCTTTATTATCTGCATGTCATATTTAAAATATAATTCTTTATAAGAAAACTGTTATGACACTTTATGAATTATGGAAAGGCTAATCTTCTAACTTAAAGTATTTGAAAGTGTGGGAGTGTCTTGCCAAAGTAATGCTTCTTGATTTTAAGAAAAAAAAAATTGGTTCTAAGACATTTGATTGCATGTTTATTGGTTATGCTATAGATAGTGCTATATATAGATTTCTTGTATTAAAAAGTGATGTTCTTGATTATAATACAATTGTTGAAACAAAGAATGCTGAATTTTTTGAGCATATTTTTTCATTAAGAACTAATATAATTTCTCATGCACCCTTTAGTAAAAATGATTTTGAAATACAAAATGATGATTCGAAGAGTAAGAGACCAAGGAAAGAAATTTCTTTTGGTAATGATTTTTATACTTATCTTGTAGATAATGATTCTTTAACTTATGTTGATGCAATTTCTTCTAAAGAAAGTCCATTTTGGAAAGAAACTATATAAAATGAGATTGATTCGATTTTACAAAATCAAACTTAGGAATTAGTTGATTGACCACTTGAATCCAAACCAATTGGTTGCAAATGGATTTTTTAAAGAAAATTTAATCCTGATGGTTCTATTAATAAATACAAAGCTAGATTAGTTACAAAGGGTTTTACTCAAAAACAAAATGTTGATTATTTTGATATTTTTGCTCCAGTAACAATAATGTTATCTATTCATGTTTTATTTGCCTTAGCTTCAATTTATAAACTTATTGTTCATCAAATGGATGTTAAAATTGCTTTTCTAAATGATGATTTAGAAGAAGAAATTTATATGGCAAAAATCGAGGGATGTGTTCTTCCTAGTCAAGAAAAGCAAGGTTTGTAAAATGATTAAATCCTTATTTGACTTGAAATAAGCACCAAAATAATGCATGAGAAATTTGATCAAGTTCTTGTTAGTAATGGATTTTCTATTATTAAAGTTGATAAATATGTGTACACAAAAATTATTGATAGTGAATGTGTGATTATTAGCTTATATGTTGATGATATGCTTATTTTTGGTACATGCATTGATGTGGTAAATAAAACAAAATGTTTTTTGGCTTCTAAATTTGATATGAAAGATTTGGGAGAAGCCAATGTTATTTTGGGTATTAAAATCATATAATGTGATAGTGGCTTAATGTTAACATAAGAGCATTATGTTGAGAAGTTACTTAAAAGGTTTCGATATTTTGATGTCACACTTGTGAGTACTCTTTATGATAGTAATATACAATTAAAGAAAAATAAAAATGATAGTGTAGCTCAGTCTGAGTATGCACAGATTATTGGGAGCTTGCTGCATTTGATGAATTGTACTCGACCTGATATAGCTTATGCTGTGTGTAGACAGAGTAGATATACACAAAGCCCCAATCAAGATCATTGAACTGCTTTGAACAGAGTGATGAAATATTTGAAAGATACCATAAACTATGGTATTTTGTATAATGGATTTCCCATTGTATTTGAAGGATACAATGATGTTAACTATATCTCAGATTCATATGAGACAATCTATAACTGGTTATGTATTCACCCTTGGTGGGGGTGTTGTAACTTGAAAATGAATGAAACAAACAATAATTACTAAATACACAATGAAGTCAGAATTTGTAGCTTAGAGTTAGTTGGCAATGAGGTTGAGTGGTTGAGAAACCTCTTAACAAATATTTCGTTGGAAATGAAACCAACACCTTCTGTGTCTATGCATTGTGATTGCCAAGCAGTAATAGCCATTATAAAGAATAAAACTTTTAATGGTAAAAATAGATATATTTGTTTGAGACATGATGTAGTAAAGTAGCTGCTTAGAGATAGAATTATATCCATTAATTATATGAAGTCAAAGTTGAATTTGGCCGATCCTCTTACTAAATCCCTAAGAAGAAAATTAATTAATGGTACATCGAGGGGGAAAGTACTTAAGCCAATTGAGGAAATAAACAAATAATAGTAACATAACCTACGTGATTGGAGATCCCATGAATTAGGTTCATATGGGTAATAACAAGTTACTTGTTGATAAATTAATACACTATTAAAATTATTGTCTCTCCTATGGTGTATGAATAGTACAAAACTACAATACAAGAGAGGTTGAGTTAAACTCTTAATGAATTTCATATCTTTTATAGATAGTGTATCAAACTATAGTATACACTTGATGGAATCACTTATATAAGTGTAGGGTGGGGCCGCTTCTATGAGAATCGTGGTAAATTCTCTAGAGCACTTATGAATAACCAAGTATACACATGGCTTATTCGTGCAAAACTGCATTGAATAGCATAAATTGTGAGGATATAATGTGATTGATAAAAACTATATTTCACATAAAGACTTTTTGGTTCATATAAGTTATAAACTACATCAAAATTCTGTGATTTATGTTTCATTCTCTCTAAGTCTAGTTCATAGCTTAAAAAGCACTAGTCATAATGCATTACACTTAAATGAAATTTGACTCAGCAAAAACTTTTTATAAGACCTTATGAAATATGTGGGGGATTGTTGGAAAAATAGTGTATTTCATAAGGTTCAAACATCACACATTGTTAAGATATATAAAGGTGTGAGTGCTTTAAATAAGCAAACCCATTATAGGCTTATTGCAAAGAAAAAAAAGAAGTGGGCTCGTGCGCACACGAGATCGGACTGGGCCTTGAGAAAATTCATATCCCCCCCTGTGTGCGAGTATACACGTGAGTTAAGCTCAAGTGAATTTTTGTACTTTGACTTTAATATTTTTAAAGCTTTCTTAGCCTTTGATTGAATCAAACTTAAACTCTACATGCTGATAACTCTTTTGGTTTTGCTACAACAAAACAATGTCTATCAGACCAAGTACTCTACCATGCTGATGACTCTCCTGATTTTGTTACAATGTATACCTGACTAAGTATACATGTTAATGAAGTTTTTCTCAATTCCTTGATTTGATGTAACGTTCACTTCATTCTTTACCTATAAATATGGCCTCCTTACCTCACTTACAATGCACCAAAGCCTCTCATATTCTCTTAAGTCTTCTTTGCTTATTTTCTCTACTTCTTTTTTTTTGTAGTTGGGTTTTTTCTTTGATGTTACTGCCATCTCTTACTAGTTTGTGCAAATTATAAGGAAAGGTATGTTGAATCTTAGAGAATAATTGTTACAGTTCTTTTGCACCGAGTTTTATACTTCGAAAGGACAGAAGTTATCTTTAAGGACAGTGATACCATGCCTCAGACTTCCTAGCGGTTTTACTTGCTTTATTTTGTTTTCTTTTATTTTTCAATTCTTTTCTAACAAAAGATCTGTATTAGGACAAAAGAACTAGTGAAAATTTTGAAAGAAATGCTTTCTTAGCAATTGTCAATTTAGACTATGATGCACTTTTAATCATGCCCAAAACAACAATGACATGCAAGATTAGAAATATATAATTTTGTATACTACTAATTAAGAAGAATATCTATCACGATTCTGGTTAAGGCATGATTAATTTCTCATTCACATTAATTGTAATTGTATACTTTTGAAAGTTGTAATTTCTATATGATTGTGTTTGGTATGCTAGAGCTTGCTTTTCCCCAATTTCGACTAAAATATTGAGCCTTTTCATGTAATTTGCTATAATATTCCACCAATATATAACATCAGTATACAATGCTTTTTGTATTATTATCAAATTAATCTTATTATGCAGTTCTTATCGGACAAGATATTCGATAAGTTATATCAAGGCATAGACAGAAGAAAACATTGAAGCAATTACAAATGGTTTCAAGATTTCTTTGAAAATAATTGCATATTCTGGTGACAAATTGAAAATGAGTTAGAAATTCATATGCATATATTATATATGTATTTGTAATTCAAAGAAAAAAGATTTAAATTTGACTCTTTGAGTAAAAAACATACATACACTCATCGTCAACCCGAACAGTTCAAGACTTCAAAAAACTTTATATGCATATGTTATTATGTTGGGTAAGATACCTTGATTTTCTTAAATTTTGATCGAAATAACACAGAGATCCATTAGTTTTCTAAATAGATACTTTGCTCCAAAAGTACAAACATTGTTAACAGAAATAATGAAAAGACTTAAATGTCTTTTTTTTTTATTAATTTTAAAAATTATTATTATATTTTTTTTAAAAAAGTAGGAAGCCAAGAAAGAGGAGCACCGATCGCAAAGGAGGGGAGCACCGGAGTTCCTTTGGGAAGCCTTAATGGGGAGCCTTTTTTTTCTTAATTAATAAAAAATAATAAAATAATAAAAGTATATAATTGTAATTGTAAAAACTAATTAAGAGTAAAATTACTTTTTTACGCTTACCACGTCAGTAAGTTGATGGAAATACTAACTGTTGACTAACAGTTGGACTTCATGTCCAATGAAAAATATTTTTTTGAGATGAAGTGTCAATTTCGAAAACTAATGAACCTCTTTATAATTTTGATCAAAACTTAAAGAGATTAATGTGTTTTATCCTATTATTTTTATTTATATATAAGTATTTCTAACCACGATTGGGGCAACCAAACCACAACCTATAGAAACTCTAAACCCCTAAGGTAAGGATAAGCAACTATCATGCCCTATCATACCCTTATCACCCACTAACAAATAATTTTTCAAGTTGCTTTGGGCTTTGGTATTGCCATTGATAACGGTAAAAGTGTCGATTTCTGGACAAATATGTGAATTGATCCTTTTGTTCTCAAAACTGCTTTTCCTAGAATTTTTTGCATTAGTAGTGAACAAGGAGGGCAAGGTGGCCAACTTTGATAGTTGGGTCAATAGCATATGTACACGGCAAATTCAACAACGAAGACAGCTATTCGATTGAGAAATCGGACAATGGAACAAATATGGGCCACCTGGTGATTAGACCTTTTGCAAAGACATGCAAGATAGAGTCATTTGGTATAGTACACTTTCTGGGGATTACTCGACTAAATCGTTAGGAAACCAAAGTACGACCAATGATAATATTTAGGGAATGGTTTGGATTAGCTTGACACCACACAGGGTGGAGGCTTTATGCTGGCAACTTTTGTTGGGAAAAGCAGCTAGCCTACCATCCAAAGAACATTACAGTGCATCTTTCGTTGCAATAAAGCTTGAATTCTCCATGCTTTACCATCGTCCTTGACACGTTCGAAATCATATCTTTACTTTACACAGCTTAGTAGATACTAGTATTATGAATTGAATTTATCATCGAAACACAAGAACGAGTGGACTCAGGCCTCCGCCAAGGACATTGACAACTCTTGTCCACTAGGTAACGTACAAGGGAACAAAAATCAGGCTTTGGTGAAAATTACAATCATGAAGAGTTGACAGCTTTAAAAACCACTGTATAGGATTTCAGTACCCAAGAAATTATAGAAAGGTGAATCAAAGCTTTGATTTCTAGGAGCAGATGCTCAATCTGTTACGAGGGGTTCACAGATTTCTAGTAGTTCATTAGAAAGCCCTGTGAAGAGGACAGAATCTGTTTCAATAGGCTTGAATTTGATAAGTGCCGAGGGGACCAAATCCTCTTCCTCCAGCGTCCTGGCTTTCTCCCCTGCTGCAGGAAAAGAAGGGATCACCCGCCGTTTAACCATTACAGGATCTAACAGCTCAAACTCCAGGCAGGGTTCTTTCAGTGCTGAGCTGACAAACTGAAGATCAAAAAGAGCACAAATCATATGAAATTCTAACACTTGCGCATTAATTAATTTTATCTGTTAATTTCAGGCATATAAACCTTCTTTCCTCAACTAAGCACAAAGCTTTATAAATCGTATTAAAAATACAAAATTCCACAGATTAGTAAACCTGGAAATTTCTTCAAAGTACTAAACATTATGAGGGGAAAGGATGTATTTAATTTCTTTACACCAAAAAGGCCTTTCTTTAAGAAATTGAAAGGTAAACAGAAGTTTTATTCACAATACTAAGCCAATTTATAATAATGCCAAAAGCTCCTAACTGAAGGCCAATTTTTTTAGAATAATATTATAATACTTTCTTTTTCGGGACTGAATTGCTCAAAATGCTAAGCCATAGACAATTCATGGAATTTAAATCCAGACAACACTTTCTAGCCCAGAAACATAATCACTCCACCCTTGAGACACGTGGGGATGGGATCAAAACCACCACCTCCAAAGAACAAAAGAATTAATAAACAAAAAGCATTTAGTGCAGGATGCATTATGATATGAAACTGAAAAAAGTACAACAAATTAATGCTACACGCAGAATGCACTTCTAATAATTAGCAAACTCTTGCAGTAATGCTGTTTCCGCACAGAAAATATGCAAACTTTTAATTCAAGGATAAGATTTTTTATGGAAGAGGTAACATTCCAAAGACAAGAAAGTTTAGACACGGATTAATGACATTAAGCTTTATGGTATACAAATTAATTCTGCAGGAGGAAATCCAGGCATGCGGTGCAAAATGTCATTCGAACAGAAGATGATTCTTCCATTGCCAACAACAAGTTATCATTTGAGAATCCTGAAAAATGTTGCTTAATTCAAACCAAGAAAGACTTTATAAGGATGAGATGCAGGATCTATGTGAAATTAGATACTGCAGATTCTAGCAGGTGCACTATACAAAATGTTGTTGCAAGTTGCAAGAACTGACTATTCTAATGTTTTAAGAGACCCTCAACTTGCATCTTGCACAACCAAAGTGCAACTAAGTTTCTTGGCTTGATACTACAAAAGCAAAGCAAGCCAGAAAACTATAACTTGTGGACAAGATCATAACCATTTTTGACATTCAACACACCTAGCAGTATATAAAGATACCTGTTAAGAAATAAGGCCTCAAAATTGTTTAGGTATCAAGAAACTGTTTTTAACTAAATTGAAGAAACTAACAGGAAGTAATATAACAGTAGACAACACCTAGACTAGGACTAACCTCATAAAGAGCACTAGTTGGCTCCCAAGGAGCAAAAACACCTTGAAGCACTACTCCATCAGGAAACTGGATGCGGATGATCGCTCTTCTATACCTCTTCCTGGCTGCTTTTGCCTGTTTTTCCTTGTAAGATTTAGGGATTAAAAGCTGGGATTCTGCAATCTTTTTCTTTCTCATATCTGCTTCTCTCTTGAGCTCTTCAACTGATAGGTTATAGAAAGAATCTGGTAGCTCAATTCTTGCTGCTATGTTTTCAGGTACAGAGAAGAAGACCCGGATCTATATTGAGAAAACTCATGTTTTAAGTTATAAATGTATGTGGACAAAACCAAATAATAATAATCACTTATATAAACCCAAAAAAGTGAAGTCCTGAAATAAATTTTTAAACTTGAAATGCAAAAGAATAGGTTAAATGTAGTAAGAGTACTGAGATATGGTGATAATGGGAGACAAAAGCACATCAAATATCTTGATTAACAGTATAAAATTGTGCATAATCACTGAATACCAACATTCAACAAGATAAAATGGAGAAATCAATAACAGAAAGAGTCACATATGAGAATCAAATAGTAAAATGACATAAAAGATTAACCAAAACATAGAAGTCGAAAGTGAAACAGTTAAATAGAGAGCTATCTGGTCAATTTTCCTATAATTTTTAATGTACCATTTACACCAACCATAAACGAAGGCAACTGTCAGTAACATTCCAGAAGTGTATCATGACAGTGATTTTATACAGAAAACATAGATGTTTTACCAAAAAATTTTTTGTAGGAGCTACATAAAAGAAGCTAGTATCACAATTGGTTTCCCATTTGTTGACAAAAAGCTTTTATTAATGGCCACACCAACAAATATTTTCACCATATATTCATTTCAATAGCCAAATACTACCTGTCCACGTAAGCAAAATACTGGGAAACACCAGAACCATAGCAGAGAGATTCAAACTTTGCATATAAAGGAACATTTCTATTTGAAAGAAAAAATTGCACTATTGATACTTGTATGTGTAGACATCGGTAATAAGAGCAAGAACACTCTTCATCTTTTCTTTTCATTCTGTTTTCTAGTGGGGACGGAAGGTTCGAATGTAAATAATTATGTCAGCCATGCTTTATTGCATCCTTGCTTCACCAGGGTTCAAAGAAACTTGTATGTAAACCAATACAGAAATGAACAATGTGAACATGCAGCCTGAATTGCATCCTGTAATCTAGAAATCTGATGATCTAACACCTATAAATATATCAGCAACAAATATACTATCCAAGTCTGTAACAGGAAAACATATTCTACCTTATTCCACCTAAGTTTATGCAACATAATAACAAGCAGAATGGTATTGGTTGAATATCCAAACAAAAGAACTCAAGTATGCTAGTGATGCGGCAAGGTAGCATGTGGAATTAAGATGATACTCTTGTCTAACATTTTCCTGCACTTTGCAACAGTTTTAATCCACAATCAGACACTTTCAAAAGAGAAAAAAAATCCATCATTAATGTCTAGAAAGAAAAACATATGAGCCCAGCCAAACTCCTTTTTTCTAGCTATGCTACACTGATATCTCTTAATTTCTCAGGCCTATGAGCAGCATGAGCCTCTTGCAGTACCCACATCACATCAATTCGACATTTGCTTTATTGTGGCTCAGTTTTACTAGGATACTTGACTTTGTATGTGCTAAAGCTGTATTTAGCCATTCATCAAGGAAAATAATAAATAAATAAAGTCAATCAAACATTACTAGGATATTATAACCTGCATATAAATGGCTTTATTAAATAAAACTAAGGCTTCTTCTGCCATTGACTCCCAGCCTCAAAAAGTAGGTTTCATGTCCTGTTTCCCTTAGGATGCGTACCAAGCTATTCATGACCTACTTGTACTCAATCACTAAATACATAAACTTAACTTGGTTGCTCTCTAGTTCAAATAACCTCTTTAGCAATTGAAATCAATAATCAAGTTCTAGTTGACTCCTTATGAACTCAAGCAACCTCCAACCTTAATCAAAACATTTTAAATATGTTTTCTATGATGAATATCATATTTACCTATCATACTCTTCATATATGGTAATTCAGTTGAGTATAGTGTAGAGTATCAACAGTGAATCAAGTTCAAGTTCAATTTTGAGCTGCAAGATTTAGAGTTAAGGATTAACTGTCTACAACCATAGTTTCCCACAGTAAAATTGCTTTATTGTCATCTTTTCTACTACATTCTGAAGGGCAACAGTTACCATTGAGAGGTACCAGGCATCTAGTGCTCCTTACTTTCCCTTCACATTGATGGGGAAATTTGTTAAAAAAACATTTACTGACACTGCATAAAATTTACGAGGGTGCACTATGGAGCAATGAGCACTTCAATGCATATGATCCACTATTCATCACTTTATCATAGGGATCAGTTGACTTTCATAAAGATGTTGACAGGTGAAATATTGCCATTTAGTGCTCACTATACACTAAATTTGTGATAAAATCCAAATAAACTGTGCAATCAGGTGCAGGATGCATAGACCCTTACAGTTTCAATTGTAAAATATCTCTCCTTATACGAAATTTTATGCAAATGGACCCTTGATACTGGCTAACCAAAAGCACTTCTATAGTTTACTGCCTCCGTAGGATTACATTTGTTACCTATTAACACTTTATTTCATTTTAATATTATCACTGTTCTGCTGATCTAAAAAAAAATTATCATAGTTCTTCGTAAAAAAAAGTGGAGGTTTGGATTTGTTTTTCACCATCTTTATAGTTTTTTCTATATCAATAATGATCAGTCTACTCATATTTATTAATTTGAGAGTAGTTAAATTATCTTCACATGTATTTTATTATATATCATCATTTTTTGTCCAAAGTACTCCATATGAGTTATTTATATGCATCTAATTTTGTTTACATGACCTAATAGAATTTATAAAAAAAAAATGTACTTGAAGATTTACAAAGCACAAGAGGGACACTGCTACTGTTGAAATCGCAGGGAATTATTGCATTTTGAGCTACTGTGCATGGAAGCTATTTTGCAACACTTCCTAAAATCAAGTTATTGTGTCTCTGTTTCACTCCAAAAAGTGCAAGTCACTAACCGCTTTTCCACATAGCAATTTTATCCTAGCCAAGACTGGAAACAATATTTCTAAATGCATTAAGTAAAGGATTAATAGGCAATCCAGACGCCAGAGAAGACATAAATATTGGGAGAAAGAGGGGGAGGGCTTTAGACCAAAGAGTAAAATATCAGTTAACAATTCATTTACCTGTCTGTCAATCTTCTTTGGTTCAACACTTTCCTCTTTCTCAGCTGGAGCTGTGGAGGGCAAATTCTCACTCTTCCTAAGTTCTTCTATCTTTCGTGGTTCCAACAATGCTATTGCCGTATTAATCAAAGTAATCTGCTCCTCTTTAGGAACCTCCATAACTTCCCACATTTCCCCTCCTTCCTCCTTCAACCCAAATCCAACAAACTCCAACAATTCAACTCCTCCTGCTACCTCACCAATTGCTTCCCTTATCTTTGGATTAGTCATCCGAATCTTCCTAAACTTGTCATTCGCAGGTTCCTTAACTATATTCCTCAACAACCTAAGAACCACCTCAACTGACCCATCTGGTGGCTTCCCTGAGAGATATGAACCAACACAAACCTCCAATCCACTTCTACACTCTTCTAACACATTCTCATTTGACCCCGAAACACCATCACTGCCTTCTCTATAGGATGAATTAGTATTAACACAAGTTTCTACATGTATAGACACCTCTTCCTCAGACGTATAAGAAGCACCACAAACTGGACATTCAAACATATTTAAAGTGAACCCATTTTTCGATACTTTGCTAGAAGTGATCAATGAGTCATAAGGATCAAATCCATTTCCCGTTTTGCGAGTTGGCTCAGGATTATTAATAGAACTGGGCTTATTTTGATCAGAACCTGGTGGTTTTAAAGGCATTGAAGGCTTAGAATTTGAAGAAGAAGAGGAAGAAGAGATAGGCTTTGGAGTGGGAGTTTGAGTTTGGGTGGGACGGTTAAGGATGGGGTTAACAGGTGCAGATGAAGAGGAACCCAAGACTCTACCTTGCCCCTTGAATTTACCAGATGAAGAAGAAGATGATGAAAATTGGTTGTTGACTTTCTTCACGAACCCCTTCCATTTATCTTTCATCTCATCCATTTTCCTTTTCTGGGTATGATGCTCTTGGTTTGAAGCTCAAAATTTAAGTAATAACAATAATAATCAACAGAAAAAATATAGATCAAGAATCAAGAACGAAAAGGGTGACGAGTTTATCTGCAAAACAAAAAAAAGGATTGGTTTAAGCAGCTTGGGAGAAAGATCGCAAAGAAATCGTAAAAGAAAAAGAAAGAGTTTGTTTTTGCTATGCCAGGAAAGAGTTTGTTGTTATTAGTTTTACCTTGGAAGATCAGAAGAGAAGCGTCAGCAGCTGGCAGACGACTCTGGTTTTTGTCTGTAATAGATAACAGATCTTAATTGTTAAGATGAATATTATTGGCGGTTGGAATTTGGAACTTCTTCCATCCATGGGAGACACCGAATTGTTAGAGGTTCGACATACACGCTGTTCAACCTCGTCAATCTCCCCCGTTAATCCTATAAGATCCCGCCACGTACATGGGCCCACTTTTTTGAGTTCCAGCTCTTTAGGCATTGGCCCTTGGCACTGGCAGGTTTAATATATCCGAGTTTACAGCAGTTGACCGTTGCAGCAAGCAAGACTGTGTATGTTTTCCTCTGTGTGCGTGTATATATATATATATATATATATATATAGGAGCATGTGCAATAGCCAAAAGGGTAAATTTTTGAGTAAATAAAGTTGGAAGAAAGTGAAGAAATAAAGCTTGAGTCAAGTTTTAGCTTTGAATCATCCCCTAAAAAAGGATTTGAAGGAATAAAAAGCTTGAAAAGGAAAACATTGCTTGATCGACAAAAAAATGTCTTCCGTTGAAAGGAAAAACATGAAAGAATCTTGCCAAGTAATTCCCCTCAACATATTCAAATCACGTTAGTGCCTACAATCCTCCCTCCTTCTTTCGTGTCTCCTTAGTTTTACTTCAAGGGGGCCGCTGATACGTTGCATGTGAGACACTTCCTCTCCAATTTAATTGAATGTAAAGACATCCAAGGTTTGGTTTGAAAAAAAAAAAAACACTAGGGAATGTGTTCCGTTTGCAATGTGCTTACAATGACCAATGGGAATGTGATTCCCATAGGAAAAGTTAGAACTTTTCTTCCCCCAAATTATCCGAGCCTTAGCCCTAGCCCAACCCTTCTCTTTCTCCTCTTCTTCTCAGGTATTGGTAGCTATGAATGTACTGCAAAAGAAAAAATACTGTTGAAAAAACCACCGCCAGCCCTCCATCTAATTTTTCTTTTCTCATATCTTTTTCTTTCTATCTAAAGATTTCACCAAATCAAGCTCTATCACATTTTATTTTGAAACAAAATCGAAACTCTCCCTTCTTTTCTCTCACCTTTCCACAACGTTGTCGTTACTAATGATGGTTTTAATCTTGTAAAATACCTAAAACAGCTTGCCATGCTGGTTCTAGGTTTCTGATGTGTTGCTGCAAATTTGTTTTGGGATTCTGATATGTGTTGCTGCGGATTCGTATATGAGTTGGGTTTTGTCTTTATGATATTATACTTCCTGGTTTGTGGCTGATGGTGGTGGCTATTTGTATTTTCCATGTGTATTGTGAGTGTTGTAAAAATGTACAACTAAAAGACTTTGTAGATTTGAGTTTTTTGGATATAGCATACAAGGGTTTGACTTTTATGCTTGCTTTTTGTTGACAAACATAGATTGCAAATTACTGTGACAGAGCATATGTATTTTTGAAGAATTCTTTACTTGATGAATGAAATTACAACTTTCGGAAACAAATGCTGCTGAAAATCAAGAAACAAAACTTTTGATGTAAAAAAACTCAACAAAAATTGTTAGTTTTTTTTAATTATTTAGTGTTTAAACTAAGTTTGGGTTAATTTAATATGAACTTATTAGCTTGAATTTTATTGATTTAATCTATTTTTATTTTTTATATTATAAAAAACATTTGTTATTTGTTTTTTTTTTTAAAATAATTAGACAAATAAGTGCAAAGACAACAAAAATTAGAAATCTATTTTAAAATATGTTTTTCTTATTATTCTCGTAATAATTCTAAGCATTATTACAAAAAATAATTATTTTTAATATTTTATGTATTAATAACAAAAATACAAATTTAATAGCTTCACATTTTTTAATATTTAAACAATTAATATTCAAATATTATGTAATTTTTTCATGTTATTATTTATTATTTTAAAAGATAAAATTGGAAAATTTTAAAAAATGTAAATTTATCTAACTTCATATTTTTATACAAAAAGATAGTTTTGTAAATTTACATTACATTCTTAAGAAAAGTGCTTTCAAACTAAATCCATATTATACCAAACACTACAAAATTATCTTTTTAACAACCATATTCCCACTGATTATATACCAACAATCACATTTCTTACAAAATATCCAACACCACCAAGGGTTCCGTTTCTTTGCTTTCTTTTTGGGTAAAAGCCAAGAGAGGTTTCTTACACTTCTTTTCTCCTTTTTTCGTTTTTCACTTTGGCCCAATGCCAGTGCCAAAGAGGAGTTGCTTGCATTTTCGAGTCATTGACTTTCCAGTGACCTACCCTTTGCAGCCCCAATTATGTTAGTATGTTTACATCCATCGACTTTCCCATCGATTAGCTTTCAGCACCATGTATATGTAGGTGTTCTGTTAGAACCTTACAATCCTCTTTTGTTTATTTGGCGTCTAAATCCAGCTTTCTACCCCACAGAGTCTTCAGAATAGGATATGAACACCAAAGGTGTTGATGGTTGGGCTAGGGAGAGAGGAAATGGAGGCCGGCAAGAGAACTAGTCAAGCCCTTTCCTGCCTGCTAGCCGCGGCCTTGTTGCTCACGTACTTGGCTTTCCTATTTCTGATTAGCCATATTCCCGAAAATAGAACCGTTGAAATATGCGCATTTCACCATATTCTAGGAGAACTTGCATGATTAGAAGTAACTGAACAAAGATCATTCTTGTCTTTGATCTGGCAGATAGCTAATCCGAGAAAACATTATGTTTGTTCCTTCTCCTGCAGATAATTCTGCTGTTTGAGGTTTAAACATTTGCTCACACCGCTGGGCAGTCAAGCAAATTCATCCATAGATATAAAGGGAGTAACCAGAGTTTAAAATAATTCAAGTGTCGTCACAGCCAAAAAAAAAATAAAGTCAAGAATTGAATCAGGAGCTTTGGGCAAAGGGTTCAGCACCCAGCCTTAAAGCCTTGGGCAGCTGCTGTCCTTCCAGTAAGTAGTAAATACTGAGTTCTACTCGGACCAGTAGCTTCAAAATCGTTGATTCCAATATCATAAATGGACTAATATAAGGGTACAAGATGAATTTAGGGGCAAACAAAAAGGGAAAGTTCATTTAGAGAAACAGAGCTTATGGCATAAAATTTCCAGCTAACCAGGTGAAACGCCTGACCACCATCTGGAATGAAAAGATATAATACGGCCATCTTCCTTGTTTCAAATTTATATTTGAACCATTTCTCCAGGTGACATACCTTTGATATGATAAACCTAGATTCCTCAAAATTGAAACTACAACCTGACTAAAACAAGCTTCTTCCCCTAAAATTTTATGCACTCCCCATTACAAACATTGGATTTTCATTTCTTAGATTGAGCATAAGATGACAGGGGGTTAGTCTTTAACCCAATTCATTCATATATAACCTGCAATATTAATAATTTAACAACAATCCTAGCATTTGACTCTGTAATTATACATGATCTTTCTCTTCAAATGAGGAGCAGTTGAATCCCTTTTTCCCAATAAAAAGAAAAAGTTATTTAACAACTAATGACATTGCAAACATTTTTTTCTCCCTTTATGCATCTTCAAACTAGCCACATATCAGACATCTCTTTTACATCTTTTAATATATATGTTATCACCTATTGAACAAAACAAGCAACTTAATTGTAGAACACAGGAATTTGACTGAACTTCTAACTAGCCCTCCCTGGTCTCACCACCACTCTCACCACGTACGCTACAAGATGATTCTAACGGACAGAATTGAAGCCACAATAACCAACACCTCAGTTTGCATAGTGCACCTATAGCACTCTACATTTCTAGAGCACTACAACGGGCACCATTTCTTTGAACTTTTTAAATAAATAAACCTATGTTGAGCAGAAAATTGGAAAGAATAAAGCGTTTAAAGAGGTACTCTCCAAGCAAAGTCCGAAAAATTATTGATAGAAGAAACATATCAGAAATAAATTATGAAAAAGCTGAGTGTTTTTCCTAACACATCCATTCATTTTTAACACAAATATGTTAAGAGGTACGAAGTAGAAAGCAACAACAAGAATGCAAAGCCAGACACGAAAATGACAACTAAGAATTGCCAAATGACAACCACATCAGAGTTATTTGCTTAGATCATTGATGATATAATAGGGGCTTGAATCATAGGACATATTTAAACTTCAACCAGAGATTCAGCTTGATTTCTCAGCAAGAAACCCTGTTTCAACTGGCAGTAAATCCATAACCTAGCAGTGGCTGAACTTCGTACTACAAATAGTGCATGACAATCCACAAAAGTCACGATTTGTAGCTAACTAAGGTTCAGTGGAGGCTACATTGCCAAATGCGAACTTACTCTTAATTGAAAATTGCAGGCAGAACAAAATTACTAGAGGCTCAATTCCAACTCCAAAAGCAGCTTTCGATATTGAATTAAAACAAACTTATAACATAGCCGTACCCTGGAACCCTAACTTTTTATCAAATCAAAAATTTAAAACCAAAGATGCAGCAGTAACAACATATAATTCTTATCACATGAATCCTCCAAATGATCCAAACACATCAGAGAGGAAATTTTAACAAAATATCGTAAAGACCCACATACACAGTTCTCAAACTAAGCACTTATCTCAATCGCGATTTTTAAGCCTCTCGACGCGCTGATTCAACTGCTCGATCTTAACAACAAGGTTGGTAACAGAGTAAAGAAGCCAGTAGAAGATAAGAGCGGCGGCTATGAGAAGCGCGTTGCGTTGGCTCTTCATGATGGATTTCTGGTGGCGGAGGTGTTCGGAGGGACTGCAGGAATCGCCTTCGCAGTGAGGGCGCGTCTCGTATTTCCAGTATATATCCATCAAAAGGAAGAGGCAAAACGGCACCACCGACAAGAACGGCTTCAGGAGGTTGCGTGTCACCGCGATCAAGCCCTTGCGGAGTCCGTCGAGGCCCGGGATTGTTAGGAGGAGCACCATAATAGCTTCAGCACCCGCGGCGTAACCTAGCACAACCCATTCTAGAGCCATTTTTTCTTCTTTTTTTGGGGTTTGGGGGAAATTGTTAGATCTGATTCGGACTAGGGAGGGGCTTTGGGGTTGGAGGGGTCTGGCTCTTGAATGTGCTTTCCTTAGCGAGGAAGGAGGTGCGGAGAAAAACGAAGAGGGAACTCGGGACACGTGGAGTGTTGTCTAGGTGTAATGACGACAGATGGCCGTTTGAGAGGGGTTTGGGCTTTTCTTGAATTAGATATGGCCCAATTAAGGCCCAATTTTATTTTATCGCTGATGTACAACTGGGCCAAACCACATGATTTCTCGCTCGTGTGAAGGTGTTGAATGTAATTATTGAGAAAATAATTGTTTAGACATTAAATTATTAAATATTATATATATATATATATGAAAAAGTATTGAAAAAATAATTAATAAATATTAAATTACTATATATTAAAGTAATTGCAAACAATTGTAGCGTACCAATTGTAGCTAACACATACCCATTCATTAAATTTCTAGAAATGTTTCAACAATCCTAATACCAAACGCTCTCTAAGGCTGTTTGAATTATAGAATGAATTAATGATCAAGGCTAATCCAATTAATCTCAGGCACTTGGTATGTTTTTCCACTTCAATTCAAGTTTAAATTATAAATTATGAATTCCACTTCAATTCTTTTGCCCCTTTTGTTTCATGTATATAATCCCTTGGAATTGATATAATTTATCCTGGCTTAGAAAGAACGCAATTTTTGTCCATAGGAAAAAGCCGAGAAGGTGTAAAGATTTGAGTCCATTGTTATCACTTATCAGCAAATTCTACTCTTGGATTTTGGTCTCAGGTTGAAGTGGATGTTGCAAATGCAATTGCCAGTGATCGTTAAATGGAGTGGTGATATGGGGCGTCTTATGAAATTACAAGGAAGCTAAGGGCCTGAAGGGGGAAGCTTCCAGACTTCAGAGCTTCCTTTGCCAAGTAAATAACATGGGCTCTTAAATATATGACTCGCCAGCATTTTCCTTGTTTTTGAGTACAAGACTAGAATTTCAATGGTTAAAGTTTAAGATTTTAAGTTGAACAAAAATAATATTTATTCAAAGGGCTAAGGAGTGAAGTTTACTCCATATATGCGATACGTATATATTACATCTGTATTCTCTTGTTTATCTTTGGATCAGTTTGATGTTCTCTTGGCATTAATTTGTATGGAGATCCATTCAACTTGTTCCTGTTTATTATGCTTTCACTAACAGATGCTTGCATTGGGTGGCGAAGGAACATTGGATCTGAAATTATGCTTACGAAGATTCTCCAACTTTGAGCATCAGTTCACTAGGGAATCAATTCCTATGAAAGCTTAATTTGTTTGTAATTGGTGGAACTTAGTCGCTGCAAAATGCTTAATTGCACAGCTAGCTCACCTTCAAATAGTTTCTGGCCTAGTCTACTTACCCTGCTCAATTATTCTGATTATAAAAAAAAAAAAAAAAAAGAGGATTATGGTTTTCATTTTGCCAATCATGAGTAAAAATGTAAGTTAGTAATTATCTTCAAATATGAACTTGACTGATAAAGAAATGTATGTTAATATCAAAGAAGAAATTTTAAAATATTTAGATTGTAAGTTTAAGTTTCGTCATTATGTTTGAAATCAGTTTCGGATATTATCTTTGTAATCAATGAGACTTTGAATAGAGTATCACTTTAAATCCAACTAACCTAGATCACAAGGGAGGTCTAGATGACTTTAGGGGAAGATAATTAATTAGAAACCTAACCAGCCAGCTGCCATACTTCCATCAATTTTCTCTTTACTTTGATGGTCAACATCGCTCCAGAAGGCTCATCTCAGTTCTTATTGGTGCCACAAATTTACATTAAAAATTGCAAGGATCCTTTGTTTCATATAGACAAACAATTCCTACTTCATTGTCTAGGTTCAGCGCTTCCTTTATTTATTTATTTATTTTGCTTTTATCTTTAGGTATGAAATATCCGAGGTGATCATACTGAAAAAGTCATAGAGAGTTATATCTCTACTTACCCCAAAAGATATATATGAGAAAGGGGTTCTAGTAGCTTCTTAGTCATTGTCATTGCTATTACTTTGAACCATTATTTTGTCAAGCCTAAAACTGCATGTTCAAAGGACGACTAGCCATCTTGACCACGACTCATGGACCATCAAATTAGGAGTCGCTCACTCTGGCTCTGTTACTGTTTATCATTTTTCTAGTGGATTACTTGATAAGAAGTATACCAGCAATCAATTTGAGAGTTTTTCTTTTTCTTTCTGATATTCTTGAAATCAATTAATGGCGAGCGAGACACTCGGCTTCCGACTTGGTTTTTTCCCAGACCACGTCGAGGAAAAAAATGGGAAAGGAGCTCAAAAGCTTAAGGACATAAACTAAAACCTCACATCATTTTTCCATAAAGAAGAAGTCTTGTGGGGGACTGAAAAAAACAAAGGAATAAGGTTAGGCACCTTGACATGTGTAAAGTGACACACTTTTTGTGGTGAATGATTGGGCCATAAGTTAATGCAAAATATCTGACAGATTATATGCAGCCAAGGGCAAGAGATGAAAATGATGTTCAGCAGATTCCTTAGAGCATTATATGTTTTACTAGTTGAATACTCTTTTTCTAATTAGCCTTCCTCAATTTGTCACACCTTTTGTCACTTTGATTACCCATCTTTTTAGTGTCTCCCTTTGTTAAAGCTAGTCGTTATCTAACTTCTCGTCTGGGAATAAACATACACAAAGGGACACCAATTATAATCCAACGCATGAATCCTTTCAGCAATATAAGAGTCCCCACTTTCCATCTATTTTTAAATAGCCCTGGTTTATGAAAAGAGAGATATAAAATAAAGGAATGGAGCCAAAGGAGTGGATTAGGACAGAAAAGAAACACACACTAGAAAAGAAATTACATGGTGCCAAAGGGTTATTAGAATGGGACAGAGATCAAAACTCTTCTGATAAAAAGCAAAGCCAAATTGGATAATGGATGAGAGAGATGATTCAAAGCTAATTCATGAATATTACCCTTAATTATTGGCCTTGAAACAGAGGGAATATTGTCTTAATCATTGCTCATCAGAGGATCAGTACATATCTAAAAAAGCAAAAAACTTTGATTGTCCTGTGCTTGGTCACCAGTAACTTGTCCTTGGACACTAGACTAGATAGGTTTTGCTTAGACCTTAGTGGGGATATAGGATGCCTGAAACAACCTTGGGTTGATATAACTATAAAATTTGCAGAAACCTGAAGATTGAACTGTCCATGTATCTCCTCTCAATTTGACCAGGCATCCGTTCTGATTGATAATTTGAGTAACACTCTAAAATGATTTCACACATCTATTCACTGGTGTACATAAGGCTATGTCTTGCATTTCTTTCCCATATATTTAGAGAGACCTAAACAAGAGAGCATCCTATATATATTTTCACTTCCTTCAATATGCTTTTATCAGACACCTCAACATGGATATTAGTTGACCATTTAGCTGTCAGAAGCACTTGCTTGCGCGTACCTCCTCCTCAAACAGTTAGGTTTAACATCCCATTCTTCGAATAAAAATACCCATTGATAATATTGTTTTTGAATTGGAGTAATATTTAATACTATAAAGTTACATAAAATGGAAGTGGGGGCAAGTAGTGTTTGCAAATACAGAGCAAATTGAACATTGAATTAACAGAAGTTTAATAAACAAGTATGCTACAATCTAAAGTATAGATGAATTCAAGCTTTTGCAAACAAAATATACTGGAAAGTTAGCAAAAGCTCTAATAAGACCCAACAAAAT
This sequence comes from Theobroma cacao, assembly GCF_053813885.1. Taxonomy (NCBI): domain Eukaryota; kingdom Viridiplantae; phylum Streptophyta; class Magnoliopsida; order Malvales; family Malvaceae; genus Theobroma; species Theobroma cacao. Next base: position 45,914,761 of record NC_142640.1, read on the forward strand.
GCACTAACTACAGCACCACAAAGAGCACTTTTTTCACAAAAGTGTTTACTAATTATACACCCAGAAACAAGCTAGCATGGTTAAAAAGCTCAAGTGGGGTGTGGGTATTATTAGAGTCATTAGGCTTTTTCCATCTTTCTGCAACTTTCTTTTCACTTGTTTCAAGGTACCTGTTTCCATAAACATCTTTCCTATCAACCCCATTAATTTGAGATCTTCTTTAGAGGGAGCATGAAAGAAACATCAAGGAAAAGAGATGGGAGGGAGAAGGAGAGAGAGAAAAGTCAAAGACCACAAAAACAAAAGTGCAGCTAAAGGTCCACCAGGAGCAAAAACAATATACCAGATGCAGAGGTTTACATGACATCCTGAAATTGTTTGTTTATTTACCACCTGCAATACGGAAACAAGGCAAAAGGAAAATGAGGGGATGGCAAACTTCAAATTTTGAAAAAGCAACAAAGCAAAAGGGAGAAAGAAAAGCAGAAAAGAACAGAGAAAAGTGGAGCTTAGTCAACTTACCTTTCCCTTTCTCACACACTTTTGATAAGAATGATACAAATACTATGATCAAAGCAACTCCAGCAATGAGTCCGATTAGAATTGCTAGTGTCTTCTCGATCTCATCATCATCATTATTAGTATCTACATTCACAAAAAATTGGAAGAAAACATCAGAAATTGCTTTCATGCACAATAATGAACTCATTAATTGAAATACCATAGTTATTTGAATCTTTTAAGGTTGATACCAATTATATATCCAGGATAATCTACACATGTTCCTTCCATCAGAAATGCCTAAGTTAATTGCTTTCATTGCATCAAATTGGCTGTTCAACCTCATCGACATTGAATGTTGTTGGTTTCAAACTTAAATACTGTTTGATCATGAGAAATATCAGAAGGTGGAAAGAACAAAAGGCTTTTATTTTTTTTTCCAATTATTGAAACAAGATCCTTTTTCCTTACTATCTAGCTTATATAATTATTTGATCGAACAACTTTGCTTCGTTTCTTAACAAATTTGGATCATTCCTACTAAATACAGATTAATGTTGTTATGTTACATGATAAAGAGACTATTATTTATTTTGAAGTGTCTAAAAATTAAGTTTTAAAAAAATTCTAATAGTTAAATATAGAATTTTATCTTAAAAGTTTCGAATTGAAATATTGAACTAACTAAATTATAGACGTTATATAAGCTAAAATTATTAGTATAAAAAAATCTACTAATTCAAATACAAAATTCATGTATGATTATTATATTATTATATTGAGGTGGGGGGAGGTGTGTTGGGGACATTGGATTCTGCTTGATTCCAAATGGGGCATTAATTCAAAAGTGGGGTCTTATTGGCCTCAACTGCATGCAGAATTATACTAGTATGAAGGTGCTTTTACAGGTAACTTCGTTGTTAATAGAAGAAAGCTAAGGCACTTTGACAATTTCATCTAATTAGTCATACATGTATAAGATGCTCCAGCAAAGGACCACTGTATATATAGAGTAAAGTATATATGAATTCCCATATACAATTCATCAACATCATAGGGTCTTTCTTTTCCTTTTACTTTTACCATAGTAATCAAATAGAAAAATTTCAACCCATGATCTCATACCCTCTTGTGATCAAACATCTATATATACATACATACATATATATATATATATATATATAGAGTAAAGTATATATATATATATATATATATATATATCATATCATGTCAAATAAAAGCTCTACAAAATACTAAATTCAGTCTTCAGTCTCTGATCACTGATTATTGAATTACTTATCATCTCAAGAAAATAAGGATGAAGGATAAAATTTTGGCATTCAATGTCCTTAAGCTACCAACCATGTATTTTCCACGGCTCCACCAACTTAATTAAAGAAACATGGAAGGCATTAGAGAGAATAAACACTCAATTCCAATTTCACACTAAAAAGGAAAAAAAATAAAAGAAAACAGAAATTTACAAATATCTTGAATAATTTGGACTTTTACCAAAATAACCATGCAATTCACACCTATTTACATTTCACATGGCATGAAAACGGAAAACCCCAAAAGTATTCAAGAATGTCTAAAAAGTAAATTTCATGCAAACTCACACTAAATTAAACCCAAAACCGAAAAGAACAAAAAGGATCGCAAAAGATGAAGGAGAACCACCATCCAAGAGATGGCGAAACCGCTTACCCTTTTCCCCGTGGGAGTGGTCTCCACCTTCCGAGTACCGCGCGTAGCACTTGGCCAAGTACATGTCACCCCACTTGACTGCCCCACACTCAGTTTTGAGCCGTCCAGTTGCCTCCGATAAGCAATCTTGGCACTCGCTCGGACTCAAATCACCTACACACTGAGCCACACCCTGTATGTCCCCTGACCCGCCAACCCGAAACGGCTTGTAGGTCCCATCGCTTGCTGCCAAGTAACCCAACACCGCATCACGCCGCGTCAACGCGTCCGAGTAAGACGAAATCAACGGCCCACATTTTTTCACCACCACAGTCTTGTCCTCCACACCCAAAAAGGTTATATTATCATATTTCACGAAACACCCTTCGAGTTGCAGCGCGCCACCCGTTGAGTCAAGGCAAAGGGTTCCGAGTTGACTCACTGCTTTAGCAACACAGCGGGCACAGTCCCCGTTGTTGAGGTCACCACGGCACTGGAAGAGGCCGTAAACGGTGTCCTGAGAGGTGGAGCCTGGCATGGTGAAGTTGTTGTAGGAGGTGAACATGGCTGAGTTGACTAGGGAAGTGAGTATCGAGTTGACGTTGGACTCATAAGGTGAGCCTGACGTGTATTTCAGCTGTGAACACCCACCGAAAACGAAGGAATCAGTAGCTGAATTTGATGGGGTTATGAAGATTGATATTACGAGAAGAAGAAGAAGGAGAAAAGGCAACGTTGTTTTCGTGGCTAAAGCCATGGTTGAGATATTGAGAGAGAGAGAGAGAGAGAGAGAGAGAGAGAGAGAGAGAGATAAAAGAAGGGTTTGAAAGAGAATATAGAAAGGAGAGTGAGAGATGGCTTAAAGAAGAGGCTATCAGATTATGAGAACGGATAGATGATTCACTGTTTTGTGTGTGAGAGAGAGAGAGGATTGTTGCTTTGAGGGGAATTTACGTAAGGAAGAGACTAGCTTCATATTTCAACATGAGTTTGCATATATGATTGTTTTTTCTTTTTTTTTTTTTTCCTTTTTTACTATTTTTTTCTTTTTTTTAAATTGCTTTAAAATATTGTTTGTTATAATGATTATTAAATAATTTTTACCAACAACCTTAACTAATCAAATAAATTAATCATTATCGAGGATTTATATTACATGGACTCTAAAATATAGGGTATTTAACACATTACATCATGTTCCTCTATAATCTGTTACATAAATTTTAAAATTTTTTTTATGATTTTTAAATATTATTTTACTATTAATAATAAAATATCTCAAAATATACTACAATACGTATATATTATAATAAAATAAAGAGTTCCTGTAATAACATAGTACGTACATTGACAATCATATTTTAAGAAGTAATTACTGAGTGATGCTGTGTATGTTTTAAATTTTGTTGGAAAAAGACTTATTGTTGGATTAGGAATCATTGAAGATGGGTATTGACTAATGAACTAATTGGCTCAGTGTTGGTGACCTCGAAGTCAGATGTCGTTGAGGGACCGGTAATGGTTGACCATATTACATCAAGGATGGTCCGGGACTAATGTATGGCTCCTACAGTCTAATTCATCTATCAAAATCAACTCCATTTGTGATTACAATCAATCTCTTGAATTTCAGTTGGATGAGTTTAGTTTAATGAGATGGAAAAAAGTAAGATATAAACGCACACACACACACATATGTATATAAAATTAATGAAATCAATATTATTATAAAAATTATAATAGAAAGCGATGCAAGGGATTCTTTCATGTAGTTCTAGAATATATTTCAAAATGGAAAATCTAAATTTTCAAAAAATTTGATTAGAAGGTGAAAAGAGGGAGATGGCCCTGAGTTTGTACTTTGGCTTAATATATACAGGTTCTTTTATACACACTGTTAAGTCTCTTATTATTAAACTCTAAGATAATTGTAAGTATGTTTTTACTTTTAAAAAAAAATTGTAAGTATGTTTTTCTTAATTAAAATATCTAAATTTGTTTGAAATCATACTGTTTAAGAAGTTATTTTACTTCTCAAGAATGATTTTTCCTACGTAAGCTTTTAGATTTGGCTAGTTGATTTTGCAAAAGAAGTAGCAAGTGGTGCATTACAAGGCTGAAAAGAGAATTAAGCACTACGATTTCTATGGGCAACAACTGTCATGTATGGGGCCTACCACATTGTCAAATTGGAGTTTAAGTTAAAATAAAAATGAAAGCTCTCTCGAAAGGATAATTCGTACAAGTATATTGCTTTTAGAAAGAAGTATAATTTTATCGTACTGATATTACTTTTAAGATTATCATCATGATTTTATTACAATCTTGATTTTCAGCTCATTATGTTTGTCAATGTCTAGTACTATCTTACAATACGAGAATAATGTGGAACAATTATGTCACATGGAGAAGTGAAAGGAACTTAGAATGAGTGGCATGGTTTACTGAGTTATCTTCACGTTTGAGATGTTTTAAAGAGTTTAGCTTGGTAGTTCAGATATGAAGATAGTTAATAAAACTTCTTTTAACCTTTTTTTGAAGTACACGTGCTTTACATTTTCTTTCTTTTTTAAGAGTGCATGTGACCTATTATCAAGTGTCACTACTCCATTACCGAAAACTAATGCCCACTGTCCAATTATGTGCTCATTCTCTTAACATCTAATAAGCTATTCTTTAATTTGCTTTTCTCATAGTGAACGTGCTCTTCCCATAACAGACATGTTTTTTTTATAATTGAACATGTTTTCTAAAAGTACTCTTTTTCTGCCAACTGTCACTCTTATTTAGTATAAATATAGGAGTTTGGGAAGTTAGGAGGCAATCAAAAAAAAAAAAAAAATAAGAAACTCAATAGAGATTACTCTCAAAACTCTCTCTAAGCATTCTCCAAATATTCTCTCTACTTAGCTTTTTTCACCTATTGTGCTCCACCACTTTCTCTACCTTTTCTCATTCTTCATTGTTTGCCACCAAAGCACTTACGCTTCAATGACTACTCCAGTCTTCGTCTCTGTTGCTTCTAGTGCATTATATTGTATTTATTGCAACATGTTTTCTCTCTTACGAGAAAAACCCTCTACATTTTGGTGACTCCACTAAGGAGGAATGATTGTATTGAGTAAAAAAAAGTTGCCAAAAAATTTATTTGTCAAAAGAAATTGAGAGCTCTCTCGACAACCAAGAAACACCCGTCCCTAGTTTGCATCCTCAATTGCCACAACCCTTCAACCTCAACCCTTGCCACCTTATAATGGCAAAAATGCTATTAACGTGGTCAACAACATGAATGGAAACCCACTCCTCAATATCACCAATCCTTTTATTGTTAGCAATCTTGTCATTGCAACTTATTCAACCAGTGCTCAGAGCTTGGTCACAAGGGAATAGTTGGAGAAGTTACTCAATTAGAAGAATAAGAGTCTTAACAAGGTCTAGAACAACTTGTTTTCCCCTTATCCATGGTATGTATATGATTCTTACTATTGGTTATTTTATGTATTCAAAATTTGACATTTGCAAAAAAAAAAAAAATAATAAAACAAAATCATATTTCATTTTCAAGCTTTTATTCACATGATGATTAAGCACCCGCAATAAGAAATAGGGAAGTACAAGTGAAGAAGTTTTTAGGTAAAGGAGGTCCTAGTAAAGCAGACTGATCGTATCCAAATTGACACTCTACTTTAAAAAAAGAATATACCTCAACAGAGAGTGAGTCTCTATTCGCACCTGAACTAGTCATCTCAATCATCAAAGGCAATTGAGAGGTATGAGTCCACAATAAGAAGTTCAATCCGCGTGAGCTTAGTTTTTCAGTCTTAAATGGTTGCTTATCACAATAAATAATTAAATCGCCAAAGCCGTTGTTTGATCGCATTTAAAGCCTTGGAGTACATTGATTTGTCTCATCCAACACCGCAAGAATGTTGTCTTTGGAAGATTGGTCATGCCAAAACCAAGCTCTATAATCATCTCTTAAGGTTTTACTCTTAAAGGAAGACACAGAAGACTAATGCACATTAGATGTAAGGGCACAACTACGAAATCTCTCCCACAATCACATTTGAATGAATGATACATCCACATAAGTCAAGACCTATAACGGACACCCAATTCAACAGTTTTAAAGTGATACAAGTATAACGTCCTATACAGATATCCTAAGTATAGTGGAGCAAAAGGAAAGCACATGCACTGAGCAATCTTGATTGCATAAGGAATAATTGAAAAAGAGATCCCATCATGTTGACAACTTAGGAAGACATATCGAGCTAACCATATGATCAACAAAGCTATTAACTAGTGAGTGTGATCTAGATTCTTAGGAATACTGCTCTTGCCTTTAACAATGAACTTCTTGTAAAAGAACCGTACCTAGTTGGAAAAGTGCGCCACTTTGGAAGCTTTAACTAAGCTCTCAAACAGGTCTACAAAAAAATCCTTGACACTCTCCTCTTATTTAGAAAGTATGATCGAATGAAAATCGTCTCACCCCAAGTAATAACCATAGTATACGAAAAGGCATAAGAGGAACTTCACTGGTTTTCCATATTCGCATTTTTTAAGAAAGAGAAATTGTAACAGTACTCTTCTTTTTCTTTTTAGGAGCAACCTTAGCATGTTTAATGTAGCGAACTTTTGAAATAAAATGAGTCTCAGTCATGAGATGAAAAAGCAAAATTCCTACAAGCACGAACGATAAACAACCAAATAAGTATTCATGCATTATCATTACTAACTACACATTATTATGCCTTTAAAATTACAGTAATGTTTCATGCTTATTTGGTTATCTTTATCCTTATGCCAAACAAAATAAATAAGAATATATATATAAATCATTAAATATATATATATATAAAACTATGCTAAGTGTTTCCCAAGTGTCTAACACCGAAGGACGTCCCAAGTGCGTAACGTTCAAAGACGTTTTCAAGTGTGTAAAGCATAGGGAGGTTCTCAAGTGTGTAAAGCAACGTTCCCAAGTATGTAACGCAACGTTCCTAAGTATGTAACGCATAAAGACGTTTCAAGTGCGTAATGCCTAAGGACGTTCCCAAATGTGTAACGCATAGCAACGTTCCAAGTGAGTAATGCATAGTGTCATGAGCTAAGTTTTTTCTTGGACTATGACAACTTAGAGTTGTCTAGGAGATTTGAGTCTTTTGTACTTGTGAGGGAAATGTCCCCATTTCAAATATTGTAACGGCTAATGGTGATATCTTTAGAAATAATTGTTAAGTTTTTAAAGGGAAAAGATTTTTAGGAAAATAATGCCTTAATTTCAAGCATTGTAATGGCTATTGATAGAATACTTGTAAAATTTCGTAAACTTTTTATAGGGGTTGAGCAGTCGACGGATTAATGGGCTGTCTCACTAGTAGAGGTATGTTTGTAGCGAATCATTTAGGGCTATCTCTATGGCCTGACGATGGTGTTTCTTGGTCCCTTTGTACTCATTTTCATATTAATGAAACATTTTTCTATTATTTGGTCTCAGGGGTTACATATATGGCATTCGGTATGCCTTATGATTTCAATGGGTGTTGCCTTAATCTAATTTGTGGCTATTGTTGACATTTGCTCAGATATAAATGAGTTACTAGCTGGCTTGTGTGGAAGCATTCACTCAAGCGTCACACGGACTATAGCATACTTAAGCGAAGAAGCGTAGTTCATGACACATAATGATGTTCATAAATGCGTAATGCATAACGACATTCCAAGTGTATAATACCTAGGGATGTTCTTAAGTGTGTAACACATGGGCACAAAACAATGTGTTCTAAAATTTCTTCATTGGCTATTCTTTTTTTAAATATATATATATATATATATAAGCATTACCTTGCATTACTTATTCTATGTGCATGACTCAAATTACATGTTCTTATTTATGCAAAAAAATTTCTTATACATACTCTTATTCATGGGGCAAAATGTAAATGCCCAATTTTGGCTAACCATTATTTTTTTAAGTATTGTCTTACAATATGATAAAAATGAGGAACAACCATGTCACATAGGAAAGTGAAAGTAACTTAGAATGAGTGGCAGGGTTCACTGAGTTATCTTCATATTTGTGATATTTTAGAGAGTTTGGTTTAGTGGCTCAGATATACAGGTAGTTAATAGAACTTCTCTTAACCTTTTCTTGAGGTTCATGTGTTTTAACCTTTCTTTTTTTCTTAAGATAGCACGTGACGTATTATCAAGTGTCACTATTTCACTACCCAAAACTTACGCCCACTACCCAATAACGTGCTCATTCTCTTAACATCCAATAACTTGTTCTTTAACATGCTCTTCTCATAATGAACTTGCTCTTCCCATAGTAAGCATGTTCATGATTGAAAGTGTTTTCCTAAAAGTACTCTCATTCTACCAACTGCCACTTATTTACTATAAGTATGAGAATTTGGCAAATTGGGAAGCAATCAGAAAATAATAAGAAACTTAGCATTGATTACTTTCAAAACTTTTTTAAAGCTCTCATCGAATATTCTCTCTAATAAGCTTTTTTCACCCGTCGTGCTTCACCACTTTCTTCATCTTTTCTCATTCTTTATTGCTTGCTACTAAAGTATTTGCGTTTTAAAGACTGCTTTATTCTTTCTCTCTACCGCCTTTAGTGCATTTCATTTTACTTATTACAACATGCCCTCTTTCCTTACCAAAAAAACTCTCTACAATGTTTAATTAGTAATTATTAATCACTGAGGGTTTGAAATCATTGTGTTTGATATTACAGTTTCATTTAGTAATCATTAAATTAACTTGTTAAAAGGATTTTTTTAAATATTTAATGAAAAATTTAATATTTGTTGTTATTTGAATCAAGAAAATTTTATATCAAAATTTTGAAATTACATAAAAACTCCAAAATCCAAAATTCATTCAACCAAAATTTCATCCTAAAACAACAAGATTTAAGAACAACAAAGGGTTATGAGCATGGGTTTTGGGCAACTTTAGTCGTGGTGTAAAGCAAAGGAGAACAGAGGAAGCATGTATGGAAAAGTATTAACAACCTTATAGTCTAGAACATGAGAAGGTGAGAGATAAAGATAAAGAGCAAAGAAAGGAAAAGAAAACTAGTAATAGAGGGAACAAGGTTGAAAAGAACACTAGTAATCGTTATTCTAGATATCGATTATAGTTTGCCAAACTATTGAAAAAATCTAAAAGAAATTATTGTAGAGTGGTCTTAACTTTGTCCATAAGTTACATTTAGTGAGATGGGAGCATATTTTCAATTACAGAGACATGAGAGGGCTAAGCATGGTTGAGTTAGACCTCAAAAATTAGGCTCTTATGAATAAATGGCTATGGAGGTTTGGAAACAAACTAGAGGGACTTTGGAGGAAAATCCTTATTTAGAAAACTCAATAGAACAATGATGCACTAATTTTGAGCATTAGGAAAACTAGATGGCTCTTAGGTTTTTGGAAGAACATTGTTAAACCCTTCATAAATGAGGTAGATTATGGGAGCTGTGTCACTAAGGGGATGGATCTTTCGTTAAGGAATGACAGAATAGTGGGGTTTTAGGAAGAAGAGTTGATTGATAACTTCGTTCTGAAAAGGGCCTTTTTGAGAGTTCCCTCTCATGTAAAAAAGGACGGGACTATTGAGGGTATGGAGAATGGCAAGGAGAGAAGTGGGTTTAGAAAATTGAGTTAAGGAGGGATGTCTTTGGTTTAGAAAAGGAACAATGCTTTTAATTCTGGACTGTGTTGAATGATCAAGTTTTGGGTAAAGAGTTTGAAGACAAACTCATTTGGCAGGTATGCCTAATGGCCAATATTCAGTTAAAAATTTCTATAGGTTTGCCTTTTGTTCTAATGGAGTCCAAACACGATTCTAGATGCAAATTAGACTAGACTTGCTCTTTTTAAAAATGAAGTGTTTTGTTAGCAACTTGTCAGAAAGAGATTATTGGTGAAAAACACACTTATGAGTATTGGAATCATTAGCAACATGGTTATGACTTGTTTATTGTGTAAAAGTGAAAGAGAAATAACAAGTCACTTGTTCTTTCTTTGTTAAAACTTTTAACTACTTTGGCAAAGTTGGTGTGATTTGTGGAATCTCAAGTGGGTAACGAATCAAAACCCAGTCATTTTTTTTAATTCTTGGTTTGATTTTGCTTTTAACATTAAAAATGGGATGATATAGAAAATGACCTTGTATGCCATTATTTCTATATGGATAGCTAGGAATGAGATGATTTCCAAAGGTAGAGAATAGGTTGAATGCTAGATTTTTTAGCTGATTAAGGTATGTTTGGCTTAGTGGATCAAGGCCAAATGGTCAAATATGAATCTTATTATAAATGACTTGGTTTGGTTCCTTAATGAAGGGGTGCATCCAAGGCCAAATGTTAGAACCAAGAAGTTGGTTGTTTGGTCCAAGCTAGAAGAAGGTTGGCTCAAGTTTAACATGGATGGAGCATCACGAGGCAATCCAGGTGAAATCGGCATTGGAGGCATACTTAAAGACCATAGAGGTACAACTCTTATTCTAATTTCAAAATTTGTGGTTGAACTTATGGTGGTCAAGGAGGCCATTATTGCTCTATGTGCCTCAGTTTGGTCGAATTCTAGCCTAGAAATTGAGTGACACTTGACTAATGTGGTTAAATGGGTTCTTAGCCCTATGGATGTGCCATGGAGAATGAGAAAACTTATTGTATAGAACATTAACCTACTCAAAAGAGTACGATAATGGCAGATCAAACATGTCCTTTGTTCAACTAATGAAAGTGCTAACAATTTAGCAAAAGAAAGGGTAATAAGAACCTTGGATTTTTTATGGGTAAATCTGGATCATGCTCCAACCTCAGGTAAGGGAAGTGGTCATAATAGTGGCTTGATGTGATTATTGTTAATGTGGGATGTGCTTATTTTGTGGGTTGTGCTAATTTTGTTTTGTATAACATTTGACTATTTTACTTGTTGGATTGATTCCTGCTTGGGGGATATGCATTTTGTGTTTTTGATTAGTTTTTTGGATAACAGCAATTCTGTTAGGGATGTGCTAACCCTTGGTTTAGGCAAACTTGTTGTAAACAAACAATATTGTGTAGGTGATTTTCACTTGCTGGTGGTGGGTAGAGAAAAGTCATTTTGTAATCTTGTCTATGCTTGGTTGTATAATTGGAAAGGTTTAAATGTACAAAATTATGCTTTAAAAAAATATTGAGAGAACAAGAAGAGAAAAAAAATGGATAATTAAAAAAAAAAGAAGAGGAAGAAAATTGGAGAAAGTTGTTGTAGCTTGTAGTTTTTTCTAATGAGGAGTTGGTGATATGAGAAAGGCGATGAAGAACAAAGCATGGCAAGGCTTTGGTTTGTGTGGAAGTTTTATTTTTTTTATAATATCTTAAAAAAATTTTAAATTATTTAAAAAATTTAAATAAGTTCTTATTTTTTTATTGTGTTCAATCAAGTCTTTATACTTTTATTTTGAGCCAATTAAATCTTAATACTTTTATCTTGAGCCAAAAAAACTCTAATGATTAATGATTGATTTATGCAAAATGTCATTTATCATTCTATGTTATGTGATACTATTATGGCATGTTAGTATAACATAATGAATGATGATGTGGTATGTTGATGTGGTTATGTGATATTTTTAATCATCTACATCAGCACCACGTTAACATCATGTATGTATAAAAATGACAAGTGATATTGTGATTAATGATAATTAGTCAACTTTTAGTTATAAGGGCTTATTTGATCCAAACAAAAAGTAAAGAGAGTTTAATTGAATATAATAGAAAAATAAACACTTACTCAAAATTTTTAATAGTTCAAGGACTTTTTAATCATATAAATTTGCTTGTGGAATTAAAAATCTTCATTATTGATGACTAAAATAATAATTTTTATAAACTAAAATTTAACGTATAAATCACATAAAAAATTTTAAACAAGAGAATGAGATAAAATCTATTAAAATGATGATAATAAATTGGCTAAGAAAATAAAAATTACGTAATAAATAATCAAATAAAAGTAGGGAAAAGCATGTGATGCACTTTATAGTTAATATACAAAGGATATTGAGAAGGTCAAAGTAATATATTAATAACAATATTGTAATTTTAAGGGAAACATTTAGTTCCCAATTCCACACATGGAGTAATAGTATTGTGTGATCAGTTTGAAAATAGAAATCAATTGCCCATACCAAATGCCATCTTAATATTCTTAAAACAAGAAAGCTAGCTAACTATGATATATTTTTAATTATTTTGTTATTGCAGATTACTTTAATTTTAGCAAACATTGTTAGAATATATAAACAACCAAAATTTATTTTTTGTTGATCTATTTTTTTTTTAATTTTTTCTAAAGCAAGATGTTCCTTTAGGCTAGACATGGTGACCACCCTCAATTTAGGTGGGCTTTTCTGAATAGCTAGCCATTTTGTTGTAGAAAAAGGCACAAAGAAAAAGTAGCATGGGGTTTACTGATAGCAACTGTTAATGAAGTGGATGATACAGAAAACTGTTGGATTCAAGTCTACAATCCTTTATTAACAAATCTTATCAAGCAATGGATTTTTATCTCGAGTCACCTAACTTTATTGACCTAAGTCTCTTGCTAAGGAAAATATAAAATAAGTGTTCACCACAAAAGGTGGTGACTGACTCTTGGCTTCCAAACCCTTCAAGGTTATATCATTTCAATTTATAGGCCTTTTGCATCTTTAAAGACCAAAAGACTATATTATGATGCAACTTTTGTTTTTTTTCAAATTTATTAGCTAGATAGTCTGAAATATTGGAGAAAGGGAATTTGAATCCATTTTTTGAATGAAAGAATATATATACTCACCATTAAATACTTTTTTTGGAAAGAAAATTTTATTAAATTTTAATCAAGCGAAGGAAATATATCCTCAACATATGGTTTGTTAGTAAATGTTTAGTATTTAGTGGTGGAACATTATAAAATACATAGTCATCTTCTATATCAAAGTCTTTATTAGTCATGCAGTCGGTTAGAGTATTTTCTTCCCTAAAAATATGTCGCGTTCTAATGTCCCATTGACGTTGAATTAGTTGCTGAAAGGGATTTATTCTATTTTGTTAGTTTAAGCCATGTACTAAGCCTATTTTTTTTTTTTATAAAGAAATGTGATACTATCGACTTCTTTTTTCCTTTTTTCCAAAAATTACATACCAACGCAACACATTCCCTTCAACTACTTTACATTAAAAACGTCTCCTAAATTTCAATTTAAAGGAATCTTCACAAACAACACAAAGTTATTAATAGCAATTAATTCTTGCATTATAATCTCTCTCTCTCTCTCTCTCTCTATATATATATATATATATATATATATATATATATATATATATATATATATATTTGGATGTTGTACAAGTAGAAATTTAGGGCAGATTGATCTAGGGTCCCTTTCCTGGTAATGTAGAGGAATCGGAACCCTACAGGTTTGGTACATTAATGCTCCATATTTATGAAAGTTCGTGGAAAATCATACCAACACTATGTGACAAAGACTATGATGGTACAAGATAGGGCCGTGGAGACTGGGGCAAATTAACATTGATGCACCCATTTTATTTTCCACACTAGCATAGCTTGGTTTACCCCTTTTTGGCTTTTGCTTTTGGGTGCAACTTGTTTTTAACAAACTATACTTCCTCGTCTTCCATAATTATTACTCTTCAAGTCAACTTTGAATAAGGTATAACGTTATATGTAGATTATATATATTATACTTGAAATTTTAATTTAATAAAAAATTGTAGAATAATAAAAAGCAAGATTAAATAAATTTGACTCAAAGTCAAACTAAAATAATAATTATGATTATTTATATAGGATCCCACAGTCAAAGTTTTTCATATCACCAAACTTTTATTTATCTGAAAGAGTGGAAAAGTCTAACTTTAAGGCTAAGAAGAAGGCCAGGGTAAGTAGGCTCAGTAAAGAATAGTCGAACGTTGAAACTTTGTTAATATTTCCAAAGAAAAAGTTCCTTTTAAGTATATATTAAACATAACGTGGTTCAAAAAGAATGAACGGAGAAAACACGACAAAGATTAGACTAGGCATCGGCATGAGATTCATCAATAATTTGCCCACATGAGGTCCAATATGAAATATCGAGGAAAGCAAATTTTTTTAGACGATGGCAACTTTCCTTTTTCATATATATATATTCCAGGATAAATTATAAAAAAAATACTCTGTGAATTAAATTAGAATAAATTTGTTTATTGAGATTTAAAATTTAACAGTTAATTGTTATATATTTATATCAATTACTTTTCTAAGTAACATTGCTAATTTTACTTTGAAGTTTTTTTTTTCAGTTTTTATTTTATTGTTAATATTAATTTTTAATGAAATAAAGGATATTTGAGTTATTTTCTTGTTAACGATATCTAGAGAATTTTATCCAAAAACAATAAATGGTAGTTAAGTGTCAAATTTTAGAAAATAAATTTATTTTCTCTCAAATTACTGAATAAATTTTTGTTACTTACGTGCACAGGTGCGCACACAAATATATATTCTCTACTTGGTTCAATGTCTTTGGAACAATTTGTTAGACATGTGATCTCAAGTTTAAAGTCGAAACTACCCATTTCGCTATCCTCCGTATTACTCTTGTAAAAATAAAAGAGAGAACATAATGGTACGTTTATCATCCATGATCTTACTATTATGGTGATCTTATCACCCGTAATATAGAATCATAAAGTTTGGTTAATAATTATTAATTAGCAAGGATTAAAGATCACTTTGTTGGATATCACTGAAAATTTTACATATTATTTTATTTGAAATATCAACATAACCACATTGTAATTGTTAGAAAAATTAATAATTTTAATGTTGTTCGACCATAACAACAAAAAATTACACTTGAGTATTTGTCTTATTGATTGGTGCATGATTTAAGTAAGATTCAAAGATCTCTTCTCTCAATTTAAAAAAAACAAAAATATTAACAATATTTTATTTATTTCTTCTTAAGGTATAACTAAATTATTAAATTATTAATAGGTATACTATAAGAATATATTAATAAATTAATTTAAAAAACTAAATTATTAAATCAACACCTATAAAAATATATTTATTAATAGGTGTGCTAACTTCTACAATATAAATTACATAAAAAGCATTTAAATAAGAAAAAGAAATTAAATCTATTAAAACTATAATGAACTGAAAACAAAATTTTATATAATATACATATTGAGTTTGGTACAATGAGTATTATTTTGAAAAGTTTAAAATTTATTTAAAATTTTGGAAGAAAGTACATTTGTTATTCACACATTAAAAAGATAAAATAATTAATTATAATTAATTTTACAAATCAATTCATTTAGATGAGAAAAATTCTCCACTCTTTTGAATGGAAATCCGATCACTCCTCGAGACATGGTGATTGAGGAATAATTCAATAATTTTCTATAATTTAATATTATCATCACGGTAAGATCATCAAATTCTTATCAAATGCGGTTATTTAATCATCATGTATAGATTATCATAGATTTTTGAATGATCATCCCATGCCAAACTTTACTTAGAATAAAAAATTCTTTTAGTAAAAAATTTGTACTCAGAAGTTTCCTTAAAATATGCATCTTGCTCCAAACGATTCTACAACGTATACCCGACATTTGGGAGTGGCCAATATTTATTTTGGATTTGAATCAAAGGAAATGTTTGGTGCAATTGTACTTTTTATCCTACTACTTTTTAAACAAAAAGGGAAATTTCTTTCCCAAGAACTCGCGCCATAATCTCAACTGTCTTGCTCACTGTGTTGTTTTGGCAAAGATTAATCATGTTCATGAAAATGATCATTATATCTATTTTATCTTCTGCCTCTGGCCGAGAAGCTTCCTTTTGTCATGTTTGCTTCGCTGTAGAATTCCTTACTAAAATCACGTAGCATCTTCTGAATATCAGTCTCCTTTTTACGTCTTTAGCTTGAAAAATCAATGCTGTTCTTGGTATTGACTGATCAGCTCTTAAGTATTCCATTGTAGAGAAACTGACCAACTGAGCAAATTATCAATCATGTACGGGTTGAGTTGAGCTTCTTTCCAACTCTCAAAGTTAGTAATGAACCCATGAAACTAGTAAAACATGAACCTATCAATGAACGTAGAACAAGTAAAACATGAACCTATCTTTGGCTCTCTATAGGGGATGGGGACTTTGGTCGTACTAGGTAGTGGAGGAGCAAGAACGGCCTGTTCCATCAAAGGAAATAATGAAAGGAAAGAGAGATGAAGAGAGGGGGAAAAAAAAGGAAGGTCACATTCAATAATTAATCAATGTCCTATTACATATATTTATCAAAGTGATGAAACTTTTTGTCTTTGCTTTAATGTGCCCACAGCACGTTTAGGTCTATGGGTTTAACCTCCGACCAAACTGTTGTCATTTTGCTCCATCAGATAAGGTTGAACATGAGTACCGCAAAAAGCTCCATGCCTTTGTGTTGCTTGATTTTGGGTTGGATCATGCCATGTCTGGACTTCGGAGCTGGCAAAAGGCAAACCCTTTATTTTGTGCGATTGTGCCACGGCTATACTGTCTCTGCCTCACATCATTTATTGTTGCCAATCATTCTCTCTTGAAGCAAATTATTATGATCGGAAGTTGAGTTGTAGATTCCAAGTTCTATTATGGTCTCGTGTCCTGCCCTGCCCTGCATATTTGATCATTCTTCTCGTCACTTTGAAAATACTCAGCCACGACGTCAAAACCTAAGTTTTTTAGATGGTTTTATTAGTCTAACTCTCACTCAATGTGATATCATCCTATATTCATTTACATGCCTTCTACCGGTTGGCCTAGCAGACCATCGTCGGGGCATTTAAACTTGGGTTAAGGTTTAAACCCAAGCAACCCCTTACCTTCCATTCCAATGAAAACTTCAAGCACTCACCCTGATAATTAAAAATCTAATTACATAATAATGTAGTTATTGATATAACCATATTATTCTTTCTGTTCTGTTTTGTTCAAATGGTTGTTGATATTCCTCCTATTCACGAACCAACATCGGACAAGATGTGCATGTGAGGAACATAAAGGGTTAACAGAAAAGTAAACTTTACTTTAGAATTGATGTTGGATTTGTAATACATCGAAGACAAAATATAAATAATATTGATAAGACTAAACTATTCATTCACTTTATATTATAGGTTGGTCCAACAGCTACGGCAGGCCATCTTTCTTTTCCAGTTGTGAAGAGTTGATTTCCCTCTTATGAAATGCCACCTGAATTGCTTTAAGAGAAGATGATTGATGTTGAAGCTAACCAAAGCTTGCTCAACTTTTCAAGGATGGTAATCATATTACCATGACTAATGCAAAGGCGATGATTGGTTAAGCCTTGTGAAACTTTGATTCAAATTACTGGGTTCAAAGTTTCCAAGCTGTTAAATTCACATAGGAAAGTTGCTACTGTCAAGACAGATGTTAAAAACTATCTGAAATACCTGTGAGTTTATGATTAGCCTGAAAAGTGAAAGCTCTAACTTTTAAGGTGACCGAAATTGATCACAAGCATATATTTTCTGTCCTCTTCTACATCTGTGGATGTACTTGAACCTAAGTGTCAATAATATCAAGCTGCTTTATTTCTTCCTATCTCTTATCTGTATCTCCAGGTGCTTTCACGCTTATATTTTTTGGCTCAGCTTTCAACCATATTTTACTTACCACAGGTTTATTCTTAAGGGATATTAATTTCTTATTATTTAGACCCAGATATTGAGTTTCTTGTTTATGTAGCAACAAATTAATCGGCATTTGTCTGGAGAGAGATCATGGCAAATTGAACTATTTTCCTTGATGGGAATCTGGGATTTCCTGGTGGAAACCTCAGAGCAGTGGGTGAGGAAACTCAAATTTATGCTATAAATACTTTGGGCATCCCAAAATAATGTTCAAAAAGAAATATGCAGTGTCTTATTCTCATTGCTATAATTGAGAACATGATACCCTATCCTAATCTAATCATTGGAGCTTCATGCAAGAGGCTTAATGGCATGTTCTTCTCTGGAGAATCACATCATAATTGGGCTGGGCCTGGTACAAGCCGAGATATACGCACAGGGACCTCAAGAGATGGCCAATGCTGAATCCTATTACGCAAACTGGAAGCCTGGTATCAAATTAACCTAGAGACTGAGTGGGATTTAAGTGAGGGAGACCGAGGGAGAGAGTTTCAACGATCTACCATTCAATGAAATTCTCAATACGTTCAGTAAATTTAACAATGGTTTATGCTTATACATTTCTATCAAATAAATCTAAACAAAGAACACAAACATTTTAAGTTACAATCCTGAGTCAAATCTTCCCACCCCTTGTGGCCGAGCAGTCCATGACCAGCATACGAAATAACAACCATCGCTTTACATACAGCTGCATCACGGACAAAAAGCAGAAGAAAATAATCCCACTAGAGCTTACTCTTCTCCTTCTTGTTTGCTTCAAACAATTAATTTACATTTAATTCTCAAATTAAGCAAATCAAAGAATTTAAAATTAAGTCATTGCAATTGGAATGTAAAGGCTCATTACGCTTTCTTTTTGGCAGCTGCTCTTTCCCTCTCCATATGTTCAAAGAGGCTTCCATCATAAACAGCTCTAATTGTTTCTTTACGCAATAAACCATGTTTGTCCTTGCATAGACTGTATAAAGTCCTCCATTCTGTCCAGCTACCAATCCTGCAATTTTGTTTTCCAACGTTTTTATTTTTTTTTCTTTTGTACAAAATTATTAATAAACTGAGAAAAAAAATTATTAAAACTAACCATCCTTTGTAATCCTGTGGTTCCCTATTAGCCTTGAGCATTGCCTTCAGTTCATCAGATGTTAAGGCATTGGAATGTGTCCTGGCGAATTTGCTGAAGATTTCTTCAAACTTCAAGGGCACAAACCTATCATATTACAATTCTAAAATTAGATGATATAATAAATAATTCACAAGGGAATACCAACCAAAAACTTGGTAGCTAGCACATTTATAGCTAACAAATCCGTCATTAATTTGACTTCATTTATTTGAACCTAAATGAAAAATGGCAACCTAACCTAGTAACTCAACCTGCCAACTTTGGTCTAATTTCTCTACCATATGGTGGGTCAAGCTTGACAGCATGAGCCAGTACGGTCAGGTTCTATAAGATAGTGACTTAAATATAGATTAGGTCCTACTGTCATTAATGTATAAACAAATAGAGATAATAGCAGAAAAAATTAATCAGGAAGAAGAACAGGGAGTAAGAAATCTGGGATACTATCCAACCCGAAGATTTTCAACTTTTTCATATTGTAATTACAGATTCATATAACCAGATCGTATCAGCAAGCAACTCATGACGTTCCCCATAAGGTAAGAAAGAATAAGACATTTAGCATAAAGACATGGAATTGAGGCATGCCAGATAGGACAATGCTTAAATTAAGTATAAAGCTTAGATTCTTTGCAAGCTTTATCCTTAGTATTCGTTGGCAAGAATAACAACTCAGATCCATGTGATGCAAATTAAAATTTAATGAATGAGATTTACCTTCCTTCACTGTCGTATACGCCAGAGTCACTCCCATGTTTTGCCTTGTGAATGTTTTTAACCTCAATGGGGAAGAGCAAAGAAAATTTCCCCTGCACCAAATGTTGAAATAAGATCATACACTGAAAAACAAAGTGGAAAATATATACCGGTAAATACTGATCTCCATATAGTTTAACGCAAAAAGAAATTTTGTCCCAGATCATATATGGAAAGTATTTATGTATAAATTTTTTGGCATCCTATCTCGATTTAGTGAAAATATTCAGGGATTTTGAGGAAGACTGTTTGTGCTATATCTATTCTTCTTAGTTTTATGAACTCTATTTAAGGAACAGATGCCTCATTCTGACTGGAAGCTAGAGGATGAGGGAAAAAAATGTTAGAAAACAGGATTTCCAGTTATGCTGTTTTCCTCTTTCCTAGTACTATCTTCCGAGGTCCTAGTTCATGTAACACATCCCACCTCTTTGGAAACTTCAGCGACTATAAATGGCGGAATGTTGTATGAAAATTAAAATCTAGATAAACTGAACTCAAAAAAGATCTAGTAGATGTACAGTGGTGATAAAGTTTAAAGGGGAAAAAAAACTTTGTTGTCCTTATGATTTCAACTATATAATAAGAAACAGTCTTTTTCGTATCTTATAATAATATTAGGACCAAAGGATCTATAATAATATTTGGATTTTTAAGTCTTTATAACCATGTTCTATTGGCCTATATATGGTGCCATCTAATACTAAAATAATAAAATGAATCTATATTAATGCAATTCTTTATGAAATTTTACATATTGGAAATATAACAAATCAAATTGAAAATAACATATATATATATATATATATATATATATAATTAACAAAGTATCTATATCACTATATAAAGGCATTGATACTTAAAAATCATTTATCTATTGATTGAATTAATAATTTTAACGAATATAAAATATTTAACAATAAAAGTACAGTTGCCATCAAAGTAAATTTAAAATTATATATTATATAATATTTACTTAAAAATGACAAATTATATTATAGCATAACTGAAAATATTTATTTAAGACGTAGAAAATAAAGTCATATACATTTATAGCATAAATATTGTAGCATATCAGGTTTAGGGCTTGCGGAAATTGGCTTTGGGTTTTTGTATTTTTGATCAAAATGAGCATTTAGCAATGACATAAAAAGGAGAAAATTCACATTCCCTCCTGACATAAGTGGAAGGTAGGTATGGGTTTCCTCCTAAAATGGTGAAATTTCTGATAATTTGGAACCTTACATTTTCTACTAACATGTTATCAAATGATCCAAAAATCGGCATGCTTAGAAATGTTGTGAATATTTCAAGCAAAAAATTCAAGATTTTGTGAACCAAACAGGCCCTTAAAAAAAATTTGAGTATGTGGATGGTGAAGGTTGATACATCAAAAAATACCAAAAAAAGGAAGAAAAGAAAAACACTGAGAAAGAATCTCCAATTTATTGTTTGTCCTTCTCACTTCTCAAAGGCCTGCTCCAACAGAAGAAAGTTTTGTCTTTTTGGACTAAGCAATGGTCACCCTGGACAGCAACGCATTGAATAGTCTTGTGCACTATGTGTTCTTACATTCCTTTTGTCGATGATTGCTTGACTCATCCAACTCACCTAGTCTTCAAGCTATGGAAACCATATTGTCCACGTGTCCAACCAGAAAAACCTTAGATTCAGACGTTTTAAATCATGGAAGGCTAGAAGTCTAGAACACGCATAAGGTTCAGAAAGAGAGAGAGAAACAACCACCTAATTAATGTTTGGTTTAAACAGGCAATTATTAATTAATTATCTACGCGATTTGCCACTTTCTGTTTTGGAAGTACAATGTTTGACTACTTATCATTTCCTTCAATATATATCTCCGATCGTTATTCAAATCCCAAGTTTTAAGAGTAAAATTTCACAAGAGCAAGGAAAGGACATAACTGATGAAACCACAAATTGAGACAGATAAAAGAAATAGCAGAATAAAGGGATTCAGACCAAAAACCAAATCAAAATCAGAAGGACCCGACACAGAAAGAAGAGGATATGAGCGAGGAGTTTACAGCGCGAGTTTTGCGACTGAGAGCAATATTGATTAAGATAGCACTGGCAATTGACAACATATAACCAGCCCCAATCGCTCGAAAACCTGTTTAAGAGAACCCCAAGAACAAATTATAATCCTTGAAGAAATAAAATGAATTCTCTTCTTTCTTTTTTAGAGTTAAAAAAGAACCTTCAAAAGTCTCCCATGGATAAATGAGGCCATCATGGTTCCTGTCAAAGAACGCAACATGCTTTTGCAGAACGTTCTGGTCAGTAGGAATAGGTCTCCCTTCATCTACTCCTGCAATGCACACAATATTCTTACAATTACTAACAACAAAAACCAGTCATCTGCAAATTAATTAAGCGTAATTTGTTCATAGAAACTCAGGAAGAAAAAGCTGCATATATGATTATACCCTCTTGGAAATCTTTTGATGACAAAGACGAAGCCATGTGGAAAAAGCTTTGGATGGAGTGCAACGAAGGAGATGCGGTGGGCTTTATGAAATGGAGAGTTTAGCAGATAAAGAGGGAAATGACAACAAAGGAAGAAACCCAATTAACAGTAAAATGGTTTGCTCTGCCTTTCTGGATTCGGTGGTGTACGATAATTACGATGGGCTCAGGCTTAACCTTTTATTTATAAAGGATGGTAATGACACATGAAGAGCGGCTTTTGAGTGTGGAAAAACTCACGCGCTTCAACAGAAACGTCAACGACGGCTGACAAAGGTTCGGTTCCTTTGCCAATTTCTTCAAAACTATTCTTTTTTAAAAGAAAATGGCATTTCGAAGTTTTGGGTGAGGAAACGTGCAGCGGCCCGGCATGGCCGCCCGGCTGGCAGCTGTACGCTTTGACTTTGAGAATTCGTGTACGCTACATTGTATGTGCCGTTTTATCAGGTATGTTTAACTGATTTTCGCTTTTGTTTATAGCTTAGATTACCCAAAAACAAAAGTTTGAGGTGGGTGGGAATTGTTTATTGGGTTAGAATGAATCATTTTTAATCACAAATATACATAAAAATAGGTGTGATTGCTTATCCAATGTCATACGTTTTTAAATTTCATGTTTACGTCATTCCATATCTGAAAACTAAAAATAAAAAAAATAAAATTGTAAAAGACAGTTTTATATTGATATAAAAGATGATCAATTAAAAATAGAAAAACTAGCAAAATATATTGTAATGGATCTATATTTTCAATGTAAAATTATGTCATTAAGTAAAAGAATATTTTTAAAACTTTTTTTATATAATTGAAAAAAAAATCAATTCAAACTTTATTTTTTATACAAAAAGATCATATACCAATTAATAAGTGAAATACTTGAATATAAAAAAAATAAAAACTATCTTATCTCTTATTGATATAATTATGCAATGTAAAAAGAAACTCACTTTGATACAAATTTACTTTGATCTTGATATCTTTTATAAGAAGTCCAACGTCAATAAAAAGTTAAACAAGCTCTAGTACCATATTAATCACGAACCCACATTTACAATTTAAAAAACATACTTAAATTTTTACTTATCTCATCTTTTAATTATGTGGATTCGTAACATGTATGATAGAAATTCGTATTACAAATAACTATAATTTCAAAACCTGTATATCATTTTTCTTTCGATAAACATTATTTAAATCTTGGAATTCTCTTAATAAGAAATAAAACTTTATATTTGTTATATCTAGTTAATGTCCGCTTACAATGAATCTTATAATTCATCTTTTTCTTTGTTTTCGAATGAAAAAGTGTAGAAGCCAGATTTACCACATGTACATCTCCATCCTCTAAATGAATGGCATGTGAGTGTCCATTTCCGAATTCGGCTATATTTACAACTCATTAACATGTGCGAGTAAAAAGAAAACTGACTTCTGAACGTAGGATTCAAAATCTAAGTACCAAGTCCAATCTTGAATTTCTCGCAAAGCGACAAATAATTCACTTTGAAAGCTCATTTTGTTACACAACGGACAACGGATATAACATGAAAAACGAAAGGGATCCAGATGGGGGGTATAACAAAACGACAGATATATTTGTGTTGGCAAACGGATAAAACGACAACTAAGGAAGCCGCCCTACCCAACATGTGAACACCAAAACAAAGGTAGTCTTTCGTTACTGCATGCCTTTGCTTTACACCAAAAAAAGCAAGCACTTCTGGAACGCCACACGCACCTTTTGCCCTTTGCCTTCACAATTCTCCAACTCAACATCAACCAACTTTTACTCACGCATTCCACACGTGTCAATAATTCACTTTATACAAAAAAAAAAAAAATTACATGCGATGACGAGACAGTATCATGTGTCACAAATACAATAATGTGAGAATGTTGACGTGACATTAACATGTTAACGTGTCATGTCAAATGGTAGATCAAAAATTTTTTTAAAAAATTTGTATCACGTTATAGGAATTAAATTGAATAAAAATATATAATACAAAGATTAAGTTGAATAAAATTAAGATGTTGAGATATTAAATTTAAAAAAATATTTTAAAAATATAAATATTTAAGTAAATAATAAACATACTTCTTAATAAGATAAATATTTAAGTGTAAAAGATTTATGGTGTTAAAAAATATATAAATATTTTTTTACATGATTATTTGATTTTAAAACATATATATATTAATTTATCTTTTTTACAAAAATTAAGTTTGAATTCTCTTTCTATAAAAAAAATTTTGAATAAATTTCATTCTTAAAGCCAAGTTTAGATAAATAACTTGCATTATATTAAATTAAAATAATATAAAAAGACTAAATAAATTTTTTCTATTTATAATAGTATAAAAATTTAAATTTTATTTAATTTAGTTTTCAACTTGAACTGAACTCAAATTAGCAAAATAGGTTGATTTAGTTCTTTCTTTTTTAAAAATGAAAAAAGGAGATATGAAGTTAACGATGATTATAAAAATAATTCTTCGTTCGAACTTGCTTAATTTGGACCTGACAAGCCTCTTATTACACCCATAGAATCTGAACTACTCCACCTCTTCAATTATTTATTTATTTTTTATGTTTTCATTTTGTTTAGTATTTCATATTATATTTTTTAAGTAAACAATCCTAGATTTAATTGTGCATTTATGACTGATAGAGTTAAGTATAATTGCAAATATTTGTTCCATTTTATTTTGTATTTATAAATTTTTTGTAAATCTAAATTAATAATTTAAATTTAAATTTAACAGAATTTAATTGTGGTATTTAAACTTAAATGAAATCGTTTTATAAGAAACTTTAAGTAAATTTAAATAAAAGGGAAATTGAGTAAGGGTTGACTAATTCCGAAAGAATAAGTATTTGTAAATTGTGAAAATTGTAACTAAATCAACCTATTTTGCTAATTTGAGTTCAACACAAGTATAAAATTAAATCAAATATATTTCAAATTTTTATACTATTATGAATAAAAGAAAAAAAAGAATTTATTTAATCTTGTTATATTATTTTATTTTAATATAATACAAATTATTTATCTAAATTTGATTTTAAATATAAATTTTTTTATTTATATATTTATTATGAAAAAATTGATTAAACTCCTCTAAAAAAATAAGTTTATATTATTATTTTATAACCATGAAATTTAGGATACTTTAATGATTAGGTTTGTACTTTTTTTTTGGCCAATGATTAACCTTGCATGGATTTTTTTTTTATTTGGAAAATGCTATTGACAATGACAATGTTTTTTTTATGTTTGATTGTTTCATAGAAAATATTTCATGAAAATTCATGATATTTTTAATGGGCCAAGGGCCAATCTGTCTTAAAAAAATTGGGTGAAAGAGAGAATAAGATTCTGCTCGTATTAAGTGCTTGTTTAGTCTGGCTTTTTTTCAGCTTATTTACTTTTTAAAAGAAAAAGTCAAGTCAAACATAATCTTTTAAGAAGCTCTTAAAAAAATAATTTTTATTTTAAAAATAAAAATTTTAAATAAAGAGCTTAAAAAAAACTTCAAAGATGAGCTTTCTCTTTTCTTCTTTTAAAAACACATTAATTTTTCAAAAAATATCCATTTTTCAATTAATTTCCCTCTTCTTTTCTTCCCTTTACAAATAACCATTCTTCAACGTAAATCACGATTTCCCTCTTCTCTACCTCTCTCTACAAAAACTAATAAAAAAATAGAAGACTTAACAACAGAATATCAAAGTCTAGAATTTTTTTGTTCTTGCAAAGATTATGAGAAAAAAAAATCTAAAATTCAAAACTACATGCAAATATTATTTAAAGATTTTCTCTCTTTTTCACAAAAAAAGATTTTAATGTTAAATACATCGTTTCCTCTTTTCTCTTCTTTTTAGGAATTAAAGCATCATGGTCCGATTACTTGTTAGATCAACAAAAATCTAATACTATTGCTACTATATAAGTTTGAGAGTTGTTCTTTTTTTTTATTGATTTCTTCAATTTTAACATCTGAAATTATATATAAACTTGAAGTATTACATTATAGCTTATTAGGTGATTGAAGATGGCATGAATACCGTTTATAGTAATTTTAATCGAAATTAGAGCTTATATAATTTATTGTGTTAAACAGTTTACCAAACAGCTTTAATTTAATTCTAAAAGCTATTATTTTTCATAAGAGCTTAATAATAGCTTTTAAGTTAAAAAAAAAATTGGGCCAAACAGGCTTTAAATAGATTTCCTAATGTTTTTCAAATGACAAAAAGCTACAAGTTGTTAATTTATAAACACCATATACCATGCATTCTAATTATCTATTTAGCTAAACTATTACATTGTTAATGAATTTTAACTTGCCACCTACTTAGTACAATTGTTGCTTATTGACAAAGATTCTTTATAATTTTAATGAGATGATAATTTGTAATTTATAGATGATAAATTCACCTTTGAAACGAAGTATATATTAAACTTTACTTGCTTGATTTTTTTTAATGAGAAACCACTATTATTTAATCTCATAATTTTTAATCATTATTGAAAATATATAAGAAAGTTTTTTATATGCTTTATGATTGGTCTTAGGATCCTTGGAATACGTGGGAGCTGGATGATTCTATGTTGTGTTTGTGTGCTTTGTTCCTACCTTCGCAGCTTGATATAAATTTTTATTTATTTAAAAGAATAAATATGTGTGAATATTTATTATATTACAATTTAAGAGTTCAAACTAAGTTAAGTAGTCAAGACAGGTCAAATAACCAATGAGTCAGATATATGAGTTTAATTTGATTTGAACTCTTATATTTGATTATGTATATCTAAAGTTAGATATAAATTAGATTGAATTAAAATTTGGATTTAATCAATCCAAATCAAATCCCTTAGTATTATTTTTATCTTGTAAATTCTATCTAAATAGGGGTTATTAGTCTATAAATAAGTCTTTTACTTCATTTGTAAATACATACTTTTGAATAAATCTTCTTACTGTATTAACACTTTTCTCTTATAGATGTTTTTTCAAGTTATATTTCACAATACATTATTAGCACAATTCTCGAATCTCTTAAGTTTTAGTGTCATTTAGTTTTCATCATCATTATCTCAAAGTCAAAGTTTCATTTCTTCAGACTTCAAAAGGATTTTAATGGTTGGTCTTTGATTTTTTATTTTGCAAATCAAGTAAGTGACTTGACATTTCTTTGATGTTTTTGTTCCGTGAAAATCAGCCTTAATGTGAATTTTGCTATCATGTAATATTGATCATATTTTGTTCCTTGATTTATTATATCAGGTTAAGCATGAAAATATATATAATTATATATGATATCTTTATTCTAGTTTTGGAATATGAGTTTCTCAATATATGATTTTTTTTGTTGAATTTTGACTATGATTTTGCTCAACATATGTAAATCTATCTTTGATAACGTGAGATTTGCATACTACATTTTGAATTGAATATATGAAATTGATTGTTTATGAGATTTGACTTTGTGTGTTATCTATAAGGTTTGTTTTAGATTTCATGTCTTTTTACGGTTGAGCAAAATAATGAATTGCTAAACTTCATACATTTTCAAAAGTGAATGTGAAAAAAATTAATAATTATGATCAAAGACGTGAAAGATGTAGCCATAATAATTGCTATCATGGTGGTTACACCAATCACTATTTTAAGAATATATTTAACCACCAAAAGTGGATGTATACCTTTATCCCTTAGAAGTAGATAGATACTTTTACCCATCAAAAGTAGATGAATAGTAAAAAGATATTAGAAAATCATAAAAGTGATCAGAATAAGAGAAATATAGAAAATATCTATCATCGATGTGACATGAAAAGCCATTAGTTGCGTATCTATCATACGTTAAAACATCTTGTTGAAAAGCATTACTGAAAGCTTAAAGAAAAAAATATATATCGAAGTAAATTTTGTTCAAAGTAATTTTAACTATGACTAAGTTGATATAATACATATAGATTCTATTGTTTTTCTTGTTCACCATACAGAAGAAATTGACTATGTGATTAGTGATTAAAATATACAGAAATAAAATTTCTTAAACAATTTGTTCGTATGTTTTAGTATAGTTTTATTATGAACATGTTTTTATATGTTCTCATTATATTTAAATAATATGTTTTTATTATGTGCTTTAATAGTAAATTATATATCTAATGTTTATCTTATGTTAACTTGCAAAATTTTCACTATATATGTATCTTGTTCTATTGAAGAAAAATATAAATATTCATTAAGATTGTACTACATAAATATTAAAATAATTGAAAGTCATCTATAGTAAATCAAAAGTTTACTAATAATTTTGATGTTTGACATGACCGATTAGGCCATTTCAAATCAATAATTATGCAAAAAATTATTAAAAATTCATGTGGTCATTTATTAAGAAATTAAAAGATTTATTAATATGATGAATTCTTATTTATTGCTTACTCTCAAGGCAATTTAATTTTAAAGCCATCACTAGCTAAACTTGGGACTGAATCTTTTACATTTTTGAAATTTATTTAAGGTGATATATGTGAACCCATATATCCATTATGTAAAACATTTAAATATTTTATGATTTTAATTGATATATCAACTAGATGACCATATATGTGCTTATTATTAACTTGCAATTTCACATTTGTAAGATTATCTGCCCAACTCATTTGTTTGCGAGCACATTTTCCTGATTATGAGATCAAAATTGTTCATCTTGACGATGCTAGTGAATACATCTCAAGCCTTTAATAAATATTGTATATTAGTTAGAATAATTATTGAACTGTTTGTTACTCATGTTCATACACAAAATGGTCTGACTGAATCATTTATTAAACACTTTCAACTAATTGTAAGGCCAGTGCTTGTGAAAACTAAACTCCTCATTTCAGCTTGGGAGTATACCATTTTGCATGTAACAACACTTGTACGCATTATGCCAACGAATTATCATAAATTCTTCTTTACACAATTGGTTTATGGTCAGAAACTAACTATTTTCTATCTAAGAATTTTTAGATATGCAATATATGTCTCAATTGTTCCATAATAATGCACAAAGATAGGTCTTCAAAAAAGGTTAGGAATATATGTTGGATACAAATCTCTATCTATAATAAATATCTAGAATCATTAACAAGAGATTTATTCACTTAAGGTTTGTCGATTGTAACAACGACATAGAAATAATTGACCAATGTGGAAAGATCTCAATAAATTATGTCATGACAAGAAAAGATGAAATTAAAATGAAATAAACATCGATAATACTTTTGCATATCTCTATCTAAACCTTAAACTCTAAAATTCTTGAAGAAATTCAAGTACCTGAAATTATTGAAAATGAAAAGATCTCAATAACTTATGTCTTGACAAAAAAAGATGAAAATAAAATGAAATAAACATCGATAATACTTTTGCATATAATGTATTGTTCAATATTATAAAAAAAATATTGAACCTACATCTATCGAAGAATGTAGACATAGAAATAATTGACCAATGTGGAAAGATGCAATTAAGGCGAAATTGAATTCACTTGCAAAAGGTGAAAATTTTGAACTTATAGTCTATATAACAAATGGTGTAAAACCAGTGGGATTTAAATGGGTATTTGTGCAAAAACGAAATGAGAAAAATAAGGTTGTGAGAAATAAAGCACGATTTGCAACAGAAGGTTTTATCCAAAGACTTGATATTGATTATGAAGAGACATATTCTCTTGTGGCAGATGCGATTACATTTCTATATTTAATTAGTTTTCCATTACATGAAAAGTTTGAAATGAGTCTAATGAATGTAGCTATAGTCTATTTATATGGTTAACTCGATATCGATATCTATATAAAAATCCTTAAAGAATTTAAGTTACCTAAAGCACACAATTCTTGGAAAACTTATTCAATCAAATTAAATAAATATTTATATAGATTAAAAGCAATTTAGACGCGCACCCGAGCATTTTGCTCATTAGTTGGTGCATGATCTTAATACTTAAAGAGTAAGGTTCAAATCCTCCTTCCCCAAGTCCAAAAAGAAAGCAATTTGGATGCATGTGGTGTAATTGCCTTAATGAATATTAGTGGAAAGAAGGTTATAAAAATGATCCTATATGCCCAAGTGTTTTATAAAAAGATTTTATCTGAATTTTTCATAATTGCTGTTTATGTTGATAACTTGAATATTATTAAAACACCTGAAGAATTATCAAAAGCGATGAGTTACTTAAAGAAAGAATTTGAGATGAAAGACTTTGAAAAAATAAAGTTTTGTTCTAAGTCTTTAAATTAAGCAGTTGACAAATGCCCATCAATCAAATTATATAGCATAAGTGTTAAAATGATTCTATATAATGTACATCCCTTAAATCCACCAATGGATGTAAGGTCACTGGATGTGAAAAAGGACCAATCTCATGAAGATGATGAAAAAGTTATTGATCTTGAAGTGTCATATCTTAATGCAATTAGAGCACTAATGTATTTTGTTAGTAATACACGACCTGATATATCATTTGCTGTAAATTCATTAACAAGATATAGTTCTTTTCCAACTTGAAGACATTAGAATGAAATTAAATATATAGTTCGATATCTTCGAGGAACAATGGCCATGGGCTTATATTACTCAAATAAATTCAAAATCAGATTTAATTGGTTATGTGGATGCAAGATATTTATTTGATTCACACAAAACTCGATCTCATATACGTTACTTATTCACATGTGGAGGTACAGCTATTTCATGGTGTTCTGTAAAACAAACTATAGTTGCTACTTCTTCTAATTGTGCAGAAATTTTAGCAATTCATGAGGCAAGTCGTAAATGTGTCTGGTTAAGATCTATAACTCAATATACTCGAGAAATATGTGGCTTGTCAACTAAGAAGAAAATTCCAACAATATTATATAAGAATAATATCGCTTGCATAACCCAGTTAAAGGAATGATACATTAATAGCAATAAAACAAAACATATTTCACAAAAGATTTTTTTCACTCATAATCTCTATGAAAAAAAAAGATATCAATGTTCAACAAATTTATTCAAGTGACAATTTAATAGATTTATTCACAAAAACCCTTCCTACTACAACATTTGAAAAGTTGGTACAAAAGATTAGAATGTGTCGATTTTAAAGATTTTAAATAATGCAGTTATTAGAGGGAGTAAAATACGAATTGTACTCTTTTTCTTCGTCAAGGTTTTTCTTATTGAATTTTTCTTGATAAGGTTTTTAATGAATTACTATTTCAAAAATGTATTCTTTAAAAAAAATTTATATTCAAGGGGAAATGTTATAAATATACGTGTGAAAATCCATTATATCACAATCCAAGAGTTTAGACCAAGCCAATCAAGTGAGACAAACCAAATAACCCAACAAGCTAGACATAAGAGTGTAATTTGATTTGAACTCTTATATTTGATTATGTATATTTAGATTTGGATGTAGATTAAATCGGATTAAAATTTAAATTTAATCCATCCAAATAAAATCTCTTAGTATTATCTTTTATTTTGTAAATTCTATCTAGATAGAGATTATTAACCTATAAATAGACCTCTTACTCCATTTATAAATATATACTCTTAAATAAAATCTTTTTACTTTATTAATACTTTTCTCTCATAAATATTCTTTCAGATTATATTTCACAACATAAAAAAAGAGTAAAATATGCTTGCCATAAGCCCATGAACAGTTGTTATTTTTTATTAAAGAATTGAAATTTAAGATTTGAATCGATCAATCTATTATTTTTATATAAAATTATCAATGATTGACCGACTATTCCATCTTATTAGAAAAATAATAAATTTATAAAATTTATAGATATTATCTTTTATTTGAATGCCGGTTCTACAAATAATATATATATATATATATTATTAAATTAAATACGCAAATGCTTACTTGTGTTTTTTTTATTAATTATTTATAAATTATTAAAATATATACTAACAAGTTTCTTTCGGATAAGTGATATAAAAAAAGAAGCCGTGAACATGAGCAGACGACATTTGTACATGTCTAACTTAAAAGGAAAGTCGACTTTGATAATTACTTAAAAAATTGGATTCCTTTTTCTGCCAGATACGGAATAGGGTGTCTCCAGCTTTGTTGCAACCTTTGACCTTACTGTCCCATTCCTTTTACCACAAACCGAGTGCATAGTTTCGTGTATAAATTGGGACAAATGCTGGCATTTTGAATTCGGTGATTGTTGCTTTCATAGCATTGGTTCCTGGATTTTAACCAAACCGTTTTGTTTTTCATTTCTTTTATGAATTATTTATACAAATAAAAAAATTACAATCATGATCAAAAAAATTCTCAACAAATATGATGTAATTATTAATACATAGAGTAAAACAAACAAAAAAATACAATAATTTGACAAATAAATTTAAATTTAGACCTATCCATACATAATTAAACTCTAATTTAAAACTTAAAAATTATAAAAAAAATTATTCGTTATTAGAACAAAATCTGGGTTTGCCTAATTTTAGTGTAAATCTGACTTTGTAGTCTGCTAAGAAAGATTTTAGCTCAACACTTAACCCTCTTAGATATGTCAATGTCAATGGTCGGTTCTTGAATTCAATTACTCTTTTGAAACATTCCCGACGAACAAAGTAGGTATTCATTTTGGCAAAGGGCATTATAATATATTTTTTCTGTTGCTTTGATTCGTTGCGTTCGGAGCGTAAATCTTATTGGAGTTACGTCACTGATGCTAACATTCAAAGATACGTGATATCAAAACACGGAAAACGTGACAGGTAGAGGCAAGGCGGCTTAATACATTTAAAGGCATAAAGTATTTAAATATTTAAATGAAATTTTTTTATTAAAATAAAAAAATCATTAGTTGAAAATTTTAAAAAATATATTACGTTTGTTGAAAATAAAAAATAATTAAAAATTATTAACATTACGAAAATTGAGAAGTGATAAAAAATAAAAATTTATTATGTATGTAATAGGAAAAATAAAAAAAATAAGTAATTGTATTAATTATTTTGATATTTACATAAATGAGAAAATGAGATAAATAGTTAAAGAAATAAAAAAAAAAGAAGGAATTGGGAAAAAATAAATATTTAATTTAAATTTTTTTTATTAATTATTTTAATTTTTATATATATTTAATATAATTAACTATATTATATAAAATTATGAGACTTATAAAATTGTGGAGCCTAAAGCAAGGGTTTTGATGACTTTACGCTAAAACCAACCTTGCGTAAGGTCTATCTAATTTTATTTTGATTTGTATAATTAATTGATTCGCTTGATAATTTCTTTTGTGAATACAATTTGTGACAATCAAACAAAAGTTATTTCAATTTTATTAAAAAAAATTTACTTGTAAATTTAAAAAACATTTTACCTATAATTTTTTTGAGTGTAAGTTGTGATTACTTAGTCACGATAAAAAATTATCGTAGAGACTCATCATTTATAAGTTTAGATTTTACATAATATTTTATAAGATTCACCACTTAATTTTGAATTGTGAGCCGACCACTTTAAAGTTGATCAAGGATTCTTGGACAATTAGTATTTTTATAATTATCATAAATCATAATCAACCTTTATTCTCATTTTAGCAATGGGAATTTATTTCACAAGAGAAACAGTTGGATTACCGTTTAATATTGAAATTTATAATATATAGATCTCTTTTTTTTTTATTTGAAAAGTAATATATGGAGATCACTTTCTTGCGGCTCATTATTATGTGATTATATTAACGTTTAACTCTGGAAAAAGACACTGCGAGATTCACGGTTAGAGCATGAGATGTGCTTAATTAGACTCGTTATTTTAGAATAAAATATGGTGCATTTTTTAAAGAAAAAAAAAAACAAATTCGTGTGGAAAACAGTTTAAATGCTTAATATAACCTAAATAAGGAAAACTATGCAAGATTCCTGTTATGGATTTACACAACTATCATCCTTCCTTAATTATAAATTAGGAGTTATAATTCAGGTGTCTGTATCGCCATTTAATTATGGGCTAAAGGTTCTTATAATTACAGTGATAATCTCAATTAATAGTAGTATTGCTAGTTGACTGATTTGTTTTTCTTTTTTTTTTTTATTATCCTAACTAGTTATATATCAACACTGTCTAATGTATTACGTACAATAATTGAATAAATTTAAGATTGGTTTTGTAAACCAATTTAATAGCAAACTCATAAGTAATAATATTGAAATTGGAAGTCAGGTGGAGCAAATAGTTAAAGGGATTATAGGATTCATTCATTCATAAATATATATATAAAAGAGATTATAGGAGAGTCTAAACCATAATTAAGGCTAACATATTACTTATAGTTTTATGTTACTTTCGATTCTTAGAATGAGAGGTTCATGTATCCGTTTTAAGTAAATTAGAATCGTTGACGTGGACTCGGCCTATTGAGAAGTCAGAGTCGGAACAATCATAATTTGGACCCCAGTCATTGTTTTACTTTAAGATAAACATGACCAAATTTCTATAATTATCAATTAAGGTAATATTTTTAATTTTAATTAATATACCGTCACATCTTGAATTTAATAAGATTAATAAAATAAATAAATAAAATCTTAAAATACTATCTCAACGAAAGTTAATCAATGCTCGCTCTAGACACCCATTAGCAAAATCACATTGACCATACCGTTACTTTTTTTTTCCCATAGTGCTGGACGGCTGTCAAACAAAGTTAGCCAATTATTAATGTTATTAAAGCATCTAATCATGGATGATGAAGACCAGAATAGAATAGAATTAAAGATTAAGAAAAAGCATACTTCAGGGTTGATAAAGGTATCAAAAGAATTATAATTATTATTATTATCTGGCTGGGTTAAAAGGTGGATGAGAAACTAAACACGTGATTCTTCAATTCTACAATATTTTTTATCATTAAAATATTACGTTACCCACGTTATTCACTCAGCTCGTAATAATAATCTTCTTTATTTTTTTTCCCCTAAATTAGGTCATATCCAGTTGTGCCAGCACGCTTAGCCTGTGAAATTTGATTGAAACATGCTTTTCCTATTCCACCTTACTGGAGCCTGTCAAAGAAAGCAAGACGATGATGTCCCTTATTGAACCATCTAATAATTATGGCTATAATGTTACGACTTAGAAGATTAATTGCAATATCTCTAAATTATATATTAATTAATTCATTCACTGATTAGTAAGAAAAACCAAACATAAACAGTAAATTCAGAGATTCTGGATGAAACTTTACAATGCATGAACATTCACCACCAGAAGCTGTCTAAGCTTCTGATTGAACATGGAAATGCAATTATTAGGAGAGGAGAATAAATTGTAGGTTCCAACAGCATGTAAATCCAGATAGTACAAAGCAGCATTGCTTTACTTGCTGGAAGCCAGGCCAATATCAAAGAGAAAGCGCATGGAATATAACAATTTTCTCAAACCGGTCAGAGTTCCATACTCATGTCCTCCGTTACATTCTAGAATACATCAAATGAAAATGAAAAAAAGGAAAAAAAAAAAAAGGGAAAAAGAAAGAAAAACACACCGGCTAACTGAGATTAATATTAAGCACAACTCATAAATTTTGGAATGTCATCAATTCATTAAGAAGGTCAAATTTATTTAACCACCATTCGGTGGAACCAAGGACATATTTCTCATACCCAAGCATATATATTGATGGAGCTAAGCCGGTTGCTGGAATCATCTAGTGTATATGTTCTATATACATTATGTTCATACAACTCCAATAAACTTCAGAGGATGCAACATTTCAGCACTAAACCCTTTTGATCGAGCCTTGCCTCTTCATTTCCTGGGGAAAACATCATCACAGTTTAAACTTTTATATAACATGC
The DNA here is from genome assembly GCF_053813885.1 of Theobroma cacao. Lineage (NCBI taxonomy): Eukaryota > Viridiplantae > Streptophyta > Magnoliopsida > Malvales > Malvaceae > Theobroma > Theobroma cacao. The sequence goes on from NC_142640.1 coordinate 45,950,988, forward strand.
ATCAAAGAGAGAACATTTATGCACTGCGGATCTATATCTACATCCTAACCAATTTATCAGAAAAAATAGCACTCATTCAGCTATATCACAAATACCTATAATTTTCCATGTGACTACCAATTTCTCCATTTAAATTCGACTATCCTCAAGGACTACACTAACTTCAGAAATGACAAGCTTAAGAAGCTGACTTGGATACAAAAAGATTAAGGATATGGCAAGAAATCAGAAGATTGAACAGACCTTCAGGAGGCTGGGCAAGCTTCCTGTTCTGTGGAGACATCATTTCTTTCTTCAGTTGAGTCAATATATCCTCCATTGTATACTCCCTTTGCCAATTAGCAAGCATGGGGAAAAGGCTGGGTTCAACCTGGCAGTTTAGCGGCTATAAGTATCATATCATAGCATAAAAGGTCCCAAGAACAACATCACTTACCACTCCAGTTTCCTGATTGACACAGGTCATATTTATCCGGGTCTGAAACCTCACACTTGGTGGATTATCTGGATAATCCTTGCCACAGAACAATTTCAACTGGTAGATGCGTCCTTCATGAACAGTCTGACATGCATCAAGAGTAAGCAAGATATTAACTCCTTTTCATTTTAAGAAATGATTAAATATAGAAGAAAATATTATTATTACTTACTGTTTTGCAAATGACGGTAACTATAGTGCAATTCATACTAGAATTACTTTAACCAGAAGTCCTAAACTAACTTAAGTGATGAAAATTCAGACACAATGGTTTTGGAGTTGTATGCATGTTTCATCTTGGAATTTCAAATCCTTTAACCTCTGAGTTGTGCTTTGTATTTCAAGTTTAAGCTTAAGCTAAACATTGAGCTATAGGAAGGTGATGCAAGAGTCAGCACTTGTAGTAGTGCTCCCGATGACCAGCAACCCTGAAGATTTGGCACCAATTGGCAGACTAACACCTGCTGTAAAAGAGCCGGTCTCACAAAAATGGGCTTGTGAGGCTAATTTTAGGGATGATTGGCTATATCTTACCTTGAGTACTTGGTGTTTTAAATCATGTTTATGACTATCTGAGCTGGCCTCATTTTAGACTTTTAAATCTTGTGGCGATATTTGTCCTTAATGTACCTAAATTCTTTTTCTTTTTTTTTTCACTGCAGCAATCTAGCATACTTTTAGCCATTAACCTAGAATGTACAACATTGTAATATTATATTTGTACATAACTATTAAACCCACTAGAGCAGAGATCAACCCTACAGGGCAGCCAGCTCACCAGGTCACTAGCCAGATCAAAAATCAATCAATTAGGTCTCTTGACAACAATTAGAAATTAATTAATATAATTATGTCATTTAAATAGCAATATAATTAACATTGTGCAACCAGTGATTCTAAGAGTCACATTGGTCATATCTAATGACAATTTGCAAACACTGACCCACATGCCAGTATAGATTCAATAAATTTAATTTTATTTATTTTAAATACTCTGAGAAATTCAAACACATGGGCATGAAACTTCATCAAAGTTGCATTTGGTGTACACAATTAAGGATGGAACAGGTAAAAAGATAACGAGCAAATTGTCTTTATATCATCTTACTTCAGTTCATCAGTAACCAGTATGCTCTCATTATGTTTTATGTAGTCTTATCCATGTATGATGATCGAATTCTTTTCCGCTCCATAAGGTTGTGTAATGTAGGACCTTAATTCAAACACATGGGCATGAAACTTCATCAAAGTTGCATTTGGTCTATAAAATCATGGATGGAACAGGTGACAAGATAAAAAGTAAATTGTCATCATATCATCTTACTTCTCAGTGCATTAATAACCATTATGCTCTCATTATGTTTTATGTAGTCTTATCCATGTATGATGATTCAATTCTTTTCCTCTCCATAAGATTGTGTATTGTAGGATAACTAATCAAAGTATCCCATCCTTCTATAAAAACCTATCGAACTATAGCATTGAACAAAAGGTCAATTCTCTCTAATCCTTATCCTATGCACCAAATAAGCCCTAAAAGAATTGAAACTACTAACAATTGGAACAGTTTTATGAATAAGCAGGTAACATAATCATGCATTCAGACTTCAAAAAGAAAGGGGATAATAATGATGACATGTTTGGGTTTCCATTCATGAATTAAATTCATATGCACCCCCTGCTTCCCCAAGTAGTAATTGGTGGTCAATTACCAAGGACAGAGTAAGACATTCTCAAAGTTAATAACAAGACAGAGCCTTTTAATTTCAGTTAAAAGCTTTGACGCTGCTAAATAGAAACAGTTAATTACTTTGTTCATAAGCTGAGAAAATAATTGACATGTAATGAATGTAAAAGCTGTAGCAAAAATGAGTTGCAAGAAGGATAATGATCACCAAGCTTGTATCTTAATACTTCTACGTGACACAATTCTACGGAGGCTCAATTGGTTTGCAGGTAATAGGCGTATTCATGACAAGAACACTTAAAAGAAAGTAGGTAAGTTTTGTGATAAAATGGGACAATCATTGAGTTTGGACAGTCCAAACTCATTAGGCAACTTACAAAGAAGTACTTACATTTCTTGCTTTTTTTTAAATCTTAAATGTTAAAAGTACAACTCTCTTCTGGCACATTTAAATAAGCTACAGTTTCCACCTTAGTTAAAATTGAAATGTGTCAGTAACTGCATCCTAAGGCCAAAAGAATAATATAACTTCAATTCCCACCACAGTTGTCTAGGTTGTAAGCATAAAGTGCATTCTTTCTATCCTAGCTACAGCCTAACTTACTTCAACCATAACCTTTTTCATGCTACCCATATCCAACAGAAAAATTAGATAAAGGATTGTTCCAGTTGTCATTAATAATTAGTCAATCATGTGGACTGTCTCAATGATTACCACTAACTTTTGAAGATGAGCTTAGTTAAAACTAGATGTCAACTTTGAAGTTCAGTTTAGACCCATCATTGTACTTATGCACACCATTCAGAGTCAAATAGGCACCAACTACTGAAAGAGCACAACAGAGAGAGAGAGACAGAAAGACAGAGAGACAGAGAGAGAGAGGCTCACATTTGGCGGACCGATTATAGTCCCAGTCCATGATTGCATGAATATATCATCAGCATCATCCATTCCATAGCTGACGGTTCCATCTCCAATTCCCTTTTCACCTCTCTCAAGCTCTTCTAGCAATCTGAAATTCCTGGGCACTGCAAAGACCACAAGTTTTCGTCCCAAGGTCAGAATTGTAACAATGTCACTCATGGAATTTGCATTAAGTGCATCTTTGTTAAACACAGTTCACAAAATATAAAAAACAAAACTTTGGTCAAGAGCAAAAGCCAAAATTTAAGAGTAAATAGAAATGTTTGCACATTCTGTCAAATAATGGAAATTAGACAAGGCAAAACCCAGAAATAACTGAAATGACCATGACAGTATAAAAATATCATTTTCCACAAGTTCCACTCATTAAGTTCATCATTAACAAGGTTTAATCCTAATCATGAATGAGCACAACAAACCACATGTAGAAACAAAACGACTAGCTTCCATTAATAGATACGTTTGGCTTCAATATTTGGAGACCTACGTGGCAATCTCATTTCTCAATCAGTGACAAACTGTTCTACCATGAAGTCTGCAGTTGAAGGAATAATCCACACAACTCTCAAGTTGGTTTCCCAATGGAGATAGTACCCAAAGCCTTCCTGGATCAAATGCCAAGAAAAGTTCATGCCAAAACCGTTGATCCTCAATATCCAAAGGTATGCCATGAGATGGTTGAGCTTAAAAGAAAGACTTGATTTGAGAGCCATAGAAGCAAAAAGTAGCCAAGGAAGTCTCCTTGATTTCACTGACTAGACCTAGTCTTCCAAGTCCAAGGAAAGCTTAAACAAACAACTCATATATATTCACTAAGCTCCAGCAGCTCTAATGTTACATTCAAAATCTTTCAACAGTCATTTTCATCAAGCATTGCACTCACCAAAATCACAGAAAAATCAATTCATCTGGTGAAGCTTAACAGTATTTCCCACATGGTGACCAAAATCATAATGCTTTCCACTTACCTTCTTTTTGAATCTGCATACATGCTTGCATGTAAATCTTGGGTCTTAAGACATCAAAAGCTGAGCCAAGCAAGAAATTTACAGGATTCCCAGATCTCAAAACAGTCATCTATCCTAATACTAACCTGACAACATTGACCAATCTCAATTGTCACAGCTGCTCTCTATGAAACCCACTGTTACCGAAGTTGGAGCCTCATGGAAGGAGCTTGGCTCGTTTGATTGGGACTATCACATGCGCTCATTTTCTTTTGTTCATACACTGTATACTTAGCCAACCAAACTGCTTGGCTTGTCTGATTGGCATCCTGATATCTGCTCATTTTTTTTGTTCAACCATTGTACCAAGATATCCTCTACCAATTAAGAGGCAGTTAACAGCCACTCCTGAAATATACAACCACCCATCATCAACACAAACCAGACATAAGGAAATCACTGATCAGGAAAAGTTGCATCAAAGAGATCTGCTCTTTTTTATTTTGTGTTGTCTTTTTGTCTCAATTATCCATCACAAGCTCACCAAGAGAGGTTCTTCAAACCTCTGAAGCTCAGCAGTCATGACATGAACATTCATGTGATGATTCTAAAGCGATCAACCATTTTTCAGGGCCAACAGAGGATATTATAGCCAATCCTACAGATCACAATCTTCTTTCAGCTTTAACCAAAATCACCACCATTCTTTTACAAGCTGAATTCCAGACCTCTACTTTGAATGATGGAAAGGTACTACTCAGTTAAGAGGGCTAGCACCACGTCAAGGATATTTGTCACATATTGCGTCCAATAACAAGAGTATTGTAAGTTAATCTCAAACAATTTCCTCAGAAGCGGATCAATCATCTTGACGCATGAGACAATTAAAAGAAAAGTAACTTGGGAGCTAGCATAGTCAATGGATCATAGTCAAAATGTCAACTTCAGAAAAATTTCATGCATTACATATAGTTGTCATATGCTACAAGCTGTGGGCATGCAAAAGAAAGCGATGATACCTTGTTAAAGATTATTGCTTCTTCATTTAACATGCACTGAATTAACATCAAAATTCATTATTTGAAACACGGTACAATCAACAAATGTTGCAAGATCTAGTTAGTTACAACAGAATGGAATGGCTCTTGTACAGCTAGAATTATAAATAACTTAAACTCAGAAGACTACTTCAGAAGAGGAAATCAAAAACGAAAATGGGAATTAACAAAGAACAAAACTATTCTAATCCACATTCAAGCAAGATTTTATTAATTCCAAATCAAAGACCAAACAGAACTAACAAAAAGCTTAAAAAATTGAGACACTGACTTTGCTCATTCCAATTTCCTTCAATTTATTCCTACAATATCTAATTCTTTCCGGACAAAAGGCTACAAACTCATAACCATTCACATTTCTAATATTTAAGCCCCATCCAACACCTGCAATAAAACCCACAAAAACAATAAGAATCTTATAAAAATTCTCACTACTAACGCCTCTGAAATATTCACCTTGAATATCAATCCATACACAACAAATTCCATTCTCAGGCATTTGAAAACAGGAACTTTAAACTAAACAAAGAACACCAAATATCAAAGCTATAACTCTAATTTTCCACCAAATCCAACCAAGCACGAGAAAAAAAAAACCAGAAGCAAAATTCCCTTTCAAAGTTCCACCAACAACGAAACAATAAAAAATTTCACTGGTAACTAAAAAAGGGAAATTCGAAAAACAAATGAGAGAAATCTTGGGTTTTGAAAATCGAAAACTTACCAACAACCCTTGATCCTTCTGAACCCATTACTTCTTTTGATCGTTTCAATTCAAAGGAAAAAAAAAAGACGGTTAGGGTTTTCTCTGATTCAAAACAGACAACCCAATAAACAACAAATTAAGGAGAAAAATAAAAAGAAGAGAAAGTTCTAGAGAGAGAGGAATTGTGAAAAAGACTTCGGAGTCCAACAACCACCGTTCACAACTCTCAATGGTCCACTACGTAGATGTACGAAGGGAGGATAAAAAGGAGGAGAAAGTGGGAAATTATTGCCTGCAGAAACCCTATGACTCTTTTCTTTGCATCTTTACATTTAATCCTATCAATTTTTTATATCTCAAAAAAAAAAAAAACATTTAAGTCCTTTGTTTTAACTTTTATAATAATTTTATGATTTTTACGTAAATTCATCAATTAAATCGATATCATTTGACTTGTGATTGCAAATTTAGCCATTAACTTCATGTATTAATATAAATCATTATCGTTTTATATTTCTTACTGTCTGTGTTTCTTTTTTTCAAATCTTCATTTGGAATATATGATGGTATACATTATTATTATAACTTTTTAAGTGAGAAAATATTTTTTTATTTTTATAATAATTATTTATTATATTCATATTTTGTATGTCAAATATGGTGGTCAAGGACTCAAGGGTAGGGTTGTCGACGGATAAAGTACTTGCTAATTTTTAGGTAGTCGAATTCAAACCTTATTAATAGCAAACGAGTTTTGCAATGAGCATTGACTAGAAGGTTCAAAATCGGGAATGACTAAGAAAAGAGAAAAAAAGAGTGATTACGAGAAAAAAAGAAGAAAAAGCGGTTAAGAGAAGAAAAGAAAAAAAGAAAGAAAGAGGGGCTAGGGTTTGCATATTAATTATATTAATATTATTAAATTATAAATAATCGAGTATCAACATAATTGAGTATTGAGTACCTAAAGGGTAGTACTCGAACCTGATACGGATAGTGAAATTAGTACCTAAATCCGTCCCAAATTGAATTACAAGGTACCTTAACCTTATATAACCGAATCGGGTACTTGTGGGTACGCTATAATAAGGTACCCATTGCCATCCTTGCCTAAGGGCAAAGCTAGAGGGGCTGTAAGGACCTTGCCTCTTTTTACTTTTGAAATACTTGGTTGTATAAAGGGTTTTTTTAATGAAAAATGGGGAAATTTTGAATTTAGACCCCAAAAATTTTATAACTTTTATATATAACTTTGTTATTTTATATGATAAATTTTGTAATTTATTAATAATAATTTTGTTCTAAACTTAATTATAATTAAATTTTTTTGGCATAATGCTCAAATAAGCTCCTAAACTATTAAAGAAAATTCAAATAAGTCCTTATTCTTTTATTGCGTTCAATCAAGACACTGTACTTTTATTTTTAATCAAATAAGCCTTTATGATTAATGATTGACTAATTGTCATTAGTCAAAATATTACTTATAATTTTATATCCATATAGCACTGACATGACATTGATATGGAAGGAAAATAATACCACATGATCATGTTATTATGTTAAATTAATATGTCATGTCATCATCAATTATAATATGTCAGTATGTCATATCATCAATTATAATCTATTAGCATACCACGTCAGCGCATGCGACATAAAATGACAAATGATATTTTGACTAAATCAATAATTAGTCATAAGATATTTGACTCAAAATAAAAGTACAAGATTTATTTAGCTCAAAATAAAAATATAATAGCTTGATTGAACGTAATAAAAGTTTAAAGGCTTATGAATTTTCTTGAATAGTTTAAGAGCTTTTTAGATATTATGTCTTCAAGCCAACATGCCATAGGTAGTCTTTAGTCAATTATCTTAAGACTCCCAATGGCATAAAAGGATTGGCTTGAGCATAAACCTGTACAATTGCCAATATTCAACCATACCAAAAGGAATTGGTGGCTCTTACAAGAGAACTATATATACAACAAAAACTCGTCAAGAATACCCCTCATTAAATCTCTAGGTATGAACCTAAAGTCACATCAATCAGTTTGATGAAAACTTTTCTAAGCACAACAAAAGAGATCTTACTAATGATTAACTTACTAAAATAACCAATGCCACAAAAAATAGGCACAAGGCTCATGCAAATCAACAGAAACTTGCTACAAGGACTCCTCTTAGGATGTAGAGATCTAAAAAAGGATCCATTCTCTGTTGAAAAACCTTAAGGGGTGTCACTCACCAAAGGAACTTTAGTAACCCACGAGCTAAACCGGTAACATTAACATTGCTTGGTCTTATAACTCATATACCCAACCAAAAGCTCGAAAAGGTGAGTCATCAAGGGTTCAAAGATATCAGAAGTAATAGCTCTTTAAAATCATGACTTGTCAAGCTATCCAAAAGATGTGTCCGTCATACCAATGATTTGCTAATGTTCCTTTTTCCATCATGTCCTCTTGCAAGAGACATTCGTGCAGTGAGCCTTTCCTTAATCATGCCTCTAGAATAGTGGACACAACTCTGCCATGGAAACCCATCCGTTCTAAAAGACAATGGGTAGAAATCTCGTGACCCTTTTTTAGCCATACCTCAAAAGAAAATTAGCATTGCAATGCCTAAGCCGTATCATTTGGAAACTTATCTCCATCATCACAAAATCCTACAAGCATCCCAGCCTTCAGACTCACAGATGATGATCAGATGAACCAGCTAAGAATCAACAAGAAAGCCACAATTTCACTAAATTAAAGAACCGAGTCATTCCACATCTACGTCCTCCTCTAAGTTTCAATGTGATCTCAAAAGATAATCTCTCCATACTCTTACCTTTTCTGACCTAACCCACCTTTGCCTCTAGTACCTTGCTTTTTCACCCCCTCTTGCAAAAGATTCCAGATAGACTCCTTTACTTCAATCACTCCTCATAAACTGACCTTACACTCAAAGACCCAAAAATCTTTTAACTCAAAACCAATCACCTTTTAACCCTTCTCCACTATGAGCTTTACTTTTCCATTTTAGATTTTGGCTACCCTCCCTTTCTTTCTCTTACCCCTCCAACTCAACCCCCCAGTCATCAATCTCCTTACCCAAAATTCAAATTGAGTCGAACCCTCCCTCCCCCCCCCCCCCCCCCTCAAATCACATTCCCTTACAAAACTCAAAAATAAACATGAAACATTGAAATTGCACCATTCCTTTTTCTTTTTCTTTTCTTTTATTTCCTCTATACTTTTTTTCTTTTTCTTTTTTGTTTTGTTTTTCAAAATTAAATCTTAATAAACCATTCTACACTCCTTGGTTACCTATTCCTATCTCTTAATTATTTCAATTACCTTTACCATTGTTGTACATTATTCTCTCACTATTTGATTCATCTTTTTTTTTCTCTCTTGTCACCCCTCCTACAATCCCCACTTTAATTGACTCGCACCTAAATTCCCATCACCCTCAACTTTTTTCTAAAAAATTCCTCAAAGAATCAATTTTTTTGCCACTCCTTTGAAAAGCCTTTTCCAATCACTTTACACTCATATCCCATGTGCAATTCTATATCCTTCAACTAGAGAATTTATCATAAAAAAAAAAAGATTGATCACTCATATCTTAATCTCCTTTTTCCTCTTTATTTACCTAACCCATTCTCTAATTTGATCCTTATCCCCCTCTTTTAAATCCAAACAAAACACCTACTGGATCATAGGATCTTTTTTTCTTCTTTTTTCCTTCTTTTCTTTCTTTTTTTCTCCCCCAAATTACTTATTTACCTTTGGATGTTTCACTTGATCGTGCAACCCATTGAAAACTTGCACTACATCATGAAGGCAAATAACCTACTGCCAAAGTCAGAGAAAAAATCACATACACCCCTGTACAAAAACAATTTAGTCAATCCATAAACACTTAGAAAAAAAAAACACATATAGAGATTATTCACAAGTAATTTAATCAGCCTTGACTTATAGCCTTTTACTTTTTTTTCCTTTACTCACTTTTCTCTAATCTAGTTCTATCAGCAAGGCTTCTACCCTGTTCTTCCCTACTTTTGCCAATTCATCTGCTAACTTATTTTCTGAACTAAAGATTTGTCTAATTTTCTAGTTACCTATTTTCTTTTTCTCTCTTTCAATTATATTCGCCTCAACTTTCATGGTGCACTTTTCGGTTTTAACACCCAATTTACTACATTTGTAGAATCACTCTCTATCTCTAGGATGTGAGTTCCTTTCCATTTAGAGACCCAAAAAATATTGATGCTTCCATTATGGCTAACAGTTCCACTATATTTGGAGTGTTCACCCATATGGACTTAAAGAACATGATTTTTACAATCTCAATATTGTTCCTAAGGACTCCTCCTATGGCTGCTTGTCTTGGATTTCCTTGGACTAAACCATTCACATTAAACTTTAGATTACCTTTTCCTAGACATTTTCACACTGCATCATTCTTTTTTTCTCTTTTTCTTTTTTATTTAGGCCTACATCTGGGCATCTTATCATTTCATTGACTTTACCATTCTCCTAGGGCCATTTTGTTTTTGCCCACCATGTCAATTGTTAGTGCAATAAGGTTGATGTGAATAATTCCAAGAGGGGGTGGATTGGAGTGTTTTTGAAATTTTGAAAATTCCTTTTCAATTTTGAGAAAATAAGGTTTTCTTAAGCCAAATTTCCAATTTAAAAATGAGGAAGACAATTGGATTTTTGTAAAATAAGTGAAGTTGGAAATATAAATGAAATTGAAAGAGTAGGGAAGGAAGAAAGATCAACACAACAATTTTTATAGAGGTTCGGCTTCCCTACTTATGTCTTCTCCTTTAGATTCACTAAAGAGTTTAAAATCCATTATTGAAATAAAGTTTAATACAATGCTTTTCATGAATCAAGCACAACGTTTCAATGCAATGCCTTTTTATAATTAAAGCATAACCATTCTACTTTTTATCTTGGTTAACGCATAACTACTTAATTTCTACCTTTTCAATTAGTTAAGGTATAACCACTCAAGTGAAGACAATAAGAAATGAAAGTGTAGCTAGGACGCCTTTCAAGGCTACATAGCAAGTTAAGTACAATATTTGGTGAGAAGGAAGATAAACAATAAAGGCTCTCTAAATGGAACAATAGAAGACTTAAATGTAAGAAGAGAAGTACAAAGAGTAATGAATGATTTAAGATGAATTCTTCTCTTAGAGTTGTGTTTCAAAGTCTTCCAACCTTTATAAATGCTATGTGAGCTTGTATTTATAGTTTCTGAAGCTTCAAAGGTAGTTGGTAGTGCATTAATGTGAAAATAGTCGTTTTCTCTTCATTTTAAGCTCCAATGGTCATATTGTATCGATGCATGTGTGAGTGTATTGATATATTGCCTCTTTTATTTTTGAATTCTCACTATAATGTATTAATACAATCTAGCATGTATCAATAATTTTGAACTTAGCTACAAAGGCTTGATGATTTTGTTGGAAATGTATTGATAAATTTGCTAATTTATCAAAGCTTTTGAAGCAATAAGTATTCTGTTGAAAATGAATCAATACATTTGAGAAATGTATTGATACTTTTAAGGGAGTAAGCATTCTATTACATTTCTATCGATACATTTGAGAATGTATTGATAGATTTTAATTTCTATTGATACTTGTCCAAATGTATTAATTCATGAAGAACATGGATAAATAGATTTGGACTAGAATGCATTTTTCAAAGTCCTTTTTCACTGTTTCCATCTTCAAACTCATTTGAAAGTGTTAGGGGATATCTAAACTTGATATTCGAAGACTTCAACAAAATTTTGATCATTTTTGTTTGTCATTTCAAAACATGGGATCAATTTGAAAGTTATGAAGTTAACAATTTCCTTTTTTTTAATATGACAAAACAATGAGCAAAATTTTGTTCAAACTTTTGGAAACAAACTTTCTTGACTTTTAAAGATCTAAAAGTTGTATGGAATTTTAAATCCTCCCCATTAATCAATGCTCCCCTCATTTTTAAGACTATTTTAAGAATTCTAATTTTGAAAACGATTTAGTCATTTTTGACAAAAGTGTAATGTAAAATTTGCTTGTTAACCTCGTTTTCCCCTTTTTTGTTATATAAAAAAGAAAGTGGGTGCGTAAAAGGAAAAAAAGAGGTCGAATGTGAAAGTGAAAGTAGCGAAAAGAAAAAAAATGGTAAGATAATGTTAAGAAAAATGTCGAAATTGCAATCCACAGAAATAACGTAGACAATAATAAGAAAAATATGATCATTAACATAAATAAGTTGTCTAAGAGCAAAATGTTTCAACAAAATCTGAGATAACCCAAAATAGATCACAATGACCATCCAAGATAATGCAGAATGCATCATAAAAGTTTAAGGTGACAACATTACAAATGTAGAAGCAAAATGAAAATGAAAAAGAGAGGTGGCCATCCAATCCGAAAAAGCATGAAATGTCGAAATGAGGCAATATCCCTTATGAAAAACTCAAGACGGTGGTGGAAAGTGAGCTCGGAATTGCTTTTCAAAAAGCTACTGGCAATGCAAGAGCTTTCGATTTTGGGCCTCCAAAGCATCTAGCCTACTAACCACTTAAGCATCCATAGATTCCATATATGATAATAATTAAGTAAAGGCTTGCTCAAAATCAAAAGCAATGGACATAAGAGGAAAACTAAGAGCGACACTTGAGTTTATGCTAGGATCGGCACTAAGGTCTAAACTAGACTTAGCATAGGTGTCCTAATTTCCCTCATTCTCAACAATTTCAAGTTCATTTACGGTCTCTTAACGTACCCAAGTATTGTTGCTAGCATAAAACCTAGCTTGTTTATGGCATGCTCATTGATCTTCGTGTGCATAATGTGTTGTTTAGATGGGTCACACCTAGTGATGATGCCCACGAAGTCAATGATGGCACTAATGGCCATGCCATAAAGCAATGTTTTCCTAAACTTGTTAGTGATTTTCAATATGTCGTCAAGGATGAATTTGGCTAGGTTGAGACAATGGTTGGATTTGATACGATAAAGGAACCAAAATGGTATGAGACACAATAAGGTGAAGAATACGATTGTAAAAGGACAAACATTGACACTAGTGGTATTCTTCTCACTAATAAAGGGATAAGTATATTCAGTGGACAAGATTTCATTAGAGAAGACCACCTCGACATAGTCTCTATTGCTCTGATGAACATCAAAGTCGAGGATAGAATCTATGGTGTGTTCGGTTACTACAATTTTCTTTCCCATTACATAAGTAACAAACCTATCATTGTGCTCTATAGGTTTGTTATCGTCATAGTTTTGAAACTTGGTGGTGGCATTGAAATAAAACACCCTAACGAAGTCAGCATAATAAGTATGGTTCATGGATAGGTACGTAAACCACTTATGTTCTTGAAAGTTATCAATATACGAAAAATTAATGTGCTCGAGATAGTTAAAGTCAATTACCCTACCTGGCTTGACATTTTGTTTAGTGTAGTCTTTGTCGAACTTGAGCTTTAGGGAAAGGTGAAAGAAGTTCCATTTGAACAAGCTATCATGATGCCTATGGTGGTGGTTGGGAGGTAGTGGCATTGCCCTATTCCGACTTTGGAGAACAACCAGCAATGTGCTTGGTGCGTTTGGATCGAGAAGCCATTGGAGTGTTTGATTTTGGAAAGGTTTTGGAGGAAAGAAAACTGGTAGAATTGATGAAGGATGACTAAAAAGACCTTTAATCATTGTAATTTTGACTCAAAATTGATTAATGTCTTCGAATTGAAAATTTTCAATCTTAGGGTTTTGAAAAAAGAATTTTGTGATTTCAAGCGAAATTAGGGGTTTTGGGAAGAAAAAAATTATATGTGGATGGATAAAACCCTTCGAAAATGTGTTAATCGATGCCAAATTGATAGAAAATCACTAAAAAAATTTGAAAAGTAAGAGGATTTGAAGAAGGGTGACACACAAGATAAAAGAAAATGAGCCATTTGAGGCTTAAAACCCACAATGTATTGATACATGTGCTCATGTATCAATACATTCATGGAAGAATTTTCATTTTTAGTTACTAGACAAAATGTATCGATACATTCGGTGATGTATCGATACATGAACTTTTGTAGCTTTGAAAAAACTACTTTTTGCTGCTAAAATTCGTGATTAAGCCTAGACACTTTGTGTAATCAAAGTAATGTGTTTTTTTGTTTGTGAAAATAGTTTAAAATAGAGTTTGGAACCAACACAAGTGATTTTTTTTTTTTTTACATTAAAGAAAGAAAGTGAAAAGAAAATTTCCTTCCTCAACAACTTGTCCATACACCTTAAGAATTGGATGGCCATGGCATGAGTGCATGTGATATGTATACATATAATTAAATGGCAATCATACATAAGAGTTCCATAGACATGTAGGTTTGTGTATGTAGAAGTAAAAGTCAAGTATCATGCAAGATTTCATTACAAAATCTATCTTTAAATTGAAACAATACATGCATAAAACACTATATGCGGAAAGTAGTATGTAACCAATAATTAGAACTATACATGTGTCTCACATTCAACATGGTGTAGAACCATTAATCAAAGGTAGCCATCGCCGCTTTGTATTGGCTAAGATGGATTTATAAAACCTAATTCACTTCTAATTTTGCAAAATTCTTCCCTATCAAGTGCTTTTGTGAAGATGTCAACCAATTGATCTTTTGTACCTACATATTCAAGAACAACATCTCTTCTTTGAACACGATTTCTAATAAAGTGATGGCTTATTTCTATGTGTTTAGTCTTATAGTGATGGATGGGATTTTTTGTGAGATTTATGACACTAGTATTGTCACATTTTATGGGAATTCTTTCCATGGCTAGTCCACAATCTTTTAATTGTTACTTCATTCATAACACTTGAGCACAACAACTTTCGACAGCCACATATTCAACTTCGATAGTGGATTGAGCTACACTATTTTATTTCTTTGAGAACCATAAGATCAACATACTACCTAAAAATTGACATGTACCAGATGTCATAACGTATGAGTCTTAAAACTCAGCCATTTGATATAAAAAGGGTCACCATCAATCATTTTTGTTAGGTGCAATTGATCACCTAATTGAATCTATTTTCCTAATGAAGTTTTAGGCTTAACTTAAGTTCATTAAAAAAGTAAGTTCCGATCTACGAAACTGATTAGGTTCGAAAGTACAATTACATGTGAGGAAGGGATTTGCACCCTCACAACGCTTATTCAAAATGGTACCTAATTAATTATGCGTTTTCTTTTTAGCCTCAATAAATTAATTTTATTTTGATATCTTATTTCTCTTAATTATTTCTTCAATTTATTATAAATAAATGTCCTTTAATATTGAAAATTTTTTCTAAATTTCTCAACCTTTTTAGTAAAATTTAGAAAAATTTTCTCACTTAAAAATTTTCAAGAAAGTTATCCTTTATAACATTCTTGAAATTCATCATTGAAGGACTTTCATTTATTTTTTATTAAACATTCATTATATATTTACAAAATCTAAATTATTTATTTATCTATGTTCTCATTACCCCCCAACCCTTATGATAATGTCCCATAATTATTTTTACTTTGAAAATTTTAAGAAAAATTGCCCCTTGCAACTTCCTTTAAAAATTTCATTTAAAAGATTTATTTTTAAATAACTACAAACTTTTATTATTTTATTATTTTATGAGTTTTATTCTACCAATTATGGTTGTAAGAATTTTATCTTAACCTACCTAACTATGACCTAAAACAAAATTTTATTTTTATTATATTGACAAAATAAAACAAATAAATAAACATGAACATAAATAAATAAAGGAGAATTAAGAAAGTTCAAACCCATACCTGGTAGGTGGACCAAATAATTAAATGGGAGTGGGTTTGATCAAGTGAGCTGCAATCAAATATCCAAGGATCCAAGCAAGATAGGCTTGGACAGTGTTATTAATTTCTCATACAAGTGCACGTATCATTAACAAGTAATATAGTGATAAAGTAGAGTATCGATCCCACCGAGAATTGTTTTAATTCTTATTGTTAACTACTAAAATTATAACACCCTAATTTTATTCAAACAATTAAAAATTAAATTAAAAAAACAAACTAAAGACTAAAACTAATTTAAATTAACCAACAAAATTATTTTATTAAATTTGATTGACTTTTAGACCTAAAATTATGATGTCCTTCAATACTTCATCTGATTATTATCTCTTTCTCTCAACTTAGCTTAATGGATTAAGTTGCTAACCTAGAATCTTAAATTATTTACAAGTTTAGGATATCTTAACTTAGCTTAATGGATTAATCCTAAAATTAAGCTTAATGGATTATTAAAATGTGTCAAATTTTTTGTAAAAATATCTTTCCCAATTAATTCACTATATGTCTATAAAAATAAATTAAAGACAGATGCTTTAAGTTTAGGCTCTAATCCTAACAATGTATGGCTTATAGGTGTATGTTTACCCTATATATAAATCAAATCACCTAATCAACTAAGTGCATTCTATCGTATGCTATTTCATTTAAGGTTTACCTAAATCTCATTTGTCAAATTTTAACCTAGGTTTCCAATTCAATTTAATTAGTGATCAAGTAATCAGAAGCATTAAGAATAGAATAAAATAAACAACTGAAAACCAACAAACATAAACAAATGAGAGATAAATAAATCAGACTACATATTGAGTTCAATCATAATATTAGATAATTAAATTAGTTCCCCATCAAGTTACATATCATCATCAAATAAAGATTAAACAATAACATCAAACTAAGAAAAATAAAAGAATAGAAAAAAGACAAAACTCAAGAATTATAATCTTGATCTTCCAAATTTTCCTCTTGAAAACATTTAAATTCTTCTCAGCTTCAATGACTTTGTAGCTTGATTCTCAATTATAAATCTAGTGTCTCGTTTTTTTTTTAAAGTTCCATGTAAGGTTGTTTTTATAAGACTTTGAAGTTAGGCCAAGTCGAATGAAGAAAGAAGTCAATTCCAATCAGGATTTCCTCATTAGACTACATGAGTTGTGGCCTCAACCCATTAATTAGCAGAAATCATAATTGTTTTAGGACTATTATAGTGCTTCAACTTCAACATGATTTTGAACCACCTTCCATGCCAAAATGGGCTAAGTGGTAAATATGAAAGTTGTATCTTTTTCTTTTAACTTTCTAATGGTATAAGAATCATCTCATTTGGAGCTTTGTAGAGAGAGTAATGACCGAAATACCAAAATATGTGCAGTGAAAGTCTCCTTCTTCTATTAAAAGTCTTCCTTCATTAAACACCTACAAAAGCACAACTAAATCAATAACAACCTATCTTAATCACATTAAGATCAAATTAAATATAAAATTAACTAAGATTAGATTGACTCACTTAAATTAATTAATTTAAAATAATTTAAATAAAACCTACTAATTTCTATGCATTACTTGTAGAACTAAGCTAAACTAATATCAAAATTAAGCCCAAATAACTCTATATCATAGAGTTATCACACCCACAAACTTAATATTTTCTAGTCCTCAAGCAAATTATAGAAAAGAAACTAATTTACAAAAATCAAATTCAGATGGTGAAAACTAAATACGTATAGTTACTACTACTAGTAGATAAAGTACACTAATTCAATGATTCCTCATAATTTCCTCAAAAGTATGTCTATCAATCATATCTTAAGGAAACATATAAGGATCATTCAAATTCATGTTTCAATTCCAATGCAAGCACATTCTTGAATGGATTTCTGTGTGTGAGTGAAATCTTTTTAAAACATCATGATATCTGGATGAGTTTATGCTAACACATATTTCAAATTAGTACTAGAATTCCATAGGTTTACTTTTCATCTCTCCCTCCATTAACGTAGGCCAACACCAAGCTAAGGATCAATAAGACTTTATAAAGCTTGTAATGCATGGCTAGGCCTTAGGTAGGATAAAGGATAATAATATAGCTCAACTCACCCTAAGCACATAATTACTCTAGAACCTATATATAGAGCTTTACTCTCTTTATCCTAGTACACCTTTTCTTCCACATTTGAACTTTTTTTTTATTACAATTTCACAATTTACACTCCCAAACTTATTTTCTTTGTATTGTAGGTAGTGGGGTGATTTTTAATATTTTGAAATTTTTTTTCACATCAACATTACCTTTTCACCTTTTTCAACATTTAGCTCAATCTATGTTTCCTAAAACAATATACATGCTTAGGAGCGAGGGTTGCAAAATCAGAAATTTTATTTGAAGGCTAAGCTCAATTATTATGTAGTTAAACAAAGAAAAGGGAAATTGAGCTCAACGAGGTATATTAGGGGTAAAAATTTAATAGGGTTAGATTTTTAGGCTCGAATAGTCCAAAGATGGCATAAATTATCTCCTTAACTAAGTATTATTTAAGATTTCACCTCTAGAGATAATCAAGCAAATTCTAGAATTCTTTGACATAATTTAAAATTCACATCAATATAAATCTTCTCTAGATATTTATATTAATTCAAAGTAAAAGATGTAGTACTCAGAATTGTAGAAATCACATCCTAATAATGATACTTAACAAAAGAATTTAACATGATCCAAATAAACACCTTATTCACCTAAAGCTAAGAATTTAAGACAACTAGTTATCATTATTGGATAGAGAAATCATGAAAGCAAACTGTTTTGGCACAACTTTACTTTATAATCCTGAAAATTCAAGCAAACATAAAAATCAAATGATCAACTAATCCTAATTACTTAAAAATTTAAATAAACATGCAAATGAAATTAAATCTAAAACTTCAATATAATATTTACCAATAGAAAAATGAATTCACCCCCCCAAACTTAAACTAAACATTTTCTTCAATGTTAGAAAAATAAAGGAAAGGTAAAGAATATTCCCTTGATAATTGGATGAATTTGGAGAAGCACTAGTCTTCATTCTCTTCCTTATCGTCATTTTCCTCATTGTCACTTATAGGAAGAATTTTTTTTTACTATAAAAAGAAAATTAATAAAGATTAATGTAGAGAAATAAATAGATAAAATAAAAATAACTAAAAAAAAGAATTTTGAAGAGGGATAATTTAATAATTAAATAAATAAAAATAAATAAAAGAAAATAAAAGAAGGAATTTAGAGTGCTTGGGTTACCTCCCAAGAAGCACTTTTTTATAGTCAATAGCTTGACTTTACTTGAGGTCTCCTTCACCCTTTAAGGAAGTTTGAATTTGCATGGAAAAAGTTTGAGGTGTGAAAGTAGCCTCCTCTTAAGATGAGGCTGTAGTGGCTTTAACTTAGGAATTGGTGCTTGCTCAACCCAAGGTGGTGAAATAGGCTAACCTTTATCCAACTTCTCAAATTGAGTTCTTGCAAATTTAGTATAACCTTCAAAACAAGTGTAACATTTATAAGTTCTTCATTCTTGTCCTTGATTGTTGTATCTTGAACCAAACAAGCTTCAAGGAGTTTCTTTAGATTTTCCATATTAACAGTCTCCTTAGGTAACTCATCAATTGTATCCAAAAAGAGAATGAGAGGCATATATGACTTGACTTGTGGTGGTGTAGATACTTCCTCTTCTTGCTTAATTTCTTCATCTTGAATTTGATTGCCGAAAGTGTTTTTTTGATCTACTTTATCTCCATCATCTTGAAGTTTATTATTGATGGCACTAGCTAGTTGACACACTTGTGTTTCAAGATTTTTGATTGATTTTGCTTGACTTTGAATGATGACATCAGTTTTTGTTATGAATTGCATGAATATATCCTCTATTGAAGACTTTTTCTGTAGCACAAAAGCTCTAACTTGTGATTGAAAACCCTTATGGAAAACAGGCTGTGATGAATATGTAAAACATTGACTATTACTCCATGACAAATTTTGGTGATTCCACCTTGATTTGTAACTATTGGAGTATGAATTATTTTGTTGTCCATTGAAGCTTCCATCAAATTGCATTGATTCATAATAGGTTGGACAACAATCACTTAAATGCCTATTTCCACAAAACTCACATGTCACAAAAGTTTTCTGAAAAACATAAACACCCTAAGTGTAAAATTTCTAAGACAAAGCATCTACTTGGACAGTTAAAGCATTGATAGCCAATTCATAATCACTAATAACCCTCATAAGCTTAAATTGTTCAGATGGTTACTAGTAATTATAATAATTCATCACCTTAACCAAAAATAGGATTAGGAATGCTTGGGATTAATGTTAACAAGAAAGAATTAAAAATCAATTCCCCTGCAATAGTGCCAAAAACTTATTATTGATTTCTCATACAAGTGCACGTATCATTAATAAGTAATATAGTGATAAAGTAGAATATTGATCCCATAGAGAATTGTTTTAATTCCTATTTTTAACTACTAAAATTATAATACCTTAATTTTACCCAAACAATTAAAAATTAAATTAAAAAGAAAAACAAACTAAAGACAAAAACTAATCTAAATTAACCAACAAAATTATTTTATTAAATTTGATTGACTTTTAGACTTAAGATTATGATGTCCCTCAATACTTCATCTAATTATTGTCTCTCTTTCTCAGTTTAATTTAATGGATTAAATTGCTAACCTAAAGTTCTAAATTATTTACAAGTCTCTATCGAATTTTTCATAAAAATATCTCTTTCAATTAATTTACTATACGTTTATGCAAATTAATTAAAGACAGATGCTTTAAGTTTAAGCTCTAATCCTAGCTGTGTAAGACTTATAGGTATATGTCTACCCTATATGCAAATCAAATCACCTAATCAACAAAATATATTCAATCATATTATATTCTATTTAAGGTTTACCTAATTCTCTTTCGTCAAGGTTTAACCTAGGTTTTCAATTCAATCTAATTAGTGATCAAACAATTAGAAACATTAAAACTTAAATCCATCAAACATAAACAAAATAAAGATAAATAAATCAGACTACGTATTGAGTTCAATCATAATCTTACATAATTAAATTAGTTCCCCATCAAGTCACACATCATCATCAAATAAAGTTTAAACAATAACACCAAACTAAGAAAAATAAAAGAATAACAAAAAGATAAAACTCAAGAATTATAATCTTGATCTTCCAAATTTTCTTCTAGAATCCTTCAAATTCTTTTCAGCTTCAATGACTTTGTAGCTTCATTTTCAATTGTCAATCTAGTGTCTTGTTTTTTTTTAAAGTCCACCTTAGGTTGTATTTATAGAGTTTTGAAGTTAGGCCAAGTTGGGTGAAGAAAGAAGTGAATTCCAATCAAGATTTCCTCATCAGACTACATGAGTTGCGACCTTGACCTATTAATTAGCAGAAATTGTAGTTGCTTTAGGACTACTATAGTGCTTCAAATTCAACATGATTTTTAACAATCTTCTAAGATGAACTGGGTAAAGTGGTAAACATGAAAGGAGTAGCTTTTTCTCTTAGCTTTCCAATGGTTTAAGAATCATCTCATTTTGAGCTCTGTAGAGAGAGTTATGATCGAAATGCTGAAATATGTGTAGTGAAAGTTTACACCTCAAAATTGCTCTCCTTCTTCCATTAAAAGTCTTCCTTAATTAAACACCTACAAAAGCACAACTAAATCAATAACAACCTATCTTAATCAGATTAACACCACATTAAATATAAAATTAACTAAGATTAGATTGACTCACCTAAATTAATTAATTTAAAATCATTAAAATAAAATCTATTAATTTCTATGTATTACTACTAGAATTAAGCTAAATTAACATTAAAATTAAGCCCAAATAGCTTTATTTCATAGAGTTATTAGAAACCCTACCAATCTGACAACCCAAGAAGTAGGCTTGCTAAGTGGGCTTAATCAAACATAGTTTGTGGCAACTAACCCAAAGTCCAAATGTTCTATTTCACTAATTATTTAAACTACATCGTGTCACTAGGGTATAAAATCCTATCTAAAAAAAACCTAAGCCACTCTTTTCAATTTTTTCTCTCTCTAATGTTGATGCTCTCCCTCTCTCTTTTAAAAAAACCTCTCATTTGTCTTTTTTTCCATATTTCAATCGTCAAAATCTCACCGGTCATTGCACCCTCTACCACTGACCGTCGTTCATTGATATAGGAACTCACTAAAATTCAGCCCTAAAACCCTTTCAAGCTGATCTTTCTTTTAATCAAACTCATTTTTTCAAAAACTACATTGAAATTTCTAGAATTAAATTTAAAAATTTCAAAACCCAAAATATCCAATAACACTTTTTTTTTTTACTTCCCTTATGTGATTTTTTTCCCCTCCTCCTATTGTTACGTTTTTTGGGGTTTTGTAGGTGTTTTCATGAAATCTTGATTTAATTGCAAAACTTTGATTTTTTTTATTTTATTTTATTCCGTAAGAAATTTTTTTTCTATAAAACTTTTAGATTTGTGGAAAGATTTTAAAGATCTCATTGACCTCTTTCCTTTTTTAATGGATCTCTTTCCTTTTAATCTTCCCTTCCTTTTTTTTTGTTTTTTTTTTCTCAATTTTTCTAATTTTGATTTACTTTCCTTTTTTGTTTTGTTTGATATTTATTCATATGCTTTTGTCCTACTTTTCTTATTTATGGCCTTACCTGCCGAACACCATTACCTTATTGAATTTTGACCCATTTGGTTTATGAACCCATTTGAATTATAAACCCATCATTCCTAAAGCCTTAAGATCAAATCAAAATAAAAATAAAAAATAGACCAAAAATAAAATGAGAAAAGAATAAAAACACTAGATTAAGTCTCGAACAAATATGGTGTCTACAGTTGTCCCTCTTTGTACTTTTTTTAGAACCAGGAATTGTGCAAAAATATATAGACAACCATTTTTGTTCGAAATAGCTGTAACAGAACTAAAAACTCTTCCATCAAGGCTCCACAACTTAAAGGGAAATCAGAACTCTTTCACCAAAGCTTTAAAACCTTTTACAACTCCCCCACCTAGGTTTCGAATTTAAAAATGAAATAAAACCTCCTCCATTGAGGCTTAAAACTTTATAAGAAAATGAGAATTCCTTTACCGATGCTTTAAAATGTTTTACAACTCCTCCACCAAGGTTCTAAAACTTAAAAATATAAACTCCTCAATTGAGGCTCTACAACTTAAAAATCCCTCTATCGAGGCTCCAATATCTTAAGAATTCTTCTACTGAGGATCAATATCCCTCCACCAAGGTTCTAATATCTTAATAATCCTTTCACCGAGGATCTAATATTCTTCCATCGAGGTTATAATATCTTAAGAATTCTTCCACCGAGGTTCGAATATCCCTCAATCGAGATTCCAATGTCTTAAGAATTCCTTTATTAAGGATAAAATATCTTTAGAATTCCTCCACCGTGGTTACAAAAAGAAACATCATTTTCTAAATGCATATGATACAATTTGCTATCATGATATGTAAATGCTTAACTTTTAGGATGATGTCAAGCATCCATGTTTATGGTTTCTCAAAGATTTTAAAATTTCATGATTTTCCACCTCTTATCATTTTCCTTTTGGTTTGGATCAAATTTCAGCCTTGTACCATTCAATTAACTGGCCCTCTATAAAACAACTCGTCTATTTTAACACTTCTATTCCACTTTGTCAATTTAGAAATTTTGAAAATCCTTTTGAATTCAATTCTTTATCATCCTCAAATTCCATCCAAAGCAATTTAAAAGTCTTTCATGTTTGTTACGGTTCATTTATTCATTTTCATTTAAAATTTTGTGATAAATATGATACATTGCACATTTTTTTGATTTTGTGGGAAAGTAATGAAACAACAAAATGAAGATATCAAGGAAAGCATGATTTTCATTTAGTATTATGGCGAAAGAGTCAAATTTTCGAAAAAAGATACAACATCCAAGTAATGAATATTTGAACAATTATGAACAAACTGAATCCGAAAATCCTTTTAAGCAAAAACATTTATTGATGTCCTTAGTTCCTTTTGAACATTTCTAATTGGCCCGTGCCCTTGTCTTGTTTTGGTATCTGCACGTCATCTTGCCCCTTACTATCTATCTTTGTGCTCAAGTCCCCTTTTTAGGTTTTCAACTTATGCATGTTTTTTTGGTTCAAATTGCCTTTTTGAGTTTTCACCTTGAATATTTTCTTGTTTTTTCCAAGCATAGTATATCTTGACTAAATCAACATTTATTAGATTTAGCAAATCATCCCCATCCATTTTCGCTAGGATGAATGCTTTCCTTGAAAAAGCCTTCTTTACCACATATGGGCCTTGTCAATTTGGTGCTCTTTTCCCTCAAGGATCATGTTGAATAGGGAGAATATTCTTTAAAACCAATTCTCCTTTTCAAAAGCATCGGGGGTGAACTTTCTTGACATGTGCTCGTGCCATTCTCTGTTGATGCGATTGACAATGACAAAGTGCCGTAAGTCTTTTTTCCTCTATCAAATTTAGCTACTCATAATGAGCGTGCACCCATTCTGTTTCTTCTAATTCAACCTCATTCAAAACTCTCAAAAAAGGAATTTGAACTTCAATATGTATTACTACATTCATCCCATACACTAAATAAAATGAGGTAGCCCTTGTGTATGTGCGTACAGATGTTCGATAAGCATGCAAGGCAAATGACAACTTCTCAAGCCAATCTTTGTACACTTCACTCATTTTTGCTATAATTTTCTTGTTGGCGGCCTTTATAATTCCATTCATCTTTAGGCGATACGATGTAAAATTATGATGCTTAATTTTAAATTGAACATAAATTTCAGCCATCATCGTATCATTGAGATTGCGTGCATTATTCAAAATAATCTTTCTTGGGAGTCCATATCGACAAATCACCTTTTTCTTGATGAGCTTGTAAACAGCTGTTTGTGTTACATTAGCATAAGAGGCTTCTTTTACCCATTTTGTAAAATAATCAATAACCACCAAGATGAATTGATGTCCATTCGAAGCTTTGGGAGTGATAGGTTTGATAACATCCATTCCTTACACAGAGAAAGACCATAGAGGTGTTAAGACATGTAAAGGGGCTAGAGGGACATGAATCTTATCTACGTAGATCTAGCATTTGTGACACTTCTAGCAAAATTGATGCAATCACTTTCCATTGTCAACCAATAATAGCTAGTCCTCATGATTTGTCTAGCCATCAAATGTCCACTCGCATGTGTTCCACAATCACCTTCATGAACTTCCTCGATGATTATTGTAGCTTTAATAGCGCTCATACATCTTAACAACGTTTGATCTCTACTTCTTTTATACAAGATTTCACCATCGAGGAAGAAACTCACAGCTAATCTCTTTATGATCCTTTTGTCATTCTCAAAAGCTTTTTTAGGGTATTATCGATATATGACATATTGTAAAATATCATAATACCAATGTTTTCCATTAATCTTCTCCTCTATATTGGAACAATGTTCAGGTGACTTTTGCAAACTTATCCTGATAGGCTAAACCTCAAATTCAATGCATACTTTGAACATTACTGCCAATGTTGCTAAAGCATCAGTGGTTTAATTTCATCTCGAGGAAAGTGATTAAGGTGTATCTTATCAAAATTTTTAATCAATTTTGCTATATATTTTTTGTGTAAAATTAGCTCTAATTTTTTCATTTCCTATTGTCCTTGTAGTTGATAAATGGCCAAGGCAGAATCTCCATACACTTCGAGTTCATCAATTTCTCTCTCAATTGTTGTTTAAAGGCCCATAACACATGCCTCGTATTCTGTGACATTGTTAGTGCTAGGGAACCCTAATCTTGTAGTAACAAGGTAGTACATCCCATCTAGTGAAATCAAAACTAACCTAATACCATGCCCCAAGGCATTTGAAGCTCTATAAAAAACATTTTCCAGACCCTGCTTTTTGTTAATTCTTCTTTCTAAGTTTGGAAAATAGTCATTAAATCTTATCTGAAAATTTAAACTTCATGGGTTCATAATCATCTATAACTCAATCTGCGAGAAACTCAGTAATCGTACTCCCTTTAATTACTTTTTGGGATACGTATATGTCGTAACGTGTAGGTCTGGGAACCCATCCGCTAGACGCCGACAAAAATCGAGTAACTAGGAGTCGTCACCAATCTTTTTATTTAGGTGTGATTAGCCACCTGTTAACTCGATTCTAATTGACGAAATTCTAAATTAATTTTAGGTCCGTCAAGAGAACGAGAATTGGTCTACGTTTTTTTAGAGATGGGTTCGGGAGTGCGATTACGCACGGAGAAGGGTTAGCACCTTCGTGGAGCCTGTTCCACGAATGGTACCATTTAATCTTAAATTATCCTATCATGGCCTACATTGATTTTATTCTTATGTCTCCTTAGCCTTTGCTTATTAACTAATTATTTGGTTGATTGAGTTTTTTACTTAGTTTTACGTACGCATGTGATGCAATCATAAAATGATGTCATAATTTATTCAATTTTAAATAATGAGGTCGACAATCGCTTATCAAAAAATCATTCGTAGACTATCCCAATGCTTTGGTGAAGTCTCGAATTTTTCCTCACTTAGGGATATCCTGGGAAAAACTCGTCCCTATGAGTTCTTTGGAGAAATCCCATCATCAGGATTCTCGCCCCATTAACAAGAAGAATGTGGCATGCTATGACAATATAAAATGATAATGCCTATATGATTGCGTTTGTTGATTTAGTTAGTTAAAATTCATGTGATAATGTGTTTAATAATTTAGAATGATTTATTGCTTTGTTTACATATTTATTATTATTATTTTTATATATATTATTTTTTAACAACAATTATTTGAATTAATGAGTATTGAAGCATAGAGTTCGGATTTATCTCGACGCTTTAGTGAAAATTCGTCTCGAACTCCACACCTAAGTAACCTACTTGAAAGAGGCAACTCTTTGCCCTTTTTTAGGTGAAATTCTATCATCCAATCACTTAAAATAACTATTTTTATTTTATTTTATTTTTTATACTAATTATATTTACATCATGTATTGTTGTTATTTTTTTTATTTATCATCGGTTTTAAAATTAAGCTAAATTTACATTTAATTTGAGTAAAATGGCTAAATTCAAAATCAGTTAAAACAAGCTCAAATCCATGGAGAATTATACATTTTCGGGCTTAGATTAGCCCAAATAAATGACACATAAAAGGCCCAAAACTGCACCATGAAATCTGCTTAGCAAGCCTGCAATACTACTCTTCAAGACTCTTATTTGGTGTTTGTGACACTGCTCTATACGACGCCGTTTAGGCTTTAACCTTTTTAGTTCCCCACTCCCCTAAAACGGTGCCATTTGGCTCTCTTATACCTGGGTATAAAAACCCCTTTTTTACCCTTCCCTCTTCACTCTCTCTCTCTAGCCGGTCACTCTCTCCCTTCTCTCTAAAAGTTTCCTTTTTCTCTTTCTCTCAACTCCTCCCACCGACCTTCACTGTCGTCAGATCTAGCACCGATAGCACTGTCTTCGCACTCCCTCGTTCCTCTCTTTTTCACTTAATTGGCGTCCAGCCTTTCTCCGACAATCTCTATCTCTCTTACTCCCTGCCTTAGATCGACAGATCTGAATCTCCAAAAGTCCCCCATTTGTGCCGTCGGCCAGATCTCACTATCTCTCCCTCTTAATCGTCGATTCGACCCCCTTTAGCCAAA
The DNA here is from genome assembly GCF_053813885.1 of Theobroma cacao. Taxonomy (NCBI): domain Eukaryota; kingdom Viridiplantae; phylum Streptophyta; class Magnoliopsida; order Malvales; family Malvaceae; genus Theobroma; species Theobroma cacao. The sequence goes on from NC_142640.1 coordinate 45,978,415, forward strand.
AAAAAAAAACTCTCATTTTAACTACCCAAAAAAGCCTCTTCCTTTTTGCCTACTACCAGCCCCCTTTTAAGAGCTGGATTGTCCAAAAATTTTTACAATCTAACGATGAAATCATGCTCTTCTGAGCATGATTTCACAAGGCTCAAGCATAAATAGGGGCTAATTACCGAACGTAAATATTCCCCAAAATTCAGCTACTTTTCAGGGGACTTAAGTGCCCCGTAATGATGTACCAGAGAAGGGGGCTGAGTACATGCTTAGTCTTCTCCTTATTTTCTTCTCTTTCCTTTTTATTATTAATATTTTTTTATTTTTATTTTTATTTTTGGTTGATTTTGAATGGGTGTCTATAGTTGCCCCTCTTTGCACATTCCTAAGAATCAAGAATAGTGCAAAGATGTAGACATCGCATTCGGCTTATCTTGAGGTAAGTTTGTTTTGAGCAATTCAATCTAGGCTTCACCTACTTTGAAACAAGTTTGAGAATGAAATCCCTAAACTAAGTTCGAAAAAAATGAAATTTCTAAGCTTGATTTAGGTACGACTTATCTCACGACAAGTTTGATTGAAATTCTTAGACTTGATCTAGGCTCGACCTATCTTAAAACAGGTTCAATTTAAAAAAAAAATTGACATTCCTAGACTTGATCTAGGCTTGACCTATCTTAAAACAGGTTCGAATTAAAATTGAAATTTCTAGACTTAATATAGGCTCGACCTATCTCAAAACAAGTTCGATTAAAAGAGTAAAATTCTTAGACTTGATCTAAGCTCAACCTTTCTCACAACAGGTTTGATTAAAAAATTGAAATTTCTAGACTTGATCTAGGCTTGACTTATCTCACAACAGGTTCGATTAAAAGATTGAAATTTCTAGACTTGATCTAGGCTCGACCTATCTTAAAACAGGTTCGATTTAAAAAGTCTAATGTCAACTTCACAATGAAAAAAATTCAAATCCTTCTATTAAAGCTTTACGACCTCAACATTTTAGGTCAGGTGGATTCCTACTTCCGAAGCTTGGGACATTAATTTTGGTTTCTTGTTTTGAAAATGACCATGTGCATGGCTAGGCATGTATGCATGATTGAAATAATAGAATGCTTTGATGTTTATGATTCATTAAGGTTTCAAGACCCTTCTTTTGCTTCATCCAATTTTTAACTGTAACTTTCGATCATCTTTGCCTGTTTACTTTCCTTTTGGTTACTTTAGGTAACTCTAGATTTTCCCTAAGCACCCTTTTTTTTTTTTTACATTTGACTTTTTACTTAGGTTTAAAGCTCTGCCATTCCTTTTTCTCATCATTAAGTCTTTTGTTGAACAATGAGTGTAATTTCTTGCTTAATTAGTTTCCTTCTTTTACCAGTCATCATTCATTTCTATGACAATCATCATGTGAAATCATGGGATGGTTAAGAACAAGAAGGTTAAAATAAAGAAGAAAAGGAGAGTTTCATATATGAGAGTTTAAATAATTCAAGGAATAAAGAATTTACAGAGCAAACATTAGATCTTTTTAAGTAATGAACACTTGGACCATCCAGAGAAAATAATTTGATTTTCGACTTCAAGAATTGTCCTTGATTGATGCCTTGAGCAAATCTGTAGGCTGTAGACCTTATAACTCCCCCTATTTTGTGAAATTGTGGAGCTCCATTCATAGTGTTTTTTTACCTTACTTTTGTACTCTACTTGGATTGACAATTTCATTCCAAATTCCTGCCTTTTGGCCTCAAGCCACTATTTTCGGGTTTTCAACATGAGCCTCCTCCTTTGGGTATAAGTTGCCTTTTTCAGGTTTTCAACACAAACCCCCTCTCTTTTTATTTATTTATATATATTTTTTTATTTTTTTAAGCATAGTACTTCTTCACCACATCCGTATTTATCGGATTAGGTAGATCTTTCCCGTCCATGTCAGCCAAAATTAAAGGTCTTCCCAAAAAAGCCTTATTTACCACATATGGTCTTTCCCAATTTGACATCCACTTTCTCCGAAAATCAGTTTGATTAGGGAGTATTCTCTTGAGAACCAACTCTTATTCTCGAAACTGCCTAGGACGAACTTTTTTCTCATATGCCCCGTATCATCTGTCGTTGAAACATTTGACCATGACATAGGGCGGCAAGTCTCTTTTCTTCAATTAGATTCAGTTGCTCTTGGCGGGAGTGGACCCATTCAGCTTCTTCCAACTTTGTCTCCATTAACACCCTCAATGATGAGATTTCTACTTCAACAGGTAGAATTGCTTCTGTACCATATACTAATGAGTATGGAGTTGCTCCTATGGAGGTACGCACAGAAGTTCGATATGCGTGCAAAGCAAAAGGAAGTTTCTCATGCCAATCTTTATAAACTTCAATCATTTTTCAATAATCCTCTTGATGTTTTTATTGGCCACTTCTACCGCTCCATTCATCTTGGGACGGTAAGTTGTTGAGTTTTGATGCTTAATCTTGAATTTAGCACAAACCTCCCTTACCATTGTACCATTCAAATTGCTTGCATTATCAGAAATGATCTTTTCTGGAAGCCCATACCGACATATTTATCTCCTTTTTGATGAACTTACACACCATTTTTTGCATCACATTAGCATAGGAAGCTGCTTCTACCCATTTTGTGAAGTAATCAATGGCCACCAATATAAATCGATGTCCATTAGAAGCTTTTGGAGTAACGAGCCCAATCACATCCATCCCCCATATTGAAAAAGGCCAAGGCGCCATGAAGACGTGTAATGGAGATGGTGGAGCATGGATTTTATCAGCATAAATTTGACATTTGTGCCACTTTTGAGCAAAATTTATACAATCTGCTTCCAGTGTCAACCAAAAGTATCTAGCCCTCATAATTTATCTGGCTAACATATGTCCACTGGCATAAGCTCCACATCATCCCTCATGGACTTCTTTAATTATCTTATTAGCTTCAGCTGCATCCACACATCTGAGGAGAATTTGATCCTGGTTTCTTTTGTAGAGTATGTCCCCATTGAGGAAAAAACCCATTGCTAACCTTCTGAGTAATCTCTTGTCATTCTCTGTGCATTCTCAAGATACACCTGATGCTTAATGTATTGCATGATATCATAGTACCATGGTTTACCGTCAGGTTCTTCTTCAACATTCATACAATATGCAGAGACCCCCTAAAATTTCCAAATTAAAAGGACGGATGTCAACCCCGTTATTTATTTTGAACATTGCTGCTAGAGTGGCTAGAGCATCGGCAATCTGGTTTTCTTCTCGAGGCAAATGATAAAAGCTAATTTTCTTGAATTGTTTACTTAATTCTACAACTAGCTTTCTGTATGGAACTAGTTTAGAATCTCTAGTTTCTCATTATGTTCGTAAACTTCTATCGTGTCGGCCTTTATGTCGATTGCTGCTTGTAAACCCATCACCAACTCCTCATACTCTGCCATATTATTAGTACAGTTGAAATTCAACCTTGCCGTAGCTGGATAATACTTTCCATCTGGAGAAATTAACACTGCTCTAATTTCGTGCCCCAAAGCATTAGACTCCCCATCAAAATACATTTTCCAGAAATTAAGTTCATTGGGACCTTCTTTTTCTACGTGTAAGATGGCCATCAAATCTTGATCTGGAAAATCGAAACTTACAAGTTCATAATTCTCAGCAGCTCGAACTGCAAGGAAATCAACAATGAAGCTTTCTTTGATTGACTTTTGAGACACAAACACAATATCATATTCAGACAGTAGAACTTGTCATCGTGCAATTCTTCCAGACAAGAAGGGTTTTTCAAAAATATACTTGATGGGATCCAATTTTGCCACCAACCATGTTGTATGATACAACATATATTGCCGGAGCCTTTGGGCGGTCCATGCTAGCACACAACACATCTTTTCGAGCACAGAGTATTTGGACTCATACTTCGTGAATTTCTTGCTCAGGTAGTATATGACCTGTTCTTTCTTTCCAGTTTCATCATGTTGCCCCAGTACACATCCCATGGAATTCTTGTTCACAATCAAATACAAAGTAAGAGGTTTTCTTGCCGTTGGTGGTACCAACACTGGTGGATTTGTAAGGTACTCTTTGATTTTATCAAAGACTATCTGACATTCTTCATTCCACTCTTCTGGGTCTTGTTTTCAAAGCAGCTTGAAGATTGGATCACATTTGAGGGTGAGTTGGGATATAAATCGAGCAATATAGTTCAACCTCTTTAAAAATCCTCTCACTTCTTTTTGCATTTTAGGAGTTGGCAACTCTTGAATAGCTTATATTTTATCCAGGTCCACTTTAATTCCTTTTTCACTTACTACGAACCCCAACAATTTCCCAAAAGTAGCACAAAAAGTACATTTTGCAAGATTCAACTTAAGCTGAAATTTTTGCAATCTCTCAAATAATTTCTTGAGATTAACAGTATGATCCCTTTCCGTACAAGACTTTGCAATTATGTTATTCACATACACCTCTATCTCCTTATGCATCATATCATGGAACAAAGTTACCATTGCCCTTTGGTAGCTGGTACCTGCATTCTTCAGTCCAAATGGCATTACTTTGTAACAAAACGTTCCCCACATGGTTACGAACGTTGTTTTTTCCCATGTCTTCGGGTGCCATCTTAATCTGATTGTATCCAGAAAAACCATCCATAAATGAGAATAAAGCATGTTTTGCTATATTGTCCATAAGAGTATCGATATGTGGTAAAAGGAAGCTATCCTTCGGACTCGCTCTGTTTAAGTCCCTGTAATCAACACACATTCAAACTTTTCCACCCTTATTAAGAACCGGGACTATATTAGCTACCCATTCAGGATACTTAGCCACCTCCAAGAAACCAGCATCAAATTATTTTTTTACTGTTTCTTTAATCTTCAGTAACATATCTGGCTTCATCCTTCTTAATTTCTGTTTAATCGATTTGCAATCCGGTCTCCAAGGTAACTTATGCACAACAATGTCAGTATTAAGACCCGGCATGTCTTGATATGACCAAGCAAACACATCCACATACTCACGAAGTAATTCTTCTAACTACTGTTGTTCACCAGATGATAGCTAGGTACCAATCTTAACATCTTTCCTCTCTTCCCCATTTCCCAAGTTAATTGTTTCTGTGAGTTCCTGATGAGGTAAAACCTCCCTTTTTTCCTGTTCCAACAATCTCGACAAATCAAGGGGTAAGTCATAGTCATCCACTTCCTCTTCATTTTTCAATTCATCAACATTCGAAACTTTCTCGAAATCAAAATTCAAATTGTTCTCTAAATTATCTTCGTGTTCATTATTTAAAGACCTGCAAATAGGTAAAATTGGACATGTGTATAGGCAAGTATTTATTGGTTAAAAATAAATGAAAAGAAAATGTGCGAAAGGTTGACAAATTATGAAACACATCATGCTTTGTCATTTATTTAAATGATTAAGGTAACAGAAAGCCCTACTTAAACAAGAAATTACTCCTAACGCCCTTGGGCATAGGCATTTAGGTAAAATCGTTCATTACATTTTCAAAGACTTAAAGATGACAAGTAACTCCTTGGCTGTCCAATTGATTAGTTCCTCTCCAAGCAGTACTAGATACACCGCAGAGACCTTATCGTCAGGTTTTTCATCTTTGATCATATGGATTGATAGCTCAAACATCTGCAAAACTCGATTACCCTTTGTCAGTGCTTTGGGGTGAATGTAACCTACAGAGCGAAAAGTCTCATACAGGTACGAAATTGTCCTTTTCCCAAATTTTTCTTCCTTTCCCTTGAGCTGAACCATCCTCTTGATTTTCTTTTGGGCTACTAATTTCTTTCTCTCTTCTTTGGTAGGTTTGTACCCCAAACCAAACCTTTCTTCATTCTTAATCGAAATCAAAGGACGGTTAATTCCTTGTAAATTCTTCCCTAGCCCTAGACCAGCACGGTACCCTTTTCTCACTGTCTGTTTAACCTCTATTTTAGTTACTGTTGATAAGTGAGGAGTTGGTATCACTGCCCCTTCTCCCACATAAGTAGCATTAACAAATTCAAAAGATTTGAATGAGCATTCAGGGACTTCTTTTGCCGCTTCTACATAGGGAGTAAATGAGGATTGGATGGCTAATATATCTTCTTTCGCAGAGATGCTTATCAATTGGCCTTCAATTATGAATTTTACCTTTTGATGTAGAGAAGATGATACAGCTTCCGTTATATGAATCTACGAGCGTCCTAATAGATAGTTATAAGATGGGAATATGTCCATCACCTGAAATTGGACATTAAACATACAGGGATCGATTTTCACTGGTATTTCTATATCACCTATCACTTCCCTTTTAGTTCCATCAATTGCTCTCACTATCATGTGACTGGCCCTTATATAAGTCATATCGATCGGCAACCTTGTTAATGTTGAACGAGGCATGACATTCAAGGTCGAACCATTGTCAATCAATACTCTGGGTATAGAATGGTCTTTGCATCTGATGGTTATGTGGAGAGCCTTGTTATTCCCTCGGCCTCCCGACGAAATTTCTTTATCATTAAAGGCAATGAAGTTCCCCACTGTGATATTTCCCACTATATGGTCCAACTTTTCCGCTGATATGTCATGAGCCATGTAAGCTTGATTCAAGACTTTGAGTAACGCATTCCTGTGTGCTTCCAAATTCAAGAGTAAGGATAACAACGAAATGCGAGCGGACATTCTCGTCAATTGCTCCACTACACTATATTCACTGTGCTTGATAAATTTAAGAAATTCACCTGTTTTTTTCTCCGTGATAGGCCTTTTAATCTCGTTGTTCGGAGCAACTGCAGGTTCGGTGGTTTGGTCATTGAGAAAGGTACTTGCTTCTTTCGGATCTTCTCCTTGTTTGAACTTTTCTTTTTCAACGTTTTCTATTATCTCGGGAGAATAGCATCGCCCACTTCACGTTATACCTCCCACGCCAGTTAGATCTGCAGAAGATACTTGGGAAGTAAGGGGGGCCGTACCTAAGATATTACATTTGTAATCCTAGGGAACAACCTTTTCACTCTTGTACAGGAACGGGTTGGGAATTTTAATGGTGTTACCATTTCTGACAGCAGTAGTGGATGTATCATTCATCGAACTCTTATTTCCTTCATAAAAGATGGTGAGAGGTTTAGGTTTGTTCAAGCCGGATGAATTTGACGCCACTTCAGTTAGGGGCTCCTCATTTATGGTTTTAACCAAATTCTCTTCGCCTTCTACATAAAACTCGATTACTAACAAATCCATCAACTCTTGCAACTTACGACGAAAGTCATCACAATTTTGAATGGAATGTCCAACGACCCCCATATGGAATTTACAGGAATGAGTGAGATCATGCCTCAATTCCTTTGTGTCTACTAATTCTGGAGTGATGACGTTTATTTTGAACAATGCTTCAAACACTCTATCCATTGGCGTTTGAATCTCATCAACACTCATTTTCACCCTTCGAGTCATCTCCATGTATGGCGTTCACTGTCGGCCTTCCATGGTTAGGCAAGGGATTCTCGTCGACATTTGAATTGTCTTTTTTAGCAAAATTTAAAAGTCTTGCTTGAATGAGTGCTTGGACTTTATATTTTAAGGCAGTGCAATTTTCTATAGAGTGCCATTGAACCCCAAAATGATAATCACATTGAGCATTCTGGTTGTACCACTTTGGAAAAGGAGGTTTAAGTGGTTCTATAAGGGTGAGGGCAAGGAGTCGATTTTTAATCAACTACGGTAATAAAGCAGTGTAAGAAATTTGGATGGGATCAAATTGGGTTTTTCCTTGAGTGGTTTTGGATCCCTTCTAATTGTTACTAGAGGTGTTGGTCGAAGATGTGGGTTTTGACGCTGGTGTTTATTGGAAGGCATTGGTTTGAAAGACTGGTTGTGGGGCAAGCTGATAGACATAGGGATTCTGGGCAACGTTGCCTATATTTGGATAGAAAGGTGGATATGGAGGATATGGATGGTAAGGGTTGAAATTATGGGTTTGTGAGCCGGTATAAGCAACTGCTTGTACCTCTACTTCTTTTTTCTTGAATGTGGTCCCTCTCTTGGAGCTAGTGGTTTCGTTCCCTTCTATTTTTTCATTCTTGATTGCCCCTTCAATTATCTCCCCTGAAAGGACTAGATCTGGAAAATTTTTGGTGGCGTTACCAATCAACCATGCATAGAAAGGTGCCTTGAGCGTATTTAAAAACAATACAGTCATTTCCTTATCTGTTAAGGGTGGTTGGACTTGTGCTGCTATATCTCTCCATCTTTGGGTATATTCCTTGAAACTCTCACCAGCTTTTTTTTCCATGGTCTGAAGTGATAAGCGATCAGGGGCTAATTTAGCAACATGTTTGTATTGTGCCATGAAGGCTCTAGCCAAATCCTTTCAAGTTTTGATGTGACTCCTATCAAGTTGCACATACCATCTGGCTATCGATCTAGTTAGGTTGTCTTGAAAAAAATGAATTAACAACTTATCATCATGTGAGTGTAGCCATCTTCCGGCAGTACATGGTAATATGCGCCATTGGGCATTTTGTCCTATCATATTTTTCAAACTCTGGCACCTTAAATTTGAGAGGGATTACCACATCGAGAACTAAGCATAACTCAATTGCATCCATGGTTCCGAACCTATCCACTCCTTCCACAGCACGAAGGTGCTCTTCTAACAGATCGTACTTTTTTTGGACTTTCTCATTTTCTTCTACTTGTGATGAGTCCTTTCTTAATTTTCTTGCTCTTTTGGATTGTCTAAATCTTGGACATGTATTGGTTCAGCAGGATTTGTCCTAGAATTCAATCCAAATTGCCCATGAGTTGGTTGATGGCTCATCGAAAGTAGCATATTATAATAACCAGATGATGTCGCCTGAGGGTGGACCCTTGGAAAAGTCTAGGCGTAGGGTGGAGTGAATCCGAGGGGATAAGGTGGATCATCCCTTGAGTTCCCAATGTCTTATGCCGGTGGGTTTTTTGGACGAGCTGACTCTTCTGCTACTCTTTTTCCTTTCCTCAAGCCCACCATCAATTCCATCATCTTTGCTAACTGCTCTCTCATTTCTTCGTAAGCTTTTTCCATTCTATCCATTCGTTCCCTTTGTTCTTCTTCCATGATTCTTACTCGTCGACACGTATTATAAACACGCTGGTCACTGATTTTAGGTTGTCGACCTATCTTGGAATCCTTATTTTTAAATCATAAACATGAATTAGATGCATTTTTGGTGCATGAATAAGATGAAAAAAATGCACCCATTATCTTTATTTATAGGCGAAAACACTTATTATCATGAAATGGGATTTATGCATGTATAAATGAATGATCATGTACTAAAAGTACTTGTCACTTAACACCCATCAACAAAGTAATCCATTGCATAAGATATTGTCTTTGGTTACAATTCAGGAGTCATCTTTTATATCTATAAATATTCACCAATTTTATCGTAATGGCTATACACTTCATCTAGATGCTTAATCAACTGTTGCTCTTATTTCCCAGTCGAAAAGACCTGGCTCCTTAATACGTCTGTCTTCCTAGCCATGCTTTTTGCCTTGTAAGCCACCTCCCTCATTTCCCTAAGCAAGTAATCCATTTGGTCATGTTTTTCCACATAATCTTGTTTGTAGGATTCACCCCACTCTCAAATTCGGGTGTTTTCTTGCTTGAGGCCATCATACTCTTGTTGATAAGTTCCCATAAGCCCGTTAAACTCTTTGTACTCTTGTCTTAGCAATTGAATGGATTCTTGCTGGAACTGCACTTGGTTTCTTAATCTATCATTGTACGCTTGAAACTCATTGCCTTGACTTTCTCTCACTTGTATTTCCCTTCAAAGTTCATTAGTTGCTGCAGAAAACTCGTTATTCAAGCTCTCATACTTCTTTTCCCAATCACATTCTATTTTTCAAATTTTCCTTCTTTGTTTGGTCGTTTTCGTATTCATCTTCTCACACTTTTTTTAGAGATCTTCATATCGTTGTTTCCAGTTAGCGTTTTCAGCTTCAGACTTTTTCTGAGTCAATTCACTTTCGAGCAAAGCATCTCGAGGTTCTAGATCGATTGGGCCACAAGTACATTTTCTTTCGGGTATACCACATCCTTAACTCATTCAGCATGCCATACTTGATATCTAGTAGTTACTTCATCAGTGTACCTCCCTTGGTCGACTTGGCTGATTTTTTTCCAAGCTTGCGCAATCCCCTCAATCTTTTTCAGAAAACCTGGCTCTCCATAGGCAAACTCCAAAGTGTTGAGTCGGTGTGTCATCGGCACAAACTGCTTTGACCCAAACTGTCTTTTCACCATGATTGAGGTATAGTTGATTACTCCTCATGGCCCCATTACCAGCACCCAAGGTTCATCTTTGCATTTGTACAAGACCGGGGAACGAGGCATCCATGGAGCTCCCCACGTTACTTCCACGCTCATGAGTTTCCGAAACTTAGAGATCCATTGTTCCTTAGTCCTATTTTCTGGCCATTCATTCTCACAAATTTCTTTGATAGGGGCGCTTTGCGAATGAAATGGCTTCTTGAACCTCTTGACCTTGCACTCAAAGTGACTCACTATCTAAATGGAAAGAAGTTGTGCACATCCCACAAATCGTCCTTCCCCCTTTCTTCTACAATAGTTTAATGATCTGAGAGTTTCTGCTAGAATAAAAGATGAAGGGTTGGCCTTGTTGATAACTTGCTCGAAGAAATCTATAATTTCGACCTCTATATGCCCTAAAACTTTGGAAAAAACCACTAGCCCATAAATTCCTAAGGCCATCACAAGCTGTCCTTACTCGGTGTCCCGATGCTTCATGATATAGCTACGTAGAAAACTCCATGGGATACATTCATTATCCCCTTTTTTCCTTAGGTTTTGGCCAACTTCCTTCGAGGTAATAGCCATTATCTTGGCTAACTTTCGCTTGTGTCCGATCTTTTGTCCTCTCTAATATATTTTATCCAGATTGTCAAGATCAATTTGAAGGAGAGTTGAGTGCTCTTCGATTGTTGGGACCATATCTACCTTATTGAACACAAAACACCAATACAACGGATCCCAGAATTGCACAATGGCCTTCAACAACTGTTCATCAATCTGGACCCTAAAGAGCCGAGCTATATGGCGATATCTTTTATCAAAATTTGCTAGAGTCGTGGCCCCCCACCTTTCCCATATGTCAAGCAAATCTGTGAAATCATTCTGCTTTAGGTCGAGGTGGACTCTATCAGGTAGTAGTGAAACATGATCTTTTGCCAAGCAATCCCCCTCACTTTGTTGGGCACTCGCCATGTGCTGAGTCACTTCATATATTCTGTCGTAGCTTGAAGGTGGCCATGATGACTCCATGGATGCAATTGGAGCTACTTCGTCAATAGTTGTCAAATGACAAATACTTTTCCTATATGCAAAAGTATGATGCAAATATGTATATGCAAAAATGGCAACAAGTTTAAGTTAGTATATTCAAGAAAAATAAAGAGTAATTCTATATTAATTAATAACATGGATACGTGAGATACCTTCATTATTTTGCGGAGAAAAGTTTAGGGTAAGGGAGAATATAATCATTCCTTCATGTGTACCTAATCAAAGGGTATTCTCTCACGAGTGAAGCTCTACATAGGTAAAGGCTACTTAAGGCATTTTATATGCTAGATTTGGGTCGAAAAGGGAGCTAAAGGTTCCCAAATCGCTCTTCACTGTAGTCTACATGGACTAGCAAGGCACCTCGGTCCTCACCGATTACAGGCTTCAAACGGACTAGGTTCGATCTGAGTGAGAGTTTTCACTAGATCATGTGGAGGTTATCATCTCACGAGAGCGTAGCTACTTAACCCCCTCCTAATTAAGGACAAAGCCCAGGTAGAAGGCTTACGCATGAGTGCAAGACGTGTTGTGTGTGAGAAGGAATATACTGACCTTGGACCAATAATCTCACACTTCCTCTATCATAAATTCCCCGTAATTATTAAATGGCAATAACAATAATCGAAACAATAAATGCAACAAATAATAGTAAAAGCAAATGCCCAAGATTAAGGAAAACATTAAATTATTTAAGGCCTAAGATAACTTATGATTAATTATGGCTCGACTCTTGGATCTCCCCAGTGGAGTCGCCATCTGTCGTAACCCATCCGCTAGACGAGGGCAAAAATTGAGTAACTAGGAGTCACCACCAATCTTTTTATTTAGGTGTGATTGGCCACCTGTTAACTCGATTTTAATCGATGAAATCCTAAATTAATTTTAGGTCCATCGAAAGAACGAGAATTGGTCTACGTTTTTTTAAAGATGGGTTCGGGAGTGCAGTTACGTACAGAGAAGGGTTAGCACCACCGTGGAGCCCGTTCCATGAACGGTACCATTTAATTTTAAATTATCCTATCATGGCCTACATTGATTTTATCCCTATGTCTCCTTAGCCTTTGCTTTTTGACTAATTATTTGGTTGATTGAGTCTTTTACTCAGTTTTACGTATGCACATGATGCAATCATAAAATGATGTCATAATTTATTCAATTTTAAATAATGAGGTCAACAATCGCTTATCGAAAAATCATTAATAAACTATCCCAACGCTTTGGTGAAGTCTCGACGTTTTTCTCACCTAGGGATATCTCAAGAAGAACTCGTCTCTACGAGTTCCTCAAGGAAATCCCATCATCGGAATTCTCACCCCATTAACAAGAAGAATGTGGCATGCTATGACAGTATAAGATGATAATGCCTATATGATCGCGTTTATTGATTTAGTTAGTTAAAATTCATGTGATAATGTGTTTAATAGTTTAGGATGATTTATTGCCTTGTTTACATATTTATTATTATTATTATTATTTTTGTTATTATTATTATTTATATATATATATTATTTTTTAACAATAATTATTTGAATTAATGAGTATTGAAGCATAGAGTTCGGATTTATCCCGACGCTTCGGTGAAAATTCATCTCAAACTCCACACCTAAGTAACCTACTTGAAAGAGGCAACTCTTTGCCCCTTTTTAAGTGAAATTCTATCATCGAATCATTTAAAATAACTATTTTTATTTTATTTTATTTTTTATACTAATTATATTTACATCATGTATTGTTGTTATTTTTTTATTTATCATCGGTTTTAAAATTAAGCTAAAATTACATTTAATTTGAGTAAAATGGGTTAGATTCAAAATCAATTAAAACAAGCTCAAATCCAAGGAGAATTATACCTTTCCGGGCTCAGATTAGCCCAAATCAATGACCCACAGAAGACCAAAACTGCACCACGAAATCTACTCAGCAAGCCTGCAATACTATTATTCGAGACGCACCATTTGGTGCTTGTGACATTGCTCTATACGGTGCCGTTTAGGCTTTAACCTTTTCAGTTCCCCACTCCCCTAAAACGGTGCCGTTTGGCTCTCTTATACTTGGGTATAAAAACCCTTTTTTTACCATTCCCTCTTCACTTTCACTCTTCACTTTCTGTCTCTAGTTGGTCACTCTCTCCCTTCTCTCTAAAAGTCTATTTTTTCTCTTTCTCTCAACTCCTCCCCCCGACCCTCGTCGTCGTCGGATTTGACCCCGGCAGCACTGCCTTCGCACTCCCTCATTCCTTTCCTTTTCACTCAACCGGCGTCCAGCCTTTCTCCAACGATCTCTCTCTCTTACTCCCTGCCTCAGATCGGCAGATCTGGATCTCCAAAAGTCCCCCTTTTGTGCCATCGGCCAGAGCTCACTATCTCTCCCTCTTAATCGCCGATTCAACCCCTTTTAGCGCAATAAAAAAAAAACTCTCCTTTTAACTACCCAAAAAAGCCTCTTCCTTTTTGCCTATTGCCGATCCCCTTTTAAGAGCTGGATTGTCCAAAAATTTCTACAATCTAGCGATGAAATCATGCTCTTTTGAGCATGATTTCACAAGGCTCGAGCATAAATGGGGGCTAATTGCCGAAAGTAAATATTCCCCAAAATTCAGCTACTTTCCAGGGGACTTAAGTGCCCCGTAATGACGTACCGAAGAGGGGGGCTGAGTACACGCTCAATCTTCTCCTTGTTTTCTTCTCTTTTTTTATTATTTTTTATTTTTATTTTTGGTTGATTTTGAATGGGTGTCTACAGTATACAATATCATACTCCAAAAGTAAGACTTGCCATCTTGCTATCCTTCCTAACAAAAAAGGTTTCTCAAAGATATACTTAATTGAATCCAATTTAGCTACGAACCAAGTAGTATGATATATCATATATTGTTTGAGTTTGTGAGCTATCTAAGCCAATGCACAACACATTTTTTCTATTGACGAGTACTTAGACTCATACTCTATGAATTTCTTGCTCAAGTAGTGAATGACATGTTCTTTCTTCCCATTTTCACCATGTTGTCCTATCACGCACACCATAGATTTCTCGAACACTGTCACATATAGGATCAATGGCTTTCCTAGAACTAGAGGTACAAATATTGGTAGTTTTGAGAGATATTCGTAATCTTTTCAAATGCATTTTGACACTCTTCATTTCACTCACCTGGGTTTTGCTTTCGAATAAGTTTGAAAATGGGGTCACATTTAGTAGTCAATTGGGATATAAAACGAGCGATATAATTCAAACGACCCAAGAAACGCCTCAGTTCCCTTTATGTTCTAGAGGGAGGCAAATTTTGGATTACTTGTATTCGATCTTGATCCACCTCAATCCTTTTTCCACTAACGACGAAACCAAACAATTTGCCTAAAGTAACACCGAAAGTGTATTTAGCTGGGTTTAATTTGAGTTGAAATTTCCTCAATCTCCTAAACAACTTTCTGAGATTGGTTGTATGATCTTTTACTTTACGAGAGTTGACAATTATATCATCCACATACACTTCAATTTTTGTATGCATCATGTCATGGAAAAGAGTCATTATAGCTCTTTGATAAGTAGCTTCGGCATTTTTCAAGCCTAAGGGCATTACTTTATAGCAAAAATGTGCCTCATGTTATCACAAATGTAGTCTTTTCCATGTCTCCTAGATCCATTTTAATCTGGTTGTATCTTGAAAACCCATCCATAAATGAAAATAGGGAATGCGTGGCTATGTTATCAACAAGGGTATCAATATGGAGCAAAAGGAAGTTGTCTTTTGGACTCACTCTATTCAAATCTCAGTAATCTACACACATTTGAACTTTTTCATTTTTTTTTTAGGAATGGGGACTATGTTGACCACCCACTTTGGATACTTAGCCACCCCTTAGAATCTTGCATCAAATTGCTTTTTCACTTCCTCTTTCATTTTTAATAACATTTCTGATTTCATTCGTCTTAATTTCTGTTTAACCGATTTGCACTCTAACTTCGCAGGTAACTTGTGCACCACAATATCTGTACTCAACCATGGCATATCTTAATAAGACTATGCAAACACATCCACATATTTATGAAACAACTTGATCATTTCTTTTCTTTTAGCAAGGGAAAGACTTGTACCAATTTGGACTTCCTTTTTATTCTCCCCACTTTCCAAATTAATCGTTTCTATAGGATCATGAAGATGTTCTATTTGTTTTTCCTCTTGCTCAACCAGTTTCGATAATTCAAGGAATAAGGGACAATCTTCGTTATCAAGTTCACCAACATATGTATCCTTTTCGAAATCAAATCCAAGACTGTTATCATCTTTATTCTCATATTCATTACTTGAAAACTTGGAAATAAATTAATTGAAACAATATAGGAAATATGGAAGCAAAAGAATGGCAGTTTAAATTGAAAACGTGTGAAAGCAAAGATATAGAAATCAATAGGCGTAAGAAAATTATGACCATGTACCATATGTGTCATTTTTTATTAAATAATATTGAATAAAAGCCCATAGTACATAAAAGAAAATCTCCCTAAGCTCTTAGGTATAAGCATTAAGGAGTTTGATTTATTATTTTGTACAAGACGTGAGGATGATAGGTAGCACCATGACTGTCCAGTTACTCAACTTCAAATAAGAAGGTCCAATGTATATCGATGGTGCTTCCTCTCCCCCGATTTGGGGAGCAACAAATCGTGCTCCTTAGAGGAATGCCGAGATGAGTGTTCCTTGGCCAAATTTGGCATTCCCCGATCAGATTTGGCTGTGAGGTAGCCAATCGCAGGGTGGCTGGTAGGTGGGAGATAAGGTCAAATTTTTTTTTGAAAAATTATAGTTTGGTAATTTTGAAAATTAATTAAGGGTAAAGTTATCCTTTCAATATTACCACGTCATCAAACAAATAAGAATATTAATCGTTGATTAACGGCTGAACTTATGTGTCCAATGAAAAATGTTTTTTTGGAGTGGAGTATTCATTTGAAAATTAATAGACCCATGCGAAATTATGGTTAAAACTTGAAAATATTAATATATTTTATTAAATTTGTCTCTTTCTCTCTCTCTCTCAATAACCCGTCATCAGTGAGCTTCTATTATAATAAAAATTCAGCTTCTTTGCCTAGCTGGAGAATAAATCTTCTGAACACCAAATTTATGAAAACGATGTCTCATCTGAGATACAATATTATTAATTAATATTCAAATATTCAATGACGTTATTCAGTTTACAGTAATTTTTCAATGACTAGCAGCTTCTTCATAACTAAAGTGGCTTGTTTCTCCAATTAAATGACTCCACTTTGAAAGAGATGTAGCAAAGCATTAGTAGCATTGAAGAATATTATGAAAATAGAATAGACCGACCTAATCGATTATATTTTAATTTATGAAGTATCGGTTTGGTCTGTTTTTGATTACTTTTGAAACAAACCGATTAATTATTCTAACGTATTTAATAGTACCTACAAGAATCTAGCAATAAACAAAAAAATTTTGGATTGCTCATCCATTTTAGGAGATGGATTACTTAATGCTATTGAATATGAAAAATGTTATGTTAGTCCGAGGTAAAAAGATTGTCGGTTGGATATCATTCTTTTTGTATTTCTTAGTATAATATAAACTTAAAAGTTTCAGCAGCTTCTAAATTAAAAAAATAAAATAAAACGAAACAAAGGAAAATTGTGAAGCTCAAATCATAGGCGGATCTGCGAAGCATAGTTATTAAAATTGAATCAACCAGAGTCATATTAGCTGACTCCATTACTACTTTATGGATTGATCCGATTTTTTTGTTGGCTTAAATAAGCAAATGATTCAATCAAACTAAATGATTTTTCTCGAGTTTTTGCATTAATAAAATAATAATTAAAACGGGTTAAATCAGTCTTGATTTTGTTGACTCACCTTTAAGAAATTATATTAAATTAAAGCCACTTGGATGCCAATAAAATTGTTAAACCTTAGTCTCAAGAAAGAAATAAGCTTTTATAAATTATAACCATAAAACCAAGCAATAAGTTTGTCAAACGACTAATGTATTTAAAAATAGCTAGAAAAACATGTCTTGTATTTTAAATTACCGTGCAAACATGGCACACTTCGTAATTTTATTACATGTTTTGAACAGATTACTCATTTTACTAATAGTATCAGTCTTAATCCAAACTAATGGAAAAAAACAAATTTGGAGTATCTAATTGCACATTTTTTAAATTTTAAATATCAAATCAAGAATTTGACTATATGTAATTATATATCATTATTAAAGGTCAGAACTCAGAAAAGTTATAGCAATCCTAAAATGTTAAAGAAGCAACCATTGTGTATTATCCAATATCCTTAATAAGTGTCCCATGATCAATGTTTCTAGATTTCAGGTATATGAATATAGATAAAAAAAAAAAAGAAAGAAGATTATATGCAAGTAGAAGATTCATAACTTGATTAAACTAAATAAAATTTTGATGGTATGATTTGTACATTTGTGTAAAATTAAGCAACTTCTTAGTGCAATTTTCCCATATATATGTGTGCATATAAATATATATATATATATATATATATATATATATATATATATATATTGGATAAATGCAAATTGATAGTGTTATTCAATTAAGTAAATACTTGTATCAATTAAACCATGGATAATTTCTTTTTATATAAGAAACAATAATCCATGATCACAAGATCTTATTAGCTAGACTTTTATGTTAAAATCTATTGAATCATTTAAGTTAACGTATGTATTGCACTCGATATTGAAACAAATTCTAATCAATATATAGTTATAAAGCTTATGGTATATATATAATAGCTGCAAGATCTAGAAAGAAACTTGTAAAATTACACTTGGAATCACTCACTATCGAATCAGAACAGCGGAGCCCTTAAAGGGACGCCTTTTCTAGTTTGCCTTCGCCTTCGCTTCTTGGTTGATGGTAGTCGAACATATGCTTCACCTTCATCTTTGAGACAGCGGAGGAGTTTACTGTGAAGATTATTACTGGTTTCTTCTCTGTGTTCCTGGCCGTATATGTCTAAAACCTGTCGAGAAATATTAATGGTAAAACTAAACCGATGTAAAATCTGCAGGACAAAAAGAGAAGAAAGTTACCTTGCATGCTATACTGCAATAGAGTGAATTATCTTGCAGATTTTTGTCACAAATGATACAGCTATAATCCCTTGAATTGCTTTGTTGTTGCTGTTGCTGCTGCTGCTGATGGTGAGTTCTTTGCTTCAAGAATAGGACTTTGGCTTTATTCGTATGATAACTCTGCCAACAGTATATATTTCTATATATAGTCAGTGTATGTGATCTGCAATTCTGCACTAGATCATAGAATCAGCAGTTCTCTTCGCTTACCCTAACCCATAATGCCATATAGCGGAATCAATGACTTAATGTTCTAAATGCAGGTAAATATATTTTAAGAAAGGGTCAATCACAAATTTAGGGTTAGGGTAGATGATAATTTTCATTAATGGTCGAAAGAAAAACTTGAAATATATATATACATGTAGCTTACTTACAAGACCATGGCACAGCTTTGATTGGTAGCCATATACCATGCATCCAAAGCGGAGTTGCAGACCTCAGACGTGTGCCACAATCATTTATTGCATGCTTTGATAGGAATTTAATTTTAAGAGAATATTGTCCTACATATATTGCCTAACAATGTATACGGGCGGTAGGTGCATCATTAAATTTTCTCAGCCTAATTGTTTACAAAAAAAGTTTGAAATCTCTGGGTTCTGGTTATTGCGTATTAAAAATGGTCCCTATCATTAAATAAGTACATATTGATTTAAAGGATAATGATTAACATTTATTAAGATTCATGTATGGTTGTAATTTTTACTACTTACTCTTTTAATTATTTTTGTTTCGATTAATCAAAAGTTATTAGAGAAAGCAAAAGTAAATTTGTACATACTTAAAAAAATGAAGAAGCAAAGCTAACATAAAAGCAAAAATTGTATTTGACGAAATAATGCAATTAACTTTAACACATTATAATCGTACATTTTGTTATTTAAATAGATAAAATTTATTTCTTAATAATTCAAAATTATTAATAATATTTTTATATCTAAACACACTTTTTAAATTTCTCTTTTTAAAAAGAAGAAAACAAATTCAACGTTTGTCTGATAATGATTAATTGTTGGTTCATTTGTCAGGTGTTTTATTATGCAATGATATGATCTAAATTGTAAATTTAATTTTTTAGACCTGTTTAAGTCGACAGAACGCGAGTTCTTGTCTGCATGGTCTGTTTTGATCATATTTTTTATTCTAACGGAGGATAATCAGATTTGATGGAAAAAAAAATTCAACATTTGTATCTACAAAAAGACAATTAATGAACATATAAATGATTGATTAATTAAAATAGAAAAAAAAATTAGACTGTAGGAATCTGACCTGGATACCAGAACAATTGAAGAGCTTGCACAAGTCTTGTCGATTGATGACATCGCTGTATATGTATCTTCGAATCTTCAATATCATATATAATGAATGGTTAATTAGTCGAAAATCTACTTCTTAAGTAGTTAGTTTTTTCAACTAATTAATTAAACTGAGAAAATATGAAGGAAAAGAAGAGACCTTAACATGCTTGTGAATAGCATGAGCAGAGAGGCAATGAGAACAAAAGGACTGAAGGCAGTCGATGCAGAATCGGTCTAACTCATTCTTCTTTTCGTTCGGATGACTGACGCAATTTCTAAAGAATATGGTGTTATACATAACAATTACCCATGGCGGCACCACAGCAAAACTAGTCTTCTGCAAAGACCAAAAACAGATTGATCATAAATATAACCAAGAAAATGGATGGAACTGCATAAAAGATATATGAAAATGAAGGGCAGAAGAGAAAAGGAGAGAGAGAGAAAAGAAGGAGAAGGGGGAATAATTTTTGTACTTGTTGAGTTTTGGAAGCATGCAGTCTTTTGAAGCCTAAGGTCCTTCCCATGGTTTTTGGTTGTCCAAGCAGATTCTTACGTTTTCCTTCGCCGTCTCTGTCATCAACGTATCGACTTATAAATAGCTTCTTCGCTTTCCCTTTTGCTGGAGTTTCGTACACTTATACTTCATTAGTTTTTGAATGAGACTTTGCCATGTCAGCATTTCAGTTTGGACAAAAAAACACCCACGAGTTACTCTACTTAAATCAAATTATAGTTTTAATTCAATTGTTATCATTAACTCTCCCCCCACCCCCCCAAAAAAAGAAAGTATATAGCCTTCTCCAGTTCATTTACTTACCTCAGAATAAGTCTAAATTTGAATCCATAACTCTAAATTTCTTTAAAAGAAATCAATTTTGGGTTATAAAATATTGGTTATATATATAAATATATACAGAAGAATATATTTTCTCAAAATATTGGTTGAATATTATCATCTTGAGAAATTATTATATAGGTTCACCTATCATGTCAATTTTAAATTTAATAAATTCAAAATGCTAGATGTAATTAAAAATCATAATGTCAAATTAATAAAAAAGTACTATCCATATATGTTCTTGTGGAGTGAATAATTTCACAAATTTATAATTGACATGGTAAGAAGAGAGATAGTATGAAGGATTTATATATATATATATATATATATATATATATATATATATATATATATATATATAATGTTTTCTTCGTTAACTTACTAAAATTAATTATATGTGGGCATTAATTCAATTAATTAGGACTAGAAATTTTAGAATGTTCAATGCTGCCCAGTGGTTTGTTCTTTTACTTATGTCGATTAGCGAATTAAAAGCTACAAGTGTTTAATTATGGGATTAAACTCAAATTAATTAAGAATCGTCAGGTCAAGCCTTGCTTATTGCATGTCGGATACAGGGAAGGGAAAAAAACAAAAGAGGGGGTTAAGCCCACTTTAACTATTGTGCATGCTACATTCATGTGTTTGCTTTGTGAGGATGGGATGGTGGGTTATCTCTATCATCCCCCTCCTGCTCTAGATTCTTTAAATCCGTACACCTTTACATTGATAGCAGCAACCTGCAGCCATTTACTCTCTACACCAAAACGACATTAAACTTTCCATCAGCTAGCATTCTTTCATCACTCCTCCATTTAATTTTTTTCATTTCCCCTTTGCTGCTTTTGTTGAGTATATAATTCCAGTTGCATAAATTTTACACCTACCTCACCTAACCCTCTGTACAGCCGATACGTTCATACAAGGCTAATTAAAAACAACCCAAAACTAGGGATAGCACATCTCCTAATCTTTTACTAAAATTATTGTTCGAAAATAGTATATTTCATAAGGTTCAAACATTTCATATTGCCAAGATATATAAAAGGTGAATGATTTATATATGAAAACCAACTATGGACTTGTTGCAAGTAAGGAAAACGGAGTGGGCTCGCGCGCACACAAAATTAGACCAAACTTTTAAAAATTTCATATTTCTCCCCCCCTGCGCCGAATATACACGTAGGCTGTGCCCAAGTGACTTTTTGTACCTTGGCTTTAATTTTTTTTAAGCTTTTGCAACATTTGATTAAATCAAACTCAAACTCTATTATGCTTACCTGGTTCTCCTAGTTTTGCTTAACGTTTATTCTGTTTTTGCTTCAACGTTTATCTGACTTAGTTAAATGGTTGACCAAGTTTTTCTCAACTCCCTGATCTGGTGTAAGGTTCACTCTCCTCCATGCCTATAAATACAGCCTTACACCCTCACTCACAACACACACCAAAGCTTTTCTTTTCTTAAGCTTTCTCGACTAATTTCCTCTACCTCTTTTCTTCTCATAAGCTTATTTGCCTCCTCTCTTTTATAACTGGGTTTTCACTTTTCTGTTGTTCCTATCATCCCTTAATAGTTTGTGCAAACTATAAGGAAGGGTTTGTTGAATCTTGGAGGATAGCCGCTACAGTCCTTTTGCACCGAATTTTATACTTTGAAAGGGCGAAAATTATTATTAAGGATAGTGATACCATGCCTCAGACCAATTACTATTTTTACTTGTTTTATTTTCCTTGTTGCTAATTTTTCTAACATTCTTAAGGATAATGGATTCCCACGTTGATAATGCTACTGCCACTGTTCCTAATGCTGCCTCTATCCCTACTGCCACCACCACTGTCAACGGTTCCCCTATAGCTCCGACTCCGATGACTAGTCCTCTTATACCCTCGACTTCATATGCCAAACTATTTCCAACTATTTCCAAAATAGAAGTCTTTGATAGCAGAAACTTCAAAAGGTGGCAAGAAAGATTTTTTCAATCCTTGATGTTCATGGGGTCGCTTTTGCACTAATTGATTTCAAGCCAGATGATATCAAGATGTTGGAACCATGGATGCATGCAAATAAGGTATGCAAGCATACAATCATTAGCACACTTTCTAATGAGTTGTTTGATATATACAACCCTTACAAAGAAGCAAAGCAAATATAAGAGTCAATGATAGCCAAATACATTGCTGAAGATGTTAGGAAACAGAAGTTCATGATTGGCAACTTTTATCACTGGAAGATGACAGATGACAAGGACATCAAGAGTCAGATCAATGAATACCACAAGCTGGTGGATGATTTGAAGGTTAAAAAAATCAACTTGCAAGAAGAGTTCGTTGTTGGGTTGTTGATTGAGAAGCTACCAGAATCTTGGAATGGATACAAGCAACAACTAAAGCACAAGGAAAAGCAGTTGTCACTTGCAGATTTAATTGTGCACATCATCATTGAAGACACAACCCGCAGGGAGATTAAGGCCTCCAAAGCTAAGGAAATTACAACTAAAGCTAATCTGGTGCAAGGCATAACCCAACGTCAACAAAGGTACCCTTACGAACTTGATCATAAACCTAAAGCTCCTCATCCCACCTTCAAAAAGAAGGGTAGTTGTTTTGTTTGTGGAAAGCCAGGGCATCATGCAGCACAATGCAAGAAAAGAACAAAGGGAAATGACAAACCTGCTAATCCAAAAGTCAACTTGGTCAAAGCAGATGAATCCGACGATGTAATTGTTGCGGTCATTTCACAAGCAAATATGGTGGCCATTGTGAAGGAATGGGTGGTAGACTCAGGTGCTACCAGCATATTTGTGCAAACATAAATGCCTTTACCTCATATACTCTTGTAGGGGAAGGAGAAGAGACAATATACCTTGGTGATTCTCGAACTGCTCAAGTTCTTGGTAAAAGGAAAGTCCTTCTTAAGCTCGCATCTGGCAAGACCCTAGCTCTAAATGATGTTCTTCATGTTCCCAATATAAGGGCAAACCTGGTATCTGTGGCCTATTAGGCAAGGTTAGGGTGAAAGTGTCATTCGAATCTGACAAGATCTTGATGACAAAAAATAATGTGTTTGTGGGTAAAGGTTATTGCAATCAGGGACTCTTTGTACTTAACATTTTCAATGTTTTGAATGAAAATGGTAATTCTTCTACTTACATGATTGACTCTGTTGATTTATGGCATGGTAGACTATGACATTTTAGCATTCCTTATATTAAGAAAATGCAATCACTGGGTTTAATTTCGAGTATTAAAAATAAATGCTTTAATAAATGCGAAATATGTGCTGAAACAAAATTAACTAAGAAAAGTTGTATTTCAGTAAATAAGGAATCTAAATTATTAAGTTTAATTCATATAGACTTAGGAGATCTAAAACAAACTGCGACTAGAGGTGGTAAGCAATACTATGTTACATTTATTGACGATTATTCTAGATTTACCAAAGTTTATTTGCTTAAGCATAAAGATGAAGCTTTTGACATGTTTATTAAATATAAAGCTAAGGTAGAAAATTAACTAAATAAAAAGATAAAAAGAATTAGATCAGATAGAGGGGGTGAATATATACCGATTAATGATATTTGTGAAAAAGAAGGAATAATTCATGAAATTACTCCTCCATATTCTCCTGAATCAAATGGTGTAGCTGAAAGAAAAAATAGAACATTAAAAAAAATGATGAACTCTATGCTTGTTAGTTCCAATGCATAAGAAAATTTATGGGGTGAAGCTTTATTATCTGCATGTCATATTCAAAATAGAATACCTTATAAGAAAACTGATAAGACACTTTATGAATTATGGAAAGGTTATTCTCCTAATTTAAAATATTTGAAAGTATGGGAGTGTCTAGCTAAAGTAATGCTTCCTGAATTTAAGAAGAGAAAAATTGGTTCTAAGACATCTGATTGCATGTTTATTGGTTATGCTGAACATAGTGCTGCATATAGATTTCTTGTATTAAAAAGTAATGTTCTTGATTGTAATACAATTGTTGAAACAAAGAACACCGAATTTTTTGAGCATATCTTTCCATTAAGAACTGATACAATTTCTCATGCACCTTTTAGTAAAAATGATTTTGAAATACAAAATGATGATTTGAGAAAGAGTAAAAGACCAAGGAAGGAAATTTCTTTTGGTAATGATTTTTATACTTATATTGTAGATAATGATCCTTTAACTTATGTTGATGCAATTTCTTATAAAGAAAGTTTATTTTGGAAAAAAGCCATACAAAATGAGATTGATTCGATTTTACAAAATCAAACTTGGGAATTAGTTGATTTACCACCTGTAGCCAAACCAATTGGTTGCAAATGGATTTTTAAAAGGAAATTTAATCCTGATGGTTCTATTGTTAAATATAAAGCTAGATTAGTTGCAAAGGGTTTTACTCAAAAACCAAATATTGACTATTTTGATACTTTTGCCCCAGTAACAAGAATTGCATCAATTCGTGTTTTATTTGCCTTAACTTCAACTTACAAACTTGTTGTTCATCAAATGGATGTAAAAACCGCTTTTTTAAATGGTGATTTAGAAGAAGAAAATTATATGGCACAACCCGAGAGATGTATTCTTCCTGGTCAAGAAAACAAAGTTTGTAAATTGATTAAATCATTATTGGGTTGAAACAAGCACTAAAACAATGGCATGAGAAATTTGATCAAGTTCTTGTTAGTAATGGATTTTCTACTGTTAGAGTTGATAAATGTGTGTACACAAAAAACTGTTGATAGTGGATGTGTGATTATTAGCTTATATGTTGATGATATGCTTATTTTTGGTACATGCATTGATGTGGTCAATAAAATAAAATGCTTTTTAGCTTCTAAATTTAACATGAAAGATTTGGGAGAAGTCAAAGATATTTTGGGTATTAAAATCATAAGATGTGATAGTGGCTTAATGCTAACACAAGAGCATTATGTTGAGAGGTTACTTAAAAGGTTTGGACATTTTGATGTCACACCTGTGAGTACTCCTTATGATAGTAATATCCAATTAAAGAAAAATAGAGGTGATAGTGTAGCTCAGTCTGAGTATGCACAGATTATTGGGAGTCTGATGCATTTGATGAATTATACTCGACCAGATATAGCTTATGTTGTATGTAGACTGAGCAGATATACACAAAGTCCTAATAGAGATCATTGGACTGCCTTGAATAGGGTGATGAAATATTTGAAAGGTACCATAAACTATGGTATTTTATATAATGGATTTCCCGTTGTATTAGAAGAATACAGTGATGCTAACTGGATCTCAAATTCAGATGAGATAAAATCTACAAGTGGTTATGTATTCACCCTTGGTGGGGGTGCTATAACTTGGAAATCAGCCAAACAAACAATAATTGCTAAATCTACAATGGAGTCAGAATTTATAGCTTTAGAGTTGGCTAGCAATGAGGCTGAGTGGTTGAGAAACCTCTTAGCAAATATTTCGTTGGGAACGAAACCAACACCTTCTGTGTCCATGCATTGTGATTGCCAAGCGACAATAGCCATTTCAAAGAATAAAACTTTCAATGGTAAAAATAGACACATTTATTTGAGACATGATGTAGTAAAGCAGCTGCTTAGAGATGGAATTATATCCATTAATTATGTGAAGTCCAAGCTGAATTTGGCCGATCCTTTGACTAAGCCTCTGGGAAGAAAATTAATTAATGCTACATCGAGGGGAATAAGACTTAAGCCAAATGAGGAAATCAACAAATAATAGTAACCCAACTTATGTGATTGGAAATCCCAAGAATTAGGTTCATAGAGTTAATAACAAGTTATTTGTTGATAAATTAATACTCTATTGAAATTATTGTCCCTCCTATGGTGTGTAAGTAGTGTAAAACTGCAATGCAAGAGAGGTTGAGTTAAACTTTTAATGCATTCCATATCCCTTTTGGATAGTGTATTATACTGCAGTATACACTTGATGGAATCAACCTATATAAGTGTGGAGTGGGGCTGCTCCTATGAGAATTATGGAAAATTCTCTAGAGCATTTATAAATAACCAGGCACGCGCATGGTCTATTCGCGCAAAATCGCGTTGAACAGCAGAAATTGTGGGGGTGTAATGTGATTGATAAAAACTATATTTCACATAAAGAACTTTGGTTCATATAAGTTATAAACTTTACCAAAATTTTGTTACTTATATTTCATTCTTTCTAGGGGTGGTTCATAGCTTAAAAAGCACCAGTCACGATGCATTACACTCAAATGAAATTTAACCCAACAAAACTTCTTATAAAACCTTATGAAATATGTGGGGGATTGTTGAAAAATAGTGTATTTCATAAGGTTCAAACATCTCATATTGTCAAAATACATAAAAGGTGAATGCTTTATATATGAAAATCAACTATGGGCTTGTTGCAAGTAAGGAAAACGAAGTGGGCTCGCGCGTACACAAGATTGGGCCAAACCTTTAGAAAATTCAGATTCTCCCCCTGCGCGCGAATATACAAGTGGGCTGTGCCCAAGTGACTTTTTGTACCTTGGCTTTAATTTTTTTAAGCTTTTCTAGCTTTTGATTAAATTAAACTCAAACTCTATCATGCTTACCTGGTTCTCCTAGTTTTGCTCAACGTTTATCCTGGTTTTGCTTCAACGTTTATCTGACTTAGTTAAATGGCTGACCAGGTTTTTCTCAACTCCCAGATCTGGTGCAACGTTCACTCCTCTCCATGCCTATAAATACAGCCTTACACCCTCACTCACAACACACACCAAAGCTTTTCTTTTCTTAAGCTTTCTTGACTAATTTCCTCTGCCTTTTTTCTTCTCATAAGCTTCTTTGCCTCCTCTCTTTTATAACTGGGTTTTCACTTTTCTATTGTTCTTGTCATCCCTTAATAGTTTGTGCAAACTATAAGGAAGGGGCTGTTGAATCCTGGAGGATAGCCGCTACAGTCCTTTTGCACCGAGTTTTATACTCTAAAGGGGCGAAAATTATCCTTAAGGACAGTGATACCACGCCTTACACCAATTACTATTTTTACTTGTTTTATTTTCCTTTGTTACTAATTTTTCTAACAATTATATCTTATTGTTCCTTCTTCTTCTCCTTCTTTTGTATCATCAGGTTTAACTTTTAGGATATAAGAATTAAGATTAATCTATATTAACGATAAAGGTTCAAGGCTTAAGATTTTCTTCTTGTAAACTAGATCTTTCAGGGTTTTTTTTTTTTTTTTAAAGCAGCTGGATCTTTCAACTTAATTAATTATTAACCATTTGCTATTGTGGAAAGTCATGTATGTTTTGATTTTTATAATTTTTTTTTACTTTTGAGAAAATAAAATGATCAAGAGCTGTTGGAAGGATCATACAAATTTGCATGATAATCTTGATTAACTTTTTTATCAAATTAAAATAAATGCAAGGCAATATACCATCTCTTTATTTTGTGAAATTAATTATACTTTGGACGTACTCCTACCTCTTACCATCTTTCTGTTCTTAAAACCTTATTCTTGGGATTGAAACGCTTCAAAATTTTGACATACTTTTTTGGTTCGAGACGACAATCACTAGGTCACATCACTAGTTAATTTCAGTCTAAAAATGTTAATTTGAATAACAAAGTTAACTAGCTAGCGAGAGTTTACTCTTAGCAGCTGGCAACAGCTACATACTCTAAGAACCTTTTCTTTTCCCTTTGGCCAACTTCAAATTGACCGCGAGAAATTGGAAGAAAGACCATTACTCTCATATATCTAACAAAACAAATTCTAACAACCTAATTTATAATACGAGACAATAGGAAGAGGACGACGATTCTTAATCAAAGCAAACCAACAGGAGTATATAGCTGTTGGAAACACCATTCATTTCTAAGAGAAACAAGGACTCCCAGAAGTGCAAAACATTGCTGCAATAGTAAAAGTTATAACGAAAAATTAAGTAATAGGAGCTTACTGGGATATAATAAATGATGAAAATATGAACAATAATAAATATTACATGCTTGGGGGAAAGAGGGAGGAGAGTGATGCTTGAGCTATATTAATTATTGTGGAAACGTATCCCAAATTTTTGGGTACAGTTGGAGTAAATAATTTCTTTGCTCAGCTCTATGGATAAATGCATAGCATACAATTAATTTTGTTGCAGAAGAATTTGGTCACGTTTGTTTGTTGAGCATTATTACAAGGTCATCAAATTTTTTTTGTACATTTCTTCTCCTTCTTGCCAAATGATGATTTGGCAACTTGTGACAAGTACTATACTGTTGAATCACTTAATTGATATTTAGTAAAACAATAATGTATCAATAAGAAAAGGTGTGATTTTATCAGTACTAATCAACAAATAAAAAAATTTGATCAGTACACTCGAATATTTAACTCATTGATCGGTGTATGATTTTTTTTAAAAAAAAAGTAAGATTCGAATCTCCTTCTTCCACATATAAAAAGAAAGAATTGATTAGGACTCATGAGTTTTGTCTCTTTCCAAATTTATTTTGAGTCCATCTTTCAACTTGAAATTCTTTAAAATAATTATCGATTTTTTTTGGCAGATTCACTCTTAGGTTTTTTTGGGCTGAGTTTTGTTCCCACAAGAAAACTGCCTTTTCGAACTCATCACTGGCCTAGCATTTGCATATAGGAAGAAAAGGAATAACAAATAAGGGGAGGAAGGAAAGCAAGGAATATATAGGTAGAGAGAGAAACATTATCTTCCCT
This sequence comes from Theobroma cacao, assembly GCF_053813885.1. Lineage (NCBI taxonomy): Eukaryota > Viridiplantae > Streptophyta > Magnoliopsida > Malvales > Malvaceae > Theobroma > Theobroma cacao. The sequence goes on from NC_142640.1 coordinate 46,007,737, forward strand.
TATTTGGTAGCTAAGAAACAAGAAAACAAAAGGAAAATTGGTTAATTTACTTCAGTTTTTTACTCTCTCAAAACCTAAATCCTTTAAAAGAAATTGGGGTGAAAATCCAAAGACAACACACATTCAACTAGAATTTATCTTTCTTATTTAGGGTTTCATCCATAACTCTTTCTTTCCTTCCATTGTCTTTATTTATAACAAACATGCATAAAGAGGAAAGAACAACTTCTTCCTTTCTTTCTCTTGTCCTCATTTTTTTCCCCTTCCCTACTAAACGTGATGTAAAAGAAGCAATCGAGGATGAGTGTAAGGAAAACGAATAAAAAAAGACATCTAGGGTGTACTTTTTTTCCATTTCTCATCTTAAATATTTTCAGAAAACTTTTATCTCATATTTCTAATATTTAAAAATATAAATAGTAGGTATATCGACAAAATTGAAAATATCTTGAGCACTTAAATATTGTAATGAGAGCCTCTTCATCATCTATTACTAGTTAATTATAGCACAGATAGCATTTAAGATTCTATAGTGAACGGGATAGTTCTGCTTTTGTATGAGTTGTTTTGCTTTGTTTGGAAGGCTCATTTTTGTTCTTTTTAGTTTCTAGGATGAGCTAAGAGTACAATGCAGTTCTGGTTGATTTTGATTGTTACGATCGATATCTTTTCGAGCGGTGATCAGCTCCGTGTAAATGTACAGGTTCCTATTTTCTCAAATCAAGTGTTTTATGTTATAAGAAGTCTCTGTCAAATAGACTACAACTTGTGATGACATGCTGATTAATGAGATTAATAAAATTACTTTTCAAAAAAAAATTTAACATTTAAAATTAGATGTCTTAGATATCATCTTGAACACTTAAATTTGACATGCAAGTGTAACCAGCTTTGTCATGTCCCAAATCATAGGAAAATGTAGTTTGAAAATGATTTGCAAGAACAGCAAGTTTGCTCTACTGGGATCATGTTGCTGTTAAACTTTTGTCACGAATTTCTTTCTTCTATTCCCATTGTTGTACTTAATTAATCTATCATTAGAGTATATGAAATATCCAAACATTTCATAGGAGACCCCTCTCATTTAAGAGATAGAAATTCAGAATTACTATCAAACTTAAAATGCAAAAAATTAACTGATTTCAAATGGTACAAAGACATGTTTATGACAAGAGTAATGCAGAGATCAAATAATAATCAACCTTTTTGAAAAGAGAAATTCTTAGCTGGACTTCCTACGCTGTTAGGAGAAAATATTAGGAATCAAATAAAAGAAACCCATAAAGGAATAATATTTTATGAAAATCTTACATACGGAGAACTCATAAGCTTTATCTAAAAAGAATGACTAAAAATCTGTCAAGATTTAAAACTCCAAAGACAATTAAAGAAAGAAAGAAAATTATGTGCAAAAGAATTGGGATCATTTTATCAATAATTTGATATCAAAAATGAATTTTTTTCCCTCAAGACCTTGTTGCTCTACAAAACAAAGAAAACATAAGAAAAACCTTTAAGAATATTATCAAAAGCCAAAATACAAGAAATATAAAAAACAAAAACAGAAACAAAACAAATCCAGTAATATAGATAAAATAATAAAATATTTTAGATGTGAAAAAACTGGTCATATTTCAAAATATTACAAAATAAGAAAGAAAATCAACCAACTCCAACTAGGAGAGGAAACTGAACAAAAAATCAATGAAATACTCTTAAAAACATCAACATCTGATGTTGATGAAACGATTAATAGTGAATCTTCAGAAAATTTACAATCCTCATAATATTAAGAGATAAAAGACATTTTTATTTCAATGATTCTTTATTAAGAACTATCGAAACAAGTATCTGTAGAAGACATTATATATATATATATATATATATATGAGATTCTTTTAGTAGAAGACAATTGAGGACACTAAATTTTGTATACCTCCTTAAATTTCCGTCCGTTAATTCCAACTGTTTGAGACAAACCCAAGTGACATCAGTGGTAAAATGTAGAAGGAAAAAAAAAAGAAAAGAAAAAAAAACCGAAAACAATAACTTCTTGGAATGTTGTCGGTGGAAAAACATGCATGGGACACGGGAGCAGCCGGGCAAGAAAGAGAAATAATAAGCATATAATATTGTTTGACTTCTTGCTCCAGTTGGCTACGGGGGGTTAATTACCATTTCATTTAGTATATTAATTTTCTATTTTATAAAAAATTATTAACAAGTTAAAGTAAAGTCGTATACATACTTGATTAAAAAGATAAGCTTTTTTAATATATTATGGCAGAAGGTTGATATATGTTTCTATGAGAAGATAAAATTGGGTTCAACATTTACTCCACACTCATTATTAATGTGGGCATAAATGGGTAGTGGGTATTAAATATTTGCCAATACTTTCTTCACAAAAGTAAATACCAGCTTTCGATCATGCATCGATAAAGATGGCATTTAGTAATTATTACACATCATCTGTATCCCAAAACACAAAAGAGATGTAGCCGGTAGCCTTATTAATTCCTGTGCCCAATTCCTTTGGAACCTTTAATGGCTAGAGCATGGTAAGTGAGGAAGAAATTATTACATGGCTTGAAAAAAACTAAAGAAAAGAGAGATAAATAGATAGATGGATGTGTACTTTTCGTGATATCTAGATTCTATTTAAATAACATAGTATTTAACCAAATTCAAATATAGTAGAATATAAACTTAAATTCCAACTATCCCATTTTTGGGGACAATAAGATTACTGACAATATGGAATTAATCACACGGGGTAAAGTGTTCAAAAAATTAATGTTTAAAAAAATACCAAAAATCACATAAAGTTAGAAGTTAAATTTTCCCATGTAAAACGGGTTATAAGATCAGCACGATTAGTAGCGGAATAAGGATTTTATGTTTGAGGGATCGAAAAGTTGAACACAATATATATAAACCAATTTTGATGGAAAAAATTCATATGAAAATTATACAAATAAATTCTAAAAATCATTCAAAGAATCAATCTTAATAATTTACTTAAAAAATTAACTAGTATAATTATAAATATTTTAAGAATGACAATAATCTCAATTTCTAGATAAACTTAACAATAAACAAAAATTAACAAATATAATAACAAAAATTTCAATGGAAAGCAATCTATTAAAAAATATTAAGGGCTATCAATAAATAATTCAATGGGAAGCAATTTCCTAAAATTAAATATAATATTAATAAATAATTCAATGACGAAGCAATTCTGAATTAAAAACTTAATTGTTCACAAGAATCTAAACAAATAAAAAAACACAAATAATTTGTAGGAAAATAATCAAACAATCTTGTATAATAACTAACATTAAGTGCTTAATCAAATCTTTGTTTTGTTTCTTTCAACAAAAAAAGACTAAAACGGTAAATCCTAAATCAAAATCATCAAGTAGAAATTATTAAATAAAAAAATTAAAAATTAAATTTTTTTTTAAAAAAAGTACATAAACCAAACTTATCAATTATCATGATATAAAAATTAAGTTATCGACTAAAGGTTTTTTGTACAGAGAATGCTGGCAAGTAAAAAAGTGTAAAAATAAAAAATTGTTTTTATAGCATTTGGTAAAAAGAAAAGAGAACAAGAGGGGATGGTTGTGAGGTTTTGAAGAAGTAAAGTTTGAGAATAATTCTACTGTAATAGATTTTATTTTAGTCTTATTAAAATTAGTTGTTAACTAATTGTTATAGAACATTTCACTAAATAAAAAATTATTGTAGGGACAAAATTATAAAACTCTAAAAAAATCAAAATACGTTAAAAAAATTTTAAAATTTTTATAAAAGTGAAACTATTAAATTTTAAAAAATAAAGATAAATTATAAAATTTTTGAAATTGTTGGAAGGGCAGGGCCCCCACTAGCCCCCCTCCCCTCAGCCTCTAAGCACGACATGATCATGATAGTTTTCTACGTTGGCACGAACCTATAATCAATTATTTATTGGCTGAGTTTTAAAATATTAACACAATTAAAGTATGAAATACGATGATCTTAAATTCAATTTACTTAATTTTACATCGCATTTGTGCCATGTTGACATGTCGTATAAAAAAATTGTCACATCTAAATCTATTGGTAGATGAAGTTCACTTAATTATAATTATTACAAGTTTCACGTATCAACGTTATATTGTGATACAAGATAAATTTTTTTAGAGTAAAAATTGAAAATGTTAATAAAATTATAAATATAAATATTTATTTAAATAAAATAAATTTAAATATTTACATTATTTATATTTTATAAATTAATTAATAAATATATTTATCTCAATCTTATCTATCCCTAAAAACATCGTGTAAAGCAGAATCCAATTAGGCATGGACCATAGGCCATCTCAACTAGACTGGTCTCTATAAATGTGACGGCCCATTTCACACCTCTAACAAGTGCCTACGGTCCCCGGTCCATTGTGCTGGACTGCTGGCTATTGGTAGCAAACTGGGTCAGGAAAAAGAACACTACCACATTTGATGAAAGTGAGGAGGGCAACATATATTCAAATATAACTGTTGTATATAAAAATCAAAGGTAAAATATTTTCATTTTTTAATTTTAAGTCATAATTTTATATAAATTTATTAATTATCAAAGTAAACAATTCATCTCAAAAATGTAAATAATGTTAACAAAATATGAAAAGATTAAAATACTTTTACTTTTTAATTAATTTAAAAAATATTATATATATTTTTTAAAAAAAATTTCAACTTCCAAGAGGAGCACCGATCAATGAAATTAATAAAAATTATATAATAATAATTTTTAAAATTAAAAAAAAGTAAAATTATCCTTTCAATATTGTTACGTCATCAAATTAATAGAAACACTAACGATTGACTAACGGCTACATCTATGTGTCTAGCGAAAGATATTTTTTTGGACAGAATATCAATTTCTAAAACTAATAGACTCATTTGAAATTTCAATTAAAACTTAAGAGATAAGGATGTTCTACACAAAAATAAATTATGTATCTTATTATTTGCAAAAAGTTTTTTTTAATTATAATTTATTCAAAAAAATATTTATCAACTATTACATTTAAAGGTATCTTTTACTTTTCGCTTTCAAAAGTAATAAGTGAATAACAAAAATATTAATCAAACGAGACACAACCTAGCTAATTAATTTAAAAAAAATGCATAGACAATTATATATTCTACATGATTGCATGAAATAATATCTTGTTATAATAATTATTTAATTTAAGTAATGGAATAATATTTTCAACTTTTATAAATATTTAAAACTTTTGGACATACTGCAAAAACTCTTTTAATAATAAAATATATAAAAAATTAAAAATAATGTGTTTGTATAATTCTTTTTCTCAATCAAACCATTTTTTTGCGACATCAGCACATGTCTTGACTCCTTGACACTATCTATTTGCCTAACGTGAATAAGTATATGCCTATCATGTAATTGTTTTATGGAGGAAATTGTGAGAAATGAACCTCTTGATAAGATGATTTCAGAAATAATCACCCATATAAAGTTATCTGTTTTTAGTAAAAAATAAGCATGAGTAGACCAAAATGCCTTTAAAAACATAGTTTCAAATTAAGGTCTCGATATCTCCCTCCCGTCAGAGAGAAAATAGAAATAAATAAATAAATGCTCAACTGTTTGAGCTCTCTCATCTTTCTCTCTTAACTCTCTGAACTGTCTCAACTCTGTCAACTCTCTATTGAGCACCATCGTCATCAGCTCTCTGAACTGTATGATCTCTGTCAACTCTTTGTTGAGCACCATCGTCATCGGGCTGTGATCTATCTCTCGGCATTTGACCATATTGTCGTAGATTAACAAACCCTATAGCAGAGATGACATCAAGGTATGTTATTAGGTTTATTGCTACAATACTTAAATTTCTGAAACATTTTGTGTAAATTAGAACATGGATTAGAAACATTGCCCAGAGTTGTTACACGCCATGCATTTATAACATGTGTTAGTGTTATTTTAGCCTATCACGACATTGGTTATTTTAGGGCAGTTCGTGTAACGAGTCAGTAGTTACACTGATTAACGTGTCACACACCATGGGTATCTTAGGCCAGTTCGTGTAAGGATGGACATAGTAATTATAGTGATTGGCGTGTCAACTAGGCGTGTTACTATAGTTTACGTTATATGCATGGCGTGTTACCACATTTTACGTTACATGCATGGCGTGTTACCACATTTTACATTACATGCATGGCGTGTTACCACATGACTAACAAATTCTAGAACACGGCATGTCATGTGATGTGTTAAATGATTGACAAATTATTGTTGTTTTCAAAATTTCAGTGGGGTTCCAGTTGTGCGACTTGTGATAAGACATAGTAGTCAGTGGGTGAATGACATTTACAAGGGTGGTGAGTCACGAATGAGGGGGTTATGAGTGATTTGTCATTTGTGGGATTGATGAAGCTGGTTGAAGATGTTGTTGGGGTAAACTCAGAAATTAACGAGATTGAGTTACATGCATTGATTAATATACCCGAAGAGTTATCACGGCCAATTATCAAAGACGATGAGGATGTTGCATTAATTCTGCTAGAACAGAGGAATGTTCCAACTATGTATGTTAGCATTAAGGGACGCCAAACAAATGTTATGTCACATGAAAAGCTGAACAACATGGTAATCAGCTGAATCAAAATGAGATATACAATGTTTCACATATACCACAACATTCTGTCCGTAACCCACAAAAATGACAATTGACGTATGCACAAGAGTTTCTGTAGCCCGGTAGACACACGACATTCACAGAACAGTTGGCTGCACAATTTCGATCAGGATGTGCATTGAACCAATTAGTTACTTGTGTCCAACAAATGCAACGATCGGGTGAAACTGTACAAGGTGTAATGACATTTTCAAATGAGAATGCAACATTTCAGGACAACACTATGACGTTGGAGGGTGACACTGCGACGCTCAAGGATAATACTACATCTGATGAGGGAAATGAGGATTTGTTCCTTGCCGGTGAAGATAGATTTGATGACAATTCAGATGATGGACTTGATGAATGGCATGATGAGAGTTCAGAAGAGGACTGGATTTATGACAATGACATTCCAATTTGTAATAATGTTGAAGGAGAAATGGAACCTATTGGAGGTGTTGATGTAGGAGATGGCCTCATATACAATAACCCCATCGTTGATGAAAACGGGATTCGTTCCCCTAGTACATTGCTCCATGACAGTTATTAGGAAAGGGGAAATTGAAGGATATCTCGTACGTGGGTATTTCCAGGCGCAGAAAGGTTCTCTTTCCAAACAATTAGGAGTCGACATGTGCCGATGATCGCTTATACAAAGGAAGAATATTTTGCTCAAAGGCCGAGTTGAAACGAGTTTTGAATATGTTGGCTCTAAAAGAGTAGTTTAGGATAAGAGTAAAAAGGTCATGTAAAGCTCGTTATAAGGTTGGTTGCAAGGACAAGGCATGCAAGTTCAGTGTACGTGTAACGAAGTTACCTAAAAGAGGAGAATATTGGCAAGTTCGGACATTCCACAAAGTACACATGTGTACTGTCAATGGTTTGCAAGGGCGATTTATAATTGCGAGTGCGAAGATAATTAGTGAATTTATGTCACTCAAGCTTCAAGTTAATGGAGTAGCATTAAGACCTAAGGACATAATTGGTGAAGTGAGGGTTCAGTGGGAATTGAAATGCCTGTATGGTAAGGCTTGGCAAGCGAAAGAGCATGCAGAGAGGCTTGTTTTTGGTCCCTTTGAGGAGTCATTTCAACTACTACCCTCGTATTTTTATATGTTGAAACAAGAAAATCCTGGCACAGTCACTACAGTAGCTACTAATGAGGCAAAAAGATTCAAATATTGTTTTTGAGCATACGGGGCTTCTATTCGGGGGTTTAGGGATGTAATGCGTCCTATGGTTGCAATTGATGTGACACATTTGAAAGGCAAGTTCAAGGGTGTTCTATTTGTCACTGTATGCAAAGATGCGAATGAGTGCGTATATCCAGTTGCTTCTGGCATCGACCATGTTGAGGACGAAGTCTCGTGGACGTGGTTTCTTAGCAAGTTGCGTGATGCGGTTGGTTGTCCTGAAAATAATATTTTCATTTTTGATCAGCATCTCGATATTAAGAAAGCAATCCAAAATGCATACCCAGAAGCGTATCATGGTTTATGCGAGTACCACTTGAAGAAAAACTTTAAAAACAAGTTCAAACGTGACGACGTTTCTATGATTTTCACCCTTACTCGAGATTACTATAAGAGTTTCGATTATAACAGACATATACAGAAATATCTCGAAAAGTTACATGGATTCAAAAAAAAAAAAATACCCCGATCGGACAATCGAGCGCAAAGTTACGACCTTTTGAAGTTGAGTAGGGGAAGAGATTCCTATATAAACCAACAGGGCATTTTTAAAGATAAGATGTTTTCACTATGTACAGAAACATGTGACACGTCATATACAGAAATATGTGACACGTCATGTAAAGGAACATGTGACACGTCATGTACAAAAACATGTGACACGTCATGTACAAAAACATGTGACACGCCATATACAGAAACATGTGGCACGCCATGTAAAGGAACATGTGACACACCATATACATAAACATGTGACACACCATGTACAAAAAATGTAACAAGTCATGGTTAGATTGTTACATGTCATGTTGAAAAAAAATACTATTGTTACACGCTATGTACAAAAACATGTTACACACCATGATTAAAAGAAGTTGTTACATGCCATGTTGAAAAAAAATATTATTGTTACACGCTATATTGAAAAAATATTGTTGTTACATGACATATTCAAAAATATTTTGTTACACTTTAATGCTAGGTACGAGTTCTGCTCAAAGCTAGGATCCATGGATTTGGCAATGCTAGGTACGAGTTCTGCTGCTTTCAGCATTTCTAATTGCATAGAACTTGAAAACTATTTGATTACCCATATTTTGTTGAGGGAATAAAAACCAAAAATTGCAACCAAACACGCAGCATTTTATTTCATCACAATTACTTGTGCCTTTTGTTGAATATTAGCCCAGAAATCCAACCTCTCTTACGGATCAAGGGTCAAATTGTTTCAGTGATAAACCCTAAAATACAAATAAGAAGAAAACCCAAATTAACACAAAAAAGTCAGATTAAAGAATACAAGAAGAAGATAAAAAAAAAGGAGAAAGAAAAAGAAGAATGAAAGATTTCAATCCACAATTTCAGATGATGAAGAAGCAAAGCTAGAAGAAGGATGAGCAACTTTAGCAAAATGGAGAAGAAGTAGCAGAAACCCCAAGAACGACGATTTTGCTTCGAATTTTGAGTAATTTTTTTAAAAGATGATGAGTAAATATGTCCTTAAAAATATTGTAGAGTGCAATGTAATGTGATTGTATTGGTTTTAAACTGCAATTACATTACATCCATTAACTGCAATGTGATTGCATTGTAATTTTATATTACAGTGATTTGTTACAAAATAAACACTATAATATAATTTAATTGAGTACATTACAAGAAATGTAACTTTACATCTTTATACCAAACGCAACCTAAGTTATAACCACCACCACAAAATTTTACAATCACGTTTGGCTAACAATGAAATGCTACTCAAAAGTCAAAATTATTGTTATTATATATCCAATAATATAATTCTGTATATATTTGTAAAATTTTTATCTCCTATACCTTTCTTCCGAGGATTATATGTAAAATCATATAGCTTAGCTTGTTAGTTAAATTTAATAAGATCAAACAGAAGCAAAAAAATGGCAGCAACTATGAATGGCGAAAACCAATACGACAGAACCGAAGAAGTAAAACGATTCGACGAATCAAAAATCGGAGTTAAAGGGCTAGTCGATTCAGGCCTCACCTCCGTTCCTCGCTTCTTCATCCACCCACCCGAAACTCTATCCGACCTCAAACCTAAAACCAAACCCGAGTCCGTTGTCATCCCAGCCATCGACCTCTCGGGGCCCAGGTCAACGGTCGTGGAGCAAGTTGCCAGTGCATCTCGATCCTTTGGGTTCTTCCAGATTGTAAACCATGGAATTCCCGTGCAGGTTCTGGACCGTACGATTGGTTCCATCAGAGCTTTCCATGAGCAGCCAACGGACGTCAAGGCAAGGTTCTATCGTAGGGACACGGGAACCGGCGTATCCTTCATTTCCAACATTGACTTGTTTCACTCTAAGGCCGCGAGCTGGAGGTTTCATCAAAACTCAAAATTTTTTTATTATATGAATATAACTTTAGCATTGATTATGATTATAACATTATCTTTACTGACAGCTTAATTTCTTTATTGTTTTCATATCGATTTTTGAAATTTATATGATTCGTGTTGAATTGGGTTATCTTCCCACCTCTCCAATACTATTTATTGTTAAAATTTGCGATAATTTGAGGAAAAGTGAGATTAAATTTGTTTTTGAATTGTAAAATTTTATGTGGAACGGCAGGGATACTCTCCAGATAAAACTAGGACCTACCCTAGCGGAGCTCGAGGAGATTCCTGAGGTTTGTAGAGACGAGGCAGTTGAGTGGAACAAAGAGAGCAGAGCATTAGGGGAGCGGTTGATGGGGTTGTTGTCCGAAGGGCTGGGTTTGGATACGGACAGGCTCAAGAACACTACCTGTTTGGAGGCAAGACTTATGGTGGGCCACTACTATCCTTGCTGTCCCCAGCCTGATCTGACGGTTGGCCTTTCATCTCATACGGATCCGGGAGTCCTGACGGTGTTGCTGCAGGATCACATTGGTGGTTTGCAGATTAAGCATGAAGGGGAATGGGTGGATGTCAAACCTGTTCCTGGTGCTCTTGTTATAAACATTGCAGATATTCTTCAGGTAAGTGCTTTGTTGTTTTAGGGAATGAACTTCAATTGCCCGACACTAAAAATTTGTTTGATTTGATTTTTTTTAATTTAAAAGTTATTATAAAATTTTTATAAAAAATTATAACTTTTAAAATTAGATTAAATTTGATAAATTTACTTTTATAAGTTTTCTTTTATAACTTAATTGTTTGATAAAATAATTTATATAAATTTTAATTTTAATTAAAATTATCATAAAAGTTATTTAATAAAGAATTTTTTATTAATTACAAATTCTTTTATTTTGAAAAAAAAGTTAATTTTAATTTTTTATTTATAAAAAGTATAAAAAATATTTTTATATAACATAAAATTTATAATTAATAATAAATCATATAAAAATAAAAATAAATAATGTTGAAATTTTTTCAATAGATGATGACATTTTTGAAACAAAAAGAAAAATTTTCTTAAAAAAGAGACGTGCTTTAAAAAAAAGGGAGAGAAAGCTCTTTTTTGGAGTTTTTTTTAAAGTTTCTTTTTTCAAAATTTTATTTTTTAAAAAAATTATTTATTTATTTTTAGAACTTTTCCAAATTCTTGTTTGGCTTGACTTTTGTATTTAAGAGATGTATAAGTTAAAAAAAAAACCAAGCCAAATAAGCACTAAAAAAAAAATAATAATAAAGTCCATTAGAGAAAATGATTTGAATTATTCCAGTCAGGTATACTTTCAACTTCAACTGCTGCTAATCTATCTTTTTCAGTGTTCCATTAAGTTTCTTATCTGACTCAAGCTGTAATTTGTGGGTGGATTTGCCTTCTGCTAAAAAGCAATATTTGAGCCTAAAGCATTGTTGCATGCTAGTTATTGGATCTATTAATTAGTGTTTTATTTGCTATGAATTATGGTGTCTGAAGTTCTCTTTGCTTCATTTTTCAGATTCTGTCAAATGACGAGTACACAAGTGTGGAGCATAGAGTGCTGGCCAATCCTTCCCATGAACCTCGTGTGTCGGTTGCTGTTTTCTTCAATGCTAGTGCCAGGGATGCCTTATATGGACCATTTCCTGAGCTTACTTCAGCAGGGAAACCAGCCCTCTACCGTCAATTCACATATAATGACTACATGAGAAGGTTCTTCACCAAGGAACTGGATGGCAAAACTTTGACAAATTACTATAGACTGTAGGGGAGAAGATAAAACCATATGGTACTTTGTAGTTTCTGAGGTAAGAATATTCTGCAAATCAGACCCTTATATTTTCAAGTCAGTATACAATAAGAAAGCTCAATAATCTTTGCCGTAAGTAGCGGGGAAACATATCAAAATTACCTGGAATGGATTCTGCAAATTTTCGTAGTTCTGTCACGTACAAAATGTGTTTCTGCCAGTAATTGATCTTCCTCAAAACTGGGTTTTACATGTTAGTAAGACATTACAAAGTCCCACAATAAGCAGAGCAGAAGAAATAGGGTAGAAGAGAGGAAAGGTAACACTAAATAGTTGGAAAAATGGTTTTTTATTTTAATAATGAATGATTAATTTAACATTAAGAAAAGGTGGACGTTGCAATACGTAAACAACATCAATATGCTTTTGGAAAGTAAAACATTCATCTTGATCGGTTCTAACCATTTTTACGTTCAGGTATAAAGTAAGTAACCTTTTTTTTTTGCTCTTTTAAGTGGGTAACCTTTTTAAGCTGCCCTTTCTATTTATGCATAAACCACCCAGCCATCTCTTCATTATCGGAAGATTCAAGCAATTCCAACTTTCTCTGGCTGGCAGAGCATTTAAATTCATCATTTTCTATTATGCTTGTGGGACTTCTGCTCCTCTCTAACATCTCCAACTTCCACTTCTCTTTCACTTCCGCATTATGTGACAGCGTACTCTTACCCCCACTAATGGGAAAATCAATGAACTTCGAATTCTCAGTCCGTGAATCTAAGCATTCTTGATCTTCATTCTCTTCATGTACAAACCTCCACATATCTGCACCTTTGCTTCGCTTTCTGTATTGTCCTGCAGATTTACCAATGTTGCCTTCACATCCACCACTGTGGAATCCTGATCCGTCATGGTTGATACAGTCTCTATTGTCACGTTCAAATTCAGTGGATCTGTTTGAAGCAATTGGTACCTTTGGCCGTTTGTGGTCACATTTCAAGCACACCATATTTCTTCTAAAGTTAATATAGTTGCACCTGTACAGTTCCAGACATTTAAATTTTGTAACACAATATTAAACAAGGCTGTTGTATTCAAGTATTCAAAGAATTTAAGGGAAATTGAATGTAGGAGAAAACTCACGATTCACATTCCCATTCCCCAGGGTTGAGATGCCGTTTTGGAGGCTTCTCTTTGCATTGCAGGCATCTCGTATTCTTTGCAAAATTCAAGAAGTTGCATCTGCAAGAATTGAAAGTCTCAATGGCAACCAGAGCTACACCATTAAAAACTCAAAGAATCTAAAGAATTAGAACCTGTCACATATCCAGTCTCCCTTCTTCAATGGTAGATTATCCTGACCCTCTCTTAGTTGCCTCAGTCGTTCTTCGTACAAACCATCACAGCGCAAGCACTTTATATTTCTTGCAAAATTTAGGAAGTTGCATCTACCAAATGGAAAGTAAAGGCAAATTGGTGATAGAATATATATACATTTTGAGATTCAAATTTCCAAAATTGCTATAATATAGGCTATCAAATTACTTGGGGCAAAGCCAATCGCCTTGCTTCATTGGAACTTTTAGGTGTCCTTGTGTACTTGAATGATGTTGTAGCCAAACATCCCCCCTTGACGGTGCAGCATTTGGCATATCAGATTGTAAATCCTGGGTGCTATAATCCACCATTTCTTTCAGCAGTCTTCGTACTGATTCTTTAACTAATTTATTTTGGCATGGCTTGTTCTCCACAGAACCGGTGATGGAGTCAAGGCCATGTGTCAACAAAATGCGCATCACATCCACAGTCCTCCCACCTTCATCTTCACGTGCCTTTACATAAGCCCTGTCACAGTTTCCTCTCAAATTGCAGGAGCTGCAAACCTACAGAACAAATTGAGATGAATAATAATAATTAGGAAAAAAAAAGGGAAAAGATCACTTTTATTGGCCACATCAACTATAAGTAACAATCAAAGAGAGGAGCCTAGTACATACATTTCCTTCATCAATGCCCACATAAGCTCTTAGGCGCTTCCCGGAGTTGACAACTTTCCTATCTAGGCTGGGGCATCCACATCCTGCAATGACCAGAATATCTTTCCTTGAGAAATACCTGGAAGCCAAAGGCAATGAACAAACAAAAGTTCTAAACACAAAAGGAGCTGCCAAAAAACAATCTTAAACAACAGAGAGGGTTGAACCAAGATATGCCATAGATTCCACATCCATTATAAAGCTACATGAACACATGAAGCGTACAAACCCTTTTCTGAAGCTTGTAAACTCGATTTCAAATTCAATTCTCAAAGACCAAAAAAATATATATAGAGGAGAAAAATTATCAAACAGGTTATATGCAACCAATCCCAAAAAGAAAAATTTTTAAAAATAAAAGGAAAAAAGAAATAACTCCTACATTACCTTATAAGACTAAAGCGATCCCTAGCAAAATTAAGGCACGCAGTGCGGATACTATTCGCTTCTTTCAAACCCAATTCACCATTTTCGAAAGGGTTTCCATCTCCATCGAAGTAGCCTCTCTTCAACAAGAATTCCATCAAATCCACCCACTCCTGCCAAGGATGTGAAATCAGGACCGTTGATTCATTTCGCTTCGTGGGTCTCCTCTGATCAAACGGCACGTCGATTCCTGACGGTGATTGGGCACTATGGGGTATGGATTTTGAAGATTGGAGCTCATCAAGCTCATCGAAAACTACATCCAACTTTGAATTGGGACATAGGGTGTTGGTGGAGTTGTGGATATAAGAAATGGGTATGAGAATATTAGGGAACTCAGGGTTTTCGAAATGGGTTTTGAGAGCTGGGTAGAGGAATTTGTAGCTGGCTCCAAAAAGCTTCTTCATTTGAGAATGGTCGGGATCTTTTTATCTCCTTTTTGGCGGAACAATAATGGTAATAACGGTCAGTTGAGCTTTTATTAGTACTCTCTTTAATCGCTAAAATCACCTTTGAAGTCTAAAGTTGACATATATTTCTAATTTAGGACTTCATTTTTAGTAATAACCAATTCAGGACCTAACTTTATATATTCTTTCAAACCAGGTCCAACTGTAATAGATTTTGAGGCAGTTGGTTTTTTGATCAAGTTTCTCAGCCTTCTTCATTGAAATTGTTCATGTACAAATTTGGATGCAACAAAACTCTCAATTTCAAAGTCCTTGACAAGTCTTGGACAAAGGTCATCAAAAAAATCCAATAATCCTAAAAGTTTCAGATGTACTCATATAAATAGTAGCTTTCCCCTGAGTTCCAAACCCAAGTCTTAGATAAGGCTCTGATCAATATCCGAAGAATTCCAATGTGTTAGGGAAAAAAAGGGACTTTGAGACCTCAAGTGATAAAAAAGGATGGTGTGAAGGTTTATATCCTTCATTCCGAGTTCAAATGGTTAGAAAGAAGCGCCATAGAAACCTTGAGAAATGCGTTTTTCTTCAAACATGTTAGGAATGGTTTAGGCTATAAGGGTATCATTGCGGAGGTAAGACTTACGGAAGGCCTCCAAATCCTTCTAACTTTCTCAAAGAAAAAGAAAATGGAACTGTTAGTCTTTAACTACAAAGATACGTTTCTAGTGTGGATAATTGACATTGTCCCATTCAACCATGAGAACTTTGTTAGGGAGCTACAAGTGTGGCTCTATGTTAAGGAAGTGCCACTCCATTTGTAGCATATCAACTTGTTCAAAGCCTTAGGAGACAGTTGGGGTAAGTTCTTCTATATCGATAAATATACTAAGTTGAAAAATAGGCTTGACTAAGACAGTGTCTACATTAAGGTTGATAGCCTAAGAAGAATTCCATGCTACACCAAAGTGATAGTGAAGGATAAACTTATATTCATTAGAGCCATACCATCAAAGGTGATAAAGGTTGATACAAATGAAGGTATTCCCAACTTAAGCAAAGGAAAGGAAATCATGGAAGATTTAGATGATTCATGGAGCAACGATTCGAGGTCGTGGGGCTTTAACAAAAACCCTGGGCCAAGCAACCCATATCTAGAGATCAAAGAATGAGCGAGAATTGAAAAGAGGTTGGCAGAAAATTTCAAAATGGACCATCAAATGACTTTGAGATCTGGGTTGCAAAAAGCTGATTCACCCTCTACTATATTCAACAATAAAAATGGTAATTGTAGAGCAGGCCTTGGGGAAGCCAACAACTCATCCGAGGAACTTACTAGTGGTCCTATGGACTTAAATGTACAGGCTTCTTCATTGAATGCTAAAATGGGGAATTATACATGTGCTGACTTGGGCATAAGGGACAACTATCCAAATAAACCGAATGAAGAGGTGGCAAGATCCCAAATGTCCAACCCACAGAGGAAAAGAGCTTGGGAAGGTCCCTAAATTCTCGAAACATCTCCACATAGGCTAGGTACCTATAAAAGCCACAAAGACAAAATCAACAATGAACCAGAAAAAAACTCCGAATCTAGTAAGAATAGGTTCAAAAATAGCGATGGATCGGAATCTTGGGTTGCAAAGACAAATGAAAGCCTCCTAAAGACTCATTGCCCTGGACACTTGGGGACATGAAGGCTTCAGACAAAAAAAGTGAAAAGTCGATTTATTGAGGAAAAGATAAGAAAGAGGGCAAAGAAAAATTAAGAAGACGACCAAGAGTCAGGATGCCATCTCCATGGAAACGAACAAGCAAACAACTAATGGGGAGAGAAATGAAAGTTTCGAGTGCAGTAAAAACTCCACAAGATGAGTAAAGAAAAGAGTGGCCATCAACAGTCTCATGAAATATCCTATGGTGTTTAGTAGGCTAAAAAATAAGAACAAAGTTTCGACCATTGAATCCCGGACACACAAGGACAAGGAAATGCAATGGTCAATTAGGAAAGCAGGGAAGTCAGTATGTGGCGATGAAAATTACAATTCGCCAGCAACAAGTAAAATGAAAAAAACAAAAGGTAAAAGATTATTGGCAGTAAATAGGAAAACAAATAGATCAAGTGTGAGCAAACTAGAGACTGTGACAAGAAGGAAAATGAAAATCAACAAGGATGTTGAGGAGGTAATTAGAAAAGACAAAGAAAAAGAGGATTTCTTAAAAGATAATTCCATTTCAGACAATGGCATCGAGAGCAAGAATCGAGTATTGCGAAAGGAAGAGGATAAGGTTATTTAGATGAGTAGGAGCTTGGGCATCCAATTCAGAAAACCTTCATAAAAGGTTAAAGATGCCATCACTAAAGTGGAAGAGGAGTACGCTTCATAAATGAGTCCCGAGTAAGTCCTAACGCTTTGTGTGATTTTATTACTATGATTTTGATTTCTTGGAATATTCGTGGTTTAGGGGGGATTGAGAAGAAAAAAAACTGCTAGAGGACTCATAAACAAATGGAAGCCAAATATAATGTTTTTTTAAGAAACGAAACTGAGCACAATCGAACAGAACTGTTTTGAATCTCTTTGGAGAAAGGAAAGGACTCAGGGATTGGCAATGGATATCGAGGGAAGCTCAAAGGGTCTCATCAGTATATGGCAAGAGGACTTTTTTTAGCTTATGTCGTAACGTGTGGGTCTGAGAACCCTTCCACTAGACGTAAAAAATTTAAAGAGTCGTCACTAATATTTTTTATTTAGGTGTGATTGGTCACTTAATTAAATTTGTTTTATAGACGGAGTTCTAAATTGATTTTGAATCTATCTAAAGAACAATAAACTGGTTTGCAAATTTTAGTGTTGGGTTCGGGAGTACGATTATGCAAGGGGAAGAATTAACACCCCGTTACGCCCATTCCACGAATGGTACCACTTAACCATATGTTATCCTATTAACTATAACTTTTTAATTTTATTATTATGTTTCCTTAATCCTGATTTATTTATTTTATCTTTTAAAACATCTTATTTGGTTTAACGGGTGAGATGTGCATATGAAGCAATCGTGAAATGCATGACATAAAATCTGGATAATGCCAAACGAAAAACCATTTATTGAGTGTACTTCCCGAATCCATCCATCATACTAGTGGAATCTAAGGATATTTTCTCATTTAGGAAAATACCTGAGAAACTCACATTCGCAAGTTTAATGAGTAAATCCTATCATCAAGGTAATCATTTGCATTTGAAAATAATATCTTCCGTATATGCAAACTTATTATGACCAGAAGCCTTATTAAAAACATTTTTCGAACCCTCTCATTGTACTGGTGGGACTCGGAGGTATCTTTTCATATAGAAAATTTTTCTAAGGAACTCGCCTCCGCAAGCTCTTTCGAAAAGTCTCATCACTGGGGCTTCAACTCGTGCACACAATAGTCTACATGCCATGACATTTAACAATGCAAGAATGAGGTGTAATGTACTCATAAATTTTGATATTTGTATATTAACCTTCCTACAACTTTTTCGTCATTTCTTTGAGATTTATTTTTATTATTTTTCTTTGTATGCTTATATATCATGGATAAATATTTTATATTTGTTATTTTTGTCTAACTATTTCTTTTATTTCATTTTATGATATATTTTTATATATTTAAGTATTTATCTATTTTGCTATATTTTCCTTATATCTAAAGGCTATTTCTTTAATCAAATATTTTATTTTAGAATTATTATTATTTATGCGTATATTTCTTATCACTCAATTTTTTTATTTTTTTAATTACCTAACCTATTTTCTTTTGACTAACTATTTTTTTTCTCTTTTCTCATAAGTCTATTTTTTTTATTATATACATTTCCTTTTTATATTTTAGTTATATTCATTGCTATTATGAGTTTACTACTTTTGAAAATTTTATTTTTACTATTTATTTATCATTATGAATATCATCACTTTTCATAGCCCTATATATTTTAAAACAATATATTTTATTTATCCCTTCTTGTATTTATTATTGTCATTATTATTATATTATTATTATTTTTTGTTTCCTTTGTTTTTGTGTTTTGTTTTGTTAGCAATTAGGTTAATACAATTTTCATTTGTTTAGGATTAGAAACATCAAGACTTCAAATTAAGACCCTCTCATCATACTAGTAGGGTCTTAATCAAAATCTTTAACCTAAGAAAATTTATTCAGAATTACGACTTCTTAAGTTCCAAATAGACATCCCATCATCGGTGTGACTTATAATTTTCGTAATTATTAATATTACAATATTTTTTAAAAAAACCAAACCTAGATACTTTCCTAACTATATATTTTATATTATTATTATTATCATTATTTTTCTTATCTTACCATTTTTAGTATTTAACTATAAATGTCTATTTTTAATCTTCATCTAGTTTTTATATATGTTGTTTTTGTGTTTTGTTTTGTTACCAAATATTCATCACTCTACCCTCTCATATCTAGTATAATCCATAAGAAAATTTATTATACGACTTCTTAAGTTTAGACATCATACGGTGTGACCGTAATTATTAATTTACTATAGATACTTTCCTAACTATATATTTTATATTATTATTATTATCATTATTTTTCTTATCTTAAAGTATTTAACTATTGTCTATTTTTTTTCATCTAGTTTTTATATAACCAAATATATCTATTATCATATCCATGTATAGTTTATTTAATCTACCCTTTTCTATGAATAAATATCTTTCTTTTTTCTTATATATTTTATTTTTATGACCAAATAAATCTTATTTTGCCTACTTGCTTAACCTATTTTCTTGCAATCAAATATATTTTAGATCTATTTTCTATTTGCCTAGCCTATCTTTTCTTATAGTTAAATATATATTTTTGTACATACTTGACCAACCTATTTTTTATGGGTGAGTGTAGACACCTTATTTTGCCTGGACAAATTTATTATTATTATTCATATAGTTTATTTTATCTTTCATTAACATTATGCTGTTGGTTTTAAGTCCAATTAAAATTAAGCCATCTTAAGCTTTTTAGGCCCAAAACCAATTTGGGTTTGATTTTAAATTGACCCTTTTTGACTTTAAAGTTCCAAAGGCCCATAAACCAAAAAATAAAAATTTTCAAGAAAAAAAAACAAAATCAATCAAATAAAAAAAAAAAGCTATGGCAGCCGTTTGATAGACTACCATGGCAACTTGTCAAGAGGCTGTCACCTCCTTACTACATAGAGCCACCCCTCGACTTTATCTCTAACCAACCTCTACCCTAAATCACATGATTACCCCCTCTCCCTATTGTCTAAAAATATGGACAACTAGGTTTTATAAGAACCCTCAAATTACCAAAAAAATAAGGAGATTTTGGGGAAATCGAAGAAAAAGAAAGAGAAACCAAAAATCAAAAACCTTAGCTTGAAAACCCTAGAGATTCCTAGAGCAAAAAATCAAAAAAATCCTAATTTTTAGTCTTACAACCGATTACTCTAACCTCAATAAAATACTAAACATTCAAAATAAAAAAGCAATAAAAATCAAAGAAATAGAGGCAGTAGTAGGGTAAAAGGGGAGTTTTGGGTTTGGAAACTTAGAGATTTTAAAGGGTCTTTTATTCCGATCTAAAAAAAGGGAGGAAAAGATGATAGTTTTTTTTAAGAAAAAAATCTTAAGAAAAAAAGAGAAGGAGAGATAGAGATACTATCCCTACAAAAAAAAGGCCAAACATAAAGAGGAAAATCCCTAACTTCTAGCAACCTCATAATCACAAACCAAAAAAATATTATTTTTTTTAGTCTCGTTTTTCTTAGATCTAGGAGAAATGAGATGTTTTTTTGAAAAAAGTAATTCGATTAAAGAGTAAAAGAGATTAAATGAAATCTTTAGTGAAACTTTAAGGATTTTTTGGCATCGTTGAATGACTGTCGGTGACGATGGTGGTCACCAATCGGTATTTGGGGTGATCGAATTTCTTTCAAAAAAGAGAGGGAGAGAATGGTGGTTAGAGAGAGAGAAAAGATGAAGGAAGTGAGGGAGGAGAGAGAAAAATAAGTTTAAATAGTTTGAGTTGAGTAAGAAAAAGCGCCAAAACGGTGCCGTTTATGGAAAGTAAGAGTAAAAAAAAAAAAGAGGAGCAGGAAAGAAAGATAAAGAAACGGGAAAGAAAATAAAAACAAAAGAAAAAAAAAACAAAGGAAAAATGAAAAAAGAAAACATGGGGGTGGCTAGGGTATCAAAAAAGAGAAAGGAAAAAAAAACGGAATGTGGGTTGTCCAAAGGATGAAGCCCAAGTAGAAAGAAAATCCAAAAAAAAAAGAGTAGTGGAGGAAAAGAATGGGATAGCCCATAGAAAAGGCTTAGTGGTAGAAAAGAGAAAAGAAGAAAATAAAAAGGGCCCAACAGAAAAGGGAAAAGGAAGTGCATAAGGCCTAACAATGGTGAAAAATAATGAACTTTTGCCTAGTCTATTAAAGGTGAATTTCTTTGACCTCTTATTTTATTTTAAGTCTATTCTATTTCATTAATATAGTTAGCATGAAAATAATGACTTAACTGTACTTAGATAGATGTAAAAAAAATAAAAAATTTAGTTATATAAAATATACAGAGGTAGACATGAAAAGGTAATAATAAAATATTTAGCTATATAATATCTATACATATATATATATATATATATATATATATATATATATATAAAGATGAAACATGATAAAAAAATCTTTTGGTTATTTTGAATTAACTTGATGATGGACATTCGCTCGGGACGCTAGAAGTAACAATCCCGAATTAATTTTCCTATGTGAAGGATTTTCATTAAAACTCTATCAGTATGATGGGCGGGTTTAAATTTCGATTCTCAATATTTATAATCTTAAATAAGTGCAAAAGAAATTCTAAAAAAATATAAAAAAAATGATAATATTGATAATCATAATAAACACAAAAATAATAAATAAAATACATAAGACAATATAGAGTTTTGCAATGATAAACAATGAAAATTTAAAGGGTAGATATAAAAAAATAATAAAATGTGTCACTATGTAAAACACATATAGGAAGAAAAGTAATATAATAAGTAAGTGAATACTTTTTCTTTCTAAAAGATATATGGAAAAAATAGCAACAAAAGCATAAAATATATTAAAGTTAAAAAAAAACAAAAAAAAGAAAATTTTAAAACTGGTAAAATTATAGTGATAGCGATTAATAATAGACATATTTTGTATACGAGTATAAGCACTGTTGATGGGGCCTTTCGAAAGAACTTGCGAAGGCGAGTTCCTTTGAAAGATTCCCTAAGTGAAAGGATACCTCCGAGTCCTATCACTATGTTGGGAGGGCTCGGAGAATGTCTTTAATAAAGGCTTCTACTCTAATAGGTTTGCATTCACGAAAAATATTATTTTTAAACACAAATGATTACCCTGATAATGGGATTTATTCGTTAAACTTGCGAAGACAAGTTTTCTGGGTATTTCTCTAGGTGAGAAATAACCCGGGATCCCACTAGTGTGATGGACGGATTCGGGAAGTACACTTAATAAATGGTTTTCGTTTGGCATTATCTAGATTTTATGTCATGCATTTCACAATTGCATCATGTGCATGTCTCACTCGTAAAACCGAATAAATTGTTTTATTTTGTAAATAAAATAAAAGATAAAATAAATAAACAAGGATTAATGAAACATAAGAATAAATTTAAGAATTAAGGCTCCAATAGGATAACCTATAATTAAGTGATACCGTTGTGGAACAAGCATCACGAGGGTGCTAATCCTTCCCCATGCATAATTGTACTCTTGAACCTAACTTTAAAAAATCGCAGATTAGGTCATTGTTCCTTCGACGGACCTAAAATCAATTTAGGACCCCGTTAAAGAAAACAAACATAATAGGTGGCCAATCGCACCTAGATAAAAAAAGATTGGTGGCAACTCCTTAGTTTTCTAAGTCTAGCAGTCAAGTTCTCGGACCCTCACGTTACGACTGTGAGTATTTACAATTTTTCATTTTTTTTACTTTTCATATTTATTCTAAGAAATAATAAAAACTTTATTGTATAACAAATGAACAAAGGAAATAATAATATGCAAACCAAAAAAAGCCATGCCTAATAGCCAGTCCAATTATCCAACAAGAGATCTATTACCATGTAGGCTGAAACAAGCCCAAATCACATAGCTTTGGTGTACTCCAACAAGTTGTCCAAGACTTGACCCACTTCCAAATGGATCACGAGCTCAATCCGACTTCAGGAATAAACCAAAGCTTGGTCTAATCCGTTTCTTTCCCCCTTTCTTCATTTGGAACTCTAGGTATAAAAGCTTTTTTTTTTCTTTCTTCACTTCCTCCCTTCTTTTCTCTCTCTAACTAGTAGCTTGTCCTTCTTCTTCCTCCTTGAAAGTTTCCTCCTCTCACTCATTTTTCTATTTCTCTTTTACTTTGATTTCTCTCCCAAGGCCGCCATTATCATGTCGGTTTCACCCTCAAAACACTTTTCTTTTTTCTTCAATAAGAAAAACCAAGGAAGAGATGTCACAGAAACCATGAGATCCCCCACCCTTCGAAACCTATAACCTATTCTCAATATTCTATGATTTTTTTGGTTTTTTTTCTTTTTTATTGTGGCTAGGATACTTACTGTTAGTAAAGCTAAGATTTTTTTTTTGTTTTTTAGTGTTTCAAAAAATTTAAAAAGTTTTTTAGTTTTTTTTTTGTTGAGAATGGGATTTTTTTTCTGGCTACTGGGTTTTTTCTATTTCTAAGGTTCTTAAAGTTTCAATTTTTCATTGGTTGCTAGGGTTTCTCCAAAAATCGACCTCTTTTTGAACCAAAATTTTGAGGGATCTTACAAAACCCGATTGTCCAAATTTTTGGATAATCAAAAGCCTCCAAGTCAAAGAAAATCAACTAGAGGTGACCCCAAATCCAGTTACCCAAGGAGCATTGAATGCTCTGTGCAGGCTTAACTAAGGAGGCTAAGGTTGCAGCTTCTTTTTCTTTTTTTTTTAACAGTGATTTATTTATTCTAATTATTATTTATTATTATTTTTTTATTTAGGAACCATAGGTATAAGTGTCTACAGCTTGATGATTCTAAGGTAAGGCAGTACTATATTATTGTTACTAATACTATCAAGAGTATTAATAGAAAATGTGGTTTCAGAAACATTTACTCTCCCAATGATGAGAATCAACAAGGTGAATTATGGATTAATATCTTAAACATCATTAAAGATAGAGATATGTGGTGGTGCTTAGGTGGGGATTTCAACGTAGTTAAGAACGAAGATGAAAAAATTAGCAATAATGATATATGACAACCTCTTCTCAATTTAGTGATTTCCTACGTGCTTCAAGCCTTGTTGATATCCCTATAATGGGAAGTAAATTTACATGGAGTAATAAGAGAGATGACCCAACTTTTAGTAAGTCAGACAGATTTATTTTTGAGAGTAACTAACTGAAGTGCTACTCTATTATGAGTCAAAAAAAGTTTTCCTTACTTCATCTCAATCATCTCCCTATCATGATTAGGGGAAACAAAGTTAACTAGGGCTTGGAACCCTTTAATATCTTCAACACATGGATTGATGATGAGAGGTTTAAATCTTTAGTCGATAGAAATTGGGTTACTGCCAAGCAAGGCTTTAATAACTCTCTTAGTATATAGAAGGGTCTTAAAAACATGAGACTAAGGATAAAGGAGTAGCCGAAACAAACTTATGGTGAAACTCAAAGAAAAATATCTGATTTGGAAAATGACCTACAGTAACTTCATAGGGAATGGGAAGCCATCAAAGGAAATTTTGACAAAAGGCAAGAATACAAAACTAAAGAAAGGAATTGGAGACAAAATCTAGAGCAACTTAGGTTACGAAAAAAAACCATAACATTAAATACTTCCACGTTCTAGCTTCCACTAAAAGGCAGTCCAATCATATTGACAGATTAGAAATGTAAGGAGAAGTTATTGAGGACCCAGACAAAATTAAAGAGGTAGTTGTTCGACACTTTAAAAATTTTTATAGTGACAAGAAAAGGCTTTCTGTATAAGACATTGACTGTAACTTCTCCTAACTTAAGGAAAAGTCTACTAAGTACCTAGAAATGCCTTTCACCGAGAGAGAGATATGGGAAACAATTTGCAATTGCAATGGCAACACAACTCTAAGCCTAGACTGTCACGACCCGGTACTCCCCTCGAGCCCGTGACAGCCACCGCGACGTCCCGGTAGACATTCGTTACCCAGAGTGTCAACCGGTAGACATTCTCCCCTGTGAGTAATCATCGTCAAACCTCGTTTTTAAAGAATTTTAAGTTTTTTCCCTTTCAAAATCGTGGAAAAATAATTTTCGCCTCAAAAGGGCGTTTT
Source organism: Theobroma cacao (assembly GCF_053813885.1). Lineage (NCBI taxonomy): Eukaryota > Viridiplantae > Streptophyta > Magnoliopsida > Malvales > Malvaceae > Theobroma > Theobroma cacao. The sequence continues at coordinate 46,033,037 of NC_142640.1, forward strand.
CATCATTTTTCCTTAAAATTTTTCGAACCCGACTAAAGATGTAGTAGATAAGTTGAAAACACATATTTCATGATTTAAAATAAATTTGGGTGTCTAAAATGTTTATTAAAAATGATATTGCAACTATTTGAATAAAATAAAAATATTCAATAAAATATTCTAATTTCTTGTAAAACAATATTTATACAGTCATCCGTAAATAATTTTTGTAATGTAAAAACTAAATAAATTCATACGTACTATAATATAGGTAACTGGGATATGAAATTTACTTTACAGTGACTCGTGGGCCTACAAGGAACAAAAGTGCACAAAGGCAGTAAACCTATAGTTTTTGGAGTAGTAAAGCCAACTATAATCCTTGACGATATCTGCTATCCACAGGCTACCTCGGACCTGAAATGGTTGAAAAAGAAGGTAGTGAGATTATAAAATCCTAATAAGTAAATAGATACCATCTAAACCATCTATATTCGAGTAAATGGAGACAGATAAAACAGTTTAACATACTGAAATTCATCACCTTTCAACTTGTTTCAACCAAATAAAATCAATTCATATAAATCGAGTAATTAACATGGCTTATGAATTTCTTAAAACTTTGGCTCGTGCCAAAATCATTCTCATACCCAATTATCAAGGATACCTTGGCCCCGGGCTATCCCAAACCGAGTCCGCCAAGCCTATTAAAAAAATTATGTACTCATAAATCATGTTTTTATTTTGAAAATATAGTTGTTCCTTGGCATTGGCTGAGTTCACCTTCACGTGGTGGTTTGGCGTGAAGTGAACTCTAAAAGTTATACCTCAAGAGTTACCTTACTCGCCTCTCCAACCGAGGTAAGAATATGATCAGGCTTCGTGCCCCTCTAATAGGCTAGTCCACAGAATCAGCCCACTGTAGCTAGCTAAACCCACCATACAATAAAATTTGCAACAGCATGACATGACAATTTTATCATTATCCAGCCTATCAAGATAAAAAACAGTTTATACATTTCAACACAAATACCAATTCAGTCATTCATGCCAATATTGTCATAAGCCAATCAATTAGAACCATAAATTCACAATACATCAAATGGTCTCTAATTACTCTATTTTCAAAGCCATTATTCAATTTTAAAACAATTTTATGAAATCATTTCATTAAATCACATTTGGTCTATAAAATCGAAAAATTAATCATTTAATTCATTTTTCATGAAGCTCACAAAATCGGATAAAAGCCACTTTAGATAATTAAGACGATAGTAAGGTTACCCACAGTACTAGGAGTTCGATATACTCCTATTCCCGATCTTCGAGCACAATCTCTTTACCCTTGTTAGAGGGCTCACCACCTATACATCATACGTGACACGAATTTCAATAAATTGTGTCAATATATCATAAACTATTTCAGGCTCTATAAATCTATATGAATGCACAAAATGTGATGCAAAATGTCCGAATAGCCATTTAAATACGGTATTCGACCTAATTCGCACTATTCTCGGTGTAATTGGCTAAAACCTCCAATTTAACTCCAAATTGATTTCTTTCACTTTCTACACTCCAATTATACTTAAAATACCTCAATGACTGTGAATATGATTCAATTTATCAGTCCGAACCATAAATCGCACATGTCATACATTAGGTAAAAATTCATATTTTCATGCCAAAATTTTCCATTAAATTTCTAGCCTCACCAATCATTAAATACCACCAAAATATCATGAGATATCATCAATTTCAGCCTTAATATCCTCCCTAGAAAATTCGGCCTCTTGTGGGTTTGTGAAGAACAAAGTGATTCCTTGCTAGATTTTCATACTTTCCATTACCAAACAACCAAAAACACTTAATTAGCTTGAAATCTAGCAAAATCAATGCTCAAAACCTCTCCTCTCAAATTCGGCCAACATGGGTTCATCATGCAAACTTGAGTTCTAAGCATGAAAAATGAAAAAAAAAAGAATGGGTAGTGTAAATCACAAGATAAAATCACAAAATTTGACCTTTATTAGCTTAATCTCTTGAAATCCCACACTTTTTCTTCAATTTTCCCACCTAAGGTGTCACGACCCGGTACTCCTCTCGAGCCAATGACAACCGTCGTGACGTCCCGATTGACACTCATTACCCAAAATGTCAATCGAAATCCCGCAAGGCTTTAATATCAGCTTCTCATTTTTCCTATGAGTAACTGTTGCCAAATACCACGTTCTAAAAGATTTTAACTGTTTCCAACTTAAAACAAATAAAATAATAATTTTCGTCTCACAGGGGTATTTTGGTCACTTTTTCCTAAAAATTTTGAAACTGGCTAAATGTAATATATAAGCACAAAACACATAATTCGAAATCAAAAATAAATTTGGATGTCTAAAACATTCATTTAAAAAGAAATTATGACTATTAGAATTAAATAAAAATATAAAATAAAATATTCAATTTTTTAATAAAATAATATTTTTAAGAACACTGCATAAATAATTTTTACAACGTAAAAGCAAAATAAATTCCTACATACAGTAGTACAGATAACCAAAGAATAAAATTTAATTTACAGTGACATGTGGGCCCATGGATGACTAAGAGTATCAAAAGAAATGAACCTACAGTTTTTGGATGTGGCAAGTCCAACTGTAGTCCTCGCCGATATCAGTTATCTACAATCTATTCTGGGCCTAAAATGGGTGAAAAGGAAGATGGTGAGATTATGAAATCCTAGTGAGTAAACAAACATTATTCAAAATATCTAAAGTCGAGTAAAAAGAGACTATTAAAACATTTCATCAAACTGTAATTTATCACCTTTCAACTTATTTCAACCAAATGAAATCAATTTATTTAAATCAAGTAATCAGTATGGCTTATGAATTTCTTAAAAGCATGACTCGTGCCAAAATTATTCTCATACTCAGTTATCAAGGATACCTTGGCCGAGGGCTATCCCAAACCGAGTCCGCCAAGGCTATTAAAAAGTTACGTATGCATAAACATGTTTTTATTTTAAAAATATAGTCGTTCCTTGGCATTGGCCAAGTTCCCCCTCACGTGGTGGTTTGGCGTGAAGTGAACTCTAAAAGTTATACCTCGGGAGTTACCCTACTCGCCTCTCCAACTGAGATAAAATATAACGGGGTTTACCGTGTCCCTCTAATAGGCTAGTCCACGAAAACTCACCTACTGCAGTAAGCTAATAATTATCCCACCAATCAATAAAATTCAATAACACGATATAACAATTATTGTAATTCACAACCATTCAAGGCTAAATACACATTTCATATATTTCAACACAAATATCACCAAAATATCATAAAATATCATTAATTTCAGCCACAATATCCTCCCTAGAAAATTCAACCAATGATGGTGATGGGGGAAAATGAATTCTTTTCTTGTTGTTTTGTTTCTAAATATGCTAAACTAACTAAAAACACTAACATAACTTAAAATCAAATCAATCCAACATCTTTCTCTCTCCATACCCATTTTGACCAGCCATGAATTCACCATGAAAACATGAAATCTAACCATGAAAAATAAGGAGAAATGCATGGGAAAGGTAGATCACAAGTCAAAATCAAGAAATTTTACCTTTGATTGCTTGATTCCTTGAAATCCACCAAATTTCCTTTGAATTTTCCCACCTAGGGTTCTTGTTTTTCTTTTCTCCCTTTGTTCTTCCTTTGCTCTTGGTTTGGCCGGCCATATGAAGAGAAAATGGGCTGATTTGTGTTAATTTATAAGCCAAATATTTAATGGTTATAAATATGCCATGTGTCACCATTTCATTGGTCTATTTTTATTTCTTAACTATTAAGCTTTCTCTCTCCACCATATAAATTCCTTCAATTATCCATGATAATATTGGGTAAAATTCATGTGCTGGACAAGTGTTCTGGTGGTGAAAAATTACTGTTTTGCCCATGGGGTGACAAAATTACCATTTTACCCCTATGCTCCGAAAAATACCATGATTACAAATTTTTCACTTCTCAACCTCAAATCATAATCCAATAAGTCAAATATGATCAAAATCTTTCAAAAAAATTCCCATTTTGTCCTCAAGTGGCAAAATTACCATTTTACCCCTAGATAGTGAAATTTCTAATTTGACTTCAAATTGGTCATCGAACTCCGAATCACCATTCTAAGTCATTCTGGGACTTTAAAATCTTCAATTTTACCCTAAAATCTCTATTTGATCTAGTTCGAGGTTTAAATCAACTTTGTTGTACCCCTAGGTACAATACCGCCTTTTGTAAATTCTTCGGGACTCTTCTAGCGTGCAAACATGCTATCCATCACATGTATGTCATGACAAGTATTTTATAAGGTTGGGCTTACATAGGGTTTGTGTTCTTTCCTTTCCTCTTCACTTCATGCTTTGGCCGACCATATGGGTGAGACTAAGAGAGTTTTAAATAGATTTTACAAGGAAATTCTTCCATAATCCAAGCTTGACACATGGTATGTTTCCATTAATCCATGTGTAATACTTATCCATTTAGCAATCTCCCTCCACCACATAAAATGTTTCAATTATCCACAATGTAAAATGTTAATGTTTGAAATCCATGGGCATGACAAGTGTTAAGTGGTGTAAAATTTCAACTTTGCCTCCGTAAACTTGTAAAATTATCGTTTTATCCTTAGGACTCCAAAAATGTCAGAATTTAAATTTTTCACCTGTCAAACTCAAATCGTACTCCAATGAGTCAAATGTGATCAAAATCTTTTCTAAAAATTCTCATTTTATCCTCGAGTGATAAAATTATCATTTTACCCCTAGAATATGAAAATTTCGAATTGACTCCAATTTAGCCCTCGAACTCCAAATCATCATTTTAAGTCATTCTGGGGTTTTAAAATTCTCAATTTCATCTTAAAATCTCTATTTAGACTAGTTCGAGGCTTAATTCAACTTAATAGTACCATTTGGTACAATATCGACTTTTGACGATTTTTTGGAGCTTTTCAAGTATGCAAGCATATTGTCAATCACATAAAGGACATGGCAAGTACTTTATAAGGTCGGGCTTGACATAGACAGTTACAATTTTAATATTTTCAAAAGGCATTCGTTCTACCAAAATGAGAAGTTCGACAATGGGGTTAACTCTTCTTTTATCACTATGATTTATAAGATCATCAATCCTAAGGGTTTGACAAATTATCGATTGATTAATATAGTTAGATTGGTTTACAAAATTATAGCCAAATTGTTGGCAAACCGTCTAAAATGGGTCATCTAAGAGGCTATGGGCAAGTCACAGTTAACTTTTATCAAGGGACATTAGATCCTTGATTGTGTCTTTATAGCTAATGAAGTTGTGGATCTTTTAAAGTAAGGTGCGGAAAGAGGACTGATGTTGAAAGTAAACTTCAAGAAGGCATTCGACATTGTAATTTGGGATTTCTTATTGTTGGTTATGAGAAATATGGAGTTTAGACAGGGGTGGCAGATGTCGATTCCTGAATGTATTACGATTGCTTCAATTTTTGTTTTAGTTAACGATTCACCAACGTCTCAAATCAAAATGCAAAGAAGACTAAGACAGGGATGCCCTTTCTCGCCATTTCTCTTCAACTTGGTGGCAAAGGCTTTTAGTATTTTTATGGGGAAAGCAAGTTAGCTAGGGTTATGCAGAGGAATCTCATTTGGGAATTCAAGCCTTTGTATCTCTCATTTGCATTTTGCAGATGACACCCCCATTTTCTTAAAACCAGATTTAGAGAGCTTGTTGAATACCAAAAAGGTCTTAAGATGCTTTTAACTAACTTCAGGCCTGAAAATTAACTTCACAAAAAGCTACTTATTTGGTGTAGGAGTGGACCACTTAATTTGGGAAAGTTGGGCATGTCGAATCTCTGGCAACATATGTGATCTTCCATCAACCTATTTAAGTTTGCCTTTTGGAACCTTTAGAGACACTTAGAAAATTTGGAAGCTTGTTGTGGATAAGTTCCAAGCTAAGCTAGCAAGTTGGAAATCCAAGCTTCTCTCATAAGAGGAAGAATTACTCTGCTAAGATTTGTTATGTTAAGTCTACCAATTTATTTCATGTCACTCTACCAAATCCCAATTGGAATAAAAAATGAACTCAAAAAAATCCAAAGGTGATTCTTGTGGTGTGGGGGTGGGGGAGATAGGTGTAACGCCAAGATCCATTATGTTGATTTGTATAGTGTGTGCCTGTCGTAGCGTGCGGGTCTGGGAAACTAACTGTCAAACGTGGAAAATTTAGGTAGGTTCTACCAATCTTTTTTATCTAGGTATGATTGGCCACCTATAAAATTTATTCTATTCGACAGAGTCCTAAATTGATTTTAGATTTGTCTAAAGAACAATAAACTGGTCTGTAAATTTTAAAGTTGGGTTTGGGAGTACGATTACGCACAATGAATGATTAGCACCCCCATAACGCCCGTTCCATAAACAATACCACTTAATCATATGTTATCCTAAACCATTAATTTTATTCTTATGTTTTCTTAATTATTGTTTAGTTATTTTATTTTTTAGTTTGTTAGCAAATTAAAACATTTTATTCAATTTTACAGGTGTGACATACACGTGATGCAATTATAAAATGCATGGCATGAAGTTCGAATAATGCTGTACAAAACCTTTTATTGAGGATATTTTTCAAATTCGCCTATCATACTGGTGAGACCTAGAGATATTCTCTCACTTAGGGAATTACCTACGAAACTCACCTTCATAAGTTTAACGAATAAATCTCATCATCGGGGTAATTGTTTTCATTTGAAAATAATATTTTTTGTGAATGCAAATCTATTACGAGCATAAACCTTTTACTAGAGATATCCTCTAAGCCCTCCCATCGTACTGGTGGGATTTGGGAGGTATCCTTTCACCTAGAAAATTTTTCAAAAGAATTTACCTTTAAAAACTCCCTTGAAAAGTCCCATCATCGGAGCTTCAACTCGTGCACACAATACATCTACATGCCATGACATTTAACAATGCAACGTGCTACAAACTCCTATGGCCACCATGGATTATTCTCTATATTCATAATTATTATAACCTTACCATCTCAAAAAAAAATTTGTTATCGTTATTTATTTGTTATCATGAACATCCTTATTTTATATAATCTTATATTTTAAAACTACTTATTTTATCTATTCCCTGTTATACTTGTTATTATTATCATTATTGTTATTATGATTATTATTTTCATTTTTTTTATTTTCTTTGTTTTTATGTTTTGTTTGGTTAGTAATTAGGTTAATACGATTTTCATTTATTTAGAATTAGAAACATAAGGACTCAAAATTAAGACCTCTCCATCATACTGGTAGGGTTTTAATCAAAATCCCTAACCTACAAAAATTCATTCGAAATTGCGAATTCTCACGTTCCGAATGGACATCTCATCCTCGATATTGATCCTACAACAATCATTATATTTTTATATTTAATAATTTCATACTACATCACATTCTTTTATTTTTTTTATAGATATCTATATAAATTTATATAATTAAATATTTCATTTCTATTACCTACCTAACCTATTTTTAGTTACAATTAAACATATTTTATTTTTATTATATTTTCTTTCATTTATAAAAGTCTATTTCTTTATAACTAGGCATTTTCTATTTAAATCACTTTTTACTAAACATTTATTTATTTTTAATATTTTTACCTTCACCAACTCTATCACCATGAATATAATTTTTTTTATGTAAACATTTACCTTCTATTTATATATATATATATATAAATTCTACTTATCTAAACCGAATTTTTTTATAACTAAATATTCATCTAAATTTATATTCTTTTTATAACTAACCATATTTTTTAAAAAAGTTATTCTTTTTATATTATTATTTTTATGGTTTTCTATTTATTTTAATTTCTTAAATATATTTTCCCCTTTTTATTATTTTATTAATATATTTATAACATTGCAAAACTATACTAAATGCTAATAAAATTAACATTAATCACAACATGTAAGCCTAAATAATCAAAGGTCCAAAACTTACCAAAAACTTTGAACCCAAGGAAGCCCAAAAGAGATCAATCCACAAGAGCCCACAAGCCTTCTTCTTTTTAGCAAAATGTGCCATTTGATGATCAAAGGATAGTTTAAAACGATGTCGTTTGATATTACTTTGGCTGCCAAATTGACTTCTCCCAAAAGGGTGTTGTTTTAGTCATTTAACCCTAAGTATATAAACCTATTTTTTTCCTTTTTTCTCCATTTTGTCTTTGTCACTTTCTCTCTCTACCTAGTGGCTCTTCCAACTTCTCTTTCCTGCCAACCTTTTTTAAAACCTTAACCATTGCCGTCAACACCTCCCTTCTCCCTTTCCACCGAAGCCTCACTCCCTAAACTCTCACTAACCGAAACCCTAATGACCTTTCTTCTTTAAAAAATGATTTCCCTAAAAGCCTTAAAACCCATTTCACTTCAAGGGCCACCTCCTATTTGTTTTTTAGTTTTTTTTTTTTTTTTTTGTGATTGTGGTATTGTGTCAGTTGGTAAAATAAGGTCTTTCTTTTTGGTTGATGCTAGGTTTTTAGATCTAGAAATCTCTAGGGTTTTCAAAGATTTTTAAGGCTTTTTGTTGCTAAGGATTTTTTTTTTTGCTTTTTTTGAAATCGGGCTTACTACTTCTAATAAAATTTTTTAAGGTTTTTTTTTCTTTTGAAATTCGGCCTCTCTTTATTTTTTTTCAATCCGACCTCCTCTTTCCAACCAAAAATTTTGAGGGTTCTTAAAGAACCCGATTGTCCAAGTTTTTGGACAATCAAAAGCGCAATCATGCTCTTTTGAGCTTGATTTTACAGAAAAAAGGCTCCGAGTCAAAGAAAATCCGTGAGTGGCAATTAGAGGTGACTCAAATCTGATTGCCCAAGGGGCATTAATTGTTGGTGTATTTTCAAAATTAAAGGTTATTTCACATGATGAAAAGCTATCATTAGCTCAAAAGTTATGTCACGAAAAGTGACATAATGTGTCTATTAGATATAGACATGTTTTCATCTTAATAGTTATGTCTCTTGGAAAATGACATCTAAAAGTTAGAAGACATTTTGAAAAGACACCATTGCTCAAAAGTTAAAGTGAAAAGTTATTGTTTCAAGTTATAACTCAAAGGTTATAATTTATGGAATGAATAGTTATCTATTCATAAGATGACTATTGAAACAATAACTATATCTAAAAGTTGTGTTGGCAAAAATGTAAAGATGTTTTTTAGACAAAGAGGTGTTTTTATGAAAAGATTGTGTCCTTGAAAAAGAGACACTTGGCAGCCTATATAAAGGGCTTGTTGCCACCTATTTTGAAACACCAAAAAATCAAAAGCAAAACAAGAACAAGAGCAAGAAAAGTGTTATGTTTTATAAACATAAACACTCAAGTACCCATTATCTACAAGATATTCTGAATTCCTTATAATGTACTTGCTGCAGAAAGTTGGTTCTAAAGTCAAACAACTTTGCAAACCCTCGGGTGTATCTAGCGGTCTACTTCGTAAGTGCAATATGAAAGTTAGACGTTGGCTTCATTGTATTCTTGAGACTATTCGCATTATTCTCTTTTACATACCGAGTGGTGGGGGCGAAATAAGTCTTAAAGATAGACGTCTATTTGAAAGGCTTGCCTTGAAACTAATTTTGCCTATTCTTGAATACCGTATAAAAACCCCCGTTCGCACCAACATTAATTGCTCTGTGCATGTTGTTTTTCTTCAATCAGTTGACTATGAAGGCCAAGTTTCATGTTTTTTTTGTAATAATGATTTACTTATTTTATTTTTTATTTATAAAAAAAATAAGTGTCTACAGTGCCTTGAGAAAAATAATGGAAGGCTAAGTATTCTTGACTTAGAAATGAAAAATAAGACTCTTTTAAATAAATGGTTGTGGAGATATGGGAATAAGAGAAAGAGTTTATGGAGAGAGATTATAGTGGAGAAATGTGAGAATGACTTTAACAGGCTACTTCTCGTTGTGAGCCGAAATTAGAAATGTTCCACATTATGGAATAATATTATCAAACCCCTATCACCCTCTAACAAATTTTTTTTAAGTTACTTCTGGCTTTGGTATTGCCATTAATAATGGTAAAAGTGTCGATTTCTAGACAAATATGTGGATTGATCGTTTTATTCTCAAACTGCCTTTCCTAGAATTTTGGCATTAGTAGTGAACAAAAAGGGCAAGGTGGTCGATTTTGGTAGTTAGGTCAATAGCATATGGACATGGAAAATTCAATTACAAAGGCAACTATTTGACTGGGAAATCAAACAATTGGAAAAATAATGACCACTTTGGGTGATGGGACCTTGTGCGAAGACATGTAAGACAGAGTCATTAGGTGTGGTACACTTTCTGTGGATTACTCAACTAAATCCTTTATTAAATCACTAGGAAACTAAGGTAGGACTAATGATAACATTTAGAGAAAGGTTTGGACTAGCTTAGCACCACAAAGGGTGGAGGCTTTTTGCTGGAAACTTTTGTTGGGAAGAGCGGCTGTTAGGATGGAACTAGTTAAAATGGGCATATTTATTAGGGATGTTGTAATTTACCTTCTGTGTAATAATCACCTTGAGATTGTAAGCAACCTCTTTTTCACTTGCACTGAGTTTTAGAAAATTTGGTACAACTGGTGTATTGAATAGGGGTATTGTTGGATTGGACCAAGTAAATCGTAAGCTTTCTTTGTTCCCTGAAATGCCACCATCCACATTAAAGGTGAAACTATCATTTGGGAGATGGTTTTTTTCGGAACCACTTAGACTATATGGCTTATCAGGAATGACATAATTTTTAAAGGAAAAATATGGGATGCCAACCAAGTCTTTGATATAGCCAAAACAAGGGTCACCATGTGGTCAAAAAGAAAGTGGCCTAATGGAAGCAACACAATTCAAGACATCTTTCGCTACCCTAAGAATATGGTGATCCCCTAACCTGTTAAGAAGAAAAGAAGAGTTTCAGAATGTATTCCACCTAACAAGCATACACTCAAATTCAATATAGACATTGTTGCAAGAAGATGCCCTAGAGAAGCAGGTATTGGGGGTGTCTTCTAAGATGAAAATGATAGCATTAAGGTTCTATTCTCAAAATCAATTGAGTTAAATGAATCAAACCTTACTAAACTTTTAACAGTCAAAAAAGCATTCACCATCTTTGCGACTTCAAAATGGGCTAACTCCCACAAACTTGAGCTAGAAAGTGATTATACTAATGTTGTTCTGTGGGTCAATCACCCACAACAAGGCCTTTGGTATCTCAGAAAATGGATCATGCAAATTGAAAATATGAAGAAGAAAGTTACCAGCTGGTCCATCCACCACGTAAACAAAGAAGCAAACCAGAAGGCTAATGATCTTGCCAAGTCAAGTATATTGAGATCTCTCGATGTGCTATGTGTGTATGGAGATAACACTAACGAATGACCCCGTTATGTGGATGACTATTCATGCTAATTGTTACCTTAAGAATTATAGGCTTACATTTTCCTACTACATTTTGAAACATGTTGGCATGCTTCATGACTATTGCAAAATGTGGAGATGGTTTCTAACAGCTTGCTACCATCAAAGAAGAAAGAATAAGTTGAAATTGTATAGCTACCATGCTTATGGTGTAAAGTTTAGCTTTTTATAGGGACTTCCTTTTTATATAGTGAACTTGGTTGCATTAGGATGAGTCTGTACTTAGGAAAAAACCATCGTTCGGTTGATGTCATTCTGAAAATTATTAACAACTCGTTTGGCCTAACTTTTTTTTAGGTTAAAAACTATAATAAAGCTCATATGAAAAATAATCACTTTTAAAATTAAGCTAAAAATGTTCAATAAACTGTTTGAAAAAATAAATTATATAAGCTTTAAGTTTGGTTAAAATTACCATAGCAGGTATTCATTCTATCTTTAATTACCTAATAAACCAAAAGGGAACAAGTCTACTTTTGGTTTATATACGATTTTAGATGTTAAAAATCAAATAAATTCATAAAGAAACGAAACAACTCTCAAACTTGTATAGTTGTAATAGTTTCAGATTTTTTGATGAATAATAGAGAAAACCTTTAAATAGTACCTAAATGCAACTTTAAATTTTGGGTTTTCTTTTCTCTTAATCTTTGTAAGAACAAAAAAATCTTAGATTTTACTATTCTATTGCTAAGTCTTCTATTTTATTTTCTAATAATCTTTTCTAAAACGAGATAGAGAAGAGGGAGATCATGATTTTGTGTTGGCGAATGGTGATTTGCGGAGAGAGGAAAAGGGGAAGGAGATTGATTGAGAGAAAAATGTATTTTCTGAAAAATTGACATATTTTCAACAGAATAGAAGAAAAAGCTTATCTCTGGAGCTTTTTTTTAAAAAAAATTGTTCTTTAAAAAAATGCTACTTTATTTAATAGCTTTATCAAAAATCCTGTTTAGCTTAATTTCTACTTTTAAGAAATAAATAAACTAAAAAAAAAAACCAAACCAAACAGACATTAAGTCTCATCTTAATTGCAACTAAGATTGGCATGCTTTGTTTTTCTTTTCACGGGGCATACTGTCAGGGTTCTTTTTGTAAACCCCTCTTATGAAATAACATCTTACTATCTGTAGACACCCATCAACCAAATATAAAAATAAAAATGAAAAATTAATAATAAAAAAAGAAAGAGAAAAAACAAGGAGAATATTGAGCGTGTACTCAGCCCCCCCTCTCTGGTACGTCATTACGCGGCACTTAAGCCCCTTGGAAAGTAATCGAATTTTGGGGAATATTTACCTCCAGAAATTAGCCCCCCATTTATGCCCGAGCCTTGTGAAATCAGGCTCAGAAGAGTATGATATCATCGTTGGATTGTCAAAATTTTTGGACAATTCAGCTCTTAAAAGGGGGTAGGCAATAGGCTGAAGGGGGAGGCTTTTTTGGTAGCTGAAATGAGAAAAAGGATAAGGGTTTGCTACCTGTGCAAAAGAGAGAGAGAGATCGGTAAAAAGGGCGAGTGGGAGAATGAGTAGAGTTTGGAACCTAAAACTATGGTCAGAGAGAGCCGGAGAAGAAGCAGAAAAGTGGAAGCTTTTTAGAGAAAGGGGTGTTGGTTTTAGAAAGGAAAGAGGAAGAAGAAAAGTTAAAAAATAAAAAAAATAAAAAAATCAGTTTATATAATTAGAAAGAGAGCTTCCAACCGGTGTCATATTGGTTGGAGAAGGCTTTTTCTTTTCTCCCAAGCGGTGCAGCAAGAGCAAACTTACCTTCATTGCACCATACAGTGCGTTTCACGAGGCTTAGGCACCTGAAAGTGGAGCAGACCGATGCTACCCCTTTAAAGCTAGAGTAAGCTTGTAGCTTACTTGGAAAAATTAGCTTTTGGGCATTTAGTTGGAGCCCACCAAACCAAAGGTCTTTGGGCTTGTTTTGGCCCCGTTAGGTAATGGACCTTTTCCTTAATGGCATGCTTGGTTCACTGGAAAGAATAGAATAGGAATAGAATAGTCATTCCAAGAGAATAGAATAGAGGAACAATAGCTATTATTTAGATTAGTTCATGGGAATGGAATAGGATAGAAATTGCTATTATTACTTATTCCATTATTTGGTTGGCAGGAATAATTTTAAGAATGGTTAAGGAATAATGGGTAAATCATAAAAATACCCTTTCTTAAAATTTAAGGATTTTTTAATTAAAAAACAAAAAAAACTATGATGAGAAATAAATACTCTTTATTAAAATTAAAGAATTTATTTTGTTAAAAGATAAAAATATTCTGAGCAATAAAATCAAAATAACTTTTACTATAATTAAATAATATTTTCACCAAAATGCAAACATATTTTTATTATAATTTAATAATATTTTGTATTAGAAGAAAATTAAACCTTTTATTATAATTAAATAATATTTAATATTAAAAGATAAAATATATTCTTTATTAAATTTAAATAATACTAAATAATATTCTTTGTTACATTTATTATATTCAAATAATAATATTAAGTAATATGCTTTATAATATTTATTATAGTGAAATAATATTAATATATTAAATAATATTTAAATATTTTCATTTCCCTTTTTTTGAAAATGAAGTAAAAAATTTTGTGTCTTTTGTGCTTTAGAGAGAGGAGTGAGGAAGAGAGAGAAAAAAATAGGTTTAGTATTTTTTACAAGGTAATTTTTTAAATTGTAAAAGGGTATATTTGTCTAATCAACTTTTTTTCTTATTCCCAACAATTTGGAATAGCTATTACCAAGGGGGGCCTTAGTAATGGCTATTCAGGCTTCTCTTGGAATGGTTATTCTGAAGAATAGTCATTCCATTGAACCAAATACTGCTTTATCTCAAGAATGAGAATAGGGGAGGAATGGCTATTCCATTCGCCCCAACCAAGAATGCCCTAAATGTTGATTGGACTTATTCTTGGGCTTGGCATTTTTTTATTTGCATGTTTATGATTTTTCCCTTTGTTTAGAAATTATGCAATAGTTTCCATTTTATTAATATATTTACACATATGTGTTATAAGCACAAGATAGAACTTTGAATTATTATGAGTCATAAAAAAAAATAGTCCAAGTAAGATAATAATAATAAAACATATAACCACATAGGAAGGAATTAAATAAATAGAAGAGAAAATATATCTAATAAGAATAAATTAATTATATAATAAATAAAAAATATATTATGTAAATATAATTAGTATAAAAAAATAAAACAAAATAAAAATAGTTATTTTAAGTGATTCGATGGTAGAATTTCACCTAAAAAGGGGCAAAGAGTTGCCTCTTTCAGGTAGGTTACTTAGGTGTGGAGTTCGAGATGGATTTTCACCGAAGCGTCAGGATAAATCCGAACTCTATGCTTCAATTCTCATTAATTCAAATAATTATTGTTAAAAAATATATATATAAAATAATAATAATAACAAAAATAATAATAATAATAATAATAATAAATATGTAAACAAGGCAATAAATCATCCTAAACTATTAAACACATTATCACATGAATTTTAACTAACTAAATCAATAAACGCGATCATATAGGCATTATCATCTTATACTGTCATAGCATGCCACATTCTTCTTGTTAATGGGGCGAGAATCCCGATGATGGGATTTCCCCGAGGAACTCATAGAGACGAGTTCTTCCCGAGATATCCCTAGGTGAGGAAAACGTCGAGATTTCACCAAAGTGTTGGGATAGTCTACGAATGATTTTTTGATAAGCGATTGTCGACCTCATTGTTTAAAATTGAATAAATCATGACATCATTTTATGATTGCATCACGTGCATATGTAAAATCAAGTAAAAGACTCAACCAACCAAATAATTAGTTAATAAGCAAAGGCTAAGGAGATATAGGAATAAAATCAATGTAGGCCATGATAGGATAATTTAAGATTAAATTGTATCGTTCGTGGAGCGGCCTCCACAGAGGTGCTAAATATTCTCCGTGCGTAACCGCACTCCCGAACTCATCTCTAACAAACGTAGACCAATTCTCGTTCTTTCGACGGACCTAAATTAATTTAGGATTTCGTCGATTAGAATCGAGTTAACAGGTGGCCAATCACACCTAAATAAAAAGATTAGTGGTGACTCCTAGTTACTCGATTTTCGCCCGCGTTTAGCGGACGGGTTCCAGGACCCGCACGTTACGACAAATGGCGACTCCACTGGAGACAAGGTGGAGAGTCGAGCCATAATTTATCATAAGTTATCTTAGGCCTTAAATAATTTAATGTTTTCCTTAATCTTGGGCATTTGCTTTTACTATTATTTGTTGCATTTATTGTTTCGATTATTGTTATTTCCATTTAATAATTACGGGGAATTTAGGATAAAGGGAGTGTGAGATTCCGAGGTCAGTCTATTCCTTCTCACACACGACACATCTTGCACTCATGCATAAGCCTTCTACCCAGGCTTTGTCCTTAATTAGGAGGGGGATAAGTAGCTACGCTCTCATGAGGTGATAACCTCCGCATAGGCTAATGAAAACTCCCACTCAGAATGAACCTAGTCCATTTGAAGCTTGTAATGGGTGAGGACTGGGGTGCCTTGCTAGTCCATATGGATGACAGTGAGGAGCGATTTGAGAACCTTTAGCTCCCTTTTCGACCCAAATCCAGCATATAAAATGCCTTGAGTAGTGTTTATTTATGTAGAGCTTCACTCGTGAGAGAATACCCTCTGATTAGGTACACATGAAGGAATGATCATATTCTCCCTTACCCTAAACTTTTCTCCGTAAAATAATGAAAGTATCTCGCGTGTCCATGTTATTAATTTAGAATTACTCTTGATTTTTCTTGTATATACTAACTTAAACTTGTTGCCATTTTTGCATATGCATATTTGCATCATACTTTTGCATATAGGAAAAGTATGTCACTTGACAACTATTGACAAAGTAGCTCCAATTGCATCCATGGAGTCATCATGGCCACCTTCAAGCTACGACAAAATATATGAAGTGACTCAACACATGGCGAGTGCCCAACAAAGTGAAGGGGATTGCTTGGCAAAAGATCATGTTTCACTGCTACCTGATAGAGTCCACCTCGACCTAAAGCAGAATGATTTCATAGATTTACTTGACATATGGGAAAGGTGAGGGGCCATGACTCGAGCAAATTTTGATAAGAGATATGGCCACATAGCCTGACTCCTTAGGGTCCAGATTGATGAACAGTTGTTGAAGGTCATTGTGCAATTCTGGGATCCATCGTGTAGGTGTTTTGTGTTCAATGAGGTGGATATGGTCCCAACAATCGAAGAGTACTCAGCTCTCCTTCAAATTCATCTTGACAATCCAGATAAAATATATTAGAGGGGACAAAAAACCAGACACAGGCGAAAGTTAGCCAAGATGATGGGTATTACCCCGGGGGAAGTTGACCAAAACCTAAGGAAAAAGAGGGATAATGAATGTATCCCATGGAGTTTTCTACATAGCTATATCATGAAGGATTGGGACACCGAGCAAGGATAGCTTGTGATGGCCTTAGGAATTTATGGGCTAGTGATTTTTTCCAAAGTTTTGGGGCATATAGAGATGGAAATTATAGATTTCTTCGAGCAAGTTATCAACAAGGTCAACCCTTCACCTTCTATTCTAGCAAAAACTCTCAGATCATTAAACTATTGTCGGAGAAAGGGGGAAGGACGATTTGTGAGATACGCACAGCTTCTTTCCATTTGGATAGTGAGTCACTTTGAGTGCAAGGTCGAGTGGTTCAAAAAGCCATTTCATCCGCAAAGTGCCCCTATCAAAGAATTTTGTGAGAGTGAATGGCCAAAAAATAGGACTAAGGAGCAATGGATCTATAAGTTTCGAAAACTCATGAGCGTGGAAGTAACATGGAGAGCTCCGTGGATGCCTCGTTGCCCGGTCTTGTACAAATGCGGAGATGAACCTTGGGTGCCGGTAATGGGGCCATAGGGAGCAATCAGCTACACCCCAATCATGGTGAGAAGACAGTTTGGGTCAGAACAGTTTATACCGATGACACACCGACTAAACACTTTGGAGTTTGGCTATGGAGAGCCAGGTTTTCTAAAAAGGATTACGGGGATTGAGCGAGCTTGGAAGAAAATCAGTTGAGTCGACCAAGGGAGGTACACTGATGAAGTAACTACTGGATATCAGGTATGGCATGCTCGACCAGTTAAGGATGTGGTATACCCGAAAGAAGATGCACCTCGTGGCCCAATCGATCCAGAACCTCGAGATGCTTTGCTCGAAAATGAGTTGGCTTGAAAAAAGTCTGAAGCTGAAAATGCTAACTGGAAACAACGATACGAAGATCTCCAAAAAAGGTGTGAGAAAATGAATATGAAAGCGACCGAACAAAGAAGGAAAATCCGAAAAATAGAACGTGATTGGGAAAAGAAGTATGAGAGCCTGAATAACAGTTTTCTGCCACAACCAATGAACTTCGAAGGGAAATACAAGTGAGAGAAAGTCGAGGCAATGAGCTTCAAGCGTACAATGATGGATTAAGAAACCAAGTGTGATTCCAGCAAGAATCCATTCAATTGCTAAGACAAGAGTACGAAGAGCTTAACGGGGTTATGGGAACTTATCAACGGGAGTATGATCGCCTCAAGCAAGAAAACACCCGGATTCGAGAGTGGGGTGAATCCTACAAACAAACTTACGTGGAGAAACATGACCAAATGGATTACTTGCTTAGACAAATGAGGGAGGTGGCTTACAAGGCAAGAAACATGGCCAGGAAGATAGACGTATTAAAGAGCCTGGTCTTTCCGATTGGGAAACAAGAGCAACAGTTGATTAAGCATCTTGATAAAGTGTATAACCATTACGATAAAATTGGCGAATATTTCTAGATGTAAAAGATGACTCCTGAATTATAATTAAAGACAATATCTTATGTAATGGATTACTTTGTTGATGGGTGTTAAGTGACAAGTGCTTTTAGTACATGATCATTCATTTATACATGCATAAACCCCATTTCGTGATAATAAGTGCTTTCGCCTATAAATAAAGATAATGGGTGCATTTTTTTCATCCCATTCATGAACCAAAAATGCATCTAATTCATGTTTCTGATTTAAAAATAAGGATTCCAAGATAGACCGACAACCTAAAATCAGTGACCAGCGTGTTCATAATATGCGTCGACGAGTAAGAATCATGTAAGAAGAACAAAGGGAGTGAATGGATAGAATGGAAAAAGCTCAAAAAGAAATGAGAGAGCAGTTAGCAAAGATGATGAAATTGATGGTGGGCTTGAGTAAAGGAAAAAGAGTAGCAGAAGAGTCAGCTCTGTTAGAAAACCTACCGGCACAAGACATTGGGAACTCAAGGGATGATCCACCTTATCCCCCGGGATTCACACTACCCCACGCCCAAACTTTTTCAAGGGTCCACCCTCAGGCGACGTCATCTAGTTATTACAATATGCTACTCCCGATGAGCCATCAACCAACTCATGGGCAATTTGGATTGAATTCTAGGATAAATCTTGCTGAACCAATACACGTCCTAGATTTAGATGATCCAAAAGAGCAAGAGAAATTAAGAAAGGATTCATTACAAGTAGGAGAAAATGAGAAGGTTCAAAAAAAGTATGATCTGTTCGAAAAGCGCCTTCGCATTGTGGAATGAGTGGATAGGTTCGGAACCATGGATGCAGTTGAGTTATGCTTGGTTCTCGATGTGGTAATCGCTCCCAAATTTAAGGTGTCAGAGTTTGAAAAATATGATGGGACAAAATGCCCAATGGCGCATATCACCATGTACTGTTGGAAGATGGCTGCACACTCACATGATGATAAGTTGTTAATTCATTTTTTTCAAGATTACCTAACTGGATCGATAGCCAGATGGTATGTGCAACTTGATTGGAGTCACATCAAAACTTGGAAGGATTTGGCTAGAGCCTTCATGGCACAACACAAACATGTTGCTGAATTAGCTCCTGATCGCTTATCACTTCAGACCATGGAAAAGAAGGCTAGTGAGAGTTTCAAGGAATATGCTCAGAGATGGAGAGATATAGCAGCACAAGTCCAACCGCCCTTAACAGATAAAGAGATGATTGTATTGTTTTTAAATACGCTCAAGGCACTTTTC
This sequence comes from Theobroma cacao, assembly GCF_053813885.1. Taxonomy (NCBI): domain Eukaryota; kingdom Viridiplantae; phylum Streptophyta; class Magnoliopsida; order Malvales; family Malvaceae; genus Theobroma; species Theobroma cacao. Next base: position 46,052,664 of record NC_142640.1, read on the forward strand.
TATGAACGGTTGATTGGAAACGCCACCAAAAATTTTACAGATCTAGTCCTTTCAGGGGAAATAATTGAAGGGAACGAAAATATATCTAATAAGAATAAATTAATTATATAATAAATAAAAAATACATTATGTAAATATAATTAGTATAAAAAAATAAAATAAAATAAAAATAGTTATTTTAAGTGATTCGATGATAGAATTTCACCTAAAAAGGGGCAAAGAGTTGCCTTTTTCGGGTAGGTTACTTAGGTGTGGAGTTCGAGATAGATTTTCACCGAAACGTCGGGATAAATCTGAACTCTATGCTTCAATACTCATTAATTCAAATAATTGTTGTTAAAAAATAAGATATATAAAAAATAATAATAATAACAAAAATAATAATAATAATAAATATGTAAACAAGGTAATAAATCATCCTAAACTATTAAACACATTATGACATGAATTTTAACTAACTAAATCAATAAACGTGATCATATAGGCATTATCATCTTATACTGTCATAGCATGCCACATTCTTCTTGTTAATGGGGCAAGAATCCCGATGATGGGATTTCCCCGAGGAACTCGTAGAGACGAGTTCTTCCCGGGATATCCCTAGGTGAGAAAAACGTCGAGACTTCACCAAAGCGTTGGGATAGTTTATGAATGATTTTTCGATAAGCGATTGTCGACCTCATTGTTTAAAATTGAATAAATCATGACATCATTTTATGATTGCATCACGTGCATACCTAAAACCAAGTAAAAGACTCAATCAACCAAATAATTAGTTAATAAGCAAAGGCTAAGGAGACATAGGAATAAAATCAATGTAGGCCATGATAGGATAATTTAAGATTAAATGGTACAGTTCGTGGAACGGGCTCCACGGAGGTGCTAACCCTTCTTCGTGCGTAACCGCACTCCCGAACCCATCTATAAAAAACGTAGACCAATTCTCGTTCTTTCGACGGACCTAAAATTAATTTAAGATTTCGTCGATTAGAATCGAGTTAACAGATGGCCAATCACACTTAAATAAAAAGATTGGTGACGACTCCTAGTTACTCGATTTTTGTCCTCGTCTAGCATACGGGTTCCCGGACCCGCACGTCACGACACTATCCCTTTCAAAAAAAAAAAAAGTCTTTGATAAGGCTATGGGATCATAAAAAGAAAAATTCTTTTGCTAGACCATGCTTGCCTATACGCTTTCAAGTCCTTAATTGGCAATGTCATATTATCTGGAAAAGATTTGGTAAGAAAAATGGAAAGTCTTGTACTGCTCATCCAAATCTATTTCAATGTTTATGTATCCATTATGATTTGATTACTATCTAAAGTATTGGTGGCAAGTGGGTGGGTTAAGTAATTTTTAGGTTCCAATCATTTTGAGTTCTAATCATTTTGATTTAGGTCATTTGGTTTAACATCCGAATTATTCATGTTCTAATTATTTTAGGTTCAAGTTGTATCATTTTTTTAAAAGTTCAATTAAATTGAATTTGGATGAATTATTTGGATTTAGATTCTTTTGAAATTCCAGTTATTTCAGATTTAAGTCATTTTTAAATTAAATATTCAGATTATTTCAAATTTATATCAAGCGGGTTCGAGTTGTTGTATATCTTTCTTTTTTCCCCTCCAAGAATTTACAGTAACTCGTTAACTCTTTCACTCTCCTGCCTACCATTAACCTTTATTTTCTTTAGTTCGTGCAGTGGTGGACACCGGACACTACAAAGAATATTTTAAAAGGAGTGGAAGAAAACAAAGAATATGATACCTGATGCAAATTGATTGAACCAAGGAAACTTGCTTTTGGCCGAACGTTTCTCATGCTCTTTTGCACTGGGGGTGGATGGGAAAGAGGAAAAGAAAACAAAAAAGAGAGAATATATTCCTTATCCCATAATTTGCAAGATGATCTTTATCTTCATGATTTCAATATTTGAACCATTTGGTGCTTTTCTCGTCAATTCTTTTTCTTGGAAAGGTGGGGGAGATATCAATATCAGATATCTCTTTATATTTTCGGCACTCCATGACCACTAGTTAGGTTGGTGTAATCTCACATCTTTGGCACAATATCATTAACAATTTTAATAAGATTTTTAAATAATTATTTTGCATTATGCAACAGCAAATCAAGGTAGGCGACATCTTAATTCAACAATATCATTTCAAGACAATAAATGTTTGAGTAAATAAATAAAGATACATGCATTTGATCATTTGACTTAGTAATAAGTATATATATTCAAAAGAATTAAATTCAATTTTTTCTTTTTTACATTGTATTGGATAAAAAAAATCAAAAAAAACCACTTGAACTTATTTCAAGTGATAAGAACGGAATGGAATTTGAGGAAAGATTACCTTTCAAAAGACAAAAGAAAAATTATGGGCAAAGAGAGCATGGTTCATGCAAAAACTGAAGGGATTTCATCCTCATTAAAATGGATCAATTTTTTTGTGTTTTGTTTTGTTTTTTTGTAGTTCAATCATGGCCCACTCGATCGCAAGCAATGCTACTTGCTATTAAGGGCATGGATTGAAATGTACAACCTGCGAGATCGCTTCACCTAATTAACTTTCGATGAGAATTGCTCCCTAAGGAGGCGCAACTAGCAGCACCAGCCATCCATCAATTTACAATTATTTCCTAACATCTACCGGCTGCAACTCACTTCCTGGGGAGTCAATAGAGATTGGCCCTAACCACTGCTATTTGCTCCCCTGCTTTTTTTAACAAAGATGCAAAGCTGAAGAGCATGGCAATGCCCTATTTACAACTACTGTTCTGTATTACTAAATCAAAGAACAAATTGACATATTTTGTTCCTTCTGTTGCTGCAAGGAGGAGGTCAGTCGTTCAACCAGGATGTCTAAGGCTTCCTTCATCCACCAATGCTGGCACACATCCCTGGCTTCTTTCACATTCAACTAAACCAGGAAAAAACAAAACGTTTTCATTATAATTAGCACTTAATTTTGAATAAATCTGCTATATATATAATCATGAATTGGAAGTGATTGATTAAAGAGTCCTAGGGGGGGTAAGAGCTTACCCATGCCCTTTGGCGCACGTTCTGCTCAGGCCAGAGGTCAAGCTCCTCCTTCACAAGCAATGGGAACATGTAACCTTCATAAAATGTGCCATGGCTTTTGCTTATAAAGTTCCATCTGCCCAATTCACACTGTCCAAGTACAAATTAAATATTAAAGAATTAGTTCCAAGACGTACTCCAGGGATTTTGATTATATGGGCAAACGGCAAGAACAGGATTAATTAATACCAACCTCAACACTGCCTAGAACACCAGCTTCTTCAACTGACTCTCTTAAAGCAGCTTCTTCTCTAGATTCATCAACCTCCCAACCACCCTGATTATAAAAACAAGAGATCAAGGTTAATTATACAAAATTAAGAGATGCAACAACCACTTAATTAGAGTATAGATTAATGGATTATTATTTTATACTAGCTGGTGAAATTTGAAAATTTTACGTACACAAGTTAGAAAATTAACACATGTCCATTTAATTGTTATATTAATTTATTAATCTGTTTCAATATAATTTAAAAACTCTGATGATTTGTTTTACAAGGAACACGAACTCTGTGTGCACCTTAGGAAACATCATTTTTTGACCTTTCTGTGAGGAGATCACAAGAACCTCCAAGTCATCACTAATTGTTCCATCACTGCTACATTTGAATCTGTAAGGAATGCACCTGCAATTATCAAAAATTGAAGAAAGTAATGAGTTTTTAATCATTCATAGCAAGTAATGATTGAATAATTCTTAATGGACCAAAAAGAGAGGGGGAGGGAAAGAGTCCTGGCACAAAAAATCTGACCAAAAATGGCAGGGCCCCATTCAAAGAACTAAAACTTTTTTTCTCAAGCGTCCCAACCCAAAGACAAGCAACAAAAAAAAAAAAAAAAGATACAAAATCCAGACCCTGACCCAAAATGAGCCAACTCTTCAACATGGAGAATGACCACAGAGCCAATAGGAAGAGGACACACTAGCCACTCACCCGACAACTTGGCGGCGGCCCAGGTCGTCATATCGCTGCAAGTGCCTTCCCGTACGAGAAACCAAGCAAACCATCCTCAAAGAAATGAAAGAAAGAATCAAACAACAAAGAAGCAAAAAGGGGACAACGGTCTTCCGGGGAAAGGAAATGAAGAAGATGACGATGAGGGGATCAGTCGCTCCTTAGGAGTATGAAAACTGATTGTTGCAGACAGGCAATCAAAATACAGATAGATGAACGAAGACGATAGCGGCTTTCAAGATTTGGAAATATTAGTTGGATAAAGCCAAAGATTAATCTTTCAGGTAAAGGAATGGCTATTTGAGAGACGAGCGGAAGATGCTGGAGCAGCAAAATGGCTATTTATAGAGCAGAAAGAAGTAAACAAAATTTAAAATAGTAAATAAATTGAATAATAATGATGATGAAAAATGATGTTAAATAATAGAAATGGTAGGTGCTAAAACGCGTCTCTTTCTCTGAGCTTCGATGCCGTTTGGTTTACGTGGATTTTCATAGTTGGGAAAATGTTTTTATTTTATTTTTTGGGAGAGAAAAAAAAAAGGAAAATAATGTTGAAAAAGGATTTTCTAAGGTCTTGTTAGCCAACACGGACACGGTTGATACAATGTTTAGATTAATGGGATCTGATGTAAATGCCGTTGACTTGTAAGAAACAGGCTCACGTGTGCGAGCATGGCTACTTGGCTACCCTTTTCTTCTCTCGTAGGCTGTTTTTTATGGAAAAATAAAATACACTGTAATATAATACTACTCATAATAATCATACAAAAAACAAGAAAAAGTGCGTCGAGTCTTATTTTCTCTTTATCTTTTTTAGCCCTTGGATTGTGTCCTCTTTTTCTCCTTGTTTATTTCTTTTAAATTCGTATGATTTTGAGTTTGGTCTCTACTAAGCGTGGATAATTGCTCTTGCATGTCCTAAGCAATGGAACAAGAGCTTCAATGTCCAAATCTTGAGTTTCCTTTCTCTCCTTTCTTTTTTAGGATATTAAAGAAAATTGAGGATTTCTTGATAGAATGAGATTGCTCTGTCTATGTAACCCTAGCTTCTCTTTGCTAGTGTTGAGTTGGATCCCAAAACAAAGAACTAGGTATACTTTGCATAAGCTTTTCCACTTATTTGTCTTCTATCTTGAATTAATTTGTTAACAAAATCACATCAGCCAGCCACCGTCCAAATAGAAAGACAGTCAAATGGAGATCATGTAAAAACCAAATATCACACTGATAATAAAAAATAAAAAAATAAACATAGAAAACAAATCATACACATATAAGATGAACAATTTGACATGCATGTATATATGGTTCAACGCTCTCTATCTACATTCACATGCGAGGAAACAAAATTCCATTATGGTTATGGAAAATTTACAAACCTATAAATTTCAAAAACCAAGCACAAACTCTCGAACCCATAATTAGACTCTTAACGAAGCACAACTTCCTCACCTTCCTTACCTTAACAAAAAGTAAAACCCTACAACCCTCCCAACTTCGTCAAGACGCTTTTTCACTTATACAATGCAATCCCTTACTTTTCCATATACAATAACAGTTCTTTTTCATCAAGCAAACTTGTTTTAATAAATAAACTTAATTACTGAATAATTTCTCAACGAATAAGCCTCCAATTTGAAGAAAAAATTCCCAACAAATTCAAATTAAGGGAAAGCGCCAACAGAATTCCATGAGATTTATAGCATAAGATGAATCAATGAATACTTGAAGAAATTTAGTGTATGAAGCCTTGGTAGGCCTACTATTCAGCCACCACATTGGAAAATAGATGCCATAATGGTGACAACTCTAGGAAAGGATTCCGGAGACTTGCGTATTAAACGCAATGATAATGGCAATGCTACTTTAAACGAAAGCTCCGAGAAATTTATCTTTAAAAGTCTTGTCGTAATTAGATTCCTCTCCAGGCATTCGCCAGACACACTAGATCGAATCTGTACCCTAAAAAGCTAGAGCTTTTGTGATGCCACCAATCTAGTTGGAAAGTCATGACGAGGATCAGCCATTACGCTTTCTAAATAATAGGTTCCTATCATCATTATATGTGTACGACTTTATTTAAATTTCATCTAATCTAATTTCTTTTTTTTAAAAAAAAAAAGTCATCTATTCTAATTAATTAAGAAAAGGACTTGTTAAAAATAAATAAATTAAAGAGAAATGATTAATAAAATATATAATATAAATTTATCTCACTTTTGAGGTATTGTTTGTTTAGATCCAAAATAGTTTGTTCATATAAGATATTTCTTAAATATAAATATAAACAAGTCTCTTACATATACTAAGGACCATATATTAATATTTTTTGCTTCTGCTATTTCAATTTTGATCCATTTAGTACAGCTCTAACCAATGTGAATCAAACTAATGAGTGAAGCCCAAGATCCTCAATGTGAACAACCGCATCAGGCTAGCGCCAAGAGCTTAATTTGCAATGACAAAGGTTTTTCAGCTTTATAAGACAATTTTCTTTTCCCATACAAGTTTATTCGGGTGAAAGAAGTTTCGGTATCTTTACGAATGAACGGTACAATTTGCATTTTGCAAGATGATATTTTCTCACAATAAATAATTATCCAAAAAGAAAATTAAGTAAAAGGGCATAAGTATTCAAAGTTTACCAGAAATGGTTCTGCTGTTTGTACCAAAAAGAAAATTTCTGCGCAATCAGCAATCTCCAAGGGACATTGAACCTTTGCTTTTTTGAAATATATATATGTGGACCCAACAGCCTTTCTTTGAGTCTTCCTCGGATTCTCTTCCGTGTTTTTGCGGGCGGGGCGGGTGGGTTTGGGAGACGCAATACAGTAGTCAACCAACACAACAAGATCAGATGAGCTTTTGTGAAAGAACATTTCCATGTTTCCTTTTCTTCTTTCTCCTCATGCTTTCCAACTTAAAAAGTTATTTGGTTTTATGTAACTCATTGTCGACCAAAGGACTCAACCTGTAAAGTAATGTTATCTTATCCATCGCCTTCTCATTTTCTGCAATTTTTCACCTTAAGTCATAAATAGTGAGCAATAATTATGCCATAAATGTCGTAGGTCTTATTTGACCTTATGCAAGTGCAGGACAACTTCATAGCAAACACTTCCCATAAAAGTATTTCTCTTTTCTCTTTAAGTCAACTAAAAATATGACAATTACGATATAGTAAGATCTGGAGACGAGAATAGTTATATTAATCTTATCTTTACATTCATATATGTATTTTATTTTATATGATATCGATATCAATATCTATTTATAAGATAGTAACTAAAGATTATCAAAAATATATTTTGACTATACAAGTGTTTGCGTACACAGATATATAATATATTTATATTTTTATATATCAATACATAATTTATTTATAAATGATGTAATTGTTTTTGAATTTAAGGAACTCGTATTTCTAAAAAAAAAATTAGTTCAATAATAGATATACGTTTAAATTGAAGTCTATCCCTCATTAATTTTTTTCAAAATTGTACTTGATAAAAAAAATCACTCATATTTGATCAAAAAGAATTGAAGTCACTCCACGAAGGAAATGGACTAAAAATTTTATGTGTTACCAATTAAGGAGGATCAAAACAAAATTTGGTAAATTGCACTTAAATATTTAATTTAATAATAGATATATGTATATTGCACTTAAATATTTAATTTAATAATAGATATATGTATATGTGTATCTTTTGCTCAATGAAACAGGGTTAGAATTCTTCTTTCTTCCAAAATCCTAAGAAAACAAATAACTCTTGTGCAAGCTAGTATAAAAAAATTCAAGAAGAAAAGGAATCGTAATCTAATTTGCATGAAGTATAAATTGTATTGAACCTTGGTGGGTAATGGTGAAGGTTGTACCCATCAAAAATTAAATTGCAAAAAATCTGACATCGTGAGAGAGAGAAACTGAAGTGGAAAGAGTGAGTAAATAAAAGCTCCCGTAATTAATTTTTTAACATTATTAGGTCCTCTATTCATTCAGCAGTGGCATGCTAAAGAAAGATTCGAGGATGTTTACAAACATAAAAAAGGGATCATGATTGTATTCAGTAAACAAATCCCCATTAAAAAAGCTCTCTCTCAGCACTTTCTTCCAAAGGGTGTTTATTTTTTAAAAAGAAAAAGGAAAAAAGGAAATCAGGGTTAAAACAAGAAAACAATTAAAGAAAAAAAACAATATTGTGGTCGCCTACAACGAAGACTTGGTGATCCCTTTGGGGTTTGAACTGGTCGAACTCACATGGAGTGGAAAAAACGTGTATAGCGCCCACTCCATGAGAATTTATTCCGTCTCTCCCTTTGTCTCCTTTGCTGTTCCTTTCTTCAAACAAATACAAATTTAGAATGACTTGGAGGACTCTTCCAAGTTCCCAGACTAAATAATGGAGCAGTTGAGAGGTTTTAACTTTTCTTTGATAGCAACTCCATGTGATTGTTACCTTAGTTGTCTCCTTGTTGCCTTTGGGTTTTGGCTAAGTTTCCAAGTTTCAAATCCCCAACAACCTTTAAATAACGAAAGCAGAAGTAGTCCTTCGTATTATAGGCATTAATAATCAGACAATGTTAAGACGGTTGGAAGTTGGAGATTTATTGATCTTGTTTTGCTGGGAGGGGCATGTCTTTCTTTTTGAAGATTAAATTTGAAGGGATTTAATATCCAGGAAACTGGATTTCTTTAAAACCCTTTATCTGGTCAGTCAATGTGTGTCACATGGGCTCGCGATACATCATAAATTTGTAGGGACTTAACTCTATTATTTTTTATTGAATTAATTGGAATATATGGAACATTTCCAATTTAGAAAAAGTTCTTTAATTTGTTGAATCATTTAGGCAAAGCCATAACGATAGGGTAATCGACTATTCCAAGAAACACAATGATTTCATTTGAACAATTTGTATATTAATTAATCACTGGAGACAGCAAGAAAGCTGCTCATCTGTTAACACACGCAAGCTACTGCTTTAGTTTGATGATATAAATGGTTTTGTAAAGTTACTAAAGATGAGTCAGCAATTTTATTACCTAACATGATTCTAGTAGATAATTTGACTAATTACAGAGAAGAGACTCTCTTCACGTTTTCAATATCAAATCTTCATTCATACACTTGCATATATTGTTTTGAAACTAAAAAGAGAGCTGAAGAAAAGCCTGGATGTTGCAGTTTTGGGTTTGACGACAAGATTGATTTTAGTGTAGAAGAAGAATCTTCTAAAATTTCTAGAAATTAAGCAATCATTCTCAAACTGGTTCAAGGAAAATGCCATCTGAAGAAAATATATACTTGGTGTCGTCCAACTTTTCTCCCTGCCGTACCCTAGCTTATAAGATCTGTGTACCCTAGCTATCTAATTATCAAGCCAAAATCCTAAATCTGTGTACTCTTGAGACCATTGTAAATTTTAATTTTATAATTTCTATTTTATATATTGTCATGAAATCTTTAAACTCAAAAAAATATGAAACTAAATATATTTAATTTTAGAACAAACACTTATCCTATCACGTAATATGAATTTCAAATATAAAATAAAAAATTTATTACGGAAAGAAACAACAATGAGCGTATAGCACTCACTTCATTAAAATGATTGTAATTTGTTGATTTAATAATTAATTTTTGTAAATATATATGAATAAACACGTGTTCAAGTCTTTAATTCTACTTATGAAATTTATAAGATAAATTTCCTTTATAAATGTGTTAGCAATAGCTCCCGTCTTTAATTCTACTTATGAAATTTATAAGATAAATTTCCTTTATAAATGTGTTAGCAATAGCTCCCGTCGTGATCATGGAAAGTCGTAGCACGCGACCAGAAAATTGGAGCCCCAGATGTGGATAAAATGAAAGCCGAGTCATCGTGATGTAACCTTGGAAGCGCCTGATAATGATCCTCAAGTGCTGCGGCTACCTTAATAACTGTTGGCTGAGGAAATTGGAAAATTCGTATGGCTCCTCTGGATTTTGGCTGCAGCCCTTTTCTACTCCATTTGCAGCCACTAGTATCAAATTTCCACTATTGCTTTGGTTTCCTTTCACCATTTCCTACCGACTCCCCAGCGAAGAAGACAATTTGTTGAAGGATATGTTTCCTTTTTTTTTCTTTTGGGCATGTACACAAAGTGACATCAATTAATAAATAAATCTACCAATCAACCTAAAATTAGACTAAAACTAAAAAGTTTTGTAATGTTTCATTCGATATTACGTTTTCATCTCTAAACTCAATTTATACACAAAAATGTCAAATGACACGTATCTTACATTTAAAAAAAAAAATCACGTATTTACATTAATAAGATATGAGATAGATCTTATACTTATACGTAAAGATTTTTCTTTACCTTATAAGTATGTGTTTTAAGATGAAAATATGAGTCTATAATAAGTTGTATCAGAATCTACTTAACTCTTCACTTATATGTGATCTCCATGAGAAATATTAAGGATGAGGTAAGCTCAAACCAAAGTGAGTTCTTTACTTCCATGGCTGAAAAAGTTAGTGCAACGAGGACCATTGGCAGAACCAAGATTTTAAGTTTGAGGAGGCGAAAATAAAAAATTGAATTTTTAAGAGGGTAAAATTATAAAATTGTTAAAAAATAAAAGTAAAATTTTAAAATAAAATAAAATAATATATATATATATATATATATATATATAAATTTTGAAATTTTAAGGGAGACGGGAGACCCTACTAACCTCCCCTCCCTCCGCCTCTAACGAGGACGTTATACAATTAGATGAGTCACGTATCTCATTTGTCATTTAAATAGGATTTTAATAACAATTACGGTAATTGCATGCTGCAGCTCAAAGTTGAAATGTTTTAATCAATTTAGGTAAATGAATCAGTGGGCTAACTAATTTTGTTTAAATGTGTTTGGCTTATGCGTCACCTGAACCCATTCTTATCTTGCAAATATATAAGTTAAAGTTTAAATTAATATTAGGTTAAACTACTACATCAAAATACCGTTCGATTGGGGGAGGTTAACATTCTAGAAAGAGTTCCACCTACTGTCAACACCTATATCCCATTAGTCATATTACAATATTTAACTTCCATGGATTTGGCAAATCAACAGCTCCCAAGAAAGAGCAACTTATTTCATGCCACTTTAGATTTCCCTCTTCTTTTTCATTCTTTGGCTGAAGTTGTATCTTTCACTATGCGCGCAACAAAATGCATTACAAATTATAAGACATTGTCCACTCCTGCACCGTCAGGGACGGGCTTGAAACGCATTTCGATTGGGTAGAAGGAAACCCAAAATAATGAAAACAGGCCCAAGTTTGGGTGTTTTACTGGATCTAGCATTGAGATTGATAGGCTAGCCTATGGATCGGCTGAAAGGGTCTGGGCCTTGGCCTATGGATTTTGGGGGGTGGGCCGGGGGGGGGGTAGGGAACATTAAATGAAATAATTATCTATAGGACCAAATCTATTACAACAATCAACATTCATATTCATGTATCATGCTAGCGTCACTATTCCAACAAAAATACTGCAGCTTATATCGTCCAACATTACATGTGTTACGGTTCACATTTTCAATTCACAAGATAAGTCAATTAAGTAGAAAAAAGCCCTTACTTGTAAACTTAAAACTTATCCTTTATCTTTATTTTTTTTCTTTTTGGAAAAGCTATCCCATATCTTTATTGATATGAAATATGTGATATTCTACTTTATCCATCCTCATTAAGAATGACTCACTTTGACCCGAACTTACATCTCTTAAGGGATGTGCCACATCAGTGAAAATTTGAGTAAAAGAGAGACTCAACTTGGTCTAAGCCTATCTCGACTTTAATATCTCTCATGAAAAGTCTCACATCAATAAAGATTTAGGTAAACTCTAATAGTAGTATAGCACTGTTGGCTCTATTAATTTTTTATGATAATAAAACATTCTCATTCATTTGTGTTTAATATCTCTATTTGAGTGTACAAGACAAAAATTGTATGCAAATAGTTAATAAATCATTCAAATGCACATATCAAAGAGCAAAGGAATAAGAAAGTCACAATTAATCAACAAAACAGAAGCCCCTTAGTCAATTAATGAGGAGTTAGTCAGCTAAAATTCAAATCAAAAGTTGACGGGCTGAAGAGTATTGAGAGACAAAATCAACTTCGTTGACCAAAAAGTAAGTTAGTCGACTAAGTGCACATTACCAAAAACTTGAATGGCTATTCTTCAAAATCCTTCAAAACTAAGGAATAGCTAATACCATCCTCCCTCATGGTATTAGCTATTCCATGGTTGAGGAATAAATTTAAAAATTAATAAAAACAAAAATACCCCTTACCAAGTTTGAAAATTTACAACTTTATTGGTATAAAATATTATTTTTCTCTCTCTCCTCTTTCTCTCACTTGATTCCAACTTTTAATAAAATATTAATATTAAATTATAAATAAAATATTAATATTTAAATTATCAATTATTAATAAAATAAATTATAAATTATTCCTATTTAAAAACAAAATAAATTAAAAATAAATAAACATAATATCATTTAAATTAGATAAACAATATTAATAATTAAATCATCAATTATTAATATTTTAAATAAATTACCAATTATTAATATTTAAAAAATAAAATAAAAATTAATCATAATAATATTTAAATTAAATAAAATATTAATATTTAAATTATCTATTATTAATATTTTAAATAAATAATCAATTATTAATTTTCAAAAATAAAATAAAATAAAATAATTGATCATCATAATATTTAAATTAAATAAAATATTAATATTTTAAAATATAAATAATTAAATTATAAATAAATATTAATATTGAAATTATCAATTATTAATATTTTAAATAAATTATCAATTATTAATATTTTAAAAATAAAATAAAATAAAAATTAATCATAATAATATTTAAATTAAATAAATGTTAATATTTAAATGATTAATTATTAATATTTTAATTAAATTCTAGATTATTAATATTTAAAAAATCTAATAAAAATAAAATGTCACATAAATAATAAAAGGTGTTTTTGTCTTTTTATTTTCTATTCCTTTCTTATTTCAAAATTATTGTTACCAACTAAACACTACAATAAGTCATAATAATTATTCCTATCATATTCCCTTTGTCATACCAAACTGAGTAATAACTATTCTATTCTATTCTCACCTCATTCTATTTTCACATAATAACTATTCTATTCCATTCCTGTCTATTCCGCCAACCAAACGTACCATAAGGGATTGATTCAAGTTAGGATTGCCTGAATGAGTATAGGTTCTAACCTAACCTTGAAAACTTATGTGTTGGGATTTAATTGATCCCCATAAAAACTATTGTGAAAGGTTTTCACTAAACCTGGTAAAAGTCATTGTAAAAACTTGGTGAAAGCATGTGAATTTCACTGTTCTTAGTGGATTGTTTGAAAAATCATTGGTTGAACAATCAAGGTAGTAGATGTAGGTCTTAGACCGAACCACTCTAAATTCCTACGCATTATCTACTCTGTTTTTATTTTAATTGTTTTTCAAATTAGTTCCTCATCTTGCCAAGAGTCAAAAAGTGCTATTCACTCTCCCTCTAGCACATTTACTTAGGACCAACAAACACTTGTCATTGTTCCACATTTCTAACTCAAAGAACGTGTCTATTAAGTAGAAGAAAGTTGCTACTTATAAATCCATGTAAAGGTGAAGGGGAAAGGGGCTAGCAGGGGCCTCTTAACACGACACACGAGTCCAACCCAGCCAACCATCGAGCCAACATGCAGACAGGGGTTCCTATACGCGAGCCACGTAGGCCGCACACAAGTCCTTTGGGTGTTGGTGGGTCCGGCGTTATTGGGCTGCACACACTTGCACTCCCCACATTTGGGCAGCACACAATCTTGCACCCCACGCTGGAAACCCTAGTGTGGCACAACCCTAGTGCCTAAAATTTAGGTGTCGCACGTAAGGAAGTTGCACCTGTCATGCACTTAGGGTGCGCACTCACATTCAATGTGCCTTGCACACCTTGTGTGCACAAAGTGCACACTTGTGAGCCACACACCTAAGACCTGCAACCTACACACTCCGCACATTCATGAGCTGTGTGTGTCGCCACCTATGAGTCACTTCTAGCACACCACAAGCTGCCCACACAGGGGCATAGGTTGTATAAGGACTGAATTACTTGGGCTGATGTTTAAGGTTGGATACTTGTTGAACAATTTAGGATTATTTCCTTAACATATTTTTACTTTTCTTGTATTTCAAGGAAATCTAGGTTAACATATTTTCTTATTTTAAATTATTTGCACACTAAGTAGGTTAGAGGCTATAAATAGCCACCTTAGTTGTCTTTTTTTTTTCATTAAGCATTTTGTGTTTTGCTAGATCTTAGGTACTTTATTTGTCTCTCATTAGAGCAATAATACTTATTTATTCATCCCAATCCTTTTCTTCATATTTATTTACTTCACGTTTTCGCAATAATATCCACTATTCCTATCAAGGCTTGCTTAGTCTCACATACACAAGACTATAGAGCATGAAACTTAGCTAAAGTTTCAAGCCCGTGAAACCCTACCCTTCCAACAATTTTAAAATTTTTATAATTTACCTTTATTTTTTAAAAAAAATTATAATTTTGCTTTTTATATTTAAAATTTTTCTAACATACTTTTATTTTTTTGAAATTTTATAATTTTATCCCTACAATAACTTTTTGTTGGGTAAGATGCCCTACAACAATCAATCAACAACTAATTTTAATAGACTCACTCTTGCAAGAACTGGATTCCAAATTTAATGAGAATGCAAGACTCACTCTTGGTACATCTTTGGACCCTTAGAATGATTTCAAATCCTTTTATGTTGAAATTATTTACAAGCTTACAATAAATATTACCCTAATGATTTTACTAAGCATGATAAAATGCATCTAAGCCATCAATTGGATCTATTCAAGTTTGACATTGTTCATAATTAGGCTTTGAAAAATGTATCTACACTTTCTAGGTTATGTCAAGTGTTGAAGAAGACAAGAATATCAAAAGTTTACTTGTTGATAGATTGATTTGGCTTGTTTTTTACTCTTTCAGTTTCCACAACAACATCAGAACATGCATTTTCTACTATGAAACTCGTTAAGAATGAGACTCGTAAAAAAAATCAGATGATTTTCTTATAAATTTGTTAATTATTCTCATTGAAAAACAAATCATTCGAAGTTTTGTCATTAATTCAATGATAGATGTCTTCAACTTTATGAAAGACCGTCGAGCTCAATTAAAGATATCCTATCTTAGCAAGCAATAACTATTAAAAAATATTTTTATTTTGTACCTAACACGTAATTAGAGTTATTTATGTAATTTTCACAAGAACTTTTTTCATTTAAATTACTTTATATTTTTGTCAAACAATAAACTTCCAATATGATTGTTTTATAGAAATTATTTTCGTCTTTCAAACGTGAAATTCTAACTCCGTCACTAAATTCAAAACTCAATCTCATCTTTTTATTAATGTGAAATTAGTGACACAGACACTAACTTAACATTCTTAAGAAATATATGTATTATTATTATTATAATCAAATATTTAATTTAATAATAAAATATTTTAAAAAAAATATATTTGAATCTCGTCTTTTTTATTCCAAAAAAAGTAATGAACAAAAGTATAAATAAACCGCAAGGTTTATGAACGTTGGAAAGTAAAGAAATTGGCAAAGGTGCATCCTAATCTTGAACAAAGAGAGTTGAGGAATCGTCAGCAAAACGAAATACGAGATTTTCAAAGGAAGGAGTGGTGTACCCCAGAGTCAGAGCCTTAAGCTGCTTTGTCGTGAACGAAACTTATCTAGAAAGGTAGAAGCTTCCGTTTCTTCTATCTAATCTAAAACATTACTACACAACGTCGTTCCAAGGATTCCTGCAAAACCAAACCAGTCAACCACCCATTGGCTTTGGACACGAGTTGAAATCCTATTGGTTTGAAGGCTTACCAGAAATTCTCATCTCAGCCACGTCAGCGTTCACGTCTTCAAATCTATTGGAAAATAAATCCTAATCCGCCTCGTGGCTGCGTAATTCTCATGCTTCACGCAAACGGTTGCTGCCGGGCCGACAACTAATAAATAAATAACCATATGCTAACAACCGACTTATATATTTTTTTAAAAAAAAGGAAAGATTCGAATTGATATTCTTTAAATAAGTAAATTATATATTAATTAATTAATTAAATATTTAAATGCAATGTATATATTATTTAACTCATATTATCATTCATTTTTTTTATTTATTACCGTTACTAAGATAGTAACAAGATATTTATGAATGGAACTCTAATCTAAAATCATTTACATCAAATTAAACAAATATATAAATTCTAAGCTTAAATTATTAATAATCGTATTAAAAAAAGATAAATAAAAATAATTTTTATGATTAATAAATAAGTAATCATATGCTAATAATTACTATAATCCATAGATTTTGAATTAAATTTATATAAAATTAAAAATTCTAGACATATAAATTAATCTTAATTCTTAAATGCATACAAAGATATCAATTAAATTTGAGAAAAATGTGATAAGGCGGCCAAAGTCAAGGGGTCCTTTTCGTCAAATTTTCAGATATTGAGTGAAGACCACGTGGAAACAGTATTGGCATTGGGTGGTCGAAATTAATTTAAAGATGGAATGATGAGCCAAAAAATAAAAAAGAATAAGTTTCTGTTTTATTAGGTTAAGTACGAAATCAGAAATCAAGATCACTTGATTGTCCGTAGCTTGAGAATTAAGGCTCGTGGATAAGCCATGATGGGAACTTGAGCTTTAATGCAGGTGGACAACGAGGGGTGATGTGTGTTTCGGTTAACATGTGTTAGGCCTAAGAGTTCTGACACTAACCCTGACTACAATATATACATATATATATATATATGTTTGCTTTAATGTGGCATGATTTCTGCATTGTTATTTTACATCAACCATAATTATAATTTTACACGTGATCCACACGATTTGATGTTTTTGTAATTATTATTTTTGCATGCTTTAACGAAAAGAACAACTTCAAAAAACAATAATGTAATCACGAGTTTTGAATTTGTGTCATTAATGACAAAATGAAATTTAAGAAAAATCGATCTAAGATTAGGGTATGGGTTATTAGTTTTTCAATTAAAAAAAGAATTATAATTTCTTCTTTAAGGATGGAAAACGTGTTAAATGAATAACTTTTTTTTTGAAGAGAAAAAAAAATCCAAACTCAAAGCAAAATAATATTGAGTTTCTTAATTTAAATATTTATATTTAAATTAGAATTTTGAAGAAGACTGTAAAATTTATGAGATAAAAAAAGATTATTCTATCATGAATATTGCAAAACTCAATGAACCTTTTTGTATAAAACCTAACCATAACTATATAAACAAGAGGGTACATATAAAAGTATATGAGAATGTTAAAAGATACCTCAGAAATTTGGCAATAAAAGCAAAGTTGATTACCAATTATAGATACCGTAATCTCTTGGTACATATAGGTAACCTAATTCATTAAAATATCTATGCAAGTAGGTTACCTTTTTACAAGGTGTGTAGACATCAACCAAACAATGGTAAAATGGGCAATATGCCAAGATGTGATCCATAGTCCATTTTACATTAATGCCCACACAATTAACCCCCACAATTCACTAACATTTTCTTTGCAAGGTAAGAATTACTAATTCATTTCACCCTTTTTGACCATATTCACAATTGCAATGAGATAAATAGCACTTAAACATTAGGTTTAATAATAATAATAATAATAATATCTTTTTCAAAAATAATAATAAAAAGAAATCATCAATTTCCTTGTTGTTTCCAAGTTGACCAAGAAACTTCTACATAATATTTGGTATAATAACTTTCCTCAGAACTCCCATGATTCTTCTGTTTTCCTTAAGAGTTGATCAAGTCCAAAGGAGGTCATTGTAGCATTAACCTGAGTTTGCATACACACTAATTTTCTATAAGTTGAATATTAGATACCGGTCAAATAAGAAATTCCTCCGTAACAAGTGTCAAGAAGCAGTTGGGCACTTCACACAAATTTTTGAAAGAGGAAAAATAGAGAAGACAAATCCAACTTAAGGGGCAGTCTTTAGTACAGAAAAATTAAGCTTTCAAATGAGTCCTTTTAAAATAAATACAATTGGAGAAAGCTACATGGCCCTAGCCCACCAGCTTTATTTTCTCACTATTCATGAAGAAATCATGTCTTTTTCTTTATTCACACCATATATAAACCCTATAAAACTCTCCCAAAAACAGGTATGCAAGGCCTTGGGCGTGAAGCAGTTGCAGCTTGCAATCTAAAACAGAGGGTGTGGGCTTTGTTTTAGAGCTTGGGAATGGAGCAAAAGAAGATCAGCAGCAGCTACGAGAACAGTAGCAGCAACAACATCTCAGCTATAAGAGATGAGGCTGGATACAAAGGTGTTCCGATTCATAGCCAAGTCATGAAGATAAAGCAAGAGTTTGAGAAGATCAAGCATCCATCGCTGCGGCAGGCAGATATGAGACGAGTGCTCCGTGAGATCACCCGGCAACGGTCCCGCTCCCCTCTGGGATTAGCTGAAAGACCCATATCAGTTGGGAATTTATAGAAACTACCATGTTACATCATACATCGTACATCATCTGTAGAAGAGAAGAAGGAGAAAGGGTTGCTCTCTTGGCGGCAGGTTTTTAGGAACAGAAACGACCTTGTTTCAGAGGCTTTAGTCCCCGCCAGTTTCTGGACCTTTGTTCTATCTGTTGTAGATATCCTTCTGTATGTTTATGGAGAGAACCTTTTCTCCTTCTTCTTCCCTGTTCATAATAATTTTTGCCTCTATTACTATCTTATAGGACTCTATCTTGTATGGATTGAACCAGCTCCCTCTGTTTCCGTCGTTGGTTTATTTATAGCATATCACCTCTCTGTTTTTGGCTCCCAGTCTCTTCTATACCTCAACTATTTCTTGAACAGACCAAGTTTAGGCCTTATATTACGAAAGAAATCTTAGAATTAAAGGCTCAAATCATATTTGAAAGACAGCTTTTAACCCTGTTTTTTTTTTTTTTTTTTTGTCTGAGCTTTTTAAGCATATATCGCCTGAAAAGATGGCAGAACAACAGGGATAACACCAGGATTACGCTATAAAGCATAAAATGGATACACCAAATTTCACCAGCAGGTAAAAGCAGTCAAAATTTTTCATAGATGTAAAAAGTTAAATTACTGAAACCAACAGGAAATCCTACAAAAAATATTAAATATATACGGGTTATAACAACAAAGATAGCAAAACCAGAACAAGTGTCAGATCGAACAAACTGAAGTTGAATGACTCTATATCATAAAAAATTAGCCTTAAGCAGTGGTGGTCTCCTTCGATGACAGAAGCTTCACCCTCTTTGTGAGATCTCTCATGACATCTATAATCACGGATTTCTTCTGTATCCGGAATTGTATCGCCAACTCAGTTGAAACGGGAACACCTTGTTCCATTTGAGACTCATCATCCATTATCTTTGTGGGGAAGTGTCCCAGTGCAATCACACAGAGTGCAATAATGGTGCGAAAAACAGCTACTTCATTTGCAAATCCAAGGGGAGCTTCAGCTGATAAAGATTTTAGAACGTTCAAATCATACCTCTGCACCAATTCCATGTCATTTGATAGTATAACTCTTAAAGCAGACAATAAACGTCCCTCTACCAATTCGGGGCCTCCTATGATTACCTATTAGGAACAAACAAAAGGGCAATAAATATTAGAATTGACCAAAATCATTTAAAATAACACTAAAATTAACTGTTAGCTGAGTTTGGTACAACTTAGGACATGAAACTGAAAGGACCAATTGAAAGCATAACTTTAGGGGATTTACCTCCCAGGAAAAAGGGCAGTTTTCTTCATCTTTCTGCAATATTAAAGATTAATCTTTCTGCAAGCCAAATCTTTTTCCTTCTTCCATACCTTATCAAGGCAGTCTTACTCCAATTTTTTTTAAATAGAAGCAAAGAGAGGAAGGGTTCTCCCATGTCAACAATGTGAAACAGACAAAATCATAGTGTAACAAGGTGGTCAACTTTTGAACATTTTAGAATTCTTAGTAATAGCATTTATAAGTGAAACTTAAATTTGAAAAATGATCTGTTACAAATCATAAACTGTTTCGTATTAGCAGGTATTATGATATTGACCATTCAAAAGACAATAACTATTTAAAATAACATGAAGGAAAGAAATAACCTTTAGATTTGAAGCTTCTCCATCTAACTTAAGCTGAGACAGAACTTGTCGCTGCCATGGAGCTGGTGCAGAGAAATTGGGTGAAGAAACGCCAGCAGCCATACTTGCAGCATCCATAAGAGCTCCGTCATATTTAAGCTCAATATAGTCATACGGATTTGACGGCATAACAAATCCATAATCCAATAGGAAAAAGTCATTGCTTAGACAGCCATAATGGAGAAGTAAAGGATCATTTTGTTTGATATCCTTTTCAGCTACAACCTGGTATGAGAGAAAGTGAGATGTATGAGCAAAACTCTGAGCAATTCAGCTTTTCATCAAATTAAAACTGATTGAAAGGTACTAAAACCATTTACATAAACCTGCCTTTATTAGCATCTTTGAATTCCCAACATCTTGTTCTTGCACAATTTGGGCATTTGGATTGAAGCTATGGTTGCACATATCAATCAGAGGAAGCATCATTGGGATATCACTGCGGCTTCCATCAGGAAGCTTTTTCCCATACAATCGAAATGCTCTGGATGAGACTGCTGACATTGCCCATCCAAGGGAGGATGCATCAACATCTTGGCCACCAAAAGGGTGTTCGCTTAATTTCAGATCCTTAAGAGCATTTTTTACTTCTTGCTCAAACTCCAGAAGAAAACGGCACCTTTTATTGACCTGGTTGGGGAAGAAAATCACAATTAACTTCAAAGCTAACTGCAGAAATCAATGAAATTTACAAACAAAAACAAGGGAATGTACACCCAAAATGGGCCAAATGAATGTTAACATTGACCATGGTTTCAAATCTAAATTTCAAGACAGCCCATAATTTGATCTGTCAAACCTTTTGTGTAGGCAAAGATTCTGGCTTCCATCTTTTTTTTAACCAGTCATACTGGCTTCCCACAACTTGGGTCAAAGAAATTTCATTCACACAAGAAAAAGAAGATATTGCCTTCCCAATAAGTTAAATAATGAAAATATATACCTGGTAAAGCAGGGGAGCATATTGCAAGTTCTTTATATCCTCTCCAGTAAAGAAGATGGGTACACTGTAAGTTTCAGGAAGATTGCTGATGTACGGCCACCAGAAGGATCCAACCTTCGCTCTTTCTTGCAGAAGCTTTAGACCCAACTTCATGGCCCATAGTTCCTCTGTCACATGCTCCCACAGAGTCCAATTTAAAACTCTAAACAGCCCAATTTACAAAAGTTGGTAGTTATCAACCTATATGAATACAGAAAATTTCCATGATACCACTCAATAAAACCAGAGTAGTGTTTGGTGCTATCAAGAAACTGATACCAATCTCTGATTAAACAAACAAGAAAGGAATGTTCACTAAACAGGTGAAGGAGGGAGGAACCAGCAATGGATTCATCAAATTCTCTTCTTTTTACTTCTAATTTGATTTTGACCCTCAAATTATCCAAAGATATGGCAAAGTAGGCCACCTTACAATCTAGCTATATTTGCATTGGCTCCTGGAATACTAGATCAGTTCTAGTTGATGCACAACACAACCCCATAAAATTTTATCACGTGTTATAATCTTGAAGGATTTTTTTTACATAATTCTATTTATTTCCAAATTTATTTTCTGCAGATTTTGATTTTTTCTAATCCATCTTAAAAAGTGAACGTGAAAAACATGCCAATGCTACACTGCATCCATGGGTTTTCAAATGGATAAGATTAGGAATGTATGTGTAAGAGAAAAGGCAGGGATCCACCCTTTACAAACAAATGAGGGAAACATGTTTACAAATGCCCCTTTGAGATGATGTAATTTAACAGATGATATCAAGAGAAAGAGAAGAAGAACATATAGTAGATGGGGGAAACAATAAAAATTATTTCAATTTTACAGAGTTTACTGAAGATATTGTCTTTAAATAGGGCATAATATGTAGAAACAGACTCAGTTTGTTGTAGCACCTTTTATTACTAACCTCAACCTAGCTTTTTATTAGATGTCTTGAAAATATTTAGTTTTTTAAAGAGTATATCAGAGACCTAAAAGAGCATAAATAAAAAAACTATGAAGTGCACTTCTACATGTTGAATTCTCTGGTCCTACTAATTTATTACAAGCCTAGTACATTACACAAAGTTTTAAACCTAAGACAAGCAAGTAGCCTATTCAAGTAATATTTTTCAAGAAGTCCAAAATGTCCTTACAGTTGAAGAAATTTTAAGTATGTCAACATGGTAACAGATAACAACGGCCAGAAAACCACCATCTTTGTTTGCTGTAGATGGAAACTGTGAGAATCAATTTGATGTTGGACATAGCATAGAAGCAAAAAATATACATAACACACAATCAGCATATATAAGATACTTATAGAAACACTTTGGACCTTTTTCTTCTAGGAAAGTGCATGAAGTTCGTCAAAAGGGACAAGGCTTCCATTAGCATAGTCATGTACTCTTGTACTCTTAGACAGATGATACTTCATCCACTGGAGGGGGGTAATTATATAGGGAACATGATCATATATTCATCTTGTGTTGCCTATTCCTCTTTCCCCCTCTATGTGGATAATTAATCCTCTCATGACCTCAATCATACTCGATGCCACTTACTTAAGGAAGGGGTTGATGGGTTGAGAGTGCACTCATAGAACAATGAGCAAGATGCGCTTCCCTCTACTAACTCTCCATGGTCTATTCCTTAAGGCAACTCTTCCCACATCATTCACATTACTCCTATGTAGGAAACTATGGACTGCCATTGGCCTATGTTGCCATTATCATACTAGGCTTACTAGCTTACTAAAAGATACTTCCGTTTCACTCTAATTTCAGGTTTACCAGGTTAACACAACAGGCTCTAGAGTTTCAGTATAAAGTAACTTGACAGTCCTAGAGCATTTAGAATTTAACCATATGAAGAATCATAATCTCCTCCCTGTCAGCTCATTAAATTAATTCATTCATCTCCGGAGCAGTTTGGCACGATCAAAGGCACAGTGTTAACGGAAGCATTCCAGTGCCATGAAGAAAACTTCATGATAAGATAGAGCAATCACAATTGAACTTCCACATTTAAGCTAATTGAAATTATCGAACCTGTTAGAACTTAAACATAATAGTTGGGCCCTTTCGTATAAGCTTAGGCTTTTCGAATGATCAGTCACCCAATTCAAGAAAACCCACAAGGCGACACCAGAATCACTCAAATTCAAATCTACAAGGAGCATAAATGAATTAAGCAGTTTCTACGTTGTAAAGCGCCAAAAATAAACTCACCTATATACTTATTTTTTGGACTAAAATCAAACATTTAAAACACAACATACAAACCAATGAATATTAGAGTCCAAAAGATGAGAAAAGAAAACCCATACCAGGAACTTGGTGAGACAAATGGAGCAAGACAGAGTCAGCCCCATTTTGTTCGTCTGATTGAAACTTCAAGGGGGCGTGATCAGGGAGGACGATAAGATCAGAGCCTTTGGGGATTTCTCCAGAAGCTACAAGGCCTAGGCTCAAGGTGGTGTCCTGCGCAATCTTCACAGCCTCGTGCACGAACCCACCTTCCCTCTTGACCCACTTCACGAGGTCAGGTGGGTGAGGTACCAGCCGCGTTGGGTAAAAGGCCGCTGCGGCGCATGTTAGCGGGCGGAACTTGGTGAGAGAGGGGATAAGCATCTTTGAAGCAGCCATGTTTTCAAGTGGTAGGCTGCTCACCGCCAAAAGTAGCGATAGTCTATCTGCTTTTGCTGCTGCTTTAGTGTAAAAAGGGAGGAAAGAAAAGAAGCCACTACTTGGTAAAAAGCCTTTGGTTTTTTCAGGGGAAATACTTTTATAATCCAATGATGCGAGGGCAGCAAATTCGAACATATCCTACGACAACAAATTTGTGGTTTATACTAGAGGGTTATCATTCAATTGAAATTCATCATCGACCTCATAATCTTTGTTAGCCATGAAATCAGCTAGCTTATTGCCTTCTCGATAGACGTGACATGTATTGACTTCCCATCATCGATACAGAAGCTCTCTCATTACTAGAATCAAGTCCGAATTAGAACGTGAGTGAGAAGATGAGGAGGTAATTGCTTGTACCACCATCTTGTTATCAATTTGTATTTTGATCTTGTGAAATCCCAACTCCCGTGCTAAATGAAGTCCACAATATATTCCTTACAATTTCGCTCGGTATGCGGTACATTTACCCAAATTGCATGTATAACCACCAAGCCATGTGCCTACAAAGTCTCTAATTACTCCCTCTACAGTAACTCTCTTTATTGTACCTCGATAAGCTCTATTTGAATTCACAACAACCCATCCCGTTGGTGGTGATCACCAACCCTCTAGGATTTCTTCTCTTCTACTAAATGTCCCACCATGCATTGACGGAATAACTATGGAATTAAGAATCGCAATCGCCATGCTTTTAACCGTACTTAAACGCTCCTCTACAAGTATTAATTGGTCTTCAAAGATCAATGAGTTCCTCCGTTTCCACAAGTACCCACATGCAATACTAAATATAATTTTCCAAGGTACCCCATACACAATTATCTTGCGGTTACTAAGATTAACAGAGAGCCAATCAGACATAGATGGCAAAAAGAGCTGACTTTGTTCATTTTGAGTTAGAAGTCAAAACCATAAAGCACTTGCAACTGGGCAATCCTGCAACAAATGCAAGATTGATTCTTCTTCCAATCGGCGTTAAGAACAGATGGCATTCGACAAACGGCGCCGCACTCTCTCCTGGTTGGTGAGAATCCAATTGTGGAGGGATTGTAAAAGAAACATGCACATACATTGAGGGCCCTGCCATTTCCATGCTAAATTCCACTCATCATTAGTGGTACCTGTGTCCGAGTTAATTGACTTTCTTAGAACTTCAAATGCAGAACTCACAGCAAAATTTTTGGATGGAGAAAGAGCCTAGTAAGGATCATCTGAGTGGAATGATGAAGAAAGTGGTATTGAACTTGTAATCTGTTTTAAGTCCTCCGGAAATGAGTTCACTTGGTTAGCCAAGTCCCAATCTCCGCTCGGTATTATATAATCTCTAACGCAATCATTTTCATTCACAACAGTCTCCATCATTCGAGCTGCATCCCGCAATGGGTAATCTCCTAACCAATGTCCATCCAAAATTTTGTAACCATCCCATCACCGATTGCCCATCTAACATGCTTCTTATATTCTTGCCAAAGCCGACTTATTGAACTCCGAAGTGGTGAAGCACCACTTCTATGTATGCTATCTGAGCTTCCGGAGGCTCTAAAGTAATATTTGTCATACAAAACTTTCACCCGTAAAGCCTTTGGCCCTTTATAGCAATTATTGCCAACACACCTTTAACATAAAAGCATCATTCATTAAGTGTAACCGTCGAATACCCAAACCTCCTTCCTTAGGCTTGCACATTTCGTCCCAGTTAATCAAATGAATCTTCCTATTACTTGCATCTCCACTCCAAAGGAAATGCTGACATAGGAACTCAATTCTCTTGCAAACATCAAACGGAATAAAGACTGTTTGCATTGTATAATATGGTATAGTGGTGAGCACGAATTTGACTAAAGTAAGTCTACCAGTAAAGGAAAGAGATAATGCCTTCCATGCACTCAATCGACTACGTACCTTATCTTCCAAGTATCTATACATATGAGCACTCTTTCGACCTTGTATGAGAGGGACACCTAAGTACTTCCTCATATCCTCTAAAAAAGAAAAATCAAAACATGATATGGAGCTGTTAATGTTTTCTTTGAAAACATATTGAGAACTTTAAAAGGATGATTTCCCCACACTTACCCGTTCCTCTGAACAAGCACAGAAGTCCTCAAGATCACCCTTAATTGTCTCCATCTGAGTAACAGAAGCTTCCGCAAATAATATTAAATCGATTGAGTAATCTCAAGGCAGCAGAAAAACATGCAGAAGAAAGTGAAAAGTTATTTCAACAGGAGCAGTCACCTGCAAACTGGAAGCACCTACAACTATCATATGCTAAGCTTAACCACCTGCTAAGTATAGAAGATATGTATTGGCAGCAAAAATCAGGCGTCCGTTGGCTGGTAAAGGGAGAACGAAATACAAGGTTCTTTCATATGCGGATGCAAAAAAAACGTGTGAAAAACTTTATTTTCAGAACTACGAACAGTGAAGGAATTATTCTTGAGGAACCGGAGCAGATTGAATCTTCAGCAGTAGATTATTTTGCAAATCTTTTGAAGGTTGAATCTGCCAACTGATTTAATTCCTCATTTAATCTCTGATAATGATAATCATGTCTTATGTGCAGAACCTACGATGGCAGAACTGAAGGCAGCGGTTTTTGATATTGAAAAGGACAGTGTTGCAGGGCTGATGGTTTCTCATCAATTTTTAACCGGCAATGTTGGCATATAATTGCATATGATCTTTTGACAGCTGTGAGAGATTTCTTCAATGGAGCAACGCTTCCAAGGGGGTAACTTATACAATTTTCGTCCAATAAGTTAATGTACTGTATTAAATAAAATAATTACTAAACTATTGGCGAACCGGTTAGCTAAAGTTTTACCTTCTTTAATTTCGGATAATCAAAGTGGCTTTGTAAGTGGCAAATTAATTAGTGACAATATTATGTTAGCTCAGGAGTTAGTCGGCAAAATCGACTACAAAGCTCGAGGTGGCAATGTGATTTTGAAGCTTGATATGATAAAGGCCTATGACAGATTGAATTGGGATTTTCTATACTTAATCTTAGAGACATTTGGCTTCAACTCTCATTGGATTGACATGATCAGGAGGTGCATTTCTAATTGTTGGTTTTCCTTATTAATTAATGGGCATTTGATCGGTTACTTCAAATTGGAGAAAGGCTTAAGACAAGGTGATTCCATCTTACCTCTATTGTTTGCATTGGCTACTAAATATTTATCTAAAGGCCTCATTTCTTTATTTGCTCAATATGGTTCCTTACACTTTCATTCCGGTCGTTCCATGAATATTAACCACCTTGCCTTTGCGGATGATATTATGATATTTACTAATGAAAGCAAATCAGCTTTGGAGAAAATTCTTGGCTTTTTATAAGAATATGAGTAGATTTGGGATAGAGTAAACCATTAGAAAAGTTGTTTTGTTACAACTCGTAATATGCCTAACTCCAGGAGGCAAATTATTCTCAAACCACATGGTTTCTTCAATAGACTTTGCCAATTATATATTTGGGTGCACCTCTTTACAAAAGTTCTAAGAAGGTAATGCCTTTTGACTCACTCATTACTAAAATTCGTGAGCGGATCACTAGTTGGGAAAATAAAGTTCTTTCTCCTGAAGGCCGTATCACACTTTTGCGGAGTGTTCTCGCTTCTTTGCTAATATACCTGCTGCAAGTTTTCAAGCCCCTGATGAGCATTATTGAAAAAATAGATAGACTTTTTAACAGTTTTTTATATGGAGGTTCCACGAACAGCAAATGAATACATTGGACATCTTGGAATAAAATTACTTTTCCTAGCTCAGAAGGTGGTCTGGACATTTGTAGTTTGAAAGATGTTTTTGAGGCTTTTACAGCAAAGCTTTGGTGGAGATTTCTAACATGCAGAAACTTGTGGGCACAATATATGCAAGTCAAATTTTGCACTGGGCGAATTCCTCATACAATTGCTACTAAGCTGCATGATTCCCCAACATGGAAGTTACTAATTGATGGTCGAGATATAACTAGGCAGCAAATGCGATGAAGGTTAGGTAAGGGAGAATTGTTCTTCTGGCATGATGCTTGGCTAGGTGACAAGCCTCTGGTAAATTCTTTCCCTTCATATCATCATTCCATGATTAAAGTTAATTATTTTTTTCATGATAATGAGTGGGATGTGGATAAGCTCAAAACTGAATTACCAGACATAATTGTTGATGAGATCTTGTGGATTCTTATTTGCAGCAACAAGGAGGATTTGGCATACTAGGCTCTCACACCAAATGGGGAATTCACTACTAAAATTGCATGGGAACTACTTCACCAAAGAAAACTTACAAATCCATTAGGTAAGTTTATTTGGCATAAGAGCATTCCACTAACTGTGTCTTTTTTCTTATGGCGCCTAGAGCATAATTGGATTCCTGTGGAGTTACGGATGAAAACAAAAGGCTTCCATTTAGCATTAAATGTCTTTGTTGCCAATTAGAGGAAACAGTATTACACGTCTTATGGGGAAGTCCAGTTGCACAACAAGTTTAGAATTTTTTTGCAAAATTCTTTCAAATCTATTTTCATAATCCTCAAAATGTTATACATGTTCTCCATTCTTGGTACTACTCAGGAGATAATTCTAAACCTGGTCATATTCAGATATTGTTTCCTTTACTAATTTTTTGGTTCTTGGTATCTATCCTGATAAAGTGATATGGCAAATTATGAAAATGTTGAGGCAGCCCTTTCAGGGGAACTTATTATGTAAATGGCAATGGAAATGAGACCTTGACATTGCTGCACATTAGGGCTTCCGATTTGAACAAGAGAGCCATGAACCACCAAAAATTATTTACTGGACTAAACCATTGATAGGGGAACTAAAGTTGAATGTTGATGGTAGCTCCAAAGATGCCTTTCAGAATGCTGTTGGAGAAGGAGTTCTTAGGGACCATACAAGTACTATTATTTTTTACATTTTTAAAAATTTTGGGCCACTTAACTCATTGCAGGCAGAATTAATAACATTACATCGCGGTTTGCTCTTATGCATTGAGTATAATGTGTCTCAAGTACGGATAGAAATAGATGCTAAGGTGGTTGTGCAAATGATCCAGGAAGGGCATAAAGGTTCCTCCCAAATTCGTTATTTGTTGGAATCCATCAGAAAATGTTTGAGTGTCATGTCTTTTCGCATTTCGCACATTCATAGAGAAGGGAACCAGGCTGCAGACTATCTCCTTAATCATGGATATATGCACCAGAATCTTCAATTGTTTTCCCAGGCACAAGGTGAGCTTTGAGGAATCCCTAGATTAGAGAAATTAAATTTACCTTGTGGTCGTTTTAAATAAATGTAAAAGAATAGTACTCCTAATTTACAATTCTTTCTTTTTCATAGAATCTTATATTGAAGTAATATTACTTTCTAGTTACATTCTAAATCATTATGCATGGGAAGTAATATCTTTAATAGGTGAGCTTTATCCTTTTTTATCATGTTTTTCATGTAATTTTGGAGTTACCGTTTATGTCCCCCTCCATTTTATACCTTTATTGTCATCAATAAAATTTTAACAGGATAGCTGGGCCCTATGGGAACTTTCACCATAAAATAATAATAATAATAATAATGATATTATTATTATTAGTATTATTAAATCATCAAGAAAAAATAGATGAATTGGAGGTAAGCATTGTCTACTCAATCTAATTAGTTTCCATAAGCCTTGCGACACAACCATTTAAATACCATGGGCGAGTCTCTCCATGCATAATACAAAAAGATATAGTAATAACGAGTCATCCTATCTCACCCCTCTAGAAAGAATAAATTTATCTGATGACAACTCATTCCATGAAATCTAGAAGCCATGACTCTTCAACTACGAATTAATATATCAATAACCTTACTTGGGATTCGAGCTTTCAATAAAGTATCATGGATAAACTCCCATCTAAGTCAATCATAAGCTTTCTCGAAGTCAATTAAATCATCATCCACCTAA
The DNA here is from genome assembly GCF_053813885.1 of Theobroma cacao. Classification (NCBI taxonomy): domain Eukaryota; kingdom Viridiplantae; phylum Streptophyta; class Magnoliopsida; order Malvales; family Malvaceae; genus Theobroma; species Theobroma cacao. The sequence continues at coordinate 46,082,693 of NC_142640.1, forward strand.
CTCTCCCTTGTTTTTTCGTAAATGAATGCATCACTTCCTGGGCAACAATTATGTCATCAATAATCTACCTCCTTGGGATGAAGCTTGCTTGCGTCTCTACTATCAACGAGCTTATACATGGCTTTATTCTATTAGTAATCACTTTCATTAATACTTTGTAGACTATCGATAACAAACTGATAAGCCGAAATTGAGAGATGTACTTTGGTGAGGTAGTTTTTGGAATTAGAGCTATTAATGAGCTACATAAACTATCACCAATCTCTGCTCCATCAAATACATCCGAATATAATCAATCAATTTTTGTCCCACCACATTCCTTAATCACAAAAGCTATTCAAATGCATATATTTATTATTAAATTAAATGTTCGGATGTATAAAATGAGAGTATTTGGAAATTGTGTGCTAAGTAGATTCATCCAAAAATAAATTCAACACTTAATTACTTGTGCAATGCCATTTCATTAATATTTTTCTTGTTTTTTATTAAAAAATAAATTAATATATAATATTAATCTGAGAATAAATAAGCAATTAGCTATTACAAAACCTAAAAGTAACTCAAGCTTGGCTTAACATTTTGAAATTTATTTAGAATTCAAACTATGCAATATTTTCCATTATGATATGAAAATGGTTGTGGATATTACACATTTTGTTTATGGAAATTTTTTTAAAATTACTTCATACTCATATTATGGATGTAAATATCGGATATTATTGTCAATCGAGTTAAGATAAAATTTGAATATGAAAACATACATGTATATATCATTTAATCAAATATTAAGATAAAATTTGATATAATTACTTATTTCAAAGAAAAATAAATAAATTTTCTTAAAAAAAGAATAAATTGCATTGATCCATAGCATTTGCACACTCTTTCATGTTTTAGAAAAAAAATCCAATTACAAGTTGACAGTGAATAGTCAATGAAGTTAAATCACAACATGATTAGTTTCGACTTTCAATAATTTACAGGTTCTTCGAATAGACTTCTCACTCATTCTTGATGGCACGTTTTGTTCGAAATAATAACTAAATTATTCTTCTTTTATTTCATTTTGCAAACTAAATGTTTTGTAAGTTATATATGTAGATTTACGATACAACTTCAATCTTTTTTGTAAATAACTTAAATTAATATTACTTTTTACTAATCAATTTCTTTTTAGGCTATTATTATTAATAACAAATCTATTACCTACAATTGAAAGGGAGGTCAAAAAAACCCTACGTTTGGCCACGCTTTTTGCTTGCTTTGATTGCTACATTTAGGGGTCCTTTGTGTGACACGTGGACTTTTGGATGCCTCAGCAAAGCTCCTAGCCTTTGCAATGCTTTTGGCCTCTGTGAGTCATATTGGGTTACACGTGAACAAGTTTTATTGGCGTTTTTGTTTTGCACATGGAAGGAAGAAGTCAACAGAGGAGCCCGTGGGGCTTTGCAATGTTTTTAAGTGTTGGTGTTGTAAACGTTTAATTTGGTTTCTTTTTCTCTTTTTGGTTTTGGCACTCTCCATTCAATGTCTTTACGTCCTTTCTTTCCCCGTGCTACAGGATCTTTTTTTTTGTCCTTTTCAATTTTTGCACTCCATCCACTCTCTCTCTTCTCTTTCTTTCTCTAATCTGTTCTATACTTTGTTTTCTTCTTGGGATTCCTGCCCTCGTTTTCTTTTTTTGTCCTTTTGTCATCTTCTATTCTTTGGTTTCTTCCTCTCTTTTTAAACTACGATACATTACAAAAAAGAAAGAGAACTTGAGTCACTCAATTGCTTCGTTTTTATTGCACGCACGGTAGCAATGAAATCTTCTTTAAGAAGGCAGTTTCTCAATCACGTCAATGTGCTAGCAATGTGGACACGTGATTGTCCTCTTCACTCCTCACTCACTTTTTGCCTAATGTCAAAAAAAATCTCTTCACTAAGAATTCTCTCACAAAACGCGACTAGAGTGGGTAGGTTTTGTTTGTATTCAACAAAGAAGAATGGTTCAAAAGTGAGCTTTTATACTTAGGTTAAAAACAGTTTTGGATTTTATTAAAGATGTAATATTATAACTATTTATAATATTGATCACATACTTAATTAAATTAATTTTAATTAAGTTTTTGAAAATTAAAACCCAATGTATGATTTAAATTCAACTTAAATCATCACATTCTCAATTTAATCCTTATTGTCACTTATTGTGTATGACACATTAGATTCTTAGCATGTTGGTAATAATCTTAATATGTAATCCATAAATTAAATTTAGGATTAGATAAATTCAAACCACTTTAAAATTATCATTGATCATATCAACCACTTTATGATTATAGACTATGAATGAGATTTAGCAACTTATCATGGTCACTTAATTATTAGAAGAGTTAAATGGTTCTTTAACAATCTTTCAATGTCCAGACTATTAGTGTAATTCATTCCCTCATCATGTATATCACAAAAAGAATGAGAGTATGGTATAGTGTCTACTCTCATATCCTTTTGTGTTAGTTCTTTTGGGCTTCACCACTAGTTCTATTTGAAACTTAGGAAACTCTTTTCCTTATCTCCAAGTCGCATTGGCCAAGGACTTCGTATGGCTAGTGTGAACAAAGAACAAGTAGAATATGTCCCTTAAATCACTTAGAGTGATGATTCTTCTCTTGACCGCTCATTTATCTCCATGTGTTTCATACTATACCTAACATTAATCCTTTTTAAGCATCTTTAGTTTGGACTCAGAGAGTTGAAGTCAAAGCATAACAATCCACACATGAGACAACTTGGTGTCTCAAGTCTAAAGAGTATTTACACAATTAACACATGAGAAGTGTTCCATATACAAAAATATAAAAATATTTTTATATTCTTACAAAAATATTTACTTCATTTTTTCATTTCATTTAAATTGCATAATATAAAAAAAATTATATCTCATTTCATAATAAAAAGCCATAATACATTAATTAACAAGGAGTATCCGCTACAATCTATATGATTGGCTTTTGCGCTTATTCCAATAGCTTTTTAGTTTGCTTTGTAGAAAATCATGGATGAGGCATTTGAAAAGCTTAAAAAAAGAGGAATTCAAGTGTTGGGTGTGGTTTGTCATGTGTCAAATGCACAACAAAGGAAGGATCTTATTCAAAAGGCTATTGAGGTTAATATTTGCCGCAATGATTTTCTGTTCTTAATAACACTAAGTTATCATTTCCTTCCATATGATTCTCTTTTGAAATTGGAAATTCCAAACTTAATCTTAAAGTGCCTGAAAATGAAATTTTTACTTTGGAAAATACAATCCAATAGTAAAGTTCAGCTGTAAGTCTGTTTATGTAACAAGAATATCTTTTTTTTTTCTTGAAAGGTTGTAGCAAGAACATCTTTAATTTAAAAGTTATTGGTTTTGTTTCAAAACTGTGGAAAGATAGATGTAGTTGTATTAAATGTTGTTGTAAATCTAATGGTGGATCCCATTTGTTGCAAACCCAAGAATCTCCTTTTCACAAGTTATGGGAAATAACCATGAAAGCAACTGTACTTCTATTACAGGTAAATCACTTTGGTCAAGAATAATGTTGGGAAATAAAAGAACATATATGCTTTAGGGTAGCGTATATAATGTACGTATTATTGTGAGTAAATTGTTGGTGTTGCATTGTTTAGCTATACCGTAGTTTTCCATAGTGATTTACTTGGTTATATTCGAATCCGAGACAAGGTACCATTTTTATACAAATAACAAATAATGTGTGAGAGAAAAGGATTTAGAATTACAAATAGCTTTACTTACTGCACTTCTTTATCCTATCATAAATTTTTTGGTTTAATGCAAAAACAACTTAATGCAAGACAAAGCAACAGGACCCAAAAAGGACTCCACGTCAACTTGATAACACAGTTTAATGCAAGGCAACAGCACCCAAAAAGAACTCCAAGCAAAGCTGATTAACATCTTTCTCTTTAATCTTTATCCCACTCGTCTTAATTACAAGTTTCTATTGACTACCAAGTTACCAGCCTAAAGACAAGAAGGATTGTCACGGTCTATGGTATGATTAAACTTTTGTGTTTTCATTGTTTCTATTTATCATCTAGTTTTGATTTTTCTATCCATGTAACAATAGTTTTTTCCCTATTTCTTTGTTTTTTATTATTTTTTCTTGTCTTATCTTATTGTAATGTTCAATTTGTTTTTGTTCCTTATTTATTGTTCATTAATAACCGATTAGTTATTTTATGAATTTTTATTTAAAATTTTAATAAACTTTGTATATGGCTAATTTTTATCCCTTTCTATCATTTTCTTTTACGGTTAATTTTCACAATTTGTTAAGTTCACCAACAGTTTCTTCTGTCATTGATGATCCATTAGTTGTTGGAAAAAATCGTTTTCGTTGTTAAGGGAAGAATTGGCTGAAAAAGAAAGGCTACTACCAACCATAGCTCATCTTGATTCATTTCGTTTCGCAAATCACATATTGAATTTGGACCGTTCCTTGACAACACAACCATTATTAAAATAATACAATTGGCAAAGAACGCACTACCAAATTACATGAATTTTATGACTGTTAATATAGTGATGGTAATAATTATCGATATAAAATTTATTTCATACATGATAAATTCTTGCCAAAAAATAATTTTTAGTCATTTGTTTTAATGTATTTTCAGTTCTGTTTAGTTTGTTTAGTCTTTCATCTATTATTAAGAAAATGTTGTGCCCTTTGACTTTTTCCATAATCTTTTATCCGAGGTTATAATAAACTTTATATATCTATCGGTGTTTATTTTTTATTTTGTCACATGTACATAGTTTTCGTCTTTCTTAGTTTGTTTTCTATTTTCATTGAGGCTTTATGCTATCATTCATAACAAAATGCCGCTAATACCAACACAGCTCAACTACAAACTTTTTACCCACTTACTTTTAACGATCAGTTACTAAATTTTTAACTGTCAGAATGTACCTTTTTTGCATCAAGGCAGCATACCATATTCAACACTTTGATCACAAATTTTAGCAATATATTGGCAAACCATCTTGATTGTCGAACATTTTCAGCTACGTCAAAATCCAAACAATTAAAAAGAAAATTATATTTTATTAATAAAGTAGGAATGAATGTACAAAATGATAAACACTAACGATATAAGCCTTCATTTTGTTTTTGCGATTATAATAGTTTTTGTATTCAATTTTTCTTGAAAAACAATCAAGAATAGGTTCTATATAAATGAATATACACAACTATACCATCCGAAGTCCTTTTCAAGTAGAAGGTAAATGGATGGTTAAAATATAACAAAGATTCAAATTTTAGATTTCAATTTTTAGAAAAAAAAATTTAAGAATCGTTAAAATATCGTATAATTCATAATTAAAAAAGAAATGTTTTGTTTTTAAATAAAATCTGTAAAATCATTAAAATATTATATAATTCGTAATTTAAAAAAATATTTCACTTTTATATAAAATCTTTTAATTTATGTATAATTTCTTTCGATTTAAAAGAAATGAAAAGTGATTTAAAAGCAAGTTTGACCTTCAATTCATTAAGAGCTTCATTAAGAAAGTGTTTAGTTTGCGAAATTGAATAAAACAAGTGAAATAATTATTTCGTTAAAATAGAATAAAGTAAAAATAATTATTATATAGTTTAATTTATAGAATTGAAAGACTATTTAAATTTGTGTCTCCCATGGAAGCAAATATAAAGAAGCTGAAATTTATACTACTGCTGAAATAACCATTCAATTCCATAGAAAGTAAAATCCAAAATAATCCAAGAATATACACAATTTCCATAACAACCAATAAGAAATTAAAAAGGAAAAAAAAAAGTTGATCCTAACCAATCAAGCAGCCACCTTAGATCCAGAAAACCAGAGAGAAGAAAAACAAAAACAGAAATAAAAGCCCCTAAAAGATCATCGTTCGATTTTGACAGTAACATCTCTCTAAGATTCAATGGAATCATACCTGGCCCCAGCCATCATCATAACCTTAAATTCTTCAAAATCAATCATCCCATCTCCATCGCTATCCACTCCACTTATCATCTTCCTACATTCTGCAATCGAACATTCATCTCCAAGGCTTTTCAGAACCTCGTGAAGTTCCTCGGCCGAAATCGAGCCGTTCCCGTCTATGTCATAGACCGAGAAAGCGTCCTTGAGGTTCTCCAAAACCTCGTCCGAGTCGACTCCTTTGGTGTTCAGCTCGACGAATTCTTTGAAATTTATGGACCCATCACCGTCAGCATCGAATTCTTTGATCATCTTTTGGAGTTCGTCTTCGGAGGGCTTGTGGCCGAGGGAACCCATGATGGAACCGAGTTCGGATGACGAGATCTTGCCGTCGCCATTGACATCGAACTTCTTGAAGACTTCTTCGAGCTCTTGGAGTTGGGTTTGGGTTAAATTTCTCGTCGGGGTTCGCATTGGAGATTGAAGGAACGATGATCCATTGGCCCCGACGGCTGGAGAACCTGTTAAATTCGAGGCGTTCGAAAGAGAATGTCGCTTCTTTTTCCGATTGAAAATCGACCCAAATCCCATTAGATTGCTGGCTCTTCGTTTCAAAGATCGATATAACCCCAAAAAAAAAAAAACCCCCGAAGTTGAAAGGAGATCGGAGAAAGAAGAAAGAGCAATGCTAGAGATTAAGAACGCAGAAAATTGGTTTTGGGAGAGAGGGGAAATCGGGGTTGGTGGTTATATATTGAAGTTGTAACCGGAGCCGGATTTCGATTCGGGTTTTCGTTTTGGGAGTTTAAAAGTATCGTTGGATGCTAAATATGGAGGATCGGTGGGTTTGTTTTAGAGGGAGTTTAGGCGTGATTGCATCGTAACAATTTGTGGAGAACAACAGAACTTGTGAGCATGTCTTTTCAATTTTGATTTTGCGTGAGACATATTTGGCATGGGAAATGCCATAGTGGGGCTAAGCTCCTTCATTGTTTTTTTCTTAAATTTCTCCCAATAACATTTTGACACCTGTAAATCCGCCTCAAAACATTAACTTCCCTTCCTTCCTTTATGATTTTTCCTTCTAAACTTTCCTCCAACAAAACATCAGAGAGCAGTCATAAATGGGTGAGTTATTTGCTGAGCAAGCCGACTTTTAAAGAAAGATTTTACGGAATCTCATCTAAGTTTTAAAAGAAAGATTTGCATATGTAGGGTAGTTGGATTTTTACCATGCTCTATTTGGATTCAAAAGAGATTAAATTGGACTTCAATGCGTGATAATAGTTAATAACCCATGATTTTCGGGATTTTTGTTGAGATTTGTTTCCTTAATTGAAGAGATTTGAGATTTTTTTGTATATATTGATTTACTATTTTAATTTTTAAATAAATATTTCTATTGTGTCAAAAGCAAAAATAAATTGTAACTAGGTATTAATTTTAACATGGTATGAGATTTAATAGAGTAAATTCACTCTACTCATGCAAAGTCATTACTTCCATTTATTAGGAAAAAAAATATTATATTCATCTAAACATTTTTCTCTCGATTAATAAGATAAAATTTTATCATTTTAATTTTAAACATATATATATATATAACACTCGAACATTTGATTCAATAATTAATATATCAGTTTTCTTAATCTTTGTTTAGGGTTCAAATTCACCTAATTCGATAAAAAATTACGAATCTATTTAATGGACCAAAAATGCATTAAAAAATAGAATCATATTGTAAGTGTGAAAGGACTCTTTGGTGCTGTTTCATTAAGCAGCTGCAACTCTCGTGAAACATGCAAAGTCGATGATCAAATTGCACAAACCCTTTTTATACTATAGTTAAAGCAGCCTATTCAAATTTTAGCGGCTTACTGTTGACCAAAATCAAGTTTTTCTTTTATTTTTATAAAATAAATATATTTCCGGAGCCCGCCACGTGCCCTTCAACTTTCCTCATTCTCTGTCGGTGTGCTTCTGGTATTTTATTTTTATTTATTCCCACTTATCTGCTTCGATTGCCTTTTCATCTCTTGTGTCAAACATAAGTAAATAATAAATAATGTTTAATATTTTAAAAAAAATTCTTAAACTAATTTTATATTTTTTTTTGAATTAAATAATTTTTTATGATTTGTAGTTATTAATTATTATTAGTTAAAGTATCATTTTATCATTAATAAAAGTTTATTTAACTTAAAATAAAAATATAAAAATTTAATTGAATATAATAAAAAATTAAAAATATTATATTAATATTATTTTTTTTGTTATTTTACTTTCCTTCTTACCGGCCCATCAGAAAAAGTATATTGAGTAAGGATTTGGGCTTCCTCGAACCAAACCCATCCAATTCAGGTCTGACCCACCATGGCTATGAAGTTACCAAATGAACTTATGGTTCCAATTTTATTTGTTGTTCTTTCCAATAGGCCCAAGATTAAAAAGCTCAGGAATCCAAAGGTCACAAATGGGCCTCTGTAAATCTTTTGTTGCGGCTTTAGTCTAAATACGAGTTGATTTACTTAGTTACCATCTTTTTATCTCATTCATTTATTTTTAATCAAAATATATATACTATACAATTAATTAAAAAAAATTTCATTATTTACACAACGTATTCTAAGCTCCCTTTTGTGAATGTTTTTGCTACTTTTTTCTACTTTAATAAAAGTTTCTTTTAAATATAAAAATATTTTTTAGATATTCAAATAGTAAAATTATGTTTAATTAAAAGTCAACAACTGCCAATTGGTTAAAGTATAATACCAATTTAGATATAGTTATTCCATATAAATAAAATCATGCATTTTATTTCAAATATTTTTTACTTTTACATCAAACTCAATTTTTAATTTTACTTCCATAACCAAGCTTTAAGTGATAAGAAGTATTAAATGTTGAAATGTAGAGGTAGATATTTGACATAATATCTTAAAAAGCTCTTAACCTATTAAAAAAATTTAAATAAGATCTTATATTTTTTTGAGTCAAATAAGTTCTTATATTTTTATTTTAAGTTAGTTTTTATGATTAATGGCTGACTTAATCAAAATGTAATTTATCGTTTTTTATGTCACATGTCACTAACGTGGTATGTTAATATGCCATAATGGATAATGACATAACATATTGATGTAGCATTATGACATCGTCATATTGCATTTTTAATCTTTCGCATAAGACAATTGAGTGTCACATGGATATAAAATGATAATGGACATTTTGATTAAAAATAATTAGTCAATCATTAGTTATAAAGATTTATTTGAGTCAAAACAAAAATAAAAAATTTGATTGAACGCAATAAAAAAATAAAAACTTAATTAATTTTTTTTTAATAATTTAAGATTTTTTTTAACACTATGCCTAAATACTTCAACAGAAAAAAATGCAAGAGGTTGAAAAGGAAAAAGGCAACTAGAAAGACTTCTTTTTTTTACTTGTTCCTTTTTCATTCTACTTATTCAATACTAACTAAATTTTAATAAAATCTCAGGTTGAATTAATTCAAAGTCATAAAGAATTCAATCCAATTCAAACTGATTAATATTTTATAGTCACAATCATATGTAAATTTGAACAAAAAAAAATTATATATTGAATTTCTTCTGGTTGGAGTATATTATATAGTAGAATTTCAAACAGGGCAGAGGCCGAATGGTTTTCTGGAAGCTGCTCAGTCCTCCTCAGTCCTTACCTGAAGAAGAAAAGAATAAAAAGAAAGATCAGGAAAACAAAAAGAGAGGTACAAGTCTAAAAGACAAATAGACATGAAAGTTACTTTCACGAAACAAAACATCTAACTGATGTCACTCCCAAAATGTTAAGTGTTGCATTGTACAACTTACTTACCCAACAGCAACTGACCCAAGAAAGAGCAACGAATTCCTTAAGGAAAAAAAAAGAAACCCAACAGTTGAGATTCTTAGATTCTTGACAGCATTTAAGCTTCCATATGTATGCATATTAGATTATAGTATTACAATTACAGGACATACCAAAAATCCAACAGTGAAAAACAACTATGCTGTTTGTCGAGTTACCAGGTTCTTGCTTTTCCTTAATAGTCAACTCTGCCACATGATTGCAAATACAGACCCCATGACATTTCTCAATCATTCAAATAAACCATTACCATAAAACCAAAAGGTCTTGTTGAGGAAATTCAAAGGCTACCACCACTCGTACGCCATAGCTCCATTATCCTTTTCAGCCAAGAAAACAACAAGAAACTTTAGAGAAAAGAAAAAAAAAAAACAACCCTGTAAATGAATAGGAAAGGAGAGTGAAAAACTGACGAAGAATAAGAAGAAGAAGGCAGAAGCTATGGTGATGGAGTCAAAGCCTTTACGTTTCCTTACTCAGCAATCTTTCTTTGCAGCTGTCCGATCTGGGGACCTTGAGTCTGTCAAGCAGTTGTTGGATAAGTTGACAAAAGAAGAATCGCCTGATGGATCATCGGCGGTGTCTGATCTGATGGCAGCACAGAGTGAGTCAGGAGCTAGTGGATTGTATATTGCTGCAGAGAGCAATTTTCAAGAGATTTTCAGTTACTTGCTCAAGTTCTGTGATGTTGAGATTGTTAAGATCAGGTCTAAGTCTGATATGAACACTTTTCATGTTGCTGCTAAGTTAGGACACTTAGGTATGATTCTGATTCCTTTGCCTAATTTTTGAAATTGGGTTCTATTATTTAGCTTGATTTTGATGATGGGAAATTTTCTTTCTTTCTTTCTTTCTTTCTTTTATGTGTTTTTGGTGGTGGGGGGATGAATTTTGATGGAAAAGATGCATCTGGTGGAGGAATTGAAAGATTTTGTGTAATCGGTTTAACTATTCAATCAACTCATAATTTTGTCATTGCCTTGTGTATGTACTGTTGTTTAGCTGTGTTCCTTTATAAGTTGGGATAACACATAGAGTTGAATAGATTTTTGGAGCTTGGTTTTGCCTGGTTGCTCAATCAGTCCAGTAAAGCAGACCCAAATACCCGCAACTTTGAGCTGAAAACGGGTATTGTTGTTGTGTAGCCTTGCAAATATTAACTTCCATGTGATTTAGGAACGTTAACAATATGGCTACGTCTTGATCAATTAAAATTGAGCCTGTTCCTCGTAGGATTGTTATTGTTATCTTGGTGCATCTTTATCTTCGATTGCATCTTGCCTACAGTTTCTTACTATTTCTGAATCGTGATTGACAAATATGGATTAATGCATTGTAGGTATAGTGAAGGAACTTTTGGGCATTTGGCCGGAGCTTTGTAAGTTTTGTGACCCTACAAACACCAGCCCGCTTTATTCTGCAGCTGTTAAAGATCATTTGGATGTGGTAAATGCTATACTGAATGCTGATGCAAGCTGCATAAGGATAGTGCGCAAAAATGGAAAGACAGCATTGCATACAGCTGCAAGGTATGGCCTTACTAATATAGTTAAAGCTCTTATAGACTGCGATCAAGGAATTGTGAGCATCAAAGATAAGAAAGGCCAAACTGCACTCCATATGGCTGTGAAGGGTCAGAATACTGCTGTAGTAGATGAAATATTGCTTGCTGATCACTCCATACTGAATGAACGTGACAAAAAGGAAAACACAGCATTGCATATAGCTACCAGGAAATCTCGTCCGCAGGTATCCCTCTTTCTCATCTCACACTCTCTGCCATATACCAGATATGGTGACAGCAGATTTCTATCTATCTATACATTTGTCTGCTTTAGATAAAAGTAAAATTAATTGTTCGTTTTTATAATGAACATTCCTCATTTCCTCCCATTTTCAGTTACTTTCCGGTAGTTCTGGCGCTACTAATTAAAGTCAGCGCTTCTATTGACATTCAAGGAGAGAGGATTGTTAGTACATTTCTGTAATTATACCATAAATGGTGGCAGTGAAATTTTTATTATTTGATAATGAGCTTATTTTGAGAGGATAATTCAAATTATGTGCTGCTTGCCAAAAGTCAGTCTCCTCAGTTCACCCTTCAAAAGGTATTAATGAGGCAAGGCAAGTTCACTTAAGAAAGAATATAATAGAATCTCAACGAGAACTAAAAATGATACTTCACTTCTGCACACTAGCAGCTACATCTCTCAATCGCATGAGAATCTCTTCATCTGAGACTAGCGAATCACACAAGTTATGAGTTATAACTTAAGATTATGAATGTTGAGGATTATGTAATCCTCATATTCATTTTTGGTCTTGTTCCTCTACTCATATTCTGTTTTCTGCTTTTCAGATTGTGAGCTTGTTGCTAACTTATAGATCTATCGATGTCAACACCATTAATAATCAGTGTGAAACTGCAATGGATTTGGCTGATAAACTCCAGTACGGAGAACCTGCACAGGAAATTAAAGAAGCTCTGACAGAGGCGGGTGCTAAGCATGCTAGGTATGTTGGCCAAGTAGATGAAGCCATGGAACTTAAGAGGACTGTGATTGATATTAAGCATGAGGTGCACTCACAATTTCTACAAAATGAAAAAACCAACCGAAGAGTTTCTGGAATTGCCAAGGAACTTAGGAAGCTTCACAGAGAAGCTGTCCAGAGCACCACCAATTCTGTTACTGTTGTTGCTGTGCTCTTTGCATCAATAGCTTTCTTGGCTATCTTCAACTTGCCTGGTCAATATGTAACAGATGGACCAGATGCGGGGAAGGCTAACATAGCTTATCACGTAGGTTTCCGTGTGTTCTGCCTCCTGAATGCTATATCCCTCTTCATATCTCTGGCCGTAGTCGTTGTTCAGATCACTTTGGTTGCATGGGACACAACAGCTCAGAAGCAGGTAGTATCAGTAGTTAACAAGCTGATGTGGGCTGCCTGCGCTTGCACTTGTGGAGCGTTTTTGGCCGTAGCTTTTGTGGTTGTGGGAAAAGGGAGTTCATGGATGGCTGTTACCATAACCATAGTGGGAACACCGATTCTTGTTGGCACACTCGCGAGCATGTGCTATTTTGTTTTTCGACAACATTTTGGGATATTTCGCAGCGACTCTCAGAGACGAATAAGAAGGGCAAGTGGGAGCAAGTCTTTTTCATGGTCATACTCAGCAAATATATCAGACGAGGATGAGTATAATTCTGACCTTGAGAAGATATATGCTTTATAAACACTAGTAATAAAATTAAGCCTGTAAAAAGCGTGGTACAGCTGCAGAAAGTCTTCGTGGTATTAAGTATGCCTCCTTGTAATTAAATGTCCGGTGATTTCTTCTAGAATTCTAGTATCGAGCAGACAGTTTTGAAATCCAGTGGCTGTATAAAAGAGTTGGTTTCATGCTTTCTAGTTGGCAGATCTCAAGGCTGAATATAGATTTGTGTATAGCCAGGTTCATATAGGAACAGTCTATTAAACTCTTGGTTACATGGTTTGGCTATACTGTCTACAGGTGCTAGACTGGGGAGCTTGGCAAATTACAAATAGAGAGTGGATATAAGGGCTAAGAGGATTGTTTGAGTAGCTCATATGACAGTTTTGAACTGTAAATAGGCAACTGCTTGTAGTTGATGATAGTCTTAACACAAGCATAATCTGGCTGAGCAACTGCTGGATTCTAGACCCAGTCTTAATCTTAAAATAACAACCATTTAGCTTAATCATTGGTGCATAATTCTTTTTCTTAAAAGAGCACGATTCGAATAAGATATGAGGACTGCTACATGAAAAGCATGGAACAAGTTGGAGCCATGGAAACGTTAGTGGTTCAACAGCCACCAATCAACGTGCCAGCAATAACGCGGCATTTAATATGTTGTTTCAAAGAAAGATAATTAACTCGGGGGGCAGGAGAGGAGGTTTTTATGCTTTGTTTGACTCGAGAAATGGAAGGAAAAAGACCCGACTCGTACAGGCACTCCTTCTCCGTTGTTCAGACCATGACAAAGACGAAAAAGGCATCACGACTCAGGAGGGACCATCAACAAATGTCTTTCTCATTTATTATTCTCACCTATTTCTTCCAATTAAATTATCACTTAAATCATTTTCTATATGTTTTACTATATAATTAAGAAAAAAAATTGACTGAGAAAAAACATTTGAAGTTCATATATTGAATAAAAAATATATAATAATGATTGAATTAAATTCTTGAATACTCAAACCCAGACCCGAGGGTTAGCTCATAAATATGATATGTGTGGAGTCAGCGGGCAACAAATGAGAGAGTACTACACAACCCAATAGAATCAATTATGCATGGAATAAAAGAGTAGATGCATAATTTCACCAAAGATGTATTTGTACATGAATTAGCGATTCCCTTATTTAGTAAGATCGCTATGAGACATGAACGGATTTATAAAAAAAAAACAAACTGCATTTTCTAGAATAATTATCTCCCTCTAATCCATGTGGTTTTCAATAAAAAATAACAGAACCACATGTGGTTTTCCTGTTTACAAAGGAAAAATGAATAGCTTGGAAAACCCCCAAGCTTATATTCAAATCCCAATTTTTCACCATCCCAACTCCCATTAAGCTTAATAAAACAAACTACTATGATATACAATTTTACAAACTATACCACATCTCACCCTTTGAGATCGTAGTATAATTGACCTTCAACTACCAACTGGCAACGAGAATTAAAGTTGCAACTGCCCCGGGCCTTTCCTAGATGATCTTGAAGGAGGCCTGCTTGTGTCTGATGTAGGAGGTCGCCGAGTTAGTGCTTTTTGTCCTTCCTGCATATACACAAGGAGATAGGAGATAAGTGACAAGTTGATCATCGGTATGGCAATCCGGAAAGATGTAAATAAAGGTGAAGCATTATAAAGAAAGGACAGCCAACACGACCTTTCTATTTCTGCCAATAGCACGACATACAGCATAATAAGAGTATGAAGCCAACTTTCTTACAGGAGGGGCTTTGTTTGACCTCTCCCTAACATTCAACTAAATGTTCTAATTTGCAGTTATTCCACTCTTTTTTAGCCTAATTCACAATATACTGCCATACATCTAACACAAATCATTAAAATAATGATGCAAGACAATGAAAATGAGACTATCAACACGCAGCTCACACACCTTTGATAATGAACTGGAACTGTTTCGTAGTTGTGCTTGTGATTTTGCAAGCAAACGGTGTTGTTGCTGCATTTGCTCAAACTGTTGCAGCCTCAAAGCAAAGTTAATTCCATTCTGTAAATTCCCATTATCTTGGCTTATATCACCATCCTCAGTGATTTGAGATCCACTGTGATGTAAAATTTGGGTGTATGGGTTCCCTGATGATGTTCGTTTGAGTTGATCACCATTGAAGGAGTATGATGGCACGGTTTTTAAACGAGTTTGCAGTATCTTGAATGCAGCACTTTGCTGCAGTTAAATCATATGGTCAGTATCATTTAGACATGAAAAACTAATTCACAATGTGTGTGTGTGTTCAGTTTGTGACTAGCTCAAAAACACACAGTGAGATCTGCATTGTCCCCTTAAAACCAACCAACCATCCACATAGCCAACACTAGAGTAAAAGAAATGTTTTGATGAGGTCAAGTTTGCACCAATGTTCTTTCTTTTTTTTTTCTTTTTTTTTTAGTTTGGGAGAAGGGTGCCTAAAAAAGAAAGCAGCACAGACATACCTGTGGAAGTAGCATTAGAAGACCATATAATAGTTTCAACAACCATATATATCTTCCGGGTTCAAGAAGCTGGAAATCAGAAAAAGGATCAGCTACATAAGAAATCTTCTAGATTCAGAAGACAAACAAGCAAAATAGAAATAAAGCAATTACTTGAAAAAAAAAATGCAACTACAACGACAACTAATTAATCAATTTTCAAAAAAAAATGGGACAACTATTTAATCCACCTAAGGCTAATATAGTTTGGCACACTAAAATGACCAGAAAGCTGCAGACTACCCTTAAGTACATGAAGATATGCAACTATCTAATAAGGACACTTGTTCATCATATAAAAGTCTGTTGACCAATCACTAAAATGCTGATGCATAACCTTTTCAATAAGGAAGGTTTCAGAATGCCCATCATTATCCCATCATAAAATGCTTGTGCTAAGGCAAATTTTTTGACATCACCATGTGAGTATGCATCTATATTATGGCAAAAAAAAAAAAACAAACAAACAAACAAAAAATAGCATATGCGATAGCATAGTTTTGTTTAATAGAGTAAAATACAACAGCGCATACCCACTTAGAGAAAGACATTATAGGTAGACAAAAAATCATGAATCAAAATACTGTTCAAGACTAGCAGGAATATAAGCAAATATCAGAAGCAAACCAAAACCTAAATAAAGAGAGAACTTATGCAATGTTACAATCTCCTGTAAGTCATGTTAAAGCTATTAAAGGACAAGATTGTAAAGGCGAGTGGCTAGTATATAATTTAAGCACCTGCAATCTAAGATAAGCGAAGATTGGTGTCTCGAGCAAGCGAACCAATTTATCAAGCTGGACCAAGAATTTGACATTAATATCTTCCTCGACCAGGGACTGAATCACAGCACTTGCATGCTGGTACGTCTATCAAGCAAATAAATACAAGATTAACAACCACAAAAGTAGATGGTGCAACCCTGCACCTCTTCCCTCAGCCCATCACACACAAAAAGAGCATGACTGGCTTGCCATTTAAAGGAGTTTAGATTCTTACCTGAGCTAATAAACAAAGACTTATGATTGCCATGGGTGAATGGCACCATGAAGCATACAAAGAAACAAATAAATCTTTTCCAGCAGCATTAACCAGTGACTTTTTCAAAAGTTCCCTAAGCTCGGATAGCTCAGCAGAAGTGAGTAGAATTAAATTCAAAGCCTGAAACACAAGAGGAGAAAATTTATAGTCGGGTTCTTAATCGCAATACCATTCTACTAATAAAGACCTGAAGAAACTATTTCAACGTTACTGCATTATTGTATTCTTAAATACATGACAGGACCTGAACCATAATGCAGGCAAAATCTAAGTCTGCTTCTCCCTCAAGTATGGTGGATAGCTCACGGTAGACCCTTTCAGCATCCAAGAGAACACAAAGTCTACGGATTATCAAAGCACCACGCCTAAGAAAACAGGGGAATGATTTGCAAATGAGATGATTAACATGTATGTAATTCCAACAACCATAGCAAGTAGGCCATGTAGCCTACCTGAGTGCTCAACAAAACAATTCATAATAATAATATTTTTCTAATTAAAAAGAAAAATGGAACTGGGGCTTGAAGGGCCTAAAATACCTCTCTAGAAGAGAATGATCAACCCGGAAATTATGCACCAGAAAAACAACAAGCTGGCGGAAGTGTAGGGGATCTTGTGCTATGCATGCATGAATGTCAAGAACAAGAAGCACCACCTGACGCAAAAAATCCAAATTGCAGATAAATTAGTATACACAAACAACAGCACCTTTAGGTCAACACCACACAAACACACACATATTAACAAAGAGACAATCTGTAAATAGTTGGACTTCCAAATCATAAAATCATATATGAACAGTTTTAAATTTCAATTTTATGACAATACCAGGTACTTGAGAGTAAAAGCAGACGCTACATAAGATGTGTTCCAACATAATGACATCCATTTATATATAGGCAAAGAAAATTCCCTAACCATTGTTTCATTATCATCCATTCAGCATAATAGAAGGACAAAAAATTCGGTAACAAGCTTCAAGATAAAGATAGCAGCAAGCAGAGCGAATTGTTGGAAAAAAAGCACAGCCACAAATGATGGAAGATTCTAGGAATGAAACAAAAGACACTAAAAAATGAATGTTAAATGGACTGACTAGTAGTAACTTGTACCTAATTTTGGAATAATGTCAAATGGATTAAGATAGAAGTTATTCTAGCAAAATGAAGAAAACAATCATAAGGACGGTAACAGAAGCAAACTAAATTGAGTGCTCTCACAGCAAAATATAGGAATTTTAGCCTCCTTCAAAAATTTTCTATTTTACAAATTCCTGCCTCACCCCCCCCCCCCCCCCCCCCCCCCCTCCTTCTCCATTTGTTATATTTTAGGTCCAATGTTTGACAACAGAAATGAGATGATGACTACAGAGATATTGCCATGCCAGCTGAGTTAGCTAGAATTTTCAGTAACAGTTTCATCCAAGGTGCAAAATAATACATATTGGGAACATTCTATTGAAATTGTAATTATAGTGAAACCAATATACAACACAAAAATAAAGAAAAGAAAAACCTTAATAGAAAAATTAAATACAGAACACTTAAGCAGAAGCACAAATTTACCTCATCAGAAGAGTCAGATAGAGCTTTCAAAAGGGTGTCAAATATGTCATTTAGAAAACACAAGACCTGTTTCAGGTGAAAAACCAAACATCATCTATATTAGAGCAACACTGGCATCAGAAACTGCAAACAAATATAACATTCAAATTACAAATTTGATATGAGGTTATCCACTCTTTTCAATTTATGTTGAAATTATCATGCCTCTACACAGGCACTGTGGTCATTATCATACATGAAAAGATTTAAGGTATGCAGCATCACATATGCTTCCTCCAAAAGTGCTTACAATGCTCCAAAGAAAGGTCAATTATGTCTTTTATTCAAATGCAGATACTATGCATATCCATTACCAAAAGAAGAAGTAAAGAAGGTTTGTTTGTTTTTGGCAGCCATCAAGATCTCATGGTTGGCTGTTATATCAAGTCTACTTATATTATAGTTCAGAATAAAAAAGGCTAGTTTAAGTTTTGATCAAGACCTCTTGAACTTTGCATCTACCTTTAATTTAACAACCATCTTCAAGTGCCAATACAATGCATATAAAGAGAGAGACACTCCTTGAAACTTCAAAGTGAAGATAATGGTAGAAAAGAACATAAACATGAAAAAACAGCCATCCTAGAGGCATAACGTTGAAAGATTTGAGATTTATCACAAAGAATTTTTAAATATTTCAATAATACAAACTTGAACTTTGATGACGTTTTTGTGCAAATAAGATCAATATGATGATAGTAAAAAACTAAAATGATGAGAAAACAGGCACACAACCAGATGTACATGAAATTAACAAATAACTGCCTCCTCACCTCAGCACGATGTCTGTTTAAAAGGGTTGATATCCAGTGCAATGCTTCAATTCTAGTGGCCTCCCACTCACTAAGCAGTTGCCTGATCGATCAAAAGAACTAGTAATTACTAGAAAATCATTGCAAAGTTAAATTATTTCAGGAGTAAAACAAGACACCATTTTAAGCACTTTTCTATAGCTCTTCAAAATACAGAAGAGCTATATATTGGACATGCAAACTGCTAGTAACATTTCAAACCTAGCATTTTTCCCAGGTTACAAAAACTACACCTCCTCGCAATGGAGAGAATGGCTCCCACATCAAATGCTTCTGCTGGATCAGCCTTGATTGCACGAAGCTCCTCATTGGTTTCACGAGCAACCTAATACAAAAATATGAAAACAAACACACAAAATGAACACAAAGGAAAGAACTCCACATGAGTTTCTAAAAGACATGGCAGATAGTCCTTTAAGATACATTAAGGAGACTCTAGAAGAAACAAACTTACAACTCTAATTTTCTCTTCTTTATCAGATATGCAGGGGAGAATGGCTCCCAGTATGTCAGCGTAATAAGGAACAAGCTGATCTCCACCAAGTTTTACAAACTCATTTATCTGTACAACAAGAAAAATAAAAAATATCATAGTATGGACAAATGAATTGACTGCAGAAGATTCCATTTTAAGATTCTTTACATCTTTTCTGCTTTAAACATTTTCCCTTTCTACGGCAACATAAAGTCCAATTCTACTTACCCATGTGATAGCTGTTAACCGAGTGAATTCATCAGGAGAAGCTGCCCTCTGCACCAGTATTTCAGCCATGCGACCATAATCTACAGACTTCAAGAGTAGCACTGCTCGAGTCAGAAAATTACAAATGAACAAAAGATTTTCTTTTTATGAGAAATACTTTGGTAAATGCTACATAATAAAGTCATAACTTCTTTTACTAAAAACGGTTGAAGGTATCAGTCATGTTATTCCCATAAAGATGTTAAAAAAGACAATTATTGGTGTAAGAAACTTAAAAAAAAAAAAGTGGCCATGGAGCCAATCCAATGTGCAAAGAGTAAAAAGTTAGTAGAAGTCCTACTGGGGAGTTCTTGATCTCTTGGAGAAACTCTGAAAGTGCTGAATCAGCTTGTTGTCGTATTTCATGACTAGAATCACTTAACATATTAAACAAACCTGAAAGTTATCAAGAGCTAATTAATTAAAATAATTTCTCATAGAGAGGGAGCACATTAGTTTAAAAGAACAAAACTTTATTACCATCAAGAAAATCAGGGAGAAAACCCAACATGTCAATATCTGGAACACTATCCAGTACAGTTATCCATCCAACCAAAAACTGACGGACGTAGGGATTCAGGACATTCATGCGCTCTCTCAACAATGGTATGAATTCTTCAATACTGAAGAAGAAGCAACCATACAAATAACATTATAACAAAAGGTCCCAGACTATTCCCAATAGAGCTCTAAATATAATAGATTCATGGAATGAAATTGGAAGAGAATGAAGCACACCTGAACTGGTCACTTTCAGTAACAATGTCCTGTTTCACATGGTAAAATAGAAGAGCAATAAATTCCCATATTTCACATAATTACCAAGATGCCAACATTTAGATCAGGGAGCAATAATTAACCTTCACAAGCCTATCTAAAAGGTGAGCAGCACTCTGTACATTGGCATCTGAATCAGCCGATAGCTTGCATAAAGCGTCAAAGATCTGATTAAAGAATATGATAAAATCTCCTCTGACAACCTGTACAGCAGAAGACAGAATACCTGTCCACTATTAGTCCAGAAAAAAAGAAATGATAAAAAAAAATTATAAGCAACCTAATCTCCTTTCACCTTTGCAATGTTATATAGAGCTTCGCAAGCATAATAACGAACTCTGCTATCTTGGTCAGAAAAAGAATTAAGCACAGGCGGAACAATTTGCTGGCAGATTAAATTGAAAGCAAATTAGTCATTAAATTATATACAAAAGAAGAGGAGAGAATAGATGTCAACAAAATAAACAATTGACTGGGAAAAAAAACTGACACTTTTTTCAAACACAGTAATAATCATCCAACATAACAGCAGGCAAAATTTTTCCAATTTTACTTTCCATTCTAATTGAGAAAGAATATCATTTGAAACAAGGGCAGGGTTCCCTTTTAACTACATGAAACAACATACAATCTCAACCCCTATAGTCTGCCACAGCCCAACACTCACCCTCTCTCCCCCTACAAGACTAAAAGGGAGAGGAAAAAGATAAAGACCCTGCCACCCAAGCTAAGCTGCATAGACTGGCAGAGAATAGAAACCTACTGATAGATGCAGTCAGAATACCAGGCTATTCCGTGGTTTGGGAGCTTTTAAATCAACCTTTTTCTCAGGAATAAGATATAAAACCAAAGGAAACAATAATTTAAGGACTTGCTCAATTATATGTCATTAGATGTGCATCAAATGTCAAATTCAATCTTTCTAAGTGTTTCCAATTCTTTAGAAGCGTATACAAGTGTAATCCAAAAATGAGAAAAGAACTCACATGTGCACATTAAACAAATAAGAAAATACACCAATGCATTACCAATTACCAGAATGCCTTGGCTTGCATTTCTACACAGCTTTGATTAGTGGCACACAAGGGAGTTTTTTGCACTTTTTTTTTTTTCAGTGATAAATTATCCATGGTAGTCAAGTATAAAATCCATTCTAGGAATGGATTCATGCTCCCAAGAGCAGTAAGTCATTTCTCTGGAAATTAAACTTGATTTCCCACTCAATAAAGATATTTTCTAAAATAATCTGTTTTTATAACCAAAACTATGAACAGGAAAGAGCCAAAAAAAACAAAAGAAATTCTCTGTAAGTTATTTTCATTAAGTAAACAGGCGTAAAATTAGAGTATAATAGCAAATTGTTTACTAGAGTCTTTTTAGTTTTCCTACTTTTCTTATGCCCAAAGGTAAACTAATTCCTTCATACCTTGTCTTTCAAAACAAAAAGCAATTCGCTTAAAAACATGAATGAGCAAGAACTCAAACCTCAATACTCTATAACGAAAAAATTTCCTTCCAACATTCCATAAGATGAATATATACCATCTAGTGGTATTTTAGAAAGAAAAGGTCACACCACCTCCTTATCAAATCCTTCTCCAATTAAAAGCATCAATGATAAAATATTCAAGTGATAGTTGAAAGGAATTAATGCTGCAAAAGAACATTGTCAGCTGCCACCATCCTCTGAAGCCAACCTAGCTAAGCTACTAAGTAGGACCCACATGACGTGATGCTAAATTATCAATTCCCATTGCCCAATCTAGCTGGTTTTGTTGTCCACCCTCAATAATATGGGAAGCAGTACACTCACAGGCTCAAAACAACTTACCAATGACTTTAGCTCACAATCCTCAAGCTAAACCTATACCTCCATGACAAAGCAATCTTGCATAAAGATAGCTCTAGCAACATTTTTTAGAAAAGTTTAGCTGCATTGATATAATGCCTCTCACATCCACACAAATGGCACAAAAGCAAGGGGTTAGAGAAGAACAACTACAGTGATCAAAGCATCATCCAAGCTGTTCTCTACAACTTATATGACAAATAGGAATGGGCTAAGCTCACAATATGAACATCATGCAGGTAATCATAATAACAATGTTCAACAAAGCAACCATGGCAATTCTAGAAACTCTCCAACTAATTCTGTAAAAAGAGGATTATTTATATCCCATTAAGATTTCAGCAAAAGCCAGCCTGATTTCCCATTATGAGTAGTAGGACTGCGCACAGGTCGGATTTAACCGCTCAACCAACCAGAATCGACAGTTTCGGCCCCAAACGGGCTGGTTATTCAGTGCCGGTTTCCTCAGCTAATCGGTTTGGTCGCAAAACCAAGGGGGGATTATTTTTATTATTTTTAATATATGGGGGAGTGGAATCCTATTATAACCTTCATTAATTCCCCTTCCCCCCCCCCATTTCCGTCCCCCTCCCCAATCAGCAGCCTTTCAAATTTCAAACCCTAAATTAAAGAGCCCCTAAAATTAAAAACCCTCCCTCCCTCCATCTTCACTTGCCATCTGCTACTCTGCCGCCAGCCACCACCGCATCACATGTGCACTCGCAGGCCGCCTTAGTCTTCCTTATGCATTTATTTACAAGGTAAAATGAGCATTTATAGCTGAACTTTATGTAATAAATGAGTGATTTATGTAATAAATGGTTAAATAGTTGAGCTTGAGCATTAATAGATGCTGTGAATGGAATGGGTATTTCATATTTGAGAATTAATGCTATAAAATCTATAACTGAAACCTACATGGTCGATTTTGGTTTGACCAGGTTTTCATGATGACCTGTCGGCTTCAGTCGGTTATCCTAGAGCATCAGTTTGGTCAGTTTTGGTTTCCCCATTAACTGAAACCGACCAACGTTCAGCCCTAATGAGTATATATCTCCAACTTCCCACTAGAGATCACAGAAGTCCAAAGGTCAAAAACTAAAGTTTATTAAATCTAGGATGAAAAATCTCATAGCTTATGTCAGGTAATAACTAATAAGGCAAACCAAATGTATGCCTACTGGCAGTTGCTTTGATATTCATAAACAGTCGCAATACCCACATTAACAGCGCTAGAACATTATGATCACACTTCCCCTACCTTCAATATCAACAAAACTTATGTATTCCAATCATAGAGCAGAAATCTTTAAACCTTGAAAGACGATTCTTAGTTCTCAAATACCATTGCCACGGTAAAATTATTCTACATGTTTCTAATAAGATTTTATCATGTTTATATAGAGCTATATAAAGGCAAACTAATCCTTACCTCAAGATGTTGGGCAGCTTCAGAAGTCAACCCAACAGTGGCAGCAGCTAAACCTATCAATCCTCCCTACATGAACGCAACACCAAAATTTAACAAAAATAAGCCAGAACTGAAATTAAATAGATACAAATTCTCATAAAAAAATCAAATTTCTCGAAATTATTCATCATCCACCAACCTTACGATGATTTGCTTGTGGCGAATAGGTAAATTCCGTTGTCAACAAATTGATCACCGCCGATATCTTCTCGTGATCTCCCGACGACGCCAGCTGCTTCACAATTCCTTCAACCTGCACATAATTATGATAACAAAATATTAAGCAATTCAATTACTAAACCAAAAAAAAACCCTAGAAATGAAATTCCATGGAAATTCAGAAAAGAAAAGGAAAGAAAAACCTCAAGAGCCGCATTCTTTCGCTTCTCGTACAGCTTGTCGGAGAGATTACGGAGAACGGAAGCGGGAATCACGGAGAGAGCGTCGGCCATAACGGGAAATGTTTTTTTTAAAAAAAAAAAAACAGAACGAGAAAAAGGAACAAACTAAAAAAATTTCCCTGTATTAAATCAAATTCGTTTCCTGATCTTTTCAAATTCGAATCTGAACATAGCTTTCTTTATTTTCTTTTTGCTCTTTTCGGTCTTTTTAGGGTTTGCTGTTTGTTTTGGGATCGACAAATGAAAATTGAGGGAAACCAGATCTGGTGAAATTGAGAAAAAAAAAAACGAATCCGGATTTTGATTTTTAAAAGGCGACCGAATTTTCTATTTTTCTTTCTTTCTTCTGTACTTTCTTTTTCTGATTACGTGAATTTGTTTTTAATTTAATTTTTTTGAGCAAATTTGGGGTTTTGGATTGTGTCGCTGTTGTTTGTGTAAAAATGATGGAGAAAACAGACAAGGAGTTTGGGAAGTGACGTGGATTTAAATGAAATGACCAAATTACTCTTTCAGTCTTTTGTGCAAGTTTACAACAAGCCAAGCGTGTCAGACGGCCTACCCAGATAAATTAGTCGAGGGTGGGGCTTAAGGATAAAATTGGAATTTCAAAGTTTTAGAAAAAAGGAGGTACTTTGTGCATCTAATTTTACCAATAATTAATCACCTTTACTTTTTCTAATTGGTGGATTAATCCACTTTAATGTTTTCAATAAATTTTGGTAACTAAATTAAAAATAGCATAATACTTAAAATAATTTTTAATTATTTAAAAAATTTTAAGAAAATTTTTATTTTTTTATTATATTTAATCAAGTTTTTATTTTTTTATTTTAAATTAAATAACTTTTTATAATAAACAATTAACTAATTGACGTTCGTCAAAGATTATTTATTATTTTTATACCATATAGTGTTAACATGGCACGTTGACATGTCACTATAAATAATAACGTAGCATAATGATGTGGTACAATGATATGGTAACTTGATATTTTTCACCTTTCATATTAGTGTAATATTGGCATAAAATGATAAATCGTATTATGACTTGTTGTAGTTAATCAACCGTTAGTTATAAAAACATATTTAATCCAAAATAAATGTAAAAGAACTTAATTGAACATAATAAAATAATAAAAGTTTATTTGAATTTTTTTAAATAGTTTATAACTTTTTTAAAATATAATGCTAGTAAAAATTAATTGTTTAAACAAAGAAAGAGGAAAAAAAGTTTCTGCTAAAAATTTTTAAGAGAATTTGATTTGGTTAGCTTAAATGACAATGAAATAAGGGTGAGTCACCAAGAAGAGGTGAATTGAAATGTTATAAACTTTTTGCAATTTTGAAAGTAACAAATATTTGCAAGCTTGGAAACCTTTTTGAAACTTTTATAGCACACTAAACTCTTGTGAAAATTTGATCTTTAGTAAAATAATAGTTTGAGAGTATTAAAAAGTAGTTTAACTTCTCTATCTTTTCAATGATTAAGATATAATCAACCATCTACCTTTTAATAGTTAAGGCATAACCTCTCTCAAAATGTAACAAATAAAGATGTACAAGCTAAGATGCCTCTCTGAGGTCGATAAATTCAATTAACACAGAAAATTTGAGAAATAAATAATGAGAAGTAAATGAATTTCAACTCAATAAATATAACGCTTTGAAGATTTTAAAATAAAAGGTAGAGAGAGAGAGAGAGAGTGAAGATGTACTTAATGCTTGAAACTTGTACCTCTCTTGTTGTATTTTTCAGAGGCTTCTCTCTTCATACATGTGGTGGGAAGCTTGTCGGACCCGTTGGAGTGCATTTAATGCCAAAAAAGGCCATTGGTTACTTGGATTTTGTGCCCAATAGTCAGTATTGATACTTTTAGGCGTAATAATATTTAAATATGTTAGGATTGTTAATTTTATAATAATAAAAAAAAATCTAAGAGGGGATGAATCGAAGTTTTAAAATTTTTTTTTAATAAATTTAACTTTTTATGAAGGTAAGTTTGAAAATAAATTTTTCAAATTTGTTTTCACTTTAAAACATGTTAAAAGTAATTTAAGTAAAATAATGACCAAATAAGTTGAAAATAAATTTTTAAACTCTTTTAAGGTAAAATGCACTAGTGTAAAATTTTCTCAAGCTTTCAATCAAGTCAAGTTAAAAATAATTTTCATAAATTTGTTTTTCTATCAAAGTGAGCCAATAATAATTTGAAGATTAAATTAAAAATAAGCAAGTTAAGAACAAATTTGATAAAATTTTTAATGTAAATGCGTAAATTCAAGGAATGAAAAATAAAAAAAAGAAGACACAATGTTTTTATAAAGGTTCTGCCTCCTTACCTACGTCCTTTCTCTTAACTCATTAGGAAATTTCAAATCTACTATGAAAATTACTTTTTAAAGCTCAAGCAAAACCATCACAATGACTTTCAAGGATAAAGCACAATCTCTTAATACAATGTCTTTTATGGATCAAGCACAACCTTTACAATACCTTTTAAGGCCAAGGCACAACATTTTCTCTCTTACAATTTTGAATAACAAATATACCTCAAAGGTGAGGTTTGCTAAATAAGTACAATATAGGAAAAGTATGATGAGTATAAAAATGATTACAAAAGATAGGAATGAAGGCACAAAGGAATTATGGCTTAAGAAAGCTTAAAAGCTTGGTGGAAGAATTGAATTTGCTTGCTCTAACTTAGTTTTTCTCTCTTTTTCTGTATAAGGTTTTATTCTTATTCAAATGATATCTTTCTCCACTCTTCTAACCTTGTACATGTGTTGGAGAAGTTATTTTTATAGTAAGAGAAGCTTTAAAGCCATTTGAGAAGGTTTGATGAAAAAAATAGTCATTTTTTTTTATTTTCGTATGTAACGGCTAGTTCTAAGCTAAATGTATCGATACATTTAGAAATATATCGATATATTTTGAAATGTATTTGTACATTTTGGGCAAAATCATTCTATTTAAAATATCGATACTTATAGATTAAAACATAGAAAATTCTTCTTTTTGAACCCAAATTCATGCCAAATATTAGAACATTTCAACATTAAACGCAAAGGGAGGTTTAAACCTAATTTAAACAAGTTTTAAAAACTATTCAAACAAGTTCAAAAATCATTAAAGCAATTTCAAAAATCATTCAAATAATTTTGAAACTTTTCACATAAAAACACTTAGGCATTTCAAAACTTATTTAAAAAAGTTTAAAAACTATTCAAACAAATTCAAAAACTCATTCAAGCAACTTCAAATATTATTCAAACAAGTTCAAAAATCATTCAAGTAATTTTGATCATTTTTCATAAAGAAACACTTATACACTTCAAAAGCAAATGTATGAAAGTTTTTAGCATTAATAAATTAAATTCAAAACATATTTAAACAACTTCAAAAATCATTCAAACTTGCTGTCAAGTGGACTTGATGATGTCATAACTAAGTAATTAATCATAAAATAATTAATTTATTGGTTGAATTATTTTAAAAACACATAGTTGAACCAATTCACTTTTGTGTCATATATTTATCGTTTGAGATAATTTGAAGATAATACTTAAATTGGACCAACCAAAATTTAATTATTGGTCACATAATTTGTCTCTAAATAAATGAAGATAATTTAGAGATAATATTCATATTTTTGATCAATCAAAATTTAGTTATTGGTCATATAATTTGTCTATAAATAAAGCAAGATAATTTAAAGATAATATTCATATTTTTGACCAATCTAAATTTAATTATTGGTCATCTAATTTATCTCTAATAATTATGCCAATTTAGAGATAAAAATCAAATTTGATTATTTAATTTATCTCTAAATAAATTAAGATAATTTAAAGATAATACTTAACTTCGGTCAATCAAAATTCAATGACTCAAATTTCGAGCAATCAAAAGACTTTCAATGAGTTGTAGACACTAAAAAAATAAATAAAATAAATAAAATATATAAAATATATATATATAAAAAAAAAGAGGAGTACTGGCAGGGCTTGAACACCCCTGCCAGTACCCGTACTACCACCACTACAGTACTAGATGCGAAAAACTCGCATCTGGCAAGGTAGTGGAGCGTGCTCCCTCTAGAGGCCAAGAATCGGGTATAAAAGGGAGGGGGCACTGTAGTAATGAGGCCACAACCAGCAATGAAAAAACCAACAACCTATAAAAATTCATAAGCTTCCTAGCAGTTGAGAAACCACAACCAAAAAATTCCTAAGTTCTTTAGCAGCCAGAAGAACCCACAGAAAAATCAAAAAAAAATATATACCAAACAATACCCAAAAATACAAAAAAAATGTGTGTAGTGAGAATGGGTTGTGCCGCCGGTGTTGGGTTATTTGCCACTAGTGGGTAATTAGGGGTTTTGAGATCCATAGGATAGGAAGGTTTTTAAGGGTAACTATCGGTGGAAGGAAGGCTGAAAGCTGGGTCTTAGGTAACTGCTGGCGCAAGGGAAAGAAAGGTTACCGGTTAAGGGAGAGAGTGAGGATTTGGGGTTTTTGGGACCTGATTCATTGCCGCGGTGACAATAAGAAGGGAAACAGAGCTCGATCCTGGCAACAAAGAAAGAGTAAATCTAGGCGCCGGCCGGTGAAGGGTTTTTGAGAGAGAGAAGCTGACGCCGATGGTGGGGTTCTTTTTAGAGTTAGGTTTGTGCTACCGGTGGGCCAATTAGGAGCCAGCAAAATGCATGGAAGATAGGAGAGAGAGTGGCCGACGGCTTGGGTAGAGAGAAGAGAGAGAGTATGGGTTTTAGAGAGAGAAATAAGAAGGAAGAAATGAAGAAAGAAGGGAGAGATGAGAGTTTAAATACCTAGGGTTAGAAGCGTTAAACGACGTCATTTTGGGCACATCAAGGGCTGCTGATCAAGGCACCGAAACGGTGCAATTTGGAAGAGATCTGTTGGCTCTAGAATATCATATTGGACTGAAGCAGGCTGGGTAGTTGGGACAGTTTGGCCCCCAAAGGTATATTCCTTATCATTTTCTTTTGTTGTGATTTGGGTTAGTCCATCTGGTTGATCCTTAGGATTATTGATTAATAATTATGTAGGATTAGGATCATATTATGTTAGTATAATATTTTTTTAAAAAAAATTTATATATTATTTTTAGGATTAAAAAGATGATAAAAATAGAGGATTATAAATATATATAAATATTAATAAAAAATATAAGCAAGGAAAATTAAATGTAAGATAATATTTATTAAAAGAATTTTAGCTAAGGTAAGTGAAGTATATATATATAAATATAAAAAAAAATGAATTGCAAATTGGGATGTGTTTCTAGAGAAATGTAGATGGAGATAAATAATGAATATAAAAATGAATGAAACAAATAAATGATAGACTAAACAACATATATAGATTAAATTAAAAAATTAAAAAATATTAGATTAATTATTAAAATAATTACAATAAAATAGTTATGAGAATCAATCTTAGAAAATTTAACTCTTAAAAAAATACCATGATATTACTTACAAATATAATATACCAATGATGGGATGGTTGGTCAGGACGCGAGAAGTCGTAATCCCGAGCTAATTTTTTCTAGGTTCGGAATTCGAATTAAGGCTCCACCAGTACGATGGGAGGACCTCGATTTCGAAATCTCGAAATTTTTTACAAAAATAAAAATTAACAACACAAAATCATCGAAAAATAATAAATAAACAAATAATAGATAAAAAATAATAAATAAAATAAAACAATAATGATAATAATTCAGATATGTAAAAAGGTAATATCCATGACATTAAATAAATAGAAAAAATAAAAAATAAATAATAATAATAATAATAATAAATATAAAATACAAAAATGATAAGAAAGAGTAAAATTTAAAATTTTTATTCACTAAAACAACATGGAATCCTAAACAACTTATCTAATTATAAAAAAAATATAAAAATATAAGAGAAATTTAGAATAAAAAATGTAAAGTATGAAAAAATAATAATTAGAAATATAAAAAGAAAATATGATAATAAAGAATAAAATAAAATAAAAATAATAATTAAACAATAAAAATAACAATAAAATAGATAATTGCATTAGCCTAGCATATATATGTTGCATCATGCTTATCATTGCATATAAATATTTTTGTTTTCGAGTTTAAGCCTCGATAATGGGATCTTCCGAGGATCTTGCGAAGGTGGGTATTCCTCGAAAAGTTTCTTAAGTGAAAAAATATCCTCGGGTCCCACTAGTATGATGGGAGGGCTCGAGAAATATCTTTAATAAAAGGCTTTGACTCGAATTAGGTTCATATGCAAGAAAATATTATTTTAAAAGAAAATGTATGATGATTTCGATGATGGGAATTATTCGTTGAATTTACGAAGGCGAGTTTGTCGGATAATTTCCTAGGTGAGAGAACACTCCGGATCCCAACAGTATGATGGGCGGATTTGGGAAAATGTCAACGATAAGAAGTTATTCGTCCGACATTTTTATCTCACGCCATGCATCTCATCTTTCCTCACATTTGCATACCATTTTAGGTTAAATATGAGATAAAATAAGAGAACAACGACTAAGGAAATGTAGTGAATTTAAAAATCAAAGCCTAATAGGATAATCTAAAATATGGTACCGTTCATGGAACGGGCATCCTGGGGATGCTAATCCTTCCCTGGGCGTAATCGTACTTCCGAACTTAGATCTAGAAAAACGTATACCAGTTTAAGGTTCTTTTTGGTGGGCTTAAAATTAATTTAAGGCTTCATCGATTAGAATCGAGTCAATAGGTGGCCAATCGCACCTAGTAAAAAAAGATTGGTGGCGACTCCTAACTCTTAGTTTTTAGTGAGTTTTCACATCACGTCTGGCGGTCGGGTTCCCGGACCTGCACGTTACGACATGAGTCATCATAATTTATCTCTAAATATATTAAAATAATTTAGAGATAATTCAAAAAAACTACATTCTCATCAAAGTCTCCCATCTAGCATTATAAATAAAGGGCTCATCCAAGCCATTTTCATTCATTTGGAAGCATTCGAAGATTGGGAGGCATTCGAAGATTAAGAGCATTCAAGAGATCAAGATGAGTAGAAGATTTTTGAAGTGAAGATCAAGCGGCAATGAAGTTCGTGATCAAGATCAAGCAGTAGCGAAGATCGTGATTAAGCGGCAGCGAAGTTTGTGATCAAGATATCAAGCGAAGTTGTACAAAATAATTTATACACATAAATTTCTAGTCGAAATTTCTTGACTTGAAAATTATGAGACAAATATAAATATTTGACGATGTGAGTTATAATCTCTGAAAAATTCTCTAATTAATTTCTTCACTTCGTCTTTAAGAGTCACGAACTCAGACTTAGTCTTGATCACGAACTTCGCTTCAAGGATCTTAACGACTTAATCTTGATCACGAACACTTGATATCTTGCTCACAAACTTCGTTTGATCTTCACTTCAAGGGTCTTAACGACTTAATCTTGATCACAAACACTTAATATCTTCACTTCAAGAATCTTCACGACTTAATCTTGATCATGAACTTCGCTTGATATCTTGATCATGAACTTCACTGTCGCTTGACCTTGATAACGAACTTCGTTGCCACTTGATCTTAATCACAAACTTCGTTGTCGCTTGATCACGAACTTCGTTTTTGCTTGAACACGAACTTTGCTGCTGCTTGATCTTGATCACAAACTTTGTTGCCACTTGATTTTCACTTTAGAAATCTTCTACTCTTCTCGATCTTTGAAATGCTCTCTATCTTCCAATGTCTCCCAATCTCAGAATGCTTCCAAATTAATGAAAATGGCTTGGAGGAGGCCCTTATTTATAATGCTAGATGAGAAGCTTTGATTAGAATGTAATCTCTTTAAATTATCTCTAAATTATTTTAATATATTTAGAGATAAATTATGATGGCTCATTGAAAATTTTTTGATTGGTCAGACTTTAAATCCTTCAATTTTGATTGGCCGAAGTTAGGTATTATCTTTAAATTATCTTAATTTATTTAGAGATAAATTAAATAATCAAATTTGATTTTTATCTTTAAATTAGCATAATTATTAAAGATAAATTAGATGACTAATAATTAAATTTTGATTGGTCAAAAATATAAATATTATCTCTAAATTATCTTGATTTATTTAGAGACAAATTATATGACCAATAATTAAATTTTGATTTGTCCAATTTAAATATTATCTTCAATTATCTCAAGGGATAAATATATGACACATGTGAATTGGTTCAACTACGTGTCTTTGAAATAATCTAACCAATAAATTAATTATATGGTTATGACATCATCAAGTTTACGTGGTGGCACATTATTGGCTCATAATTTTTCTCATTCTACATTAACATAAAACTGAATTGCAGACAAAGACATATAACGCAAATTTTCTTATAGTTTCTCTTACTTTCTCACTAGCCAAACAAACTTTAACTCCAAACCTCTCTAAGTTATTTTGTCTCCATCCTTCTTTCTCCCTTTCAAACAACCATTTTAGTGTAGGTAAGAGAAACCTTCCTTAAAGATAAGCCATAGCATACCTTCCTTCTCTTGTCATACTCAAAATTGGATGAGTTGAAATTTCAAACTCCAAATACGATGGCTACATTGTCCTGACCGTTGATTTCATGCTTAACGTATTCTTTGTAAAAGCACCTCCAACTCCTACCAACCCTTATCCCCATCCCCACCCCGTTTCCCTTATCCCTTATAATTCTCTCATTAGTTGAGAACGTTTGTGTTAGGAATGGTGATGAGTTAAAAGGATATGATAGAAAAAGAGCGATGACCTAATCGGAAAGGGGAGGTGAAGAGAGAAGGATAAAAAGAAAGAAAGTCCAAAATTACACTTTAAATATCATAAAATTTCAAAAATAGGTATCAACTATAGAGAAAATTGTGTAGCTTAGAATCATTATAGTTTAGATTAAAACATCATTGGTAAGAATGTTTCTAAGAATTAAATGAAAATTTCACAAAATTAAATATAATGTTTGGATAATTCTTCATTTATTACTCAAATTATAACCAAATATTTGATTTAGTATTTAAAAAATATATAATGTTGTAAAAAGTTTCTATTCAAAAAGTTTTAATAAATTTTTTTATTACGTTTAATTAAATTCATGTACTTTTATTTTGGATTAAATAGATTCTTATGACTAATAATTGACTAAATGTTATTAGTTAAAACACTACTTGTCATTTTAATACCTATGTGGTGTTTATGTGAATGGTAAAAATAACACATGATCATGTTATCATATAACATCAACATATCACGTCACCATACATTATGACATTCCAGTATTCACAACAACATTATAGTAACGTTTAGTATGAAGGAAGTAGGAGTATATTCCTGCAATGTACTCAATTAAAATTACATTACAGTAGTTTGTTATTACAATGCAATCACATTAATTGTAGTCGAAAATCAATACAATCAGATTGTATTGTACTATATAATGTTATTAAAGTTTTTTAACCCTTCAACTTTTAATAAAATTACTCACAATTTTTTTAAAACTCTACTCATTATCACTCTGGCTTACTTTACTCCTTGCTGCTTCTTCTTCATCAAGCTAAGGTCCTTGTTTCTTCTCCGTCTAGTTGAGAAGTCCAAAATTGTGGGTTGAAATCTCCCATTCTTCTCTTCCTTTCTCTTTTTTATATTCTTTCTTGCATGCTTCAAATTATTTTTTTTAATTTAAGTTTCTTTTATATTTATCATTGTTATTTTACTAGTGTAACAATTTGACCTTTGATTGACAAGAGGCATTGGGTTTTTTTCTAAATGGAGAATAATAACCAAGAAAGGGTAGAACAAACCTGTTGGCTTGATTTTGTTCTGAATTGATTTTGCTTGAATAATTTTTTGTATGTTTTACGGGATGGCTGCTTTGTTTGTAAAGGAGTAGGTTTTCTTCTTTATTTTGGACAGGGGTTGCCATTGTAAAGTGAAGATGGGATTTGTTTGGATGCAAGCTGTTTTTGTGTTGCCTGCTTTTGTACACGGGAATGAAGTTTCAAAGGAAAACCTCATTGCTGTACAAGTTTATATTAATGATATTAATGCCTATTCCTATAAAGCTTAAAAATTTTAAAAATTAAGCTAAATAGAGTAAAAAATAAAAAGTTAATTTGTTTTTATTTTTATATATATATTTTGAGAGATATCTTTTTGTTACTTTTAATAGTAATTTTTTTTAGATTACGATTGTCAATAACATTTATATTATTTTTAAAAGAAAAAAGTTAAATTAAAATATATAATAAAAAATAAAAATAATATATATAATATTAAAAATATATTTAAAGGATGATATTATATAAAAATTAATAATAAAAATATAAATATATTAAACTTTCATTTTAATATATAAAAATAATTTTGAAAATTGATATTACATTTTCAATAAAATATTTATAAACCAAACGTTGTAATGTCATTTTTTTTTTACATTTTAATTATTATTTTACTTATATGTCAAACACTATGATGTCATATTTTTTTACAATTACATTGCATTATAAGATACCAAATGTCACTTATATAATATAAAATAACAAGTAACATTTTGAATAACGATAATCAATAAACTATCAATCATAATTACTTATTCGACTTAAAATTAAAATATAAAATCTTGATGAAATATAATAAAAAAATAAAAATTTATTTGAATTATCATAAATAATTCAAAATTTTTTTAGATATTATATTTTTATAAAAAAGAACTGGCAATGAAATGCTTGACCTTTCACATAATTTATTAGATTGCACATTTTGTTAAACTTTGTTAATCAAAAACTATGTATTCTAGACCTCCAATGACAACAAACCAATTGTCCTATAAATGCCAAGTCATTCGACACGTGTCTAAAAAATTTCATGTCAATTTAACGCTGCAAATAGTATCACATTTTTGTTAAACAACATTTTAAGTAAAAAAAGGTTTACCAATTATTGTGAGAGACTGATGATTTATTGATCAAATTCGTAACGGGCTAAAGCACTTGAAAACTCAAAAGTTGAAGAACCGCTCTTCCAGAAGTGGCTTAATTTGCCCGCCACTGCCAAAAACCCTTGAATAAACCCTATTGTTTACACTCACGCTTTTACGCTCCCTTTCTTCTTCCTGGGCTTTGCTTCCATTTCACTAACCGCTCTGCTCTCTCTTTCCCTCTCTGGTTTCAATTCAAAATACCTCTTCACCAGAACTCAAAATCAAATCTACGCTTTCATTCAATTTCACGCCCCTAAACAAAAACCCTGGGGCTCTTCTTTTCGAATTAAATCCCATTCTCTCTCCCCCACTTTCTGATTCTAGGGTTTGTCGATGTCGTGGGAGGAGGAGATTGTGATGCGCGATGTCACCAATGCGGGGCTCGTCGTCAGCGACCGCATTGGCCGTGAAGTGGCGGCGCAGTTGGACCTCGAGGAAGCTCTAGAAGCCTCTAGATACGCTAGCCATCCCTACTCTACTCACCCCAGAGAGGTACTCTTTTAGCCAATTCCGTAAAAAAAGAAGCCTTTACAATTTTTTTTTTTGCTTATTCAATTAGACATTGATGAAGAATTGGGATCTTTTAGTTTCATTTACTTGGTTGGAAGATTTGTTTTTCTGTCCAATATGAAATTGAAATTCTTTTTTGTTTTTTTCTTTCCTTTTATGTTGAAATTTGTAAAGGTTCAAATGTTGGTTAGTCTTATTTCTTCTATGTAGGTACTAAGCATTCATTGGGACTCTAGAATGTTTCTTTCTCATTTGATAATTTGGCTTTGTAAAATAAGAATGCTATCTTTAAGTTTCATTAGTAGATGTTGTTTTGCCAATACCATGTTCGGCATTCAGGTAGCAGCTTAGATGCTTATTGCTAATTTACATTTCAGTTCATTTCTAGTGAATGTCCCTTCTCTATCTCTTTTATTAGTTATAATCCAACATTTTGGATGGCACAGTTGGCCGGTCTAAATAGGTTGCATGGTTTAAGATGAGTTACCCTCCTTATAAATGAATCATGGTGTCATATTCCACTGCAGTGGCCTCCTTTGATTGAAGTGGTGGATACTTGGGAGCTGCCTCCTGTACTCATTGAAAGATATAATGCAGCTGGTGGAGAAGGAACTGCATTATGTGGAATATTTCCAGAGATACGCAGGGCATGGGCATCTGTGGATAATTCTTTGTTTCTTTGGCGTTTTGACAAATGGTGAGATTTTTGTTCTTTGCTTTAATGTAGTGATTTTGTAATTTATTAGACCACCCATTTCATTTTTGTGAGTTTTAGTTGGCTGCTTGTTGAATATCTAAAAAATCTTAAACTATTTTGGTGTAATAGGTATGAATCTTTGAGTAAGAGAAATAACTTGGTTGAAGGCAGCATTAAAGTTTACATAATTTAGAAATTGGAAATAATTTTGGTAATTATTGAGCATCTAAAGTATCAAGAGGTTTGCTATAAAAAAAAAAAAAACAAAAAGAAAAGAAAAGAAGGTGGCAAATTTGTCAAAATATGAGAAATCGGACAATTGACTTACCCGGCCAGTCTTTCATTTGCGTTGATGGTCGTGAATTTTATTTTAAAAAAATTCTGCTTTTTTGATTCAGGATTATAGGGTTTAATACTATAATTCAAATGTAGCATTTGTGAATTAGAATTAGGATTCGCAATTCAATCTAAAAAAGCACCCACAAAGAATTCAATCTGAAAATAGGTTGGGATAATAACGAGGATGTCTGGTTGTGGGCAGTAGGGTAATTAGGAGCTAGAATTTTGAGGACAGCAATTAAATAGTATTTCTGAGGATCGTGGGTTAAAATTGAAACGAAGGTGAATTAGAGATTTAGAATTGTTCTTTGAGGGGTTTGAAGAACAGAACAATGGCTGTCTGTTCATGTTATTACTATTGGAAAAAGAGAATTCAATTCAACAAGTAGGCTAAGGGATCACAATAAGGATTTGCATTTGTGCATAAGGTTACCTGTTCAATCACACCTAGGAAAGAAGAAATGCATATCCTTAGAAATAGCTTAAATCTTCTTACCATTTTAAGTAGGAGTCCAAACTTTAGGGTGTATTGAATTTGGAAGATTCTGGACTCAACCTAATCAAGCTTGGTTCACAAGGAATTTTAGAGTTGGACTGGAATTCTTGAAGAACCAATCCAAAGCTTTGGGTTCTTGGGTCTGAATTTCTGAAGAATTGACAGACCTAAAATTGGTTTTGAGCAAGTTAACTCAATGAACATTCTGAGAGCATTTACTTGTTTTTAACCTTTTATTTTTTCTCATTTCCTCTATCTTAAGCAAATGGTACCAATCAAAAGCAAACCCAAATCTCATTGAACAAAACAACAAATAAAAAAAAAACAAAAAGAAATGACCCAGGAACTGGGTTCTGTTTTAGATTCAGATCTTTTCTGTAAGAGCCAAGAAAATTTTCTTTCATAATTTCACACAGTTCACTTGCTATAGATCTGCACCTGTGGCTTTTTTGGACCCAACAATTGTTGGCTTTGGGCACAATTAATAGCAAAATGTCATTGGTGCTTATTCAATTTGAAAGATAAAGCACCTAAGAAGTTATTTAGAGAGTTGCTTTTACCCATATTTTTGTTCTTCATTGTTCATGTTTTTTTCACATTCAAATACATGCGTTATGCATTGTATCTATTTTTAGTAGCTGCCTTGCCATGTAGATGGGGTGTTAATTAGAGTCCATGCCCTGTCTGGAAAGCCTGATATATTTAAATGTTTTAGTCCACAACTCTCATGAGTGTCTCCTTGGCAACTGTTGGTTCTTGCATTATTTTATCGAGCTAAGAAACTGGTTTCCCTGTTCTCTTTTCCTAGGTGGCACATGTTTGTGTGATGCTGGGAACAGGATAGGTGAACAATGGTTTGATTTCACCCCTCATTGACCTGTTCATAATGTTCTAATGTAACTGTGCAAGAAGATATGTATGTATGCCAAGATTATTGAAAGCCACAATGTAGCCAAAAATTTTAGTTAAGCTTTATTATAAAAGAGGTTGATATGCTACCAAGATAAGAGGACGTCTATCACAAACAGGGAAATAACCTCTACCAAATGTAATGTTTTCTCGTAGAATCTTGCTTTGTTAAAATGTCTCCAATTTAAATTAGAAGGTAAACTACGTGTCGTTTAAGTCAAATCATACCCCTTTTTGGATGAAATATTGAGGCCCTTGCTAGGTGTCTCAGTTTGATATATTTGGCGTTTGGTATACCTTGTGCTCTTTTTTTGTTTAATGGATTAGCTACATCACGATGGATAGCCTCCACTTTTTCTGAAGCCCCCTAAATCCCAGGAGCCATTTTTTGTTTGAAATTTAGGACCTGCATACTTCACCCCTCAAGTGATGCTTCTTGAGCAACCAGACTAAAGGCACTGTTTGCACTTCACGATTTTTAGTAAAAAGTGCTTGTCTTCTTATATCTTGTCTAGACTTTTATATGATATTTATTTGTTTACCCTTCTTGACATCTTTTCTTTTGATTAGGGATGGCCAATGTCCTGAATACAATGCAGAGGAACAAGCAATATGTGCTGTTGGACTCGCTAAATCTAGACCTGGCATTTTTGTTGAAGCTATACAGTATCTTTTAATATTAGCAACTCCTGTTGAGGTAACAATTTGGCTTTTTATATGCCTCTGGAAGATGTTATATTCTGAATATCCAATTTAGGTTTTCAGACTTAGTATTGGTAGAGTATCATATCAAGTTATTACCAGCCAAGAGACATCCTTGTAACTGCTGGCAGTCTGTTTTGCCCTAGCCACTGAAAGGAAAAAGAGTGAGTTAGTAGTTTAAAACATCAAGATCTTACACATGTACTAATTACAATTAATTTTTTTGGCTGGATATTATATGCATCTTGTTTAAGAAGGATTTTAAGCTTCAACCTCATTCTTGGATTAGCTATTGCTAAAGCTTCTCATTCCTTTTACTTTTTTTTTTTTTTGGGCGGGGGGGGGGGGGGGGGGGTGGTTATTTTGGTGCATGAAGATTAGTTTGGTTTGATAGATATTTGGACATTTGCTTGATTCTACGAGGTGTGGTTGTGAATGTGAGTTTCTGGTTGTGTGGCATTGAACTTGTATGATTGGCTCTTTTCCAACCTTAACTCACTCAATTGACTGATAATGCCTGAATCACTATTTTAATGGAAAGGTGCATATCTACAAGATAGTCTGAAAACAATATAGTGATGTCTCTTGCCAGTATTAAATTTGGAAATAATAAAATGAATATTATGAATGTTTTATAATTTGTATAGAACATGTATTATGAATCATAGTCATGATGAAAGCCAATTAAAAGAAAAAATATAAAACTACAAAATAATGAATTAATCATCATTACAGAGATTTTTATATTTAGTAAGGAAACTACTATCTTATATGATATTTTAGTTCATAAATCCTGATATCCATTAGACCTTTTTGTTCTGATTTTTGGTTGGGAAGTGTAGAAAAATAAATAACAAATGTATGTGGTGTTTGTACTTATAATTCTGCTCCTATAAGTTCTATTACAGTTAGTTCAGTTGATTAAAATGATAAATTTTGATGCCTCAAATGAAGAATGCCCTGTAACCACGCACTGAGGCTAATACTTGTGAAACATGGTTAAATTCATTATCTTTTACGCTGAATTAACATACAACATGTGAAGCTAGAACAGATATTGTCAGTAATTGTAAAGGTTAGTTAATTTTTTTTTTCTTTGGGTGGGTGGGTTGGGAAGGTGGGTGTTGAAGCTGTTAATTTTTTTCTGAACATTCTTGTGGACATGGATTTTTCCCTTTTTCAGTTTTTATAAATTTCATTGCACTTTTAACATCATTATTGATTTTTTTTTTAAAGTTTCTAACTTTCTATTGAGTTGCATTTTTCTTCCTAATTTATCCTTGTCTGTAGGTAAATGAAATGATATCTTTCTTACCAGCTTTTGCTTGTTATCAGTTGATTCTTGTAGGAGTGTGCTGTTCTGGAGGGGGTGATGGTACAGATCCTTATGCAGAAGTTTCACTGCAGCCTTTGCCAGAGTATACAGTACCTTCTGATGGAGTTACTATGACATGTATAAATTGTACTGATAAGGGTCGTATTTTCATGGCTGGCCGAGATGGCCACATCTATGAACTGCATTATACGACTGGTTCAGGATGGCATAAACGTTGTCGTAAAGTTTGCCTCACTGCAGGTGTAGGCAGTGTGATTTCGAGGTGCATTCTGTTATTCAATCCTTCTGGTTTGTCTGGCAATTTCACTTTTTTATCTCACGTATATGTTAGGAAGTTGTATTTTTACATGATTTATCCCCTTCTGAATTTAAAAGTTCTATACAATCTCACTCATGAGGACCTTGAATTTTTATGGTTTTTCTTTCATTAACTTGTGTGTAATGATTTTAGTTTTTAGTTTGGTAAGTTTTCAACAATTGCTTATAAAATGGAGATCTTTGTTGGTTTTCAGGTGGGTCATACCAAATGTGTTCAAGTTTGGAGTTGTAGATTCCATTGTTGAAATGGTTGTTGATAATGAAAGACAGATTTTATATGCAAGAACTGAAGAGATGAAAATTCAAGTTTTTGTTATGGGGCCAAATGGAGATGGTCCATTGAAGAAAGTGGCTGAAGAAAGGAATCTGTTAAATCAGAAAGATGGACATTATGGAGGTAGACAAACAGCGGCACCAAGAGCCTCAAATCGATCAGCAAAACCATCCATCGTTTCAATTTCCCCATTATCCACACTAGAATCGAAGTGGCTGCACCTTGTTGCTATTTTATCAGATGGTAGGAGGATGTACCTTTCCACCTCCTCATCTAGTGGAAGTAATGGTACTGTTGGAGGTTTGGGTGGATTTAACAATCATCACCACAGGCCAAGCTGTTTAAAAGTTGTAACAACTAGGCCTTCGCCTCCTTTAGGGGTTAGCGGTGGACTTACCTTTGGGGCAATGTCTT
Organism: Theobroma cacao; assembly: GCF_053813885.1. NCBI lineage: Eukaryota > Viridiplantae > Streptophyta > Magnoliopsida > Malvales > Malvaceae > Theobroma > Theobroma cacao. The sequence goes on from NC_142640.1 coordinate 46,124,015, forward strand.
TGGCTGGTAGGACCCAGACTGAGGATCTCTCACTGAAGGTAGAAACATCATACTATTCTGCTGGAACTCTTGTCCTTTCTGATGCGTCACCACCAACCATGTCTTCTCTTCTCATTGTGAGCAGGGAGTCAAGCTCACAGTCATCTCAGTCAGGTGGCTTGGGAGCAAGTGCTAGGAGTTCCCGTGCATTACGAGAATCTGTTTCTTCCTTGCCCGTTGAAGGACGGATGCTCTTTGTAGCTGATGTTCTTCCTTTACCAGATGCAGCTGCCACTGTGTTATCACTGTATTCTGAGCTTGAATTTTGCGGATTTGAAAGCTCAGCAGAGTCCTGTGAAAAGGCATCAGGAAAGCTGTGGGCTAGAGGTGACCTTTCAACTCAGCATATACTGCCAAGGAGGAGAATAGTTGTTTTCAGCACCATGGGCATGATGGAAGTGGTTTTCAATCGGCCTGTTGATATTTTGAGAAGATTGTTGGAGTCGAACTCTCCAAGATCAATATTGGAGGACTTATTTAATCGTTTTGGTGCTGGTGAAGCAGCTGCAATGTGTTTGATGCTAGCTGCAAGGATAGTTCATTGTGAAAACCCTATAAGCAATGTTGTTGCAGAGAAGGCAGCTGAAGCTTTTGAGGACCCAAGAATTGTTGGAGTGCCACAACTCGAGGGCAGTAGTGGATTATCAAACACTAGAACAGCAGCTGGGGGTTTTAGCATGGGGCAGGTTGTTCAGGAGGCTGAACCTGTTTTCTCTGGTGCACATGAAGGGCTCTGCCTTTGCTCTTCAAGGTTGCTATTTCCTGTTTGGGAGCTCCCTGTTATGGTTGCAAAAGGTGGTCAAGATGCTGCATCAGAAAATGGGGTGATTGCATGCAGACTTTCTGTTGGAGCTATGCAAGTCCTTGAGAACAAGATTCGTGCATTGGAGAAGTTCTTAAGGTCTAGAAGGAACCAAAGAAGGGGGCTCTATGGATGTGTAGCTGGTTTAGGTGACTTGACTGGTTCTATTTTGTATGGAACTGGTTCAGAATTAGGTGCGGGTGATAGGAGCATGGTAAGAAATTTATTTGGTGCTTACTCCCGGAGTGTGGAGTCTAATGGAGGTGGAGCATCGAATAAAAGACAGAGACTGCCATATAGTCCAGCTGAGTTGGCTGCAATGGAGGTGGGGTGGATTTTCTTGATGCATTCATTTATCATGTACTTGTCCTGATTTCTATTTCTTATAAGAGTGTTGTGCTACAGGTGAGGGCAATGGAATGTATCAGACAGTTGCTTCTTAGGTCTGCTGAAGCTCTGTTTTTACTACAGCTTGTTTCTCAGCATCATGTAACACGCTTGGTTCAGGGGTTTGATGCTAATCTCCGCCAGGCATTGCTTCAATTGACTTTTCACCAACTTGTTTGTTCTGAGGAGGGTGACCGCCTTGCTACAAGACTTATTTCTGCTCTGATGGAGGTAATTGAGTCTTATATATGGTATCATAGGAGAAGTTCCAGTTAATGAGCTCTAATCTCAAGTCTCAAGATCTTCTCTTCTCCTCCTAAATATATGTTAGAGTTGCTGAATTATTTCATTGATAAATGTTGTGCATTGCTCCAGTATTATACTGGCCCTGATGGCAGGGGAACAGTTGATGATATTAGTGGGAAATTACGTGAGGGATGTCCAAGCTATTTCAAGGAGTCTGACTATAAGTTCTTCTTGGCGGTGGAATGTCTTGAAAGAGCTGCTGTAACTCCTGATCCTGATGTAAAGGAAAATCTTGCCAGGGAGGCCTTCAATTTCCTAAGTAAAGTTCCAGAATCTGCTGATTTAAGAACCGTTTGCAAACGGTTCGAAGACTTGAGGTGAGTTTATCATTCAACTAAGAGGCTAGAATAGGCTCTTTTAATGAGATAATACTTAAATTAGATTGTTGCTCTTTAACTTGAGATTTCATCACAGATTTTACGAGGCTGTGGTTCGCTTATCTCTACAAAAGGCTCAGGCACTTGACCCTGCAGGTGATGCCTTCAATGAGCAAATTGATCCAGCAATCAGAGAATATGCAATTGCACAGCGTGAACAGTGCTATGAGATAATTACTAGTGCTTTACGTTCTCTAAAAGATGGGGGCTCACAGAGGGAATTTGGGTCTCCTGCTAGGCCTGTTGCTGTGCGATCTACCCTTGATCAGGCTTCACGGAGAAAATACATATGTCAGATTGTTCAGCTTGGTGTTCAATCACCTGACAGATTATTTCATGAGTATTTGTATAGAGCTATGATTGACTTAGGTCTTGAAAATGAGTTGTTGGAGTATGGAGGTCCAGACTTGGTGCCTTTTCTGCAGACTGCTGGTCGTGAACCTGTGCAAGAGGTATTGTTTTTTATTTCCTGTGATCTTTTGGGTCTTGTTTCAAGCAGTAAAGTTGGGTCATCCTGTATTCTCAAAGTTTTGACTATCTTAACTTGTTATGACCACTCTGTTTTGTTTCTTCAGAGCTTAGACAATGTATTTCTGTAATAATTTTTGCGTTTAGTTTTGTCCTCATTTTTTTATTATCTGCCTTGTAGGTTCAAGCTCTCTCTGCATTGACATCTGCAACCCCTTCAATGGGTCAACCAGGAGCACCTATTCATTCTGATCAAGCCAAATATTTTGATCTTTTGGCTCGATATTATGTCTTAAAGCGGCAGCATGTACTTGCAGCGCATGTGTTATTGAGGTTGGCTGAAAGACGCTCAACTGATGGGAGCAATGCTCCTACTCTGGAACAGAGGTTGACAGCTTCTTTCATTTTATAATTTTTATCCATGAACTCTGTGCCTTTATAGATAGACGTGCTCTGGGTTGTCAATCAGTAAATTCTTCTCTATAAGCATATATGCTAATCTAATTTCTCGTTGGCATGTTGAAATCTCAAATCAGTGTTCTTTGCTTTTTAATCTATTTTACATTTAATAACAAGATTAAGAGGAAGAGCTGCTGTCCTTCGGCTTTCTGGAGTTCATCACACTGGCATGAAAAGCATACAACATGCTAGTTGTGGTTTTGGACAGTAGTTCTAAAATTTGGTGCTGAATGAATCTTAAGTTGTTTCTATTAGCTGGTTTCTGTATACTTCTACTCTATCAATGATGTAACCCACTCAAGGTTGGGTTTTGCTAATAAGAAAAAAAAAAGGAATAAAAAGATCTCTTCCCTTTCACAATTATTTGTCTAATTATTATTTTGATTCTGTCAATGCCAGGCGTCAATACCTAAGCAATGCTGTTCTCCAGGCCAAGAGTGCAAGTAATAATGATGGTCTGGTAGGTTCTAGCCGGGGTGCTTTTGACAGTGGATTGCTAGATTTACTTGAAGGGAAACTTACTGTTCTCCAGTTTCAAATAAAAATAAAAGAGGAACTGGAGGCAATTGCTTCCAGGTTAGAAGCTACACCTGTTACATCCGAATCTGTTCAAAATGGATCTGTCCCTGATAGCAGGTATAATGGGGATGCCCATTTAGCAAATGCTGCAAGGGAGAAGGCCAAGGAGTTATCATTAGATTTGAAGAGCATTACTCAGTTGTATAATGAATATGCAGTTCCTTTTGAGCTTTGGGAGGTATAGATTCTGGTTTTTCATTCTCTTTCCCTCTGTTTTTATGTTCTTAGTCGAAATTTTGTATATAAGGGAAAGGTAAAAAAATTAATTACACATGTATTTATTCGTATGTACGCACAACAGAAAATCTGCTTGGATGTTTGAAAGCTGGGAAAAATACTTTGGATGTCCACAGCAGAGCATTGGGTAGCAAAATGAGGGGGAGGGAGAAATTATATCTTATGTAAATTTGTTTCACTTGTATTAGCAGATAGCTGAAACTTTCTTAAACTAACAATTGCATTTCCAAATTTTTTTAGCATTATTTTAGGAATCATTTTACATTATGGCTTTTTTAGGGTAATAAGTTTTTTTTCTCAGATAAAGCTTCCAGGAACTGAGTTGAACTTCCCAATGTCTTAGCATCATTTCCTTTTATCTAGTTACACGATAACAATTTATTTGTATGTTTTTTATTGCTATTCTTCTTGTTGTTAATGAGATTCTTTGCTTTTTCATTTCTGCTTTTAGATATGTCTGGAAATGTTGTACTTTGCAAACTATTCTGGTGATGCTGATAGTAGCATTATACGAGAAACCTGGGCTAGACTAATTGATCAAGCTCTTTTGAGGGGTGGAGTTGCTGAAGCTTGCGCTGTTCTGAAGAGGGTTGGTTCTAGAGTATATCCTGGAGATGGAACTGTTTTACCTCTGGACACTCTATGCCTTCATCTAGAGAAGGCTGCATTGGTATATCTTTATCTTTAGCTAGTTTCATTTAAATAATTATGTAAACTTATTTGATTCTCTTGTTCAAAAAAAAAAAAAAAAAAGAGAAAAAGAACTTATTTGATTCTCCTTACAGTAGCTTCCTTGAATGCCAATTTGGTTCCTGTTTTATTGATTACTCTTTTTTCCCTTGCATCTTCTTCCATTTGGTAGGAGAGGGTGGAATCTGGACTTGAAACTGTTGGAGATGAAGATGTGGCAAGGGCTCTTCTTGCTGCTTGCAAGGGTGCAGCTGAACCTGTATTGAACACTTATGATCAATTATTATCAAATGGGGCTATTTTGCCATCACCAAACCTCAGATTACGCCTTCTTCGATCAGTGCTAGTGATACTTCGTGAGTGGGCAATGTCTGTCTATGCACAGAGAATGGGCACAAGTTCTACTGGTGCTTCTTTAATTTTAGGTGGAACATTCTCACTGGAGCAGACAACAGTTTTAAATCAAGGGATTAGAGACAAGATCACGAGTGCAGCAAATAGGTGAGTTTCTTCATTTTCTGCTTATTCAACATGAGCTATAAAGCATTAAATGTAATCTTTTAGTGTTGGATTGTCTCAAATTACTTTCTATTAAATCATAAATTAAATAGTTAAGCTAGCTTCTTAATGTTTTCACCAATTCTGCCTAAATTGATGGCCCAGGTTTCATGCCTTAATATGAAATAAAATTGGTTTCCCATCTTCTACTATAACTCATCTACCCTGGACATTCATTTCCTTCCTCATGAGAATATTAGATAATTGGAGCAGTCAAATAGCCCCTCGTATTTTCATCTTTTCTCAATTTTCATGGTGCCAATTCTGCCAGGAATGTTCTGGTCTCAGGCTTTAGTCATTAATAATCTTCTACTATTGCATTTAATACAAAAATTATCACCATAGTGATTTAAATCAAATTAGAAGAAAAAGTCTGGCGATAGAGACATAAATGGCTCTTGAATATACATAAAGGTCAATGTGGCCTTTGAATTGAAAATTTGTTAAAGGTTTCTCTGTTGATCTTTAAATAAAAGATCGAATGTGATAGGGATTACATGAGTATTCAGATTTAGGTTCACTTAAATATAATTGGGGATAGAAATCCCTACCGTGTAAGCAATATTTTCATGTAACTTCCTATTGCCAAGAAAAGGCAGTATGGTATTTATGTTATTATTATTTTTGTAAATGTGTGGCTGGTCATTTTCATTACTATGTTTAGATATATGTTTTATTAGAATGGTGGTCAACATCAGCATTTGTTTGTGTTGGATGTTGCCCTATATTCATTTGAGAGAATCTTAATTACCTAGCTTTCATGAAAACTGGTAATGTCTTTTCTGCTTAGTCAATATGCTACTGGCACTGTTGATACTGAGAGAAAGTAGGGAATAAAGGAAATTGAAATTGCATGGTAGGGAAATGATTCGAGTTTCCGTATCTGGTCTTTTGTTATAATATGGATGTCTACTGCTTTTTCATCTCTTCTACTGTTGAATTGGTGTGTTGTGGCTGCAAAGGATTTACCATCTTCAGTTTAGAGATTGAAATGTTCTCTTTGATTTTGATTTGGGGTTGCAGGTTCATGACCGAGGTGCGGAGGTTGGCCCTCCCACAGAGTCGGACTGAGGCTGTTTATAGAGGATTTCGGGAACTTGAGGAGTCTTTGATAAGTCCATTTTCTTTTGATCGATTTTGATTTGATAATTTGTTCAAAACATGTTGTTGTATGATAAGCATATAAACAAAATATATTTTGACTCAAATTTGCTAAAGAAGATGGAAAGTGAATTGTGTTTCAGTATGCGACCAAAATAATTGACACCCCATTCCTTGTTTCTCTATCATTCCACTCCCATCTCCTTTCCTTTGTCTCTTTCCATCAAATGCAAGTTAAGGGCCCAAGACTAGTGTAATTGCTGTGGTAAGAAGTTTGGATATTTTCCGAGGATACTACAAGTTGAGGAGGAAAAGCCATATCGAAGCAGGATTGCTTTGCCACCGCAACTGCTTTAAGTGCAGTGATGATGCTCTGTTTCTAGAGTGTGTTTGGTGTTATGTTGGTAGGAATGAATCGAACAAGAATCCAAAGGATAATAAGATGGAAAAATTGATTCAAGGAGAAACTCGACTTCCAGCAAATTTGTTATAAGTTGAGAGAGCTATTCTATTCCCGTGTCTTCTGAGTAGAGAACTAACTTCAACATACATTTTCCTCTTCATTTCTTCCACGCCATGTACCTCCAAATGCAGGCAGAGTTATGAATCTCTGTTTGCCTAGAAAGCAAAGAGAAGAAGAAAACTTGTTTAGCTAAACTAGAAAATATGTAATACAGAAACAAATATGCACAAGTATGAAGGAATTTCAAGAAAACATTAAAACCAATGCGGCTCACGTTTCATTTCGTTTTCAATTAACAATTCACCGAGTCAATAAATTTTGATAAAATTATCCAACTTTTTCAAAAATTTGATAACAAAAAATAGAAAATTCCACCATAATCTACTAATTAAGTACCATTGATGTGACTTTATTCATACCCAAAAATGAAAACGATTGTCTAAAAAAAAAGAAAAGTGAAAATAAGTTAGAATATCACCTATTTTCTTAAACAAATTCATCGTTTTTAAGAAAAATGATATCTTACATGTGAGCAAGTGAACAACTCCAAATTCTCAGCTAACAAAGGATTAAAGTTTTCCTCGACCCCATGAACAATCACACTACCGTCATTGTAGATATTCCAATGGGTGAGTGATTCTAACGTTGTTAATGGTAGGGATTTCATTGTGGTAGTTTGCCATAAGAGTGCCCCAGTGGGGATAAAAGGATGGCAGACTTAAGCAGTCTGAGAAATCTCCACTATCGATTTTCACAGCTGCAATTTGATATCGATAATGTATTCGATTCCATTCCTTGAATGAGATAGCCTCATTTGGCGGAACAAATATGGTGATTTTGCTACCGTTGTATAAAGTAATCGTGTTGTTATTCTTTTTATAAGTACCATCTTCTTGGGTTTCAAAATCTGAATCTGCATAAGGTACTAGTGAAGGAAGATTTCTGGCAAGAATCAATGCCATGAGTTTGAAACCTGTAAGCCATAGAGCTTTTGTGATTTTAGCAACTCGTATAACTACTTTATGACTATCTGGTCTTGGTTTGAAATTGGAGTAAAGCTGGTCCCAGCTCAAACCATCGCTCTCAGTCGAGACATACTGCGAGGGGTTAGTTTCATTAGGTGAAGTTTGACGACGACGATGAATAAGAAGGAAGATAATGGCAAAGAGGAAACACTGGAAGATGATAGAATAAAGGAAACGCTTGGAAGCCATGACACAATACTATATATACAGGGGCTAATGTAAGTTTCAAGTCTCAAAAGAAGGTAAATTCTTATTTAAGTGGACTTCTTACTTAGATAAATTATAGTTTTTTTCTGTTGCTTGTATTTTCTTCTTAATTAATCAAAAGGTGTAATCATTCCCAATAAAAATTGGATTATTAATTCTCATGAATTTGACATAAATATCTAAAACACAAATGTCAATTATATATTATTTTTTTATAAAAAAAATTTTATGATTCAAATTTAAGAACTTTATCCAAATCCTGTCTCGATCTAATTATCATTCTAACTAAATTCAAACCGATGGAAATTGTAGTTTAAGTTGTTAGTTTATTGATGTCCCTTTTTTCTCTTAATTAATTACATTATTTGTTTTTAACATATATTTTGTGAAATTGAAATTAATCATCTATTAGAATTTTTAAGTATTTGACTCAATGTTGGATGTATATATGCCTCTCTTTATTTAAAAGTGTCATATTTAAATCCCTCTATTTCATAATTAAAAAAATAAAAATTATTCATAAAAATTTAATATATTACGTAAAAAATGTAAAAGTTGAATTACAATCTAATGCTAGATCCCTTTACTTCTGATGTGATAACAACAAACTATTTTTATCTTCAATTTATATTACGACCTGTTGGATGAGCATAGGTTTATCACTTGATTAATTAAGTAGCATTGGAAGACTTTCAGAAGTCACAATTGAAAAACTGGTGAACTCCATGAACAATTATGTGACCATCATCGTAAATGTTCTTCCAGTGTGTTATGTTAACATTGTTGATGGATCCATAACCATTAACAAGGACATTGCAATACGAATGGCATGTGAGCAACTCGGAGCCTAGTTGGAGGGCTCCCGAATCGAAAGCTTCTTTATCAACCTTGGCAGTCACAAACTGGTACTCCAACACCTTCCAATGTTCATCATCGGAGAAAGATTCGTCCGCCGGAGCAAATATGGTGATTGTGTTGTTGTTGTATACGATCACACTGGGTCTGGCATGACAAAGGCGACAGCCAAAAGGATACCTATCACCGAATGGAACCAACGGTGCGGAGATGGTTTTGGAGAGTGAGAGACATGATTCTGAAGCCAGCATCCCACACAGCTTCGATAATCCCATCAACTTCTACAATGGCTCTGGTATCTGATGGCTTGAACGTCAAGATGTGCTCTTTTCTTGGTCGAAATGGAAGTTGACATGATTAAAATGTAGGCAGAGTATGAACAAGGACAATAGCAACAAGCAAGGCTCGGGTGTATTTGGATGCCATGATCAGGATTCAGATATAGGATTAATAGTAGAACAAATCCCACCTCAGCTGGAGGCTAATAGTGGGAATTAATGCATTAGGATTATTGTTGGATTTAATTAATGAGGGAAGGTGTATAATTTGATACCAACTCAGTAACTAGGAAGGATGCAGCTGGCTTCAAATTAAATTATTAAATTTTTAGAGATAATGCATGGAGTCTTTTAAGGACTGTGACCTTATAAATATGTATGATCAGAATATTTTGTTAGTTAACTCAATGATAGGAAATAATTTTTCTATGCAGTTAATATATAAAAGTCAGATTATAATGCTAATTTTGATTAACAGGTAATATGAAATCAATTTTCATTATAAATTAGATTTGAATGATTTATTGATAAATGAATAGTTCATAGAACATCAATATTTGAATAATTTTATTTTAAAACTTTATTTATTAAATAATGAATTTATATTTATCAGACATCAAATGATTCCACCTCACCGAAAAATAAATTTAAGCATTTAAAAGATTTAAAAATAAATATTTTATTTATAAAAGTGAATAAAATTTTTTTTTCTCTCTCTAACTCCCTCTCACCCAATCTCCTTTTCTTCTACCCTGTTTTTCTTCCATTAACAGCAAAAAAAAAAAAAAAAAATTCCAAAACACAATTCTTAATTTTGATTCTTGAAAATAATATTTATTTCACTCTTTTATCTTAATTTACCCACTTGTTTTATAATATTTATGGCTGAGCTAGTTTTAAATTCAACTAGAATATGACCTGTGCGTGACATATAAGCCTCTTTGCACCTCTCTTGCCCTCTTGACATTTTTTGGTCTCTTATAAAATATAGAAAAAGTAGAACTATCAGAGAAGCTGTGAATATCTCTCTATCTCTCTTTCTTCAAAACTGAGCTTCTGTTGTTGTTATTGTTGTGTTTTACAAAAATTTTACCCGAAAGAGAAAAACTAATGACATGCTTGATTTACTGAAAAGAATAAAATAGGAATAGAATAGTCATTCCAAGAAAATAGAATAGAAGAAAAATAGTTATTATGTAGATTGGTTCATGAGAATGAAATAGGATAGAAATTACTATTATTATTTATTTTATTATTTGGTTAATAGGAATAATTTCAGCTCTAAGTTCAGCTCTATTTGTTTTTACTCTTATTTTTTTTATGTTAAAAAAATCCAAGAAAGAACAAAGTCTAACTCTTTTGCGGGTAATTTCAAAATCTACTATTGTACTCTGATAGAATTGTTAAGAAACAATTTTTATTTTTATAATTTTACTCTCACGTTTAGACAATTTAAGATTTTTTTAAAAAACTTCTAAAACTTTTGAAATCCGCTCCTTGAAGCCTTACACGCCCCTTTGGGGCTTCCTTTTAATAATGTCGTAGATAATAACAATTGATAACTAACTTTCATGGACTCCCACCCATGCAAAGAGACCTGGCAGGCAATCTTTATTTATATTTGCAAATTAAGGAGGAATATCCTTCACCCACTCCGATTGGTTTTCGGGTTAGCCTGCTTTCCCCATGGGGTTGACCTCATTTACATGTCAAATTTCTGGCCACCAAAGAAAGTGTATGCCTAGGTTTTAGCCAACCAAAGTATATTTTTCTTTATACAGAAATACTGGAATTCATTGTACAACTTACTATCTACAATCTACAAATTTGCCTCTACAAAATATGCTTACAACCTAAAATATAAGTCATATATATGTCGACCCACAAGCATATCTATATATCAATATCTCTTTCCATCACCCATATATTTCTGTCTCCTTTAAAATAATGGGCCTTATCACTTTTGGGGGAGTGCTCATGGAGTAGTTTTCAGTTGAAACAAGCAAAGTTTGGACTTCCACTAAAGAATCAGTTCTCCAACTAAGCCAAGTTTGCATTTCTAATCCTCAAGGTATGGCACTTTTACACCTACATAACTCTTCATTTGTCTTCTAAACATGAAACAAACTGTAAATAAGTGTATATTCATACAAAGCAATTCCCATGTGCAGTGCGGAAATAGGGAAATTCACTGGCAAAAATTCAATGTCAACATTCCTCAGCCGAAAAAAAAAGTACACTGTGTATGATTCACAAGTGAGGTTGATGCAGAAACAAATATACAAATAAGCATTGATATTCAATTCTACCGATAATGAAGCAAGTACGACTGATAAACATTTGAAGCACGAAAATTATTTCCATATTCTTGAAGAGTGTGTCGAAGAACTCACACAGGGCTGAGAGGAATCAAGTCAACTCCAAAAGGCCAGTTAAATGAAAAATGTAGCTAAAAATATAAAGGACTATCGCTCTTCATGATCTGGTTTCTTCTGTACATATGCAGATAGTGTTGACAACTGAATCCAGCATTTGAGGCCCGCTCTGCTTTCTTTCATACCTGTTCATTTCCCTTCAAAATATTGTACTTGCAGAGAGGGCATGTGGCATTCATCTTAAGCCATTTCACAATGCAAGCTGAATGAAAATGATGGTTGCAAGGAAGAGCATGGAGGTCCGCACCATCTTCATATGAACTTAGGCATATACAGCATTCCTACAGAAAAGGAGAATAATGGCAAAGCAATTAGGCAAAAAAGTTGCATTCTTCTTAATATAGTAGGCAGTAAAATGCCAATAAACTGTGTCATATAGAGACCATCACTAGTCTTCATTTTTTTTTTCTCTTTGACAAAAGGAAAAAGAGATGAAGAATGTTGACTGCACTCTTTTATAAAGAGATCATCACTCATCCTTTTGGCTTCCCAGGAGAGGTGGGAACAAGGCCAGAATTAAGAACGCAGATAAAAGGGAAGGCTATATTCCTTAGCAAACAATGATGCATCTCCAGGCATCTGAGATGGGCATAACACACACACAAACATGGGCTGCATGCTAAAATTTGTCATCTATCAGTGGCTGCATATTATGCAACTCTTGCTAAAGCAGTAGGAAACACTGCCTGGAGTTATTGCAAATCAAAAATCTGATTTACACATCCAAGACAGCACAAAAAGTAGTTGCAGAATGTCTAAACAAACCAGGCTTGCTAATTTTGATATTTGCAGGTTTCAATTTGGTTTTCACCCCAATGTTTTCAAGCAAAAAATGGAGAAGTTCTTAATTTAATTGCATTAATAATGATAAGAGAAGTACAACCTGAAAACAGAAATTAATGGCATATTACCAAAAAGCTTTGCTTTACTAATTGTAAACTCAAACTCAAACCAGATATCAGACAAGTCCTCAACATCCAGCTCCTCAGATTGTTTATGTCCACTTGTTCCCAAAGCTCTTAATTATATCAGAGAAATTTATCTAAAGTTAGCCGCTTCATCTATTTCAAGATGACCACACAATTTGTGCCATTCTGGTCTCATCTAAACCAGAAAAATGTCACTTTTTGGGGTGATTCACTGATACCTAAAGCAAATAAAGCCATTAATAATATCTGAAATCTTATTGTGATGAAAGATTTAAAAATCACCCAATGATTATATGTATCGGCAATTCCAGGCTTCTGATTATGCATAGCCAATTACCAGATCACCAAACATTTATTCTCTGAAAATATACTTGCCTTAAACTCTCATAACTGTTTCTAAGTGTTCTCTATGCCTCCTCTACCTCCCTTCATAATCCCTTTTCTTTACCCTCAACAAACTTCAAACAAAGACTGCTTAATCTTCTTCTGTAACAAGAACATGAAAAACCTTAACACAATTTCTTTTCAACTATTTGTTGACACGCTATGCAGCTAGTCATATCTAACAAGAAAAGCTTTTAAGTGATCTCCACACTCCAGACATAAGGAATACATCTTTAATTATCCCTTTTATTAAGCTTTGTTAAACAACATAGAGAAATTATTTAGTCCAAACATGTTACAAATACCAAATCATTTCTTTGGAACCTTTAGCAAAAATAAATAACTATATACTTTCTTTGAAGCAAAAGAATGGGAAAAAAAAAGTTGCAACATTCTAAAGATTAAATGCTCCTTATACTGAAACTTTAAACACTCAATTCCAATTTCCTATATATGCTTATAAATTGTTGGAACATAGGAAACAAACAGAAAATACAGCATTCCGCCAAACCCTCCCCCACCCCCCCCCCCCCCCCTCCCCCAACAAAACAAAAGCATGCGAGATAGAAGGGAGTGGGGCAACAATAATGTGATGGATTAGCATCATTGTGAAAAACCATTTTAAACTCAATGATAAAGTTGTAACTTACTGCATCCTCAGGTAAGAGTATGCGCTCATTTGCCAAGTATCCACTGCTTGTTTCTACTGGGACCATTTTCCCAGCCCCCACACTAGCCTTCCCACCATTGTTTATAATCTGAAACCTATATTTTGGAAGGATACTAAGATCTGCTTCTGATGCACCTTCCTAATGAATAGCACAAGAAATGAAATTGTAAGCTATTACCAATTTGTTTGAGATTTTCATTCAGTATAACCAATAAGTTTTCTTTCACACCTGTCCTGCAACAGCATAAAGAATTGCAATGATGCATGGCAAGCAGCAGCAGAGAGCAATCCCAATCAAACATGCCAAAACAACACAAAAGATTGCAAAGAACACATCAAATGCCAGAAAAACCACAGCCAACCTGCAGATATCACAAATAAGAGATCCTGAAGCCTTTGCATACACCATAGTATAACACATGCCACAAACAATAGAAGACAAGAAGGGTCTAGACATACTTTTAGGAAACTATTTTTGAAAATATGATATAATTAACAGGTAAAAACCCTCTGCTTCTTTTTCTTTCATTTTTTCCTGCTTAACCTAATACATTAACTTTAATAATGGCACAAGTTGAAAAACAGGGAAAGATATTCTAAATGTGGCAGCTAGATTGTGATCACATTTCAAGGAGACAGAATATCATAGATGAATCATTTTATTATGAGGTTGGCCAAAAAAAAGTCATTTAGTATGAGGTGATAACTGCTTTGCAATTCTTCAATAACTTGGCAACTGAAGGTAGAAACTCTTGTAGACATTTCTTGTCTCCATGAGGATGGAAGTCCAAATATTTTATAAACAAATATGTTACACCTAAACTGGCAAATAAGTTGCTTGTTAAATAACAGGTTGGTTAGAGGCATACCAGTATAAACGTGGAGCATTTTGCAGAAGGTAATCACCACCGGAAACTACCCAATAGAAGCCAACTATCCACCAGAGAAATGATGCCATAGTATTCACTGATTCACAACGTTTAGTTACACTGCCCATTCATCACCAAAACTGTATGAGAATAATAATTTAATCATCCTAAAATCACAGCTTTTGAAACAGCAAAGAATTTGCAACTTCAGATGGAAAATACAAGTAAAAAATCCACTCAAATGAAAGCATGCATAGTTTAGAGCTTGATCAATTGGTAAGTGGTAATCAAAATAAATAACTATCTGGCCAATAGATAAGTTGGTATGACGAGTTTAGAGACATCAACTTAGTTCATAAAATTACAAAACAAAAAAACAGAGAGGGAAAATAATAAAAATACATAGAAAAAGGAACATTTTAGTGATTTACATTCCTACAATTCAGGACTTGGGTCTCACATCTTTTTACACTAACTTAGTTATTTATTCAAATTAAATTTCTTTTTAACTTATTTATCCTCTCTCCTGAATAATTGTATGTTTGGTTATTTCCACACTTCTTCTCTTTTATGTCTTCAAATAACATGTTATATTTAAAACTATAAACTTTTTTATTCTCTCATTATGAAAATTTATTAAAAGATAAAAGAGATATTTATTTTTTCACCCATGTCGTGGGTGTGCATAGAACTAGTATAGCTGACACAAATCTGCTCCAGAAAGAATCTCCCATATTGTACACTGTTCTAAAATGCAAGAAATGCTTATGAAGCTCAAACATTTCCAACAATACCATCTTCGAGGCTTCATCTGAATATCTCCCATCCACATAGCAGATGCAGTAAAAGATACACATGCTATGCTTGTGAACTTCAATCATTATATACCCAAGCTACCCCTGTCGAATTCTTGTCTGACCTCTTAGACCACTTATCTCCAGCACAGAACCAGTACACCATCTATATCCATGCTTCAGGGTCAAACATTACTTGAGGTATGTTCAAATGGAATTTCTCCATAATTTAACCAATTAGACTCTAAACATGGTAATTATCAGCATTAAGAAAATACAAATTAAGAGCTTTCCAAAAGCAGTTTTGTTGGATATAAAGACAGATATTCAGTTTCTCTTTTTCAGAGAAGAATAAATTTCGACAGCAAATTTGAAAGCCAAACAGAAAGCATTCTCTAGATGGATGGACGGGAAATCAGAAAGCGATGCTTTACAATAACATTGCAGAATCAGGATAGGAGGAAACAAATATCCATCTTCTCTTTTTCATAGGAGAATATATTTCTTCCACAAATTCAAAGTTCAATAAGAAAGTAAGTTTGTGACATGACTATAACTCAAGAGACATTTTGCAGAACAGTCAGGTCAAAGGTTGCATTGAAGCAAGGACCTGCACTAAATGAGACACAAAGCCAAAAAGAAAAAGCACCCACCCGGCTGAAGTAAGACATTAATTGCTGAAGAATTTAATGAAGAAATATTAAAAAAACAAACTTATATTTATAAAACCTAATAAAAACTTTAAAATATATAATTTTGTTAATAAAACTAAAAAAAGGTGATCCATTGCATTGCCTAATGTATTTCACAAATCAACTTAAGTAAAAGGCATGCCCAATCTAAGTTTCCTTCACTTAAATCTCCAACAAGATGCTACAAACTAACAACATTAGCCTTTTCTTAATTTTGTAAAAGAAATATAATCATCCTTTTTTTTAAAAAAAAAAAAAAGGGGCACTTAACTCAAGTGTGGCTCTTGCTTTCAAGGCGCTTGCCTACACATGTTCCTCACTATGACCACATTGTTTTAGTTAGTGAGATGGCCACTTGATGCTTAAAAGGAAAAGAATGGGGCAGGTAATCCATTGTCTTGCTAATAAAGTATTTTTGCAAAGGCTGCTTTCGTCAGGGCAGCTTTATCTAAATACGTTTTTGACACACCATCCTGGCCAGAGAAAAGGTTACCTCAAATTAACCATCTTTTGAGATTGAAGACAAAAGGGCACTCTTTCACGCCATCTTATTCATTATGATGATTGGTGATCACTTCCAGTAACTTAGCAGTTCACCACATTTGGTTAAAATGAAGAGCTCTATCTTGAGCAGAGGGAGTTATACATATTAGGTCATTGACTTCCATCAATGTTGTAAATACTTACCACAAACCATCAATAAGTGCCATAACTGGCATATGATAACACCAAAACAAAACCTTCCAATTCCTTGGGAATACACCAGAGACTCAATCCTTCAAAAACCCAGACAGCCAAAATCACATTCAAACCCTTATGTAATTCCATTTCAAAAACCAATAAAATCCCAAATTGAACTAAAACCCTCATCCAGTTCAGCACAAAAACAAGCAATACTTCCGTCCAAATTCTTATTTAAAAAACATAAAACCTCATGCTACTATACAAATTCAGTTCCAAAAGAGGAAAAAAGAAGGCTAAAGCCACATCCAAATTCATCTTAAAAAATAATAATTAATCACTCAAAAATCTCAAATTGAACAAACAAAAAAAAAGAAAAACAAAAAGCCACATCAAATTTCAAGTCAACCCATACGAAAAAAACTGACCTTGATTGATTTGAACCGAAAGCACTCCTTTCAATTCCATCTTGTTCATCTTCACTATCATTAGCATCCCCAGAAGTAGCATCTCCTCTCTCCTCATCCCTAGCAGATGTTCTTCTAACGTTCCTTCTCCTATACTCCAACCACACCAAAACTACATGCACCAAGCACTGCAAAGCATACCCACAGATCCACAGTCTAATAGGAGTATTAGTCCTCTCATCCACCGTACAGATCAACATCGCCACTGACACCGCCACGAACGCCGTATTCCACAGCATGTCCAGCGCCACCACCGGCTTCGAGTACCCCCAGTCCGCCCGTCGCTCCTCTAACTCACGTGCCGCGGTCTCCCTCACCAGCATGGAAGCGCCACGCCGCCCCGTGGCCCGCCCCAACAGAAGCGCCAGCGTGGCAGGGCGAGCAGCCGAGGCATCGGGCTGGCGGGGGCGGAGGAGCGGCGCGTGGGAATCAGACGCCACCGTAGTAGTCTCGGACAAAGATGTGGAAGACATGTGGGAATTTGATTCCGGGTTTAAATTTCTAATTTTCTGTGGGGTTTAGATTTTAGAATGAGCAAATGGGCATAATTGAACTTTTATTAGCCCCCAAAACCAAAAGTCTATTCCTTTGTTTAAAAAAGAAAGAAAGAAAGGAGACGAAAGGGAGGTGAGAGAAAGGTTGTTGAAGGGAAAGTCATAGCAATTATAGAAAGGAAAGTGAAACAAGGGAATGTTTGGATCCAATTGTTGTTGTTGGTTTGGTTTAAGAGCAGAGCTGACTGTTAGATGGCAAAGGGCTTCTGTTTCTGTTGTGTTAGAAACAAAAGGATATACCTGTTGTTTTTGCTCCCCCTTCACTTATTTTTGCCCTTTCGCGCTTTCTTTTTCCTTTTGCCCTTTTACCGGGTCGGCACCCCATCGCAACGGCGCGACCTATCTATGCCGTTCCCCATCTGCCACGTCTTGTTGTCTTTTTTCCTTTGTTCCTTTTTTTTTAAATTTGACAAAAAAAATATTGAAGCTAATTATTTTCATTCGATTCATTAATTAATGGTAAAGATCATTCGATTTGATTTTCTAAAATACTCTCAATCTATTTCTATGATATAATATTTTTAAATTTTTAAATAAATTACTAATTATTTATGATATTCTATCAAACTTTTATATTTTATTTTAAATGAAATAAATCTTGATTGATCAATTATTATTAATCAAAACATCACTTATTATTTTATATTCATATGATATTGATATAAAAAATAAAAAATATTACATGAGTATTTTAATCATACCATATCAATACATCATATTATTATCCATTATAACACGTCAGTATGTTGTGTTAGTATCATATGACTTAAAATTATAAGTGACATTATGAAAAAAGATCATTAATCATAAAATTTTCTTTTATTTTGTATTCATCAAAAAATAAATTTTGAAAATTTCATTTTTATTAAGATGATTATATTTACATAACATTTTTTTAATATATTAAAATTTATCATATTTAATAATATAAAAATTTGTTACTACTAAAAAACTAAACCAACTAATTAAAGCTATTGGAAGAATTAAGAGTATGAAACACCCATACCTACAGTTAGCTTCTTTGCATTTAATTGGCTTCCACTTGATACTTGAGGAAATTTACTTTTGGCTATTTCTTCTTTTAAAAGTCTTCCTTTATTTTATGACTAAATCTTATGATAACTCTTTAATAATGTCAATCATCAGTTCATCACTGCCCTCACTTCATCTTTTGCTAAGTAATTCACGTTTTCTTGAACCTCATCTTACTCTTATTGCTCTTAATCATTCAAATTTATTATTAATAAACTTATTATTATCTCCACCATTTAATACTGTCCTTTTCAAATTAATATTTCTGGATCTATGAATAATTACACCATAATGTTAAAATGCATGAAAAAATGGTTAAATGCTCATTTTAAAATTTAATAATCTTCAAATTGTTTATTTTAGAATTTAATTTATTAATTTTTTGAATTATATTTTGAGGAAATTAGTTCTTAAAATTTGAAACAAATTATTTTAACCCTTACAAATTTAAAAAATAACTCGATAGTTTATTCTCTTAACATTATAAGGAAATTGTCCTCGCACGTGAAAGCTGACATGTAAATTAATTATTTCTTAAAAATATGTTTATTTATGTGTTTTATTATTATTATATTTAATTTTTCCAAACACAATAATCGATCTTTTAACAAAGATAATAAATAATTAGGTATTGACGCGTCCAGAGCATGGCATTCATAAGACATGACATGTGGTGTTTGACTTTCATTCACTCGAAGAATAACACACGTGTCCTTGGCCCATCGCTTTTCCAGTGGCTGGATTGGAGGTGAACTTTTCATTACGTTTTTTTTTTTTAAAAAAAAAGAAGGTTGTGAAACTCTTCATTAAAAATATTGAGTTAAAATTTAAAATTAATAAAGCTTAATATAAAGATCAAGAATATATAAAACTTAATTAATTCATACATAAAATTCAATGAAAGAATATTGAAGAATAAAAACTTAGTTATAAATTTTAATAAAAATGATTGTTTAAATAAAATATAAAAACTTACTCAAATAGTACACCTGATTTACATTGGAAAAAGAAAATGAAGCTGCAACGTCAAGTTAACATACAAGAATAAATGATTGGAAAACGAAGGTTTCCTGTGTTTTGGTTTTTCCTCACCAAGATTCAAGAGCCTTCATTTGTCTGTAATCTGTACAAGTTTTCAGTTTCTCCTCACCTTTTGTAGTACTCACACCACTTGAACAAGAAATTCATCATAAAGAGAAATGAAAATAAAAAGGAAAAACCAAAATAATAAATGCACCCAAAATATGTTAACAAAGATTAATGATGACGTAACAGGAAAAACCAATTTTGAGCTATAAAAAGACAACAAGCTCATCTCTCAAAAGCCTAAAAAAAACACAAGCGGCGGTTGACCCAATCAAAATATAAGCATACCCCCATGTGGTATTTCCATCTGGAAATTTCCTCCAACAGTTTACCCGTATCGGACAACTAATTTACCTATGCTTTCTGGTATGTTTGAGCAGCGTATATAGGAAGAATGTTGCTAGCGGAAATTGAAGCAGACAAGTCCAAGCAACGAAGCAAAGACTCATCAAGAATTTTAGTCAGCCCTGAAACTGAACACTTCCTAACCTTTTTCTTCTACTAACAGAAACCATCCTCAATTAACTTCAGTCAAAACTTCCCCATCCCTTGGACATCCCTAATCTCATACTTGAAGGCAAAGCATCAACACTATGCAAAACAAAGTGTTAGACCTCTAACATTGTTTTGAACTAGTCATACTAATAGGTAAACCTTTGACCATTCAACTAGAGAAATTCTGAAGAGGTACAACATATGCTGCTCATATGATTCCAGATAGTCGGCGTACAAAATCAGCATGTAGTGAATGGCCACCCTGTATCATGTTCAAAATTGCAAAGTCAATTGAATGGTTTAAAGCTACTGACAAAAAGGAAAATTTTAGCGCTGATGATATCAAAACCATCACGTCCAAGGTACATCATATTATACTAACTACCAGCAAAGTAATGAGGCTAACACACTAGCACCAGTGTAAACTCGGGATGATTATAAACTATCACTTTAAAACAGAAATGTTGTACCATGAATAAATGAAGATTCCACTGACTACCAAACATTTTGAGTAGGATTTATTTTTGGTCAAAAACTTACAAGATATTAGATGGAAAGAAATATGCACAAGGTCTTAGAAATCAATCACAAGCAACAAAGCAAAAGAGTATCAGAAAGTATGCAATTCGCTGAATCTATCTCTACATAAATCTACAGTTAGTTCAGACTTCAAGCTACATGTTTCCAGTTGTGAAAAGAGAATGCCAAAATCAATTCATGACTACTATCTCATTGCCCCGCTAGCAGTCTACAGCTATACAGAAGAAAACATATCCCAATCTCTGTTCAGCTGCTTGTTATGAAAAATAGAGGAAAATTTTCAAGGATAAAAGCACCATCCACACTGCCTCAGCTCATCAGATGTCAAAGGAGAGAAGAGAGGTCCGCAGGTAGCATGCATACCTGGAGGCCAAAATTATTGCTGCCAATATTTCACAGAAAAATTACCACCGCCAGTCTTCCTCCCTAAACCCAAACTAAGTGCTTCACATGTATACTAGATCATGGTCAATCTTCATTCAACTAGAATGGAAGGAAGACAAAAAGCCTACTATGATCAACCATGGAAGTAATTTTCATGATCCACCAAATCAACACTCGATTGCCACAGTGACACAGATTCTTTGATGTACTAATCAAGTGATGTAAAAGATTAGGAAGTAAAGGAACACACTTCACCAATGTGATAATGCATGGTGGAAACTTGAAATGAGAGGGGGTGCAGGTGGAGAGGGTGGCAACATGAACCTTGCTTTTGCATGTAAACAGAGAGATGAGGGCCAATAGAGGATGTAGACTTATACAACTGGAATGGACTAACTAGGATAATGGTATAATGAAATCAAGCATTATTGGAATTATGACTTGGGAGTTCTGAAGTTCAGGAACACATACCTCCACCATGTCTTTTGTTTCTTTAATAAACACATACACCGTTGTTGGAATGGAAAGAGAATCAAAATGTCAGGTCAGTTTTCATTATTTTCTTAGTATAATTAAAAGGAAGAGACTTTAAAACAGTTCTGGGTCTCATTTCCACTTTCCTGTGAAGCTAAAAATTCAGCTCATAGAGCACGAAACAGAAATACAGAATGAATTATATACAACACCATGATCATGAGAGGTCAATGCTGTCCTTGCTGTATAACTAGGTACAATGAACCTAAAGAGCAAACGAATGGAAAAGAATCAAAATCGTTGCTAAGAACTTATAGCCTACACTGACTCATTAGTAAAAACTAGACCATATGTTAAATTCCAAATGATATAAACAAAAAAAATGAAATTGGCCAAAGAATTTTCTGCTCAAGGAAACACACAACAATAAATTTGGTGCACCAGATCCCAACATCAAAACCATGGCATAAAACTCAAGTCCATATCCACAGATCTCAGATTTAACTTGCACATGGCATTAATCATCTTTAACCACTTTTTACATGAAAAAAAATTATCAGTAATAAACAGATCACATATGCCAAGATGATAAAATAAAGTGAGAAGAAACACATACCTTGAAAGCCACTATGTGTGCCACGGGAAATCCTTGACTACCAGGCGATGCAAAAAGGGAAAGGTCACCTATAAGATCCAAGACCTTATGGCGACAAGGTTCATCATGGAAACGAAGAGGTGGGTTCAACCATCCTTTACTGGCACTGCAGAAGAAAAAGAGTTCTAAGTATTTCATGCACGCAGAAAGAAAATCAACTAATTCTTGGTTTCTAATATTCCACAGCATGCAAGTCATGTCAAGAAGACAAGAATGTTTTTGATGTTTGAACAATTTTACATGATTTTTTTATGTTCAAATATGAACCTCATAAGTTATCTAACACAGCTCAATGTTTGTCAAGCAACCATTTGTTACTCATCTAAAACAGAATCAAGGTTTGCTTCAGCATGGATCAATGATTCATGAACAGAAAACAAAAACCCAATACCATCTGTGTTGCTTGTCCTACATCAGATTGTACTCAACCTAGAACCAGGTAACAGCAATGTTGTGTTCCATCTTGTTTATTTATGTATTAATAACATAACTACTTAGTAACTCACGAAACTATTTGCTCAACTTCACCAATGTTTCACAATTACAAGTTGTAACTTTTACAAAACAGAAAGCTCAATATAAAAGTTTCCCAACTTGCAGAATTATTTGTTTTAATATAGATTGTACTATGAGGTTCAGCAGAAAAAGTTACAACATAACCCACATTTATCATAGATTGCTCAGGAAGCAAAGATGCTTGCTATAAATGGAGTATAAAATTAGTTTTGCCATGTGGGGTTGTGTGTGCGCGTAAATGACACCACATACAGGGATCACATGATCAGCTAATCTGACTTAAACTTAGCATTAGCATCTTACCTACACACGATTGCATTGTCTAGTGAGCCCCCTTTAATGAGTCCTGCATTGCACATTTGCTCCACCTGAAAGGATTTCACATAGATTTACCTTTAGCAACATAGAACAACAATGAACTACTTAAATTTTTTGTGACAAGACATGCGAGAGAAAGAAATATAGCTAGCTGAGAAATAAACTTCCCTGACGTGATACAGCAAAGTGTAACCAAATAGAAATATAGATAATTTTCTTTCAGTTCGGTCAGAAAAGCAGCACGACATTGATGTGACACTCCCTCCATCCCCCCAAAAAATTTGTCCCCTTTGCATGCTTTTAGTTATCCAAAAATTGATGTCAGTTTCTCTGTTTCTCAAAGTCAAAACCCACTATCTAGCTTTCCCATGATCTCCTAAACCAGTACTACAACAATCTTTTTTAATTTTTCCACATATCTCCAACTTCAATGCATATACTCTCAGGACAATTTTGGATAAAAATTCTCATTTCAGAGAGCTAATGCTGCTACCCAGATTAATTTTTATAAGACATAGCAGCAAGTTATTGATGTTATAATTTACCCTCTGCTCTTTGAAATATGCATAATATTTATAAAGTCACGGTTGATAACATTCTTTATATGTATAAGCTCTTCCTCTCTTTTCTCCTTTTCTTTTCCCAAGAAAAACAGTAATCCAAGGTGCTGACAAAAGGATATTAAACTAGACAGGAATAAGGTGTGAATCAAGTCCT
This sequence comes from Theobroma cacao, assembly GCF_053813885.1. Classification (NCBI taxonomy): domain Eukaryota; kingdom Viridiplantae; phylum Streptophyta; class Magnoliopsida; order Malvales; family Malvaceae; genus Theobroma; species Theobroma cacao. The sequence continues at coordinate 46,147,538 of NC_142640.1, forward strand.
CCTAGGCAAAATCAAGTTGAGCAGAGCAACATAGCAATCTTAGTTCATTACTTAAAAATGTTTTCACACAGAATGTACTGGCACTAATATTAATCTTGGAGATATAAAAGTTCATAAAGGCTCTGATTCTCATGGGCTAATGAAAAGTAGCATGTGGAGATAGGAAAATGCATGGGAAACAAGCATCAAGTGCAGCAATATAACATCATTCTGCTATTCGCTTTAGCTTATCTGATGGGGGACATAGTTGTTCAAGAAGATAAAACAAAGAGAGAGATGGTAATGACTTCTGACATGTTGCCACAGTAACATTCCAGAAGAATTGCATATTTTTTTTACTTTTTCAGCACGATGTCTTCATGGTGTTTCAATTGAAAAGAATCTGAAAAGAAAAATTCATGGTTGAAGATGCCACCGATTCTATGGACAACTGAAAAGGATAAAATAATACTTCATACATAGAAAAGTCCAATTGAAGTTTATATATTGCTATATTTTTCTAATGAATCTACTTAGCAACAACAAAGAGATTGTCAATTTTTATCCCTGGATGTGTGAAAGAAATTTGTCATTGATAAAAGAAAATTTCACTAAGTAGCTTCAAATCACTCCTTAACATACATCAGCTACGATGTACATGAACTAGCACCTTTCAAATTTAGTGCAAGAAGAGACTAAATTTATTTTTCTATTGTAATGGCAAGGTTGATAAGCATTCATGTCTCCAAAGATTATATAACCATAACAAAAAAGCAGGAAATGAAAAAAAGGATCCAGATTGGAAAAAGTTGAATTAACCTCCTCATAGATACAAAAAGTTCTTGAAGAAGCTATATGCTTTTTGTAAAAGTCACCAAAAGCAGTTGAAGAAAACCATTGGCATCCAATTGCAGGCACCTGCAAACATTTTTAAAAAGGTATTGAGCATAATCCAATAACATATGATAAGTAAATCGTATTTTTCCACATAAATCAAAAGCATTCCAGATAAATTGTGTGTCAGAATCAATGACCAACAATCTTCTTAATCTTTGGTTGTAAACATCAAGCTGCCAAACTCTAAAAATAAGCAATAGACAACTAAAATGGAGATGTAAACACAAACAGAGTGTCAAGGTAAAACAATTGAATTGAGCTAACCTATCTAGGGCAGTAAATGAAACAGTGTGCTCGTTGAACAGCTCATTAACAAGCTCCATTAGGCCTCACTTGTGTTTATTTTTTAAGCTCGATGGATGACTTTTGAATGAGATTTATAGGCTCATTTACTTTAAGCTCAATCAATAAACAAGCCAAGTTCGAAAAAAGGCAGGTGCGACTGGCTAAGACTGGTGAACAAACTCAGTGTAAAAATGTCTAAAGCATGCTTTTAAGTTTTTATTATGCTTTAAAAACTTAGATCCACAGTACTATATTATTATGCATACTATATTTCACATTCTTGTACATGTTAACCATAAGATATTCAAATATTTGATACTATAAGGCATGTAACTTTGAAAGAGATCCGTAAGCCATTCAAATGAGAGGAAATAGAGGGGTCAAATTATGTGCAAAGCTCCTTCCACTATCAAGGATATTACTCTCCTGAATACTACAATCCCACATCATGGGGAAAGCTGAGGGAAGGTCATGTGCCTATAAATGGCCCCCCACCCTTCTTCTTTGTTCTGAGGGGGGGTGCCAGCACTTTGAAAATCCCCATTAACAGTGTTTGGTTTGTTCAGTGATGAATATTAGTATATCTTTTCACCATCTAGTTGGACTCTAGTCCCACATCTGAGCCAAGATATATATGCTTGAAAGCAATACTAATTTCTTTTAACAGTAGCAAGCAATTACTAGTACAGTTATTTAAATTGTCTTCACATTTGTGCTTGATTCATTCTAAGGACATTTAAGATAGCAACTTATTGAACTTGAAATACTCCCTATGATAGAAATTTTATATCAATCCAATACCACAGAAGATCTACTCATTTCAATAAACAGAAGGAGCAAGCACAAAAGTAGTGATGCACATATCTTAGACAGTAAGGAGAAAATAAAGTGGGAAAAGGACAAAATAAAGATCACTACATGGGACAGAATAAAAGATGGTACAGTTTCAGTTTTCCACAAAAGAGAGAAACAAGATAAAAACAAGAAAATTCCCATTTTGAATTCAAAGTGAAGAACAATCAAAACTGAGAACAGCAGATCTTACCTTTGGAAAGTCAATTCCATAACTTATGCGAACCTTTGGAGAAGGGAATGCAACCATAAAAGAATCATTCCTTGAAACATGCAATGGTTCATTCAAATATGGTGCCAGTTTCTCAGCATTGTTGCCACACCGATCCAAGGCCTCCTTTCTGCCAACTTTATCTATTGCCTCTACCCATGCACTTGCTGACCCATCAAAAATAGGAACCTGTGTTAATGTTAGTTGACATTCCCATGTCACCTCCTATATAATTGTATTAGAAAAGACTCATGAGTATCATTATAGTGTTTGTACATTTTACCACCACATTATATGTTCCACTAAACAGTTCTCTATACAAATTCATTCAACATGTTCCTAAGGCCGGGATGCATAATTGCAGAAAAGACTTAGTATTTACAATATGGCCTTCATAGATTCTGTTTAGTTGTTGCTTCAGGCTATTTGCTAGTCGAGAACTTTTACAAAGAAAAAGAACCATTAACTAAAATGCAAAATCGATTTTGATATATTTGTTCCGTATAAAAGTAAAATCATGCATTTTATTATCTAAAAAACTGGCAATTTTTTCAATATAAGCAAAGTGGACTTTTTATTTTTTAAAAAGAAAAAGGAAAGAACTAATTAAAGTAACAATCAAATGAGAAATGAATCATATAAGCTTCAAATTTATTGCACACGTTTAAGCATATTAAGTCAAGTTAGATAACCAAACAAAACTTATGGTACCAACCTCGACCTCAGGATCCTCAGAACCGAAACTTTGAATCTGAATTCTACAATTATCAATGCCTCTAGCTTCCAAGGCCGAAAGCAAATGCTCGACGGTCCGAATCTTGTATCCGTCTTTGCAAAGTGTGGTGCACAGCGGCGATTCTTGGGCAAAATCAATGCATGCAGGAATTAATTTCGATTGAAACTTAAAGTACCTTCCTTCGCCGGCGAATCCCGGCCATATCTTTACCATCGAAACCTTCCCCGAGTGAAGTGTTTTTCCCATCAGCTCTATGCATCCCGCCAGGGTTTGTTGAAGCGTACCGGTCTGTGATCAGAGTAGAATTTACAAAAAGAAAGATTATATGAGGGTTGTTTCGAGAGAGAGAGAGAGAATACCGATTTCCATGAGATGAGATTGGAGGACTTGAGGGAGTTAAAGGCGGCGGAGAGACTGTTACTTCCCATTCCCGCGGCGGAAAAGGTTCGAGGTTTCTTACAACTAACAAAGCAGACCATTTTTTGGGTTTTGTTTACGTCGCAGTTTGAGCAAGCAAACGTCGTGTTTGTTTTCTAATTAGAATGCTTGTAAGAAATTAAAAATAATTTTAAAAAATGATGTTTTAAAAATGTTCTAAATTATTAGAAAAATTTTAATAAATTTTTATTTTAAACTAAATATATCTTTTTAATTAATTATTAATTAATTGTCATACTAATTAAAATATTATTTATAATTTTATATCAAAATATCACTATTTATTTTCTATTCACATGATAATAGTATGTTACATGATCATATTATCATACCACATCAAAATATTATATCATCGTCTCTATAACATATCTACATGTCAAATAAGCTCACATGATATAAAATAAAAAATAATATTTTGAATAAAAAACATCAAATAATCGGTTAGTTATAAAATTTTATTTATTTTAAAATAAAAGTTTAAATATTTGATTAAATATAATAAAATAATTAAAATTATTTGAATTTTTTTAATTGTTCAGAAATTTTTTTAAGTATTAGGTCGAAAAAAAATAATTCTTATAATTTCTTAAAAAAAACCTACAATTAACCTATTATTATCCAAGCCACAGGTTAAATTTCAAATTATTTATTCATATTATTAAATCTGTAACAGAATAAATTAATTCTATGAGATATGGAAATAATGGTAAATCCCAAATAAATTTAATCAGAGGATTTTTTTTTTTCTTTCATTTTGCTCTCATTTATGAAATGGTTGGATTTTATTTTAATTTCTATCTGGTACATTAATTGGATTTTATGTTTATGCAAAAAATAGCAAAATACCACCATTTTTCTTCTTATTTTCTTGCTAGCAAACAATAAAAAAAAATAGCTTTTCCTTTTTACACATATCTTTCCTCTCCTATCAAATTACCTATAACTATCAACCTTAACAAAACAAAATAAAAATGTTCAGCCATGGCATAAATGAAGAGAATGTAAGTAATAGAATTAGAAAAATACAAATCCCACAGAACCAACCATCTGAGAAGCAAAGTGGGATTTGAATACAGAAAAGGCAGCAAGTGTTAAGAGTAAGGAAAATCATTGAAGAGTAATTAAAGAAATAGTTTTTTGTATTTCTAAACAACATTGCACTGAGAATTTTCTAAATGAAGCAAGATCTTATATGGAGTGCTGAGGACATTCATAGCACAATGCCAGAAGACTCAAATAATATACAGGTAAGCTAGTTAATGTCAAAGAGGAGCAGAAAATATTGCTTATCGCTTCTGTGCTTTCCTACGTCTAGACTGTGCCTTCTGCCATTTCTTTTTGGGAACCAGCTTGCTTTTTGGTTTCAACTTTAATTCAGGTGAGAACTTATAGTTCGGATCCCTCATGTGTGCTTGAATATCCTTAAAAAACTGCATATCCAATTTCTTAGGTCCCCCTTGTCGAAGCTCCTCATACTCCGGTCCAGAAACAATATTTTCAAAAGCTCCAATTAAAATGTCTATATCACTCATGACTTCCCAAACATTAGTATAACGTCCATCTGGCCCTTTCTTCAGTTTCTTCAAGGCGTTTTCGACTGCAAGTTTCCTTGCTTTTTTTCCTGGGGATAACTCCTCAGGTTCCTTTTCAGATTTCAAAAGTTCCGAGATGGTCCGGTATTTAGGTTTTTCCTCAAACTCAAAAAGTTTATCTATATACTTATCACTAGTTTCATTAGGGTAAGCTTCTGTAGGAATATCATCATCATCATCACATTCACTACCAGTCCACAAAGTCTTTTCCTCATCGCTTCCCGACCATACGCTTCTCAACTCATCGCTGTCATCAGCATCAATTAGCTCTGAATGCTCCTTTGCCTGCTGTCTCACTTTCCGTATCTCTCTCTCCAGACGACTTGGACCATTTTTAGAATCAGTTTCATCATTTTCAGGATCACTTTCATCTTCACTACCAGTCCATAAGGTCTCATCTTCATCCATTTCTTTCTGCCAGGCCTTCCTGAAATCTTTATCACCTGGCGTCTTGCTCCCAAAGAGATCATAATGTTTACGCCCTCCACGAGCATATGATCGCAACACTAGCAAACATTCAACAATACATGCCAAGGTTAAGATACTACATCAGTTAAACCAATGCCCCAAACATGAATTGCAATGTGATTAAACTAATTAATCCACTCTGAAGCTTTATACTTGCTAGTTTACCAAGACCAAATACTAGCATATTCCTAACCCACAAGTGAGGATTGCCAATGCCGAATGTAGCATTAAGGGTCATGATTCTTCAAAAGAAATATCCCAAAAAAAAAAAGGAAAAAAAAGTGAAAAACATGTAATTCGAAACTACCATATTTCAATCTCACAAGAAAAACCCACTATGAACAATACTCAATTAGCTTCTTTTTGTCAGTACTTTCCACAAATACATTGACCACATTGCACCTGCCTCGAGTCACAAGCTAAACAAGTAACTAATGGCTTCTTCGCAGACATTCAAGAGATAAAATTCATCAAATCGGTATCAGAAAAGGACAGTTTACGCGTATATAAAAATATTACTAGTTTAAGTTGATAAGAGAGAAATCTGAAAATGAGAACTGGAATCTTACCTTGAAATTTTGGGTAAAACCCACCGATTATATGACTTGTTGGACCGCTTAGCAATGAATTAAAAGCAGATTCTGACCTGCAAACAGAAACGGTTTTTTTCTTCTTCTTTTTTATCATATTTTCAAGAGAAAATTAAATATGGAAAGAGTTAGAAGTTTTGACCTTGAAAATGATGGTGGCAGCGAACAAAGCTTTGGATTTGTGAAGGAAAAGAGGCGGGAACAGAGCCTACGGGCCATCGTTTGCGCAGAGGCGGCAAAGCTAAACCAAAATATAAAACAAAACAAGCTAATGAACCGGGGTTTTTTTAATCAATAAAGCATGGGCGGCCAATCCCTTATTATTATTATTATTATTATTATTGGCTAATTTTTCCATCTAAAAATTAAATTGAATAATAATTACATGTATTTTTCACTTATAGATTCTAACACCTTTTCTTATATAAGGAACTTTAAGATTTTATTTTAGTGGCTCAATGGCCCAAAAATTAAATTAAAAATTAGAAATAATTAATATATAATATTACTATTGATTGCCCGATTGATGCAATTTAAAGATTGAGATAAAAAATCGACCTAAAATACTATATAAATCGAGCAATAACTAATAATCAAAAAATCAAACCGTATAAATAGAATATAAATTGATTTAATTAGTTCGAGTTAAAAAAGCAAGACAGATCATTTAAGATGGAATACAAGGGCTCTTTAGACTAAAAATGGAAAAACATGTTTAGTCAAATAACCTTCCATGATCAAAATTTTGAACTCCATAAAACTCTGTTCACACCCTTATACATACTACATCCCTTAGGTATACAAGTTAGAACTGAAAAGGAATTTCCAAGCTGAAAGATTGGACTCCTTAAGTACTGGCAACTATATGTGCACCTGTAGACGACCTTCAAGTGGTAAAGTATAATTATTCATGATTGAAATGATTTTCCATGCAAGCATTTCATCTGCCACTGACCAAGAGCAACAACAGAACACTACTTCAGAATCATTCTGAACACTATCAGATATTCTATGAGGGCAATTGTCCTTCAAACAAATGGACAAACAGAATGATTCTACTTGAAGCTGCTCCCCCAAATCTTGGATGTTCCCATCAGAGAGTTCATTGGATAGCTTTGTTGACAATAGACTGATCAAAGTGCATTTGTCAAGACCACAGAGCAAATCATCAGCAGATGGGAGGTCCTCGCTTCTGGTCTTCTCTAACCTTTCAGTACGCATTGGGAAACAATAAGCAAACTGAACCTCATGCTTGTTTTCTCCCAACATGTGCAGAAGCTCATCCTGGTGTATAACCTTTGCCTTTTTGCCTTTTTCCACTACTAAGATACCTTCAGCAACTCTTTCATCACTTACCTGTAGTCCTGGAATGGCCTTTGAGTCATTTGAACCCGAATAAGATTTATCCACAGAACTACTTTTTGAGAACTTGAAGTTTGGATTCAAGCAACTTTTGATGAATGCATCTAAAGCATCTGCTTTCACATAGTGGGTTGTAGGAATGGTCACTGTGTCATTGTTTGCAGGACAATAACACTGGATTCCAAGTTCTGACTGAATTCTTTCTTTAAGAGTAGCCATTTTAGGCTTCTCACCATGTACAAGTATAGCATGCTTAGGTGAGAGAAATTTGACAAGATCCATAATTCCTTTGGCATCTGTATGAGGACTGAAAGATAGCTGATGAATCTGCAATACAAATATATGTTCAAGGAAATTATAAAGCAGAATTTATTTGATTCAAATGCATAGTAGTTTGTCATTTAATATAAGCCAAACTTTAATGTCAGTTAAACCAATATGTTATCCGCCAATAAACAATCAGATACAACCATCATAAACTTGATGCAAAGGACATCATTAAACTTTGTACCCCCAAAATTAAATTATTAAAATTACTAATCAGTGCCACCACTTGGTCTTATTGAATAAGAGAAAACTAAGTAGTCATCAAACCATTTGTAAATTTACGAACTCAAAGACTAGTCATTTTTGAATTACTGTTAATCAATTTGTAATATTGCCATACAACATGACATTCAAGAAAATAGAAAGTTCCCTTAAAACCAGAGTTTGTCAGAACGGTTTTGTATGATAATAAGGCATCAAATTAGTAGCTGGTTCCTTGACAGAGGCCAAAATAACTTTTATACTAGTATTTTATCTGTATACTTATTATTCACTTAATTTAGTTCATAAGAAAAGTTCCACAAAAGTTTTAAGCTCAGCTGCCTAGGAAAAGACTCCTTTTGCTATTTGTTCATTTACTGCTCTTATTTATTGGTGAATATATACTACAACAGTTGCAAAAGGAAAAAATGGAAGGCATCGCAAAAGAAAAGTTCAAATACATACAAATGATATCTTTTTAATTAATGGAGGGGCTGAATCATATAATGCTAAGTCAATTATATTTCAAAAACAGAAGCATTTTCAGAATCAGAAGTTGAATGCAAATCCCTAAAATCAAATAAGCTGGAAAAAGAAAAGAAGAAACAAAGAGTAAGAAAGAAAATGGAATAATTTTAAGTTTTTGGAGATGAATATCAACCTGGCACCGCACATCAACTTGGGTGTCCTTGTCCAAATCAATTTTGGTGGGTTTACCTGACATTAACTTATGTCCTATTGTTCCAGCCACACAATACCTACAAAAGTAGAAAAATGAGAGTAATTAAAATTCAAGCAATAACATAATTTTAATGTGCATAACGCTTCAGGTTAAACGGAGCAGTATAAGCACTCAAAATGGGGGTAGACCAATATGAACTACCAAAAAGGCAAGTATTCTTGAATTATTATTCCTGTTAAAGGAATTACAGTGGTCAAGTATGATATTCACACTATTTATGCTTGACAAGAAGGATGAAAGGAATTCTTATTCGAGTAACATGTAATAACATACAGATGAGTGCAATCAAAATTATAAAAAAGCCACAATCGCCACAATCCTAGGCTTTTAATCTGCAGTAAATCATGCGTGTCCACAAGTACTATGAATTCCAGCAAAACAATGAATGAAACATAATGCAATTAACAAAGTCATTGGTTGTTTTTTATTTTAAAAATTTTGCAAGATTACTAGGTACAGTGCCATGCATCAAAAAGTAGCTAAAAAACCAGCGATTCTAAGAGAGTTGCTGTGACATATACAAAAGATAATTTTTTCTTAAGCTTCAACTCATAGATGTATGAGTAATGGCAGCGACTAAAGATATACATGCTTGATAAATGTAACAAGATTCATACCCAGGCAATGTGATGAGATTTATTTCAGAAGGCGCCCATTGCATGAAAACCTCAAGTGAAAACCCACCACTAATCATGCCAGGTGTTGCAAAGAGAACACAAGGCCCAGGAGCATTTATCAAAGAACGGTCAAAATTTTGAACTGCAACATATAAGCACAGATGACCAGCATAAAATTATTATAGAAGAGATATTTTTCCCCTAAATGTTAACCCTCATATATTCATGTAATTTGCTATGCTGCCTCATTCTTCAGTGAGAAAAAATAAACTTAAGACAATTACAAGATGAAAAATGTGTTACCAAAGAATCAGCTTAAGCAACTTTTGCTTTCCTTGATTTCATGCTATTCTTCAATACCAACTAAGAGACATTTAACATCCCCAACTTCTCTGATTTTGCCTCTTCAATTCCAGAAGTTTAAAAGGAAAACAAACTAATCACTTTAATTAAGATTTTTGTTATCCCAAAAACTAACATCATCAATGACCTCTTTCTTTTGTTTTCTCCTACTTGACAATGAAATGAGAGAAGCAAAGAATCGGTTTCAAAAAAATTCAATTTACTTTGCATACAATAGTTACGACAGAAACTAAACAAAATAGGATGAAATGTCTTCAATAATATTCCAAATATTACAGATCAATTACTAATGCAGGATAAAAAGAAGCTACTTGAAGGATTAAACTATAAAAGATTATTTTCCATTACTTTGTTATATTTTATGATCTTTGTAATTACATTCGTACATACATATATACATATGATATTTTTTGATTATTTAAGCACTAGGACTTTAAAAGGTACATTAGGCATTTTGTCTTTGTTTTTATATTAGGGTTTAGGCTGTAACCTAAGTACTTTATTCAATTTTTGATAGATTTTGGATTATGATTTGTTGAAATTTTGGGATATTGAGTCGTGAGATTTCACTTGCTCTTGGTTCCCTCTGGTTTTTCTACCTGTTTCTTTCATTTCTCTTTCTCCCCTAATTTCCTCTATATCTGCCTACGGTACTTCTATTTCTTCACTTTTTCCTCAGATCCATGTTTCGTCCCTAAATGCCCCCCTGTTCAATCAATTAGACAAAAACTGCCATAAAAAAATAATAATAATAATAATAAAAAAGAACTTAGAAAGGGCTAAAAATGGAAATAAATTACTGCTGGCACTCATTAATCATTATTTCTGCAAGCTTAGTACCATTTTTAAAATCAAATGCATTATGTGTGGCATATGTCTCCTTAATCTTCTGGCTGGTCCAGTTAATAAGCATTTTATAATACATATTGGCTTGAATGGTCAAACCTGAAACAAGATAAATCCAACTCATCAGCAGAAGTCAATATCTACCAATTAACTTAAAATAATGCTAGAAATGAACACATTGAGAACTTCAGTGAAATCAGCACATTTCCACCATTGAGAATACAGGACCAAAATTCTGCAAAAACATGTTAAAGATGTCTGTAGTTGAAAAATGATTCCTACATGCAAGCATTCCAGACATTTTTAAGCAAACAAAATAAGTTGACATAATATTCCCTGCCATGCACTAACACACACCCAGTCACCCTATCCCGTCTGTTTAACCGGCAATGATCATAACAGCCTGAACTATGCACACACAATCAACAAGCTTAGAAAATTCCTCTGTAGTCAAACTTTTACCCTCCAAAAACTTCTTAAAACAAACCATTAGACAGGGTGACTATTCAATGTTCAAAGTGTGATCTGTGCAATTGTTTGATGAGGAGAGAAATAAAACATAAGGAAATTACATGAACAACTTGAAGTGAGAACAAAATTTAAGAGATGTAATCTTCTAAAGTCAACTGAAAAGGTAATTTATAAACTGTCAGTAGATTAAAAGAGTTGAAACAAGAACACAGAGAGACCACCGTTTGAGCAAAAAGAAAAGAAAGTAGAAAATATGCTTTTTATGATATTGGGTTTCCTTCTTAACTAGAAGAGAAATCAATAACAAGGTATCTCTAAGCAATTAATAAAGGTCAGTTTAAACAAGGAAAAGGAAGTTGCACTGTGGAGATACCCATCATATGTTTATAAAATTGGCTGACGACAGATACCAGCCGAGGAAAAAATAATATGCAAATAAGTCTTAAATTTGTCATTTGATTTTGATGTCTTGCCATCCTCAAGTAACCTCATCTAGGGTTAGTCAGGTTCTTCACAAAAGAAAAGAAGGAAATAAGATGGATATCACCAAATTCAGCCCTTGAAAGGACAAGAATGGAGAAACTTATTTCTCAGATGTAATGAAGAAAAATGCAGAGAGCAAAATGGCAAAATAGCTTGTTCACAAAAATATTTGCCAATATGTTTACAAATACTTGTAAGCGTTTGTGTTCAATCTAACACAATTTTACTAGTTCCTATAGTTTATAAAATTTGAAAAGAGAGAAGATGTTTATCAACTGAACCAACGCTTGCCAGTAGCTGACTTTCATTATACCTTGGGAGAAAAGATTTCCACAATCCAAAGATACAACATGAGATATGTAGATAGCAACAAGTAATCAATCTTCAAAATTCACAAATCACCATAATATAGACAGAACAAATTTAAGATTCTGATGCCATATAATATGCCAATTAAAAAAAAAAGAACAAAAGGCCCCTTATATGAAAGTTAAACACAAAAGATGAATCACACCTGATGAGAAGTAAATAGGAACTTTTAGATTCATGCGCTCCCAATAATCTTCCAATAATATACAGAGTTCCTATGTGATGATCATTAATGGAACTAGAAATTATTCCTCAAATCAAGTTGTATAGTAGCAGAACACTCAAAATGAAGGCATCCATGACTAGTCAACAGCATTATCATTAAAGAAGGAAAAAAAAAAAAAACAATAGCTGTCAGCAACTTGAATCTTGAAATACTAAATTTAGATCATGAAACTAAAGTAACAAAAAGTCAAAGAACGAAAAATGTAGAAAATTAAAATATTTCTGTAGAGATGTACATATATATGGTACAACAGATAAAAATGTATACCAACCTCCTCCTTTCTCCTAAAAAAAAATGCAAAAAAGAACAGAAACCAGAATGTAACTAAGATGAAAAAGACTTAATCTGGAAGGGATAACCCATTTGTCTAAATTTTATCCATAAAACCATAAAAACATAGTAAAGAAATCAGACAAGAGATAAAGGGGAACAGGAAAAAGTTTTTAAACAGGAGAGATTTAGGACATTAAAAACTGGAAGTCAATTACTTTAGTTCAACATGTTCAGCATGTAAATTACCCACCAAAACCGTTTCCTATCATAATTTATGGTACTTTTCTTTTTAAATTATATGAAAAAAAAAAAAGATCAATGAATCAAGTGAAATCATAAAGGGGAGGCTACCATCCTGTATAGCAGATGCAAGCCACATATCACCATACATCACAACAAATGCACACAAGAAGCTTGCAGATTGGTTGATGGCTCGACTTCATAATAAATCAGCAGAAGAGTTAACAGAAAACCAATTCAATGCAGTAAATTCTTTGAATTGGTTTCCCTCATGCTTAGTGGTCATTTGATAATTATGGGAATTTTGTGCTGCTACTGGTTGGAGAATTTGGTGTTGCACTACAATTGATTATATTACCCAAAGTAGGAAAAGTGTAGAAGAACAGAAAATCAGAAATGATGACCATACGATAAAATTCTACAATGAGATGCATATTTCATGCTGTTTTGCAGCTTAAAATATAAGAAAAATAAAAATGAATCGTTAAATGGCAAAAAACAAAAACAAACTTTAATTGAACTCAGTAGCAAGGAGGAGAATATAAGGAAACATCTTAGTATTGTATTATGATTGAAAGCCATAAAATTGGCAGCCTAAAATTCACATAAAAGTTTGTTGAACAAATTTTAGAACCTCATCGCCTACCTCTTTCTGTCCTGCATTTAGCATATCTAAGGTACCCTCAATAATCTATACTAGTAGTTTGAACCTTTGTACTAATTAAATCATTTTATTTGTCAAACAGGTCATAGCTACTCAAAATTAAAAATATATATTACTATATAATTAATACCTGAGCTCTTCCTAGAGCAAAAGTAGGAATAAGCACCTTTCCTCCAGCAGCAACACAGTTATGAACCTGCAGTGAAAGTTGGAAGAAGTACTAAACTAAGGCCAATAAACAAAACAAACAAACAAAATATCCATAGAAAACATGTGCAGGTCAATTGATAAAATCAGACTTCAACATTTATCTTTCTGTAGTCCATCACAACCAAAGTCTCTAGAATAATTTTAATCATGTACTTCAGAGACCAACTAAATAAATCATCTAACCTCCAGTTTACAAGATCTTCGCTTAAGTTCCTTTTTCAAGTGAAGTAGTAATATATCCAAGAGTATTTACTTACCTATTTGCATCCTCTGCTCTTAAGCAACTAACACCATTGTATTCACAACTCCACAACTTTCTACTCCCCTTCTGCCACCCCCACTTCCCCCAGAAAGGAACAATGTAAAGGAAATAAGGAAATATCAAAAAAACACAGAAGATGATGCAAGATAACACATAGAAGCCAACTGCATGTGGAATAGATACTACAATTATAGTGGTTTCAAAAAGCAAGTGAATAGCCATAAAGTCCTAGAGCAAAATTAAATTTCACTCTTTATTAATCATCAAGCTCTGCTCCTATCAACTTCCAAGTGTATTGAAGGAGGCCTAATGGACCCAAGGACTAATCAAATTGTAAATTTTGGATGCACTTCCCATTCTCGCTAAGATCATGACTTATAATGACATTACATGATTCATATATATAACAAAAACGGAAAACATTTTGACCACCTTAAATATTGGTATCATGAAAGAGTACTCATGAAAGTTTTGAACACTCAGGATAGTAATGAAAATAACCAAAAAAAATTAAATTTAGCATCTAACTGACCAGATCATGCATATAACCAAAGTGATTAGATATCTAGTTGATTTCTAATCCATTAACTCTAGTATTGGGTAAAATTATGCAACCAAAATTATATAAGAAAAACTAATTAAGTAATGAGGGAGATGAAGAAATTACAACGATAAGAGTTGGGCATTAGAATATTAAGTAATGAGGGAGACGAAGAAATTACAATGATAAGAGTTAGGCATTAGAAATATTGAAGCCACCTAGCAAATAAAAGAAATCACTCAACCTTACAATAAGAAACTGCTTATAGAGAGACACATGATCAAATGAATAGCATAACTCCTCCAGCCAAAATTATTAGTAGTCTCAATGCTTGGCTAAGTCTTTCTATTATGTTTCAAACATCAAACAGTGAAATCACATGGAAGAATGGCAGCTTCCTGCAACTTTTCTTAATGATATCCCTCTTTAAAGTAGTTAACATGGTGCAGAAAAAAAAAATTTTAACCAGAGTCAGTTAAATAGAAACACGGGAACACAAAAAGAAGAGAAAAAATGCCTGAAATTTTGAGAGTGGTGTAAACATACAGCTTTAAGGAACTCCCTCTCTCGGCCATATCTTGAATCTCGTATGGTTGTCGCATAAGTAGACCTGTTATAGGAATATTAGCAGGAAACTTATCAAAATTTTGCACAAACTAACCTTTTTTAATGATCTGGCATGCAATTATATGTATACAAGGTAAAGGTTTCATAACACTATGAGTAAGCAACAGTAAGTCAAATTTAAGAGGGAGAAAACAGCACAAACAGTGACTGAAGAAATGAAAAATAAGAGAAGAAATCAGAGGTTCAAAACACCATAATTCCAATGAGAGCTGAAACAAGCCTTAACGTGACAAATCGGAAGATCCTCTCCCCTCAGAAAACCAAAATAACAAAACATGGCACAGAAAGTCAGCTAGAAAATGAAAGAAACCCTCAAAAGAAAGAACTTATTAGAGCAATATCCATCAAAATTGAAGAAAATGAAAAGATAAGATGTTCTCAAGAATTCGGAGGAATGTTCTTCTCTTCATTGCTGCCTCTCATGGTCTTGACACCTGCCTAGCCACAGTGCAGGCGCCTGCCTCACACAACCATGAAACCTGCCTGGTCATGGTGCGAGCACATGCCTCACATAGCCAATGCACCTACTTGCACATCCCTTCTTTAGAAAGGTTTCCCACAAAGATGGACACAGAGAGAGAGAGGGGCAGGATTTCAATAATTCTCATTTGCCTCGGCAGGACAAGGGTTTTCTGTGATTTTTGCATGAGCTTAACACATTAGGGTAGGGAATGACTTTATGTCTAAAGTGTCCTGCATAGAGAGGACCTAAAAGGAAAAGAAGTGTCCAGCCTTTGCAACCATCCATGGCCAACCTTAATGGTTACAACTGGCACAAGGTTGCCTGTCTTCCAGAAGCAAACAAGCAAGATTGTACCTAGGATGAAAATAGTTGATTACTGATTTATGAGTTTTATAGGGCCTGTTCTGATTCTCAAATTTATGGAGGACTTCAGATTAATCATTTGATAGCTTTCACAATGGTAACTAAAAAGAAAAAAATGCTTGAGAAAAAAAATTTAACCCACCACAATCAAGTAAAACAAATCTTGCAAGCAATATTTAAAGATATAAATTTGCCAGTAAATAGTCAGAAATTCAGGAGATCCTAATATTATTAGTATATATATTTGCACACACTACACACAAGCTATTCAATGAAAGGAATGACTACATATGTGCATATATGTATAATTTTCATACTCTGTTATAAGAAGGTCCAACTGAAGTCGATCAATCTGAGCTGCCCCAAGATGTCTATCTGGTGTCATATTATAATCTCCTGTGTACACCATAGCAGCATCTCCCACCTTTGCATAAAACATTGCTGCCCCAAGAACCTTAGAACCACCAAAGAGAATGAACCACTCAGATAGAAATTACTGCCAACATTCTCAGTAAAGAATGATGGAAAACTTAAAAAAGGAAGACTTAACAATGAAATCATGTTTGAGATCTTCTCACATTGCAGGTTATATAGAATTTCACATGTCCTGAGCTCCCATCTCACATGGTAAAGGTTCCAGAAAGGGATAAATATATCTTATAATTCTTGTAAGATGCATCTAAAATGGGAATCCAGTAATAAAGGAGATACCAAATGCCCTTCTTCACCATAACTTCTCATTTATAATCTTTGGTTTCAATAATATGTAAAGTTTGGTCAGTAGTGCATGATGCTCTGCAAGTATACATGGTGGGATTGAACCATTCAAATGCCAATACCCCCCTCCGCCCCCCCCCCTCCCCCCTCCTCGCCCCAAGTCAGAGCCAGAATTTACTACTTGATGTTAGATGGCTCCTCTAAAACTAAATGTTCCTAAAGATTTGCAATGATTTACTCATATGAGTCCCCATACAACCAACCATATAATTACTTCAAGCAACCAAGACAGAAATCCCATCAATTTTCATGATCCCAAAGTTCTCTTCCACACAACCATGCCACCTCAAAACAACAACCTACAGCCATGCAATTCATATTTCAGACATCATTGTTCAGTCTAATAGGCTACAATGCAGCTAAAGGATTAAAGTTTTTAACTCCACTAGTGCTCCAACCTTATTCAATCAATTCCTCTACAGCCTCAGAACTGACCAAAGAGCTAGGTAGCTCTGTCAAAAGCAGATGAAGTTTAACAAATGTCAATAGCCAATCTGCAATGATAATGTGCACCTCATATACCAAAGGATCAAATGTACATCAGTACATGTGCTACTAATATAAGATAAGACTGAGTTAGAACTAAATTCAAAATGGTTACATGTCCTGCATAGTAGGCACGGATTTGAAGATCTTTATCAACCTGCACAGTCTGCTTCAAATCCACTGGTATAACTGCAATAAGGAGCCAAATCAGACTAACAAAATGTTAGACAGGATACCCCAAGCAAGGAATAAAAAATAGGAAATCGGTCTTGCATAAAAATATATTTGTGAATATGTAAGAAAACTAGATCACATATTAAGTAAGGAAATCCATTCAATTCTATTCCACTTGTTAGACCATAGAAGGTTCAAGATGTAAATTTTGAAGAGTGAAACTAAAACTTTACTTCAAATCAAAGAATCTAGCGGATAAAGAGGTTCAAGTTAACCAGCACTGCAATTTTACCACCTAGATAAAGCATGTAAATACAATGAGCTAACAAGTACTAGAGATCACTGGTGAAATGCTACTCAAGGAGAATTCGTAAGTTCGAAAATAAACTGATTGCATGCTTGAGTGCATTTCTGAATAGTTAACTCCATCGTAGCTTGATACAAGGTACAGGAGCAGTATGGAATATCATCTAGATATACTCCTCAGCAAAATGATTGCTGGGAAGATTGGAGAACTTAAAATTTTGATGGGGGTTCCACATCCAATTAGATCATAACAAATATTTAGCCAGAACCATATTCTAAATAGCAGAGTGAAGCAAAGGATTCTTTTTCTGCAGATGACATGACTGCTAGGACAGTCTCTGAATTGCTACCCGATGTACCACAAGGACAAGCAAACCCAGCATATGCACATAAAAATAATCAATTTTTTTAAGTACTGAAATGTCTTTATAATACAGTAAAACATATGGAGATTTGAGTACCTTTTTTCATGCATTCCGTAATATGATCAGAAGTAAATTGTCCGTCCTCACCCCTTCGATCCATATTCTTTCTATAATCCTCTAACATCAAAGGAGCCAATGCTTTTGTCGGATACTGCCAATACAAGAAACATCACCAAAATATAAAATCAAAATAACAATAATAATAATATTAACCCAATAGGGTCATTTTATCAAATACATAAAGGAAGAGAAATTACAGTCATGTAAATAGGGCCCCTATAACCGCAAACTTCAGTGAAGTAAGGAAGCGCTCCAATATGATCCAAATGACTGCAAAAACAGTTCATAAAAAAAAACACAACCAATCAATAAAAATTATCAACAGAAAGAAACTAACATAAAAGTGTTAATGAGTAATGAATGAATGAAAACATACAAGTGAGTAATGATGACACAAGTGAGAGCATTATCGAAATCTCCAGTCTTTGAAATGAGAGAGAAATCTGGATATCGACGAGAATCGGTGTACCCCATGTGCATCCCACAGTCGAACATAATTCTCTTGCCGTTTATCGACACCACCACGCAGCTTTTCCCAACCTCTTGGCCTGCCCCTGAAAATCGAACACGTTCATTTGTTGGTGAAAACTTTCAAAGGAAGTCCATGAATGAAAAAAAGGTGGATGGGTTTTGGTAGTTACCAAGGACGAGGCAGTCGATGGCCATGACTGATTGGGAGTTAATTTTTCGAGCTTGAAGACACTTACGAACCACTCGGTTGGCGCGCCTTCGCTTGATTCTTTCCACTGGGTTGAAATTGGACTGGACCGCTAAAAGGAGTTTTACACGCTATTTTCATTTACTTTTTAGTACTTTTAGATTATTATATATTAAATAATGAATTATTATATAATTTATTAATTTTTGTTATTGCTTATTTCATCTCAAATGTGTTACACATCTTGCATCAATAAAAAATAATGAATCTTGAATGTATAAATATAAATTTTTTACTATTTATTAAACATGTTTTTTGAATTGAAAATATAAATTTAGATTTAAATTAGATCACACATTTAATATCAGAGTAAATTCAAAGTTTCACTTATATGGGATCCCATGGATATTTGATTTCAAAACAAACTCAAATGTCTACAAAATCAAAACAGACTCAAATATTTACAGAGTCAATGCAACGAAGATGTTGCATAATTGGATGAGTTAAAATATCACAGATTCCATATTAGTAAGAACAAACTCAAATCTTCACTAATGTGACATTTGATATCAGAGCATACTCGAATGAGTAAAGAGCCGGTGCAACGAGAGTGTTTGTATAATTACGTGAGCTAAAATATTACGAATCTCACATTAATAAGCAATGTAGTGCATCTCGGATTATATAATATAACCTTCCAATAACATTGATATAATATTTCAGTAACTTAAATTAATAAAATTTGCTAAAAAGGATTGAGCAAATTAAAACAATCAGCCTTTTTAAGAGATATATATGTATCTATATATAATTTCATTTCTCTGGAAGTGCCAAGACATGATATTGGGCAGTACAAACTCATCTAATATTAGGAACATAATGAATGATATTACCCCACCCCCTCACCCCCACTCAAAAATTAAAAGTAAAAAAATGGCAGTGTACAATGAATTTTGTTGTGCCTAGCCAATATAGATATTGTGATGGACCTCTTCTGAAATCAAAAAATCCAGCAAGACCCACTTGAAAGCTCATGGAAGCCACATCAACAGCATGTGCTCACCGGATGGAAGTATGTCTGTTGGCAATTCTCACCTATCAGATATAAGCTGGCAAACATTTAATGCAATTCTGAGTTTAGAACACATCTACCAATATGTAAGAAGCAAGATAATTAGTAAGATGGCTGAAAATCAACAGATGTACAATCCATAAATAAATAAATTAACTTAAATTTTTTTTAAAAATTCTATTACCAATCAATTTTTCCATCATATATGATGGTTCGCAAAGCCATGCTTCTTATGTTCCTTCTCCAGTTGGTTCCAGCGCTGAAACATCAG
The DNA here is from genome assembly GCF_053813885.1 of Theobroma cacao. Taxonomy (NCBI): domain Eukaryota; kingdom Viridiplantae; phylum Streptophyta; class Magnoliopsida; order Malvales; family Malvaceae; genus Theobroma; species Theobroma cacao. Next base: position 46,167,465 of record NC_142640.1, read on the forward strand.
GACAAAATGGTGGAATGTCCTTCTGTAAGCTAAGATCCACTGCAAAACCCCAAAACTAGAACATCAGGTGACTCCGAAGGTTTCCTATTCACTGAAAAATATCAGACCAATCACTCTTCTTTGCTCCTCAGTGTCCTGTAAAACAGCAAGGCTTCATTTATCCTTTCAGTTGCAATCCCAAATGAATTCTATTTAGTTAAGTGCATGTGTTATAAATATCAACTTGGCAGAATCCCCAAAACTGGGGTATTGAGTCTTACTATGAAGGCACCTCAAAATTAATTGTCTAATAAGCAATCCCAATAGAAGGATTTTTTTTTTCCTTTCTAATTTCAAATAATGGGTAGACAAGCTCAAATTAAAGTCATAATTGAAGGCTTTATGTGCTATCAAAATTTATTTTCTTCACCGTCTTTGCATGCTGCAGTTGAAAAACCTCTCTTTCTCATTTCTTCAAGCAACTCAGAAACGGCAGCTTCATTATTCTGCTGCAGATACCCTCTAATCATAATATCATAAACTGCAGCATCAGGAGTAATTTTTCTTTTTAACATATCCTGAAATATTTGCTTTGCTTCAATCATCAAACCCTTATTTGCTAAGCCAAAAATGAGGGAGCTATAAGTTAATAGATCAGGTTGAAAACCCTCTTGAACCATTCTATTCTTTAGTCTAAAGGCCTCTATCAAATTTCCTTGCTCACAAAGCCCGGCAATCCAAGAAGTATATACATATTTGTCTGGAGTGAACCCTGCCTCCAACATCTCCCTAAAAACCCTATTAACCTCAGTAAAATCCCCTTTCTTAGCCAACCCATCAATGAGAACAGTATAAGATATTTCATTAGCCTTTTCTCTGCAAAAATAACTTTCAGCTTCATGCAGACAGCCACGTTTGCACAAGCCATCCATTAAGCTTGAAAGGACTACAACATCAGGGTCAAAACCACGGGCCAATAATTCACCATACACATCCAATGCCGCTTTTACATTCCCAGCCTTGAAATGAGCATCCATCATTGTGGTTAACAGCAACTTATCAGGAAGCAATCCGCTCTTGACCATATTTTCCATAAATTTTGATGCTTTGTCAAACCTACCACAATTAGAAAGGCCAGATATGATTACACCATACAATGCCATATCAAACTTGATCCCTTGAACACACATCTTAGCCAAATATTTCAAGGCATCACTTACATTCCTCTTTTTGAAATGCCCGTCAATGATCGAAGTATAAACAACAGAATTTGGCTTAACTTTATCTTTCAACATTCTCAAAAACAAGCACTCAGCCCTTTCCAACATTCCCTTCTTGCAAAGACCATCAATGAGTGCAGTATAAGTAACCACATTCAGCGCAAGCTTAGTCTGTTTCATTTCCCAATACAATTCAAAGGCGAGCTCAAAATCACCAACCTTACAACACCCATCAATCAAACAAGTAAACACAATGGAATTCAACGATACACCATCTTTCTTCATATCCCTAAACACCTTAAACCCCATTTTCAAATCCCCTAATTTACAAAACATATCGATCCACGTACTATATGTAATTACGTTCGGCAAACAGCATTTCCACATATAACCCATATAAACAAAAACCTCTTTGTTCCTCCTCATCTTACAAAACCCATTAAACAACGCATTGAAAGTAACCAAATCAGGCTTACATTTACCTGCCCTAATATCATCGAAAACCAAACAAGCCTTAACAACATCACCGCATTTAAAATACCCATCAATCAAAGAATTATAAGTTGCAATATCTGGCTCACACCCATAAAAAGGCATCGAATTTACAAGCTTTTGAGCATAATCAGAACGTCCTAACTTACATAAAAAGGAGATGCTTGAATTGAAAGAAGAAGGGTGAGGGGTGTACCCTTTGGAGAGGAAGAAAGAGAGTAGCTTGAGAGAGAGTGTGCCGCAGTTAGAAGCTGTGAGCCTGTGGAGAAGCTTGTTGAAGAAAAAAGGGTCAGGGTACTTTGAAGTTTTCTTCAACTGAGAGCAGAATTGGAGGAGAGTGCCAAAGTTGGAATCTGGAACTGAGAGCCCGTTGTAAGAAATAGGGTCCGGGTGATTTTTTGAGGCTTTCTTCTTCTTCTTCCTCAGGTGAGAGAAGAATTTGAAGGTGTTTTTTATCATTCATGGGATGTTGCTGAATTAGGGATGTTCGTTTGTTTGGAAGGCTTGGCTTGGGTTTTTTTTATTTTTTATTTTTTCTTTCGTTTTTGAGTTTGCCTAAACCCTGGAAAGAGAAAGCATGTAAAATCTTAAACCCTAGAGTGGACGAAGAGGGGGGAGAGTCGAACGACGCCGTTTAGCAATGAACATTGTACTATATATTGAATTTGAGTTGTTTCGAAGTTACACTGCACGTTTTCTTTTCATAAAAAAAAAAAAAAAAAAAACTCTTACCATTTTATTTTTTCTCTATTTGATTTTACTTTTTATTTTAAATTAAAAACTACTCAACAAAATATCAAGGTCATATACTTTAAAAATATAATAGAAAACATTTAAAATCAAAATTCCTTACATTTTTGTATCGAGTGAAAATGAAAAATTCAATCTAAAATAAAATTAAAAGATTCTTTTAATGAACCGACAAAATCATATGAGAAGTATTTATTTTTTATTTTTTACTATATAAACAATATGTATTAATAAAATAACAACCAAGCCAATCAAAAAAAAAATGTTTCTTGATATTAATCTATACTAATTAAAATGCATTTTAATTGATGTCGGAAAAATCACAACTTGGAAATAATATGTGAGCCTTGGCTAACCTATTTTTAAGTCAAAGTTGTTACTTGATCATTTTCACTCGCTTTGTGGGACCCTCATTCTCAGCAATTCCTTATTTGCAATATGTTCAATCAAGATGGGCCCTCCCTCCTACATAGCTTTTGCCACCTAAACTTTCACATCACCATATCTTTAGGCTTTGAAACTGGAAAAAGATAAATCAACCTAAAACTAAAAACATACTTATTTGGTTATAAGCTAAGCTAAGCTTCTTGCAGTTTTGGAACACCTCCTTTTCTACTCCACGTTTCTTAATTCGGTTAACGCCCAAAGGTGTTGCGGCACTTCTAAAAATGGTTAAGCCAGCCAGCCACCCACATAGGTTTGGAAGTTGCGGGCACTACTCGGCTCAAACCCCCCCGACGTTGGGCAGCAGAGAAGGTGAAGTGTCGAGGTCAAAGGTCGAGCCCCCAGGGTCCAAATGGCTCCATAGTTTGTAAGATGTCACCCAAGACAAAAGACCATAGCAAAATGAACTTCCCTCGAGCAACTCAAAGGTTTATATAGAATAGTCCTTTGTCAACACCTTTTATTTTGGTTCTACATCTATTATACTTGTTCCACCACATAATAATGAAAGGCTAGCTTTTCCTCTCTCACCTTTCTTTTTTTTTTGAAAAGTAATTACATTGATTTTGTTATTTCAGTATTTTTGTACGGTAGTGATGCAGCAAAGCATATGCAAGATATAAAATCCCTTGCAGTTGCTTGTTCTGCGTATAAGGTAAAAAGGAAAGCAAAAAATAATTGAAGTTATAAATGAGATCAAACTACAAATCCAGAAACACGAGAACGAGCTCCTTGACACGCCCTTAATAGAAAAACTTGAATAACCAAATTGGAAAAAGTGAAACCCAACTTCAACTCTTAAACTAATCTATGCAGTAGTCATTTTGGATTGATTTTATTAACCAAATGAGTAATTTTATTTATACATTAAATTTCGAGACAGATAAATTACTCTAATCTAATATTAAGTTAATCACAAAGAAAATTAAAATTCAAAATCATTTATGTTGAGACAAGTATTCAATTTCTTTTTCTTGACCTATATCTAATGTGTCTTCATCATCAATTATATGCACTTGAACCTAATGATTGTTTAAGTTAGTTGAGCTTGTTTTTAAAGGTGAGTAATTAGGCAGTTCAATTAGTTCGGTCGGGGGGGGGGGGGGGGATCAAATATTTTTAAAAAATAAATCAAAATCAACCAAACATAAAAGATGATCAAATCAATTAAACATCGAATTAATTTAGTCAGTTTTATTTTGGATCAAAAGGATCAAAATTTTTCAATTTTTTTATAAATTACAATATTAAAATTTATAAACTTTATCCAAATTTATAAAATATAAAATAAAAATTAGTAATAAAATATATTTTTTAAAATTTAAAAATAATATAGATAATATTAATTAAATTTTTTGATCGATGTGATTAAAAAATTTTAAAACTAAAAACCAATCAAATAAATCGATTAGATCAAATTTTTTTAACTAATAGATTCAATGGACCAATTAAAACAAACCGTTTTATCTAAATCGTATTTTATTTGACTTGATCATGTTTCGGGTTCAATTTTACTCAATCTTACTTGTTTTTGTGTCAATAATGTTCATGATGAGCTTAGATCGCTTATTCAGCAATTGCCACCATTTTCGTCTGTTCCAGACCTCTCCAAAGCCCATACTTTTGGGCCAATGCAATACCTTATTATATTATTATATAAATATTAAAAATATAAAAACCGGATGGTGCTAGCCTTTAACTAGGTCAAAAATGCACTTGCTGTTTCAGTGTCCTTTGATCATCAACCTATCAAAATCAAAGCTTTGTAAGCTGGGGAATTCTCTACCTAACATAAAAAAAAAAAAAAAAGGAAGTCCTCCTAGATGGCTAAATTTCTCTAATTTTTTATTCCCCAATGATGGGATTTCCTCCTCTTTTCTCTTTTTTATTTAATTTTTTTAAAAACGGCCGACAAATTTAAAAGCTAAAAATTGAGCCATTAGAAGGAATTGTTGTATTTTTGAATTTTTGAGAGGTATTTTTATTTTATTTTCTTCAATCATAAGATATTCCAAGGTTACTAGGAATGGCCTTTCAATCTTTCATTGTCCACAATTGGTAACATCATTGAGAAAAAGATAGGAAGAGGTGTTTGTCTTTCTTTTTCTTTTTTTTTTTAATTAAATTATAATTATAATTATAATTATAATAATATTACGATTATGTTTATCCTATGAGAAAGACCTGATTATGATTCGAAGTTATCTTTATTGGGCCTTTAATCCAGCTTATGAAATGACCCCAACAACCGACATTGTGACTGAGTGTTCCTTTTGTTTTCTTTCTTTTCTTTTTTCCTCTTTTGCAAATAATAGAACAACAAAAAAAACTTCAAATCCAATGGTTACAACATCATATTTAAATGAATTTGTTTTTTATTATATTTAATTAAATATTTATATTTTTATTTTAAGTAAAATAAGTTTTTATAATTAATCATTAATTATTAACTATCATGTCATTTTATTTTCTAACTGAACGTCACATGGGTATTAAAAATGATAAGTGATATTTTGACCAATGACAGTTATTCAACGATCAATCATAAAGATTTATTTGATTTAAAATAAAATATAAAAAATTAATTAAACATAATAAAATAATAAATACTTATTTAAATTTGTTTAAATAATTCAAAAACTTTTCAAAACATCATTCCTAGATTTATTATTTATTTCACAAACAAACTCTTTGTACTAACTTACACATAACAATAAATATCTATACTTATAATCTATAATTGATAATCTACCACAAATAAATAAAGGGCAATGATGTTGCAAAAATATTATTTAAAAAATAAACTATATAAACTTTAAGAACTTTGTAGTCTAAATCAATTATTTAATTTCAAAAAAAAATAATAGCACAAATCAAGTTCCATTTCCTTGTTTTATTGTTTACCTTTTATCATTTTTTCTTTTACATTAACCTTTTTTTTTTAAGTTTCCTTGAACTAATATTAATAGATTCTAAGTACCTGTTTGGCTTCAATTTTTTTTTATCTTATCTCTCTAATAAAAACAAAAGTCATGTCAAATATAGATTTTGAAAAACTTTAAAAAAAACTAATTTTCAAAAAAAAAACTTCAAGAAAAGCTCCAGATCTAAACACACCTTTTTTTCAAGAGAATTTTTTTTATTTAAAAAATATCCTTATCTATTAAAAATAATTCCAACATTATCCGTTTTTATTTTTATATAATTTATTATTAATTATAAATTTTATATTATAAAAAAATTTATATTTCTAAAAAATTATTTTAAATAAATAAAAAAATTAAGTTAACTTTTTTCGTTGTAAACAAAGAATTTATTATTAATTGAAAATTTTTTATTAAATATGTTTTATGGTAATTTTAACCAAAATTATAATTTGTATAAATTATTTTACCAAATAGCTTATTTATAAAAAACTTATAAAAATAAATTTACCAAACAAATTTAGCTTAATTTTAAAAATTATTATTTTTCATAAGAGTTTCACATTAATTTTTAAGTTAAAAAAAATCAAACCAAACAAGTTCTAAGTAAATGTCATAAATTTATAACATTTTTTTCTAATTTTTTCTGGGCAATAAAGAGTTTGTTAAGGATGGCGAAAAATTAGCATCTGAAAACCAAAACCAAAAACCTTAAGTTGGGCTTGAAAGGGAAAAAGGTAGAGAAACCAGATAAGAAGGCCCCATATGAACCCCCAAAGGCCGTACATTGAGCTGGTGTGGTGTCAGCATCAGAATGCTGTTTGAATCCCAAGCAGCAAATGTATATGTCTCTATGTGTTTGTAACGAGTATGGAAGGTTGATTTGATTGCAAACACCAAAAGAGAGCACAGCTCAGGTTGTTGGGTTTGTCCAATAAGACCTTTCACAATCTTAAAAAGAATACTAAAGTACTCCCTAATTCCATTATTTGTCAAAAAAGATAAAAATAAATATGTAAAACTTTTATTATTTATTATTTTCATATTTACAGAGTCGAAAATTACTGAATAATAAATTTGAGAATTTTGACTGTTTTTGTGTGAAACTCGTTCATATAATTAACAATTTCAAGAAACTGTTGGATTATCAAATAAAATAACATATTATACACTCCATGACATTTCCCTGTTATATCTTGAAATTAATCCACTATACATGAAAGCAGATGTGGGACTTGAAAAGTATGAATTCTCACCCTCTACCTTTGTAGCCTCTATGGCTCTATCTGTCCACTTCCAGGTTGATTCTTGAAGGGATAGCAAAGTTTTCCAAAAGGCCAAGGCTGCAGCCTTTGCTTCCTCTTTTTCTGTTTTCTTTAATATATTCTCTCCTTTTCCCCCCCTAAAAAGTGCACAAAATTTGAGAGGATTTGAGCATGGTGACAGCTGGGGGGGAGGGAACCTAACCTCTGGCTAGGTGCAAATTCTATCACCAGTCAAGGACATTGATTTGCTTGCATATATTGCCCCTTTGCATATGTAAAGGAAAAGTCGGGTAGTACTATACTACATGCTATATATGATATGTACATGTACACACTTAACAGTAACAGATAGGCAATCATATTCTTCATGGGGTCACTATCTATTAATGCTTTGGTTTTTAGTCCCTCCTAAATTATGGGAATCTTACATGCATAATTAATGAAGCTTTAAGTGGGCAAACAAACCCATTGCAGGTATTTCAGTCCTAGAAAATGCTATTGCCTAGAGGGTTGGCAATTCTTATCAATTGTATAAAATGGGTTGAAGCTTGGATATTATACAATGCCAACTAGTGCATTGACAAAGTGTTTGATCTTTTATATCAAGGATTTAAAAATGGAATGTGGATTTACTAGTATAGTGATTAAGGGAAAGAAAATGATTATGTTGTCACATGGACCCCAAGTATCAGATTTAGAAACCATGTATGTTAAAGTATAATATGTCCATCTATACTAATAATGGAAGTAATTAATTTGGCGTCACGAGTTATGAAGCATAGATACGATTAGGAGTCTAAGATAGACAAAAGTTTCATAACACGGGAGTTACTTACCTTAAATCTTAAGTAGTAAGAGTAAAACGGAATTTGGATTAAAGATTTTAGATTATAAAAATAAATAATTGAGATTTTATCTGTCATATATGTTAATTTCGGTATTAATCCCATTATTTCCATCAATGAAGATAAAAATTGACTTATAGAAGAAAGATGTGAAGTTGAATTAACTGTTTTACATATTTAGTGTGATTAAGCCCAGTAAATGGCACCAACAGATAATAGAAATTGCAGAAGAAATCTAAAGATTTGTACTTAAAAAGGGGCCCCATGGAAACAAATGGAGGTTTAAGCCCATCAAAATCATAATTCGTTGAGCTGAACCCATGTAAGTTTCAAACTTCATTAAAAGCATTAGTTCATGATTGTTATATTAAGCCGTATTTAATTTATGTAGGTGACAGAGAAACTGAGGACGTGCCATTTATTAACAGTAGTTCTGTAAACGCTTTTAGTATTAAAGAAAGGTTTCTGGTTTGGCAAATTAGTACAGTTAAATTTTTATAAATTAATTTTGTATTATGAAAATTTATTAATTAATTGATATATTATTTAATTGATAAATTAATAATTTATTAAATTACATATCAATTAATAAAAATTAATTTATTAAAGTTTTTTTTTCCAAAATATTGAACTTAATATACATGTATTGTGTATAATTTTTTCTTACAATACGAGATCATTACACTAAAGTTTTTTAATACATTAAGAAAAGTTAGAGATGAGATTCAAGGAGATATCAATTTTAAGAGAAAACAAATAAAATTGGAGTCATATTTTATAAAAGTTTTATAATTAAGTTATGTATATATAAAATTTTGATATATAAGAAAATTATTAATTTATTTATAAAATGAGACTTATATTTTTTTTAAATGTATTATATTATAAAATTAATAAATTATTAATTTATCATATTGATCTCAAGTCAGAATCGATCAAAAGTATTATTTAATCGAGATTATTAATTTATAAAGGTTATATTGTAAATGGTTTATGTCCGATTAAAAGATAAGTTGTATATATATAAAAATCAATATAATATTTTTAAAAAGTCTCTAAATTATTTAAAAATTTTAAATAATTTTTTATTTTTTATTACGTTCAATCGAGTATTTATATTTTTTGTTTGGACCAATTAGTTCATTATAACTAATAGTTGACTAACGATGTTACTTGTTATTTTGTCATGTCATGTCATCGTAGATGGTAATATAACATGATGATATGATCACGTGATATTTTTACCTTTCATGTCAAAGTAAAATATTGAGTGACTGTTCTGAGTATTGATAATTAATTAATCATTAATAATAAAATTTTATTTGACTCAAAATAAAATTATAAGAGTTTATCTGAACTTAATAAAAAAACACTTATTTAAAATTTTTTGAATAATTCAAAAAAATTTTAAATATTATATCTATAAAATACAAACTAAAATGTTTTTTTTTTTTTAATTAAGGGTGGAGGTGGGTAAAGTAATAACCAAAAACTTGAAATAGCTCCAAGTGTTTATGAATGCAAAGGATTTCTTGGGAAATTGCTAGAGGGTTTTTTCCTGGGCAAGTTCTCAAGTCTTTCCTATATCTCAACCATTGAAGATGACTACAAAGGGCAGCAAACAGATCTCCATTTGTCTTCAAAAAATTCCAATTACATTTGGTATTAGGCAGAAATGCACATGGATTTGGTTCACAACTCACAAGCTCTGTTGTATTAATCAGATCTGATATGAAATTCTATTAAATTCTTCATCAATGACAAACAACATCTTCCCTCATATTTTTATATTTGCATTTCATTTTCTGCCAAACATTTAGAGCCAAATTCCCATACTACATTTCTATTTCAACAAACACAACCACAATCAACATAATTCGATATAAGTTTAAAATGATTACATTCGAACCACACAATTTTAGAGGTATATATAAACACAAATATTTTTCATTATTTGTAGATATATGAACATGTATATATATATATTTTTTATAATTGAGGGAGGGAGTATTCGAACTTTACTCTTTAAGCAGTGAATCACGCACTAACCAATGAACCAAATGTTCGGGTGCACGAACATGTATATTGTTAAAACCAACTTTATCGTATTAAAATTTCAGAATAAACCACAAAGGATATAAACATAATTAAATAACTAGCATATATAAAAACCAATATATGAATAATCATCCTTCCTATCCTCCGATCTCATCTAGTGATCTCTCCATACCCTCTATAGCGATCTCAACTATAATTGGATAATTATATTTTGGAGTATTGAGGGGAGACAAGTTAGGTGATTTTGGATACTGCAGTTGGCTTCGAATGGAACGTTTTATTCATTTTTGGGTAATTACAATGGATACTTGTACTTTACTTTCATTGGAACAACCTTTGTTCTACTTTATAAGTTGCTAGCTTTGGATTGCGATAACTTCATTACAAGCAACCCAAGCAATTTGATTTAAAACAAACTATAATATATATTATTGTTTTTTCAAGAATCTCAAATGAAAAATTATCGGTGTAATGTTTTAAAAAATTTTCTTAATTATATATAAAAATTTAAAATAAATTTTTATTTTTCTATTACATTCAATTGAATAATTATATTTTCATTAATAATTAATTAACTCTATCATTAATCAAAATACTATTTGTCATTTTTATACTTACTCAGTGCTAAGGTGGAAGGTGAAAACATCATAACACTATGTCATCATACTATATTATCATTTATTATGATGTTTTATAATAACTTATTTGAATAAAATAGAAGAATAAAAATTTATTTAAATTTTTTAAATAATTCAAAGACTCTTTTAAGTTTTATATTAAATTATTTTTAATATAAACAAATTAAAATCTAACTTTTTGAATATAAACATAGATAAAGAAATGAAGAGAGAGAGAAAGAGAGTTTTTGATGCCTATTTTTTATGCAAAATATTTTAATTATATTATAATTAGATATCAAATATATCTTAAAGGTAGAAAGGTACATTTTAATTTCACAAGGAGAAGAAAAAAGCAATGCAGAAAAAATATTAAAATGTGCATTTTAATTAAAATGTAGAAAGTAGTATGGCTAATAACTCGTGTGAGATTACACCACCAATATAGTACTATTTTCTTGAAAATATTTGATATTCCATTGATGAAAATTGACTTCCTTTTTACTGGTAGAAATCATGTCAAGACAAGAAAAGAAAGAAATCTACTAAAATTCTCCATTTGACATCTTTGTTTCGTTATCAAAAGTTGATGACTTTTTTTTTTTTTTTTAAATTAGGAGAGGGATATTCAAATTTTACTTTTTAAACAAGAGATAATGCATCAATCAATGAGCTAAATAGTCGAATGCAGTTAATGACTTGATTTCAACTTATTCTATTTTTGCACGGTTGTATAGATAAAGATATTCAACCAATTTATTTATACATCTATATAGTCTGTCAAATATAATCAAGTTTGATAGTTAGATTTAATTGTCTTTTGGTATAAGCATATGTGTGTGGATGCATTTATTTTAATTTTTAAATTATTTTAAAAAATTTTAATAAAATTTTTTATATTTTATTTCAAATCAAATAAATTTTTATTATTAACGATTGACTAATTATCATTAATTAAAATAATATTTCTAATTTTTGTATCCACATAACGTTGATATGATATTGACATAAATGGTGAAAATGCTATATGATTATGTAATCGTGCTACATCAACATGTCATGTCGCATGCAACGTTAGTATCACATGATATGAATTAATAAGTGATACTTTAATTAATAACAAATATTCAACTATTTATTATAGCGATTTATTTGATTCAAAATAAAAATATAAATACTTAATTAAATATAATAAAAAATAAAAATTTTATTTAATTTTTTAAATAGTGTAAATATTTTTATAAATATTATATTGATTATTTTTAACATTTTAAGCAACGAAGGGTGAGAGAGAGAGAGAGTAACATATGGATGGATGCAAAAGACATGCGCTAGATAGATTGAGTATTATGAAACGATCTTCAAACCATTTTAAATGCCATAATAATAAGTTACTGAGATAATAATCTTGTGGATTAATATAATGAAATTGTCACATGGCAAGCAAAGACATGATAAATATGCAAATAATAGTGACCAGATTGCTTAAGTTTGCGATTGGTAAACGGAAAAGATAATACTCTTAACCAAATACTACTGTGTATTTAAGAGGTTTTTTTTTAATTATTTTTTTGGGTTATATCACAAGAAAAGTTTATTACTCAAAAGTGAATCTAATAGGAGCTTACTCAAGGAGGAAAAGTTTACATAAGGAAAAGAAAAAAGCAACGTAGAAAAAAATTTAAAATTTTATATTTGATTTTCTTCTTTTCTTTTATTTTTTTTAATTTTTATAAATCAAGATTAGAAATTTTATTATGAATTTAGGTACGAGAAAAAACAGTTGTATTTGGAAATTTGTTTTTATGTGAACCATACTTTGCCTTGTGGGTAACGACATGGCAAAGTAGCCAAGTCATGTAATGTTACAAAAATAACAAAAATTATTTAAAGGAAAATTTTAGTGAATAAAAAAAAATAAAAATCACAAAACTCGGAACATCGTCATGGGAAAAGAAAAGAAAAGAAAAGAAAAGAAAAAGTCTGCTAAAACGCTTAGCAGTGCGCATTAGGCACCCTTACCCGTTTTAGCAACCTCAATGCGCATTGCACCCCACGCTTATCTTTAATAAAAAACCTAGTAAAAGAAAGAAAAAGAAAAAGAAAAAGAAACTAGATGTAGAAGTTTTACTGTCCGATAATGCCCAGTCGCAGTTCTCAAGCTGTTTTGTCTGCTTAACAGCAAACGCTTTCACTTCTTTAACACACTAATCTGTAATATCTCCACCACCATTAAATTAATCCATGATTAATTAATTTAATTTAATTTAATTGATCTCCATCACTAATCACTCTCCCTCTCTTTGTCTCTCTTCAGTCTGCCACTGTAGCCAGATTTAAATCCACAATCTAGAGAGAGAAAAATAAAAAAGCAACATTATTTTTCTCTCTCTCTGTCTCTGCTCAAACTCTCTCCTTACTCTCTCTCTCTCTCTCTCTCTTTCTTTTCTATATCTAAAAATCTGTTTAACAGCTGTATTTCAACTGATTTTGAAACCCTAGCATTTGGATCCACTTCAAGTTTTAGATGTGAAACAAACTTCTCTCTTTGAAAAGAGGTTTTTTTTTTTTTTTTGGAATTGGTTGCATTTTGTGTTTGAAGTGGTGAGAGGAAGTGTTTGGATCGGAGATGGCGGATATTGCCGGCGAAGCGGCGGAGATAGGAAGCATTGGGAGGAGTGAGTCGCCGGTGAGGATGACGTCGACCACCGCGGGGGTACCTCCGCCGTTGACGGTGTCGGCGTCGTTTAAGGAGAGTGGAGGGAAAGGTTCGTCCAGGAGGAGAGCTGTTAGACCTAGCTTTGATGCGGATAATGAGTTCATTACTTTGCTTCACGGGTCGGATCCGGTGAAAGTGGAGCTTAATCGGCTGGAGAATGAAGTTAGAGGTGACGAATGTGGCTCGATCTAGTTGTTTTTCACCTTGATTCGGCCCAATTTAGCTGCTTTTCGGTTAACAGTTAACTGTTTGTAGTTTCTTTTAATTTAATATTTTGGTTTTCGTTTCTGTTTTTGGATTGGGTCACAGATAAAGATAGAGAATTGGGAGAAGCACAAGCGGAAATTAAGGCATTAAGGATGTCTGAAAGGCTAAGAGAAAAGGCTGTCGAAGAGGTTGATTAAAATATTTTATTTTATTTTTTGAAAAAATTATTGAGTTTTAATTTTGTTAATAAATTAACTTTAATTGATTGGTGAAAAAACGCTATAGTAATGGTTCTAGTTAAAATAGTAATTTATTTTGAAAATTCTTTAAATTTGTTAATTTTTGTGGATTTATGACTGATCTTAGTGGAAGTGTCCACTGTTTTTTTCCCCATTAGTCAATGTTTTTTTTTTTTGGGAAAATTACGATTTGTTTGAAGTTTACTGTACATAATACTGGTAAAAGAAATAAGAAATGATGGAAGATGGGGCTCTTTGTATTTTAGTGTATATTGTTAAATTACTGAAGCAAGATAGATCCTGTAAATTTTATATATAAATTTCCGTGTATGCCTATGTCTTCATTGCTGATAGCAAATCTATGTTCCTTCTGATGGTTGGGAAGTTGGTTTCCTGGTTTTTGGGGATATAATTTGGTGAAATACGTTATACATAACTGTGCTGTCAAAGTCATGTTGGGTGGAATTTTCATCATTGTTATTTGTTGCTTGGTTATTTTAGAAAGTCAGTGATGGGCTTTCTCATCTAACAGCATGAATCCTTTTTTGATGCTTTATCCAACTTCATTTTTAGGTTGTCTTGTAATTCCTGTATGTTTTTGATTTTATAACTATAGATTATGAAAAATTAATTTCATTGTTATCTTTCAGTTGCTTTGGTCTTGTCTGTTAATGTTGTTGGCTTGTCATTGTTAAAGCTGTCACAAGATCAAGATTTCATGTCTACCTGTAATCTAGAACTTATGTCATAGTTTTCCTATTAGATTAAATGTTCTTCTTCCATCTATATTTTCTCTTCCTATGTATAATTATCTGATGGGGTTTAGGGTGGTATTTGGTATCATGATTGAATGGATTGTTTTGATGTTTAGGGATTTAGATGGTTAATTATCCTTATGTTTCATGACTTACTGTTTCCGCATATTGTGAATGATCCCTATTTTTGTTCAGAAAAAACTCATGATCTTTATGAAATTTACAGCTCTTCTACACGCTGGCCAATGCTCTTGCATCAAAGACTGTAAAGCTAAACTTTTTTGTAGTAATTGAAGAAAAATATAAGCTTATGACCATTTGCAGTATTGGACACAATTGAAGTGTTGTTTTATGTTGGTCATCTGACGTGGCATCCTTATAACATTTTTTGTGATTAAAATGGATACTGACTTTGTTTTTTGTTTTTCTTTTGTACCATAGCTCACTGATGAGTTGTCAAAAATGGAGGAGAAGCTCAAATTGACAGAATCTCTTCTTGAAAGCAAGGTATTGCTGTAAAATTTTCTTCAAGCCTTGTTTTTTATTTTCTGCCGTTGTGTTGTTATATTTAGTTAATAAACATGTTTTGCAGAACCTTGAAATCAAGAAAATAAATGATGAGAAGAAGGCATCCATGGCTGCTCAGTTTGCAGCTGAGGCCACTCTGCGAAGGGTTCATGCTGCTCAAAAGGATGATGATATGCCTCCAATTGAAGCAATTCTTGCACCTTTGGAGGCTGAGTTGAAGCTTGCTCGGCAAGAGGTATTTCTTGTGTCTATTGAACTATTGCTTCTGTCTCACATAGAGAATTACAGAATGTTTTATAAACTTATATGTGATTGATTATTCTCTTACTGATTAGTTCCTTTGGTCCTTTGCAGATTGCAAAGCTTCAAGATGATAACAAAGCGCTTGATCGTCTCACTAAATCAAAAGAAGCAGCTTTACTTGAAGCTGAAAGGACTGTACAGGTTGCATTGGCCAAAGCCTCCATGGTGGATGATCTCCAAAATAAAAACCAGGAGTTGATGAAGCAGATAGAAATTTGCCAGGTATTCCAATCATTCTTGGTGTTTTCTTTTGTCAGGTGTATCAGGAGTTGGAGCATATACTTTGTTCTTAGTCTATATAATGAAGAAAGTCACATGTCTATAACTTGCCCCTGGTAGGAAGAAAATAAAATTTTGGACAAAATGCATCGCCAAAAGGTTGCAGAGGTTGAAAAGCTTACACAAACAGTAAGGGAGCTGGAAGAGGCTGTTCTTGCTGGTGGTGCTGCCGCAAATGCAGTTAGGGATTACCAGCGGAAAGTTCAGGAGATGAATGTAATGCGCCCAGCATTTAAGTTTCCAAGTTTGGCAGATTTTTTTTTGGTGCACATAGTCTCAAAGCTGTTGTCAAAATGAATGATTGTTTCTGTGTTCCTTAGGAGGAAAGAAAAACGCTTGACCGAGAGCTGGCACGTGCAAAAGTAACTGCTAATAGAGTGGCCACGGTTGTCGCAAATGAGTGGAAAGATGCTAATGACAAAGTGATGCCTGTAAAACAATGGCTCGAAGAGCGGAGATTCTTGCAGGTTATTGTGGATGGTTTTTCCCATTGAAAAACACAATAGGCACTTAAATTTATTACTTTTTATTCACTGTGGAGTTCATTTCTTACAGGGAGAAATGCAGCAACTTCGTGACAAGCTTGCTATAACTGAGCGGGCTGCAAAATCTGAAGCACAGTTGAAAGTAATAATCTAATTGTGACAATTACCATTCTGTTCTTTATGTTGATACTATTGGTTTGGGAATTAGAGCTTTTGTTTTGATTTGGCAGGAGAAATATCATTTGCGGCTTAAAGTTCTGGAAGAGAGCGTGAGAGGATCTTCTAATAGTGTTAGCCGCAGTACATCAGATGGAAGAAGCATGAGCAATGGGCCTTCTAGGCGTCAGTCTCTGGGTGGAGCTGATAATTTCTCAAAACTTACATCCAATGGGTTTTTATCCAAGAGATCGCCAAGCTCTCAATTAAGATCCTCTATGTCATCTAGTACAGTGTTGAAGCATGCTAAAGGAACATCCAAGTCATTTGATGGAGGCACAAGATCATTCGACAGGGCGAAAGTGCTTTTAAATGGAACAGGTTCAAATATTTCGTTCAACCAGCCTTCTGAGGGAACCAAGGAGGGTGAGGCACCAGATAATGAAAAACCAAATGATTTCCAGCCAGTAGATACAGAGGATAATGTCCCGGGAGTATTGTATGATTTACTGCAGAAAGAGGTCATAGCTTTGAGGAAAGCTGGTCATGAGAAAGATCAAAGCCTTAAGGATAAGGATGATGCGATTGAGGTTGATACTTGTGTTCTTTCAATGTAATAGCATTTTGATTTATCTGTCCGGATAAATGCTCTAGTTATCCTTGTATTTTTCAGATGCTTGCTAAGAAGGTAGAAACATTGACAAAGGCAATGGAAGTTGAGGCTAAAAAGATGAGAAGAGAAGTGGCTGCAATGGAGAAAGAGGTTGCTGCCATGCGTGTGGAGAAAGAACATGAGAATAGGGCCAAGCGGTATGGTAACTCCAAAGGATCTGCTGCTCAGCTGCTTACTGGAAGGTGCTTTTATTATTTTAATATTCCTTATTTTCCTACATTGCTGTAGGCTAAAATTAGTCTCACTATTAATTTATTGCATTTGTTCTTTATAAATTGTGGGGTTAGCAGCCATGGTGTCATCTGTCTGTTCTCCCTTCATATATTTGCATTTTCCTTTCCCTTTGAATTTTTAAAGTTCATTCTTATTTGATGTTTTTATCTTAGTTCGTGCTAAGTTTGAATTTACATGTGATAAACTCACTTAGGTTTCTAATGGACAAAACACTATCCCATATATGAAGCCTCTGTCTTTATTCATAATAGTGGCCTTGTAAGCTTGTTGGCCTGTAGCTATTCTGTTGCTTGCTTAGGGCTGAAGTGAAGTGGTAGCGTAGACTGTCGTCTTGCTGATTAAATTAATCCATTTTTTTCTTTTTAAAAAAAGTATGGAGCATCTCTACATGCTTTATCAAGCTTTTTCTAAATATTTTCATACCTCAGAAATTAAAATTTACCTCAAGCTAGCCTCATCTTAGTTCTTTGACTTCTCTGCAATATTTATTCCATGCCCAAGTCTGGAATTCACTCACATGAGAATCATTTGATGAACTTGGCTTTTTCTCTATTATTTTGTCGACTTCTTTAAACCTAAAGGCAAAGATGGCAAAGAAGACGAAAGTCAATTAGACTAAGTCAACAGATGCAAAGAAACTTGGGTTTTTCCGTATTTGTGTGAAAGGAAGCTGCAGGGTGCTAGGGAAGTATCTGAGTAGATTTAAGATTGATTATCTTGCAAAACCCTCAACATCCTAATGGTTCACAGGTTTTGTTGACATTCAGCAAAATTTAGTAATTTAGGCATTTGCTTTGGCACTGGACAACCATGTGTTCATGGTGGGCCTCTTTCATTAGGCAATTTATAGGTTTGTAATATTGCATATTTAATAACTCTTAAAGAAACACTTAATACGTGTAGTAAAAATAATTACTGAGATTCACTCATAAATGCTTGTTAAATTCTATATAGAATATTCCCAAAATAGAAGGAAGGATCACAGAATTCTATGAAATTAACACGAAGTCCTACTACATGATAATTTTTCGGAAATCTCCATGATATATATATATGGCAAGTAAATGCAAATAATTTCTGAGCTACAAGATTATACTGTTGTAGTAGAACATATGGCAAGTAAATGGAAACACACGTAATCATTCTAAAGAAAAACTTCCTAGTCAGAAGTATAATTTGATTTAGTTGTTGGTTTGTCTGTCTCCTCTGTCTTCACTGCACTTTGATGTATGAAAATGTGCATTGCAAGAGATTATAGACATAGTACTGGGGATTGTTTCTTACTCTTTTGGATAAGGTACTTGAAGACCACCCATGAACTTTTCAATCTGTGACATGTATCTGTTGGGGTTCATTTTAATTTGGTACTTAAAAAGTTGTATTGATCAGCTCAAATGGATCCACTTGTTAATTCTTGTTGATTTTCTGCCTAATTGATTTTGGACGGCTTGCTTGTCCCAGAGTCAAGGCCTGTAATAGATAAATGTCACCATGCCAGTTTAGTTTTCATTGACTACATAGGTAGAAGGTATTATATTCTGAATATTGATGTAATGATATATTGATTTAGCTGACAGGTTGTCAAATTTATGCAGAAATGTCTCTCGAAGTGGGTTAACACGCAGCACTCAATGACAACAAATATTAATTGCAGCGGGAGAAAGGAGTAAATTTGCATAGGTCTCTTGGGTCCTTTGTTTTATTTTTTATTTTTTGTTACCTCTCCTTTGGCGATTGATTATAAGATTATAACTTGCATGCCGATGAACCTATGTTCACTGAAAATTGGCGAAGAGAAGAAATCTGGGAAAAGAGTAAATCAGAGGAAGAAATCGGTATGCTTCTGACATAGAGTGGTATTCCTCTGCTTAGAGATCAGCGAAAAAAAGAAAGATAAAGGAACTATTGACTGTGGGCTAACCTTTTGTCAGGTTTTCTTGAGTGGCCAGTGGTTGTGTGGTTGTATAGGTAGCTTATTGGCTTTTTCCGTCGTCTACTCATCCCCTCCCCTCCTTTTTAATTCTTGCAGTTCATATTTTGTAATCTGCAGCTAGTGTGATTTGTCTTCCAAGTTTGTTAATATTTCTTGTAATCAGATCCTTCTGTGGTTGTGTTATTCATTAATAGTTACTTGCTTATAAATCTGGAACCATGTGTATGTTTTTCTTTACATACTGACTCACCCTGTTCTATAGATTTTGACATTGTCAAGAGTCCCACAGCAAGTTTAATGAGGGGAATTTTATGTTTCCCTACCAGGCATTGCCTAACAGGTTAAACTCATCTTCACCCAAGCTTCTAGAAGAAAAAGGTCTGACATTTGGCTTTCCTCTGTGATAGAACGTTAACTACAAGCCTGTTTTTTTGTTTAAACGTAGGAGAAAGTGAACGTACTAGCTAGGATTGATTCTTTAGAATGGAAGGGAGGCAAAGCTTAAAAGGTACTATTCAAAATATGAAATATGATTGGTGGGGCCGATGCTCAGCTTTTGTTAATTTAGTATTAATACTTTATATTAAGTTGTTCTTGAATGAGTTAATTATGTATAAAAGATGATTAATGTTTTAATTTATATATGTAAATATTATCATTCTCAATTTATAAGGAGAAATAATGACTTGGAATGAGGCATCTACACTCTCATCTAAGCTCTGCTTTAATGCTATGGAATGAGGGAGCAAACCATTTTCATTTATGAGATTTAAATCTATTAAGAAGATTGCATTTGGTCTAGCTATGGATATGCCTTTCAGTTTTATTATTACTTTGTATTCTACATTCATGCCACATTAAATTTTGATTCCCCCACGATGGATTATAGCGATGATTAGCTATTTCCAAGTTTTAAGTGATAATTGAATGATCACAGAATCCTTTAAAATAAAAGTTATAGATAAATCTTCCCATTTCAATTCAATATATCTTTAGAAAGAGTATAAATAAAAGAGGAGAATTTTCTTTTTCTTTTCTATTTAAAGTTAAATAATAAAAAATGATTATATATATATATATATATATATATATATATATATATATATATTATAGGACAAATAAGAAATCAAAATCAAGGAAGTTGAGAGGTCAGCATAACGAAACTAAAAAACTTAGATTGTACACTAACGTGGCTGAAGTAATAAATAATATTATAATTTAAAAATGCTAAAAGAGAAAAAAGTTACAATTATTTAATTTAAAACATAAAAAAAGTAAGAACAACTGAACGTACAATTTTAAAATAAAAAATTAAACATAAATATAAATTAAAAATGTATTTAAATTATTTTTTTAAAAAAGAAAGATTCATTTATCATTATTAATTTATATTTTATTACTAGTTGATGAATTTTTTAATTAATTTATCATTCGCTTTAATAATATTAAAATATAAATTAAAAAAATAAATTTTTTACATTTCAAAAATAAAAAAAATCAATTTTTTACATTTTAAAAATAAAAAATAAATTTTTTACATTTCAAAAATAAAAAAAATCAATTTTTTAACTTAAAAAATTGTACATATAAGTACTCCATGCAAAACATCACTTTTGTCAACCGTTTTTCCGTTTATTTTCTCTCTCTCTCTCTCTCTCTCTCTCTCCCTGTGCAACAAACTTCCATTTCCAATAATTTTCTGATCCGAAATCCGAACTGCCGATTTCCGATCCGGCATTGTCTTGTCCGATCCGAAATCCTGCATTTGGTTAAAAGATGGCGACAATGGAGAGCTTGATTGGGCTAATAAACAAAATCCAAAGAGCCTGCACCGTCCTTGGAGATCATGGCGGCGAAGGATTGTCGCTCTGGGAAGCTCTCCCTTCTGTTGCTGTTGTTGGTGGCCAGGTCAATTTCACATTCAATCCATTTCTTTACTAGTTTTAATCTTTCACATTGTTTTTATTTACACTTTTTTTTTTTCCTTTTGGTGGAAATTAGAGCTCCGGGAAATCTTCGGTTCTGGAGAGCGTTGTAGGGAGGGACTTCTTACCTCGTGGATCCGGTAAAATTTCATTTGTTATACTGGAATGTTAATAACAGAATGAATAATAGCAGAATAGAACACTTAAGTGTTAGATCTTGCTCCTTAAAAGATTAATAAAAGAAAAACAAATAAGAAACAAATTATTATTAAATGTTATTTATCTAGCTAATAAATCATTTGAGAACTGTCATGGATCACGACTAAAGTGGATGTGATCCGTCGCGATCTCTATTCTAATTAAGTTATCACCATCATGTAATTATGATTAAGAATGACATTCACACCTACATATCTGCGCGCGTGTATGTATATATATATATAAAGAACATGTTCCTTTCAAATTCTAGTTTTGTTTTTCTTCTTTCTTTTTATGTTTTTCTTGCACTATAAGGTATTGTTACACGGAGGCCATTGGTGTTGCAACTTCATAAGACAGAATCAGGGGGTGAATATGCAGAGTTTCTTCATGCACCAAAGAAGAGATTCACTGATTTTGGTATGCCCATTATGATGTGCGGTCATTTAAATTTTTGACTTTGTTATCTACTAGTTTCTCAAAATTTTTTATTTCTTTTCTGGCATCTATGTTGTTGTTTTTGGTAATTCATACACGAAAATATCCTTTTTTTGGGAATAGGATAGGTTATAGGTACTAGCTGAGACTGGATAGCTTGATAAATACAAGTTTTATGAAGAGTTCGTATTGCTCCATCTGAAATAATACGACTTCTTTGATACAATAGTGCTTAAGATTTGTTTTATGTTGAGGCAGAGTTCTTGCCTGTGATTTGTAGGATATAGGTTGAGGATGAGGTTTATGTTCTTCTGGACTTATCTACAGATGTAGTGATATATGTCAAATATTATATTATGGTATATAGATAGCTAGCTTCTTTTTCCATCCCTTTTTAAAGTCAGAGAAGTGCTTGCCTACGTAAGTACACACACATTGTTTTATCTGGCTTTTTGATAAAAAGAAAAAAAATATCATTGCTTTTCAATGTTTGATGTATAATTTATAAAAAAAATTTTCCAGTAAAGCTGGAGAAACAATTCTATGCCGTTAAGTAAGAAGCTCCGCAGTTGTAACTATGAAGGAGTGACATTAATTTGGAATCTTCTATAAACTTTACTAGTTTAAGCCATCATGATTTGGCTCCTTTAGATTAGATTGTTGCAAACCATAAGTGTTGGCTTGGTAAAATTAACTTATGAGATACACAAAGCACCTTACTCATGGTAGCTACCGTTCACTACAACCCATAAATGGATGCCTCACTTTCTACTTTATTTTGGGTATTAAGTCAGAGATTGATTGTCATCCCAATACTGATGCACTTATTAAACATGTTCAACAACATACAAGTACCTATCTAATGGTAAATTCAGCTTGCATTGGAATAAATTTGAACGATTTCCTTGTTGGGTGAAATTGTTTTCTTTCATCTCCCTATCTGACATTGTCCTTTCCAGTTCCTTATGTTTTCTTCTCCATATAATCATTGTTTACTTTGCAATATGACTGCTGCTCCATTTTTTGTTATTTTCTTTTCACTAATCACTAATCATTTACTTTTTATGTTCTTATGTATTGAAATTCAGATGACTATATTACTAACAAATAATGAAAATGCTATTTTTGCAGCTGCTGTCCGTAAGGAGATTGCAGATGAAACAGATCGAATAACTGGGAAGACAAAGCAAATCTCTAATATTCCCATTCACTTGAGCATATATTCTCCACATGGTCTGCACTTACACCACCCTCTTGATTATACACTAAATGCAAGTTATTCATTGAACAACAATAGTAAAAGATACAAGAACAAATGATCATGAAAGATTTTATTTGGATATTATTTGTCCTTTTCAGATACTCCTCAGACGCTTTTGCTAATATTAAGCTTGTGAACACTCTTTTGATATGTATCTTCTCACCATAATAATATAGTGACACATGTCAGCTTCTGTATTTATATGACCAATGTTAACAATCAAGGATTAGTAATTGTCTCATTGGTGTTTCATCACCTGCAGTTCCTGGTATTTCTAGCTTGCTATAGAGTTGATTCTAGTAGATCATTACACTAAATTATGCTCTTGATATAGTACTGTTACATTACCAACACAGAAAATTTAGTCATGGCAAAACAAAACATGGGGAAATATTTCTTTTCTCAATTGTACATGAGATGGAGCACATTTGCGGAATTATGATTTTACTCTCCCCATCCTGTTTGTATAATGACAGCTCTCTCTCTCTTCTAAATATTGCACAGACAAATTTTTTATTTGAGGAAAGTCAAAATAATGGAAAACTAACCACATTTTGAAAGAGCTCACATATCATGCTCAAATACTGAACCTTACTTGTTTGAAAAGAAATTGAAGAATATTTTTTTGTTCCTTTGGAACGCCAAGTTTTCAAGGATTAAATGCCAAATACCATTTGACTTTTTACCCCCTTGATATAGATATGGTGTACAGAATAGAAATGCGTGTCTGAATCATGACTTTACATTCATAAATATCACTCTCTTTAGCAATTGTAGCTTAATTATATACTCTGTTGGACCTCATCATGGGAAGCATTACCTGTTAACAGCATAAAAGTGCATTGCTTTAGATTTCGTGTAGACATGCTTCCAGCAGGAATTTCTTCAAGGGATATTGGGTAATGGGGTCTGTGGGGATACTCTCTCAGCCTAAAACTCATATGTGGCTCTACTGCATGTATGATGTGACAGTGTCTATCGGTGCATTATGCTTGGTTTTTAATGGAGTGTTGTTGTTACTTTAATACCTAATTCTTGTTTCCTCAATTTTGCTTGTGGTAAAGTAGTCATTTCCTTTTCACATTCAATACATCTATTTGGTTAAGCTTTTAGGGTGTTTATTGATTCAATTTTGTATGACTAACATGTTTGGTTTTATTTGGCAGTTGTCAACTTAACACTTATAGATCTTCCTGGGTTGACAAAGGTTGCTGTAGGTAATAACAATTGTTTTTTCTCAAACAACCTAAAGCAATTTAAATTTTATCTGCCTTTTAAGCACACAACACAGAATCCTTAATCGTGAATGGTGTAACTATGGCTTTTGCAGAAGGACAGCCAGATAGTATAGTTGAAGATATTGAAAATATGGTTCGTTCTTATGTTGAAAAGGTAAGATTACTTGACTTTCTGAACTCTTAATGGGTGATAAATGCTGTTTAATACTAAATGTATATGACTCAGACATAAGGTATTCTTGCAATGAACAAGTAAAATAGAACGTAAATTTAGGAAACAATTAGTCACTGTGGCCCATTTTGAGAGGAAAAGATGATTGAGTCCACCCTACAATGAAAAAATGGATGGTAATTGAATTACTTCTCTCCAGTAATACTGGATAGATTGAAAGAACTGAATATGTGTTAATCAGGAACTAATGCACAATGATACAATAGATGATTATTAGACTGGACTAGGCTTCTGCATTTCATATACAATGTTTAATTATAAATTCTCGTTAATTTAATGGTTCAGCATTATATGTATGTCTTCCACAGTGCAATCATGAAAGTCTTTAAAAATAAACATTCTCATGCCACTATCTAATCCAATATCAGTCAATCTTCTGTTCATGCATCATAAATAGCCACTTTGCTAAATAAATCATCCTTATAGAAAATATGGTTGTTTCTATGTCTGATATTCTTGGATTACAATGTTTTCGCTCCACAAATTTTCCTTATTTAAGTCTATCTGTGGATAATAGGAGCCATTTACTTACTAAGCTTGAGTCTTTACAATCACAAGTTTGCCTCAATCCTTAAAATAGTAATTCAATTTGTTTTAAAAGTTTAATTTTTGTGAAGTGCCTTCAAATTTTCTTGACTTGGTGCCAACCAAGGCTAGTTCTTCAAAATTGAGGTTAAGATGATAGCATGCTTGCTAATCATCCTACATAAAACAAATTGACAACAGGTAGATGGTTCATTAATGTAGGATAATGCCACTTAACACTTCCCACATGTATAGGACCGATTCTAACAATTGAAACAGATGGGCCTATCACATGGACAACAAATTTGGTCAATAAACAAAAAAAAAAAAAAAAGGCTTGGGCTCTGATACCATATTAAGCTCCAAAGCTAAAACTAATCAGCAACAGGTTGGGAGGCACAACCTGAATATAAAGGCTACAAGAAACCTTGAACCTAATGAATGTGGTACAACTAACACTTTCCCTCACATTTGGGCTTGATACTAACAGCTAAAATAAGTGGGCTAACCATTGGGCAAAAAGTTGCTGGAAAACTAACAATAAAGAACAAATAACATAACAAGCTAGGCAACAAGCAACCTTGTGCTTTGACAGCATGCTAAGCATCCAACCTGAGACCCATTGTTAAGAGGTGAAAAGGCTCAACCTGAACATAAAGCCATTAAACCAGACACTTATGATGGAGAATAACACCAGTTGGCAAAAATTCTTAGGAGCATTTCGAGTCAAAGTGCTATCTTACGGTTATTGTGGTTTCTCCTATTTTAAGACTTTGTTTAAATATTTTTGGAACCTTATCTTTGCAGGCATCTCTAGATTAAAAAAGGAAGAGGCCCCTTGAGTTAAAAGTTTGAAAACAAATTAACCTTATTGATTACTCAATATTTTAAGAAAATGTTTTTAAGTGTATATTTTGATTCAGAATAATGCTTTAGAAGGATACAACATCTCAAGTTTCATTAGCTAGCATTGTTTCATGAAAATATTGCCCCAACCAAAAGTTTGCTTTGCTCAAACCCTTAGATATCCAACTTTTTCCCCAAGAAAACACTTAGGTAGCACCATTGAATATAAAGAAGGTTTTGGAACTTGTAAAAGGTAGTGAAAAAGAGGAGCTTCAGAATGAACATAAAATCTTAGATTGGTTACATGTGGTTATGGAGCATTGTATAGGTTTGACTCATTAATTGCAATTTGCTAGTCATAGTGAATAATCTTTTCACGCTAGTAATCCTTGAATCCTGAGTGTTGAGAAATTTTATTGCCATTGTCAAGGTCATATGTTTTGAAAGCTCATAATGAGACGATGGGAACAAATTTGCTTCATTTCATTTCTGGGATGCTTTCAGAGGGGTAGGCATTTCTTGGTCAGTTTCCTTATGGCTAGTGAGGGATTTAATGCAAGACCCAGAAGTTAGAGATGCAGAATGATTAATGCGTAATGGTTATCTTTCCTAACCAGGGTTTTTGAAGGGGATGATTCATGCAAAATTTATTCTTTAGTGTCTTTTTCATAATGTGGTTATTGCAGTGAGTTAAGCCTATGCATTCATACCTGGTGGTTCACAACTTTTACCATGTCATGAGAAAATAGTACATCAGGTGGAGCAGATCTATTTGATGCAACATGGGGTTTTCTTTGTTTATTAGAAGAATGGATTTAGAGTTGTGTGGTGAATTTGATTGATTCAAGTTTTCATCTTGTAGCTTCTTTTTTAGCTTCTGTTGGTGGAACTGCCGCGCCATAAAAAAGGAAATAACATTTTTTAGTTGATTGTCTTTGATTTGGTTTTTCATTTCTTTTCTTCCTTGTTTGGTGGAAGACGGTGTAGTGAGACCCTAATATGTGATTTATAGTTTCAACTTGAGGCCTTGCCCCTGCCTTCCCTTCCCTTCCTTCCTTCTGAAGTGGGGACATTGTCCCCTCCAACAGATTAACCAGCGCTAATTGTTGTTTGATGAGGCCAGATATCTCTTTAAACCATTCATTTAATTGTGTCTATACAAATTGCAGAAATTGAGCTCTCAATTGTGCCATTGATATGCTCACATCTGGTGCTGCCTTACTTTCCTTGGATCACAAGGTGTACTTGCAATGATGATCTCAAGGTCACCCTACCATTTAGGCCAAAACTGTCATAGAAAACTGGTTTCCAGTTATGTATTATTTACCTAAGAAAGATCAGATTAGAATAAACGAAAAAGTTGCAATTTCACTTCAAGTTGAGTGTACAATTATATTTTCAAATTGTGGTCTTGTTACAGGTGATGTGTTAATTATTTAGTTAAGGTACTAGTCAAATCAATGTATGAAGTCCTTGAAGTATATATAATTGGTTTCTCCTATGCACTTGGTGGAAGAATGATGATAATTGGAATTGAATTTCCTAATTCTTTACTGGTATGAGTACAGAATCTGTCCATTCCGACAAATATCTTTGATTTTTCATCAATCTCATCTCTATTCCCCTTAAGTTTTCTGCTACATCTCTAAAGTGTCATGAGCTTCATCTAAGGCTTTTAAGAGGAAGTGTGGGGAATGGGAAATCAAGGTTCTAGTTTAGCTGCAGGCCTGGATTCATTTTTCACTTTCCATCTAGTTTACTTCTTTGTTAGCTACTTACTAGGTTAAAAACTTCATTGCCTGTGAATCAGTTTTGAATTTAATCTATATACCATAGCTGTTTTTCATCTAAATTTCTTTTGGCCCTAATATCTTGTACCATTGTTATGTTTCTTACTCAGTTTGCCCTTGAAATTCTCAAATTTTGTAGCCTAACTGCATCATATTGGCAATTTCTCCTGCAAATCAAGATATTGCCACTTCAGATGCCATAAAACTTGCAAGAGAAGTAGATCCAACAGGTATTTTAAAAATGAGCTTTATGCTTGTAGACTTTTGTCTTCTAAAATGTTGCTACGCAATAAAAATTTTGTCTGATGAGCAAGGAGATTAACATTTTTATATTATTTGGTGTATTCAGGTGAAAGAACTTTTGGTGT
Organism: Theobroma cacao; assembly: GCF_053813885.1. Taxonomy (NCBI): domain Eukaryota; kingdom Viridiplantae; phylum Streptophyta; class Magnoliopsida; order Malvales; family Malvaceae; genus Theobroma; species Theobroma cacao. The sequence goes on from NC_142640.1 coordinate 46,195,391, forward strand.
GCTAACGAAACTTGATCTGATGGATAAGGGAACAAATGCTGCGGATGTATGGATTCAATCATATTTGGTTCATCAGTTGCTTGTTCATAGAATGCTTGCATAATATAAGCTGAAAATGTTATATGTAGATATCAGTTTTAGGCAAAATTATCCTGACATGAAATTTTGCATGCCAATGCCACATAGGTGCATTGTGTCACATCTGCTTATTGCCTATCATGTTCTTTTTGAAGTGATTTCTTTAAGGGTTTTTTTTTTTCTTTTCGTATGTGGTATATATTTGTTTCTTGTGCGGCATTGGTGCATTAGATTGTAAGATGTCACATCAGTTACAAAGATTTCGATATAGATCTTAAATCCTTAACAAATAAACATTATACTTACCCCATATACATCTTTCAGGTTCTCGAAGGAAGGGCGTATAGGCTACAACATCCTTGGGTTGGAATTGTGAATCGTTCCCAAGCTGACATCAACAAGAATGTTGATATGATTGTTGCTCGTCGAAAAGAGCGTGAATATTTCGAAACAAGCCCTGATTATGGACACTTGGCGAGTAAAATGGGATCAGAGTATCTTGCAAAACTATTGTCTAAGGTCTTTTTCATCTTTTTTTGTTGGTTGCTTTAGTTAATTTTAATATAAATAACCCACACAAGCTTGGGACATGTCCCTGTACGAGTCCTCATCTATTTTTTTTTTTTTCTGTTTCAGCATTTAGAGCTTGTTATCAGGCAGCGTATACCCAGCATCATTGCTTTGATAAATAAGACCATTGATGAGCTTAATGCAGAGTTGGACCGCATTGGCAGGCCTATTGCAGCGGATGGAGGGGTAACAATTTAGACTTTTCAGATACCGGTTTGCTTAGTTGTGAATGGGATACTTCCACAGTCTAGTCCATTATAATTATATTAAATGTATGTACAGGCCCAGTTGTACATGATTTTAGAACTTTGTCGTGCATTTGATCGTATCTTCAAGGAGCACCTGGATGGAGGGTAAAGTGCATTATCTTTTTCAGCTTTTCTAGTATCTCGGCAATGAAACTTCTATACTGGTTCTATTTGGATTTATTTATTTTGCCAGCTTATGCACTCATATTCATACTTAAAATTTCTACTTACTAATTACACTCACTTAAGTTTCGAGACCTAATTCCTCCATAGTACATTCACATAATGAGAAGTGTCTTGTGATTGCAAGACTTGCAAGTAAAGGAAATATATTATTCAATTTTATAAAGCTTCAGTGACTATTTGGCTATGCTTGTCTTAAGAATTAGAAAGTCTTTCCAATATGGTTGTTGACCCAAGCACCAGTCTGTGTTGTCCGGTTGGCTTTTATATGGAAATCTGCTAGACACAGTCAAATTAAATTAGTATACTTTCTAGAAACTACTATAAGAGTTAGACATTATTTGCCTATTGTTCTAAAGTATGTTTGCTATGAATGTGGTTAACTATGCCATTGCTGTAGTATAATTTTAGTTTTCTCCCCTAAAATTCTATTTAGTTAAACACTAAGTTGCTCCTTCAGGCGACCTGGTGGTGATCGTATATATGGAGTTTTTGACAACCAGTTGCCAGCTGCTTTGAAGAAGCTCCCCTTTGATCGTCACCTTTCATTAAAAAATGTCCAAAAAGTTGTCACAGAGGCTGATGGCTATCAGCCACATTTGATTGCTCCAGAACAAGGATACAGAAGGCTCATTGATGGCTCTATCAGCTATTTCAAAGGGCCAGCTGAAGCCTCTGTGGATGCTGTAATGTTCTTACTTGTGCAGTAGCTTGGTTAACTTTCAATTTTGTGGTTATGATAAGGGCAACTAGTTATTCCTTTTACTGGAAATACACACACCCACATACGCAGGTTGATATGTGTTTAATGTGCTCAATTATAGAAGTTATTTTCAGTCCTTTTTCTTTTCGGTCCTTTTAAGGATAAACCTGCGGAGGGGGGTATTTGGACTTACTACATATTTGAGAGAGAGATGTGGCTGCAAATCAAGATGTGCCTTGGCAACTAAATTTTTTTGTTTTCTTCTTGATTTCTTAAAAAATGCATAATATGGTAAAATTTGACTTTGTGAATGTTCTTTATCTCTTTACTGTTGTTTTCTCATTTATATGTGGGTGGTATTATTCCTTTTTTATTTTTTTTTTTGGGGGGAAGGGGGGTGGTTATCTATGATATCTTTTGTTCTTATATTAAAATATCATCTTGCCTTTAACTATTGTATGGTTTATGATTCACCAGACATAGGAATGCAAAAATTATAGACCAATCTTTCGCTCAATAACAATGATAGTAGCACCACCAGTAGTTGATTCTTTGTCATAGTTGGTTTCAGGTTAAGCTCATACTTATAACAAGGAGCAGCATTTTTATTGCATAATCAAATGAAGAGGCAATCAGGAAGAATTGAACTTAAATGGGAGTTTGTTATGTCATAATATCAAGTCTTCTTGGGAAAAGGGAGTAGCATTAACTAGCTTAAGTGTGGGATAAAAGTTTTACAATCGTTTCCTTCTCACATCAAGATCATTTGTTTATTTACTGTATTTGTTGTGTAATCCGTTGGGTCTTTCTGTCATTACATATAATTCTCGTATAAGTAGTCAAATGATTCCTTCAGAGGGGTACATGGCTAGCATTTGGGACTGATTTGTCCATCAGACTCTCCAAAAATTCAGTTATAGGTGTTTCTACATATATGCAAGGTGCAAGAGACACTTCAATGATATATCTAGTTACTGAGAGATATTGCAAGGATATATCTTGCTATTCTTGTTTTCCTTCTAATGAATAGATTGGCAGAGGAAACTACAACTTGAATATATTATTACGATTAAAAATAGAAAAAGAAAAGCTATATCTGTCAGAAAATTTCCTAAAAAAGAAAAACAGACCTCTTAGACTGAGAAGGCATTTGCTTTAGCATCCTTTCCATGAAGTTGGATTATAGTAAAAGTTTCTTAAACGTTTGAGGTTTTTGATTCGTAGGCATTTGTTATCTGGTCTTTTCTATTTGAAAAATGGTATAGCATCGAGAAAGGAGTGATCAAACTTGATGTGTACTTCTTTGGCTATCGCATATAGACTATATGGTGTGGGTTTGTCATGTAGACCACCAGGAAGATTTACAAGAACTCTTAAATACAGAGAGAGAAAGAGAGGTGATGATTCTGGTGTAGGCTATTTGTGGAAGATTTGTGTCTCCTTCTCATAAGTCTAGTTCTCACACAAGGTCATTTGGGCGTGTCTTTCAATTAATAGCTTGTTACTTTTTAATTGCAATTTCTGTTTATTTTATCTTATGCCTGATAAGGTTGCAGAAAAATGAAATTTCTGTCTTGCTTTGGTTCTGACTATTGAATGTTGTATGCTTTGATCTTCAGGTGCACTTTGTATTGAAAGAACTTGTGAGGAAGTCAATTGCTGAAACAGAGGTAAGTAGTTATTAGCTGAAGACAACTGTGGTCATGAGATACTTAACACTAACGTAAGAGAAATTTTTGAACAAAAGAAAAAGTTGAGAAATTACTCATGTTCCTTGTATGTTGATTATGTACCAATTTTCTGCAGTATTTCAAGTTTTGGTATGTAATTAACTTGTGCTGCCATTGTGAAAGTGTTGAACTTGTCCCACTAGCATCTATCTTTTTTTTCCCTCTTTTTAATTGTCACATATCTTGAAGTCAGTGTAAGCAGTTGAGTTTAAAAGATCTTGTATCTCTTTGAATTCATATGATAACAACTTGGGATATACGTTTCATGCATTGTTGTAGTCAGTTTATCTGAGGCATACTAAATGAATATTTTACATTGATGAATCATCACATGTGTGTCTATAGGGCATTTGACTAGGTAGAGATACATATATTGCCAAGCATCATAGTGGATGAGCTGAGTGTCTGGCCCTGTGCACCTAATTTGTCTCTCTATTGCCAGCAACACCAAAGCAAACCCAATATTTAACCAGAAATTTCTTATGCTTTAAAGTGTTAATAAGACCAGCCTAGATAGTATTATGTTGAAATTCAGTCACTTTTTTGAAGTCAATGAGAATGTTGATGAACTTGAGCTGTGCGAAACCTGCAAGTATTTATGGAACTTTCAGAACTTTCAGCATTGCTCTATAAAGATGAGCAGTTGATTTGTGTTATGAACTCACATAAGTAATTTTCTAATTAGGACATATTTCTCTTGAGTCCAGCCAAAAGTATCTAGAGAACTAACAGAACAAGTAAAATAAATTTAGTCAACTTCACAGTGACAATCACTGCTTTTCAATCAAATGGAAGGAGGATCTGTAGTTTTACTTTTATTAAGAGGAGAAGTTCATAATTTTTTAATTTCAATTATCTAATCATCTGTTTGTATGAAGCTTTTTGTTCTGTTGTGTTTGAAGTAGCAAGTATGTCCACAATGATAATTGCTGGATGGCAACTGCTAGTTGATAATGGAAATTTCATGTGCTATCTGGAATAACCATAGTGTCGTTTCATTCTTTTCATACTATATGAAATATTGTAAAGTGGTCACTTTCATAACTTCTTTGATAACAAGGCTCATTGTATTCTTAGCACTTCCATTTTCCATTCAATGCAGTACTACTAATCATGCATGCAGAACAGTTTAGCTGCACCTGTTGGATGTGCAGCATCTTCAGTGTTGCTTCCTAGAGTTCATGAGAAAAAAGAGTAGTAATGTGAATTTATGTCTTTGAGAAGAAAAAATATGGGTCCTATGAATCTTTTCCCTGGTTTTTCTCCTTAAGTGAACAAATTCTTATAAAAAAGGAAAAAGAAAAAGTGTACTTTAGTATGGGTGGGTTGAGGAGGCTGTGAAATGGGTTTTGTTTTTCGATGCTGCTTTTGTGGGTTCCTAGAAGTTGACCTTAATATTCACAACATATTCTTATGAGATGATTCTAACAACTAATAGAATATACTGTAAATAATATGCAACTTCAACGCAACTGCAGGAATTGAAGCGATTCCCAACACTTCAAAATGACATTGCAACTGCTGCAAATGAAGCTTTGGAAAGATTTCGTGAAGAAAGTCGTAAAACAGTGATACGGCTAGTGGAGATGGAGTCCAGCTACTTGACAGTTGATTTTTTCCGGAAGCTTCATACAGAACCAGAGAAGAAACCAGAGAAGAATGCAAACCCATCTGGCCCAAATAATGACCGTTTTAATGATAATTATCTCAGAAGGATTGGTATATAAAGTTTTATCTGTTGATTATGTTACTACTCTTGTGGTTTTGTTTAGCCCAAACTGACATATATGGTGTTCAAAGATTCACATTTTAGCTCTCCAAATTAATCTGGTTTATATCAATTCTTAAATTCAAGTTACTCTTGAAATCATGGAAATTGCTTACTCAGCCGTGTGCATGTCTAACTTTAACTTTGAAACATTTTCATTACTTTTTTGTGGTGCTAGTTTCCCTTTCTGAGATATAGGATGTTCCAACATTATGGTTAGAGGAATATATTGCTTAACAAATACTAACATATATCCTGTTACTTGGTTCAGGATCAAATGTCAAAGCTTATATAAGCATGGTTTGTGATACACTGAAGAATACTATTCCTAAAGCCGTGGTATATTGCCAAGTCAGAGAAGCCAAGAGGTCACTCCTGAGCAACTTTTATGCCCAAGTAGGGAGGAGAGAGGTAAATTGTTTACAATATTACTTTTTAGTGATGCACTTTTTCTCTTCTATGCACCAATGCTTAAGGAAAAAAGAAAAAGCTTAAAAGAGGAAATTCATTTCGCAAGTTATTTGATTAAGAAATAAGATGTAGAGTTGATTGCTAGTTATAAGGAAAAACAAAAGTGAGAACACAATAAATCCCTTGTCAAACACTGGTAATACTTGTATGATTTATTTGAGAAACTACCTTAGTTCTCTATCTTCTAACACATGCTCTATATTAATTATGAATAATAACTTTTAAATTCATATAATCCTATATAACCTATACAAAATATAAAGCCAGCTACTAGGTTGAACTGCAAAAATATCAATACCCTATATATAAATTGTTTCAATTTGAGGTGGATTAGAGTTGGGGATGAGTGAGTATTCATCTCTTTCTCACATTTTTCTCTCCCCATCATCCGAATTCTCCCTTTTCTCCATTCTTTGGGTTTTTGCAATTATTAAGACAATGGAAAGCGCATGTGCAAGCATATTCTATATCCCAAAATCTGATACTTTCTTTGTCCCATAGTGATTGTCCTCATTTCTATTTTTAGATGTCCCACAACTTTTTCCACCATCAAAAGGCAATGGCTTATTATTCCTAAATTTTCATCAACACCATTTACTTTAATAACTTTCTTAACTCAGGAAAAAGAAAACAAAAATGTTGCTCCATTTATATAAAGGTAGAACTGGCCACAACAATTAATATGATTATGCTCTTCATCTCAGTTTTCCAAAGAGGACAAATTTTGGGACAAAGGAGTAGTAGAAAATAATGCATGTAGCTGAGTTGGTGGCCACGTAGTTAGTATCTTTTAATTGACTTCTGAAACTATGAATATAACTGCATATGATGGTGAAAAACAATAAAACACATAAAATCTAAAATCCCAGTTTTAGAAGTTGGTCTTACTCGCAGTTCTTAAAATCCTTTTCACACCCAACTTCCCCCTCCCCTAGCCTCGACAAAATGTATTGGAAAGGAAAAGTAGTTGAGAATAGACTAATTACACTCTAATGATGGATATGCTTATGTTCCATTTTGTATATCAATAATGAAAGGCACAACTATATGCATCTTGTTAGTAGCTAGAAACAATTAAATACCACTTCTCTTTTTATTAACTTTTTAGCATCAATAGTGAACGTTACAGATAATTTCTTTACTCTTATTGATAAGATAGGATTCTTTTGTTGCCCTTGATGAATATTCAATACCTCTAGCTCTTTCAGTGTTCTAAAATATCTTCCTTTTCAACATATACCGTGCATCCAATAAAGGAAAGTTATGAGGTGTAAAATGCCACAGACATTAATCAACCTGCATTTTTCTTAGATATAGCATTGGTAAGAAAGATAAAAGAGAACAAAAAATGTCACTGCTATTGAGACTTGACTAAGAATTAAATATTGAGTTTGTGTTATTCCTGCTTCGTGAGCCTTGCTATGACTTTTCTGATTATGACAAACTTGGGGAGCTTAGGGGACTGTCCCCAAGGACCCCGCCAATGGTTAGAACTTGAGATATCTAGTTAGAGGTCTCAAGTTTGAATCTTAGGAAAGGATAGAGTGGGGTTTTTATGGTTGGAGATAGGTATTATCTCCCTTTGTGTAGCTCAAGCACAATGAACTTATGGTTGGAGATAGGTATTATCTCCCTTTGTGTAGCTCAAGCACAATGAACTTTCACCTGTGCCCAAAAGATAAAGTAGAAAAAACTAGGGGAATAGAAAGAGATAAACAACATTCTCATTCTTCTTTTGTAAATTGCCTTGGGTGATAAAAGGCATTTTTGTTTGCTATTGCAATGAAGTTCTTTTCCCTTTTTTTTTTTTCTTAATTTTGAGTTTTTGTGATGTGGCATAGCAAACAAACTCATCTTTTAAGAAGTATCAAGTTTGAGATTTTTTTTTTTATAATTAGAGGAAGGGGGATCACGCACCAACCAATGAGCTACGTGCTTGGGTGCAAGTATCAAGTTTGAGATTGATTGTTGATCTCAAGCAATCTCTCTCTCTCTCTCTCTTTTATGTAAAATTATTTTCATCTTTTGTAATTTCTATTACAGTCCATATTTTTTTTTTAGAAAACTGCACTTCTTGTTTAGAATAACTTGATTTCTAGAACAAACTCATGAGGTCATAAATTGGGTAGAATGAGATTGAACCTCAAGCCATTCTACATGCAATTGCTGCTTGAGTTTCTGTCTAATCATCACGTTGGTGAACTTGAAAAGAACAAGATGGAGGCAGATGTAGCTATTTGTGTTCATACGTTTTTGGTATTAAATAGTTCTTGTGCTTATGCAGAAGGAACGACTTAGTGCAATGTTGGATGAGGACCCCCAACTGATGGAAAGAAGAACACAGATTGCCAAAAGGCTCGAACTTTACAAATCGGCTAGAGACGAGATCGATGCAGTGGCGTGGAAATGATAAGAGATATGACATCTTCTTTTCTCTCCTTTTTTTTACCCCACACGTACATTTCAGAGATCTATTCATTCACAGATGAACAGCACATTCTTATTTACCCTGATTGATAGTGAAGGTTTATATATATATAGATGATTGAGTGCCGAGGTCTATTTAGGAGTTAGGATGCTATGAAATGCATTTCCTGAGTCATATGCTTCAGCAATGTCTTCGGCAAGCAAGTGGCTACAATATTAGAAAGGTCCTTCTGTATTATTTCAAATTTCTCAGATAAGTGATCTTCATTCTTCAAGTACATTTCAACTTTTGAAGTATTATTATTTTTAATTAAATCCTTTATTTTGGATGAAAATCATTAAAATAGACTTTTAATGGCATGTAATATTAGTTTTGCATGTGAATGTGTGTGTGAAACTTTTAATGAAAAAAATAATCTTTTCATATAATTTTTTTAAATTACTATTTTTTATTAATTTTAATTAAAATCATTAATTTATAATAGGATTTATCTTTTTGAATTATAAAAGAGTTATAATAATATTTTTTTATAAGAGATAGTAATTCATACAAGATAAATTTTATGTCAAACTTTTTTTATATCAACCAAGTAAAAACTAAAAATTGAATATGAAATTTGAAAATGTGATTAGTTTTGCATGCAAATAAGTAATATAAATATAAATATAAATATAATGATTGATGAGGATCAGCTTTGTACAAGTAGCTTCAATTGAAAATATGAATTTTTGAAGAGTTAATAAAATTAGTTAATTTGTTGTATAAATTATGGGAGTGAATGCATATATCATGTTACAGTTAATTAAGATTAAATAGGCTTGTATATTTTTTAATTTTAGAGGATAGAAGTAAAATTTAAATTACCTATTAAACTATTTCATAAGTCAATTTGCATTTATACTACTTATAGTCAGATAAAAAACATAAAATCTATCATATTCAAATCTGATTCACGATTTGACTGGTAAAAATTATTTTTCAATAAATCAAGTTAAAAATAGAAAATATATTATCAAAAACTAAAAAGTGAAAATAATGTTTGTGAGCTTAGAATTTTTTTTGTAATTTTTTTCAATAATAATGAATATTTTTAATATTTGCATCATAAAATTTCGTTTATATATATAATTACTCAAAATATTTACGTAATTTATAATTCTATTTATACCAACTTGATATTGACTCAATGATCCAACGATTGAACTATGAACGCTTGAACGGTTCATTATCCAATCCGGTTCTGATAACTTTTGCATTCTAGACGGAATAATCAAAGTAAGCCAACCCGAACAGAAGATGGCTAGGATCAGGATACATTTATACTTAAAATCTGAGAAGCAAAGTCATGGTAGTATAAGTAGCAAGCATTACGAGTAGCAAAGACCTGTCCTTACACAATTTGGGGTACTCTCCTTTTCTTGCGAAATGGGAGTTTTCAACTTTACCTACAGGTTAAACTCGATACATTCGAGAACTAAATATTAACAAAGATTACCACATATAAAACATTTGGAATGATAATAAATTTTCTCGATAAAAGTAAAAGAGTGTTGATGGTCCGATTTTTTATAAATTTTTTTTAATTTGATAAATAAATACCTTTCGAAAATACATTAAAAAAAGTCGAATGATCATAAATTACACAGTAATAAAATCAAAGACAAGATTTTATCTTTTTTAACAAATGTCACATAAATAACTTTTTGATAAATAAATGTAAAAAGATGTTCATACCATTTGTGTCGAGCTTTATGCGGTAATACAAGTCATTCACAATCCAAAGCAAAATTGCATCCCTTGCACTTGTATGCTTGTTTTATCATTGGGCCACAAGCATTGCACTGCCCTTCATATTCGAAATAAAAAGAGAAGAGGATGCTCATGTCCTTGACATGTGAGAGTCTCAGGAGTTACACATCGAAGGCATATATGTCTCTTACAATCATCATGATAATAGGCAAAGCCTTTGCACACATATACTCACAGTAGAAACATCTGAAAACGTAGTCTGAAATAAGGAGAACGGGCTGTTGGCATGTATGAAGCCAAGCATGTTGCTTCCTAGGTAATTCAGCACATATTTTGTGAAGAAAAAAGTTACATTGGGAACAACAGCAAAATGAGTCCAAGATGGATAATGGGCACCCGTCATAATATTTATCTTCCTCTGTAATCTTGTCACTTAAAACTAAGTTATGTCATTGACTAAAATGTTTGATCTTTGTGGCTTCTCCATCATTTCTCTCGATAATATTGGTACTATATAGATTTTATACATAGATCAGACAACAAAGACGAATCATCATCACCAAGCTTTTCATCTTTGTTTTCTGGCTCTATTTCATGGTACCAATTTTTTCTCTTTGTAACACAGTTCACATGCACAATAAAATGACAATCTGAGCTATAGTAATTCCCATGCTTTGTATTCACTTCATCCCAACTTTTAGATTCATCTCTTTGAAGGAAATAGGTATGGAAAATGGGATGTTCATGCCACATGATTTTGATAATGCGGTACAATGAAATGCATTTCTTATGGGCTAGAAGGTTGCATTTTGTGTTGGTGTATTTTTAAAATTAAAGATTACGTCACATGATGAAAAACTATCTTACCTCAAAAGTTATATCACATAAAGTGATATAGTATGACTATTGAATTGTAAGTAGTTTTCATGTGAATAGTTATGTTTCTTGGTACAATGACATCCAAAGTTTATGAGATAAATTAAAAAAACACCATAACTCAAATGTTTAAATATGAAAAGTTATTATTTCAAATTATAACTTAAAGATTATGTTTTATGGAATGAATAGTTATCTTTTCATAAGATAATTATTGAAACAATACATTTTATCCAAAGGTTGTATCTTGCAAAATATAAAAATATTTTTTAAACAAAATAGTACCTTAATAAAAGGGTTGTATCCTTGAAGAAGAGACACTTGCAAACCTATATAAAGGGCTTGTTGTCAACTATTTTGACACATCAAATAAAAAACAAAACAAGAGCAAAAAAATCAAGAGTAAAAAAAGTGTTGTATTTTATTAATATAAATACTTAAGTTCCTATTAATTACAAAAAGGTCCAAATTCTTTATAATTGATTTGTTGCAAAAAGTGAGCTCTAAGGCTGAACAACTTTGTAAACCCTCGAGTGTATCTAACAGTCTACTCTCATAAAGTACAAGATGATGTTAGACATTGGCTTCATTGTATTCCTAAGACTATTCGCATTATTCTTCTTTGTATACCGAGTGGTAAGGGTGAAATAAGTTTTAAAGATAGCGTTTATTGAAAGGCTCGCCTTGAAGTCAATTTTGCCCGTTCCTTAAATTCCATCTAAACTCCATTTGCACCAACATTTTGAACATGTATATGGCACACAGTTCCTCTCAATGCCACATGCATCACAAGTAAATGAGACCTGTCTCCAAAATAGGGTGAATGGGTTATGGGTGTTGTCGATGACCTTTATCTTCAATAATAGACGGTGGTGACAGACATGCAGCGTGAATGGTAATATTTTTTTTTTTGAAAGGCAAATGGCAATATTGCAAGGTGCAACAACAATAAGAAATTCCTCTTTGATTGGTTTCTTGGCGTCTCATGCAAGAGAAGAAGATGCTTAGGGTGGCATGGATGTTCATGCCGGAAATCGTGTGATCCCATCTCTTCTTTCTCTATGTCCTATGCTTTTTTTTTAGGGCTTTACCCCAAAAGGAGCCCTTCCATAAATTCTCAAAGGCCAGGGCTGAACCCAGGCCTAAGAGGGGGTTTGGAAATAGTTTTCAACCAACAATAGATGCACCTCGGTTAGAACCTCACTAGCTGTGTCATTGCCCCAAGCGCAAAATTATGTCCTATGCTTGTCGATGCAGGGGAACTATGGAATATGAGCCCATTTATGGGGAAACTAGGAGCTTGATTTGAGATTTTGTCTCAATGGGAGAAGAGTAAACTCAAAGAGAAGAGCCTGATTTTGAGATTGAGATTTGCATGTGACAAGAATCAAGGTCGACGAGAATTTGATTTTAGCAATAATTGAACTTTTGAGTTCACACCCTTTCATACATTATCCCAATACCTTTGCATTCATTTCGCCTGTCAATACTTTATATTATTATACTGATTTGATTATAATATATGTATTTCATATTCATAATAAAGGCCAACGCCTATCCATGGCTACCAAAAACCAAGCTCGAAAAACACTTAGGTATTTGATTAATTGATTGGTACATGATCTTTACTTAAAAAAGTAGTATTCAAATCCTCATCTCCCGGTTAAAAAAAAAAACAAAAATACATATATGGATCATAATTGTTCAATTGTCTAAGTTAAAATTAAATTAAATATTTATTTTGTTATTTAAATATATTTAGATATATAATAATGTAATTATATATATGTTAATAATGTATATTTTATAAATAAATTCAACAAGTTACTCGATAAAATATGAAGGCTCGTAGAGATTTAAGTCATAATACACTTACTTTAATTAATTTGAAAAACATCTTCATATCTTTACAAAATTTGGTTGAAAATACACTTGCCTTTGAAAAAGTAATAGTATTAATTACCAAGTTAATTTTAAATAAAAAGATAAATATACCATTTCCTTATTTATTTTTTCATTACATAACTTATTTCTTTTCTTTTTTTTTTCTTTTGTGCAAGAGATTTTATTTTTAATTACAACATTGTGAAACTTAATTAGTTATAAATACGTTTGATAGATTCAATTAGTTTTAAAATCATATGAAATTGCAATCAAATTAAATTTTAATTAAGTTAAATTATAATTCAATTAGGAAAAATAATTGTCACCCATGTGATTTTCTAAAAAATAAAGTTTACATCATTAGTTTGCAAAACACACTATCTTTCTTCAAAATGTAAGAATCATTAGTCAAGCTAATATTTATTCAAAGTTTACTTTAGATACTAAAAACATCCTAATTTTGTTTATATTTTTATTTTTTTAACTTTTTTTTACGGTCGAAACTTAAATATAAACTTAAATCTAACCTCGTGCGGTCTTAAACTCTGAAAATAAAGCTTAAGAATGTTTATAAATCACAGATCCCAATTCTCAATCTAAGAGATATACCTAACAGGTGGTAGAAAACTCATGTTTTTATATCCAAAACCCTCTTCATCTCTTACTGATGTGAGATACATGACATTTTACCTTACTCAATTGTGCAATGTTCTCGTTGCACTGTCTTTTTACCTATAGAGAAAAGAGACTCTTACACTATTCTGAGTTTATCTTAACTCTTGTATTTCTCATAAGGGCTCACATCAGTGAAGATCCAAAATTTGAGTTTATATCGACCTTTTATTTCTCATGAGGATCCAGACCAAATCTATATCAACCCTTATATCTCTCATAAGGACCCACGTAACATCAGTAAAAATCCGAGGCTGCTCCAATACTACTTGTCATATAATGTCTCTTTATCATATAAGAGAGGGACTCTTACACTAGTCTAGATTTATGTCGACCCTTTATCTCTCATGGGGATCCATATCAATGAAGATCTAAGTTTGCTCTGATATTACTTGTTACGAGTCGAAAGTTAAGTCCAATTCCGTGCTGCCATTTGTTTTGAAAATAAAACTTAAGTAAGTTTATAAATTACGGGTGCACGTTTTTAACTCAAAAGAAATATCTGATAGGTGGTAAAAAGTTTATGTTTATATACTCAAGACCTACTTTATTTTTTATTGATGCGAGATCCACGACACTTTCCCTTCCTTATTCATTTCCTTTATTTTGATTTTAATTCATTTCTTTATCGTTAAACTTTTATTATTATTATTTTAACTATAAATAATTTAATACATTCATCTCAAAAGTCAAATCTACTATGAAATTGGATCAAAGATAACTGTAATATATTTAATATGTAATAGACTTATGATAAAAATTAATTAAAATTTAATTTGATAGTAATTAAAAATGATTTTAAAACTAATTAAATCTCATAATTTTATAGCTAACAAAAGTCTTGTGAATAAGAAAAAATAAAAATAAACGGAGGGTATGTTTACACTTTTATTTAAAATTATTTTTATTTTATTTGTGATATTTTTAAATTTTATGTCAAATTTTTGAATGATTTAATTAATAAGTAGTTAGCAAAAATTAATTAATATTGACATGACTGACAGGGTTAAGGGACCATAAAATTGCGGGGAAGGAAGGGGATCAGATCATGGATTCCGATCCCCGCCACATCCTCACGCTAAATAAATATCTTCCTCGCACATTGATGACGTGGCAGCTCTGTGGTGTTTGATTAGGTTCAGATATTTTCTCTCTCGGATTTCTCTTCGACACGTGTTTGCCACTACATCAACGTGGACGCACACTCTTATCTTTTGCCACTAAAAATTCCGTTTAATTACCAAATTGCAACTCTCCTTTAGGATTGTAAATCAACGCTTTTGCTTTCCTGGATGAAAAATTCCTTCGATAATCATCCTCCCCTACCAGAAAATAATAAAAAATATTTTTAAATTTTAACTCCCCGTTTGATTTAATATACTAACTTTCTTATTTTTTTTTTGTAAAAAATAATAAAAACCCAAAAATAAGAAAATATAAAGAAAACCTCTCTATAAGTTTCGGTAGAGTTTTAAATTCTATAAGTAAAAGATTAATTAATTAATTATTATATTGACATATAACAATTTATTTAATTTTGTTTGTAGATTTTAAAAACTCTATTTCCAATATTTAAAATAATAATCTTAAAGAAAAATAATTTGGAATAAGGGTTAGGTTAAATGGTCTAAAATCCAAAAAAAATGAAGATATATAATGAAAGTATGCATAAATTATACAAATATTAAAGATAAAAGATTTTTTTATATCTTATTTAGAGTATTCAAATGACTATACTTTATCAACAGCCCACTGATGGGCTGCTTTGGATTCCAAAAGTGAAGTAGTATTTTGAAGTTTGCTCGTATTTAATTGATTGGGCAGCCGGCAAAGCTGGTGTAACACATTCAGGAACTTAATTCTTACTTCTAATTATCATGTGGCCTATTTTTTTTTTTTTAAAGGGTGGAAAGCAACTAAATGTGCTGTGAAAGCGACTGTGTGCCTTGACACTGGAAATATTTATTTTAAAATATGAAAAATATTTAATATATTGATAACGTATAATTTTTATTCACACTCTACACAGTTATATCACCAATCCTAACACTTAATTAATAAGGTAAATATTGATATTAAAACTTAATGTTATTGGACCATATCAATATTTATTTCTTTTAAAATAATATTTCATTAATCAGATGTTAAAATTTGGTGACCTAACAGTGTATAGAAGTTATACACGATTAATGCATCAAATATTATTATTTTAAAATATTAAATTAATGTTAATTATTAATTTACAATGTTGTGAATGATTTTAAAATCTATTTTTTTGTTTTATGTTATATTGAGAATATAATTACTATATGATAAAAATAAAATATACATATTTTTTAAATAAGTATAAATAAAATAGGATAAAAATTATGATTTATTATTATTAATAATTGAACATTTTGAGTGATAATTTTATTTCATAATTTCATTGTTACACGTGAATGTTAATTTAAGTTAAAATATATAAGAAAATATAACTATTTTAAAAATGAAAAAAATATATTAATAACATTTACATGTATGTTTATAGTATAAATTATGTAATTTATAAATAATAATTTTTTAATTTTAATTTTAATTTTATTATAAAATTATATGATTATATGCTGACTAATATATATTAAAATGTGTAAAAAATGTTTAAATAAAAAAAAATTTGACTCACCTTAAGCCGGCCGAAATAGTAGTTAATTATTACAATTCACAAAAGATTGAATTGAAGAGTATGGGAGGTAAATTTGCAAATATGGTAGGTAAAGAAGGGCATTTCGGATAGAGAAATGCAACGCATAAATATCTTCAACAAAACATAACTTGAAGGGAAGCCCACACTTTCACACTCCTATAGAAACAGAAAAAACCAAAAAATAAGAAAGAAAAGAAAAAAGAAGCAAATGTCTAATGCAGAAGAAGTGATGCAAAGCAGTGGAAAACGGCAGAGATTTTCTAAAGTTGAAGAAGAAAAACGACGAGAAATGGAAGAAGAGGAAGATGAAGATGAAAACGACGACGGCGAAGATGAGGAAGAGAGCGAGCTTCCTTTAAAGCCAGGCCTGCTGTTTTTCCCTACAACTCCGACTTCTTTCGTTGTTTCCGATGCGCTTGAGCCCGATTTCCCCATTATTTATGTCAACAAAGTCTTCGAGGTTTTCACCGGTTATCGAGCCGACGAAGTCCTTGGTCGGAACTGGTAACAATTTTTAGTTCTTCTTTTTCTTTTTTAATTTTCAATGTTTGATGCCGACATAGAAGGAAAAGGAAAAAAAAACCTGAATTTCAAGTAAATATATATTTTTTAGGTTTAAAGAGAGAATCTACAGATCTGTTTGTGGAGTAAATAGAAAGATAAAATTGATAATTTGTGGTAGTAATTTGTTACTCAATTTTCAATGATCAATTTTGATCAAAATAAGTACCTGTTATAAATGCTTTTTTTTTTTTAAAAAAGTAACTGTTTATTTGATAGAGTAATGCTACTCAGAAATGGAATGAAGGTAGCAAATTTACAGACATTTATTTCTTGTGAGTAGTCAAATATAATCCTATAATAGGAGCTTGAGACTCACAAAACAAACTTTTTTTAGCTTTTGGTAGAAAATTTGGACTTTACTTGATTATTTCATTTAATTAGCAGTAGAAGGTTAAGAATAATAAAGTATAAATAGAAGAACAGAACAGGTTAGGAATTATATTCTTGAGAAAAGTAAATTAGTAAGGTACATACTAAACCTATCGTTTGCAGCCTATGGAGGTTAAATATGTAAACGTAGGCTCCAATTTGGAGTTATAAACATGAATTATAGCCGTGGCTGGAATATGATGAAGTTACATGGGGCGCCCTAACTCCTGAAGTGCAATAAAACTTAGATAAATTAAAGCAAAAGCAATCTTATTTGAATTTTAATGAACATAAAAGTCATTCTTAATAATAACTATATAAGCCTGTATAATGGTATTAAATACACGTCTTTCTCTGTTTCACTAGATTAGAAATGCTTTGATACCATGCCAAAGATTTTAGGAGTCAATGTTACAGACAATTATTTTGGGATTGAGGAGGTATAAACTATTGTTACTTGTGACAGGGACAAACAGACAGTAAGAAGAGTATGCACCAAATTGTGTTCGTCCAATTTAAAGCCGCTTTAGCACTCTAGTTTTTGAACATAGTGAAAGGTATTCTATAAACCATTTTCGGAAAATAAACAATCATGTATGACTTTGACATAAATGGTTGAAGATTTGTGATCTAGGGAATCATCTACACTCTACAGCAACTAGTGCCAGTTTCTCAAAAGTAGGACGGTTCCAATCAAAGTTATATTATAAAAGAAAGAAAATAAATGCAACATACTTCTCCTAAGAGAAAATTTTTCCATCCTATTCATAAGTAATATCAATTTCAGAGATAGATCAATATGAAATGAATTAAGAAGAAGAGAAAATGGAGTGTGCTTTGATTGTCCTAGTAAATTGCCAATAATTAGAAAAGGAGTGGTTGAGGGAGAAGCAGTGAAGTATCTACCTAATTGTGTTTGGACCTCTCTCTTTTGAAAAGATGGCTTTTTAGTGTATCATATTAGTCATCTTTCCAACTTGAAAATAGCAAATACTCTTCTAGGCCCTAAGCATACCCTAAATGTATGTGAATAGCGGTCGTGCCCTTTGAATATTTGGCAAAATGTTTGTCAAGAGCAAAGTAATAACTCGAAAGTGATGCCAAATCTTTTTGCTTTAACATGAACATACTGAAATTTTAAGCCTGCTGCATAATTAGCATTTCCCACTTGGCTGGATTAAAAACGAATTGAGGTTTTTATGGTCAGTGAGACATTCAGCTTCTAATTATGTTGATCTACACTTTGTTAAACAAATTTTCCTTATTCAAACATTCCTGCTCAGAAGGAGAAACATGGAATTGAAAGTTTTTTATTCTTCTTTTCTGGATTTGGCTGGTCTGCTACATGCATAAAAAATTGGTCTAGAGGTTAATTTCTTTCCATGTTACAGGCATGTTCTTGGCTGGTATCCACAATTTTGTAATAGAAGTTTGCTTCATGGACTTTGAGATTATCTTTATGTTTTTCTGCTTTTAAGGTTTCATATGTAAATAATTCACTAAAGCCATTCACCTTTATTTATGCTTCCTTAGTTGTGATATTGTTTTCAGTTTTTGATAATCTCATGTTTGGAAGGATCTAGATTGACCCTTTATGGGATTTTTGTTTTATTTTTGGTTTTAGTCGGTTCTTACAGTATAGAGACCCGCGTGCTCAAAGACGGCACCCTTTGGTAGATCCTTTTGTTGTGTCTGAGATCCGAAGATGTCTTGAGGAAGGTATTGTATTCCAAGGTGAGCTTCTGAATTTCAGGAAGGATGGTACTCCGTTAGTGAACAGACTGAAACTTGCACCTATTCATGATGATGATCGAACAGTCACACACATTATTGGTATTCAAGTGTTTTCTGAAGCAAAAATAGATCTGAACCATGTATCATATCCGGTTTTCAAAGAGGCTTGTAATCAGCAGTTGGATCAGTCAGCTAAATACTCTCATTTGAGCGAAAATCCACCATTCAGCCAGCATCAAGAAATATGTGGGATACTCCAACTCTCTGATGAAGTCTTGGCTCATAACATTTTATCACGTTTGACGCCAAGGGATGTTGCATCTATCGGGTCTGTCTGCAGAAGGGTACGCCAACTAACAAAGAATGAGCATGTGAGGAAGATGGTATGCCAAAATGCCTGGGGAAGAGAAGTCACTGGTACATTAGAAATGATGACTAAGAAGTTGGGGTGGGGACGTCTTGCCAGAGAACTGACCACTCTTGAGGCAGTTTGTTGGAGGAAATTGACTGTTGGAGGATCGGTGGAGCCTTCACGTTGCAACTTTAGTGCATGTGCAGCAGGGAACCGTCTTGTGCTTTTTGGAGGTGAGGGAGTCAACATGCAACCAATGGATGACACATTTGTTCTCAATCTTGACGCTGCAAATCCAGAGTGGCAGCGGGTGAGTGTGGAATCATCCCCACCAGGGCGCTGGGGCCACACTCTCTCGTGCCTGAATGGTTCATGGTTGGTGGTATTTGGGGGATGCGGAAGGCAAGGATTGCTCAATGATGTTTTTGTTCTTGACTTGGATGCCAAACAGCCTACATGGAAAGAAGTTTCTGGTGGAACTCCTCCGCTCCCTAGATCATGGCATAGCTCTTGCACAATAGATGGCTCTAAGTTGGTTGTGTCTGGTGGGTGCACAGACGCTGGGGTGCTTCTCAGTGATACATTTCTTTTGGATCTCACGACTGACAAGCCAAAGTGGAAAGAGATACCAACATCATGGGCACCTCCATCTAGGTTGGGCCAATCACTTTCGGTTTATGGTCGTACTAAAATTCTTATGTTTGGGGGGCTTGCAAAGAGTGGGAACTTGCGATTGCGATCAGGTGAAGCCTACACCATTGATTTGGAGGATGAAGAACCACATTGGAGGCAACTGGACTTTAGTGCCTTCACCAGCCTTGGCAGCCAAAGTGCTGTGGTACCTCCTCCTAGACTTGATCATGTTGCTGTAAGCATGCCTTGTGGGAGGATAATTATATTTGGTGGTTCCATTGCTGGGTTGCACTCTCCTTCTCAGCTTTTCCTTCTGGATCCTTCAGAGGAGAAACCATCATGGAGGACTCTCAATGTTCCTGGGCAACCACCAAAATTTGCCTGGGGTCATAGTACCTGTGTGGTTGGAGGGACTAGGGTCCTGGTATTGGGTGGACACACTGGTGAGGAGTGGATACTCAACGAGTTGCATGAGTTGTGCTTAGCAAGCAGGCAGGACTCAGACTCATGATTCAAAACGGACTCATCAGCATTACGAAGACAACCGTGGAAGAAATTTTTTCTTTACAAGCACTCACTGAGGTCATTTCTTCCGCATTGTTTACTCAGACTCCTATTTTTGACATGTTTGGCCTGGTGCATTGTGTTTTTGTTCAGATTGTGTCACTGTATAAATGTCCCTTCTTAGTGTCTGTTCTGGTTGTACAATGTAAACATAATAGTGAGTGTATATTCAGTGTTTGTGATCCGACTAAATAAGTGTTGTGACTCTTTTTGTAGGTTAGATATCTTATATATCAAAATGCCAATAGCTTGGGTATGAGAGTGGTGCATGTATTTCCTCTAATTTACTTTCATTTTTGGCCTATTTTCAAGGAATTAATTTTTGACCTGGTTTTGGCTGACAAATAAAATGGTTCTTGAACTAGGAATGAATGAATATGGTGTATTTATAATTCAGAACACCTTGGTGGATCACTTGGTTTCTTACGATCTCAAAAGCTGTGAGGTGACAAAGCTCTGGTGGAATCTTTCCAGGAAGTGAATTGAAGCAAAGGCTAAGAATTTTTCCATGGCGGAGATCATTTCCCCTAATCAAGCAGGTATAGGAATTTCCAGCACAGGCATTCTCATACAGATCAAGAGTTGGTCTGCCAAGTTGCCACCTTTCAAGTTGAACATTCTCCAGCATCAATTCTGGTGCCGACAGTAATATTATGAAGCCCTTCCAGCAAAGGCACCTTACTTTTAGTATGCCTACATGAGCTGTTATGTCAGAAATCTCCCCAGCTTTAGATTTCCAAGTTCCCCCTACCTTTCATTATTCTGGTCGGAAGATAACGAGGGACAAATGGTTGAGCCAGTTAGGGGGTGCAGTACTGCAAAGACTTTGCAGATGTGGCTTTGTTTTGTAATCGAGGAATAGATACCCCATTTGGAAGGAACTCACCTTTAGCTAAACTATGAATATGTTGCACATATAACTCGAAAACGATAGGTCCCCAAATTCTTGATGGAGACAAGATTTGATCTGTTATAGGTCCTTGTCTTTATGAGACATTTCCCCACCTAGGTAGCTGCTTGTTCATGTCACCCGACCCCAGCTAATCTCCCTGCGACGTCTTTTCTAGTCACTGCCGAGCTCTACATAAACAGCGTCAGGCTTTCGTCCGGGTCCAGCGCAGGGAAAGCTCTACTACAACAACACCATATGCACAAGAGGCCGCTCCACGTTTCCCACCGAACTGGCCATCGACCCGGTCCAGTCCTTATACTAGACCGGTAAGTAAATGATCCAGTCAAACTTGATTAAACCCCTGGTTAAATTGGTTTGACTTAATTTGGTTAACATTTAAAGATTTATATTAAATTAAAGTCACTTAATAGTCATCAAGTCGATCATTGGGTATTAGTAAAAACAAAAAACACCCCCCCCACCTCGCCCCCCCTTCGCTTGAGGTTTAGTTGTAAACGCTACATTTCAATGCTCAAATCCCACAAACCCAACACCAATTTTAGAGAATAAATTTGCTTAGGTTGAAATCACCAAAGCAGTGAAAGAATGCATACTGTTGGACAGCTTGACTCAATATGTTCAATTTGGTAAAAACAGTTCCAGGGATCCATTAATATGTCAACAAGATTCAATATGATCAGTAAGCAGCATATTGAGCCAATAACCGTTACTTCAGGAAAATCAAGTTGCACAAGTTTGAAGTGCTTTCTCTCTGACAACCTTAAGAACTTCAACCAGCTTCTCATGTGAAGCAATTGTCTCTTTTACCAGAGCTAAATCATTTAGCTTAGTCACCCAAGAGTATAGCAGTGGAGTCTTCTCTGAGTCTAGAATCTTAATGCCAAGAACTTTTTCCATGGCACTGCGGAAGCTAAACACTGAACAAATAAAAAAGTCAAGGTATCCCACATTGTAAATGTCCTTCACTCCCTCTTCAAGCACCTTAATTATCTCTAACATCTTGTTGATGTCTTTCTCCTGTGCTTCTCCGCCAGATTTCAGAACTGTGACCATAGTCTCCACTGTCTTGAAAGGGAAAAGTATATAGCCATAGAACTTTCAAGTAGCAAAATATATATGTTTGGATATAAAAGCAAGTACATCCAAAGAATTTAAAGCTATAATAGATGATTTTACTTTTATAGGAAACAAATGGAATTAAACTTTAACCATGTGTTTATATTTTATCAAATGAGTATGATTTTTGGTTTTAGTATTTACAACCACTTGTAGAAAGGAAAAGGTTATCAATAAAAGAAGAAAAATATAGAACTGGATCTGGATTCTTTTATAAACTGACTAAAGAAAGGGGAAGTTAACAGATAGATATTAGCTCTTAAATATAGAGCAAAATATGCAGCAGATTGCATGCAGCTTTCTCAGAACCCATATGTTGAGATTATTGGCATTAGTTACCGCCTTAATTTCCTTATTCCAATTTCTTGCTTCTTTAAATAGGGCCTTATTCTCTTTGAGAAATGCTATTACTTCCCTTAGATCTAGCAAGACTGCTATATAGCTGATCAGTATAAGCTATCCTCAAATCCACTAGGAAAAATTACTGACATAACCTTGCTACTAGTACTGGTGGATTATTATGGAATATGAATATGGCAAAGAAATGTAATCAATAAATAGGCAGGAATCAATTTATAATCTACTAGTATTTATATATATGTACTCTCACCTGCTGCTGGTGAATAAAGCTAGCCCAGAAGCGAACTTGGGCTCTTTTGTAGGGATCAGCCGGTAAAATTTGAGGGCGGCCATTTTTCCAAGTTTCATCAATATATTCATAGATGATAAGCGACTCTACAATGGGATTTCCATTGTGAACCAGTACAGGAAGCCTCTTATAAGCAGGATTGTATTTGAACACCAATGGGCTTTTGTTAAACATATCTTCTTCCACATACTCGTGTGATATGCCTTTAAGCTTGAGTGCCAACTCCACCCTTTTTGTGTAAGGACTTGCCCACATCCCCAGCAGCACCACTTTGTTTTCCTGCTCCATCTCTCTTTCTCTCTGCCAGTCCTCCTTCGAGATTTTTACTAGGATATTGAGTCCATGCCAGTGAAACGCTCTACTTATTGAGACCAGGAAACCTCTTAACCCTTATGTCGAGCTTTCTGTTAAATAAAGAAAAACCCAATTTGGCAAATTGCTGAATAGAATAATGGCTATAATTAGACAGTGCCATGTGAACTAGATCTATGTTTCTTCACCTGAACTGACAATCAGGCATAAAGGATAAATTCATTCATCAAAGACAAGATCCTTCTACTTATATCATATATTCTCTCGATATGGATGCTAGAAATCTCTCATTGTATGAACATCATGTATCTGCTGTACTATGAGCTTTCACATTTTGCTCTCTTCAAGCAAAATCTATATCAAGCGGGAGCACTGCAACATTATCCAACTTAATTAGTTTTAAATCATTGTTAGACAATATGATTTCAGTTCAAAAAAGTGCAGCTCATATTACCCTGCATGTTCAACTGTTTTATGATTCAAGACTCAAAAGGCGCCTTGCCATTGTTTTCTCA
Organism: Theobroma cacao; assembly: GCF_053813885.1. Classification (NCBI taxonomy): domain Eukaryota; kingdom Viridiplantae; phylum Streptophyta; class Magnoliopsida; order Malvales; family Malvaceae; genus Theobroma; species Theobroma cacao. Next base: position 46,219,158 of record NC_142640.1, read on the forward strand.
GATCTGGCAACAGTGATTGTGGGCAACTTATTGAGCAAGTTGGCCCTGGAAAATGTCAAATTAGCCACAATTATATAGCTGGTGAATATATCAGTTGCTCAAATTTCATTTGTGGGAAATTATAGTTACACTCTGATTCGGATATCCCTGTTTCCCAACCACTATATCTAATAGGTCTTAAGCATATATATATATTTAGTGTAGCCTTTATAAGTGCTCAAATCCCTCAAATTTAACAAAGTTGTAGAGAACAAATTGCTAATGTTGAAACAACCAAAGAAAAGAAAACTCATGATTGAGGAGCATGACTTCTGTTTTTTATGGTTGAACCAGAAAGACCTTCAAAATTGCTATCAAAAATAGTGAGACAACGTCTCCAAAATGCTGAACAAGATCAAGATCCTTCAACTTTTTGCGAAGCCCCTCTTAAAGGATTCCCATTTAAGGCCTTTCTCAACGTACTCTATCTTGGAAGGATCAAAATTAGGCCCTTTGATTCTCTCTTTGGACTTTACATCTGCATGCTCTAGCTGGAATTACACTCCTTGATGGATCTGGTGAACTCCCCATTAGCTCAAACACGAGGAGAACCCCTGATATATGGTAAACTTTTGGGTAAAGCAATGGAAAAAACTTGAAATTTAACAGTAAAGAGAGATGGACTTCTTCTACTTTTCAGCCCCTAGGGCACGAACAAGAAGTTCTCCTTCTAGTAGACTGACTGTACAACTCAATCATTGCAATCTCTTCCATGAAGCCAAGTTCTTCTTCACCACTTTCATCATCATATGCTCTTCTCCTTTGCAAAGCTCTTTGACTGCAGAACACTTTAAGATAAACTAGTTCACAGTAAAAACTGGTGAACAGATAAAATTTGTACAGAAAAAACAGGTGCAAAGCACTTTGATTGCTGATCTATTGTGCAGTAGCCACAAGAAAGAAACGAAAAATAATAGACCGCATATAACTAAGATCATTATAGTAAAGACTCTAAGATTTTTACAGCACTTGATTACATATCGGCCCTGTAATTACTCTTGTTACATTTGGAAAAATATGAAAGATTTTGTGCTGTATACAAAGGTAAGAACTCCCTAAGTTCTCAAGCAATAAGAACAAAACAAAATTCTTGGTGTTCTGCACTCCCTCGTCTCCTTCTTTCACTAAATTTTCATAGATTAGAGCATGCCTTATACTGATATCCATATAGAATCTAACTAAAATTCGAATGATATTAGTCGGTCATCAGAGAAATAAAAAGAAATTCAAACAAACCACAATTAAACATTAACTAAAATCACTAAACAATTTAATTAGAAGCAACTATTCTTGAAATGCAATTTACAAGTTATTGAAAACCTAGAAGGGTTTTGTCTTCGACTAATTAGAAACAAAAAGAGAAAGCTCTAATTAACTCCTCAAGTCGGCAACTCAAACCGACAAATAGGGCAGTAATGGCTTTGCTTCAACCACTTTTGAATGCAATTCTCATGAAAAGTATGAAAACAAGGCATCTCAGAAGCATCTGATCCAACCCCAAGTTCCTCCAAACATATCACGCAATCTTCTCCACCTTCGGCTCTAACTCTCTTCAGCATCTTCTTAACCGATGACTCCTTCGCCGAAAGCATGCCATAGTTACCCGTTTCAAACTCCGATGCCGATTCCGCCAAAGCTCTTGTGATCGAATCCGTCTCGTTGAAATTCACATGTTCCACAAAATTTCCCCATAGGTTTGCATGTAATGGCAAGACTATACGTCCCATGCTGGACGTATAGTTTGAGAGTCCAAGTCCACATCGGATAAGTTTACGAAGGACAACGTTAAACACAAGAGAGGAAGAGCTGAGTCCTAGTCTTGCTAGCATGGAACCAAGAATTTCAGTAACCCGGTAGTGGTCTTTCACAATGTGGAGGTCGAAACGACGGGTTTCGTGGGAGAAGATTAAAGGTCCGGTGTCGCTAGTGAAGCGGTTGATTGAGCAATAATGGCGGATGAGATTGAGTTCAAGGGTGATGGTCACTTCTAGTTGAACGAAAAGGGGAGCTGGGTAATGGGGTTCTGGTACAATATTCGCAGGTTGGAAAACGTGGACGTGTAAACCTTGGTACTCGTGACGGGAAGCCATTAGAGAAGTTTTGAAAAGAAACAATCTGATAGGAAACTACAGCAAGAGTTGAATTTATAATGGGGCCATGGCGGGAACTCTGGAATCCTATTAGGAGTTGTAAAGTATTTCCAATTTTTCTTAATAAATATTAGTAATTTCTACGTATAATTTATTATCGTTACTGCTCATTTAAAGATTGAATTATTCAAGAAAATTAAATTACATGCAGCAAAACACAAATCATGCAACCTTCTCAAGTATATTTCCTATTTTGCAGGCTGGGGATATAGGGATTTCATGCTGTGGCCTTGCATGTTGACTCCTGGTTTTTATGCTTGTGTATTTTCCTTGGATTTTTAATAAAATCCTCACTTTCATTGAGAGAAATTTTTTTGCTTTTATAAAATATCAGTGAAGATTCAAAATTAACCTACCTCAACAAATAATGTGAGTTTGAAAGATTTAAAACTACTATTATTATCAATACCAAATTAACTTAACCCGATTTTGATAAAAAACAAAAATAAATTAAATAATGTAATCGAGACCTTATTATTAGGTTAAAATCTCAGATTTTTTTTTATTACAACAGGATTTTTTGTCATTTGATATTTGTAAGTTCAGAATTTTTGTTATTGGGCAAACTGTTACTACTCGTAGTCATTTCTAAAAGTAATATCATAGTAAATATAGTTATCCAACATCACTAGTGATAGCTAATAGATATGGTCTGACCACATCTTTAACTGAATTTTTGCTAATACGTATGAGGAAGTCCAAAAAAAGAAAAAGGGAAAATTGAAATTTTGAATCTTATTTTTAAAGGAGAACCATCCCTAAATCAAATCTTAATAATTACTTAAAGAACAATTATCACCAATTCAAATACTATTCTACAATGAGATGGGTTAACTTTGCTTAAGTACTCTTTTGCAATATTTCTCTAGTATTGTAAAATTTTGGTTAATCTTTTTCTGTAGAGAATAGAGTTTTCCTCATTAGAACTGGATCTGGATGCTCTTACAAATTGACTAAAGAAGGGGGAAGTTAAAAAGAAGTGTAGCTATTGGATCTTAAATATAGAGCAAAATATGCAGCCGACTGCATACAGCTTCCTCAGAACCTTGATGCTGTGATAATCGGCATTGGTCGCCACCTTAATTCCCTTGTTCCAATTTCTTGCTTCGTTAACTATGAACTTAATTATTCTGTTCGAGACATGTTATTACTTCCCTTAGATCCAGCAAGACTGCTATACAGCTGATCAGTATAAGCTATCCTGAAATCCACTAGGAAAAATTACTTACATAACCTTACCACTTTTACTGGTGAACTATTATGAAATATGAAATGTAATCAAGAAATAGGCAGGAATCTATTAGGAAAGGGTCACTAGCCAGCACTGTTATTAAAGAGGGGGATCACTTGGAGAAGGTCACTGTGTATGCGTGGTCATCATTTTTGTGTGTGAAGCTGTCTTGTTGATGCTGGAACTTAATTAATTTGATATAAGTACGAGGACTTACGTTAATTTGGGGGTCCTTAGAGTTATGGCTGGAATTGGGAGACTATGTTCTGAACTGGGGCAGATTCTTGAGCCTGTTTCTGCTATTTAGTTTGGCTAGATGTGCTTCTGTTACTGCTTTTCACAGGGAACTATCAGGAACTGAGGGAAGAATGATGAGTAAGTGGCCGCAGGGTAATGTGTTTGGTGATAAGTGCTGCACTGAGCATTCGGAGGTGGTTCTGGTTGACGGATTTGGCTAAATAGGGTGGTGAACTTGACAAAAGGAGGGATGGAAAACAGCAGAGCAATTGTGGCTGAAGCTCTTTGCCGACCTGCTTCAGGTTGGGGGATGCAGTGAAAAGATCTTAGTGAGCGGACTATGGCAGAAAAGGAAGGCCTGTGTGCTGTGTTTTGAGGGCACGTTGTTAGACACAGTTTGGAGGGGCTGCGATTGGACTGCTGCTGTCCCTCGGGGATCTGGAAAAGTCTTTCAGCAGGCGAGGGATGCCGATGCAAATGATTAGGTCTCTGTATAGTTAGGTAAAATTTGGTTGCAATGGGATGATCCTAGATTAATTTTTGAGTTTCTGTTGCAAACCACTGAGACGAGTATTATCGTACGGGTTTTGTGGTTCAACTTAATGGCAACCAGGCGTTGAGTAGCTCTGGTTACATTTGGAAATGTATGATAGATTTTGTACTGTATATAAAGGTCAGGACACTCCAAGTTCTCATCAAGCAATAAGTGCAATACCCAAACTTTTTATGAATTTTCATAGATTAGACCACGTCTTATATTGATATTCGTGAAGAACATAACTAATATTTCGACGATTTTACTAATTTATCAGAGAAATAAAAAGAAATCCAAACAGACCACAATTAAACATAATAGCTAAAATAACTAAACAATAAACACATAAAAAGAATGAAAAAAAAAGAGAGAAATAAACCATCCAAATTAAGAATTGCATAAGAGAAATTATAAACAAAAATATCAGTAAAACTAAAAACAATGGGAAACAGAACAACTAAAAAGATAAACTAAAGTCAAAGAAACAACAAAAAGTAGTGAATTAATCTTAATTACAATTTAATTAGTAGCAAATATTCCTGAAAAGCAAAGTTATTGAAAACCTAGAAGGGTTTTATCTTGAACTAATTTGAAACAAAAAGAAAAAGCTCTAATTAATTCTTCTAAGTCGGCAACTCGAACCGACAAATAGGACAGTGATGGCTTTTCTTCAACCACTTTTTAATGCAATTCTCATGAAAAGTGTGAAAACAAGGCATCTCAGAAGCATCTGATCCAACCTCAAGTTCCTCCAAACATATCACGCAATCTTCTCCACCTCTGACTCCAACTCTCTTCAGCATCTCCTTAACCGATGAGTCCTTCGCCGGAAGCATGCCATAGTTACTCGTTTCAAACTCCGATTCTGATTCCGAATCCGATAATGACCAAACTCCTAGGATATTATCCGGCTCAGCGTAATGAAAATGTAGCATAATAGCTCCCCGTAGGTATGCATGTAATGGCAAGACTATACGGCCCATGCTGGACGTACAGTTTGAGAGTCTAAGTCCATGTTGGATAAGTGTACCAAGGACGTCGTTAAACAAACGGGAGTAAGGCGGGATTGCTAGTCTTGTTAGCATGGAACCGAGGATTTCAGTAATCCGGCGTTGGTCTTTCACAAGGTGGAGGTCGAAGCGAACGGTTTCTTCCGAGAAAAAAGGTTCGTCGTCAGTGTCCATGTAGTACTCGTCGATTAAGCAATAATGTTGGATGCGTTCGAGTTTAAGGGTGATGGTTACTTCAAGTTGAACGAAAAGGGGAGCTGGGTAATGGGGTTCTGGTACAACGTTCGGGGGTTGGAAAACTTCCATGTGTAAGTTTTGGCACTCGTAATGGTAAGTCATTAGAGAAATTTTGACAAGAAACAATCTAATGGGAAGTTTCAGTAGGAGCTCAATTTATAATGGCGGCCACTATGGAATCCTATCAGGAGTAGTAGTAAAGTATTTCTATTTTTTTTAATAAATATTAGTAATCGTTACTTGTAATTCAAGTAAAGAATACTTTTGTTACTACACATTAAAGATTGAATTGTTCAAGAAAATATAGCATGCAGCAAAACCCAAGCCTTATTTCCTCTTTTGCAGGCTGTGGACAGGGATTTCATGCTGTGGCCTCACATGTTGGCTCCTGGTTTTTATGCTTGTGTATGTTCTTTGGATGGGGTAATACTGCTGGTATTCACTCCGGTGGCTTTGTGCTCTTATCAGGTGGTGCATTGGATTATTCGTGTATGCCGTTTTGTGTATTGTACCCGGCGTTTGGTCTGTCTAAACAGGTCCGCTTTGGGTCTGCTCTTTCACTTTTCCTAGTCTTCTGTGGTTTAATTAGGCTTGTGCCCTGTTTGGATGTTTAATAAATCCTCAATTTGGTAGAGAAGAAAAAAATCCTATTTGTATAGGACATTTATACTTACATGCGTAAAACTTTTTTGAATTTCTTTTACATTACAGAAAAAAAATTTTATTTTTCCTTCTAGAAAGTATCAGTGAAGATTTAGAATTGTGTAGTTAATCATATTTATCTTTCCAATTACTCGAATAAGAATATGCTTTTAAGAAGAAATTATTTTAGTGGAATGCATGTTGTAGATATTTCGTTATATCATAATTAGACAAGTTAGATATGTATAATTTTTCAATAAGTCAAAAGATGAAAACCAAAAAAAAAAGAAAAAGAGTATAATACGTAAAAAAGCTCTTGAACCATTTAGAAATATTCAAATAAGTTTTATTTTTTTATTACATTCAATTAAATCTTTAGATTTTTACTTTGAACCAAATAAACTTTTATGACCAATGTTCATTGTCAGTCAAAATATTACTTATTATTTCATATCATGTGGTACTAATGTGACATGCTAATATGTCATAATAGCTTATGACATGACATGTTGATATGATATGACATAGTCATGTAACAATTTTCATCCTCACGTCAAAGCAATATTAGCATAAAATAACAAGTGATATTTAGATTAATGATAATTAGTTAACCATTAGTCATAAAAACTTATTTGATTTAAAATAAAAATATATTGACTTGATTGAACACAATAAAAAATAAAAACTAATAATTTAGAGACTTTTTCAAGTATTATATAAAAATTTGAATTTAAATAACTTTGTTTCGTGAACAATCAATTAAAATTCTTAAATTAAAAAGAATACGTATATTAAAATTTATATCTTAAGGGTTTAAACGAAAATTATAAATGATTATGTATATATTAGTACAAATAAAAACAAATTATTTAGTGAGAGTTTTTTCTTATTATCTAACTAACAAATTTTACTAAAATAAAAATCAACAAATAAAGATTGAATTGTTCAATAGAATATATATGCATGTAAATACATGCATAAAACCTTTTTGAATTTCCTTTAAGCTACAGAAAAAGTCTTTTCTTTTTCCTTTTAGAAAGTATAAGTGAAGATTCAAAATTGTTTAATTAATGATATTTATTTTTCCAGTAACTCCTCAAATAACAACTAGGTTTTTAGGTAAAATTAATTTGATTGAGTGCATTTTGTAGATATTTCATAATATCGTAATAGAACAAGTTAAGAACATATAATTTTTCAATATCGGGAAAGATAATAATTACTGAAAAAAAAGAAAAGAAATATTTAAATTCAAATAATGTTTGATTCTTGGAGATTTAAAATCAGTTAGTATAAATCATTAAATTTTATGTATAATTAATTATATTTGAGGTAGGATTCATCACAATTAAAATTCAAAACAGAAAGGCCTACCTAATTCGTATTTTTTAACCTACCTAATTTGTTATTTAGGATTTGATAACAAAAATAATATCCTGTTTAAATTTAATGCTTTAAAATCTTCCTCTTAATTTATGACTCTTCAATAAGTAAGATTCTTAATATTTCCTAGACAAAAGAGAGGATCTAACCTATCTTTATACTTAAATAAATCTTAGTTCCATCCATCATAGAGGATTTTCTATACAAGCATACATTATTAAGTCTACATATACTATTGGAATCAAGTCCATTTTGTTAAATTACATTGTGAATGACAATATTATCTTATTATCAATACCAAATAAATTTAACTCGATTTGGATAAAAAGTAAAAATAAATTAAATAATATAAGTCATACTTTAATTATGATGAAAATTTAAAAGTAATATCATAGTAAATATAATTATCCAACATCACTAGTGATAGCCACCTACAAAAAAAAAAAAAATCACTAGTGAGAGCGGGGTGTGACTACATAATTAATTGAATTTGTGCTAATACATATGAGGAAGTCTAAACAAATGCTGTGATAATTGGCATTAGTCACCACCTTAATTTCCTTATTCCAATTTCTTGCTTCTTTAACTGTGAACTTAATTATTCTCTTTGAGAAATGCTGTTACTTCCCTTTGATCCAGCAAGACTGCTATATAGCTGATCAGAATAAGCTATGACTTGCCCATATTCCCAGCAGCATCAGTTTGTTTTCCTCTTCCATCTCGCTTTCTCGCTGCCGATCCTCCTTCGAGATTTTTACTTTGATATTGAGTCCATGCCAGTGAAAAGCTCTACTTATTGAGTCCTAGAAACTTGGCAAATTACACTTCTCTAACTTGGCTATGGTTGAGATTTTATTTTGTTTGAGCAACTTAGTCAAAATTTGTTAATCCCTTCATTAAACATCATGTATCTGCTGCACTAAGGGCTTTCACATTTTGCTATCTTCAAGCAGAATCTATATCAAGCAGGAGCACTGCAACGTTATCCAACTTAATTAGTTTTATGTGTTTCTTGCTATACAATGTGATTTCACTTCAAAAATGTGCAGCCCATATTGCCCTGCATGTGCAAGTGTTTTATGAGGGAAGACTCAAAAGGCACCTTGCCTTTCTTTTTCTCAGATCTGGCAACAGTGATTGTGGGCAATTTATTGAGATAAGCTGGCCCTGGAAAATGTTAAATTAGCCACTACCATATAGCTGGTGCATATATTAGTTGCTCAAATGTCATTTGTAGTGAATTATAGTTACACTCTGATTCTGATATTCCTGTTTCTAAACTATTATGTCTAATAGATCTTAAGCGCGCGTGCACATACACATATATATAGTAACCTTTATAAATGCTCAACCCCTTCAAATTTAACAAAGTTGTGGAGAACAAATTGCTTACGTTGGAACAACTAAAGTGAGGAAAACACATAATGAGGAGGATGACTCCTACTGTCTTATGCGGTTGAAACTGAGTTTACATTTGCCAGGAAGACCTTCAAAATTGCTGTCAAAAATAGTGAGACAACGTCTCCAAAATGCTGAACAAGATCAAGATCCCTCAATTTTCTGCCAAGCAGGGGCTAGGCGGATCTTGAAGGATTCCCATTTAAGGCCTTTTCTCAATGTACTCTATGTTGGAAGGATCAAAACCTTTGATTCTGTCTATGGACCTTACAATTGTATCACCTTCAAACATATCAGGCGTGAGGCTAATGCACTGGCAGACGGATTGTCCAAGGCTGGAGTTATTAGGGACATCAATCACGACTCATGCTTTAATCTTATGGATGCCTAGGGTCGTTGCTGTAACGGTCATGTGAAGGGATAGTAGTCTTCTTGTAAATTTGACACTTCCGACTCTGTTATTGGCACATCAGACACCTCTGATGCTCTGCCAGCCTTCATCTGAGGACCATTTTGCCCATCGCAAGCCTCAAGGGGCTTTGCTTTTTGTAGTCTCATTGCGAGACCTTATGAATAAAATCACTGCTTTTCAAAAAATAAAAATAAAAAATAAACTGCGTGCTCTTGCTGGAATTACACTCCTTGATGGATCTGGTGAAGTCCCCATTAGCTCAAACATGAGCAGAACCCCTGATATATGGTAAACTTTTGGGCAAAACAATGAGAAAAACTTGAAATTTAATTGTAAAGGGATAACATAATAATGAAAAAGGATAGAAACTGTCCTTGAAGATAAGGACTTCTACTTCTTATCATCCGCAAGGCATGAACAAGAAGTGCTTCTCCCTCCAGCAGACTGATTGTACAAACTTAACCACTGCAGTCTCTTCCATGTAGCCATGTTCTCCACCATCATCTTCATCATCATATCTCACTGCTCCTTTCACCACAACAAGTTTGCAAAGCCTCCTTGATTGCTGATCACTTTAAGATTTGTAAAGTAAAAACCGGTCAACATATAAGATTTGTACGGAAACTGGTGCAAAACACTTTTATTGCTGATCATTTGTACAGTAGCCACAAGAAAGAAACGAAAAAGAATAGACCTTAGATAACTAAGATCATTACAGTAGACTTTAAGATTGTTACAGCCCCTGAGGAACGCAAACATTCGGCTATCAATAGGATCAAGCAATATCCCCTATAACCAGAGGGCCTGCTCCCAAGCATAACAAAAAGAACTTGAGAAACAGGTCATGATCATCCCACTGCAACCAAACCAGCTCTTTCCTATAAAAACCAACCACTCACAGCAGCAACAATCTCAATCGTTTTCAGTTCCCATGCCCAGAAATCATCTGAATTAACAGCTCAGACACAGCCAGCACTTCAGTTCCTTAGCCTTCTAGGAAAACCTCATGCCTCTAACACTAACATGAAAGACAGTCCATTCCATGACAAGGCCAATTCAAGGGGCCAACATGAACCTTGTTTCCTAGATCAGCACAGGCCGAACCACAGCGTGTATCCTAGCATTTGCAGAATAATAAGACAGTACCAGGGCACCTCTTTTAAGGTAGAGAGAAAATCCCTTTTACACAGGCAAGACTTTAACCAGAAAACCAACCAGCCGCCCATTCTCCCATTTGCAGCAGGTGCATACATCATCTATTAGGCCTTAAATATCCATGTACAGAACAATACTCAACCCCCCCGAGGACTATGCGACAGCAAGGTGCTGTAATACTCTTGTTACCCTTGGAAAAACTTCCCAAATTTGATAGATTTTGCACTGTATATGAAGGTGATAACTCTCTAAGTTCTCAAGCAATAAGAACAACACAAAATTCTTAGTGTTCTGCACTCCCTGATCTTCTTATCTCATTCTTTCACTGAATTTCCATAGATTAGACCATATCGTATACTGATATTCGTGAAGAATCTAACTGAAATTTGGATGATTTTGGTAATTCACGGGAGAAAAAAAAATGCAAACAGACCACAATTAAACATATTAAGTAAAATAACTAAATAATAAACACATAAAAACAATGAAAAAGAATGAGAAATAAAAAATCCATATCAAAAATTGCATCAGAAAAATTATAAACAAAAATTTCAGTAAAACTGAAAAAGACGAGAAACAGAACACAGCTAAAAAAACAAACTAAAATCAATGAAACAACAAAAAGTAATGAATTAATCTTACAATTTATTTACTAACATAAGTTCTTTAAAAGCAATTTACAAGTTATCCAAAAACTTGAAGAGTTTTATCTTCAACTAATTAGAGGCAAAAAGAGAAAGCTTTAATTAACTCTTCAAGTCGGTAACTCGAACCGGCAAATAGGACAGTTATTGCTCTGCTTCAGCCACTTTTCAATGCAGTCCTCATGGAAAGTATGGAAACAGGGCGTCTCAGAAGCAACTGATCCAACCTCAAATTCCTCCGAACATATCTTGCAATCTTTGATCTTTTACAGTACTCTCTCCACCTTCGACTCTAACCCTCTTCAGAATTTTCTTAATCGATGACTCCTTCGCTGGAAGCGTGCCACAATTACTCGTTTCAAACTCCAATGCCGATTCCGCCAAAGCTGTTGTGATCGGATCACCCTGGTCGTGGTTTACATGTTCCACAAGTGTTCCCCATAACTTTGCATGTAGTGGCAAGACTATACGTCCCATGCTGGACGTACAGTTTGATAGTCTAAGTCCATGTTTGATAAGTTTACCAATGGCAACGTTAAACACAAGAGAGTAAGGGTTGATTCCTAGTCTTGTTAGCATGGAACCAAGAATTTCAGTAACCCGCTGCCGGTCTTTCACAACGTGGAGGTCGAAACGAAGGCTTTCTTGGGCTAAGAAAGGTTCAGTGTCAGGGCGATCTGTGAAGTAGTCGATTGAGCAATAATGCTGGATGCGAATGAGTTCAAGGATGATGGTTACTTCAAGTTGAACAAAAAGGGGAGTTGGGACATGGGGTTCTGGTACAATATTCGGGGGTTGGAAAACCTGAACGTAGAAGCCTTCGCAGTGGCAAAAGGAAGCCATTAGAGAAATTCTGAGAAGATAGGATATCCCAGTTAAGAGTCGAATTTATAATGGGGCAATGATGGTAAGCTCTGGGATTCTATTTCTAATAGGGGTAGTAAATTATTCCCTATTTTTATAGGACATCATTATTTTCATGCATAAAACCTTTTTAAATTTCTTTTAATCTACAGAAAAAAGTATTTTCTTTTTCTTTTTAAAAAGTATCAGCAAATATTCAAAATTGTTTAATCAATGATATTTATTTTTCGAATAACTCCTCAAATAACAATAACTTTTTAGGTAAAATTAATTTGGTAGAGTGCATTTCGTAGATGTTTAATAATATCATAATCGGGGCAAGTTAAAATTATATAAAATTTTTCAATAACCTGAAAGACAAGAACTACTAAAAAAAAGAAAGAACAGAGATATTTAAATCCAAATAACTTTGTTTCGTGAACTATCAATTAAAGTTTTTAAATAAAAGAGGAATAGATTTATATATTAATGGTTTAATAGAAAAGCTAGTGCATGTAACAGAAAACATGAAAGAATAGGTAAAATAAGAAAAGTTATATATTTTTCAGTTCATCTCAGATTATATTCTTTAATCATGTTTCATTGATGAGATACAAGACAAATTAAGCTGGAAAAAGATTGTGGGCAGTTTTTTTTTTTTTTGGTAATCTGGATGTGTTGTCTTACAATGCGGTTGGTGCTGGAAAATGTTAAATTAGCCACAATTATATAGATGGTGCATATATCAGTTGCTCAATGTCATTTGTAGGAAATTTTTAGTTACTCTCTGATTATGATATCCCTGTTTCCAAACTACTATATCTAGTAGATCTTAAGCATATATATTGTAGCCTTCATATATGCTCAAGCCCCTCAAATGTAACCAAGTTATAGAGAACAAATTGCTTAGGTTGAAGCAAAGTGAAGAAAATGAAGAGCATGACTCCCTGTTTCATGCGGATGAAACTGATTTTACATGAGGCAGAAACGCCTTAGAAATTGCTGTCAAAATGGTGAGACAACGTCTCCAAAATGCTGAACAGGATCAAGATCCCTCAATTTTCTGCTAAGTAGGGGCTAGGCGGGTCTTAAAGGATTCCCATTCAAGGCCTTTCTCAATGTACTCCATGCTGGAAGGATCAAAAGGACCTTTGATTCTGTCTATGGACTTTATCACTGCTCTGGCTGGAATTACACTCCTTGATGGATCTGGTGAAGTCCAATAGCTCAAACAAGAGGAGAACCCCTGAATTATGGTAAACTTTTGAGTAAAACAATGAGAAAAGCTTTGAAATTTGAAAATAAAGAGATAACATATATAACAAAAGAAAAGGATATAAACTGACCTTGAAGATAAGGACCTCTACTTCTTGTTCATCCACGAGGGCATGAACAAGAAAAGCTTCCCCTCTAACAGACTGACTGTACAACTCAAGTATTGCAATCTCTTCATTGTAGCCATGTTCTTCTTCACCACTTTCATCATCGTCTTCGTCGTCATATCTCGCTGCTCTTCTTCTTGCACCACAACAAGTTTGCAAAGCTCTTTGATTGCTGATGACTTTAAAAGCTTTAATGGTGGAGACAGTGGCCACATGATCAGTTTTTGAAGAGTTTTGTGCCTTAGGGAGGATGGGTAGCATCGAAGGTGAGGATAGCATAGACAATTTTCCTATGTGCTTCAGCATGGATGATAGACCCAGATATGTCGAACCAGAGTCCTTCAGCTTTGGATATAGTTTATAGATAAGGTGCCACTTTTGTCACTCAACTTTTGGGATTTTTTTTTCCTTTTTGTTTTGTTTTCTTCTACCAAGTTTTTGGACTTTTCTTTCTCCTTTAGTTCTTCTGTCCTATTTAGATTCGGAGAGAGAGAAGACTCCAATTCAAACTTAGTATTTAAATTAGGGACACATAGGATTACCAACGATTTGCAACTAGTAAAGCAAAAAAACAAAATGAATCTCCCTTTCACCATAATTATTTTCCAAGTATATCAATTGGTTATTTACTGATCACACGGGAAGGAGTCAGTTCAAAATAAGCCATTGCAGGACCTGAGAAACAGCTGGAGCAAATGAAAGAGCTGGAAGCTTGTTGCTACTTTTTTCTGAAAAGCATCAAGGAACGATTCGTAACCGGAAAAATAGTACAAAAAACTGCCACATGTGGTAGTGATGAGGATAGCACATTGCAGGAGATAAGGCCCCTGCCATGGCTTCCCCTGCTCATAAAGAAAAAGAGTGACATTCTGTTGCCAATAAGATCAAGCAATAGCCCCAAGAACCAGAGTGCCTGCTCCTAACCATAACAAAGAGAATCTGAGAAACAGGCTGTGATCATCTCACTGCAACCAAACCAATTACAGATCCCATGCCCAGAAATCATCTGTATTAAAAGCTCAAGACACAGCCAGCACTTCAGTTTCTTAGCCTTTCTTCGAAAACCTCATGCCTCTAGCATTAACATGAAGGACAGACCATTCTATGACAATTGGCTTGAGTTGTAGAGACTTAAGTGGCTTGGTTTGGTTAGCAATATATGTTCGGAGGTGATTAATTTATTGATATTGTTCCATCATGTTAATAGTTCCAAGAATATCATCTTATGATTCCATTGGTAAAATTCTGCAAATGTAACTAATTTAACATTATTTTACAAGCATTGTTTAATAATTATCCTAGGCTTTATTGATCAGTTTAATTAATGTAAACAAAGTCACTGCTTCTTGTTTTACAAGATTCAACCTTCGAGTTGATTAAACCATGTCTTAAACTGATATTCAAAGCAACACATCAATAACGGTGGCGGTGCAGAACCGAGATAGGAAGGACAGAACCCCATCCAAAGCTTGATCTGCGTATGAAGACTCTAACCAAAAGAAAACATTCTGGTTGCACCTGGGATCAAAGCCGGTGCCTAGTATACATCCGCCATATGTTCTGAAACCACCCCGTGAACATCCCATTACAACCAGACCTTCATAAAAACCCTGTACAACATATAAACTCAAGACATCTACAGAAAAAACCTTAAGCCTGCACAAAAAGGAGTAAACAGCAGCATTCAGGAGGGTAAAGTCGAGCCAACAGACCCTCCAACAAGACACATTCAGCAATTGAAACCGCATAACACTGATTCCACTCAAACACATACTGTCCCTGCAGAAACCAGACTCACAGACCTGCATCAGCGGCATCACACAGCAACCTGAGAACCACTCTCCTATGTTACCCTTGCTTCCCCTAGACAGGTGGTTGATGCTAATCACCGCCATGCACGGACCCTTTGATCTTGATACTTTCTTCACCCTCTTGATCGCACTGATCTCCACCTTCGACTCGAGCATCTTCTAAACCGATGACTCCTTCGCCAGAACCACTCGTTTCAAACTTCGATTTCGATTCCGCCAAAGCTCTTGTGATCGAAACCTCCTCGTCTACATGTTCCACAAGTATTCCCCATAACTCTGCATGTAATGGCAAGACTATACGTCCCATGCTGGACGTACAGTTTGAGAGTCTAAGTCCATGTTCGATAAGTTCACCAAGGACATTGTCAAACACAAGAGAGCAAGGGTTGATTCCCAGTCTTGTTAGCATGGAACCAAGAATTTGAGTAACCCTGTGGTAGTCTTTCACAATGTGGAGGTCGAAACGAAGGGTTTCTTGGAAGAAGAAAGGTTTGGTGTTGGGGTAAGTGAAGCGGTCGATTGAGCAATAATGGCGGCTGAAATCGAGTTCAAGGGTGATGGTTACTTCAAGTTGAACGAAAAGGGGAGTTGGGTCATGGGGTTCTAGTGCAATATTCGGGGGTTGAAAAACGTAGTGGAATAAGTTACCGCACTTGTAAACGGAAGCCATTAGAGAAATTTTGAGAAGAAGCAATCTGATAGGACATGCGAGTCAAGAGTCAAATTTATAATGGGGCAATGGCGGCAACGCTAGAATTCTTTATGTTATAGGATTAGTAAATTATTTACATTTTTTTAATAAATATTAGTAATTTTTACATTTAAATTTTTTTTTACTACACATTTGATAATTGGGAACCATAAAAAAATAAAGAAATAATTCTAAGTTTAAGGGCATCTATCTAATTTATATAATGAAAAAAAAAACATATGAATAAAAAATTTCCAAAAATTTTGGCATTACGATCCACCTCTACATATTAGTAATTTTTGGTAATAAAAATAATTTATAAATATATATATATATTGGTACAAATAAAAACAAATTATTTAGAGAAAGTTTTTCTTGTTAACTAATACACTTTACTGATCACCAAAATCAACAAATAGAGATTGAATTGTTCGTGCAACCTTCTTGAAGCATATTTCCTATAGGACATAGATATTTACATGCATAAAACCTTTTTGAATTTCTTTTAAGATACAGAAAAAAGATTTTTTTATTTTTCAACAGATATCAGTGAAGATTTGAAGTTCGATAATTAATCGTATGTATCTTTCCAATAATTCCTCAAATACATAGCTTTCTAGTTAAAATTAATTTGACGGAATGCATGTAGTAAATATTTCATAATATCATAACGGGATTAGTTATATATATATATATATATATAACTTTTTAATAATTAAAAAGATTATAACCTCTAAAAGAAGAAAGCAATGAGATATTTGAAATCAAATAATTTTGTTTCATGGCAAAGATCGTCTTTTTATCTGTGTGAAATGACAATTTACATGCACCATAATACCCAAGATTTGTATGCTTTGACTTGATGGGTGTATCCACTTTCAAGTATAAGTAGAGTGATATTTGGGCAATGTGTTCGGGCAATATATATAATTTATTGATTTAAATTAGATCAGTATAGTAAAATTACACGAGAATAATATAATTTGATAATATAGTAACTGATATTGGACTAGGAAATGTAGAACTTCATATCAAAGATATTGAGCATTTTGCTTGGAATCATAACACTACAAATCAAAGATAATTAATTAAGCAGTGGATTTCAAGTAGATATCATGACATATCAAAGATATCAAATGTTATAATTGGAATAGATCCAGGATATGAAGTGTTATGCTTGAAAATGTAGTACTATAAATTAAGGATATAATTAAGAATAATCAAGGATATCATCTATTATACTTAAAATCGTAATACCACATATCAAGGATATCAAGCATTAGACTTAGAAGTGTAACACTACATAACAAGGATGTCAAGTATAATGATTTGAACTATATCATTATAGATCAAGAATATCAAGCATTATGCTTGGTACCATAACACCTTGTATCAAGGATATCATCTATTATACTTGAAATTGTAGCACTACAGATCAAGGATATTTAATAGAAAAATCTTGTAAATACTGATAATAATAGTAGGAAAGAATAATTTTAAATTAAAAAATTATAAATAATAATAGTAATAATAAATCAAAGATAATTATTTTAAAGTATTGATAATTTTTTAAAAAATTTTCTTGTTTCAATTTTATTAACAAATTTTCATATTATATTTGAATTTTTATTACTTTATTATTTTTTATTATTTTGAGATGAATATAATTAATGTTTGTTATTATTTTGTTTGCATGGTGTTTCACTCGAAATAGAACACTTCATGAACCGTGATATAATACGTCAACCATTTTGCTTAAATTAAGACATGTCTATCATATAATTGTCCTGCAGTATGCTAATGTGAGTTATCGCACATGCATATAACTATGTTTTTATGTTACTCAAGATCAAAATTAGTCAACATTTAAAGTAAAAGCAGTCTCCTTGAATTGTTTTCCCGCAGTTAGTAATTTTTTAACAAAATTTGGTATTCTCCTTTGCTAAAATCTAGACGAATCTTTCTTATTTGTGATCCACATGATTTTAAAATCTTTAAGAATTTTACTTAAGATAGGTTAAGAAAATAACCTTCTTATGTGTTTTTATTGACATGTTTCAAAAGCTTAAATTGTAGATACTTGTAAATACCGATTCATGTAACATTTGACGCAAGTAATAATTTTGTACTCCATTTATACCAATAGTCTATGGTAAAAAAAAAAGCTAGAAATTTTATATGTGCAGCTTTTCAAATGTTTTACCTGTTGTGCTCTCCTTGCCATTTTGGGACATTGTTTTGCATCCTGTAGTTAATGTATTCTAAAATTCTATACATTTATTCCCTCCTTACTAAGAAAAATATAGTTCATACTCTAAGCATAAACAAAAGCCATGTTATTGTCATTTCATAAACTCTACAGCCTTGAAAGAAAAAAAGCCTCAAAAATATAGATGGCAATTAAATTTCATAACTTCTTACCAATTATAGGCATACAAAAAGTTATCTTTAAAACAAAACAATTTATGAAAAATAAAAAACAACTAAAATAATTAACTAATAGCAAAACTCACATGGATAAACAGCCTTTTGATTCAAGTTTTCTTCATATGAAAAGAGAATAACAAATCAATGAGAAAACAAAAAAATAATAGTAAACAAAATGATTAAAATTACATCAAAAAAATAACAAATCTTCTCCAATTTAATCTAAGTAATGCATTGTTTGATACCAGTCAACCGTATAACTAGTCAACACTATCAGGCTGGATTTGGTTTTAAAACATTCATTCATTTATCAATGGTAAACATAACAAGCATGCAACGAATTTAATGATGGAGCACAATGGTAGAATTGAGCACAATTTTGACTTTGCCACTAAAACACCCTATGTTACTATTCTTTTCAATTCTAGATACACGTTAAATCAACCGTAATCACAATTCAATCCAAAACCTTTAAATATTATTCCAAGTACTTTTATTTTTTTTTAAAAAAAGCAAAACATGTTAAGCAGCACCACTAACAAAACGATAGTATTAGTGGGTGGAGTTGGCCCATGAAATAAAATAAATCACCCAACCTTTGCTTTGTAAAAATAAACATTTTAAATGGACAAATTGGTACAAAATTTGAAGGTTGAATTGAGTTTTGTCATCATTAAAATATAATAAAATTTATTTTTTTATATAAAAGATTTTTAAAACTAAAAGATTTTAACTTTAAACTTCTCTAAAAAAGAATAATAAAATTATTAAATTTTATTATTACTATAGATAATATACTTTCTTAGAAAGAAAATTGAAAAACAATCAATTTGCAAACTATATTAATAATGGAGGTCTAAATGTTATCCTAAACTTTTTTTTCTCAACTAAATATATGGACTGAAGTTGACACAATAATACAAATTCCAATGTCAATGTATAAGATAATAATAATTAAACTTAAAAGGCTGGATTAAATATAAAGTATAGAGGTATCTTTCTGAGAAAAAAAATTGACAACTAACAGCTAGGAAGGCTACATGAAACTGAATCACTGTATATAAACAATTCATAGCATAATTTAAGACAAATAATACAATCAATAATTTGATTTCATATTGCAATACATATTTTTACTGGCCTGACAGAATGTCTTTGAATTGGTATGGTAAGATCATATGGGAATGATATAATTTGGTAATAAGTATACAGAAGAACAAAAGTTTTTTATGTATTGATACATTTAGAGCTTACGTGTATTTACTCTAACATAATTAGAAAAGTGGATAACGTATTTGTTTTCATGTTGTTTCAAAAAATTGTACACTTAAATTCAAGGCTATGCAAGTATTGAGTGGGATGATATTTTAATATGAATATTACAAAAACTATTTTGACCTAGTAGGTGAGTAGTCAGTGGCTGCGTGTGCTCTATTACTCTATTCTAAAGTGTCGCCTTTACCAAGAAATTAGAAGTACCCTCAGCAAAAGTTAAAAAAAAAAGTTTGAGTGATTGGGATTGCCTATCAGTGTGCTTTTTTTGATGTAGTCCTGCATTGAAAATAAACATTAAATTTCTTTTTTTTTAATGTAAAAGCAAAGTATTTCTTGAGATTGAAAATTTATATACTTGTTTTTTGTTTTTTTTTTGTATTTATCTTTCATAAGCAGTTGAGGCTGTTGATTTGTTTGGGATTAGTTTTCTTGCAACTTGAGTGTTCACTGGTGATAGAGGTGCTTGTTGTTCGAAATCCTCAAAAGTTGCTTAGGTAGAATGTGATGTAGATGGAGTGCTGGCAGATGGAATGGTAATAGATAAAATGGCAGTAATTTCATTTTGTATCTCATTACAATCAAATAGTTTGAAATTTATGACTTGTTTTAATGGCTTTAAAGGTAGGACCTGGAAAAGTCATTTTGTCAATAGTGGTGACTGTTGCAAGTTTGCCAATTGTTGCTCCAATTAATTTTTTTGTTGTTTTACCAAGGGCAACAAACTCCATTTGTCCTACATTATCTTCAATAAATGTTTGTATGCAACATCTGAAAAATTATGAACGTATTAATTATTAAATTTTAATTAACAGAAGCACTCGAACATTTGACTCATTGATTGGTGCATGATCCCCCTGCCTAAAGAATAGGGTTCGAATCCCTTCTCCCTCAATTATAAAAAAAATATTTAATTAGCAGAAACAACATAGATAACAAAGACTACGATAAAAGCAATTATTTGAATGAAAATACCTTGAAAATTTGAGACCATAGTGAAAAGGTAGCAATATGTTTATATATTAAAAAATTTAAACATATGTATTTGCATGAAAGATAGCATAAAATGATAGAAGTATTCTCATATTGCTCTGAAACTTCCATAAATATATGAATAGCAACAATAAATAAAAACTCAAATTTTTTAAACTTGGAAACATAAGGAAAAAAAAAGTACTACCATCAACATGTTCATCATAAACATTAGTCAACTCATTGATTGTGTTAAGGACATTAATATAAGGACTACTTTGACAATGATTGCTTCAGCAAGCAGAAGCATTAAATGAAGCATGGAATTTTCTTTTCTCATGAATAGATTGGGTAGAAGGTGAAAACCATAGAAGTTATAGTAGTTTCAAAAAATATTGTTTCTAATTCTAATAGCATTGCTAGGCCTACTTGATCTCTTAGCCTTCAATATATGCACTTTTTTTTAATCTATTTTGTCTTGCTTGAATAAGCTTATCAATTATACAACAAAAACTGAATAAGTCAAAATGAACTTATAAATAAATAATAATATTGGAATAAAAATTAGAACCAATAATATTGTTATCATATTATAATATATCAGTTCTGAAGGTGACAATCAAAGCAACATTAAAACTAAACCTAAAATGATACTCATGAATGTATACAACAGTTGTAACATTATAAGTATAACTAAAACAATAATCATGAATGCATAATAATCCTAAATATGACAATCCAATTATACATATAAAAACAAACCATTAAAAGTATAATTGAAACAATAATCGTAAATGCATAGCAGTGGTAACATAAAAAATATAGTTTAAATAAAAATCATGAATACATAATAGTTCTAAAATAAAAATTTTTTTAGATATTTTATAGTGTAATGTGCTCAACAAAGCAAATTTTCTTTTAGCAGCGAGATTATCAACTGTAAAAATCAACAACTAAAAGGAAATATGTCAAATTTTATAAACATCATTTTACACAAAACAAAACCAAAATGTAAAATGTAACTATTTATAATATAATATATAAATATGAACTAAACTATAAGTATACATGAATCATAACTAATAATGAGTAAGTCAAATGTGAACACACAATAATCATTTTAGTGAAGCATTTGTTTCACAGTTTTCCAAGTCTAATGTTTATTTACCAAATTAACTGAGGACTATCTGTCAAACAACATACAACATTAATGGAATAAATAAAAATCAAAACAAATAACCAATGAAACCAGTCAATAAAAATCAGAAGCAGTATTCATTAAGAACAAATTTAACATGTAATAAGTATTAAAAAAGAAACAAACAATTATTAAAAGACCAACTATTTCAACAAATTTATTAATTAGTTTGAAAAATTATACAATAATGTTCAAGTGCATGTTAAACCAAACAATTTACAATAACAAACAAAAAATATGAAAAAACATAGATCTCAAATCATAAAAATACAACATCAACACAATATTTTTTTGTACCATGAGTATGAATAACTGAAATAAAATCAATTTTTCCCATACAACTTATATAAACCATGTAAATATTTATATCCAGTAAAAAATATAAAATATGTAAAAAAAAAAAACTTTAATAGATAACCCACAAAACCGAAAAAGGCTAGGGCCTAAAACAGATGTTAATTAACATTGACAAATATTATTACTACTTTCATTTTCTTCCCTTGTTTACTGGAACTTTGAATGTGATATGCACTTGGTTTGTTTTATTCAAAATTTGAGTGATACGGTTGATAATGTGAGACTGCAAGAGTTATTCCGCAAGTATGGGTATGTAATATCTTGCAAAGTTGCCACATTTGAGGATGGGAAGAGTAAAATGTGCGGCTTTATTCAATTTGAGTAAGAGGAAACTGTAAATGCTGCTATTAAAAAGCTTAATGGCTCCACTTTGGGTGATAAGTAGATGTAAGGATTATTTTCTTTTTTTCTATATGAAATTCTCTAGCATTTGGCTTCTATTTTGTAATTATTATATATCTTGTGGTACAGATATGTTAGGAAATGTATGAAAAAGAGTGGACGGGTAATGCTAAGTGTTGATGTCAAATACACAAATTTGTATATGA
Organism: Theobroma cacao; assembly: GCF_053813885.1. Classification (NCBI taxonomy): domain Eukaryota; kingdom Viridiplantae; phylum Streptophyta; class Magnoliopsida; order Malvales; family Malvaceae; genus Theobroma; species Theobroma cacao. The sequence continues at coordinate 46,241,732 of NC_142640.1, forward strand.
AGAATTTGAATACAAATATCACAGAAGAGCTTTTGCAAGATAAATTTTCTAAGAGCCTGTTTGGTCTGACTTTTTTCTAGCTTAAAAGCTATTATGAAGCTCTTATAAAAAATAATAGTTTTTAAAATTAAGCTAAAGTTATTTGGTAAATTTCTTTTTATAAGTTTTTTTTATAAGTTATAATTTTGGTTAAAATTATCATAAAAGATATTTTTTTTAGAGGGAAATATTATAATTATTTTTAACAGATGAGGATATTCTTGGAACAAAAATAAAAATTCTCTTGTATTTTTAAAAGAAGAGAAGAAAAAGCTCCTCACAAGAGCTTTTCCTGAAGCTCTTTTTTTAAAAATTTTATTCTTTAAAAAAAGTTACTTTTTTTTAAGAGCTTTTCAAAATTTATATTTGGCCTGACTTTTACTTTTAAAAGGTAAATAAGTTGAAAAAAAGTCAGACTAAACAAGCACTAAGTTTGAGAATATTGCTAGCTTGTTTGTAGCAAAGGATGAAATGGGGCCTTAAAAGTTTTTGACTTTGATAAATTTGAAAAACCATTAAATAACGAAAAAATCGTAAATAAATTAAAAAAAGCAACAAAGTAGTGATCCAAAAAAATGAAAGAAAGACAACAGTGACAAATCAGAAGAAAAAACATGAACAAAATAAAGAAAATACCAGCATCCATATTGTAGACACTTAAATTTTGACAAATAATAAATCAAAATTAAATATTAATTAAAAAGTAATTAACTAAATAATTAGAATATATATATAAAAAAAGAGTACTGGCAGAGCGCGACGCCCCTGCCAGTACCACCATTATAGTGCCAGATGCAAAAAACTTGCGTCTAGCAGAGTAGTGGAGCGTGCCCCCTCCAGAAGCCACAAACGAGTATAAAGGGAGGGGGCACTGCAGCAACCCGGGAGGGGGAAAGGCCAAAAAAGAGCGAAGAAACCACAATCGACAATCCTAAAAAAACCCTAGTAACCTGCAAAAATCCTAGTTCTCTAGCAGCCAGAAACAATCCACAAAAAATAAAAAAAATACCAAACAATACCCAAAAATACAAAAAAAAAATGTGTACAGTGAGAATGGGTTGCGCCGCCAGTTGGGGAGTAAACTAGAGAGAGAGATTTGGGTCTTTGGGTTGGCCTGATCGACTGTTAGAGAGAGTCTTTTGTCGTCTGTTTAGGGGAATTAGGATTTGGGTCTTGCTGTCGTCGATTTTTAGGGAGACATTTGGTACCTGGGTCACCACCGGTTAGTAAGGAAAGGGGTTTTTTTGAGTGAAAGGAAAGAGATAGAGATAGGGAAGGTCCGATCGGCGCATAGGGAGAGAGAGGAGGAAATACTGATCTGCGCATAGGGAGAGAGAGATGAGGAAATTTCGATCGACGAAGAGCTCGGCTCGAGCAAAGAGAGAGCTAGCTTCGGTGGTCGGTGGTAAAGAAAGTGGAGAACGGACTTGAATGGTGAAGAGATAGCCGACCGACAGCAGAGAAGGAGATCCGTTTGGTGGTGAGACAGTGATGGAATAGGGGGAGTTTTTGTTTGGGGTGAAAAGAAGGGAAGGAAGTAAAGAGAGAAGGTAAGTAGCTGGCCATTAAAGAGAGAAAATAAAAACAGGAAGTGAAAAGAAAAAAGAAAGAAGAAGCTTAAAGATCAACAGGCAAAACGGTGCCGTTTTGCTGGTAGAGTTTTGGTGCCACAAAAGGGTCGAACGGTGCTTTGGAACTGACGGTAGGTTGGGCTGACTGTTTGGGTCCATTTGACCCACAAAGGTAAACCCTTCTATTATTCTTCTCAAATTTGTTGAGTGATTTGGGCTGCTTTATTATGCTGGTTCTTAGGATCAATGTTCAAATAGGTAGGATTAGGATTTAGTCGTTTTAGCTTAATGTTCTAAACTACATAAATATTAAAATAAAATATTAATGGAAAAATATAATATATATATATATATATGTACACATAGTAATAAAAATGTTTAAAAATGAAAAGAATATTTGCACTTAAGTAAATGAAGCATATATGGAAAACAAAAGTAGATTACTAAATAAAATATACTTATAGTGACAGATTTAGAGAACAAATATAACAAGAATAAAAATAATAAAACAATAATAATACATAAATGAATGAAATAAATGGTAGGCTAAAGATTCATATATAGATTAAATTAAGAAATTGGAAATTATTAAATTAAGTATTAAAATAATAAAATAGGTATGAGAATCAATATTAGAAAGTTAACTCTTAAAAATAATAATAATAATATCATTATATTAACTACAAGTATAATATACCGATGATGGGATGATCGGTCAGGACACGAGAAGTCGCAATCTCGGGCCCATATTCCCTAGGTTCGGAATCCGAATCAAGGTTCCACCAGTACGATGGGAGGGCCTCGATTTCAAGATCCCCAAATTTTAAAAAATAAAGAATTTGACTATACAAAAATTACTCAATAAAAATAATAAATAAATAACAATAGATAAAAAATGATAAAAAAAATAATAATAATTCGAATATATAGTAAATAATTAATTTGTGAAAATGAAATATACATGACATTAAATAAATATACAAAATAAATAAAAAAATAAAAAATCCAAAACAATAGCTAATTTAAAATTAATCATTAAATATCTAATGGTATAAACTATAGATTAATAAAATGTTATGTAAAAGAAAAATAAAATTTTGTTCACTAAAATAACATGAAATTATAAACAATTTATCTAATTATAAAAGAAAAATATAAGAACTTAGAATAAAAAATGTAAAGTATGAAAAAATAATAATAAGAAATAAAATAAAAAATATAATAATAAAAAATAAAATAAAATAAAAATAATAATTAAATAATAATAAATGACAAAAAAATAGATAATTGCATTAACATAGCATATATATATATATATGTTGCATCATGTATATCATTGCATATAAATATTTTTGTTTTCGAGTTTAAGCCCCGATGATGGGATCTCCCGAGAATCTTGTGAAGGCGAGTATTTCTCAAAAAGTTCCTTAGGTGAAAAGATGTCCTCGGATCCCACCAGTATTGTAGACACTAAATCATAAACGAAAAATAAAAAAAATGATAAAAATTAAAATAAAGAAGAAATGAAAAAAGAGGGGAGTGAGGTACAACTGGCAGGGTGCGGAAAAATTCGCGTCTGGCAAGGTAGTGGAGCGTGCCCCCTCCAGAGCCCAAGAATCGGGTATAAAGGAGGGGACACTGAAGCATTCGGGGAAAAAAAAAAAAAAGATCTGCACACCAAAAAATTTTCCAGATTTCAAGAGGAAAGAGGGAGAAGCCACAAATAAAAAAAAAGGGGAAGAAAGAAAGAGGGCAGGGGGCTTTTTCTTAGTGCCGCCGATTTGGGTGAGTGAGGAAGGGGGAGATCTTGGGTTAGAGAGCAAAAGGAGATCTTGGGTGAGAAAGCAAAAAAAGAAACGGGTGGAGAGGAAGAGAAGTAGCTGGGCACTAGAGAGAGAAAGGGGAGGAAAAAGTGAAGAAATGATAAAAAATAATGGGGTTTCTTAAAGTGTATTATAGGTAGACCTCCCATTTCCCACCCCAAATGGCATATTTTGGAAGAATAAAATTTGCTGGCTTGATTGGAGTGGGCTGTAGATTTGGAGGAGCTTAGAAAGGTAAAATATTTATCATTTCTCTTAAATTTTTATGGCTTGAGTTGGTTCATTTTATTTATTTGTAGGACTATTGTTTAATCATTTAAGATTAATACTTCAATGTAATGTTCTAAAATCCTTAGGTTTTATTTTTGAGATTTAAGAAAGTAATACAAATAAAGGAATATATAAATATAAAAATTTTTACATAAGAAAAGGATTCAAATGTAAGAAAATATTTATTAGAGGTATTGAAACTTAGGAAAATAAAGCACATAGCAAAAAAATAATAAATTGCTAAATAAAATATGTTTATAGTGATAGATCTAGAGATCTAAATATAAAATATAAACATATAAATGAATGAAATAGATGATAGGCAAAAAAAAAATATATATATATATAAAGGTTAAGTTAAGTAAAAATTGGAGACTATTGAGACATTGGTGAGGTATTCTTGGGTAAAACCATGTAAGGAGCATATAAAATATGTTTATACATTAGATTATAAAAATATATTTAGTGAATGAGAATAAACAAGGAAGAAACATTTTATGTTAAATAAAAAAATATATAGTTGAGCTAGTCAAATAATTATAATAAGATAGGTATTAGAATTGACCTTGGAAAAATTGAATTTTAAGACACAATAATATTAAATAAGTTAAGTAAACAATGCCGATGATGGGATAATCGATCGGGATGCGAGAAGTCGCAATCCCGAGCTTATGTTCCCTAGGCTCGGAATCCGAATCAAGGCTCCACCAGTACGATGGGAGGGCCTCGATTTCAAGATTCCGAAATTCTTAATAAATAAAGAGTTTGATGATACAAAAAAATTACTCGATAAAAATAATAAATAAATAATAAATGATAAAAAAAAAGGAGATAAAATAATAACAATTTAAACATATAATAAATAATTAATTTGAAAATACAATATACATGACATTAAATAAATAAAAATAAATAAATATATAATAGTAAAAAAATAACTAAATCAGAATTAAACATTGAGTATTAAGTGGCATAAAGAAACGTGAAGATAAAGATAAAAAAATAATAAATAAGATCTTAGGCATTAGGTTTGAATAAAAGATTGCTTATGGAAAATATAATAAAAAAAATATAAAAATATATAAAATAAAAGTAGTATAATAAAAAATATATAATTTTTGTTCACTAAAATAACATAGAATCATAAGCAATTTGTCTAAGTATAAATGGAAAACATAAGAACTTAGAACAAAAAATGTAAAGTATAAAAAAAATAATAATAAGAAATAAGAATAGAAAATATGATAATAAAATATATAATAAAAATAATTAATAATAACAAAAAAACATAGATAATTGCATTAGCATGGCATGTATGTATTGCATCATACATATCATTGCATATAAATATTTCTATTTCCGAGTTTAAGCCCCGATGATGGGATCTTTCGGGGATCCTGCGAAGGCGGGTATTTCTCGAAAAGTTCCTTAGGTGAAAAGATGTCCTCGGGTCCCACCAGTATGATGGGAGGGCTCGAGAACCATCTTTAATAAAAGGCTTTTGCCCGAATTGGGTTCATTATGCACAAAAATATTATTTTAAAAAGAAAACGTACGATGACCCCGATGACGGGAATTATTCGTCGAATTTGCGAAGGCGAGTTTCTCGGATAATTCCTTAGGTGAGAGAATATCCCGAGTCCCACCAGTATGATGGGCGGATTCGGAAAATATCCTCGATAAAAGGTTATTTGTCCGGCATTTTTATCTCACGCCATGCATTTCATCTCGCCACCCATTTGCATTCCATTTTAGGTTAAATAGGAGATAAAATAAAAAATAATAATTAAGGAAATCTAGTGAAATTAAAAATTAAAGCCCAATAGGATAATCTAAAAATGGTACCGTTCATGGAATGGGCGTCCGAGGGGTGCTAATCCTTCCCCGGGCGTAACCGTACTCCCGAACCTAGATCCAGAAAATTGTAGACCGGTTTAAGGTTCTTTTCGGTGGGCTTAAAATTAATTTAAGTTTTCATCAATTAGAATCGAGTCAATAGGTGGCCAATCACACCTAGTAAAAAAAGATTGGTGGCGACTCCTAGTTTATTTTTTAGTGAGTTTTCACAGTTCATCGTATAGCGGTCGGGTTCCCAGACCCGCACGTTACGACAGCTGGCGACTCCACTGGGGACTAGAGAGTCGAGCCATTAAAAAATAATAGGTTATCCAAGGCTTTAAATAATCCACTGTTTCCTTAATATTAATAATTTGTACTGCATATTTTGTTTGGTACATTAGTTTATTTCGCATTTATTACTTTATTACTTCTAATACTTGTGGGGATTTAAGGTAGAGGGATGTGAGATTGTTACTTTGAACTCATGATTTCCTTCACACACACAGCACGTTCTACATTCATGCATAAACCCTCCACCCGGGTTATGTCATTTTTATGAGGGAGTTTAGTAGCTACGCTCTCGTGAGGTGATAACCTCCGCACGGGCTAGTGAAGACTCCCACTCAAATCGAACCTAGTCCGTTTGAAGCCTGTAATGGGTGAGGACCGGGGTGCCTTACTAGTCCGCGTGGACGACAGTGAGGAACGATTTGGGAACCTTAGCTCTATTTATAAACCCCGCTCAGCATATAGAATACCGAGAGCAGCTTGACCTTAGAAAGGGCCATACCCGTGAGAATATACCTTATAAGTAGGTACACATGAAGGAATTTCTTCCACTCCCTCTATTTTAAATTATGCCTCGAGATAATAAAGTATCGTGGAGTAGACAATAATACCCATGATATTGCTTGTTATTCTCTCATTATTTTTAACATTCCATTATTTCTTTTTACCATACTAACTTAAGTTTATTTTGCTTGTCATGCGCATGTTACATGTTCATTTACATACATCGTAATTGCATATAGGAGAAATATTGGCTACACCACATTCAACCTAAGAGATCCCAGTTATATCCATGGCATCATCATCAGCAGGCCCGCTCAACATATACAGAAATGACTATGAGATAGAGTTACAGATGAGGCAGATTCAACAAGAAAAAGGAGACCGTTTAACCCAAGGACATATCTCAATTTTACCCGAGAGAGTTCACTTGGACCTTCAGCAGAATGACTTTACAGAGATGGTAGGAATTTGGGAACAATGGAGACGTGCTCACTGAGACAATTTTCAGAACAAGTATGGACACATTGCATGGCTCCTATATGTACCGGTCGATGACCAGATGCTCCGAGCCATTGTCCAGTTTTGGGATCCCTCATATCGTTGCTTTGTCTTTAACAAGGTGGACATGACCCCTACCATAGAAGAGTATTCCTCTCTGCTCCGGATAGACCATATGCAGCCTGACAAGATCTATTGGAGGGCCCAGAAGACGGGACACCGGCGAAAGTTGGCCAAGTTGTTAGGAATAACTACGGTGGAAGTGGATCAGCATTTGAAGAAGAAAGGAGACACAGAATGCCTTCCGTGGAGTTTCTTGAACGGATGTATTAAAAAACACATGGAGGATGAACAAGGTCTCTTGGCTTTTGCGATGGCAATTTACGGCTTAGTGGTCTTCCCGAAGGTTCTAGGTCATGTGGAGGTATCAGTCATAGACTTCTTTGATCAGGTGACAAGGAGCATCAACCCGGCCCCATCCATCTTAGCTGAAACCTTCTGATCCTTGAATTTCTGTCGACGCAAAGGTGAGGGACGATTCATCGGATGTGCTCAACTCCTAACCATATGGATCAAAAGCCACTTCGAATGCAAAGAGAGCAAATTTCGAAAGCTTTATCTGTCTGCGAGTTGTCCTATCCTTGAGTTCTGCGAAAGTGAATGGCCCGACTACAAAAGGAAAGAAGAGTGGGTCGCAAGGCTCCAGAGTTTAATGAGCATTGAAGTGACTTGGAGAGCTCCATGGATGCCACGAATGCAAGTAATGTATAAATGTGGGGATAAGCCATGGGTACCACTGATGGGACCTTGGGGAGCCATCAGCTATGCCCCAATAATGGTACGGAGACAGTTCGGATCTGAACAGTTCGTGCCCATGACTCACCAGCTCGACCAGTTAGAGTTTACATATGGAGAGCCAGAGACGCTAAAGAGAATTGAGGAAATTGCTCAGGACTGGAAGAAAACTTGCCGAGTAGATCAGGGAAGGGTTACTGATGAAGTCACCACAGGATATCATACTTGGCATGACCAAAGGGTGGAAAATGTCATACATCCCCCGAAGAATCCATCCAAACATCCCGTAAACCCAGAACCTCAAGACGTCCTGTTGGAGAGTGAGTTAACGAGGAAAAGACTTGAAAATGAGATGATGAATATGAAGCGAAGACATGCGGATGAGCTAGAAGAAGTAAAGAAAGAGACTTCAAGAAAGGTACGGGTGGCTTTGAAAGAGCGGGATGAGTGGCAAAGCAAGTTTGAGGAAGTGAGCGTGGCAAATTCTTCTCTGTTGGCCAGAATACAAGAACTCCAAAGTGCCAACAATGCTTTGCAGCACGAGGTACGAAGACAAGGACAAACCATCCAAGAGTTGAAAAATGACTGCGACATGTTGGAAACTGCCATGGAGGGCTATAAGGCACAGTATGAAGCAATAAGGCAAGAATATTTCCAAATGAGGGAAAGAAACAATTCATGCACACAAAGCCTTCAAAGGAAAGAAGCTGAAATGCAATGGATACTGAGACAGATGAGAGAAGTGGCATTTAGAGCTCGAGTAATGGCAGACAAGACCGAAGAACTCAGGCGAGAGATCCTTCCCAAGGATGAATTGAGTGAGCGGTTGATCAATCACCTCAAGATGGTTAGGGACCAATATGAAAAAGTCGGTCTTTCTTTTTGATAGTTATGTATGGTTTTAGACAATGATGTAATTGGATATTTAAGTTTTATGGATGCGGATTTTCTTATGGTAAATGTTGGATGGCCAATATTTTTCCTATTCAAATACATTTCATTTGCATCATAATGCATGATTCAGATAAAAGTAATAAATAATAATGCACTCAACATAAAATTCTAACTTATTCCTTGAACTAATAGAACAAAATTCCAGAAAAACAAATTCTCCACAGATACAATACAAGAGCCCGTTCTAAGATCATGGGGGACGAGCATTCAGAGAGGATGGATAAGATTGAGAAGAAGCAAGAAGAAATCATGGGTCAGTTATCAAAAATTTTGGAGTTAATATCTACAGATAAAGGAAAGAAAGCGGCAGGAAGTTCTGGTACACCAGAAGACGTTCAACAGACAGAAACCAATACAGACCCCGTGTATCCACCAGGATTTACACCTCCACCTGCAAGGAATGCTTCTATTCCCATGCCATCCGTGGGTCAATATCCATATTTTGGGATGCCAATAGGACCACCACCGACTTATGCTCAACAAAGGCCAATTGGAGGGGCAAGTCCTTCAGATCCCATCTCTGTACCTGATATGGATGATCCAAAGGAACAAGAGAAGCTCAAATGTGGATCCGTTGAATCGAAAGATAATCCCGATACCCATCAAAAATTTGACCTTTTTGAGGAAAGACTGCGCATGGTAGAAGGAATGGGAATGTATTGTTCTATGGATGCAATTGAGCTTTGTCTGGTTCCAGATGTGGTTATACCCCCAAAGTTCAAAGTTCCAGACTTTGAGAAGTATGATGGAACCAAGTGCCCGGTCACACATATCACCATGTATTGTAGAAGGATGGTCGCATATGCTCATGATGACAAACTCTTGATACATTGCTTCCAAGATAGCCTTACTGGTGCTGCAGCAAAATGGTACGTCCAACTGGACCGCAATCGAATCCACACGTGGAAAGATCTTGCTCGGGCGTTTGTAGCTCAGTATAAGCACGTTACAGATATGGCTCCGGATCGCCTTTCCTTACAAAACATGGAGAAGAAAACCACTGAAAGCTTCAAAGAATACGCTCAAAGATGGAGGAATGTGGCCTCTCAAGTTCAGCCACCATTGACTGAGAAAGAAACCACTGTAATGTTTGTTAACACCTTGCGAGCCCCTTACTATGAACGATTGGTTGGTAGTGCCACAAAGAACTTTGCTGATATGGTGATTTCGGGAGAAATGATAGAAACTGCCATTAAGCAAGGGAAGATAGAAGGAGGTGATATGACAAACACAAGGAAAGGGGGAACTTTCAAGAGGAAAGAGGGAGAAGCCCAAGCCATCACTTCATGACAACACCAAGGAGGAACATACAACCCTTACCAGCCATACCTACCATACCCCTATTACCCAGCTGTGAACAACACTTCACAAAGCCCATACCCATACCCGCCTATGCCAAATGCCTTCCCTAACCCGTACCCATATAATCCCATCCAACGAACACCTTACTCACCTGCTTCCACACCTGTTACAGCTTCAACCACACAACAAACAACACCTTCAAACAACCATACTACCGGTGAATCAAGAGGATGGCGAAACAAGCAAGAGAAAGTGCAGTTTGACCCAATCCTAATCCCTTATGCTGAACTCTTCACTCAGTTAGTTGCAAACCATCTAGTAGCACCCTTATACATAGAGCCATTAAAACCTCCGTTCCCGAGATGGTATGACACTTCCGCCCACTGTGATTATCATTATGGAATCGATGGTCACTCGATCGAGAATTGCACGGCATTCAAGCATAAGGTGCAAGGGTTGATCAAGGCAGGAATCCTGAACTTTGAAAAAAAGCCAGAACAGAATGTTAACAACAATCCACTGCCAAATCATGCTGGGGCAGGGGTAAATGCAATCGAAAGGGAGGTGTATGTTAAAAGAAACATTCGGGAAGTGGAAACCTCCATGGAGAAGGTATTTGAAGCCTTGGTAAAAGCCGATATGCTCGAGGTGTGGCCTGAATGTCCTAATGTGAATGACTCACGAGATATCCAAAAACTATGTTGCTTGTATCACAAAGGATGTGTGGGGCATTCAATCCAGGATTGTAGTTCTTTCCGGAAAGAAGTGCAAAGAATGATGGACGAATCAAAGATCGAGTTTTATACGGAAGCTTCAGAGTCAGCAATAAACATGATATCCAAGGAGTCCACTCACCCAATGAAGATAAAACCTTTAACCATTTTCTACGAACCAAAAGGAGAGTTTGTGGAGGACAAAACCCATGCCAAGATGATCATCGAAGTCCCTAAACCCTTCCCCTACAAAGACGACAAAGCTGTCCCATGGAACTACAACTGCAGTGTACAAGTTTCAAAAACGAAGAAATGGATAGCTGAATCTCAAGATGATACTGCAAATATAACTGGTGTTGGAGGGATTACCCGCAGCGGACGTTGCTATTCACCGGAAGCATTCGAGAATCTCAAGAATGAGAAGGGAAAGGAAAAAGAGCAAAGTCTTAGAGAAGAAAAGGTACAACCTCCAGAATCGACAGATGGCTCAAAAAGATCGGTGACAGAAAAAGAAGCCGCTGAGTTCCTCAAGTTCATCAAACATAGTGAGTACAATGTAGTCGAGCAATTGAACCGGTTGCCCGCTCGTATTTCACTACTATCTTTGCTCCTCAGCTCAGAACCACATAGGAACTCTCTGATGAATATTCTGAACCAAGCATATGTGGATCATGATATCTCAGTAGAAAATTTGGACTACATTGTTGGGAACATTTCGGTGGGTAACATAATATCCTTCAGCGATGAAGAAATCCCTTCTGAAGGTAGAGGAAATTACAAAGCCTTGCACATCACTACCAAGTGTAAAGGTTGTACCGTCGCAAAGGTACTGCTTGACAACGGATCGTCCTTAAATGTGATGCCCATGAGGACCTTGGCCCGTTTACCCATCAACATGTCCTACATGCGAAAGAGTCAGATGATCGTAAGAGCTTTCGATGGAACAAGGAGAGAAGTAGTAGGGGACATTGAGATACCGGTAGAGATTGGCCCATGTACCTTTACCATTGAATTCCAGGTTATGGATATTGCTCCTTCATACAATTATTTGTTGGGAAGACCTTGGATACACATGGCTGGGGCCATACCTTCATCTCTTCATCAGAAGGTCAAGTTCATCGTGGAAGGGAAGATTGTCTGTGTTAACGGGGAAGAGGACTTACTCATAAGCAAGCCAGCAGATACGCCTTACGTGGAAGCGGCGGAAGAAGTGCCTGAATGTTCCTTTCGATCCTTCGAGTTCGTTAACACCACGTATGTGGGAGAAGGAACCACACCGCCTATTCCGAGGCTTTCCAAAACCACCAAGATGGTTGTCAGTCAGATATTAGGAAAAGGATACCGAGCAGGGGCAGGATTGGGAAAAAAACTACAAGGCATCAGAAGTCCCATACGTACTACCAAAAATGAAGAAAGGTTTGGTCTGGGGTACAAGCCAACCAAGAAGGAAAGAGAAGAAATGATAGCCGAAAGAAGAAAGGAAAGGTTGGCTCGCTTTAAGGGGCATGAGTTGGAAATCCGAGGAATGACATATCCTCATCTTTACAAGACATTCCGATCTGGAGGTTGCATCTTTCCTGAATCACTCACCATTGGGAACCGAGAATCAGTGTCAGCTTTAGGAGGGACCTTTTCTGATTTATCAATATGTGCAACGGAGGAAGGTGAAGAACAGCCAGGAAATGCGGATGAGATTCCTACTACATACCTTGGGCCACCGAATCTAAAGTTGAGCAACTGGACCACCATGAGTTTACCAGTCACTTGTGATTCAATTTCAAAGTAATGCAAACTAAACATCCATGCTTATGCCCAAAAGCATTGGAATTTTATGTATCGGGCTTTTTATCATTTATCATTTTAATAAATTGACATGCGTAGTGCATTTCTCATATCTCTTCTCATAATTAATCATTTTCATTAGTGTCGTTTCATCCCTTTATTTTAACTATTTACCTATACAATAGCTCTACATATTTCAATTCCCTTTACCTTCCAGGATTCCAAATAATGAATGCGAAGATGATAATGACAGTGGTTTTGAAGTTGATTTTGAAAAAGGTACAAGTGTCAGTGAACTTGACAATACAGAAAACGTGGAGGATTATGATTTAACTCCGGACTTGTTAAGACTAGTAGAACAGGAGGGGAGACAAATTGTCCCACATCAAGAGACACTTGAAACAATTAATTTGGGAAATGAAGAAAATAAGAAAGAAGTTAGAATTGGTGTGACGTTGGTGTCAATGGAAAAAGAAAAACTAATAAAGCTACTTCATGAATATGTAGATGTGTTCGCATGGTCTTATCAAGATATGCCAGGACTCAACACAGACATTGTAGCTCATAAACTGCCTTTGAAACCTGAATGCAAACCAATTAAGCAAAAGTTGAGAAGAATGAAACCTGAAATGTTGTTGAAAATTAAAGAAGAAGTGAAAAAGCAGTTCGATGCAGGATTCTTGGAAGTAGCTAAGTACCCTGAATGGGTTACAAATATTGTCCCAGTTCCTAAGAAAGACGGGAAGGTGAGAATGTGTGTGGATTATCGAGATTTGAATAGAGCTAGCCCAAAAGATAATTTTCCTCTTCCCCACATTGACACCCTTGTTGACAATACTGCCCGCCACTCCATGTTTTCCTTTATGGATGGCTTTTCAGGGTATAACCAAATTAAGATGGCACCAGAGGATAGAGAGAAAACTACCTTCATAACTATGTGGGGGACCTTTTGTTATAAGGTAATGCCATTTGGTTTGAAGAATGCCGGGGCAACTTATCAGCGAGCTATGGTGACTCTCTTCCATGATATGATGCACAAAGAGGTTGAGGTGTATGTGGATGATATGATTGTAAAAGCTCGCAAAACAGAGGACCATGCGACTAATCTTGAAAGATTATTTAAGAGGTTACGAAAATTTCAGCTCAGATTAAATCCGGCAAAGTGCACTTTTGGAGTCACTTCAGGAAAGCTACTGGGTTTCATCGTCAGTAAAAGAGGAATAGAAGTTGACCCAGATAAGGTTCAAGCAATCCGTGATTTGCCCCCTCCCAAGACCCAAAAAGAAGTTAGAGGATTTTTGGGGAGATTAAATTATATAGCCCGGTTCATATCACAACTCACACTCAAATGTGACCCGATCTTCAAACTCCTTCGCAAACACAATCCGGGGGCGTGGAATGAGGAGTGCCAAGTTGCTTTTAACAAAGTTAAAGAATATTTGTTGAGTCCGCCAGTATTGGCACCACCTGTGGTCGGGAGACCCCTCCTCTTATACTTAACGGTAAATGAAGGATCCATGGGATGTGTGTTAGGGCAACATGATGAAACTGGTAAGAAAGAAAGGGCAGTTTACTACTTGAGCAAGAAGTTCACTGAATACGAGTCCAAGTATTCCTCGTTGGAAAAGATGTGTTGTGCTTTAGCATGGACGGCGCATCGACTCAGGCAGTACATGCTATATCATACCACTTGGCTCATTGCAAAGTTGGACCCGATTAAATACATCTTCGAGAAACCTTCCTTATCAGGTAGAGTGGCAAGATGGCAAGTGTTATTGTCTGAATATGATATTGTATATGTGTCCCAGAAAGCTATCAAAGGAAGTGCAATCGCAGATTTTCTTGCAGAAAGGGTGGAAGAGGATTATGAACCAATGGAGTTTGAGTTTCCAGATGAGGACTTGATGTCAATATGTCAAACAAGTGGGGAGGAATCAGAGAAGGAGAATTGGAAGATGTTTTTCGACGGAGCTTCGAATGCTTTGGGGCATGGCATAGGGGTCGTGTTAGTGTCACCAGAAGGAGATCATTATCCCGTTATAGCTAAACTCGACTTCTATTGCACCAATAATGTAGCTGAATATGAAGCTTGTGTCATGGGCCTTCAAGCAGCAATCGAGAGGAAAATCCACATTTTAGAAGTGTATGGGGACTCTGCTTTGGTTATTTATCAGTTACGAGGAGAATGGGAGACGCGTGACTCAAAGTTAGTTCGGTATCACAAGTATGTATCAAAGCTGATTGAAAATTTTGATGAAATTTGCTTCAATCATTTGCCCCGAGAGGAGAACCAAATGGCCGATGCATTAGCCACGCTGGCGGCAATGTTCAAAGTTGGTACCAATGTCAAGATCCAGCCCATCATGATTAATCTTCGAGAGTGTCCCGCGCACTGCTCTAGTGTAGAAGAAGAAATAGACGGGAAACCGTGGTACCACGATATTGTGCATTATCTCAAATTTCAGTAGTACCCGGATCAAAGCTCAGAAAATGATAAGAAAACCATTAGAAGGTTGGCAATGAATTTCTTCTTGGATGGGAACATCTTATACAAGAGAAGTAGGGATCAAACGCTTTTGAGATGCGTGGATTCAACCGAAGCTCGGAGAATAGTCGAAGAAGTTCACGAAGGAGTTTGTGGAGCACATGCAAGTGGACATAAGTTGGCGAGACAGGTCATGAGGGCAGGGTATTACTGGCTCACGTTGGAAAAGGATTGTATAGACTTCGCCCGAAAGTGTCACAAGTGTCAGATATATGCGGACAGAATCCACACCCCTGCTAATTCACTGCATGTATTGGCATCACCATGGCCATTCTCAATGTGGGGCATGGATGTGATTGGGTTGATAACCCCGAAGGCATCAAATGGGCATCGATTTATTCTGGTGGCAATTGACTACTTCACTAAGTGGGTAGAAGCAGCATCTTATGCCAATGTGACCCAAAAAGTGGTATGTAAGTTCATCCAAAAGGAAATAATATGCCGCTATGGTCTCCCAGAAAGGATCATCACGGATAACGCTAGTAACCTCAATGGTTCGATGATGAAAGAGGTTTGTGCCAAGTTCAAGATCAAGCATCACAATTCAACACCTTATCGCCCAAAGATGAATGGAGCAGTGGAAGCAGCCAACAAGAACATCAAAAGGATAATTGAAAAGATGACAAATATATACAAAGATTGGCATGAGAAGTTATCTTTTGCTTTGCATGCTTATCGCACAACAGTCCGAACTTCCACGGGAGCTACACCGTTCTCTTTGGTGTATGGGATGGAAGCAGTTTTGCCAATTGAAGTGGAAATTCCTTCCCTTCGGGTCCTTAAAGAAGTACAGTTGGAAGAAGCCGAATGGGTTAATGCTCGTTATGAGCAATTGAATCTCATAGAAGAAAAAAGGTTGACAGCACTTTGCCATGGGCAGTTATATCAAAAGAGAATGATGAGGGCATATGACAAGAAGGCACACTCTCGACAGTTCCGAGAAGGAGAATTAGTATTGAAAAGAATTCTCCCGAACCAGCATGATCCTCGCGGGAAATGGACACCGAATTGGGAAGGACCATTCGTGGTAAAGAAAGCTTTTTCAGGAGGAGCACTAATTTTGGTGGAGATGGATGGAAGGGAGTTTTCCAACCCGGTGAATGCCGATGCTGTCAAGAAATATTTTGCATAAAAAAAAAAAAAAGAAGAAGAAAAAAAAGAGAAGAAAATTTTCAAGTTGAAAATCTGAAAAGGCAGCTTGAATTTGGGAGATGTGTTTAGGGCGAAAACCCGAGAGGGCGGTCTAGACACGAAAAAGGTCCAAATACTACAAAAGCTTAACGCAGAAAGGGTGAAGATCATGATCCGAGATGTTCATGCAAAAGACAAGGGAGCTGACAAATGTGCCTATTTCGGGATAAAATTTTGAGACTACTGTTAATATCTATCGAAACAGTCATTAAGAAAGGACTGTATCCCGTTTGTATTAATCAATTTTCCCTTGTCCCTTGTCATTATACTTGATTGTAGAAACTTTACTTTTTTCTAATGAAAAATAGCCTTTCACTCCCAACAATGCCCTCATTTCCGTTCTGCCAAAAGAGGAGATATGAGTACATTGCATTGCATTTGCCATAAAATTAGAATGATACTTAATAAAGAGCATGATAAAGTAAGAAATGTTTGCAATATTTTGAAAAAAAGATTGTAATTGACAGGGAATGAAATGGAGTCTAAGAAGAGAAAGAAAGGAATGGAATTAGCAATAGAATGGAGCACAGTAAAATGTGAAGAGTGATTGGACCATGCATATGATAGAAGAAGAAAACAGTTATGAGCAATGAATTGGGGAAGACGAGAGATCGGAAGTGTGATCGATTCATCCCCCATTGATCAAAGAAAAGGCTCTAAAAACACCAAAAGAAAGGGAAACTGATGAAGATGAATTGACATGTTCAAAATTTTAAAATAATTGAAAAAGAGGGAAATTCATCTTTAAAATCATATGAATTTCAGATGAGGAATTGATTATTTTTCACCATTTCAAAAAAAGAAAAAAAAGGTTTCGTTGCCTCAATTTTGAAGAATTCATTTTTAAAGGTATGTTGCCTCAGCTTTGAGGAACTCACTTTTAAAAGTTCTCGTTGCCTCAGTTTCGAGGAGTTCATTTTTAAAGCCTCGTTGCCTCAGTTTTGAGGAGTTTATTTTTAAAGTCTCGTTGCCTCAGTTTTGAGGAGTTCATTTTAAAGTTTCGGTGCCTCAGTTTTGAGGAGTTCGTTTTAAAGTTTCGGTGCCTCAGTTTTGAGGAGTTTATTTTTAAAGTCTCGTTGCCTCAGTTTTGAGGAGTTCATTTTAAAGTTTCGGTGCCTCAGTTTTGAGGAGTTCATTTTTAAAGTCTCGTTGCCTCAATTTTGAGGGGTTTCATTTTAAAAGTCTCATTGCCTCAGTTTTGAGGAGTTCATTTTAAAGTTTCGGTGCCTCAGTTTTGAGGAGTTCATTTTTAAAGTCTCGTTGCCTCAATTTTGAGGGGTTCATTTTAAAAGTCTCATTGCCTCAGTTTTGAAGAGTTCATTTTAAAAGTCTCGTGGCCTCAGTTTTGAGGAATTTATTAAAATAAAAAAAAATAAAAAAAATTGGTAAGAGAATTAAAGAATTTAGTCAAATACAGTGTCTACGTCTTTGCACTATTTCAAATTTTCGAAATGCGCAAAGAGGGGCAGCTGTAGACACTAAATCATAAACGAAAAATAAAAAAAATGATAAAAATTAAAATAAAGAAGAAATGAAAAAAGAGGGGAGTGAGGTACAACTGGCAGGGTGCGTCCCGCACCCTGCCAGGCACCTCCTTCACCTTGCCAGACGCGAAAAATTCGCGTCTGGCAAGGTAGTGGAGCGTGCCCCCTCCAGAGCCCAAGAATCGGGTATAAAGGAGGGGACACTGAAGCATTCGGGGAAAAAAAAAAAAAGATCTGCACACCAAAAAATTTTCCAGATTTCAAGAGGAAAGAGGGAGAAGCCACAAACAAAAAAAAAGGGGAAGAAAGAAAGAGGGCAGGGGGCTTTTTCTTAGTGCCGCCGGTTTGGGTGAGTGAGGAAGGGGGAGATCTTGGGTGAGAGAGCAAAAGGAGATCTTGGGTGAGAAAGCAAAAAGAGATTTTGGGTGAGAAAGCAAAAAAAGAAACGGGTGGAGAGGAAGAGAAGTAGCTGGGCACTAGAGAGAGAAAGGGGAGGAAAAAGTGAAGAAATGATAAAAAATAATGGGGTTTCTTAAAGTGTATTATAGGTAGACCTCCTATTTCCCACCCCAAATGGCATATTTTGGAAGAATAAAATTTGCTGGCTTGATTGGAGTGGGCTGTAGATTTGGAGGAGCTTAGAAAGGTAAAATATTTATCATTTCTCTTAAATTTTTATGGCTTGAGTTGGTTCATTTTATTTATTTGTAGGACTATTGTTTAATCATTTAAGATTAATACTTCAATGTAATGTTCTAAAATCCTTAGGTTTTATTTTTGAGATTTAAGAAAGTAATACAAATAAAGGAATATATAAATATAAAAATTTTTACATAAGAAAAGGATTCAAATGTAAGAAAATATTTATTAGAGGTATTGAAACTTAGGAAAATAAAGCACATAGCAAAAAAATAATAAATTGCTAAATAAAATATGTTTATAGTGATAGATCTAGAGATCTAAATATAAAATATAAACATATAAATGAATGAAATAGATGATAGGCAAAAAAAATATATATATATATATATAAAGGTTAAGTTAAGTAAAAATTGGAGACTATTGAGACATTGGTGAGGTATTCTTGGGTAAAACCATGTAAGGAGCATATAAAATATGTTTATACATTAGATTATAAAAATATATTTAGTGAATGAGAATAAACAAGGAAGAAACATTTTATGTTAAATAAAAAAATATATAGTTGAGCTAGTCAAATAATTATAATAAGATAGGTATTAGAATTGACCTTGGAAAAATTGAATTTTAAGACACAATAATATTAAATAAGTTAAGTAAACAATGCCGATGATGGGATAATCGATCGGGATGCGAGAAGTCGCAATCCCGAGCTTATGTTCCCTAGGCTCGGAATCCAAATCAAGGCTCCACCAGTACGATGGGAGGGCCTCGATTTCAAGATTCCGAAATTCTTAATAAATAAAGAGTTTGATGATACAAAAAAATTACTCGATAAAAATAATAAATAAATAATAAATGATAAAAAAAAAGAGATAAAATAATAACAATTTAAACATATAATAAATAATTAATTTGAAAATACAATATACATGACATTAAATAAATAAAAATAAATAAATATATAATAGTAAAAAAATAACTAAATCAGAATTAAACATTGAGTATTAAGTGGCATAAAGAAACGTGAAGATAAAGATAAAAAAATAATAAATAAGATCTTAGGCATTAGGTTTGAATAAAAGATTGCTTATGGAAAATATAATAAAAAAAATATAAAAATATATAAAATAAAAGTAGTATAATAAAAAATATATAATTTTTGTTCACTAAAATAACATAGAATCATAAGCAATTTGTCTAAGTATAAATGGAAAACATAAGAACTTAGAACAAAAAATGTAAAGTATAAAAAAAATAATAATAAGAAATAAGAATAGAAAATATGATAATAAAATATATAATAAAAATAATTAATAATAACAAAAAAACATAGATAATTGCATTAGCATGGCATGTATGTATTGCATCATACATATCATTGCATATAAATATTTCTATTTCCGAGTTTAAGCCCCGATGATGGGATCTTTCGGGGATCCTGCGAAGGCGGGTATTTCTCGAAAAGTTCCTTAGGTGAAAAGATGTCCTCGGGTCCCACCAGTATGATGGGAGGGCTCGAGAACCATCTTTAATAAAAGGCTTTTGCCCGAATTGGGTTCATTATGCACAAAAATATTATTTTAAAAAGAAAACGTACGATGACCCCGATGACGGGAATTATTCGTCGAATTTGCGAAGGCGAGTTTCTCGGATAATTCCTTAGGTGAGAGAATATCCCGAGTCCCACCAGTATGATGGGCGGATTCGGAAAATATCCTCGATAAAAGGTTATTTGTCCGGTATTTTTATCTCACGCCATGCATTTCATCTCGCCACCCATTTGCATTCCATTTTAGGTTAAATAGGAGATAAAATAAAAAATAATAATTAAGGAAATCTAGTGAAATTAAAAATTAAAGCCCAATAGGATAATCTAAAAATGGTACCGTTCATGGAATGGGCGTCCGAGGGGTGCTAATCCTTCCCCGGGCGTAACCGTACTCCCGAACCTAGATCCAAAAAATTGTAGACCGGTTTAAGGTTCTTTTCGGTGGGCTTAAAATTAATTTAAGTTTTCATCAATTAGAATCGAGTCAATAGGTGGCCAATCACACCTAGTAAAAAAAGATTGGTGGCGACTCCTAGTTTATTTTTTAGTGAGTTTTCACAGTTCATCGTATAGCGGTCGGGTTCCCGGACCCGCACGTTACGACAAGTATGATGGAAGGGCTTGAGAAATATCTTTAATAAAAGACTTTTGCTCGTATTAGGTTCATTATTCACGAAAATATTATTTTAAAAGAAAACGTACGATGACCCCGATGACGGGATTTAATCGTCAAATTTACGAAGGCGAATTTCTCGAATAATTCTCTAGGTGAGAGAATACCCCAGATCCCACCAGTATGATGGGCAAATCTAAGAGAATATCCTCGATAAAAGGTTATTCGTTCGACATATTTTTATCCCACGTCATACATTTCATCTTGCCTCACATTTGCATTTTATTTTAGGTTGAATAGGAGATAAAATAAGAGAATAATAACTAAGAAAATATAGTGAACTTAAAAAATTAAAGCCTAATAGAATAATCTAAAAATGGTACCGTTCATGGAACGGGCCTCCCGATGGTGCTAATCCTTCCCCGAACGTAATCGTACTCTCGAATTTAGATCTAGAAAAATGTAGACCAGTTTAAGGTTCTTTTCGATGGGCTTAAAATTAATTTAAGGCTTCATCGATTAGAATCGAGTCAATAGGTGGCCAATCGCACCTAGTAAAAAAGATTAGTGGCGACTCCTAATTTTTAGAGTTTTCATCATGTCTGGCGATCGGGTTCCCGGACCTGCACGTTACGACACATATACGAAAAAAAGCCTAAAAGCACAACAGCAAACAAAAAACAAAAAAATCAAAAACGAAAATCAACAAAAAATACAATTAAAAAGTAAATACAAGAATACAAGAATAAAACCAACCATAAAAATGAAAGGAAAAAAATCAAAAGTAAACAAAGAAAAAACTGTTTATAACTATAAAAAAAAATATAAAATCCATCAAGAAAAAAGACTAAACCAAGCATGTAGTGAAAGAAGAATAAATAAGAAAATATTCAAAAAAATCCATAAGTAAAGATAGCAAACCAACCTTATTGAAATAAGAAGAAAAAACAACAAAACCCAAAAAGAACAAAGAAGTATGACTGTTAAGTATGTTGAAAATGGAAAAAAACACTAAAGAAAGAAAAGTTGAGAAACAGTAGAAGAAATTTCTAAAAGGAAGAAAGTGTAGCAAGTAAGTTGGAAAAGGCTAAAAAAAAAAACACTAAATCCGAGAAAGAGAAGAAAAAAATTACAAAAAAAGAAAGAACAACATAAAAAGACAAAAAAATATTAAAACAAATGATAAATCCGAAAATTCCCTCAAGGGAAAAAAGACCAAAGATTTAAAAGACGAAAAGAGACCTCCAAATGAAGCAAACACCAAAAAAACCCAAAAAAAAAAATCTTCTCTCTCAACGCAGCCAATTGACTTCCACGTGTTAATCAACTAGAAATGACATATGGCGATCAATTAGACCTTTCTGGAGACAAATTTAGCATATAGATATAGATCATAATTATCATTATCGTACAATTGGCGATACATATCGTACGATACAATATTAATAGAAAACGATACGTATTTATAACTGTATCGCATTTGATCAAGTATCGAAGTGTATCGTACAATACGCAATACGCATGTTACAATATGAGGGCGTAACGTAAGATACAGTAGATACACTTTTTATAAGCTTATATTTAATTGATTATTAAAAATTTAACTTTTTTATTATTTTTTGAGTTAAAACATGAAAATTATATTTTATGAGTTTCAATTTTTATATTTTAAATAAAAATGCTAAAAAATTGAATTCCCTTTTAATTTTAACATGATAAATGTTTTTAACTTTTAATTAATAAATTAATATGATAAAATGTATATTTTATTTAAAAATCTATATTCTTAAAGAATATGCTGAAAGTTTAAATTAAAAAAATAATTATCATTTCAATTTATGTCGTATAATATTCGTTTCTATTAAAATATACAATATTTTTCAATTTTTTATTTTGCATATATAAATATTATTTATAATTAATTTTTAAAATTTTTTATCATATCTTACAATCTGATACTCGATGTTAAAAAATAAGATTTTGATACACGATACGTATTTCGATTTAACAACTAGAGTATAAATGATATCCAATTGCCTTTGTAGCATTGCTAGTGAATTTAAACCTACTTGTTGAAAGTTAAAACAAATATAATATTTTATTCTTTAAGTATTTGTAATTAGTTATTAATATTCTTTAAACTTTATGTATAATTAATTATATTTAATTCAAGATTCACGATGGTTGAAATTTAGAATATAAAAAAGTACTTGATTTTTTTTATTTGTGATTGGATGACAAAAACAATATTAGTCTAATAAACTGATGGGATTTAGTACACTAAAATCTTCTTCCTTAATCTACAATTCTTCAATGAGTGAGTTTTTTAACTGTTTTAGGCAAAAGAAGAGATCAAACTTTACTTTTATATAGCGAATTTCTAGTCTCACTTATCGTAAGATTTAAAGTTTCTTACACAGACTTACATTATGTTAAATCCACATATAGCATTAGAGTTTAGTTTATTTTATTAGATTATATTATGAGCTATAATATTGTCTCATTATGAAGAAAACATCAACTTAACCCGATTTTGATAAAAAAAATAAATTAAATAATGTAAGTTCACACTTTTATTATTTAGAAAAATTTCACAATCATATTAATAAATAGAATTATCCAACATCCCTATCCAATAGATTGGAAGTTTGATTACATTGTTAATTGAAATTTTGTTGAAGTTTAAGGATAAGTCTTAAACTCTTAGGTTATCAAAACAAAAGCTCATTCTAAGAACAAAAAGGAAGCACACCTATTCAAATCAAAAGATGAGAAAATGTTTATCAAAAGTAGAATTTTGATAATTATTTCATCTGTAATTATTTGTATTTGAATCTTATCTTATCAATTAATCTTTGTACTATAAAAATATTATAGTGAAATGAAAATGTCAAGGCAGTTTTTCCTTCACATTCATTTTTCTATGTTGAATTACTTTATGGTATTAGAGCCATTGTACGCTCTATCGAGTCAATAATGTTTCTTTTTTTCAACTAACCTTGCCTTCCTCAAACTCAGAAAATACAACCTACCTTCCAACAACCCCATATAATCCTACACTTCTTTTCTCCAATCAACCAAATCCCTTTATTATTGTTAATGTTGCTACATGCACAACTACCTATAAAACACACCCTTCTCAACTTCCCCTCAAAGGACTCAATTCAAGTCTTTTTTAGTTAGATGTAAGCTACTTGGATACGTGGATGGTTCCAAACTTGGCCTTCCTACCATGATACCACAACAAGGTTTCAACCTTTTTTATTATCATTGCTAATCCAACATATGATCACTAGATTAGATAAGATTAGCTATTGCTTCATTGCATTATTTCATCTACCACAAAAAGTTATTGTGCCTTTTTTTGCCTCTGAAACTTCCTTTGATATGCTTGAGTTAAAATTAATAAGTTGTTTGCTAATAAGTCTAAAATGTCGAATGATAAACATAAAGGAAAATCTTAGCAAACCTAAAGGCACCAAGATGATCTCTGAATACTTCTAGAATCTCAAAAGCGTTGTTGATGAACTTGTATTGGTGAATCCACCAGTAAGTGAAGATGAACTTGTCATCCATACTCTTTATGGAATTGGTTTTGACTTCAAGGAAATTGCAGTTGATATAAGAGCTAGGGAATCTTACATTATCTTTGAAGAATTGCTAGATAAGTTCGTTGATTATGAAGAAATTAATTGTAAAGAAATAAGAATCATCAATTTATATGGTCATACTTCTTCCTATTTTACTGCCAAAGTTACTTCTTTTCATTTTGGCAAACTAAAGCAACATCAACCTGCTCAAAATACTAGATTTTTCTCACCAACTGATTCTTCTAAGAATTTATATAATTCAAACTTCAAGAATTTTTTTCAATTTTGTGATAAATTAAGACGTTTAGCCAATCATTATTTCAAAATTAAAACTAAATCTTCTATTCCAACTGCTAATCATGTCAAAAGAGGGACGTTATCTTTCAATGGTTAGTTAATACAGGTACATCTCATCATGTCACTAATTAGTTGCAGAACTTACAATTTACATCATAGTATGGAGGTCTCAATGAATTTTTTTTATTGATAATGGAACAAATTTATCAATTTCTCATACTAACTCAACTTCATATAATTCTTCTTTTCAATCCTTTTCTTTAAATAATGTTCATTGTGATTTTGTAGCAAAAACTAATCTCATATCTGTTTCAAAATTCACTACCACCAACAATGTCTCTGTTGAATTTTTTCATTCTTTTTTCTTAGTGAAGGATCTTCACACAAAGAGACCACTTGCTCAAGGCCTGATTATAGATGAGGTCTATGCATTTTAAAAGATTGAGCTTTTGATTAAGCTCTCTGCTCTTGTTAATCTTAGGCTCAAGACAAACATTTTATTTTAAAGATATCAAGAAAGACATTTATACATGGCATCAAAGACTCAGTCACCCTTCTTCTCAAACTTTGCAATCAATTATCAAGACCTATCTTTACCTTGCTTTACAACTAAACAAATTACATCATGTGATACTTGTTATTGTAATAAAATTTGCAAAATTCCTTTTCATAAGTCTAGTTTAGTTAGCAGGGGACCTTTAGACATCATATATACTGATGTTAGGGGCTTGCCAAGGTTCCTAGCACTTGAGGCTACACATATTACATCTCTTTTATTGAACATTATACTAGATATATCTAGATCCTTCTATTAAATTTTAAATTTGATGTATTTTCTCTATTTCCTAAATTTAAGAGTATGGTGAAAAGGTTTAATGCTTTAAAAAGAAACTCCTAAACTATTTAAAAAAATTCAAATAAGCACTTATTCTTTTATTTCATTCAATCCAGTTTTTGTATTTTTATTTTGAGTCAAATAGGTCTTTATAACTAACAGTTGATTAATTGCTATTAATCAAAACATCACTTATCATTTTATGTCCATGTGACATTGACATAATATTAATATGAAGGGTGTCATGTCATCATAACACATTAACATATCATGTCACTATCCACTATAACATGTTAACATGCCACATCAATATTACATGGCATAAAATGATAAGCAATATTTTGACTAATGATAATTAGTTTACCACTAATCATGAGGGTTTATT
Organism: Theobroma cacao; assembly: GCF_053813885.1. NCBI lineage: Eukaryota > Viridiplantae > Streptophyta > Magnoliopsida > Malvales > Malvaceae > Theobroma > Theobroma cacao. Next base: position 46,267,241 of record NC_142640.1, read on the forward strand.
TGGTAAAAGCATAAGAATTTGATTGAATATAATAAAAAATGATTTATTTAAATTTTTTTAAATTATTGTAAAATTATTATGTTGGTTATTTAAAACTTTCATTGTTGATTTATATTTTGATTGTGGAGGTGAATTCATAAAGCTGCAATCTCTCTTCAATTCATTTGGCATATAGCATTTACACACACCTCCATTAACCCTTGATGCAGGGCAATTATTGAAGGTAAATTGAAATTGGATTTACTTTACTGCATCAAGCATCCATGCCCTTGTCATATTGGCCTTTTGCATTTTTAAATGCATCTTATTTACTCAATAGATTGCAATCTATCGTCATTGGAAACAAAAGTCCTTTATCAATTACCTATTAATAAGTACCCTAACTATGCTGAAAATCTTTAAATGTTTATGTTATCTATAACTTAAATCTTATAACATACATAAACTTTAAAGCAAACTACAACTTGTGTGCTTCTTGGTTACTCTAAGCATCAAAGTATCGATTCAACATGCACACAAGCCTTAAACCCTTTGAATATTAAAACAAAAACTCAATCCAAGAACAAGAAGGAAGCGCCACGGATGACAAATTCAAATCAAAAGATGAGAAAAATTTTATTTAAAGTAGAATTTTGATAATCATCTCATTTATAACTTTTTGTGTTTGAAATTAATCTTATCAATTAATCTTTATACTATAAATACATCATAATAAAATAGAAAAACCAAGACAATTTTCTTTCATATTCAATCTTTTATATTTAAAATATCCAAATAAAAGTACATACACTATATTCATTTTATTATTGGACCAAATACTAAGTCGAAGCCCTCTATATTATTATCTTCTTTTTCCCTTACGAAATGACATAACACTAACACAATTGAAAGTGTACCAAAGAAAACATAAACTATTTCAAGGTGGGCAAATTTCTCATTAATGGTGGCCTCCCACTGTACAATATCAACCCTTCACCCCCACTTGATCTTTACCCTAGCCTTACCTACCAGCCACCTAAAACCGTGACCGACTAGACATAAGCAACTGATAAATTTAATACCGGTGTAAGAACAGGGTATCCTTGTTTCCGCTATGGACCTCATTTCTGAATTGTGACCCGATGCTTTTTCTTTTCTTTTAATTGTTCAGATTCTTTTATATATGATTTTAATTTCTATTTTAGAAAGATTTTTTAAATCTTTTAGAGATTGCAGAATCATGCAACATTAATATTATGAAAAAAAAATTAAAATTTTAAAATAAAATATAGTAATTGAAGTCGTAATTTTCATTTAATTTATGTGTAGATCGAGAGTGATCGTCACCATCCATCACCCTCTTGACTTCATTCCTGCCCATTTCAATATTGTTCAATCCGTATACACTTTTTTTAACTTTCAATTTGACATGGGAAATGTCCTCTAATAAGTTTTAGTAATATGGGGAATTTAATAAATTCAAGACATCATATAATATAATAACTATTTCAAGTAATCTAATGATTGTTACCATAATTGTTAGAATGATATTCTTTAGAATGGTTGATGATTTAAGATTTAAATTTCTGTTTTCTCTTATACATTACAATGAACAGAAAAAATAAATTAAGATAAAATATATGAAGGCAATTTACTCATGAATTTTATGTCATCTTAACCTATCTATATACCAAACATAACCCACATCTATAATGTCACAACATCTAATAGTTTGTCTTGCCTTGTTTGTAAAAGTTGATCTCGACAACATGTACAATCATGTTAGGGCTCTCCAAAGACACGAATCACTCAAATCTTCTAAGAAAACCTCAAATTAATTCTTTGATATATCAATAATTCCAATGGGGCCCCTAGAGGCAAATATAATTTTACCTTTGAACTTGTGATAAAAATAAAATGAGATTCGGGTAAAAATTATAAATTTTAAACAATAATACTCCCTCTACAATTCACAATAATCAATATATATATGTTTATAAGAAGAGAATTCTTGTAAATATACACGTTGCAAAAAGAGAATTCTTATATTATAAAATTGTATATATTATTAAAAAATTTAAATTATATATCAGACTAATTGTATTAATAATCTAATTATGACTAAAAAATAGCATTGGAATATAATTCTAATTAAATATTTTTAATTTATAGTAATATTATATAATAACTGTAATTGAATAATTTATATAATTATTTTAACCTTGCAATATAAGATGGGAGAAAGAATTCCCATTTTAGGCACTACACCTATAATTCAGTATTTGTTTTGTCAAAAGTCATTCATTTCAGTACTTGGTGTCAGATTAAGACTACCCTACAAGTACATGTCACCCTAACTCACGACCGAAGATACATAACCTACAGATAATTTTAATTAATTAATTAATGTCACTTATAACGGTTAACGCATGCACGGAATTTATTTGCTGCCAGAGACCCTCTCTGAGTCAGGCATTAAAGCTTGTAATTAATGGAATCATTTTCATCCCATGTTTTTCATTATCATCCTGTTGCCCTATGTTTCTATTAATTGGCCCCATAAAAACTTCATGGACATTCCATTAAGATTTTAAAAGAAAGTGATAATTTTAGGAATTTATATAGATAATTTTACACTTTATTGGCATTCATAGCTTATAACACATGACACTAATTTTTTTTATCACCCTAAGTAATTTGGCTTCCTTTGACAAATTTAATGACAAGTAAGAATGGAATTATTTGTTGAATTACATGTTCCTGTACATCTCATCAGTCCTGATTTTAACTAATTTAATAAGGTAATTATTGATGCGATATTTTTTCAATGATAAAGAAGTATGTGTCTAAAATTTTTAAGTTTTAAATTAAAATTTATCGTGTACGTGTTTGATCTAATTTTATATTAGCATGTTGGTGTATTTAATATGTTTATTAGTTTCTCATACTAAAGTTAACATCAAGGTTCATGCTTTTTCTAACATATCTTATTCATCCTGTCATTTTTCTTACAACCCAATATAATTAAAAAAATAGCAATAAAGAATTAGTATACTATAAACACTAGCCAGTTTGCTTGACTACTTTGAAGAGTTGCAATATTATTTTTCTTAAATAGAAAAATCAAAATGAGATTGATCAAATGTTTATATTTGAGGGTTTTTTCTTTTTTCTTATTATGCCAAATTACCACAACTTTTGTACGGAAATTATTAAGAGAACAAAAAAAAAGAACAAAATTCAGAAAGAATATGACATAAGTTTCATGTTTTTTGTTCAATTTTTTTTTATATTTAGAGAAAGGGGATTCGAACTCTATTTTTTTTTTAGAAGAAAATCATATACCAATCAATGAGTCAAATACTTTGGTGCATATATTTTTTAATACTTAATATTCTTACTTTTTTATATTTCAAATTTGTTTTTCATTATCTTTTTCACTTTTTGCTATTAAAAAGATATGAAACATCAAATTTATAGAACATTTTAAAAATTTTTATATATACAATAAAATCAAATTTTTAAAAAAATTTGTAAAAGTTAAATTGAAAAAAATGAAATGAGACAAGGAGCATAATTTTTTTTCTCTAATACTACCATAGAAGCAAAAAATGACATAATAATAGTAACATAAAGAATATTTAATAAAGTTGAGAAATATGTGTTCTCAAATATTATGAATGGTTGCTTGTTGTGTAACAAAAATCTGAATTTTTTAGTATCTATTTAAAATTTTTATTAAAACAATTTCAAAACATAACTACCCGTATTTATAAGCCATAATACTTAAAAAAATTTTAAAATTATTTAAGAAAATTTAAATAAATCATTATTATTCTACTTATTCAATTAAGGCTTTTTACTTTTATTTTAAATCAAATAGATTTTTTATGATTAATTAGGTATCATTAATTAATAAATTATTTATTATTTAATATCACATGACGTTGACATTACATATTAACATATCAAATGATATGATCATGTGATACTTTACATGTTAATAACAAAAACTTATTTAGTATAAAATAAAAATATAAAGATTTACTTAAATATAATAAAAAATAAAAATTTATTTAATTTTTTAAATAATTAAAATTTTTTTAGAATATTATTTTTATTTATAATTAAATCAAAATATCAAACATTTAATACGTAATTATTCTTAATCCACGTAATGGGTCTTATGATTTGTCCATTTTTGTTAAAAATTTTGCTATATCATATTTTCCAAAACAAAGCAACTTCCTCGTAGAAGCATAACAATGTAACGAAGCAAAACATCTGCATCAACAAATTCAACTCTTTCGTCAAAATTTTTTTGTTTCTTCTCAGTGCTTGAAATTCCAAAGCTTAAAAAAACACAAAAAAACAGAAAAAAAAAAAAGAAAAAAAAGGAAAAATACAACTCTTGGCTTGGGTGAACCCTATGCGCAAGCTTGAGCCCTACCTACTCGACCGTGGGCGAGCGAAACCGAAGAATGGCGTACCGCCAAAAGGCACGCGAGCCACTGTCCCTGACTCACCCTGCTCATCTGGGTCCCACCTTTCGCTTCAACCCCCTCCAACTCACTCCAATTATTTCGCTCCGTTTTTATTTATTAATTGCCACCGGCCCCACCCCCAAAAATAAATAAATAAATTTTTTGAAAAAATAGATAAGGACAACTTTTCTCTAATTTTCCCATTATCTCTCTACCCTCTCTCTTCATTATTTCTTCTTCTTTCTCTCTATAAAATAAATTTTCAACTCTCTTTCGATCACCAGAAAGGAAATAAAACATCAAAGGAAATAAAATCTTGCTGATTTATCTTTCTTTTATTCTCTCCTTGATCCGATCCCGGTTCAAACCCGTCAAATTTCTCTATTTTTCTTTCAATTTCGCCCTCCATTTCTAGGGTTTCTCTCTCTCAATTGTGTCTTGTGATGGTGAATTTCGTTATTCTTTTTGATGAATTCGACTACTAAAGAGGGAGAAAGACTTTGATTCTAGGTTTTTTTTCTTTTGAAATGTGTGAGTGAGTTGTGTTCGTTGGCTATGGCTACCATGCAGAGAGTGGCGCAGTCGAGTGTGAGCACGAGCGCCGCTGCCACCAGCAGCTACGGTGGCTCGTCGTCGTGCAAAGGACCAGAGGTTGTGATCTCCGATCAGTTCCCGGTTGGATTGAGGGTTCTGGTTGTGGACGATGACATTACTTGCTTAAGAATTCTCGAGCAGATGCTTCGCCGTTGCCTCTATATCGGTGCTTAATTTTGTATTTTTAATTTAATTTTTATATATTTGCATGCACTTTCTGCTTATGAAACTTTCATTTCGAATCAAGCATAAATTGTAGTTTATTTTCGTGGTTGTTAGTTTTAAGCAAACAGAGAAAAATTAAATTATAATTTATTAAAAATGAACAAATCACTCAAATACAACAACCATATTCCAACGTAATTCTTCTATAAAAGTAAAGTCAGACATTTTGTTATCTAACAAAAATTACATATTTTTAAGTGTTAAAACTCTTTAAAAATGTTGCCTATGTATTTGATTTTGTATCCAAACACATTTATTATATTTTTGCTTTCAGAAGAAAAAAGCAAGTAGCTAAATTGCATGTCTAACATTCCCTGCTATCTATCAACCAAAAGGGGTCTTAATTAATATCATGGATTCACCTTAGTTTTGTTGTCTGTTAGTGAAATGTTGTGATGTTTGTTCATAATTTCAATTTTTTAAAAAATAAATTCCATTTTTTGCAGTTACCACTTGCTCCCAAGCCAAAGTTGCCCTGAACCTTTTACGTGAGAGAAAAGGGTGTTTTGATGTTGTACTAAGTGATGTTTACATGCCCGATATGGATGGTTATAAACTCCTTGAACATGTTGGGCTTGAAATGGATCTTCCTGTAATTAGTAAGTATTCTTTTGTTTTCCAATAAAGATTTTTTTTTTAAATATTTTCTTTCTGCTTATTAACCTCATGAATTCTTTTGTAGTGATGTCCACTGATGGGAAAACAAATGCTGTTATGAAGGGAATTAGACATGGGGCTTGTGATTATTTGATTAAGCCCATACGTGAGGAAGAACTGAAGAATATATGGCAGCATGTTGTTAGGAAGAAATGGAATGAGAATAAAGAGCTGGAACATTCAGGAAGCTTAGATGATAATGACCGACATAAACGAGGAAATGATGATGCTGAATATGCTTCTTCTGTTAATGATGGGGCAGATGTATCATTGAAACCTCAGAAAAAGAGGAGCAACACCAAAGAAGAAGATGATGGTGAAATTGAAAATGATGATCCATCCGCATCAAAGAAACCACGTGTTGTTTGGTCGGTGGAACTGCATCAACAATTTGTCAGTGCTGTAAATCAGCTAGGGATTGATAGTACGATCTCCAATGATTATTACTTAATAGTTATTTTTCTTAAGATGTTGAATGTGCACGGGAGATTGCATTTTGTATTCTGTGCAATCTGCAGAATAGAATTGTTAATACTAATTGCGTCTTTTTATTATTGCTGACTAAAACATTGTGGCTGCCATTTCAGAGGCTGTTCCCAAGAGAATTCTTGAGCTCATGAATGTGCCTGGTTTAACTAGAGAAAATGTTGCAAGCCATTTGCAGGTTTGGTCCTTCACCATGTGTATCTCAACTGCATTTTCTTTTTCATCCACTAGTAATTTGAACTGATCATAAATATATTTGAGTTTTTAAAGATTGGCTCTCAGCAGTGTTAGAGTGGACTAGTTAAAAGCAGTTTTTGATGCTGTTAGCTCGGACAATCCCAGTTCATTTTGGACATTTAGATTTTGGCTGATGGCAAGGGTTTGATAGTTTGTCATTTTTATATGTCTGTTCACTTTGAGTCTTTGGAAATGATGCCTTTTAGATTCTCATATTTTCTACATTTTTTTTGAGTAAGTGAGAAGATATTGCCTGGTTCTTCTTGTTGGTTTTTCTCGGCTTTCTCATTCAGTAGAGTTTAGACTTCCTTCCCATTTGTAATTAATTAGTAAACTTAATGTAGTAATGGGTTTAGGGTATTTTTTTTTTCTAGAACTCTCATGACTATGGCAGCTAAGTGATTCTTTTTCTGTTTTTTTTTTTTTCAAATAGAATTACTTAGCTTGCAAAGTCATCAGAGTTGTTCAAACAATTGTCTTAGACCTAACAACATACTCAGAGTTTAATCTCAATTTACCCTGAATCCACCCCCCCCCCCCTCCCCCCGGCCCCAACTCCCCCCTCTTATTATAAAGATTGGAGTTCTATAAATTTTCTGATATCTGATGTCATATTTGTTGTGCTGATATCTGTGTAGGGCAATATTGATGTAAAGTTAATGGAATATGAGTCATAATTAACTATATCTAACAATAATCTTAATTTTGTTGTGAATCTTATGAAGTTTAGGTGATTGTCTAGATTTGGTTGTGATAAAAAAAATAAGGTCTAAAATCCTGTCAATCTGAGGCATATTATGCGATTTGTTGTACTTCACTGTTTGACATCTTATGAAAGCATCTTCTTAAGAGGATTAGCAGATTCAAGTTTGATCTGTCTGATTGAAAGTGGCTCTCATAATTGAGTTTTAAAATTTTCTTATAAAAGAATCACAATGGTGAATAAGCATTGTATTGTAGTTCATTTTTGTACTTCCTTTTGCAATTCACAATTGGTTTTATGTTGGATTATGATATGAGACTTTACCTTGAGTGCAGGACTACCTGCTAGCTGGTTCATGCTGAAGTGATCACTGAATATATAACCTGTTCAGGCACAACATTATATATTGTGCCTGTTATTTGACATCTGGTGAATTTATGAAATTATCACCTTTTGAGTTCTAGTTGATTCATGTTTCAACTTATTGGAAATGGATCTCATATTGAGTTAAGAGTACAAAATAAAAAACAATTATAATGGTAAATAATGCTTGTAGCATTGTTCATTTTTTGTTTTGCTTGTCAAATTTGGATTAATGAGTGTGATATGAGGCTTTGCCTGCAGTGCAGGACCACCTGCCACTGCCAGCTGCTTATGCTGAAGCCATTTCTGAACATATAACTTGTTTAGAAACTTGAATCCTGTTAAATATATACATTCTTTTCCAAAGTATATACACATCAAAGTATCTATTTCCTTTAACAAGATAAATTTAGCTACTTGAATACTGTTAAAAACTGTATTTTTACGTATAAGTTACCGCGATCTCTATGTGCAGAAATTCAGACTATACTTGAAGAGAATAAGTGGAGTAGCTCAACAAGGTGGAATTTCTAATTCACTTTGTGGGCCGCTAGAACCAAATGTTAAAATTGGTTCACTTGGAAGGTTTGACATCCAAGCATTGGCTGCCTCTGGACAAATTCCTCCACAAACGTTAGCTGCCCTTAATGCTGAGCTCTTAGGTCGACCAACAGGTAATTTAGTTACAGCAATGGACCAGCCAGCTCTTCTTCAAGCATCCCTTCAAGGGCCCAAGTGCATTCCAGTTGAGCATGGTGTGGCATTTGGTCAACCTCTAGTAAAATGCCAATCCAGCATTTCTAAACACTTCCCACAATCTATTGTATCCGTTGAAGATGTTTCTTCTGGATTTGGAGCATGGCCCTCTAATAACATTGGTACAGCGGCTCCCAGTAGCGGCCTTGGAGGGTTAAGTTCTCAGAACGGTAACATGCTTATTGATTTGTTGCAGCAGCAGCAGCAGCAACGACAACTCCAGAAATCGCAGCAGCAGCAGCAATCTACTGTTCCTGAGCCCAGTCGTTCGATCAATGTGCAGCCATCTTGCCTTGTTGTACCCTCTCAGTCATCTGCTAGTTTTCAGGCAGGAAATAGTACTGTTTCCGTAAACCAGAATGGCACCTTTTGTAGGACTCCTGTTATTGATTACAGTCTTCTTTCATCTCAATCAAATAATTCTTCATTGAATATTGGGCAAGTCTCTGACGGGGATCTCCAAACTACAGGCGTTCTTAGTGGGTACATCCCCCCTACTTCCCTTTCTCCATCTGTGTCATCTTGCTCTCTGAATGCTGACAATTGTACTAGTCATCAAGTGCAAACCTCAAGCATGACATTTAAAGCATCCAGGCATTTGCCAGGATTTGTCCATAGCATGTGTGATGTCCAAGGTCCCTTTGGTGTTACTAAGTCTGGAGACGTATTTGATCAAGCTCATTTTAGCAATCTTGGATATTTTAATAAAGAGGCTTGCCTTCCAACTCGGTTTGCAGCTGATGAATTTCAATCACCAATGAGCAGCTCCTCTAGCCGCGGAAAAGTCTTTGCCGAGAACACTGGTACCAGAGTGAAGCAGGAGCCAAGTATGGAATTTGTAGATAATGTGAAAGTGGGCATACCAATGCTACAACAATTTCCTCCAAATGATCTCATGAGTGTTTTCACAGAATAGGTAATTTAATTTGGTTATTCATAAATTTGAATTTGCGTAACAGCATGCATGTGCATAAGTTGATTTGGCCTTTGGTTGCTTTTATGTGGCATTTCTTTCACTAAAAATATTTGGCGTCTTGATTCATTCTCTAAAGAAAATTTACCATTTGCTGTGTTTGAGTTCTGGTGAAGGACAGAACAGTTTTTCTTTGCATTTAGAAGCTAGGAATCAGCATTTGACCAGTTATGATCATAGGTGCTAACTTGATTTCTATTAGCATCGTATTAGTGACCTTAATGATGTAATAATTATTATTGAAGAACTTTGGAAAATAGACACTGGTCTTGTCTGGTTTGAATCAACTTATTAGCAAGTTTATCAAACTTAACATGCTTCAGAGTAGGTGTGCAGTTGTTTGAGGAAAGAGTTATGGCATGCATATAGACAATATTTACAATGTTTATTGATAATTGAGTGTTTACTGAATCCAATTCTGATGGTCTTGTGCAACAGGCTTGCATTGCGTGGTGAGCATACCTGTCTTAGTTCTTCTTGTGGGTAGAGATTGTTTTGCAGAATCAGTTGTTGAGAAAGGTTCAGGTTGAAGTCTTGTTTTTACTATAGACCTAATTCCTAGTACCTACACCAGATGGTAGTGCACTGTGAAGCCACTCGGTATATGCAATTCTAAAGAGAAGGAATTTAATTCTGCTCTCTTTTGTATATTTAGGGTGACAGCGTAGGCCCTACTTGTGTCTAGCCTAGAATGATTATGTCCTAATTAGTTTGTAGGAAAAATAAGTTGTCAGACAGAGCTTGAAAATTGAAATTATGTGCAATATGGTGGCATCTTGCCAACAGAATTGTGCAGTATTTGGGTTTAGTGATGTTAGAATTCTCATTTATTTATTGCTCAAATGAGTCAATGTGTATTTTTGTCTTGTTTTGTTCTCTTCCCTTGTCTTTCTGTTTCCCCCTCGCACAAGCTGACTGGTTTGTAGAGATGAGCATAACTGGATGGTTGGTCGGAGAGGTGTTGTGTTTATATGTGCGCGCACACACACATACACTTTTTTTCTTTCTTTATTTACTTTTTAAGCATATGATGATTTTTATATCCTTAGGTAGCTAGCGAATTGTTGTGGCAAGCCATGCTTGGGATCGAGCGGGTATCAGAAATTCAGAGGTGACTAGTCCGTCCCTCTCCTGTTTTTGCTCGTCACTGCATTATTGTTCATGGGTTCTGTCTTCTTTCTCGTTCTCGGGCTATCCTCCATGACAGCTTCCCACTTTTTGTGAACAATGCTTCCCACTCAGAGTCCGACCATGTATGTAAATACGCTGATCCGTCAAATTCGTTTTGTAGCAAGTCCTTTTGTTTTTTCTTTTCTAGCACTTGAGGTAAATCTCTAGCTACTTGAAGGCGAGGTTACGAACTTAGGTTTCAACATTAGTGTAGGAAGGTAAATCCTAAAACACCTACAACATTAACAAGCCAAGAACACGGGTTTCTATTTATTTACTGTTATTTTTTCTTCCTAAAAGATTTCAGTAGGTGGTTTTCGTATGATCGTCAAGTCCTGAATCAACTAATTTATCACTTTCCATTGCTGGTAGGCATGGCTGAATGCACTACTCCATGGCTGTGGCTTGACAAGTTATGTGGAATGGCTCTTTGCTGCCATCTTCAATGGCTATTCCCAAGCATAATGGACAATTTGTGGCCAATTCAGCTTACTCACTTTAGCGTCGCCAATAATAATTTCTACTTAAGTTACTGGTTACATTTTTATGTAGCCCCTTAAGTCTTAGTAAAACTGGTCACTACACGTTGCAATCGCTTCGTTAATGGGTATATCTACCTTGTCATAAACAATATTGCTGATAAATTGAGTCTTTTTGCTGTAGCTAGCCGTTGATCAGGATGATTTTGTTCAATATATTCGCAATGGTACATAGTTGAGGGAGATCAATGGATTTGGATAAATTTCAGGGTAATCTCCTAACTTAATGGATGATACATAATCTAAATTGTTTAGGACTAACACTTTTTAAGATGATTTATGATTTTTAAACATTTACTCACTTGTTCTGAATAGAAAGATCAAATCGTAAAATCGAATTTTTGGATTGATTTTTAACTAATGCTTATTTAAAAATTATATGACAAATAAGTTACTTATTCAAAATATTTACATCCAACATAAAAAACAAATGAACAAGAAAACAAAAATACCAACAACATTAAATAAAAAAATTGAGATTTTAAATGTATTAAAACTTGATGATAAATTAATGACTTGTTATGCTGTTTCAATGTAATTTACATGTATAATAATAAAAATCATTACCTAATTAATAATTTTTTAAAAAACAAATTACAAGATTTAAGTCGACTTTAATTCGCGTAAAATTGTAAAATTGATGTTTTGATCCGTCCTATGAAAACATGGGCTAAATCTGAAGCAAGAAAAGCTAATTTGGCAGCTTGATATCAGGAAGTTTTCAGAGTAAAGGGCGACTATCGTTTAGCTATACTGCTAAACAAAAAATCAAAATATAATTAGAATTAATAACAACATATTATTTATAAAAAATTTAGATACATGTACAAATAAATCTAATCCGAATAAAAAAAACTGCAATCTCCTTCAAGCTTTTCTTCTCCTTTTGTGGTGATCAGATAAAAGAGTCTCCCAAGCCTGACGAACAATCTTGAACGCACCTTCAGCAGCGACCGAATCATTCTTATCCGGATGAACCAAGAGCGCCACTTCCTTATAATGTTTTTTAATCGTAGCAACATCAACAATGGAAGAACAATCTTCGATAAAGAGAATTGAATACAGCACCTTAGTATCGTCCAATTTCATCTCCTTGCAAAGGCTTAGCATAGAAGCAAACTTGTGAATCAGATAGGCAGCGATGTATTTCTGAATGATCCGTAACTCGGGATTAAGATCAAGAGCTGCGAACCCTTGCTGAATAGCCCTGTCGATATTTCCCAACTTGAAGTATTCTTCTGCAGTTACCTTGGCTTTTTCAGCTGCAATCTCTGTAAATTGAGATTGACAAAGACTCTGAAGACGAAAATCAGCCATTATAACACAATTTCTTCAAAGAAAAGAAAAAATGTTTGAGATTTGAGATCTAAGACTTCGTGAGTTAAGGAAAGAGGGCTTTTTATCTTGATGGGTAATTTAGCGTTTAAAGAAAGCTAATTCTGTTTGGTTGGCGTCCAAAATAAGCTAAGGCAAGTCATCAGAAGTTGCTGCTCGGGAAAGGAAGGCCGCAGGATCCATTGTGGTAGAGAGGTGGTGTGGTGCGGATGGGTTTTTGTTCAAATAATAATAATTTTGAGTTTGATCTTTATTTTTTAAAAAAATCTTAAAATTATAATTTCTTTTAAAAAATTAAGATTTGATAATTTTAAATTTCAAATTTTCAAAACATAAGTTTTTTGAAATTTTAATCATATATAAAATACTTTTTTTTAAAAATAACAATCAAAATTGAACTTGTATGATAAAAAATAATTACTAAATTTTATATTATCATTTAAATTTATGAATTCTACAATTAAGTATAGATACTTGATATGTAATTATTAAATTATAAAAAATAAATTGTTAAATTCACATAGTTACTTGAATAAACAATTAGACATTTACTAATATTTTAAATTTAGTATTCTACGCAATCTGTAGAATAGACCTAACAACATACTCAGAATTGAATCTTAATTTACTCTGAATCCATTGTTCCAACATCTGCTCTGAATCCATCATGCCCCTCCTCTTTATAAAGATTGAAGTTTTATAATTTTTTTAGATTTCGAATGTCGAATTTGTTGTGCTGATATCTATATAAGACAATTTTGATGCAAAGTTAATGGAATATGAGTCATAATTAATTAGATTTAACATAATCTCAATTTTGTTGCAAATCTTATGAATATAAGGTCTACAGTCATGTCAACCTGAGACATATTACACGATTTATTGTATATCATTATTTGACATCTTGTGAAATTATGAAAGTATCATCTTAAAAAGATTAGTAGATTCAAGTTTGATCTGTTTGATTGAAAGTAGTGATTTTCATAATTGAGTTTTAAAATTTTTTTATAAAAGAATCACAATGATAAATAAGCATTGTATTGTAGTTCATTTTGGTACTTCTTTTGTAAGTCACAATTGGTTTTATGTTGGATTATGATACGAGACTTTGCCTTGAATGCAGGACTACCTGCCAGCTGCTTCATGCTGAAGTAATCACTCAATATATAACCTGTTCAGGCACAACATTATATACTGTGCTGTTATTTGACATCTGGTGAATTTATGAAATTATCACCTTTTGAGTATTAGTTGATTCATGTTCCATCTTATTGGAAATGGATCTCATAATTGAGTTAAGAGTACAAAATAAAAACAATTACAATGGTTAATAATGCTTGTAACATTGCTCATTTTCTATTTTGCTTGTCAAATTTGGATTAATGAGTGTGATATGAGGCTTTGCCTGCACTGCAGGATCACCTGTCACCTGCCAGCTGCTTATGCTGAAGCCATTTCTCAACATATAACACGTTTAGGAGCTTGAATCCTGTTAAACATATACATTCTTTTCCAAAGTATATACACATCAATGTATCTGTTTCCTTTAACGAGATAAATTTAGCTACTTGAATGCTGTTAAAAACTGTATTTTTACTTATAAGTTACTGTGCTCTCTATGTGCTGAAGTTCAGACTATACTTGAAGAAAATAAGTGGTGTGGCTCAACAAGGTGGAATTTCTAATCCACTTTGTGGGCCGCTAGAGCCAAATGTTAAATCGGTTCACTTGGAAGATTTGACATCTAGGCATTGGCTGCCTCTGAACAAATTCCTCCTCAAACAATACCAGCTCTCCATGCTGAGCTCTTAGGTCGACCAAAAGGTAATTTAGTTACAGCAGTGGACCAGCCAGCTCTTCTTCAAGCATCCCTTCAAGGGCCCAAGTGCATTCCAGTTAAGCATGGTGTGGTATTTGGTCAACCTCTAGTAAAATGCCAATCCAGCATTTCCAAACACTTCCCACAATCTATTGTATCCGTTCAAGATGTTTCTTCTGGATTTGGAGCATGGCCCTCTAATAACATTGGTACAGAGGCTCCCAGTAGCAGCCTTGGGGGGTTCAGCTCTCAGAACTGTAACATGCTTATTGATTTGTTGCAGCAGAAGCAGCAACGACAACTCCAGAAACCGCAGCAGCAGCAATCTACTGCTCCTGAGCGCAGTCGTTCGATCAATGTGCGGCCATCTTGCCTTGTTGTACCCTCTCAGTCATCCGCTAGTTTTCAGGCAGGAAATAGTGCTGTTTCTGTAAACCAGACTGGCAGCTTTAGTAGGACTCCTGTTATTGATTACAGTATTCTCTCATCTCAATCAAACAATTCTTCATTGAATATTGAGCAAGTCTCCGACGGGAATCTCCAAACTACAGGCGTTCTTAGTAGGTACATCCCCCTGCTTCCCTTTCTCCATCTGTGTCATCCTGCTCTTTGAATGCTGACAACTGTACTAGTCGTCAAGCTCAAACCTCAAGCATGACACTTCAAGCATCCAGGCATTTGCCAGGATTTGTCCATAACACGTTTGATGTCCAGGGTCCCTATGGTGGTACTAAGTCTGGAGAAGTGCTTGATCAAGCTCATTTTAGCAATCTTGGATATTTTAATAAGGAGGCTTGCCTTCCAACTCGGTTCGCAGTTAATGAATTTCAATCACCAGTAAGCAGCTCCTCTAGCCGTGGAAAAGTCTTCGCCGAGAACTCTGGTACCAGAGTGAAGCAGGAGCCAAGAATGGAATTTGTAGATAATGTGAAATTGGGCATACCAATGCTACAACAATTTCCTCCAAATGATCTCACAAGTGTTTTCACAGAATAGGTAATTGAATTTGGTTATTCATAAATTTGAATTTGCTTAACAGCGTGCATGTGCATAAGTTGATTTGGCCTTTGGTTGCTTTTATATGGCATTTC
Source organism: Theobroma cacao (assembly GCF_053813885.1). Taxonomy (NCBI): domain Eukaryota; kingdom Viridiplantae; phylum Streptophyta; class Magnoliopsida; order Malvales; family Malvaceae; genus Theobroma; species Theobroma cacao. The sequence goes on from NC_142640.1 coordinate 46,282,652, forward strand.
TTTCACTAAGCATATTTTGCCACTTGATTCATTCTCTAATGAAAATTTACCATTTGCTGTGTTTGACTTCTTGTGAAGAACAGAACAGTTTTTCTTTGCATTTAGAAGCTAGGAATCAGCATTCGACCAGTTATGATCGTATGTACTAATTTGATTTCTATTAGCATCATATTAGTGACCTTAATGATGTAATAAATTATTGAAGAACTTTGGAAAATAGACACCGATCTAGTCTTGTTTGAATCAACTTACTAGGAAGTTTATCAAACCTAACATGCTTCAGAGTAGGTGTGCAGTTGTTTAAGGAAAGAGTTATGGCATGCATGTAGACAATATTTACAATGTTTATTAATAATTAAGTGTTTACTGAATCCAATTCTGCTGCTCTTGTGCAATAGGCTTGCATTGCGTGGTGAGCATACCTGTCTTAGTTCTCCGTGTGGGTAGAGATTGTTTTGTAGAATCAGTTGTTGAGAAATGTTTATTTGTGATGTTAGAATTCTCATTTATTTATTATGAGTCAATGTGTTTTTTTGACCGGTTTTGTTCTCTTCCCTTGTCTTTGTTTTTCCCCTTTGCACAAGCTGACTAGTTTGTAGAGATGAACATATACCTGGATGGTTGGTCGGAGAGGTCTTTACACTCACACACATATACTTTTCTTTCTTTCTTTAATGATATCCTTAGGTAATGGTGGTGACAAGCAATGCTTGGGGTCGGGCGGGTATCAGAACTGAGGTGACTAGTCTTTGGGTTTAGTTATAGGCAGCTTGACAGGGATCTTATTATTTCCTACCGTACTTTAGTTTTCTTCTCTCATCTCGCTAGAGCTCTTTCCCTCTCCTGTTTTTGCTTGTCACTGCACTATTGTCCATGGTTTCTGTCTTCTCACTCGTTCTCATGCTATCCTCCATGACAGCTTCCCACTTTTTGTGAACAATTCTTCCTTACCATCACTAGAAATTCTTATAATAAATGATGTCAAAAGTTCTGAAAACCTGAGCAGAAAACTGCAAAAGAATGCACTGTGATTCCAATTCCAGTGAAGTACTTAAAAATCCAAAGCATCACTGAATACATTAGACACTACTTGAATTCGCATATCAGTATGGCTTTTAATGGACGGATAATTAACTCAAATAAATGCATATATCTGAACCCAGAGTATAAGACATTCTGCATTCATAAGCTTCTAGTTTTATATCAGAAGCAAGATTTGAGGAGATGGAAAAAGTGACAAGAAAAGAATGTGCAGAGGGGCAGGATCTAGTATCAGTAGGTTTCATTTGTTGTTTAGTATCAACTTCCTGCTAAAATATTATGAGCAGAGTGGCTTTCAAGTAACTTTGAGAAGAAAATTAGGAAGCTAAATTCAAACAATTCACTTGTTGTTAGTTCAGTACATGTTGATTGAGAGAATGAATTCCCATGTGAGTCGCCATTTAGACCATTAGGAAGTAAGATCAGCCCAACCAACCAACCAACCGATTCACAGCCCAGTGGCCGCTCCCTACTCAGGGTCAGACAGACCATGAATGTAAATAGCTTTATTTACTGTTATTTTTTCTTCCTCAAAGATTTCAGTTGGCAGTTTTTGTAGCTCTATCAACAACCTCTATGATCGTCAATAGTCCCGAATCAACAAATTAATGCACTTTTTTTAGCTTCAATTGGAGCCAAATGTACCAATTTCCATTGATGGTACGCATGGCTGAATGCGCTACTCCTTGGCCGTGGCACCTTGCTGCCATCTTCAATGGCTATTCACAAGCATAATGTACAATTTGTGCCCACTTCAGCTTGTCCTTTGCATTCATTGGAGCCTAACAATGAACTAACAAAAACGCTAATTAAAATAAATGAGGCCATTCGAAAATGTTGTTTTCAAGTTATATACTTTGACCCCTCCCCCCCTTCACTAAAGTTTCGTACCCGTTCTACCCAATATTTTTGTCACTCATTGAATCATAATTGCGACTAATTATAAAATTGAAGTGACCTTAAGCATTAAACTCAAATTAATTGAATTTAAAAAAGAAATAAAATCAAAACTAATAATATATTATTGATAAAAAATTTGAGTACATATATGAATGAATATAATCTAAACTAAAAAACTTAATCTCCCTCAAGCTTTTCTTCTTCTTTTGTTGTGATCCGATAAAAGAATCTCCCAAGCTTGATGAACAATCTTAAAAGCACCCTCAGCAGCGACCGAATCATTCTTGTCCGGGTGAATCAAGAGCACCACTTCTTTATAATGTTTTTTGATTGTAGCAGCATCAACGGAAGAACAATCTTCAATAAAGAGAATCGAATACAGCACTTTCGTATCATCCATATTCATTTCCTTGCAAAGCTTTAGCATTGAACCAAACTTGTGAATCAGATAAGCAGCTACGTATTTCTGAACGATCCGTAACTCTGGATTTAAATCGAGAGCCGCGAACCCTTGTTGAATAGCACTGTCGATGTTTCCCAACTTGAAGTATTCTTCTGCAGCTACCTTAGCTTTTTCAGCTGCGATCTTCGTAAATTGAGATTGACAGAAACCTTGGAGACGGAAATCAGCCATATTACAACCCGATTTCTTCAAAGAAACTGAAAATCGATCTACGCTTTGAGATCTGAAATTTGATATCTAAGATTTTGTGAGTTAAGGCAAGGGGGCCTTTTATATTGGTGGGCAATTTGGCGTTTAAAAGAAGCTGAACGTAGTTTGGTTGGCGTCTAAAATAAGCAAAGGCTAGTCGTGGGGAGTTGCGGCTCGGGAAAGGAGAAGGAAGGCCAGGAGAGAAACCCAGGGACCATTGTGGTAGAGAGGTGGTGCGGTGCGGCTGGGTTTTGTTCAAATAAACTTAATTTTGAGTTTGACTTTTGTTTTTTAAAAAAATCATAAAACTATAATTTTAAAAAAAAAAATTAAGATTTGATAATGTTAAATTTCAAACTTTCGAAACATAATTTTTTTTGAAATTTTAATTTTATATATATAATATCTTTTTTCAAAAAATAAAGACCAAAATTATTGAACTCATATAATAAAAAATAATTACTAAATTTTATATTATCATCTAAATTTTTAAACTTTACAATTAGGTGTAGATACTTGATATGTATTTATTAAATTATAAATAAAAAATTATTAAATTGACATAATTACTTGAATAAACAATTAAACATTTATTATTACTTTAAATTTAGTACTCTGCACAATCTGCAGAGTAAAATTGTTAATACTAATTGCTTCTTTGTATTATGGCTGACTAAAACATTGTGGCTGCCATTTCAGAGGCTGTTCCCAAGAGAATTTTTGAGCTGATGAATGTGCCTTGTTTAACTAGAGAAAATGTTGCAAGCCGTTTGCAGGTTTGGTTCGTCACCATGTGTATCTCAACTGCATTTTCTTTTTCTTTTTTTTTTTTTTCCTGGAACTCTCATGACTTTCTCAGCTAAGTGATTCTTTTTCTTTTTCTTTTTTCAAATAGAATTACTTAGCTTGCATGGTAATGAGAGTTGCTCAAACAATTGTCTTCGACCTAACAATATATTTAGGGTTTAATCTTAATTTACTCTGAATTTTTTGTCCCAACGTCTGCTATGAATCCATCATCTCATCCTTCTATAAAGATTGAAGTTTTATAAATTTTCTGATTTCAAATGTTGTATTTGTTGTACTGGTATCCGTATAGGGTAATTTTGTTGCAAAGTTAAGGGAATATGAGTCATAATTAACTATATTTAACATAATCTTAATTTTATTGTGAATCGTATAAATTTTAGGTGATTGTCTAGATTTGATTGTGATAAAAAAAATAAAGTTTAAAGTCATGTCAATCTAAAGCATATTATATGATTTGTTGTATATCATTGTTTGACATTGGTGAAGTTATGAAAACATCTTCTTAAGAGGATTAGTAGATGCAAGTTTGATTTGTCTAATTGAAAGTAGTTCTCGTAATTGAGTTTTAAATTTTTCTTATAAAAGAATCACAATGGTGAATAAGCATTGTATTGTAGTTCATTTTTGTACTTCCTTTTGTAAGTCACAATTGGTTTTATGTTGGATTATGATATGAGACTTTGCCTTGAGTGCAGGACTACCTGCCAGCTGCTTCATGCTGAAGTGATCACTGAATGTATAACCTGTTCAAGCACAACATTATATGTTGTGCCGTTATTTGACATCCGGTGAATTGATGAAATTATCACCTTTTGAGCACCAGTTGATTCATGTTTCATCTTATTGGAAATGGATCTTATAATTGAGTTAAGAGTACAAAATAAAAAACAATTACAATGGTTAATAATGCTTATAGCATTGCTCATTTTTTGTTTTGCTTGTCAAATTTGGATTAATAAGTGTGATATGATGTTTTGCCTGCACTGCAGGACCACCTGTCACTTGCCAGCTGCTTATGCTGAAGCTATTTCTGAACACATAACTTGTTTAGGAGCTTGAATCCTGTTAAATATACACATTCCTTTCCCAAGAATATACACATCAAAGTATCTATTTCCTTTGACAAGATAAATTTAGCTGCCTGAAAACTGTTAAAAACTCTATTTTTACTTTTAAGTTACTGTGCTCTGTATGTGCAGAAGTTCAGACTATACTTGAAGAGAATAAGTGGTGTGGCTCAGCAAGGTGGAATTTCTAATCCACTTTGTGGGCCGCTAGAACAAAATGTTAAAATTGGTTCACTTGGAAGATTTGACATCCAAGCATTGGCTGCCTCTGGACAAATTCCTCCACAAACGTTAGCAGCCCTCCATGCTGAGCTCTTAGGTCGACTAACAGGTAATTTAGTTGCAGCAATGGACTAGCCAGCTCCTCTTCAAGCATCCCTTCAAGGGCCCAAGTGCATTCCAGTTGAGCATGGTGTGGTATTTGGTCAACCTCTAGTAAAATGCCAATCCAGCATTTCCAAACACTTCCCACAGTCTATTGTATCCGTTGAAGATGTTTCTTCTGGATTGGGGGCATGGCCCTCTAATAACATTGGTACAACGGCTCCCAGTAGCAAACTTTGAGGGTTAAGTTCTCAGAACAGAAACATGTTTATTGATTTGTTGCAGCAGACGACTCCAGAAACCAAAGCAGCAGCAGCAGCAGTCTACTGTTCCTGAGCCCAGTCGTTCGATCAATGTGCAGCCATGTTGCCTTGTTGTACCCTCTCAGTCATCCGCTGGTTTTCAGTCAGGAAATAGTGCTGTTTCTGTAAACCAGAATGGCAGCTTTAGTAGGACTCCTGTTAATGATAACAGTCTTCTCTCATCTCAATCAAACAATTCTTCATTGAATATTGGGCAAGTCTCTGACGAGGATCTCCAAACTACAGGCGTTCGTAGTGGGTACATCCCCCTGCTTCCCTTTCTCCATCCGTGTCATCCTGCTCTCTGAATGCTGACAATTGTACTAATCGTCTAGCTCAAACCTCAAGCATGACGTTTAAAGCATCCAGGCACTTGCCAGGATTTGTCCATAGCACGCGTGATGCCCAAGGTCCCTATGGTGGTACTAAGTCTTGGAGAAGTGCTTGATCAAGCTCATTTTCTCGATCTTGGATATTTTAATAAAGAGGCTTGCCTTCCAACTTGGTTTGCAGTTGATGAATTTCAATCACCAATGAGCAGTTCCTCTAGCCGTGGAAAAGTCTTTGCCGAGGACATTAGTACCAGAGTGAAGCAGGAGCCAAGTATGGAATTTGTAGATAATGTGAAAGTGGGCCTGCCAATGCTACAACAATTTCCTCCAAATGATCTCATGAGTGTTTTCACAGAATAGGTAATCTAATTTGGTTATTCATCAAATTGAATTTGCTTAACAACATGCATATGCATAAGTTGATTTGGCCTTCGGTTGCTTTAATGTGGCATTTCTTTCACTAAAAATATTTGGCCACTTGATTCATTCTCTAATGAAGATTTACCATTTGCTGTGTTTGACTTCTTGTGAAGGCTAGAACAGTTTCTCTTTGCATTTAGAAGCTAGGAATCAGCATTTGACCAGTAAGAAGTTGATAGCAGGCATGAAGAAGGAGATGCAGCTGCTGATGATACTGAAATGTTTTGTGGGAATAGTGAAATTTTGGAAAATAACAATTTGGAATCTCGTATGGAAGCTAAACCACAGCAAAACAGACAAGTTGAAGAGAGCTCGCAAGGGCAAGGCAACTTTTCAAGAAAGGTCAATGCTTGAGCAGCTTGATGTTGGAAAAAGGTGAGAGTGTAGGTGATTCCGTTAAACCTGAAGCGGCTGACATTGGAGTATTGCCAACAAAAGCAGCAGGGACTAAAATAAAGCAGAGTAACAAGCGGAAGAAATCAAGCAATGCAGGCAATCCACCAATTGCAAATGCTACATAGTTGGGGGAGCAACGGTTTAGGATTATTCACATATTGCTCCGGACCAGTGGATTAATTTTAAGGTCACTTTTATTTATTAAAAAAGTCAAACCTGAACTTTGTACAAGCTTGTCCTCTGCATTAATTTGAGCCTAACAATGAACTAACAATGCTAATTAAAATAAATAAGCATTAATTTGAGCCTAACAATGAACTGACAATGCTAATTAAAATAAATAAGGCTATTTGAAGATGCTGTTTTCAAGTTATATACTTTTTTCCCAATTAAAATAAATGAATATTTACTTTGACCCCTCACTCCCTTTACTAAAGTTTCGTACCCTTTCTAGCTAATATGTTTGTCACTCATTGTGACTAATTATAAATTGAAGTGACCTTAAGAATTTAACTCAAATTAATTGAATTTAAAAAGAAATAAAATCAAAATTAATAATATATTATTTATAAAAAATTTAAGTACGTGTAAAAATAATATAATCTAAATAAAAAAACTTAATCTCACTCAAATTTTTTTCTTCTTTTGTTGTACAAACAATTTTAAAAGCACCCTCAGTCATGATTGAGGTGGTGTAATGCGCCTGGGTTTTGTTCAAACAAGGTTAATTTTGAGCTTGATTTTTACTTTTTTAAAAAATCATAAAAGTATAATTTGTAAAAAAAAAATTAAGATTTGATAATCTTTTAAAAAAAGCATCATTATTTAATTAATAATCTTTTTAGAAAAACAAATTATAAGATTTAATTCGATTCAAAATCGCATTAAATTGTAAAAATGATGTTATGATCCGTCCTATGAAAGCATGGACTAAGTCTGAAGTAAATAAGCTAATTTAGCAGCCTGATATCAAGAAGTTTTCACAGTAAAGGCTGCCTATCGTTTAGCTATACTGCTGAACAGAAAGTAGAGAACTCTTAAATAAAGAGGGCAATTTGGAAGTCTACGAGGTAGCTGGAACCTGAAGGAGAGGGGAGAGGGGTCCAGATTCCTAGTCTCTCTCCTCTATGGAACCCAAGCTTGTTCTCAATGATTGCTCATACTTCAGCACGTAAAGCTCTTATAGAAGATGTTATCGCTTTGTTGAGAGTTTTGTACTGGCAGATAAACATTTCGCCTAACGAATTCCACTTTAATTTATTTATTAAAAAAGTCAAACCTCAACTCTGTAGCAGCTTGTCCTTTGCATTAATTTGAGCCTAATTGTTAATTAAAATAAATGAGGCCATTTGAAAATGTTGGTTTTAAGTTATATACTTTTTTCCCAATTAAAATAAATGAATATTTACTCTGACCCTTCCCCCGCCCCCCCCTAACTAAAGTTTCGTAACCTTTCTACCCACTATGTTTGTCACTCTTTGAATCATTATTGTGACTAATTATAAAATTGAAGTGACCTTAAGAATTAAACTCAAATTGAATCTAAAAAAGAAATAAAATCAGAACTACTATATATTATTTATAAAAAATTTAAATACATATAAAAATAAATCTAATTCAAAGCAAAAAAACTTAATCTCACTCAAACTTTTCATCTTTTGTTATGATCACATAAGAGAGTTTTCCAAGCTTGATAAACAATCTTAAAAGCACTCTCAATCGCAATCAAATCATTCTTGTCCTGGTGAACTAAAAGCATCACTTCCTTATAACGTTTTCTAATTGTAGTAGCATCGATAGAGGAATAATCTTTGATAAAGAGAATCAAATACAACACCTTAGCATCATCTATTTTCATCTCCTTACAAAGCCTTAGCATGAAGCAAACTTGTGAATAAAATAAGCGGCTATATACTTCTAGACGATTCGTAACTCTGGATTTAAGTCAAGAGCTGCAAATGCTTGTTGAATGGCCTTGTCGAAATCCCAACTTGAAGTATTCTACTGCTGCAACTTTAGCTTTTTTAGCTGCAATCTCTGTGAATTGAGATTGACAGAAACCTTAAAGACGAAAATCAGCCATTACAACACGATTTCTTCCAAGAAAATAAAAAACGATATAAGATTTGAGATCTGAAATTTGATGTCGAATATTTTGTGAGTTAAGGCAAGAGGGCTTTTTATATTGGTGGGTATTTGGTGTTGAAAAGAAGCTAATGTTGCTTGGCTGACCTCTAAAATAAGCTAAAGAGGAGTGGTGGTGTGGTGTGGCTGGGTTTTTTTTATTTTTTTTATTTTTATTTTCCAAGGTCTCTATTCTGGTACTAAGTTTGGAGAAGTGCTTGATCAAGCTTTAGCACTCTTGGAGATTTTAATAAAGAGGCTTACCTTCCAACTCGATTTGCAGTTGATGAATTTCAATCACCAATGAGCAGCTCCTCTAGCCGTGGAAAAGTCTTTGCCAAGAATAATGGTACTAGAGTGAAGCAAGAGCTATTGGAAAAATAGTGTATTTCATAAGGTTTAAACATCTTGTCATAACGTGCTGGTTCGGAAACCCGATCGCTAGACGTGGGCGAAAATCGAGTAACTAGGAGTCGCCACCAATTTTTTTTATTTAGGTGTGATTGGACACCAATTAACTTGATTCAAATCGACGAAATCCTAAATTAATTTTAGGTTCATCAAAAAAACGAGAACTGATCTACGTATCCTTTAGATTTGGGGTTCGGGAGTACGGTTACGCACGGGGAAGAATTAACACCCCCGTGACGCTCGTTCCACAAACGGTACCATTTAATCATATACTATCCTAACCCATTGATTTTGTTCTTATGTTTCCTTAATTGTTATTTATTTATTTCATCTTTTATTAGAATATTTTATTTTATTTTTTACAGGTTTAACATGCACAGATGCAATTGTGAAATGTCTGACATAAAATCGGGATAATACCAAACGAAATCTTTTATTGAGTGTACTTTCCGAATCCACCCATCATACTGGTGGGATCCGGAAGTATTCTCTCACCTAGGGAAATCCCTTAGCAACCCGCTTTCGCAAGTTTACTAGGTAAATCCCGTCATCGAGATTGTCGTACGTTTTTCTTTAAAAAATAATGTTTTCGTAAACATGAACCTATTACGAGCAAAAACCTTTTTATTAAAGATATTTTTCAAGCCCTCCCATCATACTGGTGGGACTTGGGGACATCCTTTCACCTAGAGAGCTTTCCAAGAAAAACTCGCATTCGCAAGATCTTCGAAAAATCCCATAATCGGGACTTAACTCGTAAACATAAATATCTATATGCAATGATATGCATGATGCAATAGGAATATATGTTATGTTTGTGAACTTTATTCCTATTTTATTTTTATTTTTGTTTTTATTTTTTTATATTTTATATTATTATATTCTTTATTTTTTCATTTTTTATCTATTTATTATTTTTGTTATTTATATTTTTTTATTATTGTTTTATCTTTTTTATTTTAAATTTCTCTTATATTTTCCTTGCTATTTCCTAAGGATTGTATTTTCTATATCCTTTTTTTGCAATTAAGTATCCTATATGAATTATTTATAATTTTATGTTATTTAAGTGGGCATTTTTCTTTTTATATGAATAATCTCTCATGGTATCTAATTTCATATTCTTTAATTCCATTTTTCCTCTTTATTAACTATCTTATATCATTTATTAACCTAATATATTGTATACCGTAAAATATTTACTACAAGTTATTTATTATTTTGAATTTTCCATCATTTACAATTTTTGTTATTCATCTCTTTATTTATTGTCATGGGTATTAATATTTTTATAAATTCTTATTATTTTTATTATTTTTATTATTTTTACGATAAATTAAATATAAGATTTATTTTTTATTTTAATTTATTATTTTATTTTTTGACTAATTTTTATGTAGTTAAATTTTATTTATTTAAAATAAAAATCTCAAGATCTATAAATCGAGGCCCTCCCATCGTACTGGTGGAGTCTTAATTCGGATCCTGAACCTAAGAAAAATTAGCTCGGGATTGCGACTCCTCGCGTCCGGACCAATCATCCCATTATCAGTACCTTTATAATTAGTTTTATAGTATTTTGAAGTCAAAAATTTTTTATGGTTGATTTACTATATATCCTATTGTAATTATTATAATTCCTAACAGAATATATTTTTTATATTTTACTAAACATATATTTTAATTTATATGAACATTTCCCATGCTCTTTTCCATATTTCATATAAGAGTACCTCACTAATAATTTAATAATTTCTAATTTTTTAATTTAATCTATATATATGAATATTTTGCTTATCATTTGTTTCACTTATTTACGTATTTATATTTATATTTCTCTATGAGTATCATTTTTTCTAGCCAGAAAACGATATTTAAATATTTTGGACATTATGCTAAAATACCCTAAAGCTAATTCTTCATGATTAAACAATAATTTCAAAGATCACTAAGATGCATTAGCCCAAATCACAGAAGGACCAAAGAAGCTGATAACCGGATTACCTTTCTAGGTTAAGTTAACCCAAATAAACGGCCTGACTAGCGGTTCGTTCCAAAGCCCACTGTCTGGTCTCTTGCCCAGTAGCCTCCGAGTGCTAAAACGGCGTCGTTTCAATACCCCAACCCTAGGTATAAAAGGGCTTTTTCTTCACCTTCTTTCTATTTTCTCCCTTCAACTTCTCTCTCTAAACCAATCTCCCTACCTTCTCTCCAACCTCAACCGACAGCTCCCCTTCCTTTTTCACCAGCGGTAACTCTCCCCAAGCCTGCAGCGCCGGCTCGGTCCCCTCTCTCTCTCTCTCTTTCTCTCTCTCTCTCTCTTGTTACCCGAATTCGGCTTTGTTCCCCTTGTTGGCGGCAAGCCCAACCAAAGCTTCTTCTCCTTGGCCGACGGCACTACCCAAGCCTTCTTTCCTTCCTCCCTATTTTCTCTCACCCAAAAAAGCCGCACAAAACCTCTAAAATCTCCCTAAAAAACCCATTAAAAATTCCCTTAAAATGGGCCAAAAAAATCATCCAAAAGCCCCAACCATTCTCTTTTTCTCATTATACATATTTCCTTATTTTTTGTATTTTTTGGTATATTTTTTTACTTTTTTTTTTTTGTGTTGTGGCTGCTAGAGACTAGGTATATATTTTTTTACCTGCCGATTGTGGTTTCTTGGCTGCTAGAAAAATAGGATTTTTTAGTCTTTGATTTTTGCCTACCCCCATTTTTCTTTTTGCAAGTTGTGAATCTTTAAAAGTCAGGTTGTCCAAAAATTTGGACAATCCGGTAATGGGGTTCTGGCACCAAGGAGTTGGTAGTAAGAACCCCAATCATTCAGGGTGGTTGGGGGAAGGGATGGTTAGGCGTTTTTCTCATTATTTTATTTTATATTTATTTATTTTATTATTTTTTGATTTTTTTGGGTGTCTACACATCCTACATTGCTAAGGTACATAAAGTTATAAGTGTTTTAACTAAGCAAACTCACTATAGGCTTGTTGCAAAGAAAAAAAAAGAGTGGGCTTATGCGCACACGAGATCGAGTTAGGCCTTGAGAAAATTCAAATTTCCCCATGCACGCGAGTATACATGTGGCCTAGGCTCAAGTTAATTTTTGTACCTTGGCTTTAATTTTTTTTTAAGCTTTCTCAGCTTTTGATTGAATTAGACCTAAACTCTACCAATGTCTATTTGACTGAGTATAATCAAATCAAACTCAAACTCTCCTAACATCTACCTGACTGAGTATACTTGTTGATCAGTTTTTTCTCAACTCCGCTTACTCAACCTTTGATTGAATCATACTTAAACTCTACCAACGTCTATCTGACTGAGTATAATCAAATCAGACTCAAACTCTCCCAACGTTTACCTGACTGAATATACATGCTGATCAGTTTTTTCTCAACTCCCTTGATTTGGTGCAACATTCACCTTATTCTTCTGATTTGGTGCAATGTTCACTTTATTCTACCTATAAATACAGCCTCTCTACCTCTATCACAACACACAAACCAAGCAAAGCTTCTCTATATTTAAGTTTTGTCAACCTTTGATTAAATCAAACTTAAACTCTACCAACGTACTTAAACTCTTCAGACTTAAACTTTACCAACATCTTCCTAAGTATAATCAAATCAAACTCAAACTTTCCCAACGTCTACTTGACTGAGTATAAATGCTGACTAGTTTTTTTCTCAACTCCCCTGATTTGGTGCAACTTTCACCTCATTCTCCTGATTTGGTGCAACGTTCAATTCATCCTTTGCCTATAAATACAATCTCCCTACCTCAGTCACAACACACACACACTAAGCAACGCTTCTCTACTACTTTCCTTTCAAGCTTTTCTGCATATTATTTCTCTACCAACGTACTTAAACTCTTCAGACTTAAACTTTACCAACATCTTCCTAAGTATAATCAAATCAAACTCAAACTTTCCCAACGTCTACTTGACTGAGTATAAATGCTGACTAGTTTTTTCTCAACTCTCCTGATTTGGTGCAACTTTCACCTCATTCTCCTGTTTTGGTGCAACGTTCAATTCATCCTTTGCCTATAAATACAATCTCCCTACCTCAGTCACAACACACACACACTAAGCAACGCTTCTCTACTACTTTCCTTTCAAGCTTTTCTGCATATTATTTCTCTATTTTCATTCCTTTCTTACTGGGTTTTATTTTTCAAAAAAATCTTTCTATTGTTCTTGTTATCCCTTACTAGTTTGTACAAACTATAAGAAAAAGTCTGTTGAATCCTTGAAGATAATCACTACAGTCTTTTTCACCCAATCTTGTACTCTGAAAAGACGAACATTATCCTTAAAGACGGTGATACTATGCCTTAGACTTTCTTAAAATTTTCTATGCTTCATTATATCACCAACAACCTTGAGGATAATTTTAGGTAGACTTTTAGAATGCAAATATCTTTGTGGAATGCTTGTATTGCTTTTCGAGAGGTCATATAATGTTTATTTAAGGACTTAATGGATCAGCTTTTGAGAATAGTTTAAAAGATGAAGGACAACAACATTTCCACTTCACTAGGCCAATTGCTGGATGAAGTGACACTTAAAAATGCCCTAAAGGTAAGAGTGTGTTGTTTATTTGTTCTTTTTGGTTTAATTTAATCAAAAGATACTATTCATCACCACGTGCTTTCTTTGTGTACTTTTGCTTCATTTGCATAGTGCACTAAGGTTGTTAGGTTCAATATCCATGTCCTTCAAACATTTTTGTAACATTTACTATTATTTTTATAGGCTATAATATTTCCTGTTTAACTTGCCCTAATTTGCTTTATAAACAAAATCTTAATTTCATGGCAAAAATTGTTTTGAGTTTCTTTTGTGGTTGCATTTTTTGTTAGCATAGCCATGTACATATCAAGTATGAGCTACTGTATACATATTTGTCTCTTGACAGAAATTTTCAAGTTTTAACCAAAAGGCTTATATTTGTTTTATCTAGGTTAATGGTTAAAATAAAGTAGCTGACCTGTTGCTTTGACTTGAAAAAGAAGATTTCAAATTCCTAACAGGAAACCTTATTAATTAGTATCATTTTGGTTGTTGTGTTGTATATACATATGATTTACCTAAACTAAACTTCTATTTGGTTGATACTTTTCATTTATTAAAAGTTAATAGAATTACTTATTTATTTTGTGTGATGTTTCTATGAAGTTGATTTGGTATACTGTTGCATGTTTTAAGGTACATTTGGCAGAATGATAGTTAGCTTAGATTGGAATAGATATAGAATGTTATTCAAGCTGGACTAAGAAATTGTTTACTTTGCCTCATTATTGGCTTTGCATTATTCACGTCACAAAGTTACAATCTTTTAACTTATGCTTTTATAATTTACTCCTTTAGATTATGTGCATTCTGCAATTCTAGAGCTTTGACTACCTTCAAGTATAATTGGCTTTAGTTATACATTTTCCTTGTTTGCTCATCTGTTTAAGAAATGTATTTGAATTACATTGTTAAAGGTGATGGATCTACATAAAAAATTTAAATGGCGGCATATATATTATGGTGCATATGGTTAGAATTTGGAAGCATGACTTTGATTATTTTAATTGCGGTTTAGCATGGTTGTTAAAATTGATTTAAAACATATTTATAAGGATATTGTTATATAGATAAATACTATTATATATAATGATTTACAAAGTTGGGAAACAAGTCCTTTAATTTGATTTAATCCACAAGGTTTACTTCAAAATAGAATCCTTATTTCTAATGCTATAGTGGCTATCTTATGAGATTTATACTTTGTTTGAAAATGGGCATAAATGGCATAAAATATTAAGCTTGAAATTTCTGCTTGCTTGATAGCATCAATGTTTATAAATTTCATGTCATGCTTTGGAAATTCATTTTGATTTGAAATACTTGATTTTGAATCATGTTAGAAACCCCCATGATTTAATGACCATATTTTTAAAACCATCTCAGATTTAGGTCCTATAGTAACGACAGTAAATGTGAGCTTTGTGCACAAAAGTATCTTCTATGTAAAGATGTGATGTTGATGTGGGGAGTCCCACAAGATATAGACTTACTCGAGACCTGTTGTGCTTATCATTAAATTATTGATGTTTTGAATATGCATAGATGTGGTAAATAAAATAAAATATTTTTTTTTAACATCTAATTTTAATATGAAAAATCTGGGCGAAGCTAATGTTATTTAGGGTATTAAAATCATAAGATGTGATAGTGGCTTAATGCTAACGCAATAACATTAAGTTGAGAGGCTACTTAAAAGGTTTGAACATTTTAATATCACACTAGTGAGTACTCCTTATGATAGTAATACCCAATTAAAAAAATAAAGGTGATAATGTGGTGCAATCTAAGTATGCTCAGACTATTGAGAGTCTGATACATTTGATTAATTATACTCGACTTGATATAGCTTATGTTGTGTGTATACTGAGCAGATATATACAAAATCCCAATCAAGATCATTAGATTGCCTTGAGTAGAGTAATGAAATACTTGAGAGGTACCATAAACTATAGTATTTTATATAATGGATTTCTCGTTGTATTAGAATGGTACAATAAAGCTAACTGAATCTCAAATTCAGATTAGACAAATTCCACAAATGGATATGTATTCACCCTTGGTAGGGGTACTATAACTTGAAAATCAACCAAACAAACAATAATTGCTAAAATTACAATGGAGTAAGAATTTGTAGCTTTAAAGTTGGCTAGCAATGAGATTAAGTGGTTAAGAAACCTCTTAACTGATATTCCATTGGGAATGAAACCAACACCTTCTGTGCCTATATATTGTGATTGCCAAGCGACAATAGCCATTGTAAAAAATAAAACTTTCAATAGTAAAAAAAGACACATTCGTTTGAGACATAACGTAGTAAAGCAGCTGCTTAGAGATGAAATTATATCCATTAATTATATGAAGTCAAAGTTGAATTTGGCCAATCCTCTAACTAAACCCTTGGAAAGAAAATTGATTAATGATACATCAAGGGGAATGAAACTTAAACTAATTGCAAAAAATCAACAAATAATGGTAACATAACCTATGTGATCAGAGATCCCATGAATTAGGTTTATATGGATAATAACAAGTTATTTGTTGATAAATTATTGCATTATTAAAATTATTGTCCCTCATATAGTGTATGGATAGTGCAAAACTGTAATAAAAGAGAGGTTGAGTTAAACTCTTAGTGCATGTTTGGCCTAATTTTTTTTCAGCTTATCTATCTCTTAAAAGCAAAAGCCAGATCAAACATGATTTTTTGATAAGCTCTTAAAAAAAAGTAACTTTTTTTTTAAGAACAAAATTTTTAAAAAAAGAGTTTAAAAAAAAACTCCAAGGATGAGCTTTTTCTTCTTTTCTTTTAAAAATATAAGAGAATTTTTATTTTTGTTTCAAAAAATCCTTATTTGTTAAAAATAATTACAATATTACCCTCTCAAAAAAAAGAAATACTTTCTATAATAATTTTAACAAAAATTATAACTTATAAAAAAGAACTTATAAAAAAAATTTTACCAAACAACTTTAACTTAATTTTAAAAGCTATTATTTTTCATAAAAGCTTCATAATAGCTTTCAAGTTAGAAAAAAGTCAAGCCAAACAGGAGCTTAATAAATTCTATATCCCTAATGGGTAATATATTAAAATGTTGTATACACTTGATGGAATCACCTGTATAAGTATGAAATGGGGTCGCTCCTATGATAATTGTCGCAAATTCTCTATAGCACTTATGAATAACCAGGTACGAGGATGACCTATTTGTGTAAAGCCGCGTTGAACAACAAAAATTGTAGGGGTGTAATGTGATTGATAAAAACTATATTTTACATAAAGAATTTTTTATTCATATAAGTTATAAACTTCACCAAAATTCTGTAATTTATGTTTCATTCTCTCTAGGTCTGATTTATAGTTTAAAAAGCACTAATCACGACAAAATATGTGGGGAATTATTGGAAAAATAGTGTATTTCATAAAATTCAAACAACCCACATTGTTAAGGTACATAAAGGTGTGTGTGCTTTAAATAAGCAAACCCATTTTGGGCTTGTTGCAAAGAAAAAAAAAAGAGTGAACTTGAACTTGAGTGCACACGAGATCGAGTTAGGCTTTGAGAAATTCAGATTTTCCCCTTGTGCATGAGTATTCGTGTGGGCTAGGCCAAAGTTAAACTCTACCAACGTCTACCTGATCAGACTAAAACTCTCCCAACGTCTACTTGACTAAGTATACATGTTATCTAGGTTTTTTCACAACTCCCCTAATTTGGTACAACATTCACCTCATTCTCCTGATTTGATGAAACGTTCACTTCATCTTTTGCCTATAAATATAGCCTCTCTACCTCAGTCACAACACACACACCAAGCAAAGCTTCTCTACTACTCTTCTCTTAAGCTTCTCTGCATACTATTTCTCTATTTGCATTGCTTTCTTGCTGAGCTTTATTTTTCAGAAAAATCTTTTTACTAGTTATTCTTGTTATCCCTTACTAGTTTGTACAAACTATAAGGAAGGATCTATTGAATACTGAAGGATAACCACTACAATCATTTTACAACGAGTTTTGTACTCCGAAAAGATTCAAAATTATCTTTAAGGATGGTAATATCACACCTCAAACTTTCTTGAAATTTTCTGTGCTTCATTATATCGCCAATAGGAGGCAAGTATGAAATTTGTAGATAATGTGAAAGTGGGCTTACCAATGCTACAACAATTTCCTCCAAATGATCTCATGAGTGTTTTCACAGAATAGGTAATTTAATTTGGTCATTCATAAATTTGAATTTGCTTAACAGCATGCACGTGCATAAGTTGATTTGGCCTTTGGTTGCTCTAATGTGGCATTTCTTTCACTAAAAATATTTTGCCACTTGATTCATTCTCTAATGAAAATTTACCATTTGCAGTGTTTGCCTTCTTGTGGAGGCCAGAACAGTTTCTCTTTGCATTTAGAAGCTAGGAATCAGCATTTGACCAGTGAAGAAGTTGATAGCAGGCATGAAGAAGGAGATGCAGCTGCTGATGATACTGAAATGTTTTGTGGGAATAGTGAAATTTTGGAAAATAACAATTTGGAATCTCGTATGGAAGCTAAACCACAGCAAACAGACAAGTTGAGGAGCGCTCGTTAGGGCAAGTCAATGCTTGAGCAGCCTGATGTTGAAAAAAGGTGAGAACGAAGGCGGTTGCGTTAAACCTGAAGTGGCTGACAGTAGGAGGAACACTTTTAGGATGGTTTATGATTTGGAATTGGATTAATTTTAGGGTGGTCTTGTTTCTTAATGGGTAATTCAGAATCTAAATTGTTTAGGAGGAACACTTTTTAGGATGATTAACGATTTGAAACATTTATCCACCTGTTCTCAATAAAAATATCAAATTGTAAAATCGAGTTTTGTATCGATTTTTTTTTTTTTTTTTGGAAAAGCTATGGTACATTGGATCGATTTTTAACTAATGATTATTTAAAAATTATATGAAAAATAAGTTCAATATTCACAAATTGTAAGATTTAAACTCATTAAAAAAGCATCTTTTTAAAGGATCTTAACCCTTAAACTAAAGAGTTACTTATTTAAAAGGCTTATATCCAATATAAAAAACAAATGAGTAAAAAAAAACAAAAAATATCAACAACATTAAATAAAAAAGTTGAGATTTTAAAAGTATTAAAACTTAATGGTGAATTAATTATAATGTGAAGTTTAATATAAATGCATGGATTTTCTTGAATATTCATGACTTTGTATGCTGTTTCATTGTAATTTACATGCATAATAATAAAACATCATTACTTAATTAAGAATTAAAAAAAAACAAATTATAAGATTTAAGTCGACTTTAAATCGCTTAGAATTGTAAAATTGATGTTATGATCTGTCTTATGAAAGCATGGAAGTTTTTAGACTATAAGAGTGACTATCGTTTAGCGATACTACTAAACAGAAAGTACAAAAATCCCTAATAAAGAGGGCAAGTTGGCAGTCTACAAGGCAGCTGAAACCTCATGGAGAGGGATGCAGATTCCTAGTCTCCCTCCTCTACTGCTGGTGGGTCGGTCCAAGATTATAGCAGCTGTGATGGAGAGCGTGATCACCAAGCCCTGATTTCAGCCATGTGAGTCGGACAGCTCCAACGAGTCATGTGAATTGGTAAAGATCAAATGTGGATGGAGTTAAGTTTCTGGCTTTCTGGTATAGGTCATGTGATTACGGACCACGCGGTTGCAGCTGACAAACAGAGGAGGCCGGTTATACGTATGGATCAGGCAAACCATGTGAAAGCTCTACCAAATTTGTTGGGGGCTACCTGTGGATGTTATAATTTATTTTCTTTTATGACTTCATTTGGCATTTAGATTCGAGAACGTGTATAATTAAAGTCGTGAAATTTGACCCCAAACATAATGACATTTAGCATATGGACATCTCATCATATCACGTAACTATTTTACGTTGTTATCTTATATAATATTTTAGTATATTACTTTAACATTACATATCACAAAATGACAAGACATATCACGTGAATATTAAATATCGTATAATGACAAGTAACAGTTTGATTAATGATGATTAATTATTTATTAGTTATAAAAATTTAATTTAAATTTAAACTAAAATAAAAATATAAGAATTTAATTAAATGTAATAAAAAATAAAAATTTATTTAAATTTTTATAAATAATTAAAATTTTTTAAAATATTATATCTAAACTTAACAAAATTTTTTACCTCTTCGAGTTAAGAAAGCCAAACTTGTTCTCAATGATTGCTCATACTTTAGCTTGTAGAGCTTAGAGGATGTTCTTCATTTTGTTGAGATTTATGTACTAGCAGATAAACATTTTTCCTAACGAATTCCACTTTTATTTTTTTTATTATTTTTAAAAAGTTAAACTTGGACTTTGTAGAAGCTTGCCCTTTGCATTAATTTGAGCCTAACAACGCTAATTAAGAAGTACATATGAGGCCAGAGGTGAAGCCTAAGGGAGCTGGCATAAGCCTTGGTCCCCCATTGCCATTTGAAAATATTGTTTTCAAGTTATATATTTTGACCCCTCCTACATTTATGTTGTGGGCCTCCCTTTCTATCTGATATGTCTTTTTTTATAAATTGAGTAAAAAGAATTCAAAATTTTTTTTAAGTAAAAATATCATACATCAATTAATGAGTTAAATACTCGAGTACATCTAATAAGCTAAATACTCGAGCGCACCTAATATGCTTATCACTCATTAATTATTTTTGTTAAAATAAATTTATTTTTAATGTTGAATCATAATTGTGATTAATTTTAAAATTGGATTGACCTTAAGAATCAAACCCAAATTGAATCTAAAGAAGGAATAAAACCATAACAAAATCAAAGCTAATTATGTATTATTTATAAAATTTTTGAATACATATAAAAATGAATCTAATCCAAATTAAAAAACTTCATTTTGCTCAATCTTTTTTTTTCTTTTGTTGTGATAAGATAAGAGAGTCTTTCCAGCTTGACGAACAATCTTGAAAGCACCTTTAACCACGTCTGAATGATCCTTGTCTAGATGGATCAAGGGCGCCACTTCCTTATAACGTTTTATAATTATAACAACATCAACTACGGAAGAACAATCTTTGATGAAGAGAATCGAATATAGCAATACCTGGGTATCGTCTATTTTCATCTTCTTGTAAAGGCTTAGCATAAATATAAACTTGTGAACCAGATAAGCAACAATATACTTTTGGACTATCCGTAACTCGGGTTTAAGTCAAGAACTGCCAACCTTTGTTGGATGGCCCAGTCAATGTTTCTCAATTTGAAGTATTCTTTTATAGCTACCTTGAATATTTTAGCTGTAATCTCCATTAATTGGCATTAATAAAAACTTTGGAGATGAAAATCAGTTTTGACAACACAATTTATTCAAAGATAAAAAAATAAAAAACTATATAAGATTTGAGATCTAAAATTTCATATTTAAGATTTTGTGAGCCAAGGAAAGGGTTTTCATAGCATTGGGCAATTTAGTGTTTAAAAGAAACTAATTTTGTTTGGTTAACGTCTAAAATAAGCTAAGACAAGTGATCACGGCTCGGGAAAGGAAGGTTGAGAGCAGTGGGGGAGTCAAAATTTTATGTTTGAAGAGGTGAAAACAAAAAATTCAATGTTAATAGAGACAAAATTATAATTTTTTTAAGAAATAGAAAATAAAACTATAAAATTAAAAAAATTATTAAATTTTAAAAGTTAAAGGCCCCGCCTTTGCCTCTGGTTGGGAGAGAAACCCAGGAACCATCGTGTTAGAGAGGTGGTGCGGCTGGGTTTTTGTTCAAATAAACTTAATTTTAAGTTTGATCTTTTACTTTTTTAAAAAATCATAAAATTATAATTTTTAAAAAATTAAGATTTGATCAATTTAAATTTCAAACTTTCCAAACTTTTTTTTGAAATTTTAATGATATATATGATATTTTAAAAAAAATAAAGATCAGAATTAAACCTTTATGATAAAAATAATTACTAAATTTTTATATATTATCATTTAAATTTTAAATTCTACAATTAGGTATAGATACTTTATATGTATTTATTAAATTATAAATAAAAAAATTGTTAAATTGACATAGTTACTTGAATGAACAATTAGTCATTTATTGATACTTTAAACCCCTGTATTGAGGTTTAAAAGATTTAATATCTTAGGATAATAAGTATATAGTACATATAATATACATTGAGAATTTGAGATATATTAATATTATAAATTTTTTATTTTTAGAGTAGGCTATATGTCTTGATCAGATTCAACAACTAAGTTTAATCAGCTCACCAAAATAAATAAATTGGCTTATTGATATGATCACTAGCTTAGTTGAATTATTATATTGCTACAAATGTTTCAAAAGGAAAAAACAAATGGGGGAATCTTCCTCCAACTTAAAATGATTTGACTTTTTTCAATTAACTTTATTATGTACTAAGAAAATTATTATCTTTAACACCATATAAATGTAATTATTCATGAACAAAACTATAATATAAACTTGTGGAGCTTTTTTTTTTTTACATATTATTTAAAAAATTTTAAATAAACTTATATTTTTTTATTATATTTTTATATTTTTATTTTGAATCAAATAAACATTTATTATTAACAGTTAACTAATTATTATTAGTTAAAATGTTATTTATCATTTATTATATCACGTAACAATAATATAGCATGCTAACATGTCATGGTGAATGGTAATATAGTATACTAATATGATATGATGACATGGTTACAAGCATTTTCACTTTACGCATTAGTATCAAGTGAGTATAAAATGACAGGTAGTAGATTAATTAATGACAATTAATTAATTATTAGTTATAAAGATTATTTAATTTAAAATAAAAATATAAAAATTTAATGGAATGTAATAAAAATATAAAAATTTATTTGAATTTTATTAGATAGTTTAGAGACTTTTTAAAATACTATACCTTTAAAAAAACATATAAGATAATTTTTCATTATAAAACTTGTAAATGTTTAAAAGTTATTCAATGAGTTAAAATGATATAACCCATCCTCTAACTAAAAGAAATTTCTTTTTTTTTTTAATATTATTTCAGGTTTTTCAACCCAAGAATATGTTCTGGCTACCATTTCCATCCAAGGAATATTCCTTGTCCAAAGCCTTGTCCTTGCTAAAATAAAGTTAATTTTGTTCTTTTGCTATGAAAAATTTTGTTTTTGTCTTGTTTAGACTTTCGAATAATGACCTGCAAATTAATTCTTGAAATTTATTTTTCAAAAAGGGAGAAACTGAATAGATAAAAGCAAAAGAAGTCAGTTGGCAAAACAGTTATCAAAATTAATTTGAGTTTGACTCTTTCCGCGGAGAAATATTAGTAAGTGTAAAAGAAGAGGACAAAAGAATGATCAACAAGCACTCGTATCTCTGATTTATTAATTAATATATGAATTTTTTATTTAAAAAATATGAGTTTGAATATCTCTTTTTTTAAAAAAATTGACCAATAAAATTACACTGCAGCCCTCTAATACTTCGTCTGTCTTATTTTATTTGTCTTTTTGTTAATTTCTTTAATCAAATAAATTCAATTTTAATGAATTTTTTAAAATATTATATAAAATTAAATTTTTAAAAATATATTTTTAAAAATTTTGAAGCCCAAAATTTGTAATTTTTATTTTTTAACATCTTATGACTTTATAATTTTATTAAAAATAATTATCAAACTTAAATTTATTTGATAAAAAAAGTCAATAAGGGACAAACGATTCGAGATCAAGGGAGTACATTTGATTTTCTAAAGCTATATATTTACTTTATTTGTCTCTAATAGCATATTCACATTTGATTCGGTACGAAAGTCTAAAAAATACATTGAATGTAGTGTTTCTTTATCTTATTTGTTAGTAAAATTCGTTTAGTAACATTGATAAGTTATAATTTTAATAAAAAATAAAAAAATAGCTTATTAAATTTTTACATAAAACATGAAATAAGAGGTGTACATATTAAAGTGGTTTAAATATAAAGATAAATTACTACATAATTAAAAATTAACTATAAAAATTGGTTAATTAAACTTTTTTTTGAGAAAGAGATAAAATTAAATTAAAAATAGATGTATGTACCACTAAACAAATATTTAATGTTACATAAATATTTTAAATATAAGTTGACTTTGAGGGAAACTGAAAAGGGATATTAAATATAGGGATACAAGCTTGTGAGGTGAGCCAATGTATATACCAAAGACAGAGTTCAAGTTTGAGTTTTGATCTTAAAAGTGGATAAATACAATAAAATAATATTTAAAATTGATCTGATAATTTTGGACACGATACGAAAAGACATGAAATCAAATAAGTTTAGATATAGCTTTATGCGTTCGTATCATAACCGTGTCAAACACATTTAACATATTTAAGACACATTTTAAATATATTTAATTAATCGAGTTATCGTATTTAAATATTTATAAATGACACAATTGTTAACCCGTTAATATTAGTAATGAAATACTATTTTAACTTTATTTAAATAGTTGTTTAAATTTGATAAAGATAATAAAGTAATAATACCATACTCTAATTGTTTTGTTCCTTTATTTTCATTTGGAATCTTCATATTGGATCTATTCCAAAAGAAATGTTATTAGTATTTTAAGGTTGGATGTTAATTATATATTTTATTAGAATGACAATGAATGTTATGGATGTTAATATTTATATTAAATTTTATTATATTAGATGTTATTATTATTTTATTATAATTATTTTTATAATTATTGATTTTAAATTTAAATAATAAAATTATATTTAATTATAAATATTTTAATTTAATCATGTTAGAAAAATATATATTAATTTTCTGATCGTATTTATTAATTGTGTAATATCGTATAAAATAAAATTGACATTCGTATTGTGTTATAAAATTATTAAATATATTTATATAAATATTTTAAATTTTAATATAAATAATTATTTGTAACGTGTTCATATTTATCTATTTAACCTGACAAAGAAATGAAACATGAATTGGCGGTATAATTTAGAGATTAGATTGTACAAAGAGTCTAATGGATGTTTGCTTGCTTCTGTGGCTAATAGAAGAATAGCTTCCCAACCAATCGGTTTAATCATCTTCCAATATTCATGTATTGTAGCTATTTTTTTTTTTTTGTTGGGTGAAAGACTAAAGAACTTGTTAAAATTGAGACGCGTAGCTTTCAAAATGGAGCTTGACTCCCAAAGCAACAGCCAACCACTTGTTTATGTCACTCTCAGCATTTCCCCATTTCTCTGGCTACACACCTATTCTCTGTCATCTTTAACTCACCTGCTTTTCTTCCATTTTGTCAAAACTCAAGCCCAACCCATCTCTCTCTGTCTTGCATTTAACGTGCCAAAACAAGTAAAGCAACCTCTTTCGAAACTGGGTCAAAACTCTTTCTTCTTTTTTTATCTCAGGTTTTTGTTCAGAATCACTCTCTAACAAGCCAAAAGTAGCTTCTTTTTGCGCTAACATGGAGAAAAGCCAAGAACTTGCACTGACCCAGATGAGGAAATCGGTTGAGAAACTTGGGTTTTCAACAGAGGTAGCTAACCAATTCCTTTTGTGACAGAAATGCAATATTTATTATACTTGAATTTCAATTCATATTTTTTTTAATATGTTTTTGGAATTTTTTTTTTGGTGTGGTAGAAATATGGGGATCCAACACTCATGAGGTTCTTGATTGCAAGATCAATGGACACAGAAAAGGCTGCAAAGATGTTTGTCCACTGGCTCCAATGGAGGTCTTCTATGGTTCCAAATGGGTTCATTGCAGAGTCTGAAGTGCCTGATCAATTGGAAGCCAGAAAGATATTTTTGCAAGACTCATCAAAGACAGGATATCCAGTGTTAATTGTCAAAGCATGCAAGCATTTTCCTCCAAAGGATCTTATCCAGTTCAAGAGTAATTAGTTAGCTCATTAATTCCACTCTTCTTTATCATGGTTGATCAATATGCTTCTAATTTACTGTAATTTTTTGTTATCCATGAGGGAAAAATATTTGCTATAATTCATGCATATTGATGGAGTTATGATTAGTTTTGCCACAAATTTGATTCTGTTCCAATTTGTGAAATGATGTCTTTGATCAGGATTGTCCATATGAAATGGATCACTAAAATTGTAGGGTTCATGACAAAAAAGTTTTATCATAAAGGCGAAACATAGTGGGGAAGCCAAATAAAACTGTGGTCCAAAACGTTTTAAATCCTGTTTATTACATTAGGTAACTCACACATGTCCTTGCAGAAATTAAACTTGTGGCCTCTCAAGTTTAGAGTATTCTATATTTGCACATAAACTTTATAAATAATTAATCTTAATTAGAAATACTATAATGAAGCTTATGTAAGATTCTACTCATATGTTATGTTTGTCTTTTGTTCCAAGCAAGACTCCTTCTATCTTTCTTTATGTTTCAAAATTTAATTCTTTAGATTTTTTTTATAGTTTAAAGTAGTGATTTTTGAGACCTATTTGTTAGAAGAGGGTTTTGACTTTTGACAACATATTTGAGCATACTTCAGTGACTTTATTCTGAGTAATGACTTGAGAATTGACACAAAATCTGGAATTTTAGGTCCAAAGTGAACAACGTTTAAATTAAATGGTTGAGTAACATCTCACTGCATAAATAGATTGGCATTCAATCCTTAAGGAATAGGAGATTTATAAAAGTTATACATCTGGTTCTGCCACTTCCCACTGATGGGTGAGTAACTGAGTATGACAGCTTTTGGATGGTATCATGCAGCTGCTGTGGTGTACGCATGACTTCATAAGATGATATGCTAGTTTCATATATGTTTTACTGTGGCCTTCTTTGGTAATTGGGAGTGGAAATCTGATACTGACTTCATCTGATGTACTAAGCCTGCATTGCACTGTAACTTGCATTATCCTGCTGCCAATGACTATTAGTACCAAAATGGTAGAATTATTTGAAATTGATTATCTCTCATTACATATTCTTAAAAGTGGCCAGCTTGTGAAATTTGATTAATTTTGTTTATCTCTTGATGCAGAGTTTGTGGTTTATATCTTAGACAAAACCATAGCAAGGTATTATTCTGATTTACAAATGATGCTTGTTATGTGAGGTTGTTTTGGAATACAAGCTCCAAGGCTCATATTTTCATATACGTGATGCTGCTTATTTGATTGCTTCTCTCTTTATTATTTTATTTTTTGACTTGGTGAGTTGTGCCTATTTCAGCGCTGTCAAAGGAAGAGAAATCGGAAATGAAAAGTTGATTGGCATTCTTGATTTTCAACAAATTACATACAAAAATGTTGATGCGCGTGGATTAATAACCGGATTTCAGTTCTTACAGGTAAGCCTATGTTTTCGGAAAAAGTTCAGAAGAACAATATTTTATGTGGCTTATATAAGAAAAGGGGAACCAGGATAGGGCATGGGAAAAAAAAATGATAGCTCTGTGATTTTGCTGAAAATATTTTTGATGTCTTTAATGGTAACTTGTATAATGGTATGAAGAGTTTTGTCGTTCAGACATGGTATCCCTTAATTCATATAAAGGTAAAAAGTGAGAGAATATGGGTACGTGTCATAAAAATGCAGAAACCACCCTCAGAGTAGAGTTGACTCCATTGAAAACTGATTTCACCTCCCATAGATTTAATATTTTTTGGTAAGAGATAAAAATAACTCTCAGGCTGTGAGGCATACCATATTGGCCTGCTGAGATCATGCTAATGCTGGAAGTTATAACTCTGTCCAGCTCTCCACTTTCTAGACCCTGCTTTGGAATGTTTGTTAATGGTTCTTGTTTTTTTCCCTTCAAAATGAACAGGTAAACCAATTTTTTGTACCATACTTTTGTCGTAGATTTGCTTTTCCCCAATTCTTTTATCCAAATTATTCATATGTATGCAAAGTTGAGGTTGGTAATTCTTTCTGTTACTTGAACTTGCTAGTTCTAATATCACTTATTGTACAAAGAAGCTAAATGTTCCATGTGGGCTACAGAATAGCAGGGATATATTCTTAAAATTAAGTAAAGTTCTGAACACTTTTTTCTGGTATCCTGAATTCTTATTAACTTTCTTGGGCCTAATAATGTTTTGTATCTGTGTGGAATAAAATCCTAGTAAGCAGAACCCTACTTAATGACGTACTAACATATGACATATGTCTTCTGGTTGATTTAGTGTATAATCTGATTATGAGGTCATGTTTTAGAAACTGTTTATAGCATTCTTTAAAATTAAAACTTGGGCCATTTTGTCTCCCAAGTATTCACTAGATTCTTATCCTACCTGTCAATTGGTCTCTCTACCCTGCTTGTTCGTTTTTGCTACCATATTTCCCAAAGAACCTAGGCTATTTTCCATGTCTAATTAAGGAAATAGATAATATGAGAAGAATTGTACTTAACTCTCTGAAATCCCGACTGATAATAAGGTGAATTTATCTCTAAGCTCTGTTTCATAAACTCGATGCCTTTTCTTCACTGGTACTTATTTAGTCTTAATCTTCACTTCATGCAGGCATATTTCCCAGAGCGCTTAGCAAAGTTGTACATTTTACATATGCCACGGTTTTTTGTTAGTGTTTGGAGGATGGTTTCTCGCTTCATTGAGAAGTCAACACTGGAAAAGGTAGTTACTACTTCTTTTTCTTAAATGGTGGTGTTAAGAATCTTAGCAGAAGTGTAACTCTTTAGATATGTAAAAAACTCACTAGCCCCTATGATTTTTATACTTAATGGTGGTGGATATATGTCTGCAACATGGATTTAGTGCATCTTCGTAGCCGAAAAATAGAGATCAATATGCCTGACTGCCCTGCTGCTTCTATGCCTCATATCACATGTAGATTTATGCTGTTAAAGGAGTTTCTGGTTGTAAAGTTAATTGGATTGTGTTTTAGTGAACCGCAATATAATGTTATGTGGTAACCGATTTGGCTTGTTTTGCAACAATGAATGCAGATTGTGATTGTGACCAATGAAGATGAGAAGAAATGCTTTATAGATGAGGCAGGTGAAGAAGCCGTGCCAGTCGAGTATGGTGGTAAAGCAAAGCTGACAGCTATTCAAGATGTAGTAGTGCCGCCATTGGAAGGTTGATCCCACCATAAGTTTTAGGCAGCCACTGTTGCTAATCCTTGGAGTATTCAACATGACTAATATTAGTCGACACTGCAGCAAATTGAAGGGCTAAACTTAAACCCTCAAAAGGACCAATGCAGCTGCCATTAATCCACCTAATACAAATATTAAGTCTGATTGATAGTTCCAACATGAAGTTGGCTTCAATGGAGTATCTTATCATCATCTTGAATTGCTACAAATTTGAAAATAACCTTCTCAACACCTTCTTCAATGGCAATATCATCTAATTAAACAAATTACTTGCGTGCCTTATTTATATATATCTCTTATTATATATTTCGATCTGGCTAAAAGATTGATGTTCCCTTGTTCTATTTCAGGTTTTGTATGTATAGTGTTTGGATAAGATTTGCAGATATAAAGTGCTCTTCTAAAAGGCTTAAAAAGACCAGATAGCATAATACATAAGGTATCAAGAGAAACTATACTCAATTTTATGAGCTATAGCCTAGTCTCTTATATCCCTTAAGCCCACTATATAGTTCATCTAAGGCTGTTGTAACTCTCAGTGCTATTGTGGGGTGGCTAACCACACCATCACCAACATTTGGCTCTGCAATTGCCCCAGCAAAACAGGTCTTAGAAAGCAAAATAGAGGCTGGAAAGAGGGAAAATAGAAAATAGGGCATAGTTCAAGAGAGTATAAGTCAAAAAGGGTAGACAATAATAAAACCTATGCCAATGCATAAAAGAAATTATGCTTGAAAAGGGGGAAGAGGAATCCAAGATCAGCATCCATAGTGTTAGTTGACAAGAGTGTTGTCACTCCATTAAAACAGCATGAGACTAGGAGTAAGAGTGAGCATATGAAGGCTCTTAAAACACCTAATGTTCAATTTGATCCAATGGATAAAACCAAAAAAAAAAATTGTACAATTTAACATTCTAATAAAATGAAAAAATAATTTAAAAAAATGATACTATGAATACTAAGTAATTAAAACATTATTCATCTCTAATTATTTAAAAATTTTAAATAAATTTTTTATTATTATTAAGTTTAATTAAAAATTTATATTTTTATTTTCGATCAAATAAATTTAGTAATTAAAATACCATTTAACTTTCTATCTCATACCATCTTGACGTGTCAGAGTAAATAATAACATAACATATTAATATAGTAAGATAGCATGATTAAGTTTTTAGTTGAAAAATATAATAACGTAAACATAAAATGTTAAGTTATAGTTAGTTTACTGTTAGGTTTTTATTTGAAAAATAAAAAATTTAATTAAATGAAATATAAAAAAATTTATTTAAAATTTTTAAATAATTTAAAATTTTTAAAAGGATTATATAATTATTTATACAAGAAAAGGCACCAATAAGATTTTTTAAACAAATTCGTAAGATTTTTATTAAAATTAAAATAATAATGAATTTTACCGTAACTTTTCCCCTCTGAATTAAGCCTACTATAACTGTTAAATAAGTGGTAAATAATTACAGGGAAAAAGATAAAACTAATAACAAATTGAAGTCAAATGAAAATGAACTATTTATATATTTAAAAAAGACAAAGTCGCACTCATATTTAGTTTACGTTCTTCGAATTAATTAATCAAACACAGCGGACGCCAGGAGTCGTAATAACACGAAAGCCCTCGTCTCTATCCTTTCGTAAGTCGTAACGAAGAAGAGAAAAGAAACTGCAGGTGTCGCCGGCGACAAAGTCACCACCGTCACAAAATTTGGACATTCCATTATCCGCCTCGGCCACCGTGAGAACACCGTTTCTGCTTTCCCTCGATTTTAATTTTTAGGCTTCAGATCTTTTACCTTCTGTTTCTTGTTTGTAGATTACCCTAACTTTTTTCGATTCTATTTAATTTATGTTTCGCTAAAGCTTTAATTCGTTTTAAAGATTTTTTTTAAAATTTATTTTCGAAGCTGCGATCTATCGTATCATTTTTAGTTGTAATATTATTATTATTATTATTATTATTATTATAATTTCTGTTAATGCCACCATGTATTTTCAGTTTCTCATTTTTCTTTTTCTGTTTTTACCTTTATTTTTAATTATAAATTTAGCTAAGCATATAATGTTCCTTAGAACTTTCTAGGAGGCTTTTGATGAATTTGGGGAAACAATGGCAAGCCATTCAGGAAGAGGAGTCCCATCAAATGGTTCTGTTTATGTTTGTAATCTACCTCAGGGAACGGATGAAACTATGTTAGCTGAATATTTCGGGACCATTGGCTTGCTAAAGGTATAATCTTTTAATTTAAAAACAATGATATGCAGCTGCATGTGTTATATATCTTATTACTGTGTTTTTGCTGATTTTTTTAGAAAGATAAGCGAACTGGTCGACCTAAGATATGGTTATACAGAGACAAGGCAACAAATGAGCCGAAAGGAGATGCTACCGTTACTTATGAGGATCCCCATGCTGCATTGGCTGCTGTTGAATGGTTTAACAACAAGGATTTCCATGGAAGCACGATTGGCGTTTTTATTGCAGAGAGTAAGAATAGTAATGCTGGTGGCGATCCTCCAACTGTGGCTGGTGATGGTGGTGGATTGGAGGAAGATGCGGCTAGGGACATGAATGGGGGTGGTGGAAGGGGTAGAGGTCGGGATGATGCTTCAGGACAAACATGGCAACAGGAGGGAGACTGGCACTGTCCCAATACAAGGTCTGTGATGTGATATTGGTGAGCAGCTTCTTCTTGCTCCTTTATAACCTTTTCTTTTAAATTCTCTTTAACTCTGATCCTTATGTAGATACTTCCTCATTTTATTTTTTTGTTTGCAGTTGTTCCAATGTAAATTTCGCCTTCCGTGGTGTGTGCAACCGCTGTGGAACTGCTCGACCTGCAGGTGCATCTGGTGGTGGTGGAGGGGCTGGTGGTCATGGGAAGGGACGTGGTGCCCATGACTCTGGCAGTCATGGCCGAGGAGCAGTAGGTGCTACTGGTGGACTTTTCGGCCCAAATGATTGGCCTTGTCCTATGTATGACTTCTAATGCTTAAGTGAGATGTTTTATTTTATTATGGTCCTTGTCTGATCTTAGGCATAGAGTTGCAGTTCTCCATTCTTGTTAAGCTCTTCACAATTGTGTTCAATCTCTAAAATCCTAATTTTTGTCAAGCCTTGCAGTACATATAGCCAAGTAGGTGGATTTGTAATTTATGACTTCTGCTTTAACTCAGGTTTGGCATTAGTGTTTGAGGCATGCATGTCCTGCTCTTTCTATGTGCATCTCCACATGCGCAAGTCTTTTCATTATATCTCTGTTAAGATGCAGTTTTGGTTACTTTTTCAGAGATTTTGAATCGGAATCTTTGATTGCACATGGCAAGTCAAGGTTTTCTTTTTCTTTTTCTCTTCTTCTGTACAAGGGAGAGCACTATGGCTTGAACCTAGGATCTCTAGCCTAACAACATCCCTTCCTTACCACTTGAGCTAAGTCCACTTGATAAGTCTCTAACCCTTTGCTGGTCTATTTAAATTGGTTCCTTTACCTTGACTGTTCAACTTGTGTCCTAACCACTGGGAGTAGTTTGTGTGGTGTCTTCCACTTTGTAACACTTATACTGTGCAAATGTTTGGAAATGAGCATGTTTTCGATATTTGAATGCAAATGTTTCCTAAGTGCAGCATTATTCATACCAGTTCTTTCAACTTTTGTTTTATAGGTGTGGCAACATTAACTGGGCTAAGCGTACAAAATGCAATATATGCAACACCAATAAACCTGGTCACAATGAGGGTGGTGTGAGGTGATAACTATTTGACATGTGTTATCTTAGATGCAAATAAAATCTTTGAGATATTTTCATTGAAAAATTGAATTTTTATCTTTGTGTAGTTCATGTACTTTTCCATATTGTTTTCTGTTGTTGTATCGTTTGCTTCATTTCATTCTTATTACTGGAATATCCTTGAGGTTATTTCACCTGTAATTTATATATGTATAAATAATTTTTTTCATATAATCTTGTGAG
This sequence comes from Theobroma cacao, assembly GCF_053813885.1. Lineage (NCBI taxonomy): Eukaryota > Viridiplantae > Streptophyta > Magnoliopsida > Malvales > Malvaceae > Theobroma > Theobroma cacao. The sequence continues at coordinate 46,315,133 of NC_142640.1, forward strand.
TGCTTCTGTTTTCTCTGATTTACCTTTTTGGTTTTGGATGGGCATTGCTTGCACCTCTTTTAATTTCTCTCTTTCTCTCTCTCCGAAATATAATTTCTGTTTATTGCGTTTTAGTTGTTATAAAGAAAGCTCTGAACCATGTTTCATTAGCAGTGTAGATATTATTTGGGTTACTATTGCCAATTAAGCATGACAGACTTCCTTCTGATATCCACCTTCCCCAATTCAAATAAAGTTGCTGAAATGTGGTTTTGCTTTCTTTGAAATGCATTATACCTTTCCTTACTTATCAGTTTCTTTAAAAAAGGAAAATCAACTTGTTCTGTGCTCCCTTGACTGGAAGGAGGTGGAAAATAAAAGCAAATTCCATTACACAAGTTAATTCTTGTATTTGCCTGTGCTTTATCTCTTTCATATTTAGCAAATTTTATTCATGATACAGGACGCAATGGTCTGAAACACTTACTAGTTTTTTTTTTTTTTAATTTCTTCATTTTAAGCATCTCACTAAAAAATCTTTGTGTGGAGAATAAATGTTATTTGTTTTTATTTTTGTTTGCTTTTACCAATGTGATCTACATCTACTTATGCTCCTTGTTAGAGTATTCAGGCTTTGTTTACTGCAAACTACTTTCAGTACTTTCTTCCTATGTATTAGAGTCAAATGTCTTGGGAACCCTGGTTTCACTCATTTCTGTTAAATATGTTTCTCAGTTAGTTTGATTCTGTTTTGGGCTCCATGTAAATGGAAAATGTGATGATAGTTAGGGCTCAATATGCTGGATTAAATGCTATTTCTAATGGCTTGATTGAGTTTTATTAGTACAATTGGTATGTAACACTCTTAAAGTTCATTCCATCATCTTCCCCTAGCTACCCATTTCCATCATTTGAACTTATTAGAATATATAGTTCTAGTGTCTGCCTATGATTAAGATGTGGAGCAAGAAGACTCTCTGTATGTCCTGGCATGACTATTAGATTTAGGGTATTTGTTCTTGAAGAAAATATGAGTTTCCATGAATTCATAAATTTTATGATATACACATTCATTTCAATGGAGTGCAAACTAAGAAAGAAAAGTAGGTTTCCTCTTATGACCTGAATTGCATCTATTCTTAAACACAGTGCATTCGAATCCTTGTAACCAGTATTTACCTAGTTCTATCTGGTGTTCTGAAGTGAGCAGTGTTACTGCATATGCATTCTTGTTCTGTGCTGCCACGGCATTCCATGCTATAGTTAATTGATTTTATCAAGCATTAGAATCATTTTCTTATCTACATTCTTTTCTTAACATTTCACTTCCTCCACCCCATTGATTTGACTCATTTAATGGGCTTTTTGTAAGTGGAGTGAATTGCTAGTAAGTTCTTTATGTCATGATGCCAAATTTACTGCAGTTTTACCAAGCTTTTGCCCCCTTTGGTTCTTTGAGTGTATTGCTATGTGCAAAAATTCTTATGTTTGCTTTAAACCTGTTCTTAACAGAGGAGGACGTGGTGGTGGTTACAAGGAACTTGATGAAGAAGAGATAGAGGAAACAAGACGACGTCGACGTGAGGCAGAAGAAGTAAAATATACCTCCACTATCATTACTTGAAGCTTAATTTATTATGTATCTTAATGTGATGGCAATTATGATCCAATTTCAGGATGATGGTGAGATGTATGATGAGTTTGGCAATCTCAAGAAAAAATTCCGAGCCAAAACACAACAAGCTGAAGCTGGACGAGGGCTACCAGGTTCGGGCCGTGCTGGCTGGGAGGTTGAGGAACTAGGTATTGGGATCATTACTTTGATAACTGGTTCATATTAGGATTTGGTAGTTTAAGATACCGATTGTCATACATGTGAAGGCTATTAAAACCTATGTTGCTCTGACTCTTCGTTTTCCCTGAAGCACCCATGTTCAACACATATCCAATAGACATGGGTATGAAGGTCTGGCCCTCCAAATATATGGAAAAACTTATAAAAATTTGAATGTACCTGTATCCGACACTCAACTTCGAGTCTTTGTAACATAGATTACAACAAATAGACAATGTGAAAGAAACCTTCTATTTAGGCTTGGTAGGCCCCAGATCAGTTTGACTAGTGATTTGTGGTACTAAAATAGATGTAGGAGGTAACCACATTTCATATCATCTTCATATCAGACAGATACTCATCTTAAACTTCCATAAAGGTATAGAATACTTAAAACATCTAAATTTTCAAGGGAAAAAAATTTCAACTTAAGATGTGCCACTAAAACTTATCTATTGTTATATACATATCAGATGCTGTAGGGCTGTGCCTATTTATGTTTCTTTTTGTCTATGGGTAATTTAAAAGGATGAAATGAAAGTAAGAATTAAGAGTTTTATTTCCTTTTTTTTGTACCAAACCTTATCAAACCTAATTTTGCTTTAGTTTGGCTGTAAAATGTAAAAAATTTTGGAAAACAAAAAATAGAAAAAAAAATGTTTTTTTCTACAAAATTTTATTTTTGAAATGAAAAACCTAAAAAATTGGACAAAAAAAAAAAAAAAAAACATACATGTTTTTTTCCTAAAACTTATTTATTTTTAGACATTCAAAAAACTGGATAATGATAAAAAAATCAGGAGACCAAAAAATGTTTGGGGAGAAAGAAAGAGAGGAATCAGGGAGAGAGAGAAGGGGAGGGGAAGGGGAAGGGGAAGGGGAAATGTTGAGCTAACCAGCACGGGTAGATTGGCACCTGCCCTTCCCCTTCTCTTTCTATCCTCCCTTCCCTCTCCTTATCTGATTATTTTCCTTTGTTTTTTTGGTTTTCTTTTTTACTTTTTTTTTCATTTTCCTTTTTTTTTTAATTTTAAAATAAAAAAATAAAAGATTCGAAGGTATTTTTTAGACACATAGTGCATTTCTATTGGCTATTTTTTACCATGTCTCTCATATGACTAACGGTATTAGTCCAGGGTGCAAATTGCTTAACAGAAGTATATTTCAAGTACCTAATTGCAAATTTTAAAACTTCAGGTACCAAATTGATAATTTAACCATAGTTGATGTACCAAATATGTAAACCTTTGATAAAATGTTAGCATTATTATGAAAAAATATATTTAGGTGTTATATATTATTGTTGCAGTGACTTTTTCAGGAATAGCTAGATTAAGATTCTCTGACAATTTCTTTTGCATCTTGAAAGCAACCCTGCTCCCAGCACTACTTAACCAATCTTTAATTACAAACTGTTCTTGTTGCCTACGTGAGTCCTTCTCTCATAATGTGGAAACAACCACAGTCACTGATCTAGCGATGTTGTGTTCAAGTGTGAATTGTAGTCACAATTAGATGCACTTGTAAGTTCTTATATTTTTACTCTTTTTCTGTCATACACAACACCCCCACACCCACACACACACATATTCTATATTTTTGTTATATTTTTCCTCTTATTCTGTCACTCACACACATATGTATATATATGTTTGTGTATGTATATGTATGTACATTTATTTATTTCTATTTTTCTTTTTCCAATTGTTAAGAATTGTAGAATTGTTTCATTACTATACAAAGGCACATGTAGTGCCTTGGCTTGCTCCCTTATTGGGTCTCCACAGTGCCACTGATGTAGAAAAATAAGCCACCCCTTCTGTGTTTCGAAACATAATGGACATTTGGATGCTTTTTTATCCCTTTTCCTGACCACCCATGCTACTTAGATGCTTAAAGATGAAACTGCCTGAAGATTAAACAATTTCAACCCGAAGTAGAAAACAGTGTTATTTTATTCAACTTAAATAATTGAATAATTAAATAAAACAAGGTGATCCCTTTTTTTTTTTCTACTGCAGTGTATTGATGTTTGGAGTATCTTAATGTCTTAATAAAAGCGGTTACCTGTAGGTGTGATTGACAGGGATGGAAGAGAAAGAAGCAGAGATAGGGGAAGGGAACGGGACGATAGAGAAAGTAGCAAGAATAGAGATCGTGAAGATAGGGAAAGACGCCGTAGTCGAAGCAGAGAGAGGGATAGGGGAAAGGATCGCAACCGTGATTATGTTTATGACCGAGATAGAGAATATGGACGGGATAGGGAACGAGATCGAGATCGAGATCGAGATCGAGACCGAAGCAGGTATTACTGAGAAAGGACAAGTCATTGTCTAGGTATTGTGCTTGCTATGTCTCCATGGTCAGGAAGATGACACTTGATTGAAGCTTCTGAGTTGAATTGGCATCTTTTGTGTGCTTGGAATGCTGAGACTACACTCTACAGTTTTAAGTATTTCTAGATTTTAGTGTCACGGGTGCTATAGCACAGTTTTGCTGCTATAGGAATCATTTCTGGTGTAGATTTTGCAATGGAACATTTTTCAACCTAACTTAATTTCTATCTCCTTACAATCGAACTTCATGCTACTTTTAAGCTTTCTTGGTTTTCTCCTGGCCTTTTAACATAACTATGCCAACCTTGGACATTTGTTGACGCTATTGCTAGAGATGATATTGGAGAGTTTCATGCAGGTTAATCAGTCCAATCAAGGATTGTGGTTTAATTTCACATGGACTAAGAAAAGGACCTAGGTCAGTCCAATATGGAGCTAGAAACAAGAAAATCGAGTCGCCTACACTTGTCTTAACCTTAGGTGGGGGGCACAAGTTTGTTGGATGATCAAAGAAGATTCGATTTTGTGGGTGTTTCGGATATGGAATGTGAAAGCAAGACAAGGAAAAAAAGAAAAGAAAAGAGGCTGCCAATGTAGCCATGTGACAGCAAAGGGCTGGTGAAGGAAAGAGTTAAGACACAGGTGTGAAGCTTTGGATTGAAAATTTTGGAAGGAAAAGGCCGACAAATTATGGCCCTATTGGTTTCAATCAATTTTGACAAAAAAAAAAACAAAATAATAGAGGAAAGCCAAACCACGTCCAATAATTGTATCCAATTACCAAAATATTTTAATGGAACCAACCCCTCCTCAGTTTGAAGCAATTATTTATTGAGAAAAATCTTCTGTTGTCAAATTTTTAACGTAATTAAACAAAAACTGGATAATGAAATTCATATTTATTGTGCATAAATATTTGATTCAGTAATCGATATGCATCTATCTGGTTAATCAAATAGTAAGATTTTAACCTCTTTTTCCAAAATAAAAAGAAAAAGGAGGGAAGGGTTTTAGAGGTTGTCTTAAGCTAATAGTGTAGTAGGATTCTCTTTGGACAAGATCATTCATTTTGTAGTAGTGTATACAAGCATCTTATTTTCTTTTATATTTTGGCAGCGCAAACCCCGGAGCATGTTTGGCAATTGGCATCACATAGCAGGTTTATCCATACCTAATGACTCTCTATTATTTGCTACTTGTGATTCTAGGCTACTCTTATATATAAACTTTGTTCATTTCTTCTCTTCTGCCACTGCACACCCTTCAGTTTTTCCCCTCTTGTCACAATACCAACAAAAGGCTCCTTTGCTTTTCATTCAATGCAAAACTGAAACCTGGAAGCAGCAATGCCTCTGTTGAGCCTTCTTCAAATTCACATTAATGATGAACACGCTTTCTTTGTTAACGAGGTAATCTCAAACTTCTTTCATTCTTTTGTTTTTCTTGTTACCTTCAATAGAACCACTTTTCTGAATATGTTTTATTGAACATTTCTGCCAGGATATTTTATCAGCTTACTCAGGAAGGTTGAAGAAGATCATTAAGAAACAAAAGAGAAGAACCCAGATTGAAAATTCCGTTATAGAGCTCAATGACTTTCCTGGAGGTCCAGATGGATTTGAGCAGGTTTCAAGATTCTGTTACTGCAATGGTAGAGTTGAAATCACAGTTTCTAATGTGTCACTGCTTTATTGTTGTGCATTCTTTCTTGGTATGACTGAGAAAACCTCAACTAACAATCTCTTGAGACAAACAGAAAGGTTTCTTGAAGGAATGTTTTATTGGTCCTGGAATGATATACTTGTAAGTCTAAGGAGCTGTGAGTCATTCTTTTCATATGCAGATTCATATGGACTTATCCAAAAGCACATTTTTGCACTGTTAGCGAAGATTGCTCAGAATTCAGATACGAACTTCATCACTTCTTCTTCTTCATCTTCACCTTCTCCTGAAACAAGTTATGGCCTCAGATTCTCTTCCGCATCCAAAGCCACCCCTCAGTCGACCAGTCCATGCAATAAATCGAGCAAGGCTTGGTGGTTCGATGACTTGGCTAAACTAAGTCCAAAGGTTGTTGAAAAAATCATAAAGAATTTGGGAGCTTATGGGAACCAAAACAACAGTCTTACACTCACAAGGTTCCTTCTCCATTACCTGAAAAGTAGACCCCAGGGTTCACCAAAATCAAAATCTGAATATAGTGGTCTGGCCGACACAGCTGTTCAAGGGGTCATCCTGGTGGGAAAAACTAAATTTTCTTGCAGAAAACTGTTTTGGGTTTTGAGAGTGGTATCTGCTTTTAGCCTCAGCAAAGACTACAGGGTTGGCTTGGAGAGATTGATTGGTGAGAATCTTGATGAAGCAACTGTCGATGACTTATTGGTATCAGGACATAACAAGGGTGTTTATGACGTTAATCTTGTAATAAGATTGGTAAGAGTATTTGTCAACGGTGAAGGGGTGTCTTTACAGAAGATGAAGAAGCTGGGAAGATTAATTGATGAGTACTTAAGAGAAATATCTCCTGATCCGAACCTGAACATCTCTAAGTTTCTTGGAGTTGCCGAGAGTTTGCCGGATTCTGCCAGAGATTGCTTTGATGGGATCTATAGAGCTATTGATATCTATCTTCAGGTGACTACTCCATACCCTTTTTCCTCTATTTTGCTTTGATTTATACGTTTTTGGTTAAGTTGGAGGAAGTCCAAGAAGATAAAAGGAGATTTGAACCTTAAACTTCAACTATCAAATGATTCATCATAGAGTTAACGTGATTAAAGAAATAAAATTTGTGAGAAACTAAAAACAGGGTGAAGATAGAAAATTGACTTTAAGCACTTATTGTTGATAATGGCTTTTGCAGTCCCATCCTAGTCTTTGTTTCGAGGAGCGATCAAGGCTATGTAGATGCCTCAACTACGAAAAGCTTACATTCGAAGCAAGCAAAGACCTTGCCAAGAATCCTAGAATCCCACCAAATGTTGCTGTTCAAGCACTCAGGTCACAGCAATCCAAAGTACCTCAAAATGAGTTCGTACATGAGAGTCCCAGCAAAAGCAATTGTTCAAAAATAATCCTGTTCAATGACAGCATAGAGTCATCAGAGGAGAGTTCATCACAAGGGACTGAAGATATGAAACTCAATCTGCAGAAGATGCAATGGAGAGTGGTGGAGTTGGAGAAAGCATGCCGGGAAATGAAGGGTCAGATGTTAAGGCTGGTAAGGCCGAATACTGCCATTACCCCTTGTTACAGCAGAACTTTGCCAAGATATTGTTGAAAACTCTTGAGTGTTCTTACTGAAAAGAAAAGTGATTCGTTTTTTGATAGGTTTGGCAAGGGGAGATTCACACTTTTTTTCTCTTTTTGGTTGAGAAAATGTATGGTTACTTGATCATATTGAAAAGTAACTTCCAAAGTAAATGATTACATATTGTTAGTGTTTTTTATATGTATATGTCTTCTTTTTAAGTGTCATTTTGATTAAAACAAATATTTTTATCAAGAGAAATGTTACCGGGTGTCTATAATTACTAATTAAAACTATAGTATTGTAAAAAAAAAAAAATTATAATCCATGAATTGTCTTCTATTGAATTTGATGAAAATATAAAATAATAATTCAACTAACTTTACTAAGTGTTTGTAAGCATCCATTAGCTGAATCCTTTTCACAATTAAATAACCATCAACGGAGTTAATCGGCTGAATTAATTGATAATAATAGGTAATTGGTTAATCGATATTTCTAATTATTTTAAATTCTTTTCTTTATTTATTGTACATGGTTCATATATATATATATATATTGATTGGATGAACCTAGATATGGTGGTTAACTTGCATTATTAAAATTGAAAAGAAGGTCCGAGGAAGGTAGGGTTTAAGCAGAAGAGCCAAATTGAGAAATGTAAGAGAAAGAAATAAAAAAAAAAAAAAAAGGGAATAGTGGGAGAAAGAAGCCAAGAGTCTAAATTAGGGAAACCGTGGGGCGGGTTCTGCAACATGGTTTTGCAGCACTAGTTGGTTTGTCAAGTTGATGAGAGAGAGAGTTATTGATTTGATTTAATTTTCCAAATTATATTTTAATTGTAAGCATAAGTGCATGTGATTAATAATGCCAAAGACTGGTATGATCCCGTGATTATTATTATTATTATTATTTAATTAAACTAATAACTTAACGAGTGGCGCTACAGAATATGTTTGTGGGTTTTTATTAGGACAAATACTTGGCCTACTTGCTCTCTTCCCCCTCTTTTATCATCCATTCTAAACCTACTTGTCCATAGCTATCTTCGTACATTCAAATCCATTTCAATATATTTTTAGACATTTTTATTTGTATTTTTTTAGGCTCTAAGTAATGTTATTTTGCTCGTTAAGTTGATTTCTTGATTGCTCGAATGTCATATAAAAGTAATAATCAAACTATTAATACTTTTACAATTTTTTTTATATTAAAAATTTTCATGAGTAAAATATACTTTATCTCTTCAATTTTTGATAATAATTACACGTATATTCATTAATTTTTAAAACAGACATTTCCAATTTAAATATGTAAAGGACGTTATTATCTAAACATAAAATATCTAAAATGTCTTCTTTTTTCACTCTTTCCCTTTCTCTCAAGTTAGTCGACGACACCCCCTTGTACCAACTAGCTACCCATGGCCGAATCTGGCCATAGAATGCCAGATACGATCAGATCTCTTTAGGGGAGAGCGAGATCTAGCCGCTAACCTCAAATCTCAAGCTCTCCTAGGGAGCACCAGAACTGGTGCTCCCTTGATGAGTTCTTGGCTACATTTCCAATTCGTTTAGTCAATCTCGTACCCATCTGGTGCTCCCTAGGGGAGTGTCGTCGATCGAAGGGTGGTTGGTTGAGATTATTCTTTGTTGAAAAAGAAAGAAATTTTTTTTTAAAAAAATATAATTTATATAGTAGTAATTTTTAAAATTAATCAATGATAAAATTATCTTAATAATATTATTACGTCATCAAACTAACAAAAACATTGACGGTTGATTAATGACAGGACTTATGTGTCTATAGAGGTGGAGCTAGAGCATTTTTAAAAAAGAGCCAAACAGAATAAGACACTAAACAGTCAAAAAGAATTTTATATATAAGTCAATTCTCATTCATCTAAAAAATTAAATAAAATTCACACACACACATTAACAATAACGATGGTGATATTTATATATATGACTAAATAGAATTATGAAAAGAGTCTCTCTCACTTTCTATGCATAAGAGTGGAAGAGAAAATAATTTTTCAAACTCAAATAAATTGTCTCTTTACTTTTTGTGCTTTACACGAAATTAGTAGTTTTTTGAGAAAGCTCTTCCCTTATTTTCTATCTGTCCTTTATATTGTTAATTAATATATTGTGTTATTAGATTGAACATTGAGATATAATATATTATGATAGGCTATTGGATTGAACTATTAAAATATAATATGTTATGATAGACTTAAATTTATATTAAAACTTAGTCAATTTGGGTTAGTAGATTCACTTTTATTTTTTAAAAAATTTGATAAGTTTAACATATTAAGTTAGAATTTACTAGCTAAGATTAACTAGCAATATGCTGACCATAATTATTCTAATTTCATCAAACTGTTTGAGGAATAAAAATAATTATTTTGATGGCCATTAAAATTATATATAATAAATAAAATTGTATTGAAAAAAATACAATCATTTCATTATGTCAACTTGTATGTATATCCTTATTACTTAAAGTTTAATGCATTGGTTATTTTGAATAAAAAATAATACATTGATGAAAATCTAAGCAATAGTGCAACATTGCAACTTATATTTGAAAATTACATAATAATTTATTAATTTTTAAAAATTAAAATCATCGAAAATAAAATTCATATAATAGAAAAAAGAAAAACATAGTAAGTAGAAAATAAAACTCATAAAAGACATAATATAAAAGAAAGAAAAAGAATAAGGTTGATGGTTTGTAGGAATTTGTGGAAGAAAATCTATAGAGATTTAGAACATATGAATAAATAGAATAGAAATGAAAAAAAAATAAACAAATAATAATATAAATTAAAAAATAAAAAAAACTTTAAAATTGAGTCAACCATATGGAATCATTTTGTTATTATTTTTTTGTATTAATTATTAAATTAAAAATTATTTTGCGGGGCCATTAAAAGAATTTATAAAAAAATTTAAAATTTTAATATAATTTGAAAATATTTTAAAAATTTTGGTCCAACAAAAATATTCTTTTAAGATGAAATATTATTTTGAAAATTAATATATCCGTATATTATTACGATTAAAAGTTGAAAAAATCAATGTATTTTACCCAATTGAATTCCATGGTTTGATGCTAAACAACACTGATGTCAACTTTGAGTTAGGCTCAAGATTGAGCTCAATGAGTCAAGGTTGAACTTTTTTGACTAATGAAGCAAGAAAAATGGAGGTTTTTTTTTTTATATAATTGGGAGATGGGGGATTCGAATCTTACTCTTTAAGCAGGAAGTTTATATACCAACTAATGATACAAATGATTGGATGTCAAGAAAAATGGAGCTTCATTCAAGGTTTCCTACAATTTGTAAAATATTATCATAATGGGATTGTACAGTGAAAAATGGAGCCAAGCTTGAATATTTCTAAACTTGACTGAAGACCAAAAGTTATCATAATGGGATTGTACAGTGATTGGCTTAAACTTTTGGATCTCAAGTTAATAAAGATATTTTAAAATATTATCGAAAAATTATAGATTATATAAAGTCAAATTATATATTAAAATAATATTAATTTAATCTCTATATAATAACTTGTATAAATTGAGTGTTTGTCCTTTTTCAATTTGATAAGTTCAATCCAAATCTTACTATTGTTAAATATATTGACGTAATATTTTGATCAAGTTGATATAATATTAATTGAGATAATGTGATTTTTTTTTACTAATATGACATTGATATGTGTTAACTTTACGTTTATCAGGCTAATGTGATATTAATTAGTCTGACAATAGTTTCTGTTAATATAACAAGAAATGTTAATAGCCACCAATGGACAAAACCCTCAAACCTTATGTCAATAAATGCCACATCAACATTTTTAGTCACATCAACAAATGCCATATCAACGTAAACTATTATCAATCCAATCAATATCATATCAAAATGATAATGCCAAGATAGTATATAATCAACATCACATCATTAAAAAAAATCATATTATCTCAATCAATATCATGTTAGTTTGATCAGAATGCATACGCATACTTGACAGTTAAAATTTAATGATATTAAGATTAGATTGAAATTAACAAATTAAAAAGATATAAGAATTCAATTTATCCATATATATTTATTTTTAAGCTCTTACAAATTTTGCTATTTACCTCATTAATGAGATAGCAGCATTTAGTGGATTGACAGTGTATGAAAGTTATACATTATCAGTCCATCAAATATTAATCTCACATATATTATTATATAGGGACCAAATTCATAATTTTTATAGAGTATACAGATTAATTGCAAAGTTAACCATTATGTAAATATTATGCTTAATTATATAAAGGACATATTATCATATAAAAACTAAAAATATTGATTATCATTTTAAAAATTTATAAAACAATTAAGCGTAAAAATATATATTTTTTATTTTTTAGTTTTGTATAATGTATTTTTTTGTGGGATTGTATAATGTATTGTTATTTTTGTGTTTTAAACTTCTTTAATAAAATGTTTTTCTAGTGATAATAATGAAAGAATACATAATTATTATGTAAAAGTTAAATTAAATATGATCGTAAAATTATTTTGAAAAATCATATTTAATTGACCCAGATCACTAAAAATCTCGACGAACTACTAACTTTTTTATAAATTTGACAAATTAATATGAACTTTTTCGAGTTAATTACACATATAAAAATACATACTTCTATTATTATCGAATTAAAGATAGGCTTACCGACATTTGTAAGTGAAAAGGGACGTGAAACCCCTAGGAAGGTAGGAACTGGGATGTTGGGATATGATCGCAGGCCTGCAGAAGTATTGCGATGGAGTTTGATCATTTGATTGACTTTGTTATAGTTTTATAAACTGCACATGTTTTATTCATAGGGTCTCCGAAGTCCGAACTCCAAACTACCAAAGCAGTGAAATGCATGTCTGGAACTGCAACCACCAATCTCACACCATCTCAGTGATCTCAAGGAGATTCATTTCATATCGTTCAATCTCACATAACTCGCTCTGTCTCGACAATCTCTTGCCTTTACCCGAGGACATTGCTTCCATTTCGCTTCCTTTTGATCAAAACGATACACCCAGCATTCACCGATGGGACGCCATCATCAGAGACATTTCTGCAAGCTCCCAACCCGAAAAGTCTCTCATTGTCTATGCCATGATGCGAAGAAAAGGTGTAACTCCCAGCATGCACACTTTCCCTTCCCTTCTCAAATCCGTTTCCAAGTCTCAAAACCATAACCCATATCAGCTTTGGCCTCATATTGTTAAGTTCGGATTGAATTCTGACCCTTTTGTAAAGAATTCATTGATTTCAGCCCTTTTCAGCTCTGGACGCATGGAACTCGCTCGTCAAGTGTTCGATGAAAATGAGCAAGCGGATGTGGTTTCTTGGACTGCTTTAATCAATGGGTATTTAAAAACTGGTTCTCTTGTTGAAGGGTTGACATGTTTCAAGGAAATGAGATTAAGAGGTGTAAAAGTTGATGGAATGACTGTTGTTAGTGTCCTTAGTGCTGCAGGAAAAATGGGTAATATTTGGTTTGGAAGGAGTATTCATGGATTTTTTATGGAAACAGGGAGAGTCAAATGGGATGTGTTCGTTGGTAGTGCCCTTGTTGATATGTATTCAAAATGTGGGTGCTGTGATGATGCAAGAAAATATTTTGATGAAATGCCAAGAAAAAATGTGGTTTCTTGGAGTGCTTTGATAGCTGGCTATGTGCAATGTAATAGATTTATGCAGGCACTTGTCGTTTTTCAGGATATGCTAATGGAGAATGTTAGGCCTAGTGAATTTACGTTTACTAGTGTTCTCACTGCTTGTGCCGAAATGGGGGCTTTGGTCCAAGGAATGTGGGTTCATGGATATATGGATAGATGTAAACTGGAGATGAATTCCATTGTTGGGTCGGCTTTGATAAATATGTATACAAAGTGCGGGTGTTTGAATGAGGCTTTCATGGTTTTTAAGAAGCTGAGTGGAAAGGATCTTTTTATTTGGAATGCCATGATTAATGGATTGGCGATGCATGGTGATGCAATAGGCTCCTTTAATCTGTTCTGGGAAATGTTAGGCAGCGGTATTCATCCAAATGAAGTTACCTTCCTTAATGTTCTTAGCGCATGTTCGCATGGAGGTCTTGTTGATGAGGGACGTAAGCTCTTCGCAATGATGAAGCATAGGTACTGTATGGCTCCTAGTGTAGATCATTACAGTTGCATGGTTGACCTGCTTGGTCGGGCAGGGCACTTGGAAGAAGCAAGGAAGTTGATTAAAGATATGCCAATAGAGCCGACGGCTGGAGTATGGGGAGCCTTGTTTGGGGCCTGTGTGATTCACAAGGCATATGACCTAGGGGAATGTATAGGAAAGCATTTGATCAAGTTGCAGCCGAATCATAGTGGTAGATATGCCCTTTTGGCAAACTTGTACTCGAGGTGCCAAAAATGGGATTCAGCCGCTCAGATAAGAAAGCTCATGAAAGAGAAAGGTGTTAAAAAGACACCAGGGTGTAGCTGGATAGAAGTCAATGGTGCAACCCATGAGTTCATTGCTTTTGATGGATCTCATTCTGAATTCCATAGTCTGAACCAGGTGATGGATAGTTTTATAGTTCAATTGACTCTTGCTGATTATGCTACAGATTGTAGCTTATTTGCATTTGATGTTGATGCGGATTGAGAAAATATTCCACAATGTGTGCTTGCATTGTTGACAGCTGACGAGGTGGATTAGACTTCTTAATTAATTACAGTAAATCTTTAAACCAAACAATGTGGGTGCAGGCTTGCTCTATGCTTCTTTTCAGCTAAAAAGGTAGAATGGGATATTCATCATAGTTTTTAAGGTCCTTGCGTTTGTAAAGTTTCACTATTAGTTTTGGAGAAAAGTTTATTTCCCTATCATCATCAATATGCTCACAATATCTTAAAAATGGCATGCTTCTGCTGAATGCTCTTCTCCATATTTTCCAGGCAAGAGGAAGAATACCACTGCCCATCCCTTCCCTTTCCTTTCCTTTCAGTCCCCCCAATCCAAACAAAACATTTGTCAAACAATTCATCTTAGCAACTAAAGCAAGCGCACAATTGATATGAGACCTAAAATATGTACTTCTGGATTCCCACAAACTTGCTTTGTTGCATCATTCTTAAGTTTTAGATGCATGCATGCAGGAGATTGCACTTAAAAGAGCAAAGTGGATTCTGTTTTCATGTTAAAACCAATCATCTCTAGATACTTAATGACCTTTCATAACCCTTATTAGATTGAATATTTAAGGATTTTTCTTGCCAACATGATCCTACCTTGTCTTTGAAAACTTTTCTGGATGAAGGCAATAGCAAATGGACTTAAACTTAGCATTGACTATACATACACTCCATTGAATTCAATCTGTCTAAAATGAATTTCTTCCCAAAATCAAGAACATAATTCTTGTTTTGATAAATCTTTCATAAAGTTTAAGCCAACAAGTCTTTGTCCCAGGGGACTTTATACCAAGTCCATTTTTACTCAAAATGACCCTTGACCATGCGTAACAAATTACTTCGAGTATTCTCCACAAAAGATAAACGTATAAACACCAGTGGTAAGATATGTATGTGTATGTAATAGTCCCCATCCTCATGTTACAAGCAAGCACTGGTTGTAATATACTTTTGCCACAGTTCCTCTTTCTTTACAGAGCTTCTTACCTAATACCGCGAGTCAAATAACTTTCTTTTCCTGGATAAATAAACAACATTCAAATACAATAATGTACCCAAGAGAAAAAAAAAACACATTACATCTCTCTGGCGGCCGGACTGTTCAATATTCCGCTAGGTATGCACTATGAAATTTTATGGCGTGAGTAAATGAAATTTACATCTATGAGCTACTGTTCTGAATCGGTTGTGAAGGACATCTATCTTCAATAGGCTGTGGGTTCAAGATCTTACAAAGAGAACGATATTGCAGACGAACATTCTCACCAGTTCCAATAATCTTAAGCAAATACCTGCAAGAAAGTCACTAAAGCATGGGGATACTCACCAGTAGAAACTAAGCCCCAATTCCATCTTTGCTGACATGTATACTTAGTTTTTTCTCTTTTTTGGGAGAAAAGAGAAACAACAGTTTACTCAACATAAATGATAAGAACAAACCACAACAAAGTTTCTTGAGTACATTGTCGAACAACAGAGGTGAATGGCCAGTGCATACCGAAGTACAAAAGTCGTCTCATTATAATATAATTTTTGTAGAGATAAAAGAAATAATATACAAGAAAGTGAAAAAGATAAAATTTTCTATCTTTTTATCTTTTCCAAATCATTGGCAATGCAGCTTAGTATATGGTATTTATTGCCATTTCAAACTTCAAATTTTTTATTAAAAGTAAAATCCTGATGAAATTTAAAAAGAAATTATGCTCAATCATAAAACCTTTAGGTAGCAGTTAGTCATTTCAGTTCAGGTCATTTTAAGATTTGGACTTGAAACATTTTGGGTCTTAAGTTGTCCTAAATTCAGGTTGCTTCAAATCCAGATCATTTCATGTTCAAGCCAGTTCATGTCAATGTCATTTATTGTTTCAGGTTCACGTCATTTCTTACTTTTAATCATTAAGTTTTGGGCCACTTCAGCTTTCAGCTCAGGTTTAGTTGGTTTAGGTCAGGCTTTGAGCAAATCAAGTTGAGCAATTCTGGTTGGATAAGCTTTTACAGCCTCTACAGCTTCATTCATAACTGGAATCTATAAAAGAGTTTCAATGAGCATTTATCACATTGAAGACTACTAGACACATGATTTTGTGCAGGTGTCAGATCTTGGATCAAGCCAACTCACCAGCCATTGAGGCATTGGGATGTAATAACGGCTTCCTTCCCAACAAATTTTTCTGGTGTCCTCCTGTTTCCCTGTACATTTCAGTGCACATTCCATCCCAAATTTCAATCTAATTGTCAAGTCGAAACAGTCAGCCGAAATTTTACAATGAAACAGACAGCAAAATGCACACCTTAATTAACACCTTCTCATTTACCGAAAATGGATATTGCACACCCCTATGCAACCCATCATCAGCAGCAACATCTCCATTCTCCTGCAGACAAGTATTTGATCAGTGTCAGATTTGAAGTTAAAAACAACTCCCTAAGGACCATAACGAATTACATTTAGAAAGTTCAATCCCAGTGCTCAAAACATTGTAAATGACGTTTCACTGTAAATATCCCCTTATTTCCTCAAACGTCTTAAAAATTAACTAGCTATTATCCTAACAAATTGTTGCTTCGCATTCATTGCATAAGGCACTATAAACTCAAATCCCAAAAGCAACTATCCACTCCTAAGCTTAATTCCTATCTGACTTCTGATAAGATAGGTTATCTGCAATGTAGCTAAGTCATCACCCAGCATGGAAGCACATAATTGTAAGGCTTCCACATGCTACCTTACATAATAGGAATTTCACTGACATGCATCAATATAGGAATCAATTTACACCTACTGACCATGTAGAGATACATTGATTACATCAAGCTTTAATTGTCTCGTTTTAGCACAATGAAGCAAAGCAAGTCCAATAACTGCGCTTCAGTCGTCTCATTTCCCATTTTCATAATAGAGACTACATTTGCCAGATATAATCAATTTCAGGAACCTATACTGCTTAAATTAGTAAAATTCTTGCAATATTTTTTATACATGTGGAACATCCTACATGCATCTCCTCCCATTTCCATTTGCAAAAGAACTGAGAGTCTAATATCCTTAGTATGCTTATGACAGTTTATGCATGCCCAACCAAAAGTTTGGAAGGACTATGTGAAGAAGTTTATTTAGAGTATACCCTGCTTGATCTTCTCGATGGATCAATTTGTTCTCCCATTTCCTTTCTTCGTTTACGGAGAGCTGCATTATGGAATAACCTTCGATCATCCTCTTGCTTCACAGCTGCAGCAGCAGCTCTTAGAGCTGTTGGACAAAAGTGAAAATATGGGAAATGGGGAAAAGAAAATAAAAAATTAAGAAAAAAGAGAGAAACACACACAAACAGAATCAAATGCCTAAAAGAAAGAGCAGGGGAGAGAGCAAGGCAGAATGAAAAGGAACATAGCAAAACTAGGCACAAAAGGTTGAAGAAAATTAATGAAGCTATCAGAATGTACCAATATTAGGGATCAAAGACCCAGAGTCAATGTCTGCACTGCAGAGTGTACATCTTGACTGTGATGCAAACAATAATTGTAGTTATGGTTCTTGTCTCTTCCCATCTAAAGATAATAAATCCATTGTAAACAGTAATGAAAAGGAAACACCAGTGAATATCCCATAATGATAAGCCTCAATCTACAGAGGAGCAGTGATCTAGCCACAGAATTAATAAAAGCAGACAACTTTAAGCACATGTGTGGAAGCATACACATAAACGAATAAAAGATTCATGCTAACATAAAACTAGAGTTTATAAGCCACAAAATGACAAGATCTCCCTTTCCTTCAAAAATTCTTGGTAGATCTTCTCTGGGCACTTCTGATTTATGTTTAGCTCCTTTAATATTTACGAGTTTACAGATTGCCTAATATGAAGTTGACCCAATTCTTCAACTAGACTTAAGTAGACTTTGAAGGTGATTACAGAATTTATAAGGTGATAAAAATATGGTTCAATTTTTACCAACAGATACACCCTTCTAGAATTTGGTGTGCGCATACACCTGCATGTTTGAGAAAACCAACATTGTATCTTGAATATCCTTTCCAGATAAAAATAAAACAACTTTCAACAAGTTGAAAATCTCTCAGGATACAAGGTTTTAGCATTTGCTCAAACACATGAAATGCAACTGCCTCCTAGGATATCTAGAGAATTAAAGTATTGGTTAGATTTCAAATTACTAGGCATTAGCCTTTGTCAACAAAGTCTGCCTTCCATTTGCTTTCTTTTCAAAGAACAAAGAGTTTTGGTAGTGGTTGGCCAAAGAACATTACATGCTTTGGAAAAAGCATGAAGATGCTGAATTTTCTTTTCTTTTTTTTTTTTTTCAAGTAATTTGTTCACCCTCTAGTCTGTCAGTAATCCTACAGTTAAACAATGATTCACCATCCAATCCCCAAAAAGATGAGAACTGTCATTTTGATGTGGATTCCATGCAACTTGAAAACAATGGAAACATTTACCCTTAATAGAAGATATACTGCTTACCATATCAAGGACCCTCCTTAGCATGAGACCACCAAATGAATGTCCACAAGAAACAACCATAGCATCTTCAAGGAATGCACCACTGCACATCAAGGAAAAACCCAAAGAAAGAAATGGATCCATAAAAATCATATAAAGTGCATGAAAGCAATTTTCTTGTGATAAAATCCCGAAAATTTATAACATCTTTGTATCTTTCTAATGAGAAAGGAATATTGTTGACCAAATCAGCATTAATAAGGTCAAGAAGTTGATGAAAATGATTCAAAAAAGTCATTAGATATAAATATAAAATCCAAAATTATTCAAAACGGGGTTGGGGCCTTTCAACAAGGATTTACTGATGCTGATTCACTCACTATACGGTTATAAACAATTTTACCAATACTAAGAAATACTAGGGATACATTTCAAACAACACCTCGAAAAGGCTATCAAGTAGCTTAACCAAAGAGTAAAGACAAGCTGAATGAAATTGAGACAACTTACGACAATGGATCTGAGAGAACACTTCTTAATGAAGGCTCCTTATTAAAATTGTTTCGAGATACCTGGGAATCCAAAATTCATAATAAGGTTTTCTAACAAGAATTGAAGCCAAAATATGATATTCAAAATTGCAATTTGCAAGCAACAAAATAAAGTAGGTTCATTTAAAAAGGAAGAAAAAAAGTTGTGAAATAATTTGAAATGTAAGGATATAACCAGAAAACAAAAATGTTATCAGGAAACTGTTATCAATAAACTCAGGACCAAATAAGAATGTGAATCAACACATCAAACTTCACTTTCAAT
Source organism: Theobroma cacao (assembly GCF_053813885.1). Taxonomy (NCBI): domain Eukaryota; kingdom Viridiplantae; phylum Streptophyta; class Magnoliopsida; order Malvales; family Malvaceae; genus Theobroma; species Theobroma cacao. Next base: position 46,334,547 of record NC_142640.1, read on the forward strand.
CATCCACCACATGTATTTGAAAACTTTGCCTAATAAAAAACCTAAAAAAAGTCAAACATCAATTTACTAAGATTCCATTTGGTTGACGATTTCACTATTTGCTCTATTATTTATTCTTTTTTTTTTTTTTGGCCTTTTACTTTCTATTCATTTTTTGCAAAATTCAAAAAGAAAAGACATCACCAAATGGAGACGAAATAAGAAGAGGAGCAACTCAAAATGGTAGAAAGTATATTTGTACATTAAATAAGCTTTCAAAGTCTGCCAAGGACTGTTTTTAACGCCTTAAAATCAGTTGAAAGAAATAAAAAACATTAACTGAGATAGATAGATAGTTATTTACCCTCACTTTCCTATTTCATTCTAGATTCTACTGTTCCAGAGAAGAATTGCGTGAGATGTCAGGACTTACACAAGTATTATCAGAACGATTGCACACTACATCTTCTTCAGCAGAGAGTTCATCCATAAACTGGCTAACAGATATTGGTACATAACTCTGTGGAATTACATGACCAGCAGCTGCAACTGGAGAGCAATCTAATATAGCATTGCCCTGTGGCATGAGCCTAAATGCAAGTGATGTCCTGAAACCAAATGCAGAAAAGGGTTACTCATTTTAGTCAAGAAGTGCAACAATTGAAGAACTTTGCTACCACATTAGAAGCAACACAAGAGCCAAACATGAATTACATGTACCTGCCACCATTATTAATGCCCGAAAGGTACTCTGGAGCAGCTCTATATGAGGCAGCAGGACGAAGACCAGCAGTTGCATGGCTAAGTGCCTTGCCAGTAATGAGCAACATATCCCCAGGAGCCAATCCACCATCTGCTAGGTACCAACGACCGTTGGGGTCACAAACCTAAGGCAGAAAATATTTAACAGATATGCCGAAAAAAGTCACATAATCAAACACCCCAAACAAATTATGCATACACATGAGCATGTAAGTATATACCCATACTTCTATATGCGTTTATCTTTACACAAACATATATATGCAAAGTATCAGATTCAGAAAAAAGCAATTGATTAATGAAATAGTCCTACATCAAAGAATCCAACTTTTTTTTTTCTTTTTTTGTCAAGAAAAAAAAAAAGACCTGTAGGCCAGGACCATCTGAAGAAATCAATGTCAATAACCCCTTCTCGACTTCACCACTCATTCCTGGCTTCCCTCCTCCAATAGCCCCCTTTCCATTTTGCAAAGACATGTGAGAGTAGGTTGCAACAAGCACTGATGAAGACACCTCATTAGCAGGCAATGGAGTATCATCAAGTAAATGATTGAACACACTGCACAATGCATATTTTGCAATTTGATATCATTACCAAGGTGGAAGGCAGAAAAAGAAAGGAGAAAATTAAATACTAATATGATAATCCACCATCACCATCCTTACTCGCTTCGCAAACGAAGGTGCCGCGCAATTGCACATAAAGCAACACGAGCTGCCTTCCCCATGCACCTAAAAATATCAGCCATGCAAGGTGGAGATGAGTCCCAATCTTCCAAAGCCCTGCCCGAAGAAAACTAATGATGTAAAAGTAATAAACAATTAAATGCAAAAAAAAGTGATATGATAATTGTAAGTAGACATTCAAATAAAACAAAATTAAGCAATGAAAGCAAAAGAATTAAATATAAGATACTTTAAAATTATTAAATGTAGCAAAAAGTCATGATGGTACTAAATATATAGACCCATAGACTTCACTCATAAGTGGGTACATAACCCCACAGCAAGCACCACCGAGAGCAAATCCATCTGGTAAAAACAGTAAGTTTTCAGTCACAAAATTAGCAAAGCAATTGCGGATAACCATATCCAAGCTAATTAATTTGTGCATGAATAAGGATAAATCCTATTGTGGAGAAGTCTTCAACAGCTCAGCTAAGCAATTGACAGGAGACTAACATAGTCAAAAAGAACCCAACAAGTTAAAACAAGGCCCCAAACGTGCAGCAACACCGGCAATAAACAAGCCAAAGAAGCTTAAGGATAATTTTGTCATAAAACTTCTCATGCAAAAGTTAACTTGGCATCACTTAAAGTTAACAAAAACAATTGCATCCAAAAAATGACCAAGTGACTGCAAAGATGTACGACCACCTCCATGTACAACCTTTTAGAACTTGTCGGCTGTCTCATTGACACAAATCCAAATCAAAAAGTGCCCCTTTGGAACCAATTTTCTAAATAGGGATAAATCCTGGTATTTAAACACTACAAGAACGAGTTCACCAATTTATATGCTAGAAGGCAGAGTCATTGTTTCAGTGTTCCAGCAAGGAAAAAAGTGCAAATCCAACATTGTCCAATACTTATGATGAATGGAGCTGAATATAAAGAGTAAGGATAAAGGTTAACAAAAGAAAAAAAAGGTATGCTTGCATCTATAATAAATTCCACAATAACCAAAAAGCATAAGCCACTCCCTGATTAGCCTATTGAAGATGCCTTTGGTATAATGAGTACGATTTTGGTTGATTTAAAAGTAAGTGAGGTGATTTTGAACAAATAACATTTTATTTAGTCTACTGTAAGATCCTCAATTTTGTGAGACAGTTAAAGAAAATAAAAGGTTAGAACTTACGAGCTTCTTCAATAGGAAAAGGGTATGACTATTGCAGAATATGTACTCAAAGCAATTGAAGGAAAAGGTCTGCCAAATGTACTCCAAGTTATTACTAAGAATGCTGCAAAATTGCATTGCAACCATAAACGAGATAGAAAAGGTACATAAACAAGCTTTTGATCAATCTGTGTTGTTCATACAGTATTCTTGGTTTTTACAGAGTTTGCTAACGCAATCTGATTCGTTGAGGTACACATATTGCAAGAAAAGAGCAATTGTTTAACACTTTCTCAATTACTTAGGAGCTTTAGCAATAAGCTCAGTTAAAGCGAGAATTGTTAAATAAGGCAAAGACTAGCTTTAGCATTAACATACTAACTGAAAGCAATCATTTGAACGAATTAAGGAATTGTGGAATTAAAATTTCGAGAAAGCAAACAGAAAAAACATACCTTCCAGCTCTATACATATAAACCCCACGGCTTCCTTTTCCAACAGTATTGACCCTACTCCTAAAGTACAACCGCGCAGCTTCCAGGCCGCACCGCATCAATGCCGCGTCCTCGTTCCCAAATTCGATAACCGCCGCATTATTCCTCATCAAAGACCCCGACAAGGACTCCACCGCCCTTACATAGGAACCGGAAGGGGCACCATCATAGGCAGAAATATCCGATAAGCGAACCCTGGGGAGTAGGAATGGGGTAGTCCCCATGGTTAGGAGAGGCTCACCGGAAGGATTGGCGGCAGAGATTGGGACGACGACATGATCGAGGGGCTGACGCGGAGGGAGAGGGAGAGGGGATTGGGTGGGAGTGGGTGTAGGGGATCTAAGTGAAGAGGCGGAAGAAGGAGGAGGAGGAGGAGGAGGAGGGTTTGGCTGGGGCGCCTGCTGCGGCTGCTGCATCATCATCGCTACCATTAATCATTATGAAATGCGAGAGAAGGGATGGTGGGTTTTGAATTAGGGTTTAGGGAGAATCATCTTGGGGAAGGTGGTGCTTGGTTGGTTTGGAGTGTCAGTTTTGGTGGGGAGTCGGGATTAATTTGTTTTGATAGGGAGAGAGTAGGGAAAGGCCGCCAAACTCAACTCTCAAAGGCCACTGCTTCAGGTTTTTCTTTTTCTTTTTCTTTTTTTCTTTTTTGTCTTTTTCTCTTAATCAGAATATCTGACCTGGCAAGGACGTCAATTCCACCTAGGAATTACGGGGAGCAGATTCATCCAGTTCACTCTTGGCTTTGACTTGCCTATGGAAGTGGAGTCGCGTATCAAACAGAAATGATCTCAAACATCACTCACACCCTTTTTGAGAGTATTTCTGTATTGGCCGAACGCATGTCATGTGTAATTGTCTTTCTTCTCAACACCACATCCGGTCATCATGCTGATATACCACTCGTCGACGCCTTAGTATACCACTTCTCGTTATTACCTATCACATACCTACGTGGGTAGAACTTTGTATTTAGTATATCCTTAACTTACGAGTTCCATTCTATTATTAGCTTTGGATTGACTTAACAATATTTATTGGTTTCATATATAACCAACTATCTTGTTTTCAAGATTATTATGTAATTTGAAGCAATTACCTTTTAAGTCGTGTTTGGTATTTTGTAAAAAATGTGATTATAAAAGAGTTTAGTATGAGAAAAGTGAGAGCACATTCCCTGTAATGTATCTAATTAAATTACATTGTATAATTTTTTATAACAAACCACTATAATGTAAAATTATAATAAAATCACATTACAACTAATGAATGTAATGTGATTGCAGTCTAAAATCAATGTAATCACATTGTATTACGCTATGTAATGTTATTAAAAACATTTTTACATTTCAACTTTATTATTTTGTTAAAAATATTTTGTAATGTTATAATTAAAATAAAAAATAAAATAAAATATATAATATAGGAATTAGAAATTAAAATAAAATAAAATATAAGAAGTTAAAAGTTTGTATAATATAGGAAAAAGAATTTAAAATAAAATATATAATATACGAAATTATATTAAAGAAATGAAAATAAACTATAAGATTATAATAAAAATTTAAAATAAAATATATGACATTAAAAATATATTTAAGAGATGATATTATATAAAAATTAACAATAAAAATATACAAGCATATTAAATTTACATTTTAATAAATAGAGATAATTATAAAAATTGACATTATATTCCCAATAAAGTTATTGTAAACCAAACGTTATAATATTATTTTTCTTGTATTTTAATCATTATTTTTTTTATATACCGAACACTATAATGTTATTTTCCTTACAATCATATTATTTGTAATTATATTACCTATAATCATATTGCATTGTAAAGTATCAAACGCCAATGTGATTGTTAGAAAGAAAACTTTGTAGCGTTTAGTATTATATAGAAAAATGATTATTACAAGGAACGTGATTGATGAGAAATTACATTATAGTATTTGGTTTGAAAGAATATAATATAATTTTGCTAAATTATCCTTATATATGAAATATAAAGTTGAATAAATTAATCTTATTTTTAATGTAATTTTTAACTTTTCAACTTTAGTCCTTAACATAATAAATAATAAGGTAAAATACACTTATCCCTTTAAGTTTTTATCAAAATTACACGGATGTTTATTAATTTTCGAAATAAATATTTCGCGTCCAAAAATACAAACATCGTTAACAGAAAATATGAAAAAACTAAAATACTCTTTATTTATTTATTAACTTAAAATATTATTATTATATTTTAAAAAAATAAAAAAAGGGAGCCCGATCGGTGCTCCCCGACTTACCAAGAAAGGGGAGCACCAGTGCTCCCTTTGGGCCCAATTGTGGGAGCCCTAAATCAGGCTATCCAAGGAAGCACCGATGCTCCCTAGATGAGACCTTTTTTTTTAATTAATAAAAAATAATAAATTTATATAATAGTGATTATAAATTTTAATCAAGGATAAAATTATTTTTTTATTTTTATCACATCAACAAGTTAACGAAATTATAAACGGTTAATTAACAACTAGACCGACATATCTAACGTAAAATATTTTTTTATGGTGAAGTATTTATTTTAAAAATTAATAAATTTTCGTGTAATTTTGATTAAATTTTGAAAATAAATATATTTTATCTTAAATAATAATATGATAAAAATAATATAATATATAAATATTAATTATTAAAATATTTTTTAATGACAACTTTATTAATAAAAATAGGGAGGAGCCATCAAAACAATAGAACTCCTCACATCAGAAACAAAATCCAAGACACGAATGCAACAAGGTACAAAGGCATAGCAATGAGAAAGACAAGAAGAAAATCAAGGCAAACCTATAACAACAAGAAAAACAAAATCAGAACTGACAATTTTTCCTTTCTCTTTAAAGATCCAACAAACCAGGGACAGGGAATGTTCAAACTTTAAAGATCCAAAAGGCCCACAAAAGCTTTGATTCAAACAAAAAAAAAATTAGCTCAAGGAAACTCATATAGATTGAAGATGGTTCTGGAACCATAGCCAACCATGAAAAAAGGAGAAAGAAGAACAAGAGAGAATAGAAGAAAGGGCTTGACCGAAATGTGCAGGCGAGTGGCGAGAAGAGGAAGGAGAAGATGATGAGAAAATAGCAGAGAGGTCGAGCTAATGGGAGGGACAATTTAGGAAAAAAAAAATGGAACTTTCTCTCCATCATTGCAATGCGATTGTCATGGGATCACTTTACCTTGTATAAAACACAAACCAAACATCGTAATGTGATTCCTTATAATTTAATTACAAAGAATGTCCCTCACTTATATCACATCAAATATCCCTTTTTAGGGTTTTAAGATACCTCAGCCCTCACTAGCATAAGTTACTAGTCTTAATTAATTGAGAAAATTGACCAAGATTTTATAGGTAAAGTGGTACATTGAACATTTATGTAGCTTGGATACCGTATTGAACATCGACCTTATCTCGTGGCACCCTTTATGTAATTACCGCATAAGTTAATAAGTGAGGTAGCAACTCTTGTTGAAGTAAATTGTTGCACTTTAATCGAAGTGATTTATTGTACTTTAATTGAGCAAAAAGTTTTTAGTGTGTCAAACCAAAAAACAAAAAAATAGCTCTTATATTCCAAATCTATTTTTTACTTCACCTTTGACAAAATGGTTAGAGAAAAATTTAGGAAGAAAATAAAAAAAAGCAAATTGTAAGAAATAGTTAACTTTGTAAACTTTGTACGTTCATTTCAAAAATAATAATTATTTTTATCATAATTTGATAAAAATATTCTTAAAATCTTTTCAAAAAAGTTTAGATGTTTCGATTTATTTATCACATCATCCAAAACATTGTCTATCCGGCTTTCTTCCTTTTAAATTATTTAAAACGATGTTTTTTGTTTGCTCATCTTCCTTTCTAAAAGTCTTAATAAAAAAATGATTCAAGATTTTCCATTCCTTGAAATAAATAAAAAGTTTCAATTTTGTTTCAAATTTGGTGCAAAATTGAAATAAAAAAAATGAAAAAAATAGAATGTGAAATTTTTTTTATTTATTATTAAATATTTAATTTATTATATTAATAAAATAATACATTTTAATAAGGGTAATACATGAAATATAATCCGTAATAAATTAATAGAAATGTCATTAACGGAGTTCAAAAATGTGCATATTAATAAACAGAAACAAAAAATTGAACATAAACATTGTAAATCTTTAAATTTTGAATATCAAATTGAATATTTTGTCATAATTTAGGGGGTAAATACATAATTTTGCGATTGTTGTTAATCCAAGTTGGAGACACTTGATTGCTCAAGTTGAAAAACAACTGTGTAGTTTTCGATATTATAATTTGGGCCAGGCCAAGACTGTGACGAAAGGTCGAAAGATTCCACCTTTCCCTCCTAATCCCTCTTTGGTTTTCCCTCCTAATCCTCCCCTTTACTGCCAATTGATGCTCCTTCGTGTGTGTTCCTCGCCGTGTTCCCTACAGGCCAGAGCAATGGCCGCCTCCTCGAAAACCATAACCGATTTCTTCCAAGCAAACCCAGGCCCAGCCAAGCGTCAGAAACTCTCCACTCCTTCCGATGATCACCAACCTTTTCCTTCTCTCACCGCCGAGCAAAAATCTCGCATGGAATTTAACAAATGTGTCGCCAAATCAAAACGCAACCTCAAAATCTGTTCCCAGAAGGTGTCGCAGTCCAAGGTTGAAGGATCGGGTTTCGTCAAACTGGAGGAACTCTTGGTGGAGGACACGTGGCTCGAGGCCCTACCCGGGGAGCTTCAGAAGCCTTACGCTAATAACTTGTGCAAAATTGTTGAGAGCGAGATATCCAGTGGCAGCGTGCCCATTTATCCTCCCCAGCACTTGATTTTCAATGCCCTTAATTCTACTCCATTTCACAGGGTCAAAGCAGTTATTATTGGACAGGTACAGTTCAAAATCTTTACCAACGAATTCAATTGATTCGTATAATTTAATTTATACAAATTCAGTGTTGTATTTGTAGTTAAATGGAGACGTGACATGACCATTGATAAAAACCCGAAACTAGAGCAGAGTTTTATTGATGATTATGAGCATATGAAATTGTTGTTTCAGGACCCTTATCATGGACCTGGTCAAGCAATGGGGCTTTCATTTTCTGTGCCAGAGGGAGTGAAGGTTCCCTCAAGTCTGGTGAATATATTTAAGGAACTTAAGCAAGATCTTGGCTGTTCGATTCCGTCCCATGGAAATCTAGAGAAATGGGCTGTTCAGGTGAATCCTCAACTGAATCTAATTATCACAAGCACCAAGATGTGCACTAGTAACTGAACCTATGAATAAAAATAGAGATTTTTTACCATTAGCTTCTTCTCTAATTGTTTTAATAGAAACATGCTGACACTAATTTTTGCAATCTTGCAGGGTGTTCTTTTGCTCAATACTGTTCTCACAGGTGATGTTCTTATCCACACTTGAGATTCTGATATATATTTTTTTACGTGATCTTATAATTGGATTTTTATGACTTTGTTCATGGAAATAAGTTTTTGATTAGATTCATGGAAAGATGATTATGGCAATGGTTTGGCAAAGGCTGGTTTACCGGTAAAGTTATGCATGATATGAATTTAAAAGGGAACTGTATAGCAAACAAGTATTGTCATAGCACGTTCATGAAAGAAGCTAGCTTAAAACCACCAGGAGAAGTCTGTATATTCCACATTTTCGTTCAAAATTAGATGCAGGTACAAGTTTTTCAAAGTGTCATCTCTTTTAGGATTTGAAAGGCTGTGGACATTAACATAGTTGCAGTGCTTGTTTAGATAACGAAGTAATTGTCATGTTATACAGTCATAACCAGTGGGATGTTTTAACGCCTCAGGGCATCACCTCCTTTGGAAATGAAGCTTTATTTTTGGTTCTTGTTATCCATCTCCCTCTAATTTATAGCTTTCCTGATGTTTTTGCTTTCATTCTTGATATTCAGTTAGGAAGCACCAAGCTAATTCTCATGCCAAGAAAGGATGGGAGCAATTTACTGATGCTATTATTAGAACTATCTCACAAAAGAAGGAAGGAGTTATTTTCCTCCTCTGGGGGAACTCAGCTCAAGAGAAATCCAGGTTTTCTACTTTTCAATAGTAGTATTAATGGTTGAACCCTCCCCTCCCTCTCCCCACTTTCTTTCTATATTCATGATTGTAGGACTTTTATTTTTTTCCTGCAGAAGTTAAATAGTGCTCTTCAACTCATTATTGGCAGAATAAATTCCATTCAATATTTTATCTTCACTTATTTTCTATGTTATATGTTCTTGCCATTTTAGGCTCTATACAAGTGTCAACTCAGCACAACATGTGTGTGGGTGGGGAATATGTGACTGACGTGGCAGTTCTGCATGGATTTGGCTTCTTTGAATCTTGTTGCCTCTCACTCAATTTGATGCTCGTCCTAAACCAGTAGATCTTCCAGAATTGCTCAAGAAAAAATGAGGAAAGAGGGAAAAAATGGAGAAGAAAGGAAAGGAGCAATGCATTGTGTTTGAGAGTTATAGATGAGAGAATGAGATGGAGAGGAGAAGTGAAAGATAAATGATATAGATGGCAGATCTGACCTATTGACTTGGTTGAGTATTTGTGACAGTAAATCTTTATAACTTAATTGTTAGGGTATTTAGTTTGCTGATGGGTTTGGGCTGATAAGGCTACCTACATGTCTGACCCTCTAATGCTTATTTTCATCATGCAAAGTCTATCACAGTGAAAACCATTACAAAAATTAAAATCAAAAGAAATTATTAATGAATATCTTCCACTTTCTTTTGTTTTTAGTTTTTTTAAGTATAGGTCAGGAAGAGGAAGGGAGGGGGGGGGGGGGGGGGGGGGGGGGGGTGTAGTTTGTTTATAATTGTGTGGCATTCCTAAATTTTGCTGATAAGTGCTAGATATGAATGATTTCATGAGAAAACTGTAAGATGTGTCCAGGAAACCCTACTTTACTTTTGGACTCCTTAGCTGAATTTGTGACTCTGAATTTTGAGTAAGGCACTGTGTCAGCATATTGTACTTGAGTCCACGTAACCCAGCTTATTATAATTTTGTAAAGTAGTGGAATTTTAGAAAATCTCCTATTATAATTTGTTTATCTTGTTTTATGTATCATACTATGTTGGTAAATTTGAGATACTGCACTACAACAATTAGTATAAAGTGCACTGTTTCAATAGGGGAACTAAAGCATTCACCATGACCACATTGACAACCTTGGTTGGGACTTCTCTTAATCTGTCACAGGTTGATTGATCAGAAAAAGCATCACATTCTCAAAGCAGCGCATCCTTCTGGTTTATCTGCAAATAGAGGCTTCTTTGGTTGCAGGTTAGTATGGTTTTGGGGAGAAACAAGTTTACTCCTTTGTGAGTTACACACTGCTGGTTTTGATATATATAATATTGGTTTTTTGGATTGTGAGATGGGATTGTTTGGTTTATTGAGATTGTGTTTTGTGGTAACAACAATGGATTGAACTCAGCATCAAATAGTAGGTAAACACAAACAATTGAACAGTGATTATGTGCCCTTTTATATTTATTTGATTGCTATATACACACTCTTATAGCATTGAGATCTTAATTCTTTGCAGATTATATAAGATTAGGTGTCTCTTGTAAATGACTATGGTTAAGTCAAGATGTGAATTTATGATGCTATTTTGTCTGATATCAATCACTTTTTTGTAACATTTAAAACAGGCATTTCTCTCGCACAAACCAGCTTTTGGAGCAAATGGGGATGCCCCCGATAGATTGGCAACTTTGATTTCAAGGGTCATCATTCGTGCTGTCAGTTTGTATGCAAACTAATCGATATTCTTCCACTTGAATTTTGCTAGAAAGGCAAAAGTTATGGGGATTCACTGCACAAATTTTGTTTGCCTATTTACAGAAGACACTTTTTGTGATAGGTTTGTCACAGTTCAGTGATCCTCAGCTGGCTTTAGGAGCCAAATTTTGTACATCATGTAACTAATATTGTCCAATGATATCATGCTTATTGCTGACTATGTTTTCTATCTGTTTATTGAGTTACTAATTACTTCATCTCTTTAATACTAAATAAACTGCTAATGGAAGACTCCCCTTTTGGGATACCCTTTCTCTGGCCTTAAATGTTGGCCTACTTCAAGTTTTTAGTATGCTACAATATTACAGGTTTTGCTCAATGAGATTAGCTTTGTTGTTTTAAAAATTTGGAAACACCCTTGTGGCTTAGATAAAACCTAATTATCATTAGCAATTGTAGTTCAATCCACCACAATATTACAAGGCAAATGCTATAGAGTGCTTAGGCACTTGTTAAGATGATATTACAGTAATTAATAAAAGACTATATAACCCAAAAAATAACCAGTAATTACACCATAAGTACAAGAAAAGAGATTGTAAAACTAAAAGGTTGATATGATGCGAATGTGATGTAATTGTTTAATAATTTAGAAAAACCAATGATTTACATTTCTTTGCAAAAATTATTTATTTATGTAAATTCATCAAAACTATTTATTTCGTTGCGGGAGTCAATTGTTTTTTGTTTTTAAAAGTATAAAATTATGTGGTAAATTTATTATTATATTTATTAAAGTTGAAATTCTATTTATATATTTGTTGAAAGAATTCAGTCAATTCCAAGGAACCGGGAAAGGCATCAAGGCAACGGTGGTGATTGAGCGAGTGGAGAAGGATAGATGAGTAGTCCACGGTTACGCTATCTGAAACCCAAACCACAACTCTTTCCTTCCCCAACAAAAATGACTGTCTTTGTCTCTTCTCTTCAACACCCATCATCACTCCTCTTCTCTGCTTTTCTCTTACTTTGGGACTTCTCCTTCTTCCTCTTCACCATCCCCACCTCCCCTTTTCTTCTTCACCTTTCGAGACTTTCAAAACTTACAGGATAAAATGACGAGCTTTTTATCAAGTCACAGTTGTAATTGGTCGGTTGGAGTTTCGGAACACGTCTGCAAGGGCAGGGGAAGATTTTATAAGGTTCCAAGCTTGGGATGTTGTGGTCCGTACTATTTTCCTTTGGGAGGATTTAGTTTTTCCCAGGGCCAGGGTCAATACCTTGCTAGTACGTCCCAAAGTCGTGGGAGATGTGGGCCTATCTTTTCCAGTGCCGTGGATGATGATGGCGTGGACCCAGATGACGCTGAGGATGGGAATGACAAGAAAGAATCTTCACAAGGCGAGACCGGAGGAGTACGTTCATCTTCTCTTTTTAATAAAATAGAAAATAGAGTTTCCGTTTTGTTTGTTGCAAGATGATGTCTTTGAGCTTAAGGTATTCAATTATTCATATTCATTGAATAAGCATGTTGGGTTGCTATTCTAGTCTGCTGTTAATCATTCTATATACTTGAAAAATATTAAAAGCCATGGAATTTGCCTATTGGATTTTACTTTGTTAATATGCCATTGATCATAATAGCCAATTACATTACCTTTATAACTTACAAAGGGTCATTCCTGCTCCTTTTTTTGTTTTGGTACAAAGGTAAGGGTTGAACCTAGGAATTCTAGCGATAACACGCCCCACCCTGCCACTTGATTTAAGCTCAAGTGGGAATCTCCTACTCTTTAACTCCTGTAATTGTTGAATTCATTACTCATGAAGGTTAAAATGATGGGTAATTATCTTTGAATTTTTGTTTATAAACCATAAAAAGCTATATCCGCAGAGATGGCAATGGGGTTGGTTGGGTCAATTATCGGTTTTGACTTTTTTCAGTTGCTTCAGGTTTGTGTCAAGGTCTGGTTTGAGCTGTTGACTTTTGGAGTTTATTTTGATAAGGGCTGGATTTTGGTTATTTACTTTTTCAGTTATTGCCAGTAGGGTCAGATTGGGTTTAGGCAAAATCTGGCTGCGATGGGTAAGGAATATGTCCATTTTGCTGGAGTGGACTGGCATTTTGATAGAATGTATGGATGAACTAGAAGCTGGTTTTGTCCTATAATTAGTAATTTGGTGGATTCACGTGATCTTCTTTTTATAGATTGTTCTTTGTGGACAAAACTTCATTCCAGGTTTCTCTTTTTACAGACAAGATCCTATTGCGTGCCTAGTGGTTTGTGTTTATTGATGGTCCTGTTTTACAATTGTCTCAGATAAACAGTGAAATGCTTCGAGAAAACCTTGAACGAATAGTTGGCAGAGATGATTCCACATTTAATGGCTTAGACCTTGCAACTCTTATTAGGAACAAATATGGCAGGTCTTATGATGTTCAATTGATAAAGAAGGTATGCATTTCCAAAGGAGAAGATGGCTTTATCAGCTTCTTACTTCTTCTAAATTATAGTTTCTTGGATTCTTGATGATGCTTTTTGAAACGATAACTTATAATGAGATTTGGGTTTCGCTAAGCAAAAGTTTGAAATGGCCCTTCCATGTGTAGAATGTTGATGAATGTCATTAATGGGGCCCCAACATGTAGCTCAATTGTACAGAATTTTTTCCATGATGTCCCTTTTTCAGCATTTCATTTGGAATTATCTACTGATATTTTATCACCTTGTCTGATGGGGTAAAGAGAAAATCTCTATGTCCACCGTATGCAAAACCATGTGGGCCTTCTAACTATAGTATGCAGACTAACAAGTTTATGACACCAATAGTAGATAACACGATATTTGATAACGAATGTATGCTTTTTTGAGTATTGCATAACTTGATTATGGTTTAAGACTTGCTTATTATGGACGGCAAGTTAGGTGCACTGCCCTAAATAGGTGTAAATTTAGAGTTCAGCACCATATTTGCATATTCTAAAGTTTCATTCAATACTGTGCCATGGTGGTTGGATTAACTGTTTATTCTGTTGGTACTTTGTGTTTGCTTCTAATATTTTTTGTGTGACTAAGTTTACCTTTGCATGCCTTAATTTAGGAGTTCATGGGAAGAAATCTCCTTGCACTGAATGTTATGTGGAAGTATATGGAGCAGGTAAGCAGATTGTGAGCTACAGAGTTGTGCCTTAAAAAAGTCGTAATATCACGTTACAAGAAATATTACTAAGTTTTAAAACTGGTTGAGCTGATTATGATTTTTTGTATATAAAAACTTGTTGAAATCACTAATTGCAGAGTTTCCTTGAGACCTTTTGTGTAAAAACTTTTGCTCATTTAACCAGGCTTTTTTTTTTTTTCACTTCTCTCCTCATAAATTGTGATGACTTTGGTGTTGGGTACTTTTACTTGCACTGACATGCCCACCAATTATATGCCCCCTCTGCCCCTGCCACACCCACCCCCCCCCCCCCCCCCCCCTTCCCCCAAAAAAAAAAAAATTCTTTATGAAAAATTATTATTATAGAATTGCTCACTATAATCTCGTAAATGAGACTTTAGTCTCTAGATATTATCAACCAAAATGCCCTTATGGTTCTAGCTTTTCTTTATACATAAACCTTGTGTTCCATTGGATGCATTTATGACAAAATCTCCACTAGCTGCCCAAAGTTCTGCCAAGTCTGATTACTGATAATGTCGAAACTAAATCTGAAACCTTGTGTACTGCTTCAAATAACTTAAAGTGACTGTTAAGTTTATCTTTCTCAAAATATGAAGGAAGCTTACAACAATTTGATTTCAATGAGGTTATGAATATTGTTATCCTTTTTTTATTATTAACTGACATTTATGTTATTCTACTCTGATGTAGCCGAAAGGTTTAGGGCAATTAGAACTCAACAATTAGGGCTAGAATAGGGTTGATTGTGTTGGAACAATAAAAAGATAATTGGGTTTTCAAAGAAACCTCTTGAATAAATATTCAAAATAACAAAAGATGATAATGATAATCTTCTACCTAAGATACTTATTTATAATAGTTAAGATAAATCCTAATCAAATAGTAATTCTAATCCTAAATAAAGACTTAAAGTACTAAAATTCTAATAAAGATAGGAAAAAGAATTTCAAACTAAATAAATAAAATAAAATCCTAAACTAACTAAAATACTAAATAAATTTTCATATGCGCCTGCATCAGTCCCCTCGGGTCAGAAAAGACTCGACTCCGACGAGTAGGCCTTGACATACTCCTCATAGATGTCGGGATCCACTCTTTTCAATTCTTCTTCTGCAATCCAAGTGCTTTCATTAGCAGGTTTACCAAGCCATTTCACTAAAAATCGTCTATACGGGTTCCCCCGTCTAGATCGAACCTCTTTTACATCTAGCACATCCTCAATAACTTCAACCTTAGCAATTGGAAGGTGCTGAATTTGAGCGTCTATGGTAGATGCAGTTCCATCACATCCATCAAATGGATACAAGTCCAAAATATTGAAAATAGGACTGATTTGTAACTCAGGTGGTAACTCAATTAAATAGGCATTTGAACTGATTTTCTTTAGCACCTTACAAGGTCCAAACTTTCTAGACTTGAGTTTGTGATAAGTACCCTTAGGAAATCTTTCTTGCCTCAAGTGCACAAGTACTTGATCACCTTCCTCAAATTCCTGCTTGCGACGATGTTGATTTGCTGTAAAAGAATATTCTGCATTGCTGGCCTTTAAAGCAGCCTTTACCTCTTCATGAATTTTTCGAATATGGTCAGCAAATAACTCTCCTTCATTACTCACTCTAGCTTCTTGTGGTAGGGGTACTAAATCTAGCACATGTTGAGGTTTTAACCCATATGCAGCCTCAAATGGTGTCTTCTTTATGCTTCGATTGACAGAATTGTTGTAAGCAAATTCAGCTTGGGGTATGACTAAATCCCAAGTCTTTGGGTTATTTTGAATAAGACATCTTAACATATTACCCAAACTTCGATTCACAACTTCTGTTTGACCATCTGTTTGCGGATGGCAAGTACTAGAATACTTCAACTCTGTCCCAAATTTCCTCCACAAAGTTCTCCAAAAATGTCCCATAAACTTCACATCTCTATCAGAAACAATGGAAGTTGGAATTCCATGTAATCTTACAATCTCACGAAAGAATAATTCAGCAATATGAGTTGCATCAGAAGTCCTAAAACACGGAATAAAATGTGCCATTTTTGAAAACCGATCCACCACCACAAAGATAGAATCAAATCCTTTTGCTGTCTTTGGAAGTCCCAAAACAAAATCCATACTCAAATGAATCCAAGGTGCATCTGGCTCAGGTAAAGGAACATATAAACCAGTGTTTTGAGCACTGCCTTTACCAAATAAACAAGCTGGACATCTTTTCACCAACCTCTCCACATCTCGGCGCATTTTTGGCCAATAATAACGATCAGCCACCATTGCCAAAGTCTTGTCTCTCCCAAAATGTCCTCCTAAACCATTCCCATGAAGTTCTCTAATGATTTGCTCCTTTAAAGATCCTTCTGGAATGCACAACTGGTTACCTTTGAATAAATAATCTTCGTGCAACCTATAAGGTAAATTTTCAGCTTGTAATGAACCCTGCAAATCAGTTATTATCTTGCTGAAATATGAATCAGAACTATACTGATTTTTAAGTTCTTCAAATCCTGTGACTTGAGTGCTCATAACTGATAACATTTTACATCGCCTACTCAAAGCATCAGCCACAGTATTAGACTGCCCAGATTTATATTTTAAAGAGAAATTAAATTCATTGAGAAAAGAACTCCACTTAGCATGTTGATTACTAAGCTTTTTCTGCGAATGCAAATACCTTAAAGCTTGATGGTCAGAATAAACAGCAAACTCACGATAAGCCAAGTAGTGCTGCCAATGACGAATGGCCCTTACCAAAGCATAAAACTCTAAGTCATAAGTTGAATAACGTCGTCTAGAGTCTGTCAACTTTTCACTAAAAAACTCTATAGGCCTTCCATCTTGACTAAGAACTGCTCCAATTCCTACATATGAAGCATCACACTCAACAACAAATAACTTCTCAAAATCTGGTAGTGCGAGAACTGGGGCTTCAGTCATCAAAGCTTTAACTCTTTCAAAGGCTTTTTGTGCAGAATGTGACCATTCAAATCCATCTTTCTTCAAAGATTCAGTTATAGGACTCATAATAGAACTAAAATTTCGAATGAATCTCCTATAAAAAGATGCCAAACCATGAAAACTCCTTACTTCTTTGATAGATGTAGGTGCTGGCCACTCTGAAATTGCACGAATCTTATCTGGATCTGGTTTCAAACCCTCTGCAGACACAATGAAACCAAGAAATACCACTTCTGGTTGCATAAAACTGCACTTTTTCAAGTTTATATAAAGCTGCTCCTTTTGAAGAACTTCTAAAACTTGTCGTAAATGTTTTAAGTGCTTTTCCTTAGTGTGGCTATAGATCAAAATATCATCAAAGTAAACCACCACAAATGAATTCAAGAAGGGCTTGAGTACCTCTGCCATGACTCTCATGAATGTGCTTGGTGCATTTGAAAGGCCAAATGGCATCACCAACCATTCAAATAATCCATCAGGGGTTTTGAAAGCTGTTTTCCATTCATCTCCATCCCTCATTCTAATTTGATGGTATCCGCTCTTCAAATCTATCTTTGAAAACACTCTTGAACCAACTAATTGATCAAGCATCTCATCTAATCGAGGAATGGGAAAACGATACTTGATTGTAATTTTATTTATGGCACGGCTGTCCACACACATCCTCCATGAACCATCTTTCTTAGGAGCTAACAAAGCTGGGCAAGCACAAGGACTTTTACTTTCACGCACTAGACCTTTCTCCAACAACTCCTCAACCTGTCTTTGTACCTCAGCTCGCTGCATAGGTGGCATTCTATATGCTGGCAGATTTGGTAATGCTGCTCCTGGTACCAAATCAATTGCATGTTGGATGCTTCGTAAAGGTGGTAGACTTTTCGGCAAATCCTCATTGAACAATTCTCCAAACTCCTTCAATAACTGCTGAATTTCTGTTGGATATTGAGGAGATTTACTCATCTGATCACTTTTTAAATGCTTAGTTACCAAAGCATACATAATACCCATCTCACTACCTTCAGCTTCAAAATTTTCAGCAGATAAATACCCAGTGATCTTGCTGATCTTGTTGTTTGCTGATTTCTTAGTCTCTTCTCTAAGAGGATATAAAGTGTACCTCTTGTTATTCTTGTAGAAAGAATAGGTATTTGGCTTCGTCTTATGAACCATATCGTGATCATACAACCAAGGTCTACCCACAAGAATATGACCAACATCCATTGGCACAACATCACATAGGGCCTCATCATCCAAGTTATCTCCCATAGTAAATTTCACCAAACATTGAGTAGTTACTGGTACTTCGTGTCCCTTCTTTAGCCACCCAATCTTGTAAGGATAAGGATGTTTGTTTGTAGGAAGCTTTAATTTGTTCACTGCCTCTTTTGAAATAATATTTTCCATGCTTCCTCCATCAATGACAAGATCACACACTTTACCTTCACAAACAACTCGTGTGCGAAAAATACTTCGCCTCTTCCAATCTTCTGCTTCCTCATTTACTGTTGTTGTCATTACTCTTCGTACCACTAATGACTCACCTTGTGCAGGATAAACATCGATTTCCTCTACCTCCTCCTCATAATCATCATAAACAGGCTCTAACTCTTCCCCTAATTCTGCTAAGTTTACCCTTCGTTGTGGGCAACCAAAAGAAGTGTGCCCCTTTTCCCCACAAGTAAAACATCGAATATGGGAATTGCTGCCTCCTTTATTTGTAGAAGAACCAGAACTGTTTTGTCCTCCATAAGGCATTATACTCTTGCCTTTATCATTCTTTTCAACATTGGTTGCACCTCTATTAGTTTTATTGATTGTGGCAGCCCCTTGATAATTTTGTTGGGATGTTGGATAACCTCGTCTTGCTTCAGAATTATTTTGCCAATGGGTGCCATATAAAGGCTTTCTAGCACCATAGCGTAAAACCCGTTTTTCTGCTGATAGAGCATATTGACGAGCATCTTCAATGTTGTATAAACGAACTACTCCCATCTCGTCTCTAATAGAATGATTTAAACCAGCAAGATAACGAGAAGTAATTTGTTCGTTACTCTCAGCTAACCCAACCCGAATTGATAAGTTATTGAATTCCGATGTATACTCTTCAACGGTCATGTTATTTTGCTTCAAACAATGAAACTTTTCATACAATTCCATAGTATAATCAGCAGGTAAAAATTGCTTTCGTAATTTGCTTTTCATGTGCTCCCAAGTGCTGATTTTAAGCTTACCTTGTCGTGCACGTTGCTCTTCAACTCTCTTCCACCATTGAAGTGCAGTACCCTTTAATTTCAACTTTACAAATAACACTTTCCGATTTTCTGCCATGGGTTTCCATTCAAAGTAATTTTCCAAACTAGCTTTCCAATCCAAATATTCTTCCGCATGAAATTTTCCATGAAAATCAGTTACTTCGATCCTGATTCCTCCACTGTTTAAATCAAGAGCATGTAATAACCGGCCTTCCAATCCAACTCTTGCCGCTTGATTTGCGGGTCCATCTTCATGAAAGGGGTTCTCGTTCTCAAATTCGTCATCATCCTCGAGATCGTGAATCTCAAGGGGGTTGTGGTCACCTTCCGGATTCTCCATTCGGGCTTCCACTGGTTCCTGACGCTGCAAGGCTTGCACAGCCCGGGTCAAGTCATCAATCATTCTCCGCATCTCTGCCAACTCAGCTTGTTGGGGCTGATTGCCTCTACCTCGACCTCTAGCTCGACCAACCATAATCTCCTAACTCAAATCCTTATAGGATAGTAAGATCGTTTGCTCTGATACCACTTGATGTAGCCGAAAGGTTTAGGGCAATTAGAACTCAACAATTAGGGCTAGAATAGGGTTGATTGTGTTGGAACAATAAAAAGATAATTGGGTTTTCAAAGAAACCTCTTGAATAAATATTCAAAATAACAAAAGATGATAATGATAATCTTCTACCTAAGATACTTATTTATAATAGTTAAGATAAATCCTAATCAAATAGTAATTCTAATCCTAAATAAAGACTTAAAGTACTAAAATTCTAATAAAGATAGGAAAAAGAATTTCAAACTAAATAAATAAAATAAAATCCTAAACTAACTAAAATACTAAATAAATTTTCATATGCGCCTGCATCATACTCTCTAGTTAAACCTATGTCGTTATATTTTTTTGGAAAAATGCCCCAATTTGTTTCCTGGTGTGTATTTGTCATGATATCCTGTAATGTTTGAGCAAGAATGGAGAAGCTTTACTGGCATGTTGGTTGATGTTAGCGTGCATTATATGCATGTGCTAAGTTCATCTTTTCTTTTGTGTGAAGAGATCATTTCCCTTGACTGAAGAAGAATATCTTCTAAGGCTTGATGATGTGGCAAACACATTGAAATGTTGGGGAGCGGTCTCGCACATTCGAAACAGCTTAGCAAAACTGAAAGAGCGGCCTCGAATAGGGAAGGTAGGGTGTTTTACTTCAGTTTTGTCCATCAATTGCTTGACTTACAGCCAAATGGAATATTTTCATTAAGTTTAACCTTATTTGTGTGCAACAATGTCAGAAACTAAAGGTAATTTCATCTTTTATTATTTGAGTTCTGAGGACTTTTATCAAAATGTTGTCTTGTGCAATCTGCTGTCAATCAAGAAACATGATAGCATAAAATGAGTGATAAGAATGATCCGTTATAATGCACATTTTGGATTGTTCTAAGATGTACAATAGCATCAAATGAGCATTACTAGACTATGCAAGGATGAGAGTTCCGTATCTGAAAGGAGAAATACTTGAGCATTTATATGATTTAATTCAGTTATAAAAACTTTTAATATCAAGCTTGAGAATTTATTGAAGTCCATATTGGGCTGGGAATGATAGAAGTTTCTATGTATTTACGTGATCTTTTTATGCAAATATAAAGTGATTTTTAGATAATTTTGAAACATTATTTGCTGATTGTCTCAACCTTAGGTGTGAAAGCTAAGGAACTGTTGATGTGAAGCTTAGAGCCTTCATCTTTGCTTCATTCAATTTTCTGTATGGTTTTCCAAATTGCTAATTTCCTTGTTGTAATTGTAATCTCATTACAATCTCGTAGAAACCTTAATTTCTGTTACAATTTCTTATCCTTTTGAACATTTCTTTTTATCACCCACTCCTTTGGACTTTGATTGACCTTATAAAAACTCTAGTTTTTTTGTTCCCCTGCAACGGAACCATTTTCTTGCCAATATGATCCAACCCTTCTTATTATCTAGCAATGATGCTTCCCCAATCGTCACAAGTCAAATCTGAAGAAGATACATGACCTTAACTTGGAATTAGACAAGTACTCATTACAGAGCTGCATTTGAGGGAAATGTTGCAAGCAAAATAAATGCTGCCATCTAGATTGACAAAATTTGTTGCTCTAAAACTGCTCTGTTAGAAAACATACCGTCCATGCTTATCTAGTAATGTATAGGATAATGGATTAGGGACCATATAAGAAAGGAGATGATGGGATCTTGTGAGTAGTTTAACTGCTTTAGTGGTTTTGCAACCCATATACAGGAATCAATCTATAGAGGAAAGATCAAAACTGGAGTGCAAGATTGAAGCAAATTCTGAAAGATGCTTTTCACATATTTTAAGTGAACTTATTTTTGTGGAGTGCAGCAAAATAGGGGATTGTTTTGCTTATTGGGGATTTTATGTTATTTTCAAACAAGAAATTCAGGTGAAGCTGCCTTGTAAGTAAGAGAGACCTCTAGGGAGCTATTACATACTTAAATAGCCACATGAATGCAACTAGGGGTGGATAAGTGGTATTTAAGAAAATGAAAGGGTAATCAGTCATTGCACTTGCAAGCAATCTAATGAGTGTTTTGTTATACAAGTTTGGGAAGCTATCAAGAATATAATTGAAGATTGCTGAAGATAAAGGAACTCATTTGCTTATGAAGGTTCTGATTTCTTGAATGCAGCCAGCATTGTGCAATAGCCAATAGGAGAATTATTCACTTGCAACCAAAGGAGATTATTGAGTTTATCACTGCCTTGCAAAGGTTATTTGGCAAATGTAGGAATGATTACTCCTTTGGCCCCTATAGTATAGTAAAATGTCTAATGTGTTACCTGAATTAAAAATATATTCAATGTGGTACCAAACTTTAGTTCTGTGTATCAAGTTAGTCTAACAGCTAACACTGTTAACCCAATCCGCTTGGCATTGAGCCGATAAGAACACACCGTGTCTATGCCATGCATGAAATATAACATTGTTTTGAATTTTCCATGTGGAGCACACATGGACACCCTTCATTGGTGTATAAAAATTTTTCAAATCAGAATTGATGAAAACATGAAATCATATTAATCTTTGGAGATTGATTGAGCCCTAAAACATGAATGTTATATTTCCTTTCTTCATACACGCAAGTTTACTGCTGCACAAATGGTGGCTAAAGGGTTTTGGGATCACTGATAGCATATGACCTTACAAATAGCTGGCTAGCAAAATGCTGTTTTATAAGCTGAACTTTAGTGTTCTTTTTATTTGGTTGAGTTGGATTACATCACTATTCCATTATTCATGTTTATATGGTTTTTCCATGTTATGCAGGCAGTCAGCATATTTATAGACATGGATGAGTCTGGAGGTCGTGCAAATGAATGGATTTACAAGTAGATTGATCAAGTGAGCCAGCATCGTCCACTGAATTTAATTTGTAGTTACATGATCTATTTGCCTCACTTGAATCCATAGCAACCCATGGAAAATTGTTTTACTGCTAGTTCTCTACTGGTTCTTTATTATTGACTTAGCTTAAACAATAATAACCAATGGAATCCCTTGCAAGTAAACATCATGTTTCATGACTTTAAAAAGGCAATAGTGTGTGCTCTAATGTTTAATGTTGCAAAATTATATTATCCTATATGTGCTTGGAGCCAATATGAAGAGAGTGGAGAGTTTGGAGGAGAATCAGATGATTCTAAATTGCCTTCAAATCATGAAGATCCTAGCAGAGCATCCTACTTTTTCAGCTTGAGATTTCTTATTTGTAAACCTTTTTCCCTTCTTTTTCAGTTATAGTATTACCCCAGAAACTTTTTAATTTTATTACTCTCTCTTCTTTCCTATTCAAATTAAACAAAAAGGGTTGTTTTCTACATGTTCTTCTACCTTTCTCACCTTGCCCTTTTTATCTTATATTATTTACAAACTTTAAATTGTCACCATAAAGACGAAGCTACTTTGTCTACTTGATACGTTAGTGTGATTTGTAGTTAATTCTAATTGTTTCTTACATTTTGTTTCCATTAAAAGGAAGGGATCAAAAGGGTTAGTGGCTCTTTTTTCCTAATATGGTAAACACTTTAATGGAAGAGAAATACTATAGAAATATATGTAAATTGGGCCCACCTTTTCTTCTCCACCCATTCCATCTCAATTTCTTCTGGCCTAGTTCCAGAACATAGTGAAAAGCATTGAACCCTAGCTTACTCCTAACCCAAATGATAATATAGCTTAAATACCCAAAACACATAGAAATACATGTAAATTGTAATTGATCCAATAAAATATATAATTCACAAAACACATCCCTAAATAATTAAAATTCAATCCCAACAGGTTTGAAAAAGGAATAAAGAGGCAAAGAGAACTGCATTTAGATTTGACCAGTTTATCTGGTTTTGCTATAACAACTTAGCTTTACAGTGGGAGTGCAAAGGAGTTTGATATTTTCAATATGGGTGTATGAGGTGCTGGATACCTGACAACAGCATGACATGAAAGGGCCAAAAAGAAAAATCTGATAGAAATTGGGAAGTGCAAAAACGTTTATGACTTGAGCAGGCAAATCTTATAGAGAAATCTAGATTTCAGGAACACCAATTCCAGCAGGGAAAT
This sequence comes from Theobroma cacao, assembly GCF_053813885.1. NCBI lineage: Eukaryota > Viridiplantae > Streptophyta > Magnoliopsida > Malvales > Malvaceae > Theobroma > Theobroma cacao. The sequence goes on from NC_142640.1 coordinate 46,358,475, forward strand.
GAGTAAGGGATGCGGCCAGTTCTTCTAATATATTCTGCTTGCTGCTCAGTTTTTGCAGCTTGTTGGTTTCTCTTGGCTTCTGCCGCTGCACGCTTCTCTTCTGCCTTGTGCCTTGCAGCGGCTAGTTTATTCATGAGCTTATCGTGAGCACGCCCCCTCATCCTTTCAACCTCAACCTGAAAGCCACAAACCATACAGTCATGTATGAATTCATATCTATTGATTACCAATAGAACTTATAACCAGTATCAGCAGAATGTGAGATAGCAAGTGAAAATACTAGATTTGTTAAACCTCCACATAAAGACTAAGCAGCAATCACATTCATTGCATGAATTTAATATTTAAAACAATACAACAATCCATAAAATAGAGGTAAATGGACATTGCTCTCTTAAGTCCATATTGACAGCTACTTTCCAAAAAAAGAAAAGTCTATAGTGACAGCTACATTTTCAGTTTTGCGTACTGCAGATCAGATGAACTTTATTATGCTAGTCATATTCATCTTAATGAAATACGAGATAGGTATGAAGATATTGAGGATAATCAGTAGGCTAAAGTTATGTGCTTGGCAAAAAGTGTATGAGCTGAGGTCAATCTGGCCTTGTAATGTGAGTCAAACTTCACTTGAGCTTAAGCTAACAGAGAGTGACCCAGCAGAGCTTGAATAATAAGCTGCTTGGTCCAGATTGCCTCCTTTTCAACCCTAATTAGTTCACATAGATTGAATCTGTATTATCTCCCCTTAAATGTTCTTTCAACTCTAAGCATTCACATAAACACATCTAGTAGAAGTCATTAACACTTCTTGTATGTAACCTGTTCCTTGCGATATAATGAACATAAGAATTTAAGAAAACTATCTGCAAGGATTGTACCGACAAAGAAAATGATTTGATAGTTGATTTTATTAATTTTAGGATTTGCAATGTAGTGGTTCAAGAAATAACAGCATGGCAATAAAAAATAAAATGTTGCTGGAAGATGCTATGTAATACCTCAATTTTCCTCATCTCAGCTTCAGTTTTTGCTTTTTGATGGTTCTCCCATGCTTGAATTTTCATTTCTTCACGTTTGAACCTATATAATTGCATCATAAGTATTCACTTCAAATGGAGTGTTAACTAACAACTACCAGTGCATAGTGGAATGCAGATTTTTATGTAAATCAATTACCCTTAAAACCAAGTGTCCTATTCCAAAGACATAAGAAGATTATTGCACAGATATCTTGTACAGCAAGCATATAAGGAAGCATATATTCTCTGTACAGGTCCATGCACCAAATGAAAAGGCATAACATCACTAATTCTTTCAGATAAATTAAATATATCATATTGCTCCTTCCAGGCATCAATATCTCAAAGGCTATCATAAACATTTCAGCAGCATTTTAAAGACTTAAAAATTGCCGAATAAGGCATTATGATTTGTGACTTAGTGTTGTTTAAAATTTTATTAAATCAACAGATCCATGCAATGCCAGTTTTCTCATTGAAAACTGTAAAGCATGGTTCAAAATAAGGAAAAAAAAATTAAAGGAGGCATTCACATTTTCTTAGAACGAAAATACCTGGCCATATACTTGGCTTTCTCTGCCTCCTCCCATGCTGCTGCACGGGTTTCAATGACACTTTTAGCTGGTTGTTCTGGTGTTACAGTTTTCAGTGAAGTGGATGCATCTTTATCCTCCTCCTCTTTGCTAGCCCATGCAGCTATATTTGTTTTACCCAACTGGGCCCCAAGAACCATAATTTCTCTCCTTGTTTTCATTTGTAGCTCCTTCTCCGACAACTCCATCTTCAGATCTAAGTGGTCATAAGGTGGATTTGCTGGAGATGAAACTGGCACAGCTCTGCTGGGAGTTGATGGCCTGGATGAATTCGGGCTGCGAATTGGTGTTGTTGACCGCACAGGAGTTCCTGTCCTTGAAGGTTCTTGGCTAGCGATAGGAGTCATTTCAGTGCCCATATCTCTCATGGATACTGATCTAGCTGTTGAAGGAGGAGGAATAAATGTAGTAGCACTATGTATAGACATTGACGAATCATGCTGGCTAAGACTAACTGCAAGGAAATCAACAATTAATTTTCTTACATAGTACATTGCGAATTACTACCGAAGCTTCATGTTAGACACAATCTATGCATAAAAGTTGAGATATTTATAGAAATAACTAAACACCCATATACCAGCATTTTAAGTTTAGGCACTTCATTCAGGCAGCACCAACTGCAAGTTCACCATATCTGCTTTGCATAAAAATTTCCAAGTTCCCTCATTGTTCAGAGCAGCTCACAGCTTTAAATAATGGGGTTTAAAGATCTAAAAGACTAAGGTACCTGCTCCCTGAATTGCTTTGAAAAGCAACATATTTCCAGCCAGTAGAAAGGCTGTAAATCATATTTTGGAACCACCTTTCTTAGTGAAACCAAGGAAGACAAAATGGCATGCTAATCTCTTTAAGCTAAGTTTGGGCGTTAACATGGTCACGGCTAAGATTTTTGCTCTGTGGCAGCAAAATTAACACTGGATATTTACTTAAAATATTATAGAAAATATAAAAACTAATTACATAAGGTTGATTAAACAAGAACATAATACTTCTAAAAGTATCAGTAACATGAAGAAAATTTTTTTTATGCACAAAAGATTTAAGTAGAAGGCATCCTCATCGAATGATATTTGTTTTTGTCAGCCAAAATTTGGTGACTATGTTATTATTATGGTGAACTTATCAACCATTGGTACCAAAACAATTCCTAAATATTGAAGACAATATTAAGTTTAACATGGTATGTCCACAAGGGTTAATTCTTCGATTAAAAGCATGATTGCAAATGATAAGTAAGGATACAAGGGCTAATTCTTCAACAGAAAGCATTTAAGTGCAAATGTAATTAAGCATAAACTACTTTCAACATAAAATAAACCCTTACTAGCTGACTCTGCAACAGAGTTTTCAAACATCAATACGGGCTTCCCATATGTATCCACGATTGGGTATGGATTACTCTCCCAATTTACAAACTTCTGCAACCCGTTATCCTTCTTAGCATGATTCATATCAATCCGTTTTGTATCCGGTTCTTCAAGAGCAACCATCTTTTGATCAGAAACTTCAACAACCACCTTAGTGGATGATTGTCTCCCATAACCAAAGTTACCACCTTTTCTTGATCCCACCCCTTGTCCACCCTGCCCTGTCTTTGGCCGATTCGCAGTAGGGCTAGCTATCCATTTCTGAGCATCATCCCATTTAGAAGGTGCCGGTTTCGAAAACGGCCCAATGGGAACTCTTTGTTGTGCCCGTTCAGTCTTCTGAAACTCAAAGACGGACGAGGAGGACACACTCATATTGTCATGTCCACTATCATAATCTAAACCAGGATGATCCTCAATGAAGCGGTTTCGAGTATTGCCTAAAGAATGATCCTTTAACCTCCGTTCACTACCATTCTGGACAGCAGCCATCGAATCAGCTGTCGTCAAAGTCGAACATTCTGGAAGCACACTCACCACATCTACATCTTTGCAACTATCTGAACCACTTCCCCCTGCACACACACACACGCACACAAAAAAGAAATATTAAAAACTTGTAAAAATAAATAAAATCAACAATGACCACTTTCCGCTTCTATTCCTATTTGTTTCTCTCTCTCCTTAATCATTTTGTTAAATGTATTTTCGGATATATATCTTCAAAAAAAGATAGAAATTTTTTAAAAAAAGTAAATACGTCAAAAAAAAAGGAAGAAAGATAAATACCTGTATCATCAAGGTGAGAAAGTTGAGATCTTAAATCTATAGAAGATTCAACTTCTTCTTGTTCTTCTTCTTCTTGTTTTCTTTTCTTCTCTACTCCTAACAGCATAGTCCTTAGCTTGGCAGGGGAAAATCCACCTCCTCCCTACGCATTTAAACAAAAACAAAGATTTTTTTTTTCATATATATAAATGAAGATGAGATGGATTTGAGTAACGGATCGAAGGTTGATTTTTGGGGATTGAAACGAATGAAAAATTCGAAAATGAAATCTCGTCTTTCTTTCCTTCTTACTTGCCTAAAAATAACAAAGAAACAAAGCATTGGGAGAAGAGAAAGCCAAAAGAAAATTTAAAAAAAAAGTGACAAAAAAAAAAAAAGAGATTGCGAGAAGCGTAAGTACCTGAGGCTTTTGTATTCTTTCGTAATCCATGAAAATGAAACCAAATTGCTTTCAATCTAACACTCCCAAAAAAAAAAAAAAAGGAGAAAGCAAGCTATCAGTGGACTGCCATTGCTATTATTACTACTATCATGTTGCTTTTCTCAACACTGGATTTCTTACTAGTATTATTCCTTTACTTATGCTCAACTTTTTGTTTTGGGTTTGGTTCGATTGTTTTAATTAGAAATTTGGCTGCTTGTCTGTTGCTTGAGGGATCAAGAATTGTACAGTGAGGGAAATGAAAGTCGTATGTCTCTCTTCCTTCCCATAAACTGACAGATTGCTTCCCATCTTTCCCCTATCTTTTTTCCCTTTTCATTACTACTACTCCATACTAGACCTAATAATTTTAGACATGATACGTTAACACGATACAAAAGATACGAATTAAACAGATTTTGAATTTATCTTTAACGTATTTCATATCTAATCGTGTCTGAAACGTTAAGATACGAAAACACAACAAACACGTTTAAAATACGTTTAAATATGTTTACTTAATCGTGTTTAAATGTGTATACGTGTATACATAATATGTTTATTAACCTATTAAACATTAATAGTTAAAGATTATTTTAACTTTATATAAATAATTTTTAATAATTATTTGATGTATATTTTAACCTTATGATAATAAATTTTATGTATGTTATTTATATTAAATTTTATTATATTTGATGTTATTATTATTATTATTTATTATAATTATTTTTATAATTATAAATTTTAAATTTAAATAATAAAATTATATTTAATTATAAATATTTTTATTTAATCGTGTTAAACATGTTAATCGTGTTAAATGTATTATTAATCGTGTCGTGTCGTATATTGACACGTTTAGTAAACGTGTAAAACATGTTAATTGTGTCGTGTTATACGTGTATTAAACGTATACGTGTACGTATTTTAAATTTAAGACACGAATATTAAACGTGTCGTGTTCATATTTAATCTTAAAGTGTTTCGTGTCTGACACGTTTAAGACACGAAAATAAAAATTGTCAAGTCTACTTCATACTTTCCTTTTGTGAAAAAAAAAATAAAGAAAAGAAAAGAGAGCAAATTTTATACCTTGGATGCCATGTACAATGTTCACAGAGAAAAGTGACAAAATGAAATATAAAATTTTAATATTTAATATATATATATATTCCCATTTTCTGGATAATGAGCCTTGGATACCCCAATCCCTGCAAACGGACTCTTTTTTTTTTGGTTAAAATAGCTAAATTTAAATTATATTTTTAATTCATAATGACATTTTTTAAAGCCAAAGATTCAAAATTTAACTTAAAAAAAGCATTAAGTATCAATTTTATGTCTTTTGAATTCTAGTCAAAGCAATTTCTGTTTGACCTGAGAAAGGAGGTGCTTGAGAGACGGATCTGTCATTGCTCAAATTAAGAACGGTCTAATTATCAACTCCCACGACTCTTTTAGTCTAAAACGGACGTGGACTAATGAAAGCTTGACACGTGGAAAAGACCATTAGGACTAAATTATGGCATGTCATGTGGTTCGTTTTTGTCCTATTTTCCATGTCTTTATTATGATTTTCATGTAATTTAAAAAAAAATATATAACTAATTAATACAATAGTTTTTCTAAAATGATGTCTGTAATAATTTTTAATATTTACAATATAAAAAAATTACTGTTAAATATTAACAAAAGAATATAATTTTATGATAATAAAAAATAAAAAAAGAAGTATTAGAATTGTGTGTACATGTTTATGTATATATACATAAACCGAGAAAAAGAGATTAAGATATAGCTCAAGTCTTATTTTCTCATAATCTTTGTATTTTCACCTAAGGCCTAGCTGGAATTAAGATACTTGTAATGGTAATAAATGTCTTGTTAAATTATGATAGAAACGTAACTAAAATTTGTTAAAGAGATAAAAATAATTAAAAAGTACATGATACTTTGAATGCTTCTAATTGTATAATAGATATTTAAAGTGATTCAACATTTTTACATTGTTAGAGCATAATTTATAAATTTTATATTTGTGACCTTATTTCATTAATTAATTATAATAATAACCATATTTTGCAATCCAATTTATCTTTCTATTTCTTTAATAATTAATCCTTAATTACTTCATAAATATGGGTTTTTAATATTATTTCATATATGGTTAACTTTTATACTATAATTACTTATATTACAATATGAAAATAATGGTTTAGTTAATTTTCTTTTCGTGATACCTAATCACCCATTTTGAAACTTAATTCTTTTTGTAAGAATTGATTTTCACTGTACTTTTTATACCATTTAAAAGTTCAGTGAGAATGATTAACTATTTAAGAAAGAAATAGTTTCATTTGTCATTTGGATTAAAATCAAATAATAAAGATAATGCAGAATTTTGAATAGAACTCTTAAATTCGAGTCATAATATACCTAAAAAACCATCACTATATGTCAAATGAATGGCACACATAAATTGACAAAATGGAGTGACCCACATTTTGGTTCTTCAAATGCATTTATCAATTTGAGAGTTATAAACATGCAAAACTTCTTTAATTTTTTTTTTAAATAATGCCAGTAGAAGCTTTTAAATAAATTAAACTACAGTGGGACACATAAAGTTTATTGTCTTGAAGGCAAGTCACAATGAAATTATTGACTATGCCAAAGTTTTTCCAGAATATTCGCAGTTGCCCCTTATTAAGAGTTTTTACATTGCATGAATTGCTTGTCCAAGGGGGGCTGGATCTGTGGATGATGTTCATCTTCCAATGCTTGCGTTTGAAAGTACCTACCATATTTAATTTTTCTCCTATAATCAAAATGGTAAGCAAAGGGAAACACTTAACTGCAAAGAAGAGGGCAACTTCAGAGAAAATTAACACTGCCCACCAATAATTCCAATTCCAATGTAAAATTTAAGTTACTATATATGTTTTCAGAAATCACAAAGTTTTTACCTATACAAACATCCTCTATATGTTGGGGTCCAGTAATCTGAACCAGCGTTTTCATGGTAAACTTGTGGGGTACAAGATATTGGAACTAAACATAGACCTCTGCTCCTTAGATCAACCTTCAAATCTCCTTTCTGATCTTTCCTATCCAAGCTTCCCCATGGATCCTAGGATGAGTACCAAGAATAACCTTAGTTAATTTCTATGTTGTGTCTGATTTAATGATAAGATATGCTACTATATATAAAACCTGCTTACCTTATGAGAATTGGGCTTCATGTAAGGATTACTCAATAACTGCAAAGAATGCAAACAAAGAAAAGCTTTAGCAATTAGTAAATATAATGTTCCAATACATTTTGCTACCTTAAATGAAAGCTGCAAAATCATTAGTTCTTTTAGCAGTATTATATATGTTTTGAGCAGCTTTTCACCTGCACTTGCTCTTGTAAAAAATTTATGTATCCAATTGCTTCGAGTAGCACAGAGGCCGTATCAGTCTGAAAGTCAGCCAACAAAGTTTGGATCAGATTACAAAGAAGATGATATACGACGTCAGGTTCACTAGAAAAAAAGCAAGCTACTATCTTAGTGGTGTCTCTACCTTTCCAAATGGCGACACAATTTGTTGAAGTGCTGTGATCCTGTCTCCAAGCTTGACTTTTGGGGCGTGCATCTATTAATTTAATGAAATTAGTTTTCTCACCAGTAATAATATGCACTATGACTACGTTTCTCTAATTATTTTCTGTTTCATTATAATAAAAAGTTTTAGGGTACCTTTACAGATGAAGCTGTGGAAGTTTCATGCTTAGGCTTTTTCAACACTGTGTCATACGAGATTTCTTCACCTCTTTTCTTCTTTGCCTCATTTGTAATCCCTTGTGTTCTTCCATTTCTGGTTCTTGTCTGCATTTATTGCTAAATGGTTTAATAAAAGATTAATTTCGAAGGAAAAGGAAAAAGAAACTCATGTCTGATATGGTAGTAGTTAGGTTGATTTAGCTTACCTGCAGAGAATTAGTTGCAGCTTGGATCCCTTGTTTCTTGCAATCTGATAAATTATTCAAGGGCCTAAAACAGGGCTTTGATGCATGAATGTCAATCAAAGGCTTGCTTAATCGGCTATAAGTCATGGTACTTGTGAATGGAGAATGAGACATTGATGATCCATAGAAGTTGTCAGCTTCCATCGATGAATTGTTGATAAGACTATTATGATGATATCCATTGCTATTATTACCCTTGAAAGCCCTTCGAAAATGGGAAGTTGGAGCTTCCACATCAAGACCTTCGGCCTCCATTTTTACATCATGATGATGACCATAACATGATAAGAAAACTGGGTTTTTGATTGTTGCCATTCCACCAAACGCAGGCTGTGTGTAGTTTTCCACTGAAGAAGTCAAAGGGATCTGATCACAAGATTTTGGATTGAACTGGAGAGTGACTTCAGGGTCTGGTGGGGCAATGGACCAGTTGCTGACCAAGTTGGACAACTTGGTTAACCTTTCGCTTTCAATTGAGCTCTGGTTATCATCAGTCGTGTATCCATTTAAATTTTTGACAAAATTGTTGAAAACTGATGAGGGATTTGGGAATTCCCAGTTGTTATCTATTTTCTTCAAGTAGTCACATGCAGGTTCAAAGATTCCAGCTGAGCTGCTCTTTGACGAAATTGCCTCAAACAAGTTCTCTCCAACATCTTGACTGTTGCGCAAGTTGCTTCCAACACTCCTGCCAAAAATAATCAAAACCCCCCATTTTTTTAATGATTTTGGACAATATATGCAGATAAAATTTTCCTTGATAATTGGAAATTTATACCCAAAGAAGGAAAAAAAAAAAAAAAACCCTTTTCCTAAAACCAACAAAAGAACAAAAAATTACAGAAAATTAGCTAAGGCAATCAGTCTATTAAGTAATACTTCTCTTCGTAAGTCATAGCACTGCTCAGAGAAAGGAATAAGCTAATAGTACATGCAACTACTTGAATCTGCATGGACGCATGCATACACATAAAAGAAAGGAAAGTAAAAACATGAGAAACTTTTCTCTCATTTCACCTATACGAGGCTTCCCCTGGAGAGCTTTTTTGTTTTAATATAAGATTCTTTCTTTCCTCTCAGCTAAATAATCATAATAGATGGAAATTGTGGAATTCGGTAATTTACAGGATTATCTTTCTTAATATCAATGGTCTGTTTAATTATTTCCATACGGTGCAAGTCGCAACAAAAAAAAAAAACTTACGATAAAACCTGGCTCCAAAGATGATTATCCGAAGCATGTTCTCCAATAAAGTCATTGGTCGACGGAGGAACAGGTTGATCAACAAGCTGGCGGCCGGACGACTCAACTGTTAGCCCTGAATGGTTGGAAGCATTGGTCAAGGAAGTAGAGATTGAAACATCATCCTGATCACAATTATTAGAAGAGTTGGAAGTAGGGTTTTGATGATGCTGGTGCCAAGAGGTAGTAGTAGTAGTAGGACTGTTAGTAGTGCTACTATTCCATGAGGAAAGAGAGTTTGCAGGGTGGAGAATATCCCACCAGGTGTGCGGTGCAGGAGAAGAGGTTATAGCAGAGCTAGCAGTGCACTCCTCAGCCATATCTGTAGCAAGCTAGTAGTGGGAGAAAATTGCTATTGGGTTTAACTCCTTTCCTTTTTTTCTTCCTTTGCTTTGGGTGGGAGTTGGAGAATTTAAGGACTATATGCATCCGTTGTTAGTGAATGGGTGTGGGGGGGCCTTTATAAGGTTATATCTATCAATAATATGGGGAGACAATAAACAATGCAACGTGAGTTTTTCCACTAAGTTCGTGGGACAATTATTATATTACTGATCCTTACCATCAAGGATTTTGCTTTTGGCCTACCTAACTTAAACAAGTTTTTAGCATTTATGGGATTGATAGTGTTTCAATGTATTGTACACCTCTTCCCCTCTCTCTTTTCCTTCCAGAGTGAAAACACCATAACTTTAGTTAAATGGATGAGGTGCATGCTTGCATGACACCACTGCTTCTTGAGGAAATAAGGGAACCCAATTGCCCAATTAACAAAACACTATGAACGGCGTGCTACGAGGAATTAATAAATGGATCATGTTTCTTGATTCTGCAAACTCCTGGGTACCCAATTGTCCTATTAACAAAAACACTATGGACGGTCTGCTACAAGGAATTCATATATAGATCATGTTTCTTGATTCTGCAAACTCCTGAGTAGGAGTTTAACTATATAATTTATTTAGACGAATGGTATCCAAATTTGAGATTTAATCTTTTTGTTGTCTCTTCAAGCAAGACTTGCGTTTCAAAAATTCTGAAATTTTACATAAAAATATATATAAATAGAAGAACGTGATTTTATAATTATCTCCTTTTTAGTATCTAGAATGAGTTTGTCATTTTATTTACACATAAAATCTGAGGACAAATATATAAATTCTTTGCCTCCTTTGGCGAGCAACAGTCCAAGCCCTTAGTCAAACTTGCAATGAGAAGTTGGAGAACAGGCTTAAGCGTGGAGGGGTTGAGCCCGACAGCAAGGACAAGTAGAAGAATTCTAGGAAAAAGGGCAACTGTATAAGAAAGAAGAGGGCGACAACCAAACAGGGTGATAAGAAAGGGATCGAGGGTCTCACGGGGAACATGGAAGATGCAGGAACATTGGGGGTAAAGGAGAGTGACAAGGAACGGTTGAGAATTTAAAAGAGAGGTCTCAAAGAGAACTTCTGATTTCAGAGCCAACACTAGGATCGAGCTATGATGCTATTCTGATTCAAGAGGAGGAGGGCATAGTAACTGGAGAGGCGTCAAAGTCAAGTGTACAGAAGGATGGAAAGATCTAGATTAAGTTGGGTTGCCATAAATTGCAAAGTCTTCAAACCAGGGTCGGCGTTGAGAAGGAGAAGGAAGCTACGCATTGTGAACGTGCTCAATGGTGACAGCTAGCAGAGAAGTGCCACTCCTATCCGATGATTCGATCTCAGACAAGGATATCGTGCACCCTAACATGCTTACTTTGAAAGAGGTTGAAGATACATGGGAAGTCACGTCCAAGCTGGGACTGATTGTTTAGAACAGTAAAGGATCAATGATCAAGGAGGAAATGCAAAAGGGAACGGACAAATTAGGAGTTGCAGCAGTCTTTGTTCTTCAAGATACGCGGACGACACCATAATCTTTTGCAGAACTCAAGTTTGATAAGGTAATTAATGTTAAGAGAATTTTGAGATGCTAGCTTTCGAGTATCTATTAAGGCATGAGTCGACAAGATCTCATTTGATAGTTATGTAAGTGACTTTTAGATTTTAATTCATTTCATCTTCTTACGTACGGAATGTTATGCTTTGATACTATTTAAAGTGATTTTGATTAAGTGATTTAAAGGAATTTTTTTAGTCAAGAAACAATGGTAAATTCTTGATGACAAATGATTGCATTTATTTATCAAGATGTATACATGTTATGGATTGTGCTTGGAATTGTGGTGCTTATCTTTTAGTATTCGGCTCTGTTATAATTGTTGGCAATACGATGTCTCCACCAGCCACGCATGTCCATTTAAATACCCATCAACTTGTGGTCAAATAATAATACTAAAAGAACCTTTTTTTTTTTTCTACTTTTAAAAAATTAGTTGACTTTTTCTTTTAAATTGTCAATATATATATATATATATATATATATATATATTATTACCGACACCATTATATCCATCGTGTAAAGGCAAATTATACAAATATTTAAATTAGATTTCTCTATCAAAATCGTTGGATTTTTTTATTAAAATAATCAAATAAAAGTTAAGATAATTAAATTGATAAATTGAAAAAAAAGAGTTATTAAATTGGTCAAGTATACAAAATTTAAATAATTTTTATACTTTATTTAATTAATAGGTTTTTTTTATTAAATTATTATTAAGTATTAATCAAATTTTGTATATAGATCAATATAATATTTTTAATTGATATTTTACATATTGTTGATTATTGGTATTTATTTTCGATCGGAAGATCCTATAAACTTGATCTAGGAAATATTAAATGCTTTGTGGCCAGATTAGTGATAATCAGAACTATCGATGTTTAGAAAATATAAATAAGATTAAGGGTGAGGAAGATTCATTAATAGGAAACATAAAATATTTGATGAACTCAAAATTTCGATACTAAAAAGCTTATAACAAGTTAAAATATTTCAATATTAAGGAAAAAAAATTCTCATTTAAAATTATTGAGAAAAAAAAATTAAACTAATTGTCCTTACATTTTATGATAATAGGAACATATATATATATATATATATATATATATATATATATATATATATATATATCCTCCACTTTAATTTAACAAAATATAAATATGAAGGAATTTTGTACTAGTTGCCCTTAGATTTCATGATAACGTACCCACCCATGATGGCTAGCTATGTGAATAAACTTGGGGAAAGATTTGAGCTAATTAATAACTACAAATCGTTCTCCACTAGCTTTCTATATGGTTTGTCCCCTAAAATTGGTGAAGACACACTTGCCATCTATACACTAGTTAGGGATGTAAGTGCAGCCCATAGAGAAGGAAAGAAGGAACTTCCGAGTAATCTTCTTAAATTATTAAATTTACGAAATTGAAGTGGTTGAAATGGATTTGTAAATTTTTTACAAGAATATCAAAACATGGAACAAGATTAAAGATTTTGGGTAGGTGGATTATGTTATAACAGCAAGTATTTATAAGTATTTTGAAAAAAAAATTTGAGTTTAGTCGTATAAACATGAAAGTCAATATGACGACAACTTAAAGTAGTAATTTAGTTAAATATGAGGATGTGTTTAGAAAATTAAATTAAATTTATAAAAAAATATTTGACGCATTGAGAGTGTATAATTTCTATATATTATCAGATCATCAAATCTTGATACATCATTAATAAGATATTATTTTAAAGAAAATAAAATATTGATATGCCGTTTTGAAACCTTATTAATTTGATGTAAATAAAAAATAAATTTTATTTTTTTACCTCATTAAGGAGGTGTCAATACATAAATATTAACCCCGAATTTACTCCATTCTCTTATGTACATATTCTTATCTGAGATATGTCTTTCAACTCATCTTTGAAATGTATTTTGTATGGGTAGGTGCATATATAAAGGGTTGGTTTTAAGTCGTCGATTTTGCACTCACGAGGGAGTTCCATGGTCGTCATTTCTTACGTTGCCATGTAGAGGGACCACAAATTTATAGTGGAAAAATATTGGACATTAATTAAAAAATTACAAAGAAATCATACACCAAGTAAAATGAATTATTAAAGTCGTGACTGACCTCTTAACCTAAAAAGAAAGGTCAACAAGCTTCTGGTAAATACTTAAACAATCAAACACCGCAAATCGCTTTTCACTTTACTAATTAAATCAACCTTTTACTTAATTATCATGAGACATTTTTATATATAATAATTCTCAAAAGGCCACCTTTCCAATCTAGTCTAATATTCAACAATAAATGAATAAAATAAATAGTAAGTAAGTAAAGTTTAGTTAGTGGAAGACCCATGCGCGCCATTGTCACACGCCAAGAAAAAGAAAAACCCTTTGCCTTTGATTGAGAAAAGTTATATAGTAAAAGGCAATGTTGGGGATAGGACAACAACAAGAACAACAGCTTCCACTTTGCTAATGGAAGGAACTTGTTGTATATCTTATTATTGGTTGGGCACCGGTTTATGTCTATTCCGCCTAACTATTGGTGTATCTATGAACTTAATTATACTTACCTACAATATTGTTTGGAAGCAAAGGTGCTAAATCTTTTAACTTAAATAATTTTGGGAATTGACATGCATGATGCGTACACTATATTTTATTCAGATCAGAAGCACAGGCAGCCGAGTTTCGCCCGTTTTGGCGGGGAGAGAAGCTTCGTGGCCATTGGAAAAAGGTTTTCTTCAGCCCCACGTTTCCTTCCCAGTTGCCTTTGCTTCTCCTTAATTCTGGTATTCAGGGAGAATGAGTATGGAGAGAGAGAGAAGAGACGTGAAAGAAAGGGATGAAATATGGATCACCTTAGGTTGGACCCATGCCAGAACGTGGCCAATAACCGGCCGCGAGTACGTCGGAAGAAATGAAAGAAGAAATGCTAGTAGAGGTACAGAGAGTGAAAGGGAGACAGTCTGAAACTGAACAACGAAGAAAGAAGAGCAAGGTTATGCGAAATCATATTGTTTTAAAAAGTTTTTGAATTATTTAAAATTTTTTTATTTTTTTATATTACGTTTAATTAAATTTATATATTTTTATTTTAAATTAAATAAACCTTTAATTAACTATTTTAATTAAAATATCATTTATTCTTTTTATACTCTAATGACGTAAACGTGATATTAACGTTAAGAATGAAATATCACGTTATCCTGTATCATACCATAATAATATGTCATGTTATGTTAATATAGATAATAATCAAAATTTATGATATATTAATAATTTTTCTTAATTTCATCAAAAATCATGGCAAAAAGGCGTAATGGTTTTCATTCTCAAATCAAACATTGCATTTTTTGACTCAATAAAGAGATCATTGTACCATTATGTTATCACCCCATCGACGAAAACGACCACTTTAGTACCGTGCAGTGTTGAAAGGAATGGGGGCTAGTAGGGTTCCCATCCTCTCAAAAATCTTAAAATTTCATAATTTTTTTTTAAAAAAAGTTTCTAATTTTTTCTTACAATAATTTTTGTTTGTTTGGTAAAATGTCCTGCAGCAATTAATCAATAATTAATTTTAATAGATTTAAGGATTAAAGTAAAACCTATTGCAGTAAAATTATTCTCCAAACTTCACTACTCCAAGGCTCCACGGTCAACTCACCTCTTAGTCGCCTTCCCAAATGTTAAGTCTTGACTTTGTTACTGATGCCATGTTATGTCGTGTCAATGTAAATGCATAATTGTGTCAATTTTGATGGACCTATGAAATTTTATACAAATTGTAATAAAAGGAAATTAATTTTTTTAATTTGCTTTAATAATATCTTAATAGTTATATTATCTTTCAAAAAATCCATTGATTTAGGTAAATTTTTGTCGGATTTGGTATTAGAAATTGAAATGTAAATTACAATTCTATAGCATGCATATTAGAACTAAATGTTATTAAAAATATGAATTTAGAAAATAAAAGCTACTGGATCAATCCTCTTATAAAAAGAAATATATGGGATCAACATTAATTAAATTAAGGATTAAGGATTCAAAAATTGATTCACCGTTAAAATTTTTGCAAATTGGTGGATAATACTAATATTAAGAAAAATTAATAGATTAAAAATAAGTGAATTTACTTTCACGCATAATTTGATTTCTCTCACGTAAATATAAATGATCAAACAAGTATATTATATGATTCACATGTCATTACATGTGACTAATTGACGTGTGAGAAGAAAACACTGTACGTGAAAATAGGCTCACCCGTTATAAATTCTTATCGAAATTCGTCTATGAAATTTTAAAAGTTCAAAAATTAATACAAGACGGTGCACTATGATCCATGTAAGGGAACTAATAGGATGTGATAATGGGCCATTGGCCCATATGAAGTGGGCTTGATCTGTTGTTGGGTTATTGTTGCATAAAAGCCGGGCTGGTGGGTCGCCGATCCGAATTCAAAAAATCGTAATCTGCTGGCTTACTGTCTCAACTGAACTCTGCTGTAGGCGCCCACGCTCGCTGTGTCTCCCTTATTTGTGAATTGCGCTTTGGGTTTCACTAGGAAATTTCATCCTTGATCAGGAAAACAATGTCAATGGTATTTCAATTTCCAAATTTCAACGTAAGCTGAATCTAGATTCCATTCAAAAAGGTTCCAAAAATGACAGAAAAACCACCGCCAAAGCCAGTGACACCTCAGGACTGGGAATCCGTAGTGGAAGACTTCCAACACGGCGGTGCTCGTCGCGAGAAATGGAGTTCCCTTTCCCCGTCACTCGCCGAACTGGCCCTTTCTTCCATCGTCAAAAAGGAATTCCCTGTCAAAATCCCCCTCGTAATCTTCCTCGACGAATTCTCCCACCTCTTGTTCCCCCCAAATTCCCTCTCCCTCCTTTTGGACCGTCTGGTCGAAACCCTCCGCACCATCGTCCAATCCCCAATCGACGGCGTCCACATCACCTACGCTTTGAAAGAACAAATGATGGTTTCAGCGACCTCAATTTTGATCTCAACGAATTCCGTCGAAACCGTTGAGGTTCGGTTAACGGAAGCCGTGGTGGAACTTTTGCTGGCGGTTATCAACCGGCCGAACCATGGATCGGACCGCCACGCGCGTGCCATTGCCTGTGAATGTTTACGCGAATTAGAAAATTCTTACCCTTGTTTGCTCTCCGATATCGCTGGTCATTTGTGGAGTTTATGCCAAAGCGAGCGAACTCACGCTTCGCAGAGTTACATTTTGTTGTTTACCACAGTAATTTATAGTATTGTGAATCGAAAGTTGAGTATTTCTATTTTGAATACTTCTGTTCCTTTAATACCATTTAATTTACCGCAATGGATTTTAGGATCGGAAAAGGAAGGGTTAGGGTTGAATTTTAAGGAATTGAGAAGAGCCATGGCGTTTTTATTGGAATGGCCGCAGGTTTTTACTCCTTGTGGAATGATGGTTTTCATGGGAATGGTAATGCCACTTGCTGTAGCTTTGGATTTGCAGCCTTCTATGCTGAAAGTTCAGTTTTTCGGGATGATTTATTCTTTTGATCCTGTATTGTGTCATGTTGTTTTGATTTTGTATTCTCGTTTTGCTGAGGCGTTCAGTGAACAGGAGAGAGAGATTGTGAGAAGACTTCTGTTGGTTTCGTTGGAAATGCAGCATTATTTGGTGTTTCGCTTGCTTTCAGTGCATTGGTTGATGGGTTTATTGAATGGATTGATGTTGAATGGAGGAAATGTGGAGAATAAGAAGTCGATTGTTGAGATGGGTTTCATGTTTTATCCGAGTGTGTTCGATCCACTTTCCTTGAAAGCTTTGAAGCTTGATTTACTTGCTTTTTGTTCTGTTTGTATTGACTCATTGAAACCTCAGAGTGTGTCGGATATGATTATTGGGGACGGGAATTCAGTGGTGAAACTGTTTCAAGATGGTCTAGTATCTGTTTCAGCTTTCAAGTGGTTGCCTCCTTGGAGCACGGAAACTGTAGTGGCGTTCCGCACCTTACATAAGTTTTTGATAGGTGCCTCATCTCATTTTGATGCTGATCCTTCAACCACTACTGTACTCATGGAATCTGCCATCTTTAATTTTCTGAAGGTATTTATTTTTTCTTTTACCTTCCTCTTTTAGCCTTGCTCCTAATTCTAAACCTTCTGATTATTCTTGTCCTGGAAAAGTATTGAACCATTTGGTGCTTTATAAAAATGATAAGAAAATTACAAGTTAAACCATTAACTTTAAATGAAAATGAATAGATATACTGGTCTGTACTTGCACTAGCTTTTATAGAATAGCACTTGTCTGTTTTGTACTGCAAATATATATACATATGTACATGTGTACATACATTTATGTATGTACATATGAATGTATGTATAGTTCTTACCTCTCTAAATAAATCATAAATACGGAAGTCTACTTCAACATCTCTTCAGTGGGACTAGATGTTCATCTAGGTCAGTAAAAATACTTGACAAGTCTAACTTACATCTATTTAACACACACAGCATTCATTAACTGTAATCTTTCTCTGAAATAGATAATTTTGCAGATTCTGTAATTGTTTGGATGGCACTTTACAGGGCACTCAAAGGAAGGATTCAGAGCTAGAGGACTTGAAATTTATGTTTTATCTGCTCCTAACTAGCTACGAAAAAAAACAATACTTCCTATGCTGATGTTTGCAACTTCTTTTGTTCAGGGGATGCTGGTTGACATGATACTGGAGTTTCAGAGGTTGGTCCCTGTCATTGTTGCTTTTGTTGACCGTTTGTTGGGCTGCCAAAAGCATCATTGGTTGGGAGAGCGCCTGCTTCAAACAGTCGATGAGAATCTGCATCCAAGAGTCATAATTGATTATAGACTAGTTTCGTACTTTCTAATATTCGACAGAATTGCTGAAAATCAAACAATACCTCCTCGTAGGTTGTTAGACCTGCTAACCAAGTTCATGGCTTTCCTTGTTGAGAAACATGGCCCAGATACTGGTGGGAAATCTTGGTCTCAGGGTAGTAAGGTTCTTGGCATTTGCAGAACCATGCTGATTCACCATCAGAGCTCTAGATTGTTCCTCGGATTATCTCGTCTCCTTGCATTCACCTGCCTTTACTTCCCTGATTTAGAGGTCCGTGACCATGCAAGGTATGATGAAGGGAATGGCTTTGCTTTTTGCCTTTTAACTTTTCCATTCCTCTTAAAATTATCTGCAGTTTCCTGTCAAACTTACAGGAAAACTGGAAAAGGAATGATCTAAACAATAGGGAATCTCAAGAAGAGATATATAAGCATTATTATCTGAGGATTTGATTATTTTCCATTATGTCATTTTACAGGATCTACCTGAGGATGCTGATTTGTGTACCTGGAGTGAAGCTTAGAGGCATGCTAAACCTTGGAGAGCAACTCCTTGGTGTTTCCTCCTCACCTCATTCTGGTTCATTTTTCAGCGTGCCATCTCCTCGACATTATCAGGATCTCAAGAAATCTAGAAACATCTCATCCTATATCCATCTTGAGCGGATGATACCACTACTTGTCAAACAGTCTTGGTCATTGTCTCTATTACCTTTAGGTTTTGGGAGTAACAAAAATGATTTTTCTGGTGGTATCAGGGATAGTGAAGCCTCAACAGATGAAAGAGAGCTTGATGCCAATATTCAACTTCAGACTATATCAGAAGATGAGAGAATGGATAAACAACAGGTTCCACTGTATGTGATGGATTCAAAAGTTTCAGAGATTTTAGGAATATTGAGGAGACATTTCTCATGCATTCCTGATTTTAGACATATGCCGGGGCTTAAGGTCAAAATTCCATGCAATTTGAGATTTGATTCAGAGCATTTCAATCATGTATGGGGAGGTGAGTCCCCAAAAAGTGGGTTACATGGAGTAGATGCCTCCCCTGCCATATATGCAACTGTGTTGAAATTTTCATCACCAGCACCATATGGGTCTATTCCATCATGTCACATACCTTTTCTTCTTGGTCAACCTCCTGTGGGTGATTATTTCCCTGGTGAAACTGCTTCATTAGACGTCGTTGCTACACACAATGGTTCTGGTGAAGAAGAAATCTATAAAGCTCCTGTGATAATTGAACTGGAACCACGGGAGCCAACACCTGGTCTGGTTGATGTTTTCATTGAAACAAATGGGGAAGATGGTCAGATCATCTCTGGTCAGCTGCAGAGTATTACTGTAGGCATTGAAGACTTGTTTCTCAAGGCTATTGCCCCACCAGACATCCTAGAAGATGTATTACCTGATTATTACACAGACTTGTTCAATGCTTTGTGGGATGCTTGTGGTACTACTTCCAACACTGGGCGGGAGGCTTTCCCCCTGAAGGGAGGCAAGGGGGTTGCAGCAGTCAATGGAACCCGATCAGTGAAGCTGCTTGAGATTCCTGCAGTCTCTTTAATTCGTGCTACTGAGCATTATCTGGCACCATTTGTTGTAAGTGTGAGTGGCGAGCATCTTGTTAACATGGTAAAGGATGGAGGAATTATCAGGGACATTGTATGGAAGGATGAGGCCTTTGGTCTTTTGCTTGATGCCACCACCTCAGTTGCTGAATTAGACAGAACGCCCCTCCATCTTACTTTCACTGGAAATGAAGACGAGAGGGAAAGTCAGTTGAATATCAGCAAAAGAAGTATGGGTTGCATTCACATATTGGTATTCCTTCCCCCTATGTTCCATCTCCTGTTCCAAATGGAAGTAAGTGATGTTTCAACTTTAGTTCGGATTAGAACTGATCACTGGCCATGCTTAGCTTACATTGATGATTATTTGGAGGCATTATTTCTGTCATAGAAGCAAACACGAAACCACCTTTGTTGGAAAAACTTTTCCATACGTTCATGTTCATGTAATTTCTGAGATTATTAGGAATTTTTTCCTTGATTCTTTTGTCACAGTTTATGAGGAAGGAGGGGAACTTTTTGCACCCGTCTGTATACTGTTTTAGGGAAAATACCGCAGCAACAAATCCCAGGACCTTGTATTCTTTTCCATGTATCAAAATTTTGTCAGATATTTTTAGTCACTGGGTTCATAATCTTGTAAGCTATAATTCTTTGTTTGCAACAACTGCAAATTTATATTCATAAAATCTCGATGGAGAGTGTATCCTCTCATTTTGCAACTTGCCATCCTTCTTTTCTTCTACTATCATGCTTGATGATCTGGTAATGATATTCCAAAATTTGCTTACATCTCAAGGATGTCTTTAATGGGTTGCATTTACATCACCCAAGAATTGAATTTCCTCGTAAATTAATGCCGATAAAGATTTTGGTCTTCCAAAAATGTTTTAAGTTGCAAGAAACTTTTTTACGGTATTAGACTTATAATAAAAAGGTTGATATTTAATGCATTGATAATGTATAGTTTTTATACGTTGTCAGTTCATCAAATTATGACACTTCATAAAATAAAAAATCTTTAAAGATTAAAAATTAAATATTAAAAAGTTTAAATAATTAATTAAAAAAATTCACTTTTCTATCTCTCTCGGATATTATTTTTCTTGTTCTCATCTTTTATCTCTCTCCAACTCTATCATCTTCTTCTCCTCTTCATCCATTAAAATTAAGTTTTGTAAAATTCTACAACTCCAAGAGCAATTTTTAGATTTTTTTTTATTTTTTTAGCGATTAATATTTGATGCACTGACAGTGTATTGAAGCTATACACTATCAATTCACCAAAATATGGCACCTCATTAATGAGGTAAAATAAAAAATCTTTAAGGACTAAAAATTAAATATTAAAAAGTTTATAATAATTAATTAAACAAAATAAGGTGGCACATTTTGGTGAACTGACAGTGTACAAAAGTTATAGATTGTCAGTGCATCAAATATAAATCCATAATAAAATATAACCATTTCATTTTCTTAAAAAAAGTAATACTAACAATAAAATTAAAAAGGAAATCTTTTTAGAAGAAAATATAAAAAAAATAGCCATCTATGTACAAGTGAACAAAGAATTTTATTTTTACAAAATGAAAGAGTAAAATTGACTTTCAATTGGCATGGTTAAGTTTGTCCTTTAGCTGCTAAAGATTTTAACTTGAGTTAAATACAATTGTTAAATTAAATTTCAAACCTTAACAGTATACCGCCCTTGATCTTGATGTTGGCTATGTATGAAGTTAAGTTAATTTATGGACCAATTTGAACTTTAATGCTTATGAACTTAAGGATGTACGTTTCAAAAAAAAAGAAGAAAAGATGTGCCTATGTCTATAGCAAAATGATTATGAAATATATGGGTATAAAGGCCTAAGATGATATTGCATTCGTTTGGCACCTAAATGATGTTGTGTGTATGTTTGGCACATGAATGAATGATATAGTGTAATTGTTAGGCACTTAGATGAATATGATACTTAAGTAAATTATGCTAAGTATGGTTGATATGCGATGTGATATAGAGCATGATTGAGAATTTGAAGTTTTGTGACAAATATATGTCTTGATGATGAGTAAAACATGGCGAAATAAGATGATTATTGAAGGAAAATGTATTGAGAACCTAGAGGAATGAATTTGAAGGGTTAAATTCATGAAGAATTGAAATTTAAGTATGATCTATTGATGATATTCATGGCCTATCGATAGATGAAAAATAAAGGGAAAGAAATGTAAAAGTTGAAGAACATCTATCGATAGATTGCCGGTAACTATCAATAAATGTCCATACGGGAGTGAAGGCGTCTAAGCCATTACAATGAGAAAGAGAGCGAGTGAGAGTGAGAGTGAGAGACCAAGAGGATTGGGTTAAACGGCTATGGCATAGCTCCTTCGAATGTCGGAGATTGGAAAAACCTTGGACAACCCAATAGATTTCAAAACACACGAAAGGAATGGAACCCAAAAGTCTATTAGAGCATTGATCTTTGGCGAGAAAGTCTACATTCTATCTTTGTGGGTAACCTTAGCCCAAATGTTTTTCAGATTGAAGTAAAAAATTGGATTAAACCATTTGGGAAAGCCATGGATGTTTTTTTCAAGAGAGGGAATAACAAAGACGAAGGCTCTTTTGCCTTTGTATGATTCATGGACAAACATGAGATGCTCAAGGCCATTGAGTGTGGTGATAACTGTGTGATGGGTGGGAGATACTTCCTTGTCAAGCAAGGGGCTCCAAGAAAGAGGAAAACAGTTTGGCTAGGTGGGGAGAGAATTCATAATGTCCAGAAACAGTGTGTGCGAACGAATGGAATATCGTTTAAGGAGGTGTTAGGAGGGGAAAAATTCCTTGCATTGCGCTCTTCAAGGATTAATCCATCAATGAAGCATGAACCTTCAGAAGAGATTGGACCAAAACCGGAGAACAACATGTTGGAAGTTTGGTTTAACTTGGGACTAGAAAGGAGGAGATGGAGTGGGTGACCCATAGTACAGTTGGCAAACTAAAAGGGAAATTCGGGTTGTGGAACATTCAAGAAGATTTGGTAAAAACTGGAATAGTGGTGGAACTGAGAATCCTCGAGGAATGCTCTGTGGTGGTAACCTTTTGTGGAAAAAATGAGATGAAAACACTTATTGAGCTCTATTGGGATGAATTTAAGACATGGTTCATTGAATTCATACCATTTAAGAAAGAAATAGTTGGTGCAATGAAAGAGGTTTGGTTAAGTGTACAGAACATCCTATGGTATTTATGGCATGAGGATTTTTTCAGGGTGTTAGGTGATAAATGGGGGTGATTCATTATGACTAATGAATCCACCAATAACAAATACAGGTTCGATCAAGCTCATGTATTGGTGGAGGTGGATGACCCTTCACATATCCCTTTGGTGACCAAGCTCCACATTGATGGCTTAACTGTTTATGTTCAATCCTTAGCAGAGAAAGAAAAAAGACACACAAGGGGGGGGGGGGGGGGGGGGGGAGTGGTGGTCTGGTAATGAATCAAAATGATAAGAAGACTTTGAGTACAGCGATGTAAGCTCAAGATAGCATATGGCTACTAGAGGGTAAAACCAACGTCGGAAGCGGTGGAGAACCAAGGGACATGCTGTAATTTTGAGATACGTGCAGAGTTAACCTCTAGTCAACATAATTCAAATTAAAAGAATAAAGATTCGGGGACAAAACGTAGAGATGTCCAATCAAATAAGGATAGAGGTTAAGTGTCTTAAGGGGATTGAGATTACGGAAGAGATTTTCCTTCATAGAAAATGTAAGAAACCTTGTATTGTGGAGCTTGAGGATGACAAGCATAATAGTGCTACAGGAAATGTTTAGGGGAAAGACAGTGTTAAGGCTTTTGGAACAAGTGAGAAGGTGCAGCTTCACATGGATGAAAGTTCTCTTAGGCCTCAAGGGCCAAAACTCTTTTTTTCCATAAGGGTTCACCCTTCTAAAAATGAACTATATTAAACTTGGAATATAAGTCTTATTCTTAGGTTCTAGGAGATTAGGTCCTCAAGTAAGCATGATAAAGCCTATCAACAAGATAAAACGCAAAACGAATGTGAAGGCCTAAATGGAAGAGTCTCCATGGTGAATGAGGGACCTAATAATTCGGGTAAATGTGTTTTGATGACTGGACTCATGTTGAATGCTATGGACACTATGAAAGGGGTCCAGGTCCAAAGCAAGTTGGGAAAGAGGTTTGATGAATAGGGTCACAAGGTGGAGAAGACAAAGGATCCTTTGAGTTTGGGTAAGCAGATTGAGGAAAATATGGCACGGGAGAACAAAGATCACAATAGCTGTTGGGACGACAATATCCCACTCGTAACGGTTGTTAGTTAGGTTAGGAGATTTCGAAGTAAGAATGAGGGTAGAATTAACAAATTAGTGAGAGGAAGGAAATTGGGGATTTGCAGAGGGAAAACTAAAAAGCCTAAAGACACAAAGGACGATAAAGTTGATGGTTCAGGGATTGAGGTAAAGTGACTGGTCAAAGATCCAAGAGGTATAGGATTGGAAGGAATTCACAGTGACTTCCATCAAAAGGTTATAGCAGTTACGGATGGAAATGAGGCAAATAATGGTGGTGCAATCCATGCAAAAAAGCTAGAGTTCAAGCGTTAAAGGTAGGGAAGCCAATTAGTGGGCATGAACTTAAGGCCAAAAGTCATATTGGAGAGATATTGAATAAAGGAATTCATAGTAGAGAGCAAGTTTAGGCGATGATCCGAACTAACTGTGAAAGAATAAGAAGTGTTACGATGGAATCGAGGTAGAACATGGTGGGACATAAGTTACAAATGGTGTGCAAAAGGAAAGGGCAGTTGAACGTAAACGGAGACTGAGGTAAGCCATTGTACAAAGTCTGTATGAAGGATCTAGTAAAGTACCAACACAAGTGTGCAGAACAGACACTAATGTTGATAGTAGGATCAAGGTTATCCAAGAAGAGGTAGAAGTAAATAGTGAGGTTGCAACTAAGCTGGGGTTAGTATTCGCAGATCGCTTAAGAGTAGTAATAAAGGAATTTTTAAGACTTGAAAGAGAAATGTTGAAGGAAAGGTCAAGCTGAGCTTCCTAAGTTTGTACATTTCTAAGGGTAAGTTTTTAAACCATATGTATCCATTTACTTGAAATGCAAAAGGTTTAGGTAAACAAGAGACAAAGAGGGCAATTAGGAACTTGACAAGTAAGGTCAAATTATGTGTAATTTATTTGCAAAAATCTAAGTTGAAGAAGGTGAATAGTATAACCTATGATATTATTAAGGGGAGAATGGAGTACAAATGACTTTCTAGGGAATCTGATTGGGTGTCAGAGAGTATCATTTCCTTATGGTAAGAGAGTTTTATTATTGTCATTGATAGTTATGTATTCAAAAATTATGTTCTAATTGTAGACAGGCTGAATAATGGCAATTGGGAATGTGGATTTGGCAATGTTTACACACCAGCTAATGGTTAGGCTAAAAAGGAATTGTGGGAGGACCTTGCATAAAGAATAAGTAGTTTGGACATTCCTTGGTGCCTTAGAGGAGACTTTAATGTAGTTTTGAATGTAGAAGAGAGATTAAGGATTATTCCGATGAGAAAAAGATTGAATCTTTTTAGAGATTTTTCAATGATGTAGGTTTAATTAATCTTCCATTGGGTGGCAGCAAGTTTACTTGGTGCAATAATCGTAAGAAGGTGATTTTCAGCAAACTTGACAAATTTCTTGTTGATGAGAGGTTATAGTGAGGTTTCAAAATTTGAGACACTAGTGCATACCTTTTGCCATTTTCAATCATAATCCTATGATGCTTGGGGAAAATAATTCGGATTTAGGGTTGAAACCGTTTAGGTTTTTCAACCACTGGCTTGAGGACAAGAAGTTCTAAGAGGTTTTTTCAAGAGCTTGAATTGAAAGTGGGAATAAGGTAGTTGAGGAAAGAAATCTTTAGTAGCAACTAAAAATGATTAAATAGCTATTAAGGAATGGCAAGTGGCAAATTTGGGAAAGTGCCAACAAAGAATCGCAGTTCTTGAGGAAAAAATCAAAGGAAGTTAACAAAATGGCAGAACAGGCTAGACAATGAAAGTCATAAAGTTGAGATATCTAAACTGAAAATAAAATTATGGGTTCTCTACAAGATGGAAGAAAGATCTTGGCACCAGAAATCAAGACCTAGATGGTTCTTGGCAGGTGACAGGAATACCAAGTGTTTCCATGCCTCTGTTTCTGCTAGGAAAAGGAGAAATGTGATTAATAGATTAATGGTGAATGATTTGGTTGTGGAGGATCCGCAAGTGATAAAGGGTGATATTGTTCGATACTTTGAAAATCTCTATGAACATAGATTGGTTCTCAAGCTAAAGGATTGAAATGTGGACCTTAGGACTCTATCGAATAGCTCGACTCCTTCGTTGGAGAGTCCTTTTGCAAAAAAAGAAGTAAATGAAGCTATTTTCAATTGTGATGGGAATAAAGCACTAGGGCCCAATTGATTTAATCATAACTTTTTTAAGATGCAATGGCTAAAAATTAAAGATTAAGTGATGAACTTCTTGATGAATTTCTATGTCAGTGGTGAGCTTGTTGATAAAATTAATGATTCCTTAGTTACTCTTATCCCTAAATGCATCAATCCCACCTTATTGAATGAGTATCGACTAATCAACTTAATGGGACATATGTACAAGGTGGTAGCTAAGGTTTTGGCTAATTGGATTAGAATGGTAATTGGAGAGGTTGTAATATTTAGTCAGTTTGCATTCAGTAAAGGAAGATAGATCATTGATTGCACTTTCATTGCTAATGAATTAGTGGATTCTATGCGAAAGAGCAAGCGGGGAAGTGTTTTTATTAAGGTCGATTTTGAGAAGGCATACGACAATGTTGATTGGGGCTTCTTGGACTTTGTTATTTGTAAGATGGGCTTTGGGGAGAGATGGAGGAAGTGGATTATTTCCTGTATTAGCTCTGCAACGGTTTCAATTATGAGTAATAATTTTCTTACTAGACAGGTCAAAATGAGGATAAGGCTTCGTCAGGGTTGTCCACTGTCTCCTTTTCTATTCAACCTTGTGGCTAAGGCTTTTAGTGCTTTAATGAACAAAGCAAGGGATATTGGCCTATGTAGGGGTGTTGTGGTTGGGGGTAATGGGCTTATGATTTCTCACCTCCAATATGTTGATGACACTATGATCTTTAGCATCCTTAATAAAGATTGTGTTCTCAATATTAAGAGGGTGCTACGTTACTTCCAAGTTATCTCAAGCCTTAAAATTAATTTCAAAAAAAGTAACTTGTATGGTATCAAGGTAGGGAGTGAGGTGGAGACATGGGTTAGTATGATCCCTTGTCAGGTTGGTAGTCTTCTTTCTACTTATCTTGGCCTCTCTTTTGATGTTAAACACCATTCTATCAATATATGGAGTCTTGTGGTTGAGAGATTTTGAAGCATGATTCGCGAGGTGGAAATTTATATTACTTGTTACTAGTGGCAGAGTTACTCTCATCAAATCAGTTCGTGCTAGTTTTTTAGTGTACTTCATGTCACTCTTTAAGATGCCGATAGGTGTTGAAGAGGAACTTGATAAAATTCAAAGACAGTTTTTATGGGGCGACTCGAATGGGAAAAGGAGTATTCATTGGGTTGACAGGGATTCCGTGTGCAACTTGAAAAATGGGGGAAGGCTATTTATTTGATCTTTGATTGAAAAATAGAGCTTTGCTGAATAAATAGATTTAAAGGTATAGTGAGGAAAAAGAGAATATGTAGCGTTTTGTCATTTTTGCCAAAAATGAGGGGGATGATTTGAGTCTTACTCCATATGTGTCGAGTGGTAGAGGACTATCCTCTATGTGGAAAACTATTATTAACCCATTTACCCCTTTAGGGAGATATGCTTCTTTGTAATGTGCGGGTATTAGCTTCTCTGTGGGGAATGGTGCCAATATACGATTTTGGGAGGATGAATGGATCGCGATGGCATCACCTTAAGGATTAAGTTCCCTAAAATCTTTGCCTTGGCGACCAATGTGACCGGAACAATTGAAGAGTTTGGTACATGAGATAATTTAGGTTGGCACTGGTAAATAGAGCTTAAGAGAGCAATTTTTGATTGGGAGAGGGATATTTGGGACCAGTTTATGACGTGTTTGGAAATTATGCACCTTGTCAGAAAGGCCAAGGATAAACTTGTGCTTGTGGTGCTTTTTCATGACAAGTCAAGGGTTTGCAAGAATAGGAAGCAGGCTTGATGATTGTGTTTGTTATTCTTGTTGATTTGTCTCCCTTGCTGTGCGCTTTTGAGTGTTGGTTTGGTTTTTTGTATTCCTTGATTGTGACCTGGTCTTTTTTGTATTGCTCAATAGGATAGTATAGGGTTTTTTTTCGCTAACCAGTACGTTTCTTGTAACCATTCTGATTATGTATAGATATGGATTTGCTTTTTTGTTTTTGGACACTCATTTTATCTTGAATGAAATTTAATGTTTAAGGAAAAAAAGATGTCCACACGAGAGTAAAAGATGAATAGCTGAAAGATAACCATCGATAGAGTCTCGGTAACTATCAAAAGATAGCTTCCCAAGAATGAATTGAATGCAACAAGGATATGATTTATCGATAGATGTTCGAAGACGATCAATAGATGAATGCCTGGGAATGATGATGAAGAGAATGGGGTATAATCGATCGATAGATGCCCAGAAACTATCAATAGGTTGCACTATGAGAATGAAAAAAAGTGCACAGAATGACATCTATCGATAGACTCGAAAAAATTATCGATAGATGAAGGGCAAAAAGTTAAGATCCGTGAAGGATCTGTCGATAGATGCATGTCATCTATCGTTAGCTTCATGTAAACTTGCAAAAATAAAAAAGGCTTTCGGCAATCCGTCCATTTAGAAAATAAAGGAGAAACAAGAGCCTTTTACTACCTTTTGACTCCCATGTCCCATATTGGAAATTTAAAGCTTGGAGAAGGCATTTTGAGGCTAGAAATCTAATCTAGAGGTAAGATTAAAGCCTTTGACCTATTGATTTTCAATTTAAATGGTTTATAATGTAGAAATCCTATGTTTTAACTTTAGTGACTATGCATGTAGAGTGCTGAGAATTTGGGATTTAAAGTGAGCCAAATCAACAACTAAGGTAAAGATTAAGCCCATTGTTGCAGAATTTAAAGGATTTGAGCATAGTATGTTGATTAGTTATAGATTGAGCTATTTTGAAAAGTTAGAAATAACTTGAAAGCTAGAGTTTAGCTATGAAATAGAGACTAACGACATCAATAATGATGATTATGCATTTATTGAATGTTAGGTTTTTATGGGAGTAAGAATGCTACCCAAATACTAAATTGTGTGGATTAAAGCTAAGGCATCGTTGAGCTACAAGCACAAGGTTGATGGAGGGACACCTGAAGTGTCAAAGTGAGTAGGGATTTTTACGAACTAAGAGCATGATGACTAAGTGTGCATATATGCTCCCAATGATAGTATGAATGTTATGTGTTATGTATGTTTAGAAATGTTGTGTCTAGACTAGTATATGCTATGAAAGTCATGTGAACTGCCTCGAAGTATTGTACCTAAGCTAAGTAAAATAATGTGGTTATGATTATGCTCCTGAGATGAAATTAAAGAATGATGTTTGGTGTTCTAGGAATGAACTACATCCTAGCACCATGATTGATGATTTTGATGATGTGATGATATGATAAGATTATGGTATGAATATGAATAATTGATTATGTCATGATGAAATGTATGATCCATCCGTGGATAATTCCGAATAATGATGTGACATGAGCTTGAGTGAATCTCCCTTTGTGACTATGATTCCAGCTTGCAGGGATGGTGGTTTTGTCTCGTTTGTTGTGCATCAATGTTATGTTTCGCCTGCAGGGATGGTAGTAAGCAAGGATGATGGTTTCATCCGACCTGTGATTCCCACCTATAGTGCTATAATACCATCCATTGAGATTCGAGAATACTCTGAATGGTTATGTTTTTTGCTACTTGCTTTGGCACTAAGCATGATATGATGATGCTATGTTGTCCGTCGGTTGGCCACCGTATGTGACTGTTATGTCCAAGGATGACCACTTTATAATATGATGTTATGACTACATAATGGCATGCCCTAAGATGTACAAATATGAACCATGTTATGCTATGCTTATGAATTATCATGAATATAAAGGCTTGAGGTAAGAGCCATACTTGTATGTTGAACGAAAGATGATGCAATGCGAGCTCTTTGGAGTTTGAAGGATTTTGGCGTCAATGTGAGCGCTTATGAGGTAAGTATACCAATCATGTATATAGACGATCATATGGTGGGTCCATTTATATGATAAACGAAGCCTATAGATGACTAGGATGATAAGGTTGGTAAGGTACTGTAAGAATAGACTACGATACCCTTGTTTTCTAAATACATATATGTAAGTAATGTAGTACAACTGCCACAATAATGATAAAAGGTTCATGACAAGGGATGTCTGACCTGATTTATTATACATATGTTTCACCAACCATACTGTATTTATGCTAGACGATATGTGTTATCACTATCCATGCACATTTACTTTCAAATTTATGCTCCCACTCACTTAGTATTAATCTGACTCACCCCTTCGATTGTATCATGCAAACATTGAAATTCTAGTGGTTTAGCATTGTTGTCTAGACAGACGTATTTTGGCATCCGGTGAATTATCCTGCTAAGGAGTCTACTAAGTCACAGATATGATATATGCTTCCACTCAATGTAAATGGATTATGTGGGCACTGCATTGCCTTGTGTCTTCTGTATTGTAAAGTTTAAAAGACTGAATGAGTTAACCAACGTTTGACCATATGATCAATGATATGACAATGTTTATGTACTCAAAAGCCTATAGGGATAATATTAAATATCAAAACAAGATGATTTTATGCAAATGATGATGGCTATAATGCCTTGTTATGAGTGAAATGTGTTAACGAAGATGTATATATGAGACTTTTTCGGATCTCGCGAGTTTGCCTGCCAAGCTCGTGCATGTCAACCACGGCTCCCCAATTTGAGTCATGACAAATGGCATGTTCGTAGAATAAAATAGTAATCATGTAGGAATAGAATAAATATTATGAAAAATTTAAGTCTACTATAAAGATTTAAACACTTCTTTCAAGACGGGAATTTTGGAAGGATAAGCAGGTTAATTCATATACACATCCCAAATGATCACAGAAGCTACCTCACGTCTGCTAGGGTGCACAAGATTTGAAATCAATGGGTGAATATACTTTTGTTTTGAACCATTCATTTTCTTCCTCCAGGAAATAGCATGGGGAAACCCCAAGAACTAAATCAGCCTAACTCTTTTAAATATATATATTATGCATAGCAAAAGCAAAAAAAAATCAGTAAATTCTACAAACAACTAGTTTCCCAAGAAATCAAGCTACCTTCGTTCATGGACTTTCCTCGAACCTGATGAAAATCTACCCAAATCACCAGAGCTTCTGACTTTTGCATCTGTGCGTTTCTCTTCCTCTTGATCTAATGCCGACTTCTGCTTCCGCAACATATCCTCAGCATACCGGCGCCACAAAGCTTCCCTCTCTTTTCTCGGCATCTTGCTATACCTGGGATCAGGCTTTAAAAGACGTTTGGCTGTTGACCATGAATTAAAGACTGTTTTCCCACCTTCTGTCTCTTGGGCAGCTGCATCTTGAGTTATAACTTCAGCTAACAGAGCTCTGAAGTCATGCGTACATCTCTAGAAAGGCCAAATAAAAGGGTTATGTCGGATGATTATTCAAACGTTCATGTTCATAGTTGTTGCCCCTTGAAAAATAATGTATAAATAACTTGTAAGTTACAAAACAATCAAATTAATCTAAATATGGTAACCATACTTCAGATGGGCTACGATTAAATCACACCCTTCCACTTCTTTTACTGGTAAACAAACAGAACACTTGCAAGTGTTTTAACTTCAACCATATAACTTTCCCCACGCTGATAATTATCAAACTTCAGCAACTGAGAGCCTTAAATTGAAAAAAATTCCACTGTAAATCGGTTCAAAGAAATCAAAGGAGCAAAGCTGACGCCCAGTAACTCTTTAAGGGATTATTATGCGGAAAGGGAAGCTATCTAGAGTTACGAATTATTTCACTAAAAAGAGCAATAATGATGTCAACTAGATCTCAAATCCAAACAAAGATCTATAGAGATTGTCTTTTAACACAAGAGATCTTCAGTT
The DNA here is from genome assembly GCF_053813885.1 of Theobroma cacao. NCBI lineage: Eukaryota > Viridiplantae > Streptophyta > Magnoliopsida > Malvales > Malvaceae > Theobroma > Theobroma cacao. Next base: position 46,390,560 of record NC_142640.1, read on the forward strand.
TATCCCTACATGGTTTTTATTCTGCTTGTATTAAATCAAAGGAAACATAGTAGCAATTTATCTATAGGTTTAAAAGTTAAAAGCACTGGGTGTAGTTGAACTTGTACAAAAAGTGCACAACGAACATTTACTTTGACAGGATCAAAAGAATTCATGACGGAAACATAGCACATTCAACCACTTGCTCTTACTGTTAGGGCACTTATATAAGATGCACACAAAACAAACAGGGACTATACCCTGTCTCTTAAAATTATACAAACTTTCTATTTTCTGTACCTAAAACTGTTTGTCCAACACAAAAAGTAGACAATAACTATTGTCCTTTTTCCTCTAAATTATACCAAGAAGACAACAAAAACTGATCAAGTAAAAGGGTAACTTCAACAACAACTTGAGTTCATATCAGGTTCCACAGAGAGAGAGAGCGAGGGAGATAAAGAGAACGAGAAAAGAACCCCATCTCAATGACATTAAATTTACTAAGGTTTAGGATGAAGTTGGTTTTTGAAACCATTTCCTATTTCAATTCTCTGAAAGAGTTCCAATTAGTTTCTTAATTTTGGGAAAATGTATTTGGTGACAAACCAAAAACCTGAGTCTTTGAATGAAATTAGCAAAAATGAATTGTGTTAGTGCTTTGAAAATAATGAAACTTGTAAATCAGAGTGGACTTTACTATTATTTTCTTAGTGTAATGATGAAACAATCATAATTTACAAATAGTGAATATCAGTTATGTTGGTTCTACAACCAATCTGTCAAACCAAACTCAGAAAAGTTCCATAACCAATCCAGTGGCTGGTTAAAAACTCCTTTAACCTTTTTTATCTCCAATGCATCTTTGACAAATAACCCATGCATCCCATCCCCTACTTAAGCTGATGTAATAAAACAAATAATTGATTAATTTCTGTACTTTTGGAAATCAGTAGAGTGTGTGAGTGTGTGTGCACACGTGTGCATGTGTAAGTATCATACCATATCATATCAACCTAATTCACATCGCATCTGATCTACATTTTAGTGGTATTATCAACGTTGATAGTAAATAAGTCTGATTAACAAATGTGTTGGCCGTTCATTGAGATTCTTCATGAAGATAAAAGAAAAACAGTGATGAAGCATTAAACAATTGATTCTCCCACAATCCTATTTTCATCATCCCCATTTGACTAAATAACATGTTTAAGAAAAGGTAACCAAAATGCATTTGATTCAGATAACTTCTATTCCTTCATACTTTATTTTGTCTCAGTTATTGGAACATCCAAGGAAAAAAAAAGATGGACAGAAAAAATGAAACATGAGCATCAGACTTTGTTTATTGCTTAAAGTTAAGTTCTTGATCAAGTCAATTAATGCAAGTGAATATTGCATGTTATTATATGCAGTATGAGGTTTTTCCATTGTTAAAACGACATTTTGTGGCTGATGCTTATTAGCTAGACCTCAAACATGATTGAGTGTTATTGCCATTTCGCACAAGAAGTTGACTTGAAATGGGAGTAACTCTTTTGGCATATGTTTTCATGTCTCTTGAAGTGGTTCAAATCCACACCACGGCCATAGTACAAAGCAGAAATTGAGACTATATAGCCATAGCCATCCTTTTCATTTTGGCTCATAAGTGTGGACACATCTTTCAATACTAGTCACAAACACATTTTCACTATAATTTTTTATTTTTATTGACAATAGAAACAGAAAAGGAACATTTTCTATGATCAAAGACACCATTATATTCTCTGGTTAATAAACTTTGATAATTATTGTTAGTAAAGGAAAAAAATTTAAGTCTTTTAGAGCAATGAGTGTCGAGAAGGTGCCATAAACATGCTTGTAATTCTACAACCAATATACTGTCCATCAAAGAATGATAAATTATGAGTGGCCATTAAAGATCTAGTCCTATTAACAACAGTTGAGAGTGCACTTATACAATATATGACAAATAGGGCACTTTTTTTTTTCTGGACAAAGACTAATACGGCATTTAGATCACCTAAAGTTACAATAAAAACCTTGGGCAACAACAAAAATTTCTTTTGCTATTTGCTTTCAACACCAATAAGTTCTAACCAAATATGATGAAAAGAGATTGTGAAGTAGTGATATGCATCAGTAGCTTTTTAACTCAAGGTAAAATTATGGACAATGGTAAGACTTGCATTTCTCTGTGGCACTTAATCTTTTATAGCCAAGTACTAACCTAAGCAGAAAACTATTGTAGCTGCGATGAGAATGCCAAGATGGATGTCTTTGTGCAGAAGGAAGGATAAAATTAAAACTGAATGCATTTGAGAAAAGGCGAGTATAACACCAATTGAGGACAAATGAGAGATAGAAACACAGCAACACCTACAACTACAAGTACTCCAGTAAGAAGATGTGACTTGATAGAGGACAACCATGTCATGAAAGAAAAGTTTAAGGCTGAGGAAAAAATTAGTGGAAACTATAAAAGGACCTTGCTTTTACTAAGTTTACAGAGGATAAGGTCTCAAATAGGGAAGAATGGCACAACATAAACCATGCAGCCAACCTAAAATAACGGGATGAGGCTTCTTTGTTGTTCCATACAATTTTTTGCTAGAGATGTCATTTCAAAAAATAATAATTATAAAAGCCACCATATACATTTTTTAAGGGGATAAATATATATTTTTAGGGCAACTTAAGAGAGAAATGTAAATTTTCAAAACTTTTGAAGCAAAACATCATTATGATATCTCACCAAACTTAGATGACAAAAAAATTATTAACAGATATTACTAACCCACTTTGGTATGTGAGATATTGGTGGCTTTATTCATGTCTGATAACGAAACAAGTAACCCTCAACTTGGCTGCACCATTCACCAGAGATGGTTGTGATCCTCACCAAACCACCAAATAACAGAAAAGACTGTGTTTGGATTAAAAGATGATGAAAATAGATTTGGATCAGAAGACCTGAAGCCTATGTAATGACTACATTTACTGGGAAGCTTCTTTGAAACAGCATTCCTTTAAAAATTCATCTTCACCACATATGCTAAGAGAACACCCATATAACATCATAGCACATACGCCTATACTGGGAAAATGCATATTTTGGAAAGAACTAATTAACATGATGCAGCTGTTGCCAAAGAACTAGCGTAGGAAAAGATATTACTTAGCATCAACTATAAACGGGAGCAGCAGCCTTTCAAAAAAAAAAAAAAAATGGGAGCAGCAGGACTGTATTACGAATTATCTTATAATTTCATCAGCATATTGACACATATAGTTGCAAAATTACCTCAAACAGCATCTTTATGTGTTCACGGAAGAGCTTCTCTGTATCCGATGGATCTAAATCAGGATTCGCTGCACGTCCCTGAGGATCCTTTTCCAACTTAGGCTTTGACTCCGTCCAAGATGCCTATGAAGATTAATAGAAGCAGGTAGTGAATAACTAGTCAAATTCCAAATAAGCCAGCCAAAAATGAGGGTTCAAGAAGATTTGAATTCTCAAACAGATTAGAAGCTTAAAACATAATCTTCAAAGAAAAAGTTTGGCAATTAGTTACATCTGACAGGATTATAGATGAATGCCTCGTCTATGTCATAATAATAAAAAAATAAATACACTAAACGATACCTATTCAAACTAGATATTGTACTAGTTTAGCAATGCAATGATAAAAACACGACCATATAGAGAGAAAAAACTTGGTTATTCTTATCTATTCTAACTTAAATAAAGTCTTGAATCATTCAAACACCAAATGAAGGCCATATTTCCTGGTATTCTAAAAACTCAATTTTGACTTTTCTTGACACCTTTGTCTTTCACATTAAAAAACCAATTAGGAAACTTAGTGCTTACTTCCTGAGATATGAAACTGTATACTCAACACAGAACAAGTAAATTGAACTCACTACCTAGCAGGAAAATATAAATGCTTACATTTACATATCCAGACTTCAAAATTAACTATATTTCAATTGTTCATTCAGTTTCTATTACTGGCAATGTAAAAAAAAAAAAAATCCATTTACATATTATAAAACAGGGAAAAAAAGCGAATGAGATTGGAACAGACCTCGGATTATGGAACTATACAGATGTCCATGCATCAAATAGATTTAAAATATTAGTTGTTTTAGTCTTGTATCATCCAGAAACAAATTGTTAGAGAATAGTATATACCTGAGGATCTTTAATTGTTTCCACAAGCAAAGCTTGAAAAGATGCAACCGCCTCCTTCCTGCGAACTTTTAGCCGCACCCTTTCCATTTCTTGTTCTTCTCTCTCTTTCCTTTTCCGCAACTCACGCTCTCTTTCCTTCAGCTTCTCCTGCAAATGATTAATAAAAGGTCAAAATTGTTCAAATACTTTAGGCAATTCTGATTATACATAACTGTTTTTTTTAATATTTGTAGAATTCCCTACTAAAACAAACAACAAATCAAAGTATGAAATTAAAAATGACATGAATATGTAATCACATTGGGTATAATTAGAAAAGCAAAAAGCATAATAACTACAGCCTTCTCTTACATATAAACAGATCTATCATTTAGGAAGCCTATTAGAGAAGGGTTGTCTAATCTCTTTTGTCTGACTTGTTAAAATAAAAATCTGTTCCAATATTCCCACAAAACAAAATTTTTCATGGGGCCATAAGTTCCATGCCCTATTAACCCATTCTTGAAAGAAATTTTAAGCTGTGCTTGGAAGAGGGTTCCAAAATTTTTAAGAATGTTGAATCAAGGGAATAAAAAATGCAGCAAGTTAGAATTCAAGAAGTTAGAATCTATTTGAGAAACAACTCAAAATTTTTAATTCTATCTTTTGTTGCTCAGCAATTCATAGCTGTGCATCCTTGTATAAACACCATCTAACTACACTTGTAAGTTCATCCCAACCTTCCAACACCACTAAAACATCTCTATAATGTCAAAACCACAAGCAAACACCACCACCAGAGCCAAAATAGGAAGTTAAGTGTGTACATGTGCGGCAAGAACAAAGTAAGAGAGAGAGAGAGAGAGAGAGAGAGAGAGAAGTTAAATTGCCAAAATTGTGGTTGTGAGAATTTAATAGAGTTCTATGGAGAGATGAGTGGAATAAAAAAAAAAAAAGCAAATCTAATATCACTAAATTTCATAAGGAGGTAGAGAAGCTTCAATAGCTTCAGGAAGGAGGACAGAACTGGTACCTGGAAACAGTCCACCAATGGCTAGAAGGTCTGTTTGAGAGTTTATCTCTCCCCTTCATCCATTCTAATGTCATTTTTCTATTATGGAACTGTGAAATGACACCGCTTTGCACATTATTTCAAGTGATGATGTGAGTCTATAAAACCACCCAAAATAACCTTAGGAAAAAGCCAATTCAATCATTGTTTTAGCTGAAAAAGCAATTTGAGATATTAGAATTCAAAATCCCTTTCAAAATGAAGTCGCTTCTTAGAAATTTTCAAACCATACTCTTAATACTTCATCCATCACTCCTTTTATACATAACACATCGATGAACCAGATAAAAGAACATCAGATTTGTTAATACATATATGGCAGAACAATTCCACACGCAGAACTAATGGGTCATGAGGCTACAGTGAAGTTTAACATGCACAACCTGAAACATCAGAACCAACATGCAATACCAGTTTGTTTATGCCAGAAAGAGAGAGCAAGAGAGAGTATATAAACCTCTTCCTCCTTTTTCACTCTTTCCTTTCGTTCTGCTTTCTCTTCTACAGCTTTTAGTTCAGATATGTACTCATTGAACAAAACCTCCCTATCCTCATGCTTAACACATTTATACCTCGGATCATCCCTTATGCTATCCTTCACCTGAAACAGCCAAAAAAATAAAGGTGAGAAAGTGGGCCATATTTCCCAGCATAAGGCACACTCATAAAAGATATAACAACCAAGATATCTCTCTCTTTTACATGTCTGCACACTCACACACAAACATGAGCAATCCAATGAAGATGCACAAAAACTTTCATGAAAAGAATGGTCCCGATAAATTCCAATTCAACTAGACAAAAGATATGCAAGATGCCTAATGTCAAAGAACATACTCTCCAGAGGGTATGAAAAACCCAATAACCCAATTTAAATTTTCACATACCCTGGACCAACGGGAATTAACAGTTATATCTCCTTTCTCTTTAAGCATGGACTTAAGACTAGAGGCAGCAGCAGCACGAATAGCTTGAGCCTTTTCTTCAGCAGCCCTCTTTAAAGGAAGAACCCTGAGACAAAAGCAAAGACATTTCATAACCAGATCATAAAAATATGAAGAAAATACGAGACATTTACCATTCAAACCAAAAGAGATCAAGGGCTAAAGGACAAGCCCAAATTGAATATAAGCATCTGGGCCCTAGCCTACCACCTGCTGACAAATGTTGCTTTCAAGGTTTATCATTAGAAAACTTCCTCTATCTAGGGACAACCGAACAAGTTCAACATAAATTTTAATAAGGATTGAGTCAAAAGAATATCATATGCAATTGTAATAGCACAGTGGAGACGTAACACATGTTGTGCAGGGAGATCAAAACAGGAATTTGGATGTGAGCAACAGATATGACTAGGCCATTTATCTTACTTCTATAATAAAAAGAAACCAAAAAGGGAAAGGGAAGAAAAGAGTATGTTTTAGTCTAACAAGTCTACCAAAAAAATCAAAGGGTAAAAGCTAAAAGTAGCACAAAAACACAAACAGCTTAAAGTGTCCAGGATGCATGTCCAGCTTGTGAAATACTGTGGTGATCAATAGATGTTTAGACGAATAGCTCTTTCACATTAGTGCCATAGACTCTTCTACTACGGAACCACAGCCGCACTAATTGCTTATAAGCATTCTATATTATAAGTTCTAATATTGTCTAAACAGGGACCTTCACAGCCAGATACAGAATTATCTTGTTTCTCTTGTTGCAATGGTAGAAACACAAGTGCTCAATTAAACATGTGCACATCTCTCTGAGTGTGTCTTCAAACATGCCCGCTAGTGCAATAGCATTTGTGTGAGCATTGCACGCATTAGTTTGCGTGAGAGAGAGATGGAGAGAGAGTAGAAGGGGAAGAAGGGAATGAAAGGGAGGAAGCAAGGGAGGGAAAGAAAAGGTTGAGTACCAAATGTTTACCATCGAATTTGAGAGATCAAAAAGAAAACAGAGAAAAAGAGGAGGGCAAGGCGAAGTTAACATAAGAAAATAGCACCATCCATCTATATTCTAGAACAATAAACAATTCAAATTCTTTTAGTAAAATTTTGACAAGTTATTAAAAACTTCAGTCAATTAAAGCACTCAGGAAAGCCCAAGCACATATTTCTTTGTGCATTAGGCATTTGTAAAAGCACCATCGCCACTACAACCAAGTAGATACAGCAGGTTGGCACAACTAGGCAAAGCAGCACAAATTAAATCGAGAAAGAGTGGAGTCTATCTTAGTAACATTACCTTTCAGTTAATAGAAGCTCCCGATCCTTACGATCCAAAGCCTCAAATCGCAGATCACTTCCCCACTTTCTTTTGAAAGTCTGATAATTGGTGTTGTGATCAATATCCTGCAGGGTGAGAATCGGCCTGTAAGAAATCTACAGTTCAACAATTTCAATGAAGTAGGATGTTTACCACAGCTGACAAATGATGACATTCAATTCTTAGCAATCAATGAAACCTCTGATGCTTCATCCAGCAACTGCTTAAATCCCTCTATTGCAGCCTTCAGAGCTGCTCGTTTTTCTCGCCGTTCCTCCTCAGCTCGCGTCTTAACATAGTGTTCAAACAAGGTCCTCCTAGCAGAATGACTTGGAATAGCCTGCAATAGTATGCACTTCTACCAATTAGAATTCCAACCAAACCTGCTAGTCAATAGTTAATATTATGCTCAATAGGAGGACTTCATAATGAAGCACATCAAGGAAGAAAACTTAAATCTATTACCAACTCAAAGAGTGTGACAACAAAGAGAACGCACATGTTACTTTGACAATAACAGCCTTGTAAGCTTTCTTCATTTGCATACTTAAACCATCATTTTGTCATTCTGTTCAACGTTTTAACACGGCAAGAAAAATAAAAGGAAGGCTTCAGCTTAAACTTTTTTAAAAACAAGGATCTTTACCAGGAAAGCATCCTTTCATCCGAGAAAACAAATTAAAAATAAAGGGTACAATAAAAGGTCCCCTCTTAAAAACGCCCTTCAACAAAATAGATCACCCATTTGAATAGACATACAAAAAGATAATATACCCAGAGTACAGAAACGAGTCTCACCTAAAGTGCACAAAGTAATGAATCCAATAAACAAGACTCAAGGAATTTCACCAACAGGGAAGGCACCCATAATTACCAAGAAAAAGTAATATAAAATCTTTAGTCTCAACAAACCTTAAAACGTGGATCAAACACTATCTTTGGCAGTTCCTTTTCCCATTTTGAGAATGGTGCTACTCCCCGTTCTTTGAGCATTTCCTGTAAATTTCACTTGCATGATAAACAAATAGACTACAGCTACGAAATCAAATTGCAGTAATACAACCAAGAATAACCACATTTTGGAATATGCAACAAACTATAGCACTACAGACACCTTAAATTGCATAATACACTCTTCCTTAGAAGGTCCACTGTCTGTATCCTCAGAATCTGAAGAGGAATCAGATATGTTACCATCCCCATTAGCATCTTTTAGCTTATCTTTGCTGTTCTCACTTTGCAAGCCCTTAACATCAACTGCTCTTGAGCCATTTAATTCTTGTGCTGCTGTTACTGGCATAACTGGAACAGATGATGATGAAGAAGAAGGAACTCCAGAGTCTTGCAACTTCTTCTTAATTAAATCCAGTGCAGATGAGGAACCTGGCACCACCGAGGTTCTTAAAGGCATGGCATCACGACCACCTGTGCTAACAGCAGGAGCACTCAAACTTATTGGAGTAGATCCTTTTTCCGCCACAACATCAATATTTGGTACTGGCACAGCATGCTCCTTTGAAACATCATTATCCTGTTTCTTTCTCAACTCTGCTACTTCACTAGGGATCTGCCAACTACTAATCTGATTGGAAAAAAGAAAAACACAATGTAAAGAAGGGAAAAATATCAATAACTAGGAAATACAAATAAGTTCAATGAGCATTAGCAGTGATGTAGATGTTCAATATTTGTTTCCTTGTAAGTTTACTCGCATCCAAAAAGGTGAAAATAAGCAGAGCACCAAGAAAAGTAAAAGAATTATGAATTGATAATTTCGTAAAACGTGGCTTTATAAACAAAAAACAGTAATAAACCTATCATACACATTGTCAGAAGCAAATGGAGCTTAAAGGAATATGGTATATACATGCCAATATCTGTCTTATTTGAAAATGCACAAGGCTTGATGAATGTGACAATTTATGCATAAGTCACCTCAATTATTTATTATGTTTTGTCTTCAAATGGAAATATGTTGTCCTATTACAGCAACGATTATTCAATCCATCATCCTTCTAAAACACAATTAATGTTCCTTATTTTTAGTGCTGAACAAAATTGAGACAGTCAAAAATGGAAAGATGGACTATCATTATAAATAGAGAGAATAATATGTAAATGAACACACTAAGATCTCTTTCTGGATTTTAATAGGAGAAAGTTCATATACCATGAGATAACAGACCACCCTTTTTAGGAAAAAGGTTGGTTTTTAAGATTCAAACTTTCATGCACCGCCGTAAAGACATTGCTTTTACATACTGTAGTAACATGAAATTCCAAGCACCCCAATTACCACCATACTGCTATTCATAACCTTTCAATCTATTTTCTTTATTGCAAAGCAATGACTGAACAACTTAGCACCATCCTAAACATATGTCATAATGGGAAAAACTACTTTATACTTTCTGAAAGTGCACTCACATAGTAGAAACCATGTGTCTAGTTCAATTGTCAAAAAGAATACAATAAGAAATGATAAATTTTTAGAAATAGAAAACATACAACAATGAAAAGTAATTGCTTTCAAAGTAAAACCAACAAAAGAAAGAGAAAATAAGGAGCAAATGGCATAAGAGAAAACACTATATCTAACTAAAGGCATCTAAACATTAGCATGTAACCATATGAAGATATGCTAGTATGTCCACATAGCAAATTATAAACTCAATATGAATGATGGCCGTACTAAAATGAGATGGTCCATCAACAACTTCATTCAATTTAAAACAATTTTAAGATTTTTGGGGGACTAAGCTCTTTGGAAGCCAAAGATCGAAGTTATAACTATTTCAACAACAAAAACATAATCCGTAAGTCTGGTTGAATATGTCCTTAAAAGTTATTAATCATTAAGTTCCAGTGGCCAAGGGCACTACATGTTCACTATTTTGGGTTTTATCTTGAGCTTAGCAAGTCATTAGATGGTCTTTAGCTTGTCTAAGTTGGATCTCTTACTAAATATAAATAAGCCAGTGAGGAACCGTGCATATTTCTACAATTCAAAATTTATTAGAAATAATTTCAAAAAGAACTGGGTATAAACTCTGTGCTATATCTGGGTTTGCTTGAGATATTTTCAAACATGAATGATATGTTATAGATTAGGGTAAAAAAAACAAACAAACCAATTAACATAATATAAAAACTACAACAACATACCAGATACAAAAATATCGATTCAGTCAACAGTTTACTTTTCTTTTGATCTTATTATCGCATTTTGTCTATAAAATTTAATAACCATAAGCCATAAAAATCCCTTACATTTTCCAATTCTAACATACTGAATTCCATTGGAGAAAAAAACAAGCTAGATATTGAATTAAACTTTGATACACTACCTTGGTTTTGCTGTTGTAGTAATATTTTTTGCCATCACTTGTGGTGACCAGTGCCCACTCTGTTCCTGCCAATTGCTCCCTGTAAAAAGGAGGCATGGCATTATGAAGAAAATATATCAAGATTGGGAGGCTTCCTCAAGATAGTGAAAGATGAAGAAAAAGAAGTCCAAACCAAAAAGAAAGTAAAAACTTAATTACTGGAAAAGGCTTAACAATAATATAGTGTTAAAATCCAAGGTCCATCTCAACATTTTGTACAAGCCATAAGCCTATGAATCATGTTTGAGAGTTCTTTCACTCGCATTATATGTAATATAGCAGCTCATGATGAACTAAAAGCACTCAACAATTTGTTATAGTAACCAGGAGACAACTTCAGGTATTAGAACATGAGATTTGAAATTTTTTATGCTAAATTTTTAATGTTTATAATGATTAAATAATTATAAATATATGATTAAAAGGTTTTTAACACAATAATGCTTAATGTATTAATACTAATTAATAAGATTTCCAAAAAACACTAGAACGTCTTCTCATATTCTTAAATAATTATATTTATATTAATATAATATTAAAAATTATTTGTAAATGTAAATCTATGTTGATCTTATTTGTAAATGTAACTATAAAATTCAAACATAAGATAACTAATATAATGAGACAAATTTTAAAAAAATATATATTTATAATAAGACGATAATATATATCGTCTAATATTTAAGAATTAAATTATTATATATTATAATTTTGAATAATTACAAGTAATATAAGGATATATTACAATAACAGTTTATTATATTTGCATAATTATTACTTCTATTTTGAAAATATGTACAACATTATCCAATAATAAAAATAAAATTTAAATGAATAATTTATTTACTTATATTATAATTTTAATATTTAGGTAATAAATTTCTCTCTCTAGAAATAAAGAAGAAAATAGAAGACATGATTATATAAGCAAATAGCTCTTCAAATGTGTATGAACAAGGGATGTTTGAGAATGAACCTAAGAAAAAAAAAAGGAACTGGAAAGGTGGTTTGAAGGTATTGAAGTGGAAAACTGAGGGTTCATTTTATCCTAACAACCAAGATTAAACTGCACAGCACATTCAGCAATGTCATGCCACAGTGCTGACATAGCCTAGCCACAGTAATAGCAGGTTGCTCAAAGAGAATAAAATGTAAGAATAGAAGATTGAAATTCGAAACATCAGCAAGAACAAACATATACTTTAATAGTGCTAGTGATACCTAACAACATGCAAAGGAATGCACATATATATATATATATATACACACACACACATATAAATACAAGAGTGGAGGTGAATAAAGATTGCCAGAAAGTTAAGAACTTACACTGAAACTGGAGTTGGCTGCACAGGCACTTTGTCAGGCTGCATACATAAGTGAAAGAAGAAGAGGAGAAAATTAATCTGGATTAGCATTTAAGAAGCGACCAGAAAATCCACATGCAATGACTAAAGGGGTGATAGAAAATTTTCTACAGACAAGATCTATGGAAACTGATTTTGAACTTCAAAATGGCAACCATTGGAGAGCTTGAAATATATCATATCCCCCCACAAGTACACACAAATGCAAATATGCATACACACACACACACACACACATATATAGTTTTTTCCAGTATTTCTTAAGTGTCAAACCAGTTAAACAATGTGGAATCTTAGGATTAACTAACAAACCATCATATAATTTGTGTTTGATACTCCAACATTCTCTGGCTGCCTTAATATATAGGACATTTCCTAGGGCATCAATCCAAGAAAATCAGCCAATATTTGAGAAACTTGTTGAATATGTGTCACAGTCACTTTAAGTGCTTGCAATCCAAAAAAAAAAAAAAAAAAAGCAAAACAGCTTGATGCTTGGCACACCAACAAAGTAACTATTACAAAACACATGCATATTCCCAACCACACATACCTCCCCCTTAAATCCAGCTGGTTTTTCATAAGTCGACTCTCCTGTTAATGCATTGTAATAATAGACAATCCCCGTATCAGTCTTGTGGGCAGTCCAGATATCGGATTGTTCATTGACAGCAGCTTCAACCCTGGTGCCAACATTCCTGTTATCTGCAGAACCCCATGTGACACGGATGAAGAAAAAATTAACTTCATGTTAATTAATGAAGGTTAAACAGCTCTTACGTTGTTAGTTGATCAGTAATCTAGCATGGAAACCCTGAGCATACCAATTCCTTGAGGAGGGAACCCTGTCTGTATTCCTGAAGCAACCGATGACTGGTTAGCAGGAATAGCAATAGATGGTGCAAATGGACTTGTTGCCAGAGGACTAACACCAGGAGGTTGAGAATCAGATGATGGTGCTGGATGAGGCATACCACTTGATGCTGAAGGAAAGGGTCCAGGATAAATCGTAGGATAAGGAACAAATGGAGGCCTGGGGAAGCCACCCATTGGAGGATGTTGCATCCAAAATCCCTGAGGGGAAGAAGCCATAGAAGGTAGGGGTGTATAGGTAGGATATATTTGTTGCTGAACAGCTTGATTTGATGAAACAGGAGCACTGGGTCTAGGGACTGCAGAAGAGGGAGAATCCACAGCTGCAGAAGCAGTAATCATCTGAACAGACGGTACTAACCCAGGGTGTCCAGCTGTCCCTGAAGTTCCAGATGATTCAGTAGACATGGGAAAAGATTGAGTGGTGGGCATCCATGAAGTTACTGGGGCAAAATTGGGAGTGGAAGATGCATTCATTGTAAAATTTGAAAAGCTATGGACAGGCGATGGGCCAGTGTGAAATATAGTTAATGTAGATGATGCAGTGATAGCTTGTAACAGTAGGTAGTGTACCCTGCAATCAGCGAAAACGTTCAAATCATAAGTCACTGGCATACAAAAAAACTCCATATCAAATTCATTCTGCAGGTTCATAAGCAATTGATAGACATCATCTTGCAAACGGTAGAGTACTGAATTGAGAGCTAGATTAGATGGATCTAAAAGGTGAACATTGAACAGAACTCCAAAGGCTGGACAGGAGCCATGATAGTGAGTTCTGACTTAATGTCAATTAATGTCAACTACTGCACCAGGAACCCACTCATTGAATATAGATTTGATCACTATAAATAGAGGCTGAAATTGAGGCACTCGGTAACAATTAATTTGGGGCACCTACAAAGATGATTTTGTAAATGAATCCAGGATAGTCTGTTGGGCTGTAATATGGTCCAAGAATTCAAGTTTAAGGATGATATAATTGCACTGTAAACAGCAGCCCACGAACAGTTGTAAAAACAAAAACTTGAAACAAATACAGTAATTTCAAGCTTCGTGAAAAATTTATGCAAAACGATATGCGTTTACTGAAATCCTGCTAGCAGTCAACATTTTAAAGGTTGACCTAATCATGAGCCAAAAATTAACAATTAGTACAAGTTTTTGAGCACTCAGGCAGAGTATGATGGGACGAAATTGGAACTCAGTAGTTTTATCATTGTCTCACAGATTTAGAGGGCTGAATTTGATCATTCTTAATCAACTGAGGATTTGGAGTAAAAGAAAAACTTGCAGAACTCAACAAGGCTCCTTGCAAAGTAAAGGAGGCTGCACTATTGGTGCAAGCGCTCCAGATATAATTTGAACTAGGAAGTTAAAAAGGAAGGTTATTTGCTCCTAGCAAAGGGACCTGGAGGAACAGGCAAGAACATGATAAAATTGCATCACGCAAAGCAAAAATGATGGAAAAACCCAAAATATTCAAACTCTATCGACAGCCAATCAAGAAATCAGAATCATTAGATTGCGTGCGGCTCTGATAAGTCTACAGAATCTTCTCTTTTGGAAAATAAATTTGAACATTGAATGAAACCTAAAAGGATGTTTGAATGTTTCAGGTAAAGTTCTTACCAGACACGAATGCTTCGGCAGTTACCGAGAAACCTCCATAGAAAGTGGTTTTCGCGAAGGTAGAAGGAAATTAGACAGAGAGAGAGACACCGGTTATGGTTAGGGTTAAGGGGTTTGGACTTCAAAACTAAACAAGGGGAGAAGGAATTAAATTACCACAGCAGTATTTCAAGTTTCAGGACTTCAACTTTTCATTTGTTACAGTTGAGTCCCTAAAATTGTAAAACTTTCGGACGAGTTGTTTACTTTTTATAAAGTAATTTGTTAAAAAATATATTTTAGTGTCTTACTTTTTTTAATTTAAAAACTATTATAAATTTCTTTTGAAAAATAATAACTATTAAAATTAAGTTAAAATTATTAGATAAATTTTTTTTTATAAATTTTTTTTTATAAATTATAATTTTTATTAAAATTATCATAAAATATATATTTTTTTAGAAGATAATATTGTAATTATTTTTAATAAATAAAGATATTTTTAGAAAAAAATAAAAATTTTCTTATATTTTTAAGCTCCTTTTTTAAAAATTTTGTTTTAAAAAAAAGTTACTTTTTTTTTAAGAATTTCTCAAAAAATCATGTTTGACCTGAATTTTATTTTTAAGAGGTAGATAAGCTGAAAAAAAATTAGGCTTTAGTTTATTTTATTTTATTAAAAGAGTCTCATGTAAATTCTTTTATTGATAAGTGACCAGTAATTTATCTATTATTAATATGATTTTTTTTCAAATTTATTTATTTAAGTCTCTTAATTACTCTCTTAAAGATTCTTTTGTTAACTTATGTAAACTTATTTACTTGTTATACATTAAAAATATTAATTTCAACATTTTATTAAAAATGAAAAAAATAGCAAGAAAAGAGGGGCTAGAGAGAAAAATACTGTGAAAGAGTGAGCAAAAAAACAATATTTTTATTTAGTCAAATTATGTAATTAGTTCTTATACTCTGTCAAAATGATAGATTTAGTCTTTATACAACAATATGTGAAAATAAAATTCATGTATTTTTTAAAACTAATAATGTCACTTCAATCATTATCGATATGTGGTATTTTCTTATTGATATAATATTGAATCTGATGATATGATCCAATGTGATTGTCTCATCAAATTTATTACTGTCAAATGAAGAAAAAGTCTAAATTACCAAACACAGCTTAAATATAAAATTTATTTGAATTTTTTATTCATTTCGATGCATTAGTATTTAGAGTTTTTTCTTTTTTTTGTTGTTAATGAAAAGCTATTGATTTTAGACAAGATTGGAAGAGAAATAGATAAAAAATATGAATAACTTAATAAGATTTAGGAAAGTATTGTAAGAATATAATAATTGAATTATATGCTCTATAATTTAAAACAATGAAAAAAATATTATGAACTAGATAGAAATGCTACCATCATCATTAACAAATCATTATATTCAATACCGCATCAATATAAAATGATAGAAAATTTTAACACCGTTAAAAATTGGATTGAAATTGTCAATTTTGAAAAATATAAAGACTCAATTTTACAAATTATTATATCGTAGAGCCTGTTTGGCCTAATTTTTTTGTAACTTAAAACCTATTATGAAGATTTTATGAAAAATAATTTTTAAAATTAAGTTGAAGCTATTTGATGAGTTATTTGTAAAATAAACTATAGAATATCTAATTTTGGTTAAACTTATCATAAAGGGTATTTATGTCATTTTTAATCACCTAATAAATCAAAGTGAAATAAATCTGCTTCGAGTTTATATATGATTTCAGATATTAAAATCAAATAAATCCATAAAACAACGAAACAACTCTCAAATTTATATAATAGTCATAATATTATATTTTTTTGTGAAGAAGAGAGAAAATATTTAAATAATATCTGAATGCAGTTTTGAATTTTAAATCTTCTTTTCTCTTAATCTTTGTAAGAACAAAAGAATCTTAAATTTTGCTATTCTATTGCTAAGTTGTTTAGGTCTTTATAAGGAAAGGTAGAGGAGATAGAGATCGCGTTTTATGTTGGACAAAGGTGATTTATAAAGGGAGGGAGAGGAAATTTTTTTTTGAAAAATTTGTGTGTTTTTAAAAGAAAAGAAGAGAAAGTTTTCCCTTAGGTTATTAAAATCAATTACTAAATTTATATATATAATTATTTAAATCAATTACTTTTATCTTTTTAATAATTTTAAATGTTAAGTAAAATATACAAATTATATGTTCTTTTTTCTGTTATAGATTTATACAATATGAATTATATGTTTTTTTACATAACATATTTGTTTTAACATTAAAAGAATTTATGAATCTAAATTTGAAAGAATTTAATAATAAATCCATCAATAACCTTATAGTGATTTTGTAATAATCATGTTACTAAAACTTTAGATACTTGTTTAACATTTTTTAATACTTTTTCAATAACTTTATATGAGATTTTGTAACATAAAATTATTGAAATATATATACAAGTTATTGAAATTTTGGATACATTTTAAGTACCAATTTAATAATCTAAATCATTGAAATATTACATGTTACTAAAATTTTATATACCATTAAATAATTTTCAATAAACTTTTTTTTGATTTTAGTAACCTACATTATTGAAATATTATTCTGATTTTAGGAACCTAAGTTACTGAAGTTTTAGACATTTCTTTAATATTTTAAATATATTTTTTTAATAATTTAAGGTGATTTTAGTAATTTAAAGTAATAATTTATACATACATGTTACTACAATTTATAAACCTTTCAAATACTTCTTTTTTTTTCAAAAACCTTTTAGATGATTTTAGTAACCTAAGTTATTAAAATAATATACATATTATTGAAATTTTAGACAATTCTTTAGTCCTTTAAATAATTTTTTCAATAACCTTTTATTTTTTTTTAGTAACATAAAGTTCTTGAAATATGCATACAAGTTACTTAAATTTTAAATACATTTTAATATTTTTTCAGTAATGTTATACGTGATTTTAATAACTTAAATTATTGAAACATTACCTGCATGTTTTTGAAATTTTAAACATTTTGCAACCTTTTAAATAAATTTTAGTATTATTGTGTGTGATATTTGTATTCTCAATTAATCGAAATATACATATAAATACTTTTTCAATAACTTTATATATAATTTTATTAACTTAAATTTTTGAGACATTATATAAATATTATTGAAAGTTTATATACTTTTGTAGCCCTTTAAATATTTTTTCAGTGAATGCTTCGTTTTAAAATACGAGAAGAGTATCCACTTTAGGTAGCAGGTTGTAAAATTTTATAAATAATTGATTTTAAAAATTTTATATATAAGCTTAAAATCATAGAAGATAAAATTAATTATAAATTAAACTTAAGCTGTTTCTATTACTTTAAGTTATCTCAGTGTTTATATGTAGTTTACAATGTTTGTTTATAATAAATTGAGAAGTTAATTAACAAAGATAATCAGTTTCCCAAACTAGCAATTCAACTCTGTTAACTTAATTTGCATGAGTTTCATGGCATTGAAGATAAAAAAAGAAGAAATTTTTTTAAAGCTTGTTTAGTTGTTTTCACTTTTTTTTTATTATTTGTTTTGTGGTTTCAAAGTAAGAGAAAGAATTAATCAAAACAAAAAAAAAACTCTAAAAAAAGAAGAAGCAACAAAAAAAAAAAACTCTAAAAAGGAAGTAAAATAAGTGAAATAATGAAGGGAAGGGCATAAAAACATGAGATTTTAATTAGAGGAAGTGATGGTTGTTTTTATACGGAAATCTTGAGAATCTAATGAGAAGAAAATTGAAAATTAAAATTCCATTTCATTAAAATTGAAAAAATATTCCAATCATGTGTGAGGAGTGATTGTGAGACACAGATAACAATGATATGTTGCTAAAAAGTATAATAAAAAATAGAGAAAAAATAGTCAACAAAAAAAAGGAAAAAAAGTATAACAAAAAAATGAAATAAGTCTAGCCAGCAAAAAAAAAAGGGGAAAATGATAGAATTAGAGTTCAAGAGAAATCAAACCTAAACTAATTAATGGTTTTACAAAGAAGCTGATTACTATTCCAAAAAAAGTTTGTTAATTTAATTAAGGATGACAAAAATATATATCTTAAATTTTATATATATGATTTTTAAAAAAAATTAAAAAATGAGGGGTGGCAACCATCACCCTTGCCCTATTTTTTTCCTCATTTCCTGAGTTTAGTTATTAGTATTATTATTTATCTCGGATCTTTTATGTATAAATCGTGTTTCTCAACCTTATTTGTTTTGTGTTTCAACCAAATTTGTTTTACTCTAGTCATTTATCTTATAAGTCCAATGACATTTAAGAGAAACATTATGAAAGGTAGTTGTCAATATAAAAGCAATAAAGTATAAATATATTTTGAAACATAAACCCATTGAAGTAAAACAATCTATCCAATTAGGGTTTAAGGAAAATGAATTACAAATATATTGGAGAAATTCTGGTATTTAATAGGCATGAAAGTTTTCTTAACTAAACTTACTTGTGAATATAATGACATTAAAACATATGCAAAAACATAAAACTATTGAAATAAGTCAATTTATCAAAGTAGAAATACTTAAAATAAATCAAGAATTCATTGAAAATTAAACCTCATATCCTCAGCAAAAGGAAGAGAGTTCATGTGAAGAGACCATAATACCCCTATCATATTGCAAAATGTTGAGAAACCCATCAAAATCATTGCCTCCTTAAAAGACAAAATAACTACATTTGGGTTATTATTGTCAGACTTTGTTGTATTTTTTGTTGTTTTTCTCTCAGATTCTTTGCATCAATTTATATTCTATGTTTCTATTGATTCTTTTCCAATGCTTTCTGTATTTTCTTCTTTGAACAATTGTTACTCATGTTGAGGGTATTTTTAGGCCTATGAATCTCAATAGTCATGTAGATAAGAAAAATAGATTATTCACATTAAAATATTAATCATCATTGCATCTTAATTTGTCATTTTCCTGTTAAAATATATATTTACTACATATATTTTTTTATTATTTAAGAGTACCATTAATAATTTGATCAACCTTACACAGCCAAATGTTGCCTTCAAAGATAATGAAAATTTCAATTAAGAGTTCATTTTATTCTCATTTTGTAAATTTTATATCATTCAAATCTTATGTTTAAATTGTCCTCATGTGCTTCTTCTTTACAAGTATTAAATACTAAGTAATGTTTTTACTCAACTTCTTTTAATGCTAATGAAAGCTATACCAAATCCTATATCTGATTAACCACAATGGGAGATCATCGTTGACCCTAGTTAAAGCAAGAAGCTTTTATTGCTTTTGATAAACTTGGATTATTGCCAAGTTTTCTCTTCCCCATAGGAAATCATCCAAAATTTTTTTTTCTATTTTCATTGAATTTGAATTTATTTTCTTTGCCTTTGAAACTATTTTTCTCTTTTCCCGTTGTCTAAAACTACTTACTTTACCAATATATATATATATATAACAATTACAACATTATTTATTACTTTGCACTATTAATTTTGTACACAAGATTTGTTGACTCTATATACTTTTTATGATAACAAAACATTTCTCATTTATTAATGTCTAATCTTATTATCTAACTATGCAGGATTTAATTTAACACCCCTAACAAAATTGTTAATTAAAGGCAAGTCAATGAGGTTGTTAAATTTAATGATAAGTTAATTAGTTAAGAGGGAAAGAGCAAGCAATGAACGAAAGCAGAACCTTAATAACTGATTATCAAGGGACTTTAATAACTGATTATCAAAGGACCTTAATAACTTATTATCAAGGGACCTTAATCAATTAAGGTATGGCTAAGTGATAAGTTAAAGCAAAACAAAAATATTCTAAGCGGTTAAGAGGTTTGGTTAATCGGTTGAGCACAAGGTCCTAGTATCTTCAAGCGTCAAAAACAAGTTTAAAAATATAGTTGACCGTTGAATTGAGCCAAAATGGAGAAGTTTAAAATTCGAAGATCTTCTAGTAGATTAAAGCTGATTTTAATCGGTGATGATTCAAGGAAGTAAAGCTTCAATCAGTTAAGGAAAGAACAAACCAATTAGAGAAAGACTACTGTGTAGAGAAGTGAAAACAGAAAGTTTGTTATCGATTAGAGCCTACCATAACAAGTTAGAGGAAGTCTGTTGAAAAAGAGAAGTCTAAAGGCAAAGAACTCTTAATCGATTAGAGCCTCTTATAATCTATTAGAATAGAGAACACAACAGCAAGACAATGCAAGACAGAAAAGCTGTAATCGGTTAAAACTACCTATAACCAATTAGCCGAAATCTGTTTGCCTTTTTGAATTTAAACACTAAAGGACAAAATAACATCTAGAAGTGTATCAGAGTTGTTTTTAACGACTAAAAACTATTTTTACTAGAAAAATCTAACTCTTTAAGTATAAAAGGAAGCCGAACGATCAAAAAAAGTAGATTTGAAGAGAGAATAGCTATTTTGAGAAAAAAAGCAAAATATCCTTCACCAAAAACACTTGTTCTTCATTCTAAATCTAGAAAAAGTGTTTGAACTTGATTATGATCTGTCAAGACTTGTAAAGGTACTTAATTGTACTTTTTTTTCTTCTCTTTCTTGTGAAATTAAAATGTGGGAAGCACTTTAAAGATTGTTGAAAAGCATTAAAGTTTAGGTTAGAAGCTCACATTGTAAAAGTTTGGTGGAAGTTGTTAATTCTACTAGTATAGTTAAGTTGGGTTGAAAATCTTTGATTGGGAGATCAAGGTAGTGGATGTAGGCTCAGGAGACCAAACCGCTATAAACACTCTTACATTGTCCACTTCTCTTTACCCTTCTTTACTTGGTGTCTTGTAATTCTAACAAATTTTAGTCATTCTTTTCATCTAGTTGATTAAGAGCTTTATAAGCTCTAAAGGGCTGAACAAAATTTTTAGCAGTATTCACCCTCCTCTAGCATTCTAAGGAGACCAACAGGAATCTTTGTTGAAGATATCAACTTATTGCTCACAATTCACCTTTTATTATATACTATGTAACATCTTTTTTCTCATAATGTTGTCTATAAGCATAGTAAAAATCTCTTTTAGTTTCTTTGTTTTGTCAAAGCATGACACTTTTTAATCATATAACTTTAAAAAGACTATCGTAACATTCATTTTTGATTTTCTGATGTATAACTCAGTCAATATCATTCCACAACCTTGTATGTTATTAATTGTTTTTCTTTTTCTTTATCAGTTACTATTTCAATTGTTTACCCTTATAAACAATTTTTCTATATCTTTTCATCATATTTGTATATCTGTTGAGAAAATTTAATATAAATCCCTCATATAAAAATATCATTTTTTTTAATAAATTTATTTCACCAATAATTTAAAAAATTTACAAACTTGCTGCGTAGCAAGGATTACTTTCTAGTGTAATAAAATTTCAATGATTATTATATCCAACTACACCTCAAGTTCAAAATACTAAAACTGTTCACAAAAGTCAAAACCATCCAAATAATATCGGTTAGAAATCTAATCACCTAGTGCATTACCGCATTACCACATGGATTTAAACAAAATTTCTTCGTATTATTGATAAGTATAAAAATTAAAATTTATTTCATAAAAAGCAGAGATAATAAAAAATAAAGATAAATTAAAAATATTATGATTTATAATAATATACATTTGAGAATATATTATTAGATTTTTACTTAACTGGTGAAAATTATATTTGAAAAATTAGTGTAGACACTAATTTTTAATTATGAATAAATAATATTTTTATGAATGATTTTTCCCTAATTTTACATTTATCTTTACTTTAATCTATTTTATTTTATTATTTTATCTTATTTTCTCAATCAAATCTAATTAAAATCTAGTAGAACTTATGAAGTCCAAACTTTGTTTGGGCCATTACTAAAAAGGGAATGGGATTTAATGGACAGGCCCCATGTTTGGGCTCTTTGATGCAAATAGGTCTAGACAGTTAATGCTAAGCTAAAATGGATCAAACAAAATTAATATTAACAAATCAAAATTAGAAATGAACTAAAATGAAGAACATTCTGGAAGCAAAAAGAAATAACAAAAAATGTAAAAAGAAACAGCTCAACAGGGTGTGTTTACACCCTTCCAAGGGCGACCTTACCATGCCAGACACGAATTTTTCGCGTCTGGCAATGGCCTCACGATGCTGGGAGGCCACAGGTGGCTACATCCTCAGCATCAAAAAGTAGCTATAAAGCTACTTTTTTCCCAAATCAAAAGGGAGGCGGATCTGAATGAAAAACCCTAAGAAAATCCTTAGGATAACGTTTGGTTCTTTACAATGTAATGTGATTACAGGTAATGTAATTGCAGGTAATGTGATTGTAAGCAATGTGATTGCAGGGAAGATAACATTGCAGTGTTTGATACATAAGTAATGTAATGATTAAAATGCAGAGAAGATAACATTGCAGTGTTTGTTTTACAAGTACTTTACAAGGTATATAATGTTAATTTCCAAAACTACCCTTATATATTAAAATACAAGTTTAACATGTATTTTTTTATTATTAATTTTTAAATATATTTTTAATTAAATATATTTTATTTTTTATTTCTTTTTGTAAGTATATATTTTATTTTTATTTTTAATATAATTTCTTATATTGTATATTTTATTTTAATTTTTTTTAGAAGATAATATTTTATTTTTATTTCTTAATACGTTTTATATGTATATATTAATGTGATAGCTTCCTCTCTTGTAACCAATAGCAAATTGGCAACAAAATACCCAACAGATTGTGAGTAATTTTTTTAAAAGATGATGGGTAAAAATGTCCTTAAAGACATTGTAGAGTGCAATGTAATGTGATTGCATTGGTTTTGGACTGCAATCATATTATATCAATTGGCTGCAATGTGATTGCATTGCAATCTTACATTACAGTGGTCTGTTACAAAACAAACACTGCAATGTAATTTAATTGGACACATTACAGGGAATGTGACTTTACATCACTCATACCAAACACACCCTAGTAGTTAACCAAAAAAACCTGTTGAAACCTTTGGAATCCCTAGAGCAAAAATCCTAGAAATCCATACTGAAATTCCTAGATAACCTAGAGCCGAAAATGTTAGCTTTCCTATTCTACCAACCAACATAATACCACAACCACAAAAAAAAATAAAAAAAAATCAAAAGAGATACTGAAACCTACAAAACGAATGAGAGGCTAGAAGTGTGCAGCGGTCGGTTACAACCGAGCAATAGACCTCAACCGTCAGTCATGCCGATCGACCTCATCAGTCGATCAGCTTGGCCCTCGGGGGGACTTCTTCCCCTCTGAACCGATCGAATAATAGATCGGTGATTGCCTTGGTTTTCAATGAGGGTGAAAGTATAAAAATGCCCCTCATTAAATAGTTTTCCTTTTGCCCCCCATAAGGGTAAAAGCATAAAATCTCCTTCAAAAGACCCTAAACCAGCTCTCACTTCTGCAGACCCTAACTCTCATATTTTCTCCCTTTCCCCCGACGGCCTGACCCCCCTATTTTCTCCTTTCCCTTTTCGCCTCCAGCCTCTCCAACTGAACCCTAAGCTAGCAGCTGTCTCATACAGCCATACTTGTGCTTCTCAGTTGCTATTATCAGTACTTCTCATTCAAAATTGCCACCATTCCAAGGTAAACCATATTTTTTTAAAAGTTATTTTGTGAAAATAAGCAGAGAGAGAAAGTTTGAGAGATTATGATTTATGAATATTATTATTTTTTATTAAAATTCATGCTAGAGAGAAAATATGTTAGAGATTATGAGTATGATATGTTGTTTTTTGCTTGTAAAAATTAATTTTGCTCCATTTTGATATTTTAAGCTTGCTGTTTCGATTCTTGCTTCCTTGAGTGCTGCTTGCTGTTTCGATTCTTGCTTCCTTGAGTGCTGCTTGCTGTACACTGCAGAAACTCTCTTTGACAAGTAATTGAAAGAATTAAAATTTGGCACATCATTTGATTGAAATTTCTCAACTTGTTCCTTTAATGGTAGGTCCGAATCCAATAGCTTAAAATGATTTCTCAACTTGAAATTTCTCAACTTAAAATGATGTTGGCAATAGTAGTTAAAGTGCATGTGTTTCACAAGGTTGGCAACTTAGAATTATTATTTGGATTTTTAATTAAAATGATTGGCAATATGTTAGAATTAAATATTGAAATTAATATTTGGGTATTATTTTTTTTTTGTAGATGTCAACTAATGAGGAAACAAATTTCGCAATTAATGAGACACCAACACCAATACCATCAACATCTACACCTCATGTTACTGCTAGTTCTACCAACCCTAACAAAACGTGTGAAGTTGTAAGCAAGGTGCGAAAGCAAAAGGAGTCGTCTCAATCTACATCGGTTATGTGGGATCACTTCACCAAATTTGTTGATAAGAAAGGTAATAAGAAAGCTAAATGTTCTCATTGTGGTAAAGAATTGTATGCTGATACAGAAAAGAATGGAACATCTTCTTTGAAAAATCATATTAATGTTTGTCCTAAGTTAAAATTGGTGCATGATAGTGAGAAGAAAAGGCAGATGAAATTAGTTTTTGCTTCGGGAGGGCATGGGTTGGGTAGTTGGAAGTTTGATCAGAAGGTAGTTTGGAGGAGTTTAACTGAGATGATTATTTTAGATAAATTGCCTTTTAAGTTAGTGGAAAATGATGGATAGAGGAGACACATAAATGAAGCATGTCCTAGATTTAGTATACCTTCACGATGGACTGTTGCTAGGGATTGCTATAAGGTTTACACTGATGAAAAAACTCGAATGAGAAGATTGTTAATATCATGTCCTGGTAGAATGTGTCTCACCACTAACACATGGACTTCGATTCAAAGAATTAATTATATGTGTCTAATTGCCCATTTTATTGATAATGATTGGAAGTTGCATAAAAAAATTTTGAATTTTTGTCCGATCACTAGTCACAAAGGTGAGGCCATGGGTAAGGCAATTAGTAAATGTTTGGGGGATTGGGGGATCCAAAAGATTTTTTCTATCACTGTTGATAATGCGAGTTCAAATGATGTTGCAGTAGGGCATCTGAAGAAAAAATATAATGTTGCTAGAACTAGTATTTTAGGGAGTAGATTTTTTCATGTGAGATGCATTGCTCATATTGTGAATCTTGTGGTCTCTGATGGATTGAAGGATATGAATACCTCAATTGCTCGTGTTAGAGGGGCAGTGAGATATATTAGATAATCCTTTGCTAGATTAATCAAGTTTAAGGAGTGTGCTGTTGGTGCAAGAGTTGAGAGTAAGTGTTTATTGTGTTTAAATGTGAGCACTAGATGGGATTTTACTTTTTTATGTTAGATACAGCTTTGAAATTTCTGAGGGCGTTTACATCATTTGAATTATGTGATAATGGCTACATATTTGAGCTCATAAGGTCGGGAGATGGGGTGCCCGATGACAGAGATTGGGCAAATATTATGAGGATTTCTCATTTTTTGAGAGAATTTTATGATTTGACTTTGAGTGTTTTAGGCACATCTTACATAACTGCTAATTCTTTTTTGGATTCCATTTCTGATGTGTGTACTACTTTGATTGAATGGCAAAATGGTGATGATGTTGATTTACAGTCTATGGCAATTTGGATGAAAGAGAAATATGAGAAGTATTGGGGGAATGTGGAGAAAATGAATTTGGTGTTATTTATTGCTGTTATACTTGATTCGAGGAAAAAGCTTTCTTATGTTGAATTCACTTTGCTAGACATGTATCCTCCAACTCAAGCTTCAATGATGTTGTCTTTGGTGACACAAACAATGGATGAGTTGTTTCGTTGTTATAGAAATATGTTACAACTTTCAACTCGTGATGTTGGTGAAAGTGGTCAAGAGTGTCTAACGTCCATGGGTCAAGGCACTAGTGGTGGTTGTAATGATAACGTTGTTTCGACTTTGATTGGCAAGGACATATAACAGACTAAAAAAAGATTGGATAGGTTTAAGAAGCACCGGTTAAACACTAGATCAAAAGAACTGAAAACGGAATTGAAGAAATATTTATCTGAGCCTGTGGATGATGAGTGTTTCGATGATGATGAGTTTTATGTTCTCATGTGGTGGAAACTTAATCAGTTTAGGTTTCTTATACTTGCCACTGTTGCTTGTGATGTTTTGGCTGTTCTTGTATCAATAGTTGCTTCGGAATCTACTTTTAGTACCTGTGGACGTGTGATTGATGCATATAGGAGTTCTTTGACTCCTAAGGTTGTGCAAGCACTTATTTGTGCTCAAGATTGGTTACGTGGAAAGGCACGTGGTGATACGAATTTGATTGAAGATGATTTGGATGAGCTTGATAAACTTTTTTTTTTGTTATGTTGGAAATGCACGCAGGGCCCAACTACCCTGTTAAATTTTATTAATTACGAAATAAAAAGTATAAAAGAGGGGGACCTAAACCGTACCTCCAAGTTACATGATCATGAGAAAGTTTCGGATAAGCACCTAAGTAAGGAAAACCATTTTACGTGCATAACTTTTGATGCTATAGTAAAACAGATATTCCCTATTATTACATTGAGTCAATAAACTAAAATAAAATTTAAAATAGAAAATGTAAATAAGAAAAGCACCTAGAATGGAGTGTTTCATTTTATGACCATAAGTTTTATTATCATCATAAAATTGAAACACATCCATATTACAAAATTCTATGTGAATAGCAAAATAAGAAAAATAAACTAGGAGTACTACTTCTTTACATTCATTTAAAGTGAACATAAGGTAAACTAACTTTATCTAATCTAGGAATACCTCTAAGCTGACCTTTTTCTTGTGAAAATACTTGCAGGTTCTAGTGTGTATGCCCCTAATTTGATAGATAGTCTGCTGCCTGGTTCCCTTCTCGATGGATGTGCGAAATTCGAAAAGAAATACCACTCAAGGATCTGCGAATGGAAGCAAGCAAATACCGAGTCTTAGAGGATCGCTGATGACCCTCATTTATCATGTGAACCACTACTTTTGCATCCATTTCTATCTAGATTCTAGTAACATTGTACTCAATACACAAAAGTAAACCCTTGTGTAGTGCTATTAACTCTGCCTGTAATGAATCACATGGTCTAAAATTTTCAGAAAATCCAAAAATTATGGTACATGTATGGTCTCGAAGGAGTCCTTCCCCAACAGCATTCTGAAAATTATGCTTGGAACTGCCATTAACATTCAACTTAAACTCACATGCTGATGGTTTATGCCAAAAGAATATTTTTGGAGGATGTGGGATTGCCTGCTGAAATGTTAAACCCCATGCTTGAGCAATCTGTAGGTCTCCCCCTCCATTGCCACTAGTGGAATTGCCTTCCATGAAATAATTGGTGGATGAGTTTGAGTACTCTCCACACCACTCTGTTAGGATACATGCCAAATTCCCTATGCTTCGCATCATTCATTTCAACCCATAAGAACCAAAAAATGAATAAAGGCATTAACGTGCGTATGTGTCCTTTTTTCGTGTATCACCAGAGTACAACCATGCCCATATAATCTGATAAACAGTCTAAGGATGAGCAATTTTGATTTGGAAAAATTTCTCAAAATAACTCCAAACCTGTGTAGCTATTGGGCATTTCCACATGACATGCAAGAGAGACTCCTTGGAGTCATAGTGTTGGCATTTGGAAGCTAACTGGAATCCCTTGGTTTTCAATCGCGAATCAACTAGGATCCAATCCTGTAATAACCTCCATAGAAAGAAAGAAGTGGTAAGAGGAATGCATTTATGCCAAATTAAATTGAAAACAGGATTTACCGACTGTTGCTGTCGAATTATGTCCCAAGCAGACTTAGTGGAGAATTGCTCATCCGAGGTAAGAACCCAGAATGCCCTATCATCACTGAGTGGATCGATCGAAATTTTTAAGGTTTCCTCCACAACTTCCTTCGGTAACACATTATTTAGTTTACCCACATCCCATTTGCCATTGTCATAGAAATAGCAAACTATTGTCGTTGATGATGCAAAGAATGAAAATCGACTAACCAAGGGTTCTTCACCCATCCAACAATCATGCCAAAAAAATAACTCACCCTTACCAATCTGCCACCTAGTGAATTGTTCTGTGACCGAGCAGCTAGCTAACATCTGTTTCCGTGTCTGTGAATCACGAAGCTTCGGTTGTACATTCCTTGGAATTTGACCAGCACAATATTTACTTCGCATAAAGTGTGTCCAAATGATGTTACAAGTTAAAAACCTCCACCAAAGTTTCATGCTGAAGGCCTGCATCACATCACCTAGGCCTCTTATGTCTAATCCTTCCTTATTAGATGGTAGAGTGATCTTATGCCATGAAGCCCAATGGATTTTTCTAGTCCCTGCCGAACCTTCCCACAAAAAAATGTTGAACAATTTTGGTAAACTTGATTTTGGTAACTATTTTATTTCTTTTTATAGTTTTATTTATAATTTAATTTATTTGATTTGTCAAAAATTAATTTACCATATTTGTTGTTTTATTTTTTACAGTTGGCTCTAATGCATTAGAGTTGGCTACTATTGCATTAGAGACAATAGCTGAGTCTGAGCCTGAGTTGGATTAACATTTTCAAGTAATGTTATCATTCGGTATTATGCAATATTTATACGTTATTTATAATTCATTTAGGTTATCTTACCACAAAAATTTTCACTAATTATATATTTGCTTTTAATCTTTTTAGGAGCATGTTCTGCAAAATCATTAAAATTTGAAGTTGGAGCCTTGGAGATTCATATTTTGAAATTTAGTAATTTATGTCATTAAGCTTTAAGTTGTGGAACTCTTCTTTGTTTATTTATTGTATGAAGATTAATGTTAATTTCTTTGAGATCATATTTAATTATAGAACTTTTTAAACTAATGTTTATTTATTCTATAAAGATTAATGTTTATTTATTGCATGAAGATTAATATTATTAATCATTTGAAAAATAAATAAATAGGTCAAAAAGAAGACTTAAAATAACTCTTTGTAACAAATTATATAAAAAAGGCTTATGTCAAACAAGAAAAAGGATCAAATTATTTAACTATATCAAAAGTAGAAATCTTTGTGATTTATATACAAAAATATATCATTGTTTTAAAATTTGATTTGCCTTGCTGTAGAAAGTGACAATATTCTATCCTTTAATTACTACCAGTACTCATGGAAAAATAAGGGAATAAACAAGTTAATGTCATTGTATTTGGCCATGGATTGTTAATCATTTGCTGCCTATGGACCCTTAATCATTATTAGCAAGACCATTATTAGGCCATGGATTCTTCACAGCCCAAGTTAAATCTATGGATCTTTTACGGCCCACGTCAACCTTCATAGCCCAAATCAATTCCATGAAACCTTCACAGCCCAAGCCCAAATCAAACTAAGCCCACAGTCTAAAAAAATCGCATCGTAACTGACCAAATCGACCATCCCAAAAATCGACCGAAATCGATTTTGGGGGGGTGCGGTTTGGTCAGTTAACTTGGTAGAAATTTTTTATCAGTTTTAAGGAAAATTGACCGAAACTGACTCGCAATTGACTTTGCACAGTCCTATGGGAGGTAGCCTTGGTGAGTGAATGGGTTTTATGGCTTTTAGGGAAATCACTTTTCGAGAAAAACGATCACTAAGGTTTAGAGAGTGAGGTTTCGGTGGAGAGGGAGATAAGCAGAGAAAGGATGCTAGGCTTTGATTTGAGAGGAAAATGAGAGCTTTTTTAGAGAAAGGGAGGAGAACTAGCAGTAGAGAGAGAAAGCAAGGAAGGAAAATGAAAAAAAAAGTGAAAAAAATAAGCTTTTATACCTAGGTTTAGGACTTAATAACATTGTTTTTGGCAACTGTTGTAGAGCAAAGGAAGGGTTCTTGAACAGCACTGTTTGGAGGGATCTTAACACATTAAATGGTGCATTTTGCTGGACTTGAAAGGTTGGTGCAGCAGGCTTTTCTTCTCCCTCACGGGCAGGTTACTTTGGGTTGTTCCTAGCCCAAGTGAGGTAAAGTCTTACCCCATTGATTGCGGATTTGGATTGGTTAATTGTGGGTTGCTCATTTTATTCAGCTAAAAGGTTGTTCTTTAAAATATTTAATGAGCTCAAATAGGATATAAAACATATTATGAGAAATTTACATAAAGTTTTAGAGTAGAAAAATAAAAGTAAAAAATAAAAAGTTGTAAATAAAAAATATAGATAAATATTTAATTATAAAAAAATAGGTTTAGTTAAATGAAATATATGTGTAGGAAGAAAGTGAATGGCTAAATAATAATAATGATAAATTTAGGTTAAAAATATATATAAGAAGAAAGTTAAATAAATATTTAGAAGTAAAAAAACAGATTCAAGTAAGTGAAAGACAAAAAATATTTAGCTATAAAAAGAATATAAGTTTAGATGAATATTTAGTTTTTTAAAAAATGAGGTTTATGTAAGTAGAATATATATATAAATAGAAAGAAATGTCTAAATAAAAAATATATCTATGGTGATAGATTTAAAGTAAAAATACAGAAAAAATAATTGTTTAGCAAAAAAAGATATTTAAATAAAAAAATGGAAAATACCTAATTTAAAAGAAATAGACCTTTATAAATGAAAGAAAAATATAAGGAAAAATAAAATATATTTTAATCATAAATGAATATAGGATAGGTATGCAAGAGAAATGGAATATTCAATTACACAAGTTTATATAGGTATATATAAATATGAAAAATATAATATAATATAAAATTATAAATATAAAAAAATAGTGTGGTTGGTTTGGATTAATTCCAATGGTGGAATTTCATCTGAAAAGGCAAAGAGTTGCTATTTTCGAGATGATTTTCCTAGGAATGGAATTCAATTAGGGTTTTCTCTGAAATGTTCGGATAAATCCTAATTTTGTATTTCTATATTCTGATTAATTCAAACAATCACCCTAAAATCTGTAAAGAAATAAATTCATATAATGTTCAAACTAAATTAAAATCGATATAGTTATTTAATTGATTTAAACAATTATTGTAAATAAGAGATTTGTTGTTTATTTAAAAAAATAGTTCAATAAAATAAAATAATATTGACCTATAATATTTAACTAAAATTAGTGATTTAAGTAAAATCTTTCTTTAATATATATACTATAAAAATAAATGAGGTACTTAACCATATTAAACTATAAAATAAATATATAAATTATAAATCAACTAAATTGTACTTACTAAATTATATTTATAAACATGCTCATGTATACATCGTTCATAATTTTATTTTGGCATAGCATATTGTTATAACGTACCGGGTCCGAGAACCCGACCGCTATGCATGGAGTGATTGGGGAGTCGCCACCAATCTTTTTTTTTCTACCTAGGTGTGATTGGCCACCTAATAAATTTGTTCAATTCGACGAAATCTTAAATTAATTTTAGATCCGTTGAAATAATGATAAATTGGTCTACGTATTTTTTTTAGTTGAGTTCGGGAGTACGGTTACACACAGGGAAGGGTTAGCACCCTTGTGACACCCGTTCCACTAATGGTACTATTTAATCATATATTATTCTAAACCATTAATTTTATGCTTATGTTTTCTTAATTGTTATTTATTTAATTTGTCTTTTATTCTATTAATTAAGTTAAAATATTTTATAGGTTTGACGTACACGTGATGCAATTGTGAAATGTATGGCATAAAATCGAGATAATGTCAAACGAAAATCTTTTATTGAGCATACTTTTTGAATCTGCCCATCATACTGGTAGGATCCGAGAGTGTTCTCTCACCTAGGAAAATACCTCAGAAACTCGCCTTCACAAGTTTACTAGATAAATCCCATCATCGGGACAATCGTTTGTGAGTAAAAACAGTATTTTTATAAATGCAAATCCTAATGCGGGTAAAAGCGTTTTATCACATATATCTCTCCGAACCCTCCCATGGTACTGGTGGGATCCGGGGGTACCTTCTCACCTAGAGAGTTTACCGGAGAAACTCGTCTTCGCAAGCTTCCCTGGAAAGTCCCATCATCGGGGCTTATACTCACATACAGAATATATCTATATGCCCTGACATTCTACAACGCAACTATGACACATGTTATGCTTATGAAATCAATTATTTTATTCTTGAGTCCTCATGTATCTTTTTTATTTCTTGAAGACTTCCCTTTTCTATCCTTTTTCTTTATAAATATGTATATCATGGATTATAAATATGTTTATGTGTTATCTAAGTGTATGCTTAGTAAGACATCTTATTTCATAAGTAGATACAATTTTGATTCAATGCCACCCCTTTTATTATATACTTTGTTCACCTAGCGATTACCTTAAATATGCTCATTATTATGAATTTCCATTATTAAACATGTTAATATTTAATTAGTGTTATCTTGTAATTTTCACATTTATCTTTTGACAAGCATATGTTATTTATTCTTTTATGTTTATTATATTCATTTCTATATTTTAACTAACTTATTGTATAATAATTTTTGCCTATTTAAAATTAGAAACACTGGGATTTTAGAATTAGGACCCTCCCATCGTATTGGTGGGGTCTTAATTTAATTCTAGAACCTAGGGAAAATTCTTTTCGGAATTGCGACTCCTCGCGTTCCAAAAGAAAATCCCATCATCGGTTTGAATTAAATATTTATCTTATTTGTATGAAAAATTCTTCATCTTACCCCCATTTTCATTCTCCTTTTGTTTATAACTCCATCCATTTTATAAAGCTATTTTTTAAATAATTTAATAATTACATATTTTATTCTAATACATTCTTCGTTTTTTCATTTCTTTAAATTCACTTTCATTCGTAATTTCCTTATATGTATATTTTTATTCTTGTATGCATTTTCATAACTACATAATATACAAGTGTTTTATTTTTTTTGCCTAACTTTATAATAATTTCTATATTTTCTATATTTTCCTATCCATCCCATCCCTTTTTATTTTTCAACATTTTGTTTATAGTAATTATCTATTTTTTTATATTTCTACTTCAATGATTTGTTTCTTCTAGTATTTTTTAATTCATACTACAACATTAATGCACTTCATATCTATTACTTTATTTTCATTAATATAAAGTCATATTATGAATATTTCCTAACTTGAAACAATCAACACAAATACCACATAATAACCCAATAAATTAAGGATTTAAATCTTACCTAAGGTTCAGCCCTCCTCCTTTAAAACGACGTCATTCTCAACTCTTTTCCAACACCCAATCCTCACCAACAAAACAACACCGTTTTGCCCCCCCCTCGACCTAGCTTTATAAGCTTTTTTTCTTTTCTCTCTCACTTTCTCTCTTTAATGGCACCGGTTCTTTCCCTTCTCTCTAAGATTTTTTCCCATTTTTTTCTTCTTCTTTTTTTCTCTCTTTCTTTCTTTCTTGGCTCGCAGATCTCCCTCCTTTCTCTCTCTCTTAGCTTATTTCCTTCTCTTTCCTTGTCGACGTCCCTTCTCCCTCACCGACCAGATCTAGGTCTTCGAGGCCGCTTTCTTTGGCTTTCTCTTTTTTTTCTTTTTGTGCCCTTTTGTTGTGATTTTGGTTTTTTTTTTTTTTTTAGAGCTTGTGGATAGGTGTTTTGGCTGGTAGATCTTAGGATTTTTGTTTTTGAAGATCTGTGTTTTTTTTTTTGGCCTTTTTTTGGTGGTCTTGATTGCTGGATTTTGTTTGAAGAAGATAGGGTTCTTTTTTTGATGCTTTTTTTTTTTTTTGGATCTTCCATTTTTGGTTTCAGAAAATCCTCTTTTAAAAGTTAGATTGTCCGACGTGAAGGCTCTGGCACAAGGGGAGTTGGTAGCCGGAGGTCCATTCTTCCCTTTTCAAGGGCATTAAATGCTCTTCCATGGTTAACTAGGGAGGGATGGCTGAGCGTATGCTCAGTCCTTTCCTTGTTTTCTCTCTTTTTTATTTGTTTTTGTTTTTTTATTTTTAATTTATTTCTTATTTTTTATTTTTTTAGTTTGTTTTATTATACTTCATTATATATAAAAAGAAAGAAAGAAAGAAAGAAAGGTGTCTACACATATGACACATATATTTTGTTAATGGGATTGGAACTCCGTGATGGGATTTCCTCGAAGGACTTGTAGAGATGAGTTCTTTCAAAGATATCTCTAGGTGAGGAAAACTTTGAGACTTTACCAAAACGTTGCGATGTTCGACGAATGATTTTCTGATACAAGGTTTTCACTACTCATTATTTAAAATTGGTAAATCATGACATCATTTTATAATTGCATCATGTGCACCCGTAAAACCAAATAAAAAGATTTAATCTGCTATTATAATAAAGAATTAACTAAATAAACAAAGATTAGAGAAACATAAGAATAAAATCAATGGTTTAGGCTATAATAAGATAACATATGATTAAATGATATCGTTCATAGAACAGGCACCATAAGGATGCTAATCCTTTCCCATGCGTAACCGTACTCTCGAATCCAACTCTAAAAATTCGTAAACCGGTTCATTATTCTTTAGATTGACCTAAAATCATTTACGATTTCGACGAATAAAACAAATTTAACAAGTGGCAAATCACACATACACAAAAAAGATTAGCGCCTACTCTTAACATTATTCTTCCACGTCTAACAATCATATTCTCAGACTCGCACGTTACGACAATTAGTGTACAAATTAATATTATAGTCTCAATTACTTTTATTTGTATTATTATTTTCAATACTAATTATGATAAAAACTGAATAAATAATATTTTATATTGGGTAAAATATGTTTATCCTCTAACTTTTAGTCATAATTCTATGTAGGTCTATTAGTTTTCAAAATGAACAGTCTACCTAAAAAAAATATTTTTTATTAAACACATAAGTTCAGTCATTAGTCTACTGTTAATATTTTCGATAGATTGATGACGTTGTAATATTAAAAAATAATTTTACCCTTCATTAATTCTAAAAATTACCACATTATATAAACTATAATTTTTTTTCTTATTAAAAAAACCTTATCCCTTACCTTTTCCCCAAGTGAAAGTCAGATCTAGCTCCAGTCGAGGAGCTCCAAATCCGACTCTGACTAGATCTCCTTCTTTTCGCTCTTTACGCTCCCTAGGAAAGACGCACCCCCAACCCTTGATGTTCCCCAGGGGAACACAGATCTCGCACTTCTTAAGGGAGTCGCACCACCCCACCCTTAATGGGAAAGGGGCGCGTCTCCCTTGGAGAGCTGAGATCAAGGTTGGGAGGGTATGAGATCCGCACTTCAGCTTCTTTAGGGAGCACGAGGGTGGGGGCCGAGAGGGTGTTCAGTCGGGACTGTAGTTGGCTGGCTTGAAAAAAAAAGAAAATAGTGAAAAAGGGGTAAAATGAAAGAAGGGTAATTTTAGAATTTTACACTTGTCTGCTAATGTCTTTCATGGGTTTAGGGCGAATAATGTATTTTGAAAATTAATAGATCCATATGAGATTATAATTAAAAGTTAAGAGGTGAGGGTATTTTATCCTTTTATATTTAATCATTTTATTATAACGGAAGGGATGATTAAATTTATGGTTGCATTTGGTATATTGCTGAGGATGTGATTATTGGGAATGTGATTGCTGGGGATGTGACTGCTGGGAATATAACTTTGCAGTGTTTGGTGTAATAAGAGAAAGTGATGATTACAGGGAATGTGATTGCTAAGAAGATTACATTATGGTATTTGGTTTGTAAACATTTTACCGAGAATGTAATGTAAATTGGTAAAATTACTTTTATGTATAAAAAACATATCAGTTGAATAAATTTATAATTTTTAATATAAAATTTGACTTTTCAATTTTAAGTAATTAAAATAATAAATAATAACATTAAAAGAAAAACATAATATTTTTAAATATTTTATTAAAATATTGAAATATTTAAAAATATATAAATATTTATTTTTGCTTAAACTTATTAAAATTAAAGTAATAATGGTATTTTGGAATTATGGCATGATTAATATAAAAATATTAAGCAATAATCATGTTGTTGGACCTTCTTTTCATTAAAAACTCAATTTTGTCTTTTTTGCATGAGTTGGATATGAAACATTGTTCTTTGACGTCCACATGGTAGCCTCTATGGATATATCAATATAATCTATCAATGCTTACAATTCGGTACAAAATCTATCGATAGATGTGTATACTAAGTAGAAGATGAACTAGCATGTATCGATAGATTTAAAATCTATCGATAGATTGTTTACTGAAAAGTGTACATGACGCTTCCTCGCTCTCATAACCGCGACCTCCAAAACCTTCTTTCTCTCAAAACCTCTCAAGTTCATAATAAATATCTCCGGGTTTCCCTTTCTACTTTCATCCTTGAACTCACAAATTAACCAAGTGTTGCTTCAAAATTTCACCAAAAAATTAGTTTAAGGTTTCATAAAACCCTAGGTTTCAATCCACCGAATTATTGGATTCCCTTGCATTTTGAGGAAAATTCTCTCTATTAAATCATTTCCCTAATCCTCCTCGACATTTCTACCAAATCATTTTAGAACAAAACATCCCAAGCCTCTAAACTTCATAATTTTTGAAAATGAGTTACAGAACTAAATGCACAAAGGTGACTCATAATAGGGGTTCAGGCAGCTCTGCTTGTGTGAAAACATCATCAGCCTCAGTTGTGAGTTTGTTTTTGCAAAATTTCACTCATCCATTGCACGCTAAAAAATTCAACGCCAATTTCACCCAATGCAAGGTAATGCCCAAACGTATAATTGACTTTGATTACTTAAAGTCCATTGATTTCTCATACCTTGTGAACTTCAAAATTTTAGGGTGGACACATTATTTACAATTGAATAGGAAATACTATGAGAATTTGATTCGGATCTTTTACTTCAACGTAACACAAAAATATGCTGAGTCGAAAACAGGTCAGCTAGTGAACCATGACGATACATTTGTCACCCACGTCATGGGACAACGGATCTTTATTACTCGTGAGCTGATAGAACAAGTCCTTCACCTTACTTCCCTCCGAGAAGATCTTCGTTGTGTCTTTGATAATGGTGACCTTCGGTTGACGTTTATCTACCCACCATTAAATGACAGAGGCAATTCTAGTTGCACAAGGCTATGGTTTTTTTATCGAGTCTTGCATCTTATCATCACTAACACTATTCGTCGTCATGGCTCAAACTACTTGACTGCCACCACTTATGACCTTGCTAAATTCATTATGGATGACATGCTTCTCACCATTCAAGGGGGCATCAAAAACTTACTTTACGGCATGTTGATCAGTGAAATCATAAACTATTTCAAAGTTGACACCTATTGTGATCCGCTCAAAAGCCATGTTTTGTTCAATCCTATCGATGAACATAGTATTAAAAAGCTAGGATTTGAGTTTAGAAACAACAGTTGGCTTAGGAAAAGGGCAGTCAATAATCTGGTATTTGATGATGAGGGGAATGAGGGTGAGCCAAGTACGTATTGTAGTGGCTCGTCTACTGCTCCACCTAGTGCACTTATTTTGACCACATTCGATGTTGAGCAAACCTTCACTAGACTCCTCTTATTTATGGAAACAATGGACTCTAGGTTGGCTACCCATATGGATTTGTTAGAGGTGCAGAATCGTGAGATGTTGCAGCTTCAAAAAGACTTTGAGGATCAATTTCGCTCTCAATTTCCACCACCATCATGAGTTCTCACTGAAGACATCTGTTTTACTCCATTTTTGGACTATTCAATTCGATGGCTACATGTGCATTAGATTTTGGTTGTATCTACATATTTTAAGTTGTATCTTCGGTTACATGTTTGTCTTTTCTATGCTTTCGGATGTATTTAGTATATTTTGAACTATTGCTGCTTGTAATGCTTTAAATTGAGTTTGTTTCGCTTGATTGTGTGTCTTTTGTTTTTCTTGAGACCTTTCTATGATGGTTTAACTGGATGTTGGTTTAGGATCTTATCAGTTGATTTTTGTTTATAGGTTATGGGGCATATTTTTGTTCAGGCCCTTGAAATGAATTGTACAAATTTAAGGAGTGGTTCTCTTGTTTTGGTGTTATCTTGAGTTCTAAAGTTATAGATTTTTTTTTTTGACATTTTGGATAATTGAGCAAAGGTCTCTGTGAGGAAATATTAGGGAGGTATGCCATAGTTAAAGGGATATCAACCAATATTTCTGCTTTTAAGTGTTATGCTTTCTTCACTGTTTGTAATATTAGGGAATGTTCTATTCCCATGTTGGAATGAAATTTTATGAATGCATTTAAAAAAAACTGCTTTAAACGAATGCGTTTCTTACTTTCTTGTGTTGCACTGTAGCTGTGTTTTTCTTCATGAACTTATCTAGGTATGCCTAAGTGTCTATTGTTTTCATATGTATTGTAAAGGGGAAGAATTTTTCCCTTGGTTCTTAATAAATACTTTCTGATTGCTTTTGAAAAACAAGCAATAATGCGCTTCATATTGCCTTTGCAATATGAATCTATCGATAGATGTTCTGAATTTATCAATGAAAAGCATCTATCGATATATTCATATTGCAAAGGCGTAATACCTAAAAAACCATGATCATCTATCGATGGATTCCTGAATCTATCGATAGAATGGTAGAGTATTTTATAACACCTTATTCATCTATCGATAGATCACCCCGGAGTAAGACAATTTGGTAGTTATCGATAGATGCCAACATCAATTGATAGTTCTTCACTCGAGAGCAAAACAGGCTTGGTAGCTATTGATAGATGACAACATCTATCGATACTTCTTCACCCGAGAGCAAGACAGGCCCGGTAGCTATCGATAGATCCCAACACCTATCGAATAGTTCTTCACCCAAGAGCAAGACAAGCCCGATAGCTATTGATAGATGACAACATCTATTGATAGTTTCAAAGAGCTTTAGTGAAACTATCGATAGATGTAGATATCTATCAATAGTTCTTCACTTGGGAGCAAGACAGGCCCGATAGTTATCGATAGATGTGAACATCTATCGATAGGTTAGCAGAAGGTAACATAGCACATAATTTATCTATCGATAGGCATTATTTATCTATAGATAAATGATCAACCAAGAACAAGGGTGGCACGGTAGCTATTGATAGTTTTTGGGACTATCTATGGATAAAGGACTCTTATGAAAATATATTGATATATTTATTAATCTATCGATAGAGCTACTCATATTTTTTGAATGTTTAAAGAACATCTATCGATATATTACGTATCTATCGATAGATGGCAAACATCTCGGTATTAATAACTTTGTCCATGTTTATTTTCTGTTAATTCTTATTCCTATACAATATTATACTATTTACATTTTCAAATATAAGGATCTAACCTAAGAAAATATAATAAACTTAAGGATCTAAACTTTAAATAAAAAGATTGAAACAAAAGTTCAAAAGTTCCTAATATATTAACATCCATTCAAACACTAAGTATTCTTTACAACAAAAAACCTTGAAACTACAAACATTAATAAACATATAGTTTCGACTTAACGACAATTGAAAAAAGGTTAACAATAACTACTTGTCCATTCTAATTACTCTATATTGATGAGCCACTAAGCTTAAACACTCTTTTTACATCAAAGATCTTGTATTCCTCTAACATGTTGTAGAAGTAATTAACACTTTTCTAGTCAGTGCAGATAATTTCTCCAACCGTAATAACATCATCACGAGTCAACCCTTGAAGACCTTCAAATCCCTTACAGATCTCAAAAACCTCCATAGTCCTGTCATCTTCAGCAACCATGTGTTTAAAACACTAGGCCAAGTTACCAATTTCAGTAGTTGCAGCTTGACAAACATCCTTCAAATCACTTATATTGTTAAAAAATGCTAACTCCTCATGACTACCACTACCATATTGGTCTTAGCTTTTTTCTAAATCGAATTTACCTCAAGCAACATTAAATTCCTTCTTGTTGTAGTAGTGGATGTCTCAGTATTGGCATTGACAGGTTGAGTACCTGACAAAGTCTCAAGAATGTTGACAAAGTTCACATCGTCATCTTCATGTTCACAACCCAATCCATTGAATGCATCTCAAGTTGCCCTTGCTGTTGCTTCCTCGAATTTTATGTTTTCCATGACATTTGCAAGTGCCTTTACTGCTACTCTAGTTACCCTATCTCTGCGAAATATAATTGCTAACTTATCAAAATGCGAAAAAGGCTTATTTCTAAGTCCTGCTACAGTTGGATGACCCTGTAATTTAGTATCAAACTAAACATTAATAAAAATAAGTAAACAATCGTATGGATTGAAATCAATATTAAGCACATGAGAGTGACATAAATAACAAGGAAATATTTGATGACACCCATGTTGACTTACCTTCACCCATCCATTCCAAACGTTAGTTTCACAAGTGACACATTCGTTCACGTCATTCAACCCAAAGTTAGAAGCAGAATGGCCTAGCATTTCAGCAACTTCTTTATATTGTGACTTCAGTAACTGCATTTTGCATTGTATATGTGGGATGCCTCTAATTTGACAATTTGTGATCTTTTCAGCCATCCATTTCTCAAGTTGTTGCAAGTAACCAAGCTTAAAAGTCCCATTATCTCTAGACCAACCATCAACATTCATAAGATCCAAGCAATAATCAATTAGAATTGCATCTTCAAGAAAAGTCCACTGATGGGTGGATCTCTTACTTACCTTTTGTGATCCTTGAGTTGATGTTCCTTCCATCTATAATAATAAAATGTTAGCAATTGCTCTTTGTACATGAAAGGTAGAAGTGTATACAAAAAGAACTTCACATTCCTTCACATAAAAAATGCAAGAACCCTAAACCCATCAACACACAAACTGTGCAAAATATGTCCACCTCTATGCAATCATTGCTCCATAACATAGTTGGGGCTAGCAACACTAAACCCTAAACATAACATCTAATTATTACACTAACAAAAATATACTGTTACGTTACGTGTCATTTCTAGAAGTTAACTAGTCATCTCACATTTCTTTTACCAAGTTATTTCTCCAATTATTCCATTCATTTGAGCTTTCAATGTATTGTATCATATCTGCATTTTTCAATTCTACTAGTCCAAAATATCCCTCATTGAATTTATCCTCAGGTGGATCGTGTGTCATTTCCCTCATAATATGATTGTGTAACAAAGTACAAGCCGATATAATTCTGTATTTGGTTTTCAGTGGATATTAATACCTCTCCTTAAGTATTGTCCATCTCATCTTAAGAAATCTGAAACATCTTTCAATAACATTTTTAGCACTAGAGTGTTTGTAATTAAACAATTCTTCTTTTGATCGAGGAGTTCGATTTTGCCTCCATTCATTCAAATGATATCGTTCACCTCTATATGGAGTTAAAAATCCCTGTCTTTTTGTATATCTAGCATCACATAAATAGTAAAAACCTATGATAAGAAAATAGTTTTGTATTTGGAGCTAAATATATCAAGCTAACACTAATAAAACTCTTTAATTATTAATTTAACATACGTCATCCCTTTACTTACCTTTGGGGATTTTCAAACCATTTTTTCAAGAGATTGCATCTCGAAGAACCCTAGAGTCTACAGCTGAACCTTCCCATCCAGGTAAGATATATATGAACTGCATATGTTGTGAACATACCCCTAAGACATTTATGGCAATCCCATTCTTCCTTATTTTGTATCTAAGCTTATTATTTTCCAGAGCATTGACTTTAACATATGTCCCATCTAAAGAACCTAAACAATTCTATTGTTTCCAATAGAATGGTGACACAAACATATACCTTATTAGATTCAAACATATAAAAATTTTATATTTAAATTATAAAGAGAGACCATATTAAGTTTACCTTGAACCATTTCCATCGTAGGTTAGTTGAATTCTCAGTTATAAGCTCTGAATTCTTCAATAGTATTGCTTGTAACCTCAACACATAATTTAAAACCACCCCAAATTGCCTACTCACTGTCTCACCATTTTTAACAAATTTTCTCTTTATTATCCTATTCTTTGCATGATGAGCAATGACGTACAAAAAGATTGCAACCATTTCCTCAACATTCATGTGTGTTGTTGGTTTAAGCATACCAATAGTTTTAAGCAAATTGCATAGTTTATAGAAGGCATTCTTATTCATTCGAATATGTTTAACGCATGTTATATTCGAATTAAAGACCATTCTTCTAAAGTTCAATTGCCTTATAATATGCCTCTCATAACTAGTACCATTATATGATCTCTTATGTTTTCTTTTCTTTAGGCGCACGTAACAATATTCGTTAAGTAAAACAGTAATCAATACTACTATTGTATATAACTATAACGCCAGTGTAATAGTAGACACGATCATTGCAATTTGCCGTTTAGAATATCTGTTTATTGTCAGAACTATAATATAGAAAGACAACGTGTAAAAACTAGTAAGAAAAATCCACTTTACACATGTAGCAATGTTGGAATTAATACAATATAGAATGAAACAATAAAGTAAAAAAACATACCCTAATCAATGTGTGATTAACAACAACTAGTTGAAACACATTGTATGTAGCATTTAATCCATATTTGTAAAGAGAAGAGAAAAAAAGAATGCATGAATTCAACTTGAAACACTATATAAATACTATCCTAGACACCCTAAACACTATATGAAACACTATATAAACACAATATAAACACTATGAAACACATGTATTGTAAAAGTACAAGGTATTGTATCATATACCCTGAAACAAAATATAAACACTACCCTAAACAACCTATAAACACTACTCTAAACGCTATATAAACTTGAACCAACCATCTTACATAAGCCACCAAACTATTTTCCACCTTAAACTGTTATTTTAAATCCAATAGGGAAAACACAATTCTCCTTCTTCCCTTGACCCTTTCTTTCCCTTATTGACTAAAAACCTTAAACCCTTCTACTCTAGCTATCTCCACAATGCTATTATTATACATATTTTTCTAGGCAAAAATATGAAGCAACAGGCAAAAATCAATCAGTCAAAATGTAGGAACAAAATCAATACTTTCCCTTTGTTGAAAATATGTAAAAAATCTAAGGTAAGACCCTAACCCTTGCACCAAATATGAACCAGCAGAGGGAACCTGACCCCTTAATAGTTATACAAAATCAACCATTTACACAAGTGTTTCATCTACATTAACCCTAAACCCATAGAGGAAACACACCCCAAAATCACAAAGAATACTACAAACCCTTAAAACCTAATTTACTCAAGCTAAAAAGACCTTAAAATACCAAAAAAATATTTGAATGCCTGATAAGTATACATTGCAATCTTTTCTATACATACATAAGCAGAAAAAGGAAGACGGATTTGGGGTAGTGAAAAGAAGAAGAAATGTGTGGGTGACAAGGAAGAAGAGAAGAGCAGAAAATGAGGGACTGTCGGGGTAGGATGGGGAAAAAAAAGAGTTTTACTTTCCCTTTGCGGAGGGAAAGTAACTTACCTCTTTGGTGAGCTGAGGGAATGAGATTCCCTTAGCTAAATGCCTTAGCTGAAGGCAATGACTTTCCCTACAATGAGATGTCACCTGTACTTCCCTTCAACCAAACAATGTAATGTGATTACACCCCTTTAAAATGCAGGGAATGTGCCTTACTTCCCTTCAACCAAA
The DNA here is from genome assembly GCF_053813885.1 of Theobroma cacao. Lineage (NCBI taxonomy): Eukaryota > Viridiplantae > Streptophyta > Magnoliopsida > Malvales > Malvaceae > Theobroma > Theobroma cacao. Next base: position 46,434,941 of record NC_142640.1, read on the forward strand.
CAGACCCTATATGTTAAGTCATTACTATCTAAAATTTATACTTTCAATAAAAATGTTTAGTTATATATTACAATAATGTAATACTTTTATTTTATTTGATGAATATTTTATTGGATTGGTTTACAAAAAAATAAAAAAAAGAGTAAAATATCTTCACTTTTCTAATTTTTAGTCATAATTTCATGCAGATTCATTAATTTTTGAAATAAAAAGTTCACTCCAAATGTGTAAACGACGTTAACGAACAAATATGAAATGTCAAAAATACTCTTCTTCTTTCTACTCTCTTTTTCATTATTTTTTTAAGTTAGTCGACAAAGCTTTTTAAGGGAGCTGCACCCTTTCACCTTGCGTTCCCTAGAGGAGCCACGCCTCCCCACCCTTCTCCGATGCTCGTCAAGGAGCACGAGATTTGTGCTCCCTTAAAGAGCGTGGGGCTTTGAGTTCGGGGGGAGGGAGATCTGGTTAGAGTCAAATTTGGCGTTTCTCGATCAAAGTTAGATCTAGTCAATTGCAGAAAGAGATAGGGAGAGTTTTTTTTAATTGAAAAAAATTATAATTTATATAATATGATAATTTTTAAAATTAATAAAAGATAAAATTATTTTTTAATGTTATTACATTATCAAATTAATGAAAGTGCTAATGATTGATTAGACTTATGTGTTTAATAAAAATATTTTTTGAGATATATTATCTATTTTAAAAATTAATAGATATATTTAAAATTAATTGTGGCTAAAAGTAAAGAGAAATACATTTCCTTTACTGCTGCCATGGTTGCATTCTGGTACGCTTTTTTACTTTCCCTGCTTTCTGGCCAGACCCAAACACAGCTCATCAAAGTATATAAACTTAGAAGGAAAGCAAAAACCCTTTACTAATTTCAGCAGCCTCCGCGGTAGGGTTTTTTCACTTCTCTTCATCTCCATCTATCCAGTGAGACCCTAAAAGAAAGCAAAAACAACTTAAAAAAACGATGGCACAATCCCTAGAGTTGTTGTTGATCCAATTCTTAATGCCAGATAACGATGCAAGGAGGCAAGCGGAGGAGCAAATTAAGAGATTGGCAAAGGATCCGCAAGTGGTCCCGGCTCTGGTTCATCACCTCCGCACCGCCAAGACGCCCAACGTCCGCCAGCTCGCCGCTGTCCTCCTCCGTAAGAAGATCACTGGACACTGGGCTAAGCTTCCTCATCAGGTTAAGCAACTTGTCAAGCAGTCCCTCATCGAAAGTATCACAATGGAACACAGGTTCATTATACAATTTCCATATGTCTTCTTTATTTCTTTATTTTTTTTAATTTTTATGGTGTAATTGAATTTTGTTGAATTTTTGGCAGTGCACCAGTGAGGCGAGCCAGCGCCAATGTAGTGAGTATAATTGCGAAATACGCGGTTCCAGCTGGAGAGTGGCCTGATCTTCTTTCGTTTCTGTTTCAATGTAGTCAGAGTCCGCAGGAGGATCATCGAGAAGTAAGTTTTTGGGTTTTAGTTTCGGGAAGTTGACTAAGTATGTTACATTGCTATAAACTTATGCTAAATAATAATTCTCTTAGCGTATAAAAAGAATCAATAACACAGAAGCTTATAACATTAAGGATATGTGTGTTTATTTATTGGGTTGAGCTTGGCGTGTTTACCTATTATATTCAAAGCTAAAGTTGAGCCACGTATCCGATTGATCCCAGGCTGTTCAGTGTTCAGTATTAACATGACTTGGTATAGCACTAGTTTTTTGCCGCTGTGTGAACAGTCAAATTCCTGCAGTAGGAAGTCATATAGGAGCTTCATTGAAGTTCATTGTTTGATATCAATATACTTACCTAACTGGACACCTGCACTCACATGGTGTTGTACTTAATCATGTCTTCATATTTGTATCATTTTGGCTTAGCAGTGAGCCTTACATAGTAACCAGCTTTCGTAGATGCTAGCAGCGCTCATTTCCTCTTCTGTCCTTCAATTCATCAATTTCTGTTTTACGGACTAACAAATGCATTTGTCTGCTTCTGGTGATATTAGGTGGCATTGATCCTTTTCAGCTCTTTGACTGAAACAATAGGGAGCACTTTTAGACCACATTTTGCAGAGTTGCAAGCACTTTTACTCAAATGCTTACAGGATGAGACAAGCAATCGTGTCAGAGTTGCTGCTCTTAAGTAATAATTACTCCTCTTTCTTTTGTTCCCTCTTGACTCTTTTGGTGATCTTGTTGGTGGTTAAGAAATAACTGTTTGCGATTTATTTACAAGACATTTATTTTTGTCAGGGCAGTGGGGTCGTTTCTTGAATTCACAAATGACGGGGCTGAAGTGGTGAGTTTGTATGCTTGTTGCTTAACTAGAAATTCTATCTGTTTTGAATCATAATAACGTATCATTTACATCTTGTAAATAATCTGTCTGCTGCATACTATTTTACAGTTATCCACCTGCGTATCTTTTGATTATGCAGTCTGTTTAAGTGTTTTTGTTGTAAACATGTTTGTTTCCTGTGCTTGGTGAATTTTTTGAGAATGCTGTACTTTGCTTTCCAAAATAGAATAAGGGTTGCAAAAGGACTGATTTGTGCTTATGCAGAAAGGATATTTGCTAATCAGAATCTTCTCCAGGAATTACTTCTTTTTGCCATTGTATGAAACTTGACTAATATATTTCAGTTAATGGATGCGATCTATAAGCTCAAGTTTCATTCTTTTAAGTCCTTTTACACAAATAATTGATGAAGTATTACAATTGTTGAAAAAATTTTAAGGCAACACATTTGATAAAAGTCACCGATGAGGTGAAAGCAAAAGATAAAGGGAGTTTGAAGAAATATTCTACTTTGTTTGTAATATTTAATGACAGAAGGGAATTGAGAAGGTGAACTTCCTTTGGATCGGGGGAATCTGAAAATATATGATCTTAAAATTAAGAATTTTTTGCATGGACCAATCTGTCCCTAACCTTATGTCAACCTTATTAATAGGGCTGTTCACCATTCGGTTCAAATTGAAAATTGAATAAGCCAACTGGTTTGTTTAAAGGGTAAAATACACTTACCCTCTCGACTTTCGACCATAATTACACTTGAGTCCATTAGTTTTCAGAATGAACACTTTGCCCCAAAAGAATATTTTTGCTGGATACATAAGTCTTGCTATTAGTCAACCATCAATATTTTTGTTAGTTTGATGATGTGGCAATATTTTTAGGATAATTTGGCCCTTCATTAATTTTAAAAATTATCATATAAATTATAATTTTTAATATTAAATTTTTTTCTCATTTTCAAAAAAAAAAAATCTTTCTATCAGCCACCTGAGGCCGGCAGCGCTCCCCAAGGGAACACCAGCTCAATCGGGGCTCCCCAAGGGTGGGGAGCAGCAGATCTAGCGCTCCCCAGGGAGGTCAATCTGGGCCTCCCCAAGGGAGCGCATGGTTCTCCCCAAGGGAGCCCAGGGAGATCCAGCCATTGTAAGGGAGTGCCGTTGGCTGGCCTGGAGAAGAGTGGAAAAAAGAAAGGCATTTTAGACATTGCACATTTAGACATTAATGCTGTTTACATGTTTGGGGCGGAGTGTTCATTTTGAAAACTAATGGACCCGCGTGTGATTTTGGTCAAAAGTTGAGGGAGTCGGTGTATTTTACCTTTATTTAAATGTTATTGATGAAAATTAGGTGAATAATATAGTTATATATGCATGAAACTCAGCCCAACTGAATTCTGATTAAAGCTTAGTTGGGTGGAGTTGAGCACAATGGGTGGGACATTCATTTTCCATCCCTGTAGCGGCAAATTGTCCATTTTGTACAGATTTATTCAGTATGATCTGTTTGGCAATATCAGGTCTGCTTAGTAGTTGCTTCTGTTTCAACCAGTTACCATCCACACATAGGTCTTCCAGTAATCTGATTCTAAGGCATATCTCGTTCCTTGGTAATTGTTTATTTCTGCTTTAACAGTTTTTATACATATTTTAATAAAAAAGAACAAGGTCAAGCAATTTTGCATTAAGTATTTGGCTAATTATCATGCAGGTTAAGTTTCGGGAGTTCATTCCTAGCATTTTAAATGTATCAAGACAATGCCTTGCTGCTGGTGAGGAGGATGTTGCTATTATTGCATTTGAAATTTTTGATGAACTTATCGAGTCTCCTGCACCACTTCTTGGGGATTCTGTTAAATCCATTGTACAGTTCTCCCTTGAAGTTAGCTCGAGCCAGAATTTGGAATCAAACACTCGCCACCAGGTGAGAAAAGATGGTTCCTTTCCTAATTATACTTAACTTGTTATTATTAATTAGATATAGTCAATTAGTCATAATGGGTAATTCTGTCACAGGCTATGGCTGTGTTCCATTCATTCATGTCTCTGTTTTTGGTTTTGTGTTCTACATCTTTACTTATTTTCTGTTGTTTAATTTGTCAGGCTATTCAAATAATTTCGTGGCTGGCTAAGTACAAAGCCAATTCCCTAAAAAAGCAGAAGCTTGTCACACCTATTCTGCAAGTAATGTGCCCTTTGCTAGCAGAATCATCCAATGTTGATGAAGATGATGATCTTGCTCCTGATCGGGCTGCTGCAGAAGTTATTGACACAATGGCCTTGAATCTCTCAAAGCATGTCTTTCCCCTTGTTTTTGAGTTTGCTTCTCTAAGCAGTCAGAATGCAAATCCTAAGTTTAGGGAGGCTGCTGTCACAGCTTTAGGTGTTGTTTCAGAGGGTTGTGCGGAGTTGATGAAGGATAAGTTGGAACCTGTTCTTCAGATCGTCTTGGGGGCAATGAGGGACCCAGAGCAAATGGTTAGAGGGGCTGCCTCGTTCGCATTGGGCCAATTTGCAGAACATTTGCAGCCTGAAATTATATCTCATTATGCAAGTGTTCTTCCCTGCATTCTCAATGCTCTGGAGGATGTGTCTGATGAAGTGAAGGTACATAGACAGAAAGTTCTAAGTTTGTTGTGTAAATCACTTTTTAGTTGATTATATGTACATGCATGCTTGCATGTAAATGTTTGTACTTATATATTTTTCTGTAATATTTATAAGCATTGCATACTTCCTCTTTTTACAGGAAAAGTCATATTATGCTTTGGCAGCTTTTTGTGAAGATATGGGTGTGGAAATCCTACCTTTTCTTGACCCCTTAATGGGAAAGCTACTGGCTGCCCTCCAAAATAGTTCCCGTAATTTGCAAGAAACGTGCATGGTAAGCAAATATATCTATATATTCCCTCTTTCATCTTAAAAAGAAAGAAAACATGCACAGGCAAACACAGATGCCTAAGCTGAGATTCAGAAGTCAAATGGAGAGTTGAGGATATGAGATAATGCCAGTTGAATATAATTGAAGTCTTCAAACATTGTGTTTAAGGTGATTGAAGAATTATTCTTGTAATCTAATATTTATTTTTAATATTGGTGCAGTCTGCAATTGGTTCTGTTGCAGCTGCTGCGGAGCAAGCTTTCTTCCCATATGCTGAAAGGGTTCTGGAGTTGATGAAAGTATTTATGGTGCTCACCAATGATGAGGATTTGCGTGCTCGGGCTAGAGCTACGGAGCTTGTTGGAATTGTTGCAATGTCTGTTGGAAGAACAAGGATAGATCCAATTTTACCTGCTTTCGTAGAAGCTGCAATTTCTGTAATTACACTGTCTTTTTCTTTTAAGTATCTTAGCATGAATCCTATATGTGTTGAATTATGCTTGCTATCACCATAGGGTTTTGGATTAGAATTCAGTGAGCTTCGGGAGTACACTCATGGATTCTTCAGCAATGTTGCAGAAATTATGGATGACGGCTTTGTGAAGGTGTGCTTGGGTTTCAATTAAACTTCTGCTGTCCTTTGCTTGGTCTCTGCATTGATGTCAGTTTTATTTTATGGGCAGTATCTTCCTCATGTTGTACCCCTGGCATTTTCATCCTGCAACCTTGATGATGGGTCTGCGGTGGACATTGATGAGTCTGATGATGAGAATATTAATGGTTTTGGTGAAGTTTCATCGGATGATGAAGCTCATGATGAACCAAGAGTTAGAAATATCAGTATAAGAACAGGTGTATTGGACGAAAAGGCAGCTGCAACTCAAGCTCTTGGTTTATTTGCCCAGCATACTAAACATTCTTATGCTCCGTATCCTTGTACTGTTTGATTTATTTATTTTTTGATCAATTTTTTATTTTATTCTGATATTAAAACTGTTTTATTCAAAACCAACTCACAGTATAGCTGGTTTTAGTCTTTTACGGTTTGGTAATTTACTTTCTGAAAAAGATCTGTCATGGTATTAAAGTTTTTGGCTTTCAAAATGTCGACCATACAACATATTAAAGTTTTAGATTCTTTAGTGGCCCCCAGTGTGAACGTAAATGGTAATAAAAAATGGTAGGTTCCTGTCTACTCTTTGAGTTCTTTAATTGTTCTAAGCTATTTGGAGGAATCACTGAAGATTTTGGTGAGACATTCAGGGTATTTCCATGAAGATGTTCGGCTTCAGGCAATCATTGCTTTGAAACGTGAGTACCAACTACATGCTTGTGATATGGTTATGTAATACACTGCAATCCAATCATATTGTCAACATTTATGGTCATCATAGATGGTGAAAATTATTTATGGATGTCGTCATTAAATACTCTTCTACTTACAAAAAATAAAAGAACCTTAGTCTACAGCAATTAATATTTTTGTATTCATGGCATAGCCTATAGCTGGTTTTCTTTTGTTCTGGCAATTAATCTTGTTTTGCCTTTTGCCCTCTACCATGGCTGCATCACAAATTGCTCTCAGCCCCTCTCATTCCCTTAAGATGTGCATGCAAAAATCTAGTAATAACTGGCACCATTATGGTGAGGGTGGGAGGGAGAGGGAGATCTGGTACAAAAAGTAAATGAAGTGCCATTGTGGTTGACATAATGCTTTTGCATGTCTGGAGAAGCTCATTATCAAGTTCATATTTGAAGCAGGATGCTCATTGTACAGATTTGACATTTAGTTTTTTTTTATTGTAGCTCACTGTTTACCATATGCAAGATTCAATCTTGCTGCATTTGGCGGACTATTAAATATCTCTTATATTTAGGTATTTATCTTATACGAATCTCACTGTTAACTTTTGTTGATGATCGAAATTACAGATATTTTGACAGCGGCACATGCAATCTTTCAGTGTCAAAATGTGAGTTATAGTGGCTCTTTTTGTTTTCCTTCCCCTTTATAATTTCCCCCCCACTTTTCTTTTTGCTTCATTAACATCTCTAGTGGACCCTTTTCTTAGGTTAGAAGGAGAGGGGTGGGTAGATGCTCCGGTTATTAAGCTTTCTGTAGAATGATCAATTATTATTGAATACAAAGGAATAATTCTACTTTTAAGTGATATGACCAATAGTTGTGGCTTTGATTTTGATCTATTCCAATTTAATTTAGAATTTTGTATGCTAAACTTGGCAGCCTTTGTGTACAATATGCATGTATTAAATTCACCCAATGGTCCTTCACACATGCTTGTAGTTGTCAAAGCTCCTCTTTAGATTGGTAAATTTGTTTTATAAGCTAATTGGTTGAGCAACACAATCATGCACACGTAGACACATGTTGATGTAGTCGAAAGGTTTAGGCCAATTAAAACTCAACAATTAGGGCTAGAATAGGGTTGATTGTGTTGGAACAATAAAAAGATAATTGGATTTTCAAAAAAACCTCTTGAATAAATATTCAAAATAACAAAAGATGATAATAATAATCTTCTACCTAAGATACCTATTTATAATAGTTAAGATAAATCCTAATCAAATAGTTATTCTAATCCTAAATAAAGACTTAAAGTACTAAAATTCTAATAAAGATAGGAAAAAGAATCTCAAACTAAACAAAATAAAGAAAATAAAATCCTAAGCTAACGAAAATACTAAATAAAATAAAATTCTTGATGCGCCTGCATCACATGTGCATATGCAGAGAAGAGTGTGTACTTAAACTGACATAGACTAAAGACAGCAGGGTGCTCATGCATGCATGTATTTACATATGTATGTAGTGTGCATGCATATACCCAGAGAATTGGTGACTGCATACACTGCTAATATGAGTTTAACGTTTTTTGCTATGCAGGATGGGTCAATGAAGGCAAAAGAAGTTCTTGGTATTTACTGTTAACTGTTTACATCTATGCTTCTCCTGGTTTGCATTGGTACTAGAGGTTTGATTAAGTTCATTCATTTTGTAGATACGGTGATGAATATCTATATCAAGACTATGACTGAAGATGATGACAAGGAAGTTGTTGCCCATGCTTGTATGAGCATAGCTGATATAATTAAGGATTATGGGTATATGGCTCTAGAGCCTTGTAAGTAGTTGGCTGCTCGCTCTTAAGAATCCTTGGCACAAAAATGTTTCAGATTGAGATGAAATATTTTTTTGTCAATTTTATTCTCATTTTATCTGGTATTTCAGATATGTCACAGCTTGTGGATGCAACTTTGACATTGCTTCGAGAGGAATCAGCTTGTCAGCAATTGGAGAATGGGAGTGATATTGATGATGATGATGATGCTGAACATGATGAAATTCTTATGGATGCAGTTTCCGACCTTTTACCTGCATTTGCTAAGTCAATGGGTTCTCTCTTTGCTCCTATATTTGCAAAACTATTTGAACCTCTGATGAAATTTGCGGTGGGTTGTAGTAGTTGAGTACGAAGTTTTGATTTCTATAATTAGCATCTTATATTTGTTTGTTGGCAAGTGCAGAGAGCTTCATGCCCTCCACAAGATCGAACTATGGTGGTTGCTTGTCTTGCTGAAGTTGCGCAAGATATGGGTGCTCCAATTGCAAGCTATATTGATGTAATTTAATCAAAGTGTTGAATTGTTTAGGCTTTGTTTGGTTCTTGCTTTTATTATGTGATTTTTGTTGCCTAAAATATTGCCATAAAGCAAAAGTGAAGTTTAGCAAACAAAATGATGACCAAAAAATGAACAAATGAATAAAATGCGATGCTAATTTTTACATTAATTGGTTTGTATAAATATCATGCATTTTGTTATAAAATGTTACAATTTTAATTTTAATTCTTGAAAAGTATTGTTTAGTTCTGTATCCAAACATAGTTTTGCTTCCTGCTTTCAGAAGCAAAAAGCAAGTAGCAAAGGCTACAACTGGATGATGGCAGTCAATTTGATGTCTTTGTTGGTTTTCAACATATGCTGCAGTCTGCTGAAACTTTTTTCCATTTTTCAGAGACTGATGCCCTTGGTGCTTAAAGAGCTAGCATCGTCATCAGCAACAAATAGAAGGAATGCTGCATTTTGTGCCGGAGAGCTGGCCAAAAATGGGGGAGAGTCAACTTTGAAGTATCCTTTTCCAGCACATGCCCTCACCTTAACCTCCCTTGCCCTCACCCACTATTCTTCCCTGGTTTTCGATGTTTTAAAATGTGTTTTCATTGTGTCTTGCAGATTTCTAGAGACTATTTTTTACGTTATTGTCTTCAAACTATGATAAATATTAAAATTGATTAGCGTTATGTCATTGTTTTACACATTCTCCACAATTTTCCATTCCTCACTGTAGCTTTTTCCACTCATCAATAATAGATATTACACTGATATACTGCGAGGGCTTTACCCATTATTTGGGGATTCTGAGCCAGATGATGCTGTCAGGGATAATGCAGCTGGTGCTGTTGCAAGGATGATAATGGTGCACCCACAATCCATCCCATTGAACCAGGTTAATCTTGCCTGTTTCCAACTTCTTTTCTTGTTCTACAACATCTCTCCATTCTGCCCCAATGCCTAAGTTTTGATGTCTTCTGATTATAACTTGGCTACATTTCTCAGGTTCTTCCTGTCTTTTTGAGAGTTCTTCCACTAAAAGAAGATCATGAGGAGTCCATGGCTGTTTATAATTGTGTCTCTATGCTTGTTTTATCGTCCAATCCCCAGGTATTTATCTAATTCCTTACCAGGATGGCAAACTTGATAAAATTAATAATATATGTCAATTGAGAGTTTCATTGAACATCTATGGTTCTTGATCTTTATTTCAGAAGTGATAGTCTTTGTTGATTTTGTTTCCCCCTGGTATATGCAAAGCAGATACTCTCTCTTGTCCCTGAGTTGGTAAATATTTTTGCTCAAGTTCTGGTGTCTCCAGAGGAAACTTCGGAAGTTAAAGCTCAAGTAGGAAGGGCTTTTTCTCACCTAATTTCACTTTATGGACAAGAGATGCAACCCTTACTGAGCAATCTTCCACCTGCACATGCTAATGCCCTTGCTGCATTTGTCCCGAGCAGCTGATATCTGATCACTTGAGCTCTAAATGTTTCTTTGACAAAGAAAAAGGTCTATCCCTATTTTTCGCTGAGAGAGGTGAGACCCAGAATGCTTGGATATGATCATTTTTCAAGTCATGTTTGGCATGTAGGAAAAATATTACTATTTATGGAGCTCGGCTCAAATGCTATCAAATTGTACTGAATCAATTATCTTGTTACTGATTTTAAAAAAGGCTGATACATATACACATACACATACCCATACATACATATGTATTTATCCATATGGATATGTATGTCTATATATACATACTATATCGGTATAGATATGTACATACATAGATAGGCGCGTACATACATATGAATGTATCTATTAGATATGCATGTCTATATGTATGTATGCATGTATCTGTACATATATGTGTGTTATGTAAATTTCCTTTGATTGTCTTTTACCATTTTCTTAGTCTTTTAGGGTTTTATCTGACTGGGTGGGCTGAAACCTGGTTTTGAAGAAACCTGGGTCGAGAGAACCATCTGACTTAGAGACCTTGTCAGGATCCAGTTCAACTGGTTAAATAGAAAGGGTGCTCCCTGCTCCATCTTGAAAAGCAAAAGATATCAACAATTTTTGACGGTTTAGGGAACTACTATATGATATATGGATATTCTGAGATGAGGCAAAAATTTTTAGCCTAGTTGGCAAAAAGGGTCTTAAGTCTTTAATTTATTGTTTATCGCTGATCAAAATATAGATAAATACATTCAACAAAGAACTATCGTTCTTGATGGCAGATTTTTGTACATACATTTATATCTGTACACAAAGAAATCCAAAACATAAAATGAAACACACAGTGGTATTGATATTGTAATGTCAATACAAAGACAGAAATTCTTAGTTAACATTTGACAACTTTGCCCAGCCTTGGAGCTGATAGAAACGGATTGCATTATATGATATTATATATATTATTTCTCAATTTTTGCTCACAAATCAATATTTGAAAACCTTAGAAAGTGAATGAGTACTGTTGACATGCTTTGAGTATGAAAGCCTTTATTATGGTGTTCTAGCTGGTTTGAGTAAGATATTGAATCATGTATACTTATTATTTCAGGTATTTTTGTCCTACTCCTTCCAGTGCTGCCTCCATTTTCCGGTTTGGAGATGCTGCTTGTCCTTTTTCCTTTGACGAGCATACTTGTGTGTGCATCTGCATCGGCGATTGCATGCATGTAATGTATATTGTTTTCTTGAACCATTTTCTCATGACATTAATTCTTTTTTAATAAAAAAAAATTTTGAATGTTATGTCATATAGTTTGTTTACTTCTTGAGGTTGGGTGATTATAGTTGGTTACAAGGTTTTGACGTTCGCAAGTTTGTGCTTTATGTTGTTGTATAGGAGAATGGAGCTTTTATCACAACATGTATGAAGATACACTTTTTTTTTGGAAGTATTTAAATGAATCGGGTGGTTGAGTCAATAATTGGTTACAGATAACTGCCTTCTTTCTTTCTTTCTTTCTTTTTCACACTTCAATAATTTTTCTTTTATCTTGCAAGAAAAATGTTAGTAATGCATGAATATTCATAAATCTTTGTTGTATCCTAACTTGCTTTATGCGTATGCCAATATATGTCAGACTCCATTTTATTCGAAGTACTATTTGCAATGATTTTAATGTACATTTGTTTCGCGGAATAGATTGAAATGTAATAGAATAAGATAGGAATAGAATTGAAATGTTATTATATAATTTGATTGATGTAACAGAATAATATAAGAATTGTTGTTATAATATATTATAATTTTTTGATTGGTGAAAATAATTTTGAATTAATAAAAGAATAAGTGATAAAAAGATAAAAATACTTTTTATTATAATGTATGATTATTTATTTTTGTTATATTTTAAAATATTAAAAATTAATAATTTATTTATAATTTAAATATTATTATGATTAAAATATTAAATATTTTAATTACTTTTTTAATTTAAAATATTAATTTTTTATAATATATAATTAAAAACTTAAACTTTTATTTTAATTGTTTTTCTTTTTTTTTTTTATCATTTGCTTGTCCTCTTTGTTGGTCGACCATCAGAGATGTGGTCAACTTAACAGTGTTTCAATCTGGGCTTTTTATGGTCGAATCTAGTCATTAAGGCATCAGATCGGTACTTTCCATGATCAGATCGGTATTTTTCATGATCAGATTTGGTCGTGAAGTGTCAAATTCAACCAGGATTTAGTTAAGAAGTACCAAATTTAGTGTTTTCCTTAACCAATTGTAGTCGTAACACCAGATTTGGTATTTTCTTGGTCAATCTAGATGAAGAGTCATAGATTCGACCCTAATAAGGTTGTTGTCGTCGTTGTCGCTTTTGCCCTTTTCCGAGAGTGAGTGGAAGATTAGAGAGAGGAGAAAGGCAAAGCTGAAAAGGAGGAAAAGAGAAAAAAAAAAGAATGTTTCGAATGTTTGGTTGGGGAAATGGCCTCTATTCTCAAGTAACATTTGTTCTTTCATTTGGTTGTCAAATGTTGCAGGGAGTCCTCATATCCTTGCAATCTTTATTTTTCAAAATCATGATTTAATTAATCTCAACCTCTTACGGCATGGAATAGAATAAAATAGAATAATTATTTTGTGAGAATAGAATAAGGAAAGAATAGAATATAATGGTTATTAAGTTGTTTGGTTTATAGAATAAAATGGAGTAAGAATTGTTATTTTAACTTATTGTGATGTTTAGTTGGTAAGAATAGTTTTGGAAAAGTTGAGGAATATATAATAAAATGACAAAATTAACCTTTATTATAATTTAGTAAACTAGACAATTATTCATTATTATAATTTAATTATATATTTTCTTTTTTAATCTTTTAATTTTATTTTTATTAACATTTTACAATATTAATAATCTATTTTTTAAATTATTAATATGATTTTTTATTTCAATTTCTTTTTATTGTCTTTATTTGTACTTTCTTTTTTTAATCTTTTAATTTCTATTTTCATCAAAAATTTAAACATTAATAATTTATTATTAAATTATTAATATATTTTTATTTTTTAATTTTCTATTTGTAGTTTGTAATTATTTTCAATAAATAGGGACATTTTGGTTTAATAAATTTTTGACTTTATTCCATAGTCATGGAATAGCCATTGACATGGGGAGGTGGGGAATGGCTAAACCAAGATTTTTGAAGAATAGCCATTATTTGGATTGGTTATTCCCCCACCTTAAAAACCAACCGGACAAAATAATAAAAATGAGAAAGGAATAAGAGTGGATTTGCTATTTCCTTATACCAAATGTGATATCATGGTATTTGCTATTTCATTTTTGATGAAATAACTTTTAAAATTGATAGATTAAAATACGCTTTATAAGTGTGAAAAATTATAACTCTACCTATATAAAAACATTTTTTTTCTCTCTTCCTCTTCTCCCTCTGTTCCAGTTTTTACCTTTCTCAATCTTTCTAATCTTCCACTCATCACCGAAGCGGTAGCAATGGTGACAACTTTAGGGTTAGATTTGGATCTCTTTGTCTAGATCTAATGGAGAAAACACCAAATTTGATGTCTACGGTCAAATCTAGTTATGGGAAGCGTTAGATTTGCACATCTCAATGTAATACCTCATACTTTGACATGGTGGCTAATGAAGTTTATCGGATGCCAAATGAGGTTAATTATAATGTTTAAAGGTGAGGAAATGTGAAAAGAGTATTTTAAGATAAAATATTTCACATGCGAGAAAATAATAAAAAAATAATAATATTTTTATCAGGGAAGAATTTGAGAGATAAAAAGTGATTTGGAAGTGAATTGGGGCATAATAAGGTATTTTGGATATCAAGGAGACAAGTGAAAAATTTTGAAATAAAATAATATTAAAATATTAATATTTTATTCATTGTTGAAATTTTTCATGAAGGAGTATACGGTTAATCTAAATGGGGGAGAGGAAGAACAAGAAAATTTCAGAGAAAAATGAAGCTAGTGGGGCCCACGTGTTATTAAATAAAACTAACACAAGAAAAAATTATATTTTAAATATTATGAAGACGCCGCGTTGGAGTTCAAGTTTTATATTTCGTTTGTTCATGTGTGAAAGAAGATAATAGAAAGAAATTGGAGTTAAAAGAGTGTTGGGATGACTAAATTAAAAAGGGAAGAAACTTAGAGAGTAAAACGGTAATTTTACATAAAGTTTGGTCTCAAGAAGCTTTGACTCTCATCTTTATCAGCCATGACCGTCCTTATCTCCTCCAGCAAGATATTTTCTTCTTCTTCTTGAAGCTTCCAATGCCATTTTCATTTCAAGTTCATGAAAATCAAATTTTTTTCATGTGATTTCTCTCGTTTCTTTCCATTTCCCTTCTTTTCTTACTTTTTTCTTCTCCAAACTTCTTGGGCACTAAACCTGCAGCTTCTAACCCCAATTTCTAGCACATCTAAACCTTAAGAGAAGAAGAAAGAAAAAGAAAGAAAGGAAGAAAAGCTTGGTTTTGTAATTCTAGCAAGCTAAGGTAAGGATTTTTGTGTTTTAAGCTCATGGTTGGTTAAATCTTTGGAGAAATAATGTGTGAATCATTTTGGCAGCTTGATGATTAATGTTTTGAAAGGAATATTAGAGTGCAAGTACGAGTCAAGCAACCATAAAGTAAAGACAAATGATATTTTAAGTGTAGTTGAGGAATCTTGAGAAAATGGGTATTATTGTGTGTTTTTTAAGTGGCATATTGTGAGAAATTGTGATTGTTGTGGAAAGGATGGTTGAATTTGATAAATATCTTTAGAAAAGATTAATACATGTGTTAGAGTCATAAACAAGTTTTCGATAATCATAATTTAAAGAATTACGCAAGTAAGGGATAAAAGCAACTTTGGTAAAAATTGTGTCAAGATAAGTTAAGTTGTATAAGGATTCGTGATTGAATGAAAAAGGGAAGTATAAATGATGTACGCTAAAGATAGTGAATTGGGATTGTTGCTAGGAAGTGCAACAGTAAAGGTAGCGTACTGTGGTGGTGTGTCGAGGGAAATAACGAACGATCGGCAAGTAGGAATAGCTAGATACGCCTCCGAACAAATAGCGATGTAATATCCCGCTATCGTAAAGTAAGTGAACTTGTATTGAAAATATTTTGAGAAATGTATTGGTATTTGGACGAAGCGTGTGAATGATTTTTATTTGGATATTCCTTCAAAATTATGCATGGGAACAAGCCTTTATTAAAACGTTTTAAGTTGTGAGTGTGCAATATGATGAATCCTTGCGCCTTATATGATGTTGATGTAAATATATATGTTGTGTGTTAATAGTTAATATTGTGTAATAAATATAATCGTACGTGTGCGCGATGTGGGGGATGCATATGCCGGTGATGACGAGGTGCGGAAGTGTGGATAATGATATTGAAGTGTGCAAGTAGGGAGTGCACATGATGATATTGAAGTGTGCGAGTAGGGAGTGCACACGATGATATAGAAATGTGCGAGTAGGGAATGCACATGATAATATATAGTGTGCGCGATGTGGGGGTGCACACGATGACTTCAGCTATGTGCGCTATGTGGGAGTGCACACGATGACTCCAACTATGTGCACTATGTGAGGGTTGCACATGAGCTGGTGAGGCGGTGGTGGTATTCGTGTTATATATATTTATATATACATATGCAATAGAAAGTTTATGAGTATAATGTGTGGTTTGTAATATATGTTGCATCCTATATGTTGAACCTTGAAAAATTACTAAGTGTTTCCGAATTGATGTTCATTGCAGCAAAAATGGTTTTTCGTTGCAACAAGAATTCTTTTGACTTAATTGCTTTGTTTCTTGTTGCAGTGAAATTGCATTCTCGTTGCGGCGAGAAATTCTCGAGTGCTGGGGGCTTGCAACAACCTTGGAGTTCGCTGCAGCGAGAATTCATTCTCGCTGCAGTGAGTTGCTCACAGTGGTTTTCACTGTAGTGAGAATGAATCTCGCTGCAATGAGAAACTCTCGGGTTTGGCTTAGAAACCTGTGCTCTGAATTTCGCTACAGCAAGAATGCATCTTCGCTGCAACGGGAATCTTTTGGTCATGTTTACCTTGTTTATATCCTGCTATGATTTTCACTCATTTATCTTCATGGTTGATCTTGGGTTTTTCAACACTAAGAGACGACTAATCAAAGTTTTGAAATAAGGGGTTTCAACAAGAAATTAAGTTAAATTGCATGGTTTTAGCAAAAATGCATCGTGATTTTAAAACTTTCCATATCATATGGTTGTTCCTTTCTTATGTTCACTCATTGGGTTTATACTCATGTTTTTAAACTTCATGTTTTCAGATTCGGAGGCAGTTGGGACCTAAATTGAGTTTTCACGTATTCTCGTATTTTTGGTAGGTACTATAGCATCTCAGTAGCGGTACCTTCACTTAAAGTCACTTCACTGACGGTTGAGAGTCTTTTGTCTGTGTACACGTATATGTAATGTAAACTACTAGGAGTCATGTTATAAATGAAGTATGTATATGTTGGATTGATGATGATGCCTTTATGAGACGATAATGAATGACAGTAGTTTGAGATAATATAAATATGAATATTCGATTGCTATAAATATTACTGAAACATTCATCGTTGAGAATTACAACACATGGTTTTAAAGATGATGGATGGAATGAGGAATATGATCCCATAAAAAAGCTTGCTTGGGCCTAGTGGGCTATGCCCATTGAGCCCATGTGCCGGTCATGGCTCGAGATTTGGGCTGTGATACTCAACTAGATCCTTATGGTCGAAATTTGGCACTCCATTACCAAACCTAATTGTGGGAAATGTTGATTTAATAACTTAGTGGCTAGATTTAACCACAAAGAGTGCTAAATTGATGCATCGTTATGTCGACCATATCTCTAGTGGTAGGTCAAAGGAAAAGAAAGAAAAAAAAAAGAAGATAATTTAAAATAAAAAGTTTTTTATTATAAATTATTAAAAATTACTAATTTTAAATTAAAAATTAATTAAAATTATTAATATTTTAATCATAATAATATTTATATATGAATAAAATATTAAATTTTAAAATATTAATAATTAAATTATAAATAAAATATTAATATTTAAATGATCTATTCTTAATATTTTAAATAAATTTAAATAAATATTATAATAAAAAATATTTTTTTTATCACTTTTTTTTGTTTTTTTAAAATTATTTTTACTAGACATTGTAATAAATCATAGTAGCCATTCTTACCTTATTTCATTTCTTCAACCAAACTAAATAATAACATTTTTAATTAATTTTTACTTTATTCTATTAATATAGAATGACTATTTTATTCTATTCCATTCTATTTTACAAAACCAAATGTGTAGTTTTTTATTAGACTAGGGTTAATTTTTCGTACTTATAAAAAACATTTTTGTCTTATTAATTTTAGATACTATTCCATAAAGAATGAAATAACAAATACCATGGGAGGTTGGGATAAGCTAAATCGTGATTTTGAAGAATAGAGATTGTAAGGAAATGGTTATTGCTTGGAACATTTAACAACTAAATGAAGGAACAAATGTGAATAGAGGGGAACGACTTAATCATTTTCTCAACTAAACATGTACTTCGATAAATCCTTTTTTACACTTTTTGTTTTGTTTTACCAAAGCCTGTCAATATTGAATTATGTAAAAAGAAGTAATTTTCTTTTTGTTATTTAAATAAATATATATGAGATAAATTTTGTATTTTTTATTTACGTGAGATTCATGACATTTTTTACTCAAAAGGAATAGAGATTCACTTTCTATTTTGAGTTTACTACTTTTCATGGAATGTTACACATTAATAAAGATTTAGTAAATTCTGATGTCAATTTATCACAGATTTGTACTTTTAACTCACTAGTTTCTGTTAAATAGATATGAATCAATCAAGTTAAGGGCGATTAAAAAGAAAAATAGTTGTTTATTTTTATTGATACATAAAAACTGTAAATCTAAACCTAAAGTCTTCTGCAGTTGTTCAATTTTTGTTTTAAAAAATTAATTTATAACTATATGAAGTGATAGACATTTCACGGGTGATTGACATGTGTCCAACAAAAGAACACAGTTGAAGATGTTTAGAATTTTAATAAAGCAGTTTGGATTTTTCAAAAATAATTTTAAGGTCATTTTTTCACATTTTAATATATCTTATTTTGTTTTGAGAGGATATTAAGGAATTGAAAAAGGGAAGAAGGGGCCGACAGAGAGTATAGGGAGTAAAGAGCAGAAACAAGACAAAAAAATACAATAGAAAAATTAAAAATAATTTAAATGGGTTATGAACTTTTGGACTTCGATAAGAAAATACAGTTTTGTTTACAAATAATGAAAGTTTGCTCGGATAAAATATCTTTGACTTCAGTAATTTTTTTTAACTATTTTCAATTCAAGGAATATATAATTAATAATAATTTAAGAAAAAAATATTACTATTAATTATGGACTGCCTTTTTTAAGATTTTATTTAGTTGATATTTTTGTTTTTTATTTTTTCCTTCTTATTCATTTTTATCAAAATAACCAAAAACAAATAATAAAATTATAAATAAACCAAATAGAATTCAAGTAATTGTGCTCGAGTATTTATCTCGTTGGTTGGTACATAATCTCCTTACTTAAAGAGTAAAATTTGAATCTCCCTCTCTCAATTATTAAAAAAAAAACCTAAGTAATTAGTTTTTTTCAAACTAAATGTCCGTTTGTTTTGGCTGAAAATATTTTCAAAACTCGGTCGTGTTTGTTAACTTAAAAATATTTTCATTTGGTAAAAAGTTTTACCGGTCAACGAGAAAAAGGCCTATTTACCTCGTAAATTATCTTACGCTCTCAAGCAGTGTAAGACAATTTCCTCTGGTTGAAAAAACAAAGCCTCCTGCACCAAGACTTCCAATCCCTTCTTTGCCATCCCTTCCTCGACCTTCGGTTTCCTCCATAGACGACATGGTTAGCTTCATCCGACGGCCTTTTTCTTCTCTCAATAGCCATGTATGCACTGCCCCCATTCTCCCTCAAAATTGGAAATAAATCTCTCATTTCTTCACACTTTCTCTTGAGTATTTTTCATAAGATCTTCTATTTTTCATATTCTTCAAAGATCTCTTAGGTCCTTGTCTTCTTCTTACCCCAGTTTGTGTTGCACCGCCACTTGCTATCTTTGTTTCCCTTTGACCTTCTAGCTTCGATTTTCCATATAATTTGGATATTAACCCATTTGGCTTGGTTGTTGGTTCATGTGATCTATGACTGATGATGTAGATGGATTGCAACTCAAAGGCCAAGAGTTCTAGGACCTAGGTTTTTGTCCTTGGATCTTTGCTCTTTTTCTAATAAAAAAAATGTGGTGTTGATATTATTCAGGACTTTTGATTGTCAATGTTGTTAGCCCAATAGTTAGATAATAAAGAATTAGTGATCTTTGAGGGTTACTTCTTCTCCTCTGGTGGCCAATCATCTTGGGTAGTTTTCCTTTAGTTGAACTAAGGAAATTGAGGTTAAGGCATTAGTTCTAATTGTACCATTTTTTATTTTACTGTGATATAAAATAATACCAGGTGAAAAATAATGCAATAAGTAGTAGGATTCTATTATTATCTTTAAACTGATGCATAGTTTTAACAAACAAGGGTTTTGTGGCTTTAAACTAGAATTTGAAGTTTGTGAAATCTATAGAGTAAACTAAGTAGCTTTACACTCTAGAAGCTATTTTTTACAGCAAACTCACCTTCAAATTTATAAGAAAAGTTGAAGATTATAAAATTTTTATAATTTAAGTGATGGTGAAAAATATTTTTCACGAGATCATCCAAATAATAAAAAATATTTTTTATAGTTCATTCAAATAATAAAAAATATTAAATTCTCTTATAAAATATTTTACATAAAATTTTTTTTCTTAAGCTATTTTACGATTACCAAACAGATCCCAAGTAAAACACTTTTGGATCTTTAATTTGGTGAAACAAAAAAGATAAATATAAGGTAGAATAAAAAGGAAAAATTTTTAAATTAATATGAAGTTTATAGATCTTTATTTATTTTTCTTAGATTTTTACTTATTTGTGAATATTTATAATTTACTCATCAAATAAAAAATCATGTATTACACGTGTTAATAGATTTGTTTCTCGTGATTTTTTTAAATTAAACGAATTTAATTATCATCATTATATCTTAAAAAATCATAAGACTATAGAAAATACTAAAATCTTAACAAAAAATTTAAAGTTTTAAATTCCAAACATTTCAAAAAATTTGGTAATTGGTAAAATATTAAATTCATTTAAATAAAAAATTAATAATAATAATTATTGTATAATTGGTAAAACATTTCTCCTATAATTCCTAATTTGAGATTTAAATCAAATTTAAAATTAAAAAAAAAAAGAAAAAAAAAGGAAAGTAAGATGTGTGTGAAGTAAAAGCGATGAGACCAGTTAGAAAGAAGCACGTGTAGAACAGAAGGAGTTGGAGCGTGGTCGGGTCGGGCAGACAGAACACAAAAAAAGAACACATAACTCAAAAACATATATATATATATATATATATATATATATATATTATTGTACAATTTAACACATAAATAACACATCACCACTCATCTTACATCTAATACCTCCTTTCTCTCTCTTCCCTTTATTTCTCTCCTCTCCTACTTATTTGTTTTCTCTTCTCTTTTTCATTTTAGCTTGGCCTTTTTTTTTAATTTTCCTTCCTTCAACCCCAGCCTCAGCCCAAATCTCTGCCCTGGCGGCTCCTGCTTCTCCCCCTCCTCGCCCTACATACTAATCTTAAATCTTTCTCTTTCTCTTTCTGTCTTTAAAAGTTTCGATCTGATAAAGAAGGATTTTTTTTTTGGGATTTTGATAATATTATTAAAGAACCCGTCATGGTAGCGGCTACGCAACAACAACAACAACAACAACTGCAGCAGCAGCAGCAACAGCAACAGCAACAACAGAAACAGGCGGCGGCGGCGGCGGTGGCGGTGGCGGGGGCTACAAAAACATCGGCGGAGGAAGAGGCTTTGAAGAGGAACACCGATTGCGTTTACTTTCTTGCGTCTCCTTTGACCTGCAAAAAGGTTCCTTTTTTTTTTCTTCTTAGGGTTTTAGAGTTTCAACAAGATCTTGTTCCTCCGGGGATCTTGCTTTGATACTTTAATTAGGGTTTCAGATTTAACCTTTCGCTTTCCTCTTTTGAATGGCTCTTTGTTTAGTTGTTTAGTTATTTGAATGAAAAAGGTTAATATTAATTGGAAGAGTGATTTCTTTTTTGGAGCAGTTCAATGGCTAGATCTTGCTAGTTTTATCTTTAGTTTTTTAGTGGTAAAACCCTAGTCAATCTTTCTCTTGATGTTCCATTTAGATATAGAAAAAAAACTATTGCTTTTGCTCAGAAAGGTTTGCTGTTAAATGTGTATTTATGTGCAGAACTATTGTTAGTCTTGAGACATTGATGTTGTAGCAGGTTGTGTATGATCTGACCCTGTTACAACTTTAAGGTATTGGTGTAAAAGACGGGAAAAGAACTTAAAAGGATATCAATATATACACTAGGCAACACTGATGTTCCTTTCAAAAGATTCATTTTAAGGGTAAAAAAATAGTATCAGTAGAATTCGGTGTTTCCATTGCTTTGCAATCTATGGTGCCATGTTTGAGATTATGTTTAGTTGCATTATATCTGTTACCTTCATTTCAGTGACTGCAGCTTTTGTCTTCCTATTGTAGTTTCACTTTTAAATACTATTTCTTGTTTGTTTCCGTTGTTTTTGAATTCCTTTATTAGAAATTGGTTTTGTGAAGTTGCTGTATACAACAGTTGATGGTTAATACAGAAAGGAAGAAGTATCCTTGTTAACTATTATTTATGAAACTTTTTTGCATCGTGTTGTTTACAAGAACCAATTTGTTTCTAACGGCATGGAGTCGTGTTATGATTTGTTCATGCATTCAAAGATGCAGTGGGCATATCGTGTTTACTGCAATGCGCTTTTTGTTCATTACTGGTCGTTGGATTTTGTAACTAAAATTTCTTTTCTTTTTTCCATGTCTATAGGGAAGTGAATGTGAGTATCGTCATAGCGAATATGCCCGGGTTAATCCAAGGGATTGTTATTTCTGGTTGAATGGTAATTGCTTGAACCCAAAATGTGGATTTCGGCACCCTGTAAGTTTCTTCTCTTCTCTTCTCTTGCACCAACAATATAATACATGTGCTATGCTAGTCTTGCAATTTCTTATAGGGAGTTTTATTTCAAGCCCATTGCAAGTTTTGAAAGTGAAGTTTGACAAATTGTGGACAATCAAATTAAAATACTTGCTAAGAATTTTTGTACATGCTCTTGGTAACATATGTTGTCCTAATTTACTTGTGTTATTCTGATTGTCTTTCAGCCCCTTGATGGCTTGTTGGGAACGCAAGTAGCAGCTTCAGCTGGTTCTTCCATTTCTTCATCACAGATGGCAGCAACACCAACAGCTGCTGCTCATACGCTTTACAACCAGGGTGCTTCTTCCAATTCCAGTAAACAAGCAGTGCCATGTATTTTCTTCCAAAAGGGGCTTTGCTTAAAAGGTGATAGATGTGCTTTTTTGCATGGTCCAACTACAAATAATAAAGCCCCACAGCCAGCAGCGGCTACTCCTGCTACTGAGCCTCATTCTTTGAAGAAGGCTTTTGGTGCCCTTGAAACATCTCAGTTGCAGAAGTTTCCCCCAAGTAATGTCTCAAAGACAGTTGGAGTATCTCTTGAAGGTAAACCTGCTCCGAAAGTTGAAGCTGTTTCTGGTAGGACTGGTGCTGGAATTGAGAGAAGCGTGCCATGTCCAGCAGGCTCAGATGAGGAACTTCCTCGACACAAAGGAGCAAATATTACTCAAGTTGTTAATGGTGGCTCTGTGGGTCGTTCCAGTCGCTTGCATCAGGCCCATGCATCAGTTGAACAGAGTTTTCATGCTGGTAAGGACACTGACGAATTTTTGAGGGAGTCTTCTCCTGGTTTTGATGTTCTTGTGGATGATGAGCTTAGAGATTCTGATTTCTACCATGGCGAAGATCAATATGGAGGTACGAGAGGACATGAGGGACGGAATGTGAATGAATATGACATCGGTCGCTCTGCTAATTATGATGCCATGGCTGATGTTGACCGAGAAATGTTTCGTGATGCACGAGGCTATGATTCATTTGACCATGTGCAAGGGCATTATGGTTGGGACCAACAGAGGGCTTCATCTGAGAGGATATCTCTAGGCCCATCTACTCTGGAAAGAAGGGGTTACTCAGTAGTTGATAGTCCTGATCCCGTTGAGGAGTCGGATCTAAGATATCATTTATCTAAGCATAGGAGGTTTAATGGCCTGAGGTCTGTTGTCAGTCATGATCATGCCTTCGAAAACCATGAAGAGGAGCGAAATTACCGGGGTTCTCTTAGAGACTCTCACCATCTACCTGGCCATGAGAGTTCCCTTAGTAGTCGTCTTCGGGGTAGAATAAAGCTTCCAGGGAGATCTCTTGTCAATGGGACCGATTTGCATTCTGAAAGAGAGATAGAACGGGGACGAAATTGGGGCCAACTCTCACCAGGAAAGCCACAAACCTCTTCCCACCAGGGCAGGCTCCATGACAGAATAAAAGGAAGGGTGGAAGGGGAATACAACAATAAAGAAGGTCGAAATTTTAGGGGTCCAAGGACTAGAAGAGATATAATGGATGAGAGCAATGCTAATTTTGCTGGTCCAAAAAGTCTTGCAGAGCTGAAAGTTGGGAAGAATACTGAGAATAAGGAACAGCAATCTCTTGGAAAGCGAAAGAACATAGAGGAATATCAACAAACTGAAGGTGATCTTTCATTTGAAGGGCCAATGCCTTTGAGTGAGATTCTGAAGAGAAAAAGACAATCTGGAGCTGCAGCTTCTGGGAGTGGTATAGCACCTGTAAATAAAGAAGACATTAACCAGAAACAAAGCAAGGAAAGCTTGATTGGTAGCTCCACTAACACAGTAGTATCACCAACACTGGAAGAGGCCAACAAAAAGGAAGAATCCAAGTCCACAATTGCAGAGAGTGGAAAAATGGAAATTGTGCATGGTGAATCTTCTCAACTACGCAATGCAAGTAAGCATGAGGCTGAGGATGGGATGATTGGGGATGAGAGGATGGAAGATCATGAGCTCGAGGCAGACGACCAGAGGGATGGAGATTATTATTATGAGCAGGGTGATGAAGGGGACTATAACTACGAGGAGGGTGAAAACGTGGACCCTGAAGAGGAATACATAGAGGAGGAAGATGGTGAGGATGGTGATGACTTTGAAAAGAAGCTTGGCGTCATGTTTTCATGAGTTGTGAGTAGATGGAGATGGTCAGATAGACTCCTCTCAGCTTTTCCCTTATGATTATTGTGGTTTTGTGGAGGACCTTTGAAGCTCATTTAGGTTGCTTCTTTCTGATCAAGCAAAGAGCAATTTCATTGTAGAAGTAGGGACATTAAGTTTTGTTCTTGTATCAAGTAAAACTTTCTCATTGTATTTAAAAAAACTGATTGAATGGGGATTCTTCTTATGCTTGAGGCCTTTTGTTGTGCCCTCCAGTTGAAGTTAATTATTAAGTGCATGACTTGAAAAGTAGAAAGATAATAAGAAAATTTTTATTCATCTCCGTTTTTTCTATTTTATTCTCTGCTATAACATTTCCATAAGTTTCATATACAATGTTCGAATTGTTTCAGTATGTTGAAGAACTTGTGGCAGTGTCAAGCTGAATGGTGCAAGTGACCAGTTAGTACCTGAATTTGCTTGCCTGGTACCTGATGCAACCTTTAATGTGGCCCAGATTCGTTAGTCCAGTTATCCTTTTATGTTAGAATCTTGAACCAGCAAAGAAAAAAAAGATCCTTTTCATAGAGAGAAAGACGAGTGGAATAACTACTTTGCACTTTATATGCCAAAGCCATCTCATCCCACTTAGCAATCGGCAAATGGTGAGATTCCCATGGCTTTTGAATTTGATTGGCATAAAGGCTTCTTCAATCTTTTAGGTTAGGCCCTTCAATTTTCATGCTCTCTTCGTAGGATTATGCATGTACACATATATCAAAACATCATGTCTAAGGGACAACAGTATGTGATCCTGATGGTGGAATTACTAACCTCTCAAAAGCAATTTCATGGTTGGATTTAATTATCCTTCTTGAAGTCAAACCAAACTAACACATGCATATGTGTATAAAATCATACAAGATTAGATTATACTTTTTAACTTAATCTGTTATATCATCAAGTAACACATATCTTTAATTAAGCATATCATTAAAGTGGCTGCATAATTAATTATTCAAGTAAATTTACTAATAACTTAATATCTATACTATATATAAAAAAATCTCCAACGGAGTTTTCATATTTAGTCACATGAAGGTTTCAAGAGGGATTGTGAAGCTTGAATAAAATTTCTAACACGACTCTCAAATTTTGCCACATGGACCCCAGAGGAGGGAAGCTGTGATATGTTTGATGAGTATAAGCTGGGCCGATTGTATACAACGTATGGGTTTACCTCCAGTATTACAAAAGAAAAAGGAAAACCTACTCTCACTCTTTCTTTGGGTTGGAGCGGGCCGAGACACTGAGGCCCGAAATCTCATCAGCAACAGCCTACAGTCAATCATCCATTGACCTACCCCTTCTGTACAGTGTTAAACCCTAAGCATTAGACAAAACCTAGAAAACCGCACGTCCGACCTCAACTTTGTACAAATTTGTTCAAAAATGCAATCTCAGCTTCGAAGATGAAGCTAATCTCAGCAGCTCTAAGTTTCTTCACCAAAATGCTTGTATCTCTTCGCAGCCTCTTCCACATCAACCGCAGAATCCCTGTCTGTGTCAGAGTAAGCCACCCTTTTCCTCTCTTTCAAAACTCTCGACCCCTCAACTTTTTCCCACCTTCAAATAACTCTATTATTGTTTGCCCTTTTATTTTATTGACTAGTTTTTTCTACATGATGAAGTTCCCATTTGGGACAAAATGTAATAGTAATACCCATATTTTTCTAGATGATTTTAATAGGGAATCCATCTGTAAAATCATTCAACAAGACCAGTGGAATGACCCAAAGATTGTAACTTTGTTTGATTCAAGCTTGGCACCCATTTGGGTTTCTAAGATTTTGGTTGGTTTAAAGCAGGAGCCTAAATTGGCATTGAAATTCTTCAAATGGGCGAAAACCCATAAAGGGTTTGGCCATACAAGTGAATCTTATTGTATATTGGTTCACATTTTGTTTTATGGTAGAATGTATTCTGATGCTAGTGCTATCCTTAAGGAATTCATTTTGTTGAGACAGAGGGTAGTCTTGCCGGGTTGTGATTTTTTTGATGTTTTGTGGTCTACAAGGAATGTTTGTCGATATGGATTTGGGGTGTTTGATGCTTTGTTTAGTGTTTTGGTTGATTTGGGAATGCTTGAGGAGGCTAGCCAATGTTTTTCAAAAATGAAGAGGTACAGGGTTTTGCCTAAAGTTCGTTCTTGTAATGCTCTTTTGCATAGGCTTTCTAAGACAGGGAGGAGGGATCAATCTAGGAGGTTTTTTGCGGAAATGATTGGGGTTGGGGTTGCTCCATCAGTATTCACATACAATATACTGATAGATTATATGTGTAAAGAAGGGGAATTGGATACTGCAAGAATGTTATTTGGACAAATGAAACAGATTGGCTTAACTCCGGATATTGTCACATATAACTCCCTTATTGATGGATATGGAAAGGTTGGATTATTGGATGAAGTGATTTTCTTATTTGAAGAGATGAAGAGTGTAGAGTGTGCGCCTGATATAATTACATACAATGCCTTAATAAACTGTTTTTGCAAATTTCAGAGGATGCCTCAGGCTTTTGAGTTTTTTCGTGAAATGAGGAATAAGGGGTTGAAACCAAATGTTGTAACTTATAGCACATTAATTGATGCTTTTTGCAAGGAAGGGATGATGCAACAAGGGATTAAATTTTTAGTTGATATGAGGCGGGTTGGTCTTTTACCTAATGTGTTCACATATACTTCTTTAATTGATGCAACTTGTAAAGCTGGCAGTCTAACCGAAGCATTGAAGCTGGCTAATGAGATGTTGCAGGAAAATGTTGACTTGAACATTGTTACATATACAACTATAATTGATGGTCTTTGTGAAGCAGGGCGAACAAAGGAAGCAGAGGAAATTTTCAGGGCAATGCTGAAAGCTGCTTTAAAACCTAATGTGCACATTTATACTGCCCTTGCTCATGGCTATATGAAAGTTAAAAAGATGGAGCATGCCTTGAATCTTTTGAAAGAAATGAAGGAAAAAAGCATTAAACCTGATCTGTTGCTGTATGGAACTATCATTTGGGGCCTATGCAATCAGGATAAGATCGAAGAAACTAAAGTTGTCATGAGTGAAATGAAGGAATCCAGACTGAGTTCAAACCCTGTCATATACACTACAGTCATGGATTCTTATTTTAAGGCAGGTAAAACCGCCGAGGCATTGAATCTGCTAGAAGAAATGTCGGACCTGGGCATTGAAGTTACAGTTGTGACTTTTTGTGTATTGGTTGATGGTTTGTGCAAAACAGGATTGGTCCTAGAGGCAATTAATTATTTCAATAGAATGTCAGAGTTCAATTTGCAACCTAATGTTGCAGCTTATACAGTATTAATTGATGGCCTTTGTAAGAATAATTTCATTCAAGCAGCCAAGAATATGTTTGATGAAATGCTAAGCAAAAATTTGGTTCCAGATAAAACTGCTTACACTGCTTTGATAGATGGGAATTTAAAGCATGGAAATTTTCAAGAAGCTTTGAATTTGCAGAATGAAATGATTGAAATGGGCATTGAGCTTGATTTGCCGGCTTACACTTCCCTTGTTTGGGGTTTTTGCCAATGTGGTCAGTTACAACAGGCAAGAAAATTTCTGGATGAGATGATTCGGAAGCATATCCTTCCTGATGAGATTCTTTGCATTGGTGTATTAAGGAAGTACTATGAGCTAGGACATGTTGATGAAGCCATTGAATTGCAAAATGAAATGGCTAAGAGGGGTTTAATTACTAGCCCCATCCATTATGCAGTTCCAAGTGTACAGCCATAAGGTCTAATTGTTTAGTCATCCACAATTTATTCGAGCTGTGTGGAAAATCTGAATCAGAGGGCAGAGATCTACCATAATAAAAGATAAGAGCCTGAGGTATACCTAGTAGCGAGGATGCAAACACATATGAGCAGGTTCGTTGATGAAGGATGCTTCGAAAGGTCATTATTTTAGTGATGCAAAATCTGCCACCAGAACAGGTCTCATTTTGGAGTAAATTGAACTTTTGGTGCATCATGCTTGCCAGATCAAGTCTTCTATACTGGTGAGTGATAGTGACAACTGAACTTTTTGGTTTCTTCGATTTATTCTTCTATAAGTAGAAACAGTGGGAAATGTGGATCTTATCACTGCATAGTTTTTATTAGATGAAATTACAGTATTAAGACTGTCTAGAAAGAAAGATGACCAAACTATATTTGTTTCCCATAATCTCCTATATTTGCTTTTATTTCTTATATTATCATGAAATATTGATAGTGACAGGATTCTTCCTTACTTGGAAGGTTTAAAAGGTTGAGATCATGGTTCTAATATGTAAAAGCAAATAAACGTTTCCTGAAAAGATTTGAAAACAGCAACAAATTGTGGCTGCTTGACAATTTAGATGAGTGAGTTAAAAGTATTGTCATTATGTCTGACTGTATTTGTCTCTCCTCCTAATTCCTGATCCTCTCCATGTGATTTGGATTTTTGAGCTGCATACTCATGTCTCTCCTGCTCCTAATGTCAATAACTGCCATCAAGTTACTGGCATTTTCTTTTTTTTTTTTCCTTCATGAGCATGCATCTGTAGACTGTTTCTGTTGATTAACTATTTGTGCACTCACGAGATCTGAATACTAACTATTGATTTCTTGGCACCATAAGAGACTTTGTCTGTGTTCACTTAGCTGATTATCATAAAACATTCTTGATGAGATTGTCCCAAAATCCTTTCTTACTGTCTCTAAATTACGTTCCCTTATGTTATTCTATATATAATCTTAGAACATGACCAAACCAACCCCATTCCCCAGCCTAAATGAGAAAAAAAAAAAAAAACCAACAAAGTGATGAATGTTAATGGAGTTTTCTAATGCTTATTGGGTTCCAAGCTTGAAGGGTGATGTTAATAGTGTTTCTTTTTGTCTTAATAGATGTCAAGCCTGAAGGCTGACAAGTAAATCAGATGAGTTCTGCATTCCATTGACGATTATTCTTCTTCAGGTGATTGGCATCTTTACTCTGACAAAAACCTTATCTTGCCCTCTTGAATGAGAGGGTACACAATGTTCTTTTAAATGTTTTGTCAATACTTCTCGGTTTTTATTAATAACTAGTATATATTGTCCTTTGCATTGCACGTGAATACCTATATCTTTCTCTCTATTTAAATAAACAATTATATGTAAAATACAAATGTTTCTGAAGTGTAAAGTTTATTGTCTATAAATAAAAGATAATTATAATTAAAAGCAAATTATATATAAAAATTTAATGTTTTAATTGTATAGCATTGAAATTTTGTAATATTAATATATAAATTATTCAATAGTGTTAGAATTAAGAAAAACATTTTTCAATGAAAATCCTTTGATGCAATTAAAATCCTATTTACAAATTAGATCAACTTTATTAATATTTATAATAAAAAATATTGCAACTGGTAATTTGGAAATATAATGAACAAATATAACTATTTTCATCGGTCAAAAAATTTTTCAACATCCGCACTTTTATATATATGACACTCAACAAACCTTGTTTACAATGTGCACGCTCCTGGTAGAGCGCCCAGTCTGATTTTACATTATTTCATATATGTCACAGGAAGAAACTTTTCTGAATTTTTCTTTTATCTTATGTTGAGATGTAAATAATTTGAGGAGAGTTTGTTGTTTTAGAACGTCAAGGCCTCTTTCATCAGTTAAGACATGTTTTTCTCCATTAGCAATAAGAGTTGCTTTTCAGCTGATCTGTATCATGCTAGCTACCATTGGTTTCATTTTATTAAGTTCTTGTCGACATTTATTTAGGTGAAACTGAAGGTTGATTCTGAGAGAGCATACAGTCTTGTAGTCTGTTTGTCACCGCAGATAGAGAGACTTAGAGCAGATGATGCTGTTCTCTTTATCAGGTAATGTCAAGAGGCACAAACTGTCAATTCCATGTTTATCGATGAATCATGTATTTGGGTGAATGTCAACAAAATTCTTCAATGCTAATGACATGTTAATGTCAGCCTTACAGGCATGTTGTTGATTAGTTTTCTTGAATCTCCATTCAAGTTTGTAGCATACAGTTATAATCTCAAATGAGCATGTCTTGACTTTGGACTTGCATAAATTGTGAAAGATTAATAACTATAAGATGCATTCATGCCAACTCTCTGTGTTTTTTAAGTAAATAATTAAACTGATGTATTTATTGTAGGAATGAATGAACAATATTCCTTCATTATAATCACTTTGGTTCAAAGCTCCGGCAATATGTGCACAATGGAGACACCCATGGAGAAAGCTGCCTGCTCAGTAGTTGATACCACCAGGATGATTTCAGGGGCCTTCTGCTTTGAGCCATTGAGGACAGCATATGAAATGAAAAGAAATGAAATCACCAAGATGATTTATATCATTGTTTGGAAATTCTTTTGGATTTTTATTCTTTACATAGTTATGTCAAATTACTTTTTAAGTTGTATTTAGTTCCAGATAAGTGTGAATGTGCTTCAAAATAAAGTAAAAATCCACATTTTACGTTTTTTTTTTTTATATCAGAATATTTTGGTTGGTTCAATATGGGAAATTCTCTAGTTAATTAAATAAGATTTACCATTATGGGAATTTGTCTTTGGAAAACAAAGAAAAAGAATTTTTTTTTTTTTTAACAACCCAAACCAACCGAAACGTACTTTTATGTTTTGTTAAGGAGAAAAGGGGCTATTCATAGCTTTGGCCTAAAAAAGGCCTTATCCTAGAGAGCAAAACGACGGCACCGAGAGCCAAATGCCCAAAGTGGTTATAAAGGGGAAAATAGTCAAACCCTAGTGGTTTGGAAGGAGGTGTGGATAAAGGGAGCGAGGTTTGGGTTTCAGGTATGGTTTCAGGCTTGGTTTTCCTCTTCAGTTTTGTTTTGTTAAATAGCCGTTAAACCAAAATGTTGGCCTTCCCTCCCCTCCCCTCCCGCACACTCCAACCAGAAAAAACCCCGAAGCTTCCATACTATGGCTTCCCCTCTGACACTCTCTCTCTTTCTCTTTCTCATTCGCAGCCCAAAACAGCGGAAGAAGAAATTGCTGAATTAAAGGATGGGGAGTAGGATTCCAGTTCAACACTACAACAATTCCTTCATAGCTACTTCTCTTCATGATCTCAACACCGTTGATTCTCGCCCTTCTGACATCGACGCCGTTGATGCTGCTGACGCCTTGGATCACCATGATCACGACCACCACGATTCCGCTGCTGTTGTCTGTACACTATCATTTCTACTTCTTTTCTTTTTGGTTTCTGTTTTTTGAACTTTTTGAATATTTGTTTGTTCCAGGAGTGTATGCATGAATCTTATAGAAATTCTTTACCAATTCACGGCGTTGGAGCGGAGGAAGAAGATCGATCTAGCTTAGACAATAGCGACTCTTCCAGAGGAGCTTTCAATATTTTGACAATTGAAGGTAAAGAAAGAATGAAAAAAGATTAGTTTAACTGTTTAGGCTTTTTATAATTTTCCGACAAGGTACGGGCTTCGTTTAATTGTTGATTTTGTTGCAATTTTCAGTTATTTGTTTATTGCTTCCTCACAAGTTGCTATACATAAAAGCAAATGACTAAAATGCAAAACCAATTCTAACATAATTGTTGTAATAAATGTAAAATAATGCGTTTTATTTATTTTTTTTTTTTTGAAATTACGTTTTTAGAATATTAATTCTTTAAAAAGTATTATTGGTTTTTTATTTTTAATCCAAATTTAGTTTTTGCAGTTTGAGCAAAAAGCAAGTAGTAAAAGTAAAAGGCAAACAGGGCCTTTGAAATTGATTAGGAAATTCTGTGAATGGGAGTTGACTCTTCTTTTTTATTCTAAAATTCAGTATTTTTAAACCTCAGATGTTTCGCCTATGGAATCAGCAAGAGCCAGATTTCTGCAAATCATAGTGGATCATTTTATTAATGACCATGTGATTGAGGTGGTTGATAATGAGTCATCTGCTGACTATAATACTCAGTCAGGACAAGACAAACTCAATAAGAGAAAGACAAGAGATATACAATACGAGGGGGATCCTAGGTTTGCTTTGCCCTTAATGTATGTTGCCAATCTCTATGAAACTTTAGTTAATGATGTAAACATGAGGATTGCTTCCTTGAATGGAATTCGCGATAAGACCATTGGGGTAGCCCTTGAAGCTGCTGGTGGTTTGTACAGAAGGTTGGCTAAAAAATTTCCTAAAAAAGGTAGTATTCTATTTTGCTTAACACTATGAGGATAATGTCTTATTACATTTTCTTGAAAATGTAATTTGGCCCCTTTAATTGATTATAGGTTCTTGTATATATAAAAGAAGGGAACTCGCAACTTCTCTGGAAACAAGGACAAGGTTTCCAGAATTAGTTATACAAGAAGAGAAGCGAGTTCGCTTCGTGGTAGTCAATGGTTTGGATATTGTTGAGAGACCAAACAATGTGCCTATTGAAGATGCTGAGTGGTAAGTTCTTCCTTTGGAATTTGATTTTCTTTGCTAGTGATGTTCTTTCTCATTTTTTAGCGGCATGGCTCTTTTTTTTTCCTGACTAGTTTATCAGTGCCATGTGTGCTACTGTTTCTCAATCTCTCATTAGTCTTGTCAAGAACTCAAGATTGCTTTCCTTGTAATCAAAATTCAAAAGTTTTGCTGGATTTCTTATGACATGAGTCACTTGGGTGTATGGAGCAATTTATCTTAATACGAATGAGAGCCACTCTGTTCTGCACTACTCTGGCATTAGGCTAAGAAACTATTTATGTCGAACCAAACCTGGTAGCTTTTGGTTGAATATCTTGATCTTCTAGGTGTTATGTCTCACCTTGTTTGCTTATTCCTTGGCTACCATGTTATCTTTATCTATAGTTTCTTTCTAATGCACCATTTTTTGCCCCTTCGTTTCCCATGATAGGCTTTTATTTTGTGCTTTGCTGCAGTTCTGCTATGTTATTGTTATTTTCTCAATTGCATGAGGGATGTAATCATGTTGTTTGCCTGTACTGTTGGCTCTTTTTATTGCACCAAAATTTCCCCCTCCTTTCCTATCATAGGCTTTTTATCTTAGCTTTGCTGCAGTTCTGCTTTGTTGTTGTTATATTCTCCATTGCATGAGGAAAGTAATCATGTTGTTTTCTTGTTCTGTTGGCACCTGGCTATTATATTCTCCATTGCATGAGGAAAGTAATCATGTTGTTTTCTTGTTCTGTTGGCACCTGGCTATGTACTAAGTATCTTTATATTGGGTTTCATTTTCATGCACCACTTTTTGCCCTTCCTTTTCTATCAAGGATTTTACCTTTTAGCTTTGCTGCAGAATCATTATTTTTATCACCTGGATACTGAATTATCTTTATGTATGGAGCTGTTTCATGCACCGTGTTTGCTTTTCCTTGCCATTAGAGGCTATAACTTTTGCTTTGCTGCAGTTTTGCCATGTTGGTATTGTTATAACTTGATTGTATGAGGGAAGCTGTTGACTTTTTGGCTCTCATACCATTGTGTGTTGCTTTATTTTCTCCTTAGTCTTTATCTCCTCAGAGATAAGTTAGTTTTTCCTATTTGGAGAAATACTGATTTCTTTCCCATGCATTATAGTTTGTTTTATACCATTCTTAACTACCGACAAGTGACAACATTTGGACTTTGAGTTTGAGAGACATTTTTTCAATATGCGTTCCTCTCTCTGACTAGGTTTCTATTGCTGAAGGTTTAAACGACTGACAGGTCGGAATGAGGTTGCTATCTCTGCTCAAGACTATAAGTTTTATTCTCCAAGGCATAAGTACAGGCGTGTTCCATCAAACACAGTATCCAACATCTCTGCTTTGCCTGTAAGATCTGTACCCTCTTTTCCAAGAATAATATGTGTCATCTTTGGACAATGTGGTCTAGTTGGATGTTTTCTGGAAATCTAATTTCCAATTTGCATTAGAACTCAGTAGCATTTATGATTGTAGATCCATTTTTATAAAGTATGTACATGGACGTGAAACCATTTAACACATACCTTAATGGTGCATTATCTGTTTGAGGATTACATATAGCTTTGGGTTTTTTTTTTTTTTTTTTATCTTTCCCTCTCTCCATCTCTCACTGTAAGTTAAATATCTCTTTGTTTGCCCCATGATGTCAGAAGATTGTATATGATATATAATGAAGCACTAAAGCTATCTTTACTGCAAACCTTAGCAACTAAAGTTGAATGCAGAGATATAATGTTGTAATCGTTGTATATTTGGCAGACATTCTCTGGCACTGATAGTTCTTCTCCAATGTCTACCCCTCAAGGGTTTCACACCGTCAATGAAGTAAGAGCTTCCTGTGAAATGAGTATATGCTCTTTGCTGTTAGAGTTGTTTGTGCTAGAGTTTCCATATAACTGCATAAACTTTAGCATGAAAAGAATGTGTGTGCGTGCGTGCGTGTGTGTTTTAATAGAAATCTTAGTTTTGCCTGCTCCCAGTGATTGAGCTGTTGCAATGGAGAGCTTTTTAAAGCTTTTGACAACAATTGGTTTCATTATTAATTGAAGAGTATTTGCAGCAAGTTCAATTTGATATCTGATTTTGCAAATCTGTTGCTATTATTGGAGAATCAGCAGCAGACTCCTTCCAAGCATCATATACCACCACTGTCGCATCAGCCCCAGTTTCATCCTATTCATCAGAACCATCATCAACCAGTTCACCAAAATCAGCATACAGCTCATTTTCCCCAGAATCATCAATGTGGTCCGCCGTCACACTTACCTGAAATTAGTCATGCGCACCCATCATCAACCATGTCTCAACACATAGCTTGCTTACAACCCCTAGCAGGGGGGCATGTTGGAGCACGTTTGCATGTTATGGTGAGGCATGAATTTACTTATTTTTCAGTGGCTATCCTGTTGTTCCAATTTCTTATTGTAAATTGTTTCCATCTTGCTGCTCTAGCACACACAATAGGTGATGACTTTAGGGAGAAGGGAGGAAAGGTCATGTTGCTGACATTATACTTCATGGCAATTTGCATATCTATTTAAACTTGTATAATAACAATGAGAAATACCGTATACGTGATTTTGGTTTAATACTCTCAAAATTCTTAATGTGAGCCTGCCACATTAATAGATGGAATTGCCATTAGTATGACTTATGAGAGATTGGCCCAAGAGGTGATGTGGTTAATGATAACATCAGTGTTCTTAGGAGCATTTCACCCACAATTCTTTTTACTACAATCCTGCAATTTTCCAATCACAACAAAGAATTATGTATGGGTCCACCACTTATATGTGCGGGCTCCATATAACATTTTGGTGGACCCTACATAATTCATGATTGTGATTGGTTAATTGTAGGAGATCTGCTCCCATTGTTCTCATGGCTGTTAAACAAAGATGTGATGCTCCAAACATCAGCAAAACCTACTTTATCTGGCCAAGAAATTTTGGGGGCTCAGGATTGCAGTTGATTTTCATGAGGAATCAGAGGACAGAGAACATAAAATAGGACACTGAAAGCTTCTAAATAGCAATAATAGTGTTATTGCTATTGTGCTGAAATTTCTTCTGAAAACCCAAATGATGGAAGTTATATATTAAAATTCTAATTTATATTGTGGAAATTGATGATGCCATAGCCATACTAAATTTTTACCTTACAAATATTAATCTTGAGAGTGGTAAATAATTTAGTTCTAGCTCATAAAGTTGTGTATAATCTAGAGTTATTTATTGAAGGAAGTTGATGCCGGGATCACGTCTGGAAACTGTTATTAATACATGTTTTAAATGTCACCATCTATTCTTTAAAGGAAATTTTCTGTTTTGAACTGAATTAGGATGCCTGTTGTACTTCTTCTAACCATTATAGAACTTATACGTACTCCCTAGGTTGATTTTTGTAGGGACTTTGATTTCAGCCTTTCTGGCATGGAAATACTAGCTTCTTTGTGCTAGTACTTGTAAATTTATGAGGCTTTATTCTTCAAAAGTTTCCATATGCCAAGTGAATGATTTATCTGCTATGTCTACTTGTAAGTTATCAATTTTTCTATAGATAGTCCATATGTTTAAGGGGTTTGGCTCCTCTCCATTCCTTCAATACTCCCTTAATCACTATTCGACTATGTGGGGTCCAGAATCGTCCCATACTTGTGAATGGTGGTGATGCATGTATTGGAGAAAATGTAATGGAGGGAACTCAGCCCCTTTTATAAATGCCTCTTTTCCCATTGTTAGTCTAGCCTGCTAGCAGAAAGAAGTCTTCAGGCAGGATTCATGTCTGGGTTGAAAGTGTTGCTACGGTGTTTTTTCCCCAGAACATTCATGTCTACCAGGAGATTGGCCCATTGTTATGTCTTTAATTGGAAATTGCTTTGTAGGGTAGCTTTTGCTTGTTTTTGCTATGGCAATGAATGTGCTTCGATAAGGCTTTTGATAATCATTGAACTCTATAGACCTTTTCTGATCTTTTATTGATGAATATTTTGGGCTCCATGATTGCATTGTGTTGATTGTGTTTAGTAATTTACATGATTTTATTTTTCACTGTGAAAGCATAAAGGAATGTTTATGCTTTTGCTAATGTAAAAGTCAATACTGACCTCCTGTGTAATGATTACATTTCAGCCTACGAGCCCAGCAAAATTCTGTGATGAATGTGGGGCGCCATATCTGAGGGAAACATCCAAGTTTTGCTCAGAATGTGGTATAAAGAGGTTAGGGATATGATGGAGTTGGTATGCTGTATCCGAAGACCCAAAGTCATAGTGATCTTCTTTAATTATACTGTTTGATGTTGAATTTTGGATCTTTCCCCCCTAATCTGCAAATATCATCCAGTCATGTAAATAAGTAGTTTGTCCCCAAGGAGATACACCCAGCAGTTAGAACTTCAAGCGACTTTAAACAGGTTCAAATTTGTTCGGTTTTGTGGGGCTTTCCTTTTGTACAAAAGAATGTAATTAAGCACATTTGGTCTGGCATAGAAAGCCAAGGGCATATAAACTATTTGAAAGGGTTAATTCTTAAGGAAACCTATATTTTGTTCCGTAAGGTTTGGGGAAAAAATTACAGTCTAGTCCCCATTCGAAATGTAAGGGGATTTCAATGAAACCTATGTGGTCCATGAAGTAGCAGCATGGGCATCTTGTTGTAACTTATCTGGTGCAATACCCATCTCCTCCATCCCTGAAAGCCTTCGAATGTGAAGAACGAGTACTAGTAGTTGGGAAGAAAAATAATAAAATAATAAT
The DNA here is from genome assembly GCF_053813885.1 of Theobroma cacao. Classification (NCBI taxonomy): domain Eukaryota; kingdom Viridiplantae; phylum Streptophyta; class Magnoliopsida; order Malvales; family Malvaceae; genus Theobroma; species Theobroma cacao. The sequence goes on from NC_142640.1 coordinate 46,472,871, forward strand.
AGTAATAGTACTTGAGAAGAAACGGCATGGATTGGAATGCAGTCTAATCTGCCAAGTCTGGAGTCCCTCGGAAACTCCCACAAAATCCCGCTTACCTCTGGCTTTGGCTTGCAGCTGCAGGCTGCGGGCGTACGTACCTCCCCTGCTTTATCATATTTTATAGTCCCACCCACTTCCTCAAATTCTTCACCTAATTTAATTTTATTAGGTTTACATAAATTCAACCTCCCCAAATAGAAATCCAGGACTCTGACTCCCTTTTCCGCTTTCTCCTACCTTGTGTTCTTCAGAATCCAAAGAAGAAAAACCCTGAAAGCCCTAGCCATGAATCCCACTCTAGCCAAATTATCGGCGCCGTCCCCCTCTTTCCTCCATCTCAAATCACTTTCTTCTTCCACTTCTTCAGCTTCATTTCTCGCATTTCCTGCTCCCAAACCCTTCAGGCTTAGGGCTTCTTCAGCGAAGTCTGATTCCTTTCCCAGTTCCAATCCTAACGAACATACTCAACCCCTCACTCAAAAGCTCCAGTGCTTTGCCAAAACAGCTATTTTACTTGGTGCCACCGCTTTGATGATTGGGAAATTCTCCCACTTCCCGGCCAAAGCTGAGTCTCCACCCACAATGACTGAACAAGAAACTTCCGGTCTCGAGGAAGGAGAGCAACAAGAAGAAGACGCCCAAAACCCGGAACAAACTTCCCCACTTTCAGAGTTTCTGGGATCTAATAACGAGGCCATTGAAGCATTGAAGTACCTTTTGGAACAGAAGCTCGAAAACGGCGAAGACGAAGAAGCTCTCACAATCTTGAACCGTTTGGTTTCTGCTCAACCACAGGTAACTGATTGGAAATTTTTATTGGCGAGGCTCTTAAGCGAAATGGGTCAAACGGAGAATGCACGGAAAGTGTTCGAGGAAATTCTTAGGACGAATCCTCTCTCTTTCGAGGCTTTGTTTGAGAATGCTTTGTTAATGGACCGTTGTGGGGAAGGAGAAGCTGTGATCAAGAGGTTAGAAGAGGCTTTAACGATTGCCCAAGACGAGAAGAAAGTCAAGGAAGCAAGGGATGTTCGACTGATAATGGCACAGATACAGTTCTTGCAAAAGAACGTGGAGGAAGCTTTGAGGAGTTACCAACAATTGGCCAAAGAAGATCCAAGTGATTTTAGGCCGTATTTTTGTCAAGGAATGATATATAGCTTGCTTGATAGGAATGCTGAGGCTAAAGAACAGTTCGCAAAGTATAGAGAGCTTTCACCAAAAAAGTTTGAGGTGGAAGGGTATTTGAGGACATCTTTATCAAGAATGAAATTGTTTGGGACCAATGAGAGCTGAGTTTTGGGGGGTTTTAGGAATTTTCTGGCATTAAGGTGGTATACAATTCTAAGGTAATAATCCTTTGCCTTCGATAGATTTTGTTGATTAGTGTTTCATTCCTTTAAACTTTGAAGTTGAAACTTTGTTTTAAGTTTCAGAGGATACTCAGAGAAATAAGATGAGAGTTTTTGTTAAAAGGAAATAGTTGTTTGATGACAATTGACAGTTTTTGGCTTCAATATTTATAAATGATAAATGATGTATGCAAGGGACGTTGGTTTCTTTTATCATTCACTGCAGAATAAGGTATGTACTCTATTCAGTGTATAACTGTATTAGGGGAGGTTTCTAACTTTCCATTAGAATTAAGAATCTATAGAGATTTGCAGAGTGAGAGGTAGCAGTGCTAGCCCGTCCTAAGAACCACACATGCAAGTTCCCCTGCATGCGGCTCACTTATTGCTAGCCTATCTGCTAGAGCCAAGCTTCGGCTGTGACAGCTTGTCGTTTTTGACCATCTTATTCTGTCACTCGAGATCCAAGTCAGCACCGGCAAAGATCTCTTGATTACCCACGGCCAGGCTGTGTTGGAAGCAAGCTACCTTTCGCTTATCTCACTCCCTTTCTTATTATTAGTAAAATAGGTTGCCCCTTTCCTCTTCCTAATAATAAGGTGAGCTTCCACAGTTCCTTCCTTCGGCTGAGTAGATTGTCTTCTGTCCAATGTGGTACCCTTCTGGTTTTTTGGTACCCATTGGGTTACCTTGTTTACAGGCCGACCTCATGGCAGCAAGAAAAAGTGTTGTCCCATTCATTTCTTTCGAGGCATGCAAACTCCCATAATGCCCCAAATCACATTTCATGAATAGAAAGGGGAAGCCATCTCATCCATCAGCTCCTCTCACGGACCCTTGCAGTTGTACAAAGCGTCCAAGCACAGTTCACTTGTGTTAGTCAATCAAGAGCTTTGCCACCACTCCTTAAGGTTACCTGTCGTGTCAAAAGCTTGCATTGTTTCCCACGATTCATACCTTCCTCTTACTTCCGAAGGTAAGGTAATGAGCTGACATGGTGGCGTAGGAGCAAACATTGGGTGGTTTGCTGCAAACCCAGTTCAGACTATAGATTCCACCATCAAGTTAAATAAAATGAAGTGGATGCAGTGGTTCATAAAATAAGAATGGATGTGTTCTCAAGTCATAGCACAAGTTCTATGATAACTCTCCAAAAATTAAAGGTCTATTCCATAAGCAAAGTATGTTATATACTACTGTGAATATAGTTACTTAAGTTCTCTAGAATTTTTGGAATGCTTATCTTCCTATGTATTCGGCCAGATTCCTCTTGTTTTTCTTAGATTTATGGTTCCCTCGAGGTTTGCAAGTCACAGTAGCTTCTGAAGCTGGCTTCTTACCCCTACTGCATTCCTCAGTCATACACATCACATTGGCCACAGATTCATCAGATATAAGATTTTCATCTTGCTGCGAGAATAGCTGCTTCAGAAAAGGCTCCAGTGCAGACCTTGCTGAATGCAGCTCCTCGCAAAGGGCTCCAATTATTGAAATGCTACCTTCAAGCTTCAGCTCACTGAAAAAATGAAGCAGGAGGAACTTCTAAGAAAATACTGTGAACTAATCATTTGGTGTATAAATGGAGTCATACAACTACATATGGAATATGGAAAAGGCAATTAATGCATTACACAGACCTCGGTTCCAGTTGAGTATAGAGTTGCTTCATTTCATCTAGCATGCTGATTGCCTCCCCTGAGAAGTAGTCGTCTTCACTACCTCCAGGTTTCTTCTGCAAACATCCTTCTGTTGCAGCATTGAGGAAGAAAATACATTTTCCTAGGTACCCCTAAAAAGTTCAGTAAAAAGTGATGATGAGATGACGCAAAAATGACAATAAATATGATAATAACAGAAAAAATAATACTAGCAACATAAATTACAAGGAAAACAAGGCATTAAAGAATGCTTGTCTAATCACATGCTTATAACAATTACCCTCATTTTTGAAGCATTTAACATAATGGTCCATTGATCTCTGATGTCACCCAGTGCCTTAAATGCTTCAACAATTTCCCAAAACTTGACATGGTTAATCAGCATGTCACTATCATTTTGATTCTGTGCATTCAAGTCTTGATCTGGCAGAGAACCAGAGCTTAAAGATGGAACAACCTTTGAGCTCTTCCCTTCATCGTAACTGGCTGGAGGAAGTACTTCACCACACAAATTAGCAGGTTTAGGAAACAAGACTCTCAATATTTCCTCCTTGCATGAATTAACCTTCATATCAACAAATATAGCATCCTGGCATGCAAAATTTGGACAGTTTTCCCCCATGCTCACAATTATGAGAGGGTTTCTAATATTTTTGAATGCTTGACCAAGCACATTTATATCAAAATTGAGACAATTATATCTCTGCCTTCTCCAAAGAGCATCACAGAAATCCCAGGGCAGTAGTTCCGTAATATGCTTTTGACCCAGCAAGTCAAAAAGTACATTGAGACACGTACCAAAGTTCAAATGAAGCAAACATATAATGACAACCAATCTCAAAACCACCAGTGAATGGTACTCCCTCACATTTGTATGAGATTTTCTGATCCGATCTACTGTCTCTCGTTTACAATAGAGGAACTGCTGGACCATTTCAATTACAAATTTAAGAATGACTTCCAAAGAACGCTGCTTAACAGCCACATAACTGGGAGTTGAGCTGGGTATCCCATCCTGGTAGATAAGCCATTCCACAAAAGTAGCCTTGGTGGTGAAAAAGCATCCTTTGGAGTAGGATAGCAAAACCAGATAGCGCTCAACAAGATACAAGAAACAAACTGGTGACATATAATCAGATATGCTCCTCCAGTTAGCTTTATAAGTATCTTGTAACGCTCCATGGAACTTGAAAATAATTGGCTTCGCATTCCCACTTTCTTCAATATGACTAGCAGCAGATCCAGTTGTAGATTCTGAGCTTCTATTTACCCCGGGAAATTTATTGATAGGGCCAGTTGCAGAAACTGGGGGTGAACCTCTATCCTCTTTGAGACTCCCAATGAAGTTCCTCCATTCTGTATTCCATTCTAAACCTTCAAGAATCTTCCCATATAGTTCATTGCTTAGCTGATCAGATCCAAGAATTATCAATGCCACCATTCCAGTTTCCCCATAAGACAAGCTATTCTTTGACCTTATCATCTCAAATATAACCTCTTCAAGTAAATTCTTTGAGATTTCAGTTCCCCTCAGAGAGATCATGTTCTCTCTCAGTGATTCTCGCCAATCAAGAGGAAATATGTAGCCAAAGAAGTGCTTTGTTGAAAGTTAAACAAATTTCATCAGATCCTGGTCCACACACTGATTGTTCAGAAACTTGGAATTCAAGAGAAAACTTGCTACCTCGTAGATATGAGTAAGAGACCTGCTTTGGTAGAAGGATGACTCGTGTGAGAAATCATATAATTTTTCAAGCTTTGTCAAAACTTGCAGGCCAACAGAGAGTAATTCTGAACACCAATAACTCCTTGCAGCTGAGACAAATTGATGGGAAGAAATAGAAACCAGCTTCTTGTTACTGCAAACATATTTGTCGTCCAGTTTACTCAGCCATTCAGCATCAGAATTCAGCACAAGATAGACAGTATGTGGATTATTAAATAGTCTCCACACATCAAAATAATTCAAGCAGAATTCTTCATATCTTCTGTAATCACTAATATCTTGGATTTCAGCATGATCAAGATACTCAAATATCTGCATAATTTTATCCTTCCAGAAATTCCAAAAGTAGACCAGTGTCTCGGTGGAAACCTGGTTACTAGAAATTTGCTCTTCTGAGTAGCTTGCTAGATCAAAGACCAATTCATCTATCCATTCATATTTTGAGATATTTAATTGAAGGTGATGATCTAGAATCATTCGAGCAGTTAATACTTCACCTCGGGTGCTCTTGTGCCTCTGAGAAGCACTTAAATATTGTTTCATCAAGAATAAGTTGCTTGGCTTATTCAGTAAAATGTCAGCCTCTGAACAAACAAGCCCATAAAATTGGTTTGACAACTTCTTTGCAAATGACTTGGCTTTTGTTAGAAGATTCTCTTTCTCTGTGAACTGCTTTAATGGCCATCCTGTGCTCCCAGCTAACCAAAGAGAGTTAGCAAACACAAACCAGAGAATGAGAATTGCGGCCTCCTCAAATTGTGCACCCTTCCCAAGCAGATCAGCCCCATGTAGAAGTTCACCTCTCAACTTTGCAATGTTTGCTGCCTCCAAGAAGTTCCCTGATTCCTCTTCCAGATACAGAAGCTCATCAAAACACTCGAAGGACTGCAAGAATTTTCGTATTGAACTCATTGAATCAAAAGCTCTGACATAATTCATCATTGTTCTCTTGTCATTAAGCTCATGATAGTGACGTGCAGAGCTCTCCAAAAACTTTTGTTTCAGCTCCTCCATATCCTTACTTCTTTTAACCATTTTGTCATCTGCATTTACATGTTGTTTCCAGTACTGAATGTACTGCAAGCCCATGTCAAAGAGTTTCCCTTTGGTACAAACAGACAAGCATTTTGAGAAATAGTTGCCTCTTGCATACACTTCTGCTGCAGCCTTGTAACATCCAGCAAGAAGAAAACATTCTGCAGCTCTCTCTAGAGCAGATTCCCCACATTTTTCCAAATATATTTGACCTGCATTTCCAAAACATTACTTTCAGAATGTCCATGAACACTTGTACAGATATATGCACACACACATACACACGAAATAAGAGCATATAAATAATCGTAGATTAAAACACGATATAATTGTATTAAAAAAAAAAGAAAATTTATTTTTTTAGTCATTAATGAACAAAAAACCAAACCACCAGATAAGATGATAAACACCCAGCTTGGAAAGACATGGATGCTCCAATAAATAACATGGAGAATGTTTTATTCTTAAATATAATGCTTTGGAGAAATGAAAATGCTAAGTGCATTAGCATCTAATCTAAAAAGCTGCAATTAAAGAATCTTTTTCTTTCTCTTACTTCGTGGAAAGAAGTTATTCAACACATTAGAAGAAAGGAAATGTCTTCTGGAAAACAAAATATAGAAATCATAGAATGTCAGAGCTGTAGAGGCTATTAGTTCACGTTCATGTTTACAAGAAAATAATATAAACAAGGTAAAAGGAGGGAAATGGAATTGCACTTGCTTTTTTGTACTCCTTTAACATGTAAAAGCAATCTGCAGCATGCTCAGCCTTGCCAATGGAATAAAAAATTTCAGCAGCCTGCCTTCTGGCAGGAGAAGACATTTCAGGATTTAAACCATGCAAGCGGTCAGCATCTGCCCTAAGTCCAAAAGCCTTGGAAAGTTTTTCCCCATATGTATCGTGTGCTCTTTCGAAGCATATTGTTGCCATCACATAGTTACCCTGCTGCAACAGCTGCAGGAAACAAATAAGTGTGATAAAAGAGAAGTTAAATGTGCACAAATGTTAATTCATTGCAAAATTGGTGGTCCTTAAACCATTGAAATGGCTTCAATCATGTATGAAATTGATTAACAATAGATTAAACAAAAAAATTAATAAAATTGAGTTAATGGAAATTACAAATAAGACTATCTTTCTAAAAACAAGCAAGAACAAACCTTATAACCACGTGATTTCCACTCTTCTGGACTGCTAGCAACTTGCATTGCTTCTGCAAGTGAATCATCCAGCTTCCTAACTTGAACAGGACACTTCTTCTTCCAATAGTTGAACACAGGCTTTGAACTCTTCTTCATTTTCACAAATCCACAATCTCTGCCTTGTGCGAGTGATAGCAACATATAACTGCTTCAATTCGGAGCACAAAATGTTGTGTTTTGCCATTTTAAAACTTGGAAATAACCAATTGGCATCAACCAAGCCTTGCTCCTTCATGTATGCATATACAACTCTCCACTGACTCTTCAAAGGTGATGAACTAAAAAAGTTGTACAACAATACATCCTACCAAAACAAAATGTATAAAAGCATGGCACGGATGAATCAATTTACAGTTTCAAAAATAAACACTAGGGAGACAGAGAAAAGGCACTGTTAAAGATAGATGCATGTGGACCATATCAATTATTAAACACACAAGTAATAAACCTAATCTTCTTGTCAAACTCAAGCCAGCCAACTTGATCTTAGGTTCTGAACTTGTAAAGAAATAAAAGATTAACTAAACAACAGAAAACTATCAACGAGCACATATTAATAAATAAATTATAAGCACCCTACAGGGATAAAAACAAGCATATCATACAATAGTAGAACACAAGAATAATTATAAAACACCACATACCTGAAACTCTAAACCTTTGCATTCCACTATAGTCAGAACAAGAGCTTGCTTGCCGACATACTTCAAAATTTCATTCTTAGCAGGATCATCTCGTACTAATATGACCTGCTCTGCTCCAAATCCAACCATATGTCCCCCAACATTACCATGGTTCCTGAATATTGTTGCAATTGCATTGTCTTCATTCTCAGATTCAAGTAAAATTGGGGCTTCTCCATATATGAGACTAGTTTCAGGGCATAATATATCAACAAATGAAGGAAAGAAACGGTAAAGAAGGTCGATGACACTCTGTGCTAACCTTAGGACACCATCATGTGTACGGAAATTCTGGCTCAAGTTAAAACATTTAGATATTTGACCTTTCCACTTTTTCCCATCGTCTGCTTTATATTTTGATTCCAAAACAAACTCATTGTAGTAAAGGGATCGTATATCTTCAAACCTAAAATCAATACCCCTGGCAATAGTTTGTGCTGTATCCCCACAAAAGACAAAGCCTTCACTCACATTTTTGCAAACATGTTTGAAAAGAGCAATCTGCCTTATTGTAAGATCTTGCACCTCATCAATATAAACAAAATCCATTATGTCACCCTCATACCTTTTATTTCGAAGTCGACAATGAAGATCAATCACAAGATCAGCCATATCAAATTGACCTTTTTCTCCTTTTATTTTTTCATAATCTTGAAAACTATCATATGTCATCTGTCTCTCATGTCTACTTAAGATAGACGCCCGACCCTCAGATAGTTTTACGTAATCCTCCTCATTAAGTCTACCATTAGAATAATCCCCTGACCTCAAGCCACCTTTTATATGAGATATTATCTCTGTAAAGACTCTGGACGAGTCAAGGCTTTTTGTCAGCTTAGCATTAAAATGGGGCCAATAAATTGAACAAAACTTTTCATAATTTACCTCTCTTGTTCTTATAAAATTTCGTAAGGAAATTTGTGCATTCCCAATTTCCTTATTTGAAATTGATAGCTCCCTAGCATCATAGAATTTCTCAAAGAACGAGTTGCCGATTGTTCCATCAAGCATTATCAGAAACTTTTGTAAAGTTATAATGAGAGGGTATGCCTTAGGAAGAATATCAACAAAGGAGTCAGGAATATCCTTGAATTGTGCCGCACCTTCAATATCGTCCACATCTTGCAAGGCAGTCTCTTGAGAATAATCTCCCCCGCTGGCAAACCTGTATATTTAACAAGGCTTTTGAGACCAGGAAAAATGGAGAAAAAAAAAAACCTCCGTGCAGCTGAGTAAAGTGCCCTGAGTTGAGTATCATATAACAATTTCATTAATTTTCATGAGAATTCAGAACCAAAGTAATCAACTTTGAATTATTAATAAAAGTGCAACTTACTTGTGAATAAGAAAAATAGTGCAACTAGCAACACTCTCACAACCATCCAAGATCACAGACATAAAAAACCTTTGAACTTTACAATGTGTAAGCAGAAATCTTTATTCATTTAGGACATATACACACAGACAAAAGACTCTCAAAGACTTGAAAAATAAATAGTAAGGATAACACTTTGCGGTCTTTATATAATTAGAAATGCTATGACTTATAAGATGCAATCCTGTAGTTCTTGCTCTAACGCTTGAAAAACTTGCAAGTCCATAGAAATATAGTATAGATTAGGTATTCAAAAAAAATAAAGAAAAGACTTGCTAGAATTTTAGATACAAAACTTCTCAATGATTTTTAATGTTTTAAACTTCTGAGAAGTTGCACGTGCAACTTTATCAGCTTTTCTTAGCGAGATAATGAAGTTCAAATGTTCCATTCTAGTGCCTATATGTGATTTTTTTATCATCAATTAGATTTATTAGATTCTCTAAAACATGTTAATATGTTGACTACCACAAAGCAAGCACTTACTAAAACAAGCCAATATTATGGTTTCATCACAAACTTTATAAGATAATTTCTAAAACATTAGAAACTAAATTTTAAGAAAAAGGTTTCACTGTAGTCACACATACAAGGGTAGTACAACTTAATCTTCGGACCCCATGGGGTCTTAGCCTATCCTTTTACCACTGCAGTTAATCACATTAGATATCCATCCTTCCTACAACATAGATTTATTTTTATCCCAACTGTAAACTTGAAGGTTCCATGAAGCTACCATTTTATTTCATTATTATACGCACCTTTTCAATTGAAGAACATGATGTTTCACGGCATAACAAAGTTTAGGACTGGCTGTTACAAAAAGCTGGCGCAATACAGTTGCTTCAGTCCCTCCAATACCATCCATGATTCTGTTTGCCGGACAGAGTTCATTAGAGTTATTTGTGTTGACTTCCTTGAAACCTTTGGTTGCTAAATGTTGTACTTGCTCTTTCTTGAACAACTTCATGGTTAAGACAGTAGTCTTCCCTGTGCCTGACCTTCCTAGTATAAAACTGCTTCTTTGGAATAGAATTATGTCACGTTCCTGATCTGTCACCTCAAATGGGAGTTCCAGTTCTTTCCCATCCCGATCTGAAAGAGGGTGGTTCACAACACCTGATGATAAAGAGTAGAATTTCATCAACAGCAAGCTCTCACTCACTTTTGAGTTCTCTACATAACAGCTATCATCTGAAGCACTGCCACTTGAACTGTTCTCTCTTTCACCTTGGCTTATAGTCTTATACCTGACAATATCAAATGAAGTTGTCCAAGTTTTGGGAACTTCCAAATTCCTAGATACGATAAAAAAGAGTAAAACCAATGTAAGCGTCTTACAATGACTGCATAACATTCATATTCAGAAAGGCAGATTTCATATATACAAGTTAGGAAAACCATTATGGTCGCATACCCCTTCAGATATTTCTCATTGCAATGACTGATAATATCATCAGTATGCATTTTGAAGATGCCATCAAGGTGCTTAACCAGTCTCCCAACATCCTCTAATGGCAAAACATCCCAAGCCTTCAATACCTGAGTGTACCTCTGCCTCTTCACTACATCAATTGAGCAGACTATATAAAGACCTTCAACCTTGAATTGTTTCAAGACCATAGAAGAGCTTTCACAAATTAAATCCACATTTCTCTTCTTAGGTCGCCAGCCACTGGAAAGTTTTAGTAGAAGGTTTAAAACTGATTTCTTGGTCTGGAGAGATTTCAGCTTCCCAAATGACATTCTAAAGTAATCGCTGAAAAGAACCTGAAGCCATGGGAAACAAAAAGAAAATAATTTTTACCACTTACTATAAACAATCTCTAATGGAGTCTCATTAACTAAAATATACTGATAAAAAAGGTTGCCAGTATGTTATATAACATAACTTTTCATGTCAATGTACAAACTTTGAATATAAATTAATGCTGAAAACTTCATAGAACAAGTAGAATGAATAGCAAGTTTTAGCCCGTGTAAGTTACATACCTTCCACTTAGCACTTTTGAAAAGAACACTATCGCCATTAAGCAAGTCCTCAAGTTGATCAAAATCTTTCTTGGCATCTAAAATAGCATTTCCCAATTCCTTGTATTCATCAGCATTAAAAAAACAATGACGTGCCTTTGCATCATCAACTAAAGCCTCCCAAAAAGAATAACTTTTCGCCAGCGTTTCTCCATTCCCCAAAATCCAGAGGCTGTGCCTACGAAAGCATTCAAAACCCAGTAACAGATTGCAAGTATTCACAGAAATGCAAATACTGAAGGGAAACAAGTTAATCTAAGGAAATACCTAGCCCTTGTAAGAGCAACATTAGTTCTTTGAGGATTGGACATGAACCCAATTGCACCTGAACTATTTGATCTCACAGTTGATATTATTATAATATCTTCCTCACCACCCTGGAACCCATCAACTGACTTCACCTTCAATGCAAAGCCATCAGTTTTCTCATACTTCACACCAAGCTTCTCCTGAATTGCAACAACCTGAGCAGCATAGGGAGAGATTATACCAACACTGAGCTTCTCTCTTGAGCCATCCCATGCTGTATGCAAAAGCAACAAATACAAATCAATCTAATAACACAAGAAGAAAGCTTTCTGATTTGCATATGAAGAGAAAGAAAAAGCCTCTTCAGCACTTAAAGTGAACAATCTCCTTAAAGGCCAATGCCAGTCTAGAAATCAGAAGGCATAAGCCAGTTAATTGATAATATCCAGCTTTAAGTGAAACAATATCTTTAGAAAAGAAAATTACGGCATTACAAATTAAGCTTGTGATAATTACCTTTGTACAGAGTTCGCACCAACCTCTGCACAACCGCTACCTCAACCATATTTCTATGGCTATAGCCAACATCATCAACTTCGTCTCTTCCACAAACATTTATGAAGGAATAGGGACCAAACATAGGCCATGGAAGATAATGTTTCTCATAACTCCTATGCTTAACACATGGTGCATCCAAAATCCGGTTATAATAGAAACTTGCATTGGGAAAGCAACTTATTGACGGATGCATTCTGTACTGAATATTCAGAAGGTGCTTTGAGTGACCCAATGTACTCAACCTCTCAAATAAACTTCTTCCAAAACCAGCTTCAGAAGAAACCTATAAAAAAATGAGAAAAATTAATAAACTTTCTTCTAAAAGTAAAGAGGGGGGAAATTGAGAATAAACATCAGAGAGAAATGGAAGACAACAAACCAAGTATAATTTACATACATTGCTTACAACTGTAGCAGGCAATTGACATTCATCACCAACAAGAATGGAGTGTGCTATACCGGGCAGTTGTAAGGGTATGGGTGATTCACATTCTTTCAACTGTGCTGCTTCATCAATCACCAACACATTCAGTGGTTTCATTCTAAGTTTATAGAGTTCATATGAACCACATGCAGTGGAGAAGAGTAAAGAAGCTGTTTGAAAACAGAATTTTTTTATCGAATCCTTGTTCGTGGCACTTGGTAGTTTAAGTTCACGAAGAGAATCACGGAGGGCTTTCAAAACGGAAAGACACTGGCTTCTTACCGAGCACAACAATAGTGATGCATCAGCAAAATTTTGGGGGAGCAATTTATCAACTTCTGAATGTAAAAAGATCTCCTCCACTTCTTCAGAAACTACACCATCAAGAAACAGCCCAGATTCAAAAGAATCAAGCAGGCGAAAAAGAGTTTTGAAGTCTTGAATATTATGTTCCAGAAAGTAGATTTTGGGTATATGAGTGAATAAAATTGAGACACATCTTTTCTCAGTGGTGATGCTGTTGAGGCAAATATTTCTCTTACATATTCAAGAAATGATTTGTGTTTCGCCTTCTTACTATCGGTTTCATTGCAACACTCTTGCTCTTGGTTTTCATTTTCACTACCATGTTTTATCTCTTCGATTGATTCATTTTCCAAAAAAATATGGTACTGAGAGACACAATCTTCAAGAAAAGTTATCATTGCAGTAAAATAATGCCACCAACCCAGCCGCCCTAAGCAGTCAGTAAGCCTTTTTACACGATAATCCAGAAATATTTCTTCAATATCGGTACTAACTTTGAATCTCCATTTATTGCCGAATAAGAGGATGTCTCCCAAGGAACAAAATGGATCATCTGAGAGTGTTTCCTTAGCTGCTTTTACCAGCTGTAGGACACGTGCAGGTACTTCTGTAATTGCAATATTTGTTGGGGCGCAAGTGAGTGTCCTATATTTCTTTCTCAACAGAGTAAACAGCAGAACACTAAGAGTTTTAGTTTTCCCAGTTCCTGGTGGGCCCCAAATAAGTTCCACATGAGCCTTGTGGTTGCACTGCATTTTGTTAAGACAAGCCAAAACTGCCTTCCTTTGAGATTCATTCAGTTGAGATAGCAACCTTGTCAGAAAAACCTCATTCAAGGTTCCATCATTCTGAGAGGAACAGAGACTGCAGCTTTCTTCTACCTGTGTACAACATGAATTTGAATAAATATTCATTCTTGCAAATATATAAGAGTAAAACAACTATAAATTCCTCAAAATTGCTCCTCAATCAACATCAACAATAGTAACAATGAATTCATAAAACTGGTTCTGCAGTTACACTGAAAAACATGTAAACCAAATGAAACATATGATAAATAACATTTTGAAACTGAGATGCTGCAACAGTCATGGTACATTAACAGTTTTGAACCTACACAATGTCTCAAATATTAAGACCAAGAATAACCAGTATTGTAAGATGCATAATATATATTCCCTTCGCATCATATGCAAACACGTATGATAAATAGCAATACCAAATTATCAAGTATAATGCAAATTCACAGAAGCAAATCTCAAACATGTAACATGATATCCTTACCATAGAATCAGTGTGCAAAACCTCTTTGATAATCTTTAGGTTTCCCTTCGTGTACAATGCATTCCATATTCGCCTGTTGGTGGTTACATTCCTCAGGAAAACTACAAACAGTGAGTTCTGCATCTCACCTTTGGATGCTATATCTTCCACTGCCTTCACTTTAAAGGAAGTAGATGAGCTATTATCCTCATAGTCATCCTCGGGTATATTAGTGACTAATGCAAATGTCCAGGTTCTTCCTACCCTTTGCAAATCGGATGCAGTTTCAGGTTTAGCATCTGCTATAACCAAAATATCTCCTGGGAATGTTTTGTATGGTTCCTTCACAGGATCACTGAACCTGTTTCTCCAGTAATCAACATTTACATCAAACGATAATGTCCCATGTGGCTCTGCCTCATTAAGATATCTCACTTCAGCATAAGGCGCTCCGGCTATAATATCCATAGATGAACATATTGCTGCTCGTGTCTCTTCCAACAATGGGAAAAGATATGACCCAGTATACTGTTCCATGCTTTGAAATGAAACTGGAATCTTTTCCACCTAGAAATAGAGATGAATTCAAACAGAGTGTATGAATCCACTTAATCCTTGATAGCTCAATTGATTCAGGCATATGCAAACAAAAGCATGCATGGACAGTCATCGGGGCAGATTAAGCTAGTACCAAACCTCTTATATCTTTTTCCACAGCATTTGAAAATAAACAACTCAAGGGCAAAATCAGATGCAAATGGAAAGCCAAAGGGAGCTAAGTGAAAACTACATAATTAAGGCTAAAAAATGATCTAACATGCATGGACACATAGGAACCAGTTTGAGAGTGACCTTTTAAAAGAGGATGATTTCCCATGGTCAATGTAAGCTGAAGGAAATTTCGACCTCTTGAAACCAAGCTCAATCATTAAACAAATTTATGATGTTCAATCTTTGTTCAGCTCTCTGGTTTAATTAAGCAATCCCAAGATCAACACATGGGTAATTTAAAAGTTGTAAAGTATTTTATCAGATACAACTACACTAACATATGATTCTATTAATAAAATTTCAGAAGAGTTTAATTTTAAGAAAGTACCAAGTATATACCTAAGCTGCCTTTTGTTCCTAATTCCCTTTAGCAAACTTCACAATTCTTATTGTGCCATGTTTTAGCAAACTTCAGTTATGTTCGATTCTCTACCAGCATAAACAATATGCTACTTCTGGCGTGCTGCCATAAGGCCATAACTATATCTATAAAAGTTGAGCAGGAGGAAAGCAAGATGAGACATGAACGTTGACATGGGCTTGGGCAGGAGAAAAAGCCCAAGTCATACAAGAGAATACTCCTCTTAACTCCTACGGCTGTTCTTCTAAGAGCATCTCCTTCCAAAACCGATGCACTATATCTTCAACTTTCTATAAAAGTGCAAGTTATTCAAAAAGCTGCAAAATAATCTGATAAATATACGGTTCTCATAAACAAAAAAGAACATCAGAGAATCAAGTGTGATGAAGATGATAAATGATGATGGAGGAGAAAGCAAACCCACCTGATCCTTGTAAAGGTTATCATTGAATATGTCTTCAAGAGACCATGAAAACCCAATATCAATAAGATCCCCATTTTTTTTAGTTAATACTCTATTCTTACTTGAACATTCACCTCCCATCTCGTCCTCTGATTATCTGTAGTAAACATAGAAAGTTAGAAACCCGTTTCAGATTTCACCCTTCAAAAGAACCCACAAAACAAAAAGAGTGCAAAGTCTGGGGGTTTCTTAGATGCAAAGGAAGGGGAATAAGAAATCAAATATAGAACCAACGCTAGGAATCTGTAGTACAAGCACTCACACTTAACCAACAGAGACAGAAAGCCATCTCCATAAAAAAGAGAAAGAAAAAGAATAAGGTTCTGAGTCGTCTTCCGCACCTTTATTGACAACAAAGTCTTCTCTAATTCTTTAGCCTTCCTTTCTTTTTTTTTTTGCCTTGTCATTTTCAACTAGGTAAAAAATATTTAGTGATTTATGGACCCCGTTCTTCAAACATCTCCTCGTCCACAGCCTCGCTGTTTGCATGCTTGGGAACAGTGGCTAACCACCACGTAATCCAATGCAAGCCTCTTGTTGATTATCAACCAGCCAGTGCAGTCGCTTCTTCTTGGACTTGGAAAATCGTTAACCACCAAGAAATCACAACTTTATGCAGCAGTATAAATTTATCGCATCCAGTTCTCGTCTTGTTGAAAATAGCTTGTCACTTCCTGTGGTCATTTTTAAACTTTTTAAAAGGTAACAGCATCTCTTTCTTTCCCCTAAAGAATAAAAAACCAGAATTTCCTCATTCTTTTGTCTCTTTTTGCTTCTTTCGGATTCGAGGAAATTCGATCTTGCTTAATTGTGCTTCATATATATAATGGCAAAATAAAATATTATTATTTAAACCAGTTAATTAACACCATTGCAAATTGCAAATTCAACCATATTTTTGTGATACTTTTATATATACTACGAAGATAACCCGCGTGATGCTGCGGGTTTTTAATTTGATGAAATTTTTCTTAATAATAGAAAAATATTTATGAAGCTAATTGATAAAAATTATTTAGTTTGGTTAAACAGAAAATTATACTGTTTGTAAAACTTTTATTTTGTTAAATAATAGTTCATTGCATATTGAGCAGTAAATAAATTTGTACATTTGTGGAGAATTGAAGTGTTGGAAAAACAGAAGTAATAGTACACATATATTATATATTTGTAGAATAAGAAGTCTTTATGCAATTGTTAAAATATGCATACAAAAGTGTTGTAAATATATTGACAGTAGGTGCAAAATACTGGCATACAAAATGTTGTCATTGTGATATTATCTGTTGATTTTTTTCATATACATTATCATAACATGGAGATACAAAAAAGTTGTTCCATGTATGGTCAAAGTTACTTCCTTGTCCAAAAAGTTTGATTTTGATCATTCTGCTTGTGCTTGCCATCAGTTGTTCATATGAGAGAAATAAGTATTTTTTGCTTCGATTGTTTTTACGATATTATTATTTTAAGAGCAAGTAGGCTAATTGAAAGAGCTGACCTATTCAATTTTCATCTTCTTTCCTGGGGGCTCTTCTGGGAAGAGTTCGTTTGCAACTTGTACATTTGTTGGTGATGGTAGTATTTCTGATTGAGTGTCCTGGATTGCTGGCAATGTTGGTTGGGAACATGTAGGTTGTTCATTTACTGAGCTTGTTCCCTTGTACATTTTGGATGTTTCAGCTGAGGATTCTGTGGAGTTGGTAGAATCAAATATCTTGAAAATTGTCAGTCTAGCTTCAATTGCTTTTCCTGTAAGCCCTACTTTGAATGTTCTTCTTGTATTTATTAATGCTTTGACAAGAAGAGGTAGGACCATTTTATCTATTGTTTTGATTGCAACCAACTCACCAATGGTAGCCCTAATTAATTTCTCAGCTTGCTGACCAAAAGCAAGCAATTGAATTTTGCCAGTGAAGTCTTCAACTGTTAGTTCAAAATCATTCTGCAGTAAAAATGGAAAAATTGTCTCATTTCTACAGTTCATAAGAATAAATTTTTTACTAAAGTCAGTTGAAAGGAATTTTAAAGATACTTACGTTAAAACTGGTGTTTTCTAGTCATGGACTGGACACCAAAACTTGCCAGCACAGAATTGTAAACTTGCTGCACATTGATTGCAAGCGTTGTAGTACCATCCGTTTGGTGCTTCAACATTAATAATGTTTGCAGTGAGTTAAAACTTGGTATTCTGTCATTTTGAAGAACAATATTATAAACATGTGAAAAACAGTATGATTTTTCGTTTATGAAGGATATTAAACTACTGATTCTTGTTTGTTTTATACAAAGAAGTAAAAATATATTTTACCAATGTCTTTTTTGGTTCAATTGCTAGCAGATCAGTTACATGAATGTTTGACATTGTGGATTGTTGCGAAAAGTGAAACTGAGTGCATACTTCCAACAGTTGAAGGTCTGTTTGTATAGGTTCTTTTTGGTATCTAATAATTACCAAACTACTGTTAGTTTTTATTTTTCTGCTCAAGTTAATATTTGTTGTTAAATAGAGTGGCAAAAGTGCTGGTGACATTACCTTTGTTTGAGTTCATTAACCTCTGGAATTTCTAGATCAATGTATACTCTTGTTGCTGAGCAGAATGATGCATACAATGATCCTACAAATTGGCAGCACTTATTTGTTAGTATATTTTCTATGTAGAATATCCAATGTTGTTAGTACAATAGTAATATGGTATATACTCATGCATGTAAGTTTTAATCATCAATCCAGTGAATGCAAGCACAACATTTGTGCTTTTCTGTAGTATTTGTTATTCTTGTATGGATAATACTATATCTCCATACAACACTACCTTTAAGCTCTCACAACTGTTTCAAGTCATGAAAAAGTGAAAGTTATTAGTTATAAACTTTTGACAATAGGATTCTACATATTTGACAGTAAATAGTGTTTTTCATTTACCTTGCACTTTGAATGTAGATATCTTGTTTTTGTACAAGAACATCTCTATTGTTTAGTTGCACTTTTGTTACAGGTGTTATTGTTGTTACAACACCAATAACATCTGTTGTTGTTTGACACAAAAACAATTAGGATAAAGTGACAAAAGTTGTTGTAAAATAAACTTTGATTCTGAAGTGTATTTTGAACATTACCTGTCAACACTTTTTTTTTTATATATCTTATTAGGAAGATCTTTGAAGTGAACAAAGTTAAAGTGGTAGTCTGGATATTGAGTGTTGTTTTCAGGAATTTCTTTGACTTCTGACATTCTTGGGAGAACTATCATCAGATCTTGGGGAAGAACATTGAAGTTGTGCTTTGATTTCATGACTCAATATTTATCAATGACATTGACAGAACCTTCTTTGAGGATTGGTATAAACAGAGGTGCATCAAAACCACTAATCATTGCTTGCATAATATTTTTTTGTCAGTACAAAAAATAATTAAGTTGAAAACTTCTGTCATTGTTGAATTGACTGGACTTTACAATGAAGGAAACAAAATGGTGTTCTAAAATTTACCTTCACATCAGCAATTAAGAAGTCAAGACTTAGTAGATTTTCTGGATTGTTAGGAGTTGTAGATTTCCAAATCCTAAGAATCTTGACTTTGATTGCTGTTAGTGGTTTGAACAATTGTAAATCGATAAGATATTCATAATCCATTTGTTCTTGCAAAAGTAGAATGGAAAAAGATAGTTTTATGTGAATTGAGACAATAATGGTAATTTGTAAAGACTATGATTAATGCAATTGAGGGTTATAGATATTAGACTGTGGAAGTATAGAATATAAGAATTTATTGTATAGTTAAAATGAATAATAATGGTGGAGTGTAATAAATGAATATATGTTAACGAAACCAACAATTTGCAAAGCAAATAGTGCAGCGAATAAGATATTATAAACATCGAAAGTAGTAAGTGTGTGTAATATAATAGAAAAAACATAGAGAACTGTGTTAAACAGAGCAGTAAATTAACATAACCTGGTTGTAAGTTATCAAAAATTTCTTTGTACACTATATTTTTTGTTTGATTTTATCGTTGTTTGTCCTCATTCAGAATCAAGATTTTCAATCCCTTTTGTGATGTAACTCATGATAATGCTACATACAATTGGCCATGCGTAAAAGCAGGTTTTGGCAAATACAAACCTACAGTATCAAGAGTTTGTCCTTGACTTTTATTTATTGTTGTACTATAACATAACTTAATAGGAAATTGTTTTCTTTGGAATATAAAAGGCCATTTTTGTTGTTTGATTGTTATTACTATCCTCGGTATAAATATTATGTTACCTGCAAAACATCTTGACATTATTTTGCCTTCTATGACTTTAGGAGCTAGCTGAGTAATGAGAATTCTCATTCCGTTGCAGAGTCCAGAACTTTGATTTATATTTCTCAATAACATAACAACTGTACTTACCTTCAAATCAAGCTGATGATTAAGAATTCCAAGAAAATTAAGTGAATTTAAAAATTTTACCAGATATAACAGTTCATGCTCCACTAAATGGTTTACAGATTTTGATATTTGGTCGATGCTGAAATATGACCTAAATGTACCTAGAATCAAATTAAACACATATGAGTTTATAACATCAACAATTTCATTGTACGGAGTGACGATTGATCTTTGTTTCAAGTAATCTAAGTCTGCAAAGTTTTCTTGTAGTTGGTCATATACAACTGATACAATAGTTTATATCGGATTTTCAGTAGATAGTAGCAATATATCCTCTGGTATTTGAATCCAACATGGTTCATCTTCATCTTCATAATTAAAAGTTGGAATGCTTCCGTTTCCTATGTCCAATAACCATTGAGCAAAACTTGAAATTTCAAGTCTGGTATGTTCATCAAAATTAGACTGCAGAAGTCTCATGTTTATCTTCAATTCATATATATAATAATTTTTTCATAACAGTGACTAATTTATTGATGCATTTACAATGTCTGACCTTGTTCTAGCTTCCACAACAGGTAATATTTGTCTGAAATCTTCTCATAATAGTACAGTCTTTCCACTAAAGGGCCTGTCCTCAGTTTCTAAACAACTATTAGTCAGTAAATCTTGTAAGCTTTTATTTAAAGCTTCAAAGCAAAATCTATGAATCATTGGAGCTTCGTCCCAAACAATAAGACTGGTGTTTTCAATTAATGAAGTAAATTGTGTACCTCTTTTTATCTGACATGTTGAACATTCCTCAATATTTAATGGAATTTTGAATTTGGAATGTGCTGTTCTTCTTCCTAGTAGTAGTAAAGATGCAATTCCAGATGAAGCTACAACAAGAACAATTTTTCCTGTTGATCTAATTCCTGAAATTATTGTATTCCATAGATATGTTTTTCTTGTACCACCATGTCCATAAACAAACAGCATTCGACCTTTATTGTTTTCAACAGATTTTTTAACAGCTTGATAAACATTCAATTGTTTAGAATTCAGGTTTGACAAACATTGTAAGTGTTCCTTGAAAAGTTCCTCCAAATTGTAATTCATTTCTTCATGAATTAATCTGTTTTGCAATGTTTACAAAGAACTTTCTGTTGGCAGTGGCAGATTAAATTCTGATAAAGAACTACAATTTCTATTGAAAATTTTTTCTAAAGCTATCAAAGTAAAATTCTTGATGTCATTTTCTAGAACTTGATACTCAGGAATGCCAAAAGCTTGTCTCAGTTTATATTTTATGTCTTCACTAATGTACTTCCAACTATTTTCCCAAAGTGATGTAGTATCAGCTACTTCACAGAACATTATAATGGACACAAAAAGTTATCGTAACTGTTTGCTGCTTGCCCATTCTGAATCTTGTGTCATTGCTTCTATCCATTCTTGGTCATTTTCAAGTAATCCTAATGCTTGACATGCTGCTTGATATGTAGAATGTACTATGCCTTGCACTATTTTTAGTTCTTCAAAACTTCTTGCACCTCTGATAACATTCAATAATAACCGAAGAAAACATATGTAATTCTTCCAACACATTTTCCTTTTCGTCGCTTTTTCAAACTATTTCAGATTTTGACCAAACCCACTTTGTTGGAAACTCAACATAAATTAATTCTCTTGCATCTTCATGCAACTGGTTTGCTTTCATCCATTCTGTGAACTTTGTTTTTGTTACATCAGGCCTGTGGATCACTTTATACAAATTATCAGTATCATTAAAGCATATATTTTGCTAATCTGGTAAATGAATCACTAATCTTTCAACTGTTGGTTGATGATAATTTATATCAAATGCAAACATTCTCCAACACGATTCATAAGCCGATAAATATCTATAATCCAAGTACACTTTGATTTCATCTAAATAGTTTGTTATTTCTTGTTGTTCTATATTGTTATTTAAATTACTATTGACAATGATTGCTCTAGCTCTGTCTAGACCCTTATTAATATATTTGAATAAATATTTAATAGCTTTTGATCTGTTGCAAAGCTCTACATTAATATGAGCTTGATATTTAACAACCAAATCAACATTATGAGGCACAACAAATCTGTTATCCAATTCAACATTATTCTTGACAATAACACATGATTTATCAATTATTTATCTTCTTCTATAGAGAACAAACCTATCTTCATTAAATACTGTTTTTGACTGATACTGTTTTGGAAAGAATTTCGAACATTTACCTCTAACCATACATGGAGAAGAAGGATTGAACATACCACATGGTCCATGCATCATAAATTTTGAAATAGCTTCATACCCAACTGGATCATGCTTTTTGTTTGGAATTTCAGCTGATATTATTCTATTCATATCTTGTTCGTTGGTACACTTTATAGTAGATTCTAGCCACAACAATATGTGAACATGTGGAAGACCACGTTTTTTAAATTCAATTGTATATGTAACTACAAAACATTGAAATAGACAGAAACAAACAAAAACATTAAAATCATAAGTATGATATAATTGAAAATAAAAATGAAGATTAACAATTAAATAAATATTGTAAAACAATACAATGTATAGAAAAACTTTACCTACAAAAATTGGTCCAAAATGCTTGTTTTTAATAAGGTCATCCATGAAATACTGAAACTTTAATTTAAATACTCTCGAAACTATATCAGGTTTGTCTTGTGCTTGTTGGCCATCAATCATAAATAAGCTTTATTGATTTCTAACCATTTTGCATTATAGGTAAATTTATGAACAAATCTAGACAGCCATAGTGTCGACAAATTGCCATTGTATCTTGATAATTCTGGAATAAGTAGTGTGCACTTCCAGTGAATGTTGCAGGTAATATTACACATTTTTCAACTGTGTTACCTTTTAGATCTCCTATTGGCATAGCATCTTTTAATCCTTTATAGACCTTAACTCTTAAAGTTTTTTTATTATTTATTACAAACTGTAATCTTATTTCTTCAACTGCGCAAAAGGCATCAATGATAAATTGTTGAAATAGCCTACCACCTCTAAGCAATGTACTTTCGCTAGGATTTCGTTGCTGAATAACATAAGCATAATATTCCTTCATTGAAATCTGTTTTCTTTTTGGTTTCTTCTTGATAGGAGAGTTAGCATAAGTTATATCCAATCTATATCCGTCTTCTCCATATGGAAACAATATAGGATACTACATCGCCATAAAAGAGGGATGAAGCTCACTTATTCGCTTAAGTCCATTAGTTTTATGCTCAACTATAATGTCATGATAATTGTCAGATACTCCTATATCTCCAACAATCAATCTTGCAAGTTCTGATCCAGTAGGAGTTGCATAAGTTTTATCTTGGTTATTTTGGCCTTCGAGTAGTTTAAGTTGAATTGTAATATTATCTGATTCTTTACACTGATCTCTGACTTGTCTAAACACCTTAACTATTTCATTAGTCTCATCAAACATCTTGATTAAACCTTCCATTATAAACTTATCTATCATATTACTAGTATTTTCATGTGCAAAGATAGACATTCTATTTGATATCTCATTATCAATATCATATATATATATATAATTGTGCAAATTTAGGTTTGTGTTGTATTGTAGGAAGTAAAGAACCAATACGATGACGATTTTGCCCATTGATTCTAAATATATATGGTTCAACATTATTATTTATTCTCTTATCTATCCTACAACCAATAAAGGTGAATTGAAATATAAAATTGTAAATACTAATGTTATCTCTAAATTTACTACTTCTACTATCTCCTTTATAATCTAGTAAAACATCTAAGAAATGTAGTATACGTTTAAATAAAGATAATCGAACTGTACCTTGTTGACAGCATAATGTAAATGGACAAAAAGTTGTGACTTAAGTTGCATCAACTCTTTCTTCATACCACATTATAGCATCACAAAAGGGACAAACGCAGGTTGGTCCACCAAAGTTAAATGTTGAAAACTGTTTTCCTATTATGTGAGTAATAGTAAATAATATGTTGAAGAAATTACAAACTTAATATTTACAAAGTACCAAAAGCATATTATAATTCAAACATTACTTACTTGTATGTCCAGTAAACGTTAATTGGTTTGACCTCTCATTTATTTGTTCATGTCGTACAAGTCCAGAAGAAACAATCCTATCATATCCTTTATCTTTTCCAAAGGGCCAAAAATTATAGATTCATAAACAATATCTGAGCTAAAAATTGCTTGGGTAATTGTACAAAAAGAGTATACCATGACCTAACAATCATTAAAGTTATGCATATACCTTGGACATAAAGTTTTCCTTCTCGAATTCTGCTCGAGATAACAGTTGTGATGAGCTGATCATCCATAATAGGTACATCATATAGATTTTCAAAATGAAAATCACATGTTCCTAAATTCTGTATAGATTCATGACCAATGATTGGAACATCATATAGATTTTTAAAATGAAAATCAGATGTCTCAACATTATATTCATAATCACCTGAATTACTACTATTTAAATCATTATGAGCACCTACTTTGTTAACAATTTTCATCACGTGGCTATTACTTCTAACAGGATATTCTTGGATACTAAATGGAAAAGTTGACTTTTCAACAAGAGGTAAATCAAAAAAATTATTTGATGGACCAACAGTGAATTTCACAGACTGAGTCACTTCTTTATATGTTGCTCTTTTTTTCACACGTTCATTCGACATTATATCTGTACAATATACAATATATATTAAATATTTGTTAGATAAATAAACTCATATTATATATGGTTTTGAATGTATTTATAGCAAACAAAGAAAACATATGTAAGGAATATTATATGATATTCATGTTACAAAAAATGATCAAAAAAACTATACAATCATCATTATTGTTTGGACAATACTTAACATCTATACTTGTATGCAAACAACAAAACAAAGAGTTAAGTACAGAACAAATGTTTTATGCAGTGACAATTGTATAACATAAATCATAGAGGAAAAGATTTACCAACACAAGAAATAATACATAGATATAGTCATAAAATACTTACCATGAAACTAATAGAACAACAACAAAATGAAAGATTTAATTGATATTAATTAAAAGAAATAAAATAAGGAATAAAAGATCAATAAATAATTCAAACTTACTGTGAACAGATTTTCTCTAAAAGAAACTTTTTAAATATATGAATAATATGTTTGAACAATAACTTCAGGAAACTGCCACAATAAAAGCCTACATGAAAATAAGCTAATAAATATTTCAATATGTTCACAGTAACTCTAACATGAATTCCATGATAATCATAAATAAAAGAAAGAGTACAATGTATTAACTACACTGTTCAAACCTATAGAATATAGCAATAAATATTTGAAAACTCACACAATAGAAAAATGCAAAAGAAAAAAAATTTTAAACACTTCATATTTAAATATCTTATCATGAAAACTGATGAAAATCAAAATCATATTAGAGAAGTAAAAAAATAAACTACTAAGGAAAATAGAGGTGTCTTTATTAGTTAGAGGACAATCAAAGCATGACAAAAAAATTAACTCAAACAGAATAAAGTATTCCTGCAGCTTATATATTGCAAAACTAAATGTTATATGCACACAGAAGCAACGAAACATAGACTAAAGTCAAACTATTCAAGGCAAAAAATGAACGAGTAATAATCAATTAAAAACAAAAAAGAGTAATAACAAAAAGACACAATCTTTTCAAACTGATGGGAGACAAAAAAACCAAACAGTACAACCTAGACAAATTAAAAATAGGTAATAGTGTTGGAGAAGGTAAAAGTTTCTGTTACAAATAAAAACAATTAACTATAATATCAAAACAAAAAATTGAACCATTGATAGTCAATCAAGCAAAAGAAACAATAATAAACAAAAAATAGGACTTTTCGAGAGTGATGGAATAGAAAAACACCAAAGACCAAAACGTAGACAAACCAAAGCAGCAAAGAGTATTCCAGAAGCCAAACGTCTATTTTACAAATAAAAACAAATAAGTATAATATCTATAATAGAATAAGGCAAAACAATTGTAAGAACTGTAAAAAGATCCCATAAACTGAAGTAACCGGTCAATAGTAGTCCCTGCATTAAGATAAGAATTAGACACAAAAGTCAAGCCAATTGAGTATTGACATGACCGAATAAGAAGCTATAAATCTGCATCTATTTTTTGTTTTTTTTTTCTTTCTAATTATCATAACAACATAGTTTCAAAAGCTAACAAAACCCTAACAACCTAATCGAACCCATCATCTCGTCCTAGTAACCATCCTAATCAACCAAAAACAATCGATTCGGCTGCCCTTACCCATCATCCGACAAAAAATAACCGACCAACCTCAAAACAAAAAACTTAATGCTTATTCAACCATTCATTCTTTAATTCCTTTCTCTTTGGCCTCTCCCGTTGCTAAGCCCGTCAACTACTTCCTATTTCCACTCCTTAAAATCTAACAAAACACCAACGATCTAACTCAACTAATTTGCTTCTCCTACCAACCATCACAATTAACCAAAAACAATCGACGCATGTTGTTTTCCCCATCATTCGACCAAAAACAACTGATGAACGTCAAAACAACAAACCCAATGTTTATTCAACCATTTATTCTTTAATTCGTATCCCTCTCATCTTTGCTCCCGCTAAACCTTTAAACTACTGTCTCAGTTCATCCCCTCGTTTAAAAATTTTTTTCTCTTCCCTATTTCATCTATCAATAGCTTCCCACTGTGTGAATGTTCCCATCGTTTTTGTCCTTTACTTGCACACAAATGGAAGGAAAAAAAAAAAACTTAAGATCATCCACCATTTGAAATTAATGAGATAGAAAACAATAAAACCACAGCAAACACCAAAATGTCGTCGCTTCGATCATACAAACAGCAAGAGGGAGAAAAAAAGCTAGCTCAAAATGACATCGTTTGCATGCAACAAAAGCAAAACAAAAAAAATAGCAGACCATCCGATTGAGTGACACTTGTCATTCAATTGGGCATACAATTGAAAGCAATTGAAACAGTAACATCATATCCTCCTTTTATTAATAGTATATATATATATATTATTGAAAGGGAATGAAAGGAGCAGAGAGAAAGAAAAGAAACGTATTTGATAGAGAGAAGAAAAAATTGTGAAGATTAAGTTTTTATGTTTATTGAAACGGTGTGTTTTGAATAGGGAAAAAAAAAGAAAAAGAAGGAATGGATTGTTGAAGTTTCAAGGTTTGTTTAAATTTGTTTTTTCTCTTGGCTCATTTAGTTTAAGTTCAAAATCCAATAAATAAAAAGAATAATAAAATAATGATAAAAATTATATTCATCTTAAAATAAAAAAAATCAGATACACATTTTGATCAATTAATTTGTATTAATATAAAAGTAAATATACTTTCTTAAAAAAGTAATCATTTACATCTTGATTTTCGAGAAAAAAATTTGATTATTTATAAATGTTAATTTATAAATGCTAATTTACAAATGTATAATAATAACTATTAAAACACTTGTAATGAAAATTAATTTTTTAAAATATTGATGTAAATTTATAAAAATGAATGTAAAAAATCATAAAGTTAAATTAAATATTATTAAAATATTAACATAAATGTGTAAGAATTATTATAATAAGTCAATTTAAATAAAATATTACTTTAATTGAAAATTTATAACTTACATTTATATTTTTTTAAAAAAATTAATTATTTATAAATATAAAATAATAAAAATAAAAACATTTGTAATGAAATTAATTATTTAAAAATCTTGACACAATAAAGGAGGTGGTCTTAGGTTTTCCTTTTTGATTGGCATCTTGGACTTTTTTTTTTGTTGTGAGCAAGGGTTGGGAGGGGTTCTCCTTTAGATTATTTAGGTAAGGGTTAGGGGTACTGATGCCTTGTTCAATAGTTTTAGTGACTTAGGATTTAGACAAAACATAAATAAATAAAATAAATAAATATTATAAATATTTTTGTGAATATCTATTTATATTATGTATATCTAGATTTAGATGTAAATTAAATTGAATAAAAATTAAGATTTAATTCATCCATCTAATCCTTTAATACTATCTTCATTTTGTAAATTTTATCATGATAAGAGATTATTAGCTTATAAATAGGTCCTTCACTTTATTTGTAAATACACTATTGAATAAAATTTTCCTACTCCCTTTAAATACTTTCTCTTCCTCTAAATACTTTCTCTTATATTTCTCTTATAGTTTTTTTTTCAGTTATGTTTCATAACACGTTATCAACACGATTCTATAATCTCTCAAGTTTTGGTATTGTTTTGTTTTCATCATTTTCAAGCTTCAAAAGGATTTCAATGATTAGGTTTTGATTTCTAGTTTTAACAGATCAGGTAAGTGTTGGTATTATTTTGTTTTCATCATCTCCAAGCTTTAAAAGGATTCAGTTATATTTTATAACACATTATTAACATGATTCTCTAATCTTTCAAGTTTTGGTATTATTTTGTTTTCATCATCTTCAAGCTTCAAAAGGATTGCTATAATTGAGTTTTGATTTCTGATTTTAGCAAATCACGTAAGTGTTGGTATTATTTTGTTTTCATTATCTCCAAGCTTTAAAAAGATTTCAATGGTTGGTCTTCAATTTCTGGTTGTAGCAAATCAAGTAAGTGACTTGATATCTCTTTTATATTTTCATTCCATAAAAATAAACTTTAATATGAATTTTGCTATCATGTAGTATATATTATATTTTGTCCCTTGATTGAAAAGTTAATTTATTATTATATAGCTATTAATGAAAAATCATGAATGTTTATTCCTTGAAGTGAATGCGATAAACAAAACCATGAATCCTTCCATTCCCTAAAGTGAATGCGACATCATTTAATAATTATGATCATGGTTATGAATCCATCGATCCTCTAAAGTGAATACAATATTATTTAATAATTATGATCATAGATATGGAAGAGGTCGCCATAATAATTTATTCTATCATTATTTTAATTCTAAAAGATAATTTTACCATCAGAAGTGAACGGATAATTTTACCACTAGAAGTGGATGGATACTTTAGCCCACTAACTCACCAGAAGTGGATGGATACTTTAGCCCACTAACTCACCAGAAGTGGATAACCTACAAAGAAGTAGATGGATACTTGTAACCCACCAAAAGTGTAGACACTATAAATTTTCTTAGATAATTAAAAAAAATAAATATAAAAATAATAAAAATAGAAGAGAGAGAGAGAGGGGTACGACTGGCAAGGTGCGTCCGCACCTTGCCAGGCACCACCCTCACTTTACCAGATGCAAAAAATTCACGTCTGGCAGAGTAGTGGAGCGTGCCCCCTTCAACCTAGTATAAAGGAGGCACTGTAGCACAACGAAAAGAAAGGATCGGAGGAGCAATGGGCAATCCTAAAAAACCCTAGTAACTTGCAAAAATCGAAGCCTCTAGCAGCAAAGAAACCACAATCGGTAGACCAAAAATCCTAAGCTTCCTAGCAACCACAACAATCCATAAAAAATCCAAAAAAAAATATAAAAAAAATACAAAAAAAGGAAATAAGCGCAATGAGAGAGGGAGAATGGTTTTTTTCCTGGGGAGAATTTTTGGCTCGTTTTTAGGGGGTTTCTTTGGTGTCGCTGGTTAGGGTGGAGAAGCTTTGGGTTAGTCGCCGGCGGGAGGAAAGAGCTAAGAAAGAGAGCTACGGTTCACTGCTGGGCAAAAGAGGACCAAATTTCAGGATCCTGGTGCCGCCGATAGGGAAAAAAACTCAATTTGGGGCTGATAGCTAGGGAGGATAAGTGAGATCCGGTGAAAGGGGGATTTTGGGTCTCTTCGTCAGTGGGCATAGAAAGAGAGTGCGACGGCAAAGGGGAGGCGACGGACCGACTTGAATGGTGAAGGAGCAATTGACCGACGGTAGAGAGAGATATCCATTCAGTGGTGAGATAGAATAGAGGGAGTTATTGTTTGGGTTGAAAAAGCTGGTGAGATTTTTAGAGAGAGAAAGGAGAGTGTTGCCTTTAGAGAGAGAAAATGAGGGCAGAAAATGAAGGATGAGGAAAAAGGGGAGTTTTTAGATGTAGATATGACCAAACGACGCCGTTTGATGAAGGAGTGTAGACAACTAAAGGCCTTGAAACGGTGCTGTTCGGAGGAAGGAGGTTGAGTCCTTTAAGTGGGCAAGCGAGCCTTGTACAGATCCGGTTTCTCCTTGAGTAGATTTGGGCTCAAATTTTGGGTAAGCTTTGGACCTTTGACATATTGAGTTTGTTGCATAATGATTGGGTTGATTGTTTTTATTTTTGAGAATCATTAACATAATTTTATGCAATTGATAAAAGTAATAATGATGATAAATAAAAAGGAAAATAGGTAGAGATATGTTTGTGCTGTAATATGAAAGTTAGAAATATAGAAAATTTACTTATATAGGAGATATAAAAATATATAAAAATAAACATTTAGTAATAGAAAAGAAAAATATATATTTAGTTACATAAAAAGAAAGTAAAATTAGGAAGGAAGTAGAAAAATTACTTAGTTATAAAAACATATTTAGGTATATAAAAAATATACAATAGTGAAATAAAGAAGTGTTTATTAAAAAAAATGATAGATTTAGGCGAAAGAAAGAGAAGAGAAAAAAGGGGATAAGTGAACCAAAATGAATAGAAGCTTGATAAAAAAATATATAGATTAAATTAAGTGAAAGATGGAAAATTATTTGCTAATGGATGGATTGGGATAGATGAAAAACATAAAGGAACATATTAGGTTATAAAAATAGATTTAATAAATGAGTAAAATGAAAATTAAAGCAAGGTGAAGAATTATTCATATAAATAAGACAAGTACTTAATTCTATACCGATGATGGGATGATTGGTCGGGACGCGAGAAGTCGCAATCTTTGGCTAATTTTCCCTAGGTTTGAAATCCGAATTAAGGCTCAACCAGTACTATGGGAGGGCATCGATTCTGAGTTTTCGAGATTTTTATTTTAAATAAATAAAATTTCATTATATAAAAAAAAATTAGTCAAGAATAAAAAATATATAAATAATGAAAAATGACAAAAAATAGATAATTGCATTAACATAGCATATATATATGTTGCATCATGCATATCATTGCATATAAATATTTCTGTTTTCGAGTTTAAGCCCCGATGATGGGATCTCCCGAGGATCTTGTGAAGGTGAGTATTTCTCAAAAAATTCCCTAGGTGAAAAAATGTTCTCGAGTCTCACTAGTATGATGGGAGTGCTCGAGAAACATCTTTAATAAAAGGCTTTTACCCGAATTAGGTTCATTATGCACGAAAACGTTATTTTTAAAGAAAAACGTACGATGACCCCGATGATGAAAATTATTCATTAAATTTGCGAAGGCGAGTTTATCGGATAATTCCTTAGGTGAGAGAACACCCTGGATCCCACCAGTATGATGGGTGGATTCGGGAGAACGTTCTCAATAAAAGGTTATTCATCTGACATTTTTATCCCACACCATGTATTTCATCTTGCCTTACATTTGAATTCCATTTTAGGTTAAATAGGAGATAAAATAAGAAAATAATAACTAAGGAAATATAGTGAAATTAAAAATTAAAGCCTAATAGGATAATCTTAAAATGGTACCGTTCATAGAACGGGCGTCTCGGGGGTGCTAATCCTTCCCCGAGCTTAATCGTACTCCCGAGCCTAGATCTAGAAAATCGTAGACCAGTTTAAGGTTCTCTTCGATGGACTTAAAATTAATTTAAGGCATCGTCTATTAGAATCGAGTCATTAGGTGGCCAATTGCACCTAGTAAAAAAAAAAGTTGGTGGCAACTCCTAATTTTTTAGTTTTTTAGAGTTTTCACTCGCGTCTGGAGGTCGAGTTCCCGAACCTGCACGTTACGACAGTTGGTGACTCCACTAGGGACTGCCGAGAGTCGAACCATTAAATAATAATAGGTTATCTAAGGCTTTAAACAATTCAATATTTCCTTAGTGTTGATGATTTGCTCTACATATTTTGTTTGATGCATTTGTTTATCTCATATTTATTACTTTATTGCTTTCAATAATTGTGGGGATTTAGGATAAAGGGGTGTGAGATTGTTGGTCCAAAATTGATGTTTTCCTTCAAACACATAACATATTTTGCATTCATGCATAAGCTTTCTACTCGGGTCATGTCTATTTTTAGGAGGGAGTTTAGTAGCTACGCTCTCGTGAGGTGATAACTTTCGCACGGGCTAGTAAAGACTCCCACTCAAATCGAACCTAGTCCGTTTGAAGCCTGTAATAGGTGAGGATCAAGGTGCTTTACTAGTCCGCATGGACGACAGTGAGGAACGATTTGGGAGCCTTTAGCTTCGTTTGTAACCCAAACTTAGCATATAGAAAATTGTGAGTAGCCTTTCTTTAGGTAGAGCCATTCCAACATACTGTGAAGGAGGTACCCTTAAATAGGAACACATGAAGGATTACTTCTCAGTCTCTCTATTTTGACTTCTTGCATAATATTATGGAAATAAAAAAAAAGAAAAAAAAAGTAAGAAAAGAAAAAAAAAACAAAGATTTTCCATTTGAATAGGAATGAAAAAAGACATAAAAAGGGTTTTTCAATTCTTTCATTACTTTCAGAAAAAAGAAAAAAAAGGATTTTAATTTTGAATAGATCTTCAAATTCTCACTTTACATGATTTTTAATAAAATGGTTTTTATTGTACTCACATTGCATGTACATTGTTTTAATTTTCTTACATTGTGGGGGTACTCTATTCCATATCATTTCATTCATTCATCAAAGCATCATTGCATTTCATGCATTCATACACATGACATATTTGCATCCATATCCATATATTCATCTTTTTTTTATTCTAATAAAGAACCACGCCATTTTTATTAGGTTTGAAGGAAATAGAACAAATCCACATCTATGGAAAACATCTAGAAAGGTTTCAATCAAATTTCAAAATTCTTTTCTAATTTATTTGATTTGAATCTTGGGGGGTTGAAAGGATATGGAACATTAGTTGGAAGCAAGGATAAGTGCACTAGAGTGCAATCAAGAAGAGTTCGGACATGATCTTCGAGAGATGAAAGGACAGATTGCCAAATTGATGAAAATGGTTAAATGTCTCAACAAAACCAATGGGATTCACCCTCAAGAATTCCAATCACTTCAAATTGAACCATGCCTTAAGCGACCATTGAAGGAAGGCCAATTTGTCCTTGATAGGACCAATATTTCACTCAGTGACCCAAGTAAAGATCTGGGTTTGGAAAAAGTTATGAAAGGGATGGACGAGTTGAATATGCAGATGGTTGAATTAAAGAGCTCAATATCCAAGATGGGACCTCTAAGCCCTTCACCACCTTTAAACAGTGGTTTGCCATCGAGCACGTACTTCCAACCTACCATTTTTCGACCAACTTTTCAACCCACGAACATTGGTCTACGTCCAAGTTTGCACCCTTTCCCAAACACCTTTCGACCACCTTTTAACAAGCTCCTCGAGCCCAATTGTTCACACCATTCCCTATCACCCCAGCTCCTAGCCTAGGTGTCATCCAAAAACAATCCAAAAAGAAACAACATAAGCAATTGGATCCTATTCCCATTTCTTATGGTGAACTTTTTAACCAATTGGTTCAAGATCACCTTGTTGCTGCTATGCCTATAGAACCTTTGAAACCTCCATATCCAAAGTGGTACAATCCAAATGCAAAATGTGATTATCATGGTGGAGTCATGGGACATTCCATTGAAGATTGTACTGCATTCAAGCATAAGGTACAAGCATTGATAGATGTAAAGTGGTTTGATCCAGCAAAGATGGTCGGACAGAGTGATAAGGTATCCAAATAGGCATCTAGGTGGCAAAAGTGGACTTTGTTAGGACTTTTTCTTTTCGAGTAAAATTTTTTAAGGTTTTAGAATATTTAATGTTTAGATATAGTTGTGCTTAATTTCTTTTGAAGTTTGGATTTATGTTAGTGAACAATTATTAGAAAATGAATTTATTCCTTGAATGATGCAAGAAAATTATTACAATTTGGATCAAATTTTGTTTCATAATAACAAGGAGGATTTCTCAAAAAAAAAAAAAAAACAACAAAAAATATATATAAAATACAAAAAAAAAAAGATAAAACAAAAAATGATGAGTAATAGAAAAATAAATGTTTTACACAACTTAGATCTTAGATCTTGTTGTAATCTCATCATGCATAAAAAAAAAAAAAGAGTGCCCCAAATTATTCATCATCTATTGACTCATAAGTCATCTTGTCATGCATTTAAACATCCATTTTGATACCCATGCATTTATCATTCATCCACTTTTTTGTAAGTACTGTCATTTGACTTCGCTACATAGAATGAAAGGATAGGCAACAATGTCATTGGTTTCATGGAAAAAAAATCTTTTTCCAAGTTTTGTATAAAGAAGGTGTACATTTAGGAAGATCTCTAGTAAGGAAGAACTTATCACTCAATCTAATTTGTTTCCATTTTGTGAAAAGATAAAAGCTCGAGAAAACCCTTTGGCTGTTTGTGTGATACGTGGACTCAAATTAGAATCATGGGAGATGAGTAGTCAAGACGAATGGACAAGATCGAGAAATGTCAGGACGAGATAAAGGAACAATTAGAAAGGTTAATGGAGATGATCACTAGTAAAGAGGATAGGTCTTTTGAGGGATCATCAGGTTTGCAAAGACAGAGTTAATTGCCGATGAAAAGGCAAACTGTGTCACTTCCGGGGGTAAATTTCTATGACTCAACTCCTATTCTTGACTTAGATAACCTTGGAAAGCAAGAAAAATCAAAAGGAGAATCTTCTAAGCTAAAGAAAGAATTGCAAATGCAACAAAAGCATGACTTTTTGGATGAGCGTCTTAAAGCTATTGAATGGATGGACATCTATGGTTCTATTGATGCAATAGATTGGTGTTTGGTACCTGATGTGATCATCCCACTTAAGTTCAAAGTACCAGATTTTGAGAAATATGATGGAACCAAATGCCCAAAAGCTCATATCGCTATGTATTGTTAGAAGATGGCTGCACATGCACATGATGACAAGCTCCTGATACACTACTTCCAAGACAGCTTCACCGGTGCTGCAGCAAAGTGGTACGTCCAGTTGGATCACAATCGAATCCACACATGAAAAGACCTGGCTCGGGCGTTTGTAGCTCAGTATAAACATGTTTTGGACATGGCCCCGGATAGGCTTTCTTTGTAGAACATGGAGAAGAGAGACACTGAGAGTTTTAAGGAATACGTTCAAAGATGGAGAAATGCTGTACAGAGGTTCAACCACCTCTCACTGAAAAAGAAACAACAATGTTTTTTATTAGTACTTTACCCCCACCATACCATGATAGGCTAATCGAAAATGTTACCAAGAACTTCATTAACTTAGTAATTTCAGGAGAGATGATTGAGAATGCAATTAAGAAGGGTAAAATCAAAGAGAATAGTGTCAGTAGCATGGAAAATTGTAATGCCTCAAAGAAAATGAGAGAGGAGGCACGAGTTATCATATGTGAAGAGCAACCATGGGGCATCAATCCATACCATCTTCATTGTGCATACAAACCTTCCCACCCCTCTTGGAATCATATTTCCCATAGCTTGTATCCCTATCAACCAATTCCATAATCAATTTTTCACCCAAAAGCACCCACACCCCCATTTATGCCTCAACCATTGCCAAAACCCAACCTTCGCCAATTGCCCATGCCAATCTTTAAACTTTTGCCTATACTAATTGAGAATCAATACCTCAGTCTGGTGCCAATGAAGATAGTTCCAAACCCATCGGCAAGGAATTATAACCCTAATGCTAAATGTGACTATCACATGGGGGCATTTGGACACTCAACAGAGAAGTGTAGGCAATTGAAAGAGAAAATTGAAAATCTCATCAAGGATGGCAGTTTGACTTTGAAGCTTATGGAACGTTGGAAATCGGTCGTGCCATAGAGTGGGCTCTTATTAGGAAGTTGAAAATGCCTCAAGTCTCAAGGAAAAATGGATGATTCAGAGTTTTTATTTTGTAGTTAGATGCATGGAATGAGTAGAATTTTTGTTAAGAGTTGTAAGTGTTAATGTTTTTGTTGAATGAAAATTGTTAAAGTTTTATGATGTGATACGATTGTTTCAATAAAGGTTTTATAACATTTTTTCAAGTTCATAAAAACAAAAAATTTTTCAAAAAAAAAAAAAAAAGAGAAAAAGAGAAAGAAAGAAAAAAGGGTCATAAAGGAAAAAGGTTTTTGACAATAAAATGTGCACATGATCTCGAAAGAATTGATGGTTACTGTTTGGAACAAACTTGTCCTTGCAAACATTTTCTAACCATTTCTTTAAACACTTTGGAGCCCAAGACCATTCAAATAAGGATATTCAAGAACTTGAGTCCAAAAGGAAGCAAAGTTTTGATGGTTTATTAACCTTATCATGTGGTACCAAAAGACAATGATCTTTGTCTAGGCAATGACCAATGTTATAATTGATGGTTTTGCAAAATTTTTCTTTAAAAATCAAGCAAATTAGGCACTCTTATAAAGACTCTGAATGTGGTAGGTTAATAAATGTCAAGACTATGCTAAAGTCTCAAATATGCCAAAACCTCTCCAATTTCTTTCAACTGTATGCCAAATGTGAACATTTCAAAACCATCCTTGATCTTATTTTAGGGCATGATGATCAAAAGAGCAAGATTACCCAATACCTTCAAGACACCTTGGCTTTTAAAAATAGCCCTCTTTCCTCTCTCATTTAGCAAAAGTGTTTCTTAAAAGAGTTGACCATGAGAAGGTGTTCTGATATTAGATCTTTGAAGGCTTCTAAGGATCCTTTATTGTTAAGAGTTGTCTCTTGAGCCTTCATTTGAGTGGTTGTTTAAGAAAGAAAACATTCTTGATGAATCCTTTCACTTTGGAAAGGTTGATTCAATCTTCAGTTGTGAAGTGAAAAAACAAAAAAAAGAAAAAAAAAGTGAGTGAATGGCGAGGAAAGTTGATAGTGACATTATGCACTTGAAATACTCAAATGGTGTCAAAAGTGAAAAAATGAAAAAAATCGAGCTTTGATCTTAAAATTGTTCTTTTCTAGGGATTTGCTCTTTAATAGAAGTAACCATAGTTGAGAGGATAAATGACCATGTTTCATTTTTCCTTCACAAATGAGAAATTATCCGCTTGCTGCCCCTTTGAGCCTATTACATTGTCTCTAAAATGCACCTCAACCAAGGATTACCTCCCACATTGGGGGGCAATATTGAAGAAAATTTTTTGTCAAAAGCATGGATGATAGAAGATTCATTTTGAGGAAAAAACGAACATCTGTTATATTATGGGGAACAGATGCAAAGTTGAGTTCTTGAAAGTTTCAAACTCAATCCATCAACATAACGTTTGAAAAAATGAATGAAGAAGAAAAAATGAAAATGAAAATTGAAAAAAAGAAAGGAAGAAAAAGCATAGAAGAGAAATGGTGGAAAAATCATGCTTTGAGAAAGGACAAATATCTTAAAAGAGTCCTTAGAGCAGTAATGAATGATCCTTGGTTTAATCACCTTTAAATACATGTTTTGGGCCTGTGTATCCATTTCTTTCAGAACCTTTAACTATAGCCTGCATTACGTGCCTGAAGAAGTCCATTTTGATCAAGTGTGGATACTTAAATTGAAGAGCTATCTGATAGAAAGAGATCATCACATAGAAAATGAAACCTTGACTTTTTTTTTTTTTGCTAAAATTACCTTCTTGAATCCCTTAAGTCATTTTGGACTAAGTTTGAGTTTTTCAAGTGCATGATGGAACAATCAATCAAAAAAAAAAAAAAAAGAAACAAGTGAGAAAGATGA
Source organism: Theobroma cacao (assembly GCF_053813885.1). NCBI lineage: Eukaryota > Viridiplantae > Streptophyta > Magnoliopsida > Malvales > Malvaceae > Theobroma > Theobroma cacao. Next base: position 46,510,648 of record NC_142640.1, read on the forward strand.
AGCTTTAGGATGAAAACCCGAAAGGGCAATCTAGAGGGAAGACGAAAGAAAAAAAAGAAAAGAAAAAAAGTGAGTGAAAAAGATGAAGCTCTAAGGTGAAAACTCGAAAGGGCAGTCTAGAGCGAAAATGAGAATTTATGAAGCCACTCATGATTCCAACTAAGGTGATAACAAGAAGCACTAGAGATAGACCATTTCAAGACAGTTGAATGCATTGGACACCTTCCTAAGGGTTTAAGACTCTCAAGCACCCTTAAAGATTCAAGCTCATTTGGAAAAAATCCATATTGAATTTTGAGCCTATCTTTGTCAAAATAGCCTTATACAATTTTAAGCCTGCAACAGTTGGTCTTGACATTTGTCATTTTGTCACATATCATGAGGTTTAGAAAGTGTCAAATTTGATTGTGATTTGAAAGGAGTCTTTTTACAAAAATCAATATACCTTTGTGAGCTTCGATAAAGAAACTTTAAATTTAGTGAGTGCTTTCGAAGTTGATGAACAGAGGAAAGTATCAAAGAGAGATGAAAGAGTTGCTCATGCTTTATCTACTCGTGCAAAAGGTAAAGCTCATGTAGATTCTTCCTTTAAAAAGAATCCAAATGATATCAAATAAAAGGATAAAGCTGGTACTCCTACTGGAAGACTTCAGAATAGAAAAGGAAAGTTTCCAATTTGTTTTTACTATAAAAGAGGAGCCATGCAGAATATTATTGCTGGTTTTGACCTGGGGTCAAATGTAATGCATGTAAGCCGCTCGGACATGTAGAAAGAGTTTGCAAGAATAAAGCTGATGTAGGAAATAAGAAACCATAGGCTGCAAAACAAGTTGAGAAGGCTGAAGTTACAAAGCAAGTCTTTGATATAGAAGTATATTATTTAGGTTATTTTCACATTAGGTTAGGTTAGACTAAGTTATCTGTTACTTTACTTATACTCAAAGAAAGTTTTTGTCTTCACAATGCCCTGGTGTCAGTCTTATTTATGTCTATTACAGATTCAAGTTCAGCAAATGAAAATTAGTGGCTTCTTGACAGTGCATGTTCAAATCACATGACTTTAAAAGGTTGAGTTATTTTTTTAAATTGACATTAATCATTGTTTTTTAGTAAAAATAGGAAATGGTTATATATTGCAAGCTATAGGGAGAGGCACAATTACAAATCAAACCACTTTAGGCACCAGGTATGTTCTTAATGTGCTTTTGGTTACTGAAATAACTCAAAATCTATTAAGTGTATGCCAGTTAGTTGATGATAATTATATGTTGGTGTTTAAAAATAATGCTTGCACAATTTATGAACCTTTTGGTATTTACGTGATGTCTGTTCCTATGGTGAGAAATTGTTTTCCTATAAAATGGGGAAATATGTGCTTGTCTGCAATAAAATCTTCATCAGAACAAAAATATTTGAGGCACAAAAGGCAAGGCCATTACAACTATAAGTCATTACTACAAGCAAGTGCCTTTGGTTTGTTAATGGACCTTCCTAAATTGCATGAACATGGCCTTGTATTCAGCTTATGTCAGCTTGGCAAATTGACCAGAAAGCCTTTTCCCAAATCGAGCTTGAATAGAACAATTAATAGACTAGACTTAGTTCACTATGATGTTATTGGACCTAGGAGTGAACCTTTTCTAAATGGAAGCAGATACATTATTATTTTTATTGATGACATCTCTAGAATGACTTGGATCTATTTCGTGCAGCATAAGTCAGAAGTGTTTTCTATGTTTCAAAAATTTAAAGCTAGAGTTAAGAATGAATTTGGTTGCAAGATCAAGACTTTAAAGATAGATAATGGAGGAGAATATGCTTCTTCAGAATTCACAAGCTATTTGGAAAATGAAGGCATTCTTCATCAATTAACTGCTCCATACTATCTTAAACAGAATGGTGTAAGTGAGAGAAAGAACAAAATTGTTGTTGCGATGTGTAGGTGCCTTCTATTTGAAAAAAGCTTCCAAAGAGCTTCTAAGCTGAAGCAGCTAGCATTGCAGTTTACTTGCAGAACATCTTGAGAACTTAAGTTGTCAACAACAAAAGTCCTTATAAGGTTTGGCATAATATCAGGCCTTTTGTAGATCATTTAAGGATTTTTGGGCCTATTTGCTATCAACATGTGCTTGAAGAACTTAGAGATAAACTGTAACCCAAGGCAAAGATGGGAATTTTCATTGGTTATAGTCAACAGTCTAAGGCTTACAAAATTTATCAGATTGAGTCAGGTGAAGTTTTTGTTAGCAGACATGTATCATTTGATGAAAGAGCGTATTGAAATTGGGAGCTTAATCTAGTGCAGTATACTAGAATTACAAATGGATTTGACTTCCATTCTATAAACAGTGAAAAGATGCTTGACAGTGAACAAATAGTGGATGAGCCTATTGTGAAAGGCACCCGATTGTTACAGGATATCTCTAAAAGTTGTCATATGGCATTGTTTGAGCTTACTACACCTAAAGAAGCATTTAAGTCATCAGAATGGAAAGAAGCCATGAAAGAAGAGTTAAAAATGATAAATCTTAACAAGACATGGAGTTTAGTGTCATGCTCTTGGAGTGAAGTGGGTGTTTAGGAAGAAGTTTAATTCTGATGGTTCATTGAACAAGCATAAAGCAAGGCTTCTAGTTAAAGGTTTTGCTCAATTTCCTGATGTGGATTACCATGAGACATTTGCACTAGTTGCTAAAATGGATACCATTTGATTGCCAATGGCTTTGTCAGCTATGTTCAACTGGCAAATCTTTCATTTGGACATTAAATCTACTTTCTTGAATGGTGATTTGCAAGAAGAAATCTTTATTGAGCAACCTTATGGCTTTGAGTTTGAGTCCAACAGAGACAAGGTGTATAAACTCCATAAAGCTTTTTATGATTTGAAGCAGGCATCACATGCCTTGTATTGCAAGATTGATGAATATTTGAAGAGTCAAGCATTTCAGAAAAGCTGCAATGAAGCAACCTTGTATGTGTAGAAAACAAGTGTCCAAAATCCATTGGTCATCTCATTATATGTAGATGATATGTTAGTTACAGGAGGAGATGTAGAAAAAATTGCAAAATTCAAGTTTTAAATGCAAAACAGATTTAGAATGACTAATCTTGGACAGATGAGCTATTTTCTAGGATTACAGATTCTTCAAGACAATACAGGGATCCATGTACTTCAATCAAGTTATATTGTTGAAGTTCTGAACAAGTTTAATATGTGTGAGTGCAAAATTGCAGGAATTCCTTTTGTTACTCATGAGAAGCTACCAGTTGGTAAGGGATCTAAACTTAAAAATCTTTCATCATTTAGAAGTTTGATAGGATCATTGCTTTATATCTGTGCTTCAAGGCCTGATTTTATGTTTGCTGTGAACTATTTGTCGAGATTTATACAGGTACGTACAACTAAACATTTTTTAGTAGCTACAAGAGTTCTCAGATATTTAAGAGGGACTATTGATCTATGCCTTCACTTCACTTATTTTGATGCAAAATCAGTTGATTTAGTTGGCTTCTTTGATAGTGACTGGGCATGATGTATTGATGATTGCAAGAGCACTTCAGGATGTGTTTTCTCATGGAAATGGTGCTTTCTGTTGGAGCTCAAAGAAGCAAGAGACAAATGCTCTATCCTTTGTAGAAGTATAGTATATAGCAGCAGCTATAGTTGCATATCAAGCCATCTGGGTGAAGAAAATATTAACTGATCTTGGTTTTCTTCATGTGCCCCCAGCTAAACTGAATGTAGATAATAAGTCTACTATTGCTATGGTGAAGAATCTTGTTTTTCACAGCAAGACAAAACATATCAAGATTAAATATCATGCCTTGAGAGAAGTTGAGAAGAATAAAGAGATATCCATTCAACACTACAGCTCTAGTGATCAACTCGCAGACATTTTGATTAAACCACTGCCTTTGCCCATGTTTGAGGAACTGAGAAACAAACTGAATGTTCACCAAGCTAGTGTTTAAGAGGAGTGTCGAGATAAAAACTAGCTTGAGTCTTGTTTCTTGTTTAACTAAGTGTTGGACATGTGTCCATTTTGCTTCGTTGTACTGGTTTAGTAAACCAGAGTCTATGTTGCTGCTCCATGTCCTTGAATGTGTAAGCATTGCATGTTAACTTGGTGGTTCTGTACAAGTGTTAATCATGCATATTGTATGTAAATACTAACAAAGACTAGAATGGTATGTAATCGCATGTTAAACACTTGGTGGTTCTGTACAAGTGTTAATCATGCATATTGCATGTAAATACTAACAAAGCCTAGAATGGAAGCCCAAGAGCTATGGTGCTGGCACAATTACAGATCCTTTGCTAGCCTGGTCTCGAAGAAATGGAACTCCATCATTCATACTACCCTTGCTTCCAAAGGTAAGGTAAAGGGCTAGGTAGAGTGGCGTGAAGCAAACATTGAGTGCAGTTACGGAATTAAGATTTTAAGTTTGAAGGAGTAAAAATAAAAATTTAATATTTAAAAAATGAAATTATAAAATTTATTAATAAATAAAGATAAAATTATAAATATTTAAAAAAAAACAATGAAAATATTATAAATGTTTGGAACTTTGGAGGGTGGGGGGCGGCCCCTACTAGCCCCCCTCCCTCCGCGTCTGATTGGGTGGTTTGCTGCAAACCCACTTGAGACTATAGATTCCACCATCAAGTTCATAAAATAAAGAAGATGCAGTGGTTCATAGTTCAAGTCATTGCACGAGCTCTTTGATAACTCTCCAAAAATAAAAAGGTCTATGCCATAAGCAAAGTACGTTATATACTTCTGTGAATATAGATAGTTAAGTTCTCAACTTATATACACCCTCTAGATTTTAAGGGAATGCTTATCTACTTAAGTTTTCGGCCACGATTCTTCTTGTTTTTCTTGGATTTATTCTTCCCTTGGGATCTGCCAGTCACAATAGCTTCTGAAGCTGGCTTCTTACCCTCGCTACATTCCTCGGCCTTACTGCCAATCTCTTCCTCGTCACATTGACCACCAGATTCATCAGATATAAGATTTTCATCTTGCTGCAAGAATAGCTGCTGCAGAAGAGGCTCCAGTGAAGACCTCCTTGAATGTAGCTCCTCGCAAAGGGCTCCAATTATTGAAATGCTACCTTCAAGTTTCAGCTCACTGAAAAAAGGAAGCAGCCGAACGAACTTCTAAGGAAATACTGTGCACTGATCATTTGGTGTAAAGATGGAGTCATACAACTACATATGGAATATGGAGAAGGCAATTAATGCATTGCACTGACCTCGGTTCCAGTTGAGTATGGAGTTGCTTCATTTCATCTAGCATGCTGATTGCCTCCCTTGAGAAGTCGTCGTCTTCACTACCCGCAGGTTTCTTCTGCAAACATCCTTCTGCTGCAGCATTTAGGAGGAAAATACATTTTCCTAGGTACCCCTAAAAAGTTCAGTAAAAAGTGATGATGAGATAACACAAAAATAACAATAAATATGATAATAACAGATAAAATAATACCAGCAACATTAATTACAAGGAAAACAAGGCATTTGAGAATGCTTGTCTAATCACATGCTTATAACAATTACCCTCATTTTTGAAGCATTTAACATAATGGTCCATTGATCTCTGATGTCACCCAGTGCCTTAAATGCTTCAAAAATTTCCCAAAACTTGACATGGTTAATCAGCATGTCACTATCATTTTGATTCTGTGCATTCAAGTCTTGATCTGGCAGACAACCAGAGCTTAAACTTGGAACAACCTTTGAGCTCAGCATGTCACTGTTATTTTGATTCTGTGCATTCAAGTCTTGATCTGGCAGACAACCAGAGCTTAAATTTGGAACAACCTTTGAGCTCTTCCCATCATCGTAACTGGCCGGAGGAAGTACTTCACCACACAAATTAGCAGCTTTAGGGAACAAGACTCTTAATATTTCCTCCTTGCATGGATTCACCTTCATATCAACAAATATAACATCCTGGCATGCAAAATTTGGACAGTTTCCCCCCATGCTCACAATTGTGAGAGGGTTTCTGATCTTTTTGAATGCTTGACCAAGCACATTTATATCAATATTCAGAGAATTATGTCTCCGCCATCTCCAAAGAGCATCACAGAAATCCCACGGCAGTAGTTCTGTAACATGCTGTTGACCCAGCAAGTCAAAAAGCAAATTGAGACACTTACGTAAATTGGGACACTTATGAAAGTTCAAATGAAGCAAACACATTATGACAACCAATCTCAAAACCACCAGTGAATGGTTCCCCTTCACATTTGTATGAAATTTTCTGATCCAAGCTACTGTCTCTTGCTTACAATAGAGTAACTGCTGGATCATTTCAATTACAAATTTAAGAATATCTTCCAAAGATTGCTGCTTAACAGCCACAAAACTGGAAGCTGAGCTGGGTATCCCATCCTGGTAGATAAGCCATTCGACAAAAGTAGCCTTGGTAGTGAAAAAGTATCCTTTGAAGTAGGATAACAAAACCAGATAGCGCTCAACAAGATACAAGAAACAAACTGGTGAAATGTAATCAGATATGTGCCTCCAGTTAGCTTTATACGTAACTTGTAAAGCTTCATGGAACTTGAAAATAATTTGATTCTCATTCCCACTTTCCTCAATATGACCAGCAGAAGAAGATCCAGTTGTCGATTCTGAGCTTCTATTCCCCCCAAGAAATTTATTGATAGGGCCAGTTGCAGAAACTGGAGTAGAACCTCTATCCTCTTTGAGACTCCCAATGAAGTTCTTCCATTCTGTATTCCATTTTAAGCCTTCAAGAATCTTCCCATAGAGTTCATTGTTTAGCTGATCAGATCCAAGAATTATCAATGCCACCATTCCAGTTTCCCCATAAGACAACCGATTCTTTGACCTGATTTTTCCAAATATAACCTCTTCAAGTAAATTCTTTGAGATTTCAGTTCCCCTCAGAGAGATCATGTTCTCCCTCAGTGATTCTCGCCAATCAAGAGGAAATATATAGCCAAAGAAGTTCTCTGTTGAAAGTTGAACAAATTTCATCAGAGCCTTGTCCACACGCTGATTGTTCAGAAACTTGCAATTCAAGAGAAAACTTGCGACCTCGTAGATATGAGTAAGAGACCTGCTTTGATAGAAGGATGACGGAGAATTTTTTTGTGGGAAATTATAGAATTTCTCAAGCTTTGTCAAAACTTGCTGGCCAACAGAGAGTAGTTCTGAACACCAATAACTCCTTGCAGCTGAGACAAATTGATGGCAAGACATAGAAACCTGCTTCTGGTTACTGCAAACATATTTGTAATCCAGTTTTCTCAGCCATTCAGCATCGGAATTCAGCACAAGATAGACAGTATGTCGATTATTAAAATGTCTCCACACACCAAAATAATTCAAGCAGAATTCTTCATATCTTCTGTAATCACTAATATCTTGGATTTCAGCATGATCAAGATACTCAAATATCTGCATAATTTTATCCTTCCAGAAATTCCAAAAGTAGACCAGTGTCTCGGTGGTAACCTGGTTACTAGAAATTTGCTCTTCTGAGTAGCTTGCTAGATCAAAGACCAATTCATCTACCCATTCATATTTTGAGTTATTTAATTGAAGATGATGATCTAGAATCATTCGAGCAGTTAATACTTCACCTCGGGTACTCTTGTGCCTCTGAGAAGCACTTAAATATTGTTTCATCAAGAATAAGTTGCTTGGCTTATTCAGTAAAATGTCAGCCTCTGAACAAACAAGCCCATAAAATTGGTTTGACAACTTCTTTGCAAATGACTTGGCTTTTGTTAGAAGCTTCTCTTTCTCTGTGAACTGCTTTAATGGCCATCCTGTGCTCCCAGCTAACCAAAGAGAGTTCGCAAACACAAACCAGAGAATAAGAATTGCGGCCTCCTCAAATTGTGCACTCTTCCCAAGCAGATCAGCCCCAAGTAGAAGTTCACCTCTCAACTTTGCAATGTTTGCTGCCTCCAAGAATTTCCCTGATTCTTCTTCCAGATACAGAAGCTCATCAAAACACTCTAACGACTGCAAGAATGTTCGTCTTGAACTCATTGAATCAAAAGCTTTGACATAATTCATCATTGTTCTCTTGTCATTAACCTCATGATAGTGATGTGCACAGCTCTCCAAAAACTTTTGTTTCAGCTCTTCTATATCCTCATTTCTAGTAACTATTTTGTCATCCACATTTACATGCTGTTTCCAGTACTGAATGTACTGCAAGCCCATGTCAAAGAGTTTCCCTTCGGTACAAACAGACAAGCATTTTGAGAAATAGTTGCCTCTTGCATACACTTCTGCTGCAGCCTTGTAACATCCAGCAAGAAGAAAACATTCTGCAGCTCTTGATAGAGCAGATTCCCCACATTTTTCCAAATATATTTGACCTGCATTTCCAAAACATTACTTTCAGAATGTCCATGAACCCTTGTACAGATATATGCACACACACATAAACACAAAATAAGAGCATATAAATAATCCTAGACTAAAGCATGATATAATTGTATTAGAAAAAAAAAAAGAAAATTTATTTTTTAGTCACTAATGAACACAAAACAAAAGTTCCATGAAGACCCATCTTGGAAAGACAAGGATGTTCCAACAAATAAAATGGAGAATTTTTTATTCTGAAATATAATGCTTTTGAGAAATGAAAATGCTAAGAGCATCAGCATCTAATCTAGAAAGCTGCAATCGAATAATCTTGTTCCTTATCTTACTCTGTGGAAAGAAGTTATTGAACACATTAGAAGAAAGCAAGTGTCTTCTGGAAAAAAAAAAATATAGAAATCATAGACTGTCAGAGCTGTCGAGGTTAACATTTCACATTCATGTTTACAAGAAAATAATATAAACAAGGTAAAAGGAGGGAACTGGAACTGCACCTGCTTTTTCATACTCCTCTAACATGTAAAAGCAATCTGCAGCATGCTCAGCCTTGCCGATGGAATCAAAAATTTCAGCAGCCTGCCTCCTGGCAGTAGAAGACATTTCAGGATTTAAACCATGCAAGCGGTCAGCATCTGCCCTAAGTCCAAAAGCCTTGGCCAGTTTTTCCCCATATGTATCATGTGCTCTTTCGAAGCACATTGTTGCCATCACATAGTTACCTTGCCGCAACAGCTGCAGGACACAAAATATTGGGATAAAAGAGCTGTTAAATTTGCACAAATGTTAATTCATTGCAAAATTGGTAGTCCTAAACCCATTGAAAAATGGGTTCAATCATGTATGAAAATGATTAACAATAGATTAAGCAAAAAAAATTAACAAAATTGAGTTAATGGGAATTACAAACAAGAATTATCTGGCAAGAGCAACAACCAGATCAGTTATAGACCGCCTTCTAAAGACAAGCAAGAACATACCTTATGACCACGTGACTTCCACTCTTCTGGACTGCTTGCAACTTGCATTGCTTGTGCAAGTGAATCATCCAGCTTCCTAACTTGAACAAGGCACTTCTTCTTCCAGTAGTTGAACACAGGCTTGGAAAACTCTTCTACATTTTCACAAATCCACAGTCTTTGCCTTGTGCGAGTGATAGCAACATATAACTGCTTCAATTCGGAGCACAAAATGTTGTGTTTTTCCGGTTTGAAACTTGGAAATGACCAACTGGCATCAAGCAAGCCTTGCTCCTTCATGTATGCATATACAACTCTCCACTGACTCTTTAAAGGTGATGAACTAAAAAAGTTGTATAATAATACATCCTACAGAAATAAAATATACAAAAGCATGGCATGGATGAATCAATTTACATTCTCAAAAACAAACACTAGGGAGACAGAAAGAAGGCCCTGTTAAGATAGATGCATGTGGACCATAACAATTATTAAACATACAAACGCACAAGGAATAAACCTAATTTTTGTCAAACACAAGCCAACAGACTTGATCTGAGGTTCTGAACTTGTAGAAAAATAAAAGATTAACTAAACAACAGAAAACTTTTAATGAGCGTTTATTTTTAAATAAATTAAAATCACCTTACAGGGAAAAAAAATGCAGATCATACAATAATGGAACACAAGAATAATTAGGAAACAACAAATACCTGAAACTCTAAACCTTTGCATTCCACTATAGTCAGAACAAGTGCTTGCTTGCCGACATACTTTGAAATTTCATTCTTAGCAGGATCATCTCGTACTAATATGACCTGCTCTGCTCCAAATCCAACCATATGTCCCCCAACATTACCATGGTTCCTGAATATTGTTGCAATAGCATTGTCCTCATTCTCAGATTCAAGCAAAATTGGGGCTTCTCCATATATAAGACTAGTTTCGGGGGATAATATATCAACAAACGAAGGAAAGAAACGGTAAAGAAGGTCGATGACACTCTGCGCTAACCTTAGGACACCATCATGTGTACGAAAATTCTGGCTCAACTGAAATTTTTTAGATATTTGACCTTTCCCTTTTTTCCCATCATCTGCTTGACATTTTGATTCCAAAACAAACTCATTGTAGAAAAGGGATCGTATATCTTCAAACCTAAAATCAATACCCCTGGCAATAGTTTGTGCTGTATCCCCACAAAAAACAAAGCCTTCGCTTACATTTTTGCAAACATGTTTGAAAAGAGCAATTTGCCTCATTGTAAGATCTTGCACCTCATCAATATAAACAAAATCCATTATGTCACCCTCATACCTTTCATTTTGAAGTCGACGATGAAGATCAATCACAAGATCAGCCATATCAAAATCTCCGTTTTCTCTTTTCATTTTTTCGTAATCTTGATAAATATCATATATCATCTGCCTCTCATGTCCACTTAAGATAGACACTCTACCCTCAGATAGTTTTACATAATCCTCCTCATTGAGTCTACCATCACAAGAATCCCCTGACCTCAAGCCACCTTTTATATGAGACATTATCTCTGTGAAGACTCTGGATGAGTCAAGGCTTTTTGTCAGCTTATCATTAAAATGGGGCCAATAAGTTGAACAAAACTTTTCATAATTGACCTCCCTTGTTCTTATAAAGTTTCGTAAGAAAATTGGTGCATTCTCAACTTCCCCATTTAACATTGATAGCTCCTTAGCGTTATTAAATTTCTCAAAGAAAGAGTTACCGATTGTTCCATCAAGCATTATCAGAAACTTTTGTAAAGTTATAACGAGAGGGTATGCCTTAGGAAGAATATCAACAAATGAATCCGGAATATCCTTGAATTGTGCTGCACCATCAATATCGTCCACATCTTCCAAGGCACTCTCTTGAGAATAATCTCCCCCGCTGGCAAACCTGTATATTTAACAAGGCTTGTGACAATGGGAAAAAAGAAAAAAAAAAAAAACCTCCATGCAGCTGAATAAAGTCCCGGAGTTGAGTATTACATTATCAAGTTGATCAAATTAATTTACATGAGAAGTCAGAACCAAACTAATCAACTTTGAATTATTTATAAAATTGCAACTTATTTGTACATAAGAAAAAGAGTGCAACTTGCAACACTCTTGCAACCATCTATGATCACGGACATAAAAAGAACCTTTGAACTTTACCATATATAAGCAGCAACCATTATTAATTTAGGACATATACACATAGACAAAAGACTATCAAAGATCTGAAAATAAACAGTAAATAAAACACTTTGCAGACTTATAAACAGTAGACGTCTTTATTCAATTCGAAATGCTATGATATGCAATTCTGCAGTTCTTGCTCTAAAGCTTGAAAAACTTGCAAGTCCACAGATATTTAATATAGATTAGGTACTAAAAAAAAAAAAAAGACTTGCCAGCATTTTAGATGTAAATCTTCTCAAAGATTTTATTGTTTCAAACTTCTGAAAAATTGCACATGAAAGATTATCAGCTTTTTGTGCCGAGATAATGAAGTTATATTTTGATTTATTTTTATGCCAATTGCAAACTCTAAGTTTTATACCACATCGAAGCTATCATTTTAACTCATTATCCAAACTCACCTTTTCAATTGAAGAACATGATGTTTCACAGCATAACAAAGTTTGGGACTGACTGTTACAAAAAGCTGGCGCAATACAGTCGCTTCAGTCCCTCCAATACCACCCATGATTCTGTTTGCCCGACAGACTTCATTAGAGTTATTTGTGTCAACTTCATCCAAATTTTCAGTTGCTAAATGGTGTAATTGTTCTTTCTTAAACAACTTCATGGTTAAGACAGTAGTCTTCCCAGTGCCTGACCTTCCTAGTATAAAACTGCTTCTTTGGAATTGAATTATATCGCGTTCCTGGTCTGTCACCTCAAATGGGAGTTCTAGTTCTCTCCCATCCTGATCAGCAAGAAGGTGGTTCACAACACCCGATGATAAAGAGTAGAATTTCATCAACAGCAAGCTCTCACTCACTTTTGAGTTCTCTACATAACATCTACCATCTGAAGCACTGCCATTTGAAGTGTTCTCTCTTTCATCTTGGCTTAGTGCCTTATACCTGACAATCTCAAATGAGGTTGTCCAAGTTTTGGGAACTTCCAAATCCCTAGATACGATAAAAAAAAGTAAAAATGATGTAGGAGTCTTAAAATGATTGCATAACATTCACATTCAAAAAAGGAAAATTTCATATTTACAAGTTAGTAATATCATTATGGTCACATACCCCTCCAGATATTTCTCATTGCAACGACTGATAAAATCATCAGTATACATTTTGAAGAGGCCATCGAGGCGCTTAACCAGTCTCCCAATATCCTCTAACGGCAAAAGATCCCAAGCCTTCAATACCTGAGTGTACCTATGCTTCTTCACTACATCAATTGAGCAGACTATATAAAGATGTTCAACCTTGAATTGTTTCAAGACCATAGAAGAGCTTTCACAAATTAAATCCACATTTCTCTTCTTAGGTCGCCAGCCGCTGGAAAGTTTTAGTAGAAGGTTTAAAACTGATTTCTTGGTCTGGACAGATTTCAGCTTCCCAAATGACATTCTAAAGTAATCACTGAAAAGAACCTCAAGCCATGGGAAACAAAAAGAAAATAATTTTTACCACTTAGTATAAATATTCTTTAATGGAGTCTCATTAACTAAAATATACTGATAAAAAAGGTTGCCAGTATGTAAGATAACATAAGTTTTCATGTCAAATGTACAAACTTCAAATATAAATTAATGCTGACAACTTGATAGAAGCAAGTTTTAGCCAGGGTAAGTTACATACCTTCCACCTAGCACTTTTGAAAAGAACACTGTCGCCATTAAGCAAGTCATCAAGTTGATTTAAATCTTTCATGGCATCTAGAATGGTGTTTGCCAATTCCTTGTCTTCATCAGCATTAAAAAAACAATAACGTGCCTTTGCATCATGAACTAAAGCCTCCCAAGCAGATTCACTTTGTGCCAGCGTTCCTCCATTCCCCAAAATCCAGAGGCTGTGCCTGAGAAGGCATTGAAAACCCAGTAACAGATTGCAACTATTCACAGAATTGCAAAAACTGAAGGGAAACAAGTTAATCTAGGGAAATACCTAGCCCTTGTAAGAGCAACATTTGTTCTTTGAGGATTTGACATGAACCCAATTGCACCTGAACTATTTGATCTCACAGTTGATATTATTATAATATCTTCCTCACCACCCTGGAACCCATCAACTGTCTTCATCTTCACTACAAAGCCATCAATTTTCTCATACTTCCCACCAAGTTTCTCCTGAATTGCAACAACCTGAGCAGCATAGGGAGAGATTATACCAACACTGAGCTTCTCTCTTGAGCCATTCCATGCTGTACGCAAAAGCAACAAATACAAATCAATCTAATAATACAAGAATGCTTTCTGATTTGAATAGGAAGAAGAGAGAAGGCCTCATCAGCACTCATAGTGAACTATCTCCTTAAAGGCCAATGCCAGTCACTGGAAGTCAAAAGGCATAAGCCAGTTAATTGATAAAATCCAGCTTTAAGTGAAACAATATCTTCAAAAAAAATTCTACAAATTAAGCTTGTTATAATTACCTTTGTACAGAGTTCGCACCAACCTCTGCACAACAGCTACCTCAACCATATTTCTATGGCTATATCCAGCATCAACAACTTCTTCTCTTCCGCAGACATTTATGAAGGAATAAGGACCAAACATAGGCCATGGAAGATAATGCTTCTCATAACTCCTATGCTTAACACACGGTGCATCCAAGATCTGGTTAGAATAGAACCTTGCATTTGGAAAGCAACTGATTGACGGATGCATTCTGTACTGAATATTCAAAAGGTGCTTTGAGTGACCCAATGTCGTTAGCCTTTGAAATAAACTTCTTCCAAAGCCAGCTTCATCAGAAACCTATAAAAAAACAAGAGAAAAATTAATAAACTTTTTTCTCAAAATAAAGGAGGGGAGAAATTGCAAAGGAACATTAGAGAGGAATGGAAGACAACAAAGAAAGTCTAATTTACATACATTGCTTAGAACTGTAGCAGGCAATTGCCATTCATCACCAATAAGAAAGGAATGTGCTATACCGGGCAGTTGCAAGGGTATGGCTGATTCACATTCTTTTAACTGTGCTGCTTCATCAATCACTAACACATTCAGTGGTTTCATTTCAAGTTTATAGAGTTTATGTGAACCGCATGCAGTGGAAAAGAGTAAGGACGCTGTTTGAAAACAGAATCGTATTATCGAATCCTTGTTCCTGGCACTTGGTAGTTTGAGTTCCTGAAGAGAATCACGGAGGGCTTTCAAAACAGAAAGACACTGGCTTCTTACCGAGCACAGCAAGAGTGATGTTTCGGCATTTTGGCGAAGCAATTTAACATCTGTCGAAAGTAAAAAGAGCTCCTCCACTTCTTCAGAAACTACATCCTCACGAAACAGCACAGTTCTAAAAGAATCAAGCAAGTCAAAAAGAGTTTCGAATTCTTGGATATTATGTTCCAGAAAGTAGATTTTGGGTACATGGGTGTGTAAAGTCGAGACACATCTTCTCAGTGGGTCTGCTGTAGAGACAAATCTTTCTCTTACATATTCAAGAAATGATTTGTGTTTCGCCTTCTTAAAATCAGTTTCACCGCAACACTCTTTCTCATGGTTTTCATTTTCACGACCATGTTCCCTCTCTTTGATTGATTCATTTTCCAAGAAAATATGGTACTGAGTGACACAATCTTCAAGAAAAGTTATCATTGAAGTAAAACAGTGCCACCAACCCAGCGGGCCTAAGCACTCTGTGAGCCTTTTTACACGATAATCCAGAAATATTTCTTCAATCTCGGTACCAACCTTAAGTCTCTCTTTACTGCCGAATAAGAGGATGTCTCCCAGGGAACAAAATAGATCATCTGGAACAGAGGGTGTTTTCTTAGCTTCTTTTACCAGCTTTAGGACACGTGAAGCTACTTCTGTAATGGCAACATTTGTCGGGGCGCAAGTTAGTGTCCTATATTTCTTTCTCAACAGAGTAAACAGCAGCACACTAACAGTTTTAGTTTTCCCAGTTCCCGGTGGGCCCCAAATAAGTTCCACATGAGCCCTGTGGTTGCACTGCACTTTGTTAAGACAAGCCAAAACTGCCTTCCTTTGAGATTCGTTCATTTGAGACAGCAAACTTGTCAGAAAAATGTCATTCACGGTTCCATCATTCTGTGAGGAACAAAGACTGCGGCTTTCTTCTACCTGTATACAACATGAAATTTGAATAAAAATTCATTCCAGCAATTATACAAAGGTAAAACAACTATAAATTCCTCAAAAAATTGTTCTTCAAAATAACAACAACAACAAAAATAAATTCACAAAACTGGTCCCGCAGTTACACTTTGAAACATATGAAACTAATGAAACATACCACAGAACCAGTGGGCAAAAGTTCTTTGATAATGTTTAGGTTTCCCTTCATGTGCAATGCATTCCATATTCGTCTCCCTGTGGTTACATTCCTCAGGAAAATTACAAATAGCGAGTTCTGCATCTCATCTTTGGATGCAATGTCTTCCTGTGCCTTCACTTTGAAGGAAGTAGATGAGCTATTATCCTCATCCTCGTCCGCTGTAATATTAGTGACTAAAGCAAATGTCCAGGTTCTTCCTCCCCTTTGTAAATCAGACTCAGTTTCAGGTTTAGCATCTGCTATGACGAAAATATCTCCGGGCAATGTTTTGTATGGTTCCTTCACACGATCACTGAACCTGTTTCTCCAGTAATCAACATTTACATCAAACGATAATGTGCCATGTGGCTTTGCCTCGTTAAGATATGTCACTTCAGCATAAGGCGCTCTAGCTATACTTTCCATAGATGAACGTATTGCTGCTCGCGTCTCTTCCAACAATGGCAAAACATATGACCCAAGATAATGTTCCGTGCTTTGAAATGAAACTGGAATTTTTTCCACCTAGAAATTGAGATTAAATGTGAAAGATCATATGAATCCAAAGCAGTCAATACACAACTATAATTGAGAAAGCAGAAAAAGTAACGAGAGTTCAATTCTTGACATAGCTCAACTGATTCAGACATATACAAGCAAAAGCATGTATGGACAGCCATTTAGGCAGATTAAGCCAGTAACAAACCTCTTATATCTTTTTCCACGGCATTTGAAAATAAATAACTCAAGCGCAAAACCTAATGCAAATGGAAAGCCAAAGGGAGCTAAGTGCAAACTACATAATTAAGGATAAAAAATGAGCTAACATGCATGGACACATAGCAACCAGTTCGGGATTGGGTTTATAAAAGAGGATGATTCCCCATGGTCAACTTAAGCTGAAGGAAATTTCAACCTCTTGATACAAAGCTCAATCATTAAACAAATTTATGGTGTTCAATCTTTGTTCAGCTCTCTGGTTTAATTAAGCGAGCTCAAGATCAACTCATGAGCAATTTAAAGTTCTAAAGTATTTTATTTGATAAACAAAACCTACACTAAGACATGATTTTAGTAGTAAAATTTCAGAAGAGTTTAATTGTAAGAAAATACCAAGTTATATACTTTAAGCAGCCTTTTGTTGCTAATTCCGTTTAGCAAACTTCACAAGTCTTATTGTGCCATGTTTTAGCAAACTTCAGTTATGCTCAATTCACTACCAACGTAAACAATATGCCACTTCTGGCGTGCCGCCGTAAGTCCATAGCTATATCCATAAAAGTTGGGCAGGAGAGAAAGCAAGAAGCACATGAGAAATGTACGCAGAAAAGGGCTTGGGCTGGAGAAAAAGCCCAACCCAAACAAGAAAATATTCTTCTAAGCTGTAACTACTACAGCAATTCTTTTAAAAGCATCTCCTTCCAAAACCTCTGCAATAGATATTCAACTTCTATAAAAGTGCAAGATATTAAAAAAAACTGCAAAATAATATGATAAACATAAGATTTTAATAAACAAAAAAGAAAATCAAAGAATCAAGTATGATGATGATGATGATGATGATGGAGGATAAAGTAAACCCACCTGATCCTTGTAGAGGTTATCATTGAATATGTCGTCAAGAGACCATGAAAACACAGTATCAATAAAACCCAGATTCTTTTTAGTCACTACTCTATTCTTACTTGAACATTCACCACCCATCTTTTCCTCTGAATATCTGTAGTAAAAAAACAGAGAGTTATAGAAACCCGTTTCAGCCCTCACCCTTTAAAAGAACCCACAAAACAAAATAAAAGAGTGCAAAGTCTGGGGGTTTCTTAGCTGCAAAGGAAGGGGAATATGAAAGCAAATATAGAAGCAAAGCTAGGAATCTGCAGTACAAGCACTAACATACATTATCAATCCTTATCACACTTAACAGACTTTACCAACAGAGGCAGAGAGCCACTTCCATTGTCATCTTTGTACGATCGTCGAATGACACGAAGAAACCTTATAAAGAGAATTAAAAAAACATATGGGTCTCATCGACTTCCACACCCTTATTGACTTAAAAAGTCTCCTCTAATTCTTTTGCCTTTTTTTTTTTGGCCTTTTAAAAGTTAAAAGGCCAACCATTTTCTTTTGCACTTAGAAAATATTTACTTTTTTTTTTTTTTCTAAAAACTTGAAGATTTTCATTAATGAAAAAACCTGCATGCCTCTTGAAGTTTCCTTATAAACGAGAGACTTGCACTGACATCCACGGCCTGGTTTACACAAAACACTGTACACTTACTAGCAAGTGTATTTATTACTTAACAATACCACTTTTTTTCCCTTTATTTAAAGATGTAATAAAGTAAATATGAAATAAAGCAGAAGATGTAATTGTCTCTTTAGCAGTAGGCTTTCTTTTTCTTTTTTTATTTGAAGACGATTTCGTCCCTTTCATTCGTTTTAGTCTTTTCCACTATCTCTAAAGAAGAGAGTAATAATTTCACTTTTTAACTAACGACACCGGCAAGTATATGGCACGTCGCATTGTATCTTATCCTAGTTACAAACAAATTTTGTTTATGAATAATTCTATTTGCATGCACTGCTTTTTACTCTTTTTTTGATTTGCATCTTAATCACCAACTCTCTATTAATTAAGTATTATCCAAAGAGGATTATATTGGAGTTTTTAATTTTATCAATGGATTCATGGCTGATAATTAAATAAATAGAGACAATTAGGGGCATAATTAACCAATAGGCAGCTGGCTAGACGCATTGGGAAGTACAAGCGTCGGTGAATAATTTTGAATTAAAGCAGTTGATTTAGATATTATTATGCTAATTATGCTGCTATGGGCTATGGCCTGTAGCCCTCCTCTCAACTCTCCCTGTTTTCTAGAATTGGATTTCTTTTAAAGAAATTCTATTACTCCATAAGATATTTTAAAAATGGCCCACAGCTTGCACTGTAGACATTGTTGCAGGCTATACATAAATATTTCAAAAATTTCCAGGCTGCAAATTTAATCCAAAAGAAATTGTCAGCTTTCATTTCGTGCTAATCTCTTTCTTGTGTTACATCCCCTCCCCGTCCTTGCAGCCACCGGCAACAGCCCAACAATGCTTGTGGACAAGGTTTGCAACCAAACATCCAACTACACATTCTGCGTTGAGGCTCTCTGCTCTGATCCTCGAACTGCAGCTGCTGATGCCTACTAGCTGGCTTATGTTTCTTTTGGTCTGGCTCGCTTAAATGCACATTGTTGAGCTGCTCAACAACGACAACACCTCTACTGCCAGCCGCAAACGCCTCAAGATTTGCCAACATGATTACCACAAGGCGGTTTCGGCACTTGAAGAGGCATTTAATGATTTGAACTCTGAGAGTTTCTTTCAAGTGGCTAAGTTTGCTGGTCTTGCTGCTACAGTTGCTGATGATTGCCAGTCTGCTTTCTAGGGAACTTATTACTCTCCATTGGCTACCGTAAAGGGTGTTCTTGCAATAAAGAGAGAAAGTGTTGCAAATAAGTCCAACAACAAAGAGAAAAATTAGAGCAATTCTTGAAATACTAAATGTCGTAATAAGTAAAAGAGAATAAGAAGAGAATTAAAGAGTAGAGGAGAATTAAAGAGAAAAGCCCTGGAGGATAATGGGTTAATCTTGGAAGGAAGAGAAGCTTTTGAATGAATTATAAAGGTTTTATATATAGTGCTAACAATAACAGTTATAAAAAAAAGGCTTTAATTCACGTAATGAGTGATATTATTAAGAAAAGCTTTAATGTCACGTTTCGGAATAAAGACTTTATACACCAGCGATTGGCTATGTCTCTCAACCACATTAGCAGACACAAATTTGCTACAATCAAATCGAGTCCCACTACTACTACCATGAATTCTTTTCGTGGGTGCCATCCCTCTCACACAAATAGATAGTAATTATGCCTAAAACAAGCAGCCACAACCCAATTAGATTAACCAAAATTTTTTTTTCTTCTTTTATTACACATATTGCACTATCCAAAAATTCCATGCCAAAGAGAATTTTTGATGTTCATCATTCACCCTTATCAAATAACTAAATTCACCATAAATCCATGTAAAGTGATTTAAATCCAACACATCTAATCTAATATAGCAAAAATTGAAGTTAACCATTCATCAACAACATTATATCTTCCACAATATTCAAAGTTAACAAATCTGAAAATATATAGAAGAAAGTGACTTACTTGAATGGAGAATGCAGAAAATGTTGAGAATGACGTGATGGTACAACCTTACTTGCAACAAAATAGTGATTGAGTGAAAAGATTTGTGATGGGTGTGAAGTGGGTGGATAAGAGAGGAAGAAATCCTAAATTAGAGAGAGAAAGAACCCTAAAAGATGAGAAAATATTAGAGGAGAAGTGAAATCGGTAGCTTTTGAAAATAAAAACCCCTGACATAGTGCTGCAACACTCAAGCCTTGGCCTAATGTATGGGTTGGGTCTTTGTGCAATGCCGTAGTGCTGAGTAATTAGCGCTGTGGCTGCTTCTTTTCAAGCTTTTGTATGAGAGGAGGCATCTTCGAAGAGCCACGACGTTGCTTTTTTTTTTTAATTACTCACTTACTTACTTACCTTATGTAATCCTAATACCCGTAAAAATCAAATAGAAAACAATCAAATGAGAAAAGAAACATAAAAATGATAAGTTAAAATTTATAAATAACATGAATGAAAAGTAATGACTAAAATAAACTATGTTGAGAAACTTGGGTTGCTTCCCAAGAAGCGCTTCGTTCAAAGTCATTAGCTGAACTTTTGTGGGGCTTGTTTGGGGTCGGTCTTCCTTAGTAATGCTTCAATTGTTGTCCATTCACCTTGAATGTCTCATTGGTCAACCCATCAACTATTTCCACTACTCCATATGGAAACACTTTTGATACACTAAAGGGTCTCAACCATTTTGATTTCAATTTCCATAGAAATAACTTTAATCGTGAATTGAACAACAAAACTTGCTGACTTGGCTCAAAATGTCGCTCGACAATCTTTTGATCATGCCATCTTTTTGTCTTTTCCTTATATAATTTGGCATTCTCATAAACATCCAAGCGAATTTCATTCATCTTATTTAATTGAAGCAATCTTTTCTCGCCCATTGCTTGTAAATCAAAATTTAATTTCTTGATGATCCAAAATGCACTATACTCCAATTCAACTAAGAGGTAACACATTTTTCCAAAAACCAAACGATATAGGGACATATCTATTGGAGTTTGGTAAGCTGTCCTATATACCCACAATGCATCTTCAAGTCTACTGGGACAATCCTTCCTTGATGGTGATACCACTTTCTCTAAAATTCTTTTGATTTTTTGGTTCGACACTTTTATTTGTCCAAATGTCTGAGGGTGATAAGCTATGGCTACCTTGTGTGTCACTCCATACTTCGCGAGTAACGCTGTGAAGTATTTATTGCAAAAATGACTCCTTTCATCACTCATGATAACTCTTGGTATACCGAATCTGATGAAAATGCTCTTTTTTAGAAATTTCATCACCATGTTAGCATCGTTTGCAGGCAGGGTTGAGGCTTCTACCCACTTTGACACATAGTCGACATCCACCAAGATGTATTGATTGTTGAATGACGATATGAATGGTCTTATGAAATTGATTCCCTAAACATAAGAAATCTCCACTTCTAAAATGTTGTTAAGCAGCATCTCATGTCTTTTGGAAATGTTCCCCACTCGTTGACATCTACCACAATGTAAAACAAAGTTATGAGCATTTTTAATAATGTTGACCAATACAAACCTGATTGAAGAACCCCCATATTCTGATGAGTGACAATGTCTCAACCGTTTTTAACTTTTTCTTCTAGAATGCACCCTTTTATAATTCTGTTAGCACATTGCTTGAACAAAGATGGTTCATCCCACATATAAAATTTAAGATCATGCAAAAATTTCTTTTTTTGTTAAGAAGTTATATTTAAAGGTAGAAGCTTACTTACAATGAAGTTGACATAATTAGCATACTAGGGTAATTTTTTTGACCAACATGTAACAATTGTTCATTAGAGAAAGTTTCGTTGATCAAAGGAACATCCTTACCTTGGTTGTCATGCTTTAACCTTGACAAATGGTCTACTACTTGATTTTTTGAACCTTTTCTATCCTTGATTTCTAAATCTAATTCTTGTAGAAACAGAATCCATCTTATTAATCATGGCTTGGCATTCCTTTTAGCAATCAAATACTTAATTGCAGAGTGGTCATTATAAACAACAACTTTAGTGTCAATCAAGTATGAATGAAATTTGTCAAATGCATACACAACAGTTAATAATTTTTTCTTAGTGGTGGTGTAATGCTTTTGGGTTTCAATCAAGGTTTTACTTGCATAACATATAGGGTGAAAAATTTTATTCTTTCTCTATCTAACACTGCACCTACAACATGATCACTAGCATCACACATAAGCTTAAATGGGAATGACTAATCAGGAACTACAATAATGGGTGCAGTTGTCAACTTTTTTTTCAATTCTTTAAATGGAGCATGACATGCATCATCAAATTTAAATGGGATATCTTTTTCTAAAATATTGCACAAAGATTTATCAATTTTGGAAAAATCCTTAATGAATCATCAATAAAAGCTAACGTGTCCAAGGAAATTCTAAATACCTTTTATCGAGGTTGGCAGTGGAAGCTTTTTAATGGTCTCAATCTTGGCTTTGTCCACCTCCAATCCTTTGCTAAACACCTTGTGAGCAAGAACAATGCCTTCCTGTACCATAAAATGACATTTCTCCCAATTTAAAACCAAGTTTGTCTCCTCACATCTTTGTAACACCTTATCAAGATTGAACAAACATTTATCAAAATTATGCCAATAATTAAGAAATCATTCATAAATACCTCTATGGTTTTCTCCACCATATCCAAGAAGATAGACGTCATGCACCATTGAAATGTGGCTAGAGCATTACACAGTCCAAATGGCATCCTTCTAAAGGTGAAAGTACCATAAGGACATGTGAAGGTTATTTTCTCTTGATCTTTTGGTGCTATGGCAATATGATTATATCCTAAGTATCTCTCCAAACAACAATAATACTTTCGTCCAACTAACCTATCCAACATTTGGTCAATGAAAGTTAAAGGAAAATGATCTTTCCTTGTGGCGTTGTTCAGTTTTCTACAATCCATGCATACTCTCCATCTAGTGACTGTCCTTGTGGGAATGAGCTCATTGTTTCGTTTGCCACCACTGTCATCCCACCTTTCTTTGGTACGCATTGCATCGAGCTTACCCATTCATTATCCCAAATAAAATAAATGATACCAACACTAGCCACTTGATTATTTTCTTCTTAACCACCTCTTTCATGATTGGATTCAATCCCCTCTGATACTTGATAGTGGCTTTGTGATTACCTTCCAACAAAATTTTATGCATACATATTAAAAGACTTATCCCCTTTATATCAACTATGGACCACCCCAAGTGCCTTTTTGTTCTCACTTAAAACTCTAAGCAACTTTCTTCCTACTTGTTAGTAAATTCAAATGCCACAATCACTAAAAGAATAGATGAGTATCCAAGATATGCATACCTCAAATGATTCAAAAATGGTTTGAGGTCCAACTTAGAAGGATTCTCAATTGAAGGTTTCATTGGTGAAGACGAAGACGAAACAAATCTAACAACTCAAACTGAGTTCTCAACACCTAAGATGGGGCATTCAATGCGTTGACACATTCTATAACCTCTTCATTATTGGGCTCAAGTTAAAAAATCAATGATACTTCAAGTTGGTCAGTGGGATGATTTTCCATGAAGACTTCACTTGTGGCCCTATTTACCACATCAATTGCAAAACACTCATCATGATCATTAGTAAACTTTCAGGCTTGAAAAATATTAAATGTTACCTCTTGATCTTTTACTCGTAGAGTAAGTTCTCATTTCTTAACATCTATGAGTGTTCTAGCTATGCGTAAAAATGGTCTCGTAAAGATAATAGGAACTTCTCTATCTTCCTCCATATCAAGAACTATAAAGCTTGTTGGGAATATGAATTTATCCACCTTTACAAGCACATTTTTCACTATACCTTTTAGATATATGAGAGTTCTATCTACCAATTGAAAGGTCATAGTGCCGAGCTTGATCTCCCCAAAACCTAACTTGTTATAGATTGACAACGACATCAAACTAATACTTATCCCTAAATCACTCAAAGCCTTAACAAAGAATAACACACCAATTGTGCATGGACTAGTAAAGCTACTTAGGTCTTTAAATTTTAGAGGGAGCTTATTTTGAATGATTGCACTACACTCCCTAGTGAGTGCCACTGTCTCAAACTCACCCAATCTCCTCTTTTTGGATAAAATGTCCTTTAGAAATTTTACATATGAAGGAATTTGCTCTAGTACCTTTACAAATGGAATATTGATGTGAAGTTTTTTAAACACTTCCATAATTTTCTGAAACTGACTCTCCTCTTGTTGCTTCTTGAAATGTTGAGGAAAATGTGATGGTGGTGCAATTGCGTTAGTCACTTCTGCTTAACACTGTTCATTAGACTTTGAAATTTGAGTCCCACTTTCCACACTATTATCCTTTTGTGCAACGTTCTGTGGTCAGCTTTCAACCTCCTTTCCACTTTTCAAAGTGATGGCCATGACATGTTCTTTGCCCCTTCTCCTTGGATTTGCTTCTGTATCACTAGGCAATGTTCCTTAAGGTTGATTGTTTAATAAATTGGCAAGTTAACCAACCTGAGTTTCAAGGTTTCGGAGTGATACTATTTGACTCTGAATGAAAGCTATTAGATTTTACATGATGTTATCATTCTGTGTCGTGTACTGCCTTAGCAAATCTTCTATAACGGTCTTTTTTTTTTAGATAGGTGCTCTGGCTTGCTGTTGGAATCTCAGAAGTGCATTTAGCCTTGAAGTTGAGGAAGAGTTTTGATTATTGGCCTAAGAGAAATTTGGATGGTTCCTTAGCCTTGGCTTTTAAGTGTTGGAATAAAGGTTATATTGTTGTCTAGTCCCCATAAATTACACTATTTCCATCAAACTTGGGCATTGATGGCTTGCATGATTGTCTCCACAATATTCACAAGTTACAAAAGGACTTTGAATGGAGTTAGTACCAAAAAATTTAAGTGTCTTAGTTAGAACTGTTACCTAAGTATATAGTGTTGACATGGCATTTACATCATGAATTCCAAGTACTCTCTTATGCATTGCTCACTTTGTTGGCCACTAGTAGTTGTTTGTAGCCATCTCCTTTAACAAATCGTATGCCTCGACAATTGATTTAGCCATTAAAGCTTCTTCCACGACGACATCAATGATGGTTAGGACATGACCATTCAAACCATTGTAAAATGTCTAGACCTAAAGCCATTTTGGAAGACTATGATGAGGACAATGTCGAAGTAATTCTTTGTATCTTTCTCTAGCCTCATACAATGATTCAGAATCTTGTTGTCGGAATGATGTAATATCATTCCTCATTTTCGCTGTCTTAGTTAGAGGAAAGAACTTGGGAAGGAACTTTTGAGATCCCATGTTATTATTGAGCCAGAGGGGAATGCATTTAGCCATGCTTTAACTTTATCCCTCAATGAGAAAGAAAAAGCCTTAAACGAATTGTATCATTTGTGACACCATTGTGTTTGAATGTATCACAAAATTCCCATAAGTTTGATATATGGCCATTTGGATCATCATTTGGAGGGCCCTAAAACTGGATTGAGGTTTGAATCATGGTGATGATAGCTAGCTTGATCTCGAAATTGTTTGCTTGAATAGCTAGCCTTTGAATGCTTGATGGAATTCTTTGTATCAAAGGAACAACATAATCTCTTAAGCAATGATTTTCAACTATTACATGCTCTTGGATTTACTACTCACTCTGTTGATCAGCCATTGTATTTATTGGAGCAAAATCTTGTTGATTTTCTCATCGAAGTTTGCAGAACGTTCTCTTAATTTCTAGATCACAAGGTATAATCTCCAAGCTTTTTATTTTTCTCATGCAACGACTAAACACACCTGCAAAACAAAGAAATAAAATTTAAATTAAGACTACTCTGTGAAATTTTAATATTAGCAAATAACAAAGAAAACAAAATCCCTAGCAATGATGCCAAAAACTTAATATTAAATTTTCACGTACATGCAAGCTATTGCAAACAAGTAATATAGTAGAAATAAAGTATTATCCCCATATGGATTTGTTTCTAAATTTTCACTAAGTACTAAAATTTTATAACAAATTAATCTTATTTAAGTAACCAAAAATTGAAAAAAAATCTAATTAATAATGAAATTAAAATAAATACTAAAATATAATCAAGAAGAACAATAGACTAAAGACCTAGGATACCAATTCCTCTCATTATTTATCTTCTTAGGTGGTTTTACTAACCTAGGATCTAAGACTATATATAAGTCTCCATCGAGATGCTCGTACATATACCTAACTTAATTAGTTCTCTATATGTATATAGAAATCAATTAAATTAAGTTCATTAAGCAAGTGTCCTAATTTGGCTATGTATGGAAATTGACATAGGTCTACCTGAATCGTGATTCAGATCACCTAAGTGATGTGAACATACACTATTTAAATCTTAATCCAATCTAAAATCTCTCTACCGAGTTTCAATTAGATTTACAAATCAATTATTGTTGATCAAGCAATTAAAGGCATTAAGAACATATTTGAATAAGTAAAACTATACCTATTCATGATAAGTAAAAGAGAAAAAAAATTTAGACTACATGTTGAAATTTATTATAATCCTAGAAAAGCAAATTAGTTCTTGATATCTAAATAAAAAAATATCCAAAGAAATTCAGTCATGAATTCAAAACAAGAAATCAATATAACAAAAAAGAGAGAAATAAACTAATATTGAAGCTTGGTTAATCTCGAATTTCTCTCAATTGCTCTTGATTTCTTACTTAATTCTTAGATCTAATTCTCCAAAAAACCTACTGCTGTTCTTTCTCTTGAATGCTCTGAAAAAGTCCCTTAAAAATGTGCAAGGTGCCTTAATTTCCAAATTTCCATCATAAATTTTATTTTTGGAAATCGAGGCTGTGCCGCAACCATGACTCCTTGGTGCCGCGGCACCGTGGCACTTTAGCCTCGGGCCAAAGTATGATGCCCTTCAATCATCTAGAGTCATCTCCATAATCTTCCCAACGCTACAGCTCTAGCTCCTTTAGCATCGCGATCATCAGTAACTCAAGGCCGCGACCTCTAGTCACCATACTACTTTGTGCAAAACTGCATCCATCCATCATTTTCCGACATAGTTTTCATCTTGAGTTTATCCAAACTGGGTAAAGTAGTAAACATGAAAATTATATCCCATTCTTTTATCTTTCCAATGGATGAAGAATTACACCCATTGGACTTCTGTAACATAAGTTATCTTTGAATTACTATAGCATGTACGAATAAAGCCTTCTCCACACCTATGCTATTTTGACTCAAATGCACCTTTCTCATCAAATATTCTGCACAAAAATCATGAGAGAAATTAACAATAACTCTTCTTAAAGTAAATTAAAAGCAAAATAAAATAAAATTGAACTAAAACAACTTAAATTAACTACTCAACATGTAATCTAACTAAATTTCAAAAAAATAAAAAACATTTAATCTAACTTAAACTAGTAAAACACCTTAAATGCTAAATCTAAATCTAAAATCTCAAAGATCTAACTACTTAAGCCCTCAAAATGTGTTAAAATAAATCTATATAATAGAGTTATCAGAAGTCACTTAGCAATTTTGACTTTAGGCTTTTAAGATAAACCATAAATTTCTTGTTACTATGCTTAGATTGTTTCAATTAAAGAGATCTATGGTTTGAGGTTTTAGAAAATTTTAAATTTCGCTGCATACTCTTATCCACTATATCCTATAAACCTTAAAAAAGTTTGATCACAAACTTTATAAGATAAATTCTAAAACATTAGAAAATTAATTTAAAAAAAAAGGCTTCATAGTAGTCAAACATTTGGGGTAGTAAAACTTAATTTCTAGACCCCATGGGGTCTGAACCTATCATTTTACCACTAATTTCTAGCCCCATTGGGTCTCAGCTTATCATTTTACCACTACAATTAATCACGTTAGATATCCATCCTTTTACAACATAGATTTATTTTTATGCCAACCGTAAACTCAAAGGTATTTATACTACCATGAAGCTGCCATTTTATTTTAGTATTAGACGCACCTTTCAATTGAAAAACATGATGTTTCACGACATACTAAAGTTTAAGATTGACTATTACAAAAAGTTGGCATAATACAGTTGCTTCAGTCCCTCAAATACCATCCATGATTCTATTTGCTTGATATACTTCATTAAAGTTATTTGTGTTGACTTCATCAAAACCTTCAATTGCAAAATGGTGTAATTGCTCTTTTTTGAACAACTTCATGGTTAAGACAATAGTCTTCCTGATGCTTGACCTTCCTAGTCTAAAATAGCTTCTTGGGAATAGAATTATATCGAGTTCTTGGTCTGTCACCTCAAATAGGAGTTCTAATTCTATCCCACTTCAATAAAAAATAAGGTGGTTCACAACACTTGATGATAAAGACTAGAATTTCATCAACAACAAGCTCTCAGTCACTTTTGAGTTCTTAACATAACATTTAGCATCTGAAGCACTACCATTTGAAATGTTCTCTATTTCTTCTTGGCTTTTAGTTTTATTTTTGACAAAATAAAATGAGATTGTCCAAGTTTTGGGAACTTCGACATTCCTTGATACAATAAAAATGAGTAAAAGCAATGTAGAAGTTTTAAAATGATTGCATAACATTCATATTTAAAAAGGTAAATTTCATATTTTCAAGTTAAGAATACTATTATTGTCACATACCTCTCCAAATATTTTTAATTGCAATGATTGATAAAATCATTAGTATGCATTTTGAAGATGCCATCAAGGCGTTTAAGTAGTTTCCCAACATCATTTAACCATAAAACATACTAAGCCTTCAATACCTGAGTGTACCTTTACTTTTTCACTACTTTAATTGAGCAGATTACATAAAGATATCCAACCTTGAATTGTTTTAAGACCATAGAAGAGCTTATAAAATTTGACAACTGTTGATATCAAATCGGCCTTAATTTGTTAATTTACAATAGGTGTTATATATCTAAAATACAAATTCAAACTATTGTTACAATTTGAATAAAATAGAATCAACTGGTTGGGTGACTTGAGTTGATTTAGTAATCAAGAGAGAATTTGCAGAAATTGTTACTAACTTATAGTTAACTTTTTTTGCTAACTTGGTCATGTTCCTTATATGTCCTTGCAAGATGGTGGAGCCATCAATAACACTTATCTTTGATTGAAGAAATAAAAGTCTTGATCGAGGTAAAGGCTTAGTGAGCACATTTGTAAGTTGATCAGTAATTGAAATGTAAGAAACTTGGAGTTGTCCATATTGAACATTTTGAAGAACAAAGTGGTAGTCAACTATTAAGTGTTCATTCTTGAATGAGTTATTGGATTGGCACTCAAATATGTTGCTTCAACATTATCATAATGTAGAACTAAAGTTTGAGAGGATGAGAAATGCAACCTAGCAAAAGATTTTTAATCCATAGAAGTTCTAATGTAGTGTTGACAATTGCTTTATATTCAGCTTCGGTTGTTGATCTTGCAACATATCGTTGTTTGGAAGATTTCCAAGAGATAGGGTTGCTGCCAAGATAAATGACATACACAGTGGTTGATGATCGATCATCTAAGTTGCCTCTTAATCCGAATCATCGAAAGCTAAAATTTGCAGAGAGAAGTGTTTCTTTAAGAATAACCCATGGTAAATAGTGGCGTTTAGGTATCATAGAACTCATTTGAGACTAAACCAATGAATTTGACTTGGTGAGTGCATAAACTAGGACAATTTCTTGATAGCATGAGGAACGTCAGGTATAGTCATAGAAAGATACTGTAAAGACCCAATTAACTTGCTAAAAGCAATAACATTAGCTACATTGGAGTCATCTTTTAATTGCAACTTAACATTAGTATATATTTATGCTGAGATAGGAACATGCCATGAGATATAGATATCACGTCAACACCTAAGAAGAAATTAAGTCTGTTAAGATCTTTTTGAGAGAATCTATTGGCGAGTTTAGTGAGAAAAGTAGTCATAGCAACAGAATTATTCCCTAACTAATAAGTCATCAACATAATCTAAAAAATAAATCAAAATAGAATCCTTAGCATAGGTGAATAATAAGGCATCTGAAGTAGAATTTTGGAAACCATGGCTAAGTAGAAATGAACTCAATTCCTTATACCAGGCTTAGGGAGCTTGTTTGAGGCCATAAATAGCCTTGTTTAACTTACAAATATGATAAAGATTATCCTTGTCAATAAAGCATATAGGTTGTGCCATGTAAACCTCATCAATCAATGTGCTTTGAAGAAAGGCATTGTTAACATCTAGTTGTTGAATAGGCCAACCATAAGCTAATGCAATGCATAGTACTACTTTGGTTGTAGTTGGTTTTATGATAGGACTAAAAGTGTCCTTATAATCAATTCTTGCTTATTGGTGGAATCCTTTGGCAGCTAACCTGGCTTTATATCTTTTAATGGTGCCATTTGATTTTCTTTTGACTCAAAAAATCCATTTGCAACCAACTATATTATGCTTGGAGTTGGATGGAACAGACTCCCATGTATGGTTTTTGACCAAAGCTTTAAACTCGTTTGTCATAGCATGCCTCCAGTTGGGATCAGTTACTGCTTGACTGACATAAGTAGGTTCATGTGGAAAAGGTAAAAGGTGTTTAATGGTCTAAAATGTTTTCTTAAGCTTAAAAATATTGTTCTGGGATCAAACGATCATTGGATGTGTTATTACTACAGGTTGTGGTGATTGTGCATCAGAAAGGTGAACCATGTCTCGAGCAAAATTCATTCCAAGATCATTTCTTGAAGAAGAATTTAAGACAGTAGAGGTTGAATTAATGGTCTAAGCATTAGATTGTTGAGTTGAATAAGCACTTGTCACAGTTTCCAAGTTTATAGGTATTGAGCCATTAAATCCAAATGGTTGAAATATATTGGGGGAAAATGGTGAAGTACATTTTTATAAAAAAGGACCTAAAATATTATTTTGATGGATTAAAGAAAAAGGAAAATTTGATTCTTGAAATTGAACATGTCGAGAAATAATTTTTTTTAGTTTCTAGATCATAGCACTTGTAGGCACTTTATGTGGTGGAGTAACCCAAAAAGACACATTGTTTGGATTTTGGTGAGAGCTTATGGTTATTGTATGGTTTAATCTAAGGGGAACAAAGGAAACCGAAAACTCTAAGCTTGGTATAATTTGATTTAGCATTAAACAAACTTTCAAAAGGAGATTTATTTATAGAATTGGTGTGAAAAGTTTATTCATTAAATAAATAGCTTGATGTAATAATGTTAGGCTAGTTTTAACAATGTGCCTATGTCTTTACTCATCAGTTCCATTTTGCTTTGGTGAGTAAAGTAGAGTGGTGAGAAAAGAAATGCCATAAGCTCCAAGGTAAAAGGTTAATTTTTTATATTCTCCACCATTATTAGAATATATGGTGATGATTGAAGTGCCAAAATTTTTTTCTATTTTAAATGAAGGAAACAAGACATAAACATTTGATTTTTGTTTTAAAGGGAAAAAACCAAATATATTTAATGTAGTGATCAACATAGATAACATAGTAGCAAAAACCATTTATGGATGTAATAGGAGATGGCTCCTAAACATCAGTGTAAATGAGCTTTAAAGGTTTGGAACTAGAAAGAGTAGAATTATAAAATGTTAATTTGTGACTTTTATTACATGAACATGAGTCACAACGTGACAATTTATTTGAAGCATCAAAAGATAAACCAAATGATTTTAGCATAAAGTGAAGAATTTGAGAGGATGGGTGGCCAAGTCGATTATGCTAGACAACAGGTGAGATTTTGGAAATGACCAAGGCTATTGCATTGCTTCGAAAATGTGGCAGGTGTCTTGGAAGCTCATACAGATCATCTTTACTTAGGCTTTTCATTAAAGGTGCCTTTGTGCTTAAATCCTTCACTAAAAAATTGAAAAGGAAATAATTCAATTGAAACATAGTTAGTTTTGCAAATTTAGAGACTAAAATTAGGTTTCTTTTCATGCTAGGCACATGGAAAAGATTAGAAAATTGAATAGGATAGTTGAACATATGTGTTTAATGTTCAAACCTGTACCATCACAAATTGTGATTTCATTTAGACCACCATACTCAGAATAAAATGAAAGATTATTTAAGTCGAAAGTGACATGATGAGAGGCTCCCAAGTCAACTACCTAATTCTTGTCATCGTGTGATCGAAAGGAGTGCACAAAATTAGCAACATGTTCCTTGGCAACTGTGTTGTTGGACTTACAAGTCTTAGCAAAACATCATGGTTTTTCACAAAGTTGGCAAACTAATTTGGAGCAATTAGAAGTATGAGTAGGAACAAACTTTTTCCTAGAATAGTTGAAATTGGTATGATCGTTTGGAAAGGAAAAATTTCTTCTGAAGTTACCTTTTTTGTTTGGAAAATTACCTCTATATTTTCTACATAATTTGCTTTGATAGTAAAGACTGAATAGGACTCTTTTTGTTTGATAGCTACTTCATAGTTTGTAAGCCTGTCATGGAGTTCTTCAATGAAATAGTAGACTTCCTAACTTGAATGGTAGTACATAATTCCTTGAATTTTGGTCCAAATCCATTCAAAATGAATATGATCAAATCTTGTTCAGTTACTGAAGCTTGAGCCATGGCTAGTTCATCAGTTATGGTCGTCATAAACTGTAGATAATTTACAATGGTCCAGCCTTATTGTGTAGAAAGTGTTAACTTTTTCTTCAGAGATATTACTCTGGTACAAGTCTTACTAGCAAATAGTTTGGTGGGTTTTTCCTATGCTTCTTGAGAATTTTTTTACTGTTGTAATGAAAGGGAGAATTGATTTTGAGACAGAAGCTATAATCACATGAAGAATAAATTAATCTTGACAATACCAAAAATATATTCTAGATTTCGTGTTTGTGTTTCTCTAATAGAAATCATTATTAGGGAACAAGTTGTTTTACCAGTGAGATAGCTAAGGAGATCATGGCCTGCAAGAAGTGATTTAAACTGGATTTGCCATAAAGGAAAATTAACTGATGTTAATTTAGTAGTAGCTGAGTTACTGCATTAATAGAGATATGAGTAGGAGTTGTTGTTTGATTATTGGTTGAAGTGGTTAGGGAAGAATTTGTGACACCTATGGAGAAAAAAAAATGGATCAAAGCTAGCTAAGCAAAATGCTTTAATAACATATAAAATCTGACGGTCGATGTGTAACATCCCACTCTTGGATGTTAATTTAATAAAATATTTTGGTCAATTAAGGTGAATCATGGATGTTAATAATGTGAGAAGATATGTGGAAGTGAAAGAGGTGACATGAAAAATAAAATAATAATGTGATAATAAAATAATATTAATTTATTGGTGATAGGTGAATAAAATGGTGTAATATCGAAAGTGGATTTTCAAGAGCCAAGTTTGGCCAAAGTGGGGGAGTGAAGAATTTACAACTTGAAGAATTTTACGATAGGAAAGGTTTCTGTGAGAGTAATTAAAATTAAAAAACCTATGGGCAATTAACCCATCCTTAAATTAAAAATAACTAAATAAATATATGTATAAAATGAGTGAGAGGACAACACAAGGTTATCCCCTATGAATTAGTGGGGTGACAACACAACTCACCATGTTTTAACAAACAAAACAAAATATAA
This sequence comes from Theobroma cacao, assembly GCF_053813885.1. Lineage (NCBI taxonomy): Eukaryota > Viridiplantae > Streptophyta > Magnoliopsida > Malvales > Malvaceae > Theobroma > Theobroma cacao. Next base: position 46,544,310 of record NC_142640.1, read on the forward strand.
ACTATGCAAATGGGTAAAGGAAATGCAAAACTGTTGGATAAGTTGCCATGGTGAACAAAAAGAGAAGGTTGAAGGTGTTTTTGGGCTCATGTTGCTTATTTAGAGTGTACATAGCATGATTCAAGGCTGAAGGTCTAGCATTGTTTAAATATTTACTAGGATAAATGTCTTGTTGGAAATAAAGTACGGTCTAATGTTGCTAAGCTTAAGCTTGGCTAAAAGTCGAGCATGGTTTAAATATTTATTGGGATAAATGTCTTGCTAGAAATAAAGTATGGTCTTATGTTCCTAAGTTTAAGCTTAAGTTTAAAGTTGGGTTTGTGAACGATTAGCTCAGAATTGATTTTAATGTTGATTGGTTAAAAGCTAAGCCATTAAAGTAAGGGATTTGATGCTTGAATGTTAGGCATAAATTGTAGTTTATTGTTAGTTGAAAGTGTAGGAAACTAACTTAAGTTAAAAAATAATTCTACAACTTTGAATACTAAAAAAAATAAAAATAAAGAAGTTGTGTTCTGTTTTACATGCTGGGAAAGTTTAAGAAGATTTATTTGGGAGGCTCAAGTATATGTGCTTGGAAGCTCTAAGAGAAATACATTGAAGCTTAAGGAATGCTTTGTTTTTCTACCCATGAATTCCCAAGCAAATTCCTTCAAGCTTGATTTGCTTAATTCATGCATTCGACTTAAATTGATATTTCTTAGGCTTGCAAGGTGACGTTGGGACTTTGTGAAAACACCAATCGTGGCAAGTTAGAAACCCCATTAAGGTGAACACCAATTATGGTGAGGTTAGAAAACCCCATTAAGGTGAAAAATAGTCAAAATCCCACTTTGATTGGCTAAACCAACGATATTAAAATCTCTTACTCTTTTAAAAAGAATCTAGAGAAAATAAGCAATCCTGCTTATTAAAGAAAATATTCTTTATTAATTCTCAACTTCAATGTTTCTAACAATTAACCTAAGAGGACTTTATATAACTATTTCTAAAGAAGAAAGTCTTTTAACTTTCCCCTGTGGGATTATTATAATTTCTAAATAAAAATAAATAAAAGGAAATAACCTTGGAGTACAAGTAAAGTAAAGATAACTTAACCTAACCTAACGTAATGTGCAAGTAACCTAAATAATCTTCTTGAACTTAATGTGTGAGAAACCTACTAACATACTCCTATATCATTCTTCCTAAATTGGAGAAAAAATCACCTTCAAGACCCATGTCTTCTTTGTCTTTTCTATAGTAGGTAGAGAGATCAGCTATGTTGAAGGTAGAAAAAACTTTATAATCTCCAAGAAGTTCGATCTTGTAAGCATTTTCATTAATATGTTCTAAGACTCGAAATGGTCCATCAACTCGAGGAGATAATTTTGCACGAGACTTAAGAAAACGTTTTTTCCTTAAGTGAATCCACACTAAATCTCTTTCCTTAAAACTAGCTGACTTTTTATGCTCGTTGGTTTGCTTTCGGTATTTGGCAATTTGATGAATAATCCTCTCTTGAACTTCTTCATGAAACATCTTGATTTCCTTAATATGTTTTTCAGCATGAACACCGAATTCATGAGTAGTTGGTAACATAAGAAAGTCTCAAGGACTAAGAGGATGTTTTCCATACACTACTTCGAATGGACATCTTCTAGAGGTTTGGCTTAAAGAATTATTGTAAGAGAATTCCGTTTGTACTAACACAAGATCCCATTACTGAATATGTTTGTCCACAAAGCTTCTCAATAAGTTTCCCAAACTTTTGTTGACCACTTTTGTTTGACCATCCATTTGAGGGTGACTTGTTGAACTAAATTGCAAGTGAGTTTCCATTTTCCTCAAGAGCGTTCACCAAAAATAACTCACGAACTTCACATCTCGATCTAAAGTTATGGTTTTTAAAATTCCATGGAGACATACAATTTATTTAAAATACAAATCAGCTATGTGAGAAGCATCACTTGTTTTATGACATGGCACAAAATGAATCATTTTGAAAAATTTGTTGACGACCACCATTACAAAATCTTTTTGCCTTTGGGTTCTTGGCAAAGCCAAAACAAATCCATACTCACATCTATCCAAGGAGCTTCAAGAATGGGTAACGGTTTATACGTACTAGTGTTTTGATTTCTATTCATGCTAGTGAGGCAAGTATGACACCTTCGAATATGTCAAATAACGTCTCGTTCCACCTTGGGCCAATAAAATTTTTTTTTCACAAGAGCCAATGTTTTGTCTTTCCAAAAATGTTCAACTAATCCTCCATTATGAGCTTCCCAAATAATAGTTATGCATAGAGAACATTGAGGGATGCATAGTTGATTACTTTTCAAAAGATACCCTTATTTTTGGTGAAATTGTTGATAAAGATGTTGAGAACTAGATTTCCATGTCTCACCCAATTCAGAATCTTTCTCATACAATTCTTTCGCAACTTCAAAACCAATAACCTTTAATTGTAAGGTAAAAAGAAGAGTAAGACGACGACTTAAAGCATCAGCTATTTTGTTTTGCACACCTGACTTGTGCTTGAGGAGAATTGGAAAGGCTTGAAGAAACTCACTCCAAAGTTGCATGTCGACAATTAAGCTTGTGTTGTAAGTTGAGGTGTTAAAGGGCTTTATAGTCAGAATACAAGACGAATTCTTTTGGCAATAAATAATGGCTCCAATGGTCTAGGGCTTGAATAATAATATTAAACTCTTTATCATACATTGAGTATTTCAACTTTGCATCATTGAGTTTCGCACTAAATAAGGCAATTGTTTGTCCCTCTTGAGATAGAACAACACCGATACTTACATTTGAGGCATCACAATCAACTCCAAACACCAAATCAAAATTCGAAAGTGCAAGCACTAGAGCCTTAGTAATCCTCTCTTTTAATTCCTTAAAGCTATGTTATGTCTCGATACTCCATATAAAACTATCTCGTTTGAGGCATTCAATAAGTGGATCAGCAATAGAACTAAAATTTTTTATGAAACGTCGATAAAAAGAGGTTAATCTATGAAAGCTTCGAATGTCATGAAGTGACTTTAGAACTAATCAGTTGATAATAGCATCAACTTTGCTTTGGTCCACTTCAATTCTTGGACTTGACACAACATATTCCAAGAAGATACCTTTATTTGTCATAAATTTTCAGTTCTTTAAGTTAGTAGAAAGCTTTTACTCTTAAAGTACTTCAAAAATCTACCGTAAATGTTCCAAATGCTCTTTTTGATTTCTACTATACACCAAAATATCATTAAAATAAACCACAACAAACTTCTCAATAAAAAAAGGCGGAATACCTGGTTCATTAAGAGCATAAAGGTGCTGGGTGCATTAAAGAGACCAAATGGCATAACTATCAATTCATACAATGCATCACGAGTTTTAAATATAGTTTTTCATCCATCTATAGGTCACATTTGAATTTATTGATAACTACTATGTAGACTAATCTTCGAGAAAATAATAACATCATACAATTGATCCAACAAATCATCAAGTCTAGGAATGGGAAAACGATACTTGATGGTGATTTTGTTCACGGCACAACTATCAATGCACATACGCCATGTTCCATTTCTTTTTGGAACTAATAAAGTAGGAATAACACTAAGGTTAACATTTTCTTTTACGAGGTCTTTCTCTAAAAATTATTTGACTTGACTTTGTAACTCCTTATGCTCTTGTGAACTAATGTGATAAGCAGGCTTGTTTGGAATTAAAGAACTAAAAATAAGATCAATGTTATGCTAAATATCTTGCATTGGTTGCAGTTCGTGGTGTATTTCATCAGGTACAACATCACAGAACTCTTAAATTATGGGCTTGACATCCTTGGGTAAGGATAAAGATACTTCATTCTCCTTACAAACTAATAAAAGGTATAAGAGGCTTGACTCACGATAAGCTTTGTTTAGGCTAGACACATAGATGATGAGTGCTTTATCTTCTTTTTGTCTCTTTGGTCAGTCTTTAGACTTTAGTAAAGTCAACATAATTTTTACTCAATCCTTGATGAAGCAATAAACATTCTTGTATCTGTCATGGTGAGCTCCACGATCATATTGCTATTAGTGTCCCAACAACAAGTGGCATGCATCCATTGGGATAACATCACACCAAACTTCATCTTGATACTTTTTTTCAATAGAGAATTGAACATAACAACGTTTCGTTACCTTAACTTCATTTCCTTTTCTTACCCATCGTAGCTTGTAAAGATAAAGGTGTGCCTTAGTTGGAAGATTTAACTTTTCCACCATGTAGTTATCAACAACGTTTTAATAGCTTCCATTATCAATAATGACATTACAAACCTTCTGACGTCTAGGCATTATAAAGCCACCTGGGTGTTGTGAAACACACCAATTATGGTGAGATTGAAAACCCCATTAAGGTGAATCACCAATCTTGGCAAGATTGAAAACCCTACTAAGGTGAAAAATAGTCAAAATCCCACTTTGGTTGGCTAGGCCAAAGATGCTAAAACCTCTTACTCTTTAAAAAGAGCTTAGAGAAATAAGCACTCATGGTTAAGAAAATATTATTTATTAACTCTCAACTTGAATGTCTCATAACTAAGTCTAAAGGACCTATTTATAGTATTATATGCCCACGTCCTAATGAAACTCTACTTCTAGTTACCTAATACAATTAGAATAATTAACAAGAGATTTAAATAAAATATGTGTTCTATTCCTAAATAGAACATGACTAGCTTAAAGTCCTAATACAAGTAAAAGAAGAATTCTATTATACTTATAATTCATAAATAACAATATTATACTCTTAAATCAACTAAAATTAGCAAAAACTAAAAGTAAATAAAATACAATCCTAGACGCTCTTGCTTCACTTTCCCTTGGGATGTGGACCTTGCATAGAAGATATTATGGCTAAGCCAACTTTCATCTTCAGTCATCATAGCAGTGTTGAAGTTACAACGAACAATAAGAGCTTCTCCATGGTTAGTAGGAACTTCTTCTATCTCATCTTCATTGAATATTTCTAGTTCATCCTCTACTTCTTCCATGATAGGTTCTTCCATAACTTTTTCTTCTACTAAGGAGATAATTCTTCGATTTGGACAATTGGAAGCAATATACCCAAATCCTTGACATTTGAAGCACGAGTAGGAGTTGTTTCTTTATCATTATTGCTTGAAGTTTTGGAAAAGTATACCTTTGGAGGTGAAAAATGTCTCCCATGGTTTGAGGTAAAATCTTTTTGTCTTGATGAACTCACTAAGCCTTTTCATGATCGTTTTTTCTCAACCTTTAATGCTAATTTGATGACATTATTTAAGTTCCAATATGGTTGTAGTTGAACAACATTTGCAATTTCAACTTTGAGACCTCCAAGATAACGAGTTACAGTTTGCTCTTCAGGTTCAAGGGCATCATACTTCATGTGAAATTGTTCGAACTCCAATGTATATTCTTCCACCGACATTGTTTTCTGCCTCAAGTTATGAAATTTAATAAAAATTTCTTGTCGACAGTGCCCAGGAAGGAATTTACATTTGAGTTCTTGACGCATTTTATCCCATGTTCTAATCTTGTTATGGCCTTTTCTTTCTCATTGTCGTTTAAGATTTTTCCGCCAAATAGAGGCATGCTTTTTTAATTTGATAGCAACAAGCCTCACACATTTTTCATCAAGAACATCTTTGAGCATGAAAACTTTTTCCACTATGTAGAGCCAGTCAAGAAAAACATTAGGGTGAAACCTTCCTTCAAACTTAGGAATGTCTATCTTGATTCCTAAATCTTTATTAGCAGTAGTTATCAAACAAAGTATAGGTACTTCTTCATTAGAAGATAATTCTTGATGGAAATGATTGGTATTATCCTTTTCATCATTAGAGCTATTGTTGTTGATCTTAGAAGCATCACGTCTTACGAGTTACTCTTGTAATTTTTGAACTTGGTGACTGAATTCCTTAACCATGATTTCGTGATCTTTTCTTTAACGATTTTGGTGTCTTGGTGGTATTTTATTATATGGCGATGATGATGTAGTGATGCTACAAAAAATGATGATAGAACTATAAAACAATAAAAGAGACAAAATTACCCGAACAAGGAGAGTCAAAACCAAACAACGAACTTGAACTACGCAGCGAACAATGATCCTCCTACTTTGGTACCAATTGATGCCGAGGTGTTGTGAAAACATTAAGGTGTTGTGAAAACATTAATAGTGGTGAGGTTAGAAACCCCACTAAGGTGAATACCAATTTTGGTGAGGTTAGAAACTCCACTAAGGTGAAAATAGCCAAAATCTCACTTTGGTTGGTTAAACCAAAAATAATAAAATCTCTTACTCTTTTAAAAAGAGCCTAGAGAAAATAAGCAATCTTGTTTATTAAAGAAAATATTTTTTATTCATTCTCAACTTTAATATGTTTAACAATTAACTTAAGAGGGCTTTATATAACTATTCATAAGGAAGAGAGTCTTCTAACTTTCCCATGTGGGATTATTAAAATTACTAAATAAAAATAAATAAAATGAAATGACCTTGGAGTACAAGTAAAATAAAGATAACTTAACCTAACCTAAGTTAATGTGCACGTAACCTAAATAATCTTCTTTAATTTTTTTTGAATTATTTTGATTTTATACCCACCAAAATTCTTTAATAGTTAATATACATTTTACCATAAAAAAGTACAATTCTAGGAGCAATTGTTATGTTTTTGTGTGCGACTATAGTGTAATTTGGAGAACATAATGTAAACCAGCAAAATTTTATGTTTTTACGGCTTATAACAATGCTTAAAGAACTGCAAGTGCAAGGCAAATAAATGCTTAAGCTTTCCTTTTTCCTCCCTTTCTTGAACACGTTTTTGGCTCTTTTGCCTCTTCAGCCTTCTGCTTATGGCCAACTCATTAAGAATTGGTTTAAGTTCCCCATATCGAGCCTCGGCAAGATCAAAACCATTCGTACGGAGCTCCTTGCCAATGTGCTGAGTATGTTCGTGGGCAGCCATTTGCCAATACAAACTAGTACATCTGTAGAAATCCCTTAAGGATTCTCATGGCATTGGTGTTCTCTGTGAATCTGAGAGGCCAAGGTTAGCTTTGATCTGCTCTATCCTGGCTCGCTTCTCTTTCCTTCTTAGATTCTTTCTCTCACCCCTTACAAAAGCAATAGCATCTCCCATTTTAAGTGATCCTGCACCATCATTCCTAGCCTCTGCATCATCATCATATAAACTTCTTTAACTTAATGTGTAAGAAACCTAACAACATACTCCTGTATCACAAGGCTTAGATTCCATCAATGTAATTGGCTATGTTTTTACTGATCTTGTCTTGATTTATAAATATTCTACCTTTATGCTTATTTCTCCTCCTCGCTTGCTCATTAAGTTGATGATCACTAAGTCTGTGAGACTCACCCACGTATTTTACTGTGTAGATAAATAAATAGTTGGGGACATCATTGGTGATGCTACTTTCTATAGCTGTGTCGTTAACTAGTATATCCTATCTTTCCCTTATGTCACTCTGTTGTCTAGTCATCAAGTTGTTTCTAATTTATAAGAAGTAATGTGTTTAAAACTATTTTGAGTAAAGACTCTTGGATGTTGTAAATTAAAATTCAGAGTTGTATTATTTAAAATACGTTGTATAAATATTTGAAAATTTTTGGTATGATAATCAAAGTGTGGTTGAAACTTAATTAATATTGTTTTGGTGCGTATTATGGATGTGATAGTTATATCGATATTTAATGTGATAATTGGAGTAATAAAGATAATACAAAGGAAGAAAATACTAGTAAAATAAATAAGGTGTAAAAGGCTTGCCAGGATATGTGAGCTTGCCTACATGACTTGTGCATCAGTAATGGTCATAGGTGAAGGTCATTACACGTTGATATCAAATTAACCTTAATTCATTGATTTACCATAAGTGTGTATATATACACAAGAACAAATTATTCAGGATACAAATTCAAACTATTGTTACAATTTAAATAAAAAAGAATCTGCTGGTTTAGTGAATTGAATTGATTTGGTAATCTGGAAAGAATCTGAAGATGTTTTTACTAACTCGGAGTTAACTTGTATTGCGGACTTGGTCATGTTCCTTCCAGAGCTTTCAGAAATTAAATCCACTTTTCTCTTCTTAGGTCGGCAGCCGCTGGAAAGTTTAAGTAGAAGGTTTAAAACTAATTTCTTGGTCTGGACAGATTTCAGCTTCCCGAGCGACATTCTAAAGCAATCGCTGAAAAGAACCTGAAGTCATGGGAAACGAAAAGAAAATAATTTTTACCACTTAGTATAAAATGCATATAATCTCTAATGGAGTCTCATTAACTACAATATACTGAAAAAAAGGTCACCGGTATGTAAGATAACATTAGTTTTCAAGTCGAATGTACAAACTTCAAATATAAATTGATGCTGACAACTTGTTAGAACAGGAAGAATGAATAGTAAGTTTTAGCCAGTGTAAGATACATACCTTCCACCTAGCACTTTTGAGAAGAGCACTGTGGCCATTACGCAAGTCATCAAGTTGATTTAAAGCTTTCTTGGCATCTAAAGTAGCTTTTGCCAATTCCTTGTCTTTATCAGCATTATAAAAACAAGAACGAGCTTTTGCATCATGAACTAAAGCCTCCCAAGCAGATTCACTTTTGGCCAGCGTTTCTCCATTCCCCAAAATCCAGAGGCTGTGCCTGAGAAGGCATTGAAAACCCAGTTACAGATTGCAACTATTCACAGAATTGCAAAAACTGAAGGGAAACAAGTTAATCTAGGGAAATACCTAGCCCTTGTAAGAGCAACATTTGTTCTTTGAGGATTGGACATGAACCCAATTGCTCCTGAACTATTTGATCTCACAGTTGATATTATTATAATATCTTCCTCACCACCCTGGAACCCATCAACTGTCTTCACCTTCACTACAAAGCCATCAATTTTCTCATACTTCCCACCAAGTTTCTCCTGAATTGCAACAACCTGAGCAGCATAGGGAGAGATTATACCAACACTGAGCTTCTCTCTTGAGCCATTCCATGCTGTATGCAAAAGCAACAAATACAAATCAATCTAATAATACAAGAATGCTTTCTGATTTGAATAGGAAGAAGAGAGAAGGCCTCATCAGCACTCATAGTGAACTATCTCCTTAAAGGCCAATGCCAGTCACTGGAAGTCAAAAGGCATAAGCCAGTTAATTGATAAAATCCAGATTTAAGTGAAACAATATCTTCAAAAAAAATTCTACAAATTAAGCTTGTTATAATTACCTTTGTACAGAGTTCGCACCAACCTCTGCACAACAGCTAACTCAACCATATTTCTATGGCTATATCCAGCATCAACAACTTCTTCTCTTCCGCAGACATTTATGAAGGAATAAGGACCAAACATAGGCCATGGAAGATAATGCTTCTCATAACTCCTATGCTTAACACACGGTGCATCCAAGATCTGGTTAGAATAGAACCTTGCATTTGGAAAGCAACTGATTGACGGATGCATTCTGTACTGAATATTCAAAAGGTGCTTTGAGTGACCCAATGTCGTTAGCCTTTGAAATAAACTTCTTCCAAAGCCAGCTTCATCAGAAACCTATAAAAAAACAAGAGAAAAATTAATAAACTTTTTTCTCAAAATAAAGGAGGGGAGAAATTGCAAAGGAACATTAGAGAGGAATGGAAGACAACAAAGAAAGTCTAATTTACATACATTGCTTAGAACTGTAGCAGGCAATTGCCATTCATCACCAATAAGAAAGGAATGTGCTATACCGGGCAGTTGCAAGGGTATGGCTGATTCACATTCTTTTAACTGTGCTGCTTCATCAATCACTAACACATTCAGTGGTTTCATTTCAAGTTTATAGAGTTTATGTGAACCGCATGCAGTGGAAAAGAGTAAGGACGCTGTTTGAAAACAGAATCGTATTATCGAATCCTTGTTCCTGGCACTTGGTAGTTTGAGTTCCTGAAGAGAATCACGGAGGGCTTTCAAAACAGAAAGACACTGGCTTCTTACCGAGCACAGCAAGAGTGATGTTTCGGCATTTTGGCGAAGCAATTTAACATCTGTCGAAAGTAAAAAGAGCTCCTCCACTTCTTCAGAAACTACATCCTCACGAAACAGCACAGTTCTAAAAGAATCAAGCAAGTCAAAAAGAGTTTCGAAGTCTTGGATATTATGTTCCAGAAAGTAGATTTTGGGTACATGGGTCTGTAAAATCGAGACACATCTTCTGAGTGGGTCTGTTGTAGAGACAAATCTTTCTCTTACATATTCAAGAAATGATTTGTGTTTCGCCTTCTTAAAATCAGTTTCACTGCGACACTCTTTCTCATGGTTTTCATTTTCACGAATATGTTCCCTCTCTTTGATTGATTCATTTTCCAAGAAAATATGGTACTGAGTGACACAATCTTCTAGAAATGTTATCATTGAAGTAAAACAGTGCCACCAACCGAGCTGGCCTAAGCACTCTGTAAGCCTTTTTACACGATAATCCAGAAATATTTCTGCAATCTCTGTATCAACCTTAAGTCTCTCTTTACTGCCGAATAAGAGGATGTCTCCCAAGGAACAAAATTGATCATCTGTTACAGAGGGTGTTTTCCTGGCCTCTTTTGCCAGCTTTAGGACACGTGCAGCTACTTCTGTAACTGCAATATTGGTTGGGCCGCAAGTGAGTGTCCTACATTTCTTTCTCAACAGAGTAAGCAGCAGGACACTAACAGTTGTAGTTTTCCCACTTCCCGGTGGGCCCCAAATAAGTTCCACATGAGCCTTGTGGTTGCACTGCACTTTGTTAAGACAAGCCGAAACTGCCTTCCTTTGAGATTCATTCAGTTGAGACAGCAAACTTGTCAGAAATATCTGATTCAAGGTTCCATCATTCTGTGAGGAACAAAGACTGCAGCTTTCTTCTACCTGTATGCAACATGAAATTTGTATAAATATACATTCCAGCAAATATATAAGTGTAAAACAACTATAAAGTCCTCAAAAAATTGTTCCTTAAAATAACAACAACAGTAACTATATATTCACAAAACTGGTTCTGCAGTTACACGTTGAAACATATAAAACTAAAGAAACATACCACAGAACCAGTGGGCAAAAGTTCTTTGATAATCTTTAGGTTTCCCTTCATGTGCAATGCATTCCATATTCGTCTCTCTGTGGTTACATTCCTCAGGAAAACTACAAATAGTGAGTTCTGCATCTCATCTTTGGATGCAATGTCTTCCAGTGCCTTCACTTTGAAGGAAGTAGATGAGCTATTATCCTCATCGTCATCCGCTGTAATATTAGTGACTAAAGCAAACGCCCAGGTTCTCCCTTTCCTTTGTAAATTAGACGCAGTTTCAGGTTTAGTATCTGCTATGACAAAAATATCTCCAGGCAATGTTTTATATGGTCCCTTCACACGATCACTGAACCTGTTTCTCCAGTAATCAACATTTACATCAAACGATAATGTCCCGTGTGGCTTTGCCTCGTTAAGATATGTCACTTCAGCATAAGGCGCTCTAGCTATACTTTCCATAGCTGAACGTATTGCGGCTCTCGTCTCTTCCAACAATGGCAAAACATATGACCCAAGATAATGTTCCGTGCTTTGAAATGAAACTGGAATTTTTTCCACCTAGAAATTGAGATTAAATGCGAGAGATCATATGAATCCAAAGCAGTCAATACACAACTATAATTGAGAAAGCAGAAAAAGTAACAAGAGTTCAATTCTTGATATAGCTCAACTGATCCAGACATATACAAGCAAAAGCATGCATGGACAGCCATTGGAGCAGATTAAGCCAGTAACAAACCTCTTATATCATTTTCCACGGTATTTGAAAATAAATAACTCAAGCGCAAAATCCAATGCAAATCGAAAGCCAAAGGGAGCTAAGTGCAAACTACATAATTAAGGCTAAAAATGACCTAACATGCATGGACACTTAGGAGCCAGTTCGGGATTGGCTTATAAAAGAGGATGATTCCCCTTGGTTAGCTTAAGCGAAAGGAAATATCAACCTCTTGATACCAAGCTCAATCATTAAACAAATTTATGGTCTTCAATCTTTGTTCAGCTCTCTGGTTTAATTAAGCAGCCTCAAGATCAACTCATGGGCAATTTAAAGTTCTGAAGTATTTTATCAGATAAACAATAACCACACTAAGACATGATTTTATTAGTAAATTTCGGAGGAGTTTAATTGTAAGGAAATACCAAGTTATACTTATGCTGCCTTTGTTCCTAATTCCCTTTAGCAAACGTAAATAGTCTTATTGTGCCAAGCAAACTTCAGTTATGCTCGATTCACTACCAACATAAACAATATGCCACTTCTGGCGTGCTGCCATTTGTCCATAGCTATATCCATAAGCAAGAAGCACATGAGACACGAACGCAGAAATGGGCTTGGGCTGGAGAAAAAGCCCAACCCATACAAGAAAATATTGTTCTAAGTTCTGACAACTACAGCTATTCTTCTAAGAGCATCTTCTTTCAAAACATATGCAATAGGTATTATTGTATTCAACTTCTATAAAAGTGCAAGATACTCAAAAAACTGCAAAATAATATGAGAAACATAAGATTTTAATAAAAAAAGAACATCGAAGAATCACGTATGATGACAATGATGATGGAGGACAAAGTAAACCCACCTGATCCTTGTAAAGGTTATCATTGAATATGTCTTCAAGAGACCATGAAAACACAGCATCAATAAAACCCAGAGTCTTTTTAGTCACTACTCTATCCTTACTTGAACATTCACCTCCCATCTTTTCCTCTCAATATCTGTAGAAAAAAAAAAGAAAGTTATAGAAACCCGTTTCAGCTTTCACCCTGTAAAAGAACCCACAAAACAAAATAAAAGAGTGCAAAGTCTGGGGGTTTCTTAGCTGCAAAGGAAGGGGAATACGAAAGCAAAAATAGAAGCAAAGCTAGGAATCTGTAGTACAGGCACTGGCATAGATTATCAAGCCTTTATCTCACTTAACAGACTTTAAACAAAAGACAGAAAGCCATTTCCATTGCCATGCTTTGTACGATCGTCGAATGACACCAAGAAACCTTATAAAGAGGATAAAAAAAATATATGGGTCTCATCTACGAATAGAAGTCCCCTACCCACCCAATTGGTGCCCCACGTCTATTTTTATGACATGTGTCTTTAAGTTAGTAAAATCCTTCGCATTAAAAAAAAATACTCTTACTTCTTAAGTTATCATCAAAATTTTAAATAAATTTATTAATTTTTAAAATAAACACTTCATCTCAAGAGTGCAAATATTGTTAATAAAAATTATAAAATAATTAAAATATTTTTTATTAATTTAAAAAATTATTATTATATTTATAAAAAATAAAGAGCATCAATCAATGCTCCCCAACTCCCCAAGAAAGTGAAGCACCAAGAAGGGAGCACTGATCAATGCTCTCCAAAAGAGGGGAGCTCTAGTGCTCCCCAGATGGGGAGTTCTTTTTTTAATTAATAAAAAATTAATAAAATTATATAACAGTAATTTTAAAAATTATTTAAGGATAAATGATCTTTTTATTCATATCACGTTATCAAATTAATGAAAATAGTGACGATTTTGACTTACGTGTGTTCAGTGAAAAATATTTTTTTTGAGCGAAGTGTTCATTTTGAAAACTAATAGATTTTTATGTAATTTTGATCAAAATTTAAGAGAGTAAAGTATTTACCCTAAAAAAATATAACAACAATATTGTGGAGTTAAAATAAAAAAAAAAAACAAAAGTTGCAGCTCTTAATTTTGACAGAGAAAACCTTAGAATTCAAGAACGTGAAAGGGGTCATGGCTTTTTTTGTTGGGTGTCGTACTTCTCTGTTGCCTTGGCTCTTTCTGTTGCTTTTATATTTAGCAGTAATCTTTCAGTCTTTGTTTAAAAAAAAAACAAATTTTTTATTTTTATTGATTTTTCAGGTTTTAACATTTTTGATTTTGGGGTTTGTTCAAGTGTGTATTTATTGATCCTATTTTAGTGCTTCACTTCAAGTCTTAGTTTGGGGAACTTTCGTCAAGAAGTCCCATCTTCGGTGAAGTGAAAGAGTGACACTGTTTTGGAAGACAATTTTGCCATTGAAGCAGTGGATTCCCTAACTATTGAGATTTTACTGTTCAACTTTCATATGTGATTTGGGACTTAACAGGAGTTTCGGCATTTGTAAATCAACAATATTGTAGCAATATTGTAGCAAGTATTATAGCATTTGTGATGTTGATATGTATCATGTATGGGTTTTTTTTTTTTTTTTTTTATGCAAGAAATCGTATCAACAAATATATCAAATCTGAATAAGACCATGGATGCTGTGGACAAAGGTATAAAACTTTCAACTTCAATGGTACAAGAATATATTGTCACTGGGGAACTTTATTGGCATTTTCCGATTGCAACATAAGGTAGCCAAATTGAATATTCAACATACCATCTACATGTAGGATGGCTAGCCAAAGGAGACTCAGAGCATCTGTTTCAATGGTTGCTTTTTACTTTTAAAATTAAATGATATTAAGCCATATACCAGTGAACTGCTTTCTTACCGATCAAAAATATTTTTTAAAACAAGATGAAATTACAGAAATATTATGCTATGGCCCTTTCTTTTTAACAGTGTTTTAACACAAAGATCCAAGGTTAAATGTATCATTTTTTCTCAACCAATCAATTTTCATTAATTTCATAGAATAGTTACAAAAAGGTTGGCCTTGAAAGCCAACGGTACAGGCAACGGTACAAGAAAATAGTCTGTTGCCTCAAAATAAACCAGGGGCATACAAAAAGAAAATGCAACACCTCAAAGACACAAAACAGAAACCTGTAACATTGCACTAGGCATAAATGATATGATACATAGCGTTACCAAGTGAAGAACACCAGAAAAAAAAAAGCGATGGATGCAAAAAGGAGTAGAGAGCAGCAACGCAAAATCGACCGTACAGATGAAAAGCAATGGTCACCACTATGCAGAAAATGAAGAGAGTTTGTCAATGGCATACCTTGCTAAATAATTAGAAAAATAGTTGCCTTCTCTGAAGACATGGGTAAAAGACACTGTACCAAGTGAGATGCATAATGAGTCCAGTTCATTGAAGATGTGTCATTTGTCCCAAGACTGTTGCTCGATGGTTTTTACCCACGAAAGAGCGACTCTAGAGTTCAACTCAATGGTTAGGGGGCAATTTGCATAAGGGGAGGCTACAAAAAGATGCAAAGCTTTGAGAATAGCCATAAACTCAGCGTGGTTTAAGCCAAGCAGTCCAAGCGGCTTGAAAAAAATTTTGATGACAAGCCCATTGGAGTTGCTAAGAACTCCTCCACAACCTGCAAGACCCAGCTTGCTTCTAGTTGAACCATCAATATTGAACTTATACTCCCCTAAAGGGGTTGGCATCCATGACCCAAAATGATGATGAAGGGGAGCTCTTTTCATGAGAGAGTTGCGCGGTTCAAACCACCAACCCAAATCATCAATAGAATCATCACCCTCACACCCTCACACGCACGTATTTAAAACATAGATCATAATTTGATAGGGTAAAAGATTTGGCGGCCATCCCATACCTTGGAGTTTAAAATTGAGTCATTACGTGCTAACCACAAAGTTGCACTGCAAACAATCAACCATCTCTTGTGAGAAATGCTACTAAAGGGGTAGCCAGCCCATGCTTGTCAAAAAAATGACACTGAGTGAGGCATGCTTCAAGAAACATCCCACCTTTTGAGAACAAAGCCCAAGATAAGCTAACTGAAACTGCAAGTGAAGAGAATGTGTGAGCAGCTCTTCAACGAGACCACACTAAGCACACTGTAACTAGTTAGGACTAAAATGAATCCCACAGGTGGAGAGGAACACCTTTGCAGGGATAGAATTAAAGATAGCTAACCATAAAAAGCATTAAACTTTAGGCAGGATAGACATCTTTCAAATGGAGTGAAATCATACTATGTGATTGTCAACTGAGGAATCCAATAAGGAACAGAAAGTTTTCACTAAGAAATATCCTTTAAGGTCATTTTTCCACACCAATCTGTCTTCCCTATTTAGAATGAGGGCAACAGAAGAAAATGATTTTAAAATACCTCATAATCAGATTTTTCTCAATAATATAAGTCATGTATAAAAGCGATGGGCCATACCCTATAAATCCAAGCATCGAGAACTCTCATATCTGTAACCAACACAAAAGAGAACAATTGCGGGTACATGGAGGAGAAATGAGTGTCTTCAAGCCATTTATCCAGCCAAAAGTAAATACATCCGTCGTTCCCTAAAATCTAGTGGCAAGCGTGGAAGCTAATAAAGTTATCAACTTCTTCATTTGAGGGGAGATTAATAATACTCCTCCACACTGAAGACATTCTTCAAGTGTGAGAAGATGAAGGAATTCAGTGTTTTTCTCGCAATCTATACTTTTCAACTATTAATTTCCTTCATAGAGATTTTTCATCCATTCCGTATCGCCACCACCATTTAGCCAATAAAACTAAGTTCTTGTGAGAAAGAATAGAGATACCCAATCTGCCATACATCTTGGGCTTGCAAATTGTGTTCCACTTTACCTTAGAAATCTTGTGTTTGTTTAATGAACCCCTTATAGGAAAGAGCACCTTAACTATCCAAGTTTGCTCAACACACTTTTTGGAGCTTGAAAGACAGATAAATAGAAAAGAAGTAAGGAATCGAGAATTAAATTTATAAAAGAAATTTGACCTCTAAGGGATAAATACTCTCTACCAAAGAACAAGTCTCTTTCTGAAGTTGTTTATGACAAGATCCCAAGTTGAAGCACGCTTAGGATCAGCACCAAGAAGAATTCTGAGATATTGAAATAAAAGAGAGCCAATTTCACATTACATTGCAAAAGAAATCTTGCTGTCCAGGGAGTCTGAAATTCCCATTGGAAAGATGCATGACTATTAACAGTTGAAACGGAGGACCATCTCAAAGCAATGTAGGATACGTCATAGATTACACACACCCTAAACTTCCAAACACATGAAAATGATTGTGTCGTCTGCAAATTGGAGATGGGAAATAAATAAACTAGATGGAGAAAAAGTAATACCTCTAAAGTGTCTAAGCGATTTCGCATTAACAAGAGTGAGATGCAAAGTTTCCACTGCCATAATAAAGAAAGGGTGATAATGGGTCACCCTGGCAAAGCCCACATTTCATTGGGAACTTAAGAGTAGAGGAACCATTAACCAGAACTGAGAGTTGTATCATAGAAATACACTTGTAAATCTAATTGCACCATTTTTGCCTAAAGCCTATGGCTTGCATAACACAAGGTCGGTAACCCCAATCAACACAACCAAAAGCTTTTTCGGAGTCTAATTTGAGAATGATACCTCCGTCATTGTGAAGTTTGCATCTCATATTGTGGATAATTTCATTAGCCAACATAGTATCGTCTATGATTTGGCAACCTTTACTAAAAGCACTTTGATAGTCACTAATCATTGTAGATATGTCTGCCTTAAGGCTTTTAGCAAGGATCTTGTAAAGGTGGTTGACAAGACTGATGGGGTCGTACTCTCATAAAAAGGTAGGACTTTACAGTTTAAGGATCAATGCGATAAATGAAGAGTTAAGTCCTTTGTCCAACTTACTGGTGGACATGAAGTCAGAAATGAAGGCATATGGATCATTTTGATGAAAGCCTAACTATGTTTGAAGAAGTTGAGATTATACCCATCGGGTTTAGGGGCATTTGCCCAGTCGCAACTTTACATGGTGGACTTGAGTTCCTCCATGGTTATCGATGCCTCAAGATTACTAGCATCATAAGTGCTAAACTTTTTGAACGGCAAGCAATAAAATGCTAGGCAAGGCCAATGACTGCAGTTAAAAAGACCTTAAAAAATTCAAAAATGCACAACGTACATTATCAGGTTGAGAAAGGTCGTTAATTGAGATTCTTGTTTTAAAGTTTTGGGAAGAGAGGGCTTTAGCCTTACATTGGAAAAAGAGGATGTTCCTACCCCTTTCCCTAAGCCACTAGATAAGGGATTTTTGGAGCCAAATAGATTCGTATTTTTGTGAGGCAGACTATAGTTACAAGATGGTAATTTTTTTAGCATTAGACTCGTCATCTGTGAGGTCCTTAAAGTTGCAAATATTATCAAACTCTTCGATCTTGTTCTTCAAAGCATTTATAATGTCATGCACATTGCCAAAGGATACTTTGTTCCAATGTTAAAAGTGAGTTTTAGGCCTATTTAATCTAACTTTTAAACAAAAGCCCAAAGAGCCATTGACAATCGTAGAAAACTATTTTTGAGTGACCATATTAATGAAATTGAGAGCCAAGAGCCAACAATCAAGAAATTTGTATGACCTTGGGCCACAATCAACTGTTTCAAAAAAAAAAAAGAATAAGGTAGTGGTCTGAAAGGGATTTTTTGAGGGCTTTTTGACATAAGTCTAGAAAGCGAAGAAGCCATTCTGATGAAGAAGAAAACGATCAAGACAACTTCATTTGGAGTCAGGACTGAACCAAGTGAATTTCTTACCGACAAGCAGCAAGTCTGTTAGTTCACAATAATTGATAAAGTCATTAAATTCTTTAATCCCTGACTCTAGAGAAATGCAATCTTTTCTTTCCTCAATGTATCTCACAATATTAAAGTCGTCAGCTACACACCATGAAAATTGAAGCTCAGTTTTGGAATAGCTCAAATCTTCCTATAGCTTACACTTATCATTTTCAATGCATGGAGTGTAAATATTGGCAATAACACACTAAAAGTTATGAGAAAACCAGAAGCCAACATGAATGATAGAATTACTCTTGATAATCATTGAAGGCTACGAAAAGGATTTTTTTATCCCACACTGAGAGTAAACCTTTTAACTTGCCCACACCTAGGTTGTGAGACCAGCATAAATCATCACTGCCCTATAAACGCTCAATGAGTTTGCCAGAAAAATAAGATAATTTGGTCTCTTGAATCAATAAAAATTTCACCTTATTAGTGTGGATTACCCTACGAATAGTGCTTAATTTCTGAAAGAAACCGTGTCCATGCGTATTCTAGGTGAGTATACGCATACTAAATCCCGTAACTAATGCACAAGGAACGAGAAAATTACACTTCCAAAGAGTTGCTTTTCTTATAATTAAGGTTTGAATGATTAGAGTAACACAATAATAGTTGCTTGACCACAAAAGAAAGATAAAGGTGAATAGAGTCAATGCAAGACCACCAAGAGAATATATAAAGATAAAAAAGAAGGATGAGTAAGCATGGTCAATTAAAGGAGTAAATGTGCAAGAAGAGAACCTTTAAGATGAAAAGACTATTATTTATCACTTTGGGGGAGGAAATTCCTCCATTTTTTCCAGTGTATTTATAATTTCCTAGACAGAGCACTGAGCCTTGAAGCTAATCTCCTTACCAATGGCCCAAGTTCTCTCTGCGTCTGTCCTTATTAGTGCATTTCTACTTTTAAAGTCACTTTCCGACAAGGAAGCATTTGCGAATGGGCTTTCAAATTGATGAATAATAACTTTATGTGCCTGGTTTGTTGGTGTTTTCTTCACTGACTTTTTTCATTTTCTACCTTGCCTCCTACCTTTAAGAGCACTCTTAATGATGCCAGAGATATCCTCAAGGAAGGTGACTTTTTGGCAATTTTTCTTAAAAGTGTTAGCCTTTATTTCTTTCTCTTATGAAACTTGACCAGCAAATTTGAATTAGGCAGATCTACTTTAGCAGAATTTGGGAGAAAGGAGTTAATAAGAGTAAGCGAAATTTGGTTTAAGTAACTACACCCAACTGAAGGATCCATAACTTGGGCACTAGTAGAAAAGGGGTTGTCATGACTTAGGCAAGTCAAATAGGTCATAGGTTGACTCGTATGATCATCCAGTGGCTTTAAGGGACTAAAATATGAGGTTTGTGATGGGTCCACAAGATTAAAGGAAAAAGGCTCACCGTCAATGGGGTTAGAGCTTTTAGTGGACCTGTCGGGAATGAGACAAATTGGTTCTTGATGTGTGCTTTGTTGTGGAATATGAGCTGGTTGTGGGCTTGTTGTGTGTCCAACCCTGGCCCAATCTGAATATGTGGAAGAGTGGGCTCAAGTGGAATATGCACCGACAAAGAAGGTACGGGTGAAATCTAGGCATTGCCATCACGAGCGGCAATTGGAGCATCACCAACAAAGATGAAAACAGAGGAGGAGCTACTCCAATTGTCATCTTCCTGTCCACATTGCTAGGCATGATAATCCATGATACAGTCAGGGGCAAATTCACTTACATAAATGCTAACAATTTTGTTACCAATTGCAAGACAAATGTGCTCATTTATATGCTCTGATGAACTGATAGTAATAAGCATGGTAGTGCATTTTGCACCATATCATTGACTTTTGTTTTTTGTTTTTCTATTGAAATTTCATAGGTGTGAATCAACATTGCTGTTAATTTCAAAATTTGAAGCAACTACATTATTATATTGTAAAAATTAAGTGACTAGTTAATATTCCCATTCCATCCTTGTCCCATTTCTCCCTTTTCCCCCAAAATTCCCACTAAAAGCTACCAATTGTCTAGGAAAGAGCATAATCACCCAAGGAAATAAAAGAAAGAATAACATGGGCAAAACTTCATATTCTACAAATCTAGAAACAATCACATCTCTAATAATGCTTAATTGCACAAATACAAGACCACACATTGTCACACAAAAAAAAAATCCAAATTAGAGTTCCTTTCAAATTTTTCAAAATAATCCATAACTTTACAAGTGAACTTGATCTGGTCACTTCATCATAGCTAAACAATCAAACAACAATCCTAGCCTCCCTAAATTCCTTTTATTTTCACCTTTTTTCCCTTTTCATTTTTTTTACATCATCATGACAATAAAATATAAAGTCTTTGTCCAACGTTTTTTTTTCTATAGCTTTAATTAACAACATTTTTTTTCATGTTCTAGTACTTCAGATGCTAAAAGTATATTCTTGAGGAATCCATCAATTTTTTGCAATGACGGAGTCAGGATTTCGAGTTTGGAGAGCGAAAAGTCGTAAACAATTTCTCTAAAACAATCGTACTAGAAGTTCAATGTTTGACAAAAATATAAAACTTAAATAGAAAAAGTTCATATGAAATTTATACAAATCCTGAAAATTATTCTAAGGAATCAATCTTAATAATTTACTTAAAAGAATTAATTAGTATAATCATAAATAATATAATAATGACAATAATCTCAATTTTTCTTTGTTGTTAAGTTTATTTTGAAATTAACATATATAATAATAAAAATCTCAATTGGAAGTAATCTCGTAAAAAATATTAAAGACTATCAATCAACAATTCAATGGGGAAGCAATTCCCTAAAATGAATCACAAAAATTAAATATAATATCAATTAACAATTCAACAAGAAAGCAATTCCCAAATAAAAAACTTAATTGTTCACAATAATTTCAGCAAAAAAACACAAATAATTTGTAGAAAAACAATCAAGCAATCCCTAAATAAATAAGTAATAACTAACCTTAGGTGCTAAATCAAATCCTTGTCTTGTTGCTTTCAATAAAAAATAACTAAGACGATAAATTCTAAATTAAAATCACCAAGTAAAAATTATTAAATAAAGAAAAAAATTTAAAATTGAAAATATTAAAAAAATAAGTAAATAAACCAAAGAAACCAATTATCATGTAACCAAGCATTTGGTTCATTGGTTGGTGCATTATTCTCTTACCTAAAGAGTAGGATTCGAATCTCCTCTCCTCCAATTATATAAAAAAAAAAAAAAAAACACTTACCAATTATTATGACATGAAAATTGAGTTACTAATTAGAAGTTTATTGCCCAAAGAATGCTAGCAAGTAAAAAAGGTAAAAAAAAAAAGATTTTTTTTGTTTCTATTTTGTAAAAAAAGAAAACAAGAGGTGGTGATTGTGAGGTTTTGAAGAAATAACGTTTGAGAATAATTATATTGTAATTAGTTTTATTTTAGTCTTATTAAAATTAGTTATTAACTAATTGTTGTGGGGCATCTCACTTAATAAAAAATTATTGTAAGACCAAAATTATAAAAAAAAATTTAAAAAAAGTATGTTAGAATTAAAAATTTTAAAATTTTTATAGAGTTTGATATATAAAATGTCCAAAAACATAAGAAGTAAGTCAAAAATTTTTAAATAATTGGGAGGCTGAGCCTCCACTAGCCACCCTCCCTTCCGCCTCTGGTTTCTCGTATGAAGAATTGCTTGTAACTTGTGAAAAAAGAGAAGAATATGAGGAAAACATAAGTGTTCAATCAGAACTTAATAAGTAGATTTTAAGATTTTTAAGAGTCAATAATTAGTGCACATACTAATAAGATTATAGACAGTGAAACTGTAATAATGCATAGCTTCTTAACTTCTCTTGTGAAGAATCACTTGTACATCTCGACAACCATGAAGATTCTACTATCAAAACAAGAAAAACAATCTAAGCATCAAATTCCAAAGTAAACCAAAAGGTTATGATTAGCTTAATACTGAATTAATGACTATAATTAGGACCTTTTAATGAATCGAAAGATCTCTTGCAGGCACATTAAGTCCCAAATCACACATGAAAATTGAACAGTAACATCTCAACAGTTGGGGAATCCACCACCTTAAGAGTAAAATCATCTTGCAAAACGGCACCACTCGTTCGCTTCACCGAAGATTACTTTTTGATGAGAAATCCAAACTGAGACTTGAAGTGAAGCATTAAAATAGGATCAATAAATATAAAATTGAATAAATTACAAAAATAAAAATATTAAAATTGCATTTGAACATTTAATTTATTGATCGGTGTAAGATCTTTCTATCTCAAGAGTAAAATTTGAATTCTTCTTCTCTCAATTTAAAAAAATAAATTAAAACCTAAAGAATCAATTAAAAAAAAAAAAACTTAGCACAGGCTGAAAGATATCTGTTAAATAAAAAAGCAACAGAAAAAGCCAAGTCAATAGGTACGTATGGCAGCCAGTAGAAAAAGCCATGACCCTTTTCACGTTCTTAAATTCTAGAGTTTTCTCCACCAAAATCAAGAGCTGCAACTTCTGTGTTTTTTTTTCTTTAACTCCAGAAGACTGCTGTTACATTTTTTTCTTTTTAAATGTAAGTGGAACGGTATAAGATTGCCGTTTAATAATCTTTAGTAAGCTAAAAACACAAGTTATAAAAATAGACCAGGGCACCATAAGAGGGCAGGAGATTTCTATTCCTCATCCAGTTCCACACTTTACGTCTTCCCTAATTCTTTTACCTTTTTTCTTTTAAAAGTTGAAAGGACAGCCATTATTGTACTTAGAAAATATTTAGTTTTTTTAAGAAAAACCTCTTCAGGATTTTCGTTAAAGAGAAAAGCCACAATGCCTCTTCAAGTCTCCTTAGAACGAGAGACTTGTAGCTACATCCACACCCTGATTTACACAAAACACTGTATACTAGCCAGTGCATTCATTACTTAACAATCCTTTTTTTTCCTTTATTTAAAGATGTAATAAAGTAAACATCAAATAAAGCAGAGGATGTAATTGTCTCTTTAGCAGTAAACTTCTTTTTCCTTTTATTCAAAGATGATTTCGTCCCTTTCTAACTAACGGCACCGTTTAGGAAAGAAATTCACGTACCCGAGCAAGCATGCGGCACGTCACATTGTATATTATCCTAGTTACAAACAAATTTTGTTTATGAATAATTCTATTTGCATGCACTGCTTTTTACTCTTTTCTTGATTTGCATCTTAATCACCAACTCTCTATTAATTAAGTATTATCCAAAGAGGGTTACATTGGAGTTTTTAATTTTATTAATGGATTCATGGCTGATAATTAAATAAATAGAGATAATTAGGGCCATGATTAACCGATGGGGAGCTGGCTAGACGCATTGGGGAAGTCCAAGCGCAGGTGAATAATTTTGAATTAAAGCAGTTGCATTAGATATTGTTATGCTAATTATGATGCTATGGGCTATCCTGTAGCCCTTCTCTCAACTCTCTCTGTTTTAAAAACTTGGATTTTTTTTAAAGAAATTCTTTTACTCAAGATTATTTTTAAAATGACCCACAGCTTGAGCCGCAGACACTATTGCAGGCTATATTTAAATATTTCTCAAAATTTTCCTGGCTGCAAATTTAATCCAGAAGAAATTATCAGACTTCATTTTGTGCTTTTCTCGTGTTACATCCTCTCCCCATCCTTTGCAGCCACCAGCAGCAGCCCAACAAAGCTTGTGGACAAGGTTTGCAACCAAACATCCAACTACACCTTCTGCGTTGAGGCTCTCGACTCTGATCCTCGAACTCCAGCTGCTGATGCCTACCAGCTGGCTTACCTGAATGCCACCGCCACCCAATACCGCATTGCTGAGCTGCTCAACGACAACAACACCTCAATATTTGCCAACATGATTACCACATAGCGGGTTCGGCACTTGAAGAGGCATACAATGACTTGAACTCCGAGAGTTTCTTTCAATTGGCTAAGTTGGCTGGTCTTGCTGCTGCAGCTGCTGATGATTGCCAGTCTGCTTTCCAGGGAACCCATTGCTTGCCATTGGCTACCATGAATGCTTGTTTGAAGGCTCTTTCTGGTATCTGTGTTGTCGTCTCCAAACTCTCTACTGGAGGAATCTTTTGATATTGTCTATACATATATCTGACCAAGTATGTTGTTGATTCTGATGAGTATGATGACTGTTATAACTGATAACGGGAATGATACCAGAATTCACTCTAAGAAGCAAGAACACTCATTAACCATCATCAAAACTGTTTATTCTTATTATTATGACAGTTTTTCTAGCATGTTTAAGAGCTAAAAAATTCTATTGGCCCGGTAAATTTTTGAATTTAGTTATTAACCTGATAACAATAAGCAAACAACTTGACTCAGTCAACTCAACCTCAACTCAAATCCATAAATAACTTGACTCAATCAACTCAACCACAACTCAGTACCCATGCAAAGTCACAGCCCACCAGTGCAAAGCCAAACACTTGGCTCAATATAGTAAAATGTGGTCCAATAAAGACATTATCACAGGAGACACTGTTGAAGAATTAAGGTTATGGTTAGGTGCATATTCAAGTGGGGATGGTAATATGAATTAAATCAATCAGAATTGACCTCCTTCATTGTGATAAAGATTTGCAAGGAAATTGGCCCTGATCAGCTTTTGCTGACATAAGCAATTCCGCTTCACTCCAGGGAGCTTCGCAGAAATAAATAAAAAACTGTTGAGAGTTCCGTCAAGCATGAACCTTCTAGATATGGTTGTAGTCATCAATAGATATCACGATTTCAAGTCATTTTGAAAAGCCATTTGAGACAGAGTGGTCAGCGGAATTAGACTTATTCTTAGCTTCATTTTGCTACGGATTTTCGAATTCCGTGAAGATATAGAGGGTACATTTATTTTACAGTAAAATATTTTTTGAAAAATATTTTTAAGATTTATGCTTATTTGGTAGGTGAAAAATTAATTTTAGATATAAAATATTTTTATATTAAGTTTATAAGTATAAGTTTGATGAATATTAATATTTAATTTAAAATATTAATATTTAACTTTAAAATAATTAATTTAAAATATTACTATTTAAATTATACAACATTATTAAAATTAAAAAAATATTATTTTAATGAAACCATTCAATACAATTAATTTTTTATTTATAAATGAAATAAATCTTACTAATAATCATAATAAAAAATATTTCAATGATTGTCATTTAATAAATATATAATTATAAATGTAAGTTTTGGATATCTTACACAATTGATGAATATTTATATTTTTATAGTTATGATAAAAAAGTGATAACATGAAAATTTTTTTGAAAATTAAAGTTTATTTTTATTATAGATATGTGGTTAAATGCTTTGAGAAATTTCATTATTGATTTTGTTCATTTTCATTTTCATTCTTAATTTCGATATGAAAATCAAATATCAATATTGTTTTGTAATCAACTCCTATTTATTATTTTAAAACTTAAATAACTCCACCATGATGGAAAATATTTTTCATAAAATGATCCAAACAACTGAAAATATTTTCGACAGTTTATCCAAACAAAAATCATTAAATTTTCTTATAAAACATTTTACATTGAAAAAATTTTCTTCCAGTAAGTCATTTTTCGGTTACCGAACAGACCTATAGTCACTTTAAAAGTCAAATTAAGCCATTTGAAAAAATCGTCTCTAAATATTTTATTATTTAATTTAATTTTTTAAAATTTCTATCTTATTTATTTTCAATATTTGATCAACTTAAAATTTAAAAAATATATATTAAAAACTACTTTATTCATAATTTCAAAAGAGTAACTTAAATAAATTTGATTAAAAAAAAGCTAAACTCAAATATTTATGATGAGACTACGAGATGGAAAAAGTACAAATAAAAAAGAACAGGAAAACCAACATCTAATAATTGAGGAAGAGACAAGACAACTTTTAAGGTGGTAAATATTTTAAGCTTCCCACATCTGGAGAAGTATGTTAACTAATTATTGACTTGACTGCAAATCTTCCTTATTATCCCAGCTGAACCAGTTGGAGGTTGGATATTTCCCATTTTGATCATGGCAGTTGCAAAGTCAGACTTGAAAGTACAGGGGTTCCTGCTATACTCGGAGACTATGTCATCTGTGGATCCACCACTAAAGAGGACTTGATCCGACTGTAGAAGACCTTTCTTTTGCAACAGGTTCTTGAAGTAGTTGTTGTCAAAGGAATTGGGCGTAACCAGATCGAGTGCTGCCAAATTACTCTTACCATCGCCAGAAGTGGCGGGACAACGGAGCCTGCGTTTGCTAGCAAATCCAGCGTCGATGTTACTTCCGTTGCTGTATATCCTTTCCTGAAATGTGAAGCATTGAGCTTGTCCTATAGTATGAGCCCCTGCACATGGTTTAAAGCTAATTTGTCAGTGATTGTTTACAAGGATAATGAAGTGTATTGTAAGGATTTTGTTATGAATAATTTGTGCACAAACCTGACAAAGCAACCATGTCCCTTGCACTAAGGCCCTTGGCTCTAAAGCGAGAGATAAGGCGTTTAAGGCTATCGTTAGGACCTGGAAGATCTGTGCAAGCCAGGCATGGGCTTGCAGTGGTAGAATCTCTTCTTCCAAGCTTCACTGTCCAAGATGGGCCACCTACCTGAATTGTTTGATGAGAGAATTTAATCAGTCAGAATATTCAACATGATTGACGAGTGAAGTATCTAGATTTCAGAAGGTTTTATATTCAGCAATTACTCACGTATACAGAGGCATCCCTGGCTGCAACTGCAAGGATGTCTGCACAAGACACAACTCCAGGACAAACTTTCTCCACCGCAGATTTTGCCTGATCAATTACTTCAAAACCTCTTACAGAGTGGTTGTTCGGCGGTGCAAGCTTTTCGCTTAGGACTGAAGGGGAATTATCTAGTAAGATTGAGGCATCACATCCCTGATGAACAAGGGCATGCAAGAGACTTCGTTAACTAATTACAATAATCCATGCCTATGCTGGTAATACGGAGGTTATAAAAAACATTAGTTTGTTTTATGTTACGTATACACATACAAACAAGTACCTGAACAAAGCAATCATGGAAATGAAGGCGAATAAGAGATGCAGCCATTCTACGCTCTCGTGCAATAGCCGTTCTGATGGCTTTTCGAATGGTACTAAGTGCATTAGGGCACGTCTTTTCATAAAAAGTAGAAGAAAGTTTTGCTTGGCATGCGCTGCTCAAAAGCAGCAGCATCACCACAGCAGCAACTCTATTCGCTTGGCATGACAAAGAGTTTCTAAATACGGTGACCATTTATGTGTTCCTTAAAAAAAACGCAAGCTATGTTTTGATTTGTTAAGCAACCAAGGTAGAGCTTTCGCAATGTTAATACACAAAAGCTAGGGAAAATGTGAAGAAAGGAGGATGACAGATAGCTTGGTAGCTCAGTCACTTTATAGAGCAGGGGTAGAAGGATAAGAGCTGCTAGTCAAGGTCTCCGTTGACGGTGTATCGCCTAAGAAATTTTCAATCTCGTCTTTGTCCTGGGGATATGACCCATTCGAATATGGCTTGCATGGAGTTACAACTGGACGTGGTAATTTTCCTTATAATACAATTATACAAAATCAAAGGGACCAAAATTAAGTTGTTAATTGATGTTTCATCAAACAATTTGGCATTTTGTTTGCATCTCAGTGATAAAGGCACATCCATGCTTTTCTTTTTTGTTAATAATAGGTGGCTCTTCTTGTGTGGTAACTAGTCCTTATCCTTAAGCCATGCATTATCCAAATGATCAGTTCCCAACATTTTATTAGTAAAAGTGGAAAGAAAAAAAATCTCAAGTACCGAAGTTGGATGTCTTCGTGTAAGATTAGCTTTGGTTTGTGAGTCCTTTTCAGGATCAATACTATTTTTCCATGTAACGTAAATGTATTGACTAGAACTTATAAAATAACATAATTGCCTCATTTATAAATACAATAATTCGTTTTACTATTCATGAAAGCTATTTTTTCCCAGGAAACCTAAATTCTTTAATAAAATTGCTCAAAAATATTGTTTTATTTAAGATATACAAAAATTTTTCATTTTTTACTTTTAAAAGTAAAAGTCTTGTAACTATTTACAAAAAATAAAGTTATTTCTCACTTCTCAGTGGGGCAATTGATATATTTTTTGGCTAAAAAAAAGGTGAAATAAAATTATAGAAAGAGAAACTACACTATCCTTAATTAGAGATTTAAAGTCACATATAGGACATGAACGTTTACTATTAGATACAAGTTGGTCTTTTACTTGTACTGTGGGTTTAGTCTGAGCTTTCTTTTTCAATTTTTGATAGCGAACATTTCCTATAAAGATCGTAATATAACTTTTTATTGAGTTCTTTTCAAAAAAAGGCCCCATGTATAAGGTTTTTTAAAAATATGCCTCCTTATCATTTTAATTATTTTTAATCAAGAGAAATAAAATTAGGACAAAATTACTTTTAATGAAACTTACCCATATGCTTGGCTCCGCACCTCAACTTGACCCATATTAACCGGTCTAGTATGTTTACAAGCTTTGTAACTCTTCAATTCTCATCGACAGACCATACATCTCGAAAGCATTCCTTGCCGATTCAATTGTTGAGCATTTTGAGCAGTGATAGAAGTATTTTGGAGTAGTTTTTCGCATGAAGGTAGTTCACATATTGACTAGTGAGAGGAAGTTCACATTCCACGAAGAAAGGTAGGCATATATTTTTATTTTTATTTTTAACCATGTGGAGAAAGGTTTAGGGCTATTCTTATTCTTCATGTTATTCATTTATGGTTTTTCAGCAAAAACGTAGACATATTGCTTGTTCATATAGATATTTTTATTTTTTGAAATTGTTGAACATAAATTTGAATTTGGTATTGTTGGTGTTTTTTGGCTTGAATGATGACAACGCATGCGTGACTAGTTGATAAGAATTGGGTTGAAGGTTTAGGTATTGAGTGACTGAAGGCTTACGTGAGTGGTTGACACTTTATGCATGACTGGATTTGGGCATGGTGTCACTTAGGGTGTGCGTGATTGGGTTAAGCATTACGTGACTAGTTGATAGGTCATTGCATTGCTGGTTGATAGGTCATTGTCTTACTAGTTGATAGATCATTGCGTGACTGGTTCATAGGGTCAATAGAATATTAGATAGCCAATTTTGTTGAAGTTTTACAATGGTTTTTTCTTTTAGCACCTTGGAAAGAACTCATCATCATAGGAAGCAGATCATATTTGGCCATCACCAGATGTTGAAATGTGTTTGGATTATTTTCCTCAAACACTTGAACCTTACCATGAGAAAATCATGCAAGCCTTGGAAGAATACAAAGAATGTATCCCTAACCTTTATGAATGATCACAAAATCTGTGAGAATATGGATAAATTTCGTTGAAAATACCTTTCAAGAAAAATTTTTGCAAAAATATCTATTAACAGAACTCATGATAGAATCTCAAAGAATAAAAAACAAAAAGCATGTCATATCCGTTACAAACATACATGACTAGTTGATAGGCATGCGTGCAGGAGTTTATAGGAATTGGGTTTAGGGGTTTAGGGTTTAGGTGACCAAGCATTTGCGTGAGCGGTTGATACCTTATGCATGATTGGTTTTAGGCATGGCGTCACTTAAGGTATGTGTGACTGGTTTAGGGGTTTTTGGCATTGCGTGACTTGTTGATAAAATATTGCGTAATTGAATGTAAGTCATTACATGACTGCTTGATAGGGCATTGCGTGACTGTTATCTGTATAGAATTGCATGAGTGTTATAGGTATAGCATTGCATGAATTTTATCTGTATGGCATTACATGACTGTCATTACATTTATTTTGTATTATTTGGGCTCAACTTTAATGCATTAATATGTATATGTTTATTTACTTAATAATCTATACTTCACACGTGCATTAATTATTTTGTTTTATGTATGTAAAGATAGTAAAAACTAATTATTGTTTTTTTTAATCTTCATTTATCATATTTACTAAAATGGAAATCTTATCCGTTTTATGTTGTAGATGGCCAGAACAGAAACAGAGCAGGAGAATGTGGAAGCTTTGCTTTGTGTGCCGAGGGACTAATGGGGCTTCAACATTGGCATTAACATGCACTATACGTGGACGTATTTGCATGTCATACGTGAGATGTTACAGAAAGTAAATGAGTTGGAAGCAATGAAAAGAACATGTTTCGAGCATTTGATGGACAACGAATTAGACAAGAGTTTATTTTGCACTAGTCTTCTGCACAACCTAATGTTGCACAGAATTAATCAATCTAATGCCATCCAGGGTGAGTTATGGTTTGCCATAGGCAATAGGAAGGCTCGGTTCTCGAAGCGTGAGTTCTGCTTGGTGACAAGATTGAAGTTTGGTACCTTACTGGTCGTTATTGTCAATCCTTACAAAGTCATCCCTGGAGGAATTCACAAGCAATATTGGGGTGCAGGGAGCCAGGTGAAGATACAACAAGTTTTAAAAACGTTCAAGAGAGGGCAATTTCAACAAGATGGAGACTTGACAAAGATTGCCCTCGTCTTGATCGTGAACAATGTTTTATTCGGTTAAAACTATATACGAGCAGTGATTCCATAGTTGTTGTCGTTGATCGAGAACATCGATCAATGGAATACATTTCCATAGTGCACTTACGTATGGAGTCTGACTTTGGATTACTTGTTAGGGGGCTTTGAACCTCTAGTGGTGGGAGCAGAAGAAAAGAAACATTACCATCTATAGGATTAGTGTGCCTTACCCTAAGGTTTTTCATTTTTCTTTTCACGTAAAATTTTGTAAGGTGAGTAAAATGTTTTACAATTGACATGCAGTTTTTGGCTTTAGAGGCAATTCCTGATAATCAAAGCTTGTTTGAAAGGAAACGCTAGTCTAGACAGGTTTGTCCAAGAATACTGAAATAGCATTGTGACGAAAGGCCCACAAGCTTCCACATAAATATTGCAGGTTGGAAAGAAAAGGTAGGGTGAAGAACAAAACCATACTATTTTTATTTTTATTTAAATTTTTTTGTTATATGTTAACTACCTTTCAACCTAATGGCAATGTATGTTTTGGGGCAATTATGCACAATCAGGACCTTAGAGCCAACAGCAGAAAAGGTGTTGACCGCATATTGGGCTGACATTGATGTCAATATCTTTAAAGGGTAGTAATATGTTCCATTATGGAAGTTGGAGGGTTGAGTAGAATTCAATCCCTAATAAAAGAGAAAATAATAGACCGCAAAGAGAAAAGTGTGGTAAGACGAGGTGTTCAACGGAGTCGCACCACAGACAAGGAGGTCCATGCCCATTTTACTGCTATTGAGGCTCCTGGTGCTATTAAGGTGCTTGATTCTCCTCCTCATGCTCTTCTTGCTTAGGCGTGTAACCCTTCACTACATCCTTAAATGACTATAGACTTTAAGCACGAGATGAAATGAATGAAGAGGCAGTGAAAGAAGGACCTACAATCAATGTAGATGGATATGTAGATGAAGATGCAGTCCTTATGGATAGAGGTTCGCGAGACATGCAGATGCATAAGCAGTTAATGTAGCTAGAGATTTAGTGGCAGATGTAGTTGTAGATGCAGTCAATGTAGCTAGATATCCAACAGTCAATGCAAAGGCTGGAGGATCAGATTGTTCATCGGCTGATCAACCGTTATGGGGTGTGAACTTCTATCTTTTTTCATTACGTGAGTTATAACATTTATGATGTATTTGATGTTTTGATGTGTTTGATTTTTGTCAATATGTAAAGTTGGATGGATGAACATGATGGTACGCGCAATGAAGAGAGCATCGGTAGTGGGATTGATCTTGATGAGGTAGCTGGCATAAATCAGGATATTGCATCAGCTCATAGCTCACCTTCAGTTGCCCCACTCAAATATCATCTTGAAACTGTTAATGCAACCAAGGCCCCACATCCTGCGAGTAGTCCAATTACAACTTCCCCATGTCCTGCTCATATCACAACTCCACTAGAGGCCCCTCAATATGATCAGAGCACTCCTTTTCCTAAGGCTCGACTTCCACCTCAGGTGAAAGATGCATGTGTGAGCATGATTAGCAAATCTGTTCAAAGCTCATATGCTAACCCACTATTAGTCCAGTGCAAAGCGAAGGATGCTTTGAAGGATAGATATGAGTTCTTCATGAAAAATGAGCAAGCTAGGTAAAATGATAACTTTATAAGATATTAGGGTTAACGGTTCAAAATTATTGAATTCGTCGACTTTTTGACGTGGGCATTTTATATATGGAGGGTTAACATTCTGGGCATCGTAGGGCAAGAGGTTTTTGAATTTTTTTGCCATTTAAAGAAGTAGAATGAGTGATTAGACAGCCAACACATTGACGCATGCATCAGCGTCATGTGTAAGCGGGTGCGCGAGCACCATCCACAATTCTACAAGTAAAAAATATATATTCTTGACATCTACTTCTATGTAAGTATATTTCAATGAGTTGTAATTATTAAAATATATGTTTAGGGTTTTAGTTCATAGAATCTAACTATTAAGCGCGACTTAAATTCACAACTTATTTTGTTGGGTCTAAGTAGTGAAATGAAGCCTCCCCCGACTGATAAGACATTAAAGTTGACGAAGGCAGTTTTGCTAGAACATCTGCTTGAATATGCGAGGGGTCGAAGTTCGCTATGGGGTTTGCCATGGCATGAGGTGGACTTAATTCTCATATCGTGCCATTTTGACGGCCATTAAGTGTTAGTGCATATCAACTTGTTGAAATGGAGTATGACGTTAGTTGACTCATCATACAGTCGGAGAAATGCAATTAAGTTTGGCTTGCGTGATTAGCATATGGGTCCATTAACGACATTGTTTCCCATTATATACCATTAGGTTGGGTACTTTGATCATGCGCATCATCAAAAGTGACCTTGGACGCGGATGATATCAATTAAATGATAAAACCCCTATATAACAAGATTTGCACAGTTACATGGATTAGGTTATTGCTTCTATGCAGTGGCTGATCGGTATGAAGGACTAGACCTTGATGGCAAATGCCTTAGTAGGCCTTCGAAAAAGTTTTACCCTAGAGATTTTTACAACTAGTGTGGATAGTTAATTTTTTAAATTTGTTTATTCTTTTTCGTAATATGTAAAACAACATTGTTGTGTATTATCTCCAAATTAATCTTTGTTGTATCAACTAACAGAGAAAAAGGTAATCAGAACAGTTCGGGATTATTTCCTCATTTGATTTCACACCAGAAACGTACTATTAATAATGTTTATATATAAAGAATCGAATAAATTATATCTTATGCATTTACAGAACCTTATCCATATCTTTTTTTGCTAATCTACAACACATTATTAAGCATGACCTATCTATTATGTTGTACATGTTCTATAAATTATGATGACCATATCATGGGATTAAAGTGCTACTGACTTGGGATGCTTCTAATCACTAGAACATTGGATTAGCATAAAAAGTAGGTTGTTTTCCCGTCCTTCCTGTTTTTAAATTTTTTTGTACCAAAAATTCACCTATTACAATATTTTCATCAAATAATTATCATAAGTTAATATAGTGCATCACGTGACTAAAGTTGAAAGGATTTGCATCATCGGTTTTAAAAGAATTACATGACTAGTTCATTATGTGACTTTTTTTATTTAGTGCATGCGTAGTTGATAGGGCATTGTGTTACGTTTTTGGCATACATGACGTGCTTGGTTTTCAAACATTGCATGACTGAGTAAAAAGGTCAATGCATGACTAGTTGGTCAATATAGCGTGACTTAAGGTTTGCATGACTAGTAGATGATAAGCATGGAAGCAATTTGATAGTCCTATAAAGCATGGGAACTTTCATCTCGCATTGCGTCATTGGATAAAAATGCATTGCGTGCATAGATGATAGGGCATCATGTTACGTTTTTGGCATGCATGATATGCTTGGTTTTCAAACGTTGTGTGATTGAGTAAAAAGGTCAATGCGTGACTAGTTGGTCAACATAGTGTGACTGATAGGTGAGAAGCATGGAAAGCAATTTGATAGTCCCGTAAAGCATGGGAACTTTCATCTCACATTGCGTTATACTGATAAAAATGCATTGTGTGCGAAGTTGATAAGGCATCATGTTACATTTTTGGCATGCTTGATGTGCTTTGTTTTCAGATGTTGCATGACTGAGTAAAAAGGTCAATGCGTGACTAGTTGGTCAGCATAGTGTGACCTAAGGTTTACGTGACTAGTATGTGAGAAGCATGGAAAGCAAATTTGATAGTCCCATAAAGCATGATAACTTTCAACTCCCATTACGTCATACAGATAAAAATGCATTACGGGACTTGCTATTCTGGCATTGCATTATTGGTAAATAGATTCCACGTTTGGCTCATATGTATAAAGCATGGGAATTTTCACCTACTGTTTGTCTCCTAAATCCTCTCAACTAAACTTTATCTTCTAGCATTTTTCAACTTTCTACCTCGAACATTTCATCAAACCTTAAACCCCAAAATCCTTAGACTCCATAATCTTCACCTTTCGATCGAAGCTTTATTCCTAAATCCCTCATATTTCCTGAAACCCCCACCATGAGTCTAAGAGCCAAATGAACCACATCAACCACTAACTGGGCATTAGGTGGATCTGCTAGAGTCGGTTCTTCCTCCTCCCTTAATAAGAGTTTTTTCTTTCACAACTCCACTCATGCGTCACATGCCCAAGAATGTAGAGACAAGTTTCACAAACGAAAGGTAATGCTGGGGCACATTATTGATTTTGAATACCTAAAATCCATTAATTTTCTGTATCTTAAGAATTTTGAGAATTTAGGGTGGATTCATTACTTGAAATGGAATCAAACGTATTATGAGAACTTGGTTAGGGAATTTTATTTCAATACGTGTCAGAAATTTCTTGATTCAAAGTTTAGTGAATTAGTATCCCATGATGATAGGTTTGTCACTCATGTCATGGGCAAACGCATTATCGTTACCCACGTACTTATTGACCACATCCTCCGAATTATGACCCGTATCGATGATCGTACCCATGTTATTTATGATGGCAACCTCCAATCCACTTTTGTTTATCCTCTTCCTAATGACCAAGGTGGCTTTAATTGCACTAGGCTCTATTTCTCTAATTGTGTCTTCCACCTTATCATCAATCATACCATCCGCCCTCACCGGTCTATCTATTCCATGGTCACCAAAAAAGATCTTTGGTTCATCTACAACATCAAATTCAATTGTTGGATTAATCTCACCAAGTTCATAATGGATGACATGACGCACACCATCCGTGAGGGCCTTAAGAAACCTCTTTTATGGTGTGTTGATGAATGAGATAATTAACTTCTATTCTGTTGACACTCGATGTGATCTACCCAAATCCCATGCCCTTTTCAACCCTATCAATGAGCACACCAATTACAATTTAGGATTTGAGTTGAAAAACAGCATATGGATTAAGAAGGCAGTCGATGATCTCCAAGTTCATGATGATGAGGGTGTTGAGGATGGTAAGGGCAATGAGGGGGGACTGAACACTTACCCTGTTGGCCCATCCACTGCTTAACCTAGTGCACTGTAGATGGCAACCTCCTTAGAAGTTGAGCACGCCTTCACTCAGTTGCTGTCATTCATGGAGACCATGAAATCATGCATTATTGTGCGTATGGATGTCTTAGATGAGAGAACCCATGAAATTTTATAGTGCCAACAAGACTTAGAGGATGATTTGCATTCCCACTTTCCACCACCACAGTGATCTCCATGTATCATGCCATTATGGATATTTTTATCTTGATGTACACATATAAATTCGAATGTTTGTTCATGTTTTTTTTGTTCAGCTTTTGATTAATGTTATCAGGTGTAAATTAACTTGTTTTCTTTGATATTGTTGGGTTTAGGGTTTCTCTATAATGCTTATCTCGATGATCTCCGTTGTGTATTTCTTACGTAAATTTTTTTGTTAATATCTAGGTAGGTAGGGTATTTTGAAGCCTTTAACACCATACATATATGTTACATTGGGTTAATATCTTGAAGCCTTCAATGTAACATATATGCAAGGTGCTTAAGGCTTCAGGCTCCGTTTGAGGGAAATATACATTGCAGAACATCGAGATTACATTCAATGTTAACCCGATATTGGAAATAAATTAGTTTAGTTCTTAGTCATATCTTATCTACTGTATATAATGTTGTCGATTTTGCACACGTAAGTATACGTATTGAACAAGTAATATAGTGATGAAGTAGAGTATCGTTCCTATGGAGATTTGTTTCTAAAGTTTCACTAAGTACTAAAATTATAAAACAAATTAATCTTATTTAGGTAATACGAAAATTGAAGAAACACTAATTAAAAATAATTAAAAATTAACACTAAATAAACTAACAAACTAAATAAGTTAAGAAAAACAATATATTAAAGACTTAGGATTATAGGTTCATTCAACATTTCATCTGATACTAGCTTTTCTTGTTATTTATTTTTTCTGGGTGGTTTTACTAACGTAGAATCCAAAGTTATGGGCAAGTCTTTGTCGAGTTGCTTGTGCAAATACCTAATTTAATTAGTTCACTATATGTCTATAGGAATCAATCAATTAAGTTCATTAAGCAAGTGTCCTAATGTGGCTATGTATGACAATTGGCATGTGGCTATGTATGACAATTGGCATATGTCTATCCGAATCGTGAATCAAATCACCTAAGTAACATGAACATACACTATTCAAATCTTAGTCCAATATAAAATCTCTCCGTCAAGTCTAAATTAGATTCACAAATCAGTTAATTGTTGGCCAGACAATCAAAAACATTAAGAACAGATTTAAATAAACAAAACTACACCCATTCATGATAAATAAAAGAGAAACTAATGTTCAAACTACATGTTGAAATCCACCATAACCCTAAAAAGATAATTTCGCTCATAATAACTAATAAAAAT
Organism: Theobroma cacao; assembly: GCF_053813885.1. Classification (NCBI taxonomy): domain Eukaryota; kingdom Viridiplantae; phylum Streptophyta; class Magnoliopsida; order Malvales; family Malvaceae; genus Theobroma; species Theobroma cacao. The sequence continues at coordinate 46,581,867 of NC_142640.1, forward strand.
AACATCCAAAGAAATTTAACCATGAATCCAAGTCAATAAAAATAAAAGAAACACAAAAGTAGAGCAAGAAACTAATTATTGAAGCTTTGCAATCTCAATTCTCTCTCAAGTTCTCTTGTTTTCTTGCGTTGTTCTTGACTCCAAATCTCCAAAATAGTTACTTGTTGCCTCCTCTCTAAAATCTTTGAAAAAGGTCCCTTAAACAGGTTGCTAGTAACTTAATTTCCAAAATCTTGTCAAATTTTTATTTTTGAAAAATTGCCCAATGCTGCGGCGCTACTTATTTAGCGCTGCGGCACTGAGCTCTCGGGAATATGTGTTGTGTGCTTCCTTTCACCGATGCTGTAGCCTTGTTCTCTCAACGCTGCAGTTGTCTATCAACTTCAAACGGGATTTTCACCCAATCTAGTCCTCATTGGGCAAAGTAGTAAACATGAAAGTTTTATCCCTGTCTCTTAATTTTTCAATGGCTTAAGAATCACATCAATTGACCTTCGAGGTTGAAATATATGCTCCAAATACCGCATCATGTTCTGTCCAGGCATACTATTACAATGCTCCAACTTAGACAAATATTTTAACCATGATCCAATTAGAACTGGGTGAAGTGACAAACATAAAAGTTGTATCCCTTCCTCTTAGAAGTCTAGCGGTCTAATAATCACTCAATTTTGAGTTCCTTAGAGAGAGATATGGTCAAAATACCGCAACATATATAAATAAAGCCATCACCATACTTGCATGAATTTTCATCAAATGAGCATTTTTTATCAAATTTCTTATAAAAGCAATAAGAGAAATTACCAATACTACTCTTAAAGTAATTTAAAACAAAATACATAAAATTTAACTAAAATAATTTAAATTAACTACTAACATGTAATCAAACTTAAACTAGAAAAACACCTAAAATGCTACGATCTGAACCTAAAATCTCAAGGATCTAACTACTAAAACCCCTAAAATGTGTCAAAATAACTCTATATAATAGAGTTATCATATAGTTTATCACATTTTACATGCCAAAGTTAATGAGTATGCATATGCCAACAACATGACTTTTGGACTACACGATTGGTTGATAAGGTATTGCGTGACATTTTGGTAAGGCAATGTGTGCCTAGTCGATGCCTTGTGCATCTCAAGTTTATATGGCATTGCGTGAATGGTGTATAATCATTCCATGACTTAGGCATTGCATGAATAATGTGTAGTAATTGCATGACTGGTTGATATGGTATCGCGCGTTTACTTGGTAGTCTTCCTCTGATTAACTTATTGCATGACTCATTTATTATGTGACTTGTTTGTTAGAGCAGGTGAAGGCAATTATGATCGACATCAATCTTATTGTGTGACTCACCTTCGGTGTGTGACTTGTTGAATAATAAAAGCAATTATGATAAACAAATAAAACCATGATCTACAAATAATAACCATCAAAACATAATATCCATTAGAATACTTAAACCCTAAACCAGAAGTATTGGAAAACATATTAAAGTTAATCCACAGATTACCATAAAAAAACATAAACCACAAATTGTTTAGTAAACAAATGACAGTATCCTTAACCTAGTAAAAAAATTAGTCATCCCTAAACCCTATGATAATATTCCTCTACTCTGTTTGACTCAGCCAGAACCAATGGTAGCTGCCTTGTCTTTTCTTTGAGTTTTTTAGGGGACAAACTCCTCTTTGTCTGTTTCTTTCGACCCCGCTTCTATTGCCTGGTCAACTATATATGTTTTTTGCAATAGAAGATTTTCAACATTATGTAACATTTTTTCCAATTTTTTCATTATATCAATATGCTTAGTGAGTTTCCTATTAATCCTCATTAGTAGATTATACATCATATCATTCGAAATAGGATCTTGAATAACTTTAGCTAGAGGAATGGAAAGAGTATCATGGGCAAAAGGAACTAAGCTGCCTTCAATAAAATTGTCAGACTCGTCAACAACAATCCCAAATCTATTTTTTTAGAGCCAGCTAATAGAGAGAGTCAGAACCTTGCTACTGGTCCAATCTGCTAGGTACCTATTTCTCCAAATCCCTTTCTTTTTAACTGCAGTCGATATGATGTTTCCATATGGTAGATTTGTCTCGTATCCTAAGGTGATTCCTCTCATTCTTTCAATCATATATTGTGCAACATTTACACTCAACTGGCCTGTAATGGATTCCATCATCCACAGGTCCTCAATGCTAACATATCTTAAATGACTACTCTTTCCCTGTACTGTGAAGGCTAGAAATTTATAAAATGAGCTAGTTTTTACACATTCAAATGATGAACAGAACATGTATTTATGGGGAATTCTTTTGTTTTTCCTGTGACTGTTGCCCACATTGCAGGATGGTTCATAAAATGGGGGAAGTTTGTTGTGTCCAACTTTGTATTCTGTTTTCGAGAGTTTTCCAAACTCAATGGAAATCACTTTAAATTCTATTCCTTCAAAAAACAAGTTCAACCCAAACTCTACAAAATCACTAGCCTTTTCCAAGTCATCTTTACTTCGGCAATGTTAGAGTAAAATTTGTTAACAAGGCTTGGGCTATAATTTCTATCTAAAAAGGTACTTAGACCCTTAAGTTTAGTCCTCTAAAACAACCTATTTAATTCATGCTCAAAGGTGACGGTTTCATTAAAGCTTCCTTAATCTACCACTTTTCCACATGGTATAATGGTATTTTTTATTATCTTATGCCTATTATCATGCGCTTGTTTTCTTAATCGTGAGGGCGAGGACGAAAGGTTACCTTGTTCGATGGAAAAATCGATTGATGTGGCAAGCAATTTAAGAGCCAATTTCCATTTCTTCTTGGATCATAGAGTAGAGTAATCATCATCATGCCTATTTACTTGGACATTGTCACTAACATTACTAGTGCGAAAAGATATGACCATTGATTTCGATGATGTTTGAGGCTTCAGGTTTCTCGGCTGAACTTACAACTAAAGTGAAGGATGAAAGATTTTTGATGAATTATAGGTTAGGGTTTTTATGTATTGCACATTTTGACTATGTTGCGTTTTGATGTGTGATATGTTAACCCGTTAGTCCAGGATTTGAGTGGGTGGTGTTGCCGTCCTTCCCACTTCTAATAATTTTTTCCCTTCCAAATTCCCCCTTACAATTTTAAACCAAGTAATGATCATAACTTGATATAGTGCATCCCGTGATTAGATTTTATACGAGTCACGTAGACTCAAGCATTGTGTGATTTGTATGTGAATGTATGGAGTCACGTATTAGTTGTAAAACACAACTCAATGCTTTCCATGCTTCTTACATACTAGTAATGCAATGCCTGCGTCACTCAATGCAAACGAACTACTAACGTAATACCCTTTGAACGAGTCACGTAACTCAAGCATTGCCTGATTCGTTTTCATTTGTTGGGTGACTCATTAAAAAGGCATTATGCTAGTAGTTTGTTTGCATTACATGACATAGGCATTGTGTTACTGGTATGTAAAAAGCATGGAAAGCATTGAGTTGTGCCTTACAGCTATTACATGACTCCATATGGTCACATAGCGCAACCCCCTATTAAGCATTGCGTGACTCGTTCTTATGTATGGGGATACTTCGTGAACACAGTGACTAGTTTTGAAAACATTGCAGATTTATTAACGTAGTTATCAATAAGCCTTAATATATATTTGAAAACTTAGAAATAAATATCACTTTGATGACTAAATTGAGCATGCTAAAATGTACCTACACTTTTTAAGCTATGTTAACTATTAAAGAAGCCAAAAATATCAAAAGTTCACTTCCTTATTGACAAATTGATCTTGCTTGTCTTTCCTAAACCTAATTTTCAATATAATTTTTGCCCTATGAAAGCTCTTGTGATTCTATTTTATGGGTTATAATGATAAACCAATTCTAAACATGTATAACGCATTTGCTGATTCTACAATATTATTTTAAGAGGCATACATCTTGATAGGGAAGTTGTAAAACATTAGAGTATCATCTCCAAACTAGGTCAAACTTCAATTGAAATAGTATTGTTCAATGCAAAACTCAAAAGCAGTGTCGATACAATAGACTACAACTATCTAAGGAGCCACTATCTTTGGCTACTACACCCCATACTTTCTCAGAGTTTCTCATTCACATTAGATAGTTATTTTGTGTGTGCTTGATTTTTTTCAAATTGAACATGCCTTTAATCTTCGTTGTCGTCGTTGAGTCACTGACTAAGTAAACAATGACGTTAAATTTGTCTATGGACTTACAAACGACACTGGTAATTTTGTCTATTATCACCGTAACTCTTGTATTGTGAACATATACATCATCAACTACCTTCCTCAACTGATAAAAGCCTTTTCCTCTTAGTTCTTCCTACTTGAACTCGCCAAGTTGATGGCAAAACGATAATTTATCAAACATTAGAAGGGATGCCCCACTCACTAGGATGCCTAATTGGGTGAATGGGAACCACATATCACTCTACCCAAGATCGAGTCTTGTAATAGTCCAAGCAGAATTCAATGGTTGCACCTTTACTTTTACTGTGAAAATAATGAAATCATAGTTTGGGAACTATTTAAAATTTTAACTCTTTACAAAGCCAATAAGAAAACATGCATATTCATACCTTATTGCCACCATGGCATGCGTGCAGGGGAGTAGATCAGTCTAGAACTCACTGCATGAACATGTCTTGGTGGATAGGTTGACGACTCTGTCCTTAGTCCTACTTAGAACTTGGAACTCCACTTGATCGATTGCCTATATAAAAAAGTGACATGCTTCATTTAACCATGTGTTCAACAGATCGATTGCCTAAGGGTTAAAAGGCATGGTCGTATTCAAGGCCTCCTTGTGTCGATCATGGAACCAACGTTAATACATGCCTCTAATGCACTTGATCAAGATGATGATTGGCATTTTTCTTGCCTGCCTCAAACATGAGTTAATACACTTCACAATGTTGGATGTCATGAGCTTGTAACTCCTTACTGGTGACCGTGCACGTACCATCTCTCAGGGTGTAATATCATAAAGTGGTCATAAGCAGGTTTGCAAAGCTGTTTCAGCTGATTCATATGTCTATTAAAATCGGTGTGCTTGTAGCAGTTGGTACCGAGGGTGAAAATTGTGACAACATCTTTGTGCTTGAACCTATTTTTAACGTTTTTCCCTAAGTGATAATTGCATAAACTATGGTGCGCGTCGTGGTACACATTTTCAACTTCATTCTTAATGCCAAGATGTTGATTAGAAATAAACATTGCATTTTCAAGACAACCAATCACACGATGTAATTAGGTAAGAAACCACAACAACGACTCTTCGCCCTCTAGGTGGCCAATTCCAAATGCAATTGGATATATTTACTCGTTCGCATCTTTCCATACAACAATAAAAAAAATACCCTTGAATCTACCTTTTACATGTGTGGCATCAATAACAACTATAGGTTGCATTACAGCACTAAACCCTTGGAGACATGCCCCAAATGACCAGAAATAATATTTGAATTGTTGTTCCCCATCCATAGCAATAGTTGTGACAATACTAGGATTTTCATGTTCCAACATATAGAAATAGGAAGGGAGGAGTTGGAATGACTCCTCCGAAAGATCGAAAATAAGACTCTCCGCATACTCTTTCGCTTGCCAAGCCTTACCATACAAGCATTGCAATCCCCACTAATAATTCATCTCTTCCATTATTTTCTTAAGTCTCAATGGTGTTACATTATTCCTTATAGCTTGGGGGAGATAAGCTCACCAATTAACCTCACGCTCGCAGTTCGGAACCCACCTTGTAAGCCATCAACAGTACACGTGTGTAACTTGTGGAACATCCAAACTTGCCAATAATCTCCCTTAAGAAACTTTGTTGCACTTAAAGCAAATTTGCATGCCTTTTCCTTATAAGCAACCTCCAAACAAGCGTGACATGACTATTTAACTTTAATCTCGAAATGCTCTTTTAGTGCCAATATGTTCAAAGCTCGTTTCAATTTAGCCTTTGATGGAAACACTTTTCCATCCTATAAATGGTTATCAATTGATCTGGATTCCTCAATCGCAACTGTTTGGAAGTATATCATATCTACACCTAGAATAATCCATTGATGAGATACTCCTGTATTTACCCTCTCTTGATAACTATCATTCGATGAACGGTTCCCGTTCTCACCAGTGATGGGGTTGTCATAAATAGGGTCATCGTACTCAACATCTTCTAAGAGAATAGTTATGGCATGGTCATCACACTGAACAGCTTCTAACACAACGGTTCTGGCATGTTCTGTACTTCCATCTGCATGATTGCAATCCAGAATGTCATTGTCCCCATTTATGTCGCCCATTAAACAGTCATCACGTTCGCCAACATAATCATCTTCACAGTCATCGTCCATCTCATCATTCTAATCAGCAATGTCATCCTCTTCACCATCATCATCCATCTGATCAGATGCATTATCATCACTCACGACCATCACAGTGTCATTTGAGAATGGCAATGGACCTACTGTATTCGCAAATGATGGTTGCATTTGTTGCCAAGAAAGAAGTATTTTGTGCAATGCACATTTCGATTGGAATTGTGTAGACATCATTTACAGACACTTCATGTGTGTACCAGGTTGCTCAAGTTCATGTGCATACGTCAATGGTGATTGCCATTGTTTTTTGTTACAAAATGCATGGTGTGGTATGTTTGAATCATTATAATTCTGTTATAGGTGATTAATATGTTGGACACCATGTTCATGTGGCATAACAGTTACATTTTGTTCCTTAACTATCACAAACACTACAATTACCTTCTCATCTCATAAAATACTTACTACATCTTCATCGCCCCTGATAATTACGCGCAAAACCCCTATGGCATGATTGAATAATGCATGTAGCTTGATTTTATGATTTTGTAAGTTGACCCCAACAACCTCTTCAACCAACTTCATTAGGCCTAAAAATAACAAATCACTCTCAACACTCCCCCTCTCTCGTGTCTCACCACCCTTGTAAGTGTTATTGAGATAATGATCACCATATATAATCATAAGCTTCACATTTGGCTAGCCACTAAAATTTAATAGAAAATAAATGTCACAATTTGTTAATTTATCAAAAAATGTCACTCAATGCATAAAAACCAATCATGCAATAACATAGAGTCAGTCTCGGAATGCCTAATATATATTCACGGACTGTCGTAAAACAAGTCAAGAAATGCCTCAAAACAATAAATGATTGCACAAGTCATGTAATGCCTAAAAGTCAGTCTCGCAATACCTAATAATAAGTCAAGCAATGCCTAACATCCACTCACGTTATGCCAATTTAATTGGTCACGCATTGCCTTAAACTAGTCATGCAATGGCCTTATGTCACACAATACATAAAAACTAGTCATGAAATACATAACGACCAATCATGTAATGCCTAATATTCATTCACACTATACCTAATATTCATTCACGTAATGCCTATAAATGAAATAATATTCAAACTATTTTCATCATACATTTGCTTCTCCTATATAAATAGAAAATTAAGAAATTGGGGTAAGTAAACTAGTTATTCATCATAATAGAAATTAATGGCAGTTACTATTTATGAAAATTATGTAATAAATCAAGATTTTTATTCATATAGTTGAAACTAAGCAGATGATACATCATAACAACTGTGTATTATATGCCTTCCATGGTTCATTTCTTCTTAATCTCATTTACTATTTTATAAATTTTAGCCAGAATCTTTTTATTGTCCATAATTTTTGTCTTTAAAACTTTTATCCTAACCAGCTCCTTATCGATCAAAACATGCAAGTCCTTCTCGATGTTCTCAATGACATCCATCAATTTTCTCATATATGTTACAACATATTTAGGGATATCTTCTTTTTCAAAATCATCACCCTTATCGGTTTCCCCTCTAGAATGTTTAGAAGCCATGAGAAATTTGAGATTTTGTGACTTTGATGCGGATGATTTTTTACTGAAATGGACAAAGGTTCCCTCTATTTAAAGACAAGAATGCTGACTCTTAGAAATGTGTTCAATGGTTTTAAGCTTGTTTTTTGATGAATATGGTTAATCTGTAAATCAATGCAATAAGTGCTTTAAAGAGAATTTTAGAGTTCTGTATTAGTTAAATTTGGATGGTTTTCTGTATCGACATAAGTGGAATTAAGGGGGCTAAATTGGTTATCAAACATCCCTAATTCTCTCTAATTTTACAGAATTGGTTATTAAGGAGGCATAATTAGTAGATATTCAACTTCAACAGTAGGTACATAAAGCAACGTAATGACTAAAAACTAGTCACGTAATGCCTATAAACAAGTCAAGCAATTCGAAAAACCTCGTCCAGCAATGCATAAGTCACACACTTCCTAAAATCTAGTCTCACAATGCCTCCTATCTAGTCCCACATTATCTAATATTAAGTCACCTAATGTCAAATAAATAGGTTAAACAATTCCTAATAATTAGTCATGCAATGCTTGAGTCGCATAATACATAACAATCAATCATGCAATGCTTAATATCTAGTCACATACTACCTAATATCCAATGATGCAATACCTAAAAAATATTCATGAATTGCCTAATAACTAAGTGATTTCACTACTCCTAGTTAGGTTTAAATTGCCAAAGTCATATAATTTAGGGGATTTTTTTTAGCCCTTATAAATAACTCGTTTTTGTGAATAACCCTCGGGATCATTTTAATTATTTTTAGCCACCAGAAAAGATTTTGGGACAAAAATGCCCTTAATGAGCCGTCTTCGTTAGCCTGCACTCTCAAACAGGCGAAAAATGAGAGAAAAAAAATATGCAAAGATTGGTTGTGCAAAATACCTTTTTTTTTTTTAAGGTTGTGCAAAACAAAATAATGTTGCATGAGATGTGTTTTCAGAGATTTGAGACATGGCATTCAGATAATAGGAGAAGAGAGATATTAAATCAAACGAGGAATCAGTCCTCATGAATGGAAAGCTTGGCTAATGATGTGAAACCAGAAATCCTTTATACGGTGGTGAATTGAAAGGAGAAAGATGTGAATCCAAAGCAGGAAATGGTCCTGCTATAGCAGGCCATAAGTTAGATGGCTATCGCAGGGCAAAGTTTAGAGTTTGTGAAACATCATGTTGGAAATGTGTGACACGACACCACTCAGAGTTGGTGAGACGCCATGGAGGGAATCTATGAGACGCCAGAGTTAAGAGCTGGAGACACGCCATGGTGGGAATCTGTGACATGACAGCATTCAGAGTTGGTGAGACACCATGGAGGGAATTTGTGACATGCCAGAATTAAGAGTTAGTGACACGGCATGGAGGGAATCTGTGACACACCAACGTTCAGAGTTGGTTAAACGCCATGGATGAAATCTGTGACACGCCAGAGTTAAGAGTTGGTGACACGCCATGGAGGGAATCTGTGACACGTCAGCATTTAGAGTTCGTGAGACTCCATGGAGGGAATCTATGACACGCTAGAGCTTAAAGTTGGTAACACGCCATGGAGGGAAGCTGTGACACGCCAGAGTTCATAGTTGGTAACACGCCATGGTCATAGTTTAGAGTTTGTGACACGACAGTGCTTGAAAAGCTGACACACCATGGTCATGGTTTAGAGTTTGTGACACAGCAGTGCTTTAGCAGTTGACACGTCATGGTTTAAAATAGAGAGAGGAAAAAAAAGCAGGCAGTTAACATGGTAATCATTTAGACTTTCACTGAATTAATTCCCCTTTTTCAGAATAAATAAGAATATTATAAGGCCATTTTTCATTTTAAACAGTTATTATTCAGAATTCGTAATGTTTGTGTGATTTATTTCTCATTCCTACTGGTACCAGAGTGTTCGAGAAGGCTCTTTGCAAGCAGAACGAAACCACAGCACCAACAAAAATGTTGGCCATGAATGAAGAGGTTAGTGAGTCTTAAATTAAAATATTCTTGTGTTCGTTAATTTTTTGATTTTTTCTTGGGTTTGTTTGATATGTTCAGATTTTTTGTTTTGTTTTGCAAATGTTTAGACTGTGTTTCTTGCTGGTTTGATGGTTGTTGGGGTTAAGCCGTAGTGGTTTTAGGGGTTTTGGGTATTTACCGTGTGATGCCATTATTATTATAGTTAGTTATTGGAGTGTCACAACATTTTATTTGATATGCATGGCGTGTGACAGTATTTTACTTGATATGCATGGCGTGTGACATCATTTACTTGATATGCATGGCGTGTCACAGCATTTTACTTGATATGCATGGCATGTCACAGCATTTTACTTGATATGCATGACGTGTCATAACGTTTTACTTGTTATGCATGGCATGTCACAACATTTTACTTGTTATGGATGGCGTGTCACAACATTTTGATTGCAATGCATGGCGTGTCACAACATTTATTCCTTATTTATGTCTTTAGTGTACCTTGTTGCACATGATTGCTTAACTCACTAGTGCATGTGTGCCATGTTTTGCAGATCCAACGTAGATAGTATGAGGATCTTGACAATTTGCTAATCGTGCTGAGGGAAAAGTGGGCGTTCAACGTCACAATTAACACCCATTGTAAGTAGTTACAGTTGCATTACATCTCAAAGACTCTCCAACAGAAGGGGGAGTACGATCCAGTTAAGCGTACCTGTTTTGGAATGCTCCTGGACGTCTATCCACAGGAGTACTTTTACGTCGGTCTCTTGCACAGCATCATGATTCACTGGATCACTAAGAGCCAGTCAATGGACCACGAGCTATGGTTTACCATTGGCAAGAGCAAGGCCCTGCTATCAAAGCAAGAGTTTTGCTTTATCACCGAGCTGAAGTTTGGTCCAATGCTTGATGTGTTCAGACGACCGTACGAGGTTGCTACAGAGGGAATTCATGCCAGATACTGGAATGAGTAGGAGAGCATTAAGCTGTAGGCTTTGCTTGATACGTTCCGCGCGGGCAACTTCCAGCGACCAAGAAACGTGACCAAGATGGCACTTGTCTTGATCGTGAATAATATTTTATTTGGTCGAGACTACCGTAGACGGGTGACGCCTTGGTTGCTGTCATTGGTGGAGGACATCGACCCTTGGAATGTCTTCCCATAGGGGCACTATGTTTGGAAGCTGATCTTGGACTACCTTTCGAAGGGGTTCGAAGTGCTTGACTCAAGCGTGACAAAGGAAACTCGATTACGCTACAACATTTACAGATTTGCATGGGTGATACAGGTACTATCACGTAACATTTTTTAGTTTCCTTTTAAAAAAAAAATTTATGGGTGCACTCGTTTATGATTTATGGTCTGATAATGATTACATTTGACATGCAGTTCTGGGCAATAGAGGCAATTTCGGCCCTCCGAAAAATAGTTTCTCCCTTTGGTCCGAAGGACAACATCTTCCCATGAATGTGCAGATGGAATTGCAATCAGAAGCCAAAAGACTTCTACAAGGCAATTCAGAAGTTAAAGTCATTTGACCATGTGAGTTAATAGCTGCTAAATTTTTCGTTATATTTGTATAATAATTCCCTATTCGATATTGACGACATTTTATTTGTTTATTTGCAGTTGTGGGCACTGGAGACGTTGGAACCCACCGCGGATGAGGCCTTCTAGAAGTATTTTATGGGCCTTGATGTCCCGTTATCGAAAAGCCACAAATACATGCCAATAAAGCTGTAAAACCCGACCCTATAAACACATGTCATGACATGCATGCACCGAGTAGCATGTTATTACGCTAGAAAAGCACCTAAGAATAGACGAAACCCGGTATTGTATCTAACGGTACACTTGAGTTGATTTAACCTCGAACTAGTTCAAATAGGAATCGTAGGGTGAAATTTAATATTTTATAGTTCAGGAATGACTAAAAATGATTGTTCGGAGTTCAAGGGTTCATTTGGAGTGAAATTGAAAATTTTGATGTTCAAGGGCAAAATCGTAATTTTTCCACTCGTGGATAAAATTTGAGATTTTGAGAGAATTTAGATCACATTTGACAAATTGGAGAATAGTATGAGTATAAGGGATGAAAAATATGTCTATGGGCAATTTTTCAATTTTTTGGGTAAAAATATAATTTTTAACTTTTACGGCGGCAAAAGTGTAAATTTCAAAAATTACTCCACCAAGGCTTTGGATAAGTCTGAGAATTTTATCTAAGCTATGGATATGTGGGACAAGTGTATGGTGAAAATTTGGAAACAAATGGATGAAATTTTAAAAACGGACCAATGGGAAAGTGACACATGGCTCTTTTTAATGATTTAATATTATTTTAATGAAAAGTTAGCCCATTTAAACCCCATATTAAGTGCTGGCCGGTCATAAGGGAAGAACAAGAGAGAAAATAGAGAGGAAAGGAAGAAAAGAGAAAAACAAAGGAAAACTAGAAAATTCAAAGGGAAAATCGCATTTTTCATCCGTTTATGCGTCTAACGGTAAGATTTTTCGATTTTAACTTGATTTCTACCTTTCCTATGCCTTTATTTCCATTAAGCATGCTTGAGGAGAGAGATCAAAAAGTGATATCAAGGGCTGGATGAAATTCTGGGGGAGAGATTTTGGAATTTTTAGGTTTTGATTTTTAGTTAAATTGGTAGTTTTAGTTAGTTAAATGTGTATAGAAATTAAATTGGGCAAGAAAGCATGAAATTTTCACAATACCCACCCTTGGCTGAATATGCATTGATGTACAATGATGATGAACTGATTTTTATTCTAAGAGAAATGAAGAGAAAATGATGAAAAATTGTTAAATGTGATAGAAAAACAAAGTGGAAAATTAACTGACTAAATGTCCCATTTTTGACCGAATTTTTCAAGGAGGAAAGTGAGTTGATTTTGGTGATTTTAGAAGGTTATTGGCTGATATTTAATGGTTAGAAATGTTGGAGAGAAAATGGGACAATTTAGAGCTAAAATGGAGCGCGTTAGCAATTTATCGGGTAAAGTACCAAAAATAGGTTAATACCGCGTTTAAGCCGTTTTAGGCTATTGCATTTCATACCATGCATTAGTATAGGATTTAAGTCAATTCTATAGTGATTTAGCATCAATGTGGTGAATTGGGTAAATTTTGCAATGTGTTTAGGAGGAGAGCCTTCCGGTAAAGGCAAGGAAGTCGTACCCGACGAACAGTGATCGGGGCACCTAAAAATTAGTTAATTTGTACAAACGGTGAGTAAACCTATTATTATTGTAAATTATCTAGTGTTTATTTTTAAATGCTCTTTATGTATTTTATGAAACGAAAATGAGATTAAAACGGGATTTATGATGTTTTAGAAATAAATGTGACAAATAAAAATATATTGTGTTGATTATGAAATTGAGTAATTGGAGGCTGTTAACTGTCTTGAAAATTATTTATTTTCCTATGAATGACTTATGATATATGAGTATATGTAGCTATATTTTGTAAGTGCATTGGGAAATTTATGTAAGTTGTTTTTACTATGCAAGCTGGATAAATAAATAAAAGTCACGTTATACTGTCGAAATTTTATTAAAATTGGTGGGTTAGTCACTGCAGTGATGGGTTTCAGTGGACTGTCTATTAGAGGGGCACGATAAACCCGATTATATAGTTACTCCGATTGTAGAGGCGATTAGGGTAACTCCCGGGGTAGTATTAGAGCTCACTTCACGTCGAACCCCCACGTGAATGTGTAACTCGGCCAACGCCAAGGAACCACTTGTTTTAAAAATAAAAATATGTTTCACATGTAAATGTTATAACAACCTTGGCGGACTCGGTTAGATGCCTCGGTCAAGGTATCCCCGAGGATTAGTTTTGGCTTGAGCCTTGTTTTAATAAAAGACATAAGCCTTAACAACTGTTTTGGTAAATTACAAATATTTTATGGTTTAAGAAATAAATTGAAAACATTATGAAATGGTTTGTGAATTATTGTTTAAACTTGCCTCCATGTTACTCACTTTTAGATATTTATGATAATGTCTGTTTACTCATTGGGATTGCAAAATCTCACCCACCTCCTTTCCAAACATTTCAGGTCTATGGTAGCTTGTAGATACCCTATTTTGTCAAGGATTCCAGTTGACATCTCTACCACACAGACAGTAGGTTTCTAGCACCAACACTAGGTGTATTTTGGGCCACTTGTCATTGTAACTATTATTGTACATTATAACTTTGTAAATTTTTGTATGTATGAATTTACTTTACTTACACGTTACAAAAGATTTCTTACATGTGTTTCTATAAATATTGTTTTATATAAAAATTCTATATTTTAATCAATATTTTGAATAGTAATATTTATCTATAAATCCTTTTAAAATATTTTTGTCTTTTGATTTACTTGAGCCGGAAACTACTAGAAATTGTTTAAAATGGAATGTTTAAAAACGATTACTCACAGAAAAGGAAAGAAATTGATATGTAAGCCTTGTGGGGTTCTGATTGGCATTTCGAGTAATGAGTGTCAATCGGGACGTCGCGGCTGTTGTCATGGGCTCGATGGAGGTTCCGGGTCGTGATAAAAGCACATGGAGGATCGGTCGGATTGGGGCTTAGGTGAAAGGCAAAAAAAGAGAAGCTTGAAGGAGAAAAGAGCCTCTGGTGGCACGAAGAGGATGCGCAGCGCCGCTGCTTTAGTTGATGAGTTGATGGACGAAGGGGACAACCATGGTCAAGGCAGTGAACAGCCGGTAAAGACAATTGTAATGGTTTTGTGTTCTCCAATTTCATATGTGATTATCGAATAGCATTTCTGTATTTGTAGTTGGACCATGCACCGGCAGCTCCAGAGCCACCCACCAATCCTCCTCAGACGCAGAGTGAAAACGACCCGTCGGTAAGATCGGTTTTAACAGTTTGTGTTCTACATTCCCACATATGTTTATCGAGTAACACAGTAATTTCTGTAATTACAGTTTACGAAAGCGACGACAGGTCCTCAAGCACTGATCAATCCAACTCAACCGCAGACAACTAATGAGTCGGCGATAAGGATATTAAATTTGTAACGGTTAATGTTCAACAATTCCATACATGATTATTGAATAACATAGTTATATATGTAATTGCAGTTTGCGAAAGTGACGACAGGTCCTCAAGCATCGATCGGTCCGGCTCCACCATAGACTACTAACGAGCCGCCGGTTAGGATATTAAAGTTGTAACAGTTAATGTTCAACAATTCCATATATGATTATTGAATAACACTGTTATATATGTTATTGTAATTGACCCAATCGAGAACAATCAATGACGTAGTAGTCACTACCCGTCAGCTCCGACGGATCATGCGCAAGCATGAAAAAGAGATGTTGGAGCTAAAGGTTTCAATTCAGTCATTGAGTGTAGCAATGCAAACGCTTGAGGACCGTATAGTTGGTTGGATTCTTGACGGCTTTAAATCACAAGTACATTATTCTATCTTCGCTTGTATTTTGATGGTTTACGTTTAGCAATAGTTTAGATTGTGTTTTCTTACTAGTTTGATGGTTTTTTAGGTTAAGTGGTAGTGGTTTTATTGGTTTTTGGTCACTAGCGAGTCAGGACATTTGTATTATAGTTAGTTATTGCCGTGTCAACCTAAGCGTGCCATAACATTTTACTTGTTATTCATGGCGTGTCACAACGTTTGATTTGATATGCATGGCGTGTCACAACATTTTGCTTGTCATCCTTAGCGTGTCACAAAGTTATCTTGTTATCCATGGCGTGTCACAACATTTTACTTATTTTGCATAGCGTGTGACAACATTTTACTTGATATGCATGATGTGTCATAACATTTTACTGTTTATAGTTTGTGGTATTTTATAAGCTAACTAACGATTTTTCCAATTTTGTAGGGTGGTCCATCTCACGGTGTTGGTCTGGAGCACGATGATGCTGATGATGGACAACATCATGAACCTGGTGTTGACATTGACGATGATGTTCTTGGTGCTGACGGAGAGCACATAACTCATGTCGATGATGTCATCGATGCAGCTGTGGCAGTGAATGTCACCTTTCAATCAGATGATGCTGAAGGAGAGCATCTTCCTCCGGTCGATGTATTCATCTACGCAGCAGCAGGAGCTATCGTTCTTTATCATAGGAGCACTCTTGATGCAGTTGAGATATGATCGTCATCACCAGAGTCATCTGCTGTCCATCATGGTGTAGCAGAAATTTCAGACCCAACTGAGCGGGCATGGCTGAAAATGGCGAGCAAATACATGGCAAGCCCATTCGTCGACCCCTTAGTGACCCTTCGAGATGTGAGGGATAAAATCATAGAAGACTACGAAGCTTTCAAGAAAGAGGAGTCCGCGAGGTAAGCTCGTAAATAAAATTGCTAATATTGTTTTTTAATGAAACAGTAATCCACCAAGACTTATGAAATTCATTATGTTACATATGCAGGTGTAATGTCGGCATTTTAGGGAATCAAGGGGCTGACTTTTTCATAACCTTAGAGGATCCCAATGAGAAAATGACAAGTGAACATATCAATGCATGCCTCAGCCTACTCTGCAAGCGAATGACAGGACCGAAGTCGAAGCTGTACACTACCTGTGCATGCGTGGTTGACACGATATTCTTTGTAAGTTTATTTGAAAATTGTTCAATTATATAAATACTAAGTTTTTGATTGCATGAAGTGTAAGCTAATGTTTACATGTTTCACAGGACACCATCCGTATGCTACACACCGAATTTCCAACAAAAGATGCCTGGGCCACAATGCAAATTCCAGATGAGCTACGGGGGTATGTGGAGGGTGAAAGGCCAACATACGCAAAAAAATGGGAAGATGTGAATTTCATCCTCGCACCTTGCAACGTTGGTGGGCATTGGGTGGTTGCGAAGATCGACTTGGTGAGGTGGACGATCAAGGTGGTGGACTTAGCAAGAACTTCGGATGCTAAGGATAACGGAGTTTGTGCGGGTTAGATGACACCCTTGACAACAATGATGCCATTCATCTTCCACCAAGCCGATTATTTCAACAACATACGTCAGAAGAGACAGGATTTGATGTCGATGCCATTGGATATTCATTTGCCAAAAGCTAAAGTGCATCGACAGAATGATAGTGTGAGTTGCGGTATATTCATGATAGGGTATATGAAGCATATTTTGCAATCAGAAAATATCGAAATTAAGCAGAATATGATTGCAAAATGCATCGACAATATGCTATAGAAATTTTTTCCAACAGTTATGAGAACGAACCCTAAACATATCGGCCCTTGTCTGTACAATTTTTTTGGTATACAAAATGTTTTTTATACAATTAATTTTATACACATTTTTTGTATACACAATTTATTTTATACAATTCATTGTAAACAGAATTAATTCTTTCTGTATAAACAATATACTTTGTATAATTATTTTATACACAATTAATTTTTTGGCCTATACACAATTAATTTGATACCAAGAATTTTTTTCCTTTTCTATATACAATATATTTAATTTAACACACAGTCGCAAGAAGTCAGTGTGTGACGCCATAAATATGATACTACTCAGCGTGTCCCCACATACATCTACTTGCACTCAACGTGTCACCCCATAAATCTGTAAGAAGTCAACGTGTGACGTCGTAAATCCACTAACACTCAGTGTGTCAGCCGATAAATCTGCTTCCACTCAACGTGACAGAACAATTGGGCCGTGTTGTGTCATGCCATAAATCTGCTTCCACTCAGCTTGTCAGCCCATAAATCTGCTTCCACTCAGCATGACAAAACAATTGGGCCATGCTGTGTCATGCTATAAATCTCCAGATACTCAACATGTGATGCCATTAATCTGCTTCCACTCGACGTGACATAAGAATTAGGCCGTCGCGTGTGATCCCACGATACTGCATCAAGTTTATCCTGTCACGCCATAAATCTGCTTGCACTCAGTGGGTCACGATTGTGAAACAGCAGGGTTAAGAATTTATGACACGCCACGGTTAGAATATGTGACAAGACTGTGACACGTCATTACTTGAACAACTGACACGCCATGGTAACCGTTTCGAATTCCACTGAAGTTAAAAAAAAAACAGTTTCGACCTCAATTGAATTAATTCCTAAACCCTAAACGACTAAATGGGAATATGCTAAGGCCATTTTTCATTTTAAACACTTATTATATATTGTAAAAACCATAAACAAAGGCGTCAGGATCACTTTAGGCTAATCCGATTCTGACGGCAACATATATAATTCCCATTGATCAGAATTGGCAACTTGTAATTATCCCCCGCTCACTCTAGTGGTTTCTACACTCAACCCATGTTAGCATTAATTAATTTCCAAGTTCGTCGTCTTTCTCTTCCAGGCACACCAACTGCATCAGCCCAACATTACATTGATTAACATTGAATATATAGATTTTTCCATCCATCTAATTGCTTCTAGCATGAAATTGTTCTGTATCTATCCTCCCTTATTTTTCCAGTTGTTTCTAGTCCATCATACCATTATAAAATAGTATGTCTAAAATTAGACACCATAACTTGTTATGCATGGTGTGTCAGAACAATTTAATTATTATGCATGGCATGTCACAATGTTTAACTTGTTATGCATGGCGTGTCAGAACAATTTAATTGTTATGCATAACGTGTCACAACATTTAACTTGTTATGCATAAAGGCAGTCATCGTCTGAACTGTCATCTTGTGATTGTTCAAGCCTATCATCTGAAGTGTCATCAAATTTATCTTCACCGGCAGCGAACAAATCCTCATTTCCCTCATCAAATGCAGTATTATCCTCCAGCATCGTAGTGTCACCCTCCAACCTCACATTGTTGTCCTCAACTGTCGTATTCTCATTTGATAATGGTATTACACACTCTATAGTTTCACCCGATCGTTGCATTTGTTCAAGAGAAACAAGAAATTGGTTTGATGCACATCCTAATCGGAATTGTGCAACCAACTGTTCTGTGAATGTCGTCTGTCTATCGGGCTGCACAAACTCTTGTGCATACCTCAATTGCCATTGTTGTGGGTTACGGACCGAATGTTGTGGTATATGTGAAGCATTGTAAATCTCATTTTGATTGAGCTGATTACCATGTTGTCCAACTTCTTCATGTGACATAACATTTGTTTGGCGTCCCTTAATGCTGACATACACAGTCAAAACATTCCTATGTTCTAGCAAAATTAATGCAACATCCTCATCGTCCTTGATAATTGGCCGTGATAGTTCTCTGGGTGTACTGATCAATGGATGTAACTCAATCTCATCAATTTCTAAGTTTACCCAACAACATCTTCAACCAGCTTCATCAAGCCCACAAACGACAAATCACTCCTAACCCCCCGCATTCGTGACTCACCACCCTTGTAAATGCCATCCACCCACTGACCACCATGTCTTATCACAAGTCGCACAATTGAAACCCCACTGAAATTTTGAAAAAAAAAATATTGTCAATCATTTTACACAATACATGCCGTGATCAAAAATTTATCAGTCGTGTTGTTACATGCCATGCATATAACGTAAAATGTTGTAACACGCCATGCATATCAAGTCAAATGTCATGACACGCCATGCATCAGTATCGTTACACGCCATGTTGCATCACTATCGTGACACGCCATGCATCACTGTCGTGACACGCCAATCACTGTAATTACTGACTCGTTACACCAACAGCCGTGACACGCTAAAAACCCAAAAAACCAATTAACCCACGACACACCAGGAACAGTCGTGACACACCAAAAACCTATAAATTTAGTTAACCCATGACACCCCAAGAACAATCGTGACACGTTAACAACCCAAAAAACTAGTTAACTCACAACACGCCAGGAACAACCGTGACACGCTAAAATAACTCTAACACATGTTATAGATGCATGGCGTGTAACAACTCTGGACAATGTTTCTAATCCATCTTCTCATTTACACCAAATGTTTCAGAAATTTAAGTGTGTTGCAGAAATAAACCCAATAACAGGTACCTTGATGTCATATCTACTATAGGATATGTTAATCTACGACAATGTGGCCAGATGTCAAGAGATAGACCATAGCCTGATGACGATGGTGCTCAATAGAGAGTTGACAGAGCTTATACAGTTCAGAGATTTGAGAGAGCTGACAACAATGGTGCTCAACAGAGACTTGTCAGAGTTGAGACAGTTCAGAGAGTTGAGAAAGAAAGATGACCGAGCCCAAACAGCTGCGCGCATTTATTTTTATTTTTTTCATTTTCTCTCTAGCGAGAGGCAGATAGCTCAAACAGCTAAGCATTTATTTGAAACGATGTTTTTAATGGCATTTTGGTATACTCATGTTTATTTTTGGCTAGAAGCAGATAACTTTATATAGGCGGTTATTTCTGAAATCACCTTATCACGAAGTTCTTTCTCACAATTTCCTCTATAATTTATCCATCAACTTTTAGGCTCTATGAATATAAACAAATAAAACTAAGAACCCAAAATATATATTTTGATGTCATCTCTGTTCTTTGGGATGGTGATATAGACCTCGATGGCATTAGAAAATTGGACAACTAGATAGAGAAATCGAGATTTAATTTTAGAATATTTATCTGAATGGCGGGATAGAACAAACTAAGACCATTTAATTTGGAGTGAATGTTTTAAAGAGAATTGTTGTCAAGTCATGCCAAAAATTGTCTAAAAATAGTTAAAATTATAATAATAGGTCATTTTTGAATTGAGCTTATGATGAAGGTTATTTTCACAATTTTTTCTTTTTTATTTGATAAAAAATCAACCCCTAGCCGCAATCAAAATATAAATAAATAAAAAGCCCCTAAGAGGTGTCATGGGTTCCGAGCTTGAATGGATTATAGTAGGTATATTAATATATTTAAACTTGATCTTGAATTTAAAAGAAAATATATTAGTCATACATATTTATATACTTCAGGTTGGATCGAAACGAACCATCTAAGGCTCGAAAACATCGCCTAAAATGGACCAAGCTTGTTGGCTTTAGTTAATTAATGGGGTTATGAGATTGAAAAGAGATGAGAACACTTCATAATAATCTGTATTATCTTTGATTATTGTGGAATCTCCCATCATCTTTATCCATGGATGTAAACTTTAAACCGGACCCTGATTTTTTTTACCGTCTTTCGATATTCTTGGTGTGTGCTTACTACCTTTTCTTTGAGTTTGTTTGCTTTAGTGGTAGTTTATTTTCAGTCATGGAACACTAGAAATCTTTCCCCATTTTCAGGACATATTCTACTTGATACTTGGCGGTGTTGCATTGTTGAAGAGCCTTATCCTCCTTTCACGATGCTCTATGAAAGATGGAAGTGTTGTGGTGAACTTGTCTGGTTTGCGCCTGCGATTTTTCTCCATCTGGTTCGTCCTGGCATGATCTAGGTCACCCAATTTGAGCCCAATCCTAAGGTTCCCTTGACGTATATATGTTTAATGATTGGAGTTATGAGATAGAACTTATTGTACGTATGACTGACTCGAATTACGCGTTTTCTGTTTGAAAATTTCCATGTCATTATGTACGATGAGCGGGCAGGGAATTGTTAAACTTCATTTGTACAACGTAAAAGATCGTAATCGGCAGAGATAATAGTGTCAATATACGGAAACTAAATCCGAAACCAATGCCTCGTTATTCAGAACAGTACAACTATAAAGGTAGGAAACAAAGCTCGAGCATTACAACTTCTTTACACTTGAAAGAATAAGAGAGAATACATAAGGAGAGAGGTGTAAGATAAACATCTCCAATTTAGGGAGAGTTGAGTTTCCAGATTGTAACAGTTTTAATTTTCGCGCAGGTGGAGATGCATCGATTAGTTGACAGCGCTGCAAATCCTCCTTATTATTCCAGATGAACCAGTTAAAGGTTCGATATCTCCCATTTTGATCATGGCAGATGCGAAATCAGAACTAAAAGTAGAAGGGGTCCTGCTATACTCGGAGACTATGCTATCCGTGGATCCTCCGCTAAACAGGACTTGGTCTGACTGTAGAAGACCTTTCTTTTGCAACAGGTTCTTGAAGTAGTTGTTGTCAAAGGAATTTGGTGTCACCAGATCAAGTGGCGCCAAGTTTCCATTACCGTTAGCAGTAGTGGGACAATTGCGTCTCCGTGTGCTAGCAAATCCAGCGTCAATGTCACTTCCGTTGCTGTATATCCTATCCCGGAATGTAACGCATTGAGCTTGACCTATAGTATGAGAACCTGCACATGGTTTAAAGCTCATTTATCAGTGTGATTGTTTACGAGGAATATGAAGTGTTATGTAAGGATTTTGTTATAAAATATTTGTGCACAAACCTGACAAAGCAACCATGTCTCTTGCACTAAGGCCCTTGGTTCCAAAGAGAGAGAGAAGGCTTTCAAGGCTATCTGTAAAACGAGGAAGATCTCTGCTAGCCAGACTTGGGCTTGCAGTAGTAGAATCTCTTCTTCCAAGCTTCACTGTCCAAGATGGGCCACCTACCTGAATTGTTTGATGAGAGAATTTAATCAGTCAGAATATTCAATACGATTGACAAGCGAAGTATCTAGATTTCAGAAGGAAGGTTTTATATTCAGCAATTACTCACGTATTCAGAGGCATCCCTGGCTGCAACTGCAAGGATGTCTGCACAAGACACAACTCCAGGACATACGTTCTCCACAGCAGATTTTGCCTGATCAATGACTTCATAACCTCTTGCAGAGTTGTTATTCTGAATTACAAACTTTTCGCTTGTGATTGAAGGGGAATTGTCTAGTAAGATTGAGGCATCACATCCCTGAAAATAGGAAAGAGACTCGTAAGTTAACTAATAAAAACCATGTAAATGCTGGTATAATATGGAATTAAAAACAACATTAATTTGTTTTATATACGTATACAAATACAAACAAGCACCTGAACAAAGCAATCGTGGAAATGAAGGCGAATTAGAGATGCAGCCATTCTACGCTCTCGGGCAATGGCGGATCTGATGGCTGTGCGAATGGTACGAAGTGCATTTGGGCAAGTGTTATCATAAAATGTAGAAGAAAGCTGTGCTTGGCATGCGCTGCTCAAAAGCAGCATCATCACCACAGCCGCAGCTCTACTTGCTACGGATGACAAAGAAATTCTAACCGCTGTTACCATTTTTTCTATTCACTGACGAAAAGGAAAACTAGCTAAGTTTAGATTTGTTAAACAGAAGGCAGACTTAATACACAAGCAAGCTAGGTAGCTAGAGAAAATGAGAAGAAAGGAGGATGACAGAGAGCTTGTAGCTCACTTCAATTTATAAAGCATTTTGTGTAAGGGTTAGACTTTTCCTTGGTCTCTGTTTTCTGCTACATCCCGGCTGTAACGAATTTTCAAATTTGGAGCCGCTGGTATTATGAATATGACTCGTTCGTTTTTGGCTTGCATGGCGTTACTATTGGACGTGGAAAATTCCTTATTGATGTTTGGTCAGCAAATTTGGGTTTTTTCTACTTAATCGGGATTCCGAAATGGTTTATCCAGGCATCTTTGCAAAATATTACCTGGAAAGGCTTTTGCTCTGTGTGGGGTGGGCAGCCCACGTTTCTGTACTCAAAGATGGGATATATCCTGTCTAAAGTGAAGAGTTGAATGTAACAGCTGTTTGCCTGTGTTGGTTGCTTAAGTCTATAGTGGGGTACTGAACTCGGATATATTCTGTAAGATTAGTGGAAACTGCACGTCTCTTGCATGTCGTAATCCTTTTTTATTCTATCAGCAAAATTCTCCACGTAAAATGATTGAGCTTTTACTGCATTCCCGAGCTAAGCCCAATCTATTAATTTATTACGAATGGTGCCATATCAGCTAACCGTCGTGATCATTCTATTATATAAAATTATTTTAGTTTAATTTGATTATTAAATATTAATTAAGTCTTTAATTTTTAATTATAATTTATTTATTTTTATAATTAATTTATTTTTAAATGAGTTATTTTAATTTTAGGTTATTTTTTTTAATTTGATTGTTATTTATTAGTTTTTATATCTTTCATAAGAGTTAAAGAAATTGGACTTAATTTTGAAAAGTAAAGTGTTAAAAGATCTGAAAGTCTGTTTGCATCTGATTCAATGTTTTGGCTATAACTTGCACAACAAGACTCCAAATGATGCGATTCTTGGACCATTGGAAAGCTAAGAGATAGAGCTACAACTTTCATATATCACTTTACCCAGTTCTGCCTCGAAGATAGAGAAAATTATGTCGAAAATTCCCTAGACGTACTATGTCGAGAATGAAAATTTTTAAGGACTGATAATTGATTTTTTGGGCCTCTCATTACACTTTTAAGCCCAATTAAATCATAGGTCAACTTAGGGAACTATAGGTTAAGTTTATTAATATAAATAGGATATTTTTAAGAACATTAGGGTAGACAACTTTTGGGGATTCAAAAAGCTAGAAGTTGAGACTAAAACTTAGAGAGTAAAGCCGCAAATATTTGTTTTGTTTTCTTCTTTGTCTTTTATTTTTCTTATTACTCTCAATGGTTGAAATTATTATAATGTTATTTGTCTTTGCAATCATGAAAATCTAATTTTCTTTTTCTAGGATTGCAATTGAACTTACATGTAATCTAAATTTTTAATCTGTTTCTTACTTATCTTCAATGAGATTTGAATTGTTTATTCCAATTTGTTCTTAATACTTTTAATTGCTTGGCCACCAATTAAATTGATTTAGAAACCTAAACCAATTTGAAAAAGGGAGTTTAGTGTAGACTAAAATTGAGATAGCATATGATCATATTAATTGATTTGCGTATAAGATAGGGATATACCTATAGATCATATGTAGTCAGATTAGAGCTTGAACTTAATGAATCTATTTTAATTTTAATTCACATAGGGATATAATGTTTCGATTAAAATATATTTTTTTATAAGATGAGTCGGGAAAATCCTTATAAATAATTTAGGACTCTAAGTTAGCAATTCAACCCATTGAAATAAGTTAAGGAAAAGAGGTAAAATTTATATGAAGTGTGAAGGATATTGTAATCCTAGGCTTGTTTGATTTGATATTTACTCAAATTATTATTATTTTGAATTTTCTTAGTTTAAATTTTGGTTAAGTATTTTTAGTTAATTAATTTAGTTATTTGATATTAATTGTTTGGATAAAATTAAATTATTCTAATTTTAGTACTTAGTAAAATTTTAAATCAATTTTTAATGAGATCGATACTCTGCTTGCTTATATATTATCTCTTTGATACGTATACTTGCATAGTAAAATTTTAACTGACAAGTCATGGATCTAAGCTTTCCATTCAATGGGAAATTTGGTATTATTAACTTAGAGACCCATCACCTAAAATATTTAATGAGTGTCGTATCCTGATTATAAGTAGTTGTGGCACAGTTAATATGGTATAATTGTTTATATAATAATTTTCAAGTTATTTCTCACTTCACAATTAATGGCACCGTTGAGTTTCTTTTAAAGAGGATAGCTACATGCATGATACAGCCATTTTTGTTTGCGGTGCAAGAGTTAGCATTCAAGATTAAGGCCTAAATCTCTGACCCAATCCCATGTTATCCTTATCACTAAGTAATAGCTTGATAGCACATACTTTTGTGTCTACAATGCAAAAGATGGCATCTTTGCCACAAGACCATGTCTCAATTGGGCCGAAAGTCATATTTAGCCGTTCAGCTTTCATCACGTCCTTGTAGCTTTTATTACATATATCCGAGTTGACTCCTTCCGATTCTATTCTGCGTTACTCAATCTAACCTTTAATTTCCTTTTTGATCCCATATATTATTTATAATTGCATACTTACCACATTTTTTTTTATCTCTCATATCAAGACAGCCATATGTCTGTTCAAGAGTCAAGCGTGTGCCTAATTTAGGTTTAGCTAATTTGAAGAGTAAGTAGTAAATAATAAAACAAATACTGTATTCAACTTTATTCAACACACATATAATAATTTCATGTATCATTCCAACACTTTTGACTTAATAGTAATTATATGTATTTGAAGTAGGGCTTAAATTAGGTTCCCTTTCTCCAAATCAATAATAATAGCCTAATTTGAAATTTATTCTAACTTTCTTTCATTTTCTCTTGGTGATTAAATTTTTTTGGTGTAAATTTAATTTGCGACTCCTTTTCTTCAATAGTTGAGCTATTGAATTTTCTACACTAAATCAATATTTAATTTTCTAGTGTTAATATTTTTAATACATCAAACAGCACCCAACTTAAGTTACAAAAGGTACAAAAGTAACTAACTTGGATTAATTTTGGATTTTTAGACCAACCTCGAGGTTGCGTTGACCTATGTTGCACGGTTTGAGTCATGAGCATGACTGGGTTAGGTTGGGGTTCGGGTTTTTTAGGGTTTTGGTCAGGAAGTGTTGAATTATATCCGGGATTATTTTAATTTTAAATTTTATATCAATTTATTTAAATATTTTAAATTTCATATTAAAAATTTATAAATATATTCCTTATGTAATATATTTAGAAGCTCGTTCCAAACTTGCAAAGCATTATTTAATATTTATGAGTAATGTCATGAAAAACTTTCAAACAAAAGTGAATCATACTTCAAAAGTTGTTGAGTTTCAATCAAAAAGTAAATATAGATTCAAATTACTTTGAATTCAGATTCAACTTGTGTGTTCTTTTTTAAACTAAATTGAATTGAACTAAATTCAATTTGCGATAAATTTTACTTTTTACATTCACTACATACGCTGCTTCAAATGCAATGGCAACACAGCAGGCAAGAATCCTAATTTTTTTTATAAGCTACTACAAAGCAAAAAGTCCAAGTATGGAACAGATATTAGTGTCCCAAAACGAAGAGGTTTTTTATTCAATTCAACAAATTGCATATATGAGGATCAGGAAAAAAAAAACGCTATTACGAGTACTTTACGATTGAAAGAATGAAAGGAATAAATGAAGAGAAATGAAACCAGCATCTACAATTGAGGAAGAGGCAACTTTCAATGTTGTTGTTAACAAATGTACATGCCACACGTAAGGAGATGCATCAACTAGTCAACACGGCTGCAAATCCTCCTTATTATCCCAGCTGAACCGGTTAGAGGTTCGATATCTCCCATTTTGATCATGGCAGCTGCAAAATCAGACTTGAAAGTTGAAGGGTTCCTGCTATATTCTGAGACTATGTTATCTGTGGAACCACCGCTAAAAAGGACTTGATCAGACTCCAGAAGACCCTTCTTCTGCATCAGGTTCTTGAAGTAGTTGTTGTCAAAGGAATTGGGTGTCACCAGATCAAGTGCTGCCAAATTTCCATCGCCATTGCCAAGAGTGGCCGGACAACGGCGCCTGCGTGTGCTAGCAAATCCGGCGTCGATGTCACTTGCATTGTTGTATATCCTGTTCCGAAATGTAACGCATTGAGCTTGTCCAATGGTATGGGAACCTGCATATGGATTAACCCTCATTTATTATTGTCTGTATACAAGGAGAACGAAGTGGAACGTAAGGATTTTGTTAAATAATTTCCTCACAAACCTGATAGAGCAACCATGTCTCTTGCACTAAGGCCCTTGCTCCTAAAGAGATCGATTAGGCTTTCAAGGCTGGCTGTGAAACGAGGAAGTTCACTGGTTGCCAGACTAACGCTAGCAGTGGTAGAATCTCTTCTCCCAAGCTTCACTGTCCAAGATGGGCCACCCACCTGAGTTGATCGAAGAGAGATGTTGTAAGGGTGTAGTTTCAACACGAGAAATCAAACTAAGATGACAAGTTAGATATCTGGATCTCGGGAGGAAGGTCATAATGTATGGAGTTACTCACGTATTCTGAGGCATCCCTGGCTGCAACTGCGAGGATATCTGCACAAGATACAACCCCAGGACAAATGTTTTCCACATCAGATTTTGCCTTGTCAATGACTTCATAACCTCTTGCAGAGTCTTTGTTTTGGAGTGCATTCTTTTCGCTTGTGATTGAGGGGGCATCGTCTAGTAAGATTGAGGCATCACATCCCTGATTATAAAAGGCAAAAGACCCCGTTAAGATCGTGCGATTGTAATTTAATATGGGCAGGAACATAAATTAAAAAGACATAATTAATTAGTTATATATATAAGTACCTGAACAAAGCAGTCATGGAAATGAAGGCGAATTAGAGAAGCAGCCATTCTACGCTCTCGTGCAATAGCGGTTCTGATGGCTGTGCGAATGGTCCCAAGTGCATTTGGGCATGTCTTTTCATAAAATGTAGAAGAAAGTTGTGCTTGGCATTGGCAGTCGCTGATCAAAAGCAACAGGATCACCACAACAGCAGCTCTACTTGCTACGAGTGACAAAGAATTTCTAACAGCTATTACCATTTTTCTATTCAAATGACGAAAACCAAAGCTGAGTTTTGATTAGTTAAACACAAGACAAGAGTTAACAGAGAAGCAAGCTATAGCTAGAGAAAATGAGAAAGAAATTAGGAGGATGACGAAAAGCTTGAAGCTTTCTTCAATTTATAGGGCGTTGTAGAAAGGAGGTTAATTTGCTGCGATGTTGCGTTAGCAATTTCCAATTTTGTGGCCGCAGTCATTATTATTACTATTCTCTTTATGATCATGACCCATTCGCTATTGGCTTGCATGGAGTAAAAAATACATTTACTTTGAAATTTCAAACCTTTGAACAAAGGGCATACAAGCGTTTAAACAGTAAGTCAGCCATTAAATTATTCGCCGACTTTGGCCTTTTCTATATAATTGGGGTCAAAAAATATTTGCTAGTAATATACTAGTGCTTTTTGAGAACGACGAACCAGCAATCATCCTTCAAAAGTTCAGTTCCGTCTTGCGTTTGATAGTGACCGCAGCCCACGTTTTGAAGTAAACAGATGTTATCAAAATAACAAGAAAGCGGCGGAGCGTAATTTTTTAATTTTTTAGGTTTAGTCATTTGAGTATTTAATAATACATTTTAACTGAGAATTTAACAGAAAAATGAAAGTCTTTTGATAAAATCCCAAACCGTTATGTGCAGGCAAATGACCTTGAAATTAAAATATTGCACGTGTCCGAGGACACCTGTCAAGCAACAAGGACTGTCGGTTCATGAACACTGCCGGCTTGCTTGAGTTTATGAGTTTAAATGAAGTTGTAAGTGAAAAAAACAAGGCAGTTTATGTAATAGAAGAAATGCGTAATTCTTTTAACTTATTGATTGATAATTAAAAGATGGGGCCAACTTCACAGCGAAAGATAGAAGGTATAATGTTCAAAATTTTTTTTGAATTATTTAAAAAAATTTAAATAAATTCTTATTTTTTATATTTTTATTTTAAATCAAATAAGTCTTTATGATTAATAGTTAACTAATTGTCATTAATTAAAATATTAATTTTTTATTTTATATCTACATGATATTGATATAATGTTGATATGAAAAGTGAAAAATGTTACATGTTCATATTATCATACCACATTAGTATATCACGTTATCATTAATTATGATATATCAGCATACCACATCATCATCAATTTTAACATATTAGCATGTCATGTTAGTTTCACATGACACAAAATGATCAATGTCATTTTAACTAAATCAATTACTAATCATAAGAGCTTATTTGATTCAAAATAAAAATATAAGAATTTATTTGACTTAAAATAAAAATATAAAAATTTGATTCAACACAATAAAAATAAAAGAATTTATTTGAATTTTCGTAAATAGTTTAAAAACTTTTTTAAATATTATATCAAGATAAAATGATATTTATAATATAGATTTATATTCTCTTGTTTGGTAATCTCATCAAATGAACTACTATTTCATGACATCAACTCAAGAATCCTTTGACATACTAGTATAGATAAAATGTAATAAAGTTGATAGACCACATCTTTCATATTTCTGTATAAAATGATATGGTCATTTATTAATTTAGTACCATGTGTTGGGTGGTTGATGAAAATTATGGGATGTCAACTTTCGGATCAATGTCCATATTGGTTTTAGCAGGGGTATATTGATATTGTTTGAATTTTCATAGTCAAATTTTGCTATTGTTTCCTTTCTATTTTAAATTTATTATTATTAATAATTCAAAAAAATGAGTATGTAACAACTTTCTTGAGACAAAGGAAGTATTTCATTTGTATTACACTTTTTCCTTTAAAATAAAAAATACTCTAATATAGATTACTAGCTATTTCATGGTCTATTTGATTAGCTCGCAACGAGATGTTGTTCAAAGGTAAATAGTGGGTCAATACTCATGTGTTTGATGTGATCAAGCTGCACATTACTTGGTGGACAAAAACCAAATAACTTGACTTGAATTTTTCTATTATGGACTTGAAAAGGTTCCCTAATAATGGGGTTGACTCTAAAAATGTAAAACATCCAAGCCTTCTGTCAAATGGTAAACTGTTCCTTATAAAGATTTCAAATTTAATTTTGATGGGCCCTCCAAAAGTAACCTTGGGGAGGCAGGCATTGATGGAGTTCTTCATAACGATTCTGGTGACATTCTCATCATTTTCTCAATGTCGATTAAAGTATGAGATGTTAATGAAGCTGGCATTAAAGCAATGTGCAACGCTTTGCAAACTTTCGTAGCATCAAAGTGGGTTGTGTCTCACAAAGTTATAGTCGATAATGACTTTGAAAATTTTATGAAGTGGATTAAAGATCCATGTTCTGTTCCTTGGAAACTAATGCCACCCATCATGTTGAAAGTTGATTTCCTTAAATCGCAAATCAAGGAAATCAATTTCAACAAAATTCCTAGGTCTGCGAATGAGATTGTCAATTTTCTTATGAAATCAGGGATATAAAGGTCTAATGAATTACTTTGGGTTTTATGTGATGACATTACTAATGCCAAATTTCTAGGCTTGTGTTAATGGGGTGTTGGATGGTTGTTGCTTTTTCTTCTTTCCTGGTTTTTGTGGTTTTTCACTGGTTTTGTGTAGGCTATCTTTTTACACATGCTTCAGCTAGGTATCATGCAGGCAACTTTTCTGTTAATCATTAAAGGCTTGAAAACCTTGTTGGTTCAGCTTAAATGGTGTGG
Organism: Theobroma cacao; assembly: GCF_053813885.1. Classification (NCBI taxonomy): domain Eukaryota; kingdom Viridiplantae; phylum Streptophyta; class Magnoliopsida; order Malvales; family Malvaceae; genus Theobroma; species Theobroma cacao. Next base: position 46,612,886 of record NC_142640.1, read on the forward strand.
TTGGTTGTCATGGGATGTCTTTTGTTTTCTGTTTCTTGCGGTTTGGCACTATACAGGGGAGTTTTACTTTGTTCCTTTGCTTGGATTCTTTTGTCTAATGAATGTGGTCTATCATGTATAGAGTCTCATTCTTTTTTATTTTGTTGGCCTAGGTTTTCTCTTATTGGAAGAAAAATGTTGAATCAACCTTTTGGACGTTAAGGGTTGTATATCTTTTATTTTTTGAGATATCATAGGTTTTTGGGTAGTGCAGTTTCCTTTTTGTTTTGTTTTGCTATAAGTGGATTTTTAGGTTAACAGGGAGTTTCCCCTTCCTATGTATGATTTTCTTCTATGTATGACTTTTTGAATATAATCTAATTCAACATTTCAAAAAAAAATCTTGATGAAATAATATATGCATAAACAAAAACAAAAAAATGTTTTCGTTGACACATATAAATCTTGATTAAATATTATATGCATAAACATAAATGTTATAGAATAGGAAATCTATAAATATCCCTTTAGTAATTAATGAAATTATAAGAATTAGGAATCACCATATTATAGGGATTTTATTTTTTTATTTTTTTTTCTTTTCCCATTTTAGAGACGTTTAGGTTGTATATATAAATGATGATGTATCATGAATGAAAGTGACTGAGTTTTCTCGTCCATAACATAGTATCAGAGCTATTTTGGCATATTCATTTCCATTGAAATAAAGTTCTTCATTTCTCTTGTGCATCCAAATCTATGTCACCCATATAGGGTAACAATCTGATTTGACAACCGGCACCAGGAGGATACCTATTTGTCGATTGGCTTCTTCCCAGATTCCTGCCACTATAGTCCCTGTGAGTGGCTGTCACACGCCACTTTTAGTTTCTGGTTCTATTCCACAGGCCAGCATGTGGGGGCCATCTGTTAGAGATTTTCACTTCGATCTTCTCCGTTGGTCTTCACATCAAAGATTTTTCTCTTCTAGGCTTCACATCGATAAGTTTCAACAAGATAGTTTGGTACTCTTGTTGGGTTTTGTTACTAGGTCTTTAAGATGACAGAACCTATGCTAGAGAAAAAATTAGTGGTAATGGCTTATGTGATTCTTGTGATGACAAAAGTCACCAAGCATAAGCTTAATGGTTCCAATTATTTGGATTGGAGCAAGACAATTCAGGTCTATTTAAAAAGCATGGATAAGGATGATCATATTACTAATGATCCTCCTACTGATAATACAAGGCAAACCTGGATAAGGGAAGGTACACAATTGTTCTTGCAGATTCAAAATTCTATTAATAGTGAGATTATTAACATCCTTAATCATTGTGAGTTTGTTAAAGAGTTGATGGATTATTTAGATTTTCATATTCTGGTAAACAAAATATCTCTCATATTTATGAGGTATGTAAAGCATTTTATCATGCACAAAAACAAGATAGGTCTCTCACAGCCTATTTTATATATTTTAAAAGAATTTATAAGGAGCTTAATGTTATGTTGCCTTGTAGTCCTGATGTGAAGGTTCAACAAGCTCAATGGGAGCAAATGGTGGTTTTGAGTTTTCTTGCAAGTCTCCCTCTAGAGCTTGAGACTGTCAAATCTCAAATTCTTTATGGTTCCGAGATCTCCTCCCTGCATGGCACCTTTACGAGAGTACTTCATACAGAAAGCTTTAGCTCCATGTTGTTTCAAACTAATAACAATGCTTTTGTAAGTCGTTAGAATAATAGGAGTGATTATAAAGAATTGGGAATGGGCTATCATAACTGAAATGTTAATAGTCGTAGTAAGAAGTTAGGAGGAATTATGTGCTATTATTCTCATGAGTCAAGCCATACAAAGCATTTTTGTATGAAACTCCAAAATAAGCCTTAATGAGGTCAGTCAGCAAATGTTGAAGCTCCTAATACTTCATCTTCTGATAAGACTATTCTAGTTTCCATAGATGAATTAGACCAATTCTCTCAGTACCGATAATCATTAAAATCCACCACTTCTCCTATCACTACTATTGCTGAGTCAAGTAATTCCACTACATATCTTATTTCCTCATTATCCAAATGGGTCATTGATTTTGGTGCGTCAAATCACATGATAGGTAATTTGAATCTATTTTCCACTTTCTAATCACATGCAACCTCTTCTAATGTTACTTTAGCAAATAGGTCAACCTCTTGTGATCTTGGTCCTGAAACTGTCAATCCGACTCCATTAATTTCGTTGTCCAATATCTTAAATCTACCTAAGTTTTCTTTTAATCTAATCTTTGTTAGTAAACTCACTCGTGTCTTGAATTGTTGTTTGTCATTCTTTCCCGATCTTTGTCTATTTTAGGATCTTACGACGAAGCAGATTGTTGGTAAAGGTCATGAGTCTTCATGTGTCTACTGTCGAGATCCATTACTTGTTCAAGTGTATTGACCCCCTTTGAGGTGCATTATCGGTTAGGACATTCTTCATTGTATTCTTTAAAGAAATTATGTCCTTAATTTCAAAATGTATCATCGTTGGATTCTGAGTCATGTCAGTTTGCTAAACATCATCGTCTCCTTTTAGTTTCTGGAGTCAATAAGCAAGCGATGTCCACTTTTGAGTTAGTTCATTATGATGTTTAGGGTTCTTGTCCTATTGTTTCTAAGTTTGGTTTTAAATACTTTGTTACTTTTGTTGACTTCTATCTCATGTCACTTGGCTATAGTTAATGAAAATTGTTTCGAGTTATTCTCTAATTTTTGTGCCTTTTGTGCTAAAATAAAAACACAATTTAATGTTTTTGTGCATACATTACGAAGTGATAATGCCAAAGAATATTTTTCTAATAAATTTGAATCCTATATGACTCAGAATAACATTCTCCATCAATTTTCTTTTATTGATACACCCTTTCAAAATGGAATTATTGAGAGAAAGAATAGACATCTCTTTAAAGTAACCCGAGTACTTCATTTTAAGATGAAAGTTCCTAAATAGTTTTGAGTTGATGCTATCTCCACGACTTGTTTTCTGATTAATTGGATGCCCCCATTTGTCTTTCATGGTGATATTCCCTATACTATCATTTTTCCTTCCAAGTCTTTATTTCCTATTAAATCTAAGATATTTGGTAGTACATGTTTTGTTCATGATGTTCATCCACAAGTCACAAAATTAGATCCAAAATCTCTCAAGTGTGTTTTCCTTAGGTATTCTCATCTTTAGAAAGGTTATAAATGTTATTCACCTACTCTTAACCTCTAACTTGTCTCTGCAGATGTCGCTTTCCTTGAAAATACTCATTTCTTTTCCTTTTATTCTAGTTATGATAGTCAAGGGGAGGAAGATGATCTATTAGTTTATACTATAACTCATTCTGTCAGTGCTCTAAATATTTCTGCACTTACTCGGCCACCTATTGTCCATGTCTATTCTAAACAACCAAAGAATCAAGCCACATGCCCTTTACTAGTCCTTTCGCTGTCAGATCCAATCTCTAGTGATCATGATCCTAGTTTACATCTCCTTATTACTCTTCGAAAGGTAAACGTTAGCGTACTTATCCTATTTCCTCTTTTGTTTCTTATAATCACTTGTCTTCTTCTTCTAGTTCATTTGTTGCATCCTTGGATTTTGTTTCGATTCCTAAAACTGTTCATGAAGCCTTGTCTCATCCTGGCTAGTGTGCTACTATGGTAGAAGAGATGATGGCTTTAAATGGTAAAGGTACTTGGGATTTGGTAGATTTACCTACCGAGAAGCAAGCTATTTGGTGTGAATAGGTATTTGTTGTAAAGGTAAATCTTGATAAATCAGTGGCTCACTTTAAAGCCCATCTTGTTGCTTAAGGATATGCCCAGACTTATGGTGTTGATTATTCTGATATTGTCTCTCTAGTAGCTAAACTTACTCCTATTCGTTTATTCATCTCTATAGCGGTTACCTATGACTGGTCTTTACATCAATTAGATATCAAGAATGTTTTTTTACATGGTGACCTCTAGAAAAAAGTGTATATGGAGCAACCACCTGGGTTTGTTGCTTAAGGGGAGTATGGAAAAATTTGTCATCTTAAAAAATCTTTGTATGGCTTGAAACAAAGCCATCGTGCTTGGTTTGGTAGATTCAGTGAGGTAGTTTAGGAGTTTGGGATGAAAAAGAGTAAGTGTGATCACTTAGTGTTTCATAAACAGTCTAAGACTGACATAATCTTATTAGTAGTGTATGTTGATGATATTGTTGTTACTGGGAGTGGCACTACAAGTATTTCATTTCTCAAATCTTTTCTTCAGACCTAGTTTCAGACAAAAGATTTAGGGTTGTTGAAGTATTTTTCGAGTGTTGAGGTGACAAAGTGTAAGAAAGGTATATTTTTGTCTCAAAGAAAATATGTTCTTGACTTGTTGATGGAGACAGGAAAATTGGGTGCTAAGCTGTGTAGTGCACCAATGACTCTTAATTTGAAATTTACAAAAAAAGATGGTGAATCGTTTAAAGACCCTAAAAAGTATAGAAGGCTAGTTGGAAAATTGAATTATCTTACAGTGACTTGTCTTGATATTGCATGCTCTATTAATGTTGTAAGTCAATTTATGTCTGCTCCAACAATTAACCATTGGGTAGCTTTGGGACAAATCTTATGTTATTTGAAAGGAGCTCTAAGATGTGGTCTATTTTATGGAAATCATGAGCACACTAATATTGAATGTTTTCCACATGCAGATTGGGTAGGTTCCAAGATTAACAAGAGATCCACTACGAGATATTGTTTTTTTATCGAAGGGAATCTTATCTCATGGAAAAGTAAGAAGCAAAATGTAGCATCTCTATCTAGTGTAGAATCAAAATACAGAGCTATGGCTCAAATTGTGTGTGAGGTAGCATGGATGTATTGGCTATTAAGTGAAAGTTGGTCTTAAGTCTTCTTTGTCGACAAAGCTATGGTGTGATAATCAAGCTGCTCTCCATATTGCCTATAATCTCGTGTTTCATGAACAAACTAAGCATATTAAAATTGATTGTCATTTTATCTGTGAAAAGGTTCAACAAAAGTTCATCTATATAAGATATGTTAAAACTGAAGACCAACTAAGAGATATATTCACAAAAGCATTAAATGGAGCTCAAGTTGATTACATTCGTAGCAAGCTAGGCATGATTAACATTTATGCTCTAGCTTGAGGGGGAGTGTTATAGAATAGGAAATCTGTAAATATTCTTTTATTAATTAATCTAATTATAGGAAATAGGAATTAGGAATTACCATAATTATAGGAATTTTATTTTCTTTATTCTTTTCCTATTTTAGAGACGTTTAGGCTATATATATATAGATGATGTATTATGAATGAACATGGGTGAGTTTCTCTTCCAAAATGACAATAAACAAAAAAATGTTGTTGTTGAAAGGATGGTATAAAGAAAAAAAAAAAAGACCAACAATTCTTTAGAAAGCTAGACTTTTTACGCGCCACGTTAGGTATGATTTCTTTCAACATATCTTTAGAAGGGGCAATGGTTTTTGCAGTTTTCTTGTCAAAGTATAGTGTTAATAACAACACATCATTCTCTTCTTGTAGTGACTTTGCTTTAAGCTCCACCTGCAGCTTTTTCTCTCTGTTATGGAATACCTCACTTTGTTTCTGTTCTTCATTGCTTAGTTATTTTTATAAGTTGCCTTTTTTGTTAGGCTGTTCTTAGCTACACCGTGTTCAGTTCATTTTGTAGGCAGGGGCTGCCCTCTGGTTTCGTCTTAAGCTTATGATCTTTGCAACAGATAGTTACTCTCATCTGTTGATTGCAGTTGCTGTACCTAAGGTTTTCAGGCCTTCTTTTGTACCTACTAATTAATTCAAATGAAATCATGATTGGCTTAGTCAAAAAAAAAAAAAAACGGTTCTTTAGAAAATGGAAAATTGTGATAGAGCTTAATTTCACGGGCTCACATTTTCAATCTAAAAAAGGTGCCAAATATATATTTATTATGTGAAAGAAGATCTTTACTTATAAATCTAAGACTCATCACATTTCTTTTGTAGGATCCATGTGCAACTATTTCAACCCATGGAAGAGAGGGACCCAAACTCAACTCAATATCTCTCATTTAGGCTCCCACTTAAGTTTGAAAAATTGGATTAGATCTTATACTACACATTTCCAACTCAAAAGATATTTTTAAGACATATCTATTAGGTGAAAAAAGACCTTTCCTTTCCTTTTAAGATCAAAACTCATTCCATCTTTTAAAAATGTAAGATCCCCGCACATTAACACAAGTACAATTCTAACTCTAATATAATATGCAGCAAAACAGAAGTCTATAAATCTCCTCTTTCATTACAATGATTATTCAATTAAAAAGATTACATATATAATAAGGTAGATAGAAAAAAAAAAATCATTGCTACAAGTTTACATTTGAAAGAATAAAAGGAATAAATAAATTAAGAGAGACAGTAAACACACACATCTACAATTGAGGAAGAAAAAACTTTTAAAATTGGAACAGATTTAGTTTCCACAAAGATATGAGGATGCATCAACTAGTTGATAGCGCTGCAAATCCTCCTTGCTATCCCAGCTGAACCGGTTAGAGGTTCGATATCTCCCATTTTGATCATGGCGGTCGCAAAGTCAGACTTGAAAGTAGAAGGGTTCCTGCTATATTCTGAGACTATGTTATCTGTGAATCCACCGCTAAAAAGGACTTGATCAGACTCCAGAAGACCCTTCTTCTGCATCAGGTTCTTGAAGTAGTTGTTGTCAAAGGAATTGGGTGTCACCAGATCAAGTGCTGCCAAATTTCCATCGCCATTGCCAAGAGTGGCCGGACAACGGCGCCTGCGTGTGCTAGCAAATCCGGCGTCGATGTCACTTGCATTGTTGTATATCCTGTTCCGAAATGTAACGCATTGAGCTTGTCCAATGGTATGGGAACCTGCATAAGGATTAACCGTCATTTATTATTATCTGTATACAAGGAGAACGAAGTGTAACGTAAGGATTTTGTTAAATAATTTCTTCACAAACCTGACAGAGCAACCATGTCTCTTGCACTAAGGCCCTTGCTCCTAAAGAGATCGATTAGGCTTTCAAGGCTGGCTGTGAAACGAGGAAGTTGACTGGTTGCCAGACTAACGCTAGCAGTGGTAGAATCTCTTCTCCCAAGCTTCACTCTCCAAGATGGGCCACCCACCTGAGTTGATCGAGGAGAGATGTTGTAAGGGTAAAGTTTCAACACGGGAAATCAAACTAAGATGACAAGTTAGATATCTGGATGTCGGGAGGAAGGTCATAATGTATGGAGTTACTCACGTATTCTGAGGCATCCCTGGCTGCAACTGCAAGGATATCTGCACAAGATACAACCCCAGGACAAATGTGTTCCACATCAGATTTTGCCTTGTCAATGACTTCATAACCTCTTGCAGAGTCTTTATTTTGGAGTGCATTCTTTTCGCTTGTGATTGAGGAGGCATCGTCTGGTAAGATTGAGGCATCACATCCCTGATTATAAGAGGCAAGAGACCCCGTTAAGATCATGCGATTTTTATTTAATATGGGCAGGAACATAAATTAAAAAGACATAATTAATTTGTTATATATATATATATAAGTACCTGAACAAAGCAGTCATGGAAATGAAGGCGAATTAGAGAAGCAGCCATTCTACGCTCTCGTGCAATAGCGGTTCTGATGGCTGTGCGAATGGTCCTAAGTGCATTTGGGCATGTCTTGTCATAAAATGTAGAGGAAAGTTGTGCTCGGCATTGGCAGTCGCTCATCAAAAGCAACAGGATCACCACAACAGCAGCTCTCCTTGCTACGAGTGACAAAGAATTTCCAACAGCTATTACCATTTTCTATTGAAATGACGAAAACCAAAGCTGAGTTTTGATTAGTTAAACACAAGAAAGAGTTAGCAGTCAAGCTATAGATAGAGAAAATGAGAAGAAATGAGGATGACAAGAAGCTTGAAGCTTTCTTCAATTTATAGGGCGTTGTAGAAAGGACGTTAATTTGTTGCGATGTTGCGTTAGCAATTTCCAATTTTGGAGCTGCAGATATTATTATGATTATGACCCATTCGCAATTGGCTTACACGGAGAGAAAAGCACATTTACTTTGAAATTCCAAACCTTTGAACAAAGGGTTTATAAATATTTAAAGAGTAAGTCAGCAATTAAATTATTCGCCGACTTTGGCCTTTTCTATATAATTGGGGTCGAAAAATATTTGCTAGTAATATAATAGTATACTGTATTCTATTAGCTTTTTGAGAACGACGAACCAGCAAGCATCCTTCAGAAGTTCAGTTCCGTCTTGCGTTGGACAGTGACCGCAGCCCACGTTTGAAGTAAACAGATGTTATCAAAAAAGAAGAATACTAGAGAAATATACCCACCTCAATGTGGTGGAGTGCAATTTTTTATTACTCACATGTGTATTTAATAGTATATATTTAACTGAGAATTTAACATAAAAAAAAGGGAAAATCTTTCGGTAATAAAAATTCCAAAACCTTTATGTGCAGGCCAATGACCCAATGGTCAAGATATCTTGAAAATAAAATACTGCATGTGTCCAAGGACACCTTGTCAGGCAAAAGGGGCCGTTGGCTTATGAACAATGCCAGCTTGATTGAGTTTTTGAGTTTTAGCTGAAGTTATGGATTTGGTTAAAGAATAGCACTTGGTCTGGTTCACCTCATGTATAGTTTTAGTAATTTTGAGTTAAATCACTCCGTGCTGGTTTTAGCGGGGTTATATTGATATTGTTTGAATTGTCATTGTCAAATTTTGCTATGGTCTCCTTTTATTTGAAATATATTACTATTAATAAAATGTAAGAAAATAATTCAAAAAAATTGACTATAAAAAATCTACACCTGACAACTTTCTCGAGAAAAAGATGTATTTCATTTGCATTACACTTTTTTATTTAAAATGAAAAATGCTTTAATTTAATCTACAAAAAAATTGACATTTAAATCTTTGATTAAATAACATGTGCATAAACAAAAGCAAAAAAAATGTTGTCGCTCAAAGGATGGTTAAAAAAAAGTGTAAGACCAATAGTTCTTTGGAAAATGGAAAATTGTGATAGGATTATATATCACGGATTTATGTTTTTAATTCAAAAAACATGTCTAAGATAAGTCTATTAAGTGGAGGACACTTATGCTTATAAACCCAAGATCTATCTCATTTCTTATTGATATGAGATTTGTGATATTCTACTTTATCCAATTTTATAACGCTCTCGTTACACTGACATTTTCATTCATAAAAAAAAAAATACTTATCTTAGTCTAGATATAACTTGATCTTGATATCTCTTATGGAACGTCACACATCAATGAAGAGCTAGATAGTATCTAATACCACTTATTACATACCCATATTTTCGACCCAAAAAAAAGCCTACAACATACTTATCAAGTGGAAGAAAGCTTTTACATTTTTTTTTTTTTTGCTCAACCAATAAAGTGGTTTTCATTAGTAATCAGCTTAAGGTAGTAAAGGATACAAAACAGAGTGCTAAGCACTTACTTATACCAGCTTACAAATATGCAACATTACATGTCAAAAGCACAATAACTGTTAGAAACAACCACAAGAATGCATGATAAGCATAAAAATAGGATAGGAAAAAAGAACTAAAAGCTAGAAGCTTGAAGAGATAAGGCTACCAGCTGAGAACATAGTTTCAACATCAACTCCTTGTTTGGCTAGCATGTCTGTGAATGAGTTTCCTTCCCTTAAAGAATGTTGAAATGCCACCCCTTCTAGAGTGTTCTACAGTGCATCTATCTCATTAAAGATGTGCCTAATGTTCCATGGCCTTTGTTCATGATTTTTCACCCAAATGAGTGCAACTATAGAGTCAGATTCATGATAAGTTTATTATTACTTGCATAAGGTGTGGAAGCATACAGGCGTAAGCATGGTTGATGGCAATCATCTCTGCATAGCTGGAATCTTGCACACCAAGAGGCCCAAAAAATATGCCCACCATGTACCTCTTTGCATCACGAAGTACACCCCCACAGCCTGTAGGACCTGGCTTACCTCTTGTAGAGCCATCCACGTTGAATTTATATTCACCAATATTTGAAGGCTGCCATGTGGTTTTTTTTTTTTTTTTCTTTTTGTGCTCAGCTAAAGAAAAGACAATATATTAAGCAAAACATTAGTACCCGATGGATGAGCAAATCCGTTCAAAATATACAACTCAAGAAACTTGAGCAAAGAAACAACAGCTGGAAGGGAAAGAGCAACTTAAAAGCAGAACAAAAGTTAGAAACAATCGCATAATGGTGAAGCAAAAATACAGAATTACATTGCCAAAGCGTAACAGGAAAAACAAAAAAAGATCTACAGCAGGGAATCAAAAAGGCAAAAGCAGCAAAGAAACTAAATAGCTCAAGAATCAAAGCAGTCATCAAATACCACCAGCGAATGAATGAAGGAACAGATCATGGATAACAGAAGCTAGAAAATTCATGATTCAAAAAAGACTAGTTGTTACCATAATGCTGAGAACATAGAGCTTCGGTTAACTTTAAGATTGGTAGGAGAGTCTACAAGGAAATTACCTTCTCAAAAGCCATGGATAAGCAAAACATTACCAATAATTCTGAGTGGTGGTCAATATCATTAAAATCAGCCATAGGTTCCATGGTCTTAGAGTGACATCGGCAACCCATGAAAGAGCAAATTTTGAATTCGATTCAATGAAGAGATCAGTGCCAATAAAATGGGAAGATGAAAATAGGCGAAAAGCATGGAAAAATGGTCATGAGATCAACAAAATTGAAATCAAGGTAGCCAAGCACTTGCTCAACACCAACAATCTGGGAAAACAGAGGGAAGGGAGAGAAGTTCATCCCAAAGAATTAACTTATCACCAGCATCACATGGCGCAAAAATATTAATTATTAAGCAATCAAATTTTTCAGCAATCCATGAACCAGAAAAAATGATAAATCTCCTTTAAAAAAGAACTTCTTTAAGAGAAAAAAAGTTTCGATCCCAAACAAAAAGAATGGCACTAGATTTTCCACAAGAAGGACTAAAAACGCAAAGCCAAATTTTTTGATCTCCAAAGCTGCTCAATAATGCCATCATTAAAATTTTCCAGTTAAGTTTCCTAAAATAGAACAGAGAGAAATAGCCATAAGCGAAATAGAGTCCACAAGACAGCGACTCAAATTAATTAAGCAAAAATAGACAGTCAACAGGGCGATACAGTGATTCTAAACCAGTCGAGAGAGACATAGAAAAACTAAGGATTGAGCCAAGCGAAATTCATAAGAAAGAATATACAAGTATCAAAGAATGAATCATAACTTCCAAGAAGCACCTAATTAGGAGTTATTTTTGTGCAGTATTTTTCTCAATAAACACGAGATTATCAAGCATTATTTATTTATGACATTGAGGCTGAAGAGCAAGACCCAATTGTTTGCCAAGATCCCAAGTAGCTATAGCTTCTCTATGATCGGTGGCTGAAACTAAATAAAAAGTTTTCTTTTTTAATTTTTTAATACCTTTTTCCCTCAACTTCTTTGTGTATTTCTTCCCCTTTCTATTTTTGGAAATTAAATCAAGGAAGTCTTCTTCAATAGAAATAAAATCACCATCAGAAGAAGGGCAAGTTTCATTATTAGAATCCACTTTGGAGGATGTTTCTTGAGAAGGGTTGTCACGGTTGAAAGGATAAAGAAAAGTAGTGAAGAAGGAATTGATTGGAGGGGGGTTGGAATTGGAGCTGGGTTTTAGAGTTGGGAAGGATTTAAGTGATGTTGGACTAACTGATTGGGGCTAAAGTCCAAATCCACCACTAGATTTAAACCATCTGATATAAAAAAATAGAGTGGGCTAGGAAAGTGTGTGTGGGTTCATTAATAGGGATAGATAGGGGTGAGTAAATCTAAACCAAACCGAATTGAAATGAGTTCAATATTTTCGGTTCAGTTAGTTCGATTTTTTGATTTATTCGGTTAAGATAGTTTGATTAGTAAAGTTATTTCGGTTAGAAAAATTTCTAATCGAACTAATTGAAGGGTATTATAGAGATTTTACACTAAAAAAATCTTAAACCTAAATGCCTAATCTCATCTCTTTGTTTGGTTTCTCTTTCTACCATCTCGTCTTCACTCTCCAGACTCTCTGATCTCCACCCTCTTCTCTTCCCGTTCTCTTAGCCATCCTGTCTCCACTCTCCATACACTCTAGTCTCCATTTTTTTCTCATCCCCTTCTCTCATCTTTAGCAAGTTACTACCATCCTTCACCCTTCCCACATCAAGTAAGTTTTTATGGGTTTTTAGTTCCTCTTCTCTCCTTTTTGTTCTATGTTTTCTTAGCTTGAAATTTTGTGGGTCTGGTCGATGAGTTTTTTATGTTGGTTTTTAAATTTTTACTGCTTGATTTTTTTTAGGTGGTGGTTTCGTGTAATGTGTAAATACTTATGCTATTAATCTAGAGATTTTTGCCCAGTCTATGTAGTTTATTGATAGATTATTCATCATTAACTCTTTTTCTTCTCCTCAATGCCATGACAAATTGACAAAGATGAGTTAAATATCCTTAAAGAAAATTAAAGTAATATGAAAACAGGCATTTTCCACATGTAGATCTAAACAGAAGAGGGCAATGAAGAAAATGTAAAGAAGGGAAACTAGGCCATGGTAGAAGTTAGGCTAACATTAATGCCTAGTTTGGCATTGCTGTTAGAAAAAGCTCGAGTTGGCAAAAGCACCTTTCTATGTGCTTCTGCAGTTGGAGAAAGATCATGGTCTAAAAAAGTGCTTTTAAACCTAAAATTAGATGATATTTGACATTGTGTTAATTGTTAAAGGTTGTTTTTTTTTTATAATCAAATGCAATGCCAAACTCTTGTCTTAGCTTAAAGGGAGAAAAGTCATTACCAAAACTGAGAATGGCTACGTGCAAGCCTTTATTTATGCTCAAGATTAGCTACATGGACTTTCCTATTATCTTCATGACACTGAGAATGATTTGGCAGAGCTTGAGAAAGTTGATGAAGGTAAGTATTTTATTTATATCATCATTTCATTTTTGCTGTTTCAATTGTTAATATGTTATTGCTTTATTTCTTACTTTCTTGTTTATGTATTTTAGAGTTGTCAAAGATTGTAGTGGACAATGTACTTGATAATCTTTAACGTAATCAAGTAATGTACTAATGTTATTTAATGCTTATTTGAATTTATAAAACATTTAATAGGTTTTAAGTTATTTTTTTAATTTATTTGTATATTTTTCTATGTTGTGTTTCATTTAGTTTCTCTATTTGTTTTGTTTGCTGTGATTGATTTAATTGAATTTAATTTCATTCGGTTGAGTTTGGGAAATGTTTTTAAGGTACTCTAGTATTCATTTGTGATTTGTTTTTTGCATGATTTTTCTTTTTTGTTCTTTGATTATGTTATGGTGATTTACTCAGCTTTTATCTTTAATCAAGTTTAGGATTTTTTTGTTTGGCTTAAGAAAATAATAAGTTGAATCGTTTTGATTTTAGGCATAGATTTATTGAAAGTTGACTTGTTCCAGAACTTGTCTATTCAGAAATCTAAGGATACTCTATGCTGATGAAACAATGTTTATTACTCGTATATGCAGTTTCTCCAATATATTTAATGAAAATCTTTTAATCCTTTTGGTTTCTTATTTATCCAGAAAACTTCATGAACTCAGGTGATCTTCTTCACCTCTTATTTCTACTTTTACTTTCATTTGGTAAAGCCCCTAGATCAGAACTAAAGAAAACAAAAAAAAAAGTAAAACAGAGTTGATATTTTACAATTTAGGATTGAGATATAGTTGTTAATTGGACAAAGTTGTTGTTGAATTTGTTTATATCATGCTCTGTTCAACCTTTCTTTATGGCCAAGATGAGGGAAGAGTTAATTAGAAAGGTTTCAAATTCCACTTTTTTGATTTGTTTTAGCTACAAAGGAATGTGGTGTAATTTCCTGTAGTAATTCATTTATTTAAAATTTTTGTGACATTTAGAAGAAAGGATGGGGGTGCTATTGGAGCATATATTGGTGTGTTGGATCTTACCAACAAAAAAAGTGAATTGGGCTTGCCGTTCTTACTTCTGAAATGAGTGCTTCTAGTGCTAATGTGCCTGCTGCTGCAAATCCAACCCAAGCACCTACCATTGCACTTCCCTTTGTTGCACCACCCTCGTCTCCTGCATCTTTCCTTCCATCTGAACCCCCCTTTGCTACATAGTCTCTAATTGGTTTAGTGTCTCTCACCTCTATTTCTGCTAGTATGTACTCTCCAGGGCCTAATTTAAGGGTACAACCTATTTGTTGAAGACTATTTGTTGTTGTTTTTATCTATTGTTAAATACTGTTAATGATTTGTTGTTATTCACTCAAGATTATTTATTGTTGTTTCTATCAATGTTTTTAATTATTTATTGTTGTTTATATCATATAAATTATATGAGTATTTATTTTATTTATTATAATTTTTAAGATCATTTTTAATATTTTTGTAATATTGATTTATTTAAAAAAAACAACATAAATAAATATATACAAACAAAAAAAATAAAAAATTTATTAAGTTTGGTTTTTGGAAACTGAACCGAACTAATTGAATCAGTTCGGTTTCTGTTTGTTCGGTTAGTTATATAGTTCAATTCAATTTCGGTTATTTTTAACTAGGAGTTCGGTTAGTTAGGTTATTGGATATCCAATAACCGAATTAACTGAACTAACCGTTTACACACCCATAGGGATAGAGGCCTAGTCAATGGGATGGATTGAATTGGGTAAAGCTGGACATAAGACCTTCGGCTTATGGGTTGTGAATTCATGGGCTCAATTGCTAAGTTTTCACCATTGGGTAAAACCAAGTCATTATGTAAGGCTTGCACACCATTTTGGACCGAGATTGGGAGAAGATCTGGATTCATTGATAAGGGTGGGTTAACAGATCGGGTAGAAGAATTTGGTACATTCAGATCATTATCACCAACAATGTTTTCTCTGCCATGGATATTTCCACCATTGTTGTTGCTTGGATGACTAGAGCAATCAATACTGGTATATCTTTCCAATGGGTGAGGCTTGGGTAATCAAGTAAACAATCAAGCATAAATTCACAAACTTGAATGGGGTATATTTGATTACTTATAGCTAGGTGGATAATTTCATCAATTCTTGATACACAATTAGTATTGATGAGGATTATGGCCTTTTCAAAAGTGATAAGTGATGAAGTTTCGTCACCCAAATTCGTAAAAGATTCCCAAATATTACCAATTCTAAAGAAAGAGGTTCTATTCCAAGCATGGAAGGTAATTCCTGAAACAAAAAGCCAACGTCTTCTTGAATCCTTATTGATATTTGGTGACCATTCTTTCAAAGATCTGAACCATTTAAAGAGCCAATCCCATTGACAAGCTTTTGCCTTTTCAAATAACTTTTTATTAGAAAAAGATATGAGGAATTGGTAACCAACAATTCATTTAACAGATAGACAAGAAAAGATACTTTCCCTTATTTCAGAGAAAATTGTCTCAAGTTTTTTTTTTTATATATATTTGTTATGACTCACTACACTCTTTTCCAAACAGTGGAGCATTTCGTTTTCAATGTGTCTAATAAAAAGCCTAAAAAAGTCCTCCAAGGGGGAGGAGATGGCAAATTGAGTTGAGATAAGTCATCTTGGTTTTCTATTAAAGCTTTCAAAGAGGACCTGGTGGGTTGATTCTAGGTATTTTGGTGTTGTAAAAAGGTCTATGGTGTACAGAAAAGGTATTTTGGGTTTTTCCACCATTGTTTTGTTGGTTGGTATGGGCAAAATTTGAAACAATAGGTTAAGAATGAGTGGGATTTTGAGGAAAATAGTTGGAATGCCTTTCATTAGGAATAGGTCTTCTTTTGACTTGAATGGGAAGTTGTTGATTGGGAACGAACCTCTAACCACTTCAATTAGAGATTTTGGTTGTTGATCTCTCTCTACCAACATTTCAAGGTCATAGATTACTGCAATGATTGAGGTGTTAAGTGGCAGATTTCTCCCAATCGGTATTTCTAGGGTGCAATTTGGGGTTCTAGTTAGCAAAGGAAACTGTTAACCTTTGGTCAAAAAACCAAACACCGACAAGTCCCCTGATTGTACACTAAGCTTCCTTCAATAACCCAAAATGTGCAAAACTATACTTCCTTCCTTGATTCGGTTGATTAAAGGGAATATAGGAATTGATGACTCAACCATAAAATCTACTAGTAATATTGAGCCATTGTTGGGTGATTTGCGAGGGAAGGTTGCTAATGTGGATGGCAACCATCTAATGACTAGGGTTTAGGAAAGGGTTTAACTCATCGCTCTTCATAATATGTATATGAAGTGAGGATCATGTGGTGCTAATATTCCAAGGTTTAGTCCACCATTCAACCTCATCAACCAAATCCATGCCATCACATACCTTAGTCTAGAAAGAGATTGTATACAAATAAGGTTAACCAACTCCATACTATCCCATCACTTACCATTAAAAACTGACTCAATTCTCGCAAGCTATAATGACCATATAGTTGCTCCACATACTATCATCCATCTTTTCTTTGACAAACACACAAACTAACAAGTATCCCAAGCACATATCTATGTAGCTATCGAGTTTGAAGATACTAAGCTCATTACCCATCATTGGAGAACTATTACCCATACTGTCTAGCTAAATCTACAAGACAAAAGGATATGGGTGCACGTCTTTGTCTTTGCCTTGCACCATTCACACAATAATTGCTCATAATTGAAGGGGACTCCCCTTGACCTTAGAAAAGTCTTGGTTGGCATAGAGTAAAGAATAGTTGGTCACATGAATCCTTGTACTTTCGGCGAAATAGAGATATTCCAAATGGATGTATACCAGACTTGTTTTTCACCACAACTTGAGCCCAAAAGAGAGGTAAGTGTTTTAATTGAAAAATTACCTTTTGGGTCATGTTTCCACACTAGTCTATCATCTCTATAAAAAACTGGAGTGATACAAGCTAAGGAGTCAAAAGGCTACTTATACTCGTTTTTTTCCCATGTGTACAGATTGCATTAGAATGTTACAGTCCATTGACCCTGGTTCCACACATCAATCACCTTTGCCTCCTTATTAGTGGACAATGAAAATAAGTGGAGGAGTTTAAAGCATATAGGGTGATCACTATGGAGCCATACATCAAGCCAAAAATAGACGTTTAATCCATTACCAGGAAATCATTTGCATGCAACAGGGCTTATTAGGTCATAAATCTCTGGAGAGGTAGGTAATGTGATGATACTTCTCTAAACATTAGACATCCTGCTCAGATTCCTAACTGAAGGGATCCAATGCACCTCACTCATGCTGTACTTTTATGAAATCAAGCACCTTAATAATGTATTGCCTTCCACATCATAGCGCCACCACCATTTTCCAAGGAGTGCAACATTTGATCCCTATAATGCTTTGGCTTACAGATAGTGTTCCATTTAACTTTTGATATCTCTCTTACTTATAAGCTCATAATTTATCTCATCTCTTAGCAACGTGAGATTGTGACATTTACACAAGTACAATTCTAGCTTTAGTATAATGCATAGTAAAAAAGAAGTCTATAAACCTCTTGTTTTCATTACAGTGATTATTCAATTCAAAATATTACATATAAGAAAGTAGATAGTAAAAAAAATCATTTTTATAGTTGTACATTTGAAAAAATGAAAGGAATAAATAAATTAAGAGAGAAAAGAAACACACACATATACAATTGAGGGAAAGAAAGCTTTTAAAATCATGATAGATTTAGTTTCCACAAAGGTATGAAGATCCATCACTAGTTAACACAGTTGCAAATCTTCCTTATCATCCCAGCTGGACCTATAAGAAGTTGGATAACTCCCATTTTGATCGTGGCAGTTGAAAAATCAAACTTGAAAGTATAAAGGTCCTACTATACTCGGAGATTATGTTATCTGTGGATCCACCACTGAAGAGGACTTGATCTAACTCCAAAATAGACTTCTTCTGCATCTTGTTCTTGAAGCAATTATTGTCAAAGGAATTAGGCATAACCAGATCGAGTGCTGCAAAATTTCCATCGCCATTACCAAGAGCGGCCGGACAACAATGCTTGCATGTGCTAGCAAGTCTGGCATCGATGTCACTTGCATTGTTGTATATTCTGTTCCGAAATGTAACGCATTAAGCTTATCCAATGGTATGGGAACTTGCATATGGATTAAAGCTCTTGTTAGTGACAAAGAAAATGAAGTGTGATCAGAGCATTTTATTAAAATGATTTTTCACAAACCTGACAAAGTAACCATGTCTCTTGGACTAAGCCCTTTGTTTTCGAAGAGATCAATGAGGCTTTCAAGGTTGGCTATGAAATGAGGAAGTTGACTTGTAACAAGACTTATGCTAGCAGTGGTAGAATCTCTTTTCCCAAGCTTCACTGTCCAAGATGGGCCACCCATCTATGTTGTTTCAAGAAAAAAAGTTCTAATTAAGGGTGACAATTCAATAGAGGAAACTATGATGACAAGTGTGATGTCTAATGAAAAATGGATCAAGTATGGAGAGCCAAATATAGCAGAACAAATAGGAAATTGAAGATAAACACAATAAAAATATGTAAAGACCAAATGACTTCTGCATTAAAAACAATACAAGATAAAGAGTAGAAAAAGATCTGAAAACTGAACATAAAAATAAAACAAAAGACTAGAAA
Source organism: Theobroma cacao (assembly GCF_053813885.1). NCBI lineage: Eukaryota > Viridiplantae > Streptophyta > Magnoliopsida > Malvales > Malvaceae > Theobroma > Theobroma cacao. The sequence continues at coordinate 46,631,609 of NC_142640.1, forward strand.
TCATTTATAGACGAGTCTGTTTCCTAATTTTGTGCTAAAGTTGTGGCTTCACAGATTATAGGAATCTGTTAGTTTGACTCCCACTTTATTAAGACTCTACTAACAGATAATTATTGACTCAATCTTCAATAATTCTCCCACTTAAAGACATGATTCTATCACCACCAACTGCTTTAAGGCCCAAAGAATTCTTGAACCAAATAAACTTCTCTCTTGTCACAAACTTAGTTAACATGTCTGTAGGATTCAAGTCTGTATGAATTTTCTATAAGATAATCTTGCCATTGTCAACCACATCTCGAACAAATGATAACGGACATCAATGTGCTTCATACATGAGTGGAAAGCTGGGTTTATGGCCAATTAAAAGCACTTTGTCTATCACCATTAACATAAATAACCTCTTGTTGTCTCATCATCAATTCTTCAAGAAGCCTTTGTAGCCACATAGCTTCCTTGCAAGCATGTGTTGCTGCCATATATTCTGCCTCCATTGTTGATAATGGTACAACTGATTGTAATTTTGATTCCTAGCTGATTGCACCTCCTGACATGGTAAAAATATAGCTTGTAGTAAATCTCCTTTTATCCTTATCACCATCAAAATCTGCATCAACAAAACCAATGCACTGTGGCTTCATGTGTCCGAAACATAATGAGACATTCTGTGTGCCTTCTAGATATCTAAGGATCCACTTAACAGCCATCCAATGATCACGACCTGGATTTGCCATATATCTACTAACTACTCCCACTGCTTGTTTGAGGTTTGGTCTTGTACATACCAGGGTAAACATAAGGCACCCTACTGCTGATGAATATGCTACTCGAGACATTGCTGCCTTCTCTGCGTCAGTGCTGGGAGATAATTCTGAAGACAATTTAATATGAACAAGAAATTAAGTACTTACTAGTTTTGCATTCTGCATATTGAGGCGCGATAGAATTCTTTCTATATAACTCTTTTGAGATAATCAGATCTTCCTGTTCTTTCTTTCTTTAAATACCTTCATCCCAAGAATTTGATTTACAACTCCCAAATCCTTCATTTTAAATTCCCCAACCAATTGAGCTTTTAGTGTAGACACCTGTTCCAAACTATTTCCTGCAATAATCATATTGTCCACATACAATAACAAGAAACAAAAGCAACCATTGTTAAAATTATAAATATAAGCACAATGGTCAGCTTCACATCTTTTAAAACCCAAGCTCACAATGAAGGAATCAAATTGCTTATACCAACACCTAGGCGTCTACTTAAGACTATAAAGCGATTTATTCAACCGACAAACTAGATTTCTCTTACTTTCTTCGACAAAGCCTTCTGGTTGTGACATATAAATTTCTTCATTCAAATCACCATGTAAGAAAGTTGTTTTCACATCTAATTGTTTTAACTCAAAATCATAAGCAATAGTAAGAGCCAAAATAACTCTAATAGTAGTCAAACAAACAAATGGAGAAAACACCTATTCAAAATCAATATCGGGTTTTTAAACATACCTTTTTGCCACAAACCTAGCCTTGTATCTTTCCGTATTCCTATCTGAATCCTTTTTTAGTTTGTAAATCCATTGACAGCTAATAGTTTTTCGACCTTCAAGTAACTAAACGAGGTCCCAAGTCTCGTTCTTATGCAAGGATTCCATTTACTCCTTTATGGCACATCTCCATTTGTCTGAATATATGGAGTCACAAGCCTCTTTATAGTAGGCTCTTGCTCTTTTGCTAATGCAACATAAGCACTAACATAATTAGTTTGAGAATTTAAAAGAGTGATATAATCATCGTAATTGGTCGACGGCTTAATTGTCCTTCGAGAACATGTTGGCATTTCATGAGGGTCTACAAGAAAAGGCTCCTCACTTGATAATTCTGACTAAGTTCATTTTGAGACATTTCCTCTTCATCAACACATGTGTCGTGCTCAATTGTAGTCTTCATTGCTTCTTGCTTTTCAAGCATGCCTTGAAAGGCATTTTCAATGAAAGTAATATCTCGGCTAAAGATGATCTTACAAGCAATAGGATCCCACAACTTGTACCCTTTTTCTACTGGTCTCATAGCCAAGAAAATACATTTTTTTGAATTCTTATCAATTTTATTTCTCTGTTCCTTAGGAACCTAAACATAAGCATCACAACCAAACACACGCAGGAAAGAATAATTTATAGGTTTCCCTATCCAAACTTTTTATAGAACTTTCACATCGAGAGACACTGCAGGAGAATGATTAGTTAAGTAACAAACAGTACTTACATATTCTGCCCAGAATTCCTTACCTAGCTTGTAATGCTCATCATACTTTTAGCACGTTCTAGGAGAGTTTGATTCATTCTCTTTGCAACACCATTTTGTTGTGGTGTTCCTGGCACTGTTACTTGTCTTTTACTACCATGTTCACTGCAAAAAACATTAAACTCCTTAGAGTAAAATTCTCCTCCATTATCAGTTCAGAAACATCTAATTTTTAATACCTTTTGATTCTCAACCAATGCTTTGAACATCTTGAATTTCTCAAAAACATTTGACTTACTTTTGAGCATAAAAATCCATACCTTGCAAGAGAAATTGTTAATAAAAATCACAAAGTAAGAATATCCACTAATAGAAACAGCAGGTACTTCACAAGTGTCAGCATGGATTAAATCAAGAAAATTTTAACTTTTTTTGTAGACAGAGAAAAAGCCAATCTATGTTGCTTTCCATACATACAATCCTCACAAAAACTTGTAGAAATAGATTAAAACTAGGAAGAAGCTTTCGATTTGTAAGTACCTAAAGTCCACGATTACTCATGTGCCCTAATCGGCCTTTGCCAAACCATGGAGAGGTCTGACTTGTCCCTGGTAATAGTAGCTTCTCCAACAAAGGTTTCACCACTAAATCTGTACAGATTGCCCTTCAATTCTCCTTTGGTTACCACCACGATGCCTTACATCACCTCCAAATGATGATTCTCTCCAACAAGTTTCATATTATGTTTGCCAAACATCCCTAGGGATAGAAGACTCTTCTTCAAGGCAGGTACATGTCGTACATCAGAAATGGTGAGGACACATCCATCAAACATCTTGATTTTAATCTCTCCAACGCCCACTACTAGACATTCCCCATTGACACCCATGTAAACAATGCCGCCTTCACATGATTTATAAGTGTGAAACCATTTCTTATGTGAAGTCATATGAAAAGATGGTCTAGAATAAAAAATCCATTGATTTAGGATTTTTAATTTTTCTGATGTTGCGATCAGTATATCTCCATATTCTGCTATTGAAGTGACTTCTACTATGTTACCATGAGAATTACCTATCCCAAGATTCTCATTTCTCCGATATCTGTAATCCTTCTTCACATGCCCCAACTTGCCGTAATTCTAACACTTTGTTAATTTCTTTTTCTTTGTCACCAAAATTTCTTTCATGGATCTACCTCAAATATACATAACATCACCAGGATTAGATTGAGTGGATTTACGCCTCATTTCCTCTGTTAGTAGTGATGCTACAATGGAATCCACATAAAAAACCTTCACATGGCTTAGATTCATAATCAAATTATCCCAAGAATCAGGCATAGAACAAAGTAAGATACTTGCCTTTTCTTCATCATCAATCTTAACATCAAGGGCTTGAAGCTTACTGACAAGTGAATTGAACTGGTTAAGATGTTCTTGCATAGAATCTCCATCTCTCATCTTCATGTTATATAGCTGACGCCTCAAGAAGATTTTGTCCGTCAAATGTTTGCCTTAATAGATACTATTGAGCTTGTCCCACAGACCTTTTGCAGATGTCTCTGTCTCCATATTGAACAAAACATTATCTTCCAAAGCTAGCTGTAAGTTTGCCAAGGCTATTTCAGCCCTCTCAGCAAATTGCTTATCAGTCATGCCTTCAGGTTTGTCTTTCTTTGTAGAGAGGGCAACAGCACAACCATCCTTCACAAGCACTGCATGCATCTTCAATTTCCATAGTGCAAAATTAGTTCCATCAAAATGTGGAATCTCAAATTTTGTTCCAAACTTCCCTGCCATCTTGATCAGTACGAACAAAAAACCCCTTGCAACCTGGCACGGATACCAAAATGATGAAAAATGGATCAAGTACAGAGAGCCAAATATAGCAGAACAAACAAGAAATTGAAGATAAACACAATAAAAATATGTGAGGACCAAATGACCTCTGTATTAAAAACAGTACAAGATAAATAGTAGAAAAAGGTCTGAAAACTGAACATAAAAATAAAACAAACGACTAGACATTATTTATAGAGGAGTTTGTTTCCAAATTTTGTGCTAAAATTGTGACTTCACAGATTATAGGAATCTGTTACTTTGACTCCCACTTTATTAGGACTTTACTAATGGATAATTATTGATCAATCTTCAACAGTATCTGGGTTCTTGGAAGGAAGGTTTTATGTTAAGCCTACTCACGTATTCGGAGGCATCCCTGGCTGCAACTGCGAGGATATCTGCACAAGATACAACTCCAGGACATATTTTCTCCACATCAGATTTTGCCTTGTCAATGACTTCGTAACCTCTTTCTGAGTCTTTATTTTGCAGTACATTCTTTTCGCTTGTGATTGAGGGGGCATCGTTTAGTAAGATTGAGGCATCACATCCCTTAAACGCTAGAGGATTCATTACGCTATTGCATATATAGATATGTTGGTGTAAGAAATTAAAACCGACATCGAATTGTTCCAACAATACCTGAACAAAGCAATCATGGAAATGAAGGCGAATTAGGGATGCTGCCATTCTACGCTCTCTTGCAATGGCGGTTCTGATGACCGTGCGAATAGTACTCAGTGCATTGGAGCATGTATTTTCATAAAATGTAGAAGAAAGCTGTGCTTGGCATGCCCTGCTAAAACGCAGCAGCATCACCACGGCAGCAGCTCTGCTCGCTAGGGACGACATAGAATTTGTAACTGCTATCGCCATTTTTCCTTTATGTTCTTTGACGTAAACAATGTTATGATTTGTTAACAAACAAGGTTGAGAAAATGAGAAGAAAAGAGGATCATGGAGAGCTTGGTAGCTAGCTCCTCTTCAATTTATAGGGGCATTGTACAATGGTCGGTGTTTGTCTGGTCACTGTTCAATTTTGGAGCCGCTGGCATTATCAGTTTTGTCTCTTTGACCCATTCTCAATTTGCTTGCATGTTTCGAGTAAAACACATTTGACTTTGAAATTCCGATTCCTTAAGCAATAGTGCTAAAATAAAACAATTGTTTATACAGTTAGGCTGCCATTATCTTTATCCACAACTTTCGCCTTCAGTGTATATATATATATATATATAGGATTTTGCCTCGAACAATTAAGTTATGCTATTTCTAATGACTTTTTTCCGAGAGACTGATGGACTGACTTAGCATTCTATAATAATTTAGTTGCCTTGCATCTTAATGGTGATCGTAGCCCACGTTTGTTGTGTAAACGGGTCTTTTATATTATTGCTCATTGCTCCCAATCTGGGCGAAACCGCGTAGGAGCTGCAAATGAACAATGATTATTTTAGAGAACATTATGATGAATAATCTTTTTTTTATAAGAGTATTTTAAAAGTAATTATCAAAATAAATGTAATTATTTTTAGTCATATTTAATTATGACTTGACAAAAAAATTCTTGAAACTATTTTAAATAAATTAAACCATTCATCACAATTTTCCTCATCTGTGCTTCTGATTACTCTTTCTCACCATTAAGCTCTCTTTAATTTTATCAATTTCTCTCCTCGGCATTCGTCTATTGTGTTCTCAATTTCTCTCTCTTGCGCTTTTAAGACTCCAAACGATGGTTTTGATGTGCTTAAGATGGGTGGCTATTTGAAAATTTTGATTTTTAAGTATTTTTTATAAAACTAAAATGGTAGAAATAATCACAGATGTTTGAAATAGTTTTTAATTAGATCAATTCGAAACCTAAACAACAATAAACTCAAGAATTTGAAATTTATAAATCTAGGGTTTCAAATGAAATTTTTTTCAATTTTAGTCAAAATAGGTATTTTAGATATGAAAATTTGTGTTTTGATTTATGAAAATATATTAGAAACACTTTAATTGATGTCAAGTTGTCAAAAAAAAAAAAGAAGTACATAGCGTTGAGAGAATTTGAAATTTTAGTTTGTAAGGAACAACAACATTTTAGACATTAAAGTATAACAAAATTTTTTGAATATGGCATGTAACAATAATATTTTTTCAGCATGACATGTAACAGTATTATTTTTTTTTCAACATAGCATATAACATATTTTTGTACATGACGTGTAACAACAATATTTTTTTTTCAACATGGTGTCTAACAACCTTGTTTAATCATGGCGTGTAACATATTTTTATACATGGTGTATAACAATAATACTTTTTCAACATAGCGTGTAACAATAATATTTTTTTAACATGACGCGTAATATTTTTTTGTGTATGGCATATAACAACAATATTTTTTTTTCAACATGACATGTAAAAACTTTTTTATCTTATAACATGTTTTTGTACATGTTTTATAGTCATAACCAAGCACTAACATTGTCCAAGGAAATTATAGTTGCCGCTTTGAATAATTTTACTTAAAATCTCTTTTAGGTCCTTACCAACCTCATCTAGAATCCATTAAAAATAATTTTACTTTAGCTCCAATACTTCAAGGATGAATATATCCAACTCCACCGCCACCACTTCCACATAATCTCCTTTCCCAAATCAAGTAAATATGCTCCACACAAATAATCCAGCAGCTAACAAATCCAAAATTCAACCCCATCCAAACTTCACTCAACATCTTAATTACCCAACAGTTCGATTTTATCCAAAGAATTGAACCAGACTTTCAAACTATTAAAAAAAATTTAAATAAATTTTTATTTTTTATTATGTTCAACTAATCAAATAAACTTTTTTTTATTATTTTTTTGAGTTAAATAAGCTCTTATAATTAAAGGTTGACTTAATTAAAATGTCACTTATTATTTTATATTATGTGACGCTGACGTGATATTTTGACATATCATAATATCTAATGACGTGGCATATTAATGTACTATGATGATATGATCATGTGATTTTTTCACCATTCACATCAGCTCTATATTAATGCGAGTATAAAATAAGAAATGAAATATTGACTAATGTAATTAGTTAATCATTAGTTATAAAAATTTATTTGATTTAAAATAACAATATAAGAATTTGATTGAACGTAATAAAAGAATAATGATTTATTTGAATTTTATTAAATTATTAGTAGAGGGACTTAATAAGTACTTTGACTGTGAATTTTATGGGAATGAAATTTTTTCACGGAAGGAGGTCTATGCTTCACATTTTCAGAGTCTTCAAAGAAGAAAAAGGAGGGAAAAAAGAGAGAAGAGAAAAAGAAAAAAGAAAAAATATATTCTTTTGTGATTTCAATCTTTCATAGGGTATTTAGGAGGGTTGGGAGGGCGGCAGAGAGGACAGGGAGAAACTTATGGGTGGGGAAAGGTTCATCGAGGGAAGTGAAACTTTTGAATATTTTTGAGGGGGTTCCATGTGTCCTGAGTTTGGTTTCATGAGAGTGAATATGGAAAATTAAGGAAAGTGTGAAAGCTTGATTAGGTTTGTGGGACTTGGAAATTTCAAAACATTTTCTGCTTTCCAGGGTGAGTGCAGGTTGGAGTTTCATCTTTCAAGTTTCGACTGGGGCCTGAATCTTCACAAGCTGATGGAAATGGAAAAAGCCACAAGGATGACAAAGAACTAATGAATTCAAGACGTTGGAGTAAAAGGTTAGGGGAAGCAAGGATGCACTACGGGAAGTCAATATAAAGCTGCGTGCTATATATGCTGTGCTGCTGGTTTTGGTATGACTGTTCACGGTCTCATCAATGAGCTGAGTCGAAAGGTGAGGAGAGGGTCGTGATTGTGGATGCTTTTGTTGCTGTGGTCTATGAGTGGTTTGGAGTTTTTCAAGGAATTAGGAATAGTTAACGATGAGAATGTTTTTTGAGTTTTTGATCTTAGAGCTCACTTTTGCGGATTGTAGAGCCTCTGCTGCTATTGGATGGTTTGGTTAGAAGTGATTTTGTTGCTTAGGTTTTTAATTTTTGGGAGAAGTTTATATGTAATGTTTGACCACTTTTTGGGGTAGTTTAGGATAGCCTGTGTTTGATCCTGTGGAGCCGCTCACTTTCTGTTTACAGGGTGCTGGCTTTTGATGAGAGATTCTAGGATCTTTTGCTGCGAACGCCATTGTCTACTCAATGGCTGGGGTTTTTTTTTTTTTTTTTTTTTTTTTTTTTTTGTACAGCTTCTCTTTGCCCCGACCGGTTCTGGTTATGCCATGAGAGTTTTTAGTATTATAAGCACTTGAAATGACATTACAGTATTAAAGTTAATAAATATTACACTTTTCAAAAAAAAAAAAAACCACTGTCACTGTGTCTGTGGATATTTATGCACCTTTGACGACTTTTGAATTTTCCATCAACTCTAAAGGAGCATAACAAGAAACGTACGTAACCACCAAGGTTAATTCTTCTTAGAATTTTCAAATATGCCAGGCAGCCTTATTATTTTGATTTCATTAACCGAGAAATGCTAAAGAAATTGAAAAAAAAAATCCGTTCAATTGTAAGACATCAAATTAATTTTTTTCTTTTAAAGGTTGTCTTATATTCATTAGGCTATTATTTTTACATTTCCACTTTGGGGTACGGATCATTCTTTGTTTCATCCTTTCATAATTTAATGCACCTACAAAAAATAGAATGACTACGACCTCGTGCATGCACATCCAGCTGGCACTAAGATTCCCACGGTTCTTCCATTTACGGCCATGCTTTTCTATTGAGCATTAAAATGTGAAAGATGTTTTTATTTAATTGATATTTTTATTACTTACTTCTTACTTATATAAAGATAAAAAGCAAAATTATAATTAAAAATAGACAAAATTAAAATGTAACCTCAAAGAATTACATTGACAACTTTTATAAAGAATGAAAATTTATTCCATGTGACACAAAACATGACAAAGACAGATGAATATAGAGTTAAAAAAAACAGTTCCTCGTGCTCAAAATGCCGGGGATACCTTATTCTCTCAAAAGGAAGCCTCAGGGGCTATGGAAATAAGAGATTCATTAATTCATATGGCTAACAGTGTTTAGTGCAGAAGCATCGGCGATGAAAGCCTCGGCAATGTCCACTGTGGAAACCTTCCGTCTGGCAGACGGCGGCACAGTTACTCTTCCTCATGCACATGCCCTTGAAGCGATGGCTCTGAGACTGGCATGTCCTTGCTTCCGCTGCCTTTGGGCCCATCTCTTCTTTGATAGATTCACATGTAACAAAATATGCAAAAACTTTATTTTAGTTAAGGAAACATATAATAATAATAATAATAATCAATAAATAAATTACCCAAAAAAATTAAGGTCAAGTCAAGTCAATTGGAAAGGGCAAAAGAAAAACCTGTCGCCAGGAGAAGCAACAGAAGAACAAAGGCAGCTGAGAATAAACGCGTGGACCGCTCCATGAACACAATGACAGAAAGAGAGAGAGAGAGAGATTTGGATGCAAGGAAAGCAAAACCAGTGTGAGGCCTTTATATAAGGGTTAGGAGTGGAGCAGTAGTCGACAAAAGGGACGAACACGCATGTGTTATATCTGGGACAGATCGAGAAAAAGGGGAAAGGAAAGAAGAAAGAAGCAAAAGGAGAGATCTCAGATTCGATCATTCGCGTCATGACTACTCAGCCCCCCACTGTCTACTTCTTTTGCTTTCCTGCGTATCTTTCTGTTTCACTTTCTTTAATCTAATTTGTCAAAATTTTAATTGCTTCATACATACTTCCTCTTATCTTTTGATAAGAAAAATCAATAATTTTATCGAAAGCTATGCATTTTGTTCTAGACCAGTACTTGCTATAATAATCATATAATTACATTTTAAGACGTAAAAATAATTTGTGTTTATTAATTCGTAAAATAATTTATATTTATAAAAATTTTCATTCTTTTAAAGGGAAGAAAAGATTAATATATTTTTTTGAAAAAAAATTTCAATTTTACCAAACGAAACCTATTTGTATCTTGATTATTTTCTATTCTCTCTTTATAACGTTCTACATTAAAAATTTACTCACTTCATCTCATCTTATAGGTCTATGTTTTAGCTTGGAATCCAAAATCAAGAAAAAAAAAACTTTAATAAACATATTCGTATATTCTTTTAATAGGAGACATACCCTGTTTGAATTAACAAAATGTACAGATCATGTAGAATGTGTAAGCCTCCTCTTGGAAGCTAAAGACTTACCCAAGGATATCGACCCGATCGGCACAGCCCATATTTGTCACATACACACATGCTGTGTACAACCTAGCATATCACCATCTAGTAACTTTCTTTTTTATATGGTGGTGCCTAACTTTCTTTAATTTTTATATCGTGATGCCTAACTTTATATTTCTGGCAAGATGAAGGAAAGAATCTTGCTGCAAAAGAAAAAAAAAATCTGTGGCATAAAGGTCTTCTTGAAATTAATTCAACAACATTATACATGTAATTTTTAAAATTTGAAACGAATATCATTTTGATTTTTATAATTTAAAAAGTAATTCGTTGGTTTCTACATTCCTAACTTTAAAATGAAATTATTTTTCTTTTCTTTTCTTGATTACGTTAGGTCTGATGTAAGTGTCAATTCGTCATAATGTGTCGGCCACATAGAAGAAACATATCAGCTGACATGTATTTCTTTAAATATTTTTTTCTTTAATTTCAATTTTAAATTTCTACATTATGTTAAAAATAATAAAAATAAAAAATTATTTCTTAAAAATAGAAAAATATAAAACTTAGTATTTATTTTAAATTAGAATACTTTACATAAACATTTGAAAAATTGAAAAAGTGATTCTGTACAATAACCAAAAAATAACTCACTAGGAAAAATTTTTTCAATGTAAAATATTTTACAAGAAAGTTTAATGTTTTTGAATAAACCATCGAAAACATTTTCTATCGTTTAGATCATCTTGTAGAGAATATTTTCCACCATCACTAGTGGAGTTATTTGAGTATTTAAATGATAAATAGGATTTGATTACAAAGTAATGGTGTCATTTGGTTTTTAGTAATTTGATATCAAAAATAAAAATGGACATGAAAATAAGCAAATCAATAATGATATTCTCCAAAACATTTAACCACATATTTATAATTAAAGTAAACTCTAATTTTTAAAAAAATTTCCATCTCATCACCCTTTTTATCATAACATTATAAAAGTATCAATATTTATCAATTGTGTAACATATGCAAAACCGATTTGTATGTGTATTAGTAAGATTTATTCAATTTACAAATAAAAAGTTTTAATTGCATTGAATGATTTCATTAAAAATATTTTTTTAATTTTAATAGTATTGAATAATTTAAATATTAATATTTTAAATAAAAAATTTAAGTTAAATATTAATATATTTTTATTTTTTTTATATTTTAATTGAAATATTAATATTCATCAAACTTATATTCTTAGACTTAGTATAAGAGTTTTTTTTTTTTTTTGTTCTTTAAAACATATCTTACACCCTTCATAAGTGTAAGACATTTTTCATGGTCAATAGTTATTTTTTCTATTGACTTGTAAAATATTTTATATTTAGAATAAATTCTATATCTTCCAAACAGGTATAAATCTTAAAAACATTTTTCAAAAAATATTTTACGTCAAAATAAATGGACGATATCTAATTTTGTTTCTTTATTTTGTCTCTCATTTTCTTTTTTTTGTGCTTTCTTTTCTTTTCTTTCCCCTTCTCTCATCACCTAAGTGCCAACTGAAGATGGCAAAACGTGAAGCCTAATTTCTTCGCCTCTTGTTGGATTGGCAACAATAAGGGCTAATTTGACTCCTTACACCATTGTGGTGCTCGATCCGATCCTTTGCTATTATCTAGTGGCCCTTAACTAACAAGAGAGTGAGGAAAATGGAAAGAAAAGAAAGAGGTAAAGGAAAATTTTTGTATACTTTTTTCAAATTTTCATATATATAGATAATATAAAATATTTTAATTTAAAATAAATAATTTTATATTTCTTTATTTTTTTAATAAATAATTTTTTATAAGTTTTATTTGTTATGAAATATAATTTGAAAGAAGAATTATGAGACAAAGTATTTAAAGGGAATTAGAAGATCTTATTTGAGAGAGTGTATTTATAAATGAAGTGAGGGACATATTTATAGGTTAATAACCCCTTAAATCCTAATCTTAATTTAATTTAATCTATATAAAATTTGGATATACATAATCATATCTAAGAGTTCAAATCAGATTACACTTCTTGTTTCTAACTTCATATCAATTCTTAGGTCCTAACATAATGGACGTTCACACATATATTCATAACACTCTTCCTTGAATATCCATTGTATAAAAAATATGTCTCGTTAAAACTTTACTAGAAAAAACCCTCATGGGAAAAAAATTCGAGTGAAGGAAAAAAGGTATATAATTCTCTTCAAGAATATGCTTTTGAAATACTATCCCCCTAATGACTACGTTGTTTAAGATCTTTAAAATGACACATTTTAATTCTTTTGTACCAACTTTTAAAATGTTGCAGTAAGAAGGGCTTTGATGAATAAATCTGCTAGATTGCTACTTAAACAAATTTGTTAAACACTAATATCACCGTTTTCGTGGAGATCATGAGTAAAGAAGCACTTTGGTGAAATAAGTTTATCCTATCGCCTTTAATGTATCATTTCATTAATTGTGCTATGAAAGCAATATTATCCTCATATAATATTATTGAAATTTCCTTTTTAGTTGACAATTTACACATTTTTCGAATACGTTGAATTATAGATGTTAAACCAAACACATTCACGACTTCCTTCATGAATTGCTAAAATTTTTGCATGGTTAGAAGAAATATCAACTATAGTATGTTTTACAATACGCTATGAAATAGTCATACTTTCATATGTGAATAAGTAACCTATCTGAGATCGAACCTTGTGTGGATTAGATAAATATTCTACATCTGTATAGCCAATTAAATTTGATTTTGATACATTTGAGTAATATAAGCTCATAGTCATTGTTCTTTGAAGATATTGAAATATTTATTTAATTCCATTTCAATGTCTTTAAGTTGGAGAGAAACTATATCTTGCTAATAAATTTATAGCATATAATATATCAAGTTGTGTATTGCTAATTAGATGCATTAATGTTCCAATTGCTCTAAGATATGATATTTCAGAATTAAGAAGTTTTTCATCATCCTCACAAGGTCGAAAAATGTCTTTTTTTTTATATTTAGTAACCTTACAACCATTGGTGAGCTCAATGGATGTGTTTTATCTATATAGGATTGTTTTTGCACTTTGCTATATAATTTGATTGATGGACAAAAATTCTATTTGTCAAACGCTTAATCTGAAACCTAAATAAAACTTTGTTCTTTCAAGGTTTTTCATCTCAAATTCTTTTTTTAAGTAATCCACAGTTTTTAATAACTTTTCAAGAGTTTCAATAATACTTAGGTTATCAATATAACTAGCAATTATGACAAATTCATATCCAAATCTTTTTATGAAAACACATGGGTATAGATGATCATTGTATAGCCATCTTTTTACAAATATTCACTAAGATGATTATATCACATGCGTTTTGATTGCTTTAATCCATATACATATTTATTTAATTTGATCAAATAAATTTTTTAAAAATTGTGTGCTTCAAGCAACTAAAATCTTTTAAGAATTTTCATATAGATATCAATATTAAGTGAGTCATATAAATAGGTTATAACTACATTCATTAGATGTATTTCAATCTTCTTATGTTTGCTAGACTAATCAAATATAAGAATGTGTTATTCGAAAAAAATTAAATATAGGAATGTAATTGTATAGACCATAAGAGTATATTTCTATTCATAGTCAATATCATGTCTTTGGGTAAAACCTTCTATGACAATCCATGCCTTATATCTCATAATCTTATTTTACACAAATACCTATTTAGATTCCATTAGTATTACATCATTTGTTATTTGGATTGCAAGTCCAAAAATTTCACATTTTGCAAATAAAGTCAATTCCACCATGATTGTGGTTTTTCACATTGGTTAATCATTTTTACGTTTACATTCTTCAATAAATGTAAGTTCAAAATCTTTATTTTTTCTTCATAATATTATGCGCTATATTATATGCAAAAATATCATCGACGTTTATTTCATTTCGGTTCCATTTTTTCCCCATCATGACATAATTTATTGAAATTTGTTCATTTTAATGATTTCAGGTACCTGAATTTCTTTTAAAATTTTGTCAATTATGTCAGTGGTCTTTTTTGGAGTTTTTGTTTCCTCTTTTTTACCATATCATATATTTGCTCCTTTTCTTTTTCAAGGATTTCATCTTTGGAACTGATTATTTTCCCACGCTTCTAGCATACCTTGTCCTATAAGAACATCAATTCTAATAAGAGTAATTATAGCTGATATATGAGATTTAGTTATTCTTTTTATGTTAGTAAATATGTTTGGCAACCGATTTGTTATATTTTCCAAATGAATTGTCTTTTAAACTTCAAGTTCATATTAATTTGTAAAAGGATCAATACTAGATAATAATAATGTATTCCAAGAAATTTTTTTTCTAGTTACTTATTTTCTCCTTCTAATTAATGTTGGAAAAATTGTTTCATTAAAATGACAATCGACAAAAATTGCCATCAATAAATCTCTTATTAATGGTTCTAAACATTTAATTATATATGGAGATTTGTATCCAATATATATTCCTAACTTCCTTTGAAGATCTATCTTTATGCGTTGTGGTGGAGCAATTGGGACATATATCGCCCATCCAAAAATTCTTAAATGAAAAATATTTGATTCTTGACCATAAATCAATTGCATAAAGGAGAATTTTTTATAACTTGTTGGCATGATATGTACAAGTGCTGCGACATGCAAAATGGCATGTTTCTAAGTAAAAATGGGGAGTTTAGTAAGCAATGGGCTTACAATTAGTCAAAAGTGTTTAATAAATGATTTTGCTGGACCATTTTAACAGGCTGTTCAATAGTTATTTTTTTAAAAAAAAAATTATATGTATTTCATTATATGTGGTACTTGTTCAAATATAAAAAAGGACAACTAGTTTGCTACCTATACAAAACAAAAAGGGTTAGCATGGCTAACCTTTCCAATACCCAAAAGTCTTTACTTCCCTTGTATAGATCTAAAACAAAAAACAGGGGAGGACATGATCTATACATTCCTAACTCATGCTACCCATAAACAGAAATTCCCTCCATAAAAAGATCCAAATAATCAATTTTACAAAAATAAATCAACAAGCACACGAGTAGTGGGTGTTCAATTTCCCATGATTCAGCATCAACATAGTTACAATTAACCCATCAAACACAAAGCAAATCGAGAATGTAATCAAAATGACAAGAATCACAAAAAAGTCATTAATCATTATCCTGAATCTCAAGTTCAACCTCAATTAAGCCTGAATTACAATTGGTTGCCTTGGGTGTAATCCACAGCTAGTTATTTGTGATGTAAATTCACTAGTATTGTCAAAATGAATAGTCTTGATTGTATAATCAGAAAAATGTGTTCGGAAACGAATGATTTAGGTGAGTAATCTTACAAATGCCAAATTGTAAGTTAATAATAAGCACACATGTGACCATCTAGTTGATGCATCGATTAAAATCATAAAATATATAAATGATCCTCATGGTGGATGTATGGGTCCATATATATCACCCTAAATACTTTTTAAAAATATAAGAGATTGAGTTCCAATTTTAGCTGGTGATGGCTTTATAATTAATTTGCCTTAAGAGCAAGCAGCACATGAAAATTTATTAGATTGAAAAATCTTCTGATTTTTCAATGGATGACCACATGAAGTTTCAATAATTTTTCACATTATTATTGATCTAGGATGATCCAACCAGTCATGCCAAACATTAAAATTATTAGTAAACTTCTAGTTTACAATAACATAAATTTCAATGATTTTAATATTTATTTAGTAAAATTCAGATGAATATCCCTATTTTTCTTTAATAAAATAAGATACGTATATAGTAAAAAACTTGCAAGTTAAGTTAACATAAGATAACATTAAATATATAATATACTATTAAAACACATAGTAAATACAAATCATTTACATATAATGAGCATATATAAAAATATCTTCAAGGTAAAATTATACTAAAACATATCAACAAATTATTTAAGAAATTTCTTTCTTGTATATTTTAATCACCAATCACATGATCAATTTTTCTTTTAGGGTGGACAAGAAAAAAAATAATATTTAAATTATATCAACTTGGCCGTGATTAAGAACATCTTGAACAAAATTTGTTTCAATATATATATATTTTAGTTTTCAGTAATACTTGATAAAGTTTAACAAGATATTTCGATGTACGATAAATATGCGACTAATGACCTTTTATGCCACATCAATGGTAGGCATCTTCTATATTCTTTTTATTCTATCCACTTTTGTCTTTTTCTTATATCTTTTCACTACTTATCAACTTTTGATGGGAAAAAGTATTCATTCACTTTTGGTAGGTAAAGATATTCGACCACTTTTGGTGGGTAAATGTATCCATCTAGTTTTTGTGGGTAAATGTATCTATCCACTTATAGTAAGTAAAGTTATTCCTCCGCTTTTAACAAGTAAAGATATCCATCCACTTCTGATAGGTACACGTATCCATCCATTTTTTATGGGTAAAGGTATTCATCCACTTTTGGTGGGTAAATGTATTCATCCACCTCTAATGGGTAAAGATATTCTAAAATAATGATTAGTGTAACCACCATGATTGCAATTATTATGACAACCTCTTTCACGTCCATAACCATAATTATTAAATTATATTGTATTCACTTCAGAGAATGGACGAAGTTCATAATTTTTTATTAGTAACTTATTATTTTGCTTAGCCATAAAAAGACATGAAATTTATAACAAAGTATATTTCAAACTAACCAAAGTATAGTATTTGCCACTTGTTCCAAAAATAGATATCATAAAAAGTTAATTTCATATTTTCAATTTAAAATGTCTTATGCAAAATCTCATAGTATTAAAAATAGATTTACACGTGTTGAGCAAAGTTATAGTCGGAATTCAACAAAAAAAAATCATATATTATGAAAATCATATTCCAAAACTAGAACAAAGATATCATATATAATTATATATTTTCATTATCAACTTGATTTAATAAATTAAGGGACAATATATGATAAATATTACATGACAGCAAACTTCACATTAAGGTTGATTTTCAGGGAATGAAAACACCAAAGAGATATTAAGTTACTTGATTAATTTGCTAAGACCAAAAACCAAAGACCAACCATTGAAATCCTTTTGAAACCTGGAGATGATGAAAACTAAATAATACCAAAACTTAAAAAATTAGAGAATCATGTTGAAAACATGTTATGAAATATAACTTGAAAGAAGAACTATGAAAGAAAGTATTTAGATAGAGTAAAAAGATTTTATTTAAGAGAGTGTATTTACAAATGAAGTGAGGGACATATTTATAAACTAATAACCCTTTAAATCCTAATCTTAATCTAATTTAATCTATATCCAAATCTAGATATACATAATCAAATCTAAGAATTCAAATCAGATTACACTTATTGTGTCTTACATGTTGGGCTGTTTGACTTAGTTTGAACTTTTAAGTTATAACATAATGGACATTTACACATATATTTATAACATTATTTTTATTTTTACTATTTTTAATGTAGTACAGATTTTTAGAATTAAAATTAAATAAAAAACTTTCAAATAAATAATTAGTATACACGTCCATTGACATGTGATAGACACATGTTGTCAACTAATATTTAACAAAAGGTTTAACAAAAACAATCAAAGAAAGATATTTTCGATATAATATTGGAAGCACAGAAACCAACAAGTAATTTTTTAAACTACAAGAACCAAAATGGTTTGAGTCTCAAATTTTAAAGATTGCAGTGTAATCAACTCTAGTGGATGCTTTAAAAGATAAACTTTTGAAGATAACTTAAGTTAATGGTTTTACAAACAAACGTTATTTTGAAAAACCCAAGTACCTATGAGTGATAAATCATGAAGAAGCATAATGTTTATGTTTATGGAGGCTTTAATTTAGAATGAGGCACTTGATTTCAATTCATTTTTGGTAAACAAGATTGACATAAGAGTCTCAATTTCTTGAATTAATGATCATGAGATGCAATATGTTGTGTATCGAGCAAGTAGAAAAATAGATAAATGGAAAGATAGGCATTGACATGTCATGCCTCGTGTGACAAGCCCAGAGGAACGGAGACTTAGGAGCATTAGAAAAAGGCCATCAAGGCCACCAGCCGAGTGGATGTACTTAGACTGAAGAAGGCCATCAAGCTGATCAGGAGGGTCAAACGGGTCAACAACATGGTTGCCTGCACGCCAAACGAGCTAGACTACTCACCTTGTACGCCAGCTAGCCACGCTAGCATGTCCAGCACTGTTCCAACCGGTAAAAACAGTCTTCCAACGAGCTAGGAGTTTCAAATCATGCAAAAAGCTCTTCCTAACCATTAGGGGGTGCGAGACTTTGTAAGAGGGTTCCCTTAGCCTATAAAGGGATCTCCCACCATAACAAAGGGTGGTGTGAGAGTGTGAGGGGTGAGAGGGTTCATCCCCACCCCTGTCATGGGGTAGAGTTTTTTTGAGGTGTTTGTTTTGTGTTAATGTTGTACATTTGTGAATACAGCATACCTTTTTCCTCACTTCTTTTTTGCTTACTTTCCGTTGAATAGTCTTGTTTCATTCTTACCTTAAAGGGGAATGAGGGTTTATAGGTTGACATAGGTGCTGTAGTGACGTAAGAGGGGAGCCTAAGGTTGCGCAAGGGTCGAGTTAAAGTCTTAGCATGTAACAAGTGGCATTAGAGCCAAGTATAAGAAGAGCGACGGCCAAAGTTGTGTTTGTGGTAGAGCCATAAGGCAAGGGATGCAAAAGAACTATAACCGTAGCCTTAACAAAAGTGCACCGAGATGTCATAACGAAAGGGATTGATCATCTTAGCCAACAACCTTGGGCTTATCATCTCTTATCCACTCATCTCAGGGTTCCAGCTTATCGTTGATATTTTTAAACTTAACCTCATTACATTGTTTCAAATTTATGTGTAGATAAAACTTATTAACTCACCATGTAACCTTTGTATAACTACATGTACACTTCGTTCAATAAGTAATCGAGGAAGTTACTTGAGGCAATTCCTTTCATTATTAAGAACTCTTATTATTTTGTTTTTACAATTTATATTGAGCCTTTACAATTACCTATGATAAAAGTGGAAAGAAATGGTAATTTGTGGAAGTGAAATTGGAAGGGACAAGGTAGACAGAGATAGGAGATAGGAGGGTTGAGAGTCGATCTAGGGAGGAGGGAGGATCAATGGAAGAGGTAGAGGGAGGGGAGAATCAAGGGGCTGGTCAAAAGGGGAAGGGAAGGTAGAGTGTCTATTTTTGAAAAATTATCTTATATTTTTAAAAGATGTAAAATAGTTTTCTTGAAATAATGTGTTTACCTTTGTTGACTTGGAAATCTTTTACATCAATTTTTATATTTTTTACCTTTCTAAACATAAAAAAATACGGAAAAGCTTTTCGAAAAGTATTTTTCATGCTTTTCAAACCGAACAAAGATGTTAATTGTTTTCCTACCTAAGTGAAGGAGAGTGGGCGATGGTAGACTTTTTAAACCCATATAGATTGAAACCCAAAAGATGACCATGGCACCTGGACAAGTACACAGAGCCCATAATGCAACCAATATTTGCCAACAATAATTTTGGCACATAAATATGTGTAGAGTAGGCAGAGAGACACATAAGAGATGGACATTTAACTCCAATCACACTAGCTTAACTCAAGCTATAATGGTGGGGAAAATTTGAAATCGACATCTTAAATACGAGTAATATTTTTTTAGAAAATAAGTATATAAATAACTCTATCTAGCTTTCTCTCTCCTATATATATTTCCAATGCAATCGTTTGTCCTTCATATTATTATTATTGTATTAAGTATGAATCATTTATTTAGGGAATTTGTATCTTTCCATGAAGAAAGAGAGAAACAACTTCGATCTAAGAGGTGGAGTTTGGATAAAGATCTAAGTCCCGAAATGCCCATCTCTTCTCGTAAGAGAGAGAAGAATTTGCATTGCATTGCATTGCATTGCTCCTCGATAATTTGTTCCATTGCATGCGTCCTTAGACCGCAATCCCTCGATCACAACTCTCAATTTTAGGCAATGGGACATCATCGCATATCCATGTCCATTGCCGAAAAAGCAAAGCAGGACTGCAGGAGTATAAACTTTTATATAAAAAGAAATTATAACAATTATAGTACCCACAACCACTGAGAAAAGAAGCAATTAAAAATAACGGTGCATGCCATGATTTCCAACATTAAAATACGCTCTCTCTCTGATAAAGTAAACGTTACCCTAAACCTAGAATTAATGAATAAAAATAAGTTAGTAAATCACCAAATATAAATTTCTAGTAGTAGCTAATTAATAAAATCACTATGCCAATGCCAATATCATAATTTTATATATCAAGAAAGAATTGAGCACGTAAAAAATTTAAAACATATCTCACGTTTGATCATAATGATTGGCAATAAGGGACTGAATTGCGCCAGATAAGTTGGTCATGGCAGCAACAAGATCAGTAATTCCTTTCCTGTTAACTTCGTTTCGAGTTTCTTCGATTTGGAGTCGACGCTGCTCCAGCTCCATCACTTCTTGGTGTCGTTTCTCTTTCTTCTCCTCGCAGCTTTTAAGGGTTTGGGCCAAAACTGAAGCACTTTGCATTATGCTGGAACCAATTTTCCGAACTTTCTTGCGTTTGGTCTCTGAACCCAGATTTTCACTTGACTCTGTCTCCGAAGAATCTGACTCTTCTATGAATGTACACAAACAAATAAATAATTAAGCGTTCCTCTTCATCAACTCATCGCTAGTCATACTGAGGGTTAAATTTTAAGATTGAAAATTTAATGATTGATTTTGCAATGTCGCTGCCAACAGCCAACATTTTTTCTGTTTTTCTTTTTTTTTTTTTTGAGTGGCAATGAAGGAAAGATCAATAAATGGTAGCCTGAGGTCATAAAGGTTTCTGCAAATGGGTCAGCATCTGCAGAGACTCATGACCTTAATAGGCTTAAAGGAAAGCAACACTGCCTAGAAAGGGTGCAATTCATTTTTTCTCTTCTCAATTAGCAGCAATAAACTGGTCTGAAAAGTTAGAGAAAATGATGCCCAAAGGGCAAAGACAAAAGGTTAACCCTGGTGGGTTAAATCTATTAATTAGGATGACTTCTTCTATTCTATATGTCTATGGCAGGTCTCTCTTTTTCTTGAAGTGCCCAAAATCACCCTACCATCATGAATGCAGCTCTTCCACACTGGTTTGCATGATTGCTTCACCTATGTATTTCAAAACTTTTGGAACTGATATCAAAGTATCCAATAAAACAAAAAATAACATTACTCAAAACTTTTTCAATTTATTTTTGCAGGAAATTAACTTTTGTAAAAACCCATGTGAGTTTATATTAAATACATACATATAAGAATCTAACGGTTATTATGTTAAGCTCATATAATGGCTATATATACAATTGAAGGTAACATATGGAAAAAGAAATGGGTCCCTAATAAATAAAAGGAACAGAGTTTTCAAACCTGCAAGTTTGACTAAAAACAATATATAATTATAATAATAATAATATAATCACTGAAAGACAAAAAAAAAAGGTTTCTCATTTGTGACTCTGACACATTACTACTACTATGCTATACTCCAAACACTGCAAAAACACACCCACAAAAAAATAAAAGAGAAAAAAAAACTGCAGTACCTGAACCCGTCACCGGAGCTTCAACCTCCGGCGCCTGTTGATCTGTCCCGGCAGCTACTTGCTCTGATAATTGGGAAATACAAGGTTGCTTTTGTTGCTGTTGCTGAATGCTACCAGTACTTTGCTGTTGTTGTTGGGTGCTGTATTTTCTTTGAAGGAGATCATTAAGGGCTTCGAAGACTTCGGGAGACATGTTGGTAGGCAAGTTGTGGAGCTTACGTTGGTGCCTTTCCATGGACCAGTAAGAAGGGAAGTGATCAGAGGACTGGGATTGGGATTGGGATTGGTAGTGGCGAACTTTTTTGTAGTCACGGAGGAGGTTATCCCACTTGTCGTTGCATTGGTTTTGGCTGCGGAAGCAGCCATGATCCCAGCAATAGTTTTCAACCCATTTCCACCTCAGTTCTCCAGGTTTCGAAGGTGAGCTGGTGGAAGGTTTTGTGCGGCGTTCATCGTCTAGTCTTTTGGCTGTGATGAGGGTTAGAGTTTCTTGGATTGTCCAGTTTCCTTTGCGGTATTCACGGTTGGTGGGGGTGGGGCTAGGGGTGACGGTGGTTGCTGCTGTTATATGCGGTGGTTGGGGGTGGAGGGTTGGAGGCAAGGGTGGTGGAGGGTTGGACATGGTTTAAGCATGCGTTAGGAAGGAGGGGAAGAGGGGAATTGTGTGAGTAGAGTTTGGGTGGTTTTGTTGGTTTGTGATGGAGGGGGAGGGAGAGAGAGAGAGAGGGGTATTTTTCTTTATTTTGTGTTTTTAGTATTTTTACTTTCAAAGGGTATAAAGCCTAATTGAAGGCCAAAGAGGCAGGCTTACAAGGTTGAAAGGAGACTTGATAAAATTAATTATTCATTTTAAAAAAGATAAAATTAATTATAATATAATGACAAGTATTTGAGTATTTGACTCATTAGTGGGTGGATAATCTCTTTACTTAAATAACAGTGTTTGAATATCCTTTTCTCCAATTATAAAAAAGATTATTGTATAACCACAAGCTACGAAAGATATTGTTAGTACATTGGATTTTTCACTGTAAATATATTTTATTTTTCATATTATTGTTAATAGATATATATATTTATTTACTTTTAATTATAAAAATATTAAATCCAACCTTCTAAATTTTTTGTATTGAATATATAATAAAAAAATAAAGAATAAAAAGGGCAAAGATATAAATTTTGCAATGTGCTTAGAGGTAAAACCCTTAATCAAAGTAGTCGGCAAGTGGTCATAAATGCAGGACAAAGCTAAACAGTGTGGAAGCAAAGTGGTTGAAATTGGTTAAAGTAGGCTATGCCTGTGTTAGCCCTTGGTTTACAAAGGAAAGGCAAGGCAATGAGGTGAATGATGAGTAAATGGGGGCTCCAAAAGAGCACGGAATAATAAGTATAGACAAGCAGCGAATATCGCGTGGCTGGATTACGCCAAGCTGTACCCTCCAGTACACACCAAGATCTTCTAAACTAAAACTATCACACTCTGTTTTCTTTTCCTTTTCTAACTCGTATCTCTCCACACCTTCCATATTATACAAATATTCTCCAATATCGCAACTTGTATCTTCTTTTTAACTATAATTTTTATTTTAAAAAAAAAAAAATCCAAAATCCACTATTTGACCCTCCTAGCTTTATCTTTATTATCATCTTAACACATCTTCTCCAGCTAGTTCCCTCGTCCCCCCTCCTAATCCTGTTTCCCCTAAAGGGGCAGCCGAGGGATTGCGTGGGAGCTTTCTTTCCTTTCTATGTTTGGTCCACATTTTATAAGGACCACCATCACACTGCCAAGTGCCAAAGGCCAGATTGTAGTGGGGTCTCTTCCTGCCATATCAAACTGTAAATCTCTTCTTCCTTTTTTTTTTTTTTTTTTTTGCTTTCACCGGCCCCAAAGATTGGAATTTTTTTTTTATCGTTGCTTTAACACTAGATTAAGAAGCCCCTCCCTTAAACAGTGAACACTAATTATGCAGTGTCCATATCATGGTGGGCAAATGAAAACTTCTATGTATATATTGTAGATGATAGCAACTTTAATAGACAGTAAGTGACGGCTTCATTTTCTCTGTACATGAAACAAAAGGTCTGACCCATGCACATTACACCTATGCAGAGAAAAGATGGCAGGAGTGAATGGCTGTGGAATTTCACCTAGATTTTGTCAACAGGGCTCGGTCCATGTGCTTTAATACCATCCACAAGATTTCGACCGTTTGGAAGAATATTGAAATTGGTGGCCGCCTAAGTAGTGGCTATGCAGCTACCAAGTCTGATCTTCAAAATAAATAAACAAACTGCAATAGTATTGAAAACATAAGAGTACTGAGTATGTACATAATAAAGTTAATGGTTCCTTCGCCCCTCATCCTCATAATTAAACTCCTTGAAGAGCAGCAAAAATCAACAAACAGGGATATAAGAGTTGATAAACCAAAATCTTCAACGCTACATTGGTTGAAGAAACTCGAAACCAGTGTCAGCTTCGCAATATTCATTCCCATGCAACCGAGATCATAGAATTGGCGAGCCCCGACTCCTCAAACGTTAATTTACTATCAAAATCCAGAGATTTTGAAGCTCCTGGAATCGGCTGGGTCAAGCGGAATGGCTTTGATTCAGCTTCACCAAGTTGAGCACAGCAGAATGACCACAGTAGCTGCAAAATGACAAAAAGAAATAACAAGTATAAAAACCCATCAGTTAGGACAGTCCTGAGGACTGGGCATGAGTCCATCACTCTGCCCAAGGAAACAATACACAATTTTGCCCCAAATTTTTAAGTTGAATCTAATGGTCCCTACTCAATACTCCCAAAAATTGACAACATGAGATATCCATTTAAATTATACATCTCAGTTTAAACTGGTATACACGTCAGTCAAAGCAACACCTGAATGCTCTTAGTTCGGATGTACAGGGTAAAATTTATTACTTTGGGATAGAAAGAACAAGGGGAGAGAATCTGAGGAATGATTAGCTCCTATCATTAATTGATGCCAAGGTTTTCTCATCTTAGTCACGAGCCACCCACAAAATTTGCAAAATCAGTTTGACACATATTCATAGTGTGCCTACTTTACAGCAAGCATCCAAAGGAAATATTGTTGAAAATACAAATTCTATGCTCAGAGTGGGATCATCCAAGGAAACCATAGTTAAACACAACAAACCAAATACTAATATATAAATGGTAACAAATCACAGTAAAGAAAAAAAAAAAGCTCCCAAAAATATTCTTACCTGTATTGAATCAGTACGAAGAAAATTTCTCTGCACCCTACGTCCATCAGGAAGACGGACTCCAACCCTACATAGGAGGCTCCTATCACCCTTAGGTTCTTCAGGCAAAGGTGGATATGTAGGCTTCTTAGTTAAGCATGGTTCCTCCTTGTCAATATTGGATAAAACTTTATCACCTGAAGCTGTTTTACAAAAGTCTTTCACGTTCTCCATAGAAGCTGCTACTGCTCTTAGCATTTCCTCATCTTCGATAGTTTCATCTGTTGACACTAGAGCAAATGAACTCAAATTACATACAGCACTTACAGATGAATCAGACATTTTTGTAAAACAGCATATGTGGTTGTGGATGGATTTTTCGTTTTCCTTAAAACCATTCCTTCCTTTCTTTGTCCACTAATGCAGTATTATATAGAAAATTAATACATAAAGAAAGAAATCTCTCCCTCCCTCTTGAAAGTTTCTGCTGAAGCTTTCCATCTACTCCATCAAAATATTCTCAACCTAAAGATATAGCCATTCTTTTAACAGATCTCAGTATCACATCTTAAGACTTATGTTAAGCAATCCAACCTGAAAATAGGATGCACCCTAGGCTGGAATTCCATTTACCTGTTTATTGGTTCTCTACCAGTAATCTTTAAATTGGTGTAGGGCAGAAAGATATATGATTACCTTTAACTTTTTGTTGAGGAGTAACTGAGCTTCCTCTTGGACGTTTATGAGACAGAGTTGCATGATAATCCCTTGGGCCACCATCCATGAATTGAACCAGGTCCTACAGTTTAAAATAATTTTTTTATCAAATCACAAAAGCCAGATTTTGAATTTTCCTCAAATTCGATAAAATGAAGTTTTATTAACCTTCTTTTAAAAGTATTTAATTTTCGTTTTTGCTTATTTGCCTAAGGAATTACAATCTGCAATTTATGTTTGCCAACTTATACCTCCAGCAAACTCTCTGGTTGAACCATTCCACACCAGAAGCGCATTTTCTGTCCTGTGATTGGGTCAATAACGAGAACTACTGGAATCAAATCTAGTTTGTAATAGGTGCAAACTTTCCTGCCCTCACTTGAATCATCATACACCTATATCCATAGAACAGTATCAATCAGAAGACGTATATAACAAAACAATATACAGATTCAAAAAGTATAATGTATAAAGTTCTGCTAAGAACATATGTGCCAGTCAGTGCTAATAGAGCTGTGGCTCCTAAGGTCATATACACAATACCATTCACTAGTAGTCTTCATGCACTATTTTAATCTTTCCATCTACATTTGCTAATAAAAATTGCAGTATCATACCAAATTCCTTTGTTTCTTTTTCCTTTTTTTATTTTCAATTTGTGAAACAAAAGAAAATATAAAATGATTGCAATTAGAACACATTGACAACCGATCTTTAAATTCCTTCCTTCATCAAAACACACTCAAGAGACTAAAACCCACATCATGTAAGAATCTTGTAAATTTGAGCACAATCAAACCATTGTAAGAGTTAAAGCATCATTCTCAAAGATGCAATAGCGTCTGTCAAGAAAAGAAACTCAAGCTAAAATTTGAATAGAATATGGCCTAAAAGATTGACAGCCGATGAAGAGAGAGGAATATAGGCACACAAGGCAAAGACAACTAAAGCATCATACTAACCTGCCAGAAAATAAAGTTGGTTTTAATGGTTTGAGAAACTGCTTCATTTCCCCATGTATCTCGATTAAGCTTCAAAAACACATACAACATCAGAAAATTAGATTACATTTTATGCCACTTCAAACCCAGGGAACAAAGTAAATAGTTCTTAGTTTTAATTAGAGCAAAAAGAGAATACTCAAATAATACCATATGTGAGCTGAACTCCTTCGTAGATTGCAAGTTCACAAGGAGCCACTTGTCCTCAAGAGATGCAGCAGCTTTTGCCTGAATCATGAACACATAGCTTTAGGTTGAATTGACTTTAAAAGTTAAGGAAAAAACTAATAGCAAAGGCAGTCTAAATACCAATTTTTCTAGCCCAATATTAAACCCCAAAGTATCAAATTTATGTATTTTCAAAACAAACACATACATATTGGCTACGCACTATATGGTTGACGGAGGGAGATCATAACTTAAAAGGTGAGGAGGCAAACATTTTGAGGTTGATATACAAGTCAGGTAAAAATGAAACTGGGGCCACGGGGGGTTGCTTAACAAGATCCATGGGCATAACAGTATAGCTGCCTCAGCAACATTCTATTATATATTTTTTTGTTTCATACTAAATAAAACAAAAAAATAAGTGTGCAAAGAAATAATTGATTTAGCCAAATTGCTGATCAAATCCATTACTGAACATTTGAACAAAGATCAAATCTTAATCATTCAGCCAATAATTCTTAATCTCTTACCAATAATCATCATCCTATACTTCTCATAACGAGCCAATAAACTTGATGCTGCTAAATACATCCATTCAACAATTACAGAAACGTATAAATCATAAAGAATATAAAATGTTGAGATAAACCAATATACCTTTTCAAATGGTCCTTGAAACATTAAATGAAAGGGAGGACGATATAAAGAGGCAAGATTATCTCGAGGAGCATCTACTGTGGAAGAAGCACCTTCATCTGATTCCCAAACCCCAGGGCGCTTCATTTCCTCATCAAAATTACGGAATGCAACTGACGAACTCAACTGTTGGGGAGGATATCCCAACCTTGATGCCCTAGATTAACATTAGAAAATGAAATTTCAACACATGATGAAGTATTAGAAAAATGCAGGAGAATATATATATCCAAATCATACAAAATCTGAACATAAGATAAGCATGTATTTACGCATGCACGCACAGCAGACTCAACAAGGTATGACCAAAATGAAAAACCAACGTACAAATTTGCAACTTTACATATAGAGAAAATAATAAAATAAAATACCAATGCAACCAGCAAGATATTAAAAATAAAAAGCAGAGAGAAGAAACATACCCATATAGCATTCCATCATCATAAAGTGTCTCCCTTACTACAGGTAAAGGAGGGCGTACATCATCTCCACCAGTGGATCCAACATTATCATTTGCAGGTTCGTTTAACTCACTGAATAATATAAGAAGCCAATGACAAACTATATTAGTAAATTCTAAAACAAACAACTAGGTGATGATTAAAGTTGAAATTAATGCAAATCTCTACCCAGAATTTTGACTGGCCCAAGAATCCACATTTTCCAGTGCTGGAGACTCTGAAGACGATGCAACCACACCACCTTCATTACCCACATAAAACAGCTGAATAGCTTCATCCAGCTTCCAACTTGTAGCCTGTTTTCCACAAAAATTTCACATTGAGTTCCATATGATATAAACAACAATCGCCACTTCAGAAATAAATATACCAGAAACAAAGGATTCCCCGGTAACTCTACATCATTAGCAGTTTACGTCAGCATTACCAATTGAATTCAAAACCCATTAACAATTTAAGATCAAAAGACGCAAACCAATCCACCAACAACTCAATCTTAACTATTCCTAGAACTTCATCAGTCAAACACATAAAAATCTGACATTCAGTTAAAACCCGGGAATCAAAACCAGCATTAAACTCAACGGGAAAAAAGAAAACAAAAAAAAAAAGTCCCCAACTTCAACATTGTGGAACCTTCGATATTCAAGGAGCTTAAAACTTTATAGAATAAAAACGAACAATAGAGTGAGAGAAGAAAAGGGTACTTGCAAAAACTGCGTGGCGGTCTCGGCAGTTTGACCAACGGCGATCTCGAGGAAGGAGGAGACCATTCTCTGCTTATCAGTCGCAGACAATATTCCCTCCATTAGGCCCCTTGTGCTGTTTCCTCAATTTCCCCCAAATTCTTAAATCCAAATCCAAAATCCGAAGCCCTAGAGAAAAAAAAATCAGCTAAATTTCGATATAGATTTCGAGAAGAAAAAGAGATAGAGAAAATGCGTCATCAAATCTTTAGGGTTCTATCGCGGAGATTTATAGATTTACACTCCAAACAGAAACCTGCACGGTGAAGGAAAACCAAAGGCCAAAGGGCATTTTATTAAGGTGTTTTTCCATAAATTATTATTTTCTTTTTCAGATAATAACTTGTAGCCGAAGGATAATAGTATTTACCGATTCGGTGAACCAATATCTATAATTTATGTCTTCCCTTATTGGGCTTTGGTACTCAATAGAGCCCACTGAATAAACTTCCCCTCCAATTAATTATTTTTTTTATTAAATTATAAATATCATGAATAAAAAATTTATTAAACAGAATTATAAGTTTAAGATTTTTTTATTTTTTATTAATATGAGATTCATGATATTTATATTAAATTAAAAATAAAATTGTAAATTATGCATGTTTACATATTCGAAAAAACTTTTGATTTGATAGATTTAGATTTTATTTCATTTTAGATGATTGTATTATAAAATTTTAATTATTTATTATTCAAACTTTTATATTAAAATTATTTATATATAATTATTATTTAAAAATGAAATAAAAATAAGAAATGTTAACATTTAGACAGAAACTGTTAACGAATATTTGGTTGGGCGGAAGCCAAAAGTGTTCCAAAACCCACCTTAGGCAAGACCCGCGCTTTCTGATTGCAGTGAGTTCCCTCTGACTTTGTTTCCATTTCATTCGATTCGTCCAAAAAAATAAAAATTGAAAAGGAAAAGACAGATGGCCGCTGCAGCTCTTCTCTCTCTCTTCTGCCTTTAGTCTCACTTCTCGCTTAAAAGGTTAGATCCTCGTGCCTCACCGCCCTTCTGTCTCTGCTCTCTCCTCTTCTCTTCTCCGCGCCTAACGCAAAATCAAAGCAAAAAGGGAAAAGAATGGAAAAAAAAATTAATTTAAAGGAATGATACCAAAAAAAAATCTTAAAATGAAGCGCGTTTTTGACGAAGTCTCAGACGAAGAATGGGAGAACCACTCTTTCAAGCCTTCTCGTGTTTTAAGGAAAAACCCTAGCCCTCCTCCAATTGAATCTTTCGCCTTCAATTCCCGTACGGAGTCTAGTTTTTCCGACCAAAGCAGCGACGATTGCGTCGAAGTCGAACAATTGGAGGACGAAGATGTTGAGCCCGAGGACGCCGGGCGGGTCAATCGTGCCCGTCGATTCGTGATTGACGACGACGACGAAGAAGAAGAAGATTACGGAAAGGACGGCGATGAAAATGATTGTGAGGAGGTGTATGATGTTGAGTCGAGTGAAGAGGAGGAATTACAAGAGGATGACGTGGTAGGAAAAGCGTTGCAGAAGTGCTCTAAAATATCGGCGGAGCTTCGGAAGGAGCTCTACGGGAGTTCCGGTGCTTCTTGTGAACGATACGCCGAAGTAGAAGCTTCTTCTGTGAGAATCGTTACACAGGTAATTTTCCTTTCAATTGAAAGCATTATATTTTTTGTTTAGTTCCTGAGCTAATTAAGGCAGGAAAGGGCTTGATCACTTACTTTTTTGTAATTTTTTTAATTAAAAAGGAAGCTCTATGAAATTGCAGAAGTTTACAGTAAGTTCAGGTGACCTTAATTAGATGAATTTTGTGATTATGCTTTTTGTCTAAGCTGTAGTATAATGAAAATCACTACAAATAGTTCTGCTGCTTGAAATTACATTTTTATGTTCATTTTAGGGGAGCCAGTTGTTTTGAGATACTACATAATGAAAATTGGAGAAATGTATGAATGCATTGTCTTTTCCACCTCAACCTTTTGTTTGCCAATGGGCTTGTTTATAAATTGGAACGCGTCTTACTTCCGCAGAATGATATTGATATAGCATGTGGGGCAGTCGATTCGGATTTTCAGCCAGTTCTCAAGCCATACCAACTGGTCGGTGTAAACTTTCTTCTTCTGTTGCATCGCAAGGGTATTGGAGGAGGTATCTGTTCTAATCTTTTGACACCAATGTTCGGTTATGTATGGACTTTAAATTTCTAGATTTTATATTATTGATATGGTACCCAAATAAGAAATTGTAATTATTTGTGGGGATTTCATAAGTTAATGAGCATAGTCGTTTGTTCTCATAGGAAAATCCGAGAAGGAAGAACAGACTATTTCTGTAAACATAAAAATGCTCATTCTTAGGTGCCTTGTTGGCCTAGGTTCTCATGTATAGTTGTAGATTGTTAATCATGATTGAGTGATTAAAACTTAAGATGAAGAAAAGAAAATAAAATTCATGATTATGGGTGGTGTTTTGATTCTTGTGTTGCATAATAATTGTGTTGACCTTCACCAATCATTTTCTTGAGATCTGTCAACAATTTTCGTAAGAAAGGGAGGCGAAGGAAAATATAAGAACTTTGGGTGATAATTGGTTACTGGAATTAGATAATTTTAAGATTTTATGCTCTAACTTTTAGTGAATGAGATTGAACTTGCTTAGTTAAAAAAGCTCATGAAGTTGAGGTTCATACTTGTTTCAATGTTGTTTTCAATTTGATAAAAATTTCAGACAAGAATTTGGCAGGATTTGGTCGTATAAAATTTGGTATTGTTTCAACTGATGTTCATTGACCAAAACGGAATGGTTGTTGGTTAGAGTCTTCTTTTCCTTTCTGATGCCTTATGCTGATGTTAATGCTGAAGTAATGCGGCCTTCAAATTTTCTTGCCGTCTTATGAAGTGCAGTACATGCACATCAATATTTATTGCTGTTACATCCTCTATAAGATGTTGATGTCTCTTTGTTTATATATTTCTCCACTTGTTTTGGATGCTTAGTTTCAGATCTTTTTTGATTTGATCCAATTCTGCAATTATTTTGCAGTCCCTTCATCTTACGGTTTTTTTTTTAATTATTTTTATTTCATTTGTCAAATTCATGGCTTAAGTTATTTAGTGCTGCCTCTTGGGACAGTCATGCCAGATATTTATGTGTGAAAATGTTTGTCCTTCAAAGTTAGTAAGTTAAGGCTCTAAATGATATGTGTCTATGTTTTAGATGATTGGTATAATTTGGAAGGATTAATTACAACTTTCTGTATATGTGCAGCTATTTTGGCAGATGAAATGGGTCTTGGGAAAACCATTCAGGTACCTTGAACTCCAATTTGTTTTCCTTGATAACCTTGTCTGTATTTCATTTTGATCAGACTAAATTCTTTTTATCTACAGGCTATCACATATCTAACTTTGCTGAAACATTTGAATAATGATCCTGGTCCCCATTTAATAGTTTGTCCTGCCTCAGTCTTGGAAAACTGGGAAAGAGAACTTAAGAAGTGGTGTCCATCATTTTCTGTACTTCAGTATCATGGTGCTGGCCGAGCAGCTTACTCAAAAGAGTTGAGCTATTTGTCCAAAGCTGGATTACCACCTCCATTTAATGTTCTTCTGGTGTGTTATTCACTTTTTGAACGACACAGGTATACGCTGTTGTTAACTGGGTTTTTATGTTTATGTTCTATTCTGTATGTTTGTTTCGGCTCTTTAATTAGTGGTTTATACAGTGTGCAGCAGAAGGATGATCGTAAAATTCTGAAACGTTGGCGTTGGAGCTGTGTGCTAATGGATGAGGCCCATGCTTTGAAGGACAAAAACAGCTATAGGTGGAAAAATCTAATGTCAGTTGCTCGAAATGCAAACCAGCGTCTTATGCTAACAGGCACACCACTGCAAAATGATTTACATGTACTTTTACCTTTTTCTCCCTGTTTTAAAGTAATTTTAGAATTGGAAAATATTAAAGTGAATAACGGTTGCTAAGCATTTTGCTCTTATAGTGCAGGTTGTGAGTGGTATAGTTCACAGTTACCAAAGAAAAATTAAATTCAATGCTGAAGCATGAAAATTTATAAATTAAAAACTACAGTTTTAGAGAACTCAATATTGTCAGTGAATGGCCAAAATTTAGTTAGGGAAATGCGTAACCATGTGTGAAGCATGCATAATGAGAAGTATGTTTCAACGCATTGAATCATGTATCTAATTTCTGCTTCTGATAACAAAGTTTCATACCTTGTTGTCTCCAATATCTTTTTGCTGTCAATGGAATGCCAATTTTTGTTAGAAATACCTCTTATGTGATCATAAAAGCTTCTGTTAAGAATTTTGGTGTCACAATCAAATGCTGGTGGTATCAAAAGCGTTTAGAAGATATTTTTGATAAACATGCTTCTAAATCTTCTACATGTTATATTGTTGTTGCAGGAGCTGTGGTCATTGTTAGAGTTCATGATGCCTGATCTTTTTGCCACTGAGGATGTAGACTTGAAGAAGCTGCTAAATGCAGACGATAGGGAGTTGATTGGTCGTATGAAGTCCATGTTGGGACCATTCATCTTGAGGCGTTTGAAATCAGATGTGATGCAGCAACTTGTCCCAAAGATACAACGGGTAGATACTGTCTTACCCTTAGGTTTTTAATTAGATATTGAGATTTATTTTTTTTGAGGGGCTTAGGTTGGAAATTTTCTTTCTAGTGATAACTTTTTCAGTATAGAGACGCTAAGTATCATTTCTGCAGGTTGAGTATGTGACTATGGAAAAGCAACAAGAAGATGCTTATAGGGAATCCATAGAGGAGTATCGTACAATTTCACGAGCACGCATTGCAAAGCTTTCAGAGTCTGACTTGAATAATATTGTTGGAATTCTTCCTCGACGTCAGATCTCAAACTATTTTATTCAGTTTCGCAAGGTGCTTTATATTCTTTTTTTTCCTTGCCATGCAGTTAATTTGTAAAAGGGTCCCCTCGCACTTAAATCTAATTTCTCTGTTTTTGAACTTTCCTAGATTGCAAATCATCCATTATTGGTGAGGCGAATTTATGATGATGAGGATGTTGTTCGCTTTGCTAAAAGGTTACATTCAATGGGTGTTTTCGAATGTACCTTGGACAGAGTAATTGAGGAACTAAAGAATTACAATGACTTCTCTATTCATCGGGTAATTTTTCCATGGAAAGTTGTCTTATTTTTTCCAATACCTTTAGACTTGCTATGGTTGACATTTGTTACATTTGCACATCATACTTTTGATTGTGTTTGTTCCTTAATTCTTTTTCAAGAAACTAGAGTCATTCGACTTTTACATTTTATCAAAACTTTTGTGACTGACAGACATTAGCTGGTGGAGACATTTGAAATATTTTAAAACTGGAAATGGAGATATTTTTGAATGTTGAAAAAGAAGATAGATTAGGACTAACAAGAGACTGGGAAGTATGAGAAAAGTAATACTATATCTGTGAATTATCAGCATTGCAGGTTGGTTGGTAGTTCCTCTTCGTTCTATTGGCATGTTCCCTTTTCTGTTTTTCCACTCCTTTGTTATGAAGACCATATTTTAGTTTTCTTTTCTGCAATTACGCTTATTGTTTTCTTACTTTAGTAGTAAACAAATTTTAAGTTGTTTTGTAGTATATGAAAAATTCCAGATTGATTCAATCTAAAAGCTTAACTTCTGAGGTGAGTGCTTGAAATAGGTTTTAATTGCCAACATGTCCACTTCATGCAAGCCTGTTAGATTTGAAAGAGGGGACCAAATGTGTGCCCATCATTGACCTTTTGTTGAAATCTAAATAAGGAAACTCATGATTTGCGCTTTATTTAGGAACAAGCGAACCTAAAAGCTTAATTTGCTATGTGAGTGCTCAAGGATGTGTTTTAATGTCCGAGAATTTTGATAATGGTGTAAAATTAATGTTGTTTTTGGTCATACATGGTGTTGTGGTGACTCTGCTTTAAGTTCATGTTAGGTTTATCTGGTTTTCACTTTGGCTCCTCTTTTCTCCTTTGAGCCATAACCTTTTGATGTGATTTGAGGTTGAAGCACATTTGGCTATATGATGTTGTGGAATGTATCAATTGCCAAAACTGTAGGTTGTTAATTGGTGCCTTGTCATATTCACCATAGATATGCTTGGTTATCCATTGATATGAGTTGTCATGCATATCATGCCAATATTTACTTATTCATCTAAGTCACTGAGAAGTATAGGTCTAATTATGGCATGGATAAACAAGATAAACTTGGAAATTAAATGCATACCTTATTTTCGGAGCTTTCTTTTGGACGGCTTGTTTGGTTACACATTCGATGAAGTCCTGGTTAGAATTGAATTGTTTCAATTCTAATTGGACCCTAGTGAATCCAATAAACTATGAAAATTTCTGTGTATTGATTACCATAGCTGATGCTGTTGATGGATAATTTTACTCATTTTAAACCTTAATGGATATTAGAGTGAGAGCACAGGAATTTGAAGATTACAATGCACCTCTTGTATCAAATACAGAGACTATTTGTGGGATTCAGTCTTATCCTTCCCTTCCACATTGAGTACTTTTAGGTGTTAAATGCCACCATTGTAGTTTTGCTATATTTTCTATTAAAAATGCCTTTATTTTTTAATCAATCTGTTATTATTGGTATAAGCATGACTATTCATATTTGAACTTATCTTCCAAATAGCATGTTAGTCCATTTCAACTGTAAAAAGTGTTGCTTATACATTTAGTTTTTCATAATTTAGTATAACTGGCTTTGTATGTTCTGTTATTATTTCCATTGGAATCATGATTTTGGGGCTCAACCTTTGTGTATACATCACCATTGATTCTTTCTCTGCTTAAGACTAGGGTGTAACTGCAAGTTTATGCTGGGAATGTTTTCTGCAGTTTTGAATCTAATTGTTACCAAAATTATATTTCTTTCTGTTCTCATTTTGGCATTAACACTTTTGTTTTAAACATCTTTGTTTGCAGCTTTTACTTCATTATGGAATTACTGGTGGTAAACGAACTCTTTCGGATGAACATGTTATGCTTTCAGCTAAATGCCAGGTACTTTCGTATTCTCTCTCTCTCTCTCTCTCTCTCTCTCTCTACATGTTATTCATCACTTACCTTTGAGCGTGCATTTCCGTTGGTGCAGGCATTAGCAGAGCTTCTCCCTTCACTCAAGAAAAGTGGGCATCGGGTTCTGATTTTTAGCCAGTGGACTTCGATGCTTGATATCTTAGAGTGGACTTTAGATGTCGTTGGGGTTACATATAGACGGCTTGATGGAAGGTGTTGCTTTACGTTCTGTTTAGTTAGACTTTTCTTTTTCCTTCTTATGAGCGAAAAGTTTTGGTGTTTTTTCTTTTCCAAGGCTGATTAGAGTCTTCTATTACAATGCATAAGTGATGCAGGACTTTTAGTTGGTGTTTTTACTTGTATACAAAGCCAGTGTTCCAATTTTCTTTTTCCCTTTGCATTTACATCAGCTGAGCATTAAATATATCTTACATTGCAGTACTCAGGTGACTGATAGGCAGACCATAGTCGATAATTTCAATAATGACACTTCTATATTTGCATGCTTGTTGTCTACAAGAGCTGGAGGGCAGGGTTTGAACTTGACAGGAGCTGATACTGTAGTTATTCATGACATGGATTTTAATCCACAGATTGACAGACAGGCTGAAGATCGCTGCCATCGCATTGGCCAAACGAGGCCTGTTACCATATACAGGTGCTTGAAACACCCTTCCTTGCCCTTTTCTTTTTCCCTGGCTCCTACTTCTTCTCATTCTCTTCTCTCGTCAGCGCATTGTGAAGTTTTAGTTGCATAATTTACTTAGCATAGTGGATATGCTCAAATTATTTTCAGGCTGGTTACGAAAGGGACAGTTGATGAGAATGTTTATGAGATTGCAAAAAGGAAGTTGACTCTGGATGCTGCAGTGCTAGAGTCTGGAATGGATGTAGACAACGGCAGTGATACAGGCGAAAAAACAATGGGACAGATACTGTCATCCCTACTGATGAGCTAGTACAAGAGTATGTGTTTAGAATTTTTTCTTTTCTTTTTTGTTCTTTTGCTGATTCTTTATATGTAATGCTTATTGTTGTATCAGTTAGTATTATTTAAGAGAAAAACATTTTGATCTATTAGTTAGGGACGTTTGAGGGAAAGTTAACCTTTATAATTGTTAGGGCATGTCTTACATGGGTATTAATTACCCAACATCAAATTAGCAAAATATCAATGAAAAAATTATTAGCAGAAGAGACCGGACATTTTGGTGCCTATAAAAGTATCAAAATCCTATGCCCTGAATCTTCATCACTTACCTGAAGAAAGATTAGTTGATTATGATCTTATATATGACCTAGTAAAGAGTCTCATTGTCATTATCTTAGAACCCCGTTTACTTAGTGGAGGTGGATAGGTAGCTTAAAAGTTGAACAAATTTGATTGTTTTCAGGTTGGGATATTTTTGGTAAGCAATCAATTTGCATCTGAGTCTAGAGGATTTGAATATGCAGATGGTATGAACTTGTAATTATTTTGAAGTTATATAATCCTTGGCAGTTTATATTGTTTGGGTGCTGGAAAGGTTTGAGGGAAAACAAATTAGGAGGATGATGAGAAAATAGATAGTTGGATTTTATTTTTCAAAGCTAATATAGGTTGTTTCATCTTTTGATTATTTATGTTTTTTAAGCATTCAAATGAGATGAGAAGTGCTCCTTTTTGTTGTTTTAAAAAAAAAAATTCCTAAAGGATTCAAGTATGCAATTTATACTTTTATTTTGCCTC
The DNA here is from genome assembly GCF_053813885.1 of Theobroma cacao. Lineage (NCBI taxonomy): Eukaryota > Viridiplantae > Streptophyta > Magnoliopsida > Malvales > Malvaceae > Theobroma > Theobroma cacao. Next base: position 46,669,439 of record NC_142640.1, read on the forward strand.
ATATTTCTGATGAATTGAGACGTATGTAGATGTTTCTCTCCAGAAACATGTGCATATTATTGTCTCTAAGGACTAATGTAATACTGTCTAGTGTGTAGTTAAATGGGAATGGTGGTGATGGTACGAAAATGAATAACCAAATGGAGAGAGATTTGTATTTGCGTTTATATTTGGGAAAGAAAGACTAGACTAGAAGAGTTTTAGAGAAATCTGACAGCCTTTTTACCAAGGTGCTGACTGCTGCCAACGGATTTTGGGGTGGTGGCTGAGGATAAACGATCAGGTGAATCATCCATGTCCAGACTCAAGTCGTTACTTTGCTGCTGCCGTTTTTGGGATTGGTCGCCAAGGGGAAATGGAAAATGAACATCCTTCAGGTCCCCTGCCACGTATGACTCAGCGACTTCTCCATTAGGCTCCAATGGTGAGCAAATAGGAAAGCCAATTATGCATCCATCATCCTTGTGGATCTCTCTCAAGTAAAAATGCTTCGTTTTGTGTGTGTGTGTGTGTTTTTTTTTAATTTTACATGTAAAAATTTTTAGGTCTTGGACTCTTTTCATTGCATCCCACAAAGCCGTACTCCCCTACCCTAGATTTAAAGGTTATAAATTCCAAATTCAATGAACGTTGGTTATAGATTTTATTATTGGAGTGTCTTTTAACATACATAAAAACCTGTTAGGTAGAGCTTATCACAAATACCTGTTAGGTAGGGTTCACAGAAGGAATCGACATGGCTGGATGGAATGCTATAGATAAACAGCATTATGATATCATTTTACGTGATAAATGATTCGTAAAATTACATATAAGATGACAATTTTTTCTTTTAGAACAATATAACACGATGGTTAATAACAGGAGATTCCAATATTAAAAAGTAGAGATAACATGAAACAATTGATTTTTTCCTTTAATTGTTTACTTCCTATATGAAATGAACTTTTAGGTTGAATAAATTTACCATCTTTTAGAGTATATTAAACATCAATTTGGCACTAGAAAAAGAAATACAAGAAGAGAGCAACATCCCACGTGATTTTTTCCATGCGTAAAGTCTTCTCAAAATATTGCTTTTAAATCGTGTAATTAGCGTATGGATAGAGTAGTGCCATGTTTGGGTAGGGTGGGACGAAGGCCGATTCTAGACACGAGGGAGAGTGTATATATATATATATATAATGTTTAAGGGATAGGCATGGGATGATGGGAGGGAAGGGCAACCGAGCAAGGGCCACCCTTGGGTTGGGCGTCCTATAACTATCACTGCCCCACCATGTAGTAGTTGCCATCTTCATGGACCGTACCACCATATCTATAGCATCGTATTTCCTGTCTCCTTGTTTCTTTTCAAGTCATGTGAATCTGATACCTTTTTCCCTTTTAGCAGTGTGTGAAGACAGCTTAAATATTTATCTTTGGTACGTTTTTATTTTTATTTTTTTCTGTGATTTTAAAATACATAATAAAAGGTTATTTTTTTATTGTTTGATAAATCTTATGTCTCAATCATCTCAAAATTTAATTTGAAATATTAAAAATAAAATCTTAAATTTTAATCATCTTTTTAAAGATTCTTTCGTGCTAATGCAATGATATTAACTTATTTAATCATCTATTTTAATGTATCAATGTATATTATATATATTATAGTATCATCTCTTAAGAGGCCGTTGTTAATGTGATTTGACTGTGATCAAAGAGGTTGTCCACACAAGTCATAATGAAGTTCATACATTTTGTAAATTTATTTGCTTTTGCATAGAAAAAGTTTAAATTCAAGGAGAGCATTTGTATTTTAACAAGAGTTTCTTATAGTAAAATTCCAAAATAAATAGGAAAGTACTAACCACTAATTTTAGGTTTGTTAATTTATTGGTAGCAGTTTCTTTGTACTAAACATCACCTTATACTTATGAGATGGAAAAAAAAAATCTTTTCATGCGTAGCATTTTATCCTTGCCTCTCCCATCATACATATATTATCCTTCCATAATTTTTCTTGATATGTATGATTTGGATTTACATAATAAATAGAAGGTGATCATTTCTTATCTTATAAATCTCATACATTATTTTTAAAAAATTGATCTTGAATTCTTCAGGTTGAAGCCTCAGATTTTTAACTGCTATAGTATTTTTCTTCTGAGATTTATTTACCCTTTCGCATGTTAAAAAAGAACCAAAAAAGACATCACTAGCTTCTTGGTTTAGTTCACAATTAGTTCAAGTACAGGAATAATTTTCATATTTTTTTAAGAACAATATACAGGAATAGAATTTAATGCTAATAAAATGTTAGCATATATATTGATTTCGACTAATACATGAATTGAAACTGTTGGGATATGGACATATTAATAGATGTATTGAGAATATTGGAACATTATTGAGATACTAAGGTTGGGATTGGCGACAAAAAGATAAGAAAGGTTGGTTTGCTTGTCTAATCTAGTTAATCAATAGGAACGTTGCTTGTAATGTCTAAGGAGACATAAGAAAAAAAGGAAGGATTTTATGGGATGAGAGGTGAATTATTATATAATAATAAAAGATAATATGTAAAACAAATGACCATGCATGAGGAATTGGTAATATATGTTTTTTTCCTGATAAGTCACCTGTAGTAATGATATTGGGTCCATACCGCATATAGCAAGCATGAGAGTTGGAAAGTCCATCAAGACAAGTTGCTTTTAATGGTATATTCTGATTTACCAAAACGTTTATGCCTTCAGTCGGTGTGGACAATCAAGGAAACCATAGCCAAAACATGCAAAAGCTGTTAGTTGGTATGTCATGTTGGTCATAATTCCGTTTCTAAGATATTTCTTGCATCACCGTCCTTGTAAACGACAATCTTTCCTTCTCTCTTTCTCTCTCTCTCTCTCTCGTTAGAGAATCTTTTCTACAGTTTTGGATGATGATCGATGAAGAAATTTGGCTGCCCGTGAGTCCTCTCCTTCTTCTCTTCACACCACCCTTTCAAAAAGTTGCCCTCTCTCTCTCTCAGACGGAAAGGGGGGGTTAATTTCGTGGTCTTTTGGTTTCATACCCTGTAAAAGGAAAGAGAGGGTTTCTTTTGTTATTGTGATCTTAGAAGCAGGACCTGTGCTTCCCCTTCACAGGAGGGGGACTTTGGGGCAGTGGTTGTCCAAACATGTCTCTTCTTTAGAGCTTAAATCCAAGAGAAAAGCACAGAGAAAAAAGGGCCCCCACCCATCAATGGGCAATGGATGACCCGACACCAAGTGTCCTTCCAATGTCACCATCGGCTCACATGCATCGAAGCAGGCAAATCACATGTTTCTGTGTTTTTGCTATCTCTCTCTCGTCCTGCATTCTTGTAAGGATTCTATGTGCAAATTGCAATGCATGTCCGCTTTCACATTTGCTTATTGCAATTCCACTTTTCGAAAAACAATTAATGACAAATTCCATGCCCATTTCTCTCTCTCATTTTGTTGTAAAAATAAAAAAAGAAAGAAAAAAAAACCCAAATGTAGAATAGAAACAATGTGACAAAAGCCATTACTCTTGTAAATGCCATTAGGAAAATGACCATATTGCTTTCACTGCTTTTGCAAGCTTTTGGAAGTAGACGACTTTGAGTGGTGTCAGTCTGTGAAATGCATCCAAGTTCAAAAATGGGCAATTAAGCGCTCCGCCGTTCTTGAAGTCTTCAAAGGTTTTATATATGGTGGGCAGATTAATGTACTTTCCAGGATTTTTGACTGAAGAGTCAAAATTGGGTTTACTTTATGGTTTCAACATTAGATGAGTAATGATTTCTTTTTTTGACTTTTTCATTGTCACTATTCACAAATTGCATAACATTTCAACATTCATCTTATTAATTTGCTAGTCAATTGCATCTCTAAACTTTTGTTTCCAGTCTTTCATATAGTAATTGAATATAAATAATATTTATAACATTAAGTGCGACAGAGAAAGGCTGCAAATTGTGTGTGAGATATATGAAGGAAAAGAAAGAAAGTTCCCCTTTTTCTTTTCTGGGTATAGCTGATTTACTTCCAAAGCATCTGTTTCTAATCCATCATCCACTAGTATTATTGCTTATTAATTAGCCCTTTCGTTTTTTCTTTTTTTGGGTATAGGTAATTCTCAATTTTCTTTTTATGAAATTTTGATAACTTATGCATTCTTTGTGAAGTTTAAGCAATAAATGTGGATTATTTTGGTTCTACATGTGGTAATTACTGGGCCAGTATTCATTCATATTTGAGTGTAAAATGGCCAATCCAATATTGTCGATTTTATGAGATTCAATTCAACTTGTAGCTTAATTTATTACCCTACTTAGGGTTATACCTATTTTTTCTTAGAAGATCATCCGAACATTGGATCAACTATAGTACCTGTTCAAATACTTTGTTACATGAACTTCTGTTATTTACTTGAAATATGAGTTGACGGCTCATTTTTTGCTGATATCTTATCACAAGCAAAATAAATAAATTCAGTGAGGTTTGTAAAATCAGGTATGTATTGGATTTAAACAAGCCCAAGAACGTGAAGCATACAAAAGAGACAAATTTGAAAGAGGAGAGTTAGCATCATGTATGGGGACAAAAGGATAAAAGTTTTGTTTGGACTATGAGAAAATTGATTGCTTGCGGCAGCCAACATGCAATGTGATAAATGCATGCCTTAGTTCATTCATTCTCAACCTCATAGCCCACCCCATTTATCGGTTTCAAGGGCCCACTATCACCCCTTGTTTTTCTCTCTACCTTTTTTTTTGTTTTCAGTTTGAGCTTCAAATCATATTCCAAATTTTATAAACTTGAGGAATTCCTAACATTAATTGATTCTTTAATTGGTTGCAATAAATTGGACAACTTGATTAGTTTTGACTTTGTAAAGTTGAATTTGATCAATCATTCGACTGCTAACATTTATTTTTTGTCTGCTTATATTTTCCCTTAAATTGAATGCAATTGTAAATGTCACTCAAAAAATCTCATACTATACAATATATACAAAAATACCCATTAAACACATCAAGACTATTTGATTTGTGAAAAATTTAAAGGAAAATAAAAAAAAATTAAAACATGTTATATTATCTATGTATGTATGTAAATAGTACACACACTATTGCTCAATGTTTAAGAAGTCAAATCAATATACTTTGTCATGTGTCGTAAAATGAGAAACTCATATTAAGTCCTTAAATTATTTAAAAATTTTTACATAAATTTTTATTATTTTATTACATTCAATTAAGTTTTTATATTTTTATTTTGAGTCAAACAAACTTTTATAATTAACAGTTGTTTAACTATCGTTAATTAAAATATCACTTATCATTTTATGTCACGTAATACTGACATGTCATAATAAATGGTGATATGGTATTGATATGACATGATAATAGTTATTTGATATTTTTCATTTTCCACGTCAACATCATATGAGTATAAAATGACAAGTAATATTTTGATTAATGACAGTTAATCAACTTTTAGCCATAGTAGTTTATTTGACTTAAACTATAAGTACAAAGACTTAGTTAAATGTAAAAAAAATTATTTAAATTTTTTTAAATAATTTAGAGACTTATAAAAACATTAAGCACCGATATTTTTTATATTGCAAGTTCCTAATAATTTCCTCTTAACGTTATATTATCATGAAAGATACAAAGCCTAAATGATCACTTTTAAAAATATATATATATATATTTAAAAAACTTAATTTCCTTTAGTTGATGTTTTAACTTTAAAATTTTTTCTCTTTAATTTTTTGTATCCTAACTGAGTTTTGAATTATCCTTGGAAGATATAAATTCTAAACAACATTGATAGTGACCGGTTAGTATGAATTTGGTAAAGATTGAAAAGGTTGAAGTTTTTAGAGATATGGAGGTTATAGAAATTTAATTTTTTAAAGAAAGCAGCAAGTATTGGCGTGCGAAATTGAGCTTTCAAGTATTGAGAAAGATCACCAAATTGAGGCTTACACACACTCCATATTGTTTAGATATTAATCTTATTTATTGAGTAAAATTTTGAAGGTTAAAAGGGCACAATTAGATTTAATTTGACTCATTTATATATATATATATGTATATATATAAACTAAAGAGGATGATTGGGTTATCAAATGATGCACTTTGGGCCAAGCCTTTAGACTGTGAACAGAAAATGCTTAACCTTAAGGAATCTACCATGTTGAATTCACACGTACACGACATGCCCCTTTAAACGAAGAAATACACCCACGTATGTCTTCAATGGAAGTACGTAAATAATTTAGGAATGAAATTTTTACAAATATAATAAAAAATTTTCTCTATAAAATATGACATCATTTATACACACTTAAAGAAAGCCACCGAATACCCAAGCAATGTTTGTATTTATCAACTTAAACAACAACTATAGTTTTGTTGATCCGATTATTAATAAAATCACTTTGATTGAGGGAACAAAGACTTCTAATAATATATGAACATTTAATTCAGTAATAGGTACAAGCATTCTTTTATTTTAAAAATTGAATTTGATTTGTTGTTAGTTACCTAAGAGTATCACTATAAAAAGAATTGGCAGCCGGGTGCTGACCAAGGCTGTGATAAGGCGGCACCCCTTTTGACGAATGCATAAACTTTTGTGTCATACTGATATAGAAAATCAGTCACATGTTGATCTACGGAGTGACATTACTGGCCATGAAATGAAATTAATATTAAGCCTTTTCTTTTATGTGATATGCTGAAAAAATGTTGAATAAAATTAGCACACATGTTCCTTCTCGTCAAGTTTAATTAAGTAAAAAGAAAGACTTCTAACATCATGAGACTACTGTCATCAAAGATTATTTTAGCATACATTTAAATATGTCCATGACATTATGGAATGATGTACACTTTAATATTATTGTAACGTGGGGATTCAAAGTACCATTAATTTAATAACTTTTTAGATTTAAATCAAAATATTTTATATTTTATAATTAAGTTGTTAGTAGTAATTAACTTGAATATTGTATAAGTCTCATCATTATTCATATTGATACCGGATGAAGTATATATCAAAACTATAATTACTTTTTATTGAGGTTTAAAAATATATTTGTACCGCAAAATAATTAAGTTGCATTATTGAAAATACAAGTAATAAAAATATATTATTTTGAATAATATAATCTAGAACCAAAAGTGGAAAAATAGAAAAAGAGTTGATGAATAGGACTAGGAGCGTATAACTAGGATAATATTATATGCCTCTTTTAGATATATATATTATAATTGCATCTTAAGTTGTCAATCACTATAGACAATGAAAGAAACAATAAGGAAATAGTTGGTGAATGGTAAACTCACATGCCCTAGAAAACATTTGCAATTAATTACTACACTCCTTGGTGTACGAGAGGGAAATCGCATAGGGAAAGGAATAAGGGAGAAAAGCGACAAGGGAAGGGGAGGAAAGAAGGTTGTCCTTTATGGTGTCCCCATAGGGGTGCCGGCAAGGATTCTTCAAGGTACGAGAGGGACCCACTCCCTCCTTCCTAGAAGAAGAAGTTATGTCATTTCTTGGGGGCTCACTTTCATTGTCACTCCAGCGTGGGACATAGGGAATCCCTACAAACCGCTAGATGTCTCTCCTTATAAGATAAGATGACCCCTCCTTTTTTATTTTTATATAATACTATAATGTGTTCACATTAGTTTACATTAAAAGTTCTTTTGGGTTCTATTTGAGTTGCCATGTTTCTTCTGTTTTAATTAAATTTTAAATCAAAGCAAAGAAAAAGGTGTGGAGTGTATCCTTGAATGAAGATCTTGAGACCCCATTGAATTGACCTTTGGTGCTTTTATAATCCAAAACTTTGATGGGGAAAGAATTTTTTGACATGATAATTCGATATTATAATTTTACGATAACTTCAAGTACAAGTATATGCTAATCATGGTTCGATACTTTGTTCTTAATAGCATAAAAAAATAGCATTAAATTTGTAATTTGGAACGTAAACCGAGTTCCTCTTCAAGATTGCTGTGTGAAATAGTGTGTAAGAAAGATTAATTATACATAGTGGGAACAAGAGTCAAATCTCAACTCTAAAAGAAGTTTCAATCTCAAGTCTCTCTCTTAAAAAAAGGAAAAAGAAAAGTTCCTTTCAACTCTTTTTGCACTAATGAATGATCTCACTGAATTCCTTGTTCATGCTTAGATATACTTACACAAAATTAATTGATCCTTTTGTTTTGGTTTAGAAATTTCAGCAATTATTTATCTATCTACTTATTCCTTTGATAGAATACACCCAAGAAAGGGTGCGAGGTCTAGGAGTTTTCAACGAAAAAGAATGAATAGGTATACCCATCAAAATAGTTAATTCAGAATCCAACTATACATATACTAGAAAGTGCAGGAGTTCAAATCCTTCCTATCATTTATCATAAAATGAAAGAAAATATGTGATGTTGACTTGCCTGCAAAATGTAAAACGCACCGTTAATTTGAAGTGAATCTTTTATTGTCAACTCACAAGATTTTTATATGCTATTAAAGATCATTGATCTGTTGTTTAATTTTCTGCTTGTAGAAGATTATAATTACAACCTTTTTCTTTCATTTTGACATGATGCTTTACATGTTGATGTGAAGTTGTCATAAGTCATATTTAGAGGACATAATTACTATATTTAGTCACTGGACTAATGACATTTTAACCACTGATAATTACTCAATATCAGAACACTTTTGATTTTAAGGAGTCCAATCCCATTGACAATAGATGGCTAATGATTAAAATAGTTATTAATAATGCATATCCATTATTTTCAAGTGTTACTTGAAAATGTACCAAAACAAAAAAAAAAAAAAAAAAGTTGCTACTTTGAATGTTTCTTTCCCTTTTCTAACTCAAAGTTGCTTTTTGAAATTATTGGGCTGAACCTATGTACATGTGTTGTGAGAAACTCTTCTCATTTCAACTTTATAAAGATTCCCGTCCAAAAGAAACACTACTCTTACAAAACTCAAGACTAAGCAATAACATGTCTCATGTTCATCCTCACACTGCAACAAATCTGAGATTTCATAACATTATTATGAAAGTATAATTGATAATGAGACATGAATTTGATCATACTAATGATGTAATTCTTTTTCCTGTGATCTTAATTTCAACAAGCAGAATAATTCATGTTAAAACCATAGAGTACGTAACTTTCTTTTAAAAAGGTAGAGACAAAAATCGAGAAAACCGCAATTCAAAATCCTGGAAATTAATGGCATCAGCTTCGATTTCTTCCCTATCCTCCTCCATAACTTGTTCCCTTCTCGAGTGATGCCATGAACATAGGCCCACCCGTCACCGGACCGGCATCACCAAAATTCTTTGGTTTTCTGATAATTTATACACCTAATAACAAAGTTGAATTAATTTGTATCTATTACTATCAAATATCAACGACTGTGGAGGGAATCAGGCTCCTAAAACTCATTTTTTCTGACAAGGTAGTAAGCAGCCTCTTGCATTGCAGCAATGGCTGGAATGTTTTGCGGAGAGAATAATTGTCTAAGCCTTGGATGCTAACCTTACCAACCAGCTGTGGCTGTGCATGTTAGTCCCGGCCCACTTGCTTGCCATTCTTTTCATACCTTGGGGTGACAATTATGAATTATGAAGCATCGTAGCTGGATGTGGTGGTTACCCGAGAATCTGTTTGACTTGAAATTACTAACAAGTCCCCATCTCTTACACTTCAAATAGTATAATTTTTGACCCCCATCATCAAATCATGATCGTTAGATCAGATATTTCCACTGCCCCACCCCCACCGGGGTCCCACTGATCAGCTGTGACCCTCAATTTTCTTTATAACAAAAGAAAAAAAAGAAAAAAAGAGGGGTCTGTCTCAGGAATTCATTTTTTATTTCTTTCTTCAATTGAGACATTTGTACTGCTATGGCCCCATCTATCGTTCAAACGCATACATTTTTTATGTAAAGAGAATTACATGATTTGGTCATGGAGGTTGACAGAGGAAAGACGAAAGAATTTGGCCCTCTATCATATACCGACAAGATTGTCTTTGTCGCTGAGAAATAGTCAAGAAAATGACTAGAAACACACTCATGATCACTTTGGGGAGGGGGGAAATGGAGGAGCAGTAAAAAGTTGCTTAATGAAGTTTCCCTTGCAAGTGAGAACAAGCTACCTCTACTCTCTCAAAGCACAATGCAACAAAGAAAGGAAAGGAAAAAGTGTGAGTTTGAAGCATTCTTGCATGGTGGTTTTGTTTTTATCTCCGCTCTCATGCATCATCATTGTCTTTCTTTCCAACCATGCAACCTTAGAATTACGCGAGCAAGGTGCATATTTTTCACATACATCTGGCATTAAGAATTAAATTTTCATATGGGACAAAGTGTTATACAGTGTGACAGATTTGAATGAAAAAACAAAATTGGAAATTACGTAAGATACCCGTGAATTTTACGATTATAGTCAAAGGTATTTACTCTTCACATATGACTCTAGTCCTGAGAATTATCACGGTGAGAGCTTGTCACGATTCAATCATACATTGACAGCATGTTTGGTTGGGAGAATGGCTAAGCCATTCCCCCTTTATTCCCAAAAAATTTTGATTCCTTTATTTGGTTGAGAAATGATTCAAGGAATAGCCATTCCTATTCTCTAAAATCCTCCAAAACTAAGAAATAGCTAATACCACCCTCCCCCATGGTATTAGCTATTCCATGATTAAGAAATAAACTCAAAAAATAATAAAAACAAAAAATACCCCTTATAAATTTGAAAAATTACAACTTTATTTGTATAAAATATTATTTTTCTCTCTCTCCTCTTGTCACTTGATTCCAAGTTTTAATAACATATTAATATTTTACAATATTAATATTAAATTATAAATAAAATATTTATATTTATGTTATCAATTATTAATAAAATAAATTATAAAATATTCCTATTTAAAAACAAAATAAATTAAAAAAAATAAGCATAATATAATTTAAATTATATAAAAAATATTAATAATTAAATCATCAATTATTAATATTTTAAATAAATTACCAATTATTAATTTTTAAAAAATAAAATAAAATAAAAATTAATCATAATAATATTTAAATAAAATAAAATATTAATGATTAAATTAAAAATAAAATATTAATATTTAAATGATCTATTATTAATATTTTAAATAAATAATCAATTATTAATTTTTTAAAATAAAATAAAATAATTGATCATAATAATATTTAAATTAAATTAAATATTAATATTTTAAAATATAAATAGTTAAATTATAAATAAAATATTAATATTTAAGTTATCAATTATTAATATTTTAAATAAATTACCAATTATTAATATTTTAAAAAATAAAATAAAAATTAATCATAATAATATTTAAATTATTAATTATTAATATTTTAATTAAATTCTAGATTATTAATATTTAAAAAATCTAATAAAAACAAATAGTCATATAAATAATAAAGGGTGTTTTTGTCTTTTTATTTTCTATTTCTTTCTTATTTCAAAATTATTATTACTAACCAAACACTACAATAAGTTATAATAATTATTCTTGTTCTATTCCCTTTGTCATACCAAACTAAGTAATAACTATTCTATTCTATTCCCACCTCATTTTATTCCCATATAATAACTATTCTATTTCATTCCTGTCTATTTCGACAATCAAACGTAACCTAAGTGTTTGCGCAAGAAAGAAAGATCACTTTGGGAGAGTAAACAACTAATAGATACGGCTTAGGCTCGAAGGGAAACTGTGTTGTTCCTGGGGATATCAACATTCCTTCGTAACTATTCTTATCAATTTCCAATTTTACTTAGGGTTTTCGTAGATAAAAAAATTGTGGTATATGTGCTTATCCAAGCAATTTTCTAATTGCCAAACCTTAACTAACCATGAGGGATCACATTATTGAATTACTTTATTTTCTTTGTTTTCTTTCCAAATTGAATCAATAATAGGCCGGAATTAAATTGTTAAGCTCTAGTAGTCTTTTCCCTTTCCTACAATAGCTCCATGTTAGTTTATGCTAATGATAACAATGGGTAAGGACTAAGAGAGGAAAAAAAGAGGATTTTTCTTAAATATATTCCAAGAGCATTCGTTAATTAAGGTGCCATTCACGAATATGTTTTTGCATTAATTTTTATTTTAGAAAAAATTTATTATTGTGAAAACAAACTACAAAGTTCTAGCATCACGAATATCTGTTTGCAAAACTTAAAAAAAAAAAAGACTAAACTACATTAGTTGTTACTTAAATTTGTAAAAATTTTTATTTAAGTCTCTCATTCTAAAAGTTAAATTTTTTTTGATGACTAACATTTACAAAAATATAACATTCCAAGATCTCTTGTTGTTAATTAACTAACAAATGAAGGAGAAGGATCATCAAGAGCTACAAGCTTGATCACTTGCGGTGGTGACAATCAAAGGGGTAAGTTTATAGTCATGAAAATTCTTTTTTTTTTTTTTATAAGACTTGAGTTTATTAATGTAACAAACCATTACAGGGAAAGGAGAAACTCTCATTTACAATTATAGCAAAGCACCTTGCAACACCAAAGAAATTCATCAAACAAAACTAACATTGGATTTAAGCAACTAGTAGTGGCGAGATGGGCAAGTAGAATTTTGTGCAAAGTGGGACTCCTTACAATGAAGTATTTGGGGTAGTCTTTGGGTGCGAATACGAGATCCATGGGAGTGTGGTAGTTGGTTTGCGATTGATTCAAGCAAAGGTTAATGGGATGGAAAGGGTGAGTTACACTTCTCAAGTCAATTCTATCGACCTTATCAATTTTTTACATGTCACTTTTTCAAATACCAACGGGGTTAAAAAAGTACTAGATAAGATTTAACATAGGTTGAAAAATTGAAGAGTAGGCTTTCATCATGGAAGGCCAAAACTTTGTTTATGGGAGGCTGTTGACTCATCTTAAATATATTTCAAGCGATTTGCCTATTTTTCACATATCTTTGTTTCATATGCCTGTTTGTATTAAGACGACAATTGAAAAATTTTTGAAAAGGTTCCTCTGGGGAGGACCCAACCTTGTGCGTAAACTTCAACATGTTAGTTAGGATGCCATATGCAACTTTTAGGACCTCGGCGGATTGGGTCTTATTGACATTGGTCTTAAAAATAGAGCTTTTTTGAACAAATGGCTATAAAGATACGGTAATGAATTGGAAAGCTTGTGGAGAAGAATTGTTGTTGAAAAGTCAGGCCTGAATCACAATATGATTTTACCGAGCTTAGGAATTTAAGTAAAGCCTCTGGTATTTGGAACAACACCACCAAGCCACTTTATGACACTTGTGACTTTAGCTCCTTTATAATGGATGGTATGGGTTTGTCCTTGGGTAATGGTAACCAGACTAGCTTTTGGGAGGATGAATGGGTTAATGACATCAACCCTAATAACTCTTTCCCTAGAATCTATGCTCTGGTAGTCAAAAAAGTAGACAACATTGGAGAATTTGGCAATTGGAATGGTAATGAGTGGACGTGGAAAATTGAGCTACACAGGAATGTCTTTGAATGGGAAAACTAGTAATGGGAGAATTTTAATCTTCTCATAAATGATCAAACCTTCAACAAGAACTTTTAGGATAAACTTGTGTGGAAAGGTAGCATTAATGGCATTTACTCCTCCAACTCCTTTTGTCATCAAGTGTTAATTTTCAACTCTCCTCTAGTTGGTCATTAGAAACTCATCGGGTCCTGTCTCGCCCCCTTAAAAATTGAGATTCTCTATTGGCAACTAATAAGAAAAAGACTAGCGGTGAAAGAAGCTTTGGTAAGCAAAGGCCTCATCAATGCTGAGGCGGCTCCTTTTTTATTTGTCAGTGCTAGATTGAAATAGTGAACCATCTGTTCTTCACTTGTGGAAAGTCCTAATTCTTATGGCAACAGTGGTGTGCTTTGTGGAATGTTTATTAGGTGGTTCATAAAGACCCCTTAGTTAGTTTTTTATCTTGGTTTGAGATTGCTAACTCTCTTAATAATGAATTGGTTTGGCAAATGGTTTGGTTTGCCACCATATGGGCTATTTGGACAGCAAAGAATGAAGTGGTGTTCAAAGGTAAAATTTAGGATAGTGAGCAAATTTTTGAACTCTCTAAGGTTAGAGTAGCTTGGTGGATGAAGGCCAAATGGCCAGATTATAATGCCTCTGCTAGTTACTTGGCTAGACTTTTGAATGAAGGAACCATTCCAATCAAGAACAAGTTGAACAAGAATGTGTTGGTTTAGTTTAAGTCGATTGCAAGGTCCTTCAAATTTAATATAGATGGGTCTTCTTGCGGTTGTCCAAGTGACTCAGGTATTATTCTCTAAACTTAGCCTAAATTCCTTGTTCATAAAAACAAATTATTAATATTTTAAATAAATAATCAATTATTAATTTTTTAAAATAAAATAAAATAATTGATCATAATAATATTTAAATTAAATTAAATATTAATATTTTAAAATATAAATAGTTAAATTATAAATAAAATATTAATATTTAAGTTATCAATTATTAATATTTTAAATAAATTACCAATTATTAATATTTTAAAAAATAAAATAAAATAAAAATTAATCATAATAATATTTAAATTATTAATTATTAATATTTTAATTAAATTCTAGATTATTAATATTTAAAAAATCTAATAAAAATAAATAGTCATATAAATAATAAAGGGTGTTTTTATCTTTTTATTTTCTATTCCTTTCTTATTCCAAAATTATTGTTACAAACTAAACACTACAATAAGTCATAATAATTATTCCTGTCTTATTTCCTTTGTCATACCAAACTAAGTAATAACTATTCTATTCGATTCTCACCTCATTCTATTCTCACATAATAACTATTCTATTCTATTTCTGTCTATTCCACCAATCAAACGTAACCTAAGTGTTTGCGCAAGAAAGAAAGATCACTTTGGGAGAGTAAACGACTAATAGATACGACTTAGGCTCGAAGGGAAACTGTGTTGTTCCTGGGGATATCAACATTCCTTCGTAACTATTCTTATCAATTTCCAATTTTACTTAGGGTTTTCGTAGATAAAAAAACTATGGTATATGTGCTTATCCAAGCAATTTTCTAATTGCCAAACCTTAACTAACCATGCGGGATTACATTATTGAATTACTTTCTTTTCTTTGTTTTCTTTCCAAACTGAATCAATAATAGGCTGGAATTAAATTGTTAAGCTCTAGTAGTCTCTTCCCTTTCCTACAATAGCTCCATGTTAGTTTATGCTAATGATAACAATGGGTAAGGACCAAGAAAGGAAAAAAAGAGGATTTTTCTTAAATATATTCCAAGAGCATTCGTTAATTAAGGTGCCATTCATAAATATATTTTTGCATTAATTTTTATTTTAGAAAAATTTTATTATTGTAAAAACAAACTACAAAGTTCTAGCATCACGAATATCTGTTTGCAAAACTTAAAAAAAAAAAAGAAAGACTAAACTACATTAGTTGTTACTTAAATTTGTAAAAATTTTTATTTAAGTCTCTCATTCTAAAAGTTAAAATTTTTTTTGATGACTAACATTTGCAAAAATATAACATTCCAAGATTTCTGGTTGTTAATTAACTAACAAATGAAGGAGAAGGATCATCAAGAGCTACAGGTTTCATCACTTGCGGTGGTGACAATCAAAGGGGTAAGTTTGTAGTCATGAAAGTTCTTTTTTTTTTTTTTTATAAGACTTGAGTTTGTTAATGTAACAAACCATTATAGGGAAAGGAGAAACTCGCATTTACAATTATAGCAAAGCACCTTGCAACACCAAAGAAATTCATCAAACAAAACTAACATTGGATTTAAGCAACTAGTAGTGGCGAGATGGGCAAGTAGAATTTTGTGCAAAGTGGGACTCCTTACAATGAAGTATTTGGGGTAGTCTTTGGGTGCGAATACGAGATCCATGGGAGTGTGGTAGTTGGTTTGCGATTGATTCAAGCAAAGGTTAATGGGATGGAAAGGGAGAGTTACACTTCTCAAGTCAATTCTATCGACCTTATCAATTTTTTACATGTCACTTTTTCAAATACTAACGGGGTTAAAAAAGCACTAGATAAGATTTAACATAGGTTGAAAAATTGAAGAGTAAGTTTTCTTTATGGAAGGCCAAAACTTTGTTTATGGGAGGCTACTGACTCATCTTAAATATATTTTAAGCGATTTGCCTATTTTTCACATATCTTTGTTTCATATGCCTGTTTGTATTAAGACGACAATTGAAAATTTTTTGAAAAGGTTCCTTTGGGGAGGACCTAACCTTGTGCGTAAACTTCAACATGTTAGTTAGGATGCCATAGGCAACTTTTAGGACCTCGGTGGATTGGGTCTTATTGACATTGGTATTAAAAATAAAGCCCTTTTGAACAAATGGCTATGAAGATACGATAATGAATTGGAAAGCTTGTGGAGAAGAATTGTTGTTGAAAAGTCAGGCCTGAATCACAATACGATTTTATCGAGCTTAGGAATTTAAGTAAAGCCTCTGGTATTTGGAACAGCACCACCAAGCCACTTTATGACACTTGTGACTTTAGCTCCTTTATAATGGATGGTATGGGTTTGTCCTTGGGTAATGGTAACTAGACTAGCTTTTGGGAGGATGAATGGGTTAATGAATTCAACCTTAATAACTCTTTCTTTAGAATCTATGCTCTGGTCGTCAAAAAAGTAGACAACATTGGAGAATTTGGCAGTTGGAATGGTAATGAGTGGACGTGGAATGGGAAAACTAGTAATGGGAGAATTTTAATCTTCTCATAAATGATCAAACCTTCAACAAGAACTTTTAGGATAAACTTGTATGGAAAGGTAGCATTAATGGCATTTATTCCTCCAACTCCTTTTGTCGTCAAGTGTTAATTTTCAACTCTCCTCTAGTTGGTCATTAGAAACTCATCGGGTCCAGTCTCGCCCCCTTAAAAATTAGGATTCTCTATTGGCAGCTAATAAGAAAAAGGCTAGCAATGAAAGAAGCTTTGGTAAGCAAAGGCCTCATCAATGCTGAGGCGGCTACTTTTTTATTTGTCAGTGCTAGATTGAAATAGTGAACCATCTGTTCTTCACTTGTGGAAAGTCCTAATTCTTATGGCAACAGTGGTGTGCTTTGTGGAATGTTTATTAGGTGGTTCATAAGGACCCCTTAGTTAGCTTCTTATCTTGGTTTGAGATTGCTAACTCTCTTAATAATGACTTGGTTTGGAAAATGGTTTGGTTTGCCACCATATGGGCTATTTGGACAGCAAAGAATGAAGTGGTGTTCAAAGGTAAAATTTGGGATAGTGAGCAAATTTTTGAACTCTCTAAGGTTAGAGTAGCTTGGTGGATGAAGGCCAAATGGCCAGATCATAATGCCTCTGCTAGTTACTTGGCTAAACTTTTGAATGAAGGAACCATTCCAATCAAGAACAAGTTGAACAAGAATGTGTTGGTTTAGTTTAAGCCGATTGTAAGGTCCTTCAAATTTAATACAGGTGGGTCTTTTTGTGGTTGTCCAAGTGATTCAAGTATTGATGGCATCTTGAGGAATGAGTTTGGAGACATTCTTGCCTTATTTTCTAAAGCCATTGATATTTTTGACTCAAACAAAGCGAAACTCTTAACGATAAGAGAAGCTATGATCATCTTTGTTGCCTCTAAGTGGTGTTCTTCCCATACCTTTCTACTTGAATGTGATAATTACAATGTTGTCAAATGGATTACTAACCTCTGTGAAGTGCCTTAGAGATTGAGATCACTGGTCATTCAAACTTGTAATGTTTTTGTTAAGATTAACAGATGGAAATCAATCGTATTCCTCATTCCTTTAACGATAAGGTTGACTCTTTGGCCAAAAAAGGTGTGTTTAGGCCATCGGACTTTCTATGGATTAATGGTTTTATGAATATACAGGATATGGAGCAGGTATAAAGGAGATTTACTAGGGGTAAGGTCCCAATCACTTTTTTTTTTTTTTTGCTTGGAGACACCATTTTGAACTAAATGAACTTGATCTTCTGACTTATTATATTTTGTGGATTAATTTTGATTGCTAGTGTTGGGGTCTCTGCTTGTATATGTTGCTTTCATGCATTCATTGGATATATAGTTTTATATGTAAGGTTTTCTTTGTCTATTAGGCTAGCCTCTGTCACATGTAAGTCTTACTTAGTAGCTTTTATCTTGTAAGTTGTTTTTTGTATGTTACAAGTTTTTGTATTGGCTATATGGGTATCTCATCCCTCAGTTTTCAATATAATGATTCATTTTCTTGCCTTTAAAAAAAAAAAAATTTGACATAGGTTCCTTTGGAATGGGGTGACAAAGGAACAGAAATTGCAAATGGTGGATTGGGAAATGGTGTGTAATTATAGAGATAATGGTGCATTTAGGTTGATTGATCTATATCTTAAAAATAGGGCACTCCTAAATGAATGGATATAAAGGTGTAAGAATGAGTCAGAGTGTTTTATGGTGAAGAGTTTTAGTTGAGGAGAATGAGGTTAATGACATGGGGCTTCTACCGGGGATGGATCATGGTAGAAAGGTCTCAACAATTTGGAAAGGTATCAAGAGCTCTCTATCTCCCAACAACAAGTACTTCTTGCAAACCAAGGCTAGTGTTGGATTTAGTTTAGGAGATGGAAACAAAATATCTTTTTAGTCGTAAGAATGGATCGGGGTGGGGGAGGATAACATTAAAAACAATCTTTTTAAGATTTTTGTGCTAGAAGTGAACAAAATAGAAAAGGTAAAATAGTACGGTGTTTGGGAAATTAGTGAACGGACTTAGAGGATTAAGATTCAGAGGAGACTCTTTGATTGGGAAATTCAGCAATGGTCCAATCTTTAGTAAGTGTTGAGTGGCATTGTCCTAGGTTATGGAAAAAAAAAAGACAAGTTGATATGGAAGGAGACCTCGAGTGGTAAGTACTCCACCAAATCATTTTTTAGAGCAGCACTAGGATAAGGTGAGGGCAATGTGAATGTGTGGAAAGGTATGTGGGGGGGGGGGGGGGGGGGGAGTCAGTAATTTGCTTACTCTATAAAAGGGAAATTGAATCCAACAATCATTTATTCTTTTTTTATTATGAGATTTGGAAAGTACAGAGTACGCAGTGTAAAAGTTAAGGGATATAGTTGGGTTAAGCCAAAAGATCCATTGGCGACCTTCTTTTCATGGTAAGGTTGTGACATCCTTAGTGATAATAGTAAGGTATGGATAATGGCATTTTACACCATAGTTTATGGTCCATTTGGCTCCATTAAAATGAAATGGTTTTCTGAGGAAAGATATAGGATATGAAATAAATCTTTGAGTTAATAAAGCTTAGAGTGGCATGGTGGCATAGAGCTAAGTATCCTTAAACAATAAATTCTATTTTGAATTTGATGCAAAATCCAAATATGTCGCAAGTATCATCAAAAGTCAAAGTTGCTAGGAAAATATATTCTTTTTTTTCTTTTGAAAATAACTAGGAAAGGATGTTCATGGGTAGCTCTTCCACAAGGCTTTTTGAAGTTTAATGTGGATGAGGCTTCTAGAGGCAAACTGGGGAGGCAAGCATTGGTGGGGTATTTAGAGATAAGGTGGGAATGGTCAAAATAATGTTCTCGAAGGTTGTGAGGATTATGGAATCGAACATTGCCGAGTTGCTTGCAATTAAAGAAGCTTTTTTGTTGTATGCCAACTCTAAATGAGCTAGTACTCACTACCTATTTATTGAAAGTGATTCAACCAATGTGGTTAATTGGGTGAAAAAGCCTCACTCTACGCCACTGAAATTGAGGTATCATATCCTATATATTGAGTGCATGGGGTTTAAGATTACTAGTTGGGAGATTCAACATACACTGCAAGAAAATGGCAATTAGGCTCAAAGGAGTATACTAAAAATAAAAATATATCAAGGTTAGCTTGAAAGGCTAAAATGGTCCAAAGATGTCCTAAATCATATCCCTAACTAAGTTGTGCCTAAGATTTCACTTGGAAAGAGAATCAAGCAAATTTGCATAAGAGTTCTAAGTGGAAATCCAGGAGGCAGGTTTAGCTTAGATGTTGATTCTAATTGTTTAACTTAGTTGAAAACCTTTGGTTGTTGCTCCATAAGAAATTAAGATGATTCCTTCAACTACAATTATAAGTGTTGGAATAATAATTGTTGTTCTGCTACCTATTTCTAACAAACTAGTCAGATTCAGTGTAGATGGGGCAATTATCATTGGAGTGTCCTTATCCATAAAGTTCACAAGTCATAAAGGAGTTTTGAACTGCATTAACACTCAATTTATCAATTTTCTTTGTGAGAGAAGCCAATTGTGTAGTCGAAGCATTAGTTGCATCTAGTTCATGAAGTCCAACAACTTTTCTCTCACCCAATCCTTTAGATGGTCATTGGTAATTATTAGAAGCCATCTCCTCGAGCAAATCATAGGCTTTTTCAATGGATTTACTTATAAGTGCACCTTGAGCTGCAGTATCAATAGTGGTTTAAATAAGTCCCAACAAACCATTATAAAAAGTCTAAAGTTGCAACCACTTAGATAACCCATGGTGAGGACACCCTTTTAACAAATCCTTGTACCTCTCCCAAGCCTTATATAGTGATTCAAAATCAAATTGCATAAAAGAGGTGATGTCATTATGCATCTTTGCAATTTTAGCAAGTGGAAAGAATTTTGTTAAGAATTTTTGAGCCAAATCATTCTAAATACTAATGGAACCAATGGGAAGTGAATTTAACTAGCTTTTTACTGTATCTCTCAGTGAAAAAGGGAAAAGCCTCAATCTTATGGCATCATCAGTAACATCATTGACCTTGAATGAGTCTCAAATTTAAAGGAAATTCACAATATAAGTATTAGGATCATCATTAGGCAAACCTTCAATCTGAACATAAGTTTGAATCATCTGAATGATTGTTGGCTTAATTTCAAAGTTGTTAGTTTGAATAAAAGGTCTTTAGATACTAAAGTGGAGACCTTGTACTAGTGGGACAATATATTCCATCAAAGACTTGGTCTCTTCCCCTTGTTGATAAGCCATTATTTTACTTTGAGTAGAAACTTGTTGATTTTTCTTCTAAATTCTTTAAAAAGTTTTTTTGATTTTTGGATCAAGAGGAATAATTTTCAAATTTCGAGCTCTTTGTATACAACAATCAAAAGTACCTGAAAAGAAAGAAAAGAAAAGTCTTAAATTAGATTAAGAATGCTTGGTATTAATATTAACAAGAAAGAATTAAAAATCAATTCCTTGGCAACGGCACCAATAACTTGTTGTTGGATTAACCACGTTAATGCACGTATCATTAAACAAGCAATATAATGAAACGTAGAGTGTCGATCCCATAGAGAATTGAATTAATTCTTACTGTTAACTACTAAAATTAACACACCTTAATCTTATTTAAACAACCAAATTTAAATTATTAAAAAGAAAAATTAAATCAAACAAATTAGCACTGAACTAATCTAAAATTAATCAAAAAATTTGTTTTAGAAATTCAATCAACTATCAGACCTAAAAGTATGATATCCCTTAATACTTCATCTGAATATTGTATCTCTCTCTTAACTTACTTCAATGGATTAAGTTGCTAACTTAGAATCCTAAATTATTTACAAGTCTTTTTCAATTTTTTTTTAAAAAAAAATCTTTCTCAATTAATTTACTATATATCTGTATAAATTAAATTGAAGATTCATTATGTTCATGCTCTAATCTTGACTACGCATGGCTTATAAGTGTATATTTACCTTATATGCGAATCAAACCACCTAATCAACTAAGTGCATTTGATCATAGGCTATTCTATTCAAGGTCTATTCTTAATCTCATTCATCAAGGTTTAACTTAAGTTTTTAATTCAATCTAATTAGTGATCAGGCACTTAGAATCATTAAGAACTAAATAGAATAAACAATTTAAAACCATCAAATATAAGTACAAGAGAGATAAATAATTCAGACTATGTATTGAGTTTAATCATAATTTTAGATAACTAAATTAGTTCCCCATGTTGTCACAAATCATCATCAAATAAAGTTGGGTAAAATACCCTCACCTTCTTAAGTTTTAATCGAAATTCCAAGTAGGTCCATTAGTTTTCGAAATGGACACTCTGCTCTAAAAAAATCTTTTATTAGACATATAGGTCCAGCCATTAATTAACTGTTAGTGCTTACATTAGTTTGATGACGTGGTAATATTGAAATGATAATTTTTTTTTATTAATTTTAAAAATTACTATTATATAATTTTTATTAATTAAAAAAATGGGAACATTAAGCACCGATTGGTGTTCCCTAAAGGAGGGAGCACTAGGTCAATGCTCCCAAGGGAAGGGAGCACTGGTGCTCGTTCCCTTGGGGTGCTCCTTTTTGTTTATTTTTTTTTTTAAAAAAATAATTTTTTAAATTAATAAAGAAAAAAAGGGCATTTTAGTCTTTTCATAACATCTATTAATAATGTTTACGCTTTTAGGGCAAAATGTATATTTCGAAAACTAATGGACTTGCTTGGAATTTCGATTAAAACTGAGGGTGGGGGTATTTTACCCAATAAAGTTTAAACATTAAAACCAAACCAAGAAAAATAAAGAATTATAAAAGAATAAAAAAACTCTAAGAGTTGAAATTTTTATCTCCAAATCTTCTTGAATCCTACAATTTCTTCTCAGCTCCATTGAGACTTTTCTTCAATGATTTTGTAGCTAAATCGTAGCTCTAAATCTTGTGCTTTTTGTTCCTCTAAAAGTCCTTTGAAAGGTTGCATAAATAGGGTTTAAGTTTGCATCAAGAAAGAAGTTTGAATCAACAAGGATTTTCAATCAATAACAAGTGCATCGTGACCTACCTCTTTGCAGGCCATGCCTCGACCATTTAAAGGTGAAAAAAACATGGAATTCATCTTAGGGCGCCACGGCCTACCTCCTCCAAGGCCATAGCCTTTCTTCCTCTGTTTTGGACTACAAAAGTGCTTCAATTACGACAACGGTTTTGGCCACCTTCCAAGCCGAACTAGGTAAAGTGGTAAACATGAAAGTTGTTTCATTTTCTCTTATCCTTCTAGTGGTCCAAGAATCACCTCATTTAGAGTTCTATAGTGAAAGTTATGGTCTAAATACTGAGATGTGTGCAGTAAAAGTTTGCATCTCATGAACACTTATCTGGACACCTAAAAAATCAGCAAAATAATCAATAATAACATATGTTAGGCATATTAACAGCAATTTATGCACAAATTTAACTAAGATTAGATTGACTCACCTAATTAACTAACTTAAAAAAATTAAATAAAACCTATTAATGTCTATGCATCACTACAAGAATTTAGCTAAATTACTATCAGAATTAAATCCAAATAACTCTATACCATAGAGTTATCATATGATCGATCATTTTGTAAAATAAGGGGTATGTAGAATTGAAAATCCACTAGTGGTGCTAGATTAACGCGCTCAATGCTTCTTTTTTGGTTATGATATCACAAGTTAGCATGAATGCCAAGGCAATGAAAGTAAAACACCTGCACTTATTTGTTGAATTGATGTGCTAGATGATTTGACTAAGTCATAGAAATTGGCTTTTGCATGTGGTCACGCTACTTTTTTTGTTTAGAGCAATTGCATTCTATGTATACTTGAATAGGGAATTTGAGAATTTTTGGTTGCTATGTGATGATGTCGAGCCATATTTTTGTGTTTTTATGGAGTTGTCAGTGTTTGAATTGAGAGATTCATTGATGTAAAGTTGATGGTATGATCTTATAGGTAACCTGTTATAAGTGTCTGTATGTTTATAGTAATCAATTTACACTATATTAACATTTTGTTTCTCCAGTGAAGTGTTGAACCACTACCATATGGGTAGTTTTTGTAAAGCTTATTATGAAACAAAATATACCTTTGGATTTCCAATAACAAAAAAGACTAGAAATCTCTTTGCCCTTTGACAACCCTTTAACAAATGTTGAACTCTTTCTATGTATTTTCTCACTGACTCACTTCTATTACCTACACTAATTATCACATCAAATAGCTTCATTCATGCAAACCACACCTATCACTACACCCCTACTTCCTTTGCAAAATCTTTCTTCAAAAACCAATAGTTCATAACATTAAAAGGCTTCAACCACCAATTTACTTGTTCAAGACTCAGCAATATTAGATAGTGATTCAATGTTAACCTATTCAATGCAAATTAACATAGTGTAAATAACACTGTTAACCATTTTTTAGTGACTAAGTACCCATCTATCTTGTTCCTTTTTGAGATGTTGGAAAAATATCGAAGCACAAAAACAATTCAAGAAAGTCTAAGGTGTGGAACACTATCTTTAAGGATAATTTATACCTTTTTGGAGCATTAAGCTCGATGTAAAAAGATTGTAGTGATTGTCTCCAAAGATTCAATAGACTTTTCTTGATTAGCTTGCACAAATTATTAGGGATACTAGGAACAACAACAAAAATATAATTAAGAAAAGACCCAGTGAAAGTAGGAAAGTAGAGAAGAAAACAAAGAAAAGCTAGAATTGAGAGGTGTGTTGTGAACTAAGGTAGAGGCAGGTATTTATAGGTTAAGAATTGAAGTGAATGTTGCACCAAATCAAAGGATTTAATGTTAAAATCAGATAGTTATTAAACTCAGTTAGCATGTAACATTAAAGTCTCAAATTATGTTAGGTAGAGTTTGAGAGTTTTAGTAAAAAAGAATGAGTAAAAGGTTGAGAAAAAATAAAGCCAAGGTACAAAAAGTTCACTTAGGCCTAGCCCACGTGTATACTTGCGTGTAGAAGGGAAAATATGCATTTTGTCAAGTCTTGACCCGATCTCGTGTGTGCGCGAGCCCACTTTTTTTTCCTTCCTTACAACAAGCTCATAATGAGTTTGCTTATTTAAAGCACTTATCTCTTTTTGTTCTTTAGCAATGTGGGATATTGAAACATTATAAAATACCACTATATGTCCAACAATCCTCCATATATTTCATAACGTTTCATAATCGAAAGTTTTTGCTGGGTTTAATCTCACTCAAGTGTAATGTATCGAGATTGGTGCTTTTTGAACTATGAACCAGGCTTAGAAAAAATGAAATATAAATTGTAGAATTTTGATGAAGTTTATAACTTATATGAACAAAAAATTCTTTATGTGAATATGATTTTTCATAAATCACATTACACCCTTACAATTTCTGTTATTTAACGCGATTTTATGTGAATAGGCCATGCGCATGCGTAGTTACTCATAAGTGCTCTAGAGAATTTGTTACTATTCTCATAAGAGCGGCCCCACTCAACACTTATATAAGTGATTCCATTAAGTGTATATTGCTCCACCACCCATAAGAAAAATGGAATTCATTAAAAGTTTGACTCAAACTCTCTTTCATTGTAGTCTTGCACTATTCACACACCATAAAAGGGACAATAATTTTAATAGTGCATCAATTTATCAACAAATAACTTTTTATTACCCATATGAACCTAATTCATGGGATCACCACTCACATAGGTTGGGTTGCCATTATTGTTGATTTTTCTCAATTGGCTTAAGTCCCATTCCCCTCAATGTATCATTAATTAATTTTCTTCCTAAAGGTTTAGTCAGAGGATCGGTCAAATTCAGCTTTGACTTCACATTATTATTGGATATAATTTTATCTTTGAGCAACTGCTTTACCAAATCATGTCTTAAATGAATATATCTATGCTTACCATTGAAAGTTTTATTCTTTGCAATGTTTATTGTCACCTAGCAATCATAATGCATAGACACAGAAGGTGTTGGTTTCATTCCCAATGGAATATTTACTAAAAGGTTTCTTAATCGCCCAACCTCATTTCTAGCCAACTCTAAAGCTACAAATTCTGCTTCTATTGTAGATTTAGCAATTATTGTTTGTTTGGCTGATTTTCAAGTAACAGCACCCTTATCAAGGGTGAAAACATATCCACTTGTGGATTTTGTCTCATCTGAATTTGAGATCCAGTTAACATCAATGTATCTTTCAAATATAGTGAAAAATTCATTATATAAAATACCATAGTTTATAATACCTCTCAAATATTTTATTACTCTGCTCAAAGCAGTCTAATGATCTTGATTGAGACTTTGTGTATATTTGCTTAATCTACACACAACGTAGGCTATATCAAGTCAAGTATAGTTCATCAAATCAATCAGACTCTCAATAATCTGAGCATACTCAAACTAAGCCACACTATCACCTTTATTTTTTTTTAATTGGGTATTAGCATCATAAGAAGTATTCACAAGTGTGACATTAAAATATCCAAACCTTTAAGTAGCCTCTCAACATAATGCTCTTGTGTTAGCATTAGGTCACTATCACATCTTACGATTTTAACACCCAAAATAATATTGGCTTCTTCTAAATCTTTAATATCAAATTTAAAAGTTAAAAAACATTTTGTTTTATTGACAACATCAATACATGTACCCATTAGCATTCAAAACATCAATAATAATAAGCATAACCATTTAAATCAGAGGTTCTATCTTAAAACAAGTAATTTAAAAGCATGCTATGATAATAATAATGAATACTATGCTATTAGCATATCCAAAATAATGTTATGCATATGTCATTGCTTAATAAATCATGCCATGGAAAAATGTGGATGGCAAGCATCATCACAAATCATGTATCCCACTTAAAATAAGCTATAATGCACTAAAACAACCATTATATTACTTATGTGGTAGCATTTTCATTTGAAGGTGAGTTGGGGAAATAAACATGACTCAAAAGCTTGTTTCCCAAGGTTAAAACCACACACACACACTCAGAGTAATAATATTATAAATATTCACTTTTAATTAACATTTAAATCCATGACTTGCATGTGTTAATGCTCAATATATTTCATGCCGCTGAAGGTTGTAAATACTATATTCCTCAATGCAACCATTAATGCCAAGTTTTTGTAGTGCAAGCATTTAAATGGGACCTAAAACACCATGGTATTTCTTCAATCAAGTATTAAAAATTTCCTTTAGTCCATTGTCCACAATTGAGATGCATGGCAATATCCCAGATGATGCCATACCCAAGAACCTCAATGACTAAAGTAGTTTCTGCAAATTGCCATAGTCTTGCATGAGAAATCATGGATTGAATCAAAATCACAGTGAGTCCTTATGTCCCAAAAAATATTCCACATAATAATATTCCATATCCGCCAATGAAAACTTTCATGCAATTTGCTTCAAGAACAGCATGTGTCTCATAATTAAACAAATATTGGTGTCACATTTTATAACATGATCCTCACATTTTTGTTTAAACTAAATAGAAGCATCAACAAAAACAAGTAGCAATAAAATAGTCATCAATAAGAAATTTATTTAAAATATATAACGTTGCCTTACTTCTTAAATCAATAAAGCTCAAGAAATCATGCTTTCCAAGTAAACCAATAGGAATTTAAATCATACTTATACAATTCAAAAAATCAACACCTAAGGCAACTATAAGCTCAAGCTTCCCCAATATCAATGCAATTCAATCATGCTTATATATATACATATATATATAGATATATCTATATTTTCAAAGTATATTTTGAAATAGACACACCGACTTGCGTTGGTTCAAGGTTGGTCAAAATAAGACAACTTCTCTAAGCCTTTCTATTAACAAGGTTAGATTTAGTCTTGCACCAGACTGACAGTATTTACAATGGTGGTGGAAGTAGTGACAGCGGTTAGATTATTATCCTTAAGATTGTTGAAAAAATATCGAAGCACAAAAACAATTCAAGAAAGTCTGAGGCATAGAACATTGTCTATAAGGATAATTTCTACCCTTTCGGAATATTAAACTCTGTGCAAAAGGATTGTATCGATTATCCCCTAAGATTCAACAAACTCTTTCCGATTAGTTTATACAAACTATCACGGATACTAGGAACAACAAACAATATAAATGAGAAAGGACCTAACAAAAGCAAGAAAGTAAAGAAAAAAACAGAGAAAAGCTAGAACTAAGAGGTGTGTTGTGAATTGAGGCAGAAGCTGGTATTTATAGGTTGAGAATTGAAGTAAACGTTGCACCAAATTAAGGGCTTCAACATTAAAATCATATAGTTATAAAACTCAATCAGCATGTAACATTAAAGTCTCAGATTATGTTACAAAAAGTTCACTTAGGCCTGACCCACATATATATTTGCATGTAGGGAGAGAAATCTACATTTTCTCAAGGTCTAGCCCGATCTTGTGTGCACGCGAGCCCACTCCTTTTTCTTTTCTTGCAACAAGTCCATAATAATTTGCTTATTTAGAGCACTCACCTCTTTTTGTACTTTAATAATGTGGGATATTAAAACATTATAAAATACCACTATATGTTCAACATGAGACATCTTGAATCATGTGAATCTGTTTCCTATATAAAGTGAGTCAATAAATTACCTTCTTGTTAAACCTATTAAAGTCTCTACTCCACTCCTGAAATACAAATAGCTCATCCTTTTAAAGCTATCCCTAACTATTTTAAAATCGCCCATTACGCACTATTTACCATTGATTGTCTCCTTCAAACAAAGTAGATTACTCCATAAATTTTTTTTTTTTTCTGACTCACCTAGAGGGGCGTACACATTTACCATGACACACTCAAAATTCTTTTACAACCATACTCCCTTAACACAAATAAAAATATTTGAAAACTCCATTTTTTTTTCTCAAAATTTTTCGTATCCCATACCACAATTAAACCCCCTGATTGCTCACTCAATCAATGGTATAGCAACCCGATCTAGTGTCTCAACTAGACCTAGGTTTCTGATACTTTATCACTCCAATTTTCCATTTTTGTCTCTTGGACTAAAATCATATCAATTTTATTATTGCTTAACTATTCTTCTCAAAAACTCTCAAATTTAATGTCAATGGAATAGCAAGGGGTTGTCCAGGGGCTATCAAAATTGACAAAGTGTTTCGAGATGAGGTAGGTTCCATTAAAACTGTTCCGTAAGTTTGTTTGTATAGGAGATTTAAATCTTGTTGCTTGCTATTAGAAAAGCTTTCATGGTGCTTACTGCATATAAATGGGCATATTCTTGTGCTGGATAATTGAAATTGATTTGGCTAATGTAGTTAGTTGGGTACCCCTCACTCCGTCCCGTGGAGGCCAAGGAAGTGGATTCTACATATTAAAAGTATTAAAACTCATGCGGGCAGTTGGAACATTAAGCATACTTCGTAGGCTACCAATTGTCTAGTGAATGCTCTTGCCAAAGCTGGGGTAAACAGAAAAGACTTTCTTTAGATAATCAACTAGTGATTGGTTTTTTCTAGTTTGTATCAGTAATGTTTTGGCCGCATGGGTTGTGATGGAATGTCATTAACCATGTGGTCTGTGTTCTTTCTTACGAGTTTAGTAGGTTTTGCTTCTTATATATGTATGAAAACTGAGATTGATCTTAGTTGGCATGGTCTTTAAGAGTGGTTGATTGTACTTGATTATTGAGAATAAAACTCGGTTGCATTTAAAAAAAATAAAGTTAATATTTATTTTTACATGTCAAATAATGTGACATGCTGATATATTATAGTGGATGGTGATATAACAAAATGGCATAATCACATGATCTTTTTAACCCTTCACATCAGTGTCACATGGACATAAAACGATAAATAATATTTTAATTAATTACAATTAATCAACCGTTAGTCATAAAGGCATATTTGATTCAAAAAAAAAATATATGAGCTTAATTAAATATAATAAAATATAAAAATTTATTTAAAATTTTTAAAATATATAATTCAATAATTTTTTAAAGTATTATGTTTCATAAATTCGATGAATTTCAATGTATTGGATGAAAATATAACTTTAAATTAAATATAATTGGAGTACTTATTAGCAAAACTTAATGACAGTACTTACCAATTTGATTTGTAAATTGGCTTCTTTTTTTTTTAAATCATACATAGAACCCTCGATCACGTCAAAGAGTTAAGATGGTGGGAAATGTATTTGATAAGGATACATAGCGGTCCAAAGACAATCAATTAAGCTGAATTCATTTCAGAAAAAAAAAAGAAAAGAAAATTATTGTTAGGTGTATGATGATATACAATTGGATTAGTGCTGCCATTCCCCTGACCTAACGCTGACCTCATGTCAACTTTATATTTGGTGATTTTGTTGGATCCAAAAAATTCCACCGCCAATAATATGTTATATTTTAATTTCAAACGCTTTTTTGTAAAGTAAGGCCTACACAGCAATTAAGTTTTCTTGTCTCAACTACCCTAAGTGGTATTCTTAATTTACTTTTCATTATATAATATATATATAGCCAGACAGATAAATAGATAGTGCTAAATAGTCTGAAAGTCGACATGAGAGACAAAAATTATGACAATATGTAAATAATATAAATTTTTACTTGATTTATTTTGACCACTTTTTTTTCAGACTTTTTATTATTTCTCTGTTATTAATGCTATACGAGCTAATCACAATGAGGCTGGTTTCAACTCTGGTATGAGACTGGGAGCTCAGCCAAATCTTGTCTTGTGTCTAGGTTTAACTTGTTGACGCCCCCAGTTAGGCAGAATGAATGGAGCAATCTCATGATGTATTAATTCCATTCAAGATAATCTTTCTCAACTCAACTACCCCTTGCTGCTTTGAGAGCCTATATCTACTTGCATCATCGGTTGTTAATTCCGTTTATTTTTCCCCCATGTATACTTATTAATTACAAGCATTAATAGGTTATTATTATTTAGAAAACTACAAAATAAGTTGAGAAGAGAGAATTGAAATGGTTTTCCTAGATTAAGAATATTTTCTTTGGATTTTGTGTTTGAAGTTTGAAGTGTAGACTAGACATTCACTATCATGCACATTTATGGATAGATTCCCTCCCCAACTGTCCATGAAAGTTTGACGCTTTTTGGTGAAGATGTTGACTCATACAACCTTGTTTATCAATTTGGAAAATTACCAATAAATGCCTATTAATTAAAAGCAAATACATGTTACCTCTTCTGAACAAAGTTTGAATTTATAAGGTGCATAGGTACAAGCTTTTCGGGCTGGCATTAGCCCTTGGGAATTTTAGGTCAACTATACTTTCTCCTCATGAACTACAGCTCAATTACTTTTGTTAAAGTTGCTTCTCATACTTTCAATTGAAATCTCCCTTGAAATTATATGTAACTTTTATCTTTATTTGATAAGTGGTGGTTAAACCCATCAATTCTCTTAAAGATGAAGTTGGGAATGATTGTAAATTATACTTAATATAATTGATTTTTCTCTTATCATTATCTTTTTATGAACTTGTGAATCTCACTCAAGTACTGTGTCTATATGTTCTTCATAATATTAAAAGAAAAAGCATGACGTTTTAGGTGCCAAACGGATACGACGTGCCCTATGTATTCATTAATGCGGTTTATAGTCATGTGTCCTATGAGCATAAAACTAAAAAATAAAAAAAAATTTGATTAGTTGATATTTTTATATTTGGCATAATATACAAAAACGTTTTTAAATTATTCAAATAAGTTCTCATATTTTTTATTGTGTTCAATCAAGTCTTTATATTTCTATTTTGAACCAAATAAATCCTTGTGCTTTTTATTTTGAGACAAATAAGCTTTTATAACTAATGATTAACTTAGTTAAAATATTAATTGTTATCTATATTGTGTAACGTTGATATGATATGCTAAAATATCATAATTGATTATGATGTAGCATATTGACATATCATAATTGATAATGATATGATATGCTAATTTGACATGATAACATGATTATGTAGCATTTTTCAACCCCCACATCAATGTCATGTCAGCACTATGTGAATATAAAATGATAAATGACGTTTTTATTAATGGCAATCAGTCAATCATTAATTATAAAAGTTTATTTGACTCAAAATAAAAGTACGGGGGTTTGATTAAATATAATAAAAAAGTAAAAACTTATTTGAATATTCATGAATAGTTTAGGAACTTATTTGAGCATTATACCTTCATATTTTATTTTTTTTAAAATGTAAAAAGTAAAATTGTCAATGATGTCAAAGTAATTTGTTAATAAAATATTTTTTTCAATTTTCTTTTAACTTCTTTATTTTTTGATTATCAAGTATTTTTTAAACTATTTTACAATGGATTCTAAGGAGAGAGAATAAATAAAGAAAATGGAGACAAAG
The DNA here is from genome assembly GCF_053813885.1 of Theobroma cacao. Taxonomy (NCBI): domain Eukaryota; kingdom Viridiplantae; phylum Streptophyta; class Magnoliopsida; order Malvales; family Malvaceae; genus Theobroma; species Theobroma cacao. The sequence continues at coordinate 46,701,723 of NC_142640.1, forward strand.
GTAGTTGAGTTGAGAAAGATTATCTCAGTACAGCTGATGGCAATGCCAATACCTTCTAAAACCAAGGAGCTAAAGTTGCCACTGCCATGAAGAGGTTCGGTAATATTTTCCCACATACAAGAGGCTTTAGTTCCTTGGGTAGGCCTCGGGATGAGCCTATTTTCCTCATCACTAATTTTTCCCATAATCACTTGCTTTTAAAGGCTCCTTGAAACATTTCCAAAATGCCAAAGCCATTTGTTAAGGAGCGCTCTATTCTTGAGGTCAACATCAATAATACCAAGACCTCCTAAATCACAATAATTGCAAACTGAATCCCAAACATGATGAAGTCTACGAACAAGGTTAAGCCCACCCTAGAGAAATCTTCTATGAATTTTATTGATGGAATCTCACACACTAGCTAGCATTTGGAAGATTGACATATAGAAATTTGGAAGACTATTGAGTACTGATTTAAGAAAAGTAGCGTGCCCACCCATTGAAAGGGACTTGGCCTTCCACAAGGCCAATTTACTTTCGAATCGTTGAACAATCGATTGCCACAGACTAATGGAATTTTGTCTAGATCCCAAAAGAATGCCCAAGTAGATAGAAGGAAGTTTACCTGCCTTGCAGCTGATTTGGTCAACTTATGCTTCCACAACACTCTGGTCAACACCAACATCGTAAAGCTGACTTCTCTAAAAATTAATTTTCAATCCCAAAATAGCTTGAAAACACTTTAAGATACGTTTAGGGTTAATAAGAGAGCAGATGTCTAGGTTAGAAAAGATTATCATATCATATGTGTTTTAAAGATGTGAGACATGAACTCCTAAACGACCAACCTCAACACCTTTCATAGCAAACTGTTAGTCGTCTTGTACATCATCAAGCAAAAAACCTCCATCACTAAGTTGAAGAGTAACGGAGAAAGGGAACAACCTTGCCTCATTCCTCTACCCATCAGTACCTCTCTAATAAAGGACTTATTAACAAAAATAGAGACAGGCAGTGGAGATGCAAGCCCATATCCACATACGCCCTCTGCAACCAAAGCCTAAAACGGTTACGATGTAGTTAAGGAACTCCTAAGCAACACTATCAAAAGCTTTCTTGAAGTCCATTTTGAAGATAAGACCACATTTTCTATTCATTTTCATGGTGTCAACCATTTCATTTGCAATAAAAGAGCAGTCCAAAAGTAGGCACTCATGGATAAATGTGAATTGGTTGATGCCCACTACCTCATCAATGACAACCCTCAATCTTCTATCAAGGATCTTCACAATAATTTTATACAAACAACCTATTAGGATAATAGGCCAGTAGTTATTTAGTGCAATGAGGTTCTCTTTCTTAGGAACTAATGTGATGAAGGAAGCATTAATTCCTTTGTCAATGGTTCGGAGTCATAAAAATCACTCATTAGCCTCATAACATCCTTATTAATGACATCCCACTGATCTTTGATGAAATTGAAAGTGAAACCATTCGGACCTGGGGCTTTGTTCTGTTGCAGCTATCAATAATCTCTTAAATTTCATCAACAGTGAACTTACCTTTTAGAGAGCTAGAAGATTGAGTTCTGAGCTTTATAAGACCACAGTGGAGACCCCGAAGTTCAACTATTAGTTTTTGCTCATAAAGCCTCTCGAAATGCTCAGTAACCTTTTTTTTAATAGTTGTTGGATCAACCAGCTCTTCAACATGGCTAAGAATTTTATCAGTATGTTTGATTATCCTTCTAGCTGAAGCAATGTTGTGGAAGTAGCGAGTGTTTCTATTGCCATAAAGAAAACATTTTACATAGGCTTTTTGCTCTCAAGTGTGCTTCTCCATCCTGTAAAGTTTCCATATGTCACCTTTCAGCCTAGAAAGTTGTTAATGTTTTTTGGCATTGTGACCTTCCTGGTGTAGTTCATCAAACAAGGATTGGATATCAATCTCCGAGTTGTGAATTCTATCACCAACGCCAATAACCTCTTTCTGCCACTTCCAAATTGCTTGTTTAGTGCCCCTTAACCGGTGCTATACAACCACCTTTTTATTATCCAGATTACTAGTCTCAGACCATGCCTCGATGAACATACCCTTAAAGCTCGTCTCATCAAGCCAAAAGTTGAATAAAAGTATATGTATAATAGTAATTATATTCCTTATAAACTAATACAATATATAAAGTGTATATATATATATTAAATTACAAGTTGATTAATAATCATACTTTCAGGAATTAATTTTATTAACTCTATAGGTTTGTCCTTAATTATATGAAATTAAAAAAAAAGCTGCAAAACTATTTTGATCTCACAGTCTCTTTTTAGGTATATGTATTATTATAAGTTTACATAAATAAAAGTATATTTATTATAACTGATAATTTTATAAGTTACAATTTTTGTAAAATACAAAATAAAAATTAAATATGTTTATATAAAAGTATATATATATATAATAATTATATTTCTTGTAAAATGATAAGATATTCATATTATTTAAACATAACTAATAATCTAATAGTTTTTTAATTTAAATATCTTAATGACATCACATTATTAACTTGACTAAAAATCATATATCATTAATATAACTATCAATTTTTATCAAAATGAATTATTCATGAATTGCTAAAAATGTGGCGTATTTCTCATCCTTACCCAAGTTAAAATCCAAACACCTGCAAAATTTTACATATTTAATTTAATTGTCTATTATTTACTATATAAATATTAATAAAATGTTATATAAATGGGTATAAGGTTTGGATTTGGGGTGGGTACCTGCCTAAATTTGAATATAAACATAATCGGGCTTCGGGTAGCAAATACCCAAGGAGTAGTACCCGAACCCGATACATATAGTAAAATTACTATTCGAATTCATTTCAAATCCGATTATAAAGTACCCTAACCCTATATAATTGGGTTGGATATCCACGGGTACCTTATAACAAGGTACCCATTGACATCCCTATTCAAATTTTCATCTTTTGCATTTTGGTCCACTTGAAGAATCTTATAATAATTAACACTCATTCTTCAACTTCCTTTTTTCTTCTTGATGCTTGAAGATTTTTCTTTTCTCTCGCTGGATTTTGTTTTTTTTGTTTTTTACTTTTTCTCTTAACTTTAGCTCTTTTAACTAAAGGAATTTTGATTTAATTAAGAAAAAGGACATACAAAAAAATTGTTTATGTTTCTTGACCATTGCCATTTGAAAAGGAGAAGATTCACTAACATTGATCGCATACTCACTAACGTTGATCCCATATAAGCTGCACCCACCAAGGTCTTTCATTTGTTTTCTTCTTTTATGTGATTTTTTTAATTTTTTTATATTTTTTGGAGTTCAAAATCCTATTTTTAACTATTAATTATCTTTTCCAAGTTCAAAATTCCTTTAATTTTTTCTGATCAAGGTTTTTGGAAGAGGATGAGCGGATTTTTTTTCCAAAGAGAATATGCCTAATTTGAAAAAATGATATAAGGGGCATTTGTGTGTAAAAATATTTATGTGGTATTGAGTCTCAGTTTTTTTTTAACGGTTGACTAATAATGTTAACAATTAAAAGATCAAAAACATCAATTTAAAATAAGAGGAGCCAAAGTGTTTATTAGAATGATTAGAGCAGCATTTTGGATTTTATCGGTGTTAAATAATAACATGGTAAGCATCATTCATTGCAAAAGCGTTTTGCTCGCCATTTGAATGTTGTCTTAGCTGGACTGCTATTGCATCTCCTCCTTTGTAATTACCATTATATTATCAATGAAATATTTTGATTGGCTGAGAAAAAAAAAAAACAATGGAAGTTAATTTTTGGTGTTGAATTTCTTGTAACGCAGGCACGCAACTAAGGAATGTACTCAGCGCAAGCTCACAAGATTAATTACACTTAATTACTTCTGATAGTAATGATTCATATATTTAATCAACAAATTAATGAACAATAAAACATCTTTGCATGTCTCTGCCTAATTAATTTATTAAATGAGTCAAAAGAGCACTATTTATGATGACAGAGGGAATGAAATTGTCATAAAAAAAAGTTGAGTAAGTTACATTATTAGTCTATTGCACTATTTCATTTTCGTTCTGATTTAAAATATTAATGATATATTATTGGTAAATTTCATCTATGTTTTAAGGTGTATTGGTAGATGAATAGATTTGAAACAAATTGAAATGAATGTGAATGAATGAAAATAAACAAATTAAATTTTATGTTGCTTACGAAAACAAAACTCACGAATTAACAAACAAGGTTATTTGACGAAGAGAATATGGCGCTGTGAAATGCATCATTGTCCAAAATGTAGTATAAAAAATAGAGGGTGTAAGAAAATACAGAAAAGAGGTGAAAATATATATGGGATGAAGACCGTGTGAGAGCGGCGATGGAATGACGAAAGGGAGGCTTGTCTTGATGCTAGTAAGAAGATACGAAATAAGAGAAGGAGAGATGGGCACAGGGTAAGGCCTACAGGTTGGTGGCCCCCAAAGCATCGCCGCATAACGACACATTTCGCTGTGTGAGAGCTGCATGAACAGTGACAGCAACGCCCCTTCGCCCCTCAATTACACTCATTTTTCTTGAAACAATTTGTGAAGTTAAAAAAGAAAAAGGAAAGGAAAAACTTATATTCTACTACGACAACAGAAAGTATTGAGAAATACTATAAGAATACACCACAGAGAGAGAGAGAGAGAGAGAGAGAGAGAGAGGTATACATATGGGGATAGACATGTATGTATTTGTTTATGCATATATGACATGAAATGATTGAGTAAGTTTAAGAGTTAGCCATATTTTATAAATCAAAAAACAACAATTGCTGAGAAAGGGGAGAGGCCTATACTTTTGATTGTTTTCTTTCTCTTCGACTCCGGATTGTAGCTGTCTCCTTATATACTTTTCTCTTGGTATTTTGTGGGTTTTATCTGTAGTTTTTCTTCCTCTTGTTTCTTAGTGGATTGTTTCTGAAATGATTTTCAAAGGGGAACTAGAGCTAGGGGAGGTAAAAACATCCCCCCATGGCAGAAACCCTTTATTTTGCTTTTCTTTCTATTAACTCAACTTTTACAAATCCTGAGAGAGGAGAAAAGCTGAAAATTTTATGCCGATTATGGTAATTTGGGTGATTTCTGAATTCTAGGTTTGGTGGTGTTGAAGAAGAAGAACTGAAGAAGTAGCAGCTAAGCCTAGCCCGAAGAAATTAACAACAAGAGAAGCAAGCAACGATTAACAGCCATAGTATCTTTGAAGATGGCCGCCGCCTCATCATCCACACCGTTCTTTGGAACCAGGGAAGAAAATCAAACCCAGATGATACAACAACAATCTTCCAGCACACCCACTTCCTCAACTGCTCCAACCACTGCACCTCAGAAGAAAAAGAGAAATCAGCCTGGAACACCAAGCAAGTATCTCTTTACATACATCTGTTATGTTCTTTTTTTTTTTTTCTTTTGAGGCTTTTAGCACATGTATCCAATGAGTAAGGCCAATAACAAAAGAGGTTTTTGTTCTTGTTCATTTATTTTAATTCAAAAAACAAAGATTACCCAAGGAACCCTAATCTAGAAATTCGTCAGTTTTCATCATATAATTTATTCCGGACATTGTGTTTGTTTGAGATGGTTTCTTCTTTCTCTCCCTCACAATTAAGTCTTGGGTTTTATTTTGTTTCCCCTCCCATTTTTCTAATAATTTTTCGTTTGGCATTATTTCTGGACGAAGCAGATCCAGATGCGGAAGTGATAGCACTATCTCCCAAGACCCTAATGGCAACAAACAGGTTCATTTGTGAGGTATGCAACAAAGGGTTCCAAAGGGAGCAAAACTTACAGCTTCACAGAAGAGGACACAACCTGCCTTGGAAGCTAAGGCAGAAGACTACAAAAGAAGTGAAGAGGAAGGTTTATCTCTGCCCTGAGCCCACATGCGTCCACCATGACCCCTCTAGGGCTCTAGGTGATCTCACAGGCATCAAAAAGCACTACTCAAGAAAACATGGCGAGAAAAAATGGAAGTGTGAGAAGTGCTCCAAGAGGTATGCCGTGCAATCTGATTGGAAAGCTCATTCAAAGACCTGCGGGACTAGAGAGTACAGATGTGACTGTGGTACTCTCTTCTCAAGGTAATTAATCATATACATAATCATTCACATAATTACTACTTTTTTTCCCCTTTTTTTTCTTACGTTATGATGAAAGTTGACAAACGAAAAAAAAAGTGTTTGAAAGATTTGGGGACTAAGAGTTGGGAAGAGAAAAAGCCTGTTCTTTTGTTTGACCTTTTTGGATTACTTGTCTATGGATTAGATCTCTCTTCTTCTTCTTCTCTTTAAACTCTTAAAGGACTGGTAGCACGTGAATAATAATCTGCGAAACTGCCATGGCTGATGAGGATTCCAGGCAAAAAAAAAATCAAAAATTAAAAAATTACTACTTCTAACACTGAATGATAGGGAGAGAAAAGGAGAGAAATGAGAAAAAGTAAAACAAAATTTTATCTTTGTTATGTCTCCCTCGGTAACACCGCCTTACATCTCTTCCCTATTCACGTGTTGTTTATTTATACGTTGTCAGGAAGGATATTGTTACTGGATTTGTTGTCATGTGGGTTTTGCATATGTTTACAGCCCTTGTTTTCTTCGTTGTTTGCCCACCCTCTTCTTATCAACAAAAAACGTTAGGGTTGTGGGGTTAAAGTAAGATGCTCTTTTCTCTCTATTGCTGAGCAGTTCGAGGACAATTCTCCATTCCTTAGTGCAGCACTTATCTGGAGAGAAAGTGTGTTTTACCAGTCCTTTTTGAAAGTCCTATTGGTGAAGCATTGGGCTTCTGAAAATGTTTGTCATTTATTAAGAGCTTTCACGGTTATGGAAAAATATTCTTTGCATGGATGATAGACTTCTGGTCAGGGTTTTTCCATTTATTGCAGACAGTCCCAGAAATTTATAGGCGTCTCTGGGATTTCTGGTCTTTCATCAACCTGGAAATGATTCCCCACTTCATTTATTAAACAACTTGTCCTCAAGATGGTAGTTGAACTTTGAATTGATTGATCATTTTCAGCTTAAACCCAGAATTTCTGTCCGCTCTTTTTTTGTACTCCGCTCCTCTTCTTTCATTTTTCTTAGGAAACTGAAATTATTTCTCAGTTTCCAGCTCTGCTCTTTTTGTCAGTTCTTCATAAAATCATCACTTCGTTTTATTTTCCTTGTTCCACCTTTTCTTTTTCATCCTTTTGCGTCTGAGGATTGGGAGAATATATTTAACACCTTAACACCATTGATTCACATTGAGATGAAGTTTACTATTTTCGGGTTTTTTATTTTTCTTGTTTCTAGATACCCTCTTTTCTTTATTTATCTTTCAACTGAAAAAATAAAAGAAATACATGATGTTGAAACCATTGGAAATGATCTTCAAGTTAAAGGTCCCCCATCCTCATGCGTCAAACATGTCAACCTAAACCAGTAGAAGTCACAGTAACTAATTATGTTCAAACTTTATTCCATCCTACTTTCATTTCTTAACAAACAATGGCTAGATTTTCTTTGACTTTGGGCCTTGAATACCAAGGTTGACTAACAATTTTCTCTCCATGATCTTTGCTGCAGACGTGATAGTTTTATCACTCACAGGGCTTTTTGCGATGCACTGGCTCAAGAGAGTGCTAGACACCCCACCAACTTAAGCACAATGGGTAGTCATCTATTTGGAAGTAATCACATGAGTTTAGGACTATCCCAAGTGGGTTCCCAAATTCCATCATTGCAAGACCAGAATCAACCACCGAGTAACATGCTGAGGTTGGGAAGCGCCGGAGCAGCAAAGTTTGAGCACCTCATCCCTCCATCAAATCCTTCTCCATTACAAAACATGCCAACATCTGCATTTTTCATGCCTGATGCAAACCAAGGTTTTCATCATCAAGACCATCAATCTCACCATGGGCATGGACCATTTCTAAACAAACCATTACATGGGCTTATGCAACTTCCTGACCTTCAAGGGAATACTAACAATACCCCCGCATCCACCAATCTTTTCAATTTAGGCTTCTTTCCCAATAACAGTGCTGCAAGCAGCATAAGTACCAGTGAAAATGCCAGTGCCTCAACTGCCAACTTACCAAATTCCGGGTTTTTAAGCCCTAATCAGTTTAACAGTGGGAATGGTGGTGGTGGTGGTCAAGGGACAGCAATGTTCTCTACTAACATGGGAGATCAGGTCGGTTCAGGACTCTCCTCTCTTTATAGCACTTCAATGCAACATGAGAACATTTCTCCACATATGTCAGCCACCGCATTGCTGCAAAAAGCTGCTCAAATGGGTTCAACTACAAGCAACAACACCTCCTCTTTGCTAAGGGGCTTGGGGAGTTCTTCAGCAAGTGGGAGTAAATCCGATAGGCCAGTTTTATCCGCTAACTTCGGCAGTAATTACGGTGGTGGTGGAGGTGAAACCCTAAGATCACAGATGGAGAACGATAGCAATCTTCAAGGGCTAATGAACTCTCTTGCAAACGGTAACTCTTCCATTTTCGGGGCGGGCCATGGACAAGATAGCAACTTTGGAGGGTTCAGTGGAAGTGGGATGACTCTTGATCAGCAAAGCAATAATGCCAACTTTTGCAACGTAAATGAGGCCAAGTTGCATCAAAATCTTGCGGCAAGCATAGGTGGAACTGATAAATTAACCTTGGATTTTCTAGGTGTTGGAGGAATGGTAAGAAACATGGGTGGAGGTTTTTCGCAGAGAGAACAACATGGGATCAATATTAGCTCTTTGGACCCCGAAGTGAAGTCAGCTCAAGCAAATCAACAATTTGGAAGTGCAAAACTTCTCTAAATATTGACTAGAAGCCGTCGAGCTAGGGTCTGAGGCAGGCAAGCTAGCTTTGTAGGTTAAGATGTAGGGAAAAACTCTTCTTGGTTTTGAATTTGACGGCATGAATTAGCTAGGGTTTCATTCCTAAGGTGTTTTTAAGGTTTACTTTAGATTCAATTTAAGTTATTTTCTTTGCATACTCTAGTCGTTGAACAGAGATGGTAAGCAAAAAAAAAAAAAATCTTCTCTCTTTTCCCTACTACTATTCTCTAGTACATTTTCATTTGGATGCAGAGTCACCTTACATGGAAATTTCCTAGTCTTTTCATTATCTTTTTTTTTTTTTTACATGAAGATTCAGTTAAAGCATAAGTTTTATTTCATTGTTACTTTTACCATGTACTTTTTAAAAAGTTAGAAATTACAAATTTTACCCTTTACTACAAAAATAAGATGGTGATTTTACTAATATTATGTTTGATTTAATACCTATATATATTTGTTCTGCAAAATGATATTAATACAATAAATATTTAAGTTGTTTGGTCACTTTTAATCAAGTAGTATAGTTTTGGTTTCACTATATTTTTGTTTAATAAGTACTAGTAGCATCTTTTGCTAATGACAAAAAGTATTACCAAAATGAAAAATATTCGGAAGCAAGAAGCAAACAAAGTCAGAGAAAAAAAGAAGATGAAGTAAGCCCTGATCGCAGGAATTAATGTCAAAACCATGGGGCCTCGGAGTGACTTCAAGAATCTTAACATGCTGACTACATTCCAACGAACTCGACAAGTTAATGATTATTTTATTTCCATCCTCTTCATTCTATTCTTTATTTTATTCCATTTACTTAGTTTTATTAAGTATTCAATCTTAGAATGAGAGAGACAGATGATGCACTTTAATATCTTTATAATTAAAAAAGAGAATTTATTTGGCCACCTAATACCTAACCCCAACACCTTATATTAGTAATTAATAGAGACAAAAAAAAAAACCTTAATTAATGCTTTAATAGACACACCCATTCTTTTATTTTCCTTTTTTAATTCCGATGGCTAAGTTTTATTGTATTTACAATAAGACATCATTCCTCTTTATGTTGACTCGATCCATTGCTTTTAGTGATAACAACTGTAATCTCGAGTTACAAAAATGAGAGATGATTTTATAAAATTCCATAAATTTAATATGTTTAATTTCATAATTTAAGATAAAAAATTTCAAGATAAAGTTTTAACTTGTAGCAGCTGAGATGTCATGCTAATTAAACGAACAATCTTTTTTTTTTTTTTTTTGCGGCAGTAAAAAAAAAAAGAATTATTCATAATTTGGAGGGTAGTGTCCTCAGTGGTACCGGGTCACTGGGAGTGTTGGTCAGAAAATTTCTGTAATTCAGGTAGCAGCAGCAGATAAAGCGTCCAGAATTGTTCGTTATGGTAATAATTGGGAAACTCATGTGGCACTTTTGTCGCAATTGTTGTCTTCTCTTTCACTTTATGGAATCAATTAGTCCGTGACTGCCAAAGTGATGACAGTTTATTCATCCAAAATAGAAAATATATGAACAGTCTTTCACTTTTAAAATTTTTAACCTTTCTTTCTATTCATCTACAAAGTATCATTACTAAACTTTTCATTCCTAAGGGGTCTCCCTTCACTTATTTCTTTGGTTTGGCCCCATGCCCAAAGTCTATATTGTACTATACATCTTCCCTCCTGATTAATAATATGTAATTAACACTTAAAGAGCCTTAACTTTCTTGTTTGAAGTTAACTTCAAGTGACTTTTGACAGGAACTTTACCGAACTAGACAAGGTCTCTTGTAACTTGAAAAGTTTAATATTGATGTAACTTTCATGTGCAACCTCGATTAACAGCAGATGTTTATATATATGTTTAATTATTTGCCTAGCCTTTTCTTGATAATAGATTGTTTTTGTTTAGCCTAAACCAGTTCTCTGGGTTTCATTTGATCAATGTCTTCTAGTCGTTGTCACCTACCCTCACAGTGTTTTTATTGCATTTTATGATAAGTTATTGTTGTAACAAGACCCTGGCGTGGCCAACCGGACAACAAGATATACGAAAAGGAAGCTGATGCACAAAAGCTCAAAGCACTGATTACACAAACTATATATATATATATATATATATATATATATATATATATATATATAACTGTGATTCAGCTTACTAGCTTACATCCAGGGGTGAAGACAGGAAAGGGATCCTCACTAGCTATAAACTAAAGAAGAATAGAGATTACAATTATATGTGTAGTCTCTCCAACCTTAGCTAGAATCAGAGTCCAAACTAATAAAACCATCAGAAGAGTAGCTACTTTTAATTCTTGTTTGCTGATCGAGTGGGATTAAACCCCTAATAATGAGTAGTTACCCTCATAGTTTAATAAACTAGCAACCTAAAAAAATTTGATTGTAGACCTAGATGTCATGATACCTTGAACTCGACAAAATTGATCTAAACAAATCGTACGATGAGTGAGCTTAGACCATTGGAGTGCGTATAAGGAATTTCATAGAACTAATGTGAGTATAGAAAATTGCATGTGGGCACGGGATTCTAGTCAACTCTCATTTTTCATCTTCCAATAGTACATACTCATTGTCAACAATGCCTTACTTGAATCTTAGGGACACTAAAAGCAGTTGTGGTCAACAATAATTCACTAGCTTGGTCCATGATCTATTGATTCTCTTTTTCTTTCTTGATCTTTGGACATATGTGGCCATTTTTCACCAGTGATATCCTATCATTGTCACCCTTGACTATTATCAGTAAGCATTATAGTGTATATATATGTATATAAATGTGCACAAATCTAAAAAAAAAAAAAAAGAAAACTAACCATTTTTGCATAAACCCTCGGCTGGATTAAATATCATATTTTTATACAATATCAGAAAGAATTAATCAGCCAAATCATGTAGCAACTACCTGAAATATTGCAGCCTTAAATTATTTCAAACTTTATGGTGTGGTTCGTCATAATTGTTCAAATGGATAAACCAACGTTACATCTCAAAGAAATGTTAAAGTGGGTGACATTTATCCTTCAGCTTTGAGTCTGAATAGACACAAAAAATAATAATTAATGCTAGCATGCAATTTTTTTTACATGTTATACCATTATGTCTACTGGACACAGTTTCAAACAATTAATGTATAACAAATTAACGGTGCTCATGTCTCGATGTATACATATTTCCTGCCACATAAAAACGCTAATTAATTACCGAGAGGATATAGGTTAAATCAAGTTAATTTATTGCTATTAATTAATTAAAATGAATGTGGGTGAGAGAGAGATTTGAAAGGGAAAAGGGACAATGGCATAATTTCATTCTGTAACCCACCACTTGAACAATATAATAGAGCAAGGATTGGAGGTATATATGAAATGCGGATTTTGTGGTAGTTGTTGACATTTTGAGGAAACATTCCTCAGTCTTTCTTGTCTTCCTTCATTCGTTTGCATGTGACTTGGTTTGGCCTATTTTATTTAACAACTCTGATTGGAAATATATTTATATAAATTATCGACCCCATGGGGGTACGATCTATCAATTAATCAAAGTTTTGACTAAATTTTTATTTATCAATCACACTAATTCTTGCTTCAAGGCATCCATTGGAGACCTTTAATCCAATTAATATTATAAATAATATAAAAAATAACATTACATTCCCACAGATCAGTATTTACAAAGGGGTACAAGAGAAGAGAAAATGTACTAGCTAGGGCCCTCTAATATTGAAAGAATCAAATCCATCGAGGATTTGGTTCATCCTACACATATACACGTCACAGGTCAATTTAGGAAACTTCTATACCATATTGTAGCATTGCTTTTTCTTGGGGTAATTGCGTATGCCTGTTCACGTGAGCGTGATTGTAGTCTTGGAGCTTTTACCCTTATTTCTTGTTGATAATTTCAAATCATCAAGAAACATCAAATCACTTCAAAAGTATAGATATAATGTCTTTAAAAGGTTGGGAATATAGATCATCAAGTGATCTAAGGTAATTAAAGACGATTTTGTTCTCATGATTTGGCTAGGCATGAACACAAATTTACCCTAGAGAAACTATCATAAAAAGATTCTATTTAAGTATTGAAAACCGAGACGTTTTGATCATCAAATGATGTATATATATATATATATCAAATAAGTATATAAATATGTCAAAATATTTGAAAATATTTGCATGTGTGCATATGCATATAGATCAGTAATTGTGTATTATATTACACACTCAATTAAGCTCCATTAAAGTCACATGCTAATACACCATAGATCAATTCCTGCTCAACAATAAATATGTCTGTATGTGTAAGGGGTAATCAAGGTAAGGTTTTTATCTTCTTTTATTTAAATTCCCACATAAAAAAAAAGTTATCAGTTTTGTTAATTCAATAATGAATTCTAACCAGGCCTTTCTGTTAGCTAATTTTAAAACAATTTAAATGCTTTTTTTTTCGAATAATTTAAGGAAATGCACAAGAAATTTTAGTCGTGCATGATAATTGATAAGTATAAAACCGGATGACTATTTCATGTCTTTCGAGCTCAGTTTCTCCAGTCGCGAGTAGCTAACAACCCGATCGTTCTCAAGGGCTGCTGAACAAAATTGTCTTGGTTTGGGAGCATATCTGGAGAATAAGAAACGGCATTCGATCCTTATTCTACAAGGACGGCTGGCTAATAAATATCTTTGCATAAAGTAGAACTAACTGAAAATGAAACAAGAAAAGATTTTTCTTTTTTTTTTTGGGTAAAGTCACCATCCAAAGTATGATAAGATTGTAGCTGGGACTGATTTGGAAACTCATCCCATTAACATTTAAGGGGAAGAAAAAAAAGTTCATACAATACAGCTTGGATTTTAGGGTTAAGCTGCCTAGGCTGGTTTGATCAGATTCTTGAAAACCCCTTTGGCCTCTAATTCTCCATATTGTTTCACTTGACGTATCGAAATGGAAATGATGGTAAGAGCAAAAAGGCCTTTCCATGGCAACAATATCTGCAAAAAAGCCAAAGTTAATAATTAAGATCATAGCAAGCAGCCAAGCAGCCTTAATACGGGGGAAAATTCAACACACAATAATCCAGCATGCATGCTACATTTTTGTTTGTATCAACATAATATGACTATGACAAGAGAAGGAAACTCAATTTGATCACCATCATTATCATCATCATCATCATCATCTTATTCTTTAATTTTATTCTTATCTGATAAGTAGACAAATCTGAAAGAAATGGAAGTCAGAATGTATGCAGCAGGTGGAAGGATTTGGGATAAAAAAATTTATATTCATGGAAGAACTCCTCTTTGCCCTTTCTGTGATAAAAAACAAGAATCTTTTGGTTGTTTTCTTCCCTCCGATCTAAGACAAAGACAATATTAAGGGAAAGAAACAAAGTCGATTTTTCATGCGGCTCGAAGTTAAATAAATATCTAATAAGCACATTTTTTCTCCAAAAAGAAGTCTATCTATAATTAAATTTAAATTACATATGTATATATGAAAGCTGAAAACTGAAAGCTGAAAGCTGAAAGAAAAAATCAATTACATCAAAAGAAATATAGTTGAAATTAATTTCAATGATGATTAAATTTGCCTTCTTCTTTGTTTTGTCTATGATCTAAATTGGTAATTTAGAAAGACTAGCAGTTTCATTTTACATGAATTATTTTTTCTGCATGGTAAAAATTTTTTGTCTAGAAGTAAGAAATATCACATCTTCATTGGGTGGTGCTTCAAATATGATGACCCTTTTTTGACAAAAAAAAAAGAAGAAGAAGAAAAAAGACAATTTTTGTAATCAGAGTATCTGTAAAGAAAAAAATCATACAAATAAAATGGTGCAGTGATAGCTTTCAATTTAGGAGGAGTGTATACAATGATATATTAGTTTGACTGTCAAAAATTTATTATTTATTAATATTTTCCATGTCCAATATGCTCAACCATAGAAGATAGTATTAGTACAATGATCCAAATAAAACAAAAGGAATCAAAATTGTGCCTTGATTTTTGTGGTGCAGATTTGAAATAGGGAAATAAATTATGCTTGAAAAATTCTAATGATGAATAAGTAGAAGAAGTGGATGATGCATGAGCTCTGGAAGAGTAGATATTTTGTTTGAGCATCTACATTGGAGAGAGCAGCACTCGTGACACTGCCAGCCCATAAAATTAAAAGAAAAATAAAAACAAAGAGACAAGAAAAGAAACAAAACCCATATGTACTACAACTCATGACTGCCCCATGCAAGACATTGTGTCAGAGAATTCAAAGAGAAACCAAGGAAAAAAATCCAAACTCAGTAAAATGCATTAAGACACATTTACCAATGAAATCCTTAGTAAACTTTAATCATATATAATCATTTTAACACGTCACTTAATTTTACGTACCTTTGTACTTTCCTCTTATCCCCTTTTTTCCTTCACTGAAAATTCCCACCACCTCCAAAAGATCGGTGGCCTGTCGGCGCAGTAATATTATTTCTCTCTGAACCCAAGGTGCTTAACCCCATGCCTTGTTGTTGCTGCTGCTGCTGCTGTTGCTGCTCCCTTTGGGAAACCCCTCCACTCATGCTTCTCACTATTTGCCCAACGCCAAGGAAGTCCCTAGTCAATCTATCTGACCCACCAGCGCTAACATTCAAATTTTGCTGCTGTTTTTCTTGTTCCATGCTACTTCTATTTGTATATGGGTTTTCTTGTCCATGTCCAGTGCTATATGTATTGACCCCTGGGGACCCACCTCCAAAAATGGACGAACTTCCACTTGCTATCGAGTTCATTAGTTCATGTAGATTGTTCCCGGTGTTATCTCCCACAATGCCGCCAAAGTTTGAGGGTTTGGTGCCGCTTGAGGAAGAGCTACCGAAGCTTCTTAGAAGAGAGGTGCTGTTGTTGCTTGAATTTGAGCCCATTTGAGCAGCTTTTTGAAGCAATGCGGTAGCGGACATTTGGGGTACCATATTGTTGTTTTGAACCGATGAGCTGAAGAGAGAAGGGATGTTGGAGGTGATTTGATCGCCCATTATGTTGTTTGAGAAGAGATTTGACGCTTCGCTTGTCCCACCGGCACCGTTTTCATTGTTGAAATGATCAGAGATTAGCAAACCTGAAGATGATAAATTGTTGTCTGTGTTGGCACTATTGTTGTTATTGATGCTGCTTGTGTTGCTACTATTGGAAAGGAAGCTAAGGTTGAAGAGATTGGCCGCTGAAGGACTGTTGCTTGTGTTGTTTTGGATATCAGGAAACTGCATCAGTCCTTGGAACGATTTGTTTCCCAACAATCCTTGTTGAGGTTGATGTTCCTGATTGAAATTTTGGTTGGACTCTTGCATGAAGAAAGCGGCAGAAGAGACCATTGATTGCTGTGGTCGAAACGACGATGACGACCCCATCGATGGAGGGAGAAGATGATCAAATTGGGTATTCCTGGCACCGCCACCGAGTCTTAAAATGTCACCCGTCTGATTATTCTGGTCTTGTATCGATGAAATTTGAGTACCCACTTGAGACAAGCCTAAGCTCATATTGCTACTTCCATACAAATGGTTGCCAATGGGGTTCAAGGAGGGAGGGTGCCTTGCACTTTCCTGAGCCAGTGCATCACAAAATGCCCTGTGAGTGATAAAACTGTCACGCCTGCAACAGTTAATAGAAGGAACCATTAGATACCCGCCGATAGATAGTAAAAGAAGACAACGACACGGTTTGAAAAGGGAGTTAAAAAAACAAACTTTGAACAGCAACCCGTGTCTGCTATGTTTAGTACTTCAATTATAGGATTTTGAAAGTTCGTTTGCGGAAAGAAAAATTCAATCAATTAATCTATAGCTGTGACTAGCTACCTAAAGGACACATTAAGATGTCCGGTGGAAACAAACGACCTTAGAGAATATGAAACCATGTATTTTGATTCATGGCGTCAATGAAATCAAATAATAATTTTCATTAGCTAACTAATCAATTAAATTTTTTTTCTCCCCCTTATTGTTTTCTGTTTGTCTCATATTGTAGATATTATCTGGCCTAAAACTGAAAGGAATAAAAAAAAAAAAGAGAAGGTTTACATTGACAGGCAGCGCTTTTCTACATGGGCAAACAAAGCTGTTGAATGGGGTGTCCTAAGTCAGACTTACCCCGAGAAGTAATAGGATTCGGATAAGCTGAAATGTAAAAGTGTAGAAACCCTAAAGCAGCGAGAAAAACGATTAGCAAGCAGCAATGCTGAAATGGTAATAGAAAAAGAGGAGGGTGAAAAGATAGTGGAAGCTAATAAGTACGTAGAGAAAGGAAGTTTTTAACTAAAATTGCCTACAAGACAGAAACGTAATTGAAGAGGGTAGGTCAAAAGAATTTCTCTAAAACTTGAAAATGATTAATCAATCAACCATGACTACCATTTCAAGAACTGGCGTTCAATAAATGCAACAAGAGAATGTATTCAACCAAGTGAAAAGTGATCAATCAAGAAGCCCAAGGACTTTGTCTTCAATTAATGCAAAACTCATCAAACACTCTGATTTCCAGTTATAAGAATATCGTTTTTCTAAAACAAGAAGCTAAAAAAGCCATGAGGGTTTCACTTTTTCTTTCTTGCCTTTTGAATTCCTGAAAATTCAATCAACTCTCTCAGGCTCAGACCCCCAAGGGTGAGACTGCAATTCTCTACGCAAAAGACCACAGATTTCGAAGCTAGAACCTCGGAGAGAGAGGGAGGGACTATGGAGGTAGAAGTTTGGTTAGAGTTTAGAGGCTAACGTCATCATTGAAAGGGGTACCTGCAAGAGCACAGACCTGAACACATCTAGCCAACCCACAAGAGAACAAACATGGTAACAACAACAACACAGCAAACTCTACATGGCATAGCAGCACGTGAATAGGGAAAAGTAAAAACGAAAAAGGGCGGTGGTTCCAAGGAGAAACAAAAGACGAACTGTTTTCTTTTTCCTTTTCTCTTTTTTTTTTTTTTGGTTTTGGGGAGTTTAGTTGTTTGATGGATAGCAGCCTAGAACCTCTACTCGCAATGGCAGTTTCCACAGATTATTCACGTGGAAGCTTGTTTGTTTTCTGCACTCACCATCTTCATTACTGAACTTAAAAAATCAAAGAAAAAAAAGGGTGAAGGAGAAGAGAGAGAGACTCAATTGCAAGAAAACTAACAAAAATTCAAAAAAAAAAAAAAGCATCAAACTTTTCGATCCCTTGGCACCTGAGGAATCTAATTGCTGACCCAACAGGCCAAGCAGAAACTATAACGCCTCTTTCCCTTTGTTGTGCTCCAGTGGGAATACGGCACATGAGCTATAGAGCCTTTTCTTTTTATCGATGCCTTTAAACCAAAAGAAGAGTCGAGACGATGGTGAATGGCGTCACGCTATATGCAAAAAACGGTCTAATGGGAAAATGTGAAGGAAAGATTATAGATTATTATCAGTATCATCTACCTTGAGAAGAGAGTGCCACAGTCACATCTGTACTCTCTAGTCCCGCAGGTCTTTGAATGAGCTTTCCAATCAGATTGCACGGCATACCTCTTCGAACACTTCTCGCACTTCCATTTCTTTTCACCGTGCTTTCTTGAGTAATGCTTTTTGATGCCAGTAAGGTCACCAAGTGCCCTGGAAGGGTCATGGTGGACGCATGTGGGCTCAGGGCAGAGATAAACCTTCCTCTTCACTTCTTTTGTAGTCTTCTGCCTTAGTTTCCAAGGCAGGTTGTGTCCTCTTCTGTGGAGCTGCAAGTTTTGCTCCCTTTGGAATCCTTTGTTGCATACCTCACAAATGAACCTGTTTGTTGCCATTAGGGTCTTGGGAGATAGTGCTATCACTTCCGCATCTGGATCTGCTTTGTTCAGAAAAAATGCCAAACAAGAAATTATTAGAAAATTCTAAATTTGATTACAAGGAAGAAATGTTCTGGATGACTGAAAAGAATTTCAAAAATCATTCACCCCTCGTCATTTCCACTCAAAAACTTTCAAAATTTAGGGTTTGCCTTGTGTTTTTTACTTTCTTTCGTTATATGTATGTATACAAGGAAAGAAATAGCTAGCAAGAACAACTTGGAAAATAATTAAAAGGAATTCTATTTACTTTCAATTGGTGAAATATCTTTAGTTAGATTAATTAGGAGAATCTTATAATTAGATAAAAATTAATTGGATACTTGCTTGGTGTTCCAGGTTGGTTTCTCTTTTTCTTCTGAGGCGGCGCTGGAGCTGGCCCTGTGGATGAAGTTGGTGTTGAAGAAGGCTGTTGCTTCATCTGGTTTTGATCTTCATCTCTAATTCCAAAGAAAGGCCCCGAGGAGGAAGATGCAGCCATCTTTAGACAAACCCTGGCTCTTGCTGTTTCTTCTCTACTTGTCTTCTGCAAAAAGTTATTCTTCTCTCTCTCAGCTATCAATCTTGTCTTCAAAAACCCATTATCTAACAGCAACCCCACATTGAAATTCTTCGGTATTCCTATGAAATCTTATCTGAAAAAGCCGAGAAAAGGGCGATTCGAGCTTTTTGAGTCGAATTGATTAATGGAACCTTAAAAAGGCAAAGATTGAAGAGAAAGGAAAAGAAATCAACCTATGGACATTTTGCAGCTTCTCTCTTTCCTCTAGTGTTTCTTTCTCTTCCTTTTAAATGCCAAATTGTGAACAAAGTGATGCTACTATGTTTCATCTCTGATTTGTTGTCATGTAGATACACTAACACATATACCTCCCCTCAGCAGATTTCCCTTTTTTTCTTTTTATTAGTAATTCTGTTCTCTCTTACCCTTTTTTTCTCCCCACAAATTTATTACCTGATTTTGCTCAATTCTTACAAATAGCCTTGGAAAATCAAATTAAATGAGAGTTGAGAGAGAGAGAGAGAGAGATGAGAGAAGGTAAGGCCTACAGGTCGGTGGACCCAATCCATTAGCCGCATAACGACATGGGATGGTGCGTGAGAGCAGCATGAACAGCCCTTCCCTTCCCTTCCCCTCTTTCTCTCTTATTTCGTATCTTCTTACTCACTTGCAGACAAACTTGCTATCATCACCCTCTCTCTCTCTCTCTCCCACAGGGCCTCACACGGTAAAAATCTTTTCACAAAAATTAAACACACACCCCAGCAAATCTATCTTTTTTTCCTTTTTCTGCAGGAAAACACCAAGGAATTTCAATCCCAAAAAGAAGAAAAAATAAAATAGTTTCTTGCCAACACCTGACACAAACAATTGATTGGAAAAAAAAAATTCCGTAGTTCGAAGTTTGTTAGTTTAAACTAAGAACTTAAAGACTTAAGAGGGTGTTGTGTTGTTGTACGTAGTAGTGTTTTGTTACTGTTTGAGAATTTTGAGAGCACTTTGGTTTTTTCTTACATGCAAAGGGCAAAAACAGGGATCAACAAGACTTTCCCCCCTTGGGACTCAGCTAATCCACTTTGGTTCCACATTTGTGTAATAAAGAGGGACCAGGATGTCACATCAGGAAATGAAAAAGGGTATTTCTGTCATTCTATTAAAAAAGTAGGAAATTTCTCAATCAAAAAAAGAACCTAAGAAAAGACCTAATCCAACCACTAGAGATAAATAAACAGACAAAAACCCACACATTACTTTATTATTATCTACTAAATACTTGTTAACATCACTGGCCTGTTACTCCTTAAAGTGACAGCTAGTTTTCGGCCGTGCATATATCGTAAAAAGAGAAGCGGACTGTCGAAAATAGAGAGCATCATAGAATTGAAAAAGAGAGATGGAGAATTAATGTGGTCAGGTAGATGATATAATTAAGTGAAGTATGAATTTAAAGTCTTGATTAAGACAGTTTTTTATTTAGTTTATTTTATTTAATTTTAATTGATTTGAATGACAGTTTTTATCCTATTCCAGCTGCAATATTTTTCTCAGAAAAGGAATATAACCAGCACCATAGTTTTCATGCTTTAAAACAATGACAGCTTAACCATAACCTCGAACTTCATTGTCAAGTATTATTCCTTTGATTTGATGATACTGCTGCAAATTTTTGTAGGTGGATGACAATTGTTGTAATTAATTAGGATTTAAGGATTTTAAGCTGACTCTAACTGTAATTAAACCCAAGACTTTCGTGTCCATCAAGTTTTTTTTAAGCATGCCGTAAATTATCATAGTTAATTTTTGGATAGTATTTAGAAAATGATTGCTGATTTTTTACTATATTTAATGAGATTTACTTTTTTCCCCCTTTTGGTACAATAATTGAGATTTATTAAGGAGGAAACGGATAGAATATCCGTTTTTTTAAGTATTTTAATCCGAACCTAATCGCTAGTAAATCTAAATTACTATTATACATGAAGTTCATGTAATATTCATAAACATATATGATATCTTAATTCGAATTGAATTACCATTATTTTTTAAAATATCACCACTAATCTTGAAAATATAAGTACAAGTTGTGTTTTTCTACATTCATATATATATATATATATATATATATATATATATTTATATTTCTCTTATATTGACATTTGGTTTCCTCGAAAAGAAACGCCTAAAAAGATAGTTGAAAGATTATAAAAATAGTTGAAACTACATTAATGGTCTTTCAAATTAGACACACCTATCATTTTGGTTCTTATATTTTCAATTGTTACTTTTTTTTAACTTCTATATTAGTATAAAAACCTCTTTATATCAATTTATGTGATAATTCTTCATTAACTTCTAGGTAGTAGTGGATCCAAGATTTTGCACGAGGAATGACTAGGTAATTATACTATATATCTCAAGTTTCAGGGCCGACCCTTGGGTAAAGCCACCCAAGCAAGGGCTTTAGGCCCCCAATTTAGAGAGGCTCCAGATTTGAAAAGGTTTTATAATTTTATAATATAATTTAATTTAATTAAAATATATAAAAATTTAAAATTATATAAAATAATTAATAATTAATAAAATTATTTATTTTTCACTTTTCTAATTATGTGCTTAATAAATTTTATTTTTTTTTATTTTTTAATTTTTAGAATGCTATTAATTCTCAATTATTTCTCTTATTTCCAATCAACTAACAGTCATATATATTTAATCATCTCCAATAGCCTTTTTTTTTTACTTATTTCTCCTATTTTTAATTAACATATTTAATAAATTTCAACAACTATTTTTTTCTTTTATATAAAATCAATTATTATTTTTTCAATGTATAATATCTACTTTGAAATTCTTCTTTTCTCATTTGCTCTTTCTTCCTTCTTCTTTTTAAATTCAATTTTCTTGCAAAGAATAAATAAAAAGTTTGTTATATTATTATCTTTATAAATCTGTGAGCATTTTTTATGGTTTGTAATAAGTATTCAACAATTAAGTACTATTGTTCTAATATTTACAGATTTTTTTATTTTAATTTATAGTTTATATCATATTATTATATTATCTTTATTTTATGTGATAGTTGATTTATTTGAATTAAAAATTTTGATTGATGATTTATATTAGTTATTTAAAAAATATATGATAATCGCTTTAGGCCTTTAAGCTTATTGGGCCGCTCTTGTCAAGTTTTATACATATAATAGTAAAGAAAATTAAAAATTGAGAGGTGGCAGCCACCTTGGCTCCATCGGTACTTTTAGGTAGATGATACATTCTTAAAATCAATAATTCATTAGATCTATATAAGAAGATTTTCAGATTCAACATTTTTAACTCATCACCCCAAAAACAAGGATGTGGTCAAATAGGTGCTTAGATATTTAACCCTCAAAACATGAATTTATATGCATGCATAAACATGTTTCACAAATAGCCATAAATATAAAGGTGTAGATGTACATTTTTTTTTTCACAAAAAAAGTCCATTTTAATAGTAAGAAGATAGCTACCAAAGCTTCATAGTTCAAACCCTTGAACTAGAATAAAAATTGGCCTATGAGTGCCTAAAGAAGCTTCAGCCATCGGTGGAAAACAAAGCCACACTTGAATAAGTGGCGTATAACACGTCACTCCCACAAAAGTTTTTACAACAGTGTAGATCTGCTTTGATCTTCCTCTCCACCACCTCCGGTATATTCTCTTACTTGTTTGCAACAGTTCCTCTCCCTGTCACAAGTTTTTTTCATTTTGACGACTTTACTAGGGAGGAGTGATTGCATTAAATAAATATTTTACTACCACAACTTTGCATTTCCAGAAAAGATGGAGAGTTCCACTGGCGACCAAGACACACTCATTCCCACCTACATTCAGGATCTAATGAGAATGATCCAATCTTCTCAAGAGAAGATGCAAGTAGGAGAGTTACTGATTGGGAATAATAAAGTGCAAAACAGCCCATTTCTTGCTCATGTGTGATACTTCAATGACTTTGACTCTTCATTACTTTATGTATTGAAATTTGACATTTGGAAAGAAAATATTCATATTTCATTCGCTGCTTTGTCATTTATATTTTGACTGTAATTATATTATACTATTACTCACAAGCTTTATCGCTCATTCTTTGACCATAGTTCATCACTCTTATTTTAGTCACAAGTTTTATCGCTCATACTTTTCTATAATGACATTATACTACTGGTCGTAAGCTTTATCGCTCATCCTTTGACCATAATTCATCACTTTTACTTCAACCACAAACTTTACCACTTATATTTTGGCTCTAATGATATTTTTTCTATTGCTTGCAAGCTTTATCGCTAATTTTTTTTACCATAATTCATCGTTCATATTTTAGCCGCTAACTTCATCACTCATGATTTGGCTATAATGATGTTATGCTATTAACCACCAACTCTATCACTCATTTCTTGGCCTTAGATTATTATTCACAAATTGGTTGCAACTCTTACGTTTACTTATTTAAAGGATTGAATTAATCTCTTTCACATCATGTTAAAAGTTAACCTCGATGTAAAGTTAAGATTCCTCTTTGGCCACATACAGTAATATGAAGTGTGAGTGTGTAACATTCATATGAAGAAGCATTACTCTGATGAGTCTACAAAGCTAATAAAGGAGTAACCAACTATAGAGTTCCATAGAAAATAGTTGCTATTTTTAATGTCAGGGAAAATGTCTAACTATTCTTGAAAATAGCTGCTATTGGCACAAGTATCTAATCATTTTTTAAACTCCTTTTCACGATTTAGTAAAACAATATCTGTTGCAATCTCTCCCAATGTATCTAATTATTTTTTAGGAGAACCATTGTTGGAGGAAGCATCTAATCATTTTCGCAACTATTTTTTATAATTCTTCAGTAAAACAATCTTTGTTACAATCTCTTTTAGCTTCAATCTCAGCTTTTTTAGCATCGTATATGAACTGTAACATCAATTTCCATTTTTTAAGACATGATTGTTTATGGAATATTGGCAATCACAAGTCAACTTTTGAATTGTTTTGTTACATATGTGTTACACAAGTGTTAGAAGCACTACTAGCAAACAAAAGTCTAATACCAAAAGCCATATGAATGCAACTCTTAAGTTTAGTTAAGAGTACATAAAGTCTATCTAGAAGAAATAATGAAACACGAGGAAAAATGGCTAAGAGAAAAAGGCTCGTGTGGTGATCACACTCGAATTGATGCATTATTCATATGGAATATAAGGAACTTCACCAATCTTGCAAATACCATGCCAAAAATGAGATAAGTGCTCATATGTGATATTATTATCTTTATTTCTTTATGCACATTATTACGAATTTGACTTAGGATTACGTATTTTTAAAATGTGCCAAATTGTAGCATTTTTACGCATTAACAAAGGCTACATTTTTATATTTTTTTGAGAAATATATTATTACATAATCAATTAAATATTACACAAGATATTGACATCATACGTTACTCAAGACAGTAACACCTTATTACCTATGGCATTATTGCCTAAGGTATTACTACTTAAGGCATTACTACTTAAGATGTGATCGTCTAAAGCGTTACTGTCCAAGGTCTTATAGTTTAATGCATTATAGTACAAAATAAAACTTTTTTTCTAAATTAATGCATACGAATTCTTATACAGGGGACAAAATGTAGATAATTGATTTTGATTAGTACCTATTCTTTTCAAAGTTGTTTCACAGTGTAATGCTGTACGAAAAATAATGAGAAAAACTAGAAGAAGTGAAGCACTACTTCATATAAAACAACTAAACCAAGTGAAACACTACTTCACGTAAAACAACTAAAATAAGTGAAGCACTACTTCATGCAGAACAATTAGAATAAATGGTGCACTACTCCATGTGAAACAATTAATACAAGTGAAACAACTACTTTGTATAGAATAACCATTATATACAGATGACAGTGAAACCAACTCGAAATAAGTGGCAGGGTTCACAGGTTATTTTTATCTTGAGATGTTCTAGAGAGTTTAACTTGGTGGCTTAGATTTGGAGTTAGTGAAGATGTCATCCTTTTAACCTTTTCCTGAAGTACAAGTGTTTCTCTCTCTCACCTTTACCTTATTCTCTTCTACCTGTTCACATACAGCTTATTCTCTTGTACCTATTCACATACACTTTTCTTTTTAAGTTGTTCTCGTATAGCATTTCTTGTATACCTCTTCTTTATTACCATATACTTAAGAATAAGTCTTATTTCACTCAATTACTTTAACAAAAACATAATGAGTTTCTAACCATTACTCATTATATGTCATAAAAACACCATTTTAATATCCATATAATGGGTTATAGAAACGATTACTCACATTAGAGCTCTTCATAATAATATGTTTTATTATGTACATTAAAGCTTATTCTTAAGTAATCGTCACTTCTAGCACCATATATAGAGCTTTCACAATTCATTTAGGGGAGTTTCACTTTTCAAGAGCTACAACATTCTTACGCAAAGCTTTTCTCTCTCCTACTTTTTATTTCTCCACTTATTCTCTTTTTATTTTTTTCACTTGCTACGACATTCAGTACTTCAGAAACTACCACAATCTTCCTCTTTGTTGCCTTCAATACATCGTTTTACTTATTTGCAACACTTCCTTTCCCTATCACAAAAACCCTTTTTACGAACAGCATCTAAGATAAAGAATTTATCAGCAAAAAACATCTAACATGAACTTCCTAACAGAGAAAAAGAAAGAATAAGTAGTATAGTACAAAAAAGAGTATTGAAAGTTGACTATTCATTAAAGTAAAATGCAGTAAATCCTTATGCCTAGCAATCATAGTGTGGGTAGATAGAATAGTAACAGGATGATTCAGTAAAGCATTAGAGAAATGAGTAAGAGCCTCTAAAAATTCAATAAGCATGTTTGGTAGTCCATATTCTGTCATCCATCACTAGAATGCACCAAACATACTTACTCGGTCCATTCCCATTTTTGTTAGAGAGTCTGCAAAGTAGTTAGCTTCATGGTAAATATGTCTAAAAGTGATGGTTCTAATTAGTTGTAACAACCTGTCAATATCCAAAAATACCTTCCACAAAGCCCATGGCTTGTCATTTGGTTTAAAAATCTAAGAAAGAGCAACACTAAAATCTGATTCAATCACTAAAGATTTTAAACCATACCGTGAAAAATAAGTAAAGAAATGAAGAGCATTTTAATTGTAAGCACCTTAGCATGATTAGAGTTAAGAATACCTAAAGGACCAAAGAAAAGACCTATTAGATTACTTTTATTATCTCTAAGAACCTTTCCCTCTCTTACTGGTCTTGGTTTCCGAACCATCCACATTAAATTTTAATTCATTATAGGTTTTCTTTTAAGCTCTATTGTTATCTGTTCTCTAGCTGATATCTTAAGCATAGACCACTAACTGATCTATTCAACTCCTCATTCCTTATCAATGGCATTAAGCTAAACTTTAGTTCTCATTTTGATCAAGAACACAATTTCTTCCTTCCCCTACTTCTTGGAATTAAAGACTAAGTAATTTTTTGCTAGCCATAAGGACAAAAAAGTAGCACATACCACCGATATCCATCTTTTATGTAAGATACCTTTGGATATGAGATCTTCATAGAAAATGATCATGGATGAGATTGACATGGGCATCACTAATCAAAACCCCCACCATTCAAAGACATAACACCATATTTCCCAAGAGAAATTGCAATGTAGTAAACAATGATTGCGTAGCTTTTCCACCATACCATACCACACACACATAAAGTTTTCTTGATCAAAAGAAATGCCTTTCAACTTTAAGAATGTCTTCGTGGGGATGCTTTCAAGTGCCATAAGCCATAAAAAGCAATGGACCTTTGAGTGGATCATAAATTTTCAAATAGGGGAGAACAAAACACTTCTGGCACCTTGTTGTGGGTAATCTTGTAGCTAATGAATTACCTTTTTAACTTAGAATTTGCTCTTGTTGTTTGCTTCCCAAATTAAGAGATTTTCCTTATTGTTATCAAGAGAAATTTCATGAAGCATAGCAAGAAGTTCTTGAAGGTTCTCTCACTCTCATTCAAAGAGAGGGTGCCTAAAGTCAAAGTCCCACTCACCATCGCCACAACACATCTCCTAATTGTACCTTTCTTGTCTTTCACTATTGAGAAAAGTTTTGGGAAAATTTTTATCAATAACAGTGGGATACCCATTAGCCCATCCAACATAGAATCCGATTGCCATTTCCTACCACCCATCTACAACTATCATTCTCGATAACTTTTTCAACTCTTTCTAAATTTAGTTGGCATATTATATTCTTCCATATATTCGACATCCTACCTTTTTGGTGGTTTGATGGTATCCAACTCATGGTGCTTTCACCATAGTTCTCACATAAAACCATCTTTTAGAGCGCATTACAATCTTGACTATACTTCCACCACAATTTATAAAAGAGGGCAATGTTCTTTTACACAAGATTGGTAATCTTAAGACCACGCTATATCTTTGGTTGGCGTACAACATCCCATTTTGGCAATCTTCCTTTTACTCTTTCTTCTACCCTCACAAAAATGCTCTTATAAATTTATCAAGTTATTTGATCACTTTATTAGGTACCTGAAATATAGACAGATAGTACAAAAAGAAAGAGTTTAGGATTTGGTTAATTAGAGCCATACATCCTCCAAAAGAAAGATATATATATATATATATATATATATATATATATATTCTTTTTCTATCTTATTAATCAATCCCTAAACCTCGGGACTACTGGTTCCCAAGTTTTTGCACTCTTAAGATTTGCTCTAATTAGTATTCCTAAGTAGGTGAAAGGAAGAGAGCTTAATCCGCAGACCAACAGTTTTGTTATTTCTCTTCTTATACTCTCTTCAATACCAACTGGAAAAACATTAGATTTGCCAAAGTTAATCTTAAGGCTAGAGGTCATTGCAAAACACATAAGTAATCTTCTAACATTTTTCACTCCCTCCACATTTGCCTCAAATAGATAACTGTATCATCTGTGAACTACAAATGTGAGAAAGTCATACATGCTTGGGAGACCTTAATTCCTTTTAACAAATTGAGTTCTTCTGCCTTTACTAAAAGCAAGTGTAAGGCTTTGATTGCGATGTTAAAGAGAAAGGAAAGAAATTGAAGATCTTTGGTGGTGAGTAAGTCTTACATAGTCGATCCATTAATAAGGATGGCTACTCTTACCATAGAGATACATTTAAAATTCCAATGACACCATTTTACTCCAAATCTCATTGCTTTTATGACAACCATTAAGAAATTTCATTCAACACAATCAAATGCTTTCTCAAAATCGATTTTAAAAATGGCACCTTCGTTGTTGAAAAGCTTATTCTTCATGTTACAAGTGATTTTTTGTAGAGTAGTTTGAACTCACCTTTGCAAAATTGCAAGCTATTGTCTGTTTAAAGTCGCTTGATTTTCTTTCCAGTATACTTTTCAATCAATGCATTATCTTGTAGAAAGATGGTGAATATTTCACCCTTAGTCTTGAAAAAAGACGTCCACACTTCTTTAAAAACATCAATAAAAGTCAACAAGTACAATAATAATATTTTTGATACCACTTGAGAAGGACCCCACAAATTTGAGTGGATTTAGTCCACTATATTCTTGGTCTAGGGAGTTGCAGTGCTTAATTTCACTCAATGTTGTTTGCCATAAATGTAATACTCATAGAGCTTCCTAATCTTTTGACCACTCAGCAAATCTTATTTACTTAGTTGTGTCATTCATCTCTTTCTCATATATATGACCCAATCTCATATGCCATAAAAGTGTGGCATCATCATCAAAATCATTGAATGAGACTATGAAAACAGTTCCAATAATTATGCTTTGCACTAGACGATAAAGGCTTATGAACAATTTGCTCTTCATGATGGTTAGGGTACGTCTGACATCTTCAAGACATCATTTTAGCCACTAAATTTGCAAATCCTCATATCTACCAAACTCAAGGATATCAAGTTTTTTCTCATATTGGGGATATGCCTTACCTCAAGTGTCTTTATTGTATCATTAAACATCTTGAATTGAATATTACTAATCCAAATAACTGGGAGAGAGTGATCATGTTGTATCTTGTCTTTATCAACATATTGATATGTTATAAACCAATCACACTTGGGACATACGTGGAAGCAACAACCCAAATCCATGATCCATGACTTAGTTAGGTACTGTTGGTAACTGTAAGAACACTATTGACTTCCTCAAAAGTAGTGGTAATCGTAAGAACATAATTGCCTTTTCCAAAAGCATCCAAGTCATCTTCTACCACATTTGCAACATTCTCAAGCTTCTTGATCTTCTCATCACCCTTGAATTTGGTGGATTTGCTAGATTCAATATGCTAGTCTAATTAGAAGTCAAAATTATCTCAACAAAGTATCTTAATATATTTAGAATTAAGGTATCCTAGTGTAACTAGAAGTTAGGACTATCTCAACATTTAACTTTTTATGACATGTGTGGAATTACAAGATTAAAGAATAAGATTCATAAATTTGAGTTTAAGAATTTCCAAAACTTATTTTTTGAAGTTTTAATTACAAAGCAAATTATAATAAATAATGGTTAAAATTATTTTTGTTGGAATAGAGACAATAATACATTTTAAAATGGTTGATGCTATTAACTCAAAGCACACTACATAAAAATGAAAGGAAGAAAAATGCAATATATGTAACGTATCAATAAATTTAACCAAATTTTCGGACTAAATCATGTGATTTAAAAAACTTTAAACTCAAATTACAAATAGTACTAAATGACTTAAACCATTGTCAATATAAATCTTATCATATTTATTTTTATAGGGTGATATATCACAGTACATATACATTTAAGATAAAGTACTAACATATGTAATGTATCAATTAATTTAACATTTTTTAACCTAAATCATGCAATTCAAAAAACTTTAAATTTAAATTCAAATTACAAGAAGAATTGAATGGCTTAAATCATTATATTATAAATTTTAATGAACATATTTACTCTCGGTGCAGATGAAGTATCACAATACATATACAATTAATATAAAGAATTAATTGTTTTTTATTTTGTTGCCAATATAAAGAAGTATTACAATTTTAATCAGTTGTAAAGAAATGTCAAAATTAAAACCAAAAGGGCCCTTCATTTGATGGAAGCTTGAAACTTTATCTTATAGCTGATCATTTATCTTTTTTTTTTTTTGAGTTTACACAAAGATAAAGGAAGGAGGGATTAGAACTTTGAGTATTGACCTTTTGTGCTCGAGGTAACATCAAGACAAATTTAGGTGGTAAAGCCAATTAATTTTGTAATCAACATACCAATACCTGAATTGCTTGTTTGCTTGGCCTTTTTGAACTGAAGTTTGTATCCAATTGGGGGTATAATACTCTATTTTAAATAGATTAGAGATGTTTTGTTTTGTTCGTTCGGTCTATTGTTTTGTCTTGCGGTGCTTTCCACTTCCCTGTTTTTTAGTTCTTACTACTTCTAATAATTAATCACATTTCGCTTGGTTGATAATTTATATAAGCGTTGAAAGCTACAAAGGTAGTACCTGATCTCGTGGGCGAAACTGCAGGCCCATGGGATGAGAAGCCGAAATGAAACAGTGAGCTTTTACATGACAAAGACATGATAGTCTGATCTGACGCTCAGCAAAATGTGGGAGAAAGCAACGGAAGCTTCTTCGAAACCTCACATAAAGCCATTGCTGTACCAACGTACTTAAATCAAGTGGAAAATGATTCGGAACGAAGGTGATAAAAAACTTGGAAGGTTATGTCCTATATATGCCACCCAGCTCATTCAATTGATAGGAAGGAGCACCGCCATGCAGCTTTCGTGCTAGCTTAAAATTCACCAAGTTATCAATACTATGAGCAAATATTATGAGTAAGGAAACTACGTTTGCACCCAAAAACAAGAACTAAATAAAGAAAAAGGAAACCGTGGAGATTCAATACAACATGCGGGCTATTAATCAATTTATATCAAAGAGTTTCATTCATAAAAAAAAAAAACTCACAATAACAGTGGCGGATTCAATATTTTATTTGAGGATTGCTAAAGAGTTATCATACAAGATTATCAATTCATATATCTCAAAATTTATATATATAATAAAAAAATTAAAAACTAAAAAACTGAGAAGTGGTGGCCGTCACCATCCTCCACCACCTTGGTTCCACCACTACACAAGAATGTATTCAACTTTGTACATATTTATATACTATATGAATCCTCCCAAATTCCTAATATGTTTATGAGATCTTAAGGCATCACAAAATCTATATGATATAAAGTAAGATATTCGGACTATAATACTAACACTTAAATATGTACGAACATTGATACAAGATCAAATGGCAAAAGCCTCACCAGTACACGAAAAGGAAATGTTGATTCATTAATGCATACTACACTTATGTTAGAAATTCCTAGAATGACAGGGGATCCTATAATTAACCATGACAAGATTAGCTGGTCTGCATGGATGCATACCCAAGATTTTGGTGAAGATACTTGCAAATAGATTGAAGATGGTTGTAGCTTTAGTGATTAATGTATTTCTTTTGGCGGGGGGGAGGGAGGGGGGGGGGGAGGGGGGGAAGGGTAGATTCTTGATGGTATTTTATTTGCTAATAAAGTTATTCGTAATATTAAAAAGAGTAGGGACAAAATCGAAGAGCAATTTTGAAATTGGATTTTGAGAAATCTTATGAGTCTATGGAATGATCCTTTTCATTTCATGTGATGGAAATAATGGGTCTTTGTACTATGGGTTGCTTGGATTCATAAATATCTTTCAACTGTTCGGGTTTCAATTTTGGTGAATGAGTTGCCAATGACAAAATTTCAAATTTAAAGGGGTTTTCAAGAAGGGAATCCTTTATCTTTTTTTTATTCATGACTAGAGTGATACTTGAGCGACATGTTCAGACAATATATATAATTTATTGATTAAAATTAGATCGGTATAGTAAGATTACATGTAAATAATATAATTTGGTAATATAGTAATTGATATTGGGCTTGGAACCATAGAACTTCAGATTAAGGATATTGGACATTTTGCTTGGAATCATAGCACTACAAATCAAGGATAATTAATTAAGCAATGGATATCAAGTACATATCACAACATATCAAGGATTTCAAGCATTATAATTGGGATTGTACCACTTTAGATCAAGGATATCAACCATTATATAGGCTTGATAATGTAGCACTATATATCAAGGATATAATTAAGTAGTGTCAAGGATATCATTTATTATGCTTGGAAATGTAGTTACCTAGATCGAGGATATCAAACATTAGGTTTGAAAGTGTAGCACTACAGATTAAGGATATCAAGTATAATGATTTGAAGTGTATCATTATAGATCAAGGACATCAAGTATTATACTTGGTACCATAAGACCCTACATCAAGGATATCATCTATTATACTTGGAATTGTAGTACTACATATAAAGGATATTTAGTAGATATCAAGTAAATAGCATATCTTTCAAAAAAAAAAAATAGATATCATGACATAGCAAAGATATCATCTATTATGCTTGGTACCATAGGACCCCAAATCAAGGATATTGGGCATTATGCCTGGAATCATAACACTACAAATCCAAGATAATTAAGTAATGGATATTAAGCAGATATCACAACAAATCAAGGATATCAAGCATTATAATTGGAATTGGAACACCTCATATAAAGGATATCAAGCATTATGCTTAGAAACGTTGCACTACAATTAAAGGATATAATTAAGCAATATCAAGGATATTATCTATTATTCTTGGAACCGTAGTACCCTAGATCAAAGATATCGAACATTAGGCTTGGAAGCGTAGCACTTTAGATCAAGGATATCAAGCATAATGATTTGACCTATATCATTATAGATCATGGATATCAAGTATTATGCTTGGTACCATAACACCCAAGATCGAGGATATCATCTATTATGCTTGGAATTGCAGTCCTATAGATTAAGGATATTTAGTGGATATCAAGTAGATATCATGACATAGCAAGGACATCATTTATTATGCTTGGTACCATAGGACCCCAAATCAAGGATATTGGGCATTATGCTTGGAATCATCGCACTACAAATGAAAGATAATTAAACATTGGATATCAGGTAGATATCACGAAAAATCAAGGATATCAAGCACTATAATTGGAACTGTAGCATCTCATATCAAGGATATTAAGCATTATGCTTGGAAACGTTGCTCTACAAATAAAGGATATAATTAAGCAATATCAAGGATATCATCTATTATGCTTGGCACTGTAGTACCCTAGATCAAGGATATCAAGCATAATGATTTGAACTGTATCGCTATAAATCAAGAATATCAAGCATTATACTTGGTACCGTAATACTCTATATCAACGATATCATCTATTATGCTTGGAATTATGGGACTACAGATTAAGGATATTTAGTAGAAAAATCTTGTAAATAATTATTATAATAGTAAGAAAGAATAATTTTAAATTAAAAAAATTATAAATAATAATAGTAATAATAAATCAAAGATAATTATTTTAAAGAACTGATAATTTTTTAAAAATTTTTCTTGGAGTTCAATTTTATTAACAAATTTTCATTTTATATTTGAATTTTTATTATTTATTAATTTATATTATTTTGGGATGATTATAATGTTTGTCATTATTTTGTTTCCATGGTTTTTCACTCAAAATATAGCACTTCATGAACCGTGACATAATACATCAACCATTTTCCTTAAATTAAGACATGTCCATCATATGGATGTCTTAGAGTGTGCTATTGTAAGTTACCGCATACACACCTTACTATTTTTTTATGTTACTCAAGATTCAAAATTAGTCAACATTTAAAGCAAAATCTTTAAGAATTTTACTTAAGATAGGTTAAGAAGATAACCTTCATATGTGTTTTATTGGGATGTTTGAGAAGCTTAAATTGTAGATACTTGCATGTAAATACTAATTCACGCAAAATTTGACGCAAGTAATAATCTTGTATTCCATCTAAGCCAATAGTTTATGATAAAAAAGAAAGAAATTTTATATGTACAACTTCTCAAATATTTCACCTAATAAAACACTAAACTCGAGAAAGAGAAGAAGAAAATTATAGAAAAAGAAAAAAACATAAAAAAACCAAAAAAACATTAAAACAAATGATAAATCCAAAAATGCCTTGAAGAGAAAAATGGACCAAAGATTTAAAAGACCAAAAAAGACCTCCAAATGAAGCAAACACCAACCCCCCCCCCCCCCCCCCCCCTCAAAAGAAAAAAAAAACTTCTCTGCCAACCTTACCAATTGATTTCCATTTGTCAATCAATTGGACATGACATGTGGTGATCAATTTGACCATTGTGGGGATAGATTTAGTATATAGGTATAGATATATACATACATATGTACATACAAACATATATACATATATACACAAAAGATGTTTGTAGTTTTAATACAAATTGTAGAAGTGTTTCATTCTTGTTTATATTTTTATACATTCATTCCTAACCACTTCATAAAAAGATTATGCTCATGAACAAAATTAACATCATTTGCTGTTGTGTTTTTGTAGATTTCTATGATGGTAGAGCTTTTAGTGATATATAAAAATCATCATTAGAATTTTCATTTTGCCAAGCTACATGTGAACAAAAAATATGGGTTACCGCCGATCATAAGTCTTAATGAAATTCCAAGGTTCACTATGGAACGGGTAATAACTATGTAGTGGGGTTTTTTTTGGATGAGTGGCTAGTTTTGTATGATCCTCTACATAAAAAAAAAAGAATAACATCAATTGATTAGGAATGAAGGAAAGAATAAAATGTTTAATAATGAATGAAATTACACAGCAATTTAAAAAAAAAAGTTATTATATAATCATAAAAAAATTTTAAGTTAGTAATGTGATACATCTTATTTGTTCTTATGATCATTACTATGCATTAGTTAGTGGTCAAAATTAGTTAGAGTTTAATCAAGCAGATTCCAAGAAAAGAGATCTTTTGCAAATTTATGATGATGAACTAATGAGAAGTTTGATTTAGTTTTCTAAATTAAACAAATTAAAAAGTGAGCAATATTCGAACAACGAGACTATATCAAAATTTAACGTGAAGACCAAAGCCATATCCAATGATGTAAATAGGCAGAGGAAAGATCACAGTTTAAATGAACGTTGAAAATTTAGAGTATTCATAAAGACAAATGCAAGATAGACATTGATGAATCAATTTGAAAACATGTGTTTTTTTCTTTTTGAGTTGGAAAATGCTAGAGGAAATTGGTTAAATTATTTAGGTTTTGAAATTGTTAGTATGCATGAAGCTAGTATGCATTTGCAAAGGTGATTTTATCATCAACATCTAAAAACTTATTTGGCATATTAATAGTCATAATGTCACCAATGGATTTGAAATGGAGGGATAAATTAATTTATAGGATTTTGGATTTTGTGCTGAGTGATTGTTCCCTTTGGCTGGTGTTGGGTTGTTTCTTCAATGTGGAGTATGGGAAGAGTTCTCTAGTGACTTGGTTGTTGATTGGTAATGGCATATGCTGTTCTTTTGGTTGCTGTATTGTTGGTGGAGGGGTTATTGATCTTGAAGCTCTAGTAAAGTCTGGAGTGTGCCATTGTTAGGTTTGTAGTTCATGACAGTCATACATTTTGTAATTGCTGATTCCTATCTTGATTGCTCTAGTGGTTAACCTAATAGTGAAAATGCTTGCTTGCTTGATTAATGACTTGACAAGTCTAAGTAGTGTGATGCGGCTGATAGTTTGTAATGTTGCAAGTTTTGTAATAGATGCACCAACCAATTTTTCTACTACTTGCTAAAGGCCACCAACTCCATTGGTGCAGTGTCATCCTCAACAATAAGTTGTATGCAGTATCTAAGTGAAATATTGAATTGATCAGCACAATAAATGACAATAAAAGAGGAAAACAAAATCAAAAGGCAGATAAGGATTTTGAATCAACTTTGTCTCAGTATAGACAATTGAAAGATAGTGTACATGCGAATGGGCTATTTTGTGATATAGTTGTTTTGTAAGATGTAAACTTATTATAACATGGAAATAATAGATATAACTTGTCATTAGTTTGCTTATGTTGGTAATGGTGTCTTTTCTTCATGTTTTATGCACCAATTCTTGCCAGTACAGAATTACAAGACGGATCTACATTCATTATAGGAGTTATAATACCATCCATTAGAGTAATCAATGTCAGCAATTGTTGCTCTAATTTTGTATTTAGTATCCTACAATGTGTTTGATTTGTTAGGATATTTTGATTAACAGTTATGTTTGTAACACTATGAGGTATATTTTTTTCAATTGTATTTTGATTGGATCAGTTGCATTGATATCTGCTATGGTTGATTGCTTGATTTCATCAACTTGTGTTGATGCTTGGTGGGGTAGTATTTGCATGTCCATAATCTCGACATTGGATGGTTTTTTTTTATACATGCATGGGAGTTTCTCATGATGTCATGGCCTATTTGTAACGTAATGTAAAATGTTTTAGATATAAGTGTCACTTCTCTTTGTAGGGTGCAGTTTCTGGTATGTTAAGATCCATATATATTTTGGTGGCTGAGTAAGTAACAAGGTAAAGAGTGTGCAGTTCAAACGATGGCAATGGAGGGGAGATGTACAGATTTTCTCAAGCGTGGGGCTTAATGGTTCAGCAGGCATCCCCACCTCTGCCAAAAATATTCTCTTGGCACAAACCATTAACAGGTGAGTTTAAGTTAAACGTTGATGGTAGTTCCAAACATAATTGTCAAAGTGCTGGTGGTGGTGGACTTCTTCGAGATCATACAAGTACCATGATTTTTGGGTTTTCTGAAAATTTTGGACCTTATAATTCATTACAGGCAGAGTTAATGGCATTACATAGAGGTTTGCTTGTATGTATTGAGTACAATGTGTCTAGAATTTAGATAGAGATGGATGCGAAAGTAGTAGTACAAATGATACATGCGGAACATAAAGGGTCTTCCCAAACTAGATACTTGTTGGCGTCCATCCGTAAATGCTTGAATGCTTTTACTTATCGGATTTCGCACATTCATAGAGAAGGAAACCAGGCTGTAGATCATCTCTCAAATCAAGGGCATTTGCACCAAAACCTGCATGTAGTGTCACAAGCCGAAGGTAAGCTCAAAGGTATTCTTCGATTAGATAAAATAAATTTACCTTATGTTCGTTTCAAATAATTGTAAAGGAGTAGTACTCCTAATTTATTTTTACTATTTTTACTTAGTAGATTATTTAGACTCTTGTAATATGAAAGTGTTTCAATATTATGATTGTGCTCATAAATATGTACGTAAAATGAGACACTCAATTTTAGGAAATTCTCTTAATTCTCCTCAGACTCATGTAATTCTGGAGGCTCGGATTATGTCCACCTCCCTTATGTACTTAATTTTTCCCATTATTAATAAAATGATTACAGGGTAGCTGGGCCTTGCGGGAATTTTCAGCATTAAAAAAAAAGGTAAAGGGTATCTACAAACAATGCCAAACTTAGGGAAAATTGATTTAAATGAATTAATTAAAGCGATGGTATGTATAATATTCTTACTCATGTGTTTCTTTACTATCATTGCAACTAGAACAATAATAGGTTTGATCAAATCGTCAAGAAGTTGATCTTGGTTGATTGCTTCAGCTTTGTCCCCATATAGGACAACTTTCAAGTTGTTGCCACTACAAAATAATTCAACTATTGATAAGAAATCATGTAATTTAGAATTATTTAATTATTTAAAAATATGTTTGTGTTATTTTATATTTGAGGTCTTCGATATACAGGTCACGTTTTTGACATCCTTTATTCGATTATGCAAATGGACTTTTTCAATGGTGGTCATTGATTTTAAAGTTCCAATAAAGTCTGGCAAGAGAATGGTATATGAAAACATGACTATGAATGATGGTTGATGTTATTAAATTAAGAGTAAGGCCAAATATTGATAGTAAATATAGAATTAAAGTTTAATACATGAATGGCTAATATAGAACTCTAGCTTACTTGTCAAAATTACATCGTTGCAGATTCTGGTATTAAGTTCATCAATAGAGGTAAAACTAAAGTAGCGTGCAGGATACGGATTGAGATCTTCTTGGATTGAGTGCATGACAGTGCTTTTGGTAAACATTCCCATAACATTTGAAGGAATGAGATTGAAAGAGGTTTTCTTGTTATTAATCTAGAACCTCTTGATTTGATAAAGACATCCTTCTTTAAGTTGAGGTTGGAAGAATAGTGCATCTAAACTTCTTATCATAAAATGCATAGCATCTCTCTGTTAAATTATAATATAAAGACTAAGAATGTTAATGATAAGTAAAGATAAGAAGTGATGTCATAATGGATAATAAAAATTTGAAACAAAAATGTATAATATATAATGGTATAATGCGATTAGATGAAGATGCATAATCGTGGTTGTTACGTGATCTACATAGTAAAATGATAATAGGAAATAAGTTATGATGAAAAGTTAATGTATAAGATACATGTAGATTAACAGGCGAAGTATAGATAAGTAATATTTCATTTAAATGTTGAAAACAATAAGGTTTGTATGTTTTTAAATGTACCATAAAGTATTTAGAGATTCCAATTGTTTTAGTATATAGGTATTTTGGGAATACATGTACGAGGGGACAAACCAAACATGGAAATGGTAGAAATAAGAGAAGATCAGGTTTGTCAGGTTTTGATTTTATTTATTTTCTTTTAATTTTGTTTAAATTTTGTTTATTTGTAAGTGTTAATGTGTTAATAAATAATTTATTTAGGGTTTAGAATTTAAAGTCTAGTGTTATAAGTAATTAAAAGATTAATTAAATAAGTAATATTATATAATATTATACTGATTTGATGTAATCCTTCGACCTTTGATAGATTAAAAGTTCTATAGGACGAAGGGGGGGGGGGGGGGGGGGGGAGGGGTCATGTATGATTGAGTATTAAAAGAACTGGCTTGCAATTGAAAGTTCTATAGTACGTATGAGTTAAAAATTCTTTTTATTTTCTCAAATTGAAACTTAGATTAAAACAATCTAAGTTTTGGCTTTAATGGAGAAGTGATCAACAAAAGCTAAAGTTATGGCATTTTATAGTGGTCGAAAAGATCATGGCAACCTTAACTTTATGTCTAGAAAATTCACTTTTTCAAGGTACTTCTTAAGGATGCTATTGAGTATGGAAAACTAGTGAGTAATCTTTTCTCCATTATAAACCATTGTTTTGAATGTGATTTTAAAGTCAACTATAACAAAAATATCATTTTCTTATTGTAGAAGATTCCTATCTTTTGTTTTCTTTTTCTTGACCTTTAAACACTGTTATTTTCACTTCTCAAAGAAACTCTTTGTTTTGAAGTTGTGTGTATTTGCTTGATTTGTAACTAAAACTTCATCTTGTTTGTTTTGAAGTTGGACTTCCATCAAACAGAAGGAAGTTTCAGTTGCAAATTAGCTAAATACATACAACTTCAAAACAAAAGATTTTCTTTGGGAAGTGAAAATAACAATGTTAAAAGTTCAAGAAATAGATAGGAATCTTCTACATTAAGAAAATGATATTCCCGGGATACAATAGGTTTTAAAATTACATTCAAAACAATGGTTTATAATGGAGAAAAGATTACTCACTAGTTTTCCATGCTCAATAGCATCCTTGAGAAGTACCTTGAAAAAATGAGGTTTTTTGGATGTGAATTTGAGGTTGCCATGATCTCTCAAGCAATTATAGGAAGTCATAGTTTTAGCTTTTGTAGACCATTTCTCCATTAAAGCAAAAGCTTAGATTGTTAATCTAAGTTTTAATTTGAGAAAAAAAAAAGAGAATTTACCCACAAAAATTATCGATAAAAAGTTTCCATCAACAGTTACTGACAAAATTTTCCCATTACTAACTACAAATCGATCGACGAATCCGATCCTTTATCGACTGAATTATCGACAGATTATTTTCTCTCCCCTCTTTCTCTCACTATATCCCAACATCACTCAAGACATGCAAGTGCGCACACTTTCCTCCCTAAACCTAGATTTTGACAAAAAAACACCTTCTTTGATGCCTATTGTCCACTTATTTCCCTTAATAGAATAGTTTTCCAAAACTTTATTCCCATTTTCTTCGAATCTCAAAAAGATTGAAGGTTTTAAAATCCTAAATCTTGTGAGACCCTGTCAAGGTCGATTAAAAGACGGTATTATACCGAATGGTACAACTAAGTTAAATCGAGCCTTGAACTAGTTCAAATAGAAATTCTAAGAGGAATTTGAAAATTTTAAAACCCACAGAATGGCCTAGAATAGTGATTCGGAGTTCAAGGTCTAGTTTAGAGTCCATCAAGAAAATTGACCGATTAGGGATAAAACGGTCATTTTACCATTTGATGATAAAATGGAGATTTTTAGCCAAGATTTGATCACATTTGACCAAGAATAATTATATGAAATATAATTATGATTATTGGAGTATAAAATGATGTTTAGCAGTGAAAAATTATGATTTTCGGTATTTTTGGAGCACAAGGGCAAAATGATAATTTTGTCACTAGAGGACTAAACGAGAATTTTTATAAAACGATTTTTGCCCCATTTGGTTAATATTGATCAATGTTAGTATTATTTGAGGTTGAAAAGTAGAAATAATGTGATTTCAGTACATTTCGAAGTATAAGGGTAAAATCGTAATTTTTTTCGTTTCGAGAGCAAATCGGTAAAATTTTTTCCCCAGCACTTGTCAAAACCAAGGGATTTTAATTGTGGTAGGATTAGATAAATACCAGAATATTTGTGGTGGAAAATTAAGAAGAAAAAGTCAAAAAGTTAAAAAAAATTAGGCCAATAAGCATGTGACACGTGGCATGCTTGATTATTTTATTATTTTCTATAGAAATCAGCCCATTAAATCCCCAATTCTCTCACCATATTCGGCCTAGGCAACCAGCAACAAGAACAAAGGAAGAACAAAAAGAAAAATAAGAAAACCTAGGTGAAAATTCAAAGAAAAAGTGAAGAAATCAAGGAAACAAGCTAGGTAAGTTAGAATTTCTTTAATTCTCCTTGATACCTAGCTTACCCATGCTTTTGTTCTTGATTTTCATGGTTGAATATTGAGTTATCATGATGAATTCTATTCTGAAAAATGGGTATGGAAGAGGAATTGTTGTTGGAAAGTTTGATTTTAGACTATGTTAGTGTTTAGGGATAGTTAAGCATGGTTATGAACAAAAACACAAAAGAAATATTCAATTTCTCTAGGGTTCCTTGTTGGTCGAACCATGAGGGCTGAATATCAATAGGGATTGTTTTTATTTCAAGGAAAATGGCTTGAAAAATGATGAATTAAGGTGAAACGGTTATGTAGAAAAAATTTCGGTGCTAGTGCACCAAATGACCGAATTTTTCTATAAGGAACTGTGAGGGTTCTAATGCTGAATTTGGCTTTATTTAAATGGTATGTGGTAAATTAAGGTATTAGAGGAGAAATGGATTAATTTGGAGGTGATTTGGACACAATCGCCAATTAATCAGGTGATCGGTCGAATTTAATCGATATCGCGATTAAGCGGTAATCGAATGCATTTTTGCATTTACATATCAAGCATTAGTAATTTAAATAAGTTTATATCAATTTGGGGACAATATAGTAAATTCCTCGACTTTGTTATTTGTCAAAGTAGTCAGACGTTCGAAAAAGGCAAAGGAATTGCGCCTAAGGACTATTAGTTCGAGTGCACCCAGAATCTAAATTTTCGACACCTGTGAGTGGACTGCCTTCAAAACTTGTTTTGAAAAATATAATGTAATTGCCACCCATTTGAATGAATTATCAAGTTTTTTATGAAAACAAGTGCCTTAGGAACAAGCTTTTGAAAAATGGTTTTTTGTTGTAATATGTGATTGCACTATTGTATTATGATGATATATATATATATATATATGTGTGTGTGTGTGTGTGTGTGTGTGTGTGTGTGTGTGTGTGTTGTGCATGATGAATGATATTGTATATAATGACTGTAACCGTGTGTGTGCACGAGGTGGAGAATGCACATGCCGGTGATGGTGGTGGCGTGAGAGATAGATGATGATAGTGCCTGTGTGCACGATGTGGGGGGATGCACATGATGGTGTCGGCTATGTGCACAATGTGAGGGGATGTACATGAGCCGGGAGTGATTATGATGATATTGATGTTTGTCTATGTAATTATGCATATCTAGATTTATAAAATGAAAGCTCATGAATGTGATATATGGTTGACATATATGTGAAATTTGACACATTGTACTTTGAGAATTTTCATGAGTTTTATGTTGATTTTGTTAGTTTAGCAGGATGGCTTTTTGTTGAGTAAGGGAAAATGTTTCTCTTGTTGCTCTGTTTTCGCTGCAACGAAAGTCATGCTCGCTGCAGCGAGAAACTCTCTGGTTTGAGGACCTTTCACCAGAACTGGTTTTCGCTGCAGCGAAAACTTTATGTTTCTAGGTAATAATTTCGCTGCAGCAAAATTCATTCTCGCTACAGCAAAAAACTTTCTGTTTTGTCTCCTATCTTGTTCAATTGCTGCCTTATTTTTCACTTCTTTGCTACCATATCTGAGCATGGAGTTCCAACATTTAGGACAAAATGAGTTAAGTTTAAAATGAAGGGTTTTTAATATGAATGGAACTAAATTGCATTGTTTTGAAACAAGTGCATCATGATTTTAAATTCTCCCTTATTGTTGTTGCTTGTTCCCTTCCTTGTTCACTCACTGGGTTTATACTCACCATTTTCAAATTCATGTTTTCAAATCACGAGGCAACTGGTAACTAGGACGAGGTGTCCTTGTAGACCTGTGTCCATCTTTTGGTAGGTGTCTCGGCATTCGGTAGCTGTATATTCATTTGAGTCACTCTGCTGGAAGTTGAGTGTTATTTTGTTTTGCATAGACGAACTTAATGTAAATTATTAGAATATATGTTGTAGACATTGTATGTAAATTTTTAAGGAGTAATGCCAGTACGAGTTGGCAATGTATATCACTATTTTGATTCAAAATTATGAAATATGACTTAGTGATATTAGATGGAATTATAAGTAAGATAAATAATAAGCTTGCTTGGGTTTAGTGGATTACGTCCATTAAACCCTTGCGCCGGTCATGGCCCGAAATTTGGATCGTGACAAATCTAGCCACCACTTATCATAGTTTCTTCTTCCTTTCTCTCCCTTCTTCCTTTCCATAGACCAATTTACTCCAAAACATCTTTATTCTTCACAAAATTAAAAAATAGAAATTCAAACATTAAAATTTTTTAAAAAAAATCTTAAATCCTAACTTGTCTTTTTTTTTTCTCTATTGTATATTATGTGGTTTTTTATGTGTATTCCTTTGTGGTTGTTGGTAGTGGACGAAGGGGGTTTTATCATATCCAATTCAAAAAAATAGAGATAAGAAAATGATATCCATTTTAGAAATTAGAGATGAGAAAATAGAAGAAAAACTAGAGATAAGAAAATCGGACACAAGGAGATAAAGGTGGATCTAATTCATGTTTCCTTTTTCTAATAGATTTTTAGATTTTTTTTTCAAAATTTTTATCTTTAATTTTTTTTCATTTATTTTACTTTTGGATTTTTTGTATTGTAGTATTTTCTCGTAATATTTAATCTATTGCATTTTGGGTCGTCAAGCCCAAGATCTAATTGGCCTGTTAATCCTATTACTAACCTAATCAAGACCTAACTAAAATAAGCTAAAAAGTTTAACACTAGAAATTAGACAAATTATTAAAGAGGCATAATTTACAAAAAAGCCCTAACCAATTCAAAAAAATCAAATAAACCCTTATACTTTTATTATGTTTAATCAAGCCCTTGTGCTTTTATTTTTAGCCAAATAAAATCTTATACTTTTATTTTGAGTGCAATAAACCCTTATATCTAATAATTGACTTAGTCAAAATGCCATTTATTATTCTATACCACTTAGCACTAACGTGGCATGTTAATATATCATAATTGATGATAATATGGCATGTTGATAATATAATATGCTAAATTTTCATGATAACATGATCATGGGACATTTTTTGCTCTCCAAATTAAAAGTGTCATGTAGATGTAAAATGATAAGTGGTATTTTGACAAATAATAATTAGTCAATCATTAGTAATAAGGGCTTATTTAATCCAAAATAAAAGTACAGGGGCTTTATTGAAGGCAACAAAAGAATAAGAACTTATTTAAATTTTCTTGAACAGTTTAAGGTTTATTTGAGCATTATACATATTAAAAATGACTTAACTAACTATTACTGTTTTAGATTTGGGCTTTCAC
The DNA here is from genome assembly GCF_053813885.1 of Theobroma cacao. NCBI lineage: Eukaryota > Viridiplantae > Streptophyta > Magnoliopsida > Malvales > Malvaceae > Theobroma > Theobroma cacao. Next base: position 46,746,399 of record NC_142640.1, read on the forward strand.
TCATGTTTTTAAGTTTGTGCTTCATTTGTGGCCTCTTAAGAGTTTTTAATAGCTGTGTTTGTTTTGATGGTTCGTTTGTGAATAATTTTGTTTTGTTTTGGTGGGGATTTTTTGTTTTACAAGGTGATGTTTTCCTTGCTTTGAGAATACAATTCTCATCTTTGTCCCTGGTTCATTATTTTTATAAGACCACAATGTTGTATTCTTTTTTTTTCTTTTTTTTTTTTTTTTGAAAAGCAACTTCTCATTAATAACCATAAGCCATTCAAAAGTAATGGTTTGCAGCCTTTATTCATCTATCAAAGGCATAAAAGCTCAAACCACCTTACAAAAGGGGGAAGTGTCAATTATAAGCACAAAAACTCCATCACACACTTCTGGAAAGCAAAAGCAGCAAAAGTTCATAACTATACACATCCCTTTGCACTGATCAGATGACACTATACAGACTATACACAGTGAGAGATGGATCTTTAACATATGCCAAAAACACCTACCAATGAAGAGCAAAAAAAGTAGATCACAGCTGTCCCACTAAAGAAACAAAGGACCAAAAAGTTCAACCTTCCAAATCAAGGTGCAATAAAATCAATTTAGTTCACCAAACACATTCAGCATACTAACCTGCCTTTGAACCCCTTGTTTTGCCAAAGTATTTGCCACAAAGTTGGCCTCCCTTAAGGTGTGAATTATGCTCTAGCTCTTAATTCAGAGTTTTAACACTTCAATTTGGTTAATCCACTTCTTAACCCTCCATGGGGCTTCATCAAGGCAAGTTGTCCATTTTGTCGTGTTTTTGAGTCACTCTTCACAATTAAATGATGTGTTTCGGCCCATCTCAATGCAGCATATATTACAAAGGCTTCCTTTATAGCAAGAATCTCAATAGTGTTTGCCTCGGCACATCCCACTAATTTTGAGAAGTTGATCTTCACTTCACCTTCTTCATTTCGGAGGACTCCCTAACGCCAGCTACCCTAGGACTCACTTTGGATACCTCATCGACATTAAATTTAAAGCAACCCTTTAAAGGTTTTTTCCATTCCAATTACTCTCTCTGTCTATTTCTTTTGGTTAGTACAGTTGCACATTGACTCACCCTAAAGAGATCAATAATGGGCGAGCTAAGGGTAGGCCATTTAGCTTTCACCCATGAGGTCGCCCATATCTTTACAAGATCACAAACTTGAGCCAAGTCCCAAGACTTTCCATTGAAAAAAATCTCATTCCAAAAAAACCAAATGGACTAGTAGACAACAAAAAAGCCATTGCCCAAATATTCTTGTCCTTTTCCAATATTTAGACACCTTTCCAAGCCAAGATGAAGTCTTTAGGCTCCTTAGGTGTTATCTAGCAGTAATTCCATAAGTTACACCAATGTATCCAAACTTGCCAAGGTTTTTTTGCATATAAAGAAAGATGTTCAATATATTCAGTATGTTCATTGCAGATAACACAGCTATCCCCTCATCCTAGGGTCAAACCCTTTTTAGTAAACTCCTGCTTCGCAGCCACTTTCCCCAACAACAATTGCTAGCAAAATACTTTGGCTTTAAAGGAAGCCAGCCTACTCCAAACTAGCTTCCAAACGATATTACTAGAGTCTATACTAAAGGTTACACTTTTATAGAAATACTTAGCTGAATAGTTTCCATTTTTTTCATGCTTCCAAATCATCTTATCTTGGAGACTGATCACCAAACTTAACTCCCCAATGGTTTCATTAAAACTTTCCCATTGTTGCCTTTCCCACCCAAAGGGGTTTCTCCTAACGGTTACCTCCCAACACCATTTCCCACTATCCCATCTACCAAACTCGCACACCTTACCATGCTTATTTGTAACTAAGGCCAAAACTCTAGGAAAAGCTTCTCTAAGGACTATCCTTTTCACCCAGTCGTCAGTCTAAAAAGTAATCTGTTTCTCGTTCCCTACTGTAAACCCTATACCAAACTAAACCTACAAGAAATAGTTGTTAGTAGGGGATCAAGAGAGATAATATTCCTTCATACAATTGAGTTGTTAGACCATGATGGTATTCTAGGCAAAAAATCAGTATATCTCCCCCCATTTATTGCTACTATGATTTCCTTCCACACGCTCTGCTGCTCGTTGTCGTACCTCTATAGCCATTTGTTAAGAAGTGCTCAATTTTTCACTTCTAAGTCCACCAAGCCAAGCCCCCTTCAGCTTTATATTTACACACTCTGTTCCATCCAACCTAATGCATTTTGTTGTAAGGACCACCCTTGTTCCAAAGAAAATTTCTCTATATTTTGTTGAGTTCATATTTGATACCTTTTGGGATTTGGAAAATGGACATATAGAATATAGGCATACTCATAAGAACTAATTTGAGTAATGTCACTCTACCTCCCATTGAGAGGAGTTTAGATTTTCAGCCAGTCAATTTATTCTCAAACCTTTCTAAGACAAGCTGCGAAGTTCTTAGAGATCTTGAATTTGCACCCAATGGAAACCCCAAATATTAGGCAGAAAGCTCCCCCACGTTACAAGGGATTTCGACTACCTATGTCTACAACACATCCTGCTTAACACCAACCTCGATCAAGCTGCTCTTAGCAAAATTAATCTTAACCCAGAAATTAATTGAGAGTAGTGAAAAGTCCTTTTGAAATTTTGTTACTCCAAATTCGATCTGCTAAAGATAGGATATTTTAGTCCCATTGTTCCCAACTATCACTCCTTTGCATAATTATTCTACCTCAGCCTTTTTCAAGAGAATGCTTAAAACTTTAACCATAATATTAAATAAAAAGGGTGAGAAGGGGCACCTTTGTCAGAGGCCTTTTTGTGGTTTAAATTGTCTGGTGGGGTTTCCATTAACTAGAACTAAAATAGTTACCTTGGAGACACACTCTTTAATCCACACTCTCCATCGTTCACTAAAGCCCATTTTAGCCATGGTAAAATCTAAGAAGCCCTAGTCTACACTATCATATGCTTTCTCAAAGTCCTCATTCTTCACTCTTCTTCAGCACATTTACTATCTCATTTGCAATGAGGACACAATCCGTTAGTTGTCTATCCTTAATGAATGCAAATTGGTATAGCCCGATGACCTCTCTAACCACCATTTTAAGCCTATTTGCTAATAACGTGGTAGCCACTTTGTACACACTTCCAACAAGACTAATTGGTCTATAATAATTAAGCTAATTTGGATTGTTCTTCTTCGGAACCAAAGTAATAAAGGATGTGTTGATCCCCCTTTGTAGCTTTCCATCTCTATGGAAATCCACCATGAATCTCATAACATCATCATAATAACACCACACTAACTCTTGAAGAAACTCATATTGTACCCTTAGGGGCATTGTTCCGTTACAATCACATATATTGTCCCACACCTCATTTTCAGTAAACGGGGATTCCAGCATTACAGCAGAAGAACTCTTTAGCTGTTAGAATCTACAATTAATATATGTTATTCTTGCCACAAACCTTTTCTTGTAAAACTTTTGGAAATGATTGAAGACTATATTCTTAATTTTTGTTAGGTTTTTCACAGTCAAGTTATGCACAGAAATAGCATGGATAGCATTGGCCCTCTTCCTTGTCGATGCCATTGATTAAAAATGTTTAGTGTTTTGGTCCCCCTCAGCTACACATTTAGTTTTAGATTTCTACCTCCATGCTCGCTCCTCTTTCCTATACGCATTTCATAGCTCTATGTTTTTTGCCAAAATCAATTACCTGTCTTGGAAATCATCTCCTTCTTCTTGCCAATTTGAATATAGCTTATGGATTTCTCCTTCTAGAGCTTTAATTTTTTGAGTCATTCCATCAAACTTACTAGCTACCCAATTTTTGATAAAGGGCTTCAAATTTCTTAATCCCACCCAAATACTTGATCCACCACTATTATCATTCTTTGCGACATTCCAATTCAATTTGACCATTTCCTAAAACTTCTATCTTTTAACCAAAAATTAAAGAACTTATAGGGCTTAAGACCACATTGGACAAAACTTATTGTTGGTTGCTGAAACAAAACTTATGATATTGAGTACGGTAAGCACCTCTTCACCAATTCATTAAACATAAAAACCTAGTCAGAATTGATGAGGAAACAATCTAGTCTATTGAAAATAGGTTTTTCTCTCTTACTACACCAAGTAAACCTATTCTTAACCAAAGGAAGATCAATTAATCCTGAGTCACTAATAAATTCTTGAAATTAGGCCATACTTATCTTGTTTTTAGTTCTACCAATTCTTTCTTTTTCAAACAACATCGTATTAAAATCCCCACAAAGACACCATTATGCATCAACACTCTGAATGACCTACAATAACTCTAGCCATAGATTCCTTCTTTCATTTTCATCATTCGAAGCGTAGATGTTTCCAATGGCACAGCATCTCTTGACTCCTCTTATCCTTTCAATAATCACAATGTAATATTTCCTACGTTTTTCCTTTTTCAAGTTAAAAAACTGTTCTTGCCATACACTAAAAAGACCCCCTCGACCCGCCTTCTGCTTTAACCAATAGCCTATGAACTTTGTCCCTTGACCAAATTACTTCATACAAATTATTTCTTACTTTAGTCAGTTTGGTTTCCTATAGAAAGACCATATTTGGCTTCGTGCTTGTAATCAATTCCTTCAATGCCCTTTTTTCTTTTCACCTTGACGCATACCTCTAATGTTCCACATTAGCATATTCATAAGCAATAAAAGAACACAAAACATCGACATACCAAAATCACTCAACTCACCCGATCCTATCAATTAGCTTCCTTAACCTCCATTTCTATTATTTCCTTCACCAATTTCTGAAGCTACTCATTGAGCTTTAACCCTAATATTTGACTAACCTTTAGGGCTTCCTAGGTCTCTTTGCTCAATGCTTTATTCTTGTTTCTAATATCTCTATCTAAGATAAAATTCCCTTCCCCAAACAAAAATCTTTGTTTATCCTCTTGCAGCTAAATAAAGGCTTCACCATGACATATATTCCTCTTTCGGGCCATGGAGACCCTTGATTTTCTTACCTTACAACCAAACTTTTTCTTCGTAATAACTTTTTTGGATCTTGGGTTATTTGAGCATTTCTTAGCTTGAGCTTTAGCTTTCAATCTTGTTGATATCTTTTGTCCCTAGCATCTAGCTTTGATGCTTCTTTAATGAGCTTCTACTGTAGGTGGGATTATCTTCAAAAGTCATGTATTTACCTCTACTACCTTTCTTCTTTGTCTTGTTTTCCTTCATTTTGACCAGATCCCCCAAGTGGCACCTTAGGCTGGAAACACTAACCTTTTTCCTTGACCGAGAGGTAGGTAAGACAATTTACTTCTTTTATTTTCTTTTCCCCACTCACTATCTACTCCTCTAGCATAGCTGTTTGGAGTTGCCTTTGTGTCTTTCCTAACTCCCATGCTCGAGCAATTATTTGGGGGCTCCTATAGGGTCTTAGAAGGCTCATTTCTGCCTTATTTGTTCTTTGGACACTGTTTTCCTTTACCACCGCATTCAATTGTTTGAAGACATTGTCCTAACAAGTGTTAAAAGCCCTTCTCTTTGGCACAAACTTAGGCTTTAAGACTGAGCTTTTCAGGTCCTTTATACTTAACTTGGTTTTTTTCCCACTTTGGGCCCTTGAACTTGTTACTTGGTTTTTCTCCCACTTTGGGCCCCTCAACTTTCAGAGTTTTTTAGGTTAGTCTATTTTCTCATTAGGGATTCAATTATTAAAGTCACCTTCTTCCTAGTACTTTTTTGGGTCCTTACTTTCCCTTTGTGGGCTTTTTTCTTAGCACTAGTGGCTTCATCCTTTGGTGTAGGATTATCTTTCTTTCAGTTTTTGTGCCCCTCAGCCTACCTTACCTTTCCCTAGCCTTGTACCATGGTCTCTCTCACTTTAGGATCGTACACCTATCATCTCCTTATAGTGTCACTCTCTACTTTCTTGTAGGTCTTTTTACTATCACCTTTTATTTTTTAATTTCCTGTAACAAGTCAAACTCATGAAAATACCTGTACTCCTCAATTTCTCTATCGAAACTTGCATGGCCAAAATGAGTATCATTTGCATCACATCTTAAGGAAATTGAATGGCAAGAATTGACACTTTTTTTTTTTTTAATTTAAGGCATTTCTCACCCCTCTTAAGTTTGACCAGCTCTCAAAGGTTTCATTTTTGGACCTACTCCGATCAGTCTTTCCATATGAGTGACTAGTTAGGCAATGAACATCAACTTCCATCTAATCTGAGCAAATCATTTTCTCTTTCCCCTTCATCACATAATTTGTCAGTTCAACTTTTTCAACCTCAGTTATTGTTACCTTGATGGGGAAAGATCTCCTTCCCACACTTATCTTATTTTTTATGGATATAAAACTCAAACCTGAGACCTTAACCAGTAACCTGCCATAGTCAAACCATATTTTTTCCACTGTGACCTAATTAATCTACACGAACTTTCCCCATTTATTGCCCATAGCTCAAAAAACATTCAGGTGCCATAAGTGAATAGGGAGTTCCTTCACCCTAACCTAAACAAAGAACTCTTTTTGGTGACCATCACATCTGTATGGTGCAATATCCTTAAACTAGATATCAAACATTTCTCAATAATCTTGTAGAAGAGCCTGCCTGGTTTCCTCATATTCAAACTCCACTATGATAAAAGACCCCTTATCGGTCTTATGTTTACAGAGATGCCCTAGTAGAACAGTTCTGATTATGCCCGTTTAAAAGAGGCTTTCTTAAGAATCCCCATCACACACTTTTTTTAGCAAGAAAAGTTCATCATTTGGGACGTGAGCTTTAAATTCATCTTCTTTAAGACACCATTAATGCCTTTTTCATTCCCTTTTGTTTCAATCTGTTTGCCTACCTTTGTTGTACCAACATTAATTGTTTATTTCTTAGACAGGTTGGCCTCTGATATGACTCTTTTTATGACTTATCGACCTTAATGCAATATCCTAGCTACGTGAGGGGCCTTTCATCTCCCTTCTAGAACTCTCCACCTTTCTCTAATCCGCTTCCTTGACCATAAGACTTCTACTATCCACAAGGCATCCATGTCCCATGTCAATGGCTTTCTTGAGTTCATTGGCATTTCTATATTTCACAAAAGTGCAGTTAATCGCCTTATTACCATAGACTCTAGGAAGGACAATATCCACGACCACTCCAAATTGGTCGAATAGCTCTTTGATATCTTTTCAGTTAGTTCTAGGTGACAGATTATCCACAGAGGTAATGAACAATCCCTTTCTCCATCTATGGATTTCTTTCATGAGCTACGTCACCTTTCTCGCATGACTGATGAAGCTATCTTATTTTCCACGTATTCTCTTTCTTTTAATGATTCTCTTGATGATTGAGAAAAGAAATGACTTATCTTGAATTATTCCTAAAATTTGCAAAAAAATTGACCTCAAACAAAATGTAATGTTTATAGGTAAGATCTCAAAGGTTTGGAGGGATATTCTAAGTCTACAAGCTGTGGAAGGAATACTTCGTTTTGTTGTAAATGCGTGCTATCATTGGGTTTTTAGGTAATGGTGAAAATATCTTATTTTGACATGATGTTTGGGTCAAGGCTAGGCCTTTAAAGTAGCTACTTTTAAGACTTTTTCAGCTAGCAATTAATGAAAATGTCTTGCTAGTGTGTTGCATAGATGGTAGCCATTTTAGGTAGCCACTCCCATATTTTTCAAAAATCAACCTTAGTCAAAAGGCATTTTCTTCCACACCATACTACCACCATCACTTTTCGATAGAAACAAGAATTTTACAGAAAAGATTCGAGATGCCTAAGCCGCCTAAGCCACCTATAAATTTCAATTTATAAACTATACTCTATCGCACCGTTTCCATCTTTCTACAATTTAGGTCTCCATCCCATTGAAAATTTCTCCTAAGTTGTTCAAGTATTTTTAGAACACCTTTTGGGGCTTAGAAGATTGAGAGATAATACACCGATAAGGAATTAAATAATGAGTTGATTAGCCAAAAGATAAATACTTTTAGTGCCAAATAGCAAGCTTACTTTTAAACTTGTTAACTACTAAGCCCCATGTTTTAGGGCTTCTTAGGTTGAATCCAAGTGACACACCAAGATATGTGAAAGGAAGGGTTCCCATTTCACATCTTAGCATTTTGGCCATAACTTTACCTTTTCTAGGATCAATCTTGATTAAATATAAATATGACTTATTAAAAATTTGATTATAAGCTTCAATGCCAACTTAAAGCATCTAAGAAATCAACATATATTAGTTGCATATTGAAGGTTTCTTTGAATAAAGACAATCATGTCGTTGACAAATTGTAGGTGTGAAATTTTTCTTCCAAATTCAGAGATAGATATGCCACTGTAAACATTAAGATTATCAGCTCTAAAAAAGAGTAAGTGAAAGGATTCAACGACCATAACAAAGAGAAAGGGAGAAAGCAAATCACTTTATTGTATACCTCTCTTTATGGAGAATTCTGAAGTAATGGAACCATTAACCAAGACCACCTATAAATTGTTGAAATGTACTCAAAGATCCAACGCCTCCAATTATCTTCGAAACCCATACTCACCATGACGAAAAGAAAAAATCTCTAATGAACACAATCAAATGGCTTTTTAAAGTCTAGCTTAAAAAAAAATGCCCCATCATTTCGTTCTTTTTTTTCATACTATGAATCACTTTATTTATGAGGAAAATACCATCCATAATCTAACAACCTTTAATGAAAGGCACTTTGAGAGTCACTCACCACTTGTTTCACTACCATCTTAATTCGATTGGCCAAGAGCTTAGCTAGGATTTTATAAAGGAAGTTAATGAGGCAAATAATCTTGCACTTTTTGGAGGAGGAATGGTTTGTGTTGTTCAATTTTCTACTCACGCAAGTGTATGTATCACAAAGATAATAAAGAGATGAGTAGTGTCACGACCCGGAACTCCCATCGAGCCAGTGACAACAGCCGTGACGTCCCAATAGGCACTTATTACCCCGAATGCTGATCGAAACCCCGTAAGGCTTAGCATCAGCTTCTGCATCTCCCCAGTGAGCGACAGTTATTAAATCTCACATTTCAAAAAAAATCACAAATCATTTCCAAATCAAAAAAATAAAATATTACTTTGTGGCTCACAAGGGCATTTTCGTCATTTTTCTTCAAAAATATCGAAACTCGCCAAAAACATGGTGTAAAAGCTAAATATATTCATACATACTTTAAATCAAATAACAGAAGAATAAAATTACTTTTACAGTGACACGTGGGCCCCCAACTGACTAAGAAGATGTAAGGCTACGAACCCTTACTTTCTATGGTGCAACTCCGAGATTAATTCTCATCTTAATCAACTATCAACAAATTGTTTTCACACTGAGAACAAGGTATCCCACTAAGACCGCCAAGACTGTTCAATGACCCATACCCATAAACATGTTTTCACATCTAACACACAGCCGTTCCTTGGCGTTGGCTGAGTCTCACTCTCACGTGGTGGCCCGAACGTGAGGTGCACTCAAATCATACCTCAGGAGATACTTCACCCAACATCTCTCCCCGGAGGTAAGTATATAATTGAGTTACCGTGCTCCTCTCATAAGCAGTCCACGGAAACCCCCACCACTGCAGTGACTGTTTAATATACCACCAGACCCATAAAATTTCCAGTAGCATAATATGGCGAATAAAATTTAATCCAGTCTACCGAGACCAAATCCAAAACTGTTCATATATTTCATGCCAACCCCAAAAATTTAGCCATCATGCTACCATAGTGTCATAAGCCACAATTTCAATAACATATAAAATCATAAATTTCAACACAGTCTCTATATACTCAATTTTCCCAAAACAATATTTGATTTCAAAACCAGTATAAATCTCATTTTTATTAAAAAAAATATTTTAATTAGAAAACATAATATTTAATAATTTAAGCTCACCATTCAATAAAAGCATCAAACAAGTATAATAACTCTAGATATTTAAGACGATAAGTTGTCTAGTCACAGTTCTAGGAGTCGATGTACTCCTAATCCCAGTCTTCAAGCATAATTTCTGTACTTTTACCAGTGTAATTTGCTCACAACCTATCCACAATGTACAATACATAATTCACCACATCAATGCTTGACCATTATAAAATCAATTCAGGCTCGGTATATATGCATGATATGATATACAACTTATCCGACTACCGCTTAAATGCAGTGCTGACCTAATTTGGTCTATTACCCGATTAAATCGATATACGCCGTTTAAACTCCAAATTAATCTTTTTCAGTTTCTATACCTCAATTGCACCCAAATTGACTTAATGTTCCTCAGTGTGGTGCAAATTATCAGTCTCGATAACAAATTACGAAAATACCCCTAGTGGGTAAAAATTCGTATTTTTGCTTCGAAAATTCTCATTATTTTTCTAGACTCATAATTCATCATTATTCATCATAATTCCTCAAATAAACATCAAGATCATCAGCTAATATTCCCCTAGAAAATTTGGCCAATAATGGTAATGGAGGAAAATAAATTATTTTCTTGTTGTTTTGTTCCTAAATATACTAAACTAACTTAAAACACTAACATAACTTAAAATCAAATTAATCTAACAAGTTTCTCTCTCCTAACCCATTTTTTCAGAATTGAATTCATCCTCAAATCACATGATTCAACCATGGAAAATGATGGGAAATGCATGGAAATAATAAATCTTAAGCTAAGCTTGAAAAATCATACCTTTAAACACTTGATTCCTTGAAAAATCACACTTTTTCTTTGAATTTTCTCACTCTAGGGTTTGTTCTTATTTCTCTCTGTCTCCTGCTGGTTTTGGCTGACCATCCAATGAAGAATTCTGGAATTTTCAAGCCTTTTAATAGGCTTAATAAAATATTATTATTTTATTTACCTTTTGAATATTTTATTATTTTATTTTTTTCTAGCCATCTTTTTGACTTTCTTTTTCTACCACTCAATCCTCTTCACTTATCCATGTCTTCCATGAAATTTCTAGACTTTTCCAAAGTATTGGTGGAGCAAATTTTTAAAAATTACACTTTTGCCCCCGTAAAGTGAAAAATTACATTTTTACCACAAAAACTAAAAAATTGCCCATAGACATATTTTTCATCCCTTACACTCATACCATTCTCCAATTTGTCAAATGTGATCTAAATTCTCTCAAAATCTAAAATTTTGTCCGCGATTGGAAAAATTACGATTTTACCCTTAGATTGTGAAAATTTCGATTTGACTCCGAAATGATTCTCGAACTCTGAGTTACCATTTTGAGTCATCCCTGATCTGTGAAACTCTTAATTTCACCTTCAAATTCTTATTTGAATTAGTTTGAGAATTAATCGACTTAATGATACCATTAGGGGCAATATCGTCTTTTAACGATTCCTCGAACTTCAGAAATATGCAAACATTCTATTGAGCATGTAAATGACGTCGTAATTATTTTATAGAACAGGATTTGACAAGTAGAGTGTCGATCTCATAGAGAATTGAATTAATCCTTATTGTTAACTACTAAAATTAATACATCTTAATTTTATCTAAATAATTAAAATTAAAAAGGAAAATTTAAATTAATAAACTAAAAATTAAATATATAAGCAAATTTTACTTCTAGTGATTAATAGACCTAAGATTATGATATCCCTCAATACTTCATCTGAATATTGCCTTACTCTCTTAACTTAGTTTAATGGATTAAGTTGCTAACTTAAAGTCCTAAATTATTTATACGTCACTGTCGAGTTTCTTATAAAAATATCTCTCTCAATTAATTTACTATATGTTGTTATAAATTATATTGAAGAAAGATTCATTAAGTTTGTACTCTAATCTTGGCTACGTGTGGCTTATAGGTGTATGTCTACCTTATATGCAATCAAATCACCTAATCAACTAAGTGCATTCGATCATACGCTATTCTATTCAAGGTCTACCTAAATCTCCTTCGTCAAGGTTTAACCTAGGTTTTCAATTCAATCTAATTGGTGATCAGGCAATTAGAAGCATTAAGAATAAAATAAAATAAATAACTTAAATCTATCAAACATAATTAAAAGAGAGATAAATAATTCAGACTATATATTGAGTTCAATCATAATCTTAGATAAAAAATTTAGTTCCCCATCAAGTCACACATTATCATCGAATAAAATCCAAACATTAAAAACAAAACCAAGAAAATAAGAAAATACAAGAAAATATAGAAAAACTCAAGAATTGTATTCTTGATCTCCAAATCTCCTTGAATCCTTCAAATTCTTCTTAACTTCAATGACTTTGTGGCTTGACTGTTAGCTGTTAATATGGTGTTTCTTCCTCCCCCCTTCAAGTCCTTTGAAAGGTTGTTTTTATAAGCTTTAAAGTTAAGCCAAGTCGGGTGAAGAAAGAAGTCAATTTCAGCTGGGATTTCCTCATCAGACTATATGAGTTGCAGTCTTGCCCAATTAATTAATAGAAATCATAATTGTTCTAGGACTACTACAGTGTGTCAACTTTGATAAACTTTTTGACCATTCTACAGGCCAAAATTGACAAAGTGGTAAACATGAAAGTTGTATATTTTTCTCTTACCTTTCCAATGGTTCAAGAATCTCTTCATTTGAAGCTCTGTAGAGAAAGTTATGATAAAAATATTAAAATATGTACAGTACAAGTCTATACCTCAAAATTGCTCTTTTTCTTTCATTAAAATTCTTCTTTCAGCAAACACCTACAAAAGCACAAATAAATTAATAATAACCAATCTTAACCATATTAAAACCAAATTAGGCATAAAATCAACCATGATCAGATTGACTCACCTAAAATAATTAATTTAAAATAATTAAATAAAACCTACTAATTTCTATATATTACTACAAAAATTAACTAAACCAAATTATTATCAAAATTAAGCTCAAACAACTCTATATTATAGAGTTATCAATTTGAGACTTTTAGGATTAGTGCAATGAAAGAAGAATTCAACCCTATCTCTTATTTGCTTGAGGCCGTGGAATCCAACACAAACTCCAAAATATATTTCCCAACAAATTTCAAGACTTTTTTTTTTAAATTTAAAATTAAAGCCATCAAGTCCTGAAGCCTTAGAACCTCACACTCCCAAATAGCTCTTTTTAATTCTTCGATGGTGATAAGTGCTTGAAGGTTTACAGTATCGGTATGTTTGATGTTCTTGACGTTAAGGCCATGAAACACTGGCTTCAACTGTTAGTTTCTAATCCATTAAAGCACTTAAACATTGCTTCCCATACTTCCTTGGGATATGAGAGCCAAAGACCATTCTATCTAATACCTCTCATGTAATTAGTGCATGCTTATGCCTTAACTTTACATTGAAAATATTTTTTATTTTTGTCACATTCCTTAATCCACAATATGCATGACTTTTGCGTCCAAATCAACTCCTTATTCCTAGGCATTCTTTAAATTTCTTGACGGTGTCCTTTTTTAAAGAGATCTCATCATTGGATAAGTCTCTATTGTTGCCAATTTTATCAAGATCATCAATCTGCTCTTCAAGACTAGCAATCTTGTGGTCAACATTACCAAAGACTTCTCTATTGTTTAAGAGAGATTTTTAATATATTAAGTTTAACCCATAATCAAAAGCTTGGACTTCCTTCCTTGCATATTGATTGCATTCCAATTTTTTGCTACTAAAGATAAATGAAAGAGGGCAATGGTTTCAGATAAATTGTTTTAGGCCTCTTTGGCAAAAATTTTTGAATTTCATGATCCACTTCATTGAGATAGGAAAAAACAACTTTTTCTTGGCATCAAGACCAAACCATGTGAACGTTTTCCCTTATAGTGTTCAGTTCGCTAATTCAAAACTGTCAACATCCCCTCCCTCTCATTTGCATCCTTCTCTTTCATCAGTGTTTTGTTTGAGTTAAAGTCACCAACACAACACTAGTTTCCTTGATGTTCATCTTCTAGTGAAAGAAGTTCCTTCCAAAGTAGAATTTTTCCCTCAATAGTAAAAGGGCATAAACGTTGACAATAACACTTTCGAACCCTAATGACATCCAAGTTCCTTCACTGGTACAAATATATCTCTAATTATTGAGTCACTCTCATTGAATTTTGACTTGTTCCACACCACCAATAAACCTCCAAAATTACCATTAGTAAGGGAGAATCTCCATTCAAGGTTGTAAAAAATCTAGAGCTTCTCTATGATTTTGTCATAACAATCCCCCATTTTTGTTTCTTGAATCAAGACCATTTCCACCTTGTGGTTGTATATGAATTGCTTGACCATGCAAGTTTTTAGATAGTGACAATTCTATTTTATAGAATTATTTTAGTCCTATTTTGTTCTTAAATGATAGTTAAGTCCTTAAATTTTAATTAGAATTTAGTTATTTTTAGTTGTTTTTCTAATTAATTTTTTATTGAGTTATTTTAATTTTATATTTTTTTAATTTAATTTGGCTATTATTTATTAGTTTTGATGCTTTTGTAGGATTTAAAAGAATAAGCTTAAATTTGGAAAGAAAGGTGTTTGAAAGACCTAGAATCCTTCTCGTACATGCTTCAGTGTCTTGACCACAACTCTCACTCCAGATGTCAAAATGTTGCGCTTTTTAAGCCATTGGAAAGCTAAAAGATAGAGCTACAACTATTATGAAAACCACATTGCCATGTTTTATCTCAAAGATGGAGAACATCGCATTGGAAAATGACTGAGTGTAATGCTATGGGGAAGGCAATTTGAAGGATGATATTTGATGTTTAGGCCTCATAACACTTCTTAACCCACAAGTTGAGTAATTAGGTTAAACTATGTTTAATTTAGGGAATTTTAGGTCAAGATTTTTATTATTTAAAGAGTGCTTTGGGAGAAGTTAAGGGGACAACCCTAAGATATTCAAGAAGCTAGGAGTTGAGGCTAAAGCTTGAAGAGCAAGGCTATATATATTTGTTTTGTTTTCTTCCTTAACTTTTACTTTTCTTGTTACGCTTAATGGTTAAATTTCATATGTTTTTAATTATCTTTGCAATTATGAGTAATTAATTTTATTTTTTTAGGATTGCAATTGAACTCACATGTAATCTAAATTTTAGTCTCTTTCTTTCTTATTTTCACTGAAATTGAATTGTTTATTCCAATTTATTCTTAGTACTTTTAATTGCTTAGCTACCAATTAATTTGATTTAGAAACCTAAACATAACTAGGGAAAAAAAGTTTAGTGTAGTCTAAGATTGGAATAACATATGATCATATTAATTGATTTGTGTATAGGATAAGAATATACCTATATGCCATATGTAGCCAGAATTAGAACCTGAATTTAATAAATCTGTTTTAATTTTAATTCACATGGGGATGCAATGATTTGGTTAAAATTTATATTTTTATAAGATTAGTCGGGAGTCCCTTATAAATAATTGAGGAACTCTAAGTTAGCAATTCAAGCCATTGAAATAAGTTAAGGAAAAGATGTAAGATTTTGATGAAGTGTGAGGGATATTCTAATCCTAGGCTTATTTCTATTTATTTTTATCAAATTTTATTTCTACTTTGATTTTTATTCTTGATAATTAGTTTTGTTAATTTTAGTTTAAATAATTATTTGCTTTTTGATCATTTGAATGAAATTAAATTGTGTTAATTTTAATACTGGTAAAAGTTTTAGAATAATTCTTTGTAGGATCGATACTTTATTTGCCATTATACTATCTTTGTAATACGTATACTTGCTTGAGTAGAAAATTAAAAACCAAGTTTTTGACACCGTTGTTAGGGATTGAACCTGAGTCACCCGCATGACAGGCAGGAATACTCACCTACCAAGTCCTCTTAGATTCGAGTAGAGGCTCCGCACAGTGTTGATATTCAATAAGCATATAAAAGCTGAAGAGATAATAAAGTTATAGAAAAATATATACTTGAAGCATATTAGTGTTGCATTAGCAATTTGTGCAACTTGAAAATAAATATCTTAATTCCAAAAAGATCAAGATCACTGCCATAAAAAAAAAGTGTGCCAACTTCATGGAGGTCAATCAATGATATAAGACAATATAATATCACTACCAAATTTTATTTCTTCCAAATTGCAGCCAACACAATGATTAGAACAATGAAAGAACCACCACAATATTTCATAAAGAGAGATATATACAAGTAGGAAATAGAAGCTAAAAATGGGGCATATGATCTCAGAGAAATTAGTGAGCATCAGTATACTCCGGCTGGGCTAATTTTTCTAGAATTTCCTTTTTATCACCTTGAGATGAAATCCCCAACATTTTCCTTAATTCAAGAATTTTCTCTACCCTTTCGAATAATAAGAGGGTTCCAATTTCTAAAGTCCCCATTGATGATAGAATTGTTCACCACCTCTATCACTACGTAAATATTTAATAAACGATTCATAATGCAATTCAACTTCACTTTTATAGATCCTAAATTTCTCCATAATTTCATCTTTAACATGCAATAAATAAATATGGTAATAACTAAAAAAGTCATCTATAAATGTTACGAATTATTTCTTTTCACTAATAGATAGAGTACTATATATATCACAAACATTAGAATGTACTAATGCAAGCAATTTAGAGTTTCTTTCTACCTTAAGAAATGAGCTTCTTGTAATATTAGTGACCATGCAAGTTTTGCACATATCAACTTCTTATTGTCAATATTAGATATTAACTCTAAATTATCCATATCATGCATTCTTCAATAATGGAGATGATCTAATCTATTATGCCATAGATTCGATGATGTTACATTACTATTAGAAACATTGAAATAGTCATCAATATAAGTAGAACTAGTAGCATTATTATTGATATTAAACTTGAACATGTTTTTACACAAATAGCTACTTCCCACATATAGTCCACCTTTTGTAAGGATGAACTCATCCATTTCAAATACTAATTTGAAGCCAAACTTATTTAACAAGCCATCAAACATAATGTTCTTTCTAACTTTTGGTACATAATAGACATCATTTAGTATAAGAACTTTTCCAAAAGTAAACATGAGTTGCACGATGCCTTTTCCTTTCACTTGTGTCGTGAAGGAATTTCCCATGCACAACACTATTCCATTACTAACAACTTCTAAGGACTTTAAGAAATTCTTATCCTTGCATATATGCTTTGTTGCACCAGTACCACGCCCTATCATTTTAGAGAAGATTGACCTCGAAAACCATGGCTCACACCTTGTGTCTTGTTTTTCAAAAGTTTATGTTTTGTCTTGATATGTCCAAGCTTATTGTAATGGAAACATGGACCATTTCTTTTTTTTTTTTTGTTAGATTTTATGACTTTTGTCATTCATATCGACAAAATAGTTGCTTTTGTATGAAATCAACTTGTTTGATGGTTTGTGTTCCATCACATGGATCTTTGTCAACTCAAGATTCTTTACTTTAGGATCTTTATCCTTCTAATCTTGATTGACTTCATCTAGTTTGCGATAATATTCTTCTATTCAAAGATGATTACCAGGGTTTTCAAGAGACGTCTCCTCTTTCTTATGCTTTAGAGTTTTTTTATTATCTCTCCATGAGGGGCAGAAGTTTGTCAACTATAAAAGACACAATAATAGCTTCATCCATGTTAAGATCATATTGCCTAAAGCTATTTAGAATGCTTGTCAAGGTCATGAAGTTGATCCATAATAAAACGATCATCAACCATTTTATAGTTATTGAAACAACTAACTAGAAATTTCTTGCTATTTGCATCTCCAGTTGTGTATCTTGCCTCCTTCTTGTCCCATAGTTGTTTTGCACTAGCTCCATTGTAGTATGCATCGAACAATGCATTCGACATTCTATTAAAAATGTATCCCATGCATATGTAGTTGTCATTATACCATTTTTGCCTCTAATGAGTTTGGTTCACGAATTCTTCTTCACTTTCTTATTTTGGTCTTTATGTATCTAGAACATAGGCGATCTTGGGAGTTGTAAGGAGGAAGTGCATCTTTTTTTGCCAATAAATAAAGTTTGCTCCTTTAAAGTGGTCTAACTTAACAATGTTGGTAGCCATCTCTTTTAGGGAAGTCATTTTGTTGAATTCCAATCACACAAATATAGGTCTTAAAATTGTTGATGCAAATGCGGTTTATTTCAAATTCAAAAGAACCAACAAAATTGACTTCAAGGCATGCCTTTATAGATGCTATATTTAAGATTTATTTTGCCCCTACTACTTGGTTTGCAAAAAGAAAATTATGCGAATAGCTTTAAGGATACAAAAAAGTTGACATCCAACTTCATCCTACATTTACGAGAGTAAATTGTTGACACACTTAAGGGTTGCAAAGTTGTTTGACCTTAGAGTTTACTTTATGTGGTAAGTTGATTATAAAGAGTTGGACACTTTTGGTAAACGGTGGGAACTCAAAGTGTTTTTTTTTTTGAATTTTCATTCAATTCGCAACACTTCCCTTACTCTTGCTTTTCTATCATTGTCTTGCTTGTTTAGTTGTATATCAAAATGGTTGTCAAAAAGTCCTTTATGTAAACTTACAAATGTCTTTTCTTTAAAGACACAATTCTTTCATTAAGGCACATCTATGTCTTAAACACGTCATTACATGTTACAAAACATAATTTTTGGATAAAAATATTGTTCTAATAATTACCTTATGAAAGGATGACAATTCATACCATAAGACATAGCCTTTGAGTCACAAAATGAAAAAATAACTTTTCATATCATAACTTCTGAGTAGTGGTGTTTTTCAATTGTCTCGTAATTTTTGTATTTAAGGTGCTTTCTAAATGCTATTTTATCAAGAGAAATAACCTCTCACTCAAAAAACCACCTACAATCTAATAATCACATTATGTGACATAACCTTTCAATTGGTATTTCTTTCCAAGCTTTCATATGAAAAGGCGTAACCTTTCATTTTGAAAATATACCAAAAAATGATTTACAAATATGGTAGCTAGCTAATTATACATGTTATTTCCATATACAAATGTTATGACAATTCATGTTCAAGATATACACATGGAAATTTATTGTACAGATGATTATATACCATCTTTGCAAATCTTTCTATTTTCTAGTATATGCAGTTATGGTAATTTGTTGTAAATAATAAATTGGATGAAAGATTAGCCTCTATAAAAATGTTCAAATTGTAAGGCCAAGTATCTATATTTTCTTAAGTTAGTCTCTCATCCGTTAAACTTGCTTCCTCCACTTTTGTTCAAACTGTTCTTAACGTTGGAATTTGCTTTGCAAAGTCACAAATGGCATGGCTTATATGCTTAATTGTTCTTCTTTCACTAGTTTTCATCTTGAAGGTAGATGACTAGCTCCTTCCTTCATATTTTTATGAAATGAGCATGGTAAATTCTTTCTTTTGGGAAGGCCTAGTCTATTTTTAAATTCTACACAAGTATTCATCTTTTAATATGTTTATAATGTTTATATTTTATTTTCTTCTGGGAGAATTTTATATGTTTTATTATTTATTTGATGTAGAGCGTGATAATGCGTAAGGCTAATTTTGAGAAAAGTGGGACAGAAAAAGCTTCAACAAGCAGGTGAATTCCCATGCCTAATTCATGATTAAAGTTTATTTTGTAGTTCACTTGACTCAACTATTACTAAAACCATCATCCTTTTGGATCTATATTATGTGATCATTATAAGCTTAAGCTTTGTATGTTAAGAGTAACTAAATGACTTGAATCCTTACATCAACACTATCGATTCCATTTCTTATCACTTCTAGTTTGTAGAAAATTAATGAAAAATAAGAATCCCATTTCTGGTAATGATGTGGGAGATTACTTCTTTTTAACTCTTATTATTCTTGTTTCTCTTATCTTATTCTAGATTGTTTTTAGGAAGTTAAACGATAAAAACGAACAAACCTACTACCTACCCAACTTATTAATTATCAAGTTTAATAAAAATATAGTAATCCTTACTGTAATGAATAGCAATATTTTTGTTTCCAACTCTCATTTGACTTCATTCCTATCTTGCGATAGATAAGATGTAATTTATGATATAAAAGCGATTATCTTTTATTGCATAACCCAATTTCGCAAGCGCAAAAATAATTTTCTTACTCTTATTGCAGTACCTTGGCCACGAATTCTGTTGGTTCTACTCAAAACCAAAAGAACAAGACAAAGGTCATTTTCGTGATGGGTGCAACAGCTACAGGTAAATCCAAACTTTCCATTGACCTCGCAACCTATTTCTCGGGCGAAATCATCAACTCGGATAAAATACAAGTTTATGAAGGTTTGGATATCATCACTAACAAAATAACAGAGGCTGAGGGTCGTGGTATACCACATCACATGATAGGGTTTGTTGATCCTAACAAAGACTTCACTGTCGATGACTTTTGTCGCCATGCATTGCAAAACATTGATATTATTTCCAAGAAAGGACAACTCCCCATTATTGCCGGAGGGTCAAATTCTTATTTAGAGACACTGGTGGAGGATTCAAAATTTAAGTTCCAAGACAATTTTGAATGTTGCTTCATCTGGTTAGATGTCTCCAAGTCTGTATTGTACAAGCGAGTAGCAAACCGAGTTGATGAAATGGTTGAAGCAGGTTTGGTGGAGGAAGCTCGGGGGATGTTGGTTCCCGAAGCTGATTATACCAAAGGAATTCGACGGGCTATTGGGGCTCCAGAAATGCACAACTACTTTATGCTTGAGAAGGACACAAACATTGATGATTCTACCAAAAATGAGATACTGGCTCATGCAATTGAAGAAATTAAAGTTAACACTTGTAAGTTGGTAGATTCTCAATTCCGAAAGATTCAACGGCTAAGGGAGGAACTCGGGTGGAAAATGCACCGAATTGATGCGACATCTGTGCATGAGAAATGTGGCAAGGATGCTGAGGATGAATGGATGAAGGAAGTGCTAGAGAAAACCATAACAATAGTGGATGAGTTCTTAAAGTAGAATGCGAACTTCATCCCTTAACAAATAAAAGGACATGTTTGGAGTTGACAGGTAGGACATGGTTTATGCTTGGTGGTAATGATTGTGACAATCTTATTTGATCTGCCCTATGTTAATTGTAGTTCTGCTCAATCATTTCTATATGTTGTTAGGTGTTGTGTTGCTTGGTAATGCGTTAGTTTCTGTTTGATGGTTCGGCGATCGTATGGCCGAAATAATTGTGTGGCGTAGGCTTTTGTTTCTGTAATGTTTAAAGTGCTGTAATTGGACCATTGTAGCGATCAGATGGTCTAATCATCCTTGGCCTTGTCAAATTGCATTTTGTTACATGAATCAATGAAATAAACTTGAGTTGATTGAGCAAAAAAAAAAGCAATATAACCTTTTTTTTAAGTGAAATAGTTTATGGGTGTTTTTTAATATTTAAACTTATCTATTTAGTACGGTTCTATATATTATCCAATGTTAAATTCTTACATCTGTTAATTATGAAGTGGTTGATAACATATCTCTTATGGATGAATGCAATGTATGCATGATAAATATAACTAATCTCTTTAGTTATATAATTGCATCAAACAAATGACAAATAGCAATTAATCTCTTTAGTATTTTAGTTTTTGTTGATTTTAAATTTCATTTTTTTATTTTTATGTGTATGAATATATATTTCATACCAATATTCAACTTCCCAATGTAACAAAAAAATTAAATTTTTATAAATCTCTTTTTAAGCATTAGTATCATTGACATAATGGAGCTTCAGAATTTTTTTTCTGAGCCGGAAAGGATTTGTATTAATCACATCAAGTAAAAACAAAAAGAGTTCAACCAGAGGCATTGAACAAAGTTTCGAAAATTAAAAAAGGGAGCAAAATCCTGAGAAAGATGAGACCAGTGTTGGGAGAGAAAACAAATCCCACCACACAAGCAGAAAATAGCAAGGAAACATGAGCAGGAACAAGAAAAAAGCAAAACACTATGACATATGGAATAAACAGCAAGCTGGACCAAAAAAGTAAGAGAGCCACAAGCCATAATAAATCACCACCAGGTCAAGAAGAGTGAAGATTTGTCAACTCCAAATTTAGCGAGAGAATCAACAAAAGTATTTCCTTCTCTAAACACATACCGGAAGGAGACTATAGCAAGAGTGAGTCTCAAAGAATCAATTTCGTAAGAGATATTCCATTTATCCTTTGCTCTTTGATCCACTTTTTTGACCCATAAAAGTGCAATTTTAATTAGAATCAGATTTAATGGAAGGACAATGACCCGCATAAGAAGATGCCGCAAAGAGTCTCAAAGCATAAAGAGTAGCCATAAATTCAGCATAATTAGAGTCCTAAATATCTAAGGGATCATAAAAATTTCCAACTATAAAATCTTTAGAATTACAAACAACTCCACCACACCTTATGGCCTTTCAACTATTTTTGAGGCAAGAAGAATTGAGCAGTGATCTGACGTGGAATGTTTAAATCCCCGTTGAGAGAGATCATTAAAGTGGAGAAGCCATTCCGTAGATAATAAGAAGCGATCCAATCGACTTCTTTTAAAATCAGTGCCATACCAAGTAAATTTCTTATCCAAAAAAGGTAAGTCTGCAAGCTCGCACAGGTTGATAAATTCATTAAATTCGGAAATACCTATGCCAAGGGAGGCACAACCCTTTCGTTCGTCAGCACATCTAACTATATTGAAGTCACCAGCAAAATGCCAGTCAGTTGAAGAAGATGCACGTAAATAAAGAAGATCTTACCATAATTGACATTTTTGCTCCAAATCACAAGGAGCATGAATGTTGACAATAATACAGTTGAAGCTGCTAGGGAGTCCGGTACCATCAAAAACAATAAATCTCTCAGTGATAAGAGAAGAAGAAGAAGGAAAGAAATTCTTATCCCTAATTGTGAGAATGTCTCCTAAACGTCCATTTGCAGGACAAAAGAGCTAACCGATATTACTATGACCCCATAAATGTTCAATAGTACTACTTTGAGAATCAACAGATTTCGTTTCTTGAATAAGCAGAATTTGGACTTTATGAAGTTGAACCAACTTACAGGCAGCACTTAATTTTTGAGAACAACCTATCCCACGGATATTCCATGATAGCATATGCATTGCAAGATCAACAAAGGATAGATGGAGAAAAGAAAGACATACAGACTGCAATAAGAGAGAGAAAAAAATGCAGAACAACTCTTCTGACAGACAAAAAACAAGCAGTAGATTCTATCTTACCAACAGTAAGAAACCACCAAAGAGAAGAAATAAAAAAACAAACTTTCACCAACCATCAGAAGAAAGACTTTCGCATATTATAAAAAAGCAAAACAAAAACTAATATATACCAAACGAAACAGGCCATAAAACAAAAATCAAGATAGTTTTACACGTTGGATTTACCCTTCCCACAAGAGATTATTTCCATCTTATGAAGATTATTAACAATAATGTCCTCAAAACACCTCGGATAAAAACCCAATTGCAAGCCTACATCCCATATGGCCTCGATTTCATTAGCGATAATAGCGTTCCGATTATAGAAATCATCACCTGAAAAGGATGCATTAGCACATGGGCTATTAGAATTCTGAAGAATTACCCTTTTCGTTTGCCTATTAATTCCCTTATTCCTTTGCTTCCTAAGTTTTCTTAACCTTCTTTTCCCTCCTTTAACCACACCACATTTATCTTCCGAGAAAGTTTCTTTACGATTATTTCTTGAAGGTGGGATAGCCAACAGATCATCATGTTCAATAGAAACATCACCTTTAGAAAGAGAGCCTTGTTGTTCATCAGAACCCAAACCTTGAAGGTTAACACAATCGTTCTTAAAAGTCGACTCAGAAGCTGATTTGGAAATTAACATTGAGCACAACAGAGGGCTTGAAAAGTCTAGGCAGAAATTTGGATGGCAAGGAGAAGAGAAAGCCAAGCCTGGATTATGGTGATTAAGATTGGATGGGCAAGTCATGAAAAGGAATGCCTTGGGCTGAAACACCTTGGGAGTCACAAGGTGATAAGGGAACCGCTAATTGTGGGCTGAAACATTTTCGGGTGAAGTGTTTGGGCCTAAGGAAAGTGTAATTTTTCAAAAGTAATTTAATAAATAAATCAATGAATAAACAAGTTGAAAGCAAATTTTCCAAACTCCTGAAAAGAAAATGCATAAGTATAAATAGTGAAGAATAAAGAGAAAGTTGCACAAACGATTTATTGAAGTTTGGCCTTCTCCCGAGGTGCCTACGTCCTCTCACTTAACAAGCTAACGAGTTCAGTCCTTTATGATTAAAAATGAATACAATGCCTTTTTAAGGCTCAAGCATAATTATCGCCTTTTCAAAGTTCAAGCATAACCTCTAAATACCATTTTTTGAAGGCTGAGGTTTTTTTTTTTTGGTTTGTACAACCTCTCCTCTTTTACTAGGTGAAAACTAAGGATACCTCTAGAAGGTAAATTTTGCTAAGTAAGTACAAGGTTGGAAGAGTTTGAGTATGAAACAAAGATGTGTATAAATGATAGGAGTGAAGGTATAAAGAAAATATAGCTCAAAGTTAACTTAAAAGCTTGGTAGAAGAATGTGAACTGCTTGCACTAGCTTAGTTTCTCTTTCTTTCTTCCGTGTTTCTTCCTGAGATTTGATAGTTAGGCAAATGATGTTTTTCTTCTCTATTCTAACCTCAAAAATGTGCCCAAAAGGTTCTTTTAATACTTGGAGAAGCTTTCGAACCAATGGAAAACATGTGGTGAAGAAACTAGTCGTGTTTCCTTTGGTTTTCATGTCTAAAGGCTAGTTTTGTATAGAATGAGTGATCCCTCTATGGTGGGGATCGATCTTTAAAGGCAGCAAGGATTTTGGACCATTCTATGAAGTGAAGAACAATCCTTACAACTCATTTTTGAGAAAAACCTTATTTTGAACCCTTTTTTCATATGGTAGGTATTCTCTTTGTGTGTGTGTGTGTGTTTGTCAAAAACATAAATATTATCGAAATTCACATTACTTTCCATGTGTTTGTGAAATCTCTTGCCATGAATATCATGCACTTCGAATAAGTTTATACTCATGCAAACTTCAAACTAGTTTAAAGTTTCATAAGTTTGCTTTTCATCTCCCTCTCCACCAATGTAGGCTTTGTTGGCTCCATTAGTCTTTGATGATAATAAAATATTCTTATTTATTTGTGTCTAATACCTTTACTTGAGTGTGCAGGAAATTAATATATGAAATTAATTTCTTAACTCTTCAAAGAGTATTTTTGAAAGAAAAAAAGAGGGATAAAATCAACAAGATGTAATTGAATAACAAGGAGGAAGCTTATTAGTGAAATTAGGAAGAACATTGGTTGACCAAATTTCAAATTGGAGAAATGATGGGCTAAAGAGTTTGAGAAATAGAATCAATTTAGTCAACCAAGTCAGTCGACTAAGTGCTCTCTGTCAGAATCTGCAAACCAGAAACAGAACCAACTTAGTCAACCAAGTTAGTCAACTAAGAGCTCGCTGTCTACAATTTGAACCAGAGCACTACAAGGCAGACTAACAGCTAGAACTCATCCTTAACTGTTTCTAATGGATATAAACTGCCAAATTACCATCAGAGTTGCATCTCCAAGTATAAAAGGGTCTTCCAACAATGAGAAACAAGTTTTTAGAAGCCTTGAATGAGATTTGAGCTATAGAAAGTAAAAAAACCAGAAAAACTTCACTGCACTTGTCTGCACTTAAACGCTTACTCTTTGCCATTGTATTTAGCACTCAATCTTGTACCATTCAAATCAACTTGTGATCATAAGTAGTTTCTTTAACCTTTCTTCTTAAATACTTAGAGTGAAGGAGTCACTCTAAGGGGTTGTTCAAGCTTGAATGTTATAGGTTGTGGTTGAGCCTTGGAAAATTACTTTGGGTTTTAGTTGAGCCCATGAAAAACTAGTGTAAAGGTTTTGGCTGAGCTTGCGAAAAGCCATTATAAAAGCTTGGTGAAAGCTTGTGAATTTCACTAGATTCTTAGTGAATTATTGAGAAAATCCTTGGTTGGATAATAAAGGTAGTGGATGTAGGTCTTGGACCGAACCACTCTAAATTGTTTTGCATCTTATACTTTGTTTTTATTTTCTTTGTTCTGAAAATTAGTTCCACACCTTGTTAAGAGCCAAATTGTGCTATTCACCCCCCCTCTAGCACATATTAACGGGACCAACAAGCTAGTACTCAATTAAGGATCCTTAGGACTTTATTCAGCTTGTAACATGTGGCTAGGGTTGAGATAGGATAAGGGATAATATATAGCTCAAGTCACCTTAAACACAAAATTGTTATAGGACCTATGTAGCCTTATTGTTTTTCTTCACTGAGTACACCCTTTTTCTTTCACTTTTGCTTTTCCTTCATCAAACATTTTTTTTATTCTGAATTCAACACCCCCAAACTTGTTTCTTTCATTAATAATGGGACAAATGCTTCACAAAAATTTTGCATTTTTCTCTACAATTCATCTTTTCCACTTTTTTCATCACATAACTCAAGACATAATTCCTAAAATAATTTATATGCTTAGGAGTGAGGGTTATAAAATTGGAGAAATTTTTCAAAGGCTAAGCTAATTTTATTCATGTGTTTAATCAAAGAAAATGACAATTTAAACTCAAAGAGATGAATTAGGGATAAAAATTTAACTAGGTTAGCTTAAAAGGCTCAATTGGTCCAAGGATGGCCTAAGTTATCTCCCTAAAGTCAAAGCCACAATCTACTGGTCATCCTCATCCTCCTCACTAAAGTCGTCATTAGAGTTCGTGTCCATGGGCAAAGAAGGGAAAACAACCATATCCATCTTTATATGCTTAGCATATGCTCGCATAATTTGCTCAAGTGCTCGATTCTGCCTCTCTCGGCAGTCCAAGCAACGATCAATCCGTTCCATCCATTGAGCTACATTACGGGTCGGAGGTCTCGGTGGAAGTTGTGGAGTAGCTTGGGAAAAACTACTAGCTATTGCAACAGACTCCTCCAATTGCCTCAGAATTCCCATGGTGATTGGAATTTTAGGTTGTTGTAATTCTTTTCTATCATTCCATTGCACACTAGTTTTCCCACCCAAGGTAGTTATCAAAAAAGGAAATCTTATACCATCTTGTTTAGTTCGACTCGTGTGTAATATGGAATGAAAGATAACCTTACCAATGTTGATGAATTTACAAGTTATAATAGCATAAATAAGAATGGTGCGATCGTTTGTAACATTGCTTACGTGAGTTGATGGAAGGACACTCGCTGCCACAAAATGTAGCCACACTTTCTGCTCATTCTTCATTACACTATGCTTGAACGAGACAGGCTCTCAATGGGACCTTTTCTATTGTGCATCTGTAACATAAAGCTCCAAGATTATTGCATCACAATCTTGATGATCACCTAAATATTGCCCATATTCATCACATTCAATATTCAGAGTTCCAAAGAATCCGATGATGGCCTAACTATGGAATGGTACCTATTTACCACGTACAAACGCAATGCCAGCAATATGTTTAAAAACATTCCCATAGAACTCCCTTGCCACTAGAACGACTATAACTTTAGGTCGGGCAAAGAGTTGCTGTCAATGTCGTTCTTCAATCATCTGATGTATCTCTTTATAATCGAGTAAGGGAATATTTCAAGGATGGACACCTTGTTAATTAGCGAACTATAATATCGTCTATAAGCCTTCGTAAGTACAAACTTTGAACGATCAAATGAGCCACTTGAACTTGGTTTAGATCTCTTTGGTGCCATTACTGCAAGAAATTTCAACAATCCACTAAACAAAGGCAACCTAAACAACAAGTGTTTAATAATTTTCAAATTCTCATAAAAAGATTATACAAAATATAATTGGTGAAAATCATCAAATGTCTAAATGCAATAATCCACTAATTGATTCTAAAATTCAACTTACTCGACCTAAAAGTTAAAACTAATACCATCATTCACTAAACAATTTTTACTAACCTACACCAAAATCATGAAGAATTTCTACACACCCATCAATAATTTAGCAACATTCTACTAACCCACACCATAATCATTAAGAATTCTAACATACTCATCATTAAGCACACAAAATTCTACTTACCCAACTTAAATTGCATTTACCAAAATCACCAAAAATGTCAATATACTCATCATTCACTAAGCACAATTCCTCTTATCCAACCAAAATTGTCAAGAATGTCACAACTTACCCATCTAATATGAAAGTCCTTAAATCTAACCATGGCAATAACTATTAACAAGAATTCTCAAAAACTAATGACAATTTTGATGAAAACAACTTACTTGAAAAAATATGTTGAGAAAATGATGAATGGTGAATGGGTTTGTAAATGGGATGATTACAAGAACTTGACAACTCAAAAGACAAGTGTTGGAGTAGTTGGGAGGCAAGGAATATTGAAGGAGGAAGAGGAAAGAGAGTTTGGGCGGTTGTAGAATGGCAAAAACAAATAGCAAAGGTGATTTAAACCCGGTTAGGGGTGGGCCCCAAACCAGTGCCGTGATTGTTAAGCTTTCTACACTTGAAGCATAATGCTTCGGATTTCAACACCACGTCGCTAATGAGTGAGGGCCGTAGCGCTCAAGCCCTCTATTTTAAGCAAATTTTACCTTCAATTTCAGCGTCGTAGCACTAAGCAATGAAGGCTATGGTGCCCAAGTATTTTGTTTGGGTTTAGGTTACGCAGACTTTCAGTGCTGTGGTGATCCCATTTAAGGGTCATGGCTCTAAAACCTTTTTTTTTTCTTTTTTGAATTTTGAATTTTTGACTCATAAGACCTATAAAATAAGGCACAAAACATTTATAATATTAAATAAACATCAAATGACAAACAAAAATTGTAAATACAACTAAAGAAAATAAATACTAAAGTAAGCTAAGTTTAGAAACTGGGGTTGCCTCCCAAGAAGTGTTTCTTTATAGTTACTAGCTTGACTATGATACCCCTTTTTCACTTCTTCATCACCAAAATAACGCTTGAGGCTTTGTTTCATTATGTTAAATGCTTTAGTAAGAGTACTAAAAATCCCAATAAATCCATAAGACAAAACTTTTACCAATTTAAAGGTTTTCCACCAATATGGTTGAAGTTGCCATGGTAAAAAATAGATGTGTGAACTAGAGAGTACTACTCGCCATCTAACCTCAAAATCAAGATCACTAAAAGGTGGTGGATTATGCTCATCATAACATTGCTTAGTTTTAAGATGTGGTGGCGGTGGCTTTGACTCAAGAGTTGGTACTTGCTTTCTTGTAGGTGGTGGAGTAAGATTACCTTTACCTTCATCATCTAAGTCCACTTTATAGCAATGATTTGTAGTTGAAGGATACTTAGCTGTATTGAAAATAGTAAATTCAACTACCTCATCTACAACTCTTATCGTTATTTTTCCTTCTTTTACATTGATGAGTACACTTGTAATGGCCAAGAATGGATGTCCTAGTATGATTGAAACCTCTTGATCTTCCTCCATCTCAAGTACAAAGAAATCTACTAAAATGTATAATTTCCCCACTTTAAACAAGATATCCTCTATAATCCCAAAAGGGTCCTTTATTGTCTTATCTGCTAGCTGCAATGTGACCGCAATAGGTTAAATATCCTTTAGCTCAAGTCTCCTAGCAATAGACAAAGAAATAATTAAAACACCAACACCAAAATCACACAAAGATTTCAAAAAAAATTAAAATTATCAATTGAGCAAGGGATAGAAGAACTCCCTAGGTCCTTAAGTTTTGGTCGAAGCTGATTATGGATTACCATGTTACACTCCTCAACGAGTGTAACTATCTCGAAATCCCCTAATTTCTTTTTTTTCGTGAATATGTCCTTCAAAAACTTCACATATGACGACATTTGCTCTAAAACTTTTGCGAAAGAAATATTGATGTGAAGCTTTTTGAATACCTTGAGAAACTTTTAGAAGTACCAATCAAGCTTTTGTTTTTGAAAGCGCCAAAGAAAGGGTGGTGGTGGTAGGTTTGCCTTTGCTTCTTTCTCTTCAATTTGCTTGTCAGCTGTTTTAGTAACTATTTCATTCTCAACAAGCTTATCTTGAATTCTAGCTTGCCTAACATTATTTTCAACCTATTTCCACCCTTCAGGGTGATTGCCATAGCTTGTTTTTTTTATCTTTTCTCTTAGGATTCGCCTCTGTATCACTAGGTAGTGTTCCTTAAGCTCTATTGTTTAATAAGTTGGCAAGTTGACCAACCTGAGTCTTGAGGTTTGGAAGTGATGCTGCTTGACTCTGAATGAGAGCTGTTTGACTTTGGATGATGTTATCTTCTTTTTCAAGTACCGCCTTAGTAAATCCTTTACGACTGGCTTCTTATTTAGAATAAACGCTCTTGCTTGTTGTTGGAATCCCGAAGGTGCATTCAGCCTTGAGGATGAGGATGATCCTTGATTATTAGTGCAAGAACAGTTTGGATGGTTCCTCTACCCTAAGTTGTAAGTGTTAGAGTAAGAGTTATTCTATTATTTGTTCCCCACAAATTTCACTATTTCTGTCATACTTGGACATTGATGCCTTGCATGATCATCTCCACAATACGCACAAACTACATAAGGACTTTGAATGGACTTAGTACTAAAAGATTTAAGTGTCTTAGTTAAAATTGCTAACTGTGTGGATAATGCCAAAATAGCATCTACATCATGAATTCTAAGTACTCTCCTATGCATTGATCGTTCTATTAACCACTAGTAGTTGTTTGTAGCCATCTCCTCTAATAAAACGTATGCCTCGTTAATTGATTTAGCCATTAAAGCTCTTCCTGCAACAGCATTAATGGTGGTTCAAACTTGACCCAAGCCATTGTAAAATGTCTACACTTGAAGCCGCTTTGCAAGACCATGATGAGGGCAATGCCAAAGTAAATCATTGTATCTTTCCCAAACCTAGTACAATGATTCAAAATCTAGCTACATGAAAGATGTGATATCATTCCGCAATTCGCTGTCTAGGCCGAAAGAAAGAACTTAGCAAGGAACTTTTGAGTAAGATCATCCCATGTTGTTATTAATCTAGTAAAGAGTGCATGCAGCCACACTTGAGCTTTATCCCTCAATGAAAAATGGAAAAGCCTAAAATGAATTACATCGTCTGTGACACCATTGTGCTTAGAATTATCACATATCTCCAAAAAGTTTGAAATATGACCATTTGGATCATCATTTGAAAGGCCCCCAAATTGGGCTGAAGTTTGAATCAAGGTGATGATAGCTGACTTGATCTTGAAGTTGTTGGCTTGAATAGTTGGCCTTCAAATACTCAATAGAATCCCTTGCACCAATGGAACAACATAATCCCTTAAGCAACGATTTTCAACTACTACTCGCTCTTGGAATTGCTGCTCACCCTATCGGTCAGCCATTGTATTTGTTTAAGCAAAATCTTGTTGTTTAAGAAAATATCTAAGAGGGGGGAGGTGAATTAGATATATTAAAATTCTTTTTCTCAAATTCAACTTTCCAATGAAGGCAAATAAAAAATAAGTTTCTCAAGTTTGCTTTCATTCAAATCATGCCAAAAGTAATTTAATAAGTAAATCAATGAATAATCAAGTTGAAAGCAAATTTTCCAAACTCCTGAAAATAAAATGCACAAATGTAAATAATGAAGAGAAAAGAGAAAATTGCATAAACGATTTATAAAAGTTTGGCCCTCTCCCGAGGTGTTTACGTCCTCTCACTTAGCAAGCTAAAGAGTTTAATCCTTTATTATTAAAAATGAATACAATGCCTTTTTAAGGTTCAAGCATAATCATCGTCTTTTCAAAGTTCAAGTACAACCTCTAAATACTATTTTTTGAAGGCTGAGGTTTTTTTTTCTTTGTTTGTACAACCTTTCCTTTTTTACTCGATAAAAAGCAAACATACCTTTAGAAAGTGAATTTGCTAAGGAAGTACAAGGTTGAAAGAGTTTAAGTATGAAACAAAGATGTGTATATATGATAGAAGTGATGGTGCAAAGAAAAAGATAGCTCAAAGATAACTTAAAAGCTTGGTAGAATAATGTGAACTGCTTGCACTAACTTAGTTTCTTTTTCTTTCTTCCATGTTTCTTCATGGGATTTGATAGTTAAGCAAATGATGTTTTTCTCCTCTCTTCTAACCTCAAAAATATGCCCAAAAGGTTCTTTTAATACTTGGAAAAGCTTTCGAACCAATAGAGAACATGTGGTGAAGAAACTAGCCGTGTTTCCTTTGATATTCATGTCTAAAGGCTAGTTTTGTATAGAAGGAGTGATCCCTCTATGGTGGGGATCAATCTTTACAAAGTAGTAAGGATTCTAGTCCATTCTATGAAGTGGAGAACAATCCTTACAACTCATTTTTGAGAAAAACCTTATTTTGAACCCTTTTTTTCATATGGTAGGTATTCTACATTAAAGCAATAAGGGAGGTTTTACCTTCTACTAAGTACCTGAATAAATCAGATCCATATGTCTTTGGTTTTCTAATTCTTTTGCTTTTTAAAGCTTAATATTGTCTTCACATTTTGATTTTCCATTTTCTAAAATTTTATCACTTTTTGTTACTTGATTTTTGAGTCTTGGAATTGAATTTGAACCTTGTTTCATCAAAGATTACATCCCTTAATTTTATAATCGTATTAACAGAATATGAATTATTGGGCTCTATCACCTTGACCCGATATTCTTTACTATGTTCATCATAATTTATGAAAATACATTCAATTTCTTTTTCAACCAATTTCCTTTTCTTTGGTTCTAGAACTTTTAGTACAACTCGATATTCTCAAACTCTTAAATAATTAAAGTTTGGCTTTTTTCTTTTCCATAGCTCATAAGGAGTAATTTTACTCCCTTTGTTTAGGATTCTGTTTAGTATATGACAAGTCGTTAATAAGGCTTCACCCTAAAATCCTTTTCCCAAACCAGAATTAAAAAGCAATGCATTGACCGTTTCTGTAAGAACTTGATTCTTACATTTCACCACACCATTTTGTTCTGGTACCTATGGAGTGATAGTCTCATGAATAATACCAATAGACTTGAAATACTTGAGATTATAGTATTCACATCCTCTATCACTTCGTAAACATTTAATGAATGATTCACAATGCAATCCAACTTTAGTTTTATAGATCCTAAAGTTTTCTATAATTTTATCTTTAGCATGCAATAAATAAACATGGCAATATATAGAGAAATCATTAATAAATGTTACAAATTATTTGTTTCCACCAATAAATGGAGTACTATGCACATCACAAACATTAGAATGTATCAAATGCAAGCAATTTAGAGTTTATTTCTACCTTTGGAGATGAGTTTCTTGCGATTATAGCGATGATGCAAGTTTTCCACATATCAACATTTTTTGTCAATATTATATATTAACTCCAACTTAGCCATATCATATATTCTTCTATAATGGACATGACTTAATCTATTATGCCATATATTAGACAAAGCTACTTTACTATCAAAAACATTGAAATAGTCATCAATATAAGTAGAACTAATTGCATTATTATTGATATTAAAATTGAACATGTTTTCACACAAATAGTCATTTCTAGATATAGTCCAGCTTTTGTAAGGATGAACTAATTTGCCTCTAATATTAATTTGAAGCCAAACTTGTTTAACAAGCCACCAAACACAAGGTTCTAATAACTCTATTATATAGAGTTATTTTGACACATTTTGGGGGCTGAAGTAGTTCGATCTTTGAGATTTTAGATGCAAATTTTAGCATTTTAGGTGTTTTCGAGTTTAAGTTTGATTACTTGTTAAGTGGTTAATATAAGTTATTTTGGTTAAATTTTATGTTATTTTGTTTTAAATTACTTTAGGAGTAGTTATTGCTAATTTCTCTTATTGCTTTTGTGGGAAATTTGATGAAAAAGGCTCATTTGATGAAAATTAGTGCAAGTATGGTGATGGCTTCATTCGTATATGTTTCGGTATTTTAACCATATCTCTCTCTACAAAACTCCAAATAAGGTGATTCTTAGACCACTAAAATTTTAAGAAGAAGGACTACAATGTATATGTTTACCAATTTGCCTAGTTCTGATTGGATCATCGTCAAAATATTTGTCTAATTCAAAGCACTATAGCAGTATGCATAGACTGAACATGATGGAGTATTTGGAGTATATCTTTTAATCTAGAAGTCCAATTGACATGATTCTTCACTCATTGGAAAGCTAACAGAAACTACAACTCTTATGTTTACCACTTTTCTCAGTTCATAGCAGATGAATTTGATAGACCACCGCAACATTGGGAGAACAAAGTTGCAGCATTGATGAAAAGAAGCACACCTACAATTTTCCAAAGCTCAGTGCCGCAACACTGAAGAAGTAGCGCCACAATGCTGGGCGATTTTCCAAAAATACAAAAAGTTTACGGGATTTTGGAAATTAGGTTATTTGGAGCCTATTTAAGGGACCTATTTCAGAGATTTTAAGGAGCAAGTAACAAGCAACCATTCTGGAGATTTAGAGCAAAGAACAAAGTATGAAAACAAGAGAATTTGAGGAGGAATCAAGATCACAAAGCTCCAACTATTAGTTTTCTCTTTTTACTTTTGTGTTTTTCTTATTTTCTTTGGCTTGGATTAATGGCTAAATTTTATTGGATGAAGTTTTTATTAGATATTATGAGCTAAATTTATTTTTCTAGGATTGTAATTGAACTCACATGTAATCTAAACTTTTAATCTCTTTCTTGCTTATCTTTAATGGGATTTGAATTGTTTATTCCAATTTGTTCTTAATATTTTTAACTGCTTGAACACCAATTAAATTGATTTAGGAACTTAAACAAACTTGGAAAAAGGAGTTTAGTGTAGACTAAAATTGGGATAGTAAATGATCATATTAATTGATTTGTGTATAGGATAGGGATATACCTATAGGCCTTATATAGCCAAATTAGAGCCTGAATGTAATGAATCTATTTTAATTTTAATTCACATAAAGATATAGTGCTTTGGTTAAAATAGATATTTTTATAAGATGAGTCGGGAGACTCTTATAAATAATTTAGGACTCTAGGTTAGCAATTCAACCCATTAAAATAAGTTAAGGAAGAGAGGTAAGATTTAGATGAAGTGTGAGGGATATTGTATTCCTAGGCTTGTTTGATTTGATTTTTACTCAAGTTATTATTACTTTGATTTTTCCTTTTAGTTTAATTTTTGATTAATTAGTTTTAGTTAATTAATTAGTTTTGATTGTTTGGATAAGATTAAATTATTATAATTTTAGTACTTAGTAAAATTTTAGATCAATTCTATGTGGGATCGATACTCTGCTTGCTTATATACTATCTATTCGATATGTATACTTGCATAGTAGAATTTTAACTGTCAAATTCTTAAAAAAAGGTAAATTTTGCTAAGTAAGTACAAGGTTGAAAGAGTTTGAATGATACAAAGATGTGTACAAATTGTTAGAATCATTTAGCTTAAAGGAATAAACTCAAGAGGGGGGCAAACTGAGTATTTGAAATATCTTTGAAAAATCCCCCTTTTTAAGCAAGATAAAAACCTCTTTTGTAAATCAAACACAGAAGCCATTAGAAATCAAGCAAAAGGAGTTTTGAGTGTCCTTCGTTGGAAAGCTTTGAAATGATGAGCAAGTAAGAAAATCCTCAAAGGAATAAACTCAATAGGGGGTAAACTGAGTATTTGAAATTTCTTTGAAAAATCCCCCTTTTTGAGCAAGATAAAAACTCTTTTATAAATCAAACATAGAAGCTTTTAGAAATCAAGCAAAAAGAGTTTTAAGTGTTTTTTGCTGGAAATCTTTGAAATGATGTGCAAGTAAGAAAATCAAGCAAGTACAAAAGACACAAGGGATTTATAAGGGTTCGGCCTTGATGCCTACGTCTTCTCCCTAGGTTCACCAAAGAGTTAGAAATCCACCAACTCAAATACTTTTTCAAGGTTGAAGTATAACCTATACAAAAAGCTTTTTCATGGGCTCAAACACAACCATTACACTTGCGTTTTTTAGGATCAAGCAAAACCTATCACTTGCTTTTTCAAGGATCAAGTAGAACCTATACAACTACCTTTTCAAGGGTTAAGGTATAAACCACTTCTAAACTCTTTACCTTTTCAAGGGCAAGGTATAACCTTTACAAAAGATTATAATGATGAGAGTGATGCTCAAGGAGTTTGCCTCTAAGTAGGCAAAATAAAACAATCAACTCAAGATGGAGAGGATCTTGAAGCCTTAATGAAGGAGTAGCAATTCAGCTCAATGATATGTGCATCAAATATATATATATATATTAATGAAAGATTAAATACCTAATTAGGCTAAGTTAGACTAGATTTAGGATCGGATTTAGGTGTTTTTAGTTATTTTATTAGTTTAGTTCAATTTATGTTTAAATTTTTATTTTAAGTTATTTATTTTGTTTTGGCATTCAGAATGAGTAGGAGGTGATTGATCATCACATCAATCAGACTTAAGTTTTTATTTTAAGTTAATAATGTTATTTTTATGTTATTTATTTTTATTTTTATGCTTTTGTAGGAGTAGGATTGAAAATAACTTTAATTGGTGAAGAAAGGTGCATAATGGATTGATGCACTGTTTGCACATATTTCAGTGTTTTGAGCATAACTCTCATTACATAAGTCCGTATGACTTGAATCTTGGACCATTGGAAAGCTAAGAGGTAGGGTTATAACTTTTATGTTTACACTTTACCCAGTTCTAATCGGAAGATGGTCGAAAGCTTTGTTAAGTGGAAGTATTACACCAGGAGAGTGGAGTTCAGGAAAAAAACCCTTGAGAGTCACGACACTCATGGAATTTTCCAAAAATAAACAATTTATGGGATTTTGGAAGTTAGAGCTTTTAGAGGCTATTTAAAAAGCCTTTTTCATAGGCTTTTGAAAGGAGGCAGCAAGCAATTTTTTTAGAGAAAAAGCTAAAAATAAAGAAAGAAAACAAAAGAATTTAAAGAATAATCAAGATCACAAAGCTTCAATCTTTGACTTGGATTAATGGTTAATTTTCTTTGGATGAAGTTTTTGTTAGATATTATGAGCTAAACTACTTTTATACGATTATGGTGGATTTCAACATGCAATTAGAATACTAGTTTCTTTTTTATTTACTATGTATGGGTATAGTTTTGCTTATTCAAATCCGTTCTAAATGCTTTTGATTGTCTAGCCAACAATTAACTAATTTGTAAATCTAATTAATACTTGACAGAGAGATTTTAGATTGGATTAAGATTTGATTAGTATATGTTCATGTCACTTAGGTGATCAGATTCGCAATTCGAGTAGACAAACGCCAATTATCATACATAGCCAAATTAAAACTTAGCTTAATGAACCGTATATAATTAATTACTATAGACAAATAGTGACCCAATTAAGTTAGGCTTTTGTGCAAGCATCTTAATGGAGACTTGTACATAGCTTTGGATTCTAGATTAGTAAAACCATCCATGAATATAAATAATAAGAGAAGCTGGTATCAGATGAAGTGTTGAATGAACCCATAGTCCTTGGTTTTAATCTATTGCCTTTCTCAAGTGGAATTTTTAGTTTCTATTAACTAATTTAGTGTTTTCTTTAATTTAGTTTTAATTAATTTTCTAAAAAAATTAATTAGTCGAATAAGATTAATTTGTCATAATTTTAGTATTTAGTGAAGATTTAGTAACAAATCTTTGTAGGATATGATTGTGGACTTCTTGTCTGTATTACTTGTTCGATACGTATACTTGTGTGTGTAAAATCGACAATAAGTTTTTGACGTCGTTGCTGGGGATCGAATCTGAGTCGCTCGCTCAACAAGCGAAAATATTTAAATAAAACCTTGTTGTTGATTTTTCACACAAGTGTACTTTATCACAAACAAGTAATATAGTGATGAAGTAGAGTATTGTTCCCACAGATATTTGCTCTTAAATCTTCACTAAGTACTAAATTTATGAAAAATTAATCTTATTTAAGTAACTAAAATTTTCAAAAAATTAATTAAAACTAAATTAAAGTAACACTAAATTAGTAACATAAATCATAATTACTTGGGAAAGCAATAGACTAAAACCTAGGATTATAGGTTCATTCAACACTTCATTTAATATTAGCTTCTCTTATTATTTACCTTTCTAGGTCGTTTTACTAACCTAAAATCTAAAGCTACGTACAAGTCTCCATCGAGATGCTTACACAAATACGTAACTTAATTGGATCAACTATATGTCTAAGGAATCAATTAAATAAAGCTCATTAAGCTAATGTTCTAATTTGACTATGTATGGCAATTGGCGTATGAGTACCCGAATCGTGAATCAGATCATCTAAGTGATATAAACATACTTTATTCAACTCTTAGTCTAATCTAAAATCTCTCTGTTGAGTCTCAAGTAGATTCATAAAGCAATTAATTATTGATCACGCAATTAAAAGCATTAAGAACATATTTGAATAAGCAAAACTAAACTCATTCATGATAAATAAAAGAGAAACTAATATTCAAACTACATGTTGAAATCCACCATAACCTCATAAATATATTTTAGCTCATAATATTCAAATGAAACATCTTCCAAAGAAATTTAGCCATGGATCCAAGTCAAAGAAAAAAAGAGAAACACAAAAGTAAATACAGAAACTAATGATTGAAGCTTTTGATTTTGAATCTCTCTTGATATCTCTTGCTTTCTTGCTTTGTTCTTGGCTCCAATTCTTTGGAATTGCTACTTGTCATCCTCTCATTCACTAGAACCGCAACCCTCAACTCTACTGTATTGATTTTGCTATCCTGGTGCAGTACTTCCATTTCAACAAGGATTTTGACCACCTTCCAATCAGAACCAGCAAAGTGAAAAACATCAAAGTTGTAGCTCTTCCTCTTATCTTTCCAATAGTCTAAAGATCTAATCAATGTGAATTTTCTAGTATGAGTTATACCCGAAATACATAGCATACTAAAAAAATTCTACACCTAGTCATCTATACACATTTCACCTCAATGAAGCTCTATGCACTTGAGAACCTTCAAAATAAAAACTAAATCAGCAATTCCTTAAATTAGAGCTTTTGACAAAAAAATGATCTCAAATTACCCTTACCATAGTCGTCATTAAAGTCTGAATCCATGGGCAAATAAGGGAAAAAAACCATATCCATCCTTATATGCTTAGCATATGCTCGCATCATTTGCTAAAGTGCTCAATTCTGCCTTTCTCGGTGGTCTAGACGACGATTAATTTGTTCCATCCATTGAGCTACAATTTGGGTCGGAGGTCTCGATGGAAGTTGTGGAGTAGCTTGGGAAAAACTACCAGCTATTGCAACAGACTCCTCCAATTGCCTCAGAATTCCCATGGTGATTGGAGTTTTAGGTTGTTAGAATTCCTCTCTACCATTCCATGGCACACTAGTTTTCCCACACAAGGTAGTTATCCAAAAAGGAAATCTTATACCATCTTGTTTAGTTCGACCCATGTGCAATATGGAATGAAAGATAACCTTTCCAATGTCGATGAATTTACAAGTTATAATAGCAAAAATATGAATGCCGTGATCTTTTGTAACATTGCTTATGAGGGTTGATGGAAGCAACCTCGCTACCACAAAATGTAGCCACACTTTCTGCTCCTTCTTCATTGCATTGTGCTTGAACAAGACGGGCTCTCCATGGGAATTTTTCTATTTTGCACCCGCAACACAAAGCTCCAAGATTATCGCATCACAATCTTGATGATCACCCAAATATTGCCTATATTCATCACATTTAATATTCAATGTTCCAAAGAATTTGTCGACGGCCTAACTATGGAATGGTACCTCTTTACCACGTACAAACGCAATGCCAGCAATATGTTTAAAAACATTCGCATAGAACTCCTTTGCCACTGGACTGACTGTAGCTTCAATCGAGCATAGAGTTGCTACCAATGTCGTTCTTCAATCGTTTGATGTATCTCCTTATAATGGACTAAGGGAATATTTTAGGGATGGACACCTTGTTAATCAGTGAACTATAATATCGTCTAGAAACCTTTGCAAGTACAAACTTTAAGCGATCAAATGAGCCACTTGAACTTGGTTTAGATCTCTTTGGTGCCATTACTGCAAGAAATTTCAACAACTAACCAAACAAAGGCAACCCAAACAACAAGTGTTCAATAATTATTATACAAAATCTAATAGGTGAAAATCATCAAATGTCTAAATGCAATAATCCACTAATTGATTCTAAAATTCAACTTACACGACCTAAAAGTTACAACTAATACCATCATCCTCCAAGCAACTTTTACTTACCCATGCCATAATCATGAAGAATTTCTACACACCCATCAGTTATTAAGCAACATTCTACTAACCCACACCATAATCATCAAGAATTCTAACATACTCATCACTAAGCATAAAAAATTCTACTTACCCAACTAAAATTGTAATTACCAAAATCACAAAAAATGTCAATATACTCATCATTGACTAACCACAATTCCTCTTATCCAACCAAATTTGTCAAGAATGTCACAACTTACCCATCTAATATGAAAGCCCACTAAATCTAACAATGACAATTACTATTAACAAGAATTTTCAAAAACTAATGAAAATTTTGATCAAAACAACTTACTTGAAAAAATATGTTGAGAAGATGATGAATGGTGAATGGGTTTGTAAATAGGATGATTACAAGAACTTGACAACTCAAAAGAACAAATGTTGGAGTAGTTGAGAGGTAAGGAATATTGAAGAAGGAAGAAGAAGGAAAGTTTGGGAGGTTGTAGAATGGCAAAAGAAAGAGCAAAGGTGATTTAAACCTGGTTAGGGGTGGGCCCCAAACCAATGCCGCGACTCTTAAGCTTTCTGTACTTTAAGCATAACACTTCAGGTTTCAACACCACTTTGCTAATGAGTAAAGGTTGTGACGCTCTCTATTTCAAGCAAATTTTACCTTCAATTTCAGAGTCGCAGCTCTTAACAGTGAGGGCCATGGTGCCAAAGTATTTTGTTTAGGTGCAAGTCATGCTGAATTTCAGTGTTGTAGTGCTCCCATTTGAGGGCCACGGCTTTAAAACCTTCTTCTTTTTTTTTTTTTGAATTTTGAAATTTTGACTCACCTACAAAATAAGGCACAAAACATTTAAAATATAAAATAAACATCAAATGACAAACAAAAATTAAAAATAAAACTAAAAAAAATAAATACTAAAGTAAGCCAAGTTTATAAACTTAGGTTGCCTCCTAAGAAGCACTTCTTTATAGTTACTAGCTTGACTATGATACCCCTTTTTCACTTTTTCATCACCAATAATGCTTGAGGCTTTCTTTCATTACATTAAATGCTCCGATAAGCGTAATAAAAATCCTAATAAATCCATAAAACAAAACTTTCACCACTTTAAAGGTTTTCCACCAATATGGTTAAAGTTGCCATGGTAAAAGATGGACGTGTGAACTAGAAAGTACTACTTGCTATCTAACCTTAAAATCAAGATCACTAAAAGGTGGTGGATTATGCTCATCATAACACTGCTTAGTTTTGAAATGTGGTGGCGGTGGCTTTGACTCAAGAGTTGGTACTTGCTTTCTTGTAGGTGGTGGAGTATGATTACCTTTAACTTCATCATCT
Organism: Theobroma cacao; assembly: GCF_053813885.1. Classification (NCBI taxonomy): domain Eukaryota; kingdom Viridiplantae; phylum Streptophyta; class Magnoliopsida; order Malvales; family Malvaceae; genus Theobroma; species Theobroma cacao. Next base: position 46,788,017 of record NC_142640.1, read on the forward strand.
AAGTCCACTTTATAGAAATGATCTGTGGTTGAAGGATACTTAGTTGCATTGAAAACAGTAAATTCAAATACTTTTTCTCCAACTCTTAACGTTATTTTTCCTTCTTTTACATCGATGAGTACGCTTGCAATGGCCAAGAATTGATGTCCTAGTATGATCGAAACCTCTTGATCTTCCTCCATCTCAAGTACAAGGAAGTCTATGTATAATTTCCCCACTTTAGCCAACATATCCTCTATAATCTCAAAAGAGTGCCTTATTGTCTTGTCTACTAGTTGTAATGTGACAGTAATAGGTTGAGTATCCTTCAGTTCAAATCTCCTAGCAATAGACAAAGGAATAATTAATACACCAACACCTAAATCACACAAAGATTTCCAAAATTAAAATTACCAATTGAATAAGGGATAGAACAACTCCCTATGTCCTTAAGCTTTGGTCGAAGCTTATTTTAGATTATCAGGTTGAACTCCTTAATAAGTGTAACTATTTCGAAATCCCCCAATTTCCTCTTTTTTGTCAATATTTCCTTCAAACACTTCACATATGACGACATTTACTTTAAAACTTCTACGATAAAAATATTGATGTGAAGCTTTTTGAATACCTTGAGAAACTTTTGGAAATGCCTATCAAGCTTTTGTTTTTGAAATCTCAAAAGAAATGGTGGTGGTGGTAGGTTTGCCTTTGCTTCCTTCTCGTCAATTTGCTCGTCAACTGTTTCAATCACTATTTCATTCTTGACAAGCTTATCTTGAATTCTAGCTTGCCTAACACTATTTTCAACCTCTTTTCCGCCCTTCAGGGTGATTACCATAGCTTGTTCCTTATCTTCTCTCCTAGCATTCACCTTTGTATCATTTGGTAGTAATCCTTAAGCTCTGTTGTTTAATAAGTTGGCAAGTTGACCAACCTGAGTCTCGAGGTTTCGAAGTGATGTTGCTTGACTCTGAATGGGGGTTGCTCGACTTTGGATGATATTATCTTCTTTGTCATGTACTGCCTTAGTAAATCCTTTACAGTTGGCTTCTTATTTGGAATAAGAGCTCTTACTTGCTATTGGAATCCCGGAGGTGCATTCGACCTTGAGGATGAGGATGATCCTTGATTATTAGTGCAAAAGAAGTTTAAATGGTTCCTCTACCCTAGGTTGTAAGTGTTGAAGTAAAAGTTATTCTATTATCTGTTCTCCACAAATTACATTGTTTCTGTCATACTTGGGCATTGATGGCTTGCATGATCATATCCACAATATGCACAAACTACATAAGGACTTTGAATGGACTTAGTACTAAGAGATTTAAGTGTCTTACTTAAAATTGCTAACTGTGTGGATAAAGCCAAAATAACATCTACATCATGAATTCTAGGTACTTTCCTATGCATTGATCGCTCTACTATCCATTGGTTATTTTTTTGTAGCTATATCCTCTAATAAATTGTATGCCTCGTCAATTGATTTAGCCATTAAAGCTCTTCCCGCAACAACATTAATGGTGGTTCGAACTTGACCACTCAAGCCATTGTAAAATGTCTACACCTGAAGTTGCTTTGGAAAACCATGATAAAGGCAACACCAAAGTAAGTCATTGTGTCTTTCCCAAGCCTCGTACAATGATTCAAAATCTAGCTACATGAAAAGTGTGATATCATTCCTCAATTTCGTTGTCTTGCCTGGAAGAAAGAACTTAGCCGATTATCCCATGTTGTTATTGATCCAGTAAGGAGTGCATTCAGCCATGCTTGAGCTTTATCCTTCAATAAAAAATGGAAAAGCCTTAAACGAATTGCATCGTCTATGATACCATTGTGTTTAAAATTATAACATATCTCCAAAAAGTTTGAAATATGACCATTTGGATCGCCATTTGAAAGGCCCTCAAATTGAACTAAGGTTTGAATCATGGTGATGATAGCTGACTTTATCTCAAAATTGTTGGCTTGAATAGTCTGCCTTCAAATACTCAATAGAATCCCTTGAACCAATGGAACAACATAATCCCTTAAGCAACGATTTGCAAATACTACTTGCTCTTGGAATTGTTGCTCATCCTGTCGATCAGCCATTATATTTGTTTCAGCAAAACCTTGTTGATTTTTTTATCGAAGTTTTCAAAATGTTCTATCAATCTTTAGATCAAATGGTATAATCTTCAAGCTTTTTGTTGTTCTTAGACAATGATGAAATGAACCTGAAAACAAAAAAGAAAACTTAAATTAAGATTGATCTATTGAATTTTAATATTAGCAAATGAATAGGAAAACAAATCCGCAACAATGGCACCAGCAGTTACAAATTAGGGTAGAATCATTCAAATTTTTCATGGAGTAATGATCAGGGTCCTACATATTCATCACAACTTATTTTTCATCAGGATTTTAGTCACAAGTTAGAGCTCCGATCCTTGAAAAGAAACCAACAATGGAAGAGATGTTCATGTAATTTATGGCACAGAATAATGCATACATGGCAAAAAATGATGCCATTATTCAAAGTCAAGTGGCATCAATTAGAAATCTTGAGACACAAGTGGGCCAACTTGCCAATGCTATTAATAACAAACCTTAAGATACCTTACCAAATGACACTGAGTCTAATCCTAGAGGAGAAGAATATGGTAAGCATCTTGATGAGGTAAATGCAATAATGTGGTAGATGATGGAAATAAAGTAAATCAAGAGAATACTTCGAACAAGTAAGTTCAAGAAGAAGAAGTTAAGTAAGGGGAGGAAGTATCTACATCACCATGAGTCAAGCCATATGTGCCTCTCATTCCTTTTTAAATACAGTTGATGACTTACCTAAGAATGCTATTTTTATGGAAAATCTTAAGAAATTCCATGAAGCTTGTTTGGTTTAAGATGCAACAACAAAGGACAAGAATGAAGAACTCACAAATGTTACACATGTTTTGAAGGCTACACCAAAATGCATTATCCATGAAAAACTTAATTTGAGAATTGGGTAAAAGTCAACCTATTCTACTACCTTGGGTTGAGCAAACAACAAATCTTGAATTAAAGCCACTACAACCTCATCTTATGAGGAGGCTACTTTCGCAACTTAAGCTTTTTCTATGCAAACTCAAACCTCCTTAAAGGGTGAATGAAGACCTCAACCAAATTCAAGCTATTGACTATAAGAAGTACTTTTTTGGAGGCAACCCAAGCTAAATCCTTTTAGATTTAGTTGTTATTTTACTTAGTTTTTGTTTGTCTATTTAAATAAGTAGTTATAACCTTTCCCTAGCTTATTTTCTTTAGTATGCAAGTTTAGAAAGCATGAAGATAAAGAGAAAGAAAATTATAGCTTTTAATGCACTGCCACCATTGATAAAAGAGTTTATTTTCCTTAATTTTTTAACTTTTCACATTGAGGACAATGTGCAATTTAAGTTTGGGGAAAAGTTTTATTTTTATTAGTTTTTGTAATGTTTTTAGGTTATTTTATTTTCATTAAATTTTATTTTTAGGTTTATTTTTGGAAGATTTGAGATGATAATCGCATATGCCATGATAGTACCAATCTTAGGATGATAGTTTGATTATCTTGCGATTTTGATTCTTAGTTTGATATAGGCATGAATTGAGTGATTATGATATTCTTTTGTTAGTTTAATTGTAGAATGTGATTTCCATAAATTGTGCACTAAGAATCTTTTTGCTTAGAATTACTATTCAATTTAGAGAAAGATAATGTTAGTGTTAAGTTTTGGTAAAGTCAAGAATTTTGGAATTTGTTTGATTCTCTCTCAACGTGAAATTCTAGATAACACTTAGGATAGAACATGATTTAAGCCATCTTTGCACCTTTTAAGCCTTTCAAGCTAACCTTTTTAAACTTTTATCCCTAATATATCCCTTTGAGCCTAATTTCCCTTTTCTTTGTTTAACCACAAAACAATAAACCTAGCCTTAAAATAAAATTCCAATTTTGCAACCCTCATTCCTAAGCATGTATATTGTTTCAGAAAATATAGACTAAGCTAAATGTTGAAAAAGATAGAAAGGTGGAGTTGAAAAAATTTTCAAAAATTATTAGAATTCACCCCATTACCTATAATAAAAAGAAATAATTTTGGGGGTACGAAATTCTGATGAAAAAAGAAGAGAAAAAGAAGAAGTGTTGAATAAAAAGAAAAAAAATTGATGAAAATGGTGTACTTGGTAAAGGAAAATAAACCTATATATGTCATAGAATAATTATATGTTTATGGTGATATTGAGCCACATTATATCCTTTATCATATCTAGACCATAGCCTTACATTACAAGCTTAATAAAGACCTATTAATCTTTGAATAAGTGTTAATCTACATTAGTGGAAAAAGAGATGAAAAACAAACTTATGAAATTCTAGCACTTAGCTAAATTTTGTATAGGCATAATCTTATCTGAATTGTATGATATTCTTTGTAAAAGATCATTTACACACACATAAATATTGTGAAATCCATATGATAATGAACTTGCAATTGAACTAAGCATGAATTTAATGATTATCTATGTTTCACATTTAGTTAAAATTACGAGATAACTTTTGAAGGAAAAATAGGGGATTCATGCTTTGGTGAATTGCATATCTAGCTAGTTGTTTTGTTTTTAGTTCTTCCTTTTTCTTGGGGACAAACAAAGATTCAAGTTTGGGGGTATTTGATGTGTGCATCAAATACATATATTTAATGGGGCATTAAATACCTAATTAGGCTAAGTTAGACTAGATTTAGGATCGGATTTAGGTATTTTTAGTTGTTTTATTAGTTTAGTTTAATTTATGTTTAAATGTTTATTTTAAGTTAATAATGTTAATTTTATTTTTATTTTTAAGATTTTGTAGGAGTTGGATCGAAAATAACTTCAATTGGTGAAGAAAGATGCATAATGAACTGGTGCTCTATCTACACATATTTTAGTTTTTTGAGGATAACTCTCGCTACATAACTCCAAATGAGGTGATTCTTAAACCATTGAAAAACTAAAAAGCAGGGCTATAACTATGATGTTTACCACTTCACCAAGTTCTAATTGGAAGATGATAGAAATCTTTATCAAAGTGGAAGTACTGCACTAGGAAAGCAAAGTTCAAGACATAACCCTTGAGAGCCACGACGCTCGAGGAATTTTTCAAAAATAAACATCTTATGGGATTTTGGAAGTTAGAACTTTTAGATACTATTTAAGGGGCCTTTTTCATAGGTTTCTAGGAGGAGGTAGCAATCAATTTTTCTTGAAAAATAGCCAAAAACAAAGTAAGAAAGCAAGAAAATTTAAGGGAGAATCATGATCACAAAGCTTCAACTATTAGTTTTCTCTCTCTACTTTTGTGTTTTTCTTACCTCTTTGATCTGGATTAATGGTTAATTTTCATTGGATGAAGTTTTTATTAGATATTATGAGCTAAACTATTTTTCTAGGATTATGGTGGATTTCAACATGTAGTTAGAATATTAGCTTCTTTTTTTATTTACTATGAATGGGTATAGTTTTGCTTATTTAAATATGTTTTTAATGCTTTTGATTGTTTAGCTAATAATTAACTGATTTGTAAATCCAATTGAGACTCGACAGAGAGATTTTATATTGGACTAAGATTTGAATATTGTATATTCACGTCAATTAAGTGATCTGATTTGCAATTTGGGTAGACATATGCCAATTGCCATACAAGGCCAAATTAGAGCAATCAGTTAATGAACCTTATTTGATTGATTACTATAGACATATAGTGACTCAATTATGTCTATAGGAATCAATTAAATAAGGCTCATTAAGCTAGTGTTCTAATTTGGCTATTTATGGTAATTGGCGTATGTTTACCCGAATCGCGAATCAGATCACCAAAGTGATATAAACATACACTATTCAAATCTTAATCTAATCTAAAATCTCTCTGCCAAGTTCAATTAGATTCACAAATCAGTTAATTGTTGATCAGGCAATTAAAAGCATTGAAAACATATTTGAATAAACAAAACCAAACCTTTCATGATAAATAAAAGAGAAACTAATATTCAAACTACATGTTGAAATCCACCACAATCTTAGAAAAATAATTTAGCTTATAATATTCAAATAAAACATCTTCCAAAGAAATTTAGTCATGAATCCAAGTCAAAGAAAATAAGAGAAACATAAAATTAAAGAAAGAAACTAATGCTTAAAGCTTTTGATCTTGAATTTTTTTCATTTTCTCTTGCTTTCTTTCTTTGTTCTTGTACAAATACTTAACAACTCATAGTCATGAGTAAGTAATCCTAGTTTTGACTCCTTCACTCAAGTTGTGTCTTTATGCAATTTCTCTATTGTATCCCAAATTTCTTTTCCATTTTCACACATGGACACCTTATTAAACTCTTCTTCTTCTAATGCATAGTATAAAATGTTACAACTCTAACATTGATCTATACAAGCTTTCTATCTTTATTGTCCCAATATTTCCTAGGTTTTGGCACTTCTTTTCCATTTACAGTCTTAATTAGAACATGAGGACCTTCTAAAATAACAGTCCAAACATCAAGATCATGAGCTTAAAAAAACATTTCCATCCTCCTTTTCCAATACGAATAATTTTCACCATTAAACAAAAAAGGTCTTATCAGAGATTGCCTCTTACCTAAAGGAATGGCATTAAGAGCAACTTCCATGGGCTTTGAGCTTTTATGGATCTCTCCTCAAGGTGTTTAAACTTGTGAAACTAAGATTGCAGCTCTAATACCAATTATTAGAATCATTGAGCTCAAAGGAATAAACTTAAAATGGGGTGAATTGAGTATTTGAATTTTTTTTAAATCCTCTTTTTGTGTAAGATAAAAACTTTTTTGTAAATCAAACCCAGAAACCTGTAGAAATCAAGCAAAGAGAGTTTTGAGTGTCCTTTGTTGGAAACCTTTGAAATGATGAGCAAGTAAGAAAATCAAGTAAGCACAAAAGACAGAAAAGATTTGTAAAGGTTTGGCCTCGACGCATATGTCTTCTCCCTTGGTTCACCAAGGAGTTAAAAATTCACAAACTCAAATACTTTTCAAGGTTTAAATATAACTTATATAAAAGGCTTTTTCATGGGCTTAAGCACAACCCTTACACTTACTTTTTCAAGGATTAAGCAAAACTATCACTTTTTTTTTCAAGTATCAAGTAATACCTATCACTTCCTTTTTCAAGGATCAATCAGAACCTATACAACTATCTTTCAAGGGTCAAGGTATAACCATATTTAAGCTCTTTACCTTTTCAAGGGGAAGGTATAACCTTTACAAGAAATTATAATGATAAGAGTAATGCTCAAGGAGTTTGCCTCCATGTAGGCAAAATACAACAATCAACACAAGATGGAGAGGATCTTGAAGGCTTGATGAAGGAGTTGGAGTTTAACTTAACAATCAACAAAGATGAAAACATTAAGTTTAAAGAGTGAGAATGAAGAATTTTCTCTTGGAGGATTCACTCTTGCCTAAGATTTTTTCTCAATGTGTTTTGTCAACTCACAAAAGAGTTTCAGCCTTCCTTTTATACTTAGGGACCTTAAATTAGCCGTTGGGCCTTTGAATTTAAAAATTCTAGCCATTGTCCTTGTATTTTTCTAGCTTGTCTGAAGGGATGTTTCAATATTTGTGATCTAAGTCTTGATACTTTAAGTTCCTTGCTTACTAATGGCTCGATACTTCAAATGCCTTTCTCAATATTTTTATCTTCCACGCACAATTCTGACTAAGCCTTGTCTCGATACCATATTCCAATAGTCTTGATACATTTTAGTTTGCTTTCTAAAATTTGCCTTATGAGATGTTATCTCGATTTTCTTGCAAATTGATCTCGATATTAATTTACTTGACCATTTTCACTTTCAAATCTTAAAGTTCCAGCCTCTGTACTAATATAATGTGCCTTGATACTTAGGCACTTCCTCTCTATTGTTCACTTTCTAAAGGTGTTGTCTCGATAATGAAAATCTTTTTTCTTGATACATTTTAACTTCTTCTCTGAAATCTGAAGTTTAAAGGCAAGGTATCAAAATTTTGAAAACTGTGCCTCGATACGCAAATCTTTACTTTTTTTAATTATGCACTACTAAGAAGATGTGTCGATTTTGATGCTTTTCTTCTTGATACTTCAGTATTTGTTCTTCGAAAATATAACTCTTCTTGAGTGGAGTGTTGGTACCGTCCAGAGTAGTCTCAATACACTTTCTTTTTTTGGTTGTTTCTTGAGGTATACACAAACAGACTTATCAAAATGCCCTCTCTAGAGGTCTCGATACTTTAGGTTAGTTTTAGCCTTTTAACAAATATTGAACTTAAGTACTCAACCCATTTGTCAATGAAAATCATGGGGTTTCTCTTTAAAGTCCAAATGCACTGGGCATTCAATATATTGATCATTAGCTTTTGTCATATTAAAACAAAAGATCAATTATAAAGCTGACATAAATGATAGGAGTGGAGGTACAAAGAAATTATAGCTCAAAGATAGCTCAAAAGCATGGTGGTAAAAAAGCATAGTGGAAAAATGTGAATTGTTTACTTAAGCTTGGTTCCTCTTTCTTTCTTTTCTTTTTCTTCACAAGATTTGATACTTGAGAAAATGATGTTGTTTCCTTTCTTTTAACCTAAAAAATGTGCCCAAAAGGTCCTTTAATACTTGGAAAAGCTTTGGAGCCATTGTAGAACATTTGGTGAATAAATTAGCCATTTTTCCTTCAATTCTCATGTCTAACAGCTAGTTTTGTCCAATGGGATCAGTCCCTCTATGGAGAGATCAATCTTTACAAGGAAGTAAGGGTTCTGGACTATTCTGTGAAATGGGAATCAATCCTTGTAGCTCTTTTTTTAGAAAAACCTTGTTTTAAACCCTTTTTCATATGGTAGGTATTCTACATTAAAGCAATAAAGTAAATAGTCATATATTTCCTCTCATGTACCTTCTACTAAGTACATGAGGAAATCAAATCCATATGTCTTTACTTTTCTAATTCTTTTACTTCTTCGAAGCTTAATATTGTCCTCAACTTTTGATTTTTCATTTTCTGAAATTTTATCACTTTTCCTTATTAGATCTTTAGGTCTTGGAATTGAATTGAACCTTGTTTGATCAAAGATTCCGTCCCTTGATTTTATGACCGTATTAATAAAATATGAATCATCAGGCTCTATTACCATGAACCAATATGCTTTATTATATTTAACATATTCTATGAATATACATTCAATTCATTTTTCGCCCAATTTCCTTTTCTTTAGTCCTTGAACTTTTATTATGGGTTGATATCCTCAAACTCTTAAATAATTAAGGTTTGACTTTCTTCTTTTCCATAGCTCATAAGGAGTAATTTTACTCCTTTTATTTGGGATCCTATTTAGTATATGGCAAGCAATTAATAAGACTTCACCCCAAAATCCCTTTCCCAAACCAAAATTAGAAACCAATTGCATTGACCATTTTTGAAAGAACTCAATTCTTAAGTTTTGACCATTTTGTTCTAGTGCCTATAGAGTGGTAGTCTCATGAATAATATTGATAGACTCAAAATACATGGGATTATAGTATTCACCTTCTCTATCATTTCATAAACATTTAATAAACGATTCTTAATGCAATTTAATGTCACTTTTATAGATCATAAACTTTCCATAATTTTACCTTTAGCTTGCAATAAATAAACATAGCAAAATATAGAGAAGTCATCTATAAATGTTATGATTTCCACTAATAGATGGAGTACCAAGTATAGCACAAACATCAGAATGTATCAATGCAAGCAATTTGGAGTTTCTTTTACCTAGGAAATGAGCTTAATGTGATTTTCGTGACAATGCAAGTTTTGCAAATATCAACATTTTTAGTGAATATTATATATGAACTCCAAATTAGCCATATCATGCATTCTTTTATAATGGACATGACCTAATATATTATGTCATAGATTAAACAATGCTACATTACTATCAAAACAATTGAAACAGTCATCAATATAAGTAGAACTAGTAGCATTATTATTGATATTAAACTTGAACATGTTTTCACACAAATAGCCACTTCTCACATATAGTCTACCTTTTGTAAAGATGAACTCATTTACTTTAAATACTAATTTGAAGCCAAACTTATTTAACAAGCCACCAGATATAAAGTTCTTTCTAACTTCTGGTACATAGTAGACATCGGTTAGTATAAGAATTTTTCTAGAAGTAAGCATGAATTTCACAGTGCCTTTTCCCTTCACTTGTGTAATGAAGGAATTTCATGCACAACATTGTTCCATTACTAATAGCTTCCAAGGATGTAACAACCCAGGACCAAGCACCATTAGCCTAGCAACTTTTCAAGCCTAAACCACATGGCCTTCAAAAGCTTAAGCTCAAGTTGCTAGTAGTGATTAACTTAAACCCTTATATAGGCCTTAAGAATCACTTTCACATTAGTTGATGTGTGGCCTTGATGAGGACATCAAGGATTTGAGTGGGTGGGATTGTGATACCATATCCCACATCGAATGTGAAAGTTATGCTTAAAACTTATCTAAGTCAATCACTACTAACAACTTGAACTTAAGCTTTTGAGGGCCATGAGGTTTAAGCTTGAAAAGTTGTTGGGCCAATGGTGCTTGGACTAAGGTTGTTACAAAAGACTTGAAGAAATTCTTATCCTTGCATATATGCTTTGTTGCTCCGATGTCAATCAACCATACTCGATCATCTTGGGGAAGATTGATCTCATAAAGCATGACTCACACCTTTTTTCTGTTGACATATGCCCTGGAGTCAATTGGATTGATCAAAGGATATATTGTCAGTTAATGCATACTTTATTACATAACATTATGTGATAAAGGTTTTCCTTCATGTTAATACGATAATAAGGAGTTATTAAGTACTAATCGAATGAAGCCCATGGAACATACAAGCCTTGTAAGAATATTGTAAAGTTGTTTCAATTATGAAATCTTTATGCATCAAAGCCATATTTCTAAAATTGTTCCTAGTCATTGTATTGTCAAGATAGGGCATTGATAATACTCAAAGAGTGGGACATATTAAGCCTCCTTACTTGGGAAGTAAGCAATTGATTTCATAGATTGAAGTATATGGGCTACTTGAGAAAGGCATGTGGGTGCTTGTTAGAGAACAAATTCATTGAACATGAACTGCTATGAGAACTACATTTGGTATTTCACTCAAGCGTCTATGAAATATGTTCTCATGTGATAGTTGTGCAACTAGTCCTTAAACTTGAGACACCAAGTCATCTTGTACGGGGAATTACATACTTTGATTTCACCTCTACAGGTCTGGAGGCGATCAAATGCCTAAACAGCTTTTTGTAGGCATGCATTAAGCATGCAAAAGTGGATAAGTGGTCAAGAGAGGATTCATCAACCCAAGTGACATGAGGAGATGTATCTCACTTGTTCTTTATTCTTGATTAACTTGTACAAAATCTTTGGCCAAAATATGATGAATTTGAGAAAAGTTAGTTTCCTAAATTCATAAGGTTGGTCATGAATTATGAGAACTAATAGGGAATGTCATAAGTAGACACCGAGCAATGCTTTAAGACATATATGGGATATTGGATGAAAGGATCATATTTCATTGAGAGGCTTATCACTAAAGGGCTCTATCAAATTCTTTAATTGACTCTTTAACATTTAGGTGATCATAATGTGTTGCTAGATACCTCTCATGATCTATAAATATAAATCAATTATCAAATTGATATTTGAATATGATTTATATTTATTGCCAACATGTTAGAAGCCTAATGGGTCACACACATTAAGTGACATGATTAAGATTAAATAAGGATAATCAATGAAGTTTGACTTAATTGAAATAGACCAAAATAAAGTTAGAAAATTAATTAAGTTCACAAGGACTTAATTGAATAAAAATACAAATGTTGCATCCAGGGTTAAAACTTAGTTTAGTTATATAAATATGTTATGTTAGTCAACTAAAACTCTAAGCCTTCAACCACTTCTTAGCCGTTTCATAAAAATAAGAAAAGAAAAATAGTTATCTTTGTCTGATAGAAATAAGATGTAGCAAGAACTTTTAGTCCTTTTGTTTTAGAAACAAAACTGGCTAGCACAAGTAAAATCATACCATTGAGACGGTCTTATTTGGTCATTGTGTGAATTACTTTCAAAGGCCAAACACTTAGGTGGTTGAAAATTTGACAAATCCTAAATGTAAAAAAGTAAAGATTTTGGCTGTAGGATTTCAGACTGTCTTATTCTCCTTTTAGGCTACTTGCTTCATCACAAGCATTTTTCGATTTAATTGACTTTTGATTATGATGTCTAGAGCAATGAATGTAATACTTAAACTTATGAATATTCATAATTAATTTGAAATTTACATGAAAAACAAAAACATTGATCTTGTGGGATTTGGCTATTTCCTTGATTAAATGCTTATTTTATTTTTCCTTTGCATTATACTCTAATTATTTTCATGTTTGAGCATGAGGTTGAATCTCAGCAGTTTTTGGTTTTTCAAAAGTTTACATTCTACCTTGATATGTCCAAGTTTATTACAATGCAAACATGGACCTCTTTTTATCCTTTGATTTTATGACTTACACTACAAGAAAATAGGGCATTATTGATGAAAATTTTCATCAATAATAGTTAAGATTCCATCAGTATGTTACATTATTAATGAAAATTTTCATCGGTATTCAATCAAAAATACTGTGATCGGTAATAACAAATTTGTCGATGATGAAATATTTTGCTAGTAAACTACCAATCGAATATTCTATCGGTAATTCCATCAACAAAAACTTGGATCCGTCGATCGATTTGTCATCAGTAATAGGGGAATTTCGTTGGTAATTTTCGCCAGTAACATTAACAATGGATCTTCATCCATCAGTAATTTCTGTAGGTGATTATCAACATATAGTCGACGAAGCCGAGTTTAAAGCTCACCAACAGTATCTGTCGGCAATGGCTTCAAATCCATCGATATTTTGTTGACATTATGAATGAACTCTATCGACAAAGGATGAATTCCATTGGTAATTGATGAATTCCATTGGTAATTAATGAATTCCATCGGTAATGGATGAATTTTGTCTGTAATAACTACAAAATTGATTTTTTCTGGGAAATTAAATTTTGTTCATTTCATAATAAAATTATTATAGAATGTTGTTAATGATAAAGTAAACATATAGCAAACATATAAGCATATAAAAAATATGAAAATGTAATACAAATTATAATTAATAAGAAAAATCCAATGTAAATATTTGATGATAATCCAAACAAATATCTAATATAAAGCTCACTGAGAAGATGGGGGTAGCTGTTATTACTACTACTACTGTGGTGGATGCAACAAACTCGGCTACTATCATAAGGAAAACTTGAAGGTGTCTAAAAGCGATAACCTCACTATAATAACCTCCAATAAATTATTAATTCTACCCATCAACATCATCGAGGTACTGACGTTGCTAACCAATTGTCGATATCCCTCAGACTTAGGCACAAGAGGTGAAATAGGTCATTTAGCATCAAGGCCACAAGCAGACTCAAACGTCGTGCTTGGAGTTAGCAGTCTCGAAGTGGGGACTTTGGTGACAAATCTGTAGACGTGGGTTTGAGCATAATCTCGGTCCATGCCTCAAGATCAAACTTAAATTAAGTCAACAACTCTTCACCGTACTTGTGGGATAAAGCCAAAACGTATGGTAAAGGTAAAACCATAAATTATACATTCCTACTTATTCACACATTTTGCTATGTTAGAGGTGAAATTATATAGTAAATGTAACTATTTCACCCTAACACACATAGCTTTCTGTTGCTCCTTAGTCAAAGTGTATGATGCTCTCAATTTAAAATGTTGACCACTATTTGCAATTAAGTGCAACTCTAACCGCTTGCGACACACCTCCAAATTACAACGAGCCTTGACATTATCTTTTGTCTCTCTCAGAACATTCATCATCATGTTGAATATATTGTCTAATACATTACGCTCAATATGCATCACATTCAAGTTGTGACGAATGAGATTTGTTTTCCAGTACGATAAATCCAAAAATATGCTTTTCTTAACCTAATTATGGGTTTGACCGAAACCCAGTAGCTTTTGGTCTCCCATTTTTGTCCCACACGTGATATTTGAAATTGACTTTAATCGTTCCAAGATATCAACATTAGATAACCGAGGATTTGGAAGGTCCTTTTCAACATGTTTCTTAAATTTATCTCTTTGGTGACAAAAAGGATGATCCATCTACAAGAATTGTCGATGACAATAAAAAAAAATGGCTTCCTCTCGTACTCCAAGAAGAAACTCTTTCCATGTCCCATGCAATATGGACATGATAAATGTCCATAAGTGCTCCACCTAGACAACATACCATATGCATGTAAGTCATTAATGGTCCATAGGAGTGCTACTCGTAGAATAAAATTTGCCAAGTAAAGGCATTGTACTTGACCATCCTTTCGTCCCATAGAATTTTTAACTTATCTATTAGAGGCTAGAGGAACACATCAATGTTCTATTTAGACTTGTCATCACCGAGATGACCATACTAACAAAGATGTATAATTGCTTCATGCACATCCCTAGATGTAAGTTATAGACAGTGAGCATTACCAACCAAACAGAATACGGTTTTGATGTCGACCCGAATGGAATGAAACTATTTAAAAATAAACCGAGTCTAATGTGCGAGGCTCAAAGGCAAAAGACTAATGGGTGCAATTAAAATGTTTCCAAGCCTTACCATCAATAGGATGCCTAAGCACTCCATCATTAGATTGGTGTGTGGCATGCCATGTCATGTGTTCTACAATTTTGCTTGACAATATAGCCTTTGCAATCTCGGTGTTAGTGGAAAGTATCACAAAATCTTATAAGGAATTTTTTTTCTCCCTTTCTCCCCTTGATTTATTCGGTTTATACCGAGGATGACCACAACATGGACAATAAGACAACTCGAAATATTCATTATAAAACAACATGAAATTATTCTTACATGCATGAATTTTTTGATAGCTGAGCCCAAGTTCTTTCAGGTGTGTCTTCATTTTATAGAAGTTTTTCGGTAATGATTCATTCAATGGTAACATCTCTTTCACTAGATGCATTAAATGATTAAAGCATGCCTCACTCATGTTAAACTCTGACTTCACATTCAATAATTAAGACATAGTTGAAAGTTTTGTGTTCTTATCGTGTCTAACCCACAAAGCTGCATCGGCATCATTTAACAACAAAAAGAAAAATTCAACATTCAGATTTGGATCTTCAAGAAAGATTAGTTGATTTCAGGTCTCATCATTAAATTGAAACTTTGGTCGTAAAGCATCCATAACCATTTTAGCATATGGATTTTCTCTTTGGACTTCATTAACTGCTTCACTTTACTCATCAACAAAATATCCCAATGATTGTCTGGCATGGAATGATTCACCCTATGCATCCCATATTGTGTACGCACCAATAAATCCATTACTGAACAAGTGTTCCCGAACCTTATTAGCAACCAAGAACTTGTTATTCATACAATAAGAGCAAAGACATCTAATCTTATTTTCAGTCATATATCTTGGTTGACTGAACACAAACGAAATAAATTCATCTATGCTATTTACAAATTCTATCCTCAAAAATCCACTTAAATCGACTTGGGAATACATCTAACTCCTATCTCATTCCATTTTGAGAAAAATATTATAACGGACATAAGATGTCGTCCGTTAGCTGATGTTAACACAAACATCAATTGAAAATAAAAATCAACTTAAATACTAGAATTAATTAATTGCTTAATTACTAAAACATTGCTTTCATAATTAATTTTAAATTTTACTAATTTTGCTTATACATTTGGAATTTGATTAATTACTAATACATAATTCTTCATAATTAGGTAAATTATGTAATTAATTCCCTAAAGCCCTTAATTAATTTAAATAAATAAAATATTATATAATATTACTAATTTAATTAATTGCTTAATTACTTATAACACATTACATAACTTAATTAACTAAATTACTTAATTACCTCAGTAAACACCTTAATTTATTTAAATATTTTTAAAATTAAATAATATTACTAAATTAGTTAATTGCTTAACTACTAAAACTTTTTTCATTTGATTAGTTAAATTATTTAATTAATTTAATAAAACCTTAATTAATTTAAATACTTTTAAATTTTACTAAATTTACTAATACATTTTGAATTGATTAATTACTATCATTCGATTTCTTAAATTACTAATTTAATTAATTCATTAATTACTAATACATGATTCTTGATAATCAGTTAATTGTGTAATTAAAATCCTAAACACTTAATTTATTTAAATAAATAAAATATTATATATATTACTCATTTAATTTAATGATTAATTAGTTATATTACATTACATTACTTAATTAACTTAATTATGTAATAAACTCATTATCACCTTAATTAATTTAATTTTTTTTAAATTAAATAATATTACTAATTTATGTAATTACTTAATTACCTAATTACTTAATTAATTGCTTATATGATGGTTTGTGTTCCATCAGATGGAACTTTGTCAACTCAAGATTCTTTACTTTAGGATCTTTATCCTTCTCATGTGACTTCTTCTTGTTTGTGATAATATTCTTCTATTTGAAGATGATTACCAAGATCTTCGAGGGACATCTCTTTTTTCTTATGCTTTAAAGTTTTCCTAGTGTCTTTGCATGAAGGGGGGAGTTTGTCGATAATAGAAAACACAACAATAGTTTCATCCATTTTAAAATCATATTGCTTAAATCTATTTAGAATGAGTTCAAACTCATGAAATTGATCCGAAACAGAATACTCATGTAAGACCTCGACCTTTATTGGCTCGTAACTAGGTGTAGACACGATAACATGGGCTAGGGGTAATTTCGTCATTTCCTTAGTGAGCCCCTAGAAGTATGCTTTCAAACAATATTAAGGCCTAAGTAGGCCTAAGGCATAGATGAATGATGAAAATAAGGGTAAAATGATGAAGAAAATAAAAATAATGATGATTTTCAAAGTAGGGGCAAAATGGTCATTTTTCATCTTGGGTTAAAATTTTTAAGTTTTCATGAACCCAAGCATTTCTAGACCATTGTGGACTTTGTTTTAGTGTCAAAAGAGTAAAAAGATTGCACAAAAGATTTAAGGAGAACAAGCTAACTTGTTAAGGGCATTTTCATAATTTAAGTGGAGTTGGATAAGCTTGAGTTATAAATATCATCTTCCAGCAACTTCTTCTCACATTTTCGGCAGCTTCTTCTTCTTCTTCTCTTTCCCCTTTCACGTTTCTTCATCCTCCATGGGAGTTCTCTTCAAGCTCCATAACTTTCTCAAGTTAGTCTCAAATTTCATGCTTTTGTGCACCTTTTCACAAGCCCTTTGTGCTCTTTTACTTTTTCACCTTAAAAAAAAAAAAAAACCCTCCAAAGTCTTAAACCAATACTTTCTCTCACTAGCAAGGTATTTTAGAGAGAGAAATAAAGACTCTCTATAATAGTTTGGGAATTCTTGAGGAAGAATCCAATTACAAATCTAAGAAGGTGAGTGTTGAAATTAAGTTGATATTTTTAGTTGTTGATAATGTTTAGTAATTTGATTTGTGAGTGTTTTATTATTGAGATTGTTTAATCATTTTTAGTGTGACTAAAGTAGTGCAAATAATAGCCGCTTAATGGTAGTTGGATACTAGTTAGGAATATCTAGCAGAACATAGTTTAGGAGGTAGCTTCTAAAACTATAATTATGTGAACTGAATTAATTGTGATGCTAATGTAATGATAGGTTCCAACGAAGCCCCACCGCCCCATTTGGACCATTAGAGGAAGTTAGAGTTGAGTAAAGATTTAATGAATACTGGTGAGTGAACTTGCATTTCAAAATTTCTTTGGGAAATGTAAAGGTATTTGGGTGAAACATTTGAATGATTTTATCCAACCTTTCTTTAAAAATGTGTGCTTATGAACAAGCCCTTGATAAAATGTTTTTGATGTTGTGAAAAATGAAATGTGTATAAAGATGAATCTATGTGCTCTTATATTACGTTGGTATGTATATATATATATATATATATATATATATATATGAATATGTGTTGTGCATTGATGAATGATGTTGTGTGATGATGTTGAAGTGTGCGAGTAGGGAGTGCATACGTGATGATGATAAAGTGTGCGAGTAGGGAGTGCACACATGATGATGATATTGCATTGAGCTTAGTGTGGCGGGATGGTATGCTTGATGATGTATGTATATATATAAATATGTGCATTATAAAAAGTTCATGAGCATAGTATATGGTTGTAATACATGTGAAATCTTGCATGTTGAACCTTGGAAATTTCTAAGCATTTTCAAGTTGATCTTGTCTTTACAGCAAAATGGCCTTTTCTTGAGAGAATGAAAACTTGTTGTTGGGTGTCCTGTTTCTCGCTACAGTGAAAAACTCGCGGGTTTAGGGAAGTTGCACTGGCCTAGTTCTCGCTGTAGCGAGAAACATTCTATCTTGATTACCTCCTTGTTTGGTCACTGCCCTATTTTCCACTTCTTTAACACCATAGTTGATCATGGATTTCCAACAGCAAGGAATTAATTAATTAAGTTTGAAATGAAGGGTTTTAGTGAGAAACCCTCGGCCAGTTGAGAACCCTCGACCAGCTGATAAATTGAGCCCAAATTACCCTCGACGAGAATGCTTTTCCGCTGCACCGAGGACCTCTTGTTTCACTTGACTTGCTTGAATGCTATTAAAGTTTTCACTCTTCAAATCCTTTGTTGTGCATGGATATTTTATCATCAAGTGATTAATTCATTAAGGGTTAATGAGGGGTTTTAATAAGAATTAAACTAAATTGCATTGTTTTTGAAAATAAGTGCATTATGATTTCTTAACTTCTCTTATCGATTGCTTGTTCCTTTCTTTTGTTCACTCACTGGGTTTATACTCACTGTTTTCAACTTCATGTTTTCAGATCAGGAGGCAGCTGGTAACTAGGTCGAGGTGTCCTTGTAGATTCGTTTCCTTGATAGGTATCTCAGCATTCAATAGCTGAACTTTCGCCCGAGTCTCTCCGCTGGAAGTCGAGTCTCCCTTTTGTTGTGTATAGACAAACCCGATGTAAATTATTAAGATATATGGTTTAGACAATATATGTATATTTGATTGGAAATGCCACTATGAGATGGCAATGGTTAGAATTATTTTGAATTGAAATTATGAAATGTGACTTTAATAACTTATGATGGAATGATGGATAGGTTATATAAATAAGCATGCTTGGACTTAGTGGGCTACGTCCATTGGGTCCATGCGCAGGTCATGGCCCGAGATTTGGGTCGTGACAAGTCATCAACCATTGTATAATTATTGAAATGACTAACCAAAACTTTCTTGCTACTTACATCTTTAACCATGTATCTTACGTCCACCTTATCCTAAAGTTTTTTTGCACTAGTTTCATTCCGATACACATGGAACAATGCATCCAACATTCCATTAAAATGTGGTCCATGCATATATAGTCGTTATTATCCCATTTTTGCCTCAAATGAGTTGGGTTCAGTAATTTTCCTTCACTTTCTACTTCTGATGTTGGGGTATCTAGAACATAAGCGACCTTAAATTTGTAAGGAGAAAGTGCATTTTTTTTGCCAACAAATAAAGTTTCCTCCTTCAAAGCAGTCTAACTTCAAAATGTTGGTAGCCATCTCCTTTAAGGAAGTCATTTTGTTGAATTCCAATCACACGAATATAAGTATTAAAATTGTTGGTGCAAATGGGTTTTATTTCGAATACAAAGGAACTAGTAAAATTGACTTCAAGGCGTGCCTTTATAAACGTTATGTTTAAGGCTTATTTCATCCCCACCACTAGCTACGCAAAAAGAAAATTATGTGAATAGCCTTAGGGATACAATGAAGTCGATGTCTAACTTCATCCTACACTTACAAGAGTAAACTATTAGACACACCTGAAGGTTGCAAAGTTGTTTGACCTTTGAGTTTAATTTTTGTGGCAAGTTGATTATAAAGAGTTTGGACACTTTTGGTAAACGGTGGGAACTCAAAGTGTTTTTTTTTTTTTTTTGAATTTTCATTCAATTCATAAAACTTCCTTTACTCTTGCTTTTCTGTCTTTCTTGTTTTGTTGTATGTCAAAATGGTTGCCAACAAGTCCTTTATATAAACTTACAAATGTCTTTTCTTTAAGGACATAATCCTTTCATTAACGCACATATATGTCTTAAACACGCCTTTACATGTTACAAAACATAACTTTTGGATAAAAAATATTGTTCCAATAATTACCTTATGAAAAGACAAGCATTCATACCATAAGACATAACTTTTGAGCCACAAAATGAAAAAATAACTTTTCATATCATAACTTCTGAGTAGTAGTGTTTTTCAATTGTCTCATAACTTTTGTATTTAAAGGTGCTTTCTAAATACTACTTTATCAAGAGGCATACCCTTTCACGCTAAAAACCACCTACAATCCAATAATCACATTATGTGACGTAGCCTTTCAATTGGTATGTCTTTCCAACCTTTCATATGAAAAAACATAACCTTTCATTTTGAAAATATACCAAAAAATGATTTACAAATATGGTAACTAGCTAATTATACATGTTATATCCATATACAAATGTTATGACAATTCATGTTCAAGATATATACATGGAAACTTATTATACAGATGATTATAAACCATTTTTGCAAATCTTTCTATTCTCTAGTATATGCAGTTATGGTAATTTGTTGTAAATAATAAATTTGATGAAAGATTGGCCACTATAAAAGTGTTCAAATTGTAAGGCCAAGTATATATATTTTCTTAAGTTAGTCTCTCATCCGTTAAACTTGCTTCCTCCACTTTTGTTCAAACTGTTCTTAAAGTTGGAATTTGCTTTGCAAAGTCACAAATGGCATGGCTTATAAGCTTAATTGTTCTTCTTTCACTAGTTTTCATCTTGAAGGTAGATGACTAGCTCCTTCTTTCATATTTTTATGAAATGAGCATGGCAAATTCTTACTTTTGGGAAGGCTTGATCTATTTTTTAAATTCTACACAACTATTCATCTTTTAATATGTTTATAATGTTTATATTTTATTTTCTTCTGGGAGAATTTTATATATTTTATTATTTGTTTGATGTAGAGCGTGATAATGCGTAATGCTAATTTTGAGAAAAGTGGGATAGAAAAAGCTTCAACAAGCAGGTGAATTCCCATGCCTAATTCATGATTAAAGTTTATTTGTAGTTCACTTGACTCAACTATTACTAAAACCATCACCCTTTTGGATCTATATTATGTGATCATTATAAGCTTAAGCTTTATATGTTAAGAGTAACTAAATGACTTGAATCCTTACATCAACACTATCAATTACATTTCTTATCACTTCTGGTTTGTAGAAAATTAATGAAAAATAAGAATCCCATTTCAGGTAATGATGTGGGAGATTACGTCTTTTTAACTCTTATTATTCTCGTTTCTCTTAGCTTATTCTAGATTGTTTTTAGGAAGGTAAACAATAAAAACGAACAAACCTACTACCTACCCAAGTTATTAATTATCAAGTTTAATAAAAATATAGTAATCCTTACTGTAATGAATAGCAATATTTTTGTTTTCAACTCTTATTTGACTTCATTTCTATCTTGTGATAGATAACATGTAATTTATGATATAGAAGCCATTATCTTTTGTTGTATAACCCAATTTCGCAAACGCAAAAATAATTGTCTTATTCTTATTGTAGTACCTTGGCCACGAATTCTGTTGGTTTTACTCAAAACCAAAAGAATAAGACAAAGGTCATTTTTGTGATGGGTGCAACAGCTACCGGTAAATCCAAACTTTCCATTGACCTCGCAACCTATTTCTCGGGCGAAATCATCAACTCGGATAAAATACAAGTTTATGAAGGTTTAGATATCATCACTAACAAAATAACAGAGGCCGAGGGTCGTGGTATACCACATCACATGATAGGGTTTGTTGATCCTAACAGAGACTTCACCGTCGATGACTTTTGTCGCCATGCATTGCAAAATATTGATATTATTTCCAAGAAAGGAAAACTCCCCATTATTGCCGGAGGGTCAAATTCTTATGTAGAGACACTAGTGGAGGATTCAAAATTTAAGTTCCAAGACAATTTTGAATGTTGCTTCATCTGGTTAGATGTCTCCAAGAATGTTTTGTACAAGCGAGTAGCAAACCAAGTTGATGAAATGGTTGAAGCGGGTTTGGTGGAGGAAGTTCGGGGGATGTTTGTTCCCGAAGCTGATTATACCAAAAGAATTCGACGAGCTATTGGGGCTCCAGAAATGCACGACTACTTCATGCTTGAGAAAGACACAAACATTAATGATTCTACCAAAAACGAGAAACTGGCCCATGCAATTGAAGAAATTAAAGTTAACACTTGTATGTTGGTAGATTCTCAATTCCGAAAAATTCAACGGCTAAGGGAGGAACTCGGGTGGAAAATGCACCGAATTGATGCAACATCCGTGCATGAGAAATGCGGTAAAGATGCTGAGGATGAATGGATGAAGGAAGTGTTAGAGAAAACTATAACAATAATGGATGAGTTCTTAAAGTAGAATGCGAATTTCATCCCTTAACAAATAAAAAGACATGTTTGGAGTTGACAAATAGGACATGGTTTATGCTTGGTGGTAATAATTGTGACAATCTTATTTAATCTGCCCTATGTTAATTGTAGTGCTGCTCAATCTTTTCTATATGTTGTTAGGTGTTGTGTTGCTTGGTAATGCGTTAGTTTCTATTTGATGCTTCGGCGGTCGTATGGCCGAAATATTTGTGTGGCATAGGTGTTTGTTTCTGTAATGTTTAAGTGTTGTAATTGGACCATTGTAGTGATTAGATGGCTTCATCATCCTTGGCCTCGTCAAGTTGCATTTTGTTACATGAATCAATGAAATAAACTTGAGTTGATTGAGTAGAAAAAAAAAAGAACAATTAACCTTTTTTTAAGTGAAATAGTTTATGGGTGTTTTTTAATATTTAAACTTATCTATTTAATATGGTTCTATATATTATCCAATGTTAAATTCTTACATCTGTTAATCATGAAGTGGTTCATAACATATCTCTTATGGATGGATGCAATGTATGCATGATAAATATAATTAAGAATAAACCAAGCTTGAGATATTTTCAAAGACTAATTACAAAACAAGCTTTTTCTCTTCATTATTTACAAAAAATAATGACTTTATGTCAACCCTTATTTTGCTAGTTAAACCATTATCATTCAATTATATAAGTTTTATCTTAAATTTAAATAGTTGGCTAAATTATATCAATGTTTGAGTAAATTGAATCATTATTCTTCAATTTCTATTTTAATTTTTTTATTTTCATTTGTTATCGAAAAATTTTGATTTTTTTCATCCACAACTTTTTTAATTTATTTTAAACCATCAATCCATCATTAGAATTTCGATGAAACATTGATGAAATTTGTCACGTGACACTTTATAAACATAAATGTGGGAAATTTAGGTTTGGGAGCACTATTTATGTTATTTAGGCTCTATTTAGTTAATGTTTTTACTATTAAATGTAAAAGTAATGTAACTTTAGTTGTAATATAATTAATCTATGTAGAAGTAAAATCATGCACCTTTTCATATAAAACAATTATATTATAATTGTTTATTTTTTATTTTTTATTTTTTATTTTTGCTTTTGAATCCAAACACATTTATCTAAAGAAAACTTTAAATAAAGTTTATTTCAATAAATATGTGTTGCAGATAGTTCATAATGCCATAATGGACTAATGTTATGAATAGCTTTTAAATAACTGAAAAGATGATAATTTTCAAAAAAAAAAAAAAAGGAATAGAGATACTTGACTTCAAATAATTTTATTTTGTGAACAATTAATAAAAGTTTAATCCAGTTAACGGATATCTATAGGCCTTGCTAAGGTCAATAAAATTTTTGTTTTAAAAAATATTTTTTCATTTAAGAAAATATTTTTACCAAATTTAAGAACAACCGTATATTAATTATAAAAAATATTTCAATAAAAATTCTCTTATAGAAGGATTTTTCATTTAAAAATGGCCTTCTATCAAATAGTCACTCTCTTTACGCTTAATCTTTTATGATTGCATTCTCACATCTACGACAGTTTTGCATAAATCAGGTAAGGGCGAGTAAAAGCTAGTTAAAACCAACTTAACCAACAAAAGGTGATTATTCTAGTTCAGTTAACTTAGTTAAAATTGTTAATTTGTTTAAGGGGTTGATTAGATTAGTTAAATCCGGTTGGTTCGGTTTAAAAATTTTTAAGTTATTTAAACCGAATTAACACACTTTATATTTACTATCTTTTTAAGGCAAGTCTTGTATGTATTTCATTCACAAAGCTTCTCCATACTCACGTGTAAATTAAAGGTTCAAATTGCATCAAACAAATGACAAATAGCAATTAATCTCTTTAGTATTTTATTTTTTTTATTTCAAATTTCTTTTTTTTATGTGTATGAATATATATTTCATACCAATATTCAACTTCCCCATGTAACAAAAAAATTAAATTTTTATAAATCTCTTTTTAAGCATTAGTATCATTGACATAATGGAGCTTCATAATTTTTTTTTTCAGCCGGAAAGGATTTGTATTAATCACATCAAGTAAATACAAGAAGAGTTCACATCAAGTAAATATAAAAAGAGTTCAGCCAGAAGCATTATTGGAATATTTTGGTAATTAATATATGGTTTTACTTAAATTTGGTGAAAATATTTTTTAAAAAAATTCTATTAACCTTAACAAGGTCTATAGATATCTGTCAACAGGATTGAACTTTTATTAATTGTTAGTCTCTTTATCCACTCTAAAATATCTTTAATATGTGAAAATCATATGCAGCTTATCAAAGATTAAAACTATAATTTTGTTTTAATTTAATTTAGATAATAAAAAAATTATATCTAAAGGTTTAGTAGCAAAACTAATATATTATTTGTTGAGATATATTTATTATTGGTATTTATTTATTCCTGGGTTTCCAACCAACCCAAAATAGCCCAACTAATTGGGCCTGAACCACATTCCCCATACTTTATTTGGTTTAAATTTTATTTATTATTATTATTATTATTGTTGTCCAGATTGAAAACCGGTTCTTCTTCTCTTAAAAGAGAGGAACAATCTAATACTGTTGTAAAAGCCAGCTGACAAATTTTTTGCAACAAAAAAGAAGATGCCCGCTGCTTCAATGGAGGTTCCAGTTCTCTCAAGTTTTCAATCAGCTTCTCGCATTTCCTTTTTGACGCATTCCTCTTCAAAGCTTGTTTCTTTCAAATCTTACTTTGGTCCCATACGTTATGGTTGTAAAAGATTGAGTTGTAACTTGAAGTCTTTTGTTAAAATTTCGATGAGTATAGAGAAACAATCTAGCTCTGTAAGTGGGTACGGAAACAACAGGGAAAAGAATAGTGGGATAGTGGAAGTGATTGCCATTGGTAGTAGGAAAGATGCTGTGCTTGAATTGTGCTTGGACTCGCCTTTCCAATCGTCTTCTTTGAGATTTTGGTAAATGCCCTATTAATTTCTTTTAAAAAAAATTTGTTTTGTTTTTAAAGGTTTTAATTTTTAGTAGGCATGCTTTTGGTAAGTGGGTATGTTTTCATTTGCTTATTTATACATGTTCCAAAGGGTAGAGCTGATTGGAAGTCATGTTATTGTCAATGTTGCTTTGCTAGTAAGGTTTTCGATTACGGTTTTGTTGCAAGATAGACATATGTAATATGGTTTTATGGTTGGCGATACAATGAAAAGAAGCTAACTTGGAAGGCCTTGTTGTCATGTTAATCTTGTTAACCTCAAAAGTTCTGGCTTTCTATACCTGCTGAGAACATTACGCTCTTCTTGCTTTCAGTTAGAACTGTGTATGGCAACTGAAATCAGTTGCCAGCTTGCTGGTGGCCACTTGCTTTGTCACACTTAGTCTGTGACATAGGCCAGTGAGACCACTTTGGTAGAGTAGTGTCTTACTGACTCATATCTAGGGGCAAATATTTTGTTTAATAAATAGATCTGAATTGCTTTAATTACAACTAATGAGAGGTTTGACATATAATCTCAAAACTTCTTCAATGGCATGAAGTGCCAAAATTGCTTCAGTTTCTCCTTTTCTATATTGTTCCCTTTCAAATTCTGCCTTAGATTGTTGTTATGAATTTTTGTTTTCTTCTTCAAGGATACTTTCGAGCAATCTTGTCATAAATTTAAAACAAAAGCTTTTGGCTTAAGCTATAGTTGTCAATTATTTCTTGCCTCCTCTCTTTTTCAATGCTTATATATTTGATATTCTCCCTCTTTGTTTTTCTTTCTGTCCAGGAATATTCTCATGAAAGGCACATCAAATGTGCAGTTACAACAAAGATTCCTAGGAAAAGGTTTTTTTTTCCCTCTCTTTAACTCTTTAGTTAGTGTATCATGCTGTATCAAGCAAACATCAAATTCAAATTTGAAATGATTCCTGACCGGAGAATTCCATTGTAGTTACTTTATCTTAAAACCAATTCTTAGGTTGGCTGTTTCTTTGAAGTTTCTTGTATTACATGCAAATTCATTTAAATCCTTTATGATATTTGAAGTGGAGATAATTCGCATTACATTTGGTGAAAGATCATGATTTCTAGCATACTTAAGAACCAAACTTTGTTTGTCATCAGACAGCTACCAATGCTAGAGCCCTCCTTTTCTTTAGTGACTTTTCATAAATTATTTTGTGCCTGAAGGAAACTTGAGTTTTAGCTAAGTAATTTTTGTGCCTGATTTTCTTTTCCTACTAAAATGATTAAGGCAAATGTGAACAAGGCATGTAAGGAGCAGCCGATGTGAATTTTCATTATAAACTTTTGGCTAGCTCTTTCAATCACCAAAAATCATGTGAGCACATATTCCAAATAATAAATAAAGTAACAATCATGACACTAGCTTACTATTATGGGTATCTAAAATTAATTTACAATTTGATAGTCTTCTTTTAAAATTATTGAAGATGTTTAACCCATCATCTTCACATAATATGTTGACAGTATTTATGAAGGGTAGAAGTGAGAGTATATTACGAATTTATGATATTTGGAATTCCTTTTTCTATGGTTTTAGTAATAGCAATGTTACTTTTTGTTTCAACACTTGGAATGTGTAGGCAGAAACTACTGAAATATGTTTCTCATTCTTTGTTTTCTTTCCACGTGGGTAAAAGAGAAATGGTGTCTGGTTATATGAAGTGGTTGTAGATGGGGCGGGGGCAGGTGGGTTGGGTGTTTGACAGTTTAGATTGAGATTTTAGATTTACATTTATGAATCTTAATTCAGACTTATAGCTGGCAAAAGAACTCATTGGATTCCATAGAGGCATAAGCCTATTGCATGGTAAAACCACTGTGTTGGAGCTTAGGCGAAAATAATATCTTTTCCACTGAACACCTAATTTGACGTGTTTGTGTCTTTAGAGGTTGTCTTTACCATGAAAGATGATTTGTTTGTTCCTGTGTCCCAATAAGGGTCACTGCCTGTTTTGTGCACCTCTTCCTTTTGGTTGATTCCTTGTGTAAGGGATTCAATTAATAGGAAGCACTTGTGGTATTACTTAGTATGTCATAAAGAATCAATTTGTTGCCCTCTCTGGTGACAAGGGAGGTATTGTTTTTTATTTTCAATTTGTTTGTTGCTCAATGAGTCATGCCATGTTTCAGTTTTAGGAACATGAACATCTTTGGAATGCATGTTCTGGTGGATGCGTGATAATTGTTGCTTCACTGAATGTGTTTTGGCATTGTTTCTTACCAGTTAAAAACTCCTGAATAAAAGTCTGTGTCAAATTTTTGCCAAGCGAAGGTGGTAAAGATCACATTATCTTCTTTATTCCTTTTGAAGATGTAATGTCTTAAAGTTTTACATATTTCTATGGCCAGTCATAGAGAATGCTCTTTTCCTTTTCTTTCCCAAGTAAAGATGCATGTTATCCTTGTCATTTTCTGGTATATAAAAGGCATTCCTATATTATCATTTTTTCGTAATTGTTCGAGCATTCTTCAGATGTGCTCTATGGCTCTTCTTTGCTTCATTCAAAGAAGCATTATATTGTAACTTTACTTTAGGAAGATCATTAAATCAAATATCACTCTGACTCAGTCATATTAAGTTCTGAATTAGAACTAATGCTTTCTCCTTTTACTTGTTTCTGGAAATAATTACCAACTACTGAATATTTGATTAATCCTTTTTTTACTTTTTTTTGGAGTAGTTCGCTTGCCTCGTGGCTATAAATTGACTTTTGTTGTACCTTGTTTCACCATAACCTTGCATATCTTGCTGCAACATTGAGAGAAAGCGTATAACAACTTAGGATAGTTTCAAATTATAATAATTTGCTAAAGTGGTAAAGATGGGGTGGGGTCAAGGTAGATATTAGATTCATACCTTATAGAAAAAAATGAAAAAAAAAAAAGAAGCCTCAGGGATAACAAGACAAAGAAAAGGAAAATGCTGAAAACCTGGAAATTTTTTTGGGGTTCATTACTTTTTCCACTTTGTATTTTAATATTTTGATATGTGTAAATTTCATAAGCTTGTCATGACATACATGCAAAAACTCTAGCTAATTTTTGTTGTACATTTTGTTCTCCTTTGCAGATATTACACCAAGGATTGTGGAAGCTGCTATTTTCGTGCAGTCATGTTCAAAGGCTATTATCCTTGTTTGTACATTCCTTGACTTGGACTCTTGCATCTTTTGTATGTTTTATTTTTAAAAATATAGAAAACAATGAATGCTGATTATTACTCGTCATCAAATGAAATACTATACAAAAGCTGTTTGCAATGATGATGTAATGACCCTCCTACTATGAATTAAATAAAATGAAAGTCTACAAAGAATACAATGCCACACGTGGACTAGATGCAGTCAGAATGGTTATTAGAGCAGTTTTTATATTTTAGTAATTAAGTAGCATATCTACTTCTACAAGGTGTATCAAATGTGTATTAGATATCATAAACTTTCAACATCCGCAATCTATATGCTATAATTCATTTACTTACCTTATATATTTCATTCTTCTTTATAGCCTTGCTCCTGTTCGAAATTGCAAATGCTAAGATGTGCGAAAGCAAAAGATTGTTATATTTCTCAGCCAACTTCCCTGTTGGCTCAGTGTTTTCTTAGTTGTAAGGTTGAAATAGTACTACTGTTCCTTAGAATACTACTTTTGTTCTATTTATCCTATTTGTCTCTCTCATCTTTTTGTAGTGTGCTAACCTTAAGTAAATTAAATTACTTTACATTAGGCCCCTCAAAAGACTCCAAATAAGACAAAAGTTAAAGCAAATTAGTCAACCTACAAAATCTCAGTAGATTTTTTCCATGACATTGTTCCTTATGTCAGTCTTCAACTACCATCATAGATGATTGGCCTATAAGGAATTTTTGTACAAATTTTGATTTGGGGGCGTGGTGGGGGAACTGACATGTGTATGGCTAGTTTTCACTAAGGATTGCACATCTTTTCTTTTAGAATAGGGACATTATTCAAAAGAAGCATGTCAAAAGGGTTATTGGAATATATTGACCTTCCATAGGATGACCTTTCTTGGTGTGTAGTCTATAGTTTAGTGCATGACAAAGGATATTGACTCAATCTGCATAGTTGATTACTTGATTTAATTTGCCATAAAAGGGTCAGCAGACACAGCTTCAAAAGAAAAACCTTAGAGGCCTTATTTGGTTTGACAGTGGTATTTTATGGTTATTTGATTATTCTGTTAGTCTTATTGGTCACAGTTTTGAGCATCAGTAGTGATTCACTTAGGGTTTGTGCTGAATTTTTTATAAATGAAGTTACAAGATAAACTTGGTTCCAATTCCTTCTCCTTGTTTTTTTCTTTTCAATTAACCAGGTGGCTGGTGCTGGATTTGGCCTGGATCACATTGCAGCAATTGACATTCTTAAAGCAATAAGATCTGCCAATGGATTTGCTGTTTCTATCATTTTAAAGCCTTTCAGTTTTGAAGGACAGAGGCGACTTGATGAGGTCAGTAATGCTTCAAAATTGTGACATGACCTGCTTGACCATGAAGAACATATGAAATTTTACTCCAAGAAAAAGAGAATGCATGATATAACAGTTTAAAATCATCCTGTATAATGTATATTATTCTTTGACATAAATGGCCTTAGTTTCAAGAACTGAATTTTCTACTATATAGGTGAATTTAGAACAAGAACAACATCCATTCTTTTTATATGTCTGTCTGTCTCATGGCTAAGTCAGAATAAAGTGGATTATGCCATGACATTTTTGGTACTTATGTGTTGGAGTCCAACTTCACATGGTTGCAAATTCAAAGTTAAGGTCCGCAATATTCCTTGAATACAAACCATTGGCAAAGTGATCTTAATTGATATGTGGAATGTCACTATTATTTTGGTTTTAGGTGCAAGCCAGACCATGAAACATTAAACTTTACAAAAAGTTATTGAGTGTAGACTATGCAACCCAAAAATATTGGAGAATTCATATAGTCTATGATAAATAGGTAGACAAATTGATGATATAGACTGATTAGAGATTACCTGCTTACTTGGATTATGTTAGCTAAAGGTCATTCGCTTTGGTTTTATAACTAAGTAGAATTATAAATGAGGATTTGAAGATCAGCAAGAGTTGAATCGTACCCAGAGTCTATGGATCTTGTCGCAGTAATCTCCCAGAAGTTAACTAAGTGTTTGGGTGGTCAATTGATAAGTACTAGGCACGAAGTTATGCAGGCGTATAGGCCTTCTTACTGTGTGCCATTAAGGGGGAGGTTTAAAATGTGAGGTTATTGGGTTAGCTGTGAACAGCAGTTCAAACTGATACTTTTCATGCTTCCTTTTCACCACATATCATAACTGTTAAATCGATTTGCAGGTCAAGGATTTGGTTGGAAAACTTCAAGAGATTACAAATTTTTGTATTGGTAAGTATGATACAAGCATTTTGTTAGTTGAACATTCACCATTTGTTTAAAAATGACTGGATGACCAAATGTTATCAATTATGAACTCCCAAGGGGTTCCTCATGGACATATAGAATCTTTTATTGCGACATAACTATGTTAGTCCTCCCAAGGTTATTCTACATAGCATCCTGATGTTGCTACCTGCCATTATCAAGAAGCTACTTGAACTTGGTACTTTTTGCAAAACAAGTAGTTTCTCTTTTTTAACAGGACACCTGGAGGTTTGCTATGTCTCTTGGTTTATTGGAATCACATTGAGGGTCATTTTTGGTGGTAGAAAATATGAGGCTTCCTAGATGGGCAACCATTCTTCTTAGGGGTGGCTATCTGTCTGGAACCCTGTGGAGAAGAAGATTGCATGTTTTCATTGACATGTGGCACATGATGTAATTCTGCAGTATCATGACATGGGAGCTCTAATCAGTCCTTGCCTTGCTCTCCATGTGATTGCAATATTAGAAACCTGCTGGACCTCTATCTTAACCCATTTATACTTGTTTGCTTAGGATTGTAAAACCAAATTCTCTTGTTCTTATTATCTGATCTTCCAGGATGCTTTGTTCTTCTTAATTTATCTATGCAATTCCCTGCAATCAGCTGCAAGGGTGGTGAATACCTGAAACCTACCATTATCTGAGTTATGATTGAATTAGTCCATTCCGCATAATTAACATTATGGATAACAATTTTTTCCCAATAGAGAGTCTTATTTTATTTTGTTTATGGAACCAATTGTGGCAATATTAAAATCCACCCATCAGAAGAGACACATCCCTTCTAAAAGCCACCACTACTAAAGTGACCCATCTACCGTCACTTGGTATAAGGTGCTCATTCCTCACACTCCATGGCTTTTAACAATTTAACATTTTTCTAAGGTGCTCGGGTTTTTCAAAGTTATGTATTACATTTCATTGTATAAATTCTTCAATATGCTTTCCATTAACTGTTACACTGATCAAAATGATGGTTCTTACTTTTCTAGGTGGCCTAAATGACAATCTAAAGTTTAGTCATTCAGTTGCACAACTGGTTTTTTAGTTTTAAATTCTTTTTTGAATGACATCCAGTGGTTTAGAACTGATTGATGGACTATGTGAGCAGTCCTCTTTGGTTGAGTAATTTGAACGGTTTAGCTATGGTTATCAAGTTCATGCTTTTTCTTTGATTGAGATTATTATGTGTAATTACTAATGAAAACTAAATTTCTGATAATTATAAGAGAAACCAATGAAAAGAAGAAAGGGGGTAGAGAGGAGATATTTTGAGTTACTTGGCTATACTTGTTCCAAAAATAAATAATAAGTCACTTCTAATACAAACTGCCCATTCTGATGTTGGTAGTTCCCTCTGATTTTTCCTTTTTGGTTCTAGACTTGTTAACCTTAAAGTGGCACATTAAGTAGTGCTTCTTATTTGCACTTTTGCAGATATTGACACTGACACCTTGCTCAAAAATGAGTTGGTAACTCTAGATGAGGCTTTGAAAACTGCAAATTATGCTGCTTTACTTGCAATGAACACAATATCAGTGGTCATAAGTGTAAGCATTTCTTCTCCCTTATATGGTTGGAACTTAACTTTTGCACCATGCTCATGTCATTGGTGAAATCTGGGAACTCTCCAGGAGAAGCAAAGAAAGCATATTGATGCAGTGCATGATGATATGAAAGAACTTAGAGTTTCAGAAGTTGTAAATGTAAGCTGACCTGACGCTTTTTGCGATAGTTATTACTTATTTTATTATTTCTTGAACTTTTGTATTTTGTTCTTAAACTATGTTGTTTTTCATGTATTTTGTTCTTCATTCCTAATTTGTCTTTGCATGCTGCTTCTGGCACCTTTTTCTTGACCTTGATTGAGGAACTTAGATGTACAAAGTTTCTTGTTCCCAATTATAAGATTTCATTGCTTACTTCTTTTTAGTTTTCATTAACTTTTCTTAGATGAATGGAAACTGGTACAGATTCTTGGAAAGTACAAAGAAGCAAAACTTGGATTTGGTGCTGGCTACAATATCAGAACTTCAATTTCTCAAGCTTTGTATGAATGCCCTTTTATTGGTGCAGGGGTAAAGGTATGATTGAAGGAAATTTAAATGCGCATCTGGCATGAGTTTCTTTTGAAGTGTTGAGTTATGTGCATATGTGACTGCATGCATAACTTTGTATTTTGTGTTGTTTAATCCTCATATGGTTTTCTTTGCAGTTAAAATCATATCATTGTTTTGAATATTTTTGTGATATATGAGCAGCCTACTGTGGTTTATGTTATTACCATTTCATTTTTGAACATAGGACCTCGATGGCGTGGTTATATGTGTTGTTGCTAGTTCAAATGTAATCAACAACAATGATGTGCAAGCCTTTTTGCATACATTCCGTCAAACTGCAGAGTACACAGAGGACATTATAATATCTGTAATTCATGAACCTAATCTGGAGCCCAACCTGCTAGTCACAACAGTTGTTATCTTGGGGTAAGAATTCTTGCTTTAGAAATAAGATGGCAACAAATCCATTACTAATGTTCTCTTAGTTATAAAATTGTCAATTTGGTATTCTTTAACTGGATATGTTATTTTCCCTAAAACTCTGATGTGTTAGGCATTTATCAGTAGATTAGTTTTTTCATGAATTCAAATTCATTTTCAGGTTTTTTCACCTTAACTTCTTTGGTTTGAGGTTTTGGCACCTAAAAGTTTAAAAGTCCTTATAGACCATCACATTGCAAAGAATTGTTCATCTGTTAATTATTTATATAAACTTGTATGGCTGCACAAACTAGTTGTTTCTGCCCATTGTTTGTTAGTTTTTCAGAAGCAATTTCCTAAACCAGAGAGTAATTCATGTTTAAACTTATATCATAAAGTATGATTATTGTCATGAGGTATAATTGAAGTGTTGCTCTTTATTAGTGAAAATTCCCTTTTCCCTTTTCTTTTAATTGATTGGAGGCAGCTAACCTTCTTGTTTATGTCAATATTGGAACCAGATCTATGGCATTTTCTGTTCAAGCATAATATATGTACTTAGACATAGGGGAAAAAAAATTTTCGGGTACTTTGCAGTATTCTGGTTTTTGAGAAACCAAACCAAATGCTTTTTGTAACTGAACTGACCTGGATGGAATTCCATCAGTTCGGATCAGTTCCTTGGTTTTCAAATTTTAACGATTTTTAATTTTTTTAAGTATTATTTTAGAATTAAAATATATATTTTTATTTTAATTCTAAAATAAAAAGTAATATAAAATTTAATTAAAAAAGTACAATTTGGTCCATTGCTGATCATTTTGGGTTTTCATTGTAAGTATTGTAAGTGAACCAAACCAAATAGATTAATGTAATATTCTGATAATTGTCACTACCTCTGAGACAGACCTCAGAAATGTAGACAAAAAAAAAAATAGATTAATGTAATATTCAAACCAAAACCAAATTGAATATGATAAAAAAATTGATCTGGACTGAACCGAACACTACAGTTCAAATGCCTTCTTTGGGTTTTTTTTTTTTTTTTTTGTTCAGCCCTACTTAGACAAAAAGGTAAATTTGGCCCTTAAAACAAGTATTGAATGTATGATTGAGCTTTGTGACATTTATTTAGTTCAACTAGCCCCTCAAATTCTTCATTTTGGTTAATTTGGTCAAATTTATTCAAACAAACTGTTCATTTTACTGACTTGGCCAGTGGATTATCACTTAAAAAGCCAAAAGGACATCAGCCAAAACTCAAAATGTACCTAACTTACAACAGTAGAAGTTAAATTTCAATTTTATTTCAAAATAGACAAAAATGATAAACATAGGGAGGATGGTGAATTTAGTTAGGCATATGCACCTAAGAGCAAGTATCTTTTCCCATGTCCTGGATATGTTCTCTAAAGCAAGCCTATAAACATCAGGTCTTAGTCTTGGCTGAGAATTTATAAGGCAAATAGGCATGGCAATGAGTTGCATTGAAATCTTAGAATGCAGCTTCCTCCCTTTCCTCCCTTTGAATGAGTTGCATTGAAATCTTAGCTATGATAGGTTCTGCTGCATGATTGTTAGGAGGTAGATATTTGATTGAAGTTTAATATGTAATTCACTCAATTCATTAGACTTCTTCATGGCATAAGCTCATGGTAGCCATTTATAGGTAAGCACAAACCTGATGGTAGTTTTATCTTGATGGTGACAATATTTAGAAACTATGTAGCATACATTTTAGTTTTTATGATTACTGTCTTTGCAGTTTGTTGCAACATCTTTTACTCATTCTCAATTACTGATATGGCAGTTATGAATCCAAGTTCTGTTGGCTGTTTTCTCTTCTTCTTAGCCTGACCTAAAGCTTTTGTGATTTCCAGTCATCTTGAAGAACAAACTTCGCAAAAAAGCAGCATCTTTACTAGACTGGCACAGCATTTCCCATTTGTTTTCAAACTTTTGAGGAGTAGTCCTTCACAGTCAAATGGTACTTCCAGAAACAATTTCATGGTGATAAATAAGATAGATTCCAATGAGATGGAAAATAAAGTAGCTTTGGAAGGCATACCTGGAGACTCTGATGATTACTTTGGAGGAATTGAGAATGTACAAAACAGGAAACCCAGTGATCTCAACTCTTTGAGGTTCAGTTGTAACTCATTGACAATTTGATTCTCTTAAAAGATTCTCTCTTCAGTAAACTGCTTATAAGCTACGAATTGTTTTTCTATTGGATAAATTATGACAGTGGATCTGATCAAAACGAGGTTGCTTCATTAGATGGAACAACTGATTCTTCCACTTATTATGATGAAATTACTGAAGGTAGCGATAACAAATTTCATTTGTTAGATTAGAGTAACCATTCACAATTTGATGACTCATGATTGTCTAAGTAACTGTCAAGAACCTGAAGATATTGCATATTGGAAAAGTGAATCAGCTCATTCATTTTCCATATTCCAGGTATTCCTACTTTCCATCGCGACCCACTGAGTGGCTGGAACTTGGGTCCAGGACATCAGCTTGCGCAGGAGTGGGCCAAAGAAAGAGCAGCTGACTCAGAAGCTACTCCGGTGCTTGATAATCTCAGCATCTTCTGCCTTCCTGTTGGAGTAAGGTCTTCAGAAGAGTTGACAGAGGGTGTCAATACCTTGTATGCCTCAGAATTTCCAGAATTAAAATCTGAAAATGATGTCAAAGCCCCATCATTTCTGAGTTCAAGTAGGTCTTGGGGTGCATTGAGTGATGCAAGTTTGGAAGTGATGAGGGAATTTTATAACACTGCATCTACATTATTAAAGGGAAAGACTGATATTTCTAAGAAGCAGGGAGTACTTTCTGTTCGTGCAGCTTCTATGCTGGTAATCTGCATCTCATTTAACGTGCTGTCTGTTTTCTTTTAGTTCAGCTTTTAAGGTATGTTAATTTTCTAATTCCTTGTTTGGGCCATGTACTGTAAGAGCAGTTTTAAGGCATAATGAATATTCTTTGTCAAATATGGACTCGTACTAGTTTCTTATCCTTGTCTTGGAAGGTGTACAATCATGCTAAGTAGGTTTACACTGCAATGTCTTCAGTTATAAAACCTGTTTATTTATTGTTCACTTACCATCTGCATTTGTTTTCATGTCAGCTTAGAGTATTGATCATTGTAGTTAATTTTACAATAATTTGAGTATTCTTTAATACTTATCTGAAACTGCAATTTGCAAAAGAGACATAGCTAGAGTCCAGAACACTGCCAGGAGCTTAAGTAAAAGGAAAAAGGTTATCAGAATGCTGTTATCAGAAGTGGATCATTTTTTTTATTTGTTTAGA
This sequence comes from Theobroma cacao, assembly GCF_053813885.1. NCBI lineage: Eukaryota > Viridiplantae > Streptophyta > Magnoliopsida > Malvales > Malvaceae > Theobroma > Theobroma cacao. Next base: position 46,824,911 of record NC_142640.1, read on the forward strand.
AATGACAGGTTTGTCTATTAGTTCATGTTATGGCTCTCTTTTACTGCAAGCCTTAGTTCAATGATATGATTTTCAAAATTTAACCTTATTCCAAAATTTTCTTAGAGATTAAATCCTTAATATTTTATCATTTAGCATGTCTGTCATCTTTGGGTTTGCCTTGGAGTTACAGGCTATCTCTGAGTTATGACTTTAGTTCTAATTATTTAGTCTAACACAGGAAGCCGAACGAGATTCACCAAAAAAGTGGAGTCCTATTGTGGAGATGCAGTACAGAGGAGGAGTTTACAAGGGGCGATGCCAAGGAGGTCTTCCTGAAGGAAAGGTACTCTGATATAGCCCTGGTTTATTTGACAAAACTCGCTTCATGACGTATATTTTTTTATTGGGAGATGAAATCAGATGACAGTTGAGTAAATTTTACATAGGGTCGTCTTATCCTTGGTGATGGAAGAATTTATGATGGTATGTGGCGCTATGGTAAGAGATCAGGTGTGGGTACATTCTACTTCAGTAATGGGGACGTTTTCCAGGGATCTTGGAGAGATGATCTGATGCATGGCAAGGTCAGGCACTCCTTTTTTTTTTCAAACATGAAGCTGATCTGCTTCGATAAAAATGACAATGTCAATATTGGCTTTCTTATCCACCTCTCCATATTTCATAAAAAACTGGTAGTAGCTGTTTAACCCTTTTTGTCTTTGAATTTGTTATTTGTCCAGCTATATCTGGTTCTTATTATTGAATTCAGTAAATTTTGATTCTCTTCTTAGTCATTTCTCCAAATTATCTTGGTACTTTACTTCAAGTTGAATTTTGCTTTGGTTAGAGTGAAAACAGTACCAAGTTCAAGACAAGTTAAGAAATTTAGGTAGCAAGATTAATTTTTTTTCAAAAGTATGTGACTTGTTAAAGATGGGAGAGAAGATCTATGTGGTGCAACGAATGAGAGAATGGTAATTGACAGGAAAGCAACAGTGTCTTTTTCATTCACATTGGACAGGATAGGTGACTAGAATTGCTCCAAAAAATACTAGACCGGTAGATTTGATCCTTTTCCTTTTTTTCTTAATACAAAGTGTAGAGAGGGTTCTTGTAATAGGGTCAGGAAGTGTTGCAAATAAGTAAAAAGGATATATCGGAGGCAACGGAGAGGACGATTGGAGCAATTTCTGAAGTACTAAGTGTCATAACAGTTGGAAAAGAATAAATGAATAGCAAAGTAATGATTGAGAATAAGTAAAGAATACACTAGTGGTAGAAAAACTGTATTGCCAAAGTATTTGATTAAGACTGAGAATAGGTATAGAATAGGCGAGCGATTGAGTGAAGCTGCGACGCACTAAGTAGAAGAGGACTAGAGAGAGAAAATTTAGAGAAGGAGGCTCTAGGTGATAATGTGTTAGCTCTGAGAAAGTGAAGATCTTTAAATGAATTGTGAAGGCTCTCTATATATAGTGCTAAAAGTCGCGGTTACTCTAGAATAGGCTTTAATATACAGAATAAATGACTTTATTATGAAAAGCTTTAATGTGAGTAATTGTTACTATAACCCATCATGCGGATATTAAAATAGTAATTTAATTATATATAATGGCTAGAAACTTATTATATAACCGTTGAGGTAATTGGGTGTAATAAAACTTGTTATCGAGTAAAAGGTAATAGAGAAGAGGGATACGTGAAAAGCTATACGAAAACAAGAGAAAAAGGTATACCTGAACAGGTACACGAGAACAAGATAAGAGGGAGAAACACTTGTGAAGACCTCTTAACTACCTCAATATTTGAACCATTAAGCCAAACTCTCCAAAGCACCCTAAGATGAAAGTAATCAAGGATCCTGTCACTTATTCTGGGTTATTTTCATTGGTAGTGAAATGGTTATTATATGCGAAGTAGTTGTTCCAATTGTATTAGTTGTCCCGCATAAGTAGTGCTTCACTTGCTCTAGTTGTTTTGCATGAAGTAGTGTTTCACTTGTTCTAGTTGTTCTCATTATTTTCTATACAGAGCATCATGCTGTAAAACAATTCTATAGAGAATAAGTAATAACCAAAATCAACTATCTACACAGAGCATTTATTTTGTTTCTAGATATGATAGATGATATATATATATACTTCTCTTTCTAACTTATTGGTGATAAAATTATCTTACATGGTCATGTAGGGTTGGTTTTATTTTCACACTGGAGATCGGTGGTTTGCAAACTTTTGGAAGGGAAAGGCCAATGGTGAAGGTCGCTTCTACTCAAAATCTGGTAATGTTTTCTTCGGCCATTTTGAAGATGGATGGCGACATGGCCACTTCCTTTGTATTAATGTTGATGGAGCAAGGTGTGTGTTCATATCACAATATAACTTGCGTGTCATGTCTAAGATCCTACATAAACATGTGCTTATTAATCACTTGTGGTTTTTTTTGTTAAACTAATAGATGGACAGTTGAATATGCAGTAAAAATTATTAGCTTCAATTGTTTATGAAGCATGCATCTCCTGTACAAACATGTGAGATGATCTTATACTCTAGATACGAATTCATGTAGCCATCACCTAGGTAAAACTAACATGATTATGAGCAATGGCTACCTTTGCAATTCTGTGTTGGAAAAATGCAGATAAATTATCCAGCACTATATAGGAATGAAGTGTTTCTTCATTTTCCCATGATATCTGGTAGACCGATAGGGATACGCCCCCCCTCCCTTCATCCCAGAATAAATGGTTATCTTTGAATAGATTCTGCTATCACAAACTGCATCTACTGTAACATGACTTGTTTTTATTTGCACTCTCTATATTTATAGGTCCATTGAGATCTGGAATGAGGGTGTTCTCATGAGCCGGCAGCAGCTGGACGCGGATGCTGTTCTTGAATAAAATCTCTAATCGTGTGTGCTGTTGACTATATATCCTTTGTTTTTATCGATATGATATAGCCACTATGTTTGGTTTTTTTTTTTTTTTTGTTTTTTCACTCCTTATTCAGAAGGTAGTTTGTATAGTCTATGTAGACCATGTACATTATTCCTTGATAGCACACATTCAAATTGGGAAACATTAGGTTTATTGTATAAAGTTACCCTGTATTTAAGTTGAGCATATACTAAATTCAATGTCCTCAAATGGAACACATAGGCCATTTTTTGACTACTGTGCTCTAAAAAATTAACTACAAAAAAAAAACTACCATAGTACAAGTAGAAAATAAACCAAATTAGAGATGATGGGAATAATGAGAGTCGTATTGATTAAAATACTGAATAAAAAATGCCATATATATCATCCTTCATGAACAACTTGTCTGACAATTTATAATACAGAATTTTGAAAACTTGTCTGGTTCGGTTCAGCTCAACTGAAATAGCACAATTATTCCATGTAATCGGCACTTGTATTGTCACTAAAGTCAAACAACTTTTCACTGCAAAATAACCAAATCGCGGATCCTCACTGTCAACCTTTTCTGTCTTCTCAGGCACAACAAACATGGATTCATCAAATAATATTAAGCATCATGGTGACTCAGTAATGACATTTGTACTCTTTAGCAATTTATATTAACAGTGGTCCTACCAGGGGTGCTAAGGCACTCTTGAGACTATAGTGGGTTCACTGCTCATCAAAACCCACAAAAACCAAAATTAGCAGTTTCATTAGACCCAATTCTTTCTTTTTCTTTTCTTTTTTTTTTTTTTTGGCGTTTTATTTCTCAAAATGCTCTGGCTTGCCACTCATTCAAAAAAGTTTGCCTTGTGAATGAAATATTTTTAGTAAAAAGAGCCAAACTCCTTTGAGCCCTACTTTTCGTGTTAAAGTTTAGACATTCAAGCTTCTTCAACTAGATACATTATCTTGCTAACATCTGTCATCTAGCATAAAGAAAATGAAATACTATTTAGATTAGAGAGGGAAAAAAGTGAGAGGTGATTGTTGGTGCTGAAAGCAACTTGAACCAATGGACAATAATTATCCCCCAAAAGAGAAAAGGTCACCGCCATCAATTCAGTGTGTAAATGAGGAATTATCACAAAAATGAGTGGAACCAGCAAGCTTACCCTCTTATTATCTTTGGACGGTAAATAATTTAAAGATATGTACAATTCCAATCAATGTTTTTCCTCTTGTTGAGCCTTCATCTCTGGAGATGGGGAATCAAAATGGCGTAAAGAACTAAGACTGTAACACAGATAAAAAAAAACAGAGAAACCATTTTGAGGAAAAGCTCCAGATCATAGTAACAAACAAAAAAGTAGAAAAGGTTGTTCAGATATAGACAGCAAGAGTACCTGCAGTTCTGAGGAACCCTCCAGGAGAAAATAGATTCCTTCTTCAGATCTGGTGGCAATGACATAAATGCTCTCCAGTCTTGAAGCATAATTTTGAGATCATGAAGCTTGCTATCCATACCATAACAGCAATTTGCATGCATTGTGCATACTAAATTCAAATCTTTGCTAGGTTCACAAAGGCCGCCAAAATAAGCAGTATCCAAAAATCTAATCTTCAGTCCAATCTCTGAGATGAAAGGATGAAACTTGATCTTATTAAGGACATCTTGATCATGATATCCTGGATAAGTTTCACGTGAAGAATACCAGAATTTGTAGAATGCTATTGACCGATTATTGGACTTTACATAGTTAAATCCCCCATTGGGTCTGTTATTCATATCATCAGGTCTGCCTAAAAAGTTGTCGCATGCAATCTGGAAATCAGCGTCTGAAAAGAACCGTGGGAATGGATCCCTAAACCACATGATATCAGCATCCTGAAGAAGTAACCCAATGAAGAAGGCATTAAATATGCAGATAAGCATTTTCACAATGTTCATTAGATTTGGATAAGATCCATAAGTATAACTAAGAAAAGCTATCAACATGTGAGACAAGCTTATATATTAGAGAAATAGGCTGTAGTCAACCCAACTATTCCCTGCTATCCCCCTTCCTCCTATGTGTATCAACATGTCAGAAAAGTCCTCATCTAAGTTTGTCTATTGATAATGATCAAGATAAATAGATATGTAATTCAGGACAGACAACAGCGACAGCACCACAGAAATGAACCTTTTCAAGAACAGAGTGGGGAACACTCTTGTTAGTGTAAAAATGATTGTCAATACATATGCAAACCAGTATTGTGTCAAAAAGACACAGGCCATAGTAAAGGTTTTGACATTCTAACTACAATCTTCAAAATTAGATGGGGTCCCAGGACCTTCTTTTATCATGTTATACAGACAGTAAAACATGTGTTCTTCAGAAAATCATAAATGAAGACAAATCTTTTAGCAGTAAGAGAATTCCTGGAAAAAAAAAAAAAACGTTCTGTAGCCGTAAAGGAAAATATAGAAAGTTTGATATATTATTTATTGCCCTAACAACTTCTATAAGGAATAAATTGACTTTGTTCTGAAAATGACAGAGCATGCACCATTTGAACACAGAACCTTTCACTTAGATATCAGGCTGCACAGATAGGAAGAATCATCAATTCTAAAACAGAATCAGCATGTGAACAACAAATTGAATGAGATTAAATTTTCCAGAATGAGAGGCAAATACCGTGAAAACAAAACTATAACCCAACTCAAGGACAGATCGCAGGAAATCAATCCTTCTCCACATCATCTTCAAGTAGTGTGGGGTCATAAAGTATGCTTCCTGATGAAAATCAACATCCTCAGTGACAAGAGCATAGCAATGCTTATGTACAAGCTGACAACGATTATATGCCTTTTCATCCAAGGCAACAATCACCAGATGGTCCAAAAGCCTACGTGTGTCATCTCCAAGCATAAAGCTCCTAAGGAAAAGGTCAATAACTGAATTGGGACTCGCCCAGGCATCATTTAAAGTTGTTAAAATAACAGTATTACTCTTCATGGAAGCGTTCTTCAAAACTTCTTCAAGCTGTTGCCTGGGGTTCTGCAGGAAAACAACTTTGAATGAAAAAATATTCAGGGATATTCCTTGGATTCTTTTCACAGGTAAGCGTTAATAGGAAAACATACTAGGCAGCTCATCCTATAAGATTGCCGTTGGCCTTCACTTTAATGCATGCCATATTTGTTATATGTAAAAATTTAGTTGTTGTAGTTGTTTCAGTGAAATTACTACATAACAAGGGAAAAAAATAGAGAGCACTAAACCCTCAATTCCAATTAGGTAAGCAGTACCCCACAGATGGAACCTCTAAAAAAGTCATATATAACCAATTCATCAAACAGAATCAAGTCATCATTTTGATAAAATGACTTCCATAAGCACAAGGAATAATATACAAAATAGCATGCCACTAAGCTCTAAATTCGAATTCAAAATTAAGTATACAGTAGCCCCCACATAGACCATCTGAAAACGTCATAAATATAAATTCATCAAACAGAAACAATTCATCATTTAGATAAGACGACTTCCACAAACACAAGGAAGAAGATACAAAGATAACACGCCAGCGTTAATCCAGCAAGCTCCTAGCACAAGAAAAATTTTACTATCCAAAAAATTAACTGAGAATCCTTACAGTCTCTACTAAGCACTAGCTCTATCATGCTGGGAAAATTAAAACTAAATTAGCCAATTTAATTCCTAGTTTGCAACAATAAGCTAAATAGTTAATATTTTACTCTACTAGTAACAAGGTGAACCAAGTAACTGTTTTTCAAATCTAATTCATGAGAGAATTATTTGTACGATAATTCATGTGATTTGAACTTACCTGTCAATTAATTCTATTCAATAGGGGAAAAAAAGAAAGAAAAGGAAAAGAGAACTAACCGTAGAAGAAGAGTTATCGTACAAGTAAGGGAAAAAGCGAGAGAAAGAGGGAGAAGAAAGGGAACCGGGCGACAAACGAAGGAAGCGGAGAGAATCATTAGCAGTGTAAAGAAGCAAAGCGGAGAGAGTGACGGCGGTGAAAATAAAAGCAGCTCGGCGAATGAGCATCGAGATTTCGGGAGACATAGCGACGGATGAAGAGGATGAAGAGGATAGAAAAGAAGAGTCACGGGGAGGAGGAGTAGCGAAGGAGCAGCAGGTGGAGACCGCAGGAGGAGGAGGAAACCGTCTCCTGTGAAACCTTAAAGCCAACTGATGCGGGAACGACATCAGCAAACAATAATTTCATTCTTTATTATAAAAATATTAGAAAAAATAAAATTGGAAGAGAGGAGGTTGCGCTAGCTTGCTGGCTGTTCCAGATTCCCGATTTCCCAGTTGAATTAAAGAGAGAGAAGGCTGAAGGAAGGGAGATACTGAGAAGCCTTAGCTAGTTCGCCACCTTGACAAAGTGGGCCACCACCCCTACCCCTACCCCACTTAATTTAGATCTATTTGTCATCTAATCTCAGTTATAATTAATTAAAACTACGCAAACGCATGAATAATACTTCTTCCTTTGTTTTTTCCTTAATCCACGTAATGACGTTGAATGTTTGAAGTGATTTGTTTAATGACAATAACTCGTTTTTATTTTACTATTTTACCTTGTCAAAAATTTAAAAAAAAAAGTCAAACCTTATGGTTTTTGTATTTATATAAAATATTATACATCTACTCTATTAGTTTAATACGGATCTTGAGTGAGATATGAAAAGCCCACTTGCCTTTTCACTTTCATCTAGACCCCGGCTCCACACTGGAGGATAACTGTTTGTCATTTGATATCCCCGATCCGACTACATCATTATCTTGGTATCTTAATAAAGGAGAAGAGAAATGGGATTCTACCTCTTCTTTTCCTATCAATTTTCTTCTTTTCAGCGTCCTCTCATGCTCATTCGCCAATCTAATTTTTTTCCTAGGAAAATAAATGGAAAAAAAAATGGTTCAACCAATTGAAATCAAGTAATATTTCTTTTATTTGAAAAGAGTAAAGATTGAAAATTATGAATTCATGTCATATTGTATTTGGAGTTATTAGAATCAGTCAAATTTGATCGTGAATATAATAACATATAAAATAAAACAAAAATTATAATTAAAAATCTCAATAATAATAATAATAAATTTATTATCAATTGCTCTCTAATTGTAAACTAGCCAAACCTCTCTAATAGTAAAAATTAATTAATTGAACACTCTTTTTCAATTAAGTACCGATTTTAAAACTGAAACACGTTAATCCAATCACAATTCATAATTGTTAGATACCATACAATATTGTTGTTAATTGATAAAATTAAGCCAGCATTAAACTCATAATTAATCATAAAGAGGACGACCATAGCGGCTGCGCAGGAGCAGGAGTAGGACGAGGCGGCAGTCGTTTTACCATCGTGGAATAGGCAGCAGATGGGCCCTGCCAGGAGTCTTTATAATTGTAAAGTCATAGTTATATAATTTTAGCGAGATATTTTACTCATTAATATATATAATATATATTTAGTTGTTTTACATTCAAAATGTAAATAATAAAGCTAGATATAAATATTAAAATATGACTATATAGTTTAGTTATTCTTGCCAATATAATAACACTTCTTGTCCAATATAGAAACCACAAAATTTTTAAACTCTACGAATATATGCATCTAAATAATTGAAACCAAACCTATACACTCAAGTGATATTGTCAATGTCAACGATTAATTAATTTCAATTTAAAATCTCTACCTTCCAAGTATAAAACAATATGAAAGTTTGGAAGGAAAGACGAATTAATTAAATTAGCAAATAAACCTTGGAAGTTGCGCTTTCAAACCTCTAGACGATTGATTTTTCTTTCTTATTAATTTTCTTCTTTTTCAGTTTATTAATACTTTTGACTGGTCATATATTAATTAACGTAGAACGAGTGATCGAACGACTACGACAACGACCTTATTCACTTGTTTATAATTACTCTGGCGTCTGGCCCCATAGACCATATAGAAGTGTCTGTTGTCTCATCCACAGAACATTTTATGTTTGATTTTTCTTTAAAATGGGTACGTCAATGTTACATACTTTTTATGGAACTAATTATTCTACATTTATTTCCTCGAGGCTTTGCGTTTTTTCCGTTTACTTTTCATTCTCCAAAGTCTATTGGCATTAATCCAAGTCTTGCAAGAAGAAATTAATACCTTAATAAAAAAATTTATCATTAATTATATCGATTATAATATATCAATTATAAAATAAATATTTAAAGGTGGCATTCGAGTGATTTAAATCATCTTGGTTTTAAGTTACTTCGAATTTAAGCTGCTAGCGTTCAAGTTGTTTTAAATTATTGAGTCAATTGCTTGTAATTCAAATTCAATCAGTTTTGAGCTTGGATTCATCCAACGCCTTAATTTGTTTTCCATTTTCAAGCAAATTATTATGTATTTTTGAATAAATCAACATTAGGGTAAAACATATTTCGTAATACTATTAATAAAAATGATAAAAATAAATAAAACCTAATTTGTAGAACTAATTAATTAAAAAAGAAAGAGGGCCATATATGGAAGGGAACTAAAGGCTGCTAGTATATTTAATAATTATATAATTAATAATCTCTTTCTTTCTTTAATCTAATAGATATTTGATAACTTTTAAAATCTAATCTCTTGGAAATTTCTTAGTAAGTAAAATTCATAAAAATTCTTACTGATCAAGAAGTAATAGAACTCTATAAACATAAAGCAAGTTAATCCATTAAGCATAATTATTTTCATAATGTACTTGACCACCAAGTAATTATTATCAACAAAAAAAATTTAAAACACAAACTCAAACTGCTTTCGATTAATATCCTAATCATATTCTGAACACATTAGAACAAGAATAGTAGAAGTATGAAATCTTTTAAAAGGAGCTCTTGTTTAATTGGAAGAATCTACTATGAAACAAAACTTAGTTAAGATGGATATTTGCCACTAATGAAAGTATTTACTGGATAACTCACAAAAACAAGCATGGCATGAAAATAAATATATTTAACCAGGAATAATCCAGCATATATAAATCTCGGTAGATGCCATACCCATTTTAGAGCGACCACCCAATACTTGTCTTTCGTGTAGTGTGCTTACAACTATTGTACATTGCAAATAAAGTCCTGAAGGGTTTGAAAGAAGATAATTAGAACTAAATGCTCAATTTTCATGATCGTTGGTATACAAAACACTCTACCAAGGTAAGAATGGGTGGTGTTATATATGTATATTCAAGGACGGATTCATGATTTATGTTTACCGACGAGGACAAATTAGTATATGTTCCATGTAATTAGTATGACAAAGGTATAAATACAAATTAACTCAAGTGAAGAAAATTGATTTGTTTCTATGTAATAATACATAACAAATGCTCTTAATGGGTTTTTTTTTATATGGTTTGGAAGTGCAATAATATAAAATATAGCTTTTTCAAATATATATATGTAACAAAACAATTGTTAATTCAAGAATCTCCTTTCAAATTTGATAATATTTTTTTTCTAAAATAGTTTTTGATTGTTTCTCTACATACACCAAATTTATTTTACCAATATAACAAATTTCAAATAGTAAATAAATATTTTATCATAATTAAAATTATCACAATACAAAGAAAGTAATTACTTATGACTTGAATAATTTTGAGTGTTGAAAGGAGAAAGTGATCTCACCCCATTGTATTTATTTATTTATTTTCATAAAATTACATGTTATTCTTTTCAATCTACTGCTTCTGACTTTACTTCTGAGATATATATAATAACTTTTCTTCGATGGAAAAAAAAGGTAACGTATGAGATAGAAGATAACTTTTTGGTTTAAAACTATCTTTCATTGTTTTGTTATTTTGTAGATGAGATAGAGATACAATACCCTTGAAAGAAGCAAGGGGTGAGCAGACAGTGAGACATAAACTGTCCAAATAAAATGACCACCTCATAAAACAGATACCAACACACACCTGAAAGAGCAGATCACCACGTAGAGACACATGCAACCGACAACAAAAGACCTGACGCAGCACCATAAATAAACACATGAGACACCATAGCCTGCGTTACATGGCACTAAAACATAGACACATAGACATCACCACCAGGACAGTTACACTATAGCCAATATAACACTAAAACATATCATACGTCAGGTTTCAATTAATTCGCTCGTAGCCTTAACATGTTGCCATTAAAATACCAACCGGCCACAGCACAGCATGTAAAAACAACAATCCACCAGATAGCACCAAGTCCTCAAACAGCAAGTATGAACCAGAGGCAAACCTATTATCACATCAATTGCACCACCAACACAACAAATTAGAGGCAGAGCTGCAGGCACGCACAAAATTCAAGATAGAGAGCGCCATCACACAAACAGGGCACTACCATCATGCATAGAACATTTCGCTCCTATTTGCGCCAAATTTCGCCAAAGAATCCGCCATGGTGTTAGCCTCCTTGAAAGTATGAACAAACATAATATTGTTTATGGTCATGCAAAGGGCATCCACGAATTAAAAATTTTTTAATATAATTAAAGGGACATTAGGATCTCGGTGGGGCAATTGCCGCCATCCTAGATTCGTCCTATTGGTTTATCATGAAAAGGTTTTAATGAGACTCTCCTAATATGCAAGTATAAAACAGAGCAAAGTGAAGGTGATTTTTCATAACAGTAGGCTCATGTTCTGATATACATAGACTTAGCAAATATATACAAGAGTACTTTTCATAAATGGGCCTGAGGTATAAAACGTTTTTAAGAATGATCTTCTCTATAATTTTATCTGTTTTTAGCCAAGAGAAAAAAAATGGACAAAATTATCCTTAATGAAACCGACTCATTCGCTAGGCTCCGCGCCTCAACCCTAAACTTATTAAGGGGTCAAGTATATTTACGTTTACGCCTCAAACTGACTCATATTTTTCGAGGTTTCCTCACCATACTCTTCATCTCTGAAGTATTTCTTATCAGAAAGAAAAACGTTTAAGCATTTTGAGCATTTTGAAGTAGTTTTTAATACACGAAGAAAACCTGTGAGGGTTTTGAGCATTTTTAAAAATTTAAGAGTGATTTTTTATATATGAAGAAAAACTTTCGAACATTTTGAGCATTCATATTTATTAATTATGTTGTTAAATGGAATATGGTGTATCATTTGAAGTTGTTGATCTTGTTAAATGGAATTCAATAGTTTTGGTGATTTTTGGAAATTATGTGACTAGTTTTTAGGCATTGTGTGACTGACTTTGAATATTACGTGACTGACTTTGGGCATTACGTGACTGATTTTTGATAAGACATTGCGTGACTAGTTTTTGATAAGGCATTGCATGACTAGTTAATAGGCATTGCGTGACTGACTTTGGGCATTACGTAACTAGTTTTTGATAAGATATTGCATGACTAGTTTCTGATAAGACATTGTGTGACTAGTTGATAGGCATTGCATGACTAACTTTGGGCATTGTGTGACTAGTTTTTGATAAGACATTGCGTGACTAGTTTCTGGTAAGGCATTGCGTGACTAGTTGATAAGCATTGCGTGACTTGTTAGTAAAGCATTGCGTGACTTGTTAGTAAAGCATTGCGTTACTTGTTAATAAGGCATTGCGTGACTAATTCATAAAGCATTGTGCGACTTAGGCATTGCTTAAAAATCAGTTACGCAATGTATAAAAACTAATCACGTAATGACTAAAAACTAGTCACACGATGATTAAGTAACACAATACCTAAAAATCAGTAAACTCAATTTTAGGGTTCTATGAATAAACCAATAAACTCAAGAACCTAAAACAATTTTTTTTTTTTTTTGCTAAGCCATGAAATTGTGCATTTCATAAAAGATAGGTTACAAAACTCCATAACCTCTAAAGCAAGAGAAAATATATCCCTATCGGGAGGTCTTGCTCACTCCCCTTATACAAAAACAAAATATACCCTCTTTACAAAATATTCCCTGAACAATTTCAACTCAAAATCCTATAAAAAAAAAATCAAAATCCCTAGCAAACATGCTTAACAATCATCCCAATCTCAGACACAATAAAACCGTGAACCACCATAAAACCCATCAAACATACTTTAGCTGTTCTTTCTCCCTGAGCAAAATCGCTGCCTGCAAAGAGCAAAATCGTTGTTCATCTCCCTTAAGAACCCCAAGATCCACCATCCAAAAAAATAAAACAAAATAAGAAAGAGCTTGATATCATATCTGCGAATTGGATTGCGAGATAGACATATTTGAGCAGAGAGAGAAATCGAGATTTAATTTTGAAATTTTTTTCTGAATGACTGGAGAAAAAAACTGAAACCATTTTAATTTGACTGAAATTGTTTAAAGGGTATTATTGTCAAGTCATACCAAAAATTGATCAAAAATATTTAAAATTAGAAAAAAAATGATATTTTTGAATTGGGCTTATGAGGAAGGTTATTTCTCACAATTTCCTCTATATACAATAAAGACTTAACAAACAAGCTTTGAACAGAAGCAAGGCACAAGTTTACATGCTAATCATCACATAAGTCATTCACTAAATGCATAGCTATCATACTTTGACAATGAGCTAGCTGTCCTAATACAAAACAAACATATATCCTCTGGTTAATAGTATGAACTGGTGTGGTTTTCAATACAAGTCCTATTTCAACACTCCTCCTTAGAACTTGCTTTGCAAACCCCTAGTATCGATCCAAGGTCTTCAAACCTCTTCTTTAGTAGTGCCTTGGTGAAAACATCTGCTACTTGCTTATTTGAATTCCAGAAGCTAAACTTGACTTCATTTAATTTTTCTACTTCTTGGATGGCATGAAACTTCACACTGATGTGTTTGGTTCTGCCATGGTTTACAAGGTTCTTGGAAATGGCAGTTGCTGATTTGCTATCCAAGAATAGTTCAGTAGCTTCCTTTTGCTCAAACTTCAAATCCAAACACAACTTTCTTAGCCACACAGCGTGGTTCACAGCAGTAATATATTCTGCTTCAACTGTTGACTAAGCCACTACTTCTTATTTTTTTAGTTCCAGCTAAAGGCAACTCCTCCCAGATAAAACACATATCCTGATGTGCTTTGGAAATTTGTTGAATCTCCAGCAAAATCACTATCACTGTATCCAATCAATTTGACTTCATTTAGTTGCTTGAAATATAGGCCAAAATCTAATGTACCATGCAAGTACCTTAGAACTCTCTTGGCTACCGTTAGATGCAGAGTTGTAGGCTTTTGCATAAATTTGGACAAAAAACTTACTGAATACATAATATCTGGCCTTGAACCACATATATAGAGTAAGCTACCAATCAAACTTCTATAACTTGAAGGATCAACAAGTTCATGTGAATATGATGCATTGTACTGTTCACTTCCAACCATAGGAGCAGTAACAAGTTTGCTTTTTTCCACATTGAATCTCTTCAAAACTTCTAAAATATAGTTTCTCTAACTAATGAAAATTCCTTGGTCAAAATGGTCAATTTGAAATCCCAAGTAGTACTTCATTCTTCCCAAATCAGTCATCTCAAACTCAGTTTTCATGGCAACCTTGAATTGAGTTATGAACCTTCTCTCAAGACCTATAACAAACAAGTCATCTACATATAAGGAGATTATCAATTTTACTTGATCATGGATCTTTAAGACATAAAGTAAGGGTTCATTGACACTTATACAAAAACTTTTTACCTCTAGGTAGTTGTCAATCTTGCTATACCAGGCCCTAAGGGCTTGTTTAAGACCATACAAGGCCTTATGCAACTTTTAGGACTTGTTGACCCTGTCATTAACTTTCAACCCTTTAGGTATTTCAACATAAATATCTTCTTATAGAACTCTATTCAAGAATGCTAACTTGATATCAAGATGATGAACCTCCCAACCAAGACCACCAGCTCTAGTAAGTAAAAATCTAACCGTTTCAAATCTAGCCACTAGTGAAAATGTATCAGTAAAATCAATTCCTAGCAGCTCACCATATCCCTTGACCACAAGTCTTGCTTAGTGTTTGTTGATTGACCCATCAACATTGTATTTAGTCCTAAAGATCCATTAGCGTCTCTTATTTCCACCAATAACCAGGTCTTGTTCTTATGAATTGCATTCAACTCCTCGTACATTGCAATTTGCCAGTGAATTGAGTCCTTAACTTCAAAATAGCTTGTAGGATCAATAATGGCCACATTGCAACTATTATAGATGCTTTCCAATGTCCTGGTTCCTCTGACAGCAAATTTAGTGTCATCAAGATCATAATCGAGTTCATGAATAACTTCTAGTAGTAACCTTGAACCAATTATTTTGTCATTTGATGTCTCAACCAGGTTAGACTCCCAATTCCACCTTGCATTTTCATCAAACTTTATGTCCCTGGTCACTTAAACTTTCTTGGTCTTCAAATTAAAAACTCTATATTCTTTTGCATGTAAATTACATCTCAAGAACACTCCTACCTCAGCCCTTGGTTCCAACTTAGATTTTTTTGCATCAGTCACATGAATATAGCAAATGCTGCCAAATATTTTTAGATGTTCCATATTGTTTCATTTTCTACCCACACAAGTATACGTATTGCAAAGATAATAAAATGACAAGTAGAGTGTCAATCTCATAGGGAATTGATTTAATTCTTGCTATTAATTACTAAAATTACACACCCTAATTTTATCCAAACACTAAAATTAAAAAGCAAAATAAAATCAAACTTAAAAACTAAAACTAATCTAAATTTACTCAGCAAAATTATTTTTTAAAATTTGATTAACTTTTAGATGTAAGATTATGACGTCTCTCAATACCTCATCTGATTATTGTTTTTCTCTCTTAACTTAGTTTAATGGATTAAGTTACTAACCTAGAGTCCTAAATTATTTACAAGTCTTTGTCGAGTTTCTCATAAAAATAACTTTTTCAATTAATTTACTATATGTCTATGCAAATTAAATTAAAGAAAAATTCATTAAGTTCATGCTCTAATCCTAGTTACGTAAGGCTTATAAGTGTATATTTACCTCATATGCAAATCAAACCACCTAATCAATTAAATGAATTTGATCATATGCTATTCTATTCAAAGTCTATCTAAATCTCCTTCGTCAAAGTTTAACCTAGGTTTCCAATTCAATATAATTGGTGATCACGCAATTAGAAGCATTAAAAACAGAATAAAATAAATAACTTAAATCCATAAAACATAAGCAAAAGAGAGATAAATAAATCAGACTATATATTGAGTTCAATCATAATCTTAGATAAATAATTTAGTTCCCCATCAAGTCACATATCATCATCAAATTAAGTTAAACAATAAAATCAAACTAAGAAAATAAAAGAATAACAAAAAGATAAAAGAATCCAAGAACTGTAATCTTGATCTTCCAAATCTTCTTGAATCCTTTAAATTCTTCTCAGCTTCAATGACTTTGTGGTTTGATTTTCAGCTATCAATCTGATGTGTTGTTCTCCTTTTTTTTAAAAAAAAAAAGTCTTTCGAAAGGTTGTTTTTATAGAACTTTGAAGTTAGGCCAAGTTGGGTGAAGAAAGAATTCAATTCCAAATAGGATTTCCTCATTAGACTACGTGAGCCGCGGGCTTGAAAAATTAATTAGTAGAAATCGTAATTGCTCTAAGATTGTTGCAGTACTTCAACTTTGACAAGATTTTTGACCAATTTTCAAGCCAAACTAGGTGATGTGGTAAACATAAAAGTTGTAGATTTTTCTCTTAGGTTTCCAATGGTCTACAAATCATCTCACTTGAAGCCCTGTAGAGAGAGTTATGGTCAAAATACCAAAATATATGCAATTAAAGTCTGCACCTTGAAATTGCTCTCTTTCTTTCATTAAAATATTTCCTTCATTAAACACCTATAAAAGCACAAATAAATCAACAACAACCTATCTTAATCACATTAACACAAAATTAAGCATAAAATTGACTAAGATTAGATTGACTCACCTAAATTAATTAATTTAAAATAATTTAAATAAAATTTACTAATTTTAATACATTACTACAAAAACTAAGCTAAATTACTATCAAAATTAAGCTCAAATAACTCTATATCATAGAGTTACCATTCCATTGCTAGTTTGACATGGTGCCACGCTTCATAGTGTGTCATTTTGTTCAATGCCCTTGTTGGAATTATGTTTTGCAAGTAAACTACAATGTTGGCAGCTTTTGCCCAAAAATGCTTAGGCATTGATTTTTCAAAGAACAAGCACCTAGCCATATTCAATATTGTTCTATTCTTTCTTTCATAAAGCCCATTTTGTTGAGGTGAATATGGAACAGTGAATTGATGTTTAATACCAGCAATAAATAAAAACCCTCTAAACTCATCTGAAGTGAACTCCCCTCCATTGTCAATTCTCAAACATTTCTCCTTGCATCCTGATTCAAGTCAACAGAGGCCTTGAACTTTTTAAATACTGAAAACACATCCGATTTAAGCTTAATGAAATCAATCCAAGTCATCCTAGTGTAATCATTAATGAACAACACAAAGTACTTATTACCATTAAGTGATTCAACACTCATTGGACCACAAACATCATAATGCACAAGTTCAAGCTTTTCTAATGTTTTCTTGGTGCTTTTCAAAGGAAATGGGAGCCTATCTTGTTTCCTTAATTGACAAACTTCACAGATTTTTTAGTGAACATGTATGAGGGGCATTTTTGTCGTAAAATTTTTTAAATTTAACAATTTCATGGTCGAGTAGTTGCAGTGTACAAACGTTATATGCCATAGCTCAGACATATCATAATCAACCTTCTCAATTACATTCAAACTCACATGCTACCAATTCAATGGAAAACATTGTTTCTCATATTAACTGTCACAAACTTTCTACCGAAAGGCTCAAGTATGGTACATGCTTTGTTTTTAAACAACAAGGTAGAATTATTCTCAAACATTTGGCCAACATTTAGTAAATTTTGACATGTTTGAGGTACTAGGAACACGTTTTGAACATACCTGGTCCCATTTGGTGTAGTGACAGCAATAGTACCTTTGCCTACTTCTTGTAAGTCCTTTCCACTTCTAATTTCAATATTTGCACTCTTGTTCGTAATAATAAAGGTGAACAAGGATGCTAATAAAGGTGAACAAGGATGCATTTGAAGTCATATGGCTAGAACATGCACTATCAATCAACCAAGTTTCACTAAACCTTGTCATATTGTCTTCTGAAGCCATGAAAAGTAGCTCTTCAATAGGTTCAATTTCCTTTGAGACTTGAACTTGCTGATTTTGCACATTTCGTTTGTTCTTGCATGCCTTTTCCACATGACAAAGCTAATTACATTTCCTACACTTAACATTTGGCCTAAACCAACAATATTTTTCAACATGGTTTGTTTTGTTGTAGTAAGAGCACACTGCATTGTTGGTTTTCTTAGCCTGTTGCCTCTTATTGAAGTTGCAGCCTTCTTTTTGTTCATTTTATCATCCTGGAACCTTTTGTTGTTGTCATGAAGAACATTATTATCCTTAAACTTTGTTTGCAAAGCTATCTCAATATGCTCATCAAGCTTGATCTGTCTCCTTTGTTTCAGAAACTTGAAGGGCATTTACTAGCTTTTACATTATCATTAAGATAAGGTCTTTAGATTCCTCAAGAGTTGCAAGCTTTAACTCAAATCTCTCAAGAATACTCACTAGCACTTTTTCCATAATTCTTTCATCTGAAAGCTCAGCTCCCAAAAGCCTAACTTGGTTGATTATCTTCATGAGCTTATCCATATAATCCTTCACAAACTCATTCTCCTTCATCTTCAACACTTCAAATTGCCTCATCAAATTTAAAACTTGCATCTTCTTGGTTTTGTCTAACCCTTGAAACTCCTCATCAAGCTTATTCCATGCTTCTTTGGCTGTTTCACAAACCATAACTCTTGCAAATATAGGTTCTGTTGTAGCAAAGTGAATATGGGACAGTGCTTGGTACTTTTTGGCTACTTTTTCACTATGTTGTCTTATTTGGTTTATGGTGGGATTGGCTCTGAGTTCAAGGGTTTCTCCTCCATGTTCAACAACTTTCAAAGGTCAAATGCTCTGAGAATAGCCTTCATTTTGATAATCCAAGATGCATAACCCTCACCATTGAAGATTGGTGCAGAAAGACTTGCTATACTGCCACTTGATGCCATACTTAGTTGAAAGGAAGGTTGTTTATGTGCTATGAAGGTTTTTAAGCTTGCTAACAAGCCTTTAAGATCATTGTTGCTCTAATTCCATGTTGTGTTTTAGTAATGGTAGGAATGAACAAGTATAAAATAGAGCAAAGTGAAGGTGATTTTTTATAACAATAGGCTCATGTTCTTATATACATAGACTTAGCAAATACATATAACAAAGACTTAACAGACAAGCTTTGAACAGAAGCAAGGCACAAGTTTACATGCTAATCATCACATAAGTCATTCACTGAGTGCATAACTATCATACTTTGAGAGTGAACTGGTTGTCCTAATACAAAATAAACACACATAATCCTTTGGTTAATAGTATGAGCTGATGTGGTTTTCAATGCAAGTCTTATTTCAACAGTTTCAATGATTTGGTGTTAATAAAAAGCACATTCTTTCAAAAAAAAAAGGAAAATGATTTTAAAATGATGCCCTTTTATAATCATTATTCAATATATAGTTATCTTGACTATTTATGTAAAGCCAAACCTTATAAAATACTATTCGTGACATACATGTGATGATAGCATGATTGCATGCTAGGAAAGTCCCGAAAAATTTACAAAAATCGGTATTGTACCTAGAGGTACAATAAAGTTGATTTAATCCTCGAACTAGATCAAATAGGAATTTTAAGGTGAGATTAAGATCATCACAGTCCAAGGATGACTCAAAATGGTAATTCGGAGTTTGATGATCAATTTGGAGTCGAATCGAAATTTTCACTATCCAGGGGTAAAATGATCATTTGCTACCTGGGGACAAAATTAGAATTTCAGAAAAGATTTTTTTGACCCCATTTGACTTATTGGAGTATAATTTGACTTATTGGAGTATGATTTGAAGTTTAGAAGTGAAAACGTTTAATTTTGGTATAATTTGGAGTAAAAGGGTAAAATGGTAATTTTGCCATCTTAGGGGCAAAATTGTAATTTTCCACCATCAGGACATTTTTTCCAGCACATGGTCTTCCTTTATCTTCATCTTTGACCCTTGACTAATCATGTGGTGGAGATAAAATGTTTAAATTTTTAAAATTTAAAAAATGGACCAATAAGAAATTGCCATGTGTCAAGCTTAGGATATTTTATTATTTAACTAAAAAATCAGCATAAATCAGCCCATTACTCTCCAAATATTCAGCCAAGCAAGGAAGAGAGAGAAAGAGAGGAAGAACAAACCCTAGGTGAGGAATTTCAAGAGAAAAAGTGTGGAAAATCAAGGAAAACAAGTGAAAAAGGTAGGATTTTTCAACTTAAGCTTGAAATCTATTTTCCTTAAGTATTTCTCCTTATTTTTCATGCTTAAATTACATGTTTTTATGATGAATTGTTGGCTGATCAAAATGGTTTAGGAGAGAGAAAGTTGTTAAATTAATTTGATTTTGAGTTATGTTAGTGTTTTTAGTTAGTTTAGCATATTTAGAAACAAAATAACAAGAAAAGAATTTATTTTCTCCCACAACCATTAATGGCCGAATTTACCATGTATGAGTGAGGATGAGTTTAATTTTTATTCTAGGAGAATTGGTTAAGAAATGATGAATTATGAGCCTAGAAAAATAATGGGAATTTTCGGAGCAAAAAAATGAATTTTTACCCACTAGGGGTATTTTCGTAATTTATTGTCGAGACTAATAATTTGCACCACACTGAGAGACATTAAGTCAATTTGGGTGCAATTGAGGTATAGAAATTGAAAAAAATTAATTTAGGATTAAATTGGACGCGTTAGTAATTTAATCGGGTGATAAAACGAATTAGGCTAATACCGAGTTTAGATAGTTACCAGTGCATTTTTACATTCCATATTATGCATTAATAGTCTAAATTAGTTTAATTTCAATTTAGTACTAATGTAGTGAATTTCTCGATTTTGTACTGTGTCAAGGTGGTGAGTCCTCCGATAAAGGCAAGGAAATTGCATCCGAGGACTAGTAGACAGAGTGCGTCGAAAGTCTGCATTCTAGACATTGTGAGTAAACTTACTGTCAATTTAATTATCTAGGGTGGTTTTTAGATGATTTCATGAATTTTATGGAAAAAAGAATTTAAAAAGGTAAATTTTCATGTTTTATGAATAAATGTGTTTCAATGAAATTAAATTATAAATTGTTTTGAAATTAATAGTGATTTTGAAAAATAGAGTACACGGAGACTGTTAATTGTGGCAATTTGATTGTTTAAATTGATTGGCTTATGATAAATCGGGCATGATTGGCTAGTTGGCAATATTGAAATGCGAATTGTTTGGTTGCCTTGAAAGATTATGAATTAAAAAATTGTCATATCATGTTATTGAGTTTTATTGTATGGTGGATTATATATATTAATTAATCACTGCAGTAGTGGGTTTCTGTGGACCAGCCTTTTAGAGGGGCACGATAAACCCCATTATATTCTTATCTCGAACGGAGAGGCACGTAGGGTATCTCTTGGGGTAAAGTTTAGAGTTCACTTCACGTTAAACCACCACGTGAGGGGGAACTCAGCCAACGCTAAGGAACGGCTATGTTTTCAAAACAAAAACATGATTTATGTGAAATGTGAATTTTAATAGCCTTTGCGGTCTCGGTAGGATGCCTCGGTCAAGGTGTCCCCGAGAATGGATTTATGGCACAAGCCTAGTTTTTATGAGATTCATAAACCTCTTTACGTATTTTAAATGAAATGTATTCTAATGCTGTGACCCAGTTTACGATGATTTACTTTATTGTCTCCATGTACTCAACTCTAGATATTTATGATGATGTCTGTTTACTCATTAGGATTTTATAATCTCACCACCCTCCTTTCTACCCATTTTAGGTTCAGTATAGACTGTAGATAGCTGATCTCATTGAGGACTACCGTTGGATCTGCATTTTCCAAACCGTAGGTTCACAGTCCTCTTTACTTTTGTTCATTTGGGGGCCCTCTTATTATTGTAAATTAAATTAAATATTTTAGTTTACTGTATTTCAGTATGTATAAATTTATTTAGCTTTTACGCTATAAAAATTATTCACGTATAACTCTATAAATATTATTTTATAAGAGAATAGAATATTTTACTTAATATTTCTTTTATTTTCTTATTATATTCAAATAACCGTAATTTCGTTTTAAATGAAGATTTTAGACTTTTAAACTCATTTTGATTATGAATTATGTCTTTTGTACTTGTATGTTACATTTTAACCAGTTTCAAAGTTTTTGAGAAAAATGACCAAAATATCCCTGTGAGAAGAAAATTAATATTTTATTTGTTTTAAGTTGAAAACGGCTTAAAATCTTTTAGAACACGATATTTGACAAGGGTTGCTCACAAAGGAACAGAAAAACTGATAGTAAAGCCTTGCGAGGTTTCGGGATGACATTTCGGGTAATGAGTGTCTACCGGGACACCGCGGCTGTTGTCACAGGCTCGAGGGGAGTACCGAGTCATCACAATTTAAAATAGGGGCATTTTAAAAAATAACCCTTAAATATGAGATGTTTTAAAAAATAACCCTCTTTATAATTTTAACTATTTTTGGCTAAGTTGAACAAATTTACCCTTAATGAAATTACACGCTATGATGTTACAAGCCATGTACAAAAACATGTTACACGTCATAGTTAGGTTGTTTCACGCCATGTACAAAAATATGTGACAAGCCATGGTTAGGTTATTACACGCCATGGTTAGGTTGTTACACTCCATGTACAAAAATATGTGACAAGCCATGGTTAGGTTGTTACACGCCATGTATAAAAACATGTGATAAGTCCTGTTTAGGTTGTTACACACCATGTTGAAAAAAAATATTGTTGTTACACGTCATGTACAAAAACATGTTACACGCTATGGTTACAAAAAGTTGTTATACGCCATGTTGAAAAAATATTGTTGTTACACGACATATTCAAAAACATTTTGTTACACTTTAATGCCAAAAATGTTATTGTTACTTACGAACCAAAACTTCAAATCCTCTAAGCTCTTTTCATTTTTTTGTTTTTTTGACAATTTGGCACCGATTAAAGTGTTTCTAACATGTTTTCATAAATCAAAATACAAATTTTTTAATCTAAAACACCTATTTTGACTAAAAATAAAAAAAAAAATCCTTTGAAAACATAGGTTTATAAATTTCAAAATTTTGAGTTTATTGGTATCTAGGTCTCAAATTGATTCAATTAAAAGCCATTTCATACATCTGTGATTATTTCTACCATTTTAGTTT
This sequence comes from Theobroma cacao, assembly GCF_053813885.1. Taxonomy (NCBI): domain Eukaryota; kingdom Viridiplantae; phylum Streptophyta; class Magnoliopsida; order Malvales; family Malvaceae; genus Theobroma; species Theobroma cacao. Next base: position 46,848,232 of record NC_142640.1, read on the forward strand.
TATCCAAAATACCTAAAAATCGAATTTCCCAAATAGCCACCCACCCAAGCACGTCAAAACCATTGCTTGGTGTCTTGAAAGTGCAAGAAAGAGATATCTGAAAACGTAGGAGAGAGAAATCAGAAGTATAGCAAACGAATACCAAAGAGAAAAATCGATAAAATTTGAGAGAGTGGGATGGTGAAAGAGAGAAATCTAAAGCACAAATGGGGAGAAATTGTGATGAGTGGTTTAATTTATTTAAAATAGTTTAAAAGATATTTTTGTTAAGTCATGGCTAAATATAGCTAAAAACAATTGATTTATTTTGATGATTATTTTTAAAATATCTTTATCAAAAAAGGCTATTCCTCACAATTTTTTTTTAAAATAAATAGTTTCATAAATCATCGATGTCATTAAGACGCAAAAAAGGTGTAATAAAAGGCAAAGACATGTGAGATATCTCCCTCATGGGCGATGAACACTTTCAGGCGAACTGGTGAAAAACTTCCAGTATGATTGGCGGGTATTCTCGGTGTTTGTCAATAACATACCCGAAAAGGTATATTGGTGGTAGTTGAAGGAAACATTCTAATAATGGGAAAAGGTTGTTAATGTGTTCATTATTAGGGAAAGAAGTAAGATGGGAAGGAGGTGCGATTTTGTGAGATTTGAGAATTTGTTAGAGGCGAAAGTTGCCTGTGAGAGGATGGAATGGCTCATGGTGGCTGAACCAGAGAATAAATGTGAATTTGGCAGGGTTTGGGGAGGAACACCTAGTGGAGGAGGTGCAGAGATAATATCGGTGTAAGACAATCACAACTTTTTGCCCAAGGGTTGTTCCTGCTGTATGCTGCCAATCTCTTATTATGCAGTTTGGCATTTTTGTAATTGTATCATGTTGACTTTTTAAGCTAGCTTCTATGCCAAAAGGAGTCTTTTACCATTTTAGTAGAAGACTCTCCATGGCATTCTAGCTTCAAATTCAATAAAACACCAACTTTAAAAAAAAAAAAACAATCAGTACTGGTAAGAAAAGAAAAAACCAGTGAAGTAGAGGTGAATGAACCGCCAAGTAATTGGCGAAGATCATATGCATAGGTGGTTAAGAGACTAGAAGAAATAAGTGTGGATTCAAACACAGCTGGGTTGAATGGTGGAAGAGTAAGGACATGTAATGTGGTCCTTAGTGATGAAAGTCTTCATCGCTTAACACGTAGTGCTGCCGTGACAACAGAGGAGGACACTATAGTGGAATAATCAGCCTTAGGCTGGCAGGTCACATTGGCTTAACGGTGAAAAGTCCATCACTTAAGCACTTTTTTTGACCTGGTAGAGTTTAAAGACATGGAGGAGAAGAAGTGGGGATGGGTAACAAGCTGGTTTTCCTCGATTGAGCAATGGAATACAAATTTCAACACCAAGCTTAGGAGAAAATGGGCGGTTGTCCATGGTGTGCCGGTTCATGCATGGTCATATTACACATTCGCTTATAGCATACCTGCATGCTGAGGCAATTTGGAGGCAATGGGCGACAAAAGGTTGAATGGAGATTATATACAATGCGACAATGTCCTAATATCAACCGAAGACTTGAAGATTGAAGGGATACTACTGGTCAAATATTTTATAACGATTTGATTAATATTAACAAAATTTAAAAACATAGAGATTCAATTTACACGAATTATAGTAGATTAAATGAAATATTTGATTGAGTATAGAAATTGAATATAGAATTTGACCTTTAACATGTGAAATTTTTTTAAAAAAAGTCAATATTAACATAAACTTGAAACTTATCTTTCAAAAAAATTGAATTTGAAACTTCAAACTAAAAACATTCTAATTAAAAGTAATATTATTTTGTTCATAAAATCATATAGTTTAATTATTTACAAACGACATATATATATATATATATGAATATTTATTTTTTGTAAATAGTCAATCATTTGAAAATTTCTTTTAATTAACTAATGTTACTGAAATATTGTTTCATTGAATTCTGAATAATAATTTAAGAATTAACTAAAAAAAATTCTGAAAGATGAGAATAAGGTTTGGGCGACGGTTGTAGACCGGATATAGATATTAACAGTGTCGAAAAGTTGGGCTTACGCGTTCAAGGAAGTAGTCATTAGGAAAAGCAAAAGTTTTTCCCGTTCGTTGGCTCTATAAAAGGCAGCTTGGAAAAGCTTGGAAGACAACAAAAACCTCTTTGAGAAAAGCTAGCGACAATGTCACTAGAGATTATTATAGCGATTCTCTTCATTCCCCTTTTTCTCTTTCTTGGCCATTAGTATAGAAACAGAAACTCCCTCGTTACAAATTGGCCCGTTGTTAGAATGATGCCAGCGCTTCTTTGCAACTCAGGGCGAGTTTTCGAGTTCTTCACCGATCTTGTTAACTTTTATGGGGGAACTTTCAAGTTTAAGGGACCTTGGTTTCCTAGCTTGGACTTCGTTCTCACTAGCGATCCCATGAATGTCTACCACATTTTGTGCAGAAACTTCGATAACTATGAAAAGGGTTCGGAGTTTAGAGAAATTTTTGAACTCTTTGAAGAAGGAATTGTCACTTCTGATTCACATAGATGGAGAAGCCAAAGGAAGGTTTTGCATTCATTTACTAAGAATAACAAGAAGTATGCGCTCTATTTAGACAAAATTTTCTGGAAAAAGCTAGAGAAATGTCTAATGCCGGTCCTCGAGCATGTCGTGTATCTGAAAACTGAAGTGGACCTCGAAGATGTACTTCAACGGTTCGACTATGACCACATATGCTTATTAGCATTGGGCTTCGACCCCAAAACTCTATCAGCCGAATTTTCAAACGTTCCAAGCAAAGTGGCATTTGATGAAGTAAAGGAGGCCTTGCTGTACAGGAATATACTACCTGTAAGCATTTGGAAGTTGCAAAGATGGCTTCAGATTGGGGAAGAGAAGAAGTTGAATAAAGGTCTGAAAATCGTGGATGATTTCATATACAACTGCATTTCATCGAAACGAGAAAAACTAAGTAACAAAACAAGAGTGGAAGACAATGAATTCGACTTGCTGACAGCTTTTATAGTCGAAGAAGATGGAGAAATGAGTGTGTAAAGGGGGTTCTTGTGATAGGGAAGGGAAGCGTTGCAAACAAGTAAAAGGATGTGCCAGAAGCGGCAGAAAAGAAGATTGAAGCAGTTCCTGAAGTACTAAGTGCTGTGGCAGGTGGAAGACAATAAGAAGAGACTTAGAGAGTACAAGATAATTAGAGAGAGAATTTAGAGAGAAAAGCTCTCAAGTTGAGAATGTGTTAGCTTGGAGGGGGAGAGAAGAGTCCCCCAAATGAATTGTGAGGCTCTATATATAGTGCTAAAAGTGGCGGTTACATAAGAATAGGCTTTAATGCGCCTAATGAATGACATTATTATGAAGAATATTAATGTAAGTAACCGTTACTGTAATTGGATGTAGTAAGACTTGTTCTCAAGTAAAGGTAATAGAAAATAGGTGTACAAGAATAAGTACAAGAGAAGAAGCTGTACGAGAATAGGTACAAGAGAATAAGCTATACATGAATAAGTATACGAGAACAAGGTAAGAGGGTGAAACACTTGTACTTCAGGAAAGGGTTAAGAGGAAGACCTCTTAACTACCTCCATATCTGAGCCACCAAGCCAAACCCTTTGGAACATCCCAAGATGAAAGTAACCCATGAACCCTACCACTTATTCTGAGCTACTTTCACTGTCATCCAAGTAAAGTGGTTATTCTATTCAAAGTGGTTGTTCTACTTGTATTAGTTGTTCCATATGGAGTAATACTTTACTTTTTTTAATTATTCTGCTTTAAGTAGTACTTCACTTATTCTGCGTGAAGTAGCGCTTCACTTGTTCTGCGTGAAGTAGCGCTTCACTTGTTCTAGTTATTCTGCGTGAAGTACCACTTCACTTATTCTGATCGTTCTGTGTACAACATTATGTTGTAACATAATTCTTTAAAGTAACAGTATTAACCAAAATCTAGTATCTACAGAGTGCTTTAGGGAAATCTGATAAGTTTTTAAGGGACACTGCCTACAGCTTCATAACAGCAGGAAATGACGCTATCAGTACCGGCCTCTCTTGGTTTTTCTGGCTTATTTCAACACATCCATACGTAGAAAGCAAAATTTTAGAAGAGATCAAGGTGCATTCCCCAACAAGCAAAGATAAGAAGTTGATGTCTTTCAATGGGGAAGAGCTGAACAAATTCGTGTACCTACATGCAACCTTGTGTGAGACATTAAGACTATACCACCCACACCTGTCAACAGTAAAACTGCAATCAAATCGGATGTTCTTCCAAGCGGAAATGATGTTGATGAAGGAGCAAGGATCTTTATTTCTGTCTATTCAATGGGAAGGATGGAAGAAATATGGGGTAAAGATTGTTTAGAATTCAAACCAGAAAGGTGGATTTCGGAGCATGGAGATCTGGTACATGTACCATCTTACAAATTCATACCATTTAGTGCAGGACCAAGAGTTTTTGTTTGGGGAAAGACTTGAGTTTCAAACATATGAAGACAGTGGCAATTAACCTACTTTGGAATTATCAAGTTGAAGTGGTGGAGGGCCAAACTGGCTGCCCAAGCAGTCACTCTATCGGGCTTCACGTTGAAAATGGTTTGAAGGTTAGAATCAAGAAAAGATGTGTTTGATATGTCGATGAATTTATCCCTTTTTTTTTTTTTGTATTTGAAGAAGCAAGACTTAAATCCAGCTTTTGAATAAGGAGATACACACTTACTACCGAATCAAAGGATTGAGTGTGTCTTTAATTTACTTGTAACTAATCAATATATGAATAAAATTGATAGATGCCTTATGAATAATATTATTCTATCTCATAAAAATGCTATCTTGAGAATAACATATGTAGAAAACAACATTTAAATTGATTATATTTTGAGAATAGTATTTAAATGATCTATTTTGATAAATAAAAGGAATTTTTTTTTTATACAATAAAGATGAAGGGATTCAAAATCAATTCTTTGAGTACGGAAAACATGCATCAATTATTGATCCAAATATTTTGATACAAGATAAAATATTTATTAATCATGCAGTTGAAATTTACCATTTCTTCCATTGTTTCATACAGTAATTATCCTATGCCTATATGGTGCACTCTTTTTTTTTTTTTTTGTCTGATAATGAGTGGCCATAATACAGGGGTTATTTGAGATATATATAACAAGATATTTCTTTCCGAGAGATCACATATTCCCGAACATAGAAGTAATATAATAACCACAAAAGCAGGTATATATAGCTTTGATCTCCAATGTGCCTAACTCATATAGTAGACATATCAAAACTTAATAATCCTTTAATTTTATACATGGTGATCTTTGATTACATAATAAGAGGTTTGAGACTTTCAAGTTAAAATTAATCTCGAATTTCAATAGTTAAAATTAATAATATCTTTTTTAAAAACTTAATGATCATTCGTACATATATAGTATCAAACAAAATATTCTTCTTTTCTTAAAAAAAATGCAAATAATTCAGTTGAGAGGCTTTCTGTAAAGATTATGATTTGTTTAACGACCATTCAGACACATATAATATCAAACAAATACCACACATAATCTCTAAGGTGAACCCTCTCAATCAAGTTATTTACATTTTATCAAACAAAGAAAACTTCGCTATCTGCTATAGTTTTAAACTTTGTGTCCCCTAGTTACTGATCTATTAATAAATTCTTTTTGGTTGAGAAAGAAATAGATCCACAGCACCAAGTTCCAGGGGAATGTGATTAATTGGTGAAGGAACGAGCAATGCAACGCCGGTGATAGCCCTGTGATCAGCAAGGCAAGATAGTAGTCTCCATTCCTCGGCCTTTGCATGCAGATAACACAGTCAAAAGGTTGTCCGATATTGGCGTATTCTAAGTTATGTTTGGTATGAGGGAATGTGCGATAGCGTGTCCAACGTCTCTAGCTAGCTAGCTAGCTAGATAACATACCAAAGGCTCTGACAGATTGCTGCGTTAATATTCAGCGGCCAGCAAAGGAACAAAGCTAGTACACCATTAAAATTTGTTTTGGTCTATTACCTCAACGTACAGGGAAAAACATGTTTGCGGGCGGGGGGCGATGACCCAACTTCATTTTCTTCGATTGCAGATAATTTGAGCTGTTCCTGTATGTCTTGCATCTGTAAACTATAATTTTTCTCAGCAACATCTTGAGCAGAAGATCGACGACGGCGTCAGACGTGGCATAGTCATTGTTGATTGCAGCAGACTTTTCCGATTTATCTTTACAACTCTAAGGAAAGTCAGTTCACGTAGTTGTTCTTGTTATCCACAATTTCGTATTATCTCTCCAAACTTTTAGGAAGGTCGTCCATGGCGAGATTTGTTATGTGGTCGTGTAAATCTGTGATGTGTGCAGAGACTTATGATTGATGGTTAACTAGTTCATGTGTATCAAAAATTAGATAATGATATATGATTTAATTATCCAAAAATGTGTGTATATATGTCTATTTTTATATATATATGAAAAAGAAATAATTATCCAAATTCTTTCTCTTTACATTATTTGAAATTTTCAAATTATTCAAAAAAAAAAATCAAAGGATCCACTATGTATAAATATTAATAAAAAGTCTAGACTTATTCCTATCTCATCCCTCTGCCACACTACTACCTGACCGCACATCAAAAGGACACATTACACATGCCATACCTATAAAAGAAAACAGAGGATTAACTTTTCTTTCCATATCGGTTGAGGTCACAGTTCTTTTCCATCAAGGTAAATCTCGGGGATCATTGATCAGTTTTACTTGTTTTGCTTTGTGATATCTCCAATAACAGTGGACAGCCCGAAAATTCCAGATACTGTAATGCTTTGAGAGAGCAACAATTGCTTGTAGGAGAGATGCCAACTGAGTTAACAGTCAGAGGTTTCAAAACTTTGAAGCAAAGCCAGATTTGCAAATCCATTTGGTAAAGTCTTAACATTGGAATTGCTTGACATCTTTAATTATTTTAATTTTGTCACATTTGGGATAGTTTGACTGCCCACAAATGGTATGTTGATATATTTCTAAAATAGAGTAAACGAAAGAAATAAAGTAAAAGAAATGGTATAGTGTTTCCATACCCACGTAGAAAACAACATGGCATGGATATGAATAACAAATCTTTGTATATTCCTGTCAGGGGCGGAGGCTAAGTCAACAATTGGCCCCCCTAAATTTTTAAAAATATTTATTTCCTATATATATCTTATCAATCACCCTCTCAAAATTTTCAAAAATTTTTATTTATTATATATTTTTAATGGCTCACTCAAAACAATTTTTTATTTAATAATTAATATAAATAATAAATAATAAATAATAAAATAATTTCACAAATTACTTAACTTTATCCTAATTTAAGTTTCTCTGTACCTCTTTCTCTTTTTCTTTTTCTTTTTCTCTTCTCTTTTATATCTTTTTATTTTTATTTCTCTTTTCTCACAACTCACCATTGAAACACACCTCATTCTTCAAAAGAAATTTATAAGCTTGTGAGCTTGAATAAGAAAAGACAAAGACCACTCATCACCATTGTGTAAAATTAAGAGGAAGCAAAGTTTTGTTTTTCCTTCTTCGTTCTATTAATATTATTTAATTATTGTGTGAAATTGTGTATTTTGTATTTAACTATTTATATTTTATGCATTATAGTTTTATATCTAATATTTTAATTTTGAATATAAATAAACAAGAATATTAGATGTTGACTACATTGTTTTTTTTTTTTTTTAAGGTTTGATTAAAATATGAGTAAGTTTCAAACAATTGACAATTTTTCTTAAAAAAAAAAAAAGGTAGATCATTCAAATGATTCTCCTACACGTAAGCCACCAAGCCTTAATACTTCAACTCACGAACAAAAGCAATGTGAATCAAAACATCCAAGGCTAAATCCTGAAGAAATTGATGCTTTTCTTATAGAACCCGATCCTGGATTACAACCAACGATATGGAAATTTCCTATCAATCAAAGGGATGAAATTCGTCGTGCTTATCTCAAATGTGGGCCATGTCAACCCACTCTTAAGACGTACCCTTTATCAGATGATGATCATCCTCGTCGTTTTCAAGCTTCTTGGTTTGAATTATATCCTTATTGGTTGGAGTATTCTTGTGACAAAGATGTTGTATTTTGTTTGCCATGCTACCTTTTTGGTAAGAACACCTCAAATCGTCCAGGTTCAAATGCATTTATTGAAAAGGGTTTCCAAAGTTGGAAGAAAGGTAATAGTGGAGAAAATTGTCCACTTTTAAATCATGTTGGGAAAAATCCAAATTTCGCACACAATGTTGCTGTAAAATCTTGTGAGGGTTTATTAAAAAAATCCCAACATATTGACAGACTTATCGAAAGACAAGCATCAAAAGGGATCTTGAATAATCGTCTTAGGCTCAAAGCTTCTATAGATTGTGTTAGATGGTTAACTTTTCAAGCTTGTGCATTTATAAGTTATGATGAAAGTCCATCCTCAAAAACTAGAGGAAATTTCATTGAAATGCTGAAATTGTTAAGATCTTACAATGATAAAGTTTGTAAGATTGTCTTAGAAAATGCTCCACCGGTTGCTAAATACACATCCAATGATGTTCAAAAGAAGATTTTGCATATTTTAGCTAATATGGTGAGAAATTCAATTAGAAAGGAAGTAGGAAATGCTAAATTTTGTATTATTATTGATGAAGCTCAAGATGAGTTCAAAAAAGAGCAAATGGCTATTATTTTGAGATTTGTTGGCGGTGATGGTTTCGTTCAAGAATGTTTCTTTGATCTTGTACATGTAAGTGATACTAGTGCAATGACTTTGAAGAAAGAGTTAGTGTCTGTTCTTTCTCATTATAACCTTCAAGTTGAAAGTATTCGAGGTCAAGGATATGACGGTGCTAGTAACATGCATGATTAATGGAATGGTTTACAAGCTTTGGTACTTAACGATCATCCATACGCATATTATGTGCATTGTTATGCTCACATATTACAATTAGAATTGGTTGCAACATCTAAAGAAGTAGTTCATATTCATGAATTTTGTTGTTCAATTTTTTACCCATGCAAGTATACGTATCGCAAAGATAATATAAGGGTGAGTAGAGTGTCGATCCCACAGAGAATTGAATTACTTCTTACTGTTAACTACTAAAATTAATACACTCTAATTTTATCTAAACAATTAAATTTAAAATTATTAAAAAGAAAAATTAAACTAATAAAATTAAATAGTAAATTTATTTTATAAAACTCACTTAACTACCAGACCTAAAATTATGATGTCTCCTAATACTTCATCTGATTTTTATCTCTCTCTCTTTGCTTAGTTTAATGGATTAAGTTGTTAATCTAGAATTTTAAATTATTTACAAGTCTATGTCGAGTTTCTCATAAAAATACCCTTCATAGTTAATTTACTATATGTCTATGTAAATTAAATTGAATAAAGATTCATTAAGTTTATGCTCTAATTTTGGCTACATATGGCTTATAGGTGTATGTCTACTCTATATGTAAATTAAACCACCTAACCAACTAAGTATATTCAATCATACGTTGTTCTATTCAAGGTCTACCTAAATCTCCTTCATCAAGGCTTAACTTAGGTTTCCAATTCAATCTAATTGGTGATCAAGCAACTAGAAGCATTAAGAATAAAATAAAATAAACAATTTAAATCCATAAAATATAAGTAAAAGAGAGATAAATAAATCAGACTACATATTAACTTCAATCATAATCTTAGATAAAAAGTTTAGTTCTCCATAAACTCACACATCATCATTGAATAAAGTTTAAACATTAAAAACAAAACCAAGAGAATAAGGGAATAAAAAGATAGAAAAACTCAAGAATTGTACTCTTGATCTCCAAATCTCCTTGAATCCTTCAAATTTTTCTTAACTTCAATGATTTTGCAACTTGAATCTCAGCTTTCAATCTGGTGTTTCATTCTCTCTTCCTCTTAAAAGTCTTCCGAAACGTTGTTTTTATAGGGTTTCGAAGTTAAGCCAAGTTGGGTGAAAAAAAAAATCAATTTCAGCTAGGATTTCCTCATCATACTATGTGGGCCGTAGCCTTGCCCAATTAATTAATAGAAATCATAATTGCTCTAAGACTACCACAATGCATCAACTTTGACAAGATTTTTGACCATCTTCCAAGCTAAACTGGGTGAAGTGTATACATAAACGTTGTATCTTTCTCTCTTATCTTTCTAATAGTCTAAGAATCACTTCATTTGGAGCTCTGTAAAAAGAGCTATGGTCGAAATACCGAAACATGTGCAGTGCAAGTCTGCACCTTGAAATTGCTCTCCTTCTTCCACTAAAATTCTTCTTTCATCAAACACCTACAAAAGCACAAATAAATCAATAACAACCTACCTTAATCACATTAACACCAAATTAAGCATAAAATTAACTAAGATTAGATTGACTCACCTAAAATAACTAATTTAAAATAATTAAATAAAACTTACTAATTTCTATACATTACAACAAAAACTACGTTAAATTACAATTAAAATTAAGCCCAAATAACTTTATATTATAGAGTTATCAAATTTTTTAAGCAGTTGACTTCTATTGTAAATATTGTTAGTTCTTCTTCCAAAAGGCATGACCAATTACAAGCTGCTCAAGCAATTGACATTGCAAACATGATTGCTAGTGGTGAACTTGAAACAGGTAAAGGAGAAAATCAAGTGGGAACTCTACAAAGAGCTGGAGATACTCGATGGAGCTCAAATTTTTATTCTATTTGTAGCTTGATGAGAATGTTTGATGCAACCTACACTGTTGTTAAAAGTATTATTGATGAAAGGTCTAGTTATTCACAAAAAAATGATACTTCTACTGCTAGTAAAATATTAGCATCATTTAAATTTATTTTCATATTATACTTGATGTATGAGATCATGGGAATCACTAATGTTCTTTGTTAAGCATTACAATTATTTTCTCGAGATATTTTAAATGCAATTCATCTTATTTTTACTACAAAATCACTCCTTCAAAAGTTGAGAAATGATGGGTGGTCTAATTTGCTTGAGAATGTGAAAAAATTTATCAAAAACATGAGATAGAATTTCCTGACATGGCTGCACGATATATCTTGGGCATCATTATCCAATTGATGTATTCTTAGTGACAATAGATTCCCATTTACAAGAATTGAATTTGAAATTCAATGAGCAAGCTGTGGAACTTTTAACTTTAAGCACTATTTTGGATCTTAATAAAAATTACAAATCATTCAATATTGATAATATCTATTGTAATGTGTGGGTCCAGGAACTTGTCCGTTAAACGTGAAAAATTAAAGAGTCGCCACCAATCTTTTTATCTAAGTGTGATTGGCCACCTATTAAATTTGTTCTATCCCACAAAATCCTAAATAAATTTAAGGATCGCCTATAGAGCAAGACTTGGTCTACGAATTTTCAGAGTTGGGTTCGAGAGTACGGTTAAGCATAGGGAATGATTAGCACCCCTGTGACGCTCATTTTACGAACGGTACCATTTAATCATATGCTATCCTAAACCATTGATTTGATTCTTATATTTCCCTAATTATTGTTTATTTATTTTTATTCTTTATTTTATTAGCAAACTAAAAAATTTTATTCAATTGACGGGTATGACGTGCACATGATACAATTATAAAATACATGGCATAAAATTCGAATAATGCCAAATGAAAACCTTTTATTGAGGATATTTCCTAAATCTGCCCATCATACTAATGGGATTCAGAGATATTCTCTCACCTAGGAAATTATACGAGAAACTCACCTTCATATGTTTAAAGAATAAATTTCACCATCGGGGTAGTCGTTCGTGTTTGAAAATAATATGTTTCGTGAATGCAAAACCTAATACGAGCAGAAGCCCTTTATTAAAGATATTCTCTAAGCCCTCCCATCATACTAGTGGGACTCGAGGGTATCTTTTCATCTAGGAAATTTCTCGAAGAAAACTCACCTTCGCATGATCCTTTGGAAAATCCCATCATCGAGGCATATGCTCTTGTACATAAAATATCTACATGTCATGACATTTAACAATGCAATAGTGATGTGTGATGTGCTTATGAAATTTAATGTTTGTTTCTAAACCCCTCTATATCTTCTTTGTTATTTCTTTAAGATTTCCTTTTTACTATTTCTCTTTATAGGCATGTATATTATAAATTATAGTTTTTCTGTCATTTAGGAGTCTATCTACTTTACTATATAGATCCTCTTTTTACCTAAATTCTATATCCTTTAAGCAAGATATTTTATTTCATAGTTATTATTATTTACATATATATTTCTTAATTCAACTTCTTCCTCTCTTTTTTATTATCTATCCTATTCTTTTTTTAATAACCCTTATAAATTTATTTTCTATTACTAAATATTTACCTTTTATATTTTAAATGTATTTATTATTATGAATTTACCATCATTGAATATTTTATTACTTTTTATTTGTTTATTTGTTATTATGAATATTATTATTTTTCACAATTCTATATTTATCTTTTGACACCTTAAGTAAATATATGTCATTTGTTCTCTTACATTTATTATTATATTTATTTTTTTTGTTTATATCTTGACTAATTGAGTATATATAATTTTAATTTATTTAGAATTAGAAACATCAAAATTTAAAATTAAGACTCTCTCATCGTACTAGTGGAGTCTTAATCGAAATTCCTAACCTAAGAAAATTCATTCGGAATTGCAACTCCTCGCATTTCGAATTAACATCCCATCATCGGTAATAAGTTAAATAATCATCCTATTTATATTAGTATTTTCTTATCATATCCTATTTTCATTCTCTCTCCCTACTTGTACCCATCCCTATTTTACATAAAGCTATCTACTTCAACCAATTTGGATACCTTTATATTTTGTTTCATTACATTTTAATTTTTCCTAATTCATTTTCATTCCTCTTCTATAACTATATAAATTTACATAACTATGTATTTTATAATTATGTCTAACATTTCACCTTTTCTCACGTTTTATATTTCTTCCTAGACATATTCTATATCTAAATATACATTCCTTTTCTATATATATATTTTCAATCTAAATAGATCTATTTCTGCCACTAAATATTTCTTTTTCCTATATTTAATATCTACCTAAATCTTTTTTTTTTTGTAATTAAATGTCTATTTATTTCCCCATTTTTTCTAAATATGTTTTTATAACTAAATAATTTTTTCTACCTAATTTTATCTTTTTTTCTATGTAATTAAATATATGTTTTTATTATTTTTCTATCTACTAAAATCTGTTTCATATTACTAAATATTTTATTTTTATTCTTATTTATTTTTATATTTTCCTATTTCAGTAATTTTCTTTCCCAATACTTCTAAAATTCATAATACGACACTAATATATTTTATTTCTACTATTTTACTATTATTTTCATAAAACTATATTAAGAAATTTTCTAAAATAAAACCAATCACCATAAATACCCAAAGTGCAAGCCCAATAAATCAAAGATTTGAAACTTACCCAAAGCTTGAGCCCAGATTAGCTTAAGGAAAACCAGATCAATAGAAAGCCCACAAGTTTGCTTCAAAAGCTCAACCCATTTTCTGCAAAACGCACCATTTTTAATGACCAGGGAAGTGATCTTACTTTTCCTAAGCGACGTCATTTGGGGATACTCTAGCTGCCAAGGAAACCTCAACAAAACAACCCTGTTTTATCCTCCCTAACCTTAGTATATAAGCTTTCTTTTCTCTCCTCTTTCCCCATTTTCCTTCTTTCATTTCTCTCTCTACCCGGTTTCTTCTCCCTTCTCTCTAAACTTAAACCCTAACTTTTCCTTTTTTTTCCCTTTCTCCTCTCCTTACTAGCAATCAGAAAATCAAAAACATAGCCTCCCTTAAATTTCTCCAATTTGAAAACAAAAAAAAAACAAGAGCTAGAACCCTAACCTACAGCCGCTCCTTTATTCGCTTCACACCATCACCACTGTCACTCATAGCTTTTTGTTTTTGGTTTTATTTCTTTGGCTTCTTCTATTTTTTTTTTTTTTTTGGTTTTGATTGTGGTTTTCAGTTGCTAGTAATCTAGGAAACCTAGGGTTTTTTGGTTTTCTGGTTTTCAAAAAGAAAAGAAAGGATTTTTTTAGGGTTTCTCTCAAATTTGGCCAAGGGGTTTTTTTTGTTGCTAAAACTAGGATTTTTATAGTTGTTCTTCGATGCTGGGGATGCAGCCACTTGTGTCATCCCCAGCATCACAAGGCCTCTACCAAACGCAAATTTCTCACGTCTAGTAAGGCTTGTTGTGCCTAGCAGGGTGCAAAACGCACCCTGCGGTATGTTTCAGTTGTCCCTTTTTCATTTTTATTTTCATTTTTTATCTTATTTATTTGTTGCTCTTAGTTTTCAGTTCTTAGTTCTTATTGGCTTTAATTTGGTTTACTGATATTAATGTGTTAATCTTCACCCTGTTTAATTTGTTTCTTTTTAATCTAATCACTTTGGGTCTATTTATTAATAAGCCCAAACATCGGGCTTATTTACCATAACCGAGCTTGGACTTTCCCAAAGTCCACTACCTCTTGGATTGTATTTGGACAGCATATCATAACAACATAGAATAAAATACGAAACTAAGTAAAATGAAATATAAAATAAAATAAAATAATAATAATAAAAATGGTGTCTACAATATCTACAAGTTAGTAAGGAGTTTTTACTCTCAAGATTTCACAAAATAAGAAAGATTTATTTTGAGGTTACAATTAAGGCATTACGAGCTTGATATATCTCATTATCAAAGTTTTGAAGATATTAAAACACTTTCTAAATTATATTAAAAATTAGCAAAAACAGAAAAATCAAAAAATTACCATTTAATAATTCAACTTATTTTAATTCTTTTGGTTTCTACAGAAACTACAGAGAGAGCTTTTTCAACAATAAAAATTGTAAAAATAAGACTCCAGAACAAAATGGATAATAGATATGAATTATAAAGAATAAGAAGTTCAATTAGCACAATGGAAAACGCTTTCAACTCCCAAGCGTTTCCCCCACTCCTTACCATTTACGATTTGGTCAATGGTCGACTGTCGGACCCTCCCAAAACTCACTGTCGGTCGCTGCACATCCCCAAAGGTAGTCCACATCAGACCCAAGTGCGGCGTGAAGAAAACCTTTAGCCGTATGGTTTTCATGGCTTCTCGCAAGCCATATAAGACAAAACCTAACCACTACTCTCACCCCGTGCTCTCAAAAAGTCATTCGTCTCAATAGCTGCAAGAGACAAGCCGTCTGTGATCCCTTCATCACGTGATCTAATCATCTACAAGGATCGTCCGGCTTCGGCATTTTTTGAAGACAAGATCTAGAAGCTTGCCCAGCCTTTCACTCACTCCATCATTGGGAAATTTAGTCGCATGCCAAAACTGTAAAAGATTTGCCAAGCGGTCAAAGGAATTGGTCTTACGAGTGCCTATGCAATACGGTGGTTAGGTTACAAACACATATTGGTTTATTTATCAAATGAACAAGATTTTAATAAGATCTGGATTAAGTAGCAGTGGTTCATTGCGAATCAGAAAATGAGGGTGTTCAAGTGGTCTCCAGATTTTGAGGCAGAAAAAGAATCGATGATTGCTCCTATTTGGATCTCTTTTCCCAACCTAAAAGCCCATCTATATGAAAAATCAGCATTATTGTTAATTGCCAAAACTGTGAAAAAATCACTATTTATTGATGAGGCCACCGCTAATGGTTCTAGACCTAGTGTGGCTCGGGGTTGCATGGAATATGATTGCAGGAAGGCTCCAGTTGATCAGGTTTGGATTGTGGTTAAAGATCGAGTCACTAGGGCTGTCATTGGAGGCTACGCAGAGCGGGTTGAGTTTTCAAAAATGCCAAAATATTGTGATCATTGTTGTCATGTGGGACATTCGGTTTCAAATTGTTTGGTGTTAAGAAATTGGCCAAAAAAGCAAGGGAAGCCTCCGGGGAATAAGCCTTTGAAAGATGATGGAAGAGAGTCATAGAAGACAGATGCAGATTTGCTGTAAAAAGAAGAAAAAAGAAAAAATCAAAAATATCGAAGATTCAACCAAAATAGAGCATGAAATGGAAACCGATTGGCAAGCCGGGAAAAAACGGAGTAAAGGATGCCACAGGTCGGGAACCTGATGTAAAAGATCAGGGAAAGGAACCAGTGTCACTGTTGAATATATTTGGAGTGATTGAATTGTGTGAAAGGGCAAATCCGAAGAAACATGTAGAACAAGGGCGAATAGAGCATATGAACAGTACCATGCTCGCCAAAAAAAATTACAACAGCAACCGAACATGCTGCAGCCAACCATGCAGCAACTGGGAATCTGAGACACGTTGAAGGAGGAGATCTCAGTGGTTTGAAAGGCAATACAATAGGTGATAGTAAGGAGTAGGGAAGGATTAACGTAGATCAATACCGGCGATCAACAGATGGTAGAGTGGTGGATAACTCACAGACGACAGAGGATCTCTCAACGAGTATTCAACACTCTGGTAATTTTGACTACATTTAATGAGCAGTAGATCATGCTCAAAATGTCACAACCAGAAAACATAGAAAGAAAAAAAAAAGAAAACAGCACCAGTGCAGATAATAGAATCAAAGATTGGGTAGCATTCGAAGAGTCAAAAACAATATTTGGAGCAAGCACCATAAGCAGTTCGATGAATTTCGATAATGAATCCTAAGGATGTTATGGCTCGAAGATACGACTTTTGCATAAGCCCCATGAGCTTGTTCAAGTGAGCCAGGAAGTAGAAATGGATGGACACCAAATGCCGACTGTAGAAGCAGTGGATGCCAAGGAAAGCAGTGCTGAATGTTCGAATATTCCACGATCTGAGCTAGAGCAGGATAAGGGACCGACCGTCTACGTGTAATCTCCCATGCACTCCCATGCAAACATTGAAGTTCATCCTTTGGTGCGGTGCAAGTGGAAATCTGATAGTGCACTCTCGGTTGGGCGAAGTGTAAGTTCTGCCTCTGATGAATATATGAACGATGAAGAGATAGATGGAATGCAGGAAAATGTTTCCATCACTGCATGTTTTCCTGCCAGAACTTCCCATGATTCATGCTTTAATTTGGAATGTTCAAGGCATTGCAGGTAAAGTGATTCAAAGAAAGATGAAAAAATTAAAAATGATGCATAATATTAAATTTCTAGTTGCATTGGAACCTATGGTGCATGCTAGTAAAATGGAGCATGTTAAAAAAAGACTTGGTTTTGATATGATTATCACTAACTGTTCTCATAAAATATGGCTAGTTTGCTCTAATGATATTTGTTGTGAAGTGGGGAAAGACCAGGTTTAATGTCTACATGTAAAATTATCTTTCCATTGGCTTCCCTAACCAATATATGTTTCCTTTGTTTAGGCCAAATGTACCCAACTTGAATGAACAGAGCTTTGGAATAGTATCCGATCCTTTTTTACTTAAATGCAAGCTCCTTGGATAGTAGGTGGAGATTTTAACTCCATTGTCAGTGGTGATGAATGGTTGTATGGTGCAGTTCCTCATGATGGATCCATGGAAAACTTTGCTACCACTTTGCTTGACTGTGGTCTGCTGGATGATGGGTTTGAAGGCAGCAGCTATTCTTAGACTAACAACCGGATGTTTTCGCGACTAGATAGGGTAGTCTATAATCCAAAATGGGTCGAATGCTTCTCCACTACACGAGTTCAACATCCGAACCGGGATGAGTCTGACCACTATCCTCTTTAAATCTCCTGTTTTAATGCAAATCAAATGGGTCCTTCAACATTCCGCTTCTTGCATGCATGGACAAAACACCATGATTTTCTTAACTTTGTAGAAAAGAGTTGGCAAATTCCTTTACAAGCTCCAGGACTGCAGGCATTTTGGCACAAACAACAACGACTTAAACGAGATTTGAAATGGTGGAATAAGTAGATTTTCGAGGACATCTTTAAGAACCTTCGGTTAGCGGAATTAGAAGCAGAAGAAAGAAAAATGAATTTCCAACAAGATTCTTCAGTAATTAACAGAGACCATATGCACAGAACTTATGCTAAACTCAACCGCCAATTAAGTATTGAAGAACTTTTCTAGCAACAAAAATCTAGAGTCAAATGGTTGGTAGAAAGGGAAAGTAACACAAAATTTTTTCATATGAAAATGCGAAAAAAGAAAGTAAGAAATCACATTTTTCGAATTCAAGACCAAGAGGGGAACATCTTTGAAGATCCTCATCTAATTAAAAATTTTGCCATTAATTTTTTCCAAAAATTGTTGAAGGCAAAACATTGTGACATATCCAAGTTCGACTCCTCTATTATTCCTCGAATTATCTCCAACATTGATAATGATTTTTTGTGTGCAGCCCCATCACTTCAAGAAGTCAAGAAAGCAATTTTTAATATTAATAAAGATAGTGTTGCTGGCTCATATGGTTTCTCATCTCTTTTTTACCAACATTGTTGGGATATAATCAAGCAAGATCTTTTTGAAACAGTGCTGGATTTTTTCAAAGGGACCTCACTTCCACGTGGTATTACTTCTACAAACATTAGTCCTGCTGCCTAAAAAGCCAAATGCCTACCAATGGAATGATTTTCATCCCATTAGTTTATTTACTATCTTAAATAAGATAGTAACTAAACTTTTGGCGAACCGACTATCCAAAATTCTTCCATCCATCATTTCAAAAAATCAAAGTGGTTTCATCAAGGGCCGGCTTATAAGTGACAATATCTTATTAGCACAGGAACTAATCAGCAAACTCGATACTAAATCAAGGGGAAGTAATGTGATATTAAAACTGGATATGGCAAAAGCATATGATCGTCTGAATTGGGATTTTCTTTATTTAATGCTAGAGCATTTTGGTTTTAATGCACAATGGATAAATATGATTAAAGCATGCATTTCCAACTGCTGGTTCTCCGTACTTATCAATGGTTCTTCGGTGGGCTATTTCAAATCCGAGAGGGGACTACGGCAGGGTGATTCAATCTCTTCTCTTTTATTTATTCTGGCTGCAGCATATTTGTCAAGGGGAATTAATTATTTATTTAGTCGGTATAAGTCTTTGCAATATTTATCTAGCTGCCTAACGCCGATTAGTCACCTCACCTTTGCTGATGATATAATTATTTTTACTAATGGATGTTGCTCAGCCTTGCAGAAAATTTTGAATTTTTTAAAGGAATATGAACAGGTCGCTGGATAGCAAGTTAATCATCAGAAAAGATGCTTTATCACAACTAATGGTTATGCACTATTTATGAGGCAAATCATATCACATACCACTAGTTTTCACCACAAAACACTCCCTATCACCAATCTAAGAGCTCTTTTATATAAAGGACATAAAGAGGTATTCCTTTTTTATTCTTTAATTACTAAGATTCGAGATCATATTTTAGGTTGGGAGAATAAGATTTATCAACTGGGGGTCGAATCACGTTATTGAGAAGTGTTTTATCCTCACTTCCAATGTATTTGCTGCAAGTTCTCAAACCACCAACGACAGTGATTGCGAAAATAAAGAGGCTTTTTAATAGCTTCCTTTGGGGTGATTCAAATGAAAGTAAGAAAATGCATTGAGCGGCTTGGACTAAAATCACTTTCCCATGCTCGGAAGGGGGACTTGATATCAAGAATTTGAAAGATGTGTTTGAGGCATTTACGTTGAAATTATGGTGGAGATTTCAAACATGCAATAGCCTATGGACACATTTTTTGAGAACAAAATACTACCGTGGCCGAATACCTCACTATATGCAACCGAAACTACATAACTCCCAAGTGTGGAAGCGGACGGTAGGAGGTCGAAATGTGGCAATCCAAAACACTCGATGTAGGATAGGAAAAATGGAGCTATTTTTCTAGCACGATTGTTGGATGGGAGACCAACCTTTGGTAACCTTGTTCCCTTCATTTCAAAATGATATGTCTTTTGTTAATAAATTTTATAATGATGATAGTTGGGATGTGGATACATTGAAATTATATCTGCCTATGAGACTAGTTGATGAGATATTACAGATTCCTTTCGATAGATCACAGGAAGATGTAGCTTATTAGGCCTTAACTTCCAATGGGGAGTTCTCTACCTAGAGTGCTTGGGAGGCAATTAGGCAACGACAATCACCAAATGCTTTAGGATCATCTATTTGGCACAAAAGCATTCCATTATCTATTTCCTTTTTCTTATGGAGAGTATTACATAATTGGATTCCGGTTGAACTTCGGATGAAGGGAAAAGGTATTCATTTGGCCTCTAAATGTGTATTTTGCAACTTTGAAGAGTCCTTAATACATATCCTTTGGGAAAATCCGATAGCAAAACAGGTTTGGAATTTCTTTGCAAAATTCTTTCAAATCTATGTTTCAAATCCTCAACATGTTTCTCAAATTATATCAGCATGGTATTATTCTGGTGATTATATTAAAAAGGGTCATATCTGTATTTTACTCCCAATATTCATATGCTGGTTTTTATGGTTGGAAAGAAATAATGCAAAGCACAAGCACTTGAGTATGTATCCTGACAGAGTGGTATGGCGAATTATGAAACTATTAAGATAGTTACATGAAGGTTCTCTCTTGAAACAATGGCAGTGGAAAGGAGATATAGACATAGCAACTACGTGGGGTTTTAAGTTCCCCCTCTAAACATTGTGCACCCCCTCAAATTTTTTATTGGATAAAGCCATTTATAGGTGACCATAAATTGAATGTAGGTGGTAGCTCCCGAAATTATCAGAATGCAGCAAGTTAAGGGGAACTCAGCGATCATACAAGTAAGTTCGTTTTTGGCTTCTCAGAGAATATTGGTCCTTGTAATTCTTTGCAGGCAGAACTACATGCATTACTTCGAAGGCTACTCTTATGCAAAGAACGAAATATTGATAATCTGTGGATAGAAATGGGTGCGCCGGTGGTGATTCAGATGATTCAGTAATCTCAAAAAGGGTCCCACGATATACGATATTTGTTGGAGTCTATACAGAAGTGCCTGCGTAGTATCTCTTATAGAATTTCACATGTCTATTGGGAAGGTAACCAAGCAGCGAATTTCCTGTCAAATAAAGGATACACACATCAGGATCTTTGTGTATTTACTGAAGCATAAGGTGAATTACATGGTTTGCTTAAGTTTGATGAATATAATTTACCTTATGTTCGATTTAAATAATTGTAAAGGAATAGTACTCCTTATTTATAATTTTTGTTATTTTAAAGTCCATTTTATTTTCTTATTTCATTGTAATAATGGGGGATCTCTACTTTACTGTAGCATCAAAAGTTATGCACGTAAATTGGAATTTCCTGCTCTAAGTGTTTTTTGGATTCTGTCACATGCTTATGTAATTTTGAAGGTATGGTTTAGGTCCCCCTCTTTTTGTATCTTTATTTTAATTAATAAAATTCAACAGGGTAACTGGGCCTTGCGGAAATTTTCAGTATTAAAAAAAAAACAAAATAGATAACAAGTTTCTTACAGATAATTAGTTATTTATATTGAGAAAGACATTACTAGTATTTTCAGTACAAAGTCAATAATTGATATATTTGAATTCAGAAAATATCGTCGAACACAACTTTCTTAAATGACTACTATAAGTTTTTTTTTTATTTTTTTATTTACATATTATATAAAATTATTATCTATTATAAATTTTTTGATCGTTAGTTAAGTTCAATATATTAGTTTTAAAATTTTTTAATTTTTATTCTTTTTTGTTTTTGACCCTTAAACAAAAATTGCTAGTTCCGTCCTGATTACTGTCTCATTGAATTCAAACTAATAATTTAAGGGTTGACACAATTAAATATTTTAGGCCGAAGAGACGAGAATAAGGTCGAACCGACAGTTAGATTGAAGACAAATTTAAAGGGGTTCTAAATTTTGGGCTTATACTTCAAGCAAGTAGGCATTAGAAAAAGGCAAAAAAAATGACCCTGCTGGCTCTATAAAAGGCAACTTGGAAAAGCTGGGAAGACAGCAATAACCTCTTTGGGAAAGCTACAATGGCACTAGAGATTATCATAGCGATGCTCTTCTTTCTCTCACTTAGGCATTGGTGTAGAAACAGCAACTCCCACATTACAAATTGGCCTATTGTTAGAATGATGGCAGCGCTTCTTTGCAACCCAGGGCGAATTTTTGAGTTTTTCACCCCTCTTCTTAATTTGTGTGGGGGAACTTTCAAGTTTGAGGGATTTTGGTTTCCTAGCTTGGACTTTGTTCTCATCAGCAACCCCGTGAATATCTATCACATTTTGTGTAGGAACTTTGATAACTATGAGAAGGGTTCAGAGTTCAGGGAAATTTTTGAACCCTTCGGAGAAGGTATTTTCACTTCAGATTCACATAAATGGAGAAGCCAAAGGAAGGTTTTGCATTCATTGACGAAGAATAACGGGAAGTAAGCGCTCTATTTGGATAGAAGTTTCTGGCAAAGCTGGAGAAAAGTCTAATCCCAGTCCTTGAACATGTAGTGAAACAGGGGAGCCAAGTGGACCCTGAAGATGTACTTCAGCGGTTCGACTGCGACCACATATGCTTGTTAGCATTAGGTTTTGACCCGAAATCTCCATCTACTGAATTTCCAAAAGTTTCGAGCAAAGTGGCATTCGCGGAAGTAGAGGAGGCTTTGCTGCATAGGAATATCCTGCCTGTAAGCATTTGGAGGTTGCAAAGATGGCTTCAAATCGGAGAGGAGAAGAAGTTGAGTATAAGTTTAAAACATCGCGGATGATTTTGTGTGTAGGTGTATTTCGTTGAAAAGAGAAAAACTAAGATGCAAAACAAAGGTGGAAGACAATGATTTCGACTTGTTGACAGCATTTATGGTCGAAGAAGAAGGAGAAATGAGTAGACTCGGAAAATCTGATAAGTTTCTAAGAGACACTGCATACAGTTTCATTACAGCAGGCAAGGACAATATAAGCACTGGCCTTTCTTGATTTTTCTGGCTTATTGCAACACATCCATACGTAGAAAGCAAAATTTTAGAAGAGATCAAGGTGCATTCCCCAGCAAGGAAAGATAGGAACCTGATGCCTTTTACCGGGGAAGAGATGAACAAATTCGCATACCCACATGCAGCCTTTTGTGAAACATTAAGGCTATACCCACCATTACCTGTCACTAGTAGAATTGCAATTAAATCAGAAGCGGAAATCGTGTTGATGAGGGAGCAAGGATCTTTATTTCTTTCTATTCAATGGGAAGGACGGAAGAAATATGGGGTAAAGACTGTTTAGAATTCAAGCCGGAAAGGTGGACATCGGAGCGTGGAGATCTCATGCCTGTACCATCTTACAAGTTCATACCATTTAGTGCAGGGCCAAGAGTTTGTTTAGGGAAGGACTTGAGTTTCAAACAGATGAAGACTGTGGCAATTAACGTACTTTGGAATTCCCAAGTTGAAGGTTCGGAGTGCCAAACTGTTTTCCCAAGCAGTCAGTCAACCGGACTTCACTTTGAAAATGGTTTGGAGGTTAGAATCAAGAAAAGATATGTTTAATTGGGGAGTTACAATAATGAAGGATAATGTTGCATTAGGAGCTTAGGTTGAATATAGTTCAGAATTAAGTTGGCCATTGGCCATCTTCATAATGATACATATGCTAGCTGTATCATAAAAATGGTGTCATCTCTTGACAACATTGTATAGATAAACATTGAAATTGATTCAATCTTGGGAATAATATTTAAAACGGTCTATTATAACAAAAAATATGTAAATTTTTTTCACATGATGTAGGGATCATATAGCTTGGTGTAAGTTATTAAAATTGGTACAAGACTTTTTTTCTAGAACATAAATATTCCACCAATTTACATATGCCTGGCTCTACTATGGAATGCGATTGGTGAAAGATGGAGCGATGCAAGGCCGGTGTGAATGCCATTTGAGCTTTCCGTGCATGTGGCAGGCTACAGGCAGGGTCAAAAGGTTGTGTTGCTTCGACATACACAAGGCTGCGTACGAGAGCTTGGTTGATAGCGGCCGAACAACGTCTCGACCTAGATAACATCTGCGTTAATAATTCAGCCGCTGACAAGGATCAAAGCGAGCACCCCATCTGTTATTGTATAATAAATAATACCTAAACTAAAAGTCAAGGGTAAAAAAAAAAGACTAATCAGTTATTTCTTTCGTCTTCCCAAACAGGCCAGTATTAGCCGTAATGTAACTCATTGTTTAGAGAACTATTTAGGTCAATGAGAAGAGGACAAACAAACATTCTCAAGACAAAAGAATCCTTGCAGAAAAAGTATTATGTGCTTGTTCACCAATGTCCGGAGTCAGTGCTCAAATAAGAACAGGAAAAGAGATCATCGCATGCATTTGTCTGAAGATTGCGGGATAAATGATTGAGCAAAAAGTAAAGACAAAAGAAGAAAGCAAATCATAAGATTTTCAAATGGTAATTCAGTAAATTTTTGCCGGTTGCAAATGGTTGTCCTGACAAGGTATAACGTCCAATAAAGTACAATGCTTCCCCAAAACAAGGGATTATAAAAGAAGAAAGGTGCTTTGTATATCTACATGACATATGCTCTCTCTGCATTGTAAATTTGTGATTGCTTCTTTGAAGATGCTTATACCCGTTTGTCCCCTGCATGATGTAAAAAACAATAAAATTAACATGTTAATTAAGAAAATGGAAAAGATGGCTTGCTGAGACTGAGATATAAAGGAAACTTGCCACACCTGCACTTTTCAATGTATATCAGTTGAGGTCACATTTTCTTTCCATCAATATATATCTCGGGGATGTGAGCAATCCTTGGCCAATTTTTGCTTGTTTTGTTTTGGCATGTATCCATTAACAGTGGACAAACCGAAATTTCTAGGTACTGTAATGCATTCAGAGAGCACAGTGCTTGTTGTAGAGATACCAACTGAGGACAATCAAAGATTTCAAATCTTTGAAGTACAGTCAGATTGCAAATCCATTCTGGTAAACTCTTCAAATTGGAACAGCTTGAAATCTGCAAATATTTCAGTGTTGTGACATGTTGAAGACCATCAGGGAGAGAATTTAGTTTTGGCATGTCACCAATTTTCAATGTGCGAAGGCTCCTGAGGAATCGCAATTCCATGACGTTCTCTTCCACATCTTTTGACAGATCAAGTTCTCTGCACTCTTTGATTTCAAGCTCTTCAAGGGCTGTTAGATGTCTAAAACCTTTGGAAAGTGACTTTAGCATGTCACAGCCACTGATAAAGAAAAACCTGAGAGAATTCAATCCTTCCTCAGGTAGGCATACCAATTTAGGGCAATTTGCTATGGATAGATGCTGAAGAGATGTAAGATGATGAAGCCCCTTCTCTGGAAATGACACCAAATCCATGATGCTATCAATATGCATAACCTTCAATTTGGAAAGATATAGTGGATACGACAAATGTGCTGCTGCTGCCATTGGGATTTGTTCTGTTTCTGCTGCTATCATCACTGACTGTTGTAAGAGCTTTGCACTCACGCACTTTAGCTCCAGTTCTTCCAAAAGAGGATGCAATGGCATATATGTCAGGTTAGTGCAAATCCCAATAGTTAGTTTTGAAAGACAAGGGAATGAAGTCATTGATTCCTTCTGCTGCAATGGCCTTTGTGATGATGCTGCCGCTAGGCCAAGATTATCATTAGCAATTGCAGTGACTTCCCTCCACCATCCCTTCAGATTACGCAAGTCAAAAAGCATTAGTTGCTTTAGGCAAGGGAAGAATGCTGTTGATTCTTTACCTTCTGTTCCTCCTTTCAACCGATTGCCTCCAAATGATAAAGATGATGACTCAGCACCGCTATCTTCAATGTACTCCACTGCTGTTACCACTTCAAGCCTGAGCACCCTAAGCTTGGGAAGATGACTGAACAATGGGAGATGTAAGCATCTGTTGCATCTCCATAAGGTGATTTCAAGTAGGTTTGGGAGTACCAATGACATGTCAGAAAGCATCCACTTCGGGAAACTTCCTGCTCTATATCCATAAATATGAAACTCTTGAAGATTTGAATGTGGCTGGAGGCCTTCCAAAATTTCTTCATCTTCTTCAAAAGTTGTATGATCATTAACTTCTCGGCTCCATTCTAATGTCAAGACCTCAAGGTGCTGTTTGCCTTTCGAGTTTGCTTCCTTGCATTCTGATACAACATTTTTCAAGTTTTCCAGCTTTGCTATCATTACTTCTCCCCTCAGGTCATTTAGGTCTTTCAATTCCCTTAGACCCCCACTAGGCCTTTTGAAGGAATCCATGCCCACTACGAATCGTGTTAATGTCTGAAGTGACGTTAGCTGCCCAAGCCCAGATGGCATACGTGTCAAACCGGTACATTGACCAGTCTCAAGATGCCTAAGACTGGTCATGTTTCTTAATTTTCTCGGCAGCTCTTCTAGTCTCTTACAAGAACAGAGTTTCAGTGTCTGCAAATTAAGCAACTCAGTAATGGAACTTGGGAGTCTTCTGATGACTTCATTCTTGGAGAGATCAAGGTACCTCAAATGTTTCAACGTACCAATGGAACTTGGGAGAATGTCAATGCCTGTATTATGTAGATCTAATAAACGCAGAAGTCTAAAACTTGAAATGACAGTTTCGTGATCAACCTTGTCCAAAATTACACGATGAACAGGTTGCACAGGAAGAAGAAATGTCCGTATCTTGGTCGCTTTGAGCAAGGGGGTCGGGATTTTCCAGGATGAATCTAACTCAGCATTGAATGATACATGCCGAATTCTTTCAGATATGTTTTTACAATCCAGATCTACCATTGAGCTGTCACTCCCTGCGACTAGTTGAGCAAGGTCATGCATGAGATCATGCATTTTGCAACTTATTACGTTGCCCCATTCATCATATTCTACATCTTGAAAAAAGGACCGGCTTAGGAGATCCATGAAATATTGGTCCCCTAATTCCTCAAGACGTTGCATTCCTTGCAGCGATTGAATAAACCCTTCTGCCATCCAAAGTGTGATCAGCATTTGCTTGTTAATTTCGTAGTCTCTCGGAAACAAGGAACAGTAAGCAAAGCACTGCTTCAAATATGATGGCAGCTGTTCATAGCTCAACTTCAGTATGGGTAGGACGTCATCTTTTTGAGTGATCATCAAAAGTTGGCCCTCTTTCAAAGAGAGCCACTCTGTTTCTGTATCTTTGGTATATAGAACACCTCCTATGGTCCTTATGGCAAGGGGATTTCCAGCACATCTTTTGACAATGTCCTTCCCAATCGCTACTAATCTTGAATTATTTGGCTCTCGCCCTTCTTTAAACGCCATCTTTTCGAGCAAGGACCAAGACATGTCCTCTGGAAGACCTTCCAACAGATACGGTTCCGTTGTGCCTGTAATGGAAGCAACCACTTGAGCACGAGTCGTAACTATTATCTTACTTCCCCTTGCACCATTCATTAACAAATCTCTCAAATTTCGCCACCTCTCCCGATTATCATTCCATACGTCATCTAAGATGAGCAAATATTTTCTGCCATCAATCCTTTTACGAAGGTGAGTTTGCAAGGAATCCATCTCAAGATTTTCAAATTTTGCATTAGTTGCAGACTCCAACATCTTTTGGGCAATTAATTTCACATCAAAAACATCAGAAACACACACCCATATTCTCAACTCAAAGTGTTTCACAATTTTCTCATCATTGTACACTAGTTGGGCTACAGTGGTCTTGCCTTGTCCCCCTATCCCAACAATTGGTATGACTGAAACATTGTCCGCCACATCAGAGTCCAACAATCTTTTCATGATGGCTTCTTTGTCACCCTCCCTCCCAACTACACCTTCCTTTCGCACGAAAGAATGTGTCTGCTTCCTCTCTACCTTTACAACTGGTATGCTTACAAGGGACCGGTCTGTAAAGTGGTATTTGGTTTTATCTGCAGCTATTGCATCTAGTCTCTGCCTAATGGCCTTGATTTGATGACCTATCTTAAGATTGTACGCTACTTGGTTAGCTTTCGAAAATAGAAAGCTTACCTGTTTCCCCCTTTTCCCCTGCATCATGACTTGGCGTTGCAAAACATGAGTTGAAAAGTCATCCAGCAAGTCATCTGCATCATAAACTGCATCTTTAAGCTTTCCAAGCCAGTCTATAACCTCGTGGCTCTTTGCATGCTGCTCCTCTGCATCCAAAAGTACAGCTTTGATGGTGGAAACTGTATTTTTCAGTTTCTCAAGCTCTTCTTTGACACCCCATATCAGTCCCATTTCCTGGAGAGTAAGGTTGCCTAGCTTTCCCAGGATCCCATCAGCTATATTGAACAAAAATGCTTCTGCCATTTCTCTTCACATCCAAAAAAAAAAGTAGTGTTTAAACTTTTGTGGAAAGAAGAGAGAAGAGACAATCAGTGGTTAATTTGCCAAATCTCTTTGCTAATCGCCCAAAAATTTACAAGGGTTGACATCAATTTCATTAGATTAGCTGGCCATGTGAACATGTCAAGTTTAGGAATTATTTAATCTATCAGGATAACTTGGAAAGTTCGGTGCAACTAAAGGAAACCCCTTTTTATTTGTAGGCCAGAGGAAGACAAACAAAGACATGCTTGACCTTATTTGCATACTAACTGTTTTCCGATTGTGAAAGATGAGCAGAGAAAAGAAAAAGGAAAAGCAATTGGCTCCACTCTCGAGCCGTGTCAAAGTGGCAATCTCCATTCCAAGGCATCCATAGGAAGGATTCGATGACTTGACTACATCCAATTTGCAGGGTTGCAAAACTTAGCTTGGAATCTTGAAACACGAGAAATGGATACACTACATATCAAGCTCATTAATCTATGAATAAACTGGAAATTTTAAGGTTTGAATCCGCCGAATTGAACTGTTTATGATCAAAAATTTGTTATCCTTATTTACCAAATCGTTTCTTCTGTTGTCTTGTGGTCCTTCAATTCACCTCTAATATTATATTCCACCTCGTAGTCTAAAGCATTACACTTTTAATTAATTTGTTACCTAAATGAACCCTCCATGCAATCCAAAGGTTAGCTCACCGGTTGTCGAGCACATGCCTGCTTATTTACATATGTAAACATCATACAGAAGTTGGACCAAAATGTCTACGTTGTATTTGGACATTAACAATTGATTAAGTAGGTAGGTTGTTAATTTTGGGGTTAAACTTGTCTTCTTAGGCTCATTTGCCAATTACTATTGACTGTTAAAATCAATATTTAATAAAAAGCTTTGGTTGAAAAATTGTGATTTGAAAACTATTGCTAAAAATTGAAGATGAATTCACTTGCCTATTATAATCTAATTATTATATTTTATAAATTTTTTCATGGTTGTTGGATAATTTATATGTTTTATTATTTTAATCATATGATTTCATGCTATGTATATAGTTCGTTTAGGTAAGATTTTAACGTATTTATTAAATATATGTGCTTGTATTTATGTAAATTAGATGATCACTAATCACAAAAATTATCTATCCTTGGGATTGTACATCTTACATTCCCCACCATATACAATTTTATTTACAAACAATATGGGGTTTCTTGACTTATAACGAAGTAATAAGTCTTTATTTATTTTCCCATTATACATTAAAAAAAAAAAAAAAAAGGTAGGGTTTATAGTGGGGTTTTGACCTCTAAGTTTTGAGTGTTGGGAGTCGGAGGTTTAACAGGAAATGGGGGAAGAAGAGGAAAGAAAACCAGTGAAAATGGAATCGAAAGAGGAGGAGGGAGAAGAAAGCAAAACCACTATGACTCCATGGGAACAACATGCCAGCATTATAAGCATTCCTCGCTTCGATTACAAGGCTCCATCTTCTTTACTTCAACGATCTCACTCTGCCTTTCTCATCACTTGCACTATCAGTTCTGTCCTCTCTCCCTTTATTTTGACTGCTGCCTTTTCAGATGGAAATGGGCTTTTGACAAACTTTTTTATTTTTTCCCCCCTTGATTCTTATCAGAGAGGGAGAAGAGCGCTACGAAAGAAGCCATGTCTATCTTTTCAAAGGTATTGCCTTTTCATCTCAATTTTCTTCGTTTCACTCCTAATTTTGATGTTAATTTCTTAGTTATATTAGTTACACAGCCAATTGTTGATTTTATTGAACCATACCTTGGGATTTTGAAAAAAAAAAAAAAGCGAAAGCTTGGGTAGTCAAGGAAATAGAAAACAATGAATTTATTCTTTTTTCAGCAATAATAGGTAATTGATGGTTGCATAAATAACGAAGGGAATTTCTATATGAATAGGAAGGTGTTTTAGAGCTGGAATTTAAATCTCTACTTGCTTTAACCTTCACTATGATTATGTAAGCTCCAGAATCTATATAGTCCTTTCATTCTGTGTCTGCTAGTTTTGGGTATTTGTTTGACTCTGGCACTATTTTTCTACACTATAGTTTTCTCTTCTCGCAAGCTGACTTCTCGAAACTTTAAATTAAGTTGTATCCTTTTCTATATTCTTATTGAAAATGAAAAGGTTTCTTTTTCACTTGCCCTTTGGCATTGATCAATTGCATTTGTGTGGTGCTTCTAAACATTGATGTCAAATGCTGAATTGGTTCTTAATCATTTAAAATGTATGTCACTTTTGATCAATTCCAAATGAAAAATTGTATCTGCAAGACATTTCTCCTGAGGTTTCACGATTTTTTTCCAAAATAGATTTCCAGAGTTGACCAGGTCACATAATTGAGAGTAGTACTGTTGTTGTCAGTAATATGCTTGTAATATGTTTAAACATTTTGCAGTATGTTGGGTCCTTCAAGAGTGAGATCTCTTGCTCTGATGCAAATGCTGATGCTAAGAGAAGGAAAATATGTACAGACGAAATTGACCAGAACATTGCCAATAGCGTTGACAGTTCGGAGATCACTGAAGCTGCTGGTAGTAGTTTCTCAGGCCTAAAAGACTGGGACTTTGAGATTCAGTTCGATTTTGCTTGGGCCCTGGGTTCGATACTAATTGAAATACCTCTTTGTGGTAGGCGGAATTCAAAATGATGACCATTTTTCCTCTGCAAAGACTGATAAAAGTGGAGCACCAGACTTTGTTCTTTCACTAGTCAAACTAACAAGGAGTGGTTTGCTTCTACTTACCTTCCCTGGGGAGAACCCTCTAGACACAATTGATATTGTTTCAGATATTTTCCAGGATCTGGAGTCTGGGAGTTTAAAGTCACCACTGTAAGTTTACTGCAAATATTCTCGAGTCGAAAAACTGTTTTACCCTCTCAACTGGTTTAATAATTGCTATCGTTGTCTCTGTCTCCAGAAAGTGTGCTTTTATCTGAATCATCTCACAAATGACACAAAGCAATCTTCCCATAAAATGTTGTTTGAAATAAAATCTCAATTAGATCAAACTGTGTTCTAGAAGAATGGTATTTTAGAAGTCCTCCTAAATTTTATACAGAATATACTTTCCATAGTACTTTAAAATTACACTTTCATCGCTTGGCACCCCATAAAAGATGAGTGGAAATTGTGTAAGAAACAAGTTAACATTATTGATGAATTGAGTTGTGTGCGGGCTACTGTGAAAACTTACAACTTGGGTGATTAATACCTTTGACTACTTCAATTTCTATATGTGGCTGTATGTATACACACACACACACACACACTTGGTAAAAAAATTGAACTGCATCTCCAAATTCTCATACTTTTAACTCTGGTCACTAGTATCAGAGATAATAAGATCCATGGCTATTTGTTATAGATGGCAATGTCTGCAGGAGGTTAAACTTTAGTTCAAGCGGATACCTCAAAAGGCTTGATGACTAGAAGACCATACTGTGGATTTTCAAAAATGTTTGAAAGTAGTATTGACAGATTTGTGGTTTGGAGTGCACAGGCTCAATTAAGGATGAATGCTATTATAGTGCCAAAGTTGAGGCAATTACCTAAAGCTCATTGTCATCATGTATAATGATTTGAACTGCATGAAATGTTCGCTGAAAGTCCTCAGTGACATTCTTTAAGCAGTGAGGTCAGAACCATGGTGTTCATCATGTTTAGCCAGAATGATATGTTTATCTTGAGTCATGAGATTTTAATATTTTGAGTAGAAAATGTTTGTTCTCTCTATATGACTATTGTTTGACATCTTTTTAGTAAAGTCCCAATTAAATATTCACTTCATCAATATGCTTTTAGTTATGAAGTAATTTATTTGCAAGATAATAAAAAGATGCAATATTATCAAATTTGGGATTATTTTATAAATTCAAAGAGATTGCAAGATGGCCTGGATGAGACTAGCATGCCAATTCTTGGGAACGATGTGTCAGCATCTTATGTTACTTATCATAGTGACTTGAAGCTTAAGCACAAGCTTCTTCCACAAGAGTTGTAGTAAAATCAGGTTAGCATTTAGGATACAGAGTTATGTCTCAGGAAGAAAGAATGAAGGACAGAAAGGATGTTTTGGACATCCTGTAAATTGTGGAAAATTTTTGTTCTAAACTTTTCTAAGAGTTTTTCCTGGAAAATGGAGTCTGTTATAGATGCAACAAATTCTTTAAAAGGCGTGACTCATTGCCAGTTGTATTGTGTGCTTTTTCTGTTCTTATAGCTAGAGATCTGTAGCATCATTCTGATAGACTCTTGGGACTTTAAGTTTTCAACAAACTCCTCCATTGAATGCAAGCTGCAGTACATTTTTGCGCTGTCCTGCAATGAAGCTTGTCAATTGCGACTTGTAATGCAGGATCATCTCTGATTCTGCTCATCTCAATTGAGTGCCTGAGAAGCTGATAGTTTATTGGCCCAGCCATTTTGCATCACCTCACCTAACACTAAACTAATGACTATTTCTAGAAAATTTGGTTAAACTTTATGGCATCATGTGCAGCATAGACTCCTCAAAATTATTACATTTGAATCTTGGAAAGGAAGAGTGTTTCTTGATTTACTGGTTGTGTATCAGATGCCTAATTGATAAGCTCCTTCTTTTGTCAGTTAATTTAACAATGTAAAAGAAGCTTCCATAATGTCCCCAATACAGTAGTTAAATTATTTGCATATCAAGTTTTTGGTTGCTTCTGTTAATTTGGTGGTTATAACTTATTAGGATGGCTGTATAAATTTGTATGTGTAATAATTTTATGACTGACAATTAATGATTTATTTTCTACACTAGCATTACCATTTATATACTTTGTTTTTTTCTTCAGTAAGTTATCATATTTACAGAATTTTGGGTGAAATGGCATTTCATTGGTGCAGTTGGTGTCATCGCATCTTCCCCATTCAAGCTACCTGTTCTTTGAATGAGAAGGGACTGCAAGCAGTTGTATCAAAGCTTGTTCTTCACTTTGTGAATGATAAAAGGAACAAACTTGCACGGCCTATAAAGGTTCGAGCTTACTCATAATTATTGAAGCTCATATTGCCATTATGGATGCAGTATATTCGACTGGGATGCTTATAGAAAATGGGGATAGGTTATCTAGGTATTGGTTGAAACAAATGTTAGCAATGCTTTAAATGCATTTCAACAGGACTGACTTGTACTTTCACATATTGGCACACTAAAAGAATACACACATGTAGCACCTCAAACTCCAGCCACTTAGGTCTTTTTTCCTATGTCTCAAAATCTGACTGCTCTGAGATGATGTATATGTTTGTGATATGAAGTTATACAAGTCTTAAACACCATTGAGTCTTGTTTCCATGGGTGTAAGTTTTGTTTTATCTTTAGTTTGCAGTTGGGTTCAACAGAAGAGGAACTGAAGAGAGCCAAGTGAAGATTCCAAAAGATGTTTCAAAGAATTCTGATCTGTCTGTTTTATTGGATCGCGGCAAATGCTTTAGCGTTGTGGCTGCTGCTGTTAAAGGCATTGTTTCAGATTCAGTTGTGGATTTGAAATCTCCAGAGGTATAAGATCCTATCCAAGCTTGTAAATGGTCTAAAATTTTCTATCCTATAGCCTGTCTGACTGCAATGGCAAATCTTTCAGCTATCTATTCTTATTGAGTTGCTTCCTCTTTCTGGAGTACCTAATGGATCGCTAGTGGTTGGTGTGTCTGTTCTACCCCAAAACCTTGTTAGTACTAAGCCACGACTCTGCATCAAGCCACTGGTTTGCGATAAAAGTGGGAGGAATGAAAGTTAAAGCAGGTGTGTATTTTAATAATATTTTGTTTGATAAGAATCAAGGTCTTTGCAATGATAAGGAGGTCATCTGTGGGCTGGAATGATTCTGCCCCAGTTTGTCCTTCATGATTTCGCCCCATCAGAATAACACGCTGCTGTCCAACTCTTATTTTTCTTAGCATAACAAATCATCCATGGTTGAATTGAGCTCTGATGAATCGCGTGAACAAGAAAAGGAAGAACTGCCTGGCTGCAAACATGGTATATATGGTTTTTTACACATGCATGTAGAGTTGTTGGCTTGCAACGACCGGAGAGAGTGATCAAGAAACATGCTTTGGTCATTGAAGGGTTTTCTCACTCTGTGAAGTGGACATTAGGATTTACTTTTGAACATGGAGAGAGTTGGGGAACTTGAACTTGTAGCATTGTCCATATATGGTTATATGATATATGCTAGCCCAAGGTAGCTTTTCAAATTGGTATGCCGTGGGATGTAACGAAATTCACTCTCATATATCACTCCCATCACACAGGGATGAAACCTTGTATCTTTAGGTCCAAGTAGGGATGAAAGGTTTTTTGGTACATCTTCTTATCATAGTCCGATGCTTTTTATTCGGGTTTTTTTTTTTTTTTTTTTGTCATTTTGGTTCTAAGGGTAAACAACCTATTTGCCAATCCAAAATTCAAAAACTTGTACACTTATGGGTAAAGATGATCTTCCCTGTGATAACATCATTAGCACTACACCAGCAGTTATGCTTAACAAGTTTCCAAGGCCAAAGGTTATCTTCCGTGCAATAACTGAAAGGAAGGTGAAAAGTAAATAAAAAATAAACGAGAAAGAAGAGGCGAAGCGAGTCAGCCCCCGAAGCCTGATCCTGACCTGTGACCCAGAAAAGTCCCAAAAAAGGGCCCGAGCCCAGTCTAGGTGGACTCGTTGAAAATGTTCTAACAAAAAGCAATAAAAACTAGTTGGATCGAAATATGTTTTAGATGATCAAGTTGTCAGCCCACACGTTGCGATAAATCAAATTTAGAATTAAATATTTTTTCGAATATAAAAAAAAAATTAATTATCAATTTTGTCAAACTCAAACATGAATCAGACTTGAAAATCTGAACACAGAACACTCGAACCTTCTATAAGGGAACAAACAAAAGTTTTAAGGTCTGAAGTTGTGAACTCACTTCTCCTCCCTTAAACTTCCTCGTATGTATAAAAACAAAATCATCAATTTAGAGACAAACATACTTGGCGACCATCGATGAACTGATCGGATTAATTAACCATCTAAGCCAATGAGTGCTTACCTTAATGATAAGATGAAGTCAATTTCACAGCTTTACATTTTGTTATCTTGACTTCAAATGCCAAAGGCTTAGGTAGATTCTTGGAATTACAGTGCATTTAATTCACAAAATAGAAAAAAAATAAAATAAATATTCTGTGAGAATAAAATAAGATGAGAATAAAATAAATTAATTATTACGTAATTTAAGTATAACGAATGGAATATGATCAAAATAGTTATTATAACTTATTGCAGTATTTGATTTATAAAAATATTTTTGGAATAAAAAAGGGATAGAGAATAAAAAGAAAAATATATTTATTATTATAATATATGATTATTTATTTTTATTTTTTATTTTTAAATATTAATAATTTATAATGTATTTAAAATATTAATAATTAATAATTTAATATTATCATGATTATTTATTTTTATTTTATTTTTAAATATTTATAATTTAATCATTAATATTTTATAATATTAATATTTTATTTATAATTTAACTAATATTGTGATTATTTATTTTTATTTAATTTTGTTGATTAATAATTTATAATTTATTTAAAATATATTTTTTATTTTAATATATATTAATATTTTATTAGAAGTTGGAATGAAGGGAGAGGAGGGAGAGGAAAAAATGTTTTTAAATAAGTAGAGTTATAATTTTTCAAACTTGTAAGGGGTATTTTGGTCTTTATAATTTTTTAAAGCTATTCTTAATTCTGAAATAGATAATACCATGAAGGAGGACAGTATTAACTATTTATAAGTTTTAAATGATTTTGAGGAATAACCATTTTAGAGAAGTGGCCATTTAAGAGGGATGACTATTCCTACAAGTATGCGACACCCAAACAAAGGAACAAATGTTTACTTAACCCATTCCCCAACCAAAACATACAGTTAATCCTTAGATTGTTATGCTGTAGATGGAAGATCTAACAATAATATATTACATTTCATCAAATCTTTTTCACATGGTAGCCAATAAACAAACGAGATATAGCAATCAGACTTTACCCTCAATGATAAGATCAAAAGGATAAGTTCAAAGTCGTACACTGAGTAGTTTTAGGTTGACTTTGTTAAGTGGTATACAGTATATTGTTTACCGTATGTGTACTCTCATTAAAGGAGAAAAGGAAGACAAATAATTTTCAATGTAAAGCTGGGTTTTAGTGGATGTCGAACGTCAAAAAAAAAAGACAAGTTGGTTTAATAGGTGCATTTATGCGGTCCAAAATATTTTAATATGAAACCTAGCTTGTTATCTGTCTATACACTAAGGTTGTTAACCCCCTTAAAATATTTGATTTGTAAAAGATTATATGTTAAGTTTCTTTTAGTAATTAATTGCAATTAGACTTGTAGCCCCCTAGCTCTAAAAAATTGTACACTCGGAATGCAAATATCTCAACTAAATATTAAACCGACAGCTAATTTGGTCTCTGCCATTGGTAGAAATAAAACTCAATTACTAATCTAGAGAATAACAAGAAACCAAGTGTCAAATTGGGTTAAATGATACTTTAATGCTAAATAGTACGAGATCAGATT
Organism: Theobroma cacao; assembly: GCF_053813885.1. Lineage (NCBI taxonomy): Eukaryota > Viridiplantae > Streptophyta > Magnoliopsida > Malvales > Malvaceae > Theobroma > Theobroma cacao. Next base: position 46,885,266 of record NC_142640.1, read on the forward strand.
GCGTCCACTCTATCTGAATTTTAATTTTTTTTGTTTCTTATAGCATTTTTTTTGTGCCTAACTTTTCTTGGCATCCACAAGTTCGGCAGGAGGTTAGTTGAAGTTAATTAATTTAAAGAAGGGTTCATTAGTTTCCTTTATAGAGTATGTTCACGAAGTAAATAGAGTACTTTCGAGGAATTTGAGACTTAAATATTTTAACTCTTGGTGGTATTAGTATTAAGCCAAGTTGGAAATTGTTGGTTTAGATTAATAATCACAAGCAAGTAATTTAATTCATTCATTTCGTGCATACTATATTTTATTTTCAACAATATTTTGTGAAGTGATTTCTGCCTACATGCTGCGAGGCTACGTCAGTTGATTACTCGTTTACTTTGCTCGGTCACCCAGCAAATTACAAGCAATAATATTGCTTTAAGGATAAAACCAAGTATCTCAATCAAGTACACTGGCGTGGCCTGTACATGCTCGGTAGACTTGTTTTCCATGAAAAAAATGTGATTATAGTACCCTGCAGGTGATTCATGTTTTAAGTATGAAAACTGTATGTAAGTTCTTGCTATTTCAGGTCATACACTCTAAACCAAAACCTAGATGAGAGCTAGAGCCATGATTAACCAGAGAGTTCAAGGAGAAGAAAAAGTAATAAGAACCAGGAGATATAAATATATATATATATATATATATATATTAGCTTAAAATGGAGGTGGAGGTAAAAAAAAACTAACTCATAAAGAAGAAATATGGGAGACATTAGTTGCCACAAAGAGCAATAGAAAGATCTAAGTTTACACTACGTTGGGCGGAGGAAGTGCCGGAGCAGTCTTTATAACTAGACCTAGAGTACAATGAGAATGCCTCGCTGCTGCTGATTTCACTCGTGGAAGATGTGTTACTTTTCTGGGAAGATGGATGATGATGCAATGAGAGTGACAATGATAATTCACAACCACCGTATGCTTCTTCTTCGTCCCCTGCGTGTCTCCTAACAATTTGTTCAACATGTGTGTGATGATCTTCTGCTTCTACCTTGGCAACCTAAAACAAGCCAAAAATTCAGGTTTAAATTACTACTACATGCATTTTTCATGTCAACATGTAAATGTTTGATAGACTTCCTTTCCATGAGAAAGTCTGTGAGGATAGAACCCTGGCAGGCCACAGTGTACTAGTTTCCTAGCTGGGAAAGATAAAAAATTCGTGGGTAAAATTTAATGGAGATAAACAGTGGGGAAAAGAAATAATTACGAAGGCAAAATAGATGTTCCAGGAAAAAGCTGTAAAAGTAAAAACAAAAAGAGAAGGGAAAAGCTTCTGGGAACTTAATTAAAAGCTGAGTTTGGTTTTAGGGACAAATACTAGTGCAGAATCAACCATGGAATTCAATAAAAAGGGGGGTAGTCCCACCACGTTAATCTGTAAAGACCGTTGGTTCTCAACAAGTAATGTCTGGTCCAAAGGCAATAAAGGTTCATTTTGAATTTCCATTCTGACTGCCCCAAAAAGGGAGGGGTCCCCCCATTCATTAGCATTGCAGTGGACCACAGAATGTATGAACTCTAGCAATCAAAAAGCTTCATAGCAGTTTTCTAGGTCATGGACGACCTGGAATTCCAATTTAATGAAGGGTAAATATAACCTTTTTAGAAGCAAAAATGTAAATATATATATATATATATAATAAAAATACAGTTTGGCATTGAATATTTACATAAAAAAAAAGAAAAAAAAAACATTCTTTCCCTTAACTTAAGCCGTAGAATATGCTATTCTTATACATGACTGACAAACGGAGAGATCACCATAACGAAAGAAACTAATGGAGGGAAATTCTAATTCTTTCTGGCCTATTTCTTTCTGCCTTTATTAATTCGGTTTGAGCAATTAATGTGAAAGAAAAAAAAAGGGTTATAGGCTTATACGGGGTTGTGCTTTTCTTGAAGAGGTGTTGAAGCGGAAACACTATGTAACTAGACCTGTAACTGTAAGGCGAGTAGGATCAGAAGACACGGATATTCCCTGTTACCACTGGTCATAAGAGACACATTGTGTGTGAAAACTAGCTACAAACAAGTCACCTTCCCTGAACTGGTTGGAATGTTAAAAGTTGGAACCAAAACCAACATTACACTCAAGCTCGTAAACAAAAGCTGGCAAAATAAATACATCAGGGACAGAGAGAAGTGTGGGTTTTTCTACTGTACCTTAAGGAAATCAGGTTCCCCCATCGAATATTTGAAAGAGTTGAGGTTGTAAATATCATATGGCAGAGAGAAGGTTGTGGATTGACCCTGGGAGTGAGACTGGGTGTGCTCCCACATGAAAGCACCATTACCCTCCTTTATTCCCTTATGCACAGCCATGGTCTGCAGATAATCATCAAAAGAGTACGGATTTGAGACTGTCTCACATATTCCTTGGCTGCATTGCAGATTCTGATCAGAGATTGAACTCCTGGTCTCGATTCTAGCTCTGAGAAGATAAATTTTTTAATATAAAACAAAAAGAATTTTAGAGGAAAAAGAAAAAGTAGTAGCTGAAAAAGATCATGCAATACACTTTTTTTGTTTGTTTCTTGCACTACACTATCAACTTTTATTGATATTTGAAAAGTCTGTACCCATGAGGGTAAAGCTAAGCTGACCTTTTTGAAGGAGGAGGACTGTAGATCAAATGAGAATCTGATTCTTCAAGTGGTTTTGAAGTTGAGTGAAAAACCAGATCACTCACTTCATCAACGCATCCATCATGGTTCTCAAAAGATTGTCTTCTTTGATGGGTTGAACTCCTATCTGTCATACAGAGACCCAACACCAACACAAAAAGCAAACAAAAACATGTTGGATAGAGGAGACCAAAAGTAAGTTCAAAGCAAAACATATAAATACGGTTAACAATAATAATAATAGTAATAAATGGAGTCAAAGAAAGTTTGTGCATCACTCGGTTTCTGATAATATGCATGCGTTATTCATGTTGGGAGAAAAGGTAAAAAGGATGTTGTCATTTTTCATGGTTTTGATTGATGCAGAAAACATTGAGAAACAGCTACAGTGAAGTCGGAGTTATGGGTTTTATCAGACATACCAATAGTAGAAGATTTGCAAGTAAACAAGTTAATAGTTGTTCTCATCTATTTTGGTATCAAAGTCAATAAGAGAAAAAGGAGATAATAAATGAAGTGATGCATCTACTCTTTACCAAAAAATATGTAAGGATGGGAATATGATCTTTGATTTTTATTTCCAAAAGACAACCATTAGAGGAAAGTATCATAGAAATTCTGTCTTTAATGCAAAAACACACACACTGATGAATAATAAGCAGCTGCAGAATTAAAATCGAAACTTGAAAAAGGTTATATGGAAAGGAGCATAGAGCTACGGTACCTTGTCTGCCGAGATCACTTCTCATGCTCCGGTACATCTGGTTTAGAAAGAATAAAACCCATGTGAACAAAACGATCAAAGGACACAGACGGATAACATTTGAAAACAATTTCAAAGAAATAGAGATTTGATGGCTAGGAATCAAGACAAGTGAGGATACTAAATAAATCAAACGGTAGAATAAGTGAAAAGGAAAGACCAACCTGAAGGTGGCTTTTCACATGTGAAATGGTGAGTCCTTTCACATCCATCAGTTGGAGAACAAGTTTTGGCGTGGCTTCTGGCAGACAACGAGGCCAACAGGAAAAGAAAAAGAAAAAACCATTATCATTAAAATAGCTCAAAACCGAGCAACAAGCTGATGAGGAAGACAAGAAGAGAGACAGGAGGAGAAGAAACAAAAAGGAACTTACTGTCTTGACCTCCAAGCCTTTCGATGGCATGAACAAAACAGTGATGAAGTTCAGGAGTCCACCTTAAACGAGGCACCTTTGATCTTATGTACTGTCTCACTGCACCACTCCTCCCACAACTACCCATTTCTCAACTTGTTTCAATCTTCTTCACAATCTTTCTTTCTTTCTTTACAACCCTTTGATTAAAAACTCAAATGGGTATCTCGAAGCCACCCCTTTTTAGCCAAAAGTATATGCTTTCAGGCTTTCACCAAGATTCTCCGCAAGGAATACCCTTATTACTATCACTTGCAATAAAAAAGAAAAAAAGAGAGAGAAACACTTCACAAAAACTTTATAAAAAAAAAACCTATCTTTCTGGTTTTTATGTTAGCTTTTACTCCGGCTTCTTTCGATCTTGTTGGGATTGTCTAGGTACAAAGCAGCAGCAACAAGGCACAAGGTGCAGGAGCCCTTGAAGGAAAGAAAGAAAGAAATATAAGGTATAAACAACGAAGGGAAGGAAAGAGAAAGAGAAAAGGAATAGACGAAGCTGCAAATTCCTTAAGGAGCACTGATTATACCTGCCTACTGCTGGCTTTGTTCTGCTTCTATACTCTATAATCTCTGCACACTTTCAGATAAAAAAGAACAGAGAAAAATAAAAACGAAAATCCCATCACGAGTTTCTGATCTGCCTTCCCTTAAATCATTACCCCTACCCAACTGCCTTACTTTGACCTTTGCTTCCGTCTCTCTGAATGTATACAGAGCTATCTGCTCTAGTTTAATACCAAAAATAATATATATATTTTTTTATATTCTCTAAATTGTAATACTGCCAACGTCGTCATGATCACAAAAAGGCCCCATGAAAAATATATATAATTTTCCCCCTTGTTTTCTTTTTATCTTGGCACAGATTTCATTTTTCCACCACAAGGGAAGGGGACACGGTCTAGGACACCCCTTTGACTGTGCTTCCTTCTAAAGAATGCCAGCATCAGCTACTGCACCATTTTCTCGTACACATGTTTTTAAAGACGGTTTTGCCCCTTTTTCAGACTTGTTTAAGGTTTTAATCAGTTTATAATTATTCAGCCATAATTATAATTTTTTTTACTACTTTTTCCATTGTGAACGCATATTTGTAATGTTATCATAAAAATAGTAATCATAAATGAAATGTTCCCGTCGGGTGCCCTTGATAAGGGTAACTGGGAAGTCCAAGTCATTGAATAGTAGTAATTACTTTCTTTTTGGGAGGTGCCCTAAATGGCTGGCCTAGAAATAGTAATAATAAAACTGGTTCTACTACTGCGATTTATTTTAACCTAACCGAGGAAATGTTTAAAAAAATCGCCGAGCTGAGAATATAGAAACTACGGTGAGGGCTGGGGTAATAGTAAGATACACTAAATAATCATTTATGTTTATAAATTTATTTTTGAGTTGTTAAGGTCAATGCAGAATATAGCACCATGTTCTTTTTCCTGGGATTACACGTGCCGTTTTGGTATTTTCAATTCAAGTTTTCGACCAGAGGGCGCGTGGTGGGAACATACAGGGATAATATAATCATAATACAAAATCGCATTGACAAATCACAAATTAAATAAAAGGATACACTCAACTTGGATTAATTTTCAAAGTTGAATGAGTGATGTGTGCTTATTGTGTAATTATTGAGATAGATCGTTTTTCTATACTAGGCATGAAGACCAATGGGAGTTTTTTAAGTTCACAAGTTCTTCAATCCCAACGTCCATGGGGATTTATTTATTGTGATTTTACATGACTATTGCAGCATCCATAATTTAATATCTAATCCAACCATTAAATTAAGAAAAATAAATGTTGAATCGAGTTCTTTCTTCCATGGGTTAATAGTGGAAAAGAAGAAAAATGTGGACTAAATGTTGTGAACAATTCTTAAATCAGATTTAATCCACAGTACTCTTTGAATGAAAATATTAAATGTATTTATTGTTGAATCAAATTCTCGCACACACAAAAAAATTTGCTAGCATGATTGTGTAAGAAAAGCTTGATGAATGACCTCGAAAAATCAGAATTAAAGTGTTTTTAACAAAAAAAAAAACACGAAAAGATGAAAAACATGGGGCAAAAACCAAAACACAACCATTTAAAGAGGGCAACGTTTGGCAGCCTATAATAACTCTATAAATGATGTAACCAATATTGTCCTTCAGAGGTTGGGAGGCTCAATTTTTTTCTGTAGAACAAAATATAAAGATATATGGATGAATGAAAGTTATTCTGAATGTCATCTACTTGTGCAAACTTTTTATTTCCAACAATATTAACTTACTATTTTTACACATTTGGGTAAGTTTAATTATGGAAGGGAGTGAAAACTCAATATTCAAGTACATATTGGAATTAAAAACTCACTAAATAATATTTTTAAAAAAATACTGATAAAATTCGAATTATAATTCATTTACATAAAAGTCACATAACCTTTATGTATTGATCCAAGTTACATGGAATAAGTGAGAGCCAAGCAATGGGGGTGCAAGAAAAGGTGGTCAAAGCTAAAAATTGTAATAAATGGGAATGGGCTCTAAGTCTAAGGAGGGTCCTATCTATCTGTTTTCGTTAAATCAAATCGAAATGGACAAAGTCAACTACAGAGACAATAGACAAATTTGACGTGGAAGCCCCATCGAGACAAAGCTAGTTCGTGCTGCTAAGATCTAGACCGTCCAAGTTTTCGATAGCATTGCCAAAGAAGCGGATCTCGAGGAAAAATCAACGGTGATGTAGTGAGAGAGAGGAACACGTAAGTGGGACCGGCAGATAATAGGGTTTCCGTATATGGAATTTTGGGAATAAGGATTTTGTTTTGTGAATCCTGACCAACTGGACCCGACCCTCATTCATCAAATCAATCACGTTATTTCCACTTGTTTTCTTGTAGAGCCGGTGCCGACTATTCGACAAATGCCACATTTTATTACCAACTATTCCTATGTACTTTCTTATCATTATATTTCACCAATTTTTTTAACAATATTTTTAATAAAGGTTTATAAATTATTTTAAAAATATTTTAAGTTTTATTTTTATTATATTTAATTTAATTGTTATATTTTATTTGTATCAAATTATTTTTTAATTGATATTTTTTATCTTTTTATATCACATGATGTTAATTTAGTATGATAATATATCATTATTGATAATAATATATTAATGTAATATGAAGACATAATCACGTGACATAATAAGTAATATTTTAATTAATATTAATTAGTTAAATATTAGTAATAGAATCTATTTTATTTAAAATAAAAATATATAAATTTAATTAAATATAATAAAAAATAAAAATACATTTAAATTTTTTTAAATAGGTTACTTTTTTTAAAAAATATTATGTATTCTTTTTATTAATTTATCAAAATTCTTAATAATATAGTAAGAAGTAAATAGCATTTAATTTAAGTTGCTAGTGCTTCCCCATGGTAGAGATGGATTTAGGTTAGAGAAGTGGTTAATATAGAATAACAAGAATCATATAATCCATGGGAAATGATAAAAAAATCATAATTGAATAAGCTAAATGGGACATACAAAATTTATATCCTTAAGTTTGAAATAGTTATATTCATTATTATTATTTTTGCTTTCTCTCTTACAATATCAAAATAATACACTGAGTTTTCTTTAATTATTTAATGTCAACTACATTTTAGTACCTTTTTAATTATCACTTACATGTTTAACACAATTTAATGGAGAAAAGTTGAATAATCCATGTTTAACACAATGTGTAATAATTTGTTTCGTATTTTGGATAGGAGTGTAATAATTAAGCAAGTTCAATTAATTTGTGGTGTACTTTATCATGAATTATTCAAATAACAATTAGTAAAATATTAGTAATAGGGTTTATTTTATCTAAAACAAAAATATATGAACTTAATTAAATGTAATAAAAAAATAAAAATATATTTAAATTTTCTTAAATAGTGTAAGAATTTTTAAAAAATATTATGCATTTTTTTTAATTTATCAAAATTTTTAATAACATATTAAGAAGTAAATAGCATTTAAGTTAAGTTGTTAGAGCTTCCCCCATGATAGAGGTGGATTTAGGTTAGAGAAGTGGTTAATATAGCAAAACAAGTATCATATAATAGATGGGAAATGATAAAAAAATCATGACTGAATAAGCTACATAGGACATATAAAATTTATATCCTTAAGTTTGAAATAGTTATGCTCATTATTATTATTTTTGCTTTCTCTCTTACAATATCAAAATAATATACTGAGTTTTCTTTCATTATTTAATGTCACTTACTTTGTAGTACACTTTCAATTATCACTTACATGTTTAACATGATGTTTAACACAATGTAATGGCGAAAAGTTGAATAATCCATGTTTAACACAATGTGTAATAATTTTTTTTCTTTTGGTGGATAAGAGTGTAATAATTGAGCAAGTTCAATTAATTCGTGGTATAGTTCATCATGAATTATTCAAATTCCATACACACATAACGTGTGTCATAGACGCATTGGAGAACAAGTAATTCAAATTGATTATGACAACATTATCTAAATTAATTTAAATAAACTTTGACGAAATTTGATCGATTAATTCGGCCTAACACATTAGTTTATGTAAGCAGCATTGACAATAAAGATTATATTTGGATAGACCTTATCAAAAAGGATGTCTGGATTGAGACAACTCATGTCTGATGCTTAATATTATCATCAAACAAATCCTTCCATTTGTGCCAACACACACAAAAACAAGTTTATAGTTTCTCCATCCTTAGGATCAAGCTTGATTAGTTAAAATTGAGTACATTTTTTAGTTAGACCAGAGCTTGATTAACATAGCCTTTATCTGATTGTTGTTTTTGTTATTTACTTTCTTATTGTTTGCTTTAACATTCTATGCTTAAAATATAAAAGAAAATAGTAACAAAATCATAATAATTAACTACAAATGAATAAATGATTAAATTAAAACGTCCATTATATTCCAAGATAATTGTTCTGAACAGAACTAATTAACATGTGCATTGTTTTCCAAAAATATAAAAAGGTGAGAAGAGGCACATAGAAAAGATTCTACCTTTAAATAATATATATAATTAGAAATGTATTTAAATTAGTACAAAGTTTGAGGTATAAATAGTTGAAATTTTGTAATATTAATCTATAAATTACTCAATGATATCAGAATTTAAAATTAAGAAAAAAATTTCAATTAAAGGTATTCAAGGCAACTAGAATCCTTAATAAAAATCATTTCATATAATTAGAATTCTTGATTAAATAAGTCAAAGTTACATTTCATTGTAGCATAAAACTCCAACAATTCCTTTATCACATTGATTCCAAAGGTTAGAAACCCAGTGGAAATGAAAGATTGTCGACCCATCAACCTAGTTGGGAGTCTCTACAAAATTGTGACAAAAATCCTTGCTAATAGACTTAAGGAGGTGATCGGCCAAGTGGTTGGAAATAATCGGTTTGCCTTTGTGGAAGGAAGACAATTGACAGATGTTGTTCTCGTTGCCAATGAACTTATAGACCTGATCAAAAAGAAAGAACTGATGGGCTGATTCTGAAAGTTAATTTCGAAAAGGCATATGACTGCATTGATTGGGGTTTCCTGGACTTCATTTTGTCTAAGATGAGCTTCCACAAAAAGTGGTGAAGATGGATTCATGAGTGCATTTCACTTGTTCGAATGTCTGTTCTTGTCAATGGATCACCCTCAAAATTTTTCGATATGCAACGAGGCCTTCGTCAAGGGTGTCCAATGTCTCATTTCTTATTCAACCTGGTGGCTGAAGGTTTTAGCTGTCTAATGAAAGAAGTTGAAAGAAAAGGTCTTTTCAACGGTATTCTTGTGGGCAGGAACGGACTCTCGGTATCTCATCTTCAATTTGCAGATGATACCATGATTTTTGACTACCCTGACCTTGAGCAAATAAGGAATATCAAAAGGGTTCTTAGAATTTTCCAATCGATGTCTGGTCTGAAAATTAACTTCGCCAAGAGTAGCCTTATGGAGATTGATATGGAGCCTGATATCATTGAGGAATGGGCTTTTTTATTGGATGTAAAATTGAATCACTGCCTAGCTCTTATTTAGGGCTTCATCTTGTCTCTAATCATAGATCTAAGCAAGTATGGAGGCCGATCATCCAAAAATATCAAAATAAACTCGTTGGTTGGCAATCAAAGTTGCTGTCTATGGGTGGTAGGATCACGCTGATGAGGTCGATGCTCTCCAATTTACCCATTTATCATATGTCCACCTTCCCTATGCCTATTGGAGTGAGCAACGAAATTGAAAAAATTCAACGAAGATTCTTATGGGGTGGGAGCGAAAACAAGAAGAGGATTCATTATATAGGGTGGGATAAGGTATGCAAACCGAAAAATGAAGGGGGACTTGGCATCGTTGATTTACAAACAAAAAATAGGGCTTTGTTAAGCAAATGGATTTGGAGGTACGGAAGAGAAAGAGAGAGCTTGTGGAGAAGAGTGGTGAGTGAAAAAAATGAGGAGAATCCAAAGTGTCTACTACCCCAAGTGTTATTCGGAAAGAGAGTTTCGTCAGTATGGAAAAACATCACAAAACCCCTTTCCCCTACTAACTCCTTTTTTATGCAGGTACATCTTTATTTTGGTTTTGCTCTTGGTGATAGAGGCAATATTCGATTTTGGATTGACGAGTGGTTTGAAAATGGAAGCTTAAAAAAGCTATTCCCAAGAATATACGCTTTGGTTGAAAACAAAAGTGGAACTGTCAAAGAGTTTGGAGAGTGGGTAAACGGGATCTGGGAGTGGAAAGTGAAGCTCAGATGGAATATTTTTGGATGGGAACAAGAGCAGCACAACTCGTTTATTAATACTATTAGTGAGTTCTTTTTATGTGAAAACATGAGTGATGAACTTGTGTGGAAGAAAACTGCTAGTGGCGAATTCTTGGTCAAATCTTTCTGTCAAGAGCATGATGCGCAAAGAAGGATAACCCAAAGGGAATGGAAATGGGTCTAGGGGGTATAACACCTCACAAAACGAAAGTGCTAGTCTAGCAATTTTTGCATGGAAAGGCTGCAGTCAAAGGTGAACTAATGAAGAGGGGAATCATTAATAGTGTTGAAGCTTTTTGCCCGCTGTGTAAAGATTCTACTGAAACCGTGGATCACCTTTTTGTAGGATGTAAAAGTGTGACAAGTCTGTGGTACGATTGGTGCAAAAAGTGGGGTTTAGCTTGGGTTATCCCAGCAAGATACAATGAGCTGGTAGTTATGTGGAATGCAATCAAGATGACGTCAAACTGTGACAGAATATGGAAAACAACGATGTTCACTATAACTTGGACTGTTTGGCTTGGCAAGAACGATGTGGTTTTTAACAACAAAGTCTGGGACAAAGAAATCATTTAGGAGATAATTAAACTCAGAGTGGCTATGTGGGTTAACACTAGATGGCAGCATTCTGCAAGTTTAATCCTTGATATTTACAGATATCTTGCAGCGGGTTTTAATCAGCAAAGAGATAGGGATACAAGACCTCAAACTATATGGGAAAAACCTGGGGCGGGTGTAGTTAAATTCAATGTTGATGGAGCAGCGAACAGATGCCCAAGTAAAGCGAGTATAGGTGGTTTACTTAGGAACGAAAAAGAGGATGTCTTGATCAAATTTTCCAAAGTTGTAGGCAGAGGAGATTCCAACCTTGCTGAATATTTAGGCATTAGGGAAGCTTTTAATTTGTTCTCCAATTCCATTTAGGCAAATAACCACTATCTCGTTATTAAGAGTGATTCAAGGAATGCCATTAAGTGGATTAATGACCTTTCCAAAACTCCTTGAAGGTTGAGGAAATGAATGCTACACATTGAAGTCCTAAAGAAAAGAGTGATCGATTGAAAGATAAGGCACATGCTGAGGGAAGGGAATAGGGAAGCTGATCAACTAGCTAAGGAGGGAATGGGTAGAGAAATCGACCTGATTGAATTCTACAACCCCATATGAGTCTTTCTTGTTTTGAGGGGTTGTTTCTTGTCTCGATTTACGTCTTGATTCGCTGCTTTGCTTGGAGTGATCTTATGGCAAGGTGAGATTCTGCTCTTCTCTGATGATGAATTTCATTCCTCTGTCAAGGGTCTAGTGGATGGTTTTGTTGATGTTATCTAGTCGGGTTCCTGCGGTTGGTTAGGATTGTTTTTGTCATTTTGTTTTCCCATTCTTCTGGTTGTTTCTTATGATGAAAGGTCAGGTCTCCAAGATGTCCATGGGAATCGCTCATGTTTCCATCACCTGAAGGTAATGCTAGTTTTCAGTTATCAAAAGGTCACGTGATGGGAACTTGATACTGGAGGATTTCTGTTATGATTTTGCTAAGAGGTATCTTGAAAGAATGAAGGAAATTTATTGCTAACTGATTTCTGTGGTTATCTTTCGCTGAAGAGTCTACCTATGTATCAACCCTTTATGTTTATGATTCTAGGTAGGAAGGTCTGGTTTCTGTTTCTCCATCCCAATGTCCATGTAAGACATCGGTGTTGTATAAGAGATGCTACTTTTTTATCAAGAGTATTACGAAAGTATACCTTTACAAATTAAGGGCATACTAACCAATATTTTTTATGTATGCCATGGTTACTCGCCACGGTTCTTGTAAAGGGGAAATCAATTTCCCAATTCATTTATGAAATCTAATCTTGCTTTTCAAAAAAAAATAAAACTCCAATAATTAATTTAAGATTTAGTCAACCTTGAACTAAATCCAACCAAAGCGTATCTTAAAACTCTATTATATATATTTGAGCTTCGTTTGTTAGAGTTTATCAAGTTATCTACTAGAATTTTGAACCTATGGTAATAAATATTTTGAAGTTTGAAAAATTAAATAATTATGCTGAATTATAATTATTAGTCCAAGAATATATTAATAAAAGATTAAAGTATAAGATCTACACATTGTAATCTCAAGTTTTAACCATTGCCATGTTTTCTTTAAGATATAAATATTGCACTTACAAACAATTAATCCTCGATAACAAAAATTTAAGCATTTGACACATTGGTTGGTGTATGATTTCTTTAAAGAGAAGGGTTCGAATCCTTTTTCTCCTAAATCAAAAAAAAAATCTTGACAACAAACACACTATCACGAATCTTTTCAAAAAAAAAAAAAATCCTCGACAATAATCACGGATCTCACATCGATAAAAGATATGGTGGATCTCAAATATATAAACATGAGTTTTTCATCACTTATCAAGCATATTTTTTAGGTTAAGAACGTGTGTCCGTAATGTATAAACTTATTTAATTTCTATTTTCAAAGCTTTAAGTCCGCATGAAGTTGGACTTAAGTTTCGATCTATGACAAGTGGTATTAAAGTAAGCTTGAATTATATTGATACGGAGCCCCCATGAGAGATACAAAGATCGAAGTGGACCTAGACTAATGAAAGAGTCCATTTCCTTTATGAGTAAAGAGCCAGTACAATGGAGATGTTGCACAATTAGATATGGTAGAATGTCACAAATCCCACATTAGCAAAAGATGGAGTGGGTCTTGGACATATAAACATGAATTTTTCACCACCACTTATCAAGCATGTCTTTTGAATTGGAAATATAAGCTCATGATTTATATGTTTTTTTTATAATTGAGGGAGGGAGGATTTGAACTTTACTCTTCAAGCAAGAGATAATGTACTAACCAATAAACTAAATGTTTAGATGCTCATGATTTATATGTTTATTTAAATTCTATTTTTAAAATTAAAGTCATAAGTGATTAGGTTTAAGTTTCGATCCGTGACACACACGTACTATATAATACAACTATTTCAAACAAAAAGAAACCATTTAACAACTTAACTAACTTATCAATATAAAAATAGAAAAGCTATTCAAAAAAATATATATACAAATAGAAAAGTTTTAAGTGTAAAAAACTTTGATTGTTCAACTATTTATAAAAAATAAATGTAAATGCTTTAATAATCAAAACGGGAAAATCAAAGGATGTAACATCAGTCGTATAAATAATTAAAAGAGGATTTCATTAATGAGTGTCCTAAAACATTTTTAAAGTTAATTAAATTGCTTGTTTATGATTTTTTTATAAAAAAATCTAAGGTAAACATCAATAAAGTTGGATGTAAGAAAATATATAGTAGCAGTAATTAATTGTAGCAGCAGGAAAAATCCCTAGAATTGAGTGAAAATAAAAGAAGGGGTAGTTTAAAGGGGACTCTCCTCTGGGTTGTCTCGGTGGTGGGAGGACAAAACGCATTTACTAAAATGAGCAGCTACCACTGCCCCCTGGTGCTCGTCACAGGTGCAACAGTGAGAGAATATCCATATATTTTCTGCATTTCTGAATCTGATTCTGCAATCCAACCCAACCGTAGAAGGAATTATCATCACACCCTGCTCCTGCTCTCTTCTTCATTTTCCTTGGGATACGCGCTGGCTCCTGTCCCGTACCCTCACGCGCATTCATTGTAGTATGCTGGTACTAGCCATTTTCATTTCTTCCTTTTTCCCGCTGCAAATAAATTCTACAAAAGAGTTCAACTACACCACTCTGCACCGTTTTTCTTTTTCTTTCTTTCTAGTACTAATTGCTTACCTTTCGCTCTCGAGCTCTAGGGTGGCTCTAGCTTCCGACTCTTGCCATGATTAATTACAGTGAGTCATAGCCCGCACCACACTTCTTTGTCAGCTTTGACACTATATCTGATTAGTATTTCATTTTGCAGACTCTTTTGAGAGTTTTAATTCTTTTCCAAAAATAATAAAAAATGTCTCTCTTTTCAATGCCAAAGTAATAATACTGAGCTACATCACATTTTCATGCCATTTAGGCAGTAAGGTTATTTATTTTAATTGCAAGTATTGAGAAGAAATTATTTTTAAAAATAATTTTATCATGATAGATTTTATTTTAATTTTTAAATTTATTAAAATCAATTATTGATTAATTACGGTAAGACATCTCATTAAATAAAAAAATTATTATAAAAATAAAATTTTAAAATTTAAAAAATAAAAATATATTATAAAATTTTAAAATTTGAAAGGTGAGGCTCTTGCTAACACCCCATTTCCTTCGTCACTGAGTAGAGAGCTCACACGTGAAGAATAGTGTTAACACTGTTATTCTACATTAATTAAGTTTTAAAAATTTTCTTAACATTTAAATTAAAATTTTTCACTTAATACAAATTGATTTTGAACTTATCAAGAGCGGTGGAATAGCTATTTAAATTTGATTTAATCGTTATTATCTCTGTTGAAGGATTGAGTTTGAAGTTTTAAATGTCAATGTAGTATTCAATTATAGAAATATAAAAAGAAAATGAATACAAAAGGATTTATAAAATTGAGAAATAGTAAAGTAATAGTTGAAAATATCCTAATAACTGATATGGAGAAGAAAAAAGATGAGGACATGTCAAGTAACATCCATACTCATTTGAAAACCAAGGTCACTTTCTTGTTTGACTTTAGGTAGCTTCAATTCCAATCCAAGCCATTGTTCGCAGTGGTGGACTGGAGCTATACATCTTCAGTACTGATATCATTATTCCGGCAGAGCCCCATATACATATTCAAATAGTTTTTTACCAACAATTGGCTAATACATGGGGTAATCGGATCTGCGTTACACGTGTCAAGATCTGGTAACTTGCTGGCTGGCAGGAATCTGCCTCCTAGATTGTTTACGTGTCATTTTGGTTGAGATAGACTAGAAGCAACCGTAGAAACCTTGATGACTAATTGTTTCTTATAGGGTTAAGTCAAAGAATGAACACAACAAACATCTAGTCCGATGTGTATCTGGAGTTTTTATATAAGTTGTGCGATCCTCACCCGAGAAGCAAAAGAAAGATGAAAACCAGAACAATGATGAAGTTTTAACCTTACGTAGAAAGCAAGAGTGAATGAGAAAGAGAAGGAAAATTTATAGTACGGCCAGAAACCATAAATGATAGTATTTATTTGAGCAAATAGCAGGTCCCCTTTGGCCTTAATTCACAAGCCCCGGCACCAAAAAAAACAAAACACTAGCCGGTACTATCAAGACAGTAATAAGGGGGAATTATTATTCTGATAAGAGGAAAGGAAAAAAAAAAAAAGAATGGCAGAATCGTATCTGCAGAAGGAATGATGGGAATTCCTGAGAGAAATGGAATGATTTCAATTTTGGCCAAAAGGGTTCTTAGGATAAGTCCAAAGAAACCCACCGGAAATTTATTACCCATCTGAATCTGAATCTGAATCTGACTAATAAAAAACGAAACAAGAGATGGGGATGGGGATTGGGGTGAGGCTTCGAGGCCGCCGGGTAGTTTTGGCGTGTGTGCAGCAGAAAGGTTGTACATTACTTACTGCCTTTCTTTGATTTGCCTCGAACAATGAGTCGAGAGGGAAAAAAAATCTACAAAAATTATTATGCAATAAGGGAGGGGGGAATGAATTTATGAATTGAAATGAATATGAATGTTTTGTGTTGGCTGCTAGTGAATCCAATATTTTTATATTTTGTGTTTTTTATTTTAATGAATTATGATGCATGATGATGATAAGTCTAGTCAAATCGCCGAGCTAGAGGAGGCATCTTGACGTAGACTACGTGTTTTGTCCATACATCCGAAACTATTTGCCGATGCTGCACCCATAGTCCACCCTCGTCATCATCATTTCGTCAAACTTTGTGAAACAATTCCGCGCTGGAGAAAAAAGTTACCCTCTTTCTTTCTTCCACAGAGGAATGAAAGAAATATTAAGAGAATGTTTTCATTTTTTTCAACAAGAATACAAGAAATAGTACGCCGGTATGCAACATATATTTAAAGTTCTTTAGCAAAGGGGAAACGATGCATCATGTGAGGATGTATATGTAGACATATCAAATTAAATATCCCTACGGGTATTAAATATGTTGGTCGTATATAGGAAAAGGGTGGTTGTTCGTAAACCATAATCATATCACTTGCTGGAAATAGAAATCTTATATCTGAATGCCAATTCTCAACTTAGCTTTATTTCAGATACACAGAAAATCCTGGCATGTGTTGTTCAATAGCCAGAATTATTCATAAAGAAAAGTAACTCATCATTTGACATTTACTTTGTTTCACAAATAATGCCCATATACTGTGATGATGATATGCTTCTCATTTCTGCTAAAATATATGAGTTAATATTCACATGCAAAAAAAGTAGGTTTGGGAATTGCAGATTTGCAGTGGTTGAGAATTAGACACGACATAAGATAACGTGCAGGGCTCAGTCAGTGCCCCAAGTTTGAATAATGTATGAAACCTACTAACAACTGGTAAGTAGGCCGGTGAGAAACTAAAGTATTAACAGTAATACCAATTTATTAATTTAAAGAGTGTTAGAGATTGTATGCCCCTGCAAATTCCCCTTCTTTTAGTTATACAATCTTACCTAACCAAATCAGGTCATCCGCACTGGAGTATAATTTGTAGCAAAAACATTTCAACAATAATTTCCTATATATTCCGATTGTCACTTTTAATTCTTTTTTTTTTTTTTGTCTCGGTCAAGTTTATGCAAAACAATATTCTTTTTAGACTTTAGCCGTTTAGAAGGAATACAAATCTCTTGTCCCTCATTTGGTGCTTTGCTTGATGTCGTTTTTTTTTTTTTTTTTTATAATTTTACATCATATATTGAATTTTATATTATTCAAAAAAACTCTTAAACCTTAAACTTTAAACCATAACTACTAAACATGACAGTTAAAGAATTAATTTCTTAAATTGGAGTTAACAGCTTTGATTTAAAATGTCGTGATTATGATATTGTTAACCTAATTGCCTTGTTTTTTTAATTAAAAAAAATAATACTTGGAATGTGGTATATATTCGTGAAATTTTAACCTAATAAGTATTAAATATCAGTGCTACATTCATTCATGAACGTCCTATTGACTTGAAGACCACATTAATAGGTGAGCTTCTGTCTGTTTTTTTTTTTTATGCATGTAAGGCATATCTTGTTTAGGTAAAAAGCTTTTTAACAAACTACTATATCTTTATTCCAGGTTTTCTGGCTACTTGATTGCATACTTTGATAAATTACTGATTTATGTTTGATTCAAGGGTTATTAATTTTTCAAAGCAGAGGTTCAAGATTCAAACTCTCCATTGCAATTTCAAGTTAGTAGTTTTCACGCCATGAAACACCAATTTTTCTTCAAAACATTTATTGTAACAGTGTACTAAGCTTTAAATAGAAGGGTTACCACTATGACAAGCTGCATAGCAAAAGATAGAAGGACAAGAAGAAAAGAAAGGAACAAAGGGTAAGAGCTCTACAAATTTGCTTTGCATTTACTTTCCGATATTAAAAAAAAAAATTAATATGACAAATTAAAAGACATACAATAATATTTTAATTTCGTTTATTGAGTTCAAAACTCCTATCAAGGATATATAAAATAATAATTTTAAACATAACAGCATATATACTAAGGATATCATCATTGGAGTTTCAAAATCCGTAAACAAAATTAAAAAAAATTATCACATATTTTATTAAAAAAATTAAAAAATTAGTAAATCCATATAAGGAACTTGGCGATATATAGAATAATAATTCATATTACTTAAATTCAAAAAAAAAAAAAAAAACAAAGGAAACTTAACTAGAACGGTGACATATACGGTAGGCGAAGAAGGCTAGCTCTCCTTTTGTCTACAACAGCGGCATTTGAGGAAGGGATTTCTTCACCCACTTTATTGCCAGTTATTTGTTTTGAAGCTTTTTGTTTAAAGGTTCCCTCCCACATCCCACCCACGTGAGCTTTTGCAAGAAAAATGACCTGCTACGCTTGTAAGGTTTGACATTCACTTGCTAAGCCATTTTTGTCAAAAAGATGGGTCATCTACATTGCAAAAAAGGCACCCTCCTCCATTATTTCCCCGTTTCTACCTCGACTCAAGGTTACCTAAAACATTTTCAATAATCCTTGAAAGTGACAATGGAATTCTGGCATTTTCCATGTCCTTACCCTTTTCATATGTTACTCTTTTTCTTCTTTTGGTTTAGTCTTTACGTTTTTTTTTTCTCCCGTGGCTTTTTGTCAAACTAGGAAGTTAAAGGGAAAAGGGAAAGTTTATTAATTTGACCAACTCTCTAATTCTTATGTTTTGACCCTAGCTAATGCAATTCTTACGCATGCATTAATCATCCTACTTGTCGACTGACCGACCGATCAATACTAGTGTTCTTCCATGCATAAATTTCACGGTTAAAGACTAAAGCTTTGAAATACAATTGCACCAGCCTAGCACGGAAGCAAAAAATGTATTTTTCAAACGAAAGGACGTATATGTGCAGATATTTGAGAGAGACGCAGGGAGAATTGGTGCATGAAAACCAGAAGAATAATATATGTATATATAAGTTTGGAGGAATTTTACAAATTGGCTTTGACTGTTTGTTGTTTATTTATTGTTGTTTGTTTGTCTCGATGTGCATGCAAACATGAAGGAAGAGTGGAATGTTGGGAAAATATTAGTATATTGCATATGTTTATTCTGATTAATCTAGGGAATGAACAATGATTGAGGAAGGGTTCCCACCATCTTGACTTTTCTACCTCCAGGCATTGAATTAGGTACAAGTTTGAATAATTGTGTCACTTTTATTGATTGAAGTGCCTTTTTGGTCATGCATATCATGCAGGGTGAGTGAAGTTTCGGCAAGTTTTTGGTCAAGATTTATTACTAGAAAACTTCAGCTCGCCATGACCAATTTCTGGGTTAAGGACCATTTAAAAAACACTATTACTTTATACCAAGTTTATTTAATAATGGGTATATATATTTATTAATGATTTTATGCAGAAAATTGGGGTTTTCGCAACACGTGCGCAGCTTGTCAATAATATTTAAATTATTTTGTGAATTTTAAATTAAAACGTATATAAATGAATTTTGAAATATAAACATGATACTAATAAATTATACAAAAAGATATTCTCCTCATATATATGCTTACAGTCAACAATCAAAGAATTTTCAAAAGAAAACAAAATTTTGAGGCAGAATTGTTTCTAGCTAGCTATTGAGCACATATTTTAATTTCGAAAAAAGATAATCAATGCTAATTACAGCATTGATTATATATAGTTTGGAATTTTTTTCTGTATATATATATATATATATATATATATATATATATTATAAAAAAAGTGGGTTTGAACTTTTCTTCAAATGTTAATCATCACTCTCCATTGTAATAAGATTGAGGCATTTCTTGATGGCAATAATAATCAAAGTAAAAGATGGCCACTCAATGATCATAATATCATCAGCACCTAAAAATAAAAGACAGAAAGCACTTTTGAAATTTGTGGTGTGACTCCCACTTTTAGTCTTTCCGCTCTTCACTTTATTAGAAAGAATTAGGGATGGGAAAGGGTTGTCACCCACTAAGGGGAAGACTTACCTAGAGAATGGTGGACGGTATGACAAGTTGGCAAATGAAATTAATTTTGCCAACCTTCCCCCGCCCACCTTTTTGCACTTCAAAAGCCTCCATTTTCAACATGGAAGATGGGCTACGGATTTGACGACTGCTCAAACTGCACATCTCTCACAATCACATAATTAATTAAACACTCATCTCTAATATTTGCGTTTATGTGGAGAGAAAATAGAGGAGTTTTTCCATTAATTTGAAGTTCGTAAAATAAAGATTTAGTTTGAAAATCAAAACTTAAAAATATAATTAGTTAGTTTCACCCTAGCTATATACTGTATGCTAATCAAACTATATATAAACATGATTCCCAAATGGTGTAGGGAATATCTGATGATCGGAGAAAATAGGGCCCATCTGCTTTGACTTTCCAAGCATGAAGATGGGGAATTGGCTTATATAATAAGTAAGAATACAAATGGGAGGATTGTTTGGTGTGTTAAATATTGATTTCTTCTAACCTCTATTTATGCACGTAACCAGCCGTAAAAGCCATTTTCTGACCTGGCTTGGATGACAACGTGATAAATTGTGAGCATGGTTTCTAGACAATCCCCCCCAAAAATCAAAGTGGTAGGTTACGTTTTGATTGTTGAAGCTTCCACATTATTCCCCAAAACCAAAACTTCTAATCAATACCAATTTCTTTTTATAATAACATTTCTCCGATATGCGTGTCCCATACTTCCAATTATTTTTAATTTAATCCAAGGGAATTTGACTTCCCTAATCCAACCTTGATGTTTTTATACTTTTATTCTTACATTCTCTCCACAAAGTTTGTCTTTTATCGCTTTTTCCTTTTGCCCTTTTCTAGCTTACTTTCTATTTCTTATTCAAAGATGTCATCCGCCTTTCACACTTTGGTGTGAACTCTCTTCTGGACTCTGGATCAATCCCATATCCACCTAATCGTTAATCGCTTTCCATGGACATTAGACAGGTTTTAATCAATGCATCATGATTTTCAATGCACCCCTCTCTTAAGTAATTACATTGTGAAGTTTCCAAATTGAATTTTAGAAAGAGAGATATATGTAGTATCTATAAATTAAGAAAGAGTTACCTCTATTGGGTATATATTTGAGACCATACATACTAAGAGAAAGCCCTAATTGATTTGGCCTTTTAATACATAGGTAATGGGATTATTAACTTGATCGATTTAATTGAAATAACATTTTCAAAATAGATTCTGTCTGTGAATGCACATATATAATTTATGCATGCATGTATGTATGTATGTATACAAAGCAAACAATGAAGAAATATGCTTTGTTATGGTTATAATTGAGGCAGGTGTGATTGTTAAATTTATGTTGATTTTGCCATTTGTTTTCTCCTCGAAAACAAACAATTTAGATACAAGAGGATTAGGAGAGGTGGGCGATTAGGTGATAATGAAATAATGTTATAATAATGTAAAGGTTTTTGATGAAATAGAAAAAAGGGAACAGAAAGTTTGTATTTGTATCATGAATAATAATCATATGAATTGAGGAAAGGTGTTTATTCCCATGGGCACCATGGTTTAACTTTAGAAAACCACGATATCTTTGTCGTCAAAAAGTCCTTGACAAACTCATTTTACCAAATCCTTCACCCATTCTTAAGCAAGAACGAAGATGGAAAAACAAACCACGTGCGGATGTCGCGTGTCGTCTCTCTGTGAAATTATTTGCAATTTTTCAACATTACTCGAATATCAATGAATGAGTTGAACCCAAGAGATCATCAGAAACTTTCACATTTGGCTCTATAGTTTTTGGGATAGATTCGTTGCAAGTTGGCAAATCAAAAACAACATTGAGAAAAGATAACAGTGATATTGCAGCCATTCAACTGTTTGTCAAGCTAACATGCTATAATGAACACACATGGTTCTAAGTTCAACAGTGAGCTAGCCTCTAGGTATTCTATATGCTTTGCATTCTCCTACACCTTGCTTCTTAAACTATGCATGCACCGAAACCAGCTCAAGAGAGAACAAGCCAATAATTGAATGTCTAAGAAAGGAGTCTATGATTGCATTAGGTCAAAGTGATCATACCTTTAGTTTTAAAAGAAACATCTCAATCTCGTCAAGATCATAAATTTGAATCATGAAATGGAGGGACTGATATGTATAGTCCTCTTAAGCACCCAAAAGGCATACCTTAAAGTGCAAATATAACCCCTAGTTCACTACATTATTTTGGTAATCATGGAAAGCAAGATGGTTAAATCCTCAGGGTACTCACAAAGAATGCCCAAAGAAGCGCAGCCTACATCAGTGGAGAACAAAAGCCCAGTACACTATCTCAAAACCCATTTTCCTCAAAGGGCCCCCAGTCTTAAACTACTAAGCTAGGAATGAATAACCTTACAATAAATCGGGAAAAAGACATATGCCAATGTACGGTTAAAGCTCCAGAGTCCAAACCCAAGCACAGTTTTTAAAACAGAAAAACAACTAGACATATAACAGGCAGACGCAATCGAAGAAGAAAACAGGAGGCTAGTGTTCTCCGGAGTATCAGACATTAGCGACCCTCAAGAGTCCAAGCCCTTTGGATAGAACTGTCGAAGTATAACCCATACCATTGATTAAGGGATTAGCTTAATAACCGTTTCTTTTCCATGCTCCAAATAAACCAGGCTACAAGGACCGATTGAGATTGTAACAGTCCACCAATTTTTTACTGTTGAGATTGGAACGTGACTCTTGTTTGAACCGAAGTTCGATTAATTTGTAACCTGGAATTGGCCTTACTCACAAACATTTCAGTCGTGGCAATCTATCCATACTGATTCATTATCCTCTTTATCAGTTCCCTTTTACTTAGTCTAATGGTTGTGCTACAAACTTCAAGTAAAAACCTTCATTTCTTACTCCCTACGACCCCATTGATCTTATCTGACTGGTATCTCAACCTCACAGATCCCATTCATTTTCTGTGATACAGAAGTGCAGCTCACTATGGTCATCAGCAGGTTCCTTAAATTTAGTACAAAAATGAATTACGATACCTCCCCTCACATACCTCTAATTTGAAACATATAATAATGTCTATGCAGTTCCATTGGCTGTCTGCTACAATTATCATCCACCAATCTGAGGCATATTTGCCTAGTTGGCTAGTCGTGACCATCTTCATAGAATATGTGAAAAAATCATGTCAACTTTGATGAGCAACTTTATTCCCATAAACAAGATTGTAGAGCTGATAAAGATCAGAAAAGAAATTGTATCCTTTACATTAGTCCAGGACAAACAGTTTCAAATTTCCCTCAAATTAACGGTGACAAACATCAAACATCCACCAAAGTAGTTTAAACCTTCCTGCCACATTTAAACCAGGTATCATAAGCACAACTCATGTAGAATAAAATAAAAAACCATGAAGGCAAAGAGTGATGAAAACTAAAACAAAAAACATATTAATTCAAAATTAAAAAATACTATCAACAGAAAGCATTATTAGCAACTAAATCTTGAGAAGATTAAAGCAAACAAATTTCATATAGACAGGATATAACACAATTGCAGTGCATCCTGAGTCTTTTTATTCTTCCATTTGAAACAATTATAGTTTTTCTTTCTTTGTAATTCTTTTTTTTTTCTAAGAAAAAAGAAAATCAATGATTTTTAAATTTTGATCATCCATTTTGATGCCCTTGCATATGCATTGCATGCTAGAAAAGGCTTACCGTCCTTAAATAATAATCTTATTACAAAGGATATTAATGATAGTAAGAATGTTTAAGTATATATATATTTGAACACCTAAAATTGAATGGCCAATACATCACAAGCTTATTCTCAGAAACCAATATATCAAAATCCTACAATGTCTTCCATATTTTGTCTTAACAAGCATGCACATTGTGGCTTTGATGAAACTGCAATGCCACCTAATACATGCATCAGCTTCTGTACCAGAAAATAAGGAGTTGATGCAGCCTTTCTAGAGCATGAAGCTAAAACCGGAACTGACACATGAAGTCCCTTAGGATGTAAATAGTGATATTTAATATTTGACACAGCTGTTCTAGGCACCATTAGCAATTGACTTGAAATAGGAAAATGTGATGTCCAGGATTTGGTTAAAAACAGGAATTTCAAATTTATCAGTAAGGCACACTTATGTATCCCTTTTAGCATATGAAGATCAAATTCCATAGTTCTCTAGCAGGCAAGCAATGATGGACCGAACAGTGACACGCTGAACACCATGCTTTCTTATATGTAAAGAAATTAATTAGAACTAATATTTCAAGAAAAAGTATGTAAGCACTGTGTTTTCTCTTAAATAATAATCATAAAAGGAAGCAATAAACATCTAAAGTGTCAAACACTCCTTACTCACACGAATAAATCATGCTCAATGGTAGAATAAACCAGAAGGCCAAAAAAACAAAAGAATCTTTTATAACTTCATGACAATTCCTTAAAAGATGCATGTATATGTATCTCCAAATCCTAAATAGTCATATGTCAACTCTTAATCAATCTCACATCAGATTCAGAGTAAATAACTTTCAAAATCAACTATGTACTGTTAACAGTGTCAGGGCAGCAAGCTCCCTAAATCCTTGATTTCTTCACTCTACCTTAACCCTACCAAACCCCGTTGTAAAACCTAATTATACCAACAGTTTCCCACTGTTCTATTCTCAAAACCATAACCAACCACCCTATAGTGATTACCAGTTTCCATCTGACACATCCTACTACACCTTGCGCTTGTTTGGTGATAACTTTCAGCAAGGTGTTTTCTTTAGTTAATAACACAGCTCATTTTGACTCTGTTCACTGCTTGTTTGCTGGTAACTTTCAGCAAATTTTGTACTCAGGAGTGCTATAATGAGGGGAGAGAAACAAAATAGATGAGTTTCACTAGTATCTGGATCTTGAGCTTCTGATCTAAAAATGTTGAGAGTATGATGTTTTTGTGCTTTCAGAATTTGAAAAGATCATATTTGTTCCTTCAATTAAGTTTAGTTTACTAAAAATTATTTTCTATAAATATTCTCATCAAGAAATGGTTCCATCCTCTAAACCTCTAAATGTAAAGTACTATGAAATTTTGACCAAAGACTTCCATTCAGCTCTCGAATTCAAGTCAGCACCGTGCACAGCAAAAGGGTACCTAAGTATTAGCTCTTTACCATGTCTCTTTTCAAGCTCAGAACATAAGGCATATAACTTCATCGCAAGCTTTAATAAAAACAGCAGTATCATCAATTCATTGGCTCAGAACTTTTAAGATATCTCAATTAAATTTTGAATTATACCAATACCAGTTGAGAGAAACAACCACAGACACTTAAACAAAAGGATTGATCAGATCTCATGTTATGTAAATAACTGAGGTATTCCACTTTTGTAGATCTCCATGTATAACCTCACTGATCTCGAGTTACACTTCCATTTCTTCTTTACACAGTAACCACACTATCTTATACTGACCATAATCAACATATTTCCATTGGCTGAACCTACAAATCCACTGAAATAAAGAAAAGAGCCTAATTATAAATTTTGCATGCAAAGTAACCTTCACTGGCGAAGATACCCCAAAAGAGTCAAAGGTAAGTGAAAAAAGTACCACCTATACATCCAATGGCGTCCAAAAAGTAAAATGCAATCTGATTAATCATGATCCAGAAGAACTTGCAATCATTAGCCATCACAAAACTGTTCATAGAGTCTTTAGCAAACCCATTTTTAGAGGTTGTACACAACATAGAAGTCCAGAATGTGTGTTGTTCTCAATCTCCTATAAGAATCCCCACATTGTGGATAACACCACAATATTCTAAACCATTAGGCAACTACAACCTAGTATCAATTCCAAAATCTTCAAAATAAAATGCTAAAACAAAACACGATTCTATGGATTGATGGACCCAAAGCACACACCTAATGGTAGGGTACATTCCACTTACCCTTTCCTTTCCAATGAAATACCACAGGAACCAAAAACAAAATAAACCCAAAATTCAATATACCCTGCTATAAATAGACCAAAAGAAAAAGACTCCCTCATTAGAATACAGGAAACCACCAAAAACCTAAAAAATTATTGATAATGGAGTGTCTGATTGTCAAGAAATAAATTAATTTCAAAATATTCAACATTAATCCAACAAGAAAAGAGAAAACAGTTAAACGCTTCAAATTCAATACTAAGACCAAATAAGAAATTTCTATTGAATATTCAGCAGCAAACCCTTGATTAAAACGAAGCCTTACAGAAAATTAATAAAATCTAAAACATAGACAAATTCCAGATCGCCCAATAAACCATATGGTCAATTGAAAAACCCAAAAAGCTAAACTTAACCTAGCTAAAAACCCCAAATTTTCGATCTCTAAAACCCTTAATCTAAAATCAAAGAACCCATCAACAAATTACGCAGGAAAACATCAATCAACAAAAACCCAAAAAAAAAAAAACGAAATTTTGACTGACCATGGAGGTAGCTTAAGCATTAGCAGTTTTGGGAATGAGAGGAATAGAGCCGCCTTGTTTCCCAGCCTGTTTCAACTTGGCCTCTTCTTCACGGATCTTCTGCATCTGCAGCATCCTCTCCATGACGAGCTCGTACTCGCATTTCTCGTAGGAGTGGCGTTCGATCTCGCATTTCCAGGGAAGGTAAAACTCGGCTTGGCGGCACTTGTTGAGTGGGATGAGAAGGTGGGCGCATTGGTCCCTGTATGGAATGGGGACCTTGTTCTCCACCATCTCTTCCTGGGTCGCTATCATCTTCTTCGATGAACCCTCCACTTCCATTTTTCTCTGGGTTATGGAAATGCTTCGGTCCTTTGGTGTTTTCTTTTCCCGGACTGACTTCGGGTCTAGCGTAAGGACGCGAGGTAAAGAAATATATTTTCACGCGGTAACTTTTTTTTTTTCCTTCGTATTATGGATAAAATTAACAGCTCATTTGTTTAGATTAAGAGGGCAAATAAATCAAGCTACTCGTGAGTGATTTTAGTTTTGCTTAATAAATAAAAGATACTCGAGCTCGACTTGTTCATGTTAAGTTTGAATTCAAATCATTCCCGTATATAAATAAAGCATTGAATTTATTTACATGTTCTTAATTTTATTTAAATTTTAAATTTAAGTACGATTTAAGTTTCAAGTTATTTATTCAAGTTGATAATAATCGAGTCTAATTGAATAGAGATGAACTAGTTCAATTATTTTTCAAATGAGAAAAATCTATATTTAGCAATTAGTAAATTACTTTCTAAAATATTAATTACATAAAAATATTTGAATGAATTAGAAAATAAAATTAAATATAACATAAAAAAACAAATTTTAAGTTTGGTATGTAAATATTATTTTGAAAAAAAAAATATTTATCATATAAAAATAATTACAATTTTATAAAAAAGTAAGTTTTTTATTCACACGTTAAAAGGGTAAAATTGTTTATAATAAATTTTATAAATCACTTCATCTCAGTAATAAATGTTTTAGATGAGAATTCAATCACTTTCCAAGACAATGATCTAATTACTTTCCATGATCCTAAATTATTATCACATAAAATTAACAAAATCTTACTAAATACAATAATCAAATCATTAAATACAGATCACCATGGATTTTGAGGTAACCGCCTCATATCCAACATCACCTATATGTCTAACATTTTAGACGCATAGACTTTTTATAAAATGAATTAAAACATATTAACCTTCATTGTGTTAAAAAATACTTTTGTAATTTTTAGTCTAATATTCATTTTATAAAGATTAGTATTTATTTTCATTGCACGTGAATATTTATTTTTTAAATAACAATTACAAATGTTTTTAAAATGTAAAATGAATTGTTTATTAAATAAAAAATAGTTATAATTAAAAGACAATTACTGTTTCAATTTTGTATAATTAAAATTTCATAATATTAATTTATAAATTGTTGAGTAATATTAGAAATAAGAAAATATTTTTTAATAAAAGTAATTCAATACAATTAGAATTTTTATATGTTTACAAAGTAGATAAATCTTTTAATATTAATA
This sequence comes from Theobroma cacao, assembly GCF_053813885.1. Classification (NCBI taxonomy): domain Eukaryota; kingdom Viridiplantae; phylum Streptophyta; class Magnoliopsida; order Malvales; family Malvaceae; genus Theobroma; species Theobroma cacao. The sequence continues at coordinate 46,913,633 of NC_142640.1, forward strand.
ATAAAAAAATTTAAAATGATAATTTAATAAATTATCCATAATTATATCCATTTTTCTAATCTCTTTTCTATTTTAGGCATTATTCCTCTCTGCCAACCGCCAACCATCATGATTAAAAATATCACAAGTGTTGGAATGACTTTCATCTCTATTACCATATTATTCTTTAAACTTACTCAAACTAAAATGCCTTGTTGTATTCCACATTAATTATGAAGTGAGAAGGTAGCTGGTTGTTGGAAAGCAGATTACAATTAACAAGTGAAATGCACCTATTCACATGTATTAAAACAAGATTCTCTCAGTACAAGATTACCAGCTTCTAGTTTGGAAGTAGTTGTTTGACAATGAAAACAGTGCCTTTGGGTTAAAAAACACAGCCTTTTCAAAAAGCCTGTTCAAGTTTAGCATTAACAAATTTTCATGGACTTTGAGTTGTTGCTATATAACATGTTTGCTCACAACCCAGAGTTGCTGTGTATGCAATGGAGCTAGGTGTTGATAAGCATGATCATGTGCAGAATTTATCTGCTAAGAGGTTGGTTCCGTTCATCATCACTTCAACAGCCTTGTTAATGATCCTGCTCTTTTCTCTTCTGTTTTTTCTCAGTTTTAACTCACAAATTTTGAACAGAGCAAACTTGGAAGTCTATGTAAGTAACCCGAAATGGAATATTCATTTAAATGAATACTTTGACTTGTAGGTTGATTGGCAAAGTCGCAGTTATAACTGGTGGTGCAAGAGGAATTGGAGCTGCCGCAGCTAAATTATTTGCTGAAAATGGGGCTTATGTTGTCATTGCTGACATATTGGACGAACTAGGGGCCATGCTTGCTGAATCCATTGGAGCTCGCTACATTCATTGCGATGTAGCCAAGGAAGATGATGTGGAATCGGCCATCCAACTAGCCCTTACATGGAAAGGTCAGCTAGACATACTGTTCAGCAATGCTGGCATTGGAGGTCCTGCAGGCAGCATAACCAGCATTGACATGGAGCAAGTGAAACATCTCATCTCAATTAATCTGCTAGGCAATGTACACGGAATCAAGCATGCGGCTCGAGCCATGCTCAAACACCGCACGAAAGGTTCCATCATATGCACGTCAAGCTCTGCAGGTGTCATGGGAGGGCTCGCATCTCACATCTACTCTTTGTCAAAAGCAGCCATCATTGGATTGATGAGAACCGCAGCATGTGAGCTAGGCGTGCATGGGATTCGTGTGAATTGCATTTCTCCTCATGCTGTCCCTTCAGATTTGCTTGTCAGTGCTTATAGAATTTTCCTGGGGAATGAAACAAGGCCAGAACAAGTGAGTAAACTCGTCGGTGAAACGGGGAGTTTATTACGAGGGAGAGCTGCAACTGTAGAAGATGTTGCGCAAGCTGCACTGTTCCTTGCCTCTGAGGATGCTGGATTCATAACAGCACATAATCTTGTCCTTGATGGGGGATTTACTTCTTCTTGCAATACATTGAGTTTCATCTACCAATAGTCACGAGAGGGAAAAATAAACAAAGATTTATCACAGTGCTAGCTAACTTCCTTACAGAAGCAGAGCTACAATCCATACCGGAAGCTGATATGAATTTTGACCATTTTATCACTGTAAGCACCTCCTGAATGTTTATGGGCTGCAATATTTGTCATGTTATCTAACCCTGAAGATTCTTTAATCTATACGATTATGGTCTAAACAATTCAAACCACCACATATGAGCAACAATTATCCATTGTCCAACTATTTAATGCTTCCCAGAACAGAGCGATATACCACATGCAAACCTGAATTCATCAAACAAACAACTCTTGGAACTGCTAATAAACATGCGTGAATGCCAACACCTTTAATCAAATAATAACAGTTGTATTACATCTAATTAACTATGAGAATCAACAAGTAAAAGAAAGCAAGATTATTGCTTTAAGAAGCAATTCCTTTCATGCGATAAGATACAGACAGTTTCTTTGAATATGGAACGCATGGTTTATAATTGAACAGCATGCAGTAATTACGTACAATACCTGAGAATGAGCTCAGACAAAAGAGCAAGATTAATGCTTTCATAAGCAAGTCATTTAATCCAATAAGATACAAACAGGGAAGGATGTCTTGTATTGAAATGATGCAGTTTTCTGTACAATAAATTTCAGTTGTTGTTCTCTCCATAAGAGAAGGAACCTTAACAAGCCTTCTTCTGTTTGTACTTCTTAGCGCAGACAGTATAAACCAACATATTTAAGAAGCTGAGACCAGCCAAGAGCCAGAAGAAATAGTCAAGATGACCCTTGTTCAGGTTATTTGGTATCCAACCAGTCTGCCCATCCCTTGTTGTGAAGTATGTTACGAGAGTAAGAATAAAAGAACTGAGATAATTTCCCAAAGATGTAGTTAGAAGCGAAAATGCACTACATAAACTTCGCATAGCATCAGGAGACTGATCATAGAAGAACTCAAGCTGTCCAATGAATGTACAGACCTCTGCAGCACCCAACAAGAAATATTGAGGTATTTGCCAAAAAATACTAAGTGGTACAGCAACGTCTTTATCAACCAACCCAAGCTCTTTTGCAAGCTGTAATCTCCTGATCTCCACCACAGCAGCAGCTGACATGCATAGGACTGAAATAAAGAGACCAATTCCCATTCGCTGCAACTCTGAGAAGCCCCTCTCCTTGCCTGTGAACTTCCTCGCAATTGGGACAATGATCCTATCATAGATGGGAACCCAAAAAATAACACTGATAACATCAAACGTTGAGAGAGAAGCAGGAGGAATTGTGAAAGAACCAATTGATGTGTCCATCACCATCCCTTGTTCCACAAACATAGTTGACATTTGGGCATATACAGCAGAAAAGACAATTCCAGTAGCCCATATGGGAAACATGCGGATCAAGATCTTAAATTCCTCCACTTGAGTTACAGTGCAAAGCCTCCATGGGTTTGAGAAGTCCCCACTTTTGATCTCAGCATCAGTGAGTATGGCAGCTTTATCAAGGCACCTGTAACAAGATGGACTTAGCAATACTAGCACTGAAAGAAACTGTATGGCTGTTACGACTTCAAGAAACTTGTCTATAAAAAAACAAAAAGAAAAAAGAAAAAGGGATTTAAAGACATGCAAGTTGAAACTTCAATGAACCTACAATTACAAACCAACAAGTTGATAGATGACAATTGCTTAAATCAGTGATAATTTCCAAAATAAATCAGATAAAACTTTCTCTCCAATAAGTGCCTCAGTGGAGTTTTTAAGAAAAAATGTAGTGCCATGAGAAAGGAGAATTAGTGAGTATGGCAGCTTTATCAAGGCACCTGTAACAAGATGGACTTAGCAATACCAGCACTGAAAGAAACTGTATGGCTGTTACGACTTCAAGAAACTTGTCTATAAAAAAAAAAGAAAAAAGAAAAAAGAAAAAGGGATTTAAAGACATGCAAGTTGAAACTTCAATGAACCTACAATTACAAACCAACAAGTTGATAGATGACAATTGCTTAAATCAGTGATAATTTCCCAAATAAATCAGATAAAACTTTCTCTCCAATAAGTGCCTCAGTGGAGTTTTTAAGAAAAAATGTAGTGCTATGAGAAAGGAGAATTAGTGAGTATGGCAGCTTTATCAAGGCACCTGTAACAAGATGGACTTAGCAATACTAGCACTGAAAGAAACTGTATGGCTGTTAAGACTTCAAGAAACTTGTCTATTAAAAAAAAAAAGAAAAAAGAAAAAGGGATTTAAAGACGTGCAAGTTGAAACTTCAATGAACCTACAATTACAAACCAACAAGTTGATAGATGACAATTGCTTAAATCAGTGATAATTTCCAAAATAAATCAGATAAAACTTTCTCTCCAATAAGTGCCTCAGTGGAGTTTTTAAGAAAAAAGGTAGTGCTATGAGAAAGGAGAATTAGTGAGTATGGCAGCTTTATCAAGGCACCTGTAACAAGATGGACTTAGCAATACTAGCACTGAAAGAAACTGTAAGGCTGTTACGACTTCAAGAAACTTGTCTATAAAAAAAAAAAAAAAAAAGGAAAAGGGATTTAAAGACATGCAAGTTGAAACTTCAATGAACCTACAATTACAAACCAACAAGTTGATAGATGACAATTGCTTAAATCAGTGATAATTTCCAAAATAAATCAGATAAAACTTTCTCTCCAATAAGTGCCTCAGTGGAGTTTTTAAGAAAAAATGTAGTGCTATGAGAAAGGAGAATTAGTGAGTATGGCACCTTTATCAAGGCACCTGTAACAAGATGGACTTAGCAATACTAGCACTGAAAGAAACTGTATGGCTGTTAAGACTTCAAGAAACTTGTCTATAAAAAAAAAAAAAGAAAAAAGGAAAAGGGATTTAATGACATGCAAGTTGAAACTTCAATGAACCTACAATTACAAACCAACAAGTTGATAGATGACAATTGCTTAAATCAGTGATAATTTCCAAAATAAATCAGATAAAACTTTCTCTCCAATAAGTGCCTCAGTGGAGTTTTTAAGAAAAAATGTAGTGCTATAAGAAAGGAGAATTAGAACTAGTAAAAAAGGAAACAATGCATGAAGTAGCAGCCCAGCACAAACACAGAACACTCTTGCTCTAGATAAAAATGCATGGGTAATACCTTCTTTCTATGCTGTGTTTTTGATATAGTAAAGGTATCAATTATCACCACATGTATAACTTAAGCTGAATATGCAGAATTTATCAATTTAACATATAAGACATAGCTCCTTTATAGCACATGTTTCCACAATCATGAAGCAGAAAATGAAAAGAAGAGAAAGGAAAAGATAGAGAATGAACTAAAGATAAAATAGGGTTCTCAACTCCCAGGGAAATTGAAGATCACAAGCTGTTTGGTAGAGTGGTCAAATTAACACCAGGGTATTTCTATAAGAGATAATCAATCAGTGGTTTCAATACCTATTTTTGATTCCTTATCATCCATTAACCTATTTCTTGTATTAATTAATGTTGTCTAAAGAGAAACAGAATAAATCAATTTCAATTTCATTGGATTTCAAACAAAAGAGAATTTTCCTGATGAAAAACATGACTACGAGCAAATTGGAATACATGATTCAAAACTCAGAAAATTAATTCAAGAAATGTAGAATATATTTACTTTAACTCATCACTGTGCTCCAGTTTCCGACTTCCTTCAATGGCAGAGTGTTTGTCACCTGTTTCATAAAGGAGACTACTGTCTTCAGGTACCTTCAGATTCCATTTACGAAATGATGCAACCAAAACCTGGGACATTCTGGTAATAGGGCTTCCTCCAGGTCTTTGAAATCTATAGAGAGGTGTGCCTGAGAAAAAACTTGCTATAGCAAGGCCCATAAACAATGCTGGAATGCCAAATCCTAGACCCCATCCAGCATTGTCTTGAATCCACACCAGAAGACTGCTTGATATCAGAGCCCCAATGTTGATAGAAAAATAAAACCAGTTGAAAAAGGACCCTTTCTTCACTCTTTCTTTGGGATCAGTATCATCAAACTGATCTGCCCCAAAGGATGAGACACACGGTTTGATACCACCAGTCCCTAATGCAATCAGATAGAGCCCAAGGAAAAATACCGCATACTGAGCTGGAGTAGCTGAGGGACATATAGAATCCACACATTCAGCAGGCTTCAGTGCAGGGATTGATGCTGAGAGAGTCAATGTACACATTCCCTATCAAATATTAACTGTGTTATCAGAGGCTTCACGAAGAGAAATCAGAACATAGATACAAGTCTTGCACTTTAACCTAATATAAATACCAGAATTCATTAACCAGAGTATGACTAGAAGGATCATAAATTAATATTCCACATAACCAAAAAGCAAAATTTCTACCACGTGTACTGATGGAGGAATGAAAAATACAATTCATAAATTCCTTCAACTATGCTACAAACTCAGAAATTTTGTGCAACAGGTGGTAATTAAATCTTCAAAAAGGAGCCAAAATAAACTACCAATTATCCCCTATGAATTGAACACCGAAGATACTCACTATAAAAGCTGCTAACAACAAAATATGAAAACCATGAATTTGAATTGCATGTCAAGAAGGATCAAGAAAAGAAAACCAAGGTTAATAGCGTACTGGCATTGGTGAAACATACAATGAGAAAAGAATGGCATGCAAAGGTTCTAATGGTGCTGGCTCAACTTCATGATAACTAATTGAATATAATGAAACAACAATTTCATAATATAGAGTAATGCAGCAATATAACTAACCGGAGCATAAACATAATAAGCATCTAAGGCAGGGAAAAAAAAAAGTAATTTGAGTAAATAATTATACAATGAAGTAGATAGTGGAGAAAGTGGCAATTGTCCAATATCTTCCCCAATATGCATCTGCTAAAACAGCTCCAATGAGAGGTGTAAGATAGCAAGTTCCTTGCCATGTTGTCACATTTCTTGCAGCTGATACATTTCCTTCATGCAGCTTTTTGGTTAAGTAAGTAACAAGATTAGTCGCAATCCCATAATAAGCCAAACGTTCGCAGCATTCATTACCTATAATTTCAAATTAAAAGAGAACAAAACTTGTCAGAAATTAAATAAGCTTACCCTTACTAGAAAAAAATTAATAATATGATATGATAAATTCACCCAAAATGAAAGGGCATGCTTTCCAATTCCCAGTATTCTGCTTCAAAACAGGCTTCCCATCAAAGTCAACAGAGCCATCCCCAGTGTAAAGTCCACTGCTTTCAGCCTGGAAAATATAAGATATTAAGACATTATTTCCAACATAAATTCCAAGATAAGGCTTTTAACAGGAAAACAAAACAAATCCAGAATCTCGTTACATGTTAAGATGTCTCTGATCAAACTATTTAAAATCTAGGACTACAAAAAATTAAACAAATTAAAAACTAAAGATCAAGGGGAGACGTAGTGAATCTGAAAAAAGTGAAAAAGAGAGAGAGAGAGAGAGAGAGAGAACGTGAACAAGTCCAGGTTCCAAAAGCGATCTCTCTTCGTCAGCCGATCCCATGTTTGCTGTTTCACCGAATCAATCAAAGTGCTCAAACCCGAAACAGCGAGTCAGCGACAAGAAATATAAGGGAAGATGAGGGACAAGGTATCTATCTAATCGCTATTATTGGAAATCTAAATAAATGGGCAATACGGGCCTCCACGCCCTGAAACGTATACGTATTTACCTTCTTAGGTTGGTAACGGTTTTTGGTTTTTTTGAAACTACTGTAAACAAGAGGAACGTTAGGTAGGAAGTCATGCCTTTTGTCTTTGTTTACAATGAAAAGCAATTACTTATTTCATCTAATTTAACCTATAATGAGTTTTTGACGTTAATTGAGATTTGGTTACATATTGATGATTAATATGGGATTATAATCTTACTAATAATTATCCTTTGAACCTATATTAGATAAATATTAATCCATCCCAAATCAAATATTAAGATTCAATCTTATCTACTATGTCCAAATAAAACTACCGTAATGTTTGATCGGTGGATGCACACATCATGTGGTTCTCGTGATTAAAGAATTTTTCTTTTTTCTTTATCTTAATAAATTTTTAATTTTTTATCGTACAAATGGATTCAAATTTACATTATTTTAGATATTATATAAAATATCATAATATTTTTTTATTTGGATGTATTTCGATATTCTGAATTTAAATTTGTTCAGTCAATTATTGGTATCTTTAAAACAAAGTAGTTTTATCTTAATTTTAATTGCCTATTTATCTATATCTTAGTTGACTAACATTGAATTTATCTCACCTTTTTCATAATTCAATCATACGACTTTAACTTATCCATCGATGATTTCCAGTTTATTTTAATTAAATGTTAGAGTCCTATCTAATCAACGCCATCCAATTCAAGGAGTTAAATTAAAAAAATAAATAATAATAATAAAAAAGCACATGCTACTCATTTAGCATGAGATAATGTATAATATTGATATCAAAGTAAGGTGGAGATGAGACATGAACCATATACGGATGTGGAAGGTATTACGAGTGGCATAACCTCAATCTTATATTCTTCTATCAATTGGGAGTAGCATTTTGAATCAATAAAAATACTTTAGTCTTACATCAGTAAGGTTATCCATCCTTAATCGCCGCTACTTAGTTTACATAACCTCAAAGAAGTCTGAAAAGAGCAGAAGAAGGGCCTTTGCAAAAGACTATTAATGTGGATGGATGGAGTAACAGGACCAAGTAAAGTAACAACTCCAATGGGCCTTTAAAGGGCCTCAGGCCTACTTTAATCATGAGCCAACTCCCTGTAATGAACAAAAGTCAAATACAAATGGTGATTTCCCCAAATAAACCTATTATTATTATTATCACCAAATAAAACCATATGTCCTTTTTTCCTTTATAAAGTTTATTATGATTTAACAACCTAAGTTAGACATAAAGATTGGTAGACGGTGGGTTTTACTAATTCAATCAACACACATTTAACTTAAAATTTTTATATTAATTAACCCAACCAATCAAATAGCCAAAACAATTTATTAGTCCAATTTAGTTGGTGAATTCGGTCAATTCGTTTGGTTACCAAATTGTCAAAGCTAGATGTTAGATGGGTGTAATTTGACCCTTATACCTTGTTCTTTATATTTTATATTTAAAGTAAAAAATAGTTTTTATGAGGTTACCCATTACAAGTAAAAATTTCGATTATAATGAAATAACATTCATGAAAGAAATTACTTAACAAATCAGCTAATTAAAGAAACCAACACAAAATTGGACAATATACATACCTATAGTGAGACTTGAATTTGGGATCTAAAAATTTTAAGACTTCCTCTTTGTCATTTAGATAAAGTCTCATTGACATACAAAAATAAAATTTTAATTCGGTTAATTTGTTTGATGTGGTTATGAAATTTCATAATATAACTAAAACTACAGATTTAATATCCAGATTCAAACTCATTGTCGTACCAATGAAGAGATCGATTCTTGATTCAAACAATTTGATCGGTTCAAATAATCAATCTGATTAAAAGTTATTTTTTATTTAAAAATATATTTTTGTTATTGAATATATATTAAATATGATCGACATTTAACACACATGTGATTGGCTTAATGGTAGGACCTTAGTTAAAGGCTAACTAGGTGAGAGATTGAATCCCAACGATAATAACAATTTTTTTTAAAGATATTGATACTAATGACTATTCAATGACTCTTGTCGGATTGAATATCCCTTCGAATCTTAGTTAAATTGATCAATTTGGTTTAATTTTTTAAATACAAATTAAAATTAATTTAAAAGATAACGAAAAAATTTGTCTAAGTAAATCACATAACTCAATTAACCAAAATTTTAAGTTCTAAACAAATTTAGTTATAATTAATTTGGATTTGACCAATTTATTCTTATCACTAGTCGTTATTATCTCTCTCTTTAAGAGGATTTTAAAAAGATTATGCAAATAAGAAAATAACCAGACTCTAGACTTTCTCAAAAGAAAAAGAGAACTATGATTCTTGCTTAGCTTTAATATGTTCAAACACAAAAAGAATATAAGTTAAAACATGTAACGGGGTAATAATTTTTTTTTAATTTAAGAATTTCATCATCGATATAAAATAATAATTTTATAATTTATTTAAAAATTTCACAACCCATATATAAAATAATATTCCTATTGTTGTTATATATAAGCAAAGGGAGCTTTATGTAGAAAATTAGAACACTTTGATTGGGATAGGGCTTAGATAGGGGTGGAGTTAGCCAATTTTTATTGGGAGGGGTCAAAGATGAAAAATATATAAAGATTAAAAATTTTTAAAGCTAATATATTGAACTTAAGAAATAATCAAAAAATTTATAATATACAACATTTTTATATAACATGTGCATTAAAAAAATAAAAAAAGATTTATAATAGTTTTATAAGTATCAGATTTTACTTGAAAAACATCCATTTCTTCAAGATTGAGTCTACGATGTCTTGATTTATATTACTCTTTTTCATTAATTGAACTATTGAGGTTTGATTATTCATGTGTAGGAAAATTATTCGAAACTTACTCATACTTTAATCAAACTAGAATTTTTTTTTTTTTGTGAAATGTGTTTTTATTGAACCTCTAATTGACCAAAGACTCTTAAATTACTCGAAAACTTATAATAGCTACTCAATGAGAACAAAAACGCTTAACAACAAAAAGAAGGGCAAGCACATCAGACCACTAATATAAAAAAACCTAAAACCAAATCCTAGTTAATGTATAGTCAACATTCAATATTCTTATTTTATTTTTATTTAAATTTAAAATATTAAATATAAAACTATAATGTTTAAAATATAAATAGTTAAATACGATATATAGGATTTTATATAATGGTTAAATATATAAATAGTTAAATAATATAAATAAAAAAAAAATAAAAAAAACCTTTACCTTTTCTTAATTTCACATAATGATGGTGAGTGGTTTCCGTCATTTTTTATTCAAGCTCATAAGCTCATAAATGTCTTTTGAGAAATGAAATATATTTTAATTGTGAGTTATAGAGAAAAGACTAAAGAAAAATAAAAAGAAAAAAGAGAAAAAGAAAGAGGGAGAAAGAGGTGTAAAAAAGCTTAAATTAGGATAAAGTTAAGTATGGTTTATGAGATCATTTTATTATTATTTTGTTTATATTAATATTAAAATAAAATATTATTTTGAGAAAACTATTAAAAATATATAGTAAATAAATAATTTCATAAATTTTGAAAGGAACCATTAAAAAATATATAATAAATAAAAACTTCTAAAAATTTTAGAAAGGTCATTAATATATATATATATATATATATATATATATATAAAATAAAAAATTTTAAAAATTTTGAGGGGGCCGTGGCCCCCCCATAGTTACATTACCGTCCGCCCCTGGGCTTAGGGCCCTAGTGGAAGGAAGGGAATCAATAAAACTCTTTTGCAGCAATGAAGTTTCCAATCTGCGCTTTCCTTGAAGACCAAGACAAAGAAAAGAAGTCAAGTTAAGGTATGATATCTGCCAAAGCTACACTATTTGTTTCTCAGATAGATCTTTCATGTTCGTATGGCAATGGTTAGAGAATAACTTCCAATTGGAATCTGTTGGAAAATATTGAAAGCGGGGACCCTACAACCAAAATAATTAAATACCAACCACTATAAATATAATGTCATCATGGGGTGCCAAACATGCCACAAAGGTTGAGGCCAATGTCAATGGCTTTGAAGTTGATGGACATCCACCGCTTTAATTATTTCCTTAGAAATCAACCAGCCTTCCAATCATATCCTATGGGCGGGGACCCCCTTATTGTTTAACGTAATCAATGAAATAGGCTAGTTAGACATCTATCCCATTCCCAAGCCCAAAGCACAAGACCTTGAATTTCATGTGCATCTACTTTAACCTTTTTTTTTTTTTTCAAATTTGGTTTCTGGATTGTGTGTATAAGTACAAAAAAAAAATCTTTTTCGAAAAATAAAAGAAAAATTTTTTCTATCTCATTTAAAGATTTGGTATGAAATCCACTGGTTTCTTGTTTTTATTATTAATTTTTGTTTTTTCAAATGTTGTTCTAAATAAAAATTTAAAATTAACGTCATATTAAATTACAAATTCATAAGGATCAATAGCAAAATTAATTTAAAAACGGTGATCTCATATAAAAGTAAAAATCTTTTTTCTTCTATTAGAAATGGAAGTACAAACTTTAATTTCAGTCCACGAAAACTATTACTTTACTTTACATATTTGGAACATTAAAAGCTTCATTAGTTAAGCTTTGATATCATAATCTTTATTTTCCTCCTCATAGTTATTGAAGGGGTTTTTTTTTTTTTGGTCAAGGAATTTTATCAGTATTATTTTTCTTAGATATTTTGTTTTTATTTATTTTTCATTAATTTATAAATTTAAAAAAATTGAAAAATTTCACGTAATTGCCGGTTGTCATCCCAGTAAGATAATAGCGAACCAGATTCGCCGCGTCCAGCGCGAGAGTCGGTCCATTGACAGACAGCTGCCGGTTTCTTTTTTATTTTCCGCCTTCATAATGGCCGTTGAAACCGCGTCTTTGACTTTTATGTTCAACCCTTTTTTTCCTCCCTAAAAAAATACAAGGGGCTAACGCCTTGAATTACGCTAAATAAAAAACCTTTACCCCCCTTTTCCTAAACTAGCATCAGATTCTTTATCTTACCACTCCGTCACCCACCAATTGTTTTCAACATGCGAAGGGTATTATTACTTGGGTCTCGAGATGCATGCCAAAGGAAGCTGAATTTGGTGTCTTAATTTCATCAAACATTACATTTGAGATTTTAGAATTTTGTTGCCACACAAAAGGAATTGGACCTTTCTTAATTCATTTCTTGTTTCACACGATATTCTCTCAACAAAACCACAACGCCATAGTTCCAATACAATGAAAAAAACTCATGACGTCATCATATTCAAACTCATTAAAATGGAATAATTTTCATAATGACAAGACAAATATCAAAAATAATTATCTTCATTTCATTTATAAATAACTTCACGATTCCATTCAATAGTATTATCTCATGTTAAAACTCTCTCTTGTAAAAAAATATTATTTTAAATGATGGGTTTGATAAGATTTACAATTTAATTAACCATTATGGTGATAAAGTGGTAAACTATTAACCTTTTTGAAAAAGGAAATTTGTATATTTTCACTGTCTATGTAAGGGGATTTATATGATTCAATCGTAATTAAAATGAATAAAATTCAAAATTGTAACCTCTTGGAATGGAAGATTGAACAATATGGCAAGCAAGTACAAATGCCCTTCACCTTCATTGGAATGAATCTTGTAAAGCAATCATTCTCTCTTGTAAACGTTTGATGGTAGGGAACATGTTCTTTTTTCTAGAAAGAGAGCAACATCCATTGCTTTGGAAAGAAGTTATGGTGTGAACTAAGTGTGTGGGTTGGATTGATAATTCTAACCACAAAACAAATTACTTTTCATCAAAATGTGTATATATTTTATTCGCACGTGCAAATGTTACGAAGCAAAACAGAATTAAGACAGCTCATAATACAAAGTTTAATAAGTTGAGACAAAGTGAATTATTACAAGTTTAACTATAAAATAGTGATTTGGTTGGCTATCATTTAGCTTCAAATCTTCACGATATTCCATTTCATGAAAAGAATTTGGGTTTTTTTGTCTTGCATCTCTTGGCAGTATTGATGGAAGGGATAAGGAGGAAATACGTTACTCATATTCAATCTTATTTAATATGTTAATAGTTAAATTAAAGCACGAGTTTCTCATGTATAATTATCAAACAACAATTAGTTTCTTTATATTGATTATTATAAAATAAATAAATCAAAAAAAGGAAATACTGAGGGCACTGAACGAATATATTCTTTGGTTTCTTTGTAACTTTTATTTTCCCATTTGTAGCAAAAAACTGTTTCCTTATCCATTGGTTTTGTTTGAAAATGGTTCTTCTCTTCTCTTATTTTATTTTATAAATTATTAATTGGAATTTGTTGGTGGCAAATTATTTCCCATTGTTTTTGTCTCCAAACCGGAAAAAAAAAAGTTGGTTCCCATTATATTGGATTAAAAATATTAATTTTTATTATTTTACAATATGACTAAGACTTCAACTGAAAACTCATGCCAAAGACTTGACTTTTTTGGAGCCGAAGCTGTTTGCTTCACTGGTTCAGGGCGTAACTATGGTTTGATTAAATCAACGTCCTGGTCTCAATTAGCAGTCCAACTGACTTATTATAATTAATACAAAGCTTTCTTCATTTTAGTTTAGGACGTATTCTGTTGATTGTTGACTAAAGAAAAGAATATTAAATGTTTATTTATATTTTTCAAAACTTTTGGGGCAAAATGGAGAGGGACAGGGTGCAGGGTCCTCCATGTTCAATGCCCCCGGGGGGCTTTTTTTGACCGCTTCCCCATCCACACTAACGTACGCCGTGCCGACGAAGGCATGTGTACTAGGCCCTGTTTGTTGGATGTCAGTTGTTTTATTTATTTTGGTTCTTTTTAATGCATTTTTTTAATTACACCCCACAAACCCTTAATTTGGCCTAATTGATCATCATTATTTTCTCAATTAGATGCCATAATTAAGCCACGTTGCTAGGCTTAATAATTCATCATTAAAGTATTTGCTTTGAGTGCCATAAAATAAACTTAATTTTTGTGTTCTTTTTTAAGTCAATATTGACTTGAGATAATATTCAACAAAAAATTGAAAATCCTCATCACTCAATTTGGTTACATAAATGTTTAATAGCAACTTGATTATTGGGGTGCAAGTTGAGACTCCTTTACACCTCAGTTGCAATGATACTGTTTGGAGGTATTAAGAAGGTATGGTTAACAATAACAAGGATAATATTAATTATAATGACCCCTTTTAAGCCAAACATGGATTATTAGTTACAAATGCTAAGCATATTTCTCCACCAATAGCGACGCCTTTTTCTCTTTTAAAGGAAATGCAAAATATATAAAATAAGATAGCAAGAAACACCCAACCCAAACGATGCTTTGAAGTGGCTTGGGGAGAGGTGCCGTGTGCCTTGGGCGGGAAAGTTCCCATACGTGGGAAACAGAGGAACTAGCACTTGGGCTGTGGACCAGAGCCTGGAGCCTCGTATTTCTAATTCCATAAGTTTCAGTGGGTGGCTAATGGCTAGCTAATGAGCGGAAACATCCTATCAGGGTTCGTATTTTAGGACCCCACCCATTGTCCAAACTGGGCTGCGAAGGCTTGCTTTGACCTCTACTGCTCGCCACATGTTGCCCCTTGTCTGCAATGGAAACATCCAGCAACTTTGCCCTTTAATTGCTCAAAGGTCTTTTTTTTGACCAATAGTTGCAAACTTAACAGCAGGGTCAAATTTGGTATTTGAAAGTAGTACCACCTTTTTATTTTCTAGACAATTAAAGATATTTGTTTTCAATTTCATATGGGGGCGAAGTCTTGCTTACTTTTTCAACGATGCGACGCCCCTATAAATACCATTCGCATCTCAAAGCCTCCTTCACCAAAGCAACAACAGCTCTAGCTTTACGCAAGTTTCATTATTCTCTCTGTTTTGCAGTGCATTTCATACATTTTTAGACTGTTTTAATTGCTTAAGACATCAAAGATGGTGCTATCTAAGACGGCTTCTGAGTCTGATGTTTCAATTCACTCGACGTTCGCCTCTCGCTATGTCCGAGCCTCACTTCCCAGGTAATCCGTTCAACGCCAATTTTCTAACATGGATGCCTGACTTAATAAATGGTACTCTAAAAAGGCATTGATTTCATGGTGATAAGGTGGCTGATTTGTGTGAAAATATTGCAGGTTCAAGATGCCAGAGAACTCGGTACCAAAAGAAGCTGCATATCAGATCATTAACGATGAGCTGATGCTTGATGGGAACCCAAGGTTGAACCTTGCCTCTTTTGTTACTACCTGGATGGAGCCTGAATGTGATAAGCTTATCATGGATGCCATTAACAAGAACTATGTTGACATGGATGAGTACCCTGTCACTACCGAGCTTCAGGTATAAATTTCTGACTCTCTCCTCTCTTCTTCATTCATACTTCTTTTTTTAGCAAATCTCAAGAAAAAGTAAGCAACAATTTCACAGAAAAGTCAAACGCTTGAATGGTCTTTGCCTCTTTCCTCAAAGTGTCAATCCAGTTGCAATAAACAAAAATCCTGGGAAGAAAATTTGTTTTACCATCATAATAGGACTGAAACATAATCATGATTAAAATTTCGGTTTACTAAAAGGTGAAAGTGTACTTTTGATGCAGAACCGTTGTGTGAACATGATAGCACATCTGTTCAATGCACCGCTTCAAGACTCCGAGGCTGCAGTTGGAGTGGGAACAGTTGGGTCATCTGAGGCAATCATGTTGGCTGGCCTTGCCTTCAAGAGAAAGTGGCAGAACAAGCGTAAGGCTGAAGGCAAACCTTATGACAAACCCAACATTGTCACCGGAGCCAATGTTCAAGTGTGCTGGGAGAAATTTGCGAGGTACTTTGAGGTGGAGTTGAAGGAAGTGAAGCTGAGGGAAGGCTACTATGTGATGGACCCCGCCAAAGCTGTGGAAATGGTAGATGAAAACACCATCTGCGTTGCTGCTATCTTGGGTTCCACCCTCAATGGAGAATTTGAAGATGTCAAGCTTCTAAATGATCTCTTGATAGAAAAGAACAAGGAAACTGGGTACTTATCAATTTTTGCAGTAACATGAATCTTAGTAATAGTTTGAAATATCAAGTGCTAAATTTAATATATCTAAACTTATCTCTTCTGCAGATGGGATACACCAATTCATGTTGATGCAGCTAGTGGTGGATTTATTGCGCCATTTTTGTACCCAGAGCTTGAATGGGACTTCAGGCTTCCCCTTGTGAAGAGCATTAATGTTAGTGGCCACAAATATGGCCTTGTCTATGCTGGAATTGGATGGGTTATCTGGAGGAGCAAGGAAGACTTGCCTGAAGAACTTATTTTCCACATTAACTACCTTGGAGCAGATCAACCCACATTCACTCTCAATTTTTCCAAAGGTGACAATTCCTATCCGATTTCCTTGATTCTCAAACTGTCCACACTTCTTTTTTCCAAGTCACAATTTACAGCAAACCAACACTAAACTTATGTATGTTTGTTATCTGCAGGTTCTAGCCAAGTCATTGCCCAGTATTACCAACTTATCCGTTTGGGTTATGAGGTGAGAACCTAGTTAAGGCTTTTAATTCTAAAACAATCCTTTCCAAAGTAAAATTTATTCAATTCAATATGTCTTGCTTTCGACATACCGATTAACGTGATGCAATGATGTTTTAACTACAGGGATACAGAAATGTGATGGAAAACTGTCATGAAAACGCAATGGTCCTGAAAGAAGGATTGGAGAAAACAGGGCGGTTTAACATTGTGTCAAAGGACCATGGGGTTCCCCTGGTGGCCTTTTCTCTCAAGAACAACAAGCGCCACGATGAATTCGAGATATCTGAGATGTTGCGCCGGTTTGGTTGGATCGTGCCTGCCTACACCATGCCAGCAGATGCTCAGCACATCACTGTGCTCCGTGTTGTCATCAGGGAAGACTTCTCCCGCACCTTAGCCGAGCGTCTCGTGCTTGACATCAAAAAGGTGCTCCATGAGCTGGATACCCTCCCTGCAAAGGTCAATGCCAAACTGGCTATGGCTGGCGAAGAGAATGGCAACAATGGCACTGTCAAGAAGAGTGCTATTGAGACCCAGAGGGAAATCACTGCTTACTGGATGAAATATGTCAGCGAGAGGAAAACTAACAAAAACAAGATATGTTAGAACTTGTTCTAACCCATACACACAATTTTATTCCAATCTTTTCTTTTTTATTTTTAATTTTTGTTTTACGGTGTTTCCCTCCCCTAATTTGTTTTAGAGCTTTCTGAGTTGAGCCATTAATGTAATCGATTTTTTATTTTGTAATTGTGAATCTCACAATGTGAGGTTTGACTTCTATATAACGAATGCTATATAAGGAAATTTGCAATTGATGGTTTTTGAGTTCAATACAATGAATCTGATTTAAGAAAATTTCCAATTTATGGCTTACTTGCTTCTTTTTTTCCATAAATTCCTTTGATATATTCTCTTTTTGGGTAGATCATCAATCAAAAAGAAGGCAGGACAATCCTGTGCTACAGAGTAAACATGGAGCTGCTATGCTAGCATTAGAGCAGAGCCGGCCCTTGGCTGAAGCCACCCAAGTAAGGTTTTAAGTTCTGGAGAGTTTTTAAATTTAGAAAAAATTTATAATTTTATAATAATTATAATATAATTAATTATATTAAAATATATAAAAATAAAAAATATTTAATAAAATTATTTATTATCTGATTTTTTTTAATTATGTGCCTAATAAATTTTAATTTTCTATTACTTCTTTATTTTTAAAATATTATTAATTCTCAATTATATCTTCTTATTTCCAATCAACTAACGGTCATATGTATTTAATCATCTCTAATAATTATTTTTTTCTCACTTATTTCTCTTATTTTCAATCAACTCATTTAATGATTTTCAATAACTATTATTTTTATATAAAAATCAATTATTTTTTTTATTTTCTATATAGCGATAAAAAGTTGAAATCATTATATGATAATAATTTAAAAGAATATTGCCTTAATCTTGAATGTTCCTTAAAATATAATAACTATTCCGATATCGATGGTTTATATTTATTTTTAGAGTTAAAAATTTTAAAAAAAATTATATAGGAAGAAAACAATTCAATTAACATACTTAATCATACAAGAAGACTTGATTATTTTTGAAATACATATATTGCTTTTAAAATAATGTTAACAATGCTAATAAGTGTTGCTTCAGGAAAAAAAAGTTTTTCAAAACTAAAATTAATAAAATTTTATTCAAAATCAACAATGTCTCAAAAAAATTAAATAGATCGGTTATATTATTAATTAAAAAAGAAATATTAGAAGAACTTGATTATAAAAATTTAATTAAAAATTTTATATCTCAAAAAATTAAAAGAATAAAATTTTAATAATTTTTTTAAATTTTAATAAAAAAAATCTCATTTAAATATTTTATTTTAAACTTTTAAACTTATTGAATCGTCTCCGCATTAGAGCAGCATATAAGAACAAAATCAGAGAAAACTACATAAAGATAAAAGGAGAAAACATGCAATTTAAGGTCGAGTAACATATTCTAATTGGAGTAACTTTACTCTTCTGTCTTAAGCATGGTGGATCTTCCGCATTTCTGATACAACATGGTTAGGTTACAAGAATAACAAGCACATAGGGGAGCTAAGGCTTGCGATATACTCCTTACCTCAGATCACGATTCAACCATTCATCTCAATTCCCGTCAACTTTTGAGTTACCTACTCATCAGTCGCCTCCAAGCATAGGCCTAACAATTCCCCTGATTAGTTCCCATGTTTTCTCTGCTCCAACCTGATGGGGCTTTACAGCTTCTAACAAATATCATTATCGCAGAGTTGAGAGAAGGAAACCATGACGTTCCTCATCCAAGCTAAGCTTCTTGGGACTTGTTTCCTTCTTTATCTTATCCTCTTACTCCCTCTTCTTTGCATGCTTACTGTTGTTCTTCCTTTCGGGAAATGCGAGCCATAGACCTCAATTGCTATCATATTTCTTCAACTGATTCAACATAATTAAATATTAAAACAGATTCATCAGTTCCCTTAGAGAGAAGTTGCATGAATTATTTTCATTTGCTCAACATTTAAAAAGAGGACCCAATTCCAGGAATCTTTGCTATATCTTCAGGAATCCTGGTCATCTTCCTTATTATGATCCTTTCAGCTGGACTTCTTTGTTCACGCTTGATACCTTATGTCTTAAGCCTAACTCTGCTAATATTACTTACTTTCAGCCATTTCCCCTTCTAATGTAACAAAAGAATTTCCTTTGGGTCATCTTCCACCCTCTGAAATCCCTGTGGATCCTGTTGATTTTTATAATAAACGAGTTCTAGAGCAAAATCCAGCCATGGGGTGTGTAAATACTTAATGAATTTTCTTTTAATTTTTTCTCTTTTTTGATTTTGCTATTTAGCCTGGAAATACTTTCATATGTATATTTATTTTATGAAAATTTGGCTTTTGTTTATGTTCTTTCATATCTTATAATTTTCCCATATTGTTTCAATTCAAGTAATTGAATTCATATGAATTTTATGCTATTTTTCTTCATAAATTCCAATCTTTTTTTTTTCTCAAGATTCGAACAAAACACTTCCAAATTGAAATTTTAAGTTTTTATCCATGGAATCCCCTAAAGATATCAAACTATTGACACTCTTAAAAATTAGTAACAATATTTATTACACCTTGCGTACATCACCATTTGCTAACTCTTTATTCAACCTCAAATTATCAGTTGAGAAACCGCTAGATAGATACTACTCTCTGCCTTTTTAAAGGTTTTCATTCATAGTTCAGGTTGGTCTTTAGAAACAATAGGCTAAAGCAAAGCATTATTACATAGCATATACCACCATACAATGACAATGCTCGAATCTATGTTAACAATATTATCTTCATAATTAATAAATTTATGACACGTATACTCCTATGTCACATACATTCATGCTTCTATAGATCATAGTGGAGTGAATTATTGAATGTCTCCAAGCCTGCCAAAAGTTGAATGAAATTTTACATACCCAAGTCTAAATGTTCACACGGAGTTTTCATGCCACCTGCCTAAGGAAATGTGAAGGGGAGAACGTGCCAGGATAAAAAAGAATGAAGGGAAGAGCATTCTATTTATGAACAAAAAACCTATGAAAGTAGCAGTGGATCAGCAATTCTTAAGTGGGAACATTCAAATGGTTCAAAATCATTACATCTTGAATAAAGATAGAAGCAGAAGCCACAAAATTCTTCCACGTTTCCACAACCACCCCACTAAGCCCCGAACACCAGGCCACACAAACTTTCTTTTTTCTTTTAATATGTTGCAGCGTCTGTGTATATATATCCATGGTTTTAGTTCAGCAAAACTCAGAGTAGAAAAGGTGTTGTGTGAATTGGCGAGTTTCACAGAGATGGCTCTCAGATTTAGCTTGAAACCTTGTGTTGTTGTTCTGTATGTGTTCTTGATAAGTTACTCCGTGTTGGTTAGGGATGTTGATGCAGCTGGAGAGTGTGGAAGGACCCCGATTAGGTCTGCCGCTGCAAGCTTGAGCCCATGCTTAGGTGCGGCTGGGAATGCAAAGGCAAAAGTTCCACCTGCTTGCTGCTCCAAGGTTGCTGCCTTACTCAAGACTACTCCGAAGTGCCTTTGTGCCATTTTGCTATCACCATTGGCAAAGCAGGCGGGAATCAAGCCTGGGATTGCCATTGGCATTCCAAAACGGTGCAACATTAGGAACAGACAAGCTGGGAAAAAATGTGGAAGTAAGTAGTTCTTTTTGTCTCTTAATGCATGTTTGGCTTAATTTTTTTTCAGTTTATCTATTTCTTAAAAACAA
This sequence comes from Theobroma cacao, assembly GCF_053813885.1. Classification (NCBI taxonomy): domain Eukaryota; kingdom Viridiplantae; phylum Streptophyta; class Magnoliopsida; order Malvales; family Malvaceae; genus Theobroma; species Theobroma cacao. The sequence continues at coordinate 46,934,702 of NC_142640.1, forward strand.
AAGTAAGACCAAACATGATTTTTTAAAAGGCACTTGAAAAATAACTTTTTTTTTAAAACAAAAATTTAAAAAAAAACTTAAAAAAAAGCTCACGGGAGGAGCTTTTTTTTTCTTTTTTTAAAAACACATTAATTTTTAAGAATTACCTATTTCTTAATTAATCTCCCTCTCATCTCTTTCTTTTTACAAATTACCATTTTTTAACATAAATCATGATTTCTCTCTTTTCTACCTTTCTCTATAAAAACTAATAAAAAACAAAAGAACTAATAAAAAACAAAAGACTTAACAACAAAATATCAAAATCTAAATTTTTTTTTATTCTTACAAAGATTAAGAGAGAAAAAATCTAAAATTTAAAACTACATTCAAATACTATTTAAAGATTTTTTCTCTTTTTCACCAAAAAAAATTTTAATATTAAATACATCGTTTCCTCTTTTTTTTTATTTTTTGAAAATTAAAGTATCATGATTCGATTGCTTGTTAAATCAATAAAAATATAATATTATTACTACTATATAAGTTTAAAAATTATTTTTTATTAATTTTTTCGATTTTAACATATGAAATTATATACAAACTTGAAGCATTACATTATAACTTATTAGGTGATTAAAGATAGCATAAATACTTTTTATAATAATTTTAATCGAAATTAGAACTTATATAATTTATTTTGTTAAATAGTTTACCAAATAATTTTAACTTAATTTTAAAAATTATTATTTTTTATAAAAATTTAATAATAATTTTTAAATTAAAAAAAAAACTAGACCAAACATGCTCATAGTTTAATCTTTAATTTGATACACCTTTTTTGTCACTTGGATTTCCAATAAATTCATGCCGTATTTCATTTCTTTGGGCTCAAGAGTGGCAATGGAAAAGGCCCAGCAGTAGACAAATCCCGGACCAAGATGACTGGGCCTGACACACCCTCAAAACTTTTTTTTTCCTTATAAAGCAAAATCAGATTAATTTCCATTTCAATAAGCTAAATTTGCATCACATTTCTCTCAAACTAAAATAATAATAATAATTGATTAGGAAATATTTTATAGTTATTCACCTTTAAATCTTTGAAAAAATGGTAAAAGACAGATGAAAAAAAAAAAATTGGGTTCTCATGTGATTTTTGAAGAATGACAAACTCAACATAAAAAAAAAGTGAGAATCCTTAAAAAAAGGGTGAGAAGTTCAATTTTCAAGATAAATTAAGAGGTGAGATTTGCTGGATTAGATCTAGTTTTAATTCTGAAAAGCATGAGATATATAGAGAGAGGGTTAGTCCAATGTGTACAAGGGCAATATTTGAGTCTATTATATTAAATTATATATATATATATTGATTGGAGGAAAGGAGATTGGAAATTATTATGATGTCTGCCACTTAATTGTTCAATATAAAGAGATTTGATGCTAACTAAGTATATTTTTGTGTCGCTAATTTTCAGGTTACACAGTCCCATAAGCAACCAACCATATACGAGAAGAATGGGTTATCTCAGTGCATACTACTGTTTTAGTAGGGAGTGCTAATTAATAAATAAAGTACTGCTAAATGGTTTTTTGCTGATTGACCCATGAATGCTGTACTTGATTTATTCTTATGTAACCTTGACAACTTCTGTTGGATCTCCATGTTACTTGACCATGTGCTGCTTTTAAGTCCACTCTATATCATATAAGTATTTTGCAAATACACAATCTCTCTCTCTCTCTCTCTCTCTCTCTCTCTCTCATGAGTGCATGCACACAATTTTGTGGCACTTTAAGATAACTGTACTTTAATAGCAAAAGTTGTACATGAACCTTCAAATTTTATATGTAAATTCTAGCTAAAGAAAATGTTGAACCAAACTGATATATAAAAGGGTTGAAGGAAGCAAAGTAACATATATACTAACATCAAATTTATTCACCCATATGAGCAATACAAAGATTAATGTTAGAATACGTCTCTCATATTTTAATTGGAGGACTATCACCAACTTGGGTCTTTGACACCTTTGTTTTCATTGTTTTTGTCCTTTTTTTTTAGCCCTTCTTCTCTTTGAAACCTTTATCAAGAGGCAATCCAAGAGTACAAAACTCAAGATTATTTACCTTGGATTATGAACCATTCTTTTCTCATCAGTTATACAGACTCAAGTTTTTCTTCACAATATTCACAACCAACTTACATGGTAGTAGGGATCTTTTGCTCCTGGGCATACGAGCACATTCTATATCAAAGCTTGTAAAACCACAGGATAAACAATTATGGTAATAATATATATATATATATATGCTTGGGGGCTTAGGGAAGGAAAAGATGTAGTGAATAATAGAAGGCAATAATTACCCATTGCCAAAAAGCTCAGTGAAAAATCAGCAAAACATGATCAACTTGCATTCAAACTCAAAAGTTGATAAAAAATCCTTTAAATTCAGTGAGGTTAGGACAATTTGTTTTTACCATGTGAATTCAAATATCAGCACTCTCATATATAGCTGTTGCCTGTCCCAACCCAAATGAATTATTGCAAATTTCTGTTGCTTAATACAAATCAGTGCTTTAAAAGCAGGGTGTTAATTATGAACCTCAAGGCAGTTGAACACTTTTAACTCAAAACTAAAGGAAAGGGTGTGAATGTATTACAGCTGTCCATGGGCCTAGCATTCAATTATCTTTGATTAATGCATTAGACAAAATTTCCAACTCAGGCCCCCAGCCCATTCCTTCTGTCTGATCGAAAAATCAACTCAATTTTGTACCCTAGAATGATTTTAAAGAAGATAAAAATGTTTAGTATTATTGTTACTTGATGTATATAATGGTTTTCCGGGGCATGAAACTGATCAACTTTCGTGGATATAGCAGTGACCATCCTGATGTATATAAAAGTTGTGAACACTATGATCCGAAAAATGGAAACACATGCACAGAGAGGGATCAGAGAAGCTTGTTCCAGCTTCAGATCACACATCAATCAGGCGTTCCACACGAAATACAAAGTGGCTTAAACACACATTTAGACAAAGTTTTTGGACCATTCAAACTCCCATCAACAAACAAAAACAAAGGGGTTTGGGACCCACTTCTTTTGTATCCCACAGCAAAATTCTTCACTCCCTTCTTCTTCTTCTCCTTCTCCTTTCTTATTTCCTGCTAAAATGCTGCACACATTATCAATGGGCCCCCACAAGCATGCTGAAGAAGTGGACCCTACAGCCACCTATTAGGAAAATATATATATATTTAAAATAATAATAAAATGGAAAATAAAACTGAAATGAGAGTCCCCACAATGGTGAGAATGTGCAAGGCAAAATTGAAAAGGAAAAGTTGCCAAAAGGAGAAACGGTTGGTAACCATATCAGAAGGAAGGGAAAAAAAAGAAAAAGCTGAAATTTGAATTATGTCTAGCCATGTTTTTTGTCCTTTTTTCACAACAATCAATCCCTTTGCTTTTACATGGAAAAACAACAGCATATGATATCATAAGCTTTGCAATTATTCAGTCCCCCGTATACCAAACCCCACATAAATTCCAACATCAAATTAAAATGAAAAATAATTGAAAACAAAAGGTTTGATCCCTATATCATAGCCATAGGTGTGTATGTATTTTCCCCATCCCAAGAAACACAAACTTTCTTCTCTCATTGCCGTTGACTGACTCTCCGCTTCTTCTAAAATCATCTAATTTTCACCCCTACCATTACTTTTTTTAAGCACAACCCCAATCAAAGCATTACATAAATAGAACCATTTCTCGTGATTTTAGCTATTTAAGAAACCCATCAGCCCCAACAAACATGGGTGAGCTTCACTCTATGGCTTACGCTTCCAGCAGCCTCCATAGCCCTTCCCTAGGTTGGGATCTTCAAAACCTTGGAGTTCTCAACGCAGACATGTCTTTAGGTACAAACTCTTTTCTTTCTTTATTGTCTTTCTTTTCGCTCTTTGTTGTCCGGGATTCTTTTTTTTTTTTTTTTTGGGATGGGTTTTAAACTTTGAAGCCCTATATGTTAGTTTAGAGGGGTTTAACCCCATTTTGCTCTTCCGCATGTGAATGCAGTCATGGATGGAACTGCCCCATTCTTTCCACATCTGGACTCTGATTTCTCTTCTGGGTATCTGGAGGATGCTTTGCTTGAATTCAGTGAACGGTCCAAACGAAGACGCCTGTTGTTGTGCGGTGATCATGATCAAACCAATGACTTAAATGATCTTGCAAAGGTAATTTTGTTCCCTTTTTTTTTCATAATATAATGTTTCTGAACCTGGCTAGCTAGTTTAAATAAACCATTTCAAAGATTAATACTGACTGGTTTTACTGTTCTTTATGCAGAGCTACTGGAATTCAAGCTGCAACTGGGGCCTCTCTGAGAATTTCAGCTGCATGAGCCAGATAACAAGCATTAATGGAGTTTCAGGTAATGAGACTTAACCATTCTTTTACTCTTTGTACAGTTTCAGAATTAAAAATGTTTAAAAACACTTCACTTAACTATATAACAATAATAATGTTTAATATGGATTTCTGTTTCTTTTTACCATATACTTTAGATGAACCAGTGAGTACATCAGTGAGCAGTGAGGAAGCAAACATTGTTACAGAGATAAAAACACCAGAAGAGGCAATATCTGGCAGCCCTGAAGCTCTTGATTCGTCATCATCTTCTTACAAAGGATCAGTCAAGCCCAAGTCGTTTTTTAACAAAGACACCCAATTCTCCACTGACCCCATATCTTCTTCTGGTAATTTCTCTCTTGAGAGTGTATGCATGTAACTATATATTTATGTTGTAGATAATAGTTAAGAGTAACATTGATATTTTTTTTTTCTGTTCTAAGGAAGTAATGACAGGAAGAAGAAAAGGGTGATAACAAGGGTTGTTTATCCATTTGCATTGGTGAAGCCCGGAGGGATTGAAGGCGACATGACCCTAAACGACATTAACGAAAGGATTCTAATGCCACCGACAAGGCCGGTAAGGCACCCTGTTGGGGACTTTGCTTGCAGACCATGCGTATCTGCCGATGGTCCTGGTCTTTCTGGAAAAGCTGTGGTGGCCCTTACCAAAATACACACTCAAGGGAGAGGCACCATCACCATTATTAGAACCAAAGGTTAAGGAATTTAACATTAGACACTTATAATTTGATACTGCTTGCTTTACTTCAGCATAGCTCATGCTTTGTTTAAAATTGTATAGGAGAACGGGGTGAATCATGCATGAATGTAAAATAGTCCACTTTTTACACATTATAGTTACCATTAGTCGTTGGATTTTGATGCTTGAACTAGCTTTCTACTTTTATGAGAAAAAGATTTGCTCTTTGAATCAAATGGAACGTGAAGAGGAAGCAAGGGAAAAAAAGGGTGAAAGGAGGACAAAGAAGGAAAAGGAAATGGAATATAGAAGAAAAAAGGAAAAGCCATCCGAAATCATTGTTTCCAATTCTTGCTTGACAAGGACACCAGCCAAGGCAAATGCTTTCCCTATGGTCTGAATAATCATGGACCTGACCCCGGGTGTGAAGGCAATTGTGCTTGGCCAGATTCAGTTTAAGTTCAAATATATATATCCAATACGCAAGAAATCAAACTGAGTTATATCTGTAGGCCTTGACCTGAGAACGTCCAACTGAGTTATTAATCAGATAATAGAAACAGAAGAACAGCATCTTTGGTACTTGTTAAATTGAGGATTCTTTTGTCTTTTATAGACCTTTGAGTTTAGTATTAAAGAACTTGAAGCAATCAGTGGGTAGGAAGAGTGAATGATCCATTTCTGTCCTGGCATTATTAATGAAAACGCACAAGCATGCAAATCCACCATTCAGTCATCCAATCAAAGCCAAAATTCAGTGTTTCCCAAGGCTGCTACAATAGATTGCCCTATCGTGTAGGGCATGCAATGTCCTATAGCTTGCATCAATACACTGAATACTCACAGTTACAAATTTATGGGTAATGAAATTCTAAAATTGGAGTCAGATAGATTCCCCAGTGAATTATAAATTCATAGGTGATTCATCGGATTACCAGACAAAATAGCAGCTCATAATAAGATTTTACTAGTGTATCTGTTTTCTTGGCAAGGTAGGCAAGCCTGGCAACTGTATACCTGAATTATTTATGATAATGGAGAGAAAAGAAAAAAAGCAGTAAGATATATAGTTGCAACTATATGTCAAAATAGTGTTAGGTACGTCCGTAGTGGCAAACATTAAATGGCTTCTTCTTTTTTTATTTCATCTTCCATATTAGCACAGTACATGTATATCTCCTGCTCGTTCAAGCGACTGTCATGCCACTAAGCTAAATTTTGCTGTTCCCATTTTGAATAAACAGTCACTACTTCACTAGTATTACTTAGTGTAGTGAAATTTTAGGGATATAGGAAAAATGGTTATCTTATAAAATTCATGAAATGCTCCAATCATTAGTCTAATGTTATTGTGGTTGTTAGCTCAAATTCTTCCATATCTACTTGGTTCGGGATTGATTGTCTTCTTCTCCCTAGGTCAACACCCACCTATTTGAAAACTTCGCATACACCCAGACAGAATATGAGCAGTGGGACCCAAAATAAAACCTCAAATGTTCCTACCCTCTCTTTGTTCTCACCTGCACCCTGAATCACCACGATTGGACACCCTTTTGACTCTTCCACGATGGTCGCTGGGGATGGTCAGATAAATCCAAGGGTGATGAATGTGAGGCAGAGCAACTCATGAGAGTCGAGGGAACTCTTTTCTCACAGCTGTAAGGCAAAAAGTCGCAGCGACGTGGTTGAAAAAACCACCAGGGGGTGGTGGGGCGTGACAAGGAAATAGGAAATGATGGAGATTAGGGTTTTGTCTCTTTACAACATGATTATAATTTTTGTTTAGGTGAAGAAGCTTTTGACCTTTTAGATCATGTATACCTATCCTCATTACAATATCGGATTAGGTAGACCCCATTCAGATTTTTCATTATTTTCTTTATTAATTTGAACTTTTAAACTTTAACTATCATTAATTTAAATTAAATAACACCATTTTAATTTAGGCCGCTTATATATATATATATATATATAATATTAATAGTATCATTCAATTAAGGTAACTAGTGACATGCACATGTTTTTACATATATTATCTATTCCACTGTTTTGATTTGATATGTAAAAGTGGAAATATTTTTCTTTAAGTCCAGAAAATCTATTTGCCTATCTTTTTTATCTGCCGTCACTTTTTTTAAATTTACTCATTCTTTTTGTTTTTTGTGTTTTTTCCTTTGACCAAAGGAAAATAAAATAATTTACTCAGCGTGATTAATGTTATCCCTTTTGCTCTTTGTTTATTTTATTTTAATTTTATAAAAAGGGGAAAAATAACAAATAGAAAAGAAAATCCTAGATAGACGTGAGAATATTTCCTGCTTTTGCCTTTTCTTTTTTCCAAATCCCAAATTGTGAGAATTGGATTCTCTTCCCCTTTTTATATTGGAAATTATGAATTGGTTTTACTATTTCTCTTGAAAAAAGAAAACAATATATATTATATAATTAATTTATCAACGCGTACGGTATTTTTTTGCTTAATTCAGTACATTGTAATGACGTCATAAAGAACACCTGGTGACGTAAGATCCAACATTGGAAGGCAAGGCGAGGCATGCACAAGACAAGAGGCAGTCAGTGATCAGCTAGCAACGACTGACAAGTGACAACCATTTTCGTATGATCATAGACTTCATTTTTTTGCCCTTTTTCAAGTGATTAGTTCTTTTTTTCTTAATTTTAGCATTAAAATAATTAAACAAAATTTTTAAAAAATTAAAATTTTAATATAAAGTACACTAATTGTAATTTAATCATTTTTTTAACAAAAAATTGCGTGAAAATTGCTAAATGAAATTAAACAAATATACAAACAAGGGACGAAAGGAGTAAAACAACATTTTTGTATAAACAATTGGAATACAGAGCAGCTAGCTATCAGGCAGCCGATAGCTAGCTATCATGTGAGGAGGAAGGAAGAGCAGGAAGCAAATTTTTGTTCTATATACTTTTATGCATGGGTCGTATTTTCTGTTTTTCATATATACCTTTTGGCTTCTGTGACGTCTGCCGTGTGCTCCTTAAATTTGACTAGTGGAAACTTGAAAGTCTTAATTTCATTACCGGATATTATTATTCCCTTGAGGTGTATTGACTGCCTTTAGCAATATTCAAGCCCCTCCTGCCAAGGGAAAATTGCAAGAGATAGTTGTTGCTAGTCCATATGCCACCAGTCCTGCAAACCACACCAACTCCCCCCTTCACAAGACTGGCATCAAAGGCTGCAATGCATTTGGTGCAGTGGAACCAAACAACCAGCCAGACATTGGGCTGCTACAGGACAAAGGTTAGAGGCTTAGGAGTATGCAACCACACACAGTCCTTAACAGTGCATATGTTTGAAACTGTTGTTTCTTTTTGACCAAACGTTCAATAAGTTATACGGTCACTTTTAGCTATTCCTTTCACTATTTTTTTCCCATAAAAGAAAAACAAATATGAAAAGTTACTAGAGTTATCATAGGTTTTAGTCAATATATATATGTATGTAAGACTTAGTTGCTGTCATGTGTGTATTAATTTTACACCTTTACACTTGCCTTTATTTGTGCAAGAGTTACTATAGATACAAAGGCCCAAACCCTAAAGGGTTAGACGGCATTTTAATATTTTATGGTATCAAAACAAGCAGCTTATGTTTCTTGTCTCTTGCTCAGTACTCTCGCTTTGCCCTGTTTTTAAACTTTACACGAGAATCTTCTTTCACTTTTTGAGTATATATATATAGACTAAAACCTATATATAATAACTCTTTTAAGAGTAATTAAGTTGAAAAAAATAACAATTAAATCAAGAAGTAACATACTATTGCATAAAGGATAATAAATTTCTTTTTTGAAAAACATATGAATTTCATTGAATAAAGTAACTGTACCTAAACAAAAAAGACCAGCCAATTTGCTGTTTATACAAAATAAAGGGGTCAACAGGACCACCATTTCCAGCACTCAATAATCTTAAATTCCCCTGTACAAAATTGAACAAACAATGGGAGGACCTGATCTATACATTTCAAACACATGCCCCCCTTAAACAAAAATTCTCCAAAAAAAACAGCTCAATATTAGTTTAACAAAGATAATTGTCAAATCATTCAACATCAACATTTGCCACAAATGACTCATCAATCACAATCCCATCATTGGCACCAGGAAAACATGCAAGCAAATAGCAAAACAGTAACCATCGTTGTCACACAATTCCAGAATGTATTTAAACTCAAAAGAATTACAATGAACTCATCAATCATGCTTGGGTTAATTGTGCTTACCTCTGGTGTGATCCACAGCAAGTCGCTAGTCCTTTGAAGCCCTATTTAGCAAGCTCGCGAGCTTCCTCATTGGATGACTTGGGAATGTGTCTAATACTCTAGTGTTGAATTTTTTTGAATAAATTTAAAATCAGAATGACAAGAAGTCTCAGTCGTCAAGGCACATCTGTAGGATTAGAAATCTATTTTGCCACGTTGTAAGAATCACATTCAAGAAAAAGAGGATGAAATAGGCGCCAATTAGTAGCAGCATAGATTAATACAACCTCCTTAACTGCTAAAAGCTCTGCCAAATTGGAGTCCAAGTGTCTAATAGATTTCGAAAGTTAAGCAAGAGTTTCCCCTTAATCATCTCAAAGAATTCCACCAATTCCGGAATCGCTCGAATTACCCTTTGAAGTACCATTCATGTTGAATTTAACTGCCCTGGCTTCAGGTTTCTCCCACAGCACCCTTCTTTTAGCTTTTGGAAAACGCCTTGGATTACTACCTTCGTTTGGTTATCTTACCAATTCACCTATAGATAGGTTAAGATTAGGTCACTTGGCATTCATCCACTATGGAAAATAAAAAATTGAAAACTTAAGGGTTGAATACTTGAATTTTATCAAGGGGTCGTTCTTGATCAAAGGGTGCAGTTAGGTAGGTTACTAGTTTGGGCAATGAGTGAGTTCATCAAAGCACATTTAGATCTTTTATGGATGCGAGCAGAGACAAAAAGACAAGGCAAGTAGGGAACACTGCAGTGAGCTCAAAATGGAAAAAGAAACAGAAAGCGTTGAAAACAACAGAAATGAGGAATGGGATATGACATAGAAGGATCGAGGAGATGGGATCACAATGGAATGGAGACAGGCTACGTGGATTAATCATGGTTTCTATCTTCTTCAGCTCATTGAAAGATATATGCTATAATTAGTACAAGAAATAATAAAATATTGAATAGGAGATCCTTGTATTAGAGTTGATTATAAATTTTGTAAGATTAGATTTCGGATGGGCTTTTATAAACAAGTTGAGGTTGAGCTTTGCTCAAAGTTTTAATGAAAGCCCAATAATCTATTCTAGCAGGCCCAGTTTCTTCCTTTAACTTCTGTTCCCTTCTCCATGCATGATGGATGTATGGATGGAATTACGCTTCAAAAGAAAGAAAAAAAAAACATTTGGGTTGAGCTAACATCTTCAAGTATAAAACCTAATTTTGACACTTCAATTCTATTTGGTAACTAATTACTAAATTAGGTTCAAATGTTTTAAATTTGTTTTTAAATTAATTTATGATGATTCTTACAAGTTTATTATTAGATTAAAAAAGATAAAATTTAAATTTTATAAAAAAATAACCATACCAATTAGTAATATCCGTGGAGGAATCATAAACACAACATTCCAATTTCTACTAGTATAAATTTTCCTTTTTTTTTTTTGTTTGATAGCATAACTTTTTCTTTGGCCTACGTGACAAAGTTTATCTATAAGGAAATTTTTAATCCATTCAATAAAATTCAAATAAATCAATATTTTTTATTACATTCAATTAAAGTTGTGTATTTTTATTTTGAATCAAATAGGCTTTTATGATTAACAATTAACTAATTATTATTAATTAAAATATCATTTGTCATTTTATATTTATTTGATAGTAATTTGACATTAACGTGAAATGTAAAATGTCACGTAATCATGTCATTATATATTATAATATGTCAGCACTGTATAATATAAAAGATTAACAAATGATATTTTAACTAATAACAGTTAATTATGAAGGTCCATGTAAATCAAAATAAAAATATAATGACTGGATTGTATGTAATAAAATATTAAAAATATATTTAAAATCTTTTGAATAATTTAGACACTTTTTTTTTAGGTATTATGAAAAAATGGGAGACAATCAATTAGTCACTTGGTCAAGGAGTCAATTTCTTTTTGGAGAATGTCAATGAGGCAATTAAATGTAATAAATTGATAGATGCAGATGAAAAATTAGAAAAAATACAAAGTCTTGTATTCCCATTTCGTTCTTTAGCTAAGATTAGTCAGGTTTTTGTCCAAGGCTACCTTCTTAACAAAATGACCGCCGTCATCTCGATCACCAATGACCGGTCAAACTCTAAAGCATGCACTTTGACGTTGGGTCAAAGCTTTACTTGTTCAAAGAAATCCCGGTCAAAAATCAAAGGATTCCTTCCCCCAACTTTCAACTTCATGAGCACCTGACCTTCAACTTATTATCCAACTAAATCATGCCACCTTGCAACATGGTTCCAATCATTGCTTCTCCTCGGACAACAAAATGTAGCGGCTGTCGCACCAGATTAAAACCCCTGATTGATTTCCGTACAGTACGACTTACATTTTTATATGCTACAGGTGTAGGTGTTTTTAAAATTTATTAAAATAATTATATACTACAAGTCAAAGACGACTCAGCCAGACACGTTTTGTTCTCAAATTTTGGTTTTTCAAGTCGAGAAAAGAAACAAGAACACCTCCTAGTGATAAAGTATTTATCCTGTTGAGCAATTGATTGAAAGATACTCATACATAATGGGTAGATATTGACCAAATTTTGTTTTACATTTCTTCATTCATTAATGAGTAAAAAGTATTTGAATCACATTGACCATGGTAGGAGTAGTTAATACTGTTTTGTTTATATAATGGTGCCTAACTCATAAATTAATCGAATATGTGTAATCTCAAAAAATCAAGCATATGGTAAAGAAAACAAATTAATGATCCCAACGTGGTACTGCCTTAACCCTAGATCACGAGTCATGATCAAACTCTGGTCCTACGCATGCAACTTTGCACTTTTGGAAAATTTCCCTTCTCATCGATGAACAAATTTACTTTAGATGATTGATGGAATGAAACACAAGTAGTTCCATCACGTGATAACATCCTTTTTAGTTAATTCTAAGTTGCAAGGATCGTTGCTCACTAGGAATTTTCATGAAAATGAAGGTGGTGTCGGCGAAGCAGAGACTGCTCCCCTGTTCTGCCAGTTATTTCACTAAATTTTGATCAAGATCAGTGCGGAGAATGAATCAAAAAGTAAGAGTTACTGCCATTACAAAAGCAAAGCTCAGTTGCAATCATTTGAACAAGAGTGCAACAGGAGGAAAAAACTACCCAAGGCCATGGCACGGCTATCAGCTCCAGTTATCCCCTGATCAAAACTATAACCAAAAAACTCCTAAAATTTCCATTATTGAGTTTTACAACATTGAACTCAAGCAGATTTGTTGTGTTTCTTTAAAAAAACGAAGCCATTATTGACAATTGACAGACCTAACAGAATAAAGAATATAAATGATCAGAAGAAGAAAAAACAATTGGTTGCCTTTTGGTTCTCAACTTGTTAAGCTTCCTTGGGTACCTGGGAAAATACCCATTTGCCAACTCTTTTGATCTTCTCCCTTTGTTGAAAATCATTCATTGTTGTTTACTTCTGCTAAAAGAATAGCTATGGCAGCTAAAACTAAGAAAACGGGTAGCTAAGAAAGAAAGAAACTAATTTTCAAAAAAAAAAGAAAAAGCAAGAAAGAAACTAAATGTAAAGAAACTGTCGTGAAACAAGGATTTCAAGAAGGATAGACCATGGAATGGCTTTCTGTTGATGGGGGTTTATTGCCGCAGAGACAGAAAGAGAATACAAGTTTGAGGATTCTCTTGAGGACTTGGCCGCGCAGAGGAATCCAACGAGGCGCTTTCGCTGCTGCACCACTAGGACGTAGGGGATATCCTCGAACCCTGGTGGCTGCTCCAGGTTGGCAAGTAGACGCAGCCATAGTACGATGTGAGCTGTTAAAACTCAAAAGTCAGGATGGGGGCAGGAACTGGGAAGGATCGCTTGGTTAGGGCTTGGCTGGCACACCGACAGGTTAATATACAAAGCGCAATGGTGCCAGTTTAAAAGCGCGGGCAAACCGAGTGAAGCCGCGTGTGAAGGGTTGGTGTATACAAATGACAGAGCCGCGCTTCTAACTTGGTGAGACCTAGACTCGTTCTCGAGAGCTGAAAACCTCTAATGCCCATATCTTTCCCAAAATCCCCTACTTTACCATCCATTAGCTTGGCTACTTTGATTTCAATTGAACGGGTCCTCTCCTTCTCACTCTCCCCCCTAGAATTCCAAATTTTCCAATCCAAACACGCCAATTATTTGCGCTCATCGTTGGCACAACTAAACCAAGGAGAGCTTTGGATATAGGGTTTAATCGCCATATACATTGTTCAACATCTGCCTAACAAGTCATTCAACACGTAAATGAATGCATCGCCACTGGTTATAGGTATGTTAATGACTATCCTGTAATGGAGTATCCTATGTTACTCGACTCGATTAATTAAAATTAAGATAATTAATAATCAAATTTTGATAGTAAAATTACTATTCATCACAAATTTGGATAATAGTTTTAAGGTATTCACTAATAAAATTCAATTATAAATATTAATTTTTAATATTAAAATTTTATTTTAGATATATTATTTTTTGTTTATGAATTCTTTAGACATGATATTTAAAAAAATTTCTAAACTATTTAAGAAAATTCAAATAAGTCTTTATACTTTTATTCTATTTAATTAAGTCATAATATTTTTATTTTGAGTCAAATAAACCTTTGTACTTTTTTTTAATCAAATAAACCCTTTTATACTTTAGTTTTGAGTTAAACAAGCCATTATCACTAATAATTGAGTCAATTAAAATGTTATTTGTTATTTTATGTTGCGTGATACAGGCCTGTCATGCTAAAATGTCATAATTTATGATGATATAACATATTAATATATCATAACTGATGATGACATGGTATATTAAATTTGACATGATAATATGATCATGTGATATTTTTCACCTTCTATATTAATACCATATAAGGATATTTTAACTAATGATAATTAATATTATTCATATAAAATGATAAGTGATATTTTAACTAATGATAATTAATATTATTCACATCCAATCTTGAGATACTAAAATAAGTTAATTTATGGGCAATTAAACAATAGTATAAGATGTAATTGTAAAAAGACGTGAAGATTCATATTTTTCTAACTGTTAAGTTAAGTTTGGGATTATTCTTACGCGTTGCTGTAGGGTAAAATGTTTTTATTTGAATAATTTGTAAAATTTTAAAATATTTATATAGTTTTTTTTACATATTTTAGTATATATATTAATATCAATATATCATAAAAACATTCAGATTATTATTTATTTATTAGTAATTGATATTAATTTAATATTTTTATTTTTTGTTCATATTAATCTTAATATTGTTAATATAACCAATTAAACTTTCCAAAAGTTTCTGTTTAGATATAACTAATAGAATGAAATGTAATGTAATGTAAAAGATGAAATTAAGACTTAACTATTTTGTTTAATGATAAGTGTATGTATCTCTTTATTAAAATAATAATTTTTCATCCTCAATCTGAAAAAATGAAATATGAATTTGACTTTCTTACGTTATATCACTTCTCAATATAAGAATACTATATGTAAAATATTCAAACCTTTTGAATTTATTATTTAATCATATTTCATTGATTTATTTAATCAATTAAGTATGTTATTTTTTTATTACACATTCTGCACTTTCATTTCTTTCTTTTTTGACAATATAAAAAGAATAGTATGAACTAAATTATCTTTAATCTATTTAAAGAAATATATAAACATATTATATTGCTGTATTAATAAAATAATTAGTTATGTTTAAAGGAAAATAAAAAATTGAAAATCATTTTTAACATTTACATTATAATTAAATAGTATTGGATATATATTTTAATTTTTTATTAACATAATATTAATGATATTATTTTTCTTTAATAATTCATATATGATTTTATCAACTTCATAGTGATTAAATATTTTAAATATGTTATTTAATCATATATTTATTTTATTTAATTAAGTGTGTATTTTTATGCCACACTTATTTTGTTATTTAACAAGAATATTTTTAGATCATTTTATTTCCTTTTCTTTCCTTTCCTTTAATGTAGCCAATTAGGCCCCTTAGTAAAGCCTAAGAGACATTAATTGAGTGGCCTTAGGAACCTTACTTTTATATTATGTAATAGATATTAAGAAATATGAGTATTATTGTAAGAAAATTGGAGCGCGTGACCGCCCTTGCTAGATTTATGAATATTATTATGCCGGTCAAATAGATTGGGTACGTGTTCACACTACGAGCATGTGAACACAAGTAAATATCAAAAGGAATTCGTAAAAGCGATGTCATATTGTTTCGCTTTTTTACAGCATTTTCACTTATAAAAATAGGTTTCTTTAGTTGAAGAAAGAGATATTTCAATTCTGTTTTTTAGATAAAAGATTATATATCAAATAATAAATAAAAATATTTTAATTATATTATATTATATTATGATGATTTTAATAAGTGAATTTTAGCTTTTCATTCAAATAACGTTATATCCTATTTTAACTATAATTAGCTTTCAATTAAAAAAACTTTTTAATTAATTTTGTTTAAAAAAAAACTTCAAATTGTTTTTTGTTTTATAAAACTTTCCTTTAACTTATTTAATGTAAAATTAAAATTATTACATCAATAAAAAACAAAAATGAAAATGCAAAAAAATCCTGATTACAATTTTAAAATCAATACATTTATGCCAACAAAAAAATCAATTTCAGGGCTAGAAGTTGATGCTCAATTTTGTTAAAATCATGTTGATGGATATTGTTACAACAAGCTGGGCCCTTTTACGGATTGGATGAACCGAATGGATTTTCATTCGGCCCATCATGCTTTCATTAGAAAAAGATTGGACAGGTTTTGCATGTAAGGCTAAGGGATAAGATAATTAATTAGTGGAAATATTGGATAGCAACTTTCACCATTTCAATCTTCAAAAGGGACACCTTAACAGTCAGAATTTGAGTTTTATTATTATTTGTTTAAAGTTCACAGGTTTATATATTAGGAAAGAAATGATAAGATTACGAGTCAAACAAAGGATTATATCTTTTTGCGTGTGTAATAATAACCATTTGAGAAAATGTGTATTTAATTTGTAAAATCATATTTAAAATCATTAACAAGTTCACCCGCAATGGATAAACTATCATTATTGATTTATTATTTTTAGGGAAATATATGTATGAATAGCAACATGCATATTTTGGCTCAGACCTAAATCAAATGATTAATATGTTCACTTGCAATTGATAAGTCAAGCACCACTGATTCAATAACTTTTTAAACTTAAATCACGTGATTTTTGAAAATTTAAACTCAAGTTATTAGTAGTGATTGATTTAAATTATTATATAAATTTTAATAATCGTAATCATAATCATATCTTATATGAGATGGGGTATTACATACTCAAACTTTGATTATATTATTAAAGTCAGTCTACAAGTTGGTAAGGGTTGATTGATTGATTGATAGTTGTGATGAATATCCCATGTTAGAGGGGCAACTCAATTTTATCATGTGCTTTTGATCTTCAAATTAGTCATTTTTCCAAAATTTTCCAACTTTCCCTTCACATCAACTTTGTCATTTACCAAATTTTCCAAAATTTTGTTCTTCCTTATATTTAAGGTGGCCAGGTCTTAGGTGATTATTATCACATAAACAATAAAAATCATTATCCAGAGAATCTTTTAATTTTTTTTTATCTTTAAACTTTTTGATTAATAATTTCTCTTTTTAATTTTTTAAAGTAAATAGTAAATACTTTTAATAACAAATTTTTTTTTTCAACAAATAGAAAGCAGGCTACTTCAATTGCTTGCAACAAGTACATGGCCAAATATGCTCCATTTGAGACTGAGGGTTCATCCCTTCGATGTTCTACGGATCAACAAGATGCTTTCATCTTCTTCAGGAAAAAAAACAAGATGCTTTCATGTGTTGGTGCTGATAGGCTTGAGACTGGAATGAGGGGCGCTTTTAGGAAACCCCAAGGAACATGTGCATGAGTCAAGTCTTGCTTTTTGTGTGTTGTAAGGACAGCAAGAGCCATGTTGCAGAAGAGGATTTCAGTGAAATGTGCAGGTGAGCTGGGAGAGGAAGAAGAAGAAAAGAAAAGAAAATAGAAAGCGAGTGTCGGGGAAAAAAATATTTTAACTTTCCTTCTGTTGGAGGAATGGCATTCTCTCACCTCAGTGTGATAGCGTTACAATTGCAAGTGCATTTCCTTTACTTATTTACAAATCAAACATTATAAAATCATTACATATCCATTTAAATTACAGAGAAAGAAGAAGACTTCCACAATACCAAACCCCCTCTTAGTCAAAGCCAAAATCAGTACCCTGAGTGGATGTGCTCCCTTTCCTTAAACACGTTCTAAATGATAATAATGCAAAATAAATGTAAACCCTACTTTTTTTCTCCACTGTAGAAAAAGAAAATGAAGCAAGTCCTTCCCAAAGTCTTCCACACCAAATATAAAATATTATATCAAAACCTCTGCATCAGAGAAATTAGGTGGGCACTGATTGTAATGTTTTTATAGCTTTCTGCATTATTAATACTTTTATCAAATCAATTGTTGGCATTTGGACTAGAGAGAGGAAGAGATTTAAACCTCTCAAGTGAGTACTATTTTCGAAAAAGAATTCATTTAAAATAAATAACAACACATTAATATCTTTCAGATAATATCCAAAAACCTAACTCAGATCCCAACACAAGTAGAAGACAAAATAAAACTTCATTTTCACTATTAAAGTCATTGGTGAAGTCTTCCACTAACCCAAAAAGTTTCCAATAAACCAGAAAAAGTAATTTACAAACTCATTGCATCAGCGTACGACTGCTTACGCAACGCAACTACGTTAGTGACCACCCACGATTCATCCTACCACGTTTCAACATGCGACTTTCTCCACTTCTTTTTTCTTTCTGCCTTTTCGTCTTTAATAATTCTTTTATAGCATGTTTGCCATTCCCCTTTATTCTCAAGAAATTTTTATTTTTTTGTTTGGTTGAAAAATGATCCAAGGAATAGTCATTCTTATGGAATGACTATTCTTCAAAATCCTTCAAAATGAAAGAATAGTTAATACCACCCTCCCCATGATATTAGCTATTCCATGATTGAGGAATAAATTTAAAAATTAATAAAAATAAAAATACCCCTTACAAGTTTGAAAATTTACAACTTTATTAGTATAAAATATTATTTTTCTCTCTCTCCTCTTTCTCTCACTTGATTCCAATTTTTAATAAAATATTAATATTAAATTATAAATAAAATATTAATATTTAAATTATCAATTATTAATAAAATAAATTATAAATTATTCCTATTTAAAAACAAAATAAATTAAAAATAAATAAACATAATATCATTTAAATTAGATAAACAATATTAATAATTAAATCATCAATTATTAATATTTAAATAAATTACCAATTATTAATATTTAAAAAATAAAATAAAAAATTAATCATAATAAAATTTAAATTAAATAAAATATTAATATTTAAATTATCTATTATCAATATTTTAAATAAATAATCAATTATTAATTTTCAAAAATAAAATAAAATAAAATAATTGATCATCATAATATTTAAATTAAATAAAATATTAATATTTTAAAAAATAAATAAATATTAATATTGAAATGATCAATTATTAATATTTTAAATAAATTATCAATTATTAATATTTTAAAAATAAAATAAAATAAAAATTAATCATAATAATATTTAAATTAAATAAATGTTAATATTTAAATGATTTATTATTAATATTTTAATTAAATTCTAGATTATTAATATTTAAAAAATCTAATAAAAATAAAATGTCACATAAATAATAAATGGTGTTTTTGTCTTTTTATTTTCTATTCATTTCTTATTCCAAAATTATTGTTACCAACCAAACACTACAATAAGTCATAATAATTATTCCTGTTCTATTCCCTTTGTCATACCAAACTAAGTAATAACTATTTTATTCTATTCTCACCTCATTCTATTCCCACATAATAACTATTCTATTCCATTCCTGTCTATTCCGCCAACCAAACGTACCATTAAAGTATAAGATGTTAGCTTAACTTAATAAAGTTTCAGACTAAGAACGAGATAATAAAATTATATAAAATTGAAAATGACCGATTGATAGAGTGTGTAACAACTTATGCTAAACTTAGTGGCGGTTACCTCTGTTTAAGGAGGTGTGATATATGCTAAGGTTGCAATCTCATTTCCTTCCCCTCTTAAAATTCCTTATATTTAATAAAAAGAAGTGTATTCATAATGTTTGTTGCACACATCAAATGCACAAAACTTTGAATAATTGCCAATATATAATTTACTAGAACAAATATTTTCATTGAAAATTATGATGAAACTTTTACATATTATTAATCAATTCATTAAACTCTAATAATTTATTGGTTTTGAGATTTCGGGTTCAATTTATTTAATAATTTTTAATTAAAAAAATTTCAGAGACTTAAATAACTCAATTTGAAATTTACCATTTTTAAATAAAATAAGCTTTCAAGATATATATTTTTTTATCCTTTTTTAATAACAATGTAAAGGTTGAATAACTTCAATAAATGGGTAGCCAAAAGTGCAGTGGTTAATTACCCGTCGGGAGTAGTTTCCCAAAAATCCGGACTCTTTGTGTATATAATGTGTGTATGTTTCTCTGGTCTCTAAGTTCTAAGTTAGAGCTAAAGCTCCTCATTCATCAGAATGGATATACAGTCAGAGGCGGCTCGAACTGAAGTAGTTGCTGATTCTGCTTCTACCAATGGTCATCCTTGCGACTATCTTCACTACCCCCAAGGCAGCACCGCCATGGTTCAGTCTACTGACAACAAGGTACTTTTTCTTTCTCACCATTGTTATCTCACTTCCTCTCGTGTCCGTTGCACACGTATATGTATAGATTGCTCTTCTTCTTCAACGGATAGATTCTTCTTGCAATGGCTTGTTTCGAAACTTTGAGTTTCTGGGTTATGCGTTCATTATATCTGTTCTCTATCTCTTTCTCTATCAGTTTGGCTTGGAATAACTTTTTTTTTACTGTATAGTTGGTTTTCATCCCGCATTTTGATCACTCTTATACACTTAACATGGACCAGCAAGTTCAGATATTGCAACCTGATGAGTTTTGAGTGGCTTATAATTCGGACGGTTCCTTTTTTTTTTTGATTGGTTCTATCTGTGGTTTTTGAAAATTTAATGGATTGGAAACCAAATATGTAAATTGACATATACTCTTGAAATCAGGACACTTTTAGTTGGAGCAATCTGATACTTGCATACAAGACTCTAGGAGTTGTATTTGGAGGGCTTGTAACATCCCCACTCTATGTATATCCATCAATGACTTTAAATTCTCCAACTGAAGAAGACTACTTGGGAATCTATAGCATCATGTTTTGGACTCTTACTCTCATTGGGGTTGTCAAGTATGCCAGTATAGCTCTTACGGCAGATGATCAGGGTGAAGGTTTGTAAAATATTTGTCTTGCTAACATTCAAATTTTCGTGATTATGAGCTAGCCAGCATAGTTTATTCTGTATTTAGTTTCTGTCTGGTTTCTTTTCCAAGACCCTTATCTGTTTTAAGCAAGATAAGTTGGATGTTTTCTTTTCACTTGCTGGGTTTAAGTGCTTATGCTTATTAGTTTCTTGGATGTGCTTATGCTTATGGGGCAAGGCCCTGATAGTTGTTGGATTTGCAGTCCTGATTCTGTGTTTCTTTCACAACATAATTTGTTTTGATAATATGATTTGAATTCTAATTCTCATGGTCAAAACATTTTCACTTATTAGTTTCTTCGAGATTTTATCTCAACTTTCCATTAACAGGAGCTTAAATTTTACATTTCTTTTAAGCACTACTGCACATGATTTCCTGACTTGGCCAATGACTGATTGGATGCAGGTGGAACATTTGCCTTGTATTCATTACTTTGTAGAAATATGAATATTGGAATCCTTTCTTCTAAACATTCTTATTTAAACTCCAGTCGCTCACTATCTGTTCTTCATGAGGGGACTAAAGGGAAAAGCAGACTTGGCAAAGTGTTTGAAACAAGTATAGTTGCCAGAAGGTTGCTGCTTTTCATTGCTATGTTAGGCACATGTATGCTAATTGGCGATGGTATTCTTACTCCGGCAATCTCAGGTATGTTTGGTTTTTTGTTGTTGTTTTATTAGTAATTATTTGAGTATTTCCTTTTGACTTTCAAATGTTTTGACAGTGTTATCAGCAATGGATGGATTAAGAGCACCCTTTCCTTCTGTCTCTAAATGTAAGTATTTAAAGCTTTCAAACTCTGGGCTTGATGCCTTTCTACTCAGCTTTTAATCCCACCCTTGTTGGATGTATGCTGTGATAAGAAGATATCATCTTAGTATGGTATTCTCTCAATTAGTCTGTTCTTTGTGTTATTAGAGTCTAATATGCCATAAATAACTGTTAACATTCAAAATGAATAAACAAATAAAAAGAAACAGAAACTGATTATCATATCTGTTTGATTCACTTTTGATACTACCTCCTTTTTATGGTTTTTGGTTTTTTTTTTTTTTGGGGTACGAGAAAAGCTATCATATGGGAAACTTAAACAAGAGCTTTGGAAGTTTTATGAGTATAATGTATATCAGATAACAGCTTCATTGACTATAATCTTATTGCAGGTCATGATTTTAGTAATACGTGAGCATTTATCCTCCTTTAGCTTTACAAGTTGCTTATATGTGAATTGCAGCTTTAGTTGAAGCTCTTTCTGCAGTTGTTCTTTTTGTTCTGTTCCTGCTTCAGAAATTTGGCACCTCTCGAGTGAGTTTTCTGTTTTCACCCATCATGGGCGCATGGACCTTGAGTACTCCACTTGTTGGAATTTATAGCATTATACATCACTACCCCAGCATATTCAAGGCTTTATCGCCACATTATATTATCCGTTTCTTCTGGAGAAATGGAAAAGAAGGCTGGCTGATGCTTAGCGGTACCATCCTCTGCATCACAGGTAATCCTCTATTATTAAGTTTTATGTCATCATTGGTAAACTAAGTTACTTGATTGTTTCTATCTTGGTTTACATGTATGAGATTACCACTTTTGAGTATGACAAACACCAACCACTACCTGCAAATTGTATATTATGGTTATAACCTTGTAGATTTGAAGGAAATTTAGAGAGGGATGAGAAGGAATAAATATTGCTGCAGAAACATTTGTGAGCAACTAGATGTGAATAATGATTTGATGAGCTGGTTTACGGTCATAACAGGTGATAAGTTGCATTCATGATTTCATCCTGGCTCCTTCCTGGAACATGTGAAGGCTTCCATTTGTCCTGTAGGTGACACCAGTTACATCCATTTTAACTCAGTACAAATGGATAGGATGACAAGTGCATATACATGAGTAGCGACTAAAATTTGATGGTAGAAAATGAATTGCATAAGTTACAGAGCTCAGATAAATCCTTCAGTTGATTATAAGTGTGGCAATCACTATGCATCATCAGCTGCTTTTGTTTTTGACTGCAAATTTGATGGATCAGGAAGCAGACATTAATTTGCATAATTTAAGATTTTGTTTCCTTGTCAAACATAAAACTGATTTCCATAGCCTTTTATCTGGCTAAAAATATTATGTAGGTTCTGAAGCATTGTTTGCAGACCTGGGTCATTTTAACAGAAGTTCCATTCAGGTAATTACATATAACTTGTACCACCTCTTAGGCTTCCTTCTCTGTGCCTAAAATGGCCTCCTCACTCCTTTCTTACAGATAGCTTTCTTGTTTACAATATATCCATCACTGGTTCTGACATATGCCGGAGAAACAGCATATCTGATCAAGAATCCCAACGATCATAAGGATGCATTTTACAAGTCTATACCAAAAATAGTTTACTGGCCAATCTTTATCATAGCCACATCGGCTGCAACTGTGGCAAGCCAGTCACTTATATCAGCCACCTTTTCTGTCATCAAGCAATCTGTTGTACTGGGTTACTTTCCTCGGGTCAAGGTGGTACACACATCATCCAACAAAGAGGGAGAAGTCTACTCTCCAGAAGTCAATTACATCCTTATGGTTTTCTGTGTTGGAGTTATACTTATATTTGGAGATGGACAAGATATCGGCAATGCTTTTGGTATGGTAAAAAGAACCCCTCACCATTTTGCTTTTGATTGCATTTAACGGCTACTTTTAATTGCTTAAAATTTTAACAAATCTCTTGCTGTTGCTGGTTAATTAAACAATTTTCTGGTACTGAATAACATCTCATCTCACCAGTACCGTATCATGTTGAAGAATAGTGGCTAATGGCTAATTAAACTGAAGCTTTGTAGTTGTTTTCACCAGCAATGGTGTTTCTAGTGTCATCTTGATATTATTATTATTCTTTGATTTCAAATATTTAACTATGAAGAATCATACAAATTTAGAAAATCTTTCTTTCAGGTGTGGTTGTTAGTCTAGTCATGCTCATCACTACCATATTGCTGACATTAGTCATGATCATTATATGGAGAACGCCACCATGGCTGGTTGCTATGTACTTCTTCATTTTTTTTACAATGGAAGGCGTCTATGTCAGTGCGGTTTTGACCAAAATTCCTGAAGGTGGATGGATTCCATTTGCCATATCTTTTATTCTTGCCTTCATTATGTTTGGTTGGTACTATGGAAGACAGAGGAAGATAGAGTACGAACTCACTCACAGGATTGACATGGAAAGACTTGGAGTGCTACTATCAGACCCAAGCGTGCGAAGGGTTCCAGGATTGTGCTTTTTTTACACGAATATACAAAATGGATTGACACCCATCCTCGGACATTATGTGAAAAACATGAGATCTCTTCACAAGGTCACTATTTTTACAACCCTTAGATATATACTGGTTCCTAAGGTTGCTCCACAAGAGAGGATTGTGGTAAAACAGTTAAGCCCTAAAGGAGTTTATGCGTGTGTGATTCAGTATGGCTATGCTGATTCCCTAAATCTTGAAGGAGATGACTTTGTTAGTCAAGTTACTGATAGCTTGCGAGTTCACATAGAAAACTGCTCTTGTTGTTTAGATTCTGATCCTTCACAGGTTCAAGAGGAGATCTCAGAATTGAGAGAGGCAAAAATGGCTGGCGTAATTGATATTCGAGGGAAGGCAAGGTTTCACATAGGCAAGAACAGCAGCTTGTTTGACAGATATACGCTTGCCTTGTATGAAGTGTTGCACAATAATTGTAGGTCTGCACTGCCTGCTCTTGGCGTGCCGCTATCACAGCGTCTTGAGGTTGGGATGTTTTATGAGGCTTGAAGAATTGCTTGTAACAGCGACATCAAATAGGAAAAAATTACTGCATAAGTTAAAGAAGCTTTGAACAAGCCATACCAGATCATGGTTTGATCATTTCCTAATTTACACAGGTTATTTCATGCTAGTAATTATACTGTAGTTACAAGAATCTTACAGGAAGTTGAAGAAACCAGCTCCTTTTATTTATGAATGTTCATGGCATGGCAGCATTTAGAAAGGTTTCATTCAGCATTTTGCTTTCCAAGACTAAAAGGAATAGGCCATTGTTGTCATAAACTTTGTACTTCTAGTTAAAACAGCACAGGGAAGTTAGAACATTACTGCAATTTCATTCATTTACCTATAAAGTATGAAACTTACATATCGAAAAGTTTAGTCCACTTACTGGTTTATACTGACCTTTGTTTCAAACTACCCACTGTATTCAAAACTAGTGACTATGAAAGAAATCACCTTCCTTTTTACGACTCAGAAGTTTTCTCAAAAAGTAGATGACAGCAAACACAGCTATTTCTTCTAATTCACCTATGCTCTGAAAAATAACAATTGAACAATGTTTGGTTCAAAATGCACTATTTCCATACTCCAGTTAGCTTCGATCTTAATTCCAGGGGCCTGGAAAGAGGTCATTCCGTAAGACAAACCCCCACCCCTTCCCTTACCCCACCTCTCTTTCAGAAATTGAAAAGAAACAAGAGTTCATTGACTACTAAAGTTCAATGGAGGAACAAAGTGGTGAGACAATTTGAATCAAGCTTTCATTCATAAGAAAACTAAAGATACTAGCTTGAGTCAGATGGCATATATCTTATTATATAACTCATAAAGACACTCAACAGGATCTATAATGATACAACAGTACAGAAAGAAATCACAACCATGATTATTGGGACATAGAAAAACCTTCAAGAAGCCTGGCGGAAAGATAGGCTGCTAGGTGAATCAATCCTTACCAGGATTTCTTCATCAGCGCCAGATTCATCACTAGAATCATCATCTACATGACCCTCTTTTGTGTGTGAATCCTTCACTTGTGGTGGGGGAATCTGTCCTGTAAACTTTCTTGCTTCAAGGTTCTTCCTTAGAGTTGCAGCCCCTTCTGATCTGACAGAGACAAGCGGATGGCCAGGATATGAAGGAACTCTTGGATATGACAGGCTGTGTGCTGGCTTAAATAGATTCATCCTTGATAAACTTCGGCTGCGCCGTCGCACATCAACCTTGTCAGTGAAACAACAAAAAGGCAGTTAGATAAAAAATCAAGGCCTATGTTAGGACTATTTTCAAGAAATGAAAGGTATGAAGAATTTCTGACACCTCCCCAAACCAAATATAAAAAGAAAGAGGTGGAGTAAAAGAAATAAAAAGATTAAAAAAAAAACAAAAAACACACAAGAAAGAGCACAAATGGATATTTTCAGCAACTAAAGTATCACTCAATGGCAGTCACTTAGCGTCAACTGAACGGACTCCATGATACTATAAACATAACCGATAAAATAAGACACAGGAAATTGACTTCTGCCTGCTGGTATACAATTCAATTTAAAGATAAGGGTGTATGTTGACTTAGGAGCAATCAATTCATCCACTTGACATACCATGCTGCCAAAGATGCTTAGCTGCATTGCTCTAGCAGACAATCTGTTTGCTTGTTGATCAGTTGCTCCATGATTTTGCACATGTTGTTTTGCATTGTAGAAATGTTCTGGCCAACTCATAAGACCTCCATGTTCTCTGCTTAAAGTTCTATGGGAATGATTGAATGAGGATGAACTTCTCTGCAGAACAGTATCAGCTTCATGCGTTGCAATATCAAAAATGATTACTCTAGCTCTTGTCTCAGCTTGATAAATTATGCTCCCTTTTGTCTCAAATTGATTCCAGGATTGCTGATGAGAAAAACTGGCTGTTGTGTCACCTGGTTTCATTAAACATCACTAGTCATACTTGATATTCTTCACCGCAAAAGGAGTATGGAATACTTAAATTTATGAAACGGCAATTAAGTTCCATTTGGCCCTATTAATTTCACAGTGGGGGTTATTAGTTGTGAATCTAATTACAATTTCCATCACTAAATCTAGTAAATGTAAAAGGTGAATTGGATGATTCAACTTAGGCCATAATTTTAAGCACAAGTCAACAGCATACTTCCATTTCTCCAGAATCAAATCTCTGTGCAGTTCATTATTTTATCAAAGAACTCAAAATGGATCTCTTAAATTTTAGAATCTGTTGTTTCCATAGCTCATTATACCAGTTTCTAATATTTTATTACAAGTTTGTTATTAATTCATCAACTGTTTTCAAAAAAAGCTGCCAAATTAACCTCAAAAAATGATAATTAATATTCTTCACAATCCTAAATATGCTCTATGGAACAACGGAGCAAAAGCCTTTGAGAACTAACTATAACTAAAGTTGGTAGGCACTAATCTTTTAAACTTCCAATGATCAGCAAAAATATTCTCTAACAATCATCCAATAACATTTTCAGCATCTTTTATATAACAATTGATTATGAGAATTAACACTTACCTAAAAATACATCAATACAAAGTGAGAGATGTCTTTCAAATTGTGACCAATACCAAATCTGTTTCTGTTTAACAAAAACTTATCCTAGTTTTATGATTTTTTGCATAGATCTTGATTGGAATTATCATGAAGTAAAGATAAACCAGTGAAATGTGTCAGCAACGGCAAGGGTCAGGCATTTAAAATATTATATTACACTTCTTCTATTGAACCTTTAACAAGTAGTTGAAGTTTCCTAGAAAAAACCAATGTTGCCATCCTCCTTTTCCCCCTTTTTAATGTGGATCATAGGTAAAGAGTAAGAAGTAAAAACTAGAATAACTGGTCTAGTGATGGTAAATGCAAGAATATGGAGACTCAGGCATTAGCTAGATAGACAAGAATATTCCTACAAGACTTAACTGAAGTATCAGTTCAAAAGTTCATGAGTGATAACAGAATTCCCAGACAAATTCTAGATAACAAAATGTTTCTTAAAGAGTTCCAAGAAGATGAATTTAGGTGCTCTTCCTGGACAACATTTGGGTTTCAAATTTTTTATAGGCATGAGTTTTATTTCTATAGGGAGTGTCTGCTTTGGCTATAGAACAGGTTGGTCTCATGGCTTACCGCTTGCTTGGAAACCAAGTAGGAATGTGGGATGAGGTTTCATTGCAAATGAGTGAAGTAGAATGGAGGAGTGCTACAGGGGAGAATTGGAACACGCCCTGAAGTGCAGAATGCTCTGGTAGGTGGAAAAGGTGGGAAGTAAAATCAGTAGGATGATAGGAAGAATGCTCTGGTAGGTGGAAAAGGTGGGAAGTAAAATCAGTAGGATGTTAGGAAGCGTGAAGTAGAAACTTGGAAGCAAGAGGCAGAGGAGAGGAATGTATAGGCCAAGGGGTGTAGTTAATGTCTCCAAGAGGAAGATGCCAGCTCAATTTTATCACCAAAGTGGGTTGAAGCATTATAAAGCTGATAGGGTCCATAAGTCATTTCAGGCCATAGCAAATAGTAACAATCATGGCTAGGAAGGAAGAGGACAGAAAGGAAAAAAAAAAGAAGAAAAGGATTGAAAGGAAAAGGATTGAAGTTACCTGATGTATCTGCATTTCGGAAACTTTGAATTCCATGTGAAGGCCAAAGAACTGCAGGTGATGTGATGAGTTCATCTTGAACATTGAAAGGTTTTATGAATCCTTCTAACAAGAAGCCAATGGATTGGTGAGGAACTTCTATCGTTTCCCCTCTAATATATATTGTCATCATTGACCTTTCTGCTATAAGAGCTCTCAAATCTTGCAGTCCCATTTTCTCAAATATTTGAGGAACCAAGAGTTTGGCAAGGACAATAGCACTTTCCTGGGAGGGGGAAGGAAAAGTACAGAGAACAGAGATTGGATTAAACCAACTACAGAAGACAGAGTTGAAGTTACAAATGACACTAATACATGAA
This sequence comes from Theobroma cacao, assembly GCF_053813885.1. Classification (NCBI taxonomy): domain Eukaryota; kingdom Viridiplantae; phylum Streptophyta; class Magnoliopsida; order Malvales; family Malvaceae; genus Theobroma; species Theobroma cacao. The sequence continues at coordinate 46,963,381 of NC_142640.1, forward strand.
GAAAATCTGGCATCTGGCTACCTCAGAAGAGCAAGTAGCTTGGAGAAAAAGAACTCATGTTGCCAACCCAACTAGTTTAGTTTAAGGCTTACTTGAATAGTTGAGTCAAGCAGTAATAAGTTAGGATACATATAAGGTCCCAAAGACTTTGTACCCTGACAACTTCACAGTTTTAGTCTATAATTACCAGAGTTAAATAGCCAAATTATTAGCAATAATTTTACCTGCCACAAAAAATCTTCCACTGCACGATCTGACCTTAGCAATGAAAGTATTCTGTCACTTTCAATGAAAAAACAGAGAACCACAGAATCTGTGATCATGTCACACATGTATGGCTTTCCAATTAATACTTCATACAAGCCCAACGTACTCCCATGAGTAAAGGTAGGATGCAGTGAGTGCTTGTTCCTTCTGGTTTTACTGGTCCACTGCCAAATGACCAATTCAAACTCAAGACACGTTTCCAAGAAAAAAAACTAAGTTGCATTTAAGAAGAACTAATCTCAAGCTCTGACTTGCATGTGTAAATTTTAGGCACCTTGACAACTCCATTTGATATAAGCCAAATACCCTTTGGTTTGGAGCCCTCTTTGTAAAGTGTCACACCACGTGTTTTCATTGTTTCTTTCGTAGAAGCTTCTAGTGGTTTGCGGGCAGTAGAAGGAAGGGCCCCTAATAAAGGATGGACACTTATCAGATCAGTTATTTTTGGAATCTTCACTAAGGGAGGATTCCTTAAAAGCTTCTTCAAGTCAGTCTGCGGAATGCAAAGGAAAAAATAATATCGCGTTATTAGTGTAATCACAATATCCAGGGAACAAACCAGCTTAATCATGCAATTTGACAAAGATCACCAAAAGCTACCTGGACAGCATCATGAAGATGAAGCATCTCTTTTTCCTCCAGTAACCCAACCTTCTCAAGGTTTTGTATATAATCAATCAAGTGGTTTAGTACCGAGTATGTCACTTGTCTTGTTTTAACAACACGCAAAATCTGAACATGTTTTCAGTGCAGCTTAATATGGCGATAGTAGAGACTACACAATAATATAGTCCTCCCACTAATCTCAAAATTCTCTTATTAAGAAAAACAATACGGAGATTGAGACAAGAAATGGAATGGGTAAATGCAATTGGACATGGTTGACAAACCTGAGGGAAAGTTATATGGACATCTTCCAAGAACTTTCTTGCCTCTTCGCCTTCAGCCTCACTTTCATTAATTACATCAGAAGCAATAAGACTGTCACCTAGACAGAGAAGTGAATGTATAAGAATTAAATACATTGTTTTAAGAAATTGAGTTACTCTACTGATCAAATTGAGAATATAGAAATGAAGCTGATTTGGAGAAAGATATTCTTTCATAGATATAGGTTTTTTTTCATGAACTGCTGCTTGCTTAAAACATAACACCTGTATCCCACCCTCCAAATGCCCAGCTTTCTCATAGCAATGAAAAGTATCCAAATCTAGGAAACATAAAAAACGAGAGCAAGAAAAAACAATTCAAAAACAGCAGTTGAAAGTAAAAGAACTGTGCCCCAATAGCAGACCTGTTTCCCTCTTCAAAGACACGAACAGGTGCAAGCGCATGCAAGCACACACACACAAAGAAATAGGAAATGCATTTTTACTCTCCATGCATTGAACCCCAAGGTAGTAATTTCCTTCTCACAATAATACCCAATTCAGAAACACATAGTAGCAGGGCAGGTGACCTTAAAGAGACGAGTTCTTTTTCCATATGTCCCATTTGATTATCAGAATGACCGGATAGTACAAGTAAACTGTCTTTCTTTCTATCTTTGTATAAGTTCATTGAGAAAATGTGTTCCTCATCACTAGATCCATTGATTTTTCATGGCCATTTCCCAAAGGAGGCAAAGGCAAGGCAAGCAAATCCTCATATTCCTTGAAAAACCAAACATTCACAAAAAGATTTTTTTCCTTTCGGCTTTCACTTTATTTCTCAAACATGAAATGTTTAATGAGCTGATCATTTCAGTGCAAAAAGTTTACATAGAGAAATAACTGGAGTAGGGTTGGTTAATGAAGGCTGCTAGAAAACCTAAAATATTACTTTCACCCATTGTAGTTTCCTTCCTCTGATTTTAAGTGTATTTCGATGGAAATGATTTCATGGTCCATTTTTTTCATAGCTTACCCTCATTTTTTGTCTTTCTTTCAACGAAACAGAGAGCTAAAGTTTACATCATAAATTTTGTTTCACAATTCGGCTCTGTCAAGAAGCATGTCTCACACTGTATTATATTATGCAGTCATGCTCTGTGCTTTCTCACCACCTGGTCCTTTCTCAGCACCCTGATAGGAGATCCATCTTGAATCAAAGCTTTCACCAGTTCCATTCATTAGCTTTGCTCTTCATTCCTTTTGTGCAAGTGCATATTCATTTTTAGAGATGGATCGCTATTTCCCTTACTTATTGCTAACTCATGCTGCCATAGATTCAGAAATCATTTTAATGGTATTGTCTCATTCTCTGAAGTCATGGATTTTTCATAAGGTCAGAAATAGAAACCTTAAATTTTAACATACAGGATGCAAAATATTTAGATAGCAGATATCCATGTTAAATGGTTAAGGACAGGTTTTGGGCTAAAAATTTGGGTTTCAGAATCAGAGTCAAGCACACTAAATAGTTACCATAATTTTCTCAAGCAACTTTAGAGGCATGCCAAAAATAAGAATTTATTGAACTGAAAACAGAGCTCTTGTTTGTTGGATAACCAGAGAAACATACTGGAAAATGCACTATCTCCTTATTAAGGAATCCTGATGATTGAGAGCATGTTGATTCACAATGAAAATCCTTTTGAACCTAATACTTAAGTATAATAATTTTTCATGCATCTATCCACTCTCTGTAGTCAGACAAAGTCACCAGAGTATAAGTGCTTAACAAAACCCCCATAATATGTAGTGTTTTTGAAGGAAAGTCAAAGTTGGGAAATTCCCCAAACTTAAATTTGTAACATCCTGTTACAGAACCTTACATGAGACAACTTCAGATATCACATAAATTCCCTACATTAAGATTCCAAAAACTGAACATGTAATGAATTATAAAAGAACGACAACCCTTCTAACTTTTGAATGCACCCGGTCAAATTGTAAGGACTTATACATTAAGGCTTTGCAAGGAAGTGATTTACAAAGAAAAGAAGAAAAATGTCCATTAACATCCTCAGCAAGAGATAAAAGCCACTCAAATCAGGTAGTGAAAATGCTTGTGATGTTTATATGTTGCATGCAATATGTCCTAAAGTTTGCCATAGTTTCTCAGCTAAAAAATAAAAATAATTTGAAGTTGGAAGTCTATATTTTTGAAAGTAATGCATAAGAGCACAGAGTTGAAAATTCAAGTAAACTAAATAGAGGAAAAGAACTTTGTGAGAACATTGAGAAGAAAGCCAATAGGCTATACCAAAGGAAGATTATTACCTATAAAGTCATGAAGTTGCCGCCGTGCAATTCTATGAGCTCGAAGAAATGCAGCACAAACACAGCATGCCGATTCCAGCCTTTCCACAGTGAAATATGTAACTAATTTTTGTGGGAACATGCTTGTCTGGATAAACTTGTAATAATTTGGGAAATGAACATTAGATTTTAAGCCCTTCCAATCACATAAACGTTCATCAGATGCAGCATCAATAGCTTCATCTACAGATTGCATCAAAAGATTTGCAGTACTCTGTGTGATTCTCCCTTCATCAAGCATCCCCCAGTAAGCTGACTGAACACCTGTTTGAAGAATTTTCAGCCCTAAAATTAGCTAGGAGAGTCACTTCTAAAGAGAGTAAATAGCATTCTACCGCACAACTATTAAGCAACAATTTGACTTGAATCACATTTTAATATTCAAGAGCATGCTAGCAGGGTTTGCCATTCCAGGACAAAGTTAAATGCAGTAAAAGGAGTAGCCAGTTACACCATAATTCTCAAAATAGAGTGATCAGAGAGATCCTCGGAGAAGACGCTGTGTGATCCCAGAATTTTATAAATAAAAAAGTAATTTTAGCAGGGAGTTAAGGAATAAAACTGATTGGTGAAATACATCATAAGTGAAAGCACCATTTGATACTTAGAAAACAAAGTCTTTGCACTTGCTACATTAGAACCATTACGCCAATCCATGACATCTCATCCGCAAAGAATCTATAAAAGCCTGTGTCATAAAGAAAGATGAAGATCACAGAGGAAGCTGGCAGGATTTAGGTTCTTGCTCTTTACATAGAAATCCAGCTCCCAGAGGATCAATGCATCAATGATTAAAATTGAGCAGAAATACAGGAAGCACTCTTGCACTGACAATCATTACGTGAATAATAAAAAATTGAGTAGCAAGAGGAAAAACAAGTGAGCTATTTACCATTTAAAAGCCGTATTCTGATATCCTTCAGATTTGTAGGGTCCAATGCAATATGAGGATGCACATGGTCCCCCTCCAAATTGTTTAAGCTTGCAATGTATCTCTTTACTGTAGGCCAATCAGCAGGTCCAAGTTCCTCATCATCTCCGAGGTCCTCAAAAGCCTCTAATGCCTTGTTCAACATTTCATACTTTGTGTAGTCCAATATACGCTTCTGTCATCAGTAGAAGCAAATTTAAATGCAAAATAGAAAAAAGATACTACAACCAAAGTGATGGAAAAGACAAAAAATCATCAAACACTGTTCTTCGTCTGGAACACACCCAAAAAAAGAAAAAGAAAGAAAATTCAACCTCCAATTAGAAATGCAACTAATAAATTAAGAATAAGCACCCATAATATATGTCAAGTATATAAGACACTTACATGTAGACCGCCCAAACTCAGCCCAAAAGTCTAACATGATATTAATGAGTGAATTTTATGCAAGTAAACACTATACTTTTGAATTCAGAAATTGCTGGATGCACCATTTAGGAAAAGAGCACGTTTTCCAGTTAATTTCTTTTAGCAATGATATAGGATTTTAATAATCGTTATAATTGACTACATCTCATCTAAAATTATCAAAAGATTTATCAGTTCCATTAAATAACGTTATCACCTTTGTATACCATGAGAATTCCCAACAAAGAATTTCAGCATAATATATTTTAAATGGTATTATCCCAAATCAGTTTTGAGTTTGATGTGGCCAAATGTTCAAGTTGGGCTGCTCTAACTATTGCCAATTATTTTTACATTACATGCTTCACATGGTATCAGAGGCCTAGTTTGTTTTCGTTGTTGCTTGTTGCCCCTCATTTGTTTGTCCACATGCTAGGCCTGTTTGTTTAGCTTGTTAGTATTGGGCCTACAAGTGAGTGAGATTGTTAAATAGTATTATCCCAAATCAGATAAGAATTGAGTTTGCAATAGTCATATATTCAGGTTGAACCCTCCATCCATTGCAAATTAATTTTGGGTTGGATGCTCAACAAAACAATTCTAAAAAAGATTTAGATATTCATCCAACCACTAGCCTAGAGTGCAAGATTTTCTGCCAAAAGTAGTATGTAATAAGCTCAAAACACTATCCATCAAAATCATTCAATATTAGAATATTTTAAATATAGAGCAACTAGCACACTATGTGGGGTGGAGGGACTTAAAATATTCAGGGAGGTATTGAGCAATTACCTTGGCTGCTGATAGTTTATCCATATCAAGAAAATGTAAAATGAACTGTGTAGTTGATCCATTGACAAAAAGTGTCAAGAATACAATTCCACCAGTGAAGAAAACAAACTGCAGTAAATTAAAAATATCAATGTGATTTTCCAGTTATACACCCCATGCCACTTCCAAGTATTACAATATGATCAGGATGCAAGTTGCAAAAACTTACCAGGCTTCCTGTTTCAGAACTGAGATTCAGTGAACGGTCACTGGCACGCTAAAAACAATCAAGAATTTAACAAATTAAAATTAAAATACTAACAACACATAAAAAATACTTCTACCTTAACATGATATAGCAGTCATAGCAATGCATGTAGATGATAGTGCATTTTGTTTGCTTTATACAGTAAATATTAACCTGCTTGAGAAGAATGTGCTACAAAGCTCACCTTTGGCCAGTTATATTCTTAGGAAGAAATGCTATGCTACATGAACATTGTAAAGAAACCAAAGTTTCAATACTAGATGGCATGTTGGTCCATAACAAAGTTACAATCAAATATTGTAAACGAAATGTGCAATTTATTGCCACAAAAAATTATACATTCAATACCAATTGTAAGCATGTATAATCAGCCATCAAGAAGTTTAATTCATATAAAATTGTTATTTAGGAAGAGAAAACTCAGCATATTTCATTCATAATACATCATCTATATATACAGCCTAAACATCTCTAAAATAGGAGAAGAATAACGAAAATAAAGAAAATAAAATCCCTATTATTATGATGATTCCCAATCCCTATAATTATGGTAATTTCTAATTCCTATAATTATGTTAATTAATAAAAGAATATTTACACATTTCCTATTCTAGAACACACCCCCTCAAGCTGGAGCATAGATGTTAATCATGCCCAGCTTGCTACGAATATAATCAACTCGAGGTCCATTCAACGCTTTTGTGAAGATATCTCCTAGTTGGTCTTCAGTTTTAACATATCCTGTAGAAATGAACTTCTGCTGAATCTTTTCACGAACAAAATGACAATCAATTTCAATATGCTTAGTTCGTTCATGAAACACGGGGATTGGAGGCAATATGGAGAGCAGCTTGATTATCACACCACAGCTTTGCCGGCAGATAAGACTTAAGACCAACTTCACTTAATAGCTGATACATCCATACTACCTCACAGTATGGGATTTTAATGATTCCTGGTGATTTCTACATCACTTAATTCTCTCATTCCCAATCCCTATTATTATGGTGATTTCTAATTCCTATAATTACGTTAATTAATAAAAGAATATTTACACATTTCCTATTCTATAACAAAAATATAAATATATAAACATATAAGTAAACTTGTACAACCTAATCTATGCAAACTTGCCTTAACTGATAGAGAAAGTGATAATGCAACAGCCCCTCGCAGCCCTGACCATATTAGAATGGCAGCTTCCTTTAAATCCAAACCATATCCAAAATATCGTAAAAATGGATATAATGCTCCAACAACAATGCAACGTGATATTTGCACAAAGATGTACAGAAGAATTAGATAGCCCCATGAATATCCTGAAGCAAAAACAGAGTAATGATGTTCTGTAACAGAAAAAGTGGTTTAATGGAAAGAAATAAAGAGCTTAGAACCATGAGAGTTGTGAAACTTTGTTACTTCAAGGGTGAAAATATTAAAACAAAAAACCTTGAAAAGAATGGACAAGCAATTTAAAGAGAAGATGATAAGGAGCACAGAACTGTAAGTGGTGTAAAACTTTCTTTTCTCCAATAGTTAAAATATGACTAACTAGAGAAAATACTTAAAAAGTTAGTAACCTGAAAACTTTTCCAAATACAAATATTTTATTAAAAGTGCATGAAAACAGTAATATCACTCCTTAATTTCCATATGAAGATGTATATAAAGCAGCATTTATCGAGTAACAAATATCCAAAATTTTTAATAGAATAATTTAATTTGGACATTACAAAAGACGTTCAAGGCAGGTGCAATTTTTAGCAGGAGCACACGTCCTTAAATGTCAACTTTATAGAGCTTAGTGTGCTTTCATTTTTTTTTTTTTTTTGGCTCAGCTTATTAGGCTTTCTTTTATAGGATAATATAGGAGTGATTTAGAATCATAGTTTCTTTAAACTAATAAATAAGATCCCTAAGTTTATGATTTTTTGGCTGAAAGTTAAATCTCTAAGTCGATGCATGTTTCTTCACTTCCTTAGTTTTCTATATATATTTTAGCAGGCTCTTTTTTTTTTAATCAATTGTTCTAGTATGCTTATTGCTATGAAAAGGTACTGATATTAAGTCTAATATCCAATTTTAGAAACTTGTTTTGTCCCACATGGTGATTTTTCCTCTTTTACATCTGTTAGTATTGGACCGCTATAATCATGTCTATACTAAAATCAATTAGCAATCAGTGGATGTACTGAAATGGCCATGGACAATGCGCATTTTGTACCATCCCCCGCCTCTCTCTCTCTCTCTCTCTCTGTTAGACATTTATACGCCTATTTCTTAATGCAGAAGGGTGAGAGAAACATGAAAAAGCCTTTCACACCCCCAATTAAGGCAGCAATTCATTATCGATTTCAAATTTGAAAGAAAAGAAAATAATTTTTTTCTAAATTTGACAAATCAAAAGTGAGCAATACCATGGTTCTCAAACATCTTATCATTGCCAAGAACACCTTCAGCTATAACAACTCCACTGCAAAAGCAAGAGAACAAACAATATCTTAGTTAATGTAAGATATTTTTTATCACTCAAAATGTTATAGTTCATTGAAGGAAACAAACTAATCAAGAAATCTTTTTCCCCCTTTTGAAAGCAGATAGGGGGAAAAATAAAATAAGTGCCTTGACTCCCATGTGTCTCTGATTTTGCTGCTAGTCTGATTTTAGTTTACAACTCTATTAGTTATTTCAATTGCTTTCATGATGTCAGATTTTGGACAAAAGATATATGTATTGGCCAACAAAAAAAATATATATATATATATGAAACGACAATGAGATGCCAAATTGCAAATTTCTATATGATTAAAGTACAATAAAGAACTCCTTTAAGTCTCCTTCTAGTAGATTTAGAAGATTCAATCAGTTTAACTACTCTCCAACATAAAAAGTTAAGCTTTGTAATAGGGGGAAGCTAAATGTCTTTTACATAAGTAAAATATTTATTTCCTTCAGCAGAGCAAAGACTTCTTTTTCCAATTAAAAAACTTAAGTATTAACAACAATTGAGATCTCCTCTTAAGATAAAACCCCCATTCTATATTTGAACAAACTTCACGAATTTCGGTTTAAGAGCAAAGGATGTAAGGGAACACCTTAACCACTTCTTCAAAGGCATCGCAATCAAGGAACTAGTCTGTATCATTCCTTCTTCATCTTATTGATGAGCAAAACTGACGGCTTATACTTTTTGAAACATCTTCATACAGTTTTATAAAGGTATTTTAGATGTCTTCACTCTGTTGAAAACGATCATTTAGAAAAGCTTATACTATTTCTCTCTGAAGAACACAAGCTCTTTGAAACCATTTACAATTGTTAGATGTGAGATCCATCTTCTTGGATGTGATGATTAGGACCTTTAGGCATGATGCCTCAATATTATTTCTGATATCCTTTATCTAGTCTCACCGATGGGACTTATTCTAACCTTTGTAGTACTTGACCAGCTATACTCAATTCTAAGCTTCAAAGCAACTGCATAGTAAATCAGAACTGTAAAAGATTCTTAATTAGAACTTCAACTGTTGAGTATTAAGAACCTGCATTATTTTGCTACAAATAATTGATTCAAAAATGAAACAAAGAAATAATATCGGTACCAGCTAAGAAATACAAGAAGCACATCCACACTCTACTTCGGAAAGGGCAAAATTCTAAAAAGTCCTCTTTCATACTCTTTGCATATATAAATATATATATATATATGTATATATGTATATATATATATCTATGAGTCAGAAATGAGTTAAATCACAAGATAAGGATCTTAAATGCTACAGTAAGGTCTTACCTCAGGATGAAAATTAATGTATTTGCAATATAAGCAACCATTTCCCTGAAGAAGGAAAAAAGGGAAAACGAGAATAATGAATATAAGGTAAAAGGTCCAAGAAGGTTATTCCAGAAAACATATTACATATATCTCAAAAAATCAAAGATGCATATAATTCCACTAAGACATCCCATATTACTAGTGATCAAAGTAGACACTGCACAGCATAATGTAAATGGCTTTTCTTCCTTCTTTTGTCAACAAAATAATTCAGACATATTAGAAAAAACTGCATACTCCACTTTCACCTTTGAAATCATTAATCAGACAGAAAATTACACTAAACTAGAAAGACACAAGGCATACCAAAAGTGATGCAAGGTCTGCTGACCATCACCCTTAAAGGCTGTCTTTGCAACAGCAGCATAAAACCTGTCCATAAATCAAAGTCACAAGAGATTTCTTTTTCTGAATTAGTAAAGGAATCATATAGAGCTGTTCTACTTACATTCCTAAAGTCATCACTGCCAAAACACCAGAAACATCAACACCTTCTTGAGCCTATCGCATAAAATGCATATTAATATCTTGTCCATAAAGCTCTTTCAGCATATGCTACATGCCATTACATTCGACAACTAGCATAAGAAAGATGCATCTTACTCATGAAAAATATAAGAAAATAAACTGATGGAAAAAAATTGTTGATAACAAGATTAAGCTTGGCGACAAATAGATAGTCTCCAAACTCAAATATACAAAATCATGATGCTAGATTTAGTTTGTTAATGGTTGAAACTTTAGCATGTGATAACTGAGTAAAAGATGAAAGGCTTGTTCCCATAGAATTCCCTAGAAGATGAACACAAAAAAAGGAAAAAAAGTTTCTGAACCAAAGATTTTTTTTTTCTTATTTTACTTTTTAATGGTTAATTTAGAGGATGGGGATTTAAACTTGGACCTTCTCAATGTGGGAGAGTCATGGCTACAAATTGAGTCATGCCCTCGCTAAAACTTAAGATTTGATTGTTTCTCATGACTTTTTTAACCTGATATTGTTCTCTATTATGTAAGTTGTTTCTTGCTTATATAAAAATATAAGATTGGAAGCTCAGTTGCTTAAGTAATTGCATTGAGAGCAAAATATAAAATAAATTAAAAGAACCCTCAAGAATATTATGGGATTCTTGTCTGTCACAAGCAGAGCAAAAAAGGAAAAAGTGAACAGATCAACAGAAACAAAAATACTTCAAGAGAATGGAGAGAGATAATAAGGGAAAAAAAAGGAAAAAAGGAAGCCAAACAAGTATTGAGACTCAAGATTTAGCTCTTCAATCTTGGCTGTCATTTGAAGCTCTTAATTAAGAAACCTTGAGTTATCATTAAGATTTTACAAAAGATTGCAATAATGGAATCTTGCCAATGTGTATGGGTATGTGATTGAAATGCTAATGAAAAGGAATAATAAAATTGGTGTCCAAAAGTTTCGAAAGAAACATACAGTGAAGTAAGCAATGTAGCTCACAGCAAGTGTCAACGCAATCTCTATCACAGTATCATTGAAAATAAATCCAAGCCACAATACAGATGCTATCCCAAAAGCAATACCGATGCCTACACTGAACCAAGAAGAGAGTCTTAAAACCAGAAAAACATCCATCACAGTTGTTCAAGGAAAATGAATGATACTTACGCTCCAAGTGAGACTTTGGCCAGAAATTCAATAACGGCCTGCCAATTAAAGCTCTGCCCCATGACCATTTTATAGAATAACTGATAGACCACAATTGCTGTCCTGGACACACAAATCAACCACAATTATAGAATAGCAAATATGTGAAAGACATCATGAAACAAAATGAAATATTTGATACATTTAGCAACATGTTGGCTTCACATATCTGATATATCAAATAATATGCAGAGTATTTTATACAGCATAATATCAAAAGTTCAAAGAATAAATTTCTAAATAAATACCCATCATTCATCAAGGATTCTCCTTCAATTATAGTGTTCAGTTTCTTGCTTGCACCAAGCTCCTTCAACAAAGCCACAACAGCCACAGGATCAGTAGCACTCAGAAGTCCTCCAAGCAACAGTGATGTCGTCCAATTCCACTCATATGGAAAAATGAGCTGCAGGGTAAATATAGCTAAAGTAATTACAGAATAAGAAACCATCTTTCCCAGCAAATAAGGTGGAATACCTTCAGAGCAGATCCAAGGCAAAAGGTTGAAATAAGAACTCCTGGACCAGCAAGTAGAAGCATTTGTGCCATACATCTCTGTTAACATAGAAGCCACAGTTTCCGCAAAGTCCAATAAGGTTTTAAGTCATAACCTAATGACTACCATATTGTTACACACATACACCAGCGGAGGTAAAAGGAAAAATTTTGGCAATCTTTTCCTTTTATTGAGAAAAGAACACTCAAAGGGGCGAATCCAAGTATACAGAACAAAAAAAAAAGCCTTTGAAATTAGCTACTAGCCTAAAACCATAAGTAGATCCCAAGAATCTGAAACATTCCATATACACATGCGAAGGGGGAAGAAAACTAAAGAAAGAAAGTAAATAAAGACTAACACTTTGATGGGATTGGGGGGATGAAGGTAAGTGCAAACAAGTAGAGGGTTAGTAAAACCTTCTCCTTCTCCTTCTCCTTCCTCCTTCACTTCACTCTCACCATTCCCTCTCCTTTCCTCTTCCTCCAAGTCCAAATCATAGAAAAAGGGTGATGAATGAAGCAAGAAAGTCAACAATAAAAAATTAGAGAAAAAATGCTTTGATTCGGACAAAACTGCCTAGAGGAGAGAAGAATGAGAATTCACGATTCACATTCTTCCTTTCAGAGGCTATCAATAAGCTAAGATTTTAACATTTTTACATAAGGCGCCTTTAAGCTGAGCTTGATTAGAAGGTACTGAGCATCTGACTAAAACCAATCAGCTATAGTTTGAGGGACTCAACCTGAAGACAAGGTCACTACAAATCCCAAACTGCATCTATATTGGATAACACCACTTAATGCTCCCCTGCACATGCAGGCATGATACTAGCAAACAAGAGATATGAACCTATAATTATTAGGTGGAGGACTGCACAGTATAGTTGGAGTCTGTTTGTCTGTTTGTGTATGCACTACACCAGTCAGACAAAAGAGAGGAAGAGAGGATTTTGAATGCAAGAACTCAAACGACTGGTCATTTAAGAGGCAAGCTTTTTTTCTTTTGTTTTTTTGGTTCCCCTGTGAATATGAGTAGTCTGATGCACAGATGAGCCAAAGTAGCAAATACAGACCTTTATCTGGTGCACTTCCATAGAAAATGCACTCTCAAAAAGTAAGGCGGGAAGAAAAACAGCCAATAGAAGGTCAGGATCAATACTGTTCCCTGCAAATTTGTAGTAACACCCTCAGTTTTATAGCTAATTCTTGATAAACTAGAGGTACCTTTCAGATAATAATATCCCAAGGGCCTAAATTTGTCAGAGGAAGAGGATAAAAACAAGTTGGAACTTACAAAGACGAATGCCATCACCAATTTTTCCTAATTTATGGCTTGTACCATATTCTGCACATAAGGCACCACGTTTAGAATGAGTAAATAACTTCTATGGGGAACAAAAAAAGAATGAAGGAAAAAAAAAACAAAGCATTTATTAAGAAACGGTAGAAACCATGCTGAAAGGACAGAAAACAAAGTCAAAAACTTGTAATGAGCATCCAACTTAGCATGACCAAATTTGGTCACTCACTTATTGGTCAATGAAAATGTTCAATCAAAAGTAAATATGAGATAAAAGTGGAAAGAAGTTCTCTATATACGCAAACATTACACATATTTAGAAGTTATGAAATTCAGATTGTTTCATGTGAGATTCACAACAAGGATAAGCCATAATTTCTGGAATCTTCAAAGCATGTGCCAAGTTAGTTTTTCAAAAGTAAATATGAAAATTATAATTCCAGTCAAGGAAAACATTTTTTATGGCTGTGCTATACTGGTTGACAACTGAGATCAATATTCACTTATAACTGTAAACTCACTTCCACTTAAAATATGTTCAGAATTGAATATATATATATATATATATATATATATATATATATATATATATATATATATATATATATATATTTATATTTATGTATGTATGTATGTATATAAATAATATAAGGATGTGGGGAGAATTTAACTGTTTCAGAGGCAGGGATAGAAATTAAATTAAAGAGAAAAATTAGACAGAAAGAAATGCCCAGAAGTTATTACTTTTTTTTTTTTTACAAAATTAAAGAAAACAATCTACATAAGATCTTGTGATATACCAAATTCAATTTAGATGACTCAAGTAGATAACTTATGGTGGCAAAAGGAATAGTTGAAGAAGTTAATTAGCAATATCAATAAAGCAACATATTAAATGAAACTTTTATAAAGCTGCTGAAACTCAGTTTGATTTGTAAAGCGGAAGCTTCATAATCTGGTTTGAATAAAAAAAAAAAAAACTTTTAGATGGGTAATAGAAAAAACCAGAAAAAGTCAAACCCATCAAAGTTCAACTCATAATTCTACTTCTGCTGGCTGTTAAAGTTTATTAATAATGATAAATAAGAACAAGAACAAGGAGAAGGGGAAGAAAAATGAAGTGATGGGAAGGTGTAGGGAGGAAGAAGCGAACCGAGAGAGCCAAGGCCAATGCCAATGATGAGCAAAGCAACAGTGTAAGGAACTCTGGTACCGCGGAGAAGATGTCTTGAAGCAATTCCCAACACCAACGAAATCCCAACAAAGATAACCGCATCAACTGGGTCCGATGAAGAAGAAGAAGATCTGCTGCTACTTTCTTCCAACATCCTCAATGGCAACACGTACATATTCTCCTTCACTTCCTCCATTTTTTTCAACTCTTTCAGACCATCTACCACTATGTAAGCATCATAACTATATTTATATTACCATGGTTCGATACCCAGAGAAATGAAGAAGAAGGAAGAGAACAATTTTGCCATGCTAAATAATGCTGTGTTAGTGCTTACCAAATCAAAGTTGATTAAAATAAGCAGCTCTATCTTTTCTCTTTCTCTGTTGGTTTTTTTTTTTTTAATATTTGCTGGTTTTTTCTTTTAGGAGGGAAGGGGGTTCATTATATAATAAACATATCATTAATTTAATTTAATTATATTTAAAATAAAAAATTAAATTTACCTCATTGAATTAATTAAATTTATAATAACTTAACTGTTTGAGCAATTTATAATTAACAGAATTAACTGTTTGCTTTTGTAAAGTATTTCCGTGGCTGAGCAACTTTTCATAAGGTTGGCAAGTAGTGCCATTTCTTTGAGTCACGTAGATATGTCAACAGATCGGGTACTTTATAATTTTGAGGTATCTAAATTTTAATTTTATTAAAAATTAATTATTTTAATTTTATTAATTACTTGAATAATTTAAAAATTATTATCCTAACCCTAATTTTAATATATTCTTACTATCTTAAAATTACCTTAATCCGTTTAAATACTCGATTAAATAAAAAAATTATTAAAATTTTCTTCATAGGTACCCAATTACCCAATTAACTTTTTTAATCTCATAACTTCTCTTTAGATTTATATGTTATAAGTTTATATAAATAAAAGTATATATACTATAATTAATAATTTTATGAGTTATAATTTTTACAATGTTAATACAAAATAAAAAGTAAATATATTATATTTAAAGTACATATATATATACACACACGCATACATAAAAAATATTTTAATATATAAAATAGTAATTATATTTCTTATAAATTAACACAATATATAAACTATATATATTTAAAGACATTACAAGTTAATTAATAATAATAGTTTCATGAATTAATTTAATTAATTATAAGGATTTGTTCTTAATTTTATGAAATTAAAAAAAAAATTAGGTTCTAAAACTATTCTAATCTCAAAAACTTTCTTTAAGTATATATATTATAAGATTATATAAATAATGGTATATATATTATAATTAATAATTTTATAAGTCATAATTTTTGTAATGTTAATACAAAATAAAAAGTAAATATATGTATATTAAAAGTACATATATAATAGTAATTATATTCCTTTATAATATGATATAATATTCAAATTATTTAAACATAATTAACAATATAATAATTTTTTAATTTAAATATATTAATGTCATCATATTAATAATTAGAGTAACTATACTTTTCATATATTTGTTAGGTTTTAATAAAAAAAATTGCTTGTAAAGTTAATAGAAATTGTAAATTTTTAATTGAATTATTAAAATAATAATAAAATATTTATAAATATTAATCGAATTCGGGTAATGGGTACCCAAACCCACCCGAACTCGATTCAAGTAGTGAAATCACTACCCAAATCGTACCCGAACCTTTTTATGAAGTACCCTAACTCGGTGTAATCGGGTAGGGTACCCGTTGATATCCGTAATCACACAAATCCCAAGTGACGGCTAAAGTAAGTCTAACTTTATTCAAAATCAATTAATATAATTTTGAAAAAATAATCAAAACCTCTGTAACAGATAAATAATATAAATAATTTTTAAGCTTATTCATTATATGTTAAAAACGTAGGTAATTTTTTTACTTATTTTTACATCAATTGTGTTAAAGGTTTTTCAATAACAACTTTTATCTTCATTATTATTTATTTTTTAATTAAGATTTAAAAATTTTTTGTTTTACCTTTATAAGTTTTTACGTCAATTCTTACAGTTTTATATTAAAACTTTTTAATGACAACTTTTAACAATAATTATTTTTATTTTTTTATTATTTATTTTTAAATTAAAATTTATAAATCGTTAAAAACTTTTAACTCAAAAATATAAATTTAAATGTTTATCTTTCATTAAAATTAGAATTTTATGATTTATTTTACTTATTCCGTTAACTCTCATATATTTATGTTAAGATTTTAAATATGCTTATTCCAATCTGTACGAGTTGTTACATTAATTATTATAGTTTTATCTCAAGTCTTTTCAATGAAAACTTTTAATAATTATTATTTTTATCCTTATTATTATCTATTTTTAAATTGAAATTTATAAATTGTTAATTAAATACTTTTAGTTCAAAAAATAATTTTATTTGTTTGTTTTTCAATAAAATTATATTTTTGTGACTTAATTAACCTGTCACGTTAATTCTTACACATTTACTTTAAAATTTAAATATATTTCTTTTACTTTTATGATTTTTTACGTAAATTCTTATAACCTTATATCAAGGTTTTTCAATGATAACTTTTAACAATAATTATTCTTATCTTCATAATTATTTATTTTTAAATTAAAATTTATAAATTGTTAAATAGTTTTAGTCCAATAATATAAATTTAAATATTTATTTTTTATTAAAATTAGAATTTTGTAACTTAATTAACTTGTAACATTAACTCTCACACATTTAAATTAAGATTTTAAATATATTTGTTCTACATCTAAGATTTTAAATTACGATAAAGCTTCTTAATGACAACTTTTAACGATAATTATTTTTATCCTTATTATTATTTATTTTTAAATTAAAATTTATAAATTGTTAATTAAATACTTTTAACTCAAGAATATAAATTTAAAATGTTTGTTTTTCATTAAAATTAGATTTTTGTGACTTAATTGACCTGCTACATTAATTCTTGTACATTTACATTAAGATTTTAAATATACTTGTTTCACCTTTATGAATTTTTACGTCAATTCTTATAACTTTACATCAAGACTTTTTAATGACAACTTTTAACAATAATTATTTTTATCTTTATTATTATTTATTTTTAAATTAAAATTTGTAAATTGTTAAATATTTTTAACCTGAAAATATAAATTTCAATGTTTGTTTTTCATTAAAATTAGAATTTTAGGACTTAATTGACTTGTTACATTATCTCTCACACATTTATGTTAACATTTTAAATATTCTTATTCCACATTTATGAGTTTTTATGTTAATTCTTACAATTTTACACAAGACTTTTCAATGATAATTTTTAATTATAATTATTTTTATCCTTATTATTCTTTATTTTAAAATTAAAATTTGTATATTGTTAAATACTTTTAGCCTAAAATTAAAAATAAAAATAAAAATATTTATTTTTATTAAAATTAAAATTTTTTGACTTAATTGACTTGTTACATTAACTCTCATACATTTACATTAGATTTTAAATATGCTTGTTCCACTTTTATAAGTTTTTACATCAATTTTTATAACTTTAAATTAAAGCTTTTCAAATGCAATTTTTAAAAATAATTATTTTTATCCTTATTATTATTTATTTTTAAATTAAAATTTACAAGTTGTTAAATACTTTTAGTTTAAGAATATAAATTTAAACGTTTATTTTTCATTAAAATTAGATTTCTATGACTTGATTGACTTATTACGTTATCTCTCATACATTTACATTAAGATTTTAAATATACTTGTTCCATCTTTGTGATTTTTTATGTCAATTCTTATAATTTTATGTCAAGGCTTTTCAGTGACAACTCTTAACAATGATTTTTTTATCCTTATTATTATTTATTTTTAAATTAAAATTTATAAATTGTTAAATACTTTTAACTTGAGAATATAAAGTAAAATATTTGTTTTTCACAAAAATTAGATTTTTTTTTACTCAATTGACATGTACATTAACTCTCACACATTTACGTTAGGGTTTTAAATTTATTTGTTCTACTTTTATAAGTTTTTATGTTAATTCTTACATTTTTACGTTAAGTCTTTCAATGGTAACTTTTAATGATAATTATTTTTATTTTTTTATTATTTATTAGAGAGTCCTCATCTCCTTGGACTTTTTAATTTTTTTAATTTCATTTTTTATTAATCGATTGAATGTGTTTATGGGTTTCTTTATTGGTTTTAAATTCATAGTTGCAATTTAATCTTATAAATTGAATAGTCGTTATCAGTTAGGTGAAAAATGATGACTTTAGTGCACAAGTTGCCCACAAATCCCCCTTGGCTTGCTTTTCCAAGATTAGAGATAATGATATGATGTACTCCTTCTTGTATTTTTGTTTCCATTTATCTTTTTTGAGATACTTTAAAATTGTTTTTTCTTTGTTGATCAATATTTAATATTTTTATATTTTTGGTACTTATTATTAATTTTATTTTACTTTTTTAATATCATAAAAAGAGTTTAAATTTTTAATATAAAATAACTAAAGTCTTTTTTTTGAAGAAATTGTAATAAATAGTCATCCTTAAAAGCTCATTTTAGAAATAGTCATGAACGGTTTTTACCCAATTTTAGTCATGAGATGACAAATATACTCTTAAAACTATTTCAAATAAATTATATGCTCTCAATTTTTCTCTTGTGCTAATTGTTTGCTATGCTACCCATTTTTCTCTCTCACTATTCAACTCTCTCTAATTTTACCACCACCACCATATCTCTGTCTATCTCTCGTCATCTCGTCATATCGTCGTCGATTTACAGATCAAAGAGCATGGTATGGAAGATAATAACATATTCTTGAGTTTATTAGTTTACATTCACAAAACCTTTTCTTTATCTATCTCTCGCCATCTGATCATATCATCATCGATTTACAAATTAAAAAGCATGGTAGGTCAATAACAATATATTCTTGGATTTATTAGTGTTGAGTTTTTCAGTGATTTAAATTTAGTAGAATATGCCTTGGCTTATAACATTAATAGGAAGAAGGAAGCTTTGGCGTGTAATATCTAGTGCTAAAGCTTTTTTGTCCTAAAGTGTACCATCTGATGCTAAAGTTTTGGCATTGACGTGTAATATCTGGTATTGAAGCTTTAACCTTAGCATGTAACATCTGTTACTAAAGTTTTGTGTGTAACATCTTCTACTGAAGTATGTAACATCTGCTTTAACTTGTAGTATCGTTTTGTTTTGTTTTGTGCTTTTTTTTTTTGTTAATAAGCATAGCATTGAAGTTGCTCCTTTGTATTTCACTACAATAGAGTTAAAACATGTAATAATTTTTTTTTTCAATTGTATTTCACTAGGATATAAATTTTTAAAGTTAACACTTTCACCATAAACATAAAATTTAAAATCAAAAAGGAATTTGACATGAAAATAAAGATATATTAAAAAATTATTCAATATCAACTTTATTGTTGAGATGAAATGAATTTGAACAAAAAGATATTATCTAAACTCTTTTAATTTGGATAATTAGCTTTTGGGTTATTTTATTTATTATATTTCTTGTAATCATAAAAAAAAAAACATGCCATGTAATAATTTTTTTTTCAATATGACATTTAATAATACTTTTTTTAACATATGAACTTGATTATGAGAAGGTTTCATTACGGACAATTTTATTCAAAAATCTTTTTTTTTGGTTAAAAATAATTAAAATTAAAAAAAATTATTTTCAAAAACACCTTATATTTGAAGATTAAAAAAAATCATTCTTTTTTTTTTCTTATTCAGGCTTTAACTTTAAAAAGGTCAAAAGTTTTATAATCAAACAAGTCGGAAGGGCAATCGGTTTGAGACTCTCTTGTATGTGCTACTAATTACTTGGTAATAATAATAATTATAATAATTTGGTGTCTATATCAAGTTTGAATTTGAACTCTCAATGGATGTTACATAAAATAAGATAAAAATTTGAAGATGGTAGATTTAAATATTCTTAATATTATGATAAAAAAAACTTGTATTTTTAATATTTAATAGACCAATAGATGATGATTCTCATAGCTCACATGGGCGGCAAATTCAAACAAAAAATTACTCCTATTTTACTAAATATTTATATGTTTCCTTAGATTAGATGTGCAATTACAATAAACATGTCGACCTGTCTTAAATAAATTTATTTTATTTTAAGATTTTCATCTCAATATTTAGATTGTTTAGAATTTAAATAAGGCTTTTCCACAGAATATTCCGTAGTAGTCTAAAACAAGTTTAGAAATGTTGAATCCTTTTGGAGTGATTTGAAGCTAGACATTTTGGCCATATGAATTTATTCCTTTACTTTCTTAAGAAGCGAATCTGATTCTCTCAGGAATAAGTCCTCTACTGATACCTCTTCATCAAAGGAATCAGCTTGTGTCCTTGCGTCACCATATCTTAAATTGGTTGAAACGGGATCCCTATTATTTGCGTCACCATGGGGTGCAACGTGTCTGTAGTACAACTCCACCGATGAAGCGTCTCACCAACTCCAGTGATTGCTCTTATATACTTAAAAAATATATAGAGAGAGAATAAACTTTTGATCTAGTTTGGTAATCTTTAATTGTATGTCTTGATTATGGTTTATTAATTTCGTGAACTTTTGCTAAAAGTATTTGATCTGATGAATCAATATTTGAAACTTGATTCAACCACAAGTCTCAACTTTCAATATTAATTTTATTCTAATTGAAATATTAGTTTTAATTTAGTTTTGCCTGCTTACACTAAAGGAGGGTTTGGTAGTTTATTAAGAATGTAATTATTGATAATGTAATTAGTGGAAAGATAATTTTATAGTTTTTAACATAACATAAAAAAAATTAGAATTGTAAGAAATATGATCGTAAATTTGATTTGGAATCACTTTATTAAAAATATAGTATAAATTTATAAAATTAATTTTATGTATGAAAATATAAAATTGAATGAGTTTATATTTTTTAATATAAATTTTTAATTTTTTAAATTTTATTTATTAAAATAATATATATTAACATGACAAAAATAATATAATATTTGAATGTTAATTATTTAGATATTAAAATATATGAAGTTATTACATATTTATTTTTAGAGAATTAATTAAATTTTAAAGATTAAATTAATTAATTTAAATTATTTTATAAAAATATTAGTTAATTAATTTAAAGTAATTTATCGATTAATATTGAAATTGTAGCATGGTTACCTTTTCTTCAAGTTATATCTGGGTATCAAGTTCCCACACAATCCACAACTTTCTTTCTTTTTTATTTTTTCATGTTTTGCTCTTATTTCTTCCTGCACCCATCGTCGTCCTCGATGGACTCAAGGCTCTTCTTCTTTTCTTCTCTTTCTTGTTTGCTCTCCTTCCCCTGACTCCCATCACCAGATTCAAATCACCCCTCTCCTCCCAAAAAAGGTTCAGCTTGAAGGGCTTTTTGTCATTTCGGTCCACTTTACTTTGTTCTAGTCATGGGAAAATAACAACATTCCCTCTAACAAGGGAATCACGGTTGTTGCCCGCTGACATCCACGAAAAATACATTCTCAACAATTTAACATACCAAATGGCACAAAGTCTTTCCCACTAATTAAAATTTTTGTAAAGTGATTCATTTTCTACGTACCAAACGCCTCCCAAGCATCTTAACAAAGAATGGCCTGAGTTGGAAACTCTTATGACCATTCTTTGTCAGTGTTCAACTGATGTCCGTCCCGAATGTACATTTTGACTAACACAAAGCCTTAGTGGAATATATATGCCATTCCCAAAAGGAACAAGGAACAATTTAGTGGCTTGAAAACCTTCCTTTTCGGACAGCATGAATATTAGTTAAAAAACATCAGAGCATTTAACAATTCGAATTCGAAATATTTTCTTTCCAAATTTATACTTTAAAATAAAATCAATTAAGAAATCAATAATAATAGGAGAGAGCTACTTTTTCAATATCTCTGGTACAATCCAATATAGAAACCTATATAATTTTAATTTCATATTAAATCTTGGGGGCGGCACTAGTCTTTGTTCAGTTAGGTCAGGCTTGGAGTTGTTGTCTGCCTAGATATTATATAGAAGATAAATACATTAAGAAAGATAATGACTTCAAGAACCATACTCATCAACCCATGAGGCTACAAGAGGAGAGAGGACCTCATATTTCTCAAGGTCTTTTTCATCATCACAAGTCAAAATCATGTTATGCTTGTATTGTACGGTCTCAAGAAATGTTTTATTCCTTGATGATAAATGAAATTCTATCTTATCTTTCAATAAAAAAAAAATCATATTATGTTTAACAAAATGAAAATGACTTTTCAGCCACAAAAAATTAATACAAATGACTGTTTAACGTATTGTAATCTTCTCAAATCATTCTATACTTTATGAGACGAGGTCATATCTGCAATGTATAAACACCCAAATATACATGTGAAATCTTTATTATAATTGGAAAGAAAAGCATTTGTTTTATTAAGTTAGGTAAAGCAGCTGGCATTAGGTTGAAGAGACACTTTGTTTAGTGATTAATGTAAACTGTTTGCAAACAACCAAGTATACATATGAAATCTTGATTATAATTTCAAGTATTAAAGACACAAAAAAAAAAAAAAATCTATTGCTATAAGATGTTGAGAAAGATATTTGCAATGTGCAAATTTAACTTGTGAAATGTAGTATGCACCATTTATTGCAATATCATGTTAGAGAACGAGTACCATCAGCCTTATCTGTCAAGTAACCTGATAAGAAGCGAGTAAACAGACAAGAAGAAAGAAGCAGGAAGCTTCGACCATTAACATCAAGCACTTGTAAAGACCGAATTTCTCTTTCTCACAAATGAAAGAAAATGATAAGGAACACTAACTTGTTCAAATAGCAAGAACTGAATCATGGGTTTTGGTTATATAATCAGGGTTGCACGGACATATAGTGGAGTGGTGTTAAATGACACTATTGAAATGTTAAAAATTCTTATTAATTATATTATTTATATTAGAGTTTTATATAGTTAATAATATTAATGAACTCATTAATTTTTTTTACAATTTTGTAGATAATGAGGTCAAAGACTCTAAATCGAAATAAATTTAATTATAACACTATTTAGAAAAATTTTGAATCTATATTATCCGCCTGGTATATAATGAATTTTTTATACTTGTACATTGAGACAAGACAGTGGCTAGTGCTCGGCATTGGTGGGAAATTGGGAAAGGTCAAGGCTCAATCCTCGTTGCCGTAGGAATAAAAAAAAAAGGCAAAGAATAGCATTGACCTTGGATGCTGGGCCTCGAAGATAAACCTTAACAATTGACGAAGATGGACTGATTGTTTGTTGGTTTTGTTATGATGACAGGGCCTTGGCAATCTTTGATTTCATGTCCTTCACTACTCTTTTGTTCTCACCCACTTGCCTGTTTGGTCCAAGACGACTTTGTTTGGTTTAGATTGGGTTTCGGATACTGATTTTTATTGGGTTTGTATCTTTTGTTGGACTTTTCTTCATCTTTATCTTTTGCTTGTATTGGGTTTGTATATTGCAAAATTTTGGATTTGTCAAATATAATTACTTGGATAGATATTTCATTAATTCATCATAAGAATTACAATGGGAGCTCATAACAGATACACTTTAATCAATCTCAATAAAATTGAATCACCCTATCACATTATACATGTAAGAAAGGCCTCGTTAAAAAACTTGGTTTGGCATGTCCATTGTATCCCTAGAATAGTTGTTCTGCATCCAACCCCTTTGCAACTTGCGTTATCATCTGAGCCGCTGCATCACACTCTCATTGGGCAATATTCCAAAGACCTGCAACTTATTTCCTCTAAAGCCATTAAATAGTCTTCCACAATATTTCGTAGAGCTCCACTATATTTCTTGTGATTAACTTATCCAACCACTGTCTGGTTGTCAATATCGACTTCAAGCTCTATATTTTCTTCAATGTAGCACTACACACAGACCAGGTTAAAGCTAATAACTCAGCTTCATCTGCACACGAACCTAACTGAAGCCTTTTGATACCAGTTAATCGTATCTTACCCGTTGGTCCTCTAATAATCAATCTTGCTCCTATCTGCTGAACTCCATCTGTCTTGAAGACTGCAGCATCAGTGTTAAGTTTCCAACCACTAGGACATCTCCATCTTGTATGTTTTTCGATCCCTGCATCGACCCTTCTTATGTAGCACCATGTCCTACCCCAAATTGATGACAGCCAACGGATCCAAATGCTAGTTTTTAAATATGAGTAGGTTTCTGGCTTTACATAATGCCCACATAATACCTGTTATGTCTTCCAATTCGTTTTTAGTAACCCTGTTCTGAATTTCCCTAAACCAGTCCTCAACGGTCATGAACATTAAATCCATATTTCGAAGACCCCATATGGATGCTAGCCATATTGTTGGAGCGAAAAGGTAGCCCATTGTAGATAGTTGATTTTAATTAATATTTATTTTCTAAAGAATTGTTTTACAGCATAATATTATAAAGAGAATAATGAAAATAATTAAAACAAGTGAAGCACTTCGCGCAAAACAACTAAAATAATCAGAGTACTATTTTATATGGAACAACTAATACAAGTAGAATAACTACTTTGCCTAGAATAACCACTTTACATGAATGAGAGTGAAAGCAACTCGGAATAAGTAGCAGGGTTCATAGGTTACTTTAATCTTAGGATGTTCTGGAGAGTTTGGCTTAGTGGCTCAAATGTGAAGATAGTTAAGAGATCTTCCTCTTAACTTTTTTTGAAGTACAAGTATTTTCCCTTTTACCTTGTTCTTGTGTACCCATTCACGTACACATTCTTCTCTTGTACCTATTCACGTACAACTTCTTCTCTTGTATCTGTTTACGTACCGCTTCTTCTCTTGTACCTTTTCATATATACCTCTTTTCTATTACCTTGTACTCGAGAATAAGTCTTATTACACGTAATTACATCAACGGTCATATAATGGGCTTTTAACCGTTGCTCGATATTAACTCTCAGTAATAGTTACCAACATTAAAGTTCTTTTTAATAATGTCATTCATTAAGTGCATTAAAACCTTTTCTTGTAATTGTCACTTTTTGCACTATATATACAGCCGTCACAATTTATTCGAGACTTTCTCTTACTTCCATAGATAACACATTCTCTTCTAAAGCTTCTCTATAATTCTCTTCTACTTCTTATGGCACGTTTGGTTTGCAGAATAGACAAGAATAGAATAGAATAGTTATTACTTGAAAATAGAATGAAGTGAGAATAAAATAGAATAAGTATTACGTAGTTTGATATGATGAATGTAATAGAGTATGAATAATTATTATGACTTATTATAGTATTTGGTTGGTAACAATAACTTTGGAATAAGAAAGGAATAGAAAATAAAAAGACAAAAAAACCTTTTATTATATATATAATTATTTATTTTTATTTTATTTTTTAAATATTAATAATTTATAATTAATTAAAATATTAATAATTAATAATTTAAATATTAATATTTTAGTATAATTTAATTATTAATATTTTAATTAATAATATTTTATTTATAATTTAATATTATTATGATTAAAATATTAAAATTTTTTAATTTTTATTTATACTCATTAAAAATTTAATATATTAATAATTTAATAAATAAAACATTAATACCCTAAAATATTAATATTTTAATCATATTAATATTAATAATGTTTAAATTATATATAAAATATTAATATTTTAAATTTTACAAATAATTTTTTCTTTTTTATTCTATTTTTTCTTTTTTCTTCTTCATAGGCCGGTCACTAGAAAGACAACCGATGTAATAAAACACCGATCTAATGCACCATGTGGCCGGATCTGGCTACTACGGCGCCAAATCGGCGCTTCCCCACGATTGGATCTGGAAGTGGAGTGCCAGATCCAACCGTAGGATCTGGTCGGGAAGCATCAGATTCGGTGCTTCCCGCGGCCAGATCTGGTCGTTGAGTGCCGGATTTGGCCACTACGGTGCCAGATCGGTGCTTCTCCATGGTTGGATCTGACCGTAGAGTGCCAGATCCAACTATGGGATCTGGTCGGGAAGCACTAGATCTGGCCGTTGAGTGCCAGATCTAGCTGGATCTCCGTTTGAATCTTGTCCGACCATATTTGGACGTGGAATCGCCATCGCCGTCATTGCTGCCACCATCGCCGCCACCACCAACGTCATCTCCGGTGTTGAGTGCCACTTAGAGAGAGAATGAGAGAGGAAATAACATGAGAAGAGAGAGAAAGAAAAAAGGAAAATGTGAAGAAAAAATTGTTTTATATGGACCAAGTTGTAATTTTGTAAATCTAATAAGGGTATTTTAGTCATTAAACATTTCAAAGCTATTCCATGATTCACGGAATAGATAAAACTAGGGGGAGAATCGAGAATACTTAAAGCAAACTTCTCCTCCATTTTAAAGAATACTGATTCCTGAGGAATTTCTATTCCTCATACAACTTTTAAACCAAACAAGGGTTTAGGAATTCGCTGGGAATAAAGGGAGAATAGCATGGCTATTCCCCATACCAAACATGCAGTTAATTCTTTTTTTATTCTTTTCAACCTATTATGACATTCAGTACTTCAGGAATTGCTTCGATCTTTTTCTCCAACACTTCTGACGTATCCCTTTACTTGTTTACAATGATTCCTCTCCCTATCGCCAGAACCCTTTTTACATTTTGGCAACTCTATTGGGAAGGAGTGATTTCTTTAGGTAAAAACTTATTAGAAAAAACTTTGTGTTACCAGAAAAGATGAACAGTTCCACTATCATTCTTGAATGTAGAAGGCTTGTATAGAATATTCCACAAGAAGACATAAGTAGGAAAATTACTAATTGAGAGCAATATGGTTTAGAACAACCTACTTCCCACTCATATATGACATTTCTATGACATTGACTCTTTATTACTTTATAAATTGCAATTTGATTTTGAAAAAAAAAATTCATATTGAACTACTAGCTTTATCGCTTATATTTTGGTTATAATTATATTATGCTGTGCTATTGGACGCAAGTTTTATTACTCATTCTTTAACCATAATTCATCACTTTAACTTCAATTGTAAGCTTTACAACTCATATTTTTGCTACAATGATATTTTTCTATTGGTCGCAAGCTTTATTGCTCATTTTTTGACCATAATTTATCATTCATACTTTAGTTGCTAGTTTTATCGCGTATAACTTAGCTATAACAATGTTATGTTATTGGTCGCAAGTTTTATCGCTCATTTTTGACCTTAGCCTTTTACTCAAAAAGTGGTCGTAACTTTTATGCTTACTTATTTAAAAGATTAAATTAATCTCCTTTACGTCAGGTTAGAGTTAATTTCTTTAATGTAAGGTTAAGAGTTCTGCTTTGGCCGCATACAATAATGTGAAATGTAAATAAGTACACAACAAACGTATAACATTATTATTATTATTATTGCAAAAAGAAAAAAAAAGATACGATATACCAATAGCAAAGTACTAGCTTAAATGAGCTTTTAAAAAACTAAACAATTACATATTCCATAGAGAAAAACTACTATTGGTAAAAACATCTAATTGTTCTTGCACTTCAGCTTCACACTTTCTCAGTGAGGCTATCTTCGTTGCAATGTCTTTTAACTTTTTTTCCAAGGAAGATTTGTTAAGAAAAGTTTTGGCTTTAGATTTACAATCATTGAGGCATTCAAGTTTGAATCCAATGTTATTGGCGTTGTTAAAATCTTGTAACATCAATTGCAATTTCTCTAGTGAAGTATTCATTAATGAAGCAAGAGAAATCATTAACGCTCTACCCAACATCTCCATCATTAAACAAATAACATTTACCTTCTTCAAAAAGAAGGTACTTCAAAATTCCCCTTCTATATTGAAAATATGCTTCGAGTATTCCACGTACTCTAATGAAATTTGAAAACCATGGAAGTGGACTTTCCTACCACTCTGTTCAGTACATGTTGGTTGAGTGTTGGAAGCACTATTGGCATTTCTGTGTTCTAGAATTAGGGAGGAAGAAGTATGAGGATTAATTGAAATGGCTTTGGCATCATTAGTAACAACTCTAGCATCATGAACAACTCAGCATTCGGAGTAAATCCAGCATCAACTCCAACATCATGAATAACCTCAACATTTGTAGTAGTTTCAAGGACAACCTCAATAGTAGGAATAGCTTCAATGTTGGGAACAACCTTAGTATCAAGAACAACATCATCTTGAGTAGCTTATGGTGCAAGAATCTTAGTTTCAAAAAAAAAAAAATGAAACAACATCAACTAAAGTAACATTTTAATAATGTTTCTACTTGGTTTATATTAGAACTCTGAATGTGAGAGGGGAATAAAGCATCCAAATCAACAGAAACATCACAAGGGACTATCAATACATTTAGTATTCTAAAAGAAATAGCAACACCCTCAACTTCAACTTCAGCGACATCAACAAACTTGTCATTTGTTTCATCATTACGTTCAGAGTCACATAATTCTTCCTCAATCTTAGCTTCAAAAGTCTCTTCCTCTTCGACCGAGTTAAGTTTTACTCTTGCAGTTGTTTTTCTCTAAAAAAATAATAATAAGGAAATGAATTTAAAAAAAAAAGTAAAAGAAGAAAAAGAAGCAAAGGATGAACTTACTTTTCGATGCACATGTTTTGTTCGATGAGTAAAAGCATAGGGAACATCATATTCTTCTTCATTTACATTTTTCTTCTTTTGAAAAAAATCAAGCGTAAGGATACATTGGTGTTGCTTACAGGAGTGTTGTAAAGACAAGTTTTAGGATTAACTAAAGGCACAATTAAAAATCTCTATTCTTCAAGACACTTCTTTCAATAAGCAAACCATCCAGAAGTGTGGATTACTAACTTTATCAAAGGTTGGGACAATACAACTTTTAAGTTTATCTAAACGGAGTTGAAGCCTTATTATGAAAAATGAAGAAACATAAGAAGATAAATTGATAGATAAAGAAGAGTCAAGTTGAGCTAGTTGGTTAAACCTAATTTGGCGTGCCACTTTGTAAGGAGAATATACCTCGATAGAAAGAAAATCTCTATCTCCCCCTAAACTGAAACTTTCAATCATAGAAGACAATTAGGAATTATGAACCCATACACAAAAGTTAATACCTTGTGAACTCATTTTTCCAGGCAAGAGAGGGTGGCGGTCATAATAAATTCTAAGATCACTGAATCCATTTTTAGGTTACACGTAAGATTTGGGATTGAATTTTGTTGTCACATCTATCATTTCAAGAATGTTACCTCTCGAGATCTGATCATGCTATCTCTAAGCTCTGTAGTTGTTCCTAGATGAAGGGTTATTCATAGACAAAGATGTAAAAGGATATGCATTAGGCATATGAGCGCAAATACCAAACCTTTCCTATAGGAACATCTAAATGAAGGAAGCATCCACATAAGTCAAAATTTTGTAACGTCTAGCTGACTCAATAATTTTGAGTTGGTACAAGTCTAGCCTCTTATATAGAAATTCTAAATATAGTGGAGTAAGAGGAAAACGTATTCCCTTAATAATTTTTATTGCTAAAAGAATAATTGTTGAAGAGATACCATCATTTAGACACCCTGAAAGTATGTGTCATGCCAATCAAAAGATTATTGAAGCCACTAGCTCATGCTCATGGTCTGGGTACTCAAGAGGGTCAATCTCAACTCCCTTAACATTGAACTTTTTACAAAATGCCCCTACCAAATTGGAGAACTGTGCAATTTTTGAAGTTTTACTTAGACTCTTAGTGGATCAAGGAAAAAGTCTCGAATACATATCTTTTCTTTAAATAGCTTGATAGAGTGAAAATCGTGCTTCCCCATACAAGGAGGTTCCAAGAGAATACACACATCTTCTAGAGTGAAGGTAAATTCCCCTCATGTTGTAATCATAGTATAAGAAAAAGTGTTTCATCTTGCAAAAATAGCATGCCATATATCCATCCTTTTCTTTCTTCAAATATTGAGCTTAGAAGTGACGTATGGTATCACATATTTCAGCAATTGAGATAAGTTAAACATAAGTAGGATTCTTCAACACATATTTTACGTACTTATCCTAACCATAAATAAATTGAGAATTGAAGCCTAGCTTAGTAGCGAAAAGTGGAAACTCCCCCACTTAAACTTGAACTTCATAATTGATGATCTTGAGATATTAATTCTTTTATAAGGAGGTGCTCCCGAGTATAGACGATTTTAATCATATCCAACAGGTTCAAAAAGATGTTTGTCAACTTGTTTGGCATGGACTTCTTCCCAAAAATGATTTTCTCCTTGTTCTCTACTAATTTCATCTTCCTAGTTTTCAAGAACAATAGGAACTTCATCAGTCTTTCTTACTTTAATCTTTTTGGGAGGAACTACTTTGGAAATAATGTTATTCCTTTTATGTGTAGTGGTCTTTTTCCTTGTTGTAGTCCTTCCAAGTTCACCATAATGGATTTTTGGAGGGAAACATGACTTAGGCATAAAGGAATATAGAAAAAAAAAATCTACAAACGTGATTATAGAAAAAGAGATAAGTATACATATGCAATAAGTTTTCATTTATTTATTTATAAAACGTGAACAAAATAACAAAAACTTATCAAAATTATAGATTTATCATTATTAATAATATATATAATAAGAGAGTTATATATATGTAATATAATATATATAATAAATAAATAAAATTAAAAAATTATAAAAATAACTCTCGACTTGTACTGCGAGCTTCACTTTAAAAAGCTTGCGGCATCTAATGAACAAGTTTCACTTAAAATAGCTCTTCAAAACAAACTTTAATCTCTTATACATATATATATGTGTGTGTGTGTGTGTGTGTGTGTGTGTGTGTGTGTGTGTGTATGTATACATACGTACACACACACACACACACACAACTTATGCTATGAGCAAATAAAAAGCTAAAGACAAAATAGTTTATCAAAGTAGCTATTTCCAATTTCAAGAAGAGTAAAAGGACAAAATAAGGTTCAGATATCAATAGTGAGTACACTAAAGACAAAATAAAAAGAGAGCATGGAATCCATGCATTACGCTTCAAATAAAATATATATAATTATTTTTTCTTCTTTTTGTTGTCTTTTTTTTTGTAAAATCAAACAATTTGTTTATCTGCTTGAATATATATATATATATATATATATATATATATATAATTCTCTTTTAATAAAAAAACTTCATCTCATGCATGAAAAATTTCTTTTTTTCATATTTCAAGAAAAAAAATTTCATGCCGGGGGCAACAAGCAAGAAAAAAAATACAAATAAGAAATACAAAAAAAAAAAAAACAACAAGAAGAAAAA
Organism: Theobroma cacao; assembly: GCF_053813885.1. Classification (NCBI taxonomy): domain Eukaryota; kingdom Viridiplantae; phylum Streptophyta; class Magnoliopsida; order Malvales; family Malvaceae; genus Theobroma; species Theobroma cacao. The sequence goes on from NC_142640.1 coordinate 46,995,127, forward strand.
AAACTTGCTAAAAAAATTTGCAAAAGAATTGACTTTACTTTAAATTTTATTTTGCTTTACTTTGAATCTGAATGAAGAAAATAGTTCATAGTAGCTCTGTATTTATAAAGCACAAAGAATCAAGATTTTTATGAAAAGATTAAATTTCTTTTTACGATTTGTATCTTGAAAATCTTATTTTATATGAAAAATAAATTATTACACAATCAATCAAATATTACACAAGATATTTGCATCACACCTTACACAAGACAGTAACATGTTATTACCTAAGGCATTATTGCTTAACATGTTACTCTCTAAAAGCAATACTGCTCGAGGTGTTATTGCTCAAGGAATTACAATACAAAATAAAACTTTTTCCTAAATTAATGCATAAGAATTATTTTTAAGAAAGAATTTTTATGTATGGGGTAAAATGTAAATATTTGATTTTGGTTAATACTTATTCTTTAAAGAATTGTTTTATAATGTAATGTTGGACAGAGAATAATAAGAACAATTAAAATAAGTAAAGCACTACTTTAAGTAAAACAATTAGAATAAGTGCAGCACTATTCTATGTAGAATAACTGATACAAGTATAACGACTACTTTGTATAGAATACCACTTCACATGGATGATAGTGAAAGAAATTCGGAATAAATGGTAAAGTTCATGGATTACTTTCATCTTGAGATGTTCTGGAGAGTTTAGCTTGGTAGCTCAGATGTGGAGGTAGTTAAGAGATCTTTCTATTAACCTTTTCTTGAAGTACAAGTGTTTTCTCTTTTTACCTTGTTCTCGTGTACCTATTCACTTACAGCTTCTTCTTTTGTACCTGTTCACGTACAGCTTTTTCTCTTATACCTGTTCACATGTACCTTTTCTCTGTTATCTTTAACTTGAGAATAAGTCTTATTACAACTAATTGCTTCATTAATCACATAATGAGTTTTTAACTGTTGCTCGACATTAACTCTCAGTAATGGTTATCCAACATTAAAGCTCTTTTTAATAATTTCATTCATTACGTGCATTAAAGCCTTTTTTTTTTGTAACCGCCACTTTTGGCACAATATATACAATTTTCACAATTCATTCGAGACTTCTTTTTCCTTCCACAACTAATACATTCTTCTACAGAGCTTCTTTCTCTAATTCTCTTCTACTCCTTAATTCTTCTTTTATTTTCTTCCACTTACCATGACAATCAGTATTTCAGAAATTGCTTCAATCTTCCTTTCTCTAGCCTTTAACGCATCCATTTACTTATTTGCAACGCTTTCTCTCCTTATTACAAGAACCCCTTTACACCCACTAAACAATGGAAGTCTGTTTCGATATTCTCCCAACAATAAGGGTAGATCAACTCTACATTCACTCTTCTTTGGTGCAATGCCACATGGGCTGGCAGGACATCATTCGATCCAAGTTATTGTTTGAGCTGCTACCCTCCAACGCCAAATAGGAAGATGATATCAGTTTGTAACCAGATTTGACAATGTCCACCCCAAACTCATTATCAACCCAAATCTGTGGATCACTAGGTCTTTTTCTACTCAATGATATCGAAAAAATTAAGTTGCATTCATAAAGAGGAAATAAAATTCTAATTCTATCTTCATCCCACCTCATTGCAGCATTGTCTATCAAATCAGAGACCTTCATCAAGTCATCTACAAGTTGATTGAATGTCATTGCTTTTCGTAGGATATCTAACATTCACTGCTTATTTGTATATATTCTCCATTTCCAACATGCCACCTAAGGTCCTTTTTTAGGACATGTTGACTCTCCCTAATACTTCTCCATTATTTGGATAGATATCAAATACAAATAAAATGAATCTGAGACTGATAAATAGATGTTAATTTCTATTTTTAGGCAACAAATAATATAATAATTTCTATTTGAGATTGATAGTTAAACTATTGCAAAATTTTGTATTTATTAAATCCTTCGATTTCATTTACCCATTATAAGTGCATTGAGTTAAGGATGGCTACGTTTAAAATAACTTTAGTGGTAATGATAGAAAATTAACTTTTCAACAAATGTGAATAATATTTATAATTATGAGATATTATTATGGTATTCCTTGTAAATTTACTGATTAATTATAAATTATCTCTTTTAGTTAATCAAATAATTTTGATTGGAACTCATTAATTAAACTTTCGTACCAATCTGCCATCTCATTAAGTAAGATTAAAAGATCCCACATCTAGATGCATTTCGCAACTCTAAATTGTTTTTGTTAAAAGTTTTAATATTTTAGTTTCCATTTTATTGTGTTTATTTTATGTATTTTAGAAACAAATTTGAATACAAAATATATATTATCTTAATATTAACCCTTCTTGACTTATATTTTGATTCTAAAAATGTGTACATAATTAAGATGTAAAGCATATTCGAATCCAATTATTATTTCGTTTTAAGTGAAATCATATAATTTAATAATTACAAACTTTTATCTTCTAAATTCTTAATTTTTGTAATTATGCCTCAGTTGAGGGCTTATTTTAGATGGTTCAATTAATTCAACAAGTGATGACATTGCTATCTCTATCTTTGGTCTTGTCAAATTATATATTGTCACTTGGGCCAAGAAAGGATTACAAATATATTGTTTAAAAAGAGTATATGTTTTATAATTATTATATTACAATTAATTAATTATAATTATGAATTGTACAATATCATCTAAGTATTACATGAAACTCACATTTATAAATAGTAGCTCTTACATAATTTTTCAAGTGAAACGCTTTGACAAATGTTAGATTAAAATTAATTTTATTTTATGTGTAATTATGATAGAAAATCAAAGCTTTTACTTAAAAAATATGTAATTATATCATTATAATTCTTTAACAAATGTTTTATAATATATGTCGCGAAGGAGACATTTAAATGATTAGAATTTGAAATTCTAACTTGAAAGTTTGAGATTTTAATTTGAAATTATAAGAGTGGAATTTATAAAATAAGAATGATTTACCTTGTTTAATATATATAATCCAAGATCCGATGGGTAAAGTCATGGCATAAATTTCAAATGCATAATAAAGTTATATATATATATATATATATATATATATATATATATATATATATTCTTAGATGAATACCTCATTATAATTTTAATATTTAAAATTGATATGTTTCAAATAAATAAAATTATTTAAATAATTTAATTGTGTTATCTGATTTATAAAATTATATTTTTGGTAAAGGGATAAAATTTATATAGATTAAACCTATTTATTTTATTTAATATTTTCAAAAACTTGGGTAAGGTTATTGACATCTTGTAAAGTCTCCTTTATTAGTTTATTATTACCATTTATATGTACGTATATAGTTAATTAGTCTTGCACAATAAGCATAGAACTTTATCAGCTGCTCGAGGATCAATGAATATTAATTTCTTATTGAAGATTTATTCCTTGATTTACACTTTTCTTTCCAACTTTTTCCTTTTCACATGTTGTTTATATTTAATTAAATTATTTATTCATTTCAATTAAAAACATTTTAAGAAAAAATAAAGAAATAAAAATACGGGTTATATTACACATTTCATATCTTAATAGTAAATATGTTAAATTTATAAAACTTATAATTGACATAATAATAATAAAAGACTTATGCAATAGTTTGTTTTTGGTTTTTTTTGTTAATAACAAGAAATGATAAAATGTCGAATTATTCAAATATTCATGAATTTATTTCTTATAATATTGATTGTTTTTATGAATAATCGAATAATCTTATTTAAGCATTAAATCTTGAATAATAATGTATTAAGGATTTATGTTTACTTTGGTTTTTCTTTTCTGCCAATTTGCATTTGGTTAAATATTTTAAAAAAATAAAAAAATCCGGAAAATCCCTTTGACATATAAAACAAAAATGGGAAATTGTTTTTTATTTTTAAATGGTAGCAGTATTCGGAATAATAAAGGAAAAAAAAAAGGGGAAAGATTAGAACTTGGTTATTATTCATTTAGTTATCTTGGTTACTCCATACATCCACCTCTCTATTTCCTTCATCCATTTTTCCACACTCCAGAATTTCACACTTCCCTCTCCCTTTCTCTCTTCCTCCACCCAAAAATGAAAAACCTCGGCAATTGTCCGACGTTTCTAATCCTCGGAGTTTTATTCCTCTGTTGTCTTTCCCATGTTAGATCCGACGCCTCCGACCACCGTTACAAAGACGGTGATCCTGTCCCGCTCTACGCCAATAAGGTCGGCCCGTTCCACAACCCCAGGTAATTCTATAATTTCCCCTCTTTTTCTTTTTTACTAGATCTGAATTTAGATCTGAGTTACTCATTATCCGGATCCCGAGTCAGTGCCTTTGTTTCCATTTAAGGAGTCCGCGTTTGGAACATTAAAATTAAAATCTCATTACGTTTAACACGTTGATTGGATTAGTCTTTAAATTAACATGTTTTTAATGTTGTTTGTTTGATTCCAGTGAAACCTATCGCTACTTTGATCTGCCCTTCTGTTCTCCAGGTTCTTTTTATTTCTATTTTTACAAATTCAGATCTTAAATAATTTAATTTAGATTTAATTAAATTTTGTCTATTTTTGGATGGAATTTAGATCATTTAAAGGAGAAGAAAGAAGCGTTAGGTGAGGTCTTGAATGGTGATAGACTCGTAAACGCGCCTTATAAACTTAACTTTAGAGAGGAAAGAGATTCTTATGTTGTTTGTAAGACGAAGCTTTCAAAAGATGAGGTTGCCATTTTCCGTAAGGCGGTTGACAAGGATTATTATTTCCAAATGTACTATGATGATTTACCTATCTGGGGTTTTATTGGAAAAGTTGATAAGGAGGGAAAAGCTGATCCGAGCGAGTACAAGTATTTCCTTTACAAGCATATCCAGTTCGATATACTTTATAACAAGGATCGCGTAATTGAGATCAGTGCTAGGATGGATCCTCATTCGCTTGTGGACTTGACTGAGGATAAGGAAGTTGATGCTGAGTTTATGTATACTGTGAAATGGAAGGAGACTGAGACTCCTTTCGAGAAGAGGATGGACAAGTACTCCATGTCTTCTTCTTTGCCACATCATTTGGAGATTCATTGGTTTTCTATCATCAACTCTTGTGTGACGGTGCTCCTTTTAACGGGTTTCCTTGCAACGATTCTCATGCGGGTCTTGAAGAATGATTTCATTAAGTGAGATCTATTAGATGTATTTGTATATATTTCTCATGTTTTTATTTATTTCCTTTGTGGTTGTTGGTTTCTATAAATGTTTGGTTTGTTATGAAAGGTATGGTCAAGATGAAGAAGCAGCTGATGACCAAGAAGAGACTGGATGGAAGTATATTCATGGAGATGTATTCCGATTCCCAAAGTTCAAATCTTTGTTTGCTGCTGCTCTTGGATCTGGAACACAGCTGTTCACTTTGTAAGAATCCCACTTATTCTGTATTTATGTTTCTTTTAGATTTCTGAAGCTACAGTTATTACATTGTGATCTATATGTCAATTATTGATGTTCCTCTCTCTAATTTCTCCTGGACCTTTGTTTGTCTATCAGAACGGTTTTCATTTTTATGCTTGCATTGGTTGGTGTCTTCTATCCGTACAATCGCGGTGCTCTGTTTACTGCCCTAGTGGTCATATATGCACTTACATCAGGGATTGCAGGATATACAGCTACTTCTTTCTACTGTCAGCTTGAAGGAAAGAACTGGGTATGTGTAGATGGATTTTATCTGCTAGTATGAAATGCAAATGTGATGCTTCTAAAAGTTAGGCCTCTAAGTGGACCAATGGTTTTCTGTGATTTCTTGATTTGACAGGTTAGGAATCTGTTATTGACTGGCTGCCTTTTCTGTGGACCCTTATTTCTCACATTCTGCTTCCTTAACACGGTTGCTATTGCATACAGCGCAACTGCTGCACTGCCTTTTGGAACTATTGTAGTAATAGTCCTCATATGGACACTAGTGACATCTCCCTTGCTTGTTCTGGGTGGTATTGCTGGAAAAAATAGCAAGGCTGAGTTCCAAGCTCCCTGCCGCACCACAAAGTATCCTCGAGAGATTCCACCATTGCCTTGGTACAGGAGTGCGATTCCTCAGATGGCAATGGCTGGATTTCTTCCATTTAGTGCTATTTACATTGAGCTTTACTACATATTTGCCAGTGTCTGGGGCCACAGGATCTATACCATATACAGCATCTTGTTTATTGTCTTCATCATCCTGCTGATTGTCACTGCTTTTATAACTGTGGCTTTGACATATTTCCAACTTGCAGCCGAAGATCATGAATGGTGGTGGAGGTACATAAGTTCTCTAATTATGCATTCATTTCTCCATTGCCTTTTGCCTTGCACTTTTGACATATTTTAAAATCTGGAATTTCATACTATATTTCACTTCTCCCCTGCTGCTCTCTTAGTTTATGGTACATGACAAGTAAATTTTCATGCCTTTAGATGAATATTGTATGTAATTCAAGAACTGTAAAAAAAAATTGGCTACAAATGGCGAGTTTATGTTTTGTATAAAGGACAATTGGATGCCTATTAGCAATTTCCTGAGGGTTTCTCAGCTCGTGTTTGCATTTTCTTTGGCTGTGTTTCTTGATAATTTTTTTTGGAGAAGTATATTATTCTGTTTTCATGGTGATCTGTTGGTTAGAGAATGGCAAAGGGCTAGCTTTCTATTTTGTCATGCATAATGTTGGTGGACATGGATTGCTACAATCCTTGAAAAGAAGCGAAATATTTTGGTTTAAAAGTACAACCCCCAACCCCCCTGTGTACTGCTGCCTTGGTAAATGAATAAAAAGAATGAAGAACAGTAAATTCCCTAATTCTGTTTTAGGTTTTTATGGTACTGGATAATCTGCAGGTTAGTTTATTAGGGAAAAAAAAAAAAAAAAAGAAGCCATAGTTTATTTACTAAAATTAGTATTTTGGTAATTAGACTTGTGGTAGCTTGGGGGTCGGTTCATTGGTTCTTTACCGAATCAGTTTTGGCTTGTTTAACCTGTTTGATTACAACTTTGTCTCCATTCGGTTGAAAATAGTGAAGGCTGTGGACTTTGTGAGTTGATAATACATTAAATGACTTTCAAGTGTTATGTTGTTTACCGATCTTAGTCCTTAATTTGTCACAGGTCTTTCCTTTGCGGTGGATCAACTGGCCTCTTTATCTATGCCTATTGCTTGTATTATTACTATGCACGATCAGATATGTCTGGTTTTATGCAAACCTCGTTCTTCTTTGGTTACATGGCTTGCATCTGCTATGGATTCTTCCTGATGCTCGGGACAGTGGGTTTCCGTGCCTCGCTGCTCTTTGTTCGTCACATATACAGGTCCATCAAGTGTGAGTAGAGGGTTTAGTTGTCCCTTAACATTTCCATCAATGCTGTCATAGAGAAGTCTATGATTATGATCTTTGTTAGAAATTAGCTGGAAGATTGCCCTAATTGTCATGAGCAAATGGGGATGCTATACTATGCCTAAAGGGATATCTGTAAGATCTGCACGTGGGTGGCTAGGCATTGGAGAACTTTTAGGCATCATGTGTTTATTATTAATATTTGCTTTGTACGTAACCATGAGACGGATTTGTGTAGGATGCTGTTATTTTTTATACCTCTCTACCGGGAAAAAAAGATGCTCAATTAGTTTCCTTTGACCGACTGTTTTGAGTTGACTTTAAAAGATTGCGTTGCAAAATAAATGATTATTTTCCGACTTCTGCAGTGTAATAAGGCCAATCCCTAGTTGACATTTAGGATACATCCAAGTACCATTTTTATATGCAATTTATATTGTAATGTAATATTTATGGGAATAATAACTTGGCAAAGACTAATTCAAATAGGAATCCTAGAGCATAGCAGAGTTAAATTTTAAGCATGAAAATATTTTATGTATGATCGTTACAGATCTTCGTCTGAAGATGTTTATATCACAGCTCTGCCTCAAGCTCCTTTACCAGGTCGCTGGGCTCAAGGAATGTACTAGGGGAGCCACCTTTGCGCTGAGGAAGGCAACTGATCTTGTTCAATTCTTCCATACTCAAGGACCAATCAAGTATTTCAAGGTTCTCTTTCATTCTCTCCTTGTTGAAGCTCTTTGTGATCACGCTTGTCCCTTGCTCGTACACCCATCTTAGAGCAATCTGCCATATGTTAACCAAAAAGATTAAAATGGTCTTTTTCAATGATTAAAATAATAATAAAACAGCAACAGGATAAGGCAACCTGCGCAGTTGTTTTCCCTCTAGCCTCGGCAATCTCTTTCAGTCCATCACAGTCAAGAATCCTGCTATTTCCCCATATTGTGCCCTTAGAGCCCAGAGGGGAATGCGCAGTCACATGAATGCCCTTGGCCTTGCAGAACTCCTTGAGCTCCTTCTGCTGCCACAGTGGGTTCATCTCCACCTTGAAGACAAAGCAAACAAGTACATTATCTTGCTGACATTTCCGAACTTATTCCGTCTTTGTTTAGACAAAAGTCGTACTTCGTTATCCATAACCATAACCATCAAAGTCCCCATGCAATAGGGGACCAAAAAGAAGCCTCTTAGGCCAACACACTGCTTTTGTTTCTTTCTCCCCTGCTTCTTTACAGGGTCGCATTTTCAGAGGCCAGCAGGGATTTAGCTAAAACGTCTTTTTCTAGATGAGTGCAATACCAGACACATCTTTTTTTTGGCGTGAGGTGGCAGATGCTAGAAATTACAACATATTTGAACCCTCATTTAGCAATTCAATTATAGTTGTGATTTTAGATGATTGTTTCTTAATTTGATAAGAAGTATCAGAGCCTTTTTCCTTTATAATTTGAACCCCTGGACACTCCTTTAGTATATTCCCTTTCAAGTTTAACAAATGTGCAAATTAAAGCATATTCATCAATGCTGACATTAATTTATTCCTAAATGATCACCTATCAGTCTGAAAGTTTTCGATTGAGTGATTCTGTAATAGGTAAATGTCAGCAAATAGACATATTGACAGTGAGTCTCATCTCTCAATCGCAGCTGGCATTGAAGTCACCACACATTCAATACTAACTGTAGATGAGTCTTTGGCCGCAATGCCATGGAGGTTGCCCGTTGCAACTTGTGCATATCATAATACTACGCCATTACCTTGATAATAATTGATTACCAAAAATCTATTTTATTTAACCAAAAAAATGAAAAGAAAGAGACTTCGGCATGCTTACCTGGTCTACGGCTGGAGGGATTTTGGCGAAGGAAAGGATCTCTTCAAGCCTTTTGGAGGAGAAGTTAGAGACGCCAATGGCTTTGGTGAGCCCGAGATGCTGACACTCTTCCATGGCACTCCAAACTGACTTGATATCAAGGGGAAACACATCTTCTTTCGGAATTGGAACCCGACTCACCTCTTTGCTGAACTTTAATGGCCAGTGTATTAGATAAAGGTCAAGATAATCTAGCTGAAGATTCCTGCAAAACACAAATTTACGAAGAGTGAATGGAAGGAGGAGGGTGATATTTAATTTTGAGTTTACGAGTGTAAACAGTTACTCGAGACTCATTTTGATCGCGGGAATGACTAAGTCTTGATCAGCAAAGCTGCACCATAGCTTGGAAGTGATAAAGAGTTCATCCCGAGACTTGATGAGGCCAATGTTCAAGGCCTCAGCAATTGCTTCTCCGAGTGGCTGCTCTGACCCATATACAAAAGCTGTATCGAAGTGGCGATATCCAGCTTTGATTGCCTCAAGAACGGCTGATTTTATGGTTTCTGCATCCGCTGGCGGATAGGATGCAGTGCCCATGCCAATCACAGGCATGTTTAGGCCGCAGGAGCCAATTGAAACCTCTGGAACTCTAATCTCCATAATTTTTGGTTTATGATTAGACTTCGATATTGATTAATGATTGGAAGCAGTACCCAAATAGGCTTAATCCTGCTGCAACTTCCAGATAAGAGAAAGATTTACACCGTTGATTTCGCATTAATCGTGATAATTTTAGGTGTTATGTAATTTTGTCTGGTGCAACAAACATTTTCTGTTTCATTCATTATGCTGAGCATTAACTTCATAGAGAATAATTGGGGTCCATTTGAACTATTCTTTCGGAAACATGTGTCATTTCTAGCAAAGTTACTCCTAATCAACAAGCTATTACAGCCAAAAGTAAAGGTGGAAGTTGACATAAAAGGAAATACAGCTAAACCAGCATCTATTTTGCTGTTTTTGGAGTTGAAGTTAATCTGTAAACTTATCCTCCTCTTGGACCTCTATGTAACAATTCTTCTTGCATTGCCGGCCTTCATTATGTTGATGTATTTTCAAAATAAAAGTTATCTCTTTAAATAAAAAGTTATTTTTTCATAGTGTCTTATGAAATGAATGATTGTCTTTTTATAAAGTAACTATTGATATAATACATTTATCTAAAAGTTGTGTCTTGCAAAATGTAAAATTATCCGTTAGACAAAACAACGTCTTGATGAAAAAGTTGTAGTCTTAAAGAAGAGACACTTGAAAATCTATATAAAAGATTTCCTGTCAATCATTTAAACACACAAAAAACAATTAAGATAAGAGTAGAAAAATCAAGAGCAATAGAAGTGTTATGTTTTGAAAGTAAACATAAACACTCAAGTTCCCATTATTTATTAAAAGAGTCTAAATTCCTTATAATTTATTTGCTGCAGAAAGTAGGTTTTAAAGTCGAACAACTTTGCTAAACTTTGAGTGTATCTAGCGGTCTACTCTCGTATAATGTAAAGACAAAATTAGACGTTGTCTTCATTATAACTCTAGGGGGTGCTTGGTTGGGGGGAATGGAATTGTCATTCCTCCCCTATTCTCATTCTTGAGATAAAACTGTATTTGTTTCAATGGAATACCCATTTTTCGAAATAACCATTCCAAGAGAAACCTTATTAGCCATTACCAAGGCTCCTTTGATAATGGCAAATCCAAATTATTGGGAATAAGAAAAAAAGTTGATTAAACAAATATATCTTTTTATAATTTAAAAAATTACCTTATAAAAAATACTAAACCTATTTTTTTTCTCTCTTCCTCACTCCTTTCTCTAAAGCGCAGAAGACAAAATTTTTTACTTCATTTTCAAAAAAATGAAAATGAAAATATTTAAATGTTATTTAATAGATTAATATTATTTAACTATAATAAATATTATAAAGAATATTATTTAATAATATTATTTGAATATAATAAATGTAATAAAGAATATTATTTAGTGTTATTTAAATTTAATGAAGAATATATTTTGTCTTTTAATATTAAAGATTATTTAATTATAATAAAAGGTTTGATTATCTTCTAATACAAAATATTATTAAATTATAATAAAAATATGTTTGATGAAAATATTATTTAATTATAGTAAAAGTTGTTTTGATTTTATTACTTAGAATGTTTTTATCTTTTAACAAAATATATTCTTTAATTTTAATAAAGAGTATTTTTTTCTTAGTATTTTTGGTTTTTAATTAAAAAATTTTAAATTTTAACAAAATATATTTTTATCATTTAGCCATTATTCGTTAACTATTTTTAAAATTATTCCTACTAACCAAATAATGGAATAAGTAATAATAGCAATTTCTATCTATTCCATTCCCATGAACCAATCTACATAATAGTTATTCTTCTATTCTATTCCCTTGGAATGACTATTCTATTCTCATTCTATTCCTTCTAGTAAACCATGCATGTTGTAAGGCTATTCGCATAATTCTCTTTTGCATACCGTTTGGTGGGAGCAAAATAAGTTTTTAAAATAGTGTCTATTAAAAAGCTTACCTTGAAGTCAATTTTTTCGATTTCTTGAATTTAATTTAAACCTCATTTGCACCAACAATTTTAAGATTTATTTTTTGTGTAATTGAAATGAAAAATGACTTTACTAAAAGAGATGACTACCAATATAGTCAAGTTAGATCGCTTTGAAGAAGAATCTATGAATGGTAATCATTTGTGGCAAAATGGTGCTTCATCTGATTATAAAATAAGTTTATTTCCTTATTTGATATGAATGATATTGTATGTAATATTCATAGTAAATGCATATTGGTTGGAAGGAAGTATTTTGTCATATCCATAAATGATCATTTTATTATGAATCAATTTCATAATCTTGAATGCATGCTAAATAGCTTTAGGCAATATAATCTTAATATAGATAAAGCTATTGTGGTGTCTTCCATAATTGATAGACTTTCCCCTTCATGGAGAGTTATTAAAAAAAACTCTAAAACATAAGAAAAAGGAGATATCTATCGAAGACCTTGATAATCATATTCGAATAGAAGAAGATTATTACAAACAAGAAGAAGTTAAGCAAGATGAAAAGAAAAGGATTTTGATGGAAATAATCTTGAGACTTCAAAGTCCATGTGATGGAACACAAACCAGCAAACAAGTCGATCTCGCACAACAAAAGAAAACATTTAATTGGTACGAATGGCAAAAGTTATAAGATCAAAAGGAACAAAAAAGGTCCATGTTTTCATTGTAATAAACTTGGACACTTCAAGGCGAAATGTAGACTTTTGATATACAAGACACAAGGTGTGAACAACAACAAGTTTGTTGTTATGGTTTCTGAGATCAATCTTTTCTAAGATGATGGAGCATGGTGGATTGACACTGGTGTAACTAAGCATGTATGTAAGGACAAGAATTTCTTCAAGTCTTTTGAAGTAGTTAATAATGGAACGATATTGTACATGGAAAATTCCTCCACTACACAAGTGAATGAAAAATGCATCGTGCAACTCATGTTTACTTATGGAAAAATACATATACTAAACAATATCTATTATGTACCGAAAGTTAGAAAGAATCTTTTGTCAGGTGGTTTGTTGAATAAATATGATTTTAAATTAATACTTGAGGCAAATAAGTTCATCTTTACAAAAGGTGGACCATATGTGGACAGTGGATACTTATTTGAATACATGTTCAAGCTTAATATTAATAAGAATGCTACTAGTTTTACTTATATTGATGCCTCATTTAATGTTCATGATAGTAAAGTAGTATTGTCTAATCTATGGCATAATAGATTGGGTCATGTTCATTATTGAAGAATGCATGATATGACTAAATTAAAGTTGATACCTAATATTGATGGAAATAATGATATGTACAAGACATGCATGGTTACTAAAATCACAAAAAGCTCATTTCTTAAGATCAAAAGAAATTCCAAATTACTTGCATTAATACATTATGATATTTATGACATGATAGTACTCCAACAAGTGGTGAAAAGAAATACTTCGTAATATTTATACATGACTTCTTTAGATATTGTTATGTTTACTTATTTCATGCTAAAAATGAAGTAGTAGAGAAGTTTAGAATCTATAAAACTAAAATTGGATTGCATTGTGAATTGATTATCAAATGTTTACGAAGTGATAGAGGAGGTGAATATTATGATCTCAAGTATTTTGTGTCCTTTGGTATTATTCATGAGACTATCGTTTCATACACATCGGAACAAAGTGGTGGAGCAGAATGTAAGAATCGATTTCTTAAAGATATGGTTAATGCTTTGCATTTTAATTTGGGTTTGGGAAAAGGATTTTGGGAGAAGCCTTATTAATGGCTTGACATATACTAAATAGAATCTCAAACAAAAGGAGTAAAACTACTCCTTATGAGCTATGAAAAAAAAGGAACGCTAAACCTTAATTATTTAAGAGTTTGGGATTGTCGAGCTATACTAAAAGTTTCATAACAAAAGAAAAGGAAAGTGGGTGAAAGAGGAATTGAATGTACATTCATAGAATATGTTAAACATAGTAAAGCATATTGTTTCATGGTGATAGAGCTTAATGATTTATATTCCATTAATACCGTCATGGAATCAAGGGACGCTATTTTTGATGAAACAAGGTTTAATTCAATTTCAAGACCCTAATAACTAGTAACAAAAAGTGATAAACTTTCGAAAAATGGTGAGAAAATTATTAAGCTTTGAAGAAGTAAAGAAATTAGAAAAACAAAGACACATGGATCATATTTCCTCATATACTTAGTAAAAGGTATAAGAGAAGATACATGTGAATACTTACCTTACTACTTTAATGTAGAAGGTGAAAGTGATCCTTAAACTTATGAGGAGGCAATGGGATTTTAAGGTGCTTCTTTTTAGATAGAAGTAATGCAAGATGAGATAGAGTCAATAATAGGAAACAAAACTTAGAAATTGGTAAACCTTCCATTGGGTTCCAAGCCAATAAGTTGAAAATGGATTTTGAAAAAGAAAATAAAAGTTGATGGAACCATTGATAAGTTTAAAGCAAAGTTAATGGCTAAGAATTTTAAATAAAAGGAAGGTATTAATTATTTTGATACATATGCACAAGTAGCAAGAATAGTTACAATTAGAGTGCTTATAGCACTTGCATTTATATATGAGATGGTAATTCACCAAATGGATGTTAAAACGTGATTTCTAAATGGTTAATTATATGAAGAGGTGTATATAGAACAACCCAAAGGGTTTACCTTTCCTGGTCAAGAAAGGAAAGTGTGTAAGCTTATAAAGTCCTTATATGGATTAAAAGAAACACCTAAACAATGAAATGAAAAGTTTGATGAGATTGTGCTAGCAAATGGATACAAGATCAATCAATTTGACAAATATGTCTATAGTAAGTTTCATAATGGTAAATGTGTCATCATTTATCTATATGTGGATGACATGTTAATCTTTGGTACCAATTTGGAGCAAGTGGAGGACATCAAAAGGTTCTTATCAAAGAATTTTGAAATGAAAGATATGGGTGTGGGATGTTATTCTTGGTATAAGAATAATGAGGGACAATAATGGCCTAACATTGTCTCAATCTCATTATATTGAAAAAATTATAATGAAGTATGTGTAAGTTAGATTGTACGTCAATGTCTATGCCTTTTAATTTTAATCTAAGGTTAAAACCCCAAAAAAGACAAGTTGATAGCACAAAATGAATATGCAAGGGTGATTAGATGTCTAATGTATGTTATGGTGTGTACAAGGCCGGACATTGCTTTTGCGGTTGGGATGCTAAGCCAATTTACAAATAATCCAAGTAAAGAACATTGGTATGTTGTTCATAAAGTTCGAAGGTACTTAAAGAGTACAATGAATTATGGTATTTGTTATTGAAGTTTTCCTTTAATTTTAAAAAGGCATACATATGCTAGTTGGAACTCAAATAGAATGGATCATACCTATATGACTGGTTAGATTTTTATGATTGGTGGGGTAACTATTTCTTGGGGTTCCAAGAAACAATTTTGTCAAGTAGACTCTAACATGGTGGCTGAATTTATAGCCTTAGTATTTGCCACCCAAGAAGCAAAATGGTTGAGAGATTTACTTTATGAAATTTCATTGTGGCCTAAACTAATGGCACAAATCTTGATACATTGTGACAATGAAACAACAGTATCAAAGGCATGTAATCAAGCATACAGTGAAAAGAGCTGATATATTGAACTTTGACATAGCATTGTGAGACAAAGAATTAGTGATGGTATAGTCACTATAAGTTATGTGAAGTCTTGTGAAAAGATAGTTGGAGGTGTTGTAATATGGATTTGAGAATGCTTGTGGATTTGTGAATATCTTGATGAGATATTCTTTATGGAAGATCCATATACATTCCTGTTATGCATTGTTTTCAAAAGCAATTGGTTTCTTCCTTTTTTGTTTTGCCAAAGGAATATATTTTCTTTTAATAGGAATTGTTTATATCTCTATGATTTACAGTTTTAATGAATATTTAATGTTGATGATAAATACTGAATAAATTGTTTATATCTCGGTTATCCTCTGCTCTTAGCTTGTCGAATTCAATACATTAGCTAAGCAATAAATTGTTTATATAGTGTTCAATTTTGATTAAAGTAATAGATTCTTGAATTACATATTTGCTAATCAATTGATTCTTTTTGAGTGATAGATTGAAGATTTCAATGGCAAGTCAAAGCGATAATCTAGCTCCTGCTCTTAGTGATGCTACTACACCTATTGCCATGTTGTCCTTGTCATCGTCATTGACTACACAACAAATTGCAATCTCCACCAATGAAAGTGAAGCTATTCATTCTAAGAAAAGGAAAGCATTTCCACCAAGGTTGAAGTTTGGAAATACTTCACCAAATTCATCAATGATCAAGGTGAAAGTAAAGCTAGATGTAATTATTGTGGTATGGAACTTTATGCTAATACTAAATATAATGGCACAAGTGCTTTAAAGAATCACATGAATTCTAGCAAAAAGTTACTTAGTGCTAATGATTCTACTCAAACTGAATTAGCTTTTCAATTAGGCGATGGGTCAGTAAAAACATAGAAATTTAGTCAAGAAGCCATTAGAATGGCTTTAGCTGAAATGAGCATTAGAGATGCGTTGCTTTTTAGATTTATAGAATGGGAAGGATTTAAAGAATTCATGTTAACTTCATGTCCTAGATTTATTTTGCCATCATGATGGACTGTTGCTAAAGATTGCTATAACTTTTTTGTTGATGGAATGAACCATTTCAAGCATATATTGAGAACAACTTTTTTTAGAGTTTCTTTGACCACAGACATATGAACATCAATTCAAAGAATGAATTATATGTGTTTTATAGCTTACTTTATAGACAATGATTGGAAATTGCACAAAAGAATTTTAAACTTTTGTCTCGTTTATAATAACAAAGGTGAGGCCATAGGGAAAAAATTGAACTTATCAGGAGATAGTTTTTTAGAAAGTAAATTTCTACATATGAGATGCATTGTACATATTATTAATCTCATTGTCACTGATGGATTGAAGGAAATGAATGATTCAAGTGCTCATGTTAGAGGGACGGTTAGATATGTGAGACAATCACTTACTAGGTTTAACAAAGTTCAAAGAATGAGTTAAGTCTATAAATATTCAATCAAAGAATTTGTTGTGTTTGGATGTTACTACTACTAGATGGAATTCCATTTACCTTATGTTGGAAACAGCTCAAAAGTTTGAAACAGCTTTTAATTTATTTGAGGAAGTCGATCTTTGTTATAAAGCTGATTTGTTGATGGGAGATTGGATGCTGAATATGAGGATTGGGAAAATGTTAAAAGGTTGAATATTTTCTTGAAACATATTTATTCACTCACAGTAAAAGTTTCAGGTATTTATTATGTCACTGTTAATACTTTTCTTGATGATATTGTGGTGTTTATTGCCTTTTGAGAGATATGTAAAGACATCTTGATATTGAGTTGCAAACAATGGCAAAGAGAATGAAAGAGAAACTTGATAAGTATTGGGAAAATATAGAAAAAATGAATAAGTTGCTTTATGTTGCCTTTATTCTTAATCTAAGGAAGAAACTTGTGTTTGTGGAGTTTTGTTTAAAGAAAATGTATTTGAATGAGTTTGAAAAAAGATAATGGAAGAGTTGCTTGCTGAATACCTAAAAAGTGTACAACCTCCTCCTTTTGAGAAAGTTGATGACAGTAGCCAATCGCAATCCCAAGTGAGACAAATTTTAGAAGGTAATGATGAAATTGACTCCAGTGCTAGTATTGCTCTTCTAAATAAATTTAAGAGATATAAGATTGCAATTGGCAGGGAATAGGATAAATTAGAATTGGAAAGGTATTTGAGTTTAAATGAGCTTGATGTAATCGATAACGATGACTTTGATGTTCTCATTTGTTGGAAACTCAATAGTCATAGGTCTCATTTGTTGGAAACTCAATAGTCATAGGTATCCTACTCTTACTTTACTAGCTCATGATGAATTGGCAATTCCTCCATCCATAAATGCTTTGAAATCAACTTTTAGCATTAGTGGCATACATATAGGAGTTCTTTAACTTTTAAGATGCTGCAAGCCCTTATTTGTGCTCAAGATTGACTACGTGGATCCTCCTAGTATCTTAGTGACACTAAGAATGATTTGACAGAGCTTGAAAAACTTATCCTCCTCTTGGACCTCTATGTAACAGTTCTTCTTGCATTGCCGGCCTTCATTATGTTGATGTATTTTCAAAATAAAGGTTATCTCTTTAAATGAAAAGTTATTTTTTTATAGTGTTTTATGAAATGAATGATTGTTTTTTTATAAAGTAACTATTGAAACAATACTTTTATCTAAAAATTGTGTCTTGCAAAATGTAAAATTATCCTTTAGACAAAATGTCATAACCCGGAACTCCCATCGAGCCCGTGACAACAGCCGCGAAGCCTTGATAGACATTCTTCCCCAGAACGCCTTTCGAGACCTCGCAAGGCTTTTGTACCAGTTTTTCCATTCCTCTATCTTTTTTCCTTTTTTTTTGAATAATAAAATAAACTAAAAATATTAATTAAAATAATCTATTTTAATGTAAAACAATATATATATATATATGTATATTTTTGAAACATCAAAAAATTAATTTTCTGCACATAAAAACAAAATAAATTTATACATACTATAATATAGAAAACTAGAGTATGCAATTTAAATTACAACGACACGTGAGCCCCCAAATAATTGAGAAGGTTTAAGTCTATAACCTTGCTTTCTAGGATGCAACTCTGAAATTTACTTCTCGATACAATTGACAGTCTACTGCCTATTCTGAGCCTGAAAAATGTATAGGAAGAAGGGGTGAGATTATAAAATCCCAGTGAGTAGACAGATATCATCAAAATAATCTAAAGCCGAGTAATAGGAGACAATTAAAATAATTCATCCCAACCCATATAAATAATTGGATTTCATCTAATTACTCAACATGGCTTATGCACTTTTCAAAAACTTGGCCCTTGCCAAAAATCCATTCTCGGGGATACCTCGCGAAAGCATCTTACCGAGACCACCAAGGCTGTTTATTGTCACACACACAAACACATTTCACCTCTGACAATACAGCCGTTCCTTAGCGTTGGCTGAGTCCCACTTTCACGTGGTGGCC
The DNA here is from genome assembly GCF_053813885.1 of Theobroma cacao. Taxonomy (NCBI): domain Eukaryota; kingdom Viridiplantae; phylum Streptophyta; class Magnoliopsida; order Malvales; family Malvaceae; genus Theobroma; species Theobroma cacao. The sequence continues at coordinate 47,014,073 of NC_142640.1, forward strand.
AGCGTGAAGTGTACCCAAATCCTACCTCGGGAGTTATCCTACGCGCCTCTCCAATCGAGGTAAACTCAATAATTGGGAACCGTGCCCCTCTAATTAGGCTAGCCCACGGAACCCCCGTCACTGCAGTGCCCACTTTATAATCCACCAACCAATAAAATCACAATAGTATGACATGGCTCACTTAACACATTCAAGGCAAATCAAAGCAGTTCACATATTCTTTAAATCATAAAAATAATCAGTCATACCCACATTTATCATAAGCCATTTAATGTAAAATCATGGATAAACAACACAATCATAGTATAGGTCTCCAATTACTCTATTTTTGAAATCATTATTAAATTTTTAAAAACTTTATAAAATTATTTTATAAAATCCCATTTTCCCATAAAACACAATAATTTTCCAATTAAACCATTTTTCCATAAAATCACACAATTAAATAAATCTACTCTAGATAATTAAGACGATAGTAAGTTTACTCATTGTAATAGGAGTAGATACACTCCTATTCTCGGTCTTCGGGTGTAGCCTTTTACCTGTATCAGATAGCTCACCACCTATCCACAATACATGACACAAAAAATTTAATAATTGGTGTCAAATCAATATATATTATTTCAGGCTCTTATCCATGCGTATGCACTAGATAGGGTGTGAAATGTTTGGATAATCGCTTAATCACAATGTCCAACCTAACTCGCCTATACACAGTATAAATTTCTAAAATCTCCAATTCAACTCCAATTCCATCCATTTCAATTTCAATTATCCAATTATATCCACAATACCTCAATGACTGTGAATGTGGTCCAATTTATCAGTTCGGATCACAATTTACGCTTTTACCCCTAGTGGGTAAAAATTTCAATTTTTTTGCACCAAAAATTCCCATTAAATTTTCAACCTCATAATTCATCATTTTTCCATCTAATTCTCTTAAAATAAAGTCAACCTCATCCTCACACACCATTGGCTAGATTCGGGCTACAGAAATTCATGGAGAAAATGAATATTTTTCTTGTTGTTTTACTCATAAACATGCTAAACTAACACTAAACACTAACATAGTTCAAAATCAAATTAATCTAACAACTTTCTCTCTCTAAACCCATATGATCAGATTTGAATCCATCATCAAAACACATAATTTAACCATGGAAAATAAGGAGAAATGCATGGAAATGATAAACCTTAAGCTAAGCTTGAAAAATCATAACTTTAAACACTTGATTCCTTGAAAAATCACACTTTTTCTTTGAATTTTCTCACTCTAGGGTTTGTTCTTATTTCTCTCTCTCTCCTGCTGGTTTTGGCTGACCCTCCAAATGAAGAATTCTGGAACTTTCAAGCCTTTTAATAGGCTTAATAAAATATTATTATTTTATTTACCTTTTGAATATTTTATTATTTTATTTTTTTCTAGCCCTCTTTTTGACTTTCTTTTTCTACCACTCAATCCTCTTCACTTAGCTATATCTTCCATGAAATTTCTAGACTTTTCCAAAGTTTTGGTGGAGTAAATTTTTAAAAATTACACTTTTACCCCCGTAAAGTGAAAAATTACATTTTTGCCCCAAAAATTGAAAAAATTACCAAAATGCATAATTTTCACTCCTTATACTCATATCATGCTCCATTTAATCAAATTTGATCTAAATTCTCTCAAAAAATTCAATTTCGTCCTCAGGTGGCAAAATTACGATATTACCCCTAGATAGTGAAAATTTCGATTTGACTCCGAATTGATCCTCGAACTCCGAATTACCATTTTGAGTCATCCCTGATCTGTGAAACTCTTAATTTCACCTGAAAATTCCTATTTGAACTAGTTCAAGACTTAATCGACTCAATAGTACCATTAGGGGCAATATCATCTTTTAACAATTTCTCGAACTTCCTAAATATACAAACATTCTATCGAGTATGTGAATGACATTATAATTATTTTACAAAGCAGGGTTTGACACAAAAAGACGTCTTGATGAAAAGGTTGTAGTCTTAAAAAAGAGACTTGAAAGTTTATATAAAAGATTTCCTGTCAACCATTTAAACACACAAAAAACAATTAAGATAAGAGTAGAGAAATCAAGAGCAATAGAAGTGTTATGTTTTGAAGTAAACATAAACACTCAAGTTCCCATTATTTACTAAAAGAGTCCTTACAAGAAACAAATATATGTTTGTATTGTACAGTCTCAAGAAATGTTTTATTCCTTGATGATAAATGAAATTCTATCTTATCTTTCAATGAAAAAAAATCATATTATGTTTAACAAAATAGAAATGACTTTTCAACCACAAAAAATTAATACAAATGGTTGTTTAACGTATTGTAATCTTCTCAAATCATTCTATACCTTATGGGACAGGGATCATATCTGCAATGTATAAACACCCAAACATACATGTGAAATCTTTATTATAATTAGAAAGAAAAGCATTTTTTTTATTAAGTTAGGTAAAGCATCTGGCATTAGGTTGAAGAGACACTTTGTTTAGTGATTAATGTAAACTGTTTGCAAACAACCAAGTATACATGTGAAATCTTGATTATAATTTTGTAGATAATGAGGTCAAAGACTCCAAATCGAAATAAATTTAATTATAACACTATTTAGAAAAATTTCTGAATCTATATTATCCGCCTTGTATATAATGAATTTTTTATACTTGTACATTGAGACAATGGCTAGTGCTCGGTATTGGTGGGAAATTGGGAAAGGTCAAGGCTCAATCATCGTTGACCTTGGAATAAAAAAAAAAGGGAAAGAAAAGCATTGACCCTGGATGCTGGGCCTTGATGATAAACCCTAACAATAGACGAAGATGGACTGATTGTTTGTTGGTTTTGTTATGGTGACAGGGCCTTGGCAATCTTTGATTTCATGTCCTTGACTACTCTTTTGTTGTCACCCACTTGCCTCTTTGGTCCAAGACGACTTTTGTTTGGTTTAGATTGGGTTTCGGATACTGATTTTTATTGGGTTTGTATCTTTTGTTGGACTTTTCTTCATCTTTATCTTTTGCTTGTATTGGGTTTGTATATTGCAAAATTTTGGATTTGTCAAATATAATTACTTGGATAGATATTTCATTAATTCATCATAAGAATTACAATGGGAGCTCATAACAGATACACTTTAATCAATCTCAATAAAATTGAATCACCCTATCACATTATACATGTAAGAAAGGCCTCGTTAAAAAACTTGGTTTGGCATGTCCATTGTATCCCTAGAATAGCTGTTCTGCATCCAAGCCCTTTGCAACTTGCGTTATCATCTGAGCAGCTGCATCACACTCTCATTGGGCAATATTCCAAAGACCTGCAACTTATTTCCTCTAAAGCCATTAAATAGTCTTCCACAATATTTCCTAGAGTTCCACTATATTTCTTGTGATTAACTTATCCAACCACTGTCTGGTTGTCAATATCGACTTCAAGCTCTATATTTTCTTCAATGTAGCACTGTACACAGACCAGGTTAAAGCTAATAACTCAGCTTCATCTGCACACAAACCTAACTGAAGCCTTTTGATACCAGTTAATCGTATCTTGCCCGTTGGTCCTCTAATAATCAATCTTGCTCCTATCTGCTGAACTCCATCTGTCTTGAAGACTGCAGCATCAGTGTTAAGTTTCCAACCACTAGGACATCTCCATCTTGTATGTTTTTCGATCCCTGCATCGACCCTTCTTATGTAGCACCATGTCCTACCCCAAATTGATGACAGCCAACGGATCCAAATGCTAGTTTTTAAATATGAGTAGGTTTCTGGCTTTACATAATGCCCACATAATACCTGTTATGTCTTCCAATTCGTTTTTAGTAACCCTGTTCTGAATTTCCCTAAACCAGTCCTCAACTGTCATGAACATTAATTCCATATTTCGAAGACCCCATTTGGATGCTAGCCATATTATTCGAGCGTAAAGGTAGCCCACTATAGATAGTTGATTTTAATTAATATTTTTTTAAAAAAAATTATTTTACAGTATAATATTGTACAGAGAATAATGAAAATAACTAAAATAAATGAAGCACTTCGCGCAAAACAATTAAAATAATCAGAGTACTATTTTACATGGAATAACTAATACAAGTAAAACAATTACTTCGTCTTGAATAACCACTTTACATGAATGAGAGTGAAAGCAACTCGGAATAAGTGGCAAGGTTCATGGGTTACTTTAATCTTAAGATGTTTCGGAGAGTTTGCCTTGGTGGCTCAGATGTAGAGGTAGTTAAGAGATCTTCCTCTTAACTTTTTTTGAAGTACAAGTATTTCCCCTTTTACCTTGTTCTTGTGTACCTATTCACGTACACATTCTTCTCTTGTACCTATTCACGTACAGCTTCTTCTCTTATATCTGTTCACGTACTGCTTCTTCTCTTGTACATTTTCATATATACCTCTATTCTATTACTTTCTACTCAAGAACAAGTCTTATTATACGTAATTACATTAATGGTCACATAATGAGTTTTTAACTATTACTCAATATTAACTCTCAGTAATGGTTACCAACATTAAAGTTCTTTTTAATAATGTCATTCATTAAGTACATTAAAACCTTTTCTTGTAATCATCACTTTTTGCACTATATATACAGCCGTCACAATTTATTCGAGACTTTCTCTTCCTTTCATAGTTAACACATTCTTCTCCAAAGCTTCTCTATAATTCTCTTCTACTCCTTAATTCTCTTTTTATTCTTTTCAACCTATTATGACACTCAATGCTTCAGGAATTGCTCCGATCTTTTTCTCCAACGCCTCTGACGTATCCCTTTATGTCAAGCCCAACCTTATAAAATATTTACCATATTATTCATGTGATTGACAATATGCTTGCATACTTGGAAAGTCCCGAAAAATCGTCAAAAGACGGTAGTGTACGGAATGGTACAACTAAGTTGATATAAGCCTCGAACTAGACCAAATAAAGATTTTAAGATGAAATTTAGAACTTTAAATTCCCAGAATGATTTAATATGGTGATTCGGAGTTCGAGAATCGATTTGGAGTCAAATTGGAATTTTCATGACCTAGGGGTAAAATGGTCATTTTGCCACCCAAGGGCAAAATTGGAATTTTACTCCACCCAACACTTGTCATGTCTAAGGATTTCATCCATTAACATTTTATATTATGGATAATTGAGATATTTTATATGGTGGAGAAAAAATGCTTAATTATTAAGTTTAAAAATGGACCAATGGTATGGTGACAAGTGAAAAGCTTATATTTGTTTATAATTTGCATTAATAATCAGCACACACCTCTCTTATTCATTCTTCATGTTCGGCCTCACCAAGGAAAAGAGGAAAGAAAGAAAGAACAAAACCCTAGTTAGAAAATTCAAGAGAAAATTGGTGGATTTTAAGAAATTAAGCAAGTAAAGGTAAAATTTCTTGATTTTAGCTTGTGATCTACCTTCCCTATGCATTCTTTTTCATTTTCCATGGTTGAGAATCAAGTTTGCATGAGGATACATTTGTTGGCCGGACATGGGGGGAGTGGTTTTGATCTTGAATTTAGCTAGATTTCATGTTATTCTAGTGCTTTTAGTTAGTTAGTGATGTGTAGCTTGAAAAGCAAACAAGAAAAATTCATTTTCTTCCATCACCCTCCATTGGCCGAATCTTCCCTATGGTGTGTTGACGGTGGACTTGATTTTATTTCAAGTGATTTGGTTAGGAATTAATGATTTATGGTGTAAAAATCAAGTGAGAAAAACCATAGTGTTCATGCACCCACCATGGCCGAAATTCTCAAGAAGAAATGTGAAAATGATCTTGCTAAATTTTATGGTACTTGACTTGAGTTTGATGATTTGGAGTACTGGGAGAGAAATGGAGTTTTTTGGAGTTAAATTGGACATATTAGCCAATTAATCGGGTAATAGATTGAAATAGACTAATACCGTTTTATTTAGGTACACAATTGAATTTATATAGAACACCGTGTTTAGACGATGATCCGAACAATTCGCATTCCATTTCATGCATTCATATAGAGCCTAGATTAGTTTTATAACGGTTTAGCACCAATGTGGTAAATTGCTTGATTATGCATTATGTCTAGGTGGTGAATCTTTTGGTAAGGGCAAAAAAGTTATACCCGAAGATCAATAGTCGGAGTACTTCAAAAAGAAAAATTCGAACTCCTGACATTGTGAGTAACCTTATTATCGTCTTAATTATCTAAAGTATGTTTTTATCCGATTTTGTAATTTTATGAAAAATATGTTTAAATGAAATGATTTTATAAATTGTTCTGAAATTTAATGATGACTTGAAAATGGAGTAATTGGAGACTACTTGCTATATTGTAAATTATGTTTTGAATTGAATGGCTTATGATAATGTGGGCATGAATGGCTGGATGGGTATTTGTGTTGAAAATGCATAAACTATTGTTTGCCTTGATAGGCTAGATAATGATAAAATTGCCATGTCATGCTGTTGAATTTTATTGAATTGGTGGGTTATAGATTGGTCACTGCAGTGGCGGGTTTTGTGGGCCAACTTATTAGAGGGGCACGAAATCCGGTTATATTCTTACCTCAGTCGGAGAGGTGCGTAGGGTATCTCCTGGGGTAAAGTTTAGAGTTCACTTCACGCCAAACCACCACGTGAGAGTGAATTCAGCCAACGCCAAGGAACGACTATGCTTTTAAATGTAAAAATGTGTTTTGTGTGTATATGACTTTTTAACAATCTTGGCGGACTTGATTAAATGCCGAGGCCAAGGTATCTCCGAGAATGAGTTTTGGCACAAGCCAAGTTTTTAAGAGATTCATAAGCCTCGTTGTATATTTTGGATGAAATGTAACTGGTTTAGATGATTTGAAATGTGTTTTGAGGTTATGAACCATCTTATGATGATCTATTTTAATCGTCTCCATTTACTCGGCTTTAGATATTTTAGATGATATTTGTTTACTCATTGGGATTATATAATCTCATCACCCTCATTTCCACCCATTTCAGGCTCAGGATAGTTTGTAGATAGCTGATATCGTCGAAGGCTACAGTTGGCTTTACTTCCTAAAAAATAGTAGGTTTACAGCCTTTGTTCACTTTTGTCATTTGGGGGCCCATGTGTCATTGTAAATTAAATTACATACCTTGACTATTTGTATTACAGTATGTATGAATTTATTTTTTTTTACACTACAAAAATTTCTTACAGATAGCTCTATAAAAATTATTTTATAATAAAATAGAATATTTTATTGAATATTTTTATTATATTCAAATAGTCATAATTTTACTTTAAATGAATGTTTTAGACATCTAAACTTATTTTTGATTATGAAATATGTGTTTTGCACTCGCATACTACATTATTAGCTGGTTTCGAAATTTTCAAAAAAAAATGATCAAAATACCCTCGAGAGACGAAAATTATTTTTTATTATTGTTTTGGTTTGAAAATAGCTTATAATCATTTAAAATATGATATTAGCAACTGTTGCTTGCAAGGGAGGTGAGAAAATTGATATTAAAGCCTTGCGAGGTTTCGGTTGGCATTTCGGGTAATGAATGTCTATCAAGACATCGCGACGGTTCTCACAAGCTCAAGGAAAGTACTGGGTCGTGACACTTTACTTGTTTACAATACTTCCTCTCCCTATCGTAAGAACCCTTTTTACATTTTGGTAACTTTATTGAGAAGGAGTGATTGCTTTAGGTAAAAACTTACTAGAAAAAACTTTGTGTTACTAGAAGAGATGAACAGTTCCACTATCATTCTTGAATGTAGAAGGCTTGTATAGAATATTCCACAAGAAGACATAAGTAGGAGAATTACTGATTGAGAGCAATAAGGTTTAGAACAACCTACTTCCCACTCATGTATGACATTTCTATGACTTTGACTTTTCATTACTTATGACATTTCTATGACTTTGACTTTTCATTACTTTATGAATTGCAATTTGATTTTGAAAAAAAAAATTCATATTCAACTACTAGCTTTATCGCTTATATTTTGGTTATAATTATATTATGCTATTGGTCGCAAGCTTTATTACTCATTCTTTGACCATAGTTCATCACTCTTACTTCAACTGTAAGCTTTACAACTCATATTTTTGCTACAATGATATTTTTTTATTGGTCGTAGGCTTTATTTGTCAAACCCTGCTTTGTAAAATAATTATAACGTCATTTACATGCTCGATAGAATGTTTGTATATTTAGGAAGTTCGAGAAATCGTTAAATGATGATATTGCCCCTAATGGTACCATTGAGTCGATTAAGCCTCGAACTAGTTCAAATAGGAATTTTAAGGTGAAATTAAGAGTTTCACAGTTCAAGGATGACTCAAAATGGTAATTCGGAGTTCGAGGATCAATTCGGAGTCAAACCGGAATTTTCACTATCTAGGGGTAAAATCGTAATTTTGCCACCCGAGGACGAAATTGAATTTTTTGAGAGAATTTAGATCAAATTTGATTAAATGGAGCATGATATGAGTATAAGGAGTGAAAATTATGCATTTTGGTAATTTTTCAATTTTTGGGGTAAAAATGTAATTTTTCACTTTACGGGGGTAAAAGTGTAATTTTTAAAAATTTGCTCCACCAAAACTTTGGAAAAGTCTAGAAATTTCATGGAAGACATGGATAAGTGAAGAGGATTGAGTGGTAGAAAAAGAAAGTAAAAAAGATTACTACAAAAAAAATAAAATAATAAAATATTCAAAAAGTAAATAAAATAATAATATTTTATTAAGCCTATTAAATGGCTTGAAAATTCCAGAATTATTCATTGGGAGGGTCAGCCAAAACCAGCAGGAGAGAGAGAGAAATAAGAACAAACCCTAGAGTGAGAAAATTCAAAGAAAAAGTGTGATTTTTCAAGGAATCAAGTGTTTAAAGGTATGATTTTTCAAGCTTAGCTTAAGATTTATCATTTCCATGCATTTCTCCTTATTTTCCATGGTTAAATTATGTGTTTTGATGATGGATTCAAATCTGATCATATGGGTTTAGAGAGAGAAAGTTGTTAGATTAATTTGATTTTGAACTATGTTAGTGTTTAGTGTTAGTTTAGCATGTTTATGAGTAAAACAACAAGAAAAATATTCATTTTCTCCATGAATTTCTCTAGCCCGAATCTAGCCAATAGTGTGTGAGGATGAGGTTGACTTTATTTTAAGAGAATTAGATGGAAAAATGATGAATTATGAGGTTGAAAATTTAATGGGAATTTTTGGTGCAAAAAAATTAAAATTTTTACCCATTAGGGGTAAAAGTGTAATTTATGATCCGAACTGATAAATTGGGCCACATTCACAGTCATTGAGGTATTGTGGATATAATTGGATAATTGAAATTGAAATGGATGGACTTGGAGTTGAATTGAAGATTTTAGAAATTTACACTGTGTATAGGCGAGTTAGGTCGAACACTGTGATTAAGCGATTGTCCAAACATTTCACACCCTATCTAGTGCATACGCATGGATAAGAGCCTGAAATAATATATATTGATTTGACACAAATTATTGAATTTTTTGTGTCATGTATTGTGGATAGGTGGTGAGCTATCTGATACGGGTAAAAGACTACACTCGAAGATCGAGAATAGGAGTATATGTACTCCTAGTACAGTGAGTAAACTTATTATCATCTTAATTATCTAGAGTAGATTTATTTAATTGTGTGATTTTATGAAAAAATGGTTTAATTGGAAAAATTATTGTGTTTTATGGGAAAATGGGATTTTATAAAATAATTTTATAAAATTTTTTTAAAAAAATCTAATAATGATTTCAAAAATAGAGTAATTGGAGACCTATACTATGATTGTGTTGTTTATCCATGATTTTACATTAAATGGCTTATGATAAATGTGGGTATGACTGGTTATTTTTATAATTTAAAGAATATGTGAATTGCTTTGATTTGTCTTGAATGTGTTAAGTGAGCCATGTCATACTATTGTGATTTTATTGGTTGGTGGATTATAAAGTGGGCACTGCAGTGACGGGGGTTTCGTGGGCTAGCCTAATTAGAGGGGCACGGTTCCCAATTATTGAGCTTACCTCGATTGGAGAGGCGCGTAGGATAACTCCCGAGGTAGGATTTGAGTACACTTCACGCTGGCCACCACGTGAAAGTGGGACTCAGCCAACGCCAAGGAACGGCTGTGTTGTCAGAGGTGAAATGTGTTTGTGTGTGTGACAATAAACAGCTTTGGCGGTCTCGGTAAGATGCTTTCGCGAGGTATCCCCGAGAATGAATTTTTGGCAAGGGCCAAGTTTTTGAAAAGTGCATAAGCCATGTTGAGTAATTAGATGAAATCCAATTATTTATATGGGTTGAGATGAATTATTTTAATTGTCTCCTATTACTCGGCTTTAGATTATTTTGATGATGTTTGTCTACTCACTGAGATTTTATAATCTCACCCCTTCTTCCTATACATTTTTCAGGCTCAGAATAGGCAGTAGACTGTCAATTGCATCGAGAAGTAAATTTCGGAGTTGCATCCTAGAAAGCAAGGTTATAGACTTAAACCTTCTCAGTTATTTGAGGGCTCACGTGTCATTGTAATTTAAAGTGCATACTCTAGTTTTCTATATTATAGTATGTATAAATTTATTTTGTTTTTATGTGCAGAAAATTAATTTTTTGATGTTTCAAAAATATACATATATATATATATTGTTTTACATTAAAATAGATTATATTAATTAATATTTTTAGTTTATTTTATTATTCAAAAAAAAAAGAAAAGGAAAAAAAGAGAGAGGAATGGAAAAACTGGTACAAAAGCCTTGCGAGGTCTCAAAAGGAGTTCGGGGGAAGAATGTCTATCGAGGCTTCGGGGCGGTTGTCACGGGCTCGATGGGAGTTCCGGGTCGTGACAATTCAATTTTTTAATTTTTTTGCACCAAAAATTCCCATTAAATTTTCAACCTCATAATTCATCATTTTTCCATCTAATTCTCTTAAAATAAAGTCAACCTCATCCTCACACACCATTGGCTCGATTCGGGCTAGAGAAATTCATGGAGAAAATGAATATTTTTCTTGTTGTTTTACTCATAAACATGCTAAACTAACACTAAACACTAACATAGTTCAAAATCAAATTAATCTAACAACTTTCTCTCTCTAAACCCATATGATCAGATTTGAATCCATCATCAAAACACATAATTTAACCATGGAAAATAAGGAGAAATGCATGGAAATGATAAATCTTAAGCTAAGCTTGAAAAATCATACCTTTAAACACTTGATTCCTTGAAAAATCACACTTTTTCTTTGAATTTTCTCACTCTAGGGTTTGTTCTTATTTCTCTCTCTCTCCTACTGGTTTTGGCTGACCCTCCCAATGAATAATTCTGGAATTTTCAAGCCATTTAATAGGCTTAATAAAATATTATTATTTTATTTACTTTTTGAATATTTTATTATTTTATTTTTTTTGTAGTCATGTTTTTTACTTTCTTTTTCTACCACTCAATCCTCTTCACTTATCCATATCTTCCATGAAATTTCTAGACTTTTCCAAAGTTTTGGTGGAGCAAATTTTTAAAAATTACACTTTTACCCCCGTAAAGTGAAAAATTACATTTTTACCCCAAAAATTGAAAAATTACCAAAATGCATAATTTTCACTCCTTATACTCATATCATGCTCCATTTAATCAAATTTGATCTAAATTCTCTCAAAAAATTCAATTTCGTCCTCGGGTGGCAAAATTACGATTTTGCCCCTAGTTAGTGAAAATTCCGGTTTGACTCCGAATTGATTCTCGAACTCCGAATTACCATTTTGAGTCATCCCTGAACTGTGAAACTCTTAATTTCACCTCAAAATTCCTATTTGAACTAGTTCGAGGCTTAATCGACTCAATGGTACCATTAGGGGCAATATCATCATTTAACGATTTCTCGAACTTCCTAAATATACAAACATTCTATCGAGCATGTAAATGACGTTATAATTATTTTACAAAGCAGGGTTTGACATTATTGCTCATTCTTTGACCATAATTTATCATTCATACTTTAGTCGCTAGTTTTATTGCTTATAACTTCGCTATAATAATGTTATGTTATTGGTCGCAAGTTTTATCGCTCATTTCTTGACCTTAGCCTTTTACTCAAAAATTGGTCATAACTCTTATGCTTACTTATTTAAAAGATTAAATGAATCTCCTTTACGTCAGGTTAGAGTTAACCTCCTTGATGTAAGGTTAAGAGTTCTGCGTTGGTCGCATACAATAATGTGAAATGTAAATAAGTACGCAACAAATGTATAACATTATTATTATTGTTGCAAAAAGAAAAAAAAAGATACGATATACCAATAGCAAAGTACTAGCTCAAATGAGCTTTCAAAAAACTAACCAATTACATATTTCATAGAGAAAAACTACTATTGGCAAAAACGTCTAATTATTCTTGCACTCCAGCTTCATGCTTTCTCAGTGAAGCTATCTTCTTTGTAATGTCTTTTAACTTTTTTTTCCAAGGAAGATTTGTTAAGAAAATTTTTGGCTTTAGATTTACAATCATTGACGCATTCAAGTTTGAATCCAACGTTATTGGTGTTGTCAAAATCTTGTAACATCAATTGCAATTTCTCTAGTGAAGTATTCATTAATGAAGCACGAGAAATCATTAAAGCTCTACCCAACATCTCCATCATTAAACAAATAACATTTACCTTATTCAAAAAGAAGGTACTTCAAAATTCCCTTTCTATATTGAAAATATGCTTCGAGTATTCCACGTACTCTAATGAAATTTGAAAACCATGGAAGTGGACTTTCCTACCAGTCTGTTCAGTACATGTAACTTGAGTGCTGGAAGCACTATTGGCATTTCTGTGTTCTAGCATTAGGAAGGAAGAAGCATGAGGATTAATCGGAATAGCTCTGGCATCATTAGTAACAACTCCAGCATCATGAATAACTCAGCATTCGGAGTAATTCTAGCATCAACTCCAACATCATGAATAACCTCAACATTTGTAATAGTTTCAAGGACAACCTCAACAGTAGGAATAGCTTCAATGTTGGGAACAACCTTAGTATCAAGAACAACATCATCTTGAGTAGCTTATGCTGCAAGAAACTTAGTTTAAAAAAAAAATAAAAAATGAAACAACATCAACTAGAGTAACATTTTAATATTGTTTCTACCTGGTTTATATTGGAACTCTGAATGTGAGAGGGGAATAGAGCATCCAGATCAACGAAAACATCAAAAGGGCCTGTCAATACATTTAGTATTCTAAAAGAAGTAACAACACCCTTAACTTCAACTTCAGCGACATCAACAGACTTGTCATTTATTTCATCACTACGTTCAGAGTCACATAATTCTTCCTCAATCTTAGCTTTAAAAGTCTCATCCTCTTCGACCGAGTTACGTTTTACTCTTGCAGTTGTTTCTCTCTAAAAAAAAAATAATAAGGAAATTAATTTAAAAAAAAGTAAAAGAAGAAGAAGTAAAGGATGAACTTACTTTTCGATGCGCATGTTTTGTTCGATGAGTAAAAGCAAGGGGAGCATCATCTTTTTCTTCATTTACATTTTTCTTCTTTTGAAAAAAAATCAAGCACAAAGATACATTGGTGTTGCTTACGGGAGTGTTGTAAAGACAAGTTTTAGGATTAGCTAAAGGCACAATTAAAGATCTCCATTTTTCAAGACACTTCTTTCAATAAGCAAACCATCCAAAAGTGTGGATACTAACTTTATCAAAGGTTGGGACAGTACAACTTTTAAGTTTATCTAAACGGAGTTGAAGTCCTATTATGAAAAATGAAGAAACATAAGAAGATAAATTGATAGATAAGAAAAGTCAGGTTGAGTTGGTTGGTTAAACCCAAATTGGCGTGCCACATTATAAGGAGAATATACCTCGATAGAAAGAAAATCTCTATCTCCACCTAAGTTGAAACTTTCAATCATAGAAGGCAATTAGGAATTATGAACCCATACACAAAAGTTAATATCTCGTGAACTCATTCTTCCAGGCAATAGAGGGTGGCGGTCATAATAAATTCTAAGATCACTGAATCCATTTTTAGGTTACACATAAGATCTGGGATTAAATTCTGTTGTCACATCTATCATTTCAAGAATGTTACTTCTCGAGATCTAATCATGCTATCCCTAAGCTCTATAGTTGTTCCTAGATGAAGGGTTATTCATTGAAAAAGATGTAAAAGGATATGCATTAGGCATATGAGCTTAAATACCAAACCTTTCCTATAGGCACATCTGAATGAAGGAAGCATCCACATAAGTCAAAATTTTATAACGTCTAGCTGACTCAACAATGTTGAGTTGGTACAAGTCTAGCCTTTTATATAGAAATTCTAAATATAGTGGAGTAAAAGGAAAATGTATTCCCTTAATAATTTTTATTGCTAAAAGAATAATTGTTGAAGAGATACCATCATCTAGACACATTGGAAATATGTGTCATGCCAATCAAAAGATTATTGAAGCAACTAGCTCATGCTCATGGTCTGGGTACTTAAGAGGGTCAATCTCAACTCCCTTAACATTGAACTTTTTACAAAATACCCCTACCAAATCGGAGAATTGTGCAATCTTTGAAGTTTTACTTAGACTCTTAGTGGATCAAGGAAAGAGTCTCGAATACATATCTCTTCTTTAAAAAGCTTGATAGAGTGAAAATCATGCTTCCCCATACAAGGAAGTTCCAAGAGAATACACACATCTTCTAGAGTGAAGGTAAATTCCCCTCATGTTGTAATCATAGTATGAGAAAAAGTGTTCCATCTTGCAAGAATAGCATGCCATACATCCATCCTTTTCTTTCTACGAATGTTGAGCTTAGAAGTGACGTATAGTATCACATATTTTAGCAATTGAGAGAACTTAAACATAAGTAGGATTCTTCAACACCTTGTTTACCTACTTATCCTAACCATAAGTAAATTGAGAATTGGAGCCTAGCTTAGTAACGAAAAGTGGAAACTCCCCTGCTCAAACTTGAACTTCAGAATTGATGGTCTTGGGATACTAATTCTTTTATAAGGAGGTGCTTCCGAGTATAGACGATTTTAATCATATCCAACAGGTTCAGAAAGATGTTTATCAATTTGTCATGGACTTCTTCCCAAAAATGATTTCTCCTTTTTCTCTAATAACTTCATCTTCCCAGTTTTCAAGAACAATAGGAACTTCATCAGTTTTTCCTACTTTAATCTTTTTGAGAGGAACTACTTTGGAAATAATGTTCTTTCTTTTATGTGTAGTGGTCTTTTTCCTTGTTGTAGTCCTTCCAGGTTCACCATAATGGATTTTTGGAGAGAAACATGTCTTCGGCATAAAGGAAGATAGAAAAAGAAATCTACAAACGTGATTATGGAAAAAGAGATAAGTATACATATGCAATAAGTTTTCATTTGTTTATTTATTAAACGTGAAAAAAATAACAAAAACTTATCAAAATTATAGATTTATTATTATTAATAATATATATAATAAGAGAGTTATATATATGTAATATAATATATATAATAAATAAATAAAATTATAAAATTATAAAAGTATCTCACGACTTATGCCGTGAGCTTCACTTTAAAAAGCTCGCGGCATCTAATGAACAAGTTTCACTTAAAATAGCTCTTCAAAACAAACTTCAATCTCTTATACATACATATACACACACACACACACACACACAGCTTATGTTATGAGCAAATAAAAAGCTAAAGACAAAATAGTTTATCAAAGTAGCTATATTCTATTTCAAGAAGAGTAAAAGGACAAAATAAGGTTCAGATATCAGTAGTGAGTACACTAAAGACAAAATAAAAAGAAAGCATGGAATCCTTGCATTACGCTTCAAAGAAAATATATATGATTATTTTTTCTACTTTTTGCTGTCTTTTTCTTGTAAAATCAAACAATTTGTTTATCTGCTTGAATATATATATATATATATATATATATATATATATATATATATATATATATATATACATATATATATAATTCTCTTTCAATAAACAAGCTTCATCTCATGCATGAAAAATTTCTTTTTTCATATTTCAAGAAAAAAAATTAATGCTGGGGGCAACAAGCAAGAAAAAAATACAAATAAGAAATACAAAAAAAAAAAACAACAAGAAGAAAAAAAACTTGCTAAAAAAATTCGCAAAAGAACTGACTTTGCTCTAAATTTTATTTTGCTTTACTTTGAATTTGAATGAAGAAAATAGTTCATAGTAGCTTTGTATTTATAAAGCACCTAGAATCAAGATTTTTATAAAAAGATTAAATTTCTTTTTACGATTTGTATCTTGAAAATCTTATTTTATATGAAAAATATATTATTACATAATCAATCAAATATTACACAAGATATTCGCATCACACTTTACACAAGACAGTAACATGTTATTACCTAAGGCATTATTGCTTAAAGTGTTACTCTCTAAATGTAATACTGTTCAAGGTGTTATTGCTCAAGGAGTTACAGTACAAAATAAAACTTTTTCCTAAATTAATGCATAAGAATTATTTTTAAGAAAGAATTTTTATGCAGGGGGCAAAAAGTAAATATTTGATTTTGGTTAATACCTATTCTTTAAAGAATTGTTTTACAACATAATGTTGTACAGAGAATAATAAGAACAATTAAAACAAGTAAAACACTACTTCACGTAGAACAATTAGAATAAGTGGAGCACTATTCCATGTAGAATAACTGATACGAGTATAAGAACTACTTTGCATAGAATAACCATTTCACACAGATGATAGTGAAATAAACTCGGAATAAATGGTAGGGTTCATGGATTACTTTCATCTTGGGATGTTCTGGAGAGTTTAGCTTGGTAGCTTAGATGTGAAGGTAGTTAAGAGGTCTTCCTATTAACTTTTTCTTGAAGTACAAGTATTTTCCCTTTTTACCTTGTTCTCGTGTACCTATTCACTTACAGCTTCTTCTTTTATACCTGTTCACGTACAACTTTTTCTCTTATACCTGTTCACGTATACCTTTTCTCTGTTTCCTTTAAGTTGAGAATAAGTCTTATTACACCTAATTGCTTCATTAGTCACATAATGAGTTTCTAACTGTTGCTCGACATTAACTCTCAGTAATGGTTACCTAACATTAAAGCTTTTCTTAATAATTTCATTCATTACGTGCATTAAAGCTTTTTTTTTTTTTGTAATCGCCACTTTTGGCACTATATATACAATCTTCACAATTCATTCGAGACTTCCTTTTCCTTCCAAAGCTAACACATTCTTCTACAGAGCTTTTTTCTCTAATTCTCTTATACTCCCTAATTCTTCTTTTATTCTTTTTCACTTGCCACGACACTCAGTATTTTAGAAATTGCTTTGATCTTCCTTTCTCTCGCCTTGAACGCATCCATTTACTTGTTTGCAACACTTTCTCTCCTTATTACAAGAACCCCTTTACACCCATTAAACAGTGGAAGTCTGTTTCGATATTCTCCCAACAAAAAGGGTAGATCAACTCCACATTCACTCTTCTTTGGTGCAATGCCACATGGGTTGGCAAGACATCATTCTATCCAAGTTATTGTTTGAGTTACTACCCTCCAACACCAAATAGGAAGATGATATCAGTTTGTAACCATATTTGACAGTGTCCACCCCAAACTCATTATCAACCCAAATCTGTGGATCATTAGGTTTTCTTTTGCTCAATGATATCGACAAAATTAAGTTGCATTCATAAGGAGGAAATAAAATTCTAATTCTATCTTCATCCCACCTCATTGCAGCATTGTCTATCAAATCAGAGACCTTCATTGAGTCATCTACAGGTTGATGGAATGTCATTGCTTTTCGTAGGATATCTAACATTCACTACTTATCTGTACATATTCTCCATTTCCAACATGCCACCTAAGGTCCTTTTTTAGGACATGTTGACTCTCCCTAATACTTCTCCATTATTTGGATAGATATTAAATGCAAATAAAATGAATTTGAGAATGATAAATAGATGTTAATTTCTATTTTTAGGTAAAAAATAATATAATAATTTCTATTTGAGATTGATAGTTAAACTATTGCAAAATTTTGGATTTATTAAATCCTTCGATTTCATTACCCATTATAAGTGCATTGAGTTAGGGATGGCTATGTTTAAAATAACTTTGGTGGTAATAACAGAAAATTAACTTTTCAACAAATGTTAATAATATTTATAATTATGAGATATTATTATGGTATTCTTTTTAAATTTGCCGACTAATTATAAATTATCTCTTTTATTTAATCAAATAATTTTGATTGGAACTCATTAATTAAACTTTCCTACCAATCTAGCATCTCATTAACTGAGATTAAAAGATCCCACATCCAGATGCATTTCGTAGCTCAAAATTGTTTTTGTTAAAAGTTTCAATATTTTAGTTTCCATTTTATTGTGTTTATTTTATATATTTTAGAAACAAATTTGAATACAAAATATATATTATCTTAATATTAACCCTTCTTGACTGATATTTTGATTATAAAAATGTGCACATAATTAAGATGTAAAGCATATTTGAATCCAATTATTATTTCATTTTAAGTGAAATCATATAATTTAATAATTACAAACTTTTATCTTCCAAATTCTTAATTTTTATAATTATGTCTCAGACGAGGGCTTATTTTAGATGGTTTAATTAATTCAACAAGTGATGACATCGCCCTCTCTATCTTTGGTCTTGTCAAATTATATATTGTCACTCGGGCCCAGAAAGGATTACAAATATATTGTTTAAAAAGAGTATATGTTTTATAATTATTATATTACAATTAATTAATTATAATTATGGATTGTACAATATCATCTAAGTATTACATGAAACTCACATTTATAAATAGTAGACTCTTACATAATTTTTCAAGTGAAATGCTCTAACAAATGTTAGATTAAAATTAATTTTATTTTATGTGTAATTATGATAGAAAATCGAAGCTTTTACTTAAAAAATATGTAATTATATCATTATAATTCTTTAACAAATGTTTTATAATATATGTCGCAAATGAGACATTTAAATGATTAGAATTTGAAATTCTAACTTGAAAGTTTGAGATTTTAATTTGAAATTATAAGAGTGAAATTATAAAATAAGAATGAATTACCTTTTTTAATATATATAATCCAAGGTCCAATGGGTAAAGTCATGGCATAAATTTCAAATGCATAATAAAGTTATATATATATATATATATTTAGATGAATACCTCATTATAATTTAATTATTTAAAATTGATATGTTTCAAATAAATAAAATTATTTAAATAATTTAATTGTGCTATCTAATTTATAAAATTATCTTTTTGGTAAAGGGATAAAATTTATATAGATCAAACATATTTATTTTATTTAAAATTATGAAAAACTTGGGTAAGGTTATTGACATTTTGTAAAGTCTCCTTTATTAGTTTATTATTACCATTTATTTGTGCGTAAATAGTTAATTAGTCTTGCACAATAAGTAGACCTGGTAATTCGTATTAACGTGTCGTAAACGTGTCAGACACGATTAGATACGAAACATGTTAAGGCTAAACACGAACATGACACGTTTAATATTCGTGTGTTAAATTTAAAACACGTACACGTACACGTTTAATACTCGTGTAACACGATACGACACGATTAACACGTTTATTAAACGTGTCAATATACGACACGACACGATTAATAACATGTTTAACACGATTAACACGTTTAACACGATTAAATAAAAATATTTACAATTAAATATAATTTTATTATATAAATTTAAAATCTATAATTATAAAAATAATTATAATAAAAAAAATAATAATAACATCAAATAATCACCAAAAGTTAAAAATTAGGGTTGAGTATGTATAATTACATTATACCCTTTATAAAATTAAAAAAATTATTAAAATAATTATTTAAAATTATTTATATAAGCTTAAAATAGTTTTTAATTATAAATTTTTAATAGGTTAATAAATATGTGTCACGACCCGGAACTCCCCATCGGGCCCGTGACAACCGTCGTGAGGCTTCGACAAACATTCTTCACCCCGAATGTCGATCGAAACCTCACAAGGCTCTTGTATCAACTTTCGCACTTCCCCGGTGAGCAATAGTTATCAAATACCAAAATTCGAAGGATTACAAATTATTTTCAAATCAAAACATAACATACTGTTTTCGGGCTCACAGGGGCATTTTCGTCATTTTCGTCAAAAATCTCGAAACTTGCTAAAAATGTAGTAGGTAAGCAGAAAATATATATTTAATGATTTAGAAACAAATTAAATATCTAAAACGTTCATTTGAAGTGAAAATTTGACCATTTGAATATAATAAAAATATTCAATAAAATAAACTATTTTCTTGTAAAATAATTTTCATAAAACTATCGGTACATAATTCTTATAGCGTAAAAGTTAATTATATTCATATATACTATAAAGCAAATAACCAAAGCATAAAATTTCTTTACAGTGACACGTGGGCCCACATCTATCCAAAATGCATAGGAAGTTGGAAACCTACAGCTTTTACCGATTTGAGTCCAAATGAAGGTTCTTGTCAAAGTCAGCTAACTATGGAATTCCCCGAACCTGAAATGTGAGGAAATGAGGGTGGTGAGATTATAAAATCCCAGTGAGTAAACAGATACCATCTAAACTATCTAAAGTCGAGTAAATGGAGACAATTGAAATAAGTCATCATACTGTAATTTCATTACCTTTCAACTCATTTCAACCAAATAAAATCAATCCATATCAATCGAGTAATCAACTTGGCTTATGAATTTCTTAAAACTTTGGCTCGTGCCAAAACTCATACGCGGTGATACCTTGAGCAGGGCATCCAACCGAGTCCCCCAAGGCTGTTAAATTTTCGTATACACTTAAAACATATTTTTAGTTTGAGAAAAATTCAACCGTTCCTTGGCGTTGGCTGAGTTCTCCTTCACGTGGTGGTTTAACGTGAAGTGAACCTTAAGCTTTACCCCAGGAGATACCCTATGCGTCTCTCCGTTCGAGGTAAGAATATACTGAAGTTTACCGTGCCCCTCTAATAGGCTGGTCTAGGAACCCCCTCTGCAGTGAATAATTAATATATAATCCACCAATCAATAAAATTCATTCTAGCATGACATGGCAATTTATCGCAACCTAGCCTCTCAAGGCTGAATACACAGTATAAATAATTCTAACACCAAAATCAGTTTAGCCATTCATGCTCATATATTGTCATAAGCCATTCAATTTAAAACCATAAATTTACAACAAAAGCAGGTAGTCTCCAATTACTCTATTTTCAAAACCAGTATTCGATTTTCCAGAAAATTTATAAAATCACAATTTCTCTTAAAACATAAAAATTTACCATTTAAACCCATTTTTCATAAAACCATACAGTTGTATAAAACTACTCTAAATAATTAAGACGATAATAAGTTCACTCACAATTCTAGGAGTCGATGTACTCCTAATCCCAGTCTCCAAACACAATCTTTGTACTTTTATTAGTGTACTTTGCTCACCACCTATCCACAATGTACAATACATAATTCACCACATCAATACTTGACCATTATAAAATCAATTCAAGCTCGGTATATATGCATGATATGATATACAACTTATCCGACTATCACTTAAATGCGGTGCTGACCTAATTCGGCCTATTATCTCCAATTTAACTCAAAATCAATTCTTCTCACTTTCTACACTCCATTATACCTAAATTACCTTAATAACTATGAATGAGATTTAATTTATCAGTCCCGATAGCAAATTACGAAAATACCCCCAGTGGGTAAAAATTCGTATTTTTGCTCCAAAAATTCCCATTATTTTTCTAGGCTCATAATTCATCATTTCTTAACCAATTCTCCTAAAATGAAAATCAAATTCATCCTCACTCAACACAAACATAACTTAAAATTCGGCCATTAATGATTGTGGGAGAAAATAAATTATTTTCTTGTTGTTTTGGTTCTAAATATGCTAAACTAACTTAAAACACTAACATAACTTAAAATCAAATTAATCTAACAAGTTTCTCTCTCCTAACCTATTTTTAGAATTGAATTCATCCTCAAATCACATGATTCAACCATGAAAAATGATGAGAAATGCATGGGAAAGGTAAAGCACAAGACAAATTTAAAAAATGTTACCTTTTTTTGACTTGATTTTGGAATTTCCATCTATTTTCCCTGTAAATTTCTTGGTTAGGGTTTTATTTTCTCCTTTCTCTCTCTTGTTTCTTGCTTGGCCGAATGTTGAAGAAGAAGAATGGGTTATGGGCTGATTTTTTTATGCCTTTTTATTAGTTTAATGAAATAATATTATTTTATTCATATTTTGAATATTTTATTAATTCATTTTTTTTCTAGCCATCCACTTGTCCTACTTTTTTCACCATGCATTTCCTTTGACTTATCCAAGTCTTAAGTGAAATTTTCAGATTTTTTCAAAGTTTTGATGGAGTAAATTTTTCAAAATTACACTTTTGCCCCTGAACTTTTCAAAAATTACATTTTTATCCCAAAAATTGAAAATTTGCCATAATGCATAATTTTCACTCCTCATACTCATTTCACACTCCAAATAATTAAATTTGATCAAAATCCTTTTAAAAAATTAAATTTTCGATTTCGTGTGGCAAAATTACCATTTTGCCCCTAATCGGTCAATTTTTCGGATTGACTCCAAATCGGACCTCAAACTCCGAATTACCATATTAAACTATTCTGGGACTTTAAAATTCTTAATTTCATCGTGAATTTTCTATTTGATCTAGTTCGAGGCTTAAATCAATTTTGTTGTACGTCTAGGTACAATACCGACTTTTGTAAATTTTTTTCGGGACTCTCTTAGCATGCAAACATGCTATCCATCACATGTATGTCATGACAAATATATTTATAGAGTCGGGCTTTTCATCTTCTCCCCCACTTGGATCAACCATATGATCCTTCTTCTTGACTGATTTCGACATCCGACTAAATATTAATATTTTAATATTATTTTATTAATAAAATATTATTTTATTCTAAAAATTTTATCTTGTCTCCTTGGTACCCGAAATACCTTATTATGCCTCACTTGACTTTCGAATCGCCTTTTATCTCACAAATTCTCCTCCGATAAAATTATTATTATTTTATTATTATTTTTTCACTTACGGAATATTTTATCCTAAACTACTCCTTTCATCTTTTATCACTTTTAAACATTTTAATTGACCTCAATTTGCATTCGATCAACTTTATTTATCACCATATCAAAGTATGGGGTATTTCAATATGTCATGTATACACGTTTAAATACGATAACACAATTAAATAAACATGTTTAAACGTGTTTTTAATGAGTTTGTCGTGTTTGACACGTTAACGTGTTAGACACTATTAGACACAAAACACGTTTTGATTAAATCCAAAACCTGTTTAACTTGTGTCTTCTCGTGTCGTGTTCAAAATTACCAGATCTAACAATAAGCATAAAACTTTATCAGCTGCTTGAGGATCAATGAATATTAATTTCTTATTGAAGATTTATTCCTTGGTTTACACTTTTCTTTCCAACTTTTTCCTTTTCACACGTTGTTTATATTTAATTAAATTATTTATTCATTTCAATTAAAAACATTTTAAGAAAAAAATAAAGAAATAAAAACACGGGTTATATTACACATTTGATATCTTAATAGTAAATATGTTAAATTTATAAAACTTATAATTGACATAATAATAAAAAAGGACTTATGCAATAGTTTGTTTTTTGTTTTTTTTTTGTGAATAACAAGAAATGATAAAATGTCGAATTATTCAAATATTCATGAATTTATTTCTTATAATATTGATTTTTTTTATGAATAATCGAATAATCTTATTTAAGCATTAAATCTTGAATAATAATGTATTAAGGATTTATTTTTGCTTTGGTTTTTCTTTTCTGCCAATTTGCATTTGGATAAATATTTTTAAAAAAAAAATCTCGAAAATCCCGTTGACATATAAAAAAAAAAGGGAAATTGTTTTTTATTTTTAAATAGTAGTAGTCTTCGGAATAATAAAGGAAAAAAAAAAGGGAAAAGGTTAGAACTTGGTTATTGTTATGAAATAAATTTTAAAAGAACAAATAAAGATAACTTGAAAGAATAATTAAAGAGAAGAAAGAAAGTATTGAGGGGGGAAAATAGATCTTATTGAAGTGTATGTTTACAAATGAACTGAGAGGCCTATTTATAGGCAAATAACCCTCTTATCTTGATAGAATTTACAATATAAAGATAACACTTAGAGATTAGATGTATTAAATCCTAATCCAATCTAATTTACATCAAATATAGATATAGATAGAGTAAATGGATATTCACAAAAATATTTATAACACTCCCCCTTGAATATCTATTGTATTAAGAATATGCCTCATTAATACCTTACAAGGAAAAAACCTCATGGGAAAAGAATCCGAGTGAAGGAAAAAGAGTACATAATTCTTTTCAAGAATATGCTTATGAAATATTACCTCATTAAAAACGTTATCAAGAAAAACCTAGTGGGAAAAACCTTGATGAAGGAAAAGAGTACAGTGCGCATTTTACTCCTCCTGATGACTGCATTATAGAGATCTTTAAAATGATGCATTCCAACTTTTCTAATGTTGCAGTAAGAAGGGTTTTAGTGAACAAATCTGCTAGATTGTCACTTGACTGAATTTGTTGAACACTTATTTCACCATTTTCTTGGAGATCATGAGTGAAGAAGAATTTTTGGCAAACTATGTGTTTTGTTCGATTGCCTTTAGTATACCCTTCTTTTAGCTGTGCTATGCAAACAGTATTATCCTCATATAACATTGTTGGAATTTTTTTCTTAGTTGACATACTACACGTTCCTTGAATATGTTGAGTTACAAATTTTAACTAGACACATTTATGACTTCCTCATGAATTGCTAAAATTTCTACATGGTTAGAATAAGTAGCAACTACAGTTTGCTTTATAAAATGGCATAAAATAGCCATACCTCCATATGTGAACAAATAACCTGTCTAGGATTGAGCTTTGTGTGGATTAGATGAATATTCTGCATCTGCATAACTAATTAAATTTTATTTTTGATGCATTTGAATTATATAAGCCATATCCATTGTTCCTCGGAGATATCAAAGTATATGTTTAATTCCATTTCAATATTTTCGAGTTGAAAAAAAAACTATATCTTCCCAATAAATTCACAATAATTGCTATATTAAATCATGTATTGCTAGCAAGATACATTAATGCTCTAATTTCAATAAGATATGGTGCTTCAGGACCATGAAGTTCTTTATTATCCTCACGAGGTCAAAAAATGTTTTTTTTTTTCAGATTTAATGACTTTACAACCATTGATGAACTCAATGGATATGCTTTCTCCATATAAAATCATTTTAGTACTTTCGCTATTAAATTAGATTAATTGACAAAAATTCCATTTGTCAAGTGTTCAATCTAAAGACCTACACAAAACTTTATTTTTTTTCAAGGTTTTCATTTCAAATTCTCTCTTTAAATAATCCACGACTTTTGATAACTCTTCAG
The DNA here is from genome assembly GCF_053813885.1 of Theobroma cacao. Lineage (NCBI taxonomy): Eukaryota > Viridiplantae > Streptophyta > Magnoliopsida > Malvales > Malvaceae > Theobroma > Theobroma cacao. Next base: position 47,039,681 of record NC_142640.1, read on the forward strand.
GAGTTCTAATAATGTTCAAGTCATCAACATAAACAACAATTATAATAAATTCATATATAAACCCTTTTTATAAAATACATGGGCATATAGGGTTATTACTATAGCCTTCTTTCAATAAATTTGTACTAAGGGGATTATACCACATGTGTCTGGATTGCTATAATCCATATAAAGATTTATTAAATTTTATCAAGTAAATTTATCGAGAATTCAAATTTTTTGTACTTCAGGCAACTCAAATCCTTTAGGGATTTTCATATAGATATCGATATCAAATGAGCTATATGAATAGGCTGTAGCTACACTCATTAGACGCATTTTCATTTTCTCATTTATTACCAAACTAGTTAATATAGAATTATAATTGTGTCCACCACAGGGAATATCTTTGCATCTTCAATACTAGATCTTTACAGAAAATTTTGTGCGACAAATCGTGCTTTATATCTCATAATCTCATTTTTCTCATTTCGTATTCGCACAAATACTCATGTATATATTTCACTGGTTTTACACCATTTGGTGTACGAACTACAACTCCAAAAACTTCACATTTTTCAATTAAATACATTTCCTCCTTAATTGCGTCTTTCCACATTGGCTAATAATTTATATAAGTCCAAGATCCTCGTTTTTCTTTCATAATAGTGAGCTCTATATTATATACAAAATATCGTCGACGTTTATTTATCGGTTCCATCTTTTCCCATCATGACATAATTGATTGAGATATCTTCATTTTCAATGATTTCAAGTACTTGAATTTCTTCTGAAATTTTTCTCAATTACGTCAAGGGTCTCTTCTAGAGTTTCTACTTCCTCTTTTTGACCATCTTAAATATTTACTCCTTTTCTTTTTCGAGGATTTTATCTTTGGAGCCGATTGATTTCCACGCTTCTGGCTTGCCTTGTCTTACAAGGACATCAATGCTAATAGGAGCATTTGCAACTGGTATATAGGATTTAGTTATTCCTTTTAGGTCAGTAAATACGTCTGGCAACTGATTTACTATAGTTTGCAAAATAATTATCTTTTGAACTTCAAGTTCATATTGCTTTGTGCGAGGATCAAAACTAGATAATGATAATTTACTGTAAGAAATTTTCTCTTTTAGCTGCTTATTTTCTCCCCCTAATGTTGAAAAAATTGTTTCATCAAAATAACAATTGACAAACTTTGTCATGAATAAATCTCCTATCGATAATTCTAAATATTTAATTACAAATGGAGATTTATATCCAACATATATTGCTAACCTCCTTTGAGGACCCATCTTTGTGCATTGTGGTGGAGCAATTAAAACATATACTACACATCCAAAAAATTATTAGATGAGAAATATTTGGTTCCTAACCATAAACCAATTATATAGGGAGAATTTATAATAACTCGTTTGGCCTGATGCATACAAATGCTGCTGCATTCAAAATGACATGCCCCCAAGTCAATATTGAGAGTTTGAATTTCATAAGCTTGCAATCAGTTAGAAGTGTTTAATAAATAATTCTGCTAAATCATTTGTGTATAAACATAAGCAACAGGTTGTTCAATAATTATTCCAACTAATATGCAATATTAAAGACTTGAGATGTATATCCACCAGCATTATCAAGACAAATAATTTTGATTACATAACCAGGAAAATGTGCTTGCAAATGAATGGTTGCAAATGCCAAATTGCAAGCTATAATAAGCACACATGTCGATGCATCGATTAAAATCATAAAATATCTAAATGATTCACAAGATGGATGTATGAATCCACATATAACCTTGAATATTATTAAAAAACGTAAGGAATTCAATCCCAACTTTAGAGCAAGCAGCACATAAAATTCTTTAGATTGAAAAATCTTCTGGTTTTTCAATAAATGATAAATTTTCAATCATTTTTTTCATCATTATTGATCGGGATGGTTCAACCTATCATGCCAAACATTAAAATTATTAGTAAACTTCTGGTTTACTAGGAGTTTCAATTATTCTAATATTTGTATAGTTTAATTCTAAGAACAAAACGAGTAATTTTTTTTTCAACACACACTTTCTATTTGAGATAATTGCAATATAGAGGTATTAAGTGTCTCTTTCATTCATTGTCTCAATATGATATCTATTCAAACAAATATATTTAAAACTTAATAAACTTTTTTGAGACTTAATAGAAAATAATACATCATCTATTACTTTATTCCTCCAGGTAGTAAAATATTAACTTTTCTGGAGCTTTCAATTAATTTTAGACCACCAGATATTGAATTGACATTAGCTTCTTTTTTTTTTCGTTGTCAAGTAGGAAAAATATTTCTTGTCTTTAAATATAGTGTGTGTTATAGAAATGTCTGCTAGACATATATTTGCATTATTGATCTTAGATCCAATAAGATCAATATCTATATTTTCTTCAATAAAATATATACAATAAGAAACTTGCAAGTTAACATAAAAGAATATTAAATATAAAATTAAAATACATAATAAGAACATATCATTTAAATATAGTGAAAACATAGTAAAGTATCTTTATAATATAATTATACTATTAAGTTCATCCTTAGATATTTCTATTACCAATCATGTAATCAATTCTTTTTTCAAAGTGGACAAATATCTTGATGTGCTATATCAACTTGGCCATGATTAAAAATATCACAAGATGTTTTAATTTTCAGTGATGCTTGATAAAATTTAAGACGTACAACAGGTACGTGATCAATGATCTTTCATGCCACATCAATAACAATATGTTTTCTATATTCCTTTTATTATTTTCATTATTTATCCACTTCTGGTGGGTTACAAGTATTCATCCACTTTTTGATTGGTCATCCTGTCGTAACGTGCGGGTCCGGTAACCCGACCGCCAGACGCGATGTGAAAACTCACTAAAAAATTAAATTAAAATTAGTCGTCGCCACCAATCTTTTTTACTAAGTGTGATTGGCCACCTATTGACTCGATTCTAATCGATGAAGCCTTAAATTAATTTTAAGCCCACCAAAAAGAACCTTGAACTGGTCTACATTTTTAGATATCTAGATTCGGGAGTACGGTTACGCCCGGGGAAAGATTAGCACCCCCGGAATGCCCGTTCCATAAACGGTACCATTTTTAGGTTATCCTATTAGGCTTTATTTTTTTAAGTTCATTTTATTTCCTTAGTTATTATTCACTTATTTTTATCTCCTATTCAACCTAAAATGGAATGCAAATGCGAGGCAAGATGCATGGCGTGAAAAAATTACCGGACGAATGACTTTTTATCGAGGATATTTTCTCGAATCCGCCCATCATACTGGTGGGACTCGGGGTATTCTCTCACCTAGGGAATTATCCGAGAAATTTGCCTTCGCAAATTTGACGAATAATTCCCATCATCGGAGTTATCGTACGTTTTTCTTTAAAAATAATGTTTTCGTGCATAATGAACCTAATTCGGATGAAAGCCTTTTATTAAAGATGTCTCTCGAGCCCTCCCATCATACTGGTGGGACCCGAGGACACATTTTCACCTAAGAAACTTTTCGAAGAATACCCGCCTTTGCAAGATCCTCAGAAGATCCCATCATCGAGGCTTAAACTCGAAAACAGAAATATTTATATGCAATGATATGCATGATGCAATATATATATGCTATACTAATGCAATTATCTATATTTTTTAGTTATTATTAATTCATTATTATTTTTATTTTATTATACTTTTTATTATCATGTTTTTCTATTTTATGTCTAATTATTATTATTTTTATACCTTACATTTTTTATTCTAAATTTCACCTATATATTCCTTTTATAATTAGATAAATTATTTATGATTCCATGTTATTTTTAGTGAACGAGAATTTTATTATTTTTTACTATTTTTTATTTTTATATTATTTATTATATATTTTTTATATTTTGATTATTATATTATTATTATTATTTTGAAGATTTTGTGCTGTGATTTTTTTTTATAAAAAATTTCGGGATCTCAAAATCGAGGCCCTCCTATCGTACTGGTGGAGCCTTAATTCGAAATTCGAATTTCGAACCTAGGGAATATGGGTTCGGGAATGCGACTTCTCGCGTCTCGACCAATCATCCCATCCTCGATATTAATTATTTTATTTATTATATTTTTTTAAAAGAGTTAACTTTCAAATATTGATTCTCATACCTATTTTATTATTTTAATGCTTAATCTAATAATTTTTAATTTCTTAATTTAATCTTTTAGCCTACCATTTATTTCATTCGTTTATATTATTATTTTATTATTGTTATTTTTGTTATTTACCTATTTTTTATGTTTTCTATTTTAATGATTTCTTTTACATTTTTAATTTATATTACCATGTTAATATACTATGTTCCCATTATTTTACTAACAAAAGGCTACATTAAGAAAATCACCATAACTATCACAAACAAAAGCCCAGGATTTAAAACTTACCCAAGATTCAAGCCCAACTTAGCCCAATACTCATCAATCTGGCAGAAAGTCCGTGAGCATGCCCTAAGTATTCAGCCTCCTTGAGCCAAAATGCAGTCGCTTTGAATGCCCTTGAGCTGCCTAATCTTATTCCCCAAAACGGCACCGTTTAGCTTTAAGCTCTAACTATAAAACCCCTTCTTCTTTCTTTTCTTCCCATTTCTTCCCTTCACTTTCTCTCTCTAGCCGCTAGATTCTCTCCTCTCACTTTAAAAATCTCACCTTTATCTTCTCACCGGTGCCGGCTCCTCTTTCTCCAAAACCCTTCATCGACCGACCGCCTAGATCTATTCTTCTTTGCCCAACCTAGTTCTTTCCCTCTATTTCTTTTCGTCGGTCGTCGGTTCTCTCTCTCTCTCTCGATGATCAGATCTCCAATCGATTACCCAAAAATGATCGACCGACGATAACCCAAGCCCCAAATCTAACGTTGGCTTCTCTCTCTCCCTCTAACCGGCAGCAACCCAAACCCCAAATCTGATGCTGGCTTCTCTCTCTTTCTACTACTGACGTCGGCTTCCTTTCACCCAAACTCGGGAAAGGCAAAACCCCCACCACCGGCGACGGTGAAAAAAACTCCCTTACCTCCCTCGATTTGAACTACCCAAAACCCAAATCCGACTCCCACAGCCGGAAGTACTAAAACCCCACCCAAAGCTTCCTTTAAAACGATCTCTCAACTCTCCTTTCTCATTGTATTTCTTTTATTTTTTTGTATCTTTTTGATTGAAAATCTGTGGGTTGTTGTGGCTGCTAGACTAGGATTTTTGGGTCTCTGGTTGTTTGTTTTTTGGCTTGCAGGTTTCAGGATTTTTCTCGGGTTTGAATGCCCCCCCTCATTTCCTTCCAAATGCTACAGTGCTTTATACACTCGGCTTTTGGCCGAGTGTAGTGCTTCCACTACCCTGTTAGACGATAATTTTTCACGTCTGGTAGGGTAAGGGAGGTGCATGGCAGGGTGCGTCCGCACCCTGCCAGTCGTACCTCTCTCCACCCTTTTTTTCATTTTTTTCTTTATTATTATTTTTTAATTTTTATTATTATTATTTTCTAATTCATTTTTTGTTTATAATTTTTGTTTATGATTTTTTTTTATAATTTTTAGTGTCTACAGCTGCCCCTCTTTGCACATTTCGAAAATTCGAAATAGTGCAAAGACGTAGACATTGTATTTGACTAAATTCTTTAATTCTCTTAACAGGGTTTTTTTTTATTATTTTTTTTGGCAATTCCTCAAAGCTGAGGTAACGAAACTGTTAAAAATGAATTCCTCAAAACTGAGGCAACGTGACTTTTAAAAATGAACTCCTCAAAGCTGAGGCAACGAGACTTTAAAAATGAACTCCTCAAAGTTGAGGCAACGAGACTTTAAAAATGAACTCCTCAAAGCTGAGGCAACGAGACTTTAAAAATGAACTCCTCAAAGCTGAGGCAACGAGACTTTAAAAATGAACTCCTCAAAACTGAGGCAACGAGTCTTTAAAAATGAGCTCCTCAAAACTGAGGCAACGAGACTTTAAAAATGAACTCCTCAAAGCTGAGGCAACGAGACTTTAAAAATGAACTCCTCAAAGCTGAGGCAACGAGACTTTAAAAATGAGCTCCTCAAAACTGAGACAACGAGATTTTAAAAATGAACTCTTCAAAACTGAGGCAACGAGACTTTAAAAATGAACTCCTCAAAACTGAGGCAACGAGATTTTTAAAAATGAACTCCTCAAGATTGAGGCAACCAAAGCTTTTAAAAATGAATTCTTCAAAACTGAGGCAACGAAAGCTTTTTTTTTTTTTTAAATGAACTCCTCAAAGCTGAGGCAACGTATCTTTAAAAATGAATTCCTGAAAATTGAGGCAATGAAACCTTTTTTTTCCTTTTTTGAAATGGTGAAAAATAATCAACTCCTCATATGAGGTTCTATGATTTTAAAGATGAATTTTCCTATTTTCAATTGTTTTAAAATTTTGAACATGGCAATTCATCTTCATCAGTTTCCTTTTTTGGGTGTTTTAGGGCCTTCTCTTTGATGAATGGGGGATGAACCGATCACGCTTCCAATCTCTCGTCTTCCCCAATTCGTTGCTCACAATTGTTTTGTTCCTCTATCATATGCATGGTCCAATCATCCTTAACATTTTTACTGTACTCCATTCTATTGCTATTTCCATTTATTTCTCTCTTTTCTTAGTCTTTTCTCTTTCTTTTTTACATTACCAGACTCCATTTCATTCCCTGTCAATTATGATCCTTTTTCAAAATATTGCAAACATTTCTTACTTTATCATGCTCTTTATTAAGTATCATTCCAATTTTATGACAAATGCAATGCAATGTACTCATATCTCCTCTCTTGGCAGAATGGAAATGATAACAATGTTGGGAGCAGAAAGGCTATTTATCATTAAAAAAAAGAAGTTTTTACAATCAAGCATAATGACAAGGATCAGGGGAAAACCAATTAATACAAAAGGGATATTGTTCTTTCTTAATGACTGTTCCGATAGATATTGATAGTAGTCTCGAAATTTTATCCCGAAACAGGCACATTTGTCAGCTCCCTTGTCTTTTGTATGAACATCTCGGATCATGATGTTCACCCATTCTGTGTTAAGCTTTTGTAGTACTTGGACCTCCTTTGTGTCTAGATCGCCCTTTCGGGTTTTCGCCCTAAACACATCTCCCAGATTCAAGCCGCCTTTTTAGGTTTTCAACTTGAAATTTTTTTTTTTATTTTTGCAAAATATTTCTTGACAGCATCGGCATTCACCGGGTTGGAAAACTCCCTTTCGTCCATCTCCGCCAAAATTAGTGCTTCTCTTGAAAAAGCTTTCTTCACCACAAATGGTCCTTCCCAATTCGGTGTCCATTTCCCGCGAGGATCATGCTGGTTCGGGAGAATTCTTTTCAATACTAATTCTCCTTTTCGAAACTATCGAGGATGCGCCTTCTTGCCATATGCCCTCATCATTCTCTTTTGATATAACTGCCCATGGCAAAGTGCCGTCAACCTTTTTTTTTTTATAAGATTCAATTGCTCATAATGAGCATTAACCCATTCGGCTTCTTCCAACTGTACTTCTTTAAGGACCCGAAGGGAAGGGATTTCTACTTCAATTGGCAAAACTGCTTCCATCCCATACACCAAAGAGAACGGTGTAGCTCCCGTGGAAGTTCGGACTGTTGTGCGATAAGCATGCAAAGCAAAGGGTAACTTCTCATGCCAATTTTTGTATACATTTGTCATCTTTTCAATTATCCTTTTGACGTTCTTGCTGGCTGCTTCTACCGCTCCATTCATCTTTGGGCGATAAGGCGTTAAATTGTGATGCTTGATCTTGAACTTGGCATAAACCTCTTTCATCATTGAACCATTGAGGTTACTAGCATTATCTGTGATGATCCTTTCCGGGAGACCATAGGGGCATATTATTTCTTTTTGGATGAACTTACATACCACTTTTTGGGTCACATTGGCATAAGATACTGCTTCTACCCACTTAGTGGAGTAGTCAATTGCCACCAGAATAAATCGATGCCCATTTGATGCCTTCGGGGTTATCAACCCAATCACATCCATGCCCCACATTGAGAATGGCCATGGTGATGTCAATACATGCAGTGAATTAGCAAGGGTGTGGATTCTGTCCGCATATATCTGACACTTGTGACACTTTCGAGCGAAATCTATACAATCCGTTTCCAACGTGAGCCAGTAATACCTTGCTCTCATGACTTGTCTTGCCAACTTATGTCCACTTGCATGTGCTCCACAAATTCCTTCGTGAACTTCCTCAACTATTCTCTGAGCTTCGACTGAATCCACGCATCTCAAAAGCGTTTGATCCCTACTTCTCTTGTATAAGATGTTCCCATCCAAGAAGAAATTCATTGCCAACCTTCTAATGGTTTTCTTATCATTTTCTGAGCTTTGATCCGGGTACTGCTGAAACTTGAGATAATGCACAATATCATGGTACCACGGTTTCTCGTCTATTTTTTCTTCTACACTGGAGCAGTGTGTGGGGCACTCTCGAAGATTAATCATGATGGGTTGAATCTTGACATTGGTACCAACTTTGAACATTGCCGCTAGCGTGGCTAATGCATCGGCCATTTGGTTCTCCTCTCGGGCCAAATGGGTGAAGCAAATCTTATCAAAATTTTCAATTAGCTTTGAAACATACTTGTGATATCGGACTAACTTTAAGTCACGTGTCTCCCATTCTCCTCGCAATTGATAAATAACCAAAACAGAGTCCCCATACACTTCCAAAATGTGAATTTTCCTCTCGATTGCTGCCTGAAGACCCATGACAGAAGCTTCATATTCAGCCACATTATTGGTGCAATAGAAGTTGAGTTTAGCTATGACGGGATAATGATCTCCTTCTGGTGACACTAACACGACCCCTATGCCATGCCTCAAGGCATTCGAAGCTCCGTCGAAAAACATCTTCCAATTCTCTTTCTCCGATTCCTCCCCACTTGTTTGGCATATTGACATCAAGTCCTCATCCGGAAACTCAAACTCCATTGGTTCATAATCTTCTTCCACCCTTTTTGCAAGAAAATCTGCGATTGCACTTCCTTTGATAGTTTTTGGGGACACATACACAATATCATATTCAGACAATAACACTTGCCATCTTGCCACTCTATCTGATAAGGAGGGTTTCTCGAAGATGTATTTAATAGGATCTAACTTCGCAATGAGCCAAGTGGTATGATATAGCATGTACTGCCTCAGTCGATGCGCCGTCCATGCTAAAGCACAACACATCTTTTCCAACGAGGAATACTTGGACTCGTATTCAGTGAACTTTTTACTCAAGTAGAAAACTGCTCTTTCTTTCTTACCAGTTTCATCATGCTGTCCTAACACACATCCCATGGATCCTTCATTTACCGTCAAGTATAAGAGGATGGGTCTCTCAACCACAAGTGGTACCAATACTGGCGGACTCAACAGATATTCTTTAACCTTGTCAAAAGCAACTTGACACTCTTCATTCCATGCCCCAGGATTATGTTTGCGAATGAGTTTGAAGATCGGGTCACATTTGAGTGTGAGCTGTGATATGAACCGGGCTATATAATTTAATCTTCCCAAAAATCCTCTAACTTCTTTTTGCGTTTTGGGAGGAGGCAAATTACGGATTACTTGAACCTTATCCGAGTCAACTTCTATTCCTCTTTCACTAACGATGAAACCCAGTAACTTTCCTGAAGTGACTCTAAAAGTGCACTTTGCCAGATTGAATCTGAGCTGAAATTTTCGTAACCTCTTAAATAATCTTTCAAGATTGGTCGCATGGTCCTCTATTTTGTGAGCTTTTACAATCATATCATCCACATACACCTCAACCTCTCTATGCATCATATCATGGAAGAGAGTCACCATAGCTCGCTAATAAGTTACCTTGGCATTTTTCAAACCGAATGGCATTATCTTATAACAAAAGGTCCCCCACATAGTTATGAAGGTAGTTTTCTCTCTATCCTCTGGTGCCATCTTAATTTGGTTATACTCTGAAAAGCCATCCATAAAGGAAAACACGGAATGACGGGCAGTATTGTCAACAAGGGTGTCAATGTGGGGAAGAGAAAAATTATCTTTTGGGCTAGCTCTATTCAAGTCTCGATAATCCACACACATTCTCACTTTCTCGTCTTTCTTAGGTATTGGGACAATATTTGCAACCCATTCAGGGTACTTAGCTACTTCCAAGAATCTTGCATCGAACTGTTTTTTCACCTCTTATTTAATTTTCAACAGCATTTCAGGTTTCATTCTTCTCAACTTTTGCTTAATCAGTTTGCATTCGGGTTTCAAAGGTAGTTTATGGGCTACAATATCTGTATTGAGTCTTGGCATATCTTGATAAGACCATGCAAACACATCTACATATTCATGGAGTAGCTTTATTAGTTTTTCTTTTTCCATTGGCACCAACGTCATACCAATTCTAACTTCTTTCTTATTTTTTTCATTTCCTAAATTTATCGTTTCAAGTGTCTCTTGATGTGGGACAATTTGTCTCCCCTCCTGTTCTACTAGTCTTAATAAGTCCGGAGTTAAATCACAATCCTCCACGTTTTCTGTATCGTCAAGTTCACTGACACTTGTACCTTTTTCGAAATTAACTTCAAAACCACTGTCATTATCATTTTCGCATTCATTATTTGGAATCCTGGAAGGTAAAGGGGATTGAAATATGTAGAGCTATTCTATAGATAAACAGTTAAAATAAAGGGATGAAATGACACGAATAGAAATGGTTAATCATGAGGAGAGATATAAGAAATGCACTACGCATGTCAATTTATTAGAATGATAAATGATAAAAAGCCCGATACATAAAATTCCAATGCTTTTGGGCATAAGCATGGATGTTTAGTTTATATTACTTTAAAATTGAATCACAAGTGACCAGTAAACTCATGGTGGTTCAGCTGCTCAACTTTAGATTCGGTGGCCTGAGGTATGTAGTAGGAATCCCATCCACATTTCCTGACTGTTCTTCACCTTCCTCCATTGCACATATTGATGAATCAGAAAAGGCTTCCCTTAAAGCTGACACTAATTCTCGGCTCCGAACGGTGAGTGATTCAAGAAAGATGCAACCTCCAGATCGGAATGTCTCGTAGAGATGAGGATATGTCATTCCTTGGATTTCCAACTCATGCCCCTTAAATCGAGCCAACCTTTCCTTTGTTCTTTTGACTATCATTTCTTCTCTTTCCTTCTTAGTTGGCTTATACCTCAAGCCAAACCTTTCTTCATTTTTGGTAGTACGTATGAGCCTTCTAATGCCTTGTAGTTCTCTTCCCAGTCCTACCCCCGCTAGGTATCTTTTCCCTATTATCTGACTGACAGCTATCTTGGTGGTTTTGGAAAGCCTCGGAATAGGCGGTGTGGTTCTTTCTCCAATATATGTGGTGTTAACAAACTCGAAGGATCGGAAAGAACATTCAGGCACTTTTTCTGCCGCTTCTACGTAAGGAGTATCTGCTGGCTTGCTTATGAGTAAGTCCTCTTCCCCGTTAACACAGACAATCTTCCCATCCATGATGAACTTGAACTTTTGATGAAGAGATGAAGGTATGGCCCCAACCATATGGATCCAAGGTCTTCCCAACAAATAATTGTATAAAGGAGCGATATCCATAACCTGAAATTCAATCTTAAAGGTACACGGGCCAATTTCTATCGGTATCTCTATGTCCCCTACTACTTCTCTCCTTGTTCTGTCGAAGGCTCTCACGATCATCTGACTCTTTCGCATGTAAGACATGTTGATAGGTAAACGGGCCAAGGTCCTCATAGGCATCACATTTAAAGACGATCTGTTGTCAAGCAGTACCTTTACGACGGTACAGCCTTTACATTTGGTAGTGATATGCAAGACTTTATAATTTTCTCTACCTCTAGAAGGGATTTCTTCATCGCTAAAGGATATTATGTTACCCACCGAAATGTTCCCAATGATGTAGTCCAAATTTTCAACTGAGATATCGCGATCCACATATGCTTGGTTTAGAATCCTCATCAAAGAGTTCCTATGTGGTTCCGAGCTGAGAAGCAAAGATAGTAGTGAAATACGAGTGGGCAACCTGTTCAATTGCTCGACCACATTGTACTCACTATGTTTGATGAACTTGAGGAACTCGACAGCTTCTTTTTTCGTCATCGGTCCTTTTGAGCCATCTGTCGATTTCAGAGGTTGCACCTTTTCTTCTCTCTAACTTTGCTCTTTTTCCTTTCCCTTCTCATTCTTGAGATTCTCCAATGTTTTCGATGAATAGCAACGTCCGCTACGGGTAATCCCTCCAACACTAGTTATATTTGCAGCATCATCTTGAGATTCAGCTATCTATTTCTTCGCTTTTAAAACTTGTACACTGCAGTTGTAGTTCCATGGGATAGCTTTGTCATCTTTGTAGGGGAAGGGTTTAGGGACTTCGATGATCATCTTGGCATGGGTTCTGTCCTCCACAAACTCTCCTCTTGGTTCATAGAAAATGGTTAAAGGTTTTATCTTCATTAGGTGAGTGGATTCCTTGGATATCATGTTTACTGCTGACTCTGAAGCTTCCATATAAAACTCGATCCTTGATTCGTCCATCATTCTTTGCACTTCCTTCCGGAAAGAACTACAATCTTGGATTAAATGCCCCACACATCCTTTGTGATACAAGCAACATAGTCTTTGGATATCTCCCGAGTCATTCACATTAGGACATTCTGACCAAATCTCGAGCATATTGGCTTTTACCAAGGCTTCAAATACTTTCTCCATGGGGGTTTCCACTTCCCGAATGTTCATTTTAATATGCACCTCCCTTTCGATTGCATTTACCCCTGCCCCAACATGATTTGGCAGTGGGTTGTTGTTAACATTCTGTTCAGACTTTTTTTCAAAGTTCAAGATTCCTGCCTTGATCAACCCTTGCACCTTTTGCTTGAATGCCGTGCAATTCTCGATCGAGTGACCTTCGATTTCATAATGATAATCACAGTGGGTGAAAGTATCATACCATCTCGGGAATGGAGGTTTTAATGGCTCTATGTATAAAGGTGCCACCATATGATTTGCAACTAACTGAGTGAAGAGTTCAGCATATGTGATTGGGATTAGGTCAAACTGCACTTTCTCTTGCTTGTTACGCCATCCTCTTAATTCACCGGTAGTATGGTTGTTTGAAGGTGTTGTTTGTTGTGTGGTTGAAGCTATAACAGGTGTGGAAGTAAGTGAGTGAATATTTGTGGGGTAAGGTATCCGTTGGATGGGAGTATATGGGTACAAGTTAGGAAAGGCATTTGGCATGGGTGGGTATAGGTATGGGCTTTGTGAAGTGTTGTTCACAGTTGGGTAATAGGGGTATGGTGGGTATGGCTGGTAAAGGTTGTATATTCTTCCTTGGTGTTGTCCTGAAGTGATGGCTTGGGCTTCTCCCTCTTTCCTCTTAAAAGTTTCCCCTTTCCTCGTGTTTACCGTATCACCTCCTTCTATCTTCCCTTGCTTAATGGCAGTTTCTCTCATTTCTCATAAAATCACCATATCAGCAAAGTTCTTTGTGGCACTACCAACTAATTGTTCATAGTAAGGGGCTCGCAGGGTGGTAACAAACATTACAGTGGTCTCTTTCTCAATCAATGGTGGCTGAACTTGAGAGGCCACATTCCTCCATCTTTGAGCATATTCTTTGAAGCTTTCAGTGGGTTTCTTCTCCATGTTTTGTAAAGAAAGGCGACCCAGAGCCATATCTGTAACATGCTTATACTGAGCTACAAACGCCCGAGCAAGGTCTTTCCACGTGTGGATTCGATTGCGGTCCAGTTGGACGTACCACTTTGCTGCAGCATTAGTAAGGCTATCTTGGAAGCAATGTATCAAGAGTTTGTCATCGTGAGCATATGCGACCATCATTCTACAATACATGGTGATGTGTGTGATCGGGCACTTGGGTTCATCATACTTCTCAAAGTCTGAAACTTTGAATTTTGGGGGTATAACCACATCTGGAGCAAGACAGAGCTCAATTGCATCCATAGAATAATACATTCCCATTCCTTCTATCATGCACAGTCTTTCCTCAAAACGGTTAAATTTCTGATGGGTATCGGGGTTATCCTTCGATTCAACGGATCCACATTTGAGCTTATCTTGTTCCTTTAGATCATCCAGATCAGGTACAGAGATGGGATCTGAAGGACTTGCCCCTCCAATTGGCCTTTGTTGAGCATAAGTCGGTGGTGGCCCTATTGACATCCCAAAAAATGGATATTGACCCATTGATGGCATGGGAATAGACGCATTCCTTGCAGGTGGTGGTGTAAATCCTGGTGCATACACAAGGTCTGTATTGGTTTCTGTCTGTTGAACGTCTTCTGGTGTACCAGAACTCCCTGCCGCTCTCTTTCCTTTATCTGTAGATATTAACTCTAAAATTTTTGATAACTGACCCATGATTTCTTCTTGCTTCTTCTCAATCTTATCCATCCTCTCTGAATGCTCATCCCTCATGATCTTAGAATGGGCTCTTGTATTGTATCTGTGGAGAATTTGTTTTTCTAGAATTTTGTTCTATTAGTTCAAAGAATAAGTTAGAATTTTATGTTGAGTGCATTATTATTTATTACTTTTATTTAAATCATGCATTATGATGCAAATGAAATGTATTGAAAAGAAAAAATAGGAAAAATATTGGCCATCCAACATTTACCATAAGAAAATCCGCATCCATAAAACTTAGATATCCGATTACATCATTATCTAAAACCATTACATAACTATCAAAAGGAAAAACCGACTTTGTCATATTGGTCCCTAACCATCCTGAGGTGATCGATCAATCGCTCACTCAATTCATCCTTGGGAAGAATCTCTCGCCTGAGTTCTTCGGTCTTGTCTGCCATCACTCGAGCTCTAAATGCCACTTCTCTCATCTGTCTCAGTATCCATCGCATCTCAGCTTCTTTCCTTTGAAGGCTTTGTGTGCGCGAATCATTTCTTTCCCTCATTTAGAAATATTATTGCCTTACTACTTCGTACTGTGCCTTGTAGCCCTTCATGGCAGTTTCCAACAAGTCGCAGTCATTTTTCAACTCTTGGATGGTTTGTTCTTGTTTTCGTACCTCGTGCTGCAAAACATTGTTGGCACTTTGGAGTTCTTGCATTCTGGCTATCAGAGAAGAATTTGCCATGCTCACTTCCTCAAACTTGCTTTGCTACTAATCCCGCTCTTCCAAAGCCATCTGTACCTTTCTTGCCGTCTCTTTCTTCACTTATTCTAGTTCATCCTCATGTCTCTGCTTCATATTCATCATCTCCTTTTCAAGTCTCTTTCTTGTCAACTCACTCTCTAGTAGGACATCTTGAGGTTCTAGGTTTATGGGATG
The DNA here is from genome assembly GCF_053813885.1 of Theobroma cacao. Classification (NCBI taxonomy): domain Eukaryota; kingdom Viridiplantae; phylum Streptophyta; class Magnoliopsida; order Malvales; family Malvaceae; genus Theobroma; species Theobroma cacao. The sequence goes on from NC_142640.1 coordinate 47,055,060, forward strand.
TTTTGATGGATTTTTCGGGGGGCATACGACATCTTTCACCCTTTGGTCATGCCAAGTATGATACCCTGTGGTGACTTCATCAATAACCCTTCCCTGATCCACTCGGCAAGTTTTCTTCCAATTTTCTTGAGCGTTTTCGGCTCTCCATATGTAAACTCTAACTGGCTGAGCTGGTGAGTCATGGGGACGAATTGCTCAGATCCGAACTATCTCCGTACCATTATCGGTGCATAGCTAATGGCTCCTCATGATCCCATCAGCGACACCCGCGGCTTGTCTCCACATTTATACATCACTTGCATTCGCGGCATCCATGGAGCTCTCCAAGTTACTTCAACACTCATTAACCTCTGGAGATTTGCGACCCACTCTTCTTTCCTCTTGTAGTCGGGCCATACACTTTCGCAGAACTCGAGGATAGGGCAACTTACAGACAAATAAGGCTTCCGAAATTTGCTCTCTTTACATTCGGAATGGCTTTTGACCCATATAGTTAAGAGTTGGGCACATCCAATGAATCGTCCCTCGCCTTTGCGTCGATAGAAATTCAAGGATCTGAAGGTTTCAACTAAGATAGATGGGGCCGAGTTAATGCTCCTCGTCACCTGATCAAAGAAGTTTATGACTGACACCTCCATATGACCTAGAACCTTTGGGAAGACCATTAAGCTGTAGATTGCAATCGTAAAAGCTAGGAGACCTTGTTCATCCTCCATGTATTTTTTAATATATCCGTTCAAGAAACTCCACAGAAGGCATTTTGTGTCTCATTTCTTCTTCAAATGCTGAACCACTTCTACCGTAGTCATTCCTAACAACTTGGCCAACTTTCATCGGTGTCCCATCTTCTGAGCCCTTTAATAGATCTTGTTAGGCTGCATGTGATCTATCCGGAGCAGAGAGGAGTACTCTTCTATGGTAAGGGTCATGTCCACCTTGTTAAAGACAAAGCAACGGTATGAAGGATCCCAAAACTGGACAATGGCTCAAAGCATCTGGTCATCAATAGGTACATATAGGAGCCATGCAATGTGTCCATACTTGTTCTGAAAATTGTCTCGGTGAGCACGTCTCCACTGTTCCCAAATTCCTACCATCTCTGTGAAGTCATTCTGCTGAAAGTCCAAGTGAACTCTCTCGGGTAAAGTTGGGACATGTCCTTGGGTCAAACAGTCTCCTTTTTCTTGTTGGATCTGCCCCATCTGTAACTCTATCTCATAGTCATTTCTGTATATGTTGAGCAGACCTGCCGATGACGATGCCATGGATGTAACTGTGGATCTCTTAAGTTGGAAGTTGTGTAGCCAATATTTTCTCCTATATGCAATTACGATGCATGCAAATGAACATGTAACATGCACATGACAAGCAAAATAAACTTAAGTTAGTATGGTAAAAAGAAAGAATGGAATGTTAAAAATAATGAGAGAATAATAAGCAATATCATGGGTATTATTGTCTACTCCACGATACTTTATTATCTCATGGCATAATTTAAAATAGAGGGAGTGGAAAATTCCCTCATGTGTACCTATTTATAGGGTATATTCTCACGGGTATGGCCCTACCTAGGATTAAGCTACTCTCGGTATTCTATATGCTGGGTTGGGATTATAAACAGAGCTAAGGTTCCCAAATCGTTCCTCACTGTCGTCCATGCGGACTAGTAAGGCACCTCGGTCCTCACCCATTACAGGCTTTAAACGGACTAGGTTCGATTTGAGTGGGAGTCTTCACTAGCCCGTGCGGAGGTTATCACCTCACGAGAGCGTAGCTACTAAACTCCCTCCTAAAAGGATATTACCCGGGTGGAGGGTTTATGCATGAATATAAAATGTGCTGTGTGTGTGAAGGAAAACATAGAGTTTGGAGTAACAATCTCACATCCCTCTATCCTATATCCCCACAATTATTAAAAGCAATAAAGTAATAAATGTGAAATAAACTAATGCACCAAACAAAATATGCAGAACAAATCATTAACACTAAGGAAATATTGAATTATTTAAAGCCTTAGATAACCTATTATTATTTAATGGTTCGACTCTCGGCAGTCCCCAGCGGAGTCGCCATCTGTCGTAACGTGCGGGTCCGATAACCCAACTGCCAGACGCGATGTGAAAACTCACTAAAAAATTAAACTAAAATTAGGAGTTGCCACCAATCTTTTTTACTAGGTGCGATTGGCCACCTATTGACTCGATTCTAATCGATGAAGCCTTAAATTAATTTTAAGCCCACCAAAAAAAACCTTGAACTGGTCTACATTTTTAGATATCTAGATTCAGGAGTACGGTTACGCCCGGGAAAGGATTAGCACCCCCGGAACGCCTGTTCCATAAACGGTACCATTTTTAGGTTATCCTATTAGGCTTTATTTTTTTAAGTTCATTTTATTTCCTTAGTTATTATTCACTTATTTTTATCTCCTATTCAACCTAAAATGGAATGCAAATGCGAGGCAAGATGCATGACGTGAAAAAAATGCCGGACGAATGACTTTTTATCGAGGATATTTTCTCGAATCCGCCCATCATACTGTGGGACTCGGGGTATTCTCTCACCTAGGGAATTATCCGAGAAATTTACCTTCGCAAATTTGACGAATAATTCCCATCATCGGAGTTATCGTACGTTTTTCTTTAAAAATAATGTTTTCGTGCATAATGAACCTAATTCGGGCGAAAGCCTTTTATTAAAGATGTCTCTCGAGCCCTCCCATCATATTGGTGGGACCCGGAGACACCTTTTCACCTAAGGAACTTTTCGAGGAATATCCGCCTTCGCAAGATCTTCGAAAGATCCCATCATCGGGGCTTAAACTCGAAAACAGAAATATTTATATGCAATGATATGTATTATGCAATATATATATGCTATACTAATGCAATTATCTATATTTTTTAGTTATTATTAATTAATTTTTATTTTTATTTTATTATACTTTTTATTATCATGTTTTTTCTATTTTATGTCTAATTATTATTTTTTTATACCTTACATTTTTTATTCTAAATTTCACCTATATTTTCCTTTTATAATTAGATAAATTATTTATGATTCCATGTTATTTTTGTGAACAAGAATTTTATTATTTTTTACTATTTTTTATTTTTATATTATTTATTATATATTTTTTTATATTTTGATTATTATATTATTATTATTATTTTGAAGATTTTGTGTTGTGATTTTTTTTTATAAAAAATTTCAGGATCTCAAAATCGAGGCCCTCCTATCGTACTGGTGGAGCCTTAATTTGAAAATCAAATTTCGAACCTAGGGAATATGGGTCCGAGATTGCGACTTCTCGAGTCCCGACCAATCATTCCATCCTCGGTATTAATTATTTTATTTATTATATTTTTTTAAAAGAGTTAATTTTCTAATATAGATTCTCATACCTATTTTATTATTTTAATGCTTAATCTAATAATTTTTAATTTCTTAATTTAATCTTTTAGCCTACCATTTATTTCATTCGTTTATATTATTATTTTATTATTGTTATTTTTGTTATTTACCTATTTTTTATGTTTTCTATTTTAATGATTTTTTTTACATTTTTAATTTATATTACCATGTTAATATACTATGTTCCCATTATTTTACTAACAAAAGGCTACATTAAGAAAATCACCATAACTATCACAAACAAAAGCCCAGGATTTAAAACTTACCCAAGATTCAAGCCCAACTTAGCCCAATACGCATCAGTCTGGCAGAAAGCCCGTGAGCATGCCCCAAGTATTCAGCCTCCTTGAGCCAAAACGCAGTCGCTTTGAATGCCCTTGAGCTGCCTAATCTTATTCCACAAAACGGCACCGTTTAGCTTTAAGCTCTAACTATAAAACCCCTTCTTCTTTCTTTTCTTCCCATTTCTTCCCTTCACTTTCTCTCTCTAGCCGCCAGATTCTCTCATCTCACTCTAAAAATCTCACCTTTATCTTCTCACCGGTGCCGGCTCCTCTCTCTCCAAAACCCTTCATCGACCGGCCGCCTAGATCTATTCTTCTTTGCCCAACCTGGTTCTTTCCCTCTATTTCTTTTCGTCGGTCGTTGGTTCTCTCTCTCTCTCTCGATGACCGGATCTCCGATTGATTACCCCAAAATGACCGACCAACGGCAACCCAAGCCCTAAATCTGACGCTGGTTTCTCTCTCTCCCTCTAACCGGCAGCAACCCAAACCCCAAATCCGACGCTGGCTTCTCTCTCTCTCTCTCTACTGCCGGCGTCAGCTTCCTTTCACCCAAACTCGGGAAAGCCAAAACCCCCACCACCGGCGACGGTGAAAAAAACTCCCTTGCCTCCCCCGATTTGAACTACCCAAAACCCAAATCCGACTCCCACAGCCGGCAGTGCTAAAACCCCACCCAAAGCTTCCTTTAAAACGATCTCTCAACTCTCCTTTCTCATTGTATTTCTTTTATTTTTTTGTATCTTTTTTATTGAAAATCTGTGGGTTGTTGTGGCTGCTAGACTAGGATTTTTGGGTCTCTGGTTGTTTGTTTTTTGGCTTGCAAGTTTCGAGATTTTTCTCGGGTTTGAATGCCCCCCATCCTTTCCTTCCGAATGCTACAATGCTTTATACACTCGGCTTTTGGCTGAGTGTACTACTTCCATTACCTTGCCAGACGCGAATTTTTCGCGTCTAGCAGGGTGAAGGAGGTGCGTGGCAGGGTGCGTCCGCACCCTGCCAGTCGTACCTCTCTCCACCCTTTTTTTCATTTTTTCTTTATTATTATTTTTTAATTTTTATTATTTTTATTTTCTAATTCATTTTTTGTTTATAATTTTTGTTTATGTTTTTTGTTAAAATTTTTAGTATCTACACATCCACTTCTAATAGGTTAGTGGTTTAAGGTATCCATATACTTTTTGTGTATTGAAAGTATTCATCTATTTGTGGTAGGTTACAAGTATATATCCACTTTTGGTGGGAGATCCACATATGATGGGTTATCCACTTCTGGTGGATTATATATTTTTTAGTAGGTTACGACATTCATCCACTTCTAGTGGTAAATTATCCATCCACTTCTTATGGTAAAATTATCCTTAAATTCTGATAGTAAAATTATTATCTACTTCTGGTGATAAAATTATAAATAGAATTAAAATAGTGATAGTGTAAATTATTATAATGATTTTTTTCATATCCATGATCATAATTATTAAATAATGTGGTATTCACTTCAGGGAATAGATAGATTTATGACTATGACCATAATTATTAAATGATGTCGCATTCACTTCAGGGAATGAATAAATTTATAATTTTTTTTATTAGTAATGCGTTTGTCACATTCACTTCAGGGAATGGATATTATGATTTTTCATTAATAACTATATAATAGCAAATTCATATTCATATTGATTTTAAGAGAATAGAAATACTAAAGAGATATCAAGTCACTTACTTGATTTTTGTTGCAATAAAAAATTAAAGACCAACCATTGAAATCCTTTTAAAGCTTTGAGATGATGAAAATAAAGTAATAGCAACACTTACCTGATTTGCTAAAACTATAAATCAAAATTGAATCATTGAAATCCTTTTGAAGCTTGAAGATGATGAAACAAAATAATTACAAAACTTGAGAGATCAAAGAAGATTGTGCTGATAACATGTTATGAAAAATAACTTAAAAAAATAAATAAAGATAACTTGAAAGAATAATTAAAGAGAAAAAAAAAGTATTTAGGTGAGGAAAATAGATCTTATTGAAGTGTATGTTTACAAATGAACTGAGAGGCCTATTTATAGGTAAATAATTTTTTTATTTTAATAGAATTTACAAGATAAAAATAACACTTAAAAATTAAATAGATTAAATCTTAATCTAATCTAATTTATATCAAATTTAGAAATACATAGAATAAATTAATATTCATAAAAATATTTATAACAGTGATTATTTATTTAGTTATCTTGGTTACTCCATACATCCACCTCTCTATTCCCTTCATCCATTTTTCTACACTTCCCTTTCCCTTACTCTCTTCGTCCACCCAAAAATGAAAAACCTCGGCAATTGTCCGACGTTTCTAATCCTCGGAGTTTTATTCTTCTGTTGTCTTTCCCATGTTAGATCCGACGCCTCCGACCACCGTTACAAAGACGGTGATCCTGTCCCGCTCTACGCCAATAAGGTCGGCCCGTTCCACAACCCCAGGTAATTCTATAATTTCCCCTCTTTTTTTTTTTTTACTAGATCTGAATTTAGATCTGAGTTACTCATTATCCGGATCCCGAGTCAGTGCCTTTGTTTCCATTTAAGGAGTCCGCGTTTGGAACATTAAAATTAAAACCTCATTACGTTTAACACGTTGATTGGATTAGTCCTTAAATTAACATGTTTTTAATGTTGTTTGTTTGATTCCAGTGAAACCTATCGCTACTTTGATCTGCCCTTCTGTTCTCCAGGTTCTTTTTATTTCTATTTTTACAAATTCAGATCTTAAATAATTTAATTTAGATTTAATTAAATTTTGTCTATTTTTGGATGGAATTTAGATCATTTAAAGGAGAAGAAAGAAGCGTTAGGTGAGGTCTTGAATGGTGATAGACTCGTAAACGCTCCTTATAAACTTAACTTTAGAGAGGAAAGAGATTCTTATGTTGTTTGTAAGACGAAGCTTTCAAAAGAAGAGGTTGCCATTTTCCGTAAGGTGGTTGACAAGGATTATTATTTCCAAATGTACTATGATGATTTACCTATCTGGGGTTTTATTGGAAAAGTTGATAAGGAGGGAAAAGCTGATCCGAGCGAGTACAAGTATTTCCTTTACAAGCATATCCAGTTCGATATACTTTATAACAAGGATCGCGTAATTGAGATCAGTGCTAAGATGGATCCTCATTCGCTTGTGGACTTGACTGAGGATAAGGAAGTTGATGCCGAGTTTATGTATACTGTGAAATGGAAGGAGACTGAGACTCCTTTCGAGAAGAGGATGGACAAGTACTCCATGTCTTCTTCTTTGCCACATCATTTGGAGATTCATTGGTTTTCTATCATCAACTCTTGCGTGACGGTGCTCCTTTTAACGGGTTTCCTTGCAACGATTCTCATGCGGGTCTTGAAGAATGATTTCATTAAGTGAGATCTATTAGATGTATTTGTATATATTTCTCATGTTTTTTTTTTATTTCCTATGTGGTTGTTGGTTTCTATAAATGTTTGGTTTGTTATGAAAGGTATGGTCAAGATGAAGAAGCAGCTGATGACCAAGAAGAGACTGGATGGAAGTATATTCATGGAGATGTATTCCGATTCCCAAAGTTCAAATCTTTGTTTGCTGCTGCTCTTGGATCTGGAACACAGCTGTTCACTTTGTAAGAATCCCACTTATTCTGTATTTATGTTTCTTTTCGATTTCTGAAACTACAGTTATTGCATTGTGATCTCTATGTCAATTATTGATGTTCCTCTCTCTAATTTCTCCTGGACCTTTGTTTGTCTATCAGAACGGTTTTCATTTTTATGCTTGCATTGGTTGGTGTCTTCTATCCGTACAATCGCGGTGCTCTGTTTACTGCCCTAGTGGTTATATATGCACTTACATCAGGTATTGCAGGATATACAGCTACTTCTTTCTACTGTCAGCTTGAAGGAAAGAACTGGGTATGTGTAGATGGATTTTATCTGCTAGTATGAAATGCAAATGTGATGCTTCTAAAAGTTAGGCCTCTAAGTGGACCAACGTATTTATGTGATTTCTTGATTTGACAGGTTAGGAATCTGTTATTGACTGGCTGCCTTTTCTGTGGGCCCTTATTTCTCACATTCTGCTTCCTTAACACGGTTGCTATTGCATACAGAGCAACTGCTGCACTGCCTTTTGGAACTATTGTAGTAATAGTCCTCATATGGACACTAGTGACATCTCCCTTGCTTGTTCTGGGTGGTATTGCTGGAAAAAATAGCAAGGCTGAGTTCCAAGCTCCCTGCCGCACCACAAAGTATCCTCGAGAGATTCCACCATTGCCTTGGTACAGGAGTGCGATTCCTCAGATGGCAATGGCTGGATTTCTTCCATTTAGTGCTATTTACATTGAGCTTTACTACATATTTGCCAGTGTCTGGGGCCACAGGATCTATACCATATACAGCATCTTGTTTATTGTCTTCATCATCCTGCTGATTGTCACTGCTTTTATAACTGTGGCTTTGACATATTTCCAACTTGCAGCCGAAGATCATGAATGGTGGTGGAGGTAGATAAGTTCTCTAATTATGCATTCATTTCTCCATTGCCTTTTGCCTTGCACTTTTGACATATTTTAAAATCTGGAATTTCATACTATATTTCACTTCTCCCCTGCTGCTCTCTTAGTTTATGGTACATGACAAGTAAATTTTCATGCCTTTAGATGAATATTGTATGTAATTCAAGAACTGTAAAAAAAAATTGGCTACAAATGGCGAGTTTATGTTTTGTATAAAGGACAATTGGATGCCTATTAGCAATTTCCTGAGGGTTTCTCAGCTCGTGTTTGCATTTTCTTTGGCTGTGTTTCTTGATAATTTTTTTTGGAGAAGTATATTATTCTGTTTTCATGGTGATCTGTTGGTTAGAGAATGGCAAAGGGCTAGCTTTCTATTTTGTCATGCATAATGTTGGTGGACATGGATTGCTACAATCCTTGAAAAGAAGCGAAATATTTTGGTTTAAAAGTACAACCCCCAACCCCCCTGTGTACTGCTGCCTTGGTAAATGAATAAAAAGAATGAAGAACAGTAAATTCCCTAATTCTGTTTTAGGTTTTTATGGTACTGGATAATCTGCAGGTTAGTTTATTAGGGAAAAAAAAAAAAAAAAAGAAGCCATAGTTTATTTACTAAAATTAGTATTTTGGTAATTAGACTTGTGGTAGCTTGGGGGTCGGTTCATTGGTTCTTTACCGAATCAGTTTTGGCTTGTTTAACCTGTTTGATTACAACTTTGTCTCCATTCGGTTGAAAATAGTGAAGGCTGTGGACTTTGTGAGTTGATAATACATTAAATGACTTTCAAGTGTTATGTTGTTTACCGATCTTAGTCCTTAATTTGTCACAGGTCTTTCCTTTGCGGTGGATCAACTGGCCTCTTTATCTATGCCTATTGCTTGTATTATTACTATGCACGATCAGATATGTCTGGTTTTATGCAAACCTCGTTCTTCTTTGGTTACATGGCTTGCATCTGCTATGGATTCTTCCTGATGCTCGGGACAGTGGGTTTCCGTGCCTCGCTGCTCTTTGTTCGTCACATATACAGGTCCATCAAGTGTGAGTAGAGGGTTTAGTTGTCCCTTAACATTTCCATCAATGCTGTCATAGAGAAGTCTATGATTATGATCTTTGTTAGAAATTAGCTGGAAGATTGCCCTAATTGTCATGAGCAAATGGGGATGCTATACTATGCCTAAAGGGATATCTGTAAGATCTGCACGTGGGTGGCTAGGCATTGGAGAACTTTTAGGCATCATGTGTTTATTATTAATATTTGCTTTGTACGTAACCATGAGACGGATTTGTGTAGGATGCTGTTATTTTTTATACCTCTCTACCGGGAAAAAAAGATGCTCAATTAGTTTCCTTTGACCGACTGTTTTGAGTTGACTTTAAAAGATTGCGTTGCAAAATAAATGATTATTTTCCGACTTCTGCAGTGTAATAAGGCCAATCCCTAGTTGACATTTAGGATACATCCAAGTACCATTTTTATATGCAATTTATATTGTAATGTAATATTTATGGGAATAATAACTTGGCAAAGACTAATTCAAATAGGAATCCTAGAGCATAGCAGAGTTAAATTTTAAGCATGAAAATATTTTATGTATGATCGTTACAGATCTTCGTCTGAAGATGTTTATATCACAGCTCTGCCTCAAGCTCCTTTACCAGGTCGCTGGGCTCAAGGAATGTACTAGGGGAGCCACCTTTGCGCTGAGGAAGGCAACTGATCTTGTTCAATTCTTCCATACTCAAGGACCAATCAAGTATTTCAAGGTTCTCTTTCATTCTCTCCTTGTTGAAGCTCTTTGTGATCACGCTTGTCCCTTGCTCGTACACCCATCTTAGAGCAATCTGCCATATGTTAACCAAAAAGATTAAAATGGTCTTTTTCAATGATTAAAATAATAATAAAACAGCAACAGGATAAGGCAACCTGCGCAGTTGTTTTCCCTCTAGCCTCGGCAATCTCTTTCAGTCCATCACAGTCAAGAATCCTGCTATTTCCCCATATTGTGCCCTTAGAGCCCAGAGGGGAATGCGCAGTCACATGAATGCCCTTGGCCTTGCAGAACTCCTTGAGCTCCTTCTGCTGCCACAGTGGGTTCATCTCCACCTTGAAGACAAAGCAAACAAGTACATTATCTTGCTGACATTTCCGAACTTATTCCGTCTTTGTTTAGACAAAAGTCGTACTTCGTTATCCATAACCATAACCATCAAAGTCCCCATGCAATAGGGGACCAAAAAGAAGCCTCTTAGGCCAACACACTGCTTTTGTTTCTTTCTCCCCTGCTTCTTTACAGGGTCGCATTTTCAGAGGCCAGCAGGGATTTAGCTAAAACGTCTTTTTCTAGATGAGTGCAATACCAGACACATCTTTTTTTTGGCGTGAGGTGGCAGATGCTAGAAATTACAACATATTTGAACCCTCATTTAGCAATTCAATTATAGTTGTGATTTTAGATGATTGTTTCTTAATTTGATAAGAAGTATCAGAGCCTTTTTCCTTTATAATTTGAACCCCTGGACACTCCTTTAGTATATTCCCTTTCAAGTTTAACAAATGTGCAAATTAAAGCATATTCATCAATGCTGACATTAATTTATTCCTAAATGATCACCTATCAGTCTGAAAGTTTTCGATTGAGTGATTCTGTAATAGGTAAATGTCAGCAAATAGACATATTGACAGTGAGTCTCATCTCTCAATCGCAGCTGGCATTGAAGTCACCACACATTCAATACTAACTGTAGATGAGTCTTTGGCCGCAATGCCATGGAGGTTGCCCGTTGCAACTTGTGCATATCATAATACTACGCCATTACCTTGATAATAATTGATTACCAAAAATCTATTTTATTTAACCAAAAAAATGAAAAGAAAGAGACTTCGGCATGCTTACCTGGTCTACGGCTGGAGGGATTTTGGCGAAGGAAAGGATCTCTTCAAGCCTTTTGGAGGAGAAGTTAGAGACGCCAATGGCTTTGGTGAGCCCGAGATGCTGACACTCTTCCATGGCACTCCAAACTGACTTGATATCAAGGGGAAACACATCTTCTTTCGGAATTGGAACCCGACTCACCTCTTTGCTGAACTTTAATGGCCAGTGTATTAGATAAAGGTCAAGATAATCTAGCTGAAGATTCCTGCAAAACACAAATTTACGAAGAGTGAATGGAAGGAGGAGGGTGATATTTAATTTTGAGTTTACGAGTGTAAACAGTTACTCGAGACTCATTTTGATCGCGGGAATGACTAAGTCTTGATCAGCAAAGCTGCACCATAGCTTGGAAGTGATAAAGAGTTCATCCCGAGACTTGATGAGGCCAATGTTCAAGGCCTCAGCAATTGCTTCTCCGAGTGGCTGCTCTGACCCATATACAAAAGCTGTATCGAAGTGGCGATATCCAGCTTTGATTGCCTCAAGAACGGCTGATTTTATGGTTTCTGCATCCGCTGGCGGATAGGATGCAGTGCCCATGCCAATCACAGGCATGTTTAGGCCGCAGGAGCCAATTGAAACCTCTGGAACTCTAATCTCCATAATTTTTGGTTTATGATTAGACTTCGATATTGATTAATGATTGGAAGCAGTACCCAAATAGGCTTAATCCTGCTGCAACTTCCAGATAAGAGAAAGATTTACACCGTTGATTTCGCATTAATCGTGATAATTTTAGGTGTTATGTAATTTTGTCTGGTGCAACAAACATTTTCTGTTTCATTCATTATGCTGAGCATTAACTTCATAGAGAATAATTGGGGTCCATTTGAACTATTCTTTCGGAAACATGTGTCATTTCTAGCAAAGTTACTCCTAATCAACAAGCTATTACAGCCAAAAGTAAAGGTGGAAGTTGACATAAAAGGAAATACAGCTAAACCAGCATCTATTTTGCTGTTTTTGGAGTTGAAGTTAATCTGTAAACTTATCCTCCTCTTGGACCTCTATGTAACAATTCTTCTTGCATTGCCGGCCTTCATTATGTTGATGTATTTTCAAAATAAAAGTTATCTCTTTAAATAAAAAGTTATTTTTTCATAGTGTCTTATGAAATGAATGATTGTCTTTTTATAAAGTAACTATTGATATAATACATTTATCTAAAAGTTGTGTCTTGCAAAATGTAAAATTATCCGTTAGACAAAACAACGTCTTGATGAAAAAGTTGTAGTCTTAAAGAAGAGACACTTGAAAATCTATATAAAAGATTTCCTGTCAATCATTTAAACACACAAAAAACAATTAAGATAAGAGTAGAAAAATCAAGAGCAATAGAAGTGTTATGTTTTGAAAGTAAACATAAACACTCAAGTTCCCATTATTTATTAAAAGAGTCTAAATTCCTTATAATTTATTTGCTGCAGAAAGTAGGTTTTAAAGTCGAACAACTTTGCTAAACTTTGAGTGTATCTAGCGGTCTACTCTCGTATAATGTAAAGACAAAATTAGACGTTGTCTTCATTATAACTCTAGGGGGTGCTTGGTTGGGGGGAATGGAATTGTCATTCCTCCCCTATTCTCATTCTTGAGATAAAACTGTATTTGTTTCAATGGAATACCCATTTTTCGAAATAACCATTCCAAGAGAAACCTTATTAGCCATTACCAAGGCTCCTTTGATAATGGCAAATCCAAATTATTGGGAATAAGAAAAAAAGTTGATTAAACAAATATATCTTTTTATAATTTAAAAAATTACCTTATAAAAAATACTAAACCTATTTTTTTTCTCTCTTCCTCACTCCTTTCTCTAAAGCGCAGAAGACAAAATTTTTTACTTCATTTTCAAAAAAATGAAAATGAAAATATTTAAATGTTATTTAATAGATTAATATTATTTAACTATAATAAATATTATAAAGAATATTATTTAATAATATTATTTGAATATAATAAATGTAATAAAGAATATTATTTAGTGTTATTTAAATTTAATGAAGAATATATTTTGTCTTTTAATATTAAAGATTATTTAATTATAATAAAAGGTTTGATTATCTTCTAATACAAAATATTATTAAATTATAATAAAAATATGTTTGATGAAAATATTATTTAATTATAGTAAAAGTTGTTTTGATTTTATTACTTAGAATGTTTTTATCTTTTAACAAAATATATTCTTTAATTTTAATAAAGAGTATTTTTTTCTTAGTATTTTTGGTTTTTAATTAAAAAATTTTAAATTTTAACAAAATATATTTTTATCATTTAGCCATTATTCGTTAACTATTTTTAAAATTATTCCTACTAACCAAATAATGGAATAAGTAATAATAGCAATTTCTATCTATTCCATTCCCATGAACCAATCTACATAATAGTTATTCTTCTATTCTATTCCCTTGGAATGACTATTCTATTCTCATTCTATTCCTTCTAGTAAACCATGCATGTTGTAAGGCTATTCGCATAATTCTCTTTTGCATACCGTTTGGTGGGAGCAAAATAAGTTTTTAAAATAGTGTCTATTAAAAGGCTTACCTTGAAGTCAATTTTTTCGATTTCTTGAATTTAATCTAAACCTCATTTGCACCAACAATTTTAAGATTTATTTTTTGTGTAATTGAAATGAAAAATGACTTTACTAAAAGAGATGACTACCAACATAGTCAAGTTAGATCGCTTTGAAGAAAAATCTATGAACGATAATCATTTGTGGCAAAATGGTGCTTCATCTGATTATAAAATAAGTTTCTTTCCTTATTTGATATGAATGATATTGTATGTAATATTCATAGTAAATGCATATTGGTTGGAAGGAAGTATTTTTTCATATCAATAAATAATCATTTTATTATGAATCAATTTCATAATCTTGAATGCATGCTGAATAGCTTTAGGCAATATAATCTTAATATAGATAAAGCTATTGTGGTGTCTTCCATAATTGATAGACTTTCCCCTTCATGGAGAGTTATTAAAAAAAACTCTAAAACATAAGAAAGAGGAGATATCTATCGAAGACCTTGATAATCATCTTCGAATAGAAGAAGATTATTACAAACAAGAAGAAGTTAAGCAAGATGAAAAGAAAAGGATTTTGATGGAAATAATCTTGAGACTTCAAAGTCCATGTGATGGAACACAAACCAGCAAACAAGTCGATCTCGCACAACAAAAGAAAACATTTAATTGGTACGAATGGCAAAAGTTATAAGATCAAAAGGAACAAAAATGGTCCACGTTTTCATTGTAATAAACTTGGACACTTCAAGGCGAAATGTAGACTTTTGATATACAAGACACAAGGTGTGAACAACAACAAGTTTGTTGTTATGGTTTCTGAGATCAATCTTTTCTAAGATGATGGAGCATGGTGGATTGACACTGGTGTAACTAAGCATGTATGTAAGGACAAGAATTTCTTCAAGTCCTTTGAAGTAGTTAATAATGGAACGGTATTGTACATGGAAAATTCCTCCACTACACAACTGAATGAAAAAGGCATCGTGCAACTCATGTTTACTTATGAAAAAATACATATACTAAACAATATCTATTATGTACCGAAAGTTAGAAAGAATCTTTTGTCAGGTGGTTTGTTGAATAAATATGACTTTAAATTAATACTTGAGGCAAATAAGTTCATCTTTACAAAAGGTGGACCATATGTGGGCAGTGGATACTTATTTGAATACATGTTCAAGCTTAATATTAATAAGAATGCTACTAGTTTTACTTATATTGATGCCTCATTTAATGTTCATGATAGTAAAGTAGTATTGTCTAATCTATGGCATAATAGATTGGGTCATGTTCATTATTGAAGAATGCATGATATGACTAAATTAGAGTTGATACCTAATATTGATGGAAATAATGATATGTACAAGACATGCATGGTTACTAAAATCACAAAAGCTCATTTCTTAAGATCAAAAGAAATTCCAAATTACTTGCATTAATACATTATGATATTTATGACATGATAGTACTCCAACAAGTGGTGAAAAGAAATACTTCGTAATATTTATACATGACTTCTTTAGATATTGTTATATTTACTTATTTCATGCTAAAAATGAAGTAGTAGAGAAGTTTAGAATCTATAAAACTAAAATTGGATTGCATTGTGAATTGATTATCAAATGTTTACGAAGTGATAGAGGAGGTGAATATTATGATCTCAAGTATTTTGTGTCCTTTGGTATTATTCATCAGACTATCGTTTCATACACATCAGAACAAAGTGGTGGAGCAGAATGTAAGAATCGATTTATTAAAGAAATGGTTAATGTTTTGCTTTTTAATTTGGGTTTGGGAAAAGGATTTTGGGGAGAAGCCTTATTAATGGCTTGACATATACTAAATAGAATTTCAAACAAAAGGAGTAAAACTACTCCTTATGAGCTATGGAAAAAAAAAGAACGCTAAACCTTAATTATTTAAGAGTTTGGGATTGTCGAGCCATACTAAAAGTTTCATAACAAAAGAAAAGGAAAGTGGGTGAAAGAGGAATTGAATGTACATTCATAGAATATGTTAAACATAGTAAAGCATATTGTTTCATGGTGATAGAGCTTAATGATTTATATTCCATTAATACCGTCATGGAATCAAGGGACGCTATTTTTGATGAAACAAGGTTTAATTCAATTTCAAGACCCTAATAACTAGTAACAAAAAGTGATAAACTTTCGAAAAATGGTGAGAAAATTATTAAGCTTCGAAGAAGTAAAGAAATTAGAAAAACAAAGACACATGGATCATATTTCCTCATATACTTAGTAAAAGGTATAAGAGAAGAAACATGTGAATACTTACCTTACTACTTTAATGTAGAAGGTGAAAGTGATCCTTAAACTTATGAGGAGGCAATGGGATTTTAAGGTGCTTCTTTTTGGATAGAAGTAATGCAAGATGAGATAGACTCAATAATAGGAAACAAAACTTAGAAATTGGTAAACCTTCCATTGGGTTCCAAGCCAATAAGTTGTAAATGGATTTTGAAAAAGAAAATAAAAGTTGACGGAACCATTGATAAGTTTAAAGCAAAGTTAATGGCTAAGAATTTTAAATAAAATGAAGGTATTGATTATTTTGATACATATGCACAAGTAGCAAGAATAATTACAATTAGATTGCTTATAGCACTTGCATTTATATATGAGATGGTAATTCACCAAATGGATGTTAAAACGTCATTTCTAAATGGTTAATTATATGAAGAGGTGTATATAGAACAACCCAAAGGGTTTGCCTTTCCTGGTCAAGAAAGGAAAGTGTGTAAGCTTATAAAGTCCTTATATGGATTAAAAGAAACACCTAAACAATGACATGAAAAGTTTGATGAGATTGTGCTAGCAAATGGATACAGGATCAATCAATTTGACAAATATGTCTATAGTAAGTTTCATAATGGTAAATGTGTCATCATTTATCTATATGTGGATGACATGTTAATCTTTGGTACCAATTTGGAGTAAGTGGAGGACATCAAAAGGTTTTTATCAAAGAATTTTGAAATGAAAGGTATGGGTGTGGGATGTTATTTATGGTATAAGAATAATGAGGGACATAATGGCCTAACATTGTCTCAATCTCATTATATTGAAAAAATTATAATGAAGTATGTGTAAGTTAGATTGTATGTCAATGTCTATGCCTTTTAATTTTAATCTAAGGTTAAAACCCCAAAAAAGACAAGTTGATAGCACAAAATGAATATGCAAGGGTGATTAGATGTCTAATGTATGTTATGGTGTGTACAAGGTCAGACATTGCTTTTGCGGTTGGGATGCTAAGTCAATTTACAAATAATCCAAGTAAAGAACATTGGTATGTTGTTCATAAAGTTCGAAGGTACTTAAAGAGTACAATGAATTATGGTATTTGTTATTGAAGTTTTCCTTTAATTTTAAAAAGGCATACATATGCTAGTTGGAACTCAAATAGAATGGATCATACCTATATGACTGGTTGGATTTTTATGATTGGTGGGGTAACTATTTCTTGGGGTTCCAAGAAACAATTTTGTCAAGTAGACTCTAACATGATGGCTGAATTTATAGCCTTAGTATTTGCCACCCAAGAAGCAAAATGGTTGAGAGATTTACTCTATGAAATTTCATTGTGGCCTAAACTAATGGCACAAATCTTGATACATCGTGACAATGAAGCAACAGTATCAAAGGCATGTAATCAAGCATACAGTGAAAAGAGCTGATATATTGAACTTTGACATAGCATTGTGAGACAAAGAATTAGTGATGGTATAGTCACTATAAGTTATGTGAAATCTTGTGAAAACATAGTTGGAGGTGTTGTAATATGGATTTGAGAACGCTTGTGGATTTGTGAATATCTTGATGAGATATTCTTTATGGAAGATCCATATACATTCCTGTTATGCATTGTTTTCAAAAGCAATTGGTTTCTTCCTTTTTATTTTTGCCAAAGGAATATATTTTCTTTTAATAGGAATTGTTTATATCTCTATGATTTACAGTTTTAATGAATATTTAATGTTGATGATAAATACTGAATAAATTGTTTATATCTCTGCTATCCTCTGCTCTTAGCTTGTCGGATTCAATACATTAGCTAAGCAATAAATTGTTTATATAGTGTTCAATTTTGATTAAAGTAATAGATTCTTGAATTACATATTTGCTAATCAATTGATTCTTTTTGAGTGACAGATTGAAGATTTCAATGGCAAGTCAAAGCGATAATCTAGCTCCTGCTCTTAATGATGCTACTACACCTATTGCCATGTTGTCCTTGTTATCGTCATTGACTACACAACAAAGCTATTCATTCTAAGAAAAGGAAAGCATTTCCACCAAGGTTGAAGTTTGGAAATACTTCACCAAATTCATCAATGATCAAGGTGAAAGTAAAGCTAGATGTAATTATTGTGGTATGGAACTTTATGCTAATACTAAATATAATGGCACAAGTGCTTTAAAGAATCACATGAATTCTTGCAAAAAGTTTCTTGGTGCTAATGATTCTACTCAAACTGAATTAGCTTTTCAATTAGGAGATGGGTCAGTAAGAACATGGAAATTTAGTCAAGAAGCCATTATAATGGCTTTAGCTGAAATGAGCATTAGAGATGCGTTGCTTTTTAGATTTATAGAATGGGAAGGATTTAAAGAATTCATGTTAACTTCATGTCCTAGATTTATTTTGCCATCATGATGGACTGTTGCTAAAGATTGCTATAACTTTTTTGTTGATGGAATGAACCATTTCAAGCATATATTGAGAACAACTTTTTTTAGAGTTTCTTTGACCACAGACATATGAACATCAATTCAAAGAATGAATTATATGTGTTTTATAGCTTACTTTATAGATAATGATTGGAAATTGCACAAAAAAATTTTAAACTTTTGTCTCGTTTATAATCACAAAGGTGAGGCCATAGGGAAAAAATTGAACTTATTAGGAGATAGTTTTTTAGAAAGTAAATTTCTACATATGAGATGCATTGTACATATTATTAATCTCATTGTCACTGATGGATTGAAGGAAATGAATGATTCAAGTGCTCATGTTAGAGGGACGGTTAGATATGTGAGACAATCACTTACTAGGTTTAGCAAAGTTCAAAGAATGAGTTAAGTCTATAAATATTCAATCAAAGAATTTGTTGTGTTTGGATGTTACTACTACTAGATGGAATTCCATTTACCTTATGTTGGAAATAGCTCAAAAGTTTGAAACAACTTTTAATTTATTTGAGGAAGTCGATCCTTGTTATAAAGCTGATTTGTTGATGGGAGATTGGATGATGAATATGAGAATTGGGAAAATGTTAAGAGGTTGAATATTTTCTTGAAACATATTTATTCACTCACAGTAAAAGTTTCAGGTATTTATTATGTCACTGTTAATACTTTTCGTGATCATATTGTGGTGTTTATTGCCTTTTGAGAGATATGTAAAGACATCTTGATATTGAGTTGCAAACAATGGCAAAGAGAATGAAAGAGAAACTTGATAAGTATTGGGAAAATATAGAAAAAATGAATAAGTTGCTTTATGTTGCCTTTATTCTTAATCTAAGGAAGAAACTTGTGTTTGTGCAGTTTTGTTTAAAGAAATGTATTTGAATGAGTTTGAAAAAAGATAATGGAAGAGTTGCTTGCTGAATACCTAAAAAGTGTACAACCTCCTCCTTTTGAGAAAGTTGATGATAGTAGCCAATCACAATCCCAAGTGAGACAAATTTTAGAAGGTAATGATGAAATTGACTCCAGTGCTAGTATTGCTCTTCTAAATGAATTTAAGAGATATAAGATTGCAATTGGCAGGGAATAGGATAAATTAGAATTGGAAAAGTATTTGAGTTTAAATGAGCCTGATGTAATCGATAACGATGACTTTGATGTTCTCATTTGTTGGAAACTCAATAGTCATAGGTATCCTACTCTTATTTTACTAGCTCATGATGAATTGGCAATTCCTCCATCCATAAATGCTTTGAAATCAACTTTTAGCATTAGTGGCATACATATAGGAGTTCTTTTAACTTTTAAGATGCTGCAAGCCCTTATTTGTGCTCAAGATTGGCTACGTGGATCCTCCTACTATCTTAGTGACAATAAGAATGATTTGACAGAGCTTGAAAAACTTGATGAAGGTAAGCATTTTATTTATATCATCATTTCATTTTTGTTGTTTCAATTGTTACTATGTTATTGCTTTATTTCTTAATTTCTTGTTTAAAGCTTATTTTTCATTTTTATGTACTTTAGAGTTGTCAAAGATTGTAATGGACCATGTACTTGATAATCTTTAAGGTAATGTACTAATGTTATCTAATGTCTATTTGAACTTATAAAACATTTAACATGTTCTAACGTACCTTTTTTTCTTTAGTCTATGAAAAACATATACAAACATTGGGTTTTAAATTCTTAGTTTACTTTTTTACCAAATGAATTAATAATCATTTGCCACTATTATTTTAAACTAATGATGTTTTTTTTTATTTTTTTGTAATTTTTTAAGATACAACTTGCGTTTATACTAAGTTGCTAATGGCATCAAGGCTATGTGTTTATGTTAAGTTGAACTGTTAATAATTTGTTGTTGTTTGCTCAAGACTATTTTGTTGTTGTTCGTATCCATCTTTGAAGGCTATTATTGATTTGGTGTTATTTGTTGTTGTTTGTATGAGTATCCATCTGACCATTTTATTTGTTAAAAGTTGCTTGATGAATTTGAGTGGTCAGTGACCAATTTGTAAGTTGTGATATGAGTTTTATGAATTTGGGTTGAATATTTAGAATGTTTTAGTTTGGTAATAACTTGTTAACTACAATGAGGATTAAAGGAAGCTTGAGTGTAGCTCACAAATTCACTATTGTATTAGGTTCTTTTGCTGGAAAAGCTAGCTTAGGAAAAAGCTGTAAGTTTTTGAAACTAGCTTCTCCTAGTTCAATTTTCAAAAACCAAACTGAACTACTTTGGTTTTCTATTTTTTCAATTATTATTCTAGTTCGATTTGATTTTGGTTAGTTTAGAAAATAAGTTCGGTTAGTTTGGTTATGAGATATCCAAAATCGAATTAACCGGTTTGCTCTGACTTAAACTTAGTGGATTTGTTTACTAAAGGTCTGAAAAGGGCTTGGAGATAAATACCTTAAAAGGAATGCGTCTTAGCCTATCAACTAAATTTTCAATGGTGGGAGCCTACGTCGATGCTTGTGGCTGACTTGTAAGTCTTGGGTATTGACTATTCTACCTCATGGATGATTGCAAGCATTAATTTTTATTTTCCATTCTAAGCTGTATAGTGCTTGGTTCCCATAATGTGAAAAGCATGGTTGAACAAAGTTCATAATAGACGTATCATATGTATATGTTGAAGTATTATAATTATGGGGTACTTCAAATGAGGGCTACTTATACGAGCGAAAATGTGGCTGTTTCTAAGAGCTAAAGGCTTGACTATGACAGCACTCATGAATGGATGCAAAACATAAGGCTATAAAATGTGTTAGCAAAACTAGATACAAAGTGAGCAAGGAAAATTGTGTGTGTTTAGTGGCTCGACTAGTCAAATGAAGAATCAATGATTCAATGCTTGGTCAACCATTTAATTCAGACTAGAACTAACCACGGTCACTAAGTGAAAGTTCAAATTTGGGGGAAACCTTCATTTATGCACAAGATTCCCAAAGTTGTTGGTATTTGAAAATTTTGAAAATAGTGGGAGATTGTTGATGTATTTTCAAAATAAAGGTTGTCTTTTCAAATGAAAAGTTATATTTTTATATTGTGTCTTATGAAATGAATGATTGTTTTTTCATAGAGTAATTATTGAAACAATACATTATCCAAAGGTTGTGTCTTACAATATGCAAAAGTATTTTTTAGACAAAGAGGTGCTTTAATGAAAGGATTGTGGCATTGAGAAGAAACATTTGTAAGTTTATATAAAGAATTTGCTGCCAACCATTTTAACATACTAAAAACAAATAAGATAAGAATAGAAAAATCAATAGCAATAAAAGTGTTATGTTTTGAAAGTAAACATAAACATTTGAGTTTCCATCATCTACTCAAGGAGTCCAAATTCCTTATAATTTACTTGTTGCAAAAAGTAGGCTCTAATGTGTCATTATGTGTGAGTCCAAAAACCCAATTGCTGGACATAAAAAATTTTGAGAGTCACCATCAATCTTTTTTATCGAGGTGCGATTAGTTATCTATTACATTAGTTCTCTTTGATGGGATCTTAAATTGATTTTAGGTCGGTCTAAATAACAAAAACTTAGTCTGCGTGTTTTAAAGTTGGGTTCGGGAGTATGACTACGCATGGGAAAGGATTAGCACCCTCGTGACGCCTATTCCACAAATAGTACCAATTAATCATTTGTTATCCTACCTTTAGCCTTAATTACTGATTATTGTTCTTATGTTCCGTTAATCATTATTCATTACTTTGTTATTGATTTTTATATATTCTTTATCATTTATTTTTTCTAATTTATTTTTATTATTTATATATTTTATTTATTTATTTTTTGTTGGTGTGTAAATGAAATCTTCATCTTGAAGAACATTTCCAAGACCATCTCAACTCTTTGGTGAAGTCTGAGAATTTCTCTTTATCCAGGAAATTTCTCGAGAAAGCTTGTCTTTACAAGCTTTTTGAGGTTCCATCGTTGGAGATTATCACTCATGAACCAAATATCTTATTTAATGCATATAATGCAACTATGGAATGATGGTATGATTTTTCAATTTTAAATAAATAGAAAAAACCTTGTATAAAAAAAAAGACATTTATAGATAATCCCAACATTTTGGAGAAATCTAGAAGTTTTCTCTCACATAGGAAAATTTTCGAGAAAAACTCGTCTTTATAAGCTTTTCGAGAAAATCCCATCATCGGGTTTTTGTACCCATTGGCAAGATAACCAAGTCATGTGTGATGCAAAATAATGAATGATGCAAAATGAATAAATTTATAAATGTAATATTTAATTTTAAACTTTAGGATTTTATAATTGATATTTTGCTTTAATTAAATATCTCTTTTGATTTTTATTAGATTTTAAAATGATTATTTTAATTAATGGAGTTTTGCAATATAAAATTAAGATTTTCTCAACGTTTTGGAAAAAATCCTAGTTAAATTTCTCACCTTGGAAATTCACCTTGGAAATTCAACTTGAAAATGCGACTCTTCACATCTCGATTGAAATTCCATCATTGAAAATTAATTCAAATAATATTTTCCCTATGTTATTATTTTTTAAAGCATAACTACTCTATTTTTCTAAACATGGATATTCTAATTTCTTTTTTCTTAATATAATTGCAACAATTAATTCTATGCATTATTTATTTTCTTTATTAAGCTATATACTTATTTTACTTTTCATACTATATTTTTATTTTTATCATTATTATTTTTATTAAAATAAATTTATTTCTATATTTCATTCTAACTAAAATCGCTAATAAAGTAAATTGATTTGACATATAAGTAATCAAACAAAACCCAACAAGAAACAAAGTGAAATGGTCGAGAAAATCTCACCTTATGCCCTAATTTTATGAACTTGGTGAAGGTCCACACGAGCAGCTAGGCTTGGCCTGTTTGAGCCCTTTTCTCCTCATCTCTTCTTCCAAAAATGAAACCCGCCTTTACTAGGAATCGAACATCCGACCACCTAGTAAGGGGCTTGGCAACCTTAAGTCTCAAACCCTTGGTATAGAAACATCTCGTGTGTCTCTTCCTACTTTCTTTCTTGAGTTTTTTTTTTAAATGGGTCCCATGCATAAGGCGTTTCTGACAATAGACCTTTTTTACAATTTTAACCGTTTTTAACGAAGAGAATTAAAATTTGAACAAAATTGCCCTTAATGAAACCGATCCATTTATTTGGCTCCATACCTCAACCCGAAACCTATTAACGAGTCAAGTATGTTTAGGTCTACACCTCAAATCGACTCATATTCTTTGAGCTTTCATTGCTAGACTATTCATATCTGGAGTATTTCTTACTAGAAAGAAAAACGTTTAAGCATTTTGGAGTAGTTTTTGATACACGAAGAAAACCTTTAAGGGTTTTGAGCATTTTAAGCATTTTGGAATGATTTTTGATTTATGAAGAAAAACCTTTGAACATTTTGAGTATTCTTTGTTAAGTAGGCATATTCGTTAATTATGTTGTTAAATGGAATATGATGTATCGTTTGAAGTTGTTGATCTTGTTAACTGAAATTCAGTAGTTTTGGTGATTTTTGGGCATTGCGTGACTTACTTTGGACATTGCGTAACTAGTTGATAGGCATTGCGTGACTAGTTAGTAAAGTATTACGTGACTAGTTAGTAAAGCATTGTGTGACTTAGGCATTACTTAAAAATCAGTCACGTAATGTCTCAAAACCAGTCATGCAATGCCTAAAACCAATTACGTAATGCTTAAAAACTAATCACGCACTATTAAGTCACGCAATGCCTAAAAACCAGTCTTACAATAGTTAAAAACTAATCTAATCAATTTCAACTCCTCAACTTTGGGGTTATATGAATAAACCAATAAATTCAAGAACCTAAAACATATACTTTTTTTTTACTAAGCCATGAAATTGTGCATTTCATAAAAGATAGGTTACAAAACTCCATAAATTTCATAAAAGATAGGTTACAAAACTCTATAACCCTTCAAAGCAAGATAAAATATATCCTTATCGGGAGGGCCTTGCTCACTTCCCTTACGTAAAAACAAAATATACTCCCTTTACAAAATAATCTTTGAACAATTTCAACTCAAAATCCCATAAAAAAATCAAAATCTCCAGTAAACATGCTTAACAATTATCCCAATATCAGACACAACAAAATCGTGAACCACTATAAAACCCATCAAACATACTTTAACTGTTCCTTCTCTTTAAGCCCATCATCTTAACCAATCTGATTCAACTCATCAACACAAGCATCTACATCGCAGCACATGTTTCGAAACAAGTCATCATCAGAAAACATCCAGTTATCACATTCATCATCCTGCTTGCAATCACCATAAAAGAGTAAAATCCTTGTTCATCGCCCTTAAGAATCCCAAGATCCATCATCTAAAAAAATAAAACAAAATAAGAAAGAGCTTGATGTCATCTTTGGATGGCGAGATAGACAATATTTGACCAGAGAGAGAAATCGAGATTTAATTTTGAAATTTTTGTCTGGATTGTGAGATAAAAAAAATTGAAACTATTTTAATTTGTCTAAAATTGTTTAAAGAGTATTGTTGTCAAGTCATGTCAAAATTGATTAAAAATAATTAAAATTATAAAAAATGATATTTTGAAATTGAGCTTACGGGAAAGGTTATCTTTCACAATTTCCTTTCCTTTCTTTTTCTTCCTCACCGGTAGAGGCCTTGACTCTTCTCTGAAAAACCTAACGCATTATAACCATTCCTTAAATTTAATCTAAACCCCATTTACACCAACACATTATACCAATAATCGTTCTTAATTTTATATTTAGTTCATTAGTACCATCGCTGAACCGTTTACACATGTACTGATTTTCCTCTTGCCCACTGACTGTAAATCTTTCATGAACTGAGAAAAATGATGGAAACAGACCCATCATGTTATATCTTACTGTAAATGTTCGTCATTATTTACTGATATATATGAAGTGCCAAAAAACATAGATCCTAATGGAGAAAACGAAGTGCGGCAAGTGAATCATAATTTACTAATCAGCAATCATCTAGACTCTCAGCATCGAGCTCAAGCACCAAATCATGAGGTCCCAAAATAGATTCAAATGTAATTCCTTTGCGTTGAGGAAGCTGACTTATCTTGTTAGACTCCTCTTCAGTTAAAGACCAATCAAAGATGTCAAGGTTCTGTTTCATTCTCTCATTGTTGAAGCTTTTTGCTATGGAGCTCACCCCTTGCTCATATAGCCATCTCAAGGAAATCTGCCAAACCAGGAACACCAATGGAATCAAAACAACTATCTTGCCATAAATAATTATAATACAGAGTGAAACTAACTATGATAGTTCAGTTCAACAATAATCATAACTTTGCCAGATTAATAGCACTTCATTATATCATTAGACCTTGGGATTTGTTTAATTGACATGTCAAATCTCAACTCGTCAGTTAGTAACCAATGTGATGATAAAATGAGTTTATGAAATGTATATTTTTTGCATAAGGGATTAAATTCCTAAAATCAAATTCTATCTCTGTCATGTTTTGCATTTCTAGTGTTCATACATTTTCATCTTTGATGATTTTTATGTTTTAAACTTGCTTTGTTGCTTTCCATTTGAGTAAATTCAGACCCACCTGAGCAGTGGTTTTTCCTTTGGCCTTTGCAATCTCTTCAAGCACGTCACACTCCAAAATTCTGTTGTCTCCCCATTTAGTGTTGTTTGCACCCAATGGCGAGAAGGCTGAGACATGAATACCCCTTACCTTGCAGAACTCCCTCAATTTCTTTTGCTGCCATAGTGGATTCATCTCCACCTGAAAAATAACAGAACAATAATGATTGATTAGAATTGGAACTCTCATATATTCTCATCTGTCTGCATCGCACTCACTTGATTAACAGCTGGGGGAATTTTGGCAGTGGAGAGGAGCTCCTCAAGCTTCTTACAAGAGAAATTGCTTACTCCAATGGCCTTTGTTAGGCCAAGGTTCTTGCATTCTTCCATTCCTTCCCAGACTGACTTGATATCCAAGGGAAATATATGTTCCCTCATAACAGGCATTTGACGAACCTCTTGGCTCAATTTCAATGGCCAATGTATAAGGTACAAATCAATGTAGTCCAATTGAAGATTCCTGAGATAAACAACAGAACCAAATTTATGCAACTTTGGCGTAGCTAGTATATCAACAAAGGCACAGGCCAAATTTATGCGAAGTCTTATTTGGAAAAAGTAATGTTACCTAAGGCTCATTCTGATGGAAGGCACGATAAGGTCCTTCTCAGCGAAGCTGCTCCATAGCTTGGAAGTAATGAAGAGTTCATCTCTAGACTTTATCAGGCCAAGACGCAAGGCCTCGGCAATTGCTTCACCTAAAGGCTGCTCAGTCCGGTATGCAAAGGCAGTGTCAAAGTGACGGTAGCCTGCCTTGATTGCTTCAACGATGGCAGCCTTCGTGGTCTCTGGAGCAACAGGGGGGCTTGATGAAGTTCCCATGCCGATCACCGGCATAGTTAAATCACAAGAGCTTAGAGTGACCCCTGGTACTCCTATTGCCATGCTTGGTTCCATGAGAGTTCTCTGTATTTTGGTCTATATGTTGAACACTTTATACTGACCAAACCGAAGCAATATCCTCTTATAGTCATATCATGGTGGCGTTTAGAGAGGGGCGAGTCCTCGGCGAGTGCCTGACTAGATTGGGTGCCAATAGTCGTGATTGGGCAGCCCTTGGTTGGATGCTTTATTGAAAATGTTACATCATTTGACCGTGAGAAACTTTGTCCTGATTGGGAAATTTCAAAGGAGTTCTAGATGGCTGTCAAATGTAGACCGGCGCTCACAATTTAATATTTGATCATTGACTTTAAGCAAGTGCATTCATAAAAGGAAAAAGACATTCCAAGAGATACTTCACCTATTTGTATAATACTATTACCAGAGTTTGTAAAAAGACGGACCTCACTAATTATAACTTAGAGATATTGAAGTGAAATTCTGAAATACTATAAGAGTTGACTTCCCTGATTCCCACATTCATGATGAGAGAGGTTAACAATTAAATTTAATTCGAAAGCAGTAACAAATATTATTGATCCAAAACGGAATTTCATAATAATATATATATATCTCTTTTATTTAAATTTTGATATTTATATTAATGTGATATGATCATTTTATAAAGCTAAAATTATTGTATAATAAATGATAAAACGACTAACTAGTATAGCAGTTATTGTATAAAAAATTACATTCACACCCGTAAAATTTTAATATATATAACATAATTATTACATCAAGTAGAAGGGGCAAACTAATTAAGTAAACATACAGACCTACAATTCAACCAGCATATAGCCAGAGAACATCCGACATAGAGATGGATCGAACTTAATTACACATGATTTGGACTCTCGATGATATATATATATATAGG
Organism: Theobroma cacao; assembly: GCF_053813885.1. Lineage (NCBI taxonomy): Eukaryota > Viridiplantae > Streptophyta > Magnoliopsida > Malvales > Malvaceae > Theobroma > Theobroma cacao. The sequence goes on from NC_142640.1 coordinate 47,082,887, forward strand.
ATGACATCTCAATCCTCAGCATCAAGCTGAAGCAGCCAATCATGAGGTCCAAAAATAGATGCAAATGTAATTCCTTTGCGTTGAGGAAGCTGGCTTATCTTTTTGGACTCCTCTTCAGTTAAGGACCAGTCAAAGATGTCAAGGTTCTGTTTCATTCTCTCCTTGTTGAAGCTTTTTGCTACTGAGCTCACTTCTTGCTCATAGAGCCATCTCAGAGATATCTGCCAAATCAGGCCCCAGTATCAGAAAAATATATGAATTTGACATATATCCTTTCAGTAATCAATAATTGCTCACCTAATTATTTAAAAATTTATAAAATGATATGCCCAAAATTTAATTATTCGTTAAGACATGCAATCAATTATTTTTTAAAAAAAAACGTTATAGAATTTGAAACCTGAGCAGTGGTTTTTCCTTTAGCCTTTGCAATTTCTTCAAGCACATAACACTCCAAAATTCTGTTGTCTCCCCATTTAGTATTGAATGCACCCAATGGTGAGTATGCTGTGACCTGAATACCCCTTGCCTTGCAAAACTCCCTCAATTTCTTTTGCTGCCAAAGTGGGTTCATCTCCACCTGAAAATTAACATAAGAAAATGGCTAATTAGAATTGGAAACTCTGATTTAGTTAATTGTTTTAGCCTTCTTACTCACTTGATTAACAGCTGGAGGAATTTTGGCAGTGGACAAGAGCTTCTCAAGCTGCTTACAAGTGAAATTGCTTACTCCAATGCCCTTGGTTAGGCCGAGGCTCTTGCATTCTTCCATTGCTTCCCAGACTGACTTGATATCTAAGGGAGATATATGTTCCTTTTTGGCTGGCATTTGACGTACCTCTTCACTCAATTTCAATGGCCAATGGATGAGGTACATATCAAGATAGTCCAATTGAAGATTCCTGAGTATACAACAAGAAGACCAAATATGCTACTCTGGTCTAGTTAATGTCAATAAAGCATTTGGGCCATTTATTTACTTTAGAATAAGTGACAAACTTTTTTTTGTTTAAATGGTGAGAAAGCTCTTGGGAGTAAATTTTGAAAGTCGTAAGTACAAATTATGAGATGGACCGGATGAAATTTATATAGTTAGAAAGGACCATCTCCATCGTATAGTCTAATTTCATATGTAAAGAAAAAATCTAAATATAATAAATGATTAAATTAAATATCAAGATGAATGACTTGACAAGTAAACCAAGCGAAGCCTAAGTGGCTTAATAATTTAATCCTCGTATCGATGTTTTAAGTACTTAATAAATAATGACTTGACAAATATTTATTTTTAATTTATTAATTAAATATTATGCATTAACCTCATGAGAATATTCTAAGAAGACAGTGGTCATAGAGGTACGACTATGGTTATCTAGGTTAAACATCAATTCGAAAACATTATTGTATTAATATATAAAAAATATTTTTATTTAGTTCTATTTTAAAATTTTTAAAAATAATTTATAACAAACATTATATATAAGCTGATCAGGCCAATCTTGGGTTTTAAATAATATCTGCCCATTGCATGCAGGCCAGGCTGGGCCCGAGTTTGGTTCACTTGGATCTCTCCAGTTGATCAAGGCTAGTCAAATTATTGACGAAAATTGGGAAGCTCAGTTGGTTGACGTTAGCACCGACACATTTTATCCGAAGAAAGGCTGCTAAGTTAGCTTCTTGTGCAGTTCTATCTATGCTCTACGTTCACTTGCTCTAACACATGCATATGACCAGTTTTAGCATGGAAACAACACTCAACCTACATGTTGGAAAAGCAAAAGAACTAATGTTACCTAAGGCTCATATTGATTGCAGGCAGGATAAGGCCCTTCTCACCAAAGCTGCACCATAGCTTGGAGCTAATATAGAGTTCATCTCTAGACTTTACAAGCCCAAGACGCAGGGCCTCGGCAATTGCTTCTCCTAGAGGCTGCTCCGTCCGGTACACAAACGCGGTGTCGAAGTGGCGGTAGCCTGCCATGATTGCTTCGATGATTGCATCCTTGGTGATTTCTGGACCAACCGGAGGGCTTGACATGGTTCCCATGCCGATCACTGGAATAGCTAGGCCGTCACTAGAGCTTAGAGTGACTTCAGGTACTACTACTGCCATTACTATCAGTTGCTTGTTCTTTCTACTATAGTCTGTGTGTTGAATATTTGCACTTCCCATCCCGGAGCATCCTTTTATAGTTAGTGTTAGTTTGAATTGTTCCATGCTAAACATTAAAGAATAGTTACTGTGGAAAAAGTACTTGGCAAGCTGCCTGATCACTGATGATGTGATGAGCTTGTTTACCATAGTTATGAACCGCGTGCCCTGGGTGCAATAGCAACCATTTTAAACTTTATGTGAAATTCTAGATGCGGTTTAGCTTATAATTTAAGTAATTTGAAGTGTGACTTAATGCAATAGCTTTCAAGCAAATGGGTTTAGGTAGCCTTATCAACATATATAAGGCATGGGGTTGACCAGTGACTTTATCAACATCTTGAATAATACTAGTATTTTAAAAACTTTTTCACCAAACTCTTGTCTTACTAGACTTATTTTCCAATTTGTCTCATCTCCGGCCGTCTTCTCATCCTTATCCAACTATGTATCTCCTTTTCTCTCTTAACCCTATATATGTTTGCTGAGAAGAATGAAAGAAGAAAGAGAGTGGAAGGAAAATATTAATCTGTGGTCTACTGCTTCCAAGTTTGGTAAGTAATTAAAATAATAGTAAAAGAACAAAATTCATATCATTTACCGTAAACTTTAGAATATCATATATATATATACATATATATATATATATATATGCACACAGTTTTCTAATGTCAACAGATTAATTAACCTTGCAAAGACTAATTCAAAAAGGAATTCAAAGCTATTACTAGTACTTTTCTAGTAAAGGAAGAAAATTAATTAAGTAGAGCATAGCCTATTTTAATTTTAAACATGTAGTGAAGTTGCGCAAGAAACATATATAGTCCAAAATATCAATTTAAGTTAAGCAAATAGAGTTCAATCACTTACTTACGTTCTTAGGTCTACGAGATGAAACAGATCTTTCACTATTAAAAAATTAAAAAAATATATAATTTTTATTTATAAACAAATTCAAAACTTTTTTATATATTATCTCACTCACTTACTGTGTAATTTTAAAAATATTGTTAAACTCACTCTCTCTCCACTTAAAATAAAAATAGATTTATAAGTTGTTTTCTCTCTCAAGAACACTATTAAACTTCTAAAGTTTAAAGAATCATATTTATAACGAAAAATATAAACTTTAAAGTAAAACAAAAGTAGAGGCTGGATATTGAATAAGAAATTTAAACTTGTTCAACTACACAATATTATACATAAATTATAATTTTAGTCAAATATATTAGATCATGAATTGTGATCCAATCAGTACTTAACAAATTATGACCAAAATAGTTTATGTACGATCATTAATTCCATATTCTTTGCTTTGAATACATTTTCTTTTAAAATATGTTTGGGCTCCATAAATGTACGAAGGAAGAAACTGAGCAAGTTTGCAGTCATGCCTTGGGGGACAGAATGCTTTGATATGATTGTTTACAATAGGTCGGGTTTTCAGAGGCCAGCAAAGTGTTAGCCCTAGTTAAGTTCTCGATTGGATCAATAATTCTTTAAACGCAGTGGGTACGTTACACTATGAATGGTTTGTTATTCCACCGAGTTATAAAAGAAAAACTCAATGTCAATTTAATGCTGCGGCAAAAACTAACAAATTTGAACTGATTTGACCGTAGGCCAACGAGAAGATTTATATGTGCATAATCTAACTGTTTAAAGGTGTGTTTGGTTTGTAAGAAAGAATATAGTGAGAATGGAATAATCATTTTATAAGAATAGAATAAGAGATGAATAATTATTATATAGTTTAGTTTATGAGAATGAAAGATGATAGAAATTACTATTATAAATTATTCTAATGTTTAGTTAGTAGGAATAGTTTTAGGAATAATTAAAGAATAAGTGATAAATGACAAAAACATCATTTATTATAATAATAAATTTTTAAATTAAATATTTATAATTAAAATATTGATTTTATTACTTTATTATTTATTTTTAAAATATTAAAATACAAAAAAATTATAATTTAAATTTTAAGTTTAAAATATTAACTTTTTATAATACATAATTAAAACTTAAACCTTTTTATTTTAAAATTTATTTTAATATTTTTAAATTTTAAATTTTAAATTCATTTTAATTTAATGAAAGTAGGAGAGGTAGTTGGGTAGAGAGAGAAAGAAATTGCAAAAAATGAATAAAATGTATTTTATATAGTATAGTAATTTTTCACATTAATGAAGGATATTTTTGTCCATTAATGTTTTTACTCTATTCCTTACCTCTGGGAATAGCCAATATGAAGGGGTATTGGTATTGGTTATTCCCTCATCTCCCTTAATGGTTATTCTTCCAAATAGATAAAGTGCTAAAAAGAATGATTAGGAACAAGGGGAATGAATATTCCATTCCCTCAACTAATTGTAAATTTTTATATCGATAATTAAAAAAATTAAATAACTAAAAATATCTTAAATTATGAACAAAAATAAAGAAGAACCTTTTGATGTTAGGAAAATCTCGTATCATTAGTATGTGTTTTGGCTTATTGTTGCATATATAGGTAAACGATTTACACCAAACCAATGTTGGTGTTAGCAAAATCTGATATCAATTTATATTAATTAAATTAACAAATCTTTATAGTTAGCAATTTTATATCTAGACATTATCTAATTTTGCCATGCACGACAGGTGCAAAAATTCCACTCAAAAGAATTAGTGAGAGTAAAGTGGATTGATGAGAACAATAGATTGAATGGCTTATGATATTGTTATGTTTAGATTGTTTTAAGTTAATTAAAAAAAAACATATAAATATATTTTGTTTTTATGTTTTCTTAGTTTGTGGGCGATGCCCACGCTTGACCCTACTTTGTTGCCAACATGATTCAAGGCTTACAAGAAACCCCATTGGACCTTTGCCATATCACCACAAGAAATCCTCGGCTACTTGCTGCCTGTCGTTTTTATTTTTCAGCATCTTTGGTGGGGGAAATGATTATTTTATTTTTTTATGTTTATTTTTTCCCAGTTTGATTTGTACAAATATTATTCTGAATAATGGTCAAGTTGAGAGAAACTGGGATAATTATTGTGGACCTTTCTCGATAATATAACTATTTGTGTGAGTGGGAATGGGATAAAAAAATTTGGAATAAAAATGTCTGTAATTATTTTTTAAAATTATTATCTTATATATAATAAAATTTAATCCTAATATATAACAACTTTTTTATTTTCCTCTCTTCCTCATCCACCCCACTCTCTCTCTTTCTAAACTTTCACCACTATTGCTGTCCTTCGACTGTGTTCGTTGAGAGTGCGTCGTGGCTAGCGGCAGAAGAAAAAAAGAAGAGAATAAAATGAAATTAAAATTACAAATTATATTTTAAATAAATTATAAAATTTTTATTATAGAAAATGAAAAAAAAATTAAAGTTTTGTTATAAAAATTATTATATTTTATTATAAATTATAAAAAAAATAATAATTCAAATTAAAAATCACAAATTATAATAAATAATATTTTTATCTTTTTTTCATATATTTTTTGTTATTGTAAAAATATTTTTATCTATCAAATATTAAAATAATATTAAAAAATAACAATTTTATTTCATAATCTAAATTATATAATAATTTTTTTAATTTTATTTTTACAAAATAATTATTTTATTTCATGATCCAAATATTACCTTTTTCATGTTAGTACACGAAGATAGGAACACTATCACGCGTTACAATGTTAAAGCTGATTAATCGAATGAATGGGCTATGTGCACATGATGGATTCACGGGCTAAGTGGGGAAGAGTTGATGATAATTAAGATTAATGGATGTAGATAGATGCATAACCATCAAGACTTTGAACTCCTTCATGGCCCTGCAAAACAACTCTTTTTCCATGCTTTTGACATTGAATAAACAACTTCTCTTGGGTTATTACAAGTAAAATATTAAAAATTAATCACACAAATCAGCATTATAAACCCCGCAATTAAAAAAAAGAAATAACAAAGATTATTATAACCATGATGAACTTATAACAAAAACTCCATCATAGCTTAAGTTCTATAGAAAGAATGAATGCTTCCCATCTAGCCACTAGAGCCTCTTAAGTAAAACACACCCTTGCTGGCTCTTTGAGTGAGTATCAATTTAGATGCTCAAAGGCAATGGGATAGCATCTTAGAATTCTCACTATTGGTCAAATTTGACAAAACTCTTGTCCTTTTTTGGCTAATGAAATAATAGTAATAATAATAATAATAATAACCCAGCGGACGAGCAGAACAACATATGGGAGAACAAATTAGGACTAGTACCTTAAAACAGGGAACAGAGTATATTCTGCTGGAAACTTTATCCAGCAGTAGCAACTCTTGAGTCTGGCCTGAGAAATTATGACTATATAGTGAAACCTCAAAAAAGTTATCCAAGTTCCTGGGGCAACTTATCAGGCTTTCAGAACTTGGAAAGGTAACCTGTTGGTATTAACAGATGGATTTTTATGCAACATGAATTGTCTCCAGACTGGAATCTATTCCATAATATTGTTAGACATGTTACTTGTTTGGACTTGAGTACAATATCTCCTGGAGTGAAATTTTGGCTACTCTCCTTTTGCTACTAGTATGTTCAACCCAGTGATTCCCATCTATAAGCTCTCAAATTTGCATAAGCCAGAAAGAAGGAAAGAGTTGCAAAATTAGATACATCAAAATTCTTAAAAAACTGAGCAATAAATATTACACAAACCTTATCTTCTTACATTAACCATAATCAAATAGACATTACCTTATTTTCAAGCACTGTTGCTGCTTCCATTGCCAGATCCAGGCATCAACTCTCTTAGCAAGGCCACCACCTGCAACATATTAGGCCTTTTGGAAGGGAAGTCATCCACGCACTGCAATGTTATCTCCAAGTACCTCATCATCTCTTTAACTTCTTCTGCTTCTGCTTCATCAGTTCCTTTAGTCACCAACAGTATTTCTGGGTCTATCACTTCCTTATGTTTCTGTTCTCTGACCTTCATTTTTACCCACCCCACCAAGTTGGTGTCCCCAAAATCCTCTTTATCGGTTGGACGCTTTCCAGTCAAGAGTTCCAGGAGGACAACTCCAAACGAATAGACATCACCCTTTGCAGTGCATCGAAAACTTTGGTAGTATTCTGGTGGGACATAACCGGGTGTGCCTGCAAGAGTGCTTACACTTAAATGAGTATCAAGGGCACTTATGAGCCTTGCCATCCCAAAATCTGAAACCCTGGCTTCCAATTCATGGTCCAATAACACATTGCTTGACTTCATATCTCTATGTATAATATGTGGAATGCAATTGTGGTGGAGGAAACAGAGTCCTTTGGCTGCACCCCTGGCAATCTTTTTCCTCTCCTCCCATGTTAGAATCTGTCGATCTCTTGCCTTTGCTCTTCCATGGAGCATTTCTTCAAGACTGCCGTACTCCATGTACTCGTACACAAGCAGCCTTTCCTCCCCGACCATGCAATAGCCCAGTAGAGGCACAAGATTCCTGTGCTTTATCTTCCCTAAAGTTTCCATTTCTGCCATGAATTCTCGATCACCCTGGCAGCTCAATCGAATAAGCTTCTTGATTGCAACACTTGAACCGTCCTTCAATGTGGCTTTGAAAACCTCTCCAAACCCACCACAACCTATGAGGCTTGCTGCTGAGAAACCATTTGTGGCTTCAATGAGTGTGGAAAACTTGAGTTTCCTTAGCTGCCTCTGAAATGTTGCGACATTGATGCTCAACGGTTCTTTCTCTTTGTCAATCTTCCATGTGGTAGCTGCATGGGATGCTTGCAACCTATTAAGCATCTTGACTTCCTCTGCTTCCTTACGCCTTGCACGCATAGCAATTGCCCATACAATCAAAATGCATATAGATGCAATGGAAATAAGAATTCCAAGGATAATGCTATTAGCCCATGAGACAGCTGCAGGCTTCCGGCCTCCTTTGCCACCATTCAAATCTGAATTGGCAGCAGCTTGATTGTTTCCATTCCTGCATTCTTGCAATGGAACTCCACAAAGTCCTGGATTATTTGCATACTGGCTTGCTGGAAGTGTACTGAGCTGACCCCTTTGTGGAATTGGCCCCGTTAATTCATTATTCGACAAGTCAATCTGTACCAGGAAAGATAGGTTTGAGAATGACTCTGGTATTTGGCCCTGCAACCTGTTATGTGATGCATCAAACACACCTAAATTCCTGAGCTGGCCAAGTGACGGGGGAATCTCTCCAGAGAGCTGGTTATGTGCTAATTCAAGAACTTGCAAAGCCACCATTTCCCCTATTTCGTCTGGGATTTTTCCACGAAGCTCATTGTAAGAAATATCCAGATACTCCAATGTCTGGTATTGTGTAAAAAGACTCAACACCGCTCCAGAATACATTCTCGTAAAATCACAACTTTTCAAATTCGGGATCTGCAACAATCTTTCAGGCCTGATTCCAGCAAACTCTAACAGTCCTCCAACTCCTTTACAGGAATTTCCCACATTCCTTACAAACACCAGAGTGTTGCCCGCAAGAATTCCACTCAACGATTTTGCCCCAAGCTGCCGCCCAAGTCTCGGTGGGATTTCTCCTGTGAGCTTATTGCTGTTCAGATCTAACCACACCAAGCTGGTGCAATTTCCTAGTTCTCCCGGTATCTCACCACTCAAACTATTGTTAGCAAGCTGCAGAACAGCTAATCTTGATAAAAGGCCAAATACCCGTGGGATTGAACCGGTGAGTTCATTGCTTGTGAGAGATATCCATTCGAGATTACTGCAGTTGAATAACTCCACAGGAATGTCGCCAGTAAGACGATTGTTATTAAGGATAAGATCTTTTAGGTTCCTGCATTTTCCCAAATCTTTTGGGATTTTTCCTTCCAAGTCATTAAACCATGCTATCAGCTGCTCAAGATTCTCAAGCTCCCCAAACTCTGTTGGAATTGAGCCATTGAGATAGTTCAAACTAAAATCAACTGTCCTCAGATGGGAACATTGTGACAGTTGAGGTGGGATTTGTCCTGAAATGAGATTGTCTGGTATCCTCAGCTCTTCAAGTGCAGCAGCTCCTGGGCATATATCAGGTGGGATGATTCCAGAGAATTTATTGGAACTCAAATCCACAATCCTCAAGCGCTTACAATATGAAATGGAAGAGGGAAATGGTCCGGAGATGATGTTACTACTCAACTGCAAGGTATCTAATGCGCTAAGATTCTGAAGGATGGAATCCGGAAAGGGCCCGGTTAGGTTGTTATTCGATAAATCAAGGAGTTGCAGATAAGAACAGGAAGAGAATGAAATGGGAACTGGGCCTGAAAAGTTGTTGTAAGAGAGCTTAAGTTCTAAAAGTGAGTCGCATGCATTTCCCAACTCAGAAGGAATCCAACCGGTGAGATGATTATGAGAAAGATCCAATCTTTGTAAGCTAAGAAGCTCTCCAAAAGAGCTTGGGATCTCACCGGTGAGAGAATTGAATGAAAAATTCAATGTTGTGAGTTTTGTGCAATTGGAAAGATAAACAGGAATGGAATCCATAATATGGTTTCCTGACAAGTCAAGGAGCAACAAGGAATTGCAAGAATTCTCAATTTTCAAGCCTGAAATAGATCCTGTTATGTTGTTATAAGAGAGATCAAGACCCTGCAACTTATCAGGATTTGATAAAAGATTATCAGGTAAAGGCCCTGTTAAATTGTTATGGGATAAATTCACGTATTCCAAATTTGGAAGCTTGGAGAAAATATTGTCAGGGACTAGACCAACAAGTCCAGAGTTAGACAATTCAAGGCGCTTCAATCCATATGGGAGTAGAAGCAAAGTTGTCGAATTTACAGTAAACATATTTGAAGACAAACTCAAAACAGATAGCATGTCTAGAGAAGCCAAAGGATTAAAAAAGAGAGTCCCTGAAAGGCTACACTGACTAAGATCAAGTTGAATGACTCTTCCTGAAGAGCATGAAACTCCATACCAGGCGCATGGATTCCTTTCGGGCTTCCACCCTGACAAAACTCCATTTGGGTCCTTCTCAATCATCTTCTTGAACGCAAGAAGGGCTACTGCATCGGTTTTGATCGGTGGAACAACTACTTGTTCCGTTGCAGAGACTGAAAAACAAACTGTGAAGACTAGTGCTAGAGCCAGATGACATAAAAGCTGAACTGGGTTGCTCTCCATTGAAGAAACAGGCTTTCAGGAACACAGTTGAGAGAGAGAGAGAGATGAAGGTTACAAAGAGTGCAAAGCAAGAGATAGGGAAAGGGATAGTGCAATGTTTGGAGAGAGAGAGAGAGAGAGAGAAAGGGGGGGGGGGGGGGGGGGGGAGTGGTGAAAATGATGAGAATTTGTTGTTGATGCAAAGCAGAAGAGAAGCTTTAGAAAAAGAAGTCGCTTTTAAAATGTGTTATTTTTTTATAAAATGGGAAAAAAGGAGGGAACATGGGAAAGTAATAAGAAAAGAAAGGGAATTCAGATGGACGTTGGTGGTGGACTGTGGATGTGCTGATGTGCATGGTACTAACACGGTTCATTTAGTCATAGTTATTGAGTACTAGAAATCGTAGAGCGAAGCAGTATATGGTATATAGAAAGACAGAATTTGCTGAAAGCATATCGATTTGACTTGTGGTCAAAAGGTAGAGGACCCACAGACAAGCTCTAACTAAGATCGGCTTCTTTAGAGAAAAAATCTTTAATTTGGACTCTGGGTTGTTGATCCAAGAGTCACTGTCTTCTGTCAGAGAGGCGTGAGAGAATGTTTCCTTCTTTCATATTTGAGAACATCAGATGCAGATACGGTGTAGGTGCGACTTTAACATCACACATCTCAGTCCCCCGTCTGGACCATTGTCTTTGTCTCTCATGTAAATGCAACCCACCTGACTATTGTTGCTTGTTTAGTCCAATCCCATTGCCATTGCCTGGAAAAATTTCATTTCCATCAACAGATTTTCAACTTTGATATTTAACCTTGACACCAATAAGTATTGAAGATGGATATGAATATGAAAGTTAGACTTGTTAGATGTCAAATGTGTCAAACACATACGGATGTTGGATGCAAACCCTCAGGTCTAAGTAAATTACCATACTTGTTGTTTTTGTGAAACTCAAATCAGAATATTTGACAGAAATGACATAACTGCAGCTTTTGCCTAGCTACTTTTATGTTATCCTAGTGTCACTTTCAGTGTAATTACAATCCCACCATACTATTTATGGATTTACTACAGTAAAAGTTTTTCACTTCTTTAATTCAATTGGAAATTTTAATTAATTCACCGACTTATGCCATGTAAAGTTTCCAACTATACAAGACACTCCAACAGCTGTTGAAGCTTTACGTTCTCGGATCTAATGCTCCACTGGGTTCTATTTGGTGTGTGTTGACAAAAATCGAGTGACAACCAGCATATTAATTTGCTGATATCTCAAAGGATAAGCATGGATCTACATTTGCCATGATTGTATAGTAATCAAAAAATTATTATTATTGGTAATTTTTGTTATTATATATAACCACCATCAATCCATTTCACTCATTGGTATTTGTCCCATTAGAAATTGATGTACTGGGATAACTAGAACCGAATAGCAGTAAACTAACCAAAAGTAAACTTTTACATAGAATAAAAAATAATATATATATTCTGAGATACTGCATTATCATAAATCAAACACTTAAGATTGATAATCCTTTTGATGTCCATCACATTAACCCATTTTATAGCATCTTATTGGTATTCCCCATTTGTTAACGAGTGGTCTATGCGATAATGGAATCAAATCCAGTAAAAGGATTTCTAAAACCAGATGGAATCAAATACAGTAAATGGTTGAAAAGTTTATACCTCTGATGAACTTCATCAATAGTCAAGAACATTTTCAATCAAATAATCTTTCATCTCACTTCAAAATTTTATTGGAATTTATTCTAGTATACTTTTTAGAGATAATTTTTCTTCAACAAAATAAATTATTTAAAATACCTGTTTATTACATCAATTTTGTCTTATTTATTACTCCAATATTAAGGTTGTTAACTTAAACATGTAAAAAACTAACATGCAATCTAATCTTTAATATGCTACAACACCATAAACATGAAAATTTTGTGCTTGAAAAAAATAATGAAAATTTTTTATCTTATGATTTTTCTTTAATTTATGCTTATTGTATTACATTACTGGATATATGGTATATGGGCTCATTATTTAGCATAAAAAATATTAACCCTCAGTATTAAATACCCTTAAACTGAAAATCCTTGTTCTGTCTTCATAGATTGTTTTTTTTTTTTATATACTGTATTAAAAGATATTAATGAAGGAAATCATATCTGGTATGGGTCCCCATTAGATAAAAATTGAATGGAATCGATGATATTATATGTATATGGTCCAATTGGGAAGAGCATCAATTTGGAAAGTTTATTACCCACTGGCAAAAATTATTAAAACATTAATTAATTGTGGGGAGAATAGAAATGAGGCCCCACAAACAGAACAACAATCAATTAGCTCTTGTGGTTAATGGCATATTGGCATGGGAAGTGATGATGCCCCCATTCGGTCCCTTTCTTACCAAGCGGTGCTAACTGGCTTAGCCCCTTTGTTTGATTCAAAATCCTGCTATTTCTCAACATTAAAGTTGAACCTTTTTAGCTGGTCAAGGGTCCACCTTTTTCTTTTGTTTTATCTTGTACAATCCTCTTACATATATAGAAATCCTTTTGCAATTCTTCATCTTATTACTATTGAGTTACATGCTCAAATGCACTCTTCATTTTAACAAATATAAAGCATTATTATTGTTGGAAAAATTATTACGAATTCCATTATCTAGCTTTCTTTTTTTCAACAAGTAAAATTACAACATCAGTCCATTATTTTGATATAAGTTCCGCTAAATTACTAAATTAACTTTTTAAGGAGAGTATATATAATGACTGAAATACTTTTTTTTTTTTGGTAGGAATGGCTAGAATAGTAAAATAGTTCTTATATTTTTCTCAAATTTTTTAGATAATTTTTTATTTTTTATTGTATTCAAATGAATACATTAAAATATTATTTTTTAATTAAGTCCTGGATGAAAACTTATTAAAGTCACTGACTTTTATCATATGAATGTCTATGTGATCGTTATCTTTTCTATATTGTTCACATGGCAAAATATAAAAATTCTATGTTGAGTTGTACTTACATAGCATTTTAATGTCATATTAGCATCTACATATAGTAAAACCTCTATAAATTAATATTTGATAAATTAATAATCTCGATTAAATAATATTTTTGATCGGTCATGCTTAGGACTAATGTAGTAAATTAGTAATTCGTTAAATTTATAAGATAATACATTTAAAAAAAAAACATATAGATTCTACTTGATATATAAATTAATAATCTTCATATGCATCAAAATTATATTTATACATGACTCAATTAAGAGATTTTTATAAAATATGATTTCAATGTTACTTGTTTCTTCTTGAAATTGATGTCACATTAGACTTCATCTCTAACTTTTCTTAATGTATTAAGAAGCTCTAGTATAGTATTCTCGTATTGTAAGAGCAAATTATACAATGTGATTGTTGCTTTGAGTGTATCTTGATAGTATTTGATATTATTGCTTGGCTCACTTACAAGTTAAACTTTTCTAACACTCACTGTTTCAATTGTTTTTGGGTACAATTTATATTTTCTATATTATACTCACATAATACTTTACACATTTTATCTGTTATTGTTGATTATTTACAGTTCAAAAAATCACTGTTTAGTTTTACTTTTTGTAATACTATATTTTTTTTATAGATGTTTTTGCTTCACATAATGTTCATAAAGTATATTAATTAAGTATATATTGAATGTAACTTTAGTTTGTTGTAAAAATGGATAGATTCATGACTTTTATTTAATAAAACTAATTACATTCATGAACTTGTATTGGTTAAAAAAATATATAAAATAATGATAATTCATAATTCGGTAATTAGGTAATATTTGTATAATTATAATATATATTATATGTATTAAGTACAATATTTTAAAAAAATATAAAAAATACTCGATAAATTAATTTTTATTAATTAATGTATAAATTAATAAATTATTAATTTATCGATTAAATAATATCTCTATTAATTAATAAATTTTTATGATTTCAAGGGAATTAATTTATAAAGATTTTATTGTATATAGAGATTTTATTTTTCCACGAATGTGCCATGTAGGTACTTACGCGGCAAAGATAAACCCCAATCACCTTTGCTGAATTTCAAATTTGAAAAGCTTCATATGAAAAGACAAAAGCACGTAAAACAAAATGGTTGCTTTGAAGGGACTCAAACAGGGGTCGCCAAAGTTGAGCTGATCTATAGAATCATGCGGTAAAATGTAAATGGTAGAAAGTATACATAGGAGAACAGTGTAAACCTAGGACGTACAAAAAGGTAACAAATAACACTGTACTTTGACTGCGACAACAATTATAATTCAATAGCATATATAGCTTCTCGATGTTAGCATCGTTAATGAAGAAACGATAGATAGTGTTTCACGTCAATCAATCATCACATGCTTAATCATCGAATCTTAAATTTAGGGTACTATGCTGCCGGCAGCCGATTTGGGAGACAAGATTGATAGTCTCCCGCTATATATCCCGCATGCATAGTCATGGGTACACCATAGTCACTCGCGCACACGCATATAAGCATACATATTAATGCATTTTCGCTTTTTTTCTTCTTCTTCAGCCCTTACTTTCCTTGGCACGCCAATGGTAGTGGTATTTGAAATAAAGAAGGATTCCAGTCAATCCGAAGTATGGAGAGTAGAGACCTCTTCTTATGATAGTGGTAGATTGCATATTTTGACCGCTGAAAGAAGTTTGTGTAAGGTTTATTATTAGTGTTGAGTATATAGCCCTTTGCGTAATTATACTCCTTGGGGCCTTTTGGGAGAAAGTGTAGACTACTTAATTTGTTCTTCCAAAGTTTTTCTAATTCTTGCCATATATCCAAACTATTGCCCAAGCAGGTTTTGAGGATAGAGTAGTGGTTTGACCAAAAAGGCTCCGGCCGCGAATTGCCATTATTTAATTCTCTTTTCGCCGTCCTTTCAGAAGCTTTTTCTCCAGGAAAGACAGCAGATTTCATAGCAGCCACTAAGAACAATATGATAAACAAAGATCACCCTTGAGCAGCCAAATAGCTAGCTAGTCTACACCCCGAAATTAAGGACAATTAATCAGCATATGGCACTGCTGTCACAAGCGCTGTAAACAATTTAAAAGAAACAAGTGGAGATGTTGTTGTAATTATATTGGTACACTAAGAATATTCCAAATTTTGGTGATGGTATAGTTAGGGACAAGGAAACGAACTGGATACAATGGGCTATCACCTGTACTCTACTAATTTCCACTTGGAATAAGATTGAAAGCAATTGCAAAAGTTGGCAATAAGACAAGTCGATCGCTAAAATACCATATAATGATCCATCACTCTTTTTCTTTTCTTTCCAATTATTTCACAAATGTTTTATTTAATTATGTATTTTTGACAGGATAAAGTTTTGTGTGTTTCGATCACAATGTGAGCTTATTGCATTTAAATGTGGTTGTCCATGGCATGCAACTTTATTAATTATTTGTGAATAATTAAAAAATATTCAATTAATTAATGTTGAATATTATTTTGATGTTAATAATTTAAAAAAACGTTTCAAATAAGATATACATTTAAATTGAATTTATTTAAATTTAAATAAAGATTACTTATATTTAAATTTAATTTGTTTAAATTTAAAAGTAATATCTTATCTATATATTTATAATAAGTCTATAAATGGTGAACGATTTTTTCACACAACCAAAAGTGAACATGAGTTGTTATGTAAGTTAGAAAAACTAAAAACTTTTTTCTTTTTTTTCATTCTTGAGACATCATCAAATGTCAAAGGGTTTTGAAATGTGTAATTTCCTATGGAGGAACAACGAGAGTGAAGAGATTATTATATGTGCAAAGAAAGATTTGTAAGGTAAACTTCTTTGATCAGAAAAGAAATGAAATATTTAGAGAAAATTGTGGAAAATGACTTTTCTTGATAAAAATATTTTAAAAGATAACTATCAAAATAAATTTAATTGTTTTTAACTATATTTAGTCATGACTTGACGAAAATACCCTTTAAACTATTTCAAATAAATTAAACCATTCATCACAATTTCTCATCATTTCTCCCCATTTGTGCTTCAGATTTCTCTCTCACCATCCCAATCTCTCAAATTTATCGATTTCTTTGTTCGGCATTCATCTGCTATACTTCCGATTTCTCTCTCTCACGTTTTCAGATATATCTTTTTTACGCTTTTAAAACACCAAGCAATTGTTTTGACATGCTTGGATGGATGACTGTTTAGAAAATTCGATTTTTATGTATTTTGGATAAAACTAAAACAGTAGAAATAATCACAAATGTATGAAATAACTTTTAATTGAATCAATTCAGGACCTAAATATCAAAAAACTCAAAATTTTAAAATTTATAAATCTAGGTTTTCAAAGAATTTTTTTTAATCAAAGTAGGTGTTTTAGATAAAAAAATATTTATATTTTGATTTATGAAAACATGTTAGAAACACTTTAATCTATACCAAATTGTCAAAAAAAAAAAGCAAAAAGTTGAGAGGATTTGAAGTTTCACAGGTTTTTGTACATGGCTTGTCACAGGATTTTGTATATGACGTGTCACACGCTAACCATGGCTTATCACAGGCTTTTGTATATGGCGTGTAACACGGTAATCATGGCTTGTCACATGCTTTTGTACATGGTGTGTTACAAGCTAATCATGACTTGTTACAGATTTTTGTACATGATGTGTCACATGTTTTTATACATAGCGTGTTACACGCTAATCATGGTTTGTCACAGATTTTTATACATGACGTGTCACATGTTTTTGTACATGACGTGTCACACGCTAACCATGGCTTGTCAGAGATTTTTGTACATGACGTGTCATAGATTTTTATACATGACGTGTAACACGCTAACTATGGTTTATTATATATTTTTATACATAGCGTGTAACATCATAATATGTAATTTTATTAAAAGTAATTTTAGCCAACTTAACTAAAAATAGTTAAAATTATAAAGATGATCATTTTTAAAAATATCTTATCTTTAAAGATTATTTTTTAAAATATCTTAAATATTTATTAGAAAAGGTAAACCTACCTCCCTACAGCTCCTAAAAACTTGGATGAAAATCATCAGCCGCAACCTAGCTCGGGGATGGAGGCTAGTGATCCTTGTGGCTTGTGCCCTGTTAGTATATGTTTTTTTCCGCTACCCTTTCTTCTAGTTTCGAGTATGAATCTTAAGTGACTTCACCTTTTCTTTCTTACCCAACCACTTCATCAGAATTAAGAACGAAAGCAAGTCATGGCATTAATTTCCCGCAGTGCAGATTGATCATTGTTCTTTTCCTTCGCTTTTGATAATTAATCGCACACGCATGGATTATATGTCTAGGTTGGCATTCAAATTTCAAAGTATATATAGTTTGACCGGCTTAATTCTTCAATTAACTATTAACTCTCACAAGTAATATGATTTTATAATAATTAAGCAACTATTAAGCCTTGTATCTATCTTGTTCGAAGTGTCGAGTTTGATTTTTTCTTTTAAAAAAAATTAATTGATAAGAAGAATTATTTTTTGTTTCATTCCAATTGAACAATGTGTGATAATTAATAACTTTTTTTAAAAATAAAAAAAGTGATTAGCTGAAAATTTAAATTTTAAACCTTTGCAACCTTTTCATGCATATTTTACTTAAAAGTCATAAACATTGTCTAATTTTATCGTTTAAAATGTTTAAAGTTTCAACTCATGAATGTGCTCAAAATTTATCATTGAATTGGTCCTACCTAGATATTATTGGGAAGGCAATCCCAATTAAAACTTTTTTATTTTTGGCCCAGCTATCTCCTAAGCTTACCCTCGACGGTTCTTCACATTTTAAACTACCAGTCAAAAAGTCAATAAAAATGGGCAAAATCAGACGGTCATAATAATAAAAAAGCAAATTCAACTATTAGCCAAATGATAAAATGTGCTTTTCAATAATTCAGAGGAAAAAGACTTTGGATCATTTACTTTAGACTTTATGGATTTTATTCTATTTTTTCCCATAATTTTGGGGGGAGATATAAATAAAAGGTGTGTGTGACATGTGGGTTGTGACTTTTTATGCGAATGAAGGTTAGAAAATAGAAGGGGAGTAAGACCAGATTGTCGTCGATAGCACGCCAAAGGGACCAAAAAAGCCTTTATATCACTTCCACTTATCTGATTTTTATCGCAGAATCCAAATGATGGCGATGACCCAAAAAACCACATTCCTTTTAATATTTATTTTCCTTTTTCTAAGGTGTGAATCTTTTTGAGAAGAAAATTTGAGCATCATGGGTCTTTTCAAATGATGAAAGATGATTCTCTTGGCGTGCCAATCCTTCTTGGACTAGGGTTACGATTTTACCATTGCTTTTAAGTTCATTTTTTTGAGTAAAAAATGTTAATACAAATATTATTATTCTACAACATTGCAAATGTTTATTATGGGATTATCACATATTTGTTTAATAATTAAATATTTTATATGAAATTACTTTTATTTGTGGTTTATGTATTATTCAAAATTTAGTTGCAACTTACTGATTATCAAAATTATTGGAAAAATATATTATTAGTTGTAAAAATATTTATAGGGTTAATTTAATTTCTCTTATTCTCTCTCAAAAATTATATATATAAATATATATATTTGTTTATTTGAAAAAAAAATTCAAACTCTACTCATTTTGAAAAAAAAAATTATATACTAATTAATAAATTAAATATTCAAATACATATTCTTTTTCAAAAATTAACCCAATAAAAGTCAAAATTATCCTCCTCACTGCAAAAGAAACATTCAGCATCTTCGTGTAAAGCTAAGAAACTATTTTGAAAGCCTTTATACAGTTACAAAAGGTGGGGACAACTGAGTGGGGGTGAACCCATATGATGGCATGACCACATGCCACACTCCCACTGCTTAAAGTAAAGTAGAAAAAGCATCATTAACTTGCTTTAATTGCAGTAAATTAAATTTTAAGAATACCCCTTGGGCCAGCTCGGGAAAAAGGTCGATGGCCATTTTTCTTTTGGGGGGGTTTAAAGATAAATGGCTGATATTTACCACTGACCATCCACCGCAAGGAAAATCTTTCAGGCACTGGTATTTGTTTTGCAGGGAAAACCAATGTTGATTCAAATTTTGTTGTGTTTTTTGTTTTGGTGGAAAAGCCTGATTAAAGATTTGATTCAATTCTAATTATTTAATTTTTCCAAGTTTGATGAGCCTCCAATTCAAAATGGTTAACTTGATCTGAGAGGTTTCAGATCAATAAGACAATAACAAGAGTTGCCAACAATTAAGAAGGCGATATGTCTTTTAGCGATTCACGGATTGGGGTAGGGATCCAGATCCAGTGACCATATTTATCAATAATCTGCCTCCAACTGTGGGGTGGAAGTGGCTTCGAAAGATTAGAGAGAATTTCGGTGTGGAGGGGGATGCATTTATTCCTAGGAAAAGATCGAACAGGGGGAGAAAATTTGGCTTCTTGTGGAAGAAGCAGAAAAGGCTATTTGGGAGCTTAATGGAGTGTGGCTAACCGATTATACAATCGGAGCAAATATTGCCCGATTCAAACCAAAGACATCGTGGGAAAATTTACTTTCCATCAAGAGCAACACTGGTGGAAATCGATGCTGTGTGGGTGATTTCAACATAGTCCATACTATTAAAGAGGAAAAATGATGTCGAGGAGAGGGAGTGGACATCGTGGATTTCAATGAATTTATCGACAACTGTGAGCTGATAGACCTCCCTTCAATAGGGAAAAAATTCACTTGGTTTGGGTCAAGGACAAAAAGCAGCAGACAGGATTGCTTCTTAGTTTCGACTGAGTGGCTTTCGGCTTTTAATAATTTGAGCCAAATAGGCTTGAAATGCTCGGTATGGGACCATTGCCCGCTGATTCTTCTTTCCGTACTCCGAAGATACGGATTTGGGTCATGGCCCTTTTAAGTTCCTTGACTGTTGGCTAAGTGACAGCTCTTTCGTTAATGCTGTTACGGAGAAGTAGAACTCAGTGAATGTCCAAGGCAAACCGGGTTTCGTCTCAAAGTTAAGCTGAACCAGTTGAAAATTTGTTTGAAGTAGTTGAATGATGAGACTTTTGGCAACATTGATAACAATACAACCAAATTGGAAGAGAAGATTGAAGAGTTGAATAGAATTGGAGATTCTAGAGATATCTCCAATGAGGAAATCTCCTTAAGACTTGACATGGTGAATGAACTTTGGAAAGCAGCTAGACACAGGGAGTCAATCTGAAGATAAAAATCATGGATCCAGTGGGTAAAGGAAGGCAATAAAAACACTCATTTTTTCCAATCCAAAGCCAAATCTTTGTGCCCGCATTAATCATATGGACGGTATTTTTAGAAACAAGTCATGAATCTCCAATCTGAAGGAGGTAAGGGAGGCCACTATTGCATATTTTTTAGAGCTTTTTCATAGTGAGAATGGGTGAGGCTAATTTTTCAAGGTCTCAATTTCAAAAAGTGCGTCCAGGCATGACCTTGAATTTGGAGGCTCCGGTCACACTTGAAGAATTATAGGGTGCAATATGAGATTGCGATGGGTCCAAAACCTTAGGTTCATATGAATTTAATTTTAATTTCTTCAAAAAATCATGATCCTGGGTAGGCAATGAAATCTTGGAACTTGTTGTGATTTTATGGCATCAGGCAGATTGGAAAAAGGTATCAACTCCCATTGATTCCAAAAACTTCAAACCCCAACTCTTTTGAAAGAATTCTGGCCAATCAATATTACCAACACTCTTTCTATAAGATCCTTGCCAAAATCTTAGCCAACTGGTTGAAAAGATGGTGAATCAAGTTGTGAGCCACAGCCAAATGCCTTCATCAGTTGTTTCCAAATCAGGGATGACATCTTTCTTGCTAATGAGGCGATTCACAGTATGAACAAAAATCACTACAACAATGGTGGGGTGGTTCTCAAACTAAACTTCGAGAAGGCATTGCTTTTTCCTTTGAAAAGCGGTATTTATTGAGATCTCACAAGCTAGTATGTCATCATAAGTCTTCAACCATTAGAAGACTTCTAATGACATAAGAAGACTAGCTTTGAGTCTGAGAGTCCTCTACAATTACAAAGGTTTTCAGTAATTCAATAAGTTGTATTAGAAATTATGCCTTGTATAGTCTAAAAATTCCTTTGTTTTTTTTGCCAATTTTTAAGTTATAAAATAACTTTCTTCCTTTTTCGATCGTTTAAACACCTACTTATTCATATCTATCAGTTTATTAAAAAACTGAAAAGCTAAACATACATTTACATGAATCCATTTAGTTATTTGTCACTGAAATGTTTTTCTCAAATACATACATATATATATATATATATATATATATATATATTTTAATGAATAGGGCATCAAAATCAATTGTTTAGTACAAATAGTATTACCTTTATTTTCAATTAATTATCTATATATGACTCTTTCTTGTCTAATTAAACTATGTATCTTTTTGACCATTATTTTTAACAACCCAAGAGTTTATCTAAAAATATTTTACAATATTTTTAATTTAATTTTAAAAATGGATAAAGAATGCTAATAATCATATGCAAATGCCATGAATGAATAATAATAACTTATAAAAGACTTCACTCAAGTCTTTCTCTTCTGTCCGCATTTACTTTTCTAAATATAATTATTTAATTGTTTCAATATTTTAATAATTTAGAGATTTTCTTTTTAAAGAAAGGTTCTAGACCTTAATTGTTTAAAATTTTGTAATACTGGCGATGATGCAATGTGATAGATATATTATTATGTGAAAGATGAACAACATGTTGCACTAATCATAATTTCTGAGTTACCACCAAAAAAGAAAAGGAAATGAAAAACTCAAGTTTTATGGGCATGAGGAATTCAGCTACGTAACAAGGGCTATAGTAGGGCCTCAGTATGGAGAGATAAGCCTTTGGGTTGGACACATATGGAGGAATTCTCAATGGACAAATATAGCATTAATTCTATGCATTTCCTGTCCAGCCTCATTTCTTAGCCATTTGATCTTTTGCAAGTTGAGAGTCTACCAAGTTTAATGTCTGCAATAGCATCAGCAAGTGCCTTGCTTGTTGTAACCTCTTTAATATTTGTATTATTTTCAGCCATGAAGTACTTCATTTCCGGAGCCCTGATAGGCCTCTTAATTCCTCAAGCTTAGTCAGCCTCGAGAACAAACATTGCTCGGAGCTTACAAGATTCTACCTTAGTCACTTTGAGGATAATAATCTCAAGTCCTTTCAAGAAAAACTTGAATCTTTTCTGAGTTGATGATTTCGCAATGAAAACAAGTTGTCGTTGCATCCATCACAAAGACAACCTTGTTCTCTTCGTTTCAAGCAGAATCAACTGTATTCATAGTTATTTTATTGCAGCTTCTGAACTCACTTGATGAACGTCAGCGTAGACTGCATGAAATCCCCGAAATACACTGTGATTCAAATATGAATCTCAAGACTGAGGAAGTTGCAAGAGAATTGGACGAGAAGAAAAAAGAGAGCAACATGAAACCAAGAAATTCTTTTTTTTTTTTGAAAATTAAGAATCATTCGTTCTAAAGAGGGAATCCACATACAATCCCAGGAGAGTAAAAGACTTATTTGAGATCAGTCTGGACCCTCTCTTCACAAACTGGTAACAAAAAACACGGGTATCCCCTCCCTGTCCCACAAAAACATAAAGACCATCTCTTCCGCCATTTACAATTGAACCCAATAAACCTGTGCTAACTAGAGAAATAGAACCAGAACCAGAGACATCAGAATAGATAGAATTAAGACATGAGAACATAGTCACTGTTCCCAACTCTTGCTAATTCTGAGCATCAAAATAGAAATCCAGAAAAGAGTCAAGATCCATCTAGGTGACAGTGCATCATCATCAATCCAGCAAAAATTCATCGTCCGTACTCTTGCAAACAAGAGTCGAAAACAAAGCACCTACAGACACAAAAAGAGTCGTGGACCAACCATAAACAGTAGCCATCCTTTGAAAATTAGTGTAGGACTTGCAGCAGGTCATTGACTCTTTCAACCCCCAACTTGGTGAAATTATACGCCATCTCATTTCTTGACCTTGGGATATGAAGAATCTGCCATCTAGGGACCTTCCAAAGCATTGCCTTACTCTTCTGTACCTGATTTCCAAAGCCAAGAAATTCTGACTTTGGTAAAATGGAAAAGCAGCCTGACTCTCCATTGAAGGGAGGTGATGTCTTGAGTTTGGGAGCAAAGAGAATAGCATATCTAATTCTAAAGGACTTGAGCCATCTGTAAATAATGTGGAGACAGATAAAACATAGCACTTCCGAGACCCACTTGGCAAAATTCAAGGGCCATTTGCTATGACAATGTTACCTAGATGAAGCATGAGTGGTCAATTTCCTTCTGAGTTGAGAATATGAAAAGCAAGTGAAAAGCAAGATGACTCCATCCTCTTAGTTGATGCTTTGTATGGGTGGTGCAACCAAGAGCAATAAATGTTTCATAATAGCTGCTTACCCACTAAGGACAAAAGGATAGCCTCTGATGATAAAGTAAGAATAGGAATGGAGCTGTTAGGTGTAGACACCTCATTTTGTCCGAAAAAATTTATTTTTTATTCATATAGTTTGTTTTATTTTATCCTCACTTATGAAATCATGCTCAAAACAGAAAGCATGATTTCACTCTCTAATTGTCCAAAAACTTGGACAATCAAGTTCTATAAAAACTCCAAAATCATAGAAGAAAAAGGGAGAGGGGGCTAGAGATTCTTTAACGAAGAAACCCTAGAAATTTCCCTAGTATCAGTAGCCAAAGAACCTTGGGAAACCTTATAGAAAACCTTAGAAAACCCTAGAATAGAAAACCACAAAAACCTAATTTTTAAACTAGCAACTGGGCCACAATTAAAAGCTAAACTAAGAAATCACCAAAAAAAGAAATAAAAAAACCACAAAAAATATAGTAGGGGTTGACAGTAGGGTGGATGTTGGTTTTTTTTTTTTTTGGGTTAGGATAGTTAGGGTTCAATCGGCGTTTGAGAAAGGACTTAGAGAGATCAAAAGTTTAAGGTTTTTCAATCGTTTGTTGGGAGAGAGAGAAAAGAGAAAGGTGGTTTCAAAAATCGAGAGAGGAAAAGAGACGAGAGTGTTAGGGTAGAGAGAGGGCAACAAGTTTAGTTGCTAGAGAGAAAGCACAAAGGGAAAGTGAAGAGGGAAAAAGAAAAAAGGGATTTATATACCTAGGTATAAGATGGGCAAAACAACGTCGTTTTGTTAATGGTGGTTTGGTGTCGAAAGGGAAGCTTGGAACAATGACGTTTTCGGAGTAGCAAGTTCTTTTCCCTGGGCACCTAAACGGTGTGTTTCACAGGAAGGAGTTGGGCCTCTTGAAGTAGGTTTGCATGCTTTCTTGTGGTTGGATCTATTTTGGGTTTAGAATTTGGGTATGTTTTGGACCTTTAATTATTTGGATTGGTATATTGATGTTACTGTTAATTTTATGTGCATTTTCGTATAGTTTTGCAATGATATAAATATATTTATAAAATAATAAATAGGGGAAAATATGTTTGTAGTATGAATATTAGAAATAGAGTTAGGAAATTAAAATAAACAGAAAACTATAAAAATACTAATGATAATAACAAAAATAATAAAAATGTTTTAAATATGGTTAGTTATAAAAAGAACATAAACTTAGATGAATATTTAGTTATAAAAAATATATAGTTTTAGGTAAGTTGAATATATATATAGATAGAAAGTAAATGTCTAAATAAAAAATATATTTATGGTGATAGATTTAGTTAAAGTAAAAATATAGAAAATAAATAAACGTTTAGTAGAAAAAAGAGATTTAAATAGAAAAATGGAAAATACCTAGTTATGAAGAAATAGACTTTTACAAATGAAAGAAAATATAAGGAAAATAAATATATTTAATCATAAATAAGAATAAGTTAGGAAGGTCATAGAAATGAAATATTTAGCCAAACAAATTTATACATATAGGTGTATATATATATATATAAATAGAAAAAGAAAATATGATATAATATAAAATTATAAATATAAAAATATAATGATTGTTTTGGATTAATTTTGACGATGAAATTTCACCTGGAAGGGCAAGGAGTCGTTATTTTTGGGATGACTTTCCTAGAAATGGAATTAATTAAGGTTTTCTCTGAAGTGTCGGGATAAATCTTAATTTTATATTCTAATATTCCGTTAATTCAAGCAATCACCTTAAAATTCATAAAGAAATAAATTCATATAATATTCTATCTAAAATTAAAATTGAAATAGTTATTAATTAATTCAAACAATCATTGCAAATAAAAGATTAGTTGTCTATTCAATACAAAAAATAGTTCAAAAATAAAATAATAATAACCTATAAAATTAATTATAAAATATCAATTTAAATAGAACGTTTCTTTATAAGATATATAATAAAGATAAATAAGGTAGTAAATTACATTAAATTTTTAAATATATTATTATATAAATTGTAATGAATAAAATTATATTCATATGCATTCATGCGACATAATTCATAATTTTATTTTGGCATAGCATATGACATGTTTATTTTGTTAATGGGACGAGAACTCCAATGATGGGATTTTCTTGAAGCACTTGTAAAGATGCGTTCTTTTAGGGACATCACTAGGTGAGAAAAACTTTTAGACTTCACCAAAGCATTGAGATAGTTTATGAATGATTTTCTTATACAAGGCTTTCGTTTCCCATTATTTAAAATTGGTAAATCATGACATCATTTTATAATTGCATTATGTGCACTCGTAAAATCAAATAAAATACTTAAATTTGCTAATAAAATAAATAAACAAAGATTAGGGAAATATAAAAATAAAATCAAAGTTAAGGTTAATATAGGGTAGCATATGATTAAATAGTATCGTTCATGAAACGGACGTTAGTGGGGTGCTAATCGTTCCTCATGTGTAACCATACTCTTGAACCCACACTAAAATTCACAGACCAATTTATCGATGGAGCTAAAATCAATTTAAAACCTCGTTGACTAGAATGAAATCAATAAGTGGCCAATCGCAACTAAACAAAAAAGATTGGTGACGACTCTCAACATTTCCCATGTCTAGCAGTCGGGTTCTTAGACCCGTACATTACGGCAGCTTGGCGACTCCACTGGGGATTTCGAGAGTCGAGTCAATAATTAATTATGTGTTATCCTAAGCCTTAATTAATTATGATTCAATATCCAACCTTTGCCTTTATTTTAAGAAAAATTAAAAAAAATGACATTCCCTGTA
The DNA here is from genome assembly GCF_053813885.1 of Theobroma cacao. Lineage (NCBI taxonomy): Eukaryota > Viridiplantae > Streptophyta > Magnoliopsida > Malvales > Malvaceae > Theobroma > Theobroma cacao. The sequence goes on from NC_142640.1 coordinate 47,109,541, forward strand.
TTCACTTGGTTTGTTTATCTTTATTATTTTATCTTATTTAATTTACTTTCTATATTTTAATAATTATAGGGCATATAGGATAGGGGCATGAGATTAATGGTCAAGGGTCGGAATGTTTCTTCACACGCATGACATGTTTGCATTCATGAATGAGCCTTCTACCTGAGCTTTGTCCTCATTAGAAGGGGGTTAAGTAGCTACGCTTTTGTGAGGTGATAACCTTCGTATGGGCTAGTGAAACACTCTCACTCAAGTTGAACCTAGTTCGTTTGAAGCCTATGATGGGTAAGGACCAGAGTGCCTTGCTAGTCTATGTGAGATGACAACAAGGAACAATTTGGGAACCTTTAGCTTTGAGTGAATTGAACTCGATATATAGAAGGCTGTGAAGAGCCATCCCATAGGTAGAGTCGTAACAAACCGTCATGAAGAGTAACACTGTCTTAACAACCTCATTTTTGATATAACAAAAGTAACACATGCCAAAGTGATCCTTTTTTTAAAAACAACAAAAACAAAAAAAAAAATTATTTCCTTTCCTTTTCCATCTTTTTTAAAGAAAAGAAAAGAACAAGATTTTTGACATTCATTATTTCTCTATTTTTTTACTTTAAAAATATCAAAAGAATAGTTTTCTTTCTTTCTCCTAAAAATAAAAAAGAATAAACATGAAAATGAGAGCGGATTTTTTTCTTTCGTGAAAAAAAAAAACAAAACAAATATAAAGAAAGTAAACAAAAAAGAGAGAAAGGTTTTTCCTTCGAGTGAGGTCTTCTAAAAAAAAAGGGGGGTCTGTAGTTACTTTTGTCCATAAAAATGAGAAAAAAGAAAAAGAGAAAAGCTTCATCTCTTACAAAAAAAAAAAAAAAAGGAGAGAAAAGGAGAAAATCATGTTTCTTGCGAAAAAAAAGGGTTTTTTTTTTCATTTAGGCAACAAAAAGGTTCTTTCATTTCTTCCATTTTCTACAAAAACAACAAAAGAGAGGGATTTCAATTTAAAATTTTTTTCAACTTCCCACTATACATGATTTTCAATAATGTGGTTTTCCATTTCACTTCATATCATCTATACATCAAGGCATCATTGCATTTTAGCATTTCATGCATGCATGTATATATATGATATTTTCATCTACATGCAACCATCTCATGTTTTTTCTAATAAAGAAGAACCTTACTATGTTGTTAGTTTTGTAGGAAAAGGAATAAATCTATTTTTTTAAAAGGAAAAAATCCAAAAATCTTAGTAAAGTTTCAATTTACTTTCCTAATTTATTTTGGTTTGGGTCAAAAGGATTGAAAGATATGGAACACTAATTGGAAGTAAAGATAAGTGCACTAGAACGTAATCAAGAAGAATTTGGGCATGACCTTCGAGAGATTGCCAAATTGATAGGAAAGGTTGAACGTCTCAATAAAGCTAATGGAATTCATTTGCAAGAATCCCCATCGCTTCAAATCAAACCACGTCAAAAGCAATCACTAAATAAAAGTCAATTTGTCCTTGATAGATCCAACACATTGCTCAATGGCCCAAGTAAGGATCAAGGTTTGGAAAAAAACTGTAAAAGGGATGGATGAGTTGAATACGCAAATGATTGAGTTGAAAAGTTTCTTGACTAAGATGCGGTCTCCAAATGTTACACAACTCTCGAACAATGGGTTTGAACCAAGTGCATATTCTCAACCCACCACTTTTCAACCCATAAGTATCAATTTGTGGCCAAATTCATACCTTTGTGCAAGCACTTTTCGACCACCCTTTCAACAAGCCTTTCAAACCCAACCATGGGCACCATTATTAACTACCCCTACTCTTAACCTAAGCACCCCTCAAAAATAATCCAGAAAGAAAAAACAATATGAATGTATTCTCATTGCCTACAAAGAACTCTTGTATCAATTGGTTCTTGATCATTTTATTGTCTTGGTGCCTTTGGAACCCTTGCCACCTCCATACTTAAATTGGTTCAATTCAAATGCAAGATGTGATTATCATGGTGGAGCTATGGGACATTCCATTGAAGATTGAGATGCTCTCAAGTATCAAGTGCAAACATTAATAGATGCCAAGTGGTTTGATCCAGCAAAAATGATCGGGCATGGTTATGGGAAGCATAATTCGGTGTCAGGATGAAAGAAGGATTGATTGTGCTAATTTTTTTTTAGAAAAGCTTTTTTAGACTTTAAGACATTTTAATCTTTAACTTGTTTTGAATCTTCTAAGAATGGGTTTATGTTTGTTGTCGTGAACATATCAATGCTGACTTTTGACGTCTTGTTTAACATTTTTCTAAATTTTGTTTCATAATAACAAAAAAAAAAAAAAACCAAAAAAATGTAAAAAGAGAGTTTGTTTGAAATGTAAACATATTGGTGCACTATTAATAATCAAGTGTCTTTGTATTTCAAATCACGCGTTATACATTTAATCATTCCATCATGCATTCAAACATCCATTGATTTTGACACACATGCACTCATCATTCATCCTCCTTTGTTGCAACTAGCATCACTTGACCTTACTATATTCCATGAAAAAAGAAGCAAGATTATTATTGATTCTCGATAATAAAAGATCTCTTTCTAATTATGTATTAAATAAGCAAGATATCTAGAAAGATCTTTGGTATAATTTGTTTTTCTGTCTAATTTATTTCTATCTTGTGAAAAGAGAAAAGGTTGAGGGAGCTCACTTATAATTGGCACAATATAGGTGCTCAAGCTAGAATTATGGGAGATGACCAATCAAATTTGATAGACAAGATGGAGAAGACTCAAGAAAAGATGAGAAAATAGCTGGCAAAGCTAATAGAGATAGTTAATGCTAATGAAAAGAGAGGGGATTATCGAATAGTCGTTAAATTTTCAAGGATTAAGCCAATTGTCAATACAAAGGCAAACTATGCCAATTCTGGAAGCAAATATTTCAAACCAGGTTCCTACACTTGACTTGAATGACCTTAAAGAACAAGGAAAATTGAAAGCGGACTTATCAAGACTGAGAGAAAAATCGAGAATGCAACAAAAGTAAGAATTTTTAGGAGAACACTTCAAAGCCATAGAGGGAATGGATCTCTATGATTCCGTTAAGGCAAGGGAATTAGGTGTGGTGCCTAATGTGGTTATCCCACCCAAGTTTAAAGTCTCGGAGTTCGAAAAGTATGATGGAACGAAATGCCCTAAGGCACATTTGATCATGTATTGCAACAAGATGGCTCCATATGCCCATGATGAGAAATTGCTCATTCATTTTTTCCAAAACAGTTTGAAGTGAGCTACGACTAAATGGTACTTCAAGTTGGAAAAAAATCGTATTCGTACATGAAGAGATTTGGCTCGAGCATTTTTTGGACAATACATGCACAGGCTAGAAGCATTTTTAGATTGAATGACCTTTCAAAACATGGAAAAAAGCCTTTTTGAAAGTTTCAAAGAATATGCTTGTATGTGAAAGGAAATAGCATCACAAGTCCAACCACCCCTTATTAGTAGAAAATTAAATTCTTTATTTGTTGATACTCTCCTTCCTCCATATTATAACAGATTAATAGGCAATGCTTTTTTAGATTTCGTAGATTTGGTGTTCTTCATGGGAAGGATTCAAGATGGGATAAAAAAGAGAAAGATCATAGACACTCAAACAAATAATCTCGTCAAATGAAAATATGATGCTCTTGATAAAGGAGTTCAAGCAATGACTTTTCAAAGAATAAAAAGGAAATTGTGTGACATACAAAGAGATCCTATGGGCATTCATTCACACCCATCACCATATGTCCATAATCTACCTTGACCTTTCGTTTTTGACGTTCAATCAGCATTTACACAAGCCCCTCTACCCCACATGTCCATTTTAGGTAATCAAGAAATTAATCTAGATTACCTTCAAAGCAATAAGAGAAAGAAGGCTAAAGTGTACCATTCATTACCAATGTCCTATGTAGAGCTTCTTCCTTTATTGGTGCAAAACTATAAGATTTCCATTATTCCTGCCAAGCCTAGGAAACCTCTTTACACAAGATGGTATGACCCAAATGCTAAATCTGATTACCATTCTAGGGTTGAAGGTCATTCCATGGAGAATTGCACTGCATTCAAGAACAAAGTTCAAGCTTTAATCAATGCAGACCCAACTAAATTCAAAGAACTTGTCAACAACTATAGAAATCAAAGGTGATGGCTGCAACGCTTGGGTTTTGGAACAATTGAGTGGCATGCCAATTCGAAGGCAATCCTTGATCACCTTCTAGTCGTGTACAGGTTTATGTTTTGAGAGCATAAACGCATGGGAATATGGACTTTTGTCTTTCATGCATGATCATATAATTTGAGATGAGTGTATGTTTAGTTTTTATCATCATAACATGTTGTCATGAGTTGAATCAAGTTTGTAAATATGAGTTTGAAAATTGCTCAAATTTCTTTGGTTCTTGTTTATTTATTTTTCTTTCTTTTTTTTAAAAAAAGAGGAGTTTCTAGAATGTTGACAAATTAAAATCAATTGAAAATAAAAGCCCCATGTTGCTTGTTTCCAAAACAAAAAAGAAAAAAAAAAAGAAAAAGATTCTTATAAAATAAATGGTGAAAAGAATCTCGAAAGAATTGGTAGTTGCTATTTGCAAATTAACCTATCTTCCTAAACATTCTCAAACCATATCTTCAAACACTCTCAATGCCTTAACCAAGTGAATAAAGGCCATGCAACGGCTCGAATCTAAAAAAAAGCAAAAGCTTTGAAACTCCATCAATCTTATCATTTGGCATCCAAGGATGTTGGTCTTCGTCTAAGTAATGATCAATATTGTGACAAGGTAAAATTCATCTTTTCCAAAAAATAGGCAAATCTTGCACTGTTGGATAGAATCTGAATTTGGTAATTTGATAAGTGTCAAGACTAGCAAGAATTTCAAATACATCAAAACCATTCAACTTTTTTCGATTGGATCCAAAATGTGAGCTTCTCCACCCATTGCCTAAAGTTGTCCTTCATCTATACTCTTGGACAAGATGATCGAAAAACGAAAACTTTTCAATACCTCCAATACACCCGACTTGTAAAATAACCTTTGTGAGAGGTGATCCTTGGTTAAGGTGCATTTAGAAAAAATAACCCGACTTGATTTTCAACAAAGAATCAAATGAGAAGTTTTTTTAAAAAAATAAACTTCTCAAGAGTGGCAGCACTCAAGAGAAAATCTCTTTTTTTTTTTCTTTGTTTCCTTCTCCTTAAAAAAAAAGAGTGGCTATAATGTGATATTTATATCTAGGTTTAACTTATTAAAATTTGCAAAATAAGTCCTTAATATTGTAACAATTATAATATTTAACCAATAATTAATTAAACTCTTTTAATTAGGTCCTTAGTAGTTAAAACCTAGAATTTGATTTAAGTCTAACTTAAATCATCACACTCTTAATTTAATCCAAATTGCAACCTTTGTGTGTGACCCATTAGGTTCCTAACATGTTAGCAATGGAATTGAATTATAATATTTTTAATTAATTAATTTAAATGAATCATATTCAATTTTAAATTAACTAATTCAATTTCATAGACCATGATTGGCATCTAGCAATGCATCATGGCCACCCAATTGTTAGGAAAGTCAAAAAATTCTTGATAACCTTTTAATGTACAGTTTTTCAGTGTAATTCATTCACTCGTCATATATCCCGAAGATGATAAGAGCTTGGTGCAGTGCCTATTCTTATTGATCTCCATATTTATTCTTACAGTTAGATCATTAGCTTTATGGAGACTTATGAAACTCATTTCATAATCTCCTAATCACCTTGGTCAAGGATTTGATTAAGCTAATATCAACCAAGAACTAATGAGATATTTCCCCTTGAATCACTTGTGGTGATGATTCCTATCTTGACCACTCATTTGCCTTCATATGCTTCATGCTATACCCAAAAGCATCCTATTTTGGCATCCTTGGTTAGGCACTCATAGGGATGAAATTAAAGCATAGCACTCCACACATAAGACATATATAGTGTGCACTTCTCATGTCTAGGGAATATTTACACAATTGACACATGAGAAGTATTGCATAGACACTAGAGTGAAATATCAAATGCACTTCTCATGGCGGGTCATGTTCAGTGAACTCGCTCTCCCATGGCAAGCACCCACATGCTAGGTCCAAGTATCTCTATACTTCAACCTATGAAAACGATTGCTTACTTCACAAGTAAGGAACATAACATGTGCCAATCTTTGAGCATTATTGATGCCTTGTCTGAATAACATAATGATCAAGAACTTTTAGGAACAATGCTTTAATGCATAAGGATCTCATAATTGTATCCCAATACAATTCCTTTGCAAGACATATATAGTTCCATGGGCTTTATCTACATAAGTACAAAAAGTAATTAAATCACAAACTTATGGATAAAGAACTACCTCAATGTTATTATGAATAATAAAATGTCATACATGAATATCTCAAAATTGTAATTCCCATACAACCACAGATTGGCTTGTAGGGCTTATACTAACACTTTTATCTATTCTGTCTAAACCCCTAACCTTAACCTACATTATATGCTCTTAAAGTCCATTTTGATTAAGTGTGGATGCTTAAATTAAAGAGCTTTCTTCTAGGAGAAAAAATTCATCATATAACCAATGAGGCTTGGCTTCTTTTTCGTTGCCAAGATTATCCATTTGAATCCATCAATCCATTTTGGGTAGAGTTTGAATTTTTTTTGAGTGGATGATGGAACGATCAATAAAAAAAACAAAAGAAAAAGAGATAAAAAAGGGATGAAGAAAAAAAAAGAAAAGAGAACAATGTGCTTTAGGGTGAAAACCTAAAAGGCAGTCTAGAGCAAAAATGGGAACTTACAAAGCTACTCATGAATTTTACCGAGGCTATAACAAGAAGCATGATAAAGAGATCATTTCAAAGCAACTAGAGTGCATTGGATACCCTCAAAATGTCTAAGAATGTAAGATTTAAGATTTGTCAGAAAATTAATGTTGAACTTTGAACCTTTCTTTTCCAAAATAACTTTGCAAAAAATAAGTATCTAAAGTTGGTCTTGACATCTATCAAAATGCCACAGATCATGAGATAAGGAGAGTGTCAAAATTGATTACGATTTGGAATGAGTCTTCTTGTGAAGAGTTTGATTTTCAAAGAGTATAAATTTAGGAAATCATGCGATATTTGTGAGCTTAGATGAAGAAACATCGATCCTTCCTTTTCCCATAAAATAGTGAGACCTTTTTGTTACGCTAGACTTTAATTTTTTGAACCTTTCAATCCATTTGAAAGATCCAATTATGATTTGACCCATCTTAGGGTCATTTTAAATAGGAATCACTAATTCTTAAGAGATTCAAATATCACGTGTTTCTCCAGACTTAGATATTTTATCACTTTAACAATAAAAGTGTAGAATTGATACATTCTTGCTCCGAAATTCAACTATCATTGATCATGAAAATAATTGTGTGGGGCAATTTTGTTATGATTTTGTCAAAATCAAGATGTTTTTAAAAGCAAAAGAAAAAGAAAAAGAAAGAAAGTCCTTATGATCTTTGTGGGGAAAATCCTTCAATCATTGTGAGATAAGACAAACACTTTTGAAAAAGACAAATTCATATCTCAAGAAAAGTGAGAAAAAGAAATGTTTGGAAGAGCTTTCATGATCAAGAGGCATGGAAACATTGAAACCCAATTTGAACTGGTGATCTTTTGTTGACATCTATGGTGGAAAAGTGATTCAAGAATCCAAATCAATATGATGAGATTAGCAAGAAGGTTTTTTAAAGGCAAAGAAATTGGCAATTGTAAAAGAACATCGCTAAAAGACGCATAACTAAGAAAAATGGTCTTTCAAGTGAGGAATATATGGTGCAAAACAAAGGGAAGCAATGCATCATTTGTCCATCATTCAATCGTGCATACATGTCCAATCACACACATGACCATGCATCATCAAAATTGAAAATTTTCAAACAAATGTCAAGACTAATGTGTGCTTTTCAAGCCTTAGAAGTGAAATTCACTAAATGCAATGTTTTCAAGGTTGCGAAACCTTGATTAAGTAAGGAAGGACTTTAGTTTTTCATTGAAAAAGGAAAAAAGGAAAATCAAACAGCAAATGATTTTAAGCTTAATCAATCTGGCATCCAAGATGTATAAGTCCAATTACGTTAGCACAAAAAGAGTTTAGGCCTAATTTACATGGCATCCAAGATATATAAGTCTAGTTATGTTGGCATGAAAAGAGTTTAAGCCCAATTTACTTGGTATTCAAGATGTATAAGTCTAGTTATACTAGCACGAAAGAATTTAAGCCCAAGTTACGTTGGCATCCAAGATGTATAAGTCCAGTTATACTAGCATGAAAGAATTTAAGCCCAAGTTACGTTGGCATCCAAGATGTATAAGTCCAGTCACATTGGCACAAAAAGAGTTTAATATCAATTTAGCATCCAAGATGTATAAGCCCAATTATGTTGGCATGAAATGATTTTAAGTCCAATTTAACTGGCATCTAAGATATTTATGTCTAGTTATGTTAGCACAAAAAGAGTTTAAGCTTAATCAAACTAGCATCCAAGATGTATAAGTCCAGTTATGTTGGCACAAAATGATTTTAAGTCCAATTTAACTGGCATTCAAGATGTTTAAGTCTAGTTATGTTGGCATAAAAAGAGTTTAAACCCAATCAAACTGGCATCCAAGATGTTTAAGTCCAGTTATATTGGCACAAAAAGAGTTTAAGCCCAATCATATTGCCATCCAAGATGTATAAGTCTAGTTATGTTGACACAAAAAGAATTTAAGCCCAATCTAATTGACATCCAAGATGTATAAGTTCAGCTACGTTGGCACAAAAGAGTTTAAGCCCAATCAAACTGGCATCCAAGATATTTAAGTCTAGTTATATTGGCACGAAATAATTTTAAGCTCAAATTTAACTGGTATCCAAGACGTTTAAGCCCAATTATCTTGGCATGAGAGAATTTAAGTTACATAGCCTCATTTTGAGATGAAGAGCTTTAATGGTTTTTTTTTTTTAAATTACATAGTTAAGGAACGTTTTTCAATCTTGTTCGAGTAAGGTGTCTATATCTTTACTTAATTCTTGATTCTTAGAAATACGTAAAGAGGGGCAGGTATAGACATCTCATTTTGTTCGGATAATTTTATTTTTTATTCATATAGTTTATTTTATTTTATGTTTAATTTTATTATGCTATTGGGTCAAATTAGTTCTAAATCCAATTAAAATTAACCCATTTTAAGCTTTTTAAGCCCAAAACCAATTTGGGTTTGATTTTAAACTGGACCCTTTTGACTTTAAGTCCCAAAGGCCCACAAACCAAAAATCAATTTTTTGAAAAAAAAATCAAATAAAAAAAAGAGAAACCAGCTGACAGACTGCCGTGGTAGCTTGCTAGGCGGTTCTACCTCATTTTTGCCTATAGCCCCTCACTGGTGAAATCATGCTTAGGAGAGAGCATGATTTCACTTCCTGATTGTCCAAAAACTTGGACAATTGGGTTCTATAAGAACTCCAAAATCAGGGAAAAAAAAAAGGAAAGGTGGCCGGAGATTCTCTAATGAAGAAACCCTAGAAATTTCCCTAGTATCAATAGCCAAAGAACCTCAAGAAACCTTATAGAAAACAGAAATCCCTAAAACAAAAAACCAAAGAAACCTAATTTTTAGTCTAGCAACCAAATAACAACCCACAATCAAAAACTAAACCAAGAAATCACCAAAAAAAGAAATAAAAAACCATGAAACATATAATAAAAGTCGATAGTAGGGTGGATAATGTTTTTTTTTTTTTTGGGTTAGTATAGTTAGGGTTCAGTTGGTGTTTGAGAGAGGGAGTTAGAGAGATCGAAAGTTTAAGGCTTTTTGATCATTCATGGGGAGAGACAAAAAGAAGAAAGGAGAAAGATGCGTTTCATAGGAAGGAGTTGGGCCTCTTGAAGTAGGTTTGCAGGCTCTCTTGTGGTTGGATTTGTTTTGGGCTTAGAGTTTGAGTATGTTCTAGACCTTTAATTATTTGGGCTGGCATATTGATGTTAGTGTTAATTTATGAGCATTTTAGTATAGTTTTCCAATGATATAAATATATTTATAAAATAATAAATAGGGAAAAATATGTTTGTAGTACGAATATTAGAAATAGAGTTAGGAAATTAAAATAAACAGAAAAATATAAAAATAATAATAACAACAAAAATAAAAATAAATGTTTTAAATATGGTTAGTTATAAAAAGAACATAAACTTAGATGAATATTTAGTTATAAAAAAATATATAGTTTTAGGTAAGTTGAATATATATAGATAGAAAGTAAATGTCTAAATAAAAAATATATTTACGGTGATAGATTTAGTTAAAGTAAAAATATAGAAAATAAATAAACATTTAGTAGAAAAAAGAGATTTAAATAGAAAAATGGAAAATACCTGGTTATAAAGAAATAGACTTTTATAAATGAAAGAAAATATAAGGAAAATAATTATATTTAATCATAAATAAGAATAATTTAGGAAGGTAATAGAAATGAAATATTTAGCTATACAAATTTATATGATATGAAATATAAAATATAATGGTTGTTTTGGATTAATTTCGATGACGAAATTTCACCTAGAAGGGCAAAGAGTTGTTATTTTCGAAATGACTTTCCTATGAATGAAATTCAATTAGGGTTTTCTTCAAAGTGTTAGGATAAATCCTAATTTTATATTCCAATATTCCGTTAATTCAAGCAATTACCTTAAAATTCATGAAGAAATAAATTCATATAATATTCTATCTAAAATTAAAATTGAAATAGTTATTAATTAATTCAAACAATCATCACCAAATAAAAGATTAGTTGTCTATTCAATAAAAAAAATAGTTCAAAAAATAAAATAATAATAACCTATAAAATTAATTAAAAATTATTGATTTAAATAGAATGTTTCTTTAAAAGATACATAATAAAGATAAATAAGGTAGTAAATTACATTAAACCATTAAATATATTATTATGTAAATTGTAATGAACAAAATTATGTTCATAAACACGCTCATGCGACATCATTCATAATTTTATTTTGGCATAGCATATGACACGTTTATTTTGTTAATGGGATGAGAACTCCAATGATGGGATTTTCTTGAAAGACTTGTAAAGATGAGTTCTTTCTAAGACTTTCCTAAGTGAGAAAAGCTTCTAGACTTTACCAAAATGTTGGATGGTCTATGAATAACTTTTCGATACAAGGCTTTTGTTTCCCATTATATAAAATTGGTAAATCATGACATCATTTCATAATTACATCATGTGTACCTGTAAAACTAAATAAAATACTTAAATTGCTAATTAAATAAAGAATAAAATAAATAAACAAAAATTAGGGAAACATAAGAATAAAATGAAAGCTAAGGTTAATATAGGGTAACATATGATTAAATAGTACCGTTCGTGGAACGGGCGTCATGGGGATGTTAATCGTTCCCCGTATGTAATTGTACTCCCGAACCCACACAAAAATTTATAGACCAACTTATTATTCTTTCGACGGATCTGAAATCAATTTAGGACCTTGTTGACCAGAACGAAATCAATAGGTGGCCAATCGTACTTAAACAAAAAAAATTAATGACGACTTCTAATAATTCTCATATCTAATGGTCGGGTTCTCAGACTTGTACATTACGACATTAGAGAGAACGGGGATATGAAAGTGAGTAAGATGCAAAGTAAAAGGGGTTGAAAAGAGCTTGAAGTCAATGCAGAATGACACAAGTGATTATTGTTGTGGAAACAATGAAACTACAAAGAGCAAAGAATTCGGCTCTCAATCTTCTCCTTGTACTATTCTTGTAGATGTTGTCAATTCCAATGCAGCACGGACAGGAAGCTCCTTACCACATTGAGACTCTATGAAGGGTGATGAATAACTTCCCTGGCCAGCTCCAAGTGAGCAGTTCACTTCCCTCATCTACATTATCTAATTAAGGAGCAATGTGAAACTCAGTCTCGTCAACTGAGTGAAGGTCATGGGGTTGAAAGATGGGATTGTGGTTCGATTAACATGAATAAGAATTTGAACCAAACCTCTGAAGGTCAAATTATTGCTGGAAATGTGAAGCAAGATGACAGTGAGGGAAAATCAGGAAAATCTTGTGGGCAAAGCTTGCGATCTCCACCTTTAGATGATTCTTCAAATGGATGGGACCCCAATTCTGGTCTTATTTCTCTAGTTAAGGCTCTTGAAGCATCAGAACCCAATCAGGGTATTTATTTCCCAGATTTTCCTACCTTGACATCAAAGTTGAGCCATGACTCAAAAGGTAATGGGGTGGGTATTCCTCCACTCCAGCAAAACCTTCTGTGAAGGAATGAAGCTCAGATCTTGTGCTTGAATCTTCTTTGAAACCAACTGACTTGGCAAGTGATCATGCTGTATTCCAACTTCAGGAAGTGGCCAATTGATACATTCTTCTCCCCCAGATCTTGCAAATAATCCATCTGGTTTGGATTTAATTGTTCCCGAACACAACGAGTATTCTTTGGGTGATGAATCAGTTTCAGATCTCTTGGCTGAGATCGAAGCAATGGAGTCTCTTAATGGCTTGGCTTCACTTACATCGATATTGCGTTGTGATGGACATTTGGCTCAAGGTTCTGAACTTGATTGTCTTAGTCCTCTAGGAGGATTGAGCCCTGCACTTAATCTAGGAAAAAGCGATGTTTTGAGCTCAACAAATGATCTACAAAAGCCTTCTCAGTCAACTGTCACCAACGAACCATTTTGGGTCTCACAGTCTGAAGTAGTCGATACTCAGAAGAGTTCTGACGGGCATTCTTCCACAGGTGTTGACATGGATGAAGATCTAAGGCCTAGTGACGTCTCAGTTAACCAATATGAAGCTGGTTCAAAAATGTAGCCTACTGCACCACATGTAACAATTAAGGGCATGGCTACTATAGATAATGCTTGGAGATCAGGACCGAAAACTACAAGCACCAATTGGGGAGCAGTTCAAGGAAATGCAAATTTTAATTGGGGAGGTTTAGGTCAAGGATCCTCGAATGTTAACTTGGGAACAGGTCAGGAAACATTCCAGGAGAATGGCAGCATCAATTCAGGCACTTCTGTAGGGAATCCGCCATATTTGGGGAAGCCAACAAAGGGACTTTGGTCCAAGGGACCGTGATTTTCAAGGCAGAGAATCAAGTTTGGATAGGGGCAGGTCCTTATGGAATGTTGAAGGTTAGTACCTGGTTCAATACTCTGCTGGGAGCGAAGACATCAAATTTGGATTGAAAAAGAAGACCTTATCTGCTACTTACATAGTTATTTAAAAAACCTTTTGGTTATTTTAACTTCTTCTGCAATTTTGCTTTTTAGTCAGGCAACGTGTTAGCCTTTGCACAATTGCAACAAAGGACAGCTGACAACCTTGGTGGTGCTGCACCATTTGTTAAGCTGCTTTTCCTTTTTTGTAATATTTTGTCTGTTGTTTTTATATTGTAAGCTGATATGGGACTTCATGTGTTAATACAAGAAAGCCTTCTTTATTTTCTGTGCTGAGTTTCTTTCACTGGTAATAGATGAGCCTTCTTTCTTGATCAAGATCTTACCTACAGGACTTTCTTTATACTTTTTATGAATCTTTTCATGGAATAGGCAGTCATCGTTGTACGGTAAGCCACATGGAGTTGGTTCTTTCGGACCTCTGCCCAAAGGGCAGCGAGTTTGTAAATTTTAGGAATGCGGGTATTGCAAGAAGGGAGAATCATGTAGTTATTGGCACCCTTGAATCTTGATTAGGATTTTTGGTAGTAAGAACCCCAGCAATTGTGTGCATCTAATTCTGCATTCATTATTGGTATACTAGGGAATTTGCTAAAACAAAATCTTAGACATAAAACTATGATTCTGTTGACTATAATTAGTCTTTTACTTATTACTTTAAAATTTAGGCAGATATAATAAAAATAATGAAGTCAATAAAGATGATTGACTGTAATTATTTATTTTTTGAAAAAATGAAGTACGAATTATGCAAAAAAATTTACCTATTGAATGCAATCTTTTCGCTCTTTTAACTTCTAGTTGTTACTTTCTCTTTTCCAAGCTCTGCAACAAATATTTGGAAACAACATATAACACTCTCTAATGCTATGAATTGTGTATATACTCAAAGGTAAGAAAATCAATAGGAGTTATGAACAAATCCAAGGAAAATGATTTGACCTAAACTTTAATCATTCAAGAACACTAAGACATACAGATCTATAATATTAGTTTTCTCACCTGTTGTGTATACACGAATTGCGAAACAAGTCAGTCAAGTGGTAATGGCCGATCTGATGGAAGAAGTTGGAGAGATATTAGTTACCGAGTCTGACTATACTTGTAGAATTAGGGGGCTATTGGGCTCTAGAGACGAAGATCTACTTCAAATGTTGATGAGGCTGCAAAAAACAACAGGTTCACTGATGCTATCAAAGAGATTAAGATCACCACTCCAAAGCTGTTGGATTCTCAACTTCAAAACATACGACGCCCAAGGTATGGGGTTGATGGGAAATACATGGAAGTAGATGCACGAGAAATACGGCAAAAAAGATAAGGATACATGGAAGGAGGAAGAGTTGAAGAAAAGTCTAGAAATAAGGGGTGAATTTCTGATGAGGAACAAAGAATTTCTCTTCTATATAAAATTAGTTTTCTGTCCTACATGCATATTGCACATGATTTAATACTTTAATTGCTCTTCTATATTTTAAAATTTTGATCATAAATTGAATAATTTATAGAACAGTAATGATAAATAAAAATAAATTATTTTAAATTATTGAAGAACTTTCAACATTATTTTTTTTCTCTCCATATTCTCATAATGATCTAATTAAACTCATAGCGAAATAAGAATTTTCAAATTAGTTAAGGAGTTATGTTTAAGATTATTGTGATATATGCTTCCCAAGATAATCTTGTAAAAAATCATTGTCAAATCATTACATGATGCTACCAGAACCTACCAAATATATTTGATTCTATTACCAAGAAATATACATCTCATATCAAACAAATGCATAATGTATAATTAATTATATACCATGTGCATAGTTACACTTGTGAAATTTCTAAGAAATCTAAGAAAGGAAGATTTAGATATTTGTTGTCATCAGAATGCATAGATTATAGTATTCTCTATTGAAACTGTTGATAAATAGTAAGGCCTAACTATCTATTTTAATTTTGTAGGAACTAAATTTTTTCTTCTTGCTATTCATCATTTCAAAAAATAATAATCCTTGTTTGCCTTGTACATCTTGTTGGAGTGTCCATCTTCCATCTATCTTTTTGCTTTGTCAGATTTTTCTAATTTTTGTTGGCTTCACTGCTCTAATCTTTTCCACATCATATACAAAGTCTATACTCCGCTAATTAATATTGTCGATTTTTTTTTTTTGTCAGCTCAAACTTTTAACTTTTTGTGCAAAGGTTGTGAAATTAGAATGATGAATATTTGCCTTGGATAATAAAGACTGCTTCTAAAAATTACTTTCCTACGCAGTCAATGGTCAAATATTATTAAAAAAGGTAAGGGCAAATGTGATTAAAATCGTATTAACCGTCTTAAGTCAGTTA
Source organism: Theobroma cacao (assembly GCF_053813885.1). Taxonomy (NCBI): domain Eukaryota; kingdom Viridiplantae; phylum Streptophyta; class Magnoliopsida; order Malvales; family Malvaceae; genus Theobroma; species Theobroma cacao. The sequence goes on from NC_142640.1 coordinate 47,125,196, forward strand.
ATCGATTAATTCGATTAATGGATAAAATCAGTTAATTTGGTTAAAATATGTATGCAAGTCGTTATCAATTAATAGTATTTTTTAACCAACTTAACCGATTCTTCATATAAACCCTAAATGAAAGTCTTACATTTTTAAGAGATAAATAAACACTACTACAATTTTGCAAATGGAGATAGCCACTCTTAATTAAATTTAATATAAATAGAATAGGAGAATATATAAACCGTTCTCTTATTCGAACCATGCATAGAACATAAAAATTGTTTATTATAAAAAGAAATGTCTGTAGAATTTATATCCCGAAAGATAACTTATATATTAATTAGAGAAATCCTCTATTTCCTACTTTAGAAAGTCACCCACTATTTCGAGACTTTTCTTCAACACCACATCCTTCCAAGTATCCTCAGCATCTTTCCCATGTTTCTCATGCACAGATGTGGCGTCAATTCTGTGCATTTTCCATCCAAGCTCGTCCCTCAGCCGTTGGATCTTTCGGAGCTGAGAATCTACCAATTTTCTGGTGTTGATTTTAATCTCTTCAAAAGCATTAGCGAGGATCTTTGTCTTGATAGCCTCATCAACCTTGATGTTGTTCTCAACTAAAAAGTAGTTCTCCATTTCTGGAGCCCCAATTGCTCGCTTAATTCCCCGGGTATAGTCAGCTCCGGGAACAAATACCGCTCGAACTTCCTCCACTAGGCCATTCATTACCATCTCGTCCACTCGTTTTCCTACCCGTTCGTACAAAACAGGTAAGGAAGCATCCACCCAAATAAAGCAGCAATCAAAATACTCTCGAAACTTAATACTTGGATCCTCAACAAGCTTCTCTAAGTAGGAGTTTGATCCACCGGCAATGATGGGGATATGACCATTCTTCAAAATTGTATCAATGGCTTTCAGCACATGATGGCAGAAGTCACCAACAGTAAAATCTTCTTCAGGATCCACAATCCCTATCAAGTGATGTGGCACACCACGAGACTCTTCCTCGGTGACTTTGTTTGTTATAATATCTAGCCCTTTGAAAACTTGGATCTTGTCCGAGTTAATGACTTCCCCATGGAACTTAGTTGCAAGGTCAATTGAGAGTTTGGATTTTCCTGTTGCTGTTGCACCCATTACAAAGATAACCTTATTCTTCACATTTTGGTGTTGAGCAGAAGTAGAACCAATGGTGTTCATAGTTATTTGGCTGACATAAGAGTTGAAGAAGGCTATATTTAACAAACAATAAATTTTGTATAAAATGTAAATACAAATGATCACACAACATGTAACTTGCATATAAAACTATGAATGTTTGTGTACTTCAATTAGTCTTTTAAGTACTTAAGATAAAAATGTTGTAAAATTTTTTTTGCTCAGCAAAAATATTGTAAATTTGTTCATACATTAGTTCAAAATTTTTAAGTAGTTATGATAAAAATGACAATAATTAAAGAAACTTAATGGCGAATAATTAATTATTATTGTTTCAAAAAGTCTAGGGAAAAACACTATGAAAAATCAACAGTTTTGAGATGCAATATATAATACAAGCTATAACACTCAATTAAATACGTGCAACTTGTAAAATGTTTAAACTGTATAAGAGATATATAAAGTTTAAGATTGAATTTACTTTGAATTTACGATTAACTTAAAATCATTCAATTTGCTTTGTATAATATTAAAATGCTAAGAGAACCAGCATAATAACCATCAGACTTTTAATCACCAAAACATTGAAACAATGAGTAGAACCACCCAATACCAATGTTAAACTCAACATAAGCCACAATAATCATCTTCAACCAAGCAAGCACAAAAGTAAACACTACCTACAGCCATTCATGCTTCTCTAATTTTGTTTTCTTCATCGACAATCATGCTACAAGAATTTTCCTTATAAAATCTTGTTCTTAGTCCAAAAAATTTATGTGTAATTAAAATTAATCTTAAACAGAAAAAAGAAGAGAACTGAAAAAAAATATACGCAATCTCAAATTGCCAGGCACTCAGACTGACGATTTTCATGTAGTGATTTGAAAGTTTTCTAGTCAATAAATCATAGCTGATTTTGAATGATTACACAAGAAGTTTAGGCATGAATTATGCATTCAAACTAACCTGCTAGATTCAAACTTTCACCTTTCGCTTTTTGACTTGTTGTCTTTTCTTCTCCTTCCCGAGCTCTGCACCAATTATTTGAATAACCATATTATACCTTTCATTCTATGCATTTACAAATTCAAAGGTAAACAAATCAATGGAATGGTGAACAAATCCAAGGAAATCAATTTGTATACTGATCCTAAAAACAAAAATTTTGTAGGAGAATAGGAACAAAATCATCCCTTACGTAAAACTGAGAGTGATCACATGGACATGACATTTTTTTAAAAAATTACTAAAGGAGTTGAGATAATAAAATGAAGGATCTAATCATCCTCCTTGAAGCAATTCAAACATATCTAGAGTAAAATGGAAGGAATGATTCATGTTATTTGTGAATTTGTGAAGCTATTCTATCATATTCAAACACTAACAAACCTGAAGAAGCAAGTTTCAGTACAGGAGAGACTGACCTGAACTGTGAACAATCAAGAATACGAAGAGATATAGATCTATAGTGTGAATATGTATATATAGGCCTACAAACCATTTCTCTACATTCTTGCCAACAAATTACCATAAAAGCAAAGAGCTCTAGAAGGAACCCTCATCAAAAAATAAATAAAAGTGATTTTTACATTTTCCTCTTTCTTCCAAATGTAATAGTTTTTTATTTTTTTTAAATTTTGAAGAGCAAAAAACTCCCTTCAAAGTTCATGTTTCTTGAAACAAAAGTGAGAATTTTATTGAGAATCATAATTCCAGATCATCTTTTATATATACATTAATGCTAGCCATTCTAAGTTAATTTCCAATTCGTAATATGTGCTTCCCAAGATAATCAAGCCAAATCTTTGCCACATCATTACATAACGTTGGCAGAACCTACCAAATATGTTGATTCTATCACCAACAAATATACACCTCATATCAAATAAATATGTAACGTATACCATATTTTTCCTCTAATTTGCAGTCTTGATACATGAATGTTAATCTTGTGAAAAAAGAAATATGGGATATTGGATTTTGTGAGAAATCGAAGAGATTTTTATTTTTGGATTTTACAATTTCATCATTTTAGAAACTCACCCACTATTTCTAAACTTTTCTTCAGCTCCTCCTTCCTTGTATGCTTAACATCTTTCCTGCATTTTTTATGCACAAATGTAGCATCAATTTTGTGAACTTTCCATCCAAGTTCATCTCTAAACTGTTGAATCTTTTAAAGTTAAGAGTTTACCAACTTCCGAGTGTTGGTTTTGATCTCTTCAATAACATTTTTGAGGATGTTGCTTTTCGTAGCCTCGCCAAACACTTAGTTTTTTCTCAATCAAAAAATAGTTCTCCATCTTTGGATCCCTAATCGACGTGCTTTCCTACCCATTCGTAACAGGTAAAGAGGCATCCATCCAAATAAAGCAACAATCAAGATTTTCATGGAACTTAACATTTGGATCCTCCATGGGCTTCTCTAAATAGGAATTTCAGCCGCAAACAATGATTACGATGTTGCCATTTCTAGTTAAAAAAATTTAGAAAGAGAGAGGCAGAGAGAGAGTTAAAGAGAGATAGGAGGCAGAGAAGGAAAAGAAGACAAGGATTTGAATTTTTGGTGTTGTAGCTCGAGAACTTAGCTGGTTGTCCTCTTGTTTAAATAGGTTACAAAATCTGTTATACAAGGAAACTTTATGCAACGGTAGGGAGAGTGACTATAGGGTCAAAGTTGTGACTGAATGGTGTATCAATTCTTAGTGAGACTGTTTGCTACTTTTAGTTTTGAAGGAATGAACTTGCCTTTGAGAGATCCTTTAAGGCCACCTTTTTACGAACAAAGTGATAGCCAACCTCTGTCTGTTTTGTTCAAGTATGAAACATAGGATTAATAGTGATTTGAGTAGGAAATATGTTGTCTCATAAGAATAAGGCTTGGTGAGCCATATAGAGACGAAGATCACGCAATAGGTAGGTTAGCCATATGAGTTTTGTTGCAATTGAGGCTAAAGCTTGATATTCAACTTCAGGACTAGATCGAATTATTATGAATTACTTCTTAGAACTCCAAGAAATACAATTACTACCAAGAAATGTGCAAAAGCCAATTCTAGATTGTTGTGTGGAAGGACATCCAGCCCAACCTGCATCCGAATAAACTCAAATAAGTAATGGATTTTGAGATATTAGTTGAATAACAAATTATACAGTGCTCTTAACATATCTAACAATTCTTTGAATAAGTTGAAAGTAATATTTAAAGGGTGAATGCATAAATTGAGAGACATAATTAGCACTAAAAGTAATATATGATCTGGTTAATATTAACTATAGTAAGCTATCAATAATGCTTCAATAGAGATGTTGATCTTCAAAAGGTTCAGTGGTGGGGAAAAGATTTTTGGATGGTAATGAGGTAGAAATTTGGTTTACCATCGAGCACTTGAACTTTGTCAAGAAGTTCAGTAGCATATTTGGTTTGACTGAGAAAAAAATCCTTGGGAAACTTATGAACTTTGATACCAAGAAAGTAATGAATGAATCCAAGATCTTTCGTAGAAAAGTCTTTGGTTAATGTTTGAATAAGAGTTTAAAAAGGCTTTTCTTATTTTCGCTGCTTCAAGATGGGTTACTACTCATGGTCTGATTATTGAAAGTGATTCAACCACTGCTATTAAATGGATAAAGGATCCTGCTTCGGCTCCTTGGAGGCTGAGAAATCAGGTTCTTCATTTACTTTCTCTGGCTAGCAAAGTTAATCAATGGGATATTCAACACATTCTTAGATCTGAGAATTCTATTGCTGATTCCCTTGCCAAAGCTGGAGTTGAAAGAGTTGATGATCTGCTGAATGTTCATCCTGTTGAAAATAATTTTGAGTTGTCTACTTTTTGATCTTGTTGGCTTCGTTTCTTCGGACTTTTGTGGATGATTGCTGATTTTTGTTGCCTTGAGTTTTGTTTTCTGCTGCTTACTCCTTTGGGCTGCTTTTTGTGTTGGAGCTGTTGTCTCTTTTTTCCCGACTGAGTTTTTTGTTTCTTTTGTTATGCTGTGCCTTCTCTCATCATCTTTTCCTTAGGTTGTCCTGTTCATGGTCATTTGTTCTCATTCGGGGTTGGGTAGTTTTACAGAGTGTCTTTGTAATTTGGACTTGCTCTTCATGTGGGACCTTGTCTTCTTATCTTTGGAAGAGTGGTCCTGCATGTTTATGGTTTCTATTCAATAATATTTTCTTATCTTTCAAAAAAAAAATGTTTGAATAAGGGCATGCAAGGACTTTGTATCCCCACCGATGAGAAGCGTCTCATCGGCATATACAAATAGATAGATGATGTTGTGTTTATTGTGTTTAATATAGGTGAGGACTCTGTAATATTACAAGAGAAACCAATTGATAAAGGAATAAACTAAAATGATCACACTAGGCACGTCGAGCTTGGTAGAGACCATATAATGCCTCTTTTAGTTTGCAAACATTGAGTCTACTAATATCTTGAAATTTAGATGCTCAAGGTAAATAGGTTTAGAGGTGATGGCATGGAAGGCATTCTTTACATCTAATTGTTTAATGTCCCAATTATGTGTTAAAGCAGTCGTAAGAACAACCCTCATAGTAGCATGTTTAATGGTAGGAAAAAAAGGTCTTTGAAAAGTCTAAGTCCTGCACTTGGGAGTATGCTTTTGCTACCAACCGAGCCTTCAATTTTTTTAATGTGCCATCTGACTTGAGTTTTGTTTTGTAAACTCATTTACTTCCAATGACATTCATATCGGATGTTCATGAAACAAGCTCCAAAGTGTCATTGGCATGAAGTGCTCCAATGTCTTTTTGGATTATAGCTAGTCATCTTGCATGTTGAAGGGCAGTTTTGAGTGTTTTAGGTTCATGGGGTATGTGAGTTGTGAATGTGTATGCTAGATATGCATATTTGGGGTTTGGTTTGACAATGTCGCTCCTAGATCTAGTAGTTATAATATGTGAATTTATTTGAGTTGATGCTGAAAGCTAAGTTATAAGTGATAAAGGTGCACTAGCCTTTGACAATGCAAGGAGAACATTAGTTTGTGTTGTTGAGGAAGATGGTAGTGGATTTAATGATCTTGTTGTCGTTAATAAATTGTGAGCAAATGGTGGGAACGTTGATGCTGGAATGAAAGTTGCTGAAATTCAGGATTAAGTTGATCTAAGTGACTGTAAGGGTAGAAAAATGTTGTTGTATATGATATAATTACTTTTATTTAAAAATTAAGTATATTCAAAGTTTTGAAACATATTAAGAATTTTTTTAAAAAAAGTTTAAATTTTTTTATGTATATTAGAAATTATTCCTCATATAGTCTAAACAAGACAGTTCCTTTATTGTTTGTTATTGTTCCCATTTTTGCTGCGTTTTTAAGTTGTAAAATAGTTATTCTTCCTTTCTCAATTGTTTAAACACCTATTTATTCACATCTAATAGTTTGTTAGAACATTGAAAAGCTAAATATATGTGTGCATGCATCCATGTAGTTCTTAGTCACAAAAATATTGATCCCAAATACATACATGCGTATGTATTATCACTATATATATAGTTTATTACAAATAGTAGTACCTCTACCTTGAATTAATTATCCGTATATATGAATTTTTTTATCTAATTAAACTGTATATCTTTGACCATTCAAGTTTATATTTAAAAATATTTTAATTTAATTGTAAAAATCGATTAAAAATAGTAATAATCAGGTGCAATGCCATATACGAATAATAATATCTTAAAAAAGGCTTCACTCAGCTTTTTTTTTTTCTGTCAACATTTATTTTCATAAATATCATTATTTAATTGTTTGAATATTTCAGTAATTTTCAAATTTTCATTTTTAAGAAGGGTGGTTCTAGACCTTAATTATTTAAAATCATGTAATAATAGTGATGATGCAATGTGATAGCTATATAATTATGAGAAAGATGAACAACATCTTGCACTAATCACAATTACAAGTTACACCAAAAAAGAAAAGGAAAAGAAAAGCTCAAGTTTTATGGGCTAGACAAATTCTGCTAAGTAATTAAGGTTGCAATTGGGCCTCAATGCGGAGAGATAAGTCTTTGGGTCGGACACATGCGGTGGAATTCTCAATGCAATTGCCATGTGAACATTTATTTCCTTGAACAATTTTATTAATCTCACAACCGTTATGTCAAAACAAGTCAGTGGTCTTGTGGGCTTGAGACTCCCTGCGGCATACAGAATCAGTTTTGGTGTAAGAAATTTGTACAATTGCTACGAGCAGTCACTCAAAAAGCAATTAGTGGCTTCTTAATTTAGAAGGACACAAAAAACTAAGGCATAATATACAAAAAAATCTTTAAATTATTTTAAAAAATTAAATAAGTCTTTATATTTTTATAATGTTCAATAAATTTTTATCTTTTTATTTTGAACAAAATAAATCTTTATATTTTTTATTTTGAATTAAATAAACTCTTATAATTAACACTTGATTTAGTCAAAATATTATTTATTATTATATGTCACGTGTGCTTATGTGGTATGCTAAAATATTATAATCGATTATGATGTAATTTGTTGATATATCATAATTAATGATGACATGACATACTAAATTGATATAATAATATAATCATATATTTTTCACTCTTTACATCAATTTTAACCTAAAATAAAAGTGTAAAAGTTTGATTAAATATTTCTAGACTATTTTTAGACTTATCTTCAGCACCTCTTCTTTCCATGTAACGTCTGCATTTTTTTGGCATTCCTCATGCACAAATATAACATTAATTCTATGCATTTCCCGTCCAAGCTCATTTCTTAACCATTAGATCTTTTGTAAGTTGAGAATCTACCGATTTTAATCTCTCCGATAGCATCAGCGAGTGTCTTGCTTTTTGTAGGCTTATCAACATTTGTATTATTTTCAGCCACGAAGTAGTTCTTCATTTCCGGAGCCCGATAACCCTCCTATTTCCCCAAGCATAGTCTGTCTCGGGGATAAACATTGCTTGAAGCTTACAAGACTTTTCCTTAGTTACTTTGAGGATAATAATCTCCAGCCCTTTAAAGAAAAACTTGAATATTTTCTGAGTTGATGATTTTGCCATGAAAATGAGTTGTACGGTCCATCAAAAGTTTGGATTTTTCCTGTTGCTGTTGCATCCATCACAAAGAGAACCTTATTCTTGTGTAGTTTAAGTGATTACACAAGAGGTTGAAGTATGAATTAATTATGATAAGGAAATGGTTGCTTCTCAAAAGTCAGTGAAGCCAAACAAAAATGATTCTCGCATGGAGGAGACCCTTAAGACAAATTCCAAGAGAAAGCATACCCAAAGTAAAGAAAAAGCATTTGATTCTATAGAATATGGTGAGAATCTGGTTGGCTTAAAGGTGAAGGTCTGGTGGGTCAAAGGTCGTGCTTTCTATAAAGGTGTTATTCATACATTTGATCCTGTTTAAACGAAGCACAAGGTGCACTATAATGATGGTGATGAAGAAATTTTAAATCTTAAAAGAGAAAACTGGGAGCTTATTGAAGAGGAGTCTGGGTCAGATGAGGAAGAAGCAGCTGATCATCCAAGTCTTGATGGTTCATCTAAATGCCTCAAAAAAAGAAAGCAAAATCATCTGGTCAACCAGCAAAGAAAATTAAGATGGATGATTCAACAAAATAGGGTGAAGGAGCTTCGTTTGGAAAACCCAAGGGTGCTGCCACAGAGTGTCGTTGCAAAACAAAGGAAGATAGTATAGTGGATGGCAAATCCAAAGATGGCTCCAAGAGTGTCTGTAAATCAGAGAATGACATTGCTACTAAAGCCAAGGATCATACCCCCAAAAGTGGTAGACCATTAGGTGACATTGCTTTAAAAGTAGGCAACGAATCCAAGAATGAGAACAATGATGACGCACCCAAGTCTACCAAATCCAAAGATGATGGTAGTGTTACACCAAAAGCTCCACCAAGTCAAAGCAAGGCACTTCAAAGGCAGCCAAGTCCAAGCAAGAAACCCCTAAGATTTCCTCTAATTCTAAGGGTAAACTTCTGAAAAATCTAATAATGATAATGGTCCTGGTAAGTCAAAATTTGGTTCATCAAAGGTGAAATACTGTGAAAGCATGAAAAAGAACTCGACTGATTTAGCAAAGGCTTTGAAAAGTTGACCCGATGGAAGAAGTTGGAAAGATATTTGTTACCGACGCTGACTATACTCGACGAAGTAGGGGGGCTATTGAGGCTCTAGAGACGAAGACCTACTTTAAATGTTGATGAGGCTACAAAAAGCAAGAGGCTCACTGATGCTTTTAAAGAGATTAATATCACCACTCCAAAGCTGGTGGATTCTCAACTTAAAATATCCGACGCCTAATGTATGGGGTTGATGGGAAATGCATGGAAGTAGATGCTACATCTATGCACGAGAAATATGGGAAGGAAGATGAGGATACATGGAAGGAGGAAATGTTGAAGAAAAGTCTAGAAATAAGGGGTGATCTGATGAGAAACGAAGAATTTCTCCTCTATATATAACTAGTTTTTTGTCTTACATGCATGCTCCACGTGATTTAATACTTTAATTACTCTTTTATATTTTAAAATTTTGATTATAAAATCAAATAATTTATTGGACATTAAATATAGAACAGTAATCATAAATATAAATAAATAACTTTAATTTATTGAAGAAATTTCAACATTAAATTTTTTTCTCTCCATGTTCTCGTAATGATCCAATTAAACTCATTACCTAAATAAGAATTTCCAGTTTAGTAAACGAGTTATGTTTAAGATTATTGAGAATCAATATTGAAGATCATCTTTTATATATACGACAATGTTAGCCATTGTAAATTAGTTTCAATTTTGTGATATATGCTTCCCATGATAATCTTGCGAAATATCATTCAAATATATTTGATTCAATCAACAAGAAATATACACCTCATATCAAACAGAACGTAACGTTTAGTTAATTAAATACCATATTTTTCTCTAATTATATACCATATGTAATGGAAAAATCTCTCTCCTAATTTGCATTTTTTTATACTTGCCATATCTACACTTGTACAATTTCTAATATAGACACTTCAATTTGCCATAGCGATTTTTCATCCATATAGTTTACTTTATTTTATTTTTATTTACATTATATTATTAGATCAAGCTAGATCTAAACCCAATTAAAATTGAGCCATTTTGAACTTTTGAAATTCAAAATCAATCTGGTTTGATTTTAAATTGGACTCCTTTTTTAACCTTTAAAGCTCAAATGCCCTTAAACTAAAAAAATCAAAATTTTTTAAAAAATAAAAAATAAAAAATTGAATTAAAAAAAATCAGAAAAAAGGTGTCTGGCATACTACCATGGCAAATCCCTAGGTGGCTAGTGTCACTTTTTGTTTTTTTTGGTACATGGCAGGTTTACACTTGTATAATTTCTAAGAAATCTAATTAAGGTAGATTTAGATATTAAAAATTTGTAACTTGTGGTCATCATAATGCATAGATATAGTATTCTTTTATATTGTAACTGTTGATAAATAGTATTCCTTAATTATCTAGTTTAATTTTGTAGGAAATATATTTTTTCTCCTTTCTATTCACCATTTAAAAGATAATAATACATGTTTGCATTATACATCTTGCTAGAGTTTGTCCACTTATCTAATCATCTTCCTTGAAGCAATTCAAACATAACTAGAGTAAAATGGAAGGAATGATTCATTTTATTTTTGACTTTGTGGAGCTATTCTTTCATATACAAACACCTTAAAAACCTTGAAGAAGCAAGTTTCAGTATATGGTGATATTGACTTGAACTGTGAACAATAAAAAATACGAAGAGATATAGATCTACAGTCTGAATAGAGATCTACATACCATTTCTATACATTCTTGTCGACAAATTACAACAAAGAGCTCTAGAAGGAAGCCTTATCAAAGAAATAAATAATCGTGATTTTTACATTACCCTCTTTCTGCCAAGTGTACTAGTTCTTTTTTTCAAAATTTTGAAGAGCAAAAAACTCCCTTCAAAGTTCATGTTGGAAACAAAAGTGAGATTTTTATTGAGAATCATGATTCTAGATCATCTTTTATATATACATTAATGCTAGCCATTCTAAGTTAATTTCAATTCTTATTATATGCTTCCCAAGATAATATAGTAAAATCATTGCCACATCATTACATAATGTTCCTAGAACCTACCAAATATGTTGATTCTATTACCAAAACATATACACCTCATATCAAACATATATGTAACGTATACCATATTTTGCCTCTAATTTACACTCTTGATACATGAATGTTAATCTTGTAAAAAAAGCAATACTGGATATTGGATTTTGTGAGAACTTTAAGAGATTTCTATTTTTGGATTTTACAATTACATCATTTTAGAAACTCACCCACTATATCTAAACTTTTCTTCATCTCCTCATTCCTTGTATCCTCAATAACTTTCCCACATTTTTCATGCACAAATGTTGCATCTATTTTGTGCATTTTCCATCCAAGTTTTATATTTTAATATAATAAATATGTTGTCACAAAAAAAATAAGGTTGGTTGAGCCATATAGAGATGAAGATCACGCAATAGGTGGGATAGCCAGGTGAGTTTGCTAATAGTAAGGATAAGGCTTGATATTTAGCTTCAGCACTAACTCGAGCTATTATGGATTGCTTCTTGGAAGTCCAAGAATGAAATTACCACCAATAAATGTGCAAAAGCCAATTTTGGATCGTTGTGTGGAAGGCCGTCTAGGCCAACCTACATCTGAATAAACACAAATAATGAAGGGATTTTGAGATATTAGTCGAATACCATATGATATAGTTGATGGGTTTGGCTATGGATGGCATACTCAAAATACGCAGCGGAAAGAAAATTAAAACCTTTATAACTAAACAACAAAACATGCCGCCACCCATGGATCACCTTGGTGATATTTAACACATAAAAGCACAAAATAAATTATTGTTTAGAAAGTTACCTTGTCATGTAATTTCGTAATCACGATGACACTTTTTGAAGCAATCCCACGAACACCACAAAGAGCAAAAACCCTAGCCAATCAAGTGCTTGGCCTCCAATGGTAGTACACATGATTGCACTTGAACCTTCAACAAAGGAAGGAGTTTTTAACTATTTGTCCTTTTCTTCTTTTTCACAATCTTAGTTGAACCTTTCTCGAAAATTGCTTCATAAGTAATTTTCTCTTTCACACAAAGGGAGTGGTGGCAAAGAAAGAAAACGTTTCTCTTTTTCTGACAAAAACTATGTTTTCTTCAATTGTGAAAAACTCTCATAAGGAAAAATAGTTAAAATGTAACTTATATAGTTAGGTTAAAATAACTTCAAATTTGCAATTAAGCCCTCAATATTATAACACATTATAATATTGGGCCTATTACTTAATTAAGCTCTTTTAATTAAGTCCTTGGAAATTAAAATCAAAATTAATTTCCTTTATATTTTGCAATCAAGGCCTTATAGTTATAACTATTTATAATTATGCCAAAAACTTAATTAAACTTTTTTAATTAAGTTTATAGAAGTTAATTACCTAGCATGTGATTTAAGTCTAACTTAAATCGTCACTTTTTCAATTTAATTCAAATGCAATCATTGTGTGTGACCCATTAGGTTCCCAACATGTTGGCAATGGAGTTAATTAATGACTTAATTGATTAATATAAATTTTAATCAATTAGTTTATAATCAATTTCATAGACCAAGATTGACATCTAGCAATGCATCATGGCCACCCAATTGTTGGGAGAGTCAAAGGGTTCTTTGACAACCTTTTAGTGTACAATCTATCAGTGTAATTCATTCCCTCATCATATATCCCGGAGATGATAAGAGCTTGGTACAGTGTCTACTCTTATTGACCTCTATATTTGTTCCTACAATTATAGCATTAGCTTTTATAGAGAGTTATGAAACCTTTTTCATAATCTCCATGTTGCCTTGGCCAAGGACTTCAATAAGCTAATGTTAACCAAGAATTGATACGATATGTCCTCTAAAACACTTGAGGTAATGATTCCTATCTTAACCACTCATTTGCCTTCACATGCTTCATACTATAAACAAAAGCATCCTGTTTTGGCATCCTTGGTTAGGCACCCATAGGGATGAAATCAAAGCATAGCACTCCACACATAAGACAACCTGGTGTCTCAAGTTTAGGGAGTATTTACACAACTGACACATGAGAAGTGTTGCATAGACATTAGAGTGTATTACCAAATGCACTTCTCATGGCGGGTCATGTTCAGTGAACTTGCTCTCCTAGGCAAACACCTATATTCTAGTTTCGAGTATCTCTATACTTCAATCTATGAGATTGATTGCTTACTTCCAAAGTAAGGAACATAGAATATACCAGTCTCTAAGCATCATTAATGTCCAATCTCAATGATACATTAACCAGGAACATTTTGAGATTATGCTTTGATGCATAGGAATCTCATAACTGCAACCCATTACAGTTTCCTTACAAGGCATATTAATCTCATGGACTTCATCCAATTAGACTTATAACTCATTATAATTAATGTCTTACTGATGAAGGAAAACCTCTAATCATTCAACATAAATGATACTGTTGCATGATTAGAATTAAGCCTCAGCCAATCCCAATTGGCTGCAGGGCTCATCCCAACAATAGTTATCTTAACATATCTAACAATTCTTTTAACAAATTAAAAGTGATGTGGGGTGAATGCATAACTTTTTTATTTTTTGCTTAACAGGTTAATGCATAAATCATAATTAACACTAAAAGTAATATTTGGTTTAATTAATGTTAAATATTGTAAGCTATCAATAATGCTTCAAGATAGATGGTTATCTTCAAAAGATTTAGTGGTGGGGAAGAGATTTTTGGATGTTAGTGACGTAGAGATTTGTTAACAATCAAGCACTTAAACTTTGTCAAAAAGTTCTCTAGCATATTTGGTTTGATTGAGAAAAAGATCCTAATGAAATTTATAAACTTATTTACCATGAAAGTAATGAATGAATCCAAGATCGTTCATAGAAAATTTTTTGTTTAATGTTTGAATAAGATCATGCAAGGACTTTGTATCATTGCCTTGAAAAGAATCTCATCAACATATACAAGTAGATAGATGATGTTGTGTGTGTTGTGTTTAATAAAAAGTGAAAGGTTTACAACACTATAAGAAAAAACAATTAAAATAAGGAATAAGCTAAAACGATCAAACCAAGTGTTGGTCCAATTTAAGTGCTAGAGGGGAGTGAATAGCACTAAAAAAAATTAAAAATCAGCCTTTTTTGAGTGATAGAGCTTTTAACCGATTATAAGAAAATAGATATAAAGCTTGTGGTAGTTAAAAGACACCAAGTAAGGAAGGGTAGAGAGAAGTGGACAATGCAAAGCTATTTATAATGGTTCGGTCCCCTTAACCTACATCCACTACTTTAATCTTCCCAATCAAGGATTTTCAACCCAACTTCACTATATCAATGGAATTAACAGCTTCCATCAAGCTTTTACAATGTGAGCTTCTAACCCAAGCTCTAATCTTTTACAACAAGCTTTAGAGTGCTTCCCACACTTTAATTTCCCAAGATAGAGAAGAAAAAGAAGTCCAACTATGACACTTTACAAATTTGAAAATATTACATCTAAACTTAAACACTTTTTCTAGATTTAGAATGAAGAACAAGTGTTTTCGGTGAAAAATGTTTGGCTTTTTACTCAAAATGGCTCTTTTCTCTTCCAATCAATTTTTTTTCCTATTGGAGATTCTTTTTATGCTTGGGGAGTCAGATTTTTCTGTTAAAGATTGTCTCTAGCCATTGAAAAAAACTCTGATGCACTTGTAGCCATTATTTTGTCCTCTAATGCATAATTCAAAAAGGGAGACGAAGTTCGGCTAATTGGTTACAGGCAGCTCTAACGATTACAGCTTCTTTGTTTTGCACTACCTTGCTACTGTGTTCTCTACTCTAACCAATTATAGAAGGCTCTAACTGATTAAGAGATTTCTAACTTCAAACTTCTCTTCTTCAACAGACTTCTTCTAATTGGTTACGGCATGCTCTAACTGATTAGAAACTTTTTGTTTTCATTTTTTTCTACACAGTAGTCTTTCTTTAATTAGTCAACTCTTCCCTTAACTGATTGAAGCTTTACTTCATTCAATCATAACTGATTAAAATCAACTAGAAATACTTTGAATTTTGAAATTCTCCATTTTAGCTCCCTTTAACAGTCAATTATCTTTTCAAACTTGATTTTGGCGCTTTAAGGTACTAGGTTTCAGCACGTAGGTATCCCTTAACCAATTACAGCTCTTTGTTAATCAGTTACTAAAGTTCTATCTTTTACAATCACCTTGATCTTTCTTTCTATTAACTAATTAATTCTTTATTAAATTTAACAAGCTTCTTAACTTGCCTTTAACAACTTTGTTAGGGGTATTAAATTTAAATCCTGCACACTTAAATAACAAGATTAGACATTTAATAAATGAGGAATGTTTTGTTATCATCAAAAGCATATGGAGTCAACATTCTCTCCATTTTTTGATGATGACAAAACACTTCTAGATTAAAAGTGTAATGTTTATAAAAAGAATTTATGTGCAGATTTGGCATTGCTCCCCTTGAGTATGTGCTCCCCCTACATGTGTGCCTTAATAAAATTTTCAATATACAAGTATGAAAATAGAGACATGAAATCATCCAACCATGAAAACAAAAGCCACATAAGCATAAACACAATTCAATAAAAACATCCACATTCAACCATTGTTCATAGCACAGCATGAACATTGTTCAAAACACACCATAAAACATTAGCATAACCATTGTTCAAAACACACCTTAAAACATACCAAAGTAAAGACAATAAAAACATAACATAAGGACTAAGTTTGTCTTTCCTATCTTTCCTATTTTTCCTTATACTTTTCTCTCCCTTTTTGTCATCATTTAAAAAAAAGAGATGAAGCTATAAACCACCTAATCTGATTCAAAGGATTCATCAGTACCTAGGTTGATGTTAAAAGGGTTAATGCGGATAGAATGAAAGGATTCAGGTTCTAAGGAAGAGGAAGATGTAAAAGAAATAACTTGAGGTAATGTAGATTTAGGAATTGGTTTGGCAGTGGCTTTAGCTATTTTGGCAGATTTTATTCTTTTCAACACTTTGGTTTTGGTTGCTATTGTTTTTCTTCCCCTACTAGTAGGTTTCTTTGCAATAATATCAATGTCAATTCCTTTTCCCTTGTCCTAATGTGCTTGCATTGTAGTGGGTTCTTCACTTTATGGAACTGACTATGTTTCCTGCTCTATGTCTTCCTTTTGTTTAGTCTGCTTAGCTTTAGCTTCCTTGATAATTTCCTTAATAAAGTTTGAGAGAATAATACCTTTAGACTCTTCAATGGAGTTCTCGTTAGTTTTACCACTAGCTGAGTATTCTTCATTCAAGTTTTCTTCCTTACCTTGAGATTCTTTTTCCATTTCTTTTTGCACATTTTTTCCCTTTTTAGTTTCTGTAGCTTGTTCTTTTATAGAAATTCCTTTCTTAGCTTGATTCAAGTCTTCATTTTTAGCTTCATCTTTTCTGATTTCTCCTTCATGTTTAAATTCATGTGGTTTAAACTACTATGTGGCAGTTCTTTCACTAGATTCACTTGAGGCTGTTGGTTGTTTTTTAGATGCAGGGGTTTTGGTTCCTTTCTCTTGAAGCGGCAGATTTTCAAGACGTTTAAGTTTTTCTTTAATCTTGTTTATCTTATCAGCCTGGTTTGTTAGTTTACCATCTATCCTCATGAGAAGATTAAATATCATCTCACTTTGAAGAGGGGGTTGACTGACCCTAGTGAAGGGTGTTGCAAGACTTCCAGTTCGAGGGAGCAGAGGTATACTTTTTGTTGTTTTAATGCATTCATTCCTCTTTATCTTGTAACTCATTTTAAGCACACTTCTTAGAAATATCCCCTGATCCTTGTTCCTTGTAAGATCAGATTGAAATCTTACAATCCAAATTCCTTTCTTTTTCACAAGAGTTGTAAGAATGTTGCCATAAAGCAAGTTTGCTTTATCCCCTAGTAGGGTTGCTGTTGTTCAATTTTCTACCCAAGTAAGTATACGTATTGTAAAGATAATATAATGATGAGTAGAGTGTCGATCCCATAAAGAATTGAATTAATTCTTATTGTTAACTACTAAAATTAACACACCTTAATTTTATCTAAACAATTAAATTTAAAGTTAAAACTAATAAACTAATAACTAAAACTAATCTAAAATATATCAGTAAAATTATTTTATTAACTTATAATGATTACCAAACCTAAGATTATGGTATCCCTCAATACTTCATCTGAATATTGTCCCTCTCTCTTAACTCAGTTTAATTGTCACGACTCGGAACTCCCATCGGGCTCATGACAACCGCCGCGACGTCCCAATAGGCACTTATTACTCGGAATGTCGATCGGAGCCCCGCAAGGCTTAGCATCAGCTTCCGCATCTCCTCGATGAGCGACAGTTATTAAATCTCGCATTTCAAGAAATCATAAGTAGTTTCCAAATAAAAATAATATAATATTATTTTCTAGCTCACAGAGGCATTTTCATACATATTTAATTTCTGTAGAGAAATTAATTTATGTAGTGTAAAAGGTAAATATATTCATATGTACTTTAAAGTAGATAACTGAAGTATAAAATTACTTTTACAGTGACACATGGGCCCTAAACTAACCAATAAGGTGCGAGTCTGTGAACCTACAATTTTATAGATGCAAGGCTAACTGAAGTCCTTGATGCAATCGACTATCTACTGGCTATCCCGAGCCTGAAATGTGAGAAATTGAGAGTGGTGAGATTATAAAATCCCAATGAGTAAACAGATACCATCTAAACCATCTAAAGTCGAGTAAATGGAGACAAGTAAGATATTCCATTCTAGTATGTTTTTCATAACATCAATAATCAATTTACTCAAATAATCAACTTGGCTTATGTATTTCACAAAACTTGGCTCCTGCCAAGATAATTCCCGAGGATGCCTTGGCCTAGGCATCTGATCGAGACCACCAAGATTGTTCAGTGTAGTACACACATGAACATATTTTTACATTTGAAAATCTAGCCATGCCTTGGCATTGGCTGAGTCTCACTCTCACGCGGTGGTCCACGTGAAGTACACTCAAATCTTTACCTCCAGAGACACCCTCTACACAGCTTTTCGATCGAGGTAAGGTATATCTGATTCTGTGCCCCTTCTCTTAGGCTGGTCCACAGAACCTCCTCTATAGGAATTATGGATTATTTTATCTACCACCTGATTTATAAAATCTTTATCTGCATGACATGGCAATTTATCACAACCTAGCCTCTCAAGGCTGAATACACAGTACAAATAATTCTAACACCAAAAATCAGTTTAACCATTCATGCTCATATATTGTCCTAAGCCATTCAATGTAAAACCATAAATTTACAACACATCAAGTGGTCTCCAATTACTCTATTTTCAAAACCATAATTCAATTTCAAAACAATTAATAAAATCATTTTATTTAAACACATTTTACTTATAAAACATAAGGATTTACCATTTAACTCAATTTTCATAAAATCACAAAAACGAATAAAAACTACTTTAGATAGTTAAGACGATAATAAGGTTACTCACAGTATCAGGAGTAGAAATACTCTTACTCCCGGTCTTTAGTGTAATCTCTTTATCCTTATCAAATAGCTCACCACCTATACATCACACATGACACAAAATTCAATAATTTGTGTCAATTTGTCATAAACTATTTCAAGCTCTCTAAATCTAAATGAATGCATGGAATGCTCGGTCAACTGCTTAAATGCGATGTTGACCTAATTCGGTCTATCATTCGATTAAATTACTAACGCGTCTAATTTAATCTCAAATTACTCCATTTATTTTCTAATACCTCAATTCACCAAACATTATTCAAATAACACCAATTTCAGCATCAAAACCCTCTCATTTCTTCATGGAAAAATTCGGCCATTACAGTGCACTAACATCGTGATTTTTCTTACTTAATTTTCTCACCATTATTCATCATTTTCTAAGCCATTTCTCTTGAAATAATAACAATCCATCACCCACACACATCAAGGTAGAATCGGCCAATGAAGATTCATGGGAAAAATGGATTCTTTTCTTATTGTTTTGCTTCTAAATATGCTAAACTAACCTTAATCACTAACATAACTTAAAATCAAACAATTCCAACATCATTTCTCTCACCATACCCATTCGCCCTACCACTTATTCACTATGAAATCATGCTTCTCAACCATAGAAATAAGCAAATAAAGCATGGGTATTGTAAATCTCAAGTAAAAATAAAGAATTTTCACTTTACCTTGCTTAATTCCTTGGATTTTCACACTTTCTCTTGAATTTTCCTTGGCTAGGGTTTGTTTTCCTTATTTTCTTTCTTTCCTCTCTTGTTTTCTTGCTTGGCCGACCCTTATGGTGAGAATGGGCTGATTCTATGCTGATTTTTATAGCTTAATAATAAGATAATAAAGCTTGACACGTGGCACTTTGTGATTGGTCCACACTTTAAATATTTATCTTTTAATTCTTTAATTCTCCACCACACATTTTCTCATATTTATCCATTTCTATGATGAATAAAATCCCTTAGTCTTGACAAGTGTCGGGGGTGAAAATTTACCGATTTGCCCCTAGGGTGACAAAATTATCATTTTGCCCTTAGATGGTGAAAATTCTGGTTTAACTTCGAATTGATACTCGAACCCGAATCACCATTTTAAGTCATTCCTAAACTGTCAAATTTTGAATTTCACCTTAAAATCCCTATTTGACCTAGTTCGAGGCGTAGATCAACTTTATTGTACCGCTAGGTACAATACCGACTTTTGTCGATTTTTCGGGGCTCTTTTAGTATGTAAACATACTATCCATCATATGTATGTCATGACAAATATTTTATAGGGTCGGGCTTTACATTAATGGATTAAGTTGCTAACTTAGAGTTTTAAATTATTTACAAGTCTCTATCAAGTTTCTCATATCAATACCTCTCTCAATTAATTTATTATATGTCTATGCAAATTATATTGATGAAAAATTCATTAAGTTTGTACTCTAATTTAGGCTACACATGGCTTATAGGTGTATATCTATCCTATATGCAAATCAAACCACCTAATTAATTAAGTGTATTCGATCATATGCTATTCTATTCAAGGTCTACTTAAATCTCTTTCGTCAAGGTTTTACCTAAGTTTCCAATTTAATCTAATTGGTGTTCAGACAATTAGAAGCATTAAGAACAAAATAAAATAAACAACTTAAATCCGTCAAACATAGCAAAAGAGAGATAAATAAATCAGACTACATATTGAGTTCAATCATAATCTTAAATAAAAATTTTAGTTCCCCATCAAGTCACACATCATCATCAAATAAAATTTAAATATTAAAAACAAAACCAAGAGAATAAGAGAATAAAACATAAATAGAAAAACTCAAAAATTGTATTCTTGATCTCTAAATCTCTTTGAATCCTTCAAATTCTTCTTAGCTTTAATGACTTTGTGGCTTGACTCTCAACTGTTAACTTGGTGTTTCGTTCCTTCTCGAAGGTTGTTTTTATAAGGCTTTGAAGTTAGGCCAGGTTGGATGAAGAAAGAAGTCAATTTCAGCTGGGATTTCCTCAGTAGACTTTGTGGGCTGCAGCCTTACCCAATTAATTAACAGAAATCGTAATTGCTCTCAGACTACTATATTGTTTCAAATTCAACAAGATTTTTGACAACCTTCCAAGCCGAACTGGGTGAACTGGTAAACGTGATAGTTGTATCTTTTTCTCTTATCTTTCCAATGGTCTAAAAACCATCTCATTTGGAGCTCTGTAGTGAGAGTTACAGCTGAAATACCAAAACATGTGCAGTAGAAGTTTGTACCTTGAAATTGCTCTTCTTCTTCCACTAAAATTCTTGTTTCATCAAACACCTACAAAAATACAAATAAATCAATAACAACCTATCTTAACCACATTAACACCAAATTAAGCATAAAATTAACTAATGTTAGATTGACTCACTTAAATTAACTAATTTAAAATAATTAAATAAAACCTACTAATTTTTATGCATTACTATAAGAACTAAGCTAAATTACTATCAAAATTAAACCCAAATAACTCTATATCATATAATTATCAGTTACCCTTATTCTTTGTACCATATACCTTCCCACATTTAGTGGATTTCATTGAATATAGCTTCCATCAGCCACAAGTCTTGTCCACTAACATAGCTAAAGCTACTACTTCTTCCATGCAGAGTGGTTGCTATGAAATAATGTAGAATCTTAAGCTAACCATTCTTAATCTAACTATCATAGCTTCTGAAAGGAAACTTTTTCCTTTGTCCAGTTACAATCTCCTAAAGATGACTCGGATCATATTTCTCAAGCATCTTGTACTATCCTACTTCAAATTTAGTTTTGAGAAATTCTCCTAAATCTTGGGCACTGATTTGAAAGTCTATATCATTTAGAAACACATTCAAGCTATCCTCTGCAAACCTTTCTTGGTCTTTGAATTCATTTTTGTCTATAGTAATGCTAGAATATAATTCCATTAACCAAGGAGGGGCTAAACATCTTATCCCCAAATGTACTCATATTCTTTAGTTTCAATATTCTAAAATACCTTTCTAAATATTTTTTTTACTACTGGTGCAGCACTAAAACTAGCCCAGTCAAAAAACATCCCACAAGAGATTGTGGCATTCTCAATTTTTCTAAACCTATCAACATGCAAGTGATTTCAAAATCAGGATGAGGAACTCAAACCTTTGCTTGTGGTGGTTCTTACATCTACCGATCCTTTCCCTTTCTCTATCATTTTCTTTTTTCTTTCCTTCATCCTCTTGGCTGAAGGTTCTTTGATTTTTCCTTTCTTCTTAGGGGAAAGTGTGCTAGAATCATCAGCTTTCCTTTTTCCTTTTGATTTTTCAGCTATTTTGTGGGTAAGAGAAGTTTTTTCTATTAGACTTCCTTTTTTGGGTTTCTTGGGTTTCAGAGGAAGAAGAAGAGAAAAAAATTTGGAATTTTTTGGCATTTTTCATTTCTCAAGGTATGGTTTTTAGTAAGTTGAGGGTCTTTTATGAAGGGTTATTAATTAGTTACCCACGTTTTGAGTGGGTGGTTTCCCATACCTCCTACTTAGTTTTTTTTTTTAAAAAAAAAAAAATCTCGCGCCACAGTCCTTTCACTATTAAAGGTTTTCTAATCGATTAACTTAAGTCTTAATCGGTTACTATGTTTCTGACTTAAGGTTTTCTAAAGGGTTAAATTTTCATTAACCAATTACGATCACCTTTAATCGATTATGAATTCACTGACTTGCCTAGCTAACTTAGGATAGAGATGTTCTAATGGATTAGAGAGGGTTTGAACTGATTATGCTGAACTTTATTTCTCTTTTATCATTCATCAAAACATTTTATAATCAATTATGTCAAGATAAGAACATGATTATCATAAGGCATATCATCAAAAACATGACTAATTCAACATAACTTAGACTTCATCAATATCAATCATTCCTAAATCTCTCCTACTTTTACAAAATTGTTTGTCGCTCAATGGTTTTGTGAAAATATTAGCCAATTGATGAAAGGTGCCTATAAAATCTATTTTAATATCTACTTTAAGCACATGATCTCTAATAAAATGATGTCTAATTTCAATGTGCTTTGTTCTGGAATGTTGAATAGGGTTTTTGAAGATATTAATGGCACTCATATTATCACAATGTATGGGAACTTTATGCATAGTCATTCCAAAATCCATTAGTTGTTGCCTAATCTATAGTATTGGTGCACAACAACTACCTAGTGATATATATTCAGCTTCAACAGTTGATAAAGTAATAGAATTTTGTTTTTTGTAAGACCAAAACACAAACATGTTTCCAAGGAATTGACAACTATTACTAGTGCTTTTCTGATCAGTTTTGCTACCAGCAAAATTAACATCAAAATATCCAAAAAGATTAAAAGATGAACCTTTTGGATATCAGAGGCCCAAGCTTTGAGTATCCAGGAGATATCTAAAAATCCTTTTCACAGTAGTCAAATGTGATTCCTTGAAACATGATTGGAATCTTGCACACAGGCATACACTAAATAAGATATTAGGCCTACTTGCAGTCAAATAAAGAAGTGAGCAGTCATACCTCTATAAAGTTTTTGGTCCACCTCTTTTCCTTTCTCATCCTTGTTAAGCTTTGTGGAAGGACCCATGGGATTTCTAATTGACTTCATATTCATCCCACCAAACTTTTTTAGCATTTTCGTGGTGTATTTCTCTTGGTTGATGAATATCTCATCTTCACATTGCTTGATTTGTAAACCAAGGAAGAACTTTAGCTCTCCCATCATGCTCATTTCAAATTCTCCTTACATTTTTTTAGCAAAATTCTCACACAACTATTCATTAGTAGCATCAAATACTATATTATTAACATAAATTTGAACTACTATCAAATCATTCTCATTTTTCTTAATAAAAGTAATATCTATACTCCTTCTAGTATATCCCTTTTCAATTAAAAATTTTGATAGTCTTTTATACTAAGCTCTAGGAGCTTTTTTCAACTAATATAATGCTTTATGTAATTTATAAACATGGTCAATTTTATCAAAAACTTCAAATCTAGGTGGTTGTTTTATATAAATCTCTTCTTGTATAAAGCCATTTAGAAATGCACTTTTAACATCCATTTGAAACAATTTAAAGTTCATAAAGCATGCATAGGCAAGTAAAAGTCTAATAGCTTCTAATCTAGCTATTGGGGCAAAGGTTTCATCACAATCAATACCTTTTTCTTGATTGTAGCCTTGAGCAACAAACCTTGCCTTGTTTTTACCACATTTTCCAACTTATCCATCTTGTTCTTAAATACCTTTTTTGTACCAACAATTGGATGGTTGGTTGACCTTGGAACTAAGGTCCAAACCTTGTTCTTTTCAAATTGGCCAAACTCTTCTTGCATAGCTATCATCCAACTATTTTCCTTTTCAGTTTCCTCAAAGTTTTTTTATTCCTCTTGTGACATGAATGCTAGATACTCACAAGCTTCTCTTAATTCCCTTCTAGTTTTAATGCCTTTTGAGGGATCACCAATGATAAGTTCTTGAGGATGATTCTTTACAAATCTCTAGCTTCTAAGAAGATCATTGTGTTGTTTTTCAGCTTTTTGCAAGTCTTCTAATAGTGGTTCATCATTATCTTTCTCTTTCGAGCTTTCTTCATCATTTTCTTTGCTATCTAAACTCATATTCTCCATTTTCTTCTCAATGTCATCAATGGTTCCAATTCCTTGGATAACACCTTTGGAGTCATCACCAAAGGAAACAATATCACTTTTGTTTCTATCAAGCTTGGCAAACAAGTTCTCTTTGCCGGTCATGTACCTTGAGCAGCCACTGTTTAAGAACCAAAGCTGCCTTTTCTTTGGTTAAGCTTCAAAACATTGATCATTTTGTCCTTACTCAACCTTAATTTCTTCTTTTTTTTGCCATCAAGCAGAAATTGGCTCTTTCTTCCAATTCTTCTTTTTCTTCTGTTGAACTTGATGAATCACTATCAGACCATTTTGCTGCCACCATTGCTTTTTTTGGTTTCTTCATTTTTTTTGAGGTTTCTTTTTAAGTAATGAGCATTCTGATCTGAAGTGTATTAGGATTTCTATTCAAAATAGACCACCTCTTCTTTCTTGATGAAATCACCCTTATGCTTGTTTTTCCAAAAAGAACCTCGATCCTTTTTTTAATTTTTCCTTCCAAACTTTCTACCTTTTTATCTTATTAACTTTCTAAATCTTCTAGCCATCATGGTTGATTCTTCTTCATCATCACTTTACAGCTTTTCTAATTCCTTTTCAAGTAAGCTAATCTTGAGTGCTAAATTTTTCTTCTTTTCTTCAGCTTTTTCTTTTCCTTCTCTTCTTCTTTTTTCATTTCATGTTCATGTGTGAGGAGTGAGTCACAAATTTCATCAAGTGTGACCACATTGATATCTTTGGCTTCTTGAATAGTTGTGACTTTAGGTTTCCAACTCTTAGGGAGACATCTAAGTAATCTTTTTGCAAACTCATGTTCAAGGATGGTTTTTCCAAGTTGATAGTGCTTGTTTGTAATATTGGTAAACCTATCGAACATGGTAGTGATATCTTCACCCAATTCCATTTTAAACATTTTATAATTATGATTGAGGAAGACAATTTTGAACTCCTTGACTTGTGAAGTCCCCTCATAAATGACTTTAAGTTTTTCTCAAATCTCTTTAGTTATAGTACAACTAGAGATTTTGTCAAATTCTAAAAGAGTAAGTGCACAATGAAGGGTGTTGATGGCTTTAAAATTTGTTTGGACCTTTTTAACTTCAACTTCAGTCCACTCAACTCTAAGCTTCAATCCACTCGCTCTAGGTTTAGGCATTTTCTCACTAGTGACAAAAACTAGGTAAGGTGGGAATATAAAGCCCTTCTCTAATAACATCCCACATTTTATAGTCAAAGGCTCTAACATATATGGACATCCTAGTGCTCCAATAAACATAATTTAATCCATCAAACAGAAGAGGCGTATTTGTGGATTGACCCTTAACAATAATTGACTTTTGCAAAGCCATGTAGATATTCCCTAAGGATGTTAAGGCTTAATTTTGAAAGTATGGCTCACATGCCACTTGTTGGTCCCCATTTTAGTGCTAAAGAGAGGTGAATAACACTAAAAAAATTTAAAGATTAGTGTTTTTTAAGTGATAGAGCTTGTAACCGATTAGAGGAAAATAGATATAAAGCTTGTGGTAGTTAAAAGACACCATGTAAGGAAGGGCAGAGAGAAGTGGATAATACAAAGCTATTTATAGTGGCTCGGTCCTCTTGGCTTACATCCACTATCTTGATCTTCCCAATCAAAGATTTTCAATCTAACTTCACTATACTAGTGGAATTAACATATTCCACCAAGCTTTTACAAGGTGAGTTTCCAACCCAAGTTTTAATCCCTTACAACAAGCTCTAAAGTGCTTCTCACACTCTAATTTCTCAAGAAAGACAAGAAAAATAAGTACAACTATGACACTTTACAAATATGAAAATATTACAACTAAGCTCAAAAACTTTTTCTGGATTTAGAATAAAAAACAAGTGTTTTTGGTGAAGAATGTTTGGTTTTTTGCTTAAAATGGCTCTTTTCTCATCCAATATACTTTATTTGACCGTTAAAGCTTCCTTTTATACTTGAGGAGTCAGATTTTTCTGTTGAAGATTGTTTTTAGCCATTAGAAATAACTCTGATGTACTTATAGCTGTTATTTTATCATCTAATGCATAAATTCAAAAAAGGAAACAAAGTTCGACTAACTGGTTACAAGTAGCGCTAATCAATTACAACTTGTTTGCTTTACACTATCTTGCTACTGTGTTCTTCGCTCTAACCAATTACAATAGGCTCTAACCGATTAAAAGATCTCTATCTTCATGCTTCTCTTCTTCAATAGATTTTTTTTGATTGGTTACGGCAAGCTCTAATTGATTGTAAATTTTCTGTTTTCATTTTTCTGTACATAACAACCTTTCTTTAATTAGTCAGCTTTTCCCTTAACTAATTGAAGCTTTACTTCATTCAATCATAACCAATTAAAATCAACTAGAAAAGCTTCAAATTTTAAACTTTTCCATTTTGGCTCTTTTCAATGGTCAACTATTTTTCAAACTTGATTTTAACGCTTGAAGGTACTAGGTTTCAACACTTAGGTATCCCTTAACCGATTATAGCTCTTTGTTAATCATTTACTAAACTTCTATCTTTTATAATCACCTTGATCTTTCTTTCTCTTAATTGATTAATTTTTTATTAAATTTAGAAAGCTTATTGACTTGCCTTTAACAACTTTGTTAAGGGTATTAAATATAAATCATGTACACTTAAATAACAAGATTAGAAATTTAATGAATGAGGAATGTTTTGTTATCATAAAAAACATATGGAGTCAACAACAAACATGTGGAGCTTGGTAAAGACCATATAATGCCTTTTTTATTTTGCAAACATTAAGTCTACTAGTTTCTTGAAATACAGGTTGTTGCTTAAGGTAGAGAGGTTCAGAGATGGTGCCATGGACGAAGGCATTCTTTACATCATAATTGTTTGATACCCCAATTATGTTTTAGAGCAATAGTAAGAGCAACCTTCATAGTAGCTTGTTTAATTATAAGAAAAAAGGTCTTTGAAAAGTTTAAGCCCTGCACTTGGGAATATCCTTTTGCCACCTATCGAGCCTTCAACATTTCTAAAGTGTAATCAGACTTGATTTTTTTGTTGTAAACCCACTTACTTCCAATGACATTCATATAAAACGTTCATGGAACAAGTTCCCAAGTGTCATTGGCATGGAGTGCTATAATCTGTTCTTGAATTGCAACTAGCCATCCTAAATGTTGAACGAAAGTTTTGAGTGTTTTAGGTTCATGGGGTATGTGAGCTGGAATGTGTATGTTAGATATGCATATTTAGGGTTGGGTTTGACAATGCTAATCTTGGATTTAGTGGTCATAGTATGCGATTTTGTTTAAGTGAATGATGGAATCTAAGTTATTAGTGTAAGCCCTACAAGTCAATTGGTATTGAGCTTGTAAAACACTACATTAATTTGCCATATTTCATGTTAAATACATTATGGATATTTTATATAATGTATGAGGTATTTCTTTATCCATGAGTTTATTTATAAAGAGTTATGAGAGACTTATGTAGATAAAGTCTTTAGAATAGAATGGCCTTGCAAAGAAAATATAAATGTTATAATTATGAGATTCTTATGCATCAAAACCTTGTTCCTAAATATGTTCTTGCTCATTGTATTGTCAAGAATAAAGACACTGACAATGCTCAAAGACTATTACAAGCTAAGCCTCTTTACTTTGAAAGTAAGCAACCGATCTCATAGGTTAAAATATGTGAGATACTTGGGGATAGTATGTGGGTGCTTGTTAAGGAACAAGTTCACTAAACATGACCCGCTATGAGGGTTTCATTTGGTATTTCACTCAAGTATCTATGAAAATGCTAGCATGTGTCAATAGTGTAAGTAATCTTTAGACTTGCAATACCAAGTCATCTTGAATGTGAATTGTCATGTTTTGATTTCATTTTTATGGGTTTGGAGGCAACCAGATGCTTAAACAAGGTGCTTTTAAGTGTGGCATGAAGCATACATAGATGAATGAGTAGTCTAGAGAGGATTCATCACCCCAATTGATTTGAAGGGGTCATATCTCACTTACTCTTAGGTTATATTGACTGAAAGTTCTTGGCTAAGGCAATCTTGATAGGTCAATATAAAAGCTGCAAGACTAATATGGATAACTTAGAAAGTAGACATCGAGTTAGGCTTTCTATTTATTTGGGATATATGATGAAAGAATCGGATTACACTAAGATACTGTACGCTAAAAGGTTAGTCAAACCATATTTACTCTCCTGACATTTGGTTAGTCATGATGTATTGCTAAATGCTGCTCATGATCTACAATATAAATATAAATTTTTATTTGAATTAATTTATATTTATTGTCAACATGTTGGGTACCTAATAGGCCACACACATAAGATGAATTGTCAAAATTAATTTGAGCTCAATTAGATGTAATCTAATTGATTTTGTAGAGGCTTAATCCAATTAAGTATTGAGTTAAATCCAATTGGATTGAATATTAAATAAAGGCCCAATTAGCCCAAGACATTGTCTAATCCTTTTTGAACGTACAGAAGAGTTCTATTTTTATTTTCTCATGTGTTAAGATAGGATCATAGCAAAAAAAAAAAAAAAAAGGAAAATACAAGGGAGCCCAAAGTTGAGAGTTTGCTAGCACAAACTTTGGCTTAGGGATTAACACACTTTTAGTGAATAGATTTATACAAATCATTATACGAATCAACATTAGAGGTAGAACAATTGTGCTGCTATGGTTTGATAAGTCTTACTTGGTGTGCAAAAGTTAAAAACGAAAAGCTAAAGAGGATTCCGCCAAAGAAAGCAGACATCAAACTTTCATATATGGTTCGTTTTAGCATGATTTAAATATGAGTTTATGAAAACTCACCCTTTCTTTTTTTAACCATTTCAGGTTCATGATAATCTGTAGGCAGTCGATTTCATCAAGGATTTCTTTTGGACTTACTTCCTTGGAAATCGTAGGTCTACATTCTTGCACACTTTTGGTTATCTCGGGGTCCATATGCCACTATAGGATAATTTTGAATACCTGGTTTACTGTATCACTATGTGTATGAATTTATTTTATTCTTACACTATAAAAATTATTTATGTGTAGTTCTATAAAAATTGTTTTATAAGAAAATGGAATATATTATCAAATATTTTTATTTAGTCTAATTAGCCAACTTTTCACTCCAAATGGATGATTTAGATTACAAAAATTTATTTTTAAATGAAAATGGATATCTTTCTACCATACGTTGTATTTTTATTAGGTTTCAAAATTTTCAGGTAAAAATGACCAAAATACCCCTGGGTGGCGAAAATTTTATTTTCATTGTTTTCGATCTAAAATAGTTTATATTCTCTTAAAACTTGATATTTAGTAACTATTGCTCACAAGGGAAGTGAAAAACTGATGCAAGAGCCTTGCAAGGTTTCGGTTGACAAACTAGATAATGAATGATTACCAAGACTTCGTGGCGATTGTCACGGGCTAGAAGGGAGTGCCGGGTCGTGACAATTAAGCTAACTTTTAATTTAATAAATAAATTAACTTCAAAAATCACTTATATAGAATAATTACTTGAATTAATTGTTAATTACTATATTGATTTTTAATTAATTAATTTTAAGTAAAAAATTAATGAGTTAATTTCCTTAAATTATTATCTTTATTAAGATAATTATTTGAATTAGCAAAGTATTGGAATATAAAAATTAAGATTTATCCCAATGCTTTGGTGAAAACAGTAATCAAATTCCTCATCTAGGAAAGTCGTCTCGAAAATGTGACTCTTCACATTCTCAAGTGAAGTTCCATCATTGGAAATTAATTTAAATAATACTTTCCTATGTTACTATTTTTAAAGTATAACTATTCTATTTTCTAAGCATGGATATTATAATTTCTTCTCTCTCATTTTTTTAGTATCAACATTATATATTATTGCATCAACTAATTCTAAGTTTTATTTATTTTCTTGACTAAACTTTATACTTATTTTTATTTTTCATACTATATTTTTTCTATTTATATGTGTATGTGTGTGTGTGTGTGTGTGTGTATTAAGTTTTACTAAACGATATTTTATATTTTTTATACATATTATTTTTTACAATCATATTTAGGGAAATACGTATTTTCTTATAAACTAACCTATTCATTATTTTATTTTATTTTATTATTATTATATTTCAAAAAAATAACTGACCATGATAAAGGGATATTTAATTAATGCATATTCTTAAAATAAAGACCCCAACCAAGTAATAGAATGAAAGCCCTGTTAGAATAAGTAGTATGAGAAAAGGAGTAAGAAGGTTTAAGGCCTACTGAAACACGCTTTCTGTAAAGAGTTATTGCCTATTATGGTGATTTGTAAATAAAGACTCTCCAAGATACAACAAGCCTATTGCAGAATGCTTTTGAATGAATGAAGTCTGGTTTAGAAGTACGTTCCTTTAATAGACATTAAAAGATTATGTCTACTGTCTTTCAATAGATGTGTCTTGTTAAGTTTCAATAGATGTGTTTGTACTATTTTATAGATGTGTCTATTATGTTTCAATAAACGTATCTATTGAACAACTTTCAATAATTATGTTGCAAACACTTATCTTATTTTAAGAGTTATATTTAATCTTGAACAGTCACATCTGAGTAATTATCCTCCAATGTGAGACTTTCAAATATTACAAACTATCCAACAATCTCCCACCAATTGGTAATATTAATAATAATATTGAATAATAGAAAGTATCTTGAAGATTTTAAATTTCTATTAGTGTAAAAAATTTAAAGTTAAAATGAAGTTATTGGTATCACAGGGATTGAACAATAACTTTTTATGTCATAACCA
Source organism: Theobroma cacao (assembly GCF_053813885.1). Taxonomy (NCBI): domain Eukaryota; kingdom Viridiplantae; phylum Streptophyta; class Magnoliopsida; order Malvales; family Malvaceae; genus Theobroma; species Theobroma cacao. The sequence goes on from NC_142640.1 coordinate 47,156,476, forward strand.
AAAATATCACACACATACCATTATTTAATCGTTTTAAGATTCTACCAATTGCTTTAGCACTTGCATGGCTTTATGCTAATCCTTGTTTATGAATATTTACAAGAATAAACCCTTTCAACTCTTGTTTTAAGCAGCACAACTTAATATTCATATAGGTAAAATTTGTCATTATGCACCTGTTACTACTAGCATTTAATGTTTCCATTAAGAGCCTTTTGTTCATCCTCTCTTCATAACAGTCGCACTGAATGTTCTAAAATGAGGCTATTTAAGTATTCTAAAACGAGGTTATTTAATATAAAAAAAATTTAGTGCACGATAATAGCATATAGTAACTTGTTATTACCCATTGACCTTTTATTGTAAGTTTTGCTAACTCAAAGTTGGGTTTCCATTACTAATGCTTATAAGTTAAGGGTTTTAGCCCCATTCCACTAGATGTTCATTTTACAACCTCTCTTTGCATAGCTATGGTAAGTTGATCAGCCAATTTCTTGCAAGATTTAATATAAACTATTATTACAACACCGTTTAAGATTAATTCTCTTATGTAGGCATATCACAGACTTATGTGTCTAGACTTTCCATTATAAATCTTATTACGGGCTACACACATTGTAGCCTCATTATCACAATATATGGAAATGGTTGGAATCGGTTGTGGCTACATCTTTATATCTAATAAAACATTTCTCGGTCATTCTGTTTCCTTTCCAACAACTGCTAATGCTAAAAATTAAGATTCCATTATGGAATGTGTAATACAAGTCTACTTCTTAGATACTGAACTAATGATGCCACTTCCGAAGGTGAAAATCCATCTTGATGTAGATTTATTGTCATCGATACTAGTTATCCAACTAGTATCAACAAATCCATCTAAAGTACTAGGAAAACCACTGTAACAAATTTTCAAATTTTTTTCTTTAAATATCCAAGTACTCTAATAATAGCCTTCCAATAATATTTGTTGGGTTTACTTGTAAACCTTGAAAGTTTGCAAACAACAAAGGCTATATCTAGTTTGGTACAATGTGCAACATACATTATGCTGCCTATGACATTTGCATATTCTAAATATACCATAACTCTTTCACAATTATTAGTCAATTTTATACTAGAATCATAAAGAGTATTAAACTCCTTGATTTCCAAATGACAATATTGTGAAGAATTTTCCTTATGTAATGAGATTGATTCAATGAAATCACATTTTGATCTCTTTTGACTTTAATTCCCAAGATTGTATCAACTTTATTGAGATCTTTCATTTTGAAAATTGAAGTCAAATATTTTTTTGTTTCAATAATTCCAAGCATATTTGTACTAAAGATCAACAAATCATCCACTTAAAGACATATGATTATACCACAGTCTTTTGTAAATTTCAAATAAATGCATTTATCTACACTATTATGTACAAATCCATTTGAAAGAATAACACTATCAAGCTCTTCATGCCATTGCTTTGGAGCTTATTTCAGTCCATAAAGAAATTTGATTAGTTTACAAACCTTCCGCTCATTTGCATAAAGTATAAAACCTTCAGGTTGCTCCATATATATTTCATCATTAAGTTCTCCATTTGAGAAGATTGTTTTAAGATCCATTTGATGTACACGTAATTTATGAATAGACGTTAAAGCCAAAAACATTCTTATGGATGTCATTCTTGCTATCAAAGCATGCGTATCAAAATAATCAATGCTTTCTTTTTGCATAAAACCTATGGCAACTAGTCTAGCCTTACAGGTATAAACCAAACCAACTATGTTATATTTCCTTCTAAATACCTATCTATAGCCTATAGGTTTCGTTCCAAGAAGAAGATTAACCAAAACCCATGTTCTGTTTGACAAGATTGAATCCATTTCAACATTTATTACTTTTTTCCATAACGTTACATCCCTTGAAGACATAGTTTTTTTTAATGTTTTTGAATCATCTTCAACATTTAATAAAATAGGTTTTTTTATGCATTTTGGTTCCATTTCCTTCCACATGGAATGCTAATGCTTGTAAGTCAATGAAATCTGAATCTAGGTGCTTTCTTTTTCTGGCTAATTGACTTTTTCGAGGCTAAATTTAAGTATCATTACTTTTTCTTATACTGGATATACCATGAGAAGTCATATCACTTTGGTTACAAATTGGAATTAAGACATTTTGTTCACAATCAAATTTATTATTAAATTTATACAAAAATTTATTTTCAATAAACTCAACACATATAGACTCTACAATAACATTTCAATGTAAATCTAAAATTCTATATGTTTAGAATGTTGAGCATAACCAATAAAAATTCCTCTCATTGCTCTAGGTCCAAGCTTTGTTCTTTGTGGTTCAAGAACTTTATAAAAGGCCGAGCACCCCCACACTTTAAAATATTCCAAGTTTGGTTTAATTTCATTCCAAAGTTCATAAACTGAAACCTTGATACTCTTGCAAGGAATTCTATTCAATATATGACATGCTAGCCTTACCCCATAAACCGTGCAATAGATGTGCATTCAATAACATAGCATTTCTCATGTCAACCAAAGTTTCTATTTCTTCTTTTAGCCAATCTATTTTGTTATGGTGGATAAAGAGCACTTTTTTAATGTATCAAACCATGTTCTTCATACAAATTACCAAATTCTGTAGAAAAATATTCTCCTTCTCTATTGCTTTTTAGAAATTTGATTTTCTACCTTCTGATTTTTCGCAACAGATTTATATTCTTTAAATTTATGAAAACCTCATCTTTTGTTTTAATTAAATAGACATAAGTGAACTTAAAATAATCATTTATGAAAGTTATAAAATATCTGCACCTGAGCATTTAGCTTATTGGATGGTGCATGATCCCTTACCTAAAGAGTAGGGTTCAAATCCCCTTTCCCCCAATTAAAAATAAAAGTTATAAAATATCTTTTTCCTCTTTTAATTAATTTTTCATTTAGCTCACAAATATCAAAATGCACAAGATCTAATAATTGTGAGTTTTTTTCTACATTATGAAAAGATTTTTTTGTCATTTTACTTGTATGCATATTTCACATTCTTCTACGTGCTCATGTTTACATGTAATATAACCATGTTTAGACATAAATCTCATGGAACCAAAACTTAAATGTCCTAGTCTAACATGCCATAATAAAGAATAAGACTCAATAATATAAGTAGAAATCATATTTATTTCATTGATGTAGAATTTGTACATGCAATCACAAAAGTATCATTTTTCTACAAATAGGCCACCCTTAGGTACTATTACATTATCAGATTCTATTACAAGTTTACATCTTTTCTTTGCAAGCAAAATAGCAAAAATTAAATTCTTTCGAATTTCAGGAACATCGAATACATTGAGTAATGTTAACTTCTATACAAAAGTGAAATTCCACTCAACAGTTCCTTTTCCTTTAACTTTGGTTGTAACATGATTTGCCATTAAAATATCTTCTAGTTTATTAACTTCCAGGTAAGTCTTGAACAAGTTTTTGTCATTGCATACAAAAATTGTAGCACTAGAATCCAGCCACCAATCTTTACTCTTATTGGAATCAATAGCCATATTCAAGTCTGCTACCATTCCAATATTCATTGTAGAAACCATGGCAACTAATTCCTTGACAGCCACTTATGCTACGTTTGCTTTTTCAGGATTTTTAGAACCAAAATTCTTTCCTGCTTTCTTTAATCTGCACTCACTAATCATATGGCCTTTCTTTCCATAATGGAAATAATTTATATTTTTCTTTTTTTTTCTTAAAGGCGTGTCTTGAAATTTTCAAAGTAGATGACTTGGATTTTGTAGAATTCTTCCCAAAATTATTAAAATTATGACTTACAAGATTCACATCCAAATTAAAAGGTTGAAATAATGAACCACAAGCATGTGTTTCATATTCTATTTGCATCTGAGTCATGAATTATTCTACTAATAGAGACTCTATAGAATGCTAAACCTATTTTCTATAATTATTCCAAGATTAAGGCAGTTTAGAAAGAATTGCACCTATTTGTAATGCATCACGAACCTTAACCTCATGGTCTTTTAGTTTTGAAACTAAAACGTGTAATTCATGTACTTGATCCATGATAGGCAAATTGTCACTTATCTTAAACTCGAAATATTTTAAAGATAAAAATTTGTCAATACCTCATTTTTCATTCTTGTAAATAGTCTCTAAGGCTGCTCGCATTTCCTTTGGAGTCTTTTGATTGGAGTAAAGATCATATAAATAATCTGTCAAAGTATTTAAGATAAGTCCACAACATATCAATTCATCTTCTTCACATTTTTTCTCTTTGCTTTTTATGCATCAAAAACTTCATCAGTCAATTTTTGAAATGCAGTAAGACTTCGATCCAAAAGATAATAAACCTTCAAGGTTGTGAGCAAAAACACTATTTTATCCCTCTAGCGAGTGAAACTGGCTCCATCAAACCGATCAAGTTTGATGAATTTTTTATTTATGAGTTAAAATCTTGAATTTGGATTAGACTCCATTTAGAACAACTCTTTAAAATTTTTAGAATAAGTAGTATAAGAAAGAGTTGTTGCCTACTATGGAGATTTGCAGACAAAGACTCTCCAAGATACAACAAGCCTATTGTGGAATGCTTTTGAATGAATGAAGTCTAGTTTGGAAGTACGTTCCTTTTACAGACACTGAAATATTGTATCTATTATCTTTCAACAGATGTGTTTGTACTATTTTTACAAATATGTCTATTGTGTTTCAACAAATGTATCTATTGAACAACTTTCAATAGTTATGTTTGTTGAAAACACTTATTTGATTTTAAGAGTTATATTTATTCTTGAGCAATCACATTTGAATAATTATCTTTCAATGTGAGACTCAAATATTATAAACTATCCAACAAGCCCATGAAATTATACCTATTTGGGCTTACAAGAGTCCTAGAACACAGGTTCAACAAGCTATCTTCTTTTCTAGACATGCTCAGGCCACGGAGATGGATGAACCAAGATGTGGGTTGCAGCTACCTATTCCCATTAGGCCTGGATGTCTTTTCCCACAATACACTATTTTGGTTTCAAAAGATTTTTCTTCTTCTTTCCTCTTTTTTTTCTCCCTTCTCCTGCAACCTCCTTTCTTTTTCCCTTCCCTTCTTTTTTTTTCAACTTCACTTCCTTTCTCCTCTTTTCTCTCACGGCCTCTCTTCTCCTTAATCCAACCATTTCTCCATCTCATTCCTCTTCCAATTTCCTAAAAACACTTTCATTTCCAACAACGAAAGCTTACAAACCTTGAAAACTTTATCAAAAAATCAAAAACCTTAGAGAAAAATAGAAACCTTGAAAGCCTAGAAACACTGCCAATGTGCACAAGGCTGGCATAGCTGGGCATGGCTTTGTCGCCATCTAGCGCTAATCATAATTTACAAGTTACCACAAAAAAAAAAAGATAAGAAAAACGTAAGTTTTATGGGCTAAAAGAATTTAGCCAAGTAATAAAGGCTATAGTCAGGCCTCAATATGGAGCGATAAGCCCTTAGGTTGAACACATATAAAGGAATTCTTAATGGAATTCCCATGCCAACTTTTTTGCCCTTGAACAAAACTTTATTCTTATACATGAAATGTTGTTATATGTTACTTTGGAAATTCACCCACTATTTCTAGACTTGTCTTCAACACCTCCTATTTCCATGTATCCTCACCATTTTTTCCACATTTCTTATGCACAAATATAGCATTAATTCTATACATTTCCCGTCCAATCTCATTTCGTAGTCGTTAAATCTTTCGAAGTTGAGAATCTACCAATTTAATCTCTCCAATAGCATCAACAAGTGTCTTGCTTTTTGTAGCCTCATCAACATTTGCATTATTTTCAACTATGAAGTAGTTCTTCATTTTTAGAGCCCCAATAGCCCTCCTAATTCCTAAAGCAGAGTCAGTTTTAAAAACAAACATTGCTCAAAGCTTACAAGACTCTTCCTTAGTGACTTTAAGGATAATAATCTTGGCCCTTTAAAGAAAAACTTGGATTTTTACTGAGTTGATTTTGCCATAAAAACAAGTTGCAAGGTCTCTCGAAAGTTTGGATTTTTCCTATCACTGTTGCATCCATCACAAAGACAACCTTATCCCTCTTTTGACCTCTAGTCATTACTTTCTCTTTCCTAAGATGTGCAAAAAATATTTGGAAAAACCATATAATAATCTCTCATGCTATATATATATTCAAAGGTAGGAAAATCATTAAAATTGTAAACAAATCAAAGGAAAATGAATTGAAGACAAGAAATTTTGAGATGTTAAAATGAAGAACTTATCCTCGTTCTTTATGTGAATTTAATAAAGCAAAATGGATTGATTCAATTATATAGAAACAATGAAACAAAGATGGGTAAACAAGTTTCAACATATGGGAAAATGACCTAAACTTTAACCATTCACGAACACTAAAACATATAGATGTATAATATAAGGTTTTTTACAGATTATGTATACACAGGTTGCAAAATGAGTCAAGTGGTAATGGCCAACTTGGTAGACAAAGCTCGAGAGATATCTGTTACCAAGGCTAACTAAACTCGAGAAATTAGGGAGGCTATTGGGGCTCTAGAGACAAAGACCTACTTTAAATGTTCATGAGGCTACAAAAAGCAAGAGGCTCACTAATGCTAACAAAAAAATTAAGATCAACACTCAAAAGCTTCAAAGCATCTGACATCGAAGGTATGGGGTTGATGAGAGATGCATGGAAGTAGATGCTACATGTATGCACAAGAAATAAGGGAAAGAAGATGAGGATACAAGGGAGGAAGAGGTGTTGAAGAAAAGTCTAGAAATAAGGGGTGAATTTTTTATGAGAAACAAAAAATTTCTTCCCTATATATAACTACTTTTCTATCTTACATGCATATTGCACGTGATTTAATACTTTAATCACTCTCTTATATTTTAAAATTTTGATTATAAAATCAAATAATTTATTGGACATTAGATATAAAACAGTAACGATCAATATAAATAAATTATTTTAAATAATTGAAGGAATTTCAACACTTTTCAAATGAGCATACTTTGAATTTTTTTTCACTCTCGATATTCTCATAATGATCCAATTAAACTCATACCTAAATAAGAATTTCCAAATTAGTCAAGGGAATTATGTTTAAAATTATTAAGAATCAAAATTCGAGATCATCTTTTATATTTATAATAATGCTAGCCATTTTAAATTAGTTTCCAATTTTGTAATATATGATTCCTAAGATATTCTAGCAAAAATTCATTGCCACATCATTACGTGATGTTACCAAAACCTACCAAATATGTTTGATTCAATCACCAAGAAATATACACCTCATATCAAACAAAATGTAATGTATAGTTAATTTGATACCATATTTTTCTCTAATTTACAATCTTGACACATGAATGTTAATCTTTTAAACAAGAAACAATTTGCGATATTGCATTTTGTGAGAAATTTAAGAGAATTTTTATGTTTGATACAAAGAAAATAGGGAGTTACAATTTTGAAGTTTATTTACCAATACATTATTTGAGATAGGGGTAAGCATCGGGCAACTCAATCAGTTTCGATCGTGGTGAAGGCTATAATCAACCAAGTCGATCAAGGTGGTGGAATCAACCGCCATCGACCAAGACAAGGGGGAAGTCAATCAAACCATGACTGTAACACCCTAATTTTTGGTGTAAACTAAATTAACTAAGGATGATTTATAAAACATGTTGAGCCTTGAGCGCTTTGTGTTGATATGTATCCTTTAGCCAATTAGATTGGTCAAAGAATATATATTATCATTTAATGCATACTTAATCACATAACTATATGTGATAGTGGTTTTCCTTCATGTTAATGCAATAATAAGGAGTTATTAAGTACTAATTGGATGTAGCCCATGGAACATAAAGGCCTTGTAAGAGAACTATAAAGTTGTTACAATTATGAGATCATTATGCATAAAAACCATGTTCCTAAAATTGTTCCTGATCATTGTATTGTCAAGACAGGGCATTGACAATGCTTAAAGACTAATACATGTTAAGCGCCTTTATTTGGGAAGTAAGCAATCGATCTCATAGATTGAAGCATATGGGATACTTGAAATAACATGTAGGTGCTTGTTAAAAAACAAGTTCAGTGAACATGACCCGCTATGAGAACTCTATTTTGTATTTCACTCAAGTGTCTATGGAATATGTTCTCATGTGATAGTCGTGCAACTAGTCCTTGGACTTGAGACACCAGGTCATCCTGTATGGGAAATGACATACTTTGATTTTACCCCTATCTAGAGGCGACCAGAAGCCTAAATAGAGTGTTTTTAGATATTCCATGAAACATGTGAGGGTAAATTAGTGGCCAAGAGAGGATTCATCACCCTAAGTGATATGAAGGGATGTATCTCACTTGTTCTCAATTCTTGATTAACTTATCTAAAGTCTTTTGCCAGAGTATGATGAATTTGAGAAAAGTTAGTTTCCTAAATTCATAAGATTAGGCATGAATTATGAGAACTAATGTGGAATGTCATAAGTAGACACTGAGCCATGCTTTTTTACAAATCCGAGATATTTAATGAAATGGCAGTATTGCACTGAGAGGCTTATCATTGAAAGGCTTTGTCAAATTCTTTAATCAACTCCCTAACATTTAGGTAATCATGATGTATTGCTAGATGTCGCTTATGATCTATAAATATAAATCAATTATCAAATTGATATTTGATTAGGATTTATATTTATTGTCAACATGTTAAAAGCCTAATGGGTCAGACATATTAAGTGACATGATTGGAATTAAATAAGGATAATTCATTAAATTGGACTTAATTGATATGAACTAAAAGAAAGTGAAAAAATTAATTAAGCTCACAAGGAATTAATTGAATAAAAATACAACCGTTGTATCTAGGGTTACAACTTAGTTTGGCCATATAAATATGTTCTGTTAGCGAACTAAAACTCTAAGCCTTCAGCCACTTCTTAGCCATTTCATAAAAATAAGAAAAGAAAAATAGTTTTCTTTGCCTAACAGAAATAAGATTCAGCAAGAATTTTTTATCTTTTTGTTTTAGAAACAAAACTTGCTAGCACAAGTAAATTCTTACCTTTGAGAAGGTCTGATTCGGTTACTGTGTGGATTACTGATAGAGGCCAAACACTTGGGTGGCTGAAAATTTGACAAATTCTAAAAGTGAAGAAGCAAAGATTTCGACTACAGGATTTTAAACTGCCTTATTCCTTTTTCGGGTTACTTGCTTTGTCACAAGTATTTTTTTTATTTAATTGGCTCTTGATTACGATATCTAGAGTAAAGTATGTAACTCTTAAACTTATGAATGTTCATAATTAATTTGAAAATTACATAAGAAAACACAAACATTGATCTTGTAGGATTCGACTATTTTTCTAATTAAATGCTAGATTATTTTTTCACTGCGTTATACTTTCATTTTTCATTATTTTTATGTTTGAGCATGAGGCCAAATCCAAACACTTTGATGATATGTTAAGTATGCCAAGTGTATGAGAATATGCATATTGACACTTAGGCAAATGAAAATATGTAATAAATCCAATAGCTTGAGGTTTTGATTTAAGTTTTATGTGATATTCAAGGATATATGAGTACGGATTTGAGTTATATGAATTGTTTATAGTGTGATATCAATAGGGAATGATTTAAGGGTGGTAAGTTTGGATTTTTGAAAGTTTGGGAAGCTGAAAATCTGCCTATAGGCTATAAGAAAAATGTATCAATACATTCCCTAATGGATTGATACATTCTTGGAAGAATGAACAATATAAGGTGTATAGGTAATTTTTTATTATTGTTGATTTTGCGTATGTAATTATACATATCGAACAAGTAATATAGACAGTAAGTCCAGAATCGCATCCCATAAAGATTTGTTCCTAAATCTTCACTAAATTCAAAAATTATGACAAATTAATCTTATTCAACTAACTAAATTTTTTAGAAAATAAATTAAACTAAATTTAAGGAAACACTAAACCAATTAATAAAAATGAAAAATTCACAAGAGAAAGGCAATAGATTAAAGCCTAGGATTATAAATTCATTCAACACTTCATCTAATATCATCTTCTCTTATTATTTATAGTCATGGGTGGTTTTACTAAACTAGAATCCAAAGCTATGTACAAGCCTTCATCGAGATGCTTGCACAAATACGTAACTTAGTTAGGTCACCATATGGCTATAGGAATCAATTAAATGAAGTTCATTAAGGTAGTGTCCAAATTTGGCTATGTATGACAATTGGTGTATGTCTACCCCAAATCGCGAATCAGATCACCTAAGTGACATGAACATACAGTGTTCAAACCTTAATCTAATATAAAATCTCTCTGTTGAGTCTTCATTAGATTCAAAAATTAGTTAATTATTGGCCAGGCAATTAAAAGCATTGAGAAAATATTTGAATAAACAAAACTATACCTATTCATACTAAATAAAAGAGAAACATATATTCAAATTACATATTGCAATTCACCATAATCCTAGAATAATAGTTTGCTCATATTATCTACTACAAACTTCATTCAAAGAAAATTAGCCATTAATCTAAGTTAAGAAAATGAAAAAAAAAACACAAAAGTAAAGAGAGAAAACTAATAGTTGAAGCTTTGTTGTCTTGATTATCCCTTAAATTCTCTTGCTTTCTTGTTTTGTTTTTTACATTTTTCTCCAAAGAAATTGATTAGTGCCTCCTCCATTCAAAACCACTAAAAAAGGCCCTATAAATAGGCTCTAAAAGCCCTAGTTTCCAAAATCCAGTCAAGAACAGATTTTTGGTAACTCATTGGGCAGCGCGGCTCCCTACTCTCGGGTGGCATTATGGTGCCCCTCTCTTATGCTATCTCTACTGCTCTGCTTCATCTTGTAATGTGATTTTCCCTTCTTTTATGTTGAATCGGGAAATGTGTTAATGAAAGTTATAGCCCTGTCTCTTATCTTTCTGATGGAAAAAGAATCACATCATTCGGACTTATTAATTGAAAGATATTCTCAAAATACCACATCATGTTTAGTCTGTGAAAACTACTACAATGTTCCAAATTCAACAAGAAGTTCGACCATCATCTGATCAGAACTGGGCAAACTAGTAAACATAAAAGTTGTAACCCTTCCTCTCATCTTTCCAGTGGTTTAATAATCATCTCATTTGGACTTCTTTAGAGAGTGTTATGATCAAAAAACCACAATATATTTAAAAACTTCTACACTTAATCATCCTTGCTCAATTCACCTCCATGAAGTTTTATGCACTTATACACCTTCAAAATAAGGACTAAATCAATGATGGATCAAATTAAGACTTTTAACATAAATATGAGCTAAAATTACTAAAATTAAACTATTCCAACATGTATTAACTTAATAATCAAAAACATAAAAACTACCTAAAATTACTTTAAAATGCAAGGACTTAGCTATTTTTAACAATCAAAATGTGCCAAAATAACTCTATATCACAAAGTTATCACACTCTTAAACTTACTATTATGCTAGTCCTCGAGCAAAACCTAAGATAAAAATAACATAACATAGTTAAAAACATCAAACTAGGAGTAAGTTGCACCAAGTCCTTGATCACCTTTAATTTCCTCATAAATTATTTCATTTTCCAAACTCAAAGTAAAACACAAATACTATCAAAGTTCACATTACATTCGAATGCAAGCCTATTTTTGAATGGATTCCCATGCGTGTGTGAAATCTCTTACAATGAATATCATGCACTCTGGATAGGTTTATGCTCATGCAAACTTCAAACCAGTTTAAAGTTTCATATGTTTGTTTTTCATCCCTCTCCCTACTAATGTAGGCTAGCACTTAACTAAGGATCCTTAGGACTTTATTCAGCTTGCTATGTATGGCTAGGATCAAGGTAGGATATGGGACAATATGTAACTCAATTCACTTTAAGCACATAATTGTTCTAGGACCTATATAGCCTTATTTTTCTTCAACGAGTACACCTTTTCCTTTTCCTTTCACTTGTCATTCATCAAACATTTTTTTTATTCTCAATTCAACACCCCCAAACTTGTTTCCTTCATTGGTAGTAGGATGAATTCTTCACAAAAATTTGGCATTTTTCTCTACACTTCATCTTTTCCACTTTTTCATCAAATAGCTCAACATATATTTCCTAAAACAATATATAAACTTAGGAGTGAGGGTTGTAAAATTGGAAAATTTCTCAAAGGCTAAGCTAATTTTTTCATGGGTTTAATCAAAGAAAAGGACAATTTAAGCTCAAAGGGGTACACTAGGGATAAAAATGTAACTAGGTTAGCTTGAAAGGCTCAAGCAGTTCAAATATGGCCTAAGTCAACTCCCTAACTAAGTATTGCCTAGGATTTCACCTCAAGGAAAAGTCAAACAAATTCTAAGACTCCAAACAATGTTTAAAAAATTTACATTTACATAAGCTTTTTCTAAAGGTACATAATACTTCATAGCTAGAGATATAGTGCTCAAGTATGGAAATCTCATCCTATCATGATACTAAGGATAAAAATTCACACAATGCTCAAACAATATTCATGCTTACTATAAGCAAAAACTTAACAAAATAATTAGTTATCATCGTTGGATATGTAAATCAAATAAATTGGCGCAACTAACTCTAGTTCAAAATCTTAAAATATGCATAAAATTAAATGATGAAAAATTTTTTAACAAAAATAAACTAACCTAAAAACATTATAAAAACTAATAACAATAAAACCCTCCCCCAAACTTAAATTGCACATTGTCCTTAATGTGAAAAGCTAAAAAAAGATAAGAAACATAAACTCCCCTAACAATAGTGGTAGTGCATTAAAAGTTCTAATTTTCTTTCTCCTCATTTTCATGCTTTCCTAACCTACATACTCAACAAAACAAGCTAGGGAGAAGTTATAACTACTTATTTAAATAGAAAAACAAAAACTAACTAAAATAACAACTAAATCTAAAAAGATATAACTTAGATTGCCTCCTAAAAAGTGTTTCTTTGTAGTCAATAGCTTGACTTTGATTGAGGTCTCCATTCACTTTTTAAAGAGTTTTAAGTTTGCATGGAAAAAGCTTGAGGTGTGAAACTAGCCTCCTCCTAAGATGAAGTTATAGTGGCTTTAACTTAAGATTTGGTGCTTGCATAACCCAAGGTGATGGAATAGGCTAACTTTTACCTGACTTCTCAAATCGATTTCTTCTGGAATAATGCACTTTTGGTGTAGCATTCAAAACATGTGTAACATTTTTGAGTTTTTCATTTGCATCCTTTGTTGTTGAATCTTGAACCAAACAAGCTTCAAAAAGTTTCTTTGGATTTTTCATATCAACAGCCTCTCTAGGTAACTCATCAGCTGTATCCACAAAATGAATGGGAGGCACATATGGCATGACTTGTGGTGGTGTAAATACTTCCTCCTCTTACTTAACTTCTTCATCTTGAACTTAATTGTTGAAAGTATTCTCTTGATCTACTTTACCTCCATCATCTACCACATTCTTGTCATTTACCTCATCAAGATGCTTATCGTATTCTTCTCTTCTACAATTAGACTCAATGTTATTTGGTAAAGTTTCCTGAGGCCTATTATTGATGTCATTAATAAGTTGACTCACATATGACTCAATATTTCTTATTGATGCTTCGTTACTTTGAATGACTACATCCATGTTTGCCATGTATGCATTATTCTTGGCCATGTATTGCATTAACAACTCTTCCAAAGTTGGCTTTTTCTCGGGTATAGTGGCTATAACTTGTGACTAAAAACCATTATGAAAAACAGGTTGTGATGAATATGTAAGACCCTGATCATTACTCCAAGAAAAATTTGAGTCATTCCACCCTAAGTTCTAACTATTGGAGTATGAATTATTTTACTGCCCATTGAAGTTTCCATCAAATTGCATTGATTCATTATGGGCCAAACAGTAATCACTTGAATGCCTATCTCCACAAAGCTCGCATGTCACAAAAGGACTCTAAAAAACATTAACACCTCAGGTGTCAACTCTTTGAGATAAAGCATATACTTGGGTAATCAAACACTAATAGCTAATTCATAATCACTAGCAACGCTCCAAGGCACAAATTGTTCAAATGGCAATTGATAGTTATAATAATTCATCACCTCAACCAAAAGTACCTGAAGAACAAAGAAAGAAAAACTCGAATTAAGATTAATCTATGAATTTTAATATTAGTAAAATAAATAGGAAATACAAATCTCTGGCAACGGCGTTAAAAACTAGTTGTTGATTCTACATACATAAGTATACATATCGAACAAGTAACATGGATAGTAAACCCAAAATCATATCCCATGAAGATTTGTTCCTAAATCTTCATTAAATACTAAAATTCTAACAAATTAATCGTATACAAGTAACCAAATTTTTTAGAAAACTAATTAAAATAAATTTAAGGAAACACTATACTAATTAATAAAAACTAAAAATTCACTAGAGAAAGGTAATAGATTAAAGCCTAGGATTATGAATTCATTCAACACTTCATCTTATACCAGTTTCTCTTATTGTTTACACTCAAAGGTGGTTGTACTAACCTAAAATCCAAAGCTATGTACAAATCTCCGTCGAGATGCTTGCACAAATACCTAACTTAATTGGGTCACTATATGTCTATAAGAATCAATTAAATAAGGTTCATTAAGCTAGTGTTCTAATTTGACTATGTATGAAAATTGGCACATGTCTATTCAAATTGCGAATTAGATCACCTAAGTGACATAAACATATACTATTCAAAACTTAGTCCAATCTAAAATCTCTTTGTCGACTCTCAATTAGATTCATTGATCACTTAATTGTTAGCCAGGCAATTAAAAGTATTAAGAACATATTTGAATAAGCAAAACTATACACATTCATAATAAATAAAAGAATAAAAATATTTAAATTGCATATTGAAATCCACCACAATCTTAGAATAATTGTTTAGCTCATAATATCTACTAAAACTTCATTCAAATAAAATTAGCCATTAATCCAAGTCAACATAATAAGAAAAACACAAAAGTAGAGAGAGAAAACTAATAGTTGAAGCTTTGTGATTTTGATTCTTCTTCAAATATCTTGCTTTCTTGCTTTGTTTTTTACTCTTTTTCTCCAAAGAAATTGTTTGTTGCCTTCTACATTCAAAACCTCTTAAAATGGCCCTTTAAATAAGCTCCAAAAGCCCTAATTTCTAGGATCCCATCAAGAACAGATTTTTGGTAACTCGTCGGGCGCCGCAACGCCCTACTCTTAGGTGGCATTATGGTGCTCATTTCTTACGCTATCATCTTGTGACATGATTTTTTCCTTCTTCTAAGCAGAACCCGATAAAGTGGTAATCATGAAAGTTATATCCCTGTCTCTTAGCTTTCCAATTGATAAAGAATCATATCATTTGGACTTATTAATTGAAAGATATGCTCAAAATACTGCATCATGTTCATTCTATACAAGCTACTATAGTGCTCCAAATTAAACAAGGATTTTGACCATCATTCGATCAGAACTAGGCAAAGTGGTAAACAAATGTTGTAGCCCTTCCTCTTATTTTTCCATTGGTATAGGAATCATCTCATTTGGACTTCTTTAGAGTGAGTTATGGTCAAAATACCAGAATATATTCAGAAATTCTACACTTAATCATCCTTGCTCGGTTCACCTCTATGAAGTTTTATGCACTTGCACACCTTTAAAATAAGGATTAAATCAATGATAAATCAAATTAGGACTTTTAACATAAATATGATCTAAAATTACTAAAATTAAACTTAATAACGAAAAGCATAAAAATAACCTAAAATAATTTTAAAACATAGGGACTTAGATATTTTTAACAATCAAACTATGGCAAAACAACTCTATATCATAGAGTTATCATCCATCGATACATTAAAGGATGTATCGATAGATTTGCATAAGGATGAACATCTATCGATACATTGTGAAATGTATTGGTAAATTTAAAGCAAAGAGTGCCCAAGGGAAAAAGTATCAATAGATTTCCCCCATGTATTGATACATGTAGGGCAATAAGCATTCTGCCTCATTTCTATTAATACATTGCTTAATGTGTTGCTAGATTTAGATGAAATCTGTGCAAATGTATTGATACATTCCCACATGTATTGGTACATCATTCGATGTTGACAAAAATAAAAAGGGTTTTAGGCCATCTAATCATTTTAAAGCTAACCTTAAACCCCTTTCTTTCTACCACCCCAAAAATCCTAACCCTCAAATGGATTTTTCTATCCATTTAGAGTGAATTAGAGCTAGGGAAACTCCTTTAGAGGTAAGATTACGCCTTTTTACCGATTGATTTTCAATTTAATCGGTTAATAACCAAGAAATTCGATTTATTCTAGCTTTGGTGACTCCCCATCGATTTGCTAGAATTTGAGAGCTTAGATTTGTGCAACCCAACTTTTAAAGTATGAGTTCTACTCATTGTTGAAGGATTTGAGCTTGTATGTTGGATTGCTAAGAATTTAGTTATTTATGAAAAGTTAGGTATTTTCAATAGCCATGAATATATTTATATTTTAACGTTTTGATGTGTTTTAAGGGACAAATTGAGCTATTTGACTTGTTCGTGAGCTAGAGAATGATTGGACGCTAAAGTTGAGCTGAGCGGTGGGAGTGCCTCTGATTGCCACTATGAGAAAGTTTAATTAAAATGCATGTGATGCATGGCGCATGATAGATGCATTGCCTTGGTACTAATATATGTATGTAGGACTAAATGAACATGCTTAAGCTAAAGAACACTTATATATGAACAAATAGATTTTGGCATCCAATAGGTCCCTATCCCATTTGGTCACTCCATTGAGTTTGTCATGAGCTTCTACCCTCGATATATTTATTTTATATGTAGGCACGTTGTGCCATTGAACTTGTGTAAGGGTTATAAAGTATGAACCTGTTTATTGGCCAATGTACGGCCTTATAAGTATTGTATTAAGTATGATGTATGCACAATGTGTCAAGGGTGATTTTATGTATTTGAATTTAAGTTATATTACGAGAATATTTTATGCATAAGTCCCTTGGCTATATGGTATGTGATTAAATTTCTTAGGCTTGTTCAGTCTCACGGGCCTTACCTGCTAGACTTATGTTTCTGTCGCAGACCTGTAGGTTTAGGTTCTGACAAAGTTAGTATCAGAACGCCTAGGTTTAGAGTGTCTTAAGTCATCCTATGTCTATCAATGAAGAGTCAAAATTAGTGTAAAGTCTTATTCATGATTAATGATTGCAGCCTAGATTGTAAACGAGAGTCTACACAAACTCCTTAGTATTTAAGAAGCTAATTCTTTGAACCCTGAATTTAAAAATTTTGAACTCAATATTGCTTTGTCTTAGTATAGGATAACGCCCAAGATAAGAGCTGCCTCAAGGATCACGGGAGAACTAGATACCTCGAAAGAACCTATAGAACAACCATGCATGTCCACGTCAAGGAGTCATAGCCGAAGTAGAGTAGCTAGACACACTAGAAATGTGGAACCCAGTTGCATGTATACAGGGGATGAGAATGTGGGAGTTGGAGATGACTACTCTGCAAGAGGAGGTGTCACCCTAGAGGATTTGGTAGCAGGATTGCAAAGTTTGGCTAATGAATTTGCTGAGTTCCATAATAGAGGACAGGCATAATTCGAGGAATGGGTTGATTCTAGTTCACAAGATCCAGACTACATGCCTCAATGTTAACATCAGAGAGGGGCTATTGAGGTTATTTTGGCAGATTTTATGAAGTTAAAGCCCCCATCTTTCATTGGTTCAGATGTGGAGAAAGATCCATAAAGATTTTTAGAAGATATAGAGTGTATTTGTTCAGCTTTGGGATACTCCACACATCGATTAGTGGAATTAGTAGGATTCAAATTGAAAGATGTGGCCAAAATATGGTTTATGTCACGCAATAAGAGTACACCATCTAGTTTAGCCCCAATGACATGGGAAGAATTTGTCTAAGCTTTCCTAGATCACTTTTTGCTTGAAAGCATGAGAGACGTAAAGGCACAAGAATTCGAGACATTGATACAGACCCTAGACATGATGGTGACAAAGTATGATGTACACCCAATTATCAAGATATGTTCCTAACTTGGTTTTAACTAAGCAAAAGAGGATCAAGAGATTTATTAGGGGACTAATTGAGCTATTGTTTAGAGCTCTTGCCACCTAGAGGTTTGCCTCCTATATGGTAGTGGTGGATACGGCTAAAATGATTGAAACCAAAAGAATGGAATCTAAATTGGAAAAAGCTAAGGGTCGGAGAGCTTGGACACAATGCCAACAAAGTCGTAGAGATTATAGCATGACTAAGAGTCCAACATTTATACGCCATCAGAGTCATGAGGGAACCACTCTTGCACGCTAGCTACCTAAGAATAGTGATTCATTTGGGCCACGTTCTATACGAGAGCAATCTAGCAGAGCATCCAACTTCGAGCCCAAATAAAAGGGTGTTTATGTAATTACCATGGGAAGGCACATGCTGGACTGTGGCATAAAGTAGTTGGATTTTGTTTTGGACATAGCCAATTTGGACATTTGATGAAAAATTACCCAATACAAAGGCAATTGGTGGAGGTTACAAAGACGAGGGTATAGCCTCAACGTCTCAAGGTAAATCGGCATAACCAGGTAATGTTGGTGGAGGTCAAGCGTCAATGTTTGCTTTGACACTGTAAGATGCTCAAACTTCTAATGTAATGGTCATAAGTACACTTCCTATTTATGGTACCGAAATTTTAGTTTTATTTGATCTCAAATTAATACATTCCTTTGTGTCACCATACTTTATGTCGAAACTGAATAGGTTTTATATTAGTATGGATGAATCCTTGACTGTGACTTCCCCTTTAAAAAAGGTGTTTATGGTTAAGTATATGTATAAGTCCTGTGTGGTCCGTATTAAAAATAAGGATACATTAACAAACTTGATGTTGCTACTCACTTTGGACTTTGATGTGATATTGAGAATGGACTAAAGTAAACTACTACCTTAAGCTTATGAACTTTAAGTTCCCAAGGGAACCTTCGTTTATAATTTATAGGCATAACAATCCAATGTTTGCAAAAATTGTGGCGTATATTGTCGTTAGACAAATGCCATGGCAAAAAGGATAAAGGTATCTAACAATGGCAAGAGATGCTTCATTGGATGAAAGAAGTGTGGATTTTGTACTGGTAGTAGGTGAATATTCAGATGTGTTTCTAGATGAACTGCCCGAATTGCCCCTTGAAAGGGAGATTGAATTTTATATTGATTTGACTTCAAATACAAAGCCAATTTCTATACCTCCTTATCGAATGGCACCAACTGAATTATGAGAACTTAAGGAACAATTGGAGGATTTATTGAACAAGGGCTTTATACGCCCAAATGTCTCTCCTTGGGGAGCTCTAGTGTTGTTTGTTAAAAAGAAGAATGGTAGCCTTCAGTTGTGTATTGACTACCGACAACTCAATAAGGTGACAATAAATAATAATTATCCACTCCCGAGGATTGATAATTTATTTGACAAATTGTAGAGTGCAATATGTTTTTCTAAGATTAATCTACTCTTGAGATATCACCAATTGAGAATACGAGAAAGTGATATACCTTAGACAGCATTTTGCACACGCTATAGACATTATGAAAATTTCTGGTGATGTTGTTTAAACTCATTAATGCCCCTACAGCTTTTTTGGACTTAATGAATAGAGTGTTTCAAGCATATTTGGATAAGTTTGTGGTCGTATTTATAGACGACATATTAGTGTATTCTAAAAGCCCAAAGGAACATGCGCTGCACTTGAGAATCATGTTGTGAATGTTGAGGGAGCTTAAATTATATGCTAAATTTTTGAAGGGTAAATTTTGGTTGAGTAAAGTCAATTTCTTGAGACACGTGTCTAAGAAATGGCTACAAGTTTTTCCGAGTAAAGTAAAAGATGTGAAGAATTGACCAAGGCCAACATCTAGAACAAAAGTTAGGAATTTTCTGGATTTAACTAGGTATTACAAATGTTTTATGTAAGATTTTTCTAAGATTGCATCCTCTTTAACAAGACTAACTCAGAAAGTAGTTAAGTTTGATTGGTCTGATACATGTGAGGCTAGTTTCAAAGGCTTAAGGCCTGTCTCACTTCCACACCTATGTCGAGCCTACCATGTGGATCTAGAGACTATAAAGTGTATTATGATGCATAATGGATTGGATTAGGTTGCATAATAATGCAACATGAAAAATGTATAGCATACGCCTCCTGATAATTAAGGAGGCATGAACAAAACTACCATACGCAAGAGCTGGAGATGGCAGTGTTCATATTTTCTTCAAAAATTTAGAGTTATTATTTGTATGGAGAGACCTACAAAGTATAAACTAATCATAAAAGCTTAAAGGATATATTTCAACACAGAGATTTGAATTTGAGATAGCATAGGTGGTTGGAGTTATTGAAAGATTATGACTACACCATACACTACCATCTCGGTAAAGCAAATGTGGTGGCGAATACCCTTAGCTGAAAGTCGATAGGGAGTTTAGCACATGTAACTGTGAAAAGATGATCCTTGGTTCAAAGTTTGTATGATTTGGGCAATATGACAGTACATTTTGAGGATAATAATTCAAACACCTTATTGGCATATTTTAGAGTCTGACCAATGATTTTAGATCAGATTAAAGCTGCCTAGGACCAGGATGAATATTTGGTGAAAATATTTAGGGACATGAGTAAAGATAGAGCTTGAGACTTTGTGTACAACACTAATGGCTTAAGTAGATTTCAATTAGGAGTTTACGTGCCGTATATGGATGGTTTGAGAAATGAGATTTTCGAAAAGGCTCACGTTGTAGCCTATGTGATACATCCCGGAGCCACTAAGATGTATCATGATTTGAAGTTTGCTTACCGATGGCCAAGATTAAAGAAAGACATGACGAAATACGTCTCTAAGTGTTTAACTTCTTAACACATGAAAACTGAACATCAAAGACCTTCAAGACTACTACAACCGTTATCGATACCCGATTGGAAGTAGGACCATGTGGCAAGGAACTTTGTGATGGGTTTACCACGAGCTAAGGGAAGCTATGATGCTATTTGGGTAACAATAGATTGGCTAACTAAGTCAGCTCACTTGTTGTCGGTCAAGACTAAATATGAAGCAGCTTGGTATGCCTAAATTTATATCAATGGGATTGTAAGGCTACATGGTGTTCCGATAATGATAGTGTTTGACAGAAAACTGCAATTCACAAGTTAGTTTTGGAGGAAACTATAAAATACCTTAAGAACAAGATTGAATTTTAGTACAACATTCCACCCATAGACGGATGGTTAATCTAAATGCACCATTTAGACATTCGAAGATATGTTGAGAGCAATTATTCTCGACTTTGGAGTCTCATGGGATCATTATTTGCCTTTGGTCGAGTTTGCATATAACAATAGCTACCAAGCCACGATTTGTGTGGCTTCGTATGAGGCTCTACATGGATGAAAATGTAGGTCACCCATTGGTTGGCTTGAAGTTGGGGAGCGAGAACTCTTAGGATCAGAAATAGTCCAAGAAGCTGAGTGAAGTATCCATGTGATACGAGAAAGAATGCTAACAGCTCAAAGTTGCCAGAAATCTTACATCGATTATCGACGCCAACCTTTGGAGTTTGAGGTTGATGACTATGTGTTTTTGAAAATCTCACCAACCAAAAGAGTTAAGAGATTAAAAAAGAAAGGGAAACTGAGCCATAGGTACATCTAACCCTTTGAGGTGCTAAAGTGCGTTGGCGCAATTGCTTATCATTTGGTGTTGCTGCCTAATTTGTCCGATGTTCATCTAATTTATCATGTATCCATACTTAGGAAATATGTTTCTGATCCTTCGCATGTGATACAATATGATGAAGTCCAATTACAAGACGGACTTAGTTATGAAGAACTGCCTATAACCATGTTGGATCGACAAGTAAAATGACTTCGCTCCAAGGACATTGCTATGGTGAAGGTATTATGGCAAAGCCATTCAATTGAGAAAGCCACATGGGAGCTTAAAGAGGAAATGCAAGAAAAATATCCCCACATTTTTAAGGTTTGACATATGTTTTGACTTGTGGTATGTAATTAAATTCGAGGATGAATTTCCTATAAGGAAGAGAGAATGTAACACCTTAATTTTCAATGGAAACTAAGTTAACGAAGGATGATTTATAAAACATATTGAGTCTTGAGGGGTTTGATGATATGTTAAGTATGAAAAGTGTATGGGAATATGAATATTGACACTTAGGCAAATTTTTATGAAAATATATGATAAATCCAATGGCTTGAGGTTTTGATTCAAGGTTTATGTGATATTCGAGGATATATATGTGTATGGATTTGACTTATATGAATAGTTTGTAGTGTGATATCAACAAGGAATGATTTTAGAGTGATAAGTTTAGATTTTTGGAAATTTGGGAAGCTAAAAATCTGTCTAAGGGGAAAAATGTATCGATACATTCCCTAATGAATCAATACATTTTTAGCAGAATGAATAATATAAAGCGTACAAGAGATTTTCTATAAGTACATTTAAGGATGTATCAATAGATTTGAATAAGGATGAAAATTTATCGATTCATTATCAAATATATCAATAGATTTGAAACAGAGAGCACCTAGTGGAAAAAGTATTGATAGATTTCCTCTATGTATCAAGACATGTAGGGCAGTAAGCATTCTACCTCATTTTTATTGATACATTGGGCAATGTATCATAGATTTAGACAAAATCTGTGCAAATTTATTGAAACATCATTACGTATTGGCAAAAATAAAAAAGGTTTTGGGCTATCTGCCTATTTTAAAACAAACCCTAAACCCTTTTCTCTCTCTACCACCCCGAAAACCTTCACTCTCGAACATATTTTTGGAGCCATTTAGAGTGAATTGGAGCTTAAAAAACTTCTTTAGAGGTAAGATTACACCTTTTTATTGATTGATTTTCAATTTAATCAGTTAATAACCAAGAAATTTGATTTATTCCAACTTTGGTGAATCGTGGATAATGTGACATAGCCTCGAAAAGGTAGAGATAGATTTGATTTGATATGACACTCTGGCAACTAAAATGTGCCTACAAAGTATAACATTAATTGGCTTTAAGGATAAGCTTAATGGAAATGTACTCTTTGTGGAAATTTCATAAAGATGACTAATATGCCCTTAATATTGGAGATGCTTGTTAGAGCACTTTGTTAGCATTGAGGATGCTACATATGTGTATTTATATGTATGTGTGTGTGTGTCCTTTATCTACACCCCTCAATGAGTATTAGATGACTCACTTATTTTTGTGCCATGTGCAGCTAATAGCTCACTAGTCAGTGAGTGGCAAGGGTTATCGGTAGACAAATCGATTTTGGCATCCGATAGGTCCCCATCCCATTTGGTCACTCCATTGAGTCCGTCACAAGATTTCAACCTTGGTATATTTGTTTTATACGTAGGCACATTGTGCCATTATACTTGTGTAAGGGTTGTAAAGTACGAAACTTGCTATGACCCGGTACTCCCTTCGAGCCCGTGACAACCGTCGCGACGTCCCGATAGACATTCATTACCCAGAATGCCAATCGAAACCTCGTAAGGGTTTAATATCAGTTTTCGCACCTTCCCTGTGAGCTACAGTTGTTAAGTATCATGTTTAGAGAGATTATAAACTATTTCTAAATCAAAACAATAGAAAAATAATTTTTTTTCTCACATAGGCATTTTAGTCATTTTTCCTCAAAAATCTCGAAACCAGCTAAAAATGTAGTGTGCGAGTAAAAAACACATATTTCATAATCAAAAATAAGTTTAGATGTCAAAAACATTCATTTGAAATGAAATTATGACTATTTGAATATAATAAAAATATTCAATAAAATATTCTATTTTCTTATAAAACAATATTTATAGAGTTATCGGTAAATAATTTTTGTAGTGTAAAAGCTAAATAAATTCATACATACTGTAATACAGATAACCAAAGCATAAAATTTAATTTACAATGACACGTGGGCCCACGAACGATCAAAAGTATCAAAAGCGGTAAACCTACAGTTTTTTAGGATGCAAATCCAGCTGTAGCCCTCAACAAAGTGAGCTATCTACCGACTATCCTGAGCCTAAAAGGGATGAAAATGAGGGTGGTGAGATTACATAATCCTAGTGAGTAAACAAATATCATCTAAAATATCTAAAGCTGAGTAAATAGAGACAGATAAAATAGCTTAACATACTGTAATTCATCACCTTTCAACTCATTTTCATCAAATAAAATCAATTCATATAAATCGAGTAATCAACATGGCTTATGAATTTCTTAAAACTTTGGCTCGTGCTTGTCGTAACGTGCGGGTTCGGGAACTCGACCGCCAGACGTGATGAAAACTCTAAAAACTAGGAGTCACCACCAATTTTTTTTACTATGTGCGATTGGCCACCTATTGACTCGATTCTAATCGATGAGGCTTTAAATTAATTTTAAGCCCACCGAAAAGAACCTTAAACTGGTCTATTTTTTTCTAGATCTAAGTTCGGGAGTACGATTACGCCTGGGGAAGGATTAGCATCCCCGGGATGCCCGTTCCATGAACGGTACCATTTTTAGATTATTCTATTAAGCTTTAATTTTTTAAGTTCACTATATTTCCTTAATTATTATTCCCTTATTTTATCTCCTATTCAACCTAAAATGGAATGCAAATGTGAGGTAAGATGAAATGCATGGTATGAGATGAAAAATATCAGACGAATAACCTTTTATCGAGGACGTTCTCTAGGATCCACCCATCATACTGGTGGGATCCAGGGCGTTTTCTCACATAAGGAATTATCCGAGAAATTTATCTTCGCAAATTCGATGAATAAATCCCATCATCGGGGTTATCGTATATTTTTTTAAAAAAAAATAATGGTTTCGTGAATAATGAACCTAATACGAGCGAAAGCCTTTTATTAAAGATGTTTCTTGAACCCTCCCATCATACTGGTAGTGCTTCCACTACTCTACCAAACGCGATTTTTTCGCGTCTGGCAAGAAAGATGGTGTCCACACCCTGCCAGACGCACTACTTTTTTTAAATTTTTTTTAATTTTTTTAATTTTATATTATAATTATTTTATGATTTTTGATTAATTAAAATTTTATTTTTTTTGTGTCTACAGCTGCCCCTCTTTGCGCATTTCGAAAATTTGAAATAGTGCAAAGACATAGACACTGGTTTTAACTAAATTCTTTTATTCTCTTACCAAGGTTCTTTTTCTTTTTTTTTTTGTTTTTTTGTGTTTTTTTTTGTTGTTTTTTTTTTAATTTTTTTTAAATGAGACTCCTCAAAGTTGAGGCGACGAAACTTTAAAAATAAACTCCTCAAAATTGAGGCTAAGAAACTTTTTTTTTTAAATGAGATTCCTTAAAGCTGAGGCAACGAAACTTTAAAAAATGAACTCCTCAAAATTAAGACTACAAAACTTTAAAAATAAAACTCCTCAAAACTGAGGCAACAAAATTTTAAAAATGAAACTCCCCAAAGCTGAGGCAACATAACTTTTTAAAATGAACTCTTCAAAGCTGAGGCAACGAAATTTTTTTAAAAATGAACTCCTCAAAACTGAGGCAACGAAACTTTTAAAATGAACTCCTCAAAGATGAGGCAACATAACTTTTAAAATGAACTCCTCAAAGCTGAGGTAACAAAACTTTTAAAAATGAAACTAATTACCCGGAGGTTTTAGAAGATGCACCCGGAGGATTTAAGAGAATAATGTGCCCAGAGGTCTTCAGAATGTACCCGAAGGATTTAGGAAATGTGGCTCCTCGAAAACTAAGGCAACGTAACTTTAAAAATGAACTCCTCAAAACTGAGGCAACAAAACCTTTTTTTCTTTTTTGAAATGGTAAAAAATAATCATTTCCTCATCTGAGGTTCTACGACTTTAAAGGTGAATTTCCTTCTTTTTCAGTTGTTTTAAAATTTTGAACATGGCAATTTAAATATCCTAACCATCTTCATGAGCTTTTTTTTTTTTAAGTGTTTTAGAGCTTTCTCTTTGATCATTGGCGGATGAACCGATCACACTTCCGATCTCTCATCTTTCCCAATTTATTGCTCACAACTGTTTTCTTCCTCTATCATATGCATGGTTCAATCTTTCTTCACATTTTTACTATTCTCCATTCTGTTGCTATTTCCATTTCTTTCTTTCTTTTCTTAGTCTTTTCTCTTTCTTTTTTATATTACCAGACTCCATTTCATTCCTCGTCAATTATGATCCTTTTTCAAAATATTGTAAACATTTCTTTATTTTATCATGCTTTTTATTAAATATCATTCCAATTTTATGACAAATGTAATGCAATGTACTCATATCTCTTTTCTTGGCAGAATGGAAATGATGACAATGTTGGGAGCAGAAAGGCTATTTTTCATTAAAAAAAAGGGAAGTTTCTACAATCAGGCATAATGACAAGGAATAGGGGAAAACCAATTAATACAAAAGGGATACAATTCTTTCTTTAATGACTGTTTCGATAGATATTGACAGTAGTCTCGAAATTTTATCTCGAAACAGGCATAATCGTCAGCTCCCTTGTCTTTTGTCTAAACATCTCGGATCATGATTTTCACCCCTTCTGTGTTAAGTCCTTGTAGTACTTGGACCTCCTTCGTGTCTAGACCGCCCTTTCGGGTTTTCGCCCTAAACACATCTCCCATACTCAAGTCGCCTTTTCAGGTTTTCAACTTGAAAATTTTTCTCTTTTTTTTTGTTCTTCTTTTTTTTTCTTTTTTTCTTTTTTACGTAAAATATTTCTTGACAGCATCGGCATTCACTGGGTTGGAAAACTCCCTTTCGTCCATCTCTGCCAAAATTAGTGCTCCTCTTGAAAAAGCTTTCTTCACCACAAATGGTCCTTCCCAATTCGACGTCATCATTCTCTTTTCAATACTAACTCTCCTTCTTGAAACTGACGAGAATGTACCTTCTTGCCATATGCCCTCATCATTCTCTTTTGATATAACTGCCCATGGCAAAGTGCCGTCAACCTTTTTTCTTCTATGAGATTCAATTGCTCATAACGAATGTTAACCCATTCGGCTTCTTCCAACTGTACTTCTTTAAGGATCCTTAAGGAAGGGATTTCTACTTCAATTGGCAAAACGACTTCCATCCCATATACCAAAGACAACGACGTAGCTCCCGTGGAAGTTCGAACTGTTGTGCGATAAGTATGCAAAGCAAACGGTAACTTTTCATGCCAATCTTTGTATACATCTGTCATCTTTTCAATTATCCTTTTGATGTTCTTGTTAGCTGCTTCTACCGCTTCATTCATCTTTGAGCGATAAGGCATTGAATTGTGATGCTTGATCTTGAACTTGGCACAAACCTCTTTCATCATTAAACCATTGAGGTTACTAGCGTTATTTGTGATGATCCTTTCCGGGAGACCATAGCGGCATATTATTTCTTTTTGGATGAACTTACATACCATTTTCTAGGTCACATTAGCATAAGATGCTGCTTCTACCCACTTAGTGAAGTAGTCAATTGCCACCAGAATAAACCGATGCCTATTTGATGCCTTCGGGGTTATTACCCAATCACATCCATGCCCTACATTGAGAATGGCCACGTTGATGTCAATACATGCAGTGAATTTACAGGACTGTGGATTCTGTCTATGTATATCTGACACTTGTGACACTTTTGAGCGAAATCTATACAATCTATTTCCAACGTGAGCCAGTAATGCCCTGCTCTCATGACCTATCTTGCCAACATATGCCCACTTGCATGTGCCCCACAAATTCCTTCGTGAACTTCCTCAACTATTCTCCAAGCTTCGGCTGAATCCACACATCTCAAAAGCACTTGATCCCTACTTCTCTTGTATAAGATGTCCCCATTCAAGAAGAAATTCATTGCCAACCTTCTAATGGTTTTCTTATCATTTTCTGAGCTTTGTTTCGGACACTGCTGAAACTTGAGATAATGCACAATATCATGGTACCACGATTTCCCGTCTACTTTTTCCTCTACGCTAGAGCAATGTGCAGGGCACTCTCGAACATTAATCATGATGGGTTGAATCTTGACATCAGTACCAACGTTGAACATTACTGCTAGCGTGGCTAATGCATCAGCCATTTGATTCTCCTTTTGGGGTAAATGGGTGAAGCAAATCTTATCAAAATTTTCAATTAGCTTTGAAACATACTTATGATACCAGATTAACTTCAAGTCACGTGTCTCCCATTCTCCTCGCAATTGATAAATGACCAAAGCAGAATCCTCATACACTT
The DNA here is from genome assembly GCF_053813885.1 of Theobroma cacao. NCBI lineage: Eukaryota > Viridiplantae > Streptophyta > Magnoliopsida > Malvales > Malvaceae > Theobroma > Theobroma cacao. The sequence goes on from NC_142640.1 coordinate 47,184,863, forward strand.
CCAAAACGTGAATTTTTCTCTCGATTGCTGCTTGAAGACCCATGACACAAACTTCATATTCAGCCATATTATTGGTGCAATAGAAGTTGAGTTTAGTTGTGACGGGATAATGATCTTCTTCTGGTGACACTAACACAGCTCCTATGCCATGCCCTAAGGCGTTCGAAGCTCCATCAAAAAACATCTTCCAATTCCCTTTCTCCTCTGATTCCTCCTCATTTGTTTGACAAACCGACATCAGGTCCTCATCTGGGAACTTAAACTCCATTGGTTCATAATCTTCCCCCACCCTTTTTGCCAGAAAATCTACGATTGCACTTACTTTAATAGCTTTTTGGGACACATATACAATATCATATTCAAACAACAACACTTGCCATCTTGCCACTCTACCTGATAAGGATGGTTTCTTGAAGATGTATTTAATAGGATCCAACTTCACAATGAGCCAAGTGGCATGATATAGCACGTACTGCTTGAGTCGATGCGTCGTCCATGCTAAAGCACAACACATCTTTTCCAACAAGAAATACTCAGACTCGTACTTAGTAAACTTTTTACTCAAGTAGTAAACTGCCCTTTCTTTCTTACCAGTTTCATCATGCTGTCCCAACATACATCCCATGGATCCTTCATTTACTATCAAGTACAAAATGAGCGGTCTCTCGGCCACAAGTGGTACCAACACTGACGGACTCAACAGATATTCTTTAACCTTGTCAAAAGCAACTTGGCACTCCTCGTTCCATGCCCAAGGATTGTGTTTGCGAATGAGCTTGAAGATTCGGTCACATTTGAGTGTGAGTTGTGATATGAACTAGGCTATATAAGTCAACCTTCCCAAGAATCCTCTAACTTCTTTCTGCATCTTGGGAGGAGGGAAATCACGGATTGCTTGAACTTTATCTGGGTCAACTTCTATTCCTCTTTCACTGACGATGAACCTAAGTAACTTTCTTGAAGTGACTCCAAAAAAGCACTTTGTCGGATTTAATTTGAGCTAAAACTTCCGCAACCTCTTAAATAACCTTTCAAGATTGGTCGCATGTTCCTCTGTTTTACGAGCTTTTACAATCATATCATCCACATACACCTCAACTCTCTGTGCATCATATCATGGAAAAAAGTCACCATGGCTCGTTGATAAGTTGCCCCAACATTCTTCAAACCAAATGGCATTACCTTATAACAAAAGGTCCCCCACATAATTATAAAGGTAGTTTTCTCCCTGTCCTCCGATGCCATCTTAATTTGGTTATACCCTGAAAAACCATCCATAAAGGAAAACATGGAATGGCCGGTAGTATTGTCAACAAGGGTGTCAATGTGGGGTAGAAGAAAATTATCTTTTGGGCTTGCTCTATTCAAATCTCGATACTCCACACACATTCTTACTTTCCCATCATTCTTAGGCACTGGGACAATATTTGTAACCCATTCGGGGTACTTAGCTACTTCCAAGAATCCTGCATCGAACTATTTTTTCACCTCTTCCTTAATTTTCAACAGCATTTCAAGTTTCATCCTTCTCAACTTTTACTTAATTGGTTTGCATTCAGGTTTCAAAGGCAGTTTATGCTCCACAATGTCTGTATCGAGTCTTGGCATATCTTGATAGGACCACGCAAACACATCTTTATATTCATGAAGTAGCTTTATTAGTTTTTCTTTTTCAATTAGCACCAACGTCGTACCAATTCTAACTTCTTTCTTATTATCTTCATTTCCCAAATTAATCGTTTCAAGTGTCTCTTGATGTGGGACAATTTGTCTCCCCTCCTGTTCTGCTAGTCTTAACAAGTCCGGAGTTAAATCGTAATCCTTCACGTTTTCTGTATCGTCAAGTTCACTGACACTTGTACCTTTTTCAAAATTAACCTCAAAACCATTGTCACTATCATCTTCGCATTCATTATTTGGAATCTTGGAAGGTAAAGGGAATTGAAAGATGTAGAGCTATTGTATAGATAAACAGTTAAAATAAAGGGATGAGATGACAAGAATGTAAATGGTGAATCATGAGAAGAGATATGAGAAATGCACTATGCATGTCAATTTATTAGAATGATAAATGATAAAAAACCAAATACATAAAATTTTCAATGCTCTTAGGCATAAGCACGGATGTTTAATTTTCATTACTTTGAAATTGAATCATAAGTGACTGGTAAACTCATGGTGGTCCAATTGTTCAACTTCAGTTCAGATGGTTTGAGGTATGTAGTAGGGATCTCCTCCACATTTCCTAGCTGCTCTAGCCTTCCTCCATTACACATATTGATAAATCAGAAAAGGCTTCCCCTAATGCTGACATTGATTCTTTGCTCCCAACGGTGAGTGATTTAGGAAAGATGCAGCCTCCGGACCGAAATGTCTAGTAAATATGAGGATATATCATTTTATGGTTTTTCAACCCGCGCCCCTTAAAGCGAGCCAACCTTTCCCTTCTTCTTTTGGCTATCATTTCTTCTCTTTCCTTCTTAGTCGGCTTATATCCCAAGCCAAACCTTTTTTCATTTTTGGTAGCACTTATTGGCCTTTTAATGCCTTGCAGTTCTTTTCCCAGTCCTGCCTCCGCTTGATATCCTTTCCTTACTATCTGACTGACAGCCATCTTGGTGGTTTTGGAAAGCCTTGGAATGGGTGGTGTGGTTCCTTCTCTAACATATGTTGTGTTAACAAACTTAAAGGATCGAAAAGAACATTCAAGCACTTCTTCCGCCACTTCCATGTAAGGAGTATTCGCTGGCTTGCTTATGAGTAAGTCCTCATCCCCGTTAACACATACAATCTTCTCATCCACGATGAACTTGACCTTTCGGTGAAGCGATGAAGGTATGGCCCCAATCAAGTGGATCTAAGGTCTTCCCAACAAACAATTGTATGAAGGAGTGATATTCATAACCTGAAATTTCTATCTGTATCTCAATGTCCCCTACAACTTCTCTCCTCGTCCCATCAAAGGCTCTCCAATCATTTGGCTCTTTCTCATGTAAAACATGTTGATAGGTAAGCGGGCCAAGGTCCTCATGGGCATCACATTCAAGGACGATCTGTTATCAAGCAGCACTTTTTCGACGGTACAGCCTTTATATTTGGTAGTGATATGCAAGGCTTTGTAGTTTTCTCTACCTCTAGAAGAGATTTCTTCATCGTTAAAGGATATTATGTTACCCACTGAAATGTTCTCAATGATGTAGTCTAAATTTTCAATTGAAATGTCGTGATCCACATATGCTTAGTTCAGAATCCTCATCGAAGAATTCTTATGTCGTTCCGAGCTGAAGAGCAAAGATAGTAGTGAAATACGAACAGGCAACCTGTTCAATTGCTCGACCACATTATACTCATTATGTTTAATGAACTTAAGGAACTCGGCAGCTTCTTTTTCCATTATCGACCTCTTTGAGCCATTTGTTGATTCTTGATATTGCACTTTTTCTTCTCTCAAATTTTTCTCTTTTTCTTTTCCCTTTTCTTTCTTGAGATTCTCTAATGCATCTGGTATATAGCAACGTCCGCTGCGGGTAATCCCCCCAACACCAGTTATATTTGCAGTATTATCTTGAGATTCGGTCATTCATTGCCCCGCATTTGAAACTTGTACATTACAATTATAGTTCCACAGGATAGCTTTGTCATCTTTGTAGGGGAAAGGTTTAGGGACTTCGATGGTTATTTTGGCATAGGTTCTGTCTTCCACCGACTCTCCTCTTGGTTCATAGAAAATGGTTAAAGGTTTTATCTTCATTGAGTGAGTGGAATCTTTGGCCATCATGTTTACTACTGGCCCTGAGGCTTCCACGTAGAATTCAATCCTTGATTCGTCCATCATCCTTTGCACTTCCTTTCAGAAAGAACTACAATCTCGAATTAAATGCCCCACACATCCTTTGTGATATAAGTAGTATGGTCATTAGATATCTCCCGAGTAATTCACATCAGGACATTTCAACCAAACCCCGAGCATATCGACCTTTACCAAGGCTTCAAACACCTTCTCCATGGGGGTTTTCACTTCCTGAATGTTCCTTTTAACATACACCTCCCATTCGATTGCATTTACCCCTGCCCCAGCATGATTTGGCAGTGGGTTGTTGTTAACATTCTGTTCAAGCTTCTTTTCAAAATTCAGGATTCCTGCCATAATCAACCCTTGCACCTTATGTTTGAATGTTGTACAATTCTCGATCGAGTGACCTTCGATTCCATAATGATAATCACAATGGGCGGAAGTGTCATACCATCTCGGGAATGGAGATTTTAATGGCTCTATGTATAAAGGTGCCACCAGATGGTTTGCAGTTAACTAAGTGAAGAGTTCAGCATATGGGATTGGGATTGAGTCAAATTGTACTTTTTCTTGCTTGTTTCGCCATCTTCTTGATTCACCGGCAGTATGGTTGTTTGAAGGTGTTGTTTGTTGTGTGGTTGAAGTTGTAACGGGTGTGAAAGTAGGTGGGTAGATATTTATGGGGTAAGATATCCGTTGGATAGGAGCATATGGGTACAAGTTAGAAAAGGCATTTGGCATGGGTGGATATAGGTATGAGCTTTGTGAAGCGTTATTCACAATTGGGTAATAGAGGTATGGTAGATATGGTTGGTAAAGATTGTAGCTTCCTCCTTGGGGTTGTCCCGAAGTGATGGCTTGGGCTTCTCCTTTCTTCTTCTTAAAAGTTTTTCTTTTTTTCGTGTGTGTCGCATCACCTCCTTCTATCTTCTTTTACTTAATGGCAGTCTCTATCATCTCTCCTGAAATCACCATATCAGCAAAGTTCTTTGTGGCAGTACCGACCAACCATTCATAGTAAAGGGCTCGCAGGGTGTTAACTAACATCACGGTGGTCTCTTTCTCAATCAATGGTGGCTGAACTTGAGAAGCCATATTCCTCCATCTTTGAGCATATTCTTTGAAGCTTTCAGTGGGATTCTTCTCTATGTTTTGTAAAGAAAGGCGATCCGGAGCCATATCTGTAACATGTTTATACTAAACTACAAACGCCCGAGCAAGGTCCTTCCATGTGTGGATTCGATTGCGGTCCAGTTAGAAGTACCACTTTGCTGCAGCACCAGTGAGGCTATCTTGGAAGCAATGTATCAAGAGCTTGTCATCATAAGCATATGCAGCCATCTTCTGTAATACATGGTGATGTGTGTGACCGGCACTTGGTTCCATCATACTTTTCAAAGTCTGAAACTTTGAATTTTGGAGGTATAACCACATCTGGAACGAGACAGAGTTCGATTGCATCCATAGAGCAATACATTCCCATTCCTTCTACCATGCGTAGTCTCTCCTCCAAAAGGTCAAATTTCTGGTGGGTATTGGGATTGTCCTTCGATTCAACGGATCCACACTTAAGCTTCTCTTGTTCTTTCGGATCGTTCAGATCAGGTACAGAGATGGGGTCTGAAGGACTTGCCCCTCTAATTGGCCTCTGTTGGGCATAAGTCGATGGTGGCCCCGTAGGCATTAGTATCCCAAAGAACGGATATTGTTCTATCGATGGCATGGGGATAGACCCATTCCTTGCTGGTGGTGGTGTGAATCTTGGTGGATATACAGGGTCTATATTGGCCTCTGTTTGTTGAACATCTTCTGGTGCACCAGAACTCCCCGCCACTTTTTTCCCTTTATCTGTCGACATCAACTCCAAAATCTTTGATAACTGACTCATAATCTCTTCTTGCTTTTTCTCGATCTTGTCCATTCTCTCCGAGTGTTCGTCCCCCATGATCTTAGAGTGAGCTCTTGTGTTGTATCTGTATAGAGTTCATTTCTTTGAAATTTTGTTCTTTTATGGGCCAAATGGATAAGTTAGAATTTTATGTTGATGAATGCATTGTCATTTGTTATTATTTATATGAATCATGCAACTATGATGCAAGTGAAATGTATTTGAAAAGAAAAGAAAAATAGAAAAAAATATTGGCCATCCAACATTTACCATAAGAAAATCCACATCCATAGAACTGAAATATCCGATTACATCATTGTCTAAAACCATTACATAACTACCAAAAGGAAAAACCAACTTTGTCATATTGGTCCCTAACCATCCAGAGGTGATCAATCAACCGCTCGCTCAATTCATCCCTCGAAAGAATCTTTCGCTTGAGTTCTTCGGTCTTGTTTGCCATTACTCGAGCTCTAAATGCCACTTCTCTCATCTGTCTCAGTATCCATTGCATTTCAGCTTTTTTCCTTTGAAGGTTTTGTGTGCACAAATCATTTTTTTCCCTCATTTGGAAATACTCTTGCCTTACTACTTCATACTGTGCCTTGTAGCCCTCCATGGTAGTTTCCATCAAGCAGCAGTCATTTCTCAACTCTTGGATAGTTTGTTCTTTTCTTCGTACCTCGTGCTGCAAAGCATTGTTGACACTTTGGAGTTCTTGCATTCGGCTATCAGAGAAGAATTTGCCACGTTCACTTCCTCAAACTTGCTTCGCCACTCATCCCACTCTTCCAAAGTCATCTGTACCTTTCTTGCTGTCTGTTTCTTCACTTCTCCTAACTCATCCTCATGTCTCCGCTTCATATTCAACATCTCTTTTTCAAGTCTCTTTCTTGTCAACTCTCTCTCTAGCAGGACATCTTAAGGTTCTTGCTTTATGGGATGTTTTGATGGATTTCTTGGGGGGCATACGACATTTTTCACCCTTTGATCGTGCCAAGTATCATATCCTGTGGTGACTTCATTTGTAACCCTCCCTTGATCCACTCGGCACGTTTTCTTCCAATTTTGTGTAATTTTCTCAATTTTCTTTACTATTTTCGGTTCTTAAACCCTAAACCCTAAACTCTAACTGGTTAAGCTGGTGAGTCATGGACACGAATTGCTCAGATCCGAATTCTCTCCGTACCATTATTGGTGCATAGCTAATGGCTCCCATGGTCCCATCAGCGGCACCCACAGTTTGTCCCCGCATTTATACATTACTTGCATTCGCGGCATCCATGGAGCTCTCCAAGTTACTTCAACGTTCATTAACCTCCGAAGCCTCGGGACTCGATCTTCTTTCCTCTTGCAGTCGGGCCATTCACTTTCGCAGAACTCAAGGATAGGGCAACTCGCAGACAGATAAGGCTTCCAAAATTTGCTTCTTTGCATTCGAAATGGGTTTTGATCCATATGGTTAAGAGTTAGCCACATCTGATGAATCGTCCCTCGCCTTTGCACCGACATAAGTTCAAGGATTTGAAGGTTTCAGCTAAGATGGATAGGGCCGGGTTGATGTTCCTTGTTACTTGATCAAAGAAGTCTATGACTGATACCTCCATATGACCTAGAACCTTTGGCAAGACCACTAAGCCATAGATTGTCATCGCGAAAGCTAAGAGACCTTGTTCATCCTCCATGTGTTTTTTAATATATCCGTTCAAGAAACTCCATGAAAGGCATCCTGTGTCTCTTTTCTTCTTTAGATGCTGATCCACTTCTACCGTAGTCATTCCTAGCAACTTGGCCAACTTTCGTCGGTGTCCCGTCTTCTAGGTTCTCCAATAGATCTTGTCAGGTTGCATGTGATCTATCCGGAGTAGAAAGGAGTACTCTTCTATGGTAGGGGTCATGTCCACCTTATTAAAGACAAAGCAACGGTATGAAGCATCCCAAAACTAGACAATGGCTCGAAGCATCTGGTCATCAACAGGTACATATCGGAGCCATGCAATGTGTCTATACTTGCTTTGAAATTATCTCGGTGAACACGTCTCCATTGTTCCCAAATTCCTATCATCTCTGTGAAGTCATTCTGCTGAAGGTCCAAGCGAACTCTCTAGAGTAAAGTTGGGATATGTCCTTGGGTCAAATAGTCTCCTTTTTCTTGTTGAATATGCCCCATCTGTAACTCTATCTCATAGTCATTTCTGTATATGTTGAGTGGACCTGCTGATGACGATGCCATGGATGTAACCGGGATCTCTTAGGTTGGATGTTGTATAGCCAATATTTCTTCCTATATGCAATTACAATGCATGCAAATGAACATGTAACATGCACATGACAAGCAAAATAAACTTAAGTTAGTATGGTAACAAGAAAGAGTGGAGTGTTAAAAATAATGAGAGAATAATAAGCAATATCATGGGTATTACTAACATCATTAGACATTATTTACTCCACAATATTTTATTATCTCATGGCAAAATTTAAAATAGAGGGAGTGGAAGAAATTCCTTCATGTGTACCTATTTATAGGGTATACTCTCACGGGTATGGCCCTACCTAGGGTTAAGCTGCTCTTGGTATTCTATATGCTGAGCGGGGTTTATAAACAGAGCTAAGGTTCCCAAATCATTCCTTACTATTGTCCACGCGGACTAGTAAGGCACCCCAGTCCTCACCCATTACAAGCTTCAAACGGACTAGGTTCGATTTGAGTGAGAGTCTTCACTAGTCCGTGCGGAGGTTATCACTTCACGAGAGCGTAGCTACTAAACTCCCTCCTAAAAAGGACATAACCCGGGTGGAGGGTTTATGCATGAATGCAAAATGTGCTGTGTGTGTGTGAAAGAAAACATCGAGTTCGGAGTAACAATCTCACATCCCTCTATCCTAAATCTCCCACAATTATTAAAAGAAATAAAGTAATAAATGCGAAATAAACGAATGCACCAAACAGAATATGCAAAACAAATCATTGACACTAAGAAAACATCAAATTATTTAAAGCCTTGGATAACTTTTAATTATTTAATGGTTCGACTCTCGAAAATCCCCAGTGGAGTCGCCAGCTGTCGTAACGTGCGGGTCTGGGAACTTGACCGCTAAACGTGATGAAAACTCTAAAAACTAGGAGTCGCCACTAATCTTTTTTACTAGGTGCGATTGGCCACCTATTGACTCGATTCTAATCGATGAGTCCTTAAATTAATTTTAAGCCCACCGAAAAGAACCTTAAACTGGTCTACGTTTTTTTAGATCTAAGTTCGGGAGTACAGTTACGCCCGGGGAAGGATTACCACCCTTGGGACACCCGTTCCATAAACGGTACCATTTTTAGATTATTCTATTAGGCTTTAATTTTTTAAATTCACTATATTTCTTTAGTTATTATTCCCTTATTTTATCTTCTATTCAACTTAAAATGGAATACAAATGTGAGGTAAGATGAAATGTATGGTATGAGATGAAAAATGTCGGACGAATAACCTTTTATCGAGGACGTTCTCTCGGATCCGCCCATCATACTGGTGGGATCCAGGGCGTTCTCTCACCTAAGAAATTATCCGAGAAATTCACCTTTGCAAATTCAACGAATAAATCCCATCATCGGGGTTATCGTACATTTTTTTTTAAAATGTTTTCGTGAATAATGAACCTAATATGAGCGAAAGCCTTTTATTAAAGATGTTTCTCGAGCCCTCCCATCATACTGGTGGGACCCGAAGACACCTTTTCACCTATGAAACTTTTCGAGGAATACCCGCCTTCGCAAGATCCTCGGAAGATCCCATCATCGGGGCTTAAACTTGAAAACAAAAATATTTATATGCAATGATATGCATGATGCAATATATATGCTATGCTAATACAATTATCTATTTTTTGGTCATTTATTATTATTTAATTATTACTTTTATTTTACTTTTTATTATCATATTTTTTCATTTTTTTCTTATTATTATTTTTTCGTAAGCAATCTTTTATTCAAACCTAATGCCTAAAATTTTATATCTATGTTTAATTTCATTTTTATACTTTCTATTTTATTTCTTTTAAATAACATTTTATTAATCTATAGTTTATACCACTAGATATTTAATGTTTAATTTTTAAATTATTTATTGTTTTGGAATTTCCTTGTTGATAGTTTATACTACTTGTCTATTTATTTAATGTCATGGGTTTTACCTTTTCATACATTTATTATATATATATATACATTTGAATCATTATTATCATTTTTTTATTTATTTATTTTTATATATTTTTTTTACCTATTATTTGTTTATTTATTATTTTATTATTTATTTTTTGAATGATTTTGTCTTTAAAAAAAAATTTATTTATAAAAAAAATTTTGAGATCTCGGAATCGAGGCTCTCCCATCGTACTGGTGGAGCCTTAATTCGGATCTCGAACCTAGAGAAAATGGGTCTGGGATTGCGACTTCTCGCGTCTCGACCGATCATCCCATCATCGGTACCGAGTTAAATGATTCTTTATCTATATTAAATAATTTATTATCTCATCCCATTTTCATCAACTCTATATTTTACGTAAAATTATCTCCTTTGATTTGCTTGTCATTTACCGATTTTATTCCATTACATTTTACGTGTATATATATTATATATTTAGTTTTAGCAATTAAATGTATTTATTTATTTTGTTATATATTTTATTTATATATTTTTTTATCTACTTTTATAACCAAATATCTATTTCTTCCTAATTTTATTATTACTTATTATACATTTAAATATATATATATTCCTATATTCTTATCTACTCCCATTTTTTATATTATGAAACACTCTATTTTTATTCTTACCTATTTCATTTTTTGTTTTTGTATTTAACTAATCATTTTTAAAATGAAATTCTTGTCATTCTAACCTTTGCATCTTTGCACTTTTGCTCACACTAATTTTCCAAATTACAGAATGCTATATGAAGATTTTAAAGCATTATACTAAAATGATTTAATTTTGTTATATATCATCAATTACCACAATAAACCCAATCCATTCAAAACACAATAAATTATAAAAGAAAAGTGATTTTTTTTACCTCACTTGGAATTAGATGGCAGCCCGGGTGCAAGAATCACGACCCACTGAACCCTTTTGCCATGCGCACCATGGATAACTGAAGAAATGACTTTATCCTCTCTTGAATGGTGTCGTTTGGAGCCTTTTTCTGCATTGAGGTACAGTTTTCGTCCTTTTCTCTTTGTTATTCTTGTTCCTGACTTTTATGTTGCCCTTTATCTAAAAAAAAATTCCATTTTTGTTCTTTCATCAGCTCTCTCTCTTCTCTCCACTCCCCATCGACGATGGGACCCAAGGCTCTTGCCGTCCGCTTTTCACTGGATCTGGTGCCACGGCACTAGGCTCATTCTTCTTTCCCCCCGTGCTGATATCTTCCTCTCTCTATTTACCTCCGCTCAGCCTTTCTTTCCCTTGCGTCGGCAGCCACTCTTTGGAACCGATCTACAACTGGTCTTCACGTCAGCGGCTCAAGCCAAGGAACCCGATCCTCTTCTCTCTCTCTCTCTCTCTCTCTCTCTCTCTCTCTCTCTCTCTCTCTCTCTCTCTTACTTACTCCTCTTTTGCCGACAGCCACCAGATCAGACCCCAAAAAAAAAGCTTCGGTCTCACTAGTTACCGCCGATCTCTCCCTCTCTATGGCCAAATTCCTTCCGACGCCAGCTCCCACTCTCTACCCATCTGCACTAACCGAGCCTTGCTCTCCCACAAAAACCTAAATCATCCCCTCTTTTCTAGCCGGCCACACCAACCCCAAAATCTTTCTTTTAGTCGACGGTAAAAAAAAAGTCTCTCTCTCACCAGATTTGAACCACCCAAAACTAAAACACTCCACCGATTACCCAAAATCCCTCCTAAAAATCTAGATCTCCCCCTAAAAATCAAAACCCACACTCTAAAAAATCAATTCATATTTCTCCTATTTTTTGCATTTGTTTTATTGATTTTTGACTATTGATTGTGGTTGATTATTTGCTGCTAAACTAGAGTGTTTGATGGCATTTGCGGCTAGGTTTTTTTTGGTTGCTGTATGTTGCTAGGATTTTGAAGGGTTTTTGCTTACCAATTGCTCTTTGATTTTTTGGCCCCTCCTCTCTCTTTGCCTTGATCCGTTACTACAGTGCCATTTTATACACTCGGCTTCTTTGACTGAGTGTAGTGCTTCCACTACTCTGCCAGACGTGATTTTTTCCCGTTTGGAAAGAAAGATGGTGCCTAGCAGGGTGCGTCCGCACCCTGCCAAACGTACTACTTCTTTTTTAATTTTTTTTAATTTTTTTAATTTTATATTATAATTATTTTATGATTTTTAATTAATTAAAATTTTATTATCTTTTTTTCTAGTGTCTACAGTGCCAAAATCATTCTCATACTCAGTTATCAGGGATACCTTGGTCGAGAGCTATCCCAACCGAGACCGCTAAGGCTATTAAAAAGTTATGTACGCCTAAATCATGTTTTTATTTTGAAAGCATAGCCGTTCTTTGACGTTAATTGAGTTCACCCTCACGTGGTGGTTTGGCGTGAAGTGAACTCTAAAGTTTTAATCTCAGGAGTTATCCAACCGCGCCTCTCATACTAAGGTATGAATATAATAGGGTTACCGTGCCCCTCTAATAGGCTGGTCCATGGAACCCGTCCACTACAGCGATCAATATATAATCCACCAATTCAATAAAATTCAACAGCATGACATGGCAATTATTTTATTTTACAACCTCTCAAGGCAATTTAACAGTTCATAGATTTTCAACATAAATACCAATTCAGCCATTCATGCCGATATTATCATAAGCCATTCAATTCAAACCATGATTTATAACACAGTAATTAGTCTCCAATTACTCCATTTTCAAAATCATCTTTCAATTTCAAGACAATTTTATAAAATCATTTTCATTGAATCAAATTTTGCTTATAAAACATAAAGATTTACCATTTAAACTCATTTTCCATAAAATCCCAAAATTGGATAAAAATCACTTTAGATAATTAAGACGATAGTAAGGTTACTCACTATTTCGGGAGTCGAATTTCAAGTATTCCAATTCTTGATCCTCGGATACTATCTCTTTACTTTTGCCAGAATGCTCACCACCTAGACATAATGCACAATAAGCCATTATAAATCTATTTCAGGCTCTTTACTAATGCATGAAATGGGATGTAAATTGTTCGGATTATTGTCTAAACACAGTATTCTACACAAATTCAATTGTGTACCTAAATTAAACGGTATTGGCCTAATTCGATCTATTATTTGATTAATTGGCCAATATGTCCAATTTCACTCCAAATAATTCCACTTTTCTCCCAATACTCCAAATCATCAAACACAAATTAAATAACTTGAAATATGACAAAATCATCCTCACATTTTCTCTTGAAAAATTCGGCCATGGTGGGTGCATCAACACTATAATTTTTCCTACTTGATTCTCGCACCATAAATCACTAATTCCTAACCAAATCACTTGAAATAAAATCAAAATCATTATCAATATTCTATGTGGAGAATTCGGCCAATGATGGGTGATGGAAGAACATGAATTCTTTTTACTTGATTTTCATGCTACACATCACCAATCAACTAAAAACACTAAAATACATTGAAATCTAACCAAATCAAGCATCAAAACCTCTCTCTAAGTGTTCAGCCAACAAGATACCCATCATGAAATCATGTGATTCAACCATGGAAAATGCAAAAGAATGTATGGGAAAGGTAGATCACAAGTCAAAATCAAGAAATTTTACCTTTGATTGCTTGATTACTTGAAATCCACCAATTTTCTCTTGAATTTTCAACCTAGGGTTCTTGTTCTTTCTTTTCTTCCTTTGTTCTTGCTTTGGCCGGTCATAATGAAGAGAAATAGGCTGATTTTGTGCTAATTTATAAGAAAATATTAAATGGACAAAATTTTGCCATGTGTCACCATTCCATTGGTCCATGTGTCATACTTACCCATTAAGAAATCTCTCTCCACCACTTAAATTTTCTCAATTATCCATGATAATATTGGGTAAAATTCATGTGCTGGATAAGTGTTAGGTGGTGTAAAATTACAATTTTGCCTTCGGGGGTGGCAAAATGACTATTTTACCCTTATCCTCGAAAAAATGTCGAAATTAAAATTCTTCACTTCTCAAACTCAAATTATGTTCTAAATAGTCAATCTCGATCAAAAACTTCTTCCAACATTCCAATTTTAACCTCGGGTGACAAAATGACCATTTTGCCTCTAGGTTATGAAAATTCCAATTTGACTCCAAATCGGTCCTCGAACTCCGAATCACCATTTTAAGTCATTCTGGGGTTTTAAAATTCTCAATTTCATCTTAAAATTTCTATTTGGACTAGTTCGAGGCTTAATTCAACTTAATTGTACCATTTGGTACATTGTCGTCCTTTAACGATTTTCGAGGTACCCAAGTAAGCAAACATGCATTCTTTTATAAGAATGGCATAATAAACATATTGTAGAGCCGAGCTTGATAAAATCATTTGTTGGTCAATGTACGACCTTATGAATATTGTATTAAATATGATGTCTGAACAATGTGTCAAGGATGATCTTATGTATTTGAATTTAAGTTTATATTATAAGAATATTTTATACGTAAGTCCCTTGGCTATATGGTATGTGATTGAATTTCTGAAGCTTGTTCGACGTCTCGTGGGCCTTACTTGTTGGACTCGTGCATCAGTCACAGACTCTTAAGTTTGGGTTATGACAATGACAGATCACGATTAGTAGATTATGGGAAGGTGGTGATTGGCAAGGAAAGCTAGGAAGGCTCAAGCTGGTGACTACAACAAGCAAGGGGAGGAAGGCTCACAACTCAGGTTGTAGCATGGTGTCTAGTCTACCATTGCAACTGCAAAAAGAAGAGTTTGAAAATGTCAAAGACATTCTTTCGCTAACTCTTGGAGAAATACAGCAAGAATTCCATGTTGCTCAAGAAGATATCTGCCATAGGAGAAAAGTAGTCGAAGATTACCTTACGAGAAACAAAGAATCAAACAGAGCTAATGAAAGAATAGAATGGCAGATAAGATGTCCTAAACTTAGAGACTGTAGCTACAGGATGAAAAGAAAAAAAGCATTTTAGAAGATACCAAGTAGCTAGGGCTTATCCCTCACATCGCAGATATAGGACTAAGTGGAAATATCTCAAGAAAAGACTCCCAAGCAAAAGAGTGAAACCAACAAGGGCATTTTGCCAAACAATGTCCTACCAATAAGAAAAGAAGTTCAAAGATGTTCCAAGACATTCAACAAAAGACTAGAATCAACCTAGATGAACAAGATCTTGAATCAATCTTCTCGGTCGAAGAAGAACCCATAGACAAGACCTTATTTGCCATTCAAGCTATCACTCTTGGTTTAGACACCGAAACTGAAGATTTCTTCACGATACAACCCCAACCTGATTTTCTTTTCCAACTAAAAATTTAAAACTTGCCTGATCAACCAGTACCTTTCATACCAGTTTCCATATACCTGTCAAAATACAGCTAACCAATCCCTGTAATAGCTTTCTTTGACACTAGTACGGCAAAGATAGTAATGAATCCAAAAATATTACCCAAAGAATTCTAGATACCTTATGAAAGGTATTTCAAGACAACTTCAAATCAGACTTTTACTACTCATCTGATCAGTAAGCTAATCATTATCTAGTTTTTCCCTCAATGCTCTATCACAACCCAAGTACTAGGGTCAAGGCTACCTAGGAAGGATATAGTTGTTGGATTTGACATTTATCATGAATGTCATCATTTGAGAATACTTCCAGATGAGATCAGATACAAATACTCTTTCAAACCCTTTGTTTCGATTTCAAAATTCTATTCCCTCCAACAACTAAGAGAGTAAAGTCAGATGATAGTTGAGACTCTCAGACAAAAGGCTTGTGTTAATTCTCATTCAAAATTTCTTCAAAAATTCAAGAATCCTTTTTGGAAGAATCCTGAATTCTTTGTTAAGCTTCCATTCAAGCTTAATGAAGATATTAATCCCACCAAAGCAAGTCATTCAGGCATGAATCCAGAACACCAAAGCCTAGCAAAAAAAGAATGTAAGGAATTATTACAGCAAGGTTTAATTGAGCCATCAAATTCTCAATGGGCCTTTTATGTTAACAAACGAGCAGAACAAGCAAGAAGCAAACTGAGATTGGTTATCAACTACCAGCCTACGAATCATTTTCTGCTTAATGATAATTTCCCTTTGCCCAACAAGAATTCAATCTTCTCAAGCTTGGCTCAAGCAAAGTTTTTTTCAAAATTTGACCTCAAAATAGGCTTCTGGTAGTTAAAAATTAGTCTTGAAAACAAGCCAAAAATAGGATTTTGCATACCCAATCATCATTACCAATGGACCGTTCTACCTTTTAGGCTTAAAATGGCACTATCACTATTTCATAAAGCCATGATCAAAATCTTCCAAACTATTTTGAACTCAGCTCTTATCTACGTAGATGATATTCTCTTATTCAGTCTAACAGAAGAAAGCCATATGCAACTCTTTCAGCAATTTTCAGAACTAGTTCTTAAAAACAGAGTTATGCTTTCAGAAAAAAAGATACAAATATTCAAGTCTAAGATAGACCTCCTTGGAATGCATATACTCTAGGGAAAATATCAACCAAACCCCTACATTTCACAAAAATTGCTAAAATTCCCCAACCAAGACCTCATAAAGAAGCAAGTTCAATAGCTCCTTGGTATAGTAAATTATCTCAGAGATTTCATCCCCAAGCTCTCAAAGTACACTAACCCTCTTAGAAAAATGCTTAAGAAAAATCCTCCAAGTTAGAGACCAGCCCAAACCAAAGCAATCCAAGATCTTACGCAAAAGTTACAAAACTTAAAACCATTGCAGATTCCTTCAAATGGCAAAAGAATCCTCCAAACCGATGCTAATGACAAATATTGGGAAACAGTTCTTTCAGAAGAAAAGTAAGGTAAAAGATACATTTGTGCATA
Organism: Theobroma cacao; assembly: GCF_053813885.1. Classification (NCBI taxonomy): domain Eukaryota; kingdom Viridiplantae; phylum Streptophyta; class Magnoliopsida; order Malvales; family Malvaceae; genus Theobroma; species Theobroma cacao. The sequence continues at coordinate 47,201,578 of NC_142640.1, forward strand.
CAAAAGTGGAAAATTTTCAAACTCTGAGATGCATTATCATTCCATTTTTAAAAAGATCCCTGCAATCAAAAAGGCAATCACAAAATTTGAGTTTCATCTTATTGGCCATCACTTTTTAATGGAAATGGATATGTCCTCTTTTCCTCATATGCTGAAATTCAATAGAAGACAGTCCCACATCCCCAATTGTTAAGGTGGGTAGAATGATTTTCAAAATATTCGTTTGAAACCAAACACATCAAAGGAAAAACAAACCATCTTGCAGATTTCTTGTCCAGACCATCATAAAAACCTAGAATCATGATGTACAATCCAAAACCAAAACCCTTCAGCTTTACACCAAAACTAGGAACATACATTACCAGATCATCCTCCTCCTCTATCTTGGTAGCTCTAAACCTCCATCCTGACTATCTTCTTAAAGTTCTTAGACTAGTTCAAGAAGGAACATTTCACTAAAAAACTAAACAAATGATTTTTTAGTACCAAATTGAAGTTTTTCAAAAATATGGTGATCTTATCTTGAAACCTTATGGCCTTCATCCACCCTTTCCACTACGAATTCATGGAATTTCCTGATGAATTAAAATGGATGTTTTGGTACCTAACCCATAAGTACCACATTGGGATCCAGCTTCATATTATGGATTTCTTTGAATTCATAAAAAAAACAATGAATCAATAAATTGAGCCATGGCGAAAAAATTTTGTGGACATGCTCACATGATTCTATCCACTCTCTCATTGGAGGGAATTAATCATTTCATAAGCGCAAAAGAAAAAACAAATGATCATCTTTATCATTTACAAGCCACAATATTTTCTCACACATGGAAAAGCCACTCAGCTTGGTACCATTCCCTCAGCATGAACATATAAGTCATTTCCTTGCAATATCAAATAACTTGACAAGCAATACAGGGAGTTCCAGAGATGTATCTGCCAATAAAATAGAATCATCCCAAATCATATCTAGCCCTCATCAGAAATAGAAATGTTATGGGACTAGTTTTCGGAGACACTTGGACCTTATCATGATCAAATCAAAGTAGCATTAAAAGAATACAATGAAGGAATCCCAAACCCTTGTGAGTGGTCTCAAGACCCATGGGACTATGGAGAAATCAATGAAGATAAGATTGCACAACTCTCAATAAAGTTATCTGAAGCTAAGGCTGCACACTCTTCTAAGCCACAGTTATCTAAAGACAAGGTTGCACACTCTTCTGAGCCATAGTCATTTGAAGACAAGGCTACACACTCTTCTAAGCCATAGTCATTTGAAGACAAGGCTACACACTCTTCTAAGCCACCTTGTGAAACTTGCAAAGGACATTGTGACAAGGACCCAAAAGACTTTTCTTTGTCCATGTATATTTATAGAGAAAGAAAACAACAAATGATAGTGAAACTCAATCTTACTTCTGACCCAGAGACAAACTATGACTGATGAACCACTAAAAGACAGCCTATTTATAATTATTGTCTTAGCTTCATCCTTTCAACCATTACAAGACAATATGTCAGATAATGTATAATTATTGCCTTAGCTTTATCTTTAAACTTATCCTTTTACTGTGTAAATTTTGTTGCGTCTAGCTCCTTTGCCTATAAAAGCAAATGATCTCTTGTAATAAGAGACAAAACTCCTCCAGAAATAAAACTTGTGTGTTTCTTCTAAACATGAGTCTTTAAATCCTCTCTCCTTTTTTTAAGGGTTATTACAAGGAAATATTCACAGTTCTCTCGTGAGATCAGATCCTTGAGTATGCTCTGCACTTGTTATATTTAATGGACCCCGTGTATCAGAAAGAATTATGTCCTCAAAGACGATAATAAACCAAATTGACAAGGTTGAGCAATGAGGATGAAAAGGTTACACTACAAAAAATATAGATTTTTTCTGACGAAAAAAATTTGAATTTCTAACGAAATTCCAACAGAAATTTATTTTGACTTTTTTCGAAGGGTTTCTGACAGATTTCCAACAGAAATATTCCGTTGGAATATTTATGTTGGAAATCTATCGTAGATTTTTTTTTGTGCAAAAAAAATTTACTCCCTCCATATTTTCTGATGAAATTTTCGATGGATTGCTGTTGGAATTTTCCTGCAAAAAATTATCCGTCGGAAATTTGTTGGAAAGTTGAAAGCGCCAAAAAATTTAAAATCCGCTAAACTTTCTAACAGAATTTTCCATTGGGAAAAGCTATTACCAACAGAAATTTTCCAATAGAATATTCCGTTGCAAAATTCTGTCGGTAATAATTTTTTAAAATTTTTTATATAAAATATATTAAGAATTTTATAAATTTTATTAATTTTTTATAAAAAAATATATTAATAAAAGTAAATATATACATATCGAAGTTTATAATATTAAAAATTTAAATATGTTTGCCTTTACTTTTTTTATATTTTTGAAAATTTTATTGAATCATAAATTACAAATTAATAGTTCCAAATTCATTAATTTTATTAAATTAAAAAGTTTATAAAAAGAACATAATAAATTTTTTAATTTTATAAAAATAAATGATAAGATCTAATAATAAATTAAACAAAAAGTAATAATACTTTATGTACATAGTAATATTGGTTAGTATAAATTTAGAAAACAGATATATAATAAACTTATTAATAAAATATATTTAAAATATATTAGTTTATTAGATGTGTGTATACAAATTAGAATCATAGTTATGGAATATATATATATATATATATATATATATATATATATATATATATATATCACTACAAGAAAATCGGGCAACTATGGTGCCAAAATTTTATCTTGACGTCAAAAATTAGTGACAAAATCCAATGACGAAAATCGTTAAAATATTAAAATTTTTTGTTTAATGACAAAATTAGTGATAAAATGGTAACAAAAATTTAATTTGTGCTGCCCGAGTAATTAATATGTGGCCAATTTAAGCATAATTACAAATAATGAGTTAATGTAGGTAAAATGTCAATTACGAAACAAATCCCTTCAATTTTTTTTTTTTTTGTTTTTTACCTAACGTCATTTGGAAATTTTTGAATAATTTGATATAATATAGAATCGAATAAAAAAAGAAGTACAGAGTTGAGATAGGAGATTTACAGCAAAAGACTTATATTACGAAAAGAGATGAAGTTCTTTAAAAAACTATGAATGTTTGAAATCTTTTATACAAGACAATTTACACGCTTAAAGCACTAAATTATGTTTAAGGTCAATTCAAATTTTGTGAATTACATAATTAGCATTTAACTTATTATAAATAAAAAAGGAAAACAAAAATGAAGGGTTGTTTTTTTTTTCAGTCTATTTATTGTGAATAACAAAAGAAGGCATTTGCACTAGAGTAGAAAAACAAATTGTCGTCTTTATTAATTTATAAGTATAGTTAGATAATAAAGAGAATAACAGTAAATAGCCATAAAATTGTAGCGTTTAAGCAAATTGATGAGGGGATAATTTTGGGGGGAAAAGCAGAAAGCCCGCCCTGCTCCTTCCAAAACCCTTTAATTTCCTCTCCCCCAATCTCAATCCCATTTAGAACCCTAAAAAAACTCCTTCCTCTCTTTTTTTCTCTTCGCTTCCAAAAACCCTCCCTTCCCACTGTCTCTTTCAGCGATGGCATTTCTCGAAAAAGGAGGCGGAGGAGATGAGGAGGATGCCGACACTCTGATTTGCTACGTTTTCTTAGACCGCATCTACTCTGCTGCTGCTTCTCTTTGCGTCAGCGCTACTAACTCCTCCAACGTTATGTCCAAAAAGGTTAAAGCTCGTAAACTCATCATCGACAACTACCACCATCACCACCTTAATCCCCACAATCCCCTGTTCTTGCATGTCTACGCTCGCTGCCCCAAACAGTCCCTCCAATGCGTCTCCTTCTACGACTCTTTGCTCGAAGATGAGAGCGAAACAATGGTCAAAAGTGAAATTGATGACTGTTTGAGGAAAAAGAGGAGGGTTGGGAAAAGTGAGTTGGCGAAATTATGGGTTGATTCGAGTGTTTTGAGTGAGTTGGATCTCCCGCGTTTGAGGGATTCTAAAAATAATAATAGTGTTAATAATATTTTCGTTAAGAAAAGGAGGCATAATTCTACTTCGAATTTGCAGTTGGGTTTCACTGGTTCTGCTACTGCTAAGAAATGGGTCAGGTCATTTTTTCTTATTATTTACTAAAATTTGTTTCGTTTTCTTTCTTATGTTTCTGAGTAGTAATATGGGACTCTGCCTTATTTTAATTGCTGATTTATATATTTCGTTAAATTTGATATGGTTTTTACATTTGCTACTGAATTTTGTTTCCATATGCAAAAGCAAAAAGTGCGTTTGGATACAATGCAAATATCTATTTGGATAAAAAAAAATGCATGATTTTATGTGAAACTATTGATCTAGAATGGCGTTGCCTTTATGTTGTTTTTGTTTATTTTTGATCGATCATAATTTTGCTTTCTGACTGTTTTTTTCTTGGAAGCAAAAAGTAAGTAGCTAAAGCAACAACCAAAAGGAGTCCTAGTTAATTGGGTTCAGATGGTTGCAATCTTGATGTAAAAGGCCTTTGTTCAGTTTTCTTTTCTTTTATAATTTTTTAAATATATATTATTTTTATTGATACTATGGTTATACTACTGGGTTAAATTTGTAACTTGAATAGGTTGAGTTTTGACGATGTTCATCCGAAAGCATTTGTTGGATTGCAATGCAAGGCAAGCATTTTGATGGCTCTTTGAAGTTTCAATTTATAAACATTGAATTTACATACTTCTTGACAACAATCTTGTTGAATACAGGTTTTATGGCCATTGGATGCTGATTGCTATTCTGGCCGAGTTGTTGGATACAAATCGGAGACTAATAGACATCATGTCTGCCTCTCATATCTTTTCGGTTGTTTTTTTATCTGGTTATACAAATTCTTTTAGCATTTAATCGTGTAAATGATACACTTCTTCATTAGGGATTTTCATATACTTGACAAGTTGAAATGCAGGTTGAATATGAGTATGAAGATGAGGAAGATTTGATTCTTTCTAATGAGAAATTGAAATTTCATGTTTCTCATGATGAGATGGAGTGCCTGAATTAATTTTCTTCATGTAAATATCTTCATGTGGTTTAATGCTGAATTAATTTTCTTTTAGGTCAATTATGAATTTATCTATGTATTTCCTGCTTTTCTCCACCAGCTTATCTTTTGATCTTTGTAGTGCAGGTCATGCTATGTGGCCAGAAATCGTGGTAGATGAATCACTTGTTGGTGATCGTAAAGGTTTAAGCATTTATGGTGGAAGATCAGTTCCAGTGCAATTTTTTGGCACCCATGATTTGCAAGGTTTCTATGTATTTTAAGTTTGCTTGACATGTAATGTTCTTGTTTTGCATTGATGCTATGCTTATATCTCTTGAGGATTGATATCATTGGCTTCTGTTATAATTTTCAGAATAAAAATTAAATAGGTAATCTCATTTCTCAAAAGACTTCTTTCTTCATTCCATCGGAAGTGCAAGAAACCTCGATTTTCAAGGGGCTTGGAAGAAGCAAAATTGTAAGTTATTTTCTTTTTAGGTCTTTTTGCTAAAAGTTTGTTTAGTACAAGTTACAAAAGGAATATTATAAAGAAAAACCTTTTTCTTTGAATTTATTTATTTATTCTAATTGTAATGAGATTAATATGCACATTTCAATTGTTTCTGCTTTGTGCTCACACATGGTCCATTTTTAAGCATAGCCGAGGCTAACATTGAGAATGATTTGAAATAGATGCTTTTCTAAGGTTATTGCATATGCCTCCTTATCATCCGTTCTCCCTATTTTTAGCTTTTATGCTTTTGCATATGGCCTGGGGACTATTATTGTATTTGTTATTCTTTGACTTATTTAATGTGATTGTCTTGTTAAATTTAAATGATTAGGGCTCTTGGCATTTATGCTTACTTAGTTTGGTTTTCAGGAATCAATCTTTGAATTTTCCCACGTGGTACCCTCCCCCCCCCCCCCCCCCCCCCCTTTTTTTTTTTAATTTGTTGTACTTTATTCTTACAACATTAGTTTCAAAGAGTATGCCTTTGATGGTGACTATGATGGCCTCTTCTTTTTACTCATGCAATTGCATGTAAGAGCTAATGTTGTCTATGTTTAATTCGGTTCAAAATAGGTATCTTAGTGAATAGAAGCTTCCAAGAAAAATGTTACATCTACAAAATGGAATTGATGTGGATGATGGTGAATGTGCAAGTAGTGAGGATGAAGGTAGTATAGATTCAGTTGAAGATCACATAAAAGATCAGGGGATTCAAATAACTCCTGCTGGACTTGGAGATTCTCCATATGTAATAGGAGATTTGCAAATAATTAGCCTCGGTAATTTCTAGTGGCTTAGAATTGCTTTGTATTTCTATAAGTTGAGACATTATACAATTTTGAATTTGGCTGTCACGTTGATTAGGCTTCTTTGGCTATTCACAATTTTTCATTCTTCTTTTTGATTTTTGGACTTTGATTTTTTGGCAAATTGTTAAGTACTGCTAAAATAGATGTGTGGGTCAAATAGAACATGTCGACATTTTAATTGGTAATTTTCGTTGGAAAGGCATTATCAACAGAACATGTAGTCAAAAATTAATAAAAGAATTTTTGTCGAAAATACATCACTAACGAAAAATTTCCAACGGAATTGTTATGGTACAGTTGATGAATTATGTATTTTTTTTGACGAAATTTTTCGTTGAAAATATTTAATAGATTTTCAAGAAAAAATATTTTCGACAAGGTTTTTATCAATAGAATTAGTAATGGATTTTTTCTTTAAAAATATGTCGAAAAAATGTATTTTCAACAGAATTTTAATATTTTTTCAAAAAAAACTTGTTTTTTGGTAATGTTAGAATAATCTGAGTTATATTGATAAATAAAAGGTCAGTGCCACTTTTGAGGTCAGGAGGGTTGTGTTTGGCCAATGTATACTTTTTATCATAAACAATTCATTTGTCTTTATGCCATTCTAATCACAGTTCGACTAGTCTATCGGTTATGGCTACACATGTAAATCCACCCGCTTTTCGTCTCGCCCTCGCCTCCCCCCTTCCCTCAATTCCAATTCCTTCCATAGCAATAAAATTAAAGAAAAAGAGTAAGCTATTCAAAACGTCGAGGGGAAGGGTTCCAAATAGACGATTGAGCCAATCAATCACCCAAGCTGAAGTCATCAATCGGAGCCAATTAACTAAATCCAAAAACTGTCGAAACGGTCGATTAAGCAGTTTTAATCGACCGATTGCTTTGCCCTAATTTTAGAAACTCACCCACTATTTCTAAACTTTTCTTCAACACCTCCTCTTTCCACGTATCCTCATCATGTTTCCCATGTATTGTATTTTTCATTCAAGCTCGACTCTAAGCCGTTGAATCTTTTGCTGTTGAGAGTCTACCAGCTTCTTGAGTGTTGGTTTGGATCTCTTCAAAAGCAGTTTCGAGAATCTCGTTTTCGTAGCCTCATCAACATTCAAATTTTTCTTGACTAAAAAATAGTTCATCTCTAGAGCCCCAATAGCCTATTTGATTCCCCGAGAATAACCTATTGAACTTACACTTGAAGATTGTAAGGCTGAATAAGTGACTGACCTGAGCAGAGGAGATCGGGTTGAAAGGAAGACAATCACAAGAAGAAGACCCCAACGCACCATTTCAATAAAATGGGATAGAAAGGAAGGAGAGAAGACCAATACACAACGTTTCAATAAAAGGAAAAGAAGTCAAAGTTGCACCGTTTTATATACAGATTTATTTCAAAAATTAGTTAATGTAATGATTAGGTAGTTATGCCTTAATGGCTTGTTTTTCCTTTTAGCTTTGTACAGAATCTCTGTATATAAACCTTGTACAGACTTTTCCCTATTTTTGAGATATGTGAATATCCCTATTCTTTCATTCTACGTCGCTTTCCTACTCTTTCTAACATGGTATCAGAGCAAGCAACAAGGCTCTTGCAAATGGGACCCTGCAGTCAATGATAGGAAGAAGCTTGCAATCGGATTTTCTCGTCATCTTCTTACCAACATTTCGGTAAGTATTCTCATAATAGTATTCTTACTCAAAAATCCCATTTCCTCTCGGTAAGCTTTTCAATATGTTTGAGTTTGGATCAAATGAGTCAAGGTCCCAAACCATAGCTCAAACACAAACACAGCCTTCACAGATCTCACCAACAGTGGACCCTCAGTCACCCTATTTTCTTCACCACACTAATAATCTAGGTTCAGTGGTGGTTAACCCCAAATTGACCACTAACAATTATGTGGCATGGAGCAGATCATTCCTGCTAGACCTTTCCATTAGAAACAAAGTAGGTTTCATTAATGGGACCATAGCCAAACCAGATATGTCAAATCCTTTATTCTTTACTTGGACTCGTTGCAATAACTTGATAATTGCTTAGCTGCTGGATTCAATCTCACCACCTATAGCCTCAACTATTTTCTATATGAACACTGCATCAGAAATCTGGGCCACATTGAAACAAAACTTTGCACAGCCAGATGATACTAGGATATGCAACTTGTAGTACACTCTTGGAAGCATAACACAAGGTACTCGATCTGTTGACACATATTTTATTGAGTTGAATGGAATTTGGGAAGAATTGAGAAACTACAGACCTTTGCCACATTGTGAGTGTGGGAGCTGTAATTCGAACTGTTTTAAAAAATACTCTGAGCAACATCAAAAGGATATGGTTTTCAAATTTTTGAATGGCCTAAATGAGTCATTTTCTGCTGTAATATCCCAGATAATCCTTATGGATCCTATCCCAACCCTTGATAAAGTGTATAGCTTAGTCTTGAGGGAAGAAACACAAAGAAGTATGCCCTTTCAAACACAACAAACACTTGAGACAGCTGCAATGTTTTCTAAGCAGAAGGAAAGAAAAAAGCTAAGAAAGACATAGTTTGCAATCACTGTGGAAAGAAGGGGCATGTGAAAGAAAAGTGTTATAGGCTAATTGGATTCCCAGAGGATTTCAAATTTACTAAAGGGAAAAATAGCTTCAGGAAAGGGAAAGCAGCTGTGAACAACGTATCTGCAATGGTTGACACATCAATTGGAGAAAATCAGCTTGACAATGAAGAGGAATCTGGAAGGAATGCATCTATGTCTCAATTATCCATCATTAAGCAGCAAGTCGGTAGACTAATGGAGCTCTTAAGTGAGAATGGTTTAGCAAACTCTGATGGTAAAAACAATTCATCAAACACCTCGCAGACAAACCCTTCACTGATCAATTCAGCCTTTGCAGGTATAATTTCAGGCTATTCATGCTTCAATACTGTCAATGCCATGCCTCCCAACTTAAAAAATGTTAATGCTTACATGATAAAATCAAATTTCTAGATTATGGACTCAAGAGCATCAGATCATATTACTTATTCCCTAGATAATTTCATTTCAGCTAGGCTTGTCAGTGATAGTTTTGTTCAACTGCCTAATAACAAAATAGCCATTATCACACATATAGGAGTTGTCAAATTGACATCACTATTAACACTGCATAATGTTCTTTGTGTTCCAAGTTTTAGATTTAATTTGATCTCAATAGGACAGCTTACCAAAATGGAAAATACATGTGTTTTCTTTATTAACAAATACTGTGTTGTTCAGGACACCCCTTCATAGACAGTGATTGGTGTAGCTAGGGCCTCTTCAGGGTTATATATCATGGAACCTAAGAAAGATGAACAAGAATTGTCAGAATTTTGCTTTGATAAACTTGTCAAGTTACCTTTCACTTTGTCAGTTAATGTTTGTAATACAGGACATAAAGTTTTTGATTTATGGCACTTCAGACTTGGTCATGCTCCTTTTGAAAGAATAAATGTAATTCACCAACATTGTGCAGATGTCAAATGTTCTAAAGAATTGCTTTGTGAAATCTGTCCTTTGGCTAAGCAGAGAAAATTACCTTTCCCAGTACATGTTCAAAATACAAAAATTCCATTTGAATTGATGCATGTTGACATTTGGGGGCCTTATGAGAATCCAACCTTGTCTGCTCAACGATATTTTCTAACTATTGTTGAAGATTTTACAAGATTTACATGGGTTTTCTTAATGAAAACTAAGTCTGAAACCTCTACAGCCATTCCTGCTTTCAATACCTTTGTTCAAAAACAGTTTAATCCTGCAATTAAATGTTTGAGGACAGATAATGCCAAAGAATTAGGTTTACTGAATTTCTTTGCAAATAATGGCATAATTCATCAATTGTCATGTGTTGAAGCTCATCAACAAAATGGAATTGTTGAGAGAAAACATCAACACATTTTGGTAGTTGCAAGAGGCCTGATGCATCAGTCAAACATACCTATGCATTTTTGGGGAGATGCTGTCCTAATAGCAGTACATATTATTAACAGAGTACCAAGTAGAATTCTTCACAATAAGTCACCATATGAACTTTTGCATCATAAACAGCCTTCATATGATCATTTAAAGATATTCGAGTGTTTGTGTTTTGTGTCCACATTAACACAAAATAAAAGAAAACTAGACAAAAGGGCAGCTAAATGCATTTTTCTAGGTTATCCAAGTAATATGAAGGGTTATAAAGTTTATGATATTGATGCTAACAAAGTCCTGACATCAAGAAATGTGAATTTTTATGAGCAAGCATTTCCATTTCACATTAAACAGTATGATCAGCAACCACCAGCATTTCATCAAACACCTACTATGCATGACTTATATTTTCATAATTCCAATTATAACCCTACTGTTGATCAACCTTAAAACCATGATCAAGTTGAGTTAGAGCAACTTGAACCTGTTTCACCATAATTAAATCATACCAATTCAAATGTCAATGATTTCTCACCTAATTCATCACCAGCCAGCAATCTGCCTACTGCAGATAGCACCAGCCAGCCTGAAAACATATCTGAGCCAGTCAACAATGAAAATGTCTCTATACCTGTAAGAAAAAGCTCAAGAATCAGACATCAACCAAAGTACTTAGAAGCCTACTATACATATTTACCATCCTCAAGCAACAATGTCACTTCACATCCAATTGCTAAATACCTGTCAGCTCAAAGACTTTCTTCTTCACATAAATCATTTACTACTTCACTGTCACATATACAAGAACCTGTTTCTTATCATCAAGCTGTGAATCATTCTCATTGGAGAGAAGCCATGGCTTTTGAATTGCAAGCTTTGGAGGATAATGGTACATGGACTGTTGTACATCTACCTTCAAATTGTCATATAGTTGGCTGCAGGTGGGTGTACAGGATCAAACTAAATGCAAACGGTGATGTAGAAAGATTCAAAGCATGCCTAGTTGCCAAAGGATATAATCAGGTAGCAAGGTTTGATTATCAAGAAACGTTCAGTCCTGTAGCAAAGCAATCGACAGTGAGAATATTTTTTGCACTTGAAGCAGCATATGATTGGCATTTGTCTCAATTAGATATAAATAATGCTTTTCTAAATGGCGACCTAGAGGAAGAAGTATACATGGATTTACCTGAAGGGTATTCTGTTAAAGGGGAGTATGCAGGAAATGGTAGACTAGTCTGCAAGCTGCACAAGTCTTTATATGGTTTAAAGCAGGCATCTAGGCAATGGAATGCAAAATTCTCTGAAGCCATTCTAAAGTATGGTTTTCAACAGTCAGGTTCAGATCATTCATTGTTCACTAAGAAGACAAATGATGAAAATTTCATAGCATTGCTTGTTTATGTAGATGACATTTTACTTGGAAGTACATCCATTCAGGAGTCAAACGAAGTCAAGGAATTTCTTGACTCTCTTTTCAAACTCAAGGATTTGGGGACAATTAAATATTTCTTGGGATTGGAAATTGCTAAATCTCCTGAAAGTATATCCATATGTCAAAGGAAATACACTCTCGATCTTTTAGAGGAAAATGGACTTCTTGGAGCTAAACCAGTGAGTACACTAATCAACTATAGTCACAGACTCTCCAGAATTGAAAATGAAGATATGTTGTCAGATCCCACAAATTATAGGAAACTGATTGAAAGCTGATATATTTGACTTTTAGCAGACCAGATATTTGTTATGTTGTGCAGGTCCTATCTCAGTTCATGGATAAACCAGGAAAAGAACATTTAACTGCAGCTCACAGGGTATTGAAATATTTAAAAGGATCATCAGGGCAAAGAATATTGATGAAGTCAAAATCTACTCTGAAGATATCAGGATATGCTGATAGTGATTGGGCAGGGTGTCCCGACACTAGAAAGTCAGTTACTGGGTTCTGTATCTTCATTGGAGACTCACTGGTGAGTTGGAAATCGAAAAAACAATCAGTAGTTGCAAGAAGTTCAGCTGAGGCAGAGTATAGATCAATGGCTTCAGTATGTTGTGAGATGATTTGGATCAAGAGTTTACTAAAAGATTTTGGAGTCAAACATTGTGAAGCAATGAATCTTTATTCAGATAGTCAATCAGCTATACACATTAGCAAGAATCCAGTATTTCACGAGAGGACTAAACATATAGAAGTGGACTGCCATTTCATCAGGGAAAAGATCCTCACAGGTTTGATAAAACGAAGGCATACTTCAACCAATTTACAGATTGCAGACATTCTCACAAAGGCCTTACAGCCAAATCAGTTTTACAGGCTCCTGAGCAAGATGAACATTCACAATGTTCACCGTTCCTCTTGAGGGGGAGTATTGAACTTACACTTGAAGATTGAAAAGCTGAATAAGTGACTAACTTGAGCAGAGGAGATCGGGTTGAAAGGAAAACAGTCACAAGAAGAAGACCCCAGCGCACCGTTTCAATAAAATGGGATAAAAAGGAAGAAGAGAAGACCAATACGCAACATTTCAATAAAAGGAAAAGAAGTCAAAGCTGCACCGTTTATATACAGATTGATTTCAAAAATTAGTTAATGTAATGATTAGATAGTTATGCCTTAATGGCTTGTTTTTCCTTTTAGCTATGTACAGAATCTTTGTATATAAACCTTGTACAGACTTTTCCCTATTTTTGAGATATGTGAATATCCCTATTCTCTCATTCTGCGCTGTTTTCCTACTCTTTCTGACATAACCTGCTCCAGGAACAAACTTGCGTGAACTTCCGCCACAAGACCGGTCATTACCATCTGATCAATCATTTTCCTACGTGTTCGAGGCATCCATCCAATTAAAACAAGTCATGATTTTCTCAAAACTTAAAATTTTGATCCTGCACAAGCTTCTCCAAATAAGAATTCAACTTGCCAGCAATGATTGGGATGTGGTCATTCTTCATAATAGTATCAATGGCTTTCAATGCATGACGGAAAAAGTCATCCATGGTAGAATCTTTTTCAGGATCCGTAATCCCTAACAAGTGTTGTGGCACCCCACAAGAGTCTCCCATCGCCACTTAATTTGTTTGTAATTTTGTCAAGCCTTGTCAAAACATGGATCTTATTCGAATTGATGATTTCCCCAAGAAAATGAGTTGCAAGGTCAACGGAAAGTTTAGATTTTCCTCTTCCTGTTGCACTCATCACGAAGATAACCTTATTTTGTGCTTGTTGAGTTGAGCAGAACCAACGTTAACAGCATAAGAGTAAAAAAAGATTGTTATAAAAAACTTATGTTATACATATTCATATATATATGTATGTAAAGATTAAATGTGGTTCCATGTTTTCTTTTTAACTGACAATATAAAGCTATAATTTGTTATATTTTCTTTTTTTTTTCTTATGTTTTACTTTACAACTTAAGTAGATATGATAAATTATGATGCTATGAAAGATTATTCACTACTAATAATTATTGGTCAAAATACTTGATAAATCCCTGTACTCATGTATTTTGTTTAATTTAATCCCTATACTCAAAATCGTAACATTTTAGTTTTGTAATTTTGGGAACTGCTTCAATTTAATCATTTCCTCTAACAGCATCTAATTTTACCTTTAAAAGAATGACGTCAGCATCGACGTCAGTGCTGACATGGCACATTTTGATGACATGACACCTACATGATGACTCGACATGCCACGTGGCACCAACGTGATGATATGGCAATGCCACATGACACTACTATGATGGCATGGCAATGCTGACATGGCACTAGCATGCTGACATGTCAGTGTCACGTGGTAGATCCAAAATTTTTCAAAAAAAAAAATTTATGCCACATCATAAGAACTAAATTAAACAAAAATATATAATATAGGGATTAAATTGAACAAAATTGAGATGTTGAGGGATTAAATTGAAAAAATATTAAAAAAATATAAATCTTTAAGCGGATGATTAATAAGCCAAATATCTAAGCATAAAAAATTTATGGTGTTAAAATATATATATATTTACTTGATTATTTGATTTTAGAATATATACATTAATTTTTTTTTTTACAAAAATTAAGTTTTGAATTCTAATTTTATAAAACAATTTTTTAAAAAAATTCATACCTAAAGTCAAATTTAGATGAATAGTGTACATTGTGTTAGAATAAAATAATATACAAAGACTAAATAAACTTTTTTCTTTTATTTATAATAGTACAAAAATTTAAAATTTATTTGACTTAGTTTAACTTGAGCTGAACTCAAATTAGCAAAATAAATTGATTTAGTTTTTCTTTTAAAATAATGAAGAAAGGAAATATGAAGTTAGCAATGATTATAAAAATAATTTTTCGTTCTAGCTTGCTTAATTTGGATATTATAAACTTCTTATTACAACATAAAATCTGAGTTACTTCACCCTTCAATTATTTATTTATTTTTTATGTTTTTATTTTATTTAATATTTCAGGTTATATTTTTTAGGTTGAAATTTTCTTGATTAAAGACTGTGTTTATGGTTTATAGAGTTAAATATAATTGTAAATATTTGTATAATTTATTTTGTATTTACACATTTTTTATAGATCCAAATTAATAATTTAAATTTAAATTTAGCAGAATTTAATTGTGGTGTTTGAAGTTAGATAAAATCGTTTTATAATAAATTTTGAGTAAATTTAAATAAAAGATAAATTAGGTAAAGGTTGAATAATTCTAAAAGAATAGTTATTTGTAAATTGTGAAAGTTGTAACTAAATTAATTTATTTTGTTAATTTGAATTCAACTCAAGTTAAAAATTAAATCAAATAAATTTCAAACTTTTATACTATTATAAATAGAAGAAAAAAAATTTATTTAGTTGTTTTATATTATTTTATTCCAACATAATGTAAGTTATTCATCTAAATTTGACTTTAGGTATGAAAATTTTTTTGAAATTTTTTTATAAAAGGAGAATTTAAACTTAATTTTTGCAAAAAAAAAAAAGATAAATTAATGTACATATCTTAGAATCAAATAATCAAATAAGAAAATATTTATATATATTTTTTAACACCATAAATCTTTTACACTTAAATATTTAGCTTATTAATCATCTATTAAAAGATTTACATTTTTCAAATATGTTTTTCAATTTAGTTCCTCAATATCTCAACTTTGTTCAATTTAATCCCTATATTATATATTTTTGTTCAATTTAATTCTTATGACGAGGTATAAAAAATGTTTTTTGAAAAATTTTGGATCTAGCACGTGACACTAGGATGTTAGCATGTTAGTGCCACGTGGCATTGCCACTTCATCACATCATCATGTAGATGCCACGTCATCAAAAGGTGCCACGTTAGCAATGATGTCAATACTGACGTTATCCTTTTAACGGTATGCAATTAATGTTAATGTTATTCTTTTAACGGTAAAATTGGATGCCGTTAAAGAAAATGACTAAATTGAAGTAATTTTCAAAATTAAGAGATTAAAATGTTACGATTTTGAGTACAGAGACTACAAAATGTATGAGTCTAGGGGCTTCCCAAGTATTTTGACTAATAATTATTTCTATTGTTGTTTTGAAATGTATACGTAAAACAAAATGGAATTTAATAATTTGAAAAGAATGTGCATGAATATTATATGTCAGGACAAAGTAGAAAGTTTTTAACGTTTTAGGCCCAAACTTTTTTTTTTTGCTCTGGACTAAAGCCCATTGCTTTAGGCCCATTCCTACCCTCGAAGCACAATGCTATAAAGGAACTTTTGCTTGGGGTACCTGTTTTACTGGTTTCAAATGTTTCCGTTGAGTCATGATGGCCTTGTTTGAAATAGTCCGCCAAAGGTAACACCCATACAAAAATGTTTGAAATTTCCTACATAGATTTTGACATACCAATTAATTAGTAAGTTAAGTTGAAAGATAATTATGTTTAAGCTAATCAATTTTTGAAAGGCTTGTCTTTAAATTTTAGGGTAAGATTTAAGCAAAGTTTGTGAAACTTTTAATTAAAAATATTTTTACTGGAATGTTTGACTCAAGGATAAATATATCTTACTTACAATCCGATTCAAATCAAAGCTTTAGATGAAAAATTTTTCAACTTGGTTCCAGATATTATCATATTTGTAAATAATTATTTTTATTTTTTAAAAGATATTAATATAAAAATACTTTTTTAATTGAAAATGTGGAGAACTTTACCTAAAAACCTTTGATAAGAAAATATGGGGTAATGAAAATCTCATGTATCCCCATCATTACAATTAAGAAGGAAGTGGAATAGAGATGAGGATGTGTTTGTCTGATAGTGTGTGCATGGGGTGTGTATAATATCAATACATTGATGATGCACACTTATTCTAATAGTAGTAGGCCTCGTCCATCGCCTCCCATTCCTGCATTCCATGTGGGAAAGATTTTATATGCTATCAATCGAGATTAGGACATGGAGACAAAGCTACTTTTTTTCCCCAACTTTTCTGAAGAAATAATACTATTTAAGTAGGTTTTTTTATATATATATTATTAAGTTTTCACCTTTTCTTTGGCTGGCAAAGGAGCAGTACTTTGTTTCACCCCTCGTTTACTTCTTTCCATCCTGACAATGACCCCGGCGGTCCTTCCTCAAAAACAAATATTTTAATATATTAAGGGGAAAGCCTTGATGAATTTCTTGCTTTTGCAATAGTTACATCACATACCTCTCTTTACTTATCTTTCCTCTCCATTGCATGAAAGTTATTTAATTATTAGGATGCTGTGGCAATGTAATGTATTAGTCCTTCCTTTTCTCTTTAGAGGACATAAGTGTTTGAGCTGTTTCAAACCATACCCTAAAGCAATTGAAAATAACGTAAGTGCCATTCAGAGCTATCCAATAGACAAAAAGAGGAAGCTGCATTAAAAGGTGGGGAAAGAGGAGCACGTGGTCCCAAGACTGCCAAACCAAAACCAAAAACAAAAACAAAAAAAAAAAAAAAGAAAAGAAAGGAAAGCAAAGAAAAGGAAAGAGAGAACTGGAAACCCTTTTTGGTGCACCTTCACTCTGTCTTTCACCTTTGCTTTGGTTGAACTTGTGAAAGAAAAATCAAACTGATAGATAGTCCTTTTGTTGTTTTATTTAGTCTTTTTCTTCTTTTCATATTTTAGTGTATTATAGTAGAAGCAAAAGAAGAGAAAAAGGGAAAAAAAACAAGAGAGAAAAAGAAATAGGAGTTCTTCAACTGGTAGTCATTTATTTTTTTTGCTCTAGAATTTAATGAAAAAGGCACTGTGTCCCTCTGCTAGCTGCTGGCTCTGCAACCTCATCTGATTCTGATAAAGTGTGAGAGAGAGTGTGTGTTTTTATGTGATTGTGTGTGTTGTTTATGTTTGAGAAGGACTATTGCCTGCCTATAACCATTTCAACTGTGGCACTGAAAAACATGGTGTTTTTATAAGCATTTAAAAGGACACAAATGCAATGAAAATGACATTCCTTTTCCTTCCTCTCTCTCTCTCTCTCTCTCTCTCTCTCTCGACTCCCCCCACACTTACATACCACTTCTTTTCTCTCTAACATTGAATTTGGGTTGAATCTATGGGCAGCATCTTTGAATGGTTCTTCCTATTTTCCAGCTAAAATGGTCCCAAGAAATGTAATAATCCCTACAACTACAAGAGAGGAGCTTCATAATCCATGTGTCCATTCATTTATACTTCATTAAGACAGGGTCCTTTCTTAACTTAGCATGCATTACCTTTCAAAATACAGATGCTTAAATCTAACAGCCATTTTTTGAGCTCCTTTTCCTTTCTTTTTCTGTTCTCATTATTTTAATGCTTACGGCATAAATGAAAGCAACATCAACTGGCTAAATTAGGGAAAAATAAAAGATGGAACAATGATAATATCCAACACCCTTTGTTATAAACTTACAATTTTTGGGAGCCTGTCTTTCTGGTTTTTTTTTTTTTGTCATGATTACTCTTTTTTTTTTTTTTATTGAAGAAGCATATGGAAAAACCCATCAAAAAGAAAAGAATGTAATTACATTTCAACTAACGGTCACAGACCAAAAGGGCAGAACAGTATTCAATTCATGGAGTTACTACTCCTACCTGGGGTTTTAAAGTGGCAGGCCTAACATAGGATTATTCAGCATAAGTAATAGGTAGGCTAGTGATGTATAATATATTCTTTCGGGGCCTATAATCTAAAGGATAATCTACTCTCCCGATTATTGGAAGGAATTAATTAGCAGCCGAAAACCTGAAAAAATAGCTCCTCCTTTCCACAACTTCACGCAATAAAATCAGTGGGGATCCTTTTCTTCTTTCCTGCCAACTCCGGAGATAAAAATTCGAGTACAGGGATGTTTAAAACATTCACATGGCATCCCAACGCATTATGATTAATCATCTCAGAATCTCATGTATATAGATATTGGCATATTGCACTTCACTGCATACCATTAAATTGCATCATCTACGTTCAATTAAACAAATGAAGATATACTAAATCAATTCAAAAACTGCTTACAGATACCTTTTTTTTTCTTTTTTTTTAACCAAAGCCATGATATTGGTCAGAACTACTTGACATAGCAAAGAAAAACGAAACATGCAGATCAAAAACAAAGAGATTTAAGGGCTAAGGATTGATCATTTTCATTGCTTGATCAACTCGCCGTCACTCTCCTTCCCCTTCTGTTGTGGCTGAGGACATGTAACTCATAGCGAGTGAGGTCTCATCAGCTGGAACCGCAGCTGTCGATGTTTGGAATTGATGCTTGCAAGCTTGACAAGTGATCTGCATGATAGTAGTACTTATCTTCTTTGTCGCCTGATCTTTCAGAACTTGAGCCTTTTCGAGTTCACCTTGCGCTTGTTGCCTTATCCTCTTAGCACTAGCAAACTCAAGCTCAGCCATCTCTATCTGCCTCTTTGCTTCTTGTCTAGCCTTTTCAGCGTAGGCCTTCTCGGCCATAGCCAACTTTAGCTGCTCACTAGCAAACTCTTTCAACCTTGTAGCTTCCAATGCCGTTTCACTGGCACTTTTTTCTCTACATGTATCCAAACTAAGCTTGTTTGCTTCTCTCTTTTCACCGCAGTCACTTGATCCTATTGATAACTTCAAACGAGTCGCGTAATTCTCATCTGAATTACGCGACGAGTGAGTGCTTGATGATGGTAGAAGCTGAAGTTCAAGATTGTGTTGCAGTTGGTGCTGGTGGTCAAAAGTAGACGCATGACTGTACAAGAAAATAGGCTCAGTTGATTTTGGCAACGGCAACCCAGGCAACGGGCCTATGCTAAAGTTGGCATCGCTTGATGGACTAGTACTTGAAGCCGTTCGAGAGGAGCAGGCAGGCTGCAGCGCCTGCAATTCAGGTTGAACTCGCCGAACAGTGCAAGCATCTTGGTGCTCAATGAAACTCTCCACCCTGAAACGACAAAGACCAAAAGAATGATTCAAAAAAAGAGATAATACTATTAGATTATGTTAGATGAGGATTTGGATTGTTCCTGGTGTTTTTAATAATCATGTTGGAGGATACAAACTAAGTCAAGGAAGCAATCAAGTCATGTTTATGTAGGGTTAGCAAGGAACAAAGCAATATAAAATTGATTTAAGTATCTATAGTATGGATTATGTGACTACGTTTACAATATTAAATTACAAAAAAAATGAACTGGGGTCTGAGGTCTTCTGTGTGTGCAATGACTGTTTTGCGTTACGGGTAATTGGGTTTACATTAGGCCAAACAAAAAACCTGTTATCGGGAATAGGAAAACGCACTGCCCTTAAATTTTTATTGGCTAAGCCTAGATCACAAGCAAATGGAAACATGAGGTCATTTTGTGCTGTAGAGGAAATCATTCTTGGATTTTGAATAATTTCGTTTTGTTTAGTTTTGGGAAAGAGGATTGTGAGAAACCCAACAAGAACAAGCGAATACTTATCAGTGTGAAACTTACAAAAATCAAGGTTACGGGGTTTTTCTCTTTAGGATAACTTTTGTGGGTATTTTTAGGGTTTGAATGAAAAAAGTAAAGCAATCATAATTACATACGATAAAAAGAAAAAGAAAGAAAAACGTGTGGATTGTTATTGAAAATCTAATCGAAAACAAAGAGAAAAGAAAATTTTAATAAAGAGTAGTTGCTTGAGGTTTCAAACAAGGGAAAACTGACCTGGAAAAAACACGGCCACAGTCACAAGAATGGCCTCTTGTGCCACAAGTCTTGAGATGAGCCTTGTAATCAGACTGAACAGCATATCCTTTAGAGCACTTCTCGCAAACCCACTGTTTCTGATTGCTATGCTTCCTCCTGAAATGTTTCTTTATGCCAACCAGATCTCCCAGGGCATGGCAAGGGTCATGGTGCAAGCAGCTTGGCTCAGGGCAAACAAATACCCTCTTCTTCACCTCTTGCGTTTCCCTTTTCAGCAACTTCCAAGGCACCTTGTGCCTTCTCCTATGCATTTGAAGGTTCTGGTCTCTTTGAAATCCCTGGTTGCAGATCTCACAAACATATCTGTCTGATTCGAGCAGCGTTTTTGGAGATAAAGACACCACCTCCGCATCCGGATCTGTATTGACAAACGTAAAAATATATGTATATCAGAAGTCAATTGAATTAAGAGGAAGGGAAAAAAACAACATGATGAATAATAATAGGGTATTATATTTGTAAATAGCTTCAGTTAACCTGGGGTGCCTGCTGGCTTTCTTTTTCTTTTCTGGGTGGCCCCATTTTCCAAGGGAGTGAGAGGATCAGAGGAGGAAGATGGAAGGGCAGAAGTAGGAGTGTTGTCCAACATATTGTTATTGGTGTTTCTCGGTAGACTATATGTTGGAGATTGTTGTTGGTGGTGTGTCTGTGTGTGAGTTGAAGTGAATAACAAATCAATCAATCTTTAGCTGTACAGGTGGTGGAGTTGGAATAGTGCGAGGTGGGAATTCAGCTTTACTGATAACACAAGAGGAAAATGGGCAGAGAGAGAAAGATAGAAAGGAAGGTTTGCTTAGAGAGAGAAAGGTAGGGAGGGGGGAACATGAAGAAGAAAAGCTATTGCTTTCTGCTATCAGCTTTCTTTAAGCTTTAAGGCTTTTTTTTTTTAGCTTTTCTCTTTATTTCTGCTCTTGGGCTCCCTTGAGCTTTTTTTTCTTGGTCTTGTTGTTTCATTGACCCCCACCTTGAGCAGGTAAGGTTGAGGCGAGTCTAGCTTATAAAGCTCACTCTACAGTATTCTTTGAGAGAATGAGAGAGAGAGAGAAATTAAAAGAAAAAAAAAAAGATAGAGAAAAGAGCTGACCCAATCACAAATGGTCGAGACTTCGAGCCCACACACACATAAACACAGGCATTTGGACAGAAACAAAAAAACATCCCCCCCACAAGAAAACAAACAGTCATTATTCATATCACACAGTAATTTGCATGAATATATATATATATATATATATATATATATATATATATGCAGCAGGCCATACCTCTCTTCCACGTGACCTCACCCCCTTCCTCACGTGACCTTTTCTCTTTCACTCCTCCCTTTCCCTTGATGAAAAAGAAGGTTGTGATGAGTTAACTCTGGGGTAAAAATGGATTATTTGTTTGGATTTAGTAATTAGCAAAACTGTAATGTAAATGACAGCCAACTAAAACCTGATTACTGTTTTTCCTCCAGGCAGCTTTTCTAAAGGTGAAGGAAGCAGGATTAGTCACTTTCAAGGAGGCTGTAATCATTTCTGGAAGAGATTTTACTTTCTTTTTTTTCTTTTTTCTCCTGAATTTTTGTCTGCCCTTCATGATTCAAGCCGAACACTGCCGCCCTCCCCCAACTTTCAAATTTGCAGTTAACACTTGCCCTTTCCTCATTATAACTCCTTTCTTCAATAAAGAAAAATAAAGATTGGAATCCTAATAATTCTAGTTGGCAGAAAGTTACTATCATATCATCCAGCTAATGACTTTCAAAATTTATTGTGGCATCTGTACTTAAAGCTCCATCCCATTAGTTATTTTTTCTTTTCTTTTTTTTTTTTGAGCAACATTAGTTTGTTACAAATACAGTAGATTTATCTAGAAATTAAAAAAATATTATTCCTATTTTTTCTAAAATAAAAGTACAATAATGAAATTCAATCCAATGGAAATATTTATAATGATAAATTTAAAAAAAAAAAAAAGCGACCAAAATTTAATATTAAATCATAGTATAATGATAAACCTGGATACTTACTCGAGTAAAACTATAGTTATGCTTGGAATTCTACGGGAAGTTCCTTGTATGATCAACATATTTATGGTAAATGGAGCCTAGACAATTTACAGTTTAGTTTGTGTATTTTGTGTAGGGGTTTCGGAAGTGGGGGACATTGGACCAATCCATTAGCATTCTCTCTTTGCTTGAAAGAACCTCGATTCCTCCATGTCAGAATATGGAACAATGGATGGTTCCAATCTTTTTGGTTTGATGGATTTGAAGTACGTGAACAAATTACTACTTCCAGACTTTATTAATCTTTCTTTCTTGGCAATTGTTCGTCTTTGCCATATAGATTTTTTTTTTTTTTACACATAGGGGTAGAAAACAAAAGAAATTAATAACACTGTATAAGACGAGATGAGCTATGTATATGCAAAGGGGTTTACATGAGTCCTAACTCCTAATTAAGTTCCTCCACCCTGTCCCTCTATGATTTTATGATCAAGTTTGTTAGCATCTAGTTTTCTATTTAAACAATTAAATTATGATTGTTTTATTAGTTGGGATGAATGTGATATTTGATTTACCACCTCTTCAATTTACACGATATATGTAAGTGAAACCAACCACGAAAACATCAATACATATAAAATCAAACCACAATATGTAGGCAGTGTGACAATAATTACTTATGCATGCATATGTATGTCAATATAAATTTCCCTAATTATTATTACCAGGCTTGCTTAAAGCTAGGTTTTTTACTAGCTTAAAGCAGCAATACGGATAGCAACATGTGAAAATAATAAATGAAATCATAATCAATTATTTTTATGATTTTTTTTTGTTTTGTTTTTTATTGAAAGAAAAATAATATTTTTTAAGTAAAAAATTTTATACCAATCAATGAACTAAATGCTCAAATACCATAATTTCCTTTTATTTGATATAAGAACCAGAACTAGCATAGATATATATACGTGCCATTGGGCCACTCCAGTATCATTACTTTTTTCTTTAACATCCACAAGAAGTGTGACCATAGAAATTGTACGAACCTCACATTGAAGATATCTTACAATAGATTAAATCAGACATTGTACTGCTCACCATTTTCAACCATTGCCCGTCGGTGTGACGCAGATATTTCTCCTGAAAAGGACTGGATTATCTACCTGCCGATCTTTAACAAAAATATAAAATAATTAAAATTATTATCACTTGCAAATAATCCCTATTTACAACTTCACATGATTGCCTTTTTCTGCCCGGTGAGATCTCATATTTTGCCATCATTATAATTTAATAGTAACTTTTTTTTCTCTGCAAACTTAATATTCTGTCTCGGAGGTTTTTTGAATTCAAATTTTAATACAAGTGATAGGAGGAGAGACTTATGTCCCATTGTATAGTTCAAAATCTTTATATATAGAAAAGATAGACACAATATTTGAAAAAATTCTTTAATAATTAAAAGAAATTTAAATAATTTTTTATTTTTTATTACTTTAAATCAAGTTTTAATATTTTTATTTTGAATCAAATAAATCCTTATAATTAATAGTTAACTAATTATCATTAATCTAAATTCCTCTTATAATTTTATATCTACATAACGTTGACATAAAAAGTGAAAATGACACATGATTATATTATCATGTCATATCAATATATCATGTTATCATCCATTATGACATATCACGTGATATTTTTATTAACAACAATTAATCAATCATTAATTATAATGATTTATTTAACTCAAATAAATATATCATGGTTTAATTGAATACAATAAAAGAATAAAAGCTTAGTTGAATTTTATTGAATAGTTTAGGGATTTTTTTTAAATATTATGTCAAAAAATAATATTAACTTTTTAAATTTTTTTGAAAGCCACATTTTTAAATATTATTAATAATATAAATGTTTTCTGATGCCTTTTTCTTTTCCTTACTTTTTAAAATCTTTTTGTTCTTGTATATTTCATTATATATCTATTTTAATCAAAGAATTATATTTTATAAACTATTACTCTATAGTTCTCAATATCTGTAAATCACAAGCTGCCAACCACTAACAGCAAAAAGAAAAAAACAGAGCTAAAAAAAACTTTTCTTCAGAAAAAGTAAAGAAAAAAGCTTAAAAGTTTTAAAATCTTTAAAACAAATACCATGTAAATTACCTAAATTTTCAAATATAAAATTTTTATTTAGTATGTACTTTCAAGGACAGTAATCTCTCATGGGCAATTAAAGATGGCTGTGGCTGTGAGTAGGATATATATACATATATATATACACATATATATACATATACATATACATATAAAAATTTAAATAAATATTTATTATTTTATTGCATTCAATCATATTTTTAGATTTTTATTTTAAGTCAAATAAACCCTTATAACTAATGATTAACTAATTATCATTAATCAAAATATCACTTATCAATTTATATCCACATGACGTTAATGTGAATAATGAAAAACACCACATGGTTTAATTATAATATCAAATTAGCATATCATATCATAATCAATTATAATATATTAACATACTACATCATCCTCAATTATAATATATTAACATATCACATCAGCATCATGCGATATAAAATGATAAATGATATTTTGATTAAATCAATCATTAATCATAAAAACTTATTTTACTCAAAATAAAAATATAAAAATTTATTTAAAATTTTTTAAATAATTTAAGATTTTTTAAAAATATTATGCCTCTATTCTTCATTCGTTTCAGAGGAAATGTGATGTCAAAATTTGTATTCAATGACAATAATGTTATGTAATTATTTCAATTGATATTTTTTTTAATTGTAATATTGAGTTCCATACTTTAGTTCATTCACTGCTTCAATACTTTGTAAGACAATTACTGATTTTTGGGTACAACTTCATAAACAAAGTTCAATGACTTTCTCTCTCTCTCTTGGACCTTTTATCATGAAAAGCTGTATCGTACAGCGTAAATAATTAAAAACGGTAGATTAATTACATAGCCATTAATCAAGGGTTTGCGACTTCATAAATACAATCCCAAAGTGAATCTCACATATTATATATATATATATATATATATATATATATATATGTATATATTTGTGATTTTATATTTCTATTTGAAATTCTATGTGATCCAAAATTACTATTTATACAAATAAAATTCTTTGAATTCTAGTTTAATTACAACTTTTTTGTCATTCTAAGTTGTATGATAAATGCTCATTTTAAAATTCAACGTTTATTAAATTTTTCATTTCAAGAGTGAATTTATTTTTTTAAATAAGAATGAATTATTTTTTATTATATATATATATATATATAAATTGACGATAAGATTTAGTAATTATCTCTAATTTGACAAACAATTGTAACATTGGACCGAGATAACCTTTAGAACAAATATAAATTTGTGTCCCTTAATCTCACTAATGGCAATGATTAACTTTTATCTTTAAACGAGTAGAATTGAATAAATTGCATCCTAATTTAAAAGAAATAATAATTTAAATATTGAAATGAAAATTTTGATGAACTCGTTAAATGTTAACCATTACTGTTATGGAACCACAAAATTCTGCCTGAAGAGTACATATTGTTTATCTTTCGTTGGGGGGTGGGAATGGGGATGAGTGAGCTAATATTCCGTGGTGAATGAAATAATAATGCTTGAAAAAGTTAAAGAAAAACTATTAGTCGTAGCAGAAACAATGGTGGAGGGGGAGGGAGACTTGGCACATTGGGAGAGGACGCAGGTGCCACAAAGAAAGAGAAAGAATTAATATAGAAACAGGAAGAGTTTAATAATGAATCAAACACAAAAGAAGAAGGAAAAAGAAAGTAGAGATGCTTACACTTGTTTGTTGAGTTGGAAAGAATGGGAAGATGATGGAAGATTGATTCTCGACACATGCTGCATCCACCAAAAAGCAAACAAGAGGCAAAGGCAATCATCTTCCCCAAGTGTCCTGGATTCCAAATCTAATCATCTTTTCTTAAACTAATCCAAGTAAAACCCCTCGCAGAAACCATGCTTTCCTTTTGTTGACTTTGCCCTAAAAGTCTTTTTTACTTGCTTTCAAAGGACCTTCAACTTTAGCTTTCCAAACCCCGTCCATTTCCCCTTAAAGCAGCACAACCAACTTCACTTTTTGCCCACAATTTTCAGCAATCCAGCCTTAAATGTTGCACGAGAAACAGATTTTCTATAATTTTTCTTGGTCCGAGCACACGAATTATATACGTATCAGTACCCATATTTGTAAAATTTAATTGCAAAATTGTGGATTCCAAGCATATGAATGATGTTTGTTTGTACATACATGAATTATTTTTCTTTTAAAAAGACGTCGCAAGAATTAAAATTTTTTATTTCAATTTAAAAGATTCATATGCAAATTTAAATGCAAAATAATGAAATTTATGAAATAGAAGATAATTATTTAGTTTAATGCCCAAGGAAACTCTGAATTAGTAAAATTCAAATTACATAAATAAGCATATATATATATATGTAATTACTTGTATTGATAGAAACATATATATATACATTAGATTCGTATGCTACAAACAATACTGTGTCAGCATACACATACAATTTATGTTGTGGAAATAGTACTTTAAATGTTTTTTGAATTGCTTTATATTAGAAATTATTACGTAGTAGATTAGACTTGAGATTGACTAACAAATCTCTTCTCCTTTCTTTTTCGCTTGAATTGCAAGCTACCAAACAAGAAGTATTCAATGCAATGCATAATCCAAAAGAGGTATACATGGCCTTCAATAATTTCATGATGAGGATGAGCAGGAAATGGCCCCTTGTTATTGCACTGAAACCTGAGGCCTTTGTCTGGTTTAGTTTTGTTGGTATCCAAAGAATTGGCATCTACTATAAGAGACACTGAAACCGAAAAATCACAAAATATAAAGTAGAATCCAGGATCCCATGGCACGTTATCATCTCCCTTCAGACACCCTTTAGCCCACTTTTAAGGCATAGAGAAGATTTGTTTGTTTCTTTCACCCCTTCATGGAACTTTCATTTTTGTTTTCTTGGGATTTTTGTGAGTGTGAGAGAGAGGGAAAGGAAGAAATAGAAAAGAGATAGAGCGAGGGGGGAGAGAGAGAGGTGAGGCTGACATGCTGTTTGGTGGGTACTGTCAGGGTCTGAAAAGCAAACGTGCCTTGGGTAATAATCAGAATACATAGGAAAAAAGTTACCCAAAAGGATAAAAAGATAAATAAAGTAGATGTGCAAAAACTAAAGCAAGAAAAAGTAAAAATAAAGTAAGACAAAATTGTTAGGGACTTAACTCAGTTCCCAGAAAGTCAATAAAGTACTCCTCAAAAGTTTGGCCCATCTCAGAGACAAATATACCTACATTCAGGGCCTAATTTAACAGTAACATTACCAAAATACACGCCAGTTCCTTACCCTACCCCCCCTTCTCACCATCCTGTTTTATCACAACAATTACAATGTCCCCTTCTGCAAGGTGCTCTCCTTTAATCGCCCAGTCAATCTCATTACCCCCTTCAAAATTTTTTCTTTACCCCCTCCCTCCTTCACGGATTGAGCTTTCAGCCTCAACTGTAAACCTGCTGTAACTTGTGAGGGTACGACCATTTTTTTTGTCCATCTATATATAACATAACTAAGGAAAAAAAGGAAAGGACGGGACCATATTTTTTACCGTAGGCTGTACAAAATGCAGATATTTGGATGTTGGTTGGTCCACATGTAATCCAGAAAAAAGAAAAGGGTGCAGTTTTTTGAGTGCTTCTACGATTTACAGGAAATGTAAAGTTCCGTACGCCTCAAAATGTATGGCTTTACGTTGAGACACATGTCCACCGTCATTGCAGACAATACGGCAGCGAGACCTCACTGCCTTCCCCAAGAGCCAAAAGAATCCCTCCTGTGGCTTCCTGCCCTCGGTAGGTTACTCCCCCTTCAACAGGACCTACATTATCGTTCCTTCCCCAACAATTCTCACTGGACTCATGTCCTCCCTGTATATTAGAATAGTAGATAAACTATGGCCTTTATTTTATCGGATTCATATTCCATTGATGCGGCAATCCTGGAATTTACTTACTATAACATTTTGTCTGTACATAGAGAGGGTATTGGAACCAAGAGTTGTTTGTGATGGGTAGAAGTGATCTCTCTATTCTCTTAGAATATACTAATTTGATGGTCAACAGAACTTTTGGAGCTGTTTCTGTCTTACAAGTCTTTTGATTGAACACCATCATGGACGATCATGACAGATTTTTAACATCAACGGCATTTGAATTTGAATCCAGAAATTTTTGCAATTCATTACCAATGCCACCCAGTTGCTATTCTAGCAATGATAGTTCTTTACTTTGATAATCAGGTCACCAAGCTAAGAGATTTATAGGACACAAGGAAAGAGTAGGAAATTCAGGCTTGCTAGCTATGAACGGTAGAAAGAGAAGCCCAATTAATGGCCTACGCCAGACCCAATTACAAAGGGGGGGTTGTTAAGTACCAAATCCAATCTTATGAAAATCCTGTTCCATCAGCTTAAGTCGGAACGATTTGCCGACAGCCTAAGGCTTGGTCGCCATGTTCTTCTTTCATTCTCCTAGAAGAACAGAAAAGTTCTGGGTGAAAGTTTGATTTGATGCGAATTAAAGTCCCTACTGCATGGACTATATACTTGTCATGCTTAAATACAGCATGAATGATGTATCCCCAGATATGGCAAAAAAGAAAGAAAAACCTAATAACATTTTCAACTAGTTATTTTCTTTGTGATAAATGTATATTCATTTTTCTGAAATATATAGTCAAAAAAATATACATTTCATTTATTATGGCTACCATATTTTATATGAATTTTTTAAAAATTGTTTGGTTTCCTTGTCGCTATGCATTTGTCTTTACCTTGCGAGAAGTATGCTGCGATGAATGATATAACCAAACAAATTTAAAAATCTCAAGACAAAATCTTAAGAATGGTGGCCAGTATGGTGGTCGTTAGGTCAATTCATGTCTCGAGAAGTCCATGGATTTGACCCCACTGTGATTCATTTCATGAGTCGGTCATATGAAAGCAATATCAGAAAAGCTTGCTGTATACCTTCGACCTTTTAGAGTTAAGATGCAAAAGCCTGTTGAGCTGTATTAGAGATTAAATGTAGCCTTGGAACTTGGAAGCTTCAATTCATAGGTTGTTTGAAAATTTTTAGTCTTGTGTAATTACTTTAAACAATGTACACTCTGCCATTTGTTGTTAACAAATTGAAAGCTGGAAGCCAGAATCAAAACTTTGTGTAGCTCAGGATGCCCGATTGTTGTTATGCCAACTGTCAGGAATAGAAGCTGGAGCAGCTACACCGAATAGTTTCTTTGGTTTTTCTACAATTTTTTTTCAGAAGAGATGAAAGGAGGAAAGATTATGGGAACTGGTGCTGATGAGAGGTCTGTGTGTTGCTGAAGGCATTATTAATGAAAGGGACTCTAACCACTAATAATTGAGGGCAACGAGTCCAACGTGTTAGTCCTTTCCTTTGATTGATGGTAAAGAAAAGAATAACAATAGCATGCAAAATTAAATGGTTAACTCCCTTTGAAGGGGTGCCTGAGCAACCCCCTGACATCACCAGCAGCTCAGCATGACCAAGAAATTCATCAAAGAGAATGTTAGAACAACAACAAAAGTAAAATCAAGAATGAACAAGTTTTTACTTCATAAGAAATACTTGAATTAGATGTTCTTAATCATATTGCTTAATTGCCTACCTTTTTCCTTTCCATGGAAGATCCTTTAACATTGAGGAAAAATGTTTCTTCACAAAATTAACTTGCCTAATGGCATCAATCAGGGCTATAGGTAAGGAGGACCAGACAAGAAGGTTTCTTGCATAAATCTTTTCTTCCATATCCGTCCAACCAAGATAAACCAAGATAACAGATTAGCACAAATAAGTATATGATTTTGTTATAGATATGATAAGACATTAAACAGGGGAAATTTTTGAAACAGTTTTTAGCAGATATTTTAAATTGGATGGAATCAGAACCCGGACTCAAATATCGATGATTCTTTGTAATCAAATCTGCTGTCTGCATCTTGCTTGTTAGGATTTTCTCCATAATTAACTCATTAATTAGGTAATATATGAATTCACTTGAAGAATTGATACGAGAATAAGCTCTGTCCAAATCACCAAGTCTTTAAATTCAGACCAATTGGATAGAGAATCCAACCCCTTTTCTTACGTCTGTACATTGTCAAGAGTCAGCCTTCATTCACCGGAGTTAGTTGTTGCCAATAGCTAAATTCTGAATGCGAAAAAGATTCATTTGGTGGTGTAGAACTTTCAAGGGACGAATCCCAAGAGAAAAAAAGAAAAAAGCTTCCATTCCAAGTATTAATCTGCAATTTATCCATGGGCATATGCAACTTCAAACAAGTAATAACGTGCACTGAACTTTAAGAACCTGGAAGTTTCTGCCCCAATGCTTGCTTTCAAGTCCTCCAACCCTGATGGAGTCCATGTATTAATGTAAACTTGGACTTGAACGGGTAGTTAGGTTGTCATCTATCGACTCTGATGGTAGCGAAACAGAAAATTTTATTTAGCCGATCGTCAACCTGTAGTATATTTGGGAATTAATGTCTTAATCAAGTTGAGTTTCAAGGAAATTTCCTTCCCTGCAGTTTTACAAACTTTTCATGCAACTTCTAGTGGCCACACCAGGCAATCTGTTTACTTTTCTCATTGGAAAAAAAAAAAGAAAAAAGAGTAGTTTTCTATGATCAGAATGAGTCCATATGGCCCATTTGCATCAATATACATATTCTCATTTTCCATCACTGAATTCCATGGGTAAGGCCTCCATCATCTTTCATTCTTTCTTTCTCAACACCAGAAAACTAAAACCACGTGAACTTGTCAACAGGCATTAATCGTATTCTCCCGTACCTGGCGGTTCAGATGACTTTTATTTTCGTACCTTTCTTAGCTAAAATATGTATGTATGTATGACGTGTCTTTTGCCTCATCTTCCTTCGAAGAAGCACCTGATTCGTCTCACATTTATTAATTTTAGTGAAACTTCAATTCTTATCAATAACTTCACTAGCATTGATAAGCCTGATACTCTAAAAGACTTTGCTTGCTTTG
The DNA here is from genome assembly GCF_053813885.1 of Theobroma cacao. Lineage (NCBI taxonomy): Eukaryota > Viridiplantae > Streptophyta > Magnoliopsida > Malvales > Malvaceae > Theobroma > Theobroma cacao. The sequence continues at coordinate 47,233,301 of NC_142640.1, forward strand.
CTTTTTATGGATTCAGGGAATGGGAGAAGCTCCACTCATTAGATCAAAAGCTAGGAGCTTCCTCACGGGCAAAACCCAACCTACTAGAAAGAGGGAAAGAAAATATTAGCTCTTTATAAGAAAACACACAGAGACGGTATCAAATAATTCAAGCTATAAAGGATCTTTAGAAAATAAATTCAAATTTGGGTCTAGAAAGGGCCAAAGTTTTGAATTCATAACCCATCTTTGAATATCTGTGGGCCTAATCATCCATTAAAATTGTATGGGGAAATTATACATGGTCCATAGACTACTGTTGCGGTCCATGTGGAAGCTTTAAATGGGTTCGGTACTTGGCCTAAAGAAGAAAAATAAAAAGCACTAGCTCATTGTTGTCGCATGGTTATCGGTTTACCATTTTTACGTTCGTGATACTTTAATCCGACTGTTTCTTTATCTTATTTTTATTTATTTATGTACTTCATTTTGGAACATAATTATATTTTCTATTCCATGCTCAACCCTTGATTTACTGGATTTTATACATCTGTTTGTGTCGACCTATCTTACTATTCAGTACTACATTATATTCAAAACTTTGGGTTATACAAAGCTATTCATAGCTCTCTTCTGCTTCATAAATCTTACCTCCCTTCTTAAGTTTGAAATCGAAAAATTCTGAATTAATGTTTTAGATTCTTAAGGGTTATGGTGTCCCCTAGCGAATTATGTTGTGCATATATAAATATTCATTCATGTGTAATAAAATATACAATAATAAAGCAAAATAAGTATGCAAAATAAAAAAGGTCAGGCCCATAGATGAACTGCTTAATTGGGTCAGAGTTCAGACCCAAATTTCATTGGACGGGACAGATCCAGCAAACCGGGTCATACCCAAGTGACAAAACACTAGACAGTTCATTTCCTCAATAAATAAAGAACACACACTCACCCTATTCATTGTGAGTATTGAGTCATTGACAGGCACCGAGTGTTAGCCCTTTGTAGCTTTTCCCTTGGTTGGGCTTCTCTCAATCTGGCCCATACCAAGGCTAAATTCAGAGAAGGAAAAAAGAAACAGAAAGAAAGAAGAAGAAAAAATGTAGGAGAAAAGCAAATTTCTGTTTTTAAATAAAAAAATCTCAATTTGATGCAAACGGTTTGTTCATGAGAGGCTGACACGTTTCATAAGAAACTTTCATATTTACCTTGGTTCATAATCAGTGATCTGTCTTTTTCTTCAATATAATTTTGTCCTATTTTAGGAGATACCCTGGAAGGACGAACAAAGGCATAAAATTATAGGAGTGCAATGCAAGTTTAATCCTTGATGATGATGAGAACCCAAGTATAGAAGTGGCAGTAAATCTAATCTTTATTGGGTGAAAGAAAGAAAAAGAAACAAGAAAAAAAATTGACATATATAATTATCCCCTTCCCCAATGTGGCCAATGTCGACTTATAGTCATTTCAGTAAGAACATTAGGTTTATACTTCTCATTTTTTATCCTAATCTTGTCATAATTATCAAGCTTGAAGGTTGACAGATATGACAAATTTCACATCAATAAGAGATGAGGTGAGTTTATATTTATAAATAAGGATGTTACTTCAATTATCATACATGAATTTTGGATTGCAAATGTGTCCCGTGATAAGTGGTATCAAAATATACTTAAATATTTACTAATGTGCGACTTTTATGAAAAATATCAAGATTAAAGTAGAATGCACAATTAAATTTAAAATTAAGAGTTGCCTTTTTTGGTTAATCAAATAAGTATTTTGAAATTAATAATTTGTTTAAACAATTTTTTTCTATATTAATAGAAGAATACGCGATTTAAAAAGTCAATTGTTATTTTTTACCGACAAAATCAATTGTCTACGTAAATGTACTTTTAATTTCTTCTTTTATCTTCCATTAGCCTTTTAATTTTACAATATTTGTAACTTCTATTAGATATTTTTTCAAGAAAAATTTTTAATTTTTATTAGGGTCCTATGTAAGCAATTAGGATTACAAAGTTTGAAAATTCATGTACCTTTTACTTTTTACTTCTATTAGATATATGCACTTACATATTTTTCATTTGAGTTTAACATTTTCTTTTTTATTTTCTTACCAAAGAAATTTTTTTCATTCTAAATTACTCTTTTATGTTCTTTTTATTTGCCTTATCTCTGCTTGTAAACTACATTTTGCAAATAAAAGTGTGCATAAAAGTTGCTGGAAATACGTTTTGTAATACTTATCATTAGAGGTGTCTATAGATCAAGATAAGCACGTTGACACCTTTAAAAATTATATATGGACTTGGCTTGTCCATTTAAATTATATTTATCATTAAAATATTAATACTTTATATTAATATTTTCATATTTTAAATGTAATTAAAAATGAAACTTAAATAAAAATAAATATTTATTAATATAATAATATCTTGATCATAAAAATCATATTCATTCATGGCCATCCCAAGTCAAGTCTACAAGTTGCAATGATAACTCGATTTGTAAACATCTCTATTTATAATAGAGGATGAAATCTTAATTGTGAAAAGTATCACTCATTTTTTTGCCAGTTGCATACGAATATGTATTATATATTATGGTTTTGAGAAAAAAAATTGAGAAGTAAAAAAATATAATTATGTATGAGATAAAGATATTACATAGAAGAATGACTTAAATAGTTAAAAACTTTTGAACTATGATTATTTCTTCAATTAAGTATATAATTTTTTATTTTATTTAATTAAGTTTTTAATTTTTAATTTATGACCAAACAAATCTTTAATCTTAACAAAAAATTATCCATCATCAAACTTAATATTAACTCATAACATAACTTAATGATGTGAAGACGTGCAGGTTCTGCAATGAAATTTAAAATCTAAAACCACAATCGTTACTAATTAAAAGCTATAATTGTTACCTATTATAGCTTTCTTAAAAGTTATAACTATGTTGTTTCGAGGATAAATAAGAAAAAGAAAAAATCACATTAGTTGTCATGTAATTATATTATCAAATCAATTAAAATTGGGTTTTCTATTAAGATTAAGGATTTGTTTGGATATAAATAAAAAATTAAAGACTCATTTGTGTATTAAGGACTTGTTTAGGCACAAATCAGTACTCATTTGTGTACAAGAAAAGATTAGGGATTTAGTCGAAAAAATGACTATAGTTTGGGAGCTTTTGTACTGTTTAAGCCCTGAAAGACTTTATGTCTATTCTTTTTATTAATTTAATTGAAATTTTAATAAAATAAATAAAACATAATTAAAAAGCTTGAATATAGTATTTGATATATTTTTCATTTTCTTTCATTTTTCTCATGCAACTTATAGATGCTTTGGAAACTATTTAAATGATTGAAAATTTATTTTTGTTTTCAAGAAATTAAATTAATGCAAAGGTGGCATACATTCGAAATTTAGAAACAACTTAAACCTATTGAATTATTTATTTACTTTATTTAGAATGTTGGTTACAAATTTCAGGCTACTTTATCCACTTCTTAACCTTTTTGTTTAGGGCAAAAGATTCTTACAATGGTCATCTCAAATCCTAAAATATATTATTCAATTTATCTTAGCAAAAATGAATATTAATGGTAAAGTTTGTAAAGTTTATGCTTACGAAAGTTCAAATTCAGATTAAAAATCAAAACTGATAAAACAATTGCACTAAATAATAGATTACACACATCCAAATTTTAAAAAATATTTTATCAAATTTTAATATTTTTTAATGAGTCTTTTAACTAAAATTATGATGAAACTTTTATCCTTCTCTAATATCGATTTGGGTTGGTGAATAGACACTATTTTTAGTTAAAATTTTTAACTAATTTAATTTGATTTATCAGGAATTGGTAATATTTGAAAAGAAAATTGATTGGCCTTGTCTCACCTAAGCTCCATATGACAAAAGAAAGAAGAAAAGGGAAAAGATATGAAAAGAGATGTCTCATTGACTAGTTTTGGTGTTCATTGACATAAAATCCCATATTTGTCCACATATATATAAGGATGAAAAACAAAAGGCCATAGATAGAGAGACACTAATGTTAAAAGAAAAATTAAAAAAGAAATAAAAAGAAAGAGAGAGAGAGAGAGAGAGAGAGGAGCTAAGAAGTTAAGACATCTTATTTTTTTAAAAACTTTTTATGTGAAAATAAAAGCACAAAAAAAAGAATAGAATAAAGAAAGTTAAGTAGAGAAAGGAAAAAGAAAAGAAAAGAAAAGAAAGAATAGAGGATAAGAATTAATCTTTTTGTTGTCACATGGCCATATGTCCTACACCACCCAACAACATTACATATGATGGATAGATAGATGTAGTTATTGCTCCTTTTTTAGGATCTTTAAATTAAATTTTAATTTATTTATTTTTTTAAAGTGGAAGTCCCATATAAATAAACTCCCCTTTGATAGATACACATTTTTAGGTCTTTCTCATCCTCTCTCTCTCTGTCTCTCTTTCTTATTTTTTGGCTTTCTTTTCTCTCTCCTCTCTCATCTCTTTCTCTTTCTCTTTCTCTTTCATAGGTTTTTTTTCTCTTTCTCTCTCCTCTCTCTTTTCTCTCAGGTTTCTCTCTCCTCTCTCTCTCTCTCTTTCTCTCTCCAGAAAGGGCAAAACCCTAAAGAGTCGTTTACACCCCCAAGTAAGTTTTCTCTCTCCTCTCACTTCCATCTCTCTTTTCTTTTTTTTTTCCTCTTTCTCTTTCTCTCTCTTTGCTTTCTCTTTCTAAGAATTTTGAATATATGGGTCCTTACTCCTTCGTTGTACTATTAAACCTTTCCTATATATTTTTATTTATTTATTTTGTTTGTTTGAGCTTTGAAGGTGAAATTGAGAAGGAGATCTAGGATTTTATTAAGTTTCCAATTTGAAAGCCCCAAAACAGCAATAAAAACCCAAACTTTTTATTGAAGTTTTTGTTTTTGTCGTTTTTTTAGCTATATTTAGTAGATCTGATTATGGGTTTTGATGCATGCAAAGTTTGGGTATTGGGAAAATGTGGGGAATTAGAAATTAGTTTGAATCTGAAAGTTTCCATTTTGCTGTTGCGTATCTTTAGATTTCCATTTCTGTTGCTTGGAATCTTAGATTTTTCCGTTTCGGCTATAGTTTTTATTTACTGTGGATTGGGATCTTTGGTTTGCATATCTTGGATCTGCGGAAATGTAAAGGCTGCCAATTGACATCTTGCTCATTGGAGGTGGGTTTTTTCGCTTGTAGTTAGAAATGTACCATATTTTGTTGCCCTTTTGGTTTCTAGGAATCAAACATATTCTTTGGCATTCTGTGCATTTTTAATGTTGTTTTTTACTGATCTCTCTCTGGGTTTGTATGTGATTGGATCTGGCTTTGCTCTTGATTCATGTAAATGCCTCAAATTTCGTATTTGAGGCCATAGTTTTTGTTTGAATGTTTGGGTTTTTGGTTTTCTTTCCATTTTATGGTCTTTTTGGGTTATTCTATGGGAATGTTAAGCAGGATTTGAATGGCATTAATGGGATAATTCAAATTATGGTAAAATTTTGATCATTCTGTTCTGTTGTTGACTATATGTAGCTTCATGGATGACGATGCGTTGAACATGCGTAATTGGGGCTACTATGAGCCGTCCTTTAAGGGGCATCTTGGTCTGCAGCTCATGTCTAGCATGGCTGAGCGGGACACCAAGTCTTTCATTCCTGGGCGTGATCCTAATCTCATGGTTACTCCCAATGCTGCCTTTCACCCACGGGACTGTGTTGTTTCAGAGGCACCTATCCCCATGAATTATGTTAGGGATAGTTGGATTAGCCAGAGAGAAAAGTTTTTCAACATGTTACCAGCCACTGCTCCTAATTATGGCATTCTTCCTGAGACTTCGGCAGCTCATTCATTGCCAATATTGCAGCCACCACCTGATCCGTCATCAAGAAATGAGAGGGTGGTGGGTAGAGTTGAGGAGCAATCAGTTAACAAGGAAGGTGTTCCATTGAAGAAAAGGCAGGGTGGCGCTGCCCCAAAGACACCAAAGGCCAAAAAGCCTAGGAAGCCAAAGGATAATACTAATTCTACTGTTCAACGTGTGAAGCCTGCAAAGAAGAGTATGGATATTAAAATAAATGGCTATGACATGGATATTTCAGGCATTCCAATTCCAGTTTGCTCATGCACTGGAAGCCCTCAGCAATGTTATCGATGGGGCTGTGGTGGTTGGCAATCTGCTTGTTGCACCACAAATGTATCCATGTATCCTTTGCCAATGAGCACCAAAAGGCGTGGTGCAAGGATAGCTGGGCGGAAAATGAGTCAGGGGGCATTCAAGAAGGTCTTGGAGAAACTTGCAGCTGAAAATTATAACTTCAATAACCCCATTGATTTGAGGACTCATTGGGCCAGACATGGTACCAACAAGTTTGTCACTATCAGGTAGATTCAAATTGGTGGTAATGATAGTGGAACTCCATCGCTTATGGTCTGCTTCACCTGTATATATTCTGTGGCCTTCTTCGGAGATCTTTGATGCCTTGTAGTTCATGAATTTTTACAGTCATGATAATGTTTTAACTTTCGAACATCTTGGTTCTTTGGAACTTCTTAGTTTTTCATTTATGCTTGTGCTTTAAGAACATCTGTTTGTTCTGGTCACCAACTTTAAGTTGTGGATGAGTTTTTATTTGTTGGATCCTGTTGGATAATCTCCTTTCATCCACTCGGCAAAGTGTTATTATAGACTGGCAGTTGAATGCTGCTTTTCCTGGCAATCTTTTAACTGACATCAATGACATTTTGTTTATTGCATTTATTTGCATAAACTTTTGAATGATTATTAAGCAGTTATTTTGATCTAATGGTTTTTTTTTTTTTTTTTGCCTAGTTGTGTGAATGAATCTGTTTTGTGCAATTCTTTAATATTTTTTGGAGAAAAGGAAAGAGTGGGGGGGATGTGGGGGAGGCAGTGATGGAGGTTTGGGGTTGGGTTTAAATGTATACTTGGAGAACACAGACTGGGGTCTAAAATTCATAGTCTTGTCCCCTTTATTAAATATAAGTTGATTGAACTGCTGCATTCTGATACATGTTATGTCAAAGATGAAAGTTTGTTAACCATGGATTATATCTATGCTGAATCATGTTCTCTAGTGCATAGATTTTAGAATCAGACTTTCTACTTGTTCTAGTTGATAGGATAAGGCCTGGCTGTTCTGCATTTATGTTAAAAACCTTTTTAAAAGTCAATAGTATTTGATATGTTGGTTAGTTAGCTATGGTTATTTGTGCATCAAGATGTTTCTAGAGTACCAAATCACTATATCAAGGAGTAGAATGATCAGAACTGCTCCTTTGCAACCCCTCCTTCCAAATTCTCCTTCATTCTTTTGGTTGCTAGCAGGGAGGAATAAGAGGAAAACTGTAGCAATAAGATCAAGAAACAATCTTCTTTTGCAGCTCCTCCAACCTTTTTTTTTTCTTTTTGCTAGCAGGGAAGAAAAAGAGGAACATACATTGTGGAAAACCTAACAAAATGAAAAATAATTTCTGAAGCAATTTGAAAATGGCATATATTTATATTCTTTTTGAGGGCTATGACTGAAATTGTACGTAAGTATTCCCTATCTAATCTTTTCCTGCTTGCTTTATGTGCTTTGCTAGTTTGGTTCACTGGATGATAGAGGTTTTCATCTATTTGTTTGGTTGTTTAGGAGGTTGAGAGTGTAATCTGCTTTCTTTCCAACTTCTTTACCCACATGTTTTGATTTTTGTGTGGATTTATGGAAAAGACAACTCCTCACCGTTGTTGTTGTGAAAAGAGAGCTTAGAGAAAGATGATTTCGTTGAAGGTATTAGTGGAAAGAAAGAAGTAACCTGGAGCAGTTAATAAACGTAGGCACTATGAGCATGACATTTATTGTGCTTTGATGAAAGTTGCATTACTTAGGAGATACAAAACAATTACAGTTTTAGCATCACTTGTGGAAATGCTGGGGCATTTGATTCTGTTGAGAGGTGTATTCCCCATCATTTACCTGCCTGTCACTCTTAAAAGTCAATGTTGTTCATGAAGTGCAGCTTTCTTAAGCAACTGAAAGTTAAACCGGGTAAGATGTCTATAAAATGTATAAAAGCATTCTGTTCACTAGGATTTGTGTAAATATTGTTTCCAAATTAGTCTACATCTTTAGCAGAATAATATTGTCCTAAGGTCTATATGACATTGCCATGCTTAGTCAGGAATGTGTGCAGTATGCTGATCAAGGTGATCTGATATCATTTGAGTGCTGCATTAAGGACAGATTTTATTGTTTTTGTTAGGTGTGGTGCTATTTATTGTAAGATCCATTGGCATATGGTTAGCATTATAAAGAACAGATTTCTTCTTTTGTTTATCTGTTTGGTCCTTTCCTCCCAACCCCTGCTAAAGTGTGGCTTTTATTGTTGTTGGTAGGTTCTACAGCAAACTCTTGTTCAAACAATTTGAAGGCTTGTTGTTGTTTTGTTGTTATTATCAGGAATAATATTCTAAATTGTTTTGATAGATTAAGGCAAGTCAGTTGTTACCTGACATTTGAATCATCCATTGATTTTCTGGTAACAGGATTTATGGTATAGGTTGTCACATCATAGTATATAACTGTACATACATGTCAATGTCAGCATGCATGCACTATCAAATCGTTTCTTTGGTGTGCTGCACATTTCTATCTCATTTTTGGTGGTTAACAATGAAAAACCCTTGCTCTTTTATTAGTAGTTGGCCTGAACTTGTTAAATGGAGCCAGATATTTGGTTGGGTGGTCTAAGAAGTAAACGAGGAAAGGTGTATCTGGATTCTGAGGGGCATTTTTGAGGTCCTTATTTTAGTCTTTTAAGATATTTGAGCATTGATATACTTTCAGCAAGTGTTTGTGGTTGTTACTTTGGAGATATCTATTTCTCAAAGTTGCCTAAAAATGAATGTCAATGTGAACATAGGCCAAACAATGATTTTGTTTCTTCTGAGGCCTCTTCAAAGGTTTTTATTATTCTAGTGGTAATTGTTTCTTGAGAAATATGGGTCTTTCAGAGCCTAGGATTCAAGAAAAATTTAGGTGTTATTATTAGTTAAAATATTAATTAAAATTTCATTTAGTTGATATTTTTGTTGTTTGATTTTTTAAATAAGTAAAAAAAATTAAAAAAAAATAAAAAAACAAAAACATCCATAAAAAGAAATTTAAATTAAAGTAATGAATAGTTTTGCTAAGGATTTTTTTTCTTAAAAAAAAATCATTTTATGTTGAGCTTTTTTTTTTTGTTGTTTTTTTGGGGGGGTTGTTAAATAGTAATTTGAAAAAAGTGGGACTGGGACTGGGAGTGGGAGCTGAAGTTTTGTTTTGACTTCCACAAGGAGTAGAAGCTAAGCCTAATTTAGACATGTTTTGGTTAAAGATAAAGATGGCAACTCTTATCCTTTGACCTAAATAAGGACTAAGAACTTACGCAAAACAGCATTTTTATGACCTACCATGTATAAATTAGTAGGTCTCACCCTTAGATCATCTAATGAAATTTTGCAATCAGGACAGACAAATAGTGAAGACAAAAGTGTAAGGCCAAATAGTATTACTCGTAAACAATATATGAGATATACATAGCTGATGAGTTTCAATTAATTTTATGTCTAACTAAAGATATATACTCGATGACTGCAAATATAGATATGTTTTCACTGACAGTCTCTTCCTGGTAGTGAATTTCATTGTGCAGAGTTGCAGAGAACATATACATAAAGTGTGAAGATGCAAGCTTAGCTTTCAACTAGATAACTAACTCAGGCAGGTAAATTTTTCATTTGCAAGGCAGAACATGAAAAAGGAATGTGCAAACAGCTGTTGATGGTCAATTACATTTGCAAGTTGAAAGAATAGTACTAGAAAAATGCTTGATATTACTATGAGCTCCTCTCCATTGACTCTGGTAGTAGCATCTCTTTAGGAGAATCTGACTGTGCCTCTATCATACACTTATCTTGAGCAGAAAAGAAGACAGGCTTGGGAGGCATTTCCAGATCATCAATCTTACCTCGTAACATTTCCACGACTCTGGTCATCGAGGGGCGTTGCGATGCCTTGGTTTGAGTGCACCATAACCCAATTATCAACAACTTTCTAGCTATAGTGGCATCGCTTTTAGTCGCATTCTCAAGCTCTAAATCTCCTCTCTCATTCAGTTCATAGACCCAAGAAGGGAAATGAACTTTGCTTGAATTGATTGCATCTACATCGACTTTCCTTCTTTTACTTGCCAATTCTAGCAATAGCATCCCAAAACTATAAACATCCGATTTGCAAGAAACAGCTCCAAGACCCCTTGAAATCAATTCAGGTGCCATGTATCCAATTGTTTCGCTTGTGGCACACATGGACATGAAATCATGCTTCTTGGGGTACAATTTTGCGAGGCAGAAGTCTGCTATTTTGGGGATGAAATTCTGATCTAACAAAATATTTTGAGGTTTAATGTCGAAATGAACAATGCAAGCACCAGATCTTCCATGTAGGAACTCAATACCTTGTGCTGTTCCTAAAGCAATTTCATGAAGTTTCTCCCAACTAAACGAATGAGAGTTTGAGAAAATGTACTTGTCAAGAGATCCATTAGGCATGTATTGGGTGACAAGAGCATATTTAGATCCCTCAGAACAGAATCCTAGAAATGGTACCACATTCGGATGCTGAATCTTACTAATTGTAGAAACTTCATTTATAAAATTTTCTTCGCCAAGTTTAGAGCTCCCAAATATTTTAACAGCAATTGAGCAACCGCCAGGAAGCTGCCCTTTATAAACAGAACCAAAGCAACCTTGCCCTATTTTATCTTTGAAGTTGTTTGACATGGCAAGTATATCAGGATAAGTATACCTTTCTGGAGTTGAGGGGTGCTGATCCTGTGAAGAATTTTCTCTGACATCAATCTTCTTTCTCATAGTGAAGTATTTGTGGAGAATGAAAGCAAGTATGACCACTGGAAGGAGGATGAATCTGACAGTACCAATTATTGCTACAAAGCAGATATATATTGATATTTTTAGTTCAAGTAAATGAAGATTCTAAAAGAAAACTGAAATTTCAGCGAGGAAAAGAAAATATACCAAACAGAAACATTGCAACAAAATAAGTGTATATCAATCGAAGTTCAGCTTCGTAATCTGCATAAGTAAACAATATATGAACACAAATATTAAGCTCCACACGACAAACAAAGAACCAATTCTGAAGAATTTAAGGATATAAGGATTCAAATGATTGAGAGAAGATTCAAAAAGAAGCAGGCTTACGAACCATATTCCTTTTCACATTTAAAGAGATAAGTTGTATCTCTAGTTTCATAGACGCAGCCACGGCCCTTTGCCCTGCAATCTCTACACTCAACCGACCATCTCATATCAAACCCTGATTCTTGCATCTTCAAGGCTGTTTCATAAGAAAGGTTCTTCACCGTAATTTCATAGAATGCAGGGACAGTTGAAATAACCTCGCAGGACTTTGGAACATCATTCGAGAATAAAGGGTACCCAGTTATATTGACATAAACAAGTGATGTATTTCCACTTAAACAGGGTACTCTGCTATTAGCCAGATCGCTGATATTGTTGGAACACCGAACAAAATTCAAAGCATACGAGTAATTGTAATTAACCAGTCCTGGATACCGGGCATCCATCTGCACTTCCTGGATTGATAATGATCTGTTAGGAAGACCGCAGCTTCCATTGGCTAAGTTAACATCAGCAACACGAATTGTGCGTTCGTCATAGGAAATTCTCTTCACGTAGTATAACCCTCCATGGAAATTCAAGATAGTCTTATTGTTCTTGCAAGATAGTTGGAAATCAGGATCACCACAGCCAGCTGGATCTTCCTTCAGGCGGAAAGGGTAGCTGATGTCATGGATATCTCCGCATGAAGATGAACATATTTGTGGGTTTTTTCTTGCTTCAGTTGCGTTAATGAATAGAAAGATCAGCAAAGAAAACAGAGCTGAAAAATTTTTCATTCTGCTTCTGAAATCTCCTAGCGGACAACGATTGATGGGCCAGTAGGCAGATTGCTGAAGTTTTCGGGTCTCTTGAAGTTTATAGAACGCAAACGTTGAGAGAACTTTTTAACTTTGGTCAACAAGACGCGTTTTCTGCACAAAGGATTTTTCTGATGCTAATCACTAGTTATGTGGATTGTGGAATGTATGTGAGAATGTTCAACCAATAACCATCAAAAGTATTTCCAGGATTGACATTGACCCTGACTTTGATAGTCTTCATGACCCAATCGATCTCTATAGTTTGTATGTGCAGAATTCTTTATTAGTATTTGAAGTAATTTAAAGAGAAAAGGCAAAGAGCTGAAGCTGATGTGGCAATAGTGAAAATCTAATTCTGTTCATTCTTGTAATGAAGTGTCTATCGGCTTGGACCTTTAGCATTTTAGATTAGGAAATGGTCCATTTAGTAGAATAAAGCTAATACATCAAATGCAATATGATGTATGTTGTACAGAAAATCTGTTATGCTAAACATGCCCTTCGGCTCGGCAAAAGAGACTTCTTTTTTCCCATTCATGTTCAATCATCTACTCAAGCATTTGAATTAGTTGAAATGGATATCTGGGGACCCTATTCTATTCCTACTATCAATAAACATCACTATTTTCTCCCCATGGTAGACGATTTTACCAAATTCACATAGATTTTCTATAATCAGTTTGATGTTTCAATTAAAGTCATAAGATCTGATAATGGATCTAAGTTAAATTTAATAGAGTTTTACTCGTCAAGAGCATTATTCATCGCTTGTTCTATATAGGGTTCCTCAACAAAATAGAATAGTGGAAAGAAAGTATCAACACTAGTAAATTGTAGCTTTACTTTTTCAAGCTTTTCTATCTTTAAAATTTTGAGGAGAATCTGTTCTTGTGACTGCTCATCTTATAAATGGGATTCCCAGTTCAATTCTAAATAATAAAATACCATATGAACTATGGCTCAAAAGGTCACCCACCTATCCTCACCATAGAGTATTTGGCTTGTGTTTTGCTTCCACCTTATTTCAAAATAGAATAAAAAAAATTGATCTTAGAGCCCAAAAATGCATCTTTATTGGATATTGTATTGGCACAAAAGGTTACAAGGTGTATGATCTTCCAAAGCACAAAATATTTGCTCTAGAGATGTAGTTTTCTATGAAAATGAATTCCCTTTTCAAAATCTGTCAAAAACAAATCATTTTATCAGTTGATGATAATCACGCGGTTGAGATTAATGATTCTGCATTGCCATTATGCTCTACTAAAAGACAATTTCATTTTGATAATTGTGATTGTTCACATACATCTTATTCTTCTAATCCAGTTTCAATTCTGCATCTGTTGAACCTACTTTTTCCAATGACCAAAATCCCCTCTACATTCACATAGTGATTTGCACAACTCAGTTCTCGATTCTGATCTAGTTCATGCTGCTGATACACCCATTCATCATACTGTTTCTTTTCATGACCATATTATCCTTACTCAATTGGATGATCATTACATCCCTTCTAATTCTCATTTTGACCAATCTGTTCATAGCTCACCCTCACCAAGACCTAGACATAGCACTAGGATATCAAAACCACCTAAAGACCTAGACTTTTACCAATATAAACTGCCCTCTAAAGCAAACAATGTATCTGCACATCCTATAAAAATCATCTCTTCTAAAATCTAAACTGTCCACTTCATAAAAGGCATTCACAAATGCTTTGAACCAGATTTTTGAACCTCAAACCTTTCACCAAGTTGTCAAATTTGATCATTGAAATAATGCCATGAAAGAAGAATTGCAATCTTTGGAGGAGAATGGTACTTGGATAATTGTGCCCCTATCATCAAATTCACACAACTTAGATGGCAGTATTGAGAGATGCGAAGTTAGACTTGTAACTAAGGCTACCATCAAAGAGAAGGTTTTAATTGTCAATAAATCTTTAGGGTGATTTGTGATACAAAAATTATGACTCAATTTTTTGTTGTTAATTAAAAGCAATTTGTCACTGGTTATGGAATTAAATGTGTTTTATCATTATTTATAATTAATTAATTAATTTTACTTTGTTATTAATTATACAATAGATAAATTACTTTACAATTTTCATATAATCAACTGATGGTGTGTCCTAATAAATTATTAAAAAATTTTGAATTTTACCACTATTACTTTTATTGATTTGAGAAAAGAAGATTCAAAGTGTATTATTTTTTAACAGAAGGATCATACACCAATAATTGAATCAAATGTTTCAGTGTAACTTATATCATTACCTAAATATATTAATTATATGAGCAATCATTGGTTGCTATAAGGATATATGTTAAAATTCTTTGTACTTTTATGATCTCAAAATTTATTTATTAATTTATTTTATTATAGTATATAATTGTATATAAAAAATTATTTTAGACAAAATTTATTTACTTTGTGATTTTTTATGAGAATATATCTTTTTTTGCATACATATATTTTACGGCCTTATATTTTAAATGATAAATAATTGAAAATTGAGCTTATTAATTATTTATTATAATTATGACTTCATACTAAATTATCCACATAGAATGAACTTGAGTAAACAACTATATATATAAAAAAGAAATAATAATTAAAACAAAACCGGAAATTATGTATGACAACAAATGTCAAGCGGGGTGCGTAAATGTTGTAGGATTTGATTATTTCAAGCGAGAAATGTTATGCCAGGTATTCAAAGAACAGTCGATGGGCTTCCTAACAGAGAAATCTACTCCCACAGTTTCAGTTCCAAATGAAATCGAAGAATTTGTAATTTAATCCCCTAGCAGAATCTTCTCAACACGCTCTTGCTGGTAGTGAATTTCATTATACAGAGTTGCAAAGAACATATACATACAGTGTAAAGATGCAAGCTTAGTTTTCTACTAGAAAACTAGCTGAGACAAACACTAAATTTTTCATTTGCAAGGAAGAACAAAAAGGAATGTACGAACAGGTGTTGATGGTCAATTACAATAGCAAGTTGAAGGAATAGTACTAGAAAAATGCTTGGTATCTTTATGAGCTCCTCTCCATGGACTCAGGTATTAGTATCTCTTTTGGAGAATCTGATTCGGGCTCTATTATACACTTATCTTGAGCAGAAAAGAAGACAGGCTTGGGAGGCATTTCCAGATGATTCTCAATGTTACTTGTAACCTTCCCACGGCTCTGGTCAGTCTGTGAAGATTTTTCCCTGACATCAATCTTCTTTCTCATAGAGAAGTATGTGTGGAGAATGAAAGCAAGTATAACCGGTGGAAGGAGGATGAATCTGATGACTGCACCAATTATTCCTACAAAGCAAATATATATTGACATTTTTAGTTCAAGTAAATGAAGATTCTAAAACAAAAAACTGAAATTTCAACGAGGAAATGGAAATATACCAGCCAGATTCACTGCAGCGAAAAGAGAGTATACCAATTGAACTACAGCTTCGTAATCTGCATAAATAAACAATATATTAATACAAAAATTAGGCTCCACACATATTAAACAAAGAACCAATTCTGAAGAATTTAAGGATAGAAGGATTCAAACGACAAACAGCAGAGTAAGTTTTCAATTGTTTGAGAGAAGATTCAAAAAGAAACAGGCCTACTAACCATATTCCTCTTCGCATTGGAAGATATTGGTCGTATTAAATTTATTGACACAGCCACGACCCTTTGCCCTGCAATCTCTGCACTCAACCGACCATCTCATATCAAACCCTGATTCTTGCATCTTCAAGGCTGTCTCATAAGAAAGGTTCTGCACCATATTTTCATAGAATGCTGGGACAGTTGAAATGACCTTGCAGGGCTTTGGAACATCATACGAGTATAAAAAGGCCCAAGATACATTGACATAAACATGAGATGTATTTCCGCTCAAACAGGGTGCTCTGCTCTTAGCCAGATCGCTGATATTGTTGGAACACCGAACAAAATTCAAAGCATACGAGAAACTGTAATCAGCCAGTCCTGGATACCGAGCATCCATAAGCACTTCCTGGACAGTGGATGCTACGTGGGAATGTTCAACCAATAACCATCACATGTATTTCCAGGATTGACATTGACCCTGACTTTTGTAGTTTATTAAAAATGATATAATTCCATGATTTAAATTTCAAAATTTTAGCACGTAATATCCAATATCACATAATCGGTTTAATTGTTGACTGATGATGACCCAATTCATCTCTATAGTTTGTATCCAGAGATCTTTATTTGTAATATTAATTTTGATATGAGATGTTGTTATTCACTAACACAGGAAATATATTATATATATATTTTTTAAAAAAAATTAAGAATCATTCATTTCAAAAAAGAAATCTATAAACAAAGACAGTAGATATGCGTATTTATAATATATATTTTTTCTTTTTATAGATTTTTAGTAACTTAGGACATAATATTATATCTTGTTCTCTTCTATTTTCTTTGTTTATAGATGTTCCAAATTTTTTATTTTTTCTTTTAAATTTTGAACACCTAACGTTTTTTTTTTTCATGATTTTCTTCTTGTTTTTGGACATTAAAAATGTACATCAATAATTTCAAATAAATCAGATGGGAGATAGAGAGGCGAAGAAGCAATTCATGAAAAAATCTATCCCAATATTTAATGCCAAAGCCAATTTGTTTACATCCTTTTCTTTATATTGTACTTGGTCAAGGGGGGTGGGTCAGCTTTATATTCTGGAGTCAATTTTGAAGTGGTCTTTAATTCATGACTTCATAGCTGGCCAATCATCAGATTCAAGAACAATCAAGATTGAAAGTTGATTCTCACGCATCATGAAAATGCTGCTTATAATTTCTTTTTATATATATGGGCAAAGACCAAAACAATTGGATTGCACCTTTATCTAAATACGAGAGATTACATTTCCCAAGTCCAACTTGGGTTATTGCTAATCTAAAGAAGAAGAAAGCCATGAAGAAGCCCAACCCCCCAAAAATCAAAGAAATTAAGGAGAGAAAGATCTTTCTGCAAAATCTCTGAAATGGAAACTTGATATCTGTTTTTCTCAAGCCCAATCAACCATTTCTCTCATGATATCCATGCACCTTAATTAATCAAATGAAAACAATACATACATATATATATATATATAGATGGATATCCCATGAATTAAAAGAAGTTCATATCATGATGTCAATTCAATATATAGATCAGAAAAATATTAAGAATGTACTATAACTCTGATCTAATGAATTTTTTTTTTCTATGTATGTAATCCAAAATGAATGGTCAGGAATTGAATGAAGGAACTGGAGAGCAGAGCTAGACACACACAATAATTGTTCCCACTGCTAGAAAGTAATTAAATCCGGAATTTCATAATGATTATAAACAGGCACATCAATGGGTACAAGAGGGAGATCTCTAGCGGCAGCAGCAGTATTCTTATGATTAGAGAAACCAGTATTCTCTCCATTGATCATTATAATATTTTCATCAAAAACCACCCATTTGTCTGTTATTATTGTCTTCAGAGCTCCCTTTGGTTCTTTCTGTTCAACAATTGCATTATGTTCTTCTCTCACAACTCTAGCCATTTGGTTGTTTTCCTTGAAACTCACGTCCTTGTATGTCTTCTCTGATGCCCCGTTGATTATTCTCTCAAGTTCCTGAACATCTTCCTCCGGAATCTGAGTAACTGTGGGGAATTCGTTGGCGTTTAAAACACCATATTCCTGGCAAAATTCGAAATATAGAGAAAGTTCCTCACCCTGCATCATTGCCTTTTGAAGAATCTTAAGGGCCATTACTGCTTCAACTTTACCAACTGAATATATTTTCATCAAAACCCTTGCAATCTCACTGCATATTTTGCTATAAACATCAAATATCTCAATGATGACACAATCCATGGCTTCCAGAATCAAACCAACCTTCATATTATCCGCTAGAGGCCTAATTTGAAGCAACATATCAAGCAAAGATTGCCATTTCTGCAGTTTCGAAAGCTGCTGCAGCATCAATGAAGGTTGCTCGTCCCTTTTGTTGTCTTGCTCAAACGAAACGATAGCTCTTTGATCTAGAAACGCAAAGTATGCACGAATGAAAGCATTAAAACCCCACGTTTTGCTTGACCTGGAATGTCCGTCGCTGAAACTTGACATATCAAATGGCAAACGACCTATCTTTTGAACAGCTGGGACCTTACAACAAAAAACACCATGCATGAGCATCAACCCCTTGATGGCAACCACCCAGCTCTGCGTCTTCTCCATCCGTTTAGACAGACCCCAAATAAAAGGGCGAAGGCTAATTGGCGACGCCCGAATCCACGAAAAGACTCTTTGGGCATTCCTTTTATCAATGAAATATTCATCGTGACTTGTGGCCTTGATGATGGCTGCCTCAAGATCAGGATTCCTGAAGGAACTCTTTCTGGAAAGATTGGCCACGACTATGCTGTTCCTGTCTTTGATAGCACCGGCGGCCCTCTTCCAAAGAGTCATCTTTTCGTGTTGAATCGTCGCACAAAGGGAAGGGAAAAGCAGCGGATTGGGGTGATGAAAACCCTTTCTCTCTCTATTTTAGCCCTGTGGTAGTTGCAAACTTGTATTGCCCTCTTACTTCGTTTATTGTTTGTTACAATTTTTGGTTCAAAATAATTGGACGAGTGGAAATGGCTAACAACAGAGAAGCAGCCACATTGCCGGCTGATGGAATTAGTGGCAACGAATTGGCCATGATTGGCTGTCTCTTCCATTTGTTATGCAGTTTCAAAGCAGCATATCAGTATATTGAATTTTGTTTACACGTTTGGACCGTTGCTATTATCATGTTTGCCTTATTCATTCAGGCTTATTTTTTTCTTATGTTGAGCTGTCTCTCTTTACGCGCTTCTGTTGTGGGTGCAAATGGCCAACATCTATAGCATGCTTTGTTTAAGGGACAACTCTGCATACTTATTCAATCCCTTCATGGACCATTAATTTAATTAAAAACTTCCTCATGAGGATATCCTAACACATTGAATCCAAATCTTAGATGGAAGATATTAATTAGCTTCCATTTGATAAAAGTTTTCCTTTGTAGTTTTGTCATAAGATACAAAATAATGACCAAGTTCCGTACACTTCTTGTGAGTTATAGATAGCAACAATTAACACAATACGTAGATAAAGCTCAATCAACATGCAAATAAAACTCAATCCAAGAACAAGAGACAAACATAAAAGATGACATAACAACATGCAGATAAAATTCAATTAACATGCAGATTAGCTTAATCCATGAACAAGAAACAAGCATAAAAGATGATATATTTAAATCTAAAGATGAGGTAGAGTAGAATTTTGATAACTATCTTATCTGTAACTACTTGTATTTTAAACTTATCTTATCATTTAATTTTTGTACTATAAATACATCATTGGTATTCAATACCAATGCAGTTTTCTTTCCTATTCAATCTCCTATATTGAATTTCTTTAGTTTTGTCAAAGCTATCGGCCTTTGTTATTTTCGTTTAGAAGGTAATCTTTGGATAGTTGACTATATAAATTAAAATGAAAAATATTTTTGTCGTAGAAAAGAAATCTCAAAACTATTCAAGGTTGTACTGGTACCTTGTAGAATAGAAAAGTCCAATAATAAGTAAATGATGGAAGATTCCTTTTAATGACAGAGGGCTGAGTGTTGGTTGACAGCTTATTAAACTCGGTGGAATAGCAAAATGGAGAATGCGTTAAGAGTTAGAGAGATATAGACCAGTCCTTTGCTCTAATGCTTGCCAACTTGTTAACTCATTAGCCCTTAATGTGCCACTTTGCAAACATACAGAGAGGAATCTGTTGATTTCTAACCTCCTGAATATGATATATATTGTCAATCTACCTTTTCTACATACCCTTGTCTCAGCCCTGCACTTGAGAGAGAGAGATGGAGAAAGAGACTTACAGAGACTGCCAAAGAAACCATGCATGCTATCTTGGCGGCTATGCAATTGATGGTTGCAGTGAGTTTATTCCCAGTAACAACAAGGAAAGCCACTGCAAAGCCTGTGGTTGCCATAGAAACTACCATCGGAAAGTCCCTTTTATATACTCAAAAGAATACCCTGAAATTGGCCACCGTTCTGGTAAGTCTTTTTGGAGCCTAAGAGAGGCAAAGAGAATCGCCAGGCAGCACCGTGTTCTTCCAGCCCCATCTCCCCAGGTACTGGTGCTGAAGCAGCAGAACTCCAATCGCAAGTTCAAGCAGAGGAAATCGAAGTTCACCGGGGGACAGAGAGAAGCTATGAGAGCATTAGCGGAGAGCTTAGGCTGGACCATGAGGAACAAAGGTCGTCAAACGGAGATCAACAGGTTTTGTGGAAGAATTGGAGTTAGCAGGCTTCATTTCAAGACCTGGCTCAATAACAACAAGAAGCTTTACTTCAAAGGCACTGCGTCTATGTCTGGAGCTAACAGTTCCTCTTCTAAGGCTGTTTAGACTTCATAGTTCGTATGTTCTCCTGTTCTTAGAATAACAATGAGGTCAAGACCCTCGAAACGTGTAATTGTTAATCGATGTTGTTTATTTTTCTCCCCTGGTGCAACAATGAATTGCCCTTTTCAGTGATATATCCTTCAAATTCAGTATGTATGTATGTCTACATTTGATTCGAAACTCATCAAGGATTCATATGGATACATTTGCTTGAGCATAAAAATCAGTGTTCTTAAAATATCTTAGATGAGGCCAAAATTATATAATTAGCAAACAATTTTCAAGGGAACTAATGATTAAATCAAGAGGGATGAAGAGGCGAATTTCAAGAACTTGGGTAGAAATGAGACTAAAAGTTCCCTCAAATGTCATAGAGGGATCTCCACCGGCCCAGCCCCTAGCCTTCCAGTGTTAAAGGTTTTAAGAGCCCAAAACTTTTTTCTGCAGTAAAGCTTAATGGGCCAAAGATATAACTTGGTTTCAAAATGTATCTGTTTCCTTGGTGGGGCTTTGTGTCAGTAAAAGTTCTTTTTGTTAAACACAGGTCAGCTTTGTTGTTGGGGTTTGTTTAAAACGAAAGGAATGCTGAAATAACATATAATCTAAACAAATTCCAGCCCTTTGTTACCCTTCTGTAGGACACATTGAATCTCCCTTTTTTTTTTCTGCGACTTCTCACATGTATTCCGATATGAAGAGTCACTATAGAGAAAGTCACTGTTTTAGATTACTTTTAGCAGGCATGGGGTGCAAACAAACACGGCCCTCCTGGCCTTCAAAGGTGACATTTGCCTCTTAGCTACAGGAATCTTTCAGCGGTGTCATTCGATGCTACTTTGTCTGAGGATATCCCATTTTCTGATGCACTAGAAGTGGCGAGTACAGAGCATACTCTATGGAGATGATCTGTTCTTAGAGAAGAAGAGAGACAAGCTCAGAGAGACATGGAAGAAAACACATAACACACTGGATTTATTTAGCTGAAGGCAATCTAAATACAATGATGTGTTTCCAAACAAGGTAATGTAGGTTGAAAAAGAAAGAGGAATAGTTTGTACATAAAAAGGCAAGAAGAAGGTACAGGTACACTATATGTAAGCTATGAGTAATGTGTTTGTATAATTAGGAAAAGGCATTGCATGTACATTATTACAACGTACAAGGTAATTGATTACATTGAAATGAACAACGGCTAGCTAGCTTCAAGAGTAAAAGCATCAAAAGACAGGCCGCTATCTCGTGCTTTTCGCTTTCTGTCTCTCAATAGATTTTTCCTCATTTTTATACTCTCTTTTGAAGCTTTTCTGCTCTACAACAGGGGTACCATGCCATAACATCACAGCTCATGCATGTCTCATCTGCATAACCCAAGAAGAAAAAGCAGAAAAGTGGGAAATTGTTAAGGATTTTCAACCGAACTACAGCTGCTGGTTCTTGAAAGCAATAAAGGACGACAAAAAATGCTCTCTCAATTCATGTACACGGAGAGAGAGAGAGAGAGACCAAGCAATTTGGCAGTAATAAAGAAAGAAAAAGGCTAAAATTAAAGTATGGTAACAAAATCAGGAGAGGAAAAATATATATGGTGGGGGAATCTTTCTTCGTCTTTCACTATACAGGTGATCCCACACCGCTGTCTTTCTCTACCCCCTGCTTCTCCTCCTTTTCATGCTCGCTTTCCCTTTTTTTCCTCTCTCTTCCCCAGGTTTCTCTTTTTAGTTTCACCATCTTTTTCTCTTTCCTTCTGTTTCCCTCTCTCTCTCTCTCTCTTTCACAGATACAAAGTAAGATTTTCTCTGCACCTGGCATGAGCTTAAGAGCATATTTCTCTACGGAATTTTCATGTGGGGATGTTTTTGTAAGTTCCTTCATCTCTCTCTCTCTCTCAGGATTTCTCAAATTGGGGAATTTGCCTCATATTTACTATACAAGTTTGGTTCTCAATATGTTAGCAGATAGCCTGCCTTATGATATTGCTACATTATGCTTACATAATTCAGTTCATATTTGGTGTCAGGATAGGGAAGAAAGTGAAGTTTCAGTAATAGATGAGAGCAGAGAGCCCAGACACAAGGGTGGTATGGACTTACACCATCATGCAATCGAGTTCGACATCGAGTTCTGGCCTGTTGAACATCCTATGGAGCCGCAGGATGAAGATCGGCCTGTAAAATGCCCAATGCCAGCTTCTTCCTCCATCAATGTACGTTACAATGTTCATTTTTTTGCTGCGGAATTTCATGCATGTTTGTTTCCATCTTGCAACAAAGTGGTGCAATATAGCTAGCATTTCTTTGATTGAAATAATTCATTTACCAGAAGAAGTTTAAATTTAGCCTACTTTTTGGACCGTTTCCTGGTTTTACAGTGTGATTTGACAAGCTCAATTTTCTTTTTTCTTTTTTGAAAAAATTAAAACCACATCAAAGATTGAACCTTGAATAGCATTGAACTAGTTTCTTCATTGCTAGATTCTTAGTCCTGGAAGAAGAACTCTGTCCTCATTAAAAACAAAAACATGGGAAACAGGGGTAAAGAATTGTGTTGCCAAATGAAAATTACCCAAGTGATAAATTAGTGCCATCTGACAAAATTTCCTATAGCCATTCTTCTTGCAAATAGCAAGAGCAGACCCACTTCACAAGTAGATATCTAACTCAAGAGGCATTCATCCCTGTGTCAATTTAATTTCTGCTAACTAGGTATTGAAGTAGTACTGTAAAGGTAGGAAGTGTTTAGGGACCTTTTTCTGTCGGAAGGCTAAAGTAGTAGCGTTATAGTGGTTGGAAGTGGAATTTCTGGGTAACCCAACTTGTCAATCGTCACTGTTAAATACAAAGATTCAATTCAGGGGGTGGTTCCAAGCATATCTCATTAGGAAGGGGTATATATTAACTTGCAACAACAATTATTTTTCTGACGTGTAAAAAATATACTACGTTTTTTCAAGGATGGAATAGGCAATGAAGAAAGGCTTGCAGCAGAGAGCTCGCGGAAGAGATCAGAAGTAACAGAAAAGCTGAAGAAAGGAACTCCGGTGGGTACAGAGCCAGCAGTAAGAGCTGTGCGTAAAAGGCATCACACGCTCACCCGCGACGACCACGTCATAAAGCCGCTTGTCAGAATGCCTCCTCTTCCTCCACTCCCAACCCAGAATCTTACCATTTTCCAAATGCTTCAGGAATTCGACAAGTTTAACTCTTGAGAAGGGTTTAATGCAAACAAAAGATAACACAAATTTTCCCATCCTTTTCAACTCTGCAATGTTTAGTTTCAAATGCATTTGAAGAGATGCAGGAGAACGAAAATCCTAGAGGCAGCCCAGGCTTCATAACTATATAGACTAGCATTTTGAGATACATGTTCTGTATATTATTTACTATATCCAACTGTTTTTATGAGGAGCAACTGTGACTTGTTGGAGGACCAAATTCTATTCACAAGCAGATGCTTCCATCTTCACTTCCCTCATTCTTATTCAGACATTTCAATTTCCAGAAATTCACATTTTCTGGATTTCTGCTTCAAAACCCCAATATTTAAGGGCCAAAGCAATATCAAGGTCGCAGCCAGCCATACTCAATTCTGCAAAGAGATGGACAATTGAATCATTCTTTGCAAAGCAAGAGGTTTTCATTCTTTACATAATGTTTCCCCTAATCCTTTAAAAAGAATTATAGAGCTAGCAACCCAATTAGCCAATAGATGGCTCAGCAAAGGCCAAACAACAAACAGAATCCTGGCCAATAAACAACCAAACAAGCAGAAAGAAATCAAAGAAAGGTTCCTCGTTCTCAACACAGCATTAGGTCGGGGGGACCAGCTTTGTACTAAAATCATCCCTCTGAGTCTGACCAGTTTCATCTGCTGAAAGCATGCGCTAACTACTACATGGCAGTCCACTGTAATCTTAAATGAGATTTCTTCCATCTTTTTATTGTATTTTATTGCTATTGCTCAACTTTTCCTTTTGTCAAAATCTCTTTATATTTGGGGCAATCGTGCTTCACTGCACTAATTGCTTTTATCTTTGATATATGTTTGCTCTGATTCTGGTAATCTTTTCAGCAATATCGATCCATAGATCCATAATTTTATTGTTCTTAAACATGCACTCCTTTAACTTTAATGAAAGTGATTTCATGCACATTTAAAGTATGAATCATTTTCAACCAAAGCGCATGTCACCATGCAGCATGTGGGGACAAGCCCCAATTTGGCACTGATGAATCACAACACTCTTTCCTTCTAACCAGTTACAGTCTAAGACAAAAAGCACTCCCACTACATAAAAAAGAGCTAAAAAAACTATAGCATTTAACGTTACCAGTCAATAAAAAAAATGCCATACAACACAAAGAGATAGAGAGAGAAATGTAGTTTTCACCTAAGGGTCAGGGAGAGTGATGAATTTGTCCTAAATGTCAGGTAGAGGCGTAAGCTGTAAGCATTTTTCCTTCTCTCCTAATTCTGAGATAAAAACAGTGGGTAGTTTACCTCTCAAATACTATCAGGAAACAGGGTTGACAGAAAGCTGGGATTTGATCCTTCGTGCACGCGCTTTGAGGTACGTGAACAAAAAGTAACTCTTGAATGAACTTTATTCTACAAGTGAAATAAAAAGGGCAACAGCCATGCCAAATGTTAGTGAGATTAATTGCACTATGGTACTTTTCAATGTTGAGTTGCTATTGCTATTCATTTCTGCAAGCACTCCGGCAACAGCAATGTATATAAATCCACCAGCTGTAAACCCCTGCAAGAAAGGAAATAACAAAAAATCGAAACTTGAGACCATGACCGAAAAAATAACACCTGACATGCTTGACACATGATCTTTTACCTCAATCAAAGATGACTGTCCAGGATCTTGTCCCAAAAGCAAAGCCTACAGGAAAAGCAATATGTTTTTAACTACTTTGCCTATCATTTGAAGTAATCATTGCACTAGTTGCAAAGAATACTGACCACACCAGTTCCTGCTAGTGCCACCAGCGCTGAAAGAAAGTTAAAGAACAGCGCTTTTGAAACACTGAAACCAGATCTCACCAATATACCAAAATCACCAACCTGCACAGGAGAAAAAACCAAGCCATGGAATCAAAATAATAAATGTGGTTATCCAAAAGTCAAATTCAGAGCCTGCCATTTAAGAGTGAAAGTCCATATCGTGCTCCCATTGTTTCATGTTAGAGGAGTTGTAATTGTTCAGTCATAAACACAGGATGATTTTTGTGTGTGTGTGTGTGTGTGTATGTGTCTGTTTGTGTTTGTGCATGTGCTGGGGGTAGTTTGGAGGGTTAATAAAGAAGGCAATACAGTTCTCTTCTCACTCAAGAGAAACAAGAATGCCTTCTCAGATAGGTTGCCAACTTGCCTTTTATGGAAGTCACAGGGAGCAATCAAATCAATCTCATATTGCTCTATGATTTCACATTGAACCTGGTCCAAACAAACAAATAGAACGAACTCAATTTTTTTTTTTTTTGTTTAAGGGAAAAACAGAAGCCCTGTCAGAAGTCCACTCACTAAGGGGGTGGGATTAATGATTGGGGCCAAGCTCCAGGTTCAAATGATCTCAATGTCTCTTTCCATGGGTTTTTTTCCATTTAAATAACTCCCACAAGTTCACGTCATTCCCTCAGCCTTCAGCCTTGGATGAATTTCTTCAATCTCACCATAGATTACATCTACATGACCCCTCTGAATTCAAAAGTTGCCAAGATGTTGGGTGGATTAACGCCTGAGCCTTGCAATGCTACATGACATTATGTCAAGAAATCCCCATGTCCTAGAGTAACGAGGGTAGGCATGTAAAAGACTGTACTTGGCTAATCCTCGATGCTCTCAAACCACCATGGCATGTCAATCAATGGCGCCATGCCAAAGTAAAGCAAAACATTCAATTATGGGTATTATCATGCTTGCTAGAAGATATAGAATATCCATGGTCCATTAATATTAAACAAAATCAGCACATAGAAACAATTGGGGTGCAGCATTACATGAATAATGCAAAATCACATTGTATCTTCAACCAAATCATGATTTTGACACATTGTATCTTCAACCTTTCTTCTTTCCATTTTCCATCATTACATGCATATTAACAAAAATCAATTTTGTATTCAAAATTTAAGGACATCTTTAGAAAGGCATGAATTGTGCTCATCAAGTCATAGAAACAAACCTCTTGGGGAAGTTCATGTGCAAGCAAAAATAGAGTTCTGGACCACCCACCAACCGATCCATAAAGCAAAAAAGCACTTCCTAGAGCCATTCCATCAGTAAAATTGTGCTGCAACAGTAGTACATAATGTCTAATTAAATAAAAATTTCCTTTCAATCTAGTATTTCAAGTAAATCAAGCTGACAATAACTGTTGTTCAAGGACATAAACATATCTCAAGAATACAAACACAGAAAATATACTTACAACACCATCAGAGAAAAGATTGAGATAGCCAAACACCAGGTTTGATGGTGATTGAGAAGTTTCCTTCTGTACCAAGGTTTTAACACTATTTGCACAGCCATCTGCAGGATCTATATCTGATTTATCATC
The DNA here is from genome assembly GCF_053813885.1 of Theobroma cacao. Lineage (NCBI taxonomy): Eukaryota > Viridiplantae > Streptophyta > Magnoliopsida > Malvales > Malvaceae > Theobroma > Theobroma cacao. The sequence continues at coordinate 47,260,386 of NC_142640.1, forward strand.
ACTAGGACCAGGAGAAGTCTTTCTCTGTGGGATGCAACAATGTCAGATGACGTTTAATATTTATTTAAAGATTTCAGTTCAAACTACATCTCAATGTTGTCATTAGAACTCTTTAAGTGTTCTACATCTCATTGTTGTCATTTTCTTCACATTCAAGCTTCCCTTTCACAAAATAAATTTAGGATTTTAACTCCAAATGGCAATTTATTTTCACTAGAAAAGTAACAAATGTTCAATTCAAGACAAACAAACAAGAGACAGATATTTTATCAGTCAATGGGACATATGCTCATAACTGGTTGACACATTTTTCCCAAAACATAACTACCCTCCATGCAGTGCAATTCAGTTCTAATTCCAGAATTAGTAATAATGCCATAGCCAGCAATTAGAAATATAGCCAGTCTCAGTTGTATGTATCTATTGTAGGACAGACCTCTCCTCATGTAAAAGTTTGAACCCTGCTCAAACTAACTACAAATTTAATCCATTTAAAAACCATGAGCAACAGCCAGATTAAGAATTAATTTTGGTCTGACTGCCTCTAATGCTGTAGATACCAAACCCTACCTTTCGAATTTCATGCTGAGTTGTATTATCTCCATTCAAAGGGTCATCTGATCTGTCATCTAGTGATTGTGAATGGTTTTGATGAACATCATCATCATTTTTCAATTTTTTATTGCTCTTGTGATGGTGGTGGTGATGACCATGACTAGCCTCTTCAGAGTTTTCTTCAACATATCTTACCACCTTTTCCACAAGAAGAAACATTACTATCCCAGCTGTGACATAAGAAAGAAAGACTACCATGACAATACTATCCAAAATAAGATCAAGAAAACAACAGAAAAGAGAAGAGATAACCTTGTATGAAGCATGTGTATCAAAATACAAGTATATCCCTAAAGTATTATAGCATCATTTCTTCTACAGCAAATAAATGCCTCTTCCTTTTATTTTTTTTCTGGAGTTACAGATTCTACTAGAAATTATGCAATGCAAAACTTCTAAGATTTCAAATGACAGGTAGTTAACATCAACTCTAGCTCAAAGGAAAGCCAAAATGCATTCTCCCCAACAAATCCAGCTATAGAACAAAATTTTCTCATTAGCCTTACATTATATGGATTAGTTGACTTCAAGAAAAACCTCCATCATCATGACAAATAAGATCCATCAATTATGCAGGTCACCAAATCCCCAGAGTTTTTCACTTTTGTTTATTTGTTTTCCTTTTTTGGTATTTCATTTTGAAAAATCATTAGACTCCCATCCATTCCTTGACTGCAACCAAGCAGCATCAATGTTCTTAAAGTAGACCTATTAACACTTGTATAAAGCAATCAAAATTCTCAAAACAACGTGCTTAACTCATTGAGGCTTAATAGTAACTAAGCACTCATTGTAATAACAAAATCTTATGTTCCAATTGAGGCAGCCATCTTCCCCAAATTTTTTCTTGGTTTATAGAAAATAAAACCAAAGCATGTATGGCACAATGTCTATGTTTTTGTGTGTCAATGAAGACCATTCAAGTTCAGGGGAAGCAAATGACTGATAATGTTTCTCTCTCTCTTTTTTTTTTTTTTTTACTTTAGAGTATGATTCATGATCAAGACTAACTTCATACCCACAGCTCAATCTAGGCCCCACAAACATTCTAGATCACTACAGCTCCAGAGATGCTTTCTCCTTTGAAATTATCCTAAATTTAGTATTTCATTACTCTGTAAACTTTATTTACTTAGCTGCTTTAAATTACTAGAAGAAAAAAATATATCTATACTATATATAAAAGGAAGCCCCGTTGCTTCCACACTTGGCCAGGTGGAGGCTTCAAGAGCGGGTTGTGAAGCTTGAATATATGCTATATATAAAAGGAAGCCCCACGTGGAGACTTCAGGAGGGGGTTGTGCAGCTTGAACAAGGCTTCCAACAGGACTCCCAAATTTTGCCATGTGGACCCTAGAGGAGGGGAGTTGTGATGTGTTTGGCGGGTGGGCCGCATCCTGACGGGTATAAGCTGGGCTAACCACATGGGCGGGGGTTTTGAATGCTCCCTCGGGTTGGCTTCAATCCTGGTAAATTATTAAAAGCAACAGTATAGAACAGAAGCATCACAAGTACACAACCACCCAAGAAGTAAAATTTTTGGGTTTCTTCATTATTTATTAATTTTAAAAACAAATAATTCCTTAATATGCCATTCTAATGGAAAGATTAGGACAATAACTGACATGTCAACCAAGCAAAAGATAAAGAACTTCCTACAAAGAGCAAGAAAAGAATAGAACACATCAGCAAAAGAATTATAAAACCAAATCTGTGAAAAAATTTTAATATTGTTCTTTTGAATTGCCTTGGATTTAATTAAATAAATGGAAATGTCTGTGTTAAGGTGTACAAAGACTAAGAATCAAGAATGAATTATGAGATAAAGCAGAAGAACAATGAAAAAATTATAAGCAATTAATCCTATCCTAATTTTTTTTAATTGAAGTAGACTAAAATGTTAGGTTATAGGTACATGATGAACCCACTTTGATTTTGGCATGAAAGGTACATAATCATCAGTTATATTTTCAAGAGAATGTGAAGGCCATGAATCCAATGGTGCCAAGGGTTTGGGGAAGGTTTTGGTTTCCCAAGTAAATTAGAAGAAATAAAAAGTGCCTACTTTTTTTGGGGGGAGATGGAGGGAAAGATTATGGGCTCAACACAGTGCATGGCTATACCTTGTATTTTGTAACAGGGTGTCATAAAAACTCAACCAAATCCAGCCTCAATGAGAGGTGAAACAGGACTATTTTTTGTAAAGCTCAGCCAAAGCCTTATGTTGCATACAAATGATCATGATATTCGTCTTCATTTTCACATCACACCTCTAACGATTTGTATATGTGATTTCAACTACAGCAGTTTGCACCGTTACATACCCACTAAAAATTATTAAAATAAAAAAAATTATAAAAGCAACAATTAAAACAAGTCTGCTACTAACCGTGTGCAACACACGTGTTTACCTCTAGTACACTTAACCGCAATCTCTACCTTCATTGTAACAAACGAGTTACAAGCTGTTCTTTTATAAAAAATATGTGGACAAGTTTGATACCATATGCTGCTTCAGAGCAGGAGATATCAACCCATAAAGTAAATAATATACAAAATAAAAAAATAATTATGAGAAGAGTAACACTAAGAAACAAGCTTCATTTATCACTGCTAAGTGCCACTCAACTGCATTAAAGATCTACAAACTTCACAGGACAGCAGGTGATTTAAGATTTCAAATTGTCCAAGAAAAAAAAAATCTAGACCAAGAGATATCAATCCATAAAGTAAATAATAAACAAAATAAAAAAAATAATCATTAGAAAAGTCACACTAAGAAACAAGCTTCATTTATCACTGCTAAGTGCCCACTCAACTGCATTAAAGATCTACAAACTTCACAAGAAAGTAGGTGACTTAAGATGTCAAATTGCCCAAGAAAAAAAAAATCTAAAACCAAGAAAAGTTCTCTAAGCAACACCCTACAATTTAAAATTCCAATTATTTATTGTCATATAATAAAATATTATAAAGTTAAAAAGAAGAAATGGACAGCAAACTACAACCTGAACTATGTAATTCAGGGCATCTCCAGCAAATCAAGCCAATTTGGAGAAAGATCACATGAAATATAATAAGTCATCTAACCTAAAATAGTGATTGGTGATAGAATCAGCTTGACCATTTCCTGCATGCTTACTTATACAACAACCAGGTAGACCTTACGAGTATTGCTTCATAACTCATCTAACATCAAGGAGCAGCATCTCTGGCATTGCACTTCTCAATTGATTCTTAAATGAATTGCTGAAAACAACAAGGAAAATCTATTTCCTACAGTGCATATTCCATAAGGTTCACAAGCAAAGACAATATGCTAGACCTCACACTCATCACATTAACTAAAGTCACTCTCCTACTAAAACACACATCTTCTACCAATCATAATTTCGTTTCACCATAGCAACGGACGTTAAAGGGAGTTCCCTTCAGCAATTATACAAGTCTAACTGATTGAGAAAACATGGAACATATTAGTTAATCCATCATATGATATGCATTTTAAATTTTTGATATTGATGACTGTACTGAGAAATTTGTTACATCACTGCAGATATAAAGATAAAAATAAGACCAGCCTCCTAATATGTTTCCATATATATATATATATATATATATATATGCATACATACATATGTGTGTGTGTGTGTGCATACATACATGTGTGTGTGTGTGTGTGTGTGTGTGTACATACATACATACATGCTTATATGTCTATAGTTGATAACTGAGTACAAAACACTTGTCTAATATTCTACTACTTACCAAGTATGGACAAACCCACAGAAAGATCTTTTAAAGAGTGTCCATGCAAATGATCAGGCCCAGAATGAGAATGATGAGCATCATCCACATGGTCATCATGTGAGTGGGAGTGCTCACCACCTGCAAGACAGCTCATCAGATAATGACTTAACTAACAGCACAATTCAACAAGCAAAGCATTGTACAGATTGCCCCAACACAGATTCTGACAACTTGTCTGACATTTAGAATTTAAGATTTGACCTTTTTTTGATAAATTAATTAAATCAATAAGCAGATATAAAAACAAAAGAGAGCCTCACAATGATGCTTTGATTACCAGTCTCTCCAGATTCATGTATTTTCTAAAAGCACATCATGATGTTCATGACAAAATGCGAGCTGATGCATCGCTAATATGACTAGATTAGATACAATAATTTCCTTGGAAGCCTCGGACTATCTTTAATGTTACATCAATAAAGAAGACACTTCAGTCCCATACAAGTATCTACTTAAGCTACTCAGGAGTTACTGCTCCAGTTTTAATTACTGCTTTAGACTTTTGTTAGTTTGGGGGATTAAAGTAATTTAAATTTGTTGAGACATACTAAAGTCATGGTCCATTGGAACTTGTACAGGGGAAGTCATACTATGAAGCCATCAATCTTTGATTAGTTTACATTTGTTCTTTTTTTCTTTTTCTTTTTCCACTCACAAATGCTAAAAATCGCTTAGTATAAAATGGTCAAAATATTTGTCAACCTCTAAATCACACAGGACATATATTGCTTCCTTAATGCCCAAGTTAGCCTGGATGTTCAATAGCAGCCCCATAATTGAACCCCAAAAACGAGCTCATGCCTTGAAGATGCAATTAATACTGTTATGTGGGCACCCTTGTCTGGACACACTCTACCATGTAAAAAATGTATGTGTGGGATAAACCTCTCACTGATTGCCAAGGAAATTGAAGTCTGTGGGTTATACTGATCCCAGAACTAAAAAAAAATGATGCATTAAAGCCGCAAGTATACCACGAAAATCATGACTTGTAGCCAAGTTAAACAATTATAAACTGATACATCCTCAAAATCATACCAAAAGCATGTGGCAACTGGTGAAGAAAAGCATCTCCCAACATAGCTCCTGCCTGTAATGTCAAGGTAAAATGAAATGTAGAAAGCCGTTTGAGAAATAAAGAGAGAGAGGCGTGCTTTGAATAATCAGATGTGGATATTACTCATTCCAAAACTATGGCAAAATTTAAAGCGAGAAATTAGACAAGGAACATTATTCAATATACTAAAATCTGGTGGTTAGGTTTAACTATCCATGAAAAGCCATATTTCAAATTATCCATGTTGTAAAACAGAGAACCTCAGTTACAAATTTAAAAGTATAGTTACTGACTGTAAGCAAGGGGTAACTGCCTCAAAAGTCATTGAAAGAAAATCATTCCGAACTTAAATCTGCAAGAGGTTGGAGGGACTAAAGCTAGGATTCAGAAAAGAATGCCTTTGGACCAGTAGGGACTCATCACCAGAAGTCTTGAACAAATGCAAACCACGGAAAACAAAAACCTCCAGCAGAAGCAAATGCTGGCATATTTTGGGATCATGTCCTTGTAATCTCTCAAATGTGAGAACAAATGAACTACTTGTGCATAAGAAATTGACTAATAATGGCTCTATAAAGAGGCAACAAAGGCCACGAAAGGAATATCAAACTATGTATTGTCATTCTAGAGAGTAAAAGAAAGAAAAACATAATCATCACCACCAAGTTGAAAGTCTCGAGTTCTAACCTTTGAAGTGTCCCCATAGGGACAAAAAGCTTTTACCTGTAAGCATGGAGATCTAACTCTTTTTGCAATTAGTTCTTATTTTTTATTGATAAGTTTCCTTAGTCGTATTGCACAAAATAAGTTCCTTTGTACCTTTTCTTAAATATGCAATACCCCTCACTTGACTTTGAGCACTAAATAATTTGCTTTATGTGAGGCTAGATATATAGGGCCCACTCTAAGCATGTCACTTAATTCTCAGTCACTCCCTCAGGAATAGGAAGTCCAATGTGCCAAGAATGTAACTTTAATCAATCACTGCCTAAAAAAGCACACATTCACATGCTATTACTGTCTTTTTCTTCTTATTTGTTCCCTTCTTCAGTTCTTCTTATCCTGTTTAATTTCAGTCACTACCTTCACAATAGCAGACAAAAATAATGCACTCTTCTAAATTTATTAAGACATAAGGATTTCATTGTCATTAAAAGAATTACTGAGACCATTTTTTTTAATGATCATTCTTTCTTTGTGAACTAAAAACCCACTTTTTAGTTCACTAAAACTAAGAATGATAATTGCCGATATGAAACTTTTTGTTTTCAATGTAAAAGCAAACAGAATGGAATAACTATTTTAATTAGCATTTTTTTATTAAATTGTTGAGAACAAATCATTCCTTTCTGAGAAACAATATAAAACCTCTGTAATTCACACAAAATAACAATAATCCTTATCAATCTCAAAGGTTTTATTTCTAATATAATCACATAAAGAATATATACCCTTATTAGTATCCCTTATTAATAGAAAAAAGGTTCTTTAAAGAAAAGGTATGATGATCAAGAAGTTGATAAGGATGATGAAGAGGTTCAGGAGGATAATGATTGGAAAGAGGAGGAAGCCAACAATTAGGTTCCAAAACACCCTCAAAAAAATTTAATGCGGTCAAAGGCAGAAGGCAGTGGGACCCTTCAATCAACCAAGGCACAAGGATCTAAAAAGGTAGTCACTTGAGTGAAGCACAAATTACAGATATTTGCATCTAATAAACTTAAAAACATAGAGTTAGCTAAGGCTTATTCCTACCCTCAAAAAAGATTAGGAGAAAGGGAGACTGTATTCAGTCTCTACAGTATACTGAACAAAGATATGCAGCTGGATTGCAAAAAGGAAACATCAGCAGCTAATTTGAATCCTAAATTGTGCAATTCCAACAATCTTATGATGGTCATGGCAGAAAAGGAGAACTTAACATAATTGTTCAGTATTGCAGATCAGCAAAGACATTTTCCTAAATAATATGAAATAAGAGGCTGACGAAGCAGAAAGTCCAAAATTATTCAATCTCATAGTTAACATTGAGAACTATCAGTGATCAAAACAAGGGATAAGTGGCAAGAATTGATAATATAAAAGTAGGACATATCATGAAAATGCAGGATACAAATCATACAAGCACCTAACAGATGCCAACAAGCTGAACATTATAAATTAAGAAGGAATGAAGATTTATAAAACATACTTGACAATAAACAGAAGTAACAACATAAAGGAAACAATCAATAGTAGCAATAAATATTAAAAATAAGGCTGCATATGATTCAAGCACTCCACAGATGTTATCCGGACAAAAATTACAATTCAGAGTCATATGTGAAATAAAAGGTTGGAAGAATCTAACCCCAAATAATGCCAATGAATCAACAACTGCCTTGGATGGTTTTCCTTGTACTGCAATAGCATAATAAATTTAAGCTCCATATATCAGGATTACTATCTTAACATAAAAGGCAACACTTCAGCAGAAAGCTGAAGTGAAGACCAAATAAGTAAATAATTATGCTTTAAGAATTAACTTACTAAATATCACAGGTAAAATAATCAGGCAAATAAGGGAAGCCAAGCTTACTAAGAGTGAGCACCCCAGTGCACGTAACCAAAGACCTGTCAAAAACACAGAAGTCTGAATAGGGCCCAAACATCCTATCAGAATCGCATCAGTTATATGAAATAGACACATTTTGGGTATTCAACAACAAAAATGCAAAGATTAATAAGAGCAGAATATAGGGATTTAGCAGTGTCCAGCAGAGTGGAGAAATTCCAACATGACAAGCAAATATGGTAGGGAAAAAAACCCAAGAGCATCATGTCAATATCAGCATTAAACTCAATGGATGCTAACCAAAGAATTTCTGAACTATCAACTTAGAGAGAGTTTTGGAGCAATATTTAACTAAGTCTATCAGTCTAGTATGAAAATGAAGTTTCTGGAATCAGTACTTGATATTTATGCAACTTCTTCTCCAATTAATTGGCCAGCTCACATAACAAAAGCATCAGAGTATGGAGCAAGAGTCCATTTACTAAACCTACTTACTTAGGCTAACATTGATATAAATATATGTACTGCTATATTGTAGCATTAGATTATCACACTGTTGCCAACTTTGAGGCAACTACAACTTACCAAGAAGACCAATGACAAGGTGGCATTTCATTCAACATTTTCTGGAAAACAGTATACATACTTTGCCTCTTGGACAAATGGCTACATGAGAAGTGTTAGAAGCTTATATGTGATTGAACCCAACATGCCAAGATGGTGCCTGGCACTATAAGTATGCAGGACACACATCCTTTGGCAGCTGTCATGCAGTGGATACCCTGAAACAACATCCATAGCAACTAATTGATACAACATCTCGAAGCAAAATGTGGGCTCACAACCAGCTACAGACCAGATCTTCATCATTGATTCCCTTGCTACAAGTTGAAACAACAGCTGAAAACAATACAATTGGCCCCAAAGATCTATTTTAAAAGGGACAATTCTGACCACCTCAAGTAAAAATCACACTCACATTTTGATTAAACTAATATCCTGATCCCACTACTCTCTCAACTAATTTAAAACCCTACAACAGTGATCCTTGTCCTTCCCACTCAATCATACATAGAACAAACTAATTTTATGCATTGAAAATAATTAAATATCTACTCCTGAAGATGCGTATACAAAGTCTCCTGATTTCAAAATATCATCTCTAGATTAGTGAAATGATTCCTAGGATGCAAAAGTTATCAGCGGATAACTCTAAAATGACATCTATAAACCAAAATGCGCACCTTTACTCTTCATCTACTCATAAGATGAGAATGTGAGCTATTGGATTGTGCTAAATAAATCAGCTCAAGTGTCAAGTGCATAATCAAGCCATTCAAGTCAATAAAATGAACTGCTCAACTTAAGACAAAAGCTTTTCCCTCAGAACTTAAGTCAAACTTCATCAAGTTTCATATTTAGACTCGAACTCAACTTGAGAAGACACTGAACATACTACAGAACCGACTTAACTCAACTCAGTTACTATCGAAGTAAAAATCAAGCTTGAGTTCAAGTAAAAAAGATCAACTATTACATAAAAATTGTTTTAAAAAAAAGTGATAACAACTCAGTTACAATTAGATTGATAGAGAAAAAGTAATTTCGTTTCTATTTGATGTTCACTTTCTCGAGAAACAAACACGGAAAAAATGAAAGAAAATGTAACAGCAAAAGTCATTTGAAATTTACCAAAACCGGAGAGGACTTGATGATCGTGATCATCTCGGTAGGGCCCAAATCCGTACAATTTCATGTCTTCCTCCTCAGCCAACTCCTCCGGCAACATCACCATCATCTTCTTCTTCTTCTTCTCCTCCACCACATGGTGGTGCTGATGATGGTCATGATCATGGTGATGGTGGTGGTCATGCCCATGCCCATGCCCATGATCACAATGATGATGATGCCCATGGTCCCCGTTAGCCGGCGACATACCGGATCCACTCGCGAAACACAGATCCAAACTCACCAAAACCAAAAGCACCGCTAAAAAGATCCATGTTTTGGCAACCAACATTATTCTTCTGTTCTCTTTCAAAAATTGCCCTTTCTTTTTCGGGCTTTTATAGAAACGGGAGAAAGATTACGGAGAATTGTAAGCGAAAGGCAGTGTTTGGATAGGGGTAGATAAGAAAGAGTAAGAATGTACGAGAGTAAGACTAGGAGTGAGAAGGGCGCTTGCAGGTGCCTTCAATGGTGATGAAACAAACAATGACTAAGAAAATTACGATTACTGCCACTATGATGCCGAAGGTAACCACATCCATTCTCGTACCACAAAGACAAGCTGTCTATTTTAATAATAATAATAATAATTTGATATTCCTTTTTGGTAAAATTTCTGAGGATTCTGGGGTAAACCAAACTAAACGTACTTTTGTGACAAAAGAAAATGGAATTTAATTAGGTTTACCACAGATTGATGAAGAGAAGAAAAGGGCAAGAGGACTTGGCACTTGCCTGCCTCCATCTGTGTCTGTGCTACTGCTACCGCTAGTGCTAGGATTTGGAATTGGTAACAGATTAATGTTTTTTCTTGGTTTAATGCAATTATTATTGGTATGACTATGACCTTTTGTTGTCCCCATAAGAAATAATTTCAGTTGTTACTCCTGTTCGGTGGACCACCGTTTCTTGCATGCAAATGCAATTCCACCCATATATCTTTCACCGCTCTTATCCTTGTTTTTACTGTTATTCTCATTATTTTTTCTTCAAAATAATGTATAGTTGCACAAAATCATATATCATACCATAACTTACATGCCTTGCCTGCGTAATGTTATATTTAAAATTTTATTTTGTTTATGTGCATTAATTATGCTTGAAAGTTAATATAAATAAATATATTTACCCGTTAAAATAATTTTGGAAGGTTAATTGACCATTTTAATAAATTAAAACTAATTAAAGTCATTTTATAGAGGTCTAATCTGCTTCAACCACAAGGCTGATTGGTATTTTAAGGAATGCTAGAGTTGCTGCTGACCTGTAGTAAAAGGGTAGGCGTACAGGGCTTCCAATGAGACCCCACATACTACCATTCGATAGTTACTATTCATGCTACCAAGGCATTGAAAATAAGGAAGACATCCGTGAAGATGAAGAAAATGATATTCTCTTGACCCTGGAAACAAAGGCAGCTCCACAATTGGAAGCGTCTGGTGGACAACAGTAAACTACTAAATATACAAGGAGAGTGAACCTAGTTTAATCGAATAGTTTGGAACAAGAGTTTTATCCTCAGGCATACTTCAGCCTGTGGTTTATAATGCTAAACACTGAACTTTGGCTAGGTTTTTCTTCTTTTATTTTTGGGTTAAAGAACACATTTTTTAAATTAAATCATATAGTAATTAGTATTATAGCCAAGGGCATCCAGGGTGGATGGCAACAAGATTGGATGTTTATGGATGATGTGTTGCAATACAATAAAGGGGATATATGGGAGACTGTTATTGGAGCACTGCCTTTATAATTGTGTATTAAATTAACTCTTGGAAAATGAATAAAAAAAGACTACAAGAAATAATAAACCAGTAACAACTGACAAAGAAAGAAATAATTTCAACAAGCTTAGTGAAGACAGATACATGGAGACAGCTGGTAACATGGGAAAAGCTCAAGAAACAAGCAAATTTGACTTCTGAAATGCCACTTCACCAATAAAGTCAGGGTGCAACCACTTCTTGTATCATCATCAACAGTGCAATAACTTAAGTCCATTACTCCATTAGTCTTCTCCAACCCATACATGAAAGAGAAGCAGCCATGCAGTAAGGACTGAAACTAATGCATGCATTGCTAATAGTTCAAAAAGCAGCTGGAGAAAAGCATTCCACAGAATTGGTACCGGCGTGTATAAATTTCCAGGATGGCAAAACCAATTATTGGCGTCACATAAAGCATCACAGAGATCCTACAATATGCATTTCCAAAGATACCAAACTTCCTACACTAAAATGATAATGGTCACACTGGAATACTTATATACATACACATGAAACACGAGCAAAATCCAGGAAAGAAAAGGTCAGCACTACTATAACACTCTCCATTTTAGTTTTCCCCCTATCTCAACAGACAAAAAAGTTAATGACAACTTTCAGACTACTTATCTATGAGTGTTGCCCTCAAAGCAAACAACATCCACACGCACATCCTCAAATGTCAGTCACCTGTAGAAGTCCTCCTACCAATTCACAATCATACACTAGTGTACAATCCCTTTCATATTCACAAGGTTCCGCTGCTTTAATTGAGTGTACAGTTGTTGGAACTATAAATGGTAGCCTCTTCCTACACAAAAAAAAAAAAAAAGACCATGATCAACTTTGCACTTAATCATTGAGCCAAAAATTTAAAAACACACACACACATTATTAAAGTCAATATAACTGAAGGGTCATGAAGATTTCGGTTCAAACCAGAGACTGAAAACTTAATGCAAGTACATCGCATCATTCATGTGGGTGTGAGAACAAAATATCTTTCAGCATATTCATATGCATGCACTAGTGTGTCTAAGAGAGTGAATAGCACATATCCAACCCCCACCCCTCGACCCCCCTCTCTACTTCCAAATACATAAGAGGCCCATCAGATCCACGTTAAAGTAAAAGGATGGGGCTATATGCCGGGCATTAGTATCATCTAATTTCCATCTCCAGATCCACAGCAAGGGAGGAATTGATGCTAATAATAAAACAGCATAAACAGAAGAGATACATGGTAGGAAAAACATACCGGTTCTGGATTCTAAATTTAACTATGAGGTGGAGAGCCTAGCTCAGAACCACATACTGACGTGTATGTAGATACTGTATCTTCCTTTGATATGGCGACAAAGTTTAGAGGTGCCGTAGACAACCTTCTCATTTCCTTGAAGTAGCCATTTTGACGCCCTGAGTAAGATCGTGGTGTAAGTAGCTCTGGAGTTCCTCCACCAACTGAGTTCCGACGAGGTGTAGGAGTCATCGATCCGTTACCATTTGCTCGATATCCATTTGGCTTTCTGAAGCTGTTACTTTTCCTAGGACTAGGTTTTGACCCATACATGGCTTCTCTCTCTGTAAGGAGCAGATCTTGAATCTTCTTTTGGTCCTGTGAAATGGAAGATAGAAAATGTTAATGTACCATTCGTAGATATAGATGCACAACATTCAATATGGACTAATTGGAAATGCCAGTCATCGGATTAAATGTTACACTAAATAAGTATAAAAGAGAAGAGAGAAGAAAAGAAAAAAGAGAAAAGAGACCAAGGCTAAGTTTCATAAACCCTCATAGTATAGTAGTATTTCAAAAGCAAAAGCATATCAAATTACCCTGAATCTCTTCTTTTCCTCTTCTCTCTGTTTTCTAGTGAGTTTGTAATCCTCCAATATCGACACTAGTCGTACCTACATATCATGTTTAAAAACAAGCTTATTCAAAAACAATTCCAAATGAACATGATACACACGCCTGTTCATGCGCATTTAAACAAGTTCACAAAAACTTAAGCTGCAAAGGAACTACTAACCCCATCATACAGAAACAACATCTTTTTTTCTTCTTCCCAAGCTAGTGTTCTGTTGATAAGATTATCCACCATTGCTGCAAAAAGGTTATCTTATCAGCTCCAACAGTACCACCGCATCCATCAGAAAGAGGACTGTTAAGGAGAGTAAATACCTGGAATTTTGCTTATAGTTATTCGAGCTTTTTCTGCACGTTTAAGGTTAATGTGTGCACCTCTCCCAGCATTGTACCTGTTCTGATCCTGAAATTCAAAAAGAAGATTTAACAAGTGATGCTCTAACAATTTATAACGACAAATTGAATTAGAAAAACTGGTCAATGAGCTTTTATTTAGTTTGACTTCTGGAATAGTCTACAAGCTATGTTGAAGAGAGTCTTGATAGATTGCACATGCAAGATACACACAAACACCCCACACAAAGAAGGGCCCACTACGCCCTCTCGCTACTTATTCCAGCTTACTTGATTGTAGTCTTCAAGCCAATTTTCTTCTTCACATGCAGAAAGCCATCGGTCTATCCTATCCATTATTTCTTTCCGGCTTAGAACTTCATCTTTAGCTTTAGTTATCTGTGCTTCAATGTTCGCTAAAAGTTCAGAAGGGTCTACTAGACCTGGACAACAACAGCAACATACATCACTATCTACATCAGCAGCAAGTAGATTCAAAAAAAAATTGTCTGAATGCAGAACATTATTGCGAGGAAACAAGAAAGCGATACCAGAATCAATCAATGCATTAGACTTCTCAGCAGCTGTACTTGCATCAGGTTCAATATGAGTCATTCTGCAAATCTCCTCCAATTCTGATCTCCTTTTCATGACAAGTTCTTTCATTCTGCTAGCTTTCAGTTTGGTGAGTTTCTCCACTTCAGCTGATGCCTGTCAGAAAAGCAAAAAAGAATTGAGCACCTACTTTTCAGTTATTAACAAAAAGCAGATATGTTATGTGGTGATACCTGTGCAATCATCTCGGTTGAAAGAACACCTGGTTCAGTAACTTCAGCTTCTGATAATTTAAGAACAGAAGTGGCCCTTGAAAAAACATTCTTCTCTGCTTGGGGTGAATCCATCAAGTTCCAGAGTTCAAATAGTGCAGCAACAATATCCCTCAGCTGCATTTTAAAAACAGGGTTTCACTTCAAATTTTACAAGAAAACCTAATTGAAAGCTAGGGAAGTTTATTGACTACCTTCTGGATTCGTATTCTTCTTTCGGTTTTCAGTTTGTTAATAGTCTGCTCTAGACCTTCAAATGTTCCATTGCTAATATTTGTTGATTGTTCCTGGTTCGCCTTTTGCAAGCTAGGATGCACATCGCTTACAGTCTGGGAAAAATCCAAACCTAGTACCCCACAAAGCAGATGCACCTCATTTACATATTCCAAAACCTTACGGAGGCGATCAGACTGCAAATAACAGAATATCATAAAAATCTTGAATAAGTTATAAAAAAATCTATTGAAATCCATTCAGAGAATTAAATATGCCTGTAATTTGTTCAGGTATAGAAATCACTCAATGCTAAATATAAATCGATGTAAAAAAAGGGCAAAGATGTCAATTCAGAAAAGCAAAAACTGTAGTTAAAGTAATCAGATAGGTGTTTTTTTTTTTTGGCAACAGCAATAGCAATATATTTAAAATAAGTCTTCTGAAAAATTGTAGAATTAAAAGAGCTTCCTGACTTCCTTGACAACTGTATTGAAATTCACAGTTAACATAATTATCAAAACTTTCTTAAATTGCTAAAAGTAAAATTACCAATTATCCAAGCAGATTATCTAAAACATGCAGAAAAACCAATCATCAATATCCAGAGCGCAAGCATCCAGGAACTTCACATGACATTTCATAATGTAAAATCCATACCTTATCCTTCTGAAGAGTTTGAAGATGCGTCTGAAACTCAGTAAGCCTTCTCAATGACAAGTCTTGGTCTTCCAGTGTTAAAGAGTTAATATCATTGGGATAGTTGTAACCAGATATTTCTCCACTGATTTTTTCAATTTGAGTCTTTATATCTGCAAATTGCTTTATTCTTTCTTCTCTCTTCATCCTGAGATCCTCAAGCAGTGGACTAACAGATGCGAGTTTTTCTTTTAATGATGCCATTTTCTTCTCTGTCTGAATCCATGTGTAATAAAATAAAAAAATTAGCATGTCATATCGCATAAGAAAATGTATGAAATGAGATGTGATATCTTCAATGATCCAATGCCAGGGAATTCTTTTTACCGGTGAATGAACATTGAGGTCGCCTAGAGCAGCCATAAGTGTTGCAACCTCAGCTTCCTTGGCGGCAACAGATTGATGTAATCGAGCCTTCGCATTGGCAGCTTCCTCAACCTTCCGGCGGTAGACTTCTAAGCATTCCCTCTCCAATTCCAATAGCATACGGTCTTTATCAGCTTCGCTCTCACCAATGTCACTCCATATTTGCTGCTCAGTACAAAAGGAAAAAACGTTAAAGAGTTGAAATGTACATTAAATTCTCTTTCAGGATTAAGACTCAGAAGCTTGCCAGCTTGCACATAAATTAGCTTACAAGAAAATTAATGTAAAAGAACGTAAAGAGAGAAAACAGAGGACAAAAATTAATCCCAATCATGCTCAAAATGATCCACCATCCATAAAAGCTACAAAACGGACAAAAAATCAAACAGGACAGTGTAATAACAAACCTTTCAAAACTAAAAGGGTGAAATAATATTTATGTATGTGTATATCTGTATGCACTGGAAAAGCTAATTTAATTTATAAATTCCACCAAGTTATTCTACGGAAAGCCTCATTGTTACCCTCCACTATCCGGCTTACCAAAAACAAAAGAAGAGAGCTAATGATATTTTCCAAACCCATGAACACTGAAATACAGACATAAAAAGCAGAGAAAAATGCCGAAGAGACAGTAATAATCTAACCTTCTAGAAATAAAAGGAGTGGAACAAAAAATTCAACCTAGAGGTGATAGAACGATAAATTTTTCATTAAATTAAAAGAGTCAGACAACCCCTGAAAGAAACCATTTGAAAAATCATTAAAATCCTTGCTATACAAAAATCATGACCAGTCTACAGAAAAAGAAAACAATTAAAAAAAACACTTCAGTAAACAGATCACTGGCACAGGAACGCCCTTTAAACTTAAAGCAGAAGAATAAAACTATTTTTCTCTTCAGACACTCAAAAAGACCTAAAGAGACCTTGAATTCATTGCTCTACTAGACCCATTATGATGTATGAGTTAAATAAAGAGAAAACAATAAATGCTTTTATCTTTTAACAAAGACATAAACTTTGTCAAACACCCATCATTGTGAAAAAGGCCAATTTCCAAACAAGAAATAAGGAACAAGAAAACCCATTTCCCTCCTTTCTTCCCCAAAGACCAGCCTTTGCATGGAACAAGAAACTCAAAACACCAAAAAAGGGGAAAAAAAGAAGATGAAGAAGAAGAAGAAATGTAGATACGAGAAAGGCAAAGAGGACCTGAAGTTCTCTGAGCAATGCATTCCAGCTAGTGCTTGTACGAACACTGGTGGCTAAAGGACTCCCAAGAACACTGGTGGCTAAAGGACTCCCAATGGCCAACATTTCCACAGATCTCTCTCTCCAATTATGCCACACCGAAATTTAAAGTGACCCCAAGAGAAAAACAAAGACTCTTTAGTTGCTTCCCAGAAGCAAAGTTCAAGAGAGAACCTCCCCAACAAAAAAAAAAAAGAACTCAAAAGAAAGAAAAAGAAGGAAAGTGAGAGGGAAATGAGTAGATATCAAAAGTCAAAAGAGACATTGCATTGAAACAAACAACCTCAGCCTTCCTTCAGATCTGAAACACTTCAAATGCAAAACACCCAACAAACTCTTGAAATTTTTTCCAATAAAAAAAATGCAAAACAATGAAAACACCCACCAAAAAGGATCTGTAGACAGAAGATAGTTAAAGGTAAAGTTTTTTCTCTTTTGGGTGTTCTTTTTTTTTTCAAAATTTTTTGGAGAAGACAAGGGAAAACAGAGACAGTAATGATTGCTAATAAAGAAAAGGAATTAAGCTTTAAAAGGCACCAAAAAACTGAGATAAAAAATGGGTTTTGCTTAACATCACTAGGGTTTGGCTTAAATGCTCCCAATGTAGTAGGTTAAAAGAGATTATCACAGAAGAAGAAGAAGAAGAAGAAGACGAAGAAGAATAAAAAGTTCTTTTCTTTTCTTTTTCTTCTTGGGTTTTGGGTACTGAAACTAAGTAAACTCTCTGAGTTGCGAAAAAAAAGTACACTGTACTAAAATCCAACCTTTTTTATTTTACAAACATTAAATAAGGTAATTATATTACAGTATTTTGTTTGGAAATTGAAAAAGAAAGCAACCGACGGATGATCCATACTTACCCACTCTCCGATATAGAGCGTGCATGACACGTCCCAATAAGGAGTGGATTTGGTATTTAAAGGCGAGATGACGTGTGGAGTTATGAGGCAGGCTCGCCTATACTCTTTGAATGACTACCGACTCCAGATAGCTGTTATGATGTTGAGGTTTGACATGCAAAGACAATACGATATTAATTCATTGAAATAATAATTTCGTTACATTAATTTGGATTTCGTACTTTAATTATCAGCTAAAAATACTACATGCTTGTATCAGTAACCTGCTTTCAGCTTGGTTGGTAGAAGTAGGTTTTCTCTTTGAAGGCAAGAAAGAGGAATGGAATGGAAATATTCCATGGTAATGTGATCAAGCTACTCAAACTCAAAAGCAAAGTTTTAAATGAGGCATTTGCCCAATTGGAAGAATCTGTTTGTGGTTGTGACTGTGTACTTTGCTTGGTACTTTGATACAGGTAGGTTTACCTTGCTTTATGGCCTGCATGTATTTTTTGGGATATTTTAGCATTAATGTCATTGTACTTTCTCAGCTTTTCTTTTCTTTTCTTTTCTCTTTTTTTTTTTTACCTTGAATTTCATAAATAGTTAATAGCAAAAGTAGAACTAACCCCCTCAATTATAATGAGCCGACAAATTATTCACAAAGTAGAATTATTTTGATACTTGAAAAGGCTTTATATTAATTATATTATTATAAGAGTGAATGTGACATGGAAGTTGACCAGAAAAGCAACAACAATTAGGGAAAAAGATGGAACCGAAAACATAGTGGCTAATGGTGAAAAACTTTGAAAATTAATGAAGTTGTATTATTATAAAGACATTTCACTTTAATCCTCTTTCTTTAGGGGTTCGTTTTGCTAAACACAGCTAAAAGTGTTTTAACCCTTTGAACCATCGTTGGCATCTCAATGATAAATAAATAAATAATTAATGCTTTGCTATTCAGATTTCATCTAATAATTATTAATATTCTTTTCACGTGGACAAAATCTAAGATCGGAAGAATTTTTGTTAAAATTTTTAATATAAGGATTTAAAAAGTTTTAAATAAATTTTATTTTTTTATTATATTTGATTAATTTTATATATTTTTATTTATAAATAAAGTATATCCTTATAATTACTGATTGATTAATTATTATTTGTCATCTTATTATGCTATGTAATATTTACGTAAAGTGTAAAAATGTCACATAACACCGTATCAATATACCATGTCATCACTCAGTATAACATATCAACATACTATATTAAGATCGCGTGATATAAACAAATAAATAGTATTTGGACTAATAAGAGTTAATCAATTATTAGTTTTAAAAACATATTTGATCGAAAATAAAAATGTTAAAACTTGATTAAACATAATACAACAAAAAAAATTTTATTTAAATTTTTTAAATAATTTATAAAATTTTTAAAATATTATATCTAAAATTTTCTTTTATATATATAAAGGAGTGGTTAGGCCCATTATTAATTGAACAAGATGTAACAATTATTATTGCTATGTAAAGATCTCCCATCCCCTTTTATTTATTTCACCTCCCATGCCCGTTTCTCTCATTCATTCTTGTATCTTCTATTAATTTGTTTTTGATTTTGGATAAGGTAATGAATTTTCTAAACTATAAAAAAAAAAAAAGGGAATTATGATAGAAGTCAAGGATGTCATGCAAAACAATGCAAACATCGAGGACAAACTACACAGTTTCATGGCCATGAGGTATTGTTTCAACCATAGTGATTAATCGAATTTTGAAAAATAATAAAGTTTTAAATTCAATTTTAATTTTGTATGAATCAATAATGTTTAATTTCGATATAAGAATAAATTATATTTTTTTAAATTTTAAATTTTTATGTTTTTGAATTTTTTAAATAACAAAATGTATAATTTGATCTTCCTAAACGAATAATAATCATGTTTGACAGTATGTTATATTATAATAATTTAATTTTTGAACATATATTTAAATAATTTATTATTTTTAATCAAATATGATATGCTTTGATGTTACTATATTGTATTATTGTTTGGTAATTCAACTGAACATTAAGATAACAATCAAATAAATTCTTAGTTCCCATTTTGTCTACACGCATTTCTTTGTGAAGATTGTCTCATATTTTTTGCAAACTCTTTTTAATTTTTATCAATTCACTAATTAACTTCATCAATAATGTCCAATCATATAGTATATTTGCATTAGTTTTTTATACTTTTAATTTTTGTGTTTTTGATAGAATATTAACGCAATATATAGGACATCTCTAATAATTATATATACATAAATATATACACATTATTATAAATTCTCTTAAAAAAATATAAATTTGCAGCAAGTACCAAAGAATATACATTGCAAATACCCAAAAAGAATTGCAACAAGTATATATTTATAAATAAAGGAGGAAAATAAGAAGCATAGGGTGCTTATACACAAGCTTATATCATATGGCCCCCTCAGTGTTGAAGGCTGGCTGTCTCTTATTAACAGAATGTGACATTTCATCCACCATAATAGCACCATTTTTTTTCCTTTTGCTTGACTTTTTTGTTGGGTTTTTTTTCTTCTTTTTCCTACCCCATTATTTACCCCACAACTTGGTTTTGATGATGTTTAGTCAAGAGTAAATATTCATTGCAATACCTAACCTTACATCAACTTTGCTCTTGCAATTTTTTGTCATTGGTAAATTGGCAAATTCAGAAAACTTTAATGCTACTAATTAATTAATAAACATACTATCTAATAAATAACATCTCTTCTTTGTAGAGGGTTAATATATATATATATATGTATATGTTTCCATTGACTAGAGACATGAAAGATGACTTTCTTCATGTATTTTTCCATTAAAAGATAAATATATACTTACACTAATATCCAAAGATAAGAAAATGTTGGGCTATCTAATATAAATAACAAATTGACAATTATATAATTGAGAACAGTTATGTTTAGTACATTCAATCTCATTAAATGTTAACTAATTAAATAAGATTCACTTTATCATAATTTTTTTGTCTCATTATCATAATCTAATAAATTTATTTATGGTATCTCATGACAAAAATTGGAAAAAAATGTGCCTATGCACAATAAGACCAACTTTTTATGAGCAAAATTAGAAGATGTAATAGGCTACATAAACTAGGAAGGCACCAAGATTAGTAAAAAATTGGATTGTAGTTAGGTTAATCTGCTTTAAATTTCTTTTTAAGAAGTCAGTTTGAAATACATGTTTAAGAAAATTGAAAAACCAATAAAACTAATTACACATTTAGAACTCGAATTATAATAAAATTATTAATTTGATACTTGAAAAATAGTTCGTAATTAAGTTTTTGAATTATGATTCCGTCCATCAGTTTGCATCATTGGTTAACTTCGTTAATTAAACGAATATTAAAAATAAAAAAAATTATAGGACACATTGTGATTGGATATTTTTAAATACATCACTAATTTGATTAATAAAGTTCATAAAAAATACAATTTATTTTATAAAAGTAAAGTTTGAATGCTTAATTATGAATATTTTTTTCTTTGGATACCAAATCGATAATTTCATTAGAGTTCAAATGTCAAATGTGGAACTAACCCAACCTAAAACTACCAATTACATGCCTCATGTAAGTTTAGTTTTTCAATTCAATCATTAGTCAATTCATATGCATAAGTTTTATTGCAAAAAATATAAATTGACTTAAATTTAAAACCATAGGGATGATAAATGGTTTGCTACTTGAATTTTCTTTTTATATTACAAAAAAGGAGTAAAATAAAAGAAGAAGAAGAAGAAGAAGAATAAGCAACAGAGATTGAATGACCTTTGATCTGTATGTTAGCTGAAAGGAAGAGCATAGCTAACATTTTTCAAAGACATTATAATTATCCCATTGAAGAGCAACTTGGCCCAAATAAGCTATCATTGCTTTGTTTGATAGACCTTTGATCTACCAACATTAATACCATTTTATCTCAATAATCATGTAATTATTGACATGACCTCTTCTTGTTGGTTTGGTGGATTAGATTGCTACACATTCTTAATCCAATCGACAACTAATCATAATATACATTACAAAACTAACAAACAATAATTTATTTGTATTTCTTTTTTCCCTTTTCTTTGGAGGGATTAACCACAGAGAGAGAAAAGACAAAGACAGAAAAAATATAGCTGGCCTAGGGAGAAAATACAGGGTGATGGACCCTCAATGTCCATAGCAACAATTATGGGGGAAAATGATAAAAGATGCCAATCCTAAATGGATGATTAGGAAATTTCTCAAAAATTCTCATGGTCCCCTCACTTGTTATCCTCTCAATTTTCCCTTTTGCAATGGTGAAAACAAAAATAAAAAGAGAAAAACTAAAGCAATTGAGCATCTATCACTTTGATTATTATTCTTTGTACCACCTAATCAAATATCCTGACCCAACTTTTAGAGCACAAAAAGGGGGAAAAAAAACACTAAGTGATTGATTATTAAATAGTTTGGTATCACTCTTTCCATATTAGCAGTTAGAAAAAAGAAGAGGGTTATGGTTATCATTATTAAAGTGAAAAAAAGGGAACAAAACCAATATGTGAGGCTGGCAATCTAAGAATCTAACAACTCATTTCTTCTTTTGTATATCTTTATTCTTGGAGGTACTAGTTCATCATCGGATAACTTCTTTAGTGTTAAAGAGGGTTGCAACTAATATCTATGAAGTTAACATTCTGACCACATAAAAAAGATGAGAAATGTTCTATTCTTATCAAATAAATACTCGAGCATTTGACTCATTAATTGGTGTATGATTTCCTTACTTAAAAAGTACGGTTCAAATCTCTCAATTCCAAAAAAAAAGTACTTAAGATCATGCCCACATCTTATAGGTGAGAATTCTTTTTTAATGGAAAGATTTTTAGGGTGGTTAAATATGCATGCTATAGACCATGAAAAGCTTCTCATAGAGAATAATCCAGGGGTTAAAACCTTACAAATTTTGACTTCGAATTTTTGGATGGATTAACTAATACATTCAGCAATGAAATGAAAATCATCGTCAATAAAATTAAAGCTAAGGTTGAGGTACATGGTTGAACTGCAAATTGTAGTACCATCACAACTCTAATGCCAAACAAATACAAAAATCTTAATCTAAAATGATATTTGAATTAAAAGAATATCATTATAATTTTCAAAATCAGAAATATTCAAATAACAGCATTATAATTACCTATTAATCATAATGCAAAATTAAGCTAAAGTAGAGAAGAGAAATTACAAAGCGAAACTCGCAAATTTAGATTATAAACCCTAATTACTAATAGAACATGGATACTACGCACACTTGGTCAATATGATTTTCTCTATTTTGAGTAGAAAGAAAAAAAAATCAAACTTGGCATTATAATTTAGTGAGCAGTGTCAAGAATCCAAAGTTGTCTCCAGTTCATGTATAATAATTTGAATTTCTTGGAAATTACTCAAATCGTTTACGACCCCATGAGTACCATTTATTGTACAATCCCCACAACTTTTAGCCCTTTTCCAGTGATGTATGTATAGTCATTGTGTCATATAAGACATTGGAGGGTCCTTAAAACCAAACTAAAAGAGCAAGTTTGTCCTCGAAGTGAAGTCATATGGAAAAAAAGTTGGATAAGAATCCGACCCATGCTGCTTCAGAAAGATAGGAACAGATGCTTATACCTTTGCCAGTTGTGGGCAAAGAAGGAAAAAGAGTAAAACAAGATTCAAAAACAGCAATTGCATTTTTCACGATCAATGATTTTTCTACTTCACAAGGACAATTTTGGAATATTTCCCAAGAAATTTCCTACTTACCAAAACTTGGAACTAGGACCTAGAACAACCAAGACAACTGAACTTGGACTTGAATGAGAGAAATAAAATTTATTTTTCCAGGGGATAGAACAACAAAGCTTGAGAGAAATCACTGTGTACCTACATTTGCTATTAAGGAAAAACAGCGATGGTCGTTGGGTGAGGGAGACATGTGGTACTACAATTTTCTGTTTTGGGGCAGTGAGTGGAGGAGGTGGGGTTGTCTGTTTGGACCATTATTGGCCGACATAAATGACAACACCCCAGTTTTAAACAGCATTGAGGATGCATGTGGACTTTGTTTTGGCCTTAAACTAAGTTTAGGTGAAGATTAGTGACCTCATTGAGAAGTAATTGTTAGTTAATACCAACATTGAATTTTATGAAAGAATAGTGGTGAAACTCTATGGCAGAAACAACAAAACAGAAATCATATCTCTGAGATTCTCTTGCTGGCAAATTCCTTAGCCTACAAGCACATAAATTACAAGCAAAGGATTTTCTGATGTGCTTTTCCCCACTTTATTCAAGCAACTGAAACACCATTGCAATAGAAAAAAAGGAAAATGTATGACAAGAACAGAATCTGCAAAATTATTTTATTCTGGAAAAGCTTCATTCTTGTACATACTTGATGAAGATGAGAGATGAAATCCATGGGAAGGTCCTGTGAAGGATTTGCTTTTCCTTGCATATTTTGTAAAAATTAGTCTAATGTCAACAGCACTGTTTTCTTAATTAAATCTAATTTAAGTGTAGGGACATATTTATTTTATCCTGTGACATATAATTATATATCAACATATTTAGATGTTAAAAGATAATCTTGGATTCTGGTTGTTATGACATGGTTATCAATACATATATGCATCCAAGTCAGCCTAATCAATTGCTTTGATTTTTTTGTGACATATCTTCACTTGGAATATAAAGAAGGATGGTAGTTGTAGCTTGTTATGGTTTGAGCTTTGAACTTATGCCATCTTTGACTCATTGATTCATTGGTTAGTACCTACATTGTTTGGTAGCAAAAAAATTATTCAGATAGTGATTGGAAAATAGTTTGTACATACTACAGTATTAAAATTTGGCTGAATAGTTGTCTTTCTTTTTAAACTACCAACAGGAACAAAATTGTTCTATCTACAAAAGAAGTTTCCTTCTTTCTGTAATTGTATTAATGCATTGCTTTGGCTTCAACATTCATTTGGCCTTTGACTTAAAACATACATTTTTTTAAGGTACATAAAGATTTTTATGTCCTTTATGTCATACGATAAGAGCTCATTTCGTACTCAAAATGTTTAAACTAAAAATTAAAATTTCGACCATTGGATAGTTTACGAAGAATTGTGTGATTATGTAATACGTTCCGCATTCATGAAATGCGAAAACTATATAAGTAGTTTTATGTTTTTGTTAGGTATTCACTTAATATATCAAATAATTAATTTGATGATGTTTGATTTGTGATGATCATCTATAATTTGTATTGATTTATGAGAGGTCGATTTTTTTTTTGGATAGTATTGAACAGGGTGACATTTATGAGATGAAAGAAGATTATTTTTTTTTTGGTGTAATTCGATATCTTTATATAAATATATAAAGCAAAACTTTAATTAAATTATTTGAATTTAAATAAAACAAATTGCAACGTAAAGAAACAAAAATCTAGCTAACTGTTATGGTTCCTTACCTGTTCGTGTACAAATTCCGAAGAGAATCCTACTCATCAGTGAAATCTTGATTACTGATCACATAGCCAGAGTGGCACATACTCTTTCAAGTACAAAACATGTAACCAGAAAGGGTTCAATTCATGCCTAAGAATGTTTTTCTTAGTCCAGCAACATAAATATTTTCTTATATAAACAAGGGAACAAACTTAAATGCAACAACAAACTACATTAAAATAGTACTATTCTCTTAGATTACTCAGATCAGATTCAACAGTGAGATGTGAAAGGACCCACATTCTAAAATGAAAAGATAATCTCATTTGATGATGACAGTATCTATCGGTCACTGACATAAATCTAGAATGTAATTAAAAAAAAATGACAATTTGGGCAGTCACATGAATTGATTTGCTTGTATTATTATGATCATGAAATTTACATGCTGAAGTACCTAAAAAGCTTGATTTCCCCTCTTTCTCAATCTATTGGTATACTATACATCGAAAGCCAATCATTTCTTTTATTTTTTAATCAATTTATTTAGATATGAATATTTGAATTAAAGATTTTAAAAATTTTAAAGAAAAAAATGCAGTTGAATAATGATAGAAACTAAGATCTTTTTTTGGTGTTGCTTTTTTACCCTAAGAAGGCTTGAAATTTTTTTTTTAATTGACGGAGAGGGATTCAAATCCTGCTTTTTAGGTAGGAAGTCATATATAAACTAAAGAGCCAAATTCTTGAATGCAAGATTAAAAATTTTAATAACTTGAGATTCCATATAAAGGTCTTATGGTTTGAATGTTAAAACTAGAAGAATGAGTTTATGACCCTAAAAATGACTACTCATTTTTTTTATAATTGGGGAGGGGGATTTGAAATTTGTTTTTTAAATAAAAGATCATGTACTAATTAATGAATCAAATGCTTATATGTAAGGTTTGAAATTTTACTAACTTGAGATTCCACGTAAAGGTCTTATGATTTGAATGTTAAAAGTAGAAGAATGAGTTTATGACCCGGAAAATGACTACTCATTTTGTAATCCAAGATAACAGGTAAAAAAAATAAAATCCGAAAAAAGGCTACATGACAAAGAAGCAAAACGTCCCCCAAAAATAAAGCAACAGGGTAATAAAGTAGGCTGTAGGTAATGGTATCTGACAGAAAAGTAGTAAAAAATTTTTGATGCCAAGGTTCAGTACAATTGGTGCCCCTATGAATGCACCTGTAAGTATTTGCCACATCTCCCCTTTGTTTCTAATAAATGGAGTCCACAGCAGAAAGGTGAGAGAGGCTGCATATATATACTTATATGTTTCTATCTAATAGAATCAATAGGCCGTGTGGTAGAACCCGCATGCAATCAGATCAGATTTTTGTTAGGAAAGCTGTGTTTGGATTTAAGGAAATGTGGTCCCCCAATTCCTTTTCACAATTTCATGTTCCTATCTCAACTTTACATTCCATCTTTACAGAATAAAAAAAAAAAGGGGTAACCTTGTTCTAATGTAAATCACACAGGGTAAATGCATTGTATCCAGCCAACCATTCACTGAATTATCAAGAAAATTTGCTTAGGTTGAAGTGTTTTTATCATTAAAGGGGATCATCCAGATTCATCATTGGCAGTTTAGTGGAGACATACCGTGAAGCTGCTTTCTCTACAGAAACCTTGGCTAGCAATGGGGTTCGAACACATGCCTAAGAATGTCCTTGACCTTCTCAATAATGTCCTCTTCTTTGTATGATGTTACAAACTTTACTGCAGGCAAACAGAAAAAACTTTTCTCAGTGCTTATTAAATTTAATTGCATAATAATGCTAAATCAAAACTTGAATGCCTCTGATTGACAATAATTTAGAGATTCTAACATATCTTTAAATATGACGGAGATCAAGCAATAATATCTTAGAAAGTTCATTATTGGATATGATAAAAAATTTGAAACGGTCTATGAAGCTTTGTCCTTGATCTAGTAGGTACAACTCTAAGTCTCTAACTAAGCTCGTGATCATGCCGATGCATAGTCAAAAAATTGATGAAGACAAGATTGTTCTATCAATTAAAGCATTACTATGATTTAGACGATTTCAGATACCAATCAAGATAACACCAAGATTTAAATTCATGATTGGCTAGATCACCTTTTTTGTGCGTTTGGTGAAGGCTCCATGACAGCAAAGGGCATTCTATTTGCATATGGCAAATTTATGAAGAGGGTTTAACGTAATCTCAACCACACAAAAACATGCGATTTGTCAGTTAAATAAGATGGTCGAAAATCATTTTCAAGTTGAAACTAATATATCTTTTGGGCTAGCACTAGCAAATTGTTGTTTTCGTTCTAATAACTCAAGAATCTTTTGTAGTAATAATTTTACAGTTTACTTATTGTAACCTAGGCTTGCCAGTGGCAAGGTATAAATGTATATGCCATGTGCAAAATAACATGTCTGACATGATACATAAAAACTTGGAATGGAAGGACCTAAAAATAAAACAGAGCTGGGAGCAGAAGCAGCAGAATGATAACATAAAGAATAACCAGAACACAAAAAAACAAATGATAGCACATCATTAATAGTAAAAGTACAGTAAGGATCAAACAGCTCAACCTGTGAAAGAAGAAGATCAATCTTCCTTGAAAGCAAAATAAGTAAAAATGGGCAGTGGTGGGTCTAAATGGGACCCTTATGTATTATGATTATCCTCATCATCAGAGGTGTGGTTCAGTTTTTTATGCCTCTTCTCTTTATCCAAAGACCAATACAAAATACCAAGAGACAGGCTGTAGGAATCCTTCCAACTAGGTCAGTCTATCACCTACCTTAATTAAGCAGTCCCTCATCAGGCATTAGCCATTGTGTTCACACGTGTGATTCTCACGTGTAACATATTGGTCGCAAGAGATCATCCATATGTCATACTGCTTGCTCTTGAAGAGGAAAAGTGTAGGGCTGGGGACCTAAACAGAAACAGCCAAAAAGTCTACCGACCTTCCGAATCATTGAACTTATTGACTGGGAAATATCATCTCAAAAGAGTTAATTGAGTAGGAAAAGTTTCTAGCCACCAGGGTCTGGACTGTTTTACGTGTACTCGAGGCTGTTGAGTTTATGTTTGACAAATTTCATGCTTTTACTCTTGATAGTGAAAACAGTGCAACATAGTCGAACATTAGATTAATGTCTATAATTATTAAGAAATCTGAATCAATATTTAAAAGGCTTTAAGTTGGGGCATATATACTGAGTGAAGACCGTGACGTCAAAGGAACCTCTCATTTAATGATTCTAATAGACATTAAAAGAAATTAGTTTAACTCTGATTAAGACCACTTAATCTCATGTGAATCACGTTAAACAGGAGAAATATAACAGACTGCTTCGAGAGAGGTCATAGAATATGGTATTAGCCAGTAGTTGAATTTAATTTATGCATATATTCCAAGCAATTAACTGAACTTCCCCACAACTAGTACAATTTTTCCTAGTTACCAAACTCTAGAAAAACTGTTCTTCTCATTTTGTGCAAAATTTGAAATCTAATTCTCCCCAAAAATTTAAAGGACAATTACATCACATGGATATTGTGATTTGTGAGAATAACCTATGAGATTTTTTAACGTGACATCATTTACATCTACAAGTTTTAACAATATTAAGTGATTAAATACTAATCAATATTGATAAATATAAATGTGTTCACTTCTGGTGAGTAATTAACTTATAAAAATAATTAATTCTATAGGTATTGAATGGCATCATTAACAAAAGAATTGCCTCTAATAAAAAGAAAAAAGAAAAAAAAATATTCTTAATGAATCTCTTTGCCTACGGTGAAATTTCGATGTCAGCTAAAATTACGGTCCTATATTTAAAAGGTCAAATCCAAGGAAAGAAGCTCAAACCGGGGCCCACAAACTCAATTGCTTGGATACAGCTCGAATTTCACCGAGGTGAGAGCCCAATGGACAGAGATTGGTTGAAAGAAAAAGCACGGATTCAACCAAATAAAAAAAGGTTGGAAAAGAGAAAGTAAGGGGCAAGTGTCAATCCCCTCCAATAGTGACAATTAACGTCAAAAATTGATGATGATATAGTGTCAGCAGGATCCTAGCTAGCTATATATTCCATGCATTTATTGTATGAAAATGGACCATGCAATTTCTTTTTTGCAGTGCATGTACCACGAGCCTGATAGGGTCGGTGGTCAGGACTCAAAATTCAATCTGATGGAATTGAAGGGAAGATGAATGGATTGAGGGTGGACAAGTGTCCCAGTTCACAAGGCAACAAGAGATAAAACACTCACCCTTTCGCCTTGTAGACATGAATTCAAAGCTTTAATAACTCCAATCGTTGTTTACAGTTTACGTAACATACTAACATGGGTATTTAATTCAGTTGGTATTAAATAATTTATTAAAGCTTAATTATGGAATTAAGGTAAGAATTTTTCAAATCTTAGCAATAGTTAGAGAAGAGCAAAGTTTTCCATGTATTACAACAGACGAGGAATAAAGTGCACCAAAAATAATAAAAACAAACGAGGGATAACGGATCTGTTTTTGATCCTTCATTGCTATGGGAAAATATGACCCAAAACAAGTGGGCTTCAGAATTTTTTGAGGCACAAAATCTTGGGCTTTTTTTTTTTAATTTTTAATTTTTATTATTATTCTTTTAAAACTTCTGGTTAGACACTATACAAAGGAAGGGAAGGAGAGAAACACTGTTTCCTTCCACTTCCTTTCCTTCATTCACATTTCCCTCCTACCAATCATAGCGTTAATTAATCTTTAAAATGGATGTGTTATCTAAAGCACTATGAGATGAGATATATGATTAAGAGACTTTCAATTAGGATTATAGTAGTAAAGTCAAAAATTGGAAAAATAATTCAGAACCAATTACCAACAATAGTAGCATTCCTTCCTATAAGTTTCTTGAGTCAGACTACTGCTAGAATTAAACGTAATTCTACTCTCAAACAAGCTAATGGTACTGATCAGCCTTCGATGTTGACACTCCTATACATATGGTGATCAATTTGGTTGTTTCAAACTCTACAAATTTCATTGCTTCATCTTACGAGATAGTAGCTTAAATTCAAGTGACAAAGTAACTCCTGAGACAAGCAGGTTATAGATTGAATCATCTAAGAGGGGTTAGAAATAACGTTTAGATAAAACTTGAAGGTAATCATGGCTTAGTGTTCCTTAGATACAAATCATCATCTGGAAAAATCTACTGAATGAGCAAACTGAAGGGTTTTAGGGTTGTAAGCTAGTCAATTAACACTAAATTTGTTATCCTCAAGCGGGGTTGGTTCTGACAGGCCAATTTCCAATAGCAGTATTACTAATATCTCGTTTGATTACCTATATGGTGTTGTCTAACCATGAAATTCCCTTGTTAAACCAATGCATCTAGTTGGACTTCAATCTTTTCAACAGAGATGATTTATAGGACAATTCTTAATTACTTGATACTATTCCAATTGAAAATCAAACCCAACTTACTACTTTAATTTTCTTTGTCACCATGCTAGGTAACATATTGGAGGTATTCTTACAAATCAAACCTCAACTTTACTAAATCTGAAAATGATTTTGATGCAGGGGGGATGGAGAAGAAATAAATTATGCAGTGCACATGAGAAAAACTTACCCCAAGGAAGAACAGGAAACTCAAACTGTTGTTTAGGGACTGTGACCACATATGAAGTAACCTACAAAAGGAAAAAAAAAAAAAAGGTTATCAAATTGAATCACATAATTGAAGACTAAAAGACATATAGTGGAGTAATTTTAATATGACTGAAAACGTGCCAAGATGGAAGCAGCAAGAGAACGAGGAGAACTAAAAAGAATTGACGTCTCCTCCTTTTCATAAAGAAGATCCATCACATCCATGCATGCTTCAAAGCTCACCAGTTCCCCAACCTTTGCCATTCCCCTACAAGCAAAATATAGCAAAAAGAGGAGAAAAAAATGATACTAAGATGATAAAACTTTTCAAGCGATACAGATGAATTGATCTGAAATGGAACCAGAGCATTACTTGAACCGAATAAAAAGCTCTTCAAGGAATGTGAAGGCAACATTTGATGTCCCAATCTCAAAATTCAACACCTTTATATTAAAAAAATAGTTAAAAAGAGAAATGATCATCTCAAACAAATCAAATTGGTTGATAACAGAAAATGTTTTAGCTGTTTGAGCCTTGGAGATGTACTTGAAGGAAGACCACCTCCTGCACAATACGCTTTTTGATCAGATTGGCATGAGTTAACAATACTTCACATCTTAAATAGTGTTTTTATGGAATTTTTATTTAAATCTTAATCAATAATAAATTTAAATGCAAAAAGGTCAAATTCGAAAAGTTTAAATTAAAAGAGAAAAGGCTAAAACAAGACTGCGATTAGCTATACTAGTAATTAGCAAGTAGCTCACTGCTTCAAGAAAATCTCTAGTTGTAAAATGTTGATCCTTAATGAACTTGTCTCCCAATGGCTTTAAAGATTTAACAGACAGAGCACGAGAATCGTGTATCTACAACAACAAACGGAAAAATCACCTCACTGTGAAAGAAAACAAAGAAAAGAGAAGCATGAGATGTAAAGACTCAACTTTACTTGAGATCCATATTGAAATGAGGGCAAATAACTGCAAATTGCTGTCTTCCATGGATCGTAGAAGCCAGCTTCCCAACTCATTTCCCTGCTTTAATAAACTGTAAAATAAACAAAGAACATTAAAATTTAAGAAATTTTTTTCTTTAAAAAAAAAAGTTGATGGAATTGAAAAAGA
The DNA here is from genome assembly GCF_053813885.1 of Theobroma cacao. Lineage (NCBI taxonomy): Eukaryota > Viridiplantae > Streptophyta > Magnoliopsida > Malvales > Malvaceae > Theobroma > Theobroma cacao. The sequence goes on from NC_142640.1 coordinate 47,292,694, forward strand.
GAGAGAGAGAGAGAGGAGATTTACGTGGTGACAGAGGGGAGAAATCGGTCAGCGAAGAGAGATAAAGCAGTGTATTTCACTAATGGAGTAGCTTGGAGTTGCTTTAATTTACAACAGAAAATAAATTTAATGAAGGAAATTTTTGATTTGCGTCATCGAATATTTTCATCTGAGAAAATTACTTACCTGAGAAGATTGAATAAGGAACTCCACCGATTTCTTTCGCAGTCGAATCATTTCTCTGAGAGAGAGGACCAGTTTTGCGGGAGTTTTTGATTTCGAAAGGAGAAGAATCCGTTGGCCACGTGGCATGCTTATAATTTTTTATTATTTTTATAGTAAAGATTTTTGGGCCCACTTCAATTGGGCTGGGCCTTCTATGCTCTTTTTCTCCATTATCTGTCCCAATATTTGAGATACAAGAGCTTTGGTTCAAATTTTAGTTTTCCATCAATTTATTTACCCTCATGTGCACACAAGCATGTACGTGAAAGAGAAAGATGAATATGAAGCTCTCCCATTAGTCTCCGTACCTTATATTGATATTTAATTACCTTCTGTAACGAATGGATCTCTCACTTTACATGCAAATTTCTTCATGAAGAGGTGTCTGAATGAATTAGGATAAATAGAGGTTTTGGATAATGGTAGTATGACCATGGAGTTGTATTTCTTGAGCTTTGCAGCTCGTTTATTATCTTGGTTTTCTGCTACTGTTGCAGAGGATGGACCATTGCCCAGTTCTCAGCAAGTGGCAACATCCAAGTTGCTGGGATGATGAAGATGGTGGAGGAGGCAGTACTCTGGGCATGAAATACAGTAGTCTGGTATGCTGTCGCTTTCCCCTTTTCTCTTAAAGTGCATCTAGCTTACATTCTCTCAGGGCATGAATCTTGCAGGCTTATAAAGAGTGCAAGATATTATACAAGACCACATCACAAGTATGAGAAGTGCGTTGTTGTTGTTTCACCAGATTCCTTAACTTTTTTATATATAGAGAGTTAGTATCTATGCTTATTTGTCATATGAAATATGATATAAATAGTCACTATCAAGAGTTGCCTGGAGCTAATTTATTAAAATCGATGAAATCAGGATTTGAAATTTGTTGCTAAGGTATGAAAAGTGTCACTGGAAGTGAGGATGACAAAGCAGTATTAGGTCTGTACATATATTTGTACATTATGTAACTTACATGTGTAAAGTAAGGGTAGCAATTATTTATATTTGAAATTGTATCATGTTGGTAGGTACCTGTGAAATGACCTCCCCTGAGTAAAGAGCGCCAACAAAGTTGTCTCAAAAGTTAGTGAGGAAAAAAGGGAAAATTGCTGCTGGAGAAAAGGAAGACCAATTGAATGCTATTGAAGAATAGCTTTGCCAACTAAGGTAAAGGTTGAATAATGATATATATGTTTTAGTAGCATTGTGATTTCCCAACCTTCCTCTTAGCTTAAGCATAATTATAACCACATATATCTGGCTTTTTAGTTTCATAGACAACAGTTGACACATGCTTATAACTTGAGATTGCCATCCTACGTACTTGCATATATCCGTTTTGAAGGAATTCATAATTATGAATTTGTTGATTTTATTTTGGATGGGCTAAATCCATAGGAATGGGCTGGACTGAAGTATTTGGATATATCTTTAAGACATATTGGATGCAGACTGCATGGATTTCTTAAGATGGTTTTTAGGCATGAAGAATTTTAGAGGTTCATCCTCATGTTTCAGGCTTGTTGGAAGAGCTGATTCTATGGTGATCAATTTGCAAAGAGCTGTGCTGAGAAGCACTAGATAATTTCATTCCCAGATCAGAAAATGACTTGTATGAATATGCTGAGCTCATTTCTAATAAGCTACGAGCTTTTGAGGTTTGACAATATTCTTGGCTATATTGTTATCGTCTATGATGAGACAGCACAATATTTAACTCTATAATTGGCCATTCTTTGTATTGCTCCCCTTATTGCAGCATAGCTATAACTAGTTAGGCCTACTCAAGGCTGTAATGAGATTTTCTATGAAGGCTCTCAGAGCAGCAGACGCAAAAGAAGTTGCTTCCTCAGTTGCAACGTACAGTAGCTAATGAGATCGGTTAAAGGCGAAGAGAGAAGCTCTTAGCTGTAAATGAAAACAGAGGGTACATTTTAATTTGTCTTTCCTCCTTGTATGCATGCTACAGCATTCTATAACTGATTATATTTCATGCCTTAACCAGCCTCGAAGAAGAAAAAGTTTTATGTGGAGAAAATAGAAGATTGTACCAGTTTGGATGCTTATGATATGCTCTTGATGCGCATGAGGATTTTGATTCCATGTAAGAGGTTAATAAACTAGCAGGTTAGTAAAGTCTGCATGCACGCAATCGGTTGTTTGTAACTGCTGACCAAAAGTTTATAGAAATACGTCAGGTGCTTTGATGCAAAGTTTGTATGCAGCTACTTCTTTTACTTTGGTATATCTGATAGCGATAAGGTTGTCATGTATGGATGTGGTAATTTTCTTCAATGCCTTCTACAAGTTCAAGAAATTGATGGAGAATAGCTTTTGTTTATTGATGAGCTAAAGAAACATGTGTATATCAGTGTCTTGTCATTCATTCTTCATTGTTTTTGTGATTCAATAAGTATCAATAATTTTGAGATTTCAGATATGATTAAACTTGCTTTTTGTCAAATGCCTCACTAGGGAAGTGTTTATCTAAATTTTTTTTATTGCAACAATTTGATGGGTCTTTTAGTTGATCCCAAATAATTTCATTGGTTTATGTTCATCAACCATTGAATGAGAAGTTAAATGTACCATGACACTGACATAATATTATTGCACCACTTGCAATTTATATAACATATCTTTTTTATTACTATAAACTATTAATTAAGTAAGAGATGGTCCAATTAACAGACATAATTAATTTGGTTGCCTTGATGCTCTCCCACTGCTCCACAAAAATCCAACGGCTCTCCAATGCCTCCATCTAAACTACTCAATTATTGTCATCTAGTTTATGCTCCTTCCCATTTTTTTTTTCCCTCTGAAAGAGGACATCTTTTTTTTTTTTTATATTATGAGCTTCATATCCGCCAATCAATTTGGTTATTAAGCTACTCTAATCATTAGGAAGTTTTCGTTAAATTAATTGATGGTTAACATAAACTGCATGGGGTTTAGCATACAACACCCATGTTGGAAGCAAAAAGGACCAAGCAGATTTTGGACTGTAGTTGATGGACCAAAACAAAACCTACATTTTTTTTTTAATTTTATAATCTAATGAAAACAAAAGAAGGATGATTTAGACTTATTCTCTGAGATATATAGAAGAAAAATAAAAATAATTGGAGAATAAGCGCAAAAAAAATCACTGTACACTCATCAGCAAATTTAAGTGCAACAGCCACAGAATTAACAAGTTCTTCTATCATATCCTTTGTAATTTCCTTTCTCACCCTATTCTCTGTAGTTTAGCATGCATCAAACAGTTATACAAGAAGATAAGGGTACGTTTAGCTTATCTTCAAATTTGGAAGCTTGATCTTCCTTTACATAGAAAATCATCAGCTGAGGAGGGTATCTCTAACTGGCTTGTAATTCTGTCAAACCTGTCTGATAAAAAAAAGCTTTGAAATTGTTTCATTGAATGCAAAACCGCAACTTCTGCAGTAAATAATGCTTTGACAGGTCTATGATCAGAGAATTTCTCTTCACCTCTGTTATATACATGTTGCTTTAACCCCTTCCCATACCAGATTATTCGATCGCACCTGAATTAAAAGAAAAAAGGGAAATCTATTAAGGCCTAAAACCTTTGAACTACTAAGAATATTATATGTCAATAAGTAGGTTAATTACCATGCCGGGGCACGTTTCTTTTCCCCTTTTTTGCTTTGATGAAAACATCCGTAGTATGCATCAGAATTCGGACGGTATTTATAAGTAGGAGCGAATGTGATAGACCCTTCATGCCAACCTTCAAATTCACCATTCATCAGCTCCATTCTTAGCTTCATTTGCAGAAACATTTTTATCCCAAAGTTCAGAATGAGAATTAAATTAGGAAAGAAGATTAATGATGTGAAATGGGTTTGCTGTGATATTTTATTGTTTGGTTACCTGATCATGTTCCAGGAGGCCGTTCCATTCTCTTGTATCCACTAAGAGTCGAATAGTTGATTCTGGTAGGGAAATTCTATAATTCAAATCTCCAAGCAGAATTACCCGACTGCAAGGGAACCAGGTATTGTTAGTTGATATCACCAAGAGATTCCTGTATTAGATTTATTTTAATCTGCTACTTGTTTATAGTCCTAAAAGTAATCGTTTAACTTCTTGATTAAGAAGACAACTTTATCATAAACAAATGGATTTGATAATAAGAGACGGTTTACCAGTAAAGTAATCATCCTTTTCAGTTGGTTTATCAAACCATTAGTGTACTTAGCCCCCACCAAATTTAAAATTACTTTAACAACTACACTAATTTAGAAATATATATACATATATACCAAATTAAGGTCACTGATAAATAATTAAGAAACAATATTATATCTTTGGCGGCCTCTAATCGAACAAAACAAATTCAAAGTTGGAGACTAGTAATCAAATAATGATGTTTAAACTTTATAATTTATTGGGTATTCGTGTCTTATTTTCATGATTTATAGTGAAAAGAAACATTCATTAAGAAGATAATTATTAGATTATTATACTCCATGAATCACTAACGAAATTGTTTTGGACTGTTTCAAAAAGATTAAAGAAAATTAAATCAAGTAATTTTACGTACTCATGGTCTAGGATTTTCCTTGGCAAATCACGTGAAGGGCCTCTAGGAAAACTTGTTCGGGAGAATATTTCGGATACATTGGAGTTTCTAAGCTTTTCATCCCCTTCTCTACCCCCAGAAGCTAGATGACTGCATACAAAGCAGAAGCTTGTTTCATGTAACCGAAATCTAACTGATACTGAACCCTGCAAACCAAGATTTTGAAAAGGGGGAATTAAGGGAAAAAAAGATATGATAAATAATCCTCTTGATTAAATCTCATGTAATTATTTCAAAACTATTTGTACCCTGATGTTGGTATAGCAGTAAAGATTTCAGTTCTGTTGCTGTTAAAATTGAAGAAATTAGTAGTACCATTGATAACACAGTAACTTTTCCTTTTGGGATAAAGAACAAATCAAAGGAAAAAGGTTGTTTGACAATAACATTTTTTCCACTTTGGGAATATGCTTTGATTGATGATGATCACCTTATTTCCTAGGCAGCCCATGATGCCACAGCCTATACAGGAGACACTGGGATGCCGGATATAAGGACGAAGATAGCTTCGAACCCAAACTGAGATTAGTATCCCAACCATTTGCTTGCTTATAATACACCGGAAGTCTTGACCTGGGATGCTGTTTTCAATTGATGACTTTCCATCTTCACTGGAATGCTGGGCTTTGTCTCGGCAGCGAATTTTCTTGTTCAGAGCTTCTCTAATCAGGGAATTCCATTTTGTGGAAATTTTGCTATTTTCTGATCCTAACACGTTCGACGCGCTAAGGGGTACAATTTCTTGAAACCTGGAAAGAAGAGAGGAAAGTGACAATGATATCATTAAAGATTTGATCAAACTGTAAAACTTCAACTCTCATTGTTTGCTTTCTGGTAGTAATAGTTTTACTGTCAGTGGTTACCCGAGAACATAGATGTCACAGGCGGTATTGCCTGTATCCAGCAAATCCTCCATATCCAAACCTTCATGTGGTGCAACCCCGCCAACATTCCAAGTAGTAACAAAAATACTTAAGAAGCAAAATGAGGAGAAAGAAGGAGAACAAAAAAAGACACGGAAGGATGAGCATAAACCTTATAATGATACAAATAAATTAATAATTTGTTAATTAATACGATAGTGGAATGAATATAAGTATAAAGAATAAGTTAGCTGTTGCTTACCTGTAGTTGTGTGTATCCTTATGATGACTGAATATGGTCTTGGGGCTCAAGGATGGCTGATCTAAGCTTGGAATTTCCAACAAGGTTTCTTTGCGGCTTGGAAAATCTGCGACAAAGTTGTTGCTCCCTAATCTCTTTCTGAGGATCTTGTTAGCTACTAATCTGGGCCACATAACCTGGAAGCACCATAGACAAGTATCAGTACGTATATCTTGAAAGGAAAAGAGAGCTATGGAATTAGTGAAAGAACATTAGTATGCATGAAGTTGTCATGAGAGAAAAAATGGGAAATTAAGCAACTGACTTCTTGGTTTCTTGGCATGGTGGAAACAAAGGGAAATGGGAGAAGGAAAGCTGGTGATATTGGCAGAGGTGAAGAGGATTGAAGGAAAGGGTTGGATAGAGAATGCCAAAACAGATAAATATGACAGAGATCATGCTGAGGAATTGAGAGAGAGACCTCAGCAAGTTGCGAGCAAAGGAGCTCTTTCTTAAAACAGTGACGTTAATGATGATGCGCCAATGTTGTCTAAATTAACTTGAAAAAAATTTCATTCCAGATCGAGAGAGAGGGCAGAAAATATGGGTGTTTTTGCAGGCTTAAACTTTTGTATTTGTTGGGTTGATTGGAGGCTACCTTGAGTTTTGTAGATTTATTTAGTGAGAAGCAAGTGGGGGAGGGTCCTTAATAAAAAACTAGTACCAGCACAGAAAATGGAGAACAGTTAAACAGATGAGCTGCAAATGCCCCAGCTACAGGGAAATCATGCTTTGGCTGACATGGCAATAGGCAATTGGCTATTGAATACTCTAGATGGGCGTCTTCTTTCACACACAATTTTCCATTTCCAAGGTTGTTGGTTTTCTTACTTCCGAGTCAATGTTTTCATATTGGAACCAGTTCTTAACTGCTGGAACAAGAGGACAATTGCATGATAACTTCGTTAATTTGCAAGTTGTTTCAATTTTTGTTTTTAACTCTTATTTTTCATGAAATATTTGTATTATAAATACATGACGTTTCAAATTATAAAAAAAAATTGAACCAATTGTGTTAAACATATATTCATATTTGACAGTCATAATCGATTTCTGAGTACGTACATCATGGACAACACATTTTTCCTCATTTTCGGTGATAAAAAAAAAGATTGATCATTATTAATATAATTTATTTATTTACCAATTAATATAAATCAGTAAAAATTAGAGATTATTGTATTTAGCATCACATGAAAATTAAATATCTTTAAATATAAATCACCCAAACAAGTATATCATAATAGTGAAAAAAAAGACAATAGTACTTCAATATTTTATTAAAATAGCAATTTGTAGAATATTTACATTTTATTTCTTCGACTTTAATATAATTAAGCTATTCAATTTTTACAAATATGAAAAATATTTTATCAATGTCTCGATAAACTAAAATTTGACCTTTTAAATTATTTAAAGAAAAAAAATCTTTGATTGAAAAAATGAAATTAAATATATCAAAATATAATAAAATGTGCTAAAAAAATCGAAAATTATGTACAATAAAAAAAAAGTAGGGATGAGAGTGTAATATGTTTCACCTCTAAGTTGGTGCAATGGATATTTTAAACAGGTAAAAGCTTACTTTATAAAACTAATTACAAATGTGGGAATTAAGGAAGCAAATTTCCTATGCAGATGGTATAAGATTGTCCATAAATTTTATCGCATACGCTCTTTTGAATTAAATTGAAATCTTAAATTTTAACCTGAAAACATGTCTTTAGGAACAAAGAGAGTCAGACTCATGATAAGGATTTCTCATAGGGTATCATAAAATCTTTATATATATATATTATAATTTATTTTTTTCTTATAAAAATGCTAGTGGTACAAGTTAGCAATAGGAAAACAAATTGATGTAATTTAAGGGATAACGGTATGATGGACCTACATTTGATACCATATCAAACATATAATTAGATAATCAATTTTTCTTGAAAAGGTTACGTCAAGAGTTCTTTTTAAAAATAGGTCTCATGTATAAAGTACTTTTAAAAATAGGCCTCCCTATAATTTTAACTGTTTTTAACCAAGAGAAATAAAATTAAAACAAATTACCCTTAATGAAACTAACCTATATGTTTGGCTCCGTACCTCAACCCGACCTATATGTTTGGGTCAAGTATGTTTACAAACTTTGCAACTATTCAATTCTTATCGACAGACCATACATCTCCCTACAAAGCATTCTCTCGAAAGCATTCCTCTCTGAGTCAACCGTCAAACATTTTTAGCAGTGATAGAAGTATTTTGGAATGGTTTTTCGCATAAAGGTAGTTCACATATTGAGCAGTGAGAAAAAGTTCACATAATGGTTCGCATAAGGGTTTGCATGAGTGGTTGACACCTTATGCATGATTGGTTTTAAACATGGCATCACTTAGAGTGTGTGTGATTGGTTTAGGGTTTTTTGGCATTACTTGACTTGTTGATAGATCATTGCATGATTGAATGTAAATCATTGCATGCTTCTTGATTGGGCATTGCATGACTGTTTGATTGGGCATTGCGTGACTGTTAATTGTATTGCATTGCGTGATCAATTTATGAAACGCATTACGTGACTGTTATCTGAAGGGCATTTTGTGACTATTATCTATAGGGCATTGCGTAACTATTATTTGTATCGAAGTGCGTGAGTGTTATAAGTATGACATTGCGTGAATTTTATCTATATGGCATTGCATGATTGTTATTGTGTTCATTCTCGTCAAGCAATACATAAGTCATGCAATTATTAAAATCTAGTCTCGCAATGCCTCTTCTCTAGTCTCACTTTTTTTAATATTCAATAACGTAATGTCAAATAAACAGGATACTCAATTCCTAATAATCAATCATGCAATACTTAAGTCGCGTAATACATAATAACTAGTCATGCAATGCCTAATATCCAGTCACATAGTACTTAATATCCAATGATGCAATGCCTAAAAATATTCATGAATTGCCTAATAACTAATTGATTTTGTTACTCCTAACTAGGTTTAAGTTGCCAAAATTATATAATTTATCCATCAACTTTTGAGTTCTATGAATATAAACAAATAAACTCAAGAATCTAAAACACATACATTGATGTTATCTTTGCTTTTTGGGATGGAGAGAGAGTTGGATGGTGATATAGATCTCGATGGCATTAGAGAGTTGGACGGCAAGATACAGAAATCAAGATTTAATTTTGAAATTTTATGTGAATGGCGAAATAGAACAAACCGAGAGCATTTAATTTAGAATAAATGATTTAAAGTGTATTATTGTCGAGTTATACTAAAAATTATTTAAAAATGATTAAAATAATAATAAAGATTATTTTTAAATTAAGTTTATGATGAAGGTAGTCTATACTTATTTAGCTTTTAAGTTTTGGCAAGGAAAAAGGAACTTCTAAAGCTCCTATATACATATTTTAGTTGGTAAATGGTTCTGCTTTTATTCCCATAAGAGATCAAATAAAAAGGTGCGGTTGTTAGAGCAATATTCTTGACTAATTCAAGCAGGTCGTGTCTTTATTTGATGGAAAGATGGGAAAATACCTTCTTGGAATCTGTAGAGCTGGTCTTCCCCCGAGCAACAAATCCTAGACACAGCCTATATTTCCATCAAGACAGCTACTTTCGTTGAAAACATGTATATATTTATCAAAATTTTCCTTTTATATTTCATTTAAAAGTAAAATGTGTTGGTTAGTAGTTCTAATTAAATAAATAAATAAATATTAGCATGTGTAACAAAATTTTCACATTCGACTCAATAGAATATATTTTATCGGTTAGGAACTTGAGATTTTTTTTTGAATAAAAGGTGTGAGATTTACTAAATAAGAAAATATTACATTTTATTATGTAATCCAAGAGATTACCTGAATGTTTGATCTAACGGGAATAAGAGGTGTTTGTGTTGATTTTCTCCAAAATTCTATTTTAATTTAAACAAGAAACATTTTATTTCTACTGGAAAAGAAATTCACCCGTAAATAAATTCGAGAATTACATGAGCTTATATCAAATTAAATAAATTATTTCAATTCAATTGGTTATATTCGAAAATTGGAGTAGTCCACTTTGGTTTAAAGATTGGCCCTTCTCATGTATAGTCTGAGCATCAGCCTAGGGACGCCGGCGGGTGCATACTCCAATTCAAGAACAAAAAGTTTAATTAAAAAATTCAGTCTAATTCTTGTCGTGTAATGGATATTATTATTTATCCCTTTTAAAAAAAAGACCAGAAGAGTATGTGACCAAGGAATAGTATCAAACCTAACCTGAAAGTTTGACATTTAAAATAAATGCAGCGTATCGTTTCCCACTATCACAAAAAAATTTCAGGACCCATTTTCAAATACTGTTGAAGACAGATAAATTTGGTGTATCCCATTGGTTTCCAATGAGTATTTTTTAATGGCATGCACCATAAATTTCTATATTAAAACTTGCAATTGGGTGTTGTTGATAGGGCAGGAATGGCAGCCACGGAAACCAAATCACCAATTGCTGGAGGCTCTCTACGATTTCATTATTCTATATGCCTTTTTCTGTTTATTGTATCTTTCCTTGTAGGTTTTAATTTAAGCAAATCAGGAGAAGATTCATGACTTTGAGTAAAATAACAAAGGTCTACCAGTGACTACAATTAACGAATTTAATAAGATTAGTTTTTGTAATTATAACTGAGGCATTGATAGTGAAGTTTTTTTTGGGTTTGATGAGTCAAACTTTGTTGGTTAATCAGAAGCAATTATGATTTAAGTTGCCTCTTTGTCGGCTTTGCCAAATAAGTCAAATTTTGAGAAAAAAAAAATAGAAGAAGAAAAGAACAGAGCAAATTAGCCAAGCTAAGCTATATGCCCTGGATGTTTTACATGAAGCGGATAGTATAGCAACTATATATAAAAGGGAGGATTCAGTTTATTTTAGTAAAGAAAATGAAATAATTTATAAGCCTTTTTATGTGCGTTTCTCGTTTTTAAAAAAATCAGAGATTAGTATTTATTTATAAACATTAAAATAAGGTTAAAGTTGTAACACCAAATATTATCCTACAGTTTTTGTTGATGGAAACTCTTGCTTTCGCCAACTCAGCTGCAAAAAACTTTGTTTGAAAGTGAGACCCAAAGTTCGGCATTTGAGACCTTTAATGTGGTTTGAAATATGCTTCATCTGTTAAAGAACAATGAAATAATCATTGGCTCAAAAAATTGCATTGTTAGACTCATTTTCAATAATGAGAGAACGAGAACTGACTCAAAAGAAAGAAGTAAAAAATAAGAGGCCTTCCTTAATTATAAACAAAAAGATGTTTTCATATGCATCTCCTAACACAGTTAAGAGTTTTGAGATTTTCATATAAAGATTTCATATTCGAATATTAGGGAAGGGAATGTGAGGTTTATGGGATATAATAATATAAACAAATGATCAGTCTTTATAATGTAAGGGGTGTAACTACACAGAGTCGAGTTGATTCGTTGTTAATTCTTAGTCCAAACTCAACCGGTTCGATTAAGAAAAAAATTGAGACTTGAGCTCGGTCAAGCTTTATTATTTTGTACTTGAACTCAACCTGAGACATAATCGAGTTACGAACATGACTCCATTAGGTTTGATTAACATTAATTCAAATAAGAAGCTGGAAACTCAATTGGGACGGGAGTTCAAGCTTCAATCCAAAAATAGAATAAAACTTGAAAATAGGCATGCAAATATTATATTTTATTTATACAAAATTATTTAAAAAAATCGATTACGTTTGCAAGTCACTTAAGCCGAGTATTAAGAAATTCGAATTTCACTCAACTCGTTACTTGTGTAGCTTTGAAAGCCTTAGGTCGGCTTGATAATAAACGTGCAAGTCGAGCTCGAGTAGTTCATTGGTAACTTTGCTCTTTGTTAACCTTTAAACCCAATGAGCTTCCTTCCATGTAGATATCTAAATAAAATAAATTTCAAATATAATCAAATTATTAAACTCTTATGGATATGAGTGGCATACACAACTGATAAAAATTTATCCAACATTAATTTTAAAAAATCCACAAAAAGCAGGATTCGAATTTATGCTCAATTATTAAAATCTAAAGGTCTCCGTACAACTCACCATGCCATTGAAATAAAAAGAAGTGCACAACTTGAAGCTAAGCAAATTCCCTACCTAACCATTTCTAGTGGGATATTAGTAGCCTCTTGGTTTTAAAACCAAAGAAGTAAATACAGAATCTGACTGATGAAGTCGACAAGATTATTCAAAGACAAATTAGCACTATCGTTATTGCACATCATGTTTTGGCTTATTGCACATCATGTTTTAGCTTTACAGAATACAGACACTGACTCTTAAATCTTAGGAAAGCTTATTTTATTAGTATTATTGGTCCAAAATCCCTATCCAATGGAACAGTAAATTTAATAATTAATGCATTGTGTGGTTGTGAGAGTTCGTTAGTGTGGTAATTAAGCACGCCCACCCAAAGAAAGGCCAAAAAAAAATTATTAAAGAAGGGAGAAATATATAATAAGAATGAAGGACCAAGTAGTTCCATTAAATAGGAAGCTAGTATATTTTTTAAACGAATTAAAATGAAAAAAATTATCAACTAGAATTTTTTTTAAGGAAAATGAAATTTTAAATTTCTTAATAATTAATAAGAAAGTTATCTTCTATTAAGTCTCCATTTGTTGTGATTTTATATTCAAATTGAGTCTCTCTATTTATTATCAATTAACATGTAAAAAACTTAGGTTTTTCATGTTGCTAAAAGAAAACAAATAAGCAAGGAAAGTAAAAAAAAAAAAAAAAAAGGAGCAGATTAGACAAGACAAATAAAGGATAAAGATGAGTTCTAAACATGTTTTATTTATCAAAAGCTAGCCTATATATAGGTTGTACATGAAACAAGAAAACAATATAATGGGCATAAAATCAGCTAACAGTTTGTAATTTCTTTCTAAAATAATGGTAAAAATATCTCCCTCCTGTTGACTAGAAGTTCCTAAGCGACTGAGTAAAAAGACTAACCAACAATCCCTCCCTTAAACTTATGTTTCTAACACAGTTTACAAGGCTTCAAATTCTTTTAACAAATAGACACCAAGCATGTCTTTGAACTTGAGAAAATTCTCCTTCTTCAAGGCTTTGGTGAAAATATCTACTGCTTGGTTTTCACTATCTGATTAAACTACCTCAAGCCCAAGGAAGTAATGCAATCTTCCTAAATCAGTCATGTCAAACTCCTTCATCATAGATTCTTTAAACTTGTCAAACATAATCTCATTGCTTCTAATAAAAATTAAGTCATCCACATATAAACAAACAATGAGAATATTACCCTTATCATACCTGATGTAGAGAGTATGCTCATATGGGAATTTATGAAAGCCTTCTTTTACAAAATAGGCATCTATGTGGTTGTACCAAGCTCTACGTGCTTGTTTAGTCCATATAATGCCTTCTTCAGTCTATACACCTTGTGTTCTTCACCAGTTCTGATATGGCCAGGAGGTTGATCAACGTATACTTCTTCTTGTAGCTTTCCATGTAAAAATGATGATTTTATATCAAGCTGATATATCAGCCATTGGTTTTGAGCTGCGAATCCCAAAATCATTCTGATTGTATCATGCCTCGTAACAGGTGCAAATACTTCCTCATAGTCAACACCATACTCCTGTTTATACCTTTCTGCTACAAGTTTGGCTTTATGTTTGTCTATCTCTCCATTTTCTTTCAGCTTTGTCTTGAACACCCATTTCACTCCTATACTTTTCTGACCTTTTGGCAATGTTGTCAACTCCTAAGTATTATTCCTTTTAATAGCTGATATCTCCTTATTCATTGCCTTCTGCCATTTTGGTTCCTTGACAGCTTCCTCGAAGGTAATTGATCATATTTCGTAAATAAGCAAAAATGAGTCAAAGTTTCATCTATTTAACTAACTCCAGTTACCTCATAATCCTCTATCCAAGCATGCCTCCTTATTTGCCTTTGAACTCTCTAGTTAAGGGTACTTGTGCTTTGACTGCCATGTTCAACCTCCTTAGCTTGCTTTATATCATGTTGTTTTCCTTCACCATTGGTCTGCTCTTCATCATTGAGACTTATAGTTATATGTTGCTTTGCTCCACCTTCATCCCACTGTAAAAAATCTATTTCATCAAAGACCACATCCTTATTGACTACAATCTTCTTTATAGTGGGATTATACAATTTATAAGCTTTTGTACAGTCTGTTATGCCAAGAAACACACATTTCTTTCCTTTGTCATCCAATTTTTTCCTTTTTTCATCTGGTACATGTGCATAGCCCATGTAGCCAAAAATTTGGAAATGCGTTACATCAGGTTTTCTTCCGCTTCATGCTTCTTCAGGCGTCATGTTTTGCACAGCCAATGTTGGACTTCTATTTAGAATGTGCACATTCCAAGTTGCTGCTTCAGGCCAAAATTTCTTTGGCACCCTGCTCTTTACCATCATGCTTCTCACCATGTTCATGATTGTTCGGTTTTTCCTCTCACTCACTCAATTTTGTTATGGAATGCAAGCTGTTGTTTTCTGTCTCTTTATGCCATGTAACTCACAAAATTTTGAAAAATCTTGTGAGTCATATTCTCAACCCCTATCTGTGCGTAGCACCTGAATTGTCCTTCTTGCTTCATTTTTTGCAATTGCTTTAAACTTCTTGAAAGTTTCAAATACTTCTGATTTTTCAATAAGAAAGTACACCCAAGTTTTTTTTACTATGATCATCTATAAAGGTTGCAAAGTACCTTTTTCCACCATTTGAAGTAAGAGTGATAGGTCCGGATATATTTGAGTGGACAATCTCTAATATTTCTCTTGTTCTCTGTGTCCCTTTTGAAAAGGATTCCCTGTGTTGCTTCCCAATGACATAATCTTCACAGATACTGGAAGGAATTTGAAAAGTTGAAAGACTAGTCACCATGTTCTTCTGTTGTAAAATTTTCAATCCTCCAAATTCAAGTGGCCATATCTAAAATGCCACAACCAAGCTGTATCCCTTAATTGAGCTGTAAAATATGATTGCTCAATATAATTAAGATTAAGTGGAAACATTCTATTGACAATCATATTTACTTGTGCTATCAGTCCAAGCTTGTCATTTTGAGTTTTGCCCGTACCATCCTTGATAATCACTTCATAGCCTTTCTTCTGTAGTTGTCCAATGCTCAGTAAGTTGGTCTTTAAGTTTGGTACAAAGAGTAAATTGAAGATTGTTTGAATTGCATTCCTTTTTGTTATGATTTTGACCTAACCTTTCCCCATGATTGAGACTTTTGTGTTATCTTCAAATTTCACGTTGTCTTTGAAAGTTTCATCCAAGCTTGAGAAAACTTCTTTGTTACCACTCATATGGTTACTACACCCTGTGTATAAATACTACAAGCCCTTGGTAGTTTCCTCCTTTGTTTGACATACCATCAACAAAGATATCTCCTCTTCCTATTCTGCAAAATTAGATGATTTTCCCTGGCTTTTTGATATATTTGTTCTGCATTCTGATTTGTAGTGGCCAAATTTATGACACTTGTAGCACTTAACATGCGCCTTGCTTCCTGCTCTTCCTTTGTGATTGGTTTGAACAGATCTTCCTTGACCTCTTTCCCTTCTTTGACCATTATTATCTGTTTGCACATTTTTGTATCACCTTTTTTTTGTTCTTGTCATGCTTGCTTACTTGAGTAGAGACTTGAAAATCTTGCTCCACTTGGTCTGGATGGATCAACTTTTGCTCATGAACCAACAACGAGCTTTGTAACTCATCTAGGGATAATTCGTCAATATCATGTGACTTTTCTATGGAACAGACAATAAAGTTATACTTCGGTGTTAGTGATCTCAAAATCTTCTCTACAATGATCACATCTTTTTGTTGAAACATGGCTTCATCTTGCTACCAAGCTGATTTAAAGGTTGAAAGTTGCAGAAAAATTCATAGCTGTAGATAGAAGAGTAGCTTATGTCGGTTTAAGTTTTTTTTGTTCTAGTCATTTTAATCTTTATATGTTTGACCAGTTACCTTTTACTTTGTTTACCAGTAATTTTTTTGAATACTGTGTCGTTTTACTTGTTATAGCCATTAGGCTGTGTGAGCTGTTTTGGGAATCAAAGCATAGATTTGTGTGCTGTATATTCTCTCTGCAGTTTTGTATAGCCAGGTGTTCATACCTGGTATGCTGAGTCCTTATTTTTTCTCTCATGTAACCACCTATAAATACCATTCTTGTTTTCAATGAAAAGTGAGCTGCAACTGTGCATTGGTTTTCTGTGCTTAACAAATTTCTCTCCAAATTAGCTATTTCCCCCATTCTTGTGTTCATCAGATTTTCAGAATTTTTTATTTTTCAACATGGTATCAAAGCTCCAAGGATCTTAAGGGGCCATTTTCCTTTCTTTTCCCACTCCTATTTTACCTTTAATATGTTTTTTAAGGTATTGATTCATGGCTACCTCGAGGTTCAGCACTACTGCTTCTCCAGTCTTTAATGAAGAAAACTATATTTTCTGGTCAATGAAGATGCAGTCTTACCTCAAAGCTTTCTCTCTCTGGGAAATGGTGGAGATCGGAGCAGAAGCTATTCAAAGACATGCCAACCCAACTCTAGCATAGATTAGGCAGTTTGAAGAAGATAAGGCAAAAAGGTATAAGGTTCTCTCCTGTTTACAATCTGTAGTTTCAGATGAGATTTTCTCTAGGATAATGCATCTTGATAACCCAAAGGAAGTATGGGATCATTTAAGAGAGAAATTTTATGGTAGTGATCGAACTAGAAAAATCCAAGCTTTGAATCTGTCTACGCAGTTTGAAATGCAGCAAATGGAGGATAATGAAACTATTAGAGAATTTTCTAGGAAGATGATGGGGATAGTGAATCAGTTTAGGCTGCTAGGGAAGGAGATGGATGAAGAAATGTTAGTAAGTAAGATGCTGGTAGCATTACCAGATAAGTATGAGTCTAAAATCTCATCATTAGAGGACTCTCGAGACATTAGTCTGATGACCTTAAAGGAAATGGTGAGTGCACTGGAAGGCTTAGAGTAGAGGAGAGCCTTCAGGCAGAAGGGTCTTGTTGAGAATGCCCTGGTAATGAGATAAAAAAATGTGAAACCTGAAAGTGGCAATTCTAGGAAGAATGAAACTGAAAGAAAGGATAAAAGAAAGAAGTTAGGTGAGAGAAAACAAGGAGAAACTAAGAAGTCATTTCCACCATGTTTTCATTGCAAAAAAACAAATCATACAGAGAAGTTTTACTAGTTTCAACCAAACGTTAAATACAGGAGGTGTCACCAGCAGGGTCATATGGAGAAAGTGTGTAAAAGTAAAGGTAATAAGACTGAAAAGAAAGCTGCTATGGTTGAAGAGCCTCAAGCTGATGAAGAAGTTCTGTTCATGGTTAAGAAAGTTGATATTAAAGAAAAGAATGACACTTGGTTATTGGATAGTGGTTGTTCAAACCATATAATCGGTTGCAAAGAAAACTTCATTAGT
The DNA here is from genome assembly GCF_053813885.1 of Theobroma cacao. Lineage (NCBI taxonomy): Eukaryota > Viridiplantae > Streptophyta > Magnoliopsida > Malvales > Malvaceae > Theobroma > Theobroma cacao. The sequence continues at coordinate 47,310,198 of NC_142640.1, forward strand.
ATAAATGAGAGTTCTAGAAATAGAATGGAAATTGGAAATGGTGAGATGTTTCTAATCTTTGGAATTGGTACAGTGGGTGTGCAGACTCCTAATGGAACAAAATCAGTGGCAAATGTTTACTTTGCTCCTGATGTAAGCCAAAATTTACTTAGTGTTGGTCAACTGGTGCATGAAAGCTTTGAGTTAAATTTTAAAGACAAGCTTGGCACAATAAAGAACTCATCTGGTGCAGAACTTTTTACAATGGAAATGAAGAACAAATGTTTTCCTTTAAATTGGATGAATATCAAGCATACTACTTACAGCTGTATTTTGAATGATACTGAGATGTGGCATAGGAGATTTGGCCATGTGAACTATGGTTCACTCAAGTTGATGGCAGCTGACAACCTAGTAGAAGGGTTACCTTCAATAACAAATGTTAAAAAGATTTGTGATGTGTGTATGTATGGGAAGCAGAGAAGGGTGTCCTTTCCAAAAACCAGTACCTAAAGGGCAACACAAAGACTGCAGCTGATACATATTGATCTTGGAGGACCTATAAAGATTCCATCACTAAATGGCAATAAGTATTACATATTTTTCATTGATGATTATTCAAGATTTTGTTGGGTATATTTCTTGAAAATGAAATATGATGCCTTGAGAGTATTTACTAAGTTCAAAGTCTTAGTTGAGAATCAAACAAGTCTGACTGTGAAGAAGATAAGAAGTGATAATGGAGCTGAGTATACTGCCGATGAATTTGAAGACTATTTGAGCAAGGTTGGTATCATTCATCAATTAACAGTTCCTTACAGTTCACAACAGAATGGAGTGGCGAAAAGAAAGAACAAAACCTTGATGGAGATGGCTAGGTGCCTGCTATTGGAGAAAAAGTTGCCTAAGTCTTTGTGGACTGAAGTAGTCAATACTGCTAATTATCTGTTTAATATGTCAGTTACTAGAGCCTTGAAAGGCAAAACTCCATATCAAGCCTGGTATGAAGTAAAACCCTTAGTCAAACATCTAAAAGTATTTGGATGTATATGCTTTGCTAAGGTCCCAGATGTAAAAAGAACAAAGCTGGATAGTAAGTCACTGTTAGCCATCAATCTTGGGTACAATGAAACTTTAAAAGGATACAGACTGCTGGATGTCAAAAGCATGAAGTTATTCATTAACAGAGATGTAGTGTTTGATGAAAGCAAGTTGTGGGACTGGGAAGCCAAGCAAGTTGCAGGGTCAGATAACTATGTTTCAGTAGAAAATCAGTTGACAGAAGAGGATTTTGAGTTGAGTTCAGATGATGTGGATGAGATACCAGTAAAAGGAACAAGAAGTCTATCAGATGTTTATGCTATATGTCATGTAGCAATCTTAGAACTTAGTTCATATGCTGAAGCTGCTTCTAATGAGCATTGGAAACAGGCCATGAAAGCTGAAATGAAGATGATATGGAAGAACAAAACTTGGATATTGGTTGATAAACCAGCTGACCAACACATTGTTGGAGTTAAGTGGATATGTAAAACGAAACTAAATATTGATGGATCAATTAACAAGTTTAAAGCCAAGTTGGTGGTAAAGGGTTACTCTCAGATATATGGCATAGATTATTGGGAGACCTTTGCTTCAGTTGCAAGACTGGACACTATAAGATTAATCACTGCTTTAGCTGCTCGAGAAGGGTGGAAAATAATTCATCTTGATGTGAAGTCTGCTTTTTTGAACGGTTATCTTACTGAAGACATTTACATTTAGCAACCTGAAAGATTTATCAAACCTGGAATTGAGGGGAAGGTCTGCAAGCTTGTGAAGGCTCTATATGGACTAAAATAGGCCCTAAGAGCCTAGTATGATCGTATGGACTTTTTTTTACTTGCAAAAGGTTTTCAAAGAAGTGAAAATGAGCCTACCTTATATATCTTCAAGTCAGACAAATCAGTGAGTGCGATAATTTTCCTGTATGTGGATGATCTTTTGATAACTGGAGTAGATGATAATGTCTTGGCAGATTGCAAAGCTAAACTGATGAGAGAGTTTGAAATGTCTGATCTGGGGGAGATGCATTATTTTTTGGGACTGCAGTTTATACAAAGTGCAGAATCCATTTGTATTCATTAGAGTAAATATGTTGCTGAATTATTAAAGAGGTTTTAGATGGAAAACTACAAGGCAGTTGAGACTCCTCTTACTTCCAACCACAAGCTGAGTAAGGATGATGGAGCTGTTGAGGCTGGATGTTCAAATTACAGAAATATCATAGGAAGTCTATTGTATTTAACTGCATCAAGACCAGACTTGATGTATCCTGCAAGTCTGTTATCCAGGTTTATGCAAAAACCTTCCCAAAATCACTATTTAGCAGCAAAGAGGGTTCTGAGGTATATCAAAGGGACAACTGATTATGGCTTGAAGTTTGATAAGAATAAGAGCAATGAACTGATTGGTTATTGTGACAGTGACTAGGCAGGTAGTCCAGATAACTCTAAAAGCACAAGAGGTTACTGTTTTTGATTTGGGAGTGCTATTTTCTCCTAGAACTCTCAAAAACAGGAGGTGGTTGCACAATCCTCAGCTGAAGTAGAGTATATCTCAGCTGCCACAGCTGCAAATCATGTTATCTGGATTAGAAAAGTACTAGGAGATTTGGTGTTCAAACAGAAGTTAGGAACAACTTTGATGATTGATAATCAATCAGCAATATCCATTGCTAAAAATCCAGTGCATCATGGCAGGACAAAGCACATAAATGTTAAGTTTCATTTTATCAGAGAAGTTGTTAAGGAAGAAGAAAGCTCAGTTTTGTATTGTGGCACATCTGAACAGCTAGCTGATATATTTACCAAAAGTTTGAATAAGGAGAAATTTACTTATCTAAGAGATCTGTTGGGGGTTAGCAAGTTGAATACCAAGGAGGTGTGTTGAAACATGGCTTCATCTTGCTGCCAAGCTGATTCAAAGGCTGAAGGTTGCAGAAAAATTCATAACTGCAGATAGAAGAGTAGCTTATGTCGGTTTAAGTTTTTTTGTTCTAGTCATTTTTATTTTTATATGTTTGACTAGTTACCTTTTACTTTGTTTACCAGTAATATTTTTTAAATACTATGTCATTTTACTTGTTACAACCATTAGGCTGTGTAAGCTGTTTTGGGAATCAAAGCATAGATCTGTGTGCTATATATTCTCTCTGCGGTTTTGTATAGCCAGGTGTTCATACCTGGTATGCTGAGTCGTTATTTTCTCTCTCATGTAACCACCTATAAATACCATTCTTGTTTTCAATGAAAAGTGTGCTGCAGCTATGTGGTTTTCTGTGCTCAACAAATTTCTCTCCAAATTAGCTATTTCCCTTGTTCTTGTGTTCATCAGATTTCCAGAATTTTTTGTTTTTCAACACTTCTGACGTATCACCATGCATCCTCATCTTTTTAACAATAGCCATTACTCTAGAGAAGTATTTGTAATTGTCTCATTTGGCTTCATCCTCAAGGTTTCAAACTCAGATTGAAGTGCCTGAAGTTGCTGCCTTTTGGTCTTGGCAGAACCTTGGTACTTCTTCTTCATTGAGTCTCATATGTGCTTGGAGGTGTCTTTGCAAAGTATTGTCTCCAAGATTGAACAATCTATGAACTGAAACAAATAATTTTTTGCCTTTAGATCTTTCAATTTCAACGCCTCTATTTTTGCCTTCTGTGCTTTTGCTGCTCTTGCTGCCAATCGTAGTAGACCTTTTGAAACTAGTTGCCAGTATTCTTTTGATCTCATAAAGTTCTCCATCAACGTACTCCAGTAGTCATAATGATCATCAAAACGTGGAATAGAGGATTGGACAAAATTCTCATGAGCTATAAGAAAGTGTGTAGAATTTTAGCTGCTGCAAGGAATCTTTTCTGTAGCACTTTAAAACCTTGCTTTAATACCAAATCAAAGAAAACAAATAATCAAGAAAAGCAAAAAAATAGGGAGCAGATTAGACAAGACAAATAAAGGATAAGGATGAGTTCTAAACATGTTTTATTTATCAAAAGCTAGCCTATATATAGGCTGTACATGAAACAAGAAAACAATAAAATAGGCATAAAATCAGTTAACAGTCTGTAACTTCTACCTAAAATAATGGTAAAAGTATTTCCCTCCTGTTGACTAGGAGTTCCTAAACGACTGAGTAAAAAGACTAACCAACAGTTGCATGTTATACTTCTTGTTTGTTTGTTGCTCCTGATTTGTTTTCCACGTGTTAGGCTTATTTGTTTTAATTGTTTATCTTATACTATATTTAAGAAATATTAAGTGGTGTTACTATGTAGATCAAATCTTGTATTTATTCTCAATTAATTTTAAGCCCGATGTTTATTAAGTTTAATTCGAAAATATAAATGCACACAAATTTAATGTGCATTTTTCAGAATTAAAAAAAGAAGAAGAAGAAGTAGAAAAGATTGAAACATTAGGTTGTTGAGCTAGCTCGAGCGGCTTCACTGTATTTGGACGTTGAGATGCGGTGGCTAGCCACATTGCCCACCTCCTGCTCCTGGTGCTTGTAAAAGACAAAATAAACAAAGGAAAGTTCTGTAGACAAACAGTGTGAAAGTTTATTTAGCTGTATCTTGATGTGGTCCTTCCCTTAATTAACTGTATCTTGATGTTTTGGAACATCAATCCCTAGTGCATGCATCTTTATGCTCGTTAGTTCGGAGAAAGGGAAAGCCTTCGGGGATCAAAGATTTGGTGATATAATAACCCTAAGTTGGAGATACAAAGTAAAATATATATCTAGTATTGGGATCACTTTATTTTTACTATTGGACGGATCACTTTGCAGACTCTTTACTATTTTTCTTAAATAAAATTGTAGTGAAAATGTACGGGAATTAATTAATTTGAGATTAATTAGCATAATATTTAAAGTAATTTTTTGAATTATTTGAAAAAAATTAAATAAATTTTTATTCTTTTATTGTATTTAATCAAATTTTTTATTTTTATTTTAAGTTAAATAAGTTTTTATCATGATTAATGATTGATTAATTGTTGTTAGTCAAAATGTCACTTGTAATTTTATGTTACGTATTGTTGTCGTGACATGCTAATATATCATAATGGATGATGATAATGATATTATTAATTTTCACCTTCCACGTCAGTATTATGCGCAAATAAAATAATAAGTGACATTTTTTTTGAAAAGTAATAAGATAAGTGGTATTTTAACTTATGATAATTAGTCAACCAATAGTTATAATTAATGGCTTAGTTGATCCAAAATAAAAATATAGAGACTTGATTAAATACAATAGAGAAATAAGTGTTGATTTGAATTTTTTTAAAATAGTTTAAGAGCTTTTTCAAATATTATGTCAAATTAATTCAATTTATGCGAATCTATATTCGTTACTCTTAAGTCAAAACTTCCTTGGTCTTGACTATATATGCTTTTGTCTGACATTTTTTAAAAAGGTAAAATACACTGATTCTCTTAACTTTTGACCATAATTATATGCAAGTTCATTAATTTTCAAAATAAATACTTCGTTCTAAAAGAATATTTTCGCTGGACACATAAGTCTTGCCATTAATCAACCATCAATGTTTCCGTTAGTTTGATGATGTGGTAATATTTTTAAGACAATTTTACCTTTCATTAATTTTAAAAATTACTACTTTATAAATTATATTTTTAAAATTTTTTTTGTTTAAAAAGCTCTCAACTAGCCATCTCGCGGCCTACGGTGCTCCCTTGAGGAGCTCGAGATCTGGAATGCATAGCTAGATCTCGTGCTCTCCTAGAGAGATTTACTCAATGTAAGAGAGCATCGTCGACTAGTCTGAGAGAAAGAAAAAGAGTGAGAAAAGAAGAAAGGCATTTTAAATATTTTACGTTTAGGCATTAACATCATTTATATGTTTGAGATGAAGTGCTTATTTCTAAAATTAATAGATCCGTCTATAACTATGGTCAAAAATTAAGAAATTCAGTGTATTTTATCCTGTTTTAAACTTTAATTTTTGTTTAAGAAGATTTCAATCTCCAACGTTTACAAATATGCTGTAGTGTCTTTGGGCCAACTTAGCAAATAAATATATAAATACAGAAAATGCCGTTATATATATATATATTTTGAAAGATATATATGTTCTTTATATGCTCATATTATGTTTAGTTCACTATTAATTTATGTTTCTTTTCCAAGTCCCTTCTCTTAATTTATCGAAACACGTTGGTTTTGGCTCCTAAAAGCATGAAAATGCGATGCAAAGGCAACAATAAATTTGGGTTTTAAATATATATATATATATATATATCAGTCCAACAGCAAATCTAGTTTCTATGAAAGAAGGAAACAGAAAATATTGGATGGTGGGCGGCAAAGAATGAACATAAAAATGTAATAATTAGTATAAAAGATAGACTAATTTTGCACGTAACCCACATCGATGTTGGATATCTAAGAACAAAAGTGCGTTAGGAGGAGAGAAAGTTGATAGGTTCGGTAAAGAAGATAATATAATCCATGCTTTTCCCAACCGAGACTTAAAAAATTGCCGCAAATTAAACATCATTGGTCTAATCATCCTTTTTAATTAGGGTTTAAGAAGTGCAAATGACGTAATTAGCTGTGAGCTAATTAGCCTTTAATTATGATTTAGGGTTTCCGAAAAGCATAAACTATAGTGAACTTTGTATAGATCCCATGGGCGCATACCAACGGGACCACTATTTCACTTTTCAGCCTTCATATTTAATTTCAAGGTTTGTTACGTTTGCACTCCAATAATTTATAGTCTTTTGATTTGTTTCTTTTGTCTGATTAAACCCTGTCTTTGCTGCCGGGGCTAAACATTGGTTAATCTTTTAAAAATAAATAATGTTTATATTTTGGCGATTAAGTGATTAATTTTTATTGGCAAAAAAAAAGCAATTCCTTTTTTTTAATAAAATGGATATATATGCAGGTCTAGATATACTACAATAACTTTTAATCTAAGATCATCTAAGATATTATGTTCCTAGATGAATTAATAGGGATAAAGACATAATGCAAGTGGTTGATTATTTATATACTATTCATCCCATTGTATAAGAAAACAGGGAATAAGAATTAAACAGAATTTTTACGTCAAGTTCGTCATAAGTTTTTTCTGTATAATTATATCATGACTTAAAATTATTGATTATACAATTGAAGTTAAAATTAAAAGATCCAAGTGAGTTAAGCGCGCAGTATGATTTAGTTTTCGAAAAAAAAAAAAACACATAGTATGATTTTGTTGCAGAATGTAATAAAATTCATACGAAAAGTACAACTTGAAACTTTTATTTTTTCGAAATATAGCCACTGAAACGATATGGCATTGTTAGTCTATAACTGTAACTAACAGAAACTCTCATTGACATAAATTAAAGACAGGCTTGGAAAAAGCAACTATACAATTAACAAATACAACATAAAACTTAACCATCTCTTTTTTTTTTTTTTAAAGATTATTCCATTATATTAAAATGTGAATCTTCCACTTTTTAAAATAAAAAAAATGAGAATCTTGCACCCTATTTATAAGACATAATTAAACTCAACGGGGTTTCAATTGATTATATGACATTCAATTTAAACTCAATTTCAAAAAATACAAAGGTCTAGGATCAATATAATAATACCTAATTCATTGATATGAAGAGATAATATAAGGATACAATTAATTAAACCCATAACAATCACAATTTTATTTGGGATTTATAGAATGAAATAAAAGTATCTTTTGTTGTATAGGTTAAGACTTAGTAGACCTCTGCATATGTCTGTATACACATATGCACTCCCTCTTTTAGGGATTTAATGTTCTAAGTACTTTCAAATTGAAGTTCAACCCAAAACATACTTTTTTGTGACGCGATGTGGTGTTTTTTGTCGTATATTTTCCATTCCAATATATTCCCTCATTTGTAGTCCCTCTTCTTTGATAATATTTAGTTCATAAGGAACATTATGTCTATTATTTACTCCCTCGTATGTGCCAAAAATAAATGTTCATTTTGCCCAATTTAGGGCTAATACAACAGCACATTTTTATCTACAATTAAGTTTTTTAGTTAGCATGTGATTGTTTTTGCTTCAATTGAAAACTAATTTGTGATTAGTGAATAATGAAAAAGAAAATAACCAATATGGAATTTGAAAAGTATAAACGAAATCTATATAGAACCTATATAGCAGCAAGGGTTTATATATATATATATATGTATAATTCAAGACATTAATTAATCCATTAATTAAAAACCTTGAAGTGTTCAAAAATAAAGGTTGAAATTAAGTACATGGGGTGGTTATGAATTGGTGGATAATCCTAAATGCATGGGAGGAAAACTATGTTTACGTTCGTCTTATTGCATTCGTACGCACCTTCGTTCCTTTTCTAGTTTCCTTAAACGTAAGGGAGAGGGGGAAGAGGAAGAGAGAGGAGGAATGTCGACTGTGAAAATACCTCCGGTGGCACCTTCCGCCCGCGATGATGCCATGCAAATCTACCGTGCCTTCAAAGGTCAATATTATACTCGTTCTTATTCATTTCTCTACAGTCTTTTCTTGCCAACTTACATTAATTTGTAGATTTCATTGCATGAGCTTATGTCCTTAATAATCAATGAATATGTTAAGGACTCATTGTTTGCGTGCAGCAATGAGAAATTGTGCTGCCCAATTGGTGTAGAATATCAGGGAATGTGTTAAAAGAAGCCAAATGCAACTACAAGATCTTCCATATTTCTAGATTTAATTTCCATAGCCTTCTTCGTGAGAAGAGTTTCCATGAAACCAGTAAACTACAAACCGAATTTTCCTTTAATATGTGGTTCTTTTCATGAGGTGGGGAGGAGAAAATTAGATTGAATGGAACAATCATATTTTCCCAGAAAATTGGAATCTTGATGGTCACAACCAAAATGGCTTTACCGTCTTCGAGATTGAAGTTCCATAAGTTTAGGGTGATCTTAATACCTGGCCATTTTTAAACCTTTGGAACATGCATAAGAATTGCTTCGTTTAAAAGCTTGAATCATATATATCACAAACAATAATGTCTAGTCTTAGTTTAATTTCTTCTTTTAGGTAGATTTGTTTGATAATTATTTGCAAATCTGTGTTACGGGCTTCTTCTAATTTTCCTTGTTAATATATAAATACTTTACCCTGATTTACATGTGAAAATCAGGGATATTCTACAACTTAACAACATGTAATGGAAGGAAATGCAATACAACGAAATGGTTTGGGATTATCAAATACAGATTATCTAAGATTAAGTGGAAACATGATGTTTCCAAATGCCATATCCCAACACAAATTAGCAATTGAAATTTTTTTCCAGCCACTAATAGGGGAAATAAAAAGGTACAAGGAGTATTTCATGATGAGCATGGGCTCATAAATTATTGTAAAAGTTTTGGTTGTGATGTACATCCTTGCTTCTGTTACATTTCAGGAATAGGTTGTGATAGTGCAGCAATTATCAATATTCTAGCTCACAGGAATGCTATACAACGCTCTCACATCCAACAAGAATATGAAACCATGTACACTGAGGAACTTAGAAAACGTTTATCGTCAGAGCTGAATGGCCATTTCAAGGTAATTAACATGGGAAATTCTAGTCATTTTTCTGTAAAATTCTGTTAGCAAGAAGTAAAACTGTCAGGAGCCCTCCCTTTCCGGGTTTCATAAATGTGCAATTGACAATGGTTACTGATACCAACTGTGATCAAACTTTTGTCTGCTGGTCTTAGAAAGCAATATTGCTGTGGATGCAAGAGCCAGGGGCACGAGATGCTAACATTGTGAAGAATGCCTTAAAAGGAACTGTAAAAGATCACAAAGCTGTTACCGAAATAATATGTTCTCGTACTTCATCCCAGATTGGACAACTCAAGCGAGCTTATTTTACACATATTGGTACTAATCTTGAAGATGACATTGAATCTGAAGCATCTGGTGATCATAAGAAGGTCCTCTTTCTGTCTTCATTATACAATATGTGATTCCTTTTAGACTCTGCTAGTCATGGTGAAATCACATAAATATTAATTTCATATCAGTCAGCAGTAGCACCAAATCTACTTCATTCTTGGTCCAATGCTGTATGTGATAATTTTTTATGTTTTTCAATAGAGGGTTAAAGCTGAGCAGAGGTGAGGAAGGACTTTCATAACTTGTGCTGTATGACCAAATAGGAAAACAAGAATGAAAACTTTAGGATTTGAGATTAGTTTCTTTCAGCTAGCTAAAATGTTGTCATCTGGCGTTAGCGCCATGTATGTCTATTGCGAATTAACTTTTACCCTTTCTTGATGCTTTTCCATATTGAAACATTCGTTGCTTGATTTGATTTTACACAGTTGTTGCTAGCCTTCATAAGTACATCCCGCTATGAAGGCCCAGAATATGATGAAATTGTGGTAGAGAACGATGCTAAAGCTCTGCATAAAGCTGCAAAGAAATTTGGACTGGAAGAAAAGACTTTCATACAGATTTTCAGTGAAAGAAGCAGGGCACACCTTGCTGCTGTTAGTATCTGCTACCAAAAGATGTACAAAAAACCCTTAGAGAAGGTAATTTTCTGAACTCTACTCTTTAGCATTAAGCTTTGTGTTCCACTACCAACCTTGATGTGATGCTCAATTTATTCAACTTAATGCAGGCAATAAGAGATGAAGCACATAAAAGTTTTGAATATGCCCTTAAAACCATATTAAGATGTGCTGAAAGTACTGCAAAGTTCTATGCTAAGGTGAGGTTCTACATTGCCAACGATGGTTCGTGATATTGAATTTTGATTAAATAATTTTTCATGAAGGTTCAATGAACTTTTAAATTTTCCTCATCAGAGTTCCCCCTTTAGCCCCCTTAAATGGAATAACAGGAACCAGTAACTCTGAATGTCCTTGTGACTCCCATGGTGACATGATTTTTCTAACTACAGGCATTGCGTAAGGCAATGAAAGGTCTAGGAACGGCTGACACTGCACTAATCAGGATTGTTGTTACAAGGGCCGAGATTGACATGCATCATATAAAGGCAGAATACCGTAAAAAGTATGGGAAAACTTTGAATGATGCGGTCCATTCTGAAACATCAGGCCATTACAGAACCTTTCTGCTATCTCTTTTAGGTGCCAATCATTAGGCATAAGGGGAAGGGATACCATCCAGGGTATGGTTTGATGCTAGCTAGAAAGTAGAGATGGACTTTCCCATGATCTGATCCTGTGATCACACCTTGATTTGGGATGAACAGCGTATCTTCTTGTATAGATTGATTGCTAGAAATATAGAACCTTTCTGTATCAATCAATGAAGATTTTCTAGAGTGTATTTTTGTATATTGTTTAAACTCATACTTCGTTATGCCAGTAAACATATTCTTACACTGTTTGAGCAATTATTTATGTGATGTCAGTTTAAAACTATTGCTCCTTCTTTCTTCTTTTCTTGGTTTGGATTGATTGCATTGAATGTCAACTTTAACCATATCTGGCACCAAATCAAATGTAGCTCGTTTAAAGCTAGAGCCCTGTTCAATAACCAATAACCAATGCTTAATCTTCTCCTGAAAGAGTTTATTAAAGCTAATAAAGATGTCTGTTGATTGGTTAACTAGGCTTCAAATCAGGCTTCAATTTAATGGCGTCAGCCAGAATTCCAAGCTCAGCTTGGCCCAATAGATCACCTTGGACCAGGTTTGATATTTAAAGCAAGGCAGGCATGTCTATTAAGCCCAATTCTTGATATATTGTAGTATTTGTTTTTCATACCTTCCCTTCATTTGAAACTGAATATTCATGTTTGATTTGATCGAAAAATTAAGAAAATTATTTTGATATAAATATATATAAATATTAATAATACTGATAAATTATAATTTTTTATGTCAGAAAGTAAAAATTAAAAAATTAATATGGAACATATTAAAAGACGAGTTCTAAGTTTTGAGAAAGAAAAGTGGACATAATTTTGGAATTGTCAAAAGAGAAAAGACAGACATTCAATCTGTAACGGAAGGCATATAAATTTATTAACTTGGGTTTTTAGCACTACTCTTTGTAGTTGTATAAAAAAAACAATCTTAATTTTTAGTAATTATTTTTTACTTTTTTTTATCTGAATTATACATTATTAAAAGTTGTTATAAAACTTTTTTATGAAAAGATTCTTCTAAATTAAAATTAAATAATGAATACCAAAATCATATATGATAAAAAAAGCGAAATGATTAAAATATAAAATCAATTTGAAGATAACTATTTTTTCACACACAAATAATAAATTAAATATCATATAGTTAAATTTCTAATTTCCAAAAATATTAGCTAGATTATTAAGTGCAATTTGGAGCCTCTAAAAGTAAATGGTAAAAAGTTTATGGATATATGCATGTGCTTGTAAAATGCTTTGAATTTCTTTTTATTGGTAGAAAGAGGATTCATATTCAATGTTTTGAGTAAGAATTCATACGCATTTATTATGGAATATTAAAATGCTTTAAATCTTTTGAGGAATATAAAACAGTTTTCTAGATTTAGATAAGAACATAGCAAGGTGGAAGAAATGAAATGTAGGTGAGGGATCACGCAGCAACATCTGAGCAAGTGTCTTCCACAGCTTTTGCAAAAGAGGCTACCACCATTTTGCTTTCCTGTAATAGTCAAGTATCCTTGAAACATGGTCGGCCAGTTAGAACATTTTCAAGATTACTCTATATAAATGGCATCAAATTAGGCTTCCCAATAGCATTTCATTAATCAGAAAGCATCTATTCATCTAGATTCTTTTCTTTTCTCTTTTTTTTTTTTTTATCTCACTTTGATCGATAGATTCTTCCCTTCTGTCTACTTAATTACCTCCTGAAGCCTTGTCCTATTCCCCCATTTCCTCTGGAAAAAGCCATGGTGACAATGGCATCCATGGCTTCCCATTTCAGAACAAGAGCTATGGACCTACGTTGTTTAGCGATTGTGTTTTGTGCAGTCTTGGTTCCAAGTTTTGCGGAGCTTCAAAGGTTTGAACACCCCATAAAAAGTGATGGGTCGCTTAGCTTTTTGGTTGTTGGAGACTGGGGCAGGAAAGGGCTTTACAATCAATCAGAAGTTGCTTTTCAGGTCCAACTTCTTCATTATTTCCATTTGCCTAGTAATATTGATAATTTTTCAATTTAGTTCTTGAAAAATTTATGCAAACTTTCATGATAAGTGCATGGATTACAGATGGGAAGGATTGGAGAAAGACTAGATATAGACTTTGTCATCTCAACGGGTGACAATTTCTATGATAATGGGTTAAAAGGTGTATATGATCCAGCATTTAGAGAATCCTTCACAAAAGTTTACACCGCCAAAAGCTTGCAAAAGCAATGGTATAGTGGTAAGTCTTCATTGTCATATCATCTCTCCAATGAGTTGCATTCCCTTTCCTACAATTTTTTTCCTCTAAAAAGGCTTAAAGGGTAATCCTTTTACTTCTGTAGTTTTGGGAAATCACGATTATAGAGGTGATGCAGTGGCACAGCTGAGCCCTATTCTACGAAAGATTGATAAACGATGGCTTTGTCTAAGATCCTTCATCCTTGACACAGGTAAATTAATCTCTATTTGGTCGACATTAATTATAATATCAACCAGCATAGCATGATATTTTCTCTTCTTAATTTGTTTGTCTAGAAATAGTAGAATTCATCTTTGTTGACACCACTCCATTCGTGGATAGCTACTTCGTAGAGCCAGACCATGTTTATGATTGGAGAGGGGTAGAACCTCGAAGAACTTACGTTTCTCATCTTCTCGAGGTGAGTAGCAGAGTCTTTTTTGGCTTGAAAACATGTGAATGAGAAATTAACGATCACAATTTGATTAGGATGTGGAATTAGCATTGAGAAAGTCAACTGCAAAGTGGAAAATTGTTGTCGGTCACCATGCAATTAGAAGTGTTGGGCATCATGGCGACACTCCCGAGCTTATAAAGTATCTACTTCCAATACTTAAGGTAATCTGATTGTTAAACAAATATTTTTAAAGTGTTATTCCGTTTACGCTGAGAATGTAGTCTGCAAATAATCCGACCACTCACAATGACAAGCATAGCATCAAATCTTTAGCAATATCTTTTATTTCATGGAATATTTCAGGCCAACAATGTTGATCTTTACATAAATGGGCATGACCACTGTTTGGAACACATTACAAGCCTTGATAGGTGAACTTTTGCTACAAACATTTTGTAACAAATATGTTTTTTGGTTTGGTTGAGATTGATTTGTTTGATTTTCGCTGGAAGTCAACCATGTGTTTGAAATGGACGCAGTTCGATTCAGTATTTAACAAGTGGAGGAGGCTCAAAAGCTTGGAGGGGTGACATTGAACACCGTGATAATGATGCTTTAAAGTTCGTCTATGACGGCCAAGGTTTCATGTCTATGAAGATGACTCAAACAAGTGCTGCGTTTGCCTTCTATGACGTTGTTGGCAAGGTTTTGCACAAATGGAAGATTCCTAAACAGCTGCATTCTGCAGTATGAGCTTCCATAAAAAAGCAGAAAAAAAAAAAACCCCAAAACATTGCTTAGTCTGTAAATTATCCTATAGTAGTGATGGAGTCTTGGAGATTTGTAGATATGTCCAATTTTGTCTCCAATTTCTCTTATATCCATAGAGCTTCACAAGGCCTAGGTGCCCAAAGTCATTCTCCAATTTTTATTTGAATAGGAAAAGCAAAGTCTGAATTCTTTTTGTATCTTGCATTAGCTATTGCGATTGTGCCTAACTCATCGACAAATTATCTATGTGATGGAAGATTAACAACTTGGAATGACTTATACAAAATGCAGATTTTCTCTTAAGATTCCAAATCAAAGTCAGTAATCCCAAATATGTGCAATGCTTCTCCTAAATTCTTGGACCGTATGTCACATTTTTTTCTTATTCTTATAAAAGAAAATATTATCAACATGATATTTATTCAAACATTTTATATTTCTTAACCCTTTGTAAAAGGTTGGATGAATAATAACTAGTTGTATTAGTTTCATGAATCTAGAAGTTACTTATGTAAACACCCCTTTTTAATAATATAAAAATAATAATAATAAATAAATAAATCAAAATTTCAAAAAAAAAAAAAAAAGCTAGAAGCACGCTTAGCCTCCGTTGTCAACAAAATACAGAGCATTCAATGCTCCTCTGGTAGCCGAGATTTGATTTCATTTCCGGGTGGATTTTCTTTGACTTGAAGGTTACCCATCCGGAATTAATGTTGCCAAGATCATGATTGTCCAAAGATTTGGACAACTGGATTCTATAAGAACCCTGAAAAATCTGAGGCGGAGGGGGGCAGATTTTGAAAAAATAAGAGAAAACGATTCAAAAAAAATCTTCCAGAAACAAAAGAAAAAAAATCCTAAACATCTAGCAGTCAAGAACCACAATCCACAATCCACAAATCAGAAAAAAAAATAAAAAAATTGCAAGAAAAAGAAACGAAAATTGGAGAGAGCCAAGGAGTGTGGAGCCGCCGGTTAGAGGGGAGAAAGGGGGTCAATCGTCCGCGACGTAGAGAGAGAGAGAGAGTCGCAGGACGGAGAAGGGGCCTTGGAGATCCGTGCTAGATCTACCGGTCGAAAGGAAAGAAGGTTTCAAGGGAGAGAGAGGGGCTGAAATTTCGTCGGTCGACGGTAAGGGAAACGGTGGAAGCAACTACGATGGAGTGAGAGAAGGAGGGGGGCTGAGGTTTAGGCTAGAGAGAAGGGAGAGCATTTGGGTTTAGAGAGAGAAAATGGAAGGGAAGAAATAAGGAGGAAAGAAAAAAAAAAGCTTTTATACCAGATAGAAGAGCAAAACGACACCGTTTTAGTGGAGTGGGGGAGTTGAAAGGGTCAAGGCCTAAACGGCACTGTTTCGAGTGGCCCTACAAACACCAAACAGTGCGTTTCGGCCTTGGTATCGTGGGCTTAGGGAGCAGATTTGGTGTTGCCGTCTTGGGTTTCCTACGAGCTTGTGGGCTGGCCCAATCTCAGCCCGGTAAGGTATAACTATTCTCTTTTGTTTGGGTTTAGTTTAGTTTAGTTGATATTGGACTTAGCCTATCTTGCTTAATTAACATATATTTATTTTTATTAGAGAATCAAAACAAACCAAAAATCAATAAATAATAATAATAATAATAACACCAAAACAAAGTAAAAATGCATAATTATAAAGAACATAAATTTAGATAAATAAATAATAAAAAAAATTTTTAGGAAGGAAAGTTTAGTTTATTTTTTGTAAAAATATATATAATAATAATGTATTTAGATAAATGACAGTAATAATAATAAAAAAATATATATTTTGGACCGAAATTCATAGTTAGGACAGATTCTAAGTTTGGTTAAAAAAATCAATCGATGAATAGATAAATAAAAATAAAAATAAAATAAAAGAATAAAACCAAGTAAAGAATTATTAAGTATAAAATGTAATATTTGATTTGGAATCAATACCGATGATGGGATGTCCATTCGAAGTGCGAGAAGTTGTAATTTCAAGCAAACTTTCCTAAGTTAGGGGTTTCGATTAAGACTCCACCAGTACGATGGGAGGGTCCTAATTCGGAATTCCAATGTTCCTAATTGTAAATGAAATAAAAACTATATAGTTAACCACCAATTAATCAAAATATGTAAAACAAAATAAAATAGAAATCAATGATAACAATAAATTTGTTAATCATAACAATAAAAATGGAAAACACATATGCATGAATAATAATAACTACGGATAATAAAAAAAATACTCGGTCTAAAAACGTGGTTTTGAAAATTTTCATATAGTAAAATAAATAAGTACTTATATAGCAAAATACATAACGAAATAAAAATGGAATAATAAATAAATATAAAATATTTATTCATGATAAAAAAATGCGCACAAAGAAAAGTAGTAAATTTCTTGAAAGAAACGAACATTGCATTCATGAATGCATCACGTAGCATTCTTGTATTGTTAAATATCATGGCATATAAAAATATTCCATAAACGAGTATGAGCCCAATGATGGGACTTTCCAAGGAAGCTTGCGAAGGCGAGTTTCTTCGAAAAACTCCCTAGGTGAAAATATATTTTCGAGTCCCACCAGTATGATGGGAGGGCTTAGAGAAATATCTTTAATAAAAAACTTTTGCTCGTATTAGGATTTGTATTCATGAAAATATTATTTTTACTCGTAAACGACTATCCCGATGATGAGATTTACCTAGTAAACTTGCGAATGTGAGTTACTCAGGTATTTTTCCAAGTGAGAGAATACTCCCGGATCCCACCAGTATGATGGACGGATTCGGAAAGTACGTTTAATAAAAGGTTTTCATTTAATATCATCTCGATTTTATGCCATGCATTTCACAATCGCATCACGTGCACGTCAAATTCTTAAAACAAATGAAACATTTTAACTTGATCAAAGATGAATTAAATAAATCAAATTAAGGAAGCATAAAAATAAAATTAATGCATTAGGATAATATATGATTAAGTGGTACCGTTCGTGGAACGGGCGTCACAGGGGTGCTAATCCTTCCTTGTGCGTAACCGCACTCCCGAACCTATCTCTGAAAAATATAGTCCAGTTCTCGTTCTGTCAACAGACTTAAAATTGATTTAGGACTTTGTTGATATGAATCGGGTTAATAGGTGGCCAATCACACCTAAATAAAAAAAAAGATTGGTGGCGACTCCTAAATAATTTATTTTCGCCCACGTCTAGCGGATGGGTTTCAGGACCCGACACGTTATGACAACTTACATAAAGTATATTAATCAGTAGTATTTACAAATTATTAAAGAGTCTTCACATATATAAAATTATTTATACCTAATATATATGTCCATTTTCTCTTCATGAACAGCCCATATTTTATTTTTCTGAGTACTAGTTATTTGAGGTGCATCTAACCACTAGTGGGGTTTGAAATGCTATAGAAAGCTCCCCTACAGTATTTTTCAGACTCTACTGTTCGTGTCACATTGCTTGCCCACTAGCGTGAATGGTTGGTATCATGACACGAGTTTGAAACATGACACAATTGGGACTAAATCTCAAAGTAATACGAAGTCTTTCTATCTTTCATTCATATATAAATCTTCAAATGAAGTCATATTGACAATTTCATACTTACATTCTTGCCTATGTAACTATTACAATCCAACTAAAGTCTCCAAGATGAAAATTAATTAAACAACTAGAAACTAAAATATCAATTACATACAATAAAGTCTCAATATAGCTAACAATGTCTTAACACTTAAATGGACTGCTCAAACTGTTTTTTTGGCTCTCATAATTCTTAAGCTCTCATATCTAGTTATCTGCGAAGTTGTAAGTAGAGGAATGAGCAAACCATGGCTCAGCAAGTATAGCCACACACACCCTACCAAATCAAGCATCGTTTTCAATATATCATATATACCATTCAAGAGCATTTCACTAAATCATGCTTTCAAAATAGTCAAATTCATCATATTCAAAGCAAATAATTTCATAAGTTCATAGCGTCTGAACATTGGATTCATTGGTTGGTACATGATCCCTCTATTTAAAAAGCAGGGTTCGAATCTCTCTTCTCCCAATTAAAAAAAATGATAAGTTCATAAATCATTGATTATCAAATATAATTCTTGAAATATCATTCAAGCAAATCATAGATTCAATCTTTCAAACTCATAATATTTCATCATCTTTAGCTACTGTCATAACGTGCCAAGTCCGAGAACCTAACCGCTAAACATGGAGTGATTTGAGGGAGTCGCCACCAATCTTTTTTTTTACCTAGGTGTGATTGGCCACCTAATAAATTTATTTTATTCGACGAAATCCTAAATTAACTTAGGAATCATTGAAAGGATGATAAATCGGCCTGCGTATCTTTAGAGTTGGGTTCGGGAGTACAATTATGCACAAGGAAGGGTTAGCATCCCCGTGACGCCCGTTCCACAAACGGTACCATTTAATCGTATATTATCCTAACCCATTAATTTTATTCTTATGTTTCCTTAATTATTATTTATTTAATTTGTCTTTTATTCTATCAAGTCAAATTATTTTACGGGTTTGGCGCACACATGATGCAATCGTGAAATGCATGGCATAAAATCAAGATAATGTCAAACAAAAATCTCTTATTGAACGTACTTTCCGAATCTGCCCATCATACTGGTGGGATCTGGGAGTATTCTCTCACCTAGAGAAATACCTTAAAAACTCGCTTTCTCAAACTTACAAGGTAAATCCCATCATCGGGATAGTCGTTTGCGAATAAAAAAAATAGTATTTTCATGTATGCAAATCTTAATGTGGGCAAAAGCTTTTTATCAAAAATATCTCTCTGAATCCTCCCATCGTACTGGTGGGATCCGAGGATACCTTTTAACCTAGGGAATTTACCGGAAAAACTCACCTTTGCAAGCTTTCTCAGAAAGTCCCATCATCGGGGCTATGCTCGTATATAAAATATGTCTATATGTCATGACATGTAACAATGCAACAATGATACGCGATGTACTCATAATTTCAATATTCGTTTCTTATTTACTACTTTTCTTTGAGCTTGTTTATTATGAACAAATATTTTACATTTATTTATTGTTTTTATATAATCATTTCTATTTCGTCATATACTTTATTTATTTTATCTTTAAACAGTGAATTTTTATTGTATGTAGTTATTATTATTTATGCACATGTATTTTATCTATTTTTTTATTATTATGACTGACAAATTTATTGTTATCATTGATTTCTTATTCCTTTATATATATTTTTTGATCAATTGGTGATTAAGTATAGTTTTTATTTCATTTAAAATTAGAAACATTGGAATTCCAAATTAAAACCCTCCCATCATACTAGTGGAATCTTAATCGAAACCCCTAACCTAGGGAAGTTTACTAGGAATTTCGACTTCTCGAGCTCCGAATGGACATCCCATCGTCGACATTAAATTTAAACAATTACTTTATCTATATTAAATAATTAATTATTTTATTCTATCTCTTTCAATTAACTTGTCCTTTACCAATTTTATTTCTTCACATTTTATTTATATATATGTTTTATATGTTTAGTTTTAGCAACTAAGTGTATTTTTTATTTCTCTATATATATATATATTTTGACCTACTTTTATAACTAAATAACTACTTCTACCTAATTTTATTATTTCTTATCATATACTTAAATATATATATATATATATATATATATATATTCCTATATTTTTTACCTTCTTCCATTCTTTTTGTATATAAAGTTGTAATTTTATTTTCCTAAAAATAACTAAAATAAATAAATAAATAAAACAAAATTTAAAAAAAATTCAAAACAAACATCAAAGATTCAAACCCAATAGCTTTAGAGCCCAGAATATACCAAGGTTCGGGCTTAGACTAGCCAAAAACTGGACCTCGCGTAGGCCCACAACAGCTCTAGAAGCCCACTTCTTCTCCAGTCAAGGCGCATAATTCAGGCTCCAACTTTTCCTCCCAAAACGACGCCGTTTTAATGACCACTCTTCTTGCCCCAAAACGACACCGTTTTAGTTTACCTACCCTAGTATATAACCTTCTTTTCTTTTTTTCTCTCTTCACTTTCCCCTATTACTTTCTCTCTCTATCCGTCGAATCTCTCCCTTCTCTTTCTAAAAATCCAACTTTTTTCTCCCCAAATCTTTCAACTCCTCTCATCGGCCTTCCTCTCCTTGCTCTCCCTTCAACAACGTCAGACCTCTCCCACTCTTCATCGATCGGCTACTCAACCCCCTCAAGGCCACCGATCAGGTCTCCCTTTTTCCCTTTCCACGCCGGTCACTCAACCCTCAAGACCCATTAAAAAAAACACAAATATCCCATTTTTTGTATATTTTTTTGTATTCTTTTTTTTATTGTTGTTGATTGTGGTTAGGGTAGACTGCTGGTAGTTTTAGGATTGTTTTTTTTTTGCTGATTTGTGGTTTTGGTTGTTTGAATCTTGGTTTTTTTTTTTTAACAGATTTTTTTTTGAATCTCGATTTTCTTTTAAAAAAAAACCCCATCGCTCTAGAGTTTTTTAGGGTTCTTATAGAACCCAATTGTCCAAATTTTTGGACAATCAGATAGGGCAATCGTGTTTTTCAGCATGAATCTTCGATGGGTGCCTTCAAGTCAAAAACAAATCTGCCGAAAATGATCTTCAAATCTCAACCGTCGGAGGAGCATTTAATGCTCTGTATGTTGTTGACAATGGAGGCCAAACGTGTTTCAGCCTCTTCCTATTTTCTTTACTTTTATTTTTATTTTATTTACTTTTATTTTTATTTTATTTACTTTTATTTTTATTTTTATTATTTTTTTAGTTGATTTTGAATGGGTGTCTACAACTACAGTCACTGTTATATCTCGTAATAAAGATTGTATCGACAAATCATTCTCATGATCATTACTAACTATTATCTTCTTAGTAGGGCTATATATTAACTATTATATCCCATTAGTAGGACCGTGTGCTAACTTTTTCTTGAAAATTGATAATATGCCTTTGTCAAGCTAAAAGGAATATAAATATGATAAGGATTGTATCAACAAATCATTTTCATGATCATTACTAAATATTATTATGTTAGTAGGGCTATATGCTAGTTATTATATCCCAATAGTAGGACCATGTGCTAACTTTTTCTTGAAAATGGATAATATGCTTTTATTAAGCTAAAAGGAATATAAATATGACAAAGATTGTATCGACAAATTATTCTCTTGATCATTACTAAATGTTATCCCGTTAGTAGAGTTATATGCTAACTATTATATCCCATTAGCAAGACAATGTGCTTACTTTTCTTGAAAATTGATAATATGCTTTTATTAAGCTAAAAGAAGTGTAAATATTCCACCATCAATTTGATGGAACACAAGAAACTAGACAATATACAAATAGATGTCCAGGTTTATCCCATTAAACCAAAATGACAACATACACAGGGGCCCAAAGACAATATAGAAAAAACTTTACAAACTCCCTATTGAATATCAAACCAGAAAATGAAAACATATAGCAAAACTAAGTGAAAGCATATGGATAAGAAATCAGCCAACTTTCACAGTAATCCTTGTAAGAAATTCTAGCAGCTAAATATCGTAAAGAAGTCAGTAATAATCAGCAGTACCTTTATGAGTCATCTAATCTTTCTAGAATACATAATCACCGTATCACCAAAAAACAATAAGCAAATCAGAATTAAGAAACCTCATACATTATGAAACATCAACGAATCATCATCTCGGCATACGCCAGCTTTGGTAAGATTGTTCGAAATATCATTTGCCAGTCTTAAAATGAATCTATTTCCAAATCTTTTAAAGTTTTCTTCAAATGTATAATTTGAAGTACTTGTTTCCTCAATCTCAAAGGAGTAGCAGACGGACAATTAGACCACTTAACTACCGTTACTGAATCACTTTCAATGAGCAAAGCATAAGAACATACCCACATAGATGCTATAAAAATCAATAAAGCTTTCTTAATGGCAGATAACTCTGCCTGATTCGCATCCCCCACATGGCCACATGAATACTCTTAGAAAAAGTGACCAAGATTCTACCTTGATCATCCCTAAGAACTCCTCCAATACCAGACTCCCTTGGATTACCTCTCGCAACCCCATCAATATTAAATTTCAATTGATCGGACTTAGGTTGGTTCCACTCAACCATCTTCTTAGACTTTTTGGCCGTGTGCTAACTATTATATCCTGTTAAGGTCGTAAAACTAATTCTGGTGTCGATTATCCCACATTCCAAAGGTCATTTCGTAACTCTTAAAATATTCTTTAAAGATGATCAAAGATTTCATTTCATTCTCAAATAGATACTCATTATATAAATAAACCAAAACTATTTTCAAAAAAAATATAAATAAACCAAAACATTAATAAATTAATGTTTATCATATGAAGAAACCAAATCATTCGTAAATCAATTTCTGTCACATGAATAAATCAAAGCATTCATAAATCAATGTTTATCATATGAATAAACCCAAAACAAAAAATAATAATATGCATGATGTTGAAATGCTAAGACCGGAGGATTCAAAATGGGAAACTAAGAAAACTAATGAGTGAAGACGAGGAGTTGGTGAAGCATTGATGAATCTTCATTAAAGCAGAGCCATTTACAATAAGCCTATTTATAGTAGTTTGTAAGAGTAAAGTGGACTAACCATCAACTAATTAACTAACTAATTGCAAAGCTAACTAATTATTGCAACTGCAATAGTAAACAGTAACAAAGTAAAAGTAAAAAAGCAAAGAAATAAGCTATACAAATAAATAACAAAACTGTCACGTGACATATATGTGATTATTTCTTTCTATTTCTTCAATTAGCTTCAACCTTCATTATATGCTTCAATCAGCTTCAGCCTTCAATTTATTTTATTTTTATTTAACATTGGGTCAAGTTGGATGTAAATTTAATTGAATTGGGCCCTTTTAAGATTAAAATCTAAAGATATCTTAAGTCCAATTCCACATTGAGCCTTGGGTCTTTTAAAGTCCAAATTGTACTAGACTTTTTTCAGAATAATAATCTATAACATACTTAAAAGGAAGCCCCAAAGAGGCTTTATCCTCTAATCCCTTGGAGGGTATAGAAAAAAAAAGAAAAAAAAAAGAGAGGTAGAAAGAGAAAGAAAAAAACAGATAGAAAGAGGTCCGTGTGCAACGCACGAGCCATTGTCTAGTAATAATAATAATAAAGAGGGAAGCCGACTATTGTAGTTAGTTTTTCCCTTTTCCTACAATCCCCTTTTCAGCAAACACCTTTCTCCCTATTGTCTAAAAAAATGGACAATCTTGCAATAAAGAAAACACGGAATGGGTATGGGCATTAAATACCCTTTAAGGTAGGGGGATTTAGTGATTGGGAATTCACCCCTGACCACCTCAAATGCCAAAATATCGGAGATCTGGACTATCTCTTCTAGTATAAAAAACTGGTGAAGAAAAAAAAAAGGGAGGGGGGGCGCTTCTTCTATAAAAAACTAAAATAAAAAAAAGAAGAAATTTTTGAAAATCCTAGAAAATTACCTTTTCCATACAGAATCCTAGATATGAAAAAACAAAAAATAGAAAAAGAATAAAAAACTACTACAAGGATGTGTTGGTGCTTTCTTTCAACCAACTCATTTTGCTCAGATGTTTCATTGCAGGATAAATGATGGATGATTCTTGTTTTTGCATAAAAGTCACTCAATTTAAATTCAAGTCCATTGTTTGATCTTAATTAGAACCTTAATTGATGTTTGAAATTGATTTTGAGCCAATTTTTGAAAAGATGAAAAAATACTTGACACATTTGATTTATATCTTATCAGAAATATTTATGTAAAACAAGAAAAATCATCAACAATAGTCAAAAAATATCTATGACTAGACAATATAGGGACTGCATAAGACCCCCAAATATCAACATGAATAAGATCAAAAGAATTTCTTAAGCTTTGAACATGAACAGGAAATGGTAATTTTCTTTACTTTGCTAAAGGACACACTTCATTTAAGAAGATTGTTTGAACAATGTATGTCTAAAAATTGTCTATACAATACATTTATTCTCTCCAATGGAGCATGACCTAAACGAAAATGCCACAAACCAAAAGACTTTGGAGTTGAAGTACAAACAATATTTTGAAAAGAAATACAACCACTTATGACAGAAACAATTGGAAATTTAATTAGTTTTTCAAGACTGAACTCGGACAGATCCTTTTCATCCCTGTTACTCTACATGAGATACAGGCCTGAGTGCACTTTAGCTACACCTGTCACATATCCAAGAGGTAAGATCATGAACAATGCAAACCTTATCATTGAAGAACGTAGAGTTTATTGTGGAATCAGTGAGTTGAGAAACTGATATTAAATTGAATTTAAAGCTTGGTACATATGGGACATTTTTCAAGGTGAGTTATGAAGTCACTTTGACGGTATCAATGTGTGAAACAAGGGCTTTGGTATTATTTGGAAGGTGAACATAATAGTTGACAACAGGTTTAGCATGAATGAAATTATCTAGAGTACAAGATACATGATCTGCTGCTTTTGTGTCTATCATCCACGAACCTTGCTTAAGCATGAAAAGATTCATATGTTTATATCTAAGTGGAAGATTATTAACAATGTTAAAACAAGTAATACCAGAAACAATACCTACGTACCAAAGATGAGTTTATCAAGGAATGTTTGACCTACTGGGTATGCTGGTTACTTATTTAAGGATTACTGAAGGAATTTTATCACCATTAACATTCAAACCACTCTCACTAATGCATCCTCTCCTTACATTTCCCCCATATTTTTGCACTTGTCAAAAATAAGACATCTTCTGTTGTAGAATTTGGTCCATGGTTAGACAAATCTAGGCAATGGCATGTCAACCTTAAAAAGAACACCGTTTGTTTGGGAACTTCAAGAATGGGAGGAACTTGTGTCTTTGATTTGTAAAATGTGTCCCCACAAATCTAAACCTAACAAGATTGATTGGAAGGAAAACACCAACCACTTATATACTGCAAATTCCTTTTGTCAAACCTTTTACGCATCATTTAAACAACCTCGAGATATTTGGAAGTCATTATGGTCCGAACTAGCACCACCGAAGGTTGAAATTTTTTGTTAGTATGTTATTAAAGTTAAGGTTTTGGTAAAGTTTGAGTTAGTGAAAAGAGGGATCTTGACTGAAAACTCTACTAAATGTGCATTAAGCAACCATGATTTGGAAATTGTCTCACGCTTGTTCTTTTAATGTCCTTGCTCTTGGAAAATTTGGATGGAATGTTGAAATATTTGGAGAGTTAGCTAGGTTGCATCGAGAGATATCTAATCCTTATTTCTAGCTTGGCAACACCTTACAACTCCGCGCCTTCGTGGAACTTGGGAGATGCTTTTCAATTCCATTATTTGGAAACTTTGACTCTATAGGAATAAAATCACCTTCAATGGCAAGTACTTCTACCACTTACAAATCGTAGACGTGGTCAAGGTTCAACTAGCCATTTGGTGCAAAGGTATTGACCTTTTGCTTCTGCTACATTCAGCGATTTCTTTATGAACCCTTCTTTAGTGTCGATGGGTATAGTAAAGACCAAGCCCTATCCTCTGACTCTTTGGTCAAGCCCTCTGAATGGTTCCGTGAAGTTAAATGTCGATGGGTCTGTTGTTGTGAAATTGGGTCCGCTTGCAATGGGAAGGGCCCTTCATGATTGTTGAAGGGTTGTAAAAGGATAGTTTTCTAAATCCATTAGGGTAAAAGGCTCCAACTTCGCCAAATTCATGACCATAAAGGAAGGACTGTTGTTTTTCATCTCTTCATCTAATAGCAGCTTAAAGGTCTAAAATTAAATATTCAAATAAATTTTTTTTATTAAAGTAAAGAAAGATAATGTAAATGAATCAAGAAAAATTTATAAGTGGATATCATAAATTAAAATAAAAAAATTAGTTTTATATATAAAAAAAAATAATAGTTGGAGATTATTAAATACATATTATCCATAATTGATTGAGAATATAAAAAAAGTTGTGAATTAATAGCATTGTAGGAATTGGGAAGTGATAAAAAAAATTAAGATTTATTAAGCACATAATTAAGAAAATGTCATTTTATTAATTATTTTTACTTTTATATATTTTTAATGAGAAATTAGATAAATAATTAAAAATTAATAAAAATGTGAAAGTGAGATAAAATAAATATTTATTAAACATAAAAAATACGTAAATATTTTATTAATTATGTTAATTTTTATATATTTTTAATATAATTAATTATACTATTATAAGATTACGAGACTTATGAAAATTTTATGCCCTCACTTTAGTGGTTTTACCGCAAAAGGTGTCCTTGTCTTCGTCTTAGATCTCACCGCACTCGTTTATCATGAAAAGTGACTTCAAAAACACCATCTTTTAGGCCAATAATAGCAACAGTGTTTCTTGAAGAATGAGGAATATTTCAATCATATAGAAAATTATGAAGACAAAATCTGTAGCTTGTCATTAATTAACCACATTCTAAGAGAGATTAACTCGCTTGCTGATGGGCCGATGAAACCGAAGTCTTGTGCACAAGCGACTTTTCTACTTTTTTTGTAAAGTCTTTAGCAAAGGGTCTCTCTCCTTTTCTCTCGGTCTTGAACCCTCAATCGCCTTTAAAAGAAAAAAGGTGACGAGGTTTTAAATAGAAATTATAAATTCAAGTCACGGTCTTTTCTAGAATAAAAATCTTTAATGAGACATATTTTCATCTTCCGTTTCCAATGGTGACCTTCAGCCTGATTTTATATTTATTTGCTAGGTAATATACAGAATCCCGTAGTCCTTAAATTGCAGGATCAAGGGTTGAACGACCCCCCTGACCTAAGAATCACCCTCCCGGAATGGTGAGCAAAAAATTAACTAGGATCAAGGGTTAGGTTGCACCTTCGGCCTGATTGAAAATTAAAAAAAAAAAAACAAACAATTTATTGGATGCTCCATAAACTCATAAATTCATTCAGAAATGACTGGACGATTAGACAAGTGACAACCTATATTCGATCATATCCATCAATATTCAGCACATGCTCCAAATTTGCACCATATATTTATATATATATATATATATATAATATAGTATTGGATCATGATTGAAGTAGCCCCATATCATTGTTTAAAATAGTCACTTCATACTTTTTTATCTGGATATGATGATTATCTGTTGGAAGTTTGAAGGAGCTTGGACCTCCTCCAGATTTGGATAGAAGCTGAAGAAATGAGAGCTTGACGCAGAAGATACCAAAGAGTTTAATAATTCTCTAATGGAACTGGATAGGATAACACCATACTCTGCTACCTCCTATTATTTTAACAATTTCCAGTAAAAACTTCCATGTGATAATGTCCTTTTCCTTTTGCAACAGTATGAAATCAAACCCCATGTGCACTGCAATAATTTCCATCAAAAGTACATATTGATAAGTAAAAGACGAATCTCAAAAAGGACAGCAGATGAAAAAAAAAAAAAAAAAGATAAAGAACCTACCATTGTTCGGTATATAACCTAAAAGCAAAAAAAAAAAGGGTAGAAAAGCAAGGTATGCTTACATCTTGATGTTGATGGGTAAATTGATCGAACACAAGTCGTCTGCCCCTGTTTTGTACCCCGTTTAGTGCCCCTTTTATAATTTGATGCCACGTGTATTGTAGGTTTTTATTTGTTAACGTCAGCTGTTAGGTCATTTGTGCTGCCGTTAAGTAGTCGAGGTTTATATCAACACTTTACAGCCTCCTCTTTTCCACACTTCCCTCGTCAAATCTTTGATCAAAGTCAAGGAACATTTTCATATAAGTTTTTTTGTCTGTTTGCTTTGCATGTATATTCTGATGATGGTAATAAAAAATTAAACAAGGAGAAGATAACTAAGGAGAAGAAGAAGAAGAAAAAGAGGTAAAATTATTCTAAAGCATGCTCTTTTGATAATCAAATTTCGATAAGCATTAGAATAAGAGAAGATGCAAGTATTTTTATTCATTTAAAAATACTACAGATTAACTCATCAATTAATTTATAAAATTGAGTAAGAATTGAAAACATAATTTTTTGTTATATAATTGAGTCTAAAGATGAATTGTGAGAAAATTCATATTTGTCATTACTTTCGCCCTTTATTGGAAATTTGACTTAATTGCCTCAAGAAATTTTATTAGGTAATGGTGCCTTCTTGTTGAGAAAAAGACAAAAAATAGAAAATAGAAAACTAGTTAATTTTTTGGTTTAGGTATATATATAGTCAAAAGAGTACATTGCAACCTTCGAGAATTACTACTCAAAGCAGTAGGTTTTAGGTCGTATTTTTGCTATACAATTCACTCAAATTCACATTGTATCTCAGAAAGGAATGATGATTATAGCATGGACATTCTACAGATATTCTCTCTTCAAGAGAACAAATTGATGGAAGTGTGCTCCATCACTAGCACTACACAGCTAGACACTGTGACTTTTTTGTCAGCTGGAACCAATTAAATTTGACACATGGAGTAAAGGAATTTTGTCTGCTGCTTTATTTTCTTTTCATAACTTCAGGAATTTTATTTGTCACCAAAACTTTGCGTTTCCCTTGTTTTGGATTAAAGTAAAAAGATAGGAATTGTTGTGACTTGTTTCTGTTTTGATGCAACAGATAACGACTTAGATGGCAACTTTGGGTGGTGGATTAATAATAACCATAAATAATCTGGGGAGCAATTATACACTGCCAAAACAAGAAGATTATTTAATGCTGATTTTTTAGGGAAACATAATTTTTTTTTGAACAAAAGCTACAAGAAGAATGAAATGTTATAAATCCAAATGCTTTTCTAATCTTGCCTATAGATCCTTGTCTGTCTTAGCGATAGCATGTTTCGTACGGGGGATAGTTATTTTTATGTATTATTTCTTCACTCTTTTGGTTGGCAAATGGTCCAAAGAATAGTTATTCTCTTGTAATAATTAATCTTCAAAATCCCTTAAAAACAGAACTTAGCTAATCCCAACTTTCATGGTATTTGCTATTATATGGTTGGGGGAATAGCCTTTAAAATTGATAGGATTAAAATACCTCTTATAAGAATTTAAAATAAGAAAATTTAAAATTTTAATTACAAATTATAAAAAATTAATATTTAAAATTTAAATTTTTAAAAATTATTAATATTTAAATTTTTAAAAATTATTAATATTTAAATATTTTAATCATAATAATGTTTAAATTATAAATAAAATATTAACATTTTAAAAATATTAATGTTTAAATTATTAAATTATTTATATTCTAAATTTTTAATGAAAATAAAGTAAAAATGAAAAATGCAAATAGAGAAAAAATTAAAAATTATACTAATATTTTAATACAACATTATTAATTTTTAAAATTTAATGAAAATAAAAATTAAATGATTAAAAAATAAAAAAATTTATGTACTTTTGTCTTTTGGTATAAATTTTAATACATTATATAAAGGGTATTTTTTTTAAAATATTATTATAATAAAAAGGTTAAGTTTTTAATTATATATTATAAAAAATTAATAGTTTAAATTTAAATATTAATTAAAATTATTAATATTTTTATCATAATAATATTTAAATTATAAATAAAATATTAATATTTAAAAAATAAAAAATAATTATATATTATAATAAAAGATATATTTGTCTTTTTATTACTTATTTTTTTGTTATTTCAAAATTATTTTTACCAATCAAACATTGCAGTAAATTCTCACTTTGTTACATTCTGTCAATCAAACTACATAATAATATTTCTATTATATTCCTATTTTATTTTATTTCCACCGAATATCTATTCTATTATATTTTTATTTTATTCTATGAATCAAACGTGTGCTAAGATCTCAAATTCAACCCCCATAATATATTGATTTGATCCAATTTTATATTAAGTTTGTCTAGTTATGTATTTGTTTACTAATTCGTTTGTTTGATTTATATTATTAAATTTTTATATGAAATGTAATATTCAAAATTTTTAAGGTCAGGGATTTTCTCATTTCAAAGGTTTAATAATGGGATTTTTTTTAACAAAAAGAAAATTCAAAAGCGTTTAATTCTTTTTTAATCCAAATGCACAGTTTTTTTTTAGCTCAATTAACGAAAATAGAACATTCACATTCTTTTGAGAACATATACAAACTAATTGAGTCATATAAATGAAGGTTCTCATTTTCTTTTCAATTTTCTTGTTCTTCAAGTTTTCACAATTTTCAAACCTAACTTCAAAAGAATTATTCTGTTCTGCTCTGAACTGGCTGCGGTATGGTTTTATCATCTTCGGTTTAGCTGAAAATGACAGGGGGCAGTAGGAGCTGCTTGTGATGCACTTTTTGCTGAGTCATGCTCATTGAAACGGGGCTCCTGGAGCAAAGCAATTCAGGAATGTGGGGCTATGCCGAACGTGCAATGGGCTCTGATGATCGGGTTTGGAGTGTCAAAAGATGTCCCACGTTTGGTGGGAATTATGGGCAGTGCAGTGTCCTTGTTGATATGTTTTTCTTCTTTACTGATGTTATTAGAAGTGAACCTGGTTTTGAGAACTCATCAACGGTTGAATTTATGTTTTTAGGACTGGTTGATAGGCTAACTATTCTGTTGATGTCAGGTCTTTCAGGTTAAGGCTAGATCTGATAATTTTAGACAATATACGAGAAGACACGGGTTAAATAAGTTTTGAATTTAGTTTTAATATGTTTCGTATCTAATCGTGTCTAACATGTTAAAATACGAAAATTTTCATATCTTAACGTGTTAGACACGACAAACACGTTTACTTAATCGTGTTATTGTGTTTGAACATGTATACATGACACGTTTATTAACTTATTAAAAATTAATAATTAAATATTATTTTAACTTTATATAAATAATTTTAAATAATTATTTTAATAAGTTTTTTAATTTTATAAAGGTAATAATGTAATTATTACGATTGAAAATTATGAATGATTTTTTATATTATTAGTATTTAAAGGTTATATATTAATGATGTATTTTATCATATTATATGATAATGAATTTTATATATGTTATTTATATTAAATTTTATTATATTTGATGTTATTGTTATTTTTGTTTTGTTATAATTATTTTTATAATTATAGATTTAAAATTTAAATAATAAAATTATATTTAATTGTAAATATTTTTATTTAATTATGTTAAACGTGTTAAATGTGTTATTAATCGTATCGTATCGTATATTGACATATTTAATAAACGTGTTAATCGTGTCATGTCGTGTTATATGTTTATTAAATGTATATGTGTACATATTTTAAATTTAAGACGTAAATATCAAACGTGTCGTGTTCATTTTTAGTCTTGATATATTTCGTGTCTAATAGTATCTTACACATTTACGATACCAAAACACGAATTGTCAGATCTAGTTAAGGCTTCTGTCTTTGTTACGAGTTAGTTTTTGTATGAGTCATGGAAATGATAATATGCTATCAATGGCTTACGGTGCAGCAGAATCTTTTGTAAGCGTATGGTTTCTTGCTCGCATCAGCCTTTTCATGTCATCAAATATCTTCAGGCAAATGAGTTAGTTACCATGACATATTTGGTATTGGATGAATAAATAAATATTTTAAAAAAAAATTAAAATAAATATTTATTTTGATACACACAATTTTAAAATTTTCTTAACCCCATACAAAATTCAATTCTCCCACCATATATATGGTCTGAATATGAGGAAAATGGGGGAAAATGAATCCTACAATTTTTTATATCTACCATTTGGTTATAGCCTACTCATCTATGTCTATTCTATATATTTCCTCTACATGTTAACTTAGCTAGGCATTTACTGGGGCAGATGATAACTAGGGGTGAATTTTTCAACCAAACAATATTGCAGAAAAAAGACAGAGCATTGTGTTCTTCCGTGCAACAAATGCTCTGTTATTCCATCCAATCCAAAAGAAAAAAAAAATACATACTTTTAAGCATAACTTAGTAAAACGTAATTGGTGTAAACATCAATGATCAATCCAATTGGAAGTTGGAAAGAGGGGAAATTCCAATGCTTTCAGATATGAACCAAATTAGCAGTTTTCCATGAAATGTTTAAAGTTTTTCTTCCCTCTTTCTCAAGAGAGAGGCTTTGCTTTGTGGAAAGCCACGTGACGAGTCCCCCACTAGACATTGCCATCATCTCATATACGGTGGGTGAACCTGTTTCATTTTTTATTTCGAAAAACAATTCAAATTGAATATTATAAATAAAAAATATATACATTTAATACTAAATCAAATACTCGAATATTAAAATTTCTTGAAATGATCGATGATGAGATGAGACCAAAACCACTTAAATTTAACTCATTTGATAAGAATTCAATTCGATTTAAAATAAAATTCTTGAACACAAGTGTGTATAATTAGTATTATATCTAGTAAAAATTAAAAAAAAAAAACCATTAGACTAGACAACAGTTAAACGTAGACTCCATTTCTGTTCCCTTCTATTCCAAACAACAATGCCATAACTAACCATATATCATCGGACACGAAACCACACATAGTTTTGGACCATAGTTAAGAAACTAGAAGCAGCATTAAAGCAAATTGCACAGCTGATGGAAAAGAGGGCAAAAGGTATAGGAAGAACCAGTTGGCTATAAAATGGATATGGTTATCTATTAGCAAAAATTTCAAAAAAATAAAATAAAGACAATACAGTTTGGCAGGGTCTTTCAGTTCCCATTCGTGGATTATTCCTCCTCATGCGTTTAACGCCGATTCTATTTGTCAATGGAAAAATAATTTATGGAAAGAAATATATTTTCTGTATGAATTTTACTCAACATCCTTCTATAACTGATCACTCCTTAGCTAGTGTTTTTTTTTAACCTCTCTGCCTTGTTTTGAAACCCGACCTTTATAAATAGGCCTTCTCCCTTGCCCCTGTTAGTCACATATCAACTACTCGTTCCCTTTTTAGTTTTTTTCTCTCCACTGTCTCGAGTCCTGTCTCCTACAACAATAGTTCTTTTATGCCAAAAAACTATGCTCTTGACGCTTGCATCGACGCTTCTCCTTGGCCTGTTCGTTGTTTCCTGTGTGGCGGAGCTTCAGCGCTTCGAGCACGCGGCGAAACCTGATGGGTCTCTTAGCTTCTTGGTGGTCGGAGATTGGGGAAGAAGAGGACTCTATAACCAATCTGAAGTTGCTCTTCAGGTCAATATTGTTTCTACCTTGTATTCTTTACTAACTATTTATTTCATTTCTTACGTCAGTTAATGCTTGGTATTCAGTTCCAAATGCGAAAAAGCTGCCTGTGTTAAATGACTCTTCTTTCTTGCTGTTTTTCATTTCAAAGTTTTGTCATCACATCTAAACCAGAATCTTTTTTTTTTTAATTTTTTTCAAACCAAGTGACCTAAGCTCTTTCAGTAACCAGACTAATTGTCAATCCTGCATATGCGTAGCTCTCTAGAGAGAGACAGGTGAATGCAGGATTGAGCATCTACCACACATCAAATCAACAACTCGTCAATAATTGAGAAAATCTATCAAAGCTATCTAATAAAGTTGAATAGCATAAACGTAGATGCCAGAATAGTAAAAAGACTTACCATCAAAACAATCCACCAAGGTGTTAGTATTACTATTAACAAAAATAAAAATCAGGAAAATCATCTAGCAAATGTAACGAAAAGACCTGTAATCTAATATCAGAACATTTTGACTTAATGATCGGTACATTCAAATGTCTTTATTTTAATAATTGAAGTTACATTTTTCCTTTTTCGAATATAAATTGAATCCAACTTCTACCTTCTTTAAACAAAAAAAAAAGGGGAAAAGTTATTATGCACTTATAAATCATCTTTTACCTAATTTTTTGGTTGCTTTTGGAATGGCATGATTCCACGTAAGATACCAAATTCCTTTCCTTTTCGAATAATTTTCTATTGTTCCTTAAGCAACTAGTGTGGGTAGCCACGCTGTGTGGGTTAGGCCCCATCTTTCCTGCATTATTCACTATTCGACAAACTTGCCCCTGTTATAGAAGTCCACGTCACTCAGCTACCAGTCCATGGCTCCAATATTCCATCCAGAAAATTCCAGTTTCACCTTTGGGCCTTCTCAATGGGTTTAAATCTTCACGAACCCAAAATCAAAAGCATAACTAACCTTCTGCTATCTCAAGAAACACATGCGTTTTCAACTAGACAGGTCGTACTACCTTTATTTAATACACTATCTGCCTCTTAAAATAGTCTCCCCTTCTTTTGCACTAAAAACTTCACAAGCCAAAACAAAATTTATTAATGAAAGAAATGTTTCACTGAATCCAAAAGACCCCAACATTATACTAATAGGTTAAGCAATTAGAAAATATTAATAGGGTTTTGGGTACTGCATATAATATTATACTGCGTCATATATAGACTCTATCCAAATATTTTACATTTTATCAAGATATTCAATGGTTTAAATCGTATAAAATTCCGAATCAAAAATCTTCGATTCCAATCTTTTGAAAAGAGCAATGAGATTTATAAAATCATGAAAAATTACTTTTGATTGTTTAATTCAATGCATATTTAAATTTAATTGTTAATTAATTTAGGTAGTATTTACTCTTTATTTTTTCAGATGGGAATAATTGGAGAGAAGTTGGATGTTGATTTTATAATCTCTACGGGAGATAATTTTTACGACAATGGATTGAAGGGTGTAGATGATCCAGCATTTCATGAATCCTTTACTGACATCTATACGGCTCCTAGCTTGCAAAAGCAATGGTACTCTGGTAATATTCAATCCCCTTGGGTCGTCACAGCAGATTTCCTGTTTCCAAACATTACTAATTATTGTCTATTTTATCGAAGAAAAAAAGGAAATTAAATTATAATGGTGCAAGTAATTGTGGAAGCATTTTGCTGACATCTTTGTCTATTTTGATTCTTTTGCTGACAGCTTTACTTTTGGTATTTCAGTGTTGGGTAATCATGATTACAGGGGAAACGTTGAGGCCCAGTTGAGTCCCATTCTTACAAAGATGGATAGCAGATGGCTTTGCTTGAGATCATTTATCCTCAATGCTGGACCTGGTCAGCCAACAAATTAAACTATACTTGCTCATTAAAAGCACATTTTTAGATTAATTTTAACCCCCTTTTTTTTTTTTCTCTCTGTCAACAGAAATGGCAGAATTTTTCTTTGTAGACACTACTCCATTCGTGAGGAGATACTTCATCGACCCTGAAGATCATGTCTATGACTGGAAGGGCGTATTACCCCGAAAAAATTACCTTAAGAATCTTTTGATGGTAAAATTTTGCTGCTTAATTGTTGGTCCTAAACACAAAATTTGAATAGCTTTGGATATATCAGTGCCTGCCTGCATTGTTTTTTTTTTTGTCTGTCTAGTATGTATAGGTTGGCTACAACCATATGCATTTTTTTAATTTGACCCTAAATAACAGAATTTAAGAAAAATAACTTAGCTCGTAAAGTGGGGTATTAATTTGACAGGAATTGGATTCGGCCTTAAGAGAATCCAAAGCAAAATGGAAGATTGTGGTGGGTCACCATACAATCAAAAGTGCTGGACACCATGGCAACACCCATGAGCTTGCCAAGCATCTTCTTCCAATCGTCCAGGTAATTTGAAGAGGTTATCTAGAAAAATGAAAAACAATGAAGTTCTTGACAAAGCCAAAATTTTAACTTGCAAATTTTTAGGCATACGATGTTGACTTTTATATTAACGGGCATGACCATTGCTTGGAGCACATTAGCAGCACTGAGAGGTAAAAATTACTATTTTATCAGCATTTAATCTCTGAATTTTGAAAATGATGACAGACAGTAAAATTGATACTCATGTCCCCCGTGCACATGCAGCCCAATTCAATTCTTAACAAGTGGTGGTGGCTCCAAGGCGTGGAGGGGTGACGTTAATTGGTGGAATCCACAAGAAATGAAGTTCTATCACGATGGACAAGGTTTTATGTCTGTGCAAATGACTCGGACTGAGGTTGATGCCACATTCTATGATGTTTTCGGCAATGTTATGCACAAATGGACCACTTCAAAGCAGCTTTCTTCTGCAATTTAAGGACGTTTAAAGCATCAAAACACCTTGGTCAATTGGTTTCTGCATCATCAAGATCAGCTACTAGAGACAAGAAATTAAGGGAAAACAAAAGCAGAGAGAATCTTGAGTCATCTTGGGAGCTTTGTGTATTTAACTATCGTTCTATTCGAAATCGTTTCCGTATTTGAGACAACAACATTAATTATTGGGTTGACTTACAAGTTTACCCAAATTATTTTCTCTCATCGATCCACGCTCTGCCTTTGATCCAACATGTCCTATAAAATGATTATTTAGTGCATATCACTAATTAATATAGCCAATGGTCAGTGTTCATATTCAAAGAATTAGATTTGAATCTCTTTTTTCAAATAAAAAAACAATTAATTGGAAGATCAATTTTATAATTTTTCTCAATAAGTTGCTTGAAATATAATATAAATGTTTATTATTACTAAAATTTAAGGAATTCTGAGCCTAAAAATCATATTCTAATAAACTTAAAAAAAAATTAAACTACTACATAATAAAAGAGTAACTCTCAAGTTAGTTTTATTAATCTCATCCGATTTGGCTCATAAAAAATACTAAAATTAGCAAAAAAAATTACATAAAATTAACCAAGAAACCGCCGTCAACAACATAATTAATTAAATTAATGCAGTTACGTACAGAAACAACTGTTAACTCCTAACTTAAAGTTTTGAAATTAGAAGAAAGAAGAAATATTGACGTGCGGGACAAGGCATACAATTTTCTTGTAATTTAAAAGCTGAAAGGGGATGGTGCGGGATGAATGGATTTTCCTTCATCATATACAAATAATAGTCTAGTCTATTGGTAAACGAAGACCTAATTCAATAGTCTGCATGGGTCATGCTCTGCACTTAAAAAATTCATGATCAAAAATCTTAATCTAATTTATTATTTGCCTTGATCATTTCCCATTTTCTACTGACCCACTTACCTTTTTTTTTTGTATATTTGACAATTAATCCACGGAAATAGATATGTGGAACTTTCGCAATTTCACTATAGGGAGAAATATTTCGCTCAAAATATAAATTAAGTTATAGTACGATAACGGTTTTTCTTTAATATATATATAATATACTAAAATTTTGATTAAATAATATTTTTATCGGTCCCAATTTAGAAACAAAATGATAAATTAATAATTCGTTAAATTTATAAAATAATACACTTTAAAAAACACTCACATTAATTTCACTTGATATATAAATTAATAATCTATTTATATATCAAAATTATATATATACTTAATTCAATTATGAGGTCTGTAGACACATAAATTAAAAAAATAAATAAATTAAATAAATTAAATAATAAAAAATATAAAAAATATAAAAAATATAAAAAAAAAAAAAAATCGGAATGGCTGGGCGTACGCCCAGCCATCCCGTCGCCTTCCCATCCCCCACCCACTACGCGTGAAGTGGGGGGCTCTGACCACCAACTCCAGGGGGTGGCAGAACCCCCCTCGCCGGGTTGTCCAAAAAATTGGACAACCCGGCTCTTTAAAAACCCTGCAAAAAGAGAGAGAAACAGCAGTTAGCCACAAGAAAAAAAAAAAAAAAAAACAAAAAAGCAAGCAAAATAAAAAGAGAGAAGAAGAAGAGAGAGAGAGGGGAGAGGTCGGCAAAGGAGAAAAGAAAGAAGAAGCCAACGGGGAGAAGAAGGAGAAGGAGAAAGAAAGGAAGAAAGAAGAAGAAGAAAAAAGAGAAGGGGGACCCGCGGGGAGAAAGGAGAGAAAGAGAAGGAGAAAGAAAGAAAGAAAGAAGAAGCCAACGGGAGAAGAAGGAGAAAGAGAAAGAAAGGAAGGAAGAAGAAAAAGAAAAAGAGAAGGGGGACCCGCGAGGAGGGAGAAGAAAAGAAAGAGAAAAAGAAAAAAAGAGAAAGAAAGGAAAGAAAGGAAAAAAAAGGGAAAAAAAGAAAGAAAAGGAAAATAAAAAAGAAAACAATGCAAGTTGACCCAGAAACAAGACAAGAAAAAAAGTGTGGGCTCTTGAATTCACCTGGATTTCGTCGGACTCAAAATTAGGTAAGTTTTATATTTTATATTATTTGAGTTATTATATTATTAGTATTAATTTTATTAACATTCAATATAGTTTTTACAAAAATTATAAATGTATTTATAAAATAATAAATAAGAAAAAATATATTTAAGAAATCAAATAAATAATTAAATAATAATAATAACGATAACAAGAGTAAGTAAATGCGAAAAATAAAATAAAAAAAAAAGAAAGAAATAGTTATATTATAAATATATTTAGATAGTTGTAAATATAACATACATACAAAAATACATGATACGAATATAAATATATATATATATATATATAAAAAAATGAATGAAAAAATAAAATGATTATTGGAAAAATTTCACTTAAGAAAGGCAAAGAGTTGCTTTTTTTTAAGTGAATTTTTTTTGGGTGCAAAGTTCGAGACGGATTTTCACCGAAGCGTCGGGATAAGTCCGAACTCTAAACTCCAATACCCGTTAGGTCAAATAGTCATTGTTAAAAAATAATATATGTAGGAAAATTTTGTTACATTCGAATTAATTTAAATAAATATTACTAAATAAAGTTAATCCAATCGTTTAAAAATTAATTAATTATTTATTAGATAAGCTTTGAAATCAAGTAAAAAATTGACCAACAACAAATATGGATTTAAATAGAAGACCAAAAAATAAAGTATATATATAAATAAAAAATAATAAATAACAAATAATCAAAATTTTTAAATAATCAATAAACGCGTACACGTACATACCATCCTTTTATACTGTCATTGCATGCCACTCTTATTTTGCAAATGGCGCGGGAATCCCGATGATGGGATTTCCCCGAGGAGCTCGTAGAGACGAGTTCTTCCGGGGATATCTCTAGGTGAGGAGAATTTCGAGACTTCACCAAAGCGTTGGGATAGTTTTCGAATAATTTTCCAATAAAAGATTACCGACTCCATCATTTAAAATAAACAAGTCACGACATCATTCTACGCTTGCATCATATGCATACGTAAGACCAAGTGAAAAACTCAGTCTGACAATTCAATAAAAAATTTAATTAATGAAATAGGGATTAAACTAAGAAAATGCTATATTAAGATAACTTAAGATTAAATGGTACCGTTCGTAGAACGGGCGTCACGGAGGTGCTAACCCTTCTCCGTGCGTAACCGCACTCCCAAACCCATCTCTAAAACGTGGACCAGTTCTCGTTCTTTCGACGGACCTAAAATTAATTTAGGACTTCGTCGATTAAGAACCGGGTTAATAGGTGACCAATCACACCTAGATAAAAAAGATTGGTGGCGACTCCCACACCTTGCGATTTTAATTTTCGCCCCGCGTCTGGCGGACGGGTTCCCGGACCCGCACGTCACGACAGATGGCGACTCCACTGGGGATCTTCGAGAGTCAAGCCATTAATTAATCATAAGTTATCTTTAGCCTTGAATAATTTGTGGTTTTCCCTAGCATCAATTTGGCATATTTTTGTTTAATGCATTTATTTATTTTATTATTACTTCACTGTTTTTAATAATTGCGGGAAATTTAGGATAAGGGGAATGTGAAATTATTGGTCCAAGGTCGGTATATTCCTTCTCACACACTACACATCTTGCATTCATGCATAAGCCTTCCACCCGGGCTTTATCCTTAATTAGGAGGGAGTTCAGTAGCTACGCTCTCGTGAGGTGATAACCTCCGCATGGGCTAGTGAAGACTCCCACTCAGATCGAACCTAGTCCGTCTGAAGCCTGTAATGGGTGAGGACCGGGGTGCCTTACTAGTCCGTGTGGACGACAGTGAGGAGCGATTTGGGAACCTTTAGCTCCATTTTCAACCCAAACTCAGCATGTAGAATACCGAGAGTCGCCTTTGCTTAGGTAGAGCTTCACCCGTGAGAATATACCTTTTGACTAGGTACACATGAAGGAATTTTCATAATCCCCTTGTTCTAAATTTTTCTCCGCGAATAATAAAGGTATCAGGTTATTAATTACTTTCATTCATCTTTTGGAATTTTTGTTTATAGTGCTAACTTGAACTTTTTGCATATGCATGTTTGCATCATAATTTTGTATATAGGAAAAGTATGTCATTTGACAACCATTGACAAAGTAGATGCAAAAGATGACTCCTGAATTGCAACAAGAAACAATAGCTTATGCATTGAATTACTTTGTTGAGGGGTGTTATGTGACAGATACTTTTAGTACATGATCATTCATATGTGCATAAATCCTCATTTCATGACAATAAGTATTTTCACCTGTAAATAAAGATAAGGGGTTCATTTTTTTCATTCATACATGCATCTAATTCACGTTTATGATTACAATAAGGTTCCAAAAATAGCTCGACCACCTAAGCCAAGTGACCAACGTGTTCATAATACGCGTCAACGAGCAAGGATCATGGAAGAAGAACAAAGAGAGCGAATGGACAGAATGGAAAGAGCTCAGGAAGAAATAAGAGAACAGTTAGCAAAGATGATGGAATTGATGATGAGTCTCAGTAAAGGAAAAAGAGCGATCGAAGAGCCAGCTCCGTTAGAAAACCCACCAGCACAAGACAGTGAAAACCAAAAGGACGATCCATCCTATCCCCCAGGGTTCACTCCACCACATGCCCAAACCTCTCAAAGGGTCCACCCTCAAGTGATGCCATCCATCTATTACAATGCACCACCCCCGCTAGGCCATCAACCGACTCAGGGGCAATTTGGGCCATACCTTGGGATAAATCCTGCTGAACCAATACACGTCCCAGATTTAGATGACCCAAAAGAACAAGAGAAACTGAGAAAAGACTCGTCGCAAACAGGAGAAAATGAAAAAGACCAGAAGAAGTACGACTTATTGGAAGAGCGTCTTCGTGCTATCGAAGGAGTTGATAGGTTTGGTACCATGGACGCAACCGAGCTATGCTTAGTGCCGGATGTATTGATCCCTGCCAAGTTCAAGGTTCCGGAATTTGAAAAATATGACGGAACAAAATGTCCCATGGCACATATCACCATGTACTGTCGGAAGATGGCTGCACAGTCTCACGATGATAAGTTACTGATCCATTTTTTTCAAGACAGTTTGACTGGGTCAGCTGCTCGGTGGTACGTACAGCTAGATCGAAACCGTATTAAGACTTGGAAAGACTTAGCAAGAGCCTTCATAGCCCAATACAAGCATGTGGCTGAATTAGCCCCTGATCGTTTGTCATTACAAACTATGGAGAAGAAGCAAAGCGAGAACTTCAAGGAATATGCCCAAAGGTGGAGAGATACAGCAGCGCAAGTTCAGCCACCTCTCACTGATAAGGAGATGACTGTCTTGTTCATAAATACCCTCCGAGCTCCATTCTATGAGCGCTTGATCGGCAATGCCACAAAAAACTTTGCAGATCTGGTCTTATCGGGAGAAATAATAGAAGGAGCTATCAAAAGCGGAAAAATTGAAGGGCATGAAGTTGCCAGCTCAAAGAAATGGAGTACGCCCAAAAAGAAAGAAGGGGATGTGCAAGCAGTTGCTCACGACAGCCAACAAGCTCACAACTTTAACCCATATTACCCGTACCCTCCATACCAACCCTTCTATCCGCACATAGGCAACATCACACAAAACCCATATGTGTACCAACCCGTCCCGCAACCAACATTTCAAACCAATGTTCTTCCACAAACTCCACCACCAAGACCGGTAGCTTCAACCAATAATCCTAGCCATGGTCAAAGAGGACCTAAAACTACCCCAGAAAGACCAAAGTTTGATCCTATTCCAGTCCCTTACACTACATTGCTGCCACAACTCATAGAAAATCGACTCCTTGCTCGAACCCCTTTAGAACCACTCCGACCACCTTTCCCGAAATGGTATGACCCGAATGCACATTGTGATTACCATTTTGGAATTCAAGGGCACTCCACCGAGAATTGTACTGCTTTAAAACATAAGGTCCAAGCGCTCATTAAAGCAGGACTTCTAAATTTTGCCAAAAAAGACAATTCAAATGTTGATGGGAATCCATTGCCTAACCATGGAGGTCCGACAGTGAATGCAATACATGAAAGGATGATTCGAAGGGTGAAAAAGAATGTCAACGAGATTCGAACACCGATGGATAGAGTGTTTGAGGCGTTGTCCAAAATAAAAGCCATCACTCCAGAACCGATAGAGATAAAAGAAGTAGGACATGATCTCACCCTTTCTTGCAAATTCCATATGGGGGTTGTTGGACATTCCATTCAAAATTGTGAT
This sequence comes from Theobroma cacao, assembly GCF_053813885.1. Taxonomy (NCBI): domain Eukaryota; kingdom Viridiplantae; phylum Streptophyta; class Magnoliopsida; order Malvales; family Malvaceae; genus Theobroma; species Theobroma cacao. The sequence goes on from NC_142640.1 coordinate 47,353,187, forward strand.
GGCTTTCGTCTTAAGTTGCAAGAGTTGATGGATTTGTCAGAAATCGAGTTTTATGAAGAAAGTGAGGAAGAAGAATTTTGGAAAAAAACAATTCCCTTTTTGTATGAAACCTTTCGATTCGTGGGGTGCAAGGCATCGGACGAGGTCAATCAGGTTCCACGGGTGTTTGATGAGCTATCAATTCATATGATCAAAGATGAAGAACCTGATGGGAAGATCCCTGTGGTGTATCCAGTACTGCCAGGAGAGGAGCTAAGCAATTGGACAGCCACGGAACTGCCCATCATCTTTAAGTCTTCGAAAATGTAATGAACAATTTTATCTAAATGCCTATGCCCAATGGTGTTAAGATTAATTTCCTGTTTAAGTAGGGCTTTCTGTTACCTTCATCATTTGAATAAATGACAATGCATAATGTGTTTCATAACTCATCAATCTTTTTGCATATTTCCATTCATCTATTCTTTTAGCCAATAAATACTTGCCCATACACCCGTCCAACTTTACCTGTTTGCAGGTCTTTAAATAATGAACACGAAGACAATCTAGACAACGATTTGAATATCGATTTTGAGATAATCCCGAACATTGATGAATTGAAAAATGAAGAGGAGGTGGATGACTACAGCTTACCCCCTGATTTGTCGAGAATGTTGGAACAGGAAGAAAAGGAGATTTTACCTCATCAGGAACTCACGGAAATGATTGACCTCGGAAGTGGGGAAGAGAAGAAAGAGGTTAAGATTGGCACCTCGCTGTCATCCGATGAACGGCAAAAGCTGGAAGAATTGCTCCGTGAATATGTGGACGTGTTTGCTTGGTCATATCAGGACATGCCAGGTCTTAATACTGACATGGTTGTTCACAAGTTACCTTTGGAACCAGATTGCAAGCCTATTAAACAGAAGTTGAGAAGGATGAAGCCAGAGATGTTGCTGAAGATTAAAGAGGAAGTAAAAAGGCAATTCGATGCTGGATTTTTGGAGGTGGCTAAGTACCCTGAATGGGTAGCTAATATAGTTCCAGTTCCTAAGAAGGATGGAAAAGTTCGAATGTGCGTCGACTATAGGGATTTGAACAGAGCGAGTCCGAAGGATAGCTTCCCTTTGCCACATATTGATACTCTTGTGGACAACACGGCAAAACATGCTTTGTTCTCATTCATGGATGGCTTTTCTGGTTACAATCAGATTAAGATGGCACCCGAAGATATGGAAAAAACAACGTTCGTGACCATGTGGGGAACGTTTTGTTACAAAGTAATGCCATTTGGATTGAAGAATGCAGGCGCCACTTACCAAAGGGCAATGGTAGCTTTGTTCCACGATATGATGCATAAAGAGATAGAGGTATACGTGGATGACATGATTGCAAAATCTCATACAGAAATGGATCATACTGTCAATCTCAAGAAACTGTTCGAGAGATTGCGGAAGTTCCAGCTCAAGTTGAATCCTGCAAAATGCACTTTCGGTGTAACCTCTGGGAAATTGTTGGGGTTCATAGTCAGTGAAAAAGGAATCGAAGTGGACCCGGATAAAATACGAGCTATTCAAGAGCTACCACCTCCCAAAACGCAAAAAGAAGTGAGAGGATTTTTAGGGAGGCTGAATTACATTGCTCGATTTATATCCCAGCTCACCTGCAAATGTGATCCAATCTTCAAGCTGCTTCGGAAACGAGACCCAGGAGAGTGGAATGAAGAATGTCAAATAGCCTTTGATAAAATCAAAGAATATCTCACAAATCCACCGGTGTTGATGCCACCGATGGTCGAAAAACCTCTCATTTTGTATTTGACTGTGAACAAGAATTCTATGGGATGTGTGTTGGCACAACATGATGAAACTGGGAAGAAAGAACGAGCCGTATATTACTTGAGCAAGAAATTCATGGAGTATGAGTCCAAATATTCTGCGCTCGAAAAGATGTGTTGTGCACTAGCATGGACCGCTCAAAGGCTCCGGCAGTATATGTTGTATCACACAACATGGTTGGTGGCGAAATTAGATCCCATCAAGTATATTTTTGAAAAACCCTGCCTGTCCGGAAGAATAGCTCGATGGCAAGTGCTATTGTCTGAGTATGACATTGTGTATGTGTCCCAAAAATCAATCAAAGGGAGCGCCATCGCCGATTTCCTTGCAGATCGAGCTAATGAAGATTATGAATCTGTAAGTTTCGATTTCCCAGATGAAGATTTGATGGCCGTCTTGCATATAGAAGAGGTTGGTCCCAATGAACTTAATCCATGGAAGGTGTATTTTGATGGGGCATCCAATGCTTTGGGGCACGGAATTGGGGCAGTGTTGATTTCTCCAAATGGAAAGTACTATCCGGCCACGGCAAGATTGAATTTCAATTGTACTAACAATATGGCGGAGTATGAGGCGTTGGTACTGGGATTACAAGCAGCAATTGATATGAAGGCTGATGCGATAGATGTTTACGGAGATTCGGCTTTAGTGATATGTCAAATGAAAGGTGAATGGGAAACTAGAGATCCTAAACTAGTTCCATATAAAAAGCTAGTTACAGAATTAAGCAAACAGTTCAAAGAAATCAGCTTCAACCATTTGCCTCGAGAAGAGAATCAGATTGCTGATGCTTTAGCCACCCTCGCAGCGATGTTCAAAATAAAAGAGGCGGCCGATGTACGCCCTTTTGATTTAGAAGTCCGTGAAGTCTCCGCACACTGCTTGAATGTTGAAGAAGAGGTTGATGGTAAGCCGTGGTATCATGATATCATGCAATACATCAAGCACCAGACATACCCTGAGAATGTCACGGATAATGACAAGCGAACTCTTAGAAGGTTAGCAATGGGTTTCTTCCTTAGCGGAGAAGTGCTCTACAAAAGGAGTCGAGACCAAGTACTCTTGAGATGTGTGGATGTTGCGGAAGCCAATAAAATAATGAAAGAAGTCCATGAAGGAACTTGTGGAGCTCATGCTAATGGGCATATGTTGGCTAGACAAATTATGAGAGCTGGTTATTATTGGTTGACATTGGAATCAGACTGCATAAACTTTGCTCGAAAATGCCACAAGTGTCAAGTATACGCTGATAGGATCCATGCTCCACCAGCCCCATTGCATGTTTTCACAGCACCTTGGCCATTTTCAATGTGGGGAATGGATGTGATTGGACTTATTACGCCAAAAGCCTCTAATGGACATCGATTCATATTGGTGGCCATCGATTATTTCACGAAATGGGTAGAAGCAGCTTCCTATGCCAATGTGACACAAAAGGTGGTGTGTAGGTTCATCCAAAAGGAGATCATATGTCGGTATGGACTTCCAGAAAGGATCATTACGGATAACGCAAGCAATTTGAATGGTGCGATGGTGAAGGATGTTTGCGCTAAATTCAAGATCAAGCATCATAACTCGACAACTTACCGTCCGAAGATGAACGGAGCGGTAGAGGCAGCCAACAAAAACATCAAGAAGATTGTCGAAAAGATGACTGAAGTTTATAAAGATTGGCATGAGAAACTTTCGTTTGCCCTACATGCATATCGAACTTCTGTGCGTACCTCCACCGGGGCAACTCCGTACTCATTAGTATACGGTGCCGAAGCAGTCCTACCTGTTGAAGTAGAAATCCCATCATTGAGGGTGTTGATGGAAACGGAATTGGAAGATGCTGAGTGGGCCCGCTCCCGCTACGAACAGTTGAATCTGATTGAGGAGAAAAGGCTGACGGCTCTTTGTCATGGTCAAATGTACCAACGAAGGATGATGCGAGCATACGAGAAAAAAGTTCATCCCAGGCAGTTTCGAGAAGGAGAGTTGGTTCTCAAGAGAATACTCCCTAATCAAACTGATTTTCGGGGAAAATGGATGCCGAATTGGGAAGGGCCATACGTGGTAAAGAAAGCTTTTTCAGGAGGAGCTTTGATTTTGGCTAACATGGATGGGGGAGATTTGCCTAATCCAATAAATGCGGATGCGGTGAAGAAGTACTATGCCTAAAAAAAAAAAAAAAAAAAAAAAAAAAAAAACGGAGCGGGGTTCGTGCTGAAAACCCGAAAAGGGCGGCTCGTACCTAAAGGAGGGGGTTCGTGTTGAAAACCCGAAAAGAGCAGCTCGTACCTAAGGGAGGAGGCTCATGCCGAAAACCCGAAAAAGGGCGGCTTGAAGCCAAAAAAAAAACAGGAAGATAGAATGGAATTTGGGGATGTCAGCCTAAAGATTGAGGTAGAAATACACCATGGACGGAGCTCCACAATTTCACAAAGTAGGGGAAGTTAAGGAATCTGCAACCTACAGATTTGCTCAAAGCATCAATCAAGGACAATTCTTGAAGTCGAATATCAGATTGTTTTCTCTTGGTGGTCTGGGTGTTCATTATTGAAAAGATCTAATGTCTGCCCTGTAAATTCTGTTTACCTTGAACTATTTGATTCCTCATATATGAAGTTTTTCTTCGCCTCTTTATTTCAACTCTTTCGTTATTTACCATCCCATGATTCACATAATGATTGTCATGGAAAGGAATGATGATTGGTAAAAGAAATAAACTAATTAAGCAAGAAGTTACACTCATTGTTCAGTAAAAGACTTAATGATGAAAAAAAAAAAAAAAAAGAGGAGTGACAGAGCCCTGAACCAAAGGCAAAGCCAGATGTCAAGAGAGAGGGTAATTAAGGGAAAATTTGGAGTTACCTGAATTCTACAAGAGGAAAGAAAACAGGCAAAGAAGATCGAAAGTTGCAGTGAAAAATCGGATGAAACAAGAGGAAGGTCTTGGAACCTTAATGAATCGTAAACATGAAAAGCATTCAATCATGTCAATCATGCATACATGCATACATGCCTAGCCATGCACTCGACAAGAATCAAAATTAGTTCATGTCCCAAGCATCGAAGGTAGAAAGTCACTCGACCTAAAGGGTTGAGATTGTAAAACTTCAATGGAAGGATTTGAGTCTTTTCATTTCATGTTATTTCAATTAAGTTAGCATTAAAGAAATTCTTTAAATCAAACCTGTTGTGAGATAGGTCGAGCCTAGATTAAGTCTAGGAATTTCAATTTTTTTTTAAAATCAAACCTGTTGTGAGATAGGTCGAGCCTAGATTAAGTCTAGGAATTTCAATTTTTAAATCGAACCTGTTGTGAGATAGGTCGAGTCTAGATTAAGTCTAGGAATTTTAATTTTGTTTAAATCGAACCTGTTGTGAGATAGGTCGAGCCTAGATTAAGTCTAGGAATTTTAACTTGGTTTAAATCGAACCTGTTGTGAGATAGGTCGAGCCTAGATTAAGCCTAAGAATTTTTAATTTTGTTTAAATCGAACCTGCTGTGAGATGGGTCGAGCCTAGTTTAAGCCTAGGAATTTTAATTTTGTTTAAATCGAACCTGTTGTGAGATAGGTCGAGCCTAGATTAAGTCTAGGAATTTTAATTTTTTAGATCGAACCTGTTGTGAGATAGGTCGAGCCTAGATTAAGTCTAGGAATTTTAATTTTGTTCAAATCGAACCTGTTGTGAGAGAGGTCGAGCCAAGATTAAGTCTAAGAATTTTAATTGAATTTGTCCTAACATGGGTCAAGCCCAGATCAAGTCTAAAAATTTCGTTTTTGTTTAAAATCGAACTTATTTTGAGATAAGTCGATTCTAGATCGATTTGATTAAACCAACTGGCTTCGAGATAAGCCAAATGTGGTGTCTACGTCTTTGCACTATCCTTGATTCTCAAGAATGTGCAAAGAGGGGCAACTGTAGACACATAAATTAAAAAAATAAATAAATTAAATAAATTAAATAATAAAAAATATAAAAAATATAAAAAATATAAAAAAAAAAAAAAATCGGAATGGCTGGGCGTACGCCCAGCCATCCCGTCGCCTTCCCATCCCCCACCCACTACGCGTGAAGTGGGGGGCTCTGACCACCAACTCCAGGGGGTGGCAGAACCCCCCTCGCCGGGTTGTCCAAAAAATTGGACAACCCGGCTCTTTAAAAACCCTGCAAAAAGAGAGAGAAACAGCAGTTAGCCACAAGAAAAAAAAAAAAAAAAAACAAAAAAAGCAAGCAAAATAAAAAGAGAGAAGAAGAAGAGAGAGAGAGGGGAGAGGTCGGCAAAGGAGAAAAGAAAGAAGAAGCCAACGGGGAGAAGAAGGAGAAGGAGAAAGAAAGGAAGAAAGAAGAAGAAGAAAAAAGAGAAGGGGGACCCGCGGGGAGAAAGGAGAGAAAGAGAAGGAGAAAGAAAGAAAGAAAGAAGAAGCCAACGGGAGAAGAAGGAGAAAGAGAAAGAAAGGAAGGAAGAAGAAAAAGAAAAAGAGAAGGGGGACCCGCGAGGAGGGAGAAGAAAAGAAAGAGAAAAAGAAAAAAAGAGAAAGAAAGGAAAGAAAGGAAAAAAAAGGGAAAAAAAGAAAGAAAAGGAAAATAAAAAAGAAAACAATGCAAGTTGACCCAGAAACAAGACAAGAAAAAAAGTGTGGGCTCTTGAATTCACCTGGATTTCGTCGGACTCAAAATTAGGTAAGTTTTATATTTTATATTATTTGAGTTATTATATTATTAGTATTAATTTTATTAACATTCAATATAGTTTTTACAAAAATTATAAATGTATTTATAAAATAATAAATAAGAAAAAATATATTTAAGAAATCAAATAAATAATTAAATAATAATAATAACGATAACAAGAGTAAGTAAATGCGAAAAATAAAATAAAAAAAAAAGAAAGAAATAGTTATATTATAAATATATTTAGATAGTTGTAAATATAACATACATACAAAAATACATGATACGAATATAAATATATATATATATATATATAAAAAAATGAATGAAAAAATAAAATGATTATTGGAAAAATTTCACTTAAGAAAGGCAAAGAGTTGCTTTTTTTTAAGTGAATTTTTTTTGGGTGCAAAGTTCGAGACGGATTTTCACCGAAGCGTCGGGATAAGTCCGAACTCTAAACTCCAATACCCGTTAGGTCAAATAGTCATTGTTAAAAAATAATATATGTAGGAAAATTTTGTTACATTCGAATTAATTTAAATAAATATTACTAAATAAAGTTAATCCAATCGTTTAAAAATTAATTAATTATTTATTAGATAAGCTTTGAAATCAAGTAAAAAATTGACCAACAACAAATATGGATTTAAATAGAAGACCAAAAAATAAAGTATATATATAAATAAAAAATAATAAATAACAAATAATCAAAATTTTTAAATAATCAATAAACGCGTACACGTACATACCATCCTTTTATACTGTCATTGCATGCCACTCTTATTTTGCAAATGGCGCGGGAATCCCGATGATGGGATTTCCCCGAGGAGCTCGTAGAGACGAGTTCTTCCGGGGATATCTCTAGGTGAGGAGAATTTCGAGACTTCACCAAAGCGTTGGGATAGTTTTCGAATAATTTTCCAATAAAAGATTACCGACTCCATCATTTAAAATAAACAAGTCACGACATCATTCTACGCTTGCATCATATGCATACGTAAGACCAAGTGAAAAACTCAGTCTGACAATTCAATAAAAAATTTAATTAATGAAATAGGGATTAAACTAAGAAAATGCTATATTAAGATAACTTAAGATTAAATGGTACCGTTCGTAGAACGGGCGTCACGGAGGTGCTAACCCTTCTCCGTGCGTAACCGCACTCCCGAACCCATCTCTAAAACGTGGACCAGTTCTCGTTCTTTCGACGGACCTAAAATTAATTTAGGACTTCGTCGATTAAGAACCGGGTTAATAGGTGACCAATCACACCTAGATAAAAAAGATTGGTGGCGACTCCCACACCTTGCGATTTTAATTTTCGCCCCGCGTCTGGCGGACGGGTTCCCGGACCCGCACGTCACGACAAGGTCTTTGTAAAATATAACTTCAATGTTATTTGTTTTTTCTTGAAATTGATGTCTTCTTCGACTTCATCTCTAATTTTTCTTAGTGCATTAAGAAGATGTAGTGTAGTGTTCTTGTATTGTAAGAGAAAATTGATATTGCCTAATAAATGCTTTGATGATTTCTGGATCGTATTTGATATTTTATTGCTTAGCTCACTTGCAAGTTAAACGTTTCTAGCAACCACTGTTACAATTACTTTTGAGTGCAATTTGGATTTTCTATGTTGTATTCACATAATGCTTTACGCATTTCATTCGTCATTGTTGATTTCTTTACACTTTTAAGATAAGAAACCATTGTGTTTAGTTTTATCATTTATGATATTATATATATACTTTTTTGTAAATGTTTTTACTTGACTTAATGTTCATGAGTATATTAATTAAGTATACATCCAGGGGCAGAGGGTAAGCCACGACCCCCCCAAAATTTTTAAAAATATTTATTTTTTATATATATTTTATCAATGGCCCTCTCAAAATTTTTGAAAATTTTTATTTATTATATATTATTAATAGCCGACTCAAAATAATTTTTTTATTTAATAATTAATATAAATAAAATAAATCAAACAACCTCACAAACTTACTTAATTTTATCCTAATTTAAGTTTCTCTACACCTCTTTCTCTTTTTCTTTTTCTCTTCTCTTTTGTGTCTTTTTATTTTTATTTCTCTTTTCTTGTAACTCACCATTAAAACACATTTTATTCTTCAAAAGTGATTTATGAGTTTGTGAGTTTGGATAAGGAAAGACAGAGATCACACACCATCATTGTATAAAATTAAAAGGAGATAAAGTTTTCTTTTACCTTATTCTTTCTATTTATATTATTTAACTATTATATGAAATCCTGTATTTCGTATTTAATTATTTATATTTTATTCATTATAATTTTATGTTTTATTTTTTAAGTTTAAATATAAATAAATAAGAATATTGAATGTTGACTATATTGTTTTTTTTTTCAGGTTTGATTAAAATATGAGTAAGTTGAAAATAATTATAAATAATTCAATATTGATAATATATGCAAGTTAGCAAAGAGTTTTTATTCTCAGGATTTCACAGAACAAGAAAGGCTTATTTTGAGGTTATAATTGAGGCATTACGAGCTTGATATACCTCTTCATCAAAGTTTTGAAGCTATTAAGACACTTTCTGAATTGTGTCAAAGATTAGCAAAAACAGAAAAATCAAAGAATTACAACTTGATTGATAGATTAATTCACCTTATTTTGACTTTTTCTGTTTCTACAGCAACTACAGAGAAAGCCTTTTTAGCAATGAAAATTGTGAAAACAAGATTCCGAACAAAATGGATTATGAGTTTCTTACAGATAATTTAATTATTTATATTAAGAAAGATATTGCTAGTTTTTTCAGTACAGAGTCAATAATTGATGCATTTGAATTTAGAAACATTGTCGAGCACAACTTTCTTAAATAACTATTATAAGTTTTTTTTTTTTAGTTTTTTTATTTACATGTTATATAAAATTATTGTCTATTATGAATCTTTTGATCATTGGTTAAATTCAACATATTAGTTTTAAAAATTTTTTGTTTTTATTTTATTTTTATCTTTGGCCCCCCCAACAAAAATTGGCTAGCTTTGCCCCTGTATGCATCGAATGTAATTTTAGTTTGTTGTAAAATAGATAGATTCATGACTTTTGTTTAGTAAGACTAATTATATTCATGAATTTGTTTTGGTTAAACAAGTACATAGAATAATGATAATTTGTAATTGGTTTGTATAATCACAATACTCAATACATGTATTAAGTTCAATGTTTTGAAAAAAAATAAAAAATACCTTAATAAATTATTTTTTATTAATTAATGTATAAATTAATAAATTATTAATTTATCGATTAAATAATATCTCAATTAATTAATAAATTTTCATAATCTTAAAGGCATTAATTTATATAGGTTGTACTATATATACATATATATGTGATATTAGATTATTCAATAAAAGATTAATTTTATCATTTTATAATAAGTGTCTCAAGTTTTAACTTTTAATATGTTTATAGATGACGGTAAATTTTTAAATTTGAGAGCTTTACTGCTTATGCTGAATGCAATTAATTAAGATTTCATTTTGTTAATAATTTAATTTTATAATTGTTTTTAACTCTTTGTCTTTTGCATATTCAGTTTTTAAATTTTTGTTATTTACTTTCTATTTATTTAATCGAAAAACAAAAAATCAAATGCCAAATACATAAAGTAAATGAAACCTCAACAGAAAGTTATGCTACTGGAGGGATAACAACCAAGCCCACATACCTTGCAGGGGTTTTTTTTAAAAAAAAAAAAAGAAAATAAAGAAAATAAAGTCAAAATCCATAAAATTACTTCATCACTCAACTTCAACATTGAGTTCTTGGTATAGGATAAGTAAAAAAGTAAAAACAACACAGCCAACAGTGCACTCAGTCCTTACAATGCCTTCAAAGTACTACCTATTGCTCTGGCTAGGGAAAGAAACATAGCAGCTCAAGGCTTTCCACCACCGCCACCAAGCTTGGGACACTTTAGAATGTTACCCTTGTCTTGTGTCTTCCTGTTGCTTTGCTGCTACTTCTGCTTTCTTAGTCTTCTTTTCATCCTTGGTTTTCTTGATCCTTTCCTTGCTTTCTCCGAGAGCAGATTCCCTGGGTGAGTTATTTAATTTCTTGACGATCGACGTGCTTATCATCACCTAGCATGATTTCTAGTAATCACAAAGAATGCAGAACAGGGTTATAATTCGTGAATTAATAGTCAGCAAAACACTATTTAATTACTTGTAATTGATGTAATCAATTTGTTAAAAAAAAATAAAACTATTTATATGAAACTTATTTTCACAGTGGGGTACATAAGCTCCATTTTTCTCATCTCATTCAATTATTTCTTGAATCGTATTTTGTGCTTGAATAATTGCTGCTCCTGCACTTTCCAGTTGACAACTACGTACAACTACTCTTCAAACGAGAGTATAATTCCAAGGCATATTCGGATTTCGGACACACAAGGCATATTCTCCACAATCACCACAAAGAAACTCCACCATGGCTTACATCAGAGTACTATTAATAATTATCCAAGCATTAATTCCTCCCCCAACCCAAGACAAAAGTTGAATGACACACGCACACACATATTAAATTCAAGTGATAAAAGAAGTGAACCTATCTTATCTTACAAAGCTTAAGTTAATGAGGCATGCATGCTATAAAAAAAGAGTCTAAAATCAGATCCCCTTTTCAACAAGAAAATCAAGAGCTATTCGTGTTCTGCCACAATCGTCACCTAAACGTCGATATAGAAAAATAATATAAAAATAGAAGGGCTTCACTTGGCCTACCCTTAATTATATATAATTATATAAATCTAAATCATTCATGAATGCAAAATCCACATAATATATAAAATATAATTAAATCACTTATTAAGATTGAATAATTACGAAATTTTAATAAAAAAAAAACTCTATTAAACTTATATGAACACAAACAAAAGGAAGAAATTGAATAAGCATCCTTGCTATATTATTCTAACAGTTAAATAACAATTTCTTTCCTAAAATTGTAAAGGGACAATTTCTTTACTGTTTGCTTGTAATTACATTAAACACGTCAAAAAAATTATATTCTTAAATATTTAAATGTACCATTAATGTCCGATTAAACCTTCCATCTCTTAGAAGCAAGTACTTGTCGTAATTTAAAACCATTCATCAAGTCAAACATAGGTGGTTTAAGTATCATTCGGATTCTTTCCTTCTTGCTCCTACAACACATATATATGTGGTACCATGCAATGACCTTTTTCATTTCTCTACGCTAAAGAAATTCCTCCCTCAATTTTCTTACAGGCAATTATTTTTCAATTTTCTTTGTAATATATTTATATATTATTCAGACTTCAGAGGGATATTCGACATATCAACCTTTGAATTAAGAGACTAAGTTTCTCAAGTAATTGTTATCGTCACCAAAGCAGCCGAAAAAAGCCCTGCCTTGTATTCCTCAACAATTAATGTTTGGTCATCAAATAATACAAATCATTTCTCCATTTTCTTCTACACAATGGCTTTTCCGTCGTCTCGCAGAACCATTCATATCTCCGTTCTCCTGATTAGTGCTTGGCTATGGCTGTCGTCGGAGTCTTCCGTGGCCGAGCTCCAGCGTTTTCAGCATCCGGTGAAACCGAACGGGTCTCTCAGCTTTTTGGTGGTTGGAGATTGGGGAAGAAAAGGACTATACAATCAATCTAAAGTTGCATTTCAGGTCAATTTTTTTTTCTTTTTTAACTTCAACTTAAAATCTCTTTTCAACACTTGAGCTTAGTCAATCCTTAATGCTAACTATTTTCGTACATATTTTAAAGTGACATGATGATTACATGCATGAAACTTCCTAGTGATTTTGCTAACTAACTAACAATGCGTTTCGATCATGGTTTCTGCTGACAAATGTTATATCACCACTGCAGAAAAATAAAATAAAATTACCACTATACTATAGGAACTAATAATACGGTACTTAATTATTACATTTATGAATAAGTTGATCTATTGTAAATAGATAAATCTTACTTTTAAATTATTTAATATAATTTTGTCATAGAGAGATAAGTAGCAGAGATAGAAGTGTAGAATCAATTAGTACTACTCATCACAGCACCAAATTTGATTTTTGAGGACCATTTTTTCAATAATGCTATTAAATGTCTTTTGCTATTAATTGTTGGCATTTGATTACACTCTATTAATTGCTAATGAAAAATATAATTAATAGCATTTTTTTAGTTTTCACTGTATTAAAATTATATGTTACACCAAATAAGTATATTATACTATAAACTTTTCAGTGAATTCCCATCATCACTTTGTCAAATCAAACTATATTATTATTATTATTATTTACGAAAAAAGTCAGTTTTATTTGTTATTTTCTTTACCCTAATATTTTCCCCTTGTGTTTTATGTGTTATAGATGGGACTGGTGGGTCAGAAACTAGACATAGACTTTGTGATTTCGACGGGGGATAACTTTTATGAAGATGGCCTGACAGGAGTAGATGATCCTGCATTCAATCAGTCATTCACCGCAATCTACACAGCCCCAAGTTTGAAAAAGCAATGGTACAATGGTAAACGAATAAATACTTCAATCAAATCTGTACTTTCCTTAACTATTAACTTTATAATTACATATAAATATAGCATCTATTGTTGTTCATTTTGGCACTAACAAGGTTAACTGAGAAAAGGGTATTTTATGTCAGTTTTGGGCAATCATGACTATAGAGGTGATGTTGAAGCACAATTGAGTCCCATCCTTAGAGAAAAAGACAAGAGGTGGCTTTGCTTGAGATCATTTATTCTCAAAGCTGGTAAGGAAAACTGCAGCATTCTCACATTTTCAGTTCTCAATTCAAGTATACTTACGACTGTTGTCATGTCTTTGGCAGAGTTTGTAGAGTTTTTCTTCGTGGATACGACTCCATTTGTTGACAAGTATTTCACAGATCCAGGGGATGATGTCTATGACTGGAAAGGTGTCTCTCCAAGGGAAGATTATCTTTCAAATCTCCTCAAGGTGAAGTCATAGGATGATCCTTTATATTTGATAGCTAAGGCACATTATAATATCAATAACACAAAGAAAAAAAGTTAAAAAGGGAAAAGTATTCTTGGTTTCAAGCAGGATGTGGATGCAGCATTAAAGAAATCTAATGCAAAATGGAAGATAGTGGTCGGACACCATACAATCAAAAGTGCTGGACACCATGGTGTCACTAAAGAGCTGGTCGAACAACTTGTACCCATCCTTGAAGTAATATAATCTACGCTACCAACAAAGATATCAATTGCATTTTCTATTTCATTATGTTTATAACGGAAATTATACCTTTTTTCTCTCAGGCAAACAGTGTAGATATGTACATTAACGGCCACGATCACTGCTTGGAACACATCAGTGACAAAAACAGGTAATATTGTCTAACATTTTTTGAGATTTTATGAGAACAATTAAGAACATCCAACCAACAGTTATAAATGCAGCCAAATTCAATATTTAACGACTGGTGGTGGCTCGAAGGCATGGAAAGATGATGTGCATAGGTGGGATCCAAAGGAACTCAAGTTTTACTACGATGGGCAAGGATTTATGTCTATGCAAATGACTCAACGCAAAGCTCATATCGCATTCTATGATATTTACGGCAAAGTTTTACATACATGGAACATCTCCAAAGAACTGCATTCAGACGCTTAATTAGACCAATTCAATCTATAAATCAGAGGGTTATTGCAGAAGTTACTGCTTTTCAACTTCAAGATAAGTAAGCCAAGTGCAAGAGATTTGCAAAGATAATACTACCAGACAAAAGTTGATTTCGAAAAGCAAAGTTCAGCTAGAGTTCTACAAAGGTGCTGCAATTGCAGCCAGTTGGGTGAAACTGAAATATTCAAATTCTAAGCTAAGATTGTGCTCAAAATATTTCATATTCAAACCATATTTACTAATGTATATTTACAACTACGTGTAAACAATCCCAAATTCACCTTTTGGTGATTTACTAAAAGTTAAGATGCTAGTGTTTTCTTCCATGTCACTGGATGCAAAAGAAGGAAAATTACATTGCATTCACATTGTGCCAAACAAGAAGGCCCAATATGCAGAATATGAGAAGGGACAATTCTATCAATAATGGAGAACTATAAGGAAAAGATCCTTCCAGGAGTTCAAGAGCTTAAACGATGGTAAAACTCAAGTATCCTCCAAACTTGCCACCAGTCCTTTTAATAGTCACTATCAGCAAGACTTTCTTGCAAGCATCGAACATGTATCGCAAAGGTAAATATAATCCTTTTGTCATTTAATTCACAATTTAATAACATGCATATTATTCATCCATGTACTACAAAAATTAAGTCATGACTCTGTCACCAGATTAATTATTTTGTCCAAATTGCATAACTTATTTGAAGTTTTCTGGATTGATGGTATCTACTACGATTGAGGGGTATCTCAAGACAAAACCATAAAGCATGATCCATCTGGAACTTAGGTGAGTCAGCTATTGGCTCAAGCTATGGCTAGAAGATTCAGAATTACTCAAGTTGTAACTTTTTTTTTTTTTTTTTGCTCAGCTACTCAAGTTGTAACTTGTCCTTAAAGGAGGTTGAGGAGGCATTAGGGAAACACCTACTCCTCAGCCAACCTTAGGCAAACAGCCGTATCATCTTAAAACACATACAAGCTTCCTATAGACGCTGTATAAGCTGATAATTATACTTGGATCATAGGTCCTCCCGATTCTATAATGGTCATTGAGACCTGAACGAATTGCTTGAATTCCCTAAAAATTGACGACTGCAATATTACTTATTTTGTAGAAGATGCCTCCTAATTGGACAAAAAGAACTCCAAGTATAGACAACCACAGCATTTTTTTTTTCAGTCACCCTGGGATGATCTTAACTGCATGGGTCTTAAGGTCAACCTACATGGCACACTGTTAAATTAGGGACATAAGTAATATTTGATCAAAAACCAAAACAATTTTGAGCTATAAAATCTAACAACCCAACTAGCTAAAAAATAGTGATATTTATCACAAGAGCACCAGGGATCTCTAACTGTAAGTTTGTCAAGAGTCAAGACACATCAAATTGAACAACTGTATATAGCTTGATGAGCTCTCCATTGTGGCAAGCTCATTAAGATTTCTTTATGTAACTTACAGAAATAATCTT
Organism: Theobroma cacao; assembly: GCF_053813885.1. Classification (NCBI taxonomy): domain Eukaryota; kingdom Viridiplantae; phylum Streptophyta; class Magnoliopsida; order Malvales; family Malvaceae; genus Theobroma; species Theobroma cacao. The sequence continues at coordinate 47,368,850 of NC_142640.1, forward strand.
CACAAGCAGTGATTGCAGCGGAAAAAGTGGCTGCATCAAAGGACTGTTGCTCCACACTTCGAAAAACAGTCTCCACCAGTTTAGTATCCTTCAGAAAAACAGATTTCACTTGACTAATTTGCTCGCATTGTGATTGTGATAATTGTACCGCCTTGCCAGATTGAACTTCATTTGTGAAAGTTTGAGATTTGCACCCTTTCCAAAAATAAAATTGCACCACCTGTTCATCATAAGAGATTGACTCGGGTTACCATCACCACGATGATTTTAAAGTAGAAGGTTCTGCTGAAAGAAATTTGCAAATGATATGTGCAAAGTGATATGAAGAATTTCAGCAAAGCTAAATTGCCATTGAAACTGGATGAAGAATTGCTGAAAAGACTTTATGCCACGCAACTGCTAAAGAACGTATGGATCAATTCTTTTCTTTCTCTTTTCTTTTTTCTTTCTTTTGCTGGGAGACAGCTTGCAAAATATCATCTCATTAGGAAAGTACATTAACCTTTTCAATGCATCACTTATATTATTGAAATTAAATGGCTTATTCATCATTCTTGACACCAGTCCTTCAATGCACTCATTAGAAGTTATAAAGATTATCTAATCAAGTAGCAGCCATCCTACAGATTTTTTGGGTAGTAGTTGCTACCTCAATTTCTATGGAAATAACCCAGAAAGAGAAAATGAGCAGCAGTGAGTAAAAAACAGCTTTAGGAATCACAATGAGTATACTAAGTTCATCTCATGAACAAGTTCACATATCTTCATATCTGATTACATAACATGTATCAAACCCTAACTTGAAAAACCAATAGTAAGAATACCTGAAGTGCATGCAAAACATTGGCAAATTCATGGTCAAGCAACTGATGTCCTCTTGCTAATTGCATTGGTTCCATGAGCAGTTCAGATAAATCTGAGATAAAGCTCCTGCCTTGAGAATAATATACATCAAATCCAAGAGAATGCAATCTTCCCAAGCGAATATCAAAACCCAATTCTTGATGAGAAGCTTGATTAGGAGCAAACCAATACATATTATCCGATGCTGGCAAAGGTAGGAATGAACACAGCACATTATTTGACTTGTGTAATAGGCTTTCTGCAAGTAGAGGAATAAGTTTAGCATCCTCATCATGGGAACTATCACGGCTGAACCATAAAGTAAGCGTTAGCCGTTCTCCTTCAGTTACCTGTCAAATGATCTAATACATCAGCACCATAAAATGCTGTCAGAAATAAAGACGTTGAAACAACGTCCAGGACCACAGGCCACAGCTCAATGCAGTAGTAGAGACAAAAAGGAGTGCAAATAGGAGAACTATATGTGGAAAAACAAATAGGTGTTTTTTTTTGCATGAAGCTCCTTCTGGCCCCAATCTAAAATCACTCATCTAATACACGCTATCAAAAATTTTTAAAAAGTGAAAGATTCTCCTGTTATTTACTATTGCATACAGTATGCAAACACAGAAAAAAGAAGGGATATCTGAGAGCAGGACAGAAAATAAAGAAAAGCCACCATAATTTCCATTATATTGTAATTCAATAAAAATAAATAATTGGCTTGTTTCAGTCTTTTGATTTGATTTTCATACCATACTAAAGCTTCAAAATGAATCTCTTTTGTTAGAAAAGGGCAAGTCTAAGCAGAACCATGGCTTTGACTGAGCTTTAGAAAACAATGCTGAATAATTTTTCATGGATTTTATGTAAATTTATTCAACCTAGGATTTCATTGACAACAACCAAGCCATAATTAAAACTTTCTTATACAAAAACAAAGCAAAATTAAAAAATGCGGCAGCAAACAAGATATGGTCTAAAGCACCCTTTTTTTACATTCCATCACATTACTTTCTGAGCACTTCTTTTTCTGAAATTACTTTATAGCCACTTACATCATAGTTTTCAATTTTTCTCATATTTTTAATGCATGAAAGAAAAAGGAAAACTTGTGTAATTATTCACTAAGAACATATCTCCTCTAAGACAAGTTTGAACAATAATTTCCTAGCTCAAATCAAGATTGAAATTTTCCCTTTGAGACTGAGATCAAGCCTAAGCACTGAGCAGCTAGAGATTCAGCTTACCATCTTGAATCCCTAATAGTATCCTTTTGCTTTTATAGAAGAATTGGAAAATCTTTTTTTAGATTTTCACCCACAACAGAGACCCAGAGAGAGAGAGAGAGAGAGAGAGATCTTGAAAGTACCTCATCCACAGAATGAGTATTGCGGCTGTCAGCTGTATACATTACAGCATCCTGATATACAATAACTCAGTGAGTATCAATCAAATGTTATATCAAAACTACTGAGTAAACATGCTATCACTAGCCTTGATCACTAATCCAATGCAACATAGCTGCTTCTGCACTGAAGCCAAGATAAGTCACGAATGAAAAAGTTTCCTTATACCTTATTTTTTATTAGGCAAACATAGTCTTAGCAACCAACTGAATTCTATACAGAGAGGCAAAGTTCTAACTCTGAAATTTAGGCGTATTTTATAATTTAATCAAGTCTTCTTGGAGATCAAAGTCCTGTGTATACATAAGTTTCTAAGGTTACTATAAGTGTTTTCATTACTATTGAACTCCAAGTCCTCACAAGACAAAAAATCCAACAATCTCCACAAACACCTACCTAGTCTTCATATTTTAGTAGATTTTGGAGTGATAAATTATTGAGGCATGAATACTGAGAACACATAAAGTTGAAAGAATATTTCTTGCAACATATTCTCATTGTCTTCTCCCAACTCTCTATTGTTAGACCTGGAATTTTGTCATTAAACCTTTCAAACCCTAACTTTACAACCTTACAGCTGTTTGTGCCTAGCTGCTTCAAACAATCAGATTTCATCAGGGTCCCTTCATTGCAACTGACAACTCAAAGAGTCCAGAGCCTAGACCTTTTCTACCCCTTATTTAAGTCCTAAAACCCCTGCAAAGGTACTTCCCAAATTAGTCATAAATAATACTAGTTCCATGTCAAGATCATATTGCCTACAATATGATCTCATTTCCAAATACTTCAAAACATATATCCTTTTGATGTGTATAGAATGCTTAACTCCTGGACAGATATTAGATCAGTTGATAGATTTATTACAGCTTTATAAATAAATAAATCAAGCATCAATTGGAACTGTTTCTGAGACCTAAACTCAAGCTTGTATATTATCATGCAAATATTACTAAGAGAAGAAATGTCTTAAGTAAACCTTTAACAGCTGCACTTACTCTGGCCAACGGCGCAATTGTTTTGGGTTCCCCATCTTGGAAATGAAATAATCCACCTTTGAAATCCTTTTGATGACTATTCAAATAACAGACTGCCTTTGAAAAGCAGAAAAAAGTGTAATTGGAAAAGAAAAACACCCTCAGCAACACTTATCAACAGAAGACTAATTGCGAGGGACATTATTTCACAAAAGCTATGCACGCACCGTAAAATCCCGTTGTTTGAGATAGGGCCTGTTATCATCACTATGCCAACCAATGCTTGCTCCTCTGCTCCAACTGATATATATGGTGCATGTTAATCATTACACTAATCAAGGGGTAAAGTGAATAAACAAGCAAATGCAACACAGATTTAATTACCAAAGGAAATTAGCAATTGCTTGTTGTTGATTTTCTGAATTCAGGCTTTTGGTACTTTTAACAAAATTATCAAGTCATATTCTGCTACAAATTTAACTATCCCCGTGAACAACAAGAAAGAGAAGAACCTGATAAGGCCAGTGAACTCGGTGACAAGTTCATATTCGCACCCAAAGATCTCCTCTACCTTCTCCTTCAATCTATCTGTAATCAAATTTTAAAAAATACTATAAATAATAATGAAATTTGATAAATTTTATTTAAAAAAAAAAAGGAGAACAGAAGAAGAAAAGGAAAGGACCTCTAATGGGAAGAAAAGGGATGATCAGATGAGGAGAGTTAGTAGCGATGAGATGAGACAGTGTTGTGGAAAATACGTTGGGTCTGTACCCCACCGTGCTACAGCTCTTGTGTATGAACTCCAGTTCCTGTTTCAACTTTCATATTTCAATTTATCTCAAACAATAAACATCAAAGAAGATTTTGCTAAAACGATGAATAAATGATTGGCAATTTGGCGCTATTAACCTTGCATTCTTCTTCTGTCAGGAAATTATGCAAAATCAGTCTAGGATGCTCCATGTCCTTGTCCCCCATTTCTTTTAGTTTGTTTCACCATATTTCTAGTATTAGACTAATAGAAAGAATTAATAATACAACCTACTAAGATGGGCAAAGGGCCAAATCAGATTACTAATGATGAAAAGGACACAATAACAGGGAAGAGATGGGTACAAGCCCACTCAGATTACTGTCTGGGTATTTTTATGTTGGTGTTCTTTTCCTCGGGAAACTCAAACCCAATCCTTTTTTTCTTCGGAATAAGGGTACATTGTTGAGTGTTCATCCTAAGCCAATTGCAATAAATATTTTTACAAGCAAAGCTCTCGATGGGTTTTAGAATCAGCTATGGAAGGTATCAAGAATCTGTTGCTATGGGGTTACAACAAAAGGAGTTTTAGGCACATTTGTCATGGCAGGTCACTGGAAAAAACCGTTAGCATTCACTGCGGTAAACGAAGGTCCAATGTTAATTCAAAGGTGAAGCACTGGCCAATTACCGCTGCCGATTTAATGATCCTGGACTTGACGATCTCTTTCAAAGACTGAGAAACCTGAATGTTTTCTTCAATGATGACACTCATCAATCGGTTCAGGATTCTCCGATGATTTTTGTTGCTGTTGAAAAGGAGTTTGGTGCTTGGCTTGGGACACAGCGATTGCAAACATCAAGCAAGCATCACAATGTTCTAAAATTTATTATTGACACCTCCACATCTCCAATCGACAAAATGAATGATCAAAATTATCATGAGAACTTGCTCAAGCCAGGACCTGATCAACCAATGGATGTTAACCATCAACATTTTTCGAACCCGGATATGTCGAGGAACACATTCACAATCCAGAGTTTCTTACATCATAAGGAAGTTGATGAGAAGTTTCACGTTGTTGAGGACTAGTACAGCTAAATACTTTGTTGGGGTTGCAAAACAATAAATTCCATAATTTGTGATGTTTTTGGGACCGATGTGTAGCAAGTTTTGAGTATTCTTGATCATGATCATTAGTGTTAGCGGATCCAAACTTCGCGACCTTTCCCATGATTTAGAGCTATTGAATCATCGCAATATGCATGAAGAATCTGAATTTATTGATATTGCTCTTCAGCTTAACAAAGGAATCTTTGACACTTAAAAAGATAGCTATATTCGGATTTTCCAGATAAACAAGATATTGAGGAGATGGAATACGCGTCAGCTTCGTGGATTTGCAATAAGTTGTTAACTGAGGGTTTCCATGCTGGCCCTATCATCATGGACGTTAAAGCACAAATGATATGTTCTTGGGAGTGCAAAACGAACCATGATAGAAGAGAAGGCAATTATTTAGCGGCTCACTTATTTTTTATCATTTTTTGCTAACATGAAGTACTTAAGATGTCAATGCAAGAACAAGTCGCTGAATATTGATAAATGCTGCCTCAATTTGGTTGAAAGGTTTTGGTCTAGTGGTGGAAAGTGATTCCAAAAATGCAGATACTTGGGTTTCAAAGCCTTCTTCCTCTCACTGGAGGCTTAGAAATCTGGTTCTTAAGGCCAAGTCTGGGATTGATAGAGCCCATGATCTGCTATGTGTGTTTCCATAACTGCTTGAGTGATTGGGCATGCTTTTGACTGTATTTACTGCTATGTTGCTGGTGCAAATCACTTTTTGCATAATAAGGCCAATAGCTTTTTGGGTTGTTTTGCTTGAGTATGGATTTGCAAGAGGGAGAAACATCCAAAATGGTCATGTTTCTCACTCTTGCTCTCCCTTCGCCCTTTCTGGCTGTTAAGGCTGGCTGTAACTTCTTTGAGTCTTGCTAATATCATATTTTGTAGTTGTATAGTATTTTGTTTTCAGCTGGCTTTTTTGTATGCCAAGCTTCAGGAAGGGCACCTGGACCAAGTCTCTCATAGTCCCTTCCTTTTTGTGTACATAGGGGATTTCACCCTGATTTAATGGAAATACTTTTAATCTTCAAAAAAAAGAAATCTGGTTCTTAAGATCAAGGCAATGCTCCGAAAGGTCCCTAGGTGGCAGATCCTTCATATCCAGAGGTCAGGTAATGTGATGGCGGATAATCTTGCCAAGTTGGGGGTTGAAAGAGTTAACGACCTGCTGCAAGTCCTGCACTAATTATCAGAGGAGGGCGACTGTTGATGTTGGTCGATCTATGTGGTTGAGTTTTGTTGGCTTTTAATTTTGACTCTGGATTGCAGGAGGGATAGGTGCTGATTTTTACTGGATGGACTCGCACCAGGTCTCCTGTTTTGGTGCTCAGATTTAGCAAGTGTTGGGAACAGTGAATTCGTTCTTATGTCTTACTTTGTTCTGTCTGGTTTTTAGTCTGTTGTCCACCTGTTAGCGTAGGTTTTTTGAGTCCACTTGTAAATAGGGAAAGAGTTGGTTACTCTGTGTCTGCTGAAGGAGGGGGGTACTGGTGTTTTTGTTTCCAGTTTGTGTTGGGAGGGTCAAGACTGGCTGCCAATCAGTCTTCTACCCTCCTTTGTTTTGTTTTTGGTCTACCTTTCTGGAATGAATGATTCTTAATTTTCAAAAAAAGATTTGGTTGAATATAGAAGGAAAGGTTGTAGATGCTGCTGAAAACTACATTTTGGTGCAGCCGTTGCTTTCAAATGTAAGAGGTAGCATGAAGGCCAAATATGAACTCCTTACTCCCCAGGGCTCCTCGTCAGTGGGTTTCTCTAAGCGTAAAAAGAAGTCAACAATCGAATATGAACTATTTGCTTTTAATCCAGTGCGAGATTAAGTCCGCAAGAGTGCAGTACAGAGAATTGAAGATGGTCGCTTGGTAAGCATTTATCTCTAGCGTAAAGGAAACATGAAAGAAGAGGGGAAAAAGCTCTGAATCATTAAAGGAGAGAGGGATTTCACCGGATTAAGCAGCTAGCATACAGCGCCAACCCTAATAACTTGCTTCATCTGTAACTCAATACATCTTTCCGGCATGGTAAATTTCCTAAGCATCCCAAAATGGTTCCTGATTAAGAAAACTTTTGAACCACATATTAAAAAGAACCACAGTTAAATTAAGAATGGAGTTTTCCACCTAGTGTGAGCGTCCATATAATAAAACAACAAAAAATGGAAAAGAGAACAGAATAGATTGCAGAGAGAACTGAGACATTCTTCCCTCCCTTTGTTCTCCCCCTACTGGTATTAAATGTCAAAAGTCTCACGTGTCGCCGCTCTTTACATTTGCCTTAAACTCATTGCAGTTCACAGCCTACCTCCTTTCCCTCCCTCTCTCTCTCTCTCTCTCTCTCTCTCTCTCTCTCTCTCTCTCTCTCTCTCTCTCTAAAGTGCACTAGCAGGTTTGCTTGACACTATTGTCAGCACAATGCTGTTCTTCCTTCATCAAAGCTCTCCCACTGCCAGCTCCATCTACACTTCCATTGCAGTCCTGCTTTGGAGATTTTCCATCCAACCTACCCCTAGGAGAAGTTGTATGATGATTGGGTTTCACAGAACCATTCTCTTTTTCCCGTGGGGAAGTGGTCTCCACAAGAATGTTAAGTTCAGTTGCAGTAGTTGACAACTGTTGAGATGATGAATTACCAGAGCCTGGCGGAGGTAGGAAAACTCCAGTGCCCGGAACAGGGAGACGAGGTGGAGGATGCCTTGGGGCAGCTGGCCACCCAGTCGAACCAGGTGGGATCGGAACTGGAGCAGGAAAAGAAATTGCAGGAGCGACTGCAGTAGGCACAAATAAAGGTTGAACACCACTTGAAGGTGGAATTTGTGGCCGAATTGGTGGGGCCGGCAATACACCAGTTGTTGGTATTACTGCATAATGCTTGGGACCAGCAGAATGCCGAATACGATTTGGTGATCTACTAGGTGGTGGACCCCATTGGGAAGACTGAGAGACTGATGGTGAAGAAAGCCTCTGGTTGTCAGTCGTAGACTTCTTTGGTTGACAATACTTGGTAAATGTAACAAGTATGCGTTGCTTTCGGACAGAGGGAAGTGCATGTTTGGCAAAATCAGCTGATTTTCCTTGCATCACAAGGAGAGATCTGCATGATAGTTATAAAATACAATCTCAAGAATATGAAACAAAAGAAGAGAATCTACTTGACCTCAATGAGGAAGAAATGCTAAGAAAGAATACCTTTCAATAACCATCAGTATTCTATTAGATGTGGGGACTCTATTCCTTAGAAGTATTATTACCAGTTTCATTTAGGATTGACTTAATAGCTAAATTACTCAAACTTAGTAATCTGGAAAAACATGGATATTCTTCTAATCTACAAATGTCCCATTTTCCAAGCACATTGAAGCACCGTGATGGTTGTAGGATCCAGAAAAAGTGAAAAAATTACCCAGGTGCCAGAGAAAGCTTTAAAGAGCCTCTATAGTCCCCAGGATGATCAGCTACAATTACCACCCTTCCAAATGTAATGTCACACTCAGTCAAAAACATGATGCAAACAGGCTTTCCAAACCATGGTGGCCACATGCGAGGCTGTGAATGATCCCCCTAAAAAAACCACGATAACATAAGCCATAAAGCTATCTCATTTTACAAAAACCATCAGAAAGCACCATTTTTACCCACCTCATTATAGACATCAATGATGCAAGAGTCTGGCTTCACAGTCATAACTTGCAAGTTGACCAAACGTTCAATAGTATCTTGCAGCAAGGGAGGAATGCCTTCTATTCTCCGATCTACTTAAGTTAAATCAAATTAGAAAGATATATAAATTATTTGTTACTTTAAACTTTTTTAAAAAAATTCTTTGTGAAAATTTAAAATATATATTATTACTTTCTGTGTGCATGTGTGTGTTTTGGTGGGTGGGCGAGTGTAGGAATCAAGGAGGCAAAGGCTCATCATAGGAACATGCCTTTGGAAGTCCCTGCAGCATTTTCATCATCTAGTGGTGCATCTGCAATTGGAAGGCCCAATTGAATCATCTCTCTACCATGTCCCTTCATAGGTCTTTTTGCAGCCACATATGTCTGACCTGCTTCTTGTCAATTGGCATGTAACAATTCAGCTATTACTGATATTTGAATGCAAAGATGGTACTTTTACAAACATTCAGCACCCAAGAAAATGCACTACCAGACTGAACCAACATTATTCCAAGATTGATCAGAAATTAAAAGAACACAATCAGCTTAAGCAGCAGCAAAATTATCTGTTCCGTAATACAGAAATCGGCCATAGTACACTAACAACATCAGAAATTTAAAAGATATTAACAACAATGGTAGTAATAGAAATACTAGCACCTTCAACCATCCCCAGAACAGTACTTAGCAGATGCATTCCAAAGTCCCAGGTTGACCCAGAAAAATTGCATGATCGATAAAACTATTAACAATAGTTCCTAAAATTATGATGCTGCAAGCCTATTAACTATGATTATGATACAGCCTGAAAGCGAAAATATGCAGAAATGGGGTGGACAAATGATGGACATAAGATAGGACTGGAATAGGATCCTAGGAGAGAGCACCAACTGGTAATGAACTTCAAGGTCCTAAACTGATCATTTAAGCTATTTAGTATGTTAACAACTTAACATATAGATTAATGACAAACAAAATAGCCTAATTGATGCATATTTATAGAGTTTTTATTTTAAATGCTGTAAATACTTTCTAACATTAAGATATGCCAAATTGGTTTGGTAAATATTTATGTGCTTAAAAGCCAATTTTATAAGCACATCATGTTTGCATATAAGCATCTTCTCTAAAAATAATAACAATAAAACTTTTACATTATGTCTACATTACTTGGTTATTTTAATCATATTCACAAGACCAGCCTGGAGGCTGACCAGTCAAGGGGGGCAGGGTTGAACCCAGCCAGTCCACATTCAAGGTAAAAAAATCCTCATTTGTTTTTTATTTTTTCCCTTCACATTTTATACAATTTTAATGCAATTGTTTAATCTGACTTTATCAATCTCCACAAAAATGTATTCAAAGGAATTGACAAGCAAATGAAAAGACAGAAAAAAAAAGATTGCAAAATAGGAAAAAAAGAAAGTCATAGCATGTAAAAATAATATAGGTATACAAGAAGAAAATGAGGAAACTGTAAAGCGTTGAAGAATTAAGGCTAAATACGAATTTCAGGAAGTTTCAAAGAAATAATAAAAGGAAACAAGAAGTAAAAATAACTGAGAAATCAAGTCATAGGTAGTTAGCTGCACTGGGCCATGAAAAAGCTAATTCTTTTAATTAGGTCAAGTGCACTTGAGCCAAATAGCTCTTGCTTTTTCATGCAACTACGGAAAGATAGCTGGCTACCTAGAGATTTACATAAGCAGGCTGCTAAAGCTTCTTCTAATAACGACCAGACTGGTCAAATGGCAGGTCTTATCCAGTTTTAACATATTTGACCAGGTCTTGACCACTGATTTCCACCAAAAAGGAAAAACCAAAAAAGAAAAAGAGCCTTTTCTTGCTGTGAAGAAAAATGGGCATACCATTGACTTCCACCAGAATAACACCTCTCTAGATGTCAATTTATGATTTCAATCTTGGAAGATAACATATTCAAGCCCACAACAACTTCCACTTCCCAACAAAGCAACATAAAAAAAACAAAGAAAAAAAAACTATCTCACTAGAATTTTTCATCCCCTTGATTTTCTAGGTTTTCTTTCCCAATATTCTTACACTTACCCTTCTTGTATGCACTTTTTCCTTTGGCTACTACATACTATAACATAACTTGATTTTGGGTGCACGTTTGGTGCAGTTGGAATAATTTCACTCCACATAATTAGGTTCCCAGAAGTTGCACCATAGTAAGAAGGGAAACCATGCTAACCAGCTCAAAATCCCTCTACCCTTGTGAATGCAAGACTCAACCCAGTTTATAAAAATTATCAATGTGCCAGCCCTACAGCTTTCTATTGAACACGGACCTTTCCACTCTAGATGGTATTTATAATAAAACAGATACTCAAAGTGCAGAGCCAAGTTCCAGGCCAAGGTTTATACAACAAAATAAACATGTATCAGTCAATTTACATGCATTGAAAGCAGTTATATTAAGAAAAATATATGTAATTATATGCCCATATCTCTTATAATTCAAAGGTTTGGCACCAAACAGACATCTCTTTTCACTATATTTGTCTAGCTGACAAAACAAAATAAAATGTATCATCCAAATGACATTAACACTAGAATTTAACATGCCAAGTAATCACTTTAAAATATAAAACAATGATAGTAGAGAAAAAGGCAGATACAATCACAAATTAATATAGAAAAACTAGCTCTGATACACAAAACCCAAGCTAAGTTACATGCTCACAAGTGGTACAAGGAAACTTAGTATTGCCAACCACCAAGATGTTTTCCCTCTTTTTACCTTATCTTTTGTCTCATCATTATAATATAACAACGTAGTCACATTCATCCCAGGCAGTTAATATTAAGCTCATTTGAAAGTCACAATAGAGACAACCTATATGCAATAATGAAGCCAACAAAAAAACAGCCTCCCCGATCTCTACCCATTTAAAAAAGTAGTAGCCATGCTCAGTACAAGCATGAAACAATAAAATAAATAATAAACAAATAGAAGCCTACAATTATTGTTACGCAGGTAAAGTGGGTTAGAAAGAAGCTAGCTGTACCATCACTCTACACTACATGACATGACATTGCCCTAATCCACATCTAGTTCCACGCCGGGACCTATATTCAATGGCCATGGTCTACTTCACTTAATTCAAAGCTTGTGACAAAAATTCATAAAAGTCAGAAGATGAAGGTTTGCGAATAGGACAGACCCAGCAAGCACACTAAACTAGGTCACTTGAAACAAGGATGAGCCCTGTTTTTCCAGCCACTCATATGTTCAGGAACCAGGGCAATGTCTAGGCATGCATTTACAGCACAAGTCTAACTGTAAAACAGCTGGAAAAATTCCTCCAACCTAAATAGGTAAATTAGTTAAAGCATATATCGTACAACTAAATCAGCCCTTTTCTTCTATGTGCAATAGCAATTTTTATTTCTTTTCATTATCCTTGTCACTTCAGCAACTTGAGAAAATGACTCATTAGATGAATTAACCAAGGAAAAAACTAGAAGCTTCCAATGATTGCATGAAATTTGGAAAGATTTGCTTTCTCCTTGCTGGACCAAAATAAAAAAAAAAATGAAGGAAACTTTTAAGAGAATTTACCTTGAAGTTGTCCTCTTTTCCCTGCAGCCCTTAAATCATTTACCAATGATACAAGATCTAAAACTTCCTTGTCATCAAACAGTTCCTCATACAATTTTAGCCCATCCACCACATTGACCTAAGAAAAAAATAATTGCCCATAAGAAGTAGAAACAGAGAAGGGGAAAAAAAAGCAAGCTATCAGTTCATCCAGAATTTCACAAATATATCATCATAAAAGTTATAAATAATTACCATCTTTCCGTCAAACATCTCATTACCAACAAAAGTTTTTGGACCCGCAGCCAGATTCTGCTTTTCATTCTGGTTTTGGATGGAACATAAATCATTCTCTGAAAAATCATAAATAAAAAACTATTAATTTAACAAAACATAGAGAAACTACATGTTCAACATGAAGAAATTATTCAAAGAACAAGTTAAATGTCTGAATTCAACATATGGTGCAGGAGTTGAATCAAAGATGCAACCAATCAATACACTACCCAGTTTATTCACACCTCCTAGCTCAATAGGAAAAGAGGGAGATTTTTTCTAAAATAGATAAGTAAATATATTTGGATAAGTTCAAGTCTTAGCAATAAAAAAAATCCAAGACTAGTGAACTTTAAATGTACAGCAGTTGATAGTCATAAATGGTGCAGCTTCCCCTTTCAGGACCTTCTACGAGCTAAAAGCAACCCATCACTGAAGCAAAAGGATGTACCTTTATAGCTTGATGTGCACCCACCATTTACATCCTCGGTTACAGATTCTGCATCGCCAGCATGAGGTTTAGAACCAGTATCTGGGTTCAAAGCCAAAAAACAAAAAGGAATGTTAATCTTACAACATAAATCGTCAAGTACAATACATAATTTCATTTAATGGGTGTCAACTGGCATTTGTAAAAGCATTTAGTAATTATTATCCAATGTGGTATGGCTATGGAAAGCTTGAAAATGAATCCAAAGTCATCAAGGGCAAACGAAAAATCCCTAGGAGTTAAAAGTTAAAACCAGATTGATTTCCTTATGCACTGATATAAAATCCCCATCCCAAAACACAGTTTTGATGAGATTCAAGGCATTAATGAGATACTTTCAAAGATAAAAATGCATCAAACAAATATTTGGCGCAATATGAAACCTGAAATCATTTATCACATCCAGCACATTCTGATATGTGCACGTAAAACTAATAGCGAATTTGGTAATAAAGTATGTGGACTTTGTCCTCTCCAAGATTACGAATAAGTTATTAAATGCATGCCTCTGAAATTTTTTTTCACCCATCTCCAACTGCACCACTCTGGGATGAAAAAAAACACCTGCCTTTTAAAATACATAAATCCAGTTTCAAGCAAAATTATTCCATCAAAAATAGTGCAATTGTTGATTAGGTAGGCATATACATATTCAGGTGAAAAGCGAAAATAGAGAATGTGACAGCAATTTTCAATTAAGAAAGCTTGCTTTAGAATCCTACAAACCCAAAACAAAAAAAATTATCAAACAACAAAAGGCTACTTTCTTGTTTTGGATAATATGCCTCATCCAAGAAAGAAGCATATATGGCAACACCAAGCATTTTAAGCAAGTAGATAGTTCCTAAGTCAACAATATCAACACACAGCATCCGTTAGAATACAAATTTCAACCCTCTAAATCACAAACCACTAACCAACCATAACAAGCTAGAAGAATAGAAAGTATCATTCACTAAAGCATTCAACATTCACCAAAATGTACTTAAAACAGATAAAAAAAGAAACATGAACCAAGTACTTACCTTTTTTATCCTCTGTGAACGTTGAGCACTTATCCTCCACCTTCCCTACCTCACCACACGACTTAACTTCCTCACGTTTCTCACTCCCTCTCTCATTTCTCTCCGAAACTGCAGTAACAGTCGAATTCCCATCACTATCTACCCCAGAATTCTGCCCTTCTTTAGCCACCTCCATCCTCTGCCCCTTAAACCCCATTCCAGATCTTTTAAACTCCTTTCCCCCAACTTTTCCCGACTCATAATGCCTTTGTCTCCGTCTCCACGCAACTTGTTGAAGCGCGTAGGAAACCTCAGCAACCGAAAAGTACTGCTGCATATGAAGCACGGGGTTCCAATTACATCTCCTTTGTTGAATGCAAGCTATGACGGCTTCATACTCCCCAACTTCCCCAACCTCACGCAAATGATGACAAAGAGAGTCAATAATAGCATTGGATGCAGCGAATTCCCCACGCAACCAATAGATAAAGCCATCACGCTCATCGGGGAGCCATTGCCGGTGGTGGTGCTGATGGATCTCTCCTCCTCCACCTCCACCGCCACCAACGGCCCCAACAGCACCACCGCCGCCGGCTCCTGCAGCTGCAGTAGCAGGGAACTGCATTTTATCAGATAAAACTACATTTCCCGATGGCATTGCCATTGAGAAAAACTTTCGAACCAATCCAAAGAAAGATACCCAAACTACTAAAACAACATATATAAATTAAAATACCCCAAATCCAGATCTAATTATTTTATATCCCACAAAATCCAACCGGATCACGTTAAATTACAAACAAAATTCTTTTAACTCAAACTGATTCAACTTATAAAACAAGATGTAATTCCGTGAAAAAATTAACAACTGGGTTTTTTTTGTTGCTTTTCTGGGTTTAAGGCGATCTAATAAAAGATTTGCAATGAGAAAGGAAATGGGTAGTTAAAGGGCCAAAGCAAAGCCAAACCAAAATACGGAAATGGGATTGGTCTAATTTAGTCAGATCTGGAAAATGGGTCTCTAGTTTTTGTTGTGTGTTGTGCGTGTGAAGATACAGTGCAACAAAAAAGTGTGACGTGAAGATGGGGAGTGTCACAAGAAATATAAAAAAAAAAAAAACCCAAAAATAAATAATAAAAGAGATCTAGGGTTTGGGTTTTTTTGTGGAAAAAAGAGAAGGAAGACTTTCTCGGGAGTGAAGGTGAAGAAAAATGGCTTATCGATCACGCATGCTTATGGTCTTAAATGGTGGCTAAAATCCAAAGTCCAAACAACTTCATCCATCTCCTCCTCACTCCCTTTTCCTAATGTGGATCGAGTGTGGATCGAACCATGATAGAATATTCTCAGAGAGTGATTTCATATTTAACTATTGTTCAAGGAATGACATTTTATTTCTTTAACTCTTACTCCTTTTGGGTTTTGGGTTTAAGATTTATTAACTCAAACTCTAAACTTTTTAGTGTGCATCTGTTTTTTATTTTTGATTTTTGATTTTATAATTTGATTGTTTTACCTTTTTTTGTTAATTTTTAAAATTGATTTAAATTTAACTTCTTGAGTATTTTTTTAATATGGATTCAACCATGATAGAATATTTTTCTTGGTCTGGTGATTTAGTCTTTTAGACGTGTCAAAAGGTTTTTTTTTTTTTTGTCAAGAACGATATTTATTTATTAATTTTTTTGTTGATTTTGGTGTTTTTGAGTTTAAAATTTATTTCGAGTTTGAGTGAAATTGTAAGAAAAAATTATTAATAACAATAATTTTATATAAGGGGTAGAGTGAGTATAAATTATTACAATTGCGCTTTCTTGCCATTTTATTTTTTTACAAATTTGTACTGCTTGAGCAGTAGAGACATAAATGTTAATTAACAATGTAATAATGACAAATTTAATTAATTTTTTTATATAAAATTTAGAGTTTGCAAATAAAGTTGACAAACCTATTATTATAATGGGCTTCGCATTAAAATTTAATTAATATCAAACCAACACAAAAGTTTTACAAATGAATGCTTAAATAACCCCATAATAAATATATATTTAATTACAAAAATTTTAAATTAACACATCAAATAAACAAAGATAATACTAAATTTTTTTAAATAAAAATTACAATCCTATAAACATTGAACATCTAATTCGTATTGCATTTATAAATTTTTAAATAATATTTAAAGTGTAATTAATAATTTTGAGTACTATACATACCAAACGATAATGACTAATAATACAAACCTACGTGTATATATATATAATTTAAAAAAAAAACCCAAAAAGATAAAAGCAAATAAAAGAAGAAAAAACAAGTGGTGTTATTTGCACAATATTTTCTTAATCAATATAAGTTTTTCAAATAATAATTGATAAATTTATATTTCGACGAGATAAATATAAACAACTAAAACAACAATCACGATAATCCAATCATTTTTATTATATATATATATATAGATAGATATGTATTATTGGCGACTATTACTTCTAACATAAGAAAAATAATAACAAACAACTCAATAAAGTAACATATAGATAGACAAAATTCAATATAAAATTCGATAAAATCACACATGATAAGACTTTGAACTTTGAGATTGGAATTTCTAGAGTCTCCTTGCGATCAACACTAAATCTCATACCCATTAATTATAAACTTTTGACTTTGCTTGGAACAGGACTAATTAAGAGCTGGCAATTTGGGGGTAAGATGGTGATGACTGAAATCATGTGAAAGTTAGCAGCATAGGTCTCAGTGTTTGTGGATAACATGGCACTAACATGTGGAATCAAGAGTGGAGTTCAATTTCCATTAAACCAAAGCTTTAACCTTGTTCTTACACCTTGCAAGATGGACGAAACGTTTCGTTGACAATCTCGTGTTTACACACCCCACACGTCAAGTAAAACCATCCATCCACTTTCCTATTTAATTGTATTTTCTTTGTCAAGATTTTGATAATATGATTTGTTTTTTATATATACATGAAAGTTTACAAAATTATGGTAATTAGTTTTCTCTGATCCTATCACACAAAATTCTTTTCCTGTCAATTTTGGGGTGTACATCCGATCGTAAACTTTATTGCATTAATTTTTTTTTATAATATTTTAAAAAAATTTATATTTGTTAAAAAATTGACATGATATTCAAATAAACTTTCTAAACTATTCAATTTTTTTTTGAAGAGAAACTATTCAACAAAATTTAAATAAGTTTTAATTCTTTTATTGCATTTAATCAAATTTATGTTTTTTTATTTTGGATCAAATAAGCTTTTATGATTAATAATTAATTAATTACTATTAATTAAAATGACAATTACCATTTTATATCTATATGATATCGATGTGGAGAGTGAAAAATGTTACATGATCATATTATTATATCAAACATATCACATCATCATCAATTATGATATATCAGCATATCACGTTACCGTCAATCATGATATGCTAGCATACCATGTCAAGTTACACGACATAGAATAATAAACAACATTTGGATTAAGACAATCATTAGTTATAAGAGTCTATTTAACTCAAACTAAAAGTATAAGGGCTTATTTGGCTCAAAAAAAAAAGTAAGAGAGTTTAATTGAATGTAATAAAAGTATAAGAGTTCATTTGAATTTTTCTTAATAGTTTAGGGTTTTTTTAGGTATTATGACAAAAATTCAAATCAATTCTTATTCTTCTATTGCATTTAACCAAATCTATATACTTTTATTTTAAATCAAATAAGTTCTTATTACTAATAATTAACTAACTATTATCAATCAAATCACCACTTGTCATTTTTTGTATCATATGATGCTAATGTGGTGTTGGCTCCATTAGTTTTTGATGATAATAAAACATTCTCATTTATTTATGTCTAATTCCTTTATTTGAGTGTGCAGAAAATTAATATATGAAAATTAATTTCTTAAATCTTTAAAGAGTATTTTTGAAAGAAAAAGAGGGATAAAATCAACAAGATGTAACTGAATAACAAGGAGGAAGCTTATTGGTGAAATAAAGAAGAACATTGGTTGACCAAATTTCAAATTGAATAAATGACGGGCTAAAGAGTTTGAGAAACAAAACCAACTTAGTCAACCAAGTCAGTCGACTAAGTGCACTCTGCCAGAATCTGCAAACCAGAAACATAATCAACTTAGTCAACCAAGTTTGTCGACTAAGAGCTCTCTGTCTGTAATTTAAACTAGAGTACTACAAGACAAATTAACGGCTAGAACTCATCCTCAACTGTTTTCAACAGATATAAACTGCCAAACTGCCATCAGAGTTGCATCTTCAAGTATAAAAGGGTCTTCCAACAATTAAAAACAAGTTTTTTGAAGCCTTGAATGAGATTTGAGCTATAGAAAGTTGAAAAACCAGAAAAGCTTCACTGCACTTTAATGCCTACTCTTTTGCATCTGTGATTAGCACTCAATCTTATACCAATCAGATCATCTAGTGATCATAGGTACTTTCTTTTACCACTTCTTCTTGTATACTTAGAGTGAGGGAGTCACTCTAAGGGGTTATTCAAGCTTGGGAAAGCTTGAATGTTATAGGTTGTGGTTGAGCCTTGGAAAATTACTTTGGGTTTTAGTTTAGCTCGGGAAAAACTAGTGTAAAGGTTATGGCTGAGCTTGCGAAAAGCCATTGTAAAAGCTTGGTGGAAGCTTGTGAATTCCACTGCTTTAGTGATTTGGTTTGGAAAATTCTTGGTTGGATAATCAAGGTAGTGGATGTAGGTCTTGGACCGAACCACTATAAATTATTGTCCATTGTCTACTCTGTTTTTATCTTTTTTATTCTGAAAATTAGTTCCACACCTTGTCAAAAGCCAAATTATGTTATTCACCCCCCCTCTAGCACATATCAACGGGACCAACAATTGGTATCAAAGCTAGTTCCCTGTTTATAAGGCTTAATATCTTTTAGGAGGATTTAAATGGCTCAACAAAAAACCATAGTTGCTGAGAGATAATCAACAAACAGACCACATCTATTTGATGGCTCTAATTACTCTTATTAAAGCACTGGAATGTCAATCTATATTAAAGCTATAGATTATGAAATGTGGGATATCATAACTGATGGACCCTTTATGCCCTCAACTGTGAATGTATTAACAAATGAGTTGATGCCCATGCTAAGGTTTGAATGGATTGAGGCTGAAACTAAGAAAGTTCAAATAAACTTTAAGGCCATCAACACATTACATTGTGCCTTGACCCCCACTGAATTTAATAAAGTCTCAAGCTATACAACAGCTAAACAAGTGCGAAAAAAATTTAGAATAATCCATGAAGGGACTTCTCAAGTAAAGGAGTCCAAAATTGCTCTCTTAACACATAGTTATGAAATGTTCAAAATGGAACCTGGTGAAGACATCACTAGCATGTTTGATAGGTTTACAAACATTACAAATAAATTACGTCAGCTAGGCAAGCATATCCTTGAACATGAATTAGTTAAGAGACAGCTTAGATGCCTACCAAAATCCTGAAAACTAAAAGTGACTGCCATTAGAGAGGCTAAAGATCTGAACATCATCACTCTCGATGAGATATGTGGTTCTCTTCTCACTCATGAGCTGAAGCTTAAGGAAGAAGAAGAAAAAGACTGAAGGGAAGCAAAGGAAAAGAAAAAGAAAAAGAGCATTGCACTTAAAGCCAACATTCTTAAAGAAGAGCTAGAAGAGTTTTCCTGTGATGATGATGAAGATTTAGCTCTAGTTGAAAGAAAATTCAAAAAACTAATGAACAGAAGAAATCGAAGGCTAACTAGAAGAGGTTTCAAGAAAGACCAAGGTGCTTCATCGAAAATAAGGAACAAAAATGACTCCAATAAAAAGGAGGAGATGATCTGCTACAAATGCAAGAAACCTGGTCACTTCAAGTCTGAGTGTCTATTGCTGAAAGATGAAACCCCTAAGAAAAATAAGAGATCCAAGAAAGTAATGATGGCTACGACATGGTCAGACACTGACACATCAAGCTCTAAAACTGATGATGAAAAATCTGAGAAAAGAGCAAACATCGGTTTAATGGCACAAGAGGATGGAACAGAGGTACCTTCATCCCCTTGCATTAATTCTTATGATGATTTACAAGATAAATATGAATGTCATTATGATGAATTTGAAAAACTTTTTTCAAAATACAAATCATTGAAGAAAAAAGCTGCATTACTTGAAAATGATTTGGAACAAATCAAACAAAAGTTCACCTCTGTTTTTTAACAAAGAAATATTTTGCAAGTTGAGTTAGAGCACTCAAAAACAGAATTTGAGTTTTTAAAACAAAAGCTGAAAAACAAGTCTGAAGCCTTGCAAATAACTCTTGATGAAAACACAACTCTTAAATGTTTGAAAAATGAATCTTCAAAAAGATATGCATACCACAATAAATATTCAGCTAAAGTATTACCTAGATGTTATAATTGTGGTAAACATGGTCATTTGTCATATGACTATTTTAAGAAAAGAAAAGTGCAGAAAGTTAAGAAAATTTGGGTTCCTAAGGGATCTTTTGCTGCAACTAACACTCAAGGACCCATCAAAGTATGGGTACCTATAAAGAAAAACTGAAATTCTGTTTTGTAAGTTGAGCTGGACTTAAAAGAGACATGTTCAAGAGCTCAACTCAAGAAGAAACAGCCTTGGTACTTGGATAGTGGCTGTTCACGGCACATGACAAGACATGAAATGTTGTTTGCTCAGTTGGATAAGAGAAAGGGAGGAACCGTATCCTTTGAAGATGATTCAAAAGGCAAAATCCATGGTATAGGTACAGTTGGTAAGAGTTTTCAAACTCAAATTAGTCATATGTTGCTAGTTAAAGGCTTAAAGCATAATCTACTAAGTATTAGTCAATTATGTGATAAAGGATTTAAAGTATGTTTTGATTCAACTAAGTGTGAAGTGATTGATATAAGTACAAATAAAATCTCATTTATAGGAAAATGGTTGAAGAACATGTATGTAATTTTTCTTAAAGATCTTGATATGAATAGTGAAGTATGTCTTGTTGCAAATGCTGAGAATGATAGTTAGTTATGGCATAAGAGATTAGGACATCTGAGCATGCATACTATGTCTAAATTAATAAAGAAAAATCTTGTTACTAGACTGCCGAAATTGAAATTTGAAAAAGGATAATAGAGGAAGTTTGAAGAAGCTGAAAATGAGGAAAGTTGGATAATAGTCATGCAAGAAGAACTTGATTAATTCACTAGGAATCATGTATGGTCATTGGTACCTAGACTTTCAAATCATCCTATTGTTGGTACTAAATGGGTATTTAGAAATAAAGTAGATGAGCAAGGAAATGTAGTTAGAAACAAAGCTAGGCTGGTAGCAAAAGGATATAACCAAGAAGAAGGAATAGATTATGATGAAACCTTTGCTCCCGTAGCTAGGATTGAAGCCATAAGGTTGTTGCTAGCTTTTACATGCTTCATGAATTTTAAGTTGTACCAAATGGATGTAAAAAGTGCATTCTTAAATGGATTAATTCAAGAGGAAGTTTTTTGTAGAACAACCACCTAGTTTTGAAGATGTTGAAAAATCTGATCATGTTTTTAAGCTTCATAAAGCATTGTATGGATTGAAACAAGCTCCTAGAGCTTCGTATGAGAGGCTTTCAAAATTTCTAGTTGAAAAAGGATATGATAGAGGCAACATCGATACTACATTGTTCATTAAGAGATATAGAAATGATTTAATTGTTGTGCAAATATATGTGGATGATATTATATTTGGTGCAACTAATGAAGCTTTATGCAAGAACTTTGCAAAGGAAATGTAGGGTGAATTTGAGATGAGCATGATGGGAGAGTTGAAGTACTTCCTTGGTCTTCAAATTAAACAAAGTGAGGAAAGAATCTTCATCAACCAAGAAAGATACACTTATGACATGCTCAAGAAATTCGATATGCTAAAGCTGAAATCAATTTCCACACCAATGAGTCCATCCACCAAACTCGATTTAGATGAAAAAGGTAAAGATGTAGATCAAAAGCTCTATAGAGGTATGATCGGCTCTTTTTTTTACTTAACAGCAAGTAGACCAGATATTCAGTTTTGTGTTTACTTGTGTGCTAGATTTCAATCACAGCCTAAAGAATCACACCTAACAGCTGTTAAGAGAATTTTTAGATACCTCATAAACACTCAAAAACTAGGAATATGGTACTCTAGAAACTCAACTCTTAACTTAGTTGGATATTCATATGCTGACTTTGCTGGCAGCAGAACTGATAGGAAAAGCACTAGTGAAACATGCCAATTTTTAGGAAGGATGCTTGTGTCTTGGTTCAACAAGAGGCAAAACTCAGTAGCACTATCTACAGCAGAAGCTGAATATGTTTCATTAGGTAGTTACTGTGCACAAATCTTTTGGATCAAGCAACAATTAAAAGACTATGGAATAATCATGCATAATGTACCAATATACTGTGATAACACAAGTGCAATCAATATATCAAAAAATCCTATGTAACATTCTAGAACAAAGTACATTGACATTAGACACCATTTTATTAGAGACCGTGTAGTGAAAAATGATATTAAAATAGATTTTGTGAATACTCTACATCAATTAGCAGACATTCTTACCAAACCACTGAGTGAAGATAGATTTTGTGAGATTAGAAGAAATTTGGGGATGGTTAATGTGAAGGAATTATAAGAAAATCTTTAGCTCTCACAGTGAAAACAGAATGCATTCAGTCGACTAAGAAATTCTTAGTCAACTAAGAATGGTCTGACATCCTTAAATAATAAGACTCAGTGAGTTTAAAGAAATAGGAGTAAATTGTGGTAAAAATTTGATTTATCGGGTGTAAAGAGAAATAGAGCAGAGCTGCCAAAGGTAAATAATCAAAATTTTAGAGGGAATATCAAGAAATAAAAGTAGGGCAGTTCTTAAAGGAAGATGAGAAGTTTTCTGAGCAATAATTGCTGCCAACCTCTTCTTTGCTCTCCTCTGCAACCCGTTGCTCTAAAAATAAAAACCTAAATCTTCCTAGTTGCCTCTAAAACTGACTTAGGCCTTCAGAAATTTCTAGAATCAAAATGGTTAGAACATCTCAGAGTAAAGAAGTATCAGAAAAGAAGAAAGAAAAAAGGCCAATGAAGGAAGAAACTAGAACAGAAAGTCAGAAGAAGAAATAGAAAATCGTGCCTGCTTCAGTGAAGGAAATAGTCTCTAAACTAAGAGAAAAAAAAGTAAAAAATAGACAAAAAGAAAGATACAGAACCTTCACTCCAGAAAGGTATCAGTTCCTCTTCTTCTTCAAAATTTAGAAATAAGCTACATGGGTATAGATTCAAGAATATAGAAAATGCACCAATCTCTTGCGAATAGTTTATTGATTTGAAGAGTTTTAAGAAAAATGTAGAAATTCAAACCAGTCCATCTGAGTACTTTGATGAGCTTAAACTTAAAGGTTACAACACCTTTAAGAATAGGTCATATAGTCCAAGTCTGGTTAAAGAATTTTACTCTGACATTGCTCTAAAAGAAAAGAAATTAGTAGATTCTGATAACTATGTAGAAGATGGCTTGAATGTCTATTTGAATGGAAAAGAGTTTGTTGTTATTGCTGAAAATTTAGGAAACCTGCTGGAAATAGAGGGTGAAATAGGTGAATTTGAACTTCTAAAAAAATATGATCCGTCCTCACTGTGGGAGATCATCATTGGAAGGAAAGAAAAATACTCCTCTAAAAGTAATTCAGGTCTGGTAATCAATCCATAGATTAGGATATTGCATTACTTTATATCAACAAATATTCAAGGGAGGAGTGAAAGTCTTAGCTACATCAACCTCTAGGATCTTTGGTTAATGGAGTATGCTTTTAATGGAGTGTCTCTAAATCTGAGGAGATTTATGATTGAGAAAATGAGAAGTGCCTGCAGACTTGATAAGGTCAATCTGCCATATGAGAATGTGATTACATCCCTTGTGCAGAAGAAAGAAATATGGACTAAACGGTATGATATGGACCTGGTGAAAATCAGAGATCAAGCCATTTATTATGGCAACTTAGTTAATATGGGGTATGTGCTTAATGGAGAGAAGTTTATCAAAACCTCCAAAACTAGCCTAAGAAAAGATCACAGTCTGCTTGCTCAACCTGAAGAAGTCCTTCCAGATTTTCGAATGAGATGATTTTTAATTTGTTTATGAGGATTGATGGTAAACTAACTGACCAAGGAGTGAAGCTACAGAAAATGGAAGATAAAATCACTGAGTTGGAAAACAAGCTGAAGGAGAAGGAAAACATGGCGTATGAACCTGTGGCTGCAGACAGTTCTGCCACATCCAGCACTGCACCTGCACAGCAAGGTGCTAAAGGTTTAGCAGAGCCAACAGAGAAGTCTGCAAGTTCTGGCACTCAAGCTGAAGGCTCTACCTACAAGTCTGCCAGTCCTGTTCTACAAACTGAGAACTTCCCACAAGGAGTTGAACAGCCAGCTAAATCACCCTCCCTTGAACCTCAAAGCAAAAATGACTCAGAACAAGGGACTGAAGTAGCTAGTGCAGAAATTGAGAAACATCAAGCTTTTTTTCCAAATTCAGAGGAAGCTTCCATTATGGACAATTTTCATTAAATGTTCAGAGAGGAACAAGCTGAAAAAGACACTGTCAAGATAGTAACTCAGAAGGATGGTGCAAATGTAAGAAAAGGAAAGAAACCTGCTTCAAGTCCCAAACTAAAGGCAAAAACAAGGAAACCAAAAGCCACCACAGCACCACCAACTAAGGCAAAACAACCAACCAAAGGAAGGAAGACTATGACAACCAAGATAGTTTTTCTCAAAAGAAGAAAGTCTTCTAGATTGGTAGAGAAGTCCAAACCAGTTTCAACCCCTTCTCCTCACAGTCCAGTTCATGTTTCAAACAAATCTTCTCCAGAATCCTCTCCTAGAAAGTCATCTCCTCTCAAAGAACCCTCTTCGTTTCCTCTTAACCCTTTCTATGGAACTGAATCCCCACCCTCTATTTCATCGATGAGTAGAATCCCTCTCCTTTGATGTTGACAAAAAGGGAGAGTAGTATGGTACCAGGAGAGCAGGAACCAGAGAATAATGTTTAAAAAATAAAAAAATGTTAGGATAGAGGAACCAAAAACCTAAGAAAGGAAAGAAAGCAGAACCAAGGGTGCATGAAATT
This sequence comes from Theobroma cacao, assembly GCF_053813885.1. Lineage (NCBI taxonomy): Eukaryota > Viridiplantae > Streptophyta > Magnoliopsida > Malvales > Malvaceae > Theobroma > Theobroma cacao. The sequence goes on from NC_142640.1 coordinate 47,394,132, forward strand.
AGAGAAATAGGAGATAGGAACCAAAACTAGTCCAGGGGCATTTTCAGAATACTTTTAATCAACTGTTATTTGTGCCTCGGTGGCACTTAAACACTCAGCTCTAATTTTGTTATTTATGTGGGTGTATATGAAACATGAATGCTGATATGTTTATGATATTTAACTACTGTAAACTAAAGTCTACTGATGTTTTGATATGTTGATTGTCATAAACAAAATCTGTTGTTAATATGCTGATATGGATTTACATGCTGATAGATGATGTTTATATAATGTCTGATGAGAATAAGTTATAGATGAAACATATAACATATCAATTGAAACATGAATAATGTATACAAAATTTGAAATCAATAAGCTGATTGACAGCTGCTGAAACTTTGATGAAAATTTGACAACACTTACTACTGAAAATTTAATGACAAATCTGTTAATACTTACTTGCTGCAAATCACTCTACATTGATGCACATATGTATACTCTAAATGTACAATGTTATTTTCTATGTGACAAGAATAAACTTGGTTGAAACAAAATAAGCAAAATATGCACACATTAAGAGGGAGCTTATATTTAGGGGGAACAATCCTCAATTACTGCAAAAAACTAAAAAGAATTTAAAATAACACTATGTTGTTAATCAAAAAGTGTTTTGTCATCATCAAAAAGGGAGAGATTGTTGGCTCCATTAGTTTTTTATAATAATAAAACATTCTCATTTATTTGTGTCTAATTCCTTTATTTGAGTGTGCAGAAAATTAATATATGAAAATTAATTTCTTAAATCTTCAAAGAGTATTTTTGAAAAAAAAAAGAGTGATAAAATCAATAAGATGTAACTGAATAACAAGGAGAAAGCTTATTGGTGAAATAAAGAAAAACATTGGTTGACCAAATTTCAAATTAGAGAAATGACGGGCTGAAGAGTTTGAGAAACAGAACCAACTTAGTTAACCAAGTCAGTCAACTAAGTGCCCTCTACCAGAATCTGCAAATCAGAAACAGAATCAACTTAGTCAACCAAGTTAGTCGACTAAAAGCTCTTTGTCTGTAATTTGAACCAAAGCACTATAAGAAAGATTAACAACTATAACTCATCCTTAATTGTTTTCAACGGATATAAACTGTCAAACTGCCATTAGAGTTGCATCTCCAAGTATAAAAAGGTCTTCCAACAATGAGAAAAAAGTTTTTTGAAGCCTTGAATGAGATTTGAGCTATAGAAAGTTGAAAAACCAAAAAAGCTTCACTGCACTTGTTTGCACTTTAACGCCTACTCTTTGCATCTGTGATTAGTACTCAATCTTGTACCAATCAGATCATCCAGTGATCATAGGTACTTTCTTTTACCACTTCTTCTTGTATACTTAGAGTGAGAAAGTCACTCTAAGGGGTTGTTCAAGCTTGGGAAAGCTTGAATGTTATAAGTTGTGGTTGAGTCTTGAAAAATCACTTTGGGTTTTAGTTTAGCTCGGGAAAAACTAATGTAAAAGTTGTGGCTGAGCTTGTGAAAAGCCATTGTAAAAGCTTGGTGGAAGCTTGTGAATTTCACTGTTTCAGTGATTTGGTTTAGAAAATCATTGGTTGGATAATCAAAATAATGGATGTAGGTTTTGGACTGAACCACTATAAATTGTTGTCCATTATCTACTTTGTTTTTATTTTCTTTGTTCAAGAAATTAGTTCCACACCTTGTCAAGAGTCAAATTGTGTTATTCACCCCCCTCTAGCACATATCAACAGGACCAACAAGTGGAGGTTGAAAAATGCCATGTGACCATATCATCATGCCATATCAATATATCATGTCATCACCCACTATGATATGTCAACATACCACATCAACACCTATAATAAAAAATGACAAGTTATGTTTTGATTAATAGCAAGTAGTCAATCATGAACCTATTTGACCCAAAATAAAAGTATAGGAGTTTGATTGAATGCAATAAAAGAATATTGACTTATTTGAATTGTCCTTAATAATTATTTTCTCTCTCACACACATTTCTTTTTCCTATAAGTAGGGAAAATCTTGGTTAAATTATGCAATTAGTCATTGCACTCTATAAAAAATTTGAATTTAGTCTCTGTAAAATAATTTATGTAAATTGAGTCCATGTACTTTTCTAATTTGTTAATTTTAGCCCAAACCCCAATATCTTTAACCGTTAAGTATGCTAACTTGACATTCTAACCAAGCTGACATTGCATTGACTATATGCTAACATGACATTTATCATGTTGACGTAATATTGATTGAATTGACAACAACTTATGCAACATTGCATTTGCTGACATGGCATTTACTGACATGACTACCAATGGATAAATCATCCCAATTAAGTATCCCAAATTTGTCCACTGATAGCCATATCAACAAATGCCACATCAGTATTTCTCATCACGTTAGCACAAACTGTTGTCAGTCCAATCAATACCACGTCAGCATGATAAATGTCAAGTTTGCATATAGCCAATGTCATGTTAACAAGAAAATATTACGTTATATCAATCAATACCATGTCAGTTTGGTCAAAATAGTACGTCAACATATTTAAAGATAAAAATTTAACGGCATTAGAGTTTGGATTAAAATTAACAAATTAAAAAGGTACGAATGACTCAATTTACATAAATTATTGTATAATAATTAAATTTATATTTTTTTTATAAAGTATATGGACTAATTTAATAATTTAATAAAAAAATTTCATATATTTCCTAGATATAAAAACCCATTTAAGCAAGGCAATGTTCAATTTCATGTTTAGATTAAATATTGTTCAATTGGATTAAAATTCATCAGTTGTGCAATTAAGAACAATTTTTATAATCTCGAGGGAAATTTTTAATATGGAATAGTAAGTTCTTTAAAAGCAATTTAAGTTGGATTTGTATAGAACAAAATGGTCAGAGATTTTGTACTCGTGAATTTTATATCATGAGGTTCGATTTTGTTGATTTGAGTTATAAGTTATGATTTACATGGTTTACATGTAAAAAAAACCCATTATAGGCTAGATTGCAATTAGAGTCATAAATTACATCATACATGTGAGTCAAGTGTAAATATTTTTATATGCAAGAAAACACCTTATATGCCCTAGAAATTGAAAATATAAAATCGATTAATTCTGTTAATTGATTTCAAATTTTTTCAATCGAATCGGCTCGACTTCATTCATCTAATCGAGGCTCTTAACTAAATTAACCATTTTAACCATCTTAATTGAACTAAATTAATTGATTTTTATCAACTAAGTCAAGTTAAGTTAGTTTTAATCGATTTTTACATACCTCTATGTAAGAGTATAACATTTGTTTTAATTGTCAATTAATTATTATTTTGATAAATTAAATTCGTATGACAATTTAAAGGGTTTTCATCTAATTTAAACAATTAAAAATTAAAGCAAGATTCATTTCTGGAAAATAAATAGCGTTTGTTGATGATTTATGCATCAGTTTATCTAGAGAAATCTGAGGGTGATAAAGTTGTTAGTATATGCCCTTGAGCCGATTGGATTGATCAAGGAATATATATTATCATTTGATACATATTTAATCGTATAATTATATGTGATAAAGATTTTTCTTCATGTTAGTGCAATAATAAAGAGTTATTAAGTACTAATTGGATGAAGCCCATGGAACATAAAGGCCTCGTAAGAAAATTATAAAGTTGTTACAATTATGAAATCACTATGCATCAAAGCCATATTCTTAAAATTATTCATAGTCATTGTATTGTCAAGACAGAGTATTGACAATGCTCAAAGACTGGTACATATTACGCCTCCTTACTTGGGAAGTAAGCAATCGATCTCATAGATTGAAGTATATGGGATACTTAAGGATAACATGTAGGTGCTTGTTAAATAACAAGTTCATTGAACACAATCCGCTATGAGAACTCCATTTGGTATTTCACTCAAGTGTTTATGGAAAATGTTTTCATGTGATAGTCGTGCAACTAGTCCTTGGACTTGAGACACCATATCATCTTGTATGGGTAATGACATACTTTGATTTCACCTTTATGGGTCTGAAGGCTACCAGATCACTAAACAGGGTTTATTTTGGTATACCATGAAGCAAGCGAAGGTGAACGAGTGGTCAAGAAAGGATTCATCACCCTAAGTGATATAAGGGGATGTATCTCACTTGTTCTCAATTCTTGATTAACTTGTATAAAGTCTTTAGCCAAAGAATGATGAATTTGAGGAAAGTTAGTTTCCTAAATTTATAAAATTAGTCATGAATTATGAAAACTAATATGGAATGTTATAAGTAGACATTGAGCCATACTTAATGTCATATTCGAGATATTTTATGAAATGACCGTATTACACTAAGAGGCTTATCACTGAATGGCTTTATCAAATTTTTTAATTGACTCTATAACATTTTGGTGGTTATGATGTATTGCTAGATGCCCTCATGATCTATAAATATAAATTAATTATCAAATTGATATTTAATTATGATTTATATTTATTGCTAATATGTTAAAAGCCTAATGGGTCACACACATTAAGTGACATGATTGGGATTAAATAAGGATAATTAATTAAGTTAGACTTTATTAAAAAAGACCAAAATAAAGTGAAAAATTAATTAAGTTCTCAAAGACTTAATTAAATTAAAATACAATTGTTGTATTTAGGATTACAACTTAGTTTACCTATATAAATATGTTAGTTCGAAAACTAAAACTCTAAGCCTCAAAAACCATTTCTCAGCCATTTCATAAAATAAGAAAAGAAAAATAGTTTTCTTTGTCTAAAAAAATAAGATTCGACAAGAACTTTTGGTTTTTTTGTTTTAGAAACAAAACTTGCTAACACAAGTAAAAATCGTACCTTTGAAAATGTCTAATTCAGTCACTGTGTGGATTACTGTTGGAGGCCAAACACTTGGGTGGTTGAAGATTTGACAAATCTTAAAGGTGAAAAAGCAAAGATTTTGATTTAATTGGCTTTTAATTACGATATCTAGAGCAAGGTATGTAACTCTTAAACTTATGAGTGTTCATAATTAATTTGAAAGCTACATGAAAAACACAAATATTGATCTTGTAGGATTTGACTATTTCTCTGATTTAATACTAGTTTATTTTTTCACTACGTTATATTTTTAATTTATTGATTATTTTCATGTTTGAGCACAAGGTTGAATCCCAACAGTGATATCAAAGCCTTTGTTTAATGTTTTCATATAATAAACATGCTTGATTCTTGGTGATAATCAATAGGATTGATATGTGTGTTGATTTGGTATATATCAATTTTAAAGGCTTTCTTTAAAATTTATTTTTTTATTTTAATTCAAATCTAAACAGCATATAATTAATTCATTAAAACATGTTTTAGAAGGTTTAAAATCATGTTTAGTTGCAGAATTAATGAATGGATTAAAAGGCTTGCAAAGCCAAGTTAAAATCGAATAATTTTGAGGTGTTTTGGGGACTAATGTGTCAAGTGTTATAAGCAGTTTTTAATTGTTAAAAATTAGTTTTAATAAATTAAATTACTGTATGTTTCAGCCAGACTTGATTTAGTATGAAAAAGGTTCATAAAAATCATGTTTTCGAGTTCCAAAACAACAAAGATTCAATGCAAAAAATTTTGGATAGCTATCATCGGTTTTAGTGGCTTAATTCTTTATGAATTTTGTGTTTAATTGTTAAACACACTTGCTGAAAATTTTTGACAGCTTTTTCATGAGTTTGACTCATGATTTATGAAGTTTTAAGAGCACTTAGATACCATCCATTTTAATTTTGGGTGATCCATAAAAAAAAATAGGAAATTGTTTCCTACTTTAAAAGTAATTCCTAAAATTAAGGATAGAATTTTAATTTTGAGTGATTCATAAAATAGGAAATTGTTTCCTACTTTAAAAGATATTCCTAAAATTAAGGATAGTATTTTAATTTGGGAAATTCATAGGAAATAGTTTCCTACTTCAAAAGAAATTTCTAAAATTATGTGATAGTATTGAACTTTCCTTAAAATTTTGGTTTGACTAGATGTTTCCAAAAATTTGTTAAGTCACCATTTAGGTAACTTGACAACATCCAATTTAGGAAACTAATCCATGTTCTAAATGTTAGAAATTAAAATGTTGTCTTAAATATATTTTAGGAAGTTTACCTAAAATAAAGAAGTTTCCAAAATTAAAAAGAGTTTTAATTATGGAAAGAATTAAAATGGAAAGTCTTAAAAAGGAAAGTTTTATTTAATGAATTTCTAATAAGAAATAAGGAGTAAAATGTTTACTTTAAGTGTTTTGAAAATAAGAATTTCTTAAACACTAAATTGAAAACAATACCAAATAATTTGAGTCTAACACTTTAAGTGAATTAATTGATGCTTTTCTCAAATAACACACAAGATCACCAAGTGATATTGAGCTTGCATTTATTTCTATGCTTTTGTTTATGATTATAAAGTATGAGGATGATTATGGACTTAGACCTTAGAAAATTAGGTCATAGATGGTTAAATTTATTTCTTACGATATTTATTTTAAAATAGGGTTTGCGCACCCAGCCTTATCTCTAATTTCTCTGGGTTGTAAAACTCTTTTCTCACCTAGCTCCTCTCAAATGTAACTCGAGGTTTCTTGATTATAAAATGTAATTAGTTACATTAAAGTGTAAAACTAGGGTTAGAAAATTTTTTTGTAACTTAAAGATAGAGATCCAAAGGCGCCATGGAGATTCAAGGAGATTACAAGCAAAGCTTGAAGATGATATTTGTGTAAATCCCCTAGAAATTTGATCAACTGATTTCCTTAACGGCTCGAGGAAATTAGAATTAGTAAAGTCCATAATCATCGTAGTAGTTGGCATGAGATAGATTTATTTTTCAATATATATATATATATATATATGATATATGTGGAATGCGATAAATGCTATGCATGTCAACAATGCCAAATCAATGAGACCTTAATTAATGAATTAATAAATAAAAATCCCTTGTTAATATATTGAGTCAAAAAGTTACCTTCTACCATATAACAAGATAACCAGGCTGTTCTTTGAATTGAAGGCTTGTTGAGTCACTCAAGGCCAAACTTTTACATGAGTACATTTAAGTTATTGGTGGGTCTTACTCAACTAGTACCATGTTGTTTGGATGTGTCACACATGATCGTATATTATTAGAGGCATAGTTCGGCAAAATGTATATGATACGTTTAGACAAGGAGTTGTCACCTAACTGATGTAGGAGTTGTATAAGATACAATTGGTAAGTTAAGTTACCTACCTAATTAGTTTCATTATGGCTTGTTGAGTCACTCAAGGTCATGGTGGGATGAAAAGGGTTCTAGCTCAATAAGAAGTTTAAAGGTTAAATTTCTCGAAATAGTAAAGGAGGGCTATTATTTTGATAAAATATTGAGAATAATCATATAAGATTTTAAAACCTTATCTTTATGATTATATAATTTGCGTTAATGACTAATAATCATTTATGTTGATTTATATAGGATATAAATCTATCATGGCGAATAGTTTGTCACTTAGAAGCATACTTGATGCAAACAAGTTGACAGGCCCAAATTTCATTGACTGGTTTCGCAATATCAAGATTGTCTAAAACAAGAGAAAAAAGCTTATGTCCTAAATGGTCCTGTTCCCGAGGAACCTAGCGATGATGCTACAAATGAGGAAAATGAGACGTATATAGTTTATATGGATGATCTCGATCAAGTCACATGTGTGATGTTGGCTAATATGGCTTCAGATCTTCAAAAGCAACATGAAGCTATGAATGCCTTGGATGTTATCCTAAACCTTAGAGAAATGTTCAATAAGAAAAGCCGCATAGAGAGATTTGACATTTCAAGGGAATTGTTTCGATGTAAGATGTTTGAGGGAAGCCCAGTTAGGCCTCATGTGCTTAAGATGATAGGATATATCACTTGACTTAAGCAGTTGGGTTGGGCTATGGATCATGATTTGAGCATAGACCTTGTACTTTCTTCGCTACCAAAGAGCTATTCACAGTTTGTGTTGAACTTCAATATGAACAAGATTGAGGTAACCCTTTCAGGCTTATTGAATATGCTCACATAGGCTGAGAACACCATTGCGAAGGAGAAGCTTTCAGTTCATCTTGTCTCTTCTAAGAAAAATAAAAATGAGAAAAGAAAATTTTCTAAAAAAGACAAGGATGAAAAGGCATCAACTTCAAAAGGTATAAAGCCCACTAGAGGAGTGAAGATGGACAAGGACAATGACAAATGTCATTTCTGCGGCAAACTTGGGCATTGGAGGCGCAATTGCAAGGATTATCTTGAATCCATCAAAGGGAAGAAACAAAAGGAAGCTTCCACATCAAGTATGAATCATATAATGATTTATTTTTTACTACTTGGTATATGATACCTTACTCTTTATTAATGGTTTTAATATGTATGACATATTGAAGGAACTAATGACAAGGAGCAGTGAAGAATAGGATCATGAAGAGGACAACCTTAGTTGATGGTGATCAACCTTGTCCACCTAGATTAGATTGTGGAACAATAAATAATTTTAGAACATTGAATGTTTTCATGGCATGATTGTCAAGATGAGATGTTTTGGTTTTGGACCTATGGCTAAATATTTATTTTATGTTTAGGAAACATAGATTTATATTTTGCTAGCATGAGATGCTTAGCTTATATATATATTTATATATTTACATTACATCTCATTTTATTTTTGAAATTGTTCTAAATTATATATTCTTATAGTATAACCTTGCATATATGATAATCAATACTAACTCATAATGATAAGATTATTGTGATATTATTTTTCTTTTGATTATGAATCAAAAAGGAAATTAATGAGTTGACTTCGATAAAATTGAGTCATAACTCAATGAATTCATAATAGGATTATGAACATATTTAGTCAAAGAGCATTCTTAATGAAATCTTGGATCTAAATTAAGATTGCTTAGAACTAAATAACAATTGATTATCATAATGAATTCATAAGAGATTAATTACAATGCATTCGAAACCCAATTAATTGCATGAACTAACCTTTGAGAGGATTTCATCCCATAACCAATGATGAATGACTAATGACATGTAAGTGTAAATAAAAGTTATGGATATAACACCCCAAAAGGAAGTAAATAAGTTTACTTGGCAAGATTTCTATACATGATAGAAATAGTGGGAGCCAATGACACTTTAAAAGTCAAAGGTTATGAAATTATGAAATCCAATAGATAAGATCTATGCACAAAAAATTAATTTAATGGGATGCATAAATATGCATAATTCATGACATAAATCCATTAAATACAAACCATTAATAGAATGCATATTAATGCACTACTCATGTAAGATGAGTCTACTAAATAATCCAACATGAATGACTGGATAATAATCTTTATTCAATATAATAAATTCAAAATAGTTGAATACATTGAATAAGATAAACATATTTTGTGCACATCATAAGATTAGTGGGAGTAAGATAAGTTACTCATTAAAAGTGTATAAGATACATTTACCAGTCTAAGAAAAACAAAATGGGACTAAAGAGTTAGAGCCTAAAAAGGGATTCAGCAAAAGAATTTAAGATTACATGTTAAAGGTGTTTAACATAGAGAGAATCCTAAATGTTAAAAGTGATATAAAGTCATGATTGAGTAGTTGTATTGGATTGGTTCCAAAACAAGAGATAACTACATGATTATATCTATAATCAGATACAAATCTTTTGTTTAGGCTATAAAAGAGGAGATATTTGGATCATTGGTTTAATGAACCAATAAATGATTTCGAGCTATTAAAGTAACAACAAGAGCCATAATAATAGAATTAAAGTCTCATTGTGATCTAAATTAGTATTTCGATTATGACAATGGAGATTGTCAAACATATAAATTAACATATTCTTAAATATTGCAATTTGAGTTGTCCTAGTAGAAACACAATTGCTAAGCGAAAGAGTTTGATATTGGATACGTTAGCAATTGACTTAAGTGCAAGTGAGAGATTGTTGGTATATGCCCTTGAACCAAATTGGATTGATCAAGGAATATATATTGTCATTTAATGCATATTTAATTGCATAATTATATGTGATAGAGGTTTTCCTTTATATTAGTGGAATAATAAGGAGTTATTAAGTACTAATTGGATGAAGCCCATGGAACATAAAGGCCTTGTAAGAGAATTGTAAAGTTGTTACAATTATGAGATCATTATACATCAAAGCCATGTTCTTAAAATTGTTTCTAGTCATTGTATTGTCAAGACAGGGCATTGACAATGCTTAAAGACTGGTATATGTTAAGCCTTCTTACTTGAGAAGTAAGCAATCTATCTCATAGATTAAAGTATATGGGATACTTGAGGATAACATGTAGGTGCCTGTTAAAGAACAAGTTCACTAAACATGACCCACTATGAGAACTCTATTTGGTATTTCATTCAAGTGTCTATGAAAAATGTTCTCATGTGATAATCGTGCAACTAGTCCTTGGATTTGAGACACCGAGTCATCTTGTATGGATAATGACATACTTTGATTTCACCCTACGGATCTGAAGGTGACTATATGCCTAAACAGGATGCTTTTGGGTATGCCATGAAACATGCGAAGGTGAATGAGTGGTCAAGAGAGGATTCATCAACCCAAGTGATATGAGGGGATGTATCTCACTTGTTCTCAATTCTTAATTAACTTGTATAAAGTCTTCGGCTAAAGCATGATGAATTTGAGGAAAGTTAGTTTCCTAAATTCATAAAGTTAGTCATGAATTATGAGAACTAATATGGAATGTTATAAGTAGACACCTAGCCATACTTAATGTCATATCCTGAATATTTAATGAAATGACCATATTGCACTAAGAGGCTTATCACTATAAGGCTTTGTCAAATTCTTTAATTGACTCTCTAACACTTGGGTGGTCATGATGTATTTCTAAATGTCGCTCATGATCTATAAATATAAATTACTTATCAAATTGATATTTGATTATGATTTATATTTATTACCAACATGTTAGAAGCCTAATAGGTCACACACATTAAGTGACATGATTGAGATTAAGTAAGGATAATTAATTAAGTTGGACTTAATTAAAAAAATCAAAATAAAATGAAAAATTAATTAAGTTCTCAAATACTTAATTAAATTAAAATACAATTGTTGCATTTAGGATTCCAACTTAGTTTGGCTATATAAATATGTTATATTAGCAAACTAAAACTTTAAGCCTTAAAAACCACTTCTTAGCCATTTCATAAAATAAGAAAAGAAAAATAGTTTTCTTTGTTTGACAAAAATAAGATTCGGTAAGAACTTTTGGTCTTTTTGTTTTAGAAACAAAATTTGCTAGCACAAATAAAAATCCTACCTTTGAGAAGGTCTTATTCAATTATTGTGTGGATTACTGTTAGAGGCCAAGCACTTGGGTGGCTGAAGATTTGATAAATCCTAAAGGTGAAGAAGCAAAGATTTTGATTTATTTGGCTCTTGATTACGATATTTAGAGTAAGGTATATAACTCTTAAACTTATGAGTGTTCATAACTAATTTGAAAGTTACATGAAAGCCACAAACATTGATCTTGTAGGATTTGACTGTTTCTCTGATTTAATACTAGTTTATTTTTTCGCTGCGTTATATTTTTAATTTATTGATTATTTTCATGTTTGAGCATGAGGTCGAATCCCGACAAAAGCTTCAAAACTTATGCAGGTAGCTATTGCATTCCTCTTTAAGTAACTGACAAGAACTTGTTCTTCTGATAACTGCATAGTTTGAGAATATTTTCTTTCCTTTTACTATTAGTCAACGCTTCCTGAACTTAAATAGAAGACTGATCAATGTCATGTGTACCAAACTCAAATAAGCCATATCATACTTCACTCCTGAGGGTCAGGGATGGACAAAACCAATCAGAAGTGCAATTGGCTACAGCAAAGCAAGTACCTTCAACTCACATACTTGTGTCTTGCTTAGCCAAGAAGTGTTAAACATAATAGGATACTAGGACTAATGTGGCTTTTTGCTAAACTTTATTTTCCCTATTTCAACTCTTTGAGCATGATATATGCTTGGTTGAAGCTTTTGAAGCATGGTGGATTAGATAGATAATTGTCATAACAAACAAGCTCTTTTTTGCTTGTTTTCAACCTAGTTGTTCTTCCATATTTTTGTTTGTGATTTGCACTACGGTTAAGAAGAGTGTCAAGTTTTAATTCCTTATGTATCATAACACACTGATAAATTATTTGTATAGCTTTGTCTTAGACAATTTAATGATCAATTGGGGTGATTCGTAATTCATCCTAGTTGTTCTTCCCAACTTAAAAAAATTATCAAAGATAAATTCTATTTGTTTATTGTTCAATTATATTTGCCATGCTTGTCCTAAAAAAGATTGAAAGATATTTTACAATAAATTGAAAGATCATAAGATCATTGTGAATGAAGTAACGAAAGAGCAATCCAAAGATCATGTAGTAAAATTTTTAGGATAATATTAGATAGAATAAATGTTGACGCAAATGGGTTTTTGAAATTCAAAAGGAACCAGCAAAATTAACTACATTAAATAAATATTTTTAATACTATTTCGCCCCACCACTCATATGCAAAAAAAGAATTATGCGAACATTAAGGATACAATGAAGCTAACACCAAACTTTGTTTTGCACTTCCAAAATTAGATCACCAGACACACTACTTTATATAGACTTACAAGTATCTCTTCTTTGAGGATACAATCCTTTCATTAAAGTACATTTTTGTCTTAAACACACCTTTACATATTATAAGATATAACCTTTAGATAGAGGTAATTTTTCAATAGTTACCTTATGAAAAGACAACCTTTCATATCATTAGACATAACTTTGAATCATAATATGAAAAGATAACTATTTATATCATAATTTTTAAGTAATGATGTTTTTCAAGATTTGGAGGTGTTTTTTCAAATGTCACTCCATCAAGAGATATAACCTTTGATATGAAAAACTACCAACAATCCAATAATTACATTATGTGATATAACCTTTCAATTTTGAAAATACACCAATAATAAATTAATGAATTATACAATATAATAAACTTAAAAAAATTGACATGAAAAAAGAAAAACATGATTTGTAATCATTTAGACATGGAGTCCTAATAAATATGTCATTTAGAGATAAAATTTTAATACCTAGAGAGTCATTATGTTCAATCAAATAATCAAGAAAACAACAACATAGTATGAACAAGGGCTCAACTAATTAGTATGCGTAGTGAGTTGAATAAAATCAAATAAGTACATTAAAAAACATTAATTAACAATAAAAATGTGAAAAACGGATTAAAATAAGATTGCGTATACGTAGTATGTTTGTTAATGATTTTAATTTTTTAAATTGAAACCCTAAATCATATATAATAAAATCAAATAAAATATCTTAGTTTGATTTGGTTTTATCTTTTTGTGTTTTAAGGTTATGCATAAGAGTTATGCAATCTAAATACAATAATTCTAGCATACATACTTCCACAAAGCATGATATTGTGGGTTTGTCATTTTTTAAATTCTTAGAGACATTTTCAAGTTTTCAATGAATTGCTTGGACTTTCCATTTATAATAGTGAGAGTGCTTTTGACTATTGTTTATGAATGATTCTCATAAATATGAATGATAATGATAAATGTGTTACAAAATAATAAATATAAAATAGTATAGAAGAGCCTAATTTGTCATTATGGTTAAGTCTAAATACATTTACCTAATCCCTCATTATGGTTAAGAAATCAAAGAGTGTCATATGGGAAAAATTGAAATTACAAGGACTAAAGGTGGAGTTTATCCTAATTTTTAATATTTTACTTTATTTTTTGAAAAATACAATTTATTAATTTATATTTTTAAAAAATATTTAAAATGCTGAAGTCGAAATATTTTTCTTTAAACTTTTGATATAGAATGAAAGGAATATAAAATATATCAGTTACAGAATGCATTACACTTTAAGTATTATATATGTGTGTGTGCAAGCGTTCGCGCAATTTGACATTAATTAAAACAAAATATTCTTAAAATAGTAATTTAACTAACTTTAAAAAGTAAGTAAAATTAAATCAGACCAATTACGATTTAAGTAAAACGGTTCGATATAATTAATCTATTGAATCAATTGGTCCAATTGGTTTTTTCGTCGGTTTTTGGTTTTAAAATTTTTAGACCAATCCACCCAAAAAAAATCAAACTAATTATATATATATATATATATATATTTTATATATATATATTAATATATATAATATTTTTTATATATATTAAGAAGAATTGATAATAAACTTAATTAATAATATACTTAAAATATATTAATTTATTATATATACATATACAAATCATAATCATAACAATTTAATTTTAATTGTACATATTTACTTATTTATAAATCTGTATTAATATAAAATTATAAGTTATATATTTTAAATAATAGAACTTATATGTTAATATTATAATATATTATAGTAAATATCCTACATATTAATATGTTATATTATACCTTAGTAATGTTTCGTAATATAAAATATTATGAATATTTATAATTGTATAAATATTATATATATTTATATTTAATTTATACATAAGCATTACTATAATTTATAATAAACTTTATTTATATTTTTTTTTCTTTTTTGCATCAGATTCAAACAAACTTTATTTATATGATTACATTTAATAATCTATCACTTCAATTTTTATAACATAATATTTATAATTAGTTAATATTTATACAAACTTTGATATAAAACATTATAATATATAAATTGTGTCATTAATTTTATATATACATAATAAAGTAATATATATAAATATTTAATTTATACATAAACATTACTGTAACTTATAATAGACTTTATTTATATGATTATACTTAATAATTTTATTATTTATCATCTTAATTTTTATAACATATTGTTTATAATTAGTTATTATTTATACAAACTTTGATATAAAAATTAAAAAATTTTAACATATAAGTTGTATAATTAGTTTTATATATATAATAAAGTAATATATTATATATACATATATTTAATTTATTCATAATTTGTATATTTTATAATTATGGATGAATTTTCTAAATTTTAATATTATAATTTGTAAAAAAATGATAAAATTTTGATCCATTGGTCCAAAATAAAATCAATCAAAGCAATTATATGTTTGATTGGTTTAATCTTCTTTTATATTTGATTGATTTTAATTGGCTTTTTAATAATGTTTTGTCCATTTGGTATTTAGGTATAGCGGACCAAACCACCCAATCCATTTATTTGCTTACCCATCTTTTAACAAATTTTGATAACCAATAACAATAGATAACCATCTATCGGATTCTAAAATATTATAACAAGTATTAGTACCATAATTAGAGAGTTAACAATGGATAAGGATTAATTGGATTTTAAGATATTATAACACATAATAGTTGTATAAAGAGTGAGTTTTGATCCACAATTTTGATTTGGTAAAACTTAAGTAAAATCTTGACATAAGTTTCACCAAACCAAAATTTATAGTTGTCACTAAATCATATCTAAATTTCATGATAAACACTATACCAAATGCATGGAACCCAAACTCTAAAATTGGAAGCTCCACAGATCCAAAATCAGTAACAATTCTCCACCAAACCCCCCATTAAATCTCATTCAAATTTCCTAATACGAATTGAAAGAGCTAAGGAGGATCCGATTCACCCATTTTTAATATATTACCTTATTTTTAGAAAATTGTAATTTATTATTATATTGTTTATAAAAAATATTAAAAACACTTAAGTCAAAATATTTTTCTTTGAACTTTTAATATAGAACAAAAGAGTGTAAATATATCAATTAAATGACGCATTAGATATATATAAATTACTTTGTATAATTAAAGTTATAAAAAAATGTTAACATATGCATATTAACGGTTAAGACAAAATATTTTTAAAATAATAATTTAATTTTTAATGAATTTCCATAATCAATAAAGATAGATGACTATTAATCGAAGTTTAAAATATTATAACAAGTATTAGTACCATAATCAAGGAGTTTTGATCCCCGAACTGGATTTCGTAAAAATTATCTAAAATTTTAACATAAATTTCACCAAACCAAATTTCATAATTTTGAATAAATCATATCTAAATTTCATGATAACTTTCAACAAGCCAATGCATGGAAACAAAACTCCGTAATTGGATGTCTCTCACAATTTCCAAATCAGTACCAATTCTTCACCAAACCTCCATTGAAATCTCATTCATATTTCCTAACAGGGATTGAATCAGTTAATGAGAATCAGATTTACCCAAAAAGAGATAATATATTCAAATAGTTTCTATATTCATGTATTTTTGTTAATTTAATTTTTATATTTAAAAATTGAAATAATTTAATTTTTTTATTTTGAGAATTTAAACAATTTAATTTTTTTTCTGAATGACATCTAATTTTACATGATGACATCAGTTGACGTGGTATTACCACATCATCAAATTTGTTACGTAAGCACTAACATTTAATTTTCAAAATCAAGAAATTAAATTATTTTGATTTCGATAATTATGATTAAATTAACGAAAATGCATTGATACAAAGACTATTTAGGTACTTTTGACTCAAAAAATTTTTCACTTGCAATGCTACCCATTCCCTATTTCCACAATACCATCTTAGGACTAAGTGATGACTCCTATATATACAGCATTGTACGGTGACTTTTAAGGGAACCAGAAAATTTTCAGAGTGGAGAATCTCTGAAACTGAACAACCTTTCAGAATCGTGACGCCTGAAAACGCCTTCTCTGCTCTGTTTTTCTCTTCAGAAGAAAATGGATGCTACTGTTATAATGCGTTCATCTCTGGTTCAACCAAAACCTTCACTCTCTGCTAAAACCCTTCAAAACCCATCTCTGTCTCGCCTATCCAGGCTCTCTGCTCCATCAAGTCGTTCTTTTCTCTCTATCCTTTTTTGAGATTTTTTTTTGCTTTTTTCTGCACAGAGCATGAAAAGAAGGTTCATTTTTCTATTGTTTTGTTTTGCAGGGATTGGATTTATGGCAAAAAAGAGAACTGGGATTGTTGGAAAAGCATCATTGTCATCGGCTGTATCGGACTCAAGCGCTTCACTTTTAGAGAATAAGAAAAACAACAGGAATCCTATTGTCGTCATTGACAATTACGATAGTTTCACTTACAATCTTTGCCAGGTATTGATTGCATGTTCGAAATTTTGTGCCTTTTTCTTTGTCCAGTCTTTTGCCTTCTCTGGATTATGTTCTGCTTGAAGTCTTGATTGTGGAATGCTGTTTGATTGTTTATAAATCTCTATATAAACAATAGAGAACAGAATTACTTGTTGGCAGGTTTATGTGCAATTTATTATAAATTTATGTGAGAGAATATATTTTGATTATTAGGGAAGACTTGATACATTAATTAAAATTAAGAAACCCAATTAAAACCAGTATAGTAAAACAAATTGTACTGTTTAGATTTGTTTCCTTTTATAAGAAATCAGAGAAGATACATGTGTATGTATGTATGTATATAGTCTTGAGAAGTTTTCTTTTACTGTTGTGAGTTTATTGTTTTGTGGTATAATTCTAGTTTGTTCTAATTGAGGGAAGGATTTGCATTTGATGGAGGTGCTTCATCATAATGATTTTACTCAATAAAACTATTGTGACTTTATTATGGCTGTGATTGTAAAATGAAAGCAAATTTGGTTCGAGGTTATCAGTAAGAAGCATGTTATGATCAAGAATCTGATATGTCAAAAGTGTTTCTGCTGAATATCCCTATGGTGTGGTAACTGGTGAGTCCAATTTGGTATCTTTGATAATGGAGTTCACCCAGTTTGATGATCTTGATTGATGAAAGTCAATAGCATGCAACAATTTTTTTGTATTTCCGGCACCACTAATTAATTGGTGAGACATTAGCAGCATAGCAATTAAAAGTGATTTTTTTTTTCTGACAAGAATTAGCACTGAAACCGAGTGACATTTGGCATCCAATAGAGGGAATCATCCCTACCTGGCTCTTGTCTTTCTCCTTCTAAGCAGATATGGTACATTTTTTATTGTCGCCTTATGAAAGGAGTGATAGGAGTTTACCTAAGAATTTTGGCACTTGAAATGTCGTATTCTTCTACATTCTGAACTTTTTTGTTTTATTGATCTCCTAGTCTTTACCAAGTTGTATTCTTGACTAAGAAAAGAATATAATCAGAATTTGCCTTTAATTTTGTAGTATTTGGGAGAGCTTGGATGTTACTTTGAGGTTTATCGAAATGATGAGTTAGCTGTAGAAGAGCTGAAAAGGTAAGAATTACCTTGTGCCTATTGCAATATCCTTTATCAATCCACTTCTGTAACATGACGGTCACCCGGGCAATTAATGATTATGTGTTAGCATACTATCTATAAGCGTTTGATGCGATAAATGACAACATTTTTTGTTATTTTTGTAGGAAAAACCCTAGGGGAGTGCTTATCTCCCCTGGTCCAGGTTAGAGTCTGCTATTTCTCATAAACTATACATAAATGAAGCATAGGAACTTATCATGTTTAAGCATTTTATACACTTTGTATCCTTTGTATAGGCACACCCCAAGATTCTGGAATATCATTGCAAACAGTTTTGGAGCTTGGACCTACTGTACCTTTGTTTGGTGTTTGCATGGGTTTGCAGTGCATTGGCGAGGCTTTTGGAGGTTAGTTTTCTAGGATACCTTAAGTAACTGTTCTTCATATTAATTTCTGCATTTTCTAGATTATCTCAACATTTATTCAAAGAGACGTAGATGGGAGAACAATTTATACTTGTGTACTTATATCATGGAAGCTGAGCTGGTTGCTTGTGGGATTTTAATACAATCTATTTGACTTCATTGCGAAATGCAGGAAAGATAGTGCGTTCTCCCTATGGTGTTATGCATGGCAAAAGTTCTCTTGTTTATTATGATGAGAAGGGGGAAGATGGGTTGTTCACTGGATTGTCAAAGTATGTATTAGTTCTGTTGACATGATTCTCCTTTTAAAATTCTTAAAGTGTGCTTAAATTCTTGTTTCTGTAGTCCAATTAATTTTAACATGATTCTCCTTTTAAAATTCTTAAAAGTGTGCTTAAATTACTTGCTTTCTGTAGTCCAATTACCAATTCATTCAAATTTGTCTTTATAGAGATTGTTTCTTGAGCTTTCTTTTTTCCTTTCAAATATAGAGATCCCTTAGCAGCGCTTTTTTCCTATCAAACTCATTTTGACTGGACCTTTAAATCAGATGCAGTCAAACTTTCTTCCATTTACCCTATCTCCTTTCGTTTTCATCCTGCAGCCACTTGAGCTCTAATTACAATCACATGTTACTTTCAATTGTTGGGTTTATGTGTCAAAAGTCTATCTCAAAGGGAAAGCAAGAGAAAAGAGGAGGAAGGGCACTATAATACTGAAGAGTTTGACATGAAAGATAGTCTGGACAAGTAAAAGCCATGGATAATATTCTGGTTTTAAAGTTTCAAATTCCACTATTTCTTCTGATGCCTCTCGACAGGAAAACATTCTTGAGTTTTTGACAAAGCATTTTACACCCTCTAACCTTTTTTCTATTAATGTAATAAATATCTGGTATTAGTATATTACTGTTTAAGGGTCCGAAAGTCAATAGAACTCTATATAGCATGTCAGCTATGATGTTCATGCAATACAAAGTATGTTGCACATAATCACATGGTTAAATAAATAGCTAGCTAATAATTTTTTACATTTGTTGTGGCTAATGAAATAATTAGAGTAGCATAAAAAAAGGCTTATTTTATTAAAATATATATTAGCAAAAGGAATGTGAGAATGGTGGAGAAGAGAAGAGCATTAATTAATTACTAAAATTATGTTTTTGTTACAAAAATCATTGTGTCGCTTTGAGGCCTAGGTGTAGCTGTGAGACAGCAATGAAAGGGTTGTTGAGGGTGGGGGTCAATTAAAGCTGAGGGCAAAGAAGGCTGGTTGCATAAATTCCAAATAATGTCTAAGTGTATATTGTGGCTGTTGAGCAATATGCAATGCTGATATTGGGAAAATAAAACCAATCTCTCTCTCTCTCTGCACCTCCAACCACCCTTGTGGAGTAATGTATCACTGTTGCACACACTTGGTCAAATCAAAACCCCATTTTCCTTTTATGCTGCTATTCTTGTGTTTATATTGCTAGACATTTGTGAAGCATCTATTAAGTTACTGATAAGTTAAAGAATTTCCAATTTATTTTCATTAATTACATCTCATGCTATCAGTAGTTCTTACTATCATTGTGCCTATTTCAGCCCTTTCAATGCTGGCCGATATCACAGCCTCGTGATTGAAAAGGACAGTTTTCCCGGGGAAGAGCTCGAGGTTACTGCATGGACAGAAGATGGACTGATAATGGCTGCTCGGCACAAAGTATATAAGCATCTACAGGTAAGACTGCCATCTCTTTTTACTTGTAGTTTCTTAATTACTACAATGATTTGTTGAATGAGAAGATAGACTACCATCAAATTAGTTACTAACTGATTTTCTGGTAGGAGTATGTTTGCTGTGCTTGAACTGATTTCTTTACTTAAATTAGTTACTACACTTCTTCTAAAATGTTGTATTTTATAGTATTTCCAAATTACCTTTAGGTCTCAATTTGATTCTTTTTCTCACCCTAAACCCTTGGAGTGAAATATGAATCAACAAAAATGAAATTTCTAATTGAGTTATTTGGCAAGGCTACCCTTTGTAGGCTTGTCCAGAATAATTGACATATATATTAAGTATGATAACCTGGGGATAAATTTTCTGCTAACACAGTTTTAGCTCTAGAGAATCATAGTTTTGGTACTTGAACCCAGGCATAAGGTTTGACTAAGTACTGGCATTTGCAGCTGGAGTCAAAACACATGCACTCCAATTGGCTCCTTGGATATGATACCTTATAAGCATCACGAAAGGGCAATGCTGGTTGTTTGTGCTCTCCTTGTGTCACTTTTATTGCATTTTAAAACCATGAAAGTTTTGCAGTCAATTCAGCATTAGATGACAGCAATGCTTGTAGATAGCTCCTATGACTTGCTGAATTTTGCACAGCTCCTGTAATCTGATTCCATGCTTACCAGTTTGTTAGAGAAAAGAATCTAAAGCTGCCATCAGAACAAATTCTAAGGAGCTCCTTAAGATTGTTGTTTTAGATGATGGGGGTGTGTGTGTGTGTGTGTATAGGTGTACGTTAATAAGTGCTTTTTGTCCTTTTTTTCTCTGCAATTATTACAGAAGAAAGTAGAGGAAAAGAAAGGACCCAAAAACACCTTATGCAGAGGCTTTAGAATGGCCTTTGACTTCCGTGATTGTTATGCTTATTTGCCACTTACCTTGTCTTCTGAATCATTTATATGACCCATTTTTTGAGCTATGTTGATTAGATATAGTTCTTCACCCGTTACTTTTCTTTCAAGTTTAGGCTCACCAAATTTACTTTGATTTCATGAACAAATTGATTGAAAACTGTAGGGTGTTCAGTTCCATCCAGAGAGCATCATAACCTCTGAAGGCAAGACTATTGTTCGCAATTTCGTCAAACTGATAGAGAAAAAGGAGGCGGCTGAATCCCAGAATTAAGTGTCTTGTTCTGCATGGGTATACATCAGTCGTACATGTCACATACCAGCATAGGCAATATAATAGCTGATGAATAGCCTCAAATCCTTTCCTTGTTTTTCCTTTTCTTTTGGGGTGATGTAAGTCTTTCTCATAGAGTTTGAACTGAGGTGGCCTCATGTTTATGTTTCTAAAACTTTTCTGAAGGCATCTACCTCTTCTAGGTGGAGAACATCTTAGGGATATTTATTTTATCAGAATATCCTTTATGTTTCTTATTAATTGTCTGTTTCACCACACAAAAAAAAGAAAAAAAAAGAAAAATCTTGTACATCAGCCACCATGGCATTGTTCTTAATGATCATATAATTATAGATGAAGACATGATTTTGTGCAAGACTCATTACTATGTTATTTCTTGCAAACATGTAGTTTACAAGGATTAGTGAGAGGTAAGGGTTCATTATCTATTTCATATGATACCTCTGGATAAGACCAAATTTAGCCTTCACCTTCAAAGAAAGTTTTTGAATAAATTATATTGCACTTGGGTCTCTCTAAAAGTTAATCTTTGGATATTGCATATATGCATGAAAAAAAAACTAAAACTTATAACAATTTAAACTCCTTTGCTTTCATTGGGGCTGAGCTGTGATCAAATGCAGAAAAGGGTAGCAGTCAGGTAACAGAAATTGTGCATCTGTATCAATCAAAGAGCTGTAAAAGGTTTGTGAGATGTAGCTTTCCATGGGGTTTGCACATGATTTATACGAGTGCTGGTGGATAACTATGAATTATGTGGTCTAAAACATTAGAATAATTTCTATATATTTCTCACTTAGTTTGCAATTCTAGTTCAAAATTGGCTGTCAAATGATGTGGAATTGAGGAGCAAGTTGATTCAGAACATTTCTGTGACCACTTAGGATGTGAATGGCCTCCAAAAATTCTGAGCCAGAGAAAATTAAACTGAAAAGGTAGTGATGATCTCCAATGTCTACCCCTTCTCATCCTTCACATTATCATTTCCATTTTAATGGAAGAATATCCAAAGCATCCTTTCATTGAATTACCAAAGTTCCTTGTATTACCAAAGCTCTAAATAGAAAAAATAAATAAATTAGGAAAATGTTAAAAACTGTCTACCATAGAAAGAATTTTATAATTAATATAATCTTTTTTAAGTTTGGATAAATTTCAGAGTCAATAGATTAATATAAATATCCAATAAATTTATTTATAGAATTTAAAAAATTTACTGTTAATTTATAAAATAATAATATTTTTATACGTATAATAAGGAAGTCTAAATTAATTAATCATAATAATATGTAAAAAGTTAATTGAAATTACTATCTATATAAAATTTGATCCCGTGAGAACTGCCTCATATTTGTTTATTAAAATATCTATTTAAATAATGATTTCTACCAAGGCAAGTATTGAATTTCACAAGCTACCAAGACCAAACCATAGATTCTATTGACATTTGCCAAAAGACAAAACAATAAAGAAAAAAAAGGATGACAGAGTTTGCTAGAAAAGCAACCTGACTTACTTTCTGGAGAATTTCTTAGCATCAATGTTGTGTCACTTTGATTATGAACCCTTTTTTTTTTTTCTTTTATCTTTTAATTTCTAACAAAGTAGCCAATCTCAAATAGACAAAACAGCTTATGTGTTGTCTTATAATTGAGTGTTACAAAGTCTGGGATTAGACAAAAGATTCCACTAAACCCATCACACTTTGTCTTTGCCTTAACCAATCTTCTTACTTACACAAAACTCTTTTTCTTTAGCTTTACCCCCAATTATTGAAATTTAGAATTTGTTGGGGCCTTCTTTTATTTCCATTGCAATTTTACACTGTTTATACTCAGATTATTATTTAAAATTACTATTGGTAGAGTCAATTGCTGCATTGCATGCTTAATTATCATCTTGTTAAAAGTAATACCTTGAATGCATTAATTAGCATTTTGTCTACAAAAATTTAAGTTAAAAGAAAACCTTTAAATGACACTTTGACCAAGCAAATACTGTCCAGTTGTAAAGTGGTGATGAAGCTTGAAGCCTGCCTGACAATGGAGCCTGTAAACGTGCTTGTGGCTTCACACTACAGTTCCCTCACTCACAAGAAACAATTCTTGTATCGCAGGCTCCTAGCCATCTCCCCACTTTACTTGCATCACACAATCCTTGTGTCTACAATTTTCAAATGAACAGAGAGGTTGGCCATTTATGGTGAAAAGTTCCTTTTTTTTTTTTTTTAATGTTGAAGCTCAATTTATGATGACATAATTGTATTTGGATATTCTTTAATTAAAAAAAAAAGGGAAGGAAAGAGAGAGATAATTTGTTTTTCTTATCCTATCCCTATAGAAAAGAGAAAGATAATTTGTTTATCTTACCTAAAACTTGTAGTAAAGAGAAAAATAATTTGTTTTTCTTTATGATTATTGAGTGAAAATATGAAAATCAAAACATTAAATAAATTCCCAACTACCCTTAACTGCTGGCCCTGTGACTATGAGACTAAGACCCTCAACTGCCTTGTTCATCTTCAAAGCCTCAAAGTTTGAAACCATGATGATGATGATGATGATCCATTGCATGATTCCAGCCCCGGAGTCACATTTTCAGCCTAAAACAGAAGGTCCAACGTGCAAGGGTTACCCTCCCCCACTTGTCACATCTAACTGACCTTGGATTCCAACAACCCATTGACAAAATGTCCTCTGAACATGAGGAGTCTGACTTTAAATATATACATATATATAAAATATATATATCCATACATACAAACAAACATACAGATAGACCCAAACTTTGGACATTAAATACAACAATTTTGGGTGTTGCAGATGTTTCTTTGAACCAGCAAAGAGAAAAAATGAAATTAATAAAAACAAAAAAATAAGAAGGAAGATGCTTTTTTGAGGTTTATATATCTGTTAAATTAAAAAAAGTGCAGTTAACACAAGAGAAAAAACTAAATAAAAGTATATACTCCATATATACTAAAGCATTTATTGAACCCATGAGGGTGTGTAGAAAGTACAGAAAATCATCACCACATTTCAATCTGTAAAAGCCAGAAAGACAACATCAATGATAAAAATGAACTGGGAACCTACAAGGTATGACCTATACACATACCCACATCATAGAACATATAAGACCTCCATCACCCTCAATAAATATCTATGCTCTCTCCCCCTCTCTATACACAAAACTGACCCCCAACTAATCAAACTGAATGGGAAGGAGAGGAAAATAATGCCCACATGTAAACAAAACAATTCTAGGCAAGGTCTCTTTATTTAGACGGAAACAGTCTCGGACCGGCTTGCTCGGCTGCGGTGGTGTCGTTTCCCATGGTGGCGCCTGCCTCCTCCAAACGTAACCGGATCAAACTTTTTGAGTCTTTCTGCTTCTTGGGGATTGACCACACACTCAGGAGGAGGACCCTTGTATCTGGTTTGGTCATAGCAATAGGAATATGTCATGTACTTCCTCCTAAAGCTATCCATCTTGCTTCTTTGTGATGGTGTGATAGTGGTAGAGAGTTCTTCCAAACTTTGGGCGGTATCACACCTCTTTGATGAAAATTCAATCGGATCAACCGCGCAGCCATGAAGGATCAGGTCAGAGAATTTGGCAACATAAGGAGCATATTTGTAATTGACTCTATATTTGCCACCATTAGTAGCCCAATCAGACCCATCCCATATTGTAGCATACAAAGACATTGGCTTAGAAGGGAAGTCTCCACCCATAGCAGCTGTTCTCTTAACCTCTCTGATGGGGGTATTGTCTACATAAAATCTACAAAGAAAATAACAAGCATAACAAACATAATCAATAAAACAAAAACAGGAACAGGAAAACCACCAGCACTACACCACCACATTATAAACATCACCATAGATGTTGATGTTAATTTATGGATTATCAGTTAATGGAATCCTGAACTACAATCTAGCCTAATCTCCTACAGTTTCATCGCTTTCCAAGCAAGCAGACCGAGATAGAACAATGTAGTTATGGTAATAGAAGAAAAATTGGTTGGTTGAAACAGGGGATACCATTATAAGCAAAACCAGAGCACATACTGTACAATACACAGAACTCCCAAAATAAGAAACCCCACCCTACATTACAAATAAACCATCACATCACACTCTTTAAAAAAGCAAGTTCCATACTTAATCATATGATATTCATCAGATAAAAATGTTGAGATTGAAGCAGAGAAGAAAACTAAAAGATTTAACCAATCAAGGAAAAAGGAAAGCGCGGGGCCAACGAATTATATGAGAGATGGGGAATAGATTTTGATGCTTACATGATCTTAGAATCGGTCCAGAGAATCGTGTACTGATGGAAATCATCAGCAGGATCAAACCAAAGATTGTATCTTTCTTCTCTGCCAACACTGGTACTTCCATTGCCATAAACATTAGTCTGAATCCTCCAATCTTTGCCTCTAATGTTACCCAAGAACTCAAAATCTATTTCATCATGGTTCTTCTCGAATATATCACCATTCGACATCTGTTATCCCAAAAACAAAATCTTTAAAACAGGGGATTCCTTTTATTTATTTTCAGGAGTTATCTCCTTAAAAATAAAAACCTTCACAAGAAAATCATGTTTAAGAATGAGCTAGAAATTGAAATTAGGGAAAAACTATCTGAAATTATGTTAATCAACCTGTTTATTTTGTTTATAAAGCTTTTGATAGCAAAAATAATGAGAAAACTGTATCAACTTCATCGTCATATCCATCAGGATTTTGATCAGGTTCTTGAACAAAAGAGACAAAACTCGAAATACAGTCTTCGAGACACTATCAAACTCCAACTTGAACCATGAATTTGACGTGAAGAAAACAGTGGCAAACTCATCTGAGTTTTAATAGTTTGATCAGAATTTTAAGCTAAAAGCAATCGATTAGTATCATACTAAAAATAAAAACAAAGAAAAAGTTTTAAAATTTTTCCAGATTAGTTAACAGCAACCATGAATTAAGCTTCTAACAAAACTATTTGTTAAACTTCAAATAAAATTAATAGTTAGATAAACAGACTACAAAATATTAATCTTGAAGCAGAAGCTTGAACAAAGAAACTCACATAGAATGCAACCACAACTCCGGCAGTATAATCAGCAGGTAACTTTATTGATGCACTGAAGTAACCGTGCAAGTAAAGGTCTTGAGACACAAATCCAGACCCTGTTTTTCACACCACCACCACCAAACCAAAAAAATTCTTTCCTTTTACTAAAACAATAAAAGAAACAAAACCCAAAAAATCAACATCCAAAAAACCAGCAAAACGAAAACAAACCTGTTCTCTCATTCAAAGACAAGTGAACAGCTTTACCATCTCTATGGATAGCTAGATTATCATCTCCAAACAACTGAGAATACCCTTCGTCAAATGACAGAATTGGGAGCCTTTTTTCAGACCCAGAAACAACAACAGAAAGCAAAGTCAAAACCAAGAACAAAGAAGAACCCAGATAAGGTAACTTCATCACCATTTTTTTTCCTTTATTTTTTTTTCTTCCTTGCTATACGGTTGTATTTTTTTTGCTCTTTCAAAGTGAGATTATATAGGAGAAGAGAAGAGTATTAAGGAAGAAGAAGAACAGATTGTTGAGAAAGAAAGAGAAGAAGAAGACGAAAGGAATAATCTCTACAGCTATGGGAGGCGATAGAGAGAGCCGAAAAGGCTATTGAAGGGGAAGCCAAGAGCAGGTCATTTTATTGGAGAGTGAAAGGGTGTTGAGCTGTTCATATGTAGACAGTTTTTTTTTTTAATATATTTCTTTATTTTTCAATGTATGTATTTTATTCTCTCAATTTTTTCTTCAATTCTTACATTATATTTTTCATCATCATCATCATATTTCTTTCCTAATTCCATCATTTCTGCCATATTCTAGACTTATTTTTTTCTTTTAAATTACTTAATGTTTTAATTAGAAAAATTAATATTCATGGGTTTTTTTGTTATTATTTTTTTGGTCTTGTGAAAGGAGGCTTGAGCAATCATATACTGAAGAAGTCAGAACATGGTCAGTGGGCATGAACCTTTACTACCACCATCACCGTGTCCTATACAAAAAAACAATTTAATTAATTTATAAATATATATAAACAATTTAATATTAGTATCTTTAATTTTGCTTTAAACTTTTTTGGTATTTCTCTTTCTTTCTCGTTCTAATTGTCCATTCAAGATCTCTTTCTACCAACCACTCACCACAAAAGCCTGATTTTAAATTTTTAATGGTGTCAAATATTTCCACTTGCATGCTTTGAAAATGAAGGATGAAATAAAGTTTGATTACGATTTTTCATTTCAATCCATTGATACAATTCAAAAAGATAAGGGTTTTATGATTGTGATTAATTCTATTGCTATTTTTAATTATTTGCTAAAATTGTGTGATCAAAAATCTCACTTTAGACACTGATTTTCTTCTCCTTTGTTTCAGATAAGGAACAAATAAACTGAATCTTATTTATTTCCATATATTTTGTTCACATAAGGTTTTTGTGATGTATTCAAATTCACACATTTATAGCATTTATCTTTCGAATTGTGAGTCTCAAAATTTTAATCAATTCCATGAAAATTTACTTCATGGAATGGAGTATGGATGTTCAACTTTTATTTCTAGTAGGCCCTTAAATATGAAAATACATTGAATTAATGTGTATGTTGCATAATATTCAATGAGACACTTTAGTGATTAAATTTGAAATTTTGATTTTCAAGTATTTGACTACGATATCTCTCTTTGTATACTTTAAATCCAAATCGATTTTCATATGCACCAAAAAAAGAGAATAATTTTACTTACATAAATTGCTATATTTTATTAAGAAAATTTAATTAATTTAGTGATATAAATATAATATAATATTATCGGTTAGTTAGTTGGTTAGCTAGTTAGATTATAATATTGTTAGCTAGTTAAAGATAAATATAATATTGTAATTTATCTAACTAACTAACCGAATTTGTATAATTATCTTAACAATAACAAAATTCAACTTTAAACAAATATAAATAGTAGATATCATAATTGTGGTACTTCGTATTGGTGCAAAGTTATTAAAAAATAAGAATGAAAGAATTAGATAAAACTTAGCAATAGTAGATTTTCATTTATTCATATAAATTCCGAAGGTAAGAGGGTGGATGGCTAATAGTTAGTACTTAGAAGCATATAGTACAAACACATTATTGCAAGTCTACTTTTTCAGCTCATGGGTTGAAGACACGTGTATTTTCATTAATTGAATTGATATTTTTATTTTGTTTATTAATTATAATTAACTTTATTCTTTTTTAGAAATGTTTACATTAAAGATGGAATCTGATTCAATTTTTTTTTTTTTGCTTTAAAGCATTAGTAAGAATCAACTTCTTAAATACAATAATTTGGGTCACTTTATCCCTCCTCCAAGGCTTCCAAATAAAAGTCACCCATAAGCTTGAAAATTAAAAACTTTGAAGTTTGAAGTCTTGAAAGGGGGATAAAGTGACCCAAATTTTTTTATAATAATACTAATTAAAAAAATAGCAAAGAATACCCAAAAAAAGTGTGTAAATCATTAAGGGTAAAAATAATGATTAAAAAGACTTTTGGGGGGCAAAAAGAGGTCCTCCTTTTAATATTTAAATACAATTAATAAAAAAAGAAAAATACATCTAAACTAAAGAAACTATAACTGGGGAGAAACCACCCCATCGCACCGCCCCGATTCACGTGATTACGAACGCGGCCTCCGATGGCCCACATATTTACTGATTTGCCATCTACCATGACTTCGAACGCCATACTCGCTGAATTGAGAGGATCAGGTGAGGGCATTTATGGAACAAAAAAAAAAACAAAAAGACAAGGGGCGCTGCCTATCCCCATCATCCGAACGAGAATCGCATGGGGCCCCTAGCGTTTTTTCCTTAATTTTGGCGTGCCAAGTGGGAAAACATGAACGGCATCAAGTCGGCGAAGGGACGCGTCTTCCCAATCATATCAACGGTCGTAGATTTGTTTCTCCTCGCTGTTTTGGGCAAATAACAAAACGTGAATGCATTTAACTGTACAGCTGGCACTGGACCGTTTCTTTAACCAACGGCTCACGATTTCCAACACTAATCGAGTGCTTAGCTGATTTTTATGCGCTAATAAAACTTGGGGGTCAGCAATAATTAAAGACCAGAACGGGGAAATAAAAAGCTTTCAAATTTAGGGTTGTTGAATTTTCTAAAAGTCTATAGAAGTAGGACGTTGGCTTGGGTCTTTACTTTTTAGTGCTTGGAGGTATTTATGATTTAATGTTTAACTGCTAACTGAAATCGCAAATGCAACCCTTTTTTCTTGTGGGGTTGGGGTGGTCAGTGGTGAACCCTAGTTGTAGCTTTTTTGGACTCTTCAAGTCTTAACACAATCCAATCCTTACAAGTTTTGTTAAGTACTTGTTAAGGAAAGGATCTTATTCACTGTTAAAAAACAGCACAAATTACTAGTTTATTTTGTATTTTGTTGTCTGACATTGCGTCCCACTAGACGCAATAGTATAACATATATATATATATATATATATATATATATAAACAAATAAAAGATAAAGAATGATTATTTTGTGAAGGTTTCTCCAATACAATTTTGAATAATAATTCTTGTCTAATATCAGATTTAAAATTGGATGTTAAAACTCTTAAATTAATGTATATACAATTTTTACCATTGGAACAAAGACCATATTTCTTTTTCAGTGACAGAGACTATGTTTTATTTCTTTATACTCCTATACCTATAAGATTTAATAAGTTTATTTTCTTTAAAAAAATTCTATAGTAGTATATGATTTCAATTTACGATTATTTTTTGTGATTATGTTGCTATTTAAGTTATAAATGTTGGGGTATTCCTCCACTTTCTCGAGTACGATATTAAATATTCTTTTTTATTTTTTAGCAACGGAAATGTCTGTTATTTAAGTAATTGATATAATATATGATTAAGATTTTAATGATTTTAAAATGTGTAAAAATATAAATAAAAATTAATTAGTAAAAAATAATATAGACAATTTTTAATTTTAAATTTATTTAAAAATATATATGTCAGGTTTGTGAATAAGTAACGTATATATTCATTAATTTTTAACAACGGAGAGATCTTTTCCCTGAAGTCCTCCTAGTACTCCACACTTACAGGCTTTTCTCTGAGCTGACGTGACATCCTGTCCCCTTCCACGTCAGCACCTACTAGCCGTTGCCCCATTCCTCACCCTACCAAATTTCTACATTACGCCAGACAATAAATTCATACAGAAACTTTCCCATCCCAATTCCACTGCCAAGAAAAAAACCCAATAAAAAAAAATTACTAGCGCAATTTATGGGCATGCATGGCTGCTTGCCTCATCAGCTATACATTTACACCCCGTTGTTAACGCCGTTAATCATGGGGTCAAAATGATCAATCCCCGTTAAAGCCTATTCGGCGGAAAACTTAAAATCAAGTCTCAAAGTCCCCCTCTGAACGTCCGTCGAGAACGGCGTCACCGCTTGCCATGGGCCCCACTTTTTTCACGCGCATGAATTAATTAATTAATTTATTTTACCTGCAATCAAATTTATTTTATTTATTAAAAACAATTTTGGTAAAAAAGAAATTATTTTATTCTCTCTTTTCCTTTTTTTTCTTGGAAATCGTGTATCTGCATGGGCAAGGACTCAACGGTATGTTGCCTACAATTCTGCTCGGCACATGTTAGATGTTGAAAGCATTGCTTTGCTATTGTGCACCGAAGGTGAATATGCACGGGGATTTCTATTTTCCTTTATCATTTTTTTTTACTGCATGGGGAACAATGGGATCTAATGTTAGATCCCAAGGTGCATAAGATATGATGTGGATGCTGCCTACGCTGGATACCATGCACGTGAGCTTAAAGTTATATGAAGATCCCAAGGATTATATCCTCTAGCCAATCACAGCCGTTAATCTTGCCTATTTGGGGACTGTGAATCATGTTTTCCCATGTGGGTAATCTTTCCTATTGCTTTTTCGCCAAGATTTCGATCTAGCGGCTGAGATATCATCTCTATAACAAAGCGGGTGCCAAACCTGAAAACTTGGGCTGGGTGGGTTGTGGGTGGTAAAAGTAAAGAAAATTTCGCTCTAGTTTTTGCGTGTTGACTAGAAAGGCTTGACTAGACAGAGCTTCACTTCAGAATCCGTACTACTAGTAGCAGTTAATCACAGGCAGATTGGTGGGTTAATATTTGGCCCAAATTTAAGGCAACATTAATATTTTTTTGACTCGTCAGCAGTCCAACCTTGCGTATTTTTCATTCAACTTTTGTTATTTTCCGACAGGTTTGATTAACGGTCATTCCTTTCCCCCTTGGCCTTTAAATTTCCCAAAACCATAAGGAAAATTATCATTTTAGACATTTCTTAATTAAACCCTTTAATATTTAATATTGAAAATGCGATTTTTGATAATATTTTATGCCTTAATTATGATACTAGACAGTTAATTTGATAATTTTCTATTAGTAAAATCAATCCATTTTTAATAAACAAATATTAAAAGCAAAAGGGGAGGATAAAAATTTTACACGAAGAGGACCAAAGTCACGAGGGAGGATGCCCACTTGACTGATTCAACAGAACAAGGTTGTCGAAATTGCACGTGGAGAATCAAGAGGTGGCCAGTAATAAATATCAACTGACATGGGCGTTTTAGTCACAGCAGGTTTAAAGTTCATGGGGGACAAGAGGGTCAGTTCCTTGCCTCCTCAAATGTCCGACGAAAAAAACAAATCAGAAAGATAAATTAAATTAAAAAAAAAAGGCTCTGCTTTTAGCTCCTGAGGGGATGTTTGCCTGCCCTCTAAGAAAATCGAGCTTTTGTTTTTCTACAAATAAAAAGATGGGTTCCACCCATTATTTTCGGACACGTGTCACATGGGTCAAGGTTCCCTTCAACTTTTTCTTGTTTGCTGACGTGGTAATCTTCCCATATCTCGCCACGTCAGCAGTACAGGGACTTGCGGCTTCTTTTTCTAGCGGCCCATTTTCGGGGTTCTAATTTTATCCATTCGCACATATTTGAATTTACATAAAAGCCCCCTACTTTGAGTTTTTTTATGTCAATTATAATTATAGGATAAATATCAATGTGTTTGATAATCCCATTATCTCGATTTTTTTTTTGTTTTGGTGAGAATTCCATTTTCTGATTATTCATAAAAAAATATTTATAAATTTATTATTTAATAAATAGTATTATTGCTCTTTAAAAATTAATAATAGTGCTCTATTTACATTATATCACATTCTGATACTTTCAAATGTTTCTTATCATACATATTTAATATTTAAAAAGTTATATTACATGTTCTTTTTCTTTTTTTTTTTTTGTTTTTTTCAGTTGACAAAAGTAATGCTTTCTGGTATCCAGGGGTCAAACCAAGACTCGTGAACCTTAAATTTTGACGACATTCAGTGCATCACTCCGAAGAAATTTCATTTGTTATAATACATGTAACGTTACTTATAAATTACATTACCAAGATGAAATAATATTTTAATTTTTTTAATTTAACCACTCACGAGATCTTGTAGAAATTAAAAAAAGGAAAAGGAAAAACTCAGCTAAGAAACAGTGTGATGACTCTACATTTGCCAAGTTGAAACCCCACAACGCTTAACAATTGCTTTTAATTAAAGCAACCTACACTCCTACGCTCTAAACTCGACTTTTTCTACAACCAACTTTAGTATTAATAATGAATGTATAGCTGGTTTAATTTGTTAATTTTTTTTCTTCTTTAATAGAATTTTTTTATTTTAAAAAATAAATTTAAATCAAACTTTTCGATCAAAAAATGCATACTTTTATTATTGAACCAAAAGTTCATCATCCATATGCAATTGTAACTTTTTTGTAAGACAATTAATAAATCCAACACGTCAAGATGAAACAAGCTATTTACCCTGAATTTGTTGTCAAAAGAAAAGGAATTCTATATTATATATTAATTTATGAATGGAAAAAAATGAAAATATGAGGTTTATTTTAGTATTTTTAGTGGATCACAATGTTGAAACAGATCTTATCCTATTCAATCTTGGGGAATTTTCAATGTGAAAGAATTATAGCCTTTGTCGATTTTGAAGGGTCCTTCAATCCAATCATTTGTCCTTTAGTTTTTCTTTCTTCCTTTCTTTTTATGTTTCCTTTTCGGCGCATTGAAATTTAGATTAAAACGTTTCTTTGATTGCAAGTTTGGAGGTTATGTCCCATATAAGGCTTGACATCAATAAAGTGTGCCGCTTAAGCAAATTGTCTCCACTGTTCTGGCCTTCATGTGATTCTAATATTAACCAGTGGCTTACAACTATACCTGTATCCCTACTTTCCTAACAATTTCATTATTTCTCAAGCAACAACATCAATACATGTAAAACTATTATCTCTTCTACCTTTCTATTTAAATTTTTTTTTGCTAAGCAAATGTTGAATGTAGATAAGTTGCTCTGCCTCTTGGTCTGGTATCACTTTATCAACGAAGGATTAAGCTTGAGTTGTTAGTAGATGTCACTCTATCAATGAAGGATTAAGTTAAAGTTATTGCTAGAAATTGACTTAAACCTTTACATAAATGTTAACAATCACATCCATATCTTATATGAGATGAAGTATTATGATTTCACTCACTTAACATTAATAGTTTTTCGAACTTAAATCACATGGATCTTAAACATTTAAATTCGAGTTCTTAGTGGTGATTAACTTAACCTCTTATATATGTTTTAATAATCACATTTATGTCTAATGTGAATTGAAGTGTTATAACAAGACTAATGAATTAACTAATTGAATCAAACCCTTTATTAGTTTATTTATTTTGTTTCAATAAATTATTTTATATTTACAAATTTTTGATCATGGGTCTTTAACTAAGAAATTATTATTATATCTAGGAGACAATTAAGGGATATATATCCCCGTAAATGCAGGTCCAGATACTTGAAAAACAAGTTTATAGTCATGTAGATGAATTCCCCACCTTATGGTAGGGCACATAATCAGCAAAGTCAAGCATTAAGATATTATTCTTTTTTTTTTTCTAGTTTGTTGCGGAAATTATATTTTAAAATATCAGTGACTCGAGAATAAGATATATTCTTATTAGAAACTATCGTAATCTGATAATTGTAAAAAAAATCAAAGAAGAGAAAAGCTGAAGGTTGACTGGCAGACTTGGTATCCTGATAACAGGGATAACTCAAAGCAGGACTTCCTTAACAAGAATACTTTAGTGGATAGCTTTCGGTGTCACACAGAGACTACTTTAATACAAGCATTGTCTGCTAATGCTACCTTTGCGGTTCATTAAAAATTCAAAACACACACTTTGCCAGCTGACACTTTCATCTAAGACGATTACTATTGTATTAACAATCATTAACTGGGGATAGGGTCAAAAAAAAAAAAAAAACCCAAGTCCCAACCCGAACCAACCCTCCCAGTCAATCACTAACGTAAATAAACCTGTTGTTTTGTCTTAAGGGAATATCCCAACTCTTTACCCATTAAGAACCAAAGATTTAATTTGAAAGTTTTGAGTTTGAATTTTAAATATATATATATATATTATAACTCATTTTTACCATGTATGATTGTATATAATTTATTGGTAAAGTTTAACTAAATGATGGGTCATTAAATATTCTGGCAAAGAATCAATTGATAATTGACCCGTGAAGACCATCATGCATCATCGATATATTAACCAAGTACAAGGATTGCGTAAAGAATGGACTTTTAACCACATCACTAACAGTCAAAAGATTAAAGATTTTTTAATCAGAAACAGTCAAAACATTGTTCTTGGACTATTATCAAATGTCTTCTTTCCCTTATTTAATTATTGCAACCATGCAAAAAAAAAAAAACCCAGATATTAGTAACCTATATATGACAAGTACCATTGCTCCTAGAGAAATATCGAAAAAATAAAATGTATTATATAATTTGTATTTTTTTTAACATTATGATCATGACAGGAAAATGATAATTAATAACGAGAAATATTGAATATAAATGGGAGTATATTAAAATGTGGAGATTCCAATGGAACCTACCAAAGAGGCCGAAAGAAATACATTATAATCTCTTTGCAAAGTGGTGGGGTTCCACATTTTTGTTTTTAATTTATTAAATTTTATAAAAATTTGGGTCTTTTTGTGGGTCCATTTTTCATCATTTATTCCCGACATGTCAAACCATATA
Organism: Theobroma cacao; assembly: GCF_053813885.1. Taxonomy (NCBI): domain Eukaryota; kingdom Viridiplantae; phylum Streptophyta; class Magnoliopsida; order Malvales; family Malvaceae; genus Theobroma; species Theobroma cacao. The sequence continues at coordinate 47,430,154 of NC_142640.1, forward strand.
AGACAATGCTAACTCATATGCTCTCCTTCTCCTTATCTTGTAATTTCTCCCTCTTCAACCATGGCACACATGCCTGTATAGATGATATTCATTTCTCCAATATTGCTTATATGTCAAGATACATATGGTCTTCTCATTGGACATAACTTCGGGTGGTTACATATAGAAAACTTTTAAAGTGATTCTCTTCTTATATACAAAGTAAAAAATAGCATCTCATTCTGCTAAAATGTTGTGTGTGATTTAAGTAGAAAATAGCAAACAATTGAATTCTGTTTAAAGATATTTTGTTGGGTTTCATTTTCAATTAAAATTAACGGATTACAAAGATACTTTGAAAAAAATATATTTATGATATAAAGATTGTGCATTTAAGAACAAATTTGATAAAGACCTTTTAATAAGAGTTTGAATCAAATATCACTAATTATCAAGATAGACGAACTTACCAATCGAATCAACTCATGAGAAAGATTAAGTGTTGACTCATTACAATTTAAACTCACATATTAGGAATGGATTTGCCAAGCATAATGTATCACATCTGAGGATGCAATAAGAGGAAGATTTGGCCCTTAAAAAAAGTGGTGTATGAAATTAGGCAAAACTTGGCCCCTAAAAAAGGGGAAAGAAAAGGGGGAGTGGGGACCCATTTATTATTGTTGTCATATTGAGCAATTTTTAGCATAAGTCACACACAAAAAGTAGCATAAATTGTTTGATTTTCTGGCAGAAATTGACAAATGAGGCGGTTTTGGACAATAGGGACTTGAGCTTTGGGATAGGAGAAGGTTTCTTTCGAGAATATTGAGAGTAATATATTAGATAACATGGAATATGGAGAGGATGTCCCCCACACGTCAAAATAGTGGTGGGAAGTGGGATGGAAGGGTTAGCATTGTAAGGATAATGTTTGGCCTTAGGAGAATGGAGCTGAATCAAAAGCATTTGATTTCGAGTTGGAAAATATGTGATAGGGAGGGTTGGGAATATGGTCTGATCCCTTGATTGCACAGCTCAATCGCCCCCATTTGACACTTTGCCACCACCCAAAACCTCCCCATCATTTGCTTATTCTCATGTTGCTTTCACTTTCATCATACGCACTATAATGTATATTCTTCTCTTAAATTGAAAATCCAATTTAAAGTAAAAACCAACAACATTTGGCTTCGAATAAGATGTAAACATTTTTAGTTGACATGGGATAGGATATTAATGTGAATATTCATTAATAATATTGAACTAGAATGGATGTAGTACATATTATTCATGGGGTAAGATCTATATGCCCCCAAAATGTTTACATGCAAAGATGATTTCTCATTATATTTACTTTTACCTCTTTTGTATGTATATGTGCAATCATTCTGAAATTAGAGGTATTGATAGGCTACCAAAGTGGAACCTAAAAATTTTGGTTATTAGGTCACTGTCGTAACAGTTAAGAGAAAGCTCTATTGGGTACAAGTTATTAATATCTTTGTTACTATGTTGTGCTAATTTTGTCCCTTTTGAGTACTTTTTTGAAATCTACAGAGCTAGTTAATTTTCCAGGCAATTTCCTCTCTTGCTTTCACTTGATTTTGTTTTTAACATCCTATTTCCTGGAATTGGTAAAGACTTGAAGTACAAGTTCTTTAGATATTTTCATTTTTGTAGGTAAATTTTTCACTATCTTCTAGATTCTGCTATGAATTTGTTGCACGTAGCACAAAAAATTAGGAAAAAAACATAAAAAAATGGTATATATTTCCATTGCAAGTCTTTTTCTTGTACAACTGTAAACATATATATATATATATATATATATATATCTCTATCATCCAGCCCTGCTAAATTTTGTCATCAACTGAAAGCTTGAAAAACTAGTTTTGGGCACATATCTATTAAGGACCATAGATTTGAAAGAGTCTAAATTCATTTGCACCCAGAAATTTTATGACCATAAGTCATGAAGTTTTCATTGTGAATATCAATACGTGAAACATATATATATATATTTTTAAAAAAAAGACTTTCATGACAATCGTAGTGATCAATTTGTGTGTAAGAGAGTCTAATTCAGTCGCAACCTGACCAAACGAGACCGATACTAATCGACTAATGTGTTATTGGTGCACCAAGTGTCTAATTCAATCACAAACATCATCAACAGGCAGAAAAAGAATAAAATAAAATCAATTGGTCAAAATCATCTTCGCCATGGCAGGGGGCAAGTCTAGTTGTGGGGCTAAGCCGCCAAAGAACTTAAATATGGTTGGAAAATGTATGAATCTGATGGTATTCTGGACATTCGATTGATGGGTATTTTGTGCGTGACATGTACCAGATTTTGGGTATGGTCCAAATCCTCTAGCCATTGCTCATTTTTGGCATGAACTAAAGCCCCAAGGGGAGGGGCAACATCTAGGGTGGGGCTATCAGAGGGGGGCCAAAGAGTTCCAGCATAATTAGAAAAAGACAGAGTGAGTTCCATGAATTGCATGTCCACCAGGGGCTTAATTAATATGTTGTTAGGTCTGCATCACAAATAATTGAGGGAGGGAATGGGGCTGCTAAATGGATAACACCAATATTTTTTCCCATAATTTATCTCTTCTTATAAAACTAGAACGTGTCATCATCAAGCAAAATGAGAGATATAATTTCAAAGAAAACATGATTTTTTTTTCTTTTGCTCTTTCTATTTCACTTTATGTGCATCAGAAGGATGGAGATGAAAGGCAACTGGCCAGGTTAGCAATGGGAACAAAATAGAGTTGGATGATCATTAATTGAGATTTGAAGATAGCAAGCTAAGTGATGGGTTTGACAAAAACTAATCACCCACTTAGAAAAGACTACACAAATCCCATAATTATTTGGTATGATGGGAATTCTTGGTTTTGTAGTTTCTTGAGGCAACAGGCATTGTTCAAAATTATGTAGATAATGGAAAGGCAAAGAGAATACCATTTGTTGAGGCAACAGGTATTGGTTTACTACAGGACAAAATGGGCTTCGTAACAGTGAAACTTGCACATCTTAATTAATTACTCACAAACCTTGTGCAGCCAACCATTCGGCAATAAATTACAAATTACCAAATGTATTAAACTCAAAGGGCGCAGTAGTAGAGAGATTGAGGTACCATAAGACATTTTATATTACCGTCCACTTGCTTAAGCGCTTCGTCGTAGACAAAATCATTGGAAATTGGCTGTCAGACGATTTTCTATGCATCAAAACATGCAAACAAATGAGAGATTGAGCATAAAATCAAGAGCAAGTTTGCTTTGCAAGATAACACTCACCCAATGTATATTAATTAACTAAATATTTTAATTTTATTTTAGTTGCAATAAAGTAGAAATCGAGGGGGGAAAATAGATTTAAAAGGGGGGGCCGAAAATAGAAAGAAAATGAGAACATGGGAACATTGTCTTCACGAAGTTGTTACGCCCCTGAAAGCTCAAAAAAGAAATGCTTATCTGACAACCACTGTGTACTGTGATGATTTCCTGTGGTAATTCCATAATAAAAAAAAATCAAGTAATGATGACAAAACAATCAATAACTTTGATAAATTTAATCTTTGATCGATGGAGAACCTCAAGGTTCAATGCTTCCATCAATGATAGCAAACCCTTTTTCGTTTCTTATTTTTTTTCTCCCTCACCCCATAGCTGTTCTCCATATCTTTTACTCGGAATAGACAAGGGAAAGGGATGGAGATTCATAGAGTAGAAAAGCATATGAAACTATAATAGCAAGAAATTGTAAATTCCTTATAAACTACTGTTGAGATTTCAACAACTACATGAAGTATTTTGAAGCTTTTGTGGTCCTGAATGTCAGGCCAACTGCATACAAACTCATAGTTATAGAATCATTGATTTTCCTTTTTCGTGAAGGAGTCTTGGGGAATAGTGGAAAATGCCAGCAGGCTTTTCCTTGTAAGCCAAAATGAGCCATGTTTACTGCTGCTAGGCTGGTGAGTTGTACCGTGAGTAGTGTTTGTTACAATGAATGGGGTTAAGAACATTATTGCGGAACATGCTTTTCTAGGACTAGGAAACATTGTAAAAAGATTCTAGCCAACCATACCATCTGGTTCAAATTAGAACTCTCATTTAATGGAAAGATTGTTTCTTCATATTCCCATGATCATGCTTTATGCTTTGAGTAATTAATGTCATCCTCACCATATCGGCTAGGGATCTTCAAGATTTTCTCTCTTGAACCAAAACAAGATTCTTCTTAGAGGGCAAAGCCACATTGTGGAGACATTAGTCCATATTCTCTGGGCTTAGAATGGGCTTAGTTATTTGATATCCAAAAAACTAATTCACTAATTTTGTAGGAGTAGGAATGAGTTAGGAAATTAGATGGGTTTCCCAAAATTCTCTAACAAGTTCAAAACAAAGTACTATAAATTCCAAACATTGAATCTTAATAAGTCCAAATACTTTCGGAAAGTTTGGAGTACATGGAACGCCTTTCAAATAAAAACAAGTATAATCTTCACCCTGGCCATTGACTTATATAAACCCAAACCAGGCCATTGAAATTTTCAATGGACCAACAAGCAATGACTATTGAGTAAATTAGGGAATTTTAATATATGGCATTGGGTGGGATGGGCTAGGCTTCTTTACTTGAACCAGACCCTGCCCAACTGTTGCCAATGAAGTCTGGCTTTATATTTTTATGCAGTTTTTTTTTTTTTATCTTAGTTATAAATTAATGCTTTATTTGGTGGTTTTTTTTTTGTTTATGTACTTTCCTTTTGCTTAATATTTTTTGGTTATATTACATATATCTCCTACCAATGTAAGTGTGTTGCCCTGTATTAAATTCTTTTTAAGATTCCTAAAACTTTTCTAGTATAAATATGTTTTATTCTGTTACTTTAGGGTTCTAAGTAGACCTTTGACAGTGTGTTTTGCATGTGTATTTTTGAGTGTATATCTTTTGTCAAAAGAATTTAAGAACTCTTCAAGTAGGTACTAATTCATAGTACGCTGATGATGCTTTGCCCAAGCTCAAAGTTTTCCCACACGTAATACCAAGACCAACCCATAAGCAATCTAAAGGACTAAATATTCTTCCCCTTTTGTTCTTTTTGAACAAGTTCTTGCTGTAAGAAATTCATCAGTTACAACTCAATGTTATATATTGAAGTGCAAAGACATATCTTCCTTAATTGAACTGTCATCTATCAACTCCATTCAGTTCATCACCATGCCTTCCACACAGGAAGTCACGTATGGTGTCCACCGACGTTCAGCTTCTCGTCTAACGATAGTTGCACACATGTTCGGCATCCTGGCTTTCGTCTTGATGCTGGTTTGGTTGCTACATTATCGTGGGGGTATCGAGTACGATTCTTATGATGGCTATCGTGTTTTCAATGTAAGAAAACAAACCACATATGTGTGGTCTCATGTTAAGATTATTTAAAACATTTAATTAATTTTTATTAAGTTAATAATTATTGTTATTTGCAATGGCAGGTTCACCCATTTCTTATGTTCTGTGGGTTCATTTTTCTGTCTGGTGAAGGTATTGGCAATTGATTAGAATTCCTTGAGCTAAATCAAGTGTTTCAACCATTTTTTATTGGTATGCATTTGAAAATCTTTCTAACAAGGTTTAATTGATGGGGGGGTTTGCACTAAAACAGCAATGATGGTCTACAAGACAGTTCAAGCTATACATATCGTGCAGAAGGTAGTCCATATGATACTACAGCTTACGGCTTTTGTGCTTGGGGTGGTTGGGCTTTGTGCAGTTTTCAAGTTCCATGATATGGCCAGCATAGAGGATGTTTACAGTTTGCATTCATGGATTGGCATCGGCACCATTTCCTTGTTTGCATTGCAGGTAAAAGAAATTCCGAACGAGACCAATAACTTTACTAATTTTCCCACAACTCTCATGCAATCAAGCCACAGACCTTTCATTTCCAACCTATTTTATTTCAGTACTCAAACAGTTGAATTTTCACATATTTTAGCATTTTCCTTTTTATAGATTTGAACACTAATTGCAGGTATCAAATGGATCACCTTTTTGTAATTGAAAAAGAATAGTCTATAACCCACTTGGCCTAGTCATATAAGAAGAAAGATTCATTGATTATTAGAACATAGATAAAATTCAGAAGGTTTGTTCTTTAAAAGCAAAAAAGATGTGCCGCATTGCAACTTTATTTAGACCCGACTCCTGTGTATAGCAACACAAAATGTTATTTTTTTTTGTAGAGATATTTACAGGTTAATTCAAAGTTAAATTAAAAGAAAGATACCTGATAGACTTGACTCATAAACACTTCTACTTTTTGGTAATACATTGGTTCAATCTAAACTAGCGGTAAGAGGCGGAAGCTATGTTGTCCTCTTTCCCTTTCTTGTATTTAACACACTCAAACAAAGGAAAATCATGTAACAAAACAATGCTATTCTTAAATATAATTTCTTCCATTCTCAAAGAAAAACAACACACACACAGAACATATACACAGTTGCAGTCGTGCAAGATTTCTTTCATCGATCTACATTGCTCTAATTGCCTAACAAAGCTTACAAGAAAATTTAAGGATTGTGTTTCTACCTTAAATTTGCAAGATGTTAAATTAATGATTAAATGCTGCCTACACCAGCTAACCAAGGCTTCAAATTTGCTAGCAATAGCATATTAAATTTTTCCTTCTGGAGTCACAAATAATAAGAACAAGGGAAAGGAAGGGTAATTTCAACCTTTAATCTGTTAAGGAGCCTTCCCAACCACTATATCAAATCTGAACTACTGGAAGTTCTAATTCATTCTAAAAAGCATGTACATCCATCTCCTTTGCCTGTTTAGTATTTGGCTACAACATTAGCAGAAGTTGTTTATGATTTGATTTTACAACTGGGTGGTGCAGTGGCTAGCGGGGTTGTCCACATATATGTTTCCGCAAACACAAACGACGAGGATAACCTTGCTTCCCTGGCACGTTTGTCATGGCAGGACATTGCTATACATGTCGATAGCTGCAGCTCTCACTGGCTTGATGGAGAAGGCTACCTTCCTCAACCTGCGCCCTGGCCACGAAACTCGTTTGATCAATTTCATAGGACTATCTATCCTCTTGTTTGGCATATTTGTAGATCTCAGCGTTGCTCTTGCCCGTTATGTCTGATTATTTATGAATTGTTTTAATCATTTTTTTTTGGTATGTGTGTGGTTTTCATTTTGGTTTTCTCTTTCTTTTTTGGGGTGAATTTACACTGGATTGATGTTGAAATTCCGATAATTTTAATTTATTATTCATTTCACTTATACAATTTAATTACCCCCAAGTGGTCTTTACTTTCTACCTTGATGGTTGGAAAAAAAAACTGGTGCATATTTCTTATTCCTGAATGTTTGCCTGAGGAAAATTTTCAGAAATCCAAGCCCTGGATATAGATTAGAGAAATTGTATTATCATGGACAAAAAAAGGGCAATTCTTATCTGCAAATTCCTGGCTTGTTTGATGCTATTGCTTAAGTATGGTTTTAAAATTTCCTAGGCAGTGTTGAGTTCCTTGATTATTATCCAATTCAAAGGCAAGGGTACTTTACTGGTTCAGGCATAAATTGCAGACTTGCAGTGAATAACATACGTGTAGGATGCCATATGAGAACATCAAACTTCTTAATTTTGACAAGTTTTCTGCATTGATTTTATGGTACTATAATATTAATTGACTAGATTAAGCCATGCTAATTTGTAAACTTAATGAGGCTTAGCTTTCCAAACATGTTTTTTTTTATTTAAAAGCAGGAAATCAGGAAGAGTTTTGCCTCATAATACAAGTTAAGTTTCACTAATTGATGACCTGAGTCGTTAGTAAATTTCTAACAGCAACACCCTTGGCTTTTCTTATGGCTCCGAATGCTGCCTATTCTCTGCAATACGCCCAAACCAGAAACAAACAATCATGTGCAAGTCTTACTAAATTCTCTGCATGATTAATTGGCAATCCATGTATAATTACTGAGCAAAAGCAATAATATCTCCATACTATTGGACTTGCCACCTTTGAATTAGCCGGCTGGACGGTTTTTACCAAATACCAAGTTTGGAAGTATCTTCCCTATGCAAACAAAAAGCTACCTTTGCTAATGGCAAATACTTTCGAAGGCCTTGTCTCTTGCAAGGATGTTATATAGCACTGAGCACTCCATCTTCATTCAACGGATGCAATGGCGCCTAACAGCAGAAGCTATCAAGTTTCCGCAACCCCATTCACAGTATTTGGACATTTGTTATTTATAGCAGTGGCAACCCTCGTGTTCGTTTGGCTACTCAAGTTCCGAGAAGGTCTGGCTTTTGAATCTGCTAATAAATTTAAGATTTTCAATGTGAGTTTCCAATCTATTGGACCTAGCTAATTCATATCGCAATTTGTTTCATGTGTTCCTGGAGGAAATTAATTCTCTGCATGCATGGAATTTGATTCTATGCATATTAGTCTCTTTCAACTTATTTTATAAGATTCTGTTATTCATTTTGTTTCACTCCCATTTGCAGCTGCATCCACTTCTAATGGTGATTGGATTCATATTAACTGTTGGAGAAGCTAAATAAAGGGGTAATAATTCGTTAGAATTTTATATATTAGTACAATCTAGTTGGAAAAATGAAGCAATTCCTTTTCTCTTTGGCAGCAAAAGAGTGCACATCATCAAACTTACCCCCAAGAAGTAGACCACAAGCATATCATTTTTCTTACGGCTTTTAGACTATTATCATTAGTACCAAATTTGAAAGAAAATAATGATTTACTGAAACACTAGGTTTTTTATGATTTTAAGTGGAAGCATAAGAAAATCCCATTGAAATAAACATAGTTTTAGAGCATTCACTGTATTATGAAATTTTATTGCAACTCCATGGGGTGATCTGTCTGCACCAATACTAAGGATTCTAAGTTTCTAACTGACTAAATACCATCTAAAACAGCAATCATGGCATACAAGACAATCCCAGGAAGAAGAGACGTGCAAGTACAACGGGTAGTTCATCTCACTTTGCAAACCATTGCTCTTGGTTCTGGGATCTTGGGGATTGTTTCAGTTTTCAAGTTCCAGGATGAGGCCGAAATTCCTGACATGTTTACCTTACATTCTTGGCTAGGCATGATTGCCATCTGCTTGTTTGGTTTGCAGGTACCTAAATCGTTTTAGTTCTTGGCAAATACTGGTAGTAATCTGAAACAATATTCTAATATATATATATTTTGCAGTTGTTGCTTGGTTTCTTCTCCTTTGTGTTTCCTGGTGCAGAGTCATATTCAAGAGCAGGATACACGCCATGGCACATTTTTGGTGGCTTAGTTATCTTCTTCTTAGCAATTGCCACTGCTGAGATGGGATTGTTACTGAAATTCCTGCGATTAGGCCTATTTCGCAGCCAAGAAGCACTCATTGTCAACTTCATTGGATTGTTGCTGTTTCTATTTGCAGTGGCTGTTGGCCTCAGCGTTGTCCTGACTCGGGGTTATTGATGGAAATAATTCAGATACTAGCTTGGAGAAAATCTTGAAAATTTATTGAAGAATTATTACTTTCAATTTATGGCAAAAATAACGGGAAAAAAATGATTGACAGGAGTCCGGAACACTTATAATGATATTGATTTGAGCTTGTATGGTGTCATGTCCATTTGCTGTGTAATTTTAAAGAATTATAGAAGAAAATTGTCCCTATTCAATGTGAAACCATATGCGGTGCTTTGTAATCCCTGATTATTGATGTATCAAATATATTTGATTATTAGATATATAAGGTGTTAATTATAATTTTATAAAAAAAAAATTAAATAATAAAGAATCTTTTTTTTAAAAAAATCAAAATATTTATATTATCTTATGAAGTAATCGGTATAATTGAAAACCGAGTCTCTTAATTAAATATTATCGTATCAATGTCATTTTGAATATTACTATAGATACATAAATCAAATAAGTTACGAGATATTTTAATAATTAAAATTTACTCAGAATTGAAAAGCAAGACAGATAGAATAATTTTATAAGATAAAATATTAAGAAAAAACTTATAAACTATGGTTGGTTTCACAAATGAGGTAGTTGCAATGGGAATTGAAGGAAGTGGTGCAGAGATGTAGGTCCCTTGAGAACAAAATGTCAAAGCGAAACTCCACCAGGGAACACCAGTTGTGCAAACTACAAAGAACCCGTGATGTTCTCACATCTGCAATTCAAAATTGCAATGGTCCCAATGATAATTTGTGGGCATGACCGTTGGTGGCGCATTACCATATCCACCTTTATTCTCCATCAACTATTTTCTGGAGAACATGTTCAACGGTGCCAATCACTAGTTGTTATTTTGCTCTCGGGATGCTAGGGGATATCTAAATTATAGTATAAACAAGTAGCCAGATATGGGGAACACTTTCTTTTGGAGCACCGAGACTGATCAAATCTATATCATGATAGCAACAGGCATAAAGGTTTTGACATTTCAACTCTCGGCATTACAAACATGGCTATCCACGACGTTGAGCAGATACACATGCCTGAAACATCGTTAGGATTGAAACTTGAAAGCTGGAGATATGGCTAAGCAAATTGTCTTGTCTGATTTGTTTGCAGCCTGAAAGTTCAAGGCCGCTAATGTTTTGTCAGCCATGTGATCCTAAGATGTACCTAGGCTGACAAGTCCAAAGTGAACCTGCCAATATCATTGTGTAGTATTTGACTCTATGTAGAGAGCTTTATTTCAAGTACATAAATACCCCAAGACATCCAAGAGAAATTTCAGTGGCTGAAATTTATCATTGAGAAATCCTGTAATGTTGACAATTCAATAAATTTCACAACTGCGAACAATCATTCATTTCCCATTTTTAAGAAACAAGCAGAATCCAGAAGGTTAAAAAACTTAAATAAACTACACACCTTTGGCTTAATTGTTAACCAAAAAATATTAGAAAAGGAAAAAAGGTTAAACCCACTGCTGCTTTGTGGCTTCCATTCTCTCCAACAAACTGGCAATCTCGGCTTGCATTCTTAGTTTCATTTGGTAGTAATCACAATGTGAGTGTTCCAAAACCTTTACTTCTTCCACTTTCTTCCGTCGTCTTTCCTCAGTCTCCTGTAAACATAGTCTGGATAGCTTCTCAGCATACTCTTCTTCCAACTTGTCAGACTTGGCTCGAATCATCCTCATGTAAGTCTCAGCCTCTCTCCGTGCTTCGTCTGCCTTGCTTTGAAACATCATTGCTTCTGCTTCCTTAATCCTTACCATGCTTTCTAAGCTGTCAAATCCATCATTGTTTGATAACCTGCCAAACCGGTATTCATCTTCACTTTTTAAATCATTTGCTAGAGCAGTTTTGATATCTTTCTGACCATGATCATTTGGAAGTAAATCCCGTCCACTTGAAGAGCTTGTGCTGTAAAACACAAGCTTCGGAGGAAGAGAAGTAGCTGGTGTGACGGATGATTCATCTTTTCTAAGATCAACTTGAGTTGTCATTAGGTCTTTTGAACATGCACCAGAGGGAGGAAAGTCTGCCATACCATCAGTGTCTATTTGTCCAGGCCGGAAAGAAAAAAAAACAAAAAAAGAGAAGAAAGAGTTAAGACAAGAATATCCTAAATTGAGAGATGCATACAAATAAAATTACAGGAATTATCAGCAATATAACTAGCTCCATAAAGGAAAAAGAATGGTGGAGACATCTAATATGATACATGTTTCAAGAACAATAATCAAGACAAATAAGACATGCACCGAAACTATAAAGAAGAGACCTCGCTTATTAATCTAATTCAGAAACGTCCTAATCAAAGCATAATGGTGTAATCTGATCCATATGGCAAACCCCACAAGGCGGGAAAAGGCTTGTTTGTTATTGTTGTAGCCATAATCAAAGAAAAGATTTCAAGAACAAGATATCATCCCCCCCACAGCATATGTCCTCTGTTTAGCTAATCAGTTCACTCAATCATCAAAAGCCCTTTACTATCAGGTTGACTAGTTATCACAATAAACTACTTTCTCATTCACTTTACAAGGGAATGTTGCATCCCCCAAAGGTAATCATTATTTTTCCAGTCTCCATCATAGAATTGAGACAATTTCCCATTAACTGCATAGCAAAACAACATAAAGCATTAGTAAAACCTATTGCCACACAAATTTACAGAGGAAACTGAGAAAAGTTAAGAGCATGAGCCATAATGACCTAACTTCCCTTCTGGTACTCCTCTCAGCAGGAAAGCAAACCAAATGATTTGAGTAAAACCATGTTGTGGATCACATATTAGGTCGATTTATAAACCAAAATCACTCACATGAACCATTTCCAAACAAATATTCACTCTTTCATAAAGGAAATGAATCTTCAAAGGGCAGTTTCAATTTATTCAGTTCTTTTTTTTCCCTTTTACATACAAAAATGTGAGAAAGCCTAGTTATCTACATTTTCTGATAAAACTAACCAAGCCATCAGGAAGAACCTGCAGGCAAAGCTTTTAATTTACAGTTTTATAACCAGGAACTGTGTTTGTGGAGTTCCAGAATCATTTTAGTAATCTCAAACTTCAAAGGATGACTTAAGGCTCAATTACATGAGAGACACTTTTTTGTCTTGCCTCAGTTTATGGAAAACCATTATCTCAATAGCTGAAATATATTTACTTTGAAGGTCTTCTAGCAGGATATAAGGATCAAGAGAAACTAAATCTCAACCATCTTAGTTCAAAACCTTAACCATGTGGAAATCTTAGAAAAGTGGTCCCTCTTCTATGTGGTTTAGTTTCTTTTACATTAGCTAAGGCATCAACCTATCAAAAATAGAGGAAAGTAGATTTTATTTTCTGGACATGTGGGGAAAAGACTGATTAAACAGATTCGAAGTCAAATGGTATTTTAACATGAAATTCTTTAGTATAGTACAAATTTCTGCTTTTCTACCAGCCTTTCAAGCATAGTGGCACAGAGTAGGATTCAGGTCTTCCAATTCAACAAAAGATTTCAACTCATCATAAGATTATGAAATGCTAGGGCTAGGTATCCTCTCCTTAGGATAAAAAAATGGGAGGTGGTAATTTTCTCAAATTTGGTCAATTAATGTTAGCATTTTAAGGTGCTGACGCTGAGCATCTTACAAGCCATTAATAATATTACTATGTTCTCTGACCTCTCTGCATATATCTTCCGCTGTATATGGTATTCCAACACTATAAATAGCACACACATCTATAACTGAAAGTTTTAATACTAGTACTTAATAGTTTAATTGAAACCCTTTCTCTTCACTCCTACACTGTCAAGCTATGCAAGTAACATTAACATACATGCATGCAACAACAAGGCCATTAAGAAGAAACTAGGAGAACATTGAGCGAGATGCAATATATCTGTATACCATGAAATTTGTTTGATGTGCTTTCCTAATGAAGTTTGCATAGAGAAAGAGACAGAACAAAAGATACTTACAGTTGAAGAACTGAATAATGACGCTGCATGCATCTAAAGCAGACATCATCTTATTTTGGAGCTGGGTGCAAAGTTCATCAGCTTTAATGTGCAGTTCCTTGCCTTTTGAATCATCACTGCCCTTGAAAATCTTCCTCACACAATCAAGCTCCTTTTTCAGTGTTTCTGGACCCCAGTCCTTTGCACAGCATAGAAACACATCCTTAACAAATCCAAACATTTCTGAAGCATGACCACATCCTATGCAGTGAAATTGCATTTCTGTAGTCCCAGATGGCCCCTTTAAACTAGGACCTGGCTTGATAAGATTCCTCCGAATACCACAGGCAGCGTGGCACCAATGGGAACAAACATCACAACCAACCCAACTGCAAGTATTGTTAGCACAATCAAAATTTAAGCAGATAGGACACATACAAGAACTGCAAAACCCCTTGTTCCCTGAGCATATCTTACAATCACAGTCATCAACAGGCAGCAAACTCTTACAATTCAGATTCCTACATCTCATAAAGAAGAAAATCTCCAGCAGCTCAGTTGTGGGAAACCGCATTTTTACAGACAAGAAGCTTTTAAGGCCCATTTTGACTGCAACTAAAATTTCTAGCTGGTCCTTTTGGCACTTTGAGAGAGTCTCCTTGGTAAGATCAGATCTCCTCTCAAGCCGGTTTTGAAGTCCCACTAATTCTTCCTTCTTCTCTGGAGTTGCTATAATATTTCTCAAGTACTCTTTGGTCAATTCTACCGTTTCATCAGGCAGCTCCTGCATTATTTGAGCCATGGCAGGAATCGACTCTGACACAATCTCACGAAGAATTCTCTCCGGTCTTGAAATCTTTCGGGATCTCCCTCCCTCCATACTCTCTAAAACTCTCAAATTCTCTGAATCCCTCCTCCTCGAATCCCCTGACAGATTATCTACACGCGGTCTAGCAGGCAATTCAGATGGAAAAAAGGAATGATTATCTGAACTAGTCGTTCTATGAAGACTATTGCATGAATCTTTATTCACTTGACGATTAACCTGCATCATGGAAAAGCCCCCACCACCACCAGCACCACCATGATTGGCCAAAGCAACTCCATCAGCAATTGGCCTAAACCGACTATGCACGGATCCATTAGTACCCTCACCACCACACCAAATTTGATCATCTTTCCCCACAGAATACTCATAATTCTCAGTTGAATTTCTTGTTAATGAGCAGCTAGGATTATGTGAAAACGGCAGAGAATACGAGTATGACAATGAAGCAGCAGTGAAATCATTAGAACATGTGGTTTGTGTGTTATTGTTTGATGGTGCTAAAGACTGTACACTCCTACTAGGCCTTGGCCTGTGTTGTGGAGGATCACCATTTTGCAAAGCATTTGATGCAGTTAAAGAGAGAGACACATCAGGTAAAGCTAAAGACAGATTCAAAGTTTCAAGCTTTGGCCTTTTCTCCCTATTACTATTCTCTCTTTCATGAAAATCCTCCTCTACCTCTCTTTTTGAAGAAATCCCTTTACTTTCACTCAAATTCAAGAAATCTCTTTCAACCCATTTTTCATCTTGATTTGAATTCTCAGAATCGACAACTTCTTTCCCTTTGTAACTAGTAACTTTCTCCAACAGGGTTTTCCCGGGAAACTCTTTCTCAGAACAAAAACCCAGTTTGGGATTTTCACAAAGGTAGCTAAGAGTGAGTTCTTGGGATCCAGAATTCCCAGGCTTTGAAGGTCTTGGTAAAGCATAGCCTCCATCAAGACCCACCTTTGATTCTCTAAGGAAATCAATACCCTTTTGTAAAAAACTCATTTTTTCAACTGAACTCTCCTTGTTTTGAAACAAACGTGAGAGCTTGCTTTGAGAGTTTTCATCTCCTACACAAGGGAGATCACTTGAGGGATCTTTCTCTCCAAACATGACCTTATCAGACACAGAGAAACAGAGAAACAAATAAAACGAAAAAGAAAAAAAGATAAGAGAGAGAGAGAGGACTTAACTTACCAGAGACAGAGAGAGAAAAAGGAGAGACAAAAGAGAAGTAGAAATGGAGGGACAAAATGGAAAATTTGGAAAGATTCTGTAGGGAGCTGTATTTTTGGCTTTTGATTCTTTTTTCTTTAGCAAACCATAAGACTCTGCAACAACGGCTGGAAATTTCAAAGCGTTTATACCATTAACTATCACACGCTATTATTTTTCTCCTTATATTTCTTTTTTCTCAAGTATTTTATATCATTGTTGAGGGCTACTAATTAATACTGATTAAGGTATTATTCTCATAAATATATTTTTAATATATTATTTTCCTACAATTTATTTATATTTTTTGTATAAAAATCACCTTAATTACTGTTTATATAAATTGACATTTTCTTTTACATAAGGTTAGCATCATATTTTTGCCTTTTATCTTACAATTTTTCACTGTTGTCCCTGCAAAGTTTAAATAAAAAATCTTTTCCCGTGATTGAAAAGATATAATAATTATCAATTTGTCTCAACAGTAAGAATATGTATTTCTTTACTTTACAAAAAGTCAAATTTAAATCTTTATTTTTAATTAAAAAAAGTAAACAAAAATTTGAATTACAACGTCTAAATAATACATTTTTTCTCATGACGAAAAAGATGTTATAATTACCTATTTATCTTGAGGGTAAAAATATGTATTTTTTATTAAAAAAATCAAATTTGAATCTCTATTTTTAATAAAGAAAGACAAACAAAAATTTAAATTACAATATCTAAATAAAAAAAATATTTTTCGTAATTACCAATTTATCTCGATGGTAAGAATATGTATTTCTTTACTCAAAAAATTGCAAATTTGGATCTCTATTTTTAATAAAGAAAAATGGAAAAAAATTTTGAATAATTGTGGAGGGTAAATTGCATAACTTAATATTGTTTTATGTGAGGAACTTTGAGTCTTTTGCATGGGGAGAGCTTTTAAGGCAGTGCTAAGTTGAAGTCAATGCTACTAAGGGTCCAAAGAGATATTACGGGGGGTGATGAGAAGTTTCCTATTCAAAGTTGTAGCAGTCAAGATTCATGACTATGATTTCGACTTTCTATTACTCTTTCATATATTCAGATTCTAAGCAGAAGAAGTGTTTTTTGTTCCATTTTTCTTTTTTTTATTAGTTCGAATAATGTAGGATTAATCTTGAAGTTTATGTGTAATTACTTTATCATCATTGTGACATTGTTAGATATTTTCCATTTTTTTGATACATACATTTTATATGGTACTATAAATGTTTAAAGAACGTAGAAAGAATTAAATAGTTGTAATTATTTATTTTTTTCCCTTCTTTTACGGTTAGATTTTTTTATTGTAAAAATAATTTAAGTGCTCCTTTAGCCAATAATCAATACATTATGTCCGTATGGATTAATCCAATTGATTTTTTTTCTATATCAATCAATTAAATTTGTTCGAAATTTCATATTTGTGATGGTGAAGAGGAAATGTACTATACTATTTCTATTTTTATTTCCTTGTAAAAAAAATCAATACATTAATTATGAAGATCCATAACCCAAGCTTAGTCCAGCATTCTTACCATTCTAGTTCACAGTTAACGTTTACGGTATACTCAAAATCCCCTATTTTGCTCAATTGTACCAAGAAAATACTCCAAAAATCAACAAATCAACATTACTGCCTGTGAAGATTTGTTCACGATTTGTGGGTCGCAGCCTTTTATGACTTGCTCAAAAAGAAATCAAAAGATGCATTAAATGGATAAAAATAAATAAAATTGGGAAATTGCGAGACAAAAACCAGAATTAGATTTTTTTTTTTTTTTTTTGAGTAGGGTCAAGTCAATTGATTCACATGTTATTCCAGGTCAAGTTGCACCCTACTCGTCTAATTTGCTTGGTCCAAGCTTTCCCTATTCCCAACTTTGTTTCTTACTGTTTGCCCCTTATAAATGGGTTAAAGCAACTCTGAACTTTAGATGCATGACCCACATTAACACAACACCACAATGCAACAAAATGGAACTCCACAAAGTTGTTGTTGGGTTCTTTCTGCATCACATGGAGTAATACCAAGCACATACTACAATGAAGTCTTGTCTAGTCCCTTAACAATGTAGCAATTTCAAGGCTATAATTGGTCCGATGATTATCACTTCTTTAGTCTTCATCTTTGAGTACAAATTCTCTAACAAAACAAAGATGGAAAATGAGTATATACATATATGGATAATTACATTAGAGGAAAAAGGAGGTAATAAGAAAAGGGTTTGTGAATTTGATTCTTGTAATCATACCTGTGGGGATATCTGATAATTTGTCCAATTACAATCATGGCCAACAGTGTGTTCTTTCTTGTCAAAAACACCAAAAGTCAAGATTTTAGGTCCGTGGCTTTAAAAGTGGAAAGCAACATGCGTTTGAAACTTATATAGAAAATTTAATACTCCCATAGATGGCCAGATGCCATGTCTCGATTTCGTTTCCAAGATTGAAGTGATTTGTCCCCGTTTTCACTTCCACGATTGAAGTAACATGTTGGGATTCCAGGAAGAAATTAACATCACTACTATACAATTGATGGAGATTAGCATAATTTTATTACATAGTTCGATATTCAAGGATTTTTTATATTATTGAGAAATTGAAGAGTGTGAAATTGGCAAAGATATTAAATTAGCATTAGTTGTGGCAAACTTAAGAGGATTATCTTCGCAGATTTGATTTTAGAGGTGGACAATGATTGGGACAGACCCAAGGAGACGAGGTACTCCTACCCCCAAGGCCGGTCATGACATTGGACTTGGTCGGACCGAAGAAGATATTTCCAACTGCTTTGTATGATCTACTTTAAATCATAAATTTAATAGATAGATGAGAGTGACAATTCTTTAACGTTGATTGACTTTAAAGCTTTAAAGAAGATGCTGTGTTTATTTGACAGGACAAATCCAGCCAAAAACAAGCACAAAGTTAGGAACAAACCACTCAAAGTAATGCTTTTCAAATCCTTGCATATACAAACCAAGTATATCTATCCCGAAACTTTATCTTATATACAACGAATAAGGTGGTAGAATTTTGAATTCCATTAATGAATTTAGATAATTAACATGCATTCATTTGATTATAATTACTTAAATTGACAGAATTACTCAAATAATTAATCAACTATCACCAGTTGATGCTGAAATTATTCTGCAAATGCCATCGAGTCACAGAGCAAATTCAGATATTATGATCTGGAATGATTCCTTAACTAGACAATTCTCTGGGAAGAGTGGATATTGATGTGTACCAACGAATAAGATCCCCCACATGGAGATTGGTGGTGGTCTGCACAGGTCTTAGTTGCCCAAGATTTAAGTACTTTACGTGGCGCCTTCTTCAACAGATATTACCCACAACTGAGAAAGGTATTCAGATATAACTCTGCTGCGGTGTACGTGGTCACCAAGGTGAATCTTTGTAACATGTTTTCTTTGAGTGCGCATTTAGTAAGGCTATTTGGAGAATCTTGTACCCATGCGGTTGAATTCCATTTTAGATATTTGGCTTTCCTCTGCACATATTTGGGGTTCTCGACTACTGTTTAAATGTTTCCTGGTTACTTTGGTTTAATAGAAACCGCTGCTTTTGATGATAATATTAGCTGCTGTGAGCAGAACAGCAACTACATTAATGGTGGGAGAGTCGCAAGCGGTACATGTTAGGCAGGAGCTCTGAAACTCGGAGTGTAATCAGGGCGAAGTTATGGGTTGGCCCTCCTGCTTGCTGGCGCTGTGAAGATTAATGTCGGCGCAGCGTTTTGTTCGGGGGGCAAGATGGCGAGGTTGGGGTTGTTGCTCCTGACTTTGGAGGCAATGTTTGCTTTTGTGCAGTAGCTACAGCTGATCATGTGGAAAGCTCTTTCCAGGCAGAAAATGAAAGCTCTACCATTTGGTGGCATCAATTCTAGAGGTGACTCACGCTCTTATACCAAGACAAAGGTCCACTTTCTTGGATTTATCCATGGAGTGTGTTGAATCCCAGTTCTTTCATGTTAGGAGGAGTCCTAATGCTTTGTTGCTCACAATTGGGTTAAAGTGGTCTGTCAAGTGGTACCTAAAAGGTTTTGGTGGAGATCTCTCCCCACTTGTCTTGAAATCTCTAAATCCCATTTTTCCAAATATAAACTAATAATAATACTAATAAAAGTTTTTACCCATGACAATGATGATTACTTGTATGATTGAGCATTATGATAACTATATAATATCCTCATGTATATAATATAATATAATATATATACACACATGGTTCTTCGTGAAGAAAGGTATCATTTATAATGAGAATCTTATGACAAAGTGTGCTTTGGTGTAAAGTAGTTAGTTTGCTTTTCCTCTAGATTCGTGAACAACCTTGGAAACAAAAATTCCTCCCTTTGCACAATCAATTTTTGAGTACCTGCTCCGATATCTGTTCCCCTCTGCCCTACCAACATCTTGGTATTCTCTTTCCAAGATATTTCTTAATCGTAGCCACAATTTTTCTTCATATGCTTGCCACAAAATTAAGTTTCGTGCTGTTGAAGCAAATGAAATGAGTGGAATCTCATGTATCTATTTTGGATTACAAGCACATGTGTTTTCAATTTCAAATTTTATGTAACCCAACAAGGATTGGATAAAAATAAATATAATAATAAAATATGTGGGACACCAAAGTTTCACTGTTGACAATGTTGTGTTGGTAGCCTAAATGTCCAAGTCAATAGGACAAGGGCTTAATGCAAATACGTGCCACATGTTTCGAAATTAAAATAAGACGATGACAAAGAAATTTCATATTTATTAAATTAAGAAGTTATTTTATTTATTATTAAGTTTTAGATTGACTGTTTATCTTGAAAATTCAACATGATATCATTATTGTCATCTCTATATGTGTTGAGTTAAAAATATTCTAAATACATAAATATAGTAAAGATTATTTTACCAGATTTATCACTTTTTTAAACATATATAATTTAATTCAAGAAGATAAATAAGCAAGGCCGGTGCCTGGTTAGGACCAGAGGGCCAGAGGACCTTGCCTTTAAATTGCTTTAATACATATTCTTATCTTGTCTTTATTTAATCAATTTGAGCTCAATTATTGAATATAAGACGTGGGCAAGAAATCTTGGGCAGATAGATTGTCCTGTTTCTTAAGAACCGCTTACTATTACCGATCAAATTAAACCCTTAATTAAATATTCAACTTATAATTAACATATAGTTGGATTTAACAATGAGGATAAAACTTGTTCGAGTTAACACATGACTCAGCTTTAGGTTAAAGCATTGAATATATTCCAAGGTATTTTTAATTAATTTCTTTTAAAGTGATTTTAAAAATGTATTTTTTTTATATTGGCTTAATGCATTTAAAATTTTATTCTCAAAATATTCTTCATAAATATTAAACTCAATTATCGATAATGAAAGAAGATTGTTAAAAACAATAGAATTTTTGTTGTAAAAGTAAATATAAAAACAAAAAGAAAAAAAAATATTAAGAGAATGCTTTTCTTCTCTTTTAATAAGGATTCATTGTTCTCAGTGACACATCATATTATTTTTTGAGAATATTATCCGTTTTGACTTGTTGACTTCACAATTTTATTTTATAAAAAACATCAAAATAATGTGATATATTTATATATATTTCGTAACAACTTGCACTTACATCATTTTTTTTTCTTTTATGTTAACAACAATAGTGATGATTTGATGGTACAACAATTATTCAATTCATTCAGGCAAACTGAGGAAGAAACTCTGCACCTTAATAAAACTTCTGCTTTTTGTCAACGCTTTGAACCGATCGTTGTTCCCCTGAGTGTAATCTCTCTCCCTTTCTTCTTAACTGCTGGCGGCTAAGCATCTCAAGTCTTTATCTATGGTCTTGCCAGTTCTCGTCAACTGCGGCATGAGAACATGGCCTAGCTTTGCCTGAGTAGAGGAAAGTCAACACGTTATTGCCCTTATGTTGCTGCAAGTTGCCCTCCCTGCTTAAATATTTATTTAGTATTTATTTTCTTTTTTCTTGTTTTCCTAATTCCTAATTTTTTTTTACAAGTCAAACACTCTGTATTGACTCAATTGATTACGTCATTTGTTTTAATTCAAATGATTTTATATTTAAATTTTATACCGTACACTTGAAATGATCATCCATGCTTCTATAGTATGCATCCAAGCATAAGATGAAGATTGAAGTATGATAATCCGATCAGTAATTTTTAGAATATTGATTGCAATGATGAATTTAAAATTTTATATGAAAGTTGATATATTATTATTTTATAATAAACTGTTTGATTTAATTAAAAATGACAAAATTATATATTTTAAATTTTATACATAGTAATAATAATAATAAATTTTAAAAACTTGAAGGCGACTGTCACCTCCCACCACCGCTTTTGATCCATCCTAATTGATTATAAGAATGTTTCACGTCCGTTAACCTATAGAAGACTGAATTTGTACATTTGAATTCAAAACAGAAACTGAACCAATCTATTTTGAAGCATTCAAAGTTCCAAAATCATGACATCATTCTTTGAATAGCTGGTCTCCAAGATGGTCAAAGCCACGAAGCAGAACGGCCGCCTCGACAATATTTCCAGAAGGTATCCACGAGCTGTTCATGAGTTAGAATTTGTTCCCAATCAGCACGAATGCAAAAGACAAACGCCTCAGTATCCTACAAAGGGAGAAAAACGGAGCATTAGTTCGTTACAAACCCAGTAATTTGCTTATCTAGAATACTTGACCAAAAAAATATTTCAGTGGGCCTAGAAATGGTCAATGGACCCGAACCACATTCGAAGCAATGTTAAGCCCATCAGGCCCATTATACATTCGACCCGAACTACTTCGTGAAATATATGCTTTGTATGCGTTTTGTACGTATATGTAATATAATATTCTCTAGGACTGACAAAACGACAGATTTGTTTTGACTTCTTGTTCTATTTTATTTACATATACATAAAAAATTTAAAAGGTGCCTTTTTTATTTTATTTTGATTTGTCAGGAGTGGTTTGGAAATCTCTTGAGGAGATACACTTGCTGAAGCAAGTAAAATTTCACTAATGGGCTTTCTTGGATGGTAGCAAAACGTTAGAAAAATGTAGAGAATGGGGTCTTATTTATGTTTGGTTGGTGGGAGAAATGAATGATTTATGTTGGATTAGATATGTGTATCTTTATTATGGTATGGGTTATGTTTGTTTGCTGAGAAACTCCGGGGAAATTTAGTCAACATTCAGATATTTACTTATGTTCCAGTTGACATGTGCCTTTGGGGTTATATTGAGAAGTCGGATACTGTGGAAGTTTCATCAAGCTGATTTTTGGGCTTTCTTGAGTATTCTTTAGCTAAATTGTAAAGTAATGGAGTTGTTTGTTTTGCATGAGTTAATATTGTTGGAATGGCTTGAACTTGAAATCACTTTTGGATTTTTGTATTTGGAATGTCCACCCGCATGCATGGGGTGTTCACAGTTCACAACCTTTATCCAGTAACCTTTTTTTTGTTCTTTTGGTGCAACTTTATCCAACATATTTTGCATCAAGTTTCGGGGATGCCGATACCCTGCTCACTGATATTTTTTAACAACCTGTTTTTGGACCCACTACTACATACTAATAAGTCATTTTTATAAGCAGAAAAATGCAAGCAACTGTCTATTAGGGGAATTGAGGCTTAGAGTTTTGTGTGACGTGGAGGGCTTATCCTTAATAGGCAACAATTATTGTGAATTTCAGCTTTTTTTACTGTAGTTAAATCTTCTTTATGTCACCTCTGTGTTTTTTGGTGTTAGGTACAAAGGCAAATCATATTAATTCTTTTCATCTTGTTGGATACTTGCCTTTTTGTTATCCCTTTGTGTTTGGTGCTTTTGTTTGCTCTATGTGGACCTAAGCTGATGCCAAGTTACAAGGAATTATATGATTTCAGATTTGTGAGTGGGTGGTTTTTTGCTGCTGGAATTGCCTTTTAGAAGTTGTACTGGCTCAGGCAAATAAGATGAACAAAGCATTTTTTTTTCCCCTATACATGATAGCTATTTGTTTGGTTCCCCATATCTGCATCAGTATCTGGACAGTAACTGCTCCACTTGGTTGGCTTAAAGAAAGTGGATTGCCTACAAATATATGCATTAAAGTTTAGGGTACATTGTTCAAGATTCAGTGGTCTAGTGACAGGAATTGAGAACCTTTGAGGTGTATTTGATTCATTGTTCAAATTTTAAAGTTTGTCGTTGTTCTTTGCTTCCTAATTAGTTTATGCACTTAAAAACATATATGAACTTGAGGCTGATTACTTGTGATTAGTTGTGAAGCTGATGGACCTTATGTAATGTTTGTATACAGAAACAAGGTAATTGATAAGAGCGGGATGCCTCTTCAGGATAGACAGCTGCCTGACTATGAAAAGGGGGTAGAGGAATTTCTATATATGGCATTTGCTATGAGGATAAAATTTGCTGTCCATGCCGCAAATGCAACAACAGTGATTAGAAGGCACGAGATGAAGTAAGGTGATCTTTTTGAATGGGGAATGGAACACACTTATACTAATTGGCTGTACCATGGCGAAGGTTCTATTAGAGTGTCTGTCATCAGATGGGAATGAAGAATTGATTGCTGAGAGTGTTGCCAAGAATGAGATGCATATTGATAAGAAGAATAAAATGGAAGACAAGGGAGTGGAAGAAAGTGTGTTGGTGCAAACAACTCTGGTCAGGAAGAACTGAATGCCGGAGCAAAGAAAACCTCACAATTGCCGCATGTTACTGAGGTGGAACTGTATCCTGGTTGTGAGAAACACACAAAATCATCTTTTACCAAGAGACTATTTGAAATAAAGACTCTCGGCAGTTGGACTGATGAATCATATGATGATCCGTTGATGATATTGAGGCCTCAATTTCCTGTAGATCATACACATCCCCAAGTCAAAGGCTGATTCCTTTGATGTTCTATGAGCCAAAAATATAATTGTTTCTCGTAAGGTTTTAAGGTTGTTTGATGAGGTTGAGGGCAACAATCCTTATAAACTTCATCTTTTTTATGGAGTGAAATCTGTCGCCTCGGAGATTTGGGCTTCAAAGGCAAACCACAAAAATCTTTTCGTTTTGTTGGATACATTTTTTTTTTTCTGTGTTTAGTATGTTCTAAATTCAATTATCTTGAGCTACAAACTAATTACAAGATTTCAGATTTGTGATATAGTGTTGTCTTGCTGCTGAACTGGCTCATCTTTAATAGGGAAATAAGATGAGCTATGAGACACGATTTTCCTTCTACATTCTTTTTACCCTACATAATAGGTTACAGCTATTGCTCTGGTTTTCCATATCTGCATCAGTATTTGGACTGTAAATGCTCTACTTTAGTTGGTTTAAAGAAATAAACTAGACTACCTAGAAATTTCTCTATTAAAACTTAGGCTAGAATTTTCAGGACACAATAAATCTAAGTGACAGGAACTGAAAAATCTCGGGCTGCAACTTTAGTGTTTGTTGATGTTCTTTGCTTACTAATCAATTCATGTGCTTTAGTAAAAAATCAATGTTAGTTTGATTACTTTTGATAATTTGACAAGTTGACGGGCCTTATATATTATTGCATACAGAAACATGGCAATTGATAAGAGGTGGATGCATCTTCAGGACAGACGGCTGCCTGAATATGAAAAGGTGGTAGATGAGTTTTTCTAGATACGGAATTTGCTATGAACGGGAATGCAGATAAGATTTTCTGTCTAAGTTGCATGGCTAAGGTTTTATTGGCGTGTCATTAGGTGGGAAAGAGAAGTTGGCTGCTGAGGGTGTTGCGAAGAATGAGATGCACATTGATGATAAGAAGCATGGATTGGAAGACAAGGGAATTGATAAGGGTGTTGCCAAGGCTGAGGGATGTCTAGAATGCGGTGAGTCAAGAAGGAAACCTGGCATAGAAAGGGAAGATGTTTGGAATTGCCAAGGGTTTAGAACTATGTTGGAGTTAGGGTCTGCTCGCAATACTCTTTACTGTGAAAAGTTAGTTTTCAATTTGGAGAAATAAGACTGTGTGTTAATTACATGTCTTTTACTTTGTCGTAATTTAGTTTCTTTTATTGAGTAGTTATTTAGTTTTACATGTTGATCATGTTTTGGCAGTTAAAGCAAATATAAGAGACAACCCACAAACTTAGTGATGTGGCAATCTCAAATAAGACTCAACAATCTCTTTAAGTCTCTCAAAATTCTAACGTGATATTAGAGATATTATCTTTTCTTTCTTTCCCTTTATTATCTATCTTCGAAATACCAAGAAAATGGCTTTTACAAATTTCAATGCTATCGCTCCACCCGTTTTTACAAGAGAAAACTATCTAATATGAACAGTAAAAATGAAGACGTAACTTCGTACATTCGATCTAGGAGAGAACATTGAAGTTGGTGGAAATCCTCTTGAGATGAGGCAATCAAACCCAACAATCGCACAGTTAAAGCAGCATAGTAAAGAAATTGCGAAAAATTATAAAATTTTATCTTGTATTCATTTTACTGTTTCTGACTCAATTTTTACTTATATAATATATTGTGAGTCTAGCAAAGAAGCACGAGACAAGTTGAAGGTTGAGTTTCATGGTAGTGATAAGACTCGTCAAATATGTCCTAAATCTGCTTAGAAAGTTCAAAGTATTGAAGATGAAAGATGAGAAAAGTGTTAAATACTACTCTGAGAAGATTTTGAAAGTAGTCAATCAGTTGAGATTACTTGGAAAAAATTTACCAGAGAGAAAAATAGTCAACAAATTCCTTGTAAACCTGTCAAAGAAATTTGAGACAAAGATATCTTCTCTAGAGGATTCGAAGGATATGTCCACATTGACCATGACAAAACTCATAAATGCTCTTCAAGTTCAAGAGCAAAGATGAGCTTTGAGGCTGGAAGATCATGTAGAAAATGCTTTACTGGCATATGCAAGTGAGAAGAAAAATGGTGATAAGAAATAAGGTAAACAAAAGGCTCAATACCTTCTCTATTCTTATTGTAAAAAATACAATTATAATGAGTGTTTTTGTCAGTACAGACCAAATGTTACATGCAAGTCTTGTAACCAACTTGGTTACGTGGAGAAAGTTTGCAAAAACAAAGCCAATCAAAGAGAAGAAAAAGCTGTAGTAGCCGAGGAACATGAGGTGAATGAAAAGGTGTTTTTCATGGCCAAGATGCTCAAGAGGTCAATAAGCTCTAGAGCATTGGAAGATATGAGTGCCCTTGCCTCCAAGGCAACAATGGAATTATTTATCCATAGGAGACTTACAAAGATAAGCATGGGAGTCATTCAGGAACATATAACTCTAAAGGATAGATTTGAATTCTAATCCAAATTGGGAGTATTAAAAGCTGACCCTAAGGAGGTGTATTAAAGTTAAGCTTTACTTGCAATACTCTGTGAAAAGTTAGTTTTTAATTTAGAGAAGTAGGGTTGTGTGTTAATTACATGTCTTGTACTTGGTGATTATTTAATTTCTTTTATTTGGTGGTAATTTGGTTGTTTATATTGACCATATTTTGACCGTTAAAACAAATATGAAGGATAACTCACAAACTTAGTAATGTGACAATTTCAAGTAATGCTACCTTTTTTCTTTTAATTTTATCTATTTGTTTTTTAACATTCTTTTTTGTAAAGTTATAAAAATCGTTATGCTTATTAATGAAACTGAGCGATTATCTTCCTCTTTTATTTTAGCACTCTACAATCTTTAAAGTCTTTCAAAATTCAAACAAACTGGGACTTAATCTGGTTGGAGTTTGGCAGATTGGATCCGTTCTAATCTCTAAACCTGATCTGATCTGAATAAAGAAAGGAGATTGAACCGACTTATCCTAGAATTTCTGCCTAATTCCTGCCTCTATACCATGAATTGGTGCAAATAAGAAAAGGGAAGCTTAACCTATCATATTATTCTTGTTGGATGAATGAATAGTTCACATCCTCAGTCACAGAAGCTCCAAAGCAGAATATTTGCTACATATAGCTCTAATTACAACTAAGGAAGAGCAAATAGGTGTGGGTTTATTGCCTCCCAAAGCACAATGTTAAGATGGTAGAAATATCCCCGCTAGTCAGATAGCTCAATGTTGCTCCGGGGAAAGGCTTTAAGTAATCCTCATAATCTGGTGCATCAAACATGGCCAAAAAGCAATAGTACCATCATCACTGCAAGCTATAGCTTTCATTTCATACCCCAAACTTTGCACATCAGCCGCAAACCAATGGCACAGGAAAAAGTAGAAAATTTAACGGTTAAAGAAATCTAGCAAAAATAATTTTAGGAGCTAGCAGCCATTGCTAATGCATCTCACTGTACAGAGTGAGCACCATAATGAGTAGCACGTTTAGATGAAAAGGAACCTTAATATAATTAGAGCTTCAGAGTAAGATCGGGCGAAGATGAATCTGTTCTTGGTGGTGATGCCATTGCTACAAAACCCATATTTGAACTTTGAGTTGAATTTGGAGCAAACTCCAAAGCCAGGTTACCACTAACTCCTTCATTTACCTGTCTAAAACTACCTGGCCAAAACAAGTCAACATCATCATCTTCCATGAACATTGGCATTCCAAAATACCCTTGATCAAACCTTGCTCCAGCTCTTGTATCAATAGGCCTCTGTGATGAAATGATTCCTTGGTGCATGGCAGAATGAGCTTTGATCCCAAGGGACCGAAATGTAGAACCATGAAGGGGCAGAGATGCCAAGCTTGTATACCTGTCAGAGAATATCCCCATCCGCATAGCACGCTTTGCCATTGTCCTCTCCCTCTTATGAGCATTCTGGTGTCCACCCAGTGCCTGTGAACTATAGAACTTGCGTCTGCAATAATTACAAGAGAAAACCCTTGGGATTGTGGCTGACAAACTATGGGTTGCTATCTCACTCCTAGTGTCACCAGTGCCCTTCATCACAGCATCAGTGGCTCTAAAATGAAGAGTCAGGTCAAGGGAAACAGACCCTGTTTCTGGTTGAGCCTTTATGGGATTTGTGAGGCATGATGCAGTGGTTGTGCTATCCTTTGAGGCATCAGGGGTTGCTTCTTGTGCAGATATGTTGGAAGCCACTTGGCTGCTTGCTTCTGAATCATTTTCAGATTCCAACCCAGGGTTTGGTGGTGTCATGCTCAGGTAAAGGCAGCAATGCCTGGTGCTTGTTGCTTTTGATATCCGGTACGAATGCAAATAGCGCTAGTTAGTTAGCTCTTCAACACCTGCATGCATGAAAAAAATGGACTATTTGCTAAAAGTTACAGGTGAGAAAGAAAAATGCAAAGGGTAAGAATGGCAGGTCTATTACAGTCTCTCATGCTTGGGAAACTGACAAGTAAGCCATCATGTTTATTGTAAGCATGCCAACTTCTATTTGATTCCTTAAGAAAAAACCAACCCTAAGAATATAGACAACACTGTTTAACAAAATTATGTAACAATCTCCACTTACACGTGCAAGAAGACAAATACCATTCGATAATTCTCGAGAGGCATACACATTTTGTATCTGTACAAAATCAAAACAATAGCTGGATGTAATAGGCATGTCCAACTTCTTACTAAGATGATCTAGCTCTGGGTGAATTGTGAAAACACTGTAAGTGAGGACAAAATGAATACACCTACCCACTAACAGATTAAGGGGCAACAAAGAAATTTCATGGTCCGACATATTTTATGTCCTGTAACCCTCGGGCCTGCTGTTCAAGATTTCAGGTTTTACTGTTTCTTCCAAATCAGGAGACTACAGATTGAAATTCTACTTTCTTTCCTACAAGCTTGTCCATGTACGCCACTCAAAAACAAGCTTTCAAACCACACAACTTGACAATGATATGAAAATTCTCCACCACAAAAATATTCTAAACTTTCTTTAAACTTTTGACTTCCCTTATAAATATTTTAGCAAATATTTCCAAAAATAAAAATATCTTTGTTTCTCTTGAAAACATATATCAAAAGCATGGAGCAAGCTGTCTGATAATTGGCAACACTAGCATGCGTGGGATATAAGGAGTAACAAACTTGGTATTTGAACTCAAAATTAACCTAATTCTTAATCTATGGTTCTATTCTTACTCCTTCCTAAAGGTACAATTTTCCAGCTTCATGAGCAATATATACAACCAATTAACAGAGAGCAACAATTTCTTTTCGCCAAAGAAGATTCTCTGCCTTAAATTGGTTTGGGGAAAAGGAAAACATGGTCTGATGACAATTATTAAGGCATAAAAAAATTTTATTTTTAAGCATAACAATTACTACTCTCTAGTTTTTTTCTCCTTACAGTAGAATAGGGGGACATCAGTTATTCATGATAGAGGGGGCAACATGTGAGGTTTCTAGTGTAGCTCGTCCATGTGATCAGATTGTTTTCTTTTTCTTTTTTATGGGTTACCGTACACAAGGACACATTGCCATGGCGCATACAACCCAAGACATATTCCGAGGTAAAAAGCACTGATAAAAGCCTCAAAAAAAGGTGAGGACAGGCTTTATTGCATATATACAAGAGATATCAGAAGAATTCAAGAGATTAGAGTCAGGTTAAGGCAAGAGCTAACCAAATAAATGAGCCTAAAATGTGTGCTAGAGACTTGAAACTAGCAACTCTAAACAAACAAGACGTGATATTGCAGGTGGCCATGAAACATGCCAGAGTTGAGCTATTTATTGCCCGGAAAATTACACATGCTTTCCCCTTCCTATGGTTGGTCACATGTAAAAATAGATAACAAAGAAGAAAATAGCATCATACACTCCTTGGAGCATTACATGAATGCAACAAGACGCTAGTTGATATCTACAAGTTATCAACATAGGAAAAAGAGAAACTGTTTCAGCAGAGGAATTAAATTGGAGAGACACAAACACAGTGCAAACACTATGGAGAATTAAGGAAGAAACAAAATTTACATTCTTGAGTCCATTTCCTTCTCAAGAATGATGTTGAATGAAGAATATTGCGCTAGCCATTTGGTTGTACTAAGTGAATTGAGTCACATACAAAATTAACCAAGTGATTCAGTGCCTTAACTCTCCACCTTTCACTTTTAGCAATCCCCATAATACTTAAACAAAACAATTTATAAGTAGCATCCTCCACCCGATTCTAGATATATCCTAGCTAATTTTAGAACATATTTGACAACTAATCAGTCAAAGAGATTAATGGAAAAAGCAGGAGAGAATTGGATACAAGTAAGAAGCTTAACTGAAGTAATTCAAAGCAATAGGTGATTCTTATCCATATATGCTTTATTCATGGATTTAAACTGACATGCATGAAGAATATACAGAATTGCCTTGGAAAAAGTGGTTTATTTTTCTCCACTTCTCTTTATCCAATTAGCTACTTCTTCATGTTGCTATTCCCAATCAGAGAATTTCCCTTCTTTTAAATTCAACCTCAGGGTTTTTCTCTTCCATACTTCTCTCTATCAGAACAGTGGAATCAAAGAACCATTTTTACAACTTTTTTTGTTTTGTTTTTCCTATCTTTTATGTTCAGAAAAAAGAAAAGTATTGAGTTCAGAATGTAAAACAAGTGAAAATGAATTGTGGTCAGAATAGGAAACTGTCTAATTTTTCACCAAAAGCATAGTAACCAGCTGCAACAATTGAGATGGAAATGCATCTGAATTCACTAAAAAGGAAAAAAAATCATAAAAAGAAACAGAAAACAAGAGAGCCCAGATGCCCTTTCAGGTAAAATGAATTAGACGAAATCCACATCAGAAAACAAAGAGTAAATTAAAAAAAAAACTTTCAACAACATTAAAATAAACAGTGCAAAAAGCTGAAGCTTAAACTAGTAACACAAAACAAGAGCTAACCCAAACAAAAAAATAAAAAGAAGAAAGAAAAATCAAATCCATAGCCTATGAGATAGTTGGTGAAAAAGATTCTTACTTGGTATATCTTTGAAGCAGCAAAGTAAGGTTGAGTACTATGCTACTTTGTGAGCTATGGAAGCTAGGAGATGAGAAGTATCAAAAGACAAGACAGAGCTCTGGCTTATGGATGGTTTTTTTTTTTTTTAGTTTTTACCACAAATGGTACAGTTAGAGTTGAAGATGAAAAGTTAATTAATGGAGAAAAGATTGCCGAGAGAGAGAGAGAGAGAAAGAAAAAGAGGTGTACAATTGTGGGAAAGCAGAGGTTTAGAGAGATGGGGATGATGGAGCAAAGTCAGAGAAGTCAGAACCAAAAAAACAAAAAAGAAAGGAAGAAAGTAGATAATACACTAACCACTGTTTGTTGAATTTTGGGCTCTTCCAGTGTTTCAACAGCTACAAACATGAGTAGAGAGAGAGAGAGAGAGAGAGAGCACACAAAGAGACATGGAAAAGCAAAGGGTACTTACTGTAAGTCCCACAAAAAGATACTATAAAATGTTAGTGTCTCATTGCTCATTCTCTCTTTCTTTTTCTTTGCTTTCTTTCTATGTCCTACTTTAAAAAGTTGCTTGTGGTCAGATTCTTTTTTCCAATATTACCCAACGACATTTGTCAGATACACTCCCATGCTCACTTATGGAATTTGCATGGACATGAGCCTATCATCCCATTCTAGCCCATACATTTCCCCTTTATATTTTTCCTTTTTTTTTCTCACTTTTATATATAAAAAACCTTATCAATATAATTTTTTTATTATCATCATCAAATTTATACTTGATGCATTACCAATTTGTATACAATAACTTACCACATGATCAAAATGTAAATTTTGTTATAATACAATGAGATGTATATTAATTGTATATAAAATTATATACAAACCGTAGACACTCGAATTTTGAAGAAGTAAAATTTTAACTAAAATTGGCACAACCGCTTAAGAGAAAATAATGAAACTAAAATTTGGAAAAGAGACATGGCAATCCAACCTTAATTGACTATCATGGTATCTTGAGCTTAAGATTTTACTAAAAATATATATTCAATTAAATAGTCAATCACATTTAGATAAAAAAAATGATAACGATTCCATTGCATGTTAAGCAATCAGGTTTTCGGTATAAAATTTTTTTTATTCCAATCATGAATAAACAAAAGTATAATTCATATGCTTTTTCGTCTCACTAATTTTATTTTATTATTTTATTCTCAAAACTTTGTATATAAAAATCATTGGCTAAAAATGATCATATGCATTGATATAAAGAATATGAATTGAAAAGAGTGATGAAAAGAGGCAAGGAGATTGAGTTGTAAACAACATTATCCTTTGTGTTGTGGGACGGGCTTATCATTAGTCAGCTTCAATCTACAAGGTAATGTAGCTATTGCTTGTTTTGATGTTTGCTATTCAGCAGTGGAGGGGACAAGGACCATATGCAGAGCAAAATAGCAAAGCAAATGGCCAATGTGCCCTTCCTTCTTTTTTTTTTTTTTTCTTTTTTTGTACAAATTTTGTTTGAATAAATATTTAAAGGACAATATTCAATGAGTGGTATGGCAAATAGTGGCTTCTAATAGTCAGAATATTTTGTGGGACAGTTATTACTTCGATCACTTTCTTTGGAATAATTGCATTCATAAGTAATCATTTTCTTATAATATTATTTTTAATACAAATATATATAAAGCATCGGCCTAATGTCTAATGTCACATATCACATATCAATAAAATATGAGATGGATCTTGAGTATATAAACGTGTGTTTTTCACCATCTATTAGACATATCTTTTGAGTTCGAATAATGAACTTGTAATTTATAAACTTACTTAAGTTCTATTTTTAAAACTTAAGGCAACACGAGGTTGGACTTAAATTTTGACTTGTGACAAATGATATCAGAACAAACTCAGATCTTCACTTATATAACGCTCACATGAGAGATACAAGAGTCGAGATAAATCCAGACTAGTATAAAAATCCATATCTTTTACTAGTAAACAGCCAATGCAATGAGGATCCATGATTTATAAGTTTACATAAACTCTATTTTCAGAGTTTAAAGCCGTACGAGGTTGGAGTTAAAGTTCAACTCATGACACTCATCTTTAATTATAAAGCAAAAAAAATTAAACAAATTTTAATGATTTAAAAATATAATTATTCAAATAATAAAATAAGACACATACATATATTCTCGACGTGATTTAAGACACTACTATTATTCTTATTTATTTTTTTTCAAATATTGAACCATTTAATAGAACCCTTAGAATTAAGTAATATTTCTATGTTAATTGAGAAAATTAATTAACTCAAGAGCATTCCCTAGACTCACAATTAAATTCGCCTTTTTCAAATCTGATGCAAAAATAATATAGCACTTTTAAATTGTAACTTATAATAATAATAATAATAATAATAATAATATATTAAACATTAATTTCATATTAATATGTGTAATACTCCATCTCTTATTGAATATGAATGTAATTATTAAAACTTATATCAATGTGTAACTCTATTATTACTAATAATTTGAATTTTAAATTTTAAAAATTATATAATTTAGATTCAAAAAATTGTGGAACTAATAGTAATTGGACCCAAATTGTTTGATGATCATTAAAGTTGTCAACTGAAGTGATCCCAATTCAATTAACCTCTCCCTCTTGTCCATGTACTTGCTTGTACTTGCAGTTAAAAAATAGTAAAGGACAAAAACTTTTATCATGTCAAATTATTTACTCTCTTTCATACTATTTGTTTTGTATTTTTTTATTTTTTGAGAATATCTAGAAATGAAATCGTATTTTCATTTTTTAACTTCAATATTTTTATTAATTTTATATACAACACTTATTTTTCATAAATTTTTAATTTTACCTTTAGTCATTAAAAAAATTAATTAAATATCAACAAAAAAATCAATATTGTAATAAGATTTTAGTACTTAAAAGAGTCTTCACGACTAATGCTGATTAGTATAAATTAACATATTCTTTTTAAGGTATATCATAAAAAAATTTTGAACTTAATATAAATCCATATCTTTTCTTCCATATAGTTATTTAATTACAAATGATAGCTTTATAAGTTAATATTATTTAATATGTAATTTTCCATTAAATAAACCGACAAAATTGAAATATTATTTCTTCATACACAAATGAGGACAACAAAAAACTGGGCCAAGAACCAAGATTGCCGAAACCAAACTTTTGATTACTGCGGCTGTACTTTAAAAGTCTTAACCGAAGGCATCCACAAATAGTTGAGCTGGGCTCAAGCTCACCTTAACTTCAACCATACCTCAATAGTTGTGCCCTCGAATACCAAAATTCATAAATTAATTAATAAAAATTTTGTTAAATTGTTCTTTTATAATTTTAAAAAAACGTCATTTTATTTTTTATTTTTTAATATATTTTTAATTTAAATTCTCAATAATCACACTTCAACACTTTTTCATAAACATCAAATATTGTTATTTTTCTAATAATCACATTTTCCATACATAAGTTAAATAAAAACAAAAATTTGCTCTAACAAAAATATGATATTATTTTTTCTTTATTTTTTTATTTTTACAAGTGATTATCCTAATAAGCAGACAGTGGTATTCTCAAACTTCGATCTATACAAATCCGTACAATTACTTTCGTTGTTCCAAACAACTTTTGTTCATATAACAAATGAAAAGGATTAAAACCCGTACAAATTTAAACGTGTAAATGAATAAATATTCTTAAACATGTTGATTAAATTAAGATTTAATTTAAGATAGATGTTAAATTCTTTTACGTTTATACTCGATCTGATCGGATTATTATTTTTTTTTTGGACATATTTAGTACGGTCGTAAAATTAAATACAGGATCCGACAAGTTGCAGTGCGAAGTGACACGTGTCTTCCATTAAGACATTAATTAAAGGGTCCCCGTTTCTCAAATCTTAAAAATCGAAGACCAAAATCACCTGACCCTTCCTGTCTAGGGAGGTTACATTGGAGACAAAGTTATAGCTTGCACCAAATCCAATCAAATCAATTCAAAGTGCACTCTTTTGTTCCTTTTTTTGTATTTATTATTTTTTTTTTGTTGTATAAGAAACTAGTTGATTGAGTGTGAATTGAAATAGCCTACCAATTACTACACTTTGAAATCTTTAATTATACCCACTTACTTTCTTACTTTCTTTATAATACAAACATGTGGGAAGTGAAAAGGTATGTTTTCCTTATACATGTGATTGGAATTATGTAAAAATGAGATAATTGTTTTTTTAATTATGATATTTTATCTATATTAGATATGAATATGTTTATTAAGATTTATTTAAAAGTTTAAATCAATCTCTGTAAGAAATTTGAGTTTAAATTTTTTAGAATTAAACTTTTTAGAATTACGTAATTTAATTTTAAGAAATTATTAAGTTAATGATATTTGTATTCGGATAATTATAATTGGTATCAAAACACATGTCATGAATTTTCATATTACACTAGTGAAATCTTAAACTATGAAATATGCCTTTATGAAAACATCATATTGAGTTGGTAAAATTGTAATATTGCATTCTACGTTATATATGGGGTAGTTTTGGTATTTTACAATGTAATGTGATTACAGAAAAAATAACATTATAATATTTAGTATACAAATAAAATAATGATTAAAATATAATAAAGATAATATTAAAGCATTTAGTTTATAAGCACTTTGTTGGGAATGTTGTGTTAATTTTTAAAATTATCCATATTTATTAAAATATAAGTTTAATATACTTGTATTTTTTATTATTAATTTTTATATAATATCATCTCTTAAATATATTTTTAATATTATATATATATTTTTTTATTTTTATGATAATATTATATATTTTGTTTTTATTTTTTAATATAATTTTTTATATTATATATTTTATTTTAATTATAATATCATAAAATATTTTTAACAAAATAATAAAGTTAAAAGTTAAATATATATTTAATAACATTGTAGAGTGTAATATAACGTGATTATATTGATTTTTGACTATAATCACAGTACATCTCTTGATTGTAATATGATTGCGTTACAATTTTACATTGCAGTGGTTTGTTGCAAAATAAACACTGCAATATAATTTAATTGGACACATTGCAGGGAATGTACTTTCACTTCTCTCATACCAAACGTTACTTAGATGTAATTATTATGATTTTTTTTAAAAAAATTATTATTATTATTATATAAGAATTTAAATCAATAATTACTAATAACTTAATCTTAAGTTTTTAAAGATCACATGATATAGGTCTATAATATTGCTGAAACAGTAATGCTTGGACTCAAATCAATGCATTAACTCATAAGTTCTCTAGAAAATTTAAACGTAAAATCTTCTATTAAAAAATTTATTAAATTTTAATTACAAAATTATCTTGTTGAGAAGCTTAATTCCTTTGTAATGTTGAATGAATATGAAATTGTTAATCAACTATTCAAAATAGCTAAAAATGTATTTTTGTATAAAACCAAGGGAGCGAACCACTATTCTAACAATCAACATGTGAGAGAGAATGAAGACTAATGAAATTTTAACACGACTGAAAGTAATATAAAAACACCAGATAAACATGGTTCAAACTCAGTTAATTAAATTTTGTTATAGAACATGTTGACAACTCTAGTATTACAAGCTAGTAATTTCGATAGAACACCATAATTTCAGATCATCTGGTCTTGTTAGAGAAATCTCCCCACTCTATTAGAGGTCTGGAAAGCAATATAACATACAATAATAATAATAATAATAATATATAAAAGTCTAAAATGCTGCTTAAATTTAAGGCAGAGATATAGTGCTCCATTTCCGCTGAAAAGCATCATTGTTGTGCATGATCAGTGGCTTATGTTTTTTTCCTTTATTTAAAGAAGTTACAGTGAATTATATTAATTAAACACATTTAATTTCAACAGTCTTGCCAGATTTGACTGTGAGGGAAGGGGAAGTAAAAAGTCATCCTTTGAATAATTGTAATCAGTGAGAAGGGTCACACAGTTGTCATCAAATCAGTCAATCAGCCAGAAAAATTAGTTAGTGCTGTGTTTGGACTGGGAGGAACAAGAAACGAAAGTGGGGAAAGTGGGGGACCCTTGTATTTTGTCTGCAGATCAATAAAACAAAGGAAAATTGCTTACAAAAAACTGGGTGTGAAGGTTTTTGTCAATTTTCTTTACTGTACTTTCATTCCAAAATATCAGCAAACCACTTTTTCTCTATCCTACCAGAAGTGAAAACTGTGGAACGCGCCGCTGGGACTTCCTTTCATATATTATCTGGTCTAATCACCATCTCCTCCACCCCAATTCATGTCTTGCTGCCCAAAAAAGGAGATGGTCCAGGCCCAGTTTCATCTGTGTTTTGTCCATTAAAAACAGAGGAGAAACAATACTATTTCAGCTTCCTTTCTTGATCAGTACTACTCAAACAACATCTCTCCAATTATTTGGGACATTCAACAAACATGCCTTGGATTTTTCATTTTTATGTAAATCTTTCTGAAGGGTGCACTATATTTTCTTCAAACAAAATTATCTTTATTGTCTTGCTTATATATATCAGGTTAATTCCATTATTGACATCCTGAGAGTCCCCCACGAATTGAGCACAGCTAATGCTATAATTTTGGTTTTTTTTTTTTCTATAATGGGCTTCAACAAACAAACCAAATATGGGTCAGCATAGCCATTATCGCCCATGGGTCCAGTTGCATTGCTTGGCTTGGGTTCCTTAATTTGATATCTCCATGACTCTATCCCCTTAAGCAGCTAAGAACAAGTAGGCTAACATTGCATTACTTTACCCCTGAGTTGAATTTGCATATTCTTTGGGGTGTTTCCTTTTTATTTATTTATTTATAATTTTGTCTAGCAATTAGGTTTCTTTTGACCTCAACATAGATGATTCTTTTGCTTTTCAAGATTTGCCATACTTAGATCATGGTGTATATATTCTTAACCCTTGTAACCAAAAGTGTTCCTTAAAATCTCATTCCTCGTCTTTAATCTAAAATAATGTTATCCTTAATCAAATCAAGAGAAATGTCCTTAAAAAAGTCACACCGATCTCAAGCCACACGCCCCCAGGTATATATACCTTAACAACCCAAGGACCTGTTGCCATTCTAATTCTGGGCGGCATATGAATTTAATTGCCCATTTCTTTCCATGGTGTCTTTAAATAAAATCAGGGAATTTGTTCTTGGTAGATTAAGATCTTGCGGGAGGAACATCTTCTTCTGTCTTGTCCTCCTCTCTTTCAACTGAGCACAGCTCATCTGAACCTTACACGAAGTTTATTCTACTTAAGTACAATGCATGTGAATGATTTCATGTTGGCGATTCAAATTTGTTATCATTGCTTTTACCCTACTTCGTACCAATATTTTCTGGCTTGTCCGT
Source organism: Theobroma cacao (assembly GCF_053813885.1). NCBI lineage: Eukaryota > Viridiplantae > Streptophyta > Magnoliopsida > Malvales > Malvaceae > Theobroma > Theobroma cacao. The sequence continues at coordinate 47,469,061 of NC_142640.1, forward strand.
GATTGCCCTCTCACCTTCAACCAAGTAATCGTTTGGGAATTCTATGCCAGATGCATTTTCTTTTACAGGTCAAGCAACCCTATCCCTACATTTTTTTGACATGTATGTGAACTCAAAATTTTTATATAGAATGCAAACAAGTTATTCGAATTCGGTTTAATAAATATCTGACTCGTTATTATATATCGGTTAATTTTAAACTCAAATAGATGAAGTAATCGAAAGTTAACCCTTAAACAAAAGTTTTCTTCAATTCCTCAAGAAAAATTTTGAAGCTCTTTTGATCAAATGCAAAAGAAAAACATTGAATAGATATTTATGAATCAAAGTATGTGCAATTATTACCAATAGGGAATCTTGATAAGTGGTAAAGGCTAAATAGAAGCTCTATGAGTCTTAACATCCATGATCAAGTTTTCAACTTGCATTATAAATATTATATAAAAATATTGGGGGAAATATCCCAAATTAATTTAGACCAAGAAAGAATGCTTTTAGTTAAAGATAAAAGAATAAAGATGGCTCATAAAAACAAGGAAAAGTGCCTCTCAGGAGTCGGAAAAAAAAGTTTTATAGGTGCAACAATTAGACAGGAAATCTCTGTTCAAAAACTTGTCATTTTTGGGCTTGGACCCATTCCCTTTTGGCACAATGCTATTTATTCTATCTTGGCTACTTTCTTTTTGCACTATTTCCATTTCATCTTTCCATCAAAAACACTTGACCCACATAATTAATACTATCAACACAAGAATGATGTCTTTGATAATGATAAAAACTAAGGTAGTGAGAGAGAAAATCAGTAAAGCTCTCCTAAATAAAGAATGTATTCCACATTTCAATTTGCTGGCTCACTTGTATAATATATGTCCCACTAACATATTATATTTGAAGTTGCACAGGTTGAATCGATCATATGCAATATTCAAAGTGGAGAAAGAAGAAGATGGTATCTTTTTTTTTTAAAGCGATAATTTAATATTATATTTAGGGGCTCAAGTACCTGTTAATTGTGTTTTGATGGTCAGATTAATGGTCTTCTACACAAAAAGGAAAAGGAGAATTTTCTTAAGGCAAAAAGGTGAAGGAAAAAAGATGAGAGTGTGCTTGGAGTCAAGGAGGGGTGCTTTTCAAGAAAGGACCTACATTGTAGCCCTTGGAGAAATGATTGAAAATAATAATGATAATCAAGGAAAAATAAGATAGGGGATTCATTAGAAAATGGGCATCGTATCTTTGTTCTATTGGATTTCAGAGATTTGCAGGCTTTGTCAATAATAATGAGAAGCACCAAACACAATCAAATTGGATTTCTTCGTCTTCTTCCTCTTTCTTATTTAACTTATACTTTTCTAAATGCAAATGAAAATGTTTCTCATTTCCAGCCAAAATAATTAAAGAATAATAGAGGTTTAATTTCGCATCAAATCCCAAAAGAAAGAAAGAATAGAAGATCTAAAAAGTAGTGATATGCAAGTGGATGAGGCTTAAAAATTTGTACTTTATGCTAAAAATGAAAATGGAAAGCAGCCCATGGCATGAAAAACTGAGATAGGTATGTTTCCAACTCAAACATGCTTTGGCTTATATGTTGGAGAAGGTTGACCTTGACATCAAGCATTGGATCATATATATATATGTTAGATATGGTAGATACCAGAGATTACACCCAAGATTTGATTAAGATTGTTTTTGACATTTTCGAGATAGTTAAGACTTACACGTAAGAAAGCTTTGAACTATAACTCAAGGATTTTGAAAAGAAATACGTACCCTGCTATTTTGTGGGAATTGTGAGCCACGTTAATCACATGACTTCACATTTCAAGGCAATTCCCAGACTGGGTCAGGGAGGGAGGGTTAATTTTATCGTCTAGTGTATTTGATTTAACTATAAATACATATTTTTAGTTAAAAAATTAAATTTTTGTTATATTATATGTGTGTACCTCCATGTACATAGATACAAACTAAGATGAATTCTCATTCTCTCACTGTCTGCCTCATCTCTCAACATCACTGAGTGAGAAGAAAACCGAGGGAGCAACTGCGTAAGCTTTGTGGAAGTGGGGAATATATATGTGGGAGAGAGAAGATAATTTACCCTATTGCCGCGGGCTTGTAACGAAGCATGGGAGAAGGGGAAAACCCTTCTCTCATGAGAGAACATCACATGGCTCAATGAAAGCAATTCAAAGTTGGGACCACAGCAGAGAGGGCAGGCAGAGAGCATATATAGGCAGGCAGGGGCAGGCAGTGGCTTGCAAATGCAAATATAAATCATAAACCCAACTCCCCCAGCCAAGCCCAGACCTGAACCTAAGACCCCAGGGAGTTTGTCGTAGGAAGCAAGCACCTACCCCATGTGAGGCGAGGGTCATGCCACAGAGCGGACATGATCATCATTTATTGAACCTTTTTTATATACAAATATGTTTATGTTTACGGGAAAGCGATGGGTGTGGGGCTTCACTAGCAACCCACATGGCCGACACCCACATCCTCCCACACACTTTGAGTGGGCAGTAAAAATTTCAGCTACAAAAGAAAAAAGAGAAAAAAAGAAAAGAGATTTTGGGGGAGATTGAAAGAGAGGCCTGAGAAGCGATAACCCAAAGCTATAGTATGTCCTTTGAGTCCCTTCGCCTCCGGGTACAAAAAATGGTCCCCATGCAATCTCCCACTAATTCCATCAAAAGATATCCTTTTTTAAAGAAAACCAACTTCTATTTCCATCTCATTACAAAGCTATACCAACTCTCCCTTTGTCCTTTATTTCTTTTTTTTGGTTGTTGCTTTCCTTCCCTTTCCTTTCCTTTCCTTTCCTTCTTAGTTCTAGCTACAACAGACATATTAAATCAAACCAACCAACATATCAAAAGCATGTAATGGGAATGTATTGGTCTTCCAAATCTTTGGAAACTCCTTCTTTCTAGCTCATTTTCTCTGGCAGTTTGACAATTTTCTTTTGACAGGAAAAGTGGAAAACCCATCTGTATTTTGTATTTTGTATCTCCAGCTAACATATGAGTTCCCTTACACTAATGATTCAGAATCATTCTTACCTGTCTTCAACTCTCTAATTTGCTAAATTCCTCCCTGTACAAGTACCGAAGGCCCTCTGCTAATAATTACTTTAAGGTAAGAAGCAACACTCAATGACCATGATTGAAGTATTAATGAAAAAAAAATGAAATTTCTACAATTCTAATAGTACATTGTCTTGAAAAGATGAAATTAGTCAAAATTTTAGACTACAGGAAAGAGCTAAAGTGTTATTACATTTAAGTTAGGCGCTATACTTTGCTTGACTAGACCTAAGTCAATCGTTATCCAAAGCAAGCAAGTGCATCCAAAGGTGGTTAAGTTTCATAACCATGCTTAATTAACATTGACCATGGAAAGCTTTACTTTTGGACTTTCAATCAAATTGGGAAAAAGTTTAAATCTTGGAAAACTTTACAAAGGCTTTTCTAGTTTTCCACATGTATTCTTTACTGCTATATATTTGGAGCTGTAGCAAATGGGTAATGATGCAAGTCTTTGTGATTTCTTTTATTAGTTTGTTGCTAATATTGATTGGCTGGACATTGGCTTCTGGGTTTAGTTGCATCCTTATAACAATAGTTTTAGCACGAAAAGGCAAGGATTTATGGAGTTACCTAATTTTAATAAAAGAGTGGGAGAGGGTAGGCAGTGAAACTTTATGATGCAATAATTGCCTGAGCTTTGTTTATCTTTTTTGGCACCATGGACAATGTTGAGTGCTTTTCACAAATAAACCATGTATTCTCTTTCACCTGTATTTATACATGGAATATTTGTGAGGTCAAAAATACCCTTTTTACAGTTTACCTTCTTATTGATCATTAATTTCTCATCTCATGTAGACCAATGCCTAATATTTTTCTATAATTTGATGTGGATTATCTACTACTATCAACTATGAATTTCATAATATTAACGGTATCAAAGTTGACTTTAGGGTAATAACGATGTGCTAGTCAAGACAACGAGCTATTGTTGGAATGAGAGAGGATGTAACGATCCAAAAGCGAAACTATAAATCACATACCATCTACGACTTCTAAAGTATTTTTTTGTAGGATAAAATCATAAGATCCAATAAAATCAAAACGGATAATAGCTTACAGGTTCAAATTATAAACGGTGACAAAAAAGATCAAAAGATGCCTTTAGTTTCTATGCTTTTCAATTTTGTTCAATTTAGTCTCTATACTCAAATTTAAAGTAATTTAGTCCTTTGATTTTGAAAATTGTATCAATTTAATCCCTTCCTCTAACGACATTTAATTTTACCATTAAAAGATGACGTCAGCGCTGACGTTAGTGATGACGTCAGTATTGACATATCATATTTTGATGACGTGACGTTTGAGATGATAATATGGCATGTCACGTGATACCGAGTGATGACATGGCAATGTCACATGGCACTATATGAAGACCTGGCAGTGTTGACGTGGCATTGACATGCTGACTTTCAGTGCCACATGGCAGATCAAAAAAATTTTCAAAAAAAATTCTACCATGTTATAGGGATTAAATTGAACAAAAATATATAGTATAGAAACTAAATTGAACAAAATTGTGATGTTAAACAACTAAATTGAAAAAAATATTTGAAAAGTATAAATCTTTAAATAGATTATTGATATGCTTATCAATAAGTCAAATATTTAAGTGTAAAAGATTTATGGTGTTAAAAAATATATAAATATTTTCTTACTTGATTATTTGATTATAGAATATGTAAATTAATTTATTTTTTTTACAAAAATTAAGTTTGAATTCTCTTTCTATAAAAAAAATTTGAAAAAATTTCATACCTAAAGTCAAATTTAAATGCATTATTTGCATTAAGTTAAAATAAATAATATAAAATGACTAAATATATTTATTTAATTACAACTTTCATAATTTACAAATACACATTCTTTTAAAATTATTAAACTCTTACCCAATTTACCTTTTATTTTAATTTACGCAAATTAGCAAACTATATTAATTTAGTTACAACTTTCACAATTTACAAATACAAATTCTTTTGCAATCATTCAACTCTTATCCAATTTAACTTTTTATTTAAATTTACTCAAAATTTCTTACAAAACGATTTTATTTAAATTCAAATACCACAATCAAATTTTGCTAAATTTAAATTATTAATTTAAATCTACAAAAAATTTGTTAATAAAATAAAATGGTACAAATATTTACAGTTATATTTAACTTTATCAATCATAAATGCAATCTTTAATTTAAGAAATTTTAACTTAAAAAATATAACTTGAAATGTTAAATAAAATAAAAATATAAAAATAAATAAAAAATTAAAAAAGTGGAACTTAGATTCTATGGTTGTAATAAGAGGTTTGTTATGTTCAAATTAAGCAAGTCAAAACGAAGAATTATTTTTATAATCATTGCTAATTCCATATATCTGTTTTTTATTTTTTTGAAAAGAAAAAACTAAATCAACATATTTTGTTAATTTGACTTTAGCTCAAGTTAAAAACTAAGTTAAATAAATTTCAAATTTTTATACTGTTATAAATAGAAGAAAAAAGAATTTATTTAGTCATTTTATATTATGTTATGTTAACATAATATAAGTTATTTATCTAAATTTGATTTTAGGTATGAAATTCTTTTCAAAATTTTTTTATAGAATGAGTATTCAAAGTTAATTTTTGTAAAAATATAAATTAATTTATAATTTCTAGAATCAAATAATCAAATAATAAAAAAAATATATTTTTAACATCACAAATCTTTTACACTTAAATATTTGGTTTATCAATACGCATATCAATAATCTACTTAAAGATTTATATTTTTCAAAATTTTTTTCAATTTAATCCCTCAACATTTTAATTTTGTTTAATTTAGTCACTATAATATATATTTTTATTCAATTTAATCCCTATGACATGGTATAATTTTTTTAAAATTTTTTTGACCTACCATGTGGCATTGACATGTCAACATGTAAGTGCCACGTTAGGATTGTCATGTCATCGCATAGTGCCATGTGGCATTGTCATGTCGTCACTTGTGTCACGTGGCATGCCACACCATCATATCAAACGCATGTCATCAAAATGTGACACGTTAGCATTGACGTTATCCTTTAACGGTAAAATTGAATGATGTTAGGAGGAGGAACTAAATTGACGTAATTCTCAAAATTATAAGATTAAATTGTTTCGATTTTGAGTATAAAGATTAAATTGAATAAAATTGAAAAGTATAGGGACTGGAAGGGTCTTTTGACCATAATTCTATACAAATTAGAGTATTATTTTTACTAATTAATGTGTATCTTCTTATAACTAATATTTATTGTCACATGCATGAATATTTATTTTAAAATAAGAATTTATATATAATACAAATGTTTTCAAATGGTAAAGTTTTAAATATAAATAATTAAAATTTTGAAACATTAATCTATAAATTGAGGAAAAAATTCATAAAACTCTAACGTGACCTTAAATGTACGGATGTGTACAAATTTTTTAGCAATCATCTTAATCTTCTGAACTTTCATGAGAGAATAAATGAGGGTTCATATGAAGGTGCTGAAGCATAATACGTTGGACCAGCTTTTCCTTTGTTTGTTTAAATTACAGAGTCAGAGCAACTGTGTCTTCTTCGGATTCATCAGCTCAAGGTATGTGCTGTAATATTATTTACTATATAGTAAAACTATTACATTAGATGCGTCATTAATTGTTGTAATAAACTTTAGCATCTTGGGCAGATTTTCCAACAAAGCAAACAAATATATTCCAACTTTTTCTTCAAATTAAATACTAGAGCTAAGTAATAAATAAAGGAAAATACAGGTAACGAACATGCTATATGAGACATGCATCAAACATAAATTAGTTTTAAGAATTTTGGCCCAAGCATGATCATGATCGACAATCAAATCTTGTTCGCTACACGTGAAATCAAAGCCAGCTTAGCATATCTTTTACATATGATTCTTTTGGAAAAATAGGTTTTAGGTACAACTAACAAGAACGGAAAAGAATTTTTTTTAGAATAATTAAACATTTATATTTATCATGTTTTAGTCTTATCATTTAATTTGCCGTTGAATGTAACAGATACGTTGTGCGTGGTTGTTGGATTATTTAATTGTTTTTTTCCTTTTACTTAGAATTATTTCATAATATAAAAGAAATATAATATTTTAATTTTTTTTAAAAAAAAATTAAAAAAAATTTATTTTTTTATTACGTTCAATCAAGTTTATATATTTTTAATTTAAATTAAATAGGTTCTTATTATTAACCGTTTTTAATCAAATCGTCACTTATTATTTTTTATGTTTTGTGAGGTTAATGTAAAAATATCACGTGTTTATGTCATCATGTCACGTGAATATGTTACGTCGTTATTTATTATGACATGTTAACATGTTATATCAATATTATCACATGATATAAAAATATGATATAAAATAACAAATGTTATTTTTATTAATATTAATTAATCAATAATTAATTATAAAAAATTATTTTATTTAAAATAAAAATATAAAAAAAACTTGATTGAACGTAATAAAAAAATAAAAAATTTATTTAAAATTTATTTAAATATTATGCTTATAAAAAACCACCAAAATTTACTTGATTCAAGGTAAATTATGAAAAAGAAACAAAAGCACTCGTTTCCACATGATTGAATTTCTCAACCGTAATTAGACGGTAGGCTAAATATGGACGAAAGATCGATACTGAACAAGTTGTAAAAGATGTTCGGTATTTTTACCTATTTAATTCCTTCCAATTTTCCCTATTATTTTCTTGAGATAAAAAGAAAAAAAAAATGAAGAAACCTGGAAAGAAAGTCTAAAACGGGAAAAAGGGGCAAAGTGGAAAATGAAATAAGAAGGAAAGGGGTGTGATGTCAATGAAGGAGGGAATGAGATCCGTGGCTTGTCGCGGTGTCATTATCCCAAAGATATGTGATGGTGATTTTCAGACCCCCACCTCCCACCTCTTTATTTTCATTTTTATATTCTTTTTTGGTTTCATTTCTTTTTTCTTTTCTTAGTATTTCTCTCTCTCTCTCTCTCTCTCTCTCTCCTCCACAGACCACCTAGAGAGACAGAAAAGCAACCCCCCTAATTTCTTATTCAAAGAAATCAAAAACGCAATCAAATCACATGTTGAATGCACCCTTTGGTCCACCTTTTAAGTCAATCCCCCTACTCCCCCAATAATAATTAACATCCCAATTTCTTTTTTTTTTCCTTTCTTTAATTCACTTTATTCATTTCTTTTTATAATTCATGCCAACCCAATTTCTCAAAAGACAAAAAAACAGGAAGAATTCATACGTAATGACTTAATGACACATCACGTTCTCATTTTATCGAATTCATACATAAATGACACAATAATCCTTAATAACACTTCACACCTATATTTATTAAGTTGAAATATCTTTTAAGAAGTCAAGGAAAGCTACTAGTGCTGCTTAAAATCTCTTTATCATCAAGTTGAAAAGTAAGGAGAAAAAAACTAAGAGAGGGGACAAGGTATGGGGGAGAAGATTGTACTCGTATGACTACAACAATTCATTGTTGTTGTAATTATTAATACTAACGAAAAAGAAAAAGAAAAAGAAAAGGAAAGAAAGGATAAGGGGAGGAGAGAGAGAAAGTAGAGAGAGTGAAGCATGTATGGAGAGAGAAAGTGTTAGTTTATGTGGTTTATGTCTACAGGGGGACAACAGCGTATCTGCAAAAATCCTAAAAATTCGATTCAGTTTTACTTTGAAAGCAAAGATGAAAGTTGGAAACATTAAAAAAGTGTATAAAACTATTGCTGCAACAAAATAAAATAATAGGACCAAGGAAAAATAATTAGTACTGTATTTTTTTTTTGGTTTTTCACTATTATTCAATGTAGTATACCAGTTCTGCCTTGTGTACAGGTATTCATTGTTGCTCCCTTTCAAAATGACCCCATTTCTTACTCCAAAGATCTTTCACTTTTATTTTTATTATTTTTTTTTCTTTTTGGGTTGGGTCCTTTGCTTTGTTGTGCTTTGCTGTGAGTGTTTGTTGGTCAATCTGCAGAATTTGATTTTAATATAGTAGAAAAACAGTGAACGTGCTCTTCTTTGTCTTGGTTGTCCTAAACTAAAACAACACTTTCACGCTTGGAAGAGAACATGATTAGTGTTGTATCTCTGTGAAAATCCCAATTTTTTTATATGGCAAGAGAGAAAAAAAAAATGAGGAACCCAATTTTTTTTTTGTAGAGAGAGATAATGAGATGTCTTTGGAATTAGAGCTGTTTTACATCTTTTGAGAGCCATGCTTGTCCCTGAGAATTGAAAAGTTTTCTCTTTTTTGAGTTCTGGGTCTCTCTCTTCTCTTCTGTCTTTGTATTGTAAAAGCTGGTTCTTTGGGCCATTTCTTTGTTCAAGCTTGTATTAGTTTTTCAAACTTCTTGGTTATTGAATCACGCAAAACAGTGCTATAATGATAAACAAACTTAGAGTTTTAGCTTAGCAGGTACCCTTTTCTTTCTGTTTCAGAAAAAGGTTGTTTGTTGAAATTGCCAGTACTTTAAAGAAAGTTGCCGTATTAATAGCGGATGCATGTTTTCTTGGGGGCTTTTTCTAGCTCAGATATGAAGTGGGTAACAAAGAAAGAAGAAGAAAAACAAGAAGACATAGAGAAACAAGTTGAGATAGTCTTGTGCTTTTGCTGATGGGTCTTAAGCAGCAGCAGAGCCACCACCACTCAGTGGCTGTCAAAGTGAATGAACAAATGGGGACCAAGAGGGGGTACACATTCATACAGGCAAACCGGGCTTGGTTGCCAAAATTTCTGTTGCTTTGGGTAATGGTGATGGCTTTTCTGAGCACTTGGATCTACAAAAAAATGGATGCTGACAACAAAGTAAGGAGGAAGGAAGTACTGAGCAGCATGTGTGATCAGAGGGCAAGAATGTTGCAGGATCAATTCAGTGTTAGTGTTAACCATGTTCATGCCCTGGCCATTCTTGTGTCCACTTTTCATTACTACAAGAATCCATCTGCTATTGATCAGGTTTGCTTCTTGTTCCTGAATTTTGATCTTGTTGTCCTTCTTGTTGGTGGAATTGTGGGAGTTCTGTATGGTTTCTGTGGAGAATAGAGGGAAATTGGCAAGTTTGGAAATTTTCAATTTAGTTTTGAGTTTTACATTTGCTAGTATTCTGTTAAGAAAAATAACCTTCAGAAAATTTAGTTTAGTTGATCTTATGTTTTCTTCGAAATCCAAGATGGTGAAATATTTTTCCTTTTTTTTTATTTGTTAAGTATGAAATATTTTTCTTGTTCATCTTCTGACTGAGGTTTACAAAATTAAAAATGGTAGCTTGGATTATTGCTTTTTCTGATTGTGCACTTTGGGCTATGGTTTTTTGCAAGAAATGCAGGAGACCTTTGCGGAGTACACTGCCCGTACCGCTTTTGAGAGGCCGCTGCTTAGTGGGGTTGCCTATGCCGAAAGAGTGATTAATTCAGAGAGGGAGAAATTCGAAAGGCAGCATGGCTGGACAATAAAGACAATGGAGAAGGAACCTTCTCCTATTCGAGATGAATATGCTCCTGTGATATTCTCTCAAGAAACTGTTTCTTACATTGAATCACTTGACATGATGTCAGGAGAGGTATGTCCTTGACCATCTACATTTAGCTTATAATTTTTAGCTTTAAATTAGTCTGATGTTTAAGTTCAGTGTTTGACTGGACTAGCAATTATCTGTCTTGCAATATGCAGGAGGACAGAGAAAACATCTTGAGGGCCAGGGCTACTGGGAAAGCTGTCCTAACAAGCCCCTTTAGGCTATTGGGTTCTCATCATCTTGGTGTTGTTTTGACATTTCCTGTGTACAAATCCAAGCTCCCACCGACACCGACTGTGGAAGAGCGCATTGAAGCAACTGCAGGGTAAGTTCTAGAGCTTGTCTTTCCAATTGGAACGGCAAGTTTTTGTTTAATTTTGTTTTTGTTCTTCATCTTGTTTGTAAGCTTGTTCCTACTAGAGTTAGTGAACATATTTGACTTGGTTTTGAAATTTATTGTCAAATTGAAAAGCAACACAAGATGGTTAGAGTGTTGATGATGAGAAAGTTTGTGGTCTATTGCAACTGCAGTTGTATTAGAATGCACATTTCAAAAAAAAAATTTTATACTTTTGTTCATGTGATTTGTGCTGATGAAGTTAGTTATTTTGAAGGTATATCAGTTAAGCAGAAAATGTACAGTTATTTTTCTAGTAGATAATCAGAAAACACCTCCACAATTGTTCAAAGCAACCCTTATTACCACCTCGACAAGTTTCTAGGATAGTCCCTGCTTTTGTTCCCTATTACGGATATGCTGACATCACCATTTTTGCTACCACTGCTGACAACAATTGCTGTTTCATTGTGATTACTACCAGCAATGTGGTGCTTTATGACTTGATACTGTTGCCAGCACTTCTGTTGGTGCCACCATAAGCACCTTTACCACTAGTTACATCATTTACACCTGACATATGGCATTTTTACATTCTCCACGAATTTGTGTTTAGCAATTAAAAAGATATCTTAATTTTTTAAAAAATACTACTACCTTTTTTGCTGGCTAACTAGTCTTGCCGTTATTATGATGGCTTGAAAAACCTGGCACATTCTCTCTCTTTCTCTCAAAAAAAAAAAAAAGAAGAAGGAAAAAACTGGGGCAAATTGCTTCAGTTAGTGCATTGCTTAAGGATATCATAGATTTTTTTTTCTTATGTACAAACTTCTAAATGAACACAGATACCTTGGTGGAGCCTTTGATGTGGAGTCTCTTGTGGAGAATCTTCTTGGACAACTTGCTGGAAATCAGGAGATTCTAGTGAATGTGTATGATGTTACTAACCCTTCAGATCCCCTGATCATGTATGGGCACCAAAATCAAGATGGTGACTTGGCTCTGTTGCATGAGAGCAAGCTTGATTTTGGAGATCCATTTAGGAGGCATCAAATGATATGTAGGTAAGTGTATCAGCATTTAATTATTTCACAAGGTAGACGGAATGACTGGAGTTGTTTTTGCAAGCACTTACTATTTGGCATTCTGAACAGATATCATCAGAAGGCACCCACATCGTGGACAGCGCTAACCACCGCATTCTTATTCTTTGTGATTTGCTTATTAGTTGGCTATATCTTATATGGTGCGGCAATACACATTGTTAAAGTTGAAGATGATTTCCATGAAATGCAAGAACTGAAGGTTCGAGCAGAAGCTGCTGATGTTGCCAAATCACAGGTATATTTTTTTTATTTTACATATATCAACACAGGGCTCACCACCTCTTTCCAAGCTAAAACTAATTATAACTCGAGTGTCACTTGTGTTCTTGACATCAGTTTCTGGCAACAGTTTCTCATGAAATTAGGACCCCCATGAATGGCATCCTTGGTATATTCCAGATCTCTCCTTAAGTTTTTCTCTGTAAATTTGACGGTCAAGGACATTTACAGATTTTAATCCTGCAACGTTCTCATGAATTTTTGATTGGTTGCAGGGATGCTTGCTTTGCTTTTGGATACAGATTTAAGTTCGACACAAAGGGATTATGCTCAGACTGCTCAAGTTTGTGGAAAGGCGCTGATAACACTGATAAATGAAGTGCTTGACCGGGCAAAAATTGAAGCTGGAAAATTGGAGCTAGAAACTGTCCCCTTTAACCTTCGATCTATCCTAGATGACGTGCTCTCTTTATTTTCTGAGAAGTCTAGAAACAAAGATGTTGAGGTAAGTCCTGATAAAAGTAATAGAAAACCTAGTGCTTCATTTTTCAGTATGTTTCTCTGTTTTAGATAGTTCCTATAGGCGATAGGCATATAGGGGATGCCTATGACTGAAAAAAAAAAAACTTATGATTTATAATACTGGAACTAATTTGGTGCCTTCTATTTTCCCTTTTCCTTTCTCTGTTTCGGTGGGTTTTGACATCAATAAATGGTGGTGTCCCTGATGCACTTCAATGATCCAAATATGGTGTAATTGTTTGGGAAGTGAAGCTGGCAGTATTTGTTTCTGATAAAGTTCCAGCAATGGTTAAGGGGGATCCGGGGAGATTCAGACAGATCATTACGAATCTTGTTGGGAACTCTGTTAAAGTAAGTGAATTGCTCAACCTTCACTCTTTTTCTCACTTGTTTAGGTAGTAGAAGTTAATTTTCTCCATAACCCTTTGCTTGGATTGTTATCTACTTAATTGATGGAGGTTCTTGATCTTAACCCAAAAGTAGCTTTGTCAATTTGCATTGATTGAGTTTAATGAATTTTCATTGTGATAAGTTGGTAGTCATTTAATAAATTGAGTGTTTGACAGTTCACCGAACGAGGACACATATTTGTTAAAGTCCATCTGGCTGAAAACGCAAAGCCCATGGTAGATGCAAAAGGTGAAACTTGTTTGAATGGAGGGTCAGATGAAGGTTTGCTGATATCAGGTGCACGCCAGTTTAAAACCTTAAGTGGTTATGAAGCAGCTGATGAGCGGAACAGTTGGGATTCCTTCAAGCATTTAGTTGCTGATGAAGAATCGCGATATGATGCTTCAATAAACATGACAGTTGCTGATGAAGCTTCTGAGAATGTCACTTTGATGGTTTCTGTGGAGGATACTGGCATTGGGATCCCTTTAATCGCGCAGGACAGGGTTTTCATGCCATTTATGCAGGCAGATAGCTCAACCTCAAGAAATTATGGTGGAACTGGTATAGGCTTGAGCATTACTAAGTGTTTGGTTGAGCTAATGGGTGGTCACATAAGCTTCATTAGCCGGCCACAAGTTGGGAGCACATTCTCATTCACTGCTGTTTTTGGGAGGTGCAGAAAAGTTCCATATAGTGATGCCAAAAAATCTAATGCTGAAGATCTTCCTTCTGGTTTTAGAGGATTGAAAGCAATAGTAGTTGATGGTAAACCAGTTAGAGCTGCTGTAACCAGATACCACTTGAAGAGGCTTGGTATACTGGTTGAAGTTGCAAGTAGTGTCAAGATAGCAGCCTCTGCATGTGGAAAAAATGGTTCTTCATGTGGGTAAGTTGAATTTCCACTTATAATTGTTATTATTTGGGAAAAAAACTAGAAAATATCAGTAAAATTATGCTTTGCATTTTGGAATTTGCATGATGGTCATGATTTGCTTGATAATTTAATCACATTGACAAGATCTCCTGATTACTCCTTTTGAACACTTCTAGCAGTGTTCAGGTGAACCCTTTCTAATGCCTAGTGATTCCTTACCAATTCACTTGAAAGCAACTTTTACATTTGTTATGTTTTAACAATTGTGTTAACTGCCCGAGACTGAGGTTTATTCTATTGACTATACCCAAGCTTATCCTGAATTTCTAACATTTCTTAGTTGGGGAAGAACTTTCACTAATTTTTTGCTGGGTTGAGGTGGGTTTCTGGGGAAAGTGGTGTTTTAGGGAAATAATATAGTTGCCCTTTATCCTGTAGAAGTCAAACAAAATTTTAGTAAGGAGAAAGCTCTCCTTGATCCCCAGTGTGACACTGTTACAGTGCCAATCACTTGTTTTTGCTGATGATGAATGTTAAAAGAGTAAGAGATGGTTTTAGAAATCAAACCAACCATCAAACTGCTATAAAAAGGCCAACTAATATAGATCATTGGGAGAAAAAAAACCATGCTCCCTCTATCAATCTGTAATGTATAACTTAGTAGAATTACTTCACTGAATATTGCAGAAGTAAAATCCAGCCAGATATAATTCTTGTCGAGAAGGATTCATGGCTTTCTGGTGAGGATGGTAGCTTGAGCTTCCGCATGATGGACTGGAAACAGAATGGACATGTGTTTAAGTTGCCTAAGATGACTCTTCTCGCAACAAACATTACAAATGCTGAACTTGAGAAAGCAAAGGCAGCAGGTTTTGCGGATACTACAATAATGAAACCTATGAGGGCAAGTATGGTGGCTGCTTGTCTTCATCAGGTGCTGGGGATAGGGAAGAAGAGGCAGGCTGGGAAAGACATGCCAAATGGATCTTCGGTTCTCCAGAGCCTACTCTGTGGAAAGAAAATACTAGTAGTTGATGACAATATGGTAAACCGTAGAGTTGCTGCTGGTGCATTGAAGAAGTTTGGAGCTGCTGTAGAATGTGCTGAAAGTGGAAAAGCTGCACTAAAATTGCTTCAGCTTCCACACTCTTTTGATGCTTGCTTCATGGACATTCAGATGCCAGAAATGGATGGGTATGTATACCACATCTTATCTTTCAAAAAAAATGGTGTACGTCCCTTACTCATTGAGTAATTGACAATCGAAACATAAAAAGAAAGAAAAAAATGGTTTATCTATGGGGATGAATAGTTTCCCACTATTAAAATGCTAAATTAGGTAATTATATGATTATGGGTATTTTGTTGTGTCATTCTGCTGAATATTTGTGGGCAATTATCTGATGTCAGTGTATACTAATGGGTTGCTTTGATTTCTAAGGGATGGTAAATTATTTATAATTTATAACACTTTAGTTAGCAGGTCAAAAGATGTAAACCATTTTCGCTTATGACATTGTGCTTATCCATGCTTCTTTTCCTATTCATCTGTTTTTATTTCCATCTAGACACGTATGCACACATCCTATGGCTAATGATACCTGATGACCATTGTAGATCTACCTTAGACCAAGAGATATACTATACAAATAGGAACAATGACATCAAGCACACATCCTATCTCGTCAGATTACACATGACATCAAGCAGTAACTTTGAATCTCAGAGGACATAATGACAACCAAAGCCTTGATGAAAGATAACTGTAGAAAATCCTTGTGAAGCAGATTTCTGTGAGTAGTCTGCGCTAAGGAAAGGTAGTGCTTTATGGAAAGGAAATCACTTGTTAGAGAGCAGGGTAGACAACCCATATTAGTTAAGAATAGAGCTTAAATTTAATTACAACTGGGTGGAGTTGAACCTTATGAAGTTGCAATTTCTGGTTGTGAACATTGATGCTAATGAAGAATGGTCTCAGGAAAACAGGTAGTTTGAGAAAATAATAGATGAAGCAAGTTGAAGGGCTATTATGAGAAAGTTTGATAGACATAGGATACCTTTTCCTTGAACTATTTGGCCAACTTTTATTTTTAGATATAATATTTGAGGTTTACACGACATTATTTACTGTTTCAATCGTTGTAGCAACTTTGTACTTCATGAAGCATTGAACATTTTTAAAACTTAACTATTGGAAGTTGCTTAATGCCCCTTTGCACTTAATGAAGTTCTATTTGCTGGTATTTCTTTCGCATATGACTGTTCTATGTTGTCATTCATCGCATCTGTGCAAATCCACGTACTCAACAAGTGAAATATTTTAAGCTGAGAGTGGGTGCATGTCACCAAATGTTGTATTACTGCCTCTAGTCTTGGCTTGCTGGCCACATTAGAATATTGTGGTGTGTTTGAATGCATGTCAGAATTCATGATCTTTCCTACTATGGCAGTTAGAAATATGCATTCCTATGGAGAGACATATCTCCTTGAATGAAGATAGCCCTCTGTGAACCAACATCTGACCACAAGTTATGCATGATGACTCTTTTTTTCACATGATTTCATTACTGTAACACTTCATTCGTTCACCAAAATCTTTCCTCTCCCTTAAGGCTTCCTCTCCTCTTTAACCAAATTTTTCTCAAAATGATGTCACTAGTCAATGGTATGACTACCAAACAGTTCAAAACAGTCTGGCACTTCTTGAAAATCTGAATACACCAATCCAATCCTTGGGCACATTCTGCCGTTCTCTATTCCAGCTTCCTTTTCCATTCTACAATAACACAGATGGTGTTTGGACATCTCCTTTAACTAAAATGGTCTTTATTGTGTTCAGCGGGGATTCAAATTAGTTTTCTTATTGCTTAATAGCGTTTAGTAGGAACGATTTACCATTCCAATTTCTTTGTTAAGCAGCATCTCTAGCAAGGTTTTCTCATTTCAATACAAGTTGATAATCATTATTTTACTTTCTTCAAATGCTGTCCACGGTTCCTTTCTGATTACAGATTTTCTGTCAGATAAATCTCCTTTACATCTGAGACAAATAAATTTGAATTAATCGTTGTATAAAGAAGATAATGATGGGAATCTAATATCATGAACCTCTATTTCAGGTTTGAGGCAACCCGAAGGATTCGAAAGATGGAGAGCCAGGCAAATGAACAGATGAATGGAGGCTTAGATGAAGGGTCTGCCAGAAAGGGTGAGTGGCATGTGCCAATATTAGCCATGACAGCTGATGTAATTCATGCTACCTATGATGAGTGCCTGAAATGTGGGATGGATGGATATGTCTCAAAGCCCTTTGAGGAAGAAAATCTCTATCAAGCTGTAGCCAAGTTCTTCATAGCCAAACCCATCTCAGACTCATAGTGGCAGCTCCACCCTCTTCAGAAAGCAGACAAATCGAAACAGAAAAATATATGCGGTTGGACTTTACCAGCAATTTTTCCCATCCTGCTGGTGCTTTTCTGCTGACAAGAACTACTGCATGGTTTGCTTGGATTTTTGAGGATTCTTGACCGCATCTTAAGCAAGTTCTGGCAATCATTTCTAACCAACTTCAATTTTAACTCGATTAGAATTTCAGTATTTGTATACTACGACAGGAACGTCATCCCCATCTGTTTGTATAGATCTTTACAAGGGGATGGAGTCAAAGGTGTAAATCTCATTTTCTCTGGAGACTTCGGAACATTTGGAAAGGGGTCGATATGCCTTGATTTTTATAAATTTTGTCGTAAACGCGTTGTTATTGAGCTTCTAAATGTCAGAAAGAGATAGCTATAACTGGAACAGTCTGCTCTGCATACATAGTTTTTATTTTGGATGTCCCATTTTATAGGCAGCCTTTCAAAAAGCTATAAACTTTACACACTCAAACAATAAATCATTTGGTCCTTTCTATTATAGTATGTTTGGTTGGGGGAATGGTTAAGCGATTTTCCTTTTATTCTCAAGGAGATTTTCCTTTTATTCTCAAGGAATTTTGGTTATTTTGTTTGGTTGAAAAATGATCCAATGAATAGTCATTCTATAGGAATGGTTATTCTTCAAAATCTTTCAAAATCAAGGAATAGCTAATACCATTCTCTCTCATGGTATTAGCTATTCATGATTGAAGAATAAATTCAAAAATTAATAAAGATAAAAATACCCTTTATAAGTTTAAAAATTTACAACTTTATTAGTGTAAAATATTATTTTTCTCTCTCTCCTCTTTCTCTCACTTGATTCCAACTTTTAATAAAATATTAATATTAAATTATAAATAAAATATTAATATTTAAATTATCAATTATTAATAAAATAAATTATAAATTATTCCTATTTAAAAAAAATAAATTAAAAATAAATAAACATAATATCATTTAAATTAGATAAATAATATTAATAATTAAATCATCAATTATTAATATTTTAAATAAATTACTAATTATTAATATTTAAAAAATAAAATAAAAAATTAATCATAATAATATTTAAATTAAATAAAATATTAATATTTAAATTATCTATTATTAATATTTTAAATAAATAATCAATTATTAATTTTCAAAAATAAAATAAAATAAAATAATTGATCATCATAATATTTAAATTAAATAAAATACTAATATTTTAAAATATAAATAAATATTAATATTGAAATTATCAATTATTAATATTTTAAATAAATTATCAATTATTAATATTTTAAAAATAAAATAAAATAAAAATTAATCATAATGATATTTAAATTAAATAAATGTTAATATTTAAATGATTAATTATTAATATTTTAATTAAATTCTAGATTATTAATATTTAAAAAATCTAATAAAAATAAAATGTCATATAAATAATAAATGATGTTTTTGTTTTTTTATTTTTTATTCATTTCTTATTTCAAAATTATTGTTATAAACCAAACACTACAATAAGTCATAATAATTATTCCTATTTTATTCCCTTTGTCATACCAAATTAAATAATAACTATTCTATTCTATTCCCACCTCATTCTATTTTCATATAATAATTATTCTATTATATTTCTATTTATTCCGCCAACCAAACGTACCATTATTGAAAACAAGTGCACGGTTCATTTAAACAACTAGAGAGGTAACCATCAAAGTATGTCGAGTTATGGAATCGCAAGATCGAAAGGCGGTTTGGGCGGGCAAACAGCTTCACCATCTGATATTTTCCTATGGCACGCATTGCAGCGCCAACAATGGTCTTTTCTGCTAATGCGTATTCTATGACTGCATGGTCCTGGTGTTATTTTGGTGCCAGCTGATACGGTCCAGTCGACCTCGTTGCCATGGATGCTGCTACCTGTTCAAATTGAAGGTGCCATTATCATTTCAATGTATAAATTGGATGGTAAGTGAAGATCAAAAGCGCATATGACAAAATTAAAAACAAAAATGATTAGTAAAGAAACTGAGGAGAAGTGAGACGTGGGATTAATTACGTTTCTTCCATGCTACTGCTTCAAGGAGATATACATTTTTATTTTATACAAGCTGCTTTACCAGGTTAGATATAGCTTATGTTGTTCAGGTCTTATCACAAATACATAGATAAGCCTGGGCATGTGCATTTAATGGCAGCACATAGGTCTTGAAGTATTTGAAGACAGCACTTGGACAAGAGACTTTGATGAAGGCAGAATCAAACTTATGTCTTAACAACTTATTTGATAATGATCGGGTAGGAAACCCTGATATAAGAAAATCTATTACAGATTTTAGTATATTTACTGACAATTCATTAGTAAGTTGAAAATTTTAAAAGCAGGTGCTAGTGACACGCAGCTCAACAGAAAGAGAGTATTGTTCTACTACATTCACATGTTGTGATATCATATGGTTGAAATCCTTGTTGATAGATTCTGGAATAAACCATATTAGT
The DNA here is from genome assembly GCF_053813885.1 of Theobroma cacao. Taxonomy (NCBI): domain Eukaryota; kingdom Viridiplantae; phylum Streptophyta; class Magnoliopsida; order Malvales; family Malvaceae; genus Theobroma; species Theobroma cacao. The sequence goes on from NC_142640.1 coordinate 47,489,079, forward strand.
GCTGTAAATTCGTACTATAATAATTAGTCTGTCATCCATACATGTCAAAATCTATTATTTACAAAATGGATTACCATTTTATTTGCTAAAAGTATTAGCAGGGGTGACAGAACTAGTGTATGTTCTTACTGATTTGCAAGTTGCTGATTATTTTATTAATAATTGAGTTTTTAGCATGGAATGTTAAGAAAATAACACATGGCGTGTCATGTAGTTTAAAATATAGATATTATGTCAACTTTAACAGAATAATTAAAGAGAAAAGTGTGGTCAATTTATTGCTATTGGAAAAAAAAAAAAGCGACCTTGAGAAAGAAAATAATATATAACGAGTATCTTATAAATAATAGGACTAACTCATATTGTATATTAACTTATATTATTATACATTGATAATGAAGTTTTGAAACTTGACAATTGAGTTTGTGTAAACTAAAATCTCATAAATTTCATCCCTATTATCTTGGGATTTGAAATTGAAATTTTTATAATAAAATTTCAAATGTTGACTGCTGAAGTATTACTTGGGGTTGGGGGTAACTCATGATGAGTGCAGCACTGGATTTAACAGCAGAGGTCTTCAAGTACTGCTACCCTTTTCTATTGTTAAGATAAAAGGGCTAAGTAATTACAACTGTTTCAAACAAAAGGTTTAGATACATGATTCGAACATTGGCAAAGCACATATAGTTTTCTTGGTTTGCGGGTTAAGACCGAGACTGGGCAGCAGCTTCCTGGTGGCCAGGTTTGGAAAAAGGGCTTCCTTTCCTGATGCTTGTGAGGTGCTTTCAGGGTTTCACGTTCTGTTTTTACCGTAATTTGAAATTGTTGCGGCACTTCTTTCGACTGTAACTGGGAAGCTGAATGCTGGTTGCCGTAATAAATAGGCTTTTTGGGTATGGGTTCTTCTCATATGTCTCAATGCACATGGCTGTCTTTTGAAAGTAGAGGCTCTGGAGTTCATGGATGGCTACAGTGTCGGCACAAGCAGGTGCTCTCTTTATCAGTTGGTTCTTAACATAGTGGGCGGTTCGTAAAATTAGAGGAAATTTAGTTGCAGTGGGATGATCATGGTCAGTCTTCAGTTTTTTTTTTTTTGTATGGGAGCAGGCCCCTGTTCCCTGGGTTTTGCGCTTGATCTTATTAGCAACCAAATGGAGTTTTGATATCTTTTTCTTTATATGCAGGGTAGTCGTAGCAGGGGTCTGTCCTGCATTGAGCTAACTCGCACTGCTATCACAAAAGGGTAGTATTTTGTAATTAACTCAAAGCAATGAAGTCATTATTGATGCTTTTTTTGAAAAATACATATAGTTTCTTTTCTAATTCCTCGTTACAACAGAAAAATAAAAGTCAAACTTCCAAATATTTCAGATAGCTTTGATTCTTCGGAGAGAAAGATTTTTACATTTTCTTTTTCACAAAAGAATGGACATATACCAAAGATTTCTCGCATGAATAAAAATTTGCACGACAGATATCAAGGTGTGAATCTTTAATTTAAATTTTCCCAAGCAAATGATAACATCACTAACAAAGTAGATAATACCCTCTCGAAAATTTTATTCCAAAGAACCGCTAGAGATTTTTCATTGAGCTTTTCTTTTGCGTGCTTTACTAAGGACTACGATGGCAATCACGATTATAAGGCCGGCAACCTATAACCGTGAGATTCTTGCGGCTTCGAACAGCTTCATAACTGACAAAGTGAGATGTTGCCTGACTTGCTTTAAGTCCATGGCTTTGTGAGCTTGGAGGATTATTCTGGCCAACCCAAGATGGTGCTGTTGTTGGCTTACTTTTTTTTATTCCCACTCTGCTTGTTCCATTGTCATTTTCTGCAATTTCAAACACGGGGATATATATATAAACTGAAAACAAACCCGACTATCAAATACATGCAAAAATGTTGAGATTTCGCTACAAAATTCGATGTATAGACTATAGTTAGAAAAATTAGTAGACGAAGAGAAATTAAATAACCTTGAATCTCCAGTAATCTACGAGCGACTACTCCATGCCGGATGAAGAGGAGTGATGCCAAGAGGAAGCAGCAAAGAATGAGAGAAAATGGAGGTTTGATTAGCATTTTAGCCATATTATGTGGCCAACCATATGTTTTCCTCTAGGAACTTATGCCCCCAAAGCGAAAGTACATATAATGCTGTTTAGGCTATTATGTTTCACAGCACCCATATATGCATATAAATATGATAAGCCTCTAATTTTCTGAGCCGTCCAATATTCGCAATCTTTCTTTCTTCGGTGAAGGCAGTCTAACCCAAATTAAATTGTTTTTTCTTCGGATGAAGGGCCTACAATTGGGTCAAAAGCTAAAATGGTGTTGAGCTTTGAGCTGATTTGGGAAGTCTGTAATACGGCAATACCGTGCAAATTGTGTCAGTTCCACCAAATGGTCCATACCTCAAACATATAACACATAACAGAAAACGAAAGTGCTGCTTCCGCCACGTAACGCCACATTGACTTGTGGTCTGACCGTAATGCAGACGCCACACAGTAAGATTGGAGAAGCAATTAGAGAAAAGTCAGCCCAATACATCAATAAAATTTTCGGTAAAATATTTTCATTTTTTAAGTTTCAATTAAAATTTTAACAGATTTATTAATTTTTAAAAGAATATTTTATTTCAAAAAATATCTTCTATTGGATATATAGGTCCAACTATTAATCAACTGTTAGTATTTTCATTAATTTGATAACGTTATTATATTGAAATAATAATTTTACTTTTTATTAATTTTAAAAATTACTTATCGGTGCTTTTTAAGGAAGAAAGCATCAGATTTGAGATGGGAGCATCGATCGATTGTGATATCCCACATCAGATATGAATGTGATTATTAAGATTTATATAACAATTTAAGTCCATCACTACTAACAACTTGAGTTTAAGTTTTTAAAAACCACGTGATTTAGATATGGAAAATTATTGGGCCAGTGATTGGATCGTTACAAATGGTATTAAAGTCATGTAATTAATAAAAAGAGAGAAAAAAAAGAAATGACATTTTAAAATAGAGTAGATATATTTTAGTTGGTGTCAGATTACATTATCATGTTTAAAAAAAATCAATTAGTTTATCTTATCATGTTTTAAAAAGAAAAGCAATCAATTGAAAAAAAAAATCAATAGAAGTCAACTTTATTTTATATCAACAGGCTTAAGAGAAAGACAATTAGAAGAATGAGAGGAAGTAAAATGATAAAGAAAAGAGAAAAGTATTCGAGAAATTTTTGATTAAAATATGATCAGGCTTTAACTTTAATTTATATTTATTTAACTTCCGTTTAAATCTAGTATTGTTTCTATTACATGATGATATTAATAAGAAGGTTTTGAAAAGATATTTTCAATAGTTTTTGTAACATTTTGTTTGGTTTTATGGTTAAAAAAATATAAATTTTTGAAGTTAATTGAAAACTTAATTTTAACGAATTTGACGACCCAACTTTGGGTCACCGAAATTCTATATTTCAGTAACGTTTTGAATTATTTTTTTTTTGATGATTTTTGTAGTATAAAATAAGGTGTTTAATTTGGTGTTAATGGCTACGTTTGCTACGTTCGGTTTTTACCGTAATTTGAAATTGGTGCGGCACTTCTTTGGGAAGCTGAATGCTGGCTGCCGTAATAAATGGGCTTTTTGGGTATGGGTTTTTCTCATACGTGTCAATGCACATGACTGTGTTTTGAAAGTAAAGGCTCTGAAGTACATGGATGGCTACAGAGTCGGCATAAGCAGGTGCTCTCTTTATCATTTGGTTCTTAACATAGTGGGCTGTTAGTATAATTAGAGGAAATTTAGTTGCTGTGGGATGATCATGGCCCCTGTCCTCTGGGGTTTGTGCTTGATCTTATTAGCAACCAAATGGAGTTTTGATAACTTTTTCTTTATATGCAGGGTAGTCGTGGCAGGGTCTGTCCGGCGATGAGCTAACTCGCACTGCTACCACAAAAAGGTAGTATTTTGTAATTAAATCCAAACAATGAAACCATTATTGATGTTTTTTTTGAAAAAAATACATATAGTTTCTTTTCTAATTCCTCGTTACAACAGAAAAATAAAAGTCAAAACTTCTAAATATTTCAAATAGTTTTGATTCTTTGGAGGGAAAGATTTTTACTTTTTTTTACTTCACAAAAGAATAGACATATATCAAAGATTTCTCGCATGAATAAAAATTTACACGACAGATATCAAGGCGTGAATCTTTAATTGAAATTTTCCCAAGCAAATGATAACATCACTAACAAAGTAGATAATACCCTCTCGAAAATTTTATTCCAAAAGACAGCTAGAGTTTTTTCAATGAGCTTTTCTTATGACTGCTTTATTAGGAGGAGGTAAGCAATCACGATTATATCGATTAGCCCTCGTGCAAGTTGCCTGACTTGTTTTAACTCCGTGGCTTTGTGAGCTTGCAGGATTATTCTGGCCAACCCAAGATGGTGCTGTTGTTGGCTTACTTTTTCTTATTCCCACTTTGCTTGTTCCATTGTCATTTTCTGCAATATCAAACATGGGGATATATATATAAAACTGAAAACAAACCCGACTATCAAATACATTCAAAAACGTTGAGATTTAGCTACAAAATTTGATGTATAGACTATAGTTAGAAAAATTAGTAGACGAAGAGAAATTAACTAACCTTGAACCTCCAGTAATCTACGAGCGACTACTCCATGCCGGATGCAGAGGAGCGATGCCAAGAGGAAGCAGCAAAGAACGAGAGAAAATGGAGGTTTGATTAGCATTTTAGCCCCAACCATGTATTTTCCTCTAAGAACTGATGTTGGGTGTCTCCCAAAGAGAAAGTACATATTATGGTGTTTAGGCAATTATGTTTCGCAGCACCCATATATGTATATAAATATGATAAGCCTCTAATTTTCTGAGCCGTCCAATATTTGCAATCTTTCTTTCTTCGGTCAAGGCAATCTAACCAAAATTAAATTGTTTTTTCTTTCGGATGATGGGCCTACAATTGGGTGAAAAGCTAAAATGGTACGGAGCTTTGGGCTGACTTGGGAGGTCTGTAATACGGCAATTCGGTGCAAATTGTGTCAGTCCCGCCTATGGCCCATGCCCCGAACATATAACACAAAACAGGAAAAAAAAATGCTGCTTTCCGCTTATATGAGCGAGTTCGCACGTAACGCCATATTGACTTGTGGTGTGACCGTAATGCAGACGCCACACAGTAAGATTGGAGAAGCCTGTAGAGAAACTCAGCCCAATACATCAGTGAAATTTTGGGTAAAATATTTTCATTTTTTAAGTTTTAATTAAAATTTTAAATATGTCTATTAATTTTTAAAATAAATACTCTATTTCAAAAAATATTTTCTATTAGATACATAGATTTAACCATTAATCAACTGTTAGTGTTTTCATTAATTTGATGACATGATAATATTGAAATGATAATTTTACCTTTTATTATTTTTAAAAAATATTTATCAGTGCTCTTTTAGGAAAGAAGCATTGAGAGGGGAGCATCAACTGGTTGTGATATCTCACATCAGATATGAATGTGATTGTTAAAACCTATATAACAATTCAAGTCCATTACCACTACTAACTTGAGTTTAAGCTTTTAAGTGCCATATGGTTTAGGTTCGAAAAGCTGTTGGATCAGTGGTTGGATTTGGATCGTTACAAATGATATCAAAGTCATGTAATATCCCTCACAAAAAAAATCATTTTATTGAATATTTATATTATAGCTAGTGTCAGATTACATTATCACGTTTAAATGAAAATCAATCAGTTTTACCTTATCATATTGTAAAAAGAAAATCAATCAGTTTATCTTATCATGTTTAAAAAAAAAAAAGCAATCAGTTGGAAAAAAAAATCAATAGAAGTTAAATTAGTTTTATATTAGGGGGCTTAAGAGAAAGACAATTAGAAGAAGGAGAGAAAGTAAAAAGATAGAGAAAAAGAAAAAGTATTCGAGGAATTTCTAATTAAGATATGATCAAGCTTTAATCTTAGTTTATATTTATTTAAATTTTGTTTAAATCTAGTACTGTTCCGGTGGCATGATAGGTATCAATGGAAAAATCTTGAAAAAATATTTCCAATGGTTTTTGTAGCATCACGTTTGGTTTTATGGTTAGAAAGATATGAATTTTTGAAATTAATTGAAAATCTAATTTTAACAGATTTGATGACCCAATTTTGGGTCATCGAAACTCTATATTCTGATAACATTTTGGGTCTTTTCTTTAAGAGCTTTTGTAGTATAAAATAAGGTTTTTAATTCAGTGTCAATGGCTGGGTTAGGGACTTCCTATGTTAAGAGAATTAAAGCCTTAAATTATGTTCATTCATACTAGAAATTTAGAAATCTAGGTAAGTTAGTAATGATTTTTAAAATTTTTGGCTTTTGAAACTTAGGAATCTTGTGTTCTTTTTAATCGAAACAAATTTTAGTATTATATTATGATATGAATACTTCAAATTAGTGTTAATTGTATCACTGGAAACAATATGGGTTAAAAGTTACAAGAGCTTAAAGTAGGTCAAATGACCATATAGATTATGAAAATTTCAGAAAATAAAGAATTTCTTTTTAAAATTTTTAAAATTTAATTTTAATTAATGTTTGATAAATTCTGATATAAACTTCTTATATATTGGATATGTGATATCTACTGTATTTTTTTATCTAAAAGTATATATATTTATCTTTTATAAATTTATTTCTTAAATTAGTAAATTTTGTTAAAATATAAAAAATTTAGAAAAAAATTACAAATATGATTTTTATATGAAATTAATATTATCTTCTATCAGAAATTAAAATCGTCACTAATTTTATGATTTAAGTTTAATTCTCAACTTTATCTGATTTTACTATTAATTCAAAAGAAATATTATAATAAAAATATTACCTTATTAATCGAAAATGTTTTTAAATTGCAATAGAAGTCGTTATACACCCTAAGTGTTTAGGATGATCAACGAAAAGTTGCTTTGTAGGATTTGTTTGTAAATTCAGTTATGATTTTGTATATAGTTTCTTGAAATATTAAGCTATTAGGAGAATTTCTGATTTGCTGCTTAAAAGTGAAATTGACAAAATCAAGTGATTGGTATTTCTTTGATGTTTTCACACCCTAAAAAAAATTAGCCTCAATGTGAAATTGAATTTCATATATTATGTATAATATGTTTTATCTTATGATTTGTAAATATCAGATTGAGCATGCAAAATATATATATATATATATATATATATATATATATATATATATATATATGATTTTTGTGTTTTGGATTTTAGAATGTGAATTTTTATGAAATATGATTTCTGATTTTGAAATATTAATGTGATTTTTGTATAACATATGCATATATGATTATCTTTGTGATTACATATGTAAATACTTAGTTTGAAATATATATGTTTTTTATGTGCATGATATGTGTTTTGTGAAAGTGAATATTACCGTTTCGTGAATTTGAGTAATCAAAAAATATATTTTGTTTTGTCTCCTAGTATGTTTATATTATGATTCGTGCAATGGGGGTTAAACATTAGCCATGACGACATGTCTTATATAACTAGAGATCGATCTCCCAACCTCATCACTGGATACAAAATAGTGGTGATTGTGATATCTATTTATAGTAGCCAATGGCTGCTTTTGATATACTTATAACCCATGCCACTAGGGTTAATTGTGGTTTTGATACGATTATGACCCATGCCACTAAGGTTAATTGTTGTTTCGATACGATTATGATCCATGCCATTGGGGTTAATTGTGGTTTCTGTTATAATTATGACCTATACCGTAGGGGGTTAAGTATGGCCATTACATGTTATAGGAGACCATTAAAATCTGTAATAATTGTGAAATCATATTTTATCCGTTATTTAAAAATTTTGAAATTAAAATAATTCTGTTATTTGAATTAGATTACCCAAAATTTTGTTTTTGATATTTATATGAGAATAAAAATTTTTGGCCTAAATGTTTTATATATGCTTAATCTGACTGAAGGGATGTTAGTCACTTGCTGAGCTGTTGGACTCACTCCTTCCTTCACTTTTTTTTCAGGTCGTGATTTGGTCAACTACATGAAAATTTTGAGAAGTAATGTTTCATAATTTAGTATATGGATTTAGATTGTCTTAGGATTGTTTAAATGTTATGAACATCGAACTATATTAAATTAATGGTTCAGGATTTTATATTTACATCTTACCCTTGAGAATCATTATATTTTATAAATATATTTGACCCATTTAGTTAGTTGGTTAAGATATATTATTTTGAGCCTTGCATGTTTGTAAGATTATATCTTACAGGTATGCAGTGTCTGTTATGCCTCAGGTATGGGGTGTGACACCGGTGTTCTTTTATTTTTTCAAAAAATAATTTTTAAAATTAATAAAAAAAAAAACATTTTAGTCATTTTATATTCTTTGTTAACGATGTTTACATTTTTAGGATAGAATGTCTATTTCGAAAACTAATAACTTTATTTAGAATTTTGATTAATACTTAAAGTGTGGAGGCATTGCACCTTAAAATTTAATATATCAAAATACAATAATTGGCACAACTAGCAATAAAGAGTCAGAATATTAGAATAATCATTTTTAGTAATTATTAGAGGAATTACTATCATAAGCAGCCATTAGACTGCTGCCTTCACGACATGCTTTTTTGAAAAATCATTAACTAAAGACTGCCTTGAGAATGCATGGCGTTGGCAGGGGTAATGCTATCCTGCCTGCGATATTTTAACAAAATTTGTTACTACCTTTCCAATGCAAACTTCCATTTAAATTAATCAAATCAGTTATTTAAGTACCCATTCTTCCATAAGTAAAAAACAATTCAGGAAAATTCTTATTTAATAAATTAGCCACAATAATCATAGGGAAAGCAATAACTTTTATTTGGCTTAAGACAAGAGGAATAATTACTTACATTTCAGAGGAACCATCAAGACTTGGATGATGAGCTGCTTCTTCCTGTTACAATTTATAAGGATTTGTAATGTAGAACATGGATCAAATAAAAGCTACTTTTTTCCTTTTTGGCCAGTCAAGTAAAATTTTATTAATATCAAACACTGATACAATTTAAAACTTTAAAATATAAAATGCAATCACTAAGTTTCAGATCAATGAATAAACTGAAACGAAATTTGAAATAATAAATACCACCACGTATGAAACATTTTTAATCTATCAACACTAAAATCAGTTAAGGAGTGTGTGAAGACATTGGCCGAGTATGCACAAAGATAATATTATTAATATTTTTTCTTAAATGATCAATTTTATTAAATATAAACCATTTATCTCGTGATTTAGATTTCTCATTATACATCTGAATAATAACAACTTCCAATCTGATTTAACAATAAAAGACTTTGAAAATTGTCCATCTCATCTGTTCCACGCTCGACCCAAACTCATCCACAATCAACTCCCACCTTCCTCTAACTAAAATCCATTACTGCACCAACAAAGTTTCATTTTAAATTCAAAGAACAGAAAATCGCAACCTCTTACAGGCACTTTGACAAGCAAGTCGATGGCATGAAATTCACAAACCGTCTAGCAATGGAACAAAAGGAAATTTACTAAATCTTCAGGAACAACAGGAAATATTAAAAATTACATCTGCAAATGGAATGAAAAATCAAGGGTTACATGGCAGAGAGAGAGAGAAAAAAAACAAGAACTATTGAACAAGAAATTTTGCTAAATGTGATGAACGAATGGTTATTGACAGGGAAGTTGGAAGATTTGCAGGGTTTTTGTTGTTTTTGTTTCTTAGATTGGAGATGACAATAGGTAGTATATGAACCAGTTTCCGAAACTACTAGCCTCGTTTAAACAACAGTAAAGTACTCTATAAGCGGATTTGGGTAAGTTATGAATAGTAACTTTAAAGATCTATTATTTGAATTTGATTATAAATAATGAATTTTTTAATATTATTTTTTAGTATAAGACTTACGTATAATTGATAAATTATTTAAATATAAAATTTACTTTGAATTTATTAATTTAATTTAGACTAATAAGATACAGAAAATTAAATAATTAAATTTCATTTTTTACTATTAAATTCAAGTCAAATTGAGTTTTGTAACGGGTGCTCACATTATTTTTAACTAAATAAATAGATTTAGGTTTTATAGAGTATTATTAATCGAATTAGAGTAAAACATAAATATTAAATTTTATCTTTGTGAATGTCTTTAAAAAAAACTATTAAATTTGAATACAAATTCCTCCAGAGTTTGTGAGAACCCTACTTTTTTTTTTTTTTTTGGGAATTGAGAGAAAAGAGATTCGAACCCTTACTCTTTAAATAGAAAGATTATACATCAATTAATAAGTTAAATACTTGAGTGCAAAAATCTTGCCGTTATACTCTTTATATTTTGTGTTCTTGTAATACATTAATGCATTTCTATATACTCTTTTAAAAATCACCTCTTAAATTATTTGTTTCCATTCAAGCACCTAAAATTTCTCCCACAATCAATTTGTCAATCCATCATATTAATAATTTTGCGTTATATCACTTCAGCTTAAATCAATTTGTCAATCCATCATATTAAGCACCTAAAATCACCTTGAATAACTCCTCTGCATCCTTTATTCCATCGTAGTTGCTTAGTATTAATATGTGTTGGGCCCAAAAACGATTATCATATAATAGTGGTTTGATTGGTTAAATGTGAAGGGGGTTTGGAATGAAATAAAACTAATAAAATTTTCCTTCAGGTATTCCATATTAATGCACAAAAATATTTAGCATTAAGAAGTCGTATCAAGTCGTTTATAATGGAAATTTCGGTTAAGCCCAAAGAGAATTTCGATAACAAATATAGTGGTTGTTTTTTCTAATAATTTTTTTTTAAATCAAACAATTGAAGATAATACTCAGAGAAATGTTGTATCATGTGCCATACAACAGCATCAAGTTGTAAGATACATTATTGTTGCTCTTGGAACCTTTGCACTACCGCCAGGTCTGGCCATTCAAATTGGGCTCGAGAATTTCTCCTAGCACTTTCCTTTACAGTTTTATTGACGGTAATGAAGTAAGCAGCAATTGATGATCCACTGATGATAAGAGCTTGAGCAGTATGGTTGAGGTTCGCCTTTGCCCAAGGAATTGTACTTACTTTTTCTTTCTTCTAAACTGTATAAATGCATGCGAAAAAAGAGAAAACTAAAATAAAATTTCTTGGTATAGTGAGGATAGCTTTAGGAATGTCAATAAATATATTATAATCGGATATCATACATTATCTAATTTGATTAAGTAAAATTAGGAAATTTTATAATCAGATTTAGATAAAGTTTGGGTCGTTTTCAGATAATAATTTTAAAATATCCATTACTTAAATCTGATTATAAATAATAATTTTTTATTATTAAATTTTATTTTTTATATTTTTTGTCTATCAATTTTTTATAATTAATATACACAATTCTTTGCCATCAAAGAAGCTTTCATGATCTTTATTGCATTAAAATGAGTTGGATCCTATAATGTAATAATCAAGAGTGATTCTACAAAGGTGGTAAAATGGTTTTTATCGCCCTAAACATCATCTTGAAATCATATGGACCATATGGATTGCTAGGAATGAAATGGTGTTTAGGGGGAAAGCTTGGGATGGTAGTCAGATTCTAGAATTAGTCAAGGTTCGTATGGTGTGGCGGATTAAGGCCAAATGGCCAAAGATGAACTCCTCCATCAATGATTTAATTAGATGTTGTAATGATGGTGTGTTGTCAAAACCAACCAGGAAAGCCAAGAACTCCCCTTCTTGGTCAAAACCAAATGAAGGCTGGCTTAAATTTAACACTGACAAGGCAGCTTGAGGAAACCCTAGTGAGGTTGGTATTGGAAGCATCTTGAGGGATAATGCTGGTGTTATACTCATTCTGTTTTCAAAGTCTGTTGGCTATAATGACTCCAACATGGTAGAATTTGAAGAAGTTTAGGAACAGAAAGGAGAGGGAGAGAAAGAGGTTGAGAGAGATAGTAGACAAGAGAGGAAGAGAAAAAAACAAACATATAAGTTTTTGCATTTTTTTTCTGCTTGAGAACTTAGTTGGTTCTCCTCTCTTAAAATAGCTTACAAACCATATTATACAAAGAAACTTTGTCCAACAATAGGGAGAGATTATAAGGTCAACAATGGTGTATTAATCTTCTGAAATTGGTGCAACGTCTCTTTACAGAAAATATTGCAACACATGATACTAATCTTGCTGCTGATCTATTGCTGATTTGCTACTGGTTTGTGAGTGATTTGGTGCTGTTTTGTGATTGATTTACTGCTGATTTGTGGGAGATGATAGTGTTCTACAGAATTTATGGCTGTTAAAGAGGCAATTATGATCTTTTGCGCCTAAGCGTGGTCTGATGCTAAACTTGAGATTGAATGTGATTCATCGAAAGTGGTGAAATGGGTTCTTAACCTAACTATGGTGCCACGGAGGATGAGAAAACTTTGCATCCAAATCACAAACCTCCTCAAGAATGTAAGACAATGCTAGATAAAACACAGATTTTGCTCAGTTAATGACGACGCTGATTGACTTGCGAAAGAGGGGGCCTCACGGTCTCAACGACTGTTGTGGGTTAATCCTGAACCGCCTCCCAATCAAGGTACTGGTTCTGGTTATGTGATTGTGGAATTGTAAATGTTTTTGTTCTTGATTCTTCTGTGTGAATTCCTTGATCTGTTGGGATATTTTTTTGTAAGTTTACAACTTGATTGTTCGAGTAACGGCATTTTTAGTGGGGTTGTTTTGACCCCAAGTCAGGGAGGATTTGTTGTTCACAAACAGTACATATAGGTGATTCTGAGAGGCAGAGATAGGCCTTTTCGAAATCTTGCTCTGCATTTTGTAATTATTGGTATTATTAATACAAACTACTATATCCATTTAAAAAAAAGAAAAAAAATCACCTTGAAATGTGAAAAATGTGATTTTGTACATCAAGAGCTAATACAGCAGCACATTTTTTTTATAAGCCAAACTTTAGATATGCAATCCTAGTGTGCTACCTTTTACGATGCAAGGTAAAATTTAAAATCGTTGGTTTGATGTGAATAAAAGGGCGTATTCTGTAAGTCACCATAGATTGGGCACAAGCATTTGATTGTTGAATCTGATTCTAAGATAGCAATTTCATGGGTGCTAAATCACTTAAAGAAGCCATGGAAATGTTGGAAAATCTTTCAGCACGTTGACTTACTATGTGATGCAATCGAGAATGTAACATTTAAACATGTTTTCCAAGAGGGCAATCCATGCGCTGATCAGCTTGCAAAGTAAGGTGTGAACCGCAATAATTTGTTCATAGTTTGGCTGTAGGTCTTGACTCTGTTTTTAGTGGCATGGTGACATAAATCTATCTGATTTGTTTTCTGCAAGTGATATTCTCTGTCTGTATGGAACAGGCTATATTGTTCTTTACATCTTTGGCTTCAAGGTCTAGGTTCTATTTGCAATGCCTGATTGATTCGAGCTTTATGTTTATGGTTGTATTGCTTTTAATTTCTTTCCTTGTCCGTTTGAAAGGTGTTTCTTAAGTGGCCTACTGGCATTTACTATTGTTATGACAAGCATAAATCATTATTTTTAGGGGATATTGTGTTATAGCTTGTCAAACATTAGGTTGTACTTATGCAATTCTCATTAATGAAATTTCATCAATAACTTAACAAAAAAAAAAAAAAATAGGGCATATTTTACAACAGGTATGGCTGCCGGTGACCAACTAGATGACTGGTTATTCTTGTTGTCATAAGAAGGTCCCAGCTCTGTTGTTGGGTAGTATAGTGTTGGCTTCCTCCGGTGCAATGGAGTTTTATTTGTTAGGAAGTTAAATATGTCGTGGCTGGCTGTTTTGAATGCTAGAAACTGGGTAGAGTGTGCTGGTTTTTGTGTTGCTGAATGGTTTTCATTTAGTCTCGTTCACCGCTTCTTCCTTTTTTTTTTTTCTTTGTTTGGCTCAAACAAGGTAAGTTTATCAATAAATAAGCAATAAAGCTTACAACATCTCATTATGATGTGACGATTACACCATCAGATCCAGAAAGTATCACCTGATAGCAGTACAACATTATCAATTCAAAACATACAACTCCTCTGTATAATTCATACATTGACATATAGAATAAGAAACTTATCGTCTAAGACCCCCATAAACTGAAACATCGTCTAAGACCCCCATAAACTGAAACAATCACATAATTCTGCTACCATCATGCATGGAAGAAGTTTGCTCAATCAACTCCCAATTTTGCCAAGGAATAAGCGAAGGAAGTTGCTTCTCTTAGTGCATGGATAATCTCTACATTTTAAATGTTTTGAATCAATCTGTTAATTTCACTGAATGCTCTCCTATTCTCTCAGAGCCTTGATGAGGTGTTTAACACCCATGATATCGTGTTGAAGTTGGAATACATCTCTTAATTTCTACAAGTGTTTATCTTAGCAGCTAGCAGATATTACATGCTGATGCATGAGACTCAATTAAGCTTAGCTTTATTTTATCTTTTACTTGTAGTCAATTGTTATTGTTTATCCTTCTTTGCAAATGTTAGTTTACCACTTAGTATTATGGATCAGTTGTGTGCTGCATCCATTTGATGGGTAGTTGTCAGTTTCTAATTCCTTGTTTTCTAGGTTTTCTCTTTCTTGTACTTAAGTTTGCGGAAACGAACAAATTATGAATGAAGTAACTGTTCTGTTTTTCATGTTGCTGCTCTGAAGCATTTTCCTTAGTTTCTTCACTTCATTGAAAAACATTATTTCTTATAAACTTCATTATACCGCAACAAATGCGTCTGATTCTATCATTAACGGAATCATGCCCTTCCAGAGGGAATTATTGAACATTTGAAAGGCTGTTTTAAAGGCCATCACCTCTGCTGCATTTGAATCAAGTATTCCCAAGGGACCAAACAATGGTTCCCCGCTTCTGGATAAATGTGAGCATGATTAAGTGTTTGTGTGGGCTGATAGTGGCTAAAACTGATGTATTGCTGGCAGATTTTGATGTCTTGGTTGTTTTGTTGACTCTGTTCTGGCTCTCTGGTTGTATGTAAGCAGTTTTATCAAAGGAAATCTTATGTTTTTCAAAGAAGAAAACTCCTGGAATATATGTGATTAAATTTGCCTTTGCCCATACAATTTTTAAAATATTCATCAGGCCCTGGAGGCAGCAAATAAACAAAAACAAAAACAAAATACCAATTAAAGAGCGGATCCTTTTCCTTTTAGTTTGTTGAAATCTGGTGCTTTATTTTGCAGTAACAGAGGTGATGAATCTCGACAAGTTCAAATGGAAGAAGACTTCAGCTGCCGTTTTATTTCTTTACCTATGTTGTTTGGCATCTTTAGCTTGTCTAATTTTTACTGTCTCTTTGTCTGTGGTTATTTACTTTTCCCACATGCTAGAATTCAGGTTTTAGTTCATTGTATTTCTTCTAAACTACATCCTTTGAGTAGTTGAGAAATAACTAGTGGCAGGAAATATCTCACCATTCCCATAGCATCTAGACGGTTGGAATGCCAAGTGGTTGCTTACCCGGCTGGTTCCTTCTATTTTTTTTCTCTTTCTTTCATCATGTATATAAAGTTGGTTACTGAGTATATGAAATTAGCTATGCACACTGTTTTTGTGTTGACCCAAAATTTTCTCTTTCCTCTTATTTGATTATTCTCTCTGGCTCTCTTTCATCTCTATTCTTCATATTTCCAATTTTTATCAAATCTCTAAAATGGTATCAAAGTAGACCTAAGGATATTAAGGGACTAACTCGTTATTTTTTAAATTTTCTTATTTCATTACTGTGTACCCCTTTATCATTTCTTCATGGCATTTAGCTGGTTTCAACACACCAGCTCCTCTATCATTCGCAGGGAAGAACTATCAATACTAGGCAGTCAAAATGAAGGCATACCTCAAAGCTTTTGATCCGTGAGATGTGGTTGAAACAGGAGGAGAACCACTAGCAATGAGGCATGCAAATCCAACTATTGCTCAGATCAAGCAGCACTCTAAGGAAGTTGCCAAAAGGTATAAAGCACTATGTTCTTTACATTCAGCTGTTTTAGAAACTGTGTTTTCTAGGATTATGCATACTAATAGTCCTAGGAAAGTGTGGGATTTGTTAAGAAATGAGTTTCAAGGTAGTGAGAGAACAAGGCAGATGTAAGCTTTGAATCTTCAACGAAAATTTAAGATGTTGAGGGTGAAAGAAGAAGAGGCTGTTCAAGAGTTTTCTAAAAAACTCATGAAGCTGGTAAATCAGCTTACACTTTTGAGGGAAGAGTTAACTGGAAAACATATTGCTATCAAGGTATTCGGTTTGCCAGAAAGGTTTGATAGCAAGATTTCTCCCCTAGAAGAGTTAAGAGATATTACTAGACTTACTTTAAGTGAGCTCATCAATGCTTTAAAAGCTCAGGAACAGAGAAAGGCTTTTAGAGAGGAAGACTATATTAATAGTGCTTTGGTTGCTAGGACTAGAAATCTTAAGCTAGGCAATAACAGTTCTAAGAGAAGTGAGCTAGATAGGAAGGATAAAGAGAAGAAAAATTTTGACAGTAAACCTGGAAAACAAAAACAAAAATACCAACCTTACACACTGCAAGAAGACTACTTACTCAGCCAAGTATTGTTAGTACAGACTTAATGTTAAGTGTAGGGCTTGCAATCAACTTGGTCATGTGGAGAGAGTGTGCAAGAACAAGGGTTCAAGCTTAAATGAGAAGGCTACAGTGGCTAAACATGTGGAAGAGTCTAATGAAGTGTTGTTTATGGCAAGGATGGTTGATGAATCAGCTAGAAAAAAAGTTTGGTTAATTGATAGTGGTTGCTTGTATCACATGACTGGTGATGAGAGCCAATTTACAACTTTAGATAAAAGCTTTAAGGCTAAGGTTGAGATTGGTAATGGGGTATTTCTAGAGATAGTTGGTACAAGAACTGTAGCTGTGGAGATTGACTCTGGTTATAAGTATATAACCAATGTTTATTTGGTTCCAGATGCTAATCAGAACCTCCTGAGTGTTGGTCAACTCACAGAAAACCATTATGTTTTGTTATTTAAAGATAGATATTGTACTATTTTTTATCCTAAAGGAGATGAAGTGTTGACAGTAGAAATGAAAAACAAATGCTATCCAATTGCCTGGAAGCATACTGAACACAAAGTTTTTGTTAGTTCAGTTGTTGATTATGAGCTATGGCACAGGAGGTTAGGGCACATTAATTATAATTCATTACAGAAGATGTCATCACAAGAGTCAGTAAAGGGTTTGCCAAGGATAACCAAACATGTAACAGTGTGTGGAATCTATCAATATGAGAAACAAAGTAGGCTTTCATTTCCAAAGGAAATGAAATGGAAAGCAACAGAGAAATTGCAGTTGATTCACACTGATTTGGGAGGACCTATGAATATTCCTTCCTTAGGAGGAAGTAGATATTTTCTGCTATTCATTGATGATGTTACCATGTACAGTTGGATTTTGTTTTTGAAATTTAAGTCAGAAGCTTTGCCTTGCTTTGTGAAGGTCAAGAAGCAGGTTGAGAATCAAGTATCTAAGTCCATTAAAATAATGAGGAGTAATAATGGAAAAGAATTCACTGCCTCCGAGTTTGAAAAGTTCTTATCTCAAGTTGGAGTAATTCATCAGTTGAGTTGACTGTATCCTATAATCCTCAGCAGAATGGGGCAGTTGAAAGGAGGAACAAAACTATTATAGAAATGGCAAGGTGCTTACTCTACCAATTTGAGCTGAAGCTGCAAGTACTGCAAATTATCTGCTAAACAGATCACAAACAAGAGTGCTAGAGAACAAGACAGCATATGAAGTCTGGTTTGGTTATAAACTAAGTGTTCTGTATATCAAGGTATTTGGCAGTGTTTGTTATGCGAAAATACCAGATAGCAGAAGAACTAAGCTTGATGAGAAAAGCATTTTGGCAATATTTATAGGCTATACTGACATTACTATAGGCTATAAGCTCTATAATATTGAGACAAAATAGATTTTTGTCAACAAAGACATTAGATTTGATGAGCAGTCATGGTAGAACTGGGATAAGCTGGTTGTTAAGAGTTTTGGTAGTTCTAGTCAGACATTAGTGGATGAGCAGTGTGAGATTGACAGTGATGAGAATATAGAAGCAGAACATTTAGCAGTCAGGGGTACTAGATATTTGCAAGACATATATGCAAGATGTAATGTGGCAGTTGTAGAACTTACCTGTTACTATGAAGCAGCAAAAGATACTAGATGGCTAAAAGCTACAGAGCAGGAAATGCAAATGAAAGAAAAAAAAATGGCACTTGGATATTGGTGGATAAGCCAGCAGATCAACACATCATAGGTGTCAAGTGGATCTACAAAATCAAGCTCAATGCAGATGGTACTGTCAACAAGTTTAAAGCCAAACTAGTAGTGAAAGGGTACTCACAAATATATGGTATTGACTATTGTGAGACCTTTGCTCCAGTAGCAAGACATGATACCATAAGACTCCTCTCTGCCTTAATTGCTCGAGAAGGATGGAAAATCCTTTATCTAGATGTTAGATCAGCTTTTTTAAATGGTTATCTGTGTGAGGATATATACATCCAGCAACTGGAAGGCTTCATCAAACCAGGTACTGAAGGAAAGGTATGCAAACTTGTGAAAGCATTGTATAGTTTGAAGTAGGCTCCAAGAGCCTGGTATGATCGAATAGATGCATTTCTTATTACAGAAGGTTTTGTTAGAAGTCCAAATGAACCTACCGTGTATTTGTACAAGTCAGCTGAGACAGCTGTGGTTATAATCTCTTTATATATTGATGATCTTCTGATAACTGGTTTGGATGATACCACTGTGACAGAATGCAAGAGTAAGTTGATGGCAGAATTTGAAATGACAGATTTAGGTGAAATGCATTATTTTCTAGGTATGCAGTTCATACAACACTCGACGTTTATTTGTATTCATCAAGGCAAATATGCTATTGAGTTGTTAAAAAGGTTTTATATGAAAAACAGTAAGGCAGTAGAGACACCTCTTGCTGCTAATTGCAAATTAAGTAAGGATGATGGAGCTCTTGAAGTTGCAACTTCTAACTACAAAAGCATTATTGAAAGTTTATTATATTTAACTGCTTCAAGACCTGATTTGATGTCTCCAGCCAGCTTACTGTCCAAGTTTATGCAAAAACCATCTTGATTCATTTTTCTGCTGCTAAGAGAGTCTTAAGATACATTAAAGGAACAATCAATTATGGTTTAAAGTTTGAAAAGTAAATAGTGGAGATTTGATTTGGCTATTATGATAGTGATTGGGCTAGAAGCTTAAATGATTCAAGAAGTACTGAAGGTTACTGCTTCTCTTTTGGCACTGTAATCTTCTCATGGAACTCTAAGAAACAAGAGATGGTTGCTCAATCCTCAGCTGCAGTTGCTGCAAACCAAGCTATGTGGATCAAGAAGATTTTGGGAGATTTGGGATTTGAGCAAAAGATAGGAACTCCATTAATGATCGATAACAAATCAGCTATTTCCATTGCTAAAAATCCTGTTCATCATGGAAGGACAAAACACGTCAAGGTGAAATTTCACTTTATTAGAGATGCAGTAAAAGATGATGAGATTGTTGTTATTCACTGTGGAACAAATGATCAGGTAGCTGATGTTTTCACTAAGTTTCTTACACTGAGAGCTTTACTGGGAGTCTGCAAAAGGAACACCAAGGAGGTGTGTTGAAATCTGGTGCTTTATTTTGTAGTATCAGAGGTGATGAATCTTGACAAGTTCAAATAGAAGAAGACTTTAGCTGCCATTTTATTTCTTTACCTATGTCGTTTGGTGTCTTTACCTTGTCTAATTTGTACTTTCACTTTGTCTATCTGCTATGGTTATTTACTTTTCTCACGTGCCAGAATTCAGGTCTTAGTTCATTGTATTTCTTCCAAAATTACATCGTTTGAATAGTTGAGAAATGACTAGTGGCAGGAAATATCTCACCATTCCCATTGCATCTTGATGGTTGGAATGCCAAGTGGTTGCTTAACCAGCTGGTACATTTTATTTTTTTTCTCTTTCTTCCATCATGTATATAAAGTTGGTTACTGAGTATATGAGATTGGCTATACACATTGTTTTTGTGCTGACCCAAAATTTTCTCTTTCCTCTCATTCGATTATTCTCTCTGGCTCTCTTTCATCCCTGTTCTTCATACTTTCAGTTTTTATCAAATCTTCAATAGTTTCCCCTTTGTTTTGGCTATTCAAACTTAATCAATCAATTCAAGGCATTGATTTCCACACTAATTGACTAGTGACTACATTTAGGTGGCAGCTAGGATCCACGGCCATGCACCTTTCCGTCGAATGCCACAATTGCACAGTATTTTATTTGTAAGTTTGCCTTAGTTTGGCAAAGAATTGCATAAACAATAGAGGTCAGTCCCTGAAAAAGAGAAGATCCCACCACCATTACCACATATAATTAGTTAAAGGGAAAAAAGTGTAGTAACAATTGTTTTGCTAAGTTCAAACAAAAAAAAAAAAAGAATTGCTTTGCTAAAGCTGAAACACACAAGGACATGAAACAGATAGAAACCAGATGCATGTTTTCTGCAAAGTTTGTCAGCAATGGGGGCAGATACCTTCTATAATAATATATGTACAACTGTCGTTCTTATGCTTGAAGCCATTTATATGGTCCACTATAGGATCGGACATACCTAAAAGAAAAGTAGTGATTAAATTGCAAATAAATTGCTTGGTTGACTAATGATCGGAGTAATTCTGCAAGTGCTTAATTTGATTTTGTTAACCGGCCTTCCAATATTGTTGTGATCCTACGTACGTACTTAGGCACCCTGTTGAATCTAAAGTATGATCAGCACAATTAAATACTTAAGGATTATGAGCATGATCAGTTTAAAAGCAAATTATTTTAAAGGCTACACTACTTCTCATATAGGGTTTACTAAATCAATTGCATCATTAGTTCTTGACTTTTTTTTTATATTTTGAATTTCAACCATGATATGAAATAGGGAATACATAAAAAAAAAAATTGCCATGTGGTAATTTGGTGGGCATATCACAAATTTCATTTAAATTTGAATGGTACGTTGATAGATGGATAAATTTAAAATAAAATCAAAAGATCATGGATGAAAAATTTTAATCTTTTAAGTTATGGTTGAAAATGAAACTTAAAGTTACAAATTAATGATGGAATTTACTTTAGAATTACCTAAAACCTTAACCATGATTTTTAAATTTGTTTCGGTATATCCATCTGTTTGTTAACACACTATTAGAATATTGACAAAATTTGTCACATGAAACATAAGTGAATGTACATGTGGCAGTCCAATCCATATTTCGCAATGTCGATGGATTGAAGGATTTCATACAAATTCAAAATATCACAAATAAAAACAAAATTCAAAAAAGTCATGGACTAATGATTCGATTTACTCAGTTTAATTGTTTGCCCTAACACTGGTATAATATAGATTAAAGTATCACTCCTAGATAGGTTTAACTTTATAGCCCTCTCCACCATTATGAGTAGGCTATATAGGTTCTATATATGCTGCATCTCAATTTTAGTAGAAAATGATGCAGTAACGAGGGTTACCTGGAAGAATCGTATGTATTGGTGGGAAAAGTGAGTATGTTTAATGAAACATGATAACAGAAACATAGCTCTAAAAGCCACCAAAGCAATTACATGCCATTGATCTTATCATCAGACAAGATTACCGACAAGCATTGCAAAAGGGAAAGTGACAAAATTCTCATGCCTGAGAATAAAAACAAATCATCCCATTAAAAAATACAAACTCTCATCCTTTTCGACTGGCTTGCCTAATCATAATCCATAAGAGCGTTTTATGGCTACTTAGCGTATGATATTGGTCTCTTGGCAATATACTTTTAGGTAGCAATTTGGTACTAGATTGCATATAATATACTTCAGAGAGCCTTTCGAATATGGTACCTTTGCTCATCCCACTAGAGACAGTGATGGGAAAACAGTTGTCCTTACCTGCATATTAAACGCTTTCTGTCAAGCTGACCCCCTGGCACTGCAGCATCCCGTCGTTTCGAAATTATATAAACCTAGGGTTTTTCCTCACTTTGTACGAACATGAGACAGCTTTCATAATCTCTGCAACTTCCGTTAGAGTTCTTAATCATTATCCTATTTTAAGTAATGGAGCTAAAGCTATGCATTAAGGAGAATATAATTCTCAAACCTTTCAAACAATTTAAAAGACAGACTATTGAACTCTCTGGTTTGGACAGGATATCTCCTTCCATTCTCTACACTGTCTTCTTTTATAATTCTCAGTTGATTAATGAATCATTTATGCAGGATGAAGATCCTGTTGAGAGAGCCAAAACAGCTCTTCAGAAAGTGCTGATTCCTTGGTATCCAGCTGCAGGGAGGTTTAGAATCAATGAAGCCTCGGGCAAGCTAGAAATTGACTGCAACAACGAAGGAGTCATCCTGATAACTGCTGTGACTGATTCCAAGCTTGAGGAACTTGGAAGGCTGCATGAATACAAGAGTTGCTATGAAAACCTGGTTCCTAAGTGCCCTGAAGCCACTGATATTTCAGAAAATCCAATTGCAGTTGTTCAGGTTTGGATTTTGTCCATGAGAGAGAAGTACTCTAGGTTTTTTATTTTAATTTTTTTCTCCTTTATTTTGTTAATTACCTTTCTGCTATAGGTAGTCAAATTGATTACCTGAGATGTGGAACAACTGAAATGACGTTCTCTTGACAGGTTTTTTTTTTTTTTTTTGTATCACAAAGATGCAAACGATCACACTATGGTGTAATTTGGTGACCATAATATTTTAATTATAGCTTCTGCTCATGCATGAAAGAAGAAAGAAAATAGTTTTTCCCTCTTCTTAGAAACAATCTGCTGAGGATAGATAACCATGAATTGAGCTTAATACATATGCTCCAAACTAAGGTCATAGTTAGCACTTATCTAATGAGTTTAATTTGACTACCATGAATGATTATTGTGCAGGTTTAATCGAAGTCAGGAGACTATGAAGTCCTGATGTTCACATTCACAGACACCTTTCTCTAGATAAACTTGTCCCTTGCTCTGACGTCCACTTCTTTTAGTTTTTATTTATGGAGAGTTGGTTTAAGTTCTACTTGAGAATAGTGGGAAACCCTAAACCTAAATATAAACTTGCTTGTTCTCTTGGTAGAACATTTTGCTTAGCTTTTATCGTCCTTCAAACCTAAATCTCTTTCTGGTTTTTATCTGTCGCCTTATCACAAACAACTTGAGAGATTAGCTAGATAAATCAAGTACTTACTAAGCTCCCTCTTTTTGGAATGGGAGCACCCTGCATTTTTTCAACAGACTGGTAACCTATCTAGGGTGAAAATCTAAATGAAACCTAGCGTTAATTGGCTAATATTTCAGATATCATCATTGCAAGGACTAATTTGATTGCTCATAATCATTAGTATTGCAACTGTTTAATTGTTACTTTACACTGATGGATCAGAAAATTGGGCTTTTATTTTGGAAAAACAAAAAACTATCTAAATGAAATATGAGACTATTACATCGCCTTTACTTTCAAATAAGATGCCTGGTAGAATTATTTCGAATAAGCTCGTATGTAAGCACTAAGTATTACTAAGTCGTACGCTTCACAGCATTTCATTTACTATATCTCTAGCTGTTCTATGTTTCCGTTGAATCCCCTATTTATTATAACTAGTTGGCACCCCCTTTTGCAGATAACAAAGTTTGCTTGTGGAGGGTTTTCGATTGGCTTTGGTAGCAGCCATGCTTTGTTTGATGGCCTAGGCGCATTTAACTTTCTTGCATCTTGGGCTCAAATATCAAACGGGAAAGATGAGTCTGAACTTATGGTGCCTAACCATTCAAGGGATGCCCTGTTAAGTGCCATCTATTCTCCCAATTCAAGCCCCACGGCTGCTTCAATATATGAACAGGGCCATATTACAGCTATTCAAGATCTCTATGGAATACCTATGCAAGCCATGGCCTCAGATGACAGATGTTGGGGAACTGCCGTGGCAAAGTTCAGCCAGGTTGATCCTCAAGTTGGGCTAGAACTAGTTACTCTAGGCATGAAGAAGGAAACTGTAGAGACATGGAAAGGACAAGCAATTGAAAAGGGCAAGCTTCCGAAGTGCTCTACGTTTGATGTTTTGTGTGCCCATGTTTGGAAGGTGAGTCATTTAAGTTTATATGCTTGACTTATTATATAATAAAGCAACTCTTATCTGCATATTCCAGGACCACTGAAGTCTTTTGAGTTTAATTACCTGATCTACTTGGTATTATTACTCCATAATTCTTCAAATTCACATCAAGGTAGTGGTGATTACTCCTTTTTCTCTACATAAAAATTAATGAAACTACTTTATTTTCATGAATAAATCAAAAAGCTTTACAGCTACATATGAAGTGGAGCCCCTGCAGATAAAAACCATTGAAGGCCTGATGATGCATTTCCATTACATTAAATCACATTTCTGTAAGGCAACTAGTTCTTGAATAAATTTCCTTGGCATCAAAGAAAGGATTTTATACTGTTCTGCTAGAATTCAAATTCTAGTTTCATGACAGTTCTTTATGGTGTATCTGTTATAATATCATTACATAGACGATGACCCCACAACAGAACTTGAAAGAATAAATATAAATTAAAATATATGTTCAAAAAATTGAATTACTATATATATCAGTAATGTAATTAATTACATAACAATTACTGGAAAGGATAATTCTTGATGACTTAATTATTATTAATTTGAATAAATATAAAATAATCTACTTAATTACTACTAAGTGGCTACAATAATTTCAATAACATTTTTTCAATGATTATAGTAAATTCCTTTATATATGTGAATTCTTGCTAAAGTAATGAGAATGATATTATTGGTCACTTAAATATAACCAGGCAAGAGTGAAGACTCTGAGTTTACAGGCAAACACAAACATCTGTTTGCAATTCCCAGTTGATGCTCGGAGCAGGCTTCGACCCCCACTTGGTGACAACTTCACAGGAAATGCCTTTGTTCTTGCCTCAGTGTCATGTTCGGTGAAACAGCTGCTAGAAGAACCTCTGCACGACACAATCCGAAAAATCCAAGCAGCAAAAGATGAGATTACCGATGAATATATCAAATTGTATGCAAGGGCTCTCGAGGCCTCGGATAAGTTTTTCCCCTCCATGAGAGAACTAACCATTGTGTCTGATTGGTCGAGGTTTCCTTTCCATGCTCTTGATTTCGGATGGGGAAAGGTTTCCAATGCAGCCATCTTAGCAACTCCTGTCCCGGAAACCGCTTTTCTAATGTTGAACCTTGAAGAACCTGGTGGGTTCCTAGTTCGAATTGGTATTGGGAGACAATATGTGCATGATCTTATCACCAACTTCAATAACCTAAGCAACATGTAGATGAGACAGTCCATCATGATCATGAGAATTGCCATCAAAATGGTTGAAGTAATTTACATAGGTTGTTGCTTGTATTGTTAATTATGTTGTGATCAGTTGAGTGGTTTGTCTGGACTTGTATAATATAGTTTAATTAAGGATATGTTAATGCTTAAGGTATTGTATATATTTATGCTTTTCTCAAATTTCATGTCCTTTTTATGTGACAAAGCAAAATTGTCATTAATATGTATCTTTAGTTTAATTTAATTAATATACATACATACATACATACATACATTTCCATCCTATCAAGCAAAGCTTTTATGTTTGACCTGCCCTTCATTTAAGTCATGGTGCATGGATCTTATTATCACTTGAAATGTCATCCTGAAATTATTTCTCTGGACGCCAAGAAAACCTTGAAACTTATTTCTTCATGTGAAGTAATTAATTGGCATGCATGCATGAATTTAAGTTACTTGACACAGTGTACAATCAATATGTATTAGTGACACATCCCATTCTCACTTCCCTCATTCCTTTTTTCTTTTTTTTTTATTTAATTCTGATCTCTATAAAAAATAAAAAAGAGTTGTCTTAATTATGAAAATGTCACAAATGCCAAGTTAAGAGCCACAACAACTCTCCTTATTTATTAGGGAAAAATTTAGCATCTTAATTTTATTTTGTTATATAATTGCCTTGTGTTGACTTGATTAAAATGCATATAATATCTTATAAACAATAATGAAAATAATGAAATGGAGGATGAAAAAATTTTGAATTAGTTAATTTTAATAAAAAAAATAATGTCAATATTAGGAAAAAAAAGGTTCTTTAAATAATAAGTTAAATTAGAGTAAAAAAACTATATTCAAATATAAAAAGATACGTATTTTAATTTATCTTAAAACAATATAAAACAGTAAACGAAAGATACATATATAAATTAAAATGATAAATTTATATAGGTAAAGATTTCTTATTAAAAAAAGAAAGCATTGATTAGATAGATGGGCTTACAAATTAATACTCATTAAACCTGCTCCGTATACACATGCAAAATAAAAGTAAATGAACCCATGTGATATATATATGCATGCACAAATGATTTATAAGTATAAGACCTAATTAATTAAATTGGATAGCAATAATTCAAATTTAATAAATCAAACCACCTTCATGTGTCGAAAGTTCATACTTTCAATTCAAATGACATATCTATCAAGTTGAGGAAGTCTTTTATTTATAAGTTAAAGATGCATCTTATTTCTTATAAATATAGGGGATCTGTGAGATTCTACTCAACTAAATTTTGAAACGTTCTAGTTACACTAATTCCTTTTTTATCCGTAAAGAAAAATGATCCATCTTATTTTGAGTTTAATTACTTTGATCTTGATATCTCTCATGAGAGTCTTATATTATTGAAGAATTGAGTAAATTCTGATATTACTTATTACAAACCCATATTTTGAATTCAAAAGACATACATTATAGGTAAAATAAAATTCATATTTATAAGTATAAGACCTATCTCATTTAAGTTGAAATCCATAACACCTACACACATGACAACAATAGAATTTTAGCAACAGAGTCTTACAAGTAGACAAAAAATACATTGATAGAGAGAGATTCACACGTATTCACATTTGTTAGGAAATTTTAAAAAAAGAATATTAAACCATGAATATGTTTGCTTCTTCAAATTCAAGTTTTGAACAAGTTTGTTTTGTTGAGGAAACAGGGAATTGGGTTTGAACAGAATCAAATACGAACAAATGGCAACTGGCCAGCAGTATATATCTGTAAAGACCCCACAAAAAAAAAATATAAATATATATATATATGGACAAGGAATATGTATTGATCCAATTCCAATATTTCATTATTAAAGCTTTGATATATGTCCCTGTGGGAGGACGGCTCCAAAATGGTCAAGTCCACGTATGCTACCAAAGGCCAAAACTGGCCTATCTGTCTCTCTTTGAAATCTTAAACATTTGGACCACAAAATATATGTGAAACAAAGAAAAAGTTCAAATTGGACAGTGTGTAATTGCATGCGTGGATATGGAACTTGGGGAATTTAAATCCACCCACCTCATCAATTAAACATTCCCCATTTTTTTTTCTTTTTACAAATCTTGTTCCCAAATTTTCCAAATGCCCGTTTTGGGGATTCAACAAATTGTTTTTAACCTTCGTTGCTTGCATGGTGTTGTCCCCTCTTTCTTGCGAGTACTGAAATGACTTGGTCTTTTGCCTATTGCGTTACACGTCCAATAATTTTGGGGTTTAATTTATATGAAAATTATTTTTTTATTCTCCAGCTGCTTTTCTCCAATGAAATTTTCAAAGGTTCCTTCTGTTCGGCTCATTGATAAAATTATGTACCTTTTTTGTCGAAAAGTTAAGCTTAATTTTTTTCTTTTTTGATTAGATTAAAAAAATAAGTATAATACTTTAAAAAGTTTATGAATTATTCAAAAAAAAATTTAATAAGTTTTTATTTTTTTTGTTATGTTTAATCATTTTTTTTTTATTTTGACCCCAATAAATTTTTATAACTAATACTTGACTAATTATCGATAGTTAAAACATCTCTCATCATTTTATAGTACATGATACTAATATGATATGCTAGCATGTCATAATAGTTAGTGATGTGAAATGATGACGTGGTCACGTAATATTTTTATTTTTTTACATCAATCCGTCGGTATAATGTAAATATAAAATGATAAATGATATATTAAATTTATTTAATTTAAAATAGAAATATAAAGATTTTATTTAATGCAATAAAATAACAATAACTCATTTTTATTTTTAAAATAATTTAATGACTTTTTAAAATATTATACTAAAAAAATTTTGGATTATATCCCCTATTTCTCTTAACATTTTTAGACAAAAAAAAAAACAAAAGAAAAAGAAAAAAGACGTAGAGCTTGTCCTCTTCATTATTTTAGGCCCAAAACTTTAGGCCCAAATTTAAGTTAAAATTATGGTAATGGTTCGTATTAATTCGATTTGAGATTAGCTAAGTCTAAAAGTATGATTAAGAAATGATGAGAGGGACAAAGTTGGGTGCAACTCAGAAGATGTCAGGATTATTGATTCTGTGGGCAGATCCTGTCAGACTCAGAAGGTTGACAAATATGCTTAAGCCAAAACTAATTAATAAACCGCGTTAATTAATCACATGCCACATTGCCAATCCCTCACGCAATTTTTCTTATTTTATTATTGCTACACACGAGTAACAAAAGCGGTAAGATTAATTGGGGAGTTCACACTTGCATTGCTTTGCATAGGCATTATTGCCCTCTCTTTTCTTTTTTTTCAAGACAAAGGAGATTTTGATAAGTAAATTACTAATTTATAGCTAATGACATTAATTGAAATAATTAAAAAATAGTGGCATTAAATGGCGATTTTTTCGGTATTTTTCCGTTGAAAGTTAGTAATCAAAATAACACAAAAATTTTGCGGATTAAAATTTAAAATTAAATTAAATTAAAAATATTAATTATTTCTAACCCAACCAACCCTTTTCTTTTGTCTTGTCCTATATTATAAGGCTACCAACAAATTTAAAGTGTAAAATGAAAACATAATGATTGAAGGTTAGTGACGATTTAAATAGAAATTTGGGATTTGAATCATTATGTTTCCTCTTATACCAAAAAGTATTGCTCTAATTATAGATAAATATCTTAAGTTACCATTTAGGCCATATTTCTTTACAATGTCATCCTAATTAGTTCAATTTTTCTCTTCTTCTATTTTAATCTACAACTTTATGTTATAATTATTTTAAAAGAATAATTAAAGCAAACCTCATGTTCCACCCAAAAAAAGAAAAGAAAAAAAAGGTAAACCACATGCATTGGATTTTTTATGTTTGCTAACATATATCAAAATTTTATTTGATATATTTCTCAAATTGTAAAGGCATTATGCCTTCTAAATCTTTAACTCTTATATTGATAAAAACGAAAAATCTTATATTTTGAAATTGAACATATTATAAAGGTGAATAATATATATATTAATATTAAGATAATTTATTTAAGGGGTATTTGACAATTTAAGTGATGTTTAAGTTAGCAAAACAAGATAAGGAAATGATAACACTAGAGCATTTAGTTTATTGATTGGTGTATGGTCTTTTGTCTAAAGAATAGAATTCGAATTTCCTTACTCTAATTATAAAACAAAAAATGATAGGAGGGGAATGAATCTAATCAAATTTACAATGAAACTCAATTTGAAGGAGCAATTCTAATGACATAATATGGAATTGAGCTACAATGTCACAATGGAGACTATTTGAAATTATAGTAAATTACATGAAGTAATATAAAATTATATTTTTGTCCAATGAAATTTCAAGAAGTTTCTTATTTTGTTTTGAGAAGAAGAGAAAATAGAGAGTTAAATTGACGACATTATAGGAAGGTGGGACCTAATTTGCATGTGCCAACTATTTTCCCTTTCACATTCCTCGAAACCAAACATACTAACAAATCTTACAAAGAAAAAGGAAAGCAAGTCTATCTCTCTCACTCACTCACTCTCTCTCTTCTCTCTTTAACTTCTTTTTTTTTTTAAAAAAAAAAAAGGCTGATTTTTTTTTTTAATTTGCCCCACTTTTCTCTCTTTCTCTTTCCCTCTGTCCCCGCCGTTTCACTCTCTCAATTACCTCTCTCTCTCTCTCTCTTAACTCTTCTTTTGAGTTTTGTTGATCGTACCATCAATGCTTCCATAAACCCTAGAAGAAAAACATTTGGCCAAAAGTAACATAAAGATTGCCACTTTTCTCTTAAATTCCCTCACTTTCTCTCTAATTCTCCCAAGAGAAACGAAGAAAGAAGAACAATGAAGAAGCACCATGTTTTGGGTTGTCTTCTTTTTTGGTTTCTTTCACTCCTTTGCTTCTTCACTTTCCAGGTCTCTTCTCAATCCGGCCCTGACTCTTCAGTCATGGAAAAGCTGAAAACAAGCCTAAAAATCCCATCTTCCCTTGACTGGTCTAATCCTGACCCTTGCCAATGGGATAATGTCCGCTGTGAAAACAACAGGGTCACCAGGATCCAAATACCCAACAAAAATGTTGGTGGAATCCTTCCCCCTGATCTCAAGAATCTGTCTCAGCTTACCGTCTTTGAAGTCATGAACAACCAAATCAGTGGACAAATCCCAAGCCTTGCTGGGTTGGGCCAGTTGCAAGAAGCTAACTTTCACAACAACAATTTCTCATCTTTCCCTTCGGATTTCTTTGCAGGCTTGACTTCATTGACTTCTGTTTATCTAGACTACAACCCGTTCGAACCTTGGGAGATTCCAGAGAGCGTAAAGGAAGCAACTTCCTTGAAAGCTTTCTCTGCCAACAAAGCTAATATTAAAGGGAGATTTCCAGGTTTGTTTGACCCTGTTACGTTTCCAACCTTGACAGAACTGCATTTGGCTATGAACAATCTTGAAGGAGAATTGCCTGCCGAGTTTTCGGCTTCTATGATTCAGTCTTTGTGGGTTAATGGGCAGAGTTTGAATGGGACAATTGAAGTGATACAGAGCATGTCTTCTTTGACAGAGGTATGGTTGCACGGGAACCAGTTTTCAGGTCCCTTACCTGATTTTTCAAAGTTAACTCAGTTGGGGAATTTAAGTTTGAGAGATAATCGGTTCACTGGTGTTGTTCCCTTGTCTTTGGTTAAATTAACGTCACTCTATATTGTGAATTTGACTAATAATGAACTTCAAGGGCCAACCCCGAAATTTCCTGATACTGTAATTGTGGATATGACGGCTGGTAGTAATAGGTTTTGCTTGGATATGCCTGGTGTTGCTTGTGATGAGCGTGTTAATATATTGTTATTTATTATGGAAGCCGTTGGTTATCCAGAGAATTTTGCTAATAGTTGGATAGGGAATGATCCTTGTAATAATTGGCTAGGTATCTCATGTGCTCAAGGAAACATCGTATCTGTTATTTTTTCAAAAAAGGGGCTCACTGGTACAATTTCTAGTAATTTTGCTAAGCTTACTTCATTGACAACTTTGGATCTTTCGGGTAATAATCTTACTGGCACAATACCAACAGAGCTCACTACATTGCCCAAGCTCAATCGAGTAGATGTTTCAAACAATAGGCTGTATGGAAAAATACCGTCTTTTAGGCAAAATGTTGCAATAATAACTGATGGAAACCCTAATATTGGAAAAGATGGTGTTCCCACACCTGAAGGCAGGTCCCCTGGTGGATCTCCTGGTGGTGGGGGTGGTGGTAGTTCTTCTGGGAGTGGTGAAAAGAAATCCAATACTGGGACGGTTGTGGGTTCTGTAATTGGTGCAGTTGGTGGCTTGGGTCTACTTGCTTTGGGTATCTGCTTGTATGCTAGAAAAGGAAAGCGTTCAAGTAGGGTACAGAGTCCAACTACGGTAGTGATACATCCTCATCATTCTGGTGACCAGGAAGGAGTTAAGATCACTGTTGCTGGATCGAGTATTAATGGTGGAAGTGAAACTTTCAGCCACACGAGCAGTGGACCTAGTGATGTTCACATGGTTGAGGCTGGAAACATGGTTATCTCAATTCAAGTTTTGAGGAATGTGACGAATAATTTCAGTGAGGAAAATGTATTGGGAAGAGGTGGTTTTGGTACAGTTTACAAAGGGGAATTGCATGATGGGACAAAGATTGCAGTGAAAAGGATGGAGTCTGGTGTTGTGAGTGAGAAGGGTTTGGCTGAGTTTAAGTCTGAGATTGCAGTTCTTACTAAGGTTCGTCACCGTCATTTAGTAGCACTTCTCGGATATTGCTTGGATGGAAATGAGAGGCTTCTTGTTTATGAATACATGCCTCAAGGGACCCTTAGTAGGCACCTATTCAACTGGAAGGATGAAGGGTTGAAGCCACTTGAATGGACTAGACGACTTACAATTGCCCTGGATGTGGCTCGAGGTGTTGAGTATCTGCATGGTCTGGCACAACAGAGTTTCATTCATAGAGATCTTAAGCCATCCAATATTCTTCTTGGAGACGATATGCGTGCCAAAGTTGCAGATTTTGGCTTGGTTCGTCTTGCTCCTGTTGATGGTAAACATTCAGTTGAAACAAGACTTGCAGGAACGTTTGGGTATCTGGCACCAGAGTATGCTGGTCAGTAATTTTAGTTTTTCTTCATTTTCTGATCAGAAATTCCTGCACATTATGCCTTTTTTCTTTTGTTCTTGGAAAGGCCTTTAGTATGTTTTGCTTCTGTTGGGTTCTGCTTTATTTATGGGATTAAAGCATCAGTGAAATATAGGAGTATTTACTTAAATAATGAAAAGCAATATGTTCCATTATGTTAGACAATGATGCTCTTCAATAAGGAAATCTTTTAAGTTCCTTTACAAGGTTCTGGTAAATATAATCAGAAGTTTTAGGTGAAGTCATGATGTTATTAGCAGATTGAGACACTTCTGAGAAGCTCCTGAATGTCCAATAAAATATAAGTTCCTGTTTGCTTGCAGCAGTGAATTACATGTGTCTAACATAGAGTGATTCTTCACTTTCTAATTAACCAACAAAAGCATTAAGCTTTATATTGGTTTAAGTGTGGAACATCCTTTTTTTTGGGTCAACATTGTCACAAGAAATGTGTGTTTTTAAAGTTATTTGTGAATTTGCCTTATTTCACTATGCAAGTGTACATTAAATTTATTGTCTCTTCTAATAATTCCTGGCATTAGAACTGAAAGTTCTCACATTTTGGCAGTTACTGGACGAGTGACCACAAAGGTGGATGTATTTAGCTTTGGTGTGATCCTCATGGAATTGATCACAGGCAGAAAGGCACTTGATGAAACACAGCCCGAGGAAAGTTTGCACCTTGTGACATGGTTCCGTAGGATGCACACAAACAAGGATACATTCCGAAAGGCCATTGACAAAACTATTCAGCTTGATGAGGAAACACTTGCCAGTATAAGCACTGTGTCTGAGCTGGCTGGCCACTGCTGTGCAAGGGAGCCCTACCAGAGGCCAGATATGAGTCACGTAGTCAATGGGCTGTCATCACTAGCAGAGCTCTGGAAACCAGCAGAACCTGATTCTGATGACATATATGGAATCGACCTTGACTTGACTTTACCACAAGCATTGAAAAAGTGGCAAGCATTTGAGGGAAATAGCAATTTGGATGATTCATCATCATTTCTGGCCAGTACAGACACTACACAGACCAGTATACCATGCCGGCCATCTGGGTTTGCAGATTCATTTGCATCAGCAGATGCTAGG
This sequence comes from Theobroma cacao, assembly GCF_053813885.1. Taxonomy (NCBI): domain Eukaryota; kingdom Viridiplantae; phylum Streptophyta; class Magnoliopsida; order Malvales; family Malvaceae; genus Theobroma; species Theobroma cacao. The sequence goes on from NC_142640.1 coordinate 47,522,923, forward strand.
TGAAAGAGATAATGAAAGGAGGCAAGTTCTAGTGTCCATTCATGGTTCTGAGAGGTTTGGGTTTGTTCATTCCTACTACTTGTTCATTTCTCATTGTAAGGTTTGCTCTCTTCTGCTGTATTTTGTTGGAAATGATTTCTTTCTCCCCTTTATTTATCTCTGTAGTTGAACAGTTTAAATTTTTCTGACGTCTTGTAGAAGTTTCAAAATGAAATCAAGAAAGGGCAGATCTTAAATGTCTATTCCTTTCAGGCATTTTTTTCTTTTTGGAATAAGTTATTCATTTCATGCTCTGATTTCCTAGTATTGTGCCTCCTAAATGGTTGTTAAAGCTTCGTTTGTCAAAGGATGATCTAATAGTTTGTATTTATTATATTGTAATTGTAATTTATAAGATGTTGGTTCAAACTTAGCCAAGTTGACTGTCTTTGGAACTCACAACCTGCTCATAGCTGTTCGTTTCCTTTCTTGGGGAAAAAGATACTATCTTGTTTATGTTGATAGTATATAAGATGAGATGTCTAAGTAGCGATTCAAAGCCATCTTTGCTGAAAATTTCACATTAGCTGTCACAGTTTGTTGCATGGTTGAACATCTTATGGCTGTGCCTTGCTGATACTGATTTGGATAATGATTAAATTTTGGTTGGATAGATCACTGCTTTAATAACTTTTTGTTCATGTCATATCTATGCAATGCAGATTAAATTATCTGAATTTGAACAATTCAGTTGAAAGATACTCATCTGTCATGATCTTCTCAATGACATTATGCTTTTGCCCACATGCTGCAATGAAGTAAAATTTAAGCATTCTTTTGTATAGATTATTGCTGCAATGAAGGGAGGTTTGTTTGGTTTATTACATTGGATTCATTTACTTTAGCCACATGCCACAAGGAAAGTGGCTTTTATAATCAACTTTATATTAAGCCATTTGGAGAGCAATCATAATTAAGTGCCATGTGACCTAACTGGATTGGCTTGCAGGGGAGAAGGGTCCCCCCTGCTGAGGGTTTTAATTGAACAAGTCAAGCAACATCCATTAATCTAAACCTAAATGCTAAAATAATGAGGTTATTTCAAGACTCTCACCAGCCCTGGTAAAAGATATTCCCTCTCCTCACAGGTTTTAGGTGAAGGAATGATGTGAGCAGATTGAGACACTCCCTGAACAGGCAAACAGCTCATCCTCACCCAAGAATGTCTCATAAATCTATGTTGTTTGTCTTGTCCGATTTGCCCCACTGTATGCCATGTGTCAGGCACAGAGCGGTTGTATGTCTACATGAAATGCATGCCAGCTGTATTTGTTGCTTAGAATATTCTCCACCTCTAGACAGGGACTAAATGAGGTGCACCCCTCCATGTCTCAATCTTAAGACCAATCATCAGCATTATTTCTACCATTAGCGGATTCTGTGGCCATTATCCGTCGTATGATGCTGACTTAATTAGTCAAATATCATATATTTTAATATTTTCCAAGTCTTTGATCCCCCCTTAATCTGCCACAATTTTCTGCCTATCATTTGAGTTTATTTTAATGTCAGATTTTTTTTTCCTTCAACAAGCAAAAATACTTTCCTTTTTTTTTTTACTAAAATATTTGGGGAGGAGGCAAACGTGTTCCATTATCAAACAAACGATTTGATCAATTAAGTCAATTAATTATTAATAATAAGTCAAAGAGTAATACTAGTACAATTTGCTATAAAATTTTAATTTTATGGTTTTTTTTTTTTTAATTTGCTCTAAATGGATTATCATGTAAGGAGAAGCACAAACCCTACCTCCATGATAATCTGTTCATAAGAAACTCATTCTCAATCAATTATTAGTCCATGAATTCAATCCCTCTAAGGGCAAAGATGAAATGAGAATTGAGTTTGGGGTATGGCATGGGCACAAAATGATTTGCTTCTGTTATCCAAAAAAGGGGGAAAGTAGTGAGAACAATGAGTAAAGGATGCCCCAAAACATGCTCTTGGGTTGGGTGGGGGGGTCAAGCTTATCCAATTACTGGTGATATGTTGTAGTATTATTAAAAGATGGGGTTCCAAAAATAACGTGTGAAGGAGGCTAGATAGAAAAAGGGAGTGTTGTAAGTACAAAAATGTTGGACATCAAATGTGATTGAGATAGCCCATGTGAGGGTGTGGGTCTCGATCTGAGCTGTAGTGTCCCCATTTGGCTTATTTGGGTTCACGTTTATTAGTTCAATCTCCATCCATGGATTCTTTTCTGGCGACGTGCCTTTGACTTATATACAGAGCCTCTATTTTAAGTCACCTCCTCCCCCGAAGAAAAGAATTACCAGTCTTGGTCAAAAATTGACCCAACAATCATATTATCTTTTACTAATTATTTTTATTTGGCCTTAATGAGAAGGATTTTGTAAGATCCTTACTCAAAAGGAAGGGAGAGGGGGTAAGATCTCTTGTTTTTGGTAAGTATATCAACTGGGTATTTCTTTTTATGGTAAGTACATTATTAGCAAGATATGTTTTCTCTTTCTTTGTGATGAAAGGTTTAGAGTTAGGGTCTAGGGTTTATTCATTACCACTATGAAATTCAATCTTCCCACCTCTCATTTATCGGTATAAGCAAAGGCTTGCTTCAAAGGCATAACAACACAAAAGCATTCAATTTACCTATTTATATTTTCAGCTATATCATTAGGGCTTATTAATTTAACCTAACCACCAACAAATGTCAAAAGGAATATTACTAGCTTAGAAACACAAGTATTATTTATAAAATGGAATATTATCGAGATATTTAAACAAGTTAGAATTTGATATTTTATTTTAAAAATCTCAAATTTGAATCATAAAATGAACAGAATAAAGGTGCCCCTTGTATATCAAAAAGATATGTTTATAAAGGTGGGAAAAAAGAAATGGACTGATGGGTTAGAGCTAATCAGAATTCAAGTAACACAATAATTCTAGTCAGAATTCTTTTTTTTTTTTTACTGTTAATAGTGGGAACCATATCCTCAACAAAAGAGTCAGACAAGAGGAGATTTCTTCCTTGGATATGCGCCGATTCTAGCTAAGGCAAACTCCATTTTACACTCCATGGCAGAAGTTTCCTGCATTGTTTCCACATATGACTAAATATAATTGTACAAACACAAATAGCGGTGAACTGTAATGAATTGTGGGTAATTAATACGGTTGTCAAGTTTCACAGCTGAGAGTTAGTTGTCAAATATGGGAAACAACTGTTGCAAACTTCCAAAAGGGTTTACAGTGACTTGTACTGGTCATGTTTGCTAAATTCATTAGCATTTACTTGACTGAATCCCCTTTTCCTTTTCTTTCTTCTGATTTTGATCAAAAGATTTTCTTCCTTTTCCCCCCCTGCCTTTGGAATCACGTTGGGGTGCAGTAATGGCAGAGCGTGGAATAGGGTGTAAGATTATATCCATTACATGTTGCCAACTAAGTTAAGAGTCAAACACCAATCTCTTTAATGCTTTTGAGCGAATACTTTCTCTTGCTTGCAGAATGAGGTGAGCATGTTGGGATTTTAGTTTGCACATTCAGACTTTCTTGCATTCATACCGTCAAAAAATCCAGCAAAGCATTTGCTGGTAAACTGTTGATCAATAATTGTACTAGAAGACTCCCAAGTCTTCAATCATGGCTCCATTGCCTAACTGAGTGTTATGGTGTGGCAAGTACCCTCATTAGAGTAAAATTACCCTAATAGGCTAATACTACCCGAATTACCACAAGTAAAACGTCAAAATATATATATTCTATGAATTTGACTTTTTAAATATGAGATGCATACATTTATTATTAAATTAGATATTCAAACGTAATTAAATAATTATATTTAATTACCATATACCAATGCAACTTATTGAATAAAAAATAATATTAATAATAATGCAACTCGATTTAAATGCATAATTTTGTGGTAGCGTTTGGTGTTTTATCGTTTTAACTTTTAATGAAAAGTGATTACTGAGAACGTGATTACTAAATATTAAATTATTAAGAAGACATGAAGAAGAATTTTTCGCATGAAAATGAAACTAACATCGCTCTGACAAAGCCTACCCAATCTTTTGCCGGACTCAGAGTGAGACCAGGCCTTTTTTCCCAATGCTAGACTGAATAAAGAAAAACCTAGGTCTAATTTGGTTACTGGCCCAAAACTGTTGTATTAAAGGAGTTGGGTAGGGAATAAGTGGGTTTGGGTTCGATATGGCTATAAGTATGAACAAGAGGCTACAGACAAATCACGTATATTTATTGGTTTTCATTTTTAGGGACTCCATTGATTGGGTTATTAGTTCATATTAAAGCCAATCTTAAGAGAGAAAACAGCAGGAATTTTATTTAAAAAGAGTGCAAAGTATTCGAATATTTGTTTTAATGATAAGTTGCATGTACAATGTATCTCTATTTTTTAGAAAGAATTAATGAAATGTTTGACGGTCCAACTATTATTCATTATTTTCACATCGTTTGTGAATAATTGGATAAATGGAATGTCTATTATTCATTATAAAAAATAGAGAAAGAAGGGAAGAACACCACCCGTTGCCATTTGCCATTGGGAAGAATGATCCATGAATGTGACAATGTCCTTTCTGGTCATGAGATATGAGCCTGAAGATCCTTATAAGGGTTGGAATATTCTAGATTGTTCAAACAAGGGCGATGGTCCACGGTCATACTGTCGTGCCCTGTAGAAGAAAACATTAGGCCCGATCAACAGTTTGAACCAATCCTCAGCAGCCACTTGTCACTTATGTAATTGGTTACGACTTGCCAAAATTGACAGGTCATATTCCAACTAGGACTTGGATTTTTATGCCCGTCTTGAACTCCTTGTTTGCAGTTTTGGTCAACATTGTTGGATTATATCAGCAGATCTAGAGCATGTACTATTCATTAGAGAATCAACAGAAATTGATCCAATAATTGTTTCAAAGTCCAAATATAATTTCATTATCTTACTAAAATTTCAAGCCTAAATCATAAACAAATAATTTCAATCCTATGGAGATACGACAATCCTTATAATGGAACAACAAATTCGTTTATGAAATTTAACATTTTCCTAATTATTGTAGCATAATATAATTTGTATAAAATAAATATATATAATTATTCATAATTTTCCATAGGGAGAATATGTCTTAATGGGTAGAATTTTAAATTTACAAATTAAAAATTTTAGATCCTTGACTTAAAATTTTGGAGATGATGTATAAAAATGTATCCTTATGAAGCATCTAAAATTTAATAGTAATTATTTAGAACGTCACTTATTATTTAATGTTCATGTAAGATTGATATGACGTTGATATAGATAATGAAAATAAACATCTTGTGTCTTCATCTACTATTATATGTCATATAAACAACGAAGTAATGGATTTATTGATTATCTCCAACTGAACCTTTTTGGTTGCGGATTTGATTTTTTATGAGCTCTATTTGTTTTTTGTTTTTCTACTCTTTGCTTCTTATTGCTTTTGAATCTGCTCTATTCCTTCTTATATTTTCTTGATGTTTTGTTGTTCAGGAAGTGTTTGTTTGTTTTTTTTTTTCTATTTTCTTGTTGGCTTTTATTATTTCCGTCCTCTAGTTTTCAAGGCTTTATTTTCCAATGCATTTCTCTGATTTGGGATTTATCCTTCTAGACATATCCAATCATACAATTATATTCTCTTTGATTTTCAAAAAAAATGTCAACATGTAGCACTACGTGATATAAAAATAACAAAAAATAGTTTGACCAATTATATTTAATAAACTATTAATAATAAAAACTTATTTAACTTAAAATAAAAAATATAAATATTTGATTAAAAATAATAAAAATTAAAAATTTATTTAAATTTTCTTAAATAATTAAAAAACTTTTTTAGATATTATAATAAATGTTAATCTAAGGTATAATTATAACTAGATATTGTACAATTATCTTAACAGTATAGAATAAGATGGACGGAACCGACCACTTAAACGAGTTAAAAGCAAGAAAAAGATAGTATTACGGTCCAAAGTTCATGTCACTATAGTTGCTTATTTCCTGTAGCACTAAAGCCCAAGTGATGTTTGATTCAAATACTTTCGGACTTTCAGATGGATTGTGTCCCGCCACTCTACTTTTTTTTTTTTTTTTTGTTTTTTGGTCTCTAGTTTCACATTGCATTCTCCTCAAATTTTCCTCGCCCTTTTGCCCTTTCGGCGCCGGATATTCTCATAGAATACACGCCTGCTCCTGTTTTTCTTCCCGCTGTTTGCTAAAGGCACCTCTCTTCTTTTCCCTCTGTTCACTCCATTTTGCTTTGTCAATTTAATTTAGACCGTCGTTGCTAGCTACTACTATCTTTTGATTATCCTATTCGATTCTTATTCTAGAATAAGGGAGTATCCACGTTTACCGGGAGTGAAAAATAGTAATGCATTGGAATAAAAAAAAAATTCAATATTTTAAGTCCTTGGGAATTTTGATGACTCGTTGTTTTCACGTTGATGTCTTGTTGTTCATGGCAAATTAGTCTATGGCTATGCATTCATCCTGAAAAATGGGTCATTCTTTGCAGACTGTTGAACAAAATTTACTAGGGAATTTGGTCAGTTGGTCTCCCCCCCCCCATGTTCTCAATTGTTCAATTCCTCCGCAACTCTCGTTTTTGAATTTGTTACCGTCCATTGCTTTCTCAATTAATCAACCTTAATTATTATCTTTTTATATTCTGTTTCTTCGTGATGACATTGGCATTAATCAAAGTCGTTCATGCATTAGTCGCATCTTCTCATTTTTTCGTAAAAATGAGCATAAACAAGTTTTCAAATTCAAAGGTTTTGTAAAGAAACCATCAATGTACATAAGGACGGAGTTAGGACTAAATAAAAATTTATAAAAAAAATTATGGATAAAAAAACTTAGGGTTTAAATGATAATTATATAAAAAAAAATTAGTGGGTGGACCGAGTAAATATGTATAAGAAAATTGAAGAGAATAAGAGGAGCTGGAAACGCCATGACTCCAACACTACACGTTAACAGTAGATTTTCTTCCCCGTCGTTTCCGAAACGGCGTTTCTCCACTTGCGTACGCGTTGACAGTTGGACCTTAATCATCATAAAATGTAAACGTAGCCAATTTCCATTCATTGTCTTGGCAAAGGGAAAATGGGTTGCGCGTTTGGGACGCGTTAGGTTACACTAGTAATTACTTGGAAAAACAAAAAACAGATTAAAACATTAAAGAAAGGAAAAAGAAATCGAAACTCCTCATCACATGGCTAGACCGACCGCTAGAGTCAGCCAGTCCACCGACTCATACATTTGACGGGGCTTTCGTTTTCAGGTTGCGTCAAAGTTTTTGATTCATTCTAAAACCGCACCCTCCACCCATCCGTCTAGACACTGTCGCCTTTTACCATTTCAAATTTATCAATTCAACGGTCAAATATTCAAAGCTTCATCACGCCCTCTCTTCCATGCTCCTTTATTTTTTTTAATGTTTTTTAAATTTAATAATTTTCTTAAGGTCTAAGACGTTGAACAACCATATGTCATTGTCTAATCCATATATATATACTAACAACTCTCCATAATTCCCTTCCAGATCATTCACCAAAGCAAAAAACAACATTCTTCATTGCATACCAGAAACCAAGGAGAAAGATATATTCCAAGTTTTGTATTGATTCTGCCCATCTTGTGACTCATGATGATTTCTTCATGGAGGAGGAGAAGAGCAGCCAGGCGTGCAGGGAAAGAGCCGGGAAGGAATGAAAATGGGGAGATGGAGCTGACGATACCAAGAGATTTCAGGTGCCCGATATCGCTAGACTTGATGAAAGATCCTGTCACTTTGTCTACAGGGATAACTTATGATCGAGAGAGCATTGAGAAGTGGATTGAGGCTGGGAATTTCACCTGTCCTCTTACAAATCAGGTTTTGAGGAGTCTCGAACCGATTCCGAATCACATGATAAGGAAGAGTATACAAGATTGGTGCGTTGAGAACCGGTCTTTTGGGATTGAGAGAATCCCTACGCCTCGAGTTCCTGTTAGTTCGGTGGAGGTTTTGGAGATTCTTTCGACAATTGATGTTGCTTGCAAGAAAGAAGATGGAGAAGGGTGTCGAGAATTGGTGGTAAAGGTCAAGTCATTGGCAAAGGAGAGTGAACGTAACAAGCGGTGCATTGTGAACAACGGGGCAGGCAGCGTTTTATCAGAAGCTTTTCAAGCGTTTTCCAAGGCGTCTTTTGATGTAAATGTTGCAGTTCTAGAGGAGATATTGTCTGCTTTGACGATAATGTTTCCTCTTGACGGAGAGGCCAAGGGTTTCTTAGGATCAGTTTCAGCAATGCATTGCTTGAAATGGTTTTTAAGCAGCGGAGACTTATCTAGGAGGAGAAACGCAGTTTTGGTATTAAGGGAGCTTGGTCAAGAAAAAATGGATGAGTTATCAGAGATGGAAGGTGCCATTGAAGCATTGTTTAAGCTGATTAAGGACCCAATTTGCCCCACAGCTACAAATGCTTCTTTAACTGTCATTTACTGCATGATCACATCAACGTCAACAAATGAGAAACTAATAGCAAAGTTTGTTAATCTAGGCATAGTTTCATTGTTACTAGAAACGCTGGTGGACAGTGAAAGAGGCTTATGCGAGAAGTCTTTAGGTGTTCTTGATGGGATCTGCAACAGCGAGGAAGGCAGACAAATGGCCTGCAACAATGCCTTGAGCATGCCGGTTTTGGTTAAGAAAATCCTCAGAGTCTCAAATTTGGCAACCGAGCTCTCACTCTCCATTTTGTGGAAGCTTTGCAAGAACGAGAAAAGTGAAGATGGAGGCTTTCTCGTCGAAGCTCTGCAAGTGGGTGCTTTCCAAAAGCTGTTGCTGCTCCTGCAGCTTGGCTGTGTTGACAAGACAAAGGAGAAAGTTTCAGAGTTGTTGAAATTGTTGAATCTCCACAGGAATAAAGTGGAATGTGTTGATCCCATGGATTTCAAAGATCTCAAAAGGTCTTTTTGATTGTAATAATCGAAGCAAAACATGCATGTAGAGTAGGGAAATTTTGGTTGTGATTTACAGATTACAGTTCAATGTACAAAAACAAATATTGAGTATACAGTTCATTTTCTTCGCTGAGAAAACTGAAATTCTTGGTGTCAAGCCAATCTGGTCAACATATACAAAGCCTCCAGCCCTTTGAATAACAATCGTGGACTAGAATAAATAGTATAAGCATATTTTGAACTGCTTGATGAGAGAAAAAATAGTAAACGAATTCTGGTGGTTAGCATACGACCAAGTCAAGATGAAACTTTCATTCTATGTTTTGCTTTTAAACATGAATTTGGTGTCCTTCTCTCTTATTAATTCTTGTTTATGTGAGCAAACCTTTTCACTTTTCCCCTTTTTTTATATTTTTTTTCTTTATTATCGCTTATCTAAACGTCAATAATTGAGTTAGTTCTCATGTTAGTAGGACCTTGGTTAGGCAAAACAAATAAAGAAATACAATCTTTCCCTAAATTTAGAAAGGTGTTCAAAGGGGGCTCGCCCATAAGGTTTTTGAGTCTTACCTTAACTCCTATGGCGTATATGTACCTAGAGCCGCCGCAAGAAGGTTTGGCCGTTTGCATCAAAGAGAATAACTTGGTCTGTGCACTGCTTGTCTTGTCCTTTAGGCATTTTCTTGAGCTTTATTATGAATTTTGCTTGATCAGCTTTTCTTCTTTAACCATCTTGCGGTTACAATGAATAAAAAAATTTTTATATTTGATATATTATTAATGTATATATAATTAAGAAAAATTAAGTAAAAAAATTAAAAAAATTATGAGAATAACCAGCTCAATTAAAAAATACCGCTCATTATAATTTTAATTATTTTTACTTAATTTTGACATAACTTAACAACAATGCTCTTTAAACAATTTCAGATAAATTAAATGATCCTAGTTTTCTCTATTCCGCCATCCGGATAAAAATTTTAAAATTAAATCCGAATTTCTTTCTTTTGCCAAATGCTATCTATCTCGCCATCCAACTTTCTCTAGCCATTCCAAAGTGCAAAGATGACATCAAAGTATGTATTTTGGGTTTATTGATTTATATTTATAAAACCTCAAAGTTGAGGGGTTGAAATTGATTAGATGTATCTGTAAATTAGAACACTGTATGATTTTGATAACTTAAACCTGACTGCGAGCAGGCAAATCAATTGGTTATTAGGTATTCATCACTAATTGTGCGAGATTGATTTTTAGGCATTGCGTGACTTAGACATTGTGAGATTGGCTTTTAAGAATTGCGTGACTTAATTATTACGTCTTTGGTTTTTAGGCATTGTGTGATTAGTTTTTAGGCATTACGTGACTCGGTTTTAGGCATTGCATGACTGAAGCATTGCGTAACTGGGTTGTAGGCATTGTGTGACTAGATTTTAGACATTACGTGACTTAAGCGTTACGAGACTGCCTTTTAAGCATTGCGTAACTTAATCATTACGTGACACATGTTTGATAAATTGATTATGACACTTATTTTCTATTAAATTTCAATGGTATGCCAAATGTGAAGTTTATGATTACATATGGTGGTCATTAGGTTGATAACATTTACAAGGGTGGTGAGACACGAGTAAGGGGTGTTGGGAGTGATTTGTCATTTTCAGGCCTGATGAAGCTAGCTGAAGAGGTTGTTCGGGTAAACTCACAAAATCACAAAATCGAGCTACATGCATTGCTCAATCATGCCGTAGGGGTTTCATATCCAATTATCAAGGATGATGAAAATTTAGCAAGTATTCTATGAAATGAGAGAAGAGTTGTAGTGTTTGTGACCGTTAAGGAACGACATACAAATGTTATGCCACATGAACAAACTGTCCAACATAGTAATCACCCAAATCAGATTTATACTACTTCACACATACCACACCATCCAATCCCTAACTGACAACGATGGCAATCACCATTGACATATGCACGAGTTTGAGCAACTCGGTACATACACGAAGTGTTTGCAAATTTTGTCTGCACAATTTTGATCAGCATGTGCATCGAACCAAATACTTCGTTCTAGCTAATGCAACCGTTGCCTGAGATTGTAATGGGTCCATTGCCATCCTTAAACGACATTGTGACGACCATGAGTGATGACGATGCATCTGATCAGATGCACGATGACTATGCAGAAGATGACACTATTAATTATAATGATGACAATTATGTTGGGGGGCATGATGATTGTTTAGAGGAGGATAAGGGTGACGACAATGACATTTCGGATTGCAATCATACGGATGACGGTACATAACATGCCACAACTATTGTCCTAGAAGATGTTCAGTGCAATGATGCTATTTACAATAACCCCATCGCTGGTGATAACGGGATTCATTTACCGGATGACAGTGATCAAGAAAAGGTAAATGCAGGGGTATCTTGTTAATGAATTATTCTAGGTGTATATATGATCTCCTTTTAAACAATTGCCACCAAGGAGTCTAGATCAACCGATGACAGTGTTTCCCTCCAAGGCCGAATTGAAACAAGCTTTGAATATGTTGGCATTAAAAGAACATTTTGATATTAGAGTTAAAAAGTCATGTCATTTCATTTTGAGATTATTTGTAAGGACAAGGCATACATGTTAACTGTGTGTGTAAGAAAGTTACCTGACGGAGATTATTAGCAAGTTCACATGTTCCACAAGGTACACACATGTACAATTGATGGTTTGCAATGTGGGAACCAAATAGCGAGTACGAGGTTAATTGGTGAACTTATGTCCCCCAAGCTGTAAGGAAATAATGTAACACCATTGAGACCTAAGGAAATAATGGAAGAGATAAATCACAAATGGAGATTGTAATGCTTGTATGATAAGGCTTGACAAAGCAAAAGAGTATACGAAATCTTATTTTCGGTCCCCTAGAGGAATAATTCCAACTCCTACCCTCGTATTTTCATATGTTAGAATGTGAAAATCTTAGTACAATCATTGCTATGGTTACCAATCAGGCACAACAATTCAAATATTGTTTCTAGGCGTATAGGGCATGTATTGGGAGGTTCAGGTTGTAATGTGGCATGTAATTGCTATTGATGCCATACATTTGAAAGGTATACTCAAAAGTATTTTGTTTTTTGCTGTCTGCAAAGATGCAAACGAGTAGATATATCCAATTGCATTTAACATTGGCCAAGTTGAGGATGAAAAGTCATGGTCGTGGTTTCTTACCTAATTGCATCGTGCGATTAGTTGTTCTTAAAAATACAATGTTCATTTCTGATCAGCATATTGGCATTAAGAATATAGTTGAAAAAGTGTACCACAAGTGCACCACGATCTATGCGATTACCACTTAGAAAAAAAACATAAAAAAACATATCCAAGCGTGAAGATGTTGCAATGATTTTCACCCTTGTAGCCAACTGCTATAGGGTAGCCAATTTCAGCAGACATATGAAACAATTGAAACAAATTTGCAAGGATGCTTAAGACCACCTTATGAAATTACACCTTGAGAGATGGGCATGTGCACGGTCACCGATAAGGTGCTACAAACTCAAGACATTCAACATTGAGGAGTGTATTAACTCGTGTCTGAGTCAGGCAAGAAAAATACCAATCAATATCTTGATTCCAGTGCATTAGAGGCATGTTTCAACGTTGGTTCCATGAACAACACAAAGAGGCTTTCAATTTGACCTTGCATTTTAGCCTTTATACTACCAATCTGTTGAACACACGATTCAATGAAGCATGTCACTTTTCTACCCAAGCAATCGATGGAGTGGAGTTCCAAGTTATTGGTGGGAGTAAGGACAGAGTAGTAAACTTGTCCACCAAGACTTGTTCATATAGGGAGTTTCATATCAATTTACTCATTTACAACAATGTCATGGCAACAATAAGGTACGAATATCCATGTTTCTTATTTGCTTTGTAATGAATTGAACTTTTACATGGTTCCTCAACTATGAGTTAATTGTCTTTGCAACAAGCGTAAATGTATAGTCATTGAATTTTACTCAAACTATTACAAGACTCAGTCTTGGGTAGAAGGTTATGCTGTTCCTATTCTCCCCGATTGGGGATCCTAGTAACTGGGAAATCCTCCCTGATGTGAAACAAATTGTCATGACCCGGTACTCTCCTCGAGCCCGTGACAACGGCCGCGATATCGCGATAGACATTCATTGTCCTGAATGTCAATCGAAATCTCGCAAGGCTTAATATCAATTTTCGCACCTCCCCTGTGAGCAATAATTACTAAATATCATATTTTAAAATATTATAAGCTATTTTCAAATCAAAACAATAAATAAAAAATATTTTCTGTCTCACAAGGGCATTTTGGTCATTTTTCTTAAAAATTTTGAAACTTGCTGGAAATATAATATTTAGGGGAAAATACACATTTCATAACTAAAAACAAGTTTTTATGTCTAAAACATTAATTTAGGGTAAAATTGTAGCTAATAGAATATAATAAAAATATTAAATAAAATATTCTATTTTCTTATAAAATAATATTTATAAAACTCTGCGTAAATAATTTTTGTAGCGTAAAAGCAAAATAAATCCATACGTACAGTAACATAAATAACCAGAGTATGTAATTTAATTTACAATGACGTGTAGGCCCCTGAATGACCAAAGGTAACAAAGGTTGTGGACCTACAATTTATGAGGAGGCGAGTCCAATAATAACCCTCGACGTAATCAGCTATTCACGGACTATCCTGATCTTGGAATGAGTGGAAAAGAGGGTGGTGAGTTCATATAAACTCAGTGAGTAAATAAACATCATCTAAAATATCTAAAGTTGAGTAAATGGAGACAACTTAAAATAGTTCATCGTACTATGATTCATAACGTTTCAAACTCATTTCAACTAAATAAAATAATTTCATTTCACTCAAATAATCAACATGGCTTATGAATTTCTTAAAAATTTGGCTCGTGCCAAAACTCATTCTCGGGGATACCTTGGTCGGAGCATCCAACCGAGTCTGCCAAGGCTGTTAAAGAAAAGTTCATATACGCATAAAACACATTTTTACGTTTAAAAGCATAGCCGTTCCTTGGCGTTGGCTATGTTCATCCTTACGTGATGGTTTACCGTGTAGTGAACTTTAAAGCTTTACCTCAGGAGATACCCTTCGCGCCTCTCGTACAGAGGTAAAATATAACCGGGTTTACCGTGCCTCTCTCTAATAGGCTGGTCCACGAAAACCTGCCACTGCAGTGACTAATCAATATCCCACCAAATCAATAAAAGTTTCGACAGCATGACTTGGCAATTATATTACTACCCAGCCTGTTAAAGCAAAACAAACAGTTCATACAATTTCAACACAATTTCCAATTCAGCCATTCATGTCAATATCACCATAAGCCATTCAATTTAAACCATAAATTTACAACACAATCAAACAATCTCCAATTACTCAATTTCTAAAATCATCATTCAATTTCAAAATGATTTATAAAACTCATTTCATTTAATCACATTTTACTTATAAAACATAAGGATTTACCATTTAAACTCATTTTTCTATAAAATCACAAAAACGAATAAAAACTACTTTAGATAATTAAGACGATAATAAAGTTACTCACAATATCGAGAGTCGAAGTACTCCTAGTCCCAGTCTTCGGGTACAATCTTCTTACCCTTATTGAAAGTTTCACCACCTAAATATAATGCACAACAAGCAATTTACTATATCTGTACTAAATCGTTATAAAACTAATTTAGGCTTTATATGAATGCATGAAATGGGATGTGAAATGTTCGGATTATTATCTAAATATGGTGTTCTACATAGCTTCAATTAAGTATCAAAATAAAATGGTATTGGCCTAATTCGATCTATACACCGGTTAATTGGCCAATACATCCAATTCAACTCTAATTAATTTGATTCCACTTCCAACACTCCAAGTCATCAATTACAAGTTAAATAATATGTAATATCACAAAAATCCATCATCAATATCTTCCTTGTAAAATTCGACCATTGAAGGTTTAGTGTAGAACATGTAATTTTCATGCTTGATTTTTACACCTTACATCATAAAACAACTAAAAACACCTAAATAGCATGAAATTCATCAAAGTCCATTATCCAATTTCTCTCTTGAAAATTTCAGCCAAGGAGTGTGGGTGAAGGGCATGAAATTTCTTGCTTATTTTTCATGCTAAACATCACCAAACAACTAAAAACACTAAGATACCTTGAAATCTAACCAAATAAATCATCAAATCTTCTCTCCCTAAATTTGGTCAGCCATGAATCCTTCATGAGATCTTGAATTTTAACCATGGTAATTGAAAAAAAAATGCATAGGAAAGGTAGATCACAAGCTAGAATCAAGAAATTTTACTTTTACTTGCTTAATTCCTTGAAATCCAATGAATTTTCTCTTGATTTTCTTCTCTAGGGTTTGTTCTATGCTTTTTCCCTTTTGTTCTTGCCTTGGCCGGCCAAGAGAAATGAGATGGGAGAGTTTTAGTTGTGTTTATAAAGGAAAATATAATAATATTAAAGCTTGACACTTGTCACCATGTGATTGGTCCATACATAAAACTTAATAATTAAGCATTTCTTCTCCACCATGTAAAATCCCTCAATTATCCAAAGTATAAATGAATTTCATGGGTTTGACAAGTGTCAAGGTGGTGTAAAATTCTAAAAATTCTAATTACGTCCTTGTGGACACGTGAAATGACCTTTTTGCCATTATGTTCGAAAAATTGTCGAAATTAAAATTTTTCACTTCTTAAGCTCAAATTATGTTTCAAATAGTCAAACTTGATCAAAATTTCATCCACCATCCCAAATTTGCCCTCGGGTGAAAAAAATGACCATTTTACCCCTACGTTATGAAATTTCTAATTTAACTCCAAATCAATCCCTGAACTCCGAATCATCATATTAAGTCATTCTAAGATTCAATATCTCTCAATTGCATCTTAAAATCTTTATTTAAACTAGTTCGAGGTTTAAATCAACTTAATTGTACCACAAGGTACACTACTGACTTTTGACGATTTTTTTGAGGTATTCAAGTATGCAAACATGTTGTCAAATATATGAATGACATGGAAAGTATATTATAGAGTAGGGCTTGACACAAATTGTTGTTTTGCCACCATCTTGGTGAGGTCAAGCAAGAAGACCTAGAAAGAGAAGGATTCCATCGATTAAGGAAGGTAGTAGATGATGGATATGTTCACAATGCAAGAGCCACAATCATAATAGACAAAATTACCCAACGCCATTTGTAGTTTCATTGACAAATATGGCACCATTTTCTAGTCAATTAATGCCTCAACGACGACAATGACCGAAAGCATGCTCAACTTGTAGATAACCCAAGCACACACGCAACAACTGTCCAATGCGAATGACAAATTTTGAGAATGTATGGGGTCTCGTAGACGAAGATAATGGCTCATCAGAATGAAGTGTATGACATATACCATGATTTGTATGCTGATTAATTAGTGGAGCCAGAATACTCTTGTTATGATATTTTGATCGTTGTTTATCAACTTGATGTTTATCCAAGTATGTATAGTCCATTGTCATTGACAGATTAAACGTGTAACATCTTGTTAATTACTTTTTAGTACATATTTGTTAATTAGTTTTCTTATGTCTCATTAATGCTTAATATGATCAATGAACATGCATTTTGAAATTATAAAACTCTTTGCCAGCATGATATTGCCAAGTGACATGACCTTGCCATTGATAGAAGCATATGCTAATTAATTCCGAAACCATAAAAAAAATAAGGAAAAAAAAAAGCATGCTATTATATATTTTCATTATTTTCAAGAAAAATCTCACTCTTTTGTTTCTTGGGAAAGCTAGCCTTTGATAGAAATTGATTAATTTTAGAATAGAGGATGAGAATGTTGGTGGGAGGAATACCATTATAAGCTTTTTCCCAAATTGCTTCACTTAATATGGGAAGAAATTGCCAATTTCTCAATTTCTTTTTTATGGTTTTACTTATAATGTTGATGATTCAAGTCGATAAACATTTAATTTGGGTGTTGAAAAGCCTTAAATTGCAAGTAATTCATGTTCAATATAATGCAATACCGGATTTAGGGTCAGGTAATGCCTAATAACCAGTCACAAAATACTTAAAAATTAGTCATTCAATACCTAATAATCAGTCACGTAATACCTTAAATCTGTCACGCAATACTTAAAAACCAGTCATGCAATGTAATGCTAGATGTGGGGTCACGTTATGCCTAATAATGCCTTAAAATCAGTCACGCAATGCCTAATATCTAGTCACGCAATGCCCTATCAACCAATCACGCAATGCCCATATGCTATATTCATGTTTAGTTCTGAATTATAAATTGTGTAATCCATCTACAAAAGATATGATTTCCACAATTGTAAAGCTAAACATAATTCAAAAGTTTATAACTCAATGGTTTGGAGCAATAATAAACAAAGTTACTTTACAAACTTAAGTTTGAATCAAAAAAATAAACAAAGTTATTTTGCATCTCATGTTGAATCAATCTAATAAACAAAGGTATTAGCAAAAATCTCTAATGTATATCTGTTCTTTAGCCCTTTAATAGCGTTCTTTCTTAGCATCGTGTCACGTGTACTTATCAACCACTTCATTGTAGTGATTACCCAATCCCCACAACTGTTGTTATCTTTTTGTTCCGAGGTTGAACAATTTTACTGCCAACACATCTGTGTCCAAGGTCATCTTCTACAACGTACTCTATCGAAATACTTGGACTAGTGGCATATAATGGAAATTAGCATAATTAGGGGACACATCTGATCCTTGTGCAATGGGGACTTAATTGCATCCAAACGACCATATGAGGAGTTCACCAACATTATACCCTAGTTGACCAAGTTGATATGCATTACAATCCAATGGTTGTTAAAATGGCATGGCACCAAGATCGAGTCGACCTCATTCCATGGCTTCCCCCATGGAGGACTGTCACCCCTAACATAATCAAGCAGAACTTTAGGAATAACTACCTTTTTTGGCTTGAACTTCAGATCAAAGGGTTTAGAGTCCACTTCATGACAGATGGCATTCAAAATATCTTATTAATTAAGTTAAACTTCATAGTTAGACACCGTGAACTAAACCCCTAAAAAAATATTTTAATAATTAAAACTCATTATAATATACTTACATAGAAAAGTGTGTCAATAATGCATATGTTCCACTTGTATAATAGGGAATGGTGTTCACAACTACACTTACACATGACATTGATGCATGCGTCAATGTGTTGGTTGTTCATCCACTCATCCTGCTTCTTTAATTGCTTGAAAATTCAAGGCCTTCTTGCCCTTCGATGCCCATCATGTTAACTCTGCGCATATAAAATACTAGTGTCAAGGTCACTAAATTCAATTATTTCGAACCATAATGCCTAATATCGTGTAATGTTTTCATCTTACTTGGTGTGCTCATTATTCTTAAATAGCTCATATTTTTCCTTCAACTTGTCTTTCTCTTTGCGCTGGACTAATAAGGGATTAACGTAAAGGCTCCTCAGGTATTTGCTGGCCATGCTTATCTGTGCATCTTCAACCAAAGGTGAAGGTGGGGCTTCAAGAGGAGGTGTGCTTTAGGGATAATGTGGGGCTTTAAGTAGAAATGTGCTATGAACAAGATGTGGGGCCTTTAAAAGACTTGTGCTCTAAGCAAGAGAAGATGTACTTTAAGCATGATGTGAGGTCGCCAGAGGAGATGTGCTTTGAGTTAGAAGGACGTTCAAGCCTGGTTAGGACTACTTAGCACCTATATGTGAATCCAAACCAGTTGGCACATCGCCACTCGTATGCAAATCCAAACCAATTGGCTCATCACCACCCGTCCTCCAATCCATACTAGTTGGCCTATCACCATCAACCTTGTAGGCATCGCCATTTTCGTTGCACTCACCATCGTGTTGACCAATAAACCTACCTTACATAGTGATGGAAATGAAACACATTAAAACATCAAACACATCCTAAATGTTATATGTTGAAAATGAAAAAAGCTAGAAGCTCATACCTCAAAATGGTCGAGAAACCAATGTACAAGTCAGTTCTTCATCCCCTGCATCTCCCATTAGATCTCTCGTTGGATTTTCAACTGCATTGACTGCATCTTCCGCTAGATCTCCAATTGCACTAACTGTAGGTATTTCTTCCATTACTTTTTCAACCGTTTCAACTTACGCTTTATGACTATATGCATTTGAGGTCGTAGCGTTGTACGTCTGATCATTATGCAAGGATTAAGCAACAAGAGCCTCAAGAGCAGTAAGAGGGGCATTGACCTCCTTGTCCATAATGCACCTTCATTTAACAACTCCTGTAACACTTTTCTCCTTGCGCCTGATGATCTTTTGCTTTTGTTCAAGACTGAATGTTGCTTGACACTTCAACTGCCATAATGTAACGGACTGATGCCTTTGGGATAAGCGGATATCAATGTTAACCCAATATGCCTCTAAGTTCTCCTTCATGCTTGGCTTCAAGGTTGTTAATGTGCGTAATTGCACCAAAACTTACATTCCCATTAGGTTGAAAGATAGTTGACATATGAAAAAAAAAAAATAGTATCGTTTCGCTCTTCACCTTGTCTTCATTCTGTAAATGTGCAATGATCTTATGGAAACATGTGGGCTTTTCATCACAATGCCATCTAAGCATTCGTGGATAAGTGTCTACATAATGGCAGCAGGATCCAAAGTAACTTTGGATAACAGGAATGGCTTTCAATGTTGAAAATTGCAAGTTAATTGTAAACATTATAATCACCTAATAAAATCTTATGTGAAAAAAAATGGAAAACCTTGGGGCACACTACTTGTAGTGCCTATACAAATCCGTATAAGGGGTAGCGTTTTTCTAAGATGTCCTCATTGGGGGAATTTGGAAACCTCTTGATATGTAGTCCATGTCTTCACTAAGGGAAAGCATTCCACTAGTCGATGTTCTCTACTAGCAATAATAGCCACGGAGTCACCAATCTTATGTAGTTTTAATCGAATAAAATATTATTCGCGATCAAGAGTAGAGCCATCTTTGTTGTGTCTCTGTCCTGATCAAATTGGCCTCTCTCAACCCTATCTAACACATCTGAGGGCTTCACATGGTTCTCCACTCCCTAGTATCTTTAGTGAATTCCTTCAAGGACGGCCTTGTAGGGATTTGAGATAACATTTGGCATGGGGGCTGAACTTCAGTCCTATCATTAGGCAGAACTCACGTTTGGAAAAGTGCACCTTGGTATTGCCTATGACAAACCATAACTCACCCTCAATGGCATCGAGTTCATCAATTCTGCGTAGCAATAGGTTCTACACGAGACTAGCACAAAATAAGCTTTTTTTTAGTTTATGTTCATCAGTTTCCCGAAACACGTTCTCTTTCTCTTCATTACCTCCAACTCATTTTTTTCCGTGGTGCCTCGTATATGACATCCTGCTGCATCTACTTATAGTAGATCTTAATGCCAGAGTTGAAGTCTCACTTGTCCCTCAAAACACAAAGCGAAGCTTTCAGGTTCTCCTGCTTTGTTCTAGCCATTTACAACAGAAAACAAATAACATATCTATTTAGCAAATATGATCAAGGAAGATTAAAAAACAAGAACTAGTTTTTACTATTTTGCATACATGAAAGAAAATAAACGAAGCACATGTGAAGCATGGCTTATTAAGTAATGAAACAGATACATAATACAAGCACTAAAATTGAGCAAAAAACATAAAAGCATTAATATCCAAGCAATGCCTAGAAAATAGTCATGCAATGCCTTAAAAATCAGTCACGCAATGCCTAAAAACTGGTCATGCAATGCCTACATACTAGTCATGCAATGCCCTAAAAACCAATCACGCAATGCACTATCAAGCAATCATGCAATGCCTATCAAATAGTCACATAATTCCTAAAAATAGTCATGTAATGCCCTATCAACCTGTGGTGTAATGACTAAAAATCAGTCACACAATACCTTATCAAGTAGTCACGTAATGCCTAAATCACGCATTGCCTAAAAACCAATCACGCAGTGACTAAAAATCAGTCATGCAATACCATATCAACCAGTGATGCAATGCCTAAAAACCAGTAATGCAATGCCTAAAAATCAAGCATACAATGCCTAAAAATCGCTCACGCAATGCTTTATCAACTAGTCACGCTATGTTTAAAAATTGATCACATAATCCCTTATCAACCAGTCACACAATGCCTAAGTCATGTAATGCCTAAAACCCTTAAACCCAATGCCTAAAACCAGTCATGCATGTCTTGTCAACGTTCAACCCAAAAACCACCAAAACTACAAAATTTCACTTAACAAAATCAATAACTTCAAACAACACTCCATATTCCATTTAACAACCTAATCAATGAATATGCCTACCTTGCGAGGAATGCTCAAGATGCTCAAAGGTTTTTCTTCGTATATAAAAAACTACTTCAAAATGCTCAAAGGTTTTTCTTTTTGGCGAGGAATGCTCCAAAGATGAATAATCTATCGAGGAAAGCTAAGAAATTACAATGGTAAAAAACTTGACCCTAACATATGGGTCAATTTAAGGTGTGGATCCAAACAAATAGGTCGATTTCATTAAGAATAATTTTATCCAAAATTAATTTCTCTTGGCTAAAAATAGTTAAAATTATGGGAAGGACTATTTTCAAAAATACCTTATATATGAGGGGTATTTTTGAAAGTACCCAAGAAAATTTATAAATAAAGTGAAAACATGTGATTCACTAGAAATGTAGAGAACTCACAAACCAATGATCCATTAAATATAAAACCCAATGCACATTTCTTAAATTTAAGCATGGACTGTGAAAGGCCTGGTTTTAGATTTGATTTAGCAAGCCTATTGAAAGTTTGGGCCATTAAAGCTAAGCTACAACTTTGGTTATGGTCTAACGAAACATTAGGAGCTGTCGCTCAAATCACAAATCTGAAGGCTGTAGGACTTGGATGGATGGTTAGATACCCCGTGTGTCATGGCATGTGAGTTATAAGTTATTTTAATTTTTAGTGTTTAAGGTCGCAAGATATTTGACTAAAGTTCGACACATGACACTATGACTCGAGTTTGGTGTTGTTAGAGTGTTTAGAGTTGGATAAACTTTTTAAATGCTATACTAAACCTTGTTAGTAATAGTGGCCTCCATTGCCAAATGTCTCTATTTTAGTAATTTCAATACATGATAATGAGGTTGCTAAGAGTGCAAATTAGTTTGATTATTATAGATATGATTGTTTTCTTTGAATTATGAAGAAGTATTTGATGTAATATACCTATAATGTCTTTAATCACTTCACTAACTAACAATTGTCTTATATACTATCTTTTTCCCATCTTTCTTGAACTGTATTTTATCTCTTTTTTCTTTTAATTCAAAATATTAAAAGTTAAAATACTCAGCGAGTCCTTTTAGTTTTCTTATTCTTTTATTATATTCAAATAAATTTTTATGTTGATAATAAAATGTCACATCTATCATGTACAGATTAATAAACATTTGATGTTTTCTAAATAAGTTAACATGACAAAATTTATTGAGTAGGAAAATTACTTGTTTAGAATGTGATCATTTTTAATCAATTAATTTCGTCATATTAAAAAAACCACATCATCTATCATGTGTGCAAATAATGTCAACTGACCATGAGCTCAATAGTCATTAAAATCATGTGTGACTTCTTTACAACAATTAAGAGCATATATAAATAAAATTTATAAACTACGTGCTTAGTTGGATACAATAACAGGATAAAGAATTATTTAAGGAATTTGAGAAAGTTATAAAATTATTAAATACTAGAATTGACCCCGTTCGTTGCACTTGTGTCAAATAGAAAACCTTAAACAAATTGTTCATATAAATATATATGTACAAAAGTTGTTGTTGGTTTGAGTACAAATTGGAAGAATATTTCATACTAGTTTATATTCTTATATATTTATTCCCACCCAATTTACAAAATGGTAATAGCCATGAGCAAAATTAAGATCATGATCTATTGTTGTGTTTTTATAGGTTTTTATGATGGTAAAGGTAGTAGTCATATACAAAAGTTATCATTAGAGTGTTGAATTTGTCAAGCTGTCTGTACACAAAAAACTATAGGGCAGTGTGGGTCATAACTGTTAGTGAAATTCTAGTATTTGTTGGTATCAAGGAGTGGGCAAGAACTTTCCAATGAGGCTATCTTTTGCTTACTAGGTTGTTTTGGATGATCTTTTGCATGGCGAAAAATGAATAAGATCAACTTCTTATATCAATGGTAAGAAAAATGGTTTTTTAACAATTGAATAACTATAAGAAAGGAATAAAACATTAAATAATCAATGAAATGAAAGAGTACTGTACAAAGAATAGTCATTATATAGTTATAAAAAAATTTTTGGTTAACAATGTGAACTATCCCATTTCTGAATTCAACAAGACTGTGTTGGGATTCTATGTCAAGACCAAAGCCATATACAATGAGATACATATCCAAAGAAAAGATCAGTAATAAAACAACATTCAAAATTATGTGGGCTTTGAATCGTCAAACTCTTATGTCAAAGTTGAAATTTGGTGAGCTGGTGCTTGTTTTGTTACACATCATGACAGATCAAAACTATTTTTAAATATATAATAGTCTTTAGTGAACCAAACATTACAAGTCTTGGAAAACAAAGTAAAGGATAAAAAAATGAAAAAAAATAAATAAGAAAAGAAAAAAATAAAAATGACATGCCTAAAAGCTGCCTAAACAGAAGTTGAAACTTGAAACTTGTGTCAACACAACAAAAAGAAAACTAAAAGCATAAAAACAAAAATCAATATAAGCTCTATGACATTCACAACCAAAATCAATATAGCCATTGCAAGGATCTCTTGAGAAAATTAGAAGACAAAAGTAATGGTCAAAAAATATGAGGATGCTCTTCAATAGTACTACTACTAACCACTTCGACCATAGAGTAATAACATAAATTAGAGACCAATTTGGAAATATAGTGAATGATCTTGGATTGAAGAAATAAATAAAAAGATGTCTTATTTACTTCTTCAACAAAATCTTGAAAGTTTAAGATTTTTAGCAACAAAAGTGAATTATATGGTACAAAATCTCATTTTAAAAACATGAAGTGAAAATAATTTGGGAGCATTCTCATAAAAGTTAACATGTTGTCAAGAAAAATAAGTAAAGCAAAGGTTGATACTTGTCGTAACATGTGAGTTCTGAAAGTCAACCGTTTGACATGAAAAAAAAGTCATTACCAATTTTTTTAATTTTTTTTAGGGGTGATTGGCTACTTAGGTGAATCTATGACTTTTAGTGAAGTCCTAAGCTTAGCTTAGATTCATTTTAAAGATAGGTTCCGATCTACGAAACAAGTTAGGTTCGGAAGTACAATTACGTGTAAGGAAGATATTAGCACCCTTAGAACGCCCATTACATGGTACCTATTTAACTATGTGTTATTCTTTTAACCTTATTAATCTTTAAATTCGATATCCAATCTTATTTTCTTTAATTATTATTTTTTATATTTTGATTATTTTATTTTATTATTTTAACATAAATCAAATCTTTTGATATTGAAACATTTCCCAAAGACTCCAATACTTATGCTAGAATTGAAGAAAAATCCCTCACTTAGAAATTTTCTTGAAGTTATTACTTATAATCTTCTCGAAATTTCATCATTAGAGAATTTTATTTATTTATTTCATCTGATTATTATTTTTATTATTTTTGTTATTACTATTACTTATGCAAATCCTTATATTGGAAATCTTCTAAAATTTTCCAATACTTTGGCAAAATTTTAGGAAATTTCCTCACTTAAAAATTCTCTTGAAATTATTACTCATAATCTTCTTGAGATTTCATCATTAGAGGATTTACATATGTTTATTTAATTTTTATGAATATTATGATATTATATTTTAATTTACAAGATTTTAAGTATCCTATATTTTAATTTATGAAACCTTAAATATTTTTTATGTATAAATTTTATTATTTATTTGTCATAACTATCAATGTTTATGATAATTATTTACAAATAAATCTCTTTGAAAAAATAAATTACAAGATTATGTCCCATTACTTATGGCGAGGTTTTATACTTATTCTTGCTTTGAAAATTTTAAGAAAGTTACTACTTGTAATCTTCCTTAAAATTTTCATTTAAAAGATTTTATTTGCAAATAATTGTACTTTATTCTATCTTATTTTAACTATTTTTTTATAATTACTTTTTTATTTTTACTTAACTATGACTTAATTTTATATTCATGATTCCTTGATTAAAATTCATCATTTATCTCCTCAATTAAAGGCCTTATTTTAAGTAAATTAAAATATCAAGATAATGAGAGATATACGAAATAATTGAAAAAACCAAAATAAAACTTACCTTAGCAGGCTTAGAAACTCAAAAGTAAGAAACTTTAACTATTGGACTTTGAATTATACACGGGCCTTGATGGATTGAATCGGCCCGTCTTGAAAGTTGCTTTTTTACACAAAATGGCGTAGGTTTTCTTGAAACGGCGTCATTTTGACTTCAATATAAATGAGTTAATCTTCTCTTCTTCTTTTTTACGTTTACTCTCTCTAAAATATCTTTCTTTCTCTAAAAAAGCTTTTCTTTCTTTTCTTTCCCAAAATCCGACATCAATTTGCCGGCACCGTACCTTTGACCATCGTTTGCTTCGCCACAAGCTATCATCAAAATTTTCTCAAATTGCTCCTCCCGAATCCTCTTCTCCTCTTCCCTTTAATCAGTTTAGTTTTCCCCAAAACAACCCCAATTTTCCTAGATCTAAAACCCAAATTCGGAAACAAAACCCAAAATAAATCTTGCCTTCACTTTTTTTGTTCTCCTCCCCTCCCCAAAACTTGGCTGATGAATGGGTATTTATACCCATTTTAAGATTAGAAATTCCTTCCACCTTTTTAAAAAAAAAAAATCAAATTTTGAAAGTTGTTGGATTAGGATCAGTTTAAATCGATCCTTAATCTATTTTATTCATAATTTTCCTTATCATTTGTCTTTTCCCTTTTTTATTTCAAATTTTTTTATTTTTTTAATTTTATTATTTTATTATTTTATTGATTGATTTTTATTATTGAGGCAACCCCAACCAAATGGGGTGTTTTCAGTTACCCCTCTATGCGTATTTCTTGAGAATCAGGAATTGTGCAAAGACGTAGACATTATTTTGGTTGAATCAAGACAAAAGCTCATCATCTTTAAATGAAGCTACGCAACTTTTAATGATTAGAAAAGCTCCTCATCTCTAAGTGAGGCTACACAACTTTAAATGATTAAAAAGGCTCCTCATCTCTAAATGAGGCTACACAACTTTAAATGATTGAAAATGCTCTTCATCTCAAAGCGAGGCTACGCAAATAATTGAAAAAGCTTCTCATCTCTAAATGAGGCTATGCAACTTTAAATGATTAGAAATGCTCTTCATCTTTAAACAAGGCTACGTAACTTTAAATTATTGAAAAAGCTCTTTATTTCTAAACAAGGCTACACAAATTTAAATGATTGAAAATTTTTCTTTTTGAATATCATCCTTTGAATACATGTGATGGTATCATCTTTTGCAAGCTGTCATGATATGCAAATGCTTACCTTCTAGGATGATATCATACATCCATGTTCATGGTTTTTCAAAGGTTTTAGAATTCTATGATTTTGGACCTCATGCCCTTTCCTTTTGGCATATTCATTTAATGATCTGATCTAATTTTCTTTTCAGCACATCTATTCAATTCTAGAAATTTCAAAATTCCTTCTGGATTCAATTTTTTTTGAACTCCTTATCACCCATAAATCTCATTCAAAGTAATATGAGAGTCTCTCATGTTTTTTTATGCTTTATTTAATATATTATCATTCAAACTTTCTTGACAAATATGATGCATTGCAAATTTTCTTGGTTCATGAGACAAAGAACTAATATGATTATTAGGAAAAGCACAATCAAAATGAAAATAAAGAGTTCAAGATCCAAATGAAGGATATAATATCCAAGTAATGAATATAAGAACAATCATGCACAAAATGACTTTAGAGGCCCTTCAAAATAAAAAGCACTTGTTTATGTACTTGATTTTTTTTGAACATTTTCAATTGACCATTACCCCTGTCTTGTCATCACTCTTCGTATCTAATTCACCTTTTTAGGTTTTCAACTTAGATGCCTCCCTTAAATTCAAACTACCCTTTTTGGGTTTTCACCTTGAACCCTTTCCTTTTTTTTGTTTTCGTTTTTTTTCCTTTCTCTTTTTTTTTCGTTTTGTTTTTTTTAAGCGTAGTATTTTTTTTACTATATCAGTATTTACTGGATTTGGTAAATCATCTCCATCCATTTCTGTTAAGATTAATGCCTCTCCTAAAAAAGCTTTCTTTACCACATATGGACCTTGCCAATTTGGTGCCTATTTTCCTCGATGATCATTTTGGATAGGGAGAATTTTATTCAAGACTAATTCCCCTTTATGGAAGCATCGAGGGTGGACTTTCTTATCATGTGCTCGTGCTATTCTTTGTTGATACAATTGGCGATGACAAAGTGCTGTGAGTCTTTTTTTTCTTCAATTAAATTTAATTGTTCATTACGAGCATATTCCCATTTTGCCTCTTCTAATTCAACTTCCTTTAAAACCTTTAAAGAAGGAATCTCAACTTCAATAAGTACTATCGTTTCCATTCCATATACTAAAGAGAATGGTGTGGCTCTTGTGGACGTGCGTACAGACGTCCGATAAGCATGCAAGGCAAATGGCAACTTAATATGCCAATCCTTGCACACATCAGTTATTTTTGCCACAATCCTCTCTATATTCTTATTGATTACCTCTACTGCTCCATTTATTTTAGGACAATATGGTGTAGAATTGTGATGCTTGATTTTGAACTGAACATAAACTTCACCTATTATTTTTTTATTGAGGTCACATGCCTTGTTTGATATAATCCTCTCCGGGAGTCCATATCGACAAATTACCTATTTCTTAAGAACTTGCACACAACAGTTCGTGTTATATTAGCATAGTAGGTTGCTTCTATCCATTTTGTAAAATAATCAATAACAATTAGGATAAATCAATGTCTATTTAAAGCTTTGGGAGTAATAGGCCCAATTACATCAATTTCCCATATGAAAAAGGACCATAGAGGTGCTAGGATATGTAAAGGAAATGGAAGGGGTATGAATATCTATGTAGATATGACATTTGTGACACTTTCAAAGGGAATTAATACAATCATTTTCCATTGTCAACTAATAATAACCCGCCTTTATGATTTATCTGACCATCATGTGCCTACTTGCATGTGTTCCACAATCTCCTTCATGAACTTCTTCAATGATTCTTTTAACTTCAGCAATGTGCACGCACCGTAACAATGTTTGATCTCACCTTTTTTTGTATAAAATTCCTCCATTAAGGACGAAATCCATTGCCAATCTTCTGATGATCATTTTGTCATTCTTAAAAGCATTTTCAAGGTATTGTCGACATTTGACATATTGTAAGATGTCGTGATACCATGGTTTTCCGTAAATCTCATCCTCCACACTTGAACAATACGCAAGGGATTCTTGCAGATTTATCTTGATAGGTTGGACTTCAGCTTCTATTCCCACCTTGAACATTGCTGTTAATGTTGCTAAAGCATCAATGATATGATTTTCATCTTTAGGCAAGTGATTAAAGTGTATTGCATCTAATTTTTTAATCAATCTTGCTATATATTTCTAGTATAACACCAATTTTGAGTCTCTTGTTTCCCATTCCCCTTGTAACTGGTAAATGACTAAGCCAGAGTCCCCAAAAACTTTGAGTTTGTCAATTTTTCTTTCAATTGCTGCTCGAAGACCTATAACACATGCCTCATATTTACCACATTATTAATGCAGTGGAAACCTAATCTTGCAGTGGCAGGGTAATAATAGCCCTCTAGTGAAATCAAAATGGCTCTAATGCCATGCCCTAAGGCATTTGAAGCTCCATCGAAGAACATTTTCCAAACTTTATTTTCTTTCAATTCTTCTTCGTCAGTTTGGAATATAGCCATTAAATCTTCATTAAGAAACTCAAATTTTACGGGTTCATAATCATCAACAACTCGATCTATAAGAAATTCAGCAATTGCACTTCCTTTAATTACTTTCTTTCAATTCTTCAACTTACCACCTCACTATCCTTCCTGACAATGAAGGTTTCTCAAAAATATACTTAATTGGATCCAATTTTGCTACGAGCCAAGTAGCATGGCATAGCATATATTACCTAAGTTTATGAGCTATCCAAGTTAGTGCACAACACATGTTTTTCAATGATGAATACTTGGATTCGTAATTTGTGAATTTCTTGGTCAAGTAGTAAATGGCATGTTCCTTTTTCCCTGTTTCATCATGTTGTCATAATACACAACCCATGTATTTTTCAAATATCGTCAAATATATGATTCCAAAATGAATCATTTTATAGTAGAATGTGCCCCACATTGTTATAAACGTAGTCTTTTCCATATCTCTCAGCTCCATTTTAATCTGGTTGTATCTTGAAAAACCATCCATGAATGAAAACATGGAATGCCTCGCTGTATTATCAATAAGGGTGTCGACATGAGGCAGAAGGAAATTGTCTTTTAGGCTTGCCTTGTTCAAATCTCGCTAATCCACACACTTTCGAAGTTTTCCATTTTTCTTAAGAACAAGGACTATATTGGCTATTCATTCAAGGTATTTGGCTACCTCTAAAAATCCTACATTGAGTTGTTTTTTCACCTTTTCTTTAATGTTCAACAACATTTCTGGTTTTATTTGTCTCAATTTTTGTTTGATCGGTTCACATTCTGCTTTCAAAGGCAACTTATGTACTACAATATCTATGCTAAGTCCTGGCATATCCTAGTAAGACCATGCGAACATATCCACATATTCATGAAACGGCTCTATTAGTTTTTGTTTTTTGAAAGGTGAAAGCATTGTGTCGATTTTCACTTCTTTTTTTATTCTCTGAATCTCCCAAATTAATTGTTTCCATAGAATTGTGATGAGGTTTAATTTGTTTTTTTTTCTCAACCAACCTTAAGAAGTCAAGAGGTAAGGAACAATTATCAACATTATCTTCGTCATCAAGCTTACCAACATATGTATTTCTTTCAAAATCAAATCCAGAATCATTGTTATTACAATCCCATATTCATTACTTGGAAACTTGGAAATAGTAAAATTAAAGAGATGTAAGGATATGGAAACGAAGGAATAACAATATAAATTGAAAATATATAAAGAAATGATAATTGATGTATGAAGGAAAAATTACAAAAATGCATCATATGCGTCATTTTTATTTAAATGATAATAAAATAAAAGCCCATTATACATTCAAGATTTTCCCTAAGCTCCTAGGCATAAGCATTAAGGAGTTCATAGGAATTTAAGGAGTTCAATTACTCTGGAGGTTTGAGGATGATAGTAGCTCCATGACTAATCAGTTGCTCAGCTTCAAACCAATGGGCCTTATATATACTAGTGGTGTTTCTTTGATTGTTCTTCATCTATTGCACACACTGAAGCTTCGTAGTCACAATTCCCCCTTTTTGGTAGGCATAGATAAACAAACCCTCCTAAACAAAAAGTTTCGTAAAGATATGGAAAATACATCCTCTTTTCTATTAGTTCAATTCCTTTGAAGTAAGCCATTCTCTTTTTCCTCTTCTTAGACATCATCTCTAATTCCTCATTC
This sequence comes from Theobroma cacao, assembly GCF_053813885.1. NCBI lineage: Eukaryota > Viridiplantae > Streptophyta > Magnoliopsida > Malvales > Malvaceae > Theobroma > Theobroma cacao. The sequence goes on from NC_142640.1 coordinate 47,553,771, forward strand.
TTTGTAGATTTATATCCAAGGCCAAATCTTTCTTTATTCTTAATCACTGATAAAGGTCTTCTAATTCTTTACAGTATTTTCCTAGCTAAACCCAACGTGACATCCCTTTCTAAGAGTCTGTTTGATTGTCATTTTAGTAGCTTTAGACAGACGCATAGTGGGTACCATTGATCTTTCACTCACATAAGTAGCATTGACAAACTCAAAACATCTAAACGAACATTCAATTGCTTCTCTTACATTTTCCACATATGGAATGGTCGAAAATTGAGAAACAAGCAAATCCACCTCTCCAGAAACACATAATAACTTTTGTTTACTATAAACTTTACTTTCTGATGAAAAGATGACGGTACAACCTTTACCATGTGAATCCATGGGCGCCCTAATAAATAATTGTAAGATGATGTGATGTTCATGACTTGAAATCAATAATAAAAGTAGAAGGTCCAATTTGTATTGGTATCTCAATATCACCTATCACTTCTCATCTAGTTCCATCAAAAACCTTCACAATCATATGGCTAGTCCTCATGTAAAATATAGCAATAGGCAACTTAGCCAATGCGGTCATAGGCAAGACATTTAAGGATGAATCATTATCAATCAATACCTTGGCTATAGAATGGTTCTTACATTTAGTGGATATGTGGAGGGCTTTGTTGCTTCTTTGACTGCCAGGTGGAATCTCCTTATCATTGAACGTGATGGAATTTCTTGTAGTGATGTTTCCCACAATATAATCCAAATTTTCTACAGATATATTGTGAATCACATACGTTTCATTTAACATTTTCAACAATGCATTTCGGTGGGACTCAAAATTTAGAAGTAATGATAATAGCGAGATATGAGCCGACATTCTACTCAATTTTTCCACTACACTATACTCACTATCTTGATGAACTTTAAAAATTCACAAGCCTCTTTTTCTGACATTGGCTTTTTATGCTCAACATTTGGAGCAATTTTAGGCTCTATTATTTGACCCTTTAATGAATACTCTTCTCCAATCAAACTTTTCTACTTTTCTTTCATCTTCTATTTTTAAGCTTTGTCCAATAACATTTTCAAAGTATAGCGGCGTCTACTACGAGTCATGCCCCTAACACCTGTTATGTTTGCAGCGTTTTCGAATTGTGAAGTAAGTGAAAACATATTAAAATTCAAATTTGAAGATAATAATATTGCAATCATATATCCATGGAACTGCCTTCTTATTTTCATATGGGATAGAGCTTGGAATCTTAATCGTGATTCCCTAATAAGGCTTGTTATTTACTAGTTGAACTTTTTCTTCATAAAAAAAGTCATCGGCATAGGCATATTTTGAGAAGATGCACTTGCTGGTGATTCCTCGATTATTGCATCCATAGATTCCTCATCATATTCTTCATAAAATTCGACCAAGAATGCATCCATCATCTTCTGCACCTTGAGACAAAATTCAACACAATTTTGAATAGTGTGTCTCGCCATTCCGATATGGTACTTAACAGTATAATTTGGAGTTGCATCCTAATTGCTTAGTGTTGACCTTTTTAGGTGTTTAACAAAGTATACAAACTTTAATCATTGCTTCGAATACCTCAATCATCAAAGTTTTAACCTCATCCACACTTCTTTTGATGAAACAAGCCTATTTACTATTCACAACAGTTACAAAAGCTCCCGTGTGATTGGGTAATGGATTCCCAATAACATTTGGTTTTAGTTTCTTTGCAAAATTGACCAATCCTGTTTTAATCAAATTTTGCACCTTGTACTTTAAAGTTGTGGAATTCTCAGTGGAATGACCTTGAACTCCATAATAGTAATCACAATGGGCATTAACATTATACCACTTGGGGTAAAAGGGTTTGAGGGGTTCCACATGGATAGATGCAATTAAGTGTTTCTCAATGAGTTGTGGAAGTAAAGCAGTTTAGGTCATAGGTATAGGGTCAAATTGTATTTTCTCTTGGTTATTCCGTGATCCCTTTTTATTATAACCATATATGTTTTTTTTTAGAAACAAGCTGAGTTGTGGAAGTTGATGCTGGTGTAAGTGTAGGCATGGGAGTTTGGTGATTGGTGTTTGTTGAGAAAACCGGTGGTGAAATTAGTTAATAGAGGTACGGTCCTTGAGATACGTTGTTAATTGCATGGTGAAAAGGATAATTTGAGGAATAAAGGTAGTGCTGATTAGAACCCTTAAATTGCTGACTCTAAAAAATAACAACTTGCGTGTCTCCTTTTTTTTTTTCTTTAACGATCCACTATTCTTAGTGACGGCACTAGCTTTAATCTTTCCTTGCTTGATGGCACTTTCAATAATTTCTCCCAAGATTACCATATCGGTAAATTTCTTAGAGGCATTATCGATTAGTCTTTCATAATATGGAGCTCGCAAAGTGTTAACAAACAACATTGTCGCTTCCTTCTCGGTAAGAGGTGGTTCAACTTGTGCAACTATATCTCTCCATCTTTGAGTGTATTCTCTAAAAGTCTTTGTAGCTTTTTTTTTCATGTTTTACAAAGATAGTCTGTCCGGAGCTATGTTTGTGACATGGCCATATTGAGTTATAAAAGCTTTTGCGAGGTCCTTCCAAAATTATATTCGATTTCTATCTAGTTTGACATACCATCTTATTGTTAACCCTGTTAAGCTATCTTGGAAGCAATAAATCAAGAGTTTATCATTTTGTGAGTAGGCAGCCATTCATCGACAATACATAATGATGTGAGCCATTGGACATTTCTTCCCATCATATTTTTCAAAATCTGGGACTTTGAATTTAAGAGGTACTACCACATCAAGTACTAAACACAATTCTGTTGCATCAATGGTGGTATAGTAATCCAATCCTTCAACAGCTTTAAGACGCTCTTCCAAACGATCATATTTTTGTATTGCCTTCGAAGTTGCCTTTAACTTTTCCTATTCTTTAGGGTCATCCAAATCAGGTGCAGAAATTGGTTCATGAGGGTTAGCACCTAAAGTTGGCATAACATTCATTGGGTTAGCATTTATCCGACATGTGGTTGGGGATGTCAACGAGTAAGGTACCTGTTAATTTTGAGATACTCAAACCCTAACCCTATTAACTACTCGAATAATTTTAAAAATTACTATCTTAACCCTAATACATTCCCACTACCCTATAATTACCCTAACCCATTTAAATACCCTAATTAGATAAAAAAATTATTAAAATCTTCTTCATAGACACCCAATTATCCAATTATCTATTCTAATCTCATAACTTCCCTTCAGATTTTTATGTTATAAGTTTATATAAATAATGGTATATATATTGTAATTAATAATTTTATGAGTTATAATTTTTATAATGTTAACACAAAATAGAAAGTAAATATGTTTATATTTAAAGTACATATATATATATATATATATATACACACACGCATACATAAAAGATATTTTAATATATATAAAATAGTAATTATATTCTTTATAAATGAATCTAATATATATATATATATATATAAAGTATATATATTAAAAGACATTACAAGTTAATTAATAATTATAGTTTCATGAATTAATTTAATTAACTATACTAGTTTGTCCTTAATTACATAAAATTAAAGAAAATAATTAGGTTTTAGAACTATTCTAATCTCACAACTTCTCTTTAGATTTATAAAAGTTTATGTAAACAAAGTTATATATATTATAATTAATAATTTTATAAGTTATAATTTTGTAATGTTAACACAAAATAGAAAGTAAATATGTTTATATTTAAAGTATATATATATTTAAAATATTTTAGTATATATATAATAATAATTATATTTCTTATAAATTAACACAATATATAAACTATATATTTTAAAAGACATTACAAGTTAATTAATAATAATACTTTCATGAATTAATTTAATTAATTATAAGGATTTGTTCTTAATTTCATGAAATTAAAAAAAAAAACATTTAGCTTCCAAAACTATTCTAATCTCAAAAGCTTTCTTTAAGTATATATATTATAAGATTATATAAACAATGGTATATATATTATAATTAATAATTTTATAAGTAATAATTTTTGTAATGTTAACACAAAATAGAAAGTAAATATATTTATATTAAAAGTATATATGTAATAGTAATTATATTCCTTTATAATATGATATAATTTTTACATTATTTAAACATAATTAACAATCTAATAATTTTTTACTTTAAATATATTAATGTCATCATATTAATAATTAGACTAATCATACTTTTCATATATTTGTTATTTAAAAAAAAAATTGCTTGTAAAGTTGGTAAAAATTGTAAATTGTTAATTTAATTATTAAAATAATAAAAAAAATTTATACATAGTAATCAGGTTCAAGTAACAGGGTACCTAAAGGGTAGTATTCAAACCCTGCCCAAACCCAATACGAGTAGTAAAATTACTACCCGAACCATTTCCAAACCCAATTATAGGATACCTTAACCTATATAATCAGTCGAGGTATTCGCGGGTACCTTCTAATCGTGTACCCATTGCCATCCCTACATGTGGTTGCATTTCAAGGAACCGATAAGTTCCCATTGGTGGTTTGGCATTTGGTACGTTTGTTGAGCAACATGCACTTGGGGTAAAGTGAATCTTAGGGGATATAAAGGCTCATTTTTATCTTTATCTTGGAATTGAGAACCATTTTGAGTAGAAGATCCTTCAACAACTCCTTTTCCTTTAATGGAAGCCATAATTTCCATTAATCTTGTTAACTTTTCCATCGTCTCCTCTTGAGTTTTCTCGACTCTATCTATTTGGCTTAATTATTCGTTTTCCATGATTTCGACCTTATCCTGCGATCGAGTATTGTATGAATGACAAATAGGTTACCTTGAGATTTTCAACTGTCGAGCTATTCTTTAACCTTTTATTACCATAAATATGAATTAGCATGCGTTTGTGCCATATAATGAAAATTTGGTAATTGCATTTTTATGAATATGTATGCATGTTTATGCATTTTGATGAATGTAAGAATGAATATGCTTCATTGTATTTATCACATAACAAATACTGGTAAAAAAATTTCCTTAATTAACCTTGAGAGGTTTGTTTATTATATCCATTTCATATAATCTACATGAAATGACCAACTTGTCGATATTGATCATATGCCTCATCTAAGAAGTTGAGCATATGACGCCTATATGTTTCTGTTGTAATGATCTCTCTTATGGGGATTTCTGCCTTATCTTCCATTTCTCTTGCTGTGAAAACAACCTTGGTGATTTGTTCTACAAGATACTCCATTAAGGCTTGTTTCTTCCAAAGTTTTTTGTTTGACCATATCATACTCATTTTGAAGCATTCGTACAATACATTTGAATTGATCACATTCTCCTTTTAAGTACTTGGTTGGCCCTTTGCTGGATGTATAACTTACGGCCCAAACTGTTGGTAGAAGTTTGGAGAGCCTCTTTTTGTTCTTCAATCATTTGACATTTTTCTTGCAACTGTTAAACCTCTCTTTGTAACACATTAAGTTCAGTAATTATTGATTCAAAAGTGACTCTTAAGCCATTGTACATTTCTTTCCAAACCTTTTTCTTTGTATGCAATTTTACGATTTTCTTTTCTTGTTCTTCAACTTCACGCATTAGCTTCTCCACTTTTCTTTTAAGTTCTTTATTTTCCTTCTTCAATCTATTTCCTTCAATTTCGAGTTGTAATTTAACGATAGGGGTGTTTTGAAGTTCCACGTTATTTGGGTAGTTAAAGCCACATTCGAAAGGATACACAATGTCTTTAATTTTTCGTGTTTGTTATATTGAATATTCTGGCATAATATTATTAGTGAATCTTCGTGTATTTATTCTATGAGTTTGCTTCCACGCCTTAGTAATCTCTTCGACTTTTTTCCATGTCCCTAATTCGCCATAAGAAAACTCAATTCGAGCTTATGAGTCATTGGAATAAATTGTTCAAATCCAACCTGTTTACGTACCATAAATGGAGCATAATTAATTGCCCCATAATCCTAAAAGAGGAATTGACATCTCATTCCTACAACTATATAACATCGGTTGAAGTCCCATCCATTGTATTTTCCAAACCACCTACCGTCTTGTGAGGCTTCATAGTCTTGAGATCCATGTTTGTTTAGATTTCTACTCAGGCCATTCACTTCACAAAACTCTCTAATAGGCACACTAGTAGAGAGGAATGGTGCTCACAATTTACTTTTTTCACACTCAAAAGTGAATTTTAATTCATATGTTCAATAGTTGTGCACATCTAGTCAAAGGTCCTTTTCTGCCTAGTGTTCTAAAGGTTTCTGCTAAAATTGCTAGTGATGGGTTGAACTTGTTTTCAACTTGCACAAAGAAGTCTACCAATATCTTAATATGCCCCAAAACTTTTGGAAACACAACCATCCTATAGGAAGGAAAAAAAAAGTTAATCAATAGTTATAATATATGAATGCAAATAAAGTAACCATAAGACATGGACATCTTTTAAACCCCATAAAGTAGTGAATTTAATCAAAAAAATTTGGACATCAGAAGCGTAATAATGATTTACAAACAAAACAATTATAATTTGACAATAAAACCAAGCATGAAACACAAATATCTAAAATAGGGAAAAAATTAAATTTAAAAACTCTACACAGTTTCTTTATAAGGCACAATAATCAACTCTAAAAACAATCTTATGCGAAAGTTAACCTCACTGGGATAATCAGTTGATTGATCCAAGTTTTCAGCAAAGGAAAAATGACAAATATATCAATAAGAAAATGCATGAAGGATAAAAAGGTAGAAAATTAAAATAATATGACAAATATAAGAAATAAACAAAATTTACACTAAATACCAAAATACCAATAATAGAGGTGCGAAAAGCCACTACTCATTTTGTTATAGAATATTGTAATAACCACAATGAATATAACAAACTAACATTTAGCCCAAACCTGATCTAATGCATTTTAACGTACCTTCTTTAATCTTATGTCTGATCAAATTTCTCTAGACACGAATAGAGAAAGAAAAATAAAAAGAACCTATAAATAATAGTAAGATAAATTTGTTTGTCTTTTTAAGACAAATTTAATCAGAAAGTAAGTCAAAAAATTTACAAAGATAAATTCTCCATCCTTCAAATAACTTCAAACAAAAGACAACTTTACATAGTTATTCCAGCTAACTATTTCCTTATTTTCTATATATATCAAACAAAAATCGCAAATGCATATAGACCTTGTAGATGCTAAATTAAAACAATTTTTGGATTCATAAAAAAATTTGCAAATTCTACATACATTCACCTTCTAGCAAACTGGAACCCAAACAGAGCAGATAAGCAAAGCTATTCTGGTTCTTATCTTCTTTAGAAACTCAAACACAATAGTTTTGCGATTTTGTTAAAAGGTCAGTCCATTATGTACACTGTTTAGACTTTAAATGGTGCTGTAATTAGTACTTTAAAGTTATGAAATAGTCTTTTTTGCCATATTTGTGTCTCTAAGGATGTTTTTGTTGTAAAAAGTGGCAAAGCCTAGCCTAGCTAGGAGAAACTCATTAATTCCTGCACAGAGCTTTACACCATGTGTACCACTTGAAACCTGGGATTCAGATTGAGATAGAATGTTGCTTAAAGAGGAATCGATCGTTCCTTTTTGCTTCAATGTCTAATTACCTGATCCTATGGATATAATGTTGTTTTTCCTTTGCTTTGCTTCAATGTGAATTACATCATGGTTTGATTTAGTTGGTTTACAACTTAATTAACAAAATAGCAAATTGCTTTCTTTTATATATATCAATTATTCAAACCAGGCCCTAATTGATTGTCCTAAACACATTTGTTAAATGAAAAATAGAACAATATATACAAAATGGTTAAAACCATCAATAATTCATCTAAATTTGAACATAAAGAAACAAAGATAAATCTCAAGAACAAGTAAAACAAATACACAATATATTAGTTCATTGAAATAAGGAAAGATAAACCTTTTTAAACATAAACCAATAAAACCAAGATGAGAAATGAATCTTAAAATTAAATAAAAGATACAAATCCGTGAACTTATATTGAAAATACATCAAAAATATAAAATTAACAAAAAAAAAAAAACATGGGTTTACCTCCAAAAAAGGATTTTAAAAACTTTTGAGGAAATGTCAAGCACCCGAAAGCTGAGAAGTCGTGTCCATCCTAAAAAACCTAAGCTGATGACCTGAACACACAACGTAAGCAAATTAAAGGACGATGAGGAAAGAAAGGGTTGTCTTTTGTTTCCCCAATTTTTGCCTATCTTTTGTTTTTCGGTCTTCCAAGTTACTAGTGTACTTTTTTTTTCCCAGATATAGAGAAACATGGAGAGTTAAGGGAAAAGGAATGAAACCAAAATTGGGAAAAAAAGCAAGATTGAAAAACACAAGAGGAACTTTTAGAAACCCCAAAGTTAAAGGAGCAAGGATGATAGCAAGTTGATGATGGACATGGAAAAGACAGTGCCGAATAACCCAAACACAACCCCTATTCAAGCCATGCACGTGAGCTGTTGGTTCGAAAATCTCGATGACCCAAAAGACTTTCACGTCAGTCTAGAAAACGGAGGGACGCAAGGAAAGCAAACATTCACCCATATAGGCATGTATAAGAAAATGACCCAAGGGGAATTCTAAAAGCATCGGGCATGTGGCCTGCCTAAACACACCCTACAACAAAACACACAACCTATTCCCTTGGGCGTACGGTTCACCCACCAAACACATGACAACTCTCCTCCTCGGGCCTCCACATGGCAAATTTTGGGAGCCCTATTGTAGCTTCACAATTCCCTTCCCGAGGCCTTCACGTCGCCAATTCTGGGAGTCCGGTTGGGGCTTTCTTTGTATAAGGTTATAGATATTAGGCAAATTAATAAGAAAAAGTTATAATTTTAAATATTGTCAATTTTTTTAAATTATTGAATATGTTCGATGAATAAATAAGAAAAAGTTATGAGCTGAGCAATTAGCATTTTTTTTTCAAAAATAAAATATTACCATTTTTCCTTTTTAATTACATAAACTTATTATTTAGTTACTGAAAATACAAGGTAACTGAATGCCGCGTCTCCTTACTGTTAGCATATTACAACTTTTCTTTCTTAATTTGGGCTATGGAGATCCGGCCCAAAATCCGAAATCCCAAAACGGACGAATCATTATCATACCGGAAATCCCCCTTCCCCAAACCCCTTAACCCACCATAACAGGTGCTCTGAAACCCTAACCCTCTTTTCTCATCATTCTCATTTCTCGTATACCCCATGAAAGTACCTTTAATAACAACCCAGCCACTCCTTTGCCCCTCCTTTTCCTCTCTAACTCTCAGACCCCAACCCTTGTTCTTAATCTCTAAGGTTTGCAGATTCCCTTTTTCTCTTTGATTTTTTTTTTCCAAAAAAAGAAAAAGATGTCTCTACCTCCTATAGAGTGTATGTACATAACAGAGGAAATACTTCGCGAGGGAAAAAGTGGAAACTCAAACTTCTCCTTCTCTTCCTCCGTTCCCATGCTTCGCTTTCTCTACGAGCTCTGCTGGACCATGGTATTTTTGTTTAATTTCTTTTTTTTTTTTGCATTTTTGTAATTTCGCATGTTTTTGTTTATTCTTTTAGTTGAATTTTTTCTGTTGCCGTTTGATTATCAGGTGCGTGGGGAATTGCCGTTTCAGAAGTGCAAAGCGGTGTTGGATGCGGTGGAGTTTACGGAGAGAGTATCGGAGGATGAGTTGGGTTCATGCTTTGCTGATATCGTCACGCAAATGGCTCAAGACGTGAGTTTTTTATTTTTTAATAATGTTGGGATTATTAATTTGTTCCCCGAGCATATATTGAAGCTTATTTATTAAGTCGGTGGAAATAGGACAAAAATTTAAGCTGGAGGCTTGCTTAGGTTCTAGTTTAGAAATGGAACTAAGTAGTTTCTTTATTCAGCTTGGTACATTGTTGAAGCCCTTGGAATATGGTTTCTAAGCATATTTAGAATGGTTTATACTGTCATTTAAAAGTTTGAGTCATGATTTGGTTTAGTCCAGGGGAATCCAAATAAAACATGGGTGAATGCTGTGTTTACTCAGGAAATGATACTGAATAGAGCGCCTTGGTGTTAATATGGTACATGTAGCAGACCCCACAGTGGAAACGGTTGGTTTTGTTGTTTGTTGTGTTTATGCTCTTGGGTAATTTCTGTGATAAGATTTTTTTGGGCATGGCAATGCTTTTTACTTATTGTGTCATATGGTTTTGCTACTGTTAACATTTTTATGTGAGTCATGCTTTCCATCTCGTCCTAATGGGCCAACTTTAGTCTTGATTGAGAATTCTTAGAATATAAGTGAAAGTACAAGAGAAAAAGATTCATGAGGATCCCATGTAATCTTCTTCTTTTTTCATTGCTGCTAAAATATCATTAACACTTAACATAACCTATTTATTTGTTAGTTCATTTCTTTAAGGAAGTGGTGTCTGTTGTGCTGACTCCTATTTTAGGAATACAGTGATGTTAGAAATATTGGAAATGGAATTGACAACTTGCACTTTAAGTCAGCTAGTTTTCACCATTTGATTATTAATTCTTTTAGGAAGGTGTTAAATAGAGGTGATACTATACCTTTGCATGGAACATTTTATTCTTTTCATTGTTCCTGTGCTCAGTATGAAATTTGTGAGAGTGCGGGGTGGATGAGACAGAAATCTTAGTGCTGTCTTCTATTGGTTGGAAAATAGATGCTTTTTATTGGTTTGACATTTCTTATTATAATTAGAACCACCTTTTCACTTATTCTTGGGTTGAAATTTCTGTTATGATATGGGAATCGTTTTTGAAGAGTTTAGTTTTTCTAGGAAAAGACTTATACTCCTTTTTTTTTGTGGAAAAAAAAGACTTTTACTTGTAATTATACCTGTTTTTTGGAATTTTAAAGCCAAATTCTTCTTTGAATGGGGTGGGTTGGGGTGGCATAGGGAGTGCGAGGTGGTGTTCTGGGTTGTCCTATTGTGATTGTTTATTCTTATGTGTCGATAGGGAGGGATAGGGAGTGGGAGAGAGAGCTCCAGATTTTGTAAGTTCTTCTAGCGTGGTTGTTTATTCTTCTTTGCTCTCCTATGTCTTAAGCGGCTCTGTTGTGCTGGCCTTTTACGCAGTTTTTGTACAGCTTTCTTATTGTCCATAGAATGTGCTTATTATGGTTGTGTGGCTCACATCTCCACATTTTCCAGCTGCAATTATGTTTTTAGTGGTTCTTTTATTACCTGCATTTTATGGACTTTTTAATGAACACCCAATTTTTGTAGCTGGAATCCTATATTTGACATGTTAAATTGTAGCTTATGAGTTTTTGCCTAATTTGCAGCTTACAATGGCTGGAGAATACCGCACTCGTTTGATAAAATTGGTCAGTATATAATCTGTGAAGTCTTTTATTGTTCATGTTAATTGATTAGGTGCGTATATGTACTTGTGTGCAATTTGCTTTTTTTTTTTTTGCATTAATTCTTCTGTTTCTATATCTCTTTCCTTTTTCATGTCATTACTATTATGTGTATTGATCTTATTAAAATTTATGTTTCTTGAATATAGTTAGAAAGGAGCTTTGACTGGAAATCTTTTATGGTAAAGGCCTTTTTGATGACATTGAAAATTCAGAGAAATAATTCTTTAATCTGGACTGAATGCTTAATGCCATAAGTTCTTAAAGTCCTTAATTGATATAAGCATGTAATAAGTTATTTCTTCTACAGTTATTGTAGTGATGTATGAAACTTATTCAGGTTCAGACACTTAAAGGTTTAAAAATGAATTTCTCCACATTGTGGAACGGATCAGAACTTGTTTCACATGATTTATCTATTAACTCTAGCTCTGCATTCTAATGTAGTTATTAAGTATTCCTCATGATAAGGATGCAAAGAAGCATGAAGCTTCTGATGACAACAATTTTATTTTCCATATGAAGTTCATCTTTGTTCTTTTGCTTAATTAGTGCAGAATTAGTCAATAAGGGTTTTGACTTCCACTGTAATCTGACTTTGATGATATTTCCATGGAAGTAGGATAGAGATAATGAAGCTTAGTTGAACCTTGATTTCGATATTGGAGAGTGAAACTCCATGTGGAGCTTTAGTTGGTAAAATTTGCAGAATTGACCTAGAAGATAATATGACTCTATAGTTGATTGATTGATGTGGAAGGAACAAAGTGGGTGAGTTGTTGCCATGTTTTTGTGCAAGAATTACATGTTTGAATACTAAAGAGAACTATGTGAACCTTCAAATAACTTGGGACTTGGGAGGTGGAAATTGAAAGTTGTCAATACAATTTAAACCAAAATTTGCTTATGTTTAGCTTTACCATTAATTGAGTATTAAGTTATGTAGGCTTTGACATCATCAAACCTTCTGAGAAATGGAAAGGTGCTGATTATAATTTTTTATTGTTCCAAATGAAGTTATGAATTAAACACGTGGTCTACCCTGAATCTTTTGTTAAAAGCTTTTTTTATCTTTATAATTTTTCGCAAATGGCATATCTTTTTTCTACCCTTAATCCTTTAATGATTTATCTGCTTAATCTGAAGAGGATCTTGTACAATGTAGTTGTGATATGGATATTGTCTGGGTCATTGTTGTAGCTAGAGCAAATGGCATACTGTTCTTCTATTGGTTTTCTATTTTTAACGGGGACATGTTGGTGCTAATCTAGGAAGAAATCCTCTGAGACTATTAGGATTTATGAGATGTATTGAATGAATCTCTTTGGTTTGTTTTTAATTTTTATGGTATTTTAATCAATACTAACAGTACTTTGTTGCTGCACAGTCAAATATTGTTCCATTCATGATCTGCATGCTTCACATGTTTCCCATGTTCATACGATCTTTATGATTTTTTCTTTATACTTTGAAGATAAGGGGAATTTCTTATTGCTTATTTGCTGAGTTTATGGTCTTTCTTTAAGGCAAAGTGGCTGGTAGAGTCTTCGGTAGTTCCATTAAGGCTTTTCCATGAGCGCAGTGAGGTAAAACATTTTGTTACCTTCTTGTGCTGGTGGTCATTTGGTCACGCATTTTTTATTTCTTGTTTTTAGACCTCTTGGCTGGTGGTTTCTTTTTCCTTTTTGAACAAGGTAGATCTTTATTTATCTGCTACTTTGTGGTAATGGAAAAATACCTTATTATAACTCTGACATTCTAGGAAGAGTTCCTGTGGGAGGCTGAGATGATCAAGATAAAGGCTCCAGATTTGAAGGTTAAAGAGGTAAGCAAATTTAATGTTATTGACATACTCAATATCTGTTAATGCCTGGCTAGTTTTTAGTTTGATGCCTGAAATTTCCATCTGTTGACACAATGAATCATACTTGGAAATACAGACTTTGTTTAGTTATGAGGATGATCAATTCTGCTCCAATGAGAAACTGTAGGTGTCATGTATGTTGGCATGCTAAACTGATGAAATCAGATGCTTGCACCAGTATATGTGACAAAGTCTTGAGGTTGGGGTAAACTACTGACTTTTGTCATTTGATGTATTTTGTGTTGATTTCAGGTCAGAGTAAATACGCGTCTGCTTTATCAGCAAACAAAATTTAACCTCCTTAGAGAAGAGAGTGAGGGCTATGCTAAGCTGGTATGACTGCTATTTGATAAAATTTCTTGGAAAACATATGAGCACTATCATTGCTCATTTGCTCATGTATTCACCTTTAGGTTATATTTTCTTGAAGATGTGAGATGAAACTTATTTATGGATGTGTTGCTGCCTATTAGAAATTTGTGGTGTGGCATGTTTTATTCTTTGACCTGTTTATTGATGGTCCTGTTGCTCCTTTAGCAATTTTCATTATTTTTTCTAGCACCTTGATGGATTTGCGAGATTATGTTGTGGTTGGGTTCAATGTATTATACAGACCATGGCGGCTTATTGTTGGGCATTCAAACAGAACCCTTGATTTGAATGGGAGACCATTAAGGTGATTCCAGAAATCAGATTAGTCATTACTAATACTAGTAGAGAAACTGGTATTGTTGTTAAATAGATAGGAGATTTAGGATCACATCAGTAGTTGTCAGAAGAATTTTATTAGGCTAGGATTAGGACAGTTGGATATCTAGTTTGAATTAGAGTACCAGACCATGTCATTACTTTTGAATTTTTTGTCCTGGGAATCACTGTGTTGTGCATTTGTAGATTACTCTCCTTTTTCGAGGTTCTGAAGATTCAACTCAAAATGCATCAACAGCAAGAATAGGCGTTATAAAGGTTTGTCCTTGTTTCTGTCTAGTTTTTCTTTAATGTTAGTTGTGGTCTATATAATGTAATTATTATAACTTCTGCAGTCATTAATTGGGCATTTTGATCTGGACCCGAACCGTGTTTTTGACATTGTAAGTATTTTTTAATCGTCATCGAATATCTTATTCCACTTTTTGATGAATTGGTGAAGAATGTGATAGATTGGGATTTATTAGGTGTTGGAGTGTTACGAACTTCAGCCAGATAAGGATGCTTTTTTGCAATTGATTCCCATCTTCCCAAAGGTATGGATATCAATATATTCTGGTTGAGAATGATAATTCTATGTTATACTGAATCTGAGAAATCTGAGTTGCTTACTTCTTTATGATTTCTTGCAGTCTCATGCTTCACAAATTCTTGGTTTTAAGTTTCAATACTATCAGCGCATGGAAGTAAATACTCCTACCCCATTTGGGCTCTATAAGCTTACGGCTTTGCTAGTGAAGGAAGAGTTCATTGATCTTGATAGCATGTGAGTTAGTTGAGATCCTTTCTCCTCTAATATGGTGATTCTAGTTCTATTTTGTTTGAACAAATCCAGTATTGCATATTCTTACTTTTTATGCTGTTGCTTGTAATTGTATTCAATGTTTGTATCAGAATCAAAGCTGCATATAGTAATGGAACATGTTCTTGCAATGGGATCCAATCACTTTTGATGTATAATTTGATATGGTTACCATTTGACATTTGATAATTCATGCCTTGAAGTGGCAAATTGATATTTAAAATGCTCGCATGCAAATACATATTGGGTCAACAAGGGAACTGATCTCATGTGATATGATTTGTTTCATGGATTTTTATTCAGCTATAAAGTTGCATGTAAACAATTTTTGTTTTTCCCATTGATGGCTTATATTGAAATTTAATCAGCTGTCTATATCTGTAATTTCTAGCTGATCTGATTTATGCATATGTGCAGCTACACTCATTTACTTCCCAAGGATGATGAAACATTTGAGCAGTTTAACAGTTTCTCCACAAAACGACTTGATGAGGTATACTTATTGCATTGTCTTATTTTTTCCCCTTTGTACTTAAATCATGATTAATGTCGTATTTTCTGTTTTTTGTTTTTAGTTTTATGCCAAATTTTTGCCTCAATAAAAGATTGTTGTGCTCCATTTCTTTCTTAAGGCATTTTTGTGTCTGAGCCATTTAAATAATTTTCATTGTACTTGATTAAGGCATTGATAACTCTCCTTTCCGTGCCCCCCTTCAGAGAGATTGATGAACACCGATAATATGTGGTTAAAGCCGTACAAGTTTCCAACCAGATATTTGTTGACATGTTTTCTCCTGCAATTCACAATATGATTGCACCTATTTCTGCAGGCTAACAAAATTGGAAAAATAAATCTTGCTGCTACTGGTAAGGATCTCATGGAGGATGAGAAACAAGGAGATGTAACGATAGACCTTTTCGCTGCTCTAGATATGGAAACTGAGGCTGTCGCTGAAAGAACTCCAGAGCTTGAAAATAATCAGACTTTAGGCTTACTTACTGGCTTTCTT